>NC_091248.1:84232500-89232500 GCF_042477335.2 Ovis canadensis
TAAATCGGCACAGGTGCTACCTGGCAGCTCTGGAAGGCCATCTGCTACCTCTGAGGACCACCTGCTTCACAGGCCAGGGCCTGGATCACTGAGCTCAACCAGTAGTAGCCACTTCTGAAAAGAGTCATCAGTTCCAAAGGAATCTTTGTGTCTGCATATTTAAAGCCAAGATAATTATTGGTAGTCTCTGCATAACAAATGTAATTTCAATTATACTCTTTTTCTAAATTAAAAACTATTGCTTGTGTGAAATGAGTATTCCGTTTTTTTAAGTGCATTTTTAATGTTTTTATTCTAGGAACATTAAGAGCATTGAACAAAAGATTGTCCAATTACTATATAATGTTAACAAATATGCCAAATCCTTCATTTCTGTGGCAGTAAGTGAAGCTGGAGGCTGTGCAGGCTGATTCTCAGAGATTTTTCAGCCCCAAGGTAGATAGGACAAGATTTGAAAGTGTATGGCTACAGAATAGATTATTTTTGTGGGGGTGGTGCTTTAAAGCAAAGTTACAAGGGGCTGTCAAACAGTTCTTCATGGCTTAATATCCATAACATTAATAATGCGGGTTTTTAAAAGATCTCTTTATGTGGACCATTTTTTAACTCTTTATTGAATTTGTTACAATATTGCTTCTCTTTTAGGCTTTGGTGTTTGGCTGTGAGGCATGTGAGATCTTAGCTCCTTGACCAGGGATCAAACCTGCACCCCTTGCATTGGAAGGTGAAGTCTTACCCTCTGTCCTTCCAGGAAGTCCTAGTGTTGTTTCTTGTGTTCGAATAATGTTGAAACTTCTACTCACACTTAGTCTATTGAATAAAATTAAAAATATGATACAGCCTTCTGATGGTTTACAAAAAAGATTGCACCAAATAAAAGTGTCATAGTATATACGATTATCTTAGTGTTTCAGGCAGAATCCAAGAAGATGGAACTGAATAGAAAAATCAAACCTGAAGTCCTTATTTCCTCACCTCCCTAACTGGTTGCTGTGGCTTTCATAGCCTGGGAACTTATCAGCAGGTAGCCTAGCAGTTGGAGCTGTCACTGTTGTTGATGAAGAGAAGTTTGTTTTTCTTTTTGTTTGGCTGGCATCATGGATAAAAGAGCTTAGGAAAAGTGAATATCCATATGTATGCTCTCTATCTGACACTGTATTGCCAGGCTTAGGCTTCTCCAGAGCGTTGCTTCTTTATATCTGGAGAGAAGCAATTAAAAAATTACCTGCTAAAATGGATCTTGGATGGTCGCTTTTCTATTTTCGAAAGGCAGGTTGGCTATTTTGCCCTTGAGCCTTAAGAATTGTTGCTGATTGGCTGTTTGTTATTTTTTAATAATATATGGCATGTATCCAAGTAAGCATTCCGATGACCTCGACAATAAAATGTGATTCTTGGCTGCAAGGTCTATTGGGGGATGGCAGGCTGCCAGCCATTCATACATCATTTACAGGTGGCTGTTTCTGACAGGCCAGTGTTAGTTATTGTAAATGAGTGACAGTCCCTATAACTCACCTGTAAGCCTTATTCCGCCTGCCCAGGGCATCCGAGGTTCCCCCGGCCTCTTCACCACATGTGTTCCTCCTCCATGAAGATCCAGAGGCACAGACCCTCCTATGCACACTTCTGCCCACCCGGGCTCATCAGGATGGGGAGCTACCTTGTATGTGATTGACGATAATTAGGTTTCAACTGCCTTCTGATGCAGAAATACACACTATTACAGCACGGCCAATTCTGCTCCTGCAATCTTGCCTGTGAAAGGGTATTGATTCACTCTTTCACATTTTTAAAAGGTCATGGCAATAATTCCATCTGAACTGTGCTAAGTGAAAATAGTTTGTAGAAATAATATGGTTGCTTCTTAGTTCTATTGTAATTGAAAGCCACAATGGCTTGTTTTTTTAGTATATTTTAATTACACGTGTCTCCTTGCCCCATCTTCCCCTGATAAAGTGTTTGTAAAGTTATAAACCAGGTGGCCCCCTGTGGCAATGTCTTCTGACTTTTGGGCAAACAGGACTTTTTTTGTTTCCCTACAGTATAAGGTGAGGTCTAACCAAAACTCTGGGTCACTCTGCCTTATTAATTTAAGAATTAAAAACAGGAGACTTGAACTTTTGCCCTGGCACTGTCATCTGCCGCCTGTTTTCATAAGATTAGAATATACTGGTTTTGATGAGCAAGATGCTAAATTTGCTCACTTTCCACACATTTTCATTGTAGCTAAATAGCCTTTTCTGGGTTGACTAAAAAAATATTATTCTTGCTAGTTATCAGACCATAATAAAAAAAATTGGTGGTGAGAGTTTATAGCTCCTACAGTGTACCCACCCTCACAGGTGACAGGAAACTATGAGTGATCTGTCATAAATTACTGGAATACTCAGACAGCAGTTTAAGACTTTTTTTCTACATTTTTAGCTTTTCTGAGGCAAAAGAGTTTTAAAATGCTTGAATTGCATGTTTTGGGAAAGTGGGTGATCAGATTTTACGCTCTAAGCCACTCTGAATCTCTCTTCCAGTGAGAGGGGGGAAAAGTCTCAGCTGTTTCTAGTCTCAAAAATGAGCCCATCATTGTACTTGCAAACTAAGGGGCATAATCTCATCCAGAGTGTGGGGATTTACGCACATAATTACCATCGATGCTAATGGCATTTATGTCTGTACAGCCCCACACATCAAGATGAGAATATATTTCCATGTCTTCATGCTGTGAAAGTCCATTTAATATCATTCATTTTACAACTGATTTTTTAAGATGATGTCCACATTCTGTCATGGCATACGGATGCCTAGTTAAAAGTAAATGGAGGAAATATTGGGAAGGGATGTGATGGCTAAACCTGTTCATGTCGATGAGCTATCGCTAAACTCAAATCCATTCATACTCTTTAAATGACAACGCTCTACTCGGCTTTGAAACTGCTGGCACACTTTTCATAGCATTATAAATTTGTCAGCCTAATGGGACATTTTGTAGATGTTTTCCTCTTTAAGTGCTTTAACAGGAGTAGGTATTCCATTGATCCAAAAATTCAGCTCAGTGACTCATTTCTGAGAGATGAGAATCATACATTTAATGCCTTACCAGAAATTAAGTGGTGGATGGTGCCCTTCATCTCTGCAAGGAAGGAAAATTCACTCTCTGCTGAGCTCTGCTCTCTTTTGGCCTGGGAGCATCTCAAGAGCAGGACATGATTTGAAACTGAAAACATTAGTGATCATTGGAATCTGAGGTGATTCCCTCTCTTCATTGATTATATGATTGTCTTTATTCATCAGGCCCAACAGCCTATTGAATGGCGTCTTCACGTCTATGCTGGCCAAGCAAATTCAGATCCGACTCTTGATTGATCTCTCCCAGGACTTTGACCATTAAAGCAAAATAATGGATCTATCTCTCCTGTCCAATCTCTGACACCCTTATGTTGGAGCTAGCCCAAAGCAAGAGAGTCCCATGCCTAAATCATAAAAATAAGAAGGGGACAGATGTGTGCAGAAGTCCTTCCTGAGAGGGCTGTTTGGGTCTCCTCCAGAGGAACACAGCCTTCTCTGGGAAAAAGAGAAGGGCTTCACAAGAGACCTCAAAAGGCAGCACAAAGGAGCAAGTTCACTTCTGAATGAGCTAAAGTTGGCCAACCATGCCCGGCTGGATGACCTCAGGCAAGCCACTGTACCTCTCTGAACCAGTTTTCTCTTCCATAAGATGGAACAGGATAAATGCTGAGTGTTTTACCACCTAGAAATTTTATAACCGGTGCCTTTGGCTTTTAAATATTGGGGTTACAGTGAATTACAGTGAATAACAAGAAGGAAACACTGATTTCCATGGGATTATGCAGATGAGGAGGTCTAGGGCACTAGATGCCTTGACACAGTAACACTGGTGGATGAGATGCCATCCTGCGCCAAAGCCCAAGTCCACCCCCAACCCTGATATGTGATTCCTTTGCATTCAACTTGGTGGCTTGACTAGTAGTAGCCCAGCTACTGAAGCTGCTGTCAGTGGCACTGCCATTAAATCCCAAGGGGCAGAAGGCAGAGAGTCCTTGGTGAGGAAGCACTAACCTCATCTCAGTACTAGCCTCTTCCTTGGCATCACCAGACTGGCTGTGGGTGTTGCTTTACCTCACCAATCACCAACACTCTCTGGGCTTTTTCCTCTTGTGACCACTGTTTCCTCAGTCATACTGATCACAGAGTTCTTTTCGGCCCTGAAGACATTGCCCTCCAAATTCCCTTGATTCTAATCATGCTTTGTCTTCATCCAGTGCCCTAGAATTGTATGTGGTGCATTTATGGCCCCATTCCACTCCACAGGTGATTTTGAAAGACAATTGCCCCACTTTAATCATGTGGATTCCCTTATTCTCATGTTTGGAAATATATTCTTTAGCATTAACTCAGTGCTTAATTGGGCACCTACTACAGATAAGCACTGGGCAAGGACCTGGGGAGAGCATTGAACGAAACACCGTCTGTGACTTCTAGGACTTGACTTGCTCACATTTGTAAGGAGTTAATCAATTGCAAAGGATATTCACATACATTTTCTGATGTGCTTTCTACAGCAATTTGGAAAAGTACCTCTAGCAGATGATATTATTATTTCTATTCAGAGAAAAAATGAAGACAGAAAGAATAGACTAGTTGCTCAAGGTCCTGCAGGTTAGTAGCGCTGACTATTGCCTCCAACTCAACGTCCTGCGACTCCAGATGTCTTGTCTTATGTCTCCACCATGCACCTGCTCAGAGCCACAAGTCAAGACCAAGGTATTCCTGGCAGGCCCTTCTCAGTGTGTTCCCTGTGTCTGGGATGCAGCTGACCCTGTGAAAGAATGACCCAGGGGGCCCAGTAGCTTAGAAGGGCTGGCAAGGTGTTTAACCCAAGTCCGTGCCTTGCTTGTTGGATTTGTGTCTCTCTCGGGTGCTGGGCAAGGGCAGCCATTCGCTCCTGAAGTTTCCAAGCTCACAGTTGTGTACTTTTCGAACTTACATCACTGAGAAATATCAAGGTCAGAACATGATTGAAGAACTTCTCCCTTCTCTTTTAAGTTGCCGTGCTTATATGATATTGTTTTCCACTAAAGTAGGTTCTCTTAAAAATGAGGTTGAGATCCCTAAAGAAATTGCTTCAATCAGCAGCAGGGCTTAATGACTGTTAATGGGAAGTGGAGATAGGATAGTAAGTGTTACTTTGATTAATAAGAGAACTGCAGAGAATTTAAATTGTGCCACTGATGGATTATTTTCTTCAAGCTTGATAAGCACTTCTCATTTGTTCTCAAATTTGGTCAATACTGTTAAAGGCAGCAAAATGAAGTATAATTAATTCTATTACTGCTGCTCAGACCAAGTGTTACTAAGAAATAGATTATGATGCAGACGACAGTAGAAGTCCCAGAGTTGACAGTTTGATGCTTTGAATACCTGTCACTGCTTGTTAGCCTGAAAGAATGAAGAAAATTTCTGTACCCTGATTTCAAGATACCTAAAACTGTTTCTCATCTCTCCAGGTTCCACTGACCTAATACAGGGAATATCAATAAGATGATCAACTGATACAGAAACGATCCTGTTTTGGAAGTATGAAGAGTAAATAAAAGATTGAGATATACATTAGTTAAAACCTTACGAGCTGGATGCTCATTCTGAATTAATCACTAAGAAAATGAGATATTGATTTGATGTTAAAAAAAAGCTTTACATATTTGTTCATTTTCAAAGATTCTGCCCCATATTATGAGCCATGCTGTTCTTTATTTAGCAAAGATACATAAGCAAATAGCACAAAATAATTTTAGTGAATAAATAGCAAATTAACTTTATTCAGAACTTAGTTGATAAGCAGATGTAATTGAAAGAAAAGATTTTATTTTAGTATATAATTTCATTTGCTAAAAGTACTAGTGCCTAGGATGGCATGAAATTAGACCTACATCTCCCCTTGTTTTCTGTAAACAGCAAGAAGCACCAGTGTTTTCTGAACAGTTTTTTTTTTCTTGACACCTTTTAAACCCCTTTTAAATATGCCTATCTATTTATTTAAGGAACATAAATCACTTTATAAGTCATGCTAAGATTCATGCCTGAATGTAGATGGATATATACAAGGTCTTACCTACTGCTTTTCAGCATCTTAATTCAGTGATTCTCAGCCTCGTAGTTCATTCTCCAGGGTATCTCTGGTTAATTCAAGGAGTGCTTCCAAGCTCTAAAATGAAAATAATTTAATTCCACTTAACACTTAAAAAAAAAATTATGTGTCAGTCCTATTTTATGAATCCACCAAATAGCAGCAGGCTTTTACAACTTCAGAGAGACTGGGAATCAAACTCCCCTTGAATGTGTGTCCTTCTGTTCACTATTTCTATTTCCAAGTCTAGTATTTCTTCCAAAGTGTAGAAAGTCGCTGGGTGAGTAATTTTGGATGAATATAAAACCAAGTATGTTGGGCTAGTTGTACAGTTATCAAGTTTCTGTGAAGTTCAAATTCCGTTATTAAAAATGTAAACCTTATCTATTATGAATTGAGGACTAATTCTCTTGCCCAGATGTCCCATAAACATAATTTCTTAAGATGAGAGAATTAGATGTACATTTCAGGCCAGAATGTGAAAGTCAAGCCATTGTAGAAGCTTTTGGCTGGAAAATGTAACTTTGGAGACAGAGTAAAAGTGTGTAGAGACAGAGAGCTGGAACCAGAAGGCTGCCAGAAGCCCAGGTTCTGAAGCTTCTCCTGCTACTGCAAAGCATCAAACGACCTTAGATGAGTTTCCCAATTCCCCCGGAACTAAGTTCTCTCCTCTGTAAAGTGAAAGGTTGGCCCAACTGGTCTCCTACGTCCTTTTACCCTTGAAAATTCTGGTCTTTGAGAAGACTTCAAGCATGAGATGTTGAAATGATCTTTTTAAAGGTGTTGATTCAAAATGATGTGGTCTGTACAGACAGTAGAAATAGCCACTGTGCTTCAAGCCTGTGGTCTCCTAGGGTAGATAATGCATTCTGCAAATGCAAGGTGGCCCCCACCACCGTGTACCTGTGCTCCTTCCAGGAGGCAGAACGGTGGATCAGTCTGACTCATCTCTGCCTTCAAGAAGCTTAAAGGCTAGTGGGGAGGCAGGCAGTAATCAAGGGCATAAACCATCACATGAGTGAGACATTTGTTCAACAAATATGTTGAAGAGAAGCAAACCAGGAAATGTTTGCATGATAAGATGGGGTCAGAGAAGGCTCTTTGACAGGGAAAATAGTGAGAAAGCTGAATAAGGGGAATAGGGAAGGGAGATTTCCAGGCCTGCTTGCTTAAAAGATTAAGGTGGAAAGAAGCCTGGATCTCATCTGCATTGTCTCATTGCCTTGTCTGCACTTTTCTTCTCCATTTTATATAGCTGTGAGGTGTTCTTATTAACTCAAGAAAAACCATGCAGAGAAAAGATTGTTTCCATTGCTTTTTATCCAGTCATTCTCACCTATAGCAACTCAGATAGTTTTGCCTTTGGTTTCCCAGATTGCTGCCAACAATTCAAGTTTAAAAACCTCGAGTTGGGTTATTTCCATTCGCACTGTATGTCTGTGTTTGCCCATAGAATTTGGTACAACTTACGACTTCAGAATTACTGTATAATGCTCAGAGGTGTGAAACGCCATTTCGAGTAATGCCTTTCTTCAGTTAATATAGATAAATATTGATGGCAGGCAGCAGTAAAACAAGTCATTAAATTCTCCAGTGCAAGTGTGTCCCACACATAGCTGGAAGCTACAGACATCACACCAGGCGCGGAGAAAACCACTGCATGTAATTGGAACGCTTGTATCCCTCAGCTCCCTCATGCCAAAATGGAAAACAGGGGCGTTTGGGGGAAAGCATGGGCACCAAGGGGAGAGACCCGGCTGGAATCGCACTGCTGGTCCGTTCTGCCCACTGCCTGTCTGCTGCCGCCCTAATGAGTTCCTGGCTGAGGCAGAAACCTGTGAAAAATGGCAATCAGCAACAAGCAGAGCTCTGGTGCTCTGAAAACAAAGAAACTTTAAAGTAGTAGCCCTATAAAACCAGCTAAAGAGTTGCAGGGTAATAAACCCCCTTCTCTTTTGTCCTTCGATTGTTTGACAGCAGCGTCTTTGTGTCCCTGCGGCACTGGGCTTGGGTCACCTAGGGGGTGTGGCGGGGCTGGCTTACAGTCCCGGATCACGTGGTTGTTGCTTGAATCCTTGGATGAAAAATGAAGGGACCTGTTTCCTCATTTTATAACACCGTCCTCAAGGATGCCAGCCTGGTATAGATGTTGAAACTCCACAGTACGGGGTACCCTTTCTTCAAGGTGTTTTTAATGGGCTCTGGGTTGTCAAAGACACTGCTCTGATAATGAGGCCGTGAGCCCCGAGTGAGGAGAAAGCTCTGTAATGAGGGAGGCGGACAATTTGTTACAGTGATGTGGTTACTTGGCCATAATATCTTTTTGAGGTTTATTAAATCATATAAAATTTCAATTTACACTGTAATATTCTATAAAAGATGGAGCACACAGAAGTAATAAGTATGACAACATTTCTTTCATTTATGAATTGTGTTGTTGATTGTGTTAACACTGCCACATCCAGCAGCAGGATTATTTATGTCGGGACAGTAATTTTCTATCTCCAATTTAATTTTGTAAAAGTTAATTACAAATTAGAATAAAATGAATGCAGTTATGGAAGGCAGTGAAATGCTGAGATAGGATGTTATTGGGGGGAAATATTGACTCAGGCCGCTTGTGGTGGAGATCACTGCTATAGAAACCCAGGGCTTCTGGTCCCAGGGTCACACCCACCCATTTGTTGGATGAAGAGAGGTTCTGGATTTAATCTATGAGGAAATGAACTGTCCTTCGGGGGCCTTAGGGAATATCAGTGGTCGTTCTAGTGAAACCCCTTTCTTCCTCAGACAGGTCACAAAGCTTGTCCCAGTCATCCAGCACAGAGGTGACAGAACAAGAACACAGGTTAGTCAATTTCACTTCACTCTCAGGTGGGTGTAGGTTTGTTTCTGCTTTAAAAAGTGGGCAGAGGGGTATGTGGGGAGAGAGGAGGTATAGTTTCTCCAAGTCTTAACGCCAACCAATCTGTGCCCTGCAAGATGGAAAATGGAAATGCATGTGGCATATCAAGGGGACCTTCCCAGTCACCCTTTCCTCCCCTGTTGAACTCTTTTTCCATTTCTCCACCGGTAACGCCAAAGTTTCTTCGACAGGCTTTCTACCAAAGCCATTGAGCAAAAGAGCCAGTTACAACCCTGCAGGAGTTGCTCCAGCCAGCTCAGCCCCCAAGAGAGAAAGGGGCACCAGGGACAGAGCCCAAGCAGAAGTGGAAAGAATCCCAGGCCTGAACATGATACCCCAGTGCTTCGCCTCCCTTCCCTGCCATTTCCCCGTGTGCACTATGCTCTGTTGCCCTGGGACTTGGCCAATTGCGCCTCTCGCTGAGAAGGTGGGTGAGCCCAACTTACATCCCTCCATGTTCACCCCACTTTTCTCAAGCATGTGATCTCTTTCCCTTGCCATTCTCAATACCATACTTTCACCATTTGCAATATCAAGATTGACTTGCTAGGTGAAAGACTTTTATATTTAGTTTTTAATAGAGCAAAAGTGACTCTAAATTTGTTAATATTCTTTAGGTTACATAGGACAAATTACAGATAAGTGAATCAGTAATGAAATTTGTAATGAGAATTTCTCAAGTATGAAATGTTGGCGCAAGGAAAGTTAATTGCAGGATTTTACAGCCATTATAGTTTATATCATAAATGCAAAAATGACGAGGGCCATTTAATTACAGTAGGAACACACTAAATTTTTATGGAGTGCCATTTTGTTAAAGAGGTACTCGGAGCATTAAGAGCAAATACCATCCTAACTGTGGGTCCAGGTAGCTTTCACAACATCAAATAAATATGCTATTGCTACAAAATTGTTCCTTAGATACTGTAATTGACACGATGACTAATGAGATGGGTTTATTCTCACAGCTTCACATACTCAATTTACAGTATCTGAAAGTTATTTTTTTTGCTATCCACAGACCTGGAAGGAACCAGAAAAATCCCTCTTGGAAAACACTATCTCTGCCGCTTCTCTAATTAACCTTCAAAAATGCATTTTGAAATATAGAAGTTGGTGCCTGGCATAGAAATTGGATTGTCTCAGAAAAAAAAAAAGAAAGACCCAAGTGCTAATTTGTTCCTTATTAAATATCTGACATGTCAAAATTGCAGGCAGTTAATGTTTTTGGTGCCTTTCAGCAAGGCTGGAGACAGCATTTCCTGTGGGCCAGGCACAGTGGGTTGGCTGTGAGTACCAGTTACCCCAAAAGCAAATGCTGTCCCACTGCACCCTCCCAGTCCAGGTCTCCCTTTTATTCCCCTCACATCCAGCCAGGGGCCTGTGGGCATAAGATGCCCTGATCTCTATGGAAGGAGGTGTCTAGGGGGGTTAACTTAGAATTCTGGAGCATCCCCCATCATTGTGGGTTTAGGGGATGCACCCTCCTCACCTTGTCACCCCAGGCCTCAGAGGCTCCCAGAATAGGAAAAAAACAGTTCATAGTAAAAGAGCCATATTCGCTCTGGCCCCCTGAACATGTTTTAGATTGCTTTGGAAAGCCAGAGTAATGGTACCCCCACTGTTTTAGAAATCTAGGGTGGCTGTCCCTCTCTCTATTATCCAGTAAAGTTCCCAGGGGGAGATTATTCTAGGCAGTATTTCTTTTCCTAGGAAAAGCAAAGGAACAATATCCGTGGTCTCCCATGTCTAGTCAGTGGAACTGGAAGTTAAGAACTGTTGATTTGCATGGAGCCAGCTGGCAACAGTGTAGAACCATCAGGAGCATCCAGTTCCAGGACAACAGACAGCGCACTCAAGGATGAATTTGGAGCAGAGCAGCTATACATTGGTAACTGGCACAGGGACAAACTGTTAATGGTTGTGAACTGGGAGTACTCTACACTATCCTTGAACCCTTCTGTATGCGTGAAATTACTTATGAATTTAAAAACTAAAATAAAAGAATATCATTAGCTGAAACTGGCTGAAATAAATAAAAATTTTAAAAGAACTGTTG
Source organism: Ovis canadensis (assembly GCF_042477335.2). Taxonomy (NCBI): domain Eukaryota; kingdom Metazoa; phylum Chordata; class Mammalia; order Artiodactyla; family Bovidae; genus Ovis; species Ovis canadensis. Next base: position 84,243,604 of record NC_091248.1, read on the forward strand.
ATTTGGAAAACCTGCGTTCCACACCCTGCTCTGCCACGAAGTAAACATGAAATTTTGAATGCTCATCTGGAAAACAAGAATGTAATAATGATCCCAGGTTCCAGGAGATATTGTAAACATCTGATAATTTAGTGAAGAATTTGTAAATATAAGAGCAGGATCTCATATGTTCTTAGCAGCATTGTTCACAACAGCCAAGGGCCAGAGGCAACGCATGTCCGCAGATAAACAATACGTAGTATATACACACAACAGAATATCATTCAGCCTTTAAAAAGGCAGGAGAGTCTAACACATGCCGCATGTGGATGAACCTGAGGACATTTCGTTAAGTGAAATAAGCCAGGCACAAAAGGACAAATACCATGTGATTCCACTTAGATGAGGTACCTGGAGTAGTCAGATCCATAGAGGCAGAAAGCAGGATGGCGGTTACCAGAGGAGAATGAGGAGTTAGTGCTTAACAGGTAGAGTTTCAGTTTTGCAAGATGAAAAGAGTTCTGGGGATGGAGGTGGGGATGACGGTACAACAATGTGAGTGACCTTAATGCCACAAAACTGTACTCTGAAATGTGGGTATGGTGGTAAACTTTATGTTATGTGTGTATATGCTATGCGTATATATGTTTTGTTGTTTCCTTATCATATTAATGTGGATATTTGTTTTATGTGTATTAATTTTATTCTAGGTTAGAATTCAGTTCTAATGTTATTTATTTTGTTGCTCAGATTGTTTCAGCTTTTGTCTCCTTCATAGTTCCTGTGGTCTTTTTTAACAGACTCATCATTTTTTTGGAGCATGTTTCTATTTTCTGGCCCTCAGGATGCTCCAGGCTCATCTGGTGTATTCCACACCTTGGCTGGGAATCAACCACTTCTCCAAAAGCCCTGAGACCTTTCACTGGAGGCTGGTATGTAGAGATACAGATATTGGGTTGTAGATGAGCTCATCATCATTGGGGTGGTAGGCCCTCATATCTAACCCCTGCCTCTCTCTGTATATATATTAAAAACCATGAATTTATACAGATACTTATGATTCCAAGCTAATACTCCAGGGTTCATTTTATACTGGCTCCTCTTCTTATTTGTAATGTCAGTTTCCAACAGTAAAAACCCAGGTCTCATTATCTACAATATATTTACTTACTTGTTCAATTCTACCATAAACATAAAGCAATTCCAGACCTGCTAACCCATACTCCTCTGAGAAAGCTAGCACTAGGACTCTCTGGTGATCCACTGGTTAAGAATTTGCCTGCCAGTGCTGGGGACACTGGTTTGATCCCTGGTCTGGGAAGATTCCACATTCCTCGGAGCAAGTAAGCCTTTGTGCCACAACTACTGAAGCCTAGATGTTTAGAGCCCCTGCTCTGCAACAAGAGAAAGTGAAACTCTCTCAGTCATGTTGGACTCTTTGCAACCCCATGGGCAGTGGTCTAACAGGCTCCTCTATCCATGGAATTCTCCAGGCAAGAACACTGGAGTGGATTGTCATTCCCTTCTCCAAGGGATCTTCCTGACCCAAGGGTTGAACCTGGGTCTCCTGCATGGCAGGCATTTCTTAACTGTTTGAGGCACCAGGAAAGCCCACAAGAGAAGCCACTGCAATGAGAAGCCTGGGAAATGCAACTAGAGAAAACCCACGCACAGCAACAAAGACCCAGCACAGTCAAAAATAAATAGATAAACACTATTTTAAAAAAAGAAAAGAAAAAACCAGTGAGGGAATTCCCTGGTTGTCCAGTGGTTAAGACTCCAGGCTTTCAACTCTCACTGCCAAGGGCTTGGGTTCAATCCCAGGTTGATAAATTAAGATCATGAAAGCTGCCCAGCACAGGCAAAAAACAAAACAAAACAAAACAAAACCCAGCATTTATACACAGTTCTTTTTGTCTTTAGCCTTAGTATCCAGTCTGGATGCAATAGAGTTAATTCATGTGTTAGTCCTTGTATCCCAATTTGGGTTCCCCCTATATCTTGGTTCCTTGGAATTATTAATTTATTCACCTAGGGGATATGGGAAGCATTACTATGATCAAAGAGTCAAAATGGTAAATAAGATGTTCTCAGAGAAGGATGGCTCCCTCCTTCTCCCTCCCACTCTCTCAAATCCCCCTCTTCTTTCCACCCATCCCACCTGCCTCCTGTAGGTACCCAACATCCTTGGTTTCTGATTTATCCCCTGTGTATTTCTTTTGCACAAGTGATCAGACATCTGAGTATTTTCCTATATTTCCTTCTTACACAAAGGGTAGCATATTCTAAATACTCTTTGGGGCTTTGCTTTTTTTTTTCCACTGAATAGTATTAATATGACATGGAATTTTTACATGTTTCGAAATGAGGCATGAGTTTCAAAAAGTTGAGAGGTGCTAGGTGGACTGGACAGTCTTCAGCCACTTTGAAATATACAGATTCTCATGGAAGACCAGAAAGGGCCAGTCTAGAAGACTAGTCTAGAAAGACTAAATGGTCTTGGCTTTCAAAGATCCTCCAAGGGAACTAAGGAGACAATGAGCATGCATGGCAAAAATTGTCAGCCTTCAGAAAAGAACTGCATCTTCCTGATCTGTCAGGAGAAGAGTGTCAGACAGCAACAACTTTATCAATGAAAACTCCAGTGGAAAGAGAGCAAAGCAATGAGGATCTAAGGCAGCTGAAAGCTCCTGGATTTGGAGAAATCCCGAGGTTTGGCTGAAACAGATCCAGCTTCCACGTCTTTGCAGGTCACATGTTACTTAACTTCCTTCAGTCCACTCCCTAAGTTGGGTCCCTTATGGCAGTGCTTCTCAGACCTCAGTGTGCACCCAAATTCTCTGTCTCTTAAAAATGCAGGTTCTGCCTCAGGAGGTATGAAGTGGGACCCAAGGTTCTGCATTCCTAACCAGCTCCCAGGTCATGCTGGTGCAGCTAGTCCCGGGACCACACTCTTCGTCGCAAGGCTTTGTATTGTCTTTGTGATTCAAGAACCAAGAACTTTAAAATTAAAAAATTGATAATAGTAAAAATATATCTAGGACTTTCTCTGGAGCTGTTGAGGACAGTGTGGGGTCAGTTCATTTTCAGATAGTTCCTTGGTCCGGCTTGTACTTCTCAAGGTCTATAGGTCCCTTCCTATGTAGACGGTGCTAACTACAGGGTTTAATCTATTGCACCTGTCACTTCCAAAGCGGTTCCCTCTGTTTATTTTAGCTTCTTCTGTTTGCTGGCCTCTTCAGTGTCTAATTTCCACCCTGACACAAGGAGGGCAGTGGTGGTCACTTTTTTTAGGCTCACTTGTTCAGTCATGCTGTGGGGAGGGAGGAAACTAGTACAGCCACTATGGAGAACAGTGTGGAGATTCCTTAAAAAACTGGAAATAGAACTGCCATATGACTCAGCAATCCCACTGCTGGGCATACACACCGAGGAAACCTGAATTGAAAGAGACACGTGTACCCCAATGTTCATCGCAGCACTGTTTATAATAGCCAGGACATGGAAGCAACCTAGATGTCCATCAGCAGACGAATGGATAAGAAAGCTGTGGTACATATACACAATGGAGTGTTACTCAGCCATTAAAAAGAATACATTTGAATCAGTTCTAATGAGGTGGATGAAACTGGAGCCTATTATAGAGTGAAAAGTGAAAGTGAAAGTGAAGTCACTCAGTCGTGTCCGACTCTTTGCGACCCCATGGACTATAGCCCACCAGGCTCCTCCGTCCATGGGATTCTCCAGGCAAGAATACTGAAGTGGGTTGCCATTTCCTTCTCCAGGGGATCTTCCCGACCCAGGGATTGAACCCAGGTCTCCCGCATTGTAGGCAGATGCTTTAACTTATACAGAGTGAAGTAGCCAGAAAGAAAAACACCAATACAGTATACTAATGCATATATATGGAATTTAGAAAGATGGTAACGATAACCCTGTATGCGAGCCAGCAAAAGAGACACAGATGTATAGAATAGTCTTTTGGACTCTGTGGGAGAGGGCAAGGGTGGGATGATTTGGGAGAATGGCATTGAAACATTTAAATTATCATATGTGAAATGAATCGCCAGTCCAGGTTCGATGCATAAGACAGGGTGCTCAGCGCTGGTGCACTGGGATGACCCAGAGGGATGGAATGGGGAGGGAGGTGGAAGCGGGGGGTTCAGAATGGGGAACACATGTACATCCATGGCAGATTCAAGTCAGTGTGTGCAAAACCAATACAATACTGTAAAGTAAAAAAAAATTAATAATAATAAAACCAGATGTAATGAAATTAAAAAAAAGAACCAAGAACTTGTTCCTTCAATATAGAATCAATATGCTTGACCACAATATGCAAAAAAAAAAAAACAGAAAAGCTGACTTATACACTCTCAGCTTTGCATTCTCGTGTTTATGAAACTGTCTGGAATTGCTGATCAGATGAGAAGACAGCATAAAAACACTAAAATATGTTTACTGGTGCCTATGATTTATTGCAAAACAAAAGATTTATGTACACTGAAAAGCAGATTCTAAATCTGTATAGATATGCCTGTTGTGTTCTCTGGAGTCATGGTTGGCAGAGTGGTAAAGAATCTGCCTGCCAGTGCTAAAGGGGTGAGAGATGAGGGTTCGATCCCTGGGTAGGGAAGATTCCCTGAAGAAGAAAATGCCAACCCATTCCAGTATTCTTGCCTGGGAAATCCCATGGATGGAGGAGCCTGGCAGGCTACATCCATGGGGTCACCAAGAGTTGGACACGACTGAACACAAACACACACATTGTGCATGGCAGATTCCCCACGGTATTTGCTGAGCTTCTCTGGTATGTGCAAAATGGGACTGAAGTTAAGAGAACCTTATCTTCTGGTGGATTTTGATTTTAGTTCAATTTAAGGAGGGTTAATTAGACCTTGGGCTTGCTTCGTGATAGCAATCAGTGTGGAACACAGTACTGACTCTGCAAAACCCTCTCCATCTATCTCAGGTTTCCTGAATTGAATTCTTGTTCATGCATATAAAATAAACTCACACACACACTGTAGCTCCTTAATGCCTCTCAAAATGTTTTTATAAAATATGTGAGCTACTAAGTCCAAGAAAGACAGGAAACATATTTTTCACACTAGCTTCAGGCACCTATAGTAAGAAAGTATACATAAAAGAACTTTCCATGGTTAATGTCAATGTATAAGGGTTGGCACACAAACTGTACAACACACTTACTAAATAAATAGGGAATTAATTCAAATGTTCTTGGGAAAAGAAAATATTTTATATGTTACCAGTAAGCTGTTGCCCAAGTCAGATATCTATGGGACCCGGAGCATACTGTCTTCTATGAAAGCAAGGCTTGTCTTGATCTGGCTTTAGACACAATCCCTGGATTCTAGGGAAGTACCGTTGATTCATCCAAGACCTTCATGCAAGCTTGAAATTAGGGCGTTTTCTTTCCTTCATGGACTCCCTCTGATTACATTTGATATTTTTAGCCCAATAATAAGTCTGATTCTGTGGTATGGGGGTGTCCACCTTGTGTCTCAGACCCCTCTCCACGTTGTCCTCCCAGCCCAGGCCCTCCTGTCTCACTCAGTTTATTGCAACAGTCTTCCCCGGGCCGTTGAAGCCAGAATTTCAAGCCCCTCTGTGCTGCTGTCCCAGCTGCCACCTCAAGTGCCTTCCATGGGCCACCAAGCTGACAACAGACTTTTCCACGTGGCCTTCGTACAGCTGCCCGCCTCATTCTTCTTGTGCACCCCGGGGAGCTTTGTCCTGTTATTATTCCCTCAGTGGCTTGCCCCCTCTGAGCCCCTGCTCTTAATCTTCCTTCAGCCTAGGTTTTTACCCCACCCTACCTCCAGTCTTTGCCTACTGTAGTCTCACGCATCTCAAAAAGTCATCCTTCATGCTCAAAGCATTTCCTAAGCCCACAAACAGAAATTATTTTCCTCCCCATTAAGCAATAGCACACAACTTACAAGGCACCCCATCTTGCCTCGTGTGTCAGTGCGGCTTATCTTAATCTCCATGTGTGGTCATTCTGGTGGGATCTCACTGCCAGGTCCCTCTGAGGGCGAGTAGAGCCATGAACTTGTCGTGGACTATGCGTATGGGGTGGAAGTGATGTGTGTCCCTCCTGAGATGAGCGGTAAATTGCAGGGTGAGTGCTCTGTCTCTCTCCTCCCTGTTCCTGGGAGACCTTTAGGGTTGGAGGTGGTGGCCACTTTGTCAGGCTGGATCCTTGAGAGACCACGGTGAGCAGACTCCCCTCAGCTGACCTGCAATGGACATGTAGCATGAGTGAGAAATAAAGGCTGGATATTTTAAGTCATTGAGATTTTGAAGTGATTGCAGGCAGCTAGGAATTTTGCCTTTTGACTAGAAACATCTCTGACATCTAACACAGTGAGAATCTGTGGAATTAAGTTTAACCCAACTGCATCCAGTGTTAAATGACAAGGCAGGGACGCCAGTGAGCAGGCAGGCAATGTGGGTGTTGCAGAGTGGTCAGGGGCAGAGCCCGTGAAGTCATGCCGCCACTTAGCTTCATGGTTGGAGCAAGGGATCGTTGCCCCCTATGCTTCAGTTTCCCCATCCATGGAGGGCACAGTAACATGACCTCTGTTAGAGATTGAACCTCCACGTCCTAGTGAGGATCAAGTGAGGTAATACATATAAACCCTGTAAACAGCCAATAAATGTCAGCTGTTGTTAGTGATTGCTGTAGTTATCATAATTATGATTTTCCCCTAATATTTATTTGGCTGTCTTGGGTCTTTGTTGTGGCACGCATGTCTTTAGTTGCAGCATGTGGGATCTAGTTTCCTGATGAGGGATCAAGCCTGGGCACTCCCCCTGTATTGAGAGTGCAGAGTATTAGCCCCTGGACCACCAGGGAAGTCCTTATTATTATTATTACTATTATTATTATTATTAATGCAGTCAGTTTCTCAGTAGTACAGTAGTATCTAGTGCAACTTAACTATGGGGCTGGACAAAGGAGAAATATCTGGAAATCAAGTAGTGTTAGCACTAGTGATCCGACCCTGCGCTGAGGCCTGTTGAGGGGCCAGTGCAGAAGAGGCTGCCCAGCCCCTGCCGGCCCCGCCCCCCACCACCTGGTTCACCCAGTCTGCTCACTTCGGGTAGCCCAGGTGCTGAGCTCTTCACACCTGAGGGCAGAGGAACCAGGACGATGGCAGCAGCTTCCTGAGGACCCCCAGTGGCTCCTCGGCCATCAGGCCCTTTACATACATCTGCTCTCAGAGGCCCTGACTTTAAACTCCAAGAGCAAGATGTATGTGTTGCTCCCAAAGACAGAGCATAAGCTAATGTCACCAGCAGGGAAGAATAATAAGAAAATGTGTTAATTAAGGCTAATTAGTCTTCTATTTTTATCTCTAATCATTTCTTAGAACCAAAGAAGGAGTCATTATAGTCCATTGTGTCTCTGGGGAAAGATTTTGCATTTGCATTTTTACATATGGGCTACATTTTCTGTGTCATGCATTTTATCAAGATCCTAGACAAAATACTTTTTATACAGTTACCTATAATCGGCCTAAGTTCTACTTATGCTAACATATATTTGATTGTCCTTCTTAATAAAAGAATTAACAGATCAAATTCCTTCTTTTGCATGTGCTGTCTAGTATTTCTTGAGTGGCCATGATCCCTGTCCCCAAGAAGGCCATGTACATACGTATATACATGCACACACACACACACACACACACGTATATATGTTGTTCTGTGCTGTGCTTAGAGTCCGAGTTTTTGCCCAAACCATGGACTATAGCCCGAAAGGCTCCTCTGTCCATGGGGATTCTGCAGGCAAGAATACTGGGGTGGGTTGCCATGCCCTCTTCCAGGGGATCTTCCCAACCCAGAGATCAAACCCAGGTCTCCCACATTGCAGGCAGGCAGATTCTTTACTGTCTGAGCCACCAGGAAAGCGCCATATAATATGAAAGAGGTTCAGGCAAACAGCTGAATTGGTAACTCAGGAGAATTCTGACAGACATGGAGAAGTTTCTAGAGGATGACACAGGGCTGTGTGCTAACCTCTGGTGGGTATTTTTATCTTTGACTTGGTTGAACACAAAGAAGAAATGCTTTTCAAGTTCAGAGTTACCAGTGGAAGAAACAGCTGTGTTATAGGTGACACAATTGGGATTCAAAATATGCTCAATGGGACAGCAGAAACCATAATGAGGACTAATGATAAATATTAAGAATAAATGCAAAGTTCTGCAATTATGTTCACAGAACTGATTACACAGATGCAATCACAATGGCTGACACGTGGGTTTCACTTGGCTGTGAGCTCAGAAAACACCACTCAAGTGTTTTTCTTGAGTCAGAACTGGGCCACAAGGACCCCATCATTGAGTTCAAATGGGTGACTCAGTTGATGAGAGAAATTGAGGGGAATTAAGAACATGAGGTGTCTGTTAACATCTGAAATGAATAAATTTTTAAAAATTTAACATTTTTATTTATTTTTAATTGGAGAAGTAGCTTTACAATATTGTAAAGCAATACATCAACACGAATCAGCCAGAGGGATTCATATGGCTGCTACCTCTTAAATCTCCCTCCCTCCTGCCAGCCCATCCCACCTCTTTAGGGGCTGTAACAGAGCAGGGGTCTGAACTCCCTGAAAGTGAAAGTGAAGTCGCTCAGTCGTGTCCGACTCGCTCAGTCATGTCCCAACTCTTTGCGACCCAGCCCACCAAGCTCACCAAGCTCCTCTGTCCATGGGATTCTCCAGGCAAGAATACTGGAGTGGGTTGCCATTTCCTTCTCAGGGGATCTTCCTGACCCAGGGATTGAACCCAGGTCTCCCACATTGCAGGCAGACACTTTAACCTCTGCACCACCAGGGAAGCCCTTAAATACAAGAATCCAAGTACTAACATCAAAGATTTCAAGGGAGGAAAGGAAGCCAGGAGGGAGGAAGAAGGGGGAGGAGGCGGGAGAGGGGGGGCGAAACGGTCTCCTGCCACCTACAGATACCCAGGCGTTATGGGACTTTTCCCTGGGCCTCCAGAGAAGGGAGGACTGGAACTCCGCCCTACCAGAAATCAGACCAGACCAGAACCAGAATTCGAGTTCTCTGCCAAGAGGAGGTGATCAATCTCCAATCCTCAGCTCAGGTTGAGGGCCCTTCGACCAGATTCCTGCGTCCAGGACCGGGGGACTAGAAAAACAGGGAAGGATAGGAAGGGTTGAGAGGAAAGAGAGAGGGAAGGGGAGAGAGGTCAATAAAGCCTTTTGTTCCCGAGTCATACAGCAAATAAGAAAAAAATATTTAAAGAGGAAAAGAAATGGCCAAAAAGTACTATAGATGTGTTCAAAAATATCAGGGATTATGAAGTTGAAAATGGAAATAACGTGTTCTGTCTGTTCTGGAGGGTGAATGTCAACTCAGCATGACAGGTCTCCTCACTAGCGCTGTCAAGTGGTGGCAGACAGGCACGACCTAAATGAGCCTGTTGCGGAAGCTCCCATTATCAAGGTGGGCTTAGAATCCTCCAGGAAACCTGTGTCAGGGAAATAGGCTTCTGCTTTGGCCTTTGTCCTAAACAGCTCTGTCCAGGCCTACAACTAAATTGTGAAAAGGATGAACTTATTCTGTCATGGAATTTTCTGTCTCCTTATAAGGACACACAATTTTATAATGGAAAGCAGTGGAAAAATAGAACTTACTTTGCATATATTTGCCCTAATGTACATTAAAATGCATAAGTATGTAAGATATGGTGGTGGTGGTGGTTTAGTTGCTAACTCATGTTCAACTCTTGCAACGCCATGAACTGTTGCTCACTGATCTTGGGATTCTCTAGGCAAGAATACTGGAGAAGGTTAACGTTTCCTTCTCCACGAGATCTTCCCAACCCATGGATTGAACCCGAGTCTCCTGCATTGCAGGGGGATCCTTTACCAGCTGATCCACCAGGTAAGCCCATATAAGACACCTATTTTTTTTAAACATGTATCTTTATCAAAGCGTTTAACTCTGTTGCACAATTTGCACACCAGACCTTGCCATGTGGTGTGTGCTACAGGCACACAAGATGCTGCGGCTGGGTCATCAGCTGCCGTTCCAGAAAATTGGGATGCTGGGCAACCAGGTCCCACCGTCTTCTCCAAGCCCACTGGACAACAAATCAGTTGAAATCTCAATGTGAAGGCAGTTTATGTGGCTCTTTTTTTTTTCCCGTATAATAGATGCTCTGTTGAGTAGTGTGCTTCGTGCTGTGACAATTCATTCCTGCACTTGTGACAGGACCGCCGGCTGATTTCACTATGCTCAATTAGGAGAAAATGCATATTTTAATCTGCCCCGTGGTGAGGTCACACTTTGCTCAGCGGCCTTGGCAAACCGGCCATTTAACCATTTAGGTGGGTGGAGGCTTCCTCTCCAGCCTGTCATTTGGCTGCCAGCAGCCTCTCTATTCTCGTTTTATTGCCAGCACTTCCCAGGTTCCAGAGTATAAACAATTAAAGGCCACTCCATCATTTTCAGAGCCACCGCGCATCGGCCCAGCTCCTTCGGCTCGGCCGCCATCCTGGCTGCTAGCAATCAACTCAGTGCTGTGTACACGCAGCCGATGACACCTATCCCTCTCTGCTTTCCTGGACTGGGAGGATTGAGAGCCCAGCGTGGAAGCACGTACATAGTCTTTCTGCCCAGGCTCTGTTATTTCTGCCCCCAGACGAAGGATAGTGTTCAGAGCCTGTCTTCCCAGGTGGTGCTAGTGGTAAAAATCTGCCTGCCAATACAGGAGATGTGGGTCTAATTCCTGGGCTGGGAAGATCCCCTAGAGTAGGAAATGGCAACCCACTCCAGCACTCTTGCCTGCAAAATCCCATGCCCAGAGGAGTCTGGTGGGCTACGGTCCATAGGGCTGCAAAGAGTTGGACATGACACTTTGTTGGAAGTGGGCAGGCTGTGCCTGCCAGCCTGGCTAGATCAGCCCTTGCCTGGACGTCCTGGAATGTCTGCTGCTGGTGACTCCTTGAACTGGCCATGTTCACTGCTGTCTCCTCACAATGCCCCCACCGCCCCTACAGAGAGCAAAATTATCCCCCTACGTGCTTTAATTTGGTTTTCCAGTTATTGCGGTGATCCCTTTGAGATATGTGTCTTCCTTTCTTTCCATTACATCTTCCTTCTTCCATCTGGCCTTTTAGATTCTTTAGATTTTCAGATGTACACACACAACCCTGGAATTAGGTCAGGTGAGCCTGGGATGGAAACCACAGCTGGTGGACCCATGGTGCTGGTGGGGGCACGTGGAGTGCTCCAAGGCTTGGATGCACCTGGAATCTGATCTTAGAACTTCCGCTGACTGACTGAAATTATTTAACCTCTAAGTCCTACTCTTCTCATTTTCAAATGGGAAGAATAATATTCCTGGCCTCATAAGATTTCTGTAGGATGATATGCAAATGCCTAAAGAGCTGATGTTTATTGAGCTCTGTTCCTGTGCTCCAAAGAAGTGCTGATATGAGTGCATCATCTCATTTAACTCATGGACCAAACTTCTGAATATCCCATTTCACAGAGGTAGACCACCACTCAGAGAGGTTAGCGAGCTGCCTGAGTAAGGGCAACTGTGAAGGGCTGAGCACAGTGGACTGGAAAATGGTTCACCGTGTTCTCTTCCAAATCTCGGAGGTCTGGGCTAGAAATGAAAGCTGGACCCCAAAGAGTAGAATCCCCCAGGGTCAAACCTGAGTGTCCCACTGGTGGATAAAATGTCCACAGGAGTGTCCTCAGAGCCAAGCTCTTTCCTTTGCCCATTTTGAAACTAGGAAGAATCCCCAGATTTTTCATCATCCCTGTTTTAAAAAAAAAAAAAAAAAACATTTCATCCCAAATAGTTTCCTCTAACTCTGTGACTGGCAGCTTAGAATCAGGCTCAAACCGCTAGCCAGAGCCAGACCCAGATGTCCTGGGTTTCTGGTGACAGAGCTGAAGTCACTGAACCCTTTGTATGAACCTGCTTAAGGACCCAGACCAGACAGTGGGCTGGGGACCAGCCAGCCATAAATTGTGAGTAAGATTATCCCATTTCCAATGCTTTTACAGAATTTGTGACTTGTGGTCATGAGGACTCTTCACTATATCACCACTGCTCAAGGCTGGAGGAGGCTCCAGCCCCAGCATCCAGGGGTGGTTTTTTAAGGAGATCACAAGCACGCACATCCTTTCCCCCACTGAATCCTTTGCCCATTGAGCCCTTTCCCATCATGCTTCCTCCTGTTCTGGTACAGCAGCATATAGGGGTCAAGCATCCCACTGAAAAGGTTGAGAAGGGAAACCAGCTTCCTCCCCAGCCACTTCCCCAAAATGAGTGAGGCCACGCCACCGAGGGCATGCTGGATGACTGAGCAGGTGGGTTGAATTTTCCAGGTCATCTTTTTCACCTGGCTTCTCTCTGGAGATACAATGTGTCCCATCATTTTTGCAAAATATGCTTTCATTGCTCTACTGACTTGCTTGTAAGATCTGTGTTTTTAGATGACAAAACTTATTTCCCATATAATAAACAGAGCACCTCTGCTTTGCTGTTGCAGTGTATCTCATATTTCCACATGGGGATGGGCAGGAGCTGATATGGAGGGGTGGGAGGAGGGAATGAGTCCTGCACAAAGGTCTGTGGAAGGCCTCTCAGTGCCATCCTCAGAGCCTCATAGCCCAAGGCATCTTCCCCTGTAGAGGTCTCAGGCTCTTGGAGAGAAATGCTGCAAACAGCCAGCAGGAGATCCTACCAGAACTACCTTGAGTCACCTCACTTGTTCTTTTTGACCATTACGTGATTTCTTTTCCTTTATAAGTTAGTGTGGGAATGGCTCCAATAGAAATGAGAGGAAGGGAGAAAAACAAGTGTTGGTTCCTGCTTAGAAGGACCTTGAGCTTGATTTAATGCTCTGCTGTTGTCATCTTGCAATTCTGAAAATGTTTCAAACACAGGGCCCCACAAATTACATCCCTGGTCCTGGAGAGAACAAACATTTGTTGAGGACTTGATCCTTTCTAGGCTAATGGCTCCCAAACTTTACTGCAAGTCTAAATCACCTGTTCCTGTTTGGTTGCTCAGTTGTGTTTGACTTTTTGCAACCTCATAGACTGTAGCCCGCCAGGCACCTCTGATCATGGGATTTTTCAGGCAAGAATACTAGAGGAGGCTGCCATTTCCTGCTTCAGGGGATCTTGCTGACCCAGGGATCAAACATGCATCTCTTGCATCTCCTGCATCTCCTGCATTGGCAAGTGGATGCTTTAACACTGGACCACCTGGGAAGTCCTTGAATCACCTGAGGGAGCCTTTAAAACTCTTGCTGCCCCAGACACATGCCAGACCAGAGACATCAGAATGTCTAGACACTGGATTTTCCAAAGATCCCCAGGTGTCATGACTCAGATATGCAACAAGGTTTGGGAGCCACTGTTCAAGGCTCTCTCACAAGAAGGCATGTTATTACCTGGGGCAGGTGAGGGGACAGGGGTCTAGAGCAGCTGAGCAGTGTGGCTGAGCCTACACCCTACCCTGGGGAGCATCAGGATTTGAACCCAGGTCCCTGGTGGCTCAGACAGTAAAGCATCTGCCTGCAATGCGGGAGACCCGAGTTCGATTACTAGGTCAGGAAGATCCCCTGGAGAAGGAAATGGCAACCCACTCCAGTACTCTTGCCTGGAAAATCCCATGGACAGAAGAGCCTGTTAGGTTACGGTCCATGGGGTCTCAAAGAGTTGGACACGACTGAGCAACTTCACTTTAACTCGAACCACAAAGCCCAGTTCATTTTGTTCAACTACACAACTTAAGCCAACCTTCTCTGCAGTTCATTGAAGTAGGTCATTGGTAAATTCTATTCTTTTCTGAAAAAAGATGATCAGGTATCCAGCCTTTTCTACTCTTAGAAAGTATTCCTAAGCATTTCTTTGTACCATGGCAAGAAAAAGTGGGACTTTTTCACAAACTGTCCACATATGGAGGATTCTGCGCAGGACCTGCAGGCAGCCATCCAGAAACTTCCCTCAGCTAGCCAAGCCACAGCCACCTGGAGTCAGTTCTGCTCTGGAGAGTAAGCTCGTCTGACTGTCCCCCATTGAAACTGTCACCTCGGGAAAGGGCACCTCCTTTCACAGGAAGTCATCAGGCCTCCCCCAGGCGCCCCGGATCTGCCCTGCATGGCCTGCCTCTCCCCAGCACTCCTTGTAATGTCCAGAGCCCCTGAAACCTTCAAGACATCGGAGAATCAGTCCTGTTCAGGTGCAAGCACTTCTTTCATTTTTGCCTTTTTCCCCAAAGAGGATTTTTGCACCAGGCCCCAGGGTCTCCTTTCCTCCAAATCCATCCTCTCCATGCCCATCCCTCTTTCTGACCTGAGCTCTCCCCTCTGCCTGGTAGGGTGGAGGAGGGTGTGCGGAAGCTCCCTCTACTGTCTGCCCCCCACTTCTTGCCCCGGCGTGGGACACACCCAGCTGAGGAGAAGAGAACAAGCAGGGCCCACAAAGATGAACTTTCCAGAAGGCACCAGCTTATGAGATGATGGACCACCTGGCCACACTCCTGGCTGCCGCCACACTCCTGGCTGCCCCCCCTCCCCTGCCAGATGAACCCCAGTCTGCAGCCTGGGGACTGTGAGCCCTTGTAGCCTGACGGTGAATTTCTAGTTTGCTCAGCTAGACTTCTCTCTCTTTCTCTTTCTTCCTGATAAACAGGCTGAGCAGTTCATCAGCTTCAAGCTTGTTTGTGCTTGCTTCTCTCTTGGGCACACAAAGTTCAGTGGTCCTGGGGGACCCTGTACCACCCTCAGGTCTTCAAGGGGAGGACCCCAGGGACTTCAGAGGGCACAGAGGCTCTCAGGTGGAAGGGGCTGAGGAGAGCTATGCAGAGGAAGTCCATTGTTAAAAGCCAATTTCCTCAGGCTTGATGTGAGTCTTTGGAGGAATAAGCTAAATTAAACAGGTTTTCAAGGATTATTTACCTTCCCTACAGTAACTGGATTTTACACTGGTTACAGAGCTTTCCCATATAACAAAGACAAAGTCCAGAAAAATGCCCAGACAGCTAGTTTCGGAGGTAAGGGGAATTTGGACCTGGCCAAGATCAAGGCAGGCAGTGGGTGCCAGGGGTGCAGGGCCTGGACAGGGCTTTTCCTCCCCTTGTGGGCTCAGCCCTTGACAGACTCTTCTAGGTCAGTCTAAAGAACACGGGCCTTGACACAAGCCTGCTTTCTTCCTCCCTACTTGAGATCACAACCTGAGGTATTAATAAATGAGATGGTGCCACAGGCTTCAGTGAGGCCACTGGTTGATAGTCAAGGGTGCTCAGAGGGAGGCCCCTTCCACTCCAGAGCTGGGCAGGCAGGCCAGGGAACCCTACAAAGCACCTCACGACACCCACCCCCGTTTATCCAAAAAGTGCCCAGTTTCAGTGTTTTGGAAGTTCTACAAGACCAGCTTAGTGGAACCAATGCGCATCATGGTGTTAAAGGTATAGTGACGTTTGCTTAAAAATGTCGCCCTCTGAGTCCATGGAGCCCAGTGGGTGGACGGAGATCTGCATATTACTATTCCCGTAGCTTTAATAGTTGGGAATCTGCCATTGTAGGCTCTTCCCAGACACGCTGGTATCTTATTAGAAACGCAGTAAATAGAATTTAATGCGATTGAAAAGAAATCCAACAGACTCTAAAGAATGTCATTTTGGGAAAATAGCAGCCATGTACAATTTACTGTCCCTAAATTGGAAAATCAGTTTTAGAACATCGTAAACTTTTAATTGCATGTAGCATAAAAACAGATTTCAAACAGAAAAGAGGGAGAGGAGAACGCACACAAACTGAATACCTTCCATTAAGAGCCACGCACTATCACGCCACCTCCCTCTGTCCTCCTAGCAGCCAAAAGTGAGATGGGAGCTGTTTTCTCAGAGTTAAAAAGGAGGAAATTGAGGCTCAGCAAAGAAAAGTATCTTGCTCAAGGTCATGGCTAGAAAGTTGCCGAGTTTGGATTTGAAATTGGGCCCATTTGGCTCCAAAGCCTGTACTCTTTGAATCCACTGTGAAGCATATGCGTGGGAACAATTTCTTTCTTCCACAAATTGACCCCGACAACTGCCACGTACATGGTTCCAGAAATCGGTGGCTTGACTGTGGTTGTTTTGGCTTCTCAGTGCTTCAGATCCACTTACAGCGCAGGAAACGCTGGGCTCGAGGCCACAAGGAGAGCAAAGAAGGCACGGGAAGGCTCAGCTAACATCTTTCTAAATTGCATTCTGCAAGATGTCACCTTCACCAGCTCTTTCAGAACATATTTGCTGAGTGTGTTTTAATATGCCCCCCAAACTCCGGAACCTTCGCTATCTTTTACATTTATCTCTGTTAATTTCCCCTCCACCACTTGCCCCGACCCTGGCTTGCAGTATACTTGGTATTTACTATTTCCTGACAAGTCTGGTGAGTCGTGGCTTAATCAGATTCTCCTTTGAACAATGCTCTTACCTTCCACACCCAGCTGCTCTCTCCTCCAGTCAGTACGCACGCTGCCATTGTTGTCTGAGTGTTTCCAACAGCCAGACAGGGCAGTACAAGGCGAAATGCGGAATTTCTATGGTCAGCAAGATAATTCTAGAAGTAGAGACAGTCTAGCAAGTTGGAAGACCAGTGTCTTCCTTCCCTGGACCTAAAACCTCTGCGGGTCTTGACCCAGTGTATCTGTCTCCCCTCCATGTGGTGTGTTCCCATCCCCTGGTTCCTTCTGTCTCCAGCCAAACTCAGCAGAGCTTTGCAAATAGCGGGCCTCTAGTGAATATTTGTGGTATTTAATTCTGTGATTTCAGCACATGGAAATATTCTCCTTAAAGCCATCTACCCGTGTTCTGTAGAGTTCGGAGTTGAGAAGTTTCCAGAAAGTATAGGCAACCCAGGCAACCAGTCAGGCTGAGTAAACAACATAATATCTCTCCATTGGCACAGGCTGTGGGGAGCTGTACTTTGATTTCACAGTTCACATAGCCACTAATGAAGAAAGTCCAAAGAAAGGCCAGTGTGCAAGCAGCACTTCCAAGGTATTCCATCTGCAACACGATCCTTTGTGAGAAGTCAGAAAAGGGGCCAGGTCAGCTCACATAGGCCTTCTCTTCTCTTGGCTGGTGTACCCAGCACCCCTGTTCCCACTTGCAGGATGTAGCAAGACCCCCTCATCCTCTACATGCCTGTCGATTCAGCCTGGCTTTGGATAAAAAGACATGCGTTTGCCTCAGGTAACCTCACACACACACGCATAGCCACCAAATTGCTTGGTGCCTTATAACCCAAGTGGCACTTTCAAGTGTCATGATAAGTCACATCCACAGCTTCTTGGATCCAAGAAACAGAACTGGGCCAGAGGGAGTGGCCATGTTTCTTTCTTTTCATTCTCTTTTACCTTCTAACTGATCATCCTGTGCACCCTCTTCTTAGGTCTCTCTCATTCCAAGTTATGAGCAAGTCCAGCGCTTTCCTAGGGCTGTCTGCTCTCCCCAGGATGATGCCCGCTATGTGCATAGCTCTCAGGGTCTTGTGCACAGCAGCATTCTATGTCTGGCCACCATGGGGCTTTTCTTCCAAAAATGGCATTGAATGGAGTACAAGTCAGGAAACAGAGCCCCATCTCACGGGACTCTGTGGACAGAGCCTGTTCTAGAAGTCACTGGCTCAGCCAACATCCAGCCGAAAGCCTTAGCAGTGGCAACAGAGCCTGGAAGGGGAGCATGAGTTCATTAAGGGAGGGGGCTGCCCTAGGGGATGGAATCACAAAGGGGTGTACTCTGGAGAGCCAGAGAGGGCTTGGAAACCATGTTTTGATTTCATCTCCCTCTGCTCTATGGTGTTTGAAATTTCTATAAGAACTGCTTGGAAAAGAGCCAATTGATGCCCAGTGCTCTCCTTCTCAGGCCTAGTACTCTCAGTAGCTATAACAATGCGTGCTGCCCACAGACTAGGGACTCTACACACACCATCTTATTCCATCCTCACACCAGCGCGAGAAGGGAAAATATCCACCCTGTGCTACAGAGAAGAGGAGAGACGGTATGTGACAGCCCAGGTCACTGAGCCAGAAAGAAGGAAACTTGGAATTGGAGACCAGGTCTCCCTCACACCAAAGCCAAGTCGTCCTCCTTTTCGACACACAAAGTGGTTATGACCTTGGGGCCCTGGCCTCTGTCTGTGATAGAATTCTGTTTAATCTCAGGCAAAACAAGCGTTTGGCCTATGTGTTTGCTGCCTGGCCTAGAAAGACTCCTGCCGCTAGAGTGGATTGAGCCAGAGTCCTGGCTAAGATAGTCTTGGCATTTTGGCAGATTCATGCTCTTGATGAGATTGCTTCTTTGATGAAAGCTGATCCAAGATCTTGGGATAATTTTGAACACTTAGCCCAGGTTTATTTGAGGAGAATGTGTTGCGGGGGCAACTGGCCAGGATTTACTTTGACCTAGTAACAAGGAGCCAAGGAGCCCCTCACCCTGTGCCCCTGAGCCAGCCCTGCCCCTGCAGGCATGAGCCAATCGTGCCTCATGAACTCAGCCATGGTGTCTGCGAGCTCCTCGGCTAGAGCTATTTTTATGAGCTGTTGGTGCAGGCTCTGCACCTGTGTAGCTGGGAGCAGAATGTTTGCTGCGGAGGGGGAAAAAACAACAGACACTGGAAGGATTCAAGTGCAATCCCCTTTTGTTAGCAATAAAAGAGAAGCATGCAGCTTGGAGCCACTTTGTGAAACACAATTGAAAAAAACTCATGAGTTTCTACTTCACATCCATATCCTTTAATCCTTGGGCTAAAATTCCATGTACCCAATAAGGTAACAGACTTTATTTTGCCCCGTACCGGCCGAGATTTGAATGGGCTCGTTCAGCTGTCCCCATCCCCCATCTTTGACCCAGCCATAACTAGGAGAACAGGATCGCAGAGTTGCCTCAAAATCGAGCCCTTCTCAAAACAGAGCTCTTGCTGGAAGTTTTCCTTTGAACATTGCTCTTTCTTGATGTAAATCAGAACCCTCAGGCTTACCAGTTTAACCCTTTCCACACCATGGCTATACCTCTGCTCCCCAAAAGCCAAGTGCATCATTGGCAAAGGGAAAGTCAGGGATACAGCAAGAAGTTAGCTCCTGGAGGCCAGCTTCCATGGCCTCGCATGGAGAAAGAGAAGGAAAACATAAGGGCAGAGCCCCAGGTGACTTTGGGAATGGTGGTTGTGGGGTGACACTCCGCTTTCTAGGAAGACTCAGAGTTGGGCGGACCAAAGAGGAGGGCAGAGGCCTTGATTTCTTGGCAGAGGGCAGGGGCGGGGTGTGCCTATCATCTCTTCTCTTTTTTTTCCATCTGATCAAAATGAGAGATGTGGCTTAGTGGGTCATTCATAATTTCAGAGGAGAACCGGGAGTCAGAGAATTTAATATTCATGAGGATCTAACTGTCAACAAAGCCTTCCTGGTGCTTTCCTCTAATCTCCTCCAACATCTTTTGTGAAGGCCCATGACCTGGGCTTCACGGCAGGGCCTCAAAACCCTACACATGAGTTGGGCCTTGAATTTCATGCATGAGATCGGCAGGGTCATTTCCATTTTGGTTTCCATACTCCTTGCACCCTGCGTTGACAACATGGTGTGTTCCTAGGGAGAGAGGTGGCAGACAGCTGGGGGCAACCAAGGATCCATTCAGGCCAAGCCCAGGGAGAGGAAAGCTTGGTTGAATTCACTCTGAACTCACCCTTTTGGGGGAAAAAATATCTCTCTAGATACGGTGAATCTTATCTTTCTCCATGAACTGTTCAGTCTTCAAAGCAAATCATTAAGCATTTGAGAAAATTTTTGTCTTTGAGACCAGTTTCCTCTTCATCCACCACAGCCACTTGTGCTTAAATTAGTATTTTGTTAAATGTCCTCTTTCTGTTCCACAAAGGGACCAACTGTCCTGCTTCGCCCGGGACTCCCCTGCCTGGGAAACCTCCCAGTGCTGGGCAAACTGGGATGATGGGTCACCCTAGCTGGAGACAGAGTGAAGGCCTTTGGATCACACAGGAGCCACCCTGTTTGAGAGGCTGAGAGGTCGAGTAGACAAGCATTTACAATGGAGTGTCTAGAGTCTTGTGCGGCTGTCAATTTGCTTTTTCACCTTAGGTCATTCCATTACTTTTCCTGTGTTTCAATTCCTTTTTCCACCTTTACAGTGGGAATTATTATTGCTGTTGGTTGCTGTGAGAATGAAATTATATAGTAGCTGCAAAATAATTTGATTTTGTTGGAGGTGGGCACTGCCTGAACCCAAGTGGAATGATTGAGCAATTATTGCTTGCTAGTTGCTAAGTCACTTGTCATGTCCAGCTCTTTGCAACCCTAAGGATTATAGCCTACCAGGGATTCTCCATGGGATTCTCCAGGCTAGAATACTGCAGTAGGTTGTCATTCCTTCCTCCAGTAGATCTTCCCGACCCAGAGATCCAACCTGTGTCTCTGACGACTCCTGAATTGGCAGGCGGATTCTTTACTACTAGCGCCAGCCGGGAAAGTACAATCCTAAAGGGTCTCCATCTTCTGGCCAAGCCGCTTGGGACCAGAACAATAGTTTAGGTCCTGGTTTCTGGCCCACAGCAGCCCAAGGTCTAAAATAGATTGCCGATCAGAGCACAATGATTGCTCAGAAATGCTGCAGTGTGATTGACATCCTATATGTCCCCCGTTCAGCAATGATTTCCTGAGATCCCAGCGAGAGCTGATGGGGAGGAGGGAACAGCACTGAGTAGCAGACATTTTAGTATAATTGTTAGCATGATAGACTGCTATACCTGACTCTCCAGTCTGTTCATCCACTTGATATCTTAAATCTGGAAAGCCTGGGACAGAGGGACACACACCTGAGTGAGTGAGAGAGTGCCTCTGCCTGCTGACTTTCTGTTTCTTAATAAACACACACACACCCCTCTAGGGAAAATGCTTATAAGCCCCACTCATGTTCCTGCCCCTCCTTGATCCTCTTGGACATGGCTTCTCCATGTGCACAGACATGATGACCTCTTCATCCCTTGACAATGCCGGCTTGTTCCTGCCTCAAAACGTCTATTATCCCTCTTCCCTCTGCCTGGAATATTCTGCTCAGTCTTGTTGTTCAGGCCTCAGCTATGCCAGCCTCGCTCCCAATCTCCTGCCTCACTTTCCCTCGGCTGATGGGCTGTCTTCAACATGTGTGCTGTGCTGTGCTTAGTCGCTCAGTCATGTCTGACTCTTTGCAACCCCATGGACAATAGCCTGCCAAGGTCCCTGTCCATGGGGATTCTCCAGGTAAGGATACCGGAGTGGATTGCCATGCCCTCCTCCAGGGGATCTTCCCAACCCAAGGATCGAACTCAGGTCTCCCACACTGTAGGCAGATTCTTTACCATCTGAGCCACTCAACATAGTGTCTACTTATACTTCAAGCTCAAGGTGTCCAAACCAACCCATCTCTCCGTTTACTTCCCCCACCCCCGTCCCCAGCAAGGCAATCCTCTGCTGCTGCTGCTGCTAAGTCGCTTCAGTCGTGTCCAACTCTGTGCGACCCCATGGACAGCAGCCCACCAGGCTCCTCTGTCCACGGGATTCTCCAGGCAAGAATACTAGATTACCCTATTTCTTTGTATGATGTCCACCATACTCCTGGTCACATAGACTCAAAACTATAGAGATCTTTTTAGTGGTGTCTTCTCAAATCTGCTCTCATTTGCCATTTTTACCATATTTTTTACTGTCCGTCCTCTGTATGCTGCTGCCAGGTCAGGCTTGCTCTGTCACAGACTGACCACGGCCCCCCCTTCCCCACTTCCCCAACTTTCCCGTGTTTCTACAGACGTGCCTCTGCCTGCTGACTTTCTGATTCTTAATAAACACACACACACCCCTCTAGGGAAAACGCTTATGAGCCCCTCTCATGTTCCTGCCCCTCCTGGATCCTCGAGTGAAGTTCACACGGTCCTCGAGTGAAGTTCAAGCTCACAGCTTGGCATTTGACTCTTCCCACTTGTGCCTTTAACTGCCTCCCTCTAGCAGGGTACAGTCCTGCTCTGTAAACTTATGCCTCTGTCCCTTTGCTTTTATTATTTCTTTTATCTCAAATGTTTCCTTCCACTTTCCCACAAGAACCATGTTTGTTTTGGTTTGCCATTACCTCCCCGGGACCTAGCACAGTGCCTGACACAGAGTTGGTGCACAATAAAGTTTTATTGAGTGAATGAATGTGGCAAACCTTTCTATCATTTAAGGTTCCATCTCCACCAGAAAACTGTCTTTGACACTATCAACTACATCGGGCACTTGCCAAGAGCACCACCAGTGACTGAACAACAAGAGCGTTAGCCTCTGCCTCTGTGGAGGCTGAACCCTGTGCTGCTGCAGCCGCTGAACTCCAGCACCCCTGAGGAAGTTCAGGGTGGAGTGAGGCACTCTGTGCTCCAGGGAATCTGGCGGGACAGGTCTTTGGATAGTTGAATATATTTTAGGAACTGATTTTATGATCCCAATCCTTGCACCTCATATCTAGAAAAGCACTAAATCCCTTCATGGTGACATCAGATCCTCATGACTAACAGAAAACCTTTTGTAAAGTGAGTGCTTAGTGGTATTGAACTCCCCATTCACCAAAACCTTATATTTTGACCTTCCCCTGGTGCCTCTTTGGAACAGTCTCTCAGAGCCACTTAAGGTGCTGCCTCCTGGGTGGCAGTCCTCATTTTTCCCAAAATAAAACTTAACTCACAACTCTCAAGTTGTGCTTCTTTTTTAGTCAACAGCACCGTCCCCAGAACTGGATGTCCTTCTTTGCATTCCATTTGTTTCTATCTTTTCACACACCATAGTCTGAACTAAATTACATTTTTTGCTATTTGTCTTGGCCTGTTAATTACCTGATGTGAAGAACTGACTCATTGGAAAAGACCCTGATGCTGGGAAAGATTGAAGGCAGGAGGAGAAGGGGATGACAGAGGATGAGATGGTTGGATAGCATCACTGACTCGATGGACATGAGTCTGAGCAAGTTCTGAGAGCTGGTGATGGACAGGGAAGCCATGGGGTCGCAAAGAGTTGGACACGACTGAACTGAACTGAACTGAATTACATTGTAAGATCCTTGAGACAGAAACACTCTCTTTATTTAAACATTTATATACTTCTCCCTGCATGGACGAATAAACTCATGCGCATGCACACACACATACACACACACACTGCAGACACAAGTGCGGTGCTGAGCCCCTGCCTTGTGACACAACTGTGTCGCTCAGCGTGTGTTAGATGATTTGAGCCGAAGCAGCTGCTGTCGTCTGTCCTGCCCTCTGTTCTTTCTGCAGACATTGGGACGTCATCCCCCTTCTCCACCCTCTTCCTGCCCAGCCCCCATTCTCCATCACCCGGTCACTGCAGCATTGCCAACTGGCATCCATGGGCCAGAGGAGGATTGACACTGGCTGACGTGCTAGCAGCCTTCCACACACAGCACGGCAGGCGAAGGATGAAAATGGATCCTCCTGAGAAGCTTAAATTTATATGTCAGGGAAGGATAGCAGGCCAAGAACGGTGGGAAGATGCCCAGCATAAACTGACACCTGCCAGAATAATGAAAATGACTAGCATTTAGGGCACTCTGCCGAGGTGAGGGGCATTGGCTAAGTACTTTGCATCCTTCACTTAAACCTCCACCAACCCTGAAAGGTGACTACCATTATCTCTACTTTATAGGTGAAGCGTGAGCCAGAGAGGTCAACTGGCCCGCGATCATACAGCTGGAAAGTGGCAGCATCTGAATTCAAACCCAGGACCTTCAGACTCTCCTCTATAGAATCCAGACCATCAGCAGAGAACACAACTTAGGAAGCATCTCATCCTGATGAAATGCTTTTCAAACAAGAAACCTGAGACCCAGACAGAGGGAGTCACTTGACTAAAGCCACATCATTCATCCTGGTAAAGCAGGACTCAGACCCCAGGTTTCCTGACTCCCAGCTCCGTGTGCTTTCCACTGTCCTGTCCACATGAGGGTAGGGCCTGGTTCCTTCCTGAATGTTCCTCTGTTCTTCACTTAGCAACTAATTGAGGAGTTTTCATGGTAAAATCCATTTGAGAGAGAAGTTGAGATTCTTTCATGTTTGTTTGTTTTTCTTAGCACAAGGAGAAAATACATGTTGGGAGAAGTTCAGGGCAGCAATTTGAGATGAAGCAGAGTAGAAGGAGGACTTCTCAGGTGGCTCAGTGGTAAAGAACCCGCCTGCCAAAGCAGGAGACACAGATGACACTGATTCGATACCTGGGTTGGGAAGATCCCCTGGAGCAGGAAATGGAAACCCACTCCAGTATTCTTGCCTGGAATATTCCATGGGCAGAGGAGCGTGGCAGGCTACAGTCCATGGGGTCGCAAAGAGTCGGACATGACTGAGCGCATTACCAAGCACCAAGAGAGGATGGAATGAATCAGGGTGGAGAGTGGTGGAGGGAGAAAGCAGCCACAGGTGCTCCTAGGGGAGGCAGAGCTCATCAGAGGAAGGGATATGGTCACCCAAGGCTTTCAGATAGGAGAAAAGTTAAAGACAATATTTTGTCTGAATTTGGGGGAGGTGGGTGATTGAAGGAGACCATGATCACTACAGTTAAAGTAGAGGCAAATGGGGGCCACGGTGGTGGACTGGGGGCTATTATGGCTCAGGTGATAAAATTTCCAACAGGGGAACAGGTGCTGCAGTGGAAGAAATTGAGCTTGTGTGGCCAAGGCTAGGGCTCCAAATACTTCTCTGATTTGGGCCAAATCTGTTACCTCCTTTAAGATCTCTAACTCCTCACGGAGTGGCTATGGGGAGCAACAGTGATGATAGTGTAAAGTCATTTTGCAAAGTGTAACATGCTTCCCAAGGCCTCGTGCCCTTATCAGGAGCAGTAGTAACATGGTTAGTATTTGGGAAGGGTGGATGGGAACTAGGACTCCTGTATTGAAAGCAGCCTTACTGATTGGCCTGTACTGTGTGCCAAGTGTGAGTGCGACCTTATAGAAAACATCAAAAATAACCTCACATTCAATCACTAACTCTCCTGGTTTGCTTCCTTGGTCCCCTTCCTCCAGCTGGCTCCTGGGCATCTCTGCTTCCTAAGCTTCTGTACATCTGTTCTTTGCTAGCACTGCCCTCTTCCGTCAACCTCTCATTCCTGCTGCACTGGAAACCATGCCCAAACTGTGCTAACTTTCCCCATCTCCATGCCTTCTTCCACCTCAAGGGAGCTTCCTTCCAAGGAGACTTTTTTCAGTTATTGATTTGCTGGATATAGAGACATAGTTTTGCCATAGAGCTCTCATCACAACCGTGGAAGATTGGCATTACATTCCCATACTATACGTGAGAAAAATACCCTGATTTACCCAGTGCTAGAAACAGACTATTTATTCACTCATTCATTCAACAAGTGTTTAATGAGTACCTTCAATTTGCCAGCCTTTGTGAGGACATTGACATAATGATAGACCCAATTTTGTTTTGTTTTTTTTTTAGCTCCAAGAGTTAGAATTGTCTTTACTTTTTGTCATAGATGAATGAATGACAGTATTTGTGTACTCTACTATGTTCCATTGATCCATTTTTCTACTCTTTCACTGATATCACCCTCTTGATTACTGTAGCTTTATGGTAATACTGGAGTCAGAGAGGGTCAGTCCTATAGCTCAGTTTGCCTTCAACGTTGTGTTAGCTGTTCTGGTTTTTTGCTTCGATGTATAAACTTTTTTTTCAGTTTTTTAAAAGATTTTTTGATGTGGACCACATTTTAAAGTTTTTATTGAATTTGTTACAACATCGCTTCTGTCTTATGTTTTAGTTTTTTGGCCATAAAGCATATGGGTTCTTAACTCCCCAACCAGGGATCAAACCACACCTCCTATATTGGAAGGCAAAGCCTTAACCATTGGACCACCAGGGAAGTCCCTGCATACAAATTTTAGAACCAATTTGTTGATATCCACAAAATAACTTGCTGAGATTTTGATTGGAATTGAGTTTAATCTATAGCGCTATAGGGAATACCATGACAATACTGAGTCTTCCTACCTATAAACGTGGACTATCTCTCCATTTACTTAGGAATTCTTTGACTTTTTTTCACCAAAATTTTGTAGTTTTCTTCATATAGGCTGGTCTTATACATGACTTGTTAGATTTATACCTAAGAGCTTTGTTTTTTTAATTGACACTAATGTAAACCAAATCAGTTTTTTAAAAAATTAGTCAAATGGAGTCATTATGTTCTTCTTTAAACAGCTTGACTGTTTCTTCTACTAATTTTGCAAGTTAAGCCCACTTGGTTTGTAGAAATGAAAATATACTTAAGCCAGCGGCTCTTTTTATTCATACTTAATGATTCTGTTCATATAGAATAAGTACAGCTACACTCTAGTTTTGATTATTTGCATGTTCATGAGATCAGAGATCCTCAAATTTGAATAGAAGTCAAATCAAAATTTCCATTTGTTATCAAAAATAAAATGCATTGTTCAGGTCAGAATATTTCCCTGGGTACTGGATCCCATATTTCCTACCAATGGAATTCAGAAGAAAAGTGAGGAAGTGTTATTTGTTCTATGGACCCTTCCTTTCCTAGGGCTTCCTGATAGCTCAGTCAGTAAAGGATCTGCCTGCAGTGCCGGAGACCTGGGTTTGATCCCTGGGTCAGGAAGATCCCTCGGAGAAGGAAATGGCAAACTACTCCAGTATCCTTGTCTGGAAAATCCCATGGACAGAGGAGCTTGGTGGGCTGCAGTCCATGGGTTGCAGAGAGTTGGGCATGCCTGAGCAATTAACACTCCCTTCCCAGCCAACTAAAGACCTCAGATCTTAAAATTGAAAACTAGTTTGTATGGCTCAAATTTCTGAATTTCACTGGAAATCAAGATAATTGCAAGATTTCTTAACTGGAAACTAAGAAAGCATCCAGCCGCACATCTCAGTCCCAATTTTTCTACCTGGGGAGTGGAGAGTCACTCTTCTTTACCTCTATGCTTAAATGCTATGGATCTGGGAAGCGGACCAGACATGGTGTGACATCCGTCAGAGAAACACCTCCCAGATTCCACATTTCCAGATAGGCACATTTTCATGCTTTGATTCATTTTTTAAAAAATAATCTATTTGAAACACTGCCCTCCAGAATTTACCATTTGAAATAACAGCAGACTTAAGAAATGAGTCCCCAGGAACCATCCTGTCTAGACTGTGATGTCAACACTGCTTTTCCAACTGGCAGGCACTCAGCTTGTCAGGTAACAAGGTGGCCTGGAGCAAATCTCTTTTCCCGCATTAGTCCTGCCTCTGCAAATGACCAGGCTCCCCTCCTGGTTCTTGGTTCCAGGAGGGGCTGCCAGCTTTGCCCCGATACTCTCGGAGGAGCTAACCTAGAAAATTACCAGCCCTGTGCTCCATGTGTACCCACAGGTTCATTTCTTCAAGCTTTCAATCTTGCAGGCCATTTAACACACAGGCCATGAGGCCTGATGACACCTAGGTTTCAGGTGTCAACATGGGCTCAGTCCCTCATCAGGGGGTTCTCCCTTAAAATCTCTTCTCCCCAGGATGAAGGCAGCTCCTCGAAGCAGCAAGGTCAAAACTCTTCATCTCAAGGGTCTCGCCAGAAATCCATTGCTCATTCAAGCATTTCATGTCATAAGACTAACATATATGCCAGCCCACAAGGCTGATGTTTAAGGGTAATGCCATGGGAAAGTGTTTGGAGGTTTTTGGAGGAAAAAGTATATTTAGGGTCTAAATTGCAATCCAGTGACTGGAATAAGAACACGAGTTTTAAATTATAAGACCTGGTGACAGTTTCTCCAGTGAAACTATGTACGAGAGCACACACATTTCAATTTTCAGGTCAAACACGTCCAAGCGGCTCTAAAGCAGCTTATAGCAGCCATCTGATGTGAGTTCTGTGATTTGAGTTTATTAGCTTCTGGCATCGGGTCCTGTATTTTGAGTGATTTCTATAAAATGTACTTGGGAGTTATTATTTTCCTTTAGAGAATGTGATACTAAGACAAGTTTTTAATAAAGTGTTTTGAAAGTCAACAAGCTGAAAAAAAGCTGGGCAAAATTTCAATCTAATAATGAACTAAATATGTCTCTAATTATATTGAATTTGCAAGTAATAGAATGAGGCAGGTTTAGCGATTACTTTTGAGTGAAATTGTGTGCCTGAAGGAAGAGAAAATGCCCCTTAAAGCTAGGGAAAATGCTGTATCATTGCATTTGAGCTTAAATATCTTTCACTCTAGAATTTTAAAGGTCTAATCAGTTCAAGAACAGATTCTCCAATAAAATATTTTGTAGAAACTGATGGTTTTCTCAAACCCAAGTTTTGTTTTGATATTTGTTTTTTATAAAGCCTTGAATACAGACATCTCTTTGTCACATAGACCATGTGGTATGGTACCCCATAGGTCAAGTGGTACCCCAAGGTCAAATTCAGAAAGTGATTAGAGAATGCTGAATAGAATTCTTACATGCCAGGCTGAAAACTCAAGAGTTAAACAGGGTTGAGCCCTCCAATAAAACAATGTAATCAAATGTATAAATAATTCATTTGATACCCATAGAACTGCCTCAGCATCATTTGTATTTAATAAGCCAAATCCACAAATAAATAGGGTGCTGACTGACATTGAGGTTCTTGTCTTTCACTATGTGGCTCTGAATCGAACCCCCTCTTGACCAGAGAATCATCCATCATTTGAGCAGATTGCTCAAGGGATGAGAGCCTGGTCTAGGGAAGCCCTGGGCTGTTATGGAGTTTGCACATGCCTAAGCCATTCCGTTCAGCCTACACTCACAGTCAACACAGGTCAGTGTCTGCAGGTGAAGGTTGGTGGAGTGGGTGGTGGGACAGCATTGGGCCAGGAACCCTGAGACCTCCAGCTCCTTGCTTCTAGGGACTTCTTATTCTCTGGTGTGTAAATGCACTCTTTATGGTCCTGAGAGTTTTCTGTTGCATCCCCACAACACCACGCCAGGTAAGTACAGTTGTTACTACTCTGATTTGTAGATAAGGAAACTAGGAGCTAGAAAGGTCTAACATCTTGTACAATATTTTACTGCTAGCCCATGGCAAAGCGTGTCTTCAATTTAAACAATCTCGTCTATTATCTGCTAGATTATAGGGGTATTTTCTAGCGGAATCTTCTCCTAAGATACCCAGACCTTATAGAGTCACTCTGAAAAGTCAATGCATGCAGATATCAACTAGTTTCATGGGGTAACTGAGACACAGAGAATTCACTCACTTACTAGCAACACTTACATATCAAGTTGAAGGCTGGAGATCATTCCAGGGAGCCTCTCTCCCAGTTGAAACAGCTGCTACCCCCAAGTGGGGCTTGCATGGGACAGTCATACCAGTGGCCTGGCCAGAGCTGGTGACCACAGTAGAGCCTCTTATTTTGGCTCTGCCCCCAAGCACTGCCTCCTCTGTCTTACGAAGGGAGATAGATGTTCAAATCCTTGGCATTCGATTCCTATAATTCTATATTCTAAAACTCTATAGCCACCACAGCTGGAAGGATACTCCATTTTGGAGCCAGTCGTACTGGACCTTTCTGAGATGCAGAGCTCCTGTGCTGTCACTTGGGTGAGGACACTGGCCCATCTCGTGCCCTGTGGTACCTGCTGATGGGCAGATATGACCTCCTTTTCCCCTCCCTGCTCCTCCCAGTGATAAAAGGACTTTGGGAGGCTTAAACTAAAGTATTATGGCTTTTCTCTAACTGCTCACTACCATCTTGGGCAAAATTTGTGCTTATACGTGAATGGCTCCATCCTCCTTTATCCTTCCCCGGAGTCATTTCATCAGCTGGATTATGAGTCCTTGAGTCAGGAAGCAAGATTTTACCTTTAACGTCCTAGAAAATTGCTGCAAGATATGTCACAAGGATGAAACAAAGTCATTTTTACCTGAGGCTTTGATAACCTTTTCAGTCAGATGCTTTAGCATAAAGTATAATCCTGGCTGAGTTTACCCTGCCAGAAGTTCACGCGTTTAGCAACGACACATTATGGCAAATGCCCCTGCCTGTCAGTTGTTAAACACCAGGATCATAAAGAACGTCTGCTCCAAGTCTCCTTTATCTTTCATCTCCTCCCAGCACATTGGCACTTTCTTCTGCTTTATTCAATCCTCGAATAAAAGACCAGAGGATCGCTTCAGGATTTAGACTTCTGAATAGATCCACATTAGCTCTAAGACGTTCTTTTATTCTTCTTACCAAAACCCAATATATCTGTATTCTGGTTTCAAAGACACTGTTATAGTTGACCTTTAAGATGACCCCTTAAAATAATTGACATGCTAGGCAGCAGACCTCCCTATAATCAGGGTCGTTGTTTGTCTTTTGGTATATTCAGGGCTCTGCCTTCTAATGTTTATATGCCTGCAAATAGTTTTATTGTATGTCATCATTCTTATTATCATCAGCATTCTGATGCCTGTTTTCTTTACTTTATCTGTTAA
This sequence comes from Ovis canadensis, assembly GCF_042477335.2. Lineage (NCBI taxonomy): Eukaryota > Metazoa > Chordata > Mammalia > Artiodactyla > Bovidae > Ovis > Ovis canadensis. The sequence goes on from NC_091248.1 coordinate 84,274,133, forward strand.
ACAGAAGTATATTTAGCGTTCAAAGTGATACATAATAAAGGTAGAAAAAGGTGAACCCTTTGATATATTAGAAGTCTTTCATAGCATGAAATAACTATTGCCTATTATTTTACTCTTGACATTTTTATTTTTAGGGGAATTTCTCTTGATTTGTGGTGCTGACACCTCTGATATGTTGTTTCCAGTGACCTTACATCCAAAATCAGTAGCGTGTGACATTTGATGGCCCAGATAAAAAACATTAATGGTGGAAGAGAGGGTTTATTTTCCTGGTCATAAATTAAGTTTAAATAACTCTGAATTTATTTTAAACTCTCCAGTACTTTTTACTGTCCAGGCAATAAATGTATTTATTACTGGGGGTCTACCTGGGTTTCCTCCACAGAGCCCTTTGCTTGACTGCTTTGAATCCTCTCCTTCTCTCTCCTGGAAAGCTCATCTTGCCTGTAAATGCTGATTTGCACAAACTGTTCTCTAATCTCTACCAACAGGGATCAGGAAAAGGGCTGCTTATCAGAGAAGTAACCAAAAGCATTTTTGTTGTTAAGCAGGTTAAGAAAAGCAGGAGTTAATAAAATATCTACTGATGGCAGCTAATCCAGTCTTGAATGATTCCGTTTTGGAATTAGAAACAGAAAACACCGGCACAAGAAGTCATGTCTCGATCCTTCCATAGCCCCACGTGAAGAGTTTGCTTTAGGTTCTCATTTAATTCTCACACAAATGGAAGCCCATTCCCCCATTTTGGTCTATATTACTTTTCATCTTTATGTGTATGTTTTTGGTACTCATTCATTAGATGTATCATAAAATTGTATTGAGAATTTCTCAGTGAAAAAAATTTTATGATTTCAAAATTTCAATCTGTATGTTTGAAAATTGCCTCCTATATATTTTATTGAGTTATAATTCACATATCATAAAATTCACCATTTTAAAGTCTACAATTCAGTGGTTTTTAGTATCCACAAGGTCAAACAACCATTGTGCTGTGCTGTGCTCAATCGCTCAGTCGTGTCCGACTCTTTGCGACCCCATGGACTGTAGCCCTCCAGGCTCCTCTGTCCATGGGGATTATCTAGGCGTGAATACTGAAGTGGATTGCCATGCTGTCCTCCGGGGATCTTCCTATTACGGGATTGAACCCAGGTCTCCCACATTTCAGCGGATTCTTTGCCATCTGAGCCACCAGGGAAACCCATGAATACTGGAGTGGGTAGCCTATCCCTTCTCCAGGGGATCTTTCTGACCCAGGAATCAAACTAGGGTCCCCTGCTTTGCAGGCGGATTCTTTACCACCTGAGCTACCCAGAAAGCCTCAAACAACCATTACCACTATCTAATTCCAGAGCATTTTCATCACCTGAAAAAGAAACCCTCTAACCCCCATCCCTATTCTGCCCTATACCTATTAGCACTCACTCACCATTCCTCCCTTCCCTCAACTCCTGGAAACTAGTAATCTACCTTGGGTCTCTATGAATTTGCCTATTCTGGATATTTAACATAAGTGGAATTATACAATATGTGGTCTTTTGCATCTGAATTCTCTCATTTCGCATAATGTTTCCAAGGTTCATCCTCACTGTAGCATGTATCAATACTTCATCCTTTTGGTGGCCAAATAACATCTGGTTGTATGGATATACCAAGTTCTGTTTATCTGTTCATTAGTTGATTGGGTCAATTTTTCATTTAAAAATTTCATCTATAGATTCAAAAGTTACCTTAAAATTAATTCCTCAGGCATTAACTTGTTAGAAGTATTTTAAAGTTAGGTCTTTGAAAAAAATGGTTTAAAGTATGTTATTTTATTATTTTCAATAATGACAATCACACTTCTCATTAATTATGTATGCATAAATTTCTTACAGACTTTGCCACAAAATAGGACAAAAATAGAACTAAGAAGTTTCTCATTGTATGAGTGGGAAAACAATGTCATTCACTATATGTAAATTCACAAAGATTCCATATGATTCTTGAATATATGAAATGCCCTCCAAATGGCTTTTCATGAAGACCCTGATCCATCTTAGGACCTCAGGACATTTCCCTTGGAATATATCAATGTGTGGTAGACATTCATCCTTCACTGATCTGTAAGTTCTTTGTGGGCAGGGGCTGTGCCTGCATCGTCTTTGTCTCCAGAGTCCCAGTGCTTTGTGCTCTACCGAGTACAGTGCTTTGAACCTAGAAGGTTTTCACATAACCAGTTTGATGAATGAACTAAATTATATGTTCTGTTGTTTGTGCTCAGAAGGAAATAAAGAGACTTTAAAAAGAGACTTAAAAAAAATAAAGAGACTTTAAAGAGACTGATCATTGCAAATTGGTTTCCAGTTATCACTTACATATAGAGGAATGAACAATTCACACCTGTATGGTTGGATGAATGTCCACAAAGTGAGTGACTCCTGTGTGACCACCATCAAATCAAAAACCACATGGTTCAGCCCATCCGGCTCTCTCAATTTTTTCCCACTCTTGTCTCCAACACCATCTGGTATCCTGACTTCTAACACCACAGGTGATTTTGAACTTTATATAACAGATATTCCTTTTACACGCATGATATTTTCAAAATAAAGCTTAAAAGCATAATTCACAGACTTATAATAAGGATATGCATGATAAAGATTCAGATTTTAAGCAGCAAAGACTGAACTGACCTACAGGACAGAGATGAAGCCCTCCCCGTTTTCATTTCTGACTACACTGAATATTTTTTTTTAAAACTATCTCATCTCCCTTATGTTTTAATAGTCATTTCTTATGTTATTTAATTCCCTAGCATAGAAAACTGTGAAGTAGGCAAAGTTTATCCATGTCCTTCCACTTTGGATTTTTCTTTCTCCATCTCTTTTTTTTCTGTCAAGGGCCTTAGTCTATTCTAGTCATGATAGCCAAAATACCATACACGGGGTGGCTTATAAACAATCATTTATTTCCTACAGTTCTGGGTGGGTCCAGCATCAGGTTGCCTGCAGATCTGCTGTCTAGTGAGGCTCTGCTTCCTAGTTCATAGACAGATGGTGGTCTTCTCGCAATGTTCTCACATGCTACAAGGGGCAAGGACTCGTTCTAAGTTCTCTCTTTAAAAAAAAATTATTATTTTTATTTTTTGGTGCACTGGGTCTTTGTTGCTGCGTGTGGGCTTTCTCTAGTTGTGGCTGCTGCTGCTGCTAAGTAGCTTTAGTCATGTCCGACTGTGCGACCCTATGGACAGCAGCCCACCAGGCTCCTCTGTCCACGCGATTTTCTAGGCAAGAATACTGGAGTGGGTTGCCATTTCCTTCTCCCTAGTTGTGGCCAGCAGGGGCTATTCTCTAGCTGTGGTGTGCTGGCTTCTCGTTGAGGTAGCTTCTCTTGCTGCAGAACTTGCCTCTAGGGTGCTCGGGCCTCAGTAGCTGTTGTGGGTCAGCTCAGTAGTTGCAGCATGTGGTCTCTGGAGTGTGCAGGCCTTAGCAGTTGTGACCCACAAGCTCAGTTGGCCCACAGCATGTGGAATCTTCCTGGACCAGGGATCGAATCCGTGTCCCCTGAATTGGCAGGCAGATTCTTACCCACTGGACCACCAAGGGAATCCCAAGTTCTCTTTTATAAAGACTTCTGTGCCAAGTTGCTTCAGTTTTGTCTGACTCTTTGCAACCCTATGGACTGTAGCCTGCCAGGCTCCTAAGGCACTGATTCCCTTTATGAGGGCTCTGAGCTTGCGACCTAATGACCTCCCCAAGTTCCCACTGCCTAACACCATCACCTTGGAGACTAGGATTTGAAATGTGAATTTGGGAGGGATGCATGTCTATAGCAGACCCTTTCTTACTTCCATTCCTCATAATTCATCTTAAAGGGTTGTCTGATCATGAAAGTATTCAATAGCTGTTACTGATTATCTTTTTCTACTGTATCCCTCAATGTTTGAAAGGTCTTAAACCCTTTGGAGACCCTGGAATTTGAGATGGTATGGCTATGAGTCAGGATGTCAGAAGAACAGGGAGCTAAAGGGGATGCATATCTTGAGTTCAGTAAACCCTCTGACAAACTCTATCATGTTATCCTTGAAGACCAGAGGGAGAGATGTGTGACTGGCAGAATAACAGTCTGACACTGAACTGGGAAGTAAAACTAAACCACGAGATGACAGAATTATGATGCAGAAACATCTTGACAGTCTGAAGTGATAGCCCAAACTCATTGAATTTAACAGCGATAAACATACGTCTCTGTGATCAGGATAAATAACTAACGACACACCTACTGGATGAGAGAGACTGACTAACATTCTTTCAGGTGTTAAAAAAAAAAAAAAAGTCCTAGGGATTTCATTTGACAGTAAGGGCAATGCAGTGTGGCTGCCAACAGACAGCTTTCATCATAGACTTGACCAGAGCCAAAGAGGCCATAGTCAGAAGCATTTGGTGCATTTTATTTGGTTTTTGATTATTGTGGTTTTGATACCACACTTAAAAAGGAATGTGGTAAAACCAGAGAGGGTTAAAGAAGGGTTGAAAGGGTAATAAATGATCAAGAAACCTCGTTGTCATAGGAGGAATGGTTGGAGGGACTTTGCATCCTTAGAGATAATTTCCGGTTTTCTCTCACATGAAGGGAGGTGAAAGATAGCAAGGAGTGGAGCTACTAGTATATGATCTGGGCAGGCATCTAACCTTCCTACAACTTGTGAAATGGATTTTGATCAGATGATCAATGAACTATCAGAAGTTCATTCCAGAAATAAGCTAGGAATAGCCCGCATAAACCAGAGACACATGTAGTTCAGTCTTAGAGTAGTGTTCCATTCAAGAATAGTTCAGCAGCCAAACTTCATTAAAAATCAATTCTATCAAAAAATCAACTTTTCCCAAAAGTTTACCCCATACTCGTTCTGTTTCATCTTAGGTTGTCCTAGCCTCTGCTACCAAATTCCTTCTGAAAGCCCCCAGAAAAGAATTAGCATGTATGAAATGCTTGAGATGTGTCAGGTCATATTTACACCTAGTGCCTCATATAATTTTCACAGACACCATGAAAAAGATATAATTATAATTACTATGACCGTTTTGTGTATGACGAAAGGCCTTTCCAAGGCATCATTTGCCCCAGGTTACAGCTGGTAAGTGGAGCCTGGGATTTGAGCTGAGGTCTTCGTCTCACAGTGGCCGAAGCTTCACAGAGCTTAGCTAGGTTGGCTTGAAGTCAGCCTGCTCTGTTTGTCATGGGTGGTCTCTCTGGCTCCATAATTCCAGCCTGGTTTTGGTCTGGGGACAAAGAACCAGGCCAACATCATGTGGCTGCATTATTTTTACTAAGAAAACTTTCCCTCTGCTCTGGATCTCCTAGTTGCCTCTGCTTTGGATCTCCTCAGTGTCAAAAGTAAATGTCGGTTTTTCTCATACTCACTGAGGAACATTCTGTAGAAGGAGCTGACCCAAGGAGAAGGGATTCCAAGCTAAAATCTTGAATGTAGGTGAGGCTGCTGCCAAGGCCCAGTGCTCAACCTGTTCTTGCTAAGTCGCTTGCTGCTGCTGCTGCTAAGTCACTTCAGTCGTGTCCAACTCTGTGCAACCCCATAGACGGCAGCCCACCAGGCTCCCTCATCCCTGGGATTCTCCAGGCAAGAACACTGGAGTGGGTTGCCATTTCCTTCTCCAGTGCATGAAAGTGAAAAGTGAAAGTGAAGTCGCTCAGTCGTGTCCGACCCTCAGCGACTCCATGGACTGCAGCCCACCAGGCTCCTCTGTCCATGGGATTTTCCAGGCAAGAGTACTGGAGTGGGGTGCCATCGCCTTCTCCTAAGTCGCTTGAGTCATGTCCAACTCTTTGCAACCCTATGGACTGTAGGCCATCAGGCTTCTCTGTCCATGGGATTCTCTAGGCAAGAATACAGGAGTGGGTTGCCATGCCCTCCTCCAAGGGATCTTCCAGACCCAGAGACTGAACCCACATCTCTTATGTCTCCTCCGTTGGCAAGTGGGTTCTTTACCACTAGCACCACCTGGGAGGCCCCAGTGTTCCACCTACCCCTTGGTCATTTCACGTCTTTTATGTGTATGGCTTGATTTCCAGTTTCCCACAGGCTGCCCCATGACCAACCAGAGACACGAGTGTTGTTTCTAGTACAACTGTTCTATTATAGACACGGTGGCCCAGTTTAAGGGTTGAACAGTAGGCCACAAGGCATAGCGTTCCTGCTCTAGTCAGAAGGCTCCATTACTTTTATGTTGAGAAAAAGAGCTTGTCCCTCCACACTCCGTGCCTAGTTCGGTGCCATCCACAAATGTTTGTGAGACGAGTGAGCAAATGAATGAGTGAGGGCACACTCAGAGCTATGCTCAGCTGCTGCTTTCAGGCAACTCCTAGCTGTGGAGGAGGGAGAGCAGGGATGTTGCTCCTTCCTGCCTACCTGAGTCTGATTTTGGAAAGTCAAACAGGCACATTTGAACAATACATAGTCATTAAATCTTCTTGTTCATTCAATAATTTATTAATGAAGCTTTCTCGGGAAAGTTGGTCCCAAGGATTTGTACCAAAATAAATAAATAAAAGAGAAAAGAAAAAAAGCACAAGGTTGATTGTGCAGATTAGACCTCATCAGAACCATACCAAGGACGGCTTTGGAAGATTTTCCAGCCTACCACCTACTGAGAAATCTGAAGAACCACATCTGGTACCTTGAACCCATTTGCACGATGGGAGAAAAATTGCACAAAACAAAGGCAGCAGAAGAAACTGGTCACAGGGCAAGAAAACCCTACACAGTCAGAAGAAAAAGGCTAACCTCTCTTTTGACTTCTTTACAGAGGAGGGAGGTTGGACTACTCCCATTTTGTGAACGACAAAACTTTGGGGGAGGAAACTTGGCCTTCTTCCCCTTGAGGCTGAATGTGGAGCTGAGCGGGCACTGCAGCATTTTCTCATGGAGAAGCCTCTACAGTGCAGGAATGCATGTCTCATTAGTGTGGGGCGCTGATAATGACCTGATATGTGCTTTCATCCATTACTGATGGATACCTTCCAGAAGACCTCCACAGATGCAACACCTTGGCTAATTATGCGAACCCCCTTTCCCTGATCTTCATCATTAACACCAACATACTTCTATTGCTAAAAATCTCATGCTTTATCCATGGTCATTGGTGCTTCTGGTTTTATCATGGAGGTTTGGGAGGGTTAGGAAGCAAAAGAAGAAAGAAGGAAACCCTGGAGTTTGATTATCCCGTGAATTTTCAGCAGGAAATCTGGCTCTTCACAGCCAGGAAGGGTAAGCAAATGGCTACAAAAGCCAGGACCTTCTCTTCCACACCTAGTTCAGATGCCCCCCACTAACAAACATTGTCTAATTGATTAACCAAGGATTCTCAAAGAGAATGATCTGATGAGGGTAATTTATAGAGATGGTATCTTTTGTCATCATTTGTCTTTGAAAACAGAGAAGAAAACTGCTTTCAAGAGGATGTAGTCTGCCAACATGAGCAATGGCAGACGCAGTGTCATCAGTTACTGCAGACTGCTCAATTTTGTACCTTTTCAGCCAGTCAAATATCCAATAACCACAAAGGGAGGGAAAAAGATGTATCCTCACTCCCTGTGTTTTCAACTTTTCCAGCACTGGCTTGTGAAAATATTTGGGGTTGTTCACTGCTCTGCTCTCTGTAGCATAAACATTTATTTAAATGGGGCTGTCTCTAGTAATGAAGAATGAAGGAAAAACAATGGTCTGATTTTGACAAATTAACTTGTGATTTGGAGAGTCAGTGAAGCAGGGAAGAGACATTCCTAACTATACTAATTAAATGAACTTGCAACATTTATTTTAATGCAATGGAACCAGCCATATGAAGATGAACATTTTAATTTATTTTGCACTGACATTATGAAAAATTTCACTGCTGCAGATTATCTACAAAAACAAATCTCATCAGCATCTAGGTTTGTGAGGGAAATTTCCATCTTTCACGTGAGCTTGACCTTCCCCAGTGGAAGCAAGTGCGAATGAGCTAAGTTACTTGAAAAGTTGTTCTGAAGGTTGTCTTTCCACTGAGGCTGGGCTTTATGTTCAAATGACTTCTGTGCCAAACACATCCATTTTTCATGGTGTGGGGTAGATGAAAAATTCCGAATCCATTCTACGGGGAATGCAAATATAGCTCATTAGTTCTAAAGCATTTTTCATGAAAGACAGTGGAGTATTTGCCAGCAGATGAGGCTGCAGAGTTCCAGCCAAGAATGAGCACCACATGTCCCACTAATTGTTTTTTAAAGTTGTTCCTTCCCTCTCTGGCACCCAATAGCTATTGCAAATCGGAAACAATATGAAAAATGGAGGGGGGCCCAGCTTACTGTGACATTATTCTGCACTTAGTGTCTTGTCCTTTTTTTTTTTTTCTTTTTTCCGCCCTCTCTACATGCAGCCATCTTATAGAAGGAAAAGGCACAGTTTTATAGACGATTAAAGGAGTTTTGCTTCTCTCAGAGACAAATAGAGGGCACATTTTCTGGAGCATCCACTCTCACCTGAGGGCAGCATCCCTGGAGCCTCTGCTTCAGGGCCACAGGCTCATTTTCAGGGCTGACAGGGCCCGAGGAAGACACAATGGCCCCTTCCTCGCCCCTGCCACGGCCAGCTTTAAGGAAGTCACTCAGTCCAGAGATGTCTTCCAGCCTGGCATTCCTGTTGGAGCTCTGCCAAGGACGTGTGGAGGAGAAAAGACCCCCTTCCTTTCAAGTCAGTGCTGCCCCCTGGTTATTGCAGGGGGGCCTGGTGGGTGCCCACCTCCTCTGTTCTGAAGACCCCCACCTCCATCTGACCTCGCTGGACCATACCAGGCTGAGTAACCTCGGTTCCCACTTGGGCCCTCTCTGTGGTCTTGGCCCTTTGTGACTGAGAACAGACTCATGGAGTTTTGACCAGTTCTCTTCAGGTGTGGACTCAGCCCACACTTGGGGGCTTCTTCCTGGGATTTGCCTCCACCCAAAGGGCCTGAGCTCTCTGCCCTCCAGCTCTCAGCCTGCCTGAGCCTGGCAGCCTAGCCCCTTGGCCTGCCCCTTCCACCTCCTCCCTGAGCTCTGGGCGTTGGAAGCAATTGAGAGTACGTTCTTTGTCCCAGCGCATCCTTGGCCCTGAGTGTTTACAGAACAGGTGTCCACTGATCCAGAAAATATTCATGGCCTGCAGGGTGGGCTGGAGTCCACCTGGGTAACAGGGTCTGTTTTCTCCAGCCTGATCAGAGTAACCTCAGCAGAGTCTGTAGCCTGGACCCTGCCCAAATGCTTTGCAGGTGCCTGGGCAGGATCTTGGCCTCCTGGGGGACCCAGAGCAGCCAGGATTCCATTTGAGAAGCAGAGAGCCTAGCCCTCCTCCCAGGTGCTCAGGCTGTAGAAGGTCTCTGGGGAGGATTACACGGCTGAAAGGATTAAGTTCTTTGGAGTCAGGATCCAAGTGCCTTCTGCCTAGGTGCCTGAGACTCTGCTTAGAAAAGTAACCATGTTACTGTTGGTTCCTCCATAAAAGATGTGCTCTAGCTTAGCTCCTATCAGCTATTTGAGGAATGACTGTAGTAAAAAGTCGCTGTACCCAGAAGAATAGATGCATAGTTTTCTCATCACAGGGAATTAGAGGGAATTACAAGCAAATCCATCGATCAGACAAATAATTCCCACTTTCCTCTTACCTTCTCCTCAGAAAAGCCAAGTTAACTAGTTAAAGATTAGGAAGATTATAAATCACAGGGTAAGAAGGGCCCATTTGGGGATCTTTGGGAGCCCAGCTGATCGCCCTGTGGAGAATGCCACTGTGAGATGATAGAATTCGGTTTCCTGGAATGAACATGACAAATTTGAATGAGTACCCATCCCCACCCCTGCCCCCAAGGAAACATCTTGGAACCTCACCTCCTGCAGAGAGCCTTCCCCACCACCAAGCCCATCCCTATTAATGGCCTGCACTTCAAATCCCATTCCAAGACAAAGACAGCCCAGCACAGGGCTGGCAGTCACTTTGCATGTCTGAAACGACTAAGTTAGAATTACTCTGGTGGGGGAATGAAGAACATCTTACAGTGGAAGTGGGTCTCAGCTGTAGGGACTCTGGAGTCTTACAAGCTCAGGAAGTATGGATTCCCATTTCCTCCCTGAAACCAACCTATTGGCCAATAATTCCCCATGCTAGAGGTGGCACAGTGTGGGGGCTGAGGCAAGGCTGCAGAGCCATCTGTCTGTATCCAAGGAACTCTACACTTCCCAGCTCTGCTTCCTTGAACAGGTTACACCCTGTGACTCAGTTTTCTTGTCAGTAAAGCGGTCCAAAATCACTATGAACGGTGACTGCAGCCACGAAATTAAAAGACACTAGTTCCTTGGAAGAAAAGCTATGACAAACCCAGACAACATATTTAAAAGTAGAGACATCATTTTGCTGACAAAGGTCCATATAGTTAAAGCTGTAGTTTTCCAGTAGTCATGTACAGACGTGAAGGTTGGACCATGAAGAAGACTGAGTGCCAAAGAACTGATGCTTTCTTGAAAGTCCCTTGGGCAGCAAGGAGATCAAACAAGTCAATCCTAATGGGAATCAACCCTGAATATTCATTGGAAGGACAGGTGCTGAAGCTGAAGCTCCAATACCTTGGTTACCTGGTGCAAAGAGTTGACTCATTGGAAAAGACCCTGATGCTGGGAAAGATTGAGGGCAGGAGAAGAAGAGGGAGACAATTAGATGGCATCAACAACTCAATGGACATGAGTCTGAGCAAACTCCAGGAGTGATGGACAGGAGAACCTGGCATCCTGCAGTCCATGGGGTCACAAAGAGTCAGACACAACTAGCAACTGAGCAACAACAGCAACAATAAAAACGGTGATAGCAATAACAGAATCTTCTGTTTTTTCCTCTTTCTTCCTACACTGACCCTTGAGGAACTGGAAATGCACTGAGTGGAAGCTGCTGATAAAGTGCCAAGTGGATCCTTGAAGAGAAACTGAAGGAAAGCAGGGGAAAGAAAGACAGATGAATAAGAGATCATTAGGAAACTATTAATTGAAAAGGAAAGTGGATAATCGAAAAATGGAAAAGTAAGGTAGAGTTTCAGACTGAGGGAACAGAAAGGTTCCCAGAACAAATAGCTTGTCTTAAATCTCTAGTATCTCCCTCCCCTCTTCCAGGGGTTTGTTGTTTTTCAGTTACTAAGTCGTGTCTCTTTATGACCCCATGGACTGCAGCATGCCAGGCTTCCCTGTCCTTCACTATCTCCCAGGGTTTGCTCAAACTCACGTCCACTGAGTCAGTGATGCCATCCAACCATCTCATCCTCTGTTGCCCCCTTTTCCTCCTGCCTTCAGCCTTTCCCAGCGTCGGGGTCTTTTCCAAGGGGTTCAGTTCGGTTCAGTTCAGTCGCTCAGTCGTGTCTGACTCTTTGCGACCCCATGAATCGCAGCATGCCAGGCCCCCCTGTCCATCACCAACTCCCAGAGTTCACTCAACCTCACGTCCATCGAGTTGGTGATGCCATCCAGCCATTTCATCCTCTGTCATTCCCTTCTCCTCCTGCCCCTAATCCCTCCCAGCATCAGGGTCTTTTCCAATGAGTCAACTCTTCACATGAGGTCACCAAAGTATTGGAGTTTCAGCTTAGCATCAGTCCTTCCAATGAACACCCAGGACTGATCTCCTTTAGGATGGACTGGTTGGATCTCCTTGCAGTCCAAAGGACTCTCAAGAGTCTTCTCCAACACCACAGTTCAAAAGCATCAATTCTTCGGCGCTCAGCTTTCTTCACAGTCCAACTCTCACATCCATACGTGACCACTGGAAAAACCATAGCCTTGACTAAATGGACCTTTGTTGGTAAAGTAATGTCTCTGCTTTTGAATATGATAACTAGATTGGTCATAACTTTGCTTCCAAGGAGTAAGCGTCTTTTAATTTCATGGCTGCAGTCACCATCTGCAGTGATTTTGGAGCCCAAAAAAATAAAGTCTGACACTGTTTCCACTGTTTCCCCATCTATTTCCCATGAAGTGATGGGACCAGATGCCATGATCTTCGTTTTCTGAATGTTGAGCTTTAAGCCAACTTTTTCACTCTCCTCTCTCACTTTCATCAAGAGGCTTCTTAGTTCCAAGGGGTCAGCCTATTGTAAATCCACCCTGTGAGAGTGACAAGCAAGGGATTTGGGCCCTAATCTCTGGAAACTAAATTTTCCTCTCTGATGTTATTTTCTTTTTTAAAGCTTTTTATTTTATATTGGAGCATAGCTGATTAAGAATGTTGTGATAGTTTCAGGAGGACAGCAAAGGGACTCAGTAACAGGGCCTTCTTCATCACATTGTTACATAAAGCACTTAAAACAGCCTCTCAATAGTCCAAGCTGTAGTATGGCTATGCTCCCTTATTCCATATGGCCCATTGGAAAGATAATAAAAGATGGACTAAGAGATCTCACAGTGTCATACAAGTGAGACCTCAAAGGAATCTTTATGGGCCCCGAGATCAACTTTTTTGTTTCACAAATGTAGAGACCAGTGACCAGTGTCCTAAAGTGGAAACAACATGTGAGCGGTCCCGACATGACATCGGGGCTAGCCCCACCCAAGAAGTCATCAGCTAGGATTTTTGAAACTTGCTGCAAAATCCACAGACATGCTGATGTCTCACTGTGCAGGGCAGCAACACAACTGCTTAGCTGACAAATATTTACCAGAACTCTGACCTTGGCACCCTTCTAGCTTCTGTTCAATAGTAGTTTATAATGTAGTTGGGAGGATAAAAATGCATGAGAATTAATATGAACATCACCTATTGTATTAAATAGGTACACAGCACAGCCTATATATAATAAGAGACAGAACAAAGGGTGGAGCAGGGCAGGCATCATTTACACAAACTCCCAAGATGCTGACATCCAGAGAACATAGCTGTAGTCCCCACCCCCACCTGTCCCAGGGAAGAAACACACCCCTCACAGTTGCCTCTGTGGGGCGGGTCACAGATTCATCTTAGATTACATTCTGTGTGGGCAGAGGAAAGATGACACCTCCTTTGCTTGTGACTACACTAGCCTTTCTCCTGAGCCCCAACCGGGAAGAGGGGATAGTGAACTAACTGTCCTGTTCCATCTCTAGATGACTTAACAGTCCCTTGAGGTGATGTCAAGACTCTTTATGATAAAAATGTTCCATCTCTCAGAGACTCCCCTCCTACCCCATCTTCTTCCCCTCTGGGGGTATTCTGACATGTGCAGGGAGGGGAGGACACCAATGAGGTCACAGCAAGCAGGGCAGATTGGAGATCCTTGCACACAAGGTCCTCTGCCTCCTGGTCTCCAGGGTGATGCTGGCCTGGGAGCCGTCTGCTGTTGGCCGCAGCAGCTGAAGTCTGCCTTTGGTGGGATGCTTAGTCTTGTGCCTCACTTGGGCAGGCCTCTGCAGCACCCTCTGGCCCTTACTCAGGGCTCAGCCTTTGCTCTGGGGCCACCTCATCCCCAGGAACATGCCTCAAGGAAGCTTTTCTCAGCCAGACTCTGGGCAGGTTCTAGGTCCTGCCTGTGCTACATGGACCCTGAGACTGACTTGAAAGGCAAACTATAAGGTCTCTGTCTTAACAAAGCTGCCATAACAAAGTACCATAAACTGGGGACTTAAACAACAGAAATTTATTTCTCAAAACTCTGGAGGCTGGAAATCCCAGATCAAGGTCTGGCAAGTGTCAGTCTCTGGTGAGAATTCTCTTCCTGGTTTGCCTTTTCCGTGTCTTCACATGACCTCTTTTCCCTGTGTGCATATTGAAAGAGATATCTTTCTCTCTTTCTCTTCTTTTAAGGCCACTAACTCTATCAGATAAGGGCCCCACCTTTATCACCTCAATTAACTTGAATTACTTCCTGAAAGTCCTATCTGCAAATACAGTCACCTTAGGGGTTACAGTTTCAACACAAGAATTGGATGAAGATGAGGGATGGGGACACCTCACAGGCCATCCTGTGAGGCCAAGTTCCCAGCAGAACTCTGAGAAAGGGTCTCTCTCCAGAGGTCAAAATAGGGTCAAAGGGACAGTGGCTTCTCTTTGCCCTAGATACTGACTAGTTCAGGAAAAATAGTACGCATGTGGCTTGTGGGTTTCCCTGGTGGGTCAGCGGTAAAGAATCCACAAGCCAATGTGGGAAATGTGGGTTGGATCCCTGGGTCAGGAAGATCCCCTGGAGGAGGAAATGGCAGCCTACTCCAGCGCTTTTGCCTGGGAAATCGAGGAGCCTGGCGGGCTATTGTCCATGGAGTTGCAAAAGAGTCAAACATAATTTAGTGACTAAACAACGATGAATATGGCTTGTAGATGAGGAAAAGAAGTTAACAAGACATTTCTAATGGAAAAGCAAAGCACTTGAGACTTGGGAGACCTGAGTTTTAACTTTTTAATGACTTTCTGTGTGACCCTAAAGTAACATAATTTCCCTTTGGGCTTTATCCCTTTTCCACTAACAACAGGGGCTGTTGGCCTGCTTCTTAAAATGGTTGAGGAGAACTGGCAAAAGACATAATTGCAAAAGTTTTTTTTTTTTTTTTTACAAACATGAAGATACTTTTAAATGCTGTAAATAAAAATAACACAGAAGAATATACCTCCTTTCAAAATCCATGACATTTGCAGAGTAAAACATGAGCTCCAATACCCAGAGTCCCAGTTTCTTTTGGTAGGATTCCCAAGAGGAAAAATGAGTCTTTCCAACTAAGGAAGGAAGGGAAAACTTGGAGAAATTTGCTCAACCAAAGAGAGATGGATTTCATGAAAATCAGGACAACACAGAAAACATGGTACACAATCCTCCGGTGACAGTTTGTCAAAGAGAAGCAAATCCTTCAGGACACTCTCTTTAATATACTTTTAGTAAATGTTTTATTGTATTGGATTATGGGAATTAAGGGAATGAAGGCTCCATACCATATTTTTCAAAAGCAATATTTTTAGAATCACAAATTATATTGAAATTTTTATACCAAGAAAATAAAAACAAAGATCAGAAGAACTAAACAGCATTTATATATGTCTCTGCAGAGATATATATGTATATTAGCAAATTGAAATATAGCAAATACACATAAAAACATCCACATAAAAGAGATGCAAATTATACTTTTGACACATTTTCAGCACAATCACCTAATACAATTTTCTTTTATAGGCAGAGGTAATAAATAGTGCAAATGTATATTTATGGTGTGTTTGACAAATTTGCTTTGAGTCAGAGGGAAAAGCTCCAGTGATTTTACAATGGAAATGCTTCTCATCTACCTGGACTAAATCACTCGTCTTTCTTCTGGGTTTTTCACTGTGACCAAGTCTGAAGTGGGAACCACCTTTTTGTCTCAGAGAGTGGTACCT
This sequence comes from Ovis canadensis, assembly GCF_042477335.2. Taxonomy (NCBI): domain Eukaryota; kingdom Metazoa; phylum Chordata; class Mammalia; order Artiodactyla; family Bovidae; genus Ovis; species Ovis canadensis. The sequence continues at coordinate 84,289,509 of NC_091248.1, forward strand.
GCCTGGAATAAGGATTTGATATACTTGAAAATCAAGATATCCTAGTATTTGTGTCTGTTTATATCTTGTCTCCCCTATAAGACTTTGTGCACCGTGAAAGTAAGAACAATGTCTGTTACTTCTCCATGAATCATTTTACCTCCAGAACAGTGGCTTGTATGTAAGGGGTGCATCATAGGATGCTGTTATTTTTTCTGCAGGGTGCTCGTGTGGTCTTCAAGGAAGCAAGCGCATGCTATGTGCTCTGAGATGGTGCTTCACTTCAATGTGTCTGAGAATCAGAGCACTGATTTGCTTTTTTTTTAAATTGAAGTATAGTTGACTTACAGTGTTTTGTTAGTTTCAAGTATACTGAAGTTTTATATATACGTACGTGTGAGTGTACATATAAATTTTTTCAGATTCTTTTCCATAATAGGCTATTAAAATATATTGAATACAGCTCCATATACTATAGAGTAGAATCTTGTTACAAATAGCTGAGAAAAGAAGAGACGCAAAAGGCAAAGGAGAAAAGGAAAGATACCATCTGAATGCAAAGTTCCAAAGAATAGCAAGGAGAGATAAGAAAGCCTTCCTCAGTGATCAGTGCAAAGCAATAGAGGAAAACAAGATAATGGGAAAGACTAGAGATCTCTTCAAGAAAATTAGAGATACCACTGGAACATTTCATGCAAAGATGGGCTCAAAAAAGGACAGAAATGGTATGGACCTAACAGAAGCAGAAGATATTAAGAAGAGGTGGCAAGAATACACAGAAGAACTATACAAAAAAAGATCTTCATGACCCAGATAACCACGATGGTGTGATAACTCACCTACCTAGAGCCAGACATCCTGGAATGCGAAGTCAAGTGGGCCTTAGGAAGCAACACTACGAACAAAGCTAGAAGAGGTGATGGAACTTCAGCTGAGCTATTTCCTAAAAGATGATGCTGTGAAAGTGCTGCACTCAATATGCCAGCAAATTTGGAAAGCTCAGCAGTGGCCATGGGACTGAAAAAGGTCAGTTTTCATTCCAATCCCAAAGAAAGGCAATGCCAAAGAACGCTCAAACTACTGCACAATTGCACTCATCTCACACGCTAGCAAAGTAATTCTCAAAATTCTCCAAGCCAGGCTTCCACAATACATGAACCGTGAACTTCCAGGTGTTCAAGCTGGTTTTAGAAAAGGCAGAGGAACCAGAGATCAAATTGCCAGCATCCACTGGATCATTGAAAAAGCAAGAGAGTTCCAGAAAAACATCTATTCCTGCTTTATTGACCAGTCCAAAGCCTTTGTGTGGATCACAACAAACTGGAAAATTCTTAAAGAGATGAGAATACCAGACCTCCTGACCTGCCTCCTGAGAAATCTGTATGCAGGTCAAGAAGCAACAGTTAGAATTGGACATGGAACAACAGACTGGTTCCAGATTGGGAAAGGAGTACGTCAAGTCTATATATTGTCACCCTGCTTATTTAACTTATATGCAAAGTACATGATGCAAAATGCTGGGCTGGATGAAGCACAAGCTGGAATCAAGATTGCCAGGAGAAATATCAATAACTTTAGACATGCTGATGACACTACCCTTATGGCAGAAAGCGAAGACTAAAGAGCTTCTTGATGAAAGTGAAAGAGGAGAGTGAAAAAGTTGGCTTAAAACTCAGCAATTCAGAAAACTAAGATCAGGGCATCCGGTCCCATCACTTCATGGCAAATAGATGGGGAAACAGTGGAAATAGTGAGTGACTTTATTTTGGGGGCCCCAAAATCAGTGCAGATGGTGACTGCAGCCATGAAATTAAAAGATACTTGCTCCTTGGAAGAAAAGCTATGACCAACCTAGACAGCATATTAAAAAGCAGAGACATTACTTTGCCAACAAAGGTCCAGCTAGTCAAGGCTAAGGTTTTTCCAGTAGTCATATATGGATGTGAGAGTTGGACTAAAAAGAAAGCTGAGTGCCAGAGAATTGATGCTTTTGAACTGTGGTGTTGGAGAAGACTCTTGAGAGTCCCTTGGACTGCAAGGAGATCCAACCAGTCAATCCTAAAGGAAATCAACCCTGATTGTTCATTGGAAGGACTAATGCTGAAGCTGAAACTCCAATACTTTGGCCACCTGATGCGAAGAACTGACTCGCTGGAGAAGACCCTGATGCTGGGAAAGATTGAAGGCAGGAGGAGAAAGGGACGACAGAGGATGAGATGGTTGGATGGCATCATGGAATCGATGGACCTGATTTTGAGTAAGCTCTGGGAGTTGGTGATGGACAGGGAAACCTGGCATGCTGCAGTCCATGGGGTCACAAAGAGTCGAACACGACTGAGTGACTGAACTGACCTGAGGATCTTGTTTATTTTACATACAGTAGTGTGTATCTGGGTTTCCCAGGTGGTGCTAATGGTAAAGAACCCGCCTGCCAATGCAGGAGACATAAGAGATATGGGTTCAAAAACCCATTCAAGTATCCTTGCCTGGAGAATCCCATGGACAGAGGATCCTGACAGGCTAGGCCCATAGGATCACAAAGAGTCAGACATGACTCAACTAACTTAGCACACAAGCAGTATGTATCTGCTAATTCCAAACTCTTAATTTATGCCTCGCTTCCCTTCCCCTGTGGTAACCGTAAGCTTGCTTTCTATGTCTGTGAGTCTATTTCTCTTTCCTAAATAAGTTCATTTATATAATTTTTAAATGCTATATGTGATAACCAACATTTTTCTTTCTCTAACTTACTTAGAAGTGACTTACTCTCAACCCAAGAATACAAGGATAGCTCCCTGGCTGCTTAACTTCTGTATTAAATGTTCTCTCTAAGTGCATCTATCCTTCTAGTGTGTTCTATTAGGGTGCAGATATTGGGCCAAACAAGTGAAGAATGGCACATCCTGGGTCCAGATAGGGGAGAAGCAAGCCTGAGGCTCCATCCTGGCAAGGGAGGGACAGCTGGAGAGTAGGAGTGGAAAATGAGGTTCTGGAGCCTTTAGCCTTTAGCAGTAGAGACCCCATCCCAGCCCAGGCTGCCCTTGGGGGCTTGAGTGGAGATATTGCCAGGGGAAGTCTGTGTGTTTACTCACCTTGGAGCAAGAATAGGGAACCAGCCCACAGGGGCAGAGGGAGTGGGCATCCAAGGTAAGTGGTGATGAGGAGAGTCACCACACACACACAGCCAGGCGGTACCCACCTTGGGGACTGTTTCTAGAGAGAATACCTGACACGGGCGGCTCATTTCATCACAGAGACTCAGCTGGTGAACAGCCCTTTTTCCTCAATGCCTCAAAGCCAGAGAACTCCTGGAAACAGAAAACTGGACAATATTCAAATGCAAAAGGATCTTAGGGATCGAGAGACCAGGACTGTCCAGCTCTTCCCCTATTCGGTTCCCATTCTTTCCTAGTTCCATGTCTAGTCAGGAAGGCCTCATTAGGAAGAACCAGGTGCTTGCTTTCTTCAGATGTGCATGTCTCTCTGCAGGCCTGCAAATGAGACTCACCCCATCCCACCATGCTGCTGTGAACAGCTACATTTAAATTTCTTTAAGCTTGAGTGATGTCCTCGGATGAGGAGTTCTAAGTACCAAGAATTATTGTTATTACTATGTAGTTACTGCCTAGCATGCAGCGAATTACCCTGCCCTGCTGTGTAAAAGATGTACAGTGGGATGGGAAGTTCAGAGAAGGGAGGTGGGAGGAGCAGAATGAAATGTACTAAAGAGGGACCAGGCCGGAGGTGCCCTGTGCATGGGGTCTCCACCAGACACACTCTTATGGCCAGAAATAAATATTCTCTTTCCACTCAGCAAATGGAAGATGCTGTGAAGATGCTTGGGTTATACAGGTGGGGCTTAAAGGCATAGATTTCAATCCCAACTTCAACGATTATAACTATGTGCCTTGGACAAGCTCATGAGCCTGTCTGAGCCTTGATTTGTGGGAGCTGCCACATAGAAAGCTTCAGATATTTGTAGCAATTATTACTACTATTACTATGGCTATCGTTAGGCTTTGGTCCAGTTGTCAGCAATTTACAAGACTCAGTACAGAGTCTGAACCATTGTTTTCAGATTTTCCAGGACAGGTCACCAAAGAGATCCAGGTCACCAAAGAGATCCAGGAGAAATGGGAACCCACAGCCAGCATGGAACCACCAAACAGGGTCAAATGGACACCTCCCAGAACTGCTAAAGAGCCTCACTGGGGACATAGAAGGTGGGTCTAAATTCAACTTAAAAATAGTTCTTGAGAAGTTACAGTCTTGTTAATGAACTGTGTTTAGGAAAAAACATAAGCCAATATGGCTTATGAGTGCTCAAGGAAGAGTAAGAGCCATAACCCACAACTATCTCTCCACCAGAAGTCCTGAGACTCTTCTGGAAGCCAAGGCTGCTCACTGGGGATCCGGTTCTCCAAGGCACCAGGGGTAGACGCGGGGCTGGGCGCACTTTACTGACACTTCACATCCATCTCTGCTTTGAGTGCACCACACCAGACTGGGTGGACCTCTCTGGTGACTCATCACCAGACAAGTTTGCTAACCCCTCGAGAGTCTACTATAAGAAGTATCAGACATGGTACTGCCACAGAGAACTCGTGACAGAGGACATGAGACATCCAAGCATCCAGGGAAAGGTGACTAATCGTACACGGTGAGAAATGACTGGAGAGCCTGTGCAGCCTCCGTCAGTTCCAGCGGTCAGAGAACACATCACTGTTTCTTGGGAGATCACCAGGCAACTCACTAGAGAACATTCGTCCTACTTTGTTTAATTGACATATAGTTGATTTACAGTGTTGTGTTATTTTCGGATGTACAGCAAAGTGATTCAGTTATATTTATATATAGATAGATAAACTGTTTTTCAGATTATTTTCCACTGCAGGTTATTATTACAGGATATTGATATAGTTCCCTGTGCTAGAACATTTGATGTAGAATGCAGATAACCTCCCTCTCCCCACTCTGCTCCATACACACACATGCCCACAATAATACACTTAAGTGATATGCACGCTACGTGCTAAGTTGCTTCCTGTCACGTCCGACTCTGCGACCCTATGGACTGTAGTCTGCCAGACGCCTCTGTCTATGGGATTCTCCAGGCAAGAATACTGGAATGGGTTGCCATGCCCTCCTCCAGGGGGCCTTCCTTGGTTGGGAAGGTCAAACCCAGGTCTCATGTGTCTTGCATTGGCAAGTGGGTTCTTTACCACTAGCGCCACCTAGGGAGCCTCAAGTGATGTGCACATGCTGTCAAACCAGTATAACAAGCGATTGCCTCTAAGTAACTGGTTGCTTGATCCGCAAGTGGGTGGAGGATGTAACGGTTGGATTGTTTCCCACCCAATTGTTTGAAATAGTCTGGGGACATGTAACTAAAAGCACCCTTCTAAGGTAACTGAGTGATATGAGCTAATTCGAAAGAATAGGCTTCACCCTGAATAAAAACCATGGTATCTGAGTGGCAAGAATTATGGGCTCTTGGATATACAAGCCACATCCCTCATCTTGTGTTTCCCTCACTGTTTTCCCTGAACTCATTCCTAGCTTGGTCCATTCCTGAAACAGTTGAACGTCCAGTGTTGGGTATCATCATTCATCAAACCATTTAGATGAAAGGTACATCTTCCATCTTCTTTCTTAAAGGCTGAAAATTATTTCTCAAACTTCTGTCTCTCTATTGAACTAATAAAACAAAACAAAACACTTTTAAACAAGTAAAAAAATAGAAAAAAAAAGTGACCAAATAGAACAGGCTGTGAGATGCCAAGCAATTTAAATTTGTTTGCTATATTGTATTGATTCTTTTCTAATTCAGGCAAACAGTACAACTCAGAAGACTGGGTAACTCATAGGCCTCCTGGTTTGGGTACACCTCCTGGGTACAAACGTCCTGTTTTGGAAGGAAGCTATTTTGAAATCTGCTCTTGGCCATCTTTCCAGATCTTTAGTGAATTAATTTTGATTTAGAGGGAGAAAAAAAGAAAGAAAAACCTCACCTTCTCTGTATGTGGTAGAATTTCACTGGGATGCAAAGTGAGGGCAAGAGGAATGTGAACACTCAGCTTCACTTACGTTGCAAGATTTTAGGGGCTGGATGAACGTGCTGTGTGTCACCCAGCTGCTTCCTAGACTGCGGGTAGAGGGGAGTTAGGGAGGCCCCACCAGTGTGTGAAAAAGCAATGGTCTATCTTGAGTCCTTTGACTGATAGTAATAAAAGAATAATTGCTTCATATGTTGGACTAAAAGTTTTCAACAGATGACCTGATTTTGGTTTTTCAAAAAATATATAAAATTGCAAGGGAACCCCACAACTCGTCAATGAGAGGAACACATACTTTTGTTCACTGGAGGTGAATTTTATGGAAAGTTGTACTTTGCAGATTTGGACCAACCCGCCCCATCCTCCCCCTCCTACTCTTTTTCTCACTTGGCTCTGAGGAAACATGCTTCCAAGTTTGAGACTTCATCTTGTCTGATTAATGATGTGTACACAGAGATTTCGGTCTCATCTTCCTTCTCTTGGTCTTTCTTATTCCGTTGTTTGCTATACTTCAACCCTGCGGATAGATGGTTCTGCCGTGATAAATGTAAAGTTTGCATAAGCCATGTAACAGCAGGACAGCCTATTATCACTGTACATTTTCCATGGCTGTGCAAACCTCTGTAGGCTATTTTATTGCTAATAGATCCATAGAGAAACAGTAGTGATTTTACGACTCTTTTTAAAATGGAAATTCATGTTAGAGAAATACAACTGGGAGGAAACAGATGTAAACCACTTAAGCATTTGCAGAAAATTGAGATGCACACTCTTATTTACAGACCTACATAGCCTCCATCGCTTTATTTTCAAAATTAAAATAAGCAATCTGTTTACCATGGGAAATGAGGAACTGTAAACTTGTTGTTTTTCCCTTTACACGACAATGGCCACCATCGTTGGGTTTAATGGCAGTGCTGAAACAGGATGGCAATTTTTCCCTCTTAGATTTTATTGTCTAGAACGCATTCCCTCCATAATCTGTGTGAGAGGTAGGCAAGTGGGAAAGATTTTAGTATAACTGTATGTCTGAACTCATAGTATGCTTTAACAGCCAAAATGATTACCAGACACTTTTGAAGGATTTAAATCAAGTATTTACCACTACCTGTAAATTGCTTAAAATATTGGAAGAGTCCACCAGCCCAGCCTCTATGAAAATGCTTTTATATATTCAAACACAAAAGCCCATCCCATCTAAAAATGTTTATTCTTGCTTTGTCCCAACCTTTTCACATCTTAAAAAAAATTGTGACACATTTCACATTTTGGAAAGGAGATGTAAATTAAACTATCACAGAACAGCACATCAGTAAGATATCTGTGTGATGGGTTCATTGGAGCAAGTTCCTTATGACGTGCAGAGGTTTCTCTGATTTTTCCTTGTTTGTTTTGGAACAACATTTTAAACAATTTTAGTAAAATATGCAAAACAAAATGGATCGCTTTAACCACTTCTAAGTGTATGATTTAGTAGCATGAAGCACATTCATATGGTTGTACAGCCATCATCACTATCCATCTCCAGAACTTTTCCATCATCTCAAACAGAAATTCTACCCATTAGACACTAACTCCCTATTACCCCCTCCCCATAGTCCCTTATAACTTCTATTCCACTTCCTGTCACTATGAATGTGACTGCTCTGGGTATCTCATATAAGTAAAGTCATGCAATATTTTTCTTTTGTGTCTGGCTTATTTTACTCAGCACAGTGTCTTCAAGGTGCATCTATGCTATAGCACGTGCCAGAATGTCCTTCCTTTTCAAGGCTGAATAATATTCCTTTGTTTACATAGGCCACAGTTTCCTTATGCACTCATCTGTCAGGGGTCGTCTGATCCTAATAGTGAGGAGGATCCCAACACCGTGAGGATTCTTTACTGAAAAGCTGCTCGGGACAAGCCGAGCAGAAAGAGAACTGCCCAGAACCAGCTGTGTGAAGCAAGGCAGGAAGATTTCCCGTAAACTATAGATTTCCAGGTTCTGTGCAGTCCTTGGCTGGATGAATCTTTTGCTTTCATCCTGTTAGATTGTTCAGTCGCTAAGTCATGTCTGACTCTTTGTGACCCCATGGACTGCAGCACGCCAGACTTCCTTGTCCTTCACTATCTCCCAGAGTTTGCTCAAAGTCATGTCCAATTGAGTCAGTGATCCCATCCAACCATCCTCTGTCATCCCCTTCTCCTCTTGTCCTCAGTCTTTCCCATCATCAGGGTCTTTTCCAGTGGGTTGGCTCTTAGCATCAGATAGCCAAAGTATTAGAGCTTCAGCTTCTGCATCGGTTTTTCCAATGAATATTCATCTTAGGTTTTTATTTTAATGTGAAAGGAGACTACACTAGGCCCTCTTAGAAACTGAAATTTTTCTCAAAGAAATTATGACTGGCTTCAGCCCAAGATGGGAGAATAGAACATTTTCTCCAGGCTCCTCCGTGACCCTAACGCTTCCCTCCCAAAGCCAATCACTTCTACCAGCCTGGAGGGTTGCATTAGGAGACCCCCTGATCATAGCCTTTGGGTCACATCCAACAAAGCCCATGTACAGACAACCAGGCTCTGAGCTCACCCATACTTAGTGAAAACTGCCCTATGCAGAGATGCATTCAGTACATGCCCAGGCCTGTTTACCATGTGCTCTGCTCTCTTGCGCTTCTCTGCTGACTCAGCTGGTGAAGAATCTCCCTGCAATGTGGGAGACCTGGGTTCGATCCCTGGGTTGGGAAGATCCCCTGGGGGAGGGCATGGCAACCCACTCCAGTATTCTTGCCTGGAGAGTCCCCATGGACAGCGGAGCCTGGTGTGCTGCAGTCCATGGGGTCGTGAACAGCTGGACACGACTGAATGACTAAGCACACACACACCGCTTTCTTAGCCGAGGAATTAAACAACTACCCACTATTTGCCTTCTTCTTTTATGGTCCATGTGATGTATCAGAGCTTCTGTTTGTGGTCTTTTGGTGACAAATGCTAATTACAGACCTGGGGGGAGAAAGTTCTGTGGCTCGCCTGCCATAGCTGCAGTTATAACCATCACAGTCTCCCATGGACTCACCCACATTCTCTGTTGTTATTAATGAAGCAGAGTATTTCACAGTACCTGTGAGATTAATTTCTGTTACCAGTGTATTATCTAATAAATACGTAACCTTGGGGTGTGCCTACACATTGCTGGCATTTTACAATGGAAAATGGACGTTGAGGAGAAATCTTATTAACAGAGCAATTCTCGGGCATCACATACGTGTTGCAACATCACCACAGACAAAAAATTTTCACACACATGGTGGCTCAGCAGTAAAGACTCCACCTGCATTGCAGGAGCCAAAAGAGATGCTGGTTCAATACCCAGTTTGGGAAGATCCCTTAGAGAGGAAATGGTAACCCACTCCAGTATTCTTGCCTGTAGAATCCCATGGAGAGAGGAGCCTGGCAGGCTACAGTCGCAAGGAGTTGGGCATGACTGAAGCAACTTAGCATCCCCACATTGATTGTACACAGAAATCCTGTGAGGTTTGCCCCATTTTATTGATGAGGTCAGGGGGTTTGTCCATGGACTTCAGGCAAAGCTGCTGTTTCTTCTAAGCCAAAGCCCGCCTCTCTGCCCAGTGAAGCTGTCCTCATCCCTGCACCTCTGGGCTTTCTCTCTGGAGACACTCTTTTGCTGTCTTTAAATTCTCCCCCAGGCGCTCATGGCCCCTGCTCTAATTCATCGTACATGCCTCATTCTCAACCCCCAAATGGAGTTTTGTCACTGTTACCAGTACTAACAGGAGGGCCAACATTTCCTGAGAGTTACCTAAACACCACGACTTGTGTTGCTTCAGTTAATCCTTAGAACAACCCTGTGAGAGAGGTTTGGTTGTGAATCCCACCTCACAGATGAGAAAACTGAGGCACAGAGAGATCAATTGAGTTGCTCAATGTCACACAGCTAGTCACTGTGGGGACAGGGGGTTGAACCCTGGCAGTGGGAGGCCAGAGCAGGTTAGCTCCTCACCCCAGGTGGCTGGCTCCTGCAGGGTCTTACCATCTGCCTCCTTCTTGCCACAGGGTCCCCGGTGTCCACTCCTTCCCTCTTGAAGAGAATGAATAGAGTACTTGACCTTGACCTGCTCAGTGGAACAGCAGTGATAAAGTTCTGCCAACTTTCCTGTCTCATTTTCTCCCTTTTGATGGCCTCCAAAACGAAACCTGTTTATCTACCACTGAAGCTCAGGGACTGAAGACTGTAAATGTGATCCTTGGTCTCATCCCCACCGGCGGCCAGCTCTAGTCTTTTATCCATCCTTGGATTCCTCCTGTGTCTCTCCCACCATCACAAGTGGAGACTTCAGCTCTGTCTCGCCTCCCATCCAGCTGGCCGCCCTGAGCACCACAGTGGTTGATGCTTCTGACCCAACCCAAGAGGTTCATCACTCTGAATCTCCAAATTCATACAGACTCTTTCTGGTAATGACTGTTATTCTAGACATTTACTTTCTCCCCACTCTCCGATGCAGATTTTGCCCACACTTACCCACTCCCTCCCACCCAGGTTCCTGTCTACCTGCCAGCTCCTTTCAGATACATAGCTTCACTGGACAGGTCTTGACTCTTCTAGCCCTGGGGGAGATGGGGAGGAGGGGTGCTTGCATCCCTGAGAGATGCTTCTAAGAAAATTCACTCCCCCGTTACTCAGCGCTATAACTTCTTCCTCTTCCAGGAAGCCTTGCTGGATCACTTTTCCCAGTGACTAGCCTTTTTCTGAATTCACAGCATCAACTTTCCGGGGTCCACATTCTGCAATTCATCCCATTATGCCTTGTGGCATTTCTTGGATTACTGTCAAGCTTCACTATCAATACTTCATATATTTATGTTTTTGTCTCGTCAGACAAATTGTAAGTTCCTTAAAGGGGTTTATATCTCTGGATATTCTTCATACTGCCTTGATCTCAATAAGTCTGCTATTTAATTTAAGCTCAGTTGGATAGAAGAATGCATTTTATTGAGTGCCCAAAACAAGAGGATTAGGTAAGCCATTTTGAAATTCCTTGAATTCTAGTCAATCATTTTCCCTTTGCCAACTGGGATTCTATTTCTATATTAGGGAATGAACAAAAGAGCTAACAGAAATGTATCCTCTAACTTATAAGAAATTATTTTTTTAGCATGTCTCTCTATGGCCTGAAAACAAAGTTTTTTAGTTATTAAAATGTAAAACAATTTCTTTATGGGCAGCATCATTACTTACTAGTAAAGAAGATGCATGTCATGAGCTGAAGGGCATTCCCCCACACCCTAAACTCATGTGTTGGATTCCTAACAACTACTATCCGTGATATCATGGACTATACAGTCCATGAAATTCTCCAGGCCAGAATACTAGAGTGGGTAGCCTTTCCCTTCTCCAGGGGATCTTCCCAACCCAGGGATTGAACCCAGGTCTACTGCACTGCAGGTGGATTCTTCACCAGTTGAGCCACAAGAGAAGCCACACAATCATATTTAGATATCAGATATTTAAAGAGGTGATTAAGTTAGTATGAGGTCATTAAGGTTGGCCCTAATCCAATATGAATGGGGTCCTTATAAAAAGATGAAATTTCTGGCACACAGAGAGCAACAGCAGACACACAGAATAAAGCATAAGCCAAGGGAAGACAATGAAAGGACACAGCAAGAAAGTGGCCACCTGCAAGCCAAGAGAGAGATCGCAGGAAAAGCCAGACCTGCCAACACCTCGATCTTGGGCTTTCAGCCTCCAGAACGGTGAACGAATAAGTTTCTGTTGTTTAAGCTACCTGGAAATAATACAATGCTATTTTTTCTTCGAACTTCTGAATTTAGTAAACTTCCTTTTTCATGGGCATGTTATAATCCATTGTGCAAAATTTAGCATAATTTAAGTTACCATTTCCCTAGTGTAAGACATCTAGACATGTGTGTGTGTGTGTGTGTGTGAGAGAGAGAGAGAGAGACATCTAGGCTTAATCCAAGTTTTGTTTCATTTTTATAAAGCTTACTACAAAGAACACATATGTACAAAGGTTTTTGTTTTTCTTTGTTGGGGCTGTGGAAATGTTTTCAAAGGAGCTCAGTGATGCTAGGATGAGGCCAATTAGCAAGTTTGCCAGCCTGCCTTTCAAAAATTCTGAAGAATAAAGTTAGCTGTCTTTTTTCTTGTACCTGGTGCCCATGGAAGCCCGTTTGGAGGAGGTATGTGGAGTTGAGATAGGTAATAAGGGCAAAGGGTCCAGGAGCGTCCCAGGAATATTCCCCTAGGGTACATGCACAGTGAAGCCATTTCCAGAGAGTATGTCTGGTCTCCTAGCTCACTTCGACTTTCATCTCCAGAGCTGGCTTACATGGCAGCCCTTCGGAGTCAGTGCCTTCCACAGCCACATCTTTAGGAGGTGCATGGAGGACAATCAAGACTGTGAGGACGTAAGTTCAGTTACTGCTTCCAGCCCCATACATCCCATTCCCAGGCTCATCAGTACACTGAAGAGCTCTCATTGACATTTCGTGGTTTAACATAAAGATTTCTTGCGCATAGCTCATGAAAGAGAGACAGATTTTCCAACAGCTGTCTAATATCTCTGTCAACATAGAAATTAAATAGATTTAGGAACTTCAGAAAAACATACGCACATTTAATACCCAGTAATGATCAATTCCAATTTCCAGTTGCAGAAATAGGAATTGTTTTCAATGTGTTCTGTGGGTTATTCCAAATAAACATCTGGCATCGTGTTATTTCTTTTTAATCATTTGAATGGTGATATTATAGGTCTATCTATTTATTTGTCCAGCTATAGAGCTGATGATACTATGAAGATACGGAAAGAATCCATGTTACCATCAACTTTCAAATGAAAATGTTATACTGTTTTTAAAGCAGTCATTTGCTTTTAATATACACCAAGACTGGATTACAAACTTCCTCTAAACTTGTTAGCAGTAATTATTTTTTTTCTTTTACCAGCAACAATGAAAGACAGAAGCACCACCTTGACTTCACATCATGGTCAAAAACAGGTTTCTGTTTTGAAGGAGATTAATCCTTTGTTTTCCATATTGTAGAGAGAGCACGCGGAAGATCCAAAACTCCAGATTCTGGTGTATTGTTCTTTCAGTTGACTTGTTAGTCTCAACCAACCAGAAAAACAATTCTCCTAAGGAATCTTGTGCAGTGAGAGGAGAGGATTTGGCTGGTCTGAGCTCAGATCCCAGCCCCACTCCTTCCTAATGCTATAAACTTCATCAACGTGATTCACTTCCCTGAGTCCCAAATTCTTCATGCCGGTTAATAATAATCTATCATTAAGGGAGATGCTGTATATGGAGCATCTCAAATCGAACACAGTAGGTACAGAACAGATGACAGCCATCCAGGTCACGAAAGCAAAGCCACGGAGGCCTCACCAAGAGCTTGCTCAGGAATGAGCTTGGGGAAATGGGCTGAAACGAATTAGGCTATATACCTGCAAAGGTAATCCTGATTTACAGTAATAAGACCAAAAGCAAATTAGCCTGGGTCTAGAAGCCCAGCTCCTTCCTCTCTCAGAGGGCCACTTCAGACTTCAGAGCAGTCCCTCCTCTGTTCAGGAAGGAAACGTGAATTCAGTCGACAGCTCTAGGTTTCTGCTGAGCAATAGAAACCAATCAAAATTGTAGATCATTTTACTAAGAGGTTACTTTAGAACCTTGAGGACAGTTATAGTTGATTTAGGCTAGTGTGAGGATTGTAAGGTGGTTCAGTGTAAAGAATCCGCCTGCCAGTGCAGGAGATGCCAGAGACATGAGTTCGGTCCCTGGGTTGGGAAGAATCCCTGTAGGAGAGCATGGAAACCCACTCCAGTATTCTTGCCTGGGAAAATCCCATGGACAGAGGAGCCTGTAGAGCTGCAGTCCACAGGGTCACAAAGAATCAGATAAGACTGAGTGACTGAGCACACACGCATTCGTGAGACTGTGAAGAAAACACACCTTGGGTGTTTAAGTCCTCTAGCTTCCTTTAGGTCTTTACAAAGAAACACAGCAGTGCAGAGACGTCCACCTCTCCATGACCTTCCATGGATCAGATGCACAGCTGGACCAACCAAAGCCGGTACTTTCATTCAATAAAAGCTTGCGATGTGGTTTTCCTACTGCATTATATGTCCTTTCCCCGACATGAGGATTGTAAGCACATTCCTCAGCATTGGACAGTATTTCAAATGCCATTTGCTTTACCCAGATCGAGTTCCTAAAAGAGGCAGCTTTATTTTCTGTTCGCACAGGCAATTTTCTAGCATGTGGACAAACAGCTGTGAATCCCAATTCTGGCTCTGTCACCTCCTACTTGTGTGACAGCTCTCTCACCTCAGAAATGAGTCATTGTTAATGAGAGTCATTAAATGAGTTAGTGTCTGTGATATATTTTGTTCAGTGCCTGGCACATAGTAAGTGCCCACTGAAGTGGGGGAATAAATGGTAGCTTTAACCATAGATAGGTTACATGGACTCTAAAAGAAAGTACAATGAGTAATGAGTTTTAGGTGGGTTAGAGCTAGTTTTGCTTTAGGCTGAGGCTTCTTAAAGTATTAATAGATTTTTTAAAAAAGCCTTTTGAAAAAGCCATAGGAATAATGGCAGCCCGCAGATTTGAGACCCAGAATGAGTAGGTAAAGCCCCCAATCATCATTCACTCTTCCTTTCTCTCCTCTTTTGCTTGGGTTTCAAAAGAAGCCACCCTCACACCTTCTGTTCCCCACTGCCTGCCCTGAGATAACACTGTGGTATATTTTGTGTTAATAACTCTGCTTTATCCAGAGTTTCCTGCCAATCCATGAAAGATGTATTTTTAGATCTGCCCCCATCATGCTCTTTTTGTATGACATGATGTTTGTGAGATTCATCCATGTGGCCACAGTTTATTCACTCTCGGGGCTGTATTCCTTGGTACAAATGTATCCCAGAGTGTTCTTCCAATCTATTGTTTAGGAACATTTCCAGCCTTTGCTCCTATGAGCATTCTTATCCACTCCTGTAGCTAACAATGTTTCCGGGATCCTTACGATAAAGAGCCTTAGAATTTTACAGAATTCTATACCTATCGAGATGATTGTGTGATTTTCCTTCTTTAATCTCTTAATGTGGTAAATTAAAGTAACAATGTGTCTCTAATATTGAACCAAAGGTGCATTTCTGGCATAAACCCTCCTGGAGAGCTTCTTTGGAGGTTTTAGCAGGGGAGAACAGCTGCCCTTTATCAAGGAATGGTTCTCCTCTATGGAGGAAGGACATCCTCTTCAACCAACCACTTCAGAAGGAATGCACATGGAGCGTGACTGGGGAAGAGGACACCCACCTTATATCAACCCTGGAGATCAGTGAGGTGACAGGTCGCAGCCATCAGCCTCACATCCCATAAATTCTACTTGATCTTTATCTAGATTGGTATCAAGATTATTTGTTGTTGTTATTGTTGCTTAGTTGCTAAGTCAAATCCGACTCTTTTGTGACCCCCCCATAGACTGTAGCCTGCCGGGCTCCTCTGTCCATGGGATTTCCAGGCAAGAATACTGGAGTGGGTTGCCATTTCCACCACAGTCTTCCCACACCAGCTGCAGTGGGTTCCTCAGGGCAGGGGAAGGGAAGGTCTGAAGCCCGTACTCTAGTTGGGCTTCCCTGCCGGCTTAGTGGTAAAGACTCCACCTGCTGAAGCAGGAGACACTGGTTCGATTCCTGGTGTTCCCTTCAAGCCCAACCAGCCTCAATAAATTACTTCGTATTTCTTTCTTCCCTTCCCTATTTCTCTTTCTTTTTTTAATGCTTGAGAAGAGCTTGTGTAAGATGACATTAACTTATGTTTTAAAAGGTTGGTGGGCCTGGAGTTTTTGTTGTTATTTGCTTTTACCAAAGAAAGCTGCTCTATATATTGTGTTTTTATTTAAACCCTTTTTATAAGAGTTTATAAAATCATTCTTCCTAAGTTTCCTGGACAGCTGCTTAAAAATCTAGGTCTGGCCTAACCGTTCTCTGATGGGTAGGTTTTTTTCTTTTTTTCATTAGTAGAGAAATAAGGAATCCTGCTAAATTGAAATATAATTTTCTTATACTAATTGCTAAAAGCAAAGGACTACCATTTCTATGATTCTGCCTATATTGAAGGCTCTGTGATGACACCCTGAGAGATTCACAATCTTCTGAAATAATTAGCAAATGAGCTATTTCCTTTTCTCCTTCTCTTGAGGAAAAAAAAAAAAAAAAAAAAAGCTGAGTCTGATGAAGTTTCCTGTTTCAGAGCCAAATGATGTGTGCTTGCAGACAGCACCCTCTCATCACACTGGTGGCTCTGATGTCTACATGTGCATCTGAATTCCCTGGGAAGTGGGTTAAAACACAGTCCTCTAGATTCAGGAGGCATAGAGAAGGGTTCAGGTGTCTGTATTTTTATCAAGTCCCTGGAAGATTGCAATGTATCCCAAAATGAAGAACCAGTGTTTTGCCTTCTTGGATCACCCACGACTTCCTTCCTCCTCCGCAAGGTAGGGAAGGAGGTGTGGGGCTGACACCCTAGATGGGTTCTCCAGGGCTGAGCTAGCAGGCAATGGCTGTCATTCTTCAGGGGGTGCCAAAACCAGGGGAAAGGGCAAAACAGCTCAAGCTCACCAAGCTGAGAAGTTGCTCAACCTGATGCCGGCACCAGTGAGGTCATGACTGCAAGCCAGGAACCCAGCGGGAAGCTGAGAAAAAAACCCAGGGTCCAAGAGAGAGGCCAGGGCCACAGTGAAGGTCAAGTGTTGTCTTCTACCGGTCGCTAGGATATTAGGTGGGGCAGCTACACCTTAAGCATCAGCACTGCCTGAAAATTGGAGCAGAATCTATCAATCTGTTGTTTTTCCAGGAAATATTAACTGAAAAACTGATCTTTAGTGGAGAGAGAAGCTGCCTGAACATAATTACTTGATCTTCTCTTGGGTTGGCCAGCTGCTTAAGAGATGGCCACTGTGTGGAGGCAAGACCTCGGGACCCCAAAAACAGAAGCTGAGGTTGGAATCCTGACTGCCATCAGGATGCTGTGACCTTGGACAGGTCAGAATTTTCTCCCCAGGGTCTGATTTCCTCTAATATTGATGGGAACAATGCCTACCACACAGAGTTGTGAGAATGAATGGAAAAAGCCTAGCACAAAGTCAGCTCTTGGTCAGTGTTGGTAAATTTGAGAGCAGACTCCTCATGTTTTAGGTTTTTATACCTTTGTGATTGATCATCAGGCGGAGTGCTTCACACATAGTTAGTATTCAAAAAATACCTGCTGAATGAGCAAATTCCAAAAATAGTCAAAATAATGTAGTCAAAGTGATGTGACACATTGTTAAACAGCAGGTTTATCCTGTTCCTGAATAGGAACTATTAACTCAGTCATGCTCAGCCACGGTGAGATTTAGATAAATAACAGTGATAAGGACATAGAGACATTTAATGAACAAATGAATTATTAAATGAATGAATTGTTGAAACCTAACTCCTATGTAGACATTGAATCACAGGCTGCAAAATACTCACATAAAAAATGGAGGCAAGTATTTCTGTTTGCTATTAAAATTCAATCAAATGTTTTAATTATATCCAAATATCTGGATATCCAGGTTAGGTGTGCCAAATGACTGTTTCTTGACTGAATTTTTCATTTTTATTGAGTGTCCTTTGAGACGATGCAGATTTAGTCACTCTTGAGGACACAGTGAAGGAGAAATGTGAGGAGGTCTCACGCCATGGGTAGACTTGGAGTATCTCATGAGTTCGAGTTGCAAAGAGAATTTGAAGGTCACCATAGTCATTGCAGGTTCACAAGGAAGGAATCACTTCAGAGTTTCTATTTTTAGATTCCATCACAGTAAAATAGGGCTTTGAAGTTTTCCAAGACCTTTATCTCATAGTTCTTAATTAATGAGAATTGCATTATCACTGAAGTATATAATCTCAGAGCTATAAAGTTCAGCTGGTGGGCAATTATGTTTTAATCTGTTTAATGAAATTTCCTAATAAAATATCTGATCAATGAATATTTGTACTGTGCATGCTTACACTAATACATGGTGACATAAATGCCTAGTCAGAGGTGCGTGTGTGCTTACACACATCAATACTATTCAGGCTCTTCTGTCTTATAGATGTATAACCTATTTGTTTTCAATGCTTTCCGAATTTTTTTTGAGCAAAATCCCTTGTTCAGTTTAAATTTCTGGTATTCAAATTTATATCTAGATGTTAGCAAGCAAAGGGAAATTATTTACCCATCACTACATTTTTTACATGCAGATTTTTATGGAGTCTCCCGAAACCAAGCATTATGATATATGGGGTGCCAATTTGTTGCAGTTTTTTAAAAAAAATTATATTAGCTACAGAATTGTAAAATAAAAAAGGAGAGAATTTTTCACCCCAATCCATGAGTTGAATGTGGCAGGTCAAAAAGCCTAGGAGTTCTGCCAGCAACTCAGTGGAATCTGCACACTTCTCTCCTTAGGACACTACTACTCTTTGTGCAGTGTTTTTCTCTAGCCCTGGGAAGGGACAATTAAATAAATAATGAATAAACATGTCTCATTGAAGCGACTTTGACATTTCATCTAAGTTCACTCGTTAATTAAGATAAGATTGTTCTAGTCCCCCTGAAGGGTATTTTTTTCTCTTTTGAGCAACTAGACTGAAATATAGTATAAAAGTGTATGAACACTCTGTTAAATGCACAGATTTAACCCCGCTGTTTTGCTCCTAATCATTATTAATTGCCTCCAGTGGTGGACATTAATTTCCCTATTGCAGCAACATGCATCTTGAGCTTGGGCATATCCTAATACATCAAATGGGACAGGTGATATAATTCAGTTGGTCACAGCTGGAAAGGAGACAGCCACCCACATGCAGGCATTCTGTCAACCTTAGTTACATTGCAGACACCACCACAGCCTCTGAAACAACATCGTACATTTATCTCTGGGGATAAGTTTACAAGAAGTATGGCCGCTTGGCTCATCCTATTTAATCTGTTATTGTCTTAGCAACTATAAGAATGAAACGGTTGAAACTCAAAACTCAGAATTTGTTTCTAGTCTTTGAAGGGGGACAAAACAGAGACATATGGCGGAACTCATGGTTCAGATGAAGTGATAAGTGCTTGGTTCAGTGCGGATTATATTTGAAGATATATGTCACCGAAGGATTTAGAGTGAGCCACTAATAATGTTTACTGTGAGGTGACTTCAGAGCCCTGCTTTGCTCTGTGGAGATCTTGACAAGTTGTCCGTAGTACCTTGTGTTTACACAAGACTGGCTCTTTGGAACAAAGTTATTAACTTTGTGACCCTCAAAGATTAGTTCAAAGCTTCTTAGTAGTAACACAGAAAGCAGAGGAAGGGTGGTATTACAGTCGATGTTATGGCTGAGAGAAATGAGGTGATGATGAGGTATATTGAGTTATGAGCCTACTTCAAAATTGTGACTAGGACTCAATGCCAAATTTTGGCTCATTCGCCCGGCTTTTCCTAGAGAGGTATTTCTTCTTCCTCTGTAGGATTCATTCTAGGTTAGAGAAATGCACATCAAACCACTGTGAAATATCATTTCATACACTTCAGGATGGCCACTGTCAAAGGAACAGAAGCTATGTGTTGGCAAGGATGTGGAGCTGGAATACTTGAGCATTGCTGGTGGGGGTGCAAAATGATACAGCCACTACAGAAAACAATACGGTAGTCTACCAAAATATTAAAAATAGAGCTGCTATATATCCAGCAATTCCACTTCAATTAACAGGTATATATCGGAAAGAATTTAGAACAGGATCTCTAACAGATATCTACACATCCATCTTCATAGCAGCGTTATTTGCAATAGCCAGGAGTGGAGAGCAACCAAATGTCCATCGATAGACAACTGAACAAAGAAAATGTGGTATATAAACACAATAGAATCCTATGCAGCCTTTAAAAGGGAGGAAATCCTGTCACAGGCTACAACATGAATGAATCTTGAAGACAGTATGATAAGCAAAAGAAGCCAGTTACAAAAGGACAAATGCTGTACTATTCCCCTCATACGAAGTATCTAGCACAGTCAGACTCATACAAACAAGAAGTACAACAGGTGGGAGAGAGGGTGGGGAAGGGGAACAGGAATCAGTGTTCAGTGGGTATAACGTTTCAGTTTTGCAAGATGAAAACATTCAAAAGATGTGTGGCATGACTGAGTGAATCTTCTTACTACTAAACTGTGCATTTGAAAGCAGTTAAGATGGTAAATTTAATGTTATACAGTTTTCTTTTTACCACAATACAAAATACACATAGACAGATACATAAATAAAAAAGTCTAGAGAAATATCCCCACAATGTTTACAGTGTTAGAATTACGGGGAATATTTTGTAATTTTTTTGTTCTCATATACTTTTATTTGTAATTTTTCTGTATAATGATATGTACTGAAATTCTATCCAGATATTAGCTTATCATAGTGACTACATCTTCTAAAAATAGCCCCAGGCCCACAGGCGTCTTGCCTGAGGACACAGAGTGATAGTCACTCAGTCGTGTCCAACTCTTCATAATCCCATGGACTGTAGCCCACCAGGCTCCTCTGTCCATGGAATTCTCCAAGCAAGAATATTGGAGCGGGTAGCCATTCTCTTCTCCAGAAGATCTTCCTGACCCAGGGATCCAACCTGAGTCTCCTGCATTGCAGGCAGATTCTTTGCCATCGCAGCCACCAGGGGAACCCAAGGACACAGAGAGTCCGCAGCAAACCAGGAGGAGTGTTGAGTCGTTTTCTCACCCAGAAGGACAAGCAAGCACACAAGTGCTCCTGTCTGGCTCCACACTCATGGATATAGATTATTTCATAGCAGGATCGCGAGGCCTTCTCTACCAAGGCATCCTTGGGATCTTCTTTTCCACCACCCAGCTCCCTACCTGTCCAGAGTTGCTTCAATTAAAACCTCGCAGTGGAAGGCCACAGTACTTCCTCTCACCTTTCTTTTTTGTATTTACCATATCCTGCCTTGTTAATAGCTCTTTATGGACCTGTTTTCTCTTTCTCATTAGATGATAAACTCTTCGAGGGTAAAAGATCCATGTTTGCTGCATTTGTGTATCTCCAAAAACACAGTGTCTACTCACGGCAACCCCTAGAGGGATACCTGCTAAATGAATGACAATGAATGAACAAATGAGTGAGTGAATGAATAAGACATGATCATTGAACTCTCAGTGAACAAATCAGCAAATCAAGTCAGCCAGGACACAGAGCAGCAAGCTTTATCCTCAAAACTTCTTTTTGATCAAGGAAATTTCGCTCCTTGCACTTAGTAAGAATTATAAGAAGAAGAATTATAATAATTATAACTATGACATCTCAGCTCCATATTTTAAATAATAGGAATCAATTTTTACCTCAATAAAGGCAAATTTTCATTACTTAAATTTACTTTAGCAGGGATCTCAGATGTTTTATACCAAGACAGGAGACATGTTTTATGAAAATGGTTCCATTCTGTCGTATGTCTCCTAACTAGTCCCTTGGAGCAGAGTTATAGGCAGGTCCTCTTTTGTGTATTAGGGATGTCTCTTTGTGTAAATAGATTTTTCATAAATCAAAGTATATTCTGGACATCGTGGGGGCCCTGCTCTTTTAACGTAACTTCAGAAGGGTTCTGTAAAACAAACTTCACAGGGTTTTCCTTGTGGCTCAGATGGTAAAGAATCTGCCTGCAATACAAGAGACCCAGGTCTGGGTTGGGAAGATCCCCTGGAGAGGAGAATGTCTACCCACTCCAGTATTCTTGCTTGGAGAATCCCATGGACAGAGGAGCCTGGTGGGCTACCCCAGAGGAGTCCATGGGTTCATGAACATTTAGACACCACTGAGTGACTAACACTAAAGCAAGCAGTCAGTCATCATTTGTGAACTTGGACGTATCAGATTTTCTAAAAGTGCAGCACAAGGTATTATCTACCAGCTTTGTCATTAAGTTAAAAAAGAAAAAGTTAGGAAAATACATTCACGCCCTCTGCAGGCAGGCGTGTATGAGTCTAACCTCCACAAAGAATCAAAGAACTTGCAGTGACTGTCACTCTTTTCTTGCTTTCATCTCCCCTGCCTTTCCAGAGGAGGGTCTTGCAGGATTCATGTGTAAGCACCACTTTCTTCCAGGCCCTCCATCACAGCTGTTTATCTTCCTCTCTTTCTGTTTTCTCTTGGAAGAATCCGCGCTCTCCTGAAAAGCCGGCCTCAAATGCCGTGGTCAACTTTAACTTGAGGGACTGACTGGCTTTTCCACTAGTGCCTCCCTGCAACATTCACGGTCCCTTACCTGCCTGCGAGGAGTCTGACAATGCTCAGACTGCTTCCCTCTCACATGGAGGGGAGAAGCACAGCCAGGCTGATGAAGGGCTTCAGAACAGCAGATAGGCTGTGTGCCGCCAGCACCGCCTCAGACCTGGAGCTCCTCTGGGGTTGCTGTCAGGGACTCAAGCGTGACATTTTTGTTATCTAGGCAGAAAGCGTGTTTGGGTTAAACTGCCAGTGCCACCATGTCACTGAGTTCTCTGCTGAGCCCGAGACAGGCCTTCCCTATCAGTGATGGCTACAGCGGGCCAGATCAGCTGTCTCTCCAAGCAGCCTGGTTTCTGCAGCCGCAGTGTTCGCAGGGCGTTACAGGAGGCCACCAGAACCTGGATTAGCATTCTCTCTGAGGCTGCAAGGAACAAAGACTGCTCTGAAAGATGCACATGGAGGAAAAGGCACGACAAGACACCCTGTGACTTCAGAGAGGCCTTTTACAACCACATACAGTGGTGCTGTTAATTAAAAGAGTTAAACTTGGAAACCAGACTTTGATGCAATATGTTGTTTCCATTCTTGGAAATACAGTCACGAGGAGCTAATAAATAATCCATGAATGCTAATCTTTTTAAGTCATTTCAAAGGGATGAAGTCAGCCTGGATAATTGTAAATGCAATGGCTCAAGCCCAACTCCATTAAAATGGAAAGGTGTGAACTGATTAGACACTCAGCTGCTTTTGATAGAAGTCTTAAATTCAAATGCCACATCATTTGTTTTTAGCAAATGGAGTAATTACAATAATATTTTCTTCATTTTTAAGGTCAGATCTCTTAAAGTCTATATGCCTGTGCCTTATTTAAATGCAGCCAGAATCATTTTCCTTGCATTTGTTAATTAAAGTGTATGTACCTTAAAGGTAACATCCACTCATTTAATCTGGAGGGGAAATAAATAAATATTCCAGGTGTCTAGCTCCAAGGTTGGAGGGGGGAGCTGTAATGTTATTTCATTTCAGATATTATTAGTGAAATGGAAATTAACCTGATTTTCCACCCTGGTAACTCTGTTCTTGCTGAGAAAGATAGCTTTTGTTTAAAGCAAAGGCATTTTCCTACTGCTGTAGCTTTTCAAACCTATTGTGATCTAAAAAAATTTTTTTATTTGATAAAAGATTCCTAGTGGCTCAGATGGTAAAGAACCCCCCTGTAATTCAGGAGACCCAGGTTCAATCCCTGGGTTGGGAAGATCCCCTAGAGAAGGGCATGGCAACCCACTCCAGTATTCCAGCCTGGAGAATTCCTTGACAGAGGAGCCTGGTGGGCTACAGTCCATGGGGTCACAAAGAGTTGGACACGACTGAGCGACTAACACTTTCACTTTCAAAGGATTTATGCAGTGGTAAAGTCAAAGACTTTTTAATATTCTTACAGCATTAGTGCCCAAAGAAAATTTTGTAAATACTTGCCTCTTGTGGGAAATGCAGTATGTTAACAAATATGTATTTTTCTAAAGTGAAAGTGAAATCGCTCAGTCGTGTCCAACTCTTTGCGACCCCATGGACTGTAGCCTACCAGGCTTCTCGGTCCATGGGATTTTCCAGGAAAGAGTAGTGGATTTTGATAAATACGTGACAAGCTTCTTGTAAGGAAAAACTAAACAAGATTTTACTGTTTCAAGTGAGTTTGGCTTTTAAATGAGTCCCCAAAACCCACAAAAGATAAAACTGATCTCTGCTTACTATAAATTAAAGGGTTTCCTTTGTCTCCTTCCTCTTGGCTGTGGAGGAGTTAAGCTCCGGAAGTCAGTCACTGTACAGAAGTGATGGAACCGGAAACAATCAATTTGCTGAGGTCGGGCAAGTCTGGTTATAACCGGGTCCAGAAATCTCCAGATGCACCCGTTTTCTGTGCTGTCAAAACACTTAAATTTCCTGTCAGCAAAGAGATTGGTCAGTCTATTTTCAGAATTGCAGCAAAACAAAAGGGTGAATAAAAGGATTCAACAGAACCAGGTAATGCTGACCAGATAAGGAATCATCAATTTAACTGAGTTGATCCCTGGGCAAAGTTCTAACCAGGTCTAGTAGGATTACTGGAGAACTCCTCCCAAAATATATATCTGCAGAGGTTCTGATCTCAGGGTCCATGGGACCCAGGTGTTTGTCCTCTGGTGATGGTGGTGTGCTACCCTGGGGAGGGATCACTCACTTTTTTTCCCATCTGTTTATGTATTAGAAAGAAAGGTGGGGCTGAGGAAGAGGGTGAAGAATAGACTTGGAAGTATTTAACCAGGCTAAAGCAAGCTGGGACGGGGCAGCACTCTGATAGACACGGTCCCTGACCCCAAGAGTGTGTCTGTGTTCCAGTCTTCCCCATCGTGGCTAGGGAACCATGGACCCACAATTTATCCTCTCCAAGATTCAGCTTTCTCATCTGTTAAACAGGACAACTGTATTACCTCCTTCATTAAATTTAGGAGAAATAAATGAATTAATGAATGTAAACCAAAGGCAATTAACAATGCTTAGTACATAGTAAAGTGTGAAGCCATTATTATTTATGGATTTGTAGACCTACAAAAATGGTCTACAGGACTGGAAAGGATTTTAAAGGTGCTCAAATCCAGTCTTCCCTTCAGCATCTCACGCACATCCCATTGGAAACTTGACTGTGTTGGTTTATGGATTATGGAAGACATGTGTAGATAGTAGTGAGAAAACTAGTTGGAGGGGAAGCTTTGGAGACAATCTTGGCAAAGAATTTTGAATGTCAGTATAATCAACAAGGGAATTGGTTGAGGCAGTTTCCTTCATGGGTGTTACATCTTCCAAGCATCAATTTAAGACCTGACCTGACTGCTGGGCTTAGAATACATGGAAAAGTAGTACAGAACAGGGGTGTGAGGTCAGGTGGCCTTGACTTTGCCAGGGTGGTGGTGGGGGGATCGTGGAAGTGGGACTAGAAGGGAAAAGTGAGGTGTGAGGGTGGCTCTGAAGGTTAGAGAATGAGTTGCTGGGCTGGAGGCTGGGACAGAAGGTGAGACCGAGGGTTCTATGGTCTGAGTCTATTTTGTGCAGACCCTGGTTATGAAAATTTCTGCTGGATTTTTAAGGTTGTGCTGTCTTTTAGCTTTGTAATAATTTGATTGTATTCATCTGTGTTCCTTGGGCAGGATATTTATTACCTGCAAGTAGACTCACATAACTGAATTCTGGATGCAAGGGAGTATAACAAAAAGCAGCTGATATTTATTGAACACTCACTGTGTATATGGCAGGTACTTAATTAATTTCCTTAGTCCTGACAACAACCCTGAGAGGTAGATACTATCCTATTCCTCATTCACAGTAGGGGAAACTGAGGCACTGAGAGGTCAAGTGACTTTTGGAAAGCTGGGGATTTGAGCCCAGGCAGCTGGCTTCAGAATGTTGGCCCTTGACCTCTGGGAAGGGATGAACACTACCCAATTTCCCAAGGTCACAGCTGAATGGTGATCACACTGAGATTCAAATCCAGGTCAGATATCAAAGACCAGGCTCTTTCCTTCATTCCTCAGATGACCCCAAAGATGACATTAGCAATTAAAAAACCAAGTTCGACCAACTTAAGCTAAAAGTTGTTTGGGGTTCAGAGAAGCAATTTTTCAGCTAGGTTGACATTCTAGAGTTTTCCTAGAACACAAAATGTGTATGAAAGAAAGCGCTTTCAAAAAGGATTTTTCTTAGATTTTCTTTGCACATTAAGTTGATAATTGCACATACATAGAAAAAAAAGGGCAGTGATAAACATCAAACCATTATCTTGCAGGGAGATTGAGTAGGGTAGGGGGGAATGAGAGCCTTTTGGAGTTTGGATCATGTAAAAGGGAATTTCTCATATTTTCTCCTATGTCCCTTCTGTAGCATTTGAATCTTTTATAATGCTATTATAGTCATGAATCAATTTTCAAATTTAAAAATGAATTAAAAATATATAGAAACAGAAACTTCAGGTTTTTAGGCAGAAATAAGGAAATCCTAGTTACCCAATAATATAAACACATTTTTACAATTAGTATTCTGAGGCAAGTAAATAATTCCAATGTAACTAAATATTGTGTCTTTATACCTGTGTGTGTGTCCACAGATAGACACAGAGAGGGTGACTTACCAGGATGACAGGACATGGCTGTGAACAGCTGGGCAACTAATTACCCCTCACTTCTCTGATGGAAAAATTTCACAAAAGCTTCATAGATTCTAGGAAACGAATCTGCAAAATTATTTTTTACGGCAGCTTACAGTTAAGTACCCACTGTCTGGTGCTGGGTTTCTCCTAGCTGCACCCCTCCTGCAACTTCACACGTTTAGTTAAGAGGGTTTTTCTGAAGTGTCCAGGAATGACAGAATTTCCAAGTGAAACTCACTCGTAATATATTGTTCTTCTCACATCAGTTTGCAAGGAAGGGAACGTAGCGAAGTGACATACATCCTATTTGCCTGAGGCAGTCCAGTTGACCCCTTCTGTTCTACCAGTTATTAATAACCACCACCCCCCATATACACACACCCAATATCTGACTTTGGATGATCAGACTCATGATCACTGTCAGTAGAGCAAAGCCTGTATCCAAAGGAGAGAGCGGCCCTTTCATCCTTGTACACAAGCAGTCATGGGCCCTTCCCAGCCTCACTGTCTGCGCAATCACAGAAATGTCTCAGCCCTCTTATCTCAAGCCAAGTCTCAGTTTGTCCTCTCCCATCTTTTCCATCCTCCTTTCCACTTCCTTCACCTAAAGTTTCCCAGAATTTCACCTCTCCCCACTGACCTGCTCAAGTTCAAGGAAGCTTCACAAGATAGCTCCAGCTTTAGATGAGTTTCTGGATGTAGTGGAGCAGAGAAAGTGAGGTCCGCAGGAACACCATAGCAATGTCTGCCACTTCCTAGAGTGGAACGAAGCCAGGGGTAGGGAGAAGACATTCAACCACCTTTGACATCAACACATAATGCAAATAAGTAGTTGGAAGCTTGAAATCTGATTCAAGAAAAGAAAACACATACATAGACCTCTCTCTCTCTCTCTTACACATACACACACACACACACAGGAAAACATGCTTCTAGAATGATAAAGTGCTTAAAAAAAATAAAAAGAGAATGGGCATCACTCTTGGGTTTCTCTGAGAGGCAGTATCTGCCGTGGTAAGACCTCCAGTCCTGGATTCAATCACATCTTAGTTTATAATCCAGCTCAGCCACTTCCTAACTATATTAGGCTGTTTTATTATCTGTACAATGGGAATAATAAAAGCATCAAAGCATTGTTTTGAAATTTAGAAGATTAATGTGATTGTGGGGGTAAAGTAACCACAATAATGATTTAATAAATGTTAGCTAGTATTGCTACTATTATAGATATACTACTGACAATGTCATGATAAAGGGACATTGTGATCTTAACTAAATATGTTACTGGAGCATAGCACACACTACATAAATGTTAACTGTTATTATTATTACAATTGTTAGTTCAGCCTGTGTAACGATTTATCACTACAATGGCAAGAAATTGCTGGTGTGGTTCTTGACAGTGGGTTTGCCATCCTTTGCTGCCTCCTTGGTTTTCTCTCATCTGGGGTAGGGGCTGCTGAACACCGGGGTTATGTCAAATCGGGTATTCCCAGTGGAGTCTCCCCGGCTCCCCCATCCCAGCTGCAAATATACAAGAGGCCCTGCCATCAATGCCTTCACTACAATTCTCCTGGCCCAGCAGGCAGCATTTTCCAATATGAATTCGGGAGAGTTTCTGATCTAAAATAAGAGGCAAGGAAGGTCGTGGGGTAATTTAACACTAAGGAAGTTTTCCCCACTGGCCATTTTTACAGCATTGTACTTAAGGAGGGCTCTTTCTGATGGCACTTAGCCTGTTTTTGTGTCAGTTTGGTGGCATAGACAGTAGCGTTTTCCCATTGAAAAATGAAAGCTCTAAAATTAGATGGTGGCCGTAAATTTGAAATGGGTGCCTTGCACTGTTCACACTCTCACTTTACCTCCTGTCCTCCACTCAGCTGGGATGGCACGGAGCTGCTGGCTTGATTTGCAGTCAGTTCTGCTCGCTGAGAAAGTGAAAGCGAAGTCGCTCAGTCATGTCTGACTCTTTGCGACCCCATAGACTGCAGCTTATCAGGCTTCTCCGTCCATGGGATTTTCCAGGCAAGAATACTGGAGTGGGTTGCCATTTCCTTCTCCAGGAGATCTTCCTGACCCAGGGATTGAACCTGGGTCTCCCGCATTGTAGGCAGACGCTTTCCCGTCTGAGCCACCAGGGAAGTCCTTAGCTGCTGCCAATGGTCTGAATGCTGGGCATGGTAGGACCCCAGGGCCTTCTGCTGGCATCACATCCAGCTGCATCCATCATCATGGAAAAGCCCCTCTCAATGGACTCCTTAGACCCCAGCTGCCAGTGGTCAAGTCCAGCTCTCCATTTTCTAGCTATGTAACCTGGGCAATGGCTTGACCTCTTTGAGCCCCTGATCCTCACCTATAAAGTGAGAACAACAATGAGACTCGTCTCCCATGGTGATGGGAGTGAAATGAGATGGTGTTCAAGAAAGCTCTGGGCATCCATAGCAATTCCTCTCAAGCACCCACTTTCCAGACTAGCATTTCCAGTCTGCTGGAATTTTCTGAGCATCTGCTCTGTGTCACCTCCATGCCAGGTGCTTACTGGTACCCTCTTGTTGAAGCTCAACCACCCTGAAGGACAGCCCAGGTCATCCTGTGTATATGGGAGGGAATGAGGTCCAGGGCCAAAGTTCCCCACCTCTGACCACAGGGGGTGAGAATGCAACTCCAACTGTGTGTATTTCCCAGTCTTACACTCCCAGCCACAATGCAGAGGCCTCATCAATAACACATCTCTGGTGGGGCTCCAGGCCTATAGACGGTGACCTTGGGGTGGCTGGGGTTCCTTTCCCACGAGCAGCCCCACAGAGTCTGCCCTGGGCTTTGTGGTTACCCAGAGCCATTTGTTAGGCAGGATGTGAGGTGAGGGGAGCTTGCTTACTAGCCTGGCTTATCTGCTTAGGGGCAGGGCCTTCCTGGCTCAGACCCTGTGGGTTCATGACTTGGCACCATTCCTGTGACCACAGTGAAACCACCAGCCTTGCTGAGGAGCCATGCAGGCCAGGAGCCTGAGAGGAAGCAAAGTGGGGCCTGGGCTTAGGTTTCAAAGGCTGAAGATGTACAGGTCATCCCAAGTACATGGAAGGGAATGAGGTCCAGGGGTAAAGTTCGCCGCCTCTGGACTACAGGGGATGAGAATGCAACTCCAACTCTGTGTATTTCACAGTCTTACACTCCCAGCCATAAGGCCACAAGGCCTCATCAATAACACGTCTCTGATGGGGCTCCAGGCCTGTAGACGGTGACCTTGACTTGGCTGGGGGTGCTTGCCCACTAGCAGCCCCACAGAGTCTGTGTGGGTGGTGCTTCCCACCTGGTTCTCTCACAGAAAAGCAGTCATCTCTTTATGCTTTTGGTCCTCCCAACATTTCAAGGACTAAAAACTAAATGAAAATGATTTTTCCCTCTTTCATACCTACTTCACTCTTTACTGCAAATGGCAGCTCTAGAGACAGTCCTCTGATTGCCGTTTTCCACCTGTATAGGTCAGCTGCTGCTGGCCCACCGAGCAACCACCGCCCCCCCCACCCCCCCCACATCCGTATTTCCCTCTGAGGAGTCACTGCTTCTCTTCTCTCAGCCCTTGAGCTGCCAGTAACACCTCTCACCTTTCCAGGCTCAAGGGTACAGCATATGACTCAGCCCTAGGCAATTAGAGCATTACATTCCACGGACCACAGGATCAGTCCAGGATTAGGCACTACCCCACCAAAATGGAGGGATACCTTTGCCAAGACTTCTCAAAAATCATTTTGAATTGCTTACCATCAACAGAGCAAACAAAAACCTTTCATCCACTTCTGCATGCCTCCTGACTGACTGCTGGGTATCCCTGAAGGTGTGTGCTGAGTTGCTTCAGTTGTGTCTGACTCTGTGTGACCCCAGGGACTCTAGCCCAACAGGCTCCTCTGTCCATGGAATTCTCCAGGCAAGAATACTGAAGTGAGTTGCCATTCCCTTCACCAGGGGATTTTCCCGACCTAGGGATTGAACTCAGGTTTCCTCCATTGCAGGCATATTCCTTACCATCTGAACCACCAGGAAAGTCCACCTCTGGAGTTGCATGGCTCCATTTTGAGAAGTATATTACAGACAAATTCCAAACTCCTATGTACTCTGTATAAAGATCTTTGCAATTTAACACAAACTCCTCTTTTCAGCCCCATCTCTTGCCATCCTGAATTTCTGACCATTTCTGGAAAAAGCTTTGCTCTTCCATTCCTCTGGATCTTGATGTAAACTGTTCCTCTTGCCTAGAATGCATTGCCCCCTTCTATGCCTAGAAAATTCTACCCATGTTGCTATCTAGATTCACATCAAATGTTGCTTCCTCAGGACTCTTTTTCACTTCCCAGATTTTTGGCTGCTTTCTTCTCAGCTAGACACGTATCTTAATTTGGGTTTATCTGATTCTGTCTTCCTTTCTAGGCTATGAGTACCACTAAGTACCCCAGTAAATGCAGAGTTAACACAGGGCCTGAATAAAGGTTTACTGGATGGATGGATGGATGGATAGAGAGACTGATGGAGAGATGGGCCACTGTGCTTAGAAAAACCAGCTCCTACACCTGCCACTGCTGCTAAGCTAAGTCACTTCAGTCGTGTCCAACTCTGTGCAACCCCATAGATGGCAGCCCACCAGGCTCCCCCGTCCCTGGGATTCTCCAGGCAAGAACACTGGAGTGGGTTGCCATTTCCTTCTCCAGTGCATGAAAGTGAAAAGTCAAAGTGAAGTCGCTCAGTCGTGTCCGACCCTCAGCGACCCCATGGACTGCAGCCTACTAGGCTCCTCCGTCCATGGGATTTTCCAGGCAGGAGTACTGGAGTGGGGTGCCACTGCCTTCTCCTACACCTGCCATGGTCCAGCTGGAGTCACTTTCACGTCACAGTAACGGTAAATAGCATACAATCTGGTTTGTACACAGGCATAATTCTATTTATTAATTGCCAATTTCATAACAATTCATTTCACTGTCCATGCCGGTTACACTTTTGCATGTTCAACAAGGACAGGAAAACAGGGCCAGCTGCTCTTTTCCCTTAGTCCACCTGCTTCCTGGCTGCAGCCAGGGCGGAAGCCACTCTTAGTGCTCTGACAGAGACTGGCTGCTCGCCCACAAGCTCCATGTCCTTTCCTCTTCGGCACATAGCTCGGTTTTCTTTCCCAGCCTCTTTTGAAGTTAGATGTGGCCATGTGACAGAATTTCAGCCAGTGGAACATGGATGAAAGATACCATAGATATCATAGATACCATTTCTAAGGCTGGTCCGTGAAGACTACTCACATGAGATCCTGTGTGCACTTCCCCCACCTGCTGGCTGGAAGTGAGGGATTCTGAAGTTCCTAAGGGGTAACAGAGATTCAATACAGAGGGACCCTGGATTCCTGACTCATCATGTGAGCCGCTGCAAATATTAATGTCCACATTGGACTGGGTTGTGAATAAGAAATGTCATTTTATACTCTTAAGCCCAGTGATGTGCTGGAGCTGGCTTATTCTGACTTGTGAAAACCAACTACAAAATTTGGAGGAATTTTGCAAGTCAGTTGTTAAATACAGTCATTACTAAGAGTTAAGTTTTATAAACTAACAATTAAATTTTATAAATTACATTTATAAAAGGTAATAATACTCAAAACCTATCCCAATGAATTTTACTGTATTTATTATTTTCTGTTCTTGAGGTTATTTTTGTGGAAACACTGTGTAATGAGAGTGTTACAAATACCTCTTTCCAACTCTTCATTTAATGATGTCACATTGCATCTTGAAATCAGTCACAGCAGCAGAATTTACACTATTGTTGTTTCGTTGCTAACTTGGGTCCGACTCTTTGCAACCCCATGGACTGTAGCTCGCCAGGCTCTTCTGTCCATGGGATTTCCCAGGCAAGAACACTGGAGTGGTTTGCCATTTCCTTCTCCAGGGGATCTTCCCCACCCAGGGATGGAACCTGCATCTCCCACATTGGCAGGGGGATTATTCACTGCTGAGCCACCAGGGAAGTCCCTAGAAATTGGCAACTACTACAAACTGGGCTTTCCATCCACCACTAGGGATGGAAAAAGTTAAAATATTTGCCAGCACACCACTCTAAGGCTCATCTGTTACAGGAGCAAATACTTCCCTAACACATTGACTTTCTCCTTTAGGAAAAGACAGCCTAACAGATTAAATGCATGTTAGCAAAATGCAGTTCAGCATAAAGGAAAAGCAGCTGCAGCGCCCACGGCAGCAGCCCAGAGCCACGACACATGAAGGGCCACACCAACGCTCAACTTGCTCAAGCTGAGTGTCAGTGCATTGCATACGTGAGCACACTGATCTTTAGAGCATGAGAGTGTGATGACCTAGGCCCAGCAGTTGTCACTGCCTGCTTCCACATTTATTGGGTGACAAGTGTAAATAAGAGGGAATGGAAACAAGGCTGCTGAGTTTCCACCCATAGCTCTTGCCGGAGAATACGAAAGGGAAGATGCTCTGTGTTCCTGCCCACATTGTTTGAGGAAGAAAATTTCTCCATGTTTTACTCTCAGCAAAAGCCTCTGTTTTGGCACCAGTGTCTGGAATGAACCCATGCCGAGTAGAGAAGCTGAGAGGGTAGGAAGTCTGTGGCCAAAGCTGATCATGGATCACAGGTGTGAGGATAGCAGGCTTTGAGCCAGAGCCGGAGCGACAGTGTTTGAATTCACCAGGTTTGCACATGGCAAATGATGGAAATAATTATCCTTTGTGGAAGCCTTAATATTTCACTTAGAGGAAGGCAGGCAGATCCTTGGGCAGCATGGCCCTCCTCCGCAGGATATAAACTGCTGAAGTAGACCCCAGAGTGCAGGGCCATTTGCGAGAGACATCACGCAATTCACAGGACATTTCAGTGCAGACACTGAATGAACTAATTCTGCTAATAGAGTATTTGATTTAATGGCACATTAAAGGGGAAAGGGGAGCGCGGAACACATTCTTCAGCTCAGCAGCTGATGGGTTACTGTAGATATCCTAAGTGAAGGAGCCAAATTTTCCTCTGCCTGCACCAGAGCAAGAGGGTAGCAGGAACAGACACGTTGTAGGCTGAGTTTTGGTTCAGGAGCTCGGAACAGAAATCGTCAGGTTAAAGCAGTGCTTCTGCACAGAGGTTATAATGACTGGCTGGAAAAACTGACCCACACAACGGCAATGAGTTTCTTTCCCTTTTTGTTAAAAAACAAAGGTTGCCAGAGCAGAATAAAATAGAACTAGGGGTCACTTAGGATCATCACTTTTCCTTTCTGAGTCATTTGTTTTTAGCCTTTTACCCTTTGGTTCCTTCTGTCATTTTTGAGTGCTTTCAATGTGCCAGGCTCTTTACATGGATTCATGGGCATTTACTTTTATGGGCTTCCCAGGTGGCACTAGTGGTAAAGAACCTGCCTGCCAATGCAGGAGATGTAAGAGACCTGGGTTCAATTCCTGGGTCAGGAAGATCCCCTGGAGGAGGGCATGGCAACCCACTGCAGTATTCTTGCCTGGAGAATCCAAGGGACAGAGAAGCCTGGCAGGCTCTAGTTACCATGTAACCGCTGGAAGGAGATGCTATTTTCATCCTACTTTACAGATGCATAATCTGGGGTACAGAGAGGCTAAGTAAATTTCTCAAGGTCACACAGCTAACTGGGATCCAGGATTTAAATCCAACTCTCTGACTTAGAAGCTGGGTTCTTAACCTGACAAAGTACTATCCTTTCAGCTGGAAGGTGGGGCACAGCAGGACTCAGCAATGTCACCACCCAGAAAATCCTATCAGAAGTGATTGGTTCAAAAAATCAAGCAATAGTATACATATCTCCAAAGATATGTATTTAGAGCAAACCTTTACTTTTTCCATTTCAAATTCAATTTTTCCATTTTTAAACAGTCCTTCCCTAAAACAATCCAGTTGGAGTTTTATGGTAATTATTTTTTCAAGAACACTTCACTTTCCATCTTTTTCTTCAAGATTCATATGTAAACACTAACTGGAAAAGGTGGCAAATTTTAATGGTTTTGGTTTGCTCAATCTCTATTTATGGCCCCCTCCTATTTATTTTTTCATTCAGCTGCAGTGGCCCCTTTCTGAAACTGCAATCTGATCAGATCAGTCCCTTTGATGGGTTTTCCTGTAAAACGTGGGCTGACTTTCCCATTGTGGTGCACTCACCGCAGAGCTCCATTCACCTCTCCTCCCACTTGCCCTCCCTCTCCTCTCACTTGTGTCTCAGGCATTGATCACAGCAAGCTCCTGGGAGAGTCTCTCTTCCTGCTCCTTTCTTTGACTGGATAACACACAATTCTTGCTTCTTTGAAAGCAGCTCTGTGTCATCTCCTCCAAAAGTCCCCAAGGACTTCTTCATCTCCGTGCTCTACCTGCGTTTGAGGTTGCTTCTCTCTGTCCCCATAGAAGCCTGGGTTTACATCTTTCATGGCCCTTGACCCATTTCATCACCATTACAATATCCTCCAAGCCTGACACAGTCAGGCTTGCATGATAAGTCATCCTCGCATGATAAGATCACCCAGAAAGTCTGATTTAACTGGTCAGAGGTGGACTAGAGTTGAGAATCTCTGGCCTCATTAAGGTTTGCTGACTAAGTGCATGGATAAATGAATGAAAGAACACACTGAGGCACAGGGCCAGAGATTCTGACTCGCTCCCACCAACCCTGGAGACTATGACTCACTCTGCCCTAAAGTACTTAGAATTTGTCTAAGGAGGCTTCCTGGTCGTGCATTAAGTTGGGGACTATTAATCCAGACCCCAAAACTTCATAGATTCCTTGTTTGACTTCAAGAACATGAACAGACTTCCACTTGTCCCAATACACAAATTGGGAAAGATGATTCCTCCCACAGGAAGGGACCTTTTTGTGGAGCTGATGGCAGATGCTGTGAAGTTGTCAGTTCCGACTTAAAAGATACCCCTTTCTACCTTGATCAGCTGGGAGGAGAGTTCAGGTTCCCTGCCAACTAAGAATCCCAGAACCCTTGGTGGTTGGAATGGGTAACAGCACTGCCCAGTGACCACTGATAACACCCTCATGTGCCAAGGAGGAGGTGTAACCGTCATCCTGACTCGGGCTACACCTCCTGCAGAAGTGTTCCGACAGCGCACCCCTGAAGTCCCAGTAGTGCAAATCCCCCACCATCATGGCCGTCCCACCATCATGGCCGTCCTAGGGGCCAGTTCACGGAACGAAACCGCCTCATTCTGCTACTGCTGAGACCTGCAGGCATGAAGAGACCTGTTGCTAAACCTGCACCGCTTTGTCCTCATTCTGAGCAGAAAAAAGCCCAAAGTCGTAGAGATTTTACCTCGCAGAGTCCAATCTCACAGGCTGGAAAATCATCGGAGATCTCTTGAGTTTGAAAAATCACAGATGCATGCTCTGCCTTCCAGCACCAGGCAGGAGAAATGAGACAAACAAGCTTTGAAAATAAATCTGACTCTCTCATGGCTCCCGATAGCCGACAAGTGTTCGTCCATCTGCCGCGAGCACTCACACTGTGAATTCATTGATTTGATAATACTCTAGCATAATTGATTGAGGAGACCAGCTTCTTGACTCGCCTCCATGTTTACTGTCTGATATCTTCCAACACGGCTTTCTCCTCTTTATCTGTGGCGAGGAAGGAGAAACCAAGGACTTTTCTGGCGCTTTCTGATGGGATGACGCTTACACTATTGGCTGTCCTGAGACGGTATGCTTTTTGAATTCTTGAGTGGCAGGAATTGTTAGTTGAGTGCTTCTGTCCACTGACCAATCTTACTCGTCTTCACGATACTGCCTGCATCCACTCTACCCTGGCTGTCCATTTGTATTTATAGGTAATGAGAAATAGCTAGAGATCTGTTGCTACACCTGAAGCCTCACCCTAGTAAGAGGGACATAGCAGCAACCACGGGCTGACACAGAACAATGATAACCACAGAACTGTCACATGAGCCATTAGCTTAGGGAATAATACTGATCTTTCCACTCTGAGCAACCACAACAACCCATCCGCCTCTCTGCAATAGTGACATTCAGATGTCACCACCATTTCATTAAATGGAGTCAAAACAGCTGTGAGGATTGCTGTTTTATTTTATAGCACAAAGTCATCATAACTTACTTTGCAAAGCAGCTAGCAGAATGCAAGTGCAGCTGAAATGGAAAAGCTGACTGCAAAAGGGTGAACTTGAAAAGGGGAACAACCGGGGAGGGGGCTGGTAGAATCTTGAGTTAGCTAGGACCCCTGTGGCTCACTGCAAATTATGTCATATGGTTATTTACAAAGATATGGTTATTTTCAAGGATATAAAGAAACCTGAGCTCTGAAAAATTGATGTTTTTGAACTGTGGTGTTGGAGAAGACTCTTGAGAGTCCGTTGGACTGCAAAGAGATCCAATCAGTCCATCCTAAAGGAAATCAGTCCTGAATATTCACTGGAAGGACTGATGCTGAAGCTGAAGCTCCAATACTTTGGCCACCTGATGCGAAGAACTGACTCATTTGAAAAGACCCTGATGCTGGGAAAGATCGAAGGCGGGAGGAGAAGGGGACAACAGAGGACAAGATGGTTGGATGGCATCACCGACTCGATGGACATGAGTTTGAGTAAACTTCAGGAATTGGTGATGGACAGAGAAGCCTGGCTTGCTGCAGTCCACGGGATCGCAAAGAATCTGACACAACTGAGTGACTGAACTAAATTGAACCACAGGACAAGTTAAGCTTGACATCTAGTAAACAGATACGTAGATACTAAGGTTCAGTTTACCCTTTGATAGATCACTCTCTGGCCACTGCTAGAAGCAGAAGCTCAGACACTATAGCCCTTCCAATGCCCTTCTCCCTGCCACACTCAGTCCCCACCCCGATGCAATGTCAGCCTCCACAAGGCACGATTTGCAAGTGTTGGAAGGCACGGCAACCTCTTCAGCTGGACAGCATGGCCAAGACAGTATAGCTAAGTGGTTAAGTCACTGACTTTCAAGTGAAACTGGTTGTATTTGCATTCTGCCTGTCTGGCTTAGTAGCTGTGTCATGGGGAATACTACTTAACCTCCATGTCTCAGTTTACTCATCTGTAAAATGAGCTTCACAAGGAGAGCAGTTCTTGTCAGTGCCTCATCCTTACCCTCAACCCAACTGCTTCCAACTGTGTTCCTTGCCCTAAGCTTTTTCTGGTGGTCAGAGCCTGCTCTGTGGTCAGCTGGCAGGGTGCATACACCAGAAGATTGAGGCTCCCCAGGAGCATCTCAATAGGTGAGAATGGGAGTTGGTATATGCACTGGTGCTAATACATAAATACCACAGCTTCCCTTGAGTGGGACAACTCTAAGACACAGGCTCCATGCCACCTCCCCGATCGCCACATTGGATCAATCTGCAGTTGACATCAATGGTCACTTGCTTAATAGAAAACCCTTGGTTAACTGCCTCTTTTCTTTGTCTCGCTATCCTACTCACCTTCTGGGGTTTCCTAAAATCATTGTCCAGATAATTTCAGAGGGTACGTTTTCTCATTGGTTTTGCAGAAGCCTGAAGGCTGTCTTTTTCTCATTGGTCTCGCCAAGAGAATGTCTATTTCTAATTGGTTCCCCCCACCCCAGTAGATGTGCTTTTTTTTTTTTTAAGCCCATAGTCAGGGAGACCCTGCAGATCTACATGAGATTTTCCCATTCCCAGATAAATTTGGTCTCTCTTCACAGCCATCCTCAAAATCCAACAATAAGCCTTCACAAAATACTGTAAGTTTCTGTATATCTTTTTTATACAAAAATATCCTAGCATTACCATTTGTAAACTCCCTTGTTAGGACAGTGAATTAAGTTACATGTTGCTATTTCCTTTTTGAAACTGGTACACTCAGCCCCACATTAAGTTTCGATAATGTGGTGGATCAATACCACATTCTGATCAAGTAAACCACTTGCTGTCTCCAAGAACAGCACAGCAAATTTTTAAAATCACAAAATCCATTTTATTCTTGACTTCCAGTATATAATTGAGAATATTTCAGGGGAAAAAAATCTGTGAATCAATTTTGCTCTCTTAACCTTGTAGGATCTTGTAAGAATTTAGGCATTCAAAAAATGAGCAGCTATACCCCAAAGGTTTAGAGTTCCTTGGTAATGATATTCATTGGGAATTAGCAGCTAATCATGGGAAGGTTGAAGTATAGAGCTTGTTAACACATTTTACTGGAGCAAAGGTGTTAGTGAAAGTAGTATTTGCATTTACTTCTCATCAAAGCTAAATGAAACTGGGAAGAAGAGTCAGCTCAGGTTCATCTTATGGAGGAAAAAAACAATTCAGAGCACATAGTTTCTAAGTAGAAACTCACATAAGAATGACAGCTGATAGTATTATTAATCCTCATTATTTTAACTTCAGTCTTTGTTTGGGTCAGGACATCTGTGCAGAAGGGTATCTGTGGACTTGGGTGCCTGGGACCCATGCATGCTTACATAGTGTGGTCAGGGCACTTTGCACAGGCCACCAATCTCTGATAGCAGAGCTAGCGTCAACTCACTCTGCAGAGCTGACTCCTCTCTGAGGGGCCATGAGAAGTCTGGCAATTCTGATGTGTGTCTCAGGGTAACATTTATTCCAGTTCTTCCCCTTTTTTTTTTATCAGTTCAAAGTCAGACCTGTTGCAGTGTTGATGGGCCAGCACCATCCTTAGGGAGCATTCACAACCTCTTTTCTTCCCATTGAAGGATCTTAGGGATGCCTAGTAGACAGCCTCTTATTGGAACCAATGAGGCCCACATAAAGCTTAAGAGATGTTGACAAACCTGCTCTTGGCTTTTGTAAAATTTCTTCCTCTGTTGTCCTGGACAGCCCCATAACTTGTCCACGGAAAGGGCTGCTTCAGAAAATTGCACTCTTTATGGTGGCAATTCAGTCTCACATTTGAGTCCTTGATGGTAAAAGGTATTTAAATTTAAAAGCGTATTTTGATATAAAGTCTATGGAAACCCACTCCCTCCCAGTTATCTGGATATTCTTACCAAGCAGAGACCTTGGGGCTGGCTGCTTCATGCCTATTTCATTTTCCCATTCAATCCATTTTCACTGAAAAGGAGACATAAGCAGTGAAGCCAATATAGTTTTATTGGATCCAATGCACTGCCACTAAAACAAATATATGTACACTCAGGCCAATACACTTTTATTAAAACAAATAGAATTTAATTCAAACCAGCATTCAATACGTTTTCTCAAAGCAATGAAATTAAGCTCTACCAGTTCTTCTGCTCAATATGTTTCCCCAATCAAATCCATTTGAACAAAGTGAAATATATTTATCATAGATAACACAGTTTTATTAAAAACAAATTCACTGAAACCAAGTTTCCCTTTGAACTGATAGATAAAAATCCTAACCAATTGTACAATTAGATCATAGAACAGATGTATTTTTACTTTAGCAAAAAGCATTTCTGTTCAAGTTCACTTTGAAACACACTAATGAATAATAAAAGTTGCTCCAAAAATGTCTTTAACAAAGTATTTTCTCAAAAGTATGTCCTTCGGGGTTGAAGTACAATCTAGAAAACAAAAAACATTTAGGGGAAAAAAAAACAGTGCTGGGAATATGATTACAATAAGTTCAGATTTGTAATAACTAAATTAAGCCTACTCACATGTACTTAGTGTGAAGTTATTGGATGTGTGTGAACACATAAACATGCTTGGGGACATACTGTAGCTGTGTGGATCTGCCTGCAATGCAGGAGATCCCGGTTCATTTCCTGGGTCAGGAAGATCTGCTGGAGAAGGGATAGGTTACCCACTAAGGTATTCTTGGGGTTCCCTTATGGCTCAGTTGGTAAAGAATCTGCCTTCAGTGTGGGAGACCTGGCTTCGATCCCTGGGTTGGGAAGATCCCCTGGTGAAGAGAAAGGCTACCCACTCCAGTATTCTGGCCTGGAGAATTCCATGGGGTCGTAGAGTCGGACACATCTGAGCGACTTTCACTTTGCTACTATATCCCATTATTCAGAGAAAAATCTTCCTTATCAGTGCTCAAACATATAAATTCTCTTCTATCTGAGGTCCACTAGGGACTACCATGCTTAGGGCAAACCTGAAGGAATGGGAAGTAGGA
This sequence comes from Ovis canadensis, assembly GCF_042477335.2. Taxonomy (NCBI): domain Eukaryota; kingdom Metazoa; phylum Chordata; class Mammalia; order Artiodactyla; family Bovidae; genus Ovis; species Ovis canadensis. The sequence continues at coordinate 84,330,142 of NC_091248.1, forward strand.
TATGTGTATGGCTCCTTGGAAGCAGTTTCAATCTTGGTGCTTAGATCACAAACCACCTTCGAATCTTCTGAATTGTGGAGAGGGAGAACCACTTCTAAATGCTATGCACCTCCCCCCCTTTATTATTATTATTATTTTTTAATTAGAGGATAATTACTTTACAATATGGTGGTGGGCTTTGCCAAAAATCAGCATGAACTAGCATTAGATACACCTTTGTCCCCTCCTTCCCCCTCCTGCCCCGCCCCCACTTACCTCCCTCCCCATCCCACCTCCCTGCGTTGTCATAGAGCATTGGCTTTGGGTTCCTTGCATCATACATCAAATTCCCACTGGCTATCTATTTTACATATGGTAATGCATATGTTTCGGTGTTATTCTCTCATATCATCCTACCCTCTCCTTCCCCCACTGTGTCCTTTTTCAGAGCAACAAACTTACTACATACAAGCAAGACTATCCAAATGCATTCCACCTCTACCCCAGGCCACCATGCTCCTGCTGTGAGCAAACCCTCAGGTAAAGCAGCGCATCTAGGGAAATTGGAACCCTCCCCATCAGGGAACATTAGGGATCTAATCCGTGGCCAGTATGAATCCCATATGTCTGTTTCTGCAGTGATCCCCACTCTGTCTTCTCTGTCTCCATTCTTCCCTGAGACTACAGGTCCATAGAGACAAAAACAAAGAATTCTATTCCCTTCTTGAAGCATCCCAGGAAATACTCTCTAATCAAGACTGTGGGTTCCCATCACTCTTTCCTCCTTCCTGCCTAGAAGAGTACAAAAGGTACATGCAGGTTGTGCCCACAAGTCATCGGGCAAGTAATTCATTGACCTCTAGAGCACAGTGACCTTGAATGAACTGGCTGTCCCTCGCTGAAACACAGTTAGTCACAGAGGATCCCTGGAGAACAGTTAGCCCCAGATGATCACTATGGAATTATTTATAAAGGTGAAATGTTAGATATTCAAATATTTAGCACAGAAGGAATTGGCCAAATATATTGCAATACTATCTTCTTGATGTATTCTATAGTACTGATACCAATACAATATTGCAAGCATTCAAAGTGATGTTGTAGAGAGATTCATGGAGTGGGAAGTGTTTATGTTATATGATTAAATTTAAAAAAGTTTCACAAAACATTATGTGTAATTATTTATTTTTGTAAAGTAGACATGTGTGTCTATGCATAGATAGAAAAGATGGAAATGTTAATAGTGGTTACCTAAGTGGAGGAGTTATCATTTTCTCTGTTTTTAATCTGTAATTGACAAGTTCCCTACAATACACTCATATCACTTTTTATATAGGAAAATTTTATTTTAAAAGTGATTATTTTTTAAAGGATAATGTTGAGTCCAATCTAAAATGTAGTGACCAATGGACCTGGAGGAATCAACCTGCCTGACTTCAGACTATACTACAAAGCTACAGTCATCAGGACAGTATGGTACTGGCACAAAGACAGAAATATACATTAATGGAACAAAATAGAAAGCCCAGAGATAAATCCACGTACCTATGGACAACTTATCTTTGACAAAGGAGGCAAGAATATACAATGGAGAAAAGATAATCCCTTTTACAAATGGTGCTTGGAAAACTGGTCAACCACCTGTAAAAGAATGAAACTAGAATACTTTCTAACATCATACACAAAAATAAACTCAAAACAGATTGAAGATCTAAATGTAAGATGAGAAACTATAACACTCCTAGAGGAAACATAGGCAAAACACTCTCTGACATAAATCACAGCAAGATCCTCTATGACCCACCTGCCAGAGTAATGGAAATAAAAGCAAAAATAACAAATGGGACCTAATTAAACTTAAAAGCTTTTGCACAACAAAGAAAACTATAAGCAAGGTGAAAATACAGCCTTCAGAGTTGGAGAAAATAATAACAAATGAAACAACTGACAAAGAATCAATCTCAAAAATATACAAATAGCTCATGCAGCTCAATACCAGAAAAGTAAAAGACCCAATCAAAAAATGGGCCAAAGAACTAAACAGAATTTTCTCCAAAGAAGACACACAGATGGCTAACAAACATATGAAAAAATGCTCAACATCACTCATTATCAGGGAAATGCAAATCAAAACCACAATGAGGTACCATCTCATGCCAGTCAGAATGGCTACTATCAAAAAGTCTACAAACAATAAACGCTGAAGAGGGTGTGGAGAAAAGGGATCCCTCTTACACTATTGGTGGGAATGCAAACTAGTACAGCCACTGGGGAGAACAGTGTGGAGATTCCTTAAAAAACTGGAAATAGAATTTCCACAAGACCCAGCAATCTCACTGCTGGGTATACACACCGAGGAAACCAGAATTGAAAGAGACACGTGTACCCCAATGTTCATCGCAGCACAGTTTATAATAGCCAGGACATGGAGGCAACCTAGATGTCCATAGGCAGACAAATGGATAAGGAAGCTGTGGTACATATATACAATGGAATATTACTCAGCTATTAAAAAGAACACATTTCAATCAATTCTAATGAGGTGGATGAAACTGGAGCTTATTATACAGAGTGAAGTAAGTCAGCAAGAAAAACACCAATACAGTATGTTAACACACACACACATATATATATGTATAATTTAGAAAGATGGTAAAGATGACCCTATATGTGAGACAGCAAAAGAGACACAGATATAAAGAACAGACTTTTGGACTCTGTACAAGGTGAGGGTGGGGTGATTTGAGAGAATAGCACTGAAACATGTATATTATCTATGTGAAATAGATCACCAGTCCAAGTTTGATGCATGAAACAGGGCACTCAAAGCCAGTGCACTGGGACAACCCAGAGGGATGGGATGAGGAGGGAGGTGGGAGAGGGGTTCAGGATGGGAGACACGTGTATACCCATGGCTGATTCATGTCAATGTATGGCAAAAATCACCATAATATTGTAAAGTAATTAGCCTCCAATTAAAATAAATTAATTAATTAAAATAAAATAAAATGTAGTGGCAAATATTGGATCTGGCTTTGTCATCCTTTCAGAAAGGGGCAGTGGTCCATGTCACTTTTTTTTGTCTTTACGTAAGGTTCTATTTGTAGGCTCTGTGCAACTGGTCATCCAACATTCACTTATACAAGAAACCAGGTAATAAATTCCTCCCTGTGTTGTTCCAGGAATCAGTGACTCAGCAGAAAAAAAAGATGCACCCCCGCCCCTGCTTTATTTTGTCAGATGAAATGAAGTCTGTCGCCCCAGATTTTCTTTTGCCTTAGCTCAGAGCCCTGCCTATGGTTCAGATGATCTCATCTCAGATGACTGGGAACATCCAGTGCCTCTGCTCCTTTTCAGGAACTTCAGTTCTACTTTCTTTCTTTTCTACTTTCTTTCTTTCTTTTTTGTTCTTGTTTCTCTTTTTAACTATGTTTACTTATAAGAGAGATTCAGATTTATTTTAGAAATAGATATGAATTACAAAAAAAAATCCAATAGAAGCAAACTTTAAACAAATGTAAATATTTGACCATGATTATGCAAAGAAAGCTCCTGTTGCTTTATTGGTGTCATTGAGTCCCAGCTCCGCTGGGTGAGTGACACCTAAGGAGGAACCCTGAGAGAATGGGGTCATCTCATTTCTCTTGCTTAGGTGCATGATCCTCTAGTCTCCACTGGGCACCGATAGGGACAGGTCAGCTTCCCCGCCTAGGATGCCCACCAGTGGCCTGGAGGCATTGGGCAGTGAGCCCAGGAATGGAAGGCATCCCTCTCCTTCACTGGGATCCTCCTCGCCCCCTTCTGGGAAAGATTTGCTCTCTGGGTTGCTTCATGCACATGGTTCAGCACCTACGGCTCAACTGTGTCCCTATTCTGTATTTTCCTGTGACCCACTGTGAAGATGAAGGATGAGAACGAGAAGGAAGGACAGAGGACTAGTTTGATGACTGGTGATAAAGAAAAGTACAGACAGATGGACAATTAGGGAACAGAAGAGACAACACAGAGTACACAGAACATGTTTATTTAATACTGACATTTATCCAACTGCAGTTAAAACCCAGGTGGAATAATTGTTGTTCATTGTACTGTTTTAGATGAAAATGGTAGAAATAAATGGAACTGTCAAAATTGTAAACCTTCCTGTCTTCATTAAAAATAAGGAGTTAAGAAATGAAAAGCAGTAGGCAGGGAGGCAAGAGTGTTTCGAGATTTGTTGTTGTTGTTATTGTTTTTCCCCACCTAAGGCAACGTTCCTGATGAAGCTTGGCATCCAGGTGCCCTGTTTTCTGCCCTGCTACTAACAGTTACTTCATTTTCTCCTCCTTTGGGAAGGGTCACCTAGAGCCCCATGTCCCACCCCCAGGCCCTCCTAGCCGGTACATCTTCAGAGACTAGTTATTCTCCCTCACTAGCCTTCAAATAATCCTACTCACCCATTCTTCCTTCCAGTCCTGGGGAAATGCCTTCTCCAGAAGCTGTGCATGCGTTAACCATACTAAACCTCTTAATGACCCTTTGAGTGTCTCAGGTGGCGCTACTGGTAAAGAATCCGCCTGCCAATGCAGGAGACACAAGAGACATGGGTTCCAACCCTGGGTCAGGAAGATCTGCTAGAGTAGGAAATGGCAACTCATTCCAATATTCTTACCTGGAAAATTCCGTGGACAGAGGATCCTGGCAGGCTACAGTCCATAGGGTTGCAAAGAGTCAGACATGATGGAGCGTGTGTGCTTTAATGACACTTTGAGGGGGACTCTTTTCCCCATTTCACAGAGGTAGAAACTGAGCTTCAGAGAAGTTGAATAACTGACCCCAGGCTGCACACCTTATGCCAGGACTGAGTGACTGAACTAAGATTCAGAGCATCAGCTGACTCCAGAGAAGCAGACCTGCCCTACACCTAGCTGCTTCCCCAGGAAGTCACATGTATGTCTCCATGTACGTCTGGTGCAGAAGAGGAAACTGAGGCCCAGAGAGGTGAAGCGGCTTGCCCACCTGACCCTGCCAGATAGCGTTTAGCTAATACATTCAGATGCCCAAAAACTGCCACTAAAATGACTGCCAGCATTTTCTAAGAGAAATGACAGTTCAGTTCCAATCTCCTTCTCCATCATTTTTTTAAAGTCAGAGGCATAACAAATAGCATAGCCATGGTTTTGCTTCTCACCATCCTTCATTTCCTCTCCCCGCTCTTGAGTAGGGCTGCCAGTGCACGACCACATGGCTCTAGAATGGGCTGGCAGGAGAAGAAGGAGGCTTCGGAAAGACATGAACTCATGAACTCCAACTCATGTCCTTCCTGTGTCCCTGTGGAATTCAACCTCAGTCTGTTGGGAAGTGACTGAAGTCAATGGCTGTCTGTGAAGGAAAGAAGAGGCCGACACACCAGGGAACTGAAAAGTACCTGGAAATCACATCCCACCTGCCTAGGTGTGGGGAGCCAGCAGGCCAGGCTCCAGCCCTCACATGGGAGAGGGCCAGTCACCAGTTTCTGTCAGATTCATAGGCCTTATCAAGAAGAGAGACCAGATAGAGACATTTACTACTTCTTGAAACATGGAGGTTTAACTGTTGGTCTATTGATAGGGTGGTAGAAAGAAGGTGAACTTGAGAATCAGATTTTGTTCAGAATTGAGACTAAGCTACAGACTAACTACTTGGAAGTTACTTAAACTCTCTGAACCTCAGTTTTCTCATCTGTAAAATGGGACAGTGGCACAGTGGGTGCTCAAATATGTATTTGATGAAATGATACTAGAGGACTCAAAGTCATTCGGATTACTGGTTTAAAATAAGCAGAGTAATCCAATTCCTGTCCATCTGGAATCCAATTACTCCGTGTGGAGTTCTAAAGGCAGCCAAGATCGCACTGGCTGACCATCACTGTTGCTGTTGTTGTACAGTCACTGAGTCGTGTCCAAAGAGCACCACTGAGGACATCCTGAAATCTATCAGATACCTGAGAACTTACGTTGATTGTATTCTGGAGGTAGCACACAACGCACAAAGTCAGCTCTCTCTCTGTTGTTCAAGTTGTTAGACCAACTTGAATTTGCAGGACCACTCACTTATGAGTAATGGTGTGCACGAACGCACACACATACACACATTGTGCACTCGCTCACTCACAGGACCGCAGAACTCACCAAAAGGCAGGAGCGGAGGAGCAAATATTACATTCAACCATCATGAGCACCTGCAGAGCTCAAGAATGCATGTGAGTTTTCCCCCTAATATCCCAACAGGCTAGAGTATTCCTGAGTTTTTAAATGATGTATTTATTATCCAAACACTAGCAGATATCTTCCAGAAATCAGAAGCATTTTGTCAAGAAGGAAAAGGAACTAACAAAACAGAAGACGAGTAGCATTTCTCAGATGTTTACGCACATCGCAACTTCAACAAATACACGCCTGTTCTTGCCTCGTCTGTGATGGCTCTGCCAGCAGAGTGGGTGAAAGGGGCAGATTTCAGTTTTAAATGCCTCCTAATAGCATTTGGGCAAATTAACGTACATGGCTGGACATTGGGTTCCAGTCACAGAATGCTCTTTTCCTGTCAGAAGCTCTGACAGCCCAATGCCAGAATGAAATATCAGTAACCTCTTAACATTTTTCTTGATTTCTTTAAGAGTGAACATGAGACATATTAAGAACAACAAACCAATCATTAAACCCCAATGCGGTTCTCCTAGGAGCCAGCTCTATCGCTTTAATCAGATTACAGACAACTCATTCTCATCCCAGCCATTTATCTTCTTTGTTTATACACACACCAAGTGGCATTCTTCTTAGCATCAAAAAAATGGTAATCAAAATTGAGGACCACAAAAGATCTTTCATTATGTATGGTGTTAAGTAACATCTATTTGCTTTCATTAGTTTCCAAACAACAAGTACCTTGGTCCTGATTAAACCTGGCATGTGTTAATTACATCCGAGGTCCAGGGTTGTTTTGTCTACAATAAAGGATGACTTAAGAATAAAGCCGGAGCTGAGATTTGAGGTTCCCAGGCCTCAGGAGTCACCTGCCTCCAAGCACTTCTTCAGTGAAAGTTTCCAGCCTCAGAATGGCAGTCACAAATGTGAGCTTGTCACAGAAAGTTACATTTTTGGAGGGTTTTGTTTTGGTTTTAAGCGCTTGGCTTTATCACCCGTTTTATAGGCTGGAGTTAAATAGCAGCACAATGCAGTTTGCTCTCTTACTGCTCAGCACTAACAGCCATCATAAGCCATAATTAGAAGTAAAACCACCACATAAATAACATGGCAAAAAAATTGCCACCACGACAAGCCAGTCTGTGGCTCTGGGAAACTCCAGCAGGTCCGGGGTATCCATCATACTTAAGGGGCATTGCGTGTTTTAGCCCATATTTGTCTTACTAAAGCCAAAATGGGAGCCATTTAGACTTTCAAAATAGCTCTTAAAAATAGACAATGCAGGTTTAAACAGACTGCTACTGAGTGGGTTGTAGAAACCCTTCGCTGGGAGGCAAGGACAGCTGCGAGGGCTGGGAGGGAGAGGATGGGAACCAGCAGGGAGGAAGGAGAAAGAGTGGCTGGTGAGGAAGAGGCCCGTGGACTTCCCTGCTCAGGGAGGTCTGGATCCCTTTCACCACAGAACTGAGAAGTTCCTGCACACATCACAGAGCCAGAAGGTCACCTTTCCACTGGGGGAAAGTGAAGGCCGGTGGCCTTGCATAGCTTGTTTCTGTGACTTATACTCAGTGATGAAGTAATAACAGGAAGGCTAACATTTTTGTACATTTTACTTGGTTTTTGTTAATTCTCTTAACAGCCTTAGGAAGTCAGAGAAAATAGTCCTGCCCTTGGACAGAGCAACAGGACCACCAGTCTGCTTTCTGCCTTTACCTGTCCATTTGCAGAGTCAGCTGGTATTAACATAAGGAATTAACATAAGGGCACCATACAAATAATTAGAAAGAAAGAAAGAAAGTGAAGTAGCTCAGTCATGTCCATTTCTTTGCGACCCCATGGACTGTAGCCCACCAGGCTCCTCCCTCCGTGGGATTGTCCAGGCAAGAGTACTGGAGTGGGTTATCATTTCCTTCTCCAACAAATAATTAGAAGCATTTCCTCTTTCCTGATTTAGCCTCCCTGTCTGGCAACCCACTCCAGTGTTTTTGCCTGGAGAATCCCAGGGACAGGGGGAGCCTGGTAGGCTGCCGTCTATGGGGTCACAGAGTCAGACAAGACTGAAGTGACTTAGCAGCACCAGCAGCAGCCCAGGGGTTAGGAAACAAACTAGAGTAAGCCAGAATGGAAGGAATATGGACAGTGGTTTTTCAATGTGAATCACTTGAAAACCTGATTTAAGTACACGTACTTGCCTTTAAAAATGAAGTCATATGTAATTTTCTATGGAAAAGCCAGAATAGTTAAGGTCTCATCTTCATATAGGATGAAAGAAACATTCCTTGGAATGATCTAAAAGCCCATGTGTTCTCTAAAAAAGGATGATTTGCTTTCTCCTTTTCTTTCTTATTTTGCAAAATCAAACAAATAAATAAAAACAAAACAAATGCATCAAAAACTCTGTGTTGAGAGTTTTCAAAGAAAAAGAAAAAAGAAACATTTTGTCTGTATTAAGCAATGCATTTACTGGAATAGCCCTCTATATACACCCGTGGATACCGCAGTTCCATTTCACATGTGGATTTTTGTCTGCATTTATATCTCTGCAGACCACATATGGCGTGACACCGACATTTTTTAAATTAAGATATGAAGTGCTCATTTTTTTTTGCGGACCTGCTATATTCTAACAAATTTACTACACGTCTCAGAAAACACATAGCTTTGCCAAAGTTGGTGAGCAGCCCAGCATGGTTTATCTCCAGCCCACAGCTCTTTCCCTGAATTCAATACTGCAGGCACAATTTAATGCAAACCCAATTTATGACTTAATGCTCTAGGGACCGTAGTGGGAGATTGTTACATTATTCTTTTCTAATCCTATTTGTGTTTTAATTTGCTAAGTCTGTAATGAGGTGCATGCCTTGAATAGATTCAAGATCTTTCACATCGCTTTTGACTTTGTTTAATATAATAGATTTTACAGTTTGCATTAAATACCCAGGTGCTACGGTCAGTATTACCTCTTTATTTTCTCAACTAGAGTGAATAAAATTACACCATGAAAGTAATTGTGTACATGTTTCCTTGTTTATTGTAATGGTTTATTTCCTATTATAATTCTTGATTCAAATTACATCTAGTTCTCCAAAAGTCAATTCACCATGGGCTCTTACTTCCCCCCTTTCCATACAACTGTTAGTCTCTGAAAACAATGCCGTTCTGGCTGACAGTTGATTACTTGAGTAACAGTAAGTTTTCTAGTTGAAGTTATGATACTTCAGTTAAATGGAAGGGAATAAAATGAGGAAGTAAAAAGGGAGGAAGGGAAGAAGGCAGGGGAGGAAGGAATGGGAGAATGAGGGAAGGGAGGGAAGGAGGCAGAAAAGGTGCTGTGTCACCGTACACTGACTATTTTATTCCGATATTCAGCTGAAATGCGCCATCCCTAATCAGAGCTGCACCATCACCCAAATCCACAGTGTGTCATTTGCTGTCCATAACTGTATTATAGCCAATTATAGCTAAATTCTCTGTTCTGTATGCACATTCAAAGGGAGTCTGGAATGCATTTTGCTATTTTCTGAATCCTATTATTGCAGACATGTTTATTACATTCAGAAGATGGCTTTCTGAAATTACATTGGAATTGTACAACCCACCTGCCATTTACAAACAAAAGGATTTAAACATTTCTTAACAAGGAGAAAGTTCATTGAGCTCTTTCCTGGTAACTTTTCTCATGTTATTTTCTTCCACGGCCATTTTTGTAAGACTCATTGCTCAAGCCTCTATATTTGTAAAAATACTTAAGTTCTCCAGCTAAGGTTTATTTTTAAATTGATAACAATACAACTGGTCAAAAAAGGAGTTGCAAATTGGCTGTTGAAAACTGGGGTAGATGCTTGTGACAATTTTTATTGAAATTTTTCTCAGGCTATGTATAAAGGGATTGTAAAAGGGACTCTAAATTATATGTATACGATAGCTCTGAAATCACTCTTTTAGGTTGCCTGTCAAAAGAAAAAAAATTCAACTTATGTCCTTAAATTTTATTTGGGGCCATTTTAAGAGGCAAGTGAGTGGTGTTAGAAAGACACATTATGTCTATTTGAAAACAGAGCACCTCATCATTAATTATTAAGGGAGAAATGAAAGTGTTTCTAAGCCCAATGCTTTTCTTTTCCCTTCTCCTGAAGTTTATTCTCTTAAATCCACCCCGACCCAAACCTACTTTATTACTGGTGTTTGCCTCTAAGAGCCAAGGGATATTACTACCTTTTTATTTGCTATTTTTACAGGACCCAACAAAGTGCTTTTAAAATATATAACCACTTAATTCAAGTCAAGCTTCTTCAATACTCCTTTCATTCAAGCCCTTTCTAATTTGTTTTCCTCCAGCCAGGAGCCCAGAGAAGACACTGTGATTTATGTTTTCATTTATTTATTTTATTTTGGCTTTTCATTTAAGAAAAGAGTTTCTGCACACCCCCACCACCCTCAATTCTGCATCATCTCAGCCTACTCCACCCTTTTGTATCTGGAACATTAAGATTTTCTCAAGGCCAGACTTTGGAGTATTAAATGGATTTCTTCAGAGCTTTGACCACAGTCGGGAGGAGGCTTGGCCTGGGGTGCTTCTGGAGACATCAGGGGTGGGGGGGTGCTCCTTACACCCCTCAGGGTGGCAACACCCCAGTGCATGACATTGCCATCTTCTTAAGGATAGGCTCTATCTCTTTTTTTCCTTCAACACTTCACACCATGCCAAGTACACAGCTCTTTAGACAGAGCCCTGAAAGAACTCAACCTTTCCCCAGTGATAAAGAATGCTCTGGCACGGAGCTTTAATTACCATGTTATTGCTCAGATTGACATACTGTTTTTGTTTGGGCACTAGGCATGGGATGGAGGAAACTTCTATACGACATTTAAGAGCTTGGACTTGAGAGTTTAGAGCCATGGGTTTGTGTCTCGGTTCCACTTCTTACGCAGTGGGCTTGAGTGAGTTATTCCTCTCCAAACTGATTCGCTGATCCAGCCTGTCAGTCAACAAAAACTTGTTAGGGACCTACCCTATGCCAGGTGCTAAGTTAGGTACAGTGGATAACAGGTAACAAAACAGGCATAGTTCCTGACTGCACTGATCTAGCGAGGCCAACAGATGGGTAAACATTTACCATGAAATGTGTCAGGCAGAATAACAAGGGATTACAGGAACGCCTTCTGGGAAAACCTGATCTATCTCAGGGGTAAAGAATCAGCCTGCAACACAGGAGCTGCAGGAGACTCAAGTTTGATCCCTGGGTTGGGAAGATCTCCTGGAGGAAGAAATGGCAACCCACTCCAGTATTCTTGCCTGGAGAATCCCATGGACAGAGAAGCCTGGCAGTCTACAGTCCGCAGGGTCACAAAGGGTTGGTCAGGACTGAAGTGACTTAGCATGCATGTATAATACCTGCCTCATGGGGGCACTATGAGAATAAATGAGTTAAGGTACAATGGTCCCCTGCATTGCTCCCACAGGAAGTGAAATCTGTGTTGAAAAAAAAAAAAATTGGAAATGGATTAAAGATCTAAACGTAAGACCAGAAATTATAAAACTCCTAGAGTAGAACATAGGCAAAACACTCTCCAACATAAACCACAGCAGGATCCTCTATGACCCACCTCCCAGAATATTGGAAATAAAAGCAAAAATAAACAAATGGGACCTAATTAAAAGTAAAAGCTTCTGTACAACAAAGGAAACTATAAGCAAGGTGAAAAGACAGCCTTCTGAATGGGAGAAAATAATAGCAAACGAAGCAATGGACAAGGAATTAATCTCAAAAATACACAAGCAACTCCTGCAGCTCAATTCCAGAAAAATAAACGACCCAATCAAAAAGTGGGCCAAAGAACTAAACAGACATTTTTCCAAAGAAGACATACAGATGGCTAACAAACACATGAAAAGATGCCCAATATCACTTATTATCAGAGAAATGCAAATCAAAACCACAATGAGGTACCATCTCACGCCAGTCAGAATGGCTGCTATCCAAAAGTCTACAAGCAATAAATGCTGGAGAGAGTGTGGAGAAAAGGGAACCCTCTTACACTGTTGGTGGGAATGCAAACTAGTACAGCCACTATGGAGAACAGTGTGGAGATTCCTTAGAAAACTGGAAATAGAACTGCTATATGACCCAGCAATCCCACTGCTGGGCATACACACCGAGGAAACCAGAATTGAAAGAGACACGTGTACCCCAATGTTCATCACAGCACTGTTTATAATAGCCAGGACATGGAAGCAACCTAGATGCCCATCAGCAGATGAATGGATAAGAAAGATGCGTGCATATACACAATGGAATATTGCTCAGCTAGTAAAAAGAATGTATTTGAATCAGTTCTAACGAGGTGAATGAAACTGGAGCCTATTATACAGAGTGAAGTAAGCCAGAAAGAAAAACACCAATACAGTATATTAATATATATATGGAATTTAGAAAGAAGGTAATGATAACCCTGTATTCGAGACAGCAAAAGAGACACAGATGTATTGAACAGTCTTTTGGATTCTGTGGGAGAGGGCGAGGGTGGGATGGTATGGGAGAATGGCACTGAAACATGGAAAATATCATATATGAAATGAATCGCCAGTCCAGGTTTGATGCATGATACAGGGTGCTCAGGGCTGGTGCACTGGGATGACCCAGAGGGATGGTACGGGGAGGAAGGTAGGTTCAGGATGGGGAACACATGTACACTCATGCCAGAGTCAAGTCAATGTATAACAAAACCAATACAACATTGTAAAGTAAAATAAATAAATTAATTAATTTTAAAAATTGGAAACTGATTATTGTCATTATTGCTAAGTACCACCCCAGGATTACCAAAGAAATTAACATTGGAGAACCAGATAGTTCTTTTTTTAATATAAATAACTAAATAGTAATGTCGTCTGTAGAACATTAAAGTAAATTTGGAGATAGTGAAATAAAATTAATAGGCTCTCTCAAGTAAAAGTTACTAGCAATTGAGTCTTTATCAAACATCAGCTTCTGTAGGGCAGAAAGGATCTGACAGCTTGGTTCTCCCCACTGATAAAGAGGACTCATTCTCCCCATTGATCCTTAGACATTTTCAGCAGCAGAATTCTCCCCCAAAGCATTCTTATCAGTTTATGAAAGGTAATAACATTTACTTTCATTTAAAGAGAGCCAGGAAGAATTTTTAAATAAGTATTTATCCATTGGGAATTGTATTGTATTTGTTCATGATAATTTCAGAAATGAAATTCCCACAAACTTTGACTTTATCTGCTGCTAAACTGCTAAGTCGCTTCAGTCGTGTCCGACTCTGTGCGACCCCACAGACAGCACCCACCAGGCTCCTCCATCCATGAGATTTTCCAGGCAAGAGTACTGGAGTGGGTTGCCATTGCCTTCTCCAATTTGACTTCACCTGCCATCCAACAAAATTGCGCTTAGGAGACCATGGTTCAGTCCATAAAGTACAGTGTCTTGGTGGATGCAGTGGTAGGTAATGAAGCTCTCCAACACAATTTCTGAAAATAATTTAAAAAACAATAATCAATCATTAATGAGCATGATCTTTGATTACTTACATCAATGTCACAAATACCTGCAGATAAATCATCTGTTAGTTGGAACAGAATTTGTCTTAGAAGAGAGAACAGTCTTCATTTTTGCAAATACTTGATGGTAATTTTGGTGCCTTTAGATGGGGTCCAAGACAATTGTTCTGCTTAGTAACATAGGAGTAACATTAGTGAAATGCTCTGCTTAGTGATTTTGTGTGCTGTGAGCAGCCTAAGAAGCAGAGAGAGGGGATGGGTATTTTGAGGGGTAGGGACAAGGCAGTTGATGTTTAGGAGGAGAGCTGCAAAGACGTTACCTTTATGTGGTTATGATAGAGGCAATATTACCAAAAATGATGTCCAGTATTCAATTTTTAGTTAGCAATCTGCCAAGCTGGATTGCTAAGTAACACTTGCTACATGTAAGCACACAAATACACAGAACCTGTCACCATTGGTCTCTCTCTCTGTTTTTTCCCCCCATAGGTCTCTTTATATTGTGTTATATGAGTAGTTATGGAAGCTCTCAAGGAAACTGAGGGTGTATTGGTGACCACAGGGCAGAGAAGATGGATCAGCCTTGGGATCCAAGCAAGATCCAGAGGTCCGCAGTTAACAACGTATTGAAGGAAGAGACCCCCCAAGAACACAAGCCCCCAGAAAGCCACAGAAACCATAGGCAAGGTAGTGATACTTATACATCATGTGAACATGGACATTTTAGCCTGTTTCACCCCACCTGGGCTATGGTGGTGTTTAGTCACACTATTGTATCCAACTCTTTGTGACCCCATGGGCTGTAGCCCACCAAGCTTCTCCATCCATGGAACTCTCCAGGCAAGAACACTGGAGTGAGTTGCCATTTCCTTCTCCAACCTGGGCTATATGTCTACATATAAACTATAACAACCCTTTGATTCTCCTTTCATTGGAAATTCTTCCCAAGGCAAGGTAACCTGAAAATTTAAACTGCTATACTGGATGAGCCCTCATGTCAGATTTTGGAGTAACTGACAAGTTGAAAAGACCCATGGATCTACTTTTCAGATTTTCAGAGATACCAGCAAATGCTCCTTTGCATGCTAGTGGTACTATCCCTTTAAGATGAATTCCCTCACTGTCATCAATGAATGGTTTCTGATCTAATGATTAATTGATGGCAAAGAGTCTCTAATGACCTAATAGCTCATTAGGGTTGACTGAGCCAGGAGGAGTCTTTGAAAATGTTTTTTTACTCCACTGTGAGGCTTTGTGAGTTTTCCTGTACATACATCAGACCACAGTCCAGATTATTAAACTATATGAAATCACAGCAAGAACAGGATTGACCTACAACTATAACTTGGTAGGATAAAGGCAACTAGTGAACCCACATGACAGAGGTGTAGAACACTGCCAAAAGTATATGATGGGAAACTAGAGAGAGATTTGCTGGGAGCCAAATGGGTTCCCAATAGGTGATATGCCAAGAATTAAACTGTCACCATGATAGTGTGGGTAAACTCACCTTTCATTCATCATCTAATAAATTCATATTTATTAAATGCATATCACTAATATGGTGTGTTTATATATATATAATATCAATTTATACAATTGCAATGGTCACCTCACATATAAGAAAATAGAGCCTCTGACAAGGTAGGAGGCTTGAAAGAGTTATATAACATTTGCTTTATACTTATAGACCAGGTCAGCAACAGATCTGGGACTTAAATCTAGGTCTCTCTCTAAAATTCCTGCTCCTTTATTTTTCAACACGTTGTCCCATAGCAAGGTTCAGCAACTCAGGCATCTTATTTCTTGTCAAATGTTTGCCTCTAAAGATATAGGGAAAGGTGATTACTGTTGGTATTCATTTTTAAAAAGCAGTCAATTCTGGTAGCATGAATCATTAAAATACCCAGGTAAGTTCCAGGCCGTAGTGCTGAAGAATTCTCATTCATCTCTTCTTTCCTGCACGGAGGCCGACATTCCTGAGCTTTCACGAGGATGCTCTGTGGATGGATGAGCTCCCATCCTGGCAACAACCCTCGTCTGCTGATGGAAATGAAACTGCCGAGAAACAGGGAAAGAGATGAGAAGCAAGGATCCTGGCAGACTGACCTTACAGTGCAGAGGTGTCTCTAATTAAATTTGTCTCTGGTAATACTTTTGTTCAGTACAACAAATCCCACCTAATATTTCACTGAACTTCAAGTTTGAAGTGAAAATAATTATCAGGGAAGAGATGAGGGTATCAAGATCATGGCCAAGGGATAGATTTCAAAAGAGAGGTATGTCCATAAAACTTGGCCAAGATATTTACTCTCCAACACCACAGTTCAAGAGTAAATAAATATCTTGGCCAAATTTTATGGACATACCTCTCTTTTGAAATCTATCTCTGGTGTTAGAGAAGACTCTTGAGAATTCCTTGGACTGCAAGGAGATCCAACCAGTCCATCCGAAAGGACATCAGTCCTCAATATTCATTGGAAGGACTGATGCTGAAGCTGAAACTCCAACGCTTTGGCCACCTGATGCAAAGAACTGACTCATTGGAAAAGACCCTGATGCTGGGAAAGATTGAAGGCAGGAGAAGAAAGGGACGACAGAGGATGAGATGGTTGGATGGCATCACCGACTCAATGGACATGAGTTTGAGTAAACTCCAGGAGTTGGTGATGGACAGGGAGGCCTGGTGTGCTGCAGTCCATGGGGTTGCAAAGAGTTGGACACGACTGAGCTACTGAATTGAACTAAACTGATTTTCTCTCCAATTTCCATCCACAACTACTGAGGGCTGCTTCCAGGAGCTTTAATGTCCCGGGATTTCAGGCTTCTGCTGGTGGGATAAAGCCCTCATGGTAGAGACAGGCTTGCTAAAGGATGCCCAAGACAAGTACCAAGGGAAAAGGCAATATGAGCAGGCCTTTGAAAGCATCTGCTACATGCACTTTCTTTCTAGAAGAATGACCAGAACAGCCCCAAGGCCCACATCTGTTCATGAACATACAGAATAGGAACATATTTTTACCTTAGTAGTGTGTAGTTGATACACCCTGCCCAGTACCAGGAGAGTATATAATACTAGCATAAACATCCTGAAATATGTCCAGCTATGGAGAGGCAGCTGTTCATCCCTCTTTTAAAGGATTCAGGCAATGTTGGTTGACCTCTATTATAGAACTGGCATATATTAGCTGAAATAATACTTTAACAGTTTTTTAGTACCCAACTATATGTTCTGTTATAAGGAATAGCAAATGTTTAATCATAAATATTTTAATGGCTTCAGGGATTCATGGTATTCAATGACCGTGTTAAATGATAATAATCACATCTGGTTTATTACTATAGTAATTCAGCTGCTTCTCTTGAGCAGTTATTTTTTATTATATGTGCTGTGCTAGTGTCATGGTCATTTATAGCAATAATATTTTAAAGTGGCTCATTTGTTTGTTTAAGGACAGTTTCACAATATATTTCTGTATTAATATACATTTCACACTATTATTTCCGAGCTGCCACTGGAAAATTGATCCTAGCCTGTTATGACTGGAGAGGCCAAAGACACTTGAAATGCCCAAGCAGGGATGGAGTGGGGTGACCAGATGGGGCTGTCCTAGCGCCCACTAGGGTTATAACAGTGGCAGTGAGCCTTATTCATAAATGAAGGTGTGTGCTAAGAGTTGTCTTTGTTTAGTCACTAAGTCATGTCTGACTCTTTTGTGCCCCTGGGGACTGTAGCCCTCCAGGCTTCTCTGTTCATGTAATTCTCAGGCAAGAATACTGGAGTGGGTTGCCATTTCCTTCTCCAGGGGATCTTCTTGACCCAAGGACTGAACCCGTGTCTCCCGCATTGGCAGGTGGATTCTTTACTGCTGAGTACTGTTAAGCAATAATAAATATGAAGGGAAGACTCTAGATATGGGGAGGCATTTCAGGGGAAATACCATCTGATACCATGCAAAAGCATTTGGAAAGAACCCAAAATTGCATGGTTTGCAAGATTTGAGGTCATCATCAGGCCTCAGCGTCAATAACAAAATAACTGTGAGGTGGCTAAGCATGAGAACTTGTGAACTCGTGAGAGTGAAGCAAGGGCAGATCAAGGTTAGCTGCTGGGTGGTTTAGACACTGACAGCAATTTCAAATCTACTCAAAATGAGCATTAGGAGTGAATCACTGAGGCATGGGCGAGCAGCACCCCATCCCTGTCCTTTCATTTGAGTAGTTCAGAACAGCAGGGATTTCACTGGATTTGTGTGCAATGCCCAGGGTACATTTGCCCTGTACGTCACAAGGTGTTGCTTGTGATGGGGTAAATATTAGCCTGAAATCATATATTGCTCTTTAGTGGGGAGGGGGAAGGGAAGGGGTTCTTAATAACCGAGGAGAGTTAATTTTCTGTAACATTCTGCTGAACCAGGTTGTGGAAATTCAGAGAAGATGGGAGTAAACTGCCAGGCTCCTGCTCTGCTTTCTCTTGGCTGGATCCTGATTGGCTGGGTGACAGAGGGCAAATAGCTTTTACAGCTATGAATGATGTATGACCGTAAAATGGTCTGTAACCAGAAGTGCCAACTGACATGCCTGCTGATTTAACCGACACTCAGGGTTATGTTTGCAGAGATGCTTAAATAAACACGTGCTAGGTTTGAAGCTGTTTCCTAAGCAACCATTTCTCTCTCTTCCTTTCCATTTTATCTTATTTCATCACAGAAACAAAGAGAGTAAAACTACAATTCGGATGTACTCATCGCCCTGGCAGTTCCTGTCTTCCTCTACTGACTCTGGCCCTTTTTTCCTCATCTACCTGCAGGGGGCGCTACGATAGACTATGGAAGCCCAGGCCGGGCTGGCAACCGCAGCCACTAGAAGAAGCTGCACCTTGTGTGTGGAAGAGATATCGCCTATTTACTTTTGCACTCGGTGAATTAGGAAAAGAGAGCCCTGAGGTTGCTTTCAATCAACGGAATGGGAAGATTTCCTTTCAGCTATAAATCACCAAAGATGGGAAGATGTTCTTCCCATGATGGTCCTCCAACTGGAAAGTATCCCATGAGCTTATAGGTTTCTTCTGACATATTTGCTACATCCAGAGTAGTGAGGATTCCTGCAGTTGGATTGGGTCTGAAAGTTTAATCTGGATGATGATTTTCATATGTCTGCTGAATAGTCATTAGAGGAATATAAATTTTACTGAACGTGTAAGTTTTCTCAAATAAATTGATCAGAAACCCATTAGACATCATAAAGTAGTCCTGGTTATATCAGTGGAAAATATCTCATAAGATCCATTTGACTTTATATTCCAGATTTAGTCAAACGGCAAATCAAATCCCAATTTTTCTCCACTGGATCTCGACTGTGTCTCACAATCTCTTGCAGAGAGTCTCCAAGCAGACAATACAGATTGATTTGAGTTTGCATTCCGTATAAAATTTAGGTGCTCCTCCTGTTCTAGAGCTTTTAGCTCCTTACTTTTGAAGGAGAGAAATTTACAGAATTTTCCATCTTTTTCTATTGCTGGGACGGTTTTCTTTTAAACTAGTAGAATTATTTGTTTATCAAAGAGTATGCAAATCTATGAACCCGTCTGACTCTGGTATATTTTTCAATGGTAAACCTTTAATCATCTTTCTTTTATGGCTTGGTCTACTCAAGTTTTCATTTCTTCTTGGATGAATTCTGATAGTCTGTGCGTTGTTGTTGTTGAGTCACTAAATCATGTCTGACTCTTTTGTGACCCCATAGACTATAGCCTACCAGGCTCCTCTGTCTATAGGATTTCCCAGGCAAGAGCACTGGGGTGAGTTGCCATTTCCTTCTCCAGGGGATCTTCCTGACCCAGAGATCAAATCTGCATCTCCTGTACCGGCAGGTGAATTCTTCACTGCTGAGCCACCGGTGGGAAACCTGGATAGTGTGTGCTAGGAAATTGCTTATTTTAGATTTCCAAATTTATTGCCATTTGTTGCAGTATTCTCTTTGATTTTTAAAAAGAGATTCCTGCAGATGTAGTTATACCTCCCTTTTTCATTGCTAATCTTATACATTTTTGCTGCTCCCTTTTTTTCTTAGTCAAACTTCCAAGAGTTTTTTTCTATTTTATTGGTCTTGACATCCAGCTTTTGGATTATCACTTCTTTCTATTATTTCCTTTTTGTTTCCTATGCCATTCATTTCAACTTTTGTCTTTATTAATTTCTCTTCATAGTTTCATTTTTCGCTGCTGTCATTTTTACCTCTTAATTAGTACTGAAGTTTTAGTGGGGAGGAATCCTCCTTAATAATAAAACAGGGGTCAGCAACCTATTGCACATGAGCCAAACTGGACCCACAGTTTGTTATTGTAAAACTTGGCAGCTAAGAATTATTTTTACATTATTAAAGCATTACCAGAAAAAAAACCACAAAAACCTCTGTAACAGAGAACATATGGCCCACCAAGTCCACCAAGCCCCAGCCCATTACAGAAAAGCTTTCTTACCCCCTGAGAAAAGCATTGGCTGTACTTTTCCCTCTGAGCACAGCTTTCAGTCTATCCCATAGATCCATAGGAAGTGTTCTACTTTCCCGTATCGATTAGATATGTCATCATTTACTTTTCAATTTTCTTTTTCATCAAAGGGTTATTTAGGACTGTATTTCATACTAAGTATATTTTACCCACCTTTAGATTATTCATGTCTAATGTTATCAACTTATAATAAGAGAATGTGGGCCATCTCCATTGGGAGGGCGTCCCTCCCAAACATCTGACTGATGTTTCCTGTCTGGTCCTGGGGGCACCAGGGTTTACTACTTACACACAATATTTTTGTTATTATATGGTACTTTTTAAACTTTCTAAACCCATGTTCCCCTGACTACTTTTGTTTTTGTCATTCAAGACTTTCTTTGTTTAATTGAGATATGATTGTCATATAACATTAAGTTTAAGGTGTACAACAACATTGAGTTGATTCATTTCTGTATTGCAGTATGACTACCAGTGTAGTATTAGCCAACACCACCATTATATCACATAATTATTATTTTGGTGTGTGATAAGAACAATAGTCTCTTGGCAACTTTGAAGTTTGTAACACAGTATTGTTTATAATCACTACGCTGTGGATTAGCTCTCCCAGACTTATTTATCTACTAATTGCAAGTTCCTGAACACTTTTGATAAGATTAAATCCTCTTCCCCTGCTTTACTAATAATTGACTTTTGATCTAAATTAAATATTGAAAATGAAATAAATCGAAACAATGGAACAAAATACTGCTCTGCTTTCAAAGTGCAAATTCCTGAGATAGTGACGCTCCATCTTTAGGGTCGCAGTCACTACTCCAGAAAAACTTGCTTTGGTCTGACATGTCACATTTCTAGTCAGATGGGACTCCAGGACTCCTTAGTCTCTGCACAATGCTCATTGTAATCAACATGACAAAGCTCTTCGGTGTAATATGAGTGATATAGACAAATATGTTTGCACCTAGGCATCAGTAAACATGTGGTTCAGTAAATAAAGATGTCCAATAATTCAGGCTGAAGGTGGAAGTAACACTCAGAATTTTGATACTACCACATTGGACTACATGAAAACAATGACTTAATTACCTGGGTTTCAAGGAAAGAAACTTTCAGTCTCCATGAGTTATATAGAATTTAAAATAAATAAATAAATGCCACAGACTGTGGCCCAGAAAGACCACTTGGAAACTCATACTGAGGTTGGTACTTGCCTTAGTGAATTCAGTTGTCTAGAGTCTGGCCTCAGTTCTAAAGAAATGTCATTGCATTTATGACTGCAAGTTGGTTGCACATGGGGACACTCTTACATGCTAGCAATTCTCAGAGAGACTGTTATATCAAATCATATGTCAACTTCTTTATATACTATGAAAAATGGAACTGTTGTGTGGGTGGAGCTTTTATGTGTACATAGCCAGTACATCCCAATAAAACCTTTTGTCCCATAAAGTTATTAATATATTGCACCACGCTTATTCCTTCTTTGTATTTCTGTGGGTACTCAAAAGAACCACTGAGTTCATCAGCTAAGTTGCTCAGTCATGTCCGACTCTTTGCAACCCCATGGACTGCAGCCCGGTTTCCCTGTCCATCACCAACTCCTGGAGATTGCTCAAACTCATGTCCACTCATGTCAGTGATGCCATCCAACCATCTCATCCTCTGTAATCCCCTTCTCCTCCTGCCTTCAATCTTTGTCAGCATCAGGGTCTTTTTCAATGAGTCAGTTCTTCATATCAGGTGGCCAAAGTATTAGAGCATAAGCTTCAACATTAGTCCTTCCAATGAATATTCAGGACTGATTTCCTTTAAGATTGACTGGTTTGATCTCCTTGCAGTCCAAGGGATTTCCAAGAGTCTTCTCCAACACCAAGGTTCAAAAGCATAAATTTCTTCAGAACTCAACTGATGAATAGATAACTAAAATATGGTGTATCCACACAACAGAATATTGTTTGTCAATAAAAAGTAATGCAGCAATGCTACAACATGGATGAACTTTGAAAACATTATGAAAAATGAAAGAAGCCAGTCACAAAAGATCACATAATGCTTGATTCCGTTTATATGAAAAGTCCAGAACAGACAAATCCACAGTGACAGGAAATAGACTAGTTGTTGCTGCTTAGGGATGGAAAAGGGAGCTGGGAATTGGGCATGGACATATCCGCTAAAGATTTCTTTTAGGGGCTGATGAAAATGTTCTAAAATTGATTGTGCTAACTGCACAAATCTGTGAATATATGAAGAACCTTTGAATTATATGCTTTAAATAGATAAATTATATGGTACTAAATTATATCTGAATAAAACTTCTACCAAAAAAGGATGACTGAGATAATTTTGGATCATAGTGCTTCTAGGTTGATATCTTCACATCTTTGTACTGGACTTCAAAGGAACGTTTGTGTATTTTCATACATGAGCATTTCATTCAAGTCTCACAGTAGATGGCAGGAGCATAGGAAGACAAGCAAAAACACCCAAGCACATTTAAAGACTCTACCTGTATTGAATCCACTAACATCCCATAGACCAAGCATCAGTTCACTTCAGTTCAGTTCAGTCGCTCGGTCGTGTCCAACTCTTTGCAACCCCATGAGTCGCAGCACGCCAGGCCTCCCTGTCCATCACCAACTCCCGGAGTTCACCCAAACTCATGTCCATCGAGCCATCCAGCCATCTCATCCTCTGTCGTCCCCTTCTCCTTCTGCCCCCAGTCCCTCCTAGCATCAGGGTCTTTTCCAATGAGTCAACCCTTCGCATGAAGTGGCCAAAGTATTGGAGTTTCAGCTTCAGCATCAGTCCTCCCAACGAACACCCAGGACTGATCTCCTTTAGGATGGAGTGGTTGGATCTCCATGCCTAAACTCAGTGACGAGAGTGTATATTCTGTCTACTCACCAGGAAGCATTGCCAGTGTCGTGTGGTAAAGGATATGGATGTATAATCCTTTTATGGGACAAGGTGGTAAATTTGGAATGATAATCAAATTCGTTACAGGTGACTGTTTCCTTTCTGGGGGTGGCAGTAGGGGAGTGTGGCCCTAACACAATGGAATGCTGACACACTCGTGCAGTCAAAATGCTGTGTTTGATAGCCATTGCTCCAGCCTCTTTCTTTGTTCAGTTTGGTACAAATTGGGAGGACTAAGAAGGAGTGTGCAAGGCTTCACGGCCAGCCACCTTGAGTTCAAATCCCAGCTTCTCCATTAACTGTAAACTTGAACAAGAACTCTTTTTACCCAGGTTTCCCATCTGTAAGATAGTGACTAAGATGCTTTCCTCCAGAAAAGTCATGAAAACAAAATGAACAGATACACACAAAAAAGCCTAGAACATAGCAAGATGGCTTTCTCATCCCTCTCTAACGCAACAAGAAAACAACGTAAAATGGCTATAAATTATCTAAAATAAGCAAGCCAATTGCCCTGATTTAGCTACAATTGGTACAAGAATAATAAGCCAAGGATCCACATCTAAAAAAGGCAAAACACGTTTGCTTTGCTTCGCTCATGACCATCTCTGAGGTTTTGCTCTTCACCATAAATGGCAAATTTGTTCAATTCTGGGAGAATCAAATCCCACCTAATTTCTAAATACATGTAATTGCCAAGCATAAGAGAGTAATCAATTAGAACAGAAGTTAACTTTAGAGTCAGTTTGTTTACATTAAAAAAAAAAAAGTCAAAGCCACTGAATTCCAGAAACTACTCTGCTAAAGACAGCAGAGCTGCCCCAAATTTAACCTACCCACACTCCAGCTCTCTCCTAGTTAAGGCAAAGCTCTGACTGAGCTTTTAAGAAGCTGGAGGAATCAGTTGCTGGAGACAGATGGGGAGATTTTATAAACCAGATAAGAGGCCGGGGGGGGGGGGGGCATTAAGCACCTTCCCCATGTTTCTAATGATAGAAAAGCCAGTTAATCTGCTACAATTCGTGTCTTAACGGGCCTGCAGTAGTCGGTCCTTGGGCCACTTGCTTACTCACTTACCAGCCCGTGAGGGTGCCTATCCCACGTGGCAGTGATTCCACATGGGCATTCACACCACAGTGGCAGGAAGAGCAGGAAAGCACAGCTTCCTCCCAAGTGCAGTAAAGACCGGAACATTCTCCAGAACCACCACCCCACCACCCCATGTTCCCAATCTGTAAAGAAGAGTCTTTGTTTCACTTAACCCTCTACACCCAAGCTGGAGATAGAAAATGAAACAGTAGCATCTATAATATGCCAAAGGGTGATAAGTGCCATGGAAAAACTAAACCCGGGAAGTGGAAGAAGTGCTGGGCAGGCGTAAGAGCAGTCTCAAATGGGGGTGACGAGAGGGCCTGGCTGAAGAGGCAGCATCTGAGCAAAGACAGGAAGACAGTGAGGGAGTGGCCACTGGGCCAGTGGAGCAAAGGCCCAGAGGATGAGCACCCAGAGACACCCAGAGATGAGCAGGGGATGAGCGTTCCAACAAAAGGAGCAGAGGAAGGTCAGTGTGGCTGGAGCAAAGTGAGCTATAGGCAGAGGAAGAATGAAGGTCAGCGAGGTAATAAGGGGAGGGGGTCGAGGGCCCTGGTGGCCAACATGAGGATCTAGACTGTTATTCTGCATCACATGAGAAGACATTGGAGAGTTTTGGGCAGAGGCATGACACACGTTGCTCTATCGGATGACGACTCAAGTATAGACGATGTGTAGCACTGTATAAACCACAAATGTACAATATTTGTTATTGCTCAGTCATGTCCAACTCTTTTCTGACCCCATGGTCTGTAGCCTGCCAGGCCCCTCCATCCATAGGATTTCCCAGGCAAGTGGACTATAGTGGTTTGCCATTTCATTCTCCAGGGGATCTTCCTGACCCAGGGATTGAACCCATGTCTCCTGCATTGGCAGGCAGATGCTTTACCACTGAGCCACCAGAGAAGCCCCGTATATAATATAATTATTCACAATTTTTAATTTTGTACTCCATTTATAGTTATTATAAAATATTTCTATATTCCCAAACTGACCTGTTTAAAGAGGCAAATTCTGGCACCTGTGTTGAGAAATATTTCATGGTGGGACAGGGCAGAGATGAGGAGAGGAGGTGTGATAATCCAGGGGAGCAGTGAGGGTGGCTGGGAAAGACGTGGATGTTGTAGGGATGGGGAGAAGTCGGTGGGTGTTGGATGTCTTTGGAATGAAATCTCCATGAAGGCAACTAGGCTTAATTCTGCACTGCCACCCATCATGGCTGCATGTTATTCACGGGGACTCACTTAAGGGCAGAACCCATGCATAATATGGGGGAAAGCCAGAGTTTTGGGAAAAGTAAAAAAATGTGTCTGGCTTTTAATCAAATTAACTTCCTTGTAGGTCATCGTCTAAAAGGAAAAACCATACAGATATAGGTTACAGTTTCCACTCAGTTCAGTTCAGTTGCTCAGTCGTGTCCAACTCTTTGCAACCCTATGGACTGCAGCACGACAGGCCTCCCTGTCCATCACCAACTCCCGGAGTTTACTCAAACTCATGTCCATTGAGTCGGTGATGCCATCCAACCATCTCATCCTCTGTTGTCCCCTTCTCCTGCCTTCAATCAGACCCAGCATCAGGGTCTTTTCCAATGAGTCAGTTCTTCACATCAGGTGGCCAAAGTATTGGAGTTTCAGCTTCAACATTAGTTCTTCCAATGAACACTCAGGACTAATCTTCAGGATGGACTGGTTGTATCTCCTTGAAGTCCAAGGGACTCTCAAGAGTCTTCGCCAACTCAGACTCCCCCAAAGCAGTGTACACACATTGTTGTTCAGTCCCCAAGTCATGTCCTAGTCTTTGTGACCCCCGTGGACTGCAGCACTCCAGGCTTCTCTGTTCCTCACCATCTCCTTGAGTTTGCCCAAGTTCACGTCCTTTGAATCGGTGATGCCATCCAACCATCTCGTGCTCTGTCACCTTCTTTTTCTGCCCTCAGTCTTTCCCAGCATCAGGGTCTTTTTCAGTGAGTTGGCTGTTTGCATTTGGTGGTCAGCAAATTGGAGCTTCAGCTTCAACATCAGTCTTTCCAGTGAGTAGTCAGGGTTGATTTCCTTTAATACTGACTGGTTTTGTCTCCTTGTTGTCCAAGGGACTCTCAAGAGTCTTCTCCAGCACCACAGTTCAAAAGCATCAATTCTTCAGTGCTCTGCTTTCTTTATGGTCCAGCTCTCACATCCATACATGACTGCTGGAGGAGGAAATGGCAAATCACTCCAGTATATTTACCATGAGAACCCCATGAACTGTACAAAAAGGCAACACTCATTCTTTCTCTCTAGGCACATCCTCGTCCCTTCTCCCCTCCTTTTCCTCTGGGTCCCTCCTAAGATCTCTGTAGGTTTCCTGGGGATGCCGTGAAGCTGTGGGGACCCATGAACTTTGATTCCTCTGACTGCCACCCTCCAGAGCCTCTGGACAGCCAGAAATCCAGCTGGCTGGCTGTTCCCTGACACTCCTGCAGGGCCTGGGCTGCTGGCCAGGAGCAGGTTGTGGAGTTTGCAGCTAAGCGAGGGCAGATTGCTGGAGTTTGGTCAAGAGAACAGATGTGCATAATGGGCCAATCTGACCACAGAGAAACATTTCCCAGTACCTTTTAAAGGTGCACGATTGCCTGGTTAAGCCAAGACAATTTGACACACATTACCTTGTTCATAAACAGAGAGAGAGTGCGCTCTTCCTCCCTGAGGGTGTGCAAATGATCGGAGAGGAAGCCAAGGACCTCACAAATACTGCAGCGCAGCTTCGAGAAACAAATGCCCGTGGAAAGGACCCAATAGCATATTAATGGCCTTGATGTTACCACACCCAGGCCAAAGCAAGAAGCTATTGATCATTTGTTCACACTTCATTTCAGGGCACAAGTGGAATTATCTTTACACCAGAGGACTAAACCTTCCATTACATTTAAATGAGCCGGCCCTGCAGACCTTTCACTCACTCCTCCAACACCTACCCAGCATCTGTTCTTCTTAATAGTGCCTGCTCCTTCTAGGAATTTCTCGGAATCCCAAGGAAATGGCAGCATCTTTATTTCTAAGACACTTAAAATAGAGCAGGGGAGACCAGGTGTCCATTAAGTGAAACACCCAATGCAATATAGTGGAAATGCTGAGAGAGAAAGAAAGGGCTTCATAAATGAAAACAATCAAGTATTCCCTCCACCCTGCCTGGAATGTTCCATCCTCTTCCACCACCATCCATCCACTTTCTGTCATCCCATGACTTGCACCTGTGATCACCATCATCTCCTTGAGACTGAACATTGGTATCAACTTCTGGATCATATCTCCTCCAGCGTACATCTCTCTCCTCTGCTCCCTGTTTCTGGGGCACTAAACTCATGGAGTCCTCCCCTCACATCTGTCTTTCCCACCAAACCATGCACAATGCTTGGCACATAATGTGTCTCAATTAATACTGAAGTCCATGAAATCAAAGTCTGGGCTCTTATTTATCTGAGGGAGCTTCACAGAGTCATTTCTTTGAAGGAATAGGAGAGAATATGAACAATAACATGGAGACATATTGAGCAAAACAACTTACTCCTTGGTTATGTGGCATATTTAAGCCAAGTGCTTCTCATGATCAGAGAAGGCAATGGCACCCCACTCCAGTACTCTTGCCTGGAAAATCGCATGGATGCAGGAGCCTGGTGGGTTGCAGTCCATGGGGTCACGAAGAGTGGGACTCGACTGAGTGACTTCACTTTCACTCTTCACTTTCATGCATTGGAGAAGGAAATGGCAACCCACTCCAGTATTCTTGCCTGGAGAATCCCAGGGACGGGGAGCCTGGTGAGCTGCCATCTATGGGGTCGCACAGAGTCAGACACGACTGAAGCGACTTAGCAGCAGCAGTAGCAGCTTCTCATGATATATGGAATGGAAAAAACCCTAGGATTACTCAAAATGTAAGAACCTCCCCCCGAAAAAGGTTAATTTTAGATGTGCTAAGGAAAACAATGAGACCTGTATCAGCAAGATGATGGGAGACTCTCAGGGAGTAGTGGGAAAAGTGAGATCGTGGAGATAGGGAAAGCTCAGGAAGATGTGAGAAGGTCTTGGAGCACTTAAGGGAACTGGGTTCAGGGTCACAAGGGGGAAGAGAGAAACAGGGTTCACCACAGTGTTACTGTGGGACATTCTCCGGGCAAAACTCACAGAGTTCATCAGCCTGAGTGAGGTGATTTCAAAAAAGGGACTGTCACCCAAGAATCAAGGGGGAACCTGGAAACCAGCAGATATCCCCCACCCTGGCCCTAAGAAACTGCCACTCTGCTCTCGGTCACTACAGATTAGTTTTGCTTTTTCTGTGACTTAGTAAAAAGAAATCACACACTATGTAGTCTTTGGTTCCTGGCTCCTTTCTCTCAGTATAATGCATCTGAGATTCATCCATGCTGTTTCATGCTTAGTTCTTTTCCTGTTATTGCTGAGTAGTATTCCGTTGTATGGATACACTATAATTTCCTTATCCTCCCAACAGTTGATGGCCATTTCGATTTTTCTAGTTTTTAACTATTATGGATAAAGCTACTATGGACACTCATGAACGAATTTTTGTAGGGATACATGATTTTATTTCTCTGGTAAATTATCTAGGAATGGAATTTTGAGTATATTACTTATAGTAATGGTATAATTAACTTTATAAGAAATTGCCAAACTGTTTTTCAAAGCAGTCATACCATTTTACATTCTCACAACAGTGTATGAGAGTTCTAGGTGCTCCATGTACTTACTAACACTTGGCATTGTCAGTCTTTTTTCAATTTTAGCTATTCTCATCAGTACACAATAATATCCCACTGTGGCTTTGATTTCAGTTTTCTACATGACCAAAGATGTTGAACAGCTTTTCTTGTTCTTTTGTGCCATTTATATATTTTCGTTTGTGAAATTTTGTAAATTTCTACACATATTTGTGTAAATTTTATGTAAATTTGCAAATAAATTTATAAATTTTAGTGTAAATTATGTAAATTATACATATTTTTGCCCATTAAAAAAACTGGGTTGTTTTTATTATTATTGAATTGTAAGAAATCTTTACATATTGATCCAAAGGGTTTTTTATTTTTTGGTGAGATGTATGTTTTGTGAATATATATCTGGCTTATTTATTTAATCCCTTATGGTATTTTCAAAGAGTCAAAATGTCTTATTTAATCTAGTCAAATTTAACTCTTTTTATGATTATTGTTTTTAATGTCTTAAGACAACTTTACCTAAAGGAAAATTATACAAATATTCTCTTTACTTTCTTCTATATTTTATAATTCCAGCTTTTATAAGGAGGTCTCTGAGCCATTTCAATTAACACTTATGTATAATATGAGATAAAGGTCAAGATTTGTTTTTTCCATATAAATTTCCATTTGTTTCAGCATCGCTTATTGAAAAAGCTACCTTTCCCAACTGAACTGCTTCAATACCTTTGTCAAAACACAACTGACCAAATCATGTTGATCAAGTTCATTGGTTTTTTAAAAAATCAAATATTAAGCTTTGAATCCAATACATTTCAAAAAAAAGTTATTCAAAGCTATTGAAGATGGATTAAATCAGGGAATATATTCAGGACATTTGAAAAATGAGAACAGCCCTGATGTGCATGTGTGTGTGTACATGTGTGTGTTTGTGTGTGGGTGTGTGCCTTCACCAGGCACCAGCCCTGGGAAAGCAGAGACTGGGCCTGACTCAGAGACTCAGGCTTGTCTACCCAACGTGTGATACACAGTAAGTTCCCAATATACACGTTCATTGAATAAAGAAAAGAATGAGTGAGCGAGTGAATGAATTTTCGGTAGCCCATTATACAATATCGTGGCTATTGCTACAGCCCCCAGCACAGCTATTTATTTCCCCAAATTTATTCACACTCACCACAGTCTCCAAGTGGTTCGTCCTCTACATGAAACAGCAACTTGGACTAAAACCAGGAGGTTCTCACCATCCTTTAGTGAGAGCAAACTCTCAGTGTGTGGGGGGCGGGGGATGGCTCCTGCCTGGGTTTCTCTCTGGCTCCTCTACCTCTCTGTGCCTTGGTTTCCTTATGTTATAGCACTTGTATGAGGATTCGCAGAGCTATTGCCTCCAGATATACAACTTCTTCTATAATTCCACTCCTTTTCTGATTGTGAGTCCTCACTTCCCCAGGAGGGAAGAGACAGCAGGCGGCTGACTCACTGTTCACAGTCATTGGAGGTCCCTGTGGAGAGGTTTGCTGCCGCTGCTACGGCTGCTAAGTCGCTTCAGTCGTGTCCGACCCTTCGCGACCCCATGGACTGCAGCCTTCCAGGCTCCTTCATCCATGGGATTTTCCAGGCAAGAGTACTGGAGTGGGGTGCCATCGCCTTCTCCGGAGAGGTTTACACTCTTGGCCAAGTAGTCCATTTGGACCTGGCTGCCCTCCTCTTCCGAGCCAGGCCGGTGCTGGCAGCATCTGTAGCTATCCCCAGAGACTCCCTCTCAGAGGGTGTGGGAGACCCAGGCAGCAGCTCCACCTAGGAAATTAGATGTGGGGACCCTGGCAGCGCTCGGGCCCAAAGGCCTCCCCACTCACACACATCAGCTCTCAGGAGAATTGATGTCTTGGTAGAGGGGGGAAGCTCCTCCATCCTCTAGTTTTTTCCAAACACTTTCTTTCTACTCCACACCCTCTACACTCTAATCACATCTGTCCCCTGAGAGGATCAACACAGCTGAACTGCTTAAAAGGGAATATGGAGAGTAAAGGGGGAAACATCAGGGGCTGGAAGAACAAAGGCTTTCAATAAGATGAAGTATCTAGACCATCATATGTGAACAATAAGTGTCAGTTGATGTTGTTGCCAATTATTATTATTATTAAGGGGAGAGTTGGAGAAGAGGAGCCCCGGTTCCTGACAGGAATTAGAATGAGGCCTCAGCACCAAGCTGGCCACAGGGGGCCGCCCTCCTCCCCCTGCTGTTCACAGAGCACCAGCCAATTTTCAACCCATGTGACCACGCTCCCATCCAAGACAATTTGAATTAATTTTGTGCATGAAATTTGGTGGGAGGCAGTGCCAAATGTTTAACTGAAATCAAGATGCAAACTTCCCCTCATCTACTCGTTTTGTAAATCCTGTCAAAAATAAAATAAAAGCCATTAAGCTCATCTGGCAACATTTGTCCTTTATGCAAGCTACCCGTGGCTCCTGATTCCCTATCCTCTGTTTGCCTCTCCCCACCCCCAGTATTTGTTCTGTTATATTTATGGTCCCTCAGCTGGCCCAGCACACTGTCAGCTCTACTGACTCTGCCAAGTCTAAGATCCCTTTTAGGGACTTATTTTATTTAAAGAGCATCCCATTAATGGGTTTAATGGCCTTTCAATCTCTTAGTATGCATTGTCAATGAGGGAGAATCGGCTTTCTGAGAATTCCTGTTCTGGGAGGAAAACAAACAGCCTTCCTTCCCGTTGCAATTTGGCCAATGAACAGATGCAGGACTCCTCCATCCTGGGTTCACAAGCTCCCCCCCTGCAGCCTGCTTGTCTGTGAGGCAGCGACCTCACCAGCACAGCACTGAATTAGACTGGCTCCTTTTTTTCCTGCACTTCATTTCTCCTTTGGGTTGTACCTGCTGGGCCATGGGGAAACCCTGCATATAAACTCTTGATGAGGTTGACCGATGCTCTCACAGCAGACCCACGCTTGGGTTCTCTTTGGGGAACTATTAAGCCATTACCTTGAGGCTTAATCAGATCCTCGGGTCCACAGCAACAGATGGGAAAAAAATGGCCACCGTTCCAGTGTCTCCCTGACACAGAGTTTTAAGAAGGGCATTTGTGCCCCCACACTCTTGAATTCCAGAACCCTGAAACAATGGTCAGACACATATACACTCACTAGGATAAATTCTAATTAGCTAAATTCTCACTGGTGGACCTCTCATTCCATAAATATCTGCTGTATACTTTCCATGTATAAGACATTACACTTGGCTCCATATGCCAATGTGGAGACACATGCAGGGGACATAAACAGAGTAAAAGGCAGTCTCAGCTCACATACAGGTTCATCTCTTCAAGCTGGGATCTCCTTTAGGTGCTGTTAACCAGCTTCTCTCTCCTTCCTCTCTGGTTATACTCCCCCACCTACACCTCCTCTCTCTCTTTTCAGCCCTTCCTCCCAAATCTTCACATTCTCAATTACAACAGTCATATTTTGTAGAGATTAGCAATGAGTGGGAGTCCCCTACTTAGCACCCTACATGCATCAGGCTACCTAACCTCACCCAACTCTACATAAGTGCAATTATTTTATTACAAGCCCCATATTTCAGAGAACGAAACCGAGTTTAATGGAGGACAAGTCATTAGCTGCAGAGCCCAACCTATCTGACTTAAAAACATTTTCCCTTAATCCTGACACTTAATTTCCCTTCTCTTGCTTTTTTGGGGGAAACTTGTTCCCCCAGGGAGTCTTAATCAGCAAGTATCCTCTGTCTTAAGGTAAATGAAAAAGACTTGCTGACATCTAGCTTGTTAGAACAATCTTGTTCATAATAGCCATCACCTACCAAGGGCCCACCCTGTGCCAGACATCTATCTTTTATCGTTTAATCCTCACAACCAGCTCAAGAGGTGAAGGATACCATGAGGTTAAGGGATTTGCCCAAAGTCTCACAATTATTAAGTAAAAACAATAGGAAAATGTTAGCATTGTTTGAAATTTTATATGCCAAATGTTGGAATAAACATTTTATCTTTTATTTTAAATTAAACTTTTATTTTTTATTAAATTTTTTAAAAGTTTTATATGCCCAATGCTGGAATAAGCTTTAAAAAAAAAAATCCTAACAAGGTAAGTATTATTGTTTATAGCTTCTAGGTAAGAATACTGAGGCTCAGAAATTCAAAGTAACTTGCCCCAGGTTATCCAACGCCTCAGTGGTGGGCCTAGCATTTACTCTCCTTCTTATTAGAATAATGAAACAGTACCGCCCCAAAGCCAACATTCTTCAGATTGCACCAAGGCTGCCTCTGTCCTCTCCAAACGCCCTTTCAAAAATGGCCCATAAGTTTCCCCAAAACAACAGTTGAAGACAAACTCCAGAGACTCAGGGTTTTCTGGCAGGGCTGTCTCTCAAAAAGCTTCTGCCCTGAACTGGAATCTTATTTGCATTTGTCCTTCCACGGTAGTTTCCAATTCCCAAGCAGAACACACATTTAACTGTAAAATTCGCCTTAACTAGGCAGCTGTCTGCTGCAGTCAGGCACCAGGCTCAGGTGCGGCTCCCAGTAGGGTCTCCTGAATCAGCGTGCCAGCCTCCGTAAAGCAATGTAAAGTCACCTCCGAGAAATGAGATGCCGCTTGGAAGAGGCAGACGCTGCCATGCCCGCTTGTTGTCAGAACCGTGCAGGGGATGCCAGTCATGACTCAATTACTCCCGGGACTTCTCTCCTGAAGGTTTCCCTGTCATTTATGAGAACCAGTGCAGGGAGGACTACCAGGGAGGACCAGGAACCTATCTAGGAATGAGGAGATTACAGGTTTAATTGGCCTCCCCTCACCACAGTGTCAACAAGCCATCAAGATAAGAGCTCTTGACATCCAATGGGCAAGATACCACCATTCAACAAATGGCATCTGAGCCTCTATTATATTCAAGACCTCATGCCAGGGGACACAAAGGTGACTCGAAAGCATAATCTCAGCCTGGAATGACCCTACAATTTAGACAGGTATATAAAGTGCCAGGTGGCTCAGACGGTAAAGCATCTATCTACAATGCGGAAGACCTGGGTTCGAGCCCTGGGTTGGGAAGATCCCCTGGAGAAGGAAATGGCAGTCCACTCCAGTACTGTTGCCTGGAAAATCCCATGGACAGAGGAGCCTGGTATGCTACAGTCTATGGGGTCGCAAAGAGTTGGACACGACTGAGCGACTTCAATTCACTTCACTTCATAAAGTGCCAAGTAAAGTAAGAAGTACTCTTAGAAAGGTGTAACCAGTGAAGTGCAAAGATATCTGCTTAGAGGCTTTAGTTAAAAAGTAGGGAGCAGACGAGATTACTGGGGAAAGATCACAGGAAAAGACAAGGAAAATGCCCAGAAGAAGGCTTCAGCCGAGGCCTAAACCTGTAGGGCAGAGGAAGTGGCAAAAATGTCCAAGAAGGAGCAGCTGAGGATCCCAGGAAGCACCCAGTGACAGGCGGCAGGGATATGCCCACAGTGTTCAAAGAGATTGGGATGATGAAAATGACACAGGAGAGAAGACCATGGGCCCTGGAGTTCAGGAGGATGCTGACAACCCTTAGAAAACTGTTGGTCAGGGGAAACCAGAAGTTTGCCCAAGGCCAAGGAGATAGGTCGGTGATGAGGAAAGTAACTGAAGAATGTAAGCTGCTCTTTTAGAAATGTTTAATAATGAGGGGAAGAGGTGTAGGTCCATAAGGTAAGGGGAGAGCAGGCACTGGGGAGATTTGAGCAGGTCTCGGGAAGCAGAGCTGGAGGAACCCAGGCATGGGTGCCTGAAGAAGCAGGCAGGAGGGAGCAAGGGCATAGGGGGACAGACTTTCACACTGGGAAAGTAAGAGACACTCCAGAGACAGGATCAAAGAAAGAGGGGGAAGGAATGATGCAGGTGTTTTGAGCTGGAGAAAAGGATGTTGAAAGAACTTGCAACGAGCCACCTTAGTTTTGCCATAATGTAAAAAATGACCTCCGAAAGAGTGATTGTCCTGTCACGGTAGTGTGGGGACTGTGCTTGAATGGTCATCTTCAGAAGGAAGGGAATAATTCACTACATTCATTCTTCAAGCAAATTTGCATCTTTTCCTTTCTTGTTGCTTTTTTAAAAAATTACGTTTATAATTACAGTAGATTTAGTTCTTCAACCTTTCCTGTCTTTACTTCTCCATAGGAGTATCTTATAACCTTTATCTCAAGGATTTGCTTCCTCTTACTACCGTCAACTCTAGAGTCTGTTGGGGCTAATTATCCAGTCTAATGATTATCTGGGTCTTTCTCTATCTCCCCACTCAGACTCCCTGCACCTTAGCCATTTCACTGCTTATCAAGCCTTCCACTAGATGTGGGGAGGGGAAGCATGAAAAGCTAAAACCCAAATCAATTCATTTTACTACTTCTTTGGGGATATAGCCAAATATTTTGAAAACATTAGCTCAAATGAGGTTGGGGGCTATCTGAAGTTCAGTGCTATTTCTTTATCCCTGAATAGAATGACCACCCATGATTAGTCCTGAAGTGAAAAAGATGAAAATGTCTATGTGAGAAAAAAGACACATTTAGTGAAGGTCCTACTGGAGGAGCTTCAAGTCAATACCTCTTGTATCATCTCTTGACTGTCTCCTTGCTTTTCACTCTGAGTCTTGCTTTCTCATCAGAGCTGTCTAATTTGAAATTTCACATATTACATTTTCAGATTGGAAATGCTAAGAGTTAGCACTGCCAATGTTAACAGATTAGCAGTTCTTCCAGGCCCTGAAATGCAATACTAAGAGTATTCATCAGCATTTATGGCTACAACAGCTTCCCTGCTCCGTGACTCTGCCTATCTCACTGGGCACAGGGCACGATCAGATGGTGCCTAGTATCTGCTTATTTATTAAACATTGAGACTTCTGTATTTTGAAAAGACTCTAGTAGTTGTGATATTGTGCTATAGTTTTTCAAGAAATGGGTCAAGGAACCATACGTTCTGTTGTATTAATATTATTGAGACTCTACAGTTGTGTTGTGAATCTATAATTATTTCAAAATTAAAAGTTTAATTTAAAAAAGTCTTCAGGAATTTTTACCATCAGAACAACAAAACTGAAATAAAACCTAACAATGATTTTCATATATTCAATACATCCACTGAAATGGCTAAAATTTAAAAGGTTGACAGCATTATCTGTTGACAAGGATGTGAAGAAACTAGAACTCTCATTCACTAATGGTGGGACATACAACCACTGTAGAAAGCAGCTTGGTAATTTATTATAAAATCAAACACACACTGATCATATAACCTACAAAAGTCTATTTCCAGGCATTTACTCAAGAGAAATGAAAACATGTCCACAAAAAAGTGTTGTATACCAATGTCTATAGCACTTTATTCAAAATAGTTCCAAACTGGAAATAATCCAAATGTCTTTTAATAAGAAAATGGATAAAAATTTTTTGATATATTCATACAATGGAATACTACTCTGCAATAGAAAGATTAAAACCACTGACACATACAACAAGAATGAATTTCAATAACATTATCATGAGTGATAGAATTTAGACACAAGAGTACATACTAAGTGATTCATTTATTTAACATTCTAAACAAGCAATACAATCTATGCCAAAAGAAAGCAGATTTCTGGCTTCCTGGAGACATGGGGGATCAGGATTGGGGACTGACTGCAAAAATGCATGGTAGAACTTTTTAGAGGTGTACAAATGTTCAAAATCTTGATTGGGTAATGGTGGTGGTTACACAAGTATGTATGTATTTTATTTCAGGTAAAGTATACCTCAATAAAGTTCATTGGGGGTGGGGGGAAAGAAGGCTCCAAGAACCTCTACCCAAATCAGAAAAAAAATGAAATAAAACCTAGCAATGATTTTCTTATACTCAGTAGTATAACCTCCTTATCTTAAATTCATCAACAATGAACAAGTATCCTGAGACAACAGGCTCTGGCTTAGATCAGCCAATAGAGGGAACTCTTTCTCAAACTGAGGTTCCATTAACTCAATGACCTATGAAATTAACCTCTAAACTGAAGAGGTAACTCTTACGTCTCCACATTTCTCCCCTCTCCATAGGTGCAGACAGCCTCAGGTAGAAGGAGCTCAAACCATCCCAGTAGAGAAATCAACTCCATTCCCACTGAAGGTGAGCGAAAGGAAGGGGTCCATACCAGTAGGTTGGTGCTTCAGCATCCAAGTCAATTTCCCACTCTGATCTTTAAACGAATCTGATAAATATTAAAGATCTTGGTAAACAAGCCCTCCTCTTACTTGCCAGCCCCAGCAATCAGAACTCTGCCACAGTGAGGTGCCTGCCTGCTCCACTACCACCCCCTCACCCTCAATCCATCTTAGTTGCCTGAGAGTGGGGTCTTGGCTTATTTTTGCCAACTGTTCTATAATCTGGAGTCCTAGTGCTACCTGATGTCAAGTCACCCTAGAGCCATAGTGGTCTGCCATTTGCTTGCCGCCAGATTTCCGTGACAACCCACTCAGCCCGTTTACACCATCACACTCAGAACACGAAACAGGGCCCTGGCCTACCATTCTCTGACTTGGGTCTGCCACAGCCCTGGAAGGCCACCTGCCCATCCCGAGTGTCCTTGACACCATCTCCTGAAGCCTTCACAGATTTATGAATCTCAGATTTGTCCCCAGAATGCCCACCCACCACCACCCAGACTCTGGCCCTCAAAGGCATTTCTTTAAGTTATTGTTCACCAGAAAATAAGTTAATGAGGTAAGTTTTTAGAGGGCAAATTCTGAATCACTATAAAATAGTTCTGTTTATGTTGCATCTAGAATCATGAAACTTTGAAGTCAAGATGTTTCCAGAGCCCATGTGCATCAAACACTTTATCAATCACTGAGAAATGGACATGGAGGTCCTATCTCTCAACAGTTCCAGTAGGAGGCACTCACTACTTTTCAAGATAATCTATTCCACTGTTCAGTTCTGTCACTCAGTCGTGTCCAACTCTTTGCGACCCCATGAATTGCAGCACACCAGGCCTCCCTGTCCATCATCAACTCCCAGAGTTCACTCAGACTCACATCCATCGAGTCAGTGATGCCATCCCGCCATCTCATCCTCCATCGTCCCCTTCTTCTCCTGCCCCTAATCCTTCCCAACATCAGAGTCTTTTCCAATGAGTCAACTCTTCACATGAGGTGGCCAAAGTACTGGAGTTTCAGCTTTAGCATCATTCCTTCCAAAGAAATCCCAGGGCTGATCTTCAGAATGGACTGGTTGGATCTCCTTGCAGTCCAAGGGACTCTCAAGAGTCTTCTCCAATACCACAGTTCAAAAGCATCAATTCTTTGGCGCTCAGCCCTCTTCACAGTCCAACTCTCACATCCATACATGACCACTGGAAAAACCATAGCCTTGGCTAGATGAACCTTAGTCGGCAAAGTAATGTCTCTGCTTTTGAATATGCTGTCTAGGTTGGTCATAACTTTTCTTCCAAGGAGTAAGCGTCTTTTAATTTCATGGCTGCAATCACCATCTGCAGTGATTTGGGAGCAAAAATTAAGTCTGACACTGTTTCCACTGTTTCCCCATCTATTTCCCTTGAAGTGATGGGACCAGATGCCATGATCTTCATTTTCTGAATGTCGAGCTTTAAGCCAATTTTTTCACTCTTCTCTTTTATTTTCATCAAGAGGATTTTTAGTTCTTCTTCACTTTCTGCCATAAGGGTGGTGTCATCTGCATATCTGAGGTTATTAATATTTCTCCCGGCAATCTTGATTTCAGCTTGTGTTTCTTCCAGTCCAGCATTTCACATGATGTACTCTGCATAGAAGTTAAATAAGCAGGGTAACAATATACAGCCTTGATGTACTCCTTTTCCTATTTGGAACCAGTCTATTGTTCCATGTCCAGTTCTAACTGTTGCTTCCTGACCTGCATACAGCTTTCTCAAGAGGCAGGTCAGGTGGTCTGGTATTCCCATCTCTTTCACAATTTTCCACAGTTTATTGTGATCCACACAATCAAAGGCTTTGACATAGTCAATAAAGCAGAAATAGATGTGTTTTTGGAACTCTGTTGCTTTTTCCATGATCCAGTGGATGTTGGCAATTTGATCTCTGGTTCCTCTGCCTTTTCTAAAACCAGCTTGAACATCTGGAAGTTCACGGTTCATGTATTGCTGAAGCCTGGCTTAGAGAATTTTGAGCATTACTTTACTAGCATGTGAGATGAGTGCAATTGTGTGGTAGTCTGAGCATTCTTTGGCATTGCCTTTCTTTGGGATTGGAATGAAAACTGACCTTTTCCAGTCCTGTGGCCACTGCTGAGTTTTCCAAATTTGCTGGCATATTGAGTGCAGCACTTTCACAGCATCATCTTACAGGATTTGAAATAGCTCAACAGGAATTCACCTCCACTAGCTTTGTTTGTAGTGATGATTTCTAAGGCCCACTTGACTGTTAGGCAGATGTAATTGCTAAAAATATCCTTTATATGGATTTCAAATTTATCTCCTTGGACATCAACCTAATACCTTGGTCTCTATTCCTTTATAAGGAGTACAGAATTCCCTGTTTTATACAGTAGCATTTTAATTGTTTAAAGTCAGCATCCCTGTGCTCCTCCTCTTCCTGCTTCTCACATTATTTCTTCTCAAGGTTCAGGGGAAAAAAGTCAATCTAATTCCATCCTGTTCTTACTCAGTTCTAGACAGCATCCTGAATGCTTGAGATGCAAAGATGAGTAAGTTACGGTTCCTGCCTTCAAAGAGTTTATAGGAAGAGTTAGCAAGTCAGGGTGGACATTCAGAAGAGATAGCAGCACTGAATGGGTGGGGCCGGGGGGTAGTATTCCAGACTTTGGAAATAGTGGAATATTCTAGAAAAGAACTAGTGGCATTGCCAGAGTTTTGTCTATTGCTTTGGGAGGTTTTTTGGTGGTGAGTGTAATAAGAGATAATTCTAGAAAGCAAGCCAAAACCAGATCTCAAAGCACATTATAGACTGTGCTCAAGAGTTCTAAGCAAGAGAATGACATTACATTTCCATTTTAGAAAGATTCCTTTGGTTTCTGTGGTATAGTGAAGTGAAGTGAAGTGAACTTGTTCAGTCGTGTCCGACTCTTTGCGACCCCATAGACTGTAGCCTACCAGGCTCCTCTGTCCATGGGATTTGCCAGGCAAGAGTACTAGAGTGGGTCGCCATTTCCTTCTCCAGAGGATCTTCCCAACCTAGGGATCGAACCCAGGTCTCCCGCATTGTAGGCAGACGCTTTACCATCTGAGCCACCAGGGAAGCCTCTGTGGTATAGTGCTAGGCACAAATTAAACACTATTGTAGTTTTAATGATTAAGTAGGGAAAACTACAAGGATGCAAATGACCTCTGCACTGAAAACTGCAAAACAAAATACTGCTAAAGTAATAAAAGGAGGCATAA
This sequence comes from Ovis canadensis, assembly GCF_042477335.2. Lineage (NCBI taxonomy): Eukaryota > Metazoa > Chordata > Mammalia > Artiodactyla > Bovidae > Ovis > Ovis canadensis. The sequence goes on from NC_091248.1 coordinate 84,370,471, forward strand.
ATAAATGGAGGGAAGGACATCACGTGTTCATGGATTGAAAGACTTAACATTATTAGGAAGCCAGTTCTACCCAAAGTGATCTAGAGATTCATACAACCCCTATCAAAATCCTAACAACAGTCTTTTTCTGCAAAACAAAACCTCATCCTAAAATACATAAGAAATCTCCAGGGGCCCCAGTTCAGTTCAGTTCAGTCACTCAGTCGTGTCCAACTCTTTGCGACCCCATGAATCACAGCATGCCAGGCCTCCCTGTCCATCACTAACTCCCAGAGTTCACTCAAACTCATGTCCATCGAGTCAGTGATGGCATTCAGCCATCTCATCCTCTGTCGTCCCCTTCTCCTAATGTCCCCAATCCTTCCCAGCATCAGAGTCTTTTCCAATGAGTCAACTCTTCACATGAGGTGGCCAAACTATTGGAGTTTCAACTTTAGCATCAGTCCTCCCAATGAACACCCAGGACTGATCTCCTTTAGAATGGACTGGTTGGATCTCCTTGCAGTCCAAGGGACTCTCAAGAGTCTTCTCCAACATCACAGTTCAAACGCATCAATTCTTTGATGCTTTCTTCACAGTCCAAATCTCACATCCATACATGACCACTGGAAAAACCATAGCTTGACTAGAAGGACCTTTGTTGGCAAAGTAATGTCTCTGCTTTTTAATATGCTGCCTAGGTTGGTCATAACTTTCCTTCCAAGGAGTAAAAGTAAAGTAAATGTCGCTCATTCGTGTCCGACTCTTTGCGACCCCATGGACTGTAGCCTACCAGGTTCCTCCATCCATAGGATTTTCCAGGCAAGAATACTGGAGTGGGGTGCCATTTCCTTCTCCAGGAGATCTTCCCAACCCAAGGATCGAACCCAGGTCTCCCACATTGTAGGCAGACGCTTTACCATCTGAGCCACCAGGTAAATCTCCAAGGAGTGAGCGTCTTTTAATTTCATGGCTGCAATCACCATCTGCAGTGATTTGGGAGCCCCCCAAAATTAAGTCTGACACTGTTTCCACTGTTTCCCCATCTATTTCCCATGAAATGATGGGAACAGCTGCCATGATCTTCATTTTCTGAATGTCGAGCTTTAAGCCAACTTTTTCACTCTCCTCTTTCACTTTCATCAAGAGGATTTTTAGTTCTTCTTCACTTTCTGCCATAAGGGTGGTGTCATCTGCATATCTGAGGTTATTGATATTTCTCCTGGCAATCTTAATTCCAGCTTGTGCTTCCTCCAGCCCAGTGTTTCTCATGATGTATTCTGCATATAAGTTAAATAAGCAGGGTGACAATATACAGCCTTGACATACTCCTTTTCTTATCTGGAACCAGTCTGTTGTTCCATGTCCAGTTCTAACTGTTGCTTCCTGACCTGCATACAGCTTTCTCAAGAGGCAGGTCAGGTGGTCTGGTATTCCCATCTCTTTCACAATTTTCCACAGTTTATTGTGATCCACACAATCAAAGGCTTTGACATAGTCAATAAAGCAGAAGTAGATGTTTTTCTGGAACTCTCTTGCTTTTTCCATGATCCAGTGGATGTTGGCAATTTGAACTCCGGTTCCTCTGCTGTTTCTAAAACCAGCTTGAACATCTGGAAGTTCACGGTTCACGTATTGCTGAAGCCTGGCTTAGAGAATTTTGAGCATTACTTTACTAGCATGTGAGATGAGTGCAATTGTGCAGTAGTTTGAGCATTCTTTGGCATTGCCTTTCTTTGGGATTGGAATGAAAACTGACTTTTGCAGTCCTGTGGCCACTGCTGAGTCTACCAAATTTGCTGGCATATTGAGTGCAGCACTTTCACAGCATCATCTTCTAGGATTTGAAATAGCTCAACTGGAATTCCATCTCCTCCACGAGCTTTGTTCGTAGTGATGTTTTCTAAGGCCCGCTTGACTTCCCATTCCAGGATGTCTGGCTCTAGGTGAGTGAGCACACCATCGTGATTATCTTGGTCCCAAACTACCCCCAAATAGTCAAAACAAAGTTAAAAGACTTACCGCCTCCTGATTTCAAAGCTTATTACAAAGCTATAGCAATCAACATCGTGTGGTACTGGCCTAAAGACTAACGTATAGATCAGTGGAATGAAATAAAGAGCTCAGAAATAGACCCTCTCATATATAGTCAAATGATTTTCAATAAAGGTGCCAATACTGTTCAAGGACAAAAGCACAGTCTTTGTCTCAGGTAGTAAAGAATCCGCTTGCAGTGCTGGAGGCCTCTGTTTCATCCCTGGGTTGGGAAGAGATTGGCTACCCACTTCAGTATTCTGGCCTGGAGAATTCCATGGGCTCACAAAGAGTGGGACATGACTGAGTGACTTTCACTTTCAACAAACAGTGTTGGAGAAACTGGATATCCACATTGAAAACAATGAAGTTGGATGCTTACAGTACACCATGTACAAAAACTAACTCAAAATAGGTTAAAGACCTAAACATAAGAGCTAAAACTATAAAACTCTTGGAAGAAAAGATAGAGGGAAGCTTTATGACATTGGATTTGGCAATGATTTACTGGCTATGATACCAAAAGCACAGGCAACAAAAGAAAAAATAGATACATTAGACTAATTAAAATTTAAAACTTTTGTAAATCAAAGGACACTGTCAAAAGAGTGAAAACCTTTTAGAATGGGCAACCTATAGAATGGGCACTTCATACCCCCAATAAATAGCCATTATTTCTTAAAGAGAAAGAAAGAAAATAATGAATACTGGTGAGGATATACAGAAATCAAAACTCTTGTGTACAGTGTATGGGAATGTAAAACTGTGCAGCTGCTGTGAAAATCAGTATGGTTGTTCCTCAAAAAACAAACATAGAATTACCTCATGATCCAGCAATTCCACTTCAAGGTGCACACCCTAAAAATAGAAGTAGGGACTCAGATAGATCATGTGTACACCGATGTTCACATCAGCATTATTCACAATAGCCCAAATATGAAAACAACCAAATATCCATTGACAGATGAATGGGCAAACAAAATATGGTATGAAAATCCAATGTAATATTATTTACCCTTAAAAAGGAATGAAATTCTGACACATGCTATCACATGGATAAACTTTGAAGATATTACGCTATGAGACATAAGCCAAACACAAAAAGATAACTTGTATTATTCCACTTATATGTAGTGCTTAGAGTAGTCAAATTAATAGAGACAGAATAGAAGTTATCAGAGGCAGAGGGGGAGGAGATGGTAGAGAGTTATTATTTACTGGGCACACAGATTCAGTTTGGGATGACAATAAAGTTCTGGAAATGGATGGGTGATGGTTGCCTGATAATAATGTGAATGTACTTAATGTGACTGAATTGCATATTTTAAATGGCTAAAATGGTAGATTTTATGTTATGTACATCTTACCACAATAAAAATTTAAGAAATAAAACAAAAGCAAAACATGTGCTAGGATGCTTTGTGCATGTTGCTTGAGTTGATTTTCTCCACAATCCTATGAAGCAGGGTCTATGATTCTCATTTTACAGATGAGAAATAGAGGCTCAGAAATGTTATGTGTTTTCCCTACGGAAGTGGAGTGAGTAGGTGACAGAGCCCCTATAAGCTGTACGCTGCTCACCCTCCCAGGTGACTAACAAATCATAAGCATTCTCTATGGTTGGGTAGGGGTTTCTCTGGTGACTCAGACAGTGAAAAATCTGCCTTCAATGCAGGAGACCTAGGCTGATCTCTGGGTCAGGAATATCCCATGGAGAAGGGAATGGCTACCCACTCTAGTATTCTTGCCTGGGAAATCCCGCCGACAGAGGAGGCTGGTGGGTTACAGTCCGAGGAGTCACAAAGAGTCAGACACGACTGAGCAAATGGTTGGGTAGACAGGGCTAGGTGAGGAGGGACCTCTGCCCAGCCCCTGGCCTTGACAAACCCTTGATTCAGCTCTTCTCTGATGCTGGACGAACCAGGTGTGCCCCAGGGCCTTCTCTTTCTGACCTTTACCACTTGCTGGTGGTAGAGACCTGTAGAAGATGCAACCCAGATATAGTCACTGGCAACATAAAGGGGCAGGTGACCTACTCCCTAACTGGTACAGGAGGAGTTTCTTTCAACACTCTCTGAAAAAAGTTTCCCAGGTGGTGCTAGTGGTAAAAGAACCCACCTGCCAATGCAGGAGAAGCAAGAAACACAGGGTGAATCCCTGGGTAGGGAAGATCTCCTGGAGGAGGACATGGCAACACACTTCAGTATTCCTGCCCAGAGCATGCCATGGACAAAGGAGCCTGGAGGTCTACAGTCCGTAGGTCGCACAGTCGGACATGACTGAAGCGACTCAGCGCAAGAAAAGGCTAAGGGAACACATGCCAGTCTAAAGATGTCTGGAGTTTATTTGGTCCCTTATTCAGCTAGAAATCCTTTGAAGTTCAAATAAAAAAAAGGAGAGTAGTAACTAACACTGTTGGTGAATCATTCACTAAAATACTTGTACAGTCTGATTTGGGGGAAAAATCATACATTTGCAATTTCAAAATGTTAATGTTTTATTAATATGTGTGCTGGTTTTCAATAAATTAATAGATTGAATTAATATATTATTAACTAGTAGTATGCTGGGTTTTAGTATATTAATAAATCTTTCTTTTCTGAACTTTCCCTTTGAAAGAAAACAGTATTATTACTAAAGACTCCATATTATTAATATTTATTGAGCTCTTACTACATGTAAGCTTTTCACATGTATTATTTACTCCTCACAAAATCCTCATTTTATAGCTGGGAAAACACATAAAGATTAAGTAACCAGTCCAGTGTCAAATATAACAAGGAAGTAGAGAGTTGATAGTCACACCAGACAATCTGATCCAGGTCCTCACTATAAGCTAGACCCATGATCTAGGGAAACACATCCACTCTTAGGAGCCCATCCTCCTCACCTGGGAAATGAGGGCATTGGACCAGAAGATGTGGAAGACTTGCTTCCAACTTGGACACCTTTATTTCCTTGTCTCTACAGGCAAATGACACTCCACAAGGCCTTCCTACGTGGGTGTCCACCAACATTTCCCTGCTTCAATTATGGGAACCATTAATGCTGTAGGGCTGAAAAGGAGAGGTGAGCTCAGCTGAAACTAACATGCCCCATCTGCCTTTACTCACTTCAGTCACCCTCTACTACCTAAACATCTCAACTATCTTAACAGAGCATCCCCCAGCTCTGAAATAACCAACAAAAGAAAGCAACAGACATAAACATTCAAGACCGAAGAAGAGAAAAGGGTTTGAATTGGTATTCTCATTGCACTTCCTTCTTTCTTCCCTTGAAGTCACATTCTTCCCACTTATGAATTCCCTAACAAGCCTAGGGAGTGGTGTGCTGGTAAATGTGTAACAACTAGCTCTCCAAGATAACAAAAAAGTCCTAATTGGTAGCATCTGCTGAGTTTTGTAAATATTCCTGCCATGACTGATTTCAAGCTACCAACACCAAGTCACTGGCCATGATGTTGGAAAGAGGTATGAGCCACTAGGAGTGAGCATCAGCCCACCACTGAGTCTGGGTCATGGCATTATTTCATCTGTAAGCCTTGCAGTCTAAAGTATTACTCATTCATCCATTTGACAAACTTTTTTAATGCTAGGAATATGAACAAGGTATCCATCAAATTAGTTCTTTATTACAAATCAAATCTTCTATTGGGTTCAATCTGAAATAATATTATTTCCCCAGCATTTCCCCATAGAAGTTCCTTCAGACAAGACAGGTGGAATGATGGCTTTTCTACCTTCAAATAATTCACTTACCCAAATCAGAAGAGACAATTTGTTCATCTAGTGATTCTCATTAACATTCAAAGTATTATATAAAGTGGCCTCAGAATGACCTTGACTATAGAACCCTACAGGGTTTTGTTACAGAGAGTTTACAAAACCAGTGCAAAAGAAAAGAGTCACCTCTAGAAAATACTTTCTTTACAACCCACACGTATCTCAAATATGCCAATGTAGAGAGAAATTATTATAGACCTATTATAGAAAGTATTAAGATATAACCCTTCTATAATACTTTCTCTCTGTGTTGGCATATTTGAGATATGTGTGGGCTATGAAGAGCTCTGGAGCTTAATTGCTTGGCTTCAGATCACACTTCCACTGCTTACTAGCTGTGTGATCTTGGGGAAAAATTACTTAACCTCTCTCTGTTTCGATTTTCTCACTGTAAGATGGGGTTCATGACAATAGTAGCTGTCATGAAAACTAAGTAAACATACATACAATACCTAGAACAACATATAGTAAGTTTCATCTAACTACTAGCTGCTGCTGCTGCTGCTAAGTCACTTCAGTCATGTCTGACTCTGTGCGACCCCATAGACGGCAGCCCACTAGGCTCCCCCGTCCCTGGGATTCTCCAGGCAAGAGTACTGGAGTGGGGTGCCATTGCCTTCTCCGATGCAGGAAAGTGGAAAGTGAAAGGGAAGTCGCTCAGTCGTGTTCCACTCTTCGTGACACCATGGACTGCAGCCTACCAGTCTCCTCCGTCCATGGGATTTTCCAGGCAAGAGTACTGGAGTGGGGTGCCATTGCCTTCTCCCCTAACTATTAGCAGTTATTAGCAAAGGTTTCTTGAATGTTTGTCTAAGTATGTCTTTGCAAGCAGACGGAGCAGCCCTCAAACTCTTTGTGTAGTCTCCTGCAGTATTTATTAACACACATACTATGACTTCAACAAATTCCTGAGGAACTAATTAATTGATTAAATGTGACTGGATCAATATGACTCCAAAACATTCTCACTACAGGGACTTCCCTGACTACACTCCACTAGTTAAGACTCAGGGGGCACGGGTTCCAGCCCTGGCTAGGGAACTAAGATCCCACATGCCATGGGCATGGCACCCAAAAAAATTCTTGCCACAAATAAACCATTCAATCTCTCACCATCTTGGGAATACTCATCTCTCCATAAGCCTCTCTGAAGATAAGGAAAATAACCAGGAATAAGTACCTGGAGTAATTTGTCAGAGTGCTTTATGTGTGTACATGTTCAGGAATGTTTATTGTATATAAGCAAGAATAAAATAAAACAATCTAAACATTCTACATCAAGGGAAAGGTTAAATAAATTATGATATAGCTATTAGATATTTATGTTTTCAGTAAGTATTTATTAACATGAAAAAATGGCCTAATTGTAATAATGAAAACAGAAGCATATAAAATTATATGGACAAGATAATCCCAATGTTTGTTTTTAAAAATGTGTTTGTATTAGGGAGAAATAAAGAGACATAAGAAATATGCCATAATCACTAACAGTAGCTATCTCTGGTTGGTGGGATTTAGGGTGATTTTGGGGGGATATATTTCTCTATTTCCTAAAGTGATAAAAAAGAAAGATGACATAGATCTGGAGTATCAACCTTGGAATTAGTACATCAAGAATGAAATTATGTGTTCCTATTTGCATATAGATTCACTGACCCAACCACCTCTGTGGACCAGCTACACCACCCACCTGAATATCCAACCAGTCTGACATTGGCCACCACCTATTCCATCTCTCTCCCAACCTCCCAAAGTGTCCCAAATCTGACATGACAGCATAATCTATGTTTTGCAAATATGACTCCAACATCCACCCAACTATTTGGAAGTACCAATGATTACCTTAATTTTTCACATTCCTTTCAGATATCTGACTATATTAGGTAACAGTCAACCTCACACAGACATATTTCTACCTATTTAAAATCAAGCACATTTGCGTTATCTCCTGCCCTTGAGGTGCCTGATACAAGGGAAGCATGATTGAGTACTTTACTGATAAGACTGAACAAATCTATCTTTTGAAATAAGCTACAGGAAAATCCAGGTTGGAGATGTGTGATATCCATTAAAAAGTAGCTAAATTTGGGTAAAAGGTGGGTCTCAATTTAGCGAAGTGAGAATTCTAGAGTATTTGTTTAATAAAAACCACGTTATTACTTTCAAATCCAAATGGGCTTGAAGCACAATGTTATGAGTCTAAACGGAGGTAGCAAGCATATCATTGGCTCCTGCTTTTAGGAATAGGTTAAGAGCTATTTATAATGAGCAAGTCTGATTTCGTTTTCCGATGTGTTTAAAATAGCATATTCAAAATAATAAAAAAGCAACTTATTCCCTTAAGTAGTGCAATGTTTAGCAATCTTATTTTTATTCTTAATTTACTTTCATTCACCTCTCCTCAAGGCAATCTCAAGCCCAAGCCTATCTAAAGCGTCATAAATCTCAAACTGCTAAGCTAAATCAATAAGGCTTTATAGTGTATCTTTCTTTTAAAAAATGAAGAAGAGGCATAACTTAAATGCAGCTGGAGAAATGCACAGAAGTTATTTCTCTCTTAGCTCCTTTGCTATGGCTGGAGGAACCAAGCACAAGTCCTATTTTCATTGTGAGGCAAGTCTCACAACAGCAGGCACATCTCAGGACACAATCAGCCCAAGTAAGAAGAAACAGGAGAGCGGTTTTAGCAGCTCCTGAAATATTGAGGAGAGGAAATAGCTAATACCAAGGCACAACTTTATTGTGAACCAAAATGTGTTGTTTCTGTCAGCATGTCATTAATTTCATGGAAATTATTTATGTACATGATATTTGTTAAGTGCCCCTCCACCGTGTCACTAACATGCTATATTTTTTTCTTATTTTTATTGTCTGTCTCCGGACAGACAGATGGAACTTAGAACATAAGCTCCATGAAGGAATGGATTTGTCTTTGGGCTTTTTTCTTTTTGTTTTTGCAGTATTAGATTGAAAATTTGCCAGCACATTGGAGGTGCTCCAAAAATATCTGTTGAATGAATCAGGCTTCCTCATAAACAAGGGATATATTCCTGAGATGTCTGGCGCAGGAGAAAGAGCACTGGGTTCGGAGTCTGCGGTAAGTAGCACTTTGCTTGGCTCATACTAGACAATGACCATCTTGAGGGTAAAGAGATGGGTGGATGGATGCAGATGATGGACAGATGTTATAATGATAACTCTCCTTATCTGTAAAATAAGGATGATTATCCATTAAGGAAACCATATGAAAAAGGGGTGACATCTTGTTTACTCAGTAACTCTCTTTTTCTTGTAGCTAATGTAGAAGAAGATGGAAGTGGGCAGTGAGAACCCCAGGCACCTAAGACAAGGAAAGAAATCATCTAATCTCCTGTGTAAATGAGAGGAGACAGGAATTTGGGTAGAAGTGTATGTTTTTATTCTGTCTTGTAGTGCTGCCAAATCAAGACAGGGTTTCAGCAGAGAGGCAGGCAGGAGGCAGCCAAGTGGAGCAAGTGAGCTGGGCACCCGGCGTCCAATGAGACATGAGCGAACAGCCGTCAGTTTCACTCCGGCAGCTTCTGTGAACTGAGAGGCATGTGGCTGTCAGGTGAGGTGACGAAAGTCCCTGATGGATACTAGGGATTTTAGTTCTGGTCGTTAAGTCTCAAGGGTAATCCAGCCCCAGTGGTCCTGTTCTTAGATTTGTGCTTTTCGCTACAAGAGATAAAGCCTTTGGCGTCCCCATCCCTTGTGCAGCCTTCAGATGTATGGTGTGGGAGGTCTGCTCAGTTAAAGCCGAGGTCTTCCGAATGCAGCAGCAGCTGCTTTGGTGGGCAGAATCGGGGAAGGACCCTGTGTCCTGAGAAAACCGAGGGGGCTGGAGGTGCAGAGGAAAACCACAAGCCAGCGGTGGCATGAGACCTGGACTCCCGAATAGCGGCAGGCAGGTTTGGGAAGATGTTCCAGGGTCTGGGTGAAACAGCTCCCCCAGAGAAACCTCAAATGGCTATTAGTAGTGAACTGGGGTATCCTGGTTGAGAAAAGAGTTTTCTTCCCACTCTTGCTGCCTTTGGTTTGGAGTTCTCAGTCTGTCCCAAAGCTTTTAGTGCTGTGATGTGGTCAAGAAAATCACCTTGTCTGAAGACCTCAGCCCTTCCTGTGGGTAATGGGTCAAGATGCAAATTCTGTTTCTACCAATAAGAGGCCCCCAGGCTCTCACAGGACCCAGCCATTGTTCTTTCAGTGTGGACTGCTCCAAATCTCTGCTGTTGTAAAGCCTGTGAAAGGCTGGACAATCGGCAGTCTTTGAAACCAAACCCCAGGAGCAGTCAGGAAAACCTAAACATGCCCTTATCCTGTGAACACAAGCTGGCCTGTGTTAGGAATAGACTTTCCTATCTCAATCAGTAGGAACGGTAAGGCTGCTCAGATGTCCCCAGACAGAAAGGAACTGAGATCAGCACTGGGTTGGCTGGTTTCCCACCTGTGATTGACACGGAAACTGTACCTCTTAATCTCCAACAAGCAAAATGTCTCCCGCAGGGATGTGGTCAACCTATGGCTCAAAATATAGTTAATTTGTCCATGCCTTTTTGTGGCTGTTGTTCCAAAGAACAGCCCGTGTTAATGGATGTGCTACCCTAATTTTCACAGGAGTCTTTTTGTGTTAAAATAATAATGGTGGGAGGAATCCACCAACCAGGTGTGGTAGGCATGTGGGGAGAGAGTGAACGACAAGGAAAAGATCTGGAAACCATGTGCAAGTGAAGTATGACTAAGAGTCCATGCTTATCTAAACCCAATTTTCTGGTAGTACTACTGAGAGCCGGAACGTAGAGAGGAGGAAGCCCAGAGCAGGTTCCAGAGAGTGGTCAGTTGGAACTGACTCGAGTTGGAAGCAAGGGTGGGAGGTGCACTCGACCCCCAACCTCATGAAAGGAGAAGGACTCAGGCATTCGACTCAACTGTGGGGGTTCGGGGCGGGGGGGTTTGTTACAGACAGCCAGCTCCCAGTGAAGATGCGACTCAGGGTCTCTCTCAGCTGCAAGCCCTCTTTTCTCCCCTTCCACTGCTCCTTCTGGAATTTCTGTAGAACGGGTACCTTGAGATTATCATATTAATATTGCAAGCTCAGCCAAACCTCTCCCTAACCCCACAGTCTGCCCATTCCACTAGGATCCCATAATAAGACCTACCATTCTCTGATGTGATCCAGGTGCCTAGGAAACTGCTGGGTGCCTAAGTGCTTAATAAATATTTGCTGAGTACATGTACTTAATGAATACTTCCTACATGTCAGTCATTGTGCTAAGAGCTTTATGACTATTATTTCTTTTCATTGTCACAAGAAGCTGCAAGGTAAACACCAATCTCGTTTTTCAGGTGGAGACATTGAGTCTAAGAGATGTTGAACAAATTATTCAAAATCCTGCCACCTGTTGTAAAGTGTGTTTGTTAGTTGTTGTGTCCGACTCTTTGCCACCCCTTGAACTATAGCCGACCAGGCTCCTCTGTCCAGGGAATTTTCCAAGCAAGAATACTGGAGTGGGTAACCATTTCCTTCTCCAGGGGATCTTCCCAACCCAAAGATAGAACCTGGGACTCCTGCATTGCAGGCAGACTGTTTACTATCTGAGCCACCAGGGAAACCACCTGGTGTAACAGGAAGTTAAATCTGGATCTCTCCTCACATGTTCAAATACAGAGCTCTTCCTTACAACTTTATACAGCTTTTCTGTTCCCATCATCCTTTGGGGACAGGAGCAGGAATTAGAACACGGGAAGCAAGGAAGGATCGAAAGGACACTGGATTGTCCCACCCACAACCCTGGCAATGGCTTCTTGGAGCTGCCATTGGATTCTAGAGACCCAGGAAAGGGTACCATGCCTGTTTCTGGTTGAATGACCTCAGGTTCTGCTGACAGATGTGCTCCCTTCCCCCACTCCACCCCCTTAGCTTCATCTTTCACAAGAATCAGTTGGGAAGGGTAATCCATGGAAGTCAACTTTCAAATTGTGTTTCTCAGGATGAGAAGAATGTCATCCTTAACACCCTATCATTTCATTTGCCAGGTTTTTTTTTTCATCCAGGAAAGCCAAGTCTTTATGTCCTCCAATGTACACACTTCACTATATGTGTGAACATGTCCCTCGAGGGCAGATTAGCCAAAAATATCCTCCTGGGACTGTACCAGCAGAGCTTTTAGGTATATCTCCAAGTGGAACAAGTTGTGTCAGAATACATAACCACGTGACGCCTTTGGTGGGAATGTTCTACAAGGAGATGTCATCCCTCCTGGGCCTTTCCTGCCTTGAGGCTCCAAGACCAATAAATCAAGTTTCTCTTCAGTCTTCTGGGAAACTTGGCTCACGATCCAGTCTGTGGGCCTTTATGGGCTGGATACTCCCCCAAAACTAGTCTGGATCAGAAGTGAACTGGAGATGGAGCATGCTCCTGTTCAGTTTATCCATGCATTCAATTAACCAGCATGGCCTCAGTGCCTGTCCCCATGGGAGATCTAGGGAAAGGTGTTAATGGAATAAATACAGAGATATAAATAAGACTCTGCCTTCAGCATCATTTTCATCCAGTCAGGGAAACAACCCATACATATATCCAGTGAGGCGCACAGATAGGGGTAGGTGTAAAATAATATCACAGGCCAAGAAGACTAGAAGTGACGAGGGGCTAGATGAGTCTTCTTAGGGCTGGGTTGTCTGGGAAAATTTTGGGGAGGAGTGGAAACCACCTAGCACTTGCAGAAAGGCTTGGAGGGGTGCAGCAGTAGAGAAGTGGGGAGGGAATTTGTACAATGACCTGAGAACATTCATTTATCCATCCTCACCCCAACCCCAAAGGGAGTAGGAAATGGCAACCCACTCCAGTATTCTTGCCTGGAAAATTCCATGGACAGAGGAGCCCAGTGGGCTATAGTCCACAGGGTCACAAAGAGTCGGACAGGACTGAGCGCACACTAACACACACACACACACGCACACACACACATCCCAACCCAAATTTCAGAGGTGGTCATCAGCTTAGATTGGGGAACTCACCAGGGCAAATGCTGAGTGCCCTGGCCTTCTTACTCTCATCTGCCTGACAAGGCACACCCAAAGCAGCTATGAGTGAGTGAGTGAAAGTCGTTCAGCCATGTCCGACTCTTTGCAACCCCATGGACTATACCAAGGAGGTTGAATTGTCTTTTAAGGCAACTCTCAGCTTATCCCAGGAACTACGTTTCTGATCAGCTTTGTGATGTTTCAAATCCCTCACATAGCATCCTGATGATGGAAACAAAAATCATTTTTGGCCCAAGTCTTTCTGGTTCCCAAACTCCACCTACCACCAGTATTGTTTCTTTTCTGATAATTATAGATTCATATTTGCTTTTCTATCTCATAACCACTATCTTCTCCAAGCATAATCACCTTCAGGGCTCACTGCATACAGATTACTGCAACCTGCCCAACCGTCCCCAGCGGCTCTCTATAATAACTCATTCACTGGAAGTTTTTAGAGTGTGAACAAGCTTTGACCCATTAATCCCATTTCTTGGACTGCATCATAGCCTGGCTTTCCTCTTCTGCTCCTTTCATTTGATCTTCTGATGTATACGGGGAGTCCTGCTAGATACTGGGGCTACACCATGAGAAACAAGCCAGAAGCTTGAAGCCCTGCATGGAGTTTATGATCTAGGAGATTTTTTGTTTGTTTATCCCCTAAATCCTTTTTTTTTTTTTAATGTTGGACAAGACACATCTGGAGTAGTCTCAGAGAGAATATACAATTACTGCCCCATATCATAAAATAGAAACCCCTTGACACAAAATGACAGGTGTAGACAGAAAGAGAAGTTTTCGAATGGAGGACCACATCCCCCAAGCCTCGAGCTGGGGTTGGGAGGGCTGTCTAGAAGACAGAGGAGGGGAACTGTGCATCACAGGAGGATTGTCATGACCCCAGCACCCTCACCCACTAAGCAGCTCTGTGTACGTTTTCCCTGTGACTTTGGGTTTCTGGGTAAGATATATTTGAACAGAATGTTCTGTGGCTTAAAAAGTTTGAAAACTACTACTTATCTCAAGTTTCTGTGTTTAGCCTGGAAACCTTCCAGACTAGGATGTGTTTTTTCTTTTTCCCAAATTCCCTTTAAATCCTCTAGTTTTATATTTAATGAATGGGTTTTAATGACACCTGATATGTGTTGGGTGTGTAATTAATGGGCAATCATATCATGGGCATGATATGTTACAAAATTTTATAGACTGTGAAAGTGTGCTAGAGACTAAAAGTTCTGGAATGAATTATTTTACACAGTATGTAACATGAGGATGGGGGGGTACTAGTTTAGTTAAGAACATATCAAAAGCAACAACAAAAATGTAAACAGTTTGCAGAAAAAAATGTAAGCAGTCTGAACAATCTACATGAATTCTACATGGTATCATTTGTTATTTTATTTAATATTTACTGAGTTGTCAGAATGTGCTAGATAATTTTTTTTCTCTAATTCTCTTCAGTACCTTGAACCAGACTTTACATCTAAACTTTAATAGTCACAAATGATCACTGTGATTTTTTCCATAATATCTGTAGGCCACTTTTATCAGTAAATATTTTATTCAAATTGATACATTTTAAATGAAAATACTTTAAAATTTATATCACTACCTATAAAAAGAAGATGAGAAACACTTGCCAAAAATAAAAGGTAACTGTAACTATAAATACATAATAATGAAAATAGTAAATATTTTTCTCTTATACCACCTAAGATCTCTTTTGATTCCACCAGGTTCCATCCCTTTTGGTTTCACATTTTGGGAAATACTTGTTTTAACTCATATTACCATAGTACTCAGTCAAGAAATTATAAGGCAAACATAGCTCCTCTTTGTTCCCTCTCATTTCATCTTACGGGGCCTCTGGTACCCACACACCCACAGCCCAATCCCTTTCTAAGTACTTGCCTTGCTCCAAGCTAGCTGAGAACTAATAGGTGATAATTATTCATCTTATAAATGACTATTTTGCATGTTAATAATAGATTATTCATTTTTCAAAACTCAAATATCAGAAGTCTATCAGAATTTAGAAATAATGCAAGAAAATTGTGCCATTTAATTTAAATCACATACATTAGGTGACCACCTACTCATAAACCAGTCCACATGCTTCCCTGCTGACTTAGACTTCCCCAAAACATGGAAATTTGCCTTAGATGTATTAAAAGCTTTAGGATGTGACAGACATGGTCTTTTTAAACTGTGATGGCATTCTAGGAAAAGAAATATGGGTCAATCACCTCATTAGCATACATCTTACTGTAATCCCACCCCCTCGGTATAGTCTCCCGCCATCTACCTAGAAAAGGGAGGCAAAGTTGGTATAAGGTCTGAATATTGAGTTTATATCACTGATGATGATGGTCCCTGCCTTTTCTCCCACTCACATTTCAGAATTCTTCCTTCCCTTGCTGCTCACCCGGAATCCTCCTCCCAGGGCACTTCAGGAGAGTTGTCATAGATCAGGTGGCTGGGGAAGCAGAAACTAAGAGACTGTGGGGAGGAGGTTTGTTGGAGAGAGGGAATCACACCTATGGGTGCATGAGGGGAGCGGGGCTGGCAGAGGGGAGGCTGTACTGTGCTGCAGTTACAGCAGGGACCTGGGCCAGCCCCAAGGGAGCTGGGACAACCCTTCAGAGCTGGCCCAACCGGGGCAAGAGGGTCGGGCCCCCATCCCCCAACAATGGCCAGTCATTGCTATAAGTCACCAGCAGGGAGAGCTCCTGGCAGAAGGAGGGAGGTGGGTATTGATACCTCAGTTCTGCAGGAGGATCTGGTCAGAGGATCCACCGCAAGAGTAAACCCACGAGTGCCTTGCCTCCAGTGCCTCCCACATGGTGACAACATGGAGAAGGCACAGGGTCTGATTTCCAGGCAGTTCCTCTGGCTATGAAACAGAGGCCTGGTGGCTGAAAGAGAAGGCGAGAGCCAGGAAGCACAGAATGTGTGTACATGTAGTGGTGGGGGTGGGGAGAAGAACACCCACAGAGACCTTGATATTCCCTTCCAACTTCTGCATGCATCCCTCCTCCACTGAAAAAGTGCTACACAGGAAACAAATGTGGTCTTGATGCCTAATGGGGTTATCCATCTTGAGATAGAGCGTTCAATTTCAAAGTTATTTGACCAAAGCCAAGTAACAAATCCTGAGGGACGCTGACTTTCCAGAGAGGCAAGTACTTTCGGAAGCATGAACTGAGATGAACTTTGTAAAAGACGTCTCAGGAGTCTTTGCCTGCAAACAGTTAGCTGAGCATTTGCTGAATTGCTTGCCTTCCGTAGGTCCAGGGAAGAGTTTAGGTGGAGCTGGAACTTCCAGCACAAATCCTGAGAAGCCAGTGTAGAAAGGAGTCTCCGGGCCTTAGATTTCCTCTTGGCCTGCCTTCTTCCCTGAAAGTCACACCCCACAGGTGAGTAATACAGCACCATCACAACCCAAGCGATGACCTTGACTTTGTTCTTCTGGGGAACCATGGTGGAACCTGAGCAATTCTTCTTCCACATCATCTTGTTGAATGCATCTGACTTAGGGAAGGAGGGCCTAACATCATTTTGAGGGGAAAAGCAGTCTTGTGTCCACAGTCTTCCATCCCTGCTCATCATATGAGAAGAGACCTCAGGCCCAGGACACTGCCTTACTGAGAGAGAAAGAGCCACACAGTTTGCGCTGGGCTTGTCACCTTATGTGGGATTCTCTTTTCCTGTTTCAGACTCAATAAGTGTTTCTTTGTTCTGCTTAAGCCTGTGCTGAATGTCTTCAGCCTCAGAATTTCAGGCTCCACAGGAATGGGGTCAGAGTCCTTTGACTGCTGGGCGAGCGTGGGCCAGTTCCCCTGCATCGCTGCTGGGGCAGCTGCTGGCCTTGACAGCTGCAAGGACCCACCCACGCCACCGGAGCAGATTTTGCCCCCTGTTCTTTCTCTCTGAGTGAAAGTGCTGTTTCCCTCACAGCTGCACTGTCGTGTGTTTTCCTTGGCAACTGATCCCATGATGCAGTGGGCAGCAGGGTTGACCTTCTCTCCCTGGGGGCTGGCATAGTGACGGTTTTTGCTTTCCTTCATGGAGCTGGAACCCCCGCTGGCCTTGAGAAGCAGTGCACCATGATCTGCCCAGTATTTTTGTAGTGCCCAGTGTCGGTGGATGAGGAGGAGATGGTTCACGCTGGACGCCAGTACCTATAGCAGCGTGGAACCATTGGCATCTTCAGTCTGGCTGACTGAAGTTCATTGCCCTGAGGCCCATTTAACCTGGGATTTCTCAAAATGGGACCTACCTCCTAGGAGGGTCCAAGAGGAGGTACCTGGTGACCGTTAGTCATGGCCGCAGGTCGGGCGGCGTGACTGGAGTTAGCCGCCGCCTCTCGATGTGGTCTCCCCCGATGTCTAGATGTGCTGGCACTTCCAAAAGGACATGATCCTTGTGTGTGCAGGGGAGGAGAGGGAGGTGTTGGATCTGGGGTACCAGCGGGTGGGCCATTCACAGTGTCCACTAGGAGACTAAGCAGGGCTGCTCTAAAGGCAAGAGGGGCTGCAGCCCCTCATTCTAACTGAATGTTTACTGGTCACTTCACTGGGTCAAGAAAATTCTCCGTAATGCAGGGTCAGAGTGACAAGTGTCAGGCTAGCTCAGCATGCAGCTACCGATAGTTTTCAGTGTGCCTTGCACCATGCTAGGTCCCTGCGCTTATTTCTTCATTTTTTTCTCACAAGCGCCCTCTGAGGCAGATCAGATTATTCTCTTTTTACGTAGAGAAATCAAAGATGAGAAAAAGCAAAGATGTAGCCAAGGACTCACACACAGCCAGGAGAAAGCAAAGTTAAAATTTGAACCCAGGTCTGTCTGGCTCCAGCCCAACTCAGTTGGTGGTTAAGAAGCCCGGATTCTCCCATGGCCAACCTGCACCTTTCACATAAAAGGGAGGGACAACTTTTGACACTGATGTCCAGCATCCCATTCATCTCCATACCCAGCTCAGATCCCCTGGGCCCCAACAGTTCGCCTCCAGGACAGAGGTCTCTCTGCATCTTTTCAACCTTCCCAATCACTCACTGCCAAGCCTTGAGCACAATAAAAACCCAGCAAACGCTGCCAGCTGACTGGCTGCTGTACAAGCGAGGCTGAAAGATAAATCAGCCGAGGAGAGAGCCGGCCCGTATTTTCACAAACTGGCAGCGTGTCATTCCACATAAAATGCTCCTATATACCCTGTTTGGTTCTCTGGGTCCAAATCTCCTTTATTTGCTCTGAAAATCTGGATCACCATTTGCTTGTATTATGCTGATAATTTGTTTAAAAAAAATTTTTTTTTAACCCAGGCAGAAAATGTCACTGGTAATTAAGCCTGTGTCTGTAATTAATTCCTGTAACAGGTATAATTCCTCTCCCTCCTGGTGCTGGCACACTGGCCCATGTGGATGCTGGTATGAGTGGTCATACCTGTTTATGTATGGCTTGTCCTTCTCCATATTTCACAGATGATAGGATATGGCTCTGCATCTCTTCATGTTAATTCTATTTGAAATACTCCCTACCAACATCTTAGGGCTCTGCCATCTAATAAGTGCAGCCAATTTATTGATAGTAAATCTAGGACAAGACAGACTCACATTGATGTGGGCCACAGGGCATTTAAATTAAACAGGAACTCTCCAGCCATCTGTGTTTTAACTTTTTTATGCCTTGATAATAAGCCCTGTTTAGAATAATTTGCTGTGGAAACTGGGACTTCGTGACTGACAGAGAAAGGCCGGGTATAAACAACCCAAGCAGGCCCCTGAATTTGCGAGAATGTCAGGCGAATTTAGACTCATCATAAAAGAATTCTCAGTGACTGTATTTCAATATGACACTTTTATGGTTTTTTATTTTCTAGTCCATTGCAGCCCCAGAGCCCTGGCATGATTTATATAGCCTGGCAGTGCATAATCTTTTGTATAAGATATACAGGCCTCCGGAGGTTTAATTTCTTTCCTCACCGCCACTGACAGCATTTGTGCTTCCCTTCTCTTCTATTTTCATTTCTAATGAGATATTGGACTTTGCTCAGTGAGAGGTGATATTTCCACATTTGCAGCCTGACAGGCTAAATCACCAGATCTCAGTGGTGAGGATACAAACCCATTTAAACTGTGTCAAAATATTCATGGAGCCCCATTGATTTGGGCAACGGTTATTAGGAAGCTATTTGGAAAGTTCAGGTTTAATTTTGGAAGCTTTCTGCTGCAAAATCACTCAGTTACATCACAGAGAAAATGGTATCAAGAGGAGAAAAAATACCGAGGGGTGTGGTGTGTTGCATTTATTTTGTGGGATTATTTTTAGGACAGAGACGACCTTTGTTAAAAAGAGAGAGAGAGAGAGAGAGAGTCTTTCCATGATGCATTGGTCAATCTGTGGCATGAAGCAAAGTAAATCCTTCCTATTGCATATAAATGAATAATATGTCAAGCTATTGAAATGTTTTTTAAAAAAGCAACAGTGAACACAACTGACATCAGAGATTAATGCTTTGCATTGCCACACCGACTTTTACCTCTGCCTTTGATCTTAAATCTAGTTGAAACTATTGCAACAGGAGTTTAGCTCCTAAGTGGGATGGGTTCAAATAGCCGTGGTTCACTTAGTATTCAGAAATGTCACAGAGGAAAATTCCCCTGAACAGGAGAGGTGACTCTGGCTGCCCCTGTGAGGAGCCATAGGGATAGAAACGTAACAAATGGTCACTTGAGGGACTTTGGGAGCTCCCAGTAGAGAACAGAAAATGCACACACTGAAGGGACCCTTGACATGACGGCCCTGCAACAAAGTGTTTGGATGTCCTTGGACCCCACAAAAGATCAAAGCCCTTTGAGAGGACCCAACACATCCGACCTTTAGATGGTAAGGTCATTGGCAATAGTTGCTTGATTTATGACCTGGGACTTTATATGAAGTTTATATTTACTAGGGCTCCCAAATTCACAAGGACCTCATTAAATGGCACACACAACATATATACACCCACAGGGGGAAATCCCTTTGGCAATCTGTGGGCAATGAAGTGTTTTCTGCAACACTTTACAATAAGTGGACATTAATGAATGCTCAGTTATAGCGGAACTCCTATGGAATATCATATTGCATTCACATTAATTCCAAATGAGTTCATTGTGAGGCATGCTGTTGCAGCAAACATCACATGAATCGGTGCAGAATTAGGAAGTGTGCTGCAATTAGACCCGTGTGGTTAAAGTGACCATCCATCCACAGGGCAGTCCGCTCACATACCAGTCCTTTCCATCCAGGCTTGAGTGAAAACTCTGGTGCCAAGAGGCTTGAAGAGTCCTCTGAGAACTCAACATTGCTATGCTCACACACGTGAGAACTTCTCAGAACCCAGGTTCCACAAAATCCCCAGGGACTCCTGGCTATGTGAGTTCTCTGATAACAGGGCACCCTTGACATGGGAAATGCACTAAGATTTGGTGAGAAATTCGGGGTAGATGTAAATTAGAAATTCTTGGAAGTAAAGATCGTTAAACAGTGGAATAAGCCACTTGAGGAGTGTGCTTTTAAGGTCAAACTTGGCACGCAACAGACTTCCTCATGAGCCCTTCCTCCTCCAGGGACCAGGCCTCAACCTCCATGAAAGACAAGGAAAATTCCCAGCCCAGGAGCTGTTCAGTCGTCGGCAGAGCAGCAGAGCCCTGTAGCAACCTCTTTCACTTCAGAGAAGTCCCGAATGTACCCAGTGACTCATGACACTACCAAAACAAAAAAGGCCCATCTATCCTCTTAGGGCAGATTCATAAACACCAAAATGTATCTCCAGTATTATCCCCACAGCCAGGATACCAGGAGGCATGAGAAAAGAAAGTCCTGTGTTAATGCCAGACCTCATTCCATCAGCGCCAGGGTGGCATCTGCTACCTTTGATTAGGTTATTTCACCCCTCTAAGCCTCAGTTCGTACTATTCTCCAAACCAGGCTTCAGTAATACGTGAACCATGAACTTCCTGATGTTCAAGCTGGTTTTAGAAAAGGCAGAGGAACCAGAGATATAATTGCTAACATCCTCTGGATCATCGAAAAAGCAAGAGAGTTCCAGAAAAACATCTATTTGTGCTTTATTGACTATGCCAAAGCCTTTGACTGTGGGGATCACAAAAAACTGTGGAAAATTCTGAAAGAGATGGGAATACCAGACCACCTGACCTGCCTCTTGAGAAAGCTGTATGCAGGTCAGGAAGTAACAGTTAGAACTAGACATGGAACAACAGACTTTCCAAATCAGAAAAGGAGTATGTCAAGGCTGTATATTGTCACCCTGCTTATTTAACTTCTATGCAGAGTACATCATGAGAAACGCTGGGCTGGAAGAAGCACAAGCTGGAATCAAGACTGACGGGAGAAATATCAATAACCTCAGATATGCAGATGACACCACCCTTATGGCAGAAAGTGAAGAGGACCTAAAGAGCCTCTTGATGAAAGTGAAAGAGAAGAGTGAAAAAGTTGGCTTAAAGCTCAACATTCAGAAAACTAAGATCATAGCATCCGGTCCCATCACTTCATGGCAAATAGATGGGGAAACAGTGGAAACAGTGGCTGACTTTATTTTGGGGGGCTTCAAAATCACTGCAGATGGTGATTGCAGCCATGAAATTAAGAGATGCTTTTACTCCTTGGAAGGAAAGTTATGACCAACCTAGACAGTATATTAAAAAGCAGAGACATTACCCTGTCAACAAAGGTCCATCTAGTCAAGACTATGGTTTTTCCAGTGGTCATGTATGGACATGAGAGTTGGATTATAAGGAAAGCTGAGCACCAAAGAATTGATGCTTTTGAACTGTGGTGTTGGTGATGACTCTTGAGAGTCCCTTGGACTGCAAGGAGATCTAACCAGTCCATCCTAAAGGAGATCAGTCCTGAGTGTTCATTGGAAGGACTGATGTTGAAGCTGAAACTCCAATACTTTGGCCACCTGATGGGAAGAGCTGACTCATCTGAAAAGACCCTGATGCTGGGAAAGATTGAGAGCAGGAGGAGAAGGGGACGACAGAGGATG
Organism: Ovis canadensis; assembly: GCF_042477335.2. Lineage (NCBI taxonomy): Eukaryota > Metazoa > Chordata > Mammalia > Artiodactyla > Bovidae > Ovis > Ovis canadensis. Next base: position 84,392,365 of record NC_091248.1, read on the forward strand.
AGATGGTTGGATGGCATCACCAACTCAATGGACATGAGTTTGGGTAAACTCTGGGAGTTGGTGATGGACAGGGAGGCCAGGTATGCTGTGGTTCATGGGGTCGCAGAGTTGGACACGACTGAGCAACTGAACTGAACTGAAGCCTCAGTTCTCTTAAAAGTAAAACGGAGTGGCAATATGATTTCATGAGGCTGGTCATGAGGTTTACGTGAAACACTGCTTTTTGTTTTCAATATTTATTTATTTGGCTACACTGGGTCTTAGTTGCAGCATGAGAACTCTTAGTTGTGGCACATAGGATCTAGTTCTCTGACCAGGGATTGAACCCAGGCCCTCTGCATTAGGAGCACAGAGTCTTAGCCACTGGACCACCAGGGAAGACCCTAAAACATTGTTTTAAAATGTTGAATATGCAGTGCAATCCCTGGCACCTAGCAAGAGCATCACATAACACCGATATAACTAGTGTAACTAACATACCCTTACCCTCCCCTTCTTGTTCTTTCTCCCACCTCCTTCCTCATTCCAGCTGCACTCTACCCCATGGGCCAGCATGATGGGACCAGAAACACCAAAAACAAACTGATTTTCAAGGACCGTTCCAGAAGCAGAGAAGACAGTTGGCAGATAGTCAAGCCCAGCAACCATGCCAACATCCCAACTGTAAATTATCAGGGAGCTTCTCACAAATAAACAGCAGGCTCATCTTAATTGCTAGTCCCAAATTGTCCTGGACCACAAGTCTACATTTCTTTGCTCCATTCTAGTCTTCCTGTATTTTACTCCTACCAAGGACACGTGATATAGTTCATCACTAGCTGGCATGCTTGTGTTGAGATACAGGTGGTCCTCTGTACCCACAGATATGGGGGCCAACTATACCACGGCTCTACACCATTTTATTTAAGAGACTTGAGCATCTTCAGATTTTAGTGCCCCAGGGCGGCTCCTGGAACCAATCCCCCATGGATACCAAGGGAAAATTGCATACCATTTATGTAGTATTAAAGAACACTTGCTGAATATAATTTTTGCATTAAGTAAAATAACAGATAAAAGACTGAATCAGAGATAGGCTCTTGACTCAAGAAACATGTAATCCAGTAGATAAGACTTCTTCTGAATAAGTTTTCTCCCTCTTCAATGCTGACTATTCTGCCACATTGCAGGCACATTTCGGTGGGGTTCCTAAGGAAGAAGCCACGTTTATATTTGTAAGTTACAAATATGATTAAGACAATGATGTGCTAGTAATTGTTTAACTTCAGCATAGGGGGAAAGGGTGTGGGAGGAGGCTGCCTGTATATGTGTGCATGGGCTTATTAGAAATTTTACTGATTTGAAGGATGCACAGCAAGTAATTTACAAATAAAGATAAAATGAGTAAAACTGTTATAATTCTACATACTCAGAGGCTTTGCCAATTTTTCATGAACTCTTGTGTCCATCACCATCCTATATTGCGAGTGATGAATGAAATGTAGTTCTGACATGAACAGAGGTGGATATTTTCATTTACATTAATGAGTAGGACAGAAGTAGAAAATGAAGACATATGTCAGAACTATATTCGTTCATCAATGGTATGAGTAACTTCTTTGCTGAATCAGATAATGATTTTCAAATACTAGAAGAATATTTCTTCAAAGCTTTGTGTTATCACAGTATAACAGCTATAGGCACAACACACTTATACGTTTAATTATTAACATTTTCCCCAACACCTTCTAGTCCAAGTAGTCCACAAAACAATAAACCAAGTGCTGTTTCACAGCATTTGCTCATTCCCATGGTGTAAATACACCTCCCCTGGCCAGTTCCAAGCTGCCAAGACGATGTCACTGAATGCAGAACTGGGATAAGACACAGCATAACCCACCACAGTATAGCATTTCTGCCAAAGAGATCCAACTGATGCAAAAAAAAAACAAAAACAACAACAACAAAAAACTCCAGAGCACAGATAACAGCAAAATACTAAAATAATTAGGAATTGAAGAATTTGAGTATTTGCTACTTTAATATATTTATTTTACTATTGGTTTTCCGTGAGTTTTCTCCCCAAGTCCCAGTGGGTCCTCCTAAATCTGCACCATCCTCCAGGCACCACCTTTCAGCAAGGATTAGCTGAGAGCAAAAGCAGGTTTGTGGTGCTGTGTCCCTTTCCTGGCAGCATCTGCTCACACCCGGCCCTCCCTTGATGCCCCAGGGTGTCTCCCAGTGACCCATCCTCAAGGAAGAGGCTCTGCTGCTTCCTTGAAGGCAGCATTTGCCTAGGGCCTCTGGAGGGCTTTGTTTCTGAGCAGCAGTTTGGCCTATATTTTATTCTAGAATGTTTTTCTTCTTCCTCTCCTCTCCTTCTCATCTTTTCACTACAAAATTCTATTATGTGCCTGATTGTTTTGGAAAAGAGAGAGCAGCATTAATATAATTTTTTATTTGGGTCTTTCTTTTAAGTGGTCATGTTCTTCTCTTTATCATTGTTTAGTCGCTCAGTCATATCCGACTCTCGCAACCCCATGAACTGTAGCCCACCAGGCTCCTTGGTCCATGGGATTTCCCACGTGAGAATACTGGAGTAGATTGCCAGTTCCTTCTCCATGTTCTACTCTAAAATACTTCTCTAAAATACTAATACTCCACCCAGAAGAGGTGGAGCCCTCAGAAAACCTTTGCGGGGAGGTAGAGCTTAGGGGCAGCCTGCAAAGAGGGGGTGAAGCCTGGGGGAGGGCTACAGGGTAGGAGTAGAGTCAAGGTCAGCTGCATCACAAACAGATGTCTGGGACAGAGTCCAGGGCCTCCTGCCATCTCCTTGCCAACCCTGAATCACCCCCACTGAAGCACACTCTGCCCCTCAGCCTCTTCCAGGCATCATCTGAGTGATTATTGATAATGTAGATTCCTGGGTCCTGTCTCACACTTCCCACATTTATGAGGTTGGGACCCAGGAGTTTGCTTTTCAACAAGTTTCCACAGTCATTCCCACACATGTTCAAAATAGACCCTGTGCCTGGAAATAACCTGACTTCTGGTTACTTTGTAATTTGGGAGTAGTTTTTCACATGGCTGGTGAAGATGGCTTTGATTGGTTCAGGCATCTTCAAGATTGGTGAGAAATTAATAGTACAGAATGATGGAGCAATTCTATTTATAGACCAAAACAGCAGATTAAAGTAAGAAATGCTGGCCTAAGTGACAGGAGAAGACAATAACCGATATCCTAACATACAACAATAATGCAGCTGGTCCCATAAAGCACTCCCACCCGGAACTGCCTATTACATCCTTAGTGTCCTGTCCTAATGAAGCCCAAAGAATGCAACTTGCATTAACCAGGTAAAGCCTCTTCAATGCTGACTATTCTGCCACATTGCAGGCACATTTATTTTTCTGAAAGAAAAATGGGCCTGTTGCCAAGCCATCAGATGGTAAAAAGAGATATATTTGATGGATAATAAAAAAGGGTCTGCCACAGCCTCACAAAATACGTTTCTAATGTAAATCTAGTACGTGCAGTTCATACCTCGGATGTGCAGATACCTGCAGAGAAAAGCAAGTCAGGACTGAGGGAGCTGTGGAGGGTGAGTCGGTGAGTCAGGAGTGTGGCCAGAGAGAGGGAGACCATTATTTTTTTTTAACAATAACAAGCAACAACAGAAAACCCACTCCGTAAACATCACTCACTTTTTCTCAACCTGTTCTTGTGATATAGATTGACAGCCCTTTTAATATGAAATAAATCAGGCAGGAGAAGGAGTGTCTTGAAGAACATACAGATTGAGGGCTGACTGACAGAATGCCCTCGAAACACACTCTGTTTGCATTTGCCTTTGTAGCAGCTAACTTGAAAGGATGTCAAGCACTCTGAAAGGCTGTGAGGATGCGTTTTGAACTTGGCGGATGAGTGTGATGTGCTTCTTGGGTGCTCCTTAGATGCCGGAGCTCTGCCGGCAGGAACACAGAGCTGGCAGACCCTGAAGGAGGAGCGAGTGTTCTTTTCAATCTCCCTCCCGCATATTGGGGTACAAAGGCATTTGGTCTTGTGTCTGCTTTCATATTTGGTTAGGACCAACCATTTGTCCCAAGCCAGTGTGCTCACATCACACTGAAGCACTAGGGTCCAGTCACTTCTCACCAAGAAAGCTGCCAGAGAATGAGCCGTGTCACCTTTTCAAGGTGTGCGGCCAGTGAACTTCCATGCAGCCTTCAAGGTGCTGCCGTCCCTTCGGTTAGCTTTCTCCTTGGATTTCCTGGACTGTCCAGTGTTCATGGTTATTGTGCAAAGCAATACTGGTGCCCATCAGTCATGAGATACCCAAAGTCGGTTTCAATGTATCCCAGGGCTCAGGGGAAAGTAGAATATTTCTGCTCTAAGACAAGAAAGTGTTTTCAGGGTGTGGGGTGAGTTGGGACTAAGCCTGGAGGAAAAATAAGAGAGCAAGACAGGAAGCAGATACAGAGAAAGTAAGCAGTCTCCATGCATCTCCATCCTGTAGGGAGCCCCACGCACGACCACCTAAGTACTCTGCCCTCTTCTGCAGGGAGACACTGCCCAGCCTTCATACACACTGGGTATCAAATCTGCAGGCTTGCTCAGCTAACCTGGCTCTGTGATCACTCAACAAATAGTGGCTGAGCATCTGTGGAGTGATTGTCACTGTCCTGGATGCTAGAGCTAGAGTAACAACTAATTCAGACAAAGCTGCTCTCCTCACAGAAGAGCAAGGAAACACAAAATGCAAGGGTGCCCCATCTCACATGGGACAGTAATACCTGCTTAGGGCACCCACCTAATGGGGTTCTGGTGAAGATGACAGCAGAGGAGGCAGTGCTTGAGAATTTTCACGTGCCTGGCATGAGTCAGCACTCGAGATGTGAACGACTACTATTATTTTCAAAGACTTGGGATCATTTTCCGGTGGGATGGGAGCCTTGAGACAGTTCTTTGGGGCCGTTCTGAGCCAGTATTTCTGAGTCCCTATGATGTCAGGCACAAAAAGCATTCTAGTACAATTATAAAGAAATTACTTTCCCAGCAATTAATCAGTGGTATGAGATTGCCAATACATATCATTGCCACACTATGACACACTGCATCACACAATCAGAATGTAGAGTAGAGAGAGGGCCATTTGTAGCTGACCTGATTCAACTCAAATCAGCTCAATCAACTGAAAATCAGTGAGAGTTTTGCCTGTATAAAGGTCAAGACAAATTATAGAAAGGCATAATAGAATTAGGGGATGTTTTTGAAGATTTTAGATCTTATAGTAATTTTCCATAATAGTACCTCTATCATACAAGAAATACATTGTTCATAAAGGTTTTCTAGTCCTTTATTTCAAGATAATCTGTCTGCATCTTTTAATTATTATTTTTAGGACAGACATAGGAATAGGGTAAAAAAGTACAAAATGGCTAATTTAAAACTGAAGTAGGCTAAATGGCTAAAACTGAAGTAGGGTAATAAGAAGACAAAGACTTCTTGTCAACTACCAATCATGCTATTAACTTGTAGTATCTGCTCCTCTCCGGTAGCCAGATTGAAGCCAGATACTAGAAAGCTCCAAAGTCTAACTTTAACCATCAGATGTCTCCTCCATCTTTTTCCCCTTCTTTAAAAATTTTTAGGATAATTGCTTTACAACGTTGTGTGACTTTCTGCTGTACAAGGATGTAAATCAGCTATAAATATACATATATCCCATCCCTCTTGCCGCTCCCTCCCTCCCACCTACCCCCAGTCCCACCCATCTAGGTCATGACAGAGCCCCAAGCGAAGCTCCCCGTGGCTATACAGAAGCTTCCCACAAAGGCAATGGCACCCCATTCCAGAAAATCCCATGGACAGAGGAGACTTGTAGGCTGCAGTCCATGGGGTCGCTAAGAGTTGGACACGACTGAGCGACTTCACTTTCACTTTCCTCTTTCATGTATTGGAGAAGGAAATGGCGACCCACTCCAGTATTCTTGCCTGGAGAATCCTAGGGACGGGGGAGCCTGGTGGGCTGCTGTCTATGGGGTCACATAGAGTCAGACACGACTGAAGCGACTTAGCAGCAGCAGCAGCAGTGTATATATGTTAATGGTACTCTCTCAATTTGTTCCGCCCTCTCCTTCACCTACCTGTGCTTTGGAGAATGCAGTTGAATCTTTAACATTGGCCTAAACAAGTTTTAATTCGGATTATAAATCTGCTATTAAAAATAGTTATTCTATACATTTCAGAGCCAGCATTGTTTATGGACTGCTTGCTGGTTTTATATCATCTGCAGATCTACTCCCTTCAAGACTCCTCAAAATGTCAGTAAGCAGCAGGAGGAAAAGGCTGCTTCAACCCACCAGTGAGCTTTCACTGGCACCAACTACTACATCTTTTTCTCTCCAGTATCTGAGCCTGTTTTGTGCCTCCTGGCTTATCATCACCAGGATTTTCAATGGCTCCAATAGAATCATTTGAATTTTGAAACATCTTGGTCAAAAAACATTTATAAAAATATTTCACATGTCTATCAGGTAAGTATAATACCAGTTTGGAGAGAACAAAAAGCAAAAATGCTTGATAGACTGTAATTTGAGAGCAGAAAACATATCTTTTATTCTTCATACCGTTCACCATGTCCTGCACTTATGAATTCTCCTATAAATAAGTGCTCTGTAACTTGGTAATTCTTTAAATTACCAAGAAGTTAAATTGCTTTGTTTAGGCAGAGAGGATTGATTTGAGTTAAGCTGATGAAGTTACAGTTCAGATTCTATGCATAAGGGATAAGTAATAATAGTTCTTGACATCGAAACTTGTATATAATCTATAACAGGTCTTTAACTGGTCAAAAAGAATCAGCTGAAGCTTTGCAATAAGTAAGAATTTCTTAAAATTTGCATGAGATACAAAGTTAGAGAGTATGTTTCGTACAACAGGCGTGTGGCTGTAATCAGTTTACAGAGGGGTTTGCTAGTTGATAAGAAGATATAGGCTTCTGAAAAAAATGAAGTCTGAGACAAAACTTACGTGGTGAGACTTTGCTAGGAGGTGCAATCCTGGGAAGGCAAAAGTGAGAGGAAGGGGATGAGACATCAAACCAGGCTCCACACTGAAGTATATGCCCGACTGCTCATTGGAGCAGATGCTTTCCAGGGAGCCCATGTGATTGACTGCATCCTGGGACAGGGAAGGGCAGGAAGAATATCCACTGCTCCCATACCTCAATCATCAGAGATTTATTTCACAGAGTATTAACCCTTTGTGAAGAGTAATTTTATGTATCAACTTGGAGGGTATTTTTGTTTGTCTTTTGGAAGGGCGGGCATGTAGTTTGTGGGATCTTAGTTGCCCGACAAGAGATTGAACCCCAGCCCTTGGCAGTGAGAGCACTGACTCCTAACCACTGGACCTCCAGAGAATCACCAACTTGGAGGGTGTTCTTGGCTGCAACTAACATCTAAATCAGTAACAGCCTGCTGGCCTTCAGAATGGAACAGCACCGTCAGCTCTCCTGGGTCTTGAGCCTGTCTTGGGTCAGCCCAAGCTGGAGATTTTGGACTTGCCAGCCTCCATTATCAGATGAGACAATTTGTTTATCACACACACATACCCATATACATTTGGTTGTTTCTCTTGAATGCCCTGATGAACACCCCTGTATTACCAAGCTGTAAAGATGCAGAATGGGATTCCAAATAGTATCATGCATCAGTGTCAACAAGGCAGCTCATGGACAGGCATGAGGCAGGCACTGCTGGCTGTATCCATAAAAGATGGTCACTGTGGGGCTTGCCTGGTGATCTAGTGATTGCGAGTCTGGCTGGCAATGCAGCAGACATGGGTTGGATCCCTGGTCCAGGAAGACTCAACATACCACAGAACAAATATGCCCGTGCACCACAACTACTGAGCCATATGGCCCAGCTACTGAAGCCCATGTTCCTAAGAGCTCATGCTCCACAACAAGAGAGTAGCCCCCACTCACTGTTGCTAGAGAAAGCCCCCAAGCAGCGATGAAAACCAAGTACAGCCAAAAAATAAATTATTCAATCTTTTTTTAAAAAAAGAGATAGTTACTGTGGCAACCTGGGGAAAACAAGTGGCCAAGGGCTGGGAGATATTTCAGGCAAAAAGGATGTGAGGTGATGCCTAAGAATAGTGAAACAATGTGGAAATATCAAGGCCAGATTCTGACTCTTAAAAGCTATGTTTACAAACCTTCTTAGAGTGGTCTTATGGATAAGGTGAGGAAATGTGTACTCATTTTACAGCAGGGTAAATTTTCAAACAACAAGACAACATATGCTTAAAGAGTACATGCGTGTATGTTCAGTCACTCAGTCGCGTCAGACTGTTTGTGACATCGTGGACTGTAGCCTGCCAGGTTCCTCTGTCCATGGGATTCTCCGGGCGAGAATACTGGAGTGGGTTGCCATTTCCTATTCCAGGGGATCTTCTTGACCCAAGGATGGAACCCATGTCTCTTGCATCTCCTGCATTGGCAGGCAGCTTCTTTACAACTGCGCCACCTGGGAAGATTACTCAAAGAGTACCATGGTTTAATGCCACTCAGATGTATGACTTTAAGACAGTTGTTTAACCTCCTTAGTTCTTGTTTTATTGGTTTTTAAAATGAGAGATTAGATTGATGATGTCCATGCCTTCTTTCAGCTCTAAAATTTCCCTTTTCCTCTGTGATTTGGAGAAAGATATACAACTTTAAAAATTACACAAATATGATGCGTTAAATGTCAGAAAGCAGAATTTTAAAATATTCCATTAATAGAAATAAAGGATCAAAACCAATAATATGAAACAATGTAACTAAATGTCAGGTCCAACATTTGGGTGTAAGGGAACTTTTTCACAAGTGTGGATTAGGGGAGATTTGGCTTGAGAGTCATTTTCATTAGACAACAATAATAGCCAACCCTGGAATTTGCATGGACCCCAAAGTCTAATGAATCAACTGCTAAATAAGCAGGTACTTATTGGGCTCCCTTTACTGAAAGAGAGGTTGGCTAATATGGATCAGAGGGACTCTGATGATCCGTTCAAAGATTCCATGCTTCATTCATACTTGTCTCTTCCCCTTAGCCTTTGTCTCAGTACAAGCAGAGGGTGGCATGGGGCACCGTCACCACAAAGTCAAGTGCTCCTCTCGGATTTCAGTGGGATGACTGAATAGTACAAGGTCATTCAGAGAGCCTCCCAGCTTTTCCTTCTCTTCACCCTCAAAGGGCAATTGTTCTGGATTGCGGCTCCCCTGCCTGGTATATAAAGTCACCTAAACACAAAACTCATAGCCAGAAGGCAGCTTCGGGAATCCTCACTCAGCCCTTCAAGAGTTATAGGCATTAAAAGGCAGTCCTCGGGAGTGCTCCGCCACTCTGCTGACTGGTACCAAATCTATCTTAAAGTTGGAAATATGATCCAGGTTGGGGCGGGCTGTGATTTAATGCCATCCAAGTACTATAGGGCACACTTCTTAAAGCAACCATTGTAAATTATTTGTGGCTAATTCTGCTGGTGGATGGAGGGCATGGTATGTTCTCAAGTACAAGAGCCCAGCTTGTATCTAATAATTGTTATATCTTCTCTGAAATTTACTGCCGATGTCTCAGTTTTAACAATTTAAATAACAAGCTTAACCAAGTGGAACGAGGCTCAGGCAGGCTGGCGCTCTTGATGAAAGCAGGACAACTCTTATGTCTGAGTACATTTTTACTTTGACATGAGCGGTGACACACAAAGATGAAATCTGGTTAAAGCGGCAGCCTTCTCAACACCGTGACAGCTTCTTAGGCTAAGCAAAATAATTTCAAGAGAGTGAACACATATACTTGTTAACTTTACTCGGGAAGACTGATGAGGGACAATGCTTATGAATATGATAATAAGAGGTGGGTGCTGGAACGGTAAGCTGAAGGGGCTGGGTAATTGGCATGCTGCTTTCTTCATTTTTAATGAACTGCTCTGTAGCCTTAATCTTTGGGTGCATCAGTTAGTTTAGAAACCAGGTGGATCTCCTCCATGCATCACTGATGAGTGAACATTTTTATTTTACCTGCTGTTGAACTGCTGTTGATACTATGCGTGGTCAGAGACGACCTCCTGTAGGTTACACTTATTTCCCTTTGGATACTCTTTACTCCATCTCCTGCAAAATCCCCCCAATTTTCAAATGATGTTTCATGTCCAAAGTTACACATCACATGTACACTGAGGCTTATTTTGAATACTGTGCCCTTGGTGGTCACAACCCAAGGCCATGCTGAGAAGTTGCACCATGACTAGTAGCATTCTTCCCAAATGGCAGGGTTTTATAAAAGATTGAAGAAACTAGCCTGTGAGCTGAAGACCTTGGAAAAGTTACCCTTTCTGGATCATTGTTTCCTCTTCAGTAAAGCAAAAAAAAAAAAAAAAAAATCACAAAACCAATTTCTTTCTAGCTTCACTGTCCCATGATCTTATGTTCCTATTCTCAGGGCAATTAAAACTAATTCAAATTCATTTGCATTATTTTAAACTAAATATCAAAAAGCCTTAATAGGGTACTACTACTTTATCAAACAGTTTAGCAGTCTTTTTAAAAAGTTAAACATATTCCCACCATATGACCAAGCCAATGCACTTCTAGGTATTTACCTAAGAGAAATGAGTCTTGGGCACAAATGCTCCCCATATTTTTATTTGTAATATAGGCAAAGCCCATTTTATTGTGCTTTGCTTTATTGCACTATGCAGATATTACATCTTTTACAAACTGAAGGCTTGTGAAAACGCTGCATCAAACAAGTCTATTAGTGCCACTTTCCCAGCAGTGTTTGCTGACTCCGTGTCTCACATTTTGGTAATTTTGACAATATTTCAAACTTTTTCTTTATTATTGTATTTGTTATAGTGATCTGTGACTTCCAGGTGGTGCTAGTGGTAAAGAACCCACCTGTCAAGGCAGGAGATGTAAGAAAAACGGGTTCAGTCCCTGGGTTGGGAAGATCACTTGGAGCAGGGCACGGCAACTCACTCCAGGATTCTTGCTTGGAGAATCCCATGGACAGAGGAGCTTGGCAGGCTACAGCTCAGAGAGTCGCAAAGAGTTAGACACAACTGAAGCAACTTAGCATGCGTAGTGATCTCTGATGTTACTATTTGTAAAAAGATTCATGATTTGCTGAAGTCTCAGATGATAGCACTTTTTAGCAATAAAGTTTGGGGGTTTTGTTGGTTTTTTGTTTTTTTATCATGCAGGACCTTAGTTCCCTGACCAGGGACCGTGCCCCCTGCTTTGGGAGTGCAGTACTGACCACAGAACCACCAGGGAAGACCCAGCGGTAGGTATTTTTTAATTAAGATATGCACATTGTTTTCTTAAGACAGTATTTTAAGTGCTATATTTTAAGACAATAATATTACTGCATATTTAATAGACTCTGGAAAAGTGTAAACATAATTTTTATATGCATTGAGAGACAAACAAAATTTCTTTGACTTGCTTTATCCCGATATTCACTTTATTGCAGTGATCTGGAACCGAACTGCAGTATCTCCAGGGTATGCCTGTAGCTGCAAACTGGAAACAACCCAAATATCCAACCACAGGTGAATGGATAAATAAGTCATGCTTTATCCGTAGGATGGGATACTACTTAGCAATAAGAAAGAATGAACTGTTGATACACTCAGTGGCATAGATGAATCTCAAAGTAAGTTTGCTGAACACAAAGTATACATACAGTACAATTCTATTTATATAAAACTCTAGAAAATCCAGGCCATAGTGATAAAGATCAGATCAGTGGTTTCCTGGGGAAAGGGTGAGGAGGGCATGAGTGAGGGCTTACAAAGGGTACAGAAACTTTTGAGGTGATGGATACAGTCACTACCATGAATTGTGATGATGGTTCCATGGGTGTGTATAGATATGTCAAATTTTTCAAAATGAACACTTTAAGTATATACAGTTTACTGTGTGCCAGTTATATCTTAATAAAGCTGCTTTTGAAAATAAAACGTCTAGAAAATGTTATGCCTATATCTTTATTCCAATTCTAAGATTTTTATCAAAAAGAATCAGAAGTGTGTGCTAAGATATAAAGTCTCCAGGCATTTACTGTAGCATTATTCATACACATACATGGAAACAGTCTAAATGTCTAAAAGAAGATAATTGATTAGGTAAAGTATGGCATATCTCTGTGTTGGAATGTAATACAGCCATTAAAAATCATGCCACAGACAAAATATTTATTGTCATGAAAAAATGTTTATAATCTATTTCTATGGGGGGGGAAAGCAAAGCACAAAACAACATGCATAGTTTCATGGTGCTATGTTTTGTAAAAGTCTATGTTGGAGTTTGATATTAATCACACTTCTCTCTTTCTCTCAGAGTTAGAAACCAATTGAGAAATGGACTAAAGAGTCAAAGAACAAAATACGAGTTTTGTTACAAAGAGTTCTGGTTGGGAAAATGTAGCTTAGAGCTAAGGCAAAGTGGGCTTTCTACTCTTTTCCTCTGTGAACCCTCCTGACCCACTCAGAACTAAGTTCCTCCTGCAAGGAAGGGGAAGCCCTGTAAGCTTATCCCTGGGAAGAGCTTCTCAATCCCAGGCTACAGGTGGTGAGCATCCAAGCCCTGCCCATTAGACACCACACTATCTCCCAAACAGGGTGTCAACCAAGAACCTTCCCCACGTATTTCTCAGTGCTCACCAACCAAGGGAGCTGCTCGGCTAAAAGCCATTAGAGACGTTGAGGATGAGTTGACATGAAATCCTTGAATCTCAGAGTGGAAGGGGAATGCTTAAATAATTTCCCTAATCTCTTCCCCATTCCAATAAGTCATCTCCCCACGAGTATAGGGGAGTAAGTGAGGCAGCAGAGGGGAAGGTGGAAGTACTCGGCCTAATGTTTCTTTAGGGACTGAAGTCCCAGTGTAAGTGTCCCCTTACGCTCTACATGTCTCTATAATGGTAAAGAAAACCGCCTGGAAGGACATGTATCACGCTGCCATAACAGCCGCATTGCTTGGCTGGGTAGAGGGACTGAGAGAAACAGGAAGGATTATAGGCGATTATTTTCCTTTGGCTCTTTGTGTTTTTGGTCTTCCAAGTTTTCTGAATACAAGACTTTCGCTACTGGGGCAGGGAAAGCAAGAGAAGACCTCTTTAAAAAAAATAAACTAAAAGGGAAGAGAATTCCTGAACTTTGCAGAGCTGCAGTGCTGGGTAGGCATTTGACCTGAGACCCCCTCCCTGCTTCATTCTTCCTGGGTCATTGTCATATATTATGTGGAAATGCCATTTGGGGACACAATGCCTAACATCTGTAACAGCATTGCCCTGGAATTGTCCAAAGTGCTCTTAAACAGGATTAGAGGGATTAGAGTCTACTTTTACTTTAGCTAATGAAGAGGGTGGCATGAAATGACTTTTCCAGAACAGCCTCCACTTAGCCTTCCCATGGGATTGACATTCAGGCATGCCCTAAATCAATCTTCTCAAACTGACTAAACCAACACCTCAGAGGTTCCAATCTATTACAAAACCAAAGTCACAAAAAATCTGTAGATATTCAAAGAGTTCAGGTTGGCAACATCAAAAAATACAGTGTAATGTCACAGTGCTGTCCATAATATATTGACATGATTTGTCTGAAGATATTAATTTATAAAGCTATATCAGTAGTTTTGTCCTAAAGTTTTGTGAAAACCATCTGTGATTCTACCCATAGCCTCATCGAAAGTCTAGGCTGACGCCCTCTTTGAATGTAAGGCCAGGTCTCACATCCCATCCTCACACCCCATCTTGCCCCAGTGTTATCTCAGATGCAAGCTCCACTACCATGACAGACTCAGTCCTGATGGCAAGCCCACTTGGAATGGCAGAAATTCCCAAGATAATTTGAGACACGTTGCTGAAAATGCAGCTTAGGAGCATGGAGATGCTCTCTTGCAAAGCCCCCACCAACACACACAAAATCAATTTTTGCAATCAGAAAAATAAAAGTTTCTTTAAATTAATAGCTTTTCTATCTGTGGCTGTAGCAAATTGCACAGAGAACCTCTGAAACTATCCAAAGGTGAAAACAGTCTTCACAAAATGTTGCTTTTAGAAATTCTGGCCAGCTTACCCCACAGGGACCTCACTGACTCTGGGCTCTTGTGAGTCTTCTGTGAAAGTGTTTTACCCAGAGACTTTTCTGATTGAAAGTATTCAAGCTCAGCATCATTTGCTGGTGCCTAAGTCTCTGTATGAGTGGTGCCTGAATCTCTGCCACCTAAGTCATTGACACCTTCTCTCTGAGCCACGTACTTCAAAATGCCAGCTCCCCCTTCCAGGGAGCAGGGCAGAAAAAAAGCTTAAAAGCACACATTGAATCCTGCCAGGTAAGCACTTGGCAACCAAGAGCACTACATTCTGGATCCAAGGCTTGGGTTAGCTAGGGGAGAATCTTGGAGCCAGAAGTAGTTCAGGGCTGCATGGATGCTGGGAACTTCATCAGGGATTCACCAAGATTTTCTACACCAATTTATGGTTCAGTTCAGTTCAGTAGCTCAGTCATGTCCGACTCTTTGCGACCCCATGAATCACAGCACGCCAAGCCTCCCTGTCCATCACCAACTCCCGGAGTTCACTCAGACTCGCGTTCATCAGGTCAGAGATGCCATCCAGCCATATCATCCTCTGTCGTCCCCTTCTTCTCCTGACCCCAGTCCCTCCCAGCATCAAAGTCTTTTCCAATGAGTCAACTCTTCGCATGAGGTGGCCAAAGTACTGGAGTTTTAGCTTTAGCATAAGAGATACATTTTATATTGCGATCCAGTACACACAGAGAGCTGCAAGTAGACACAGATAAAAACACAGAACTAAAACCAGCTCCTAGATTTCAGATCCACCAACTCTGCCTGCTGAGGAATAGCCATTTAATAACTATTTCTTGAATGAACAAGCAAACCCACACCTTACTGAAACAATGCTTAGCAGTCTGATATTTTCTGTTCTATTTTATTCTTTTTCATCTCTTTAAAAAGGTAATGAGTTGCAACTCACTAAAGGGATGTCACTGTTGCCACAAAGAGAGTCCTGTTCTGACAGGACTTCTATGCATGGCCTTATCTTCATTGAAGATTCCCGAAATTTGCCTTGTGGGAAGCCGGGGCTTGGGCACATTGGAGGCAAGTGGGACCACACTGGGACGTAACCAGTTCAAGGGAAGACTGTTGGGGGCGGGGGCGGAGGCGGGGATGCCACAAAGCTGGTCGAGGGCAAGGGCACTTCTCTCCGGGTGAGACAGACCTATGTCATGTCTCCCCATCCCAATCCCTGTGCTTATAAAACCCTCTTCACAACCAAGAAGATTTTGCAAATAGAGTCAGAAGTCAGGCTGGCTTCATGTAGGTATCACTGGAAGGACCAGGCAGGGGGTAAAAAAGGGTTGTTTAAGCTGCTGTGAAAAATCACAGAGTAACCTGGTAAAGGGAAAATCCACTCAGATCCAAAAGGGAGGAATTAAACAACTTTGTAAATAAAGGGATCATTACTCTTGATGCATTAATACACACTTAAGACCTATCGAAAACTTCCTATTTCAAGATGAATGAACAGCATTAGATGCTCATTTCCCAAGCTGGGTGGGCTGTTTTCACTGCCCAGCGCGGGGGGGGTCTGAGGTCAGCAGGGGCTGGCCCAGGTGGTGCACTAGTGGAGCCACATTGGGATTCCAGGAGGGGATGGTCCCCCCTCTCTGTGATTATGAAGGTTGTAACCACAGCCCTGTTTGTCACTGAAGGGATGTGCCCGCTGCACACCTGATGAAGTTGGGAGGAAAGTTCTATGCCAGTGCACTTGCCTCCTCCAAGTTTCATCATCATTCACCAAGTAAGCATAATTGCTCCATGTTTAAGAGATGCTGGGAACAGGAGCGCTGTTGGTAATTGCCTAATGGGCAGACGAAATGAGGTGTGAGGCACATTGGTGTGAAAAAAGCAATAGCCACAAGTTTATTAACACTGAGAATTAAAATAAGCTCTGCCCCAGCCAAGCAGTCCTTGCTGCAATGAATCCCATTATCCCTCTAATAACTGCACAGTGCTCCGCTGGATGCTCCCTGCCCCAGGAGGTGGAGAGGCCTTCATACAGGTCACCTCTCTGCAAGCTTCAGAAGCTGCAATCTCTGGTTCACTGATGACTGTCAGGGAGGAAACACAAACACCCCCTGCCTCCCCTGTAGCTCCTCTACGTGCATGCTAAGTGGCTTCAGTAGTGTCTGACTCTTTGAGACCCTCTGGATGGCGGCCTGCCAGGCTCCTCTGTCCACGAAATTCTCCAGGCAAGAATACTGGCGTGGGTTGCCATTCTCTTCTTCTTAGGGGATCTTCTTCTCTTCTCTTAGGGGATCTTCCCGCAGCTCCTCTAATTCCACTTAAATCCACAGGCAGGCACTTGAAGAGCTGTGAAAGAGGGAAGCCAAAGAGAATGATACGCCATTGTGATGTGGATGCCTTTTTAAACAATTGCCAATCAGCATTTACGAAGGTGTACTATAGGGTTCTGGAGCTGAATGTTATTGTGTCCACCTGATGGGACTCAGGGGCCCTGCCTGGGGCTCAGCAACCAGCCTTGCCTTCTTTCTTAAACCTTGATCACTTTATCAAATATTCCTAGATGCCCAGTGCTAGGAGAAGAGTTGCCCTTGACCTCGAGCACATTTAATCTATGCAGAAAACAAAGCTCTCCCAGGTAGAATAATCAGAAAGCAATCAGTGAATGCTGAAGCCCAGAACCTAATGAAAATGCAGAGAAAGGAGAGCCAGGGCTGTCAGAGCTCCCAGAGGATGTGCCACTTAGGTATAGGAAACGCAGCGGGAACTGCATGAACAAAATTTGCAGACTCAAGGCACTCAGAGTAAAAGAAGGAGGCCGACCAGGCAGAAGGCTGGCTCTGAGCCCGGAACTAGCAGAGAGTAAGCTTGGGTAAGACTGGATTTAAAAGGAACCCTAAGACTTTAAATCACTCTATGTTAAATTTGCTTTGTGTTGTTAAATTTTGATTTACCTTAAATTTCATGAATTTCACTCACTTTATATTTACAGCCACCAACTTCAAATGGACCTTTGGTGTTTCCCCGCAATCCAACTCCATCACCCTGATCCCTTTACTCCCTTCGTTGCTGAGTGACGACTGTGCACTTTTTTCTCTCTTCTCAAACATTCAGCACTTCTGCCAGCATCCTGCCCTCAGCTGCTGACCCTGAATCTTGTTCTTACTCCTCCCACCTCTAACCCACTAGCATGCCTGCCTGGAACCTCCCCGCCCCCACCCCCTGCCCCCAAGCTCTGGTCGCTCTCATTTCTTTGAATGGACCTTCCTGCTCCAATGGAGGGTGTCCCTCCACCTGTGCACCAAACCAGGTCCCTCCCTTACTCAAGGTCACTCCTCCTCTTCTTCCCAACTCCCATCAGCATACACACTGCAACAATTTCTCTTTTCTTAAAGAAAAAACAAACAAAAACTGCTTCTTGCCCTCAGGTTTCAGGTCCCGTCCCATTTCTCTGCTCCCGTTTGCAAGATGATTCTTCTAACGAGCTGAGCTGTCTGCATCTGCACCCTGCATGGCCTATAGCAGGCATCCTCTCCTGAACCCGCTTCAATCAGGCTCGGCCCCGCCCTGTCACCACACTGCTCTCCTCACCCCTGACCTCTGTGCTGTTAAATGCAAGGGTCATTCTCATCTTATTTGAGCTCTCAGCAACTTTCTTCACTTGGTTCCCAGAACACTTCTCCTCCTTAGTCTCTGGCTGGCTTCTCCCCATTTTTTTCAACCTCTAAAAATTACAGTGCCTCAGTGCCCAGTCTTTGGGCCTGTTCTCTCTCTAAACTATACCCCTTTGGTCTCATCCAATCTCATAGTTGTAAACACCATCTATTTGCTAACAAGCCCCAAATTTATGTCTTTAGTGCAGACCCACTCCAGATTCCAGAGAGATCTCTATTTGGATGTCTAACAGGCATCTCAAATTCAGAATTTTCAGAAACAAATTCCTGGTTCCTGGTCCACCTGCCCACTCCAGCATGACACATACACTCATCACCTCCTCCTCCCTCCTCCTCCTTGCATGTCCTTTGGTCAGGACGAAAACTTGGTCCTCCTTGTTGCCACTTTCAAACCCATCAGCAAATCCAGTTGACTCTGCTTTCACACTCTATCCAGACTCCGACCACTTACCATCTCCACTACCACCTCCCTGCTCCAAACCACCACCTGTACCAGCCTGTTGGCTGGTCTTCCCGCCTCTGCCGTTGCTCCCATATCAGTTCAACACATCAGCCAGAGTGATGCTTTTCAAATAGATGCAAGTCATATCATTTCTCTGCTCAAAGCCTTCAAATGACTTTGCAAATCACCCAGAATAAAATCCAATAATCTTACAATGGCCTGAAGATTCTTACACTCTCCGGCTCCCGTTCCTTCTCTGACTCTGCCTTCCCTCTCTTGCTCTGCTCAGCATGCCAGCCCCTTGCTGTCTCTCAAATCAAGTTCCTTCTGGTTGAAATAGAATTTTCTCAGACAGTCACAAGGCCTACTCCTTCAGTTCCCCCAGATCTGGCTCAGTATCACTTGATCAGTAAAGCCTTCCTTGGCCAGCTCACATAAGCCCATTCTGTTTAACTTCTCTCCATTCAGCCTATCACCATCTGTTAAAGCACATTTTACTTGCCACTCATTCAGCATCTCTCCCTTAGAATATAAGCTCATTTGGGGCAGGATGTATGTCAGTGTCTAATATGTAGCAGGCATTCAAGAAATACTCAGTGAAGGGATGGGATGGGAGGGAGCTGGGAAGGAGGTTCAATTGGGGAGTGGATATAGGTATACTTACAGCTGATTCACCTTGCTGTATGGGCTTCCCTGGCAGCTCAGGCAGTAAAGCATCTGCCTGCAATGCAGGAGACCTGGGTTTGATCCCTGGGTAGGGAAGATCCCTTGGAGATGGAAATGGCTACCCACTCCAGTATTCTTGCTGGGAGAATTCCATGAACAGAAGAGCCTGGTGGGCTACATTCCATGGGGTCGCAAAGAACTGGACACAACTGAGCAACTAACACGTTCACATGGCAGAAAGCAACACAACATTGTAAAACAATTATCCTCCAATTAAAAATTTAAAAAAAAAAACGGTTGGTGAGTGAACAATATTTATTTGAACCCTCTCTTATGAGTACTTGCCATGGACAAGGAAAAAATTTTCCTCTGCTCTAGCTATCCTTTGCTGATGGTTCAACATCCATGGCTTGATATAACTTCCATGGATGTCACAAAACCTACCTTGAACATAGGGTGTTGCTGCCATCACCTTTCCTCCATGCCCACACCTTTCAGGATCACCAACATGAGTTTATATCCACCTTCTGTTTCCTTGTCTGGGAAATGAGTTTTCTGATGCCAGCTGCCGCTTGGCAAAACAAAAGTAACTGACCATAACGCACAGTGTCCTTCCATTAAGCAGTGGCTGGGATGTCAAGTTTTAGTCCTTCCATCTACTTACTATGTGATTTTGGCCAAGTTTTTTAATCTCCTGGATCTCAGTTTTCTTAAAAATAGGGTGGGAAAAGTAAAGCTAAATTCTGGAGTTATTATAGGATTAAATGCAGCCCATAGCACTTGCCCACTAAATGTTAGGTGTCTTTCTCTCCCCATCATGAAATGAAGCAGAACTCCATGGTTTTCCCCACTGTCCTTCACCTGCCTTTTGTCAGCGGGAAAACTTCAAAGAACAAATTGAATAGAGAAGTGAGAAAATGTAGAAGCAAAGGAAAACAGACAAACAAGACCAAATAGTAATAGCCTACCAGACTCCTCCGTCCATCGAATTTTCCAGGCAAGAGTGCTGGAGTGGGTTACCATTGCCTTCTCCGAGTTTAGCCATTAGACAAAGCCAAAGACCTTTAGTTCCTCCTCCTCAAGGGCTATAGATAATATTCTGAGCCGCATCTTCTGAGCTGTCTTGTAGATACTGAAAGCCCTGCCAGGTGGAAGAAGTTAACTACATGACGATCAGACTGTACCCATGACATAACTGCCACAATTCTGAGAAATGCCTCAAAGAAATGGGAACAACAAACCCCCTAGAACTGAAGATTCACTATACTTAAGCAAAATAATACTGATCAGACCACATGACCAATCAAGATGACTGTCAGAGCTCCCTGTGCTTTCTGCACGTAGCCCCTCTCCTTCTGCCTCTGTACCCCTGAAACCCCTCTTTGAAAGCTCTTGCCCGCTGGTTGTCAGGAGAGAGTCAGCCTTTGAACATAAATCTGCCCTCTCCTCAAATAAAGCAAATTTTCCTTTCCACCAACCTTGCCTGTTGAGTATTGGCTTTTGAATGGCAAGCAACTGGACCTCACTTTCATTAATAATCAGAAGGTGATCCTAGAACCACTCTGAAATCACAGCTTCTGTTCTTTTTCTTTCTTTCTTTCTTTTTTTTTTTGCACAGCTTGCAGGATCTTTGTTCCCCAACCAGGGACGGGACCTGGGCCCTCAGCAATGAGAGCACCGAGTCCTAACAAACACTGGACCACTATGGAATTCCCCCAGATCGCAATTTCTAACCGAACACTTGACCATTGCCCTCCAGATGGAGATGCCTGATGCAGACCAGCAATGGCTGTCTGAAACTGTTTAGGCCATTCCCCACCCCACCCCCTCCTTCACACGCACCCGCGGAGGAACAGGCTGCCCTTGGCACCCCTGTTACATTTATGGCGGTACTTCTCCGTCCTGCAAGGGTGGTGAACTGAATTCAGAAAAATGACAGGTCGCTACAAATATATTGCATGTTGTAAAATAAAAGAATGTCCTTGTTAGAGAGCCAAATGACTTACTTTGGGAATAACTTTAAATATTAGGCATAAGACACTGCGAATGCAGAATGCACGTGTTACACTCTGGTAGAGCACTTTAAATATACATGTGACTCTCCAATATCGATACATGTGGACGTTAGCATTAATCCTTTAACTGGAATGCTCCCTGACAGTAACTCTCCATTACTCAGTTCTTTATTGATTTGGGTTCATCTCTAAAAGTTCAGACTTGGAGAATACTCAGGCCAAGTCACAGTTGAGGAGAGCAGCATGGACTGTTGGTAATTATCCAATGAATTCCAGTAATTATGCAATGAATTACAAACTGTCTATACCAGTATTTCCTGGAATTCAAGAAACATGGATATGTGAATTCAGCAACATACCTGTGAACTTTTCAGGGGGGAGTGGGTTGGGGAAGCGGGGTGTCCAATGGGAGGACCTCATTCAGTTCCCACTGCCCAAGTGCTTATTCATCCACATCTCCTAACCCCAATTTTTATAAACGTATGTATTCATATGACTTTTGGTTTTAATCTGCCACCGTTCCCTTGTGCCTCTAAAGAAAAAAGAAAAAAAGGAAAGGAAAAACTAAAGAACTTCTATCTGGCTATGTATATTACTTTGGGTAAATCACTGTTTGTATACATAGCCTAACTAAAGTTCTATGATTAGGGCTCTGAAACCAGCACTTTGACATAGGTCATGGACCTTTCAAGAGTCGAGAAATAACAGGCTCTGCCCTCAACAGAGTTGATAGGCAAAATTCTCACAAAGATATATCTGACTGTGGGTGTTCCCAGGCTCTTGCAAACCGACTGTTTATGAGTCCACCATTTGGCAGAGCTGAGTATGTCTTTTGTTGAGGAAATAGTTTTTCTGACGTTAATTTTCACTTTGTTTCATTTATTTTCCTTTTTTGGCTGTGTTGTGTGGCTGGTGTGATCTTAGTCCCCCAACCAGGGATTGAACCTGCACCCTTGGCAGTGATAGCACAGAGTCCTAACCACTGGACCACCAGGGAATTCCCCTTGTTCATTTTCAACAACAACAAACTTATCAGATTGAATGAGTATGTAATTCTGATGGTAAACAGGCCTGGGAGTGAGGGAGAAGCCTCCAGATACTTCTGAAGACATAGCATCTCTCCCACTTTCAACGGTCCTTTCCTGTGTCCTCCGTCATAACAAATATTCAGTGCATGGTCTTCCAAGCCAGAGGAAGGCAATGCTAACCAAACTCCTGAGCTTGCATTTTCCCTATGAGTCATGCCTAGCCAGACAACCAAAGGAAGATGAAGCTGCAATTCTCTCCGGGGAACTACAGGGCAAGAGAAAGCTCGTTCAAACTCTCATTCCTCAGTGAGTTCAGGTTATCTCCTGGTGCAAGTCAGTATGTCAAGGAGCGGTGCTCTCCTTGGAGTAATCACATATGGCACTTGCTACAGAAATAAGGAGTATGGAGCCTGCTGAAATCAAAGGAGTGAGTGCAGCTGTCACCCACCTCTGAGGAGAGCCTCCTTCAGTTCAGTTCAGTTCAGTTCAGTCGCTCAGTTGTGTTCGACTCTTTGCAACCCCATGAGTCTCCTTCAGTCAGTCAGAAAACTAGTCTTCCTACGGGACTTTACGGCGGTCTTCAAGACCCTTTCATGTCCTCAACCAAGGACCATTAACAAATGTGTTCCCTTGAATGTCCATTCAGCACTCCTGCTGTTGACTGATGGGGCAAGGGGGAGGAGCACTCATTCAACAAATGTTTGCTAAAATGACCAGCCCTGCCTTAGGACCTCGGAGAAGACAATGGCACCCCACTCCAGTACTCTTGCCTAGAAAATCCCAAGGACGGAGGAGCCTGGTGGGCTGCAGTCCATGGGGTCGCGAAGTTGGGCATGACTGAGCGACTTCACTTTCACTTTCCACTTTCATGCATTGGAGAAGGAAATGGCAACCCACTCCAGTACTCTTGCCTGGAGAATCCCAGAGAGTGGGGAGCCTGGTGGGTTGCCGTCTATGGGGTTGCACAGAGTCGGACACGACTGAAGGAACTTAGCAGCAGCAGCAGCAGCAGCCTTAGGACCTGGGGCGCAATAGTTAATAATGTAGACACTGTGCTGTCCTCAGAGAGATTGCTCTGTGGTAAAAAGAGCCCTAGGCTTGTGATTAGAAGGCAAGCATTTGAGTCCAGCCTTCCCCTCTTACCTCTCTGAGCCTCATTTTACCTTCAGCAAGTGAAAGTGACAGCCCCATCTACCTCCTTACTCAGCAACCTCAAAGGATCAAATAAACATGTTGACACGCTCTGTAAACTCTAAAGTTTACACTATGGAAAGATCAGATGTGACTGCTATGCTACAGAGATTTAAAATGCTTTCTCTCATTCTCAAAAGAATTAAAAGCAGGGATTTCAACAGGTATTTTTGCATACATATTCACAGCAGCATTATTTACAAGAACCAAAGGCAAAAACAACCCAAATATCCACCAATAGATGAATGGATAAATGAAATGTGACATACACATATGATGGAATATTGTCATCCTTAAAAGAGGAATGAAATTCTGATATATACCATGTGCCACAACATGGATAAACTTTGAAGACATTAGACTAAGCAAAATACGTCAGACGCAGAAAGACAAATATTGTATTATTCCATTTAAATGAAGTAACCAGGATAGTCAAATTTATAGAGACAGAAAGTAGAATAGTGGTTACCAGGTGCTGTGAGGAAGAGGAATGGGGAATATTATCTAATGGGTATAGAGTTTCAGTTTGGGATGATGGAAAAGTTCTGAATATGGATGGTGGTGACTTCTGCACAACAATGTAAATATAAAATTTTTTTAATTTTATTGAAGTATAGTGGATTTACAATGTTGTGTTAGTTTCTGGTGTATAATAGTGATTCAGTTACATATATATATTATATGTATTGTTTTTTGGGTTCTTTTCTATTATAGGTTATTATAAGATATTGAATATAGTCCCTTGTGCTATATAGTAGGCCATTGATATTTATATGTTAATATTTTATATACAGTATTGCACATATGTTAATTCCAAGCTCCTAATTTATCCCTCTCCCCTTTCCCCTTTGGTAAACTTAAGTTTGTTTTCTATGTCTGTAAGTCTGTTTCTGCCCATTTTTTGTTTGGGTTGTTTGTTTTTGTTGTTGCTGTTTTTGTTATTGAGCTGTATTAGCTGTATTTTAGAAATTAAGGCATCATTTGCAAATATTTTCTCCCAGTCTGTAGGCTGTCTTTTCACTTTGTTTATGGTTTCCTTTGCTGTGCAACAGCTTGAAGAGGTCCCATTTGTTCATTTTTAAATTCTATTTATTTATTCTTGGCTATGCCGGGTCCTTGTTGCTGCACAGGTTTTCCTCTAGCTGCAGCGAGCAGGGGCTACTCTCTAGTTGCTGCGCGCAGGGTTCTTGTTGCCGTGGCTTCTCTTGTTGCAGAGCCTGGGCTCTAGGGCACGTTGGGCTGAGTGGTTGCGGCTCCCGCGATCTAGAGCACAGGCTCAAGAGCGGCGCATGGGCTTAGTTGCTCTATGGCATGTGAGATCTTCCTGGATCAGGAATTGAACTGGTGTCTCCTGCATTGGCAGTCAGATTCTTTATCATTGAGCCACCAGGGAAGTCCCCCATCTATTTTTGCCTTTATTTCTATTCCTTCAGCAGATTGACCTAAGAAAACATTGTTATGATTTGCATCAGAGAATGTTTTGCCTATGTTCTCTTCTAGGAGTTTTATGATGTCATGTCTAATCTTTAAGGCATTTTGAGTTTATTTTTGTGTATGGTATGAGAGAGTGTTCTAACTTCGCTGATATACATGTGGCTATCCAGTTTTCCCAGCACCGTTTGCTGAAAACTGTCTTTTCTCAATGTGAATGTTCTTAATGCCACTGAACTGTACACTGAAAAATGGTTTAAAAAAAATGTTTTTCAAAAGCTTCATTAAAAAAAAAAAAAAAAAAAAAACCTCAGGCACACAGCTGTGTCAAGGTGAAGCACCAGCAGTTTTTCCTGGAGGAGTTTCCTTAGCACACATCAGCTTGGTGTATACCCACTGTCCAGGGCCTGGTCTTCAGCTTGAAGGTTCATGACTTACCTTTGTCAGCACAGAGAGAACTAACCCACCTCTTCATGGGCACACATCCAGAACACAACGTGTTTCAGTTCAGTTCAGTCACTCAGTCGTATCCGACTCTTTGAGACCCCATGGACTGCAGCAAGCCAGGCCTCCCTGTCCATCGCCAAATTCCTGGAGTTCACTCAAACAACATGTGTATATAAGATCAAAATGTACCAACCACACTTTTAGTGAGAAATTACTACCCAAAATATTCTAATGATGACCCAGTGTCATCATTCCCTCTGCTTTCCGTTAGCAAGTACTCATAGGAAGAAGCAATCTGAAGGCAATGGTGAGACACAACCTGAAGGCTGTTTGGTGAATGTTGAATCAAGCCAGGGAAAACCACATATTTAAGGGGCACTAGGATAGGATGGGACGTTCCTGCCAAAGGAACCTGACTGCTTGCAGTCTGTTGATGACCCACAGATAATGCCTATGCTTTCCATCAGAGACGGCCTCTTCAAGAGCATCAGAAATTACCTAAGTCAATGGATTTCAGCTCCCTCTCCCTTGGACAAGTTCTGGGTGGGCCCTGCTAATGTTTGCCTCTGAGACCTTCTATTTATCGTGCTTCTATGGCTAAATAACATTCCCCCTTTCTCATCAAATCATTCCTTAGAATTTTCAAATAAAATGTCAAACAGGTTGTATGTTAGTTGTGTGGTCCTGCAAACTATTTCATCTCCTTTTGATGATTTCTAGGCTTAAATCTCAGAGAATGACAGCCCCTCTTTATAGAGTTATTGGGGACATACCCTAGAGTCCCCAAGTACTTATAACTATTACCCATTTTTTCCAGTTTTCTCAGAATAGGGGTGACTAGGGAGAAGCTACTAGATCCCTTTTCTGTGCAACTGATCTGGGAGTGCGAACCAGTGATGTCTACAACAGTGACCGCTGCAGAGAGGACAATCTCTATGGGTAGGCAGAGCCTTCCCTCGCTCTGTTCTCCTTCCAGTCTGTGTGCCAAAAATTGCCTGATGTCCATGACAAATCGCACATAAATCCCAGGCTGAGGGCTCAAAATGAACTTTGGATATTTCTCTTCCTGGCAGATTCTTGTGGAAAGAGGTGAGGCATTGCTGGCCCTGAGGTTTTCTCCTCTCAAATCCACCTGGTGGAGGTCAGGGATGAGGTCCCAGGGTGTTTTTTGCCTTAAGCAGACCAGATCTACAGATAAACAAAGGCAACCGTGGTTTCGAGCCTGGTCAGTTTCTTAATCTTCTATAAGCACACACATCACTCACTGCAAATCCTTTTCCCAAACTGGAACTCACCGGAAGAAATCAATTTATGGAGGCAGATGTTTCTTCTCTTGCATGCCTTCTCTGAAACAAAATAAATTGCACAACTAGCTAGACTGATAGTAATAATATTAAGTCCATAATAACCCAAATCAATTCCAAATGTGAAATCTGGAATGGTAAGTTGGGGAGCAGTTTATGATAAAAGCACAGTTTCTGGAAGATATAGTAGCATTACATTATACGCTACCTTTAAAGCAGAAAACACAGACTTGGGAGTCAGACCAACCTATGGTCAAATCCCAGCCCTTCTATCATGTCATTCTAGGACATGATTGGGCCAATTCCTAAATCCTAAAATGGGATAATAAGCTTTGATAAGAGTTAAACTGGAGAGCAGGTATCAAGAGCCTGTTAGAGCCCTTGGCCTATAGTAGGTATTTAATAAGTGGTGGTTCCTGTCTTCCTTTCTTCATCCCCTAAACAAGCACAACATAGCTTGTGTGTTTGACAAGTAATTCCTGCTTCAAACTCCATCGCTTTAGAAGTTACAGCAAATCCATACCTTTGATAAATAGCTTTCTAATAGGCTGCTCTTGTGCTGTATATCCCAAGATCAAATGGACAGACAAGGATCTAGGAAATCTAAAAGAAGCAAACTTTGCCCATTTTCATGACCCCAGGGCACATCAAAGTGTCATGGGCTCCTGTGGCAGGAAATCTCCCATCCCTTGTCACTGGGAGAAAAGCTGTGGTTGGGTCAGTGCCCAAACTAGTCATCCAGGGACCCTGGGTGAGCAGGGGCATGGGGAAGGAAGCAAGAAGGAGAGGCTGACAGCAACCAGCTTGTTCTTGACCTATGGCTACATCTCAGGGCCAACTTTAGGACACCCAGGTCTCTCTAGCCATCAGAGAATGAGGACTCCAGAGATGTGCAGGACAACCACTCCAGTGGGGCAGGCTGCCCAAGCGTTGAGTGAAAAGGGAAGGTGAGGAGAAATCAGAGGTCTCCCTGCCCCTCCTGCCCTTCCCTGACAGCCCCTATGAGCCTACAGCTTCCCCAAGACCAAATCACTTCCTTCTTAAGCTGTCCTCACATTTGGAACGCCCATAAAGACAGCAATAAAAAGAGAGGTACCCTCAGACTACTGCTTGCAGGTGTTCCAAGATGCAGCGAGTCATCTGAATCCCCCTTAGGCCAGTGGATTCACTCTATCTGCGCTGGCAGTTCAGTCGAGACCAGTATTTTCTGATGTGCGGCTTTCCTGAAATGTCTCTTTCTCCTTTTTTTTTTAAACATCAAAGAAGAAAAATCAGCATTTCCATCCATATGATTAGAATCAAAAATAGCCTCTTTTCTTCCCAACCCATATCATTGCCCCATTACAAATACATTTTGTGCAGCAACATTAAAGGTGGTTGTGTTTCCCTCTTGCTCGCTCCTTTTATTATACAAGATTTCCAGTTATTCAGTATTTTGTTCTCATTAGAACACTGCTTGTCACATGTTTTCACCAGAGACATTCATCACCAAGGTCAAAGGGTGAATATCGTGATCTATTATGCTTAGAGGAATCTAATGAAAAGCCACATAATTATCCAATTTAAAGAGAAGCATGTTAAAAAAAAAAGAAGGGGAGCACTTGCTATAATTTAAATTGTTTTGTTTCCCTGAAGCAAAATTCAGCACCTGATTGACAGGACTTAATGATAATTCTTATTGATATGGTGATGTTAATTGTGGAGAGATATTTAATAAGCCCCATATTCCCGAGGTAAATGTGTGCTCTTAACCTGCACCTGAACCTGATTTTTGATGCAGCATGGGGATGAGGTACAGATACAGATAAGTGAGCACAAGTGGATCTTCAGTCTTCTGTGGCAGAATGGAAATTGGAATCTTCAGAATCTATTAGGAGAACAATTCCACAGTTGCTCACACTTTTATAAATTATACTGTATATTATAGAAAGACACAAAGTCAGAGGAGGTTCAAGAAAGGATATTGTTGAGACTCTGAAGAGAAGTTTGTGGGGTAGTGTTTGGTGGTGGCGTTGTGTGGTTGTTTTTAACCGAAGTCATACATGTAAGGTTGTGATCTGCATTCACTTGCAAACAAAATGAACTCCACTTTCTGTATTAACTCTCTCCTGCCCACAGGGGAGGCTAGAAATGAGAGCAACTCTAACAGCCAGGTAAACAGACCCAGGAGTCTGTTTTTGTTCTTACACTGTGAACAAAAAGTATTTGAGAAGGCACTGGTGGCCCTAAATTCCAAAAGGAAGTGATCTGTGGAGGCTAAAAAGTTCAACTATTTCTGCATCTCATCCAGAGACTATGGGGCTTCAGCTGCCAGGCCTGTGGACAGAGCGAGGGTCAGCACTGACCTCCTGAGAGGCTGTTTCAAAATCATCACCTGGACAAGAGGAGATGGGTTGTCAGATCAGGTCATGTGTGATTTGACTCTGTAAACGGTACCTTCCTTCAATGAGTAGCTGTGTGCTTCTCATGTTTTTATCATGTTCTAACAAGCTTTAAAATATTGGAAATTTAAAACTGAATCTGCTTTTGGGAGACAACCTCATCATTTGGGAAGTAATACTCATATAACCATCTTTGAGCAAATAATACAAAGTAAAAAAATGAAAGCTACTCTAAGGAAAGACAGACTTCGAAAAAAAAGTAATCAAAGTAGCTTAAATATAATGGCGAGCAAGTTCTGAAATTGAATTCAAATTCTTTTTAAATTCAAGTTAATTTAGTCTTCTGTTTTTATTTATGGAAAAAGAGTATTACATGGTTAGCATTTTGAGATTCTGGTCAATGTAGTTATTCATGCCAAAGTGTGTGTGTGTGTGTGTGTGTGTGTGTGTGTGTGTGTTAGTTGCCAAGCTGTGTCCAACTCTTTGCAATTGATGGACTGTAGCCTGCCAGGCTCCTTTGTTCACAGGATTCTCCAGGCAAGAATACTGGACTGGGTTGCCATTCCCTTCTCCAGGGGATCTTCCTGACCAAGGATCAAACCTGGGTCTCCTACATTGCAGGCAGAATCTTTACCACCTGAGCTACCACAGAAGCCCATGCCAAAGTATCTGCCAAAATAATCAAGCCAAAGATTGTTAAACATAACCTGAGTCATAAGTGGGCCACTGTTGAACTTCCCCAATGGCTAAGATTCTACACTCCCAACGCAGGGGCCCAGGTGTGATCCCTGATCAGGGAGCTGTATCCACATCCTGCAACTAAGAACACCCATGTTTCAGCTAAAGATCCCACATTCTGCAACAAAGACCTGGTGAAGCCAAATAAATAAATGTTACAGATCACACACACACACACACACACACACACACACACACACACACACACAAATGGGCTACTGTCACCAGAAACTAAAAGCTATCAATCTACAAATAGGAACATGAGTCAATATATGATCATTAAAAGAGTGTCAGAGAAAACAAGAGTAATTTTTAATGAACAAAATATTTAAAATATTCAAAGTATTCCAGGATCAAATACTTCTGAACACAGCACCTGGGGTCTGGCACATAGTAGTTGACACAATGGAAAATGAGAAAAGACTTAGAAATGCCCTCTTTTTGCTTTCTGAATTGCCTTTATTGTTTTTGCTTTTAATGCACACACACACACAGGAACACACAGCTTGAAATACTCCAGATATAAATTATATTGACTTTGAGCCATGTACTCACCTTAAATGAAAAAAAAAAAAAGTCAACTTAATTGAAGATGACTGAATTGATTGCAGGTTATGATACCAATGGCACTTAAAACTACTGCTATGATTTTCAACTTCCCAGGCCAAAGCATTACATCATGCACAGGAGATTATAATTTCTCTGAACACTTCTGGTATCTCTCTACCCGAAAAGCGATATGCCAGCAAATTGAAGAGTTCAGAGAAAAGCAATAAAGATAATTAAGGAGGCCCTCAGATTGACTGATGGAAAGAGATGAAAAGAATTCAGTGTGGACTGTGTGGCCCAGTGATGACCTGGCGGTTCTAGGAATGATATGCAGATATCTGGAGCGGCAAGATTCCCGTCTGCTGCAGGCATTAGTCCACACAGAATCACAGTGCAATTGTGAACACAAAGAGCCTGCTGCTGGCCCAGGTCAAAAGCCTGGATCACGCCCGCACTGGGCAGCAGCCTGTACCCACTCTGTGCTTCTGCGCCTCTAGTGTGGAATCAGGATAAGACCAGAACTGAGAGGCTAGGATGTTGCCAGAGCCCCCCTATTTCCACTCTGGTGCTTGTCTAACTGTCCCCTCAACCTGTGCCAGACTCCTGCATCCTTGAAAAGGCCTGCACCCCAAAAGGGGAAAAACAAGGACTGGTTAACATCATGGTTAGGAGTCTGGGTTCCAATCCCAGACCCAAGCCTTCCCAGCTGAGTGATTTTGGGAAAGTTACTTAACTTCCCTAAGGAATACAGGTAACAATAGTGCCCTTCTCCTAGAGTTGTTGAATGAAATTGGTCACATAAACCGCTTCTCAGAGTGCCTGGCCTCTTATAAGTGTCCATGACACAGTTGCTATTATTCTTTATTACAATTAGCAGCAAAAGCAGGGAAAACCCTAAGCGTCAACAAAGAGCTGACCCTCCTAATGTTGTTGTTGTTTGTTTTTATTTACGAAGTCATGTCTGACTCTTTTGCAACCCCATGGACTGTAGCCCACCAGGCTCCTCTGTCCATGTGATTTCCCAGGCAAAAATACTAGAGGGGGCTACCATTTCCTTCTCCAGGGAGTCTTCCCAACCCAGGGATTGAACCTAGGTCTCCTGTATTGGCAGGCGGGTTCTTTACTGCTGAGCCACCAGGGAAGCCCTGATTTTTCTCATAGAGATCCTTAGAACACTTGCCTCCGGGTTGCCTGGCTTAAGCAGATCCCACAGAGCTTCTGTTATCCATGCACTCCCCTCACATGCCTGTTTCTTCCATATCTATTACAGGCTGAGGGACCAAATGTCCCAATTTGCCCGGGACAGTCCTGGTTGATGCCTCTTGACTCAGGGTAATTATTAATAGCACCTCTTTTCACTCATACAGTCACAGTTATGATGATAAATGGTGTGGTCACCCTAGCCACTATGAAAAAATATTTTCATCAATCCTTACCTTGTATTTCATACCTGTGACTCATTTATTTTGAAACTGGAAGTTTGCACCTCTCGCTCTCGATCACCTGTTTCTCTTACTCCCATTCTTATGGGAAAAGTCTTTAATGTTTCACCACTAAATATGAGGTTACCTGCAGATTTTTCATCGATATCATTGACTTCTAGCACTACCTTACTTAGAGTGTTTTCTCTATTCATTGTAACCATCTCATGATTTTCTCTCATATTCTGTAATTTATTAAATCACAATGATACTTTTCAGCATTTAAAGAATCTTACATTCTTGGGATAAATCTCATTTCTTGTTGGATTTAATCTGCTAATATTTTGTTAATGACTTGTGTGTCTACATTATTAGTGTAATGCTGTAAGAAAACTATTTTTGCTCCCTTCCTGTATTTGACAATCAAATGAGATTGTGAATTCAAAAGGGTGTTTTAGACTGTAAAGGGCTATCCACATGGAGGCCAGGCTGCTGCACCTGCTAATGATGATGGCCAAGCATGGTATAATGATGGCCCTCATCATGGCAATGGAGCCCAGGCTGGTCAGGAACCAGCCTCAGTGACTCATTCTCTTCTATCACAGATTTAGTCATAACCAATAACTCAGAATCCTCAGCTTGTGAGTCTGGAAAAGATGTCTACTGGATTCTCCAGGGAGGCCCCAGTTTTAAATATTCTCTTATTGTCATTACATCACATATCCTGATTTTAAGAGTAATTTTCCCTGAATGCATTGACTTATTCTTGCCTAGAAACTCACCTGCCACTTTCCTGACT
The DNA here is from genome assembly GCF_042477335.2 of Ovis canadensis. Taxonomy (NCBI): domain Eukaryota; kingdom Metazoa; phylum Chordata; class Mammalia; order Artiodactyla; family Bovidae; genus Ovis; species Ovis canadensis. The sequence goes on from NC_091248.1 coordinate 84,424,541, forward strand.
ACTCAGGTAGACGCAGAACACTTTCCCATAATCTGTCCTAATGCAGGAAGGGCTAATTGATTTCATTGATTTCATTTTTCATTGATTTCATTGACTTCTAGCACTAGGTTACTGAGAGTGTTTTCTCTATTCATTGTGACCATCTCATGATTTTCTCTCATATTCTGTAATTTATTAAATCACAATGATAAATTTTCAAACATTTAAAGAATCTTACATCTTGGGATCAATCTCATTTCTTGTTAGATTCAATTTGCTACTATTTTGTTAATGACTTGTGTGTCTACCTTATAGTGCCCTACCTAATGCAGGTAGGGCTGATGATACACATATAGTTTTAATATACCTGTAAAGATTTCAGTCTCTGCTTAGGAAGTTTAAATCCAAGTAAGGTTTCTCAATTTTGAGAAAGTTTACTGAAACTATCCTAATTTGTATATCCTTTGCATAACTCTGTTTGTTACTTCTTTCATTTATTTATTCAGCAAATATCTATGAAGTGGCTGCTATATGCCAGGCACTAGGCATTGTTCTAAGGGTAGGAGACACAGAAGAAGACAAGATAGGCAAGGCCGTGAGTGCCCTCATGAGATTGTCTGGGTACTAATTGAATGTTGAAGCCCTGTAGTGGATGCCAGGCAGTGCCGCCTAGACCCCACTTCAGGACCCTGACATGCATTCCCCTAATAGCCAGAAGTTTGGGCTTTCTTGATAATTCACATCCAAGACCCTCCATAGGCATGCCCTTGGAGCTACCTCACCAGAAGTTACATTCCCTTCCAGCTGCATCTCTTGACAGGTGGAATGGGGGGAGGGGAAGGTACAAAGGCCCAGCCCCCTGGCCTCAATATAGGACAACTCTGGGGGCCCTCCTAGCTCTAGATCCCAGCTATGTGGCCACTTAACTCCTCTTTCTGCCCCATTCTGCTTCCCTCACTCCTCCCAGGTATCATTTCCAGAATATTCTCCAATCAATTTCTCCAATAAATCCCCATCTCAGAGTCTGTTTGCTGTAGGCACAGCCCTAAAACCAGCCTAAGTCCTGATATCTCTTTCGATGCTACCTCTGGGACAAGGCAAGAGATAAACTGCATGACTATGAAATGTCTTTCTTCAAACACAGTAGAGCTTAAAAATACACTGGACCTAAGTATAGAAGTTTATTGAGAAAGGGAAAACTATTTTTCTCCATAACTAAAGCCATACCTGACAATACTTCAAGGAAATCATGACATCCAACTAACATTGCTCCCCAGAAGATCAATAACCAAACAAAACCACCTACCATCATCTGAACAAGAGTTTCATGAAAAGTTGTCTAACAGCAAAATTTCAAGCAGGAAGTGTCACAGACATTAACCATGGAAATGAGTATAACACTATCAAAGGGGCAGAACCCTCTGCTATGATGTGGGTCATGGGTTCCCATAAGCTGTGAGATGACATTTCTGTCTCACACGAAAACTTTTATAACATAGTGACCTAGAATCTTCGCACAAAAAACATTACTTCCATGCTTTGTGATAGTCTTTCAAGTTTGGTTTCTTTTGGATGGAACAGCAAAAACTGTTCAAGGGTGTAGTGAGACACTGAAAGCCACAAGGGAGCTTTGAGATGGGAAAAGAAGGGGAATCCCAATCAGCCTGAGATAGTTCCTGTGTGTGTTTCTCCAAGACCTGACAGGTGCTCAGTGAATGACTCCTGGTGCTGGGATGACGGAACAGAATAAAATAGTGAGCCCCTAATGAGTCACTCACTCATCCAACAACCACTTATTTAACACCGTGTGGTCAGGTTGAAAGTTAAGTCAAATAGCAAAGAGATCACCAAATACAGAAGCCTAAAGAAGCACAAGCTTACTCTGTTATTTATGTAACACTAGAAGGCAGATGGTCCAGGTTGAGAGAAACTCTGCCATATGCGGTCATGGACTTAAAGTCCATGTCTTTCCATTCACTTGCACTGCCGCCATCCAGAGCGTTGCCCTGTCTACACAGTCAAACTGGGCACGGCAGTGCCATGTGCCTGCCCTCCGGTGGGTGAGCACCAGTCTAGGGCTTGGCTTCCAGACAAACGAGGCAGAAGTTAAACACATCACTTCTTATCTCACTCCACAGGTGACAACTTGGGCATCAGGCCTCCCAGTCACAAAAGAAGCTGGTAATGTGGTATAGCTGGTGCCGGGCAATGTGTGGCTTAAATCCTGTTACTTTAGGGAGGAGAACAAACTTTGGTGGACAACTGGCAATCTCTGAGCATAGCATCCTGCCAGGCCTAGATGGATGGCAGTGAGAGGACCTGTAACGCTTGCTGCCAAGGAGCTTACAGGCTGGTGGGAATGAAAACGGGAATCAAGAGAAATAATTACCAAACATAAAAGTTCATGAAGAGCATGAAGATGATGTGATAAGAATAAGAATGAAGTCTACTAGACAGAGAAACCCAAACCTCAAGGTCCCTGGAGGGACAGTGAGTTGGGTGCGCCTGATGCCCGTCCAGAGAGTAGAGCTGGAGCAGACAGTGAAAGGGAGGGACATGGGCTGGGGATTCAGAGGAAACAGGGCAGGTCTGAAGGACTGGCAGCCATGGTGAGGCATTCTCATGGGGAAGTACAGTGAGAAGGCAGAGATTTTCAAAGATCCCTAGTGGCTACCACAGGGAGAATATAGCCCTCTGTGTAAACCACCAAGTACTCTGGGAGGGGAACTCTAGGGTCATTAGGGTGAATGTTTAAATCTTGTCTCCGAAGAGTAATTTTGAGATGAGAAATTAACCCCCTGATAGCTGATGTGTCTTTGGATTTTCAGAGGGCCTACTGAGACCAGGCACACAGAACAGCAGTCTGAAGAATGCTCAAAAATCCAGGGCCTTCAACTAGAAAATATACACGCATCCCAGTGTTCACAGCAGCACTATTCACAATAGTCAAGACATGGCAACAACCTAAGTGTCCAGCAACAGATGAATGGGTAAAGAAGATGAGACATATATAAACAATGGAATATTACTCTGTCATAAAAAACAATGAAATAATGCTGTTTGCAGCAACATGGATGGAGCTGGAGATCATCATATGAAGTGAAATAAGTCAGAAATAAAAAGACAAATACAATGTGATAATACTCATATGTGGAATTTAAAAAGCAATATAAATGAACTTATTTACAAACCAGCAACCAACTCAACAGACACAGAAAACAAGCTTACTATTACCAACAGGGAAAGGGAAGGAGAGATAAATTAGGAGTATGGGATTAACCAATGCATGCTACCAAATATAAAATAAACAACAAGGATTACTGTATAGCATAGGAAACTATATTCAACATCTTGTAATAAACTATAATGGAAGAGAATTTTTAAAAAAGAATATAGATACACACAAATATATGTTGAAATCACTTTGCTGTACACTTAAAATTAACATAATATCAGAAATCAACAATACTTCATTTTTTTAAAAAAATCCAGAGCCTCCAAACTAACTTTGCTGGAAGGCAGACAACTGGGAAGCACATTATAGGGAGACGGGGATAAGTGCTCGGTTTTATGTCTAACTGCTTCCCTGGTGGCTCAGACGGTAAAGCGTCTGCCTGTAGTGCAAGAGACCTGGGTTCAATCCCTGGGTTGGGAAGACCGCCTGGAGAAGGAAAAGGCAACCCACTCCAGCACTCTTGCCTGGAAAATTCTATGGACTGAGGAGCCTGGTGGGCTACAGTCCATGGGATCGCAAAGAGTCGGACACGACTGAGCGACTTCATTTTCAGTTTTCAGTTACTTCTTACCTTCAGTGGGGGGATTCTTCACACTTGAATTGCAAAGTTGTTACTTGACTTGAAAATGCAGGCAGCTGGGAAGCAAGACTAGATTCTCCAGAGGACATAAAAAGGTGTGAAAAGTAAAAATACCTTCTCTGGTTTTGTTTATCTTAATATGGAAAATAATAAAAATTTATTTGTAACAGAAATGGCAGGCAAATACCAGAAATGGTAGGTAATTGTCTATACCTTTAAACAATACAGTCTTATATTTATAACTATATGCAGACATTAATAATACCTAAAAGTGGCATAGTTTTCACCAGTTTACAAAGTCTTTGTCCATGTTACCTTATGCAGATACTTGTTTGAACTGGATTTCCTATAAATGGATTTTAACAAGCAAATGAAATCAATGGACTAAAAACTGAAATTTTAATGGGTCTATATTACCTATTTGGGCTTTCCTGGCAGCTCAGTGGTAAAGAACCCAACTGCCAATGCAGGACACGTGGGTTTGATCCCTCGGTTGGAAAGATCCCCTGGAGGAGGGAAAGGCAACCCACTCCAGTATTCTTGCCTGGGAAATGTCATGGACAGAGGAGCCAGGTGGGCTACAGACCACAAAAGAGTCAAACCACAACTTAGCAACTATACAAGAACAATATATTGTTATTAATACCTATTAATGCATCTGAAAGAGATGGGAATACCAGACCACCTCACCTGCCTCTTGAGAAACCTGTATGCAGGTCGGGAAGCAACAGTTAGAACTGGACATGGAACAACAGACTGGTTCCAAATAGGAAAAGGAGTACATCAAGGCTGTATATTGTCACCCTTCTTATTTAACTTATATGCAGAGTACATCATGTGAAATGCTGGGCTGGAAGAAGCACAAGCTGGAATCAAGATTGCCGGGAGAAATATCAATAACCTCAGATATGCAGATAACACCACCCTTATGGCAGAAGTGAAGAGGAACTAAAAAGCCTCTTGATGAAAGTGAAAGAGGAGAGTCCAAAAGTTGGCTTAAAGCTCAACATTCAGAAAACGAAGATCATGGCATCTGGTCCCATCACTTCATGAAAAATAGATGGGGAAACAGTGGAAACAGTGGCTGACTTTATTTTTGAGGGCTCAAAAATCCCTGCAGATGGTGACTGCAGCCATGAAATTAAAAGACGCTTACTCCTTGGAAGGAAAATTATGGCCAACCTAGATAGCATATTCAAAAGCAGAGACATTACTTTGCCAACTAAGGTCCATCTAGTCAAGGCTATGGTTTTTCCAGTAGTTATGTATGGATGTGAGAGTTGGACTAGAAAGAAAGCTGAGCGCCGAAGAATTGATGCTTTTGAACTGTGGTGTTGGAGAAGACTCTTGAGAGTCCCTTGGACTGCAAGGAGATCCAACCAGTCCATTCTGAAGGAGATCAGCCCTGGGTGTTCTTTGGAAGGAATGATGCTAAAGCGGAAACTCCAGTACTTGGCCACCTCATGCGAAGAGATGACTCACTGGAAAAGATTCTGATGTTGGGAGGGATTGGGGGCAGGAGGAAAAGGGGACGACAAAGGATGAGATGGCTGGATGGCATCACTGACTCGATGGACAGAGAGGCCTGGCGTGCTGCAATTCATGAGGTCACAAAGAGTCAGACACAACTGAGCAACTGAACCGAACTGATGCTTCAGAAAAGCTTTGATTTCTTAAGCCCTTTGTTTGTAAAATGGTGACAACTTTGATGAAATTCTGCACATTTGTAAGTAAAATTTTGAAGCTTTCATGATAAAGGGTTATTTCAAATCTTTCTTATGAGGATATACACACAAACTGTCTCTGTTTACTCAAATTCTAAATTAGTTGCAGTGTGAACTAATCATTTCAAACATTAAAGTTTGGCCTCAAGATGAATTTAAAGGAGAAACATTTAGGCAGAACTATTGGAGAATTACCCTCAAAGTAAGATTGCTAAATCCGTAAATATTTTCCTCAGGGAGAAAGTGACAGTATCATCAGTTTCTAATTCCAAACAGAAAAAAAAAAAAAATTAGTCTGTGGACCATAGCAAACAACTTTGTGTCGGAACACTGAATTATATATTTCCTAATATATACAACAAAGAAATGTAAAATAGAAACATGAATTAGAGAGCTTTGATTTATTAATATCAACCACAATAGCCCAAGTAACTGTTCTGGTACAGGGATATTATTTGGGTAGCCATGCCCCAAATGCACAAAATCCAGCGTGGTAGGTATTTCCAGAAAACTAAGGAGGCACCAAAAACAATGAGTTTAACAGGAGCAACACAAGAGGGAGAGAATGAATTAAAAACAGGAGGAAAGGAAGCAGAGGGTACCAGTCACGTCTCTTGACTTATCACTCTTCTCAGAAAACCTGCTCTCCCGTCTTTGACAGAGAGCACGCCCCACTCCTGCCTCCCAGGCTTCGATTCATCCATCAGCAAGCACTGACTGAGCTCATCCTATTTGCTGGACACAGAGCTAGATCCATTCTATAAAGATGAGTTGCACATGGCCTCCATCCTCAAGGAACCACAGACTTGCTAAGAAATGGGCACAGAAACAAAAAATCTGGAAAGAGCTCTGACAGAGGGATTGCCAAGTTCTGAGTGACTTCATCCTGGGATATAACAACTTCTTTGCTCACAGATGCTGTGGGGCAGGGGACTGCGTGGTGAGGATGGCTTGTCTCTGGATCTCCATGATGTCTTGGATCTCAACCAGGAAGACACAAAGCCTGACTGGGGGACTTTGTGACTGGAAGCTGGATTCATCTGGTACCTGGAGGGAAAATGTTTAGGGTCTTCTATGTCTTACGTCTGGGTGAGGGGACCTTTAAAACAATCTCCTGCTGCTCCATGTTTCTCTGTTTCTCTTTTATTTCTTACTGTATTATCTGGCTGTGACCATAAAAAGGCCTCCAATATTTGTCCTGCCCAGCCCTTTTCAGCTTCAGCTTCCATACCCTTTCCCTAAGTCTGAAGCAGACAGTTGCTTGGAGTCACCCAAAGACACTCTATTCTTTCTCCCCTCTCGCCTTTCCACTGAAGGTTTCCTCTGCCTTGAATCTTCCCTGTGGGCCTAGCAATCTCCTACTTTTCCTTTCCAGAATCAACCCTACTGGAGTCTGGCCTCTGAAACCTTTGCTGAGGTCCCAGCTAGAGTTAATGCCCGCCTCCTCTCTGTCCCTCACACAGTGCATTCTCTTCTGGCCTGCACGTTCAGTACTGTTGTAATAAACTGTCTTCACATCCAGCTCTCTCAACACCCGGTAAGCCCTGAACACCTTTAAAGCCTAGAGAAGGTGTCACTCCCGTTTGTCATCTCTTCTGCTCTCAAGCATCTGACATGTAGGAGATGTTTAGCCGATGTGGACTTTTCATGGTGACCTTCAAAATGACCCTTTGCAGCCCATGTGGCACAACTTCTGAGTCTGTGCTCTAGAGCCCGGGAGCCATAACTACTGAGCCCATGTGCAGCAAGTATTGAAGCTGGTGTGCCCTAGAGCCCATGCTCTCAACAAGAGAAGCCACGCAATGAGAAGCCTGCCACACTGCAACTAGAGAGTAGCCCCTGCTTGCCACAACTAGAGAAAGCCTGCGCAGCAACAAAGACCCAGCACAGCCACAAGTAAATAAGTAAATAAAATTATTCTTAAAAAAAGATGACCCTTCACCTTCTCGGGCTTCTTGGGCTTCCCAGGTGGCACAGTGGTAAAGAATCCACATGCCAACACAGGAGATACAACTCAGTTTCAATTTCTGAGTTGGGAAGATCCCCTGGAATAGGAAATAGAAACCCACTCCAGTATTCTTGCCTGGAAAATCCCAAGGACAGAGGAGCCTGGTAGGCTATATTCCACAGGACTGCAAAGAGGTGGGCGTGACTGAGCACGGACGAGTGCGTGAGCATGCTCATGAGCGCGCACACACATCCTTGCAGCATTTTATCAGGCTTACATTAGGAAAGCCCTTTGACAGCTTTCATCTTCTACACACAACAGTCTTGCAATTATTAGCCCCATTTAGAGAGGAGAAAACAGAGGCTCAGAATCATGTGGTGATTTGCCCAAAGACACTTAGCAAGAAAGTGGCAGAGCTTGTTCCTGGGTGGTCTGTCTGCTGCACTATAGGGAAGTGGCACTGAGCTCAGGTTTAGAGATTTGCCTTGAACCCAGGATCTATCCTGAGCCCAGGGCCACGTCTGCTCCTCTGCTCACTCGATCCCATCAGTTTCAGTCTGAGCCCCCCTGAGGGTAGGCCTCCTGGAACCCAGAGGGAGGAGGGCCTGTGGGAGGTGACTTGGGTTGGCCTCCAGCAGGCTGACTCAAGTTCAAATTGTGGTCAAGTCAGCAAAGCTGAGGCTCCAGCCAGGACTGCACTGGGAAAGGGAAGGATGAGAGCTTAAATTATTTCTCCCGCAACTCCATCCCTGGCATTATTCTGCACGGAAAATCTACATTAGAGGCCCTATCCTACCTAAATGACCAGAAAATCTGGGCCAAATTAATGATACCTTCAAATACTTATGAATGGTCTTCATTTTGATTTAATTACTTAACTTTTTGAACAGGAAATACATTTTACAGGGTCTGACGCAAGAAAGTAGACAGCAAATGTGGTCCTTCTCACCTTTGACCTGTCACCAATTTCCTCTCCCCCAAAGTGTTACTTCAATATTCAAGAAAATACACTAATATATACACACATACATATTCTTTTTTCTCATTTTTACATGGACAGGCAGCCTTTGATATACTGTTCTATATCTTGATTTGTTTTACCTTGCCAATGTCTTGGAATTCCTTCTGTATCAGCACACGAAGAAGGGCCTCCCTCTTTTTCACAGCTGTACAGTATCCCATTGTCTGGCTGTGTCAAAATTTGCTTAACTGGTTCCCTGGGGTGGGGGTGGGGGCCATTCAGTTTGTTTCCCATCTGTTGCTTTTAAAATATTATAAATAATGTTGCAGTGAATAACACTATACATACATCATTTTGTTCACATGGGAGTATATCCATAAGACAGATTCCTAGCCTTGGAACTCCTGGGTCACAGGGGATGCGCATCTGTAATTTCAATGAGGAATGTTGCCAAATGGCCTTCCACAGAGTTTGCACTGATTTAAAATCCAGCTAGAAGTGTACCAGCAGACCTGTCTCCCAATGGAAGCCTCTAACTTCTTAGCCATCAGGGAAGATCTGAGGAGTCAAAGGAGCCAGGAAGACCAAATGACTCCTCTGCGTTTAGAAAATAAAGATGTGGGGTGGCGGGGGGGGGGGGGAGGGAATTGCCAATGGAAATCACAGGGAGACACCACTTCACATCCTCTAGGGTATCCATATTCCAAAAAAGCTGAAAACAAGTATTGGAGGGGCTCTGGAGAAATTGAAACTCTTGTGCATTGCTGGGGGGAATGTAAAATGCCGTAACTGCTTTGGAAAAGAGTTTGGTGGTTTCTCAAAAAAATTAAATACAAAATTACCACATGATTCAGCAATTCTACTCCTAGGTATATATACCAAAAAAGAATTGAAAATTGGTACTCAAACAAATACTCATTCAGGAACATTCACAGCAACATTACTCACCAGAGCCAAAAGACAGAAACCCAATGGATGAGTAAAGAAAAAAATGTGATAAGTTATATACAATGGCACATTGGTTAGTCATTTAAAAAATGAAATTTTCATGCATGCTACAACATGGATGAACCCCAAAAACACGCTGACTGAAAGAATCCAGCCACAAAAGGTCACATATCATATGATTATATTTACATGAAATATCCAAAATAGGCTAATTCAGAGAGATAGATACAAACTGATGGTTTCCAGGGACTGAAGGAGAGAGGGAATGGAGAAGTAACTGCTTACCAGGTACAGAGTTTCCTTTAGAACTGATGAAAATACTTTAGAACTTCATAGAAGTGGTAGTTACACGGCATGATGAATGTACTAAATTCCACTGAATTTTATACTTTAAAGTGGTATGCTATACAAATTTCACTTCAACAGTAAAAAAAGAAAAAAATTGTAAGTGGGAATCTCTTTGCGTCACTGTTTACAATATTCTTGGTCACTAACTTTCTGACTTCCCCACAGAGAAATGTTTCTTTGTGACCCCCGTCCAGGGTTGATCTATTGGTGGAAGCAGACAGGATTCTTGCCCAGTGGTCACTGGTAAAGGAAGGTCACAAATACTAGTGAATACCATATGCCAGGCAATAAGCTCAGTGCTCTCCATGCATTTTCTCATAAAATCTCCACCACAGCCCTGCAATCACTATCTTCATTTTACAGATGCAAACACGTGGTTTTGGAGAGTGTGAATAATTGCCCAGTGTTACTCAGTTGGAAAGAAGCAGAGGGTGACCCCAAAGCCAAGTCCCTTCCATGAAGCAGCCAGCTAACTGTTCTACCCATCTCAGCAAGGGTCAGGGAAAGCAGGTCTTTGTGACCCCCCCAAACCCCTCCTAATAACTCAATGACCTGGGCCTTTGGCCAGGCTGCTCCTCTGAGAGGCACCCAGCTTCTTCTCCTGAGGCCTGCTGTGTTCAGCTTGCTACAGGCATTTCCCTGAAGCCCAGCTTGTCCCTTCTTGCCCTCCTATTTAACATAGTGAATTGAGTTTGTGGCACCCCATAAATACTAAGTGAATTAAATTGATCTCAGTAGGCTGGAACAAGTGAAACAAAATGAATTCATAGTGTTCTGACTCTGTCCTATTCTGAATCAGGTTGTTTGAATCAAATAACCTCACCTCATTCCTGCTGTGATAGGATGAGTGAGGGCTTTGGTGTTAAAACAGACTTAACTTCAAATCCTGGGTCTGCCACTTCCCTGCTTTGTGATCTCTGAGACTCAGTTTACTCAGCTGTAAAATGGGGTTGCAAAACTGTAGGAAGGACTGAACAATACAGTGTGAGAAACTGTCAGCATACTTCATTCAGAAAATACCTACAAAGGCCCCACTATGTAACAGGCAGGATATTGGTGCAGGGGACTCTTTTTAATGTGGTTAAGACAAGCACGATCTTTGAACACAGGAGACTTTCATTATAACGGGAGAAACAGACATTAAATCACTACAGTCTGCCCTCTCTATCTGAGGGATCTGCATCCACAGATTAAACCAACCTTGGATTTTTTTTTTAAAAAAAGGAAAAATTTCAGAATATTTCGAAAAGCAAAATGGGAATTCAGCACATGCCAGCTGCTATTTACATAGCATTTACACTGTACTGGGTATTATAAGTAATTTAGAGATGATATAAAGTATACAGGAGGATGTGCATAGGTTATATGCAAGTACTTCATCATTTTATATAGTGCAGTGCAGTCGCTCAGTAGTGACTGACTCTTTGCAACCCCATGACTGTAGCCTACCGGCCTCCTCCGTCCAGGGATTTTCCAGGCAAGAGTACTGGAGTGGGTTGCCATTTCCTTCTCCAGGGGATCTTCCTGACCCAGGGATCCAACTTGAGTCTCCTGCATTTCAAGCAGATGCTTTACCGTCTGAGATAAGGTGCATCCTAAGATTTTGGTACCCAAGGCTGTCCTGGAACCAACCCCCATGGATACTGAGGGATGATTATAATTGCAAACCAGGAATCTCATCTGTTATGTGAGTGGAGGGGCATCTGAGAAGGCTTTTGAAGGGAGTGACATTAGAATTGAGACTGAAGAAAAAGTAGGCTAAGCAGGAGGGAGGGGAGAATGTTACAGCAAAGGGCACAATAGCTGCACAGGCTATAAGGAGAAAATGAGCTGGGTGAGTTTGAGAAACCAAAAAGGGATCACTGTGACTGGACCTAAGTGTCCAGGGGAGAGGGGCTTCCCAATGACACATGGCACAGAACCTAAGATATAGTGGAGGAAAAAGAACTGGACCAATCAGAATCTCTCTTGGGAGTTACATTAAGGAATTCCATGAGAGTGGCCAGAAGTTAAAAGGGAGACTGAGGCCCAGCCAGGGCCATGTTGAGCCAAAGCCACATGTAATCTGACACCATGAGAGAAAAATTCCAAGAGGTATCAGGAAAAGCCCATCAGTAGATGCAGAGAAAATGGAGCAAAGGCACAGAGAGAAGCAGAGATGCAACGAAAGACACTGAACACCAGAAACTAACAACATTGTAAATCAACTATGCTTCAATAAAAATTTAAAGAAAGAAAGAAGGACACTGTGGTTCTAGAGGAAGATGGGGATTCTCTGAGCTGGTACAGCAACTTGCTCCTGCCCCAGATTCATTCTTGCCCAAGCTAGCCCTGAGGCCTTTTTCCTTTGTCACCCTAGGTGAACCTCCTCCATAAAATTCCTCCTTGCCTGAACTAGGCTGAGGGACCTCTGCTCCTCACATCCCTAGGACCAAAGCAGACAGCTACTTAATTGGGTCACTACCTTTTGCTCTTTCCCATCTCCCTTGCACACAGGGCTTACACGAGCTATTGGGGGGGAAATGAGCGAATGAGATTTACACCCAAAAAATAATGGCTGGAGAGGCATATGGAGCTTGTTTTTCTCATTCATATCAGTTTCAATTGGCACGTTCTGCACTCTAAGAAATGGCATTTTCAGTGTGGTCCCCATAGTGAGCCTAGAGCGAAAAGTCAGAGAGGAAGCAGATGGGAAGGAGGCAGAACAGGGCAGGTAGGGAGGTCTGCAACACCCACTTGTACAGACATTTACCTACACGCAAGTGCCTATAAGCACCTCCTCAGTCACTAAACTTGAGTGAAGACAGTGGCATAGCACACACAGAGGAATCTGCCTGGCTGAAGTCTACATTTTCTCTGTTTAGTTAATGGTTTCCTTTCCTTAGATAACACATTTTGAACCTTGTGTGAGGCAGAAACTTCCCACTGTAATGTAGAGTTGTGCCCTTCTTTTCTTGCAATGGCCTGATATACCACTGCTATCCTTTCTGTTATTACGATGTCAACTGCATGGGTACCACTCTGCTCTGTGAGCACCCTCAGCGTGCAGCACCCAGAATGGGTTCCTTGACAGGACAGAGCTCTAATATCCTCAGACACAGAGAAGAGATGATTCCCTGTGCCTTGGATTCCAGCTGCCACGGCTATGGAGCCAAACTCCTTGAAGAGTGGTCAGTCAGCCAACTGGGGCCTTGCCATTAACTGAAGAGAGGGATCAGCCATGTAGGAGCTAACTCAGTCATAGAGAAAAAAAAAAAAAGGAAAGAAAATAATCTGCCATTTCTAATTCTTTACAAGTAACTAAAGTATTCTTCCCTGGACATTCTCTCATGTTGACAATCATGAGGCAATATGCTTATGGGGTAAGAAGCAGATTCAACAAACACCATTTAGCTTCTGTGACAGGACAATGCTCCCCAAATATGAGCTCTCTTCCAGTTCCCAGCCTCCCTTGCTGTTAGGAGGCCATGTGACCAGTTCCAGCCTATGGGCTGTGGGGGAAGTTCTGTGGGTCAGTTCCAGGCTGAGGCAATCAAGAGCCAGTTGGCCACTTCCATCTCCTGCCCCTGCTAGAGTCTCCCTGAAGGCCACCTGCTCCTGAGAGCATAGCTACAAGATGAAAAAGGGCTGCCCAGCAAGCAACAAACTTTACATGAACAAAAAAATGACTCTTGTGTTCAATCGCTGATATTCTGAGGTTTCTGTGTTACCACAGGGTGGAACAGTCTCCTCCGGGCCTCACACTGTGAGAATCTAGGTAGGAAACACAGAAAGGTAAGAAATAATCCTGATATCAAGGAACTTACAGTCTAAAGTGAAAGAACAGATAGGCAAATATTCCCATGTCAAATGTTGAAGTTGAGGCCATAAAGCTGGTAAATGGATATAGATTCAAATGGCTTCATAATAGAAAGTGATTTTTACATGTGGGTAAAAGGACAGACTAACAGATTTAGGTCAAGGACCTAAGAGATCAAATTTCATTAAGTATGGTGGCCATGCCATCCTGAGATGGCATGCTAACTTCTTCTAACTATAATATGGGATGTTTTAAAACATGAAGGAAAATAGAATAGTGTAATGAGCCCTCATTCCACTCAGCACCCAACTTGAAGGTTATTGTCCTTTGCCAGTAAGATTTTCTCTACTCCATATGTGTCTTTCCCTTTTGTAATTTTTTTTTAGAGGCCCTACCTATTCTGCTGTCACATAAGAGCAAAAGAAATCTTATAAACATCAGCTAAAATGTCAAGAGCCACCTAACCATGTTGTGTTTGCTGAGCTTACACAGCAAAATGTCTGGCCAAATTGCTGGCAGCAAACACACATAACACATGGCCGCAGAGGGGGACAGAGCCAGAGACCCAGACGGGCCCTTCACAAAGCACCTACCAGAAGAAGAAAGACAACACAAAGTGTGTATCTGTCCTTTAACTGCTGGGACACATGGTCCTGAGATTCAGGGAACTGTCAAGAAGGTTGTATTCTATCAGGTAACATGGAAAGTGGCCCCTAACTCTGGATCCTATCTTTGGCTTATCACCAAGAATAAGTGGCTTCTATGAGGCAAGGCTATGTTTTTTCCACTGGTCATGAATGGATGTGAGAGTTGGACTGTGAAGAAAGCTGAGTGCCGAAGAACTGATGCTTTTGAACTGTGGTGTTGGAGAAGACTCTTGAGAGTCCCTTGGACTGCAAGGAGATCCAACCAGTCCATTCTGAAGGAGATCAGTCCTGGGTGTTCTTTGGAAGGACTGATGCTAAAGCTGAAACTCCAACACTTGGGTCACCTCATGCGAAGAGTTGACTCATTGGAAAAGACTCTGATGCTGGGAGGGATTGGGGGCAGGAGGAGAAGGAGATGACAGAGGATGAGATGTCTGGATGGCATCACTGACTCGATGGACACGAGTGTGAGTGAACTCCGGGAGTTGGTGATGGACAGGGAGGCCTGGCGTGCTGTGATTCATGGGGTCGCAAAGAGTCGGACACAATTGAGCGACTGAACTGAACTGAACTGATAAGGCAATGACCCAGAAAGATGTTCAATCGCTGGCTCTGGAAGTGAATGACTGCCTCCTGGGTTTGAGCCTGTGACTTTGGCATAACCACATCACTACCATCCAACCAGATGAGTGACTCTACGGCCTCATGGCCAAGTTCCAAACTTAGAATTATGTTTACTGCTCCTATAGAATCAGAGAGGATTTTAGAATCTGAGTGACAGAGAGAGACAAAGTGTGAGGACAGACATAGACAGAGACTCAGAAGAGGACAAGAGTGAGGGAGCATCTATTCATTCATCCATCTATCCATCCACACAAAGGTGAGACAAAGGTAGCAAGAAGGAGCCAGCAGAAGGGCCAGGCTGAGAGCACGTGTGAGGCAGACAGGGAAGCACAGAGGTGAACACCAGCTTTTCAAGTCCATCCTGAAGAACTCCACTCCAAAATCAATCCACTCCAAGAGAAACTAACAGGCAAGCTGCAGCCTGGGCCTTCTGTTTTCTACAAAGCACAGAGCTCAGGCAGCTTTGTTGAACCACCCGTGTGGCCCTCTCTGGATGGGTATGAACAACCAGCCTTTGTTCTATTTTCCCAGCTTTAGTGGAAAGGAACAGAAGCAGTCAGCACAACAGCATATCAGAAGTGGATTATTGGTTTAGAAGGGGACTCAGATCCCAGAAGCACCCTCCTCAACAAGATAGTGCAAAGGTCTGAAGAGAAAGCAGAAGGTTGTGGCTGGGGTGACGTGCCAATTAAGAGGACTTGTTTGGAGTGACTTGGTGTGGCAATGAGAACAGTGCATATGAATGATCAAAAGCAGGCAGGACCCTCTCCCATCAGTCACAGAGGATGCTTAAGGCCGGTTCCTTTGAATGCTGTTTTAGTAGTGGTCTCATACAATACATCTTAAGGAACATTTATACTGTGTTCACTGTGCATTCAACTGTGGCCACTTCAAAGGTTTAGCCAAGTATTTTATGGCCATGGTAAAGGGTTCTTATTGATTTAAATTACAAGCTTGGCTCCCGTCAGCTCCACTTGAGGGCAAAAATGCAATAAAATATCCCTCAGCACAAGAGACAGACATATCACATTGAAAATCTTAAGAGATCCTTTTCACTATAATCACTTTCAGTGATATTTATTTATATGGGCAAGGTTATCAGAGAGATTTGTCTACAATCTTTAGGCTTTGGGGAGTTTGTCTTGGTTTGGATGCTTGCTTTTTAAAAAATCTAGTTCAGACTTGGGCCAAAAAAAAAGGTCATGAGTGCATTCCACCTCCCCTGGTTTAGTTCTGCACCACTCCCTGGCTACTAACAGAGGGTTGTTCCAAGAACAGTGACAGTGGCATACTGGCTATCATGGCTGAGGGATTATGGTTTTCAGTCCTCCGATCATTTGCATATCCAGCAGGCCAAACTCAGATGAATGAGAGGTGTCAAGCCGTGAATGACAAGCCTGTCAAGGCAATGGAAGGCTGTCCCAGAATTAACTGTCAGGGAGACAAACTCCACTCTGGAGACAGAACCAGGAACAAGCTATTGGAAGACTCTAAAATTGAGAGGGGTTCGAAGCTGTCAATGTGAGGCACTGTTTATCGTTTATCTACTCACTAAACCCTGTGATAATCAGCACAAAGGAAGTTGCTTTATGCTGAGAAAAATGGAGAAAATCAAAGCAGCATGCTCTGGTCTGGTTCATTCCTGGTTCCCTTATAATAATTTGCCTGAAACATAGCCAAGACAGAGCTAACCCCTGGACATACACAGAAAATAGCAAATGACTATTATGTATCTGACATTTGAAATAACATGTTTCTGGAGGGTTGGCATTACAAGACTCATTTCACTTCAAAATGTTATTCCTAATGTAATTTTTTAAAATTCATAAGAGGCACTTGCTAGAATTCAGTGTAGCACTAAAGTCACTCAAAAGACAGAGGTCAAATTCATTTCATTTCTTTTATGTTTTCTTCTCTCTGCTAGATGAAATAAATGATTAAGCCTAGAACACTTGGCAGTTCAGCGAATGTGCTCCATGGCACCATTACAAGATCGATTTTCTCAATACAGGAGTCTTTCTAGGGTGCACATTGCTTAGCTGACATCTGTCGCCGTTGTCATGGCAGCGCTCTCTCCAGCATAGTGAGAGGTCAGGCCTGACAGGAAAGGCCTCGCCAGCTCTACCCCAGTCACTTCAAGGTTAACAGCCAATGGACCAAAGAAATAGGCAATTATAGTACAGTCAATTCCAGTTAAGGAAATATCTGAGAAGTAAATATGGCTGATAAGTGAATGGAAATGAAACAGCCAGTGCTATTGATGCAATCCCATAATATCAATATCATTTTGTGGCACAGTTTGGTTGTTTCTTGTAAAATTTCCATGATCAAACAAATCTAGCATGAGAAAGGATAAGCAAAACTTCATCGTGCTGCCATTAATCTCTGTATTTGAAGGAGAGAATTCCCACAAATGGAGAGATGAAGAGCAGAAGAGCAAAGGTTCTTCCAGGAAAAAGTGCAGAGAAGATTCCCAGGGTCTCCATCCCCTGTTGGTTTAGTCCCTAATATTTCCAGCTGCGTGCGTGCCTAAAAAAGATTCTCAGCATCTTAAAGGAAATTGCATAAAATAATGTTAATACTTCTCATTGCAACCTCATAAAGTTATCAGCATAAAAATTCTTCCTACAGTTTCAACAACCCTGAAAAATATCAAGCTTTCCAAATTACCTACATGTTGGAATTAATAATTTCCCATAATATACATTTCTACTAAAGCATAACTTTTGATAGACATTCTTTGAATAGAATTAGAAAAATGACAGTGGAACTAAACTGTAAAAATTTTCAATTACAAGTTGCATACCCCAGGAATTCAGTTACTGACAACCCCTGCAGGTTGCAGTATTTGAAATTCATTACAACACATGCAGTCATATTACCCACTCCTGATTAAATCCTACAGTTAGTATGAAGAGATCTTTAGATTTCATCAGACACTTGAAAGAATGACAATGACTCTTCTTCAGCTGTGAGATTTTGTTACTCCCAAGAATGGAAAGTTAAGTGTAAAAAAAAAATAAACATATGTCACTGTGGTAACTTGTCTCAGATTTTTGTCAAAACGTTCTTGTCTCTGGCCAGCGTAGACCATAGTTGGTCCATCCTTGGCCACATCAAGAGGTGGAATCTCACCAAGCAGTGGTCAAGTTGCACTTGTCAATTTGTTACCCAGAGTTTTCACTAATAAACTGAAGCCATCCATGTCTTTCACCACCTACATGGGTGGAAGCTGGCTTAGCACTTAAACTGGTGAGCTGACAATATTCCCTTCAGCCACACGGTCTCTTAAAAACCAAAGACTTCATTTGAAAATCCAGCATTATTTTAGAAAGGTTCTATGTGGATGAAAGTGTAACCCACTCCAATTAGCTTAAGCATAGAGGATTTTATTGTAAAGACACAACAATCTTGAAAAGGGTTAACAGTATAAACAGGAAACACACTACCTGCAAGCCAGGTAAAATAAAAACTGGAATTGGAAAACCAGAATCCAGGTTTATTCTCTCTACATACATTTCATCTCTACCATGTTTTTCTTCTTTCTCTCTCTCTTTCAGCAAGCTTCCCCTGCTTTCAGCGTCACTTAACCTGGCATAGCTTTTCAGTCTGGCACCATCCTCATCTTACTAATTCAGTTTCTCAATGTCTGAATTTCAGATCCACATAAGACAGAGGCTGATGAGCTCAGCCCAGACAATGGATTGGCTTTCCCACAGTCAGGTGCCCAGGTGGATTTAACCAGCCAGAGTGGGCATAAGAGCAGGCATGGTTATGCAATTTAAATATGACAGACCAAGTCCACCACTTCAGCAAGGTAACATACTCAAAACATGTCTTCTGTGTCTTCTACAATGATCAGAGATGACACATAGATTGAAAATCCTCCACATGCCCAAAAATTTCACCAGTGAGCAAGGCTTCTAAGAAATAATAATAAATTTTTAAAAGGATGCTGAGACGGTTATTGAAGAGTACAACCATGAACTCGTATTAGTTTCAATATTATCAGTCATCCCCATCAATGTATAAAAAACCTTGCCTAGTCACAGAAAAAGTACACACTCTTAAGCCTTGACCTTTACAACAGGCTTCAGCCAGCATTGTACCCTAGAGTGTGGCCTGCACTTGCCCTGCACTTCAGTCAACATGAACCATTCTGCTCCCTGTTCAAGCTCCACCTTCTCCCTTTCTCTGTGTCTCCTTCCACAGTGTTTCCAGTCCATATTCACCCTGGACCACACTATAATTAAATATAACTAACACACAGTAGCACTCAAAGAATAACCAGGAAGTAATGAATGGCCCCTGGAAGTAGGGTATTTGCTCAAGCAGATAGCTTAAATGGATATTTGATGTCATTTGTTAAGAGAAAGCATACGGAGCTTGTCCTTGAGGGCCAACTCAGATGCCAATGCCTCATAAAACCTTCCCTTGACTACACAGATGAAAAATCAATAATCTCGCCTCAGAGGAAGCATTTATTGTCTCTATCACTGTTTTCCAAATGTAAGAACTTGTGGATCCTTGAAACTGTAAGCCTACAGACCTCAGTCTGAGAAATAGTCCACTTGCAGTTAAACCCTGTCACCTAACAAGCCCCTTGAGCCACAGTCATAAAAGCAGGCCCTGAAATTATTAATATATGGCATGCCTAAGTTATTAGACTGACCCTCCAATGATCCGGTATATTCTTTTACCAATGTTTGCTGCTGCTAAGTCGCTTCAGTCATGTCCGACTATGTGTGACCCCATAGATGGCAGCCCACCAGGCTCCCCCATCCTCGGGATTCTCCAGGCAAGAACACTAGAGTGGGTTGCCATTTCCTTCTCCAGTGCATGAAAGTGAAAAGTGAAAGTGAAGTCGCTCAGTCGTCACCAATGTTTAGATAATCACTAAAATAAAAACACAAATCATCATCACTAAATTTCCATTTTAAATAGCTAATTGTTCCATGCAGGGCCTGCATAGTCTGGCATACCCAGAAGACTAGAATTCCAAATCACTGGCCCCACATGGAATTAACCAGATACCATCTCTGCCATTTTCAATGTGGCTATGTAACTCTAGCTATTGAAAATAAATACCCTCTGTAGTTTGGTAAATTACGTCTTCAAGTTACACTTGGTCAAAGCCATAAATTCAAGGCTTGTTTTGGGCTGTGATAGATTTCTAACTTATTCACCTGTAAACCTAGTCAAAACACTGATCCTGGCTTTTTACAGACCCCATGATTCTAGGCATACCATCTGAGGAGGAACACCTATCATTCACTAAACAAGAGCACCGAGAACTGCTTTATATGCTCACAAGTTATGAAAATACAGTATTGACTCCGTCTGAGGACTTTTCTGCTTATTTACCATCTCTGGTCAAAGCTGAGGATTTCTGTATTAGACATAAAGATGACTTCTTTTATCTTTTGTCCTATTCTTTGAGTGCCTTTTTTTTTTTTTTTCCAAATTTGGGCTGTGGCTATTTTTCAGTTCTTTATTCAATATATAAGATGTCAAGAATTGTGCTGGGCATCTGAGAATACAAATATCTCACAGCCTAATACAGGAGACAGATATGTAAATAAACAGTGCAATTGAATAAATTCTGCAAACAAGATATATATTAAAAGCTATGAAAAAGAAGAAAATTGTTAACACTCGCTCAGGCATTTCAGGAGAGTATCACAAAAAAAGAATCTTTGCAGTTGCATATTGTTATTAGTTATAGACTGCTGCATAACAAAGACCCCAAAACATAGCAGCTTAAAACAAATTTCTTCTCACTCAG
Organism: Ovis canadensis; assembly: GCF_042477335.2. NCBI lineage: Eukaryota > Metazoa > Chordata > Mammalia > Artiodactyla > Bovidae > Ovis > Ovis canadensis. Next base: position 84,445,119 of record NC_091248.1, read on the forward strand.
TTTCTGTGCATTAAGAATTTGAGTTAGCTCACGGGATCACTCACATGGCTATTGGGAGGCAGCCTCACTTAGCTCCTCTCGGTGGGCTTCTCCATGTGGGGCTGCTTGAGTGTGCTCTTGAAATGTCAGGTGAATTTCCCAAGAATGAGTGAGCTGAGAAAAGATGGAGACAGAAAGACAGGTCCAAATCTTGGGCATCACGCACCATCACTTTCTACATATTCTCTTCCTTAAACATTACCAAGTACAGTTCACACCTAAAGGGATAGCGACCAGATCCCATCTTTGGAACAGAAAACTATCAAAGAACTCATGGATATATTTTTCAATCACCATGAGTACTGAGGAATGAATAGGAGCTCTCTACAGAGAAGCTTAGAAAAAAGAGAGAAAGAAAGAGAATCTAGAGCAGTCTAGGCAGAGGCAACAGCATGGACAGGTGTGAAAAACCATGAGTTCCCAGAAAAGTAAAGCATTGACTGGAGATGTTCAAACTTATCTGAGCCTTTTAATTAGATAAAATCTTACAAAGAAGCCCAGCATGCAAATCAAAGAAAATGAGCTCTACCACAGCTGAAGCTAGGTAAAGGAGGGAGAGGGGGAACTCCGTCACCCAGGTAGCCTTTATGAAAACTCTCGGAGGCCCTAGAATATCAGAGTTTTCTGAAAACCACTGCTATACCCAGTGGCTGTTATTGGTTATCTATAGAAGCAAGGCATGCTCTTGGTTAATCCTTGTCTCATCAGGTAAGAAATTGTGCTCTTGTTCTGTCACTGGGCTACAACTAAATAAAAACAGATAAAACTATCATTTAAAGAACAGTGATCTCACTGCAATGCAGAAAACCCCAATTTTCCTAATGAATTATATTTCAAGAATTCACTTGTAAGAGAGCTCTTTTTAAAAAAAACCTCTGTATAAGTTAGCTACTGCCACAAGGGTGCTGTGTAACAAACTATCTTAGAACTCACTGACCTAAAACAATTATCATTTATTCTCACATATCTACAGGTCAGCTGGAGGTCAGCTAATTTACACTGGTTATGCTTCAAGTTGCAGGTCAGCTAAAGGGGTAAGCAGTTATCTACAGAAAGTTCATCTCAGAGAGACCAGAAGTGCAGAAAGGCACAAAAAGGTAAGCAGGAAAAGACAGTCTCTTAAGTCCTAGGGTTAGATCTGGCATGCTTCTGCCTACATGGCTGGTGAAAACAAGTTTTATGGGTAAGCCCAAAGTCAAGGAGTAGGAAAGTGCACTCTGCCTACATGAGGCTAAAACAAGAGGGTGAAGCATAGAGCCAGTCATTCAATCCACTACATTCTGAACACATTTTCCCATTAAAAAAAACAAAACAAAACAAAACTTTAGTTGTAGCCTAACAGCTTAGCTCACCAAAACTGATTTAATGCCAAGAGGAATAACAACAGTAGCTAGGATCAAGTATGGACAAGATGCAGGCACACTTTTTAAGTAAACTGAGTGTGTCTTTCCAGCTCACTTTCTTCACCCACTTTTGACAGTGTACACGCTCTGCATCTTCACGGTTGCCTAAACCCCTCACCTCTGTGCCTCACTCATGCCTCGTTTCCTTTCTCCCAATCATGTCGGTCCCCAAATTTAGAACTTGGAACACCTGCACGGAGAACCTCTCGGCTGGCTGCCAAAAGGAAGACCATCTGATCAATTCAATTCACGTTCACATACAAATAGCCCACCGCTTCTTCACACTCAAGACATCTGCTTTATTAAGGGGCTTGTCCCATAGCCTAGTGATCCTCCCACCAGTGAGACTCAAGACAGTACACTGGGAAGAGTCAGAAAGCCTGGAATATTTTCAGAGAAGGGGAATGTGTCCTAGAGACGCCTGCCAGTTACTCTCATTATGTGAAGAAAGTGTCATTCATACACTAGGAGCCTGCTGTATTCATTTTATTACTCTTAGTTCCAATATTTTCTTTTCCTCTCTATGCTGCTACAGGGAATTGAACTCACCAAGAGGAGATAAATGTCAGTGTTATGATTTACATCTCATTACAAGACTAGTGTTGTTTCCCATTTTGAAATTTACTCTATAGGCCAAATCTTTAAAGACATTCTTTTTTTTTCCCTCTTGACATTAAAATGACATATTTCAAAATTTTCTTTTGCGATTAAAATGACATATTTCAATGTGAAATATACCTACTTTGACTTAGGAAGAGCTTAATGATTTGGACCTTGCATTGGGTTTTCATGTGAACATCCCTATTTTAAACAAATAAACAAAAAAAGAAATTACCATCTTGAGAACATTGCAATTAATCATCTTTGAAAAATGTGTTTACTACTAAAGACATCATAAAGAAAGATACCATGTATTACATTTTAGTAACACCACTTTTCTACCCTGTACAAATGTCTATGTACAGACAAAGGGCAGTAGAAAGTTGAGGATTGAAGATACCACGTAAAAGACTAACCTGAATAATTTGGACCAAAAAAATATAGCTTTATTGATCTTTAGGTATGAATTTATGTATGGTTCTTCATTTCTGCTGATGTTTTCATGACAAAAATTAGCAATGCCTCGTGACAGTATGATTATGTCATATTTTAGCCATTTTGATCAGTCTTTGAAATAGTCAATATCCTCTGCCATCACTTTGCCACACAAATTATGGTACCCAGCATTAAGCTCCCTGAGGATGGGCCGGGAGGAACAGTTATTTCTCTTCTTGTCTAGTCAAATGCCAATAACCACAGAATCAACTTCAAGGAGGCTGTGCTAGGTCAAGATTTGGGGTGTTTTAGCTTAAGGGCTCCTTCTCATATTTTTTAAATTACATATTTGGCCAGAAATCATACAAATTCCATGCTACCCAAGGCGGGGGAAAATGCTTTTCTCTTGCTTCTTAACTGTGAAAGGGGGTGTGTGATGATTGGAAAGGTAAGTCCCACCCTTTACCAATGGCAGGGTAGCCAACCAATCATGAGGCTGCCCTTCTTATTGTCTCATTTAGCATGAACTCACAGGTTAACAGTTGAAATGAGGCATAGGGTTCAGAGCAACATCTCAAATTCCAGATCCCACATATACCAACCATAATGATGTTGGCAAGTTACTCACCTCTCTTTGCCTCAGCTTCTTTACCTACAGGTGAGGATAACCACATACCTCTCAGAGTAATCACAGACGAGTCCATGTGACTGAAGTGTTCAGAACAGTGCCTGGCACACAGTAAGCACTCTATTGGGGTTTGCTGTCCTCGTCACACATCATCATCATCTGTGGATTCCTTTTAGCCATGCAGTCTCTCTCTCTTAACTCCAGATACTTGAGAGCAGCTAAATCAGCTCATAGCTGATTGGAATTCTTGGGTTCCTTCTTAAACATTGTTGTTGTGACTATAGCTTGGACAGCCACCAAGATCTTGACATGATCTAATACAGCTGAAGATGCTCATTCTCTATGAGCCAGCAAAGCTACTCTCAGGCATATATAATGAGGAAATTCTTAGATCTGTGCACCAAGAGACTAGATTGGATTAGCATGGTTTGTAATAATAAAAAAAAAAGAAAAGGAGACATTCAGATGGCCATCAACAAGAGGATGGATAAATAAGCCTAGAGTATTCCTATAACAGAATAACAAACAGTTGTATGAATAAATTATGCTACATGTATCAACTTAGACAAATCTCACAAATATAATATTTAGTGAAAAAAGTTACTCATAGCAGATCTGTATGATTCCATTTACATAGGGTTCAAACATTGGCAAATTTTTCTTTAAACAGCAGAATGATATGCATGAAATCATGAGAGTGGTTTATCTCTGGTAGCAAGAGGGGTGTTCTTGGAGTCTCCATGGTAATAATAATGTATTTTAATTTGGGTGGGAGGTATGTAGACATTTTACTGCAAAGTTTTATAACTCACATAGATTATAAAATTTGTAAGTATTTTAACATTTTATTCAAAAGCTCTTCCATGAAGAAAAAATAAAACCACCACCTTGCTGGAGTCCCACCCTGTCTCTTTCCTGCGGGGCTCCACACACACTTGTGTGCGTGTGCTAAGTTGCTCCAGTCATGTCTGACTCTTTGTGACCCTATGGACTGCAACCCCCCAGGCTCCTCTGTCAATGGGATTTTCCAGGCAAGAATACTGGAGCGCGTTGCCACTTCCTTCTCCAGGAGATCTTCCCAATCCAGAGATCGAACCAGAGACTCTTACATCTCTTGCATTGGCAGGCAGGTCCTTTACCACTAGTGCCACCTGGGAAGCCCTACAAACACTTACGGCAGCACAGATTTCAAGCAGCCCGTTTCTCCTCTTCAGTGCACTGGGGAACTCTGCAGCAGGTATTTTTCTGTTGTTCAGTCTCCAAGTCAAGCCCAATTCCTTGTGCAACCCCAAGAACTGCAGCATGCCAGGCTTCCCTGTCCTTGGCCATCTCCCCGAGTTTGCTCAAAATCATGTCCATTGAGTCAGTGATGCCATCCAACCATCTCATCCTCTGTCACCCCCTCCTCTTCTTGCCCTCAATCTTTCAGAGAACCAGGGTAGGAATGAGCAGTAGGGTCTGGTTAGGAAGGTATCCTGCCTCTATTGACATTTTTATTTTCTTAATAGAAGAATGCAATATTATGCCAAAATGACATGGATACCTCATCTTACAAACATTGCTCTGCCCATCACCTCACAGGCAGGAGGTGGGTTTGCTTTCCCTGTTTGGTAAAGAGGAAATGGAGGCACAAACCACCACAGTCCTACCACCTAACTGTGCCAGTCACTCTGCTTCCTTCTGGGGGCTTCTGTTCTGTTGATCCCCAAAGGTGCCTTCAGACACTACCTCTATAAACCATCCACAAGTTCTTTTGGAGGTAGGAGAGTTATAAATCTTAAATTTAAAAAACAATGAAGGGAACACACCTTTGGGATTAAAGCCCAACTCTCCTGATTACAAGTTCCATAACTGAACGTCTTCTAAGTGGGATTGAAATCCATATGCGGTGTTCGTTAGGCACCACATGCAAGCTCAGAGCTGGGGAGAGAGGAGGGAACGCTGGAAGCTGGGGCCAGTGGTACACCTGCAATAAGGGCACAAGTCACGGACAAGAGCCACCAACCCCCACCATGGGCCCCTCCGGGCAGCCACCCAGGGCTCCTCTTTGCATCACGTATTTGTTTCTCAGACTCGGGGATGGGAGAGGAAAGAGAGGAAGGAAAGGAAGCAATTTTTCTTCTTAATAGGTTTGCTCCTCTTGCTCTGGGTGGAATCAATGCAAGTGGGGCTGAACACACTCCTTAACTTTCCCTCCCCTCAACTGCTTCCTTCCATTGTAAATAATTCAGACAGAATAAAATAATCATGTGCTGGTAATTACCACCACCCCCTGCCCCCAAACGAGTGATGACTGCAATGTGGTCTTCCTGGATGTTATGGTGCCTGAGCTGCTAGCAAGTTAAAGCTGGGATGTGTGTGGCATCTGAAGTTGAGGGCAGGAGGGCTGTTGGTTGTTCTTCCCGAGCAGAAGGACAATGAAATGATGCCGCTGTGCTTCCGGGGAAATGGCTGGCGTTCTGCTAAGAGCCCTGGAAGCAGCGCAGTTTAAACCAGCTGCTCTAAAGCAAATTCCCCTTATTTTTCATTCTAATTTCTAGCTTCATGCATTAGAATAAAGCTTCTGTGAGAGGCTCCAAGGCACCCCTACCCTCATCAAGAAAAAGTATGCCTTTTCTCCCAGCTTCGCAGAATTTTTATTTAGTGGGCTTATTTCTTCATGCCAACACCTTGCCACCGGTGTGGGCCTCATTAGCAGGAACCTTTAGGAGAGTAAGTGGTTGTTCTGCTTCAGAATATCAGTAAAGTTCAGGCAGCGATGGCACTAGTTACAATATGAGAGTGAGCATGTCTCGACCCCATAGAACAAAGTGGTGGCAACTCACCAAAACGGGAGGGAGGGGGTCTCCCAACAAAACTGTGTGTGTGAGCAGTAGAGGGTAAGGGTTGTGTGGTGGAAAGGGTGTCATCTGGATAACAGTCATTTACAGGGACTCTGCTTGATAATAATAGTTTCTTCAAAAAAGACGCTCTGCAGACTCATCACCTTCATGGAGAATTAAAGAGGCTGTAAACAATAACTTTAAAAACAGCATAGATGGGGCTGTTATGATCTCAGCTTGTTACTGATACTCAGCGTGCATGCACGCAAAGTTGCTTCAGTCACGTCCAATTCTTTTGCGACTCTAAGGACTATAGCTTACCAGGTTCCTCTTCCACGGGATTTCCCAGGCAAAAATACTGGAGTGGGTTGACATGCCCTCCTTCAGGGGATCCTCCCGACCCAGGGATCTAGCTCACATCTCTCAAGTCTCCTGCATAGGCAGGCAGGTCATTTACCAATAGCGCCACCTGGTAAGCCCAATAGTCTTTAAATAAAAAGTTGGACTAAAGAGACTAAATGCATAGACAGGTAGACCAAACTCTGGCTCTTCCTTCTTGTTCTTACCCAGTCCTCTGAGCTGGCGGGGAAGCCTCAGGCAGTGGAGGGAAGAGGCCTTCAAAGCTCGAGGATTCTCCAGGCTGCCCGATACGATGGGAGTAGAAGCCGACCCCTTCTCTCTGGCTGTTTCTCAGAGCCACGAGGCTCTCAATCTGACCTGTCCTATGCTGTAGGTACTAGGCACATATGGCTATGCACACATTAATTAATTTTAAAGAAGATTTAAAATTCAGTTCCTCATCTCAAGAGCACAGCGGCCACACATGGCCAGTGGCCACCCTAGTGGTCAGAGCAGACACAGAACACTTCCATCATCTTAAGAAAGTTCTCCTGGACAAAGCTGCTTTAACACTGGCACATTGTAGAAGAAATTCAGGCATGCTGACCACCTGGGGGAAGTCATTCACAAGAGAAGGAACAGGATTCCCAGGGTGACATCATTTCCACATTTGGTGCAACTATTGAAATCAGTAAGTATCCATGGGAAACTGCGCAACACCCAGTGTCTTTAAAATCCTATTTCTACATTAGTGAGTCTTAAGATATAATTACAGGACCTTTTCAAGTACTTAATAAGTATAACCCTCAATTTAGTTAATTTTCCTCTTCCATTGGATGTTCTTAATTACTAGCATAGGGAAGTTTTTGGACAGAGGAAAAAGCATAATCTGGGTGAAATTATTTTCCATATTCTAAGAGAAGAGTAGTGACTGCAATGATAATAAGAATTTTTGCATTAAAATATTACAAAATACATTAGGTGGGATAAATTCCAAGATATTAGCATTTGCAGTTGCAAAGAGTTGGACTCAGCAACTGAACAACAACCCACAACCCCTCTGTTCTACCTCAGAGAGAACCTGGGTCAACCCTCAGGTGTGTCTCCCAGCTTCAATCAGGAATCGGGCACTGTGACTGGCTCTGGAGGGTAAAAATGACCCAGACAGCAGATGCCAACCTCACTATCAACCCAGGGAATGGGAAGTACAACGATAGGCTGCCCTAGAAAGGCGTCTAGCAGGGAAGGGGCGTGAGCCTGGATGAAGTCTTAACACCATATGCAAAACTCATTTTTAAATGCCATATTTAAATAACACAAATATTATGGTGCTAGAAGATTTCAGTATGTTTTACTCTAACAACAGCACAGACAATAGAATATTGGTGTACTGCACTTAGCATTGGAGAAGGAAATGGCAACCCACTCCAGTGCTCTTGCCTGGAAAATCCCAGGGATGGGGGAGCCTGGTGGACTGCCGTCTATGGGGTCACACAGAGTTGGACACGACTGAAGTGACTTAGCAGCAGCACTTAGCATTGGAGAAGGAAATGGCAACCCACTCCAGTGTTCTTGCCTGGAGAATCCCAGGGACAGGGGAGCCTGGTGGACTGCCGTCTATGGGGTCGCAGAGTCAGACACTACTAAAGCGACTCAGCAGCAGCAGCACTTAGCATTACCATCACTGGGGGGAAAGTGGCATTCACATTTCTTGTTCCTATACTTTGAATAAGAGCAGAAATTTCAAGAGATTTCTTCTGACATCTAGAGCATTACACATTTGTTTCAAATATTTTTCATCTTTTTAAGGAGCTCTGATACTTGACGTGTGTTCCTCTTGATTTTCCACCTCAGTATCCAGACATTTACTCAATCACTTATTTATTCATCTATTATTTTTTCCTTTGTTCATTTACACAAATGTTTTCCTTTCAACGAAAACATACCAAGCATCTGCTGTATGTAAGGCACTAAGTACAGAGCTGTGGTAGATTCAAAGATGCATCAAAAGCCTCTCCAACTAGCAGGCTAGGAAAGACCAGACCTTCTGTTCATCTGGTCATCTTCCCAAGCCCTGTTTACAGGGAGAATCGCCATGTGCTGGGCTCTATGTTAGGCTCTGATAAAACTTTCTTGCAAGATTTTGCAGTCATAAAGGAGAAACAAACAGTTAATCTTATAAAGGTGGTGCATGACTACACGATGATTGCTAAAGGGAAGTGTAGGCAAAGAAAGTGCTTGGGGGTTTAGAAACAGGGGCGCCCGCTTCCCACCAGGAGAACAGGGTCACTTCCTGAAAGAGGTGCATTTTGAACTGGATCTTAGAGCTGGAGGCGCACAGGCTGAAAAGGCAGGTCACAGGGGTTAACGAGGAACCTAAATGTTGACTGGTCTAGAAACTTACTACCCGAATACCATCCCAACTAACAGTGGAATGCAGACTCCAGCACCTGCCTTTATTAATGAAGGGCAGTCACTTTATCCATACTTGTAAATACCTAAGAACCTCTGTCTATTACATCTACTCCGTGATTGGTGCTCCACGTCCCAGGAAATAATTATGTCATCAGTTATAATGCCAGGCAGCTACCAACACCAGAATTCACTTACATTCCAACTTGGTTCTTCTCCTTTCCTTAAATGTTTACCTGATAGTTCAATTCATCTTCAGAGTGATAGATCTTTTACAAAAGCCCCAGCAAGTGAAGGAAAGGATTCGTTCTCAACAGGTAGAAATTTGTAATGTAGGTGGTAAGAAGAACCCTGGACTTGAAGCCAGAAGACAACTTATGCCTGCTCTGTCATTTAGCAGCTGGTGACGCTGGGCAAAGCAAACACATGCTCTGACCCTCGAAATGGAAGAAGACAAATCATGTGCGCCTTCACTCATCTATAAAATACTGGGGAAACAGCAGCTATTACTACATTTAGATAAGAGTTTGGAATAGTTACTGTTAATTCATCATCTGCCAAAAATAAATCTAGAATAACTTTTTCTTTGTGAATAATGCCTTCTTCCTCAACAAAATACTAATTTTCTTTCTAATTTAAAGCTACTCATTCTTCAAAAATATTTTATAATCCACATTGATGTGAGTTCTTCTGGCTCTTTTTTATCTTCTTTCTAAGCTTTTGTTTGTTAATTTAGGAAAAACACAAAGGACTTATTTTCTGATTTAAATTTTGAAACTTATCATGAATTTTTTGATTTCCTACTGTGTGCTTAAATTCATATTTCTTGTCAGGCAAGATACAGACACAGTAATGGGCATGGGCTCAGACCTCAAAGATATTACAATCTGACTAGTTACTTAAGGTCCTTATGATTGATTAGATATTTCATCAGAAATATGCACTTTATCCCCCCAACCTCCATGGGAAGAGTGTGCTTCCCTACCCGTCAGCTTTGGGTGGGCCAAGTAAACATCTTTAACCAAAAGGAGACACAGGCTGAAGCTTAAAATGTGCTTGTGCAGTGGGGCTTACCTTCTTGTACTCCTGCCATCACCTGGAGAAAACACTGTCCCAGTTAGCCCCTTGGTCCAAGTCAGGCCAGACCCAGATTCGCAGGATGAAGCAGAGCCAGTCCAGTTAGCCTGCAGATCCAGGAGAATAAGTGACATAATATAATTCACACAAACTGGTAACCCAAGGCACACAAGTTGCAGAATCCAACATTCCACACACTGGGATTGTCCCTGCCTCCCTTGGTAACTGTACCTATTGATAACACCATAACCTTACTGTATTGTTCACGATAAGAACTGTAAAGAAGGGCCCTACCTGAAGAATGTTGTTTTACTTTTCTGTCATTGAAAGCAATGATTTACTCCAGCTTTGGCCAAAATAAAGCACAACTATAAACAAAAGCTAAAACTGGCCCAGACTACAAGTTGTGCTCTGCAGTGGAAGTTTCTGGAACTCAAGCAATTATTTTTCCTTTCAGTGCATCATTCCTTTTCTTTAAATATAATTTGTTACTTTGGAATAACTTTAGACTTACAAAAAGCTGCAAAATTAGTATAAATGGTTCCTATAATCCCTTCTCTCAGCTTCCTCTAATGCTATCATTTATTTGGATTTCACCAGTTTTTCTCCTAATGTCCTTTCTCTGTTCCAGAATCCAACGCAGATTCCCACAATGCTTTGTCTCCTTAGTCCCTTCAAATTCACGACAGCTCTTTAGTCTTCCTTGGCATTCATGTCCTTGACACTCTTAAAGATTACTGGGTAGTTATTTTTCAGAATGGGTTTGTTTGTCTGATGTTTTTTCATAACTGGAGTAAGGCAATGCATTTTTAGTAAGAATACGGTGATGGTGTGTCCTTCTTAGTGTAGCACGGGGGGGCCAGGCAGGTGAGGAACTGTCTTATTGCTAGTGATAGTAACCTTAACCTTGATCACTTGGTTAAGAGGGTATCTCCTGGGTTTCACCACTGTAAAGTTACTATTTCTCCTTTATAGTTAGTAAATATATTAAGAAAGCTACTTTGAAGTTATACAAATATCCTATTTCTCTTCAAACCTTCAGTGCTGATTTCAGCATCCATTGGTAGATCTTGTTGCAACAACAGCTGTGGCATGTGCCGAACGGCAGATTACACCTGAAATTAGAGGGAAGCAGCTAATGAACCATCCCTTCTCTTTCAAACCTCTATTTAACCAGTAATGAGATTTGAACTAAGTGTGCAAAGGGGTAAAAAAGGTCCAGTTCCTGAAACGAAGGTGCCTCCGGCCTAATTTCTGGGTTGCTTTGCAGAGTCAACTAAACAGCAGCTGACAGCTCTTGCTTAGAAGGCAAAGAGAACAACTGGGACTGCACCCAAGTCCCATGCTAACCAAGGGGAACAAAGCCATGACATAGACGAGAAAACTGCAGTACTATGTTCAACACAACCAGGGGCTCAACTTATTCAGCTGGCTACCTTGTTTTCCATTTGTAATTATAGTCACAAAGAGACAGCCTCCTCGCATGCGACCCTACAGCAGAGCCCCAGACAACATCCTCATTTTCAATAACTCTTCCCCTTTATCTCACTCTGCCTGATGCCTAATAAGCTGATTGCTATTTACTTTGGACCAACAGCTAATCTGTTAATGATTGATTTTAAATTTTTACGGTCATTTGTCTCTGGCAGGACCTGAGACTGCAAAAGGCAGTCCTTTCCTACCTGATGAATTGGCTTTTTCTTTAAGAAAAAAATAAGAAAGAAAAAAGAGGAAAAAGGTTTAAGTCAAAAGTCTTCATAGTTGCGTTCTGCTGACAAACAACTGACATTCAGTGAGAAATTTCAATGCAAAAAAAAAAAAAGAAAAGAAAGAGAGGAAATGTTAACTCTTCCCCTAAAATTCATCTGCTTTTGAAATAGTCAGCAAATAATATAAGTGGACATTTTGCTAATGGTGGCATGGGGTAAAGACCCTCTTCCATACGAAGTAAATTGTAATTGTACCATAAATTTGCAGAGCCTGAGATTCTTAATTAACCAAATTGATGCTCATTGTCCAACTGGGATGGGATATCTAAACTAATGTCTTTACTGTCCTTTAAAACGATCTAAATTGCACACCATATGATATGCATATTTTTTGCAGAAAAGTAAATTTTACTTTCAATGAAAAAAAAGAAAAGTCTATTGAATAGACAATGGTTAAACTTGTATCACACAGCAGTGCTCTGCAATTTAATCACTGCTTCTAAAAATAAAGCTATAGATAACTACAGTATTCTAAAAAGTAGAGGGAACACCAGGCATGGAAACAGTGTGCATTTATAAACATTGCTTCTTCCACAAAGTCAAGCTTGCCTCAGAGATGCCATCTCTAATTTTGTAAATGAACACAACTCCATGGCTAGTATTCCCATCAAATATTTATTAAAACGCACCCCAAGACCTCTCATCTCAAAATGGAATTAAACTCATCCAAGTGTCTCTGAAAGATGTGAGTGATTTCAAATGTGAACCAGCACTTCCAAGAAGTGAAAAGGAAGGACACCGGTTCGAAATGATGTTTGGGTACCTGTAAGTGGTAGCAGGTCTTCCTGGAGGGCCAGTGTTATAAATTAGCAGATTCGACATTTTGCAGAGCCTCTAAATGGAAAGGCTCAACTGTGTGAAGGATAAAAGCCCTGATCTTATTAATATTTTAGATCCTGCAAGACAGTGAGGCTCCATCTGCTGTCAGTACTTCGTGAGAAAGAACCGAGGCAGAAGGGGGACAGAAACCGCGGCCTCCCAAATGGTCTACTGACCTTCCTGAGAGGCAGATATCATGTGACAGCAATTGCCTATCTCAGCAGACATACTGGAAAACAGGAGAAAGTGTTAAATATAACCAGGTAGACAGTGATGAATTGACATACTGAAAAATCGAACGCTTCAGTAATCAGCCTAAGGATCTGATATCAACAACATTTTTCAGTTTTGTCCAAATTCATTGAAAGGTGTACTTTAGCAAGTTCACTTCTCATTGGTAAGACCTTTCATCTTTATGCTGCTTTTCTGATTGGATTCTGTGTCATCATCAGTTTGGGTGGCTCCGCACACAGGAAGCAGACAGACTCTTCACTTGTGAGAGAAGGAGGCCTGGGATGAGCACAGATATAAATGGGTCTTACTCCAACATTAATTAAAAAACTATTAAATATCTATCACAGTGGTTATTTAGAAAGAATTATTAGAGCCATGGTATATGAAAATGCATCAGGTACTGTGTTCTAACAGCACAGTAAACCTGAAATATTAACATACTGCCTTCTATTTTGCAGTAGGAAGCTTCTATAACTATAATTCTAATTATAGAACTCTAATTAATGTCTACATGGCTTCAGATAACTTCATTAAATCATTGGAATATTTATATTATCCAAAGACAATCTCTATCCATTAGAATAAACAAATCTTTTAAAATAACTTTTAAAAATGCTACTGACGTGCTTTTCTTTTTATGAGACACATAAATCATATTATTTGCTTTAAGGTTTATTCATCTCTGTAGCAGTATTGCAAAAATTCTTTCCCTCTAAAACACTTTTTATCCCTGGTACAGATGGATGTAACAAGGCTGTCAGCTGAGGTCCTTCCCTCCTTTGAGTGTGAGGGATAGTTGCTCAGTCATGGCTGACTCTTTGCAACCCCATGGACTATAACCTGCCACGCTCCTCTGTTTATGGAATTCTCCAGGCAAGATTACTGGAGTGGGTTGCCATTTCCTTCTCCAGGGGATCATCCTGACCCAGGGATCCTGCATTGCAGGAGAGTCTTTACCATCTGAGCCACCAGGGAAGCCTACAATTAATCTCCTTTGAGATTGAAATACTGACTCAAGTCTCCAACCCTCATCTTGTGGCAAGTTCAATATTCTCCCCTAGATTTCTGAGAATTCCCAAGAGTTTGTGTTCTCATAGTCACTTCTCTCTCCCCAATGACTTCTTTGGGGTGAGTTCTTGATCTCACTGTCTCTCATCTTTTATAGCTGCCCATACCAACCAAGATTTTGAAGGTAATCCCTTTTACTTAATTTGTGCCAAAACACCACTCCAATAAAGTATCTGTATGGAGGAGACTTTGTTCCCTTAAAAGTCTCTCATCAGGTCCCATCTCTTGCCGCCACCTTAAGTTCTGCCATACTTAATCGCTCTCTTTTCTTTCTCCTTTGCTTGCCCCCATTCCCAAATTCCTGTAAACTTATTCCACAGAGCAATTTGCTATCTCTTAGCCTAGCTCCAGACTGTTCAGACTATCTCCTGGGGACCTTATCTTCATAGCCAAATACTTCTATTAAGGTGGCAGACAGTCTCCTCCCTAAAAGGAATTCCTGGCTGGCTCTTAAAATAACAGCATTTTCCTCCAAGCTGCTCATATATTACAAGAGATAAGTGACTCACTCCTGCAAACATTCAGGAAAAGAAACACAAAGGACAACTAATTTTGTGATAAGCACCATAGGAAAGCATCTACAACAGAAGGCCTACAGCAGACAGCAAGATAAGATCAGAACCTGGAGGCAACTGTAACTTGGAAGGCAGGATTCTGAGGGGATCCTGTCCTGGAAAGGACCAATAAAAGGGTTGATTCATAGATAGCCAGAGGCTGAGGGCCGTGTTGAACTGGAAATGAGCCTCTAGCCCGATGTCTTCCTAAGACTCTGAGTTCCTGGCTTTTCCAAGATATTTCAGTGTAGGAGCACCACAAATAGTGTTGTATGTGGCTAACTTCCTATTGCAGACTAAGCCAGAACTTAAGATGAGACAATTCCCTGCTGCATGGATGGGTAGAAAGAATTCCAGGAACTGACCAGAAGTCAAATTCTTTCCCTTTACCAGCTTGAATACACAAGATAAAGCATCTTTCCACTACCTATAAGTGTCAAGCCAATCAGAACTATATGGAGATCATTCAACCTGTAACTCACAAACCCACATTAGATCAACAGCCTTAACAGGGTGTTGAAATACCAGATCCAAGAACCCAAATTGAGAGGATGACTTGATTCAGCAAATTCAGACACATCCTAACTCCTTTAAGACAATTCAAGCAGAATTTTAACTTAAAATGTTCAAACAGGTTTCTATTCAATGCATTTTTTATTTGCTCTCATAATAACAAAGAAATTATGACTTCTAAACAGATAATAAAAGTAAGTCAACTAGGTTCAAAGCTAAACAAGAATTTATTAGTTCAGTGCTGGAAGTGTATATTCAATGTCTACTGTGTTTAACTCAGTGGGAGGCAAGTGTGAATGCCCATCAGTATACACTGGCATAAAATCATTGCAGACTGCCTGTAGGTGATGGGGAGGGAATTGAGTAATTTTACCAAAATTTGTTTCAACTCATAGAAACATTTACTCAGCTATAATATGCTGGACAAAATTTGCCCATGCACTGAGGAGAAGTTACATCTCAAGGTCCGTGAAAGAAAATGTCTTGTAATTCATCCAACATTGTCCTTTACATCATAATATTATTATTCACCCTATGCTTATTGAATTAATTTATTTGATTCAATATATATTAATATATATAATTATATAGCAAGGGCTTCCCAGGTAGCTCAGTGGTAAAGAATCTGTCTGCCAATGCAGGAGACTCAGGAGACGTGGATTCAATCCCTGGGTTGGGAGCTAGCCTGCAGAAGGAAATGGCAACCCACTTCATGCCTGAAAAAAACCCCACAGACAGAGGAGCCTGTTAGGTTACAATTCACTGGATCTCAAAGAGTCAGACATGACTGAGCAACTGAGCACACATACAATAAATTGCAAACATTTTCATTCTTACTGTAAGCCAGGCACCATTATAAAAGCTTTATATATGCTAACTCAAATCTACATTAAAACAACATTATAGGATAAGGTCTATCATTTTTTCCACTTTACAACAGGGGAAACTGAGACATGGAGACAGTATAATCACCCAAAGTCCCACAGATAACAAGTTACCAAACTAGGATTTGAACACAGGCAATCTGGCTGCCCAGGCTTTTATACTTGTCTTGTAGGCCTTCTCCGGCTTCCACCAAATGTGGGTCCACAACTGATCCTCAGCAACTCCACAGCAGCAGCACCAGAAGCAAGAGCTGACTTCTTGCGATCTGATTACCAGTAAATATTTGAGGGTGGAGGACCCAAGAAAACCCCAATAAGCCAACCTAACTGCAGGGAGGGCAATAACCAAATTAAGGGAATTTGCATTACAGAATGTTTTAGAATGTACTGGTTTGGTTCATTCCAAATGCATATAGTGCTCTTAACCACAAGTCATTAAATGTTTCACGTCTAGGTTCCAGTTCAGTTGCTCAGTCCTGTCTGACTCTTCGCAACCCCATGGACTGCAGCATGCCAGGCCTCGCTGTCCATCACCAACTCCTGGAGTTTACCCAAATTCACATCCATTGAGTTGGTGATGCCATCCAACCATCTCATCCTCTGTCGTCACCTTCTCCTCCTGCCTTCAATTATTCCCAGCATCAGGGTTGTTTCAAATGAGTCAGCTCTTCAAATCAGGTGGCCAAAGTATTGGAGTTTCAGCTTCAGCATCAGTCCTACCAATGAACACTCAGGACTGGTCTCCTTTAGGATGGACTGGCTGGATCTCCTTGCAGTCCAAGGGACTCTCAAGAGTCTTCTCCAACACCACAGTTCAAAAGCATCAATTCTTCAGCACTCAGCTTTCTTCACAGTCC
The DNA here is from genome assembly GCF_042477335.2 of Ovis canadensis. Classification (NCBI taxonomy): domain Eukaryota; kingdom Metazoa; phylum Chordata; class Mammalia; order Artiodactyla; family Bovidae; genus Ovis; species Ovis canadensis. Next base: position 84,461,572 of record NC_091248.1, read on the forward strand.
AACTCTCACATCCATACATGACTACTGGAAAAACCATAGTCTTGACTAGATGGACCTTCGTTAGCAAAGCAATGTCTCTGCTTTTTAATATGCTGTTTAGGTTGGTCATAACTTTCCTTCCAAGGAGGAAGCACCTTTTAATTTCACGGCTGTAGTCACAATCTGCAGGGATTTTGGAGCCGCCCAAAAAATAGTCAGCCACTGTTTCCACTGTTTCCCCATCTATTTGCCATGAAGTGATGGGACCAGATGCCATGATCTTCGTTTTCTGAATGTTCAGTTTTAAGCCAACTTTTTCACTCTCCTCTTTCACTTTCATCAAGAGGCTCTTTAGTTCTTCTTCACTTTCTGCCATAAGGGTGGTGTCATCTGCGTATCTGAGGTTACTGATATTCCTCCCAGCAATCTTGATTTCAGCTTATGCTTCCTCCAGCCCAGCATGTCTCATGATGTACTCTGCATATAAGTTAAATAAACAGGGTGACAATATACAGCCTTGATGTACTCCTTTCCTGATTTGGAACCAGTCTGTTGTTCCATGTCCAGTTCTAAATGTTGCTTCCTGACCTGCATATAGGTTTCTCAAGAGGCAGGTCAGGTGGTCTGGTGTTCCCATCTCTTTGACAGTTTTCCACAGGTTATTGTGATCCGCATAGTCAAAGGCTTTGGCATAGTCAATAAAGCAGAAATAGATGTTTTTCTGGAATACTCTTACTTTTTCCATGATCCAGCAGATGTTGGCAATTTGATCTCTGGTTCCTCTGCCTTTCCTAAAACCAGCTTGAACATCTGGAAGTTCATGGTTCACGTATTGCTGAAGCCTGGCTTGGAGAATTTTGAGCATTACTTTACTAGCATGTGAGATGAGCGCAACTGTGCGGTAATTTGAGCATTCTTTAGCATTGCCATTCTTTGGGATTGGAATGTTCCAAGGACCTGCTTAAATAAGCAAATAAATACTATTTGCATATGAGGTTTTATATGCCAAAGTATTAAAAATAATTTTTTAAGATTTTTTTTTCTTTTGATGTGGACCATTTTTTAAGTCTTTATTGAATTTGTTACAATATTGCTTTTATTGCTTCAGTTCAGTTCAGTTCAGTCACTCAGTCGTGTCCGACTCTTTGCAACCCCATGAATTGCAGCACGCCAGGCCTCCCTGTCCATCACCAACTCCGGGAGTTCACTCAAACTCATGTCCATCGAGTCAGTGATGCCATCCAGCCATCTCAATTGCTTATGTTTTGTTTTTTTGGCTGTGAGGCATGTGGGATCTTAGCTTTCTGACTAGGTATCAAAACTTTGTATTGGAAGGCAAAGTCTTAACTATTAGACCCCTAAGGAAGTCCTCTAAAAATAATTTGTTAACACATTCCAAGGAGTATATTACTTGGACTATTTGATTTCTTTGTGAACCATTTCTCCCATGAAAATACCAGAGTAAATACTATCCTGAGCTGGTGCACACTTGGAATTAATGGAGGATGCATTAGTGAGGACATACTGCCATAGTAACAGTAGGTCTGCATGTCTAGCCTAGTCTGTGAGACATTGCAACACTGTGAAATGTATCTTGCTCTACTTCACCTTACATTGAGCACCCCCTTTGTCACAGCCACTTGGCAATCCTGAATATATCTGTATTTGAATCAGGCAGCTGGGTGGGCTACACTCCTCCAACTCTCAACATGCAATTCTCTCTTCAATTCGTAGTGCCAACCCTTAATTTGCATATGACATTAAACACTTAGTTGCTCATGCACTTGTTTAATTAATTTTTGCTTAATCATTCTTTTTTTCCTAAGACTCCAAGGAGGAGGTAAATCCAACACAGCTGACTGCCCGCCGTTCTTCCTTTTTTGGCAAAGGCAAGAATCTGTTCAGTTACCTACCCCTCCCACATATTCTGTTGTTGTTGTTATTGTTGTTCAGTGGCTTCAGTCGTGTCCGACTCTTTGCAACCCCATGGACGGTAGCCTGCCAGTATTCAAGCACGAATACTGAGTGGGTTGCCACTTCCTTCTCCTGATCTTCCCTGACCAGGCAGCAAACTCCTGCATTGGCAGGTGGATTCTTTTACTGAGCCACCAGGGAAGCCCCAAGATAACTCAGGACAAATCCTAACTGATCCCTGTGTGCTAGTGTGTGCCAGTGAGCAAATGCCAGCTGAAGGGTTTTCAGCAAAAGTCAGCTGGAGGGTTTCTGAGTTTCTGAATGCAAACTTATACAAGGATCAGAGAGGCTCTCTCCATTTCTATTGGATGTTACTATGTCTAGATGTGATGTCTGGCACCATGGCAGCCATTTATGACCATGTGATCAGCTAACGTGAAAATGATTGAGCAGAAAAATGAGAAGGACCTGGGCCAGGCATGTGTTAGTGAGCAATTAAATTAACCAGCCACAGAACTTCTCTCCTTATAAACCTCTAGTTGTAGGAAATAACAGATATCCTCACCAGTTTAGCAAGTGAACACTTTCTGTTGCCCAGAGAGCTGAAAGCATCCTAAAAGAGATAGCAGGGAATGTGACTGTATAATTCACTTTAATTAATTTGTTCAACACATATTAATTGAGCGTTCACTATCCCCAGGCATTCTTCTAGAACTTGGGCATGAGCAATAAATAAAACAGATAAATCCCTACCCTTATGAACATACATTCTAATGAGGAATTCACTTTGTGCAATGCCTTATATGCTCATCACAGCCCAAAGTGAGAAGAGAAAAGGCATCCAATCCTGGAAGGATGAGAGGAAAGTTGCATTTATTGTGCATCAGGACACTTAATCAAAGGCTATTTCATTCAGTCACTGTGGCTGCATGGTAAGCTTGGTGCTCCATTTTACAGAAGAAGGTGTTGGGGCTCAGAGATCATATGTGGAAGAGCCAGGATAAGAATCCAGATCTTCAACACCAACTCTGACACTTTTTCAGCTCTCCTGCTATATCAAGGCTGAAGGATGGCCAGTGGGTCAAGAACTAGAGATCAACCAGATCCTTGTGTCCAAACAGATGGACACATCATGGAGACATATCTCTACCTGGTACCAACACAGGGCTATTGTGTGCCCCATAAGGACTGTAAACAGGACAAGGCAGTAAAACCCAGAACAGTCCCAAACAGATGGATGTCTGGCAACTGTGAGATAAACATTCAGAGTTTTTGATGAGTTGGTGGCAGTGCAGGAAAGAATAGAGACGGGCGCTCTGAAGGGTCTGTGATTTCCTGGCCTGTCAGCTCTGATCCAGACTGCCCTGCAAGGGATGTGGCACCACCCTCTGTAGATGATAAACACAGCTCGGTGATCACAGATAAGCTGACAAAAAGAGGGGAGTCAAAGGATGGCTGCTGTTTCACTTGAGAACTGCATGTTTTGCTATAATTATGCATAAAGGAATCCTTCCATAAATTTCTGTCTGGGATGCTATTTAATGACAAAATGATGGAGGCTTCCATTTATTGAGCATCTGATACATGCCAGGCAGTGTGATAAGTCCTTTCTATGTAGGATCATATTATAAAGTTAATTCTACTGTTAATTTTGTTTTTACAGATGAAGAAACCAGGGCACAAAGCATTTTTGTCATTTGTCAAACGTCTCAGAAAATAAGGGGCAGAGATGAGATTTGAACCCAGTCTGTCTTTTAAGTACTGGTCCATACTCCCTGTATTGAGGATTGATAGAACTTCAAGGCCCTGTGTGCTCACATCCTCCACTCCGACTTAGGATAGCTTACCCAAAGCGAAAGACTAGGTTGCTTGATTGCTTTGTTTTGTCCAGTTTGCCATGGGCCGATAGGGAGTTCTACTATATCTATATAGAACAGTTCCACCACATATGACTTATAACCCAACCTGCTCTATATTCTATAAGACCATCCTCTGACTACTTGGATGGTGTGACAATGTCAAATCACTATGAAGGTTTTCATTCTAAACATTTCCTGTCAGTCTCCATACTGTCTCATTGTGGACCAGCAGCAAACAGTTCAAGACAGGCACTGGTCCACAGACCATGCTTTGCACAACACTGACCCAGGACACTTAACAGGCACCCCCTAATCCTGAAAAGGCAAGAGGGTCAGTTGACAATGATGGGTGTTTTTATGTACAGGAACATCTTAGAGAAGGAAGTCCAACATTTAAAGATCCAATTGAAAAGGGGGGGGGTGCGGAAGAAGCAAAGACATTTATAAAAAGGTAGTTCACAGACCTAAAAGCATCCTTCATTATTATAAACTGTATTTGTCGAACAGTAGAACAGAAAAATAATTCTGATAAAGCCATTCATTGGAAAAGCACAGTCATTGGAGGGGTAGATCTAATATTAAATAGAAAACAAGATTAACATACAAAATTACCTACCTAATGTGATCCCATCTCCAACACATTCAAATCTGCTATCAAAAAGGGACTGTGTAAAATATCCTGTCCTTAATTGTAATTTGGTAGATATTTTAGCTACTGACTAGTATCACTATTTTCCTTAGCATACATATTCATATCTCCTAATTTTAAGAAAGTTGTTATAGGGGAGTTCTCTGGTCACCTAGTGGTTAAAATTCTGGGCTTTCACTGCTGTAGCCCCGGGAACTGGTCGGGGAACTGAGATCACACAGCAACAAGGCAGGGCCAAGGAAAAAAAACAGAAAGCTGTTATAAATTCATACTCAACTAAGGTATAAATGACTGATAACTCCTAATATTTCCCAGGGAACATTTGCCTTTTAACGGGAGATATAGTTAGCTGAAAGGAATTAATTCAGTAGGTAAGTTGAAATCAGATAACAGATGAGGTTGGCTGGAACCCCTGATATTATATGGCCTGTGCCTCACAAGCTTGTCCCAGCTCTTCTTCCAAATAAAAAGAATAAGAGTGCTGGCTAACACCAACAAACCATGAGGCCAAAAATACAGTTGGCTGCCTGGTTCACTCACTTAGGAGGTACATATGTGGAGGCTTTTGAATTATTGAGGTTTTAAAACTCACCTACTTTCAAAAAGAATTTGAAAACACTAATGAAATTTTAAAAACAGATTACAAACAGTTGACGATATCCAAAAGACAGATAGAAAGATATTAGTAGATATCATATCAAATTCATTTACATTTTCCTCCCAGGACACAGCATTATTTTTTTACTCAATAAAAATTTGCTGATTGTGTCTTCCATAGCACCTTCCCCAGCAGGTGTTCCAAATGAACAGATTTAATCAAAGCACATCAACTTCAAGGCTTAGCTATTTCTTCCTAAGGAAACATGTGGAAATTGATATATAAATTAAGAGCATTCGTTAAATTTCAAGCAAACAGCATGTTCTGTTCACTGTCTTATTTTCCCACTAAACCATCAGGAGCATCTCAGGCCTGAAGCACATTACGCACATTGTGTGTTATCACTTTATAATGGATTTAGAACCCAGCAGACTCTCTTTCCCCTCACCTCACCACCAGATGATATCCACATAGGTCGAATCTGGTGTCAAGCAAATTAAAAGTGTTATTTTATTATCCAAAGTAATTGTTTAAGTATTAAAAGGCCATTATGCTGAATTGGCTATGTTGGTGATTATGCCATTAAGAATGTGGGGCTAACTATTGGTTAAGCTGAACGCCCATGTTCGTGAAAGCTTTCTTTAGGCTCTCCTATACGTGGCAAATCATTCTTAACTGGGTACTCCAAATGGTCTTTGTACCTCAGATGTATTTGTCTGAGCCATTAACACATTGAAGCCCATCCCCAAACTCCCCAAGCAACTATTAATTAACAGTGTAAGAAGAAAGAGCCAGGCCTCCCATTGTGATGTGGCTGGGACTAAACCTTTCAGCAGTGATGGTGTTCAGAACCAGTCACTGGATGAGATCTCTTATTGACATCAAATATTTCTATCATGGGAAGAAGCAGGCTGGGGAGGAAGGCTATTAAAACAGTGCTTTTATTCAGAGCACTTTTTAAACATCTGGGGGTGGGGGTACAAATATGTTTTTGAAAGATTCAAGGAATCTCAACCTTGTGAGGAATTTTGAAATGAACTCCTCAACCTGACCCTCAAACAGCTCCCATATCTGAGGACTCAGTAGGTGCTAAGCCCTAGGTGTTTCAAGTATTATCACTGATGCTTACAAATTCCTGCAAGGTTTCTGTTTTACAGATGAGGAAAAGAAGCTTAGAGAAGAGACTCTTCGCAAAGTGTCATGGCAATCTAGAAGATAAAACAAAGATCCATACAGGTCAGTCTCCAAACCGTAGGCTTCTATTGTACACTGACCCCCTAAAACAGCAATCTAGCTCCAAGCTTATATCCTATGCCAGAGGGTAGCTTGTTCAAGCACATATCTAAGAACCATATGGTTAATCATAAAACCAACAAAACCCTGTAAATATCCAGAAATAAACTTTACAGGAAACAGGCAAAATCTGTTTGTGATACATACACACACACACATACACACAGAGGGACAGGCTTGAACAATTGGGAAATCATGTCTCATTCATTCTCTTGTAAGACTCAGAATTGTGAAGAAGCCAATTCTTCCCCCCCCCCAATTAATCTATAAATTAAATGACTTTAGTGAAAATCCCAACAGGATCTTTCTTGAAACTTTGAAAAATAATTGTAAAGTTGATCTGGAAGAGTAAACATTCAAGAATAGCCAGGGAAATTCTAAAAATGAATATTGAGACATTAAAAAGTATGGTCCTGGCACAAAAACGCAGAGTGATCACATGAAATGACCATGATAGAACCCAGAATGTATATGGGCATTTAGTACATCATAAAAGTGGCATTTTTTATCAGTGGTAATAAAATAAATTACTCAAGAAATAATCTCAAAAAACTAGCTAGCCATTTGGGAAAAAAAAAGAGCTGGACCCTAGCCTCTTTCTTTATACTGAGTTAAATTCCAGAGGGCTTAACAATTTAAATGTAAAAATTAATACTATAAAGCAATAGAGGGAAAAAGAAGATTTTTATTATCTGGGGAAAATGGCAGTCTTTCTTATCATGAGTCAGAGACCAGAAATGAAAAGGAGAAAACCTGATAAATTTTATTTTGTAAAAAAAGAAAATGTAAAATCCCTATAATTTACAAAAACACAAATAACAAAAATATTTGCAATAAATACAGTTTTTAGAGTTATATCACTTATCTAAAAATTATATAAAATACTCTTTTCTGGGACTTCCCTGTGGTCCAGTGGTTAAGACACTGTGCTTTCAATGCAGGTTTGATCCCTGATTGGGGAATTAAAATCCCACATACTGAGCTGTGTAGCAATAAAAAATGTCTTTAATTTAAAAATAAATACTCCTTTCCTTATATTTTCCACATTGCTTGATATATTTACAATGAGCATACACCATTTTTCTACTGAAGAAAATAATAAAGCTATTTTTATAATTTTAAAAGAAGTATTTGCTTAACCATGCCTATTTCCTCCTGGAGAAGGCAATGGCACCCCACTCCAGTACTCTTGCCTGGGAAATCCCATGGATGGAGGAGCCTGGTAGGCTACAGTCCATGGGGTCGCTAAGAGTCGGACACGACTGAGCGACTTCACTTTCACTTTTCCCTTTCATGCATTGGAGAAGGAAATGGCAACCCACTCCAGTGTTCTTGCCTGGAGAATCCCAGGGACAAAGGAGCCTGGTGGTCTTCTGTCTATGGGTCGTACAGAGTTGGACATGACTGACGCGACTTAGCAGCAGCAGCAGCCTATTTCCTCCAGCGTATAGCTTCCAATATTTAAAGGAACCAAAAACTTTAGTAACCAGTAAACTTTAGATCATACCATTGCAAGCCTAACCACAGAGGGTCTCAAAGCTGAATGCCCTGAAGAATCACTCAGGATGGTTTTACTGCTGATACCAGGGTTAGAGGACTTTGCTTTTAAAGTTTAACAAGCATCTTGATGTGTCACATCTACTAACCTCACTATGAAAACTACAGCAGCATATACAATCACAGAACATTTTATCCTGCAAAAAAGTACACTGAGACGATCTCCACATTACCAGGAGATGCAGAAATATCTAGTGCTTCTTCAAGCAGCTACATTGCCCACTGAGGCACTGCTTTCTGTCTTGTAGCATTGGTGGCCTCTTAAGACCTGACATTAGAATCTTGGTGCCAGAAGAAATTTACTGTCTAGGTTTATCCTCAAGATGGCTTACATTTTAGGCCAGGAAAAAATTCTGGGGTATGACACTAAATTCTCTGCAGCTCTGTGATGCGAAGTAATGGGAAGTCTGTCTTCTGCAGTTAAATGACTCCTATAGGAATTCAATCTTCTGCATGCAATCTGAATTTCATTTGCTGGAGATGTCACATATGTTTTCTAAGGTGGAAAAAGAAAAAAAAAAACCACTTCTGCTCCTTTATCGAAACTTCCCTGCTTCATCCTGATGATCTGATTTTTTCATAAACTTGGAAATGAACTTTATAAGTTTCAATTGGCTCCTCTTTTCCTCTCCAGTTTTCACTTCAATATTAGGATCTTCACAGGCTTTAAGTATTGAGACACTAGTACAGTTCACTAGGTATGTGTGATTTGTTCAAAGCTATCTTGTTTGATCGGGGCTTCCCAAGTTGTGCTACTGGTAAAGAACTCGCCTACCAATGTAAGAAACAGAAGAGATGGATCCCTGGGTTGGGAAAATCCCCTGGTGGAGGAAAGAGCACCCCAATTCTGTATTCTTGCCTGGAAAATCCCATGGACAGAGGAGCCTGGCAGGCTACAGTTCCTGGGGTTGCAAAGAGAAAGACACAACTGAAGGTCATGCACCTTGTTATATTAGAAACTTAACATTTTAAGTCAACTGATGGAATGTCTAGACTTAAATGCAATCTACTCTGAGAGATCTTCCCATAATTGGGTTTTTCAAAAGACTTGAAGGCCTTAGAAATCGATCATTTTTTCCTAATTGTTTTTTCTCTTCTTTCAACTTTTAATGACAGTAGTTAGGTCCTATAACCCACATGTTTAAATTAAGCTTGCAGTCATTTCTCTCCTCATACATAGATATTATGGTACTAGATAAAAACAATTGTTAACTCTTTATTGTTTATCCAACAGACTGGAGGAAGCACAAGCTGGAGTCAAGATTGCCAGGAGAAATATCACTAACCTCAGATATGCAGAAGACACCATCCTTATGGCAGAAAGCGAAGAAGAACTAAAGAGACTCTTGATGAAAGTGAAAGAGGAGAGTGAAAAAGTTGGCTTAAAATTCAGCATTCAGAAAACTAAGATCATGACATCTGGTCCCATCACTTCATGGGAAATAGATGGGGAAACAGTGGAAAGAGTGGCTGACTTTATTTTGGGGGCTCCAAAATCCCTGCAGATGGTGACTGCAGCCATGAAATTAAAAGATGCTTCCTCCTTGGAAGAAAAGTTATGACCAACCTAGACAGCATATTAAAAAGCAGAGGCATTACTTTACCAACAAAGGTCCATCTAGTCAAAGCTATGGTTTTTCCAGTAGTCACATACGGATGTGAGAGTTGGACTATAAAGAAAGCTGAGCGCTGAAGAATTGATGCTTTTGAACAGTGGTGTTGGAAAAGACTCTTGAGAGTCCCTCGGACTACCAGGAGATCCAACCAGTCCATCCTAAAGGAGATCAGTACTGAATATTCTTTGGAAGGACTGCTGTTGAAGCTGAAACTCCAATACTTTGGCCACCTGATTTGAAGAGCTGACTCATTTGAAAAGACCCTGATGCTGGGAAAAACTGAAGGCAGGAGGAGAAGGGGATGACAGAGGATGAGATGGTTGGATGGCATCACTGATCTCCATCAATGGACATGAGTTTCAGTAAACTCCAGGAGTTGGTGATGGACAGGGAGACCTGGCATGCTGCAGTTCATGGGGTCGCAAAGAGTTGGACATGACTGAGCGACTGCACTGAACTGAACTGAAAGTCCGGATAATGATTGGGGATTGGCACCTGCTCACCCAGGCAGTAATAAAATCTCTCAACAACCTTGTGCTGCTGCTTGATTTCTGAGAAAATTAAAAATTTTCTCAGTGTCCAGACCTTGCTCCATGCCCCCTCCCAAAACATATATCAAGCTGGGATCCATCAGGGGTCTCCCTTGGAAGTCATTACCATGGATTTCACATACAAGATGATCTCATAGGAAGCTATTTTGGAAATCCCCAATATCAACGTGTGGGGTAGATGGCTTCACTCTGTGAAGTTTCAGCAAATCCCCTCAGATCTCCCGTTTGCATTAGTGTAATTCAAGACTCTGAGCTGTGACCAACAGGAATGGCAAAGCACCCTTCTTCAATAATTCAATAATTTCACCAAATTCCCATATCTTAGATGACTCATTAGTCATAAGAGTCGTTATCATGACATGTGTTTTGTTTGGTCCCAAGCAGTCTGCTTGTGTTTATTTTGCTTCTAGATAGGCTCCAATACAACTTGGAAAACCTTGAGCCTAAAAATTGGGGGAATTACATAAAGTTCATCAGGAAGTCAGCACAGACTTTAAGCAAGTCTCTCATGCTTTGGGACAAGATGGGCTGGGTAATAATTCTCAAGTCGTCAGCTTGAAGGAAGGTCTCTAATCAATAGGCCACAGGGTTCTCTCTGTCCTTAGACATTGTCTCAATCAAAACGCTTCCCTCTGCCCCAGACAAGGACATGGATGGCATGCTTATCAAACCCAGTGAAATTCATTCAGCATATGAATCCCAAGAAACAGGACACTTGACATCCAACTCTGCAATATTTCTCAGGAAAACCACTCAAGTCGTGTCTATTCAACTTTCAGTGAAGATAGGATTTAGTTGCTTATGAAGAGTAAATTATCAAAAGATTTACACTGCCTGCCATTGTTTTGGTTTTTTTCTTCATTCTCATTAGCATTGCTTTGTTGGAGTGGGGGCAAAACGTGTATGCAGACTTTGAAATTGTGGTAAGTGTCCACGGTAGTTAGTTCCAGCAAATTATAGCCAGCATTTACTACCATCTTAAAGGAACAACCCAAGATATCACACAGTGCTCCTTGACACACAAAACAGAAAATAAAAGTCCTTGCAGGCAAGTTCAAGTCCTATAGCTCAAAGGCTATTGAATTTTAGAGGTGATAAAAATATTAGAAATTATCTAGGGTGTATGTTCCATCTTACAAATGAGGCACTTAAAAGCTCCAGGATTCTCAGGACTTTCAAATACCCCATAACAATCAGACAGAGAGCCTGAAAGAGAAGCCCACTCCTTCCTTATATGTCACTCCCTTAATGTTCCAGCATGGGAACTCAATGCCTCCTTTTAAGTAGGTGGTGCCTCCTCCCCTTCAAGTCCCCTTCCTCCCCACACATTCCCCGTGAGCCCGTCACACCAGCATTCCTCCAAAATTCCATCCCTTTACTGTGACTTCTTCTGTCTAGAAGTCCTTCCTTCTCAGGCTGGAAACCATTCCTGAATCATCTTCCAGCTCAAATATCAGACTTCAGGGAAACTATTTACTCCATCACAGTTAGCTGCTTATGTTCACTTTGCCCATGTTATGGAATTTTCAGACTGGTTTCCATCCCCCTGTCTCTCCCACTGTGAGCTGAGGAACAATGACTGTCAGCCATCTTGAAAATCCAGCTTCAAGCAGAGCCAGGTATTTGGTGAACAATAACTGGCCATATTAAAACAATCAAATCAACAATGACAATTAAAAGAAAAAACTTTAGGTCAAGCCCCATTCCATAATTCCGTTCAAGCCACAGAGATTAAAAAGACAAAGGTTTTCCTCTCAAAGGGCTTACAATCCACAGAAGAATTCATTTATAACTTAACAAATATCTGCTGAATGATGAATTAATGTGATCTAATTCCAATTCTCCCGTGTTGACAAGCTATTACCAAAATTCAACCGATCTCAGGGTGTTTTGTGGAGCCATCGTTTTTTATCTTGATTAACGAGACTTCCTACTTTGTAGTCTAACTTCCTTCATTTCATTGCATTTATCACAGCCTCCAGTGCTCAACTCTTACCATAAAGCTGTGCAGAGAACATAGTGGAAAAATTCACTCACATACAAGTGTCCCCATGAAAAAGCTATACATTGGCCTGGAGTGGGGAAATAGGCACACACATATTGCTAGCTGGAGTATAAAGCAGGACAATCAATCTGGTTATCAGATATGCATCAACATTTTAAATGTACACCTCTTAGTCCCAGCATTTTCACTGTTGAAAATTTACCCTGTGAATAGATTTGCACAAATCTGCAAATATATATTCACTGTAGTAGGAGGTTGAAATAGCATAAATTTTTAAATTAAATCCATATCCTAGATCCATATCCATGTAATCATTGCAAAGGATGTAACAGATCTAAATGCCCTGAGGAGAGACGTTCAATATATTATTAGTTTAAAATACAGGGCATTGGAGAGTAAGGCTTGGTGTTATCCCACTTGTGTAAACAAAGAATTGATACACATATTTTTATATGTATAAAAATTACTAAAATATACAAAAAATATTAACAGATTGTTAACAGCTGATGGTATAAAAGAAAGGAAGGAACAGGAGAGTTACTTATTTTGTACACCTCCGTAGTGTTTGAATTATTTTCCTATTGAATATATTCTATGATGTCTAAAAGTGTCTTCCACCTTCTTATCATCTCCTTGTTTCATCTATTTCAGTTTAACCAACTTGGTTTTCTCAAGACTAAGATTATAGATTCTGTACTAACTCTCTCAAACTCATACACATCTCCCAAACTTATTCTCTCCAAACCACTTTTTCTGTTGTAAATATGACCTTCCCAAGGTTTTTAGCTTATGATTAACCAGATGAAACCATCAGTACATAGACCTCCAATCTAGGTTTTGAATTACAAAAGGTACTTTGGGGGGCAGAAAAATGCTAACTCAATTGCATTAGTTAAAACATCAGCGTTAGCAACACCACAGTGTCATGATGCAGGAGGTCAAAGATCCATGGACTCAGGGAGTCACAGCAGGGCTTAACTGGGGCAGTTCTGGTTCTGCCATTAGAACCATGAGCACTCCAATCTCAAGGAAAATGCATAAGACACCACAATTATCTCCGGATCATCGACTCGGTAGACCCAAACAGCTCCAGTCTATCGTGTCAACGCGTATTCTGGGAGTCTTTAATGCACGGATCATTGGCAAGCTGTGCATAAAAGCCCTGTAAGAGCTGCGGCCGTGCGTGCAGTCAATGCACACTCAGGGACTCCCCCAGGTCCGCATCATTGGCAGCACATTGTGCCAATGCATACTTCGGGAGCCCTGTGCATGCTAAGGAACCGTGTACTCCAAAAATACCTCTGAAATAGTTGTTACAGGACATGCACAGTATTCACTCCTCTAAACGGCATGTCAGCGAGTTTAGCGTGCAACAAATAACTTCTAAAAGGCACAAAACACTCCTAGAGGCCCAACTTCACACACAGACGGGTTAGTCCAGGGGACTGTGGCACGACTGTGGTGGGAGCATGGGTCTCTCCTTACAGTGAACAAAGGGATAGGAACAGCCAGTTTATGCAATCAAAGCCACTGCTTCTACTCTGAGCTGTCAAGGTTTTCAGTATAACACTGACAACTTCCTAATTATCGGCCTGGGTATTTGATGCTTAAGAACTAAGAACCTTCTCTCTCTCCCTTGTCTTGTTCCAAAGCACCTGCAGTGTAAGGTGAGAGGGTTAGAGGAAAGCGCCTTGGATCTTAAGCCTCTAGACTAGCACCTGCCCAACAGAAATATAACATGATCCACATGTGTCATTTTAAATGTTCTCTGTGGTCACATTTTTAAAAGGTAAAAGAAACAGCCTTAATAGATTTTAACAATATATCTTATTTCACCCAATATATCCAAAACATTATCATTTCAATGTCCCATCAATATTTTAAATGATTGAGACAGTTTACTTTTTTTCTTTGGCTTCACAATCTAGTCTGTATTTCACACAGCACATCTTCATTTGGACCAGCCAAAGTTCAAGGGCTCAACAGCCCCACGTGTCCAGCGGCTGCCCCAGGGACCGCACAGCTACACAGGCCTAGGAAAAAGCACCCATCCTAGGAGCTTAAATGTTCACTGCGCCCCGTCGACTACCTATCTCAAACAGGGGTCTGTCTAGCCTGCGCTTCCTCTCCTGGCAGCGCTGAACCTGCCGGGCCGCCTTTTCTCAGCCGCTTCTGCTGGTGAATCTGTCTGAGGCTTTGAAATCCTAACAAGGGCCACAAATAAGCTTTCAGAAATGGGACAGAACGACTTTAGGCCAAAGTGATACTGTCAGGGTCCGGTCCTCTTTCTTAGAGGTGGAGATGAAGAGAGCGAGGGGCTGCTGGGTGCGCGGAAGGGGAGCGGGCACAGCGCCCAGTGCGAGGATGGCAGCCTCCCTGCTATGCTACACCGCCCCCCACACTTGCGGATCAGCAGGGCTTGTGGGTCCCGGGGAGTCGGCCCCAGCGGCGTGGCTGGGGTCTGAGGCTGTCTTCCCAGGGACACAAAAGGCAAGGATGCGAGGAGAGGGAGACAGAGACAAAGATGCGGGGGAGGGAAGAGAGGAGAAGGGCCAGGGCGCTGGTACGGGTGCGGGCAGCAGACAAGCCAGGGCTCTGGTACGGGTGCGGGCGGCAGACAAAGCCGGCGGCTGTCAGGGGGACAGCGGGCGCCGCACTCATCCGGGGACTCGCGGGAGGCGGGGGGCGGCCAGCGCCCGGCAGGCCTATTTGAATATCAGCCTCTGCCACACTCGGGGCGCCGCTGACAACTTCATTACCTCCGCGGATAAAAATGACTGCGGGCGAATGCAAATGGCGCGCCCGTCTCGCTGCCTGCCTCCGCTCCGCCGCCGGCTGCGGGCGGGGCCCAGAGCCGCGCCCCGCGCCCCGCGCCCCGCGCCGGACCCACCTCCCCACTCTGCCCCCGGCCCCGCGCAGCTCCGCCGGAGCCCCGCTGGCCCGTGGGTCTAGGAAAGGAACGAGGTGGCGGCGGCCGGGAATTGCTAAT
Source organism: Ovis canadensis (assembly GCF_042477335.2). Lineage (NCBI taxonomy): Eukaryota > Metazoa > Chordata > Mammalia > Artiodactyla > Bovidae > Ovis > Ovis canadensis. Next base: position 84,476,582 of record NC_091248.1, read on the forward strand.
CTACTTTGATTTGCTCGTGGATGTTAAGAAAATGCCCTGCTTCTTAACTGTCGTTGAATTAACGTGTGAAAATGCCAGAAAAAAAGACTACCTGTGCATGGGATTCCTAAGCTTGAACCCTGGTAAGAGGAGGCTGGACCTCATTGGTTTCCAGCCACTACGCCCGAGGTGATTAAGCTGGACGAAAGCATCCCCAGCGCCCATCTTTGCCCACAGAGCAAGCAGGAGAGAAGGTGTGCGACTCCCTGTTCCCAACCTTTCGGGTCCTCCTGGCACCAGGGCGTTGCTCAGTCACCGTGCAGATCCCCCTCCCAAATTCCTGGCCCAGCTGAGCAGTCCATATGGGAATGGAGGCAAGTATTGTGCAGAAGGGAAAGCAGCGTTTCCAGAGCTTCTCTCCTTCCTTTGCATAGAGGAGGGGAGGGCTCACTCCCTGGCAAGAAGTCACCTCCTGCCTTGGGCAGCTGCGGTTATTGCATGTGGACTCCTTGCGAACTTCCTGAGGTAGTTTTTATTAATAACACCAGTAACAGAAATAACAATAATAGTAAACATCTACTGAAGCCTTATTATGCACAAAACATTATGCCGACTGCTTTACCGAGATTATTTTATTTTTGCCACACCAACCCTATTGCTCTCCTGGAAACCAGGGCTTAGCCAAGCCTTGCAAGGAGCCCAGGGTAAGCCAGGTAGGAAGCGGTGGATCACGGGTGAGAACGAAGGCCTCCCTCCCTCTAGAGCCTGTGCTCTCAACCATTCTGCAGTTTTCTGGGCCTCTCTTTCAGCTCACGTTGCTGTACCATGCCCCCTTCCTTCTCCCCTATCTCCCCCAGCCCCCGAGGCCATTCCTCCCTTGTGGCTAAAGGGTAAACCCTAAATAGTATAAATCAATCAGATCAGTCCCTTCTTTTGTCCAGGGCTTGACTCAGAAAAAAAAAGCACATGACCTGTCCTGGCCTACGCGGAAGTTGGGGGAACGTCTGCTGGGTGGGGGCGGGTCTGAGAAATGCTTCCCTGCGAGATATCTCTATAGTTTCAGGGTGTTCACCACCTGGTGGCGCTAGTGGCAAAGAACCAGCCTACCGATGTAAGAGACAGAAGAGAGGCGGGTTGGATCCCTGGGTTGGGAAGATTCCCCGGGAGGAGGACTGGAGGCAACCCACTCCAGTATTCTTGCCTGGAGAATCCCATGGACAGAGGAGCGTGGGGTGTGGGGCGGGGGGAGACAGCCCATAGGGTCGCATAGAGTCGGACACGACTGAAGAGATTTTAGCACGCACGCACCACCTGGTAACCAGCAACAGAGCTACTCTCAACAGAGACAGATTTGCAATATTTAGCGCAATTAATGCCAGGGCTGAAGTTTAGGAAAGTGGTGTCCTAGTCCTTTCTTTATCAACAGTGAAATTATGCTGCTGCTGCTGCTGCTGCTAAATGCTTCGGTCATGTCCGACTCTGTGCGACCCCATAGACGGCAGCCCACCAGGCTCCCCTGTCCCTGGGATTCTCCAGGCAAGTACACTGGAGTGGGTTGCCATTTCCTTCTCCAATGCGTGAAAGTGAAAAGTGAAAGTGAAGTTGCTCAGTCGTGTCCGACTCTTCGAGACCCCGTGGACTGCAGCCTACCAGGCCCCTTAGCCCATGGGATTTCCCAGGCAAGAGTACTGGAGTGGGTTGCCATTGCCTTCTCCTGCTTCATGTTTATTCAGGGTTTTATTTAAGGTTAATTTCTTTTTGGAACAAGAAATAATAGAAAGAAGTTAACAAATGAAAACTCGAGAAATTTGGCCGTGTCTATTCCCCACTCTGTTTCTGTTTCTTCATCTGTAAAATGACGCAAGGACTTCTGCTCCTGGGCAAGTACACCCAACCTCTTTCAGTCTCAAGGCTCTTAACAGCTTTTACCCAGCTCCCTTTTCCATCAGGACTTCTCTTTGCCTACACAGGCAAGTCATCTCTTCCCTCCCAGGGCATCAGACCCTCCATCTAACTGTGCTGCAAGCGCACATCCAGGTGTCTGAGCTTGACTGCCTTTAAAATGTTGTTTACTAGCCTTCAGGTAGTCTCTCTGGGGCACTTGGATCTGGTTTTAAGCATTTTGGAAAACAATGGCTACTGAACCAGTCATTTACTTGATTCCCTTGGCAATTGCTTTAAAATACAGAATCAAAATAGAATGGAAATTTTCTTTGTTTCATTAAAGTCATGGACACTTTCTATTAAAATATGCAAAATATAGTATAGTATACTATACATATACTATAATATATACTGTATTCTTTAATAATTCATCTGGAATCAATAAGTGGTGACCAGCTCAAATACCCTCTAATGTTTCCCACCACCAAGGAAAGGAAGCCCAAACTCCTTAACAAGACATTCAAGACAATTCACAGTGTACACCTAACCAGCTCCAGCCTTATCTATCTACTATTCAGTTCAGTTCAGTTGCTCAGTCGTGTCTGACTCTTTGCAACCCCATGAACTGCAGCATGCAACACCTCCCTGTCCATCACCAACTCCCAGAGTTTATCCAAACTCATGTCCATTGAGTCGGTGATGCCATCCAATCATCTCATCCTCTGTCGTCCCCTTGTCCTCCTGCCTTCAATCTTTCCCAACATCAGTGTCTTTTCAAAAGAGTCAGCTCTTCCCATCAGGTGGCCAAAGTATTGGAGTTTCAGCTTCAACATCAGTCCTTCCAATGAACACCCAGGACTGATCTTTACGATGGACTGGTTGGATCTCCTTGCTGTCCAAGGGACTCTCAAGAGTCTTTTCCAACACCACAGTTCAAAAGCATTAATTCTTTGGCGCTCTGCTTTCTTTCTAGTCCAGCTCTCACAACCATACATGACTACTGGAAAAACCATAACCTTGACTAGATGGACCTTTGTTGAAAAAGTAATGTCTCTGCTTTTTAATATGCTGTCTAGGTTGGTCATAACTTTTCTTCCAAGGAGGAAGCATCTTTTAATTTCCATGGCTGCAGTCACCATCTGCAGGGATTTTGGAGCCCCCAAAAATAAAGTCAGTCACTGTTTCCCCATCTATTTGCCATGAAGTGGTGAGACCGAATGCCATGATCTTAGTTTTCTGAATTTGAGTTTTAAGACAACTTTTTCACTCTCCTCTTTCACTTTCATCAGGAGGCTCTTTAGCTCTTCTTCGCTTTCTGCCATAAGGATGGTGTCTTCTGCATATCTGAGGTTATTGATATTTCTCCCGGCAATCTTGATTCTAGCTTATGCTTCCTCCAGCCCAGCATTTCTCATGATGTACTCTGCATATAAGTTAAATAAACAGGGTGACAATATACAGCCTTGACGTACTCCTGTTCCGATTTGGAACCAGTCCGTTGTTCCATGTCTAACTGTTGCCTCCTGACCTGCATATAGGTTTCTCAAGAGGCGGGTCAGGTGGTCTGGTATTCCCATCTCTTTCAGAATTTTCCACAGTTTATTGTGATCCACACAGTCAAAGGCTTTGGCATAGTCAATAAAGCAGAAATAGATGTTTTTCTGAAACTCTCTTGCTTTTTCGATGATCCAGCGAATGTTGGCAATTTGATCTCTGGTTCCTCTGCCTTTTCTAAAAACAGCTTGAACATCTGGAAGTTCACAGTTCACATATTGCTGAAGCCTGGCTTGGAGAATTTTGAGCGTTACTTTATTAGTGTGTTAGATGAGTGCAATTGTGCGGTAGTTTGAGCATTCTTTGGCACTGCCTTTCTTTGGGATTGGAATGAAAACTGACCTTTTCCAGTCCTGCAGCCACTGCTGAGACACCCCTAAGTCATTCTAGTGCATTTCTTCTCCCACGACATAGTATTTCAGTAGGCTGGGTGCCCACATTCTCTAGGATGCCCTTGAACCTCATCTCCAACTTTTCCAAGTCCAGACTAAATACCACTTTTTTGCAAGAAGCCTTTCCCTTTCCTCAGATTTAACGACACAGAATACTCAGTTGTCTAGTATTTGTTCTCAGTAAATTTAACATGTTTTGTGTTTATTGATACCCAGTATTCTAGAAATAACTCCCATGTCCAAATAGCAGAGGACATAAACATTATTATGCAAACAAGTAAAATGGGTTATAAATATTATAGCAGACTGTATAATAAAGCTTATTCCCAGTTTAAGGATGAGCTGTTCTTATGAAGGCATTAAAGCTTCTTTCACCTTGTTTGTGTTAGAAAAACTTTGATGCAGGTAATAAAAAACCTGTCTCTACTAGCTTGCCTGGAGAATCCCAGGGACGGGGGAGCCTGGTGGGCTGCCGTCTATGGGGTTGCACAGAGTCGGACACGACTGAAGCGACTTAGCAGCAGTAGCAGCAGCAACTAGCTTAAAAAGCAAACAAAATGTAATATTTCCTGTAGGAAGGCTCAAGAGAGCAGGTGCTGAGGTTAATTAATTCATGTTTAATATTGTCAAGGACCCAGATTGTTCTCATCTTTCCACCACTCCATCTTCAGCTTACTGACATTGTCCTTAGGTAGTTCTCCTGAGGGTCCCAAAATGGCTGCCATACTTCCAGGCATCACTTGAAGACATGGTAAAGTCCAGCCCCAAAAATGAGACTCAGTTCAGTTCAGTTCAGTCACTCAGTCATGTCCAACTCTTTGCGACCCCATGAATCGCAGCATGCCAAGCCTCCCTGTCCATCACCAACTCCCGGAGTTCACTCAAGCTCACGTCCATCGAGTCACTGATGCCATCCAGCCATCTCATCCTCTGTTGTCCCCTTCTCCTCTTGCCCCCAATTCCTCCCAGCATCAGAGTCTTTTCCAATGAGTCAACTCTTCGCATGAGGTGGCCAAAGTACTGGAGTTTCAGCTTTAGCATCATTCCTTCCAAAGAACATCCAGGACTGATCTCCTTCAGAATGGACTGGTTGGATCTCCTTGTAGCAGTCTTACTTTAAATTTCTTCTTACGAATGAGTCAGTTATACCAGCAGACCCCTCAGAAGATCTTTCCTCCTATTTATTTGGCCATAACAGGACCACATGCCTCTCTGTACAATTTCACTAGCAAAGGAGATGAGATAATCATCACTGATAACAAGTCAGAATTTACCTTTGAGTTATATTGGTGGGGAAGGAGTGGGGGAAAGGCAAGAATTAAGACAGACAATATCAAAACAAAAGCTGAACTTTAGTCACTATCTCAGTCATCTATTCCTGCATACAAACTATCACAAAGCTTACTGGCTTTAAAAAAGAAAATCCATTTTCCTGAAGAATCTGGGCTGGGGAAAAAGGAGTGATTCTCAGGGAAGAAGGGAAGATTATTAGGTAGGTATTTAAAAGTATTTCTCTGCAACTTATTATGGTTTATGATTTGAAAATCAAATATCCTCATATTTAAATTATTCTTGTGAGTATGTATGTGTGTCTATGCTCAGTTGTGTCTGACTCTTTGCAACCCCATGAACTGTAGTGCATCAGGCTCCTCTGTCCACGAGATTTCCCAGGCAAGAGTACTGGAGTGGGTTGCCATTTCCTTCTCCAGGGATCTTTCCGACCCAGGGATTTAACTCACATCTGCATCTGCCTGCGGATTCTTTACCACTGAGCCATCTGGGAAGCCCCCAAATTATTCTTATGTTGGTCTTTTCCATAAAATATGGTGTACATTTTGTATATTTGGAAAATATACACCAAAAAATGGTGTATATTGATTTAGTCAATAGTAAGTTGGCTAAACACAACCAGCAATTTTCTTAGAGGGTGGTAAAAATCATTTTTACTCTTTTGCTTTGTTTTTTCCTAAAAACTAGCTACATAATGGACTCCACATCTTAAGTTTTCCTGTCAATAATAATGCTTAAATGAATGAAGTAATTTTTGCCCTAAATCTTTAGCTTGCATATATCTAAGAATTAAGATCAGGAGGATAGCAAGTAATTCTTTTGATTTAGCAAATGATGTGTTAATGGAATTACTAACCATGGGAATATTTACCCTTTTGGAAATCAGTAAATCACAGAAGCTTTTGAAGACATCATGATTAAGTAATCATTCCCCTCTTTTAATCAGGGCCAGTAGGAAAATTACAACATACAGTCTTTGTTTTGTAATGTCATGTTATTGTAAATAGGCCTTCTAGTTCTCTTGGAACTTTTATATATCTGAGGCAAAAAAAAAAAAGTTCTTAAGTGGTTGCTATAGTTAGATTCATATCATTTACTAAAATAATACATGGCATTCCTTTTGTGACTATATCTTCCATCTTCTTATAAATGTATAACTGCCGCTATAACAATACCCAGTCAGATGATGAATGTTCATATATTAATGCTACCTCTCTCCCTTTTTTTTTTTTGCCCAAGAAACTCATGGCAGCACTGGAACAAAATTGAATGTATTTCAACATCATCTTTGTGAATCACAGACCATTAAAGCCGAAGTCAGCCCCAGAATCAGCTCTCTCATTTGATGAGTGAAGAAAGAACTTAAAGAATTTTCTGGAAGTTTCCAGGCTAATTAGTGGTAGTGTGAGATCTCATTATCTTGTTTTCTGGTTGACTGCTCTTTACAACGCATAATACTATTAATGATTAACATTAAGGGCAGAGCTAAGTTTAACCAGGTTATCAAGTCCGATTCTTTAATGTGGAATTGGTGACGCCACTCAGTCATGTTCCTGCAGGGGGCAGGGTTTCCATTCTATCCTCAGGGGCAGAGAGCTTATCCTCTAACCTCCAGCCCATCATACCAAGAGAGCCCACCTAGCACTATATATACCGTCAAGCCCCACTCACAGATACCTCAGATCTCCTCAGATCCCTGTTTTGTTACATGTCCAGCAGCCCAGGAAAAACCAGGGTACAAGGAACGTACTTGATAAGGTGCTTCTCTCTTCCATGCTTGTTTTTTAATTAGTGAGGAAAAGGGGGAAAGGAAGAATGCAATTGATAGTGTATTTCTTACCACCTCCTCGCCATCATAGTGAATTTAAAGCCAAATTTTAAGATTAGAATCTGACAGCTCAATCATGTTTTTTGTTCTCAAATGTTAGTTGAATTTTCCCCCTTAAATAATTATTTGGATTTAGAAATCCCAGGGTCTGTATTTTTTCAATAGGAAATTATTCCATTTGCTTCATTTATTTAAATCTACAACTCATCTGTTCAATTCATACACTTATAAACAGGAGGAAGGAAAATGTACTCCAACTCTCTAATATTTTCTTAACAACTAAAGCACAACTAAGAAAATGAAGCCTCTACATTCCCCTCTTCCTCCACCTTCTCTTCCTCTTCTTCTTCCTTTGACCAACAACTGCTATAATCCACACTAATGAGGTAGACTGTGCTAAGAATTTTCTTCACTTAACATTTCTCATTATTAATAAATTTTACACTGACAACTATAAAGTGAACACTTAGGATTTATGCACCTAACCTAATTACATATGCTGCATGTATGCATTTCATTATTTACTTGACAGATTCATTCCTTGATATCATAAATAATTAAACAAGAATCAAATATTAACAATCAGATACATATTAATTCTCCTAAAATCTGTAGAAACAAACTATATTTTTATCTTCAGTTCAACAAGCACTGATTAAAATGTCTTCATTAGGCAAATTTCATAAGCAAAGTTCTTGGTCTACATTTCTTACCTTCTCTAAAAATTAAACCTGGGCCAAATTATTCCAGAATTACTTCATGGAAAAAAATAAATGTAGCAGTATTTCTAACAAGTCATTGGATTCATAATCTTTGTCAAGCACAGTTGCATCTTATATATGAAACATTAATCTTTGTGTTTGTTAGGAATTTTCAAATATACTTTTTATTATAAACTAGGAACCAGCACCATCTTGGTTCTTAGTAGCATATTATCAGAGCTTCTTGTCTTATGAGTTGATGGGTTTAACCAAATAATAATTATATAACTCGTTTAAAGAATAATATCTAGGCATTGGATAATGGTAAGAACTACATTTATTGGGGCTGAAATTTTACCCTGAGATAAAATGTGTAGCTGTTACTTTATCTGCTTTTAATGAGCTAGGTTTAAATTTTTTTAGTCATGTATATCAACATCTTCATTGATCAATCTTTTCTCACATATTATCAAATTTGCTTTGGTAGAGCATACCATACAATTTCATCATTTAAAAAATGTTAAAGATTCATGGATAGCCACATTATTCATAATAGAAGATTAATGCCAGGCTGACAGGTTTTTGTAAAGATCTAACTCTTTTTTTCTAAGTGCATATACCATATCTATGTGAAATGTACCTCTGATGTTGCATATTGATTACTCTCCTCTCTTCTTTTCTAAAGCTAAAGAGAGAATATTATGGAATGATTGTCAGGGTTAGTGTGTCTCTGACCTACACATGTACTATTAATAATTTATGAGCTGACTTGAAATACAGCATCAAGAGACCAACTGAGGACCACTGCTGCTGCCTGGAATGACATATACTCGGGGTTGACAGCATGTGCACCCAGATTTTGAGGTCCTGTTGTTAAAATATGTAGAGAGACACAAACGTTCTAAGTGCCAGAGCTAACTGAATGGAAGGAAGCCACGTTTCTTTGTTACAAATCTCTAGGAGCTATATTTATGTCTTTTCATCCTATCCTTTCCATGCCATGAAATTTTCTTATTAAATTATTTAATCAGCTTGCCAAGTGTACTCATGGTGTCTATAAACATTAGAGAGTCTCCACTCAAGAAATACGGAGGTATAGCAAGCAGAAGCTCGGGTCTTCTTATTAACCACATTCCTTCACATCCAGAGGTTGTGGATCCTTCCAGACTGTGTTCTATGCTCACACAAAGATAGTGGGGGTGGGGAGAGAGATTCCCCCCTCCCTCAAAAATGGTGTCACACTCTACACACTGTGCTGCAATTTGTTTCACACAACATATCAAAGACATTTCCCAGATCAGCATATATATTTGTAGTTCTTTTTTTTCCCCTTTTTTTCTCATTTATTTTTTAATTGGAGGAAAATTGCTTTACAATGTTGTATTGGTTTCTGCTGAACAATAATGCAAATCAGCCATAATTATACATATATCCCCTCCCTCTTGAGCCTCCCTGCCCTCCCCCGATCCCATGCTTCTTGGTCATCACAGAGCACCAGCCTGGGCTCCCTGTGTTATATAGCAACTTCTCACCAGCTGTAGTTCATTTTTTAAACAACAACATAATGTTCCATTTTATAGAATACCATGGCTCATTTATCCACCCCCTTATTAACAGATTGTTAAGCTTCAGATTTTTCACAATTGAAAAACAATGCCACGTACACTGAACATATATACTATGTACTTGCTTAACTGTTTCGCTAAGACAGAGTTCCAGAAGTGAAATTGTTAGGTCAGTAACTAATCTTTTAAATCTCCTTAACCCATCAGTTAGGTAAGAATCAATAAGTATTACTATTTAGGATTTAAATATTATAACATTTCATTAATAGATTCGCTTATAATATGTAAGTGTATTTTTTAAAAAAACATACTTTTACAACTTTAAGAGTATGGAGTAATTTTGGGAAAGATTATGTTTTAGTTACATTAATTTCATATGTGAGTAGCTTTCTGCAAAAGCAGACTAAAGTCAAAGTTGTTTGCAATGTTTTAGCAATATGTCATCAAGTCATATGTCTGTATATATTATTTTTAACATCAATGTCCAAAGCAGCCAGTCTTCATTTCAGCAATGCTACCCATAACTAAGGATGTTTATGGAGATTGACAACTGTTAAACCACTGAATGCTTTTCAAAATATATTCAAAAAATTTTATGTGTGAAAACATTTCATCTAGGAAATCTAATTAAAAGCAAGGTTATATGTATTTGAAACCATTACAAGTAAGTAAACTTATAAAATTTCCTGCTTTTCACCTAAACTGTTTGAAGCCTTCTACAAACAGTGTAATGGTTACCTAGTGTGTCAGGTTCTATTACGTGAGCTAGAATATGTTTTCAGAGAAGAAGCTTGCATCCGATGACAGACACTTCCTATCTGCTAGGACTCATGTATAAAAATTGGAACATTGATCCTTTCATGTAGAGATTTTCCATAGCAAGAAGATAAAGGGAAATCTTGTTATGCTAACTGATTTACTAATCAAAAGTAGCCAGGACATTGAAACCTAGAAACTAGTTAATGGTTTGTAACAAGTCAGAAATAAAGATGTTCAACCAAGAAAATGACATTAAGCAGCACTGGCTACAAGAGAAAAGAGCAGCCTGTCAGAATCACACGAGGACTGTGGTGACAGGTAGACAATAAAATGGGATGACACTGGGTCCTCTCACCAGGGGTGTTTCCAACAGCTTTCTCTTGGGAGTTTCCATGCACTTCCTTTGTAGGAAACCTTCCCTTTAAAAATGGCAGCAGACCCTTTGGAGGTCTTATTAAAATTCTCCTTCTGTGTTATGAAGTGTGTTGTTTAAGGCAGATGGCAGCACCCGAACAGTTCATTCTTCATCGTATAAAGGAAAGTGAGAACAACAGTCACACCAAGAAGGTAGCTTGTGGCTGACACATCCCAGTAACATTGCACGGTGGCCATCGTCAGAGAGGAGATGAATCAAAGGGGAAAATCAGTCCACAATCCCACCTAAGATGGCAGAAAGCATGAATCTAAACAGAAGCAATATGGTACATAATGAATATTTCATATTCAGATTGATACCCATTATATCTGCAAACAAATTTCATATACCAGTTAAAACCTCCATAGCACCACTAGGATAAACATTGTTTTTTGTTTTAAGAGAAATTTCCTTTCATTCATTCTCCACTATAAAACTGCAGCTAAAACAGTGTAACTCTTCCTACCTCATTATGGACTATAAAGGCTATGCCATGCAAGAACTGAAAGAAAGCAAAGAGCCTAACTATTGCCCCATGACTTCTTTCGTACAAGTAATTTCAAGGAATCAATCTACTTTATCTAAAATAATGCTATCACTTTTTTACTTAACCCTGTTCTAATGTAAAGTTAAATAATTTCCTGTATGTCTAAAGTAGTATAATACCACTAAACTATTTCCAATAGAGTAATAGCTTTGAGAACACTCTTCTAAACCATTTCTCTCTTTTTTTATTCTATCCCAACATATTTTAAGTTATATGACAAAATAAACATTTCATAACCTTTTTCAGCTGAATTTTTTTTCTACTAATGTCATTTCAACCAGTGGAAGATCTATATTTTCCATGCTGCAGTTCAACATCTAGAATTATTTCTGATATAGATTAGCTGTCCCTTCATGAACCGTGAAAGACAAAATCTAAGCCTCTTTAAGCCCGTCTTGTTTGACAGCATGCACGTATTTACATGAAATATAAAGCAAATATTTGTTCTTTTCATACAAGCTGTCAGCACAAACTTGCATTGTTTAGAAACCTGTTTAGACAAACAGAATTGGCATTTACCACATAACATATGGTAAAAGGTCAACAATAGGTAAAATCAAAAATTATCGAAAAAGGAATAAAGCGTTGACATGCATTTGTGGAACCAAAGTTGATCACATTATGCTGAAACTCATATAGTACATTGACAATTAAAACTTCATTGTTTATTCATTGTTTGTTTAAGAAAATGTGAGGCTTAATTTTAGTTGCTTACTTATCAGAGTATTAACTTTTGGTTCACTGCAGGGATAGGTGTAAGAAAACTGATACCTGGAAAGTTCCCAATTAAAATTGCTTTTCAGATTTTTCTCCACAGAACTTTCTAATTGTTAATAGGAACATACTCTGGACATTTCTTGATATTACTGCCACCTAATCGGGTCACTGAGCTACCAACTCCAACTGCCCAGGACAGTCAGGCTCTTGCTTTAAGGAACCAGTGACTCCTGAGTGTGCAGGAGCAGTGGTTTACTGAAAAATCAAACATGCTTTCCTCCTGCCTTTAGGGTTTGCACTATCATGGCTTTCCTGGCGAATGCCTCCATCCTGGGGGCACATTGCCTCTATCTCTAGACCTGCTCTGTTCTGAAGCCACAAGGACAGGACTTCTGCTTCCTGTGGACAGCGTCCCATCTGCTGAACACACATTTTAATAAGTGAACTCTATTTCAAGGGAAATACCTATTGGTATTAACAAGAAAATAGCATCTCTACAAGATTCTCTGAAAAGAAATGCTGTCAGTGCCACTCATTCTACCTTCAAAGACAAGTCCCTGTAATTACTTTCTCCCCTTCATTTCCTTGTCCGGATAAAGCAACAAGATCAAGAGAACCTATCCATTTTCCCCAGATACCTTCCAAACTGTGTGTCCGCTTTTGCAGGCTGGGATCAGAAATTTCATTATCTGTATTTGTATTAGTAATTCACTGCACAGAGAGAACAGGGGGCAGAGGAGGAGAGCAAGCATGAAAGCAAACATCAGACAGACAATTGTATATATGCAAATGCTTGCAAATTTCTGCCAGCATCTCCCTATCTATAACCAAGCAACATGGAAGCCTATTCATTCCTCAGTCTCTTCACTGCCAAACATAGTTGTGGATTTGAAGGGGAAAATTCAGGAAACATTGAACTTTCAGCCACTGAGACTAAATCTAACTCAAAAACTATTATATAAAAGGCTAATGCATAAATATAATCAATGATTTTCTAGAAAGACATGAGATATGCAGCCTCCTGGCCACAGAGAGCAGAAAAACAAAGATGCCCTGGGAGGGGGCGGGAGAAGGGATCTGTAGCAAGTGACTCTCCAGCCCAATTGTCAGAGGACTGAAAGGGTTACCTCCAGGCTTCATGTCGTGCATGTGCACAAGGTGCCTGGGCGAGAAGGGGTATGGGAAACCAAAAAGAGGCACGATGAAGAAAATGCCCCCCAATTCATAAATACAAAGCGTTCACTGTCAAATGAATATACATGGTGTTTGAAATGACAACAAAAATCATCATGTATTTTGTTTTGCCTTGAAATCAATTATTCTCAAACTGTTGGTAATAGAAAATTTCATGACTTCATTCTTATATGTATACTCTACTCACTGTAAATCCCTTTCACATATAGTAATTCCATTCATCCACAAAATTATGTTTCAGTGTAGGGTCAGCATTATACCCAGTTTACAAGTAAAGAAACCTGGACATGGAGGTTGAGCCAGCTCCACTGTGAACAGAGAGCTAAAGGGGTGGGCCTGAAGAAAATCAAGAGACTTGTGAGAAGAGAAGGGAAGTGGGTAGGTGAAACAATGGATGTTTACTATGTCTACTAGTTGTCCTTCAGCTACGGACCCTGATTCATTCTGTCTGGTATTATGGTGAGGTGTTTTCATGTGTATCTGCTCTCAGATGGACAGCCCCTGAGAACTATGTATCTGTTATCATTGTATCTCCTGAAGGACTCAAGACAATCCTTAGAATATAGGATATGCTCAATAAATGTATTTTTGACATTATTGTTTCATTAAACTAGTTTAAAGAAAGTGAAAATGAAGTCGCTCAGCCATATCTGACTCTTTGCGACCCCATGGATGGTAGCCTACCATGCTCCTCCGTCTATGGGATTTTCCAAACTGGCCTTTTAAACTAAAAGACCACTTCAGGTTTTTTAAGTTCTGTGGTGTCTTGTTCCTTTTATTTCATGGATATACATAAAATCTCAAACACTGTTAAATACTTTCTAACACTGTCACAAGAGAAGACTCTACACATGGACATCACCAGATGGTCAACACTAAAATCAGATTCATTATATTCTTTGCGGCTAAAGATGGAAAAGCTCTATACAGTCAGCAGACAAGACTGGGAGCTGACTGTGGCTCAGATCATGAACTCCTTATTGCCGAATTCAGACTTAAATGGAAGAAAGTAGGGAAAACCACTAGACCATTCAGGTATGACCTAAATCAAATTCCTTATGATTATACAGTGGAAGTGAGAAATAGATTTAAGGGACTAGATCTGATAGACAGAGTACCTGATGAACTATAGACAGAGGTTCATGACATTAAACAGGAAACAGGGATCAAGACCATCCCCATGGAAAAGAAATGCAAAAAGGCTCTCTGGGGAAGCCTTACAAATAGCTGTGAAAAGAAGACAAGTGAAAAGCAAAGGAGAACAAGAAAGATATAAGCATCTGAATGCAGAGTTCCAAAGAATAGCAAGAAGAGACAAGAAAGCCTTCCTCAGTGATCAATGCAAAGAAATAGAAGAAAACAACAGAATGGGAAAGACTAGAGATCTCTTCAAGAAAATTAGAGATACCAAGGGAATATTTCATGCAAAGATGGGCTCAGTAAAGGACAGAAATGGTATGGACCTAGCAGAAGCAGAAGATATTAAAAAGAGGTGGCGAGAATACACAGAATTGTACAAAAAGAACTTCATGACCCAGATAATCATGATGGTGTGATCACTCACCTAAAGCCAGTCATCCTGGAATGTGAAGTCAAGTGGGCCTTAGAAAGTATCACTACGAACAAAGCTAGTGGAGGTGATGGAATTCCAGTTGAGCTATTTCAAATCCTGAAAGATGATGCTGTGAAAGTGCTGCACTCAATATGTCAGCAAATTTGGAAAACTCAGCAGGGGCCACCGGACTAGAAAAGGTCCGTTTTCATTCCGATCTCAAAGAAAGCCAATGGCAAAGAATGCTCAAACTACCACACAATTGCACTCATCTCACAGGCTCTAAAGTAACGCTCAAAATTCTCCAAGCCAGGCTTCAGCAATATGTGAACCATGAACTTCCAGATGTTCAAGCTGGTTTTAGAAAAGGCAGAGGAACCAGAGATCAAATTGCCAACATCTGCTGGATCATGGAAAAAGCAAGAGAGTTCCAGAAAAACATCTATTTCTGCTTTATTGACTATGCCAAAGCCTTTGACTGTGTGGATCACAATAAACTGTGGAAAATTGTGAAAGAGGTGGGAATACCAGACCACCTGACCCGCCTCTTGAGAAAGCTGTATGCAGGTCAGGAAGCAACATTTAGAACTGGACATGGAACAACAGACTGGTTCCAAATAGGAAAAGGAGTGCATCAAGGCTGTATATTGTCACCCTGTTTATTTAACTTATATGCAGAGTACATCATGAGAAACGCTGGGCTGGAAGAAGCACAAGCTGGAATCAAGATTGCCGGGAGAAATATCAATAACCTCAGATATGCAGATGACACCACCTTTATGGCAGAAAGTGAAGAGAAAGTCAAAAGCCTCTTGATGAAAGTGAAAGAGGAGAGTGAAAAAGTTGGCTTAAAGCTCAACATTCAGAAAATGAAGATCATGGCATCTGGTCCCATCACTTCATGAGAAATAGATGGGGAAACAGTGGAAACAGTGTCAGACTGTATTTTGGGGGGCTCCAAAATCACTGCAGATGGTGACTGTAGCCATGAAATTAAAAGACGCTTACTCCTTGGAAGGAAAGTTATGACCAACCTAGACAGCATATTAAAAAGCAGAGACATTACTTTTTCAACAAAGGTCCATCTAGTCAAGGTTATGGTTTGTCCAGTGGTCATGTATGGATGTGAAAGTTGGGCTGTGAAGAAAGGTCTGAGTGCCAAAGAATTGATGCTTTTGAACTGCGATGTTGGAGAAGACTCTTGAGAGTCCCTTGGACTGCAAGCAGATCCAACCAGTCCATTCTAAAGGAGATTAGCTGTGGGTGTTCTTTGGAAGGAATGATGCTAAAGCTGAAACTCCAATACTTTGACCACCTGATGCGAAGAGCTGACTCATTGGAAAAGACTGATGCTGGGAGGGATTGGGGGCAGGAGGAGAAGGGGATGACAGAGGATGAGACAACTGGATGGCATCACCGACTCAATGGACATAAGTTTGGGTGAACTCCTGGAGTTGGTGATGGACAGAGAGGCCTGGCATGCTGCAGTTCATAGGGTCGCAAAGAGTCGGACATGACTGAGCGACTGAACTGAACTGAACACTGTCAAAGACAGAACTTCAACAGTGGAAGCAAATAACCTATGTTCATAATTTACACATATTTTGACTGTCCTCTAAAATAATTTCTTCTGTTATTTTTTACACCGGTAAGAAAGAGTAAGCTTCTGTGGTGCCTTTCTAAGTCACTTCATTTTGCTCTTCTATTTTTGTTCAGCAAATGTCATATTTGCTGAAAATCCGAGTGCCTAAGACTCCCTGTGTCCTTTCATAATCTGTTAGCATGCAGTTGTTCATCATTTGGATTTCACTGCAGTGTAGAAATGACCTTAGTCTTTCCTTGAGTCATTTAATTTCCATCTTTCTGGCCTTTCTCAAGGAGTCTCCTCAAAGCCTGTAATCTCAAGTACCACTTCTTTTCCTTCTTTCTGGGTTTATAGCCACCCTGCTTGAGATGGCCCAGCATTTCCTGCAGTTAGACATGGCCATGAGCCTGAGTTCTTACCAAGAGATGTGGTGATGGTTACAACTACCAGATCATCTGTTTAAGGATGTCTGGGGTTTGATTTCAAAGAATCCAGGAAAGGGGAACATATCTGGGGCACAGAATGGTACAACTTCTACCATATGACCCTAACTTGAAACTGAGTGATGGGCACATGGGGATGAATTATACTACATTATCCCCACTTTTATTTCAATATATTTGGAATTTTCTATTGAAAAATAAATTCAAAGGTGCTTGCCCTAGTTGTGTTATCTCCTTTCCTTATCACTGGCTGGAAATAGAAATGACTGGAGCGAACTTGGAAAGCACCTGTGGAGGATGGCAGAGCCAGCCCCCCAGCCTGGGTCCTGGAGCAGGACTTGTCCACCTGTCTTGTAGACTTCCTGAAAGAGAAATTGATTTCTCGCTCATTTGAGCTATTGCACTCTGATAGCTACAGAGTTCTCTACATAACTCAAGCCCCTTATTTAGTTACATTCTATTTCAAAACAGACTGGACCATAAAGTCTTTGGACCATGAAGAAGGCTGAGTGCCGAAGAATAGATGCTTTTGAATTCTGGTGTTGGAGAAGACTCTTGAGAGTCCCTTGGACTGCAAAAAGATCAAACCAGTTAATCCTAAAGGAAATCAATTCTGAATATTCATTAGAAGGACTGATGCTAAAGCTGAAGCTCCAATACTTTGGCCACCTGATGCGAAGAGCCAACTCACTGGAAAAGACCCAGATGCTGGGAAAGATTGAGAGCAGGAAAAGAAGGGGACAGCAGAGGATGAGATGGTTGTATGGCATCACTGGTTCAATGGACAGGAATTTGAGCAAACTCCGGGAGACAGTGGAGGACAGAGGAGACTGGCTGTGGTGCAGCCATGCAGTCGCAAAGAGTAGGACACGACTTATCGACTGAACAACGAATTTCAAAACAGTCTCCTTTACTCTAACAGCCAGCACAGTCTCACTCATCTTCCCCATTCCTTTACTTTTCTTGGGCTCTCTTATTGGTCGGCAGGGTTTTAGAACTCAATCAGCATTTACTATGGTTACATTTTTTTTGTTCCTCTGGAGATCAGGCTGAACCACAAGCCATACAAACACCTAGATGGCACCAAGACTACCTTAAATCGCTCACAATCCAACTCACCGTCAAAACCCTTATAAAAATGTCACTTTTTAGTCTGGAAGTCTATTATTTATACAGTTATTGACAAACTTGATTTAGAAAAGAACTATACGTTACTATAGCAAAACTTAGGAGGAAGTAGTAATGTTGAGAACATCTCAATCAGATAATAAAAGGTTAAGAAAAAATTTAATTTTCTTTACACAAAATATGTTTGTATTCTAAACCAGTATTCTTGCCTGGAAAGTCCCATGGACAGAAGAGCTTGGCAGGCTACAGTTCATGGGGTCACAAAGAGTTGGACACAACTAAACGTGAGTGCACACACACACACACACACACACACACTCTAAACCACTGTGTCGGCTGCATCTGATCCACCAGTGTTTTGTCGCTCACCTCCCCAGGCCAGCACAATCCAACACAGTGCTTTCAGGATCTTTGAATTTCAGTGTGTATACAAGGCAAATGCTCCCCCATCCAGAAGTTTCTGTCCTTCCCTGTGGCCTCACACCAGCCTCTTCCACACTGACCCTGGCCATAGATTGGGCTCAACATGTATAGCATGAGGTCCGTGGGTTAAAATAATTTTCTAAAAGGAGTTGTTAATCCTTGTGATGAATTGCCACAGAAGGTCACAGACGCTTTCTCCAAAGGTCCTTAGAAATAAAGTAGATTTTCACAGAATGACTTTTAGAGGAGGTCCCGTGAAGGTCAGAGGATGAACTTAGGTAAACCAACAAAGAGAAAAAGCAAAAACAGGATGCAAGCTAATATTTGTTATTCGTTGAAACTAAACAAAAGGAGGAGTTTGGGGAAGTTCTCTTTTCAGGGTTAGACTGCAGGTTTCACTCTACTCACTTTTGCTCACAGGGGAAAACCTAATCAGCTGTAAGTACAGCCGACTATTCCCACCCTCGGCCCCCCAGTATTGTTCACACTCCACACTCCTCTCCCCGTCCTCCTGTCCACATCCTTCAGGAGAATTCTGTCTTTGCCAGACTAGTTCCTGAGCTATGGCTGCCCAGGTTGAACGAAGTGTGGGCAGGAATCGAGAGAATTGGGTTTACATTAACAGTAAATAAGGCTAGAGAACAAGGAAAAGGCAAGAGCCAGTGTGGGCTAGGATCTGGAAGTTTGGAAGAGACTAAAATTATCACAAGTTCAAAAAAAGCTGACAAGAAATGTGAGATGTAAATATCTATGTCTATCTATGTATATCTATCTAGAGACAGAAAGAGAAGAGGACTGAGGCTTTTAAGAAAGTTTTGGAGGTTAGTATCAGAGTCCTTTGGTATTTTTTAAAGAAAATTCAGTAAGGCTTTAAATTATTTTTCAGTTGCTTTTTAAAAGTCAGACTGGGCTTCAGCTTTAAATGGGATTATATGACATAGCAGACTATGTTTGGAAAAAATACTAGTCTGTCCATCAAGTCAAATATTCCAACTTAATCATCCACTATTTATTGAATATTGATTACTCTATTATGTACAAACTGAGCTAGGCACAGTGTCTTAGAAACAAATTAACCAAAAGAAATATTTCACCAAAATATTTCATCGAACGGTTTCTTCGATAACCGAAAAGAGGAATCTCAAGCAAAGCTTTGATTGACTGCCATGTAGACCTCGTGAATGGACACCTACATCACCATGTGAAGGTCTTCTGCCACAGAGAAATGAGACGTGAGGCACTGCAACAGCAGGTTCTCCTACACCCTCCCAACAACCAACGTCTTCCAGTTCCAGGAGGCAGACCTCTCTGAATCACCTACCACCATTCCTGAAGTTGGTCTACTGCTACTTTTGCTAGTTCTACCACAGGAAAGGGGCTTTAAGAAGGGTCTGTATACCCTTTGCCTACATAGGAGTGTAACTCCTCTCTGACTCTGGAACTCCCTCTGTATTAAACTGTGGCTGGTGCTGGGAGGCTGGGGCCGGCCAGAGATAAAATGCATATTCTTCATCCTCCAGGGGCTTCTGCCTGAAGAGAAGATGGGTGACCAACCGTGCAGCGCAGGGGCATGGGTGCTGCCAGAAAGGCAGTGCGAATGTGAAGTAGGTCCTGCGTGGAAACAGCAAAAGCGTCCCTGCCCTGCAGGGGGTGTGGTCAGAGTGGGCATCTGCACCAGGAGACATTTCATTAGAGTCTTGAATAACTAGGTGAAATGAACCAGGCAAGAAGGCATGAATAAGGAAACCCAAAGAGCCTTTCAAGCAGAGGAAACTTGCTCTGATTTCATCAGCACCTCACAACTTGCCCTCAGGGTGTATTATTATCTTCATGTTGTATATAAAGAAACAAACTCCAAAAGGTTGAGGGACCTACCCCACGCCACTCATCTTTAGGCAGTGAACCTAAGATTTAAACTTAGCACCATACTCCCTACCTCTTTACAGAACCTGGTCACTGAAAGGGAATCCTTCTCATTTAGTGATATCCACATTGACTTCCCTGGGGGCTCAGTGGGAAAGGACCCGTCCAACAGTTCAGAAGACGTGGATTCAAGCCCTGGGACAGGAAGATATCCTGAAGAAGGAAATGGCAACCCATCCAAGTATTATTGCCTAGAAATCCCAAGGACTGAGGAGCCTAGGGAGCTACAGTCCGTAGGGTCACAAAGAGTCAGACATGACTTAGTGACTGAGCATGCAGGCACCCATCTCTCACACCATATCCTCAAGCACACTTACGATGAACATGTACGTGCTCAGTTGCTCAGTCATGCCTGACTCTTTGCGACCCTATGGACTGTAGCTGCCCAGGATCCTCTATCCATGGGATTCTTCAGGCAAGAGTATTGAAATGAGTTGCCATTTCCTCCTCCAGGGGATCTTCCCAACCCAAGGATGGAACCCTCATCTCCTGCATCTCTTTACATTGGCAGGCAGATTCTTACCACTGAGCTACCTGGGAAACCCAAGGATGAACACAAGCGTCCCTTAATCATTCTGGGAAAAATATCTGAAGTATTATAGACTCAAAAGATCATGAAATTGTTATTATTTTTTTGGACAAAATTTTGTAACAGTATCCGGCCCCCACCCCCAGCACACGCACACACACACACACAAATACACACACACAATATATCAACATATGAAAGGGACTGGGAAGTCCTGCAAAAATAATAGGCCATGAAAACTTCCACCCTACCTCCTTTTTTCCTCTTCTTTCTTTTTTTAAAATAACATTTATTAACACCTTTAAAGACATTCTGTATTTAGTCTTTTTATTGTACTGATGAGAATACTGCAGTCTACAGAGGGTGGGAGCTGCCTTTGGGTATGTGTTAATGGCAGAGTCAGAACTCAATTCCACAGATTTCCCTCCTGTCAACACTCTCTTGGGTAAATCACACTTCAAAGTGTCCATTCCATACCTCCAATATATAAACAGTACACACAGCACAAGAGCTGATAACCTTGTAATTGTCAACTTACAAATTACTCTCTTAAAAAAAATACAAAGAAATCCCTAGGTGAGAGCTGAGATGGTGTATACAAATTTGAAGTGTGTTTATACACACTATTAATCGCCCTTGTCATGGTTTACACTAGTTATCCAAGTCTTGCTGATATCAATTGTTTATCTTCACAGACTTCCCACTGAAATAATAATACTAATAACAACTACTAGCTCTTTTTTTGCTCTCAATGTGAAGGATAACATTAATATATTGATGCAAATTTCCAGTGTTTATCTTCATGCATGCACTTAAATGGAACCACAGCTGAAGAAATCACTTCTTAACAAGATAATCACAAAACAAATCTTTGTACCAAGTACTTCATTACTAGATCAAATTCCATTATCACTAACTAAAAAAAAAAACAAAACTTTGGAATCTGGTTGGAATCAAGACAGCAAAAAAAAAAAAAGGTGGGAGAGGAGATTGGAAATCCTTTTGTTTTTGCAAAGATTCACATTATAGCACTATTTCTTATATTAAAATTGAAGTTGTTTGACTGGAAATTCTTTAACGTACAAATTTAAAAACATATTTCAAGAGCAGTCAGTACTCAACTTCTTAGAGTATTTATGAATAATAACATACTAGAAAAGGTCAATTGGGCTTTCTGTCTAAAAAGTTAAATATTCAGCGCCTGTATTCTGCATTTGTTACCAAAGTCCCCTTTATCAGCAGAAGGAGGCAAATGATACCCTGAAAATGTTTTAAACGTGCAACTTTGCTTATCTTCCTGTATTAATGATCCTTATGGCAGTTGTTACATTAACCTTATCACATTGCACAGCAATAGGGGAAACCGATTGTGAAAAGAAGAAAAAGAAAAAGCATTTAGTTTAATCTTGAAACCTTTTTTTTTTTCTAATCGAGCATTTTTCTGATTGTCAAGGAGGGTGAAAATGAATGTTAGATTTTTACTGGGTTTTCTTAAAACCTCAAAGAAGAAACTAGACATTTCCAAATGGGTGACTCATTAACCATCATATACTGTGAAAAGGACACAAATTAGACTATCGACGAATGGCTCATTCTATGAATTCTGGGTTTCCTGAGATCCACAAAGAGGCTCTGACTAGGAGACAGTCAATGGCTCCGGAGAAAGCCAGTTTCTCTTTCAAGGCTCCAAATCACTTATTTGTGGATATGTTATTCAAAACTTGCCATTTGCCTCTAAGACGTCTATGTCCTTCTTCATACATTCATGTGCACGTAGAGGAAATTCAAAGGCTCCATCTTTTAATCCCTTTTACTTTTGACAATAGTAAACCTGACCCTGAGACCCTTCTATCTTCTTATTCTCTCAAGGTGCTTGAGAAACCACCTAACTTTATGGCTAAAATTAATGTTTTTATTCAACTGCAGATGCTTGAGCTCAACACCCGTACCAGCAGGGTGAGAATCAGCCCCTTTCATTCCTTCAGCCAGGTAATATGCTTTTTCCTTTTTTTTTTCTTTCTTTTTTTCATTTTCCTTTTAATGCAGAGCAGGGCTACTGATTACAAAGAGGCAGTCTGACTCCAGCAATAGGTCTTCTTCACTAATCCTCACTGTCATGGAAATTCCAGCTGCTACAAGAATAAGAGGCTCAATCCATATTTGCCAGCTCTAATATGAAATCTGTCAGAACCCAAATTAATGAGTTCCAAATTCCTTACATCACGATAACAGGTTAAGACTGGTCAATTAATTACATAAATCCTTCCCGATTCATTGTGCGTTTGCAGCCCAGATTGTGTCTTACATTACTCCATGACACAGGCCTTTTGGCTCCTGTTGTTCTGCAGAAAGGCCCCATTTAAGTGGAGGCTGCCTGCCACGGCAAAATGTTAAATGTCACCCGTTAAATTTGCACTTTTCTATAATTGCTTTTGTTAAAAAAAAAAATTAAATTACAGCACAGGGCTCCCAGTACACCACTACGCAGAGGGCTGGGGTTGTACTGAATGGATCCCAGGGCAGGCAAGCTGTCTCTTAAGGTTTACACAGGTGTGATAGTTTACAGTCTCCTTTTTACCTGGTGCCCGGTAGGCAGCAGAGCCCAGAACGTGCACGTTTATGAAAAATATACCAAATTTCCCTAAGATCGATGGCAACAGAAACATGTATTCAGAAGATTCTTTTATGAAAAGATTAAAATAGGATTCTTTAGCCAGCTTCCCTTTTGTTTACCAGTGCAAGTATTAGATATATAAAACACTTGATCTAATCACCTTTTCAGGACTATATATTGTGCAGATGTGAGTTATACCTGTTCAGGTCTTTGTGTTGAATGTTGCTGATGGTTTTGCTATTTGTAACTGGCACATACCTACAGAGGGCGAATAATTGAGGATTAAGATCTCAAAAGACTTTTTAAAAAGTATCCAGACTTTAATCCTTATTAAAAAATCAAAATGCACCTGGAATTCCAATGGTTAGATTTAGATCTAGAACTGTAAGGGGTCCAAGTTCGGAATTCCGAGTGCCATCTCTCTTCACTGCACTACACTTCCGGTGGAGTGGACTCTTTATGCACCTAGTTGCTCTGTATCCAATGGAACCAGTGCCGGTTGTATTTCCTGCGTCATCCTTTTGACAGCTGGCTGTTCTGAGAATAAGTAAATGAACAGATGACGCTCCGAAGTACCGACGGAAACCTGGGTAGGGCGTGGGTTCTTTCCACTTGGAAGCCCCACCATCACACCACCAGGCAGAGGCTAGCCAGACCCCAGGAGGCGCATTCTCCCACGGATCGCCGGGCCACCCGCTGGCCTGGCAGCGCCCCCCTCTGTCCTCCTGCAGCCTTGCACCAGGTCTGCCACTGGCCGCGGCCTTTTTTCTAGGGTAAAGGAAGCTCGGCCTCTGGGCTCCCTTCAGTGGGGTGAAGGACTTGTCTTTCCCTATACGTTCCCCCCACACTCCCTCCACACACACGCACACATCAAACGTAGACCCAGGGCTGTTTCAGGACCCAGAAGCACGCGCTTCTTCCTCGGCGACCCAGTACCGCAACCAAGCGCACCTGTCCCCTCCCTACCCACAAGGAAGGGGGCGCATTAACGCGAAGGCGCCTCCACCGCAGGGTTTATTTAGGGCTCTGGGGAGACTACAGGGGAGAGGGGACAACCAACGTGTGCGGTGCGGGCGCAGATAAAACATTTGGAACGCGTGGGCTTCGCCCCAGCTCCATCGCGACCCCGGAGCGCTTCTGGGCCCCTAGAGGCCACAACCACACCCTAGCCGGCAGCGCGTCTTCGCCCTCTCTTGGGCCCGGCGGCGGGGTCGAGGGCGCAGCGCCGCGCGAGCTTCTGCAGAACAAAGACGAGTCCAGCCCTAGAGTGAGAACCGCCGCCGCCGCCGCCTCCCCAGCTCCGGCCCGGCCACCCTGACCCAGCTAAGCCCGAAACCCACCCGAGCGACTGGCGGCAGCCGGTTCCACGCCCGCTCCCAAACCAGCAGGGCCCCGGAAACGACTGAACCTGCAGTCCCCGGGGGTTATCGATATTCAAACCTCCCTCTCGCACCAAGCCCGTCACCTCAAGCCCCTCTGCATTATTATTTTTATTATTTTTTTCAAGCCGCCAAGCTGTCATTCTATTAGGAAGGGGGCCTCGCGGTGCCCACGTTCGAGCCAGGTGGGCAGGGGAGGGGGCACTGCAGGTCGGAGCTGTAAATCCTGTCTCTTTGCGGTTGTTGTTCCCACTCACCACCCGCCGCCCCCCTCCACCCGGGTTGGTTTTTTCTTTTTTTTTCCCCTTTCTTTCCGCCTAGCAGTTGCTATGGGTTACCAGGACGGTTGCCATGGGTTACCGGACTGAGGCCGGCTGGCTCGCTACCTGCCACCCAGTCGCCGCGGCCGGCGGAGCGGCCCGGGTGGGAGGCAGCGGGAGCGCGCGTGTGCGGGCAGCGGCGCGGGGAGTGTGCGCGAGCCGGCCGGGCGCCGCAGCCAACAGGCGGCCTGGGTGCCGCAGCGGGAGCGCCGCCGCCGGTGGGGTGGGGGGCAGAGCTATAAAGAAGGCCCGGAGGTAAGAAGCAAGCAAAAACACAACCACAAGTTATACCCGTGCTGTGCCTCTAGCAGCAAAGACAAGCGGTGTGGGGTTTTGGATGCGTCTACACTTCTCGTCGGGGGAGAAAGGGTATTTTCCTGTTTAGCATAAACCATCTGTATAGTGTCTTTAGAGTTTAAATTCCGCAGAAAAATTGTAGCTTTTTTTTTTTCTTGTTTCCTATTATTTTGAAAGGAAGTCTTTGGAATTTTGGAGAAAAGGGGTCAACTACCAGTTTGCGCAGCTAAAATAAATTAGCGTCCAGTGCACTGTTCCTAACAATGATCTAGAAAAGTTTCCATCAAGAGTGAAGAGCAATTGTGTTTGACTTAAAGGAACAATGGTGACTCGTTTGTGAGCTGCATATGGCAAAGAAGAAAGCCAGAATCCTTTGTAAATATTTCAAATTTAAAGCAATTGTTGCTTATGTACATCGTAAAGTTTTTGAATTCCATTCTGCTAAAATGTATTAATTCCGTATGACCTTTATGTGCAAAGGAAAATTGTACCTATGCTTTGAATGTCTAATTACAATAATTTCAGACAGTTTTTTGTATTTGAAAATGTGTGTATATACATGTTATATATATATAAAATAAAGGTCTCTATTCCAAACAAAAGCAGAAAATAGTATGAAATAAATTGTCCCTCTGTTGAAAAGATGCTGCATTGTATTCACAAAGTGACTTAAATTATTAAGAAGAAAACTTACTTAGAAATAGAATAAGCTTTTGCTATTTTTGTCTTAAAATTTTAGAAGCCTTTCATGGAAAAGGGTCTTCCTTTATGGCTGAAATATTGAAAACCTTATCTGTACCACAGCTGCTCAATAATGATGAATCCTCAAGGCACCAAAAAACATAAACTGAGTTCAAAACAGCATTCAATTTAATGTTGGGATATAATGGTAATTGTGGCTAAGCAAAATGAATTTGTTTAAATTCTTAAGAGCCATAAAATAATTTTTTTAATCTTACTATAGTAAGGTTATTGCATATCACTTGTTTGTATTTAATTATTTAGTAAAATATGAACCAGAGTTAAAAAGCTCCTGCAAGATATTTAATATCTTAAGGTACATAATTCAAGAGTAGCATTTCTGTTTTTCCTTAGTAATTTTTAAAACTTGAAATTTTAACTCAATTTCTTTAATCACTTTCTTCCAAGTGAGACTTTAAAAGAAGCCCTAAGTAACAGGTTGTTGACTTTCATTGTTGACACTTTCAGATTATACATAAACTCAGTTCTGAAACAGAACACATAAACTAGCTTAATAGGTGAATATCGTGCCCTTTCAGAATTAGCCAGAGAAACATAGTTTTGCTGTATATAAATCATAAAACATCCAGGTTAAGAATTCTTTAAATTTGTTACATTTTAAATAGTTTTAAGTAAACATCTATTTTATTTAGTCATGTAAGTAATTGTTTTCTTTCTCTAAAGAAAGCTTTATAAAAATATGCCAGAGAAAAATAAGAGACTTGAACAAAGCAAGAAAGCCACTAGGGGCTGAAGTTCATTTAAATCTCTCAGCTGCTGGGAAATCAGTTTTAAGAAGCCAGTACTTAGATATCAAAACAACCAAACCAAGGCTATGCCTTAAATGTATACAACTACAGTGAATATGAAATCAAATTTTAACAAAATTACCCATTAAAAATTACTGATAATTCAGAAATATACTGAATTTAGATCTAAGTCAGAAGAAATATATTGTATAAAATAAGCAATCCAACAAACATGTTTTTTTCATGTTTAATGTGAAAATGATGATCTCATGAAGTTTACATACCACAGTATTACGCATTACTTAATATCAATTTTGACGGCTATAGTTTCATCATCTAAGAATTACATTACAATTGGTGGCACGATATATGCTTTTCAAAACTACTGTAAAACATAACATGAATACAAATACATATTGCCAAGGAGCTGGTGACCACACTGAAATGACTGAATAGCAAACTTCACATGTCAGCAAGATAAAAAGAAATTGCTAAATCTTTTTTCCTCCAGTATTAAAATAATGAGTCTTAGATGATAAAGTAATAAGATCCAAGATACATTAAATCAAAATATTTACAAAAAATTCAATAACATTTTAGACCAAATAGAAAACAAAAAGGGAAAATTAAGGAAATCATTTATATTCTATATTTAATTTTTTTCTGTTGACTCTCAGTTAACAAGTATTTCAAAGACTTTTTAAAATAATACAGTAACTTTTAATAAACTAGTTAAAATGAGGGTGAGGTAACATTTAATTAAAGCAACAAGTTATCCCCCTTATATAAAGATATCTTCTTGTTAATTTCAGAGATATTTCATACCATTCAACAAGGAAGACATATGAACAGTTATCTCAAGAAAATGCTGCCTCATCTGAAATTTGAAGTTCAAGGTAGTTTATCTAAGATATTTTATCTTTGACCACTATAAAAAGAGACATTTTGTTAAATTATACCAGTCCTTAGGCAGATGCCTTAAAAGAAAGGACTTTTTAAAAATGAATAATTAATTCTGAAATTAGCAAGTTCATATCCTTTTCTATATTATGGGAATATTTACTGGCAAATTTTATTAATTTTTATAAGATCCTACTTTTAACTTAAAGTAACAAGCAACCGTCACAGATACTGAAAGTTATCTAGTGCTAAGAAATTGCACATTAAGTCAGAAAATAAATCATGAACCTCTAATTCTAATTACACACAGATAATGAAAACAAATGGTTGTTCCCAGAAACCATGTGTTAAAGCTGATTTTGGACAATGAAAATGTATTTCTGAATCTATATATTGCAGATTCGTTACCGCTAAGCCACCAGGGAAGCCCTCTATATATTGCAAATATAAGCAAAATGACTAGCGCTATTTCTGGGCTTTTTATTTTTAAAGATGTAAACATTATTTTAACATGTCTCTATTCATAAGATACATTTTCCATCTAAGTGTGAAATAGAATAATGGAAAGGTTAAACACTCTTAAAATATTTCAATCAACCATTCCAAAGCTCAGTGTTTTTCCAGTGCAGAGGAGGGACCCACAAAATTCCAGCTGCCTGTCTGAGAGGCATTCTGGTCTGTGCCGTCAGTCATACACATACCTGCTGTGTTTATGCTAACACTGCCCCAGTAATACAAGAAGAAATGCTCCATCTGGATTTGAAATGCTACCTATTTACCTATCTTTTAAAATGCAATAAAGCCAACTAGATTTTGTTTAAACATATAAATCATTTCATCTGAGGGCAGGATCTCATTTTACCAATAGCGTGCGCTGATCAAGGAGAGTGCTGCATTCACAGGCTTTTAGCTTTTCACAGAAGCTTAGCCAAAATAAGACAACATAAAAATACCACTAATAAACAACACAACATCTCTACAAATTTAAATACTTAATATGACAGTGAGCTTTAGGTAAGAATATATTATTCGCAAGCTTTATTCTCTATGACTGGACACAATTTGCTATTCCTAAAATGGTAACATTAGAATTATTTTTCAGGATTCCTGCGGAGCTGTGCTCATTTTACATCCGTGCGAACTGCTGTCATCACTACTATGTCCAAACCCAGAGGATGAACTGGAAAAGAAGAGAGGGGGGAAAATAATAAAAAGAGGAAATTGGTTTTCACAACACACTCAAAGCCTGAGTAACAGAGGAGAACTTTAATTATCTCCAGTCACAAAGAGAGACAGGAAATTTGGACTTTTAATTAGCCATTTGGAGTGCAGTTGGATATTTTTTTAGCTAGATAATTTAAACGCGAATAATTCAAGTCTGACTAAATGAAAGTCACATAATCAGAATGCAGATAATTGAATTTCTACTGCATTCATTAATTCAGTGTGGAGGTGTGTGTGAAGACTACTATGATGAGCTGTCACAGCTCAATAAAATCTCAGTCAATTAATTTTTTCATTATCTTAGTATTACATCAACAAAAAGTGGAGTGTATATATGTCTATACACATGCATATGTGTACGATGTGTTATATAAATATGTATACGTTAAATCAAAATGCAAGGAAATACCTTTCTGAATCATAATCTATATCGTTTTCTTTTTTTCCTTCCTCTTCTTCAGGGAAACGTCTGTTCATCAAGGCAAACTTGTGAATTGCTTCTTCTACAGAGTACTTGGTCTGCCCAGAAACACATGCCTCGATGTCTTCTGAATTCAGATGACTTTGCAGGAAGAGGTGAAGGCTGCTATCTGAAAGCAGAAGTGCATTCTGTAGAACCCTATGTAAAAGAAAAAAGAAGACACGATCAGTGCACAGGGAGGGACAGTTAGAGGATGGGAGAGAGAAAAACATTCGAAATGTGCCACTGAAGTGATTTCTCTACTCTGGCAAACTTGGCATCAATTACAGACTCTCCCTATTAAAAGGATGAAAGCATATGTTAACTTTTATTCGATTATTTGGAAATTTAGGTGAGTAAAAACATGAAGCTAATAGTTAAGAACATCTGTTAAAAGAATAACTTCAAGGACATTTCTTCAATTTAACCATCTGTTATGACCATGTGGATTAATTATGGAAATATTTTGCTTAGATAGAGAAATTTATTCTGCCTTTAAAAAATTTACTGCCTACCAGCATGTCAGTTCTGTGATCTTTATTGGCTAGGCTGTCATGAAACATCAAAACTTTCAACAACTATTAAAAACTGTATCAAAAAGTCAATACATTTCTCAGCATGTCTTACATTTTCAAACTTTACAAAGATGCTTATATAAAGGTTCACAAGGGCTCAATTGAGAGGGAGCATTTTTTGAATAGTTAAGGTTGACCTGAAATTTCTCCAGAATCTTCAGCATATTTTAAAATGAGTCACTAAATAAAATTGCTCCCAGCCAGTTTTACCATGTATGTAATTAAAATATGATAAGTCTATAACAAGTACATAAAAGCCTTCCCACATTCCAAGATCAAAGTTTACAAAGGGAGTACAGATTTCAGCTAGTACATCATGGAGAATGAAAAAGTGCCCTGTAGCCAAAGATATACATGCTCAAATTCATTTTATCAGTTAATGTGTCTTTTCTGAAATGCATATCAAAGAACACCCTTATGTTTAAATAAAAACTGGTTTTCTCTTTTTAGCAACGATTTTGACATATGATAATTTAGTCTCTGTTAATAGTTCAATAATGATATAACACAAAACACTAAGACCGGATGCTGGGGACAAACCGGGAACACTGAAACGCAAGTATAATTCTGTTCAACACAGGATTTTTCATATGGAGATCTATGAGAAATAGAGTCTTTCAGACCAACAAAACTTACCTTATATTCTGCGTGTTTAAATGCAGAAAACAAGTTAATTAGAAAAGTAAACAAGTTAATTAGAAAAGTAAATCTCTTTTGATCATTCATGTCAATTTACTTAAAAACCAAGGTCACTGGAATATTTCCTTCTCTTTCAAATAAGACAGTTATTTCTTAAAGAAGGCAAGCATCTAACAATACACAGTATCAAAACCAGAATCTGGCTGTCCTCTTTGCTTCAGATAGGTTTACAAATGGTTTTTGAGAAAACTTTCTTTACTGACCTACTAAAATGAAAAGTAAAACCTTTGTGCGTTTTTAAAAGGCAAAGCCTCAAGCAAAATAGCTAAATATTTCTACTCTTCCATGTCCTCTGCCCTGAATTCCCTCAGTAAATGACCATATCACATGATGAAGATTAATTTACCAAGTACAAGGAGTAAAGTAGTAAATCCTTTTTACTACTCTTTGAGATTTATTTTCTACATTTATAAATGTTTACCACTCTTGTTTTAAATGCTTCAAATCAAGAGAAGATTTATACAGCAACGACCCATTAATATTAACTTGAATTCGCTGTGAAGTTTGAACTGAGTGTTTCCTGTGTCCTTTTGTCAGTGGTTTCCTGCCCATGATGTTACAAGTAACTGTTCATGGGATTATACTTACTGCTTTGTTTCTGTTGGAAATGTGTTTTATTTTCTTTATAAAATAATGGGTAATCTTTAAAATTGATTTTGGATGCTTCGAGGCATTACACCACAAAAGTAATGAGCACTAATGCCAATGATATTGGACACAAATTCATTTTAGCTTTATTTCATGTCTAAAGCAATTCTATTGAGCCTTGAACTGGTCACACACTGTTATTAACTTGCTAGTAACCTAACACATGGGTACAGCAAACAAAAGTGATCAGAGTCCAGGTTGATCAGAACCTCGAGGCTACTGTCTTTTTTCTTGAACTATAATTCAATTTCCAATTTTACTGTACATTAGACTCATTATTTCCTTCTTGTCTTTCTGCTTCATACTGCCATCTGGAGGACACACAAGTGAACAGCCAGAGGGAGCTTGGCACACCTAGTTCAAAATTCTGAAAGGGGAGAAGGATGTGGCTGGGAACATCTGAAGACCGGTACAGAGTCTTGAGTGCAATAACATCTGCCCAGTTTAGGTTTTGTGAATTTCCTCTGTCTGGTTAGCTAAATTTATGCCATTGTACTCCATGGATAAGTTTTAAATAAGCAAAAATAATTTTTAATTGTATTTATGATTTTTATTTTCAGTCAAGTGTTTCATTCCAAAATTAAAAATACAAAATTTTCAGTGTTTTCCCATCTGGTTCAGTAAGCATAATTAGTTCATTTTAAGTAATATCTGATTTACTATATATCAGAGTATTGTGACTGCCATCATAATATTAAATCCTATTTTTACCCTAGTCATACTTAAACCACATTTGCCACAAACAAATTTAATAGCAGAAAATCAACTCCAAACTTGACATCAACTTCAAACTTAAAGAGTACTTTGTAAAACAGTCAGTAAAATGTCACCTTTATAAGTCTCCATAAAAATAAACGTATATAATTTTCAAGCCCTCATAAAAGGAACAAAAAATAGCCTCTAGAATTTTAAAGGAATTTTAAGCACAAGGTATTTATAACATGAGCCAAAAGTTATTCCTTTCTCCATAATAACTTTAAACAAAGCAAAACCTGTTTTTGCTCGAATTAAACACATTTGAAAATCTGGTTTTCCTCAACACGAGTTTATTAGGTGTATTCTATATTGCTTCAGCTGAGAATATATATAGCTATGCAAATCATGTAACCCTAACTAAGGATGCCCTGAGTCTACAGAACCCAATATAATGATATATATACACATCTGTATAGCGGGTGGAAGGTTAGCAGTTTGATGTAGAAAAAAAAATTAATTCAGCCTGTTTACCTCTTACCATGAGAAAAAAACAAAACCTACAAATCTTCATTGAAGACATTCATGATCTGTGCTGTGGTGCCCTCTATTGAACATAAAGACTTATGAAAATTGTGTGTGTGTCTATGTGTGTGTGTGTGTCTGTGTGTGTATAAAACTAGCTGTAGTGTTTCCATGATACCCTTTCATAAAAAATTTTTTATATAAATTCATTAAATTTTTAAGACATACAGAACTGTAATATGAAAGTCTACCTTGTAAGGTACGTGTAGTTATATTAATGGGATGAATTCAGTAAAGAAGAAAAGCTGGCACCCACTTGTGATAGCAAAGTACAAAAAATAGTAGGAATGCCAGTTTCATAGCTGGAGACTTACCAACAGAGCTATAATTTAGTCTATAACTTCTTTGTTCATAACTATTAGTAAAAGTGACTTACAATTTAAAATTAGCCAGGGAGGAAATCCCAAAGGGAGATTATACCCAAGACTGAGGAAAAATGAATACATTTGAAAAATTTCACAATCATACCAACTTTAGCTAGCATTTAAGAGTTCTAATTATAAAGCTGCCAGTTCCTGGGATTAATATAGTGCCTCCGCCTTTCTTATAATTTCCTTATCTATAAAACTGAGATGAAACTTGACCCCTAATATTGTCATAGGTATTGAGATAAAACACGTAAAAAGCTAAACATAGCCAGTCTTCAATAAAATGGTATAAATTCCTCTTATTTGGTACCTCAGCAAAGGAACAACTTTCTAATTTCTCTATGAAGACTGCCTGGCTATGTACTTTGTTGTCAAATATGTATTACTTCACAAATGACCTTAAAATGGAAAAAATACATATTTATATTATAGATACACACCTATGCACAGAAATAGCAGTATTTTGGTTTCAAAGAGGTTGAACATATATAACACTCTTGGTTTATAACTTCAAAATTTATATAAAAACCAAGTTTTTTAAGAATTCAAAAAGCAGCATGTTTTATTTGGGGCATTTATTGGGGAGCCCCCTAATTTCAGTCCCCTTCATCATCACCAGTTTAAAAACCAAGTCTTAAAAATACATGCTAAAAAGGGAATTCCTGGTGGTCCAGTGGTTGGGACTCTGTGCTTCCACTGCAGGGAGTTCAGGTTCAATCCCTGGTCAGGGAACTAGGATCCTACATGCTGTGTGGTGCAGCCAACAATAATTAAAACTACACGCTAAAAATCTACAATACACAGGCATATTCCGTACTTTAATATTGTGGTGTTTTCTTCTTAAATTCCAGAAGTGCCCTACAAACAAGGAACAGGGTACCAATAGTAGCCTCACTTAACGGGTAACCCACAGGGCCTCAGAGGACACCAAGGTGGGGCCAGGACACAGATGGCTGAGTTGCACGTGGCATCCAGGTTCCCAAAGTGGGCTTAGGCTGGGGGGACAGAGGGGTCCACTAGAGGCAAAGACATGCAAGGTTGCTATTTCTACACACATGGGACAAAGAACAAGACTATGTATCAGATTTGAGGGGCACAGAAAAGACGGTGGGGAGGATAGCAGGGGCCACAGCATTCAGAGCATTTAAATGAGGACTGAATCCAATGGTGTGGTATTAGACTCCTTGTTTCCTTCAGGAGCAGACTACACAGAAGCACCAGCTTTCATTTTTCATGTGAAATTCATCTCTTGGAGACTAATGTTCACAGACCATAATGGGACAAATACTCACAATGGTGTCTGCTCCATGATTTGACTTCTGGATGACATCAAGATTCAACTTTAATGAATCAAGACATCCCTGATAAGTAAGCAGTTGCCTCCCCGCTAGAATGGAAGCTTCAAAAGGACATGGATATGTGTCCGTCTTGTGCAGTCCTATATCCTCAGTACCCAGCCTGGTCAAAAGCAGTCACTTCATACATTGGCTCACTGAGTCCTTTCCCAACCCTCCTTTGAATGACACAACTATCCATGAGGTCGGTGATGCGTGTATTACATTATTGCACTTTCCAGCAAACCAAGGCTCACAGGAATGATTGACTTTTCTGAGGTTACAGAGCCAGAAAACAACCAGGAGCCAAGATTCACAGGAGAGCTGGAACCCAATCCCTCGAGCTCCTGACCCAGGACACTTTCCATTATGACCTGTGCATGAAATTCAACCAGCAAACTGCCAAACCATACAGCGTGCAAGAATAACCTAGAGTAACTAAGCACAACCCCTCAACAGCCTACTGACTCTCACACCGGCATGAATTTGGCTGCCCAATTGTGCAAGGAAAGGTCATGTTCAAAACAATGAAGTAATTCCTAGTCAAAAAAACACATGCCTTGAGCTTAACAAGCAACATAACCAAAGAGACACATGGTGTCCTTTGATGTCAAATAAGGATACTTCTCTACAGAAAACAGGCAGCTCCCCAGATGCTTACGGAGACTTCAGGATATGACTAGCCCTGTCCAGGACTCACTGGCGATGGCTGGTCTGCAGTTTTCCCCAGTAGCATCTGGAGTGACAGGCCACTCTGCAAACTTGTCTGTGGGGATCAGCTCTTTAGGGAGAGGCCATCAGCCACCTGGGTCTCATATAGACAATTAAAATTGGAGCTATCCCCAAAGGGAAAGGGCAGGAAAAACTTGAGCAGGTTTTTGTTCTGTCATGCCTATGAAACGCCACAGAACACCACTGTTAGGATTTCTGAGGACTTGGCTTGGTTAGATTCTTCTGTTCTCTTGTCATTTTTATTCCTCTGTTTCTACCCTCCCTTTTTCTTTTCCAGCCCTCCCTCAATTTATAACCTTGGCTGTTGCTGTATGTCTCCATGACCCCTTCAAAGGAAAAGCATGATACCAATCTAATAGAAATAAATATTAATATTCATGCGGATACTTAATACCCAAGCCTTTGATGAGTGAGCCATAGAGAGAGAGAGCCAGAGGGCAGTATATTATTTCAGGCTAGCTCAAAGGTGCCAAGTAGAAAATTCAAGATGGCTTCAGATCCTGAAGCTAGTAGAAAAAGAGTTCAGGAGACTGGGCCCTGCCAGTAACTAGTAGTCATAGGACTCAGCTTATTCCCTTATCTATAAATAGGAACATAGAAAAATTAGCTCAAAGCTATTTCATGTCTAAGTGCATTAAAACAGTAGCTGGCACTTGGATATCACACATTATATTTCAGTCTGTTGTGAGAGCTTTACATTCATTAACTGATTTAATCCTCTTGACAGCCTTATGAAGTAGATACTATTATCACCCCATTTTACAGGTGGGCAAACACAAGCACAGAGGAGGTAAAAGGCTTGCCTAAATTCCCAGCTAATAGGTAGCAGAAGCAGGATTTGAACCCAGGCAGTCTGGCCTCAGAGTCTGTGTGCAGATTAGTGTATTGTCCCACGGGATGAATATTCCAGGATTACAGAGTAGAAATTTAAAAAAGAGGAATTATAGCAGTATGAATTCAAGTCACTTTCACTGCCGTACCAACCATTACCAAGTGTTCCAGAGCTAATAACCCACTGTGTACATGTGTGCTAAGACAATCAGTTGTGTCCAACTCTTTGCAACGCCATGGACTGTACCCACCAGGCTTTTCTGTCCATGGGCTTCTCTAGGCAAGAATACTGGAGTGGGTAGCCATTCCCTTCTCCAGCAGATCTTACTGACACAGGAATTAAACCCATGTCTCTTACATCTCCTGCATTGGAAGGCAGGTTCTTTATCACTAGCACCACTTGGGAAGCCCCAATAACCCACTAAGACTATTTAAACACCAATAAATACTCCCTTATAAACATTCCCTCCAAAGAGTAGCAACAAGTTATTCACTCAGAGGATCTCAGAACAGTGTTAGCAGCCCACTGTAGAGCTGATGTTGGTATGTCGATCCTAAACGTTGTAAATAAAGAGAGTTTCTAAGAAGTGCCTTTTAATAAGGCACATTTATTTCCTGGCAAATTTTACTCTTGTCAGCTAAACTCCCAAGCAATTTGGCTCTGCTTTATAGCTTAAGGGAGTATATATTTATTATCTGATTCAATTAGTTCATTGTTTTCTTTCTGGAAGGTTTGGTCCTGAATATGCACTGTGTGAGGTAAGCCACAAGGTGGTGCTCTAATATAGGAAATGACTGAGCACAGCACAGCACAAATCGATTTATAGTTCTCAGGAGGACTAGTATTGGCTTCTATTGCCCAATACCTGAAAGTTACTGTAGAGGACTGAATTGTGTCTCCTTGAGAGAGATGTTCTTCTTAAATCCCAGTAACCTATGATCATGACCTTATTTGGAAATAAGGTTTTAGCAGGTGTAATTAAATTAAGGATCTCAAGACAAGATGATCCTGGATTTAGGGTGGGCTCTAAATCCAATGATTGATGTTCTTTTGAGAGAAAGGAAAGGAAATCTGAGACACAGAGAAAAGAAAGACATGTAAGGATGGAGGCAGGGATTAAACTAGCTTCCCTGGTGGTTCAGACTCTGCCTACAATCTGCCCAGGTTCAATCCGCAGGTTGAGAAGATACCCTAGAGAAGGGAATGGCAATCCACTTCAGTATTCTTGCCTGGAGAATCCCTTGAACAGAGAAGACTGGTGGCCTAAAGTTCACGGGATTGCAGAGAGTCAGACACGACTGAATGGCTAACAACATAGGAAATAAATTATTGAGCATCCCTCCAAAGCAGATTATCAACATTTTAGAAACAGGAACATTCTCTCCGGCTTGACCACAGGACCCTCAGTTCTTACAGAATGCTGTGCTCGCATGTCCCATCTGGCCACCAGAGTTTCTGCACACTTACTTTCTGAGGAAATCTTCCAAACCCTGACGACGCTGATCTACATGCTGGCGATTGTTCATGTTGAAAAATAGGTTTTTAGATGGAAGTTCTGGCAGTTGTCTTATGAGAAAGAAAAAAAAATTTTTTTAATCATCAAATCAAGGTGATTTAGTTACAGAAATCCCTCAAAATGAAAGCAAATCATGCATGATAATTATCACATAATTATTATATAATTATACACATATTTTATAGTTATATTATACAATAAGGATATGAAGAAATCAGTTAACTTAAAGAAAAAATATTTTTAAACATTTTTGAGGACTTTCATGATCAATACTCATATAAATTAGTATAATTCAAGTGGTAAATTTTGAATTCAGAGGCAACAGCCAAAAAAATAAAGCTATATATTGCAATTGAGAAGAAAGCCTACAAAATCCTTCTTATATATCAATACATGTCAATTTTTTAATTGATGTATATTGTTTACAATCTTATGTTAGTTTCAGGTGTGTTCCATTGTTTTTCAGGTTGTTATCCATAAATTATTACAAGATATTGAATATAGTTCCCTGTGCTATTCATTGTTACTTATTTTATATATAGTGGTGTGTCAAATTTTTAAATATTAAATATAATAATAAAGTCTTTTTCAATATACTCTTTAAATCACTTACACCAGTAATGCATTACTTTGGAGTCTCTGCCTCAGCCACACAAATTCTCTATACCTTCTTCTCACACAGGATGTTTTCATTGTAAAACACATGCTATTGGTCTGTTTAAAGAAAACAAAAAACATAAGCCAAAAATGTGCTTTTCTTGTATCTTTAACACTCTATATGTCCCAATATTCATTTAAAGTAGGATTTTAAAAATCAAAAATAGATTTGCATTTATGCCAGACTCAAATCTTGCATATAACCCACCAACATAGCATCCATGAAGACAGCTGGGGTGACATTAATGAGCAGTGATGTCCTAGGGCAAGGCATGAACCTGCCTTTCCCTGAGTCCTGACATAGCTTCCTGCTCATCTATAGCACTCCTTTCAGAGGCAAATCATAAATATTAGACAAAATCCTGAAGCATAAATGATCAGTAAAAGCTCAGGGTTATCCATTGCATTTAACCCCATCCATCCATCCGTGGAGAAGTCTTTGGGGATTAGCGACACCTTCTCATGGTCCTCAACGTGACATTGCAGAAGGCCACGTCCTTGATACGGCCATCGCCACAGACCACACAA
This sequence comes from Ovis canadensis, assembly GCF_042477335.2. Classification (NCBI taxonomy): domain Eukaryota; kingdom Metazoa; phylum Chordata; class Mammalia; order Artiodactyla; family Bovidae; genus Ovis; species Ovis canadensis. Next base: position 84,514,841 of record NC_091248.1, read on the forward strand.
ATCACCAGGGATCCTGAAGTCACCTTTAAATAAGAGATCAGCATTCCCCTTCTCTACTAGGTGTGCAAGAGAGTGTGATCAAGTGAAAGAGGCGTGTAGTGCACAGGACAAGTATGTATGTGGAGAACCCAAAGTCCAGTACTGGCTCTGCTATAAGGAAAGTGACTTGAACTCCAGTTCCTCAGATGGGAAAATAGGGATGAGCTAGCGCATCCCTGTTTCCCAGGGTCATTGTCAGGACTGACAATATGCAATGGTAAATGTTATCTCAATATTATCATTAGTTACTAGATGTAACTGGTACTTTCTGTTACTTTAAGGCAGATTTAGGAAAAGCCACCCTCAGAGTCCCTACCTGAAGCAAAACCTCGATGCTTCTCCTGTGGGTTTTACCCAAGGCTGTTTCTCCTTTGTGTAAAACAAGAGACTGGCTTATGTCTATTGGTTTTGTAAGAAGATCTCTATTCTGCCTATTAATTTCAACATTCTATTTAATAATCTTTATACTACCAAATGAGAAATTTTTTTGCCCCAGAGATTGATATTATTTCAAAAACTGTTATCAACCTGCTTAATATGCACCAAAGGCTGTTTTCTCTGGGAAGTGTCAGTGATAGTAGGCATTCCTAACCGTCCCCATGAGATGTACAGCACAGTTCCTGGTATTCCTGAACTTTATAAAATTCAAAGAATCTCAGGATGCAGAGAGGTTAAGAAATTTGTCCACAAAGTAGTTACTGGCCTAAATCTCATTGTGGACAATTTAGCAGCAAAACGCGCTAGATGGAGTTTGTAGCACAATAATAACATTGTGGTGTGGATTTCAAAGCACACCAGGGCCTCCCTCTGATGTGACCCTTGGGGACTCAGTCGGCAGGCCGTTTACATCAGAGTTTGTGCCCCAGTGAGGCCTGGGTGGGCATCCTCTCAGTGCTCTCTCCCTAGAGAGGACCAGGCCACTGCAGAGCCTCCTGAGCCTTGGGCACAGACGGAGTCCAGGTCAGCTCCCTTCATTTCTCTGCTCAGAACCACTGTGGATGGAATAACTGGAGATCCATGTGGTGCCCACACCAGACAAAGGTCTATCTATAAGTCCTTCATTTGCAGGACAAGCTCAGGAGAGAATGCATGAAGGGCTACTCACCTCGACCATCTGTTAGTTTAAAATTCCAGGTAAATGCTACGACTTCAGAGTTGTCTGGTATTATTTCCCTTGAGGCTAATTTAAATGGTTTAAACACCAGCTCCTCTACCTGCAAAGCTCTATGGGTCTATGGGTGCAGTGTCTAAGCAAGGCTAACTAGAACTATCCAGGCTCCCCACCCATTCCTAGTCATACAACAGGTGGAAGCCTCTTCAGGATCAGGTTACACTGAGAAAACTAATTTATTAAGTTCCTCTAAATCTAGTTGCTGATTTCTGCTATCTACCAAGCCAAGAACATGTATTTATTGTCAATTTATTAGAATCTCAGAGAAGTGCCAACCACTACTACCACAGAAAAATGCCGGAGCACTACCAAATAGTACTTGTGGAACCCATTATTTCTGGCTTTTAATGGACATTTCTGAACTCACATCAAGTTATTTATGTAGAAAAGAAGGATCTATACTTTCATTAACTCCCTAAGGATAATTCAATTTCATACCTACTATAAAGTGTGTCAATAAATATGTCAAAATTTGACCCACAAATTTTTTAGAGGAAGTCAGAAGGCAACTAAAGAATTTCATTTTCAAATGCTCAGTCTTATATACTCGTGTTATAATTTTCCACACAGAATGCATATCTAGAGTGACCTTATGGGTAAAACCAAAGCAAAATCAAAATACAAGGCATACCCTGATAATGCCCTTCAACACCATCATCAAAAAAAAAGCATTCTGAGTTTTTACTTATTTTCTAAGTTGAGGAAGTTTGAAAGAAAAAGGGAAGAAAAGAGAAAAAAGAGAAGTTCAGTGGCATTGAGGTGACCAATATAATAATTTAGCTACTAACAATGGGAAGAGTAAAAAGTGGCTAAATTTTATCTCACTTGTATAATACTACATAGTCACTGAGAAAATCTGAGCCCATTTCTATGCTTTCAAGAGAAGTCTGAACTAAATTAGACAGAAGAAATGACTATCTTCATGGTCAAGGGCTAATAAGCTATATACACCTGTGGGCCAAATCCAGACACCACTTGTCTTCACAAATAAACTTTTACTGGAACACAATTACAGTCATTCATTTATGTATTGTTTATGGCTGCTTTCAGTTATCCTGAGAGTCTGTACGGCCCACAAAGCCAAAGATTTTTACTACCTGGCCCTTTACAGAAAAAGACCTTTATTCAAGATAATTATAGGAGGCCACACAACACACAATACTCCTCAAAAGATTATGATACAGTATTATTTCCTAATAAAATAAGTCATTTCTAGTTAATTACTTCTCTTAATTACTCAGAATTGAGACCAAGGCAAAAATAATTGCACATATTCATTTCCCACTTTTCTGTTCTACATATAAAACACTGCACATCTCTTTTCCAGAGAACTCAACATCCTCTCAGAACTTAAGATTTATCAGGTAATATAGTCTGCAGAAATATGCCATAACAGATCATAAAGAAATACCATTAATGAGCTATAAAAACTCTGTGAATTTTAGATGTTTCACATCTTCAACATGAAGGCAATAAACATTAAAATATTAATATTAACAAAGGTACAACGAGGAATTCAAATAAGTCCATTTTTCAACTTTAGGAACCATCATATTACTTCATTTAAGAGACAAGCATTAGTTGCAATCATTCAAATTCAGTTCTTTGAATTAGAAACATTTTTATAAATTTCACTTATATCGTAGTACCCATCAAATGAATGCTACCTAAAAATTACTATGATTTCTATGTACTATTGATGGCATACTTACATGAATACATATCTCATAGTCGATATAAGAGTGCCAGAAGTCCTCCTTCTGAATCCTAGGATCTCGAACCCAGACACTTACAAATTCCTGTAAGGGCATCACAAAGAAATATGTTTCCAAACTGCAAGTAGGGCTCCGAAGGGCTGAGAGAAATGACTGTACTAGAACAAAACTGAAAGGCGCTTTAACTTATGTGGTTGTAATCCTTTAAAAAAACAAGAAGTTAATGAATCAAGCACCACAGGAAGTCCAAAAAACACTATTGCCACAAATGGAATTTTTACAATAATGCAAAACTGAGCTGGGCTCGATTTGGTTTTACAGGTTATATGAAGACAATAAGAACAGAGTATTCTGAAACTGATTTTCAATTTTTAATCATGAAAAATAGGTTCACATTTTTATCAAGTTTTAAAAAAGGTCATTTCATTTCTCTGCATTAAAACTACAGGCCCTGCCTGATAAGTTACTTGCTGCTGCTACTGCTAAGTCGCTTCAGTCGTGTCCGACTCTGTGCGACCCCAGAGACGGCAGCCCACCAGGCTCCCCCGTCCCTGGGATTCTCCAGGCAAGAACACTGGAGCGGGTTGCCATGTCCTTCTCCAGATAAGTTACTTGCTAGAACACTAACAAGAAAGAGTGACAAAGGTCGTGTGAAAAGCAAGCAAGGAGGGCTGAAAATCACTTTTGCGCACCCCATGCCTGAGAATAAGCAATACTAACTTAGTAATATGAACAGAAAGATGGGTACTTTTAACATATGTTTCTATTCTTAAAATACACTTTCCCATGTGGTAAACTACTTCTTCATAACAACCTCATGTTATAGGTAAAAGTTAGAGAAGTTAAAAAAATACAGAGTAGATCATTTTATTCCTTTTTAAAGATAATAAGAACAGGAAACACGGGGTAAATTTTAAAATACTTTTTGAAAAAGTGCTCTTCACTACATCAGCTTAATTTTAAAATATGAAAACATGTACAACAAAAAATTGTTATGTTTGGCATGATAATCTTTGAAAGTATTATTAATACATTTGGTGATTATAAATTTGCTAACTGAATTTCATTTTACATATTTTTAACCTTTTGTTTTGAAGAAGAAAAAAGACTTCAGGACTGAAATTGTAGGCATTTCTACTGCTTTGCTTTAGCACATCTGAGAAGCAGGCTGTCAATCCTCCAGAGCAGCAGCAGAAGAAATATTATGGAGTTTTCTGGACAAAGAACCTCCATTCTGTTATGCAGATAATAAAATGAGAGTGTGCAAGACAGAAAATTAACAGAAAGGGAGAAAGACAGTCCACATTCCCTTAAACAGCTTTTGCTACCTGTAAGTCTCACCTTCTAAAGTAATACTTTGTTCTTGCATTGGAGATTTCTACCCAACTGCTTGTTCTCAATACGCATACAGAGGTGAAGACTTAATGCTCCAAAAAGACTTATTTTGAAATCTTTTCATTATGTATTTTTAAAGTCATTTAGAAGACAGACAATAAAAACAAGGCAACAATACAGCAATGTTCTAAACATTTTGGCCATTATTTCTTAAACACACATTCTTAATTATAAGAAGGATTAGAAAAACAATTGTTGATAAGAGCCCCTCTTACATAAAGTGTAGCTGGTTCAGTGTAAAGCAGATTCCGCCCAGGGGCAGAAATGAAACAGAACCCAGGCACCCTGCCCTCAGGACACATTTCACCGCCATCTGCTACCAGAGTGTGTACTTAACTCATTTTCCCGCAGTGCTTTTCACACACCCATAGTTCTTAGAAGGAATGAATCAATCATCAGTGAATCAATAAACAGAGGGACAAATAGGTTAAGGATAGGAGAGAAGATCAGAGTCCAGGGTAGACCACATCTAACCCTCTAAAGTGTCCCCATACACTCAGGGCAAGACAGAATGTTGACAAGGGCTACCAAGGTTATCCTGCCCCCATTCAGCCGGACTAAGGGAGAAGTCTCCTAGTCAACCAGTCACATGTAGGCCACACTCCCTCACAGGGTGCTGGCAGCTCCACTTTTCCACTGGAGAAGCAGAAGTTCTTGAAAATCCCACAGGGAAAATTAAATATTTCCAACAGTTCAGTGTTCCACATTAACAGCAGAAGACACACACCCGTTACTGAAATAGTGAGCCTTTCCCCAGGTTAAACAAAAGCGAAAAGACAAACAAATGCATTTGCCAATTTTATACAAACCTGTCATTTAAAAAAGGGTTTCTGAACTAAAATTATAGAATCCACAGTTACTACAGCATCACAGACTCCTTGACCACTCAACATATTATTAATTGAAGATGGTAGTAATGACAAATATTTCTCAAAAAAATCAGAACTTTTCCCCCCTGTTTGTCTGCTATTGCCCAACTACTAACATCTAAACTTTGAGTAATATGTCCCTTTTCATGGAAAGAACACTGAAATTATGGTCACAAGACCAGGGGTGAATTCTTGTTCACTTACTTCCTAAATTATGTGCTTATTCACTGAGCCTCTGTTTCTACATCAGGAAAATAGGAATGATGGCTATCCAACCTATCTCAGCTGTTCATTAAGAGGATCAAATTATAAAATACCTGTGAAAGCAGCAGGAAAATTTTATTGTGCTACATGAAGTCAAATATTATATAGACAGGAAAGTGCTTATAAACCCAAAGCATGAAGGTCTTCCCATAGACCTTGGTAATAAGCAATTCAGAAAAGCTAACACAATTATCTTTTTCAAGTACAAATTTATTAATTTAAGAACCTAGTAGCAAATACTTTAATACTGTAATTTTTCAGTAAAAGGCAGAGACCTGAAGATTTCACAGGACTTGCTCGGAGCAGGCCCCTCATAATATTTGTAGAAGGAATGAATATCATAATGACAAATTACAGTAAGGAACCTAGTTCCCTCATCTTAATGGGTTAGAATTCTCAGATTCTACCTTTATTAATACTCATTACATCTAATCTTTCTGTAGGGAAGGATATGTTGAAAACAGATTCTAAAACTAAGCTGGGAAAAAAAAAAATCTCCTAAGAACACAGCAATGCAGGCTCCAATGAGAGCGTATTTTGAGTTGGAGGCACACTCAAAATACACACTCAAAATTAACTATGGTGCTAAGTCTCCAAATACTTTCTCAGTCCTGAAAATCTTTAACTTGGTTGAAGTGCTAAATAGTAAGCTTCCTTCCTTCTCATTCCCTTCCACATCTCTGTGGCCCTGAGAGCCATCCCAAGCTGCTGTTCTTCACATCCTGTTACCATTCCAGGGTGACCTCATCCAAACATATGGTTTCAAGCACACAGCATGAACTGATGATTCTCTCTCCATCTCGGTCCAGGCATCTCCCCACATATCCAGCCTCCTGCCCAGAAGGTTCACTTGAAAATCCCATTAGTGCACAGAGTCCACACCCTTCCCACATCCTCCTCCTCATCTCATCCCCAGCAACCCAAGCCAAAAATCCAGAGTCCCCAGACTTCTGTTTTTGACTCGCTGACCAAGTCCTGCAGTTTCACACTCCTCTGATACACACACCACTCTATTCCCTCTGTGAGTGCTCTGACCCAAGGACGGATAGCATGCCCAATGTTAATGCAAGTGCTACTAATTGATCTCTGGGCCTGTATCCAATTCATCCCCCATATTAAAACAAGAACAGTTCCAAAGCACACATCTGATGATGTCATTTTCCTGCTGAAAATCCTACAAACCTGTCCCATGACCTTCAAGATCAAGTTCAAACTCTGTAGCTAGCACAATACAGCCTTTCATGATTTTCACGCTACTTATCTCCAAAGACGAAGCTTGGGTCACCATACATGATAGGTCATTTCACCCCTGCACGCCTCTGAACACGCTGTTCTCTCTGCCTGCACTGCAGTCCTCATCTCGCTTTCTGCTTTTTCCTTTATTGTCATCATCTGGTTCTTTCATTTTTTGCTAACTCAAATCCGTTTTCAAAACGTAACTCAGTCTCTAGAAATCCTTCTGAAATTCCTCTGGAAATCCTCAGATTCCTCCAGTCTGATTAATTTGACTCTTCTCCAAGCCCCTGCCGCCTCCAGGCAGACCTTGGGCATCCTCTCTTTTCACCGTGCCTTGTTGCACTGTACTTACCTGCAGGCCTCCTTCACTAGATGCTAAGCTCCTTTAGGGTAGCTTAGGCTTTGCAGTATAACTTAAGTGCCTGGCACATCCAAAGCAGTCCATTAATACCACTTAATGAATAAATGAATGCCTGTAGGAATAAATGAATTGTCTTCAAGGGGAAAAATAAAGATGAGATCAAACTTCAACTGAAATAAAAACCTCATCCACTTGGGCTCTTGGACTCCATGAATTAATGATAAGTTATTTAGCAGCTGGTCTAAAGTTTATCTTAATTTAACAAACTCCTTCCTCTAAGGGCGTGCCAATTAACAGCACATGGCTACAAGAGCAATGTTTAAGATCTATGAGAATCAACTGTTTTTCGAGCACCCTAAAGAACTCCAGAAGCACCTATTTACATAGAAATAATTGAAAATCATCCTGAGAGCTCCAATAACCGGAGTCCCCTAAGACTTCTACCAGATGACAATTTGTTTGCCTAGTTGGAGTTAAAATGTGTACTTGAAAGTAATAAAAGTACATTTATTTTAAAATATTCCATAATTCAGATGGGCCTCCCCTCCCCCACACCACAATTAGTAGGAATTAGTGAAGTTTCACGATACTTCCAGCTATGAACAGCACACCCAGGAAGCCAATGTTCACCTATAATCCCTTAATTAGACGCATCCCTCATGATCCTGCCCACCATCCTTCAAGGGAATGTTGACAGCCTGTCAGCCACAAAGGACAGCTCCAAGTTCCATACCTAGAATCATATGGATTTCCTATGAAAATTGCTTCTGCAGCAGCAGTTAGTCAATTTAATAACCTTATTAAACACTTTAATGACTTCTTGAGCCTAATGATTATTTCTAGTATGAAGAAGTCAGGCAGAGTAGAATTAAAAATTTAAGCTAACCGATCCCTACTGTTCTCCATGTGAAATAGGCTTCTGAAGAAAGACTGCTGCACTGTTTGAAAATCTAATTCCTATGTTGTCTTATAATAGTCACGCCTTGGTTCCGGTGTACCCCCTTCCCTCTCCCAGCCCCATTCCACGTTCAACGTTTATCCACGTATCCATCTACCTTGTCTTTTTTCCCTTAGTCCTTATATGAGATGAAATCAACAGTAAAAATCATCATACTGAACAAAGCATGCATATGGGTCATGCACTGCAGTGTTTTACACGTTTTCCTTTAATCTTTACAACAATCCTAAGAGGTCAGTAATATTATTACCCCATTTTACAGACTTTAAAAAAAATTGGCTTCTAAAGCTTGAACAACTGGCTCAAAGTCAAATGGCCATTAGGCTCAGCTAGCTTTCAAACTCTGGTCTGCCTTGCTCCAAAGCCTGGGCCTTACACACATTCTATCTGGTGGTTCTTAAGCAATAAATAATAAATCTCCAATTTCACTGTATTTTCAATTTCACATAAGTGCATTATTCTGGAGTGGAAAAAATTATTTTCTTTGCTCTTAGCTACAGCATCAGTTCAACCAGCATGCTCTTCTGAAATTCTGTCCCACTAGCCTCTCAAAGGCCTTATATTTTATTTTCATATTTGTAGCACCAAGCACAGTACTGGCATCCATTAGTAAGTACTCATGAAATGCTTGAGAATTAATTAACCAAGTGATTTCCTAGAAGATTCAAAAAGAAAGGATGTATAGGTTCTGTATGCTGAAAATTATAAGATGCTGTTGAAAAAAATCAAAGAAGTATATACTTCTTTGTATATATTTATGGATTGGATGGTTGGCTGGCAACACCGACTCAATGGACATGAGTTTGAGCAAGCTCTGAGAACTGGTGATGGACAAGGAAGCCTGGCGTGCTGCAGTCCAAGGGGTCACAGTCAGACATGACTGAGCAACTGAACTGAACTGAACTGATGCTGAAGCTAAAACTCCAATACTTTGGCCATCTGATGCGAAGAGCTGACTCACTGGAAAAGACCCTGATGCTGGGAAAGATTGAGGGCAAGAGGAGAAGGGGGCAACAGAGAATGAGATGGTTGGATGGCATCACTGACTTACTGGACATAAGCCTGAGCAAACTCAGGGAGAGAGTGATGGGCAGAGAAGCCTGGCATTGCCGCAGTTCATGGGGTCACAAAGGGTGGGACATGAGTTAGTGACTGAATGAACAATAAAACTTTTAGAAAAGAAATATAGGAGAAAACTTTTGCAACCTACAGTTAGACAAAAAGCTCTTAGATTTGACAGCAAGAGTATAATTCATACAAGGTAAGAGAGCTAAGGACTTCCCTGGTGGCCCAGTGGTTAAGACTCAGCACTCCCAATGAAGGGGGCACAGGTTCGATCCCTGGTCAAGGAACTAAGATCTTGCATGCCACACACTCCAGCCAAAAAATAAAATACTATAAATAAATCATTTAAAATGTTAAAAAAAAAAAAAAGGAAAGAGAGCTAAATTCTACCTCACCAAAATTAAAAGCCTTTGCTCTGTACCTCCTGCAAAGAGGCTGCAAAGACAAATTGCAGACTGGAAGAACATATCTGCAAATCACTCAATCCTCAAAGGACTTATAGTTAGAATATACAAAGAATTCTCAAAACCCAACATTAAAAAAAAAAAAAAACCACACACAAAGAATTCAACTAGAAAATGGGCAAAACACATGAAGAGACATTTCACTAAGGAAGACACACAGACAATGAAGAAGCCCATGAAAAGACGTGCAACGTCATTAGCCGTTGTGCGTGTTTGTTAGTCGCTCAGTCATGTCCAACCCTTTGCAACCCCATGCACTGCAGCCCGCCAGGCTCCTCTGTCCAAGGAATGCTCCTGGCAAGAATACTGGAGTGGGCTGCCATGCCCTTCTCCAGGGGATCTTCCCAACCCAGGGATCGAACCCAGGTTTCCCGCATTGCAGGCAGAATCTTTACCATTTGAGCTACCCAGGGAGCCATTCAGTTCAGTTCAGTTCAGTTCAGTCACTCAGTCGTGTCTGACTCTTTGCAACCCCATGAATCGCAGCACGCCAGGCCTCCTTGTCCATCACCATCCCCCAAAGTTCACTCAGACTCACGTCCATCGAGTCACTGATGCCATCCAGCCATCTCATCCTCTGTCATCCCCTTCTCCTCCTGCCCCCAATCCCTCCCAGCATCACAGTCTTTTCCAATGAGTCAACTCTTCACACGAGGTGGCCAAAGTACTGGAGTTTCAGCTTTAGCATCATTCCTTCCAAAGAATACCCAGGGCTGATCTCCTTCAGAATGGACTGGTTGGATCTCCTTGCAATCCAAGGGACTCTCAAGAGTCTTCTCCAAACACCACAGTTCAAAAGCATCAGTTCTTCAGTGCTCAGTGTTCTTCACAAGAAGCCATTAGGGAAATGCAAATTAATACCACAATGATATGCCACTACATACCTATCACAGTTTCTAATGGTATTATCACTATTTTTTTATTTTAGCCATCTTGACAGATATACTTTTTAAATCTTCACTGTAGTCTAGCTTTAATCTTTATAGTATAGTAAACATAACTGTGTTAACTGAAAAAACATTTATTCGGATTACAAAAAGATGAATACAGACAAAAGATAATGCCCAAAGCAGAAGGTGTTAGGCTCATGAGTTTCAGTTTTTTAGAGCCTTGATGAGAATTTTATATCACAAAAATGAAAACTTGTTTCATTTTATACTCCCTTTCTCAGAATATTTTTTTCCTATTCCAAAGTATATACCATTTTATATGTTCATGTATTTGAACTGGAAGACTCATTCATTCAATCAAAATCTGTTGAGCCCTGGCTCAGTGCCAACAGAGAAAGAATTTAACCCAACACCTTATTCACCAGGGTTCTAACCAGGACTCCCACATAATAATCTCAAAACGAAAATTTAGCCCATTTCACACAAACTACATTCTTTTACAAATAACATGCTTGAAAGGCAGAAGAAATGTACCAAGTAACCTTCCTTTATTTCTTGATAACAATTATAATAAATAACCTAAAAGACATACTACAAGGGATGTTACTCGTCACTTTATAGCTTGAAGTAGGTTTAAATGCCATCCTCTGGCAGTTTTGAATGATGACTTTTAAGAAAGCTTTTATTACTTCAGGATAAATAACTGTGGGTGAGCTTTGCCTTTTACATGAATTATAATAATTTGTGATGTTACAAGCTTCTCTACACAAGCAGCATCCAGAATTAAGTACAGTTACCTTTCTGCATCTCATAATAAATTAGGAAAAGTGAGTCGAAAAAGACTCACCTTTTACAACAAGAAATAATTGCCAACCTGTGTTAAACTACACCACAAGAACACAAAAGATCAGCAAAATCCAAAATATGAAAATGTCTACAGGTCAAAAGGTGCAGTTTCTTCAACAAATAAATTGCACAAGGGGGAAAAAGGGCAGAATAAGAGGTTTTAAGCAATATATTAACCAAATGTCATGTGTATTCCTTATTCGAATCAGGATTAGAATAACCAAATATACAAAGTTTTTTTCAACATCATCAGGGAGACTTGCACACTAATATTTGATGGTATAAAGGAATTAATGTTAGTTATTTAAGCTGTGATAATGTGGTGTGTTTCTAAGAAGGGTCATTTGTTAGAAATGCATACCGAAATATTTACAGATTAAATTACACTGTGCCTAAAATTCATTTCAGATCATTCACCGGGTGGTAGCAGAAGGAAATGGGTGGGGGTGGGGCTTGGTCATGGATTAATAATGTGTTAATTGTTGAACCCTTAGGCATATAAGGGTTCATTATATTGTTCTACTTTGTATATGTTTAAATTTTATAATGAAAAGTTAAAGCCAGTAAAAGAAGAGAAGCAAGAGAGGAAGAGAAAAAGGGATGGAACTCATCTCAAGAGGACTGCTTTACCAAGAGACACATATGGCAACCGAAAGTGAGAGGAAGTCAGAAATGTGAATCTAAGAGCTAACCTGAGTTCAGCCTGTACTAACACCACTAACATAATGACGTCCTAACACTTACCTACCTCTGGAAAAGAAGAGTTTCTCACTATCATAAAAATAAAATATTATGTAACTAGAGAGAGACACAATTGCAAATTCAGATGATAACACCATGAAAATGAAGTCCCCCTCCAACTGCACTCCTAGTTTCTTGTCCACCTATCTAGGACTTTTATATATTTTTAATATTATATATATATACATATAACTGGCATATATATGAATATAGCATGTATACATGTGCCACACATATATAATATTATATACATAAGTAGCATATCAGTTCAGTTCAGTTCAGTCGCTCAGTCGTGTCCAACTCTTTGCGACCCCATGAACCACAGCACGCCAGGCCTCCCTGTCCATCACCATCTCCCGGAGTTCACTCAAACTCATGTCCATTGAATCCGTGATGCCATCCAGCCATCTCATCCTCTGTCATCCCCTTCTCCTCCTGTCCCCAATCCCTCCCAGCATCAGTCTTTTCCAATGAGTCAACTCTTCACATGAGGTGGCCAAAGTACTGTAGTTTCAGCTTTAGCATCATTCCTTCCAAAGAAATCCCAGGGCTGATCTCCTTTAGAATGGACTGGTTGGATCTCCTTGCAGTCCAAGGGACTCACAAGAGTCTTCTCCAACACCACAGTTCAAAAGCATCAATTCTTCGGCATTCAGCTTTCTTCACAGTCCAACTCTCACATCCATACATGACCACTGGAAAAACCATAGCCTTGACTAGACGGACCTTTGTTGGCAAAGTAATGTTTTGAATATGCTTTTGAATACGCTGTCTAGATTGGTCATAACTTTCCTTCCAAGGAGTAAGCGTCTTTTAGTTTCATGGCTGCAATCAAGTGATTCTGGAGCCCAAAAAATAAAGTCTGACACTGTTTCCACTGTTTCCCCATCTATTTCCTATGAAGTGATGGGACTGGATGCCATGATCTTAGTTTTCTGAATGTTGAGCTTTAAGCCAACTTTTTCACTCTCCTCTTTCACTTTCATCAAGAGGCTTTTTAGTTCCTCTATATATGTGTCTATATATGGATGTGCTCACTTGTGTCCAACTCTTTGCAACCCCATGGACTGTAGACCTCCAGGCTGCTGTGTCTATAGAATTTTCCAGGCAAGAATACTTGAGTGGGTTGCCATTTCCTTCTCCAAGGGATCTTCCCAACCCAGGATTGAACCTGAGTCTCTTACATCTCCTACACTGGCAGGCAGGTTTTTTACTACCAGAGTCACCTGGGAAGCCACCTGTACATATATATATATAATTTTTAATGCAAATGGGAGCACACTGTAAATACTGCTTCATACCTTGGTTTATTCATTGCAAAATCTTTTAGAAATGTTTATGTGTGAGCACATAAAACTCAATGCTATTTGTTTTAAAACAAATTGTTTACTTTAGTACAGTTTTAAACATACAGGAAAACTGTTCAAAGATAACAGAGAATTCTCATATATCCTATATGGGATATATGGAAACTATATACACAGTTTCCCTAATTATTACACCATATCATATATGTAGGGAGGAAAGGAGGAAGGAAAAACAAATTGATTTCTGGCGATTGGGAAAGGGTCATGTCTTGTCTGATCGTTGCCCTTTAAATGTCCCCAGCATCACAGGACACCAGGTAGAGGCCTTGCTTATGGATATTCTTCAGTATTATTCATGGGTTCCAGATTAGTCAGTTTCCAGTCAGAAATCAACATTTAAAAATGCTTTCCTAGAGCAAGCCCAAAACATTACCATCAGTCAGCCTAAGTGTATCTTGGACATCTAAGTGTCAAGCTCAGAGCCAACACATCCAAAATAGCAGCACCTCCCTTCTAACTCTCCCTGTAGGGGCCTGAGTGGCTGGGTCCTCATGGGGCCTGGAACTTTCCCAGACACTTTGGTTCTGCTCTGCTCAGGGTACCTGCTGCCACAGAGCTAATGGATTTATTGTCACTCAAGTGTCAATAAATGGTGAAGTGAAGTGGAAAGTGTTAGTCGCTCAGCTGTGTCCAACTCTTTGTGATGGCACGCACTGTAGCCCCAGGCTCCTCTGGGCATGGAATTCTCCAGGCAAGAATACTGGAGTGGGTAGCCATTCCCTTCTCCAGGGGGTCTTCTCAACTAGGGAACGAACCTGCACTGCAGGCAGATTCTTTACCATCTGAGCCACCAGCGAAGCCCTAATAAATGGTAACTGACATTATATCCAATATAAAGTACGTGCATTTTGAAGGAATAAAAACTCTTATCCAAAAGGCATGAATCTCTAGAAGTTTAACTCAGCCATCACGACTCAGGAGAGCTGGGGAGACACACACACACAAAACAGGTCTCAGCACACCCTTCCTGTCACATCACATACACAAGACTGTCTCACTTAAACCAAGAAAGCCCTGGGCAGAGGAACAAACCCAGTTCCTTGGAGGGGCTAGAATGTCACACTCCATGAGACTGTAAACTGCTTATTTACATATCACATAAGATGAGCTCCACGTAGCTGGAGCCAAAGGGCCTTAGTAATATAGAAAACTCAAACTGTTCATTCTGGACATTAAAATATACAGAGAACAAAAATGCCTGACTCCACAAAAGACACCGTCTGAAACGTGTTTCCTGTCACAGCCACCTGCCTTTTCATAAGGGTTCTGGGTTCTGTCTCATTAAACAGAAGAGTTGATTCAGTTGGGTCCATCTAATTATTCTTATTAAAATATGTAACCATAATATTTTAATTGTAAATTAAAGCTGCATGCATGAATGAATCTGAATTCATTTTAATTTTACAATGGCCCAGTGCCAAGGCCTTTTTATGGGGAAGATCCATCAGCACGGATACTGCTCTCGTGGGAATTCAAACCAATGTGCAAATGGAACATGTTTAACTAACAAGGGAGCCTCTCCCTCCCTGCTCTCCTCTCTCTAGATTTATTGCAGTAATAAAGCTATTTTAACGAGAGAGTGCAATTGACTCCCCACCACCCTCAATCTTTAAAAGAAAAATTTACCAAACTTCTAGGCTGGCACTACCAGTTAGGTAGAACCAAGACGTCAGTCCGGGGCCATCTGCATCTTAAACTTTCTCTTTTTTTGCCACACCGCATGGCTTGTGGGATCTTAGTTCCTCAACCAGGGATCGAATCTAGGCCCTAGCAGTGAAAGCATGGAGTTCAAACCACTGGACTGCCAGGGAGTTCCCCGGTGTGCATCTTGAACAAGGATGGTAACTAGGTCTCGATTCATGTGCCAACCTCATGATTAATTAGCAACGTTTCCTGTGGGCACTGAGTGCAAAGTGCTTATACACACACTGCCCCCTGGGTCCGGATTCTAGAATAATTAGGGATACTGCATTCAGCCCTCACATACCTAGTTGTGGGGGAATCGAATTCTTTTCCACTAAACAGCCACCAGCCACTAGAATATTTAAAGTCTCCACCAAAACCTCCTCCACTGCTAACTGGCACTGACTCCAGCGTGCTGCTGGGTAGGTGCTGATATAAAAATACCTTGATAACTGAGGCTTGAGGAAAGCCTCTTCTTGACTTATAAGCTGAGGCCTGAAAAATAAGGAGGAGTCAGTCAGCCAAGGTGGTGTGAAAGCAGTGGGAAAAACATCTATGAAAGCGCAGGAACCCAGGGCTAGCAGAGCAATAAAGTCCCTGAAATAAGGAGTGAGATGGGTGCTGGGTGGAGGAAGGGTGGGAGACAAGCCTGGGGAAAGAAGCAGGGTAAGATCATCTGGAGCCTTAGAAACCACATTGAGGAATTTGCACTTTGTTCTAAGAGCAACGTGTTAGAAGCCAGGAAGTTACTCTGACCACATGCAGGAAATGAACTGATATGTGACGAACATGAATGTGCTATGGCACATTGAGAATCTCGCTTTGCTGTGCTGGTTTCTTGCTAACAGAGGCCAAAGTAAATTTCTAGACATTATACCTCTTTCTCCTTATGGGTATTTTCCTTTTCAGTTGAAGGACTTTCCAGTTTAAAATTCTTTAACGTTATGCAGTTGCATTAACACTCTGTGTGTGCAATGCGCTCAGTCATGTCTAACCCTTTGGAACACCATGGACTGTAGCTCACCAGGCGTCTCTGGCCATGGGATTCTCCAGGCAAGAAAACTGGAGTGGGTTGCATTTCCTTCTCCAGGGAATCTTCCTGACCCAGGGATTGAACCCAGGTCTCCTGCATTACAAGTGGTCTCTTTAGTGACTGAGCCACCAGAGAAACATTAATGTTATAATAACATTAAGGTTATGATGTTATATAACCTTAATGTTATAATATTACATAATTATTTATAATAAAGGACTTTCACAAGGTCAATAAAATGCTTTCTTTATGTAGTCGGTTAAAATTTGTGTCTAGTTTTTATGAATTGAAATGAACTAAAAATTAACATCAAGCAATTAAACCAGCCAAGTCAAAAAGAAAAAGAAACGCTTCTTCTAACCGGAAAAAAAGTCTCTGTTGCTTTCATGGGGAGCTTTCCCCACCAAGAGAACAATTTTTAAAATGTGCCTTTGGAATAATGCTGGCTGTCAGCACAGCCCTGCTCCCTTGGCATAGCCTGCCCAGGGCTCAGGCCGATACAGGTGTGTAGTGAAGCATTCAGCTTACCTGAAGGGAGGTCTGGCCTCTGCCTCTGACTACTGGGAGGTGATCTCTAGGGCCCAGAATGTCCTGACTGACAAGAGTTTGTTTGCCTGGGCTGTGACCACAGGACAGTCTAACAATGTGAATAGGTTGGAGGCTTAAGGTCACGCTGCATGAGCCATGACCTCTGGAGGAACTGGAGACTAAAGGCCTGATCCCAGGAGGAGTGGACACTAAAGACTGACCATGCAGGCAGGATGTTGTTGTTGTTGTTCAGTCGCTAAGTCGTGTCTGACTCTGGGACCCCATGGACTGTAGCACGCCAGGCCTTCCTGTCCTCCACTATCTCCTGGAGTTTGTGCAAGTTCATGTCCATTAAGTAAGTGATACTATCTAGCCATCTCATCCTCTGCCGCCCTCTTCTTCTCCTGCCTTCAATCTTTCCCAGCATCAGGGTCTTTTCCAATGAGCTGACTCTTCAAATCGGGTGGCCAAAGTATTGGAGCTTCAGCATCAGTCCTTCCAAGGAATATTCAGGGTTGATCTCTTTTAGGATTGAGATCAATATCTGAATATCCTGGTTTGATCTCCTTGCAGTCCAAGGGACTCTCAAGAGTCTTCTCCAGCAGGCAGGATGAGCCTCAGAGAAATCTCTGGACACCAAAGGCTCTGGGGAGCTTCTCTTAGGCATTATCATACAGAGGAGAACTACTATCACACCCAGCAGCTCTGCATTTGGACCCTTCCAGGCTGACCCTCTGCACCTCTCCCTTCAGCTGATCCTAACTGGTATCCTTGCTCTGTAATAAACCATAACCGTGAATGTAACTGCTCTCAGTGAGTTCTGTGAGTCTTTGTTGTGAATAATCAAAACTGAAGCTGGTCTGGGGAACCCCTGAACTTGAAATCACTACTGGAAGTGACGGCAGTATGAGGACTTGCAGTTTGGCCAGCTTCACAGAGAAGGTGTTTCCTGAAGCAAGCAGCTTGGTCCCAGTACTGTTTAATACAAGGACAAGGAAAAAGCATCCCTGATCATGGTACTGGGTGGAGCTCATTCTGTGAGGATGTTAGGGAGACTGACTGGAAAGGGATACAAGGTAACTTCTGGGGTTCTGGAAGCATCCATACCAAGTGAAAACCTACTGAGCTGCATACATAAGATATGGGCATTGTATGCATTTACTGCAGTTTACATGTGTTATACCAATTTTTACAAACTAAAAAACAAAAACACTGCCTTTGAAAATGGGGTGGGGGGCAGCCTGGACTACAAGTGTGGAAGTGGGCTGGACTACTGAAGAGACTCTGAACTCAAACACAGGGCTGAAAGAAAGAATGAGAGATCTAGCAAAGAAGTTTTCTGGAAGAATTCTCTGAAATGGATTGTTCAGGGTTTTACATTTGGGGAAAGCAAACTAAGGACCACGCAGCCGTGTCTGACTGTGTCTGCGACTATGTGTGTATACACGGAACTGTTGCGTGTACACATGTGACTGAGCCTGAAAGGTCCAACGAAACTACTGAGTTTCATTCAGCTCACCTAGTAACGACATGTGTACTACCACAATCACCAGGGCAGACAAACAGGTTCTTCCGAGGGAGACCGCTCAACCCAGGGCTGGTGCGCTGGTCATCCTACCCATCTTCCAGCCAGATAGCAACTCAGCAAGCTGGAGTCGGAAGCCTGGGAGGCCAGGCTGGGATGGGGAAGGGACAGCCTTCCCCAAATTATGTGAAACCAACCCCAGAGATCTAAGAGGCAACAAGCAGGACAAAACTGAAACTAGTGGCAGACAGTTACCCTGGGTGGTTACCAAAGGTGGGGGAATTCAGAATTAAGGAACGGAGCAGAAAACCCGAGACAGCAGGCCAAAGGGAGACTGTTCAAAGCAAAGCGGGGAGCAGAGCCTGGGAGAATTCTGAGTCATGGAAAAAGATACTTTCAGAAGCAGTGGATGGGAGCGAGCAGAGAGAAAGTGCAGCCACTGGAACCAAAGAATAAGGGCCAAGATGGCTGCAGCGATGCTGGGGAGAGAGGGTGTGGGAGCAGGAAGACAAATGCTTTGTTATTTCATTAGCCCCCTTCTATGATGCCCTATGGTATCTTGGCTTTCCTCTACAGATTTATGGTTAGAGAACGAAGATCCAACCTTGAGTGAGTCAAAGCACATGAAGTCTTTATTTTCTGATTTCTTAAGACATACCTCTTTCTGCTGTTCTGGAAACATCTTCAACACAGAACACGATCAATCTGAAAAATAAGATACAACACTTGGTGATTTGGAACCTCCACACAGGAGTAGATAGGCCCCTCAGGGCCTCCCGCCCAAACTCTCACTGAGAACCTGCCCTCTGGGTCTCTGAAAAGTGTACCTGTGCTCCTCCCAGACCCTAGACCCTGCAGACTACACAAGAATGAAGATCGGTCCACCTGGGGATTGGGCGTTTGGGACATGGCAAGACCAAGGCAGCTAGATGATGACAGGCCTTCGAACTGAAGATGAGGCAGAGTCAGGCCAGAGTCAAAATCTTGGGAAAATCAGACGGGGCTGGAGATGTCAGTGAGCAGAGGGGCCATGAGGCACAGCAGGGCATGCTGGTTAGCACTGAGATGGAGAGAATGAAAAAGATACCCAGAGATCCACCACTGAGAAAGGCCCTGACGGTTTCACTATCAACCCTGTATCACTATCAACAGCCCATTCCTTTGACATTTAAACTACTCCGAGTTCAGATAAGAGATGGTGTGGCCTCAAGAAGGACAAAGGTTGGAACCTTGACTCTGACCCACAGTCAATGCAGGCAGCCTATCGGCTGATTCCAGACCCTGCATGTCCCTAGGATTGTCTATTGTTCCTTAAACCCTCATTTATTACAACAGCTCATCGGAGTTAACACCTACTCCTTGCCCCTTCCCACACCCTCCCCCCCAAAAATTAAATCCCCCGACTATAGACATGCACACGCACCTTACAATGGAAAGGTGGCTATGACTGCAAAGTCAAAATCTGCCTTTATTCTGATAAAGTACATCTGACCTCATTTTTCCAGATGATTATCATCCACAAGTATTTCCTGAATCTCTAAAAACATCCCTGGAACCCTAGGGAATACGAGGAAGCAGGAACACCAGCTCTGGCCTCCAGTCCCACGTGGTGTTGGGGAGGAGAGAACCCACAGCAGACAGAGGAAAGAGCTCCTGCAGGAGGAGAGCAAGCCTAAACAGGGAGGTGGGGGGATGTCACCTGGGAAAGCTTTACTGAGAAAGTACTTAAGCTGAGGCCTAAACAGTGGTGTGATGTAGCCCAGAAGGTAACAGGAAAAAGGCATTTTAAGCAGAGGGACTGGGATGAGCAAAGGGGCAGAGGCTGGAAGGAGGAGCAGCTCAAAGAGTTTTGGTTATTGAAGGAATCTCTGCATCCCCTGAGAAGTAGGCCATGGGTTGCATCCATCTGGGGATTTGGCTGAAACAATGATTTGGCGGGTTCTTGACCCCTTCCAGATCCTCCTGCCAAGTCCCACTCCTCTTCCACGATGCTGCCCAGAAATCACCTACCAGCTCTTGCCCCAGCTCTTGGCCCCCATTACACAGTGAATTACGCGACTCCCTGCTGGCATTAACCTCACTGGCATCACAACCTTTGTATATTCTGTCTCCCCAGTTGGCTGAATTTCTCCAACAAAGCATTCTGTGTTTTCTTGTGTAAACTTCACAACCATCCTGTGAAAGAGATTTAAATGTCCTTACTTTACAGGGCTTCCCTGGTGGCTCAGAAGGTAAAGAATCTGCCTGCAATGAAGGAGACCTGGGTTGGGAAGACTCCCCTGGAGAGGGAAATCGCAATCCACTTCAGAATTCTTGCCTGGAGAATTCCATGGACAGAGGAGTCTGGTGGGCTACAGTCCATGGGGTCACATAGAGCTGGACATGGGTGAGCGACTAAGCACACACTTCACAGGTAAGGAAATAGAAGGAGGGTTAAGTTGCCCCAGGTCACAAAGGAAGGGAGAGATGGCAAGTCCACTTCCCAACCCTTGTCTTCTCATTGCCCAAGGCTGCCTTCATAACTGTGTGATGTAGACAAATGGTTCAAAGTTTGGGTCTTAATTTAATTCTCTCCAAAGGGTTTGAGTTTTCCAACCTCTCCCAGCCAAGGCAGAGGTACTCTGCAATTCCCATGGGGCATTGGCTACCCTGAGAAGCTAAAGACCAAGTCAAACTGTAAAAATAGGAAGCTAAGAAGTTTAAACCTGTCCCAAAACATCACAGAGAACACATGGTCAAGCTTTAATATTTTGAACCTGGATAGTGGGATAGGGGTGCAGTTAGGGGGCAAAGAGCTTTATTTTCCACTGATACACTTCCATATTGTTTGAATTTTTCCATAATTTTACACTTTATGAAGTAATAGTCATTTAAAAATAGACACCATAATTCTATCAGAAGTGTTAAAAAAAAGAGATGACAGGCCCAACATAGAGTTACTTGTGCTCAAACCAAGACTTAATTCCTAACCCGTCTGCCATTACAAGGCTGCCCAGGTGGTGCTAGTGGTAAAAAACCCACCTGCCAACGCAGGAGACACAGAAGACTTGGGTTTGATCCCTGGGTCGGGAAGATCCCCTGAAGGAGTAAATGGCAACCCACTCCAATATTCTTGCCTAGAGAATTCCATGGACAGAGGAGCCTGGTGGGGTACAGTCCATGGGGTTGAAAAGAGTCTGACACGACTGAAGAGACTCAGCACGCACTGCCGTTACAACCTTTCCCAAGAGTGCAATCCTAATCAGTGTGGAATTTTCTAGTCAGCACCAATGAGGCCGCTCTTTCGATCCCCCAAAGGAAGATGAGGTAATCCCCATCTGTCCCCCCAGGGAGGTTACCTAAGCCAGAAATGATCCTTTTGTTTGTTTGCGGCTTCTTTGTCTTGCCTCTGAAAACCTCTCCCTCTCTGCAAGCCTCTGGAGCCCCTCTCTGCTTGCTGGGTGGAATCTGACAGATTCATGAGTCGTTCAATATGCAAATTAGATCCGTAAAATCTATCAATACTTGGTTGCATTTTTGTTATTCTACAGAAGAAATAATGACTCAAACACAAATTACAGAAGTTTTTACTTCATGTTAAATAAATAGCAGATTCAAATGTAGGAAGAGATGCTACCTTTACAACACGTGACACACCGATAAAGTGGGGGGGGGGAAAGGAAAATTATATACTTTTAAAAAGAAAATAAAGCAATGTATTTGATGACTTTTCTTACTCTCCCTTTGTGGGGGGGGAGGGGGAACAGCTCAGTTAATTTCACTTTTTGTGTTTGTTTCATTTCCTCCCACAATGTTCAGCAAGCTTTCTATTCAAAAAAAGAGAAAAAAAATCACTGACTTCTTATTTTCATCTATTTAAGGATTTACCATCAGTGGGGTTATTTAAAATTCAAGGTTTAATTCAGTGCCAGTTTTCCCCAGAGCAACTCTTGTTGGCACCTATGTCCTTTGCAGGTCTGCAGTGGGGACTGCAGGTGGGGATAGGGGTGGAGGGCACAGTCCTCCCCTCCTCTGGGGGAAGTTCTTGGCCAGGGTCTTGCTGCAGGGGGTGGCTCTACAGGTACCCTGTTTCCTATCACCTGGGGGGCCCTCCTCAGACACAGAAAACAGCCTCAGGGATGGGCATTGGACTCCAGAGAAGCCCATCCCTAGGGTAGCCAGGTGCCAGAGGCGTGGCCTGGCGTGGAAGGCAGGGAGGGCTGGCACCGGTTTCCTCTCAGCATCTGCAGTAGGAAACACCAAGACTTGGCAGCTCTCTGGGTCCTGAAGCTAGGAAATGATGGTGAGAAAATGGAAAGATAACAGTGCTTTAACTGGAGTTCTGCAGACCAGAGCTTATACTTGAAAAGAAGTCATGATGCAGATAAAAGATCTCTTGAGATAGTAAAGAAACTGGCCACCAGAAAAGCTGGGTTTGCAGAAGCCAACTTCAGCTGCTGACGTGCACGCGGCTGCCTGCACCGGCACCATGACTCGCAGGTCTTACTTCCCCAGGGGCTCAAGTGCCCAGGGCCTCCGGCTCCCGCGCACAGCACCCTTACGATAGACAGCCTCTTGGTCGACCTTGAGGGAGATAGCAATTCATGTAACCAAAAGAGCTCAACAAAAAAGAAAAAAGAGCTGCGCCAAAACATGAGAATGGACAGAAGCGGGGCGCCCATGCACTTTTGAGAAGGGCCAGCAAGGTGTGCAGAACCATCCGTAAACCAGACGCATGTTGCTCTTCTTAGAGCTTTATAAAGGCAAAACTCAAATGGAAAAATAAGATGAAATATGAAATTCAGTTAAAGACAAAAATTATCATTTTTTTGTCTGGAAAGACAAAATTACCATTAAATTTTCCCAGCATTTATCACGCAAATACTCACAAATATATTAAAGAGGGTGGCTGTTGTTCAGGCACTAAGTCATGTCCAACTCTTTGCGACCCCATGGACTGCAGCACGCTAGGCTTCCCTGTCCTTCACCGTCTCCCAGAACTTACTCAAACTCAGGCCCATTGAGTTGGTGATGCCATCCAACCATCTCATCCTCTGTCACCCCCTTCTCCTTCTGCCCTCAATCTTTCCCAGCATCAGAGTCTTTCCTAATGAGTCTAAAGAGAATGAGCAGTCTAAAAAAATTACTGGTTCATAATACATAAAATAATGAAATACTAAATTGCTAATCTCTAAGACATCTCTACAATGGGTTCCAATTATGGTCATAACTCCAGTACTCTTGCCTGGAAAATTCCATGGACTGAGGAGCCTGGTAGGCTACAGCCCATGGGATCGCAGAGTCGGACACGACTGAGCGACTTCAGTTTCAGTTTCAGGGCAAACGTAGGGTCTGAAATCCAGAAACAAGAAAAAATATATACATACGTATAATATTTTAGCCTCACAACTATTTTGGAGGCCTTTAGGATAAGTGCTACCTTTGACTTACGGATGCTCCAGACACAAGCATGTGCATGACCTCTCCTTCCCTTCATACACATGCTAAGGAGAGTTACTGAGGGATAGCAAAATACAACCAGGATAAACAGAGTTCAAGGGGGAAAGTCATAAAAAGCAGATGAAGGAGAGAGGAGGTGACCACTAGAGCAGACAAGCAGGCAATACTGGACTTCCTAACATGTGCTGTGACATCCTCTCTCCTCAAAACAACCCAAACTTCCCAGATCAAATCCGAAAATATTTTTCACACTTCCCGAACAGTCTCCTTCCTCTTTAATGCTACCAAGTTTCTCCTAATTAGTGATTCATCTGGTCTACTCATTTTCCCCTTGTAGAAAAAGCTGATAAATCTCAGAAGTTGGGGGAGGGGTATTAGTAATTTAAATATTTAATGTGAGTCCAATTGGATTGCATTTCTATTAACCAAGAGCGATCAATCTTCACCTACTCACTCCCATCCCCCACAGCACAAAACCATGCACTCTTGGTTATATGGAGTTCTTTCCAGTCTGATGTATCCCTCAGCGCCCTGCCACAGGACCATGAAAGACCTAGGCACACAGCCTCCTGAAGAAGAATAGAAGATGCCCTGCTCTTTTCTCCTGTCAACAATTGGAGAGGCATTCTTTCAACTCTCCACTCACCCTACCCCTTCACTTGATAAGAGGACTTCCCATCAAAATACTACCTGATGGTAGCATCAAAAGAAAAAATATCTGGAGGTCCAGTGGCTAAGACTCTGTACTCCCCAATGTAGGGGACCTGGGATCCTTTGTGCTGCAACTAAGACCTAGCACAGGCAAATAAATAAATATGTTTTTTAAAAAAAGAATAAAATGCCTAGGATTAAATGTATCAAAAGTGCAAAACACAGTCTGAAAACTCAACACACTATTCAAAGAAATTAAAGATCTAAACAAATGGAAAAACATCCCATGTTCATGGATTGGAAAACTTCATATTGTTAATATGTCAATTCTCCCCCAAACTATTTGACAAATTCAGCACAATCTATATCAGAATCCCAGATAAATTCTTGCTAAAAACTGACAAAGCAATTCTAAAATTCCTATCTAATTGCAAGGAACCCAGAACAGCCAAAACAACCCTGAAAAAGAAGAAAAAGTAGGAGGACTCTTATTTCCTGATTTCAAAACTTGTTACAAAGCAATAGTACTCAAGACAGTGTGGAACTGGTACAAGAATAAACAAATAGATCCACAGAATAGAACTGAGAGTCCAGAAATAAACCCTTACCTCTATGATCAACTGATTACATAAAGGGTGCCAAAACCATTCAGTGGGGAAAGAACAGCCTTTTTCATAAGTACTCCTGGGACAAGAGGCTAGCCAAGAATTAAGTTGGACCCCTACATTATGCTATATATAAAAGCTAATTCAAAATGGACCAAAGACCCAAGTGTTAAGAGCAAAAACTATGAACTCTAAATGAAAACAGGTAAATATATTCATGGCCTCAGATTTAGCAAAGGATTCTTAGATATAATACCAAAAGTATGAGCAACAAAAGAAAAAACAGACTTCATGAAAATTAAAGTTTTGTGCTTCAAAGGATACCGTCAAGAAAGTGAAAGTCAAAGCACAGAATGAAAAAATATCTGCACGTCATTCATCTGATAAGGAACTTGTATTCAGAATATATAAAGAACTCTTACAACTCAGTAATAAAAAGACTTAAGGATCTAAAGTAAAACAGTCATGGTATAAATGAAATTTTCTAAGAGAATAGAATTTATATGTTCTCACCAAAAAATTAAAGGTAAATAAGTGAGATGATGGGTGTGTTAATTAACTCAATGGGGGAATCCTTTCACAATGTATACATATACCACTGTATTGTACACTTTAAAAATTTGTCAAATGTACCTCAATAAAGCTGTAAAAAAATACTAAAAAGACTTACTTTAAAAATGGGTAAAGGATCCTGAATAGACATTCCTCCAAGGAAGATACACAAATGGACAATAAACACATGAAAAGATGCTAGATGTCAATAATCACTGGGGAAAGCAAATCAAAACCACAGTGAGATACCACTTCAGTTCCATTAGGCTGGCTAGAATAAAAAAGTCAGACAATAACAAATGTTGGCAAGGATGTGGAGAAATTGGAACTGTCATATATTGCTGGTGGAAATATAAAATGGTACAGCCCCTTAGGAAAACACTCGTATTTTCTCAAACAATTAAACAGAGTTACCATTTGACCCAGCAATTGCATTTTAGGTATATACTTAAGAAAAATGACACAAATGTCCACAGAGAAACTGGTATATAAATATCAGCATTATTCGTTAACAGTGAAAAAGTGTAAACAACCCAAATGTCCGGTAATGGACAAATGGGTAAGCAAAGTGTGGTGTATCTATGTAAGTGGTGTATCTATATGAGGGAATATTATCTGACAATAAAAAAGAATGAAATACTGACACAGCTACAACAGAGAAAAACCTTGGAAACATCATAGGAAGTGAAAAGAAGCCAGTCACAAAAGTCCACATATTATGCAACTTCCATTCACATGAAAATCCAGAATAGGGAACTTTATAAAGACAGAAAAGAGATTTGGGGTTGCTTAAGGCTTGGGGCGGGGGACAGTGGGTGAAAGAATGGAGATGGGGGTTACAAAGGGTGATAGCTAAAGGACAATGAAATGAAGTAATGAAAATATTCTAAAATTGACTGTGGTGATGGCTGCACCTATCTATGAAGACACTAAAAACCACTGAATTGTATATTTTAATTGGGAAATTGTACAGTATGCAGATACCACGGCAAAGCTATTAAAAAAAAAAAAAAGTAGAGTACTATCTAAAACCCTTCATTCATACCCCTAGTGTCAATCATCCTGCAAACCACATCTGCCAAGAGAAAAACCCTGCAGGCACCATCTCTCCCAGCCCTTGTGGCTGCCTCATCCCTACCTGGTTCTGACTCCCTCCCACCTTTGCCATCTCTTCTTCTAACCCTGTCTTCCACCATGCCCTAGGAACCCTCAATCCCAAGCCAGCAAATGTCTCACACCTGCATTATCTCAGCAGCTTTAGCTGAGCTTAGTCCTGGCTTCTCCACTCTCCTCTTCCCTGTAACCCTCCCAGGCTGAGGCTGCTCATGTCCTCAGCACTCCCATTTCTCAAGATAAGGAGAAACCAAATTCCCCTGGTCATTGTCATCTCCAGACAATAACTGCCAAGAAGCACCCAGAACCTAGGCATGGGATCCAACTCCCTTCTCCTCACCTCCCAGCATCAGTTCCTTCTCCCCAGACTCCTGCTCCTCATCTCTTCATTTTTAGAGGCCTCCTCCGTGTGTTCCCCGCCACTTTTTCCTGATCCCTCCAAGGAGGACCTCATTCACAGCATGACCTAACGGTCCCTGGTCTCACCCTATTAGCCTGTTCCTCTTCATTCCTGTAACCTAATCCTTTGTTTATCAATAATTTATCAATCATGTGGCCGCATCCCAACCAGGAACTGTTCTTTGAAACAGAACACTAAAAGCCTCCTCTGACCACCACAGCCAACCCTTCCTTTTCTCACTTTCTCACTGTCATACAATTTGCTCTTCCTCTTGAATGGAAAGCCACCAGAAGTTTTGATCCTACCCTCTTATTCCTGCTCCAGACTTCACTTCCTTACCATTCAAGTTTTCTCCCCTCCAGCATCCTTATTTTCCTGTTCCATTGACACACAGCCCCTTTTATCTACCAGTCCCCCAAACACGGATCAACATAGCCTCTGTCTCCTCCACTTCTCTCTTGTCCTGTTCACTGTCAAAGAAAAATCCAGTCATTTCTGTGACAGGCTCCATCTCCAGGTTCTGAGTTCCAGCCTAGGTGGGATCCTCCAGGGTTCAGGAGCCCCTCCGCTCATCCAGCAGCTTCAGACCATTATATCTCATCCAGCAGCCTCCTCCTCCTCCTGGTCTACTCCCACTTCATCAAACAGTAAGACCATCAGGTTTATACTCTTCATCTTGGTCCTCTGCTACCTTGAAATCTACCCATACATTCACCCACTTCCCTTAGTCTCAAAAAACACAAAACATAAAACTCTTCCCTGTCTTCACGATCTTATCTTCCCTACCTTCCTCAATACATCAGTCCATCAATTATCCTACCTCCTTAATAACTCCAGCTTCTTTCTTTTCACTAGTCCCTTCTTCCCCAACAAGCAAGCTCGGGTTCCTCTCACCCCAGTGTAGAGGGGAAGGCCTGGCTAGTCCATCAGTCTAGGAAAGACCCGGCACTGCGGTAGACATCAGAGATGGGAAAATGACCAGGTCCTGGGTTTACTTACATCAGAGTGGGAGAAGAAGGAGCGTTATCCAATAAATGGACAACTCATCCATAAAAAAGAATGAAAGTTTGCCATTTGCAAAACATGGATGGATTCAGAGGATATTATGCTAATGAAACAATTTGTCTGAGAAAGACAAATACTGTATGATATCACTTATACACAGAATCTAAAAAATACAAAACCAGTGAATATAACAGACTTTCCAGGTGGCGCTAGCGGCAAAGAACCCTCCTGCCAATGCAGGAGACATAAGACTGGGTTCAACCCGTGGGTCAGGAAGATCCCCTGGACAAGGAAATGGCAACTCACTCCAGTATTCTTGCCTAGTGAATCCCACGGACAGAGGAGCCTGGCAGGCTACGGTCCACAGAGTCGCAGAGTCAGAGTCAACTGAAGTGACTTAGCACAGCATGGTGAAAATAACAAAAAAGAAACAATCACAGATATAAAGAACAAATTAATGGTTACCACTAGAGAGGGGAAAGGGAGAAGGTCAGGATAGGAGTAGAGGATTCAGAGGTACAAACTATTAGGTACAAAATAAATAAGCCACAAGGATATATTGTACAACATAGGCAATATAATCAATGTTTTATAATAACTATAAATGGAGCATAGGAGAAGGCAATGGCAACCCACTCCAGTAATCTTGCCTGGAAAATCCCATGGGCGGAGGAGCCTGGTAGGCTGCAGTCTATGGGGTCACGACACGACTGAGCAACTTCACTTTCACTTTCATGCATTGGAGAAGGAAATGGCAACCCACTCCAGTGTTCTTGCCTGCAGAATCCTAGGGATGGGGGAGCCTGGTGGGCTGCCATCTCTGGGGTCACACAGAGTCAGCCACGACTGAAGCGACTTAGCAGCAGCAGCTTTTAAAAATTGTGAATCTACATTGTATACTTGTAACATATAACATTGTGCATCAACTGTACTTCAATTTTTAAACACTCCAGGAGGAGCAATCACCTTGTGCCAAAGTCCCAAGGCAGAGCAAGCCTGGCTTACCTGGAGCTAAGGAAGCCATGGGGATGGAGCTGGTGGAAGACAGAGAGGGGCTCAGAAAGGGAGGCAGGCGCCCTGTGGACCTCAGTGAAGAATCTGGACAGCCTGCGGGCATTTCCAGCAGGTGAGAGACAGAATCTGACTTACAGACTATCAGGGGCCAGAACAGAAGCAGGGAGGTCTGTTGGGAGGCTACTGACGTGGTACAGCTCACAGGTGGTGGTGGCCCAGACACAGAGCAGCAGCAGAGGGAGGTATGAGAGGCTGTTGGTGTGCTTCCCCCTTTGTGCATATCCAACTGGACAAGAGAGTAAGCAATGACCCACGGCTGCGAGGAGAAAAGGACCACGGCATCTATCTATTCAAGAAAGGTTCAAGACTTCTTGGTGGTCTGCGCTCCCAATGCAGGGTGCACATATTCAATCCCTAATCAAGAAACTAAGATCCCACATGCTGCAGAGTACAGCCAAAACAAATAAATGCATTTTAAAATAAATAAATAAAGTTGTTTGTTTTTTGTTTTTTGTTTTTTTAAGAGAAAGGTTCTGCGAGACATGCTTCAGGGGAAGAAGGCAGACACTCACGGTAGCTCAGGCCCTGCAGGTGATGAGTGAGGTCCTGGTGGGGAAGAGGGTGTTCTTCTCCCCACCTCCACACTGACACCAGAGGCTGGTCTTAACTTGCAGATGGTGAGTGGCCTGTGCTTGGTGGGGGACCTGAGCAGTTTTTGTGGTGAGGCACTATGCATGGCTTCCCAGCAGAAGCCACAGACTCACACTCACCTTCCGCTTTAATCAGGGCAATTCCGAAAGGGTCACCACAGCCTCGTCTCTGCTGCTCCACACCCGTTCTCTGTCTCAGTCACCACCCCCATCTCACACCCAAAGGAGGCCACAATCAGAACCTCCTTGTGCACATCCCCATCCAGACATCCTCCAGGCACCTCAAACTGACTGTGTCCCATCCAGGCTGGCTGTCGCATGCCACCTCTTCCTGCCCGCCCCCAGAAGACAGCCAGTTCTCCCTCCTCTTATGCCATCTGTCTTAGTTAATGGTGTCAGTATCCACACACTGACTCAAGCAAGAATCCCAGACACCATCTTTGATTGCTTCCTTTCCCTTACTTTACAAATCCAGCTGGTCAACAAGCCCTGACCATCCTTTCTCTCTAAAGCCCATTCCCTGCTCACAGCCTCCAATGTCTCTAGCCTAATTCAGGCTCTCGACATTTCTATCCTGGACTCGAGCTGGAACAATGGTAGATTCCTGGGCCGGTCACCCTTAGCAAGTGCTTATAAACGATTTTTGAACAAATGAAAGAGAATGCAAAAATAAAGAAAACGATTGAGTGAACAGATGAGTGAGGAAATCAAACAAAAGAATCAATGAATGCCGTGTAGAAACAAAGAAAACTAAAAAAGATATAATCTAGTGGAAGAAATGCAGCCAAGCAGGTACAAGGTGTCAGGTGACATAGTGTTATAGCGTGGGAGGGACGGAAAATATAGAGATTGTCTTCCAGGTGTCAAGGATGAAACTGGGCACTTCATATATGCTTCACACATGACTCACCCAGAAACCATGTGATATACTGTGCTCCAGATGGGGAAATCGGCATTCAAAGAAGTTACTGAAAGATAACTACCCAAGGCCATCCAACACATAGGGGCAGGGCTCAGACTCAAACCTAGGTCTGCAGTCCCTAAATCCCATGTTGGTTAATGGGCACAGGCTTAAAGGACGGGCCAGACTCCAAAAGATAATGATAATAATCAACACCCAGAGAGTCCTTCTGCCAACGGTCACTGTGCTCAGCACTTTACATGTATCCTCACAAAAAATTCTATGAGGTAGATGTGAATATTAGCGCCATTTTAGACTTAAGAAAACATAAGTACCAAGAAGGTAACAAGTAATTTGTCAAAGGTCATACAGCTACTAAGCAAAAGAATTGAGATTTGAGCCCAGGTGGTCTTGCTGCCATGTCCATGTTGCCCTAATGATGGAGGTGAGATGCCAGAGGTGGGTTCCAGGTGGGAGGAGTGGTCTGATTACCCAGAGAAGCAAGAAGTTACAAAAAACTTTGGAGAACAGGAAGTGACTCATTGTGGCTGGGATCAAGAGGTGGTGGAAAGTGGGACTCCAGGGAAAGGTGGGACTAGACAGGCAGCTTCCTATCACCTGGTCCAGGCCATTGGCCTGACTTGTCTGATCAGGTTCCTCCCTCCTCCACAAGGTAGTCAGCAGTTGGAGGAACACATTCACCGTTTCCTTAACCAAGGTGTTTCGTTTTCTTGCATCTGAACGTGGAAAAGGCAAAGGAATAACTGACTGGTTCAAGGTTTTACCGTTAACTCCCCCATATTCCATGGAGATAATATCAGTGCCATGATCCCTTGGCATTGATTTTTTTAATTATTTAAGATAATTTTATTTATTTGTTTTTGGCTGCACTGGGTCTTCATTGCCGTGTGGGCTCTTCTCTAGTTGCAGAGAGCAGGGGCTACTCTAGCTGAATTGCGTGGGCTTCTCCCTGTGGTGGCTTTTCCTGCGGTGGAGCACGGGCTCTAGGGCATGCAGGCTTCAGCAGCTGCAGTTCCCAGGCTCTAGAGCACAGTCTCAGTAGTTGTGGCACACAGGCTTAGTTGTTCCACGGCATGCCGAATCTTCCTGGATCAGGAATCAAACCCATGTCTCCTACATTCTCAGGCAGATTCTTTACCACTGAGCCACCAGGGAAGCTGTGGCACTGATTCTAACACATATTTAGTTTGAAAAGATTACCCTATTTTTAAAAGTCCTCTCTGATTTTTTTCCTGGTACTGTAAGTGTCCAATACATTGTCACCTTTACACCTCATTGTGCTGTGCTGTACTTAGTCGCTCAGTTGTATCCAACTATTTGTGACCCCATGGACTGTAGCCCACCAAGCTCCACTGTCCATGGGATTCTCCAGGCAAGAATACTGCAGTGAGTTGCCA
Organism: Ovis canadensis; assembly: GCF_042477335.2. Classification (NCBI taxonomy): domain Eukaryota; kingdom Metazoa; phylum Chordata; class Mammalia; order Artiodactyla; family Bovidae; genus Ovis; species Ovis canadensis. The sequence continues at coordinate 84,546,739 of NC_091248.1, forward strand.
TACCCTCCTCCAGGGGATCTTCTTGACCCAGGAATCGAACCGGAGTCTCCTGCATTGCAGACGGATTCTCTACCAGCTGAGCTACCAGGGAAGCCGTTACACCTCACTACTATGAGGTTATACACAAGTCTGTCAAATACAAATTTCTGTTAGGAACACTTTAGCAGAAAAAAATGAAAAGGCAGATCCCTAAAACTAACTTTTAATTTGAAAACTTCTTTGGGAAATTAAAAAAAAAAAAGAAGAAGACCAGGTCCACCAAATAATCCAAACAAGTCCTTGGGTCATTTTTGAGCCTACTGTGGTCATAATCCATCAACCACAGGAAAAGGTCATCTTGAAATCTGCAAGTGCTATTCTAGTTCCTTCTTTCTTGAAAATCTCAGGGGGGAAAATGATCAAAGCCTCCCAGCTTGAAAGAGACCAAGATGGTCCTTCCCCATGGTCAGGAGGACAGACTAAGTAAGATAGCCCAAAGGAATGCCCTCTGACCTCTGAAAGTAAATATTCTAAAGCAAAAGAACTATTTTGCATTTTTTAGTTCAAATTAAATTTAAAGTGGTATAATTCAGGAAGTTTGAAAAACAGAGAAGTAAAATTACCACCCATACTTAGGATGACCATATGGCCTGGGTTAGTCAAATCAGTACTGGCTTATACGGGTCACTCTGTAATTATTAATAGCACGCACACACATACACACATTTTAAGAGTGCTCAAAAGCATTGTGGTTTAAATGGTAAGTTATTTCTGGTCATCCTAGCATAATCCACTGTTCAAAAGAATCATCACAGTTTTGGTATATTTCTTTGCTGACTTTTTCTTACGTGCATATTTTTTTATCATCATAATGAAGTGTTTTCACAAACCTAGATCTTTTCTTCAATTTTTATTACAACAAAAATAGCATTCTATGTTCCTAGATAGTTAAGTCACAGCATTCCACTGAGTAAATGTTACCTTCTACTGTTGAACATTTAGGTGGCTGCAAGATAGCTTTAAAGGAAATGAATTTGTGGGGTACTTGGCTCAGAGGTTGAAGTGTCTGCCTGCAATGTGGGAGACCTGGGTTCGATCCCTGGGTCGGGAAGATCCCCTGGAGAAGGAAATGGCAACCCACTCCAGTATTCTTGCCTGGAGACTCCCATGGATGGAGGAGCCTGGTGGCCTACAGTCCACGGGGTCACAAAGAGTCGGACACGACTGAGCAACTTCACCTTCACCTTCACCTAGAGGACCAGTGTATAAATCTCGAGAGAAATTTCAACCTAAGTGAGGAAGAGTCAAAAAAATTAGTAATTAGGAGGAATTTCACTAACTCCATTTTTATGAACAGGGGAGTCCCCTCTTTCCCTCTAGACCAAGCAATTTCTGCATTCTTCCCTGATTAAGGGCTTGCTGGATTCAATTCCAGCATGCCTGTGTGACTTTTCCATTTGTGCCCATACAACCCATGCTCCACACACGCAGAATGAACCTCTCAATACAAAATTCAGATCAAATGCCTCTTCTGCCTCAAGTCCACCAACACTGGCCACTGCAGTGAGAATAAACTCCAAATCTCTGACCATGACTTAAAAGCCTCCCCGCTCCCCACCGACTTACAGACCCTGTGGTCTGATCCCAGCCTACAGTCCTACTTTACCTACTTCTACTCTCTGCTTTACTCTCTGCCCTTCTCTCCATCTCTTATTCCATCTCAGGGCTTCTATACCTACTAGTCCCTCTTTCTAAAACATTTTTCTCTAAATCTTTTCTGATTGTGTCCTCAGCTCAAATGTCACCAGAGTCATCTCTGCTGCAACACCTTAACTAAAAGTTTCCTCCCAAAGTCATTCTCTTTTCAATTACACTACTTTATTTTCCTTACGGCACTCAACACAATCTGAGTCTATGTTATTTGTTTATAGGTGTATCTGTCCCTGTGATGTGGGCTCCAAGAGGGCAGAGACTCTGGCTAGTTCACTGCTGCACCCCAGAGCCACCTCATAATAGCAGATGGACAGCATATAACTAGAAGGAATAAATGACACTGGTCAGAGAGTCACCATGAGAACAGGTACCCATTCAATCTGAAAAGTACTAACATTCTGAAAGAGATGCGGATACCAGACCACCTCACCTGCCTCTTGAGAAACCTGTATGCAGGTCAGGAAGCAACAGTTAGAACTGAACATGGAACAACAGACTGGTTCCAAATAGGAAAAGGAGTATGTCAAGGCTGTATATTCTCATCCTGCTTATTTAACTTATATGCAGAGTACATCATGAGAAACGTTGGGCTGGAAGAAGCACAAGCTGCAATCAAGATTGCCAGGAGAAATATCAATAACCTCAGATATGCAGATGACACCACCTTTATGGCAGAAAGTGAAGAAGAACATAAAAGCCTCTTGATGAAAGTGAAAGAGGAGAGTGAAAAAGTTGGTTTAAAGCTCAACATTCAGAAAACTAATATCATGCCATCTGGTCCCATCACTTCATGGGAAATAGATGGGGAAACAGTGTCAGACTTTATTTTTGGGGGCTCCAAAATCACTGCAGATGATGACTGCAGCCATAAAATTAAAAGACGCTTACTCCTTGGAAGAAAAGTTATGACCAACCTAGATAGCATATTCAAAAGCAGAGACATTACTTTGCCAACAAAGGTCCGTCTAGTCAAGGCTATGGTTTTTCCTGTGGTCATGTATGGATGTGAGAGTTGGACTGTGAAGAAAGCTGAGTGCCAAAGAATTGATGCTTTTGAACTGTGGTGTTGGAGAAGACTCTTGAGAGTCCTTTGGACTGCAAGGAGATCCAACCAGTCCATTCTGAAGGAGATCAACCCTGGGATTTCTTTGGAAGGAATGATGCTAAAGCTGAAACTCCAGTACTTTGGCCACCTCATGCGAAGAGTTGACTCATTGGAAAAGACTCTGATGTTGGGAGGGATTGGGGGCAGGAGAAGAAGGGGACGACAGAGGATGAGATGGCTGGATGGCATCACGGACTCGATGGACGTGAGTCTGAGTGAACTCCGGGAGTTGGTGATAGACAGGGAGGCCTGGCGTGCTGTGATTCATGGGGTTGCAAAGAGTCGGACATGACTAAGCGAGTGAACTGAACTGATTAACCCCTTTGTGTTGTTCTACAAAATGATCAACCACTACTATTATGCACAAATAATGAAATTAATGAAATAAAATGTTCATCCAAGAACACATCAACACCAATATACAATATTACCTGGATTAAAGGAATTAAATTTTTGCTTTGTAGTTCTCTCCACCAAAATATAAAAAAAGAAAACCTCTAGCAGTCTGAAATAAATAACAGGGGTCTCTAAATGGCATTTAGGTCCATGACCAAATTTTTAACAGTCCACAGTAAAATGGGAAAAAGAAAACAATGCACTGAATTTCTAGAAAGCTAAAATCTTTCTATGTAAAGTACTCTGCCTTATTTTTAGATTATGTCTTTTCTATTTTTGGGGTATCAAAATAAGCCTCTCTTTTGTAAGAAAACAATAATTGTATCTGATCTGTTTTGAGGAGGTTTTCATGCCCTTTATATAAAAAGCAAAAGGTTGGCAATCCTGTATTAGGCCTTAACTTTCTTCTATCATTTTAGAAACCCAAGAACTCCGTAGAACTGGGTATCATTCATCTCTGTTTTCCCTGTACTCCTTCTCAACTGTGGCCCTTGGAGGTTTTACTAAGCCCACAGATGTACTGACTCTAATTCTGCAGCACCGGGGGCCCCTGGCTCTACGGTGAAAGGTTAGGATCAATCAATCAATCATTCAATCAATGAGTGACATCTATCACGGTAGGGAGAAGGGTGGGCAGGAGATGGGAGATGGAGTTGAGGGAGACTGGCATGCGCAACGCATCCAGAAAAATAACCCCTCCCTAATATCAAACCAGGCTTCCCTGGTGGCCCAGTGGTAAAGAATCCACCTGCAATGCAGGAGATGGGGGTTCAATCCCTGGGTCAGGAAAATCCCCTGGAGAAAGAAATGGCAACCCATTCTAGTATTCTTACCTGGGAAATCGCATGGACAGAGGAGCCTGGCGGGCTACAGTAAAAACAGTTGCAAAGCGTCGGACACAACTGAGCGACTAAACAACAAGCAAACAATATAAAAACTACCTGGAAAATTATAAGTGAAACATTTAAGCGACTTGTCTAGCCCCTTAACAGAAGTCATTGTTGAACCCAGAGAAGTGAGGACAATGAAGCCACAAGGATGCCCAGTGGTCAGCCGGCCTTCGCTGCCTCCCGGTATGTGACCAAAATCGTGGGAAGCTGTCAGTGCGGCAGCCGTGAATTCATAGGCGGTGGTGAATTCACGACCAAGGTAGTCTGGCCAGGAAAGAGCTTGGGACAAGGTGTCACAAGACTGACCGAATTAAACTAACCCAGTGGGAATCAGTTTCAAAGAAGGCTAATCTTGTGATCTTGTCAGCAATTTTTAGAAGTCCAAAGGTTAACAAAACACCAAGAAGGAAAACAAATGCAGGCAGCTGGGGACTGGGAAAGAAGACCATGACTGGCCTCTTCTCAGGGCAGACTGGGCATCCTGGAGTGAGCAGAAGTCAAGATTTGAAAACTGTTACCCGCATATAGTTTGGGAAAGGGTGAAACAGAGGGGAGAAGCATCATGCACATTAACTAGCTCTGTCCAGGCTCGGGGGCTCCAGGTGCCGCTGCTTTCCCTGCCTTGGTGGAAACCAAGACGGGATTCTATCCGACTCAGGCCAGAGCTCACACTCCACCTGGACCAGAACACAGGATTACTGGCTCCAAAGCCTGGAGCTCACACACCCTTCGACCTGGCATCCCTACATCTGGGAAGGGATCTTCGAGAAGGACCAGCACCTAGGCGCTAAGCCACACATCTGAGTCTGCTCACCGTAGCCATGTTTATTGCTAAAAAAGTTGAGACCACCCGAATGCCCATTCCTAAGGGAGCAATTAAACAAAGGGAACCCCATTCACAAAAACCTTGTCGTTCAAAACACAGGGTAATATGGAAGTACTAAGGGGAGGGGGCGTGTCCATGACACACTAAGGGGAAACGACAAAGGGGAAACTGCAGAACAGCAGGCAGGGTGATTCCAGTGTTTCAGTATGGACATAAATGTGTATACACACACTGATATGCACAGAAAAAGATTCCAGAAGGATACACGCCAAAGCGTATGCATGTATATATACACGTGCATGTGAAAGCAGGGGAGAAGGACCCATTTTCTTATTTTTTACTTTATACACTCCTGGACTGTTGACAACTTTTTTTTTTTTTTAATATATTGCCTTTGTGATTTGAAACTATAGATCAAATAAACCTGTAAGGACATAAAACATATATAAAATAAACAAGAGCCCCTCACCCCAGTCATCGTTATTCCTCTTGCTCAATCAGGAAAAACCAGTCACTAGGACGGAAAGCAAGGCTGGAGAAGGGACTGCTCTGGCTTGCCCCCCTTCTCCACCAGCTGCTGGATATTTCTCCCTCCCTTAGCTGACACATCAGGTTGTATTTTTATTTAGTTCTGATCAAGAACAACACATACTTTTTGAAGCAGGATTTGCACTAGCAGAGAACAAAATAAGAAGTGCAGAAAAATCGGTTCAGGAGTGAGCTCTGCCCAGTCTGCGGCAGTATCAGGCGCTGACAGCCAGCAGCTTTTTGGCCGAATGTCTCCTTGATACGCCTTCCTGACTCCACCCACAGAGTCTACACCCATCTCTGAATTTTTTTTAGGGGGGGCCACATCATGCGGTTTGTGGGATCTTAGTTCCTTGACCAGGAATTGAATCCAGGCCCTTGGTAGTGTAAACTCAGTGTCCTAATCACTGGACTGCTGGGGAATTCCCTACATCTTTTATTTATAATGCATCCTCCCTTTGCTTCCAAATGAATGTGAAGTAGTTCTCCAATAGATTTAAGGCAGCAAACAATAACTGATCTAATGATTGTAAAGTTATTAACATAGGCACTGAGGTAAGAATGAGGGAAAAATGAAAATCTTATTTGAAGTATAAAGTCCTACCACTCATAAGCATATTTAATTTTTGGTTGCTATACACTAATGCTCCTTAAAGCCTGTACTTCAAAAGCAAAGTTTACAACTATCAGGAAAATAACCTAGAAAGACATTACTACAGTATCTACTGCTGATTCACTGAATAAATCTAAATTCAGTAAGCTTCCTCAATGCTCTTCAGAGGCAGCTAACATTTTTCATAAGCCTTCCTCCAAATTATATAATGTATAACAAATCTTCTGACACACACCTACCTTGCTAACACAGCAGTTAGATCATCTTCAAAAACTTAGCTTGAAAGGTAGCAACAAAATGTTTAGAGCTCAGGTTTGGAGACACTCACATCTGGGTTCAAATCCCAACTATGCCACTGATGGCTGTGTGACCTTGGACAAGCTACTTAACCTCTTTGAGCCTACATGTTCTTACAGAAGAGGGAAAGATACTAAGCCTTAGAAAGAGGAAGTAACTGGCTCAAAGTAACCACCACAAGATCACCCACTTGTTCAGGGGCAATGCTGGAATTCAAACCCATCTGTCACTAGATGACTGCTACTCCCTTTTCAGATCTCTGTTCCCATCTCACTATCTCTGGGGAGCTTCCCCTAACTCCCTCCAGCACAGTCAAATCCCCCTTGTTACACTTCCCCTGCACCAAGCTCTTCCTCTGTGGTTCTGATCTCAGCGAGATTCTTACGCTTATTCATTTAGGCATTGAGTTAATGTCTATCTCCCCACCAAACTGTAGGCTCAGGGACGACACAGCTCACACTGTTCTTTATTTAGAATCTCTGGCCTAAAGGGAGATCTCTGCCTTAAGGGACCAGGTAATTAATGGGTTCTCTACATACATTTATACTGACTGAACAAATAAATGGGAGAAAACAGTGCTCAGAAATCACTCAGCCACTCAGGCACCGCACTAAGGAAGCACAGGCAGCCCAGTGTTCATTGACGTATGGGCATCGTAACACTTGACACCGAGGTCTTTTTCGGAACCGAAGAGGATCTCAGGTACAAAGCCTCGCAGAGGTGAGATGGACACGGCAGCATCCTCGCAGCTGAAGGAGGGCAGTGTGAGGTATGGACTCTTCATCAACCTGGTTAATACATTATTAACAATAAACTGCTTTTCTGATTCTTCTGATTGATTTTTCACTATATATGGCTTCTGTTTTATTTTTCCTGCTAGTTTAATTAGTTTTCCAATCCCTTCCTTGAATATCTTTTTTCTTAAAATACTTTAAGCAGAATCACATGTCATTCACAGGCTAGGTTCTTAACACTCAATTGTGAAACTGAAAACAACTGTAATAAAGGAAACTATATATACACACATACACACACAAAGTTACCAAATCTATGTACTTCTCCACAAGCCACTGCCACAAGGAAAAGCCCAAGTGTTTCAGAATATCGTATTTTTAAGCAAGTCATACAGTACCATCCCACATTACACTCACTCCCAATGTAAAAATACTAAGCCAGTAGAAACATTAAGCTCTTTATGAGAAAGGAAAATATCCACAGGAAGCTATTTTAGTCTAAAAAGATTTTAAAAAGAAAATTATATTTGTGACTTGTCAAATAGTGAGGTTCTCAGGGTTTCAGGATTTTGATTATCACTCAACAATAGGCTTGATTTCACAATGTTTTTATTTTTTTTGCCACAAGTGAACAACAAACTTTAAGAGGTGAGAAAAAGTAGAGAAAAGCAGGAGATGGAGTTTTGCTACATGAATATTCAGGAAAAAAAGGAAAATTACGAACTTAGCCACATTGGTTTGGCAGAGCCTAAATTCACATAAGGCCTAAACTATCTGCCCCTTTTCAGTAGGCATGTAATTCCTCTGCACATTTTTTCCAGAGATTTAGAGATGTTGCAGGTCCCACCAGACAGGCCAAGCAATCTTGAAAAGTCCAGTTAAGCAACCTCCCAACCAAGAAAAGTGCCTCAGGTGAGTGACACTATAGCCTTGGGGGGGAAAGAATTCATTTACAGGATCTAACAAGATCACGTGTCTCTTAGATGAATGGGGCTTCCCTGGGAGCTCAGCTGGTAAAGAATCCACCTGCCAGTGCAGGAGACCCCAGGTTGAATCCTGGGTTGGGAAGGTCCCCTGGAGAAGGGATAGGCTACCCACCTCAGTATTCTTAGGCTTCTCTGGTAGCTCAGCTGGTAAAGAATCCGCCTGCAATGTGGGAGACCTGGGTTCGATCCCTGGGTTGGGAAGATTCCCTGGAGAAGGAAATGGCAACCCATTCCAGTATTCTGGCCTGAAGAATTCCACGGACTGTATAGTCTATGGGGGTCTCAAAGAGTCGGACTGAGCAGCTGAACAACAGCAACATCTCCACTTACTCCTCCTGGTGACTCTTAAGAAGTCGACAGTGCCCAAAGTTTCTGCTTTGCTGCGAAGCTGAGCCCCTCTGCCTAGGAAACAGTCCCACATCCAGGGAGCACACCTGGGCATCAGGCTCACCTGTCAGCCCTGGCGGAGGAAGAGAACCCTCATAGACCGTCTTCCAGTTGTCAAATACTAGGCAACCCATTCCAGGCACTTCACACGTAGTACATACATGACTCAGGCAGAAACCATGTGCATCTTGTGCTCCAGATGGGGAAACCAGCTGAGGGAAAGGAAAAGATAGGGCTCTCAACCCATTCACCACCACCCAGGACCAAGGAGACCACAGCCCAGGCTGCTGCTTCACAGGGAGCCCTTAGTCCTGGCTAACCAAAGACTGCCACTTCAAATCACAACTCAGCCCTGTCACCGACATTACCGTATGCTTGTGAGTCAAAATCACATATGCTTTTATTTCCTGTTTGCTCTCTGTCTCCACAAGATAGCCTGTGACTCTTCTGCTCAAGAAGCCATTCTACATACTGAGAGGCCACAGCCCCCAAATGGCCAAGGCCGAAAGGGAGTCGGCTTCTGAAAGACAACAGGGCAGGACCAGCCATCAGCCCCTGGGAACCTGCCAAAGCCACACAGTTAGGGTTGCTGCTCCTCTCTCTGCAGGAACCCAGGAGAGCCACTGTAGACACCAGAGTGCTCTCTCTCCAGACACTGAGTCCTGGGATCTAGTACCAGGTACCAGGGCTTCCCCGGTGGCCCAGTGGTAAAGAATCTGTCTGCATTGCACAAGATGTGAATTCAATCCCTGTTCAGGAAGATCCCCTGGAGAAGGGAATGGCTACCCACTCTGCTGTTCTTGCCTGGGAAATCCCACGGACAGAGGAGCCTGGCAGGCTATAGTCCATGGGGCGGCAAGAGTTGCCCATGACTGAGCACCTAAACACCACCCCCAGTCCAGGTACTAGGTAATGGCCCCTGATCCAGATATACCTCCAGAGTGGCCCAGTGGTCAGAGTCAGGGGATGAGGCGTGATCATCATGGTTAGAGGTCAGGCTGCTCAGGGAAAGGAGACAGAGACGACGAGGGGGAGGGGGAAGAAGATTCTGAAGGCAGGGCTCAGAAACGAAGCCTCCCTCCCCTCTTAAGGAAACTTGACCAGCGCCCTAACTGCACCCACTGTCACCCTACCTACTGAAACCCTTAGGCTCTAGGTGGCTGCCTCAGCCCAGCTTCCAAGGCCACCATCTTCTGGCTTCACACTCATCAACACATTTTCTGCTCCCTCCTCACTACTGCGCCCACCACTGAGATGAGAGCCCCCTCCTCGTCTCCCCAGCAAGAGGCCTGGTGTCCCCAGATGCTCCCCCACCTCTCTCTGCCTGGCCCCGCCTTACTCTTCCCTCATTAGGACAAAACATCAGCTGCAAGCACTCCCACAGCCCTTGGAAAGGCCAGGAACTACTCCAAGCACTTTATACACATCTACTTCTTTCCTCAGCACGAGAGCCCCTTCAGGAGGCATTATTAGTATCCCCACTTTACAGATTAGGAAACCGAGGCACACAGAGATGACGTGACTGTCTCAAGGCCCCACAGGCAGCACCCAAGTCCCTGCTCCCAAGGAGGGAGCTGCAGTGCCTCTTACAACATAACTCCAACTGCCACCTCCTCCCCAGGTCTCCCCTGGCCTCCGCGGACACCTCGTGCAGAACACCTTGCAAATCTCCAGACCACTTTCCACACTGGCTGGAGTGAGGACTGGCTAGGTTCTTGTCTTCTCTCTCCTCTTAGACCAAAAAGCCCCTGACTAAGGCCTTGGGGTATTTCTACATCATCTTTGTATTAGTTTCCTGTTGCTGCTGAAACAAACTGCCATTGACTTAGTGGCTTGAAACCACACAAATTTATGACCTTAGTTTTGTAGGTCAGAAGTCCAACACAGATCTCTTCAGGTTAAAATCAAGGGCTCGGGCTGTGTTCCTCCTGGAAGCTCTAGGGGAGGATCTGTTTCCTGCCTTCTCCCGCTTCCCAAGGCTTGGCTCATGGCACCTTTCTCCATCTTCAAAGCCCACAACATATCATCTCTCTGACCCTTCTGCAGTCATATCTCCCTCTGAACACGGCTGGGAAAGGTTCTCTGCTTTTAAGGATGCACATGACTGTATCAAGCTCACTTGGATGACTCAGGATAATCTCATTGATCAAGGCCCTTAACTTAATTATACCTGCAAAGTCCCTTTTGGCATGCAAGGAAAAACGTTCACCGGCTCCAAGGGTTAGAATGTAGACCAATGTGGAGGCTGTTATTCTACCTACCACACTCCTTGTACATAAACCTTGAACACAATGGCCCCCACTGAACTTCAGGAGCTGCACCAGTCCCCAAAGGCTGGATTATATGGCCCTTCCATGGCCTCTGATTGAGGTGGACATTAGTTCTGTACCTCCCAAATCCACCAAGAACTCTTTGAAGGAGTACCCCCAAACAGAGAAAGTGATAATACATGGTAGACACCTAAAGATGTCTGATAATCTGGGGATCAAACACATTGCTAAGGAATTTACTGCATTCAGCTCATCAATCCCTACCTCAACCACTATTTTCTATTTTTTGCTCTGTATTTTACTTTTATTATTTTTTAAAGCTTAACACTTGTTTAAAAATGTAAATAATGCAAAAAGATTCTCCTTCTCTCTTCTGCCTCTTAGTCATTTTTTGGTATCCTTCCAGAGACGTTTTATGCATCTGCGAGTAGGATATATTCCTATTTATTTCCTACCCCCAACTCCCTTTTCTGTAAATGCTAACATCACTTACAGTCCTTCCCATGCCTCACTCTTAACACAGACTGCTCCACAGCTGTCCACAGAGCATCCTGGTTCTCTTTTTGGGTGCTATTCCACTGTGCACAGCCAGAGCACAATTCAGTTCACCACTCCCCACACTGACAGATACTCTTTTGCCATTAGAAACAGTGCTCAGCAAGTTTGTGTGAATTTGTCTGAAGGATAAATGTCGCTAAGTGGACTGAATCAAGCAAGGCAATGTGAATGATTAACTCTGGCAGGTTCTGGCAGATGCCCTCTGCAGGGGACTAATACAAATTCACAAAGTGCGTATGTATGAGTTCTGTTTTCCCACATCCTCCCTAACATGGATGGTTATCAAAATTTTTTACTTTTGCCAAACCCAGGTAGGTGAAGTGTAGTATGTTTCAATGCACTTCAATTGGTATTTTTTAAATTATGCGTGAGGTCAAGCATTCTTCATGTGTTTAGGAGTCATTACTTTACATGGACTTTTTGTTCATATCCTTTGACATTTTCCTACACCGTTCTGTTCTCTTCCTTATTAATTTGTAATTCTTTATGTATTAGGGAAATTAACCCTTAATGCATAACATGAAACATATATTTTTCCATTTTGTAATCTGCCTTTAGTTTTCCTTACAGGGGTTTTGCTATGCTGTTTTTAAGTAATGAATTGTATCAATTTTCTCCTTATGGCTTCTAAGTTTTACAGCACACTTAGAAAGCCCATTCCTACTGAAAAGTTATAAAAATATTCTCCTTTGGATTATTCTAGAGATCAGTCACCTATGAGCAGTGAAAAGTTCTTTTCTCTGGTCATGGATTTACATCCTGGCTATAATGTGCTTATCATATGCAAACAAATTTTACCTTTACAAAGTAACTTTTATTTTCTGATACTCTGGTGTTTATAAAGCACTGTCCCATGACAGCCAGTGAGACAGGCAGTGCAAGACTTATCTGTCTTATTTTATAGAGGATAGCTTCCTAAGCCAACACCCAGAGAGGTTAGTCTCCTATCCACATCCACACAGTATGGCCCAGACTCACACTGAGGACTCCGGAAGCTCTTCTCTCCTCTCCCCTCCACTGCCTCTCTGCACAAAAGGACATCTATCTCATTAAAATCTTAAAGGACATCACCAAAGGCATTTCTAAATAACTTCAAAAGAATGTGAATAACTTTTCTATTGAAAAGACAGTATTGGACTTCCCCAGTGGCGCAGTGGATAAGTATCTGCCTGCCAACTCAGGGGATACAGGTTCGACATACCAAGGAGCAACTAAGCTCGTGAGCCACAACTACGGAGCCTGTGCTCTAGAGCCCGGCAGCTGCAACTACCGAGCCCAGGTGCCGCAAGTACTGAAGCCCACACACCTGGAAGCCTGTGCACTGCAACGAAGAATAGCCCCCACTAACCGCAACTAGAGAAAGCCCACACAAAACAAAGAGGACCCAGCACAGCCAAAAAAGAAAATAAATTTTTTAACAAGGCCTTGAATGCCATGCCAAGGACTAAAGGGGAAAAAAAAAAAACAAAAACAACCCCACAGTATTATTTAAATGGGCCACACAGTGATCCATTCAACAGTGACTCATCCTCAAATGCCTGTGCCAATGTTCTCAACAACAGGCAGGATTCCGTGTTCCTACAGTGTGCCTATATAACCCTGCAACATTTACTGAAAATTAAGAGATGCAAATGTCCCCAGATCCCAAGGCTTCTGAGTGGATCATCAAGAGCAGCGCTTCTCATTTTGTGGTGAGTTATATTTAAGCTATGCAGGGCTCTTTTCAAATGACACATATCCCAGCCTTCTCATCACCCACCCCCAGAAGGGTATCCCCCCAGGAGCGTATCACTTGCCCCCTCAAGTATACTGATGGAAGAAAATGTTTGAAAACCACTGTCCAGAGCACAGAGTCTGTATCTGCACAATTCCTGTATACCGCACGGCCTTGGTTCTCCCACCAACCCGGACTCTTCCGCCATAGTGTCCAGTTGCCCTAATGAGGTCAGTTCTGAAGTTACCCCCTCCGGTCCTTTGTGCCTTTTGCTTCCTCTGACATCCCCCTCACCCTCTTCCCTCCCCAACCCACAAAGAGGGCCCCTTCCCACCCTGCAGGTATTGGTTTAAATGCCACCTTCTCGGGAGCCTTTCCTTACTGCCCACTAAAGCAAATTCCCCCCAGTAGCGCTCCATCCTTTTATTCCATCCTTTTATTTTCTCCTTTAAATGTGTCAGTCTGCATGATTTTTATCTATTAATTTACTTTCTTGTTTATTGTCTGTCCTCTCAAAAGTCCCACAAGGGCAGGGGCTTTGTTCATGTCATTCACACTTTATAACCCTAGAACAGAGCAACATCTCTGGCATATAATAAGTGCCCATAAAAAATGGGTCAGGTAAAAGTTGGCTTAAAGCTCAACATTCAGAAAAGTTGGCTTAAAGCAACCGGTCCCATCACTTCATGGGAAATAGATGGGGAAACAGTAGAAACAGTGTCAGACTTCATTTTGGGGGGCTCCAAAATCACTGCAGATGGTGACTGCAGCCATGAAATTAAAAGACGCTTTCTACTTGGAAGGTTATGACCAACCTAGATAGTATATTCAAAAGCAGAGACATTACTTTGCCGACTAAGGTCCGTCTAGTCAAGGCTATGGTTTTTCCTGTGGTCATGTATGGATGTGAGAGTTGGACTGTGAAGAAGGCTGAGCGCCGAAGAATTGATGCTTTTGAACTGCAGTGTTGAAAGAAGACTCTTGAGAGTCCCTTGGACTGCAAGGAGATCCAACCAGTCCATTCTGAAGGAGATCAACCCTGGGATTTCTTTGGAAGGAATGATGCTAAAGCTGAAGCTCCAGTACTTTGGCCACCTCATGTGAAGAGTTGACTCATTGGAAAAGACTCTGATGCTGGAAGGGATTGGGGGCAGGAGGAGAAGGGGACGACAGAGGATGAGATGGCTGGATGGCATCACGCACTCGATGGACGTGAGTCTGAGTGAACTCCAGGAGATGGTGACGGACAGGGAGGCCTGGTGTGCTGCGATTCATGGGGTCGCAAAGAGTCGGACATGACTGAGCGACTGAACTGAACTGAACTGAACACTTGATTGAATTAGTCCTAGCTAATTCTCTCCATTTCTGCATCACCATCAAGTTTTTAAGTAGCCCCAACCACATGGGCTGGGAGGATGGACATTGGACAACTTGCCCGGCCCCTCCTGTTGGCCATCTCTGCTCATGATTACTCAATCATTTTGGGAAAAGAGAAAGCAATTTAGCCAGCAACAGTCCAGGGTGGCATGTGTTGAAGACCACATGCCTTCCTCTATTGTTTTCTCTTTTTCCTTCTGGTCTAATTCCACTGGACTGTGGAGGATGAGACTGGAGAATGATGTTAAAGTCACACCATTCATCATCAAAAACAGCAACCAAACTAAAAATAACAGACTGTTAATGATGGGGCCAGACACTGTGTGAAGAATGCAACATGAATCATCTCATCTAACCCTCAAGAGAGCCCCTCGGGCAAGTCTCACTACCTCAGTTTTACAAATGAGGAAGAAGCGTGCAAGGTCATAGAGCTAGTAAGTGAAGGAACCAGGACCCAAACCCAGCTAGCCAGACCCAGGAAAGCCCTTGTCCTCCCCACACAGTATCCCCTACATCTAACACAGCATCCAAGTTACATGCTTAGAAATAAATGCTAAAAAGGGAAGTATGAGAGGAGAATACTAACCAATAAATAGAATTATTTAAGTCTCAGATGCTTCAGGGATGTGGAGATTGGAGGCAGAGTTCTGTCTGTACATGAACTGGGAAAGTTCACAGCCATACTTCCAGAAATGATTTTTTCGTTCTCAGAAAGGAGGTAATATTGAGACAAGTGTAGTGTCTTCCTCTGAAAGACCTCTTTTTAGGGTCATTAGCTATAAAGGAGGACCCCTAAGAATAACTAGAGGGCAACAACAATCCAATTCAATGAGCAATTACTGAGAACCCACTATGTTTAAGAGTTCTAGGTTTGGTCCTGACAAGGGCTGTTTTTAATGGTTAAGGCACACGCCCTGAGTTCTAAGATGTAAAGATGTCCAGATACAGACATGAAACAGTCTCCTTGTAATGCAAACTTCACTCTATGTGCCAAAAGAAATAGCACTGGTAACAGGGTTACAGGAAGGAGGAGGGTGCAAAGGGAGAAGCTTCATGAAGGAAAGGAGGACCTGACGAGGCCTTGATGCTTGCATCAAGCAGGGAAAACAGGACCAGCCTGGGGTGATTAAGGAGTAGCACCACTTGGGAATTCCCTGGTGGTCCAGTAGTTAGGACTCCATGCTTCCACTTCAGGGAGCGCAGGTCCAATCCCTGGTCGGTGAACTACAATCCTGCCAACTGTGATGTGTGGCCAAAAAAGAGGAAGCAACAGCATCACTTTCAGTAGACCTAAGTGTTCAGCCCCCCAGCAGTGGAGGGCCTGCATTGACAGAATATCATGAGGAGGTAAGCTGGGAAGAGCTCTAATGGGCATCCTAAGATGGGGAAGTCCTGAATGATGAGAGGAGGAACACTGACTTCTCTTAGAAGGCAGGGATGTAGTACTCAGAAGCCTGCCATGATGGTGATGATTCATCTGGGGATGGGGTGGAGGATGGATTGATAGGCCATGAGCTTCATCAGAGAGCTGCTGGAATGCACCAACCAATAGAAGAGATCAGGAGGGTGGGAGATGGCCAAGCACATTTCAAAATAACAAGAAGCAGAACCCTAAGGATTTGGTGGGGAGGGGTGAAATCATTTTGTGTGATACTACAATGGTGGACACATCATCTATTTGTCAAAACCTGGCATGTACAACACTAGGAATTAAGTGAACCTCAATGGAAAGTACAGACTTTGGGTGACAAATGTATCAATACAGGTTCATTGACTATAATGACATACATGCCACTCTGATGCCAAGGCTAACAGGAGAGGGGAGGCGGGTCATACATAGGATCTCTCTGTATGTTCCATCAGTTTTGCTGTGAACCTAAAACTGCTCTTAAAAATCAAACCTATTAGGGCTTCCCTGGCAGTTCAGTAGTTAGGACTCCATGCTTCCACTGTAGGGGGTCCCAGTTCAATCCCCAGTCAGGGAAATAACACTCCACAAGCTGCACAGCAGCCCCCCCCCAAAAAAAACACATCAGGTTTATTTAAAAAGATGTATGGGGACTTCCCTGGTGGTCCAGTGGCTAAGACTCTGCGCTCCC
Source organism: Ovis canadensis (assembly GCF_042477335.2). Classification (NCBI taxonomy): domain Eukaryota; kingdom Metazoa; phylum Chordata; class Mammalia; order Artiodactyla; family Bovidae; genus Ovis; species Ovis canadensis. The sequence goes on from NC_091248.1 coordinate 84,563,211, forward strand.
AAAGCAGGGGACTCAGATTCCATCCATAGTCAGGAAACTAGATTCCATACACCAAACTAAAGATTCTGCATGCTGCAACGAAGACACGGCACAGTGAAATATTTTCTTTAAAAAAGATGTATATAACAAGAATAACTTGGAGACAGCATGATGGAAGAAGGGCGTCAAGAGTGACTCACCAGCCAGGGACTGGAAGAAGACTGGCGTCACAGGCAGAATGGGGAAGCTGGAAAGGAGGTCTGTTTTTAGAGGTGAGAGAGAACAAAGATGAGTTCAGCTGGGAACAAGCCAGGATGATGGTGGACATCCACACAGAACAGCCTTCAGGCACCTGAAGAACAGTTTGGGGCTCAGATAAAAAAAGGGTAGAGGCATGCAAACTGGAAGCAAAAGCAAACACTACCTGTTCCTCTTTTAAAGTGATAAATTGTCTTTCAAAAAGGAAAACCATTGCAACACACGGGAAACAGTCTTCCCACTTTGTTGCAAAAAACTCTTGCTGGGGAGGCAAGTTTATTTACAAAGGAAGACAGCAGCACCAGGGGTTGTGATATACTAGTCACTTTCAACTCTGCCCAAAGTGACACCAGTCCAGATAGGAAGAACTGGCAAGTTATCTGGGGCACAGCAAGAGGGGCATTTCACCTTTAAGTAAACTGTCCCCTAACAAGGTTTTCCAGGTGGCACCAGTGGTAAAGAACCCACCTGCCAATGCAGGGAGACCTAGGAGACCTGGGTTTGATCCCTGGGTCAGGAAGACCCCCTGAAAAAGCAAATGGCAGTCCATATCATCACTCAGAGTATCAGACATGACTGAAGAAACTTAGCACGCATGACCCCCTAACAAGAGTAGGAAGGACAACGTGAATGCCCAATAGCCTGACTCCCAACCCTGATTCTGCCCCTCGCCTGGGGAGATTGTTTCACATCTCTGTGCCTCAGTTTCATCATCTGCAAATTGGGGATAATGGCCTGTTTCATGGATCAGCTGTAAAGATCACATGAGCACATGTGGAGCTCAGCTACTGCATCAGCTACTGTCACTGAGCATTACTTTCTAGAGTTTTCCAAGACTCCTGAGGAAGAAAATGCTGAGGTCTCTTCCTGATTATCACAGAGCAACTGTGCCTTTCTAAAAATATCCCCTTCAAGTATCGGATTTGTCAGATGGGACAGGAATATTTACAGAAGCAAAATATTTTAAGTCTATATGCTCTGAAACAGCCTGCACAAGAAGTGCACACCTTGGCCTTTCCCTGTGGCACAAACTTACCCACAGTTGCTTGGCATTGGGCTTGACCCAAGAAGAAAGAGATAACACATAAAGTTATTATGTGTTAATAACTGTTAATAGTGGGTAAAATGCCAAACATAATATTCCTTAAACTAGCTGCCCAAAGCACTGACTGCAATCCAAAGCATCTGACTCATATCTGTCCACAGACCCAGTCTGGCAAAGGTCTCACCTCAAACAGAGGTCACGTTTTTTTCAAGGTTTCCCAACCATCAGGGAAAAGTGCAAGCTACAAAAAGCCGGTATCAGGTCTGCACTCCTCCATAAAAGGTGAAACTGATCTCCCAGTGTAGGAATTTTGAGGTGCATCTGGGCAGAAGCAGTCCCAATTCTCAGGGTCTGATCACCCAGAGAGAGCTGACAGAAAGGCTCCACATCCCCTGCTTTGAGACACTAGAATCTAGAATCTAGGGCTGTGGGAACACCTGCCTCCTCCTCAGCGGTCCCAAATGCCACTCTACAGTAAACAGGGCTGATGTACTAGTGAGGCAGGGGAGGATAATGATCAGTAATAGAAACCTCCTTCCTGTGCGTTATATTCATAGTTTCTAAGGAGCAGCGGTTCCCTGCCTACAATGCCCCTTATTCTGTTCTGCACTTTGAACTGTTAGGGTTCCTAAGTCTGAGACAAACTGGAGAGCATCCATAGTCATAAAGATAAAGACCCTGTGGCTCATGGGTAAGGGAGGAGGGTGAGGGGCAGGGCTGAGAGACCCAGAGAGGGACCCAGGAGATGGTGGAAGATCAGGAGGCCCACAAGGTGACTGCTCAACTCACCTAGTAAACTCTTCTGAACCAGCAGAGCACGTGGCGGGGTAGATTTCTCAATCAGTGAAAGATTTCGCCATCAAGATGGAGAAATGGGCTTGGACTTCTCTGGTGGTCCAGAGGATAAGACTCTGAGCTCCCAAAGCAGGGGCCCTGGGTTCGAAGCCCACATGCCACAACCAAGTCCACATGCCCCAATGAACAACTAACGATTCCCATGTGCCACAGTGAGAAGATCCAATGTGCTGCAATGAAAATGCAGTGCAAACCAATTTTTTTTTTAATCTGACATATGTGTATATATATTTTAATATCTATAAATTTGGTTTTGACATTCAATCTTTATTCTAAGCGGCATTTACTTTTGTGAATGGTGTGAGGCTTGGATCTCATTTTTTCCTAACTGGACCGATAACAGTCCCAATAAACTTTACTACAGTAAATTTAATCACATGATGAATTTCTATCTTGACAAGGGAACTAATTCTGGACTTGCTATTCCTGGTCTGAAGTAACGTATTTTGATGTCCAGTTGAACAATACATTTCAAAATATATTGCCTATTAGTATAATGTATTGATATTTTCCCAGGAAAATTTTTATCAATTTGTAAAAATTAAGTGACTTTAAAGTGCTGGCCTAAACTAACAGCAGGTTCATGACCTATTAGTCTTAGTCAGTCACTGGAGCATCAAGCTTTGGCCTGACTTCCCAGTGATTCACACCCTACATGGAAATCTCAGACTTCGTGGAATTTCACTTGAATTTACAAATCCCTCAGCAATAACTTTCCAACACTACAATTCGACCAACAGGCCTGAACAGCATCTTTGTGCCTTAACCAATACATGTTCTGACTCCTTCCTTGCTTTCTCTCAAAACAAGTTTTATCCTCCTGGCTCTCATCACACAGTGCTATAGATTCCCATCTTAAATCAGTGCAGAGTGGTTCCGCTAACAAGACAACATGCCAAAAGATGATGTATTTTAAGAGTGCTTCCAGGAAACTTTGTTGGCCTCTCCCACACTGGGGAAGAGGGTGGGAAAGCTGGGAGTCTTTTGGCTTTTTGTAATTCATTCACCTGGCACCACTCATTCCAAAGGGAAATACTGGGGTGTGATGGAAAGAATATGAGACTGGAAGTTAGGAAACCTGAGTTTTATAGTCCCCTTTCTACTTCTAAGTAGCTGCATAGCTCAGATTAAGCTATTTCTAAAATTAGATTATAGGAATAGAATAGTCATTACCAAATTTTCTTTCTACCATGAATGACCCTTTAAGAATCTAAAGGAAGGGCCTCCCTGGTGGCCCAGTGGTTAAGACTCTGCACTTCCCTGTAGGGGGCACAGGTTAGATCCCTGGTCAGGGAACTAGGATCCCGAATCCCATGCAGACAAAAAGAATAAATAAATGAAAAAGTATTTTTAAAAAAGAGAATCTAAAGTAAGCTGTGGATTCTCACCTCTAGAATAATATACTCTTGTACAAGAGCATGGAATCATATGTTTTCAGGGAGTTCACAGACTCCCTAAAGCCTATCTCTGCATTCCCAGGGTCAAGATCACTGAGACCTACCACAAACTTCTAAAAAATAACACAGAATACAACAGAAATGTATGTAGAATCACAAAACCTTAAGCAAAGTTGAATCATTTCCAGAACTAAAAGCATCTTCTTCTCCTCAGAGACTGAGAGGAGGAAGTGGTTTCTTAGGGTAAAATAAATGAAAATGCCAATTTAGGGCTGCCCTTGATTGAGGTCTGGCTAAGCCCTTTACCTACATTCAGAGAGGAGTGCCTGAGGGAGAGTACCCATTCCAGAGCCAGGCTGCCTCGTTCAAATCTCGGCTCCATCATTTATTAATTGACTTAGGCTTTGTGCCTGTTTCTTCTTCTGTTATTGAAAAGGGGATAAGGGAAGGAAAAAAAAAAAACCTAGGGCAGAATAAAAACAATACATATCTCAAGGACTGTTAATATACATATGGTACTTGAAATCAAGCCTGGCAGACGCTAAGCCCTAAATAACAATTCCACGTTATAGAAATCTGGGACACCCAGAAAGCTGGGTGGTTAAGATCTTGAGCTGAAGAGTCTAGGGAAGCCATAGATATCTTGATAACTCATTTTCCCTCAGATGTAAACAGAATCTGCTTCAGAGGTTTGTTATAAGGATTAATGAGCCTGCCATGTTAAAAACTCTTCACAATGCCTAGTACATAATCAGTGCTCAGTAAATGTCAGCTATTGTTATGAACAATTCTGGGAGACAAGGATTATCAGTACTTTTTTTTAGTTCTCAAGAAAGGATAAATCATCAAGTTAAGTGTTCTGCTGACAGTACCTCAGTTAGTAAATGATTATCCCCAGATTTCAACTCCAATGAATCTGAAACCAGAAGTTGTAACCACTATCACACACAACCCCTTAATTTGAACAGGGCTTAGAGAACAGAAAAGCTGATTCATACCTACTAATTTTATGAGAGAGAGAGAGGGAAAAAAAGACTGTTGGTGATAAGAGTCTTTTATCCAAAATGCAGGGTATTTATTCTCCAGGGAGGTCAGTCATGACTGGCCAAAAGCCCTCATTTGCTTCTCTTAGAAATGCAAGACTGGAAAGGCTGGACCCTGGTCTCATTGATTTCAAACCCCTGGCAAGTAGTTGTTAAACCACAGCCCTCACATCAAAAGAGGAAAAAGAAGCCATTTCCCATAATAGCTGAACAAACAAACTGAGTTCCCTAAAATGCAAGTAGAGACCCTAAGGCTGAGAAAAGTATTAAGAATGCTCCAAAATCACATAGAAATGCCACAGTAGAACACAACATTAGTCTTTAAACAACAAACTTTTATGCGGGAAGGAATGAAGGTGTTTATGCCTGTTTCCAACACCAAGCTCCAGGGGGCCTTCCCTGGAGGAAGTAAAATAAGAGGAAGTTCCTACCACAGCCCTCTGTTGCAGGAGGAAAAGCATAGGTTCAGTCAGTCAAGAGACCCTGGTGAAGGGCGGTGTCACCTGAGAGCCACACCCCACTCCTCCAACACCAGTTTCCTCCCTAGTGAAATAGTCACCTCAGAAATGAGAATGAAATAGACCAGCAGGAGAAACAGGGTGGTCCACTGAAATACAGGTCAGTGCTAATCACCTTTCTTCACATCTTCTATATATTTTCTTCTGGGTGTATGGTATTTTTTGTCTTCTTTCAAAACAGTCCCATTAGTCAATCTTAAATCTACCATGCCTTTAAAAAGCGGGGTGGCGTGGGGGTGCGGTGCGTAGGACTAGGCATCATTGATCATTGGAAGAGATGGTAGAAACAGCAGAAGCATCTCATTCAACTGCATCCTTGGAGCTTGGTCCATCGGATGGAGTAGCCAGTTCCCCTCTTTGGCTGCACTCATCCCTGCCGCCCAGCCCCCTCCCAGGGGCTAAGAGGGACTTTATGCATTCCCAGCCTACCCCCACCCCCACGCCCCTAGAGGTGTGGAGAAGGCTAAGGACGGAGGGGGTCAGAAGCCCACCACAATCTAGGCCTGTTTCTGCTCTCACTGGCTGGATGACTCTGCTCCCTAGGGCCTTAGTTTCCCAGCCTTAAAATGAGAGGTTTGAAGGAGATCACATGAAAGCCTCCTGCCTGCTCTAAATTTCTAAACCTATTATTCTGATACATAAACGTGTTCTGCAGAAATAGAAGCCCTTACTGGCAAGCAGGGCTTGTGGTTCTACGTCCCCCTTCCATTCCCCTCAATCCCCCGCGGTCCATCTTACCGAAGTATGATACATCAGAACTGAAAAACAGGCTGTTGCTTTCCCGTGGCACCAGACCTGGTAATCAGTAAAATCAGTGGATTTTCTCTCGGGTCTTTTCCCTCAATCCCACAATCCCAAGAAAACCCCCTGCCTACTCCTCCCAATTTCTAAACTCAAAACTATCCTTTCGTGAATTAAAAATACCCACCCCAACCCGGCCTGGTGTAAGGTGTCTCAGCACATTTCCCGAGCCCCGCCCCCCCCTCCGCCGGCGTCCGGGATTCCACCTCTGCCCCACCTTCTCCCCGGGGTGTCTTTTTAGCAGGATCGATCCGATCCGTGCCCTCCCCTGGCAAACCAGCCGACCGATTCCTCTTCCCCGGCAGGAAAAGAGGCAACGCCCGGCTCCAACCCCAGGAGACCCAAGCATCTTCCTAGCCCGCAGAGAGAGGCACCTGGGCGCAGAGGAAAGGGCCTTAAGCCTCCGCGAAGGAAAGGAAAGGGCGGCTGGCTAGTCCCTGGTCGCGGTTCCCACCCGGCGGCGCGAGGGAGGCCTTCCCGGCCGATCGCCTGTCACTTACGGGCGGCACCTCCAGGCAGAGCCGGGCAGAGCAGGGCCAGCGGGCCAGCGGGTGGCGGAGTTTGCTGACTCAAAGGCGCGGCGGCGGCGGCGAGCGCCGAGGAGCGCACACGAGCGCAGCCCCGCGCTCCCCGTGCACGTAGCGGCCCCGCGCCCGCGCTCCGCGCCCGCTATCTTGGCCGCCGCACCGCCCAACCCAGGTACGGCCCCGCGGAGGCCTGCCCCGCCCCTGCCGCGGACCTGGAAGCTGCGCTCGGCCCCCGAGGCTGGGGAGAGCTGTGCGGCTACTGGGGGGCGCCACTTAAAAGCCACCAGGAGCTTGCTAACCCCGTTCCGCCCCCTTAGTTGCTTACGGAGAGGATGGTTGAATGGGAAGAGTGATAGATAGATAATGGTACAATGTCAATGGTAGAACCTAGGTGGTGGGCATATGAGTGTTTACTGAAAAATTCTTTCAACTTTTCTGTATGTTTGAATTTTTTCACAAGACATCCTGGGGGGAAAGAAATGAGGTCTGTCAAGGTGGCTGAATCAGTAAACCGTTTTCCAAGTGGCATCTTGGGTTGCATCTGACCCACTTGTTCGCGTGGAAAGCCGCAATAATCACTTAAACCGCTAATGGGTGACTACATGACAGAATAATAAAGGCAGTGTTTTTAAAAATCCACTGAGTAAACGTTAAAGATTTTACTGGTTTTATTCAATGATTCATGATTCAGTTCAGTTCAGTTCAGTCGCTCAGTCGTGTCCGACTCTTTGCGACCCCATGTATCGCAGCACGCCAGGCCTCCCTGTCCATCACCAACTCCCGGAGTTCACTCAGACTCACGTCCATCGAGTCAGTGACGCCATCCAGCCATCTCATCCTCTGTCGCCCCCAATTCCTCCCAGCATCAGAGTCTTTTCCAATGAGTCAACTCTTCGCATGAGGTGGCCAACGTACTGGAGCTTCAGCTTTAGCATCATTCCTTCCAAAGAAATAGCCAGCATCCAGTTCAGCAGATAGGAAGAAGTGCTAAGGAGTTGTACAAAATAAAAGGCTCTTACAGACTTAAGGCCGGGAGACAAGGAAGTTATCCTAGCAAAAATCGGATTGGTCATGGCAAGATCACTTTTTTCTAGAAGACAGAGGTCTATCAGGGAGACAGTCACACTGCTGACCAGGTTGATATTAAGTTCCCATTTTGTGATGTCTCAGCAGATGGCCATAGTGGTAAAGACCCAACTGCCAATCCAGAAGACATAACAGAGCAGGTTAGATCCCTGGGTTGGAAAGGTCCCCTGGAGGAGGGCATGGCAACCCACTCCAGTATTCTTGCCTGGAGAATCCCATGAGCAGAGGAGCCTGGCGGGCTACAGTCCATGGGGTCCCAAAGAGTCAGATGTGACTGAAGCAACTTAGTACACAGTGCCAGTGCTCACCATAAGTGACTCCTTTCTGGGCCTATTCTCTCTCTTTTAATAGGAGTCTAACATTTCATAATTTAAACATGAATTTTCTCACTAGACACAGCCAGCCCCATTGATCATTCTAGGTCATTCCAGGCTTACCTGAAAATATCCAAGTCTATATTCCACACTCAAATTGGCTTAAGAAAACTTCTAAATCTACAATGTTGTGTCCTTAACATCTGGGATCCTAATAATTCATTGCTAAATCTTGGATCACTTGCATTTAATTTCCTAAAATCGCAACCCAGCTATAACACACAAGTAAATGTAAATATGATCACTTCTGAGAATCAAGTTAAATTATCTTTTTCAAATTCTTTTCCCTATGCTGCACAAAGCATTGACTAGAAAACAACATGCAGTATGTGTCTAAGATCCTAAGAGATTCTGCAAAATTAAAATCTTTCTAAGTATATTATCAATAAGAGCATGATTTTATAATGTGGGCAGAGCATTAAAAAATAAAATAAAAAACCTTTGGAGAGTCTATAGGAGTCATTTAAATATCTGCCTTCCACAGAAAGGAAGAATATGAAAAAAATTCAGAATAGAATAAAGTAATAATGGATTTTAATCCGCTCTATCAGGGTAGCTACTAGGTGGTGTTTCTAGTTTAAGAATTGTAATGTACAACCTGAATCCAGGGGACTGAGCTAAGTGACCACCACATTTTTAGATTGTGACTTTTTATTATACTATCAGGGAGAAGACTGGACTCTCTGGTTCTTAAGAAATCCTAGGAAGCTAATAAAATCACCATAAAATTGCTATTAAGAAGAAATCCTCTTGCCAGTTCCAATCCTACCTCAACTCTGGCTTCTAGGGTCAAGTTAACTGATTCAAACCCCAACTTTATCACCTCTCACTATGTGATACTGGGATAATGAAACTCTCTGGGCCTCGTTTTACCATCTGAAAAAAAAAGAGATGATAATAATAGCACCAGCCTCATAGGGTTGTTGTGGGGGTTAAGTGAAACATTTCAAGTAAAGCTCCTGAACTATGCTAGAACATAGTAAGTGCTCAATAAATTTTTATTATTATAACTGTTATTACAACATTGTTCTCTTCTCTAATTTCTTTCATCTCCAAATGCCCTTAGTTAGACATATTAAGGAAAGCCAACTGTATCCCCTACCTCTAACTCAAGAATCAATAAGAAGACAGAGTCCATCTGTCTCCTGGGGAAATTGCAAAATGTACAGACAGTAAAAATAGAATTTGCCTGGACTTGATCTTCAGCAGTTATAATTAACTGATACAATACAGTTATTCTATACTATCCAAAATTTACATGAATTGTCCTGCCTTCTTGAGAAACACTGTCATGGTACATATTCATTCTGTAAAAAAAAATGGTCTTATCATTCATCAAACAACTAATAATGAGATGTGAGCAAAAAAATTTAAACAAATAATTTGGATTTTGATTTCTCATTTTACATCATCTTTTTGCAATAATATGAAGACATACTGATTAATGTGAATAAAAAGAATTTCTCTTGACTATCACTGATGGAAAATTAATCAGTCAATCTAAGAAAGAAATGGAAAATTTCATTAGTGCCAAATTGAGGATTATAACCTGGGAACAGCCTCTCAGAAAACTCAGAGAACTGTTCCACCCATTAGAGGTCAAAGCATAGTTACATAGGTTTTTGAGATAGAGGACTGTACCTTAAATGACCTATTAATAGTTTGCACAATCTGGATCTGCAAGTACCAAGTATTGGGTCATCATGGTGCCTTACAAGATTAAGAAGGAATGTTATCTTTAAGGAGTTGTCTTCTTGGTGCTAGGAGAATGTTGTTCTTTATGACTGAGTAGGCATTTTTGCTGCTGTGGAGGTCTGGTCAATGTATAACGCAGATACACAACACACAGTAGAGTGGGAAAAGAAGGCCAAAGGCCAGAGAAAATTTTTCATGTTTAAATTTTCCTTTACTTGCCTTAGAATATGAGCTTTATTTCCTCATGATCAATCTAATGTGTTTTTTCAAAATACCTCTCTTATGCATCCATCCCCCCGAAAAAAGCTAGAAAAAAGTTTTGAGACTGCTTACTTACTTGTAAGGTAAAGAGGTTTAGACTTCTCCATCTACTCACTCCTCCATCTTCCTTATGTGTTTATTGACTACTGTTCTGCCAGTTAACACCCCAAACCTATTAACTTTGGCATAACCTTTGACCAACTCCGTCCCCTGATTCACTCAGATCCAAGTCCTGTATATTTCTTCTCAGTTAGATCTTGGTGTTACCTTCTGCTTTCCATTCTCATGTCTAAACTCTCAGTTCAAAATCCTACAATAGCCTCTTTATGAAACTAAGCAGGACCATGTGGGACTCTTTCCTGTAGCCCCTGTTTTTCTTGTTTACAGGGAATAGACTCCAGCCTCCAAGACCTTCCCTGAGTTCCAAAGGGTAGATTGGAACAGTTGCTAATCAGGGAAGAGAGAATATGCAGAGACACAGAAAGAGATGACTTGCCAGATTGAAGGGAGGGCAGGCCCTGCAAACACCATGATCCTTATTTGCAACTCATCCCTTGAACCATTGCTATAAAACTCCTCACCAAATCCTCCCAGTTTGGAACACCCGGGTTTTTGAGGCACAAACCCTTTGTGTTCCCATTTGCCTGGCAAGTCAATAAAGCTATTCTTTTCTACTTAACCCAAAGCTCTGTCTGAGATTCGATTTGGCACTGATGCAGAGGCTGAGATTTTGGCATCATTTACAATGGTCTGATTAAGTAGTTTTCAAATATTTTTAGCAACAGGATATTGTCTTCACAAGAACCTCATTTATAAACTAGTGAAACCAGTATTTCACTACTATACATTTATTAGAAGATTTCAATTTTGTAACATTAGTTTATCATAAAGAAATTAATGTACTCCCAAAAGTTGCTTTGCTGACTCAGTTCAGTTAAGTCACTCAGTTGTGTCTGACTCCTCGTGACCCCATGAATCGCAGCACGCCAGGCCTCCCTGTCCATCACCAACTCCCGGAGTTCTCTCAAACTCACGTCCATCGAGTCGGTGATGCCATCCAGCCATCTCATCCTCTGTCGTCCCCTTCTCCTCCTGCCCCCAATCCCTCCCAGCATCAGAGTCTTTTACAATGAGTCAACTCTTCACATGAGGTGGCCAAAGTACTGGAGTTTCAACTTTAGCCTCATTCCTTCCAAAGAAATCCCAGGGTTGATCTCCTTTAGAATGGACTGGTTGGATCTCCTTGCAGTCCAAGGGACTCTCAAGAGTCCTCTCCAACACTACAGTTCAAAAGCATCAATTCTTCAGCGCTCAGCTTTCTTCACAGTCCAACTCTCACATCCATACATGACTACTGGAAAAACCATAGCCTTGACTAGACAGACCTTGACTAGACAGACAGGCAAAGTAATGTCTCTGCTTTTGAATATGCTATCTAGGTTGGTCATAACTTTCTTTCCAAGGAGTAAGCGTCTTTTAATTTCATGGCTGCAATCACCATCTGCAGTGATTTTGGAGCCCCCCGCCAAAAAGTCTGATAGTTTCCACTGTTTCCACATCTATTTGCCATGAAGTGATGGGACCAGATGCCATGATCTTCGTTTTCTGAATGTTGAGCTTTAAGCCAACTTTTTCACTCTCCTCTTTCACTTTCATCAAGAGGCTTTTTAGTTCCTCTTCACTTTCTGCCATAAGGGTGGTGTCATCTGCATACCTGAGGTTATTGATATTTCTCCCTGCAATCTTGATTCCAGCTTGTGCTTCTTCCAGCCCAGCATTTCTCATGATGCACTCTGCATATAAGTTAAATAAGCAGGGTGACAATATATAGCCTTGACATACTCCTTTTCCTATTTGGGACCAGTCTGTTGTTCCATGTCCAGTTCTAACTGTTGCTTCCTGACCTACATACAGGTTTCTCAAGAGGCAGGTCAGGTGGTCTGGTATTCCCATCTCTTTCACAATTTTCCACAGTTTATTGTGATCCAAAATCAAAAGTTTGTGAATGACTCTTGGAGTCTCCTATCAGGGTCAACATCCAACTTATTTCTCTATTCAGTTGCTCAATTCTGAGAAAATTCTACTCTATGCTGAGAAGTATTTGTAAATAATAAGAGCTTGTAGAGGAGTTTTGAGAGTCCCTTGGACTGCCAGGAGATCAAACCAGTCAATCCTGAAGGAAATCAATCCTGAATATTCATTGGAAAGACTGATGCTGCAGCTGAGGCTCCAATACTTTGGCCACTTGATGCAAAGAGCTGACTCATTGGAAAAGACCCCGATGCCGCGAAAGATTGAAGGCAGGAGGAGAAGAGGACAGCAGAGGACAAAATAGTTGGATGGCATCACCGACTCAATGGGCATGAATTTGAGCAAGCTCCGGGAGATGGTGATGGACAGGGAAGCCTGGTGTGCTGCAGTTCATGGGGTCGCAAAGAGTCAAGATACCTGAGCGACTGAACAATGAGTGGTTGCCCTACGGTTATAGTTTATACCAGAATGACTGGTCCTACTACTCATTTATCACTTGCAAGTGAGCTGTCTCACCACCAGACTTCCTCTTCTGGGAAATGCACAGTCTTGGGGGAACTGTCAATCAAGAGTGGTAGGGGAGGCAGGTTCTGAGACCCAAGTGAGCCAATCAGACTCTTCTGGAAATTTGAATTATGAGGGAAATAGCATCAGATCAGGAAATTAATTCAAGCTCCCAATGCTGGGAGCCTGGGTTCAATCCCTAGTTGGGGAACTAGATACCACATGCCATAACTGAGAATTTACATGCCATAACTGAGAATTTGCATGCCACAATTAAAGATCCCACAGCTAAGACCCAACACAGCCAAATAAATAAATAAAAGCATTGATTTTAGTGCCAGATTTTACTTCATTATTACAAACTAAAAATAACAAATTTTTTGGTTAAAACTGACCAAGAACAAAGTGTAGCATTACTGAGCATATCCTGAACAGAAATCCAGGTCCAAGTCATGTAACTTCTAGGCCTTTGATACAAATTGCAGTATAGTATAATTACCACCAACCTCAACCAAAGAGCCAGTGGAGAAGCCCATCTTCTTGGATGGAGCAGTTAGAGGTTCCTGTTCTGCGTTTATGGTAGCCTTTATTTCACATCTATGGCACTCCTTCTGGATCATGGGTGCGTTACAGCCAATAGCCATGCTGAGATAGTAGAGTGCACTGGTTAGGGCTCCAGAGTCAAAGGTTCAGTTCTAATTCCAAAACTTTTACTTGGTAGCCAATTGACCTCAGGCGTATCATTTCATCTCTCCCAACCTTAATTTTCCTAACTGTGAAATAGGATCCACCCTACAAGGTTAGAGGAGGTAAAGTATATAAATAACAGCCCAGTTTTGCAACAGAATTTTTTAAAAACTTCATAAATATTATTTAGTGTGCAGTCAAATTCATATTTTATACCAAGACCAAAAAAAAGTTAAACATAAAAAATTATCTCTGCCCTTTGGCTTCATCTCTCTCCCCTTTGGTGCACTGTGTGTCTGCATTATGCATAGACCAATCTGCCCCATTTTTGGACGTTCTCCTACATCAACAAGACAACTCCTTAAAAGATAACATTCCTTCCAGATCTTGTTAGGGGCTTAGATCAAGATGTCTAAACCATCCACAATATGCGTCATTTAATGTACAGCCCTTTGTCTCAAAATATTTGTATAACTGTGCCCTGACATATATGTATATGCTGTTGTGGTACACAGGCTTCTCTAGCTGCGGAGCATGGTCTTAGTTGCCCTGCAGCATGTGACATCTTAGTTTCCAGACCAAGGATCAAATCCACATCCCTTGCACTGGAAAGCAGATTCTTTACCACTGGACCACCAGGAAAGTCCCATGTGCCCTGACTTACCAGAATAGTTCCCAGAGCTTTCTGAGATGTTCTTCCAGGGTTCTAGTCCTCAGATTTGGCTTGAATAAAAATTTCCCACTTCTTTCTTAGATTAACTGTTTAATTTTATATATAGATATAGGTATTGATATATGGTCTAGAAGTCCAGACTCAAATTTTGAACAGATGCCACCCCTGAGGAGAAGAATGACCCAATACTGCTGCTGGTCCATGTAACACCTTTGTGAGAATTTTTTTTTTTAAGCTTCTTTTCTTCCAGACAAATTACTGCCATCTGCTGGAAAACTATCATTTTAAAATGTTAAAACTGACTACCCTGTGACAAGAGATACCTAGCGTTGTTCAGGACACAGCCTGCACAACTGTGCTCCATGACCCTAGAGGCCATGCCCTTTATGGGTAATGATTGAACTTCTTATAATGAAACTGAGATCCAGTTACATTCTGAGGTTTATTCAAAGCAAGTTAAGTTGGCCACATGAATAAACATTAGTTTTCAATGTGTTAAAATTTAGCACATAACACATTTCAGTGTACAAAGGTGGCTGGGTGCCAAAGCAATGAGATTTGTGGGTTGTCATTGCCAGCATCAGAGACTCAAAGCTTATAACTGCTGGCAGGGCTTAAGTAGTAGCAAGCTTGGGTATCAGATAAGACACATTTATTACCTCTCAAATCCTTCCTTTTAGATGGCTGCTGCTGCTGCTGCTGCTAAGTTACTTCAGTCATGTCTGACTCTGTGAGACCCCAGAGATGGCAGCCCACTAGGCTTCCCCCATCCCTGGGATTCTCCAGGCAAGAACACTGGAGTGGGTTGCCATTTCCTTCTCCAACGCATGAAAGTGAAAAATGAAAGGGAAGTCACTCAGTCATGTCCGACTCCTAGAGACCCCATGGACTGCAGCCTACCAGGCTCCTCCATTCATGGGATTTGCCAGGCAAGAGTACTGGAGTGGGTTGCCATTGCCTTCTCTGTTTTAGATGGCAAGAATGCAATAAATTCTTGCATAACAAAGTATCATTTCTCAGTAGTCCCAGGCATCCATTTTCTTGCTTTTCTTTATGTTTCAAATATCATTTTGAAGCACCAGGAATTGATGCACCAGCCATTTGCTCACAGCAGCTTAAAATATTTTTGAAATATTGATTTAAATTAAGTATTAAATTAATTCAGTTACATTTCTGTCTGTGTGGATTTAGATTCTCATGGTCAAAATGTGATGCCAATTAGCAGTGAATGTTAGAACTGTGAAGAATATTGTTTGTATGAAAGTATTAAATAATATTCCATTCAGTTCAGTCGCTCAGTCATGTCCAACTCTTTGTGACCCCATGGACTGCAGCATGTCAGACCTCCTTGTCCATCGCCAACTCCTGGAGTTTAATCAAATTCATGTCCATTGAGTCAATGATATCATCCAGCCATCTCAATCTCTGTTGTCCGCTTCTGCGCCCACCTTCAATCTTTCCCAGCATTACAGTCCGTTAATTCATCCAAAAAAATCAAATTTAGAATAGCCAGTTTATTGAAATAAATTAACAAATTTTATGTTTGCTAAACAGAGTTTTTTTTAACTTTAATAAGTGATATTGAATGTTTAAGAAGAATTCGCTTTTAAAAAAACACTGGAAACATTCAGTAAAAATATGTTCAAAATTTGTTCATTTTGAATAAAGCTACGTATAACTTTTAATTCTTTGATTGTTACTGTCAATAGAAGAAAAATTACATAAAAAGATTCATTATGATCATAAAATTAGTGATTTAGTTAAAATAAATATCTTTATGAACAAAGTGAAGTGAAGTAAAAGTCACTCAGTCGTGTCTGACTCTTTGCGACCTCATGTACTATACAGTCCATGGAATTCTCTAGGCCAGAATATTGGAGTGGGTAGCCTTTCCCTTCTCCAGGGGATCTTCCCAACCCAGGGGTCAAACCCAGGTCTCCCACATTGCAGCCGGATTCTTTACCAGTTGAGCCACAAGGCAGGGAGGGATATTTATGAACAAAATACAATAATTTATGAATTATGAATGTATTACTTTATTGCTCATACAAACATCGCCAACCCAACAGAACATCCAGATATGCTCAATAATCGAATTTAGTCATCTTTGGTATTTCACTAAACGTCAATCACATAAAAACATGACTATGAATATATTTTTCAATTTTGACATTAGGAAGTTTGATCTGTCAAAGTAGAAGAATAGATTATATTTCATTTAACAGTCTGTCAGGTTGATTTATAACTGGTAAATAGTTAGACACATGATATGCCTGTCTTCATTTTACTCTTGGCCAAGGACTTATAAACACATTTATGCAGATATAATGAATAAAATAAAATTAATATCAAACTACATAGAAGTATCATTTCAAGATGCATCATACACCTAAATGTAAAAGGTAAAATTATTAAGCTTCTAGTGAATATTTAGAATGCTATTTGTTGAGTTTAAGGCATTAAAAGCATTACTCATCAAGAAAAACTTGATAAGTTGGGCCACATTAAAATTAAGAAGTTCTGTTCATCAAAGGATACCATTAAGAGAGTAAAAAAAATTAACCAGAGTCAGAGAAGATTCTTGCAATATATGAAATCTGACATAGGACTTATATTCAGAGTATACAAACTACTCCTAAAAATCAATTTTTGAATAGTCAGACAACCCAAAAGAAAAATAGGCAAAATCTTGAACTTCCTGAATGATGATATTCAAATGAATGATAAGCATATAACTAAGTATTCAGCCTTATTAATCATCAGAGAAATACACATTAAAAATGTCAACTAGAATACGACTAACAGTACTAAATTCTGCCAATGATGTGGCGCAACTAGAACTCTCATAATCCACTTAGGAAAATCCTTTGATGTCATCTATGTAAGCTGAACATACACATACGATGTGGCCTAGTAAGTGCATTCCTGGATAGATGCCCAACATAAATGCACACACATGTTTTTGAATACATGTAAGGATATACAGGAAGGTTCTTAGCAACACTATTAATAATATCCCAACTGTCAATAACCCAAATGACCATGAGCATCAGGAGAGAAAAATAAATTGTCGTGTATTTGAAATGAAACAGGACCCCATGGTCCTTCCCACCATGTCCTCGACATACATTTTGCTGTGGAAAAAGTTAGCCAAAAAATAAAAGTTTAATCAGGGAAGTGAGAAAACGCAGAAACAAAGATAAACAGTCAAACAAGACTAAATAATAACAGTTTAGTCACTAAGTATAGTAAAAAAATCTTTAGTTCCTCTTCAAGGGCCATAGATAATAATCTGAGCCATATCCTGTGAGCTATCTTGTGGATACTGAAATCCCACCAGGTGGAAGAAGTTAACTACATGACATAAGCTGCCAGAATTCTGGGAACTAGCCTCAAGAAAATGGGAACAAACCAACCCTAGAACTGAAGATTAACTGTACTTAAAACAATCAAGATGACACTTCCCGTCTCAAGACAACTGTCAGAGCTGGCTGTGCTGTTTCCACATGTAGCCACCTTCTTCCATTTATAAAAGCTCTTGCCCAGTGGTTGTCAGTGGTGGGGCAGGGATGGGGGGAGTAGGCCTTTGGACAGGAGTCCACCCTTCCTCACCCTACACCGTTGGTTCCCAGAATCCAAAATAAAGCAAACTTTCCTTTCCACCAACCTTGCCTTTTATCTGCTTTTGAGCAGCGAGCAGCCAGACCCCACTTTCAGTTACATAGTCATACAACACTGAGAGTGAATGCTCCTACTGCTGTGCACAACAATGTGAAGGACCCTTATCCCATATTGTTCCATGAAAGAAGCCAAACTCCAATACAAAACAGGCAAAAGTCGTCTGCAGCATTATTAGTCATGGCAGTGGGAGGCTGTGACTGGAAGGGGAGTGAGGCAATATTCTATTCCTTGACCTGGCTGGTGTCTACACAGGTGCATAGGGAGAATGGACACACAGAGACAGATAAAGATCTGATCAGATTCCCCTCACACATCTCACAGCTCAGCCTTTGCCAGCCAAGAGACCACTGTATCTAATCTCCCTCCTGTAAACTCTTTATGTGCTTGGTGCTCAGTCATGTCCGACTCTGTGAGACCCCCATGCCTAGGCTCCTTTGTCCATGGGATTCTCCAGGCAAGAATCCTGGAGCCATGCCCTTCTCCATGGGATCATCCCGATCCAGGGATCAAACCCGCATCTCTTACATCTCCTGCATTGGCAGGAAGATTCTTTACAGTTTGAGCCATCAGAGAAGCCAGTGTAAACTCTTCATACTCCCTCTAAAGGTTCTTCTCAGAATTTCCTCTTGGGAATGGAAAACTGTTGACTCCTAGCTGAAGCGATTGGTAATTCTCCAGGACGAGGACCTCAGGGAGGGTCATCAGTGCTCCACTGCGTGAGATATCTTCCCCTGACACTCTGTGGCAGCCTCGAATAACCACTGAAGTCAAGTCCGTGGTTTTGCTGGTCCTGGCCTTCCCTTCATGAGATTATTTTTTCATTGCTTCAGTATTTGGCAGTTTTCACTGCCTTTGAGGATCCTGATAAGCATCATTGGAAAATGTAGATATAGCTTTAAGAATTTCCCTGCTCAGCGTTTGGATATTAAAGAAATGAAGTGAATGGATATTTTTTTAAAAAAAAAGGAAAGAAAAGAATTTCCCTGCTCAATATTTACATAAGCAAGAAGAGCAGCATTAAGAATTTGAGCAATATGACTTCCATGAAGATCTTCATTCCGCTCAGGTAAAATCTTCCCTGGGCCAAAGTCATCTGTTTTCAGCCCTGTGAAGCTTGCTTGAGCCAGCAATGAATGATTTTATTTGGTTGAATTTTTTTTTAATGTGGGCCCTTTTAAAAATCCTTTTTGAATTTGTTACAACATTACTTCTGTTTTCATGTTATAATTTTCTGGCCTTGAGGCATGTGGAATCTCAGTTCCCTGACCAAGAATCAAACCTGCATCCCTTGCAATGGAAGGTGAAGTCCTAACCACTGGACCTCCATGGAAGTTCCTGTTTGGTTGAATCTTATCAAAGTGGAATAAATGAGCTTTTGTGAGCAAATTTTTTTGCAATCTCAACTAGATGTGACTATCACATTAATTCCTGCATAGTGAGGCATTTTCTTATTTAACACACCTTGTATACAGTTTTGTGCATGCTGCCCTGCCTCTCTGGCCTCCCAATCCAGAGACACAATTGATAACCTCCTGTCCATCACAGTGACATCATTATCGTTGTTGCTGGAGGCAGCAGCAGGAGCAGCTTCCTAGAGATGATCAAAAGGAAAAAAATACAGGATGAAGTGAGGCTCAGGGATGCAGTGGGATGGAGTGGGGTGTTCTTTAGTGTTTATGACTCAGTCCCTTTTTAAAAAAGAAAACTCAAATTTAATGGTTTATTTTGTCTGCATGAAAGTATGTTATGGCAGAACATCAATATCAGCTTCAACTAACTGGCAGCAAGATAATTGTTAACAAGTTCACATACTGTAATAAACACCTTGACTCCTGTGTTTGTTTGTTTTTTTTAATGTTCTTTGACAGTTTTCAAGTCTCACAATTCGCTCATGAGTCTGGTGCTCCCCACTTTGCTACCAGCAGGAAGTTCAAACACATACAGAATCTTCACCTTGGCCTTACTTCGAAACGTTAGAGTACCCTCACGCCATTCTTTTTTCCCTGCTCTCTCAGCTATTCAGACCTGCTTAAGAGCCACCCTAGTCTCCTCAGTGAATAATAAACCTATTCATGCTCCCTTTAAAAAATTTGTATGTATTTATTTGGCTGCACTGGATCTTCATTGCAACATGTGACATGTGGCATGTGGATCTAGTTCCTTGACCAGGGATTGAACCCAGATCCCTTGCATTGGGTGTGCAGAGTCTTAGTCACTAGACCACCAGGGAAGTGCTTTCATGCCTTTCCGATCTGTATGTGGCATCATCAGTTTCAACATCCCAACCAAATTTGGGATTGGGATCCATTCTATTTTTTTCTGAGTGGTCATAACATATTCCCTTAGCAAGTGTCCCTTGTATCATATTCTTAGGTAAAATTTGTACAGATGTGCTACAGATTCGGAGAAGGCAATGGCACCCCACTCCAGTACTCTTGCCTGGAAAATCCCATGGACGGAGGAGCCTGGTAGTCTGCAGTCCATGGGGTGGCTGAGGGTCAGGCACGACTGAGCAACTTCACTTTCACGTTTCACTTTCATGCATTGGAGAAGGAAATGGCAACCCACTCCAGTGTTCTTGCCTGGAGAATCCCAGGGACAAGGGAGCCTGGTGGGCTGCTGTCTATGGGGTCGCACAGAGTCAGACACGACTGAAGTGACTTAGCAGCAGCAGCTACAGACTCACTAGGGTTTAAAATAACCCCAGGTGAAGGCCCCCAAATGAACTCCATATCTAAGTATAAAAAATGGTACATCTACGTTAATGGCCAAATCATAACGCTTTGAACTATCACCTGCTTGAGAGCACAGTCTCAGCTTCCCTTCCCTCAGACCCCTCCTCCAGGTATCGTTGGAAGCCCCCAAAGCGGTCCTCATGTGTTGATAAATCTGTCAGCATCAGCCACCACCTGGAATTATCATATTCTTTGTCTATTGCTCCAACAGTCCCACGTTACTGTCCACTGCCAGTAAAGCTACTTCAAGGAAGTTCGCCTTGGTTGTCGTGATGGAGCCAAGTTGGGAGAGAAATTTGTCTTTTTCCTCTTGTATGAGCTTCCTCCCTGACCCGACCCAGACACTCCTCCACATTGCTCTCCAGTGAGTGAGACAATGCCCCAAGCTTTTCCACTTGTTTTGTCACTGCACAGGAGAAGGCAGTCAGCCCTTTCCTGAATGCAAGCCCGCTTTGAGGAGCATTCTAGGAACTCAGATTGTCAGACAATCTGATAGCTTTAGAATTGTTTCCTGCAAGCCATAGTTTCCTCTGCCACCCTGGCTGTCACTGGCTCTACTTGACAACCCCTCCAGCATCTCCTGGTTTCTGTCTCCTTGGCAACAGACAGGCCTGAAGGAGCACACTTTCCATCTTTTCTCCACAGGACAAAATTAGGGTGCCCACAAGTAGTTCACCACAATGAAACAAAGACAATCGGATAAAAAGAAAATGGAGAAATAAAGGAGCAACTGATCTGAACAATGAGCAAAATAAAAGAATAAAATTAACATGTGGACCTAGAGATTATCATACTAGGTGAAGTCAGACAGAGAAAGACAAATAGCATATGATATCACTTATATGTGGAATTTAAAAAATGATACAAATGAACTTATTTACAAAACAGAAACAGACTCATAGGAAACAAATTTATGGTTAACAAAGGGGAAAGAAAGAGTGGGGAGAGATAAATTGGGAGTTTTGGATTAGCATATACAGACTGCTATACATAAAATAGATAAACAACAAGGATTTACTGTATAGCTATACAGTATATTCAATATACTATATTCAATATCTTGCAACAAACTATAATAGAAAAGAATCTGAAAAAAAAAA
This sequence comes from Ovis canadensis, assembly GCF_042477335.2. Taxonomy (NCBI): domain Eukaryota; kingdom Metazoa; phylum Chordata; class Mammalia; order Artiodactyla; family Bovidae; genus Ovis; species Ovis canadensis. Next base: position 84,584,461 of record NC_091248.1, read on the forward strand.
TATATATATATATATATTTGGGCTTCCCTGGTGGTAAAGGATCCACCTGCCAATGCAGGAGACGCAGGTTCCATCCCTGGGTCAGGAAGATCACCTGGAGAAGGAAATGTCAACCCACTCCAGTATTCTTGCCTGGAAAATCACATGGACAGAGGAGCCTAGTGGGCTACAGTTCATAGGGTCACAAAGAGTTGGACATGACTGAAGCAACTGAGTATATGTATAGGCTTTCCTGGTGGCTCAGATGGTATAAAGAATCCACTAACACAACATTGTAAATTAACTATATTTTAATTTTTAAAAGTTAACAAAAGCAAAAGAAAATATGTAAGGATGGAAAGAAGTAGTGAAAATGGCAGGTTATAAAAGGTATGTAAATTACCCTTTCTTTTTTGTTTTCTTAGAGAAGGCACATAGAACAGGTATAAAGTGACAACTGTAATTTCATTTTCTCAAGATATAATCCATTTCTCTATGTTGTTTATGAAAATAAATCTGACTGTAAACCCTGCTGCACTGGATTAGTGGGAAAGTCAATCTCAGGCATTACTAAATGCCTGTTAATGCCTTCTCCCACAGTCTGATTCCTGCCTCCATGCCAGGCTAAAAAAGGAACCAGAGATTTTACTCAGAGCTAAATATTTGAGGAAGCTTTAGATTTCTAGTTTCCACTGGTTCTCACTGAGATGCTCATTGACCAAACTCTCACAGTCCTTTCATGTTATTTCTGTGCCATGGCATTTGATGAAGCTGCACCAAAAAAAAAAAAAAATTGCATGTTCTAAGCATGTTAACAAAGACAAATAAGTAATTCCATTAGAGAAAAAGATATCATAAATACAAAATAGGCAGAAGAAAGGCAAGAACAATTGGGTATTAAAAAATTGCGAATAAAAATTCTGGGGAAAATTATACTCAATGAAATTTAAATCTCAATGCACCCACGAGATAAACTCTAGGCTGGACACAGGTGAAGAGAGAATTATTAAACTGGAAAACATAATTGCAGCATTTGCCCAGGATGTATCAGAGACAGTTGAGAGATGTGGCTAATAGCATTGACAGAGTCCAAAACACACACAAGTGGTACTCCAAAAAGAGACATTGGATTGAAAGGTTGTAAAGTGATGTTTCAGTTCAGTTCAGTCGCTCAGTCGTGTCTGACTATTTGCAACCCATGAACCGCGGCACGCCAGGCCTCCTTGTCCATCACCAACTCCTGGAGTCCACCCAAACCCATGTCCATTGAGTCGGTGATGCCATCCAACCATCTCATCCTCTGTCATCCCCTTCTCCTCCCACCTTCAATCTTTCCCAGCATCAGGGTCTTTTCAAATGAATCAGCTCTTCGCATCAGGTGGCCAAAGTATTGGAGTTTCAGGGTTAGCTTCAGTCTTTCCAATGAGTATTCAGAACTGATTTCCTTTAGGATGGACTGGTTGGATCTCCTTGCAGTCCAAGGGACTCTCAAGAGTCTTCTCCAACACCACAGTTCAAAAGCATCAATTCTTCAGCGCTCAGCTTTCTAGTCCAACTCTCACAACCATACACGACTACTGGAAAAACCATAGCCTTGACTAGACGGACCTTAGTCGGCAAAGTAATGTCTCTGCCTTTCAATATGCTATCTAGGTTGGTCATAACTTTCCTTCCAAGGAGTAAGCATCTTTTAATTTCACAGCTCTAATCATCCAGAATTGTTAAAAGTCATGATTCTTCACATAGAAAGTTCACTCTAAAATCCAGGAAGAAAGATAAAACTAAACCTACACTTAGAGTTGTAAAAATGATATTCTAGAACAGCAGAGATAAAAGAAAATCTATGAAGCTGCCAGAGAGAAAAAGTAGATTACAGGAATTATTTACACTGACTATAACCTTCGGTTAAGAATCGGCCTGCAATGCAGGAGACCCTGGTTGGGAAGATCTGCTGGAGAAGGGATAAGCTACCCACTCCAGTATTCTTGGGCTTCCTTTGTGGCTCAGCTGATGAAGAATGTGGCTGCAATGTGGGAGACCTGGGTTCAATCCCTGGGTTGGAAATATCCCCTGGAGAAGGGAGAGGCTACCCGCTCCAGTATTCTGGCCTAGAGAATTCAATGGACTGTATAGTCCATGGGGTCACAAAGAGTCGGACACGACTGAGCAACTTTCACTTCACTAATCTTCTCACCACCAGCAACAGATACCGGAAATGCTTAGCAAAAACAAATGACAATCTGAAATTTTTTTTTTTATCCAGCTAATTGATCATTCAAGAGTGAAATCAAATTTAAGATACACTTAGATGAAGGGAATTTCATACCCACAAACAAACAAAATCAGGGCTCTTGAGGTAGCTACAGCTCTGGCCCACAGGGAGGTCAAGGGATACCGAGAAAATGTACTGGCTCTGAAAACAGTTGCCAGGAATTTGTGTCCCACGTGCCAGGCACCATCTTACTTTATCCTTCAATGCCCCCACCATGGGAGTAGTCAAAGTACATAAATGTCAAACAGGGGATATATAGTGTTACACGTTACTTTGCCTCTGCAATAACTCATTTGCTTGACATCTTTAGAGGATGTTGCTGCTGCTGCTAAGTTGCTTCAGTCATGTCCGACTCTGTGCGATCCCAGAGATGGCAGCCCACCAGGCTCCCTCGTCCCTGGGATTCTCCAGGCAAGAACACTGGAGTGGGTTGCCATTTCCTTCTCCAAGAATGTTATATATTTTCCAGGTGAGATGAAGTAGAAAACAATAACACTCCCCTCACTAGAAAATTCTGGCCAGCACAATTGCTTGCAACAAACTCCACAATTATTATGAAGAATGTACAACCCTATTACGAAAGCCCAACACCTCACAGATAAGAGCCCCTTAAAATTCAGCCAGACCTCTTCTCCTTTTATCTACTGCAATTCTTCACTATGTGGTAGCCCAGAAAGCAAAAAGGGACAGGAAATGTTAGAGATAGATATGACAACACCAGCAAAGAGAGAGGAAAACTTTTTGAAAGCAAGTCTGAGAAGATCCCTGTAGTTCCAGCCTCACAAGACTGACGTCCACCCACCCCACTAGACTCTGAGCTTCCTGAGGACAGGACCTGTGCCTGCAGACATCTGTAGCTCCAGACACAATGCCTGACACAGAGAGAGTAGGGCCTTGATACTCACTAGGATGGAAGGGGGAGGAGATGAGGGAAGGAAAGGAAAGAAAAAAGGAAGCTGAAAGGAACGCTCTGAAAAAAAAAAGCAAAAACCTAAAACCTGCTAAGAAAGCCCCAGACAGCTGATCCTAAGGTGTATTGACCTATTTTCTCTCTCTCCCTCTTTTTTTTCTTTTCTTTTCTTTTTTTTTTTTTTGCCCACGCTTTGTGGCATATGGGATCTTAGTTCTCTAATCCAGGATCAAACCCATACCTCCTGCAATGGAAGCACGGAGTTTTAACCACTGGAGGACCACCAGGTTAGTCCTTATTTTCTCTATTCTTTATTCTCCTGGGGTCTTGATCCTGGAGAGACTGTCCCTCCCCACCTCCCTAACCTGGGCCAGCTAATTCCTAGAAAAAGCAAATGACTCCCCTGCAAGTACGCCTTTAATATACAAATGAACCAACCAATCCAGAGCTCAAGCCCTAACCCTCTGGTTTATCAAACTCTCACACACCAAGCCAGTATTCTCCCTGCCCTAAATTGCCCCAGGCTTCCCTCATAGCTCATCGTAGAGAATCGCCTGCAATGCAGGAGACCCCTGTTTGATCCCTGGATCGGGAAGATCGCTGGAGAAGGGATAGGCTACCCCCTCCATTGTTCTTGGGCTTCCCTGTAGCTCAGCTGGTAAAGAATCCGCCTGCAATGTGGGAGATCTGGGCTAGACCCCTGGGTTGGGAAGATCCCCTGGAGAAGGGAAAGGCTATCAACTCCAGTTTTCTGACCTGGAGAGTCTATACAGTCCATGGGGTCACAAAGAGTCGGACACGACTAAGCGCCTTGCACTTTCACTTTAAATTGCCCCAGGGTCAGGTGCTGAAAATTAGGGACTGCCCAAATAGCCCAGTGTGTGGGTGTGCTCAGTCTAGTGTCTGACTCTTTGTAGCTCACCAGGCTCCTCTGTCCCTTGGACTGCAAGGAGATCCAACCAGTCCATCCTAAAGGAAATCAGTCCTGAATACTCATTGGAAGGACTGATGCTGGAGCTGAAACTCCAATACTTTGGCCACCTGATTTGAAGAACTGACTCATTTGAAAAGACCCTGATGCTGGGAAAGATTGAAGGGGGAGGAGAAGGGGATGACAGAGGATGAGATGGTTGGATGGTCTCATCGACTCGTGAGTTGGAGTAAACTCCGGGAGTTGGTGATGGACAGGGAGGCCGGGCGTGCTGCAGTCCATGGTGTCGCAAAGAGTAGAACACAACTGAGAGACTGAACCGAACTGAACTGAGGCTCCTCTGTCTATGGAATTTTCCAGGCAAGAATACTGGAGTGGGTTGTCATTTCCTACTCCAGGGGATCTTCCCAACCCAGGGATCAAACTCTCCTCTCTTGCATTTGCAGGCAAATTTTTTATCACTGTGTTACCTGGGAAGCTGTAAATAGCCCAGAGCCTGCTGAAATTATTTAAACTATCTATTCAGTGTACCTACTCTGCCTGGCGGATTCCTTCCCAAGAGAATCTCAACAAGGCTCTGAGCCAGGCTCTGCCCTCTCCCACTCTCCTGTTACCTGGCTGTCCCTGGTCCTTCCCCATGTGGCCTTGTGTGGAGGGCGTGGTGGGCCTCCTGTATCTACAGATCAGCGTGGATAAACGTCTTCATGACAATCATGTCCATATCTGTGGGGCTTAACTATGTCTGATTAAAAAAAATTCTAAGTACATTTTTAATACACAAAGTGGCCTTTCTTTCCGTAGAAATATCTTTCCAACTAAATAACAGAATTGTGTCAAGAATAGAGATAGCTTTTGTGGATTTTCCCCGTAATATCTATTTCATTAAGCAAAGGGAAATGAAGAAAACTCCACAAATTATATAAAAAGAAAACAAACAGCCTATATCTTTGCATCAAGCCAAAGATATGAGTCCTTTAAAGAGAGAGTCTCTTCTTTTCTTCCTCAGGTACACTACGGTCAAGCACTGAAGAGATAATAGCTTGGTTCTGGAATTTTTTTAAGTCTTATTATCTAGAGAGCCCGGTTCAATTTCCAATTGAGAGAAGATGAAATTAACAATACAAGTAGCATTGAATTGTGTGAAGCAATATTGAGACAGAGCTAATCACAGTCTGTTCTGTTCCACTGCCTCATTTGGAATATTTCTCTTTCTTCAGTTTCACTGTGATTCACTTTTCCTGGAAATTAGTGTGAACAAGAAGAATCCAGTTCAGGCTGTTCTGGAGTTCTTTTCCTATACAGAAATGAATACACTCCAGCTGTGTATCAATACCCTAATTAGAAAACATCGCCTCTGTACTTATTTTTTCTAAATATTGAAATATCTTTCTTTGTTTTCCACAATTCCCTCTGTGTAAGTAAGGCCATCAGAGTAAACCCACAGCCATAGATCATTGCGACCCTTTTCTTTTCCCCTGCTTTGGTTTATATTTATCTTCTTAAAGTGTATTAATTCAATCAATATGTATTTCTTGAGCACCTACTAGCTGTCAGTCTACTAGTTGGTTCACTAGATATTGTCCATTTCCTCATGGAGCTAATAATCTAATTAGAGACACAAATGTTAATTTAATAATCACAAGTTAATTATTAAATATTTCTATATCAAGGCTGAGATTAATTTCTACCAGTCATGAAGGAGCAACTTTTAAAAGGGAAAGTTCAGGCACTGAGTGCAGGCAACCATAGGGTTAATCCTGACAGAGAAATACAAGAAGCCAAGAGAGCTAAGGAAGAAAGAAGAGTAGGCTGTGTAATTTCGCCCCAGAAAGTATCTCTCTTTCCTTGTGTCTCTAAGTCGTCTTTTTCTGCACTCCTATCCAGTCAGCTTTTTCTCCACAGCAGTTTAAACACAACATGTATGGTCCGGGAAACAAATTATATCCTTAGGTTGTTCTCAGACTTTTTCAGAATTGTTTTGAATTATTGAAGCAGTTCTAGTCAGTGCTCAGGTCTCTATCAGCGAGCTGGACGAGAACTGCTAAGGGCAAGAGGACTGCACACTGAGGTGACAGCTGGGCCTGGGGAGTTACCCTGGATGCAGGCCTGGCTTCCACATGCTAAGTTCTAGCCATCATGAACCACCGCGGCAGGATGGTTTAAAGATACTAGCTCATATCCTTCCTTCTTCTCTCCCCACCCCTTGCTCATCCATAGATGTTTTCCTTTGGTTTCCAAAACCCTAACCCCACTGAGATTAACCTAAGCATTCCTGAGTACACCAAAAAAAGCATTAAGAATGCATTTGATCCAATGAACAGTGGCCTAATAAAGAGGAGTTTCTTTTTTTCTTTCAATCAATAGATAGTCCTGAGGTAGGGCTTTGTTATTTGGGTTCAGAAACTCTTTGATACCAAGGCTCTGGGGCCACATCTCTTGAGTTCGATCTGCCTTCCCATCGTGGTTGTAAGGCAGAGTGAGCACATTCTGTGTAGCAGAGGTAGTCACCCCTTATCTCTGTGGCATACTCCATTTTCAGGGATGCTGGCCCAGATTCCAACTTCCAGCACCCTTCCACCACCCCATTCCCCACTGAGATCTTTCTCTGGCCACCAAAACCTCCTAGAACAGCACTCAAGTAATAGTTGATGAGAGTTGGTGAGTAAATCCTGTTACCTTGACCCTGAAAGGGGTGATCACATTAAAATGAAGGCTCTACATTGCTCCCCAGGGGGAAATAGGTCTCAGTTACCCACACTGGGTGACTTGCTTTGAGAACTCATCTTTTATTGACTTCTTGGCCTTCCTGGTCTCTCTTCCCCACTTTTCTACCAATGTTTCTTGGAAACATCTTCCAAAGAAACCACTGATGCTCACACCCTTATTTCAGAGTTTACTCCTACGGTAACCCAAGCTAGGACAGGAGCTGATGACAGCAGAACCAGAAGCTCTATTGTCCTCCTGCTTTTGCCTCTGAGGAGAGGGGGAGTTTCCCAGAAACCTTCTGGAGATTCCTCTTACAGCCTATTGATCCAAGTGGCCCACGTGGACTCCCTCAGCTGTTGGGAGGCTGGAAGAGCGGCTGTGGTGGAGGATGGACAAAAGACTAGGGCTTGGTCATGGTGCTTGAGTTGGCCAGTGTATTTGTCAGGATAAACCTCAGGAATAAGGGAAGGAAAATCCCAAACAAGAGTGACTTAGACAAGGTAAAAGGGTATTTCATTTTCTCACGTAAGAACTGAGAGCCCACTACACATTGGTCAGGGGACTATGCTTTTACTTCGTTGCTCCTTTGGTCCACAAGCCCTGACTTCCACCCCAAGTTCACCATGTGGTCTGAAAGATTTCCTATGTGGCAGGTATTGTTCTAAACATCTCATATGCATTGTTTTGTGTAATCCTCTTAACCTTGTGACTTAATTGCTATTATTACGGAGATACTAAGGGGTTAATTAACTTGCCTGCTGCAGAGTGGCTGAATCAAACGCAATCTGGATCCAGAGTTTATGCTCTTAAGTTGTGCTTTTAAGATAGTATAGCCCTGCCCAGAAACATGGATGTATCTGCATTTATTTAAGCATTCTTTAATGTCTTGCCCATTTCTACTATACTTATTACTATTAGAGACCTGAGTTCTTAGACTTTTGTATCAATAGAAATTGAAAAGAGGCCAGATAAGGAACTCAGTCAAGGCTTTTTGGGACTCATGGAGCTGAGGGAGCAGGAGCAAGAATAAGGAACAGGTGCCCTTGCTCCTGTGTGTATGTTGGTGGGGGGCAGGGGAGGCAAGCTGGTCGAGCTGGTCCTTTAAATGCTGAGATGGCGGAGGTGGGTGTTTTGTGGGGTGGGTGTGAGGGGTGGCTTCGGCAGTCTGCCCATCTCCTTGGTGGTGCTGTGTGCAGAGTTTATGAATACTGTCCTGCATCATTCTTCCTGCACCTTAGAAGTGGCAGTTGGGTCTTGGCCCTTTAGTATATTAACACGCCCTTTTGTTCATAACGTGCCTCACTTCCGCCTGCGGGCAGGATTTTTAGTCTCCTATGGTTGGTTTGTATTCTGTTGCTGAAGGAGATCTTTGTTCAGATGCAAGCACTGAGGTAAAGGGCCTCAGGTCTCAACCTATCTCATTGCTAGGGTCTTTATCTTTCTATTGTTAATGGCATTTTGGAAACTGTTTTCTTTATGGCTGGGGTATCTAAATTTAATGAATTTTTTGTATATTGGCTCTGTATCTCTCCATCTTACTAAATTTATTAATTTGTCTGAATAATCTTGGTTTTTTTTGTGTAGACATTGATTATCTATGAATCAAATCAATTTTGTTTATTCATTTCTAACCCTAATACTTGCCTGCTTTTCTTCCCTCCTTCCCTCCTACCTTCCCTTCCTCCCTTTTCTCCCCTCTTCTTCCCTCTCCCTCCTCCTTCCTTAATTCAATGGCTAAAACTCTAGTACAGTGTAAAATAGAATAGTGTAGATTTTTCTTTTTCTTGTTCTTGATTTTTAAGGAGACCATTTCTCATGTTTTATTAATTAGGATTATTTTGACTGTAGGTTTTCTGTAGATACTCTTTATCTGGCTAAAGAAAGTTCACTCTGTTTCCTGGTTTGCCAAGGTTCTTTTTTCACAAGTGCTGTCTCTACAACTATTGAGAATATAGTGATTTTCTTCTTTAATCTATTAATGTTATGAACTACATTTATAAAAATTTAAAAATAATATTTATTTTTATTTATTTATTTGACTGTTCTGGGTCTTAGCTGCATCATGTGAGATCTAGTTCCCTGACAAGGGATTGAACCCTAGCCCCTGCACTGGGAGCATGAAGTCTTAGCTGCTGGACCCTCAGGGAAGTCCCCTACATTTATAAAACTTTTTATGCTAGATTGGACTTGTATTCCAGGGATAAACTGAATTTGGTTTAGGTGTATTATCTTTTCTACATATTGCTGTGTTCAGTTTACTAATATATTTTTTAGGGTTTCTCACCTATGTTCATGCATGAGATTGGGCTGTAATTTCCCCTTTTTCTACTATCCTATTTTGTTTAGGTATCAAGGTTGAGGACTGTTTCTTCCCTTTGTATTCTTTGGAAGTCTTTTATTAAACTGGAAATGATCTATTTCTTGAAAGCTTAGGAAAATTTTCTTATTGTCATGGTGATTTGTCCTATTTTTTGAACATTGTCTTAACTTTTTATTTTTAAATAATTTCAGTTTACTGAAAAGTTGCACATACACTAGAAAGAATTCTTATATATCATTTACTTGGATTCCCCCAACTGATAAGCTTTTATCTTATTTGCCTGTTATTATCTTTGTACTGCATACATATTTTTCCGAACTATTTGAGAGTAAGTTGCAAACATGAAATTTCATTATCTCTTAATTCTTCAGGTTATGTTTCCTAAAAACAAAAAATGCTCTTCTACATAACTACATACAACCAATAAAATTAACATAGATATTATATTTCCATGTATCCACAGACCTCATTCAGATTTCACTGTTAATCCCAATACTGTCCTTTAAGGTCTGAGATCCAATTCAAGGTTAAAATTGCACATACTGTTATGCTTCTGAATCTTTATTCTGGAACAGTTTGTCTTTCATGACCTTGATATACTTTAAAAGAACAGTTTCGTTACTTTGAAAGTTGTGCTGAAATTTGGATTTGCCTAATTCCCCATAATTATGTTCAAGGTATGTACTGCTGACAAAGAAAATACACAAGTAATGATGTGTTCTCAGTGTAACATATCAGAAGGTGCCTAATGTCTATTTGTTCCATTACTAGTGATGTAATGGAACTTGGTGAAGTTAATGTCTTAACTTAATGTCTTGGTTAATGTCTTAACCAAGCACTTACTTAGCACTTGGTTAAGTTAATGTCTCCCATGTTTTCCCACTGTAAAGTTAATTAGTAAATATTCTGCGCTATTAATTAACAAGTAATCAATTACCAGTTTGTGAAAAGAGACTTTAAATATCCTGTTCCTCATCAACTTTCAGCCATATAATTTAGGATTTATTGATTATTCTTATCTGAATCATTTATTACTATTATAGTGGTGGTCAATTGATTTTTTTCTAATTCTAACATTCCTTCTATATTTATTTGTTGGCATATACTAAAAGGTAGAGCTTTACTTTCTCCATTTGTCTATCCATTTTTTTATCACAATAGACTCAAAGATTCCTTATTCACTATGTTAAAATCTGATGTAATTATTTATAAAAAAACAAAATTATTTTTATAGCATGTATTATTACGTATTGTACAGTGGGAAACCCCTCAATACTGGTTTTATGCCCTTTTGACATGCTCCCCATAATTCTTTGAGGATTTTCTTACTTTTCAGTGCAATAAGAAGTTCAAGGTAATTTCTCTACCCTGGACCTCTGTTTCAGTCATTTCTCAAGGAGCCTTGATTCCTTTTCCAGGAGAATGATATTTAGTTAACTTAGAAATGAAGACCTGAGTACAATGCACACTCATTGTGTCTGATGTGTCTTGCTTCTAGTTCTAGGCTTGTTACTGTAGATTGAGTTAAGCTGCCTTTAAAATTCTCTGTACCAGACTTTGGCTTCCCTGGTAGCTCAGACAGTAAAGCGTCTGCCTGCAGTGCAGGAGACCTGGGTTCAATTCCTGGGTTGGGAAGATCCCCATGGAGAAGGAAATGGCAACCCACTCCAGTACGCTTGCCTGGAAAATTCCATGGATGCCTGGTAGGCTACAGTCCATGGGATCGCAAAAAATCAGACATGACTGAGCAACTTCACTGGTTCACTGGGGAGTGCAGTTTCCCAAATGCCCAGCAAGGAACCAGCTACTGATTAGCTCGAGCAATATCTACCACACATCTACCACTATGAAGTGAAGTCGCTCAGTTGTGTCTGACTCTTTGTGACCCCGGGGACTGTAGCCCACCAGGCTCCTCTGTCCATGGGATTTTCCAGGCAAGAATGCTGGAGTGGGTTGCCATTTCCTTCTCCAGGGGATCTTCCCAACCCAGGGACTGAATCCAGGTCTCCCGCATTGCAGGCAGATGCTTTAACCTCTGAGCCACCAGGGAAGATCTGCCACTGTACCAGGCTTTAAATGACTTGAAGCCAGACCTGAGCTACCAGCCTAGTGAGTTCCCACCACTTCTTTTCATCAAGCCAAAAATTTGCAATTTTGGATATAATAAGAATTCTAATGGCTTAAATCAGTTCAGTTCAGTTCAGTCACTCAGTCGTGTCCGACTCTTTGCGACTCCATGAATTGCAGCACACCAGGCCTCCCTGTCCATCATCAACTCCCAGAGTTCACCCAAACTCATGTCCATCGAATCACTGATGCCATCCAGCCATCTCATCCTCCGTCATCCCCTTCTCCTCCTGCCCCCAATCCCTCCCAGCATCAGAGTCTTTTCCAATGAGTCAACTCTTCGCATGAGGTGGCCAAAGTATTGGAGTTTCAGCTTTAGCATCAGTCCTTCCAAAGAACACCCAAAGCTGATCTCCTTTAGAATGGACTGGTTGGATCTCCTTGCAGTCCAAGGGACTCTCAAGAGTCTTCTCCAACACCACAGTTCAAAAGCATCAATTCTTCGGCGCTCAGCTTTCTTCACAGTCCAACTCTCACATCCATACATAACTACTGGAAAAACCATAGCCTTGACTAGATAGACCTTTGTTGGCAAAGTAATGTCTCTGCTTTTCAATATGCTATCTAGGTTGGTCATAACTTTTCTTCCAAGGAGTAAGCGTCTTTTAATTTCATGGCTGCAGTCACCATCTGCAGTGATTTTGGAGCCCAAAACACTAAAGTCTGACACTGTTTCCACTGTTTCCCCATCTATTTCCCATGAAGTGATGGGACCAGATGGCATGATCTTCGTTTTCTGAATGTTGAGCTTTAAGCCAGCTTTTTCACTCTCCTCTTTCACTTTCACCAAGAGGCTTTTTAGTTTCTCTTCACTTTCACCCATAAGGGTGGTGTCATCTGCATATCTGAGGTTATTGATATTTCTCCCTGCAATCTTGATTCCAGCTTGTGCTTCTTCCAGCCCAGCATTTCTCATGATGTACTCTGCATATAAGTTAAATAAGCAGGGTGACAATATACAGACTTGACATACTCTTTTTCCTGTTGGAACCAGTCTGTTGTTCCATGTCCAGTTTTAACTGTTGCTTCCTGACCCACATACAGGTTTATCAAGAAGCAGGTCAGGTGTCTGGTATTCCTATCTCTTGAAGAATTTTCCACAGTTTATTGTGATCCACACAGTCAAAGGCTTTGGCATAGTCAATCAAGCAGAAATAGATGTTTTTCTGGAACTCTCTTGCTTTTTCCATGATCCAGCGGATGTTGGCAATTTGATCTCTGGTTCCTCTGCCTTTTCTAAAACCAGCTTGAACATCTGGAAGTTCATGGTTCACGTATTGCTGAAGCCTGGCTTGGAGAATTTTGAGCATTACTTTACTAGCGTGTGAGATGAGTGTAATTGTGCTGTAGTTTGAGCATTCTTTGGCATTGCCCTTCTTTGGGATTGGCATGAAAACTGACCTTTTCCAGTCCTGTGGCCACTGTTGAGTTTTCCAAATTTGCTGGCATATTGAGTGCAGCACTTTCACAGAATCATCTTTCAAGATTTGAAACAGCTCAACTGGAATTCTATCACTTCCACTATCTTTGTTCGTAGTGATGCTTTCTAAGGCCCACTTGACTTCACATTCCAGGATGGCTGGCTCTAGGTGAGTGATCACACCATCATGATTATCTGGGTTGTGAAGATCTTTTTTGTACATACAGTTCTTCTGTGTATTCTTGCCACCTCTTCTTAATATCTTCTGCTTCTGATAGGTCCATACCATTTCTGTCCTTTATTGAGCCCATCTTTGCATGAAATGTTCCCTTGGTATCTCTAATTTTCTTGAAGAGATCTCTAGTCTTTACCATTCTGTTGTTTTCCTCTATTTCTTTGCATTGATCGCTGAGGAAGGCTTTCTTATCTCTCCTTGCTGTTCTTTGGAACTCTGCATTCAGATGCTTATATCTTTCCTTTTCTCCTTTGCTTTTCACTTCTCTTCTTTTCATAGCAATTTGTAAGACCTCCCCAGACAGCCATTTTGCTTTTTTGCATTTCTTTTCCACAGGGATGGTCTTGATCCCTGTCTCCTGTACAATGTCACAAACCTCTGTCCATAGTTCATCAGGCACTCTATCTATCAGATCTAGTCCCTTAAATCTATTTCTCACTTCCACTGTATAATCATAAGGAATTTGATTTATGTCATACCTGAATGGTCTAGTGGTTTTCCCTACTTTCTTCAATTTAAGTCTGAATTTGGCAATAAGGAGTTCATGATCTGAGACACAGTCAGCTCCCAATCTTGTTTTTGTTGACTGTATAGAGCTTCTCCATCTTTGGCTGCAAAGAATATAATCAATCTGATTTCGGTGTTGACCATCTGGTGATGTCCACGTGTAGAGTCTTCTCTTGTGTTGTTGGAAGAGGGTGTTTGCTATGACCAGTGTGTTCTCTTGGCAAAACTCTATTAGCCTTTGCCCTGCTTCATTCCGTATTCCAAGGCCAAATTTGCCTGTTACCCTAGGTGTTTCTTGACTTCCTACTTTTGCATCCCAGTCCCCTATAATGAAAAGGACATCGTTTTTGGGTGTTAGTTCTAAAAGGTCTTGTAGGTCTTCATAGAACCATTCAACTTCAGCTTCTTCAGCGTTACGGGTTGGGGCATAGACTTGGATTACTGTGATATTGAATGGTTTGCCTTGGAAATGAACAGAAATCATTCTGTCATTTTTAAGATTGCATCCAAGCACTGCATTTTGGACTCTTTTGTTGACCATGATGGCTACTCCATTTCTTCTAAGGGATTCCTGCCCACATAGTAGATATAATGGTCATCTGAGTTAAATTCACCCATTCCAGTCCATTTTAGTTCACTGATTCCTAGAATGTCAACGTTCACTCTTGCCATCTCCTGTTTGACTACTTTCAATCTGCCTTGATTCATGGACCTAACATTCCAGGTTCCTATGCAATATTGCTCTTTACAGCATTGGACCTTACTTCTGGGTATTGTTTTTGCTTTGGCTCCATCCCTTCATTCTTTCTGGAGTTATTTCTCCACTGATCTCCGGTAGTATATTGGGCACCTACCGACCTGGGGAGTTCCTCTTTCAGTATCCTATCGTTTTGCCTTTTCATACTGTTCATGAGGTTCTCAAGGCAAGAATACTGAAGTGGTTTGCCATTCCCTTCTCCAGTGGACCACATTCTGTCAGACCTCTCCACCGTGATCCACCCATCTTGGGTGGTCCCCCACAGCATGGCTTGGTTTCATTGAGTTAGGCAAGGCTGTGGTCCTAGTGTGATTAGATTGACTAGTTTTCTGTGATTCTGGTTTCAGCTTGTCTGCCCTCTGATGCCCTCTCGCAACACCTACCGTCACTTGAGTTTCTCTTACCTTGTATGTGGGGTATCTCTTCACGGCTGCTCCAGCAAAGCGCAGCTGCTGCTCCTTACCTTGGGCGAGGAGTATCTCCTCTCGGCCGCCCCTCCTGACCTTGAACATGGAGTAGCTCCTCTCGGCCCTCCTGCGCCCACACAGCCACTGCTCCTTGATGTGGGGTTGTTCCTCTCTTTTCCTGAAGAATCCCAGACGAGGCCCAAGATGAAAGGTTGTTGCGGAACTGCGAGAGACGCCAGGATTCTTGGCCTCCAGAGGAGAATAATTCAATCCAGGGCCAGAGACAAGGCTTGATTGCTCAGAGCTTTTACATAATAGAGTTTTATTAAAGTGTAAAAGGGATAGAGAAAGCTTCTGACATAGACATCAGAAGGGGGCAGAAAAAGTACCCCCTCGCTAGTGTTAGCAATGGAGTTATATACTTTTTAATTATTTATTACAGTGGATCAAAAGGATGTCTGGAGGTTGTAAAGAATGGCTTAAATAGAGGATAATAATAACAACAAACATTACATACTAGACATTATTTTGAGTATTTTGTGTAAATTAACTTATTTAATCATTATAAAATTTTATGAGGTGGTACCATTATTTCCCCCATTTTATTAATGAGAATTTCGAATCATGGGATGTTTAAGTAACTTGCTTAAGGGACTCAACTAGATCCTTGTATAAACAGAATTAATCAAACAAAATAAGGAGACCTTCTGCTGTAATGCAATCAGAAATATAATATGCAGTGTTTTTGCTAAAAGATTATGAACAAAGTATTGCATTTCTTTTTCTAAATCTAATTATTATCGAATCTTCATTCCACCAGGCTGGTGAGAAATTCAACCACAGTCATTCCTGGGGTTCCCTTACCTTCCACACAGGAGTCTAGAGAGCTCTAGGGCATTTAGAAAACAATAGAAGACCTCAGACTTCTAGCTCATATCCATTCCATCAGTCACCACTCATATCCTCATTTCCAAGGCACAAGGTCCCTGTTCATTCTGGCCACCCTGCAAAGTTAGAGATTCCCTGCAGAGGCTAAGATCTCTGTGTCTGGGTCTAGCTTGCCTGCCCCCTACTGGGAACACTACCAAGTTTGAGCCTGCTGCCTACCTCTCCCAGGATCTATTCTCGATCCATCATCCTCCCTGCCCACTCCTGGATTCCTAGCATAATTTTTTCACAAAAGGCAGGAATAGCCATTTTTAAGAAGTTTCTTTCTTTAAGTCCGGTAAAAAAAGACACAAGAAGACAAGGACACTTAAAGAGCCTAACTACCTTCTTGGAGTGCAGAAGAGAGGAAATCAAGGAAAACAAAGCATAGAAATTATCCAGCCCCAAATCCAAGTGGTCCAACTGATAACTCAAGACCAAATCCTTGCTGGTCCTAACAGAACAGTGATGAAATTCCCTGTAAAGTGATGCGTGGTCTTCATCTTCTTATGTGGGGCAGATCCAGCTACCGCCATGCCATACAACCTAAGCACCAAATCTAAATGATACCGCATGTAAAATCTTGATTGATTTATTTTCTGACTTGAAAGAACAAGCAAGTAGAGGGCTTAAAAATGTGCCACCAATAACCAAGTTCTCACAAAACCCCTTTGGAGGACCAGTGAAAAGACGAATTTTTCCCCTTAAAGATCCTCCTCTGATGGCAGTCCTTCAAATCCACATAGTAAAAGCCAAAGTCCTTTCAGTGATTTTCAAGGCTCTACATGTTCTATTGCCATCTGCCCCCAGTCAATGTTCATTTTAAGCCTTATCATTGGAAGCATAAGGTCCCATCTGTGTTGACCAGTGCTTGATGTGGTCACAGCATTTTGGGGTCTTGTGCACAGATTTGTGGCTCTAGAAATTTGCTTTTGTCCATAAGCCAGAATTAAGCAAACAGACTTAAGTTAACCATACAATTTCTGTTCATTAATTTTACAGTGAAGAGGACGTAACCATCCAATGAAAGGAATAGATGTGTCCTCTATCACTGTATTCCTCTTCTGCCCAGGGGGCAGAATTATTGACCAAAAGTCTTCCTAGAAGCATAGAATCAGGGTATGGATTTCTGGAGGTCAGGGTGCAGGGTCAGACAGAAGGTATATTTACAGGTGACCCTTGAAGAACACTGGTCTGAACTGTGCTATCTACTTATGCAAGATTTTTTTTTCCACTAAATATGTACATGATCTGCAGTTCATTGAACCCCAGGATTCAGAACCATTTATATGGAGGGCTGACTATAAAGTTATAGGTGGATTTTGACTGTGGCAGTTGGCACCCATAACCTCTGAGTTGTGCAAGGGTCAACTATATTTAATCCACAAACTGGATGCTCTCATACACTTCAATGGCAATGGCAAATTGGTGTACCTTGGGGAGCAATTAAGTACAATCTATTAAATTTTAAAAGGCATATACTCTTTGATATAATAATTTCACAACTAGGAATACAGTGTGGTTTTCACTTATGCAAAGGATATATACGCAAAGATATTCACTGGAGCATTGTTTAGAAACAGTCTAAATATCTATTACCAGGGAATTGGTTAAATAAAGAAATGGAATATCAGCTGATAAAAAAAGAATGAGTTAGTTATGAATTGAAAAATAATAATGTCCAAGGTGAATTTTTAACCACTTTGTTAAAAGTTATATAGAAACACTATGCATATACTTCTATAACCCATGAAGGGTACATGAGAAATGGTAATAATGGGTAGCTATGGACAAACCTCTGGGGTCCACCTGTACCAGTCAGGGAGCCTCACCAGCTCTGAGGTCAGGTAGATGAAATCTGCTTAGCATCCCTATGATAGGGAATAAGGTAAAGCCCTTTTAGTGACCTTTGTCTCTTTGCGTCCAGAAACGTCCCTCTACCTTGAAAAGTACTTTGGGCAGTGTGATCAGATTAAGTAAATAGGCTGGGAAGTCAGTCCATCCGGGTTTGAATCCCAAATCCACTGCTCATAAATCCTGCAACGTTGTTCAAGTTACTGAACTCTGTGATACAGTGTTCTCATCTAAAAAATGAGATCATAAACTGAAAATATTCTGAGCTGTGTGTGCGGTGGGGGGTGGGGGTTGAATGAGTTAATATATGAAGGAAGTTTAGTTTTTGGCACACAGTAAGCACTAGAAATATGTGATCTATTATCATTATTATACCCAGAGAGGGAAGGAAAGTAATCTCTAATTCTGGCCATCTTAAGATAAGAATGCTTGTTTTCACTGTATATATATTAGTAATGTTTCATCTTTTTTCCTTAATGATGAACATGATTTCCTCCAGGGGAAAAAAATTATTCTGATGAATTGAAAAAAAAAAAATCCAGGTCATGGTCAATCTGAATGAACTATCTAGTTCTCCCCCAAGGTACACTGGGGCAGATCATTCATTCATTCTTGAGCATTAGGGTCAGATTCCCTCTCTCCATAGAACTGGCTAAATGTACCCAGATTTATCATGCATATCATCCTCTCTTTATTAATTCTTTCTTGAAGGACAATATAAAGGATAAAAAATTTATATTTGTATAAATATAAAGTTTGATCTTTCTTAGTTATAATCACATCACACCACACTGTCTTGATATTTCATCCAGATAATTTTAATTGACTTTGACTGCCCTGAAGTCAATCTCATCTTCACAGTCTGCTTCATACCTCAGTACTTCTCATCAGGTCTCCCCATCCCCAGGTCTGCTCCTGAAACTCCAGTCCTCACATTGATGAACAAAGTCCTTCCCTGCTCAGAAGTTTCGTTGGCTCTCTCAACTGCATAGAGGAATAAGTACTAATTAAAAAGTTTTCATTCCAATCCCAAAGAAAGGCAATGCCAAAGAATGCTCAAACTACCACACAATTGCACTCATATCACACACTACCAAAGTAACGCTCAAAATTCTCCAAGCTAGGCTTCAACAGTACATGAACCGAGAACTTCCAGATGTTCAAGCTGGGTTTAGAAAAGGCAGAGGAACCAGAGATCAAATTGCCAACATCCGTTGGTTCATAGAAAAAGCAAGTAAATTCCAGAAAAACATCTACTTCTGCTTAATTGACTATGCTAAAGCCTTTGACTGTTGATCACAACAAACAGTGGAAAATTCTTAAAGAGATGAGAATACCAGACCACCTTACCTGCCTCCTGAGAAATCTATGCAGGTCAAGAAGCAACAGTTAGAACTAGACATGGAACAACAGACTGGTTCCAAATTGGGAAAGGGGTACATCAAAGCTGTGTATTGTCACCCTGCTTATTTAACTTATATGTAGAATACATCATGAGAAACGCTGGACTGGATGAAGCACAAGCTGGAATCAAGATTGCCGGGAGAAATATCAATAACCTCAGATATGCAGATGACACCATCCTTATGGCAGAAAGCTAAGAGGAACTAAAGAACCTCTTGATGAAAGTGAAAGAAGAGTGAAAAGGCTGGCTTAAAACTCACCATTCAAAAAACTAAGATCATGGCATCTGGTCCCATCACTTCATGGCAAATAGATGGGGAAGCAATGGAAACAGTGAGACATTTTATTTTCTGGGGCTCCAAAATCACTGTGGATGGTGACTGCAGTCATGAAGTTAAAAGATGCTTGCTCCTTGGAAAAAAAGCTGTGACCAACCTAGACAGCCTATTAAAAAGGAGAGACATTACTTTGCTGACAAAGGACCATATAGTCAAAGATATAGTTTTTCCAGTAGTCGTGTTTGGATGTGAGAGTTGGACCGTAAAGAAAGCTGAGTGCTGAAGAATTGATGCTTTTGAAATGTAGTATTGGAGAAGACTCTGGAGAGTCTCTTAGACTGCAAAGAGACCAAACCAGTCAATCCTGAGGGAAATCAGTCATTGGAAGAACCGATGCTGAATCTGAAGCTCCAATACTTTGGCCACCTGATGCACTGGAAAAGACCCTGATGCTGGGAAAGATTGAAGGCAAGAGGAGAAGGGGATGACAAAGGATGAGATGGTTGGATGGCATCACTGATGGACATGAGTTTGAGCAAGCTTCAGGAGTTGGTGATGGACAGGGAAGCCTGGCATGCTGCAGTCCGTGGCATCGCAGAGTTGGACATGACTGAGTGACTGAACTGAACTAATTAAAACCAAAATAGAATAGCAAGTTGGGGGATTTTACTTTGTTTGTTTGACTCTCTTGTTGGCAAAAATTTAAAAAGTAAAGAGTGCATATATTGGTAAAGATGTTGAGAAACAAGAATTCTCGTATACTACTGGTGCAATTAACCATCTCTCTGGGGATACATCTGAGAATATGTATGAACATTTTTAATGTGCATGTCCTTTGCCTCAGCATTTCCTATCTGGAAATTTAAGAAAATAATGCAAATATACAAAGATGGTTGCATAAGAATTAAATGTAGCTTTGAATGATAATAATAGAGAATTTGTTTTCCATTTGTGGTGTATTATAGCATGGAATACCATTAAAATGATTATACAGATCTGTATTTATTGACAGAAAAATATCTAGTATATAAAACAATGTTTGGCACATGGTAGATATTCAATAATATTTATTGGATGAATCAATTTATAATAGTAGTTATAAAACAATATATACGTTTCTATTTTTTTAAATATATGTATCTCTGTGTTACATTATATTATATATATGTCTCTGCCTCTCTCTGCCCCACCCCCTTTCTCTATCTATCATTTACCTATCTCTGCCTTACTGGGTTTTTCCAGTGGTCATGTATGGATGTGAGAGTTGGACTATGAAGAAAGCTGAGCACTGAAGAATTGATGCTTTTGAACTGTGGTGTTGGAGAAGACTCTTGAGAGTCCCTTGGACTGCAAGGAGATCCAACCAGTCCATCCTAAAGGAGATCAGTCCTGTGTGTTCATTGGAAGGACTGATGCTAAAGCTGAAACTCCAATACTTTGGCCACCTCATGCGAAGAGTTGATTCATTGGAAGACTCTGCGAAGATGCTGGGAAGGATTGGGGGTAGAAGGAGAAGGGGACGACAGAGGATGAGATGGCTGGATGGCATGACCGACTCGATGGACATGAGCTTGAGTGAACTCCGGGAGATGGTGATGGACAGGGAGGCCTGGCATGCTGTGGTTCATGGGGTCACAAAGAGTCAGACAAGACTGAGTGACCGAACTGACTGACTGAACTGACCTTAGTATCTGAAAAAAATCCTAGACAGGTATTGATTTAAAAGTGGAGAGTAGAGTTGGGAGAAGCAGGGTTTCACTTTCTGCTAATTGGTCTTCGGCATTGCTTAATTTTTTAAATTAGCATATATCAATTTTATGATTTATTTCAATTCAGAAAGATCAAAATCATATTGTGTGGAATGTACAAATAATTCATACGTATGATGGAAGGGTAAATTCCTACAGTCCTTACAAGGATAATTTGGCACTTTGTTTCCAATTCCTTAAACATTAGCATAGCACATGATGCAGCAATCTCACATGACGGAATTTGTACAAAGGAAGCAAACAAAAATTCCCACTAAAATGCCTAATAAGAGAAGGTAGTTAAGTAAATTATAATATCCATATGAGAGAATAATGTCAGCCAAACAGTATGTAATCACATTTTGGGGATGTTAGGAAATGGTCCCCCATATTTCCTTGAATCACTTGCTCTCTTCCCATTCAGTATGTGTAGTCATCATCTCAGTGGAAGAGGGAAAGATTTTTAAGGTTCAAAAGGTGAAGAGGCCAATGTAGATAGATGAAAATGAGCTCAGACCAGATACTAGTCTTCTCTTCTCTTCCCCCAGCCTTCGGCAGAGAAAGGGGAAGGATATTTAATCTACAGAGTCAGTTTCTACTCCTAGATGGAAAGGGGCTTGAAAAAAATATTAATTCACTTATATAAAAGAGTTTAAAGAGTTATGATTCTTGCACAGGTGAGTTTATATCTAACAGATATAAACTTTATATTCTAAGATTTTTTAAAGTGTGCATGAAGAAGATTGAAGAATATATATCAAAATATTCACATAATGAATTTTTCTCAATATTGGCTCTTTTTTAGAATGAATAAGAATTACCTTTGGAATTGAAAAATAAAAGTGTTAATAGAAATGCTCCTAAGCACAACTTTTCTTGCTTTTCCTTTTAATAATATACTGTAAACACTCAGTCTCTCCACTTTGCTGTCACTATCAAGGTGCTATATTAATAGCTATTGTCTTTGCCAAGCTTACCTTTTTTACTCTGTATTAAATCCAGTGTTCTGGGAATTTTTCTCTCAATCATGTTTGTTTTTTTCCAGGTTTCCATGGTGAAGGCAGAAGTAGGCACTGACAGCTGTTGTCATGGATATAGATGACACTAAGTTGGCTTAAAAGTATGTGATGACAAGATAACAAAAAGGAATTATATAGTCTCTGAGACAAAATTGTCATTCTTTAAAAAAAAAATTGTCAGTGAAAGATTTGACAGTGATTTCCATAGAGCATTTTCTGCTTTCATTGTTCTTTTATGAAGAGAGATGCCTGGTGATGTAAAGGTCAAACCTGGACATGATCTTACTGTAAGCTTACTGTAAGTAAGCTGATCTTACTTCAGTCACTAATCCACTGTGTTCAAGGTCCTCTGAGCACATTTGCGAAAGGGTTTAAACAGTGACCTGGAAGAGCATCCCAGGGTTCAGAATAGTGCCTTAGCTCCAGCTTTAAAAACATTTTTGCCTGCAGGTTTCTCTGCACATTATGTATTCTGAAAATAATAAGGTGTTTAATTCACAGACAGTGAAATTGAGAAAGAGATAGATTAAAAGTTGGCCGAGGTTGAGGCTTCTCTGGTGGCTCAGTGGGAAAGAATATCCTGCCAATACAGGAGACACAGGTTCAATCCCTGATCCGGGAAGATTACACATGCTGTGAAGCAGCTGAGCCGTGGGCCATAACTATTGAGCCTGTGCCTAGAGCCCAAGAACCACAGCTACTGAGCCCACATTCTGCAACTACTGAAGCCTTCATGCCCTGCAGTCTGTGTTCCGCAACAAGAGAAACTACAATAAGAAGCCTCTGACTGCAATGAAGAGTAGCCCCTGCTCTCCGCACAGCTAAATAAATAACACAATTATTTTTTTAAAAAGTTGACCAAGGTCACTCAGCTGGGTTGGGAGGCAACAGAGATCCAAACCCAAGACTTCAGCTGGAACACTAATCACTACAGGAAAAATACACAAGCAACGACGTTTATGAAGTGCCTCCTATGAGCAGGAATACAGCAGGACTTATTCATGGTGTTTTAAATTTCCCCACAGCCATGAATGCTGAGGGAGAATTATCATTCTGGTTAAACAGATGAGGAATGGGAGGAACTAAAAGCATTTGTGATTTCTCCATAGGAAAGGGCATCTCAGGCATGAATCCAGGAATTCAGGTTCTACGTCAAATGACCTTGAATGAGTTTTGAACATCCTTTTCTGCGAGGCTTGTGGAACCCTAGTTCCCTGACCAGGGATTGAACCCAGGCCCTCAACAGTGAGAGCACAGAGTCCTAACCACTGGACCTCCAGGTAACTCCTGAACAACTTATAACTTTAACATTATGGTTAAAATGAAGGTCAGATTACCTCTGGGTAGGGGTGAGGCTTGATTGGAAATGCCCATGAATGAACTCCGTGGGAAGAAAGGAACGTTCTCTACCTTGATCTGGGTGATGGTCTGATAGTTGTATCCCTGTGAAAGCAGTCATTGAGCTGTAATTGTAAACTTAAGATTTAGGCATTTGATTGTAAGTAAATTTTATCTCAATAAAGTACCTCAAAAATATTGCTCACTGTTCTACCCCAACACCTGTTTTACATCAGTGTCATCAGCTATGATAAACCTAGACAGCATATTAAAAAGCAGGGACATTACTCTGCCAACAAAGGTCTGTATAGTCAAAGCTATGGTTTTTCTAGTAGTTGTGTATGGATGTGAGAGTTGGACCATAGAGAAGGCTGAGCACTGAAGAATTGATGCTTTTGAACTGTGGTCTTGGAGAAGACTCTTGAGAGTTCCTTGGACTGCAAGGAGATCAAACCAGCCTAAGGAAATCAGTCCTGAATATTCACTGGAAGGACCTATGCTGAAGCTGAAGCTCCAATACTTTGGCCACCTGATGTGGAGAGTTGACTTGTTAGAAAAGACCCTGATGCTGGGAAAGATTGAAGGTGGGAGGAGAAGAAGAGGACAGAGGATGAGATGGTTGGATAGCATTGGTGACTCAATGGACATGAGTTTGAGCAAGCTCTGGGAGGTGGTGAAGCACAGGGAAGCCTGGAGTGCCGCAGTCCATGGGGTCGCAAAGAGCTGGACATGACTGAGTGACTGAACAAGATCAGCATGCATGTGCAAGGATGTGACATCTTCTTTTTCACTTATTTTGATAAGAAAACATTTTCCACATTGTATCATAATGTGCATATTTGTCATCTTGAAATGATGATGTTGAAATGTTTAGAAATATTTTCCTATCCTTTCACTTGATTCTCAAAGCCACTCTGCCAAATGGGAAAAACAGACATTATATTCCCATTTAGTAAATAAAGAGAAATAAGACTCAGGGAAGTAAATAACTGATTTTATTTATAATGATTTATTTTCAATCTGCTTTCGAAAAATATTAGAGGTATCAGTTAAGAGACTTGTCCAAAGCCCTGAGGAAGCAGGGGTAGAACAAAGACTAACTCTGGGATTGTTGCTCATTCCTCTGGGCCACAGGTTCTTTTAGCTGCTCCCATCTGTGCATCTCACAGGTGTGCACTAGGGCTCAACGCAACTATTCACGTGCCACCTGGACATCAAACTGGTCTCTGATTCTTTCAGGCGAGAAGGTAAGAAAGAATATGCAGCACAGTTACATACCTAAAGTTCTCCCCCTTTGTAAAATTACATAAACTACACATTTTAATTGTAGAAGAATTGGAAATCCAGATTTGGAAAAATTCAAATAATCAATGAAACAGCAATGCTCAGACATAACCACTGCTAGTACTTTGGCCTGCATCCTGTTCTTTGTGTTGGTATATGCATAGCCGTATTTTCTTTAGGTTAATACCATATCACAATATTTATTCATATTTATAAACACAAAACTGCATCATCTCAATAACTATACAGGCCTCATGATATAACCACACAGTTCTCTTAATGTAACCAACCCTATTTTAGCATCACATGTTACTTCTAATATCCCTGTATTGCAAATAATGCTTCTTTTGAATAATCTTAAATGTATATATATTTTACATTTAAATATATATTGTATTTGTTTTATTTTCTTAGAATACATTTCTAGAAATAGAATTGTTGAGTCAAATTTCTGGGTTTTAAAAACATGAATATATTTTAAAATTACTTCCACAATCATATTTTATCAATAATGACAATTCATGAAAAAAAGTCATTTCATTTTTACCACCTAAACAAACTTTTCTGGTATTTTTGTTTTTCTTTTTAAACCTTGTCCATAAACATAAATAATTTATACAGCTATAGTTTACTAACCTTTCTATCTTCTTTTTTATTATAACTTTATTATAACCTATTAGCACCTGCTCTTTCTAATTTTCATTTGTAATGATTATATACTAGTTTATCAGCTGGAAACACCGTCTCTAGTTAACAGGCCCTTATTGTTGGACATTCAGATTGCTTTCAAACTTTCAATTTTATGCTGTTTTCATTGCTGTAGATGCAGGCCTAATAATATTTTGGCTAGTTTGAGAAGTCCAGTATTGGCCTAAAAGGCATGGTTCTTAGGTTAGTCCAGTGACCAACCACAGCTTCATGATGACGGGCACAACAGAAGACCTTGCAGAGCAGGGCTCTTAGCACCTGGAGCTATGGCTGCTCCCAGTATCAGCAAAATCAGGAAAGGCTATCAAGGGCCTAGGTTGGGCTTACCTAGTCCTGCTTCTCTTGATTTACCTCTGCCTCAAGAACTGGTTTTAAAACCCACTGCTTCTAAGACTTTCTCTAAAGACTCCTCATCATGTAGAGATGCCTGTAAATACCACCAATCCCATCCGTACCCCACCATGCTTGGTTATATAGATACTGCTCTACACAACCCTGGGGCTTGCAACCCAGTGAGATACTCCCATTCTTACCTCAAATCCAACCCCAAACTAAAATACACAGTTAGGAACTCAACTGTTAAGTTGAGCACCTACTTTGCAAGGAAATTAAAATCATTTAGAAATTTTTAAAAAAGCAGTCATGAGTAGGGGTTATGTAATAGATGTTATGTATTTGTTAATACAGATGGTCCTTGACCTAATGATAGTTTGACTTACACTTCTTCAACTTCAGGATGGTGTAAAAGTGATACAAGTGATACAATTCAGTAGGAACTATACTTTTTTATTGAAGTAGTTGATTTATAGTCTTGTATTAATTACTGCTATACAGAAAAGTGATTCAGTTATACATGCATACACACACATATATGTATTCTTTTTTTAAGTCATTGAACTTTTCATCCATAGGCTTTTTTTCAGTGTATCTGATTTTTTTTAGTGGCCTATAAAAGTTTCCAGTTACATTTTATTATGGAAGTATATTTGATTTACAGTGTTGAGCCAAACTGCTGTACAGCAAAGTGACTCAGTTATACACATATATAAATTCTTTTTTAAAAATATCCTTTTTCCTGGTTGATCCAAGGAGATTGGATACAGTTCCCTGTGCTATACAGTAGGACCTTGTTGTTCATACCTTGAATTTTGAATTGTGATCTTTTCCAGCCTAGAGATTCATAGTATGATACTCTCTCCTGATGGGCAAGGCAGCAAGCCACAGCTTCCGGTCGGTCATACAATCATCTAATTAACAACCACACATTTACAGCCCTTCAGTATCCAAACAACCATTTTGCTTTCCACTTTCAGAACAGTATTCAATAAATTACATGAGATATTCAACACTTTACTACAAAATAGGCTTTGTGTTAGATGATTTTCCCAGCTGTAGGCTATTGTTTTAAGTGTTCTGAGAATGTTAAAGGTAGGTGAAGCTAGGCTATGATGTTAGGTAGATTAGGTGTATTAAATGAATTTTTGACTTAAGATATTTTCAATTTATGATAGATTTCCTAGTTGGGACATAACCCCATTGTAAACTGAAGATCTGTACTTTATATTATTTCTTTGGTCTGTCATAAACATCTTTCTGTCTGTAAGCACTGACATTATTAACATTATCCCCATTCCCCAGATAAAGAAACTATAACATAGAGAGATAAAAATCAACTAACTGGCCAAAAGTTATATAGTTTTTAAGTGACATAGCTAGATTTTTTAACTCCAAACCTATTGACTATGCTATCCTATGAGAAAACACTTTCTGTTCTACCTGCCCCACCAGAAAATTCTTCCATAATCTCACCTCTCAGTGACAGGCACAAATTAAAATTTCATGCATACCCTTTTCCTTTCAGTTCAGTTCAGTTGAGTTGCTCAGTTGTGTCCGACTCTGCGACCCCATGGACCGCAGCACGCCAGGCTTCCCTGTCCATCACCATCTCCCGGAGTTTACCCAAACTCATGTCCATTGAGTCAGTGATGCCATCCAACCATCTCATCCTCTGTCATCCCCTCTCCTCTCACCTTCAACCTTTCCCAGCATCAGGGTCTTTTCCAATGAGTCAGCTCTTCACATGAGGTGGCCAAAGTATTGGAGTTTCAGCTTCAGCATCAGTCCTTCCAATGAATATTCATGACTAATTTCCTTTAGGATGGACTGGTTGGATTTCCTTGCAGTCCAAGGGACTCAACAAGAGTTTTCTCCAACATCACAGTTCAAAAGCATCAGTTTTTCGGTGCTCAGCATCAGTTCTTCGGTGCTCAGCTTTCTTTCTCACATCCATACATGACTACTAGAAAAACCATAGCCTTGACTAGATGGACCTTTGTTGACAAAGTAATGTCTCTGCTTTTCAATATGCTGTCTAGGTTGGTCATAACTTTTCTTCCAAGGAGTAAGCATCTTTTTATTTCATGGATGCAGTCACCATCTGCAGTGACTTTGGAGCCCAGAAACATATAACACCAGTGATCCCAAATTAGCAGTTGTTACCCTCCAGGGGAGAATTGCCAACCTCTGGAGACATTTTTGGCTGTCACAGCAGGAATGGGTGTTACTGGCATCTAGTGGGCAGAGGCAATGTATGTTATTTAACATCCTACAATACATGGAGCATTCAATATGTCAGCAAATCTGGAAGACTCAGAAGTGGCCACAGGACTGGAAAAGGTCAATTCTCATCCCAATTCCCAACAAGGATGGTACTAAAGAATGTTCTCACCATTGGACAGTTGCACTCATCTCCCATGTTAGTAAGGTCATGCTTAAAATCTTGCATGCTACACTTCAGCACTATGTGAACCAAAAACTTTCAGATGTCCAAGGTGGGTTTAGAAAAGGCAGAGGAACAAGAGATCAAATTGCCAACATTCGCTGGATCATAGAGAAGGCAAGGGAATTCCAGAAAAACATCTACCTCTATTTCATCGACTACACTTAAGTATTTGACTGTGTGGATCATAACAAAGTGTAAAGCTCTTAAAGAGATGAGAATACCAGGCCATCTTAACTGTCTCCTGAGAAACCTGCATGTGGATTAAGAATTAGAATTAGATTAACAATTAGAACCCTATATGGAACAACTGACTTGTTCAAGATTGAGAAAGGAGTATGACAGGCTGTCTGCTGTCACCCTGTTTATTTAATCTATACGCTGAGCACATCATGAGAAATGCCAGGCTGGATGAGTTACAAGCTGGAATCAAGATAGGCGGGAGAAATATCAGCAACCTCAGATATGTGGATGATACTAGTCTAATGGTAGAGAGCAAAGAGAAACTAAAGAGCCTCTTGATGAGGGTGAAGAGGAGAGTGAAAGAACCGACTTAAAAACAATATTAAAAAAAACTAAGACCATGGCATCTGGCCCTATTACTTCTTGGCAAATAGAGGGGAAAAGGTGGAAGTAGTGACAGATTTCCTCTTTTTGGCTTCTAAAATCACTGCAGATGGAGACTGCAGCCGTGAAATCTGAAGACAATTACTTCTTGACAGAAAAACAATGACAAAACAATGACAGTTGTATTGAAAAGCAGAGGCATTATTCTGCTGACAAGTCTGTATAGTCAAAACTATGGTCTTCCCAGTGGTCAGTCACATATGGTTGCGAGAGTTGGACCGTAAAGAAGGCAGAGTGTCAAAGAATTGATGCCTTTGAACTGTGGTGCTGAAGACTGCTGAAAGTCCCTTGGACAGCAGGAAGATCAGATCAGTCAGTCTTGAAGGAAATCAATCCCAAATAGTGGAAGGACTGATGCTGAAGCTGAAGCTCCAGTATTTCGGTCCTCTGATGTGAACAGCTGACTCATTGGAAAAGTCCCTGATGCTGGGGAAGATTGAGGACAAAAGGAGAAGAGGGCGTCAGAGGATGAGATGACTGGATGGCATCACCAATGCAATGGACATGAACGTGGGCAAACTTCGGGAGATGGTGAGGGACAGGGAGGCCAGGCGTGCTGCAGTCCACGGGGTCGCAAAGAGTCAGACACAGCTGGGCAACTAAACAACAACAATACATGGACCAGCCCCCACAACAGTAATTATCCAGCTCCAAATGTCAGTAGTGGCAAGGTTGAGAAACCGTGCTCTACACTGTCTCATTTAGTCCTCACAGAAGCTCCACAAGGATCTTATCCCCTTTTTCCAGATAAGGAGGCTTTTCCTTTCCTCGGTTTCCTTTCCCAGGAAACTGAGGCTGAGAAGTCTTTGCAGTTCCACCCTGTGGTGGTAGGAGAATCTGCACTCATGTTTCAGTGTAGAAAAGCTATGGTCTTTTTTTCTGTCACTTCCTGCAAGGAGCAGGGCTCTCCTGACTGCCTTTCAGGAACAGCGGGGCGGGACGGAGCACGCTCTGTGCCAGTGCTGTTCAAACTGCAGTTTCCCATCTGTTAATACGTTGTGCACAAAATTAGTGGTGGTCTGGGATCAGCAAAATAATAATCATAATTATAAAAGAAAAATATTAGAAAACATGTAGTATTGTTTTGTGAAACTTTAATTTCAGATATGTGGGTGGGTGGGTATATACATTTCTGTTTATGTGAAATTTATATCTTCTTAAGATTCACCATCAAAATGTTTGAAAAGCCTGCTCCACATAGTTGCTGAGTTGTGGGCGTAACCCATTAAGAAATCCTTAGCCATGATCCCTGAGGATAATGAAGCCAATTTGATCTAATTCATGGATGATAAGAAAGAAAAGTAAAACTGGGTTGATTATATACTGGACACACTATCTCTGCAGTAATCATCCATTCATCAAATATTTACTAAGCATCTGCTCCACCTGGACCTGTTCTAGATGGTAAAGGTACTGCTGCTGCTGCTGCTAAGTCGCTTCAGTCGTGTCTGACTCTGTGCGACCCCATAGATGGCAGCCCACCAGGCTTCCCTGTCCCTGGGATTCTCCAGGCAAGAACACTGTAGTGGATTGCCATTTCCTTCTGCAATGCATGACAGTGAAAAGTGAAAGTGAAGTCGCTCAGTTGTGTCCGACTTGTAGCAACCCCATGGACTGCACCAGACTCCTCTGTCCATGGGATTTTCCAGGCAAGAGTACTGGAGTGGGGTGTCACTGCCTTCTCCAAAAGGTACAGTGGAGAACAAAACAACTATGTTCTAATGGAGCTTACATTCTGGTGGAGGAAGGCAGGCAACAGTCATACAAAGAGTAGAAGTGACCCACCTGATCTTTCTGGGAACTTCCTTCCCCTCAACATCCCAGTCAATCATTCCACTCAAAGGTGATACCCTGGTTTTTGGTGATTCTAGTTCATATCTCCCTTAAGAATCAGTGCAGTGATCAGCCTCAGCACACACGGAATTCAGAGACAGGAAAAATTGAAGAGGAGGGCTGAAGATGAGTGAGAAATCGGATAATACAATCCCCAAAACTTATAATTTACTAGCCCTTTTAAAATAGTTAGGATGCTTCAGAATTAGAGTTTTTAGCCCTTTAGTTAAAAATATTATAAATTCAAGAAACTTGTCTTCCCAATTTGTTTTTTGAAGAGCTGTTTTCTTTATCTTTCAGAGGCATCTATCTCATGCTTATAGATGATGAACAATGCATCTGTAGATTGGAGTTATGAATGAGTTGTGAATTATTGATATGGAATTAATACATAATCAAACTAGTGCTTCCTTTGTCACTGTGATACAGTAACACTGTTTAATATAGATGTACTGTTAGGATATGTTACACAACTTGGAATTTTACAAGATGTATACATACATGAACTGCATCTGACTAGGGCTGGAAGTGTCTGGTTTGTGAAGTGAGTTGAAAGTTTTTGGTCAAAGGCAGGTAAGGACATTACAAAGGATAAACCTACAAGTTTAGATGGAAATGGTCTTTAGGCTCTGGGAGCATGTGGATGTGTGTGGTGCTTGAGCAGATTAACTAGTTGAGCTTTTATTTACATCTTTGTCAAATGGTTAATCAGAACCAGTTGTGTGTGTGCTAGACACAGAAGATCAAACAGTGACCAAGACATAATCCCTGCCACCTAGGGGCTTGTCATAGGAAGATAGGCAAATGAACCAGCAATTATAATATCATGAAAGGTAAGAGGTGCTATGGGGCAGAAGCAGGAAGCTCACGGTAGGAAGTCTAACTTACAAATTTCTTTTCAGAGGGGGAAATGTAAAGTAGAAGGTAACAGAAGGCAGAAAAATTTCGTAAGAAATGGAGGAGATAAGTAAAAGAAGGGAGATCACAGAAGGGCAGGACATGTCTAAGTCTGTGTGAGCATTGTAAGGGGTACTTTGAGACCTCTAGCCTACCAGTAATTCCAATTTGGGTTTAAGTAAGTGTTAGGAACTAAAGAGCCTCTTGATGAAAGTGAAAGAGGAGAGTCAAAAAGTTGGCTTAAAACTCAACATTCAGAAAACGAAGATCATGGCATCCAGTCCCATCACTTTATGGGAAATAGATGGGGAAACAGTGGAAACAGTATCAGACTTTATTTTTGGGGGGCTTCAAAGTCACTGCAGATGGTGATTGCAGCCATGAAATTAAAAGACGCTTACTCCTTGGAAGAAAAGTTATGACCAGCCTAGATAGCATATTCAAAAGCAGAGACATTACTTTGCCAACAAAGGTCCGTCTAGTCAAGGCTATGGTTTTTCCAGTGGTCATGTTTGGATGTGAGAGTTGGACTGTGAAGAGAGCTGAGCACCAAAGAATTGATGCTTTTGAACTGTGGTGTTGGAGAAGACTCTTGAGAGTCCCTTGGACTGCAAGCAGATCCAACCAGTCCATCCTAAAGGAGACCAGTCCTGGGTGTTCCTTGGAAGGAATGATGCTAAAGCTGAAACTCCAATACTTCGGCCACCTCATGCGAAGGTCTTTGAAAAAACCCTGATGCTGGGAGGGATTGGGGGCAGGAGGAAAAGGGAACGACAGAGGATGAGATGCCTGGATGGCATCACTGATGAACATGAGTTTGAGTAAACTCCAGGAGTTGGTGATGGACAGGGAGGCCTGGCGTGCTGTGATTCATGGGGTCACGAAGAGTCAGACACGACTGAGTGACTGAACTGACTGAGTCACTCTGTGGTGTCCAGCTTTTTCCAGCCCCATGGACTGTAAACTCCTCTGCCATGGGATTCTCCAGGCAAGAATATGGGAGTGTGTTGTCATTTCCTACTCCAGGGGATCTTCCTGACCCAGGAATCGAACCTGTGTCTCTTGCATTGGCAGGCAGGTTCTTTACCTCTAGTGCCACTTGGGAAACTTTGGGTTTGGGTATTGTTTCTATGACACTGTTAAAGTACCTACATATTAAAAGGATGGGGAAGGAGGGTTAATGTATTTCTTTAGTTTGCCTATTTTACTGTGAAAAAATATTTTTGGAATGGATAATGGGACTCTTTTCAACATAGTAATTAAATTCCACCACAGAAGACACTTCAAGATTCTTTTCCCTTTTCCATTTAACAAATACAATTGAATAAAAATTCTTTTGCAAGCAATCTGCCTTTCTCCCCTCTGCAGATTTCATGGGAGCCTCCTGTGGCCACTCTTATGTAGCTACAACACTCACACTCGAGGTCCAGCTGTGTCCATGTCCCCTCCCACAAAGCTCTTTTCCCCTCACTGGAGATGGCTACCTCTCATTTAACATGCCTGCAAATATTACTTAGATATGGTTCTGAAAGATAGAAACAGGACATGTGGCTTTGAAAAATACTGCAGAAAAGAACTAAAATAGTAGTCTTAAACCAACTTTTAGTTATAGAATTACTTGAGAATGTGTTCCAATTATGGGCCATTCTCCATCACACACACACACACACACACACCCACACACACACCCACCCACCCACACACTCTCTCTCACTCTCTCTGTTTTGCTTTGGGCCTCTGGCATCAGGTTAGGAATGTCTGGTTTAAAGCACAGGTATGGGTAGTCCCCTGTAGAGGAGACCCAGGGCAGCTGTTTAGGAACCAGCGAAGGAAAGGAGAATCTCAGGAAGTGAGGACGAGGGACTAGAAATCTAATGATTTTTCCAGATATTGGCCCTGGAAGGTAGTAGTGTACAATGAATAAAAAGAAAGCTGTGCCTCACTGATAATGTAGGGTAAAGATTCTTAACCATTCTTTTAGAGAGGTTTATTCACACACTTTATGCTATAGAACAGGCATTGGCAAACTACTGCCTTTAGGCCAAATCTGCCTGTGCTTATTTGATCAACTACCTGTACTTTGGCCACCTCATGTGAAGAGCTGACTCATTGGAAAAGACCCTGATGCTGGGAGGGATTGGGGGCAGGAGGAGAAGGGGACGACAGAGGATGAGATGGCTGGATGGCATCACTGACTCGATGGACGTGAGTCTGAGTGAACTCCAGGAGTTGGTGATCGACAAGGAGGCCTGGCGTGCTGCAATTCATGGGGTCACAAAGAGTCAGACATAACTGAGTGACTGAACTGTACTGAACTGAACCTGTTTTTCAGTGATCCAAAAGCAAAGAATGGGTTTTACATTTTTAAATGGCTGAAAAAATATTGACAGATATTTAATGACTTGAAAATAAATGAAATTCAATTTTCAGTATCAATAGTTTTTTTGGAATATAGCCACACTCATTCATCTATGGCTGCTTCCCTGCTACAGTGGCAGGGTTGGTAGTTACCATAAAAATCATATGGTCCACAAAAGCCTTCTGCTTTAAATAAAGGTATAAGGCATGGGACTTCCCTGGTTGTACAGTGGCTAAGATGCTGTGCTCTCAATGCAGGGGTCCCAGGTTCAATCCCTGGTCAGGGAACTAGATCCCACATGCTGCAACTAAAGATCCCACTTGCTGGAACTAAGACCCACCTGGTACAGCAAAACAAACAAATATTTTTAAAAATAAGCATCAGAAGACTTAAGTGATGAGGTGAATTATTTGGGGCTAATATAAATGAAATAATTATTCTCATAAAAACAGACTTCTGAATTTCTTATATACCAGCTGTACTAGACAGAGATTTTACAAAGATCTTTCTTATGTACTCACTTTCATATTAATTCTTAGGGAACGTATCATTAGAACTAAAACAGCTTAAAAAATGCAATAAATCTACATATTAACTATTAATCTAGGGTCATTCCTTACTTAAAATACAGGGGAAAATCAAGAGATATAAACATCAAGGTATAATTTTAGAGTTGACTCACTCTACTTTCCATCCCCTTAACAAACAGAATTGCCTGTTCGCTGATTAGTATGCATAGTCATTCTGCAAACTTCAGCGCTGTCATTATTTATTTTAGCATCTCTAACATCTTTCTATGCTACAAATCAGAGTACTGTGACAATCACACAACTTTAAAAAATTTTTTTTCCTAAAATTTAGTTGACCAATTTGGTACAAGAATCCTTTCAATGAGCATGAAATATGATACCTCTCAAGAAAATTTCAGTTAAGATCTAAGGATTCTTTTATGATTCGTAAGCTAGTGAAAGTGTTAGTCTCTCAGTCATGTTTGACTGCTTGCAATCCCATGGACTATAGCCCACCAGGCTCCTCTGTCCATGGAATTCTCTAGGCAAGAACACTGGAGTGGGTTCAGTTCAGTTCAGTTCAGTCGCTCAGTCGTGTCCGACTCTTTGCGACCCCATGAATCACAGCACGCCAGGCCTCCTTGTCCATCACCATCTCCCGGAGTTCACTCAGACTCGCGTCCATCGAGTCAGTGATGCCATCTAGCCATCTCATTCTCTGTCGTCCCCTTCTTCTCCTGCCCTCAATCCCCCCAAGCATCAAAGCCTTTTCCAATGAGTCAACTCTTCACATGAGGTGGCCAAAGTACTGGAGTTTCAGCTTTAACATCATTCCCTCCAAAGAAATCCCAGGGTTGATCTCCTTCAGAATGGACTGGTTGGATCTCCTTGCAGTCCAAGGGACTCTCAAGAGTCTTCTCCAACACCACAGTTCAAAAGCATCAATTCTTTGGCGCTCAGCCTTCTTCACAGTCCAACTCTCACATCCATACATAACTACTGGAAAAACCATAGCCTTGACTAGACGGACCTTAGTTGGCAAAGTAATGCCTCTGCTTTTGAATATGCTATCTAGGTTGGTCATAACTTTTCTTCCAAGGAGTAAGCGTCTTTTAATTTCATGGCTGCAATCACCATCTGCAGTGATTTTGGAGCCCCCAAAAATAAAGTCTGACACTGTTTCCACTGTTTCTCCATCTATTTCCCATGGAGTGATGGGACCGGATGCCATGATCTTCATTTTCTGAATGTTGAGCTTTAAGCCAACTTCTTCACTCTCCTCTTTCACTTTCATCAAGAGGCTTTTTAGCTCCTCTTTGCTTTCTGCCATAAGGGTGGTGTCATCTGCATATTTGAGGTTATTGATATTTCTCCCGGCAATCTTGATTCCAGCTTGTGTTTCTTCCAGTCCAGGGTTTCTCATGATGTACTCTGCATATAAGTTAAATAAGCAGTGTGACAATATACAGCCTTGACGTACTCCTTTTCCTATTTGGAACCAGTTTGTTGTTGCCTTATCCTTTTCCAGATCTTCCCAACCTAGGGATCAAACCCAGATGTCTTGCAGTACAGCCAGATTCTTTATCATCTGAACCATCAGGAGAGCCTGTTATCCTAAAGATATTTGTTTCCTGTGTTTGAGAATTAAACTGCTGGCTTGTTGTTGCATCTAGGAACAAGTTGGTATTAATAGTTAATTTGACACGTTAGGAGAAATTATTCTAAAAATTTGCCAACTTTTAAAAAATACTTTATTGTAGGATTTTTCTTTGGGTTAGAGATTGCTTTGCATGCTCATTTTGAAATTTGGTGGGTCGGGGGAAGGGTCAAGGAGAAATCAGTAAAAATCAATTCATAAACGAATGATAAAAAAAAAAGTGGGTTATTTTTTAACTTTCTGTTGAAAACCTGTAAGTCTGCCAAAGTTAAAAAATTGTTGAGCCTTCTTATATACCAACCTTTTCTTTACAAACTATTGATATAACTTACATAGCATAAAATTCACCAGTTTAAAGTGTACGATTCAATGACTTTCAATATACTCAACCAGAGGCATGATTCTTAAATGTGGCATATTTTTTTTCGGTTGACTGAACATGGTTTCACAACTGAATGCCTGTTTTATTCAATGCTTTATTTTTAGGTCAACCTGCTTGGGTATGCTCACTAGTGTCCATCTTAAAATGTAAATGTCACCAGGAAAAGTAGTATGTCTAAAATAGACCTGCATCCACCACCTAGGACAGTACCAAACAAGAACAGAGCAAATGGAGCAATTATTTCATAATAACTGGACCATTTTTAATTGGAACCTGTTTGTTGGAAGGGATGATTGTGATTTCCACCATAGATTTAATTCATCCGTGAAAATGAGTATGTTCTCACAATCTGTAAGTTCTTACTTTTCCTCCTTCCTCTTATTTCTTTCAGCTCAAAACAGCAAACTAGGACCCTTTGAGTTCATTTTTCTTGGAATATATATGCTGGATGGGGAATGTGCATTTGCTACTGAAGACAAATACTTATGTTCTGGTTAGACAAATGAGAATAGAAATTATCAGAAGTTTAAAAAACATTGATGAGCACAAGGGAGACCATTGCAAATTATGTGGGGGCAAATGAAAGTAGGCTTCATGACTTTGAAAAAACAGAAAAAGAATGAATATTCCCAGATGTATTTTTATTAATTCAGGTACTTGACTCTCCCAAACTACAGAACTTTAAATTTTAAAATATGTAATTTTGCCCTTTTCAGTCTTAATTTGAGGCCCATACACAGAGCTCGTTCAATTTAGGGGTTTACTATTTTTTGCCTTTTAAAAATTAAGCTATTATTTTTTGTTGAAGTATAGTTGATTTATAATGTTGTGCTACTTTCTGCTATACAGCATAATGACTCAGTTATGCACATATATACATTATTATATTCTTTGCCATTATGGTTTATCCCAGGATGGATATAGTTCCTTGTACTATGCAGTAGAACCTTGTTTCTCCTTTCTAAATGCAATAACTTGCATCTATTCCAAGCTTAAAACTCCCAGTCCCTCCCCCTTGCTTGATAACCACAAGTCTGTTCTTTATGTGTGTGTATGTTTCTGCTTTGTAGTTTCATTTGTGTCTTATTTTAGATTCCACATGTAAGTGATACCATATAGTATTTCTTTCCTACTTACTTCACTCTGTATGATAATCTCTAGTTGCATCCATGCTGTTCCAACTGGCATTATTTCATTCTTCTTTATGGCTGAGTAATATTCCATGATATATATGTACACCT
The DNA here is from genome assembly GCF_042477335.2 of Ovis canadensis. Lineage (NCBI taxonomy): Eukaryota > Metazoa > Chordata > Mammalia > Artiodactyla > Bovidae > Ovis > Ovis canadensis. Next base: position 84,621,876 of record NC_091248.1, read on the forward strand.
TCTTTATCGATTCATCTGTCAGTGGATTTTTCCATGTCTTGGCTTTTGTGAATAGTGCTGCTGTGAACATAGGTGTGCATGTATCTTTTTAAATTATAGTTTTGTGTGGGTATATGTCCAGGAGTGGGATTGCTAGATCATATGGTAGTTCTATTTTCAGTTTTCTGAGGAACTTTCAGTGTTTTCCATAGTGACTGTACCAACTTACATTCCCAGTAACAGCGTGGGAGGGTTCCCTTTTCCTCATACCTATTTTACTCTTTTGACAGATCCTTTTGGAATTTTTGAATGGTAGCAACACTATATTTATTACAAGCCCAAATTTAAATACAGTCTCCCCCCACCCCCCTATCATTCCCTTCCTCAAGCTGATGCCAGGCCCTCTTATAGGGGCTAGGCACACTGTAGTGAAAAAGACAAATACTTGTTTCCATGACACTTACATTCTAGAAGAGAAAATAAAAGTTCAGAGTTCTTTTCTGCCTTCAATTGGTAACACCCACCTGTAGTGAGATCAGTATTCTATTTATCTATGATACTATAAGAAAATATAATTTAAGAAGCCTCTCCTATTAGGTGCTCTGGTGCTACAAAGTTGCTGAGCATGGCTTTCTCTGGAGAAAAACTGGATTTCAGAGTAAAACTGAGTTTTCCTTTGTATTGCCACTCTGTACAGCAAAATGCATGAAAGCTACAGTATTCCCTCGGCAAAATTTACAGACTCTTATCCCTTTCAGCACATCAGAGATAAATTTCTAGAACTCTGAAATTCCTGGTGCAGAGGAATTAAATGTCCATGAAAGCTAAATAAAGAGACCAGAGGAATGAGAAGGTGTGGTAGGAACCTTATGATGACACTATTTACTAGAAAGATGAATTTACTTAAAAGTGAGCCCACCCTGGGAGCTATCCAAAGATACTGAGTTACTGAAATACCAAAAGGCCTTGTTAAGTGCAGGCCTGAATCCTGAATGTAGTATGTATCTTTTTTGGCTTATTAATCACATTCTCAAATTTTTCAGTGCCCATTCTCATCTAGATTCTGCCCCTACCCAGACATCTGCCTCTTGATTCTCTCCTACTGCTCATCAATGGCTAAGAGCTTTGAGATACTAAAAAGAGAACTTGGAGAAAAATATAAGCTATAATATAACATACCACAACAACTACTTCAGGACATTGTATTAGGGTGCTATCAGTATCCAGTAAAGGCATCAGGGGAAGAGGTAGGAGATGGTAGAAACCAATGAGCCTGATATATATATAGTCATATTGGAGTATCATGGTAACGAAAAAGGTTGCTATGAAAGGTCACTTTAGTTTCAGTGTCATTATTTTCTCCTTTAAGAAGCTAAAATGCAGGATTTATGAATAATGATAAAAGATTGAATGTACGGTTTTAAGAAGTGAGGAATGACATCACCAAGACGGCAGGATAGTCCATTCCTGACTTTGGTCCCCCTGACAAGAACAACTTAGAACCACTGAAGAATAAGACATCACTGAGAGAATCCTAGATCATGAGTGAGACCCCTGCACCACATGGCCATGCTGAGAGGTCTCCTTTGAACTTCCAGTTCCTGTAGCAGTCACAGAGCTAAAAGCAGTTTTAAATATGAATGTTCCTGTCTTACTCTTAGAGGTAAATTTTTCCCCAATAATTATACATTTTGTTCATAAAAAATATCTACCATTTTTTCTGGAAAGCACTCTTCCAGTGATTGATCTAATTGTATTTCTCCATACCTCTGGTTACAGTTGATAGTTCCAGGGAGGGCATCTAACCCAAGCAGATCTCTTACAGGATTTTGAATTCGCCATCAGAGAAAGAAAAATTCAGTTTCTGTAGAAGCAGACTTGGAGACCTGGGAGCTGTGAGCACTTGTTTTTGATTTGTAGAAATCAGTTCCAAAGAAGAGAGCCAATAACCAGAGATGGTGAGTCTTGGGGTTGTGCCAGTCCAGGGCTGCAGTCATCCTGAGGTTTACAGCGGAGAATGGTAATATTTATCCGGTTCTTATTAAGTACTGGAGATTCAGCTCTAGGTGTTTTTCACTGAATATTGAAAAATCCTGAGATTAAAAACTGTCATGATCATCCTCCTAGTTTTATGGATGAGAATATTGAAAAATAGGTTAGGCTTCAGAACACATGCTCTGAACCACTATTCTTTTGTTTCCAGGCCAGCAAGTAACTTCCCTTATCAATGTTTGAGTTGGGTATCTCCCACTTTTGGCCAAATTATGTAATATGTGTACTAATGCACTAACCAAAGGAATATCTCAATATATGTCCAAAGCCACTTTTAATATCCCCCCCCCCCTTGAGGTTTTTCCTAGCTTCCCTTTCTCACTAAATAACATTGTCATCCATTACAGAAAAAAATGGCATCTTAGGAATTGTTCTGGATCCCTTTCTTCCTAACCTCCACATCACCTCATTTTATATGCAAAACCACTTTATTATACAAGCACATACTGGGCAGTTAATACGGACAAAACTCTTACCTTCAAGCCAGTCCCCTTCTCTTTATTCCCATAGTTAATCCTCTGGTTCATACAACTGACCTTGACCTTCCTTCAGCCTTTTTGTGCCCTTTTTCCTCACCTGTAATCTGGGGTCAATCACACCTATTGCAGAAGGCTATTTTGAGAATTAAATGTGATAAAGTATAAAAACCAGTAGTCATTCAACTATCAGAGTATTTCTTCTAAGAATGAAACCATTCTTATGTGTGATCAGGGAGATTTTCATACTGCTTGGTTTTACAGTAAAAACATGGGTTGTAATGGTAAAGATTTGATGAACACAATTTCATATTTTTGTGCTTTTCCAGTTAACATGATTGCCTGAAGAAATCTTTTAACATAAATTCTTAGAACACACACATAAAACCCCACCATAAGACCCAACAACCCTAAATCCTCCTTCCTTATACTCTACTAGCAGATATGCTAAAGATTGTTATGTATCTGAGTAGTGCAGCACATTTACAAGAAATACATTCATAAGGAGAACTGAGCTATGAAGTATTATTAATGGGATAGACAGGCACCTACTACAACCTTCTTAGTTATACCAAATCACCTACTGGCGCTTTAAGTTGTTAAGATTGCTCCGCTTGTTTAGCAAATGCTCAAAGGTACAAATTCATTTATTTAACAGAAAAGGGTTGATGTATCATATATGGTTGGGCTTTCCTGGTAGCTCAGCCAGTAAAGAATCCACCTGCAATGCAGAAGACCCTGGTTTGTTCTGGGTTGGGAAAATCCCCTGGAGGGCAGGGCAACCTACTCTGGTATTCTTGGCTGGAGAATCCCCATGGACAGAGGAACCTGGAAGGCTTACACAGAGTCCATGGAGTTGCAAATTTGTTGGACACAACTGAGCAGCTAAGCACATCATACAGTGTACATACAAACACACACACTATTCACATTCAACTTATAGAGATTTTTATCTTTTCCTTGATGCCAATCTGTCCAGGTATTTGAACACATTTCAGGCCTTTTACGAAAAACTTCAGTTTTACATATGGGGCAAGTTTTTTTTGTAGTGGCATTATTTTTTTTGATCCATGAGACCAGGGAAACTGCTATCTACACATCTGACTTCTTCAGAGGAACTGATGTCCATCTTGGAAAACAAAAATCAGAAATGTTCACAATATGGAACAAATCTTTTGACTAAACACCTGACTATAAAAATGCAAGGGAGAAAATGAAAACAGATGAAATTTTAAGACTATCCATGTAACTTCAACTTCAGAATGGGAGAGGTATTTTCAAATATGACATGAAATCCAGAAGACAAAGACTGACAAGAGTTTCCCTGGTGGTCCAGTGGATAAGATCCAGTGCTCCTAATGCAGGGAGCCCAGAGTTTGAACCCTGACAGGGAACTATATCCTGCATGCCACAACTAAATAACCCATGTCACAAAAAAGATGGAAGATCTTCGTGCTGTGACTAAGTCCTGGTGCAGTCAAATACATTTTTTAAAAAAGCTGACTACATAACATTTGTTACAACAAAAGGATCTCATAAATCATGTCAAAAAATTGGCAGGAAAATTATTTGCAACACAAAAATATTATATAACTCACTCCCACCAATTAAAAAAAATTTGTAAAACTACCAATTTATTGATAAGGAAATGCAAACGGTATGAAAAGGATGCTCAACAAAAATATCAGACATGCAAATTAAAACAAGATGCCACTGGACTCGCAACAAAATCAGACTCAGTATTAATCTGCAGTACAAATGAAGATGTGGGATAATGACTACTGATAGAAGAGTACACCAGTACAAGCTTGACTTCAAAAATTTCTGGGAATCCATCTGTATCTACTCAAGTCTTACTATACATTATGTAAAAGAATGTTCACAATCATCTAAAAGCAGAAAACTACAAACAACCTAAGTGTTCATACCCAATAACTGATTCAGTTGGGGAATCTCCATACAACAGCTTACAGTGTCCCTATTAAAATCAGATAAAAAAATTCTTATTACCACTTACAAGACACTAAGTGTCTCACACAATTATTATTTCATCATGATTTATGTTTCACAGATGAGGAAACTGAAGTACAGAGAGGTCAAATAATTTGAGACACTACATTACACTGCTGGTTTTGAAGAAGGGGCCAGAAACCAAGGAAGAGATGGCCTCTAGGAACAGAGATAAGCAGATTTTGCCATCAGAGGCTCCAGAAGGAACCAGCCCTCACACTGTATTTCGGAATTCTGGCCTCCAGAACTAGAACAAATGTGTTGTTTTAGGCCATTCAAGTTTGTGACTTTTTAAAGTAACCACAAGAAACATACAACATAAGGAATATTAAAATACATGGACAACACAGTTTGCAGAAATGCTCTAACGCTTAATGCAGGGTCATCAATTTCTGATCAAAACAAAAGGTTATCACATACAAACCCACTGTTCAGAGCAAACAGTAGGTCTACAAAAAGGTTAATAAACAGTTTAGTTTTTTCCTTTTCTCTGTATAAACTTTCAAAATTAGTAGAAATGTGTCATAACAGTCCTCAGAATACCTATGATTTAAGATGGCAGTTTCAACAGCCTTAGATATAAATATCGAAATTCCACTTTGATGAAAAAAGTTCCTCTTAAGCATCACTGGAAACTGTATTTTAGTAAGAAAATCTTTTCGTGTTAATACATATTCCAGTTAAAACTACTAAACTCAAAGGGTCTAAAACAGGTACTCTAATGCCTTAAGTGGTGATAGTCAATTCCTAGGTAGGTTGATAAGAAGTCCAGGGTTCCCAAGGACAAACACGTCTGGAGCCCTAGAAAAGCAGAAAAGGACAAATTCTTTTCTACATTGCTTTGTCTTAGCCAATATAACAATGTTATCTTGCTAGAGGACATGTTTCTCCTTAACAAAAAACCTTCTGACTAATCCTGTCATCTTAAAATGTATATTACGGAGTGGGTCTAGTAAAATCAATTGTTCATTCTGATCTTAATTTAAGATGTTGTTGGGAGTGGGTCTGAAAAAAGTATATAAGGCCTTGATAAGACTAGCTAGGGGGGCATTCCCCATCCCCCTTCTGATGTGTCAAAAGCTTCCTTTGTCCCTTACTTTAATAAAACTCTGCTACACAAAAGCTCTTGAGTGATCAAGCCTGGTCCCTGGTCCCAAAGCTAAATCTTCGGAGATCACAAATCCAACATCGTTCATGGTAAGCTATCAGTGATATCACTGATCATATTTATAAACATGATGTTATTAATTCAATGAATATGTCTCTACTCCCACCATAAAGGTCACCAGATAAAGAAAAAAGAAAGTCTAATCACATAAAGGAATATAAAACTATTTATTGACCACTGTTCACCAGTATTTACAATAAAGTAAACAATATACAGTTGAATAACATTCTGATTACTACAAAGTTATTGTTTTTCTTGGCTTCTGCTGAACTAGTAACCCAATATACTGAGAAAATTGAGCCTTCGTGTAAGGAATGGATCAGAGTCAAGTCTGAAAAAACATGTAGGTCAAGCATAGATTAGAAAAGTTTGTTCACTCATTTATTCCTGTAGATCATACACTGCCAATATTTTAAAACTATCTGATTAGGTTTCAATGAACAAATCTGAGACATCCCATGTATCACAACATTTCCTAAATATAGCACAGAGACTTCAATTTCTTGTAAAACAATGGTTCACCAAAAGGAACCATCAAGTGTCCATTTAACTAAGTTTTGCTTTGCTATATTAAAACATACTAGAATTTTTCTACTTTTTTCATTTGGTTGGGAAGGTTGTTGACAGTGATAAAAATTCTCTTTCCAGGGTTTCTGCATATAAAACTGCACTTATATGCAGATTCTGATAGGGATGCTTTAAAAAATTACCCAATTTAAACTCCTTAATTTATCTAATTAATTGCAAAATTATTTAATTTGAAAGGTTAAGACTTAAATTTTTAATCTAAGTTGAAGTTCTTATATTGCTCAAAATGATGTAATTCCAGAACATGGGCTTATCCATGGTTATGAAAGGCTGTTGTTTAAATATATTTACCAAAACAAAAACCACAACAAAAAATTAACTCCCAAACAATTTACATGTCTTTTATGTATACACATATAAAAAACTCAGAATGGTCCTCAGGCATATATGAGTTAAATGCAAATTCTAAATTCTGATTGAGTAATGACTATGGAGATTTCCTCCAACATTTAGAAAAACTGTTCTCTAATGCTGAGGAAATAATATATCATGGTATCAAATTCTTTCCTACTGAAGGAGGCAACTACAGAAAGCTTTTATTTGTTCAAAGTAACCAGTGCTACAGATGGAAAAAAACAAAAAACCCAATATAACTTCCCCAATATTACTTCAAAACAAACGTATCAAACCTGATTTTCATTAGAATGTAGTTATTTCTTCACACTAATAAATCAAAAAACCAAGACCCACATTTTATATATATATATAAATATATATAAAAGGCAATGCAAACAATTATTGAGCCTCATCTTCCGGACAAGAATGCCAAGTTAGTCTCTCTTCATAAAAAGCAATTACAATTTGAGGACACTTCATATTTGCCTCTTTTGCCAGTACCAAGTCTGCCTCATCAGAATCTTTCCTGTCATGAGAGAAAAAAGTATTCAGTTAAAAAGCCTAAACATTTTTTTGTCAAGTGATAACCATGCATTTCAAAAATCGTAATTCAATCAAAACGTGTTTAAGTGCTTCAAGAGGGTTATGTGGTTACTTGTAGCTGTGTTCCAATAAAATTGCATTTTCCAAGACAGGTCAGTTTGCCAATCTCTGCTTTAGCTAAGTAAAAGCGAATCATTCTTTCAACAGATAACTACTTTCTACCTAGAGCTTCCCTGGTGGCTCAGTGCCAAGAATCTGCCTGCCAATGCAGGAGACAAAGGTCTAATCCCTGGCAAACCACTCTAGTATTTTTGCTTGCAAAATCCATGGATAGAGGAGCCTGGTGGGCAATAGTCCTTGGGGTTGCAAAGAGTCAGCCACGACTTGGTGACTAAAACCAACTTGCTACCTAATGATTGTGAACTATTTATAAAGCCTAGATAGATAGGTTTTTAAAAAATTCATAGGTTTTTTTTTTTTAATAAAAAACATATCTATTCTTACTTTAAAATACAACAGCAATTCACACTCACCATTTCATGAGGAACATTAATTCTCCACTGCTGTCTGTGGCACCAATTATTCGTTCTGGATCAAGACCTCTGGCAAAACCTCTTGGTTTATCAGCCTGTTCAGAAAAAGTTAAATGATTACATAAATGTTTCCACATATTTCATCATAGAGGAAACTAATATTAACTTCCAATTTGTCTTCATGACATATAGCCTTCTGATAGTGAAACAATGATTAGAGCAAGAGTACTAAACACCTTTTAATTTCCATTAAACTTATAAGCAGAAAAAATAAATCTGGATGTCTATAAAAATATTCTGAATCATAAATCAAGAAAACAATTTTTTTCAAAGACACAAAGCAGGAAAAAACCCAAATCTCTTATTTTTAATGATTATAAATTCTTGAAAGTAGTATTTCAAATTACTTCTAGGAATCAGTCTAAATTACATATTTTTAAAAGCATAAACTATAAATAGCAAACCTGTAAAAAGTTTAAAAAAACTGACAGTAATCAGTGCTGTAATCAATCTGAACGATAACAAACCTTATAAAAATAAACCTGTGGCTCTCAAAAGTGTGGTCTGAGGGACCCCCAGGGATGCTGAAAACCTTCTGGACTATTTATCTTCATGATCTCCTCTTTTCATCTATCTGTGACTTCACATAATATTCACATACTTCTACCAAGCAACATATCACAGCAAACTGAATACTGAACCAAAGTCTTATTAAGACAAACACTGACAAAATTTGCAAAAATGTAAAATGCCAGGCCTTGTTATTCTTAACTGAAAATATGGTATTTTATAAATTTCTACTTTAATTTCAAATGCAGTTAGTACTGACAGTTACAATCCATATAAACAAGTTTTTTGGGATCCTTGAGAATTTCCTGCTGCTGCTAAGTCACTTCAGTCATGTCCAACTCTGTGTGACCCCATAGACAGCAGCCCACGAGGCTCCCCAGTCCCTGGGTTTCTCCAGGCAAGAACACTGGAGTGTGTTGCCATTTCCTTCTGCGATTCAGTAAAGTGAAAAGTCGCTCAGTCATGTCCAACTCTTAGCGACCCCATGGACTGCAGCCTACCAGGCTCCTCCATCCATGGGATTTTCCAGGCAAGACTACTGGAGTGGGTTGCCATTTTCTAGAGTGTAGCAAATCCTTTTTCTCCCCATGAGACTTTTACATCATTACCTCAAGCTCTGGAGTCCGACTGCCTAGGTTATAATGATGCCCCTAACCTTTGTGGCTTTGGGAAAGTTAACTTGTGATTCAGGTTCATTTTCCATAAAATACATACTATTAATACTATCTGTTTCATAGACATTTCAAAGTATCTGAAACGCAAATTTAGTTATTCAGAACACTCCCTGGCACATTACATGGGCACAATACAGGATAACCATTGTTCCTTAGTGGCTCAGTGGTAAAAGAATTCACTGGCGAATGCAGGAGATGGGGGTCCGATTCCTGGGTCAGGAAGATCCCCTGGAGAAGTAAATGGCAACCCACTTCAGTATTCTTCCGTGGGAAATCCCATGGACAGAAAAGCCTGGCAGGCTACACAGTCCATGGGGTTCCAAGAGAATACCACAAGACTTAGCAACTAAACAACACTGTTATTAAATGGTGCTTCTATGGAGCATGTGGTAGACTTTCAATTTACTTATAAATGATTCTTAACATTGCCACCTTTTTGCTTTGGTTGCTAAAGCATTCAGAACCAAATCTGTAGCCCCCATCTGTTTTCCTTCTATAAAAACAAAGATAATACACCTACGATCTTGACAGAGTTGACATTAAGTTATTGGACTACCTGTAAAGTACTTATAGTTCAAATTACCTATTTTTAAATCCAAAGTCCCGATCAATAAATCTGTATTGTATATTAGGTCCCCAAGCCTAGATATAATTCAGACCCAAGATTTTTCCCTAAATTACCATGTTAGGCCAAAAGGCAGGGCAAGTATAATCAGTTTTAAAATTGAGGGTAGAAGCAAGGATATAATTTGCCCAAAGCCACAGAGAAACCAATAAAGCAAAGGTTGATTCAAAATACACACGCAGTGAATGAACCAGTTTTCTCAATTCATGCCAATAAAAAAACTATTATGCAAGATTATATACTTCAAAATCAAAGTATTTTTTGGGAATACCAAGGATCATATACCAAAGTTTTGGTCACTACCACTCACTAATGACTGATAATCAGAACGTGTGATATAGATTGTTTTCACTGTATTGTAAGTGATTTTCAATGAAATAACTTTGTATTGTTTTTATTTAATACAGCTGGTTTAGATCAGAGGAAATTGTCTCATCTGGCACCAAATCCATCAATATACCCAAAATAACAGTAGCACAACGATTTAAAGAAATGTAAGTGCTTACTGGACATTTACACAATGTAGGGTTAAATCATGCCTCTCCTTTCATCCTAAGTATTTAAAGAGCCTTTTTAATGATATTTTTCAAGTACTCGTGTCTTAAAAAGTATTTAAAAAAATCAAGCCATCCTTTTACAAAGAAGCCAGTCTGCTGGCCAATGTTTTATACTTACAGCATCTCTTTTCTTCTTTGATTTGCTATCATCAGATTCACTGTCAGACAAAGATTTTCTTTTTGTTCCATCTTTTTCTTTACCAGCTTTTTGAGAATTAAGAAATGCTTCAATTAACTCTGGACAATCTAAATTTTCTTCAGGTTCCCAAGTATTGTCTGCACTGTGTCGTTAAAAAAAAAAAAAAAGTTCTTGGTTAATAACCACTGTCCAGATCAATTTAATAATACCCGAGAAAAAGTGCTCTGTACTGCCGATACTTCCCCCTACCTCCTACCCCCTACATGAAGAATCTGTACTTCATTTTGTGTCTACTTGCACAGTTTGTGCTCAGCGGGTAATGTGTCGTATTACCTCCCAAGTAACTGAACCTGACTAGCGGAATAAATGTAGCTAATATTTTTCCAAGTTATATGGACAACTCACTTTGGAATTTCTCACTTTCTTTCAGAAAAGTGAATTCTGGATCCCACCCCAAATTACTTTATCAGATAGTGCCTAGGGTTAAGGCCTCCAATACTGTGTTTTAAAAAACGTAATTCAGAAGCATTCTCAAACATGAGACAGTATTTTCAATTTCTGCTGCAGTATTTCAATTCTACTCAGAGTGGGAAATGAAAAAAGAATTTTTTTTTACATTTTTAATTGGTTGGGGAAAAATTTCAAAATAAAAATCATGTTTTTGGGACCCATAAGCAAAAGCATTATTATGAACAGTTTACTATATTGCCTATTGTTGCTTTTGTACTATAGTCACAAAGTAGCTGGGACAGAAAGCCAAAGCCCCAAAAGCTCAGACTATCTTCTATACTGGGCTCTTTAGGGAAAAAGCTTGCCCATCTCTGATACAAGGCCAAGATGACCATTTTCATGTTTTTCAGAAGGGCTGGAAAGAAAATGAATGTCAATTACCAAATGTGAAAGTGAGATCAGCCTACAACATTTGTGACAAGATTGCCAACTTTGTGTGCTTTGATCCAAAAAACTTTTACAGAACTACACACAATGAAATGAATCATTTTAGAGATGCTAGGAAAGATGCTTTAAACCTCTGGTTACAATAAGGTCTGTTGATGTCCCGAGACTCTAAAATTGGCAGACTTAAGAGTGGAGGAGGACGAAAGAGCTAAAGTGGAGCCCCCGTTCGGTAATGTTATTTCAATAAAATATTACCTAATACATTATACAGGAGATAGCAGGTCCTTAGTCACACTAGTGGCCTCAACCATGGAGAGAAAGAGGGAGGAGTTAATTTTCCAGTGTTTTGATGGGTAAGATACACAGACAAACAGCTTTTAATGCCTCATAGGATAAAACAAACAAAACCCCACAAAACTGTCTGCCATATGAGGGTAATCACTTCTTTAGCAAATTGGTTAAGTCTTACTTAAAATACTGCAGACTTGGTTCTAATTGTAAGAAATTTTTTTCTAGTGCCTAAATCACAAACTTACATATATATATTTAAGCTCAACTAAGGGTACTGCAAAAATAGAACAGAGAAACACAAATCTTCCACTCAAATCATAATTCCCAAATTGCTGTGGAGGTGATTTTAAATGTGAATGGTAAAAGCAGCAGTAGATAAGAGAACCATTATACTCCCCATCTCAACCAAGCTCAGAAAACTGTTGTCCACTTCCACCTATACATTTTCAATAGTTACTGCTCAGTTTTGCTGTTTTTGTGGTCTAAGATTAGAATTCAAGTAAATTGTAGATGATAAAGTGAGTATAATTTCTGCATGTAAGTTATTCACAAAACAGTAACATTATAAAGACTTTTGTTAGCAATTAGTAACAGGGAATATGAAGAACCAGGTCGCTTAAAAAATACCTAGGCTCTACTTAAAGAGATTAGGAGAATAGTAAGCCTAGGGTAGGATCTGAATTATGATAAACACTTTTGTTTAAGACCCACTAGTATACCTTATATAGCTTCAATATTTTTTTAATGTCCACTGTAGGGAAACAATTAATTAGCACAGTATCCAACTACATTAAAAAAAGCAACCTGTACTCTATATAATTATATAAATTTGACTCTCCAAGGTAAGCAACTAGTCTCAAATCTGCTTGTTTACAATTGCAGGCTAAAGCCTTGACTCTTTAAACAAGATACCCTGAATTATAGGTGCCTTTAAATTCAAAGAAATCTATGAAAAAATGGATAAAACTATTTTTAAGCTAAAAACAAATTTTAAACACTACTTAAGTACAGTTAAACATACAATAAAAGCACTGAGATTTCTTACTCTGTAAATCCTTTCCACTTCAGGAAATACTCCACCTTCCCATTCACTACACGGCGGTCCAGCACTTTTTCTACTACAAATTCTTCAGGTTCTGCCTCTTCAACTTTTTTACTCTTTCCGTTTTGCTTCTTTCCCATTTTTTGCTAAAACAAAAGGGAGAGATTTAAGAAATGTCTTTTTGTTTGATTTTTGAGTACATTTTAAAGGCTAAAACTGCTGATATTATCACTGCATTTAACACCTAAATTTTCACTTTTATATCCCAAGGCAAACACTTTCTGAAAAAGTTAACAGATAATCAGCAAAATAAAGGAATGGTTGATTCTATGGGTTTAGCTCAAATCTATCCCCCACTACCCTTCACTGAAATAATTCATCAAAGACATTTCCCTTGAAAATTGTTTTATCTTTTCCTAGTTTTATTTCTACATAGTCTACAAGACCAAGTATAGTAGAGTTTTCACTCATTGTAACTACAAGACAGCAAAAAACGACTATTAGGAAACTACTAGAGACTAATACAAAGGAGAATAACAGCGACAGGTCTTATTAGGTGAACCATAGACCCATTAAAAATATAGCTCCCAAACGCTAAGTAAGACCCCCTTTCTCAATTCAAACACCAACGTTAAAATCTGTACAATAAAGAGAAAAGATAGCTGCAGAACGAAAACGTGGTTCAGAACCCTGATTATCAATTGCAGGGTCAACCAAGGAGACCATAAGTAGGTTAAGGACAAAATCGTTTCCCCATAATTTCGGTAGATATTACTGACCACTTGGAACAATCTATAACACTGTTAACTTCAAGAGGCCAAAATGCTGGATCATTTTAATTCACTAATGAGAAAAAAAAACCCTTTTCTTCCTGGTTTCTCAACAGAAAGATTCTAAACTGGTCAACAAAATTCACTTAAAACAAGGTTTTAAGTGTGTGTGTCTGTGTGTGTTTAACACTATTTGAGAGAAGCAGGACACCAAGATCCCTCTACTTTCCAATAACTCAAAATGGAGACTAAGCGGGGAAACCCCACATTATGCTCATCTTGGAATCATTTCACCTTAAAAGAGGTGCTATTTTTAAAAAAATCTTAATTGTCCAATTACTAAAGTCATCCTGCACATTGCATGAAAGCAGGGAAAATTAACACCAATGCCTCAAGATTACAAAGGACATCAAAAAATATATAATCATTTAGAAGTGTATACACACATTTCTAAATAAATATCCTATGAAAGAAATAAAAATCCTGTGAAATTTAAATAATGCAGCCAGCATCTGATTTTGCTGGATATCATTCTCCATGTTAGACCGTAAAACTCTCATTAGTCAAGATACTTGGATATTGTACTCAGTCCAATAACTTTCTGCCTCTGTACAGTACAACAAAGGTAGTGGCAGTGGGAAGAAAGAAGAAAAATGAACATAACAAAAGCTTACTAGATACTGATCCTAAACGAAAAACAAAACTACATCCAAGAAAGTTAAGAGGCTAACGGAGTAAAGAAGAGACAAAATAAATGCAGAAAATTAAAAGATTAAAAAAATTTAGCAGAGGAAACAAAATATTTACTACTATAGCACTCATAAGCTAGTTTCAAATGCTCATCTTTTTCAAGAGAAAATCCACTCACTTTCCCACTTAAAGCACACATTACCTCACAACACTTAACAAAATTATTTTAAAATGAAAAGTAGATACTGAAGACTATCAAACTGTAAGCAGGAGCAATTTAACAGAAGCATCTATTTGCTTTTTGTATCTATATATCTATCCCCACAGTCTCAGGGACAGGTAGCTCCTTTCCCATCCAATACTTTAAAGATACTGGTGATTGTAAAGCCAATTTAATTATCTACATTTTGGTTTACTGATTACGAAATTTGAAAGACAGTTCATTCCTGAGACGTGTTCGAAGATGCTTTGGGCTTTCCCAAAAGCATGGGAATAAAGAATGCCACCAGACAGGCTTTATATTTCATATTTAAACATTTCTCAGGATGTCTGACTTAAAAGTGCATATCTAATGATGAAACAAACAAAAAAACCCACCAACTTATCCTTTTGTTGTGAAACCCAAGGGCAGAAGTTACAAACCAAAAGGAAATGTTTTGCTCATTTAGATGTTAACACACTAACCTTCATATACTTGCAATTATTAACACAATGTATTAGAATTACATAACTGAATTTCATGATTTTTATGTGAATATTTCAGTGCTTAAATTAAAATCTGTAACTTAACAAGGCTGAATACACATATGTCAACAATCTGTAGAACTTTTAATGAAACCTAAGAATGCAAACTGTGGGTTTAAGAACTGCTGGAGAGAAAAAAAATTGCTCAGAAGATCTAGTCTTCTCTCTTTTCTGGACATGCGTGATGTTTTTCATGCTGAGTATTTAAAAAAACTGCACTGCAATGATTTAAAGTCCTTCTGTATTTTAGAATAAGCACGTTTGAAACATGACAGTAACCAAAACAATTTGAAAGACACAACTTTCATCTCAATCTAACTGTACAAGATATCCGTTTTTTAAACAGGGCAATACTGAAAATACCTGCTTTCTCTAGAATTCAGTATAGAGTAACTTAGAGAACAGTAATCAACAAGGCTTTATTACTTTGTCTGTCTATACCTGTAACCTTCTTCCATGTCACATAAATTTGTGTATCTTTCCAAAATAAAAATACTTGGTAAAACTCACATTGTGCTACCCTCCCAAAATTAGGTTTCTTTAAATGAATCGAAACACTATGAAGTCAAGTGAATGTAATAATTTCCTTTTATGCTCCTAACTTCTCCCCATTAAGTTGTGGGGGAGAGGGAACTTGGAACTACATATGGGTGTAATTTCCCAACCACAGAGGTGCAGTTATAATTTTGGGAGGAAAAAAGTTTGAGTTAGATCCTTAAATATTTTAGGTTTTCATTAACTTACCAATGTAGTTTTATTGGAGGCCATTTTTTATTGCAGACTTGAAGAGCTATTACTAAAAAAATGCATGACAGTTAAGAAGTTTGTAAGACATAAAAAGATAGCTACACGTAAGTTTTTGTTTTGATTCCAACCCCCACCTAGTTAGCCCATGTCATCAAACATATACAAATCCAGAGGAGCAGTTTTAAGATTCTGAGTAAACTAGTGATACGTGCCTGAGAGTATATCAGTGCTGTAAGTTATCTATACAACCTTACTGAGAACCTAGTATCCGCGAAAGCTTTACAGGGTAAAAATTTGACAAATTTTTTTTTTTCCAATCCGAATCCCATTTAAACCATAGTCAGCATTTTAAAAAACTAGCTAAATAACCTGGTTCAAATCAGACAAGTGTCCAATCGATTACAATAATTAGTGTGAATTTCCCCTCTAAGACATTAACAATCGGAAGAGTCGTCTATGTAATTTAATTCTAACTTGGTTTCTTCTTAGAGACCTTCTCAATCACTAGTTGAAAAACTAAAACATACCGAGATGCTCCAGTTACATTTCGTGCCACTTTTGAAAACAAATCAGTTATTTCTGCACTTTCATCCGCTCCCCTTAAACCCCTACCCCACCCGGCTTAACGAGGCCTTAGCGCCCGGCCCCTAACCCCGCCACACGAGAGCGCGGGCCTCGTGGTCAGCGCATCCGCGGGGAGAAACAAAGGCCGCGGCGCGGGGGCTCAAGGGCACTGCGCCACGGGGCCCGTGCCTCTCCCCACCCGGCGGCGGCCACGTAACGGAGCGCCCGCCGCAGTCTGCGGACACTCGGCTGCGCGGATGCGGGAGAATGCACCGCCCTCCCTGGAGGCCCAAGTCGCCGACCAAGCACGGGACGGGAAGGAAGGCCCCCTCAACCTCGTCCGGGATGGGGGAGGGGAGGAAAAAATGCGCTTTGTCTAGAAATAAGGCGGCTGGCGCCACAGCTTTCAACCTTGAGAAGAGTCTCATCCCCTAAACCAACTACAGACGCCGGCCCGAAGCCAGGCCCGCCACGGGGTCTCTGTTCGCTTCTCCTTTCCTTCCCGCCAGGTCCTGACTCGGGGTCCGGCGAGGAAGATAGGAAGCGGGGAAATGCGGGTCTCTGGGGCTTATGCGGTATCTTAAGCAACACCACCGAGTGAAAGCTAGAGAAAAAAAAAAAGACACCGACTTCACCGCCTCTGAGCTGCTCCGGGTCCCGGGTCTGCGACGTCTCCGGCCCTGCGCGCCTCAAGCTCCAGTCACATCCGAGGGGGAGGGGGGCTGGGGAGCAGCGCTGCGCGCGGGGCCGCCGCTGGGGGGAGGGGAAGGTGGCACCGCCCACGCCAGGCAGCCGCCAGGGGCGGGGTGGGCGCGCGCCCCGGGGGGTGGGGCCGCGCGCCGCGCAGTGCCCGCCGGGAGCCCGAGCCGGAGCCCGGGCCCGACGGAGGGGGGAAAGCAGGGGGCGGTGACAGCGGCTCTTAGAGTTCGCGGCGTGGCGTCTGGTGGTCGCCCGAAGGGAGGGCGAGGAGGGAGCTGAGGGCCGCGACCTAAGCCTACTCAGCGGAGGTGTTTCCTGCTTTGCTGCCGCCTTAGCGACTGGCGCCAAAACAGGACTCCGCCCACTTCCTCGCCCCTGGGGTTGGGTGCCTCCAAACGTTGGGGGTGGGTGGGAGGAATCGGGAACTAAGAACGAGCACCACTTTCGACTACCTGAAATGTGGACCCCAAAAACATTGGCCAGGGTTAGGGTGGTGGATCGTTAAGTGTAATTTGTTGACTAGAAGTCGCTTCGGGTGTTTCCGGAAGGGGTCAGTCGGTTCTCCGCGCAGAGAGGGGAGGATAGGAGAAGGTGGGGGAGGGAAAACACAGTGGAAGAGACTACAAAGATTTTTTTAAAACTGGGGACCGAGGAAAAGCCATCGAAGCGTAGCTGTAAGGACCACTTCCCGGGATGAGGGGGCTGGACTTTTGGGTTGAGGATTAAGCTCCTCCCAACAGCGTTAATTTCAAACTGCGCGACCGTTTCTCACCTGCCCTGCGGGGGCAGTCCCCAATTCCGAGAGACAGAAATACGCAGGACTCGAGCCTTCCGCAATTTACAGAGCCCTTTTACGCAACTGACGTCCAGCATCAGTGCTGGCCTTAAAGGGGGAGGGGCACGTACTTGGCGCTAGGAGGTCGTAGAGCGTTCCCGCCATTGGCGGCGGTTAGGACGTTTACGCAACGGCCTGACGTAGGGAAGACGCGTTAGTCGGGGGGAAGGTTCTAGAAAAGCGGCGGCAGCGGCTCTAGCGGCAGTAGCAGCAGCGCCGGGTCTGGAGTGGAGGTGCTCCAGCGGTGTTGTTTCTCGAGCAGCGGCAGTTCTCACTACAGCGCCAGGACGAGTCCGGTTCGTGTTCGTCCGCGGAGATCTCTCTCATCTCGCTCGGCTGCGGGAAATCGGGCTGAAGCGACTGAGTCCGCGATGGAGGTAACGGGTTTGAAATCAATGAGTTGTTGGAAAGGGCATGGCGAGGCCGTTGGCGCCTTACTGGAAGTCGGCCATCCGCCTCCGTGGGAGAGCGGCAGCGAAATTGGGCCACTTCATAAGCGGTTGGTCTCAGGATATTTTTGGAGAGGGGTCGTTAGCAGAGGCCTAATTGTACAGCACCTTCCCCACCCTCAGCCTCACGGCGCCATTTCCCTTTGCTGGGGGTGGGGGATGGGGAGCTTCCACATGGCGGACGCAGCCCCACTTTACTGAAAGTGGGGCGCGGAGGCAGGAATTCCTACTCCGTTTTTAAAGAAGGGTGGTTTGGGGGTCCTGGCGTCCCCGCGTTGGAGCGTTTCGGCGGGTTTTGGGTCCTAGCGAACCGGGCTGCGGAGCTTCCCCTCCCCCCTCCCGGGAACCGGATTTGGCGGCCGCCATTTTCATTTCTCTCCTTCCTCGCAGCGATTTCTTTTTAATTCTCTAGATTTGACTAGCTTGACTTTTTCAGTGAGGACTAGAAGTGGGTAACTATTCATTTCTTTTTTCGGACTGTTTTCGTGCTGTTTCGAGGTGGATTCCGAGTGTGTAGGGAGCTTGGAGCTTTAAAGTCCTGCGCACCTCATTAGAGGCTCGCTCCTTTCCCCTCGATGAAATGGCGCCATTGCGTTCAGGAGCCGCACCGAAGGGCGGGGGGAGGGGCGGCGTTCTCCTGGGCGGTTTCGCTCGGCTTAGGAGGTAAAACCCTCTAGGGTGTTGGGCCCGGTTTCACGCGTGCCACGGTATAAAGACCTCATATTTTGTTTTTCAGTCCTTGTTTGAGTAACAGTTTTACCTGCGTTTCCGGTGATTGAAAAGGCAGTTGAATCGTAGAAAACATAAAATGAAAATTTTAGAGAAGATTATCGATTTTGCCGGAGGCCGTGGGGAAGGAGGTCTTTGGGGGGGGGCGGTGTTCGGTTCAGAATCCTTTATTTTCCTGACGGATTCTTTTTTAATCGTATAATTTATTTGTATTTTAAGTAGTATTTTTACCGGGGAATTTAGTCTTTACTGGGTAAGGTTACGGGTGTTTTTTTAGTGATAAACTTGAAATTATGAGTTTAGTTGTACTCTGATTAAAACATGGCTCGGTCCCTCAATGCGTGTTCTGCTGTATACAAAACTTTTATTAGGCTGAGCCACTGTGTTTTTGAACTTTGTCACTTGCTTTTCTCGTTTATGTTTGCAATCATGGTTGATGATTACATTGATAAGCATAAGGTCTCAAGCGAAGGGGGTCTGCCTGGGTATTTTCATTGACCCTAAGCACGCTTATAAAATAACTTTGTTTGTAATCGATAGTGGACAGCGGGTAAGTTTGGAAAATGAGGTAAGTAATGAGTTTTTGCCTTTTGTTAGTGATTTGTAATGTTGTAGATGTATTTTAGTCTCTTTATTGGGGTTTTAAAAGGCCAGTTAACTGACAAGTGTTTGGAATAAATAAAATATGCTTAAGTGAAGTGTACAAATACCAGTATGTCAAGTTACCGTTTTAATAGATTGTTCTTTTAAGTGTTTGATAAGCTAGTTTGAGAATTTGTCTTTTCAAAAATTTCAGAATCTTAAAAGTAACTGTACAGGCAAAGAAATCTCTGCATTATTACTGTTTTCTAACATGTTGGGAGAATATCATGCATGGAGAGAAACTTGATGGAACTATGGGTTGAGTGTTGTAGTTCTACTTAATTTACCTACGTGCACTTGGTGGCTAACTTTCGTTTCTGAATGTTATTTAACCTAGTCAACTGAAAACCAAATAAAATGATCCAAGCTTCCTTAACTGATAGCCCCAAATACAGAGCTATTAATGTAGCTTATATGCGTGCTGGTTTGTAAGGATTGAGATTTCAGCTCAGGCTCTCTTCTCACATGAAAGTTGTTTTATGCTGTGTAATTTGCCAAAAGACCACTGAGTTCTACATGGTGAAGTGTAAGTCGTAGTGATATTTTGTAACTAGAGAGGATAGTCACAGTGGTCATTTAAATATTTTTATGGTTTTTGAAAATTGAAATTACAGTGTCTTTTACTGTATTTGTCTTTTGGTTCAGTAATAGTGGATTGGGCCATCAACAAAACCAGCTATGTTAAAATATGTGCTTTAGAGACCGTCAATCATAAAAGTCATTTTATACTTTGGTCAGAAAAGATAAATTTTGAGGCTATTTTGCCACATATATTGAACTTTTAAGATTTTCTCTGGAGAGTTGGTATATGAGGAAAGAAAGTCAATACTAAGTTTTTCAGGGTTTTGAAAATTGAGTTACATTATAATCACCACCAGAGGGAGCAATGAAGGGAAACTCATTTCTTAAATGCTAAATCCAGAAACAAATGGGAACTGGGTTATAAAGCGAAAGTTGTTATATTTTAAAAATTTGTATTTGAATATGTAAAAGTGAACTCTGTTCTAAGTTATAGGATCGAATGCAGATATTGATAAGACTCTTAACTTTACAGTCACCAGGGACTAGATTTGCTCTTCTTTCTTCAGAAAGATTTTTTTTAAAACTAAGTGATGCTATATTTGTTTAAACTCATTTAATGTCAAGTAAGTTTATATCAAGCATAATGATTTTGAAACGTGTAGTTTGGCTGAGGCAATTTTTTTTTGGTGTAACACAACTAATATGCAGTTTAACATATGGTTTAAATTTGATGTAAGTTTTTTTTTTCCCCCCAGAAAACTTTAGAAACTGTTCCTTTGGAGAGGAAAAAGGTACTCTGCCAGCAGGTCACCTCATATTTAAGAATTTTATTTCCAGCATACAAAGAGAAAATGTAAATAAAAATTGAAATGCTGTTTTCCTTTGCAGAGAGAAAAGGAACAATTCCGTAAACTCTTTATTGGTGGCTTGAGCTTTGAAACTACAGAAGAAAGTTTGAGGAACTACTACGAGCAATGGGGAAAACTTACAGATTGTGTGGTACGTTAATTGTGGAAGTCCTTAGGGGTACTAATCCTTTAACTGTTGGATTTCTCTGTTAAAGACGTTAAGTGACTTAAAGAAACTCACTTAAATTTATGTTGATTATTTTTAAATGCTGTAAGTAATGAGATTAAATGGTAACATCACTACTTTGTATTTCAAGGTAATGAGGGATCCTGCAAGCAAAAGATCAAGAGGATTTGGTTTTGTGACTTTTTCTTCCATGGCTGAAGTTGATGCTGCCATGGCTGCAAGACCTCATTCAATTGATGGGAGAGTGGTTGAGCCAAAACGTGCTGTTGCAAGAGAGGTGAGCAAATAGGCAACTTGTTTGTTCAATAAACAATCTGGGCTGAAATTCTGTTTCACAGTTAGTGGCTTTTCAAAGAACAAGGTTCTTTATCATAAAGGTGCCTTGCTTAGTATTTGGCCATAAGATAGAAGCCATGTTTATTACCCAGATGGTGTGCTCTTACTCCTATTTGTGGTTTCTTCTGTCAGGATGTCTTTTTTCCTCTTATTTCAGGAATCTGGAAAGCCAGGGGCTCATGTAACTGTGAAGAAGCTGTTTGTTGGTGGAATTAAGGAAGATACTGAGGAACATCATCTTAGAGATTACTTTGAGGAATATGGAAAAATTGATACCATTGAGATAATTACTGACAGGCAGTCTGGAAAGAAAAGAGGCTTTGGATTTGTTACTTTTGATGACCATGATCCTGTGGATAAGATTGTGTGTAAGTGTCTATAAGTGCTAGGATTGTAGCTCTTGAACATTTTAGGTTTTGGGTATGTTAACACCTACAACTTTGTTAAAAAGTAAGCTTGTAACTTAACTATTATAGGATACTGACTTAATGGACTCTGAACTTTTCATTCCAGTGCAAAAATACCATACTATCAATGGTCATAATGCAGAAGTAAGAAAGGCTTTGTCTAGACAAGAAATGCAAGAAGTCCAAAGTTCTAGAAGTGGAAGAGGAGGTAACTTTTAATTCCATTTTTTTCTTAGGATTTATTTGTGTAAATGTTAGTTACTAACCAGGGTGTTTATTGTAGGCAACTTTGGTTTTGGAGATTCTCGTGGTGGAGGTGGAAATTTTGGACCAGGACCAGGAAGTAACTTTAGAGGAGGATCTGGTAAGTCCACCTTTAAAGCTGAGGAGGGTGAATGTGCTTGAAAAAGTTTTGATTGGAGTCTAGGAAGTCTGACCTACTTTGTTATCTGTAAGACTTAAGGTGAGATCGGTCCTAATGGGATATTCTAATTTGGTTAGCAAGAGGTAGTAACATTTAAAATCAGAGTTGTATAGCTCTTAATCATGGACAGATAATTGCAGAGATTGTTTCATGGTCTTCAGTTTCTGGAAGAGTTAAAAGGACATTGTAGCTATTTTAAATTTAGGAGACATTTTACAAATAGTGAGTGGAAATACAGTAGAGGTTTGAAGAGATCTAAAAGTTTCTTTGCTTCAGGCTTTATATATTGGTTAATCTCAGGTAACTATGTAGTAAATAGAAAAACTAGCATTGTCCATTGTTAACTGCTTTTTTATAAGTGGACAACCTGGAGGAAGTAGAAGCTAAAAAATTGAGTTCCATAAACCAGAATAAAATAATCCTCCTTTTCTTCTGCCCTTAACAGATGGATATGGAAGTGGCCGTGGATTTGGGGATGGCTATAATGGGTATGGAGGAGGACCTGGAGGTCAGTTTCTTCTACTTTTTGATAATATGTGTCTAAAATCTTAATCATACCATGTGCTATTTGAGCATAAACATGAAATGTCTTTTCTAAATTTTCATCTTAGCTGTTGAAAATTACTGAAAAAGTTACTTGCAGGTGTTGTTACACTTCTGCAAATGTAAGAATTAAAGATATTAAAATTTAAAAAATAAAAAACTTTAAAAAAATGCCCTATTTCTCAAGCAAAAGAATTGGAGATAATAATATTTTGTATAGTGTTTTTCTCAAAAGTATTAAAAAGTGGTTATGAGCAAGATGAACATTATGACAGCGGAGTGTCTGTAGGAGCACTGTGTTGTCTCATCTCTTACCAGGGTGAATCTACCAGGATAATGTCCCAAAAGTCCCCAAGAGAATTTTTCCAGAACATACCTGGTGTGCTGCTTCCATGCCTAGCTAAGGTTTTAAGCCACTGTTATTAGTTCATGTGTTTTATTGAAGTACAAAAAAGATAGGTACCTACTGACGAATGTCGGAAGAAGAGGTGTGAAACTGAGCTCAGGATAGACCTCATTTCTGGTTTTGCACTGATTAGGCATGACTTAAGTTATACTCCTACATGTCACTATTTCCAGCTTTGTTTTGAAATCCAAATATTGATTTGGTTTTATGAGAAAGAGGAGTTTTTACAGTTAACTGCAAGCAATCTGAAACTACCGATTAAAGTCTTAAGTCAGTGTGAGTTTGCTAATTTCTGGTTCTTCCCCCCGTTTCTACTGAAGAGAAAGGTATGGTGGGCATTTTATTTACGAGAAATGGTAGGTAATTTGCATTAGCCCACACATAGTGTCTGCCCCGACTTACCCCACAAACTTAACACAATAAGTATTTCAAGATACTGTCAAGAGAATCCATAGTATATTTAGTTTGGACCAATGGCATTACAGGTATTTGCAAAGGTTTTACCCAGTTGGTTTGTGGGTAGGCCTTCCTCACTGGCAGCTGTTCACAAAGGTGGATATTCAGAATCTGCCCTTGAGGCTATTTTAGAGAAGATGTTATAGAAAGAATCTTTTACCTGTAAAATTGAGTTTTGGAAAGCTGGAAATGGATGTAATAAGACAGTTCAAATGGCGTTGAAAATACTAATTACTTAAAGGCTTATTTTATAATAGGTGGCAATTTTGGAGGTAGCCCTGGTTATGGAGGAGGAAGAGGAGGATATGGTGGTGGAGGACCTGGATATGGCAACCAGGGTGGGGGCTACGGAGGTGGTTATGACAACTATGGAGGAGGTAATAAATTCACCTGCAACCTTTATGTGGGAATTTGGATTGGAATTAATGGCTTTAACACGTAAGATTTTTCATTTCATTGTTGTCAGTAGTTGTCTTTAAAAATGTAGAACTGTAGATAGGTGTTTTGTATTCTGATTTGTTTTTGTGGGAATTTGTCTAAAATACTTAGCATGTATCATCGGTTTAATACTTGTATGAGGTTCATTGTGCAAAAGTTTCCAAATTTTTCTTACAGGCAATTACGGGAGTGGAAATTACAATGATTTTGGAAATTATAACCAACAACCTTCTAACTATGGTCCAATGAAGAGTGGAAATTTTGGTGGTAGCAGGAACATGGGGGGACCATATGGTGGAGGTAATTAGATTTTTCAGATTAGAGATGAAATGTTAATAACTTCATGACTTGAAGATGACAATTGTTCATTGTTTATGTTTGGGTAACACGTCCCACCAAATACAAAGTGTTGTGGAGATCAAAGTTGTGGGAAAATAAGAATGTAACATCACTTTGGGAAATTATTGTAGAGGTTGGGGTATCTAGTAGTGTAAAATAAATGAACTACACATTTTCAGTGGGATTTTTCCTTTTGGCTGACTAAGAAAAAGCCAAATTTGCTGAGAGCACTTTGCAAGTGGTATAAATTTTGTATGTATCTTTGAAAGCTAGCTTAGTAAATCTGAATTTTTAGTTCAAATCGTTGTTATTCTTGAGATAGATTTTTACATTTTCTTAAGCTGGGTATATTTTTAAATTTCTTAACTTGTATGATTATGGGAAAGAGCCCTCTAAAAGAATAGCAGTGATAATCTATGAATTTGGATAATTTGTCTCTTGAGTAAAGAGGTTAACTAGAAACAAGTAATGGTCTGTGATCTGCTTGTTTTAAAGAGTGGTTATAAAATAATTTGGGAAATTAAGTTTGTTTTCTCTTAATCCATTAATTTTAGGAAACTATGGTCCAGGAGGCAGTGGAGGAAGTGGGGGTTATGGAGGGAGAAGCAGATACTGAGCTTCTTCCTATTTACCATGGGTAAGTAGCTTTTAAGTTTTACATTGTTAATGTCTTGGGAGACCTAGCTGCCAGGAGTTAAAAGCTTTTTAGGATCATGTTATCTTTCCTTAAAATCTGGTTAGATGGATAATTTCATAACCTATTTTTTTTTACTCTTTACTTCTGTTGAAACAGGCTTCACTGTATAAATAGGAGAGGATGAGAGCCCAGAGGTAACAGAACAGCTTCAGGTTATCGAAATAACAATGTTAAGGAAAATCTTATCTCAGTCATGCATAAATATGCAGTGATATGGCAGAAGACACCAGAGCAGATGCAGAGAGCCATTTTGTGAATGGATTGGATTATTTAATAACATTACCTTACTGTGGAGGAAGGATTGTAAAAAAATGCCTTTGAGACAGTTTCTTAGCTTTTTAATTGTTGTTTCTTTCTAGTGGTCTTTGTAAGAGTGTAGAAGCATTCCTTCTTTGATAATGTTAAATTTGTAAGTTTCAGGTGACATGTGAAACCTTTTTTAAGATTTTTCTCAAAGTTTTGAAAAGCTATTAGCCAGGATCATGGTGTAATAAGACATAACGTTTTTCCTTTAAAAAAATTTAAGTGCGTGTGTAGAGTTAAGAAGCTGTTGTACATTTATGATTTAATAAAATAATTCTAAAGGAAATTGTGTAATTATAGACTTTTTATTTTAAATAAGTTAAGGAGTGGGTAGTATAATTAAGGTCTATTGCAAAGCTGTTGTTATATTTGTGTAAGATAAATGCTGGTCAGATGTAAGTGTGTTGTCTGCAATTCATGAGGATTAAATTATCTAGATAACTTAAGGGATATCTCTGCAAGGAGAAACACCTTTTTAGATCTTTTAGATGCTGCTGCTTCAATGCAAGGAAAGGAAAATAACCCCAGCGAGGTACTCTTCAGGGATACAGGTCTAGTACAAGAGAACTCTTTGACGGCTACTAAGGTCAGCCAGTCTTAAAAAACTGTGCTGTTTCTACAAAGCTTTAACTACAGTAGTTTTTAAGGATGCCAACGAAAGCTGAGGGTGTAGAGCAAAATAGTTCTAAGCTTCAGTTAAACTTCTTTAGGTAAGATCTCATTTACTTTTCCTTTCTTAATTTTCCTCCCCCAAAGATAAACTAATACTCTTCAATGGTCTTTCAGTATAGCTGGTTCTTATGTAGTATAACATAGCTATAAATTGAGTTTAACAATTTTATAAACTCAAGAGAATAATTTTTATAAACCCTGTTTTCCAATCTGTCATTTTACTTATATTATTTTGGTTGTTTTTTTTTCCCCCTTTTTTTCCTTCTTTCCCACCCCCTCCCCCTCTATGAAGATTCAGGTGCTTAACATATCATTTTTTTCCCTGCTGGAATTTTAGCATTGATATGAACCATGGACAAGTATATTCTGCTGCCACAAAGACTGTAAAGTGCTTCATTTCAACAGCTGAGGCAAGCCAAGTGATCATTAATAAAGCTTTTCTTGGTTCCTTCAGTGGTGTTGGTAGTAAAATGGTAGGTAAAAGTTAGGCTGCAAGTTAAATAAATCATGAAATTTCCCATCGTTAACACCCTTCTGTATTCACATTTCTTGGATCAAGCATTTTGAGTGAACTAGGGTTTTTTTTTTATTATTAAAAATAAAAGACTTTTTTTAATTTCAATACTGTTCTAGCTTTACATGCATAACAGGATCAGGCTAAGAAAAAGGTAGGGCAAGATGGTTGGATCTACTTTCAGATAATATGTATTTATGAATAAAGTGTCTACATTATAAATCTGTACATATCCAATTCTAAATACTTGGGTTTAAATGCGGTAATTCTTTCCCAATCCCTACCCTATAGGAGAGATATAGGTTGGCTGCTGAAATTTCATTTCTTAGATGTCATCAGAGATTGATTGCCTGGCTTTATTGCCTTTTCAGGAATGTGATAATCAGGGCATATTCTACTGTATGCACCTGAGTCTTCTTTGATCCTAAGACCACCACTGAAGTTATTTAGGTTCTTTGGACAAACATGATAAACTTCTTCAGATACTTTTTTTTTCCTTTGGCAGGAAGGTGTCTTGCTGCAGGTAACTAATGAAGAAGTGGTCAACCACAGAGTCTTCAAGAAATAAGAAATTCTGTACCATCTGAAAGTAGTTCTTGTTGGTGCCTTCATTTTAAAAAAGCACTCTTTTAAGATTAAAGGGAAATGTTTTCTGATAAAACAGACTTCATTTAGTTATAGGGTCTTAATATAAAACAATTACAAATTGAGTATTGTTTGTAAAAGAGTAAACATCAAGTCAGCTAGAGAGATAAATGTTATCATGTTTTGAATTAGGTTTTGTGAGTAGACAGATAAAAATTCTATTTTAAATATAAAGTTATCAAATAAATACTTTTGTATTCAAATAATTGGTGTAATGTTTACACATAAAATGTGAATCTTGTTCTATGAACATTAAGTTGTCTAAAGGATTGCCATCCCCTAGATTTTTAAAGCAGTTTCACAAAGCAAATGCATATTGCCATTTTCCTTTGAATATTGATAGACATAAGAAAAGCATTGTGGACATTACTGGCTGTCCCTAATAAAATGCCATTCTTTATACACTGTATATTCAGCGTTTGAATAATGCTATAGATTTCTGGCTTTGCCTTGTATGTTTAACGTTGCTGGTGGTGGTTTTAAACCAGCTAAAGTGGTCCAAAAGAGGTGGCTGTGCAAACGCATGGAGACATAAAATCTGTGACTTAGGTTTGTTTTGTTGTATTACACTAGTATCATGGTTGTCTTGAGGGTTAAACATGATGGTATACCTGGATGTTCACTTGGAACAATGAAAAACCAAAGGGGACAGAGTAAAGTTGACTGTTTTACTATTTTGGGTCTTAATGAGGTCTCTCACAGGTAAGTCAAAATAATGATGGTTAACAGAAGATGAACTTTGTTTAAAATCTGCATCCATTATTAGCTATAAACTTGTTAACATCTGACTGGATTTATTAGGGAAAATAAGATCTTAAAAACGTCCATCTCTCTGAAGAAGTTAAACTTTGAAGATAAATCAAGTTGGTATAATAAGATCTTAGAACACCCAGGGTTTAACACCAGCACAAATAGGGAAAGGCATTTTAGGATGAATGAACGGGCTGAAATGAACGAACTATGAAATAGGTAATATGGAATGTTCTGTGTCTTAAGTGTTGAGCTGCTAATTTTCTTTTAGAAATGAGATTTAAGGAAGTTTCCTGAAAGAGGGGAATCAGTACTGTTAAATACATTCACCTCACAGTGTATTTAAAGTGTTTGGGAACAGCTTAGCTGTGGTTCTTGCTGAAGCTCAGGGTTATATAACCTGAGCTTGAAAACATGATTGGGGCTTGAAAATTTGAATCCAAAATGGCCTAATGATCGGAGTTGAAGATCACCCATAGTGAAGCAACAGACTTAAAAATGCAACACGTTTGAAAGTGGTCTTGTGATCACATCAGGGGGCTGGGGGGAGTTGCTCACATGATAAAGAAAAAGCAAGCATTACTGGGAATCTTCTTGGGTGGGTGGCTCCCACCCCTGGTGTCTGTCTTTGGTGAAATGTTTTGAAACTGGATATTCTTTGGTTTTCATTATCTCAAGTAAGTGTGTGAGTATAAGTTAAAGTTGGTCTCAAATTCTTTTAATTGTATTCAGTTACTGTTCAAGTGTGGAGTATATGGTGCCTTTGCAGGAGGCAGAAATTGCAGTATACCTGAAGTGGATGTTTACAATTTTGTCTTGGTTTCACTTACATGTCTTCAAAATTTGAAACATGTTCTCAGGTAGTATATACACAATGATTTTAATGCTGCTCTGCTGTTACTGCAAGTAATAAAAGAAGCAAATTCAGATCTTTGAAGGGAGACTAATTCAGGTATTTTAATATTTAAATGAAAAATGTTTAAATCGTCAAACACTGATATATGTCCCATAGGATGAGTTTTTCTGCTTTCAATGGCATCTGTATCCTATGGGTTAGTGCTGAGCTGGAGCCAGCCTTGAAATGGGCCCCAAATATCCAGATCTTACTGAGCACCCATTGTTTGAACTGCCTGGTGGCTCAGACAGGAAAGAATCCACCTGCAGTGCATGAAATTTGGGTTTGATCCCTGGGTGGAGAAGGGGATGGCTACCCATTCTTGCCCAGAGAATTCCATAGGATGCCAGCAAGTCCATGAGGTCAAAAAGAGATGACTGATTTAACACATGCCTTGCTTGAACTACATACAGTAGTAACTTTTATTTCACCTGAGGATTTCATCATGGCCTGTTAGGTGCCAAAAGGGGTGTAAGCTTTTAATATGAAGAAAAAGTGGTTGAACCAGGTTTCACCTGATTTTCAACTGATGTAATTTTATCACAAAGGGATTTCAGGACCAACAGTGTTCTATAGGAAAGGAAAGGGCATACTTTCATGTTGGGAGCAATTCAAAATGAAATGTTTGGGTCAATCTGTGAACTCAGGAAGATCTCAGAACTAGAAGTCTGGTCAGTCTTAGGGTATGAATTGGTAAGTAGGGAACTTCGACTAAAATGCTGAGAGGAGGCTTTGCTGATAACTGGAGAGTAAACAGCTTCAGTACTGCACCAGATTCCAATATGTGTCTTGTACGAAGTGACTGTCCAGACAAGCCCATGGCAAGTGAGATTGAACTGGCTGATGATGGCTTCATTCATACACCTTTGGGGACAGTGCACCAGATCTCAAAATGTTTAAGTTTTATGGTGAATGTTTTGAATTCCAGCTCTTCAACTATACCCCTTTCCTCCTCATTTGATGTTCTATATAGTTCTTTGTGATCTTGACGTTTCAGGGATTGGGGGATATGCTGAGCCTGAAAAGGACACTCAATTGAGCAAACCAGGGTACCTATACAGTTGCATAAAACTTTCACAAGTAAATTGGTTTTGTGGACACAACTTGAAATAACTTGTGCTTCCAAGAAGTCGGAACACAAGAGGTGTGTTGCCCTCCAAAAAGAAAGTGGGTCAACAGTGAAGTGGGCATTGTTCAGAACTGGTCAAAAGAGCTGAACTTTGATCAGGAATCATTTTGCTTTGAAACAGATTTCTAGGTTCAGTTTAAAATGGAAGTTTTCTGTAACTTACTCTGCACTTCAGTAACCTAAAATAACTGATTTGTGATACTAGGTAGTGAAGATTCTAATATCTGACCCTATGCGTATGTAGGTGTTCAGTTGTGAACACCTGACTGAAGTGGGCAGCCACTTGTTCCAAGGATCAAAGTTGGCATCTCTTGCATTGGCAGGTGAGTTCTTTACCACTGGCACCATTCAGGGAGCCCTATCAGACAGATTGGACAGCATTTATGTTACTTTCCTCAAACCACGACAGTTTGGACAGCTTTCTCATATTGTTTTCAAGTGCTGCCATTTCTAAGATGACCAAGTTGTTTTATAAAAGCATTTCATTTTGCTTTTATTTGTTGTCTGCTTATTTACTGATTTATCACTTAGTGTAAGTCGAGTTCTTGTATGATCCATAATGTTTTCACATTTAAGGGGGTTTTTTTGGTGTGAACTTGTTAATTTTCTAGATAAGAGAGCCATCCCTACAGGCTGGCTTTACTGCCAGGGAGTTCCAGTTCCCCATATGCAGGTAGTTAACGTGGGGGAAGACTCTTTGTCCTCAGACATTAATGTAGTGCATTATTTTGAAAGCTCCTGGATTTGGGCGGGGCAGGGCGTATCCTAGAGTAGAACCTGGTCCATTTCATGTCATGTGTTAATTTTGGAGAGGTGGGGGAGGCTAATATTGTCAGTTCAGCATACTGACTTCAGTTTGGCTAGAGTCTGATCAATTTGTAATTTAATACTATTGCTGTCCTATTTGCTGGATATTAACCTGTATTTTTGAATGTGGGTATTGGAGAACTATAAACTTGCTTAGAATCTATAAAAGGCAAAAGTGAACACTATAAAATCAAATATAAAGTTTATTTCCACAGAAAAAGCTATATAAGTTAAGATTCATAAAAATTAAGCTAAAAGGCTCTTGAAAAGTCACTAAACTTCAGTGCCAAGTGAAAAAACCTTGAGTAAAAAAACATGTTTTGAAATAACTGCATCCAGTGTTTGCTGCTTTTTAAAAGACCATCTTAAGAGATGGCTACTAAAGTAGGCTCTTTCCATGTCACACTGTACATACTATTAGGACTTGATGAAGTTGTGGCTTCTGCCCCAGGTCTGACACTGATACCTAAACTTGTCCACATAAGCTTGAAAACAGTTTTAACTGAGTGATTCAAGTTGTAGTACTTAAAAGCGAACACGAGCTAAACTTGGAAGCATATTTGTGAGCCTGTATCAGTTTCTAACTGCTTTTATGTATATTGGTGTAATCCATCTTCAGTTTTTTCTCTCATTTTTTCGATTTCCCTTTTGGTTTTCCTTTTTCTGGCCTGGGATCATTAATTCCTTGGGTACAATCACAACACTTCCATCGTGGGTGCACTGAAGAGCATACTGGTTTGGACTGACTGGTCTACCTTGATCATCTCTTAACCTACTAAAAACATCACGATAGAGGTGGTGCAGTTTCTGTTTCATTATGTTTATAGCTTTGTGACACTGGGATTGCTCTCTTTTAAGGGTTTCCTTCTTTGCTTGCAAGCTACATACATCATCTTCCAGATTCAAAATTACATCCAGTTTACGCTTTCGGCAGTTCTGAGCAGCAACTTTATTTTTCCCTCTTCGTCTAATGTCACGGATGAGCGACACTTGTAAATCTGTTAGACGGTGCCTGCTTAACATGCTGTTGAAAGAATCTACAGGCATGCGGATAATTTCATCCACAGAAAAAGGGATATGCAAAGCTTTAGCACGTCGTTCATCACGGCTTAAGTTTCTGTCTGTGTCATTCAGGTATCTACTTATTTTCTGTGACTTCCCAGGCATTGAAAAAGATTCTGAAGTGGATTCTAGTGCACTTGGCTGTAAGTGGTAAGTGTGGTTATGTGATACATGTTGAAATGCAAGGTCCCCATGAAAATGAGAATCACTTCTGTCATTCATGTAACGCAGCTTACTGGGCTCTGGATAGTATCCTCCTACAGCCCCTTGTAGGTCATGGTGGGACAGGTCACTGCTAGAACTTGTATCACCTTCACATATAGAGTGAGAAGAATTAGACTTGATAACAGAGGTGCTATTGTTACTTGAGTCTAAGGAAAGCCCAGAATCATAACCTGTTTCTTCAAGCAGCCAAGAAACTTCCATTGGATCAAAACCTGTGGCCAAAGACATTAAGTTTGTCTCATCAAGTATGTTTATATCAAGGTCATACAGATGGTCTTGGCTTAGATTCCTCATCTGATTGTCAACAAATGGAAGAAATCCTGTCAAATTAGTTCCAGGAAGGGTTTGTTCAGTGTTGGTAGTAGGAGAATTTAACTGTAGAATTTGTTCTTGTGGCTGTGAAGTCCTTGCTGCTGGATCCCTTCTAAATGTATTGTCAGAACATAGTAACATGGCCTCGTGGAGACTTACATCATGACTTATAGCTTGGCTAAAATTTACATTATAATGTGTGGGGGAATTCATGCCATCATTGATACTTCTGGGGAGAGGAGCAATATCTCCCAGTGAGACTCCCTGAAAAAGAGGAAAAGTGCCGTAAATTTCAACTATTTCAACACCAGTTGTAATATACAAAGCAGTACTTCTGGTTCTCTTTGTTAACTCCTCTATACAAATAAGGATATGCTGTTGGCTATGAAT
The DNA here is from genome assembly GCF_042477335.2 of Ovis canadensis. Lineage (NCBI taxonomy): Eukaryota > Metazoa > Chordata > Mammalia > Artiodactyla > Bovidae > Ovis > Ovis canadensis. The sequence continues at coordinate 84,654,532 of NC_091248.1, forward strand.
AACTTCCCTTAAATGCAGGCAACTGGCTGTACAATGTGAGCGCAAATGAGACTATGGTACAGTGGGGGAAAGATTAGGTCTTTGAACATCACAGAAGATTTTAAAATAGATTGTCAATATAAAAGCTGGTCTTAAATCTAATATTATCTTCCTGTTACTCCTTATCCTAGCTGTTTATAAGCTAAGCTAAATCCACCCTGTGGACTGTCATGGAAGTACAGTGCCACCAGAGACTAAGGTGTGCCTTACTTTGTCAAGTCTGTACTGTTGTATTGATTCAACATGGGTTTTATGAATTTGATTATACCTTTGTGATTATTTGGAAGGGGGGAACAATGTATGGAGGAGCCTGGCGAGCTCTGTCTCCGGGATTCTCCAGGCAAGAACACTGGAGCTGGTTGCCATTTCCTTCTCCAATGCATGTAAGTAAAAAGTGAAAGTGAAGTCGCTCAGTCGTGCCCAACTCTTAGGGACCCCGTGGACTGCAGCCCACCAGGCTCCTCCATCCATGGGATTTTCCAGGCAAGAGTACTGGAGTGGGGTGCCATTGCCTTCTGTAATGCACTAGGAACCATTAAGTATTAAAGCTGTATATCCCAGGTAAAAATGTTAACATTTACTCACAAAGAGGTCAGTGCAGATATTTTCCTGCAAGGGTAAAAGCCAAGTTTCTAATTACCTCCAGTAGATTTTCAGGCTGCGATGAAAGCAATTGAAACAAGTCTTCCAGAGAGAAAAATGCATCTGTTCCATTTTGATATCTCTGTAGAAAAAGTCATTTAAATTAAAAGGTTAAAGTGGTTGCCTGGGGCTTTTAGACTTAATCTAGAAAGGATAACCAAGTCATATCCAAGCTGAATTTATCTTTATTTTGGAATTTTTATAGTTCCTTTTTTAGTACTGTATTTTAATATCCTGCTTTCAACATTTAACTCAACTCTTCCTCCATTCCTGCTCTAATAATTTTCCATCAATTTTTTTGGCTTGTGTTCTTAGTTCCACATTATTTTGTCCCTCCCCAGCCAACCTTCCAGAGTGATTGAGAGGATATTGTAATTTTCAGTCAAACATGTATTTAGAGTTACCAAGATTTATCAGTCTCTTTATTCACTATTGTTTCATTAAGTTTCTTGTTAAAAATGATTTCATAGTTTTCTAGAGTGGCTTCATGAACTCTCTAGTCTTTGTAATCTGGAATTATTTTGCCTTCATGCTTAGGTCAGGCTTAATATTTACCCTCAGCACTGTCTTGTGGCATTTAGTTATAAAATGACAGACCTATAGTAAACTAATCTTCCCCCTCTCCCTTCTGTTCAGTTGTTCAGTCGTGTCCGACTCTGCGACCCCGTGGACTGCAGCATGCCAGGCCTCCCAGCCCATCGCCAATTCCCAGAGTTTACTCAAACTCATGTCCATTGAGCCAGGGAGGCCATCCAGCCATCTCCTCCTCTGTTGTCCTCTTACCCTGCCTTCAATCTTTTCCAGTATCAAGGTCTTTTCCAGTAAGTCAGTTCTTTGCATCAGGTGGACAAAGTATTGGAACTTCAGCTTCAACATCAGTCCCTCCAATGAATATTCAGGACTGATCTCCTTTAGGATGGACTGGTTGGATCTCCTTGCAGTCCAAGGGACTCATAGAGTCTTCTCCCACACCACAGTTCAAAAGCATCAATTCTTTGGCCCTCAGCCTTCCTCATAGTCCAACTCACATCCATACATGACTACTGGAAAAACCATAGCTTTGACTAGACGGATGCTTTGTTGGCAAAGTAATGTCTCTGCTTTTTAATATGCTGTCTAGGTTGGTCATAACTTTTCTTCCAAGGAGTAAGCGTCTTTTAATTTCATGGCTGCAGTCACCATCTGCCGTGATTTTGGAGCCCCCAGAAATAAGTCAGCCATGTTTCCCCATCTATTTGCCATGAAGTGATGGGACCAGATGCCATGATCTTAGTTTTCTGAATGTTGAGTTTTAAACCAGCTTTTTCCACTCTCCTCTTTCACTTTCTTCAAGAGGCTCCTTAGTTCTTTTTCACTTTCTGCCATAAGAGTGGTGTCATCTGCGTATCTGAGGTTACTGATAGTTCTCCCGGCAATCTTGATTTCAGTTTGTGCTTCATCCAGCCCAGCGTTTCTCATGATGTACTCTGCATAGAAGTTGAATAAGCAGGGGGACAATATATAGCTTTGATGCACTCCTTTCTGTATTTGGAACCAGTCTGCTGATCCATGTCCTGTTCTAACTTGCTTCCTGGCCTGCATACCGATTTCTCAAGAGGCAGGTCAGGTGGTCTGGTATTCCCATCTCTTTCAGAATTTTTCACAGTTTGTTGTGATCCACACAGTTAAAGGCTTTGATCCAATCAATAAAGCAGAAGTAGATGTTTTTCTGGAATTCTCTTGCTTTTTTGATCTAAGGAATGTTGCCAATTTGATCTCTGGTTCCTCTGCCTTTTCTAAAACCAGCTTGAACATCTGGAAGTTCACAGTTCACGTATTACTGAAGCCTGGCTTGGAGAATTTTAAGCATTATTTTACTAGCGTGTGAGATGAGTGCAATTGTGCGGTAGTTTGCGCATTCTTTGGCTTTGCCTTTCTTTGGGATTGGCATGAAAATTGACCTTTTCCAGTCCTGTGGCCCCTGCTGAGTTTTCCAAATTTGCTGGTATATTGAGGGTAGCACTTTCACAGCATCATCTTTTAGGATTTGAAATAGCTCAGCTGGAATTACATCACCTCCACTAACTTTGTTCATAGCGATGCTTCCTAAGGTCTGCTTGACTTTATACTCCAGGATGTCTGGCCTTAGATGAGTGATAACACCATTGTGGTTATCTAGGTCATGACTGTCTTTTTTGTATGGTTCTTCTGTGTATTATTGCCACCTTAATATCTTCTGCTTCTGTTAGGTCCATACCATTTCATGCCCATCTTTGCATGAAATGTTCCCTTGGTATCTCTGATTTTCTTGAAGAGATCTCTAGTCTCTCCCATTCTATTGTTTCCCTCTATTTCTTTGCATTGATCAGAAGGCTTTCTTATCTCCTTGCTATTCTTTGGAACTCTGCGTTCAAATGGGTATATCATTTCTTTTATCCTTTGCCTTTCGTGTCTCTTTTTGTCAGCTATTTGTAAGGCCTCCTCAGATAACCATTTTGCCTTTTTGCTTTTCTTGGGGATGGTCTTGATCACTGCCTCCTACACAATGTCATGAACCTCCATCCATAGTTCTTCAGGCACTCTTACCAGATCTAATCCCTTGAATCTATTTGTCATTTCCACTGTATAATCGGATTTGATTTAGGTCATACCTGAATGGTCTAGTGGTTTCCCTTACTTCAGTTTAAGTCTGAAGTTGGCAATAAGGAGTTCATGATCTGAGCCACAGTCAGCTCCAGTCTTGTTTTTGCTAACTATATACAGCTTCTCCATCTTTGACTGCAAAGAATATAATCTGTTTGATTTCGGTGTTGACCATCTGGTGATGTCCATGTGTAGAGTCTTCTCTTGTGTTGTTGGAAGAGGGTGTTTGCTATGACCAGTGCATTCTCTTGGCAAAACACTATTAGCCTTTGCCCTGCTTCATTCTGTACTCCAAGGCCAAATTTGTTTGTTACTCCAGGCATTTCTTGCTCAGTTCAGTTCAGTCACATCCAACTCTGTGACTCCATGGTCTGCAGCACACCAGGCCTCCCTGTCCATCACCAACTCCCAGAGCTTGCTCAAATTCATCTCCATCGAGTCGGTGATGCCATCCAACCATCTCATCCTCTGTTGTCCCCTTCTCCTCCCGCCTTCAGTCTTTCCCAGCATCAGGGTCTTTTCAAATGAATCAGTTCTTCCCATCAGGTGGCCAAACTATTGCAGCTTCAGCATCAGTCCTTCCAATGAATATTCAGGACTGATCTTCTTTAGGATGGACTGGTTGGATCTCCTTGCAGTCCAAGGGACTCATAAAGAGTCTTCTCCAACACCACAGTTCAAAAGCATCAATTTTTCAGCACTCAGCCTTCTTTATGGTCCAACTCGCACATCCATACGTGGCTACTGGAAAAACCATAGCTTTGACTAGACAGACCTTTGCTGGCAAAGTAATGTCTCTGCTTTAATACGTGGTGTAGGTTTGTTGTAGCTTTTCTTCCAAGGAGCAAGCATCTTTTAATATGATTTTGTGTATGTGGTACAAATACTTGGGTTTGCCATGTTTTCAAGGCTTTCTGTGTCTCTCTGGATGTTGTAAGACATTTAAGATAAGCTGGTGGATAGTGTTTCTTGTTCTGGAAATTATACATCCTTAGTGGGTAGCAAAGTTCTTCACCAATTGGTGAAGATTTTAAATGATACTAAGAAAGATATTAAGAAATTTCAGAAACTTGATTCATTCGTCCTGGCCAACCATTGACTAAATTTTACCTGATGGTCACAAGTGTGTGAGAACGGGTAACATCAGCACAAATCTATATTCATTCCTGAGAAAACAACCCTTAATTATGGGTAAATAACACTGTTTGCAGAAAAGAAAGCCTTAATATTTAGAACGTGGAAATATGGGTATAAAGATCATTCTCTTTAAAGTGAATTATGGACTGATCCTTCAGGCTATTCAAAGAAATATGTCTCATTAGAACTTTTTACCTGTTTCTTCCTCTTCAGTGCCTGTCGATGGAGGCCTGAGGAGCTAACCCCTTAAAACCAGCATTCTGGTTGATTCCGCAGGAGATGGGAAGATAGAAGGAAGGCGTGACAGGGTCCCTTAAACACCTATTATCTCACTATTACCACATTACCACCTCTTATGTCCACTCTCACTGAGCTGTATTTTTCCCCAGGTTCCTTTCTGCTGTGAGGGTGGTTTTGGGTTCAGGTAGTTGCTAGTCTACAGGGGTCTCCCTATTTCTTGGTATTGTCCTTAAGCCTGCCCTTACTTCCATTACAAAGAAAATCCCCTCACTTCTCTTCAGAATCCCATGGGCCTGTACCTTTTACTTGAGGGCCTAAATGACTGCAGTCCTACATCTTCACATAAAAGTCCTTCCTAACCAGTTCTGTTTTTGGCCAAGAAATCACTGTATTTTGAACAGAGATTACTAGGAATGTTAAAAAAAAAATACACATTTTCTACCTTTAAAAATATGCAACAATACATAAATTCAACTTGTCTTTAGTGAGAGTTAACCTGTATATATTCGTGTATTTAGTTTTCATTAATAGCAGTCTAGGCTTGCAGTGCAGCTGGAAGGAAGTCACTGTTATGAGTAAATTATGTCAGTCATCCTAAACATTCTCAAATGCCAGTGATTCAGTGTGGCCACAGATAACTCCTTTCTGCTTTGTTAGAAGCTCCTACAAGAAGTGTAATTTAAACACAAAACAGAAACATGGACCTAGAAAAATGTAGCTGAGTCTGGTAATTAAGAACCAAGGCACAAATTCCACACTGTTAAGTGATTGTGTTTCTAGACAGTTTTGTCCAAACTGATGTCTGTCTGCAGTGAAATATTTTAAATTCTCCAAGGAAGCTCTCTAAATAGTGAGTGCCTGTTACCTAGCAGTGAGTGAGTTACTATAGGCAGTTCAAAAAAGGAGAAAATAAGGTCCTACTTTTCCGGGAAGCCTTGTGAAGGGGTATAATTGCAAAGACATACCCAGGAAAAAAATGAATCAACAGCATGAATGAAGTGGCAGTAAGACCAGTCTGAGGACATCTTTTGCCTCAGAAAAGATGGTCCGTGAGGCACTCAGTAAAGTGGTCTGAAATGTCTCCTTCAAAAAAGACATGGTTATTTCAGTACTCACTGGCACTGATGTGACAATCCTCTGGCATTTGTGTGTGCGCACGCGTGCGCATAAGGAGGTGGTGAAGCCACATAGCGAGTACACGGATTACAAAGGAGCACACGGCCTGGGGAGAATACCCGTGTGTAAAAGCAGGCAGCTAGGCACACCTCTGCATGTTACAGCCAAATGCCAGGCTGCAGTGGGACCTCATTTAACTGTAGCTCATAAAAGGGTTGAATAGCCTGAGGTAAAGTGAAAATGGGAAGGGGTTCCTTGGGGGTGAACTCCACATCATCTAAAGACTAGCTAAAAAGGACTCAAAGAGACCACTTAGAAACATGGTGTGTTGAGGGAATACAACAGATGAGCATCCAGAGCTTGCCTGAAAAATAAGGGCAAGAGGCCAAGCATGGGCTGCAGCTAGAGAAATGACTGACAAAGGAGGTGAGGTGCAGCTTTCCAGGACCAGCAGGTGCTTGAGAGGCCACTTGAGGTGGAGGTGCATGTGTCCTTGCCAGTAGGGGTCTCCAAAGAACCTGCAAAATCAGAGTGCCTAACCAACAGAGAAGTGGTTTTAAGTATATTCTGCGGTCCAGGGAAACCAGTTTCAGACTGGCAACAGTCAAGGAACACCTTTTCTGAGCTCTTACCACCCATCACACCCTCAGCTTCAGAGAAGATGGCTGAACAAACAAGGGAGGAAGAACTGGGGAAACCCAAGAAGCAGGCCACACACACCCTTTTCCTCCCCGCCAGGCTTTGAGGTTGCAGCAGGGATAAGAGTGGGAAAACTACAGACTTGTTGAGAATTTACACTGGTTCTGTCTACCAACTGGCTGCACTGGGATGAGCAGAGAGGTTTTTGGTCTGATTATCTAGCATATGGCCTGTCCTAAATTTCACCCAGCATGCAGGGAAGAACTAGTTCCCTAAAACAGGTTAGAACAGGCTGGAGGAGTGGGGGAGTGGTGAGTGAACAGAGGGAGCAGAACTGTTTTCAGGCTTCATTCTGCCAATCATGTTATATTCAGGGTGATGTTAGAAAGTCAAGGCTGCAGTGATGATGGGCTGCCTGAGAAGGGCCAAGGCATAATACTCTTTACTCTCCATGGGTGTTCAAGGCACAGCCCCAAATTCCACCAGGAGCAGTGCAGGGCGGGGAGCCCCATCAGGGCAAGACCTGCAAGGGTGCCACCTGCCAGGGGAAGTACCAAGTGGTTAAAGCTCTCTGGAATTCCAGACCTGTCACTGCTGAGTAGAACCCAGATTAGGTCCCATGTTAAAGAAGGAAGGAGTTCAGCCTGGCTCCTGGAGTTCACCTTTCTCCACTCTCTCCGCTATTCATGAGTGTGGTTATTAGTTGCAAGGAGTCAATGAGGCTATCCAACTCCACCTAGGCCAAAGATGCAAAGTGGGCTCATGGATGCCCAGTGAGCATGGTGCACCAGGAGACTGAGCGAGGATGTGAGCCCAAGTTCCAACCGGATTCAGGGTGATGTCCCTGTAGGGCCCTGTCCTTACTTTCCCAGACCTAGCCAACCTGTCTACTACTGAAAGTGGCTGGTTTTGATCGAAGATTCCAAGGTTCAGGATGCCAGCCATCTCTACATCCCTTGCAAACACAACTAAACCTGCTAGCAGGTTTCTAGACGGGTGTGTGAGAGTTTAACCAGATATAATGGTCTATGGCTGATTCCTTTCTAAACCAAATAACCACATCCACAATTTTAAAAAATATGTATTTTCATATATCAAATTTACTTCTAGTAAGGCACACATATAAAATCCATTCTCAACACAAATTGTCAAAAGTCCTAAAATCTACCTTAAAGCCAAAATAGTATGGTTGGAATATTCTGACATGCTTACCTCACTTCTAGACTCAGTGGTTTTTTCTGCCTCCCAGGCAGGCTTATCTGCTACTTTATTTTCATCTTCATTCTTCTGCTGTAGTGATTTTTCCTTCTGGGTTGATGATCTTTGCTCATTTTCTTCATGCTGGGGACTGTGACTCACACCTCTTAATACCTCATTCTCCTATAAAAAGGACCAACCCCAAAATGTGCTAAGTACAAATCCACACTTTATCAAATAAGTAAAATCTTTAAAACTGTTTTGTACTTACTGCTCAGTGATCAGGAAAACCCACAAGTCGAAAGCTAAGACTGACATTTCATTAGTTTGGTATCAAAGAAACATTTTAATTCTGAAACAAAGGTCAGTTTTGTGTCCTGTCCTTTTCAAAAACTCACTGTGAGACAGGCTGTTCTGATCTGGATAATGTAAATTATTTGCATTTATAAACCCCCTGACTTCAAGGAGGGTAAAGAGAGTTGACTTCATTTTATACATTTCTATACTGTTTGAATGTTTTACCACAAACATGTATTTCTTTTACAATCAGGAAAAAGGTAAATAAATTTTTATTTTGAAAAAAATTTAATGATAAAAGCTTAAACTAACATCTCCATTGATATTTTCAACTATGTTTATTTATACAGATGAGTCCTTCACCTTTAACTTAGGAGACAGATAATTAAAAGGAGACAAATAATTAAAAGGCTAGAGAATTCTTCTGAACATTCAAACAGTTGCCATTTAGCATATAATATATATTCTGATACTTCCAATTACATTAAAAATTCTCTGTATACTGTTTCCCCACTAAGCTCAGTCGTGTCCAACCCTATGCGACTCCATGAACTGTCACCTGAGGGACTGTCGCCTACCAGGCTCCTCAGGCGACAGTCCATGGAGTTTTTCAGGCAAGAGTACTGGAGTGGGTTGCCATTTCCTTCTCCAGGGGATCTTCCCGACCCAGGGATTGAACCTGGGTCTCCTGCATTGCAAGCAGACGCTTTACCATCTGAGCCACAGGGAAGCCCAATGGCCCAATAACATCAAGGCCTCTTAAATTCTTTCCAAGGATCTGTTTTTAATTTCTCTCTTCCAGCAACAAAACATACTGGACTAACTCAAGGACAGCATTACTGCCCCCTACTCTAAACCATAGGAATGTTCATCTTTAAAAAGAAAATAAAGAAATGTAAATACACAGATGCTGAAACAAGGAGAGAAATCAAAGCAAGAGCAGAAGAAAAAGGCTAATGTGCTGATGGCCCACTTGGTTTTACTTGCTTCTCTGTTCACTGTACCAAATTCTTGACACTGTAGATGTTGGTCTTCCTACCTCAATGATCTCTTGTTCAAATCCTCTATCACAAGTAGCTCGTGTGCTTCAAGACATTGCTTCTGCTACCCTATCCTCTTTTCTGTGTCAACAATACTTCCTTGTCTACTGGATAATTCCCATCAGCCTTCGAACACACAGTAACTAACACCTACATCTGTTGGATCATCGAAAAAGAGTGTTTCAGAAAAAAATCTACTTCTGCTTTATTGACTGTGCCAAAGCCTTTGACTGTGTGGATCACAACAAACTTTGGAAAATTCTTCAAGAGATGGGAATACCAGACCACCTGACCTGCCTCTTGAGAAATCTGTATGCAGGTCAGGAAGCAACAGTTAGAATGGGACATGGAACAGCAGACTGGTTTCGGGGAAAGGAGTACATCAAGGCTGTATATTGTCACCCTGCTTATTTAACTTATACGCAGAGTACATCATGAGAAACGCTGGGCTGGAGGAAGCACAAGCTGGAATCAAGATTGCCGGGAGAAATATCAGTAACCTCAGATACACACATGACACCACCCTTATGGCAGAAAGTGAAAAAGAACTAAAGAGCCTCTTGAAGAAAGTGAAAGAGGAGAGTGGAAAAAGCTGGTTTAAAACTCAACATTCAGAAAACTAAGATCATGGCATCTGGTCCCATCACTTCATGGCAAATAGATGGGGAAACAGTGGAAACAGTGACAGACTTTACTTTTGGGGGCTCCAAAATCACTGCAGATGGTGACGATAGCCATGAAATTAAAAGACTCTTGCTCCTTGGAAGAAAAGTTATGACCAACCTAGTCAGCATATTAAAAAGCAGAGACATTACTTTGCCAACAAAGCGTCTGTCTAGTCAAAGCTATGGTTTTTCCAGTAGTCATGTATGGATGTGAGATTTGGACTATGAGGAAGGCTGAGGGCCAAAGAATTGATGCTTTTGAACTGTGGTGTTGGAGAACTCTTGAGAGTCCCTTGGACTGCAAGGAGATCCAACCAGTCCATCCTAAAGGAGATCAGTCTTAAATGTTCATTGGAGGGACTGATGCTGAAGCTGAAACTCCAATACTTTGGCCACCTGATGCTAAGAACTGACTCATTTGAAAAGACCCTGATACTGGGAAAGACTGAAGGTGGGAGGAGAAGGGGACAACAGAGGATGAGATGGTTGGATGGCATCACCGACTCAATAGACATGAGTTTGAGTAAACTCTGGGAGTTGGCGATGGGCTGGGAGGCCTGGCGTGCTACAGTCCATGGGCTTGCAAAGAGCTGGACAAGACTGAGCGACTGAATCGAACATGTTATTGTATTTGTTTATTGTCTAATCTGTCCCACTAGAATGCAAGTTTCCTGAGGGCAGGGACTCTGCTTGATTCCTGCTGTATGCCCTCTGCCTACACCACAGCCTGGCACACAGCAGACCCTTAATGATAGCTGTTGAACAGATGAACTCCTAGATACAACATCCTGAGTTTGTATGCAATTTCTGATGAGTGAGATTCCATAGTCTTGCTCTTTTCTGCAACTGAAACACTGATTCCCATCTAAATTCAGGGAAAAAGGGAAAAGATAAGACTGGTCATCACTCTTTTAACCTCAATCTTTTGCCAAGGTTTCTTTTGTTAAGCCTTAAGAGTATCTAATTCAAAATTCTAGATTCCTGAGGCAGTTAACTTTGTTTACAAATAAATTTGTTGCTGGTGGGCATAGGAGCGTCTAACCTCTAAGTCACAGGATCTATTTTAGAACCATGAAGCAAGGTCTCCTTAGTCTGTAATATCAGAATTAATATAACACATGTAGAGAGACACATAAACTTGCAAACATGAGAATGTTATCTATGCTGCTGCTACTGCTAAGTCGATTCAGTCGTGTCCAACTCTGTGCGACCCCAGAGATGGCAGCCTACCAGGCTCCCCCGTCCCTGGGATTCTCCAGGCAAGAACACTGGAGTGGGTTGCCATTTCCTTAATATCAGAATTAATACAACACATGTAGAGAGACACATAAACTTGCAAACATGAGAATGTTATCTATAACAATACATAAATAAACAACAACAGAGGAAACCAGTGGCTAATACCTAACGAGATCAAGCCCATAAGGAAACTTTCAGTGTATGAGAGCTCGGTAACAAAAGTCTGTAAGATGCCCTGCCTTAAAACTCGGGAGAATAATGGAAGATAGTGAAATTCTGTATGACCACAAATCACATGGCAAGAAGCAGAAAATAGGTTAAAAATCCTATTATGTCATATAATAATGGATCATAATTCAATAAATGTGTTAAATAAAAGGACCAACAAGTTCATTTCAGTATAAACAAGTAAATGAGGAAAAAGGGAAATATCTCCCTTAGAGTAGAATGCAACTAATAAATATAGGAGAATGATGGAGTTAGAAAATCATGAATGAATGCTGAAACTAGGGAATAAAAACTTGATGAAAAATAAAAATATTTAGCCTCAAAGTATCACCTCAGATTACTTTTTAATTACAATGAGAAAAATAATAACCCTTCAGGAGAAACCTGGCAAACACCATCTAAACCAAGTGGTCAAATGTTATGGGGCAGCCTGAATGGGGTCACTGCGGGGGTTGGGGGAAGAATGTATGTGTATGGCTGAGTCCCTTTGCTGTTCATCTGAAGCTATCAAAACATGGTTAACTGGCTGCACCCCAACACAAAATAAGCTCAAAAGAAAAATAAACCAGCGGTCAAATCTGTCGTCACAATATGGCGATAAACCAAGATGCCTCCTGACACAATGTGAAGGATACAATACCATTTCTGTGGTGTTCATAATCTCAATGTAATGAGGAAACATCAGACAATTCAAAATTGGGAGCCACTTTACAAAATAACTGGTTGATATTCTTCCAAAATCTAAAGGTCAAGAACTGAAAGAACTTTTCCATCTTAAAGGTGATTTAAGAGATTTGACAGTAAATGCAACATGTACTCCTGGGTTAGATGCAGACTCAGGAGAAAAAGTAGTTACACAGGATATTACTAGGGCAATAGATGAAATCTGAGTATGGACAATAGATTATAGTCTTAGATTCATGTTAAATTTTCCTGATTCTGGTTTACTGGCTATAGACCATACTAGGAAGTCCTATACATAATGGCTGCAATTCTTTCTTAGATGTTTCAGAATGAAAGAACTGTATGTGTATATAGATGTAATTATAAACAGGTAACTCAAATGGGGCCAAATGTAAACAACAGGCAAATCTGAGTAAAGGATATATACTTTTTTTAAAGTTTGAAATTATATCTAACTAAAGTTATCCCCTAAAATTCCTACATGGCAAACTCATTTTGTCCAAGGCAACCACAGAAGGTAGTCTCAGAAAAACTATTCTTCCATTATAATTCCTGTTAATCTGTATTTTTCCCCTCAAAGTATATACAGTCATGTCAATTGCTTTACTATTTTTCACCTCTTCCTTCTCACGATTTAAATTGCTTTCATTTTCTCGTCTCATTGCTTTGCTCATGCTTTCAGAATACTGCTCAATAATGATGATGATATCGTATGTAAAGGAAAACAGTGTCGTCCCTCCACTCTCCGTGGTCTACTATTTCACTTGACACCAGATGTGTGGGCTGTTCATACGCCTAGCAGTTCTGTGACACCACCTGTGTGTTCTATAACTTAATTCAGTTCTGACACTACCTACCTAGAGGCAGCATCAGATCCCACAGGTTAAAGGCTCAGTCTCAAAACTGCTCTCTCTCCCTCCAGAGGTCAGTTCCAAGTCTAGGTGGTTAACCTGTGCTTCCCACCAAGTGCCTATAAATTAAATGTCCCCATAACCCTCCTCCTCCTCTGGTGTGATTCGTTTGCTAGAGTGGCTCACAGATCTCAGGAAAACATTTTACTCACTAGATTACCATTTTATTACAAAAGGACACAACTCAGAAACAGATGCCTAAAAGCAAGGACTGTGGAAAGGTCACAAGTTGTCATGCCCTGCACCACTCTCCCAGCACCTCCATGTGGTCACCAACCTGGAATATCTCCAAAGTCCTCCTTCTGGCTTTTTATGGAGGAATCACTACACAAGCATGGTTGATTGATCATTGGCTGTTAGTGACTAAACTCAATCTACAGCTGCCCTCCCTTCCCCAGAGGTCTGGGTGGGAGGGTGGGGGATTTAAAGTTCTAATCCTCTCATCATGTGATTGGTTCCCCTGGCAACAGCCCCCATCTTTAGGGGGATTTCCCAAAGCTACCTCATCAACAGAATGAAGGGACTTCCCTGGTGGTTCAGTGGCTAATACTCCACAATCCCAATGCAAGGGGCTCAGGTTCAATCTACGGTCAGGGAACTAGATCCCACATGCTGCAATTAAGACCTGGCACAGCCAAATAAATATTAAAAAAAAAACAAAAAAAAAACCCCTGTAAGTCAGGTGTGGTTAGAAGGGGCATGTTATAAATAGGAAAAGCTTCCTTTCACCTTCACGGCTCTGGAACTATTTCAAGAACTGAGGACTGAGAGACCAAATATTGTAACAAAAGATGCTCCCATCACTCTCATGCTTAGGAAATTCCAAGGTCTTTGGGAGCTCTGCCACATAGGGGTCGGGGGTGGGGGCAGATGAGGACTAAATACATATTACATCACATTGTCACACCTGCCATTCTTATTTTTTACTCATAATGTTTCATCAATAAGGATATCATGCAGCTTTCCTTATTCATTCACTCATTCAATCAATACATATTAAATGCCAAATAGTATACTGGATGCTGGGGATACAACAGTGAAAAAGTCTAGACTGCCTCTTCAGAGCTTAGATTTGAAGGGAGAGGAAGCCCAAAATACAAGTGGTAAGGGAAGACCTCTCCAGGGAGTGATATTTTAGCTTAGATCTAAAAACAGAAAGAGCTGTGTACAGAAAAGAGCAACCAATACATTCCTGTCACCACAATGGATTTGATTAGTTTCTTAATGATGGGTATTTGTCTCCAATCCTTTCTTAAAAAAGAATTAAATGTCCTTATGCATACTTCTTTGCACATGTGTTAAGTAAAATAAATTCCTAGAATGTATGCTAGGTCAACACATACATGCATTTTTTAATTTGATGGATTCTACCCAATGGCCCTCTGAAAATGTTTCTGGTAATTAACTTCCACTCCTACCAGTAAACGTGCCAATGTGATAGATGAAAACTGGCATCTCGCTGTAGTTTTAATTTCTATTCCTCTTATTATGAGTGAAGTTGAACATCTTTCACAAGTTGACAAGCATTTGTATTTCCTTTTCTGTGAAGTCTTTGTGGTCCCTGTCCATTTTTCTGGGGTCTTTTCTACTGGGGTCTACTACTGAACAGTAGTAGCATTTTCACTCACCTTCTCCCATTCAGTCTCCGATCAACGTATGTATGAAACAAGTGGCGACTATGAAGACAGTAAGGGAAGAGTCCTAGCCAGGAGTAGGGGAGAGACTTGAGACAGGAGAGAAAGCCTGAGTTCTCCTAAGGACGGAAGCATGTGGAGCCAAAGGGCCAAGGCAGGAAAAGTCACAGAGTAGGAATCTGAGCTACAGGTTATTTCTTCTTCCTCTGCAACCACAGAGTAAATCCAAGAGTAGACATGGGGAGACCAGTTAGGAGGTTACTACAATAATTAATTGACAGTAAGTAACAGTCTTCCCAGATGGCCTAGTGGTAAAGAATCTGCTGGCCAATGCAGGAGACATAAGAGACCCAGGTTCGATCCCTGGGTCGGGAAGATTCCCTGGAGGAAGGCATGGCAACCCACTCCGGTATTCTTGCCTGGAGAATCCCATGGTCAGAGGAGCCTGGCGGGCTATAGTCCATGGGGTTGCACAGAGTCGGACATGACTGAAGTGACTTTAGGACACACACACAGAAATAAGAGTCTGGAAAAAGGTGGTGGTGACAGAGAAGCAGAAGAATCCATGATACACTGTGTAAAATGAGACAGGGCTTGTTGATGGACTGGAAATGGGACAGCAAGGAAAGGGAAGAAAATTTAGAATGACTACTAGATTACCAGCTTGAATAAAGATGGTGGATATTTACAACAGCCATTAAAAAGGGAAACTGGGAGGTCTTCCATTTTGGAAATGTCAAATTTGAGACGTAAAAAGTCAAGCAGAAATATCTGCATGAATGAAATGACAATCTGGAAGTTAGAGCAAAGGTTTGAACTGGAAGTAAAAACTGGGAACACATCAACATAAACACACACACAGGAACTAATAAGATTCCAACAAGTGAGCACAAAGCAAGGAGGAGTTCAGGACAGGGTTCTGCAGAAATGAAACATTCAGAGGTCAAGCAGAAAAGCTGGTGAGAAAAGCCTCAAGACAAGAAATGAGTCGCAAGGGAAGACAGAATAGCAGTGTCTCAGAATCCAAAACTGTTTCAATAAGAATGGAGTGGTTGATTGTGTTGAATGCTGCTTGGAGGCTGCACACATGGATTTGGCAATAAGAAAGCAGTGGGTGGCCTTTGAAAATTTAGGGTAGAAGCCCAATGATACTGTGTTGAAGAGTAAATGGGAGATAACAAATTGGGAACAGTATACAGACCATTATTTCAAGAATTTTGGCTATGAAGTGAGTGGGGAAGTGGGTCAGAGCAATATTTTAAAGACGAGATGCTGGAATATGTTTGTAAGGCAATGACTGAGGAGAAAGGATAACATTCAGAAACCTGTAGATAAAGACTCCAGAGGACAAATGGCAGGACTGAGTTTGAAAGAAAGAGAAATAAAACCTTCATTTCAGGATAAGGAGTAGAAAGTGGATACAAAACTGTATCTGAGGATTTGGTAGTATGAAGCTCTATCCTTATTTTTGAAGGGCATTTTTAAAAATAGAAATGGATATTGAACACTAAGGTGTTTCAAAAATATCCACAAATTATATATAACACTCTTTTCTTCTTCTTCACGATTAACCCCCCTCCTGAGTTGGGGCCAGACTTAATAAATGAGTGGTTTTTAACAAAAGGAATATTATTAGGTGGGCGTAATGGTTCAGCCCCGTGGCTTCCTCTTTGCTCTCCCTCGGATGACTTGTCCTGGTGAAAGTGAGCACTCACGTTGCAAGGACATTCAAGCTTTTTACGGAGGCCTTGGCCCTTCCAACTCTACTTGGCATAGAGTTGCGGCCTCCTGACCACAGCTGTCAGCGGTCCACCTTGGAACTGGATCTCTCAGCCCCAGTTCAGCCTTCGGATAAATGCACTCCAATCACCATCTTCACTACAACCTCTTGAAACCAGGAAGGAGAACCACTCAGATAAGCCACTCCAGAATTTCTGACTCACATAATAAATGGGATAATAAATGTGGTATTAAGTCATTAAGTTTTGGAACAATCTCCTCTGCAGCAATGGATAACTAATACATCCATTTTAAAAAATGCTTTATGCATCTATATTTCTGTATGACTTGCTAGCATTTAATGTTTTGCAGGAATATGCATAAGAGTAATTCCTGGATTCTTCCTTTCTTTTTTGGTATCATTGTCATGCTGGTTTTGAAGAGAAAAGAATTGGGAAGCTTTATGGAACATTAGAACTCCTCACTGGAAAGCTTGAAAGAATTCTCCTTGACCTGGGAGCGAAGAGCCTCCAGCTGGGCCTTCACAGAATGCCTCACCTACATAGGGCCCCCTCACCTAAGGTCACACCCTTCCTGGGGCACCTACATCCCAGGACTGAGCAGAGAGAGCACAAAGGCCTGGCCACCTCACCCATCGTGGGACAACTGTGAAGGGCCACTTAAGCCCCAGTGCTCCTGGCACTGCCAACCTGCTCCAGAGCTTGACTCCTGCTTCTGTCCAAATTTGCTTTCTTGTATTCCCTTCCACAGCTGTAAGTTTGAAATGTACTCCCTTAGAAACATCCTGCCCATTCAGCTTGGGCTCAGAGAGAGTCCTCTTCCTGGGGACCGGTTTGTGACAGTTAAGCAATTCTATCTTGGGGCAGGGGGCGGGTGGGGGGTGGTGGTGGAGACACCAGGAATGTAAGACAAGGAGGAGAGGAAGATCCAATATTATTTCTATTTAGAAAGTGAAAAAGGGCTACTGCACTTGTATACTCTGCACAGTCCACAGGTACCACAAAAGCTTCCTGGCTAGGACAGCTCATGTCCAAAACAGCTGAGTAAAAGAGGCCACTCCTAATCCTACCAGCTGTGACCTTGGGCCACTCTGACTCTCAGTCTCCTTGTCTGTGACATGAAGGGTAATAGTCTGAATTCATATCTTAAGGAAGTGGTTGAGGAAAAGCACTTTATACATTTTAAAATACTATGCAAACATTAATCAGTACTTTCTACTGCTTTTTGATTCTGAAGAGTTGTAATTAATGACTAACCAATGACAACTCAATCAGAACCCCAAGAGAAAGCGACCCCAGCCCCTAGTAGCCAGTAATTATTATCTCTTTGCTTTCTTCTTTTCCTGTTTTCCTCAACTCAACGACAAGGAGCGACAGTACAAGTGTTTTACAAGCACTGTTGTATATACTGGAGATTTATGGTCCATGCTCTTAAAGAATGGGTAAGCAAAACCCATCATTAAGTTACTTTTTATTTGTGTGTAGGTAGGTGATTTTTACTCTCAGGCTGGGACTCAATTTTTAAAAAAAGGAGAAGAAAGTTTCCATGCTCACCACAGGAAGCCATTGTAAACTTGTGAGCTGGGGTGCTCAACAACCCCCAGGGACTTGCACTGAACTGGCAGCTGCTGAAAAGGCAGGCCCTCCCACCACAGCCCCGACTGCTGGCAGCCTAGCCACCCCATCCTCTGCATGGATTCAAACCTTCTCAGTTTGGGCCCCTTAGTTAAAACTGGTTTCTTCTGTCTCAAAAATCCCATGGCCTGTAGGGTTTCTCCTATGACATGGCTTCTATTCTATGTAAAATTACAATTATTTGGGTCTCTTCTTACCTACTGGGCTGTAAATAATTATTTTATTTTATACTCGAGTTTAGTTGATTAACAATGTTTGTCTCAGTTTCAGGTGGCAGCAAGACACATGTATCTCCTTGGGTCGGGAAGATTCCCTGGAGAAAGGCATGATGACCCACTCCAGTATTCTTGCCTCAAGAATCCAATGGACAGAAAGTCTGGAGGGCTAGAGAGTCTGGAGGGTTGCAGAGTGTCAGACATGACTGAGCAAGTAACACTTTCACTTTTCCTATACATGTATCTATTCATTCTCAGATTCTTTTCCCATTTAGGTTATTACAGAATATTGAGCAACTAAACATCCTTGTGCTATATACAGTAGGTCCTTGTTGGGTTATCTATTTCAACTATAGCAGTGTGAACATATCAATCCCAATTCCTAACTACCCCTCTCCCACATCCTTCCCTGTTGGTAACAAGGGCTGTACCCTTCTGACACCTGTCCTCCAGCTGTTAACTCATCTTTGCCACCACAGATGAGTTAGGGAGCAGACCTAAGCCTCAAAGGAAGGTTTTCAGAGACAATGAGGGATAGTGGAGAGGGGAGAAAGAAGCAAAGCTGGCTTCTTCTCTTTGCTGAGTCTTAGAAGTTCTGGTATCTGGCAGCATGATTTCTGACTTGGTACTTACTATCCTGTGCTGGGACCGGAAGAGGACGACGGAGAGTTTGACCCTGAAAACACTCTTTGTGAATAGTTCCGGCTGGCTTCACTGGCTGGGCCTTTCATTTAGTGATCTGGGGGAGGAGAGACTAAGACCTGCTGTGACCCTTAGGGTTGGAAGAACCTTCAAAGACAAAGAACAGTGTGGGGCCTATGAGAAGGATGACATCAGAGGGAGAGGGATGAAGGCCAAAGAATTCTGAGGCCCTGGCTCTAGGCTGGAGGCAAGCTGGAGTCATCAGGTCTAGAGAGAAACGAGGAGCCAGATAGAGAGAGACTGTGCCCTGTCTGGCCTGGGTGGTTTGCTGCAGCTGTTTATAATAATTATAGCTCACACTGATTGAGCACTCACTCTGGGCCAGGCATCACAATCATGATCTCACTGAAGTTGCCTGGCATCCCAGGTACTGCTCTTTTCTCCTTTTACAAAGGGGAAAACTGAGGCATAGGGAGGTTAAGCAACTTGCTGTTAAGTCACAGACCTGGTAAGTGACTTAACAGGGTGTGGCTGCAGGTGTTTTTACTTGACAGCCTGCTCATGGACACTGTCCTGGTTCTTGTTTGCCGCCCCCCAGGTCCCCATGTGTCCCCCAGAAGCTGAGCCCCGAACACTCTGGGGCTCCCAACAGGATTCACTGGTGAGAGGGTACAGTAGAAGGCTGGAGGGGGTGATGAGGAACAGGAGAGGCCTGGACATTTCTCCCCCTACCCAGGGCTCCACCTTTCACTGTAGTCGCTGGGTGTCCCAACACCCCTGTCTGCTGCTGTGAGAAGTCATTCACTGAAGACTCTTCATTTACTCTTCTGTAGGAAGAAGGGTGCCTTCTTCCTACAGGAAAGCCAACTGCACCACCACCCACGATGGCTCCCACTTGCTTCACACAGATAAGAACTGCAGACATGGGAAGAGTTCGCTCCATACAAATAAAGCAAGTCCCTCTCTGAATATCAAGCAGAACAGCTGGCTACAATGCATCATACTGATCTTACTTGGATTGTGAGTCCAACAAACCAACTGTGAAAAAATTTATCATGAGATAACCGGGGTTGAATACGACCTGGACCTTCAGTGATAACAAATTTTTGCTGATTTTTTTAGGTGTGGTCTTGGCATTGTGTCGATGTTTAGAAGGGTCCTTTAGGGATATATACCCTAAAGTATTTTTAGAAGATTTTCTGAGTTGATGAAGGTAGTGGGAAGAACAGGAAAGGAACAAATCCAGGCTTTTTTCTCCTCTTGACTAAGTCCCTGCAAAGAGCTGGCACAAGAATCACAAGAAATGATGTCTGGAATTTGTTTCAAACTAATGGGGGGAGGGACAAGGGGAGTGACAGATGAGCCAAGACTGGCCCTGCACTGGCGATTGTTATGCTGGTGACAAGGATGGGGTACAGGACTCCATTATCCAATCTCCATTCTCTCCATTTGCTGTTATGTGCTGGAAACTGCTCACCCTAACATGTGCTATAGACTAAACTCACTTCTGAAGGCTCCTAGAGGAAGCAGCTAAAAAAAATGGCAAGCATCCTCCACGCGGCTGAAACTAAGCCATTCAGTGTGACTGCCCACCAGGAGAAGCCAGGTATGAAAACAGCCAGTGTTTCCAAACAGGAGACTCAACACCTGGGACACAAGGGCATGAACTCCAACCTGCAGGCTTTGATTTTAAAAGGAGCTGCTTCTCCCACATGTAATCCCCAGGTGCAAGCTGAGGGCCTGGGAGAGGAGAGAGCACAGGGCAGTTGCGGGGGTGGGAGCAGAGGGACCAGGAGAGGGCAGAGCAGAGGGGAGAGCAGGAGAGATTCATGTGATGCTACATTACTCCAGCAGGCAGGACAGGCAAATTGGCCTTCAACATGCATGATGTTTCTGTATTTTCTTCACAATGGAAAATTTCAAACACACAAAATAAACAGAAAACAATACAGCAAGCCCTCCATGAACCCATCATCCAGTTTCAAAAATTATCAACAATTTCTGCTATTCTTTTTTGGTTTTGTTTTTTGACTGCACCCTGAGGTATGGGATCTTAATCCCCAACCAGGGATTGAGACCAGGAAGAGACGGGATCGAACCCAAGCCCCCTGCGTTGGAAGTGCAGTCTTAACCACTGGGCCACCAGGGAAGTCCCTTACCTGTTGTTCTTATATCACTAACCCCACCACCCCTCCCCTCCACACTACTCAATCATTCTCTCATAGTTTTTAGGTAGGGTATACCTGGCCAGAACTGTATAAACCTTAACTGCACAATTCTGACAAACGCAAGAACCCATTTAACTTGGACCTCAACTGTGAAAGAACATTTAAAGTTCTCAGACACTCCCAGAAAGTTCTCATATTTGTACCCTAGCTTCACCTATTCTAGAACTTAAGCATGAGTTAATTTTGAACTGCACTTATTTGCAAGTTAGTTCTGCATTCATTATTAGTTATTTTTGCAAGTTAGTTTCTCATCCCCAGCAAGGAACTAGACAGGTCAAGCTTTAACTTTAAAACAACACCTGGCAAACCAGGGCTCTAGCCCAGGTCCTGCTGCTCAAGCAGGTAACTTTGGCTAAGTCTATGAGCTCTTTTGGGCTTTAAATTCAGAAGGATAGTTTTCAACCAGGCACCGCCCCCACCCACCCCCCTCCTCCTTCCATTCCTACATTGCTGGGCATCAAAAAGCCCTGAGGCAGTAAAACCATGGCTAAGATCAAGATGGGGTGGCAGAAGAATCATGTGGAAGTCTGAGAAACTGCAGACCCATCCCAAGCCCCATCTGAGAGGTTCTGATTCAGCCAGTCTCAGGTGGGCCATGAAATTTACATTGTATCAAGCAACCAGGTAATTGACACAGTCACTGGGATGAGAAACCCAGCTCTAAAGTAAGGCTGCTGCTGCTGCTGCTAAGTCACTCAGTCTAAGCAGCTCTTTTTTCAGATGAGCTTAAGGGTTCTGCCTCCTCAACAAGCCCAAGGCCTCCTGCAAGACCTCGCAGTCATCCACCATTTCCTCCATATGTCAGGGGTTTCCTGGGAGTTCAACATTCCCCAGCTCTGGAGCAATGAGAGCAAATCACTTGCTGAATATCTATTACTATGCTAAAACCTGCACTTGCCCTTTAACATACAGTATGATTTAATGCTCAAGGAACTTTTCTGGAAAGAAGTTAATATTCTTTTACAATTTGGACACCAAGCCTCATGGAGGTTGCCCAGGAAGAGATGGAGCTGGGTTGGGGTGATGACTGGTTTTACATGTCAGTGTGGCCAAGCTACAGGATCCAGAATTCCATCAGATGCTAACCTAGTGTTGCTGTGAAGGTACTGAGGTACTGTGCAGATGTGGGTAACAATGGCCCCCAACTAGGTGACTGAGTGAAAGAGAGTGTCTTTGATAATCCAAGTGGGCCTCATCCAATCAACTGAAAGTCTTTCAGGACAAAATGGAACAAAACTAAAGTCTCCCTGGGGAAGAAATTTTGCCTCAAACCTGCATCAGGAAACATGGGTTTGATCCCTGGGTTGGGAAGATCGCCTGGAAGAGGACATGGTAACCCACTCCAGTATTCTTGCCTGAAGATCCCATGGACAGAGGAGCCTGGAGGGCTACAGTCCATGGGTCATGAAGAGTTGGTCACGACTGGAGCTACTTAGCACGCACACACACACACCCACAAAAGGCACACACACACACATCACAAAAGGCACACACACACAATCACAAAAGGCCATGCCTTCCTTGCCTCTACAACACTGACCATGATCTGCCAACCACCACCTGCAACTCAACCAAAAACCACCCAGGTGTGTACCGGAGCCTCAGCCTGCTTCAGCTGCCCAGAAGTGTATTTGAATATTACTGTACATCTTTAATTAGATTTTGAGAATAAACTATTTATATCGAAAGGCTACCACAAATGCAAGAAGCTTGTTTTTATGTTTCAATTTTTTAGTGGGTGTTGGAGGGGGCAGCATAGTCTACCTCAGCACTTAAGAACAGTAACCTGTCTATTCTGGGCAAGATCATACTTTAGGCAATCCTGAGTTTCACCACCTGATTAATTATATGCCAACCTGAAAGTCTACTTTCCACTGCCCCATCCACTCAAATCAGCATTAAGCAGTCAAATAGCCCATCAAGACTTCGTATATTTCGTATATCTGTAGTTGGGACTCTGGCCTGGAAGGTCTCAAGACATGTGAGCTCTCAGCACCTGAGAAGCTCTGCAGAGTCAACGTGGAGGATGAATGAGGAGCTCAACACACGCTGATTGAACGGGCTTCTGCTCCTAATCCTGTCCCTGGGTGCCACTTGCACATTAGAGTGAAGACCCAGTTTCCACACTTAAGGCACTACAGTTCAAAGTAGAGAACGCAAGTCCCATAGAAGAAATGTCACAAAATGCAGTAGGGCACAAAGGAAAGAACAGGAAATGCTTGAGGTAACAGCAAAAGACTTGAAAGAAATGAAAGGATGCATTCTGGGCAAAGGTAACCGAGTCAAAGGCAGGAAAGAACCGGCTATTTGGGGAAGAGGAAGGGAGAAAGTCAAAGTAGCCAAGTAGGCTACAGGGGTGGGCCAGCTGGAGAGATGAACTCAGAACAGGGAGCTGCATCAGATGGGGAGCCTTGAATAACAAAACAGCAAACTGGCAGGCAATGAGGAGCCCTGGGGGACTTCCCAGATGAAAACGGGAAAAGAACAAGGCATGCGCTGGAGACCTGTATGTGGCAACAAAGCACAGAGGACTAAGTTAGGAAGGGGCACTGGAGCACCTCCAGCCCCCACTGAGTTAACAGCAGCTGCTAACATGGAGGGCTTACCAAGTGCCAACCCCAAAGAACGCATGTGATCTCTTTAATCTTCCTGAAGGGACTCTTACCAACCCATTTCACAGATAAGGGAACCAAGGAACAGGGAGGTTAACAAGTGTGTTCCGGATCATATAACCAGTCAGCAGTGAGGCTCCAGGGCCAGCACACTGACCACGAGAGCAGCCTGCCTGAGTCGCCCACAGGGGCAGGCCTGGGCCCTGCGCTCCAATTCCGGGTGGAGCTGAGAAGCAGGGTGAGCGAAGGGGAGACTCACACACTGTAGAGATGATGTCTCTGTAACCTACCACTTTAGGTCAAAGGCTGACTGGAAGAAGTCTGGGGTTCCTTGGGGTTGTGGCACAACAAGCCAGCCAAAAACCAGCTTTGCTCAAGAACTTACACCAAGTCTTGTTGCAAATGGTCCCACACGTAGTCCAGCTGCTTCTAGACACCGTGGACTTTCAACAACTGGTACCTCGTTGGTAACCAAGTGGAACACCCCCAAGAGTTCCCAGAAATGGGAGATGGTGACCGCATAACGGATTGAACTGAGTCCGTCAAAACTGATGTGCTCGAAGTCATAACCCTCAGTACCCCAGAATGTGACCTTATTTGGAAACTGAGCCATTGCTGATGCAATTGGTTAGGATGAGAAGGTGGGCCCCTAATCCTATATGACTGGTATACAGAGGGAATACAGTACTTTATACTTTCCTATAAAGAGGTAAATCTGGCTACAGGCATGCGTACAGGGACAACGCCATGTGAAGAAGGCAGAGACTGGGCTGATGCAGTAAAAAGCAAGGGCTGCCGAAGACTCAGCAAATGACCAGAAACCAGGAGCGAGGCCTGGAACCTCTCCCTCACAACCTTCAGCCTCACCGTCACAGCCTGGAACCTCAGAACTGCTGAGACCCTCTCTCCACCTTTTTCCCTCCAGAACTGTGAGACAGTAAATTTCTGTTAAGTCTCCTGGTTCATGTTACTTTGTCGCAGCAGCCCTAGGATACTAATGGGCTTCCCAGGTGGCTCAGGGGCAAAGAATCCCTCTGCCAATGCAGGAGACGTGGGCTCAATCCCTGGGTCAGGAAGATCCCCTGAAGAAGGAAATGGCAACCCACTCCAGTATTCTAGGAAATCCCATGGACATAGGGGCCTGGCAGGCTTCAGTCCATAGGGCAGCAAAGAGTCGGACACGACTGAGGAACTAAACAGCAACAACACTAATACAGTGACCCATGCTATTCCTTCCCAGAAGATCACAGGTGCATCTTCACTGCATATTTTAGTAAGTAAAAAGTCTACTGTGAAACGCTGTACTGCAATGCATATCATTCCACAAAAGACTATTTCTGTATCATGGTTGTAAGTTGAAAACAGGCAAGTGTTTGAAATTTCATCTATCTCTAACTGCCCAGGCATCAGGGACTATCTTTGATTTTGAAACAGAAACCAACTTTCATTTTAACAATCAAGGACCTGCTTTCTCTTCCATTTATGTACTCTTAGAAGCAAATATTGACTGTATCAGATTCTTCCTGTGACCTGAAGAAACCAACTCCAAAGGTCAGAGGTCCTGCTGGACCCCTCAACCCAGCAGAAGGTCCCCATCTGTCCCACGGCATGAAACCGCATCAAGATGACCACAAGCCCTCTCAGTTTTAAAGTGGCAACAGCTCTCTGAAATACGGCTGCTGGCTGTAAGTAGTCACCCCATCTTCAAATATGCTCACACATTCAATTCTGCAACTACCGTTGATTTCTTTGTTTAACCAGTGCATGACTTTGAAGAACATGTGCCTCATAAGTTGTGAGTGAATGGTTGTGGTCAGGAAAGGAAGCTCGTCTGCCCTGGGGAATTCCACATACTGTTTGCAACTAATGATTAGCCTCACTAAGAAATGAAACCAAAGCTGTACTTCTTTTGATAGTTGGAAAATCCCCTACTCCAAAATATTTTTGCACATGTACAAAAACTATGGAAAGTTATACTATAAAACCAGCATCTCCTACAACTCAAATGTAAGCCACCATAATTATCTATAACAAACTTAAGATGTTCTTATATCACAGCACTCCCTCTCTTTGATGTTAACCTTGAGCATTTAAGATGGGACAGGCACAGTTCTAAGCCTATTCCATGGTATGAATGTTTAATTCTCACAACAACCCTCTGCAGTAGGCACCTATATTATTCCTATCGTGCAGGTGAGAATAAAGCACAGATAGATTCAGAAATGGCCCAAGGTCACAGAGCAATGCATGGTGTAACTGGGATCTCAAACCAGGCAGTCTGGCTCAAACCCACCCCACCTCCTTAACAGACAACCAATCAAGCTAGACACAGAGACAAACAAGACAAAATGTTTGAGTGGGGACCGGTTAAGGAGGGTGTGTTGAGGATGGAGGCAAAAGAAGAAAACAATCACATCCCAGGCACTAGGCTGGCACTTCACACATGCTTTTCCCACTTACTGGGCACGGCACCCGAGAGAAGCATTACTCCCCCACTCAACAGATGAGACACTGAGGCCTGAGGGGTTACGGTGGTCCATATGAGGGCACATTATGTGATGCCCCCAAACCCACGTTTGCTGATTGCAAAAACCAGGGCTGTTTGTTTTTTTCAGCCCATTTTCTCCGGAGTCACGGTTTCCAACTGTTAACTTCAGCATTACTGATGGTACAATTTGCTTTTTAAAGTCAATCCAGCAGTGGAGAGCAGTGGTGCTGGGGTCAGGAATGGGGGTAATGCCCATTCCAGCTGCACGCTTGCACAGAAAAGTGCAGTGGAGATGCTTAATGTGCCAGCCTGGGAGTCAGGGGGGCTTGGGGCCTAGATCCACTTCTGGTACTAATTGTGCTGGTTTAGCCAAGCCCCTCAACCTCACTGGATCTCTATTTTCCAAGTATGAATTGCATATAAGGATGCCTGGCCCGTGGACCTCACAAGGGGCATGTAAAAGGTGTTACCAATGCAGGTGAACTGACTGTGAAAACTGTAAGGTGCTCCACAGCTAATTATCGCCAGAATGAACAAAACCAGGTCATCCCAGCAGCCACCACAGGCCCGCAGGTCCACACATGTCAGCTGGGGGAGGTGACACCAGGGTGAACCTCACCCTCTTCCTTAGGAAATCTGGGCTCAGGGCATCCAAGGTCTGGCTCTGCCTAGGTCCCCAGAGCTTTCCCCCATGGCAGCCTTGCTGGTCTAAAGAGCTATCAACCAGGAGAGCCTGGGCAGGGGAGCGAAGTCCTTGAAGAGCAGCCTCCTATGCCTCCAGGTCCTCACACACTTCGCAGGCCGGCTGGCACTGAGCGGTGATGGGGGCAGGGTGCCATCTGGGACAGCATCCAACACTGGGTTTCATCCCTGGGTGGCACGGAATCCGGAAAGGGAGCGGCACAGAACGCTCCACCCCTGCACGGGGAGGGATTCAGGTGAGACCACCCCCCAGGGTGGAGACTGGAGGACCGAGGGGAAAGGACCTACCCACTCCTACCCTCCGTTTATTCGGAGCCCACCGAGGCTCCCCCACCCCCATCCCATTAGTTCCGGTCCCAGGAAGAGGCAGGGATCGGATACATTTAACACTGAATCACCCGGCACTTGGGCACAATGACCCCTCTAGGAGAGGGCGGAGAAGCTCGTCTGGCAACTGCCTACACAAACAGGGCAATTCTGAAGAGCAGCAAACAAACCAGTCTGGCTCCGTTTTGCATAAGATTGCACTCCACAAAAACAACGTCCAAGGAACTCTTGCTGATCAATACCAATTGCTAACACTGAGGTTTAGGCCAATTACAGAGGTCCCTTTGGAGGGAACTTTGGATAAGCCGATTTTTTGGTAATTGCTATGCTGTGTCTGCAGACACCAACTCGCCGTTGGGAGCACCAGACACTTCAGTCAACAGATTCTGGTGAACTTTGTTTTAAAAGGAAGTTAAACTGAAAGGTTTGAACCTACGAACCAAAGGAAACTTGTTAGTCACTAGGTGACTGTCAGGCTACCCGTGTTCTTTATGCTAAGGGGTTACACAAGTTCTGGGGGGAGGTGTGAAGAATCGTTAAGTACGAGCAGACCGGTCTGTCTGCGGGCCTCGGAGTGGACACTGACCACAGCCCCTCAATCCAGAGAAGCATTAAAAAACGAACTGCAATGGGTACAAATCCGAAGGAGGTGAGCACATTGGGCCGGGAGCGCGGTTAAGAGAAACGTGTATCCTCCCGGATACACGGTCCAAGGCCGCCTTCGGTTCCGGAAAAAGATACGTCATTTTACACGAGGTACTAAACGAACACAATGGGCCAGAAAATTTCCAGCATACTGTCCGCCCTCTCCACCCCCGAACTACTGCTCTTGATGGCCGTCAAACATAGGACAGGTGTTCTTTATAACCTAACTGATGACTTCCTACTTGGTTCCTAAGAGCCATAGCGACAGCACTAAGCCTTCTTCGGTCGAATTCACAAAAAGGAGAGGCTCACAGTTTTCCGCAAACCTGCAAACCCCACCCGCCCGGGGGCGACGGGTGGAGGTGCGCAGGCGTGCCGCCCCCCCTACCCCCGCCCGCCACAACCAGGGCTCCCGGCCAGGTCCCCCAGCACCCGCTCGCGTGCCGCTCTCCTGTTACCTCGCTCGCGTGTCCGCCGGCGTCCGACACTTGAGCCGTCGGTTCCGCGGGTGCCTTCTCCTCCTCCTCGGCGACCAACGGGCTACTCTGAACCGCTCGCGGACCCCCGCCGCCAGCCGGCGCAGCCTGGCTAACGCCGTCCACGCCTGCACCCACTCCCCCGGCAGACGAGGCGGCTGCGGTGCCGAGCAGCGCGTGCGCCCCGTCGGCGTCGCCTGCAGCCACACTGTGCACCAGCCACGCGTCCACTCGGATGCTGGGGATAAAGGGGACCCCCAGCGCGCGCACCTCCCGGAGCAGCCGGCCCTCTGGCGGCGCCGCGGGGTCCCGCTCCCAGCACTTGGGGTGCAGCAGTTCGGCGCGCCCCCACCCTCCCGAGGCCGGGAAAGGACTGAGCGCAGAGATGTGGCTCGTCTGGCCGTTCCGGAGCAGCAGCTCATCTCCAAGCAGAGTGCGCGGCGGGAACAGCAGGTAGAGGTCTAGGTCCAGGTCCAGGCGGAGCTCCGCCAAGCTCAGCAGGATGGTGAGGTGAAGAAGGCTGCCGCCGTCCGACCACCACGGCTTCAAGTACTTCATCCCCCGCCGCGCGCCCGAGGACGCCCAGGCGGGCGCCCGCGGATCCCTGCGCTCAGGCCGCGCGGCTCTGGCACGTGCGGGCCCCGCGCGCCGCCGGCACCTGTCCGGAAGAGACAGAGCGGCGAAACAATGGACCTGGACGCGCAGCGGGGTACAAAGGAGGTTCCACCGCAGCCGGCCGGGTACCTGCGGCTGTGGAGTGGCGGAGGAGGAGCCACCTGCGGCCGGAGATCGCCCTCTCGGGCTGCCTCGCAGCTCCGAGCTGTAGCCAAGCTCCGCCCCGGGCCGCGGGCGCCGCCGCCGGGGACACGCCCATGGCAGCCCAGGGCCGGCGCCCGTGGGAGGGGCCCGCGCGGGGCGGGGCCCCCGCGCTCAAAGGCTCTTTATGCCCGGGGAACGCAAAGCTTCCTGGGAGCAGAAGTAGTTCTGGGCGCGAAGTGGCCTTCAACCCTGTGGTGGTCGGCTGAGCGGCTATGGCTGAAACCGCGAGGTGGGAGTAGGGGGTCCAGGGTAAAGGTGGGTAGGAAGGGACAGGATGTATAGACTGAGGTGGGGGGGAGCGGGAAGTTGGGGCACTGGGCGGCATGCAGAGGGCTTCCACCCACGTGAATACACTGAGCTGGCCCAGTAGGTTCAGATCCCAGCACCACTACCAGTCGTGTGACCTTGAAAGGTTACTTCTCTGTGCCTCAGTTTTCTTATCTGTAAAATGGGGATAAAAGTACTGTTCAATAGGCTGTGGGGAGATCAGGCGATGTATTGTAAAGCCGAGAGTTTGACATATAGATTCCAAAGTTGCCATAAAGATCAAACAGAACTGTTATCTGTTCCCTCCCGCTTCCCCCGGCTTGCCCTGCCAGAGGCTAGGCCTTCCCTCACCATCTCCTTTGCTCCTTAAGTGAGAGTTAAGAGCGCTAGTGCTCCATCCTTACTCTGTATGCATCCAAATCCCCCTCTACTGCTTACTAGCTTGGACCTTGCACACATTGGTCACTCTCAGTACCTGTTTCCTCACTGTGAAGTGGGACTAATGAGAGCACGCCTCGGGATACGTGTTGTGACCCCTAAATGAGGTGTGTATACCACCAGCCACAGCACTGGGTAGATAGGAAGTGGCCTCTGAGTGTTACCCATCATTTGTATTACCCATTTTCCGAGGCTTAACCCAAAGATATATCCGTTGAATTTTCACTATTTGGAATTCTCTTCCCCCATCTGTTCTCCCACAATGATTTCTCTGTATGCCAACATTGCAACACTTGGCACATTTCACTTTGCACTGTAGTTGAAATTGACCTGATTTGTCCATTATACATTCTTGAGGGCAAAAAAAAAACAAACAAACCTGTTTGGCTTACCTTTGTGCTCAGCACTGGGCCTTACCATTGTAAGTTTTGCTAACTCACTCCCTTCCTGGGGAGGGGGGGAGGGAGGGATAGAGTGGGCATACCCAGCTGAGGGTTGGCAGTTGTGTAAGAAATTGAGCAAGACTTGCTTTTAAAGGTTCTTTCCTCCACCTGGTTTTCTCCTCTGTCTTGGGGCTAATGTAATGAGAACTCCACATCAGATGCCAGTTTGCTCTATGAGAACTAGGGGAGCAGAAGCAGACTTCTGAAAAGTTGGCTTCTACTTTAAGCCCTGGAGAGTGGGTTATCAGGTGTGAAAAGGCTGGAAGAGAGATGCTCTGCCAGGTTAGTGAGATTTGGGACACTTAGTCCCTGGACAGGGATTCAGGTTCTGGGCTTAACACTGCTGAATTCAGACATCTAGCTCAGTGTTTTCTGAGGACCCACTGAACTGCCTGATGTTGTGAAGGATAGGAAATGAAGTACTTTTGCTCTGTAAGTTAATGGTCTCATTGGGGAGTGAAAGAATGTTCTCAAATGCCTAAATATTTTAGAGATGTAAGTGACCATAAAGTAAGTACCGTAAACCAGGTGAGAACAGAGGTAGTACCTTCTTCAAGGTAGTATGTCCCAGAAACTTGCAGTCAGTACTCAAAACATATTTTTTTTCAGTTGAATTGAATCTTTTACACTTGAGATGTGTTTTGAAGGATCCCAATAGATGAACAACAGGAAGGACTTTCAAACTTTCTGATATAGTTGGGGAAGGGGCTGACTCCTCACCTTTAAAATGTGAGCTGATAATCATAGTATCTGTCAGACTTGTTCAGTCACTAAGTTGTATCTGAATCTTTGAGACCCCACGGACCTCAGCACATCAGGCTCCTCTGTTCTTTACTCTCTTCCAGAGTTTGCTCAGATTCGTGTCCATTGAGTTGGTGATGCTATTAACCATCTCATCCTCTGCTGCCCCTTCTTTTGCCTTCATCTTTCCCAGCATTTGGGTCTTTTCCAGTGAGTTGACTCTTCAAATCAGGTAGCCAAAATATTGGACTTTCAGCTTCAGCATCAGTCCTTCCAATGAATATTCAGGGTTAATTTCCTTTAGGATTGACTGATTTGATCTCATGGTCCAAGGGACACTCAAGAGTCTTCTCTAGCACCACAATTCAAAAGCATTAATTCTTCAGCACTCGGCCTTCTTTATGGTCCAGTTCTCACATCCTTACATGATTATTGAAAAAACCATAGCTTTGACTATATGGACCTTTGTTGGCAAAGTGATATCTCTACTTCTTAATACACTGTCTAGGTTTGTCATAGCTTTCCTTCCAAGGATCAAGGGTCTTTTAATTTCATGGCTGCAGTCACTGTCTGCAGTGATTTTGGAGCCAAAGAAAATAAAATCTGTCACTGCTTCCACTTTTTCCCCTTCTATTTGCTATAAAGTGATGGGACCAGATGCCATGATCTTAGTTTTTTTAATGTTGAGTCAGACCGTGCAATTCAAATCTGTGGCTTACAGACTGGTGAGAATGCAGGCACAGAAAGGACCTTGAAGCCAAATATTAAACAGGGGACTCATAATCAATCCTACATGCCTTTGACCTTCAACATAACAAAAGATCCCATTTTTAGGAAGTCAGAGAGAGTGGAGAATGGGTTTGTTTGTTTTTCAGGGTTTTTTTAAATTTTTTTTCTAGAATCCCTCTTCCCAGGAATAGCCAAATGAAAAGTATGAATCGCTGACTTGAAAAGCCATCTGTGTTTATTCAGATCCTTAAACCAGTGCCACTCAAAGGATGGTCTATAACTGAGATTAGTCCATAAACTATTTGTTTCTGGTCCAGATGAGGTAAGTAATAGAATTGAATGTTTAGAAATGTTTACAGTCTTTTGACATTGTTGTAACAACCAAGCCATGATCAATAGGTTCGCTTTTCTATACTGTAGTTGTTTAATTTTTCTAGAAATGAATTTTTTTACTGTACAAAAGTACTGACCTATAACAGGGGAAAGAAAGCTGATCTATCACCAGGATTAGTTTGATAAGCACTGCTTTAAATGCATTCTTGTGAGGCAGACAGGTTCTGAAATGACTTCCTGTCCTCAGCTGTGGGCTGATCCTGGTTACTTGCTTCTGACAAATAGAGTATGGCCAAAGTGATGCAATGTCATTTCCAAGATTAGGTTATAAAAAGACTGTGTCTTATATCTTGCTTACTATCCTAGTCTGTTTGGGCTGCTATAACAAGAACTGGGTAACTTATAAGCAGCAGAAGTTTATTGCTTGCAGTTCTGGAAGCTGAAAGTACAAGGTCAAGGTGCCAGCATGGTTAGTCTGGTGAGAGGCCTCGTCTGGGTTGCAGACAGCTAGCTTCTTGTATCTTCACAGAGTGGAAGGGACAAGGGAGGCTTTTAAAAAGCCCTTTCTCAGTGGCTTTTTAAAAATTAATTTATTTTTGGCTGTGCTGGGTCTTCCTTTCTTTGTGGTCTCTTCTCTGGTTGTGGCGATTGGGGGTTCCTTTTCGTTTCTCATTGCGGTGCCTTCTCTTGTTGCAGAGCATGGGCCCGAGGGCTCTCGGGCTTCAGTAGTTGTGGCTTGGCGGCTTAGTAGTTGCAGTTCCCTGGGGCTCGAGCACAGGTTCAGTAGTTATGATGTGCGGGCTTAGTTGCCCTGTGGCATGTGGGATTTTCCCAGGCCAGGGATCTAACCGCATTGGCAAAAGAACTCATTACCACTGAACCACCAAGGAAACCCCTCAACATCTTCCTTAAGGGGGCTCATCACCTAATCACCTTCCAAAGGCCCCACTTTCGAATACCATCACCTTAGCGGCTAGGTGTCAACACATGGATTTGGGCGGAACACAAGCATTCAGACCACAGCACTTACCTTCTCTGTGCATCTCTTGCTCTCTCTCTTGGAGAGTAGCCCTATATAGAAGCTCATGTGGCTGTGCAGAATTGATTGCTAGTGGGAAGCTGCTGTGTAACACAGGGGAGCCCAGCCTGATGTTCTCTGACGACCTAGAGGGGTATGATGGAAGGGGTTAGGGAGGCTCAAGACAGAGGGGTTATATATATAATAATTGCTGATTTGTGTCGTTGTGAGGTGGAAACCAACTCAACATTGTAAAACAAGTATCCTCCTATTAAGAAATTTAAAAAAAAGAAGAAGCTAACATGGAAAGGCACTGGTATCTTCAGCCAACAGCCAGTGAAGACCCGAGGCCTGCCACAGCCACTTGAACAAGCTTAAAGCAGGTCTTTCCATGCTTGAGGTTTGAGATGATGATAGCCCTAGCCAACTCCTTGATCACAGCGTTGTGAAAGATCCCCAAGTCTAAAGATGTAAGCTGCACATAGATTCTGACTCAGAAATGACTCTAAGATAATAAATATTGTTTCAAGCCACTCAATTGTGGGGTAATTTGTTACATAGTCTCATTAACTAACACAATCTGTGTCAGAAGAGAACATCAGACAAGTGGAAGGAAAATCTAAAAATGCAACTGCAACTGTGTAGTATGGTTAGTGAAATATGCCATGAATAATTAATGACTGTGAATTAATAACATTACAGTAGTACATTCTGAGCCCTTCATGCAATAATCTGGCTTACTCCTATAAATATAAGATTACAACTTGACATGAAAGAGATCACTGAAAGATTTCTGGTGTGAGGTGAACACAAGTATTTTTTCTCATGGCAATTTCTTTATCCAAAATTAGTAGGAAAGAGAACTGGTCAAAACCTTGTATCCTTCTTTTAGAAAATTTCTGCTCATATGAGCCACAAGAAATATAAATTCGTGGTAAAAATTCCAGGGTTAAGAAAAACAATTTCCAGGATTAATAGCATATTTAAAATCTAAGATATAAATTAAGATATAAATCATATTATCTAGGAGGAATTAGATAGCTATTCTATTAAGCTCTTAAGATAGCTATTAAGTATAGCTAGCTTCGTAACAGGCATAGTCACAGGAATTTAAATGAGTCTGCAATAGTTGAGACATTTTGCCAAAGGCTTCTGCAAAATACGTTCATGAATGACCTGATTTGCAGTCTAATATCTACCAGTCTTGATGAATCAATGATACTTCATGAAGAGGAACTTTATTCTTGCTCTCTTGTTAGTCTATAATCTTCTGAAAGTTGCTTTGGACATTGGGATGGTGATGATCACCATCTGTGAGCCATGGGCACACACGGCTTTCATTAGAGGAGCTGCGATGGACTGAACCCCGCTCTTCTGGGATCTTTCCAGGCAGGAGCTCATTTACTCCTCACAGCAACTCTATGAAGTAGGCACTACCTCCATTTTGTATGGTCTAGACAAGGAACCTGAGTTTCAGGGTCGTGACCATGGACATGCCCTTGGTCAATGCTAGAGTGAGAATTCAAGCTCTCCACTTTCCACCACAGTCCACACTGCCTCTGTGCTGTTCCTTGTTTACTCCTGACTCATCCTCCTCTTCCTGCAGGAGAGGATGCCCTTTCTCAATCACCACGTTCTTCCCACGGCTTCTGAAGGTGTAATATCTGCTCACGTCTTATCTTCTCTGCAAAGTTTCAAGGGAAATGAAGTCCTGTTTTGTCTCTCAGTACATTGCTCTGTCCTTTTTGATCTTTTACACAAAAATAACCAGCCCTGTTTTCACAGCAGCCTGTGTGGTGTGGCTCTTTGGTGATCCCTACACTGTTTTGACTCCTATTCGTCCATGTCAGCCGCAATTACTATCAGCAACACAGTAGGCACCCATTGGTGACAGTCACTGGGATACAAAGTAGGGGAGGACAAGAGCTTACAGTCCTATTAGGGAAGCAGGATGTGAACGGGGCAAAATGCTGCCACTGATCTGGGCACCTAAGTCTCCTCCTGTGAGAAGTACGCTTGTGTAAGGCCAGGCTTATGCCGGAAACTCAACAAGCTAAGTAGCTTTGCTGCTCCCCCACCCCCACACCTTGTCTCTGTATGTGAATTGGAATTCTTAAAAGTCAGGTTAAGGTTCCAGAGTTTGCAGTTGCGGTGTGTGTGTGTGTGTGTGTGTGTGTGTGTGTGTGTGTGTAAAGGGATTGCAGGGACACAAAGGGAATTAGGAAAAGAGGTCTACAAAACACTGGAGTGAGGCCAGCCAGCAGGGAATGAGAAATCTACAACAGTTTGCAATAGAGACACGTGACAGCAAAGGGAAATAGCCAGCCTTGGTCCTGTAGCCAACCTTGGTCCTGTCTATGAATGGTGGATCCCTAAACTATTATGGGCCTGTTCTGCCTAACCAGTCACACAAACCTAGTCAGGGTGGCTAACCACTATCATGAACAACCCCCAGACTCAGTGACCTAACCCAGTGAAAGTTTGCTTTATTTCACAGTCCAGAAAGGGGTTTACAATAGGGAAAGTCTGTGCTCTTTGAGGTCATTTGAGGACACAGGCCCTCTTCTCATTGGCTCTATCCTCCTTTAGGTCCTCAGCCTTCTCTCCATTCAGCTGGCAGATAGAGTGAAGATCAAGCCCGGTTGGGAGGACTTTATGGGCCAAGCCTGGAAGTGGCCCCCATGACTTCCGCTCACATGTCATTGTCCAGAACTCAGCCACATGGCCTCACCTCAGTGCAAAGGAGGCTGGAAGATGGGGCTAATGGTCTTCCCAAGACCAGGGTGGAGAGGGTGGATATCTGTCTTTGGCACATCTGGTGAGCTGCTGCCCCTTGGTCTGATTTTTGTATTCTACTCATTCAGAAACCATTTATTCAGTACTACTGGGCATCTAGTTCTTTTTGACTAAAAATATTATTTTAGCCACTCATAGCGAATTAACATACAAATGTAAAACCAAAATGGTTTGTTCAAAGTAGAGCAGCACTTCATACCGACAGTCTGAGTATTTAGGAAATGCTGCCTGAAACAATATGGTTGGACCTAGACATGATCACACTGAGTGAAGTAAGTCAGACTGAGAAAGACATATTATATGATATCACTTATATGTGGAATCGAAAATGGGACACAGAAGGAGACTATGAAACAGACTCACAGACATGGAGAACAGGCTTGTAGTTGCCAAGGGGAACTTGGCATTGGGAGTTTGGGATTAGTAGATGTAAACTATGGGAACTTAGCATTGGATTGGGAGTTTGGAGTTAGCAGATGCAAACTATTATATATAGAATGGATAAACAATAAGCTCCTACTGTGCAGCATAGGAAACTATATTCAATATCCTGGGATAAACCATAATGGAAAACAATATAAAAAAGAATGTACATATATAACTGAATCACTTTGTTGTATAGCATAAATTAACAAAACATTGTAAATTGACTTTACATCAATAAAACTAATAAGAAAAAAAGAACTGCCTGATCAGATTGATCATAGCCTATGGTACATATGTGGGGAGAGTTTGGGATTCTTCAGTTTAATCCTAACTTGCCCCAAGCAAATCATCTTGGAAAGGGCACCTGTATCTTCTGGACACTGTGCCTCTTGCCTGCACAGTCAGAAATTGAACTGGACAGGTTTTGAAGCTCCCTTCTCATCTTGAGTGTCTCAAAGTCTTGGTGACCAATGATGAGTTATGTTAGATTACAACCAAATTCATGTTCTTACTTAACTATGAGGCTTTCAGTCCGATGACACAACCACACAGCTTTAGAAAATAATTCTTAATACTCTCCAACTGGAATAAGAATCTGAACAGCATCCTCTCTGACAGCTTTCCATCTTTGTGATGCGTCCTCCTTTTTTTTTTGCACATGCCCCTGCCTGATGACATTTTGTAAGTCTAACACTCACATTGGTCTTCACTCTCCAACTTTACACTATTTGATGAGGGAAGCAGCAGATCAGGTGGATTGTAGGGAAAGTCACTGGTCATCCACAAAGTAGGAAACCCAAGCAACCATCACCAAGAGTTCATGTAAGTGCAGTTTGCCAAGGATCGATTTACTGCTCCTTTGTTAATAAGAAGCTCCTTTTGAGGCCAACAACCATTAAATCATTATTTAATGAGGTTGATGGTTTTTTAAATTATCTAACAGGTTTAGTTTAGCACCTGAATTGTCTCATTTGCTTAATCATCTCTGAAGCATATTTGTATTTTTGATCGCAGCTATACTATTCCCTTTACTAATTCACATCATTAACCAAGTCCTTCCTGTTTCTTTGTCCTTGCTGGTTTTTTCTAATTAGTAGCTTTATCCTCCCAAATTCTGGAATCTCTATCTGATCTTAACTCAGCAGCAGCTTTCTGATTGCCAAACTACAAGAACAGAAGGCAGGCCTTCCTGGTCCATCTAGATCTGCTTCTGAGCCCCTGTCAAACTTTGACTGCCTTCACCCACATTTTTTTAAATAAAATAATTTTAATATTTATTTGACTGCATCAGGTCTTAGTTGGGACATACAGAATCCTTTCTGTGTCACTTGGGATCTTTCCTTGTGGCACACAGGCTCGGTACCTCTATGGCATGTGGGATCTTAGTTCCCTGATTAGGGATAGAACTCAAGTTCCCTGCATTGCACGGCAGATTTTTTTTTTTTACTTTACAATATTGTATTGGTTTTGCAAGGCAGATTCTTAACCGCTGGACCACCAGCTAAGTCCCTTCACTCACCTTTTTAAAAGATAAATACTAGTCATAGTTTCTGCTTGCTGACCAAATCTTGTTTATGATATTGTAGTGGGTTGAATGTGCATGTGTGCTAAGCTGCTTCAGTTGCATCCAACTCTTTGTGACCCTTTGGATTGTAGTCCTCCAGGCTCTTCTGTCCATGGGATTCTCTGGGCAAGAGTACTGGAGTGGGTTGCCAATAGACCCTCCTAATTGATGTCACCATACTAGACCTCAAAATGTGACCTTTTTTGGAAATAGGATCTTTGCAGGTCAAGACGAGGTAAAGCACACTGGATTAGGGGTGGGGCTAAATCCAGAAGACACACGGACACACACAGCCCTACAGAGAAGAAGGCAATGTGAATTTGGAGGCAGAGATTGGAGTGACGAGCCACTGGAAGCCGGAGGAAGCTCAGAAGGGTTCTCCCCTTGAGCCTGCAGAGAGCACGGCCCTGCCTGCCCTTTGATGTCAGACTTTCTGGTACCTGGAACTGTGAGAGAAACATCTTCTGCTGTTTTAAGCCACCAAGTTTTTGTGTGGTAACTTGTTAGGGCATTTCTAGGAAAGTAATGCAGATATTTTTCAATTTTCCTTCTGCTTTTGTTTTGTTCTTGTTATTATATAAGAACGATATTTTTTCCTGAGTAAAGGCTGTGATACTCTGGGTACTGCCGAGTCACTGGCAAACTCAGAGCCAAGGTAAAGGAGGAGTGTTGTGGAACAGGAGTCACAACGATGAGGTCAGCGCTCTGGAGGCCTGCTCAGGTAAGGGCGCACAGGTTGGGGGCTTGTCTGGGAAGCCGCCTGAACCCTGTGCCTCGTGTCTTCCTTCAAGGCTCCATCTGCACTGGCTCTTGCCCTGTCCCCCACCTCTTACCTGCTGGGAGGTCCCAGCCAAACAGGGTTGGGCTTTTGTAAGAGAAGTGGATAAAACTCATCAATGACTTCCTTTCTACAATTTGAAATACTTTTTAGTTTTTCTCCTGCTGATAAAAGCGATCTATGTTCCTTGTTAAACAACACCAATAGATAATACAGAAAGGCAATAGGAACTTAAAATCACTTAGAATTTTAAGATAAAATTACTTTTTTAATGTAATACACCTGTATTTATATTGTTTTTGTAAAATAATTTTTATAATTTATATAACTTACCATATGTAAGTTATATAACAATTTTTATAAAAATAATTTTTTTGGTAACTGCTTTATAAAAACCACTTATAATGCTTGCACCACTTATTTATCTTCCATATAAACAAATATAGTTCTATACTGTCATCTTTACAGGGAACAAAATATCTCAGAATACAGATGCATCTTAATTTAAATAGTTTCGACTGATAAATAGGTTGCTTAGGTTGTTGTTATATTCTCACTATTATAAACTACTTCATGATAGACTTCTTTTATATATAATTTTGGGCATGCATCAGATTATTTGCATAGCATAAATTCTCCCAAATTTTTGAGTGAAAGAATATAAACGTTTGGAGGAATTAGACATATTCTGCCAATTGCCCTCTAGAAAGGACAGTGTATGATGGACTTTCAGTGCTTTTTACCAGTGTATCCTAATTTTGAATTACAGCAAATATCCCCTGATTTTCTGAGTAAAACTATCATAGCCTTGCTGTTACTGACATCTAGATTAGAAAGAATCTTAAAAAAGAAAAAGAGTTTCATACAGTAATTGGAATTTTTTTGGAGAGCATTTTCCTTCAGTTGTCTCTTCTTTCCCTCTCTGTCTCATTTGTTTGAAAGTACTTTGTGATCAGTGTGTTTACTACTTGGTGCCTTTTACAAGCATCAGTTAACTGTGAACATGACTCTCCCTGATGTATGTCTGTCTTATTTCAGTGGCAAGTGCACTTTCCCAATTCTGCTGCCCTATCTCTCCAAACCTTCAGGACTAACAAGATGAGTTAGGAAGAAACAGTATCTGGATCTGTTTCCTACAGAAGTGTCAATATTTGCTAAAACAAAGAGCTGGGAGTACCCCCATGGAATGCCATCTGTCCTTGTCTTTGAAAGCCTGCCAGAAAACCATTTCACAGCCAAGAGACACTGAAATTCCACAAGGTGGCTTTCAGAGCTGAAACTGGCTGATGTAAAGAGAGGCTTTGCTATGGGTAAACTGGAAAGTATAGAAATGTGGTTCATGTTTGAAACTCTAAGGATTGTTTACCAAAATATTTCCCATAGGAATCTTTGAATCAGCAGGATCACCTAGCTGATTGAAACATTCAGATCGTGAACATGTCATTTTCTTGTATAGTTTTTCAGGACATGAGCATCTGGTAAGATGAGACACAGTTTCCTTAGAGTCCGATTATTTCAACCATGCTGTTTCTTAAGCAAATAAGCCTCCTACTTTCTTCTATGACATATGGAAGCTCAGTTCTGTTGCAGTTTTAGAGGGGAGGCATAAGACACAGAGCCCTGCTTCTGAAGTACGGTTGGTTGCCTGACTTAGGTTCCATAGGGAACCTGGCTCCCTGCTTCCCTTGGAGAAAACCCAGATTTCCATGAGCAGGAACCTGAAGAGTAATTCAAGACATCATCTTGGGTCCGAGTGAAATCCTTCAAAATACATTAGATGGCTTTCAGGGCCTGGTCCTCCTCCTCCAGAGTAGTGCTCAGTGGGATGTTTGCCTCTCAGAATGTCATTCCATCTGCGTGTTGTCCAGCTCTCCCCAGAGAATACATTTATTTGGGAATCTTGAACCATCTGTAGAGCCTGAGTCCACAACATTCTTGTGATCCCCAAATACGCCATTCAGCTCTGGCATTTCTTCCAAGTTTATTTCCAGCAGATGCTGCCAGCCCTCAGCAGGACCTTCAGCTATTCTTGTTCTTCTCAGGAATAGAGTAGCTATCCTGGCCTCAAGAGGGCTGTAGGCCACCCCCACTGGCTGTCCCTCCTGCAGGCTGGAATGGACCAGGAGGGCAGATCTTCCCACATTGCTCTGCATCTTGGGCATCTTGGCCCAGGTTCACTAGATCCAGCTAATCCAGGAGGGTCTTGGCCACTATAGAAACATATATTTCAGCCCCTAAAGATACATGGGTATGTTTATCTAATGGATTTGACATGGATTAAGTGTATGCATTCATTCGATAAATACTTAATGAATATTACTCTGCGTCAGGCTTTGTTCTGAGAACATGTTTCTGTGAATAAAACCTCAGGTTTATTGGGGTTTGTACCTGGTAGCTCAGATGGTAAAGAATCTGCCTGCAATGCAGGAGACCTGGGTTCGATCCTTGGGTTGGGAAGATCCCCTGGAGAAGGGAATGGCTACCCACTCCAGTATTCGTGCCTGGAGAATTCCATGGGCAGAGGAACCTGGCGGGCTACAGTCCATGGGATCTCAAAGAGTCAGACACAACTGAATGACCAGCACTTTCACTTTTCATCCATTGGGAGCAGACAGACAATAAACAAATAGTTTGTCAGGGATTGATATATGCTAAAGATAAATAAATAAAACAGGGGGGAAAGGCTGCAGGGAGCAAATTGGGTGTTCAGGTGCACATTACATAAGGAGAGAGATACGGAAAGTCTGACCTGCAGGAGGTGAGGGAGTTCAGTTGGGGGAAGGAGAACTTCAGGAAGGCAGAATAGCAAGTTCACAGGCTCTGAGGCAGGAGAGCACCAGCTATGTTCAAAGAATAAGGGGGAGGCTGTGCGGTATGAAGGGAGGGAGAGCAGTGTCAGGTACCAACTCATGCTGGACATCACACCATCGAGTTTTGTATTTTGCTCTGAGTGGGATGGAAAGCCAATAGAAACTTGTAACAAGAGATTAATACATGTAAGACACTTAAGGCTTGCCAGGTGGTGTTAGTGGTAAAGAACTCGCCTGCCAATTCGGGAGACATTAGAGATGTGGGTTCAATCCCTGGGTCAGGAAGATCCCCTGGAGGAGGGTACGACAACCCACTCCAGTATTCTGGCCCGGAGAATCCCATGGACAGAGGAGCCTGGCGGGCTACAGTCCATGGGGTTGCAGAGTCGGACACGACTGAAGTGACTTAGCATGCACACGGGACACTTAAAGCACTACGCACAGTAAGTACTCAAAATTCTGGGTTTTTACTTTCCTTGACTCTAAAGGTAACCTCCATTCTGCTTTATGAGAATGATCATTTTTATTCTAAAATATGGCAGAAAGGATAGAAATCCTGATCTTATAGATCAGATTTGTGGTTGCCAGTGGCAAGGGGTGAGGGGAGGGGGGTTTGGGGGAGGGGCATCAAAAGACACAAACTTCCAGTTATAAGACAACTTAAGCACTAGGGATGTAATGTACCACATGATAAATACAGTTAACACCGTTGGGCTTCCCAGGTAGCTCGGTGGTAAAGAATCCACCTGCCAGTGCAGAAGACACAGGAGATTTGGGTTTGATCCCTGGTTCAGGAAGATCTCCTGGAGGAGGAAATGGCAACCCACTGCAGTACTCTTGCTCGAAAAATCCCATGGACAGAGGAACTGGTGGGCTACATTCCATGGGGTTGTAGAGTCAGATACAACAGAGTGAGTATACACACTCGTCGTATGAAAGTTGTTAAGAGAAGAAATCCTAAGAAGAAAATCACAAGAAGAAAAATTTTTTTCTATTTCTTCAGTTCTGTACCCATATGAGATAATGGATGTTTGTTAAATACTTAAATACATGAAGTGATAATCATATGTAAGTCAAATCATTATGCTATGTAATGTAAACTTACCTGTGTAAGTGCTGTATGTCAGTTATATTTCAATAAAACTGGGAGAAAAAAACTTCATTAATA
The DNA here is from genome assembly GCF_042477335.2 of Ovis canadensis. Taxonomy (NCBI): domain Eukaryota; kingdom Metazoa; phylum Chordata; class Mammalia; order Artiodactyla; family Bovidae; genus Ovis; species Ovis canadensis. The sequence goes on from NC_091248.1 coordinate 84,696,901, forward strand.
TTGAAAAAAACCCTGATTGTACAACTGTAGGTCCAATTTTTTTTTTTTTTGTAGGTCCAATTTTAACATCCTCCATCTACAAAGAGGATTGGTGATTAGAAAATTATCCCATATCCAAGACTGGGTTCTTTGCATTTGCTGTTCGACAATTTGTTTTCTAAAAAACTTCTTAGGGGTATTTTCCATCTTAAAACAAAATTAAGCTAGAACCACCCAGCTTCAAGCAATTATCAATTCATGGCTAATCTTGTTTCTTCTGTATTTTTGTTGATATTCTTTCCCCTCCTCACACTGAATTACTTTACAGATCTCAGACACATCTTTTCATCTGTGAATGCCTCAGTATATATCTCTGAAAATAAAATCTTTCTTTTTTGCTTTACCACATTACCATGATCACACCTACAAATTAAATGATAATTCCTGAGAGCATAAAAAAATCGAGTCAGTCATCAAATTTTCCTGGTTGTCTCCTTAATGCTTTTTAAAAATAGTTGATTTGGGGACCTCCCAGGTGGTCCAGTGGTTAAGACTCAGCATCACCAACACAGGGGGCAAGGGTTCCGTCCCTGGTTAGAATAGAATAGAACGGGACAGAGTGAGAGGTAAAATAGCGGATCTGTTTAAACTGCGATCCAAACACGCACTTTGCATGCGGGTGTGCAGTTCAGTTCAGTTCAGTCACTCAGTCGTGTCCGACTCTTTGCGACCCCATGAATCACAGCACACCAGGCCTCCCTGTCCATCACCAACTCCCGGAGTTCACTCAGACTCACGTCCATCGAGTCCGTGATGCCATCCAGCCATCTCATCCTCTGTTGTCCCCTTCTCCTCCTGCCCCCAATCCCTCCCAGCATCAGAGTCTTTTCCAATGAGTCAACTCTTCGCATGAGGTGGCCAAAGTACTGGAGCTTCAGCTTCAGCATCATTCCTTCCAAAGAAATCCCAGGGTTGATCTCCTTCAGAAGCGACTGGTTGGATCTCCTTGCAGTCCAAGGGACTCTCAAGAGTCTTCTCCAACACCACAGTTCAAAAGCATCAATTCTTCGACACTCAGCCTTCTTCACAGTCCAACTCTCACATCCATACATGACCACAGGAAAAACCATAGCCTTGACTAGATGGACCTTAGTCGGCAAAGTAACGTCTCTGCTTTTGAATATACTATCTAGGTTGGTCATAACTTTTCTCCCAAGGAGTAAGCGTCTTTTAATTTCATGGCTGCAGTCACCATCTGCAGTGATTTTGGAGCCCCAAAAAATAAAGTCTGATACTGTTTCTACTGTTTCTCCATCTATTTCCCATGAAGTGATGGGACCAGATTAGGTCTTGTAAATCTTTGAAGATCTGACTAGTCACCCACTGTTGTTTTTCTTTTTTTCTTGTCATTTATTTGTGAAGAAACTTGGTCTTCTGTTCCTTAGATGTCCCTCATTTGGGATTTTGCTGATTACCTCCCCATAGAGTTGTGAATATGTTCCTCTTTCCCCTTGTTTCTCCTTTAAACTGGTAGTTACTTCTAGAGGCGTAACCAAGTTGGGTTTTTTTGCCTAGACCTCGTGAGAAGTGTTTGAACTTCCTGTTACACCCCATCAGGAGATATGTCTTGCCTCTCTTTCTGTTTCATTTGTAATACACATAATATCAAATTAGCATTTTAGCCACAGTAAAGAATACAATTCAGTAGTATTTAGTACATTCACAATATTGTACAACCATCACCACTATCTAATTTCAGAACTCTTAGGTCATCTCAAAAAGAAATCCTGTACCCATTAAGTAGTCATGTCCCATCTCCCACCCGCCAGCCCCTGGCAGCCATGAATCTGTGTTTGGTCTCTCTCGATTTTTCATATGAATGGAATCATAGGACACATGGCCTTCTGCGACTTGCTTCTTTCAGCTAGTATAATGTTTCCAAGGTTCATGCAAGTTATAGCTGTAGCAGTACTGCATTCTTTTCATGGCTGACTACTACTCCACTGTGGATATTTTATTTATGCCTTTCTCCACTGATGGACGTTTAGGTTGTTTCCACCTTCTGACTTCTGTGAATAATGATGCTGTGAACATTTGTGTACCGTTTTGCTGGCATGCCTATTTTAGTCCCTAGAAATGCCTCTCTTTTTGTGGTGCTAGGACTCATCAGTGGGTTCAGTTGGCTTCAGCTTGATCCATATAAGATAACGTTCCCTGTGGGCCTTTCATGTATTGATTTCAGCCACCTCTGATAACCACTGCCTATTCCAGTAGGGATCCAACAGCACAATTCTCATAGAGGTCAAGGTAGCCTAACCACTTTACATGGAAGCCTCAGTTAACATTAAAGCTGCACTGTTCTGGGCAACGAAGCTCATGCTTTCCTCCAAGGCGAAGAAAAGGGGGAGAAAAGGGCTGGTGACCAAAAAGTGTGGGAAAAGCTGATATGATAGATGCCCTTGCTGCAGACTGCACTGTCTGCTCATGTGCTAAAGCCCCCAGGAAGTTGTGCAGTCAAAAATCCTGTTTCACTAAACCAGTAGGGCCTAAAAACTAACTCATGTGACCTAGCATCAAGCATCCTCAGACAGGTGGCATAGAGAGGCAGGATAATGGAGTGGTTGAGAGCACAGATGTCAGTGCTAGATTTCCATGGCTCAAATCCTATCTCTGCTGCTCAATAGCTGTGTGACCTTGGGCAAGTTGCTCCACCTCTCTGTGCCTTGATCTCCCCATGGAGGGGATAAAAGCAACACCTATCTCATAGGGTCTTTTATGAGGATTAAAGGAGTTAAGACAGGCAAAAGCACTGTGCCTGGCCATAGGAAGGTGCTGAGAGTTACCTGTTATGATTTATACTGTGGGCCTAGAGGACAGATCAGTGATTTCAGGCTGCTGGTCTGAGAGCTGCTGGGGTGCTGGGTACGGAGGCAGGGCAGGGTCACTCCAGGGCAGGTGAGCAAAGGAGGGAGGGAAGAGACTCTGCACATGGGTAAGTTGGTGAAGGGAGAGCTGGATCCTGGACTCAGTAGACTTCCCTGGTGTTGGAACAGGGAAGGCTTCAGTGCCCCCTCCACTCCAGTGGGCCCATACCACAGTTCGCTCCTTTATCCTGAAAAAGGGGGTCACGGCCACGCTCACATCCATGTCCCTAGGTTACCTGGGGCTCTCCTCCTGGCCTTCTCTCCAGTGGTCCCCATGTATCTCTCGTCTCTCTAGTATCAGGATATAATTTTTTCATGATGACTCAGCTTGTTTTCCTCTTTATTTTCTATATGAGAAATGGAGAAGGAAATGGCAACCCACTTCAGTATTTTTGCCTGGAAAAACCCATGGACAGAGGAGTCTGGTGGGCTACAGCTCACGGGGTTGCAGAGTGTCGGACATGACTGAGTGACTAAGCACAGACGAGAAGAGAGAAACCCTTCCCTGGGGTCATTAAGCGCAGCTTTCCTTTCTCTTGCAATAGCTGGGTGAAGGTGGGATGGGGACACTGCCTGGAAACTGCCAGGTGAGTAGAATCCAGTGTCCGCCCATCACAGTGTCCAGAGGCTTCTGTGTCCCCAAGCCCCTGCTGCCTGGCCTGTTGGCCTGGTGGCTCTGTGTGCTCAGCAGCGCAGTTTTCACAACTAGCCTCTCACCAGCCAGCCTGGCAGGGTACTCCAGCTCCATCCCTCCATGGTGACATGGGACCTGTTTCATCTCATTACATAATTAGCTAAAACTAGACCAAGTCACTGCTTTTACCAGGCCTTAAGCATCCTAAGCCTGCCTCAGTTCAGTTCAGTCACTCAGTCGTGTCCGACTCTTTGCGACCCCATGAATCACAGCACGCCAGGCGTCCCTGTCCATCACCATCTCCTGGAGTTCACTCAGACTCATGTCCATTGAGTCCGTGATGCCATCCAGCCATCTCATCCTGGGTCGTCCCCTTCTCCTCCTGCCCCCAATCCCTCCCAGCATCAGAGTCTTTTCCAATGAGTCAACTCTTCGCATGAGGTGTCCAAAGCACTGGAGCTTCAGCTTTAGCATCAATTCTTCCAAAGAAATCCCAGGGTTGATCTCCTTCAGAAGCGACTGGTTGGATTTCCTTGCAGTCCAAGGGACTCTCAAGAGTCTTCTCCAACACCACAGTTCAAAAGCATCAATTCTTCGACACTCAGCCTTCTTCACAGTCCAACTCTCACATCCATACATGACCACAGGAAAAACCATAGCCTTGACTAGACAGACCTTAGTTGGCAAAGTAATGTCTCTGCTTTTGAATATACTATCTAGGTTGGTCATAACTTTTCTTCCAAGGAGTAAGCCTCTTTTAATTTCATGGCTGCAGTCACCATCTGCAGTGAAGCCTACCTACTCCCATTTTTATTTTGGAAAAATCTAGTCCTTTCCACTTTGGGTTCCAAAATATATATATATTTGGTTTATGTTTAAAAATTGTTTAAGGATGTCAGTGCAACTAACTGCCTTCCTCTCCACTCTGCCAGCACCTTCCTGCCTCTTTTTCTCATATTTGCCATGTCCTCTCTAGGCTGTGTCCTCAGCCCTGTGCTTGGGTAGGAAACTATCCTGGATATTGGGCGTCTATGTCTTCCCGCCTCTTGCCTGTTCTGTGTCCCTCTGCCCTCTATCAGCACCTCCTCTGGACCGATTTGGCGGATCCCAGCCCTGGGTTCACACTTTTCTGTTGTGGGATCATACAGCAGCTTGGTATATTTAGGACAAACTTTACTGGCATATAGGAAGCTTTGATGGTTTCCCATCCACTACTTTCATGTTCCCACACCAGCAGCAGTCTCAGTCCCTGGGTCAGACTGAGAGCCAACCCCCAATTCATAATCACCATTAACCTTATAAAAGTAAGTCAAGGGACTTTCCTGGTGGTCCAGTGACTAAGACCTGCTGCTGTCAATGCAGGGGGCTCGGGTTGGATCCCTAGTTCAGGAAACTAGATCCCATCAGGGAACTAGATCCCACATGCTGCAACTAAAGATTCGGCACAAATATGACCCAGATCAGCCAAATGAATGTTAAAAACAAATACAAAAACATTAGGTCCGTAATTGGCACTGCTCATTCAGAAAGCATGAGATGCTAAGTCTAAACTACTCAAGGTTAAACTCTTTGTGAATCTGAGTCAGCTCCTTATTGTCCCTGTTGTAGGGTAAGGTAGTCAGAGAAGGCAAGGTTCAGAAAAAGAACAGGATTGGCACTTTACAGGAACATCTGTAACACCTTTAATGAGGCGGGAAGGGGCAGCAGTCAGATTAGTGAGCTGCTGCACTAACCCAAGAAAAGAGTAAGTATATATAGGCATATATGTGGAAATCTACTGTCTTAAGGGGGCCTGTTCTTCTCCAAGATTGTTCGGAGTAGCTATCTCTTAAATGGCTGGGGCAAGGAATTCTGGAGAAGCTGGACCAGCTGGGAGCTGGGTGTAATCAACCTTAATGTCCACTTTTTTTTCTTCGGGTGAGAGAGTTCTTTGTTTTGCATAGAATGGTGAGGAGGACCCGGAGGGGAGTTTTAACTCCAGGCTATTTTGAGCTGTGTAACTTTCCTTCACCTGTTGTATCTGACTCTGCAATCCCATGGACTGCAGCATGCCAGACCTCCCTGTCCTTCACTATCTCTCAGAGTCTGCTCAGGTTCATGTCCATTGAGTTGGTGATGCTATCCAAACATTTCATCCTCTGCCACCCTCTCCTTTTGCCTTCGGTCTTTCCCAGCCTCAGGATCTTTTCCCTGTTCCTGAGAAAGTTGCTCAGTCACGTCTGACTCTTTGCGACCCCATGGACTATACAGTCCAAGGGATTCTCCAGGCCAGAATACTGGAGTGGGTAGCTGTTCCCTTCTCTAGAGGATCTTCCCAACCCAGGGATCAAACCCAGGTCTCCCACACTGTAGGTGGATTCTTTACCAGCTGAGCCACCAGGGAAGCCCTGTCCCTACTCTGTCTCTAAAGGTGGCCTGTGGTTCTTTTCCCAGATTCACACTCTGGGTGAGGTGAAAGGTAGTGAGATGCTCCTAAGATGAAAGTCATGACTGCTCCCCTTTCCCGAGGGTCTCCAGCCCTGGGCTCAGGGCACGTCTAGGCAGTGCCCCAAACTGCTGGTGTGTTCGGAGGGGAGAACTGATTCCACAACAGAAAGAAGTTGCCTCACAAGACTGAAAGGAGAACTTCAAACATGCTGTCAGAAACGCATCAAACGTCAGCCATGAAGCAACCCTCCAGGTCATGCCCAGCAGCCAGCCTGTCCCGGGCTGTGGAAACCAACGACCAAAGAAGGAAGCACACCTGAGCCAGCTTGCTCTCGAGCTGCAATATGCAGATGAAGGTACAAGGCAGTTGCGTAATTCCTACACCTGTTCTGACTTAGCACCAAGTGGAAGTATTGAACTAGGATTTTGACAGGTTGCCAGTGCTGGCAGTGGATGCAGAAGATTTCACAGTGATACCACGCACCTGGTGCCAGGGAAGGGCCACAGAGCCCATGGAGTCTGCCTTCAGCTGTGTGGAGAAGCCTTCCTCCCACCCACAGGGAGGACTTGGGCTGCTGCTTGGCTTCCCTGGAGTAGCTTACAAAATAAATTAGCAGGACCTGACATTTAAAATTTTACCAGTTGTAGATTTTTAGAGTGTCAATGGGGTTTGGGTTTCATGGTTGCTGCTAAAATAAATGTGAGCAACTTGCATGACTACATTCAGTTTTCACTGATTTAATTACTGCTTAGAAAAGAAATTGCCAGATGGAAAAGACATCACCATCATGCCTCACATTCTTCCTGGTGTTCAAGTTAGAGTCAATATTGATCAAAACCTTTCAGTGGCCTGTAGTTTCCACCCAGTGGTTTTCAAGTGACATGCAATTAGTTGGCTTATTTGTGGCCCCTTCCTCATGGCTGTGCCTTGGACAGTATCAAAAGAGACCTGTCTGGGGCCATTTACTAAATCTTTAAGTTCAGTATCTTGTGAGCTTCCAGAACCTTTGTTGCGGAATATGGAAGTGTTTTAAAATGCAAGTGGGAGAAAAATCTTGAAAAGATGGTAGACTCGTTTATAGAAGAGCTAGCAGATTATGACTTTACTGAAACATTTAAAAAAGTGTATGCATCTGCTTTAAGTGGCTTTTTATTAGTGGAGTGCATGGCCTGCTTAACAGATAGTAAAACCTAAGACCTGGCAGCAGTTTTAACTCTCTGGGGAGCACAGATTATGTTCAAAGGGCTTATGTGGTTCATGGTAAGATCAGAATGGGTTATGAGAGAAAAACCAACTAAAATGTCAACTGAGCGGTTCTAGAACTGGAGCATTGTTACTTGCAGGTGGGGTGTCAACCATTTGGGTGGATTTGAACTATCGTCACAGATTGGGAGAGGACTTTGGCCATTACTGTCTCCAGCTTCCCGAGCCTCCAGTCCTGGAATCTTTGACAAGCTAGATGGTTGACCTTGCCCAGGACCTCATAGGCAGCCTACTTCATGGGTGCCTGCCCAGATCTAAGCTTATACAGTTTCCCTGAGGCCTTTAACCACCCAGCCTGCTCTCTGAATGTCCCAGAATGAACGCACTTCTATAAGACAGGTTTTCTAACATCTGAGGTTAGATCGCACGTGTCTTCTAACTTGCCTTTTCCTTTTTCAGGATCATTCTGCAGATCCAGATCCTTCTGAGGTGGCTTAGTTAATCAAAGAGAATGAACTTCCCAGAGACAAGAGAACAGTGCTGCAGCCAAGCAAAGAACAGTAGCTGTGCTTCTAAACTAGACCCTCCAAACAGCCCATGAACATTTTCTAGACCAGCATCCCATCTCATTCAGCCTTTCCTCCCTCTCAGAGTTTCCAGATATTTTACCATCCTGAGGTCCAGCATTAGCCAATGGTCTTAAAAGGGATGCCTAGCAAAGAAAGGAATATGGGAGGTATGGTCTGGTAGGGTGCCCTTTTCTGGGCAGTGTACTTCCGGATGGTTGGGTGTCGAGACACTCAGCTATCCCCTAACTATACTTTAACATTTCCTGAACATCTTTTGCAAATTATTATTTTCATGATGTAAATTATGTAACATACTACAACCACTTTGGAAAAAAATGTGGCATAGTAAAGTTGACCCAGCAATTCCATTTTCAGGTATATTCTCTATAGAATCTCTTGCAAATGCACAGGAGACATGTAAAAGAATGTACATAGTAACAGTGTCTACAAAAGCAACAAAAACAAACAAATGAACAAACAAAACTGGAAATATGTCAAATGTCCACTGCCGGTTGGATGAGTAGATACATGTACATTCTTTTTTATTACTGTGGTAAAACGTACATAACATATAATGTACCATTTTAACTATGTTAACGTGCACAGTTTTGTGGAATTAAGTACATTCACATTGTTATGCAACCATCACCACCATCAGCAGAAATTTTTCATCTTCCCAAACTGAAACTCAGTACCCATTAAACATTAACTCCCCCTGTCCCATTTCCCTCAGCCTCTGGCAAATTCTATTCTGCTTCCTGTCTCTATGAATTTGACTATTCTAAGTACCTCATGTAAGTGGAATTGTAGTGTTTGTCTTTTGTTACTGATTTATTTTACTTAGAATAATGTTTTCAAAGTTCATCCATGTTGTTATCATGTATTGGAATTTTACTCCTTTTTAAAGCTTAGTAATATTCCACTGTATATTTATACATAGCACATTTTGTTATCCGTTCATCCATAGATAGATGCTTGGATTGCTCCCAGCTTTGGCTCTTGTGAATAATGCTGCTATGAACATGGCTCTACAAATATTTGCTCAAGTCCCTGTTTCCATTTCCATGCAGTATATACCTGAAAGTCAAATTGCTGAAAGTCAGTTCCATGTTTTGAGGAACGGTTATGCTGTTTTCCATAGGAACTACACCTGATCACTCTCTTTTTTTTTAACCTGCATATATTATAGTATAACTACTTATTAGATATTGCCAATAGATATTAGATATTCCTAAGATTTTATCTATATAGATATATCTACATGTATTATATTTACAATTTTATAGAGGTATCTCTATGTATATCTATAGAAATATCTCTATATCTATTTCCATATCTGAAGTGTATTTAGAGTTTCTGGTAACCCAAACCTTTCCAACACTATTACCAGATTTCTTAACTTTGGCCAATTTAGTAGTTTTAAAATCATCATTTTATCATGGCCTTAATTTTTATTTCTATAATCACCATTGCAGTTACTCATTTTATATATGTGAAAGTTTTGTTTTCACATGGGTCTTTAATCCATAAAGAACTAATTTTTGTATGATGTATGATAGAGGTCTAATTTTGTTCCTTTTAACATGATAACCAAATGTCCTGACTCCATCCTCTTCCCATTACCATTATCTCATATGTCAAGTTCCCATATATAGTTGATCTGCCTCTGAGCTGTTTGTTCACTTGGTTAATTTGTCCACCTTCATTACTGGCATCTGTTTTATTTATTAGGAGATAACAATGAGGTATTGAGAGAGACTGATGCTGAACACTCAGCTACTTTATTGTCCAGTATTGTAACTGCACCTGGGTATGGATGAGGTGGTTGGAATGGGCCTGCTGGTTGATTAAAGTGTATGTACTCATAGAGCTCATATAGTTAAATATGAACACATACATTTAAATCCTGATGATGCAATGTGGTAAGTGTGGGAATACAGGAATAGCTGAAGTGATATGAGGAATCACAATGAAGGAAACAACTGATTCTAGTATTTGGGTATCCAAGAGGGTAACAGAAGCAAATAGCATTCCAAATAGCAAGTGTATGGTGTCATAGTTGAGGGCTGAGGTCTAGAGGTAGACAAATTTAATATTGAATCCAAGTGCCCATACTTATTAGCTGTGAGACTCTGACTGTTCTCAGGGTTGAATCTCAACTTCCTTATCTATTCAACAGAGATAATAATACCTCAGAAATTGTTGGGAAAATTAAACCCAAAATAGAAAAACAAAGGAAAAAGAAATGAACAAAGAAGAAATACAAAAACAATCGGAAAACAAGGATTAAAATGGCAATAGGTATCTATCAATTATTATTTTAAATGTCAATGGACTAAATGATCTGATCAGAAGACATAGAGTGGCAGATTGGATAAAAAAAACAACCAAGAACCTACAATATGTTGCCCAGAAGAGACTCACTTCAGGGCAAAAGATACAGACTGAAAATAAGGGGATAAAAATATACTTCATGCAAGTAGAAATGGCAAGAAAGCGAGGGTAGCACAACTCATATCATACAAGATAGAGGTTTTTAAATACAATTTAAAATAAAGGCCATGAAGAAAGACAAAGAAGGCACTATACAATGATTAAGGGATCAATATTAGAAGAGGAGGCACCCAATATAAGGGCACCTAAATATATGAAACAAATACTGACAGACATAAAGGGAGAAATTGACAATCATACAATAACAATAGGAGACTGTGACACCCCACTGACATCAATAGACAGATTATCCATACAGAAAATCAACAAGGCAACAGAGGTCCTAAACAACAGTCCAATTGGAGTTAATTGATATCTATGAGACACTACAGCCAAAAAACCCAGAATACACACTCTCTAGGTTAGACCATATACCAGGTCATGAAATAAGCCTCCACACTTTTAAGAGGATAGAAATTATTTCAAACATCTTTTCTGACCACAATAGAATGAAACTAGAAGTCAACCACAGAAAGAAAAATAGGAAATGAATGACCATATGAAGATTAAACAATATGCTACTAAGGAAACCGATAGGTCAACAAAGAAATCAAAGAAGTGAGAAAATATCCCAAGACAAATGAAAATGAAAACACCACCTTACAAAATCTATGAGTTGCAGCAAAAGGAATTCTAAGATGGAAGGTCATAGTGATACAGACCTTCCTTAGGAAACAAGAAAAATCACAGAAGACCACAGAAGACCCAGAACTGCCAAAGCAGTCCTGAGGAAAAAGAACAAAGCTGAAAGTACAAATCTTCCAGACTTCAGACAATATTACAAAATACAGTGCTGAAAATAGCATGGTATTGGCACAAAAACAGACATGCATCAATGGAACAGAACAGAGACCCCAAAATAAACCTTGTTTATTATAAATAAACCCCATATACCTAGGATCGATTAATCTATGACGAAGGAGGCAAGAACATACAGTGTGAAAGACAATCTCTTCAGCAAATGGTGTAGGGAAAGCTGCATGTAAATCAACGAAATTAGAATATTCCCTCACATTAAATTCAAGACTAAATTCAGAATGGCTTAAAGACCTAAATATAAGACATGACACTATAAAACTCCTAGAAGAGAACATAGGCAAGACATTCTCTGATATAAACTATAGCAAAATTTTCTTAGATCAGTCTCCCAAGGCAAAAGAAATATAAGCAAAAATAAATGACCCCTTATCAAAGTTAAAAACTTTTGCACAGCAAAGGAAATCAACTCCAAATAAAACAACAACCTACAGAATGGGAGAAAATATTTGCAAATGATATGACCAACAAGGGGTTAATGTCTAAAATATACAAATAGCTCATACAACTCAATTAAAAAAAAATTGAAAAATGGGTAGAAAACTTAAATAGACATTTTTCCAAAGAAGATACACAGATGGCCAATAGGCACATGAAAAGATGCTCAACACTGATAATCATCAGAGAAATATAAATCAAAACTACAATGAGGTGTTAATTCACACCAGTTGGAAAGGCTATCATCAAAAACTCTACAAAAGATAAATGCTGGAGAGGATGTGGAGAAAAGGGAATTCTCATACAGCATTGGTGGGAATATAAATGGATGCAGCCACTATGGAAAGCACTGAGGTTCCTTAAGAAACCTAAAAATAGACCGACCATATGATCCAGTAATCCTACTCCTAGTATATATCTGGAAAAAGTAAAAACTCTAATTTGAAAAGATAATGCACCCCAGTGTTCATAGTAGCACTATTTATAATAGACAAGACATGGAAACAACCCAGGATCTATCAACAGATGACTGCCTTAAGAAAATGTGTTTTATATATAGAAGCCCACAAATATACATATATATGGGCTTCTCTGGTGGCTCAGACAGTAAAGAATCTGGCTGCAATGCAGGAGACCTGGGTTCAGTCCCCTGGAAGATCCCCTGGAGAAGGGAATGAAGATGGCTGGGAGAAATATCAATAACCTCAGATATGCAGATGACACCACCCTTATGGCAGAAAGCAAAGACGAACTAAAGAGCCTCTTGATGAAAGTGAAAGAGGAGAGTGAAAAAGCTGGTTTAAACTCAACATTCAAGAAATGAAGATCAAGGCATCTGGTCCCATCACTTCATGGGAAATAGATGGGGAAACAATGGAAACAGTGAGATTTTATTTTCTTGGGCTCCAAAATCACTGCAGATGGTGACTGCAGCCATGATATTAAAAGATGCTTACTCCTTGGAAGAAAAGCTATGACCAACCTAGACAGCATGCTAAAAAGCAGAGACATTACTTTGCCAACAAAGGTCCATCTAGTCAAAGCTATGGTTTTTCCAGTGGTCATGTATGGATGTGAGAGTTGGACTATAAAGAAAGCTGAATGCCAGAGAATTGATGCTTTTGAACTGTGGCATTGGAGAAGACTCTTGAGTCCCTTGGACTGCGAGTAGATCCAACCAGTCCATCCTAAAGGAGATCAGTCCTGAATATTCATTGGAAGGACTGATGCTGAAGCTCTAATAGTTTGACCACCTGATGGGAAGAACTGATTCATTTGAAAAGACCCTGATGCTGGGAAAGATTGAAGGCAGGAGGAGAAGGGGACGACAAAGGATGAGATGGTTGGATGGCATCACCGACTAGATGGAGATGAATTTGAGCAAGCTCTGGGAGTTGGTGAGGGACAGGGAGGCCTGGTGTGCTGCAGACCATGGAGTCACAAAGAGTTGGATGTGACTGAACTGAACTGAGCAACATGGATGGAACTAGAGAATATCGTACTTAATGAAGCAGGTCAGAAAGAGAAGGACAAATGATATAACACTTATATATGGAATCTAAAAAAAATACAAATGAATCTATATACAAAACAGAAACAGACTCACAGGTATAGAAAACAAACATGATCAGCCCTTTGGAGAGGGAAGGGGCAGAAAGATAAATTAGAAGTATGGGATTAACAGATACACACTACCATATATAAAATAGATAACCAACAAGCATTTACTGTATAGCACAGGGAAATATTTGATATCCTGTAATAACCTATAATGGAATATCATCATTATAGGTTATTACTGAATTATTTTGCTGTACACCTGAAGCTGCTGCTGCTAAGTCGCCTCAGTCGTGTCCGACTCAGTGCGATCCCATAGACAGCAGCCCACCAAGCTCCGCCATCCCTGGGATTCTCCAGGCAAGAACACTGGAGCTGGTTGGCATTTCCTTCTCCAGTGCATGAAAGTGAAAAGTGAAAGTGAAATTGCTCAGTCGTCCCCAACTCTTAGCAACCCCATGGACTGCAGCCCACCAGGCTCCTCCATCCCTGGGATTCTCCAGGCAAGAACACATTATAAATCAACAATAATATTGTGAGAAGAGAGGATCAGCAGGTGTTAGCTCCATTTGTGAGACAATCTATAAACAATAACTGAATAAAAACACTTCTAATAAACTTTTGGGGGCTGTAAAAAATAATTTAGACACCCTGGCTGTTCCCAAGGCCTAGGTAGGTGTTCTCAGGGTCCTGGGCTCCGTGTTTTTAACAACCTCCAGAGAAGACTCTGATGTTCCAGAACACTCTTTGAAAGAACCTTGTAGATAAGCATTTTCAACTGTCCTCCGATCTTTTTTCGTCTCTGACTGCAAATTCTTCTTTAGAAAAGTCCAAGAATCGCTCTTTCTTTTCCATTCCCGCTCCCTCCGCCCCTCAACTCGGTTCCCCCGACCACCAGCAGCTGAGGGTCTCAAGCACAGTTTCCTGGGTAGGTCAGGTGGCATCTCCGTGTCACTGCCGCCCTGTGGCTCCTCTGCTAGACAGAGCCTGCTCAGAGACGGCTCTCTTTCCACCCCAAAACGGAACGACCTTCTCTTCAAGCAACAGTTCTCAGACAGCAGCAGAGAGTTTGCACTAAATGTGATCCCACGCATGTGTCTTTCTCTTTTGTCTTGAAATACAGCATACAGCTTTCCGATTTCCTGTACCTTAGTTTTCTGTCTTCTGGAGTCAGTCTCCAAAAGAGCAGCTTTAAAGGAGGAACTTGGGAGCCTGGGGGCTTGATCTTTGATTTACAACTCCCTTCCTTTTTCTCCCGCGAAGCCCAAGGTCATTAATACAATGCGCCCTCTAGAGGCCGGCTGAGCCATGCCAGTTAAATCCCGCGGAGGTTCTCTTCCGCCTTGACGACAAATGAAATAACCTAAGCAACCCCCAGTGAAGTGGGTCAGGGAAACGTTTTAAAGTCGCTGTTTCTCTTAGAAAAATAATCTTAGCCTTAAGTCTGACCGACACTTTCTCTGACAACTCCAGTTTCTTTTGTACATTTTCACGTGAAGCTGGTCTGCCCTGTGCCAAATTTTTTGGCGGTATTTGAGAGCAGGTCAGGAAGCAGCAGTTAGAACTGGACATGGAACAACAGACTGATTCCAAATAGGAAAAGGAGTACGTCAAGGCTGTAAATTGTCACCCTGCTTATTTAACTTATATGCAGAGTACATCATGAGAAACTCTGGGCTGGAAGAAGCACAAGCTGGAATCAAGATTGCCAGGAGAAATATCAATAACCTCAGATATGCAGATAACACCACCCTTATGGCAGAAAGTGAAGAGGAACTAAAAAGCCTCTTGATAAAAGTGAAAGAGGAGAGTGAAAAAGTTGGCTTAAAGCTCAACATTCAGAAAACAAAGATCATGGCATCTGGTCCCATCACTTCATGGCAAATAGATGGGGAAACAGTGGAAACAGTGTCAGACTTTATTTTGGGGGGCTCCAAAATCACTGCAGATGGTGATTGCAGCCATGAAATTAAAAGACGCTTACTCCTTGGAAGAAAAGTTATGACCAACCTAGACAGCATATTCGAAAGCAGCGACATTACTTTGCCAACAAAGGTCTGTCTAGTCAAGGCTATGGTTTTTCCAGTAGTCATGTATGGATGTGAGAGCTGGACTGTGAAGAAGGCTGAGCGTGGAAGAACTGATGCTTTTGAAGTGTGGTGTTGGAGAAGACTCTTGAGAGTCCTTTGGACTACAAGGAGATCCAACCAGCCCATTCTAAAGGAAATCAGTCCTGGGTGTTCTTTGGAAGGAATGATGCTAAAGCTGAAACTCTAGTACTTTGGCCACCTCAAGTGAAGAGTTGACTCATTGGAAAAGACTCTGATGCTGAAGAGGGATTGGGGGCAGGAGGAGAAGGGGATGACAGAGGATGAGATGGCTGGATGGCATCACCGACTTGATGGACGTGAGTTTGTGTGAACTCTGGGAGATGGTGATGGACAGGGAGGCCTGGGGTGCTGCAATTCATGGGGTCACAAAGAGTCGGACACGACTGAGTGACTGAACTGAACTGGATGTCAGGAAGCATTTAACAGGAAGCTTCCTGTGTGCTGTTTTGGATTTGTCAGGAATTCTCTGCTCCTTGTTAATTCCTGAATACTCAGGAATTAAGAGGAGAGGCAAGCCTCTCCCATGGGTTGAAGAATCCAGGCATTTCCTTCATTAGTTTTTCTATATAGTGATAAGTATCCTCTTCCTCCTTGTGACCCTTACGGTAAAAGTGATTGTTCACAAATCTCTCTCTTTAATATGGATTACCTATGTTTTGTAAGTCTGGAATTTTAAACTTTATCTTTGCTAAGAATAACAACTTTGTAAGACAGTATATATACACACACCACATTAATTAAAACACCTTTGCTCCATTAGAGCCTTGGTACCCTCGTCTTTCTCTCTCTCTCTCTCTCTCCCTTTCTTTTTCAGGCTGAACCCCTGGAGCGCAGAGGCTCTCTGAGTTCACTTTCCTGCCCGGGCTTCTAAGACCCTCTCAAGAAGGCGCCCTGCGCCTTCACCCCATCGAGAGGGCGCCTGAGGCCTTCGGGCACAGAGCAAGCCCCGTGCAGGAGCTTTATTGGCTTTCTGTGTAAACCAGGGAATATCAGCCTCTTTCTCTCTCCTTTACTTTCTTATTGGTCGACTCCAGACCACCAGGTTCCGGTCCATTAAAGGACATCAACAAATTGAGACCCCCAAATGCCTAATTTTCCATCTAGATTCCTTGTTTGTATGAGGGAGTCTCTTCGTAAGTTTGTCAAACCCAGGTTTTCGAGGTCGACTTAATTTTACCCTTTATGAAACAGCTTAATTTAGGATGGGAGAGGAAAAAAAACCCATGGAAAAAACATCCACCCTGTGTGGATACGTTTCCATAAACTTACCTACTGCCTGCAGTTAGTTGTGGTTTTGATAAGTTGATAAATGAAAAAGAACTGGAGGGTTTGCAAGGTCCTCTTTAGGAGGATATTGAGAAGGACCCGAATCCTGCCCTATCTGCATCTGAGGTCCACAGGAGCGGCCTTCTTGGAGGAGCTTGACATTTCACAGGACCATGACTCTGTAAGAGGCTTGCACATACACACTGCGCTTGGGAGCCAGCCTCTGAAGACCATGTGAAGTGGCCTACCCTGGGGAGAAAACGTGCCCAGGTGTTCTTAGTTAAGAGACTGCTAATACTCACCTTGAGGGAAACATTCACATTAGTTTAACCAACCTTGTATGCTTCCAGTTCAAGTGAAAAACCTGATGCTGCCAAATAGCAACACTGGCCCTTATTCATTTCTCAAGTAGAGTGAAATAAAATTGATTGTCAATAAAATATTTAGCACATCTAGGCTAGTATTTGAATTATAATGTCTCCTGCAGGCTTTAAAATCTCCTCTCTCTGCTTATTTCATTATTGATTAGGCAGACAAAATTTTTACTTAATGCAGTGACTATAATGTGTTTACTGGGATTAATTTACTCACTCTTGAGGATTAATTTAATTCTTTTATGATAGCAATTTTTCCTGGGATTTTTTTCCCCCAAAGGGTCACATCCAAATTTATTAGACTGCTACATGGTTCACAATAATCTGGGTGTAACTGAATGTTTTACGCCTGTGTTTGCTAAGTCTGGCTGCTCATTAGAATTATCTTGGGGAAAATCTTAAAAATACAGATTCCCAGATCTCACCCTAGACCCAGTGAAGCAAAATCTCTGGAGGTGCAGCCGGGACAGTCTTCCATTTAAAGATGTTCCTCAGCGATTTGGGGGCAGTGGCCAGGCCCCTCTTGATGGTCTAGGATTTGGAAACTAATCAATATAGTTTGCTGCTGCTGCTTCAGTCGTGTCCAACTCTGGGTGACCGCATAGATGGCAGCCCACCAGGCTCCCCCGTCCCTGGGATTCTCCAGGCAAGAACACTGGAGCTGGTTGCCATTTCCTTCTCCAATGCATGTAAGTGAAAAGTGAAAGTGAAGTCACTCAGTTGTGTCCGACTCTTAGCGACCCCATGGACTGCAGCCTACCAGGCTCCTCCGTCCATGGGATTTTCCAGGCAAGAGTACTGGAGTGGGGTGCCATTGCCTTCTCTGCATATAGTTTAGTCTTGGGTAATTTTAAGGCTAAGATATTATTGACATTAAATGTAGAATTTTCTGTTGGTAACACCATATGTCCTTATTTCTTTGTGTCATACCATTTGCTCGAATTACCGAAGCACCCCTCATGTATTAGCAGTGAACTTCAGAGGAGGTGAATGTACTCTGAATTTCATAGTACAACCGTGTTGTCATTGGGAGTGGTCACTGTGGGTAGAGGAGGCAGCCTGAGCAAGCAGAACAGCCACATGATGGCTTTTCTCTCTCTCTCCTGCTGGACTAGACTCTTTGGGTCATTGTCACTCCACTTGACTGAACCCCTAAAGATCCCTGGGAAAGCTATGTCAGTTTGGACTATCTGGACGGAGGAGCCTGGTAGGCTACAGTCCATGGGGTCGACTGAGTGATTTCACTTTCACTTTTCACTTTCATGCATTGGAGAGGGAAATGGCAACCCACTCCAGTGTTCTTGCCTGGAGAATCCCAGGGACAGAGGAGCCTGTTGGGCTGCCATCTATGGGGTCGCACGGAGTCGGACACGACTGATGCGACTTAGCAGCAGCAGCAGCCACCAGAGGAATTTACCATGTTCAGTGAGATGAATTGGTACCTGGACATAGCACTTGAAGAATATTGACCTGTAAAGTCACTTGGTGAGTAAAGACACGGTCAGAACATTTCAAAACTCTCAAGACTTAAAACACTCAATTATGTCTCATTTAAAAAAATAAAACACAACAAGAGCAAGCACAATGACCTAAAACACTAAAAATCCTAAAGTGTTGTTTCTTTCCCTCTCTAGTCAATCAATAGGTTTTTCTTTATTGAACAAAGGTTGTCCATCTATTTGATTGAGGATTTCGTGAAAAGAAATGTATCAGTTAGAAATGATCCAAATTTCACTCTCTGTCCCCACCAGGGTTGTGCCAGTTTACCAGTCACCGAGAACATACAAGAGTCCTCTTACAGAATGCTCTAAGAATTTTTCTGTTAATCTTCTGTTTCTGTGTTTCTCCGGTTATATAATTCATCATCATAGATAAGGATAATTTTACCCCCTTATTTCCAGTTTTAAAACCTATATTTCTTACTTTTGCAGTGACCAGTAATTCTAGAGCAATACTAAACCATAGTGGGGAGAATGTGTATCTTTGTCTGTTTTATAACTCGAATAGGAAAATTTCTATTATTTCCTTATTAAATGTGAAATTTTAAAAACTTTATTTGCTTTACTGAGAATTTTCATATTGGAGATAAGATTTTAGGTTTTATCAACTGCCTTTCTGGAATCTATATAATTTTATTGAAAATGATTTTTTAGGGACTTCCCTGGTAGTCCAGTGGCTGGCACTCTGCACTCCCAATGCAGGGCGCTTGAGTTCAATCCCTGGTCAGGAAACTTGATCCTTCATGCAAAACTAAGACCTGGTGCAGACAAATGAATAAATAAGTAATAATTGTTTATATTAAATTAAAATTTCCCAGGAGATCTAAGACTTCTGGTTGCCCTGAATCTATCAAAAAACATTATGGTGACAACATTACTTGTCATACGAAACAAAAACAAAAATCTAGAAACTGTGAAAATGCCTTTCAATGGGGAAATGGTTAAATAAATTATAACACTTTCATGTAGTGGAAAACAATTCAGTGCTTTAAAAAATAATGAAGTAGATTAGATATGCCAAGATGGATCAGTCTGCCATCTGAAGTCAAGTAAAAACAGCAAGCACAATACAGTGTGTGTCCTCATTTGTGTCAACCAGAAAAAGGGACATGTGTATATCAGTATGCATGTATATACAAAGGAAATTTCTGGAAGGATGCAGAGGAGCTATTAGAAATGTCTGCTTCTTGATAAAGGATACTTGTCTGGAGATAAGAGATAATCTACTCTGTGCTTCAATGAAAAGCAAGCCACAGGCATTATTCCTTTTTCAATGAAATAAAAAACTAACAAAAAAGTAATGATTAAAGTTATTTCGAAAGAAAAAAAGGGAGTTCCTTGGTAGTGGTTAGGAATCAGTGCTTTCACTGCAGTGGCTTGGGTTCAATCCCTGGTCAGGGAGCTAGTCATGTAGTGTGGGCACAAAAAAATTTTTTCCTTTAATTCAGGTTAAAGGTTTAAATGCTAGTAACTAAGAGGTGAAGGATAAGCAATATTAAATACAGCTCATATGGGTCAAATTTGTCATGTAGGTTTTTGGTTTTGTGTTTTTTGTTGTTCTTTTTGCACATGAGGTGGGTACCTCTCTCCTGTTACCCTAGTCCCAATTCTAGTATAGAACCTCAGCTTCTGGAATTTTCCACAAGCCCCTAAGCCCTCTTAGGGGTGCTTATTCTGGCTGAGTTGGCCTCACTCTTGAGGAGTCATGTAGAGCTTACATAGTTAATGTTCTCCAAATAGAATTCCCAATTCCATTCTTAACAGCAAATGGAAGCTCCTTTGGCTTTGTGCTAATAGGGACTCTTTCAACATGAATTAGTAAAAGGAAAATGAATTACTAAGCTAGGGTCAACAATATGGTGACGTATGCTTTTGTAAAAATTATGATTATGACACTTGAAACAGGGGAAAATGCCTGCCATAATGATACATAAGGGCTTCCCAGGTAGCTCAGTGGTAAAGAATCTGCCTGCCAAGCAGGAGGCATGGGTTCAGTCCCTTGGGTTGGGAAGATCCCCTGGAGAAGAAAATGGCAACCCACTCCAGTATTTTTGCCTGGGAAACAGGGGAGCCTGGTGGGCTACAGTCCATGGGGTTGCAAAAGAGTTGGCCATGACTGAGTGACTAAACAACCACAACAAATAAGTAAAGAGAGCAGACAAACAGTCCACATAGCCACTATGATTTTAACTTTGCAAAACTAAAGGAGGGATAAGGTAGCTTCGGTAGAGCAATTTGATCAAGTGATGGGTTGGTTTTCCCCAAATATCTTTTTAGTATTCACATTACGTTAGAATATTTTATTTAAAAATTAAAAAGAGGTAACAAAATAAATTGTTCTTAAAATCTTGATATGAAAAGAAGAAATATATTTTCTCGTTTCCCGTTATGGCCCAATACGGAGAAGGGAAGTGCCCAGGCTCAAGGTCACACATAGCTAAGAAATTTAAGACAGCAAGTCAGGCAGGCCTTCTTTTGCTACTTTCAAGCAAATGAATTGAGCTTCTGCCATGGCAAGGCTGGATTCCTCTTTGGTGCTTCCTAAAGAGTGGTTGCCCCCATGGTTATAGTTTACCCCAGAGTGACTGGTCCTGCTGCTCATTCATCACTTCAAGTGATCTGTCTCACCATCAGACTCCCTCTCGCTGGAAATGCACAGTCTTGGTGGAACTGTCAATCAAGAATGATAGGGGAGGCAGGATCTGAGACCCAAGTGAGTCAATTAGACTCTTCTGCAAATTTGAATCACAAGTGAAATAGCATCAGATTAGGAAACTGATTCAAGTCCAGTGAGGCACCATTAATTCCTGCTACTTAAAGTAGCAGAAGGAGGAGGCAGTGTCCCCTTCAGAATAAGGTTTTTGGAGCTAGATTGAGTTGGAAACCCAGTTCTGCTGCTTTCAAACCTAATGAGCTTCCTATGCCTCAGTTTCCTCAGATTGTAAGCAGGGAATAATAATACTGCCCCCTGCAACAGTAGGGTTGTTACATGAATCAGTGCAAGTGTATCAGGCAGAGCTCTTGTCAGGAAATAAGAACCACTCTGAGTATCTGAAGCAGAAAAGGAATTTGATGCATGGAATTAGGAACATAGAAATCAATAGAAGGCTAGAGCAGTAGGCTCCTGGCTGCAGGAATGGTTTTGGGAACACAGTTCCAAACTGGCCTGCTGGAGAGCTGCCTTGTGTGCCACCATCAGGAAGGTGACCACTGGACTGTGACAGGAACGCCTGACTTTAGGAACACAGCGCCATAGCTGTGACCCAGGGACCAGGGAGCCACTTGGCTGTTACTGTGCCCACTTCTCATCATTCAGGAAGCTGAGGATCAGACAATGGACAGGACTCTATCCAAGGGCATCAAGATCACTGAGTTTCCATTTTTAAGTTTGAAGCGATGGCTGCTAGTAAAAGTGTTTGCATTTGTAAATAAGCAGTAACTTATAGCTGAATGATCTAACTTTGAGGACCCTTTCAGCTCTTTAATTTCATAATTCTCTGGTCACATGTAAAAATCAGTTTCATTAACTTATAATTATGTGTCATATCTTCTGTATTGCAAAGAAGGAGGATGGTAATTCACAGTCCCTCCAGCAGAATGGAAGCGTTTATTGCTTGCATCTTTCTGACTCCCTTGAAATGCAGTTTTAATAGCATAATTCACTTTTTATAGAGCAGCCTGGTGAACTGGAGACTTCAGTAGTGCAGTAGCATATGTGGTTGGAGCTTTGACCGAGTCAGAGAAGCACCTGGACTGCAGCGTCGTGAGTCTGGCAGGAAGGAGGAGAGAAAGAGGGTGGGGAAGCTGACTGTGATATAAAACTCACAGTCAGGCATCAACTGTGGGGGACAGTGGGGGAACCCACCTGCGCTGTAGAAGGGGGTGGAGGTGGTGGTGGGCTGGGCTGAGCAACACCTTGGGTTCAAAGGCTCTAAATTCAGCGGTGATTCTAGTATCCATCTATACCAGGAAGTCTGACCTAACAGCAGAATCCTTCACAGGGCTCTAGACACTGCAATGTTCAGAAACTTGGTGAAGTAGCTGAGTTCAGGGGTCTTTGCATAGCAGGACCTCCCTGGGGGTGGGGGAGCGAGGGCGGGGGTGGGGGAGCGAGGGCTGGAGTGTGAGGAGAGGGAGAGGTGGGGAACAGGGTACTTGCAGAACTAAGCTGGGTATCAGAGCCCCTTCCTTTTGCAAAGTCATCACTGAGATTTAGGCTGGGTGCTAGTTACCCTGAGCAGAAACCACGAGATCAGAATTTCTTTCACTTGGCTAGACTATAGACCTTTCTTTTTTTAAATCAAGAAAAATTCTATGTTAGCTAGACTTATTGTGGTGGTCACAATATACATAAATAAGGAATTATTATGTTGTACACCTGTAAACAGTATAATTTACATGTCAATTATTCCTCAAGAAAAAAAGAACTTCTCAGTTGGGTATTGGATCAAATGGTTTTTACTATAACTACTTAAGTATGTAAAAATACGAAGCTATGTAAATTTTTGTCCATAGTGTTTACATAATTCCATATTTATATTTATGTATGAAATATATATGTGGGTGATCCTTGAACAACATGAGTCTGAACTGCACAAGTCCACTATGAAGATATTTTTCAATAATTATCTACTCTAGTATTCCTCAGTACATAATCAGAGGTTGGTTGAATCTGCAGAGGGTTGACTGTAAAATTGTAAGTGGGTTTTTGACTCTGTAGGGGGTTGATGCCTTCAAGGGGCAGCTGTATATTCCATGCCATGCCAGTCCCACTGTGATACAATTATAAAACAATACAGTGCTGTGGTTAAGAACACAGGCTCTGGAGCCACACCCACTTGGATTCAAATTCTAGAGCCACCATTTACTTGGCATGTAATCTTAGGCAAGTTGATCTCTCTGTGCCTCAGTTAGCTCACTGGTAACATGAGGGTAAGAGGACCTATCTCAGAGTTGTTATGAGAATTAAATGAGCTAAACCACGTAAAGTATGCAGCGCAGTGCCTGGGCTGCAGTAAGCTCTCCATGAGTACTAGCTATTACATCATCTTTAGAACAGAGTGAAGAACAAACCATGTATGAGCGAAGCACAAACACATCTGCAAAACCAATATTATTCAAGTAAGTCACAGTCACTTAATATAACAGATGAGGCTATTGTTCTGATGCTATTGTCATGTCGGATTTAACAGTAGGAAGATGTGGTCTGAGGTTCAGTTCTGTATTTATTTTGGCCCTGGGGTTCAATGCTAAAGGAGAGAATACCAGTTGGCCTGGTCTTGTTTGCTAGTGCAGAATAATTAGACTTCATAGTTAATTAAAAGTCTACCCTTGAGCATTTCTGAAATGCCAGTTCTAATGAAATGCCACTTGATAACTCTGTGGAACTGTCTTGTTCATTCGTAAGTCAGGTTAGCCCTGACATATCCTGGAAGTCTGCATTAAGTGAGCATCTGGTAGCATGAGTGCAAAAGTGAGGAACAGAAAAGTTCTTCATTGTTCATTTACTGCTATGTTCACAATAAATGAACTTTTACAAGCTGCCAGGTGCAACACAGACTCTGCAAATAGAACGAGAATGTAATTCTGCCTACTACAAGGTTTCCTTCAGTTTGGACACCAAAACACTTGGCATTCCAACTACTTAGATTATTTTGGATCGTCATTGTTCATCATAATATGGCATCATTGGGCATTAACTTGATAAGATTATGTTTACAAATATAAACATAATGAGCTCTGAATTATATGGGAGGATATCAATTTAAAAAAGAACATCATCAAAATGAAGATAGAAAATTGGAGGGAAAAAAAGAACAAATCACAACCTATACTCTTGGAGAATTCAAGACTCTAGGGAACTTAGAACTCTTTCCCTTTGGTTACTTACTCAGTGCCTGGTATACAGTGGGTGCTCAATAAATATTTGGGTCTCAATGAGGAAAAGAAGCTAGTAAGGGAAAAGAAGGCAATAGCCATTTCTGTGGTCTGGGTCATTATGGTGAGGCGGGTAAGATGCTGGGATGTAGAGGTCTGTGGACCCACAGGGCTTACTTCTGGCCCTCTGGGTTGGGAACAATTAGGAGCTGGGCTGACTGGGCCCACAACATCAGGTCTTGAAAGGATGACCTAATTATCAGTGGCCGTAGGTAGAGGGTGTGGCTGAGATCCTGCTCTTGGGATTAGGGCAGAAACTAGGACTGCCTGCCCTGCAGCTGGGCCCTGTGTGTAAGACAAAGTCTGGGAAAACCGGTCCAGGGTGCAGGTTGAGTGAGAGAACCTCCACCCTGGACCACATCCCCCTGAACAGTGGACCAGTCACATCAGATGCCTTTATATGAAGCCCATCAGTGCTTCTATTTTGTTCAGCCGGAGAAGAATTACTTTTAACCTTAAGTTCCCAGTAAACAGGACTCAGGGTGCAGCAGTTTCTTGAGTGGATCCAGATGGCCCACATCTGTAGCACTGCAGCCCACAGCAGGGTACAGATTTCTGGGTCCAGCCCTGGAGCTCAGGATTCCTTCTGGGTTCTTTGGAGCCTGGTGTCTGCAGCTGAAACATGCTCCCACGTGATTCAGATGGGCGAGGGCCGTTTCCTTGAAGGCACTGCAGATCTGTTTTAGCTAAATACGCTGCTGAGTCAGTCTTTATTGATTTGCTACACTGCACAGGGCTCTGGGGCTGGGTCTCTGCAAGAGGCGATTGTACAACTGTGTCCCCTGTCCTCCCCTATGCCCCACACTGGGCAACTGCTATCTTTTTCCCGTAATTAAGCCTCCCTCTGGTGCCCTGGTTTTACTCGCTGGCTACCTGTATTGTTCCCCTGAGTCAGAATCCATGCTGGCATTTGCCTCTTTGTTCCCCTGGGATCCAAATTCCTGAAGTTGCTGGAGTCATCAGGTTTTTGGAGCTTGCCTGCCCTGAGTCCCGTCAGCTAAGAAGCCACACCAGTCCCAGGGCGCTGTTCCCTCATCAGCCGCGGCCCACGGGATAGGTGAATCAAGGACAGCCATCCGGGTCGGGCTGGAGGTACATTTTGCTAGACAAGCTGGTTCTTTCCTTGGGAATTTGGAGTCTAGTGTCATTACAGACCATGAGGAAATCAGGTGCCGGTTTTGTAAATTTGGGGGGTTAATTTTGAAGTTGTTTAATTTATACCTAGGGTTGAGGAACATAATAAAAACAACAGACAGTAGAAAGAAGTATGGCCAGTTAGCTGTGGCAATCCCAGCCTTCCTGAGACACCCGGCTGCCTAACCCATCCTGGGCATGCGAGTCCTGTCTGTACGCTCTGCTGTGGACAGGGCAAGCCCTGACTAGTACAGTCCATCTGCCTGCTGCCCTGAGCCTGTGTCTGCTCTCCATGTCCCTCCCCACATGCCCAGACAACCCCCAACCCCAGTCAGCACAGTCTTACTTTACCGCTCTTACTGCTTGTCCCTGTGTGGGGTGTGGCCCCAGGGTCTCAGGTGCCTCATTTGGGGACGAGCCTATTCTGTGACCAGTCTTAGCTCACGTTTAGACTTCAGAGTAAATGCTGTTTTTATTTCGGATCCACTGTTATATTTTGGAAAAGAAATATCACTTCCTAATTTTTTGAAAGATTGGGCCGTCTCTATTTCCATATTTTCAGCTAATATCAGAATTATCTGAGGAAATAAGTATGATTTAGGAGGAAATAACATTTATTTTGCAGGATGCTGAAATTTTTACTTGAAGCCTTAATTATATAAAAATTCTGGCACAGCTTTCTTCTTCTTTTTTGTAGAGGGGGCATTAGAGTTCCACAATTGTGGCAAAAGGGTTCCCTAGTTGTGATTTCTGATGTAAAAGTTCCTAACTTTCATGCTGTTTATATCCTGCTTTCACAAAACAACAATCCATAAGATTATACTTGTTCTTCCTTAGCAGTTTCCTAGGACCTGTGATATTTCATGCTCCTAGAAGTCATTGCTGAGGTGCAGTTAGTGTGTGCCTGTTTTTAATTCTGGAGTATATCTGTTCCCTTTTCCCTCTCCTGTTCTTTTCTCTTTGACACTAGAGTGCTCACCTCTCTAGAAACTGAATCAGATTGCTCCTAAAACCAGGACTGTATATCATTGTCAAAGTTTATATCTGAGAGGCTGCATTCAGTATGGTTGTGGCATTTACTGAGCTCTTGGAATTCTCTCAAGTTGAAAGGCAATGATGTTCAAGAAGATGTTTTCCTGCTGGTTGGGACCATCACTCAGACCTGGGACTTTCGCTTTTGTTGGGGCTAAAAGCGGCACCAATGATGGCACCAGTGTTGGAGTGTGTTCTTGAGGGTGTGTTGGAATATAAGAAACACTTCGTGGGACTGAACTAACTGTAAGGCCCTGTGCTGGGGGCTATAAGTAGGGCAGTAGTAACTTTTATTATAGGATCTTTTACAATAATAAAAGAGAAAAATGGTTTACAAAAATGACTTCTTTAGGACTGCAAAATTCTAGAGCCAGCAGGAAACTAGGAGATGATCCAATCTGTTGGTTTAAATATTTGCCTTAAGCCCACACCAAGCAATAAATTTAACATTGAGAGCCAGTGCACATGGATATGGGGTTCCCAGGTGGTGCTAGTGGTAAAGAACCTGCCTGCCAAAGCAGGAGACTTAAGAGGCGTGGGCTCTGTCCCTGGATTGGGAAGATCCTCTAGAGGATGGCATGGCCACCCATTCCAGTATTCTTGCCTGGAGAATCCCATGGACAAAGAAGCCTGGTGGGTTGCAGTCCATTGGGTCGCACAGAGGTGGACACAACTGCAGAGACTTAGTATGCATGCACACGGACATAAGGACATATGTAATTGCAACATGCTTTACACATACTTCCTTGCCATGTGCAATGTCCTCTAACATTTTCTGCTTGTTTTGATCTATTTTATTTCATTAATTAAAAATCCTGTTTTGTACCATAAAACTCTTAGAAGAGATCATAGTAAAACATTCTCTGACACAAGCTAGTGTTTTCTTAGGTCAGTCTCCCAAGGCAATAGAAATAAAAACAAAAATTAACAAATTGGACCTACAAACTTACAAGCTTTTGCACAGCAAAAGAAATCATAAACAAAATGAAAAGACAGCCTACAGAATGGGAGAAAATATTTGCAAATGATGCGGCCAATAAGGGCTTAATTTCCAAAATACGCAAATAGCTCATATACCTCGACACAAAAAAGCAAACAACCCAATTGAAAAATGAGCAAAAGACCTAAATAGACATTTCTCCAAAGAAGACACACGGGTGGGCAAGAGGCACACAAAAAGGTGTTCAAAACACTAATTATTAGAAAAATGCAAATCGAAACTACAGTGAGGTACTACCTCACACCAGTCAGATGGCCATCATTAAGGAGTCTACAAATAACAAATGCTGGAGAAGGTGTGGAGAAAAGGGAACCATCTTATAATGTTAGTGGGATTATAAATTGGCACAGCTACTATGGAAAACAGTATGGAGGTTCCTCAAAAATCTAACAATAGAGCTACCATATGATCCAGCATTCTCACTTCTGGGCATATATTCCCAGAGTAATGATGCTTATGATGTGTTCTTTGTTCTGGCTTTGTCCCCAGTCTGGGAGCGAGGAGACTGAGCAAATCAACCTCTCAAAGACCATTTTTGGACCTGCTTCTTAGGATTTGCTTCAGGGCCAGTTTATCAGCTGTGTTAGAAAATCCTAAGTCTTACTACATCACCATTATATCCCCCCTTTGGCTTTAACCTAGAATACTCAATCACCTATCTGTTCCTAATGTTTTTGACCTCTCTAAAAGAATCAAATTTACCTTCCAAATATGAAGATTTGCCACAGTAACATATCAAAAAGACTAGGCCTCAAGCTCTGTATAAAGTTCCAAACAGGAACCTTAGAGGGCAGACTTCTCAGGCTTGCACTCATGAAGCTGTGTAAGTCTGGATGCATTTGTTTAAACATCTGTCACAGTGCTTACTGTCTCTCTAGATGCAAATGACATCTGAACCATGCATCAGCTTGCTGTTGCTTTCATGCTGTCTTCAGCCTGAAGGAATATGAGTATGGCTCTCTAAATTATTCCTAATGGAGCATGAACATTTTCTATAACTCAAAATAGTCATATAATTTCATAGGATTCTTCACCTTTTTGTGATTTGAAACTGTTATGCCAACCTGGTTCTTGGGACCTGTTTCATGCACATCAGGACAGATTTGAGTAAACAAAGTAATTTATAGTAAATATTTACTGAGCACTTATTTTGCACTTGGCTACGCAGAAGGAATGATTTGAATGCCTTATACTTCTAATGAGTTGGATTTCCCTTTGTGTTTGAGGACTTCCTCTAACCCCAGACCTGGAGTGAAATTCAAGGATTATAAACACTATTCAAAGGAGAATAAAAACACCCCCACCCCCCTGCCTCCCCACCCCAAGTCCTCTGTAAAGTGAAACTTTGCTTCTCCTGGCAGGCAGGATAATTCTCAGATGACATGGGGTATATTTTTCTTCCTTGGGCTCCACTAATCAAAGTGTTAGCTTGTCTTGAACAAGCTTTACCCACTTTTGGTACCTTTCATCTAACACACCGAGGTTTTCTATAAATAGCAATTATGTCTTATAACACCCTTGTTGGCTCCATTTGATGGAGAAGAAAAGTGAGGTGGTGCAAGATTCTATTGCTTACAGAGGAGCCTCTAGTGAGGCATGATGCCTTGTCTACTGAGTCCGGCTTTGTGTTTGGGTAACCAAAAAGCAGCAATAGCTCATTCTGCTCCAGTACACAGCTCAGCAAACTAAATGCTTTGGTTTCTTGGTTTGCTTTTCTGACCAGCTGGGTTTACAAAGTGGGCTAATACTGTATGATTCCGTTTATATCAGGCTGCTGCTGCTGCTGAGTCGCTTCAGTCGTGTCTGACTCTGCATGACCCCATAGACGGCAGCCCACCAGGCTCTGCCATCCCTGGGATTCTCCAGGCAAGAACACTGGAGTGGGTTGCCATTTCCTTCTCCAGTGCATGAAAATGAAAAGTGAAAGGGAAGTTGCTCAGTCATGTCCAACTCAGCGACCCCATGGACTGCAGCCTACCAGGCTCCTCCATCCATGGGATTTTCCAGGCAAGAGTACTCAGGCAAAGTTAATCTATGACGTTATTTGTCAAGATAGTGGTTATTCCCCTAATACATGACTGGTAGGACTGTTAATTGGCACAGTCACTGTGAAAAACAGTATGCAGGTTTCTCAGGAAACTAAGTGTAGAACTACCATATGACCCAGCAATCAAACGTGAGGGTATATATCTGAACAAAACCAAACCACTAATTCTTAAGGATGCGTGTACCCCAATAATAGCCAAAATATGGAAACAACCTGTCCATCCACAGATGAATGAAGAAAGACGTGGTATGCGTATATGCAATGGAACACTGCTCAGCCATAGAGAGAGTGAAATGTTGCCACCTGCAGCGACATAGACGGACTTGGCGGGCATTATTAGTGAAATAAGTCGGAGAAAGACAAACAGTGTGATATCGCTTATATGCAGAATCTAAAAAAATACCACAACCTAGTGAAAAAAAAAAACCAAAAAGAGGCAGACTCACGGATATAGAGAACAAGCCAGTGGTTACCAGCGTGTGTGGGGGCAATGTGGGAGTGGAGAGTACAAAACACTGAGTGTTAAGACAGGCTCAAGGATGTATTATACTACAAGGGGAACAGAGCTACTATTCTGTAATAACTATGAATGGAAAGCAACCTTTAAAATTTCATTAAGGGACTTCCTTGTGGTCCAGTGGCTAAGACTTGAGTTCCCAGTGCAGGGGGGCCCAGGTTCGTCCCCTGTTCAGGGAACTAGATTCCACACGCCTCAACTACAACAGAACCCGCGTGTCACAACAAAGATCAGAAGATCCTGCATGCTGCAACGGACTCAGTGCAGCTAAATAAATAAATATTAACAAAAAAAGAATTCAGACGAAGCGGTGAATGAGTTTTTTAAAAATTGCATAAAAAATAAATTTCTTTATAAAAAGGTGGTGGTTTGAAAAAAATCACTGCATTTATAATTTGTGCAACTTTTCTATGTACATTATACTTCATTAAAATGTTTACTAAGAAATGTATCCAGTTACTATCTGCAGAACAGTGTTCCTGTTATATTTGCAAGATAGATTTTGTTATTCCCATTTTACAAATGAAGAAACTGAGCTTCAAGGGTTTAAGTGCCTTGTTGAAGGCCACACAGTTACTGGTTAGAGTCAGGCTCTAAGGGGACATGCCTGGCCCCCAGGACCATAATTTCACAGCCTTTCCCCGGGTTCCTCCCTGCCAAGTTTTCAGCCCCCCTCCTACTTTGGCCATGAGTGAAGATTTCTATGGAGAAAACCGTTCCTTTTGTACAATAGCTATAGAGCTAGAAGGCTTTCCAGCCCACTTCCTCCAGGAGGGTCTGTGGGGCCAAGTCTTCTGAGGCCTGTCCTGACATTGCGACCAGCTCTGTGGTGTGAGTGTGGCCCTCTCTATTGCTAGCATCTTTTACCAGCTCTCAATTCCCCTAAAAGCTTCAATAAGGGGAGCAGCATTCGAAACAGACAGATGGTATTCACCTGTCACATAACAGCTAAAAATAAAAAAAGGGGAGGTGATAGTGAGATGCCATTGGTGGCATATTACCAGCTGATTGACACATTCTCATTGTTACTTCAAGTGAAAGGAAATACCTAACGCACAGTTGGCCCTGTCATCCAACATGGCTGTAAATTCTGGTCATTCATTAGTACAGTTTGAGCCAGAAAGAGGGTGTTCTGCATCTCATTTATACAATGGAGAATGGTATATTGTGAAAAAGTGAAATTTAGACTGCTTAGCATAGGCTAATTCGATCAATGCCGCATCCAAGGATGACTCTCCCTTCTACATCCTGGAGAGGTAAGTACTGAGAGGCTGGGCCAAAATCCTGCTGCAAAAAGACAGAGCTGTGTGTGTGCTGATGTGCCTTTCATTTTAAAAATGTGTTTTTCAATATAAGTTGACTCACTGAATTAAATTAGAATTTTAAGTGGAATTTTGAGATCTTCTGAATAATTATTGGAAGTCCTTGAGGCTTTATTTGTACTGACCCTAATATGCTCCTTTTTATGTAGATGTGTGTTTTTAAGTGATGAAATAGGAATTGATGAGTTTGGCTTAGTGGTCAGGATATAAGAAGGTGTCACCATAGAAACCTGAATCTTGAAGGGAACAGTTTGCCTGGGGCAGGTTTTGAGTATTTGGCACTTGACATTCGGAGGTTCTGGATGAAGTTTTCCTGTCTCATGAGGGTCCTGTTTACTGAAAAGAGTTCCAGCAGGACTGGCCTGCTTTGATACAGGGGACGCCATTTCTCATGGATATATTAAACATGGGACCCCTATAGAAAGAAAAACCTCAGCAAATATTATTTTTACTTAATTTTAAAATTCAGATTTCTTGAGGAGGGGAAAGGCATAGCAGGAAGGAAGTAATAGAACATCTGAATTGCACTTTGGGAATATTTTAAATGAAAAATTACTTCCATCAGAAGGTTCAGTTCTTTTCTGGCAGCTCTTCTACTTACAGAGACTTTCAGAAGAGTGTGTTCCATCTCTGCTCAAGCTGGGCTTTTTAAAGTATTAACGAAAGGTGGTCCATTCAGAAACTTTTGCTTTGAGCGCCTAGAATTTCAACTTTTATCCTTGGGATGACTCTATGTTCCTTAAGCTACTTCTGCCAGATGTAGCAAAATTTCCCAATGAGTAGAATTTATGGTAAGGACTAAAGTTGAGGATAGCATATATAAGCTTGGTTTCATAAGATTTACTAGAAATGGGTATATGAGACTTGAACGCTGATTTTTAGGACACATAGACCCTAACTCACTGTATTTCTTATCTAAAAATTAAAAAGGAAGGGAAGTTCTCTGCTTTTAGACAAAAGTGTGTTGGGATCTCTGGGGACAAACTGAGAACTGGTTTTTCTTTCATTGCTTCTGAAATGCAGTGGTTGAGAAGGGACAGCAAGACTTTCAGGAAAAACAGAGCCATCTGCTGGTAGATTGGCAGACTTACTTTTCTAGATGATCCAAAGGCTGGAAAGTGGTAATACTTGCAACCTGGCAACAGATCTGTCACTGTTTATGCTGTCTCCGTTTTTAAAGAGCTGTTGTGTCATCATGGAATGAGAATGTTCAATAAAATATACACACACAGTGTACTGAGCTATGTTGCTTTCGTAAGACTTTCTCTTGACTGAGAAAGAGATCAGGATCAGAAAAGGGGTGCTTTTGTCTACTCTTGTTTTTTTGCCTCCTTTTAATCAGCAGCCTGCAGTGAAAAGACCCAGAAGGGAGCAGCTCCATGAGAAGGGGTTGCTCATTTCTAGTTGAGCCAGCAGTTTCTGGAACAGGAAGTGCTTGACCTGGGTCTAAGCCAGCATCTCTGCCGGGAGGCTTCTCAAGTCTCAGGGTGGACTTCCGGGGGTACTAAGCAACACTCACTTCTAGGACTGTCATATAGATTAGATGAGCTTTTTGGATGCAAAGGTTAAGCGTGGTCTAGAAAGGCTCTCAGGGGCCCTCCTAGGCACAATCACCATCTTTCAACTGGCCTCCAAGCTCAGAGGTGAGCTCTGTTCTTCACCTGGTGCTTTAAACTCTCTGAACAAAAGCAGTGTAAGCTCAGACCCAACTAACCCCAAACAGAATGCATTACCTCCAAGAGCCTCCTTGCCCTCAGCAGGCTTTGAAGCCATTAAAGTAGTCATCTGTGCTGTTGAGGCATCTGTTTGTTGCCAGAGCCTGTTCGTGTCACTGTGAGCACAAGCTCTGGAGTCAGGACCTTGGTTTTCTCTTCCTTTGATGGGGACAATAACACCCCCGTGCCAGGGCTGCTGTGACGGTGCCACAAGATGAACTCACGGGTTCTTAGCACAGAGTCTGGCCGACGGGAAGACTCAGCACGGTTACTCACTTTTTAATAACATGGTCTCACAGATGCGTCCTCTTTTCCCCATTTCTACTGCCTCCAGGCCTGGCTTAATGCAGTCTCTGCCATCTTGACCTCCCGGCATTCAAGCCGCTGCTCTCTTCCATTCTTCTTACAGACTGTCGTCAAGCTAATGGCCTTTATAGCCCTTGCTGGGCTAGTTCCTACTCAGGAAAACAGATAGACTTCTTAAGTAATCAGCCAAACTCCGTCCCCTGGTGTAAGGCCTTTAAACCTGGCTGCACCTGCTATTATCCAAGCTTCTCACTAATCTTGATGTACAGACTCCATCCCAGGCAGGAACACACCTTGACCATTCCCTCTGTATCCTGGTCCTTTCTTTCATGCTGTTTCCTTTGCTCTTTATGCTCCTTTCTCCCATCTCTTAACCTTGTCTGAATTTTAAGATGCAGCTCAAATCTCACCTCCACTATGAGTTTTCCTCCAGCTCTGAAGCTTATAATTGATTTTGCCTAAGGACTAACTCCTATTACCCTAATAATCCTAAATTCCTATTGCACTAAGAAATCCCACCCAATAGCCATACATTAGAAGTTACTTATTCTCAAAGTTTTATTACAAGTTCAGTGAAGGGCCTGTGTTAATTCACCTCTCTGTGCCTCAGTTTTCCTCCTCTGTAAAATGGTGATAATGACAGTTCTGCCTCACAGGACAGTTGTAATGATTAAATTAATGTATGCAAAACCAGTGCCCAGCACCTAGAAAGTGTTCAATAAGTGTTAGTTATTATTTTTCTGGACACATGAATAAGGGATCAATACTGCTCATTTGATTGCCAGCCGTGTATTACCAAGAAGCCATCAGGTGCTAGACTTGGGCCCTTCAATGTCTATCTGATCCACCATTGCGTATCTTTTAAAGAAGACAGCAAAGCACTTGACAAATATTTATGGAGCACCTACCACGCTCCAGGTACACACTGTACTGTTGTCAGTGCCAGTGTTAGCTTTGTTTATTTTTACATATGTGGCCAGCCAGCTATTCACACCTGGAATGAACAGTGTAGATCAAATATATTCATTATAGAGGATTTGAGTTCAAGTCTAGGCTCCACCCATGTGGCCATGAACAAATAATTTACTACATCTGACCCTGACCTTTAGTTCCTCTATGTAAAATGAATTCTAAAGTCTTTCTAATCATGATCTGTCAAAAGAACCAACTAAGGTTTAAGTCAGATGTTTTCAGGCAGATCGTGGCCCACACACACACACACATACACAGACACACACAGAGTTCATTTACATGCTCTTTAACACAAGGCCCTATGATATATTTTTAAAAACCTCTCAGTGCCCAGCACCCTCCTACTTCCTTACTGTTGTTTAGAGGATACTTACCGACAAAGGGCAATTGCTCTAATTGCCATCATGGAAAATGAATGCTTTTGTTTTTCAGTGGCTTCTAGGTATGGGTGAGCCATGAACTCCACCACCTCTTTCTCTCCCTTCCCTGTCTGAGTCAGAGTTTCTGGAGATAGGGCTCAGGAACCCGTGCATTTGATAAGCACCCAGGTGACTCCCCTGCACATTAAAGTTGACAGTCCATGGAGTCTGGTCCACCCATATCCAATTCAAACCAACTATAGCTGCACAGAAGCTAGATGTGGATGAGGGCTCCATTCAGTCCTGGCTTGTCAGACGGCCTGGATTACCAATGCTGCCTTGTTACATGCCAACTCCCTGTCACCCAGTCCTCAAGTATGGTGTCCCCGTGCACTCCCTCAGTGGTCTTAGTCACCAATGGGGCTTTTTCTTCTATGCTTGGCCTTCATGATGCATGGGTCCCTTAAGGGGGTTAAACATCCTTTGAAGGTGAGATCTGCAACCTGGGCATGATTCGGGTGCTTGGATTTGGGTGCAGGAATAGGTTGCTGCACTCTGGAAAGTAGCAGTTTCTAGAGCAGATTCTAGATTTTGGACCATGACTCAATATGAGAAACCCATTTTATATGGAAACTCAGGGTTCATACAAACATGCATGCATGCTAAGTCTCTTCAGTCGAGTCTGACTCTGCAGCCCAGTGGAGCCCACCAGGCTCCTCTGTTCATGGTATTCTCCAGGCAGGAATACTGGAGTGGGTAGCTGTTTACTCCTCCTCGAGGGGATCTTCTCAACCCAGCAATTGAACCCGTGTCTCATATCTCATGCACTGACAGGCACATTCTTTAACACTAGCACTACCTGGGAAGCCCCCACACAAACATACACCTGTATAAATATGCCCAGTGAACAGATAAATACATCCATCATATCTTTGCCCTTTGATATTTTCATTTTTTTCCCCCAGTGTCTTTTTTAAAAACTGTTTATTTTTTATTGGTGTATAGCTGATTAACAATGTTGTGATAGTTTCAGGTGGACAGCAAAGAGATTCAGCCATACATATACATGTATGCATTCTCCCTCAAACTCCCCTCTGATCCAGGCTGCCACACAGCATTGAGCAGAGAGCCCT
Source organism: Ovis canadensis (assembly GCF_042477335.2). NCBI lineage: Eukaryota > Metazoa > Chordata > Mammalia > Artiodactyla > Bovidae > Ovis > Ovis canadensis. Next base: position 84,732,666 of record NC_091248.1, read on the forward strand.
GTGACATTTTCTATCCTATTTCATCAAGTAGATGGTCATTAGGAGCAAAATCCAGGTAGATCTAGAATCTATGTTGAAAATCTGATGGAAGCTGCAGCTCTAACCTTCATTATTTGTAAATGATTTTGGGGTCCACAATCTCCCCAAATCATCTACAGATTATAGGCAATGCAGTTTCTTGCTTGCATTTAAGGAAGCATGCCACACTGCTTATGAAGCAAGATGACACTGGGTTAGGCTTCTCTGAGCTAGATGCAGAATTCGTTTTAAAGTATGCCACTCCTGCAACGCACTTTCAGAATATCCATGGCAAGGCAGGGGTTCTCAGTCTTGGAAAAAATAGTTGAAAATCTTCTCAGATTGTTTCTACTCTCCTCAACTGTCCTGGGGGCAGGATATCAACCCTTTGAAAATTCACTGCAGTTGGAAGCCAGTTTAGTATTTTCAAAGTGGATACAAAGCTGGGAATCTTTCCACTATTAATAACAAAGTACTTGCAGTATATCCCACAACCAACATTGCGTGGTCACACCATGGCTGAAAAGCTGGTTCTGCTTGACCTGACTATACCTTCCCTGGGGGCCTTACAGACACTGGCCTCCCCTTTCCACATGCCATTCCTTCCCCTACAGTGCTTCCTCCCTGTCTTTCTGAATGGTTCTTACCTTCCAAGATTTCTCCGTTTGAACCTCAATGACACTTTCTGTCTGTGTTGGTTAACTCCCTGCTTATGTGATTGATAGCAGATATATACTTCTTAACTTCAATGAATGGATGAAAGGAATAGGTCTTGCTCTTTTTTTTTTTTTTTTAATTACCACCATGCCCTAGAAAAACAAATGCTCAATGAGCATTTCCTCCTACAAGTCCAGACACTGAGGCTGGCACACAGGCCTTAGCTTACCCTTCTAACTGGTGCCCAGAGGAAATGTGGTGAAATGGTCATCAGAATAGATTTGGGTTCTGGGTAGCCTGGTTCAAGTTTCAGCTGGGCATAGAAAGTTCTCTAAAATACACGGGAGAAGCAAGCTATAGGGCAGTGAGTTTACTCTGCTACCATGTATGAGTGAGAGATCCTGTGCTCATATGTTTGTTAATGTTTGAAATGTCTTTGCATGAATCCAAAAGAAATTAAGCAGTAGCACTTTCCTCCACTGGGGGAGGAAAGGGCAGGAGATTTATTTTTCACTGTATAACTTATAGTTACCTGTGCATGTATTGTTAAGTTGAAAAGTTTAAATTAAAAAATTTCCAGTTTTGTTGCTTCCTAGGGGTGTGATTTTTAGAAAATTGTTTGATTTTCCTGATCTTCAGTTTCTTCATCTGTAAAATGTAGCTAAGAAAGACTACCTGAATGGATCCATGCTAAAGTTGTTTCAGTCATGTCTGACTCTGTGAGACTCTATGGACGGCGGCCCGCCAGGCTCCTCTGTCCATGGGATTCCCCAGGCAAGAATACTGGAGTGGTTTGCCATGCCCTCCTTTAGGGGAATCTTCCTGACCCAGGGATCGAACGTGCATCTCTTAGGTCCACCTTCAGTGGCAGGTGGGTTCTTTACCACTAGCGCCACCTGAGAAGCCCACCCGCGTGGACTGCATGGCTTAATATAATAATATATACAAAATACTCAGCAGAAGGCTAAACACATTTCTTGGAAGAATTCACGAAATGGTTAACTGACCCAAGTCCTTGGAATTCTGTCTCATGCTCTCCTGTTTTAACCCCAAACTTAGAATCCTAGAAACTTACGGCCATTTCATTTCCATTGCTGTGTTTGGCGGTTCTTAACAAGCTCAGTGTCTGGCGAGGGCAGTGTAACCCAGCTGCCCCCACCAGGGGCTGACTCTTGGTTTCACCCCCTCAACAATTCTCCTGCTTCCTTGTTACCCGCAAGAATTTTCAACTATGTTCCTTCCAATGTTTGTTCTTTAATTTAATCCTTCATATACGCCTCAGATGACACTAATGAGCATCTTAAAAAACTGGAAATTCTTGAATTGAAGCAATGAGCTTCTACCCCGAGGTCCCTAACTTCCAGCTAGTTGCTTTTGCCAAAAGGAGAGAGCTCTTTACGCAATGATTCACTTCAGCTCATGTTGCCTGAGTTGGTGTAACTTTGTTAGAATTATCGTGAGTCATATTACTTCTCTGCCTTAACTTTAACTGTTAAAGTGGTTACAGGATGATTTACTTGCTTTTATTTAAGTCATGGGAAATAAGCAGAAGGTTGAATTTCCAGGGGCTAGTTGTTGGTGCAAAACGATTGTCAACTCCTGCTATTCAATCGCTTTTCCTGAAATCTTTTGGTAGTGGTGCTATGTCGATTTGGATGACTTTCCATAGTCTTGTTCCAGAACAAGAAGTATTCTAATCTGAAATGGAGGTCAGGGAGGTCAGGGAAGAATACTATAATGTGCCACTTTCTAATTACATTAAAATAAAAATAGCTAACATCTATTGAATTTTTACTATCCACCAGACCCTGAGCTAAGCACTTAGTTTAGTTCTTACCCTCACTCTACAAGAACTGGTCCCCATTTCTCAGCTATGGAAAGTAAATGACTTACCTGAGAAGCTAATCGGTGCCAGTGCATCCAGCTGGACCACTTGGCCACAGAGCTCATGCCCTGAGGCACGACATAGATCAACACGAAATAGATCGGGGATCCAAAACCCTTTAAAGGGCTAGATAGTAAATATTTTAGGTTTTGAGAACAGAAAATCACCATAGACAATATGTAAAAAAATGAGACTATATTCCAATAAAACTTAATTTATGAATAGTGAAAGTTTTCCCACAAACAAACCAGTTTGTGGGGAAAAGGAGACTATTAGAGGTTTGCTCAGCCTATCCCAGAACCTTCTGGACTTTAGCTAAGGCCTAAAAGGAAGACAGGCTTTCCTGGTGACTCAGCAGTAAAGAATCCACCTGCCAATGAAGTTGATGTGGGTTCCATCCCTGGGTCGGGAAGATCCCCTAGAGAAGGAAATGGCAGCCCACTGCAGTATTCTTGTATTCCAGTATTCTTGCCTGGGAAATCCCATGGACAGAGGAGCTTGGCAGGCTACAGTCTTTAGTCACTAAGTTTACACGACCTAGTGACTAAACAACAACAAAAGAAAGCAATGAGGAGAAATGTGACCGTTCCCTGTCTGCCCTGATTCTGACACTTGCATTTCCTATTTTTCACTTTTCACCCGAATTCACTCTTTGAGCTCCCAAAGCTCCCTGTGCTCCTGGGTTGCCTGGAGCCTCTCTTGGGTGCCCCACTTAGATCACCCTTCCCTAAGTAGTTTTTCTTCCTCCTTCTCCCCCAGCCTCCCATTTCTTCAGAGAACCAACTTAGCTAAAGTGCTTTATAAAAATTTGCCTTAATGTATTTGCATTTTTAAAGGAAGCTTTTGGACAGAGCAATTCAAAGGTAAGACTTTCTGAAGCATTTAGCCTGGGAAGATGAGTGAGGTGCCCTGAAGGTTAGGGAAGAAACTACTCACACTCTCTTAAAATCGTACTTAAACAGATGTCTAGTGAGGCTGGTCCTGACCAGAGGACCCAGGGCTTCCTAAGGCCCCTGGACTAAGCTTGGATATGGCAAGTGATGGGCTATTGGGGATGTGCTGTGAGAACCTTCAGGGGCTCTTTACAGAAAGGCTGAAGAGGCCAACTTGGTTCAGAACTAACAGCTGAAGGATCGATGAGCTGAGGGCTGGGTGCTGAGCTGAGGTGGTGACTTACCTCCTGGGCCCACTTAGGCAGATTTCCCTGAGGTAACAACCACTCCAGGCACTTACCTTGGCAACCGAAGAGCGCATGGGAAGATGCTGCTACATCTCTGTGGTTCTTTTAGTTACATCCGGTGGTTCTTAAGTACTGTATGCAGTGGAGGCTGGTTGAACCCCTGGACAGAGCAGAGGAGGAGAATGCCGGTCTTTTGAAAGGGACATGTGCTTCCCAGACTGTTTTACGTTTCCTGAACTTTCCTACGTCTTGCGACCACTTTCAGCCCGCTACCCGTCTCTCCTCTCCAAATGTAAACTACTAACACTTAATCTTGTGTTAGTTACAAATGTTTCTGAGCCTACCAGATCATCTGCACCTAGCTGTTTCCTCTTTTATCCCATGCCAACCTCACCAAGCATAAATACAGGTCCTTGTTGTCAGTCTTCCTGAGAAGGTTGTAGGATACGTGACTCCTACTATTAAGGATCCAGCTAAGACTAGACCTGTCCAGGGAGGGGTGTGTGTGTGTGTGTGTGTGTGTGTGTGTGTGAGTGTGGTATTCTTGTAGTAACTGCAACTGGGTAAGGCTAGAATTTGGCAGGCTCATGTTTAAGGAATAGCAAGATAGAGAAAATGCCTGACCATTATCCTCACTGAGGTAGAATTTTCCCAGCAAAATACCTTTCTTTGCAATAGGCTAAGTTTTTTTTTTTCCTTTCTTTTTTCGGGGGCTAGCTAAATGTGTGTGTGTATTTTTGGATCTGGAGAAGCAATGGAATGTACTGTTGTATTTTAATTTTCTTAGTTTTTTTTTTTTTTTCTGTCTTCGGGTTAGATCAATTCGTAGATAGACTTCTGCAAGCCCAGAAATTTCCTTTTCTGGGGAGGAAAAAAAGTGAAATGAATAATCTGTGATATTATTTGATTGTCCCATATAGCTTCAGAAAGGAAATGTGTACAGAAAATATCTGTCTTTGACCCTTCCTCTCCCCACCCCTCACCCTGGGGTCAAATTTAGCTTTCAGAGGTAGCCTATAATAAATATCTTTATATTGACACAGTGAAAGACACTCATCAATATTTGAACAACATTGCAAAGTGGATGATATGTGGGAAGCATTATCTTTGGCTTCTGTGTCTGCCTCTGAAGTGTGGATTGAAGATGGGTTGATTAATTCAGAATGTTAAGGCTGGAATGAATAGTGGGTAGCTCTGAGTTCCGGCTCTATATATAGATTTTTTTTGGCTGCTAAACAGTTTGGTGATTCCATTCACTTCATGCTGCTTTTTAAAGACCTATGCTCTTTTAGCACACCCACAGGTTTGAATTTCTGTTCCTGTTTGAACAGAAGAAAGGAGCAGTAAATACACAGGCAAGATAAAACACAAGAGGAGGCAACCCACTTAGACAACTTCATTTTCAGACGTCCTAAATTCTAAAAGAGGGATGGGGATTATTTAAACTTGTCTTTCAATTTACGTTTCTACATGATCAGTCTAGGGACAGCGATGTTGCACGGTGACGTCCCTTACATATTTGGAATGATGATTAGAGCTATGAAGGTGTGTGGTAATAACGAGTACCATTTATTGAGCATCTACCACATACCGGGCACGTGTTTCTCTTTAGTCTCACAATAACTACCGGTGGATTCTGAGACTAAGAGAAATTATGGCACTTGCTCCAAATTACACAGTTATTATTATACAGGACAGCACTCATACCCCGGTCGGGTTGACTGCGTCCGGGCGGTGCTCTTTTAGCTTCGTTGCCGGGCGCCACCTGATCCCGCTAGCACCGCGCATGCGCTAGGCCCGCCCTGCGCCTGGGGAGCTTTTCTCTTCCTTTGTCTGCCCCGGCTGGTGTCGGCTGCAGGTCCTCAAGCAGCTGGGCTTTGTTTTCTTGTGTGTTGTGTTGTTTGCGAGCCCTTTAACTCCCTGAATGGTTTCTTCGGCGCACAATTAAGAGATATTTAATGTTACCGAAATGTATGTTCACAGTCTTGTGAGATAAAATGATTCTTGGGGGTCAGACACAAAAGTCGGCTAACAGAGCCGCAGAAGTGGTGCAAGGAGTAGCATTTAATAGGTTGTTACAGAAACACCTGGTAGCATAATGAATTATGTGAGATGAGAGAACCAAATACGTGGACTTCTGGGCTGTAGAAACGACAGTAAAATGGTGATAGCACAAGCCCATGTCACTAATGTCTTGCTCCGATTTTTTTTTTTTTTTACGATGCATTCTTTGAGATACCGTTCCTATTTGTAATCATGCCTTACTCTATTAAAAAAACGATCCTTCTATCAAATATGATTGATTTTAAATTGCTTTTAAGAATAACTGTTTTTAGGAATACTGTTTCAGGAAACAGTTTACAGAAATCTCTACCATGATAGTTTCTTGTTAATAAACGCTATTGGGGAAGTTGGGGGGCCACTCCATTATAGTTCGTAAATTACCCAGGGTCTAGAATTAGAGTCGTTAACAAGAGTACTGCTGATTTAATGTAAGCTGTAAGAAATGAAAACATAGGAAGGAATTTTGAATTTGGTCATTTTATTTTCAAAAATGCATTGAAATGATAAAGCAAGGCTTTGTTTCGTGTTACCTAGCTTTGCTTTTACTTATTTACATTTCCTAAATACTGCAAATTAAAAAAAAAAATAGCCAGAATCCTAATTATTGTAAGTTTAAGCCTTCCTCCCTCCCTCACCTCCTCCTCTTCCTTCCTTCCTTCCCCCCACCCCCTTCTTTCTCCCTGGTGGGAATGAGACAAGCGCTTAAAAAATATATTAATCTTTTTATTTGTTTACAGATGTTATTTGAAGTTTAGCTTCCATACTTTTCTTCCTTTGTATTAAAAAACAAAATGTTTATCCTGAAGCCAGTCTTGTTGAAGACTAAGACAGAGACATATCTTAGTTATAAGGCATTTTTATAGAGACTCTGATAGCAAATGAATTGAGAGAAATGCTATTTGATGCACCATGGAAATGTAATGTTATTGTCTTCCTGTCAATGTAACCTGGAGTGATATATAGCCACCTCTCCCCGGCATGGGAGATTAATGAAATGACTCTAATTTTGGCAGTCCTTGCACACTGAGAGTGGGTAACATAACTCTAAGTTGATTTGTGTAAAGGGTGGAGCTGACTTTAAAAAGCATATCATAGTATCTAGTCATTTTAGTGACATTCAAACTACTATTTCAGCCCTGTTCAAGGCAGGCTGCCCAAAACCTCTCTGCCTCTTTTATGGTGGTACCCAGATGACACTGTGGCTATAGCTGAACTCTCATCCACTATCAGATGATGTGCCCTTTCAATGATTGTGCTTGCCAGTTAATAAAGTTACTTGGTACTTTGCTGTTTTTAAAGGAATAAATGTATACTGCATTTTTAAAGACTCAACCCTTTTTTTGGCTGCAGTTTCACCTCCACTTCTTTCAATTATTTATATTACCTAAGCTACAAGGGCTTCTCCTTTTGTAGCTCATGTGATTTGTTTCTGTGGTAGCTAAGAGGATGGGCTTTGGAGGAAGACTGATGAGGTTCAAATTCTCCCCCAGCCCTGCTGCAAAACACAGTGCCTGGCATAGAGTACAAATATATATATATATATTTTTTCAAACAAAATTTTTTGAGTGTTTTGGTTCAGTACTTTTCTCTAGACCAGTGGTCCCCAACCTTTTTGGCACCAGGGACCGGTTTCATGGAAGACAAATTTTCCATAGACTGAGGTTGGGGGGCAGGGATGGTTTCCAGATGATTCAAGTGTATTACGTTTATTGTGTACTTTATTTCTATTAGTATTACATCAGCTCCACCTCAGATCATCAGGCATTAGATCTCAGAGGTTGGGGACCCCTGCTCTGAACACCCTATATTAACAGAGACCATCGATCATCAGTGGCCACTAATATCACAGAAAAAGACAACCAGATACCATGACGATTCTGATGGAAGTACATGACACCTCTAATAAAGTGGTCTTGTCAAAAAATCAAACCTGAATCTAATCAGGCTCAATCTACCACCACTGCTCAGAAAATAATAGGGTACAGAGGGCAAAACCAGAATGTGGGAAACTCTAGGACAGATGACTCTGTGTCTTCAAGAAGTGAATGGCCAGGAAAATTAAAGTGGGGAGACAAGGACCTATAGACTAAAGAAGATACGAGTCATGACAACCAACTGCAACATATGGACCTTATTTGGACAATTCAAACAAACTGTAAAAAGCATTTAGGAGACAACTGGGAAAAATGAACACTGAGTGGGTATTTGATGAAATTAAAGAACTACTGTTAATGTTTTAGTGGTGATAATGGTTTTGGATTTGTGGGTTTTTTTAAGTTTATTTTTAGAAATGTGTACTTAAATATTTTAGAGATATGCACATAAGTATAATATGTATTTAAAATTTGTAGATGAAATGATATGATGTCTGACTATAGATGAAATAAAATAGCTCTGAGTTAGTAATTATTGAAGCTCCATGATGGGGAGGGAGGGATATTTAATCCTGTTCTCTCTAGTTTAATGCATGCTGACATTTTCCTTGAGAAAAACTAAAACAAAAGAATGCAAAACATTTTTAACCACCAAGGCAAAAACTCTGCCAAAATTTAGTAGGCACTTGATCTAAAGCAGTAAACTCCCAGAATGCCTTAGCACCTGATATTTTCCATCCATATCATGGTGCCTGTTTCTAAGTCATTGATTACAAGAAGCTTCCCTACTCAGGTGGGTGATTTTCCCCCAAACATGGTTTATTACCCTTAACAGAATTTGAGAAAATGGCTGTTTCAGGTTAGTTTCTGTCACCTGCCTCTGAGGTCAAATACTGCTATCAGGAGTTGACAGTTGCTATTTGGCTCTAGTACTTGAGGTCACGGTCATTCCATTATCTTCCCAAGACTGCAATTTTTGAATCTGACTTTACTGGATATCAGGTGCTCAGTTGGCTGTCTTTTTATAGATGACATCAATATCAAGTGGTATAAGAAAGCTTTCCCAAACCATGATTGCCTTATTCATCAACTCATAAAACTGATCAGGAAAATGTGCAGGAATCTGTTAATGTGGTAATTAGGAAATAAATCTAAAACCTACCTTTGTTGAATAAATAGGCTTTGAAAAAGGAGTGGTGATAAAGTTCCAACAAACAAATGCATCTTACTATTTAATTTGCTCTTCTTTCTCTTGACCTATACTTTTTCCTCTGTGACAGTCTCTCCAGATAGCAACTAAGAATACTTCTCTTATCTGAGTGAAGATAGCCATAATTTGATAGCCTGGGTTCCTTTTGTTGTTATTTTCCTATCTTGGAGAAATCCAGAGCTAAAAGATTAGATACATTAAAAAAAAATTTTTTTTTAATTATCAATTCATTTGGCGTAAATAAGATCCTCTTTCTTTATGCCATTACATTTTTGTTTCTCAGAAATAATAATCAGTTTATCAGACTTCTGGACCAAAACATTTAGTGTTTAAATGAAAGAAAAATACTTATTAAAATCACCATATTGGGGAATTCTGATTAACTCTTAAAAATCCGTGGCTGTGTTAAAAGTTGAAAGGATAAGTAAATGATACAAACGGTATATCAGAGAAAGAATGGTGTGAATATAGTTAACATTTATTTAAAATTCCACATATTTAATGAAGGATGTTAAATTTCAACATGAGGTTGGAATTTAAGAGTTTCTGATCCCTGACAGCTTTAGAAGTTTCTGTAGAACACTGTTTCACTCTCCTTTTCGAATCTTGACTACCTATACGTTCCTAGTTCCTGACAGCAAATCAAACTGCCTGTTGGTCGTTTTCTCCACCTCCTTACAGTCTGTGTGGACCAGGAGTCTCCCTTCTCTGTTCCTCTAACTCCTTTACATCCCACAAGAGCCAGTTTCAATGTTACTTCTTCCTTGAAGTTTTCTACTTTGCTATCACACACCTCCCACCTCCCCAGATGATTTATACACCTCCTCAGGACTTAATCTGCTGTGTAAACACTGCAGAGTTTAGATAACCCCCAAACTCAGGTCTGAACTCCCCCCAGGTCTCACCCAGTTGCTCTTCTTGGTTACTCAAAGGGCCCCCGTGGATGTTTATTGAATGTAGGTGTTTCCTGTTCCCCTTAGGCCTCCATTTTGTCTTCTGAGCCGTCTTCTCTATTCGAATTTGTAGGGTGCCCTTTGCTTCTCCGGGTGGGGGGTGGGGTGGGGATAGTGGTGGTGGTGGTGGTTTCCTTTCAATTAACCCTTTAGCACCTCATACCCATCCTGAGCGGTGGGTACAGAAGCTGTAGGCCTGAGTGTACAGAGGCAGACAGCTTACCCAAGGTCCAGCATCAACCTGTGGGAGAAATCTGACTGCTACCCGGAACCCTGTGTTCTCCTAGCCTAGGTGGATGACTTTATTTTGCTTTTTGTTTGTATCAAGCAGCTGTGAAAATAATTTAAATATTAGTAATATTTCTTACATATTCCCCACTTCTGAGAGATAAGACTCGATCCATTATTCATTGCTCCACAGCAACCCCGAGGCTGACTTTGAAGCTGTGTACAAAGCATTGGGCCTCAACTCTCTCCATGAACTCCTGGGGCTGCTGGAAGGGGAAGTGACCTGAGATGGAGGTGAATCACCTCTGAGGTCTGGATGTTACTGTTTTAAAGAGTAGGAGTTACAGTGGAGAAAGGAAACTATACCACAGTCTCTTGCATTTCTCTTTCTGATTGTAGTACTTTGGAGTCATGAGTATTTTCACCGAAGTGTGTCACTAAAAAGTGACAAGCTCCATTTCATAAGTGTGACTACTTCTACTGGAACAGAGTAGCTGAGTTCCTTACAAAAGAGAGAATCACCCAGGCCAGGCAGTCACTGAGTCAGGTCTGAAATTGCCAGCCTGCCTTGCCTTTTGGGGGTACCTATGTGACTGGTATTTCAGGGTTGAAGTTAGATGCATTCCCTATGAACACAATTCTATCCAGCTAAAAAGAGTTAGACCAAGGACTCCGTGTATAAATTGCACATGACTCTGCATCCCAGTTTACAATAAATGTGTCATAAAAATTGCTTAGCCGAGAGTTGCTATGCAGCACTGTTTAGCAGCTTGCTTCCAATATTGCATTTACAAAAATTACATATTTCATATAATCAGGCCTGTCTCTTACTTAATCATCCCACACATCATATAAATCTTTAAAATGGACAGGTCTATAAATCACTAGCATTTTTCATTTACCACTTATTCTAAGCCAGGCAGTTTCTTATTTAAATTGCCATACGAATAAATCTAATAATCCTTATTCACTTACATCATCTCAAACTTTAAATCTTATTCCAGCTGAGGTCATAAGTGAAATCAGTATTGAGGGCAAAACTAGCAGCTGTAACAACTATAATAGCTTGCCAAATTATATTAAAGGGCCCAAATAACATTAAAAAAATGAGGAAGAATTGAATTACATTATTAAAGTGTGATCTGCTGAATCAGGCAAATTGAGGGCCTAAACAGAGCTCCTGAATAGTGTGTAGCTCCTGTGTGGGGCTTATGCCAACTGGAAGAGAGAGACACTTGCCTGAACTCTCATCTACAGACCTCAATTAAGATCTAGATCAGAATTTTTCAACCTTGACACTACTGACACTTTTTGTGTCAGGCAAGTGTGTCTTGTGGGAGCCTGTCCTATGAATAGTAGGATGTTTAATGGCATCCCTGGTCCCTGTCCCCTACCCCCAGTTGTGATGATCAAAAATTTCCCCATTGTCAAATCTCCCCTGCAGGAAAAATTATCCCTATTGAAAACTACTGGCCTCAATGATCCAACAGGATTGAACTGGGGCCTCTTGCAGGGAGAACCCAGGCTGTTCTGATGTGCTCCACATCGCACCACTTTCTGTAACATCAGTGCTGCCTGCTTTGGTGGGTGAGCAGTGAGTCCATTACAGTTCTCCAATTAATGGAGGGGGTAACAGGGAGAGGGACAGGGGAGAAGGAACCACAAGAAGGAGAGTAGGGAGAAGATTCAGTGAACAGGTCAACTCTCTGAACTCAGGCACAACATCTCTCATGTTAGGGGCAGACCTTTCCTCACCTTTCCCATCAAATTAGTAGCCTGCATCTCCACCCTTTATGAGAACTCAAGGGCCTCACAGCCCTGACACTCACAGCAGCTTTATCAGCATGGCCGTGGGGTACAAATGACTTTTGTATGCAACTTACATGGTTCAGAAAGGTCATGTGATTTCATAGCGATCAAAGGAAAATGGTGAATGTTTGTCAAGGGGACTTTCAAATTTGAATAACTGGTTCATGAGAAACTTAGGATTATCAGGCATGTATAAATGCTGAGGATGAGGAATCTGGCTTCCTCTCCTCTTATGGCTGGCAGATTGTATCTTATGATGGCTGGCAGAACTGCCGATAGTTCATCTCCAAGCCCTGGAAGGAACTGGCTGCAATTAGTTTTCCCAGAAAGATTCTGCCAGGTCTTTGACAGACTAAGGACTTATTCCCCATATAAATCATTCCTGCTCTGCCAACTTAAATGCACACACTTTTCTAGAAGGGCATCCATCCTGTATCACCCAAGCCTAAATAAAGCAAATAATGCCATTACAATTTGAAGATGAAACTCACTGACAGCTCATTGTAACAGAGTGCTGGCTGAGGGGCTTGGTGGAGGTGGTGGGGATTTGTAATTATGGATTGGCAGTACCTCATGCTTAATTAAAGGGAATGGTGATATCATTTATACTGGGGACCAAAAAGACAGAACCAGGAAACAATATCAGAATGAAATCTGTTGTGTTCAGGAACTTCCCTTTTTGAAAGGTTTTTGATTAGCACTGAGAATGGTAAACCCATTCCATTGTCTTAAACCTGTGGTGACTTCTGGGTCATTGAGATGTCGAGACAATTCACTCTATAGGAAAGAGGTTATTAATCTAGCTCAATTTTACCTGTAATTTTGGGAACATCACTACATCTTTCCTTTTGTTTCTCTATATAAAACAGTATTTTCATTTGTGCTCCTTTAGAAATGAATTTAAAGCTCTCAGTTATTTCATTTAGTCATTTTATGGAAGACACAGATCATGTGTCCTGGTGCCTTCCCACCTAATGAAAATGCTCCAGGGTGCCTTATGTTTAAGGTGGCATTATTACTTCAGAGTATGAATCTCCCCATAGCCTATTTTCTACGTGTCTGCCAGTAGATGGAGTCAGGACAAGAAGGCAGGGAGTATCAGATGCTTTCTTGGTGGCACTGGGCCCCCTTGCAATGGTCGTCCCTATCTCAACCTCTGCTTTATCTTTCTACTAGCAATGAATATTGGCAGTACTTGGCACCGAGGCTCTTAGAGTGCTTTCCACACCTTTGTGAAACATGCTAATGTGTTTTCTGAGTTCCAGCACTGATACTCTGTGACTCCAAGTCCTGGAATAAAGAGGAAGAGATGGACAGACAAGATTCCTTGGCCTCTAAATTGCACCATCGGTGGGCTCTGCTCATCACCAAGGACATGAACCTCTTCATTCAAGGTTCCATGTCAGCGGTATGGGGAGCAGGTGCTATTTGAGAAAACTCTTCTTTCAATAAACTTCTAACAGTAACATCGTTGCCTTTTTAGGAAAGTATCAAATACTTTTAAATCAGACAAGCAGCCAGCTGTGTAAACAGTGCATTCACTGACTTACCCTCTAATCAGGGAAGATTACTGAGCCCATGCCTATTTTATTGACAGATCATTTTGTGTCTCAGTAAGAATATTTTGCATTTTAATGACCGTTTTCATTCTAATAAAGAAAACATTTATAGGCCCAAATCAGCCTGGTTTTCTCCATAATTCTTGGTGCATGAGGTGATAATATTCAGGCTCTGATGTCAGCACTTGAACTATTGTGGTGGGATAATGCCCTCTACAAGATTTTACTCTGGAGGCCCAGAGAATTTGTCATGGCTTATAAAATGGGCTACTTGCTAGACTGCTTGCTGCTGGTGGCAGAATCCATGTCTTTTTTTTTTTTTTTTATTCATGCCTAGTTCAAGCCTGTAATATATATATGAAATGGCAGTGATAACTTCCATTAGGCACGCTCCATACCAGGTGCAGTGTTACATACTTTACATACCTCTCGTTTAAATCTCACAGCAGCTCTGTGAGGTCCTGAGCTGACTGCTAGTCTATTTGCCGCTCTCAGATCCAGTCTTTGCCCTTTTCCTGCTCTGCTCTGTGCCATGTTTCTTAGACTCCTGGGCTTCTAGTTGGGTTTAGCCAGTAAGAGGCAGTGGTAAAGGCTGATGGGCAGGAAGTGGGAAGAAGCAAGGGGAATTTCTCCTTTCTTGCTCTGACGCAGTAGTGGTCCTAGAGCAGTTGGGTCTTCTCTATGGGTCCAGCCCTCACCAACCCTGGCTTCTGAGCTAGTACCTCCACCTGCTCCGACATCTATGAGGGGTGGTAGTGGCTTCCCAAAGCAACTAATTTCTGGTTTGCCTCCCCCTCCTATTTGGCTTGACAGCCTTTCCATCACCCAGGTAATCAATTCTCCATATAAAGTGCCCTCTCTTATAAGTGTCTGGAGTGATTTTCTCTCCCGACCGGGACCTGACTGCCAGAGGCAAGTACCATACCACCTACTTTCTCCATATGAGGAAACTAAGACTCAAAGGCATTAAGAGACATATCAGTACCTAAGTCTGGTCATTCAGTCCATGCGACTTAACCGAGAGAAAGTCTTGCCTCAATGTACAAACGAAAAGTCATTAAGTGATTAACATAACAGCTAGAACTTGGGCTCGTGGGGCTAAGCAGACATCAATTACACCTGCATTAGGTCAACTGAGAAGACCTCGGTTCCAGTACTACTTACTTCCTCCTCTAACAAATTGTATGATTTTGGAGACATTCCTTAACCATCATAAAACTGCCTTGATCATCTTACAGACTGATTCTGATATAAAATATAAGACAAATAGGAAGTCAAACTTAGCAATTTGAATTCTTCCAAGAAACTATGTCCCCCTAGCTGGATCTTAACCATGTCATAACATTTCTGTGGCATTTGTATAGAAGATGTTACATCTCTCAGTTCAACCACAAGTTCAACACATTATTTCTGAGTGCCTGCCATGTGCCAGGCACTGTTCTAGGCTCTTGCAGTTTAGCTGTGAACTAAACTGACAAAAACTGCTGCCCTGTTTGTCAATGGGATTTTTGGTTTTAAATACCCACCATGTTAACAACACTGTTCCTTAGAACCTCAATGCTGAGGTGCAGTCTTAGACACTAGTCTCACTTAAAAATGTGTCTTATAGTTTTTTCCAAGAGCGTTCTCTCTAATGAGTATAAAAAACAGATAACACTGGAATACCTGTGGGTGAAAGGGGAAGAAAGTGGAATATTTGTCCTTCCAGGGTGCAGTACTGTGCAGATGTTAGGAGCATGGACCCCAGAGTTGAACTGTCTAGGTCCAAATATCTGAGCTACGACTTACCAGCTGTGTCACCTTGGGCACATTACTTCACTTCTCCAACGTAGTTTCGTCACCTGCAAAATGGAAATAGCAATACTAGTAAACCTAATCCATGGGGCTATGAAGCAGATTAAATGATAATACATGTAAAGTTCTCAGAATGGTGAGAACTGGTAACATTTCACTTCATGAAATTAACTGGGTTAGCAAAATTTCATGGAGGTCCCTCAGGTCATGTCTTAAAGCTTTAAACAGACTAGTTCCATTAACGTGGAACACTGTTAGTGTTTCTTAAAATCTTACCCTTCGGATTCCTTCTTCTTATTATAAGAAAATGTCCCTTTTCCTGTAATTCTCATATCCTCTGCACTGAGTAATTTTGCTTCTTCTGATGTATAAATGCGTTTTTATAAGAGCCTAGGCATTTGGGATCCCACTAATAAGGCTTCACTGTAATTGAACTCAGTCCAAAGGACTTTTATTAAGTATTTACCTACCAAGGGCAACTGGATCGCTGAGAGAGCTATAGGGACTGACACACACTGAGGGGTAGGGTGGTCCAGTTTAGGGCTTTAGAGGCCCTCAAGCTGTCTTTAGCCATCTTAACAATCATACTTGCTGGTTATTTTTTTTACTTCATTTGTAACCCTCCTTGTACCAGTTTTTCATTCATTCAATCAAAACATACTATGTGTTTAGGCCTCTCACTGGGTTCTTAGGGGTACAGTGATGAACAAACAGGCTTGATCCCAGCCTTCCCCAGTGTCAGATAGGTCAGATACTGTAACGAGTTATGTGAAAGCACGTTCTCTTAGGTAAGAAGAGTAATTCACTGGCCCCCACACCTCCCAATTGTTTTATGGGAAACAATTCCCATAAATATAAAAAGTAATTCCAATTGTTTTATGGGAAGGCCTACTGGGCTTACAGAGAGATTGCTCAGCCCTGGGAAGTCTAGTGAGAAAGCCCAATATGAGATGGGACTCTGCCAGGCATCTCATTGACAGTGTCTCAGGATCCTCAGAAGTTCTTCCTTCTTGGGAGCAGCAGGAAGGGCTTTTGAACCCCATCTGTGTTCCCCAGCTATGAAGAGAATGAGGGTGACTTTTGAAGACCACTGCATTCCTGCTGGTGGATGAGGGCAGGGAAATCTCTCTGCAGCTGCCGGAGCCAGATTAGTGCTGTTGGGTTGGAGAGTGGCATCCGTCTGTGTGCTGGAATCCGATGTGATGCATTAATCTCCTGGAGGGACAAATGAAATTAATCCTCTCTCCAGGTGGCAGCAAAGTGACAAGGGTGTGGAGATTAAAAGAGATTGTGAGGTTGTACAGCTGACAGAACCATCAATCGGGTTATGACACCCAGCACTTTGTTCTCACCCTCTCACTTTTGCAAGTCGGTTGGGTCTGGGGTTCTGGAGAAAAGCCCATTCCTACTAACTTTCCTTAGATTTAGCTCTAAAGTTCAGAATTTCTATGGATAAGAAATATAAATTTCTATTCATCTTCATTTATCTGTTAAATTTTATTTATATATCAATCTCCTTGTGTCCAATTCTTCTCTTTTTTATGTTTATTGGTTTTCCTAAGCCAGCGCAGCTGCTGGGTTCCCAGGGAAGCAGACTGTGAGACGGCGATCAGCTTGTGGGAGGTTTACTGGGGGGCACTCCTAGCAACAGCACCTGTGTGGGGAAGGATGGGGTGGAGGTTGGGCCACAATGCAGTCACAATGCTGGGCGTCAGTTGATTTCATAGCGAGTTCTGAAGCTGGGATGACTCTTCTGAGTTGTCGGTATTTCCGGGAAAGAACTGGGTCTTCACAGCCCCAGGTCAGCCTGTCACTGATGCCAGCTGCCCCAGGGCGGGGCATGGCTGAGACAAGATGGCTTTCCTCAGGGAAGCAGTTGGGAGCTGTCAGCCAACAACTTTCCCTGGGGAGTAAAACCTTGGGTCCTGAAGGACCTGAAACTGCCTGGCACAGAGTTCTTAACTGACGCTTAAGAGATGCCTTCAGGATGACCTGCGCTTTGGAAACTTCCGTGATGCCATCAGTCACCTCATTGTTACCGCATCCAAAGGCATTTGGTCATTCGTTTCTCATAGTAGCATTTGGCAGTGGCTGCTCCATCTTTCTCAATAACTTGCTCCTCTTGCTAACCTTGTAACTCCTCCATCTCCTTCACAGGCCTCTGTCCTAAGCCATAACTATTCTCGTATCTCCTGAGACTCCTTCTTAGAGCTCTTCTTTCAGTTCCTCCTCTCTAGGTTATGTCAGTCAAGGCTTCAAGGACAGTCCTCGTAGGAGGGGCTTCCAAACCCATCTTCTCTCTCTCTCCTGAGCACCAGTCTGGCAGCCCCTAACTGCCTCCACTTCAAACATAGCATGCCTCAAATCAAGTGTGCCTGTCTTTCAAACCAATTCCCCTCCCTGACTTCTCATTTCCTTCCCATGTTACAGTTTTCATAACCATTATGCTTGATATCTACACTCGTTTTGAACCCCTTCATCCGGCTCATTTACCATCCTATTGTGATCCTGCTAGCTACCCTGTTTATTCCAGTGCCACAGCTGCTAGTGGTTCAAGTCATCATATCACAGCTGGACTACCGCATCAATAAAGATAATAAAAGAGTGATTTTAGAGACATTTCTTCCATCTATGCAGTATTTATAAAGTGTCTAGCATTGATCTAAGCACTTTGTACATAACATTAAGATATTTACTTCTCATAACAATCCTATGAAATAGCTACTATTATTAGACTCGTTCTACAGACGAGAAAACTGAAGAACAGAGAGGTTAGTAACATGCGTGAGGTCACACAGCTAGAAAGTGGGAGTGTCAGAATTAAGAACTCCCTCCAGGGCTTGTGCTCTTAACCAATCAGCGAAATCGTCTCAAGCTCTTGCTTGGCCACTGAGAGTATCAGCTTCATCATCTTCGTCATCATCATTCTTGCCTACACTGCTTAGCAATCACTCACCATGGAGCAATCATGCCTAGCCCTTATAAATTTAATTTAATGTATGTCTTATTTCTCCAAGTTGGCTGAAATCTGAGAGCAGAGGTCATATCTGATTCTTTGAACATCACTGTAAATAGCAGGAATCTGGTAAAATTCCCCAGTTAAATTGTTTGAAATACTATGTTAGTAGCCTCATAATGGGCCTCTCAAGTTAATTCTCCCTGTTGCACACAGAATGACCTATTTAAAGTGAGAAGTAGATTTACTTAATTCTCTGTTCAACACTGCAGTGAAGTCCTGTGATATCCAAATTTCCTACTATGCAAGGTTCTGTATCATTGGCTCGTCTCCAGACCTTTGCTGCCTCGCTTGCTCTAGCCACATGCAGCCCACCTCCCTCTGCGCACCTCCCTCTGTGCCTGGCCTGGAATGCTCCTCCCATAGATCTTCCTCCCACTTCCCCCTTAGCTTCATTCAGTTCAAATGTTTAGTCTTCCATCTAAAATAGCATCCTCCTCCTATCACTCTCAACTTCCTCCTTCTGCTCTGTTGTAATTCATAGCACTTCTGATAGTATCGATCCCTACTTGACCTTATATTATATATTAGAAATAAAACATACATATATATATATATGTGTGTGTGTGTGTGTGTGTGTGTGTGTGTGTGTTTTACATTGTCAGAGCTCCAAGAAGGCAAAGACTTTGTCTGTCTTGTTTAATGTTTGTGCCAAGAGCCTAGAGCAGTGTCCGGCACATAGCAAGCCTCAACACATATTTTGCTACATGAATGAAACAGGAATACTGGCTTTCTGCAAAATGACTGCCCGTTCTCAAAAACGTGCCCATTTTAGCTCTTCTTATTTCAGCCAGCAGGGGGCTCTTCTACCCTCTTTAGAATTCAGTATCCTCTGCAAGTACCTTGTGAGATTACCTGAAATTCTACAGCTCCCTGAAACCAGAAATACCCACCTCCTCCTTTCTCTCCCTGCCCTCCAAGTAGAATTTTTCCAACCCAGGCAAATATTGAACTTTGTGTTAGCAAACAGATTTTTGTTTTTTATAGGTGGTTTTTCAAGGATTTTTTGGTTTTGGTGTTTGAAGGGTGTTAGGTTTGCTGCTAGAAATTCCACTTTTAAAATTCACTCACAAAGACACATTGTTGTTATAAACAAAATGTGTGCAACCAAGGGGACAACAGTGCGGTGGTAATGTGAGTTTATGTAAGTGCTTAAGCCCCACGGGTTAAACTGCTGACTGGACGCAGCCAATCAATTATGATGTGCATTTATATCCTTTTGAAAGGGAGATGCCTCTCTCTGTCTTCTCTACCCACCTTCTCTCCAATAACCTGACAATACATCTTGTTGAGAACAGATGTCAGAAATATATAAATATAACATCTTTGGGAAAATAAATCTTCCCCTACTTAAAATAGGGTGGTTTTTAAATTTGTGTCAATTTAAAAATTGAAAAATCCCCACTGGACAACACTGCTAATGCACTTGAATGGGCTTATTGTCTCTTGCCCATTTCCTTTAGAGTCTGATTCTGGCAGGAGAGCGCCCGCTGCATTGCCAAGACATGAAGAACTATATATTATGGTGTATGCTCTGCCAACACGAAGTAAAGCTAGTTTGGCAACACTTAACTGTTGTTGGGAAAGCCCAGGAATCATAAAGATATTAATATGGCTAACAGACTCTTACTCATGTCTGTTTCTGTAAAAACTGTCCTTAATTTTGTACACAAGAAAATTCACCTCTCTTGTGAGGCAGTAGTTTCTTGGAAAAACCACAGTAACCTTCTATAAATGAACCAGAATAAATGGGTTCTTGTAGAGGAAGGAGTAAAGAAGAACTCATGGCAATGGACAGCTTACCTCAATGGAGAAAGCTGCCGATTAGGTTATTTTTAACAAAGAAAATCGCCTCACTGTATCAGCTTCCAAGTGGCAAACCAATTTAGGGATGTGTGTGTGTGTATCATTTTTCTTTCTGAAAAAAAGTGATTGAAACTGTTGACTCTAGGCAGGGAGAAATGAACGCCAAGACTCGTATGGACTGAGGTAGCAGGTAAAGACGTGTGTGTGTTGAGTCTGATGACCCAACTTAGCAGCTATTGTTTAAAGGGATTTCTTGGAATGAAGTGCTTCAAATGTATGTTAAAATGATATGCTTTGTCAGTTGATAGTATTTGCCCAGTGTGGGCAGAGATCCTTACCAGACGGGTAGTATGTGTGAGCAACAATTTCACCAACGAAATAGATACAGTCCTGCCCTTAGAGAGTTTATGAAACTGTGCATATAGAAAAGACACACCTGGAAGAGGATCAAGACATTATGAAGCAGAGTATTAATGGCTGTGACCCAGACTCATCTTTTTCCAGAAAGTGTCGTCTTCATCCCATTTTAAAAAACTGAAATTGGGCTGAAGTCTGAGTATATCTGGTCTCTGGGAAAAAACATTATAATATATCCAAAAGATATTTAGCAGTGTGGCAGCTCTCCAGGTGGGCTGCCATCTATGGCGTCGCACAGAGTCGGACACGACGGAAGCGACTTAGCAGCAGCTGCAGCAGCAGCTCTCCTGAGCACAAAAGCATCACCTCTTAGGTCAGATCTGGAGATGGTTGGGGTGAAAGGTCAGTGTATTTTAATTAGTATTTAAAAGTTGATTCATTCCAAGGTATTTAATGAGCACCTGGGACCTCAAGTTGTTTATGATCAGAAAGAAGATATGACTGGTGTATACATTGTTAAAACGGACATAGAGATGAGTGTCTCAAAGGAGGCACATACAAAATATTGAGGGAGTTCAGAGGAAGGTGACTACTCACAGATGAGAAACCTGATGAAGGTGTCGACGGCCGGTGGATTATAGGACAAATAGGACTTGAACGCTTTGGAGACTGGCACAGCCCGAGGGCTAAGTCTGGACCAGTAACAGGTTCTGAAGCTTTGGTTCTCTGTCCTTCTGCATCAGATGCCCATCCAGGACTCCATATCAATCAGTCAAACCTGGGACATGATTGACACTCCACTCAGTGTCTTCCCCCAGTATAATCTTCTCCTGGCTACCTTCAGTAGTATTTCTTCAGATTATTTTAGTTCATTCTAAGAAGACATTTCTCCCAGTAGGCATGAATAAATAAATGGTGTTTATCTTCCTGATCCTTTCATTTCTTCTTTGTATACAAAGACAGTTGTCCCTCAAGGTCATAAGATGATGGGCTTTTGGGTTGCTATAGCACAGCCCTGCCCTGAACAGAATGATTGTCAAGGTGCTCTCTTTTGTACCACTTGTTTACATGATGGTCCTGCGCTCTCATGTAGAAAACTGGGGACTGAAAGCTGCCCCCGCCTTCTCTTGCCTAAATAGTAAAACTGATGGACACCTCTTGAAAGAAAAGTAGAAAGTGGAAGGGAATGAATGATACTTGGATTTGAGGGAATGAAACTTCCTGCCTAACCACTAAGCACCGAGCACAGGTGTCAGCTTCCCTGAGAGACCTCCCACAGACACTTCAGGTTTTGAGTGGATTCAGCATTGCCATGGGAACCTCATTTTATATAAAATGGCAAGTTGGCAAAATACTGAAGCACACTGAGGTCACCAACCAGGAATAGGGCTTGCTTCAACACAACTAAAAATGGAATTACATGTCCTGGATATAGAAATGACATGATAAACATGGAGCTTTTACGTTGCAGAAGCACTCAAATAGTAATACTTCAAAGCCAAGAAGGGCTAGACACATACCAGATACTTTACAAATGCCATTAGTGTCATCTTCAAATGGAAAGCATGACTCTAGAATGAGCTTGAGGCTGCTGTCTACCTACTAACAGAGGCCCTTCAATGACTGGCATTTTCAAATAAATCCAGCTGTGACCACACTTCAAAAGAACGCTAACTCAGCTGTTCCCAAAGCCATTTGGTTTTGTACCCATTTCATGTATTTGGAATCCCTGCAGAATCTTTCTAAGCTATTCGATGGAAAACAGAGACAGCCAGCCCTTCTGACTGCTGGTAGATTTCAGACACCACCAAACAACCTGACTACTGCATAATTCTAGGATTATTTCTACATTTATGAGAATACCCACTCACTTTCATTATCCATCAGCTGTGATGCCATGAGTCGCTATCACACCTGAATTCTTCTAAAATGTGCTTCCTAGGTGTAGAGTTACAGACGAACTTGGGTTCACCCCTTGGTAAACCTGTAACTGCCACTTCTTTGTGGCTTTGCTGAAATTCTTTCTCTGCCTCCTCTCCACCAGCAGGCTGCTTCCTGTCACCCATGGCAGTTTTCCATCAGGATTATTTCTAACCATCAATTCTTCCACCCGCTGCCTGAGCTAAAACTGACGCCTCTTTGTGGATGTGTAGAAAAAAATGTGGTTACACCCTGTATTTCTTTAGAGTCAGCTAATTATGAATTTAGAAACTTGGAAACAATTACAAAACATTCTTTAAAATAAATTGCCATCCAGACTGAACTTTGTTATCTATGACAGCATTATGTGCTAATTCTGATTAAGGGCATAAAATCCATATTTTTGTTTTAAAAATGGATCTACTTTTATTCAGCACCCAAATTTATTGTTAAAGCTTTTTAGGATCCCAGATGAAAGATGCTACTGCAGTGGGAAGTTCTAATGTTATTTATTTCTCTAGTCATGAACATTAGTTGGTTTCTTCTTTCTTGAAACCTATTTACCATTTCTATAAATATGGTATTTGGGGGAGCTTCCTGCATTAGATCATCTCCCGTCCTTTTAGTGCCCTTGATGTTCATTGCACTTTCCTGGGTGAGGCTTGCTGAGACATTAATGCAGTGGCCTCTCCTGTTTTAATACCTTTGGAAAGTCTTTATGTTACTTATTGCTACAGAGATGAGCATTGACAAGTATTTTTCTTGCTTTTCTCCTATGCAGAACACTATATTCTCTCTTACCAGGGTGATCAAACTTTTCTCCTGATGTCAATATTCATTCGCAAACATTTACTGTTTCCTCCTCTGGTGCTAGATACTGCTAGGTTGTAGGGCTGTCAAGCGAATTCTGGGCCCTTCACCTTCTTCAAAAGCCACATCAGATTGTGTGTCCTCTGAGAGGTTACATCTGGCATGGTCTCTCCTACCCATTCACCTTGTAAGATGGCAGATAGACTCTAAGATAGTGCCCACGATCCTGTCTTCTGGTATTTATACCCTTCCGGAATTCCTTCGCCTTGAGTGTAGGAAGAACCTATGACTTGATTAACCAGATAAGACACAGCAAAGGTGATGGGGAGTCATTTGCCTGATATTCTGTAAGACTGTAATATCTGCCCTCCTGGGAGGTCTTTCCCTTTGCTGGCATTGAGGAAGCAAGCAACTATTTTGGGGAGTTATGTGTGGTGGAACTGAGGGTGGCCTCTGCATGACAATCAAAAAGGATTTGAAGCCCTCAGGTCAATACCCAACAAGGTATTGAACCACTAAGCATCCCAGCATGGGTGTTGGCTTCCCTGAGAGACTTCCTACAGACATCTCAGGTTTTGAGATGCTGCCAGAGACCACATCAGCTTAGACACAGATCCTTCCCCAGTCGAGCATTTGAATGAGGATCCATCCCTGACCAATACCTCCAGTGAAGCCATTTCCTTCCCCAGGCAATCTTCCTGACCCAGGGATTGAACATGTGTTTCCTGCATTGGCAGGCAGATTCTTTACCACTGAACCACCAGGGAAGCCGTGAAGCCTTACAGAAGACCCAACTAAGCCATGCCCTGACTCCTGACCTACAGAATCTGTAAGATAATAAATGTGTGTTTTAACCTGCTTAGTTTGTGGTAATATCATTGCAGGACAATAGAAAAGTAATATATGTAGCTAATTTCCCCCTCCTCTTTAGACTGTATGTATATGGTACATAGCTTACTATATTTAGATTGCACCGTAACCTTTTTCTTTTTCCATGTCTGGCTTCCCCATATACAACAAGGACCACAGTAGTAATCACTGAAGCAGAGTAGAATTGTACACTGTAGCTCTCAAATGGGTAGAAAAGAAAAAGCAACTTTCTATTGTTTTCTCTAACTGCTCTCATTTCAGTCTCAAGGCCCCATCCTATTGATGACTGTGTATACAGCGGAGGAGGAGTTCCTTAAACCTGCTAATGAAACATAACTCTTTATGTTGGCTTGGTCTTTTGTCAGTAAAATTCAAGAACTGATTCCCTTATCAGAGCTGTTTTTCTCCTTTCGAAACTTTCCTTCCTTCCCTCTCCCAAACGGTGAAGTACAGGGAAGTCTTATGTGTTCTTAGGCCTTTAGGGAAAATGGCTATTTCATGTGACGGCCCTATACTGCTGCCTGCGCCTGCACTGGCCTCCTCAGAATTGTGCCTTGTCCACCTTGTCACCAGACACCCTGCTGGCATCTTCAGGATGCTGAGGTCTGCAGCTAGCAAGAGTCCTGGCCAATCTCAGTTTGATCACAAGCTGGTAGACGTGTTTGTTGACCAAGCTTCACATCAACCCTAGCTGCCTCTGCAGGCACTCTGGTTCTCTTCCTTGTTCTCCATCCAGTACTGGACTGGAGTGTTTATTCTGCGGTCTCCACGGTGGATCGCTTTGACGTCTGGCAGGCCAGCACTGTGGTAGTCCGGTTGCCTGTCAGTGGTCAGCTAACTTCTGCGTCAGTCATTCTAGAGCCCACTGTATCACGTGAATTCCTTTTACACTGCAAGGGAGTAAGGAGAGGCTTAGGATGTTCTCTGCCTCACCTTGGCAAAGGGATACCCTTTGACTTTCTCCCACAGTCCTATAGAAGGAGTGGCACAGGCCCCACCTGCTTTCAGTTTCCCTCTTACTCTGTACAATACTATTATGGCCCGCATGAGGTCCAAGGAGGAGACAGTGCTGAGTTTCTAAGCGATGCAAGTAGTTGTCTCTTTACCTGCTTCTTTCCAAATCTCTCTCTATGATAGCCGCTTCTGGAAGAACTTCAGGCTCCTCATTCTGCCTGGTGGGAATGCTCCCTCATACAATTTCTGTCTGCTTTCCTTCTTTACTAAGTGAAACCTGACATTTTCTTCCCTGGGACACTAGCAACAGGGACACTAGGAGTTTAAGGAACTCCCCCTCCGCTGTATGGTATGCAGGCTGCAGGAAAAGAAATGGCTTACCCATTGAGAAAGGTGCGCCAGGAGTTTAAGCAAGAAAAGCACCCCAAATGGAAAAGGTGAATCTGTTTTACTCCAGTGAAATTAAGAACTTACATTCATCAAAAATCCTATACGAAAATTAGAAATACAACTCAGGAGAAGATATTTGTACACATACTACTGACAAAAAGTTAGCATTCCAGAATATATATTGTTTGCCTTAGAGAAAGAACAGAAAAAGATAAGTTTCAGTAGAAAAATAGGTACAGGACACTAATAGGAATTCTCCAAAAGAAGTATAAACAGATGCTTAACCTTCTTAACAATCAGTGAGATGGAAATTACAGCCACAGTGAGATACTATTTACATCCACCAAGTTAGCAAAAATCTAAAAGTCTCATAATGTTTAGCACGGTAGCACGTGGGAATTCTGATATAAGGATGAGAGCACAGATTGATACAACCACTTCAGAAAACACATTTCCATTACCTGAGTGTGCATACCCAGGAATTCTACTCCCAGATAAATCCTGAGAAACTCTTGCACTTGTGCACCAGAAGCCACTCAGAAGAGTGTTCACAGCAAAGATCTGGGGACAATTCAAATGACCACCAACAAGAGAACGGATAAATACTCCAACTGTGGTATACTTATACAATAGAAGACTGTTTGGCAGTGGAATAGAATGACTGAACTGCAGCTACACAGGTCAACTTGGATGCATCTCAGAAAAATAGTATTGAGTGAGAAAAGGAAAGTCACAGCAAGAGAGAAAAAAAGCAAGCATGAATTCTTTCATGAAAAGGTCAAAAACAGGCAAAACCGAGTGTATTTTGTTTAGCAAACACATTAAAGCTGAAAATGAAAATAAACCATTAAGACATGATTCAGGATAAAGGTGACCTCTTTGTGGGGAAGGAAGGAGGGATGGAGAGGCAATCAGGAGGGATGGATACCCCAAACTTTCAAATTTAATAGTATCTTTCCATTTCTTTAGTCAGAGGTACAAACGTCCAATTTTCCATGGCCAGAGAGCAGCTGTTTTAGACTTTGGGCTGTATAATCGATCCCTATCACAAGTACCACTGTAGCCATAGACAATGGGTAAAGAATGAGCATGACTGTGTTCCAATAAAACTTTAAGGACATAAACTTGAATTATAATTTTTACATGTTATAAATATCATTCTTTAGATTTTTTTCCAACCATTAAAAAATGAGTCATATACAAAAACAGGCACAGGCCCATCAGAGTTTCTATGTATGCTGTTTATGTTTGTGTATGTATGTATATCTTTTTTTTTTTAGTTTTTTATTTTTTAAATTTTAAAATCTTTAATTCTTACATGCGTTCCCAAACATGAACCCCCCTCCCACCTCCCTCCCCATAACATCTCTCTGGGTCATCCCCATGCACCAGCCCCAAGCATGCTGCACCCTACGTCAGACATAGACTGGCGATTCAATTCTTACATGATAGTATACATGTTAGAATGTCATTCTCCCAAATCATCCCACCCTCTCCCTCTCCCTCTGAGTCCAAAAGTCCGTTATACACATCTGTGTCTTTTTTCCTGTCTTGCATACAGGGTCGTCATTGCCATCTTCCTAAATTCCATATATATGTGTTAGTATACTATATTGGTGTTTTTCTTTCTGGCTTACTTCACTCTGTATAATTGGCTCCAGTTTCATCCATCTCATCAGAACTGATTCAAATGAATTCTTTTTAATGGCTGAGTAATACTCCATTGTGTATATGTACCACAGCTTTCTTATCCATTCATCTGCTGATGGACATCTAGGTTGTTTCCATGTCCTGGCTATTATAAACAGTGCTGCGATGAACATTGGGGTACATGTGTCTCTTTCAATTCTGGTTTCCTCGGTGTGTATGCCCAGCAGTAGAATTGCTGGGTCATAAGGTAGTTCTATTTGCAATTTTTTAAGGAATCTCCACACTGTTCTCCACAGTGGCTGTACTAGTTTGCATTCCCACCAACAGTGTAAGAGGGTTCCCTTTTCTCCACACCCTCTCCAGCATTTATTGCTTGCAGATTTTTGGATCACAGCCATTCTGACTGGTGTGAAGTGGTACCTCATTGTGGTTTTGATTTGCATTTCTCTAATAATGAGTGATGTTGAGCATCTTTTCATGTGTTTGTTAGCCATCCGTATGTCTTCTTTGGAGAAATGTCTATTTAGTTCTTTGGCCCATTTTTTGATTGGGTCGTTTATTTTTCTGGAATTGAGCTGCAGAAGTTGCTTGTATATTTTTGAGATTAGTTGTTTGTCAGTTGCTTCATTTGCTATTATTTTCTCCCATTCAGAAGGCTGTCTTTTCACCTTGCTTATATTTTCCTTTGTTGTGCAGAAGCTTTTAATTTTAATTAGATCCCATTTGTTTATTTTTGCTTTTATTTCCAGAATTCTGGGAGGTGGATCATAGAGGATCCTGCTGTGATTTATGTCTGAGAGTGTTTTGCCTATGTTCTCCTCTAGGAGTTTTATAGTTTCTGATCTTACATTTAGATCTTTAATCCATTTTGAGTTTATTTTTGTGTGCGGTGTTAGAAAGTGATCTAGTTTCATTCTTTTACAAGTGGTTGACCAGTTTTCCCAGCACCACTTGTTAAAGAGATTGCCTTTACTCCATTGTATATTCTTGCCTCCTTTGTCAAAGATAAGGTGTCCATATGTGTGTGGATTTATCTCTGGGCTTTCTATTTTGTTCCATTGATCTATATGTCTGTCTTTGTGCCAGGACCATACTGTCTTGATGACTGTGGCTTTGTAGTAGAGCCTGAAGTCAGGCAAGTTGATTCCTCCAGTTCCATTCTTCTTTCTCAAGATTGCTTTGGCTATTCGAGGTTTTTTGTATTTCCATACAAATCTTGAAATTATTTGTTCTAGTTCTGTGAAAAATATGGCTGGTGGCTTGATAGGGATTGCACTGAATTTGTAAATTGCTTTGGGTAGTATACTCATTTTCACTATATTGATTCTTCTGATCCATGAACATGGTATATTTCTCCATCTATTAGTGTCCTCTTTGATTTCTTTCATCAGTGTTTTATAGTTTTCTATATATAGGTCTTTAGTTTCTTTAGGTAGATATATTCCTAAGTATTTTATTCTTTTCGTTGCAATGGTGAATGGAATTGTTTCCTTAATTTCTTTTTCTACTTTCTCATTATTCGTGTATAGGAATGCAAGGGATTTCTGTGTGTTGATTTTATAACCTGCAACTTTACTATATTCATTGATCAGCTCTAGTAATTTTCTGGTGGAGTCTTTAGGGTTTTCCATGTAGAGGATCATGTCATCTGCAAACAGTGAGAGTTTTACTTCTTCTTTTCCAATTTGGATTCCTTTTATTTCTTTTTCTGCTCTGATTGCTGTGGCCCAAACTTCCAGAACTATGTTGAATAGTAGCGGTGAAAGTGGACACCCTTGTCTTGTTCCTGACTTTAGGGGAAATGCTTTCAATTTTTCACCATTGAGGATAATGTTTGCTGTGGGTTTGTCATATTTAGCTTTTATTATGTTGAGGTATGTTCCTTCTATTCCTGCTTTCTGGAGAGTTTTTATCATAAACGGATGTTGAATTTTGCCAAAGGCCTTCTCTGCATCTATTGAGATAATCATATGGTTTTTATTTTTCAATTTGTTAATGTGGTGAATTACATTGATTGATTTGCGGATATTGAAGAATCCTTGCATCCCTGGGATAAAGCCCACTTGGTCATGGTGTATGATCTTTTTAATGTGTTGTTGGATTCTGATTGCAAGAATTTTGTTGAGGATTTTTGCATCTATGTTCATCAGTGATATTGGCCTGTAGTTTTCTTTTTTTGTGACATCTTTGTCAGGTTTTGGTATTAGGGTGATGGTGGCCTCATAGAATGAGTTTGGAAGTTTACCTTCCTCTGCAATTTTCTGGAAGAGTTTGAGGAGGATAGGTGTTAGCTCTTCTCGAAATTTTTGGTAGAATTCAGCTGTGAAGCCGTCTGGACCTGGGCTTTTGTTTGCTGGAAGATTTCTGATTACAGTTTCAATTTCTGTGCTTGTGATGGGTCTGTTAAGATTTTCTATTTCTTCCTGGTTTATGTATATCTATTTATCAGCTACTTACCTTTAGACTGTTTTGTGTATGCTTGATATTGTTTATAAAGAGATTTTTTTTAAAGAATAAAAAAATTGTTATCCAGCTCTTACTATCACTTGTTTATCATCTGCTTTGTGCCAAATACCATGATAGGAGCTGTGCATATTTTTTTAAATTTTGGCAATAAGAATGAAAGGAAAGTATTTTTAAAAATTCCTTTCAGGTGATGAAACTAAACCACACTGGGGATAGCTGACTTGAGCAAGGGTCCATAGGAGGTAAGGGCAGAATGGGGAGGTGAATCCAGATCTGTCCCAACCCCATATTCTATACATTCCAACAGAAGTATAACAGAAGTATAACAACAGAAGTATATTGTATTCATCTCTGCACCTTCATGATCAGCCTAGAGCCTGGCAGATTGTAGGCATTTCTTAAATATTGGTAATGTGCTGCTTCCTTATCCCCCTTTCTTTCTTCTAGCTAATTCTAACCATTTCACCTGGTTAGCAATTGGACAAATGAGGCGCAGATGTAGTGGCTAGAATTCTGGTTGCAAGCTATTTAACCATCTTTGGCTGTCACAAGAAAACAGACGTTTTTTTGGAAAGACATTGAGTGCATGTGTGCTTGCTAAGTCATTTCAGTCACATCTGACTCTGTGTGACCCTATGAACTGCAGCCTGCCAGGCTCCTCTGTCCATGGGATTCTGCAGGGAAGGGTACTGGAGTGGGTTGCAGGACATCTTCCTGACCCAGGGATCGAACCAACATCTCTTATGTCTCCTACATTTGCAGGCAGGTTCTTCATCACTAGCGCCACCTGGGAAGATATTCACCAAAGATACTGGTGAACCTTGTACGTATAGCTCAATAATCAGAACAAGGGAAGAACTAGGTAGCAGGAATGAAAGGGCATTTTCTTTGCAGCATCTTCATTAGAATAACTCACTCCTATCACTTCCACCTCTGTGCTCCTTTATGTCTGGGAGGGTGAGTGCTTGGCCTCTCTGGGGTCAATGCTCACCCTTTGGGTGAAAAGAGGCACCATGATTGGTCAACCCACCAAGGCCACATGGGATGGGGGAGAGGATAGTTCCCCAAAGGGAAGGCAGCTGTCCATTACTCCTTGGAAAGAGATGATCCTGTTTCCCTGTTCCTGATTAGAAGGAGCAGCGTTTGTCCTTCACCACTCTTAGGAAGGACTTAGCGTGCTGGCAGCAGCTTAGCAGCTGTAGGCTCATGCTGGAAGAATACTTTCAAGATATAAATAGTTTTTGTTAATAGTTTATTTATTTTTTTCCCCATGCCACGTGCCTTGTGGGATCTTAGTTCTCCAATGAGGAACTGAACCCAAGTCCTGAGAGTGAAAGCACCAAATCCTAACCACTGGACCTCCAGCGAATTCCCTAGACTTTATTTTTCAGAACAGTGTAAGTTACAAGGAAAAGATAGGAGCAGATAGTACAGAAAGACCCCATATGGTACCCCCCTAGTTTCCCCTCTTATTAGCATCTTGCATTAGTATGGTGCATACAGCTAATGAATCAATATTGATATATTACTATTAACTAAAGTGGATAGTTCACCTAAAGGTTCACTCTGTGTGGTACAGCTCTATGGATTCTCACAAAAGCATGATGTTTTGTACCCATTACAGTATCATACAGAATAGTTTCACACCCCAAGAATCCTCTGTGCTCCAGCTGTTCGTCCCTTCCCTTGTCCCTTTGGAACATCTGACAATGACTAATCTCTTTATTCTGTCTCTAGAGTTTTGCCTTTACAGTGTATGATATAGCTGGAATCATGCAACATGTAACTTTAAAAAATAATTAATTTTTATTGGACAGAGGAGCCTGGCAGGTTACAGTCCACAGGGGTTGCAAAAAGTCAGACATGACTGAGCAACTAAGCAACAAGAGTGCATAGTAAGTCTTGAGGTCGGGTGTTGGCAGTCCTTTGATATCATGTTCTTCCCTGTCAATATCATGGTAGCTATTTTGGAGTTTTTCCTTCTTCATA
Organism: Ovis canadensis; assembly: GCF_042477335.2. Lineage (NCBI taxonomy): Eukaryota > Metazoa > Chordata > Mammalia > Artiodactyla > Bovidae > Ovis > Ovis canadensis. The sequence goes on from NC_091248.1 coordinate 84,764,125, forward strand.
TAAAGTTTGTAATCAGTTTGTTGATATTCTCAGAATATCAAAATGTTTTTAAAAGTAGCAATTCTAATTAGAGATACCTAAGGGGCAGCAGAGGGTGAGATGGTTAGATAGCATCACCAACTCAATGGACATGAATTTGAGCAAACTCTGGGTGACAGTGGATGACAGAGAAGCCTGGCATGCTGCAGTCCATGGGGTCACCAAGATTTGAACATGACTTTGCAGCTGAACAACAACAACTGTCTTCACAGGAGCCTTTCTATACCATATTCATTTTCACACTTTGTGACACACCAGGGAACATTTTCTTTGGAAAGCCATGTGGTTAATGTGACTGTTTTTATTTTTTATTTTTTAATGTGACTGTTTTTAAAAATGTAGATTCTACAGTTGATAGTGGCAATAACACATTTGTACAATTTTAGTGTGCTGAAAAATTTTTTAAAGATTTTTAATTGTGGTAAAATACACTTAAAATAGATAATCACAATGGTGTGATCACTCACCTAGAGCTGGACATCCTGGAATGTGAAGTCAAGTGGGCCTTAGGAAGCATCATTACGAACAAAGCTAGTGGAGGTGATGGAATTCCAGTTGAGCTGTTTCAAATCCTGAAAGATGATGCTGTGAAAGTGCTGCACTCAATATGCCAGCAAATTTGGAAAACTCAGCAGCGGCCACAGGACTGGAAAAGGTCAGTTTTCATTCTAATCCCAAAGAAAGGCAATGTCAAGAATGGTCAAACTACCACACAGTTGTACTCATCTCACACGCTAGCAAAGTAAAGCTCAAAATTCTCAAAGCCAGGCTTCAACAATATGTGAACCATGAAATTCCAGATGTACAAGCTGGCTTTAGAAAAGGCAGAGGAACCAGAGATCAAATTGCCAACATCCGCTGGATCATTGAAAAAGCAAGAGAGTTCCAGAAAAACATCTATTTCTGCTTTATTGACTATGCCAAAGCCCTGGACTGTGTGGATCACAATAAACTGGAAAATTCTGAAAGAAAGGGGAATACCAGACCACCTGACCTGCCTCTTGAGAAACCTGTATGCAGGTCAGGAAGCAACAGTTAGAACTGGACATGGAACAGCAGACTGGTTCCAAATAGGAAAAGGAGGATGTCAGGGCTGTATATTGTCACCCTGCTTATTTAACTTATATGCAGAGTACATTGTGAGAAACTCTGGGCTGGATGAAGTACAAGCTGGAATCAAGATTGCCGGGAGAAATATCAATAACCTCAGATATGCAGATGACACCACCCTTATGGCAGAAAGTGAAGAACTAAAGAGCTTCTTGATGAAGGTGAAAGAGGAGAGTAGAAAAGTTGGCTTAAAGGCTCAACATTCAGAAAACAAAGATCATGGCATCCGGTCCCATCACTTCATGGCAAATAGATGGGGAAACAGTAGAAACAGTGACAGACTTGATTTTTTGGGCTCCAAAATCACTGCAGATGGTGACTGTAGCCATGAAATTAAAAGACACTTACTCCTTGGAAGGAAAGTTATGACCAACCTAGACAGCATATTAAAAAGCAGAGACGTAACTTTGCTAGTTAAGTTAAGTCTAGTTAAGGCTGTGGTTTTTCCAGCAGTCATGTATGGATGTGAGAGTTGGACTGTGAAGAAGGCTGAGCACTGAAGAATTGATACTTTTGAACTGTGGTGTTGGAGAAGACTCTTGAGTGTCCCTTGGACTGCAAGGAGATCCAATGAGTCCATCCTAAAGGAAATCAGTCCTGAATATTCATTGGAAGGACTGATGCTCAAGCTGAAACCCCAAAACTTTGGCCACCTGATGCGAGGAACTAACTCATTTGAAAAGATCCTGGTGTTGGGAAAGATTGAAGGCGGGAGGAGAAGGGGATGACAGAGGATGAGATGGTTGGATGGCATCACTGACTCAATAGACATGAGTCTGAGTAAACTCCGGGAGTTGGTGATGGACAGGGAGGCCCGACGCGCTGCAGTCCATGGGGTCGCAGAGTCAGACACGACTGAGCAACTGAACTGACTGACTGACGCTTAAAATGTGTAAGTGTATAGTAATGTTAAGTATATACATATCATTATGCAACTAATGTGCAGAACTCTTTCCATCTTGCAAAAGTGGAACTCTATACTGATTAAAAAACAACTGTCCACTTCCTTCTCTCTCCAGGCCCTGGCAACCAACATTCTACTTTCCATCTCTATGAGTTTGAAAATTCTATCTATGTCATATAGGTGAAATCATACAAAATTTATCTTTTTATGACCTGCTTATGTCACTTACAGGGCTTCCCTGGTGGCTCAGATGGTAAAGAATCTGCCTGCAATGCAGGTCACCCAGGTTTGATCCTTAGGTAGGGAAGATACTCTGAAGAAAGGAAAGGCTAGAATACTCCAATATTCTTGCCTGGAGAATTACATGGACAGACAAGCCTGGCGGACTACAGTCCATGGGGTTGTGAGAAGCTGGACATGACTGAGCGACTAACACACACTCACACACAATATAATGATACTTGTAAACTCTATGTGAATATTTAGTCAATTACATTAGTAAATCTAGGATATATTAATAATTTTTTAGTAAATGACAATTTTAGGCATGGTTTTGGAAATATGGATTTAAGTAAGACTAGATTATGTTTTACTTAAATCCATATTTCTAAAGCCACACCTGAAATTGTCATTTACTAAAAAATTACTAATATATCCTAGATTTACTAATGTAATTGCCTGGAAAATCCCATGGACGGAGGAGCCTGGTAGGCTGCAGTCCATGGGGTTGCTAAGAGTCAGGCACAACTGAGGGACTTCACTTTCACGCATTGGAGAAGGAAATGGCAACCCACTCTAATACTCTTGCTGGGAGAATCCCATGGTCGGCGGAGCCTGGTGGGCTGCCATCTATGGAATCGCACAGAGTCGGACACGACTGAAGTGACTTAGCAGCAACAGCATATTATGTTTAAATAAACAAAACCTGAATATAAAATAAAGTGTGGCCTGAATTTTTTTGTTCCTGTTGTTCAGTCACTAAATCATATCTGACACTGCTACCCCACAGATTGAAGTACGGCCAGGCTCCTCTATCCTTTCTTATCTCCAGGAGTTTGCTCAAATTCATGTCCATCAAGTTGGCGATGCTATCTAACCATCTCATCCTCTGTTGCCCCCTTCTCCTCCTGCCCTCAGTCTTTCCCAGCATCAGTGAGCATCAGTGAGCTGGCTCTTTGCATCAGGTGGCCAAAGTTCTAGAGCTTCAACTTCAGCATCAGCCCTTCCAATGAATATTCAGGGCTGATTTCCTTTAGGATTGACTGGTTGGATCTCCTTACAGTCTAAGGGACCTTCAAGAGTCTTCTCCAACACCACAGTTCAAGAACATCAATTCTTCAACACTCAGCCTTCTTTATGGTCCAACTGTCACATCCACACATGACTACTGGAAAAAACCATAGCTTTGACTATATGGACCTTTGTCAGCAGTGATGTCTCTGCTTTTTAATACGCTGTCAAGTTTTGTCATAGCTTTCCTTCTAAGGAGCATGTGTCATTTAATTTCATGGCTGCGATCATGGTCTACAGCGATTTTGGAGCCCCCCAATATAAAATCTGTCATTGCCTCCACCTTTTCCCATTCTATTTGCCATGAAGTGATGGGATCAGATACGATAATATTAGTTTTTTTTTTTTAATGTTGCATTTCAAGCCAGCTTTTTCACTCTCTTCTTTCACCCTCATCAAGAGGCACTTTAGTTCCTCCTCAATTTCTACCATTAGATCTGCATATCTAAGGTTGTTGATATTTCTCCCCGAAATCTTGATTTCAGCTTGAAATTCATCTGGCCTGATATCTCAGATGGTGTACTGTGCATATAAATTAAATAAGCAGGGTGACAATATTCTGTCTTGACGTATTCCTTACTCAGTTTTAAACCAGTCAATTGTTCCATGAATCTGAATCTTTAGAATGACGATATTGTTAACTCTGATATGCTCAAGTTTGAGAGTAACTTTTTTTTTTGAGAGTAACTTTTGAAAATATAATTATTAAGTGAAAATATCCAACAGAAGAACAACTGAAGGTCACAAGATTTGCTGAATGCCAAAGAACAACTGAAGGTCACAAGATTTGCTGAATGCCAGATATGAGGGTGATTGGCGATATGATGGTAAGGTAAGATGTTGTCTGATGCAATGAAACAAAGAAAATTCAAATAGCTTGATCAGTTTTGATGGAAGAAATCTAAACCCAAAGCATGTGAATTAAAATATTAGAAAAGATACTCATGGCCTTAGGGGAACAAATAGGTAATCATAAATGTGGCGCTGAGTCAGGCCAGTGGCCCACAGCCCTAAATTCTGTCTTCCTTGACTGTGTGAGGTGTTTTGTTGCAGATCAGTCCTGGCCCTGGGCTCCCAAATTACAGTTGTTGAGCTATCATTTATGAATTGATATAAATATCTATTATTTTTACTCACATTTTATGGCAGCTTCAGTGTAATGTTTTCAGCAAATAGTATTTACCTGGTATTGAACCCAAAGCTGGTATTTTCAATATTAAATCCTATCTTCACACTTCAGAGTTTTGGGATTTAGAGAACAGATTGCTGATCTGTGTGTCTGTTTCTTCTATGGTTTTCAGTCTGAGACACAGTTGGCTAACATTCATTAGCTTTCTCTGTCCTATTCTATAGAAATCATACCATCCCCTTCCTGTTTTGGTTTCTCCTCTCTGATTAATTGGTCTCCCACTCTTTCACGTCTTCCTCGTGGTGTCACTACAGACATCTTACACAGTTTTCCAGGTAAAGCTGCATCGTGGCTTTGTACGGGGCGGGGGCTGGGGGGGGGGGTGGCTAGCGCTACTGCTAAAGGCGTAATTCAAGGATGTAGTGTTCATACTGCAGCACTGACTTCTGGGTCAGGTATACTGGCCTGGATGACTGGAACATTCTTTTCACAGCTGGGTGATGTTGGGCAAGTCATTTTTGCCCTCTGAGCCTCAGTTTCTTGTGTTTTATAACCTCCCAGGGTAGTTACAGGATCAAATGGGACACAGTACAGGCATAAAAATACATGTCTTTGTTTCTTCTGATATAAAAATCAACACATACTCATTGTAAAAAAGTATAAAAGCAATATGAAATGGAAAACAAAATTTCTGGAAATAACCACTAAGGCTAGCTTGGTTATATTCCTCTAGGTTTTTTCCCCTCCTCTGACTAATAACATGCAATACAATTGCAAAAGCAAAATAATTCTGCAGGCTACATATTCTCTCGTTTCGTTCCCTTTGTACATTGTGATATCTTTCCAGGTCAGTGCTTAAGAGAGTTGCCACATTCTTTTTCATGCCTCCATAGGATCCTAATTGCATGGGTGCCCCCATATATTAATTATTTAATCCATTTTATAGTGGCTGTCATTTCCCCTTGTTTCCAATGTTTTACTCAAGCTTGTTTCCAATTTTTAACTTTTTGAAACAAAGTTGCAGCAAATAACTTTGTGTTTGGTAGTTTTGCATACTTGAATGATTATTTCCATATTTTAAGGAAAGGAATTGCTGTGTCAAAGGTATGAGCATTTAAATTTTAATGGATATTGCAAATTCAAGCAAGTGTTTTAAAGCCATGGGGCTCCCTGGGAATTTCCATTATTAAACTAGTTTCTAGCAAACAGTGAGCAAGTGGAGGTCATAGGATGGTGCTGGGAACAGAGTATGTTTAGGCACACATCGTTTAACCTCTCTGTACCTCAGCTTCTTTATCTGCAAAGAGGAGATTTAATGAAGATTTAGATGAAAAAGGCAGAGTTAAAGTAAGGCCAGTAATAACCAATGGCTTTCAGGTAAAACTTTCTAATAGCTCTCCACCCGCTGGACCCAACTTCTCCATGATGTGGGTTAGAGGCTACTCCTCTGCACTGAGCGCAATCAGTGTCTCATTGCTCCAATTTTCTAAGGGGAATTAAATGCCCCTGTTTCCCTGTGACCATGGTTAAAAGAGAAGTTTCCTCTCTGGAACATTTTGAGGAGATTTCCCCTTGTAAAAACTGTTTGCAAATAAAGGTAAAATCATGATTCAGATAAAAAAAGATGAACAATGTGGAAGATTTCATTTATTAACTCATTAATTAATGAGAAAACAAGATATTACTACTGGTTCAAAAGAGAATTAAAAAAAACCACACACAGACACAGGCCGTCAGGAATGCTGAAATGGATTTACAAATAGATGCAAAATTGGTCAATATTCACTGGGAGATAACAAATGTGTCCCACTGGACAAAATTTATTTGCATTTCAGTGGACAAGAATCATTTGCACTACAACCTGTGTTAGTTTCCTAGGACTGCATAAGAAAGTCCCACAAACTGAGTGACGTAAAAGAATAGCAATTTGTGTTCTCACAGTCTGGAGGTTAGAAGTCCAAAATGAAGATATTGGCTGGACCAAGCGCTCTCTGATACCTATAGAGGAGAATCCTTGCAGTCTTTCTCAGCTTCTGATGGACAGTTCTTGGCACTCCATTGCTTGGAGCTGTAGCCTTTCAATCTCTGCCTCCATCACCACATGCTGCTTCCCTCTATGTGCCTTCCCTCTACGTATTTCTGTGTCTTTTCTTTTTTATATAAGGACACAAGTCACGTTGGATTGAGGACCCAGTGTACTCCAGGATGACAGTAACTATTAATATCTGCAGTGACCCTATTTCCAAAAAAGTCACATTCTGAGGTACCAAAGGTTAGGACTTCAATAAGTCTTCTTGGGCAACATAATTCAACTCATAATACTACCCATTTTCCACAAATACATATCTGTAAAATAGCTCAAAAGTAACAAGACACTCTATCTAGTAACTGCTATTTGCCCATTTCGGTCTTTCACAGTTTTTCCTAATACTTTTCCAAAGTGAAGTGGCTCAGTCATGTCTGACTCTTTGTGACCCCATGGACTGTAGCCTACCAGGCTCCTCCATCCATGGGATTTTCCAGGCAAGGATACTGGAGTGGGGTGCCATTTCCCTAAATGTGGAGATCTGTACTCCACACTGGTCACCACTGCCATGCTTGATGGAAGGCAGGAAGCTTCACTGTTTCTGGATCAGTTGGGTACAGAGGCCTTTGCAGCAGCCCAGAACTCTTGTGCTCAATTCCAGGTGCTCCTCTAAGGTGGCCAGGTAACCAAGACACACTATGGAGGTGATGCTCCAGAAGGTTGCTGAGAAGGCTGCTGCTGCAAAGGTGAGGCCAGTGTCTGTGTAGCACAGGAGAACAAATCTGACTCCCTGTTAGATCTGTTTCTTTTACTTTAACCTCTGTATTCTATTGCTTTAGCTTTGAGTTAAGAATGTCGCCTGGGATTCCCAGGTGGTGCTAGTGGTAAAGAACCTGCCTGTTAATGCAGGAAACATAAGAGACACGGGTTCAGTCCCTGGGTTGGGAAGAGCCCCTGGAGGAGGGCATGGCAACCCACTCTAGTATTCTTGTCTGGAGAATCCCATGGACGGAGGAACCTGGCAGGCTACAGTTCATAGGGTCACAAAGAGTTGGACTCGCCTGGAGTGACTTAGCATGCATGCACACAAGAATGTTGCCTACAGCCTGAAATATATAGGAGAGCTTGTCCTCTGACTTTTAAGGGTACAACACTTTCCCATTCACATAAATGGCTGCAGAACAGAGAATAACACCTGTCCTGTCGGAGGTTTACAGGAACATTGTGACCTAACCTATATGAACAGCTATAAGAGCAAAGGATTCCTATACCAAGAAGTTTGCAACAACCAACCACGCCCCTCTTCAACTTTGCCTTTGAAAAGGCTTTGCTGAAATCCTTCAAAGAAGGGATTTTTGAGGGCACAGGCCCCTCTCTCCTTTCCTGGCCCTGAAATAAACTTTCTCTGCGCCAAACTCCACATTTCGGTTTGGCCTCACCGTGCATTGGGCATATAGACTTGCGTTCAGTAATGCCCGCTTTTTCTAAAACGTCCAAATTCTACCCCATTCTCTGCCTCAGGGACATCCAGTGTCTGTTCTGCCCTTCCCACATTCCATTCCTTTCCTGACAAATCTCTCAAGGTGCCTGTAGAGGATGAGGGTCAGAGGATAAAACTTTCTTTCTAAATCATTCTTGTAGCATATATTCACAGTTAGCCCTGAACAGGGAATGCTGTGATGGGCTTTTGCCTCAAAAGACTCTGAGTTCACAGTCATGCTGCCTTTGGAGAATGGAGACCAGACTGGTGAGTTTGAGAAGGGTTGACATTGAGTGACAGAGGTTTCCAGGAGCTCAGCTTGGGTTGTGGTGGAACACTCCATTCTGATGATACCAATTTTATCATGTCAGTGCTTAAATTGCACCCCTCACGTGAAACTGCCTCCTCTTCTCTCCCTCCAGCTTATCCTTCTCTGGGAAGCAGTGGCAGCCAATTGGTGAGTAGCCAATAGGATCCTAGTTTCACTGCTTCTGACTTTTTTCCAACCACTATAGGAAAACTGGGCTGGTGGTGGTCTCAGCCTCTCTGCTTGTCCCCATTGGATCATTTTATTAACCCCTGACTGCCTTGCCAGGCTTTTAGCAGTCTGTGTAGTTTGACATTCATTGTTTAGAAATGTTTTGTCATCTTTAGCATATTTAATCTTAGCAGTTAGATGACATTTTTTTCCTAGTGAATACTCATTTACCTATATAGATTCCAAAACCTTGTGTGTGTGTTTGTGTGAGTGTGTGTGTGTGTATGTGTGTGTGTTCAGTTGTGTCCGACTCCTTGTGACTTCATGGACTGTAGTCTGCCAGGCTCGTCTGTCCATGGGACTTTCTTGGCAAGAATACTAGAGTGGGTTGCCATTTCCTACTCCAGGGGATCTTCCTGACCCAGGGATCAAAATCTGCATTGCTTTGCTTCTCCTGCTTTGGCAGGCGAATTCTTTACCACTGCACCACCTGGGACTACTCCAAAACCCCACAAAGAACCTAAATCTTTACTAAAAATCAGCAGATTTTTAAAGAAATGATTTTACCTCCTTCTTTCACAGGTGGCATTTGGCAATGTCTAGAGACATTTTTATTGTCACAACTATGCGGCTGCTACTGATATCTAGTGGGTAGAGGCCAGAGGTAACACTAAATATCCTACGGTACAGCAGACATGCCCCCACATCCCTCACAAACAATCATTAAGTCCAAAATATCAACAGTGCTAAAGTTGAGAAACTTTCTTTAGAAAAGACAATTACATTTTAAAAAATTACAAAATAATGCATGATCCTTATGGAAAAAAATTAAATATAGACAAGCTAAAAAGAAAAACACAGACTTTCTGAAATCTCACGAAAGTACATTTCTGTTCAGGTTAAAGCTATTTTTTTTTCTTAAAACTATGTGAAGAATAATTTGAATCCTTTCTCCTTCTCAGTAAAACTTAGAAGCAAAAAATTTATTCTTGTTTATTTGTAACATTCAATGAATTGAAAAAAGCTGGCCAAGTTCTTATGGGCTAGCAGGAAGGAAAAGCAAAGTTACAAATAAGGACTAAAAGCTCTTTCTTTAATGCATTGGATTGATTTCAGATGGATTTCTAGATATGAAATGCCACGAAATGCAGAGCCAAGAACTCTGCCAAAGGTGTAGGAAACTGCTTGGCCTCCTGCTTGCCAATGAGCTGCTGGAATGTGAAAATGCATTCGCAGCAGACTATGGGGCTTCAGGACGACGAGGAGGCTGGCTATTGGCTATTTTTAAAATGGAAGGCTTCTAAAATAGTAAGATGTTAAAATAATAACCTGTGAAAGGAGAGAGGCCCGTCCATGGAGTAAAAAGGAAGAGACAAGGCGGCACCAACTGGGGAGTGTCTCTGAGTGACGCTTTTGGCCACGTGGGAATACAGGAAAGTGGGTGGCTGAGTGTATGTGGGGACTCTGTGTCTGGCATCAGCTGAAAAGGAGCTGAGTGTGAGCTGACAAGTGTGGTTACAGAGAGAAGCAGGCCAGTGAGCACCCCGCTGCTCTGGTGCATCTTGGAGAAAGTGGAGTATTGAGGGGACCAGACGCATTTCCTCACCGAGAACTTCCTGAGCTCCCAGTCTGCCGCAGACTTTGTGCCGGGCTGTGTGTCAGGGACATGAAGATGAATTAGGTCTTTGTTAAGTGGAGGAAGACATAGAGTTCGCTGAGTTTGGGGCCACTTCTTTTACTTTCTTAAACAGGAAGTTGCCTGTTCTTGAAATTTAGGGCCAGGGCAGAAATTTTAGAGCTGCTTTTGTTCGACTAGGTTGTATCAACATAATTAACTGAGAGTGAATCTAGGCAGAGGCTGTCAGAAGTTTATCCGAAAAGTTTTATCTTGTAAAGGAAGCATGATGGGCTGGGTCAGTGCCTCTGTGTGAATTAAGTTCCCTCAGCTGAAAAATGGCTCAGATCTCAGGCTGTCTAAGTGGCTGTAGACAGCAAGGCAGATGTGAATAAGAGCAAGTCAGCAAGGAAGGAGTGAGAAGCTGAGGTCTGAGATCGAGGGTGGAATTGAACCGAGTAATAGCTTGTTTAAATTAAAAAAATTTAGGTGACATCAGTGTGGTTTGTAACAAGACACTCTATACTTGTAATCTACCCAATGGCTATGTAATTAAGCAAATTATTATGGAAAATCTGAGACATAAATAAAAGTAGAAAGAATAGTATAAAGAACCTAATGTACTCATCACCCAGTTTCACCAGTTTTTAATAAATGGCCTATTTTGTTTCCGCTCTTCCCAGCCTACTCAATTCCCCAGTACTTCTGAAACAAACTCCAGACAGTTTATTATTTCATTTGTGTATATTTCAGCATGTAGCTCTAAAAAGACATAGATAGCAGTTTGAATTTCAGTTATTTGTGTACTACAGAGCTATGCTGTAAATAACGCTGTCAATGTGAAAATGCACTGAAGAGAAGGGCAAGTATTACCTCCTCACACAGGCTTCATCTGCTTCTCCGAGGTTGAGGTGAAGGCCCTTTATCTGTGCTTCCTTAGGGCCCTGTGCAAACCTGGATTGCTGCTCTCAACATGTTGTGCCTCTTGTCTGTGTCCTTTGCTAGTGTGACGCTGATACTTATTACCCAATAAATATCCATGTGCTCCCCACATTTCCCTTGGGGTTAGGCTGGGGCCATGACCACTTCAGGCCAATGACATGTAAAGTGAAAAGTGAAAGTAAGTGGGACTAACACAACACTTCTGAGTCCAAGCCTTGAAATACCAGTGTGCCATCACTGAGTTTGATACCAGGCTGGACTTTATCTGAAGACATTGCACCTTTTTCTTCTAAGCTGGCCCATTCCTTGTGGCTAAAGCTAGAAACTTAATCTTAGCAAATGCCAGGAATTAAGTGGCATTTAAAAGAAACCTTCCCCTGGTTATCCTTGGCAGAAGTAAGAACACTTTTAAAGCACCCACTTTTGCATTTGGCCCACATTTGGGAGAAAAGGATTATTATGTTGAGGGATGTGGGAGAAATTATAGGGGAATTCCTCCCTGACTCCCCCTTGGCTTCTTTTATTTAACTCCAGGGATGTTATAAAGGATCTCAGCTTCATTCTGCCACAGAGAGAGAATTTCCAGAAGGAGGGAAATTCTGGTTTCTTTTTCTTTTAAGGTACTTATTACTGTGATGCTGATTCTGCCATAGTGCAGAGCACAGAGCAGCAGCGAACATTCGGAGAGAGCAAACATTTTTCAAAAGTGAGCTTCTCCTAGCTATTCATTTCTGTGATCCAGTATGAGACAGAGATGTAATGAAGTTATTTCTAGAAGATAAAAATGAGTAATTTACTTTATAGTGGTCGTAAATCTTTAATGGCAACATATTTTTGTGTATAAAACATATTACTATGAATCTATTCTACAGACATAAAATGTCCCAGTAAATAAGGATAGATGTGTGAAAGATAGCAAAAATACGAAAATGAAATATCAATGTCTATTGATAGAGGACAGCTGAATAAATTATGATTCATCCATGCAATGCAATATTAGACAACTATTAAGAAGACAAGTTTGATCTATGTATATTGCCTGGGAAGATGTTTATAATGTAATGAGAAAAAAAAGTTTGCATAGTACTTTGTATGATATGATGCTATTGTTTTTTTAAAGGGAGCAAATCCCACAAGTGTGAATATATGTTTGTGTGAACCTAGTGAATGAATGCAAAGACACACACCAGCCGTTAACTTGGATTTTCTTTTGTGGTTGTTGTGGGAGCAGAGCTGAAAGGAAGTCTATTCATTTCCTTATAAACTACTTTTGTGTTGATTGATTTGCTTCCATGAGCATGTTATATAGCAAAAAATAATTATGGAAAGGCTTAATTTTAAATTATAATAGAAGCATAATATATGGATTGAGAGAAAAATGCGACATGAATCTTCTTGTTGCTTATAAATTCTTGCTTACAAGTAGTTTTTATTCTAACAGCTTGTGGATGTCAAGTTCACAAGTATAAATCTACAGTGCGTACTTTGGCTGATAGGATAAGCCATGCAAATTTAGAAGGCTTTGATCTAAAGAGAGTGAGAAAAAACTGGGAAGGGTTATGATTTGGGGCAATTAAGGTGGGGCCATGTATTATTAAAGGGGTGAAGTGATATAGTAGCCTTGTGGGCTGTCAGTGCCTGCTAGGGCCAATCGTGTAACTTTCATATTGGGAGAAAGCTTGTCTGATTGGTTCCAAGGTCCAACAGATGAGCTGCACAATTTACAGACATAGTTTCTGAAACTACAGCACTTACTGTGAGAGACAAGGCAAGGAAAAAAATGTGGAGAGGATTTGGGGGAGGGGCTGAATGAGTGTTTACACCCTGATATATACTGTGAGAAGACATGGGGAGAGTTTTATAGAAACGAAATCTTTATTCTGAAGTGCAGCATTCAAGCTCCTCTTCTCACCTCACTACCTTACAATGCCGATTTTAAGGGTTATCTGCTGGCAACAAGCAGAATCCTGGGGCTTCCCTGGTAGATCAGCTGGTAAAGAATCTGCATGCAATGCAGGAGATCCTGGTTTGATTCCTGGGTTGGGGAGATTCCCTGGAGAAGGGATAAGCTACCCACTCCAGTATTCTTGGGCTTCCCTGGTGGCTCAATTGGTAAAGAATCCACCTGCAATGTAGGCGATCTGGGTTCAACCCTGGGTTGGGAAGACCCCCTGGAGGAGGGCATAGCAACCCTCTCTAGTATTCTTGCCTGGAGAATCCCCATGGACAGAGGAGCCTGATGGGCTACAGTCCATGGGATTGCAGAGTTGGACATGACTGAGCAACTAAGCACAAACACACAGCAGAAGTTCATTCAAATGGTCTCAGGTGAAAATGTTATGCCCAAGTCGCGAAATCTCCCAAACGACCACCAGGGAGCCAATATCTGATGCAAAAGCAAGAGAGTTTTTATTACCAAGCCTGAGCTGGGGCTCCCACCGTTACCAACGCAGCGGCTAAGGAGAGGAGCCCCGAACTCTGGGTTACATTGCTTATATAGGGTATTCTCGTGAGAAAAATTCGAAAAACGGGAGTTTCCAGGTTGGGAGACGTCTAATTGGTTACCTTCTGTGGAAGGGTTAGGTGTTGGGTTCTGACTGGTTTTCTTATTTCCATGGTAACTCATTACTTCCAAGGTAAATCGCAAAGGTAAATCATTACTTCCAAGGTAAATCACAAATGTAACTCATTACTTCCAAGGTAAATCACAAATGTAACTCATTACTTCCAAGGTAAATCACAAGGGTAAATCATTACTTCCAAGGTAAATCACAAAGGTAAATCATTACTTCCAAGGTAAATCACAAATTCTTGAACTTAAAGTTAGGAGGTTTAACCTAAGGGCTGATTGCCTCATGCACAGTGGGGCAAGTTTAAGCAATATCCAAAGTCTAAGTCTGTTTGCCCGGTACCTTTGCAAAATGGAGCTCTTTTACAAGATGAAGTAGCTTAGGCTCTTCAAAAAGAGGATCCATTATAAAAATATAGGGCAATCTCATCAAACCCAGTTGTAGGAAGTGCATGTGGGTCTCCTGCTGCTGCTGCTGCTGCTAAGCCGATTCAGTCGTGGCCGACTCTGTGCAACCCCATAGACGGCAGCCCACCAGGCTCCTCTCTCCCTGGGATTCTCCAGGCAAGAACACTGGAGTGGGTTGCCATTTCTTTCTCCAATGCATAAAAGTGAAAAGTGAAAGTGAAGTCGCTCAGTCATGTCCAGCTCTTTGTGACCCCATGGACTGTAGCCTACCAGGCTCCTCCATCCATGGGATTTTCCAGGCAAGAGTACCTGGGTGGGTTGTCATTGGCTTCTCCTGTGGGCCTCCTAGGCACTGAAAAATGGTCAGACAATGGCTCTTTCACTTGTCTGCATGTGGGCCAGCCTGGTATCTTTCATATCTGCTCTCAGACCTAGTTTAGATATAATCTCTGATATGTAACATATCCAGAGATCTCAATTAAAAATGAATTATTTCTTCCTTTGGGGCCTCCACAATTTGTATTTACACTTCATACACCCTACATGTGTGTCTCTGTGCATTTACTTCTCCACCCACCTTCCCACAAATGGGAGCACACCCCACTTATCCCTGTACCCCCCAAAACCTTCCCAGCAGTGGCAGGGGGGTTCACAGATATTTCCTGAATTCAGGCACCCTATGGTTTATTGAATCATGAATGCCTGGATTTATTTCCTCATTAGCATCACCATAAAATGATGGAAAAGATTTTACCATTCTCTCTTACATTCAGAGAAGTCAACTCTTCTGTAATTTTTTCCTCATGGAAGCATGAAAAGATACAAGGACAACCATGTATTTGCACTTTTGTTTTCCAGAGAAAATGAGAAGTACCCCCCAAAAGGTAGTTTTCCCATGAGTTCTCAGTAAATCAAAATTATTTAAAAAATAGCATCCTTATGCCCAATCAGGTTTGTTAGGGTTAGGTCTAAAGTTGCCCAAAGCTTCACTTGGGCAGCATAAACAACAATAATTACTTCTTCAGTGTCTATAGTCTATTTTTTGTTGGTTGGTTTGGTTTTTGGTACTACCTAAGTGATAAAAGTGCCATGTCAGCTCAGATGAGCTACTGTCCTTATTAGTCACCCTTGGCAAATATCTATAATCCCTGACTTTCTTTTTCTGTCACACCCCATGTTCAACCCATCAGGATATCCTACCTTTGAAATACCTGGGGAACCTGGCCATTTCTTGTTCCTTTCACTGTGAGCACACACCCTTTTACCAAGATCACTGCAATACCCTCTTCATGCATCTCCTGGGACTACCCATTCTATTCTGGATACAGTGGCAACACAGACCTCTGAAAACACAATTCAGATCTTGCTACTCCTTTGCCTACAATCCCATTTCACTAGAAGAAAACCCAAATCCTACTCTAGACTGATGTGTGTCCTGAACAATCCCTCCACTTGTTTCCCTGACCAGAGGCCAGAGTCGGAAATCAAGGTGTTAGTAGGACCATGATGGTGGCACAGACATTCTTGGCTGTGGCAGCACCACTTTGGTCTCCACCTCCATTTTCATGCGGCTATCTTCCCTCCACGTCTGTGTATCTCTGCATGGTGTGCTCCTGGAGTGTCTGTGTCCAGACTTCCCTCTTCTTGTGAATGCACCAGTCACTGCATCAGTGTGCTTCCTAGTGACCTCATCTTAACTTGATTACATAGCAAAGACCCTATTTCCAAATAGGTCACAACAGATATTCTTTTTTGATGGTGGTGGGGGGTGCAGTTGCAGAAGAGAGGATGACACAATTCAACCTGTAGCAAACATCAGGCAGCTTCCACTCCTATCAGCTATCTTCTTGGACCACTCCGTCAACTTCTTCAAGGCTTTGCTTAGACATCATCTTCTCCTAAGATTATCTTTCAGTGGAGCCTCTTCCGATGACCTCTTTCAATACTCCAACCTGCCCCAGCGCCCTGCACCAACTTCCAATATCTTTTAAGCTATTCTTTTCTCCTCCCATCACGCATATTATCTTTTAACACACTAGGTCCTTTGCCTGTTGATGATGCCCACAGTCAGCTGTCTGTCCCAACACTACCACTCCCCTGACCTTGAGGAGTGGAGGAGGTCATCTCTGGCTATTATCCACTCATACATTTCATTTCCTATCACCGTGCCTGGCACACAGACACTCAATATATATTTGTAGAACTAACTGATTGTTTCTGTATTTTTAAAAGGAAAATGTATATCTGTATTTCTGAAAATTCACTATCTTCTAACAGTTCAGTTCATTTCAGTAACTCAGTCGTGTCTGACTCTTTGCAGCCCCTCGTACTGTAACATGCCAGGCTTCCCTGTCCATCACCAACTTCCAGAGCTTGCTCAAACTCATGTCCATCAAGTCAGATGGACAAGCAGAGATGTCATCCAACTATCTCATCCTCTGACGTCCCCTTCTCTTCCTGTCTTCAATCTCTCCCAGCATCAGCTTTTTTCCCAATGAGTCAGTTCTTTACATCAGGTGGCAAAGTATTACATTTTCAGCTTCCGCATCAGTCCTTCCAATGAACATTCAGGACTGATTTCCTTTAGGATGAACTGGTTGGATCTCCTTGCAGTCCAAGGGATTCTCAAGAGTCTTCTCCAACACCACAGTTCAAAATCATCAATTCTTCAGCACTCAACTTTCTTTATAGTCCAACTCTCACATTCATATATGACTACTGGTAAAACCATAGCTTTGATTAGATGGACCTTTGTTGGCAAAGTAATGTCTCTGCTTTTAAATATGCTGTCTAGATTTAACATGCTGTCATAGCTTTTCTTCCAAGGAGCAAACGTCTTTTAATTTCATCCCTGCAGTCACTGTCCACAGTGATTTTGGAGCCCAAGAAAATACAGTCTCTCACTGTTTCCATTGTTTCCCCATCTATTTGCCATGAAGTGATGGGACCAGATGCCATGGTCTTAGTTTTCTGAATGTTGAGTTTTTCTAACAGTATTGTCTATTTTTTTTAAAAAAGTTAAATTTTGGGTTGATGCCATACTGAAACACAGTATGTGATTAAGACTTATGTGAAACTTTTCTTAGGCCTCTTTTCCATACATATATTATTTGTTCTGGGTGCTTTAGGAAATGGCAATCCACATCCTTACATTTCTCAATCCCATACTTAGGACAAAATATATAACAGTTTTGGGTTGTGGTTTCAATTAGCATAGCAAACCCAGTACATATTTTCTCCCTGGCATCTAGATTAAAGAGGCTGTTTTCACTTTCTAGCCTAGTTTTTATTTCTGCTTTCTCTTTTTCTCACTAAAAACATCTATGCTATCCACAATGTATTGGTAGGTTAAAAAAGCAAGTCATCAACTTATTGGCAAAGCAGAAATAGAGTTACAGAGGTAGAGAACAAACTTATGGTTACAAATAGGAAAGTGGGGGCATGGGATGAACTGGGAGATTGGGACTGACATATATACCCCAGTATGTATAAAACAGATAATTGATGAGAACCTACTGTTTAGCACAGGGAACTCTACCCAGTGAGCTATGGTGACCCAAGAGGGAAGAAAACCTAAGAAAGAGTGGAAGTATGTATGCAAATAACTGACTCACTTTACTGTACGCAGAAACAGAACACTGTAAAGCAACTATATTCCAATAAAACTTAAAAAAAAAAAAGCAAGCCATCAAACAGAATCTACATTATTATTCTATTTTTGCAGGTTGAAAACAATATAGGTATAGATCACATATGTTTCATATGAAAAGGAAAGAGTTTGAAACAATACACATCAAATCTAGGATAGGGAGAGGCTTTATACATTTTTATGTTGTTTGGTTTTTTTAAAAAACAGGTATTGTTGTGGTAGTAAAAAGATTAAGAGACAAATAAAAATTGAAAAAGCCTTCCTCAACAGAGTGAATTTTTAAGGGCAGAAGGAACAAGGCTGCTGGATAGTGAACACAGCATATTCTTCCATGAGGAAACCTAAAGAAGAAACTTTGTGCTTTTCTATTTACTGCCCTGGACGCCAAACATGAATGTAAATACAGATCTCAGCCACGTTTTTAAAATGTGTACTGAAAGACCAGAAGGAGATATATTGGGTTGGCCACCCCAATAAATACAGCCCAATAAATGACTACTCCAATAAATGACCGACTGTGGTCATCCTGGTGTGGTGGGATTTCAGTTGATTTTTTATTGAATATTTTGCTTTTATTTTTTTACTCTATTAAAAACAGGTATCCAGGCAGATGATGTTGACCAGGGACAGGAATATCTTGGTGTCTTTCCTCTCCTGGCCCAAGGAAACCCTCTCCATGTGGAGATGAGGGTCTGTGTTCATGGGCCCCTACATAGTGCATTCCCCTCTGCGCATTCCTTCCAAGCGGGGCAGCCTCTTTAAGGCTCAGACTCAAGCCCCCACTTTAGAGGTATGGAAGTTCAGCAAATTCAGGGCTGTTGAGGGGCTTCAGAGCCCAGAGAGGATTTGGGAAAGGGACTACACTGAGGAATCCACCCCACTTTGTGCTGGGTTTACAATCCCATCTCCCTACCCAAGGAGTCAAGTAGAAAGGGATCATGAGGGCTGGCTGGACCAAAGTGATTCTTGAAGTGGCAGGGCCCAAACTCTAGAAGTGTCCATTGTCCAGCTTCTCCGATTCCATGTAGGCAGTACACTTGGCATGCTGGTTAACTGCCAGAGTCCAGAGCGTAGCGTCTCTGGCAAAATGAACGCTGGGTTTGATATGGAGGTTGCCAGAGCCGAATGTGAGATAGGGGTTCTCAAAAGCTGGCATGCCTTGTGACCACCTGAAGAACTTCCTCGGTTCCACCCACAGTCAGTTCACACTGATGAATTAAAATTCTTACTCTGAGGCAAGTCAAGGAAAGTTTAACCATACAAAGTTCTCTCTGCTCTTTGGCTTCCTCTTCCTCCTTTATTGAGCATTGTGTACCTGCATTAAGCACTGAGCAAGCCTCCCACTGGCACAAATGCCTGCTCAACTATGAAGAACATTCTTCTACCACCACCAAGACAACTCCTCAAAGACAACATTCCTTTTTATTCTAATAAGGGGTCACGCTGACCCATCACTTGGTACTTGCAGATCTGGATTGTGTGGACTAACATTTAAGGTACAGCCCTCTGCCTCAAAAAAGTATGTAACTGTGCTTGGACCTCAAACGAGTGGAACAGTTCTTGGAGCTTTCTGAGAGGCTCTTCCTAGGTTATAATCCTCAATTTGACGGGAATAAAATTTCTCATTTCTGTCTGAGGTTGGTTAATTTTCACTGGCAGTATTCTGGGCCTGGGAAGTAGAATTTGAATAAATATTCCTATGATGTTTTTCAACACCAGCTCTCTGATAGGATCCTCCTATTCTGCACAAACTATGTGTCCTTTGCGTCAGGCTCCACAGGTTTAAGGAATCAGTCTCACAAGATGCTCTCACTTCAGATGTCAGTTGCCAGGCCAGGTCCCCAGGCCACCCATACTTTCCTATGAGTTGGCTTCAAATTCAATGGTTCCCATACCAACCCCCTCCCCTGGCCCCCATTTCAACTGAAATGACTCATATAACTCAGGAAAGCTCTGTACTTACAATTATAGTCGTCCCTCAGCATCCTCAGGGGACTGGTTTTAGGAGACCCCAAGGGTACCAAAATCCACCAATGAGCAGGCCCCAGATGTAAAATGGTGCCAGGCCTGTTAATACAGTAAATCTTCCAAACGTGCGGGGGGTTTGCATCTGCAGATTCAATCAATCACTGACCCTCAGTTAGCAGCTACTCAAATCTCCTGATTTGAAACCTGTGGTTATAGAGGGTTGACTCCACTGCTTAATTATAAATGATACAACTCAGGATAAGACAAACGTATTATGAATGTTACAACTCTATAGGGTAAGTAGGAAGTTGGGGGCACAGAGAGTCTGTGCCATCTCTGGGTGTGCCACCCTGTCAGCCCATGAATGTGTTCACAAATTTGGAACCTCCCTGAACCTCATTATTCAAGAGTTGTTATCCAGGCATTGGTAGTGGGCACCATTGATTACATCCTTTGCTGTGATTGAACTTGATCTCCCACCCCTCTCTCCTCCAGGAGGTGGCACTGCAGGTTCCAGCCCTTTAAATACATATTTGGTTTTCCTGTTGTGGCCAGCCCCTCCCCGGAAACATAGGGCCCAGCGAGAGTCACCTTGCTCTTGGTGGGCCTTTGACTGTGTTGGAGGACACAGTCAGGAGGACACATATAAGTTAAATGTCGAAACAATAGCTTTGACATTTTTGCCAGTGGGAGGCTTGCTCAGTGCTTAATGCAGGTACAGAGTGCACAGTAGAGGAGGAAGAGGAAGCCGAAGAGCAGAGACCATACGCTCAAGAATGGTTCAAAAGGGGTCTGTTATGAATATCAAATGCGCTTCTATCACTCAGAAAATTCCAAGAGTTTTAGGATCTCTGTGCCAAGAACCAGGGACAAAGAACAATATATTTGTGATTCCGATGCAGGTGATTCTCACACACTGAGAACCACTGTGTAGGAAGATATTGATAACACTTGAAAAATCTAACTATCAGCACCATATTTGGCAAGAAGAGAATTTTTTAGATGTAGGTGTCTCCCTGCCTTATTAGCATCCTTCCCTCCTCTTCACTGAAGTTGTAGCCCATATCTCAGTCCCCATCAAGCTCCCCCTTTTTGGTGCTCCACGGTGCAGTCCTGATTTGCAGAATTCTCTTTGGCCTGTTACACATTTGAAATGCTCCTTAATTCTTGTGTGTGTCTGCCTGTCTCATCTCCCCAGCTGTGTATGGACATTGCCTTACTCTTTATTGAGCCCTGATGTGAGATTTCTTATCCTTAGAGTATGGTGCTAACTCAAAGGAAGCTCTCAATAAATGCTTAATGGGAATAAGTGAAAGTATTTTCACTTATTTTTAATAGTAGGCCCTAATTTTTAATAGTAGGAAGGTGCAAGTGGCTTATGTACAATTTGGACAACACAAATTTTTGCCAATTACCTGAGTGACTCAAACATTATGATTAAATTTCTTACCTTGAAGCAGGTAATTAGTAATGAATGTCTAAGGAAAACTTGTACTTGGCAATGACCACAATGAAATACTAGGAAACCAACTTGAGGTACAGTAAGTATGATGACCAGTGGAATGATCACTAGACTTGAAATCAGAGAACACAGGGTCACAGTCTTCATCTGTTCATTGCCGACTGTGAGTCTTGGGGCAAGTTGCTTGCTTGAGAGTTTCATTCACTTATTCATTATTTCAACCTTCCATCATTGAGAGCCTATCGTCTGATGGGCAATGTACTAATAGACAGGCATCTTCCCATTTTATAATTTTGTACTTGAAGAAAAATCACAGAAGTCTGTCCTCCTTGGCAATTGCATCTTTCAACCTCCAGACCTCCTTCCCAGGGTTCCTGAGCTCTAAACCCTCATTGTCGTTCAGTCACAGTCATGTCTAACTCTTTGCGACCCCCAGGACTGCACCACGCCAGGGTTTCCTGTCCTTCACCATCTCCTGGAGTTAGCTCAAACTTATGTCCTTTGAGTCGGTGATACCATCCAACAATCTCTTCCTCTGTTTTCCCCTTCTCCTCCTTCCTTCATTCTTTCCTAGCAGCAGAGTCTTTTCTAATCAGTCGACTCTTAGCATCAGGTGGCCAAAGTATTGGCGCTTCAGCTTCAGCATCAGTCCTTCCAATGAATATTCAGAGTGGATTTCCTTTAGGATTGATATTTTGATCTCCTTGCAATCCAAGGGACTCTCAAGAGTCTTCTCCAACATCACAATTCAAAAAAGCGTCAATTCTTTGGTGCTCATGGTCCAGCTCTCACATCCATGCATGACTACTAGGAAAACAATAGCTTTGACTATACGGACATTTGTCGGCAAAGTAACGTCTCTGCTTTTTAATACATTGTCTAGGTTTGCCATAGCTTTTCTTCCAAGGAGCAAGTGTCTTTTAATTTCTGCCTGCAGTCACTGTCCACAGCGATTTTTGAGCCCAAGAAAATAAAGTCTTTCACTGTTTCTGTTGTTTTTCCATCTATTTGCCATAAAGTGATGGGACCAGACACCATGATCTTTGTTTTTTGAATGCTGAGTTTTAAGCCAGCTTTTTCACTCTCCTCTTTCACTTTCATCAAGAGGCTCTTTAGTTCCTCTTCACTTTGGGCTGTAAGTGTGGTGTCACCTGTCTATCTGAGATTGTTGATATTTCTTCCAGCAATCTTGATTCCAGCTTGCATTTCATTCAGCCCAACACTTCTCATGATGTACTCTGCATATAAGTTAAATAAGCAGGGTGACAGTATACAGCCTCTCCCAATTTTGAACCAGTCCATTGTTTCATGTCCAGTTTTGACTGTTGTTTGTTGACCTGCATACAGGTTTCTCAGGAGGCAGGTAAGATGGTATGGTATTCTCTTTAAGAATTTTCCACAGTTTGTTGTGATCCACACAGTCAAAGGCTTTAGCATAGACAATGAAGCAGAAGTAGATGTTTTTCTGGAATTCTCTTGCCTTTTCTATGATCCAATGGATGTTGGCAATTTGATCTCTGGTTCCTCTGCCTTTTCTAAATCTAGCTTGTACATGTGGAAGTTCTCAGTTCACACAATGTTGAAACCTAGCTTGAAGGATTTTGAGCGTGACCTTGCTAGCATGCGGAATGAGTGTAACTGTGTGGTAGGTAGTTTGAACATTCTTTGGCATTGCCTTTCTTTGGGACTAGAATGAAAACTGACCTTTTCCAATCCTGTGACCACTGCTGAGTTTTCCACATTTGCTGGCATATTGAGTGCAGCACTTTCACAGCATCATCTTTTAGGATTTGAAATAGCTCAGCTGGAATTCCATCACCTCCACTAACTTTATTCATAGAGGTGCTTCCTAAGGTCTGCTTGACTTCATCTCCAGGATGTCTGGCTCTAGATGAGTGATGACACCATTGTGGTTATCCTGGTCTTTAAGATATTTTTTTGTATAGTTCTTCTGTGTATTGTTGCCACCTCTTCTTAATCTCTTCTGCTTCTGTTAGGTCCATTTTTGAACCCTGAAACACAGTTATTATTATCCTCCATGGCCTCTGAGGCCTTAGATTCTATAAAAAAGACTCAAAGTTGAATAAGATTTTAGCATCAGAAAGAACATGAGAGATGGTCTAATTCACTTGAATTCAAATGAGGACGGCAGCCAGGATCCCAAATCAGTAATGGGAGGAGAGATGTCCAGGAAAGTTTCCAGTGCTGCCGGTCTCTCTAATGCTGGCTTCTCCTCACTGCTTTTGTGTTGACGTTGTGGAAGGCAGGGCCACAGGGAGCAGTGTCAGATCCAGGATGTTTGCAGAGGCTAGCAGCTCTGAAGTTCCCATCCAGACACTGAGGACTCCAGTGGAATCGAACATGGTCCCTGCTTGCGCACGGTCCAAAATCAGAATTCCCATTTTTCCATCGGGCTAACCAATGTCAACCAATCAAACTCTGGGCCCTTGTGGGGGAGGGAAGGGACCAAGAAAGCAGGGGAGGAAGATGTGTTTGTCAGGAAAAAACCCTTGAATGTTCTTGAACCGGATGTAAGTTCTGAGATTCCCAGCAAAAACAAAGGGTTTCTCTTCAACTCTGACCACTGGTAAGGTTAGAAGACCAGAGATGAAAAAAACTCAGAGTTAAACTACAGCCTGGTGAAATGAAATAAAGACACAGTGTTTAACTCACTTCTAAATGTATGAGCATTTGTTGTTATGTTAAAAAAAAACAGATCCTGTGGGAACTGTAGTTACGTGGGGCTGGTTTGGATGGACTGTACCACTTCCCCCAACCTCAGGACAAACCCAGCCAACAACAACAAGAATCCTACAGCTGGAATGCATTCTGGATTTCTAATCTGAATATTTACCCATGATTGCACTTTTTTTTTTTTCTCTCACAGTGTTCCCATATCCATAAGCATACATTTGAAATCAGGATCCCAAATCCCTTAAGTAAAACATATTTCCTGAGTCACACTTTTTATCCAATTCAAGCTTAGTGACTTGAAGGGAAACAACAACAACAACAACAACAAAACCACTGACTACAATCTGAATTCACAGGCAAAGCATTCAATTAGGGTTGACTTGTCAAAGTCTTGTGAACAAGGAGGTACTTTCTTTTGGGTATGGGCTGGCATAGCTCTGATGATGCCAGTGTGCTTTCTATTGACTTAGGAAGGAATCAAGCGACCTTTCTGTCATGTTGTTGTTAGCAGCAGATTTGCCCTCCAGGTTATGTTGGACATAAGCTGACACTAAAAGTAATTTTGCTTTCCCAGGGCCACCCAGGTCACCCCGGGGAGGGGACATATGGCACAACTTGAGGAAACACCACCGTCCAGTGGAGACCCACCACATCATTCTCTGGATGAGCCTGACACCTAGCAGAACTCTATAGCTTTTGGAAAAGCACATTTCCTGCTCGGAACTGAATTTTGCCTCGGGCTTGTCCTGTTGCTCAGAAATAAGACACTCTATCTGCAGCAGGCACTGGAGAGATCTCTGCTGTGCATTTGCTTCAGGGCTTTCTCTCAACTATCTGTGCCTGGACAAACACAAAACTGCAGTTCTTGTCTTCCCGCCCATCTGGAGTGGGGACACATCCTGCTACACTGGCAAGACATCAACCAGAGTTTATAGGAGAGTGAACAACAAGAATGAGCTCTTCTCCAAGTCTGGAGAAAAATCCCTCCCAGCATTTGAGGTCTGCTGCAAACCAGAGAGCAAATGCCTTATCGGTAGGTAAGGGAGCCATCCTACCATTCTTTTTAAAATTAATTAATTAATTAATTTGGCTGCACCATGCAGCATGTGGGATCCTAGTTCCTTAACCAGGGATCGAGCCCCTGCTCCCTGCAGTGGAAGTGCAGAGTCTCAACCCCTGGACTTCCCACTATTCTTAGAGCATCGCCCTCTCAGTCCAAATGTCACCTACACTTTAGAATCAAGACAAAGCCATGGCAAAGAGATGAGAAGAAGGTAGGCGAGCAGGTCCTCCTTAGTGGCCAAAGTAGAGGGATTTTTTAAAATGCTTTATCTTATTGAAGCATTGTTGATTTACAGTGTTATGTTAATTTCTGCTGTATAGCAGAGTGTTTCAGATATATATATATATATATGTATATGGAAAACCATTTTCCATAATGGTTTGTCACAGACTATTGAATACAGTTCCCTGTGCCATACGGCAGGACCTTGTTGTTTATCCTTTCTGTATGTAGTAGTATGCATCTGCTAATCCCAAACTCCCAATCCATCCCTCCCCCACACCGCTTCTGACAACAAAATGGTAGGATTTTAAAGAATCCTGATGGTGTTACAACCTGGCATTTAGAGGTTGCCTGCCACTGAAAGGACATATCTAGATATTCAGTGAAGTGAGGGTTACCAGACTTTGAAAATCTTCAGTGCAGGGTGGAAAGGTAATGTAGGAGCTGCAGGGGTATGGGGCTTGGAGCGCACATGTGGGTCCTGCCTTATGACACTCATGGTCAGTTCAAAGTTACAGCAGTAGCAACAGTGACATGCAAGCAGTTTCCTATGTGGCCCAAACTCTCAGTCCAGACATCTGTGCTTACATGCCTCTGAAACTGGTACAGTTGGAGGTAGGCAGAGAAAATCTGTTCCTGGAGGATCTTGAAGGTTTCATGTCTTAAAACACCACTATTCCAAAAACAAAAACCAAAAACCACTATTCCTATATTTTGCTAATTAGCAGCCATCAAGCAGCCACAGATGCTGCTCACTACCATGAGGTATAACTGAATGGGTAACCAATGTAACGAATGTCACCTGAGCATCTACTATGTGCCAGGCTGCAGACTAAGTGTGAGGATTCATCGACTCTTTCCAATAAGCTTGTGAAGTTGGCACTCTTACAAACCCAACCTTGCAGATGAGGAGACCAGCGCTCAGGGAGGTGAGGTAGCTTGCCCGAGGTCATGCAGCATTGCATGCTGGGCATTTCTGGCATGTAGGCAGCACTGTGGGAATGGGTCCACACATCCACGGCAGCCCCATAACTCAATTTGCAGAGAGAGGCTTTGATGGTCTGCCCAGTAGGGAAGGTTGATCAGCATTTCAGAGCTGCTGGATAGTGGATCTTCGAAGGCAGGGTCCAGGCATGTAGAGGATGCTTAATAAATATTGATCAAATGATGGACTGCTTTTCCATCATGTGAGACCTCACCTAAACTCCCTCCCTGGAAATGGGAGTTTATTGGCTGGCCTTTTGGGAGTCATAGGAAGCTCTCTGGAACCTGCATTGATAGGGTGATGTCCTTGACGATGGCTGGGCAGAGCCAGGTTAGCTTAGAAGGGTTGAGTTCCCAAACGCCTGCTCAATAGCCAGCTTCACCTGAGCAGGAAGTTGGGTCAAGAAATAGAGCAGAGATCCTGAGAAGATCCTGAAAAGCCAGGATTATCCCTCCTTCTCCACTAAAGCCAAGAAGAAGAGGACTATAGGCCCTTTAACTCCCGAGAAGTGGTCAAATCAAATCAATTCTGACTAAGAGTGAGAAATCATTGAGCATGAAAACAGGTGGGAAATTTAAAGTGTTTCCTGTGTATTCTCCATGCTCAGCTTTGTAGGTTGTAGGTGATCTATGTAAGCAAGAACCAAGTGGACTTTTCTTTCAAAACTAATATGTTCCCATTACCAGGCAATGCCCCTTTTTAACAGTTAGTATTTTAACACAAGGGCACCCCAGTTTCACAAAAGAATTGAGCTTTGAAATTAATAAAATGTTCTGTAACTACAATACAGCAAGAGGAAATTGCTTCAAGAAACAAGAAAATGCAAAGAAACACTTGCAGTGACTTCTTTGGCAAAAAATACAATACAAATGCAAAATACTTCCCATGTGGTTTAGTGAGATTATGCTTTAGGTATGTAGTTACAGCAATCTGTTAGAACAAAGTGAATTTCTCCAGATTAACACAGTTTCCTGGGAACCAAGGCATGGTGTATGAGGGCAGGGATCATTTGGGGAAGGCTCAGACACAGCCCGCATATCCCAGTGGGAAGATTCTAGGTCAGTGAAGACAAAGCAGATTGCTTCCACAGTAGGGCAAAGGGACTGGGGTTTCAATAATGCAGGTGTTACAGCTTTACACGCCATGTGGTCTGGGTGGTGGGGTGCTGTTTTTCATAACTGGGTGGTTCTGCGTGACTGATTCTTCATTTTGTTGCTATTTGTGCCATGCATGACAATTTGTTGGGTCTTCTCTAGCACTGGTTTTCCTGGTGCTGACTCATCATGAAGAACTTGCTTTGGCTGACTCTGACTGACCCCATCTATTATTTTTGGAACAACATTGGGCAGGCACTACACTAGGGGAGAAACGACCATTCTGCCTTTAGCCGCCATCCTTTCTCTCCTGGATAGTTGCAGTCACTTAGCCTGGTCTGCTAAGGGCTATTCTTCTAAGAAAGATGCTCTGCCTCCTCTACTTTTGACCTGGCAGGGACTCCCTATGTCACTCAAAGGCCTGCAAAGTCCTTCATAACGCACCTTCTCTAACTTTCCGTGCTCTGATTTGTCTCCAATCATGCCCTGGGCCCCAAGCTCCTTCCACTCCAGCCACACTTGCCTCCTTGCTGGAGTGCCCCAGGCCCATTCCTTCTTCCCGCGTATCCACCTGGCTTGCTTACTCTGATGATCCTGTTTAATACAAACTGCCCTACTCCTCCCACACTCCCTGATCTCCCTTACGTTCCTTTACTTAAGACACTTATGATCCTCCAAGACATGATATAATTTGTTAATTGTTTGTCTTGCACTGAAGATGCCAGCTCTATGGACAGCAGGGATCTTTGTTTTATTCATGATGTGTCCCAGTCATCTAAAACAGTACTTAGAACATAGTAGGTACTCAATAAATATTTGCCCTCTGAATAAATAAGTACATAAATAAGTAAATAACACATATACACACACATCCTCCCATCACCATTCATACATGAATTGTTTGTTTTCGCCAGCTGCAATGCTGATTGCATTTCTAAGAACTGGAATCATTGCTGGATCCACATTTTACAGTCAGTGATTGCACAGTTCCATCATCAGAATGCTCACCAAGAGCGGAGTCCAGCTGAGGCTGCAGATGAAAGGGAACAGTACAAGCATGGTCCCCATCCCCTTAACAGTGTTAAATCTAAGGTGAACACGCAAAAGAGATATGGATAACCCAGGAATAGCATTCACTATCTAATTGCCGGGGAAGTAATGGCATCTTACACACACCAGAGGTACCCATCTAGCAAATAGCTTTTAAGTCCTAGCTTCTGCTGTAGTATATCCTGACTCTTCCTGCCACTGCCTAAACTCCATCCCAATTGAGTGAATGACTATTATCCAGATTAAGGACACAAAGGAGGGGCCTTGATGTGCTTTAGTGGCTAGTTTTGCCTTCATCACATCACGTGTTGGAAAGTGATGTAGCCTGGTGGCTAAGAGCGTGGGTTCTTGGGACATACAGCCTGGCTTCTCATCCTGCCCCATCACTTACAAATTATGGGGCTTGTGACCCCAGGGAGTGCTTGCCGAATTCCTGCAGGTTTTCTCAGGCAGGAAATCAGCCTTCCTTATATGAGGTAATAATCTCTATCAAGTGCTCAGAGCAGTGCCTTCCTGCAGTGACCATGCCCCCACCCCAGTCCAAGTTCATGGTCATTGCTATTGTTATGAAGGAATCCACTGTTACAACGTTTTTGCCTGAACTTCAAGTTCCCCATCAACTTGCCCTCCCTCACAACCTTATTTCCCAGTGTCAGCTCTTCATTTTGCCTGAATCATCTCTTTAACCCCTCTTGGCTTAGACTTTCCTTGTTTTACTCATGTGCACCTTTTCTTCTTTGCTCTTACTTCTTACACCAACTCAGCCCTAGATTTTTCTTCCTCTTTATTCTCTTGATCCTTCCAAACTGAACCCATATCCCTACATAAGCTCCTGCCTGGTTCCTCCCACTCCCTCTCATCTCTCCTCTTTTAAAGTTGTGGTTTTTTTTTTTTTTTGATGTGGACCATTTTTAAAGACTTTATTGAATTTGTTACAATATTGTTTCTGTTTTATATTTTCATTTTTTGGTCCCAAGATACCTGGGTTCTTAGTTTCCTGACCAGGGATCAAGTCTGCAACCCCTGCATTGGAAGGAGAAATCTTAACCACTGGACTTCTAGGGAAGTCCTGCATCTCTCCCTTTTCTGAAAGTTTGGGGAACTTATCTCTTGGCATACATGTCAGTGCTATTGATTGGAAGCCAGCCGTACATGTTCTTGCCTCTTTCAAGGACCTCCTGAGAAAGAACATTGGTCGTGCAATTGTCAACTTTTGCTGAGCCTTTATCTCCATTTTTGTTTTCCCAGGTGCAGCCTGGCCTTGGAAAATAAATAGCTCTATTTAGCTCAAGGGTGGAGGAGAGGGTTTCATTCATTCAGTCAACAAATATTTATGGAGCACAAACTAAATGCTTACTATAGAATATATCATTCTTTCCCCACAGGAGTTCGTGTCTTCTGGAGATGACACTGAAATGTATAAGTACTGAGAGGCTGTTGTGGCCTGGCTTATCTGCATGAATGTGGCCTTGGAGGCAGCCTCACTGGGGTTAACCTTAGAGACTCAGTTTCCTCACCTGCAAAAATGGAACAATAGCACACACTTCCACAGTTATTACTTTCTCTTTTTCTGTATTTTTTTTATTGGCCTCCACTCTGCAGGGTAGCCCAGGGATGGGTGGCTGGGGTGGGGTGGCTGGCTCCTTACACTTGCTGATGGCTGATGGCGGTACCTTAGTTTCCTCATGCTGTGGGGTCTCAGCGTGAAACCACTGCCCCTGGGATGGATACTCAGTTTTAGGGTCTCTTCCCCTCCTCTTCCTCTCTAAGCCGATGCTTTGGTTTGGTGTAGCAGTTCTTAATCTGCAGTGATTTCTGCCTCCCAGGGGACATTTGACTATGTCTGCAGACACAGTTGATGATCACAACAACAGTGGGGGAGCTGCTGGCATCCAGAGGGTAGAGGCCAGGCAAGCTGCTGCATATCCTACAATGACAGGACAGCCTTCCTCAATAAGGAATCATCTGGCCCCAGTGTTCACAGTGTTGAGGTGAGGAAGCCTGTCCAGTGGGTAGTGTACAGGTTGGTGTGACATGGTCCCTGTACTGCTTTTGTGGGTCAGTGGTCTGCCAGCCCCCTGCACTCCTGAGCTCTCCTCTCTGACTTTCTCTATCTGGCAGACTTCTCTAAATGTCAACTTTGACCTCTAATTGACCTCTCTGGTGGGGTCAACTCACCCCTCAGCACCTCAGCTTGTTGGCAGTCCTGTTCTCTCCACTCCGCACAGCACACAGGAACCAAGGCAGGGGCAGGAATAGTGACTCAGGACACTTCTCTGCTTTGCGGGGCTCCCATTGGACTCTGCGGTGCTCCCCTCTGCTGGCACAGAGATGTCCAGTCCTGGGAGTCACTTCCTGAAGCCCTTCTGAAAAGCAGGGTTATGAAGGCTTCAAACTGCCACCATCCCATCCCTCCAGGGAAAGCCCACTCCACCCAGGGCCAGAATTTCTGTTCCGAGTGGGAGGAGGGACAGGACCCATGACTATGGCTGTTTTGCTTCCCCTATTCTTTCAGAACTGGAAGCCTTTCTTTTACTTACCCATCCTTCCCGGCTAACCCACCCCTCTGGGCTGTATTCTTGTCTTTCCCAGAGGGCATTTTCTCTCCGTCTTTTCTGGAGCTTGGTAATGTCTGCAGGGAACATGACTGTGGGGTGGAATAAAAACCCACACCATCAATATGTTCGACATAGTATTCATGTTATATAGCATACGTGGCCTATGTTCTTTCAAGCATCTAGTCCTAGACCATCCCTGGCCCTCCCTGAGTGTCAGCTTTCCTCTTGCCACGGGAATGGAGTCAAGAAAGTGAGTGACAGGACACTCGACACTCACCCAGGAACAAGTCATTCCTGAGTTTCTCCTGAAACTCATGCTTCATTTCCCTGACTTTGGAAGGTGCCCTCTGATGAGGTCGCTTGGCTTGTTTCTAGACTTTGAGCAGAGGTAGGGCAGGTCAACACCTGTGCTCTATTTGCCTGGTTTATCTTTCTTTTCTTTTCTTTTTTATAATGGGAAAAGCTGCAGCTTTTCACTCTTAATAAAGAGTATTAACTGCGGCCACCTCATGACAGGTGTTGAGACTTTGATCATGTGTTTTATTTAACAACCCCCTCTGCTTTATGGATGCTGATCTATCTTTGGGAAACACATTCCAATATCTCAATTCCACTAATCTTACTGTGAACTCTAGAAATATTAAAATAAGAAAAGATATGCATATACATACCTATCTTAAGAAAACACTGTTTCATTACATTATATATTCTTTTTTCAGGAATTATGACTTGGGAAAATTATTTTTAATCGTATAAAAGGCAAAATGCAATTGAGTTGTCAAGTATAAAAGGAAAATATTTTCTTTCCATAAATCATTTTCAAAAAGCCTTAGGACTTTATATTCTTTTAAATTGTTTTTTAATTTAAAACTCCCACTTATATCACTTTATCTTTATGGAGGTGATTTTAAAAATGCATAACAGTGTTCATTTTATTATAAATTATAATTGTATGAACATCAGAATTTCAAAGTTGCAAACTTGTGTTCATGTTTATATATCAACGTACTTAAGTGCCAGCAGATGTTCTGTGATCAATAAGGCACAATTTATGTACATTATCCTGACGTGTCCTTGGCTGGAAATGTTGGTTGGCAATATCCAAATTATGGCTGAATATGAATGATGATAATCAACAAGAAGGGTACCATCAATATGGCTATTGTGGCAAGTTGTATTTCAGCAGGCAAGTAAAGTAGGTATTGATTTGAGATAAGTTGGTAGGCCTAACGATGATTTTAAATAGACTGGTGGGTCCAGTTTGAAGTGTAATGGTGCTAAAATTAGCCTTTGTGTTTCTCACACAAAGTTTGCTCCTAGAGTACACTTAGACCCAATAAAAGGTCTGAAATGTCTTGTTTGCATTTGCAGCTAGCAAGCAAAATATACGGGACTTTTCTTCAGGTGCCTAGTAATCTCACCAAGGATAGAGATTAATGCAATGTATTAAATATCTTGAATTTGGGCTGCTATTTCATCTTAAGTCGATGGTTCTCAGCCTTGACTGGTATTAGAATCACATGGAAAATTAACAAATTATACAACAAAAATTGGACAGGCCAATCAAATCATCTCTCTGGAGGTGTGTCCTGGGCATCAATATTAAAAAATATGTATGCTAAGTATTTTTAATATGCATCTCACTATTACAAATTATGCCCTAGGTGAAGTATACCTGACTTGCAGTGTTGTTAAGTAAAGCTTTAAGTAATGTGCAATCAAATTAGTTTCTGTTATAGTTTTATTTTAGCTAATATACAAGTAGCATTAATTATCCAAATATATTAATACATGAGTCACATTTACAAAAATGTGTAAGGTCAAAGGAGGTTGTAACTTAGCACTTCCTTGTGTTTCCAAAGCATTCATAACAACAGGTGAGTCTGACTACGGCCATCTGGAAATCTGAGAATTAATCAATCCATGGAGATGATGAGAATCTATCTGATTCTCAGCAGACACTTTTTTCTTTACTCCGTGTGAAAGTGAAAGTGAAGTCGCTCAGTTGTGTCCGACTCTTTGCGACCCCATTGACTGTAGACTACCAGGCTCCTCCGTCCGTGGGATTCTCCAGGCAAGAGTACTGGAGTGGGTTGCCATTTCCTTCTCCATACTCCGTGTGAGGGTGGAGTGATTTCTGAGAGATTCTCTGAAAAAGTTGAAAGAACTCTTGCTCATGAGTCTAACGAATCAGGTTCTGAGTCAGTCCTGCTGCTGCCTTGTTGCCACCCAGGGCTGTGGTCTGTTGACTCCCAGCATTGCTTAAAACAGCTAGAAATGCAGTCTTGGGGCCCATGCAGACCTATTGAGTCTGACTTCTGCACTGAGACAAGATCCCTAGGGATCTTGAACAAGTCAGTGGATCCCTCTGAGCCTTAGTTCCCATATCTTAGTAATGGGGGATCCTAATATCTCCTCCCCACAGAGTATTTGAGAACAAATGCATGATCTATAAGCATTTTCATAAACTATTTATTGTGGTAAAATATATGTGATGTAAAATAGATCACTTTAACCATTTGCAGTGTGTAGTTCAGTGGCATTAAGTGTATTCACATTGTTACCACTATTCACTTCTAGAACTTTTTCATCATCCCAAACTGAAACACAGTGGCAAAAACTCTGCAGACAATAATTCCCCATTTACTCTTTACTCTTCCTTGCAGTCCCTGGCAACCAATGTTTTTCTGTCTGTTTGAGATCGATTGAAGGGGACAACAGAGGATGAGATGGTTGGATGGCAACACCAACTCGATGGATATGAGTTCGAGCAAGCTCCGGGAGTTGGTGATGGACAGGGAAGCCTGGGGTGCCTCAGTCTGTGGGATCGCAAAGCGTTGGACATGACTGAGTGATTGAACTGACTGATGCAATAGATTGCTCCAGGTACTCATATAAGTAGAATCATACAGTGTTTGTCCCTTTGTGACTGGTTTATTTCATTCAGTATGACATTCCTAATATTCGTTTGTGTTGTAGCATGTGTAAGAATCTCATTCCTTTTCAAAGCTGAATAATATTCCATTATATATATATACCACATTTTGTTTATCTATTTATCTGCTGATGGACATTTGAGTTCCTTCACCCTTTTGGCTATTATAAATAATACTACTATGAACGTGAGTATATAGTCATATCTTTGAGTCCCTTTTTTTAGTTCTTTTGGGTATATACTTGGAAGTGGAGGCTTCTCAGGTGGCTCAGTGGTAAAGAATGTGCAGGAGATGCAGGTACGATTTCTGGGTTGGGAAGATCCTCTGGAGGAAGAAGTGGCAACCCACTCCAGTATTCTTGCCTGGAAAATCCCATGGACAGAGGAGGCTGAAGGGCTACGGTCCAGGGGGGTCACAAAGAGTCGGACATGACTGAGCACGCATGCGCTAGAAGTGGAATTGCTGGATCATTCTATGAATCTGTTTATTTTCATTTCTATTTAATTTCATAGAAATTCTATGTTTATTTTGCAGGGAACTGCCATACTGTTTTCCAAAGTAGCTGTACCATTTTACATTCCCACCAGCAGAGTCCACAGGATTTCAATTTCTCCCTATTTTCACCAACATTGTTTTATTTTCTGTTAAAGTATAATAGCCACCCTAATGAGTGTGAAATGGTGTCTCATTGTGGTTTTTATTTGCCTTTCCCTAATTAGTAGGGCTTCCTGGTGGCTCAGTGGTAAAGAATCTGTTTGCCAATGCAGGAGATGCAGGAGACATTGGCTCAATCCCTTCGTTGGGAAGATCCCCTGGAAAAGGAAATGGCAACCCACTCTGGTTTTCTTGCCTGAAGAATCCCATGGACAGCTGAGTCTGGCAGGCTACAGTCCATAGGGTCGCAGAGAGTTGGATACAACTGAGCATGCACACACGCACACACACACACACACAATGGTTATGTTGAGTATCTTTTCATGTGCTTATTGACTATAAAGTATCTTGTATTATATAGCTCTTGCAATTTTGAGATGATTACATTGAGATTTGAAAGTACTGACTACATTGTTCAAGAAACTTTACAGATTTTCTTCAACTGTTTTTGGACTAAATTAGCCAGGTTGTCTTTTGGAGCATGCGTGACCTGTAAATACTATCTGAGAGTTAAATTGTGAAGTCTGAAAATACTACAGCATTTGTCCTGTTTCCTCATCCATTTGTTGTTGTTGCTCAGTTGCAAAGTTGTGTCTGACTTTTTGAGACCCCATGGACCGCAGCATGCCAGGCCTCCCTGTCTCTCACCATTTCCTGGAGTTTACCCAAGTTCACGTCCATTGAATCGGTGATGGCATCCAACCGTATTGTTCTCTATTACCCTCTTCTCCTTCTGCCTCTAATCTTCTCCAGCATCAGGGTCTTTTCCAATGAGTCAGCTGTGAAGGAAATAACTCTACCTTGTAGAAATGTTTTGAGGATTAAGTGAAATGATACACGTAAAGTGATTAGTGAGGATACAAGAAGCTTCTTGTTATTTGCTCTTACCATATGGAGTAAGTGGATCATTACTCATGGTTCAGAGAAGAGGAGGGACTGAAGTTGGGTGATGTAGAAGGCACAGGATGCCGAGAGACAGAGGAAGGAGAAGAGAGTATTTTGAGGCCTTGAGTCCCGCAATGAACTGTGTATGGCTTAGTTGGTGAATTTGTTCACAGAAGTGGGGAGTAGAGGTAAGGCTGGGAGGGTTAGTTGGAACCGGACGGCAGGGGTGTGTATGGAGGGTGAGTCCACCAAGAAGTGTGGGCTTTTGAAGGCAGTGGGGAACCACTGAAGGGTCTATGTTGGGAGTGACATGATCAAAGCTGCCTGTTTATTGTTTGCTCAGGCAGGCGTGACTCTCAAACCATAGTAGCAGCACCCATACCTGAGGCTTTGATCTTGAACATTACTGCTATTTACCTTTTGGGGAGTACCTTGGATGTTTACAATGTGCCATGTAATCAGTTGCATTGGTTAAGAGATAAGATTATCTTAAGGCAAGGGAGGACTGGACTTGGCTTTGGAAAGCTCAGGGACTAAAGGAAATGGCGCTGAAGGTTCAGCTGGTGTTTCTCTCTGCAAATCTATGAGGCATGGTCTCAACAATATTTTTAGTATGTAGAACATTATGCCAAGGTTTTCCCCGAAGGGATAAACTTGCCTTCAAGAAGGTTACAGTCTTACCCAGGATGGGGAAAGAAAGCTGCATTAATACAGTATGGAATATTTTCAAATATACTATACAATACTCATGGAAAGTGTTGGGACTGTAAATGAGGGATGTGGTATGAGAGAGGCTGTTCTCAATTCCACTACAGTTTAGCAGAATCATTAAAGAATGACTGTGTTTCTAACAAATTGCCTGGCTTTCTTTTGTTTTCAATTAAAATAATATAAACGTTACTAATGAAGTTCTGTTACTTCAAGTGCTGCATGTCAAAATAGGTGGGAGAACAATAAACAAGCATGTAAAGTATTTATGTTTCCATCGACAGAACTAATCGTTTCAAGTTTCTGTCTTAAAGAATGGGCTATTAGAGGTCCTTGGTAAACAAAAATTTTATCTGGTTTCTAAATATATGTTTGCATTTTATAAATTGTACTTTTCTTACCAAGAAAACTATTTTATTTTAAAATATGATATGATTTTATAACTAAGGTGTTAGAAATGGTTATATTAACCAAATAAATTAGTTTACTTAAAGTACCAGCAGGATAATGAACAAATCCCTCCACAAAGCTGTGGAGAACTCTGAAGTCTTCAGTTTCATACGACATTCCACAAACAATTATATATATGCCAAAGGAAGTGATTTAATTCAAGGATCATTTATAGAAAAGGCACTCTTTGGATATGAAACTTAAACTCGAATAGCTACAGCTTTGCCACTGCAGTCTTACCATGAGAAGCTGCTGTTACTACTCAGATCAGGAAACTACAAGAACCTACTGCCTATGGTTACAGCTGGTCATAGCCATCCTGTGGCATCCAGGCTGATAACTAGAAGGGAAAACTTAGAAGTTGCTGCGTAACTTCACATCTGCTAATCCTTGAACTTCCGTGTCTTACAGAATGTTATGCATTTCATTGTCAGAATGTATTTCTTTTTGAGAACCATGAAAGAAATGAAGTCTGAGGCATCTAATTACCAGCCTTTCAGTCCTGGAATATGGGGGAGAGCATGTAAGCGGGAGGGTGAATGCTGATTGTCAATAATAAAGCAAAGAGATGTGGATACTATTTATAGATGAGGAAATTGATGCATGGGAGTTCGTAACGTGCTGAAAGTCACAGAGTGTGAGATTCAAAACCAAGTCTATCTGATTTCAGAACCTGAGATTTTTAGCATTTATACTGGCAAATATTGTGTCACAGATAGCTCCAAAACCGAATCTGCTTCCTTGCTTTCTTGGCTTTAAATCCTCATCAGCTCACATTTTTTTAGGCTATAATTCAAAACAGGCCGTTACAAAGGGATTACTTGGCAATTTACTTGGTGGTTTTCCAAATTTGCTAACCTTTTTAACTCCTTCCAGAAAATGTGATTTGGGTAGCTTTTGGAATTAGGGTAAGCTCCCTAGATATGAAGCATTGATTTGGTTATATTTTAGGGAGTGGGGTAAAGAATTATTTGTGCCACAACTCTTAAATCCAGACTTAAAGCCAATTTATACCACAAACAATATGTATGAAATCTCTAAAGCATGTCCCATTTAACTTACTCTTTAAGTTTCTTATCAATCTTGGCTTAAGATGAAGTTATAAGCCAAGGAACAAAATTGGCATTTACTGATTATTACTCTCACCCCCAACAAAAGCCGAAATAGAAGGATGTACATTTGGTATAACTCACATATTCATTCCTTGCCACGCATTAATTACTGTGTACCTTGCTGGGCTCCTTTATTCATTCAACAGACATTCATTGCGCTGTTTATTCCCCATTTGCCGACTGCACCCTTTTCTCCCCACGTCACACAGATCCACTGCATGAATACTGATTACATGCAGGTTTCCGGGGGTGGTTGTTTCAACTTGGATAGATCCAGATTTTTCTAGTTCTTATTGCTAGGTGATCATTTGTCACTCATTTGATGGGACAATGAACAGCAGTGGCGATTCTGGAGATTATACATGTAAACATTGCAACACAGACAAACACCAGGAGAAGGATTATGGTCAGAGTTTGTAGTACACTTCTGTGTCAGGATCCAGGAATGCCAGAATTCAACCAAGGGAATAGATTCCTCCCTTGACCAGAAGTCCTCAGAACCAGATATGGGGGTCTTACCCAAATAACCTATTTTTACTTTTTGTTTGTTGATCTGTTTGCTTTCTGGGTCTTCTTGAGGAGCAGCAAAGAGCTCAGAGGCTTGCATGGGAAAGTAAAGATAACACTTTTCTACTATACAGCTCCTTTTCCCCCTTGAGGGGATAGTATCATATCTAAAGTGCTGCTTGATGGATGAGAGGAGACAACCCAGTTGGAAAGAAATGTTTTGCTGGCTTGGGTGGGAAATAGAAGGGGCTGTAGTTTGGCCTGGAAATACAAGCTGGATTTGATTTAGAAACTCTTTTCATCATGGGTGGTTCAGAGGTTCTAAAGTAAGCTGAAAATTTTCTTTCCTTTCAGTTTAATATTTGCTCCTTTAGGCCTAATACTTTTAATCTGCTATATGGTTAGATGGTTCCTTTTTTTAAGGCATCTTATACTTACCTTTAATATGGCCATCCCATTAGTAAGGTGATAACGTTTTATTATACTTATTTGCTTACTGGTCTGTCTTCTACCTGGACTGTGAGGTCTCAAGGGCAAAAAGTGTATCTTAGTCATTGGTTATCTGAAGTATTTAGCCTGAAATGTAATATGTCTTAGTAAGGCAGTGAGTTATGACCACTGGTGTTCTTCTATAAGGTAACCCAGGCATTAGCTGGGGCCCCAGGGCAGACTCAAGTTCTTGGCCTGTGTCCACCATGAAGAAACAATTTGGAATCTTTATTGATGCCCCAAAATAAAGCCATTAGGCAAAAGTAGGAAATGAATGTTTTCTTGAGGATGATTACTTTCACTGGTGGGGAGGATTCACCGCATACCTCTCTCTCTCTTTAATAACTTTATATAGACAGAATCACAGAATATTTACTGTTTATAAGGCCTTTCTTTCTATATACGCTTAGTTATTTTGAGATTTCTTTATGTCATTGCTTGACTTAAAGTTCATTCCTTTTAATCGCTGAGTAGTATTCCATTGCATGGATATAGCAGAATTTGTTTATCCAGGCTCTTGTTAATGACAGAAAGTTGTTTATAATATTCTTTATGGTCCTTTTAATATCTATAGACAATATTGTGATGTTCACTTCTCACATTCTTGATATTGATAATCTTCTCTCTTTTGGTTCTGACCAGTATGGACAATAGGTTTATAAATTTTATTATCTTCTCAAAGAACCTTTTGGTTTCATTGATTTTCTCTCTTGTCTCTCTGTTTTCTGTTGGGCAAAATAATTTTTTATAGGCAGAGATTAGGGAATGAGTGAAAAATATGCTAATGGTTTTTGATAGATTCTGATCTTGATTCTAATTTTTCTCTTTTGCTTATTTTGTGCTTAATGCATAGTACATACTCAGTTAAGTGGTGGACCCCTTCTCATTTTTTAATTTTCCTCTTAATTTTTAAGGCATTGACTTAATATGTACAACACATCCCACTGTCCACTCTACGTTTAGTGTTTTGATTGAGTAGAATCATGCCCTCACTAGCATATTTTATTTCTCACGATTATATGATTACTTGAACTAATCTCAATCAAGTTATTTGCCACAATATCCTCTGACTTTCCCATTTTTAAGATGAGGGCACTGGGATGTCTTTTAGTGTTTTCCAAACTGTGTGTTATGATCCATTAATAGGTCATGAAACAAATAAGGTAGGTCACAGTCATTTTTAAATAATGAGATAGAATAGAATAAAAATATCAGACAGCTTCACCCATAGTAACGGTAAGTACTGTCTTGTGAAAGTATTTATAGTGGGTCAGAAGAAACAAGTTTACAAAACACTGGATTAGATCATCTCTAAGGACCATTCCTTTGATTCTCTAATTCCTGTAATTGATGTGTTTCACTTTATCATTGTACAGCATAAATTTGTCTAAATAAAAACGTAACAATGACCTACATGTAAATAAAAAAGATAAATTGTTCTGTGGTTTGGAAGGTTCTGTTTGTGAAAAATTAAAGTGCTTCATCAAACTGGTTCTTCTAGCTTTTCACCACAGAACTTGGATTTTTAAATATTTGGTGTGTTAAAACCATAGAAACCTTTGTGAACATGAGTAATTTTCTTTAAAAAATTTGAAAATTTTAAACATGCTTACTTTCTTTTGAATTTTCTTCTCGTTGTTCATGTGTATATATACATCTTATTTTTTTTGATTGCTGTTTTTAGCATTTAATGTACAGAACCTATAACAGGGATCTGTATATTATAGTGAATATAAAATGTACTTAGTGTTCTCTATATTTTAAACTAAAAGTTAGATAGTTTTGTCTTAAGTTTTTTCCTTTTCAACTTCTTTTCCATTATAGTTTATTACAGGATATTG
This sequence comes from Ovis canadensis, assembly GCF_042477335.2. Classification (NCBI taxonomy): domain Eukaryota; kingdom Metazoa; phylum Chordata; class Mammalia; order Artiodactyla; family Bovidae; genus Ovis; species Ovis canadensis. The sequence goes on from NC_091248.1 coordinate 84,804,442, forward strand.
AATATAGTTCCCTGTGCTATACAATAGGATCTTGTTATTTATGTTTTTTTTTAAAGCATATATTTATGTTCATGGTCACATTTTCTTATAAAGATTTCTACATAGCAAAAATCAACCCACTTTAGGATTGTTACAGCTATCTGTAACAGTTCAATACTATACTATATAGTATACAATACAATACAATACTATAGTATTGAACTGTATTAATATGTAAATAGCTTGATTTAAAACAACATAGTAATTTACACCATTAGGAATTTCTGTATTAATTAACTGTGACAAAAAGGTGAGCGTTTTCTTTGGTTAGGCACTGTGCTAATTTTAAAAACTGGCGATTTATGATGTTAGCTGAGTTCAGTGTTTAGAAGAGCAGGGATTGATGCCCCTACCCTCAGAGACAGGTGAATGGTTTCTGTCAAGCTAGGATACAGGCAGTGACAGGGCAAGGAGGGATGTTCAGATGAGGGCTGTGGCCAGATCTAGGTCTGGAGGGGACAAGTCTCTAAGAACCACAGAGTGTCAGAGATAGAATTCATCTTGAGTATCTCCTAACCAAATCCAACACCCATTTTTCAGATAGGAAACAGGTCCAGGTGGTGACTTTCCCTGTTACCCTGTGCAGGTAACAAAACTTGAATCTTTTGATTACACAATCTTAGCTTGAAGCTTTAGGATAGGAAAACCGATCAGACCCTGGGAGTGCAGAAGAGGCGGAGAATACAGAAAGGATGCAATTAAGAGAGTTCAGACATAGGTCAGGGACTGGACCATTTTTCATGGTCAGAGAGAGAGTGGAGGTTGGGAATACAGAGATCCCTCAACCCAGAAAGTAAGAATAGTAGATGTAAGATAACCATCAGTGAGCTCAGCGCTTAGGCAAAATATCTGGGGACTAGTAGCTCCTGCTGTACCGAAAGGAGTTGCGGTCATGACATGAACATCCCCAAGTATGCAGGAAAAGGTGACTCCTTCTGTTGTATGATTCTGACACAGAGACAAAAGCAAAGAAAGTTCAAGGTGGGGTGCAGGGAGCACAGTTCTTCTTTCAAAAAAATAAAACACCCTATTAAGTTGGAATTTCAGATAAACCACAGATAACTTTTTATGTGTATCCCATGTATTATCATAATATAATTTTATATAATATATATGGGATAAAGTAAAAATTATTTGTGGTTTATCTTAAATTCAAACTTAACTGGGTACGTTGTGTTTTTATTTCCTAAATCTTGCAACTCTACTCTCACAGAGTAGCAAGAAATATGATCACTCTCTGGGGTGATAAAGGCTCAAAAATCATGTGTTTTGGCGCCGTGTAGCTCTCTCCAGTATCCTGATACCCTATATGCCTGCACATACCAAATATACAAACCTCTGCTGGGCTTTTATTTCCCTATTTGAACAAATAGCTGGTAGTTTTACAAAGGACGTCATTACTAACACGGTCTTGAGGCTGACTGTTCTGCGTTTTATACATCTCTGTTAGTTTCCAGAGGAGTGAAAGTTTACAAACCAGTTATAGAGCTTGCAGGTGGGGAAGCTTGTTCCCAGCGTGGAGAGGCCCGGCAATGATCAAAACTTTGCAGGACACTTCCTGCTCCAGCAAGGAGCAGCTGCTGCAGCAGTTCAAGATGGAAAGCTGGCTTGCAGTTGGTACTCAATCAGTATAAAAACATGCATTTTAAAAAGGAAGGAAAGTAGTTTGCTCCAAGATATTTCTAGGCTCTATTAAAGTTAGCTCTAATTATTTTAAGGAAAACTGATATGAAAAAATCTAAACTTGGAAAGGAAGCCCAAGAGTTGCTGGGCCTTCAGGAAATGCATACCAGAATGCTTCTTGCAACACTGTTTATGATGATAAAAAAAAATGTGTCTATCTAAATGTGTCTATCTAAACTGCATGGTTGAGAAAGTCATTAGATATTCACTCTGTGGACTATTTGGTAACTATGGCTGTTATTGGGCTTCCCCAGTTGGAGATGCAATGGCAACCCACTCCAGCACTCTTGCCTGGAAAATCCCATGGACGGAGGAGCCTGGTAGGCTGCAGTCCGTGGGGTCGCTAAGAGTCGGACACAACTGTGTGACTTCACTTTCATGCATTGGAGAAAGAAATGGCAACCCACTCCAGTGTTCTTGCCTGGAGAATCCCAGGGACGGGGGCGCCTGGGGCTGCCGTCTATGGGGTCGCACAGAGTTGGACATGACTGAAACAACTTAGCAGCAGCGGTGGCTCAGTGGTAAAGAATCGGCCTACAATGCAGGTGCTGTGGGAGGAGATGCAGGTTCAATCCTGGGTTGGGAAAATCCCTGGAGGAGGGCATGGCAACCCACTTCAGTGTTCTTGCCTAGAGAATCCCATGGACAGAGGAGCCTGGTGGGCTATAGTTCATGGGGTCTCAAAGAGTTGGACGCAATTGAAGCCACTTAGCACACACATGGCTGTTATTAAACATAAGGAGATAGAATCATGAGTCCTAAACTGGAGGGATGATCTACTATATAGGTAAGTGAGAAAAAAAAGAAAAGTCTACAATAGAATTTGTTTCAATAAAAAAGAGTGACCGCAAGGACTAAAACTCTACCAGGCCTCAGTAAGTATATATGTATATTTGTACACATTTTTATGAGTAGAGTGTGGAAATGTCCACATCAAACTGTATTAAATACTTGGGATGAAATGGGAGCTAGTGAGAAGATTATTAACCCTTTGGTTGAACCTCTCTGTATTCTCTGGCTTATTACAACACATACGTATTACATCTGAAAGTTAAAAAAATAATATCAATAAAATATTAAAAATTATATGACAGGTAGATAAAAAAGATTTACTCATGGGCTCCTTTAGACAGTGGACTGTTTACCAAATTCCTTCTTTTTCATTTCATCATGCACATATAAAATATAGATCAATTCACAAAATTTCAGTTGACAAACAATTATTCTAGGAATGGACTTCTGTTTTGAGGTATACCTATACCTTTTATCTAAGGAATTTAACCAGAAGTAGATTTGGCCTTACTGGGGAAAATTCTAGATTTTATGAGAAAACTGAGATGAGTTAATGGTAACAAACTGAGATTTACCAAGAATCCTAGTACAAAAGCTCTGGCTCAGTTATCTATGAAGCTGCCCAGATGCTCTGCATATCTTTATTGCAGTGAAGAACCAGTACATGTAAAGCCTTCTTTTTAGGGCTATGTCCATTCCTTGTTTGTACCATCTTGCAAGCAGCCAGCCTCTGAAGGTCCCTTTTCTCAATATTGAATAATAATTTGGTATTTTATAGGTTAACCTATCACATACCACTGTTCTAGAAAGTTCTACATACTCAGATCCAAAGCCAAAAAAGTATCAGATGCTTTTTTATATCTTTGTATATTTTATGTATTTACATTAAATTTTTTTAATTTTTTCCCTGTTCTACAACTATCACAGATTTTTTTGGAATAAGATGCATAAGTACAAATAAATATGAAACATATAACAATGTTGTTAATGGGGAAAGGGCAGATGTTCAATAAGGCTGATAGGTAAATAAAATAAGTGTTATCACCTTTGTAGCTTCCTCAGTTCCCTGCTCAGAGAAGGCAATGGCACCCCACTCCAGTACTCTTGCCTGGAAAATTCCATGGACGGAGGAGGCTGGTAGGCTGCAGTCCATGGGGTCGCTAAGAGTCAGACATGACTGAAGCAACTTAGCAGCAGTACCAGCAGTTCCCCACTGAACTGAAGTATTGAATTGGTTTTCAGCTAACAGATGATTATAGAGACTAGGAGAATTTTGCTTCTAACTTACTGAAGATCATTAAATTCGTCAGACACCTGCCCCATCCATACAATTGGATGGGGGGATGTGAATGCCAAAACCAAAAGTTACTGTGCAGACAATGAAATAACAGGTATGAATTGTTTTGAGGTTCTTGGAAACAGCTGCTTCCGCTGCTGCTGCTAAGTCACTTCAGTCGTGTCCAACTCTGTGCGACCCCACAGACAGCAGCCCACCAGGCCCCGCCATCCCTGGGATTCTCCAGGCAAGAACACTGGAGTGGATTGCCATTTCCTTCTCCAATATATGAAAGTGAAAAGTGAAAGTGAAGTCGCTCAGTCGTGTCCGACTCTTAGCAACCCCATGGACTCAAGCCTACCCAGGCTCCTCCATCCATGGAATTTTCCAGGCAAGAGTACTGGAGTGGGGTGCCATTGCCTTCTCCGTGGAAACAGCTAGATTGGTCCAAAGAACATTTGTTAATCAGCTGCTCTCTTAGTCTCAAAACCCAGTCAAAACAAAACACCCACAGGTATGTATTTAACAATATTCTATTTTGCATTAATTAAAGGTAGTTTTTGATTATATGAGATTTGTTAAGACACAATAGGACTCTGGGCTCCCTCCAGATGAAGTGCTTATGGCTTTAGGAATGAACTCAATGCAAGGCAGCCCTTTAAACAAGCATCTTACGCTTTGTTTTCCTTCAACACCTGAAGGGACTTGACCCAGGATTTGACCTGAAGGGACCTGTTGCAGGTGCAAAGATATCTCCTGTTCATGGTGGCCCTTTTCAGCTGAGGGTCTTTCCAGAACTTCCTGAAGGCCATGCTACTGGACCACTTTTCAGCAGATCTGTATTATGTCTAATATTTTGAAGCCATGAGAAACAAATTATTCTTTGGACTGGAACTTTTGGAGGAAATTAAAATATATGCAACTTTTAAATGACTTTACACATCCGAAATCATTTTATGAGCACAAGAGAATAATCCAGGAATCTGTATAATTTGGCTTCCCCATAAAGTTTGGTGGAGAAGGAAATGGCAACCCACTCCAGTGTTCTTGCCTGGAGAATCCCAGGGATGGCGGAGCCTGGCGGGCTGCCGTCTATGGGGTTGCACAAAATCAGACACGACTGAAGTGACTTAGCAGGAGCAGCAGCAGCAGCAGCAGCATAAAGTTTGGTACTTTTGAGACTGAAAGAGCTGAAATATTTTTGTGAGAAATGTGAGCTTTTCTTCTAATCACAACATTTAAGAAAACATTTAATTTATTGTTGTTATTTCATTTTTACCAAAAAAAAAAAATCACCTTCAAGATTCCTTTCTTATGTGAGAAGAGAAAGGAGTCAAGCAAGGACTGCCCTCCTTTCACAGAGGGCCTGCTGGGGTCCCTGGGACAACGTGAAACAAGCCATGCCTGCCCATGGCTGTATCTGTTCCCTAACTGCTGCCTACTACTGCGCGTTCTGTTCTGCACCCTTCAGGGTGGGAGGAACAGGTGGTGAATCCATTACCAAAACCATCCTGCTATTAGCCAAATAGTACACACACAAAGTCCAGAAGAAGGAACAAAACAAATCAGGTCTATTCTAACCCATAAAGGTCTACAAGGCAGAGATTTGAGAAGGTCTTCTTTGCTTTGTTCAGTTCACACAAGCTCTTCAGTGGGTCTGGCATAGGGCTGCCAGATATAATACAGGACACCCAGTTACATTTGAATTTCAGATAAACAAGGAATGCAGGGAGTATTTGAGACATACACAAATATAGTATTGCATACATTCCATGATTATCTGAAATTCAAGTGTAACTGTACGCTCTGTATTTGTACTTGCAAAATCTGGCCACCCTAATCTCAGGCCTTATTCCTGGATTCTTGAGGTCCCCCCGACCCCACATTCCTTCATTCGCTCATTCATTCATTCATTCCGCAAACACTTCTGGAGCATTTACTCTGTGCCAGGCTCTGTTCTTGGCTCCAGAGAAAGAGTGCCAAATAAGATAGGCAGTCCTTGCCCTGTCCTAGAACATTTGGTCTTGTTGTAAAACAGACCAAAAAAACAAAAGATTTTTAGCAAGGAAGAAAATAAAGAATCAACAAGATAACTTCAAATGGTGATAAGTGATATAAAATAATGAAGAAGAGTGAGGTTGGCCCACGTGAGCAGAGAAGGCCACCTGGGAGTGCACTATCTGTGGCTTGAAGGATGAAGAGACAGCCACGGCTGGAGCTGAAGGGAGAGCAATCCAGGCAGAGGGAACAGCAAGTGGAAAAGCCTGTAGGTGAGACATGATTGGATTTACAAATGACAGGAAGGAGGCGAATGTGGCTGGATTGAGCAAGTGGTAACAGAAAAGGCTGGGAAGGAACTGCAGTGGGGTGGGGGCAGAACACAGAGCACTGTTGGTTCTGGGGAAATGGGTGCTGATTTATGGTTTTCAAAGATCACTCTGGCTGCTCCATGGAAAATGTATTTTAAGGAGGAACGTGTAGGAGCTGGGAGACCATTTAGGAGACTGTCCCTACTGGGTGATGATGGTGCATTGGACTAGGGAGAAGAGGCTGATGGGTTGGAATATGTTGAAGAATCAAGACGAGTTGCTGGGGTATAGTGTGGAGAGTGGGGCAACACAGAGGATCCAGGATGATTCCTGGAAATTTCTTGAAGGGAAAACCATTTCTTTCTCCTCCTTTCCCCCTCCCCTTAATTCTTCCCATTCTTCCCTCGTTCACTGGCTTTGTTTGTCCCTGCCTGGCTCAACCCTCCTGATCTTGCTCTTCTGCTGGCTTCCAGGCCAGATTCTCATTGCTTGAGGTCCATACCTGGCTTCTGTTGCTAGTTGGGTCTGGGGCAGGGGGACAAGGAGGTGTTGAATGCTGAGGTCAGGGAAGAAAAAGAGGGAAGGGTCTTTCACCACAGTTGACCTTCCTTTGGACTCATCCTTGGGTGTTGTAAATGTATTGGGTCTTTTTTCCCTTCAACTGTTGTAACTTCATTTATCAATCTAGGCTCCAGAAAGGGGCAAAAGATGCAAGGTTGTCCTGTTTCATATTTTTCCAAAGAATAGCTTCCCCAGGTGGTGCTAGTGGTAAAGAACCTGCTTGCCAATGCAGGCAACTTAAGAGACATGAGTTCAATCCTTTGGTGGGAAAGATCCCCTGGAGGAGGGCATGGCAACCCACTTCAGTATTCTTGATTGGAGAATCCCATGGACAGCGGAGCTTGGTGGGCTCCAGTCCATAGGGTTGCCAAGAGATGGATACAACTAAAGCCACTTAGAGTGAAAATGTGAGTCCCTCAGTCAGATTGTAGCCCTCCAGATTCTTCTGTCCATGAGGTTTTCCAGGCAAAAATACTGGAGTGGGTTGCCATTCCCTTCTCCAGAGATCTTCGCAACCCAGGAATTGAACCCAAGTCTCCTACATTGCAGGCAGATTCTTTATGATTTGAGCCACCAGGGAAACCTCTTAGCACACACACAAAGAATAGCTACATTTCAAGTAAAAATTTCAGGCAAGAGTGAGAAAAGGCTCTCATCTTTGATAGCGGCTGTCTCTCACCTTTGAGAGTGGCTGGCTCTCACGCCTTGAGCCCTAAGCTTGTTCTGCTTGAATTGTGACTCCAGCCAAAAAATTTCTTTGTCATTCCTAAGTTCAGAAAGAGTGGTAAATATGATAAAAAATGGTAAATATCTCAGAGAAATAATGTATGGAGGAAGGAAATGAGGGGGGAAGAAGGAAGGAAAGAAGAAGGAGAAAGGAAAGAAGGGAGGGACAGAGAAGGAGAGGAAAAAAGAGTAAGAGCAAGTTTTCCCACAATAATATCTGAGCAAAAATTTACTGCTTTATTTTCTTAATCTAATGGTGACCAAACCTCACCAACACAGACATAAAGCAGAACTAGTCTGAGAGCCAGTACTGATTCATATCTGGGATAGAGGAGGCAATGACTTAGGAGGAAAAAAACCAGATGAGAGCAAAACCCAAACCACTCTAAGTTGGGTTTAATGGTGACTCTGTAGCAGCTGGTGTTGAGAGCCCCCAGAGGGTGGGGCTGCCTGTGTCTCCGACCTTTGCAGCCCTGTGTTTCATAGATGACAGACGCAGCCAGCGTTCACTCCTGTACAAGGGAAAAAGGAAGGAGCCAAGCCCTCCTCTCCGGGCCCCATTACCTCATATTTAAGGGAAGGGGTTGGACCGAATAAGCTCAAAGGTCCCTTTCAGCTTCAATACCATGTTCCCTCACCTTTTCTGTTTTCTCACTCCTGCTTCACTCTCACACATTTCTCTGTAGCCAACACTGTTCTAAAAACTTTCTTTTCCTTACCTCTCTTACAAGCTTTAGGCATTGATCAGAGTTCCAGCAGTTTCTGACTTCTGATGTTGGCAGCTTATTATATTTAGACCTTGAGGGAGGATAGATAAACAAAACAGTTGCTTGGTGGGTCAGAGTCACGTACACGAAAATCTTCATATTAGTATATAATCAAGTACCAGAGAAAAGATCTGTGAAATTTAGATTTGGAACACTAGTTCCAAAAATGCAGCAGACTGTGATTATCACATCAAGCCTCCTTCTCTGTGAAGCCATATAAAGCTGCTTTCAAAGACAATGGCTACCAAGTTGTGCATGGTTTGGAGACTGGCAGCTGGCCAGGGAATGGCTCCCTCCCCACAACTTATAGAACCCAGTGTAACTGCATATGTGTTACTACAGAAATGAGTCAATCTTCTATTGCTGGGCAAGGCCCACTTCTTATTTACATCTTGAAAAATAAAGAAAAAGAAAAGTAGAGTATCAATCAGGGAAACTAATATTTTACCAAGGCATTTCAGCCACTGAGGATTTTTGTTTTTCCAGAGACATGAAAGATGATGGTATTTGGAGATAGATCAGAACAGAATTATCCAAATATTTCTCAAGTGTCCCCCTTATTTTTCAGATTATAAATGCAGTAGAGGGATGATATAAACAGGGATAACAGCCTTCTGATACTGTCCTCAGTAGATGAACCAGTTAAAATGCTTTTGTCTACAGGGAATGGAAAATTCATTCATATTTGGCTTTAACAATTTATTTATTTAACACAAAAAATAATTTTAATGTAAAAATTCTGTGGGTTCAGGAGCTCAATCAGGGACATAGTTTTCTATCTTTCTACTCTTATTTTCTTAAGCCAACTATCCTCAAGGTCCCAAATGGCTGCCATTGTGCCAGGCAGTGCCCTGTGATGACAGTATTGATGCCAGAAAAAGGAATGTCTCTTTCTGTCTTAGCATCCATCTGAAGAGAGAGGAAAAAACCCTCCAAGAAGCCTCACCACTGAGCCCTCCCCCACCATTTTCATTGGTCATAATGGTGTTATAGGCATACACCTTCCTGGATCCTTTACTAAGTAAGGGAATGAGAATACCATGATTGGCCTAGGCCTGTGCTGTCTAGTAGAGATATGTAAGCCACACATATAATTTTAAATTTTCTAGCATTCACATTAAAAAGGAAACAAGTGACATTAGTCCTAATAATATATTTTATTGACACCAATGTATCTAAAATATTATCTCAACATATAACTAATACAAGAAATGAATCGTGTTTCATTTTATACTCTTTTTTTAATATTGATTTTTTGTAATCTAGAGTATATTTTACACTCACTGCATATCTCAATTTGGATTGGCCGCATTTTGAGGGAGCAAGAGCCATATATGGACAGTGAGGGTCTAGATTGAACAAGATTAATTGTCAGCATTCTAGAAAGGAGTTTAACCTCCCCTGACATCATGGTCCCTCAGAGGAGGAGCTGTTTTCCTTCGTCGTCCTTGCTGTACCTCTTCCCATGATCCCTTGTTTGGAGAAAGTTGCTCCCACCTACTCAGTCACCAAGAGAAACATGGAATTCATTCGTCATTCTGGGCTCTTGTCCTTCCCTTCTTCCTTTGACAAAACCACTCAGTAAATTCTGGCAATTCTGCCTCATACACATCTCTTGAGCATACCTTCTCTTCTCCATCTCCTCTGCTGTGGCCATGATTCAGAACCTGCTACCAGAATCCCGCCTGCATCAGATCGCGACATTGACTTCTGTAAGGCTCCTCAGTGGTCCTCCAAGCTTTTAGGACACAGTTCAGACCCTGTAGTGTAGCACATATCAGCACACATGGCCCCATTCTCACAAGTTCTCTCCACTCTGGCCATGGAGTGCTGGGCTTCCTGGAATGTCTTTGATCTGTTGTGGTGCTTTCATCCTGTTTTTGCATGGGACTCCCTGTCTTTGGATCACCTTCACCCTCTCCCTTCTCCTTCCTCCCGTCCTCTTCCAGGGTCCTCTTCTTGGGAGCCTTCTCTACCTGGGTAGGATCAAGCACCAGAAGGCCACGCTCATCCTCTGCTCTAGCACACATCAAACTGAACTGTGCTCTCTGTATCCTTTCTCCGTTAGACAGCGAGCTCTTTGAGTGCAGTGGATGTGCTTTGATTTCTGCAACCCTACTGCACAGCACATGATTCAACAGGTGTGGAGGCAGGGAATGGCAGAGGAAAGCCTCTACACCTACTGAATGGCTGGATGGATGAATAGAAATTCTATTCTCCTCCCAGTCTTTCCTCACCCATGATTGGAGAGCAGCCCTTTCCAGCTTCCTCTTTGCCTTTGGGAATTGTATCAGTTTCCAAAGGATGCCATATTATTTGTTTATATAATTTTGTATTTTATTTGTTTATATAATATAAACAAGACAATATAAATGTATTGTCTTCCAGTACTAGAGGCTGGAAGTCAAACTGTCGGCATGGTTGGTTCTTCCTGTGGGCTGTGAGGAACAATGTGTTCCATGCCTCTTTCCTCACTTCTGGTAGCCTCAGGCACCACCGCTTGCTTGTAGATGGTGACCTTCTCCCAGTGTCTTCATATCATCTTCCCACTGTAGAGGTCTATGGTTCCCAAACTTCCTTTCTTATAAGTTCAGTTCAGTTCAGTTGCTCAGTCGTGTCCAGCTCTTTGTGACCCCATGGACTGCAGCATGCCAGGTTTCCCTGTCCATCACCAGCTCCCATAACTTGCTCAAACTCATGTCCATAGAGTCAGTGATATCATCCAACTATCTCACCCTCTGTCGTCCCCTTCTCCTTCTGCCTTCAATCTTTCCCAGCATCAGGGTCTTTTCCAATGAGTAAGTTCTTATAAGGACAGCAGGCAAATCGGATTAGGGCCTTGTATTAGCTTGATCATCTGCAAAGACCTTATTTGTAAATAAAGTCACATTCACAGGGACTGGAGGTTAGGATTTCAACATCTTTTGGCAGGACAAAATTTAACCTATAATGAGATTCACAGGTGAAGGCAAGTGTATTTATTTTCAATTGTTGTGCAACAGATTATCACAAATTTAGCGATTTAAAACCATTCATACTTATTATCTCTCAGGTTTCATTGGCCAGGAGTCCAGACACGGTTTAGCTGGTCTCCCTGCTTGTTCTCAGAAGGCTCTACTGAAAGTGTTGGCAGAATGCATTCTCATTTGGATGACTCAGGGAAACAATCTGCTGCAAGCTCATTCAGGTTGTTGGCACAATTCACTTACTTGTGGCTGCAGGACTGAGGGCCCTGACTTCTTACTGGCTGTCAGCTGCAGGCTGCCTGCAGTTCCCAGTGGGGAAGTTTGCTGCTTCAAGGCTGGCAGGAGAGTCTCTCTTTGACTCCAGATGGAGTTACTAGCTTTCTTAGGCTCTCTTTCTTACTCTTTCTCCTTCTCTCTCCAATCATGAGAGGGACATTTCTATTGCCCTCTTCTGTTGGTCATAAGCAAGTCACAGGTTCCTCCCATTCTGAAGAGAAGGGGATTATACAGGGTGGTGACTAATTGGGGTCACGTTAGCGTATGTCTGCCATAATTGGTATGATTGTTTTTTAGTCTCCCCAGCTTGCCCATAGCAGCTTTACTCTATTTCAATCTTTCAGGTTCTAGAAAATCTAAGGAATCAGGGGAGGAAGAGGAGTCATGTTCAAGAGAATCTAGTGGCCCCAAAGGAGAACATAATGTAAAAAATTAAGCTTTTGTTGAATTGATTTTAATTTAATATTAAATGATATAAAATATTTAAATGCATTCAAATTATATTACTAAAGAGCATTATTTGATACTGAAATAACAATACAGACATATAGCTATATGGACAGCAAGGAGATCCAACCAGTCAATCCTAGAGGAACTCAACCCTGAATATTCATTGGAAGGACTGATACTGAAGCTGAAGCTCTAATACTTTGGCCACCTGATGTGGAGAGCTGACTCATTGGAAAAGACCCTGATGCTGGGAAAGATTGAAGGCAGGAGGAGAAGGGAGTGACAGAGGATGAGATGGTTGGATGGCATCACTGACTCAATGGACATGAGTTTGAGCAAACTCTGGGAGATGGTGAAGGACAGGAAAGCCTGGTGTGCTGGAGTCCATGGGGGTCACAAAGAGTTGGACATGACTTAGCAACTGAACAACAACAAATACAGACATAATAATGATAACAGCTGATATTGAGGGCTGACCATGTGCCAAGCACCATTCCAACACAATTTAGCACATGATACTCAATTCATCCTCACAATTGACCTATTATTCCCATTTTACAGATGATGATACTGACATATAAAGGGGCCAATGAAAAGCCCTAAAGTCACGTTACAGTAACAACTAATAGATGTTAGGTTCAAATATCTGACCCCTAAAGTCTGCTTGATGGCACACCCCACATTGCTAACTATTAAGCTTGACTTGCTGCCCCTAGAATGGTGTTTCTCAAAGCAGGTGATGTGAATCTGCCAATATTTGCCTTTGTGATTCCCATTCTCAGTCTTATGACTGATCTAGTCTTCATGAATGATTAACTCATTCAGTCAAAGTATGGAAAATAGTACAAACATCTTACAAGGCAAAAGGGCCTTGCTTGTACTGAGATATTTCTCTACTGGTCTTAGAGAGATTCAAATGTTTCTTCTACAGTGGGACATCTTTAGTTTTAACAACCCAACCTCAATTCTCCTGGCTTGTTTTGTCTCTGTCCACTCAAATTGGGAAATATTTAAGAGTATTGTCAGTCATACCACTTAGGAGTCTAAATGTTTGTGAACAGATAAGAATATTTTATTTCATTTATGAAAATGAAGATAAGCAAAAATTGGAAGGCATAATTTCCAGAAGAATGTTTGTGACACTGGAATTTTTGGGACCACTTTGTATTTGTGATGTGTATGTAATGATCACATAGGTGGCTGAAGATTCATTGATATCCAGAGGATAAAACACAAGAAAAGCAACCAGGAACAACACTATGCTGTCTGACTTTCCCCAGATCCTTGTATCTTACCTGGAAATTTGTGCTTTGACTCAGATCCTAGCTCTGAGTGTGAAATCTCACAACAAAAGGAATTAATCATTAAAGTTCTATGGGAAATTCTGGTCTTTTAAAAATCACTTGCATACCATTTCTTTGGGTGACATTTTCTTATCGACAAAGCTTAAGTCATGGGTCTGTTAACTTTTTACACATTGTGGCTACAGTGATATAATTCAGGATCTTCTTAAGGATGTGAAGATTTTTTTGCTATCTAGTGACTAAGGACTTTCTATTTTCAATCTGATGAGGTGTCATTTGGGGTGCTATGAACTTTACATACCCATTTATACATCCACTGATGATTAAAATTAGGAGCTAGATAACTTATTTAACAAGAAGAAAAAATAAAATTATTATGGTGTTTATGCAACATCAAAAAACCTACTTCTTGATGCTGAAAGACACAAGTGTAATCATCAGGCATTTGGCAATGTCTAAAACTTAATTTCATTGTTGTCTTCATCTCCCAATCAAAATGGTATTACCTTTCCTTTCTCCTTCTCTGCCCATTCAGCATTTAGAAGAGAAAGGAAGTAGTTTTCATCTTTTAGCTGCCATTTTCTTGGATAGTCCAAGTGCATGTGGTCCTGAGCATGCTCACCTAAAATCTGTTTGTCTCTACCCCTCACTTCCACTCCATATTTTTTTTCTCTTTATGTACTTTAAACAGTTTACCGTAAACATAACTGAATCTTTGTAAATTTGGAGGATAAGACACAAGAAAAAATGTAGAGGAATTAATCAAAACACAAGGATGATTTTTTTTCCCTCTTCTGAATGTCAGCTTTGAAAAACTCTTACTGCTAAAGGCCAGAATAAATGTTAATGATTCAAAACAAAGAAGACGGTTGCACTTGTAGCTGTACTGTGAAAAAACACTTGTTAGCTTGAGTGATATCCTTGAATTGTTACAGTTTTCTTCTCTAAAAATGCAAGTATCTTTTCTTTTTCTGTTAATTTTTTTATAATACATTTATCTCATTTATTTTTGGTTGTGCTGGGTCTTCGTTGCTGCACACAGGCTTTCTCTCTAGTTGTGGCTATCAGGGGCTCCTCCTCATTGCAGTGAACATGCTTCTCATTGCTGCAGCGTCTCTTGTGGAACACAGGCTCTAGGCACACGGGCTTCAGTAATTGCGGCACTCAGGCTCAACAGCTGTGGCTTGAGGGCTCTGGAGTACAGGGTCAGTAGTTACAAGGCGTGGGTTCAGTTGCTCCATGGCATGTGGAATCTTCCCAGGCCAGGAACTGAATATGTGTCCCCTGCATAGGTTACTAGTCCCAGAACTTCTGATTTAGTAGGTCTGTAGAGGGACTTGAGACTCTGAATTTCTAATAATACAGAATGGTAAAGCTCCAGATGATACAAAAGAACATAAAGGAGAAGGTTATGAGTCACTTAGAATACTCCCTAGAGACAAACCTTGCTAACTTCGGTTTGATATGTGCTCTTTGATACACTCCTGGGGCAGACACTGCCAAGTATACCTGGTCTGTCCCCTTTACCGCATTCAAAACCACAAAAACGTCCGACTGAAAATCAAACTGCATAGGCTCCCTTGCAGCTAGTCACGTCACAACAGTTATGAATACAATTTTGGCCACTAAAATCTAAGTAGAAGTGTACGTGGCAAGGGCCTTCTGGAAACACTATCATCTTCTTAATTTAAAAAAAAAAGGTTCATCTGGCCTGTGTCTTTTGTACTTTGCCTTTTCTTTCTTCATGTTGCCTGGAGCTTAGATGTGAAGTCTGGAAGGATAGCTGTCATCTTGTGACCTTACGTGGAAGATGGTTTTCTAGGGAGATAGAAGGTGGTTGATTCTTTGAGCAGCTGCACCAGCTCTGTACTGCCTACTCTTTACACATGAGAAAAATACTTTCCATATCAATTCATCAATACCTTCTACATTTGTTTCATGTCTATGTAGTTTTCCACTGTTTGGATTTACTATAATTGAATTTTTAAAAGCAATCCTTCACTGATAGACATTCAAGTCCTAATTTTTCCTTGTACCTATGAAAAAGAGCACAATTCCTGAGGTTTGTTCTCAGAAGAGGAACACTTGGTCATCTTCTCCCCACTCTGCTCACAAGGATGGTCTCAGTTGTGTTCCCCTCCCTGTCCCAGACAGATCAACTACAGAAGCAGGGAAATATGCACCTGTTGTATATGGTCCTGCATTTCTGGCTTGAATGAGGAAATCCCAATGATTGATTATATCTAAAAATTGTTATATACCTGAGTTAGGGAGATGGGGGGCAGGTAGGGAAAAATGATAAAATCTGGGTCATTTTAAGCAACAGTGTATATGGCCCTCATAAGTTCAGTCCAAACAAGTTTAGTCCCTTTTCACAATCTGGTACAAACTGGTAAGAAAGATAGGCCTTCTGGCAACATATGATCTTATCTCTCACAGGAGCAAATACTTGTACAATGAGACATACATCCATCCCCCAAACTAACTTTCAGAGATAATTTAGTCTAAACCAATATACAAAGGAATTGAAATTTTAAAACTCTCCAATAAAATATTACTTAAAATGAATCCAGTTTCCCTCAGTAAACACACTACTTAATCAAACTGCATTCAAAGGTAATGACAATCTCACGGACTGTTGTTTTAAAACAGCAGGTGGGTTTTGCTTTCCGTTTGGATAAAGGGATCATTTTGGTAATTTTTGCCCAAACAAAGGAAGCAGGCTACAAAGGCAAATTGATATTTTCTTCAGAGAAAAGTTTTGTCAGCAATTAAATAGATAAAAAGAAATTTCTTCAGTTTCAAAACATTTTAAGCCCCACTGGACATCTCAGTAAATTTATAATCTTTCCTTTTTTGCTGAGGCTTCTATGAATTCAAAACAAACTTATATCCCACTATTGAATAATCATATGACTCTTTATGACAGAAGGTTCTGTAGACTAGCCTTTAGCTACATGTAAGGAAATAAGAATCACAAGCTGGAATCAAGATTGCCAGGAGAAATATCAATAACCTCAGATATGCAGATAACACCACCCTTATGGCAGAAAGTGAAGAGGAACTAAAAAGCCTCTTGATGAAAGTGAAGGAGGAGAGTAAAAAGTTGGCTTACAGCTCAGCATTCAGAAAACTAAGATCATGGCATCTGGTCCCATCACTTCACGGCAAATAGATGGGGAAACAGTGGAAACAGTGTCAGACTTGATTTTTTGGGGGGCTCCAAAATCACTGCAGATGGTGATTGCAGCCATGAAATTAAAAGACGCTTACTCCTTGGAAGGAAAGTTATGACCAACCTAGATAGCATATTCAAAAGCAGAGATATTACTTTGCCAACAAAGGTCCGTCTAGTCAAGGCTATGGTTTTTCCAGTAGTCGTGTATGGATGTGAGAGTTGGACTGTGAAGAAAGCTGAGCGCCGAAGAATTGCTGCTTTTGGTGGTGTTGGAGAAGACTCTTGAGAGTCCCTTAGACTGCAAGGAGATCCAACCAGTCCATTCTAAAGGGGATCAGTCCTGGGTGTTCTTTGGAAAGAAAGATGCTAAAGCTGAAACTCCAATACTTTGGCCACCTCATGCGAAGAGTTGACTCATTGGAAAAGACTCTGATGCTGGGAGGGATTAGGGGCAGGAGGAGAAGGGGACGACAGAGGATGAGATGGCTGGATGGCATCAGCGACTCGATGGACGTGAGTTTGAGTGAACTCTGGGAATTGGTGATGGACAGAGAGGCCTGGCTTGTGATTCATGGGGTCACAAAGAGTCGGACATGACTGAGCGACTGAACTGAACTAAACTGAAGGAAATATTTTGAAATTTTCAAATGGGCAAAAGCATGGCTGGATATCCTTTCAAAGGAACATTTAAATCTCTGGGATTATCTGATCTTATAGGAATGTATACTCCTGTTTATCTTTGACTAGGCTTATTTTATAACTCCTTAAAAATTTATAGAAAACTGATAGGAATGTAAATAATTCTTGTCCATAAAAATACAGATAGTTTGAAGAATGTATTTAATTGATTCTTGCTTTATGGATAGATTAATTTTGAAAATTCATTTCAAATGTTTTTATTGCATTTATAATTTGTAGTTCTTTGATTTCTCCTTTGAACCAGCTGTAATATCTTACTGATTCCCTCGTAACTTATTTTTGACATGTGTTCATTTTATATTTTTATGAGCATTATGACTTTACCATTTTTGGAAAATAATTTTTTAAGCTCAAATGGAACCTTTATTTTTATTTCATTTCAAAAATAAAATGTACTTTCAAATTATAAAAGTAATACACCACTTACTTATAAAAAATTGAATACAGAAAAGAATATTGAAAGAAATTAGAATCATTTGGAATCATACTATCCACATATAACCATGATTAACAGTTGAATTGTTTTCCTCTATACTTCCTTTCTTTTTTTTTCCCTTACATGTCAGTTTTTTTTTCTTTTTTCTTTTTTTTTTTGAATTTTAGTGATGAATTTATTTATTTGTTTATTTTTTAAATTTTAAAATCTTTAATTCTTACATGCGTTCCCAAACATGAACCCCCCTCCCACCTCCCTCCCCATAACATCTCTCTGGGTCATCCCCATGCACCAGCCCCAAGCATGCTGTATCCTGTGTCAGACATAGACTGGCGATTCGATTCTTACATGATAGTATACATGTTAGAATGCCATTCCTATACTTCCTTTCTTAAAAGTGAAAGTGAAAGTTGCTCAGTCTTGTCTGATTCTTTGCAACCCCATGGACTGTATGTAGCTCACCAGGCTTCTCTGTCCGTGGAATTCTCCAGGCAAGAATACTGGAGTGGGTAGCCATTCCCTTCTCCAGGGGGTCTTCCCGACCCAGGCATCAAACTTGGGTCTTCTGCATTGCAGGCAGAATCTTTACCATCTGAGCCACCAGAGAAGCCCTCCTTTTTTAAAGGGCTTTTAAAAATTAAATTTTAAAAATTAGTTTTTTATCTATGTAACATAAATTAGAGGAGAAGGCAATGGCACCCCACTCCAGTACTCTTGCCTGGAAAATCCTATGGATGGAGGAGCCTGGTAGGCTGCAGTCCATGGGGTCGCTAAGAGCTGGACACGACTGAGCTAGTTCACTTTCACCTTTCACTTTCATGCACTGGAGAAGGACATGGCAACCCACTCCAGTGTTCTTTCCTGGAGAATCCCAGGGACGGGGAAGCCTGGCAGGCTGCTGTCTCTGGGGTCGCGCAGAGTCAGACACGGCTAAAGTGACTTAGCAGCAGCAGCAACATAAATTAGCTTAAAAAGTCGAATAGTACTAAATGAAACACTACACATTTCCTGTTCCATCTCTCCCCAGCCCACCAGTACCACTTCTCAGAGGAGATCACCTTCAGCTCTTTTGGCTGCATCCTCAGGTGTTTGTCTCCATTTTAAGAAATAACATGCTCTGCCCTCTGTCTCTTTAATTTTCAGTTTTATATATTAACTGTTGACTTTAACATCTTGGTCAATGAGGCCTGAGTTCTCTTTCTCCCCACTCTATTTTTATCCCTTCCCTTCTCCCTATCTCCCTTAATCAGTTATATCACAATTTTTAGTTAAGAAAATAAAGGGTTGGCATTTATATAGTTTTACCTATACAAATCTTATTTGTTTCTTGGACTACTACCCTGACCCCTTTCTTGTACATCCTTTGTTTGTACTGGAATTGAAAACTGCCTATTTTTTTAATCAGCCTGATTTTCTGTGTTTTTACATTCCACCCGCTCCCATCAATGTACAATTAATCAGTAGTCAATCTAAGAAAGAAATGGAAAACTTCATTTGCACCAACCTGAGGATTATAATCTGGGAGATAGTCTTTCAGAAATCTCTGAGGACTGTTCTGCCTGTTAGAGGTCAAGGCACAGTTATATAAGTTTTTGAGACAAATGATTATATATCAGCGTAACCTATTGACAGTTTACATAGTCCAACAAAGCAGGTAGTGGGTTAGTGTGACCCATTACAGGACTGAGAAAGGAATGTTATCTGCTAAGGAGTTACGTTGCTGGCGCCAGGAGAAAATTGTGTGTGTGTGTGTGTGTGTGTGTGCATTCCTCTGTCTTCTAAGGGGATCCAGTTAATGTGCAACACAAAAGAGGGTTAAAGGCTCAAATGGAGAAAGAGAGAACTTTATGTTTAAAAACTTTCTTTTCCTGCCTAAAAATTTTTTATTTCATCAACTACACCCCCCCAATGCTCTGTCTCTACTGCATGCCTATCAATAATATTTTCTGTATACTCAATTATATCAATTAATCTTTCCCCCTGGGGTCTATCTTTTAGAGCTCATATATAAGGATTCTTTTTTAAAGCATTATCTCTTTTTTAGAGATGGAGAACAGAAGCAAAAGAGGTCGAGTAACTTACCCAAGGTCATATAACTAATAAGTTGGGTTACAAGCCCAGAGTTTATGCTCTTAACTACTCTCTGCTACACTACGTTACTATGTCATTCTCTTTCCAATACTTTCTATGTGGGTATTCTCTTTCCAATACTTTACTGTCTTTGTGGGAACATCTAGGTCTTCTCTTTTGTTCTCAGCTCTAGCAATGAAGAGCCTTGTTTGTATTTCATTTGTCATGCTAGGTTTTCAGTGGGTCATTACTACGTGGAGACATGTTTCTTTCAGTTCCAGAAAAATTTCATTCATTATTATTAGCACTTTTCTTATTGCTATTTGATAATTTTCTTTCCCCCATCTCTCTTGCTACTATTTGGCAACTTCTATTATGCAGATGTTAGAATTCCCAAATTGATCTTTTATTTTTTTCATCTTTTTATTTTCTTTTCTTTCCCATTTTTAAACTCTTTTGTTTTACTTTATTTTGTTATCTTTATCTTCTAATGTTCTGAACGAGTTTTAATTTGCTACCATACTCTTAATTGCCAAGAGGCCTTCCTTATTCTCCAATTATTCTCTTTATATCAAATTCTGTCCTTCCATATCTCTCAAAGGATATTAATTACTGATTTTTAAAAATGTTTTTTTGGTTCCTTTTATGTTCCTCTGTTTCCTCTTTGTACCTTTGTTTATTCATTTAATGTCCAGCTTTCATAGGCATTTCTGGACATTCCTTCTAGTATCCTATTGTCGTTTTGTATTTAAGACTGAGATGCTTAAAGCTCACTTAACATTCCATAAATGGGCAAGAATTGGTGACTGGTATGCATCACTATAGGATAACCAGGTGTGGAAACAGTCTTTTGTTGGGGAACCTTAAATATCATTATCACAAGATATTCCCCTGATGCCATTTGGGTCTTCAAGTGTGGAATCTTCCAGCCTCCTATTTTTGTATTTGTATTTCCAGTTGCAGGTTTTCTAAGATCTGGGTAAGGGATGAGGGCTGAGACCCTTCCACAGGGTCTATGGGCTCTCATTTAAGACCCCTGGTTTTAGCTCTTTGCCTGCTCCCTGTCCCAGCCCTTTTATAAGCCTGGTGTCCTCTGAATTGGGCTTTTCCATTTCCAATTCTCCAAAAATAAATCTCCTGGTACTTTTAGGAGGCTATTTGGGAAACATGGTCATCTGGCTGTGTGGTCTGCCTGTGTCCAGACTGTAGACCAACATCTGTGTCGAGCTTCTTGCCTGACCTCTGCCTCCCCTGGCATCTGGCGTCTCCCAGTACAGGGTCTCTGGAATGCCACAGAGTGATAAAATGCCTCACATTTTATTGGCCTTCGGTGGTAACTTCATTCTTTTCTGCCAGGTCAGTTTCATCTCTTCTTTCTGCTATCTACCCTCTGTCTCCTATCGTCTTCCTGTCCTGTCGTCTTTCCTGGAGCTTCTTTCTGCACACGGATTACTAATTTTTTATTTTCACTTAATTAATTTAGCAAAGTTTTAGGATGAATAGATAACTGTATGTGTTCTGCCTGCTGGGAATTCCCTTGTGCTTTCCTCATTTCCCTTTTTTGTTAAGGGTTGAATTGTATCCCCTCAAAATTCATATGTTGAAGTCTTGACCCTCAGTACCTCAGAATGTGATCTTATTTTTAAATAAGGTCATTGCAGATATAATCAGTTACTGCTGCTGCTGCTAAGTAGCTTCAGTCGTGTCCGACTCTGTGCAACCCCATAGACAGCAGCCCACCAGGCTCCCCCGTCCCTGGGATTCTCCAGGCAAGAACACTGGAGTGGGTTGCCGTTTCTTTCTCCAATGCATGAAAGTGAAAAGTGAAAGTGAAGTCACTCAGTCGTGTCCGACTCTTGGCGACCCCATGGACTGCAGCCCACCAGGGTCCTCTGTCCATGGGATTTTCCAGGCAAGAGTACTGGAGTGGGGTGCCATTGCCTTCTCCGACAATCAGTTAAGATGAGGTTATCTTAGAGTAGGGTGGGTCCCCAATCCAATATAGTTGATGTCCTTATAAAAAAGGGGAAATGTGGAAACAGACACCAGCAGGATGCTGTGTGAAGATGGAGTTACACTGTTGAAAGCAAAGAGGCCACCAAAAATAAGGAGAGAAGCCTGAAACAGACACTTCCCTGGCTCCTTCAGGAGAAGCTAACCTTGCCCAAACCTGATCTCACACTTCTAGCCTCCAGAACTGAGAGACAAGAAATTTCTGTTATTGAAGTTACCCAGCTGGTGGTGCTTTGTTATGGCAGTCCCCAGAAACTAAAACACTTTAAATATCCTATTTGATGTACCTTTGATGTATATTTGATGTATCTTCTTGGTCACCTCAAATCTTTTGTGGAAGGTGGGGAATAAATCAATAAAAGCAAGACTGAGGCTTTGATTATATCCAGCAGCAGCTTCTGTGACTGGCTGGAGAGCCTGCCGGGTAGGAGGTCAACTGTTCCTTAGCTTAGCACAGTTCTAGGAACTTAGTTTGTGTTCAATACATTTTAATTGTTGTTGTTGGTAGTATTGTTGTTTTAATTAGATGTATTTGGTACACTTCTAGTTTTAATTCTTTCTTTCTTTCTAAATTTAATTTAGAAAATTGTTATAACTTCTCTGAAGGGATTATTTCATTCAATGAATCTCCGTGACAAACAGGCTCTGGGCTAGATTCCTGCCAATGGGAAAGGAAAGGTGACAAACATAAATCAGGTGTGGTTCTTTCTCTTAAAGGTCTAATAAGTCATACTGACTTCTCATTGGTTTTGTTAAGGGCCTCTGCCTCATCCTGCGCCAAGTGAGAAGTTTTGGGGAGGCGATACAAGACAGAAAACGACTGCATGTTGCCATTTTTTCTGCTAAAGCATCCCTCAAAAGGAAAGGGTCTGGGACGCTTAGACATAGTCACACTAAAAATCCCGACATTAAAGCTGCTGTACAGTACCTAAAACTACAGTAGTTGGGACATTTCTACAGGCAATAATAGAGGCACAGGCTTTTCGGGGCAAAGGTTAGGAGCCGCCTTATGCAGTTTTACTGCAATGGTGACCATCCTGGCCCGACTCTGTGGGTCTCCCCTGTGGGAGGCAGCTCCCACCCTTCTCCGAGCTGCGGAATTAGCCAGGCAGAATTTAGGTGGCAGGAACGTATCGTGTACCAGTTGCACTCCAGTCCTTTGCTGGGCAGCTGTGGCTACTTGCATAGGCCTGTGCTGTTTATGACTCAGCATATTTGCTTTAAAGAACCATCTCATTTTCTGACTCCAGCTGCCCACACTGGTCTGGCTGCCGCCGGGGTTTTCCAGCAGGCCAGCACGCTGCCACATCACTGCAGTGTCTGCCGGCATCCTCTGCGGTTCTTCCGCTCTCCCAGTGTACCCAGAGTGCACCTCGGCCCATTCATTCATTTAACCACTGTGCAGTGAGCACTTACTTTGTGCCAGACACTGTTCAAGGCCCTGGAACTACGAAGACCAATGAGGTGCAGTTCCTTCAGGAGTAGCTTGCAGCCTGCGAGGGTGGGGAAGGAAAGGAGGTTTGGGGGCGGGGTGAGGGTGGCAAGAGTGAAGACTGGCAGATGATTTATTGTGCAGATTCTTGCCCGTTGGTGTTGGTCTCTACTACCTCTTTCCTCCATTTTAAAACCAGATCCTTTGTGGACCCTGCCGCCTGAGAGCTTCTTTTTGTCTCTCCATTCATTGTCAGACTTTACTATGTGATGGCACCGAGTCAGCACACAATGTGGCTTCTAGCCTAGACTAGGGCCATAGTGGTAAGACCATGAGTCACTCACTTGCTCCTCTCCCCCACCAAGGAAGCCAGTTCCTTTCCCCGGGTTTCACTTACCTTTCCATTGCAGGTATGTGGTGTTTGACCAAACCTGTTTGACAAAACACCTGTTTGTCTCCATAGATGGTGCCTGCTCTGCCCTGGAAGTCTTGGTTTCATCCTGATTTTCCTTCTTTCTAAACAAGAACCCAACCACTTCCAGCCAGACCAGTATGGTCTCTTCCCTCTCACGATCATTCATTTGGCTCTCATGGTTTTTCTTGTAACATCCTTCATATTGGTGTTTGGTGGTGTTATTTTTGTTCTATCATAATTTGGCTTTTTATGTAGATCATGCATGGTCCTTGTTCTCAGACCTAATAATATTCACCACTCCGTCATGTGGAATCTGCTAAGACTGGGATTAGAGTTTTTCCTTTTTTCTTTTTAGTTAATTGGCTAATGTGCCAGCCCTGACGTGTGAGCCCACAGATCGACTCCTTGCCCATTCCTGCTCTGCATCACAGGAGGCTGAATTTCCCAGGATCCTGTGTCGGCTGGCTTCGGTCTGGGTTTGGTCAATGGGAACTGGATGGTGGGAGAAAGGGAGAAGCCATGGTATTTCTCCTGTCCTTCCCTGTACCCACAGGTTCTTCTCTGATGGTGCCTATGGCAGCGCCTTCATGGCTCCAGTCCCCAGTGGACAGGCCCATTATAGTTCCAGCTTCCACAGGGTGATCCGGCTTCTGGATTCTTGCAATACCACCTTTTCTTTGTGACCCTCCATTCCAGGGATGGTAGTAACTTCCTGCTGCTGCTAATTTCTGAATTACCTCAACACCTCCTAGTAGCTACCCTGTGTTTTCGTCTCTCAAGAAACCAAAATACTCAGAATGCTGTTTCTTGGTTGGCCCGTAGCTGATAGAGGCATTCCTTCCTCTTTCTTTGCCACCCTTCCTTCCTTCCCTTTTGGAAGTGGTAGAAATCATTAGAAGATTTTTTTTTAAATCTTGTGCCACAGATTTTCTTTCCAAGGCCAACTACTACTCTTCAAATCCTCCATCCTTGTTTGTCTCTCCCAACACCATCAGCAAAACATGAAGGAAATAGATGTCTATGAGCTGTTCTGGGAACCTGTCATTTTTATATTGCCTAGATAAGCACTTATACTTGACACTCTATAATCCAAATATACAAGTGAAATTTTTGGACATGATCCATTTGTAAATGATCAACTTGCTGGGATAACAACAATCCAAGTCTGCTTTTTGGAGAACTATTGATGATTAAAACTGGAAAGATTGTAGTCCTCTTCCTGGCTGGGTTCATTTCACCTGGGATTGACATTAAAGGAAGTATATTGTTCACAGTACGGATACAGGCTCTTCATTGCATCTGTCTGTTGGAGATGAACTAGAGCATGAAAGTCAATGCAAAGGCAATATTATTTCTTCAAAGGTAACTATCCTTTTGGAAATGGTACTTAATTTTTTTTAATGTCACTGAATTTCTACTGTTATCAGTAGCAAAGCCGACTTATAGAACCTCCTCTCTGTCATGATAGCATTCCTGTGAAATGCCACCTCCTTGATTATATTGAATTGTGGTGAGTTACATTGCATCACTCAAAGAAGAGGTAAGAAAAGAAACAAACATTGTATATACCATCCTTCTATTCAGGTACAAGAGTTGGTATTCTGTTTTCTTCTGAGTACTGATTATTCCCCATCTCATGGCAATTTCTATGCCTGTCTTTGTAAAGAAATAAAGCAACATAATGAGAAGGAAATGATAACTTGTAAATGTTGATCCCTTCATAGACATTAGGATGGATTATATTTTGACATATTTGTCATAAATACGGATATGGAAGACTGCCCATTGCAAAAGTCATCCATGTGTTTGCCAAAACAAATGTAAGCACTGTTTAACATTCTGTCCTTAGAAAGTACAGAAACATACCAATTTTTAAAAATTGAGTTTTAAAGATTATAATCAAACACTCTGATTTATTCTGCCTATCCTGCCAAAAGGGAATCATTTCTTACACAGTTGTCTAGCATTTAGGGCTTGGAAGAGACATGACATTTACTGTGCTGTGCTGAAGTAAGACCAAGGGGAGAGGATATAATGTTGGCTACGGGTTTTATAAAAGAAATTGCATAACTTGAAAAGTGAACCAGAAACCAGCACACCCAGGTAATTTCATAATGATCACAGTAGGAATTTGGGGATAATTTTGCATAGATAACTTTCATGCCTAATTTTCAGTGCTTCTGCACATGTGGTCCATATGTTTACCCGAAAGCTTTTTTGCCTTCAGTTGGAACATGCTCAGAAGGGATTTGTGACATTTTCACATTCACAAGCTAAAAGGATCTATATCTCTTCCTCAGTGTCCCTTTACTTCTGTGTCATTTTCTGTTCTGTTGCCATTTCACAGGAGTAGGTTGAAAGGTGCCCTTAAGGTGATCTTCATGGCTCACAGTCAAGTGCAGAAAGCCAATGTAAAGACAGAGGCCAATTGTTGGAAAAGGTCACTGCTGCTTTCATCAGCTGAACCAGGGAACAGGTACCGTATCAATGAAAAAAAAAAAAAAAACCCATGGGCAAAACCAGTCCACTGCATCCTCAGTGCCATATTCTGGGCAGGCTGCAGACCAATCTTGCTTCTAATGAGAGATACTATTTGCTTTGGCTGGAGCAGGCTTTTTTTTTTTTTTTTTTTTAAGAAAAAACAGGATAAAAATGGGTGGAACAGGAAGGCACACATGCCTTATTGAAGGAAAGTATGCTAGTTGCTGAAATTTAGGGCTTCATTTTTAAAGACTAACATCTTAATGGAGATAATAATAACTCTTAGAGAGGTAATGAAGTCAGAGTTAACTGCAGTTCCTATGCATGCCGCCCTTAAGGGTGAACCATCCAAGAGTGATGGGCTGTGAGGTTGCTGAGCTTTGCTAAGGCTGTTCTAGACTTGTGCTGTTAGTAGATGGCTCTAGATCCTAGCTGCAGTGCCCACTCTTATTCATATCTGCATAGAGTCCCCTAGTGTAACTGAGATCACAAAGATGCCCACTGTTACTTTTTTGATCAAGCAATTTTCACTAAAGATCTCTGGAAGGACTTGTTGCTTAGGTTTTTTTCTGTTGGATTATAGATGTCACTGACAGGAAGTGTACATGAGCCAGAAAATTGGAGCCAAGCAGCAGATGTAATTTAAAACATTTGTAAAACAAACAGATCCACTGTATACATATATATATATATATATATATATATATATATATATATGTATGTATGTGTGTGTGTTTAAATATGTAGAAAAACTTAGTCCTCTAGATAGCTGGAGTTTGCAACTGAAATGTTCTGTGTGTGAGATTGAGTGACTTGAATTTTCTAGTGTTAAAAAAGAAAACGTACATATTTTGTAATAGCACAGACCCCTCACAGTATTAGCATAGCACTTGCTCATTGTTTTTTAAGAAAAGTGTTTATTATTAATAATTAGCTAGGTTAGATAATTTTGCTACCAGGGTTTTAGTCCTGTTTCTGCCACCAGGCAGCGGCTGTGTAACCTTGTTTAGATTACTTAACCTTTCTTGATTTCCATTTCCTGTTCTACAACATGAGGGGATTAAAGTAGATCAGTGATTCTCAAATTGTTGGCCCCAGCCCACTAGTGAACCATGAAATCAACCTAGTGGGTTATGATGAGCATTTTTAAAAAATTGAATAGCATAGAAAATATTAGGGTGCATTATATGTCACATGACTAAATTGTTTCCAGAAGCTTTTCATATAAATCTATGTTCATATAGTTATGTGTGTACAGCATTGCAAGGAGAACCTTTTTCTTACTCTGAGGTGAAGTCAAAGAAGTTAGAAAACACTGAGATAGATTAGTGAAGTGAAGTGAAAGTCGCTCAGTCGTGTCTGACTCTTTGTGACCCCATGAACTTTATAGTCCATGGAATTCTCCAGGCCAGAATACTGGAGTGGGTAGCCTTTCCCTTCTCCAAGGGGTCTTCCCAACCCAGGGATCGAACGCAGGTCTCCCACATTGCAGGCAGATTCTTTACCAGCTGAGCCACAAGGGAAGCCTAGATTATCTCTAGGATTAAAACCTAAAATTCCCCCAAAGAGGCATTCCTGGTCATACTAGGATGCATACCAGTATATGTCAAAGCACCTTGAGCTTGGCTGAGAAAATGGGACTGAAAGAGCTCTGTATCCCTCTCTTTGTTCAGAATGGGCCTTTTGCCTACCTAGAAGAGGGCTCTCCAGAGAGACTACATATTGGTGGCATCACCATTATTAGACAAGATCAGGGAGAAAAGCAACCATTGGTCCAATGCCTCCAGACTGTGTTGTGGGGATATTGTTGAGATCCCAGTAACAAATGCCTCTAGCCCTTCTCATGCCTCTTTTCCTTCCCTCTCCCCTTTTGGAAGAGTGTGCAGGAGGGAGAACAGATCAAGGGTATTTTTAGATGGTCTCAGGCACAAGAGGAAAGCATTGTTCCATTTTCCTCTCTCTTTCTTATGGAATGCCCAAGATAGAAGACCAGCTCTAAAACAGTGAGAGGTCACTGAATAGCTGACAACCTGCAGAGCACACAGTTGAAAATCGTGTCTTGTCTCTAAAAAAATCTTTCTCACACAAAATGTTGACCAGGTTCTGTTTATTCTGGAAGAGATTCAGTCTTTGCAGGAAAACTCTCACTATTGTTAACAAGATACATCTTGCAGTTGAACTAAGCAATGAAACATGCTGTTGTTGACAGATCACTCTCCTATTTTGTGGTAGAAGTGTGGATCCAGGAGGAGGGAAGATGAGCATCCTCTCTGCCCTAATTTGTCCCTGGAACTTTATAAAAATACATAGTTGGCGTTATCCTATCTTTCTCTGACTTCTCCAGAGACGGGGTATCTTTTTCTAATTCATACGAGAGTGTGTTATGGGCTAGCAGTGATCCTGGATGTGAATTATTGATCTCAAAGCACTCTGATAGGTGCTCTAGGGAGATGTGTGAAAGTGTTACTGAAACATAAAGGAGAAAGCAACCGAGTGGTGCCTGGTAATTCAGAAGAAAGTTGGAATTCCAGGCAGGAGTAGCAGAACACTGGAACAGCTGCTCTGCATCGTGTGAAAGGCTTCCTCCACTGCTTGGAGTGTTGATGTCATTGAATCTCACAATCAAAATCCCATCAATGGTTAGAAATAAGCCTGAGGATCAGTATCAGCTCCAATAGCAACTTATATTTAATAAGCAAAATTGAATCCAGAGCAGAGTTATCCCTGCTGTGTGTGTGTGTGTGTATGTGTGTGCGCTCAGTCGCATCCAACTCTGCAATCCCATGGACTGTAGCCCGCCAGGCTCCTGTCTGTGGAGTTTTCCAGGCAAGAATACTGGAGTGGGTTGTCATGGTCTCCTCCAGGGGATCTTCTCAACCTGCATTTCTTATGTCTCCTGCATTGGAAGGGGGGATTCTTTACCACTGCGCCACTTAGGAAGCCTTGGTTATATAAGTTGGTAAATTTGAATGGAGCTGCATTTGTAATGTACTCAGCAACATTTGATTTAATAAGAGATTCCTTGATCCTGAGTGAATCAAACACTTTCCTGTGACATTGACAATAGATGGAGAAATAAAATGATAAGAGATGAATCATTCTGGAAGCTTAAATGAGGATGTAACATATTCTTCTCCGTTTCCCTCGTCTTTAATTTTTATTTAAAGAAACAAGCTTTCTGGCTAGTTCTGAACCTTTTATAAAGTACCATATGATGGCAGGCTACAGTTCATGCGATCAGAAAGACTCTGAGCAACTAACACATGCACCTATGATTCTGTAGCCCGTAGCTTAAAGAATATTGTTTTATAAGGCATATGTACTATTCACATGATCTTTGGTGAAGGTGCCTCTTCTCTAGAAAGATAATTAAATTACTTTAAGTGGTATATCACATTGTTGGTGGTTGAAGCATTCAAAGAAAGAAAAGCTCAAAATTCATTGATGATAGGTCTCTGAAGTCTAGGTTCTAAATAAAAATGTTTCACATGTTTTTCTAAAAATTATTTCTTAAAAAAAATCCTACAAAGAATGTCAGGTTGCAGTATATATCTGAAAGCAAAAGTCATTTTTCCCCCTACTGAAGGATTGGTCTAGAATGTCCTTGACAGTTTAAACATCCATTGAGTAATTCTATAACCCTTTGCCAGATATTCATCACACTGTTAAATGAAAAAGTATTTTAAAAGTTATTTTATGTAAGTTTGTTCTTCACTCTCTTCGTTTACATCATCCAATCTAGGCACATTTATTCATTCATTCAACAAATATTTATAGATTGCCTTTAACATGTGTGTGTTGCCTCTGGGGACAGAGTGGTAAAAGACAAGTCCCCACCCTCAGGCCACTTACAGTTTTGGGAGAGTAGGGAGGAAAAACATTGAGTAAACATATATTAGATGGTAGAAGGAGGATAAGAGGGGTGAGGAGCCTGAGTGCGGAGGTGGGTGTGTTATTTCATAGAGTTCCAGGCATTCTTCCAAAAGGGTGGCTATATCATTATTTTATCACTAAAGAAGAAAAGCTCTTTGGAGCAGAGAGAAACAGGGGGAGGAAAGTTAGAAAGGCCAGGAAAAGGGCACTTGTCCAGACCTCTCCACCCCATTGGAAATCTGAACAGGAAGTCCAGTAGCCTGAAAATCAGGAGAGAGACTTCTAAAAGACCTTAGAATTGGCCTCTCTTTTATGAGTCTGTGCCCTGTGGCTTTCATGAGTCCTTAGGGTTTCTGATGTCTCCCAGAAAGAAGGGCTTGCAGATAAACAGTCTCTCTCTCACATTAGAGCAAGATGAGCTGAATTTAGGGGAGAGAACAAAACGTGAGTAAGCAACTGGGGTGCCTGGTAGGGACTGCCATGCTTTGTATGACTGCAAACAACTGCAGACGAGACTGCAAGATACCCCAGCTCAGATAAATGATCCCCCAAATCTCTCTTCCCTTAAAAGAAAACTCCTGAGAACCTGGAGAAAAAGAACAATTGTACTAAGAATGTAATACTATGTCCGTGGGACACAAAATTAACAGATTTAAAGAGAGGTTGAGCGACTTCCCTGGTGGTCTAGTGGTTAAGAATCCACTTTCCAATGCAGGGCATGTGGTTCAATCCCTGGTTGAGGAACTAAGATCCCACATGCCCCAGGGCCAGCTAAGTCCTCCTCCCCAAGGAAGACCCCACATGCTGCAACCAAGACACTATGGTGTGGGTGCTCAGTCACTTCAGTCGCGTCTGATTCTTTGCAGCCCCAAGGACTGTAGCCTGCCAGGCTCCTTTGTCCATGGAATTCTCCAGGCAAGAATACTAGAGTGGATTGCTATTTACCCCTCCAGGGGATCTTCCTGACCCAGTGATTGAACTCACTTTTCTTATGTCTCCCGCACTGGCAGGCAGGTTCTTTACCACTAGTGCCGTATGTAGCCAAATAAACAAATACTAAAAAAATTAACAGAGGTTGAGGGCAATTGTATGTGTACATTGGTGGGGGACAATAGTGGGAGTTTGATCTTCATAAGTGAAGTCCGACTCTTTGTGACCCCATGGACTGTAGCCTACCAGGCTCCTCCGTCCGTGGGATTCTCCAGGCAAGAACACTGGAGTGGGTTGTCATTTCCTTCTCCAGGAGATCTTCCCAACCTAGGGATCGAACTCGGGTCTCCCGCATTGCAGGCAAACGCT
Organism: Ovis canadensis; assembly: GCF_042477335.2. Lineage (NCBI taxonomy): Eukaryota > Metazoa > Chordata > Mammalia > Artiodactyla > Bovidae > Ovis > Ovis canadensis. The sequence continues at coordinate 84,835,487 of NC_091248.1, forward strand.
TTACCATCTTCATAAGGCGCTATTAAAGGGGCTTATATTAAGAAGCATATGATACATTCCACTTTATAAGATCACCATCTGAGGGGTAAAATCCATACTGATTTATGAAGTTTAAAGATTAGAAGCTGAGTTTTCAAGTGATGCTAGAAAAGTTAAATCGTTTGCGATTTGTAACAAAATTTCCCAGGGATTCATAAATGTAAGATGCCATTTGATCAAAATTGTTTGAATTTAGGGGGAACACTTGCCCTTCAATTTGGCTCTACCTTCAAATCTTGGGCAGGAATATTCTTTGTGTGCAAATCAAAAGTTAAGTGATTCACAATCTAGTCCAGACTTTCTACTTCCTCTAGCTTGGAAATAATTATCTCCATTGACTAGTTAGTTCAGAGTATTTTGAAAGGACTCTTAAGGAAAATTCTTTCCCACACAGGTCTGCTTCAGGAGAGTCAGCAAGCAACAAGTAGGTCTGAGCTGCTTTCAGAAATAAATCGTCTCTTACAATGTTCTGTTCAATTAAACTAAGCAAACATATGGAATAAGACAGACTTGCTGGGCAGGATTTTGAGCTGGATTTCAATCTACTTTAAATGCCCCCTCTCCTTGAATTGTGATTCTTGTGTGCATGTCCGCTCCTGGCTGGAAGTTTAGGGGTGACTGCAAAACCTGGGCTGCGTGCTACACGCTTTACTCATTCTGTCTGAGCCACTTGTTCACTGATGTTAGGTGAGCTGCACAGATAATGATGACCCTTGGGGGCTTAACTTTGATGCTTGACCCTCTGTGGTAGCAGCCACGGTCAGTGGGAGGGTTCCCAGCTGGGCGGATCTCTTTGGATTTATGAGGGACTCTGACATCAACTCATCTTTTTCCTTTATTGATGACATCATTTCTAATGTCACATGTGCTGCTGCTTAGTCGCTTCAGTCGCGTCTGACTATGTGACCCTGTGAACTGCAGCCTGACAGGCTCCTTTGTCCATGGGATCTTCTAGGCAAGAGCACTAGGGTGGGTTGCTATGCCCTCCTCCAGGGGATCTTCCCAACCCAGGGATCGAACCCAAGTCTCCTGCATTGCAGGCAGATTCTTTATCACTGAGCTATTAGGGAAGCCCAATGTGACATATGCTTAATTATAACCAAGAAGTTAGGAAACTTTAATAATGTGAAATATACCTAACTATTAAAATTTCCTAACTTCTTGGTCGAAGATAGCTAAAAATGACCTCTTCTTACACATAAAGAATCCTCTATGAAACACTATATCTGACATCAACTACTGGACAAAATTTATCCAGTTTTCTTGTTTCTCTTTCTCCCCTTTCATTTCTGATCTACTGTATTGAGCTTTCTGTCAAGTTTATAAACCTGATTTGAATGAAATTTGTGCTTCTGATTTGGCCTCAGGATCAGATTGCCTGGATAGTATTTCTTCTATAGATAACTATAGACAGGACTTTAAGTTTCTCTCTCTCTCTCTATATATACATATTCTACAATAGCTAACATATGTATATTACATATGCATATATATATAATATTTATATATATATTCAACAATAGTCCCTAAATATTTTCTAATACTTCCTTTAATTCCTTTAACAGCAGTGCCCTTGAATTTTAGCATTAGTCAATCTCTGTATATAATAGAATGTGCCTTAAAATAGATTGAAACCATAATTAGTTGCCATTTTTTTAGGCCAAAGGAGTCAAATAGCGACAATTTGATATGGTAAAACCTGGTATAATATCCACACATCCCACAAATATCCAATATGGTGTGCCTTTGGCCAGTTGCCATGGGAAGTGGAAAATGAGAATGAGTGGCTCCTCCTTGGAGCCTCTAGTCTATACAGCACAACTTGAGTACTAGGTAGAAAGCAATTCATTCTTTAGAAGAGTAGCACCTTGGTTTGGAGGAGTGGCCCACGTTTTCAAGGGTAATTCCCTACACTTTTATCTCAGTAACTACAGAAGTCCACAGAATCCATGACAAAGCCCTATTCCCAAGAACCTTTGGTGCCCTAAAGCCTTCTACGTCAAGTTCAGAGCCCGTAGTCAAGCAATCAAAGTACCTTGCTGTTGTTCAGTCGCTAAGTCGTGTCCAACTCTTTGTGACCCCTTGGACTATAGCATGCCAGTCTCCTCTCTCCTCCAGTATCTCCCACAGTTTGCTCAAATTCATGTTCATTAAGTCAGCGAGGCTATCTAACTGTCTTATCTTCTGCTGTCCCCTTCTCCTTTTTCCTTCAATCTTTCCCACCAAAAGGATCTTTCAAAGTGAGTCGGCTCTTTGCATCAGGTGGCCAAAGTATTGGAGCTTCAGCTTCAGCATCAAGTTGTTCCAACGAATATTCAGGGTTGACTTCCTGGAGGATTGACTGATTTGATCTACTTGCTGTCCAAGGGACTCTCAAGAGTCTTCTCTAGCACCACAACCCAAAAGCATCAATTCTTTGATGCTCATTCTTCTTTAGGGTTCAACTCTTAAAGTACCTACCTGACATTTTTCCCTTCCCCTTATGTTTGTATCAAGGGCTTCCCTGGCGGCTCAGCTGGTAAAGAATCTGCCTGCCATGTGGGAGACCTGAGTTCAATTCCTGGGTTGCAAAGATCCCCTAGAGAAGGGAACGGCTCCCTGGCCATTCTGGCCTGGAGAATTCCATGGACAGAGGAGCCTGGAGGGCTGCAGTCCATAAGGTCCCACAGAGTTTTGGACAAGACTGAAGCAACTTAGCATGCACGTAGAGCCTGATGCAGAGTAAGCACTCATTAAACATTTATTATCACAATTTCTGCATGTCCAAATCTCACTTATCATTTTTTCCTTTCTAAAATTTTATTTATTAAACTACAGCTGATTTACAATATTGTGTTATTTTCAGGCATACAGCTTCAGATTCTTTCTCCTAATAGGTTATTATAAGATATTGAATATAGTTCCCTGTGCTGTACAGGGAGCTGCAGAACCTTGCTGTTTATTTTATATGTAGTGTTTATCTATTAATCCCTTACTCTTACTTTATCCCTCCCTCCCCGTTCCCCTTTGGTAACCAGAAATTTCCTACATCTGTGATTCTGTTTCTGTTTTGTAAGCAAGTTGGTTTGTATCATCTTCTTTTTTTAGATTCTACATATAAGTGCTATCATAAGATACTTATCTTTCTTTGCTTGATTTCCTTCAGCTGGTATAATAATCTCTAGGTCTGTCCATGTTGCTGCAAATGGTAATATTTCATTCTTTTTTATGGCTGTCACCCATCTTTTAAGGCTCCAGGCAGGGCCACCTTCTCCCAAGGCCTCCTCTAGTATCCCTAGTTGCAATTTCCCTTTCCTGTCTCTAGTTTCCCACAGCACATCTGTAACTGTTGCATGGTGTTTTTACTTCTCATTAGCATCTATGTCTTATCTCCTCTACTAATTTGTGTAGTTTGAAGATGCGAGCTGCAGGGCTGCAACGCAGTGGAGAACTATTGCAGACTCCATGGGTGAGGAGCACGGTTCTTGACAAAACTGCCCTCCTTCAGGTTCAGACACCAGCTGCACTGCAGGAGGTCCCCAGGCCACTACACTTCTGACCAACTGGCTACAAATTCAGGATTTCCCACAACTCTCTCAAGTTTGCTAATTACTAGAAGGACTCACAAAACTCAGGAAAGCACTATACTTCTGATTACAATTTTATTATAAAGGACCATAAAGGGTATAAGCCAGCCAAACGAAGAGACACAGAAGGCAAGGGGCTCAAGCACAGCGCTTCCGTGTCCTCTCAGCGTGGACTTGGGACACGTCATCCTCTGGATACTTTGATGTGTTCACCAACCAGGAAGCTCACTGGAATTTTGAGTACCCCAAATTTTTATTGGGGTCTCATTATTGAGGCACGATTGATTAAATCATTGGTCACATGACTGCATTCAATCCCCAGCCCCCTTCCTTCCTGGAGATCAGGTTGATAACACCTGGATCAAAGCCCTAACCCTGAAATCACATGCTTCATCTCTCCATCATGACCCCACCCTCCAATGAGTGATCTCCTTATCAAAATCTCAGGTGTTGTCCAGGGGCCCACCATGAAGAAAAAAGGCACTTTTATCACTTGGAAAACTCCAAGAGTTTTTAATTCCCCTCTCAGAAACCCAGGACAAAGACCAAATTCCTTATTATGGAAAAACAGATATTTCTGATTGGCTTTAAATCCCCTCCCAAGTCTCCTACAATGCATTGCACATAATAAACACTCATATTTATTAAAAGAATGGGCAAAGGTGTGCTTTTGGAAGATAAGTTTATATAGGATAGATTATACAGACCAGTTAAAGCTACAGTTGCTAACTGACTTGATGTTATTTCACTGATCCTTTCAATACTCTGTTGATAGTGAGACTGAAAAAATAGAAACTTTACAAAAGTTAATCCTTCTATTGCTCTCTTTAATGCCCCCAATTATAAAGTCCTTCAGTAATTCTCCATATCTTGAATTTTTCCAAGAGCGCCCTCCACTAGGAAGTTAAAGGTAGTCTTAAGTGGAAAGAACTCTGGCCTCTTCAGTTCAGTTAAGTCACTCAGTCATGTCTAACTCTTTGCAACCCCATGAACTGCAGCATGCAAGGCTTCCCTGTCCATCACCAACTCCTGGAGTCCACCCAAACCCATGTCCATTAAGTCGGTGATGCTATCCAACCATCTCATCCTCTGTTGTCCCCTTCTCCTCTTGCCCTCAATCTTTCCCAACATCAGAGTCTTTTCAAATGAATCAGTTCTTTGCATCAGGTGGCCAAAGTATTGGAGTTTCAGCTTCAACATCAGTCCTACCAATGAACACCCAGGACTGATCTCTTTTAGGACGGACTGGTTGGATCTCCTTGCAGTCCAAGGGACTCTCAAGAGTCTTCTCCAAAAGAATCAATTCTTTGGCGCTCAGCTTTCTTCACAGTCCAACTCTCACATCCATACATGACCACTGGAAAAACCATAGCCTTAACTGGACGGACTTTTTTGGCAAAGTAATGTCTCTGCTTTTGAATATGCTATCTAGGTTGGTCATAACTTTCCTTCAAAGAGTAAGTATCTTTTAATTTCATGGCTGCAATCACCATCTGCAGTGAACTTGGAGCCAAAATAAATAAATAAATAAATAAAGTCAGCCACTGTTTTCACTGTTTCCCCATCTGTTTGCCATGAAGTGATGGGACCAGATGCCATGATCTTAGTTTTCTGAATGTTGAGCTTTAAGCCAACTTTTTCACTCTCCTCTTTCACTTTTATCAAGAGGCTCTTTAGTTCTTCACTTTCTGCCATAAGGATGGTGTCATCTGCATATCTGAGGTTATTGATATTTCTCCTGGCAATCTTGATTCCAGCTTGTGCTTCCTCCAACCCAGCATTTCTCATGGTGTACTCTGCATATAAGTTAAATAAGCAGGGTGACAATATACAGCCTTGACATACTCCTTTTCCTATTTGGGACCAGTCTGTTGTTCCATGTCCAGTTCTAACTGTTGCTTCCTGACCTGCATGCAGGTTTCTCAAGAGGCAGGTCAGGTGGTCTGGTATTCCCACCTCTTTCAGAATTTTCCACAGTTTATTGTGATCCACACAGTCGAAGGCTTTGGCATAGTCAATAAAGCAGAAATGGATGTTTTTCTGGAACTCTCTTGCTTTTTCCATGATCCAACAAATGTTGGCAATTTGATCTCTGGTTCCTCTGCCTTTTCTAAAACTAGCTTGAACATCTGGAAGTTCACAGTTTACGTCTTGCTGAAGCCTGGCTTGGAGAATTTTAAGCATTATTTTACTAGCGTGTGAGATGAGTGCAATCGTGCAGTAGTTTGAGCGTTCTTTGGCATTGCCTTTCCTTGGGATTGGAATGAAAACTGACCTTTTCCAGTCCTGTGACCACTGCTGAGTTTCCCAAATTTTCTGGCATATTGAGTGCAGCACTTTCACAGCATCTTTCAGGATTTGAAATAGCTCCACTGGAATTTCATCACCTCCACTAGCTTTGTTCATAGTAATGCTTTTTAAGGCCCACTTGACTTCACATTCCAGGATGTCTGGCTCTAGGTGAATGATTTTTAAAACTAGCTTGCAATAAGTTTGCAAAGAAAGACTGTACTCTATATTGCCATTAATAATACTCTTTTAAGGCCTTTGAGATTACTTATCACAATGATCCATTCACAGTATCTGCACCCCATGATATTAGGGATTTGCTTTAAGATAATCCTGGAAGGGAAGGCGTTACAAATGAAACAAGAATGTTCATGAGTTAATAAATGTTGAAATTGCTGATGGGTTTCATTAAGCATTTTATGTAATTTTTGTGTTTATTTTATAGAATATATTTACATTATAGTTTTTTTTTTTCTGCTGTATATTTTTTGGAATTTTTCATGATAAAAAGTTTTAAAAATTTTGTCTCCAAAACTGAGGATCTCACACAAAGTGGTAAGTAACAGGGGCCATTCTACTTTAGGTAGTGAGTCTTACAAACCAGTACTTCACCCAACTGATGTGTTTATAGTATCCAACATCCAAAAGGTGAGTTTAGGAAGACAGGTGTCACTGCTGCCTCAAAGACTGCCCTCATCCATCCTCCTCCATGCATCTGGCACTAACTTCAGTTGGCAAGCCCTATGCAAGCTAATCCTCTCACTGGAAACATTGATGTTTACTCAGGTACCCCTGAGTTCTGATAATTACCTGCAAATTCCTCACTGAGAGTCAAGGAAATAGAAAAGCAAATCAACAAAGCTGGTTTATTCTTTGGGAGATGATAGGATCAAGATGGAAGTCAAAAATAACATGAATGCCAGGGTTGTTGCTGAGTGTGAGACCATGTCCCTCTGGACCATGACTAGATGGATAAATCTTCTGAAATAACACAAAATAAGTCAGGGAAACAGGAATGTGATTCTTCAGCTTTGAAATATACACTGTAATGAATTGGAAGAGTAACATTCACCTAGGCTGGGCTGGCTATTTATGAACCTTGTGTCTCAGACCCAAATAAGGAACCTCCAAAATGGCTAGCTTTGGGGCACACAGAAGACAGGCTGCAAGAGACTTCTGGAGGTACTTTTTCTGTAGGTATAACACCCTCTGTGGTTATGGGTCTCAGAGAGTATGAGGTTCATTTGGAGCATACACTGAAAACAACAGTTGTACAAGCCCAGGGTGTTATGAAGTCTGCTTAACTAGCAGGATCGCAAATAGCAAGTTAACCATAAAGACTTTACTTTCATGAATTTGAAAGGAATCAGAGTGATTAGCATCAACTACAGGAAGCATCCTAGATCAGAATACAGAAGTCCTAAACAGTATTCTTTTTTTAAAAAAAGCATTCTAATTTAATGTTTATAAACACAAAAAATATAACTCACACAAATGCAAGTTATGATGCATAATTAAATAAACACTTAGGAGCCTACTGTCCAGTTAAGGAACTAGAACATTACTAGTTACATCCCTCCCTCCTTCTCTCCACATTGCATCAATAACTACTATCCTGAATTTTCTATTTACCATTTCCTTCTTTTTAATTACTCATTTTGAACCCTTACAAAATATACATTGGTTTTGCTTGGGTTTGGGCTTCCTAAAATGACATCATTATATTTGTAGTCTCTCAGGACTTGATTTTCCCCCCCACTTAGTACTGTGTTTCTAAGCTTGATCCATGGCCACGTGAAGAGTTGTTTGTTCATTTTCTCTGCTGTATAATAATCCATTGTGTGAGCAGAGCACAGTTTATCCACTTGCTGTGGGCTGTTTTCAGTGTTTCAATGTCCTGAGCAGTGCTGCTATGACCATTCTCATGTGTGCCTCCCAGGGTACATGGATGAGAGTTTTTCTGGGTGGAAAGGCTGGACATCAGGACATCCATGTTCAATTTTACATGATAAACGGAATGTCATTACAATACAAGGGAATGTCAAATTGCTTTCCAAAGTAGTTGTCTTCATTTCAACTCCCAGCAGCACTGAGCAAGCATTACCATTCATTTACATCATCTCCAATCGCTTACGCTGTTGGACTTCTGGATTTTTGCCAACCTAGTGGGTATAAAATATCTCACTGAAGGTTTAAATTGCATTTACCTGTTACTAGTGAGAGTTGGACTGCGAAGCAGGCTGAGCACCGAAGAACTGATGCTTTTGAACTGTGGGGTTGGAGAAGACTCTTGAGAGTCCCTTGGGCTGCAAGGAGATCCAACCAGTCCATTCTAAAGGAGGTCAGTCCTGGGTGTTCTTTGAAAGGACTGATGCTAAAGCTGAAACTCCAGTACTTTAGCCACCTCATGCAAAGAGTTGACTCATTGGAAAAGACTCTGATGCTGGGAGGGATTGGGGCCAGGAGGAAGAGGGGACTACAGAGGATGAGATGGCTGGATGGCATTACCAACTTGATGGATGTGAGTTTGAGTGAACTCCGGGAGTTGGTGATGGACAGGGAGGCCTGGCGTGCTGCGATTCACGGGGTCGCAGAGTCGGACACAACTGAGCAACTGAACTGCACTGAACTGCAATGAAGTTTAACATCTTTACCTATGCTTATTTACCATTCGTTTTTCTTCTGTGAATGCCTGCTTATGCTTTTTACCCCTTCTTTTATCCATATAAGGCTATCTTTTTTTCTTACTAATTTTTAACATTTTTAATATATTAAGCAGTGTTCACTATGATTTATCAACTTGTTGATGTTTAAAATCTCAGATGTGTGGCATTTAGAACTGGAAGGACCTTGCAAAGTATATAGTAAATCTCCTTCAGATTACCAGTGAGAAAAACTGAACTATAGAGAGGTTAAGACAGCTTGTTCAATATCACAATTTGTGTTCAATTAAGTTGTGTTCCCATTTTACTATGACAGCATCCTTTATTTGTCTCACTTTTATTTCAGAGAAGGCACTGGCGATCTACTCCAGTACTCTTGCCTGGAAAATCTCGTGGACGGAGGAGTCTGGTAGGCTGCAGTCCACGGGGTCACTAAGAGTCGGATAAGACTGAGCGACTTCACTTTCCCTTTTCCCTTTCATGCACTGGAGAAGGAAATGGCAACCCACTCCAGTGTTCTTGCCTGGAGAATCCCAGGGACAGGGGAGCCTTATGGGCTGCCGTCTATGGGGTCGCACAGAGTCGGACACGACTGAAGCGACTTACAGAAGCAGCAGCATTTTTATTTAAAAAATTTAAAAGTGCTCAAGTAATACTTGGCCATGGAAGAAAAGGGAAAAACACATATGAGCAAAAACAAAGAAAGTAAAAATCAATTTAATCCCACCTTCTAGATGCACCTCCTGTATACATTCTGTATTTCCTTTCCAGATAATAATGTAATAGATAATCATTATAGATTGCTGACTATGGGATAATTAGTATGGAGTGCTTACTGTGTGCCAAGCACTATTCTAATCATTTTACATGTGTTTGTTGATGGTTTTGATCTTCTTCACAACCTCATGATGCAGATTATTACCATTATCCTGAAGGTGGTAGGCAGAAGAATAGCCATTCATAGATGTCCACATCCTAATCCCGGAAGCCTGTGAATATGTTATGTTTCATGTCCAAGGAGAATTAAGGTAGTAGACGGAATTGAGGTTGCTAATGAGCTGACCTTGAAATAGGGAAATTATCTTAGAATATCCAGATGGACTCAACATAATCACAAGGGTTCTTAAATGCAGAAGAGGGAGACAGAAAAGTCAGTGTGGAAGTGATGTAATCTGAGATTCCACCAGCCATTGCTGGCTTTCAAGAATAAGGACTGAAACGACTTAGCAGCAGCAGCCATGAGCCAAGAAATACATACAGCTTCTAGAAGCTGGAAAAGACAAAAAGACAAATTCTCCCCTAGAGTCTCCAGAAAGGGCTGCCACCCTGTTGACACCTTGATTTTAGCCCTATGTGGTAGAATAATGGTTCCAAAGACATCCTGTCCTAATCTCTGGAACCTAAGAATGTGTTACCCTACCTGGCAACAGCGACTTTTCAGATGTGATTAGGAATCTCGAGACAGATTATTCTGGATTATCCAGGTATTATCACAAAGATTGTTTTAAAAAGGGGACAGGAGGATGAAAGTCCACCCAGACTGCAGAGATTGGTGTGCTGTGCTTTGAAGACGGAGGATAGGGCCATGATATAAGGAATGCAGGCAGCCTCTAGAAAAGGCAAGCAAACATTCTCCCCTTGAGCCTACATAGGGGAGATTTTGGGCCAGTGAAAGCTAGTTTGGGCTATCTCTAGAGCTGTAAAATGATATTGATATATCTGTGTTGTCTTAAGCCACAAAGTTTGTGGTAATTTATTACAGCAGCTATTTAGTTTATAGCTGGCCACAGCTATACAGCTAGTTAGAGGCAGACTGTGCTTAGTCATTCAGTTGGGTCTGACTCTTTTCATCCCTTTGGACTGTAGCCTTCCAGGTTCCTCTGTCTATGGGATTCTCCAGGCAAGAATATTGGAATGGGTTGCCATGCCCTTCTCCAGGGGATCTTCCCCATCTAGGGATTAGATCCCTGCACTGCAGTCAGATGCTTTACCCAATGAGCCACTGGGGAGCCCAGTTAGTAGTAGATCGAGATCTGAACTCAGGCCAGCTGGCTCCAGAGCCCATCTCCTTTACCGTGATGAGATATACATAGATAGAGATTTAAATAGTACGTACATTTCAATGCAAATCTTTGACATTATTTTAATATCCACTTAGTACCATCATACTAAATAGTTGTGTTCCACTGAATAATTACAACGTTACTGAAAACCCGAAATGAAATTTTTAGCTAACCCAATATGGTATTTTATCTAATACATGTCCCTATTATTGGATACTTACATTGTTTCTAATGTTTCAGTGCTCTAAAACTGACAGTGATAAACATCTTTCCAGTGATAGTAATAATTTCTTTAGGAAAAACTCTTAGAAATGCTAGTTCAAAAGAAGTGTATATAAAAAAAAAGGCCAAATTACTCTCATAAGATTGCACTGGAATAGAATTTAAAAGAAGTAAAATACCCAATTAGAGCAAGACTTTCTGTTTCTGCAGCACTTCTGATATTAGTCTATTTTTCTTATCCATGGTATACACTACATTTTATTTTTGTTTTTGAAGGTTTTAACTATAATCTTTTTTTTTCCAGTAGAATCATAGGTGTTAGAGCTAGAGAATGTGTAGAGGTCATTTAGTGTAACCCTTTAATTTGTAGGTAGAGTCCCTGAGGCTCAGAGAGGTGAGGGAATTAGAAAGGCTGCCCCAGTGGAGCACACCTGGCCAGAACCCACTGGCCTGACTCTAAGCCCAGCATCTTTCCACATTTGCTGCAAATGTCATGAGGATGGCCCCTAAATTGGTAGAGTTATTATTTTTTTCTTTAAATCATGCCAGAAATCTCTTGTCCTCATTAATCAAAAGCATATGTTAAGGACTGTAGATTAATAATTAATGAATAATGATCCATATATCCAGTTCATCCAAAGATGAACTCTAGTCTTTTCCTGGAGAGAGCCTGTTTTTCTTTTCTCATTGTGAAATTTGGTAGGATAGAGGCAGGCGATAACCGCCTCCTTCCCAATATCTTATGTAGCAGTTCTTAGAATGGATAATCTGAGGTTTCCATCCCACTTTTGCCTAAGAATGTATAACTTTCTAACTTTGGTTCACATGTCACCCAACAGCACCAAGGTTACTCTGTCCTGGAATCTGATGTACACAGCGGTATGCAAACTCCTTCCTTCCCTCTGAAGCAAACAATGAAATAGGAAAACACACTGCCATTTTCTGACTGACCTCAATCGCTGAGGGTGGACCCCGCACGTTACATCAGCAGCCCGGCTCCATTACACTGCCCTGCGCTGTGCTCGAGCTACTGAAATATTGATTTTTACAGAGCCGGCGCGCATACACTGAAAAATCAATATTCCAGTGCACACAACTGAACAGGCAGCAGAGCCAGGACCAACTCCGAGGCCCAGCAAGCGCTGCCGGCAGGCCTTGGCCGAGGAGGGGTCGGGGGGGGCTGGACGAGACAATGCCAAGGGAGAGGCCCCTGCAAAGCCGGGAAGGGTCAGATAAACCCAGAGTGCAGAGGAAAGAGAAAGGAGAGTGGATAAGCTCCTTGAGGATAAAACAGTTGGAAGGAGCAATGATTTATCTTTCCATAGGGGGAAATGGGGAGAAGGAGAGAGTAAATTAAGAAGAGAGGATGGGAAGAATTTTACAGGTAAGAATCTTCCCATGAAAATGTATCTTTTGCTTTTCTGTATCAGACTTTTGATCGACAAAGGATTAGGATGATACAGATATTTTATTACATGAAGGAAAAAATAATTAGGCCAATTTTGAGAAAGGTGTTTGTTTTTTTTTTTAAATGCAGCCCCTGTCCTTTTTCTTGGTGACTAGAAGCTGGCAGATCTTACAATAACCATCAGAGTCAGCATTTATAATATGGGCTTTACCTTTGCATTGCTGCTACTTTCTTTTCCTTGGGGAAGGGGGAGGAAAGGAAGAGGTCTTGGTCATGTGGCCATTCATCGATTCCCTTTCTTTCTAAAGAGCACCATCCTTGGCATGCTTGGGGAACCACGTTAGGCATTGATTGCTTTTACATGCCTCGTGACTTCTCACGGAATTCTGAGCTCCCGAAGTCACACCTCCATCCAGATGTAGGGAGGAGAACGCGTCCCTGGGTTCCACTCTCGGCTGCCCAGTACTCAGCGGAGGGCGGGGTGGAGATGGACCCGCCTGTCGGTTAGTCCTTGTAGACTCGTTTGCTTGTTTTTTAAATCAGGACTTTTAGTATTTTGCTCTCTTTTTATGGGGGTGGGAAGAGGCAGAAGGCAATTAATTAAAAGGGGGGTACTTTTAACCCTGACGAATTCTTGATTATTTCTTCTGTCCCAGAATTCTCTGACTGGGAGTCTCGCTGTTAGTTCTCTCAACTCCCTGCCAAAGGAGGAAACTGCCCTCCTTGAGGTTTCCATTTTGTTCTCAGCCCTGCAGGCAGCTGGCTGTCTCCCCTTCCCTGGTCTAGGAGACCCGCGGCCCAACCAGGCTCGGCTCGGGTCTGGTGGAAGGGACTCTGGAGGAAGCGGGCAGTGAAGGGTATCTTACAAAAGCTGGGGTTCCTGAGGCCCAGCGGGGCTAGCTGGGGACAAGGTCCAGCAGACTCACTAGAAGCAGAAAAAGCACGGGGTGGGATGGGGTGGCAGAGGGGCGTGGCGGGACGCCGAGCCAGGTGGCTACCTGGAGCACCCCGCCCCTCCCGGTCCCTCCCCCGGCCCGGCAGGCGAGCCGCAACCCCGCCCCCACCCCCGCCCCGCCCCGCGCGCCCCCGCCTACTCCCGCCTCCGTCCCGCCCCCAGCCCGGCGCGGCCGCTGTATTTGCATGAGGAGGTGGCTCCGGGGCCTGCCCGGGGCGCACGTGACCCCGGGGAGGCGGAGGGAACCTGCTGACTTGACACGAGCCGCTGTGCGGCTCCCCTTGGCGCGGAATAGCGAGAGCAGCCGTGACCTCCGACCCCGCCCGCCGGCAGCCAATAAGAGCGCAGGTCGTCTCCAAACCCAAAATTTCCACGTCGGCAAAAGTCAAGATGGAAGGGAGCTGAGCGGAGCGCGAGGGGGGGAGCCCGCCCGGGAATGCCTGGCTGCTGCTGCTGGAGGGGCAGGCTGGGGAGCCTGTGGCGGGCGCAGGAGGGGCCACGCGGGAGGGCGCCCCGGCCCTGGGAGGCCGGAGCCCGACCACCCGCCCCCAGTCCCCGGCGCTTCGGGGCATCCCGCACTTCGTCAGCCGCCTGTGCACCCCACTGCCCCTCCGGCCCTGGTTCTAGGGGGTTGTAGGGTAGGGGACGGTGGCGAGCGGTTGGGGGGGAAGTGGGGGAAGACACTTTCCAGACCTGTTGCACGGGTGCAACAGCTGTTCAGGTGCGGTATGTAGGGGGAGGGGGGCTGTCGGGGTTGGGAGGGCGCTTGGCCGCCGGGGGTGCAGGGCGGGGGGCTCAGAACAGAGGGGCTGGTGTGTGCTAGGGGGAAGCACAGGGGATCCGCGGGAAGCTCGCTAACTACTGGGGCAGAGAGAATCCCAAAGAGTGGGTGGGTGGAGCGGAGGGGAGAGGACTGCATAGACGCGAGTTCTGGAGCTGGGCGCGGGCAGCGGGAAGACCGGGAATTGAGTGGTGGGAATGGAGGGGGGATGGGGGGCCGCTGTGGAGGCCCCGCGCTCCCTTGCTTCCCTGGGCCGTCCCATCCGCGGGGCATTTCCCGAGCCTGTATTCGTCCCTCTTCCCCCTGCTTTAACTCTTCCAGCTCCGAGAATTCGTCTTCGGGCAGCCCCCTCCCCCACCAGCTTTCCAGAAGGGAAGGTAAAAAGTTGCCACGAGTTAGGTGGAGTGAGTTAGCAGCTTGCAAAAGTTTAAATAGCAGGACCGAGGAGAAGGTGGGGTTCGCCCGGGAGTAGGTTCTAATCTGAGATGGGTTGGAAGGCGGGGGAGGGTGTGTGATTGCAGCAGCCCGCTTGCTGTGACATTGCGACCAGAATTTGTCGAACCGGGCTGTTGAAACACCATTTTTGTTGGGCATTTGCTCCTGCTGACTGCGGCAGTAACTTTCCATAATTAATGACCCGTTCCATTATCGGTCGCATCCTGAGCTAAATTGCTTTTAACGAGTTGTTCTTTGTTTTAGCTGGGGGTTGGTGGGGGAGCACACCTGCAGAAAGAAACTTCTGGAGGAGGACAGTTTGGTCTTTTGAGGCAAAGTTCTGAGACACTCCGACTCTGAATATGATAGAAGTCAGTGCACTACAGAACTTTGTCTCTAGGGACTCTGGTCGTCGTCGCCTCCGCCACCACCGTCACCACCCGCTGCGAGGGCGTCGGCGGACTCAGGACCGGGTAGTCCCGGTGGCCACGTCGCAGCGCCTTTCCCTTGGGGGGAGGGGCGAGGCCAGAAGGGGTCCAAGCACTGTTTGGGGAAAGTGGTCAACATCCTTGAAGCCGGTGGCTTAAACCGAAATCCCAATCTCCCTTCCTTCATTTTGCCCTGGTGGACTCCTGACTGCAGAGATTTTGGTTTAAAAAAAGAAAGAAAGGGGAAAGAGAAAAAAAAAAAAGGTTTGGGCTTTTCAAGGTTATTTAAAAGGTACTCAAAAGACCGACTTCACTTATTGAGCTAGGAGAGGAGAGCCACAGGTTTATTAATGGGTGTGTGGGTGTGCAGTGCCTTACAGGAATTTAAACTTTACCCTTGAAGAAGAAAATGTATTTGTACAAAAGCCATGGATAATGGTCCTTTTACTCAAGTGACCTGCTAGATAAATGAGATCCTGCAAGGACTGAGTTTGGCGATCCAGTCTCAATTCTGTTTCTGATTTAGGTCCAATTCACTTTTATATTAAAAAAAATAGGTTTTATTAATGGAAAGGAAGCACTTTTTTCAAGAAAATTTTGAAAGGCAGCTGGGTGGGAGGCAGATGGGGGTAATATTTACTGTTTGGGGCTGTAGAGATACTTTTCTCTGGAGACACTGCTCCTCATTGCTGGAATGTGGGTTTTGGTTGGGGAGTTCCTATCAATAGCCTGCTCTGTGCAGTGGGCCAGTGACTGGCACCCGTTTATAGTCCTGTTCCATTGACACTGCCCTATTTTGATTTTATGAGCTTTTGGCTGGAGAGCTGATTGATCCAAAGAATTACAAAAACTTTGTGTTAACAAAGGCATTTATCCAACAAATATGCTTGAAGTGTTTGCTGGGTGCCAGGCTCAGGGCACAGGGTGGTGAGTAAAAAGGAAACAGTTCATGTGCCATGTTGCTGACAGTCAAGTGAAGGAATGACTCAATTTTGATGTAATTTTTAGGATTTTTCAGAAGCCTTGGGGGTGGGGGGGGGGGGGGGGTTGGTTACTTGTTTGTGTCTGTGAGAGGTCCTTGATTTTGTAAAAGCCACCGTTTCCATCCAGAGAGGGTGATAATGGAGGGAGGATCAATGGAGGGCAGGGAGGGGAGAAGTATTCAGTTGCTTGATAGCAGAGCTTAATGGTAAGACTTAGTTGCTTTTCACAGGAATGATGTGTCCTCATCCTAAGACATCCTGGATTCTCTTTTATGTGGCTATTATCCATTTGCCTGCCTTTCCATCATCAGTGACTGTTTTGCTTCAGTTCTTCAATCCTTTACCCCAAAGATGGCTGGATTATATCTGTGCAGTAAAATGAAGTATTTCAAACTCATGTACTTGTATTCATTTGAGATATAAGATGTGCTTACTTGTAAAAAGGATTCTTCCCCCTGACATTTGTATCCGAATATGTCCATGAGATATTCTAAAAGAACTAGAACAACAACACCACTTAAACCAGCCTTGCAAGAGAATGAAGGTGACTCTTTGAGGGTGGGGCAGTGGAGTGGTTGACTGGGAGAGCAGTCATCCAGGCAAAGAGATGAGATCGGGGTCTCATCTCCAAAGAAGATTAGGGTTCGGGGTCCTCTGATGGGATCATGTCTGCTTTCACTGTATGCTTTAATGATTTGCTTAGAAATCTTTCGCTTTGTCTCCTACCTGTGACTGCTGGTGAGTTAAAGGACTAAGTAGAGGGAGCTGTGGTGTACTCTGGTGCTGAGGATGATGGGGGTGGAGCCAGGAAAATTGGCAAGCTGAGGGTGCTTATGGTAAACTTAGTATTTTCTCATTGACCTTGGGCATTCAGCAGCCTGTGTCTTGTCATCTCCTGAGTATCAGGTGTTACTCTAGAGGCTAAGGATTGGGGAGTGAACAAATAAGCCAGAATCCCAGGTTGGAGGTTATTTTTGTGCCAGAAGTGGACAATAAAAATATCAAAGAAGAAGGGAAATCATGCCAGGAAGGGGAGAACGGGAAGTGCTGGGGAGGCAGAATGCTATTGGAAGTGGAATCGTCAGGCTGAAGGGCACCATCACCAGCAGCTTACATGGACCAGCCCTCTCATCTTTCTTTTCAACATTTCAAGTGAATACGGTGCAATGGAAACTATATATTATTAAACATGGGTAGCCTTTCACTTTTTAAAAAGAACCTTTTAATTTTCAAGTACAAAAGTTGGAAATAGGAGGGTGCTAGAAAATTCTTCCCATGAGAAACTGAGGAAACATGTCACTGATTCTTCACCTGAATTTAATACCCAACCCCACCTTCTAGGAGCAGAATGCTAGGTAACCTAGCATTTCTAAGAAAGCTGATTCCAAAGAACTCCCAAGTGCCCCCCCAACATTCTTCAGATAGTGGAGGGGAGGATTGGGGGGTGGACACGTTTTTGGGGATTCCCAAGAGCCAGAGGAGTCCACCATCTAGGCCCCATGTGATTTCAGGAATGACTTCCGCTAAACTTCTCTTGTTACTTAAATTTTTCTTATTCATGCGGGGAGTACATACAGGTCGCTCTGATGACATAATTGCTACAGATAGAGGAAACTTCGAAAAACTAAAGCTGTGGGCAGGAAAAGAAAAAGAACTCATTGTGCACCCTGCTGCACGTGACCTGTCAGGAATAAAAACCTGTGTTGCTTTGGTCACCTTGGCGGAACCAGACGGAAGGAGGACGGTGTGTCTTCAGCCGACCCCTGGCGACATTAGACACAAGGTCTTGTGATTCTGACCTGTGACTTTATTAACTGGTGCTAGGAGAGCTAGCAGTGACTTCACCACAGCAAAAAGCTACTCTTGACTTGTCTGCTTTGCTCCTCAGACATGCCTCTTTACCGTTTAATAGGGAAAAACCAAACAAACAAAAAAAACTAGTAGTTAAGTAGTACTTTATTTATGCTAAGTGCTATGAGAAACATTCTCACTTGTTAAGTCATTTACTGTAAGGTCAGTTCTGTTAATGCCAGTTCCATCTTACGGAAACTGAGCCTTTAAAGAGGTTAAATAACATGTCCACAGCACAAAGCTGGTCAGTGGCTAAAGCAAGGCACGGGCCCAGGCAGTCTAGCTCAGAGTCTATAATCTTAACAGCTGTGCTGTACTGGGTATCATTCAGTTGTCTAGTTGGTTACAGCAAAGGATAAAGCCTGAGAGGTTCAAAGTTAAAAGCATTGAATACAATCAGGGTTTATACCTCAATGCAAATCTTCGTCTGTCTTTAGCATGTGAGGTTGGTTCCCAGGGCCCTGTGGTAGCACTACTTTAAGCATTATTTTACTATTTTGAATCCACTGGTCACTTTTGCCACTGGGCAGAATTGAATCTTGAAAAGAGAGAACAGAAGTTTAGTCAAAGTGTCCTGGTTGATAGAGTACAAAGAAAGCAATAGAAATAAAAAATAACTCTATTAATGTACTTACTGAATAACTTTGCATTCCTACCATGAGTCAGCCCCTGGATATGAGCAGTTACAGTGTAGTGTGAGATGATCAGAGTGCTGGGAACTACTGATCACTCAACGTGGAATGTCCAGGAAAGCCTCCAGAACAAGTGATAACTGAGCTGAGTGCTGTATAGGATAAGTAGGAGGTAGCTGAATGGAGGGAAGGGCGTTCTAGTTCCAGGGAACAGCAAGTACAGATTTGTGAAAATGTGTAGCAGTATGATGTGTTTAGGACTCTGCAAGCCTTTATGTGTGGCAGGCTAAGTCATGTGCAAGTGAGTGACAGGAAATGAGGCTAAGGAGATGGGCGGGCGGGGTTGGGGGGGTTGGGTGGGAGAGACCATGATAGGCCTTGTGTGGTATATTTAAATTTTTGAACTTGATCCTGAAATGGAGTAACTAAAGGATCTTAAACCTGATGAGCTCTGCTTTTTTAGATGTATTCTGGCAGCAAAGCAAACTGTGAGTTGTTTAGAGGTGGATGAGCCAGTTTCTAAGCTATTAGAGTAAAGCAGGGAACAGAACAAGAGCCAGTGGGATGCACAGGAGGGGTGTGGACAGACTGAGCAGGAAGGCCAGCTGACCAAGGGCAACCTTCCAAGGCAGCCTGCTCCTAGGCCCTTACATACATTTTGTTGGTCATACTCGCCCAGGGAATGAAATTGGCACTAAACTGCACTGTGTATGATATTAACGAAATATTAAACTTGCTTGGCTATCATCTCAAGTAAATTCTGAAAGTGTAATATTAGAAACATCTCCTTAACCCTTTATGGTATATTGGAAATTTTACCCTAGTTCATCAAATCTGAGAAGTCAGCAATTTCAAGATGTACCTTCATTTATGTGTCACTAAGAAAAAGTGCTTCCAATTAAACTATGACACAGTGCTTAGGTGTCACTTAGATTTTCAAGGAAATTTTAAAGATCTCTTTTAGTTAAGATATAGATTAAAAAAAAAACAACCCAGAACCCCAGCCAGAAACAAAAATCACCCTCAAAAGCCCAGCCAGAAACAAAGAGCACCCTCAAAAGTTGGGGGACTCTTGAGAGTTTGATGAAAAGAATACTAAACAAAGGGTGTAGGCAGGGCTGGGGGAAACCAGTAGGAAAGAGTTAGATGCCCTGGGGTTGGTTGGCATGGAAAGCAGGGACCACTTCCAGGCCGCAGAGGGTGAAGGACAGATCCCGGAGAGAGCCAAGCTTGTAGAACAGCGGTCCCCAATCTTTTGGGTACCAGGAGCCAGTTTCATGGAAGATAATTTTTTTCATGAACCTGAATGGTGATGGTGGGGGGAGGATGGTTTTGGGATGATTCAAGCACATTAATTTATTGTGCATTTTGTTTCTGTTATTTCATCAGCTCCACCTCAGATCATCAGGCATTAGATCCCAGAAGCTGGGGACCCTTGCTGCAGAAATCAGCTGTCCCATAGCATAGGATCTGGGGCCTTTAGTGGAGGAATGCAATTATGACCAACCCACAGCCCAGTAAAGAGGGAGCCAGGGGGGCAGATGTGTGTGTGCCTGCTAAGTTGCTTCAGTCATGTCCGACTTTTTTGCAACCCTATGGACTGTAGCCTGCCAGGCTTCTCTCTCCATGGCATTCTCCAGGCAGCAATACTGGAGTGGGTTGCCATTTCCTCCTCCAGGGGAATCTTCCCGACCCAGGGATTGAACCCACATCTTTTACGTCTCCTGCATTGGCAGTCAGGTTCTTTACCACTAGAGTCATCTGGGAAGCCCAAGGGAGTAGAAACTTGGAACCAAGCGTCCATAGAGTTCAGCCTTCCACCAGTAGGAAGGGGTGGAGGGTGCATCTGCAGGCTCAAATAGAGAACTGCCAAAACGAAGTGTCGTCTCCTGTCCTGTGCAGACATAACAAGGAAAACTATCAGAGAAATTGCTTAAAGTCTTCCTAGAGCCTCATATTCAGCATCCTCAATGGCTAATCTTTTCAAAAGTCTCATCTTCTGTGCCAATAAGAGCACAGGTCAAGATGCAGTGTTTCTTAGAAGGGTACCCCACTGTTGTCTCTGCATCCAAGCCAGTGATACCTTTTGTGTAAGGTTGATGCTGGGCCTTTAACTTTTTTTTTATTTAAATAACATTTAATTTACCATTTCAACCATTTGTAAGCATACACTTCAGTGGTGTTAAATACATTCACACTGTTGTGCCCCTATCAGCATCATCCATCTCTAGAACTTTTTGTCACCCCAGACTGAAACTCTCTACCCATCAAACAATAACTACCCGTGATGCTGGGCTTTTCCTGGCCTTACCAGAAGAGACCTACAGAAGATTTTCAGATTGAATTTGTGCAAAGGTAGAAAATGTCAATGAGAGGATACCTGCTGCCTGGCTGGCAGTACTTACTAGGTGTTATCCGTTGTAAGATGCATCTTAATTTCAGAGATAAAAATGTGAAAAAATACATTGCTTAGAGTCAATGAGATACGATCAATCTCTCTAGAGTATCACTCACAGTTCGTGTTCCATGAATGGGTTTCAAGTGGGCCAAATATTGTTCTCTGCCCTCAGGGAGGCCAGGCAGCTGGAGCCCTTAGACTGAAAACTGTTGGCTTTGAACAGTTTTATCCATTTACTCCAGTGTGCCCTAAAATATTATAATTTACTATACGTAGTGTGATATGAGAAAGTCTAGGAAGCACAGTTCTGGAAGTTTCCCATCTTTAGTCTGGCCAGATTTCTGATTTTATATTTATTACAAAGGTGGTGCTAGTGGTGAAGAATCCACCCGCTGATGCAGGAGACATAAGAGACCCAGCCAGGTTCCGTCCCTGGGTTGGGAAGATCCCCTGGAAGAGGGGATGGCAACCCATTCCAGCATCCTCGCTTGGAGAACCCCATGGACAGAGGAGCCTAGTGGGCTACTGTCCACAGGGTCACAAAGAGGCACAACTGAAGTGACCGAGCACACACACAGTATCATCTGTGTGCATCAGAAGGTGGGGGACACTGAGGGATGCACTGCTTAAATACACTTGGACCAATGCAGCAATAAAGCTCCTGTTCTAGAGAATGGAAAGAAAAGAAAGTGAAGTCACTCAGTTGTGTCTGACTCTTTGTGACCCCATGGACTGTAGCCCACCAGGCTCCTCCGTCCATGGGATTCTTCAGGCAAGAATACTGGAGTGGGTTGCCATTTCCTTCTCCAGGAGATCTTCCTAACCCAGGGATTGAACCCAGGTGTCCCACATTGCAGGCAGACGCTTTGCAATCTGAGCTGACAGGGAAGCTCCTAGAGAATGGAAGATGTATCCAAACCACTAAGGTCCTTTTCATGTTTATGCTATGAAAAGGTTAAACAGAGATTAGAGTACTTATCAGAATAAAACCCCTTTCATACCCTTTCAACCAGCAATCCCATTTGCATTGGTTAAAATAGTTTGGATTCTAAGTATCACAAACCCAAACTCAACTGACTGAAATACTTAGCTCACTTGACAAGAAGCCCAGAAGGAGGGAGACTTCAGGGGTGGTTAATTCAGCAGCTCAACAGCGCATTAAGGATTTGGGTTTTTCCATCTTTTCCCTCTGCCATTCCAGTTCCTTTGCCTCATTCTCAGACTAGGTCCTCTCATGGCTGTGTGAAGGCTGCATCAACTCTGGATGTGACAGGACAAGGTCCCAGAGCCCCTTGTTTTCTCAAAGGCCCAGACACTTCACACTGTTTCCCACTGGACCCAATCGAGTTGGATGCTCAGCCATTAACCAATGACTGCCAATGGAAGTAGAACCATATGACTGGCCTAGACCAAACAGGACTTCATTCTGACTCATGAGGAGTTAAGGTGGACCCTGATCTGAGTCTATTCAGTTAGTAAAGAAAAGATGGAGGAGGGTGTGTCTTTGGGGTAGGCAAACAGAAAAGTCTCTTGAACCATTTTTAAGGAGCAGTCTAACAAGGCAGCAACTCCATGCTGAGTGAACACTTGTTGCAATATTATTTTTAAAGGCAAAAATTTAGAATTAAAATGTCCATCAGTGGAGAACTGATAAATTGCCATACAGTGAAATAGCTACTAGGAGAGGGTAAGGTATGGTATTAGGTTGGCAAAGATGTTCATACAGATTTTCTATAATATTTTATGGGAAAACCCAAATGAAATTTTTGCCCAGCCCAATAGCTATGCATGCAATCAACATGGATGAATGAATGAGATTTAGGTTTCAGCAAAGAAAACACTATAGAATAATAGAGGAGGTTGATGATCCTATTTTGATCCTTCTAGGTACACTTATGTATTATATATATATACTCAGACATAAATTTGTATGTTCTGCTCTGAAGGGGATTAAGATGGGGAAGGCAGTGGTGGTGGAAAGAGGAAATTTCACTTAATAGATTATACACTTTTGTTTTTTTAACTTTTTTAACTATAATACTTCTGTGATAAAAACTTTAATTTGCCACACGGAAAGAAGGCAAATAGAATATGACTGTGACAATAGTATACTGCTAGTAATGAGATAATGCTCTCCCACATTATAGTCACATGTATAAATCAATTAATCCCTACTTAGTAACTCTTTTTTGAAGTCTCATGCCCACACTGGATGGGCCTAATCTTCGGTAGTTAATAGTGTAGCCTTTTGAGCTGGCCTGTCCAACACAGTAGCAACGAATCGCACCACGTGGCTGTTTAAATTTAGATGAATTAAAGTGAAAGTAAATTCAATTCCTTAGTCATACCAGCCACATTCCAAGTGCTCAGTCATCTCATTTGGCTGGTGGCTGCCATGTTGAACAACTTAGATTATAGAACATTTCAATCATGGCACGAAGGTCTATCAGACTGCGCTGCTTAAGTGAAGGCTTAGCCTCTTAGTAGCTTTGTGGCTCTGGGAAAGTGTTTTTAACATCCTTGTTCCTTAGCTTTCTAGTCATTAAAACAGGGACTTACCTTATAGGGCTGATGAACAGATTAAAATTCTTAGTGCTTGCTACGTGGTAAATCATCAATGTTTATTCATTCTTATGAGAATTGTTATTAGAAACATTTCTACCCACAGTGATTGAACACTTACTGAGTGTTGGGTACTGTCCTTACACCGTCATTTTATGGATAAAACTGTGGTTTGACAAATGAAGTAAAGCAAGCCTGTCTACCCCAAAGAGGCAGAGCAGAGTCCGAGCCAGGTCATGGACCAAGACTTGTGCTCCTTGGTGTATAATCTGTAAGTGACTTTTTTTTAAGGGGATGGGAGAACTGAGTAGTCACTGTCCCCCCCAACCCCCCGCTGCTTCTGCCCTCCTTCTCCCTTTCTGAACAAGAGCTAACTGATTCAAAAGGACTACAGATTTTAGATTTCTGGTTAGCTTTTCTTCTTTTTTGACGGCAGAAGGATTGGAGGTAAGAGGACAATGAAATTTACTAGCAGCTCCGTGCCCATATTCTGTGGCATGTGATTACTGTTTCTTCTTGCGGGTTTTCCAAAATTCGAATGGTCCTTTTAAAAAGAAACCGCTTTGTGACCAAATTAGAGAAGGGGCGATCTCACTTGAGGATGAAACAGGAAGAGACAATTATCTTCAAGAGCTCCTAATCAAAGTTTAAAATCATCATCATATGTCGCTGCTTAAAAGTTTAGTTTCACATCCCTTGCTTGGGGGTAGGAAATCTATAGGAAAGGACAGGGATTATGCAGACATTTACTATGGGCCTCCATAGGCTCACAAGAAGAGGCTACTGCTGCTGCTAAGTCACTTCAGTCATGTCCAACTCTGTGCAATCCCATAGATGGCAGCCCACCAGGCTCCGCCATCCCTGGGATTTTCCAGGCAAGAACACTGGAGTGGGTTGCCATTTCCTTCCGAAATGCATGAAAGTGAAAAGTGAAAGTGAAGTCTCTCAGTCGTGTCTGACCCTCAGCGACCCCATGGACTGCAGCCTACCAGGCTCCTCTGTCCGTGGGATTTTCCAGGCAAGAGTACTGGAGTGGGGGTGCCATTGCCTTCTCTGACAAGAAGAGGTTAGAGGTATCATTTTTTTCAATGATTTGGGAGGGGACTTGTGTCCGTCACTTCTTGGGCTAGACCTGGGTTCACCTTCACTGAAAATGGCACCCTTAATTAGAGGATCTTTAGAACTGTTTTCCTAATTATGCAGCATGCTGTCAGAAAATGTGTTCCATCTCAGTGGTGAAGATAAACCCCTGTTGCTGCTGCTGCTGCTAAGTTGCTTCAGTCATGTCCGACTCTGTAAACCCCTGTAGCAGCACAGAAAAATAACTAGTATTTGCAGATAAGGTCTTGCTTTTAATTTCATTTCTTAAGTTACAATTCCAGTTGGCTGCTGTTTCCCTGTGAGTCAACATTTATCTTGAAGTTATTACCATGAGCTGAAGTGCTATGGAAAATACACCTTCAGTTTTTTTCAGTCTTCATAAGCTGTGTGTGTGTGTCTGTGTGTGTGTGTATGTTAGGGGAGAGGAAAGACAACTAATGCAGTTTTGAAAAGCCATTGAGAACTGGTTTTGTAAGCGTGTCACAGTGTTGTCTGGGGATGAGAAAAAAGGAAGAGGATGGTCAAGCAAGCCTAGCTGGGGCTGTTAAACCATCTGATGTTAACAGTTGATCAGGATTTATCTGTGCCTTGTGAAAACTGAAAATTGAATTCAGATCATCTTTCTGGCTTCCAAATAGTGATTTCAAATTGAAATCACTCTTTGGCATGTCACTGTACAATAAACTGTGAATAATTTACCTTGAAAAACTAAATTTGAGTAGAAAAACACAAAATAGTAGAAAACTTTTACTCCCTTATATCATTCCTTCCTCCACAATGCAACACAAGAGATTTCATTTTGTTTCTGAAATATGATTTACTGGAAATAAATTTTAGCACAATTCCTAGAACATGGGCCACACTGGTTTTGACTCTAAGCTCCATGAGGGCGAGATCATTTGTACTTGACTTGTTGCTACATCCCAACATTTGTCAGATGGTTGGATGGCATCACTGACTCAATGGACATGAGCTTGAACAAGCTATGGGAGTTGGTGATGGACAGGGAAGCCTGACGTGCTGCTGTCCATGGGGTCACAGAGTTGGACATGACTGAGCGACTAAACTGACTGACTGACACACAGTGCCCATTCCATAAAGACCTGAATGTGTAAGTGAGTTTGGGGGTCTTAACCTTATGTGTGTTTTAGTATCTTTGAAAGTTAATGTAATTTCAATCTATCTTCACTGATGTGGGTTCTTTAGATGTTTAATATGATGATAAGTGAGATTACCACATTCTTCCATATATTTGCTTTCCAGGGTTTTCTTTTTTGGGCTTAGTTAAAGCATACATTTCTCTTCCAACATTTCTTTTTAGGTTGATCCTGGATTGGAAAGTTTCCAGCCTGGAATGATTATAATCGAAAGAAACCTTTCTCCGTATTCTTCTTAATGCCAACATGCCCACTTCTCTCTTTTCAAACAATAGCATGATATCTTTGATTAATGTTATGAAGCCCAGAGATCTTCAGAATGGGTCTTCAGAGACCTTCAGTGACTCCATGCATTTCTACATGCTGTGTTTGAGACTTCATGGGCTGTTGTAGTATGGGCTTGTAAGAGAGAAAGAAGACAAGGCGAGAGAGACACAGGGACCACACATCATGGGGAGCCTAATATTCAATGCCAGGATATTGGACTTTATGCCAAAAGCCATCAGGAGCCTCTGAAGGGCTATACGCAGGAAGAGACGTGGTGAACATGTGGAAAAATAGCTCCTGCTGCAGAGAGAAGTATGATTTGGAATAGGTTTGTGGGTGTTGAGCAGGGGATGTGGGCAGTAAATCTGGAGAATGGTAGACCAGATAGGAGGTTATGGTAGTAGTAACTTTAAAAAAAATTATTGAAGTATAGTTTGCTGTACAGCAAAATGATTGTTACACATGAATATACCTTATTTTTCATGTTCTTTTCCATTATAGTTTATCACAGGATATTGAATATAGCTTCCTGTACTGTACAATAGAATCTTGTTCTTTATCCATTCTGTGTATAATAGCTTACATCTGCTAATCCCACACTCCCAATCCATCCCTCCTCCATCCCCCTCCTCCTTGGCAATCACAAGTCTGTTCTCTCTGTATGTGAGTCTGTCTCTGTTTCACAGATAAGTTCATGTTGTATCTTAGATTCCACATACAAGTGATATTATATGATATTTGTCTGTTTCTGTCTGACTTACTTCACTTAGTATGATCATCTCTCGGTCCATCCATGTTGCTGCCAATGGCATTATTTCATTCTCTTTTTATGGCTGAAAAGTATTTCACTGTATGCATGTCCCACTATTTTTTCCATTCAGCTGCTGATGGGCACTTAGATTGCTTCCCTGTCTTGGCTGTTGTAAATAGTGCTGTAGTGAACATTGGGGTGCATGTGTCTTTTCAAATTATAGTTTTCTCTGGATATATGCCTAGCAGTGGGATTGCTGGATCATATGGCAACTCTATTTTTAGATTTTTGAAGAACCTCCATACTGTTTTCCACAGTGGCTGCACCAATTTACATTTTCATATAGTAGTAACTCATGTGAAATTGCTTAAGAGAGATTTAGGATGTGAGAGAAGCCAAACTTAGTTTTGGCCTAAATGAAAATGAAGCTTAGGCTGACATTCAGATTTCTGGCTTGAAAAGTTTCTAGACTACTACTTTTGGTGTTGGTTGTGGTATAATAGAGAAGGGAACTTGGAAGGATACGTAGTAGAAATTCAATACAGAATGCTGGTATGGGAACTGTTAGTTCTCTCCCAAGTCCAGTCTTCTCTTCTTTTGGAGCAATAGAGACTTTGATTTTTAGTTGAACTAAATAATTACATTTTCAGGGTTTGTTTTTGTGTGTGTCTGTGTGTGTCTAGGCATGGCCACGTGACTAAGTTCTGGGCAACAAGGATAAAACTGGTAAATGTCATGTGATAAATCTGAGAATCATCTTTGAAACACAGCTGATATATGCCTCTTACTCAGTCTCTAAGTCATGTCTGACTCTTTGTGACTCAATGGGCTATATGTAGCCCACCAGGCTTTTCTGTCCATGGGATTTTCCAGGTAAGAATACTGGAGTGGTTTGCCATTTCCTTCTCCATAAATACCTTTTACTTTCTTATTTTTTGTTCCCTCCTTCATCATGCTGCCTGAAACATGGTTCTGTCATCTTCTAACCTTGGAGCCAAAAGAGGATCTTGAGAGAGCTTAGTCTGAGCTCAAATGAGCCTGGACCCCTGAGGACTCAGTGGAAAACAGTGTCATAGCCACCCTGGACTGCCTGCTTCTAGATTTCACTTACATGAAAAAGACAAAGCTTTTACATTGTTTAGGCTGTTGTTAAGTTGATTATAAGCCACAAAGAGCAAAACCTAACCCTAATGAATTCACAACATATTAATGGAATTGATACATACTCTATTTTGAGAACTTCCATGCATTATCAGTTCAAGTGAGTGGTTTTATGGTTATTCATTGAAAAGTCTTAGACAAGTAAGATTTCATTTCTTTACTTCAGCTTTCATTTCTTTGAAACTCTCAGAAAGAATCTTCCTGAGTTCAGGAGAAATGAGGGGTGAAATACATGTTTAGACCTTAACTCTCACTTCCTGTTTAGTTCCAGAGAATTACAGTTGATATGTCTATTAGTCATGTCTTTTTATTCTGCATTTTTGGTGCTTTGACATCTCAGAGCCTTGCTGACCCTGGAGAGACTGCCCTTTCCGGGGCCAGGTAATGCCCAATGAGAGCAAACACCTCACCTGTGAGCCTGCCTTTCATATGCAGACCAACCAGTTCAGAACCCACATCCCAACCACTGCCTCTGGTGGTTCTTACTCATTGAGCCATCACTCCTCTGACCTGATCACCCCAGATCCAGATACCTAGAGACAGCCCCTCACCCTGGAGACCCCTGAAATTATTCAAACTTGCCAATACTAAACCTGCTTACCTTACCTTGTCCACCTTCCTGCAGAAATCACGATAAATGCTCTCGCCCACGCTTTTCCCTCTCTCTGCTTCCTACTGACCTTTGTGTGCATGTGGGGGCCAAGGAGAAGTCTTTGTTGATACTAATACATGGGTTACAGAGAAATAAATGGAGTGATGGTTTTTAGGGGAATAGAAGAGTAGAATCTCAGTCTCTCTCTACCTGCCTCTAACTCTCAGCTGCTGCCTTCTTATTGGCCACGTTGGATGATGAGGGCTTGGTGGGAATGCTATGTTTTCTTGGGTCCTTGGGGGCCTCTGCCTTCCTGGTCAGTAATACAGGTGCCATCTTGGAAGTACTACCCTCAGGAGGAGCAGGGGCCTTGGCTTTCTTCCCCTCTGTGGCCCCCTGGGCAGCGACCTCTTTAGACACTTTGTTCTCCATCTTCTTCTTGTCTGAGGAAGTAGCACCATTCTTGCCCTTGACTTTCCCACATAGCCTTGTGTGGCATGCTATGTCACCTGTTTTTAAGGATCTATAAATATAAAAAACTTCTTCCTTATGACAGTCTTTCCTGTATCTGCCTGCTTTACCATACTTGATTAATACAAATCCCAGGTGCCTGTAAAACAATGTTTGCCTCAATTTACCTAGCTGAAAGATCAGTGTACAGTTCTTCAGCAGGACACACTGAAATGCTTTGGAAAGAGAAAAGTGCAAGCGGGAGAGGACTCAATAAAATGATGTACATTCATTCATTCATATTCATAACATTTGCTTTACCAAAATGATTCAGTCCAGCTGAGAATTTGTGTTTTAGATTTGATGCATAATAGTTATTAATAAAGGAATGTTATTGAATCCTTAGAATGTTTATTCTATTAATTCATGTTTATGTAGCACTTATAAACTGCATGGTATACTTTTACACAGGTAAACTATATGCTTAATAAGAAATATAGGCCCTTGGGAGCCTGTAGTTAAGAAAAGTATGTTATTTGGAATTCATGTAATATAAGTAGTTATAACTAAGATTGCCTTTCATTTAAAAGGAAAGAAATTCTCTTCTTGAGGACCACAATGGAGCATGTTAGAATCCGGAGTGAGTCATCCCCACACATGGTGCTGGAAGCCTGAGCCATTGCCTTCCTTCTTAATCCCAATTGCACTGCCAAAGCAGTCATGCATTGAGAACCGCAGTTTGTTAGCTGCAGCTAAAGAATAAACCACTCCTGGGGACCCTGCAGTTCAAGTATATATATATTTCAAGCAAACCCAGGATATGAAAATCTGTATTTACACAACAGATAGATTAAGGATAATAATTCACTTTCCAAAGGATTTACTGCTGCAGGCCCTATGAACTAACTCTCTCTATATAAAGTGTGATTTGATTTTCAAAAGATCCCTTTTATAGGCAATTTTGGAGGAAGAGTCTGTTCTGTAAATGAAGATGGTCAGGGGAGATAGGAATTATAGGCTAGCTATGTAATGGGGCAGTTTGTTTTTTAGTTCCTTTGTGAGTTTATGCTTTGTCAGCCTCAGAGTTGTGACATTCTTTAGAACGTGTCATGGTGTACAGAGATGGAGGCCTGATTGCAAGCAATTAAAAGATTAATCAAATATATAAAGGTCTAGCATTCTTTAAGGTAATTGAATGCTAACTGTTTTTGCAAGGGTCTAGATAAATCTGGGCTTCCCTGGTGGCTCAGTGGCAAAGAATGTGCCTGCCAATGCAGGAGATGTGGGTTCAGTCCCTGTGTTTGGGAAGACCCCCTGGAGAAGGAAATGGCAACCCACTCAAGTATTCTTTCCTGGGAAGTCCCATGGACAGAAGAGCCTGGCAGGCTATAGTCTGTGTGTGCATGTGTGCATGCTAAGTCATTTCAGTCGTAACTGACTCTGTGTAATCCTATGGACTGTAGCCCACCAGGGTCCTCTGTCCATGAGATTCTCCAGGCCAGAATACTGGAGTGGGTTGCTGTGCCTTTCTCCAGGGAATCTTCCCGATCCAGGGATCAAACCCACATCTCTTACATCTCATGCATTGGCAGGCAGATTCTTTACCACTAGTGCCACCTGGGAAGCCCAGGCTATAGTCCATGGAATTGCAAGAGAATCGGACACGACAAAGAGACTAAACAACAGCAACAAATAACTCTGCCTTCAGTAGAGCAGTTTATAGCTTTCTGAGCTTTCTGTATATAATATCTCATTATCTCATTTGCTCTCCATAGCAATGCCATGGGGTAGAAGCCATGGTGATATTTTCATCCCCATTTCACTGATCAGAGTCCCAAATTGGGTGGATCAGAAGAGGTCGAGCTGGGTGTAGAACACAGATCCTAGTCTATGGCATGTCCCATTACCACAGGAGTACCCACTCTAACTGTGGTTGGTTTTAGAGTGAGCCAGTGGCCCCTAATTTATCTTTTCAACTCCTTGAATTTCATAAACTTTCATCATCTCTGCAAGAAAACTAGCCCTCCTTACTACTTCATTGGTGTGTCTTAATCAGCTCTGAAATGCAGACTTAGTGATTTCTGGATTGTATTTGTGACTGGAGATATTGATAGTGGAAAATATTTACTCCTAAAGCTCTAGGGGAAAGTAACATGAGTTGCACTGCTTTCCTGCCAAACACGCATTTGGTTCTTTAAAGTAAAGAGAAATGTTGAGAGATTCCTGTATTTATTTGTGGTGATGATTGCTTATATAAAATGAGAATTTGAAAACTACTTGGATAATGATCCAAGTTTTTAGAGAAATTATATTAATAGTGTTCTCTTTAGTAGTACATGACAAATACTTTCAGGAGAATGGAAAATTCAATGCAAGCATTATAAGAGTAATTCTGTAATAAAACTTAGTTCAAAAGAAAGGCTTTTAAAACATCAGATACAATTGTGGTCCAATAAATGCACCAGTTAGGATAGGCACTTTGGCAAGGTCAACCTTGCCTAGAGTGAGACCTTCGGAAAGAACCATCTTCGAACCCTAGACTCAAAAGGAAATTCTCCCCAGAGTAATGGATAGGTACTGATTTCAATTCAGTTTGACTCAAGAACAGATAACAGCAATTATCCACTGGTAGCAAGAATCTTCTGATGTTGCTCTGAAGTTGCACATCTAACAAAATATGGTCCACTGGAGAAGGGAATGGCAAACTACTTCAGTATTCTTGCCTTGAGAACCCCATGAACAGTATGAAAAGACAAAAATATAGGACACTGAAAGGTGAACTCCTCAGGCTGGTAGGTGCCCAATATGCTACTGGAGAGCAGTGGAGAAATAACTCCAGAAATAATGAAGAGACAGAGCCAAAGCAAAAACAACACCCAGTTGTGGATATGACTGGTGATGGAAGTAAAGTTCAATGCTGTAAAGAGCAATATTTCATAGGAACCTGGAATGTTAGGTCCATGAATCAAGGCAAATTGGAAGTGTTCAAACAGGAGATGGCAAGAGTGAACATTGACGTTATAGGAATCAGCGAACTAAAATGGACTGGAATGGGTGAATTTAACTCAGATGGCCATTATATCTACTACAGTGGGCAAGTATCCCTGAGGAGAAATGGAGTAGCCATCATAGTCAACAAGAATCTGAAATGCAGTACTTGGATGCAGTCTCAAAAACAGCAGAATGATCTCTGTTCATTTCCAAGGCAAAACATTCAATATCACGGTAATCCAAGTCTATGCCCCAACCAGTAACCCTGAAGAAGCTGAAGTTGAAAAGTTCTATGAAGACCTACAAGACATTCTAGAACTAACACCCCAAAAATATATCCTTTTCATTATAGGAGACTGGAATGCAAAAATAGGAAGTCAAGAAACACCTAGGGTAACAGGCAAATTTGGCCTTAGAGTACAGAATGAAGCAGGGCAAAGGCTAATAGAGTTTTGCCAAGAGAATGCACTGGTCATAGCAAACACCCTCTTCCAACAATACAAGAGAAGACTATACACATGGACATCACCAGATGGTCAACATCAAAATCAGATTGATTATATTCTTTGCAGCCAAAGATGGAGAAGCTCTATACAGTCAGCAAAAACAAGACCGGGAGCTGACTGTGGCTCAGATCATGAACTCTTTATTGCCAAATTCAGACTTAAATCGAAGAAAGTAGGGAAAACCACTAAACCTTCAGGTATGACCTAAATCAAATCCCTTATGATTATACAGTGGAAGTGAGAAATAGATTTAAGGGACTAGATCTGATTGATAGAGTGCCTGATGAACTATGGATGGAGGTTCATGACATTGTACAGGAGACAGGAATCAAGACCATCTCCAAGAAAAAGAAATGCAAAAAAGCAAAATGGCTGTCTGAGGAAGCCTTAAATAGATGTGAAAAGAAGAGAAGTGAAAAGCAAAGGAGAAAAGGAAAGATATACTCATTTGAATGCAGAGTTCCAAAGAATAGCAAGGAGAGATAAGAAAGCCTTCCTTGGTGATCAGTACAAAGAAATGGAGGAAAACAACAGAATGGGAAAGACTAGAGATCTCTTCAAAAAAATTAGAGATACCAAGGAACATTTCATACAAAGATGGACTCAATAAAGGACAGAAATGGTATGGACCTAACAGAGCAGAAGATATTAAGAAGAGGTGGCAAGAATAAACAAAAGAACTATACAAAAAAGATCTTCATGACCCAGATAATCACGATAGTGTGATCACTCACCTAGAGCCAGACATCCTGGAATGTGAAGTCAAGTGGACCTTAGGAAGCATCACTATGAACAAAGCTAGTGGAGTTGAAGGAATTCCAATTGAGCTATTTCAAATCCTGAAAGATGATGCTGTGAAAGTGCTACACTCAATATGCCAGCAAATTTGGGAAACTCAGCAGTGGCCACAGGACTGGAAAAGGTCAGTTTTCATTCCAATCCCTAAGAAAGGCAAAGCCAAAGAATGCTCAAACTACCACACAATTTGCATTCATCTCACACGCTAGTAAAGTAATGCTTAAAATTCTCCAAGCCAGGCTTGAACAATATGTGAACTGTGAGCTACCAGATGTTCAAGCTGGTTTTAGAAAAGGCAGAGGAACCAGAGATCAAATTGCCAACATCTGCTGGATCATGGAAAAAGCACGAGAGTTCCAGAAAAACATCTATTTCTGCTTTATTGACTATGCCAAAGCCTTTGACTGTGTGGATCACAATAAACTGTGAGAAATTCTTAAAGAGAAGGAAATACCAGACCACCAGACCTGCCTCTTGAGAAACCTGTATGCAGGTCAGGAAGCAACAGTTAGAACTGGACATGGAACAACAGACTGATTCTAAATAAGCACAGGAGTACGTCAAGGCTGTATATTGTCATCCTGCTTATTTAACTTATATGCAGAGTACATCATGAAAAACATTGGGCTGGAGGAAGCACAAGCTGGAATCAAGATTGCCGGGAGAAATATCAATAACCTCAGATATGCAGATGACACCACCCTTATGGCAGAAAGTGAAGAACTATAGAGCTTCTTGGTGAAAGTGAAAGAGGAGAGTAAAAAAGTTGACTTAAAGTTCAACATTCAGAAAACTAAGATCATGGCATCTGGTCCCATCATTTCATGGCAAATAGATGGGTAAACAGTGGCAGACTTTATTTTTTTGGGCTCCAAAATCACTGCAGATGGTGACTGCAGCCATAAAATTAAAAGACATCTATTTACTCTTTGGAAGGAAAGTTATGGCCAACCTAGACAGCATATTAAAAAGCAGAGACATTACTTTGCCAACCAAGCTCCATCTAGTTAAGGCTGTGGTTTTTCCAGTAGTCATGTATGGATGTGAGAATTGGACTATAAAGAAAGCTGAGTGCCAAAGAATTGATGCTTTTGAACTGTGGTGTTGGAGAAGACTCTTGAGTGTCCCTTGGACAGCAAGGAGATGCAACCAGTCCATCCTAAAGGAAATCAGTCCTGAATATTCATTGGAAGGACTGATGCTGAAGCTGAGGCTCCAATACTTTGGCCAACTGATGTGAAGAACTGACTCATTGGAAAAGACCCTGATGCTGGGAAAGATTGAAGGCAGGAGGAGAAGGGAACAACAGAGGATGAGATGGTTGGATGGCATCACTGACTCAATAGACATGAGTTTGAGTAAACTCCGTAGTTGGTGATGGACAGGGAGGCCTTGTGTGCTGCAGACCATGGGGTTGCAAAGAGTCAGACATGACTGAGTGACTGAACTGAACTGATGCCATATTTTCCTTATCTTGAACAGGAATAAAGATGCCCAATTTGCTGAATTGTTGTGAGTAGTACATGTGGCAAATATGTTAGGTGTTATTGTAAACTTGGCACATAGAAGGTACTAAATAATGTAAGTTTGTAAAAGCTAGAATTAAGCTTCATCATGAGGAAAGTCAGCCTTGGTCTATCTAAATACTCTTGCTTTAAGCCATAAATTCCCGAAAGCTGACAATGACAAAGGTTTTATTTGCCATATATTAGACATAGTTCAGCCAAACCATGCAAAAAACTGTTCCCTCAGATAGGGATGTGAAACCGGTTGTATCTAATACCCTACCCTGATCTGTTGGTATATCTGCCTGAGAACTGTGGAAAGGGTTCTGAGAGCATGTGTAGCCTCAGAGGAACAGAGGGCCATCATTGATTAGTCATTCCTGTCATGGAGTTGGGAGTAGGGGTGGTGGCATGTGTGCAGGCATTTTGTATGCCTGGCCTAAGTTACTTTTCCTTGTATCTTTGCCCAAAGAGACGAATACCTAGTTCTACCACTGCTGAACTGCGTAAAAGACTTCCAGAGGTAACCTTTCATTCTATTGGAAAGGCAGAGAGCAGGAAGCCTATCTCCCGGGCTTCATGCCTCCACGGTCCGTGCCATCCCCCTAGCGATTCAGTCACACTTCAGTGTCTCCATTTTCCAGTATGGGCCCTGCCCTCTCACAACTACATGCCTTGGCACTTGGTGCTTCTACTTCTAAGAATCCTATTCCCTATCTTTTGCCATGTGGCAAATCCTACTTGTCCTTCAGGATCTAGTTCAACTGTAGGTGCTTATTGTGAGGAAGCTGGATAGATTCATTTCCTGATTTTCCTTGTATCCTTGATGCCCAGCTCATAACTGTCCCTGGATTAGTGTTGATTGTACGTGGATATAAAGAGGAAGATACTGATGTGCTAGAGGTCAGGAATTTTCCTGAGAAAATAATCTAGGTTTGGTGACTGTATTGTTTCTGTCCAGAGTTTGTATAAACATGTTGTT
This sequence comes from Ovis canadensis, assembly GCF_042477335.2. Classification (NCBI taxonomy): domain Eukaryota; kingdom Metazoa; phylum Chordata; class Mammalia; order Artiodactyla; family Bovidae; genus Ovis; species Ovis canadensis. The sequence goes on from NC_091248.1 coordinate 84,871,023, forward strand.
TCAGTTCAGTCGCTCAGTCGTGTCTGACTCTTTGGGACCCCATGAATCGCAGCATGCCAGCCCGCCCTGTCCATCACCAACTCCCAGAGTTCACTTAGACTCACATCCATCGAGTTAGTGATGCCATCCAGCCATCTCATCCTCTGTTGTCCCCTACTTCTCCTGCCCCCAATCCCTCCCAGAATCAGAGTCTTTTCCAGAGAGTCAGTTCTTCACATGAGGTGGCCAAAGTTCTGGAGTTTCAGCTTTAGCATCAGTTCTTCCAGTGAACACCCAGGACTGATCTCCTTTAGGATGGACTGGTTGGATCTCATTGCATTCCAAGGGACTCTCAAGAGTCTTCTCCAATACCACAGTTCAAAAGCATCAATTCTTCGGTGCTCAGCCTTCTTCACAGTCCAACACTCACATCCATAGATGACCACAGGAAAAACCATAGTCTTGACTAGATGGACCTTAGTCGGCAAAGTAATGTCTCTGCTTTTGAATATGCTATCTAGGTTGGTCATAACTTTGCTTCCAAGGAGTAAGTGTATTTTAATTTCGTGGCTGCAATCACCATCTGCAGTGATTTTGGAGCCCAAACAAAGTCTGACACTGTTTTCACTGTTTTCCTATCTATTTCCCATGAAGTGATGGGACCAGATGCCATGATCGTCATTTTCTGAATGTTGAGCTTTAAGCCAACTTCTTCACTCTCCACTTTCACTTTCATCAAGAAGCTTTTTAGTTCCTCTTCACTTTCTGCCATAAGGGTGGTGTCATCTGCATATCTGAGGTTATTGATATTTCTCCCGGCAATCTTGATTCCAGCTTGTGTTTCTTCCAGCCCAGCGTTTCTCATGATGTACTCTGCATAGAAGTTAAATAAGCTGGGTGACAATATACAGCCTTGACGTACTCCTTTTCCTATTTGGAACCAGTCTTTGTTCCATGTCCAGTTCTAACTGTTGTTTCCTGACCTGCATACAAATTTCTCAAGAGGCAGGTTAGGTGGTCTGGTATTCGCATCTCTTTCAGAATTTTCCACAGTTTCTTGTGATCCACACAGTCAAAGGCTTTGGCATAGTCAATAGAGCAGAAGTAGATGTTTTTCTGGAACTCTCTTGCTTTTTCCATGATCCAGCGGATGTTGGCAATTTGATCTCTGGTTCCTCTGCCTTTTCTAAAACCAGCTTGAACATCTGGAAGTTCACAGTTCACGTATTGCTGAAGCCTGGCTTGGGGAATTTTGAGCATTACTTTACTGGCATGTGAGATGAGTGCAACTGTGTGGTAGTCTGAACATTCTTTGGCACTGCCTTTCTTTGGGATTGGAATGAAAACTGACCTTTTCCAGTCCTGTGGCCACTGCTGAGTTTTCCAAATTTGCTGGCATATTGAGTGTAGCACTTTCACAGCATCATCTTACAGGATTTGAAATAGCTCAATTGGAATTCCATCACCTCCACTAGCTTTGTTCGTAGTGATGCTTTCTAAGGCCCACTTGACTTCACATTCATTCCAGGATGTCTGGCTCTGGATGAGTGATCACACCATCATGATTATCTGGGTCATGAAGCTCTTTTTTGTACAGTTCTTCTGTGTATCCTTGCCACCTCTTCTTAATATCTTCTGCTTCTGTTAGGTCCATACCATTTCCATCTTTTTATGAAATGTGCCCTTGGTATCTCTAATTTTCTTGAAGAGATCTCTAGTCTTTTCCATTCTGTTGTTTTCCTCTATTTCTTTGCATTGATCGCTGAAGAAAGCTTGCTTATCTCTTCTTGCTATTCTTTGGAACTCTGCATTCAGATGCTTATATCTTTCCTTTTCTTCTTTGCTTTTCACTTCTCTTCTTTTCATAGCTATTTGTAAGGCCTCCCCAGACAGCCATTTTGCTTTTTTGCATTTCTTTTCCATGGGAATGGTCTTGATCCCTGTCTCCTGTACAATGTCACGAACCTCAGTCCATAGTTCATCAGGTACTCTATCAGATCTAGTCCCTTAAGTCTATTTCTCACTTCCATGTATAATCATAAGGGATTTGATTTAGGTCATACCTGAATGGTCTAGTGGTTTCCCCTACTTTCTTCAATTTCAGTCTGAATTTGTTAATAAGGAGTTCATGATCTGAGACACAGTCAGTTCCTGGTCTTATTTTTGTTGACTCTATAGAGCTTCTCCATCTTTGGCTGCAAAGAATATAATCAATCTGATTTCGGTGTTGACCCTCTGGTGATGTCCATGTGTAGAGTCTTCTCTTGTGTTGTTGGAAGAGGGTGTTTGCTATGACTAGTGCGTTTTCTTTGCAAAACTCTATTAGCCTTTGCCCTGCTTCATTCCACATTCCAAGACCAAATTTGCCTGTTACTCCAGGTGTTTCTTGACTTCCTACTTTTGCATTCCAGTCCCCTATAATGAAAAGGACATATTTTGGGGGTGTTAGTTCTAAAAGGTCTTGTAGAACCATTCAACTTCAACTTCTTCAGCGTTACTCGTTGGGGTATAGACTTGGATTACCATGATATTGAATGCTTTGCCTTGAAAACGAACAGAGATCATTCTGTCCTTTTTGAGATTGCATCCAAGTACTGTATTTCGGACTCACTTGTTGACCATGATGGCTACTCCATTTCTTCTGAGGGATTCCTGCCTGCAGTAGTAGATATAATGGTCATTTGAATTAAATTCACCCATTCCAGTCCATTTTAGTTAGCTGATTCCTAGAATGTCAATGTTCAGTCTTGCCATCTCTTGTTTGACCACTTCCAATTTGCCTTGATTCATGGACCTGACATTCCAGGTTCCTATACAATATTGCTCTTTATAGCATTGGACCTTGCTTCTATCACCAGTCACATCCACAGCTGGGTATTGTTTTTGCTTTGGCTCCATCCCTTCATTCTTTCTGGAGTTATTTCTCCACTGATCTCCAGTAGCATATTGGGCACCTACTGACCTGGGGAGTTCCTCTTTCAGTATCCTATCATTTTGCCTTTTCATACTGTTCATGGTGTTCTCAAGGCAAGAATACTGAAGTGGTTTGCCATTCCTTTCTCCAGTGGACCACATGTTGTTTGGGTCCCTTCAAATTTGAAAGGAGTGCTAGCTCTGATTAAGGGTTAAGATAAAAATCTAAGCAAAAATATCTTAAATGGATATATCAAATTATGATAATTGAGTCTTATAAGAACTAAGACTAGAAAGACTTGAAGTTTAAAAAAATATATGATAAAATGTGAAGATTTAAGTAAGTGAAAGTCGCTTAGTAGTGTCTGATTCATTGTGACCCCACGGACTGTAGTCCCTGGAATTCTCCAGGCCAGAATACTGAGGTAGGTAGACTTTCCCGTTTCCAGGGGATTTTCCCACTCAGGGGTCCTACCCAGGTCTCCCGCATTGCAGGCGGATTCTTTACCAGCTGAACCACAAGGGAAGCGATAAAATACACCTAACATAAAATTTACCATCTTAGCTATTTTTAAGTGTACAGTTCAGAGGCATTTACATTGTTGTTCCACTATTACCACTACCCATCTTCAGAAACCTTTTTATCTTACAAAACTGAAACTCTGTACCCATTAAACAGTAACTCTCCATTCCCCTACAGCTAGCACCTGGGAACCACCAGCTCAGATAAGTGGAATCGTATGGTAATTGTCTCTTTGTGATTGGCTTATTTTACTTAGCATAATGTCCTCAAGGTTCATCTATATTGTAGCATGTATCAGTTTCCTTTTGAAGGTGAATAATATTCCATTATATATTTATTTCATGTTTTATTTATCTGTCCCATGGACACTTGAGTTACCTCTACTCCTTGGCTATTCCTATGAACATGGGCGTTCAAATACCTCTTCAAATCCCTATTTTTGATTCTTTGAATACATACCCAGAAATGGAATTGCTAGATCAAATGGTAATTTTATTTTTAATTTTTTGAGGAACTATCATACAATTTTTCATAGCATCTGCATCATTTTACTTTCTTACTAACCGTGTAAGGGTTCCAATTTCTCCACATCTTTGCCAACAGTTGATATCTTCTGGTTTCTTTTAATAATAGCTATCCTAGTGTGATGTGGGTGTGAGGTGGTATCTCATTGTGGTTTTGATTTTCATTTCCCTAGTGATTAGTGGTGTTGAACACTTTTCACTTGCTTATTCACTATTTGTGTATATTCTTTGGAGAAATGTCTGTTCAAGTTGTTTAACCATTTTTAAAATTGGGTTGTTCGACTTTTGCTGTTGATTTGTAGGAATTCTTTATGTGGTCTGGATAGTAATTCCTGATCGACATATATCACTTTCAAATATTTTCTCCCATTCTGTGCACTGCCTTTTCACACCATTGAGTGTGTCCTTTGATGTACAGAAGTTTAAAATTTCGATGTAGCCCCAATTTATCTATTTTTATTGTTGTTTCCTGTGCTTTTGGTGTCATATCCAAGAAATTATCACCAAATCCAATGTCATAAAATGTTTCCCCCATATTTTCTTATAAAAATGTTTGATCCATTTTGAATTAGCTTTTGTATATGGTATAAAATAAGTGCCCAACTTTATTCTTTTGCATGTGAATATCCAGTTTTCCTGACACCGTTTGTAGAAAAGAATGCCCTATCTCCATTGAACTGTCTTGGTATCCTTATGGAAAATCAGTTGACCATAAATGTTAGATTTCATTTTTGGGATCTTTGTTTTATTCTGTTGACCTATATGTCTGTCTCTATGCAGGTACCAAAATTTTTTGAGTACTATAGCTTTGCAGTAAGTTTTGAAACCAAATTTTTTCAATATTGTTTTGACTATGCAGGGTCCTTGAAATTCCATATGAATCTTAGGGGGGATTTTTCTATTTCTATTGGGATTTTGATAGTGATTGAATTGAATCTGTAACTATCTTTGGATAATGTTGAATCTTAACAATATTGGGTTTTCCAAATCATGACATAGTATCTTTCCATTTATTGGTATCTTCAATTACTTTCAGTAATGTTTTATAGTTTTCAGCATATGTCTTTACCTCCTTGATTATATTTATTCCTAAGTATTTTATTCTTTTGGATGCCACTGTAAATGAAATTGTTTTCTTGATTTCCCTTTCCAATTGTTCTGTCAGTGTTTAGAAACAACTAATTTTTGAATGTTGATTTCATATCCTGTAATTTTTTGGAACTTATTAATTAGTTATAACATGTTTCCAGTTCCAAATTTTTCTTTGTTGGGAGGTTTTCTTTATTATTACAGACTCAATTTCCTTAGTAATTATATGTCTGTTCAGATTTTCTATTTCTTCATGACTCTGTCTTGGTAGCTTTTCTGTTTCTAGGAATTTGTCCATTTCATCTAGGTTATCTAATTTGTTGGCCTACAGATGTTTAAAGTACTATCTTATAATCCTTTTTATTTCTAAAAAATCAGTTGTATTGTCCCTTGTTTAATTTCTGATTTTAGTTGAGTCATTTCTTTTATTCTTAGTCAACTTGGCTAAAAGTTTGTCAGTTTTGTTGAATTTTTGAAGAAGGAACTCTTGATTTGATTGACTTTTCTATCGTTTTTCTAGTTTTTATTTTGTTTATCTTTGCTCTAATCTTTTTTATTTTCTTCCTTCTGCTAGTTTAGGGTTTAATTTATTCTTCTCCTAGTTCCTTTTGGTGTAAATTTAGGTTGTTGATTTGAGATCTTTTGTCTTTTTAATGTAAGTATTTTGAACACATTTAAATAACACTATCTATATGTATTAATATTTATTCTGGTAATTTTGCAGCAAAAATTAGTGAGCAGTTGGCAATATTTCACTCCAAATAAGATACCCTCATTAAACACTTTCCCACTCCTTATTTTTCAGTTTCAGAGTTCCACACGGCTTTGGCATCTAAGATTTTGGAGGGACTCTTCCTGTCTATATAACCCCATCAAGTTTGACAGTAATAATTTTATTTTTTGTATTGTGGATTATTTGGCTCTTTTATTAGGATAGGAGTTTCTTTCTTTAAAAGATTTTTAAAATGTGGACCTTTTAAAAAGTTTTTGTTAAATTTACAAAGATGGTTACAATATGGCTTCTGTTGTTTAGGTTCTGATTTTTTGGCTTCGAGGCATGTGGGATCTTAGCTGCTTGACCAGGGATTGAACCCATACCTCCTGCCTTGGAAGGTGAAATCTTAACTGCTGGACTGCCAGGGAAGTCCCTCAATTTTATTTTAGACCTAAGTAATTTTGTACAAAAAAGATCTTCACGACCAAGATAATCACGATGGTGTGATCACTCACCTAGAACCAGACATCCTGGAATGTGAAGTCAAGTGGGCCTTAGAAAACATCATTATGAACAAAGCTAGTGGAGGTGATGGAATTCTAGTTGAGCTATTTCAAATCCTGAAAGATAATGCTGTGAAAGTGCTGCCCTCAGTATGTCAGCAAATTTGGGAAACTCAACAGTGGCCACAGGACTGGAAAAGGTCAGTTTTCATTCCAATCCCAAAGAAAAGCAATGCCAAAGAATGCTTAAACTACCACACAGTTGCACTCATCTCACACGCTAGTAAAATAATGCTTAAAATTCTCCAAGCCAGGCTTCAGCAATACGTGAACTGTGAACTTCCAGATGTTCAAGCTGGTTTTAGAAAAGGCAGAGGAACCAGAGATCAAATTGCCAACATCCGCTGGATCATGGAAAAAGCAAGAGAGTTCCAGAAAAACATCTACTTCTGCTCTATTGACTATGCCAAAGCCTTTGACTGTGTGTATCACAAGAAACTGTGGAAAATTCTGAAAGAGATGCGAATACCAGACCACCTAACCTGCCTCTTGAGAACTTTGTATGCAGGTCAGGAAACAACAGTTAGAACTGGACATGGAACAAAGACTGGTTCCAAATAGGAAAAGGAGTACGTCAAGGCTGTATATTGTCACCCAGCTTATTTAACTTCTATGCAGAGTACATCATGAGAAACGCTGGGCTGGAAGAAACACAAGCTGGAATCAAGATTGCCGGGAGAAATATCAATAACCTCAGATATGCAGATGACACCATCCTTATGGCAGAAAGTGAAGAGGAACTAAAAAGCTTCTTGACAAAAGTGAAAGAGGAGAGTGAAGAAGTTGGCTTAAAGCTCAACATTCAGAAAATGACGATCATGGCATCTGGTCCCATCACTTCATGGGAAATAGATAGGAAAACAGTGAAAACAGTGTCAGACTTTGTTTGGGCTCCAAAATCACTGCAGATGGTGATTGCAGCCATGAAATTAAAATACGCTTACTCCTTGGAAGGAAAGTTATGACCAACCTAGATAGCATATTCAAAAGCAGAGACATTATTTTGCCAACAAAGGTCCATCTAGTCAAGACTATGGTAGTCTTTTTCCAGTAGTCATGTATGGATGTGAGAGTTGAACTGTGAAGAAAGCTGAGCACCGAAGAATTGATGCTTTTGAACTGTGGTGTTGGAGAAGACTCTTGAGAGTCCCTTGGACTGCAAGGAGATCCAACCAGTCCATTCTAAAGGAGATCAGTCCTGGGTGTTCACTGGAAGGACTGATGCTAAAGCTGAAACTCCAGTACTTTGGCCACCTCATGCGAAGAGTTGACTCACTGGAAAAGGCTCTGATGCTGGAAGGGATTGGGGGCAGGAGGAGAAGGGGACAACAGAGGATGAGATGGTTGGATGGCATAACTGACTCGATGGACGTGAGTCTGAGTGAACTCTGGGAGTTGGTGATGGACAGGGAGGCCTGGCGTGCTGCAATTCATGGGGTTGCAAAGAGTCGGACACGACTGAGCAACTGAACTGAACTGAATTTTATTTTATAGTGATTATATCTATATTTAACAATGGACTCATTTTGTTTGAAACAGTGCTTAGAGGAAATGAGTCTACTTTGCTTCTAAAATATTTAATATGAAGTGCTACCTTAACTTCAATAAGAATAGATCAATTGGAGTAGTATTTAAACAAGAGTAAAAATAGTAACTCTTCAGGGAAATAGATGGATTAGGGTTTTATTGGCTCTCCAAATTTATAACCTGGAGAAGAAATGTGTTTGGCTTGTATCCACTTGCTTGGAATGGCAAGTAAATCCATCACACCAAGGGTTGGAACACTCCTTTGTGGTTTGAATACTGACGGGAGGCTATATATATTAGCATGTTTTTGCTGCATGTAACAGAAAGGGGGACTCATACGGACTTCAATAATAGAGAAATGTCTCTCTTCCTATTACTAGAAGTTCAGAGGCAGTCAGGCTCTGAAGCAGCAAAACTCAGGTATATGATCTAGGACCCAAGCATCCAGCCTGGATCACCTCATGGTCATAGAAGGCTGCCAGTAACCAGGAGGGGTGATACGTTTTCTTACTCAAAGCTTGGAATATTCCCCATTCTGCGCATCCCAGTCTAAAACATGGGATTAAAGGCCTCCTATATGGTCCATTATGGTAGTGGTTACCATATGTGACTATTAAACACCTGAAATATGGAGAAGGAAATGGCAACCCACTCCAGGATTCTTGCCTGGAAAAGTCCGTGGACAGAGGAGCCAGGTGGGCTGCAGTCCATGGGGTCACATGACTGAGCACACGTGTGTGAGGGTGGAGGGAGGTGGGTTGGTAGCAATAAACTGTAGAACTAAAAATAAAGAAATACCTGAATTATGACTATTCCAATGGACATGTGCTGTAAGCGTAAAAAGCACACTCAACTTTGAAGACTTCATATGAAGTAAAAGAATGTAAAGTATCTTGATAATTGTTGTGCTGACTATATGTCTGAATGATGATACTTTGGATATGTATAAGGGATATGTAAATATATTTTAGAAGTTAATTATTTCACCTGTTTCTTTTTACAATGTGCCTACTAGAAAACACCATTATGTTTGTGGCTTGCTTTATGTTTCTGTTGGACAGCACTGCTCTAGTCTGACGGGACCAGCTTTGGACACAATTTGGGCTGACAGGAATGCCATGTACTAAGTGGCTGAGGGAGTGAGTAGCTATTGAGAAGAGTCGATCATAATGTCCCCCACAAAAGGAGAGGAATGGGGGACACCTGTGTGTCTCTGTGCTCTGAAAATGACTTTTCAGTTCACATCCCTGTGTGTTCCGGGATTTGAAACAATGCCAGCCCTTCCAAAGCCACTCTTCATTTCCTTCTTTCATGCCTGTTTTCAAGTCTACATGAAGCCATTTGCTGATCTGGTTGCAGAGAGGACAAGATGAATTAAAGAGTAATGGGAATAAGAGGGCAGAGTGAGCATGCTGGCTGTAGTAGGTTGGCTGCACAAATAGCTAAAGTTCCATCACAGGTGAAGACACTTCGGAAAGGCCCTGTTGAAACTGCTTTGCATAAGCTAGTCATTTCCCTACTTCATATGATGGAACATTCTAACAGATACTCCTTCTCTGCTGGCTATGTTGGCCTGCATGAAAAAGCACGTAGAAGGACTTGGTTAATAGCAAGGTGGGTGTTGGTGGCTTCTTTCCTGGCACCCTGCCTGGGAGAGGGAAGAAGCTGGGGGTGGAGGGGCTGTGCTGATCCCCTGCTCTGATTGCTTACCACGGTTGCCATCTTGATGCTTTCTGCTGATTTTCTACTCTCTTAGCCCTATACAGACTGACCACTTTTATCCACCACGTTCTTTACCATGGAGTTTCTCCAGATGCTCTTTGGCTTCCTCTCCACATAAAACCTAGTGTGTGTTACTCACCATCACACCGTCTCTACCAGACTTTTTTCCAAAGTGTCATCCAGGCCGTGTGCTTCAGAATCATCTGAGGAGCTAGTTTAAAGGCAGCTCATCAGGACTTCCCTGGCAGTCCAGTGGTTAAGACTGTGCTGCCAAGGCAGGGGATGCAGTTTTGATCCCTGGTCAGGGAACTAAGATCCCACAAGCCACGGGGCAGCTAAAAGATGAAAATAAATAAGGAGTTTGTTTGTAGGTCAGATGTTTACAAATGGAATTGAAAAAGAAAAATGTAATTCATCGAAGCTACTGGATTAGAATCTCTGGTGAGGTAGAATTTCTAACAGGCTCCCCAGGTGAATCCTACCCTTGCCCAAGTCCAAGAACTTCAGAGACTCTTATGGAGAGAGCGAATGCAAGCAGGTGGGGAAGAGATTGTTTTCCAGTGTGGATCCTGGTGAGGGTTCAGTCCTCAGTTGGGGAAATGGGCCTTTCTGGATTTCTGTAAGGAAAGCAGGACCAGCGTCTGGTGGACTGAAGGGTGATGGTGGTGTCAAGATGAAGAAATACGGCCAAGAAAGTGTGCTCTCTTCCGGGGCATGGCAGCCGAGGCCAGGAAGTGACTCGTCCCTCTAGTGGCTCAAGGCCTCTCAGAAGGAGGCCACACCCTGGGGAACCCAGGTGTGTTTGCTTCTGAGAAAAGGCACACTCACTGGGGATTTTCAGAGACAACTGTGGAAGTGGGGGAGGAGGTGAAGTCCTTCAGCTGGGCAGATGAGGCTTCACATGGTTTCTGGGCTTGGTAAAAATAGTAACCTGCAGTTACGCTAGTGAGGCTAGAGGACAGTTCAGTCACCGTCAAAAAATTTTGCAAAATAGCAGGAAAGCGTCACGCATAATGCATCTCCCCCAGGATTCTGTAGCTTCAGTCTACCCAGTTGGAGCCCCATTTGTGTGGGAGATGTGAGTAGAGACATTCATGCTTGTTTTCCCAGCTCTGACCGGATCTCTGTGCCCCTCGCTTCACTATATATTCAGGGACTCAACCTTTTGCCTTGAAGGCAGGGCCAGAGCTCCTCAAATCTGGCAGAGCCGCTGGAGTTGCCCCAAGCACGGAGTGTCCTGGCATTTCCTGCATCCCAGCAGATGCCAGAGAAGCACCAGGCATCTGAATCAACTGCCCATCCTGGGGCCAACATAGGCATCAACACTGTACTTCTCCGCTGCGCCTTTGGAGGGTATGGTTGTGTTTTTGGAAGAGACCCAGAAGAACTGGGAGCCCTAGGCCACATTGTGAGACTTCCACCATTCCCAGAGAGCTCAGGAACTGCTCCTTGGGGTGGAGGTGAACAAAGAGGGCAGCTGCCTGGCAACTTCCCTTCCATGCATCTCCTCTGCATCAGAGGCTTCAATCTTCAGGCTTCTCCCCTGTAATTCCTCCACCCAAGAGGCCTTTGAAATTGCCGCAGTACCACCCAGTACACTGGAACTTCGGACTTTCTGGCTTCCAGAAAGTGGAGGCAGCTGGAAAACCAAGTGTACAGGCAGGAAGGGGAAGGGGTCCCTATATGTGGAGGGAAGGTGGTTGTGGGGTAGGAAGCACCCTGAGATATGGAATTTTGGGTGCCCCAGTTGAAAAAGCATTTCTCTCTGGTCCAGACAGTCAACTGTCTCTGGCTGCACACATTTTGGCCTTTGACAACATGAATGTTAGTTATAGTCCTGCCTGTTATCTATTGATCTTACCTGTGAATAACACTTTTTATTATATTGAAAATTAAATTGCTAGAGAACACCTTGGTATCCTCTAGATATAAAATGCAGGAGCCACTTCAGTTTGGACCTTTCGGGCCATTGGGGTCACCATTATATGCAGGCTGCCTCTGATGGAAGGAATGGAGCTGGAGTGTGTAAGAGCTGTTACTGTTCCCACAGAGCATGTTCATTCCTTTCTGACAGTATTTGAGGCTATAGGCTCTATTTCTCTCTAAAGAAAGAAACCAGTATACAATAAAAATCTTGTGACGTTAGACTAGGTGAAACTGAAGGCACTGATTTTTCTTTAGTCTAGGACACCCATTTCAATAACTGAAGGAATTGAGAATGTGTAGCATTCTGAGACCATGTGAAGCTGAGTTTAAGTGAAAGATGACTCCTGGTCCTTTCAGTCTTACTTTAAAAATAAACTATATAATTAAACAGCTATAGATACTTCTCTTGTGGGGAGGAAAACAGCAGTCAAGTTATTTTTGCAATCGTGCCAACAGGGCAGTAGGTTTCCTAACCCTTTGGCAAAATAGAGAATCAATACTAATCAGAAAAAATGCTAACAAAAGGGAAAAACCTCATGGGAGCCTCAGGCGATAAAAGAATTAAAATGTGAGTAAAACATCACAGGTCAGCATTAAAATAGACAGTGCATTTCTTTGCCGAGGCAAAGTATCCAGCTAATAACTAGAGGTGTAAAATGGGCTTAACCACACTGAGGGGTCCTAGAATATCTATTTCACTTCCCCCTCACTTCCATACAGAAAGAAGCCTTCACAGGGACCCAGTCACTCCACAAGCAGTCATTTGGGGTCAGATGTTTCTCCCTGAAGGCAAAAAATCTCTGGGAATATAAAATTCGTCCATGCTTAATTTCTCAATTTTGATAGCAAAGAGACCAGACTTGCTTTCAAAGAGGAAAACTGATTACCTGTTGGTTAGTTTTGCAAATCAATAAGATGCTTTAAAATACTTACTGGGAAAATGATGAAGAAAAAGTGGTCCATTATATAGACAGGCTGAATTCTGACTAAAAGCAAATTGAAGTCATCTCCACTTAGAAGGGTTTTATGCTCAGTTGGTGAAGAATCCGTCTGCAATGCGGGAGATCCTGGTTCAATTCCTGAGTTGGGAATATCTACTGGAGGAGGGATAGGCTACCCACTCCAGTATTCTTGGGCTTCCCTTGTGGTTTAGGTGGTAAAGAATCCGCTGACAAGCGGGAGACCCGGGTAGGCTCTCTGGGTTGGGCAGATCCCCTGGAGAAGGGAAAGACTATCAACTCCAGTATTCTGGCCTAGAGAACTTCATGGACTGCACAGTTCACGGGGTCGCAAAGAGTCAGACATGACTGAGCAATTTTCACCATGGACTTATTAGAGAGGAACTCTCAGTTCAGTTCAGTCACTCAGTCGGTCTAACTCTTTGAGACCCCATGGACTGAAGCATGCAAGGCCTTCCAGCCCATCGCGAACTCCCAGTTTACTCAAACTCATGTCCATTGAGTCGGTGATGCCATCCAACCATCTCATGCTTTGTCGTCCCCTTCTCCTGCCTTCAATCTTTCCTAGCATCAGGGTCTTTTCAAATGAGTCAGCTCTTCACATCAGGCAGCCAAAGTATTGGAGTTTCAGTTTCAGCATCAGTCCTTCCAATGAATATTCAGGACTGATTTCCTTTAGGATGGACTGGTTGGATGTCCTTGCAGTCCAAGGGACTCTCAAGAGTTCTCCAACACCACAGTTCAAAAGCATCAATTCTTTGGCACTCAGCTTTCTTTATAGTCCAACTCTCACATCCATACATGACTACTGGAAAAACCAGTAGCTTTGACTAGATGGACCTTGGTTGGCAAAGTAATGTCTCTGCTTTTCAATATGCTGTCTAGGTTGGTCATAACTCTCCTTCCAAGGAGCAAGCATCTTTTAATTTCATGGCTGCAATCACCATCTGCAGTGATTTTGGAGCCCCAAAAATAAAGTCTGACACTGTTTCCACTGTTTCCCCATCTATTTGCCATGAAGTGATGGGACCAGATGCCATGATCTTAGTTTTCTGAATGTTGAGCTTTAAGCCAACTTTTTCACTCTCCTCTTTCACCTTCATCAAGAAACTCTTTAGTTCTTCACTTTCTGCCGTAAGAGTGGTGTCATCTGCATATGTGAGGTTACTGATATTTCTCCCGGCAATCTTGATTCCAGCTTGTGTTTCTTCCAGTCCAGCATTTCTCATGATGTACTCTGCATATGAGTTAAATAAGCAGGGTGACGATATACAGCTTTGACATTCTCCTTTTCCTATTTGGAACCAGTCTGTTGTTCCATGTCCAGTTCTGTTTCTTCCTGACCTACATACAGATTTCTCAAGAGGCAGGTCTGGTGGTCTGGTATTTCCTTCTCTTTAAGAATTTTCCAGAGTTTGTTGTGGTCCATACAGTCAAAGGCTCTGGCATAGTCAATAAAGAAGAAGTAGATGTTTTTCTGGACTCTCTTGCTTTTTTGATGATCCAACAAATGTTGGCAATTTGATCTCTGGTTCCTCTGCGTTTTCTAAAACCAGCTTGAATATCTGGTAGCTCACAGTTCACATATTGTTGAAGCCTGGCTTGGAGAATTTTGAGCATTACTTTACTAGCGTGTGAGATGAGTGCAAATTGTGTGGTAGTTTGAGCATTCTTTGGCATTGCCTTTCTTTGGGATTGGAATGAAAACTGACCTTTTCCAGTGCTGTGGCCACTGCTGAGTTTCCCAAATTTGCTGGCATATTGAGTGCAACACTTTCACAGCATCATCTTTAAGGATTTGAAATAGCTCAATTGGAATTCCATCAGCTCCACTATCTTTGTTCATAGTGATGCTTCCTCAGGCCCACTTGACTTCACATTCCAGGATGTCTGGCTCTAGGTGAGTGATCACACCATTGTGATTATCTGGGCCATGAAGATCTTTTTTGTACAGTTCTTTTGTTTATTCTTGCCACCTCTTAATCTTCTGCTCTGTTAGGTCCATACCATTTCTGTCCTTTATTGAGCCCATCTTTTTATGAAATGTTCCTTGGTATCTCTAATTTTCTTGAAGAGATCTCTAGTCTTTCCCATTCTGTTGTTTTCCTCTATTTCTTTGCACTGATCACCAAGGAAGGCTTTCTTATCTCTCCTCGCTATTCTTTGGAACTCTGCATTCAAATGGGAATATCTTTCCTTTTCTCCTTTGCTTTTCACTTCTCTTCTTTTCACAGCTATTTAAGGCCTCCTTAGACAGCCATTTTACTTTTTTGCATTTCTTTTTCTTAGGGATGGTCTTGATTCCTGTCTCCTATATAATGCCATGAACTTCCATCCATAGGTCATCAGGCACTCTGTCTATCAGATCTAGTCCCTTAAGTCTATTTCTCACTTCCATGTATAATCATAAGGGATTTGATTTATGTTATACCTGAATGGTCTAGTGGTTTTCCCTACTTTCTTCAATTTAAGTCTGAATTTGGCAATAAAGAGTTCATGATCTGAGCCACAGTCAGCTCCCGGTCTTGTTTTTGCTGACTATATAGAGCTTCTCCATCTTTGGCTGCAAAGAATATAATCAACCTGATTTTGATGTTGACCATCTGGTGATGTCCATGTGTATAGTCTTCTCTTGTATTGTTGGAAGAGGGTGTTTGCTATGACCAGTGCATTCTCTTGGCAAAACTCTATTAGCCTTTGCCCTGCTTCATTCTGTACTCTAAGGCCAAGAGGTCACCTTTATCTTCATTATCTCCCCCATAGTTTAAAGTGAAATCACTCAGTTATGTCCAACTGTTTGTGACTCTATGGACTGTAGCCTACCAGGGTCCTCCATCCATGGGATTTTCCAGGCAAGAATACTGGAGTGGGTTGTTATTTCCTTCTCCAGGAGATCTTCCTGACCCAGGGATTGAACCGGGGTCTCCTGCATTGTAGGCAGACACTTTACCATCTGAGCCACCTGGAAAGTCCCCTCCATAGTTTGGCCCCAGGTAAATAACAGAGAGGGAACACAACCTTACCCATCAACAGAAAATTAGATTAAAGATTTATTGAATTTGGCCCCGCCCATCAGAACAAGACCTAATTTTCCCCTCAGTCAGTCTTTAAGCTTCCATAAGCCTCTTACCCTTCTCCATCAGAGGGCAGATAGACTGAAAACCACAATCACAGGAAATTAACCAATCTGATGTCATTGACCACAGCCTTGTCTAACAGTGAAACTATGAGCCATGCTGTGTAGGGTCACCCAAGACGGACGGGTCATTTTGGAGAGTTCTGACAAAACACTGTCCACTGGAGAAGGGAATGGCAAACCATTTCAGTATTCTTCCCTTGAGAGCCCCATGAACAGTATGAAAAGGCAAAAAGATAGGACGCTGAAAGATGAACTCCTGAGGCCAGTAGGTGCCCAATATGCTACTAGAGAGCAGTCGAGAAATAACTCCAGAAAGAATGAAGAGATGGAGCCAAAGGAAAAACAACACCCAGCTGCGATGTGACCGATGATGGAAGCAGGGTCTGATGCTGTAAAGAGTATAGGAACCTGGAATGTTAGGTCCATGAATCAAGGCAAATTGGAAGTGGTCAAGCAGAAGATGGCAAGAGTGAACATTGACTTTTTAGGAATCAGTGAACTAAAATGGACTGGAATGGATGAATTTAACTCAGATGACAATTATATCTACTACAGTGGGCAAGAATCCCTTAGGAGAAATGGAGTAGCCATCATAGTCAACAAGAGTCTGAAATGCAGTACTTGGATGCAGTCTCAAAAACAGCAGAATGATCTCTGTTCATTTCCAAGGCAAAGCATTCAATATCACGGCAATCCGAGTCTATGCCCCAAACAGTAATGCTGAAGAAGCTGAAGTTGAATGGTTCTATGAACACCTACAAGACCTTCTAGAAAAAATACCCAAAAAAGATGTCCTTTTCATTACAGGGGACAGGAATGCAAAAGTAGGAAGTCAAGAAACACCTGGAGAGGGGAACTCTCAATAGTTAGTAGTTATTCAGGGTCATCAGTGGTTACTGAGTGCTCTCACCGGGAATTTCTATATTTCAAAACCAAATCCTTACACAAAACAAAACAAAAAACACTGTTATGGAATCTAGCTATTATCGAGGGAGTGCATTTGCCAAATATAAATCAATTCTTTTTTTTTTCCCCCCATATCATGGAGAGTGGATCTGTATCTTCACCATTTGAAAGAATGCAATCCACTTCCAGAGACAATCTATCTGGGCTGCCCAGGTGACCTGATCTTATGTACCCTAAAGCTGCTACATCAGTGCCTGAAGATCTCCATGATAAGGCTGGCCATGACAAATTAAATATTTTAATAACTAGAGTCTAAGCTTGCACCCAGATTTCATAGTATTTTAGAATTTAAAATATTATAATTATTATTATTTTAGAATTTAGAATTTTTTAAAAGTGTATTGCAGAACCCAACTTACATCTTTGTGTTAAAATGAACTGCATTTTAAATTCATTTAAAATGAATGTGAGTTTATCTCAGGGGCATGATAACAACAGCTAGTTCTTATTCCTGTTTCTCAATTAACCATGTGGCTTTTCTTAATAATATCTTGGCATTCATATAATAATGGTTAATACTTAATAATTATTGAGCACACACAAATGTGCTAGGCACTATGCTAGGCCCTTTATTTACATGGGTTTTTGCAATCAATTCTCATAGCATCCCTATGAGGTACAAGATGTTATTACAGCCACTTTGGAGATACAGAAACTGAGGGTTGGTGAACTTGGCCAAGGTCACCCACCTCTACTACCAAAATGAGGCCAAGGCAGTTTGATAGGAAAGTGGGCCCTTACCAAGCACTGCGCGTGGTTTCCCTGAGTTCAGGCGGTGTGGACTGTGCCCATACTCACATGCATACCACCTCATTACTCAGCTACTATTTCTGCTCCAGAACTGCCAATATTTTCAGTCCTTATGAATTTTCGTTCAATTTTCTTCCTTTTAGTTTTGCCTATCCCATTTATTTCCTGTTTCCAGAATTGTTTGTCTTACACAATAGGTAGTTATCTAGAAATGCTTGTTTTCTCAGTGTTAAATGCCACGAACATTGTTCAATTTGTTGTTTTTGCTGTTCTGGCTGGTCTAGCTTCAGTAATATAGCTTTTCAATTTAGAGGAAGCCTGCAGAGGAAATAACTCAGTATCTCTTATTTACATACTGGTGTGTGGGACCCATAAATTATAAAGGTGGCATCTGATAATGCAGTGCCTATACTGCCCTTTTCTTTATTCTTTCTAAAATGGTGACACAAATCACTATCCTAAGTTGATATTTTCCTGGAGCAATCTGATATTCGCTGAAAGATCTAAAATGAAAGTTTCTTTCTTTTTGAAAAATTACAGCTATTCTTCCTTCGGATGAAGTTGTTAGACAGTTGATCTCCAGTTGGGAACATTCTAATTAAGAAACATAGGAGAACTCGATGGTGCAAGATATATTTGTGAACAATGAAGTAAAAATATTAATATTTCATGTTCATTATAGCAATATTTATAATAGCTTAAAATTGAGAATAACGTAAATGCGCCAAAACAAGTGATTGGTTAAATAAATTATGTCATCCATATTTTAGAATATCATACTGCCCCCCAAAATATTTTAGAACACATTTTAAAGGTATAGGAGAAAACTTTATAATAGATTATTAAGTGACAAAAGCAAATGATGAAGTCGTATGAGTTATTCCTTAGTCCAAGAGTCATTTAGATGTCTATTTTTACTTTTCCAAAAATAAGCTTTTTATTTTCGTTGTTGAGCTTACTGTTTGATAATTTCTGTATTATTGTGGACAGACAACACTGTCTCTATGATATCAGTTCTTGGAAATTTGTTGAAATTTTCTTCTTATTTGGTACAGGCCTCGGAGCAGCCAATTTTTATACTCGTATATTGGCTGGATTTTCTTTTCACATGACAACTCAAAATTAATTTCCATACACAAAACTGGGCTTGGTACTCCAATCTTTCTCAGATATCTCCCAAATCAAACTGTACCTGATGCTGATATTTGTGTTCGAGTCTTGTCTGGATTTTGGAAATAAAAGACACATTTTTGACCAGTTCTAGAATGCAAGTCAGAGCCTATGGGATTAACCATTTTCTTTTCTCAGTTTGACATTTTATAATATAAGTGTTAACCTACAAAAGATGATATATTTATTGGTTGATGTTGGCTATAGATCAGGGTTTCTCATCTTCAACACCGTTGACATTTCGAGCTGGAGAACTTTCTGTTGAGGGGGCATGCAGTCTTGTGCATTGTAGAATGTCCAGCAGCATCCTTAGCCTCTACCCTCTAGATGCCAGTAGCAAAGACTCCCTCCTCAGCTGTGACAATTAAAACTGTCCCCTAGGGGGCAAAATCACCCCCAACTGAGAATTATTATTATAGAGAAATGGCAAGTTCCCTATTAAAACTAGTGACTAAGGGTGGGTTTCACTGAGTCAATAAGCACTATATTGTAGTAAGTCAATGTATTGAGTCTTTAATGTATACAAGGCATGGTGCTTTTTACAGAAGCAGTTTTATTTAGGCATATAGAAAGTAAGCTAAGGTCTGCCTTACTCTCATGAAGCCATCTGTGGAGCATGACGACTTTGTAATACCAGGTTTCGCTCTGTACTATGAAGGCAATCACTCTGTCTTCTTAGAGCCCTTGGAAGAATGTGTGCACAGAGCGTCAAAGCCTGCTGGGACATACTGTCACTCGGCAAATTGCAACTGTAACTATTATTATTATTCAAGCTGACTTCATGCAGGTAGACCATCAACTGGCTTGGGGAGTCTGCCCCTTCAGCTCACAATACACACCACACCCACACATCTTTCTGAATTGTTTTTATCAGAACAATCTCAGCATCCATGAGCAAACAAACAAGCAAACAAATGCATTAAAGAAAATCATGTGAAGCAACTGAGTATCTGGCCAATAGTTAAAGTTCATGTTCCAAAGCCCCTCTGTGCATCAGAAGAACCATGGTCTCTGCAACAGCGTATGACCCATGTGCTATTTATGTCTTGGGTGGCACATTGCTGCTACTGCTGGAGGAATGAATGGCTGTTTGGAGATTTCTTTTGCCTGGTTCATTATCTGTTTTAAACTATCAGGGCTCCATCTGAGTGGGCCAACAGGAAGCCTGCTTTTGATTTAACAGTGCTCTGAACAAGCTCCTTCTATGGCTTTCCAAGAATTAATTACAGAGCTTAGTAAAGGCGCCGGCTGCAAAGTCCCACAGATGCCTTTATGAGCAATTACAGCAGCCACACTGATGCCAGTAGAATAAGAATTTCCTTGGAGGACTGCTTGGAAAGAGAGGACTGGCTTGTGGAAATATGAGCACACAGAGTTCTCCATCTGTAGTTTACAGGGGAATTTAAAAAGTCACAAAGTGAGAAGAGATTGGTTGATGGTGCACAACATCTGTGTTATTGGGCACTTGTAGAAATAGGCTTGTGTAATTTGACCAGAAAAAAAAAAAGAGAGAGAGATCATTTGATATGTTGAGATTGGAGCACTGTAGAGGGAAACACCTTAGTGCTCACCAGGGAAGGGTGCAAAGCCGAAGTCTGGGATCTAATTGCATGTCCGTGCAGCACAGAGTCATTCAAACTGGTGGGCTTGCAACTCTGGGCATGAAGCAAATCCATACGGTGGCTCTTAACCAACTGTAGCAGTCGAGTGAGTTCTGGGAGCACATTTGCTTTAGGAGGGCAGATTGAATACTGCTGGACTCCTTGCTCAGATGTTTCCATTGTTTGTATTGGCAGCATGATTGTATTAACAAGATGCAGAGGTGAATCCAGTGGGAAACCCATTGAGAGAAGGGGGTTCCTTTGCTGAGCAAAGGATTGTACAAACCTTCCTGGGGCAGGTGCCCGCTGTCTCCTGAAGGCAGGCTCACTGCTCCCATGCAGGTGGATGGAGCTAAAATGGCTTTCCATAGCTACTTAGTGAATGCATAAGAGATGAATGACTCAGAACTGCTCACTTCACAAGCCACTCACTTACACCATTAGGAAGAAATTAGAGTAGTGGGAGAAACTACTCAGCCTCTTATTCTTGTTGGTAACAAGGGTAGATTTCAGAAGGGCAGACGTTTTAATATAAATATCCAGCTGTGCAATAGTCTCATGGACTTAAATTAGGGGTCCTACTCACCAGGGACCTGTATGTCCCCTCTCTCCTTGTGTCCTAGGCTGTTGGATGCTAAGAGTGAAACTTCATCTCCCAGTAATTGAAGAATGTGGCCTCTGGGTCTCTATGCACTTGTGGGTTTTGCCTGGTGCCAGTGTTTTCATGTACATAAGGAAGTTCCACATTTACTCCTTGCCCACACATTTGTGAGCTTTTTGTAGAGACATGGGGCTCCTGGCCAAAATCTGTTACCATAATTGAGAAAAATAAATTTAAAAATTAAATTTGCTCCTATAATTTTGTTTTTCTGTGGGGAACCGTCTAAATCATTGTCAAACAATCCTTTTGCTCTTAATCATTTCTCCCTGTCCTTAAACATTTGGGGAAATGAAATTCTCCATTTGGATGAATAGGTCATTCTCACCAGCCTTTACCAGACAGCATAAGCCCCTTAGTGGTCTTGTCCAGTCTTGCAGTTTTTGTAGACTGTAACTTCCAAATTTGCATTTCCAGCCCAGCCTGTTCTCCCAAGACAGGTTCATGTCTCTAAGATAACCACACCCAACTCCTGAATTCACTGATGCAAATCTGTGCCACTTGGTCTCCCATGACATCAGGAGATGGCCAGTTCAGCCTTCCAGCAGCTCAGGTTAAATACTTTGTCATCAGGGACTTCCTTGGTGGCCCCATGGTTAAGAATCTGCCTGCCAATTCAGGGCACACAGGTTCAGTCCCTGGTCTGGGAAGATCCTACATGCCCCAGGACAGCTAAGACTGCAAGCTGAAACTACTGAAGCCCAAAACTAGAGAAAGCCTGCACACAGCAATGAAGACCCATCACAGCCAAAAAAATAATTAAAAAAAAAAACAACTTTGTCATTCATAAAAAGGAATGAAATATTGCCATTTGCAGCAACATGGACAGACCTAGAGATTATCATACTGAATGAAGTCAGACAGAGAAAGACAAATATTATATAATATCACTCCCATGTGGATTCTGAAAAATAATGCAGATTAATCTATATACAAAATAGAAACAGACTCACAGACATAGAAAGCAAATTTATGGTCACCAAAGGCAAAAGAAGGTAGGGAGGGATAAATTAGAAGCAGGGGTTAGTAGATACTACTATATATAAAGTAGATAAGCAATAAGGATTTATTACATAGCACAGGGAACTATAGTTGATATTTTATAACCTATAATGGAAAAGAATCCTAAAAAAGAATAAAAATACATATACATAAGAATATATACATATGGGCTTCCCTGGTGGCTCACACAGTAAAGAATCTGCCTGCAGTGCAGGAGACCTGGGCTCTGTCCCTCGGTTGGGAAGATCCCATGGAGAAGGGAATGGCTACTCACTCCTGTATTCTTGCCTGGAGAGGTCCATGGACAGAGGTGCCTGGTGAGCTACAGTCCATGGGGTTGAAAAGAGTTAGTTGGACATGACTGAGCGCTTTTACACACACATGTATATCACTGAATCACTTTGCTGTCCACCTGAAACTAACACAATATTGTAAATCAATTATACTTCAGTTAAAAAAAAAAGGCAAACAAAAAACTTTGGCATCAATCTGGACTCTTTCCTTTTGCTCACCTACCCCGCCCTACACCATCTAATCTGCTTGGAAAATCTGTGACTCCTTCTTCAAAAATCTATCCACAATCCAACCATTTCTCCCACCTCCTCTGCTACCACTCGAGACTAGGTTACTTTTGTCTCTTAACTAGTTACTTCAGTTAGTGAAGATTCTGGGCCAAGTTCCAATGTGTGTGTGTCAGGGAGGGGGCGGTGTGTGGGAGGGGTGATGAGTTTCTCCACAGATTCCACAGGAACTCTGCTTCATCAGTTATGTGTCCTACAATTCATTTCAATTCTGACACTATCTACCCAGAGATAGTATCAGATTCCACAGGTTAAGGGCTCAGTCCTGCAAGACGGTCCCCCTCCCCCTTCAGAGGCCAGCCTCAAGTCCTGGTTGTCACTCGTGCTTCTGATCAACCTAAAGATGGAACGTTCCAATGATGCTCTCCTTTGTTTGATTAACTTGTTAGAGCAGCCACATCACTCTCCAATATAATATATAGTTTCTTTATTCATTGTGGTCCTTGTTCATTGCCTGTTTCTCCCAATTAGGATCTAATCTCTGTCAGGACAGATATTTTTGATTATTTTGTTTAGTGATACATTTCAACTGCCTAGAAGTTTCTTTGTACAAATATTTGTACAAGGAAACACCTTCCTTCATCATATGTAAAAATGTACGAGGTACTATAGAAATAGGCAAAGGATTCGATTATTGAAAGGGAACGAGTATACAAATTAATGGTTTGGCTCAATTTCACTTTTTTCCTCTTCACCTATGATGTACAATAGAAGAGTCAAATCCATCAAATTTTAGGTTCATTAGGCTGGAAACTGCTTATGTAGGTAGGGATCAATCAACCCAGTTTGGCACTCTGTTCTAACCCTGACCCTGAGCTCTGTGCTTGGTAGGTACTCCACATTATGAGCTGAATGAACAACGAATGAATTTAGGGCTTGGACTTTCCATCCACACAAAGGTCTATGATGGACTGCTATTCTGGGTCATTGAAACAAACTATTTACCTATATTTTTAAACTAAGAAATAAATTCACTTAGGTGAGGTTTTTTTTTTTTTTAATGAAGGATGGGGTAGGGTAGGGGGATGTTGTGGTGGAAGAAGTAGATTTGGGAGTTGGAAATCCTGGGTACAGTTTCTGGCCCCAACACACTGTGAACAATTTTACTTATTCAGGGTACTATATGACTTTGTACGTGGTATTTCATTTGTCCAAATATCTGTTTCCTTTTCTAAAAAGTGTGGGAAATGACTGCAAAATCTGGAGAGATTTTTCTAAACATTCTGAAAAAGAAGCAGCAGTAACTTTTGTTCAGTTTCCTTCCTTCTTTCATTCTTCCTATTCCCTTCCTCAGCAGCTAAAGAATGAGACTCTAAGGAAAAATAATTATTAATGCTAGCTCAGCTGGACCAGGTTTGAATCCAGGATCTGCTTCCTAACAGCTGTATGACTTGGGGGTAAATAATTTAACTCTGCTGAGCATCATTTCCTCATCTGAAAAATAGGATAAATACTTCCTGCCCTACAGGATTATATCATATGGATCATAGGAGATGATGTCCACTGCACTGGACACAATCTGGCACAAAGGAAGCATTAGGCAGATGGTAGCTATGGGAAAGGACCCATGGGAAGGAAAGCGGGCATGTGTGCCCTTTGAGAAGTGGAGTAACTCAGAGGTGGGGGCCTCCCCGTGAATAGTGTTTGAGGGATTTGCACACTGACCTGCACTGCAGGGTTTCTCAGACTCATTTTATGACATACATAGAAGATGGCAAAAGTGTTCTATAACCACATTTTTGTAAAAAACAAACCAAAAAAAAAAACAACACGAAAACATGCCACTGCTTTTCGGTTCTTAATAGTTATGGAGAAGAATGTGGTCTCTCTGTGATGGGTGGATATATTTGACAGAAGGCTCTCTTTCCTGCTCTAGAGAACAAAATGCCCATCTGTATTGGAAAGATTCTGACTTGGGCTCAGTAATATGAGGATATAACTTCTTTTTTTAAAACATTAGTTTAAAATTTTAAAATTGTATTTATTTATTTATATTTGGCTATGCGGGGTGTTTGTTGCTGTGAGAGCTATTCTCTAGTTGCAAAGAGTGGGGGTTACTTTCTAGTTGCTCTGAAACATATGGGATCTTCTGGGATCAGGGATTGAATGCGTGTCTCCTGCATTGGCAGGTGGATTCTTTACCATTGAGCCACCAGGGAGGTCCTCTTTTTTTTTAAGTTCATTTTTTTAAAAAAGTATATTTATTTATTTATCTGGGCTTCCCTGATGGCTCAGTGGTAAAGACTCCACCTGCCAAGCAGGAGATGAGGTTCAATCCCTGGGTTGGGAAGATCTCCTGGAGAAGAAAATGGCAACTGACTCCAGTATTCTTGCCTGGGAAATCCCATGGACAGAGGAGCCTGGAGGGCTGCAAATCCATGGGGTCACAAAAGAATTGGGTATGACTGGGTGACTAAACAATAACAACAATTTATTTAATTTATTTTTGATTGCACCGGTTCTTTACTGCTACACTCGAGCTTTCTCTACTTGTGGTGAGCTGGGGCTACTTCCTAGTTTCGGTGAATGGGCTTTTCACTGAAATGGCTTCTTATGGAGTACAGGCTCTAGGGTGTGTAGGCTTTATAGGTTGCAGCACACAGGCTTAGATGCATGAGACATACGGAATCCTCTGGGACCAGGGATCAACCCCATGTCCCCTGGGCTGGCAGGTGGATTCTTAGCCACTGGACCACCAGGGAAGTCCTGATTTTCTTTTTTTTTTTTTTGAGTATTTTTCAAATATATATCTTAGTATCTTAATTTATTTTCATTTATTTATTTCACTGCACTAGTCTGAGTTGTCGCATGTGGGATCTAGTTTCCCAACCAGGAATCAAATAGGGCTCCCTGCACTGGGACCTCAGAGTCTTAGTCACTGGACCACCAGGGAAGTCCCAAAGCTATGGTTTTCTAAGCAAATTAGTTTTTAAAAAGAAAGAAAGATAAAAGGGGGAAAAAGCCCAACTGAGTGTTTTTTCTCCAAAGCAGAATTCACAAGCAAAACTGATGGCCTGAAGGCTATATCATTCATATCCTTTCTCTTTGTGTAGGCGTTCATTAGCCTCTATTGGATCCAAATCCTGATGTGTTTAATTAGATTTAATTTTTGGAAATGGAGAAGAAATAATTAAATTATCTGGGCTCGAGAAAAACAAAAGATCCTTATTTTAGCCATCCATCAGGACTTGACATCTAGTATATTACAAGCTATAATTCAAATGAAAATATTTCACCTAAAAGTATAGTGCCCCTGTCCATGATATCATTAAAGGAAATCATTAAGCATTTATGCAGCACTTTGTGCCGGAAAAGTGCTTTACAGTTATTTTTATTGCTCACCAAAACCCTCTGAGGAAGGTCCTTCTCTACTTAAACCAAAGCAGAGAGAAGAGATTAAATTACTTAGGGTTTGAGAGAAAAAAAATGACTAAATGGCTGTATCAGAATGAGACCTCTGAGTGCCAAAGTCAGCTGTTTTATTGAATCCACTGAACCATTCCCTTAGAGGTTTATTCATGTATAAAGCATTATCTGATTTGGGGTTGACTGTTTTTTCTTTGATACCTAGATCATTGAGGCTGTAGCCCTAGTGCAAGAATTACTCCATGTACAATCACTTCCTTTCATCATGAGCATCTCTGAAGAGCACTAATGCTATGTTCCTAAAGAAATTTAATTAAAAAGAAAAAAAAAACCAGTGTATTTCAAAAGATAGGCTTTATTATGCTCTGGCATTAAGTGAACCCTGGACTCTCTGTGACTTAGCCCTCATACTAACATTTGCCTTCCAGGTTGGAAGGTATACCTCTATTGAGTGACTCAGGGATCCAGGCTCCTTCCATCTCAGTGCCTGGTTTCCAGGGTTACTGAAGCAGGAAGAAGGCAAATGTGCGGGACTCTTGAGTACTTTTGACTGTTCCTAAGTACTCTGGACCAAAGCAATACACAGTCCAGCAGCCCTCATAGTCTTTTGGTCAGAGATAGTCACATGGCCCCTGGACTAACAGCAGCAGAGGCTGGAAATGTCAGGGACCACAGGGACCGTTTGCGCACTAGTGCTTCTTTGGCAGACTGGTTTTGGTTGGATTTTAATTCTTTCTTTTGAGCCTGCATTCAAAATGTTTGTGATACAATTAATTCAATGTTTGCCCAAAATCAGTGACATGACACTCCTTGTGATACTTCTTTTATGGCGTCACATTGTCTAATGCTTTATCCTTTTCAAAGTCCTTTTCCATGTTTCATTTCATTGCAGTAGAATTTCTGACAGTTAAGGGAACTGCTGGACTTCCTTTTCATTTTCTTGGGTTCAATAGCTTTGGTACCCAGGAAGCAAGATCTATAAACGGAAGGAGGATATAATCTGTCAGCTCACCTTCTGGAACTGGTCTAGCACACAGGATTATCAGCAAAAGCAGTCTTACATAACTGGAACTAAATCTTGGTAGACTGTTACCGTGTCTTTTGTTTCCTGTTAGAGATGTGAGTGACATCTGGCCTGTGTTTGTGGAAGCTGTTTGGAGGAATGGGAGGTGGGATGGGATGGAGTGACTGAGCCTGGGAGCCAGAGTAAAGCTATACTGTTCCCCAGGCAGACCAAGCCAGGGGTTGGAAGTTATTCACAGTCTTACCTAATATCTTCGTTTCAGTAGTTATGAAAAAAAACTTCTGAGGTGGTTCTGAATTTAAAAGATCATGAAAATGAAAATGAAGTGTGAAATGGCATGGACACAGTTACACAAGTAATTGAAAGTTCTGAATTGTGGAATATTTCCTTTGGTAGTGGTGAGGGCAAATACGGAGAAGGAAATGGTAACCCAGTGTGCTTGCCTGGAGAATTCCGTGGACAGAGGAGCTTGGCGAGCTACAGTCCATGGGGTCGTGGGCAAACTTAGATTTCAACTTTTGCTCCTAATATATTTTCTTAAAACATTATTGCCAGTAGAGTGGATAGAGTCCATGGACTAGTTTATGAAGAAAGCCAATAATGAATATGTTTATAGACTGACTGGTCTGACTTTAACATCTAGGTCCTTCAGCTAACGCTGACAACTTTGACCTGATTTGAGGAGTCAATTATATTTGGCTGGGTGGCTGAGCTCTTTCTCAGAACCTCTTCTCCAGGCAGTTGCCAACTGCTCTTTTTGTAACTGTGTTGTAAAATCTGAGGAAAGTTGTCTTGGGTCATTGCCCAGGACCTAATGCCCCAATTGTAGACGTACATGGTTGCAAATCTTTATATTCCATTAGAGCTGAAACCAGACATCACCCACATCCTCCCAAAGCTCTCAATAACTAGAAAGATTATTTGATGTCCTCGTTACCTAATGGAATGCAAGGAATCTTATCTCTCTGTTAAGGTAACAATTCCCAAGTCCAGCATAGTCCTTCTGGATGCTTTTAAAACCAGTATTGTCTTTTATAACTTACACAAGATTTCAAGCTTGATGTGCTGAAAAGATTAGTATTGCTCCCTTACCTCTGTTCTGTCCACTGACTTGAATAATTTGGGTAGCTTTCTATTTCGTACAATCACACGTTGCTTAACTAAGCCTCTGAAAACTAAAACGGTGTCTAGAAGAGTCACTAAAACATCATCAAGTTTCACCTCTCCAAAATGTGAGCAGGTTATTATTGTCCTCAGAACATTAATATTTCTTTGGGACTCATAATGATTATACCAAAAGGTAGCCTCTTCTTTAGATTTATTTAGAAGAAAACAGTAATGTTTGATCAGAAAAGAGATATATATTTAGAAGGAGTGTGGGGTGGGGGTGACTCTGGAAGAGTCCAGTGAGGAAAAAAATGAAGAAAGAGCAAAATTGTCTACATAGCCTTTGCTGCTGGGCTTTGAGCTATTCTCATCCTGTCAGCACAATTAATGAAGGAAAAATAGTCCCCAGAAGAAATGTGGCTGGAGGCACTGACCTGCCCTCCATTCCCCTCATGCCAAGAGGGAAAAAGTCTACAGAAAGTTTCCCCAGTTGAGTTACTGGGGAAGAGACTCCTTGGCCCTGGGTAAAACCTCCTTTCTTTATCAATCTCAGGGACAAGTAAATTCAGGGCTGAGAATATATACAGAGCTGCCAGTGCAGAGGAAGAATCTCTTTTCTCAAATAGTTTCCGGCATATCTGGGGAGGAAATATTTACACCCTAGAAATGATGAATGGACCTCACAAAGCAGGGGGTATCCCGGAGCTGGCTTTTGGGGTTTGCAGGTAAGAATAAGGGTAAGGTAAGGGTAAGCTTTCCCTCTGGGGCACCTGGGAAAGTCTTCAGGAGAAAGGCGATCCTGGGTAAACCTAAAAGGAAATACAGCTACAGCTGGATGGGGAGATGGAAAGAATATAGATGAAGGGTTGTGTGTTGGATTAATGGAAACAGCCTGATCAGAGGGAAGGCTTTCAACTGGGTTGCTGCAGTTAACACTGAAAAATTTCTTGAGTTTCTGCCACTTCCCTCTAAATGCCAATTACACCTGAATCCACTTTCCATAAAAGTGTTGACTGTTGGTTTAGTCTGCATAATCCAAGTCAGTCTTCAACTTTATTTCATGCATTTTACAGTAGGCTCATCTGAGATTTCAGACATCTCATAATTTTTGTGTGTATATGTGACTTCAGAAAGAGATGTGAGAAATTATGCTAACAAGAAAGTCATCTCTTATTTTCTTAAATGTCTTTTTAAAAAAAATATTGTTTTGATGCGGACCATTTTTAAAGTCTTTGTGGAATTTGTTACAATATTGCTTCTGTTTCATGTTTCCGTTTTTAGGCTGCAGGCATGTGGCAGACCAGGGATCAGACCAGCACCCTCTACACTGGAAGGAGAGTCTTTACCACTGGACTCCTAAGGAGTTCCCACCTTCTCTTATTTTGAAAAAGGAAAACTTAAATCAATATTTCGTCTTTTGTTCATAATGTACATACTCAAATCCTAATTTTTCTTAGGTACTAGTAGCAATGGGTAGGGCTTTTCTGGTGGTTTAGGTGGTAAACAATATGCCTACAATGCAGGATACCAGGGTTTGATCCCTGGGTTGGGAAGACCCCCTAGGAGAAGGAAATGACAGCCCATTCCAGTATTCTTGCCTGAAGAATCCCATGGACAGAGGAGCCTCGCGGGCTACAGTCCATGGAGTTGAAAAGAGTTGGACATGCCTAAGCGACTTTCGCTCACTCACTCGGCAATGGGTAAGCACCTGGCAGTAATAGGAAAACCTTGTGTCTGAGCATGCTAAGTTGCTTCAGTCGTGTCTGACTCTGAGTGACCGTATGGACTGTAACCTGCCAGGCTTCTCTGTCCATGGGATTCTTCAGGCAAGAATATGGAGTGGGTTGCCATTTCCTCCTTTAGAAGGTCTTCCTAACCCAGGGATTGAACCCTTGTTCCTTATGTCTCCTGCACTGGTGGGCAAGTTCTTTAGCGGCAAAGAGAAACCCTTACATTTTACATTTACAAAACATTTTCATATTTATTATCTCATGTGGGCAGTCATTACTGTTTCAATTTTTCATTCTTCCTGCTGAGGGTTTTCCACAGAGTTGCAGAGCTGACTAATGGAAGAGCCTACATTCAAGCCCAGGCCTCCTGATTCCCAGATTACAGCCCTCCCTATCCCTGGGCCACACCACCTGTTTCGACAGCAGAGGTATCTCTTGTATTGACCAGGGTAGGAAAACAGCAGTTTTCCACGTGGATGAAAACACAGCTAACTAGAGCATCTCAGTCACTGCTGGTGGAAGCATAAATGGACAAGCATTGGAAAAAAGAGTTTGGTGAAATGTATTAACACTGCTCCTCTACATGTTTACCCAGTAATTTTACTTCTAGGAATCTATCCTAAGGAATTAATACTAAGGATATGTGACTAAAGATTTACATAGGAATGTGTTTACTGGAATGTTACTTATAATATCCACCAATAGGAGGTTAGTTAAGAGTATTATGATACATTCCAATGATGAAATGTTAGCAAAGTCATTAAAAACCTCATTTTAAAGATTACTGGCAGTAAATAAACATTGAGAAGATATTCATAATATAAGATGTAATGAAAAAAGTCAGCATCAAGATAGTGTAGCTACCAGAGGAAAAAAAAAGAATTTATGGAAATGTTAACAATGCTTAACTGTGGGTAATGAAATTATAAATAATATTTTTAAATTTTTAGTCATTTCTCATGTTCCATATAGAGCATGTAGCAATTTTATAGTGAGGAAAAATTCTATTTAACTTTTTAAATATAGTAAAAACAGAGTAAACACTGACAACAAATAATGGTTAGTATTTAAAATCATCATTTTACCTATGCTAGTCTGTAAACTAGCTCATATAAAGAGAAAACCAAACAAATGGAGGGCTAATTTGTTACGTTACCAAGGAGAAGATGATACAAGATTTATGATATAAGATTTGCAATAGAGTGTGTGGTAAATACTTAAAGCTAGAAAGTTTTGGCTCCAAACAATTGACTCTCTTGCATGAGCTGAGCCAGTTCCACTAAATGTGCAGGAGCTGGGCTCTAGGAAGCCTTGCTACGAGAACTTCTTGAAAGTTCCTCTACCGAGTAGTCACGTGGTTTCTGCCTTCACTGTCTTTGGCCCTGGCTTGTCCTGTGGGATCAGGAGAAGCAGACTCAGCCCTGAACAACATCCCCAGCAAGCAAAAGCCCAGAGATAATTTGGGACTTTCTAGAGGGAAGAAAGAGAAGTACAGACCCAGAGGGAAAGCAGCCGAAGGACTCGGGGTTAACATTCCACTCTGGGAGGAGACTTTAGTCCTTGGAGGGCTTCCAGTCTGAACTTGGAGAATTCATCAACAGGAAAACAAATAGCTGGCGTGCTCTGTATTTACTTTGCCTTTCTCAAGGTTGCAACATAAATTTCCCAACTTTGCTAGCTGTTTAGGCTGAGGAGACATTTTGTGAGTTCAGGGACTTTCTTCCAGCCTGTGTGACCCACGTGTGGAGCCCGGTTTGGGGACGATCTAGACCCCCTCAGGGTGCAGGGGAAGATGGTGTAGACACTGTTGGACTCTCGCGGCACACACAGTGTTGGGGGTGTCAAGGAGCTGCAGAGCTTGAACTCTTCAAATGAGAGCTCCAGGTGGGCTGCTTGGGGAAAAAATCCACTTATGCCGCAGGAGTGAAAGCCCTGAGACTTTCTCACTGGGTGAATTTATGGCAGACCGGCCACGCAAACTACTCAGTGGTGTTTTAGTGGAGTGGTGTCTGAGGTGTGGTACAGCTGGATCAATTCCTGAAGCAGCCTTGTCCACACCACAGGCATATTTGTGCTCTCACTCCCAGAATTTCCAATTAGCAGAGCAGCTGATGTTGAAAACCACCACATATAATCCAGAAAAAAACTGTCAACGTAACATTATAAAAATTGAATATGTGTCAGAAGTGGATTTAGATTCTTTAGGTTAATATTATTTTTGCTATTAGGTAATGAAGTGACATTAATTTACTTGTGCTATATTAGGTTAATTTACTCCAGAATAATCTTGCATTTTAAAAATTAAAAATGGTGGCTCTATCTTCTCATTATCAATCAAAGCAGCAGTAGCTCTATAGAAAGCTTCACCATTTTGAACTCAGTTGTGCGCTTATACGCAGTCAGATGAGCAGTAAAAATGACAAATGACTGCACTTGGATAGATCTTCATGTTTAAGTACCTACAAATAACTGTCCATTTATGAACGGTTAAACTTAATCAATTATTTTTCCTATAGGCAAGATAACCTCTTTCATAAGTAAAAATCTACTATTTACTAGAAATAATATCAGAGCAGCTTAAATCTTAAGTATAATAATGCCACAGTGTGTGAAAACCAAAATAGGCTCACACACAACACAAGAAAGCTGAAGAGTGCATCCTTTTTTTGACCTTCGAAAATATAAGTGCTCTCTCCATGGCTCTATAAATTGTTTAAATCCTTTAATGATTCAAATGTGCTGATAATGTTCCTGCACTCGCTGGAACTGTGGTGCTGTTAATATTTTGAAAATTACTTTAATTAACCTTATTTCATCTTGTAGTAGTTATAGAACACGTTTATATATTTTAAGTATGCATTAATTTGTTTCATCATTAACCTTGGATTTTACCCTTGGTAATTATGGTAATTCATAATTTGGGTTGCATCAGGTGCTAATGCATTAGAACAATACATATTATGGGTCCTGTCAATAGCTTGAATGGTCAGGATTCTTTCGTTTACAGCCTGGAAGAGTGGAAGCAGGGACAGGGGCCATGGTTCAGCAGATAATCCCAGGGATGGATTTATATGGCCAGTGATTTTGGCGGAGAAGGAGGGATTCTGAATGGCCAAGCCTGGGACGGACATCCCCCTGCTGTCCACGCCACCTCCTCCTGAGATCAGTGAAAGTGTAATAGACCAAGGGAAAGGAGGAAAATCAGGGGCCCGCCCCCAAACAGTGTTCATCATAATAGTTCATCAGATTTAGGTTAAAATGTAATGATGTACTATTAAGTGACACTATTAAGGGACACTATTAATGGTGTCCCTGCTCAGCTGACAGGTTTCCCTCCTCTGTTCCTGTCTTTTCTGACACATCCAGAAATCTAGTACCACCGGCATAGGAGTCCTGGATTTTTAAATCTGCCCCCTAATTTGTCACAACTTTCAAAAACCCAGGTTTCATCCCTCACCGGTTCTTTTAGATATCCCAGCAGTATCCAATTCAAGACACCCTGCTGTGGGCCCCGTGGGCACCATGAGCCACAGGGACGGCAGGCTCCCTGCCCCCAGGTGCAGAGCTCAGGAAGCAGGTAGGCAGCAGCAGGAGCGATTTGCAGTGTTCACATCTCATTTCTGAAAGTGCCAAGCACGGCCAGAAGAGGGCGAGATTCATCCCAGCATAGGGCCCCCAGCTGGAATCACAAATGCAGCAAACACCACACTCCTTCCTGACTGCTCTGGTAGTCTGTGTGATTAAAACCCTCCCTCTGCAGACTTTCTCCGTATTAACATTATCTTCATGTTGCACACATCGTATTCAGGGACAGAAAATGATGTCACAGGAACTATTGAAGATATTCTTACTATCTTAAGTATAATCTTTTATAGATGTCAAAGTGACACTATGTGAAGAACCATTTCTTTCAAAGAGCAGAATTCCTTTCTATTTATTCTGATGCTTGACCACTTTTGAGGTCTTGGTCTATGGTCAACTCTACTCCTGTGGAAGGTGTTTTGATTCCCATGCAGATCACAGAGGAGGCAGGAGTGGGACAGGGGAGGTTGTGACATCCAGGGGTGAGCTATTTGGAGACACTCCTTCCCTTGATGGTACATCTTGCATCTCATGTTGTGGTTGAGAGGGGTACCGGCAGGTGGAGGAAAGGTGTCGCGTGGGAAGGAAACTTGGGCAGATCAGAGTTTGAACTGAGTCTTTCCTGGTCCAGGCAGCTGTGATCCTGCATATAAGGATGGGTAGTGGGGGTGGGGGTGGGGGGTGGCAGGGACTGCAGTGGGTGAGGGAGGGCACCACAGAATTATAGGACTTTTTCTTCCCTGGGTTGGGAAGATCCTCTGGAGAAGGAAATGGCAACCTACTCGAGTATTCTTGCCTGGAAAATCCCATGGATGGAGGAGCCTGGCAGGCTACTGTCCATTAGGTGGCGAAGAGGTGGACATGACTGAGCAACTTCACTTCATCTCTCAGACCACAGAAAGACCCTAAAGATCATTTGGTTCAATGCTTATCTTTTAATGATGCCCAGGAAGGTTGTGACAAGTTTATGATCTGAGAACTAGAATAAGGGCCTAAGGCCCCTGGGTGGGTGAATGGAAGCCTTCAAGATGCCATCGTCTTTCCTTGTCTTATTATTATGTATTGAAAGCAAACTAACCCACAACCCCAAATTATAGTGGTTTAACACAGCAGAAGTTACATCTTGCTTGTTGAACCATTTAAAGTCTGTCTGGTGGGTACCTTTCATGCAGTGATTCAGCAATGCAAACATCTTTTGTTCTGTGGCTTCCTTCATCCCCAGGGCATTGAAATTAGTTGTTAGATTGAGACAGGTAGAAAGAGGGAGTGAAGGATTGCATGTGAGATGGGCAGGCCTGGAAGTGGGGTATCTCACTTCTTTCTATTCATATTCTACTGGCTGGAAGCCTCTTACAAGGCTGCCTTTCTGCAAAGGAGGTTGGGAAATGTAGTCCACCTGCGTGCCCAGGAAGGAGATGGGGTGGGTCTCCTTCCCCGCAGCACTGTCATTTTCAGGCTTTGGGAGGTTTTTGTTGAGTGGCAGAGGGTGTGTGATCTTTATAGTTGGATGGACTTGGGTTTGGATATTGGTTGGATGACCTTGGGCAAAGAATCAATCTCTTTCAGCCTCAGTTTGTTTAGCTGGGAAATGGGGCCGGCTTGTGGGGTCACCATGAGAATTAAATGGTTGTAAAATGTCTATGTCACAGTATACTTTCACCTTGATTTTAAATACCACTGGGATGAGAAGGAGGGGAAAGGAGGGGAAAGGAGGAGAAAACAGACTGAGTTCCTGTGTCTTATTTCCATCAGCCCTGTGTGCCTGAACTGCCAAGCAGGGCCCAGCTGAGTCCAGAAAGCATGCTCCATCAGATGCCTAGAGTGGTGGCATGTTCTTCTGTCTCGTATTAAACTTCAACACAATTCATCCTAATTGACATAGGGTTTTGAAAGGAAAACAAAAACAATAACTCAGGAGCATCTATTTTATTTGATTAATAACAATTCAGTCATTTAGCATCTAGTTCCCGCTTGAGATTTTAAGCCCTCATGCTCAGGCTGAAACTGACACAGCTAGAGAGCAATGATTTAACTATTTTCTTTTGAAAAAAATAAATTTCTGGCTAGCAGTGGAAAGAGAAATGATCTAAACAGCAGTTGTCACCTTTCACTTAGGGATTTTGATGCTCTAAGACGAAATCTGGCTCTCAGTAGGAAACAGAACTGCTTTCTCACCTTGGATAAGACCCTGGGGGAAGGGACATGGCTCAAGTCTGACATACCCAGGGCCTGGCACATTAAGGGTTTAATAAATATTTGCTGATATTGAATTAATAAATGAATGAAGACAGAAGACAGGTACACAAGTGATAACAATGAAAACAACCCATTTGCCTGACACACCAAGATTTGGGGCGGGGGCGGGGGGGGGGGCAGGGAACTCCCTCCATTGTAGTTTTGAACTCTGTGAATGGTTGCTTTAATTGTAAAGCTAATAATAAAATGTACAGACACACACCCACCCCACCCCCGCCACCATCACCCCCTACCCCACCCCCTCCCGCCGCCCCCAACACACACCCAGGGCGACATTCAACAGGGAAATAAAGCCAAGAAGCCTGACTGTGTTACTTTTCATGGCACTGTCCTTTAAAATAACCTTCCAAGCCCGGGTTAGTTAAGATGAGTGGCAATGGCATATTGAAAGTAATAAATAAAACGACGTCCGGGGCTTAGAAGGTTAACTTTTTTTTTCAAGAAATTATTTTCCCAAGCCCAAGGGTAAAATGGCGCCTGGAATTACCAAATGTGGTCCTGTAGTGCCCCCTGGTGCCCATTCTATGGAATTGCCAGAGCCTGTAAGCGTGCCCCGCTTTAGTCATTAGCATGATTCTTGATTTATTTATAAGCTTGGGGCTTACTTAGAGGCAGAGTGGAAGACGCAGGAGGAGGCTGGGAAAATCCTTTCTTTCAGTCCTTTTTCAAATGGGTTACCACCACAATGTCAAAATAATTAATACATTAACACTGGTATAATATTTAAAACTGAAGCCATGTGCTATCTTGAAAAAAAGCTCTTTCACCTCCAAAAAATTATTGGTTTTTAAATTTTATTTGTCAGAAGGCAGATTATTAAGCAGTTTCTTTTGCCCATTAAGAGGTTCTTTGTAAATCAGTTGGACAGAGGACAGTTTTTAATTTCAGAGATTAATTATCACATATAATAATTGAGCCATTTTTTATGTTTTTCTTGAGACCTATTCATTTAAATAAAAGACATACAGAGCTAGTCTATGAAACAAGAATGAAGATTTTGGATGAAATGTACAAGTACTTTGTCATTAAAAAGTGTGTTGAAATTTATTTCAATAAGGATATTCATATTCCCAGGAAAGGGAGACTAAATTATATGTATTTAGTAAGCAAAAATGGTGACAAGTAATTGTCAAGGATTTGAGGTTATTGGATATCTACGGGTGAATTTGGCTTAGCTCTAAATGTTGCAGCCAAGATTATGAAATGTGATGAAAGAAGGGCCTTTTCTTCTTCTATCCCCTCCATGATGACAAAAGTCAGCTTAATTCAGTTTGCAGATATTTAACTCTCAGTTCTAGGTGCCAGGTGCTTTACTGCACTTGACTGAGGCATAGGGGGTCCCTGCCCTTCAGGAGCTCCAGGCCCAAGAGGGAGACATGCCAGGAATTCCCACCATTTCCAATCCATAGGATGGATGCTGGGCTAGAGAGGAAGCAAGCAGGCTGAGCCTCGAAGGATGGAGCAATCAGGGGACACTTCCCTGGTGGACATGACCTTGGGAGACAGGAATTAACCAGGGGGAAAAAGAGGGTCAAGGGTGTTATAAGAAAGAGGCCCTGGCCCAGGCCAAGAAGCCAGAATTGCATTTCTGTCTAGTGAGGGTGTGTGAAGGGAAGAGGACCACGCCTTGAGAGCATCCCCAACTTGTGCACTAAACAGAGGCCTGGGCTACTCCGGAGGGTTTGGCAGGAGAGGGACATGAGGGTGAGTTGGAGGGGGCTGGAGATGGATCAATGGAGGGAGACAAAAGATTTTCAGTGCAACGATGGGTGTTGCGTCTCCAACTCTCTCCTGGCTTTGTCACTGGGGCTTACAGGGATCATTGCAATATGAGGAGAGAGCTGGGGGTAAAGAAAAAACCAAGAGCCTTGGAACTTGGTCCTCATTCAAACCCTGGCTTGGCCTCTGCCAACCTCTGGCGGGTTTCCTAACCTCTCTCAGCTTCAGTTTTTCTCTCCAGTGATTGGGCATAATCATGCCTACTTTACAGAACTGGGGTATAAATAGGAGAGGGGCTGACACATTGCAGGTGTCCTGTGTAAATGGTACTTAACTTTGATTAAAGTGAAAATGATTCACGAGTAAATGTTCCAAAGGAGCCTGGCCCCTGTATGCTCTCACAGCATCCTGAAACCATCCACAGTGCCTGGCTATGTAATTATACAATGATACCATTAATGCCTGCTCCTTCTAGCATGTAAGCCCCATGAGGTCAAGGGCTGTATATATTTTGTCACCACGATTCAAGTGCACCGCAGGTGCTAAAAATTGCCATCAGCCGAAATCCAGAACACTGACAACACCAAAAGCTGGTGGGATGTGGAGCTGCAGAAACGCTCATTCATTGCTGGTGGGAATGCCACATGGTACAGACACTCTGGAAGACAGTTTGGTGACTTTTTATAAAGCCAAACATACTCTTACTACACGATCCAGCAATGCACTCCTTAGTGTTTACCCAAAGAAGCTGAAACTTACATCCACACAAAAACCCACACACAGATGTTTATAGCAGCTTTATTCAAAATTGCCCAAGCTTGGAAACAACAAAGATTCCGTTCAGTTAAGTGAATGGATAAATAAATCATCCAGACAATGGAATATTACTCAGTGCTGAAAGGAAATGAGATATCAGGCCATGAAAAGACATGGATAACCTTAAATGAGTATCACTGGGTGAAAGAAGCCAATCTGAAAAGAATACATACTGTATGATTCCACTTATATGATGCTCTGGAAAAGGCAAGACTGTGGCCGCGGTGAAAAGAACACTGGTTGCCGGGGGTTGGAGACTGGGGGATGTGAATATGTGGAGCACAGAGGAGTTTTAGGCAGTGAAACTTTTCTGTCTGATACTGCTATGGTGGAGACACGTCGTTAGACATGTGTCCAAACCCACAGAACGTGCAATGCCAAGGGTGAGCCCTAACGTAAACTAAGGAGTTAGAGTGATAGTGATATGTCAGTGTTAGTTCATCAGTTGTAACTAAGGGACCATTCTGATGCAGGATGTTGATAGTGGAGGAGGCTCTCTGGGGACAGGGATATATGTGAAATCTCTGTACCTCCTCTTTATTTTGCTGTGAACCTAAAACTACTCTAGAACAATGAAGGAAGGACGGAAGACAATACCCGAGGACGGCTCTGCCAACATCTCATCTTGCTAGGGTGACGACAGAAGTGAAAACAGTAAAGGAACCCTCCACTGGGGGCAATATTCCCCACAACCCTCTGATTCTGGGACTGAGAACTTGTTTTGGAAAGAGCAGTTGAATTAGAGGTATTAGCATCCTCATTGTAGCCAGGTGTGAGGATGGAGCAGTGGCAGAAAGGTCTGGCTTCCAAGGCAAGACCTAGCTTCGAGTTCCAATCTCATCACCAACTTCTCCCAGCCTCCATCTGCTCATTTGTAGAGTAGGAGTAAGATGCTTTACTAGCAGAACCCTTCTGAAGATTAAACAAGATAATCCATTACAGACCCTTAGCACACACTCACACCTGTTATTATTAATTATTGAATTTACTGACAACAAAAAATCTGTGGTTTTCGTTCACTCTCGTGTCATAGCAGTACCCACATTTATTCTCTGCAGTAGGGACAAGTTACGCTACATTCAGCTTTACATTTCAAAGAAATCTTAAAAACAATTAACTCCTCTTTCATCACTAAATTCACATCAAAATTTGTCACTCTACAGATGAAAGTTGTATATAGTTGCATTGACCAATATTTATCATGTGCCCTTTTCAAGTTTCACATACATTTTTTGAATATATGTGTGTTTATATCTATTTTCATGAAATAAAGAAATTGATGTGTTTTTCTGTCTATATAAAATATAAGTTCATTTCTATACAAACATGAAAACGACGAGAGACTGGATGAGTTGGACTCACCCTGGGAGCCTGGTGGGCTGTCTTCCCTGGGGTCGCGTGGAGTTGGACACGACTGAAGCAACTTAGCAGCAGCAGTCACGCCGTGCACTAAGTGCTTGATAAATATACCATCGCTATTATTATACTACTTATATTTTTTTGCATGGGTCTCACCCTGCTCACACATTCTTCCCACAAGTAAGGGCCAAGTGCCCTATGCAGGACTCTCGGCTAGACTGGGAAGATCCAGAAAAGAACAATGTCACTGACCTCAAAAACTGAAGGCTCTAGAAGACGAGACAAAGGAGCAAGCAGCGGCCATCTAGGGTGTGAAGTCCTATGGCAGGAATGTGCCCAGCAGGTTGTGGAAACTCTGAGAACAGTTTTACAAGCTCCAAGCGCTTATGTCAGGGTGAGCCCTGGTCGGGGTGCAGATGACCAAAAGGAGCTGTTAGAGAGGGCTTCCTGGAATGTTCAGGGTTTTGTCTGGAGGACAAAGTGGAGCTGGCCAGGCAGAGATGATCCACCTGGTTCTCTGCCATGTAACTGGGGATAAGCTTCTTCCATATCTGCCATTGAGGCAGTCACAATGGGGATAGATTTTAAAAACGCATGCCTGCCTTAAAGATGGCATCCAATGCATCAGGAATGAAAAAACATGTCCTGTTTTGCTCAAAGGATACCAAACTCCCATCACTGAAAAGTGCCACCATCTCTTCCCTAAAGCCAGGGAGTATTCATATGGGGCCCACGGGGCATGCACCCTGCGTGAGGTGCCAGCCAGGGAGGTGTGATGTGTCCGCTGCTTGCTCATCCCCCTGGGCCTGGCTCTCACCATCCAGAATCTAATTAGGATGGCATTTCCATCTACTTACAATTTGCTAACCAAACAGCCGAGACAAGCTCCCTCCCACCCGCCACCTACCCGGACATGAGATGAGATGGGAAGTGATGGGCCTTCCTCTCGCTGCCCACATGAACACTTGAGTTAATCTGTATCTGGACCTTATGACTCAACAAATTATTTTGTGCATTTGCTTTATTGCAGACTAGTGGTTGTAATAAAATTAGTTCTATTCCACATTATTGGTTCATAATTACAATTACATGAACAAAACAGATACAATCTCACCAAGTCTTCTATGGCTGAGCAATTGAACTGACTGCACAAATTCTTTTTCCTTACCTCCCTTGTTCCAGTTTCATTTCAGGTTGATTTCAGAGCCATTAAAATTAAAAAAAAAAAAAAAAAGACTTAGACTTATTTCAGCTGGATTTCCCTACAGCTTTTAGGTAGATTGACTATATAATTTAGCGTCCAAACTGGGACAACTGTGAAAGTGAAAGAGAAGGTATTAATAGTTGAGTCGAGACAACAGCATCAGCCGGAACCGCCCCAGGCAGCTACCCAGTGTGGTTACCCTACTTTTGGGGGCGGACCACCCTCTCCAGCAGTCAGGGATTAGTCTTGTTGGTTGGCCTTGCTGCTTTTTCTGATTGTCTTTTTAAAAACGTTAATTTGGGGCAATCATCTTTGTAGATGAAACATTTCCCCTTGCTGCGTGGGTAGTTACAGTGCAGCTTCACAACAAATCTGAGAAATTAAGACGGCAAGAAACAAAGCGATATTTGCATCCAGACAGGTGGATGCTGGGGACTTGCTTTGACATGACCACTTCAAAGGGTAAAGGGAAATCTGCGCTTGCTGTTATTTAAATTTTAAGTGTGTGACCTGGACCACAATATGAAAATACACTTACCTTCCCCTAAGGCATAGGGACCTTTGCACAAAGTAGCTTTATGATCTCTCTCCATCCCACAGAAATCAGACTGCATAAATGAAAAGCTCACCTTTTGGCTTGAAAATGGAATATGCATCAGTAAATATGAGAATGTGTTTTTCTGGGAAATAACCCACACTTAGTCATATCTAGGTGGCATCCAGTGATGCTGACCTTGACTCTGGGTTGATTCAAGTGAAACTGGCTGTTTAGCATCCTTGTCATTAAAGTTGCCATCAGCCACCCATTTTCCACTCTTGGGCAGCCAAGGAATCGTTTTGCTTACTGAAATATCAGACTTTCTACTTTTGGTTTCTCCAGTGATACTGAAACATGTGAACCCGAGGCAGAAAAATAAAGTACCTTTGGTCCTTGAAGCAACAGTGATTTGTCTAAGCACAAGGACTGCATGGCAGATATGCCCTGCTCACCACCCTACCTGTCACTAAGGTCTGTGAGAAGACCAACCGTGATAATAACACCTAGTATAAGTGAGTGAAGTCGCTCAGTCGTGTCCGACTCTTTGTGACCCCGTGGACTGTAGCCTACCAGGCTTCTCCGTCCATGGGATTCTCCAGGCAAGAATACTGGAGTGGGTTGCCATTCCCTTCTCCAGGGGATCTTCCCGACCCAGGGACTGAACCTGGGTCTCCTGCATTGGAGGCAGACGCTTTAACCTCTGAGCCACCAGGGAAGCCCAAGTATAGGGACACATTTATTTTACTAATTAGCACACACACTGGTTATTTCCAGGCAATTCCTGAATGTCTCAGTGGTAAAGAATCCTCCTGGGAGCGTTGGATTCAATCCCTAGGTTGGAAAGATCCCCCGGAGAAGGAAATGGCAATGCACTGTAGTATTCTAGCCTGGAAAATCCCACGAACAGAGGAGGCTGGCAGGCTGTAGTTCATGGGGTCACAAAGAGTCAGACGCAACTTAGGGACTGAAGAGCAATGAACTGTAAAGTACCAGTACAACATGAGTATTATTCTCACTTCATTGTATTCTGGATGGAGTTGAACTATTTTGGATTTGTATCCAAATCTGTAAATGATAAATTGTATTTTCACAAGTTCATCCTTCACTAAAATGTAGCGTACATGTTTCCCTAACTGTCAGAAGCAACCTACACTTAGCAAGGTGGGCAGTAGCCTCAAGTTAAAATGTATATAGAGTCATAAGGAGCTCTAGAGAATAGATGGCTGCCACAAGGAAAGAAAGGAAGGCGAAAAAAGAGAGAGAGAAAGGAAGACAGGCAGGCAGGAAGAAGGAATTCATGATGGTTTCAAAATAACAATTTGCAATTCATCCTAAGTAACCAGGGGCAACCACGCATATGACCATCCAAAGGAAAATCTTGTTAGAATGAAGTCATCTTTTCCCTCAAAACAAGACAATCGAAAGCAGCAGGTGAATTTGCATAGCACTATCACCTTGTCATACGTGGAAATCTGATTTCTCTGTATGGTGTGATGGTCACAGGCACCCATGTGGACAGGGGCAGGGCAGCACCGCAGAGGGATAGTGGGAGCCCACAAACTAGATGCCTCCTGCAAAGAATCGTTGACAAGACAAATCTTCATCAATATACAAACGGTTATCTTTATCAAGAATGTTTGGTCTCTTATCTCATAATAAACCTGTCTGTGTTTGTGTGTATGGAGGGCAGATGCTGTTGAGTGAGTACATATTTGTGCGTGTGATGGTTTGAGAGCTCGTCTGGTGTGATGAAGGGAAGAAACAGGGTGTGGGGACCTGTTCTTTGTTTATTTTGCAGATAAATCTCGTCTCTAATCTGGACGCAGAGCAATGTCTTGTGCAAAGGAAAGGAAACCCTTCCACCATCCTGATGACACCCGTATAAATCACAGCCTTTATTTCTCTGCTGTGAGGGGCATTGCAGATCGGAGCAACGTCGCAGACTCTCATTGGGTGATGCTTCATTACTTGGTGGAAACTCCCCAGAGCCAAAACATTATTTAAATGTGATATGAAAATAAACATGATTTATATGTGTGTCGTCTGCCGAGACGTTCTTGCCAGTTACTGCCCATGCTGTTATGCATCAGGAATAGGGCCTCGATTTATCGCCAGCTCAAGCTACACACATGCTCCATGACAAGATGTTGTCTCCATTCTCAAGTTCCAGGAAGGAGACGGTGTTTGCTGAGTGGTGGGTTTCAGATATTCAGAGGTGTCATTGACTTTTATGGGCCAAGGATGTATGTGCACATGTGCTTGCATGTGAACTTGTGTTGGGCCGAGTATGTGTGTGCACGTGTGAGTGCATGTGTGCTTGTGTTAGGCTGAGGATGTGTGTGCATATGAACTTGTGTTACGCTGAGGATGTGTGTGCATATGTGTGTGTGTGGACTTGTGTTAGGCTGAGGATGTGTGTGCACGTGTGTGCGTGTGGACTTGTGTTATGCTGAGGATGTGTGTGCATATGTGTGTGTGTGGGCTTGTGTTAGGCTGAGGATGTGTGTGCACGTGTGTGCGTGTGGACTTGTTACGCTGAGGATGTGTGTGCATATGTGTGTGTGTGGGCTTGTGTTAGGCTGAGGATGTGTGTGCATATGTGTGTGTGTGGGCTTGTGTTAGGCTGAGGATGAGTGTGCATGTGTGTGTGTGGACTTGTGTTAGGCTGAGGATGTGTGTGCACATGGGTGCGTGTGGACTTGTGTTAGGCTGAGGATGTGTGTGCATGTGTGTGCATGCGGGCTTGTGTTAGGCTGAGGATGTGTGTGCACATGTGTGCATGTGGACTTGTGTTAGGCTGAGGATGAGTGTGCATGTGTGTGTGTGGACTTATGTTAGGCTGAGGATGTGTGTGCACATGGGTGCGTGTGGACTTGTGTTAGGCTGAGGATGAGTGTGCATGTGTGTGCGTGTGGACTTGTGTTAGGCTGAGGATGTGTGTGCACATGGGTGCGTGTGGA
This sequence comes from Ovis canadensis, assembly GCF_042477335.2. Taxonomy (NCBI): domain Eukaryota; kingdom Metazoa; phylum Chordata; class Mammalia; order Artiodactyla; family Bovidae; genus Ovis; species Ovis canadensis. Next base: position 84,914,991 of record NC_091248.1, read on the forward strand.
CTTGTGTTAGGCTGAGGATGTGTGTGCACGTGTGTGCGTGTGGACTTGTGTTAGGCTGAGGATGAGTGTGCATGTGTGTGCGTGTGGACTTGTGTTAGGCTGAGGATGTGTGTGCACATGTGTGCGTGTGGACTTGTGTTACGCTGAGGATGTGTGTGCACATGTGTGCATGCGGGCTTGTGTTAGGCTGAGGATGTGTGCGCATCTGAACTTGTGTTAGGCTGAGGAGGTGTGCGCATATGAACTTGTGTTAGGCTGAGGATGAGTGTGCATCTGAACTTGTGTTAGGCTGAGGAGGTGTGCGCATATGAACTTGTGTTAGGCTGAGGATGTGTGCGCATCTGAACTTGTGTTAGGCTGAGGAGGTGTGCGCATATGAACTTGTGTTAGGCTGAGGATGTGTGTGCATCTGAACTTGTGTTAGGCTGAGGATGTGTGCGCATCTGAACTTGTGTTAGGCTGAGGAGGCGTGTGCACGTGTGTGCGTGTGGGCTTGTGTTGGGCCCTGGGCCACACTCATGAGAAGGACGCAGGGAACAGATACTTTGTACTCAGGTGCATCAGTTTCTGACGGCAGCTGAATGGTGTTTCTGGTGAAAAACAGAAAGAAGAAAACACCATTTCCATTTCGGCCCAGGGCTGGGGCCCACATGTTTAGCTCAAAGTCAGCAGAAGTCTCTGAAAAGCAGATTTGAATTAATAAATGTCAGCAGGTCTTCAGCCCAAATGGAATTTGATTCACAGGAAGATGCGCAGTTGGGATGTTTCCATTACAAAGAGCTACAGGGAAAGGCTTGTCTTTGAGGGTGAGGACGATCCCCCAGGTGCCGACGTGGAGCTTTGATGATCACTGTCTTTCCCACTGGGCTATCATCAACACTCAGAAACTGTGGGGCCCTTTGTGAGCCCTACCACATGCCATGGGTGCCATTTCACTGCTCCAGAAGGGCAGGAGCGGTGTCCAAGCTGAGAGTAGACACCCCTGAATGAGCAGGTGACGGGCTCTGTACAAGACAAGACATCCCAAGCTGATCCTCACGACAGCCCTGCCTTCATGTCCATTTTGAAGATGAGGAAACTAAGGGCCGCAGACGGAAAAAGTCCCAGAGCTTGGAACTCTATAGGCCTAGAGAATCCAGGTCTTCTCCTTCCAGGGCCTCTTTCTCAGGACAGACTCTTAACTGGTAGTTTTACCAATCTTGTCTCCAGCTCCCCATCCTCTGTTTTGCAAGATTAAGGGTTCTAAGTGATATCTAAAATGGTGAGAACCTACACCAAATCATTTTTATTTATTTATTTATTTATTTATTTTTATTTTTTTACATAAGTAGTGCCTCTTTTAAAATAAATTAAAAATAAAACGCTGTGGTGTCTGTAAAATTATAAATATTTCTAGTCCACTTTACAGAATGTCAAAATGCTTATAAATGCATTATCTCCTAGTAAATGCACACGGCAGCACTGGAGCCAGTCAAAAACAAACGCTAAAAACCAGTCATCACACTGGCCCATGGAAACATCTAGAGTTATACTTCCTACCATTAGAAAAATTGAACTAAATAAGGAAAAAAAACAAAGGAGAGAAAAGAAATTTTACAAAATGGCAACTAGCATGACCTACAAGAGTGTACTGAAGTTATCTTCCTTCAATTTAGTAACAAAGTCCTACTGGAATGAACATTTATGGATAACTAAGTTATTAGGACAGTGTTCCTCTTAGTGCCCAGGGCAAAAATACAAGCTATGTCAAAATAATTTCTACATTCTATAAGGAAAGACAGACTTTGAAAACGGAGTGACTGTTTTAAAAACCAGAATATAAGATTTAGCCAGAATGTTCAAGACTGACAGGTTCTGATGGAGTGAAATCTTCACTGGCAACAAAATAAAAAATCTGAATCTTATGGATGCTGCTTATTTTTACCCATGTGAAGGAAGGAAACATGATTGCAGGTACCACACACACTGACAGGCTAAAATAAGAAATTATGAACAATTTAAGTAACTAAAACGTTTCCCATTGAAACATAAAAACATGACTTCCAAATTGATTCAACTTGTAATATGTCTCTTAGAAGAAGCTGTTTTAGTTCTATGGACTGTTGAATTGCCCTTTTCATATAAATACTTCCTCCATCTTCAAATAAACGGCTTCTGAATGGCAATGACTCCCTCAGGGTGGGAAAGTAGTCTTTGCAAACTTGGTTCCAAGGCGATTCATCCCATCAAGTCTATAGTATCTCTAAATCTACATGTCTAACTTCAGGATTTAGTTTTTTCAGTTCCTTCTCAAGTCTATCTACTTCAGCTCCTAAAGTATCAATAATATTTTCTCCATGTTTAGGCATAAAGGTCTCTAGTTCTTCAGGAGTCTTCACTTCTTGAATTTCTTGTAGCATTTGGTCAAAATCTTGTTTTTCCAAATACGATCTCCTAACAACTCGTCCATCGAAATCCACTTCTGCCTTAAATCTCACTTTCCCTAATACCAGGTCTGTGGCTTTAACATCATGAATTGCCCTTACTGATGGATCGTTCTCCAGGAGTTCAGTAAGCCGTTGTACTTGTTCTGGCTGGATGGATCGCCCTAAGAGTGCTTCTGTGTTAGTGTAGATGAGGAATGCTGAGACCACGCCTAATAGGGTGCCCACACCCAAAGAACCCAGGCTGTCATACAGCGGGTTCCCTGTTATGGAGGTTAGGCCCATACAAGTGGCTGCTATTGTCACTCCCAACACTGCTGCAGTATTCTCCAGTAATATAACATTTGTACTAGGATCACGACTTTCCATTACATACTTGTAAAATGACATTCCTTTGGCCCGAGCACTCCTACGAAGCTCATTTACAGCAACAAGAAGTGTTGCTCCTTCAGATACTAATGATCCCGCTAAAATACAGTATGCCCATAGAAGAGATTCTATTGGTTGAGGATTGAGCAATCCCATGATTCCATGGTACCAAGATAATCTTGCGCCCATCATGAATATACCAACACCACTAATTAGTGAAGCAATATAGCGCATATTTGAAAATCCATACGGATGAGTAGGATCTGGTGTCTGAACAGACTTACTGATGCCCAATGCTAATAAGGCCTGGTTGCAAGTATCAGATAAAGAGTGTATCGCTTCTGAAAACATGCTTGCTGAACCCGTATAAATCCAAGCAAGAAATTTGAAGAAGCAGTTTAATCCATTGATGCAAATGGCAACCATCACCACTTTCCCTGGCCCCTTAAAAAAAATTGATGCCGTTCGAGAGCGTGGCTTGGTATTTCCCAGAAAGTCTCTATATTCCCTCAGTATTTTTTGGTTTCTAAATAGTCTTTCTCTATATTCTATTTCTGCTTCCTTACGAAGTTTTTTCTCTCTGGCAAGAGCCTCAGGGCTTCCCCAAACTTCCAAAGATTTTGCCTCCACATCTGATCTCAAGTATACAGTAAAGGACTCAGTATCTTCATGAGGACTTCGTCGTCTGATTTTTCGAAGCTGTTCCAGATCACTGGATTTGAGGCAGAATTCATTCATTGCTCTGACTCCAGTGATGAAATTATTCTGAGTATACTTTGGTCCATATTCCCTCTTTTTAAGAACTGCTTTGACTCTTACTTGGAGAGGTTCTTGCTTAATAATTGGAGCTTTCAGTTCTGCACCCATATTTTCTGCTGCTTCATCAAATGAAGGTACTTTTTCCATTTTCTGAGTTTGTGATCCCTGTCCTTCTTTCTGAACACTTGTGGAATACAACTTTACTTGATTCAGTGTACAGCATGGAACACTGTTTGAAAAGCTTCCAAATGTCACTAAACTCTGCCATTCCTGGCGGTCGCTGGAGCCCTGGGCCGCAAATCATTTTTAGACTGATATGGGGAAGCAAATAAAGAAACTTACAAATATACTCAATTAGGATTTTATTTTCCCTTTACACTTATTTGACTGAGTTGTAGTCTTGTTTCTTTTAAATCATGTCTTTCAAACTATGTTTATAGGCTTTTATTTTAAATAAGAGAGTGGGGAGTGGGCTAAATGGGTGAAGGGGGTCAAAAGTATAAACCAGTTATAAAATACAAGTCCTGGGGATGTAACATATAGTGTGTTGACTATAGTTAACAATAATGTATTGCATACTTGAAAGTTACTAAGAGTAAATCTTAAAAGTTTTCATCACAAGGCAAAAAACATTTCATAACTCTGTGATTGATGTTAACTAGACTTACTGCTGATCATTTCACAATGTGTGCAAAGATAAGATCGTTATGCTGCACATCTGAAGCTAATATGATGTTATGTCATTATACCTCAATTAAAAATAAATGAATGAGTATTTTAAAAATAAAATTGAAAAAGAAAAAGACAGTAACTCTGGAGGGTCTAAATAGGGAGACTTTTTATTTTTAAGAAAAGAAAAAACTTTTACTTTTGAAATAACCTCGGATATACATTAAAGGTGCAAAAAATAGTAACAAGAATTATTGTAAATTCAGATTCTTCAAATGTTAATATGTCACCATGTTTCCTTTCTCTCTCCGTGTGTGTGTTTGTGTGCGTGTTAACACTTTTCTGAATGGTCTGGAAATTGTAGACATGCTGCCTTTTACTCCTGAATGTATTTCCTAGATTCATTTATACAACCACAGTGCAGATATTAAATCCAGGAAAGCAACATCGCTAACTTGCAGATCTTTTTCGAATTTCAGTACTTGTCCTACTAATGTCCTTTCTAGAAAAATGTCTTCACATACTTTGGGTTTGTGTTAGACCTGTGTTCCACTTGTGGGGACTTGTGTGAGTCTGCATTTTAGGCTATTTATCTAAAAACTCAATATTACCACACATACACACACATATATACATATTTTTATATACAATTCTGTTTTTATGGTTGTAATGAAATATCCATACTAACAAATTAAAAATCCTTATATTCTAACTAAAAAAATCAAACCAAACTCTAGATTTCTCCATGCATTTCTGTTTCGTGTGAGTCTCTTTACACATCGATTTGGACCCTCTCTGATGCTGCACCTCTGCCTGTTCACAAGGTTTCCGAAAGTCTCAGCCATGACTTTGCCTCTGAATACAGAGTGGGTGAAACAAAGGTTTGAAGGGTGTTTGTTTGTTCCGTAAAGTGTGATGAGAAAGGGTAATGTGGTCTGTAAGTGGGTTTCTATGAAATAATTCCTGGTGAAGCTGTGACACTGGGGATGTCACTCCATACATCTGCTGAGAGCAGGGCATCTGGCTCCCAAGATCAAATGGTGAGTCCCGAGACCCAGGGACACACAAGTGTCAGAACGAAAAGACAGCATGAACCCAGGATTTAGGGCTGCCCACGAGGAGGATTAGTGAGCCGCCTTTACGATGCCGGCGTTGACAGACAGGACTAGCCTCTATTTTATGGGCTATCCACTGAGCTGTATCAGGGTTCTCCTGTGGGCAGCAGTTATGTTTCAGCCGACTCGATTCGTCCCGTAGTTTATCCAAATCAGTGTAATAATAAGCTAGGTTATAAGGCGTCTACTTTTCCATATATGCTCGAGTGAAGTCAACCTGTTATAAAACCAAGCAAATCAAGGCTTCTGTTTCTCCTGCTGGTACCCGGTGCGGGTGTGAGAGTAATCAACCTGTTCCCTCCGAGACGTATCCCTCCAGAAAGTTTGTAAAAGCTCTTTATTCCTCGTAGGGAAATGATTTTAGTCTTAGGAAGGAAACACATGGCTTTCTTCTTACAGCTTCAAACTCAGTCTTGCCAGCTGCGTTTATTTCCCTCGGCGTGGCGCTAATGAAAGGAGACTTTGATGAGCTGTGTGAACCGCCGTTCCAGAGGAAGGGCTGCAGAAAGACTTGCTAGAAGGTGCTCATTTGAGAGTATTTCTGCCTTATCTCTAACACACATCCCCGAGAAACATCACTGGCGTTGGGTGGAAAGCTCAGGGGGCCTGATTTACCTGCCAGAATGGCTTTCTATGAGTTGGAGTCTGCGGAGAAGTGATAAAGGGAAGTCAAACCAACTTTCACGTTCTGAAGGCTTGTGTCTCTCCTGTTCCCTGCTGGGCCTGGAATACTTTAAAGCGAATTCCTGCTTTGGGGGGTTCAGTGTTTTTTTTTTTTTTAAAGGTGTTAGCAATCTGTCTTAGGTTCTCCCACCCCTGCTGGGATTTATGATCCAGTTTGTATTTTACTACATGGTCTTGGCAGGCTCCCCCTCGTTGAAATTCAAACCGAAGCAACCTGATGGGGGAACAGACATAAAAATATTAATTTGGTGGATATTAAAAAAAATCACGCTGGTTATAAATCAGGGGCTGTCCACTGGTTCCTTTCATCATCTAAATGGTCCTTCTAACCAGACCACAAATCTTACTGGGGAGGAGGTGGGGGCTTAGAAGGTGGGGGTTCCCTTCCTGAGGTTTTGGAGACAGCTTCCATCCAACACTTCCTCAAACCTGGCTTTGTTTTATTAAAGGTAATAAAAAGTGAGTACTTCTGGTACAGGCAGGCTAATTAGCTGGCCTCACAGAACAGACTGGGCTTAAAAGAAAGTTGGCTTGGTCTAAAAGAAATCAGTTGTGCAAATGCCTAAATTTTGATTAAAAATAAGGTTTGGGAGACTCAGGAGGCATGTTTTGCTTCTCCAAGGCTGTGGTGGTGGAAGGTGGGTGAAGCGGGATTGGGGAGACAAGAATGGGAGGAAGCTGACCTGGGTGTGTGTTTCCATGACCCAGGCTGAGATGAGAATGGTGTACCTGTGTCTCCACTGACCTCGGCATCCCAGTCCTTGGATTCTAATCTCGATACGGGGGATGGGGGGGGGGGGAGGGAGGGCAGTTACATTCCCATGGGGTAGAATTAAGAAAAAGTGGCAGGGAATTTCTTTCCATAATGAGATTTTAATGGACTCTTCCATTTCCATCTTATGGCTGATCTTTATAGTTAAAAGACTCTTGATAGATACTTTAAAATTTTATGAAAACTCCAGGAATTGGTTTTTAAAAACTGTGGCTGATTAGAAGGCTAAATACTTCTATAAGAAGGTGCTAATACCAACTGAATGTATAATACAAGTCTTAATGCTGGTGCTGAGATCTCTTCAGAATACTTATCATGATATCAGAGTTTGTTTCAAAATTTGCAAGCATCAGGTGTCAGTCAAAACTGAAACCCTAATGAATGTTGAATTCTTGTCTATTGGTATACTTCCTTTTTAGATTTTTTGGTTCTTTGTTGTTTTTACCGTACTGTTTCATTCAAATTTCCTACATGCTAAATTTTTTGTGAAATTTAAGTAAAATTGCAGTATATACAAAAGAACTATTGAGTGTAAATCTCATAGTAAATTTTTTTTAACACTGAAATAAAAATAAATACATTTAAACAACAACAAAAAAGGGAAGTGCTAATAAAAACAGAAAGCTGGCACTAGTACAAATATTCACATGTACAAATGGAGGTGTAGCTATGATGGGAAATTCAACAGCATTCTAGAAGTTCAAGGTTTTATTTAATGGCACAAAATCTAATAAAGCAAACAAACCAGAAATTCACCCCAGCCAGGCTCACAGCTAAAGTGTATGCTATAATGAAGTTCCAAGCACATCGGGATCTTGGGGTTAAAGAGAAAGAAAATTCAGTAGCTGGAAAGAGGGCAAACAGTTTTCTTTAAAAATCAAAGCAAGTTCTTTGATTCAAAATACTACCATGAAAGCAGGAAGGAAAATGATTATGAACCAATTTTTCTAAGGGAAATTATTTCTAACCAACAATTGGTTCTTATTACTTCTCTGCCATCTCTATAGGCAGCATTAAAGAAGGGGCCTCATTTTTGCCTGATGACTGTAATGATTATCATCTCATCTTAAACAGAGATCTTTCTATTTGGTCACCATGCAACCTAATACTGACAGTGCCTTGGACTTGAAAAATGGTGTTCTCCTGTCTAAGAAATGGGAGGCCAGAGAAGGCACAGTGGTTCTGAGCTTCACTCTAAAGCAATTATGAGCCCTTCGCAACCCTCAGACAAGAGTTGATTTTTATTTTTAGATTATTAAGCTGTGGGTATAAGAAAGTCAGGATATGTGACCCAGCTTTGACCTTGTCCACTGAAATCTTGAACTGATTCAATATTGAAAAGGAAAACTTTTAAAGAAGCATTTCTGCCTTATAATCGCCCCAAATTTACTTTGCTTCTTTCCCACCTTTACAAAAATCTTCATGTTCATAAGGATAGATGAATAAACAGGACATAAGTACAGGATATTGGAATATCAGGATTAATTGCAATGTCCTAAAAAAAAAAAACTAGAATAAGGGAGAACCTCCAAAAGGTAGTAATATGTTAGATCTGTTTCATGCGTGCTAAGTCACTTCAATTGTGTCCGACTCTTTGTGACACTTTGGATTGTAGCCCACCCAGCTTCTCTGTCCATGGGATTCTCCAGGCAAGAATACTGGAGTGGGTTGCTATCGCCTCCTCTAGGGGATCTTCCAGACCCAGGGATTGAACCTGCATCTCTTATGTTCCTGCATTGGCAGGCAGGTTCTTTACCACTGGCACTACCTGGCAACCTCTGTTTCACGCCTTCATCAAATATATTTCCACTCATGCACCAGGACACCAAGGTGTTCAGCTTTTATACTCATATTGTGGGCACTTATTTTACTAGTCGTTTCTAGAAGTAGTGGTGTTTACATATACCTTTATATGCTGACTTTAATTGCTTTAGTAAGCCAAGAAGGGTCCTCCAGCCAGATTCAGGGCCCCGCCCAAGAGGCAGAAGGACCATGGTGACTGTGACCATTCGGGTCACCTTGCTTCCTTCTTTAACTCCTTGGAACAGCTCAGAATGTGTCCAGATTGAGCCACTTCCAATGTCTAGAGTGTGGACTCTAGAGCCCACCAGCTTCCTCCCACCCCAACCTGAGCCTTAAGAAGGCCAATACCCTCACGGCTCCCTGAGAACATGCTCTGTTCATTTCTCACTTAGGTTCTCTCCTGGAAAGTTCTCTATGCCTGCAGCTATCCAGCTCTTACCAAAGTCTTTTGTGTGCTTCTCCAAACCATCTACCCCAGCTTTTGCTCCTCTTTCTCTCTTCCTAGCCTCTGTGGCATTTCTGGCAGGGATGGCCTGGCCTGGCACTTGACAGTTACATGCTCTTTTCAATTGTGTTGCTTCTCCCCTAGAGAAAATCTAACTTCTTTGAGTCTCAGATTCACTGTCTATAAAATGATAACATTTGCAAAGTTGTTGCGAAGATGACAGAGCACAGGCCTGGCTCATAATAAGTGTTTATGAGGTCCCCCACGTCTTCCTAAGGACTATGTCCCATTTCTGCTGGGTCTTTTCTACCTCACAGAGTAAAATAAAATGTTTTGGGGTATTGTTATTATTGAATGGTTCTGCAAAAATCAAGCCATTATGCTGTACCTTACTCTGTTGTAGGCAGACTATTATTTTCTTCGATTTTTCTGGAAGGGAAGGGTACAGTCAAATGTTTGAATGGGAATGACCTGGTCTGATGTTGGGTGAGCCTAGAGAAATGATAGAAGCCAACGCTAGTCATGACAAAACACTCTAATTCTAAATCTCAGAGTCAGAGGTGTCTGTTAGATCAGCCAATGCAAACTTCTCATATTCCTGAGAACAACAATCTCTGGGATAAACTGTGATGGGTAGTCCCCAAAAATCACAAACACAATATTTTCTATTTAGAGAAAGGAGATCATGACAACAAAGGGGTCCCGAGGAGGTGTTGACACCTCCTTCTGATCAATGTTCGAGAGACCTGGAACGGGTTAACTTTCTGAAGAGCTGTGCCCTTGTTATCCAGACTGTTGACTCGACAGTTACCCCTGACTTGGGACACAGCATGCTCCCTTCATGACCCTGCTCCTGTAGGGCCCTCCCAGCAAAATGGAACTTCGGAGGCCATATTCCCGCCAACCGCGAGGTGAGTACACCCTCCCAATGACTGCACAAGGTAGAACCGTCTCAGCTCAGCAGGCCTCTTGCTAGAAATGGAAATCAGAGATTTGAATTCATATTTCATGTTCATTGTGTTTGGTTTAGTCTACGAAACAGACTAAAGTACAACGCATGTGCATACATAAATGCTATAAAATTAGTGCAGACAGCTGGCAAATCATTAATTAACAGCAGTAATGGTCTTCAAATAGCACTCTAGGGAGGCCTCAGAAAGAGGAAGTTCCCTGGACCTGGTTTCAGTTTTGCCCATGACCCAAATTCATCCCCATAAAATAGAGGGGAGGTGGGGTGGAACAGGGAGAAAAGCCACATAGATACTACTATACCATTTTTTAGCCCCTCCTCCTTCAGCAGCCTCCCAAAAGACAAACAGCAAACAAGCCATACCACCCCTCTGCCTGCAGGGCATCCCCCCAAACCAGACAGATGCCAAATGAGCAGCCGGCACATGAGGATGTGCCCAGCACAGGATAATTGTGTCATAAATATAATTAAAGTCAGCAGGAAGACCATTATGGAGAAAACCAAACTTAGAAAAAAATTAGTACTAGTGAAGAAAATATCATACATTCTTTTTATTTCAGTCTAATTTTGTTTACATGATTCATACAGTTTCCAAGAGGACCCCTGGAGGATATTAGGCTGGGACCACATGCATAAACATTCATATATAACATGTAAATTAGAAACAATCTCAGGATTTATATAGAAATTACAGCCACTTCTAGCAAATTAATTCAATGACAAAGAAAAAGGGTTACTGTCTCTCTTCAAATCAAGAGGGGGAAATATTAGGCAAAGCAGATTTATTTATTCAAGAGGCTTGTTCCTTGCCAGGAGCTGATGTCCCCTTGGCCTGAAGATTTCCATTTTTTTTTATTGGATATGCATTGGTGATTAAATTTGCTTTGAATGCAGGAGCAGTCCATGAGGACCATGGTGGGTGGTTTTAAGTTATAGCATTGCTAATATAGTCATAAAGTCCATTAGGCTGCCTGAGTTTGCTGAAGGGAAATGATGGAAGAAGGTAAGTAGCTCGAGTTAAAATATTCAATAATATCAGATCTTAGAACTGCAAGGTCCTGGAGTGCAGATTACCATTTTATAGATGAAGAAACTGAGCCCCAGAGAAGAAGGGTTCTGTCCAAGGAAACAAAGAAAATTTACAAAGCCGGCCTAGAGCACGGTCTTCTCTCCTTTAGCTGAAGGTCCTCAATGCTTCCTCAATCCATGCCTCTTCCTTACTTGAATACAATGGACAAGTGACATTTGAGTACTTCTTCTAGGCTATTGTACCCACGGGTTTCCCCCGTGGCTCCGCAGTAAACAATCCACCTGAAATGTAGGAGATGTGAGTTCAAGCCCTGGGTCAGGAAGCTCTCCTGGAGAAGGAAATGGCAGTCCATTCCAGTATTCTTGCCTGGAGAATCCCATGGACAGAGGAGCCTGCTGGGCTACAGCTCGTGGAGGTGCAAAAGAGTCTGACTCGACTTGGTGACTAAACACCACAATATTGTTCCTGTGCCTTTGGCTGGTGATTTTGCCATTGGGGACTGTAGTAGAGGATTTGTCAGAATAGCTCCAGTTTTCACCTTCTCTGCATCTATGTCTTTCTTGGGATGACTCTACAGCCCATGAATCTGGGCTGGGCTTGTGACTTGCTTTGGCCAATGGAACACAGTGACGCTTCAGTTCTGAGCCCGGAGTCTAAGGAGCTGTGTGTGCTTCGGCTGTTCCTTCCCCAGCTCGCAGCGGGAACATGCCACACTCACCTGCTGGAGGGACAAAAGAGACACATAGGTAGGGCTCCCAGACTCAGCAAATATTTGGGATGTACTTAAACTCAAAAATACACATATATTTTATCTGAAATTCTAGTTGAACTTGGTGTTCTGTATTTTATTGGTTAGTTCATGTGAAGAGATTCCAGATGGTTCTATTATGTAGTAGTCAGCCAATCCTTAGACATAGATGACGGCCCAGCCAGGGTCAGCACATATATGCCCTCCCCATACTGACATAGGTGCATAAGTAAGCCCCATACAAATCAGAACTTCCCTTCAACTCATGAGCAGAAACAAATATTTAGTGGTGTGTGATACTGAGGCTTTGTGGTTGTTTATTACGTGGTATTATTGTGGCAGAAGCTGACTACTTAGAACTATCTATAAAAAGTATTCCAGGAAAAGGAGTCTGATTTGGGCTTCAGGTGAAGATGCTCTAATTGTGATGAAGTCCTGTGAGCAAGCAGAAATGGCAAAAAAAAAAAAAAAACAAACTATACCGACATACATTCCAAGGCTAGAGACTCAATCCATAAAGATACATCAGTAGAATTTGTGTCTTATGCATATTTCTGCCTTTTGGGGATCTTGCCATTGTTCTGATGGTTTGTTTTAAATGACTCACTTTGTGGTTATGTCTTTGTCACAGAAGAACACACCAGAATGAGATCACATGGCTTTTCAGACTTAAGACCTATGATATATTTTCTCTGGACTTGTGCTTCTTTGTGCTATTGCTTTCCTGTCTTCACGTGTCTCCTGTTCCGTCCTCCAGGGAGGCAGGTGATTTAAGTGAAGGTTCGCTGCAGAGCCCAGTAATTGTACCTGATGTCTACTTACAGTAACATTTTTCAAATGTCAGCTTCACTTATCACAGGCCCTGCCATTGTGTAATATTTTGTACTTTCCAAGCCTTTTCACATTTCTTGCAATCAGAGCAGGGGTTGAAATCTCTCTTTTGCAGATTAGGCAACTGAGGCTCAGAGACTTCAGTGACTTTCCCAAGGTCACACAGGCTAGTTAAATGCAACATTAAAACTCGAATCCAAGTTCTTGTCTCCTAACCCCGGACTCTTTCTGGTATGCTCTGCTGTCTCCTTCATCCTGGGGTTTTGGATAATTGATGCCAGAGGCCAGGTGTTCAATGGGGACCTGAATAATGCTTCTGTCTGGGACTGACTCAAGTGGAAACAGGACATTCTTAAAGAGGCCATTAGAAATCCCCAGACCTCCACTAAACCAAGGTATGGTGCAGGTGACTGATGATTGTATAAGTGCTTTCACCTTGTAATAACCAGTCTCAGCCTCCAGAACAGAGTTCTACATTGTGGATTAATCACTCCATATCTCTGTTTTAAAATCATGTTATGGTCATTTAAAGTATGTTTTAAGACGTAATGTTGTGTAAAGAGGCATGGTCCATTTAAAAGTTGGGCTGCTTGCAGGCTGCTGGTTGAGAACAATTGAATGCAGATGAAGGGGAAAATACAGGATATTATTACCCCAGGAAACATTTTTTTCTCCAGATTTATAAAGTATTAATAAATGCCTGAGCCACCCATACAAGGGTAGTATTTGCCTTGATTCTCTGCTTCACCTGGATTCTGGAAGATCAGTGATGTTATTACCAGTCTGAGGGTGAGCAACTATCTTGAGTTGCCCTGGACTAAGGTGCTTCTTAGGCTTCCCAGGTGACACAGGGGTTAAGAATCTGCCTGCCAACGCACAAGATGCAAGAGACACCACTTCCATCTCTGGATCAGAAAGATACCCTGGACTAGGAAATGGAAACCCACTCCATTCTTGCCTGGAAAATTCCATGGACAGAGGAGCCTGGAGGGTTACAGTCCATGGGGTTGCAAAGAGTCGGACTTGGCCGAGCACGCACACCCAAGGTGCTTCTTGGGATGGGGGACTTTCAGTGCTTAGACTGGGTCAGTCCCAGGCTCCTGGGTTGCTCCATCACCCTATTGGATCCTCTGGAGAGCCCTTTGCTTTGCACTGATGGCACCTCCTCCTCCTCTGCCATCCTACAACTCCTTTGTGTGTTCACCCTACACACTAGAATCCTTGTGCAGAGGAAACACAAAATGCATCTCTGCTGAAAGAATGAAAGAACGAATGACTTTTTCTGGTTCTTGGAACAGGTCTGTCACTTAATCAGGAAGGGAACTAGGAGCCTGACTCAATTACTCACTGATTGTTTTAACTTTTACCAAGTCATTAATTCATTGCTCTACAGTTTTCTCAACTGTAAAGAGGGGCAGGGGCTAAGGTCCCTCTCTGTCACACATTCTAGGGTTTTACTGTGTAGGAATCAATGGAGTGAGTCCATTCTGTTCCAACTCCTTTCCTCCTGATGCCCCAGGAGTCTTCACCAGGCCGTCTTGGAGGCCTCTTTCAGCTCAGCCCAAAGGATGAAGCTCAGCTCATGGTCAGACAGGAGCCACGGTCTCTAGGCTCTTGCTCAGGGGTAACTCCTTTAAGTCAATGTTGTCTCATATGTCCAATATTATAGCCACTAACCACATGGGACTATGTAAAATTAAAATGAAATTTAAAATTTAGTTCCTAAGTCCAATAACCACATTTCAAATTTCGAAACACATGTGACTTATGGCTGCCATATTGGACAGTATATAGGACTTTCCATCATTGTGAAAAGTTCTATGGTACACCACAGCCATAGCGGGTTATCTTGACTATCTTTGCAGTAACCCAGAAGGTTGCCAGGGTAGGAAAAGGAGCAGGAGGGTAGAAAATGGGAGGGATAATTGCCTTTCTTACCACTATACTTTACCTCTTGGTTTGGGATCATGGAAATGACGTAGTCAGCTTCCTGGAGACAGACCATTTTAAGTCCTAAATTGATGGTGATCTTATAAAAGTGGTCACGTATGGATGTGAGAGTTGGACCATAAAGAAAGCTGAGTGCCGAAGAACTGATGCTTTTGAGCTGTGGTGTTGGAGAAGAGTCTTGAGAGTCCCTTGGACTGCAAGGAAATTCAACCAGTCCATCCTAAAGGAGATAGTCCTGGGTGTTCATTGGAAGGACTGATGCTAAAGCTGAAACTCCAATACTTTGGCCACCTGATTTGAAGAGCTGACTCACTGGAAAAGACCCTGATTCTGGGAAAAATTGAGGGCAGGAGGAGAAGGGGACGACAGGGGATGAGATGGTTGGATGGCATCATCGACTCGATGGACATGGGTTTGGGTGGATTCCGGGAGTTGGTGATGGACAGGGAGGCCTGGCGTGTTGCAGTTCATGGGGTCGCAAAGAGTCGGACATGACTGTGCGACTGAACTGAACTTATAAAAGTTAATAAAAAGAATATGTCCTTTACTTCGTAATAAAAATATGCCTTCACTGACACCAAAACAAAAGGATATGGTAACTTTCTTTTCCCCACTACCCCCGAATGGGCTAATTCTTTAGTCAACTATAGAAAGCACCAGAAAATAAAATTTAAAAGCCAAATGTAAAAGGTGTGGAAAGTTCTCTACTTTTGCAAGGATCATGATTGAAGATTTTTTCCAAGCATCTTATACATGGATACTATTTATCTTTGAGGTTAGGTAAAAATCAAAATGCATGGTTAATTGTTAAACTCTTGAAAGCACCATTACTGTCCTTGTTTAGATAGTAAATAGTGAATGCTTTGTGGAATTAGAACCTTAGTGACAATGTTGGTGATGAAGAAGTGAAACTGCAGGAGCAGATTCTTAGCTCCATCTATGCCACTAGAAGCTGTGTGACCTTCGGCAAGTGAGTTACCCTCTCTGGGCCTACCCTCTCTGGGCCTTAGTTTTCATCTTTAGTTGGAGAAAGATGGCACTGAACTGGATCCGTGATATCTTTATCTTTCTGGGATCACTTTTGTGACTGTGTTTTTGACTTCTGCTATAGACATTAGAGCTTATATCTGTTATCATAGCCATGAACATTGTTTCTTATTAACATTTATAGATCATCAGTGTTGTCAGTTGCCCCCACTTACAGTTCCCATAATCAAACCTCCAAGTGTGCAAGGCCTGGCAAACCTCTAGATTTTTGGAATCCTCACATATGAGGATGATCATCATTTAGCTATTCTTTCAGAGTCAGAAGCAAACACATTTCCCAGAATAGAGGCTCCAGCAATCTGTATTTACACAGGTGAGAACAGAGACTCCACCCTACTTCCAAGTACAGCTGTGGTGTCACACAAACGAGGATGACTGGGAGCTGGTTCCTGCTCGGCCATTCATGAGCCTCACACCCCAGGATGTGTTCTTTCCCTGAACCTCAGTTCCCCATCTGTAGAGCAAAGATAATAACATGAGGGTAGGCAGGCTGCTATACCAGGCAGCTAATGAAGCTCAGATCTCAGGGCCCTCATCTGCACGGCACCCTTTCAAGACCCTGGGCTTCATTTTGACTTTTTTGCTGTAGCTTCCTGATCTTTCCTCAAAGTGAAAGTGAAGTTACTCAGTCGTGTGCGACTCTTTGTGACCCCATGGACTGTAGCCCACCAGGCTCCTCCATCCATGGGATTCTCCAGGCAAGAATACTGGAGTGGGTTGCCATTTCCTTCTCCAGAGGATCTTCCCGACCCAGGGATCAAACCCAGGTCTCCCACATGGCAGGCAGATGCTTTAATCTCTGAACCCCCATTGCCTGCCTTTCCTCAAAGAGGGGCCCTCAAATTTTTGAGCTTCAGGCCCTGCAAAACCTGGTTGGCAGTACTTAAAAATGAGATGGCACCAGGTAGGCCGCTCTTCCTAAAAAGAGATCACCCATCAAACAAGATCTTGCCAAACTGGCAGGTCTGCAGCTCTTGTATTTCTTCCAGATGCCAGCCTCTTTCACGTCCCAGCGCACCTGTGGGCCGTGCTGGCTTGCTCCTCTGGATGCCACCGGTGAAGTGACACTGCCCTGATGCCCTGGGCATCATGGTGCATGTTCTTAGCAGCTGCATAATTATGGAATCTGAGAGCCAAAAAGCATTGCTGGGGACACTTTATACTCCCCTTCCCCACAGATGTTCCTCCCTCTCCTTCCTTCACGTTCCTCTCATATAGAGATCCCACAGTCTCCTTTCAAAATCTGGTCTGGTATGATGTCATAGGTCAGGAAGATCCCCTGGAGGAGGGCATGGCAACTCCCTCCAGTATTCTTGTCTTGAGAATCCCCATGGACAGAAGAGCCTGGTGGGCTGCAGCTCATGGGGCCACAGAGTCGGACACAACTGAGCGACTGAGCACACACCTGATGTCATAGATTCTTAAGAACATCTTCCTTAGGGTTAACCCTAATTTCTCTTCTAATTCAGTTGAGTATGCCTTTAACTTTTTTATTCAGTTTTATGTAGATTACACATCAGTTTCACAGATAAAGGCACTTGCTGCTAGCTTAGCATCCTCCTTTTAGAAAAAAGTAACTGAGGTTCAGGTGGTACAAGACTTGCCCAACGGAGTAGATGGTGGACGCTGGGACCCCAAAAGGACAGTTCTACTCTCTTATCCCCATTGTCATCAGAGGGAGTACTAGGCTTCCCAGATGTTACACAGTTTGTGAGGGAGTCAAAGCTTGGAAACAGCTTGCCTGACTCTCGGGTCAACTGTCTCTGCTTCTGTCAGCTGCGCTGGCTCTGTTATTAGAAACTAACTTCATGGTCACTGGACTCAGAGTTCTCAGTTTCTGTCTTTGGCAATGATCCCAACTTCCTGCAGGTGCTAAGGAAGGGACTTATTTATGCCTCAACTCTTCATATATATGACCCCTTTCCATCCCCTCCATTATTAAAACATGAAGTCATGGTCCATTCTTTCTGCATTTATTCACAATGAAATTATTTATTGGGTACTTGTTATGGGCATGGCACTCATCCTATGCAAAAAAAGAAAAAAAAAGAAAAAGAAACAAAGAGAAAAGAAAGCATGTAAAGAGCCCTAAGTATAGAGAGTGACATCAGCAAGATGGTAGCATATGAAGCCCTTGTTTTCCCCATGGGACACTAGCTTAACCACAATATATGGACCAAATTTCCTTTGTGAGAATTCCTGAAAAGGCCTAAATATCCTGTTTTCTAGGCAAAGGGAATTTCTAGTTTTTCAGTTGAATAGGCCACCTAACACTTGTAGTCTTTGGAGAAAATAATCTTTTGATTGCCTGCTATGTGTCAGGCACAAAGAGTTTTACAGATATTAACGTAATTTTCACCCCAATTCCATGAGGTTGTGGATGCTCTCTTATTCTCTTTGTGCCAATGAAGGAGAGAGAGACATAAAAAGCTATAAAACTGGCCCAGGGTCACACAGGTGGCCAGTGGCTGACTCAGTAGAGAATCAGTCTGGCCCCAGGGTCTACACTCCAGATTGTGTTTGAAACTAAGAGTTGGCACAAGCTGGGCACATTTCTGTACTGTTCAGATGAACAGATGCTTGAGTTATGCTGCTTTTAGGGATCTGCGTTTCAAAACAAAGATGTGGTCTTCAAAGGAATAATTGAATTCACCCGGTCTTAACTCTTGATTTAATAAACAAAAGATGGAAGGAAGGAGCTGGTTTAAGTTTGGGGGTCTCCATCTTTGATCCTAACTCTTGATGGATTTTTCCAGAAAAAAGAACCGAACGATCGATTAAAAAGGCTAACAATGACAGGGAGAGGTCTTTAAGAATAAATATTTCTCACAAATACAATCTCCTCGGTCTAGAATTTCACTATATTTGCACATAGAAGTAGAAACTACTTTATTACTCCAGGCACTTGAATGTTAGCAATCCATACACTCACACACTTGTAGATATTTAAATAGATAGACACAGTGGAGACATACTCATAGTTCCTAGATTTTTCTATAATTCAGAAAGAAATAAAAGTTCAGAAAATATTTAGTTAATGAATAAAATTGAAAAAGATTAGAGAAATCTGGGTGGCTTAAATTCAGAGACTACTTTTGTTCATATTAATTAGAGAGAAAATAAATATCTCCATTCTGTGCTCTGAAGGTAAACCTCAAGAAGGATGAATGTGCAAAGATTTAGTTTGCTTGTGGACAATATGGCATCAGCTCTGATGCCAGAACCTAGGAGGTCTATGAGATTTTTTTTCTTCCTGAAAGACTTGATGCCTTTGTAAGAGAGACTACATAAAGAAAACCCAGACATTTCTGAAAGATCAAATGTTTGTCAGCACCTCTAATGGAGCAATAATAATTAATTTCCCAGTGCAGTAAAACCATATAATTAGAATGGGTTGGGGTTTTTCAAAACTTTCCAATATGGGATGAGCAAATGGAAAAAGTTTCTTTTTCTTTTTTTTTTGTTTTCAGTCTCTTCTGAACTATTTTGGAGTTGGTGTGAAATACCGAGAGGAAGTGAGCCCATCTGTTTCTGATACTTTCAGACTGGATGTATCAGAATGTTTTGTAGCAGTTATTTGATGTCTTGTATGCCTCTAAAGTATTTTCCATAAGTTTGAAGCCTGTGTCTTTACTGACAGGAAGTTTGTTTTCATGGCGTTTTAGCATCAGTTTGATGCTCAGAAACGGAGAAAGGAGTTAATTGGTCAATTTCTAAATTCGATCGGGTTTAACTCAATTCAGTTTTGTTGATTTGCATACTGGGAGAAATTTCGAGGAGAAACAAAAGTGAATGGAGTTATAGATTATTCTTATTCTTATTATTTACATAGCTCTTCCTCTCCCTTCTGTTATCTTATGGGCAGCCCTCTGTCTCCGCTACACTTCTCCTTTATGGTAGGAAAGGGTGATCCCACTGGGGAGACAGATAATGGGAAAATCTCAAATGGAAGAAAGGAAGTTGGAGACTCATCTTTGCGTAAGGGTCAGGAAGAAGGGCCCCGCGACGACACAGCTGTACCCTTTACTACCTCCATACTCTTCTGCCTCCCGGGGCTGCGCGTCGGGAATGTGCAGGTCGGTGGGGGAAGGAGCGCCGGGAAGGAGACCTTGCTCTGGGGATCACTTTATACCTGCAGGAAGCACTTCAGTGTGCTAAGCCCTCTCCCTGAGCCCTTCCACAGCAGCATCCGCTTCACCAAGAAGGTAACAAAGCCCCCGCCCCCATCCCCCTAGAAGCCACACGCTCACGGGTCTCCCTCAACCTTCCCCGAAACTGGTTAAAAGGGGCGTGGAAGATTCATAATTCAGTTCTGTCGCTCCTACTCTGAGCACTGTTGGTACTTATGGCGGGAATTCAGTTCTACCTAGTTCTAAAATTGGTTATAAAGACAGAAAACGTCCAGGCTTGGTGTTCATTGTCAACAAATCTACTGGGCATTTCCTAAGGTAATATTGCTTGGTGCCAACCAGGATACAGGACTGTACGCTAGGGCTGATAGGATTAGACTCTGTACTAGGAATGACTCTGCTTGGCAGTCCAGGGGGCTTCTCATCACCTCTATGGATTGAATAAACTGTGGGCTGACTTGGCACTAGGTAAAGAAAGGATCACTTTTTTTTAAGCTGCCTTTTCCAGTAGTGGAAAGGAAATAAGGAAATCATTACCTTCTTTAACTTAGGTTTTATTTTTATTTTACCTGATTACAGTGCTTTTAATTTCTCTTCCTTTTCTCTCAAGTGATGTATGATCATCACTGAGAATAAGTGCAACTTGAATTTTTGTAATCGTATTTAAGACTATACAGAGTATGATATATTTTCTATATGTACATATATGTTATCTGTAAATGCATACAAAAAGAAATAAAAAGCTCCACGCCAAACTGAGGAGGAGAAAGCTGGTCTATGGGAACTTTAGCCCTTTTAAGCTTTTAATGTTTTGATTTTTCAAAGCAAGAAGAGGGTATTTATCGGTCATTTAAAAAATAAAATAAATCCAAACCAAGCAAAAAATCTGAAGACCAAAACACATTCACAACATACCCACCCCCTGCAAAAAAAAAAAAAAAGGAAGAAAAGAAAAAAGAAAGAAAAATGCAAAAGAAACAAAGAGTTTTGAAAGTATGCCATGTCTCTCATAGGAATTTACCCTACAAAAATAGCTACAGCTGCTGACAAAGATATAATGTCATGTGTGCTGCAGCTCTCTTCATGATGCCAGAAAATCTGACACAACTTAAATGGCTCATGATGTGGAATGTGTTAAATAAACCCAGTTATGATCATTGAAAGTAGAGCTGTCAGCTAATCCAAATAAAGTTGTAGAAGAATCCTAGACCAGGGGAAGATTTCCATTATCTATTAAGTGTCATAAAACACTCAACAGTTTACAAAATAGCATGTGCAATGTTTAATTTTTTGAATGAAAATATATACACAGAAAAGATTTCAAGGAAACTTGTCACAATCTGAGCGGTGATTTTCTACAGTTGGGGGTAAACTTTCTTGCCTCTTTGTGCTTTTAAAATTTTCTACAATGTACATATGTTATATATATATAGTTTTGAAAGTTCATAAGCCCGTACATGGCCATTTTCAATGCTTGATGACTCTTTCTAGAATCAAGGCAAACAGACCCCAGAGATATTGTCAGCTGCCAACCTCATACTTTAATTTGGTCAGCAAGATACATTCATATGCCTTGAATATCCCTTCAAATAATCTTATGAATAATAGTGACATTTTGTATATGTTGCTGAAGATAACTAAAATGGGAGGGAGAAAACTGTAGTGATGAAATACATTACTTTTTTCCAGTTTTCCTCTCAGAAATATGTAGTATTACCACCTCTGGAAGTTACAGTACTATTTTACAATTTTAAGAAGTATAATTTTGCCTGACATTCTGTTGTTCATGATCATGAGAATGTGCAAATAACACTGTAATGAAAAGTTGATTCAACATGGATCCTGGAGTTTTTTTTTTCTATACAAAATTCATATTACAATCAAATTTAAATAAATAAGATTGGTTAGTTTGGGGAGGCTGGATATTACTTTGAAACCTCACTTGAACTATCTATGATGTGAAGGGAGAAAACAGGCACTTTTCAACCTAACCCAAGCTTAAAAGGAAGCAGCAAAAATGTTCATTTTACATTTTGGAAATAGACTCTGTTTCTTTCTCCAGATAAATTTTGTCTTTGCATGGAAAGCTGGTATTCTGGCACTATGTGTTTTTGTTCCATATATTGCATTTTTATAGCAAATGAATATTAAATTACTTTATAACTTCACCACTTTTTAGAAAAGGGCATAGAATACAGGATCCTTAAATAGGGTAGCTATTTGTAAAGCTACTCATTTTTTAAAGAGTCTGTTTTCATTACTTAATTATGGGACTCTGGACACAAAACACTTCTTGTTTCCACGAAATAAAAATTTTCATACACAAATACACACACATCCGTTTTCTATGCTGAATTCATGCTGTTCAAATATTTTAAAAAACATTCATGATGAAAGAAACCTGAAACAAACACCTCCACTATGTTCTTAATTTTCTTTCTTATGGATGGTGTATAGCCACAAGGGCAAATACAGTTTTTTCAAATGTATATGAAGCAAGCACCTTCCCAGCTGTGAGCAAGTAACTGGTCAGTCAGTTCTTACATAGAGATTTTAAAATGTATGTTCTTATTCAGTTCTTAGATTGTTGGATCCATAAAAAAGTGGCCTTAACTGTTGCTCTTTCATGAAGCATACCCATTTCCATGTCTTTTTCCTATTAAACCTTCCTGGAAAATCGGTGAAATCATCCACTTCATGCACGTTGTGCATTTAAATAAAACAAAAGAGCAAAGAACACAGATTTAGACATCCTCGTGGTTGGCAACTTAGTTTAGAAAAAGATTCAAAGGTTCAAATTTGCCACTGGAATTCTTGCTTGAATTTCTAAGTACCGTTAAGGGAGCCAAGGTGTAAAAACGTGTTTTTCTTTGCAACTGTCTGCTGTCACTATGAAATAACTTGGCTTAGAAATTTACCGGATATGTGATATATTTAAAGACTGCATTGTTACGAATTCATGATTTAATGGTTAACAGGGTTATTTGCTTTGTTACTGGAATCATAACATCAAGATGGGTAAGAGATAAATAGCATTAGACTGTAACATGAAATGGTGAGATAGGTACTTTGGCTTAATTTAGAGGCCACAAACATAGCCAACCATGTATTTGGTTAAGTACTTGCTTGATGATATTCTTAATTACATGTCCTTTGTGGCTTGCTGGTATTTTCAGGTGCTATTAATAAAAATCAGTATTTCTAAAAGTGCAGATAGATTGGAAGCAGATGCTGTTAGTAAAACATAATTGGACTAAAGGAAAATTTTTGCAATTTGAAAACAGACCACTATCTTTAATATGTTGGTTTGCTGTGATTATGTCTGCTCATAGAATTTGAAAGAGGAATAATCAACAGATACATCTTAAGAGGAGTAGAAAGTGTAGGGAAGAAGGCTATTTGTAAAACTCGGAGAAAATGTGTATATGAACAATATTGGAATTGGTGGTTATGTTGTAGAAGATAAGTGGACCATAAAGAAAACTCTCGTTGGTCTTTGCTAGATTAGAGTATGAAAATGCAACTTTTAAGAAATAATTTTTAAAGTATACAAAATGGTAAACTAATTTGGGGCATACTCTTTTGCTTTTAACCCAGCGGTCCCATTAGTTATGTTTTAAAATTATAATTATATAATTATACTGTGTTTTTTTAAAAAATGCAAACAAGTGACAGTGGGATTATTTATGAACAGATCATCATACTTTATTTCTATTTTTTTGGTAGATTCAAATGGTTATTTTATTAACATGTTTCTTTATAATAGAACAAAGTTTAAAAATATGAATGTAATAAAAATGTAAATTCTTACAAAGTTAAATTACAGTTCTAGCAGAAACTAAGAGCTGTGTAAATCTGAGCTTTGGACAGTGAATTCTTACTATACAGCCCAAATTGTATTTTGTAACAAGAGGAAGGAACAATACTTATATATAGGAAAAGTTAGAAAGGAAATATAGGAAAATGTTTAACGTTTAATTCTTGACAGTGAGAATATGTGTACATTTTGAGGGTTTTTTTTTCCCCCCTTATGCCTTTCAGTATTTCTCAGATTCTTTTCAGGAACATATATTACTTAGAACTAGAAAAGCCATATTCATTTAAAAAAAAAAAAAGGGCAAAGAAAAAATTTGATAGCTTGCATTAAAGAAATTTTCATTTAGATTTGTTAAACTGGTATTTTATTTATCATCCCAAGGCTAATTAAAACAGAACCAACAGTCATAGAGAGCTAACTCCTAATACTGATAAACCTGAACATGTAACTTTTTGCCATTATATTGTAAAATTAGCCATTTATAATTACTAAGAATTGAGTGTATACAACTGCTAATGTTTAACTGGTCTGTCTTACCTGGAGTTCAATTTCAAGTAACAATTTTAACAAATTATCAACTGACATGTTTCTTGGCTTAAAGATGGATTTGCATTATTTTATTGCTTGGAATATCATATTAACATGCATTTTAACTTTAAATCACTTGTTAGAAATGGAATATTTCTGAATATCATTTCAGTTATTATTATTATAATTATTTCATTATTGAAATGTTTCAAGCCATTTAAGACTACAAAATTAAACATGCATTGAGTTAAATGTAATCAACACACTGATAAAACTCAACGAAAGTAGTAAGTAAGCAAAGTTTTCTACCTTTACTGCATGTCAAAAAAATGTTTCAGAGAAAAAAATTAGACCACACTGACTTATCAAGAAAAACTTTCATTTCCCCTTGATCTTAATTTTCCTGGAACCGGTATTCTCCATTGAGAGATCCCTCAGTATTTTACTAATGTAGTACTTGGAAACTTATTTTTGCGCCGGAGGGACAAAGGAACTGAAGAAAGGAAAGATATTATTTGTCTTCTAGTATGGGATCCACACAAAATTTAAGTATGGGACGCTATATATTTGTTACTGCTATAGATTTTAACTTCTGTTTAAATAAAGCCCTGCAAGCCCGCTGCTTCTTCCACGGTTCTTTTATCAAATGGGCCTGAGAATAAGGAATCAACAGTCCCAAATTTTAGTTTGGAGCAAACTACAGTAATTAGTTTTCTGAAAGCTATCAAAATGTTATCAATATAAACGCACAGAAGGTATTTAAAAACTCAGGTTCCCGGAATGCATGTTCATCCTTTGCTTTTCCAAATTATTTGTCACCTGACATCTTATTTCAAGAGTCCTGAAAAGTCCATGTTCAGCTGGACATAAAACAGAAATTTTCGTAAAAAAACCCAACCAAACCCAAACAAATAAATCACAAGAATAATTCTCTTATTTAAAGAATGTCAACTGAGTATCCCTTGGGCATATTACTGTTGGAAACAATTTAACACTTGCATCATTCATGAGCAATTCACGACGCTTAGCCTGCAAGAATTTTCCACCCTTTCTTGGCTTTTTACACCCTTCAACTTGGCTTTCCCTAGTTCCGCTGGTGGAAAATTAGGGAGACAGGAAATTCATAGTAAAACATAAATGAATTCTCGTGAAAGCTTAATTTATTACAAAAGTTTTATTCCTCCTCACAAAAGGCCAGGAAGGAGCCGCGGACCTTACGCAGATTGAAAGGAAATTAATTTTCTTTTTGGATGTATTGGTAATGTCTACTTATTTCATGGCACACCCCTGAAAGACTTGTAAAAATAAACGAAAAGACCCATTTAGAAATATGTAATTCCCTTTAAAGAGTGAAATTAAACGAATCTTTTCAGAAAACCGTTTCCTTAGACTCTACGGAAAGCTGGGCGCGGCTGGTCGGGATCCACCCCCTCCCGCCCACACCCCCCGGGAAGAGGGGCGAGACTAGTTCTCCAGTTACAGCTAGAACCCGGGCCGCCCGCCTACTCTTTATACAAAATAAGCCCGCCCCCGCTTTCATTAACCTAGCCAATGACCAAACGGCATCTCTCCCGGCGGGAGGTGGAGCCGCGGGGGAGGAAGCTAGGAGGTAAACGCAATCCCACGTGTTACGGCTCTCTCCGCCTCTTCCTTATCTCCACCCTCCGCCCCGCCTTCATTCGGCTCCTCCCATCCACGCCCCGGGAAGAGGCGGGGATGCAGGCGGAGCCAGGAACGCTGGCGTTCTTTTATTTACATGCAGCCATTCTATTGGCTAAGACTGGCCACGAGCGGAGGCTGGAGGGGCGGAGGAGCTTGTCAAAGTGAGCTTCACGGATTGGCTAACAGTACGATGACGTAAAAGAGGGCCGTCTGAGCAAACGAGAACGCCGAACAAACGCGTCTCCTCCCTCTTGCCCCACCTCGTTGGGTGCAGTCCAATGAAAGAAGAGCCTGTGAGGCACAGGGTCTTGAATATTTAAATAAGAAATCTAGAACTCTAGCTATTTAAATATTCATGGAGAGGCGGGATAGTGTAGCGTGTCCCCCGGAAACTCTTTGGATTGGCTTGTTTTCTCAAGCTAGTGTTAGCGTCAGGAAACAGCCTTGTACCTCACAGATCAATTAAATGATTGCTGCATTTTTTCTTCCTCGAAAGCGCAACACTATATACACTTATTTTTTTTCCTCGGTAATTGATTTCATGTGTGGTCCTACTGGCTCAGCTTTGTCACTCTTTCGATGTCAATATATTTTCTTTTTTGTAACTCAAGTCCCATTTTCATCAGTTTTTAAAATGCAAAGATGTAGTACAGATGGAAACAATTAGAACCTCCGCTCTGCTGCTGTGTATAATCTTATTAGTTTAATGGGTCACAGGGCGCAGGACCTATTTCCTATGGATCAAAGTGAAAACAAACACGGTTAATATCCCATTTTGTTTTAGAACCACATCGGATCGGATTCCCTCTGTTGGCCGTGGTAATGACAATATTGAGATCTTGGATTGCCTTGAAGTTTATAGGGAAAAAGAAGTCATTGAAATATTCTGGCTTAAAAACGCATTAATATTAACACCAGGTAGCCGTTTGCCAGTTCCACAAGTTCTCTTTGAGTTTATAACAATAGCATGGCTATTAAAGGATTTCAGAATTGCTTGTTTTGATCTATTGCGTTAAATCTAGCGAAAAATCGTGCTTAGTTCGCTGCTAATTATACCAGCTTCTCAGATTTCTTCTGTCCAGGCCAGACATAAGGCTTCGGAGCTCTTAGCGTAAATTTCAATTTATGGCTTCTTGATGATTTTTTTTTTCTTCATCTGTGAGTGGTGGTCACAAACTCTTTTTTCAAAGTTTGATTTTCAAAAAGTTAAAGAACCGCATAACTGCTACTCAAATTTTAACTTTCCATTTGAGGGTGTTCCAAGGCCAGTTCACAGACCCCAGAAGCATCCGTGGATCCTAGTTAACAATTCATGTCTTAAGGAAATATTTTTCATATTTTGGGTTGTGTTTGTGTGCGCTTTTCCGAGGCAAAAATGCAATCTTCAAGCACCTACGGGGTTGGGCCGCGGCTTCTCTCTTCGTGCAAAGGCCCCCTTTGGAAATCCCCAGCAGTAACTTCTCACCCCAATAAATTAAATGCAGCCACAGTGTGGTCCATTACCCGGGAGTGTGAGGTGACGGCGCCTGTCAAAGGTGGCCGGCTGAATACAGACCCTTAAATATTCCTACAGATAATAAGTATCTGTGCAAGGAACGGATGTAAACAATAGGTTCCTATTCGATTAGAAAGCTCTGAAGTACAGCAATGAATAAACGCATTGCAGACTTGATGAATGCTCCCAAGTTCTTCACGAAGGTGGGGGGCAGGTATTGAAAGTATTTTGCCCTGTGCTTGGAGGCCGGGTGCGGGGCTCTAGGCGCTGAGGACCAAGCACCTCTGCGAGATCCTCAGCGGGGCCTCTAGGAATGTAAATACAACGAGTTTAGACAGGCTGGGGCCCCAGAAAGCGAGAGCAGTAGTTATTAGCCAATCATTTTAATTCCGAAGCTGTGCAGAACATCGGCTTTCCCTTGGCTACGCGGGGCTGGGGTTGCTAAGAGAGAAAGCTGTTCTTATCATCTTCTTATTAGGAAATAGTGTCATTGAATCCTGGGCTCGGCATTCGGCATTCGTAGGTTCTGGGATGAGTTCACAAACATGCGGAGAGCGAAGCCCGCATTTCTCGTTGGGATTGCAGGCGCTCCCTTCCCGGTTCCGAAACCAAAGTGTAACAGCGTGGAACACGTTGCAAGAAAGTCTGACATCTGGGACAGATGTGGCTACTCCACCCCTGACAATGACGGCCCTTCATATAAACCCTCAAGGCCTTTTTGAAAATCTGCCTTTGAATTTTTTATTTTGGCGCGTGATCTTTAAACCTGTCTCAACATACCACAGTCTTCTTTTTGTTTTCCCCTCTCTTGAGGTTCTCTATACTCTTAACTTTATTTTGGGAAACTATTATTCCTCCCCGCCCCGCTCCCCACCACTGGGGAAAATGATCAAATCTCCAATCTGTTATTTCCTGAAATTTAATCTTGCTTTTACTCATGGATCATAAAATATTTAAACCGTCAAAAATGTATCCATCACTGAACAACTTCAGAGTTATTTTATGCTTTTTAAAATGGAAATATAATCCCGGTGTGTGTGGGTGTCTGTGTACCTTATTATAGACAGATCATGTTAATCTCCCTCCCACGGAAAAAAGAATATTTACATGTGTGAATTCAAGTAATTATTCATCTATGATCACGAATTCTACCAGCTTGATTTTTCGTTTTCGGATATACTTTTTGAGGGGGAGGATATCTAATATGCAGGGACACTAACAAAATTTAGTGTTAAAATTAAAAAAAAAAAAAAAAGATTTTCCGGTGTACTGGAGAGACGTGGCTGAGGTCCAACAAAAGATGCCTTTTCTTTTCTTTTTCTTTGCCCCCCTCAACCCCCACCCTCTTGGTCAACAATCTCTTTCAGTTGTTTACTTTAACCTGGTGAGCCCAAGCTGTAAGCTCCACGTAAACTAGGGCGCTGTGGTTGGCTATGAGGCAGTCGCATCCCACTCGGGATGTGATGCGCAGTTCTGGGGTGTTCGGAGTACAGAATGTCATTTTGACAGAAAAGAAATACCGCGTCAGTGCCCGCCTGGAAAGAATCCGGGAGAGAAGAGAACTTCTATGAGCGTCAGCCCACTAAGCGCACCGGGCTTCAAAGATCGCTGTCGCTTAGTTGTTTTTTTTTTTTTTTTTTTTTTGGAAACGTGGTGTTTGACTTTATCTTAAAATTGTGTTTACTTATGGTTACTGGTGGGAACGTGGGCCCTTGTGATGAAGATTTTCCTACCCTTGGGCAGGTCTGCTCCCTAGCCCCCACCGCGATGGCTTTCATTTAGGGAGGGTTAGCCTCTGGATTCAGGTAGCATTTCCCTTAATCTAAGAGTCAGCTGCAAGGTGCTTGGTCCATGCCTGGGGTTCTCCGCGCGGTAGAGCCAGCAGACCTTGACTTGATTTTTACCACCACCCCGGGATGGCCCCATTGGCACTGGAGGCGGACCCTTAGCGGCTTCCTGGGGGCGCCTGGCCCAGGGTACCACCAGCGCACTGTCGAGTGCCGCGTTACAGGCCCTGGACCAGCCAAGATCAGAGGCTCCAGGACTTGCTCTGCTTTCACCCGGGCTCTACTACCGGAAGTCATTTGATAAATCTCAAGCAGGCCTTTCTAGCCTTTACTGCTCGGCAGAGAACTGCAAATCTCTAAACACGCTGTAATCTTCTAACTGTGCTCTAGACACACTTGTGGGTTGGGTTTTATTTTAGGACCCGGCGGAATGGAAGTGGCCACTTTAGGGGCTTCTCTGTGGTCTAGCCTCCGCCCCCTTCCCCCCGACCCCCGCTTCCAACAGCGTCTTCCTGAGACCATCACCTCGCCCAGTAAACCGATTCCCGCCCATCCAGCCCCAGGAGCCCTTCTGCTCGGGGAGGCCACAGACAACCTGTGACTGGAGGATCACCAAGCGTCCCTGCGGCTGGCGGCGGAGAGAGAATCTCTCGGGAAACTTTTAGGACCGGCGGGGGTGGGGCGCATGATTTATGACCCCGATCAACTTTTTAGGAAGCAGAAATTAACCTGAGGGGGATTAGGCGAGCTTTGAAGTTCACGGTTTTGTTTTCCTTCAACTCAGCCCTTCGATCAAACAGTTCTTATTTCCTTTTACCCACCTCCTCCTGCTCCTTGGGTCTCTCATCACCCCATTCCTATCCCCCAGCAACCC
This sequence comes from Ovis canadensis, assembly GCF_042477335.2. NCBI lineage: Eukaryota > Metazoa > Chordata > Mammalia > Artiodactyla > Bovidae > Ovis > Ovis canadensis. The sequence continues at coordinate 84,944,899 of NC_091248.1, forward strand.
TCCTGTACAGATTTTCATAATTTCAGGTAGAAATATCTCCAGACCAGCGATTTAAATTCCTGACTGTGACCTATCAGACTTTCCAAACCCCTGCCTTCTTGGAATCGTGTCTCACGTTTGAAACTTGTATTTATATTTGGAGGTCAGAAGTAGCAAACTTGTATCCATTTTCCCCCTCTTGGCTTTTTCTCGCTTATTTCACCCTTGGATACTGGTATTATCCCGCAGAAGTGCAGCCATTGTAGCACGGTCAGCGGCTCTGTGGGTGACCGCTAACTTCTTAGCGAGTTCTCTAAGTCCTGTGGATTTGGGCCGAAAATTCAAATACAAACATGAAAGACCTGCCTTGCCACCCAGCACTCTTACCTTGGCCCCCTTTATTTCTATACACCCAGACTCCCCTCCCCTTCAACTGCAGGTCTCCAAGGGGAATCCGTCTCCTGCGGCTCTTTCCTGCAGGCGCCTGCTGAAAAGGCAATTTCCTTAGGGGTGTGGTGGGGGAGAGAGAAAAACAGAAACCAGGATTGTTTGGGGCCTGAAACCATCCAAGTTTTATTGCATCCGCTACAAAGTCAACTAACTCTTAATGAGCATCCAAGCGGAAAAAGGCCGAGGTTTACTCCATGTTAAGGCGGGGGAGGGAAGGGGGTACTTTATTTCTTTCTCTTGCAACCAAAGGTTGCAACACGTTCTCGAGAGGCTCTTCCCAACGCCAAGAATACAGCCACGAAAGTGGAAGGCATCAGGTTTCAGTTCCCTGAGTGATCGAAGATCATTCGGCCACGAGGACCTTCGAAGTTGGCCCTGTCTACAGCTTGTAATGAAAAGGATAATCTGTCTTGTAATAAAAAACAGGACCCACACAAACAAACCCGGCATCCAACCACCTTCCACTGCGCCTCACTCTTCCTTAATAAGGGCCAGTGACAAATATTGCCATCCAGTTCCACCCCAAAAAGAGGAAGCAGTAGATCTTCCTTTTAATAACTTCCCAAAGTGTTACAAATAATAAAAGAGACGCATAAATCATCGCGGGGGCGGCTGAACGTGGACCACGGAAGGATTTACTCTCCTCAATCCTTGACTTTCAACCGCGCTCTCATTGGCTGTTTTCTTGTAGCCCGGCCCCCAAGTCCGCCCTCTTATTGGTCCATCAGGCGGGGTGACGCACGGAAAGGGCGTGGGGTCGTTACGGGCCGGGGTCCGTCAACGCGCATGCTCTTTGTGGCGTGAGTGTGTGATTGACAGCAGGGGGTGTGCGCGCGTGCGCGTGCGTGGGTATGTGCGTGTGAGTGTGTGGTGGGAGGGTGATGGTGGTGGCGATGAGTGCTCGAATTGAAGCTGCTTCTTCTGGTTCGGTGGCTGTAGTTCGCTTTGCTGGCATTTTCCGCTGAGTCAGAAGGGCTGACAGAGACCCGGCACTCACTAGCTGGGGATACCGTCTGGAAGCGATTTACTGAGGGTCTCTTGCAGCAGGTTGATTGGGGAGGAAGTAAAGAGAAGTAGAAATGCATGCGTGCTTTCCTGGGTCTGAAGAAGATAGTAAAAAACTCTCAGGAAGAGATTTAATTCTACTACTTTGTCGTTTGTGCGTTTCTTGTAAAGCACACAGTAAGTCGCGATTCTTATCAAAGCTGAGCCCTCATAGGCACCTCACAACTCACTTCCTCTGAGATTGACACAACCGGCTCGGTCCCCCAGCACACAGGTACACACATATCTTAGCCTCCTGTAGTTATGCAAACCAGCAACTCAGGGCGAACTTTCAAGACTCGGAACACAGTGATAATCCTTAACTGCAAGGTAAAAGGAGTAAAAGGAATGAAGGAAGGAAGAAAGGAAAAGAAAACTTGTAGCAACCAATAAAGCAATAGTGTTAAAGATACCGAAAAAAAAAAAAAAACCAAAACAACCCCACTGGCTATTGAATGTAAAATTTGAAATTAATTTCCCAATCAGGTCAATGGCGTAGGAGCAGTTCCAGTTTATTCCAGTGCTTGTTAACGCCTGGTACAAAATTCTTCAGAGACGAGAGCTGGCTTACTGGAGAGCAGAAACATTTCTCCGTTGCCCTGTTGCATCCAAATTCTCGTTTCGGAGAAGTTTCTTCGGAGTGCTGGAGCTGGCAGGAGGCTGGAGAGTTTTCTCCTAGTAATAAGGTGTTAGGTCGTTGGTTTGTGTTTGCACGTATTTTAGGAAGATAATAAAAGGTCTTACAGCTGCGCACGTATTTTAAGTTACACTAGCCCTAGATGAATTTTGTAACTGGTAAATAAAAGCTTCGGTTTTACGAATTCTTAAATTCTTTGCGGGCCCTGAGAATTTTTTTTTCTTTCGTTCTTATTTTGAGCTGTTTCTGTGTGGGAAGAAATGCACAAATACAATCATTACAAAATCTCCATTCAAATACTAGCCTACGTGTGCACAGTAAATAAGTAAAAAGAGCAGAGTGGTGGAAATATAGGACTGTTAAAATAACGTTCTTTTAAATCCCCGTGGTGCAGTTTTTCTTTTGAATAAGTGCTTTCAGCCTGCCTAAGTATTTAAAGTCATGTTTTTAAACCCTCACAGTAATTTTATTTAGAAACCCCCATGTTTACCTTTAATTTTAAAATTACTATTTATGACATGAATTATTAGCAACCATTCTCTATTTCGCAACCATTCTCTGCATTTCGATATGCTTTTTACTATATATATATATTTAAAGCAGCGAACATGAAATAAAATTAGTAAACCAGGTTTTGATAGCTGCTTATTTTTGTTTAATCGAATGTATTTTATTAGATAAACATACACTTAAATTTATTTTTAAAAATAAACAGCAAAATAATACTTTTCTTTCTCTTTGCTAGAACAAAGTGATTTTTCATTCTTCTCCGTCTGATTCTTTCTCTTCCGCAGCCACAGGCGACTGACGAGCTCCGAGGGACCAGCGGACTGGTATGCAAATTTCAGATGATTGACACATAGGGTAGAAACCAATCACGCTGTAGTAGGTTGCTGATTGGTTGACAAATGTTTGACGTAAAATAGACGTTTTAAACGCCTAACAGCCAATCAAGGCAATACATGCAAATGCAGGGAAGAATCAGATTACCAGCGGCTGGATAGACTTGAGTGCGCCCTCACGTGTTCAGTGGTGGATATTGCACAGACGCCTGCACAGAAAATAAATGCAGCAAAATGTTCAACCCCAGTTTGCCTTCACCGTTCCCAAACTTTTATGTCACTGGACTATAATTATCCATCTTAAAAACCCAAGAGTTAGGTCGTGCACATATATGATAGTTTAGCTTAGAAATCCATGTCATGTAACGATGGACTTCCATCGCACACGATTTTCCTCTCATTTTTACCAACACAGGGAATCTCTGTCTTCAAATTAATCCTTGGAGAGGGAAGCTGTTTCCCTCCTTGGTTTCAAAAGGACAAGATTTACAAAGCCTTTCCAGGCACAGATGGTCGATAAATTTAGCTTCTTCAGCGAAATTCCGCGTGGCACCGCCAGATGGCACAAGGATCGCCTTCTAATCTCCGTATCCCGCCTTTCCCTGTACCCCGCAAGTAATTTAGAAAAATTGAAAACCAAACACTTTTATATTTCATAGCTAAATGAAGTGAGAAGGTACTAGCACTCTTAAGGAGCTCCATATTACGAAAATAAGCTTTGTTGGTCGTTGCTTTGATGTGAAACCTCCTCTTGAGACTTTTGTCCAAGGAAAGTTTTTCTTCGATTAAAATACTCATCCAGTTAATTTTTTTGCAACAACATTTCCTTAAAGTGTGCACCATAAGCACAGCACCACGAGAGATGAAAAGGTTAAGAATAAAAGGGATAAAAAGAAGGTGAAGTGTTGTGTTCGGCTTCCTAGGGATTAAAATGAGATTGAGGGTGAACCTAAACTTCTCAATGAGTCTGGCTGGACCAGTGGAGACGAGGTCGGATCAAGCTGCTTTTAGAGCAGCGTGGCTTTTTGAAACAATTCTTTTTGGAGTCTCAATTACAGATAGAAAAGACTTTCCATCCACAAGTCTCTGTAATCAGAGGCAGCGCCTTTTCCAACCTGCGCAGTCGTTTTGGGGAGTGGACCCTGGAAAGTACTGACTTCCATTTCTCATGCCTTTGACTTTATGAGTATATATGTTTTTCTGTTTATCAGGAATAGAAATGTTCGGTTGCCCATACTTCAAGGCCAGACTTAGAACTAATGGTACTGACACAGGGGAGAAGGGCGGATAGAAGAAAATATCCAAGCAAAGTAACAAGTAAAGCCATTTACAAGTTGATTCTCTCTTCCTGGGAAACTGTTTTCTTTACTCCTTTATACAAGCAGGATAGTTGTACATTTACTTTCGACCATTTTACCCCATAATCTTGCATTTTAGAATTGCAATCAGCAGTTAAAAATATATTTTAAGTTGGCATATTTATTTTAGAAAAGCTTTCTGAAAATAGCCTTCACCTTACAAAAAGTGGGCTCCATTAAATTTGTCGCTTGGCTTTGTCGACTTTTGTTTGGGCAGAAAGTAATGGTTAGGGTGCTCAGGTGAACTCACGCCTCCCTCACAGTTGGGCATCCTAACTGTGAGTAGTTGTCTACCCTAATACCGTATTCCTTGTGCACGTTTTTACCAACTCCCATTTCTAGTGATAAAGCTGTAGGTAGGAAAACTCATCACAGCCAGCCAAGTATATGTACAAAATTTGAATAAAATTACGTTTTACTTTAGAACTACCACTTTAGTTCAAGTTGAAACCATACGTTTATTTTATTTCACTATTTGCACATGCCCCCACCCCCAACTGATGTTTAGAGAGCATACAGAAACTAATGGAAAAGCCAACGTTTTAGGGAGGGCTTATTTCTTTTAGGTATTAAGAATGATGAGGAGAGGCAGAGAACTCAGCAACGAAAGTCTCGGGTCATTTAGAAGAAAATCTTAAGTTTCTAAGCACAGCCTCCCTGCTCTCTTAATGTTTATTTTCTGAGCTACAAAAAAAAAAAAAAAAAAAAGAAGAAGCAAATTGTGTTTAAATAGAGGTGGGACCTAGGGGTTCCTAGGCTTCTCTGGGGACCTCTGGGAGCTAGCGTCCAAGTTCCTTTTGCTTCCAACCACGTAAAAGCAGGCCCAAAGGTGCAAATTTGGCGCCCCGCGTGCAGTGGAACAGCAGCGTTCTCTGGCTGGGCGGGTCCGCGTGGAAAAGGCCCGGAGCTTGCGCGGCGGGCGCGCAGGGCAGCGGTCCGCCGGGGCGAGGGATACCCAGCTCTCCCAGGAGCTCAATTCCTGGCACAAAGGTGGGCATGAGCGGGAAACTGCATGGCCGCTGTCTCCGGAGCCCAGCCCGCGCGGGTAGTGGAGGCTGGCCTCCTCCTGCCCCCATTCCTCTCTCCCCTTTCAGGGCCTCTTCCGGTCTGAGCTTTGGGAGTCGAAGTGATTTCGCTCGAGTCCGCCCGGCGCGGCTGTAAATCACCCCCCTTCCCCCACACCCCGCATCGCACCCCCAGCCGGCCTCTCTCTGGAGCCAGGGCGGGGGCGCGGGGACGCCGGGAGGCGCAGGGCTGGGCTCGCGGCCACCCGAGGCCCGCGGCCGCAGCTGGATCGGCCGCCTCCGGCGCGGCGGCTGGGGTTAAACGCCGTGAATCAATCAATCAGCCCACGCCGCCCTCCCTGAGACCCGGAGCGCCGCCCGCCGGGCCTGTTTTGTGTCTCGCCCGCCTGCCGGCCCAGGGCCTAGGAGGCCGGGCCAGGCCGCGGCGGGGCCCCAGGGGCGCAGCGCGTTCCTACCAGGGGCCGAGGTGGCCCGAGAGCCGCTCCACCCAGTCCCACCCGGTAACGGGGACAATTCAGGCCTATGACAACTCTGTCGCTCCGCTTGCCCCCTCATTTGATCACTCCCTCGTGGCTTCCAACAGAGTGAGGCCCACTCTCCTCAATCTTTCCTGGCAGCTTGAACCCCCAAGCCTGTCATCCCCAAAGACCAGAGTGGCCCGGGTTATGATCAATCCACAGCAACCGGACACCCCGAGCAAATCAGTCTTTCTCGGCCTCAATTTCTTGTCTGCAAAATGAAGCGACTGTTGGGATCTGCATTGTTTGCCCAGCTCTAATGAATTTTTGTTTGGGTGTGGAGAAGCCTTAATTCTTTTGACTGGGTGTATTTCCAGAAGGTCCTTCCCCTCACGTTTATTATTCCTCCTGTCCCCCTCCTTCTGGACACCCCAGCTGGCACCGGAGAGCTGCTCCAGGCGGAGGGCAGGACGGTTCAGCCTTCCAGCTGAACCTTTGACCATATATGTTTGGGGGACGCCACCAGGGGGCGATAGAGCCCAAGGATAGAGCAGCAAGGCTCCCTAAGGTCTTTCCGAAAGTTTTTCAAACTCAGAGTTGATTCCTTTTTCTACTTGTGTGACTTACAAATGGCGTAGACTTATTTAAGATTCCATTTGGTCAACAGCTCTGGATGCAGTCTGAGATTCATGAGAAATCAAGTACAAAAGCATTAGTGAGGAACAGGCTTGCACACCCCCCAACACCCAGTGGCCCACCAAAATAAAGTGAAACTTGCGAAGTGCTAACTTTAAAAACTTTCTTTGCATACTTAGTGGGCTCGAAGGCCCGGAGAAAGCATTGGAGACAAAGGCCAAAAGGCACTGAAACAGCGAGGACACACAGTAGTGGATGTTCCTCCCCCCCGCCCCCCTTTTACTTTTTTTTTGCAAACATCGAGTTCATTTTGGGATCATGAACAGGGGGTAGGCTGATGGAGTGGAAGAATGCAGAAGGAAGCATTTAAGAGAGAGACATTCTCGGGGTGGGGGAGGAGGTGGGGATGGTTTAGGTTAGAGAGCCCTAGTGAAGCGACGTTCGTAAATTCTGTAAAGTTTCTGTCTGCGTGAAAAAGAAAAGAGCGACATCTCTGCCCCTCCCTCTGACGGCGATGTCGGATAGTTCTTTCATTTGGTCCTGCGAATGTTTTACAATACGGATTACTGGGGCCTCAGAGGAAACAGACTTGTTCACTACAAACAGCCAAAGTATCTTCAAGAGAAAACGTGTTCGAAATAACATCTTTCCCCACACATGGAAGCCTCTTGGATTGTGTTTGCTTTCAAAGTCCATAAATGTTTTTTATTAAACTATATCTTTCTTGTGGCCCCTGCGCATATAAAGTACTCTTAGCGTATGCAAACGCTTCCATTTTGGTCCTCCTCTAGGGAAACTTTGTACCTCCGCAGTAAATATTTGCTCTAAGGTGAATCTTGGCAAGCAAGAGCTAAAGTCTAAAATCTGGTTTCAGGGTATGTTTGTGTGCACTCGTGTATGTTTGAACAGTGTATGTATATATATTGGAAAATTTGCGTGAGAGCTTGGTATTTTTACTTCTTTGCTGCACATGTGGAGGTATAATGACTGTAATTACTTGGATGACATTTAAAAATTAACAAATTCTCTTTCAAATTCGATTCTTCCTTGTGTGCTGCCAGCCCTCTTGCCTCTAATCACATCAATTAAATGTTCTTACAGTGTCACCCTCCATAACACCCTTTAATGTAGTGATTTGGGAAGTATATTTTAAAGCAATTAAATGTTGTTTTTGCTTCTTAAATTCTGCCCTAATAATTAGAATGTTAAAAAAATCAAATCATGATCTTTATTGTTCTTTTAATGTTTATAGTTTTACCTCTTATAACGTTTTAATTTGTAAGCTGTGCCTTAAAATGTCAGGGGGAAAAATGATGACAGCTCAGCAGTATGGCACAGATGGAGTTAGACTTTTGGGGTCTCATCACTGGAGGAAAATTTGAACTGAAGCTCTTCCTCTGTAAAGAAAGGGGCTTTAGTTTTATGAAGGTGTTGAGTCTGCTGAGGTTGATTAAAGAGAATTCTACGGAAAATTATTTTAAAATACGCACACAGTAGATGAGCTCGGGCTGTGCGTTAGTCATCTTGGAGGGAATAATCAGGAGTTACTAACTCAGTTCAGCCTCATGAACCTGGCTACAGTGATTGCAGTCTGTGGATTCTGGGGTCTACCTCTCCCCTCCACGCTGCTTCCCACCCCTCATTGCTGAAGTCTACTCCTATCCAAAAGCCGTTCTCTCTTTCTTCCTTTCGTTTTTCTTTTAAACAACAGAAGGCACAAGGAAAAAGCTATCACAAGTGGAAATTTCAGAGTTGTGTGTTCGTGTGCTTAGTGTGTGCTCTTTCCCCTCTGTCCTGGAGGGGACTGGGATCACAGACTTGCCATTTCTGAGAGCGCCCTGCTATGGAAGAATGTAACTTACTACTTCTGGCTGATGGGGCTGGGAACCGACAGACCTCGAAGTTTGTTTTCCTTTTTTCTTTTCTTCAGCCCCTTGCCCCCCAGCACTGAAAAGATAGTGTGTACTCTGTTCCTTATATTGACAGTCAGGGTTTTATTTATTCTAATGACTGCTTCAATGAGAGCATACAGCTCTGAGCAGAGAGAACAAGGTCCTCTTGGTCCACATTGTGGTGAGGTGGGCTAGCCGTTAAAGTTAGCGTAGCCTCTGGCCAGAGAGCTGAATACACAGCTCCCCCTCCCGTGAAAACACTGTCCCTGGAAAACATCATGTGGGTCTGAGTCATTCTCTGGAGAACCTGTTCCTCAGAGTTTGGTTTGGCAGTTCAGGCAGATATAATCCTTCCTTTCATATTTTCCCTGCCCTTTTGAAGAGTAATCATTTTCAGTCTCCTTATATGAGGGGCACTTTGAGAGATGGCCTTGAACCCCATGGAGGAAGTCTCTTTGGCTTGGCTTTTGGGGACTTGGCGAGATTTGAGGCTGTCGCAGATGGGGACTGCACCCTTTGAATGAAGTGTTACACAGATGTGTAAGTGAATCCATGAGAACAGAGGCTGTCCACTGCAGATGTTAGGGAGTTAGAGAACTCTGAGATATGTGTCAGTTTGAAGACAGGCAAGATTTCCTTTAGGTGTAGCTGGTGTGTACGATTGCCCTGGAATTGGCCTCAACTCATCCGTGCTTGGAAATAATGGTAGTTATCTGACCACTGAAAGTGTAGTGCAACTTAAACCAGGGGCAGGGAATACATTTTATGGGGACTATAGATGGGGCTTGGGCAAGCAGTCTGTATGTACATCCTGTATCTCAGAAAGATGATGGATAATTGATCAGACTTCAGAATTTTGTTTTTTTAGATCATGTAAGTCTAATAGAAATATGATGTGAGCTACACAGGTAATTTTTCATTTCCTAGAGGCCACATAAAAGTTAAACATGAAATGATTTCATATTTTTAATTTCATTCATTATCTCTAAAATATCTTTTTAATGTATATTTGGTATCAAGTTATTGATAACATATTTTACATACTCTCTTTTTTTCTCCTCACATCTTCAAATATCTGATGGGTGCTTTATATTCACAGAACATTTCAATTCACATTTCAAGAGGTCAGGAGCCACAAGTGGCTAGCATCTGCTTTATTGGACAGTGTGGTTCTAGAGGGGCTTGCCTGGTGGGGCTAGAGTTAAAGAACCCACCTGCCAGTGCAAGAGACATAAGAGATGGAGGTTCGATCCCTGGATTGGGAAGATCGTCTGGAGGAGGGCATGCAACCGATTCTAGTATTCTTGCCTGGAGAATCCCATGGACAGAGGAGCCTGGTGGGTTACGGTTCGGGCGAGGGGTTGCAAAGAGTTGGACAAGACTGAAGCGACTTAGCATGCACGGATATGATTCTAGAGAATTCCAGTTCTATAAAGTAGACATGCATGTGTAAAGTCAATAGCAGATTTCCTCTCAAATTTCCATTAAGCTCGACAGAACTTTTAAATATCAGAGAAAAGACTGAAGGAAATAGTTTGTAAAGCAGAAATGTATTTTTAACATTGTTATTTTAAAAAGCTTTAGAAAGGAGAATCCTAGATCCCATGCCATGAATTAAGGAAAGTCTGGTGTTTGAAAGAAGCAGATGATGCCTTTTAGGGATTTTATTCTATTAAATTAAAAAGAAATTATAAAATGAATCCCTACTTGTTATAGAGCACCTAGATGATACGAAGTATAGAAAATAATAAAGGCCATCTATAACATCAGTACGCAGAGATGACCACCATTCAGAATCTGGGATATTGCAGTTCCCACAGGCAGATTGTTCCTATAATTGTGACTATATGGCAAATGCACTCGTCCATCTTGCTGCTATCCTTTTAATGTAATTTCAGAGCATTTTAATATGTATAAAGCTCTTTGTAAGAATAAGTTTTTGTGTTGGGATGGTATTCTATCACGTGGTGGCCATAGTTTACTGAAGTTGGTGACCTTTGGTAAGGTGAATGTTGCAGTATTCTTATTAAATGGTGACCAAGACAAATAGACTACTTTATGGAAAAGTTGCCCTCCAGTGTGGTCATCCTCACCCCTCATGTGGGGAACTTGCCTTCTGTGACTGTAGTCACAGCCAGCAACCACCTCTGCTTATTTTTTAGAGGATAGATGTAAATATCTTAGAAAAGAATTGCCCTTCCTCATGCCTAGTCATCCACTTGCTCAATCTAGGTGTGTAGATACTATTTTGCCACAAGTGGATTATGACTTAAGGGTGAAAAGTAAATTTTTCTAAAGAGATTTTGAATGGGAAACAAGAACATTATGGAGATACTCATGAAGCATTTTCTTTCTGTCTTGTTGAACCCATGCCCCTTAGGAGCTCACAGGACCCACTGGGTATAGGTATGGAGCCACCTATGGTTAAATCATAGTTGGATTTATTTTTACTTCCCCCTTTGGCCCTGTTTCCCACCATTTGTCATTTTTTCAGGCTTTCATGACATAAATCTTGTGGAATGTTGGCTATGCACATAGCATGAAGGATTCAAACTCTCCCATTTCAGGCGGGTTGGCCAATGAAAGCAACAGAGGGTGGTGGAGATCGAGGGTAGATATGGCTGGAAGAGGCCGGGATAGAGGAACATATGACGATGAAAACAACAGCTCTGAGAGGGCTCCACTTCTGGAAGTTTAGCCAGGGGTGATTGCAATTGACTGATGAGCACCAGGTAATGATACCGTCCATTGGAAGTCGCACAATTATGAGCTGTCATTATATATATTTTTTCTATCTCTGTGAAAAGGCCTGTGAACTGCTTCTCTTGACACAATGCTTTTTGGGTATGGTATCTGGCTATGGTAGATGCCTTCTCTGGGGATCCAAACACTTGCCTTGAAGGAAAGCTCAGGACTGTCTTCCTGGGGCTGGTCTTCTCTTCTGTTAAGCTTGGCTCCCCAAACTTCCAAGCACAGTTGGGCTGGAGGGGGGTGGGGGCTCTTTGACAACTTTCTCTTTGGTCTCACACTTTCTGTCACAAAAGAGCTTTTCCTGACTTGTTGAAGAACATGAAGGCACGCAAGTGCTGGTGGGGTTTTATTAAGTTGGCAAATATTAATACAAGTTTACTTAAAACCAGTGGCTCTTCTCTCTCAGTCTGGCCGAGTTTACACTTTTTTTCCCCTGGAGCTCTTTTTTGGCCCAAGCAATTCAGGGCAAGGAGTTTGAAGGGTATTTTGTTTCTGAAGTGGGCAGTCTGTAAAATAGTGGACCTTTTAACATCACACTGACAGACACTTTCAGGGCTAATATAATTGATGTATTCATAGGAGCTTAACTAAAATAGCTTTCCAAAAGGGAGAAAAACTTGTCTTTTCACCTAAGCACTGACCGATTTGTGGTTTGGATGCTTACACGAGATGTTAAACAGACTCGATGGAAAAGGTTTGTTCGCCTCAAGTTTGCCTTTCCCTCATCTTGTAATTTTTGGCTGTGAGTCAAGTTTTTGTCCATTTCCCCTGCACTCCTTGGGTGGAGGCCAGAGCCACGGGCTTGCTCTCTCCATGGTGTTGACAGAGTGTTTTTCAGCTGTACCAAAGGCCACAGATTTTATGTCAGACTGCGAGATGCACAGCTTGATAAACATGTCTGCCTCTGGCGATTGGCAGCATTCTTTCTGGAAAAGAAAACAGAAATTGTTTTACATAAATAAGGAAAGTGGTGTGAATAGCATAGAATAACACGACTTGGAAGGTGTGCCTGAGCCCTGAACTTTTTTGCAGCGTGTTTTGGTCTTTAGCTTGCTTTATTTTTGATTTCTTTTTTTCAGCCCACCGCCATATGATGGCTTTCAGTGGGCAGATGTGTCTGGTTCTGTAATGAACAAACAAATCAACAACTGATTTGTTTGGAAAGTTGGAGGGTGGTAAATAACTCCCGGATGGTGTTTTAAAAAAGTATCTTGGCTTTAGATCGATATTTTCTTTTTCATGCTGGATGAAATGGCACCAAAGCACTTTTCATTCACTGTAGTTTAAAGACACTCCAGAACGCTCCCTCTCTGATATTTCCTAATGGAGATTTTTTTTTTTTTAACATTGACTTTTTTCTCTTGGCCAGGGGTCAGGCCACCAAATTTGGGCAGGGGATCAGCACATGGTTATGACACAGTTCAGTTCCATGCTAATTAGAAAACTCACCCTTCAGGGTAGCAGTCAACTCTTTCCTGATTCCCACAATAGGAGGACTGGATAACTTCTTTTGACAACTCCTGATGTTCGGAGAGGACTCTTGGCTTACCACCTAAACTTCAAAGTCTCTTGTTGGGAAGGAAGAGGGGAAAACACACCCGAGTGGCCAGCACTCTCTTCCTAAAGCTACTCTGCGTTTGAGCAGATGTCCTGGAAGCCTGCAGGTAGTACTGACTTTCAGGCTGACCCTCCTTTTGGAAGACTGATGGGAGCCCAGAGGGCTGTTTGGCAAGCCTGTGTGGACGTGGGGTCCAGGCCCAGTCTTTGCTATAGGTTCTGCCTCACCTGGATACTGGCTGCCGAAAGATGCAGGCTGTCAGGTCCCTTGGAGATGGCTCACTGGATTCCTCAGTGGCACTTAACATTAACCACCCCTTCCCTGGAACCAGCGTCAGTCCCCTGATGTCATTGCACGCCTATGATTAAACGCCAGCTCCTAGAGGAGCCCAGTGACAGGGAGGGTCATCAGTAATGGGTCTGAGAGAGGCTTCAAGGCCCAGGGTAATATTTTATTCATTATCAATGTCAGTGGAGGAACTGTGAATCTGTCTGTTGGTTGGGAGCCCTTTATCTGACACCTCCCCAGGGTCAGTGCTGGAGCTTCTGGTAGCTGAAATGTAGTTTTTGTTTGATGAGTGTGTATGTGTGTTGGGGGAGGGGTGTAAACACCTCATAATAGTATCTTATCAGGTAACAGAGCTGGATAGAGGTGAGACAGGTCATCAGTTTCAATCAACTTTGGAGAGCAGCATCCAAAATAATAATTGGTGAGTCCTAGACATGATAAGTCATACATACATATAGACATATATGTGTGCTTGTATGTAGGCACATCTATGGTGGTGTTTTTGATGTTTTGGAATGAGCTTTGATTTACGACATCCTCAGTCACATCTTGAAGAGTCCTTGTGCAACTGTTCTGTCTCTAGGGGGCAGGTTCTTAACCTGGGGTTCTGCTTGGTGGTGCACAGTTGGACTTTGGTAAGGTCTGGGAATCCCTACATTCCTAAGCAAATTTTTTCATGAGAGGCTAAGTAACTCAACCTCTCCAAGCTTCTAAAGTCACCCGTAAGATGGGGGAACTGATAACTATCTCACTGGGTTACTGTGAAGATTAAACAGCAAAATGCACTTAGCACCATGCCAGGCACTGAAGTATTCTCTAAATACTAGATGATACCATTATAATAATTGAGGTTATTAGGATGTGCCTCTGTGAATTTTAGAACTGGACCTGGAACAACAGACTGGTTCCAAATTGGGAAAGGAGTACTTTGAGGCTGTATATTGTCACCCATTTATTTAACTTATATGCAGAGTACATCATGCAAAATGCCGGGCTGGATGGAGCACAGGCTGAAATCAAGATTGCTGGGAGAATTATCAATAACCTCAGATAGGCAGATGACACCACCCTTATGGAAGAAAGTGAAGAGGAACTAAAGAGCCTCTTAATGAAAGTGAAAGAGGAGAGTGAAAAAGCTGGTTTAAAACTCGAAACATTCAAAAAACAAAAGATCATCAAATCTGGTCCCATCACTTCATGGCAAATATATGGGGAAACAATGGAAACAGCGACAGACTTTATTTTCTTGGGCTCCAAAATCACTGCAGATGGTGATTGCAGCCATGAAATTAAAAGACGCTTGCTCCTTGGAAGAAAAGCTATGACAAACCTAGACAGCATATTGAAAAGCAGAGACATTACTTTGCTAACAAAGGTCCATATAGTCAAAGCTATGGTTTTTCCAGTAGTCATGTATGGATGTGAGAGTTAGACCATGAAGAAGGCTGAATGCTAAAGGACTGATGCTTTTGAACTGTGGTGTTGGAGAAGACTCTTGAGAGTCCCTTGGATTGCAAGGAGATCCAACCAGTCAATCCTTAAGGAAATCAATCTTGGATATTCATTGGAAGGATGGATGCTGAAGCTGTAATACTTTGGCCCCCTGATGTGAAGAGCTGACCCCTTAGAAAAGATCCTGCTGCTGGGAATGATTGAAGGCAGGAGAAGAGGGTGACAGAGGATGAGATGGCTGGATGGCATCATCGATTCAATGAACTAGAGTTTGAGCAAACTCAGGGAGATAATGAAGGACAGGGAAGCCTGGTGTGCAACAGACAATAGGATTGCAAAGAGATGGACACAACTGAGCAACCGAACAGCAACAAAAACGATGTGAATTTTAAAGGGATGTAAGTTTTTTATCAGATGTTCAGAGGGACCTTTGGATCAGACAGGTCAAGAACCACTGTCCCTGCTATAGCCATCGAGAATAAATCTTGACTAGAGTCCAGCTCATTTAGTCAGAAATAGAAGATGAAGATGTGTGACTTGTCATGTTGACCAATCTGAGGAAAGTCCTATGATCCTCCCAAAGCAGGAAGACTCAGCCAAAGTTTTATATCACCACTGTTTTTCTTCCACCTTCTACTAGTTAAAATAATTTTGCTTAATCTCCCCATGTTTTTTCTCTGAATAAAGTCCTTGGCCATAGTCATCTGTTTTGTACATAAATAAAGCCTGTTTTCCCACATCTTGCATTCTTTTGGCGTCTTATCCTTAACAGCAGTAATACTTTTTTATCATTTAGTTTCATTTCATAATTATAAAATACACATTTCAACACTAAACGGCAGCTTTTCTTGTGGCGTAAGTAAATGTTGCTATTCTTACTTTACAGGTTTGCAAACGGAGCCAGAGATGGGCACATTTTCTTTGTATGTACTAAGTCAGAAATAGTTACTTTCAATTCAGGTTATGCCAAACCCATGTGCCAAGAAAAACATCACAAAGGGGACTTGCTACAGTCAAGTGGCTCAAGGAATCTATTGACCACAAACTCTTTTGGGGAAGAAGTATCTCCCTTCTGTCATAAATCTGCAAACCCTGTAGATATGGCTGAATGGTTGAAACTACACTCCTGATAATCTCTATGATTTTTCCCATGGAAACGAAGACCAATAGCTGCAAAAGTTACAGAATAAGAAATTTCACATAGTAAAGACAGATGGTTAAGCCCTTCATCTAAAAATTAACTTAACTGCTTGAGGAAAGATATGATTATAAAGTTAAATGGCGTAATTTCATGTATGGAAATGGCTGTCCTTTCTTATACTTAAGATTTACCTTAGGACATAATTACCTCTCCACAAAGCCAATTTTTAAATGGGAAACATTCCTCTGGCTGGATGCTCTTTCCATTGCTTGGGGCCCTGTGGAATAGTGCTACTCAGTGATCCGGGGAGATGGTGTCAGCGCTCAGAAGCGTACTTCCTCAGTGAGAGCCTCGCTGGAAAAGGGCCTCATTCATCACTATCTGTTCTCATCTGGAGGCAGCACACCAGCTTTCCATCCTGTGGAATTTGGCGGGAATTCTCTGAGATGGTTCTTCTAGGGGGTGAGAAACTACCCCATATGCAGAGGGGTTTCTGGTGCAGTTGCCAAGGAGAGAGGGATCCCTGTTTAGTCAACTCACTTTGCTTCCCCCACATCCTCTAGGCAACTTTAGAGCCCAGTGTTGTTCTGAAGGCAGGACTCTATGGTGAACCAGCGAGAATGTAATTCAGGATCATTTCACAAATGACATTCTGCTTTCCTTTCTGCAGTGACACCATTTCTCTCTGGAATTGGATTCATCAAGCCTTCCTTGTTCCCATAGCTCTTCAATTAGCCCTACAGAAAAGCCAGTTGATGTTGATTTTGCCTGAAATTTTCTTGTTATCAAGGAAGCAGAGGTCTTTTGTATTCTTTGAATCTTAATCAGAAGGGAAGTCCCATGCAATCACATCATGACTTATAAAGCCAAATACTCATGCTGATGTTGGTCCCTGGAGTTCCAGAGACAGAGGCAGTAGCTACTTTGCTCATTCATGACATATTTGTCCGGCCCTGACTTCATTTGAGGCACCGTTGGGTGCTACGGAGACTGCAAGGGTAGATGGGATTTGATTCCTGCTCCAGAGGAGACAGACGAGGTGGGGAGGATGGGCACGTTCACATCGAAGCATAAAGAGAGCCTGCACAGGGCGTATTGGGAAGATGCAGAAGAATTCCTACAGAAGCTCAGAGGCAAGAGAGATTGCTTCCAGCTTTTAGAGGGGGCAAAGCTTCGTGAGGAGGTGGCATTGAACTAGGTGAATATTATGGGAAGATCCAGAAACAATAAATTAATGTGGAAATGAGATTTTTGACTGTTTGCTCCTGAAAAACATCATTCTAAGGACTTATGTTCTTTATGGTAATTAGGGTTGGATGATGATCACAGTGGACCTTCTCTTAACTTTCAACTTGACATACTTTTACACAAACCGTGTGACTAGAAAGCAAGAAAGTGGGAAAAAAAATAAAAAAGACAAGAAAAAAGAGCAAGTCAACATGGGCATTATGGATCATAAAGGGTGTCTCTTCACATTGGAGTAATTTGTCAGGTCATTGTGCCAGTTAAATATAATCTCTGGAGTTAAAAAACATGACCAAAAAAAAAAAAAAACCATGACCAAGCTTTCAGTCCTTCATTACCAAGTGGCTATCACGTGGTCTTGCCTTGTTTACAGAAGAATCTCAGCAGAGTAAGTCTATCACCCTTTCCCGGAAGGCAAGAAGGATGCATTTCCTGGCCCTGTAAATAGAACCTCTGTGAGCCTGGCCACCCCCTCTTCTTGTAGACTGCAGACGGTGGATGGTAACACTCCCCCTCTCCCAGTTATTTGGGCAGGAGTAATTAATGGCATAAGTGTAGGTCTGTGGCTTATGAGCAGCCAGGGTGAAACTGCTTGTCCATTTCAGCTTTTGCCTAAACCGCCAGGACACTTACTTCCTGAGTCGATGGAGATCCTGCGATGCTAACAAAAGACCCCCATTGATCACTGCCCTCTAGTAATTGCTGCCAGTGTGAGGCCGTCCCTCACAACTTGTTGACATCTCCTGACAATTTAAATACGGCCCCTGCTAAAGGCCTGAAGCCATCACAACACAGGGTGAGGAATGAAAAGGCAAATGTGAACTTTTCCAGCAAACTCAAGTTGGAAGGTTGAGTGCAAAAATGCATCTCCAGTGATGACATTTTATCTGTGTACTAGGAGTGTTTTCAGTGGAACCTCCAGATCCTCTTTGTGCCAACACGTTGCTGGTTAGCTCATGTTCAGTGGTCCCCATAACATTTTGTAAACGAGAACTCAGAAGGCAGTGGTGTACCCAATAGCACATAAACATTCCCTTGAAGATTAAACAAAGGAACCACTTTGAATCACTTTGCTGTACAATAGAAATCAACACAACGTTGTAAATCAACTCTACAGTACTTCAATAAAATAACTTTTTAAGTTACTAGGTTAGTAGGAAGTAAGTAGATAAGACCATGGAAGCTCCAAGGGGCGTAAGATTCCACCAGTTGTCCCATGCTCCCTAAAATCACGGGAGGCTGGACTTGTTAGTTACATGTACTAGTATCTTAGGGCAGTAGAATCAGCATAATGTAAAAGAATTTTGAAGTTTTCATAGTAAGAAAAGACCAGACTGTAGCCCCTCTCTCTCAAGCCTGACTTTTCAGAAGGAAAAGTCTCATTCCAGGACTGGGGGTGGAATTGTGGCAGCCATTCATCTGGACTCAACGCTGAGCAAACAGTCATGAGGGTTCAGCAAAATGGCCTTGGACCAAATCTACCCCAATGCCAGTTGTTAATAAAGTTTTACTAGAACACAGTTACAACCATTTGTTTATTTAGGGCTGCTTCTGCTTTGTAGGGCAGAGGTGAGTAGTTGAGGTAGAGACTGCATGACCTACAAAGCTGAAAATATTTCCTATCCAGGCCTTTACAGAAAAACTTGCTTGACAATTTTCACACTAACTCATTGAACCGAGCTTTCAGTAGGAAGGTCTGTAATCTTAGAGAAGCTGTGCGATTCATTATGGGCTTTGAGGACTAGAAGACTGGGCTTGAGAGAGATGGGGCCCAGGCTGGTCTTTTCTTATTATGAAAACTTTAAAATTTGTTTGTGTTATTCTGATTCTATTGCCCTAAGATACTAGTGCTTGTAGCTAACAAGTGCAGCCTCCCATGATTTTAGGGAACGTGGGACAACTGGCGGAATCTTAAGTCCCTTGGAAACCCCATGGTCTTGGCTGCTTATTTCTTATATACAATTTTATTTTATCAAAGTACTGTATAGTTGATTTACAGTGTTATGTTAATTTCTGTTGTACAGCAAAGTGATTCAGTTATACACATATACATATTCTTTTATGTATTCTTTTCTGTTATGATTTATGATAGGATATTGAATATGGTTCCCTGTGCTCTACAGTAGGATCTTGTTGTTTGCATCTGCTTGTCCCAAACTCCCAATCTATCCCCTTCCCCGCTGCCCCTCTCCCCTTTGGCAACCACAAGTCTGTTTTCTATGTGTGTGAGTCTTAAACTCCTGATTTCTTAAGTGGAGGTGTAGAAGCTCAACACGAGATTTTGACTGGCTTTCGGTTTAGATGACTATGAACATTCCCAGCACCACAGGCAGATTTAGTAAAAGTTTGGTGTACTTTTTCTGACATTCCATAGTTAAGTCCATACTTTCTGGGCTGCTTAGAGAAACAATTCTTCTTTATAACTGGAAAGGAATTGACCTTTAAAGCACCAAACTGCTATAATGTTAAAATAGTTGTTTGGGTTGTAAACTCTAAAATGTACTTCTACTCAATATGTCCCTGATTTGGGTGTGTCACCAACATGGGTGCTGAATTGGACCCAGCGCTCAGGCTCCTCTTCCTTTTTCTTCCCCTTTCTACTACCAACTTTGTAAAGTTCTCACACACATAGTAAAGATGTCCTTTGCTTTGGATAAAAAGCCAGTGGGTAACTGTGTTGAGAAAGATTCTGAGGATGCATTCAGGAGCAGTAGGAAAAAGATCCATGACGGACGATTGATGTCTGTGGTAATTCAAGAGGGGAAGTCACCTAGCTTATGCTCTGTAACTCTAACCTTGCTCTGCGGCTTCCAGGATTTCTCAGTTGATGAGTAGTCTTTAGTTTCTTTATCAGAACTCTTTCCCTTTTCTGTTGGCAGCAGGACTGAAACTCCACGCTCCTGTCACCAGGTCTTATCAGCACCTCATAGTCTGTAACCTTTGGTTACTTCACTTTTTCACCCCGTTTCCAGATTTATGAAGGCTCCTCTTGACTGTAATGACTTCCCTGGAGAAGTCTGTCTTTCTGACTCGTGTGGTCAATAAGGAGCTTCTTTCTGTTCCCTGGGGCCACTGTCAAATTGTGATCAGACAAGGTTGCCTGGGTAAAGGGAGGGGGTGGAAGCTTAAATCCAGAGTGCACCCTACTCCTTTCACATTTCTATTTAGTGGAAGGACCTTCCTTTCCCTTCTCTCTCTCTTTTATCCATTATTCACAGATTCCTATTTTATTAAGCGGATTATCATCCATTTGTTTTGATGCTCAAATTGCCTCAGATTTGGCCAGTGGGAACACTTTCAAGGGGGCTCCTGTGTGCTTTTGACAGATCTCTGTAATTTTGGTGACAGCTTTCCTCCTTTCTGCACAATAAAATATTCCAGACTCATCTTTACCTTCTCTGCCCCAGTCCTGGAATCCGTCATTTCTCTAGAGATCCCTGGTTCCTTTTAGTTGTGAATGATACTTAGATACCAAGACTTTGGTGCCAGCTGTTCTCACAGCTAACTGGAGTGTAATTGACTTTACGTATTTTTCTTTTTTAAAAAAGTTATTTCTATGTATGTACTTATTTGGCTGCACTGGGTCTTCGTTGTGTTATGTGGGATCTTTAGTTGCAGCGCACAAACTCTGATTTGCAGCAGGATCTAGTTTCCTGACCAAGGGTCAAACCCGGGCCCCCTGCATTGGGAATGCAGAGACTTAGCCACTGAGCCACCAGGGAAGTCCTCTGATTTTAGAATTTAAAACATTTAGGCAGCTATTAATGATATTATGAGTTGATATTGATACTGTCAATTCCAATCCAAACCCACAGATTCTTCCGTGTGTTCCCCATTCCATTTTTATACGTCTTTATAGTTAGAACCTTGACTGTCAGCATCACTAACCCATTTACTCATTTGTTCTGTTTTATAATGTGTTTAATTTGTATTTGAATCTATTCTCCCTTGGACATCATGTAGTTACTGAGATACTTTTGTCTTTTCTGTTTCTTTCTCTCCTTAGTAAAATGAACTCTGTTTCTTCCTATTTCTTGTCCATTTTTAGTTTTTGTTTTTGAATATATGTACATGTGTGTTTATTTGAAAGTAACTCAATCTCAATCAGTATAATCTCAATATTCAATCAGTATTGTGTTATATGTGTCTCTGCTTCATGGTTGGATTTTTCAGGGAGAGTTTTTATTAACTGAAATATCTTTTACACTTTTGTTTTCTTTTTACAGCAGTATTACATACAGTGGGTTGGATTTTTTTGATTCCCAGGCATTTTGTGGACAAATGTTCTCTCCATGAGAAACTATTCTGCATCTCATTTTTGGTAATAAAGTTCAGTATCCATAAAGGATAATATTGGTGGTGATAGCAGTGGGGCAGACTGGAATCAGCCGAGATGCTGTAATTCTTTTTGTTTCTATAGAAATTCTAAAAATGTCTTAGTTTTTACCTTCTTATATTCTTCTATCCTCATTGCTGCATCTCCAAGGGACATGGCTCCTTTTCTGTTTCTGATTCTTTCCCAGATAGAATGATTCTTCAAGGCTGCCACCTCTGTCTTGTTCACTTTCAAATCTCTTCCAGTAGCAGTTCCCTGAACCACCAAGTGCCTGATCACTGTTTAATATTTTGGCAGTTAGGGTCAGACTTGCCCTTTCTGAGACTTTCTCTTTTGTGTTCAGACCAGAAATCTTCTCCTAATGTTACTTTTTTGCTTCTAGGTATATAGGTCAGCTCTGACTTGACTTGGCTCTGCTGAGTCCCACTTTTCTTTTCATTTTAGGACTTAGGTTGAAGCAGCTGTCCTTATCTGGGACACATTCTTCTCATGGCAGAGGGGAGGAACAAAGAAATTGACCCAAATTATTCAAGCACATCCAAAGCTTCTGCTTAGATATGGTCTACATAATATTTGGGGCTTCCCTGGTGGCTCAGACTGCAAGGAATCTGCCTGCAATGTGGGAGACCCAGGCTTGACCCCTGGGTCAGGAAGATCCCCTGGAGAGGGGAATGGCTACTCATTCCAGACCAGATGGTGACTGCAGCCATGAAATTAAGATGCTTGCTCCTTTGAAGAAAAGCTATGACAAACATAGACAGCATATCAAAAAGCAGAGACATTACCTTGCCTACAAAAGTCTGTATAGTCAAAGCTACGGTTTTCCAGTAGTTGTGTATGGATGTGAGAATTGGACCGTCATGTTGAGGTTTGACAGAAAACAACAAAATTCTGTAAAGCAATTATCCTTCAATTAAAAAAATAAAAGCTGAGCACCAAAGAACTGATGCTTTTGAACTGTGATGTTGGAGAAGACTCTTGAGAGTCCCTTAGACTGCAAGGAGATCAAACCAGTCCATCCTAAAGGAAATCTGTCCTGAATATTCATTGGAAGGACTGATGGTCTAGCTGAATCTCCAATATTTTGGCCACCTGATGAGAAGAGCTGACTCATTGGAAAAGACCTTGATACTAGGAAAGATTGAAGGCAGGAGAAGTGGATGACAGAGGATGAGATGATTGGATGGCATCACTGAATCAATGGACATGAGTTTGAGCAAGCTCCGGGAGTTGGTGATGGACAGGGAAGACTGGTATGCTGCAGTCCATAGGGTTGCAGAGTTGGACACGACTGAGCGGCTGAACTGAACTGAACCCACTCCAGTATTCTTGCCTGGAGAATTACATGGACAGAGGAGCCTGGCATGCTACAGTTCATGAGGTGGCTAAGAGTTGGACACGACTTAACAACTAACACTTTCACAAAATATTTGCTAGTATTCTACTGGCAAAGGTAAGTCCCATGGCCAAGCCTCCCAGTGTGGCCAGAAAGTAGATTTTGCCCACAGGCAATTGCAGAAAAGGCGAAGCATGGCTTCTGCTTTTATAGGGAAGAAGATGTTTAAATGCTCAAGTGCATAGTAAATCTTCCAGTGGGAGGTTTTTTTTTTTTTTTTTTTTTTTTTAAAGCAGAATTTCCCAAACTAATTGACCACAGAACCCAGAACCCTTTGCTTGAGGTCCGTCTCAAATTCCCCAGAGAACGCTTTGGGAAATGCTGCTCTGATTCATCGTGAGGTGTTAGAACCAACCTTAGAAAAAACATTGCTTTGAAAGTCTGGGTGAAAGGAGTATATAGAGTTCTGAAACTCATGTTTCAGTGAGTGAGAACCAGACATGAAAACCTTCCCATGTCAACAAGTCCAATGCCTCTTTATTAGCTAACACGTCTTCAGCCCTGAAGAGCTGTAAAAAATAGATTTGGAAAAGAATCTTTTAAGTTCTCATGCTTTCTGATCCTTATAGATCATCAGTAATCTCTTTAGAAACCAGCCCTCTCCCAACCACCATTTTTTTTCCCTCAAATAATTTGTTGCTAAGGAATTATCATTTGTATTTCTTCAAATAATAAAACCAAGCATCTCCATTTGGTTGTTTTATGTCTCTTTTCTGCATGAGTTTTATTTTTCTCAGAGTCTAACATCAGTCAGAACTGAACTGTTTAACTCACTAATTGTATCACCTAGCTTGGTGTCTGATATGTGAATAATAAATTGCTTTTTAATGATGAAAAATTGCTTATTGAGCATGTGATGAGTACATGGCTGACTGTCGTCCTTCTGTGGGCGTTGGCTATATGCAAAGCAGAGAAACAAAACTGAAATTAGGGATATACATTATTTCTTTATTGCATAAGATAAGTGTTTCATAATCTTGAAGTTATGTGATACAGGTCACTGGGCTGAAAGATAAAGTGGAAATAAGGGTGTCCTCATTTGACTACCCTACTTGGGGTCAACTTATTGGGTAATTTATTATTCTTTAGTCTTCTCACCTTCAAAATAAGAAATCCTACATAGAGTCTTGAAGAAATTCTGCTAAGGAAGACTGAAAAGATGAGAAAAGTGTTGCAGAGGGATACAAAGGTGCTATACAGAGTTGTTAAGTTGTGTTCATTTTCTTTTTATCCAAATATGTGATCTTTCAAGCCTTTGTTTTCTAAGGTGTTTGTTATGATAAACTATATATATATATATAAAACAAAATTGATCATTTTAATAGTTTCCAAGTATAGAATTCAATAGCTTTTAAGTATATGCATGACTGTTGTGCAGCCATCACCACCGTTCACTTCCAGAGCTCTTTGATCATCCTAAACAGAAACTCTACCCCTTAGGCAAAACCTCTGCCTTCTCCCCACCCTCAGCCTCTGGTAACTTCCAGTTGATCTTCTGTCTCTATGAATTTGCCTATTCTGGGTGTCTTATATGAGTGAAATCATATATTTGTCCTATTGTGTCTGCTTATTTCTCTCAGCATAACATTTTCAAGTGTCACCCATTTTGTTGTATGTATTTGCCTATTCTAGGTGTCTTACATGAGTGAAATCATATAACATTTGTCCTATTGTGTCTGTTTTCATTTATTTTTACAGCCAAATGACATTCCCTTGGAAGTATCTACCACATTTTGTTTTCTCATTCATCTGTTGATGGATACTTGGGTTGTTTCCACATTTTGGCTACTGGGAATAATGCTGCTATGAACATTGATGTGTAAGTTTACCCTTTTCTGGAAAATTCCAGGCCATCTCTGCAATCTTGAAGTCCTGACACACAGCTCTGGGTGGAGGTAGGAGTGTCTGACTCTTTGCGACCATATAGACTATAGCCTGCCAACCTCCTCTTTCCATGAGATTCTCCAGGTAGGAACACTGGAGCAGGTTGCCATTTCCTACTCCAGGGGATCTTCTGACCCCAGGGATCAAACCCTTGCCTCTTATTTGCCCTGCATTGGTAGGTGGGTTCTTTACCATTAGCACCACCTGGAACCCTGAGTGGAGGAGGTACAGCATCTGAAAAATAAAGTTCAAGTGGCAGCAGGCAAATAGTTAAAATTCTGGCTTGACATTTTATAAACTTGGTTACCCCCTCCTTTTTTTTTTTTTCCCTTAGGGCAGAACTTTTCCTAGAATCAAGTTCAGCTCTTAGAACCACCCTCATGGGTGACTGATGGACAAAGCAATAAAGCTGACTGAATCCTGTTCCTTTCCATATTAATGAGGCCATTTGCTGCTGTGGAATTGGCTGTATTACAACTGAGTGACAGTTGTTTAATATTCTAATTACATAAACTTTCTATTTTATGGTTTTGCCATTTGACATATTAGGTTTCATGAAGTGATTGAATTTGTATGTGGGAGCCATGTTTATTAATGGGGACTGACACAGTTCTAGTAAGAATTTATGTTAAACTGACTGAGAGATGTGGGAAATCCATGGTGAGTGTTTGAGGAAAGCTGGAGAACAAACTGACCAGAGTCTTTTCTGTTTAAGTTTCACAAGAAAATTTCTTGGAGATGAAATACATGTTTTCACTCATTTGGACACATTCTGCCGTGATTGGATGTGAGATGAGGGAAGACTGGCTCGGAATAAGAATTTACAGAGGCCAAAAGTCAAAGGAATTACTCTGTAAAGAGATTGCCCGAGGCAGGGGCGGGGTCACAGGAAAACACTTAAAGAGTCTGATTTTATTATCTTTTTCTTTCTGAATGCTTTCCTGACTGTGGGTATAATTGTGTAGGAGTTAGCAGAAGCTTCAGGCCTGTACTTTTTCTGGAAGATAGCTAAAGCCTACTCATTCCAAGCTAGATAGCTGGGTTTGGAGCCATCTCTCGGGGCAGCTGTGGTCTAAAAATGTGGCAGCCTGATTTTCTCTTCTGCACTCAGCTTAGAGCTGAATCAAACTGGGACTCAGCCAGGAGGCTTCAACAGTTTATAATTTAGTGAAGTCAGACTTGCCCTGGTCTCAAAAAGTGGTTTAAATTGAGTTTAAACTGATTTTGCAAAACTCTAGTTCAGTATTGAAAGTGCAAGTCGCTCAATCATGTCTGACTCTTTGTGCCCCATGGACTCTATAGAGTCCATGGAATTCTCCAGGCCAGGATCCTGGAGTGGGTAGCCTTTCCCTTCTTCAGTGGATCTTCTCAACCCAGGGATCAAATCCAGATCTCCTGCATTGCAAACAGATTCTTTATCAGCTGAGCCACAAGGGAAGCCCAAGAATACTGGAATGGGTAGCCTATCCCTTCTCCAGTAGATGTTCCCAACCCAGGAATCTAACTGAGGTCTCCTGCATTGCAGGCAGACTCTACCAACTGAGCTATCAGAGCAAGATCCAAATAAATCAGATAACCATAATCTTTTTCATTTTCTGGGATAGTATGGTTTAAGCTGTGTTTTTAAATTTGTGGGCTAGCAAGGTTAAAAATAATAAAGCAAACATTCAAGGCAAAAAATGATAAAAGGATTCTACCCCTAATCAGGTTACAACTTTAAAAAAGGATTCTATATAAATTTTTTAACTGATGAAGGTAATACAATTATCTTACAGAAAATATAGAAAAGAAAAAAAATTACACATAACTCAGCATCCTAAAGCAGCTACTATGAACTTTGGTAAAATTCTTTGCCATCTTTTCCCTCAGTGTAACTATTTATCTATTTTTTAATCTATTTTTCTTTACATATTTGTCATAGTAAGTTAAAGACAAATTTGATTCTTATTCTTTTTATTTAATGTTCCATCAAAACGTTTCTCAAGTTTCCATATTTTCTTTTTCGAAAATTATTATTTGTTTATTTTTGACTGCCCTGGGTCTTCGTTGTTGGGTGCAGACTTTCTCTAGTTGCAGTCAGCGGGGGCTACTCTTTTTTGTGGAGAAGGCGATGGCACCCCACTCCAGTACTCTTGCCTGGAAAATCCCATGGATGGAGGAGCCTAGTGGGCTGCAGTCCGTGGGGTCACTAAGAGTCGGACACGGCTGAGCAACTTCACTTTCACTTTTCACTTTCGTGCATTGGAGAAGGAAATGGCAACCCACTCCGGTGTTTTTGCCTGGAGAATCCCAGGGACGGGGGAGCCTGGTGGGCTGCCGGCTCTGGGGTCGCACAGAGTCGGACACGACTGAAGTGACTTAGCAGCAGCAGCAGGCTTCTCATTGAGGTGGCTTCTCTGGTTGTGGAGCACAGGCTTTAGGCACGCTGGCTTCAGTAGTTGCAGCACTTGGGTTTAGTAGTCTCAGTGTGCAGGCTTATTTGCCACTTGGCATGTGAAATCTTCCCGGACCAGGGATTGAACCTGTGTCCCCTGCATTGGCAGATCGAACCTTTATCACAGGACCACCAGGGAAGTCCCTCCATATCTTCTCCATAGCTATAACTTTAAGTGGCCTACTTGAGGGAGAGCATGTAATGTAGAGGATTCACCTCACTCCCAATTTTATAGTAAACCAGACCATGTGCATTTGCATATTTGTCTTTGAGATTTGAGCTCAAGCAATTCCCAAGGCCCAGGGCATGTGATACGTAGTAATCTTAGCGAAGCATTAGGGGAATGTGAATCATAAGATTAGAGTCCAGGAGCTAGCCAAACAGTCCTTGAACTGACTGCCCAATATCAAGATAATGAGTACTTGTCTATTTGTCCCATTTGAATTTTATGGAGGAAAATATTTATTAGTTTTAGCTGTATAACAAATGACTTAAAACTTAGAAGTTTAAAACAATATACATTTATTGTTTAGTTTGTGATTCTGTGGTTAGCTGAGATGGCTAGGAGAATTCTGGCCTGGGATGGCTTGGCTGGGGCTGGATAGCCTTGGAAGGGCTCAAGCACATACCTGGGGTTTGCATGCTGTTGGTGAGTGTGCCTCGGTTTTCCAGCACAGAACCTTTTAGCAGACTAGACTGGACTCACAGAGGCCTCAAGGTTCAAGTGCAGAAAGAGAAAGCAAAATTCACGTGCAAATATTTCTCAATCATTTTTCAATGTGCTTCCATCATATTTGCCAGTGTTCCATAGGCCAAAGTAAGCTCTATGACCAAGCCCAGACCAAAGGATGGATAAACATATTTTACCTCTTAAAGTGTGGAGAAGCAATATCACATTGCCAAGGAGCATGCATACGAAATGGAAACAATTATTCTTTGCAAATAAACTAACACAATTTCGTACATAGCTATATGGTTAACTTTGGGAATCTGCATATATCTCTGGAAGATTCTACCAGAAATCCAAGGGCCACACAGCTTGCAACTCATGGTGGTAGGGGAATCACTTGTAGCCATGGGCAAGTATTATAAATAATACTTTAATGAGCTTCTTTGTGAATATGTTTTAAAAAATATTTTGAGTGATTTTTTTAAAAGATAGATTCCCAGAAGAGGAATTACTGGGGCAATGAGAATGAACATTTTTATGTCTTATACTTATTTCAAACTTGTTTTTCAAAAAGTTGTGGTGAATCATGTGCTGTCAGCAATGTAGTTTTGATTATGGATGAGATTACCTGTTTAACTGCACTTCAGTTAGCACTGAATGTTATCATTAACAAAATTCGGTAGTGGAAAAGTTAAAAAATGGTTCCTAATTTCTAGGGGTGTTTATTAGTCTTCTAGGGCTGCCATACAAAATAGCCATGTGGGTGGCTTAGACAACAGCAATTTATTTTCTCGCAGTTCTAGCAGCTCAAAGTCCAAGATCAAGGTGTTGGCAGGTTTGGTTTCTCCTGAGGCCTCTTTCCTTTGACTTGCAGATGGCCGTCTTCTCACTGTGTCCTCACGTGGCCTTTTCTCTGTGCAACTTAGATGTCTATTTTCTTATAAGGGCAGCAGTCACACTGAATTAGAGCCCGGTTTTTAAGGCTTAATTTAACCTTAATTACCACTTTAAAGGCTGTGTGTCCACATACAGTCACAGTGGAGGTTAAAGCTTCTATATATTCACTTTGAAAGAATACAGTTCAGTTCATAACAGAGTAGATCTAGGTTTTGTGGTGTCTGAAACTTAGATAATTTTCTTTAGACCTCCCTGGTGGCTCAGTGGTAAAGGATCTGCCTGCAATGCAGGAGCCACAGGAGAGATAGGTTTGATCTCTGGGTTGGAGATCCCCTGGAGGAAGAAATGGCAACCCACTCCAGTTTTCTTGCCTGGAGAATCCCATGGACAGAGGAGCCTGGTGGGCTACAGTCCGCAGGGTCACAAAGAGTCTGACATGACTAAAGTGACTTAGCAGCAGCTAAGGATATTGTTTTTGAGTAAAGAGAGGCAAGCAAAGAGTGTTGTCCTTTAGCACAGGTTTGAAGCTTTGGGTTTAAAGAGACACATAAGGTTTTTAGCAAAGGGCTTACTCGCTCCAGTAGAGCAGAAGGCCACTTATCTGGTGCTTTTGGTGACCAGAGATATGTTTTATTACCTTAAGTATTACTGCTGTCATCTGAGCACTGATGGCTGAAACATGACTAGCAGGAAACAGGTCTTCATTCTTAGGTAGAATGAAGCTACTTTCCCCTGGGAGAGGAAGCACACCAATTGCCTGATGCTAGATTTTCAAAGGATAGGTTATCATACTGGGAAGCAAGGTGGCATTGAATTCTTCAGTGTGTGTATTTGAAGTGAAGGTACTGAAAAATAAAGTTTGGGGTGCTAATAATAAGCTTTTACTCTTAAAAAGTTCGAATGGGCCAGCGCTGGCTACAGAGGACAGGTTAGTTTTGTCCTGGTGGAGAGTTTGTTCACATGGAGAATCTGTTGTTTTAGAAATGTGTGTTTGCTGCTATTTCTGCTTCCCTCCCTGTCAGACACAGGGGCCTGAACATAACTTGGGACTCATGGGAAGGGGTGGGACTCTGAGGGGACAGACATTGCTTTAGACCAATGAGAATGTAGAGAATGAAACAAGGGCCTTTAGAGGTTCAAAGGAGTTGGAAAGTTGGTTTGCCAGTGGGCTGGGTGAAAGGCAAAATAACATGGGCATAGAGGTAAAGAAGAGAAATTAAGAAGAAAAACTCGTGAAATAACATGTTCTTTAAAAATAAATAAATTAGTTAAAAAATTTTATAAATTTATTTATCTTTGGCAGTGCTGGGTCTTTGTTGCTGCACAGGCTTTATTCTAGTGCTAAGATCGCGGGCTACTCTCTAGCTGCAGTGGGAGAGCTTCAATGCGATGGCTTCCCTTGTTGTAGAGCATGAGTTCTAGGGCATGCAGGCTTCAGCAGCTGCTGCGTGTGGGCTTAGTATTGCGGTTCCCGAGCTCTAGAGCACAGGCTCAATAGTTGTGGCGCACAAGCTTAGCTGCTTTGCACCATGTAGGATCTTCCCAGATCAAGGACTGAACAGCATCTCCTGCATTGGCAGGCGGATTCTTTACCACTGAGCCACCAGGGAAACCCAGGAAATGACATATTTAAAGATACATTAATTACATACCCAAAAGGTAAATCTAACTTTCTTTCCCTCTTGCTAAATAATACAGATAATTCATATAGCTATGGAGATCATTATTCAAAATCACTGTGAACTTTCTGCCTCCTGGAAGATGGCCAGGGAGATTCCCAGAGATTAAAGGGGCCTGTCTTAACCACCAACCTGAGTTACTACTGACACTGATACCAAACATGTAGAAAAATATTAGTGTTTCCTATTCAAACAAATATGATACAGTCTGGGGACACAGGGTTATCTAATTTTCTTTGAAAAGATAACATTTAAGAAAGCACAAAGTTCAAACAGGAAAATCACTCTGCACAGCATGACGAGTGATGTAAAGTGGGGTAAGCCTCCCCATCCTCTGAGAACAAGCAAGGGTTTGTCTCAAGGATGGAGGGAAAAAGCACCCCCTGATTTTCTGAGTTTGTTCTGAATAAAATTCATGGTTAGAATCTACGGGTGTATTTTCTTTATCCTCCTCTTGCCTTTCTTAATTTTTTTTTTACCTCCTATTTTATATATATATGTGTATATATATATATACATATATATTAATATATATTTTGTCCTCCTATTTTTAATGGGGCTATCTCAGTGGATGTTGAACTAGCCTGAATGTTCAGAAAGAGTACATTTCCTAAGTAAACAAACACAACCCAGCTTAAATAGAAAGGAAGGCAGTCTTGTCAACCCGAAAGGACCCAGCACATGGTAATTTTTGTAATTGAAGTATTCCAGGGATTCCAGAGTGCAGGAACAATCCATAAAAAAATGGGAACTGGACCACACAAAAACGCCCCCTTGGCTCCAGCCGGGCATGTTTGAAAATAAGCAGACTGTTGAGAGTAGGAAGCAGGGGGGTTGTATCAAATGATCTTTGTAGATGTCTTTCTAAAATTAAAATCCTCTCTAAACTTCTTCCAGGTAGTTGTCTGATGGGGCTGGAGGCTGTGAAACCCAAGTGTTGCTGAGAGGAAGACAGACTACCGAGGTCAGGGCTGGAATGACATGACTTTGAGACTTTGTTTTCTTTCTCAAGGCCTTTTATATGCATCATTACAGTCTCAAGTCTGGGATTCCAGCAGAATTCATATCCACTGAAAATATATTGTACCCTATGCACAGAACTAGATGGCTTTATAGATGTTCTTTCATTTGGATTCTTCAAAGACAACATCTAATTATCCCCAGAGAAGTCATAGCTGAAGAGATCGGATGGTGAGAGAGTGCCTCAATCTATTACAGACCTGGTTTTCTTTGAACGTTCTCTGCCACAGTCAAAGATGCTTTCTTGATTATCTGTTGGTAAGATCCTTGATTGTTCAAATTCTCTGAATAACCATCATTGGAGCAATCAGATAATTTTTAAAAACAGGAGGAAAGATGTTAATGTTTTAAAATATCATTTATCTATGGTTCTTGCAGCTTCCATTCTAATTCCAAGGGAAGGGCTGTGGGTACCAGAGTCCAGGTGAGAACTATGGCACCTCCAAGGATTGGCAGAACACAGGGAGATAAAGTGAGACCCATTATCTTTCCACTGGGGTGTCCGTATAGCCTCTCAGAGACGGAAGTCATGATTTCCTTCAGTGTAAGTGGAAGCTTTTGACTGGTTGCAAGGAGAGCCTGGATTTGTTTAATTTGGAGTAAAGTTTTATGAGTTAGTCTCTAGTGAGGGAAAGCAGCAGTAAACACAGAACATACTGGTCATTATTCTAAGTGTTTCTACGTTCTTTCTCATGCATGAAAAGAAAAAAAATTTTCAAAAAAAAAAAAAAAGGCGGGGGAGGCATGGTGCTCAAATATGTGGTGTGTGTATATGATTTTGTTTTGACCAAACCATCTGGTGACAGCATGCCCCAGGAGTATGAAGGCAAACATTTACCAGGAGATTCACATGGTTTCTGCTGTGTATACACATATTTGTAGAAGACTCTTCATGTTTCTAGAAAGTGGAGATAAACATAGATTTCTCTATGCATATATTAACCCAGTCCAAGTCTTTGCAGACCAAACAGTTATTTATTTTAGTGGGCCTTATAAACTCAGGTGGGTTAAAATGCCAGAGAAACACATGCAATCTGGAAACGATCAGTGTTGTGTCTGAGGAAAACTACCTTTCTCCTCAACTTTAATAATATGGGTGAAAAATTCTGGGATATTGTGATACGATTGTGTGCTGAAAAGTGGATTAAATCTCTATTAAATGACAACATAAATAATACCTTAACTAAGAATGCTAACAGTGAACTTGAAATGGTCTTAAAAACAAAGGAGGCAATTTACCTGATTTATTAGGGGAGAGAGAAAGTAGCTTGGTGTGTGTTCTGTAGATTTTATGTTTAATGCGACAGACTTTTAGGGAAACTGCTAGGATTTGGGGATGTTAAACCAAGAGCTCGTAGCAGGCAGGCTAGATTTTTAAGAGGATGGGGAAAAGGAAAAAACCACCCACACACCCACCCATTCATCCACCCAACCAATCAACAAATCAACCAAACAAACAACCATCAACCAACCAGACAAATAAATGCTGAGGGTCCAGGCCTGGGAACAGAACACCGCTATTGTTGCCGAAGGGGGTCCTGGCTAACAGGGGACCACTCAAGAAGGGAGCACTTAAACTTCAAAAAGGAGAAAGGAGATTTATTAGGAGGCTGGAGGGGAATGTTCCTGGTAACTGGGGCTCCTGCTGTTCTCATTCCCCAACCTTTATATTGTTGAAAACCCTTCTGTAAGGTCCAAATATGGTTTTGGTTCTTTTAACATTAGCTGCAGCTTGAACATTTTGAACTACCGCCTCTCTGGCAAGTTCAGGATGTAAGGCATTCCTTTTGAAGATCTCTCGATTCTTCTTAAAGAGAAGGCCATGTTCAGCTTCATTACGAGGTAGGGATGTGGGATGGGGGTGCTGGAAGGTGTGCTTCCAGCTGGTCATGCGCCAGGGGGCAAAGGATGTCACTTCTTGGGTGCATCAGTAAAGGGGGGAGCTGTTCAGCAAGGGCCTTTCCAGCTGTAAACCCCCCCGAGTCTCGGTGGACTAGAAAACCCAGATTTTGAGCAAACACATCTCAGGGTGGCAGAGTGGAATAGTTTGGGAAAGGTCTTACAACAACTGATTGTCAGTTATAAAAAGAACTTGAAAGCATCCCTCTCTTCTGATGGGGCTGTGGACTTTGGGAAGGTGAAGACCATGCCTGTCTTACTCACCATTGTATGTCTAATGTGCCTGGCACATGGCAGGTAGTCACAAGATGTTTACCCCATCAATAAATGAAAGGATGAAGAGAAACATGGGACTTCCTGGGAGCAACTCCATTTTAGGAGTAGGGCTTGTTGAGTTCTGTGGCAGGGAACCTCATGCCATCAGCAGGCAGGAATTGCAGGCAGGAATTTCAGGCAGAGGAGGGCAGACACCTGAGCACGCTGGGAGGAGGAAGGACAGAATGGTTGTTTGGGAGAATGAAATATTTCCATCTGTCATTAATGAAAGAAATAGAAAGTGAAACTGTTAGTTGCTCACTTGTGTCTGACTCTCTGCAACCCCTTGGACTGTAGCCCGCCAGGCTCTTCTGTCCATGGAATTCTCCAGGCAAGAATACCGGAGTGGGCAGCCATTCCCTTCTCCAGGGGATCTTCTCCACCCAGGGATCAAACCCGGTTTTTCTGCATTGCAGGTGGATTCTTTACCATCTGAGCCACAAGGGAAGCCCATCTGTCATTAATACTGATGGCAAAAGTGGGATTGCTGTTTCACAGACCCACTAGTCAAGTTTGGGAGGCCTTCCAAGGAAAATGCATGATGGCTTTGACTGTAGACATTGATGGGTAAAGTGACCAACCTTGAGCGGTCTAGAGTTGCATAACAGAGTCACCTAGGCTGATCAGATACAAGAGGAATGGGGGTCACTTGAAGACTCTCCATAAAATACATCATAAGTTTTTGAATTATCACGTTTTGACCTGGTGTAAGCAGATCAAGTGAAAATTAAATCTTTAGGAGATAATACTTACCTGTACTCTGTGCAATATTCTCTGATATTTTCTGTTCTATTTTGTTTCTGTTTTATTGTTTAAAAATAGTCAATACAATGCACTAAGTGAAATACTCAAAGTTATGTTTTAACATGGACTGATTGTGGCATATGTGGATTAGGCATTTCATCTTTTTTGTTTTGACTGAAAATAGCTTTACTGAGTACATGTGAAACTAACACAACATTGTAAATTAACTATACTTCAATTAAAAAAATAGCCTTATTAAGGTATAGTTTGTATATCATACAATTCACCCGATAAGTTATACAATTTAGTGGTTTTTTAGTATATTCACAGATATGTGCAATTGCTCTTACAGTCAGTTTTAGAACATTTTCCTCACTCTCACCTCAAAAAGAAACCCTATGGGACCTCTCTGGTGGTCCAGTGGTTAAGACTGCATTTCCAACGTAGGGGGTAGAGGTTTGATCCCTGGTCAGAAAACTAAGATCCCACATGCCCCACAGCATGGCAAAAAAAAAAAAAAAAAGAATAGGAGCTGTCATGCTCAAAAAAAAAAAAAAGAAAAGAAAAAGGAGAAGAAAAAGAATAAGAGCTGTCATGCTCAAAAAAAGAAAAAGAACTCCTCATCATTTATTCGCCTGCCACCCACAATCCCTCCATTCTGCTCAGTCCCCAGCACCCAGAAACCACTAGCCTACTTTTTGTCTCTGTAAATTTGTCTGTTCTGGACATTTCACATAATGGAATCATAGAATATGTGGCCTTTCATGACTGGCTTCTTTCACTTAGCATAATGTTTGCAAGATTCATCCATGTTGTAGCACATATCAGTGCTTCATTCCTTTTTAGAACTGAATACTATTTCACTGCAAGGGGAATACCATATTTTCTTTATCCATCCCTGTGTGCATTGTGTCTTCATTTACAACATAGGACTGGTTCTGATGGAAATGAGGGCCACAGAGGCACCCCCAATTCCTTCTTGGCAGACAGCCACAGTTGGGAAACACGGACAATTGTAGGAGCATTGAATGTATGGATCCACTTGTCAGAGCCCCTGAAATCCTGCTCTGTCCTCAGATCAGCTCACAGAGCAGAGCCACCTGACAGCAAGAAGACCTATAGCCACCCACTGTGATTTCAGAGAAACCCTTCTGCAGAAGGAAGTTACTCCCAGTGGAATTTGATCACCTCTGGGCTGCTGTCTATGGGGTCGCACAGAGTCGGACACGACTGAA
Organism: Ovis canadensis; assembly: GCF_042477335.2. Taxonomy (NCBI): domain Eukaryota; kingdom Metazoa; phylum Chordata; class Mammalia; order Artiodactyla; family Bovidae; genus Ovis; species Ovis canadensis. The sequence continues at coordinate 84,980,164 of NC_091248.1, forward strand.
ATGACTTAGCAGCAGCAGCAGCAGTTCTTTAAATGTCCTCTTTTAAGGTTCCTTGCGCTCACAAACTGCTAAGCCATAACTTGAACCTCTTTTAGGGTCAGTGTTATTATTTTTTAAAACATCTCCTTTCATGCTTTTAAATGAAAACAGAAGTGATACATGTACACCTCCCCAGATACAGGCTTGCCCTCCCAGGACCTTGCAGCACTAAATGGAGGATTTGATTTAGTGTTCATTGAAAAGCCTTTTCATACTGTTCATACTGTTCATGGGGTTCTCAAGGCAAGAATACTGAAGTGGTTTGCCATTCCCTTCTCCAGGGGACCATATTCTGTCAGACCTCTCCACCATGACCTGCCCATCTTGGGTGGCCCCACGGGCATGGCTTAGTTTCACTGAGTTACACAAGGCTGTGGTCCTAGCGTGATTAGATTGACTAGTTTTCTGTGAGTATGGTTTCAGTGTGTCTGTCCTCTGATGCCCTATTGCAACACCTACCATCTTACTTGGGTTTTTCTTACCTTGGACATGGGGTATCTCTTCACGGCTGCTCCAGCAAAGCACAGCCGCTCCTCCTTACCTTGGATGAGGGGTATCTCCTCACCGCCGCCCCTCCTGACCTTGAACGTGGAATAGCTCCTCTAGGCCCTCCTGCACCCGCTCAGCCACCACTCCTTGGATGTGAGGTAGCTCCTCCCTGCCGCTGCCCCTGGCCTCGGACGTGGGGTAGCTCTTCTCGGCCGCCGCCCCTAACCTCGGACGCCCGGTCCTTAGCGCGGGTGGCTGCGACCGGAGATCTAGAGGTCTCTTCGAGAAAATTAGAGACACCAAGGGAACATTTCATGCAAAGATGGGCTCGATAAAGGACAGAAATGGTATGGGCCTAACAGAAGCAGAAGATATTAAGAAGAGATGGCAAGAATACACAGAACAACTGTATAAAAAAGATACTCACGACCAAGATAATCACAATGGTGTGATCACTCACCTAGAGCCAGATATCCTGGAATGTGAAGTCAAGTGGGCCTTAGAAAGCATCATTACGAACAAGGCTAGTGGAGGTGATGGAATTCCAGTTGAGCTATTTCAAATCTTGAAAGATGATGCTGTGAAAGTGCTGCACTCAATATACCAGCAAATTTGAAAAACTCAGCAGAGGCCACAGAACTGGAAAAGGTCGGTTTTCATTCCAATCCCAAAGAAAGGCAATGCCAAAGAATGTTCGAACTACAGCACAATTGCACTCATCTCAGAGGCTGGTAAAGTAATGCTCAAAATTCCCCAAGCCAGGCTTCAGAAATACGTGAACCGTGAACTTCCAGATGTTCAAGCTGGTTTTAGAAAAGGCAGAGGAACCAGAGATCAAATTGCCAACATCTGCTGGATCATGGAAAAAGCAAGAGAGTTCCAGAAAAACATCTATTTCTGTTCTATTGACTATGCCAAAGCCTTGTGGAAAACTGTGAAAGAGATGGGAATACCAGACCACCTGACCTACCTCTTGAGAAATTTGTATGCAGGTCAGGAAGCAACAGTTAGAACTGGACATGGAACAACAGACTGGTTCCAAATAGGAAAAGGAGTATGTCAAGGCTGTATATTGTCACCCTGCTTATTTAACTTCTATGCAGAGTACATCATGAGAAACGCAGGCTGGAAGAAACACAAGCTGGAATCAAGATTGCCGGGAGAAATATCAATAACCTCAGATGTGCAGATGATACCACCCTTATGGCAGAAAGTGAAGAGGAACTAAAAAGCCTCTTGATGAAAGTGAAAGTGGAGAGTGAAAAAGTTGGCTTAAAGCTCAACATTCAGAAAACGAAGATCATGGCATCTGGTCCCATCACTTCATGGGAAATAGATGGGGAAACAGTGGAAACAGTGTCAGACTTTTTTTGGGGGGGCTCCAGAATCACTGCAGATGGTGACTGTAGCCATGAAATTAAAAGACGGTTACTCCTTGGAAGAAAAGTTATGAGCAACCTATATAGTATATTCAAAAGCAGAGACATTACTTTGCCAACAAAGGTCCATCTAGTTGAGGCTATGGTTTTTCCAGTGGTCATGTATAGATGTGAGAGTTGGACTGTGAAGAAAGCTGAACGCCGAAGAATTGATGCTTTTGAACTGCAGTGTTGGAGAAGACTCTAGAGAGTCCCTTGGACTGCAAGGAGATCCAACCAGTCCATTCTAAAGGAGATCAACCCTGGGATTTCTTTGGAAGGAATGATGCTAAAGCGGAAACTCCAGTACTTTGGCCACCTCATGTGAAGAGTTGACTCACTGGAAAAGACTCTGATGCTGGGAGGGATTGGGGGCAGGAGGAGAAGGGGATGACAGAGGATGACATGGCTGGATGGCATCACTGACTTGATGGACGTGAGTCTGAGTGAACTCTGGGAGTTGGTGATGGACAAGGAGGCCTGGCGTGCTGCGATTCATGGGGTTGCAGAGTCGGACATGACTGAGTGACTGAACTGAACTGAAAAGCCACTTTTGGCTTGACCTGATTTCTGGAATTTTCTGGGTTATTGAAGCTATGAAGTTCTTCGTTTTCTTGGCCTTGTTTGTGACTTTCGCAAAGATATGGATGCGTCTGCCTTGTCATGTCTGAAATTTCCCCAGCATTTCCCTTGGGTGTTTGCAAAGCTAAGGGTCAGCATGACAGAATCAGAGAAGAGAAGTGATGCCTCAGAGCCAGGGCAGACAAGAAGCAGTGCTTCTCAGAGGGAATCCCTGGAGTTCTCACAGTGACAGGTACCCAGGGCGTAATGCCATGCAGGCTTAGTGATTTCTCTCGCCTCACCCTGATGCCTCAGAGGGCGTTCCCAGGCTTGGGCTGCCTAGGTGTGCATGCCCAGACCTTGCAGAATGGGTGGGGCTTTCTCAAGCAGCAGGTTCTGAGAATAAGTCGTGTGGGTAGTTCCCATGAAGCTGGAATCTAGGAGGGCGTCCATCATCATTAGGGTCTGTGTTGGGAATACATGACTTACTGAATTTATTCAGTAGATACTTCTTGGGGGCTAGCTCTGTTCTAGGCAATAGTCAAGGCACTGAGATTGTATTTCAGGACAAACTAGATGATATTTTTATCCTTACAGAGTTTTCTTTTTTTGAGGGAGGAATCAATGTATCAAATATCTATGTATGATATGATATCATGGAGGCTTTTGAAGAAAAAAAATCTAAGTAAGGGATGTAGAATGAGGTGCTGTTGTAGAGGTCAGGGAACAATGTTTCTAGTTGGCTGGGGGTGGTGAAGCAAGAGAGCAAGCTGATGAGTTTCCGGGTTGTATGTTCCAGGCTGTGGAGGCAGCATGGGCAAAGGCCCTGAGGAAGGTGCTGGTTTGGCATGCTAGAAGAGGAGCAAATGGGACAGTGTCAGTGGCACGAAGTAACCAACAGGAAGCGGTAGGGAGTGGATCACAGGGCAGCCAGAGACCCCATCATATAGGGCCTCACACGGAATATAAAACATGGTGTGAGGGCTGGTCTGTGCCTCAGTTTCCTTATTTTATGCAGTTGTGGTATTATGGAATATGAAGAATGTGAAATATCCAGGGTGTAGGAGGCCTTTAAGAAACACTAATTATCTTTCTTCTCTCCTTAAAGATGGCAACAAGAATGTTACTTTTTTCTATTAATTTTTATTGCAGTACAGTTGCCTTACAATGTTGCTAGCTTCTGCTGCTGCTGCTGCTAAGTCACATCAGTCGTGTCCGACTCTGCTTCTACTGCACAGCAAAGTGAATCAGCCACGCGTAGACAGACCATCTTTCCCTTGGAGATTTCCCTCCCATTTGGGACACCAGTGTGCATTAAGTAGACTCCCTGAGCTATATAGTAAGTTCCAAACAGTTGTCTATTTTATACATAATATCAATAGTGTATTTACGTCAATCCCAGCCTCCCAATTCCTCCCACCCGATTCCTCCCCTCCTCTACCCCTTGGCATCCATATGTTTGTTCTTTACATCTTTGTCTCCGTTTCTGCTTTGCAAATAAGATCATCTGTACCATTTTTCTGGACTCCACATATGGGCATTAATATGTGATACTTGTTTTTCTCTGATTTACGTCACTGTGTGTGACATTCTCTAAGTCCATCCACACCTCTCCCAGTTTTGTTTACAGAAGCATTTTTGATGACCATATAGCTTTCATGTCTCTAAAGTGCTTGGAAGGGAGCCTGGCACACTGTTATATACTTTTTGTCACTAATTTCCTCTTATTACAACAGCATCATAACTTATAAGTAAATAAATATGAAAATATTAGATGTATGTGCCCTACATTTTTTTAATTATAGGGTGGATGATTAAAACAATTTGGAGATCACTCTTCGAGGTGATGAAAATCATTCTTCATCTAACAACTATGACGTTAATCTTTTTTAAGGGCGTAGGTTGCTGGTGGCTGTACTTTTGTATGAATAGAGCAGATTTTCATAATAATGCCAGGGAGAAAACATTCTCAGAAAGGAACAAAGCCTCCAAGGGCACTCAGTGCCTTTCCCATTATAGATATATTTTCTGAGGCTCATCTACAAAGAGCTGAGCTGCGTTGAAAACACAAGGATGAGCCAGTCTTAAGATTCTTGGAAAAACAAATTATTCTGGAATCATTGCACTTTCCACACTCTAGTAACTGATCCAGAGAGAGATTAATTTTGAAAATCAAGAAGACCTTGGAGACCCTTCAACTAGGAATTTTGTTTTTGAAGTATTGGGGGAAGAGAAAAGAAGTAAAGTGAGATTCATTTTAATTCAAGGTATATTTGCCAGATAGTTTCTTTTGCTTGGATCTTGGAGTCTCAATGTTTCAAGTTTAAACAGCCCTAGTTAACCCAATATTTGCCGGGCTGGTGACAGACTTAGTGTGGACTTAGCTTTCTGACTTGGAGCTGAGAAGAAGAGTTCTCTGGGGAGCTAGACATTGCTCGTGCCACTTTTCCTTCCTCCTCCTTCTCCCCTTCTCCCCATGGACTGGAACAGCCTTCCCTCCTCCCCCAGTTAATCCCCTGTGAGTCACTCGCAGGTGTGGGGTGGAGGTGCCCAGGACTCTCTCCAAGCAGTCTTCTCTGACCAATGGATACAATTCTGCCTCGAAGGGAATCCCACAGCGTGGGTTTTATAGGACTCAGCCTCGGCTCTGGCTCGTGGGTCAGTAGCAGCATCTGTTCATAATAAAAATGAAGTGTCTGTGCTCTGACTTTGTCTGCCAAGGGCCACCCTGCCACAGCCGTCTAGAGTAGACCAGACCGTCAGCCTGGCTGTCCAGTAGGAAGCTGCACATACATTCTCAAATAACAGAATCAAACCAAAACGAAATCCCAAACAACGCCAATTCCTAACAATATTTAAATAAATTTTATTATGGAAAATTTAAACATAAAAGAGAGAGAAAAGTATAACAAACTCGCTTTGTGCCCATCACCCACATTAGAAAATTACCAACTTACGGCCCATCATATTTCCTTTATAGCTCCCTGATCTCCCCTATTCCTTGGGTTCTTTTGAGGAAAATCTCAGACATCATATTATTTTATTTATACATATTTTAAAAGACCATTTTGGATGTTGAACTCCATGGTGACTAGTAAGAGGCAGAGAAAACAAAACGTAACCTAACTGAAAGCATCCAGTGTGCCTCTGTGCTCATGAGGGCCCTTTATGAAAAAACTGGGTGAAGACTCGGCCAACGATACTCACTCTCCCGACTCTGAGGCACCTACTGGGGACACATCTGGCCGGAAGTCTTCAGCTCATTTACAGCAGCAGTCAATTAGGAAGTAAATTTTCTGTTTTCAGCATTCTATTGCACTTCAGTACAGTTACAACCATGACAAAGAACATATTAATGGAGGAATAAGTTAGAATCTGGGAAGCTGGCTAGAGCCTGAGAAGGGATTCTGATATTCCTATCAATTTAGAGGTATTTGACTCTTGGAATGGTAAATCAGTTATTCAGCTGTGTCAATCAAGGATTTTAAAAATTTCTAGTGAAAAATGGCAAGATTGGTATAGAAAAAATAATAATGCTCAGTTTGCTTCTAAAAACCTGGAGAAGTTCTCAATGGCCTTTAAGTTGCTTTCAGTTGTCATCCTGCTTAAGAGGGTCTATGTATCTATTCCCCTCCTTCCCTAAGCAGGCCAGTTGCTTGGGGACAAGCCATTTGGATCATTTTGGAAAGGTTGCCACCTCCTGACATATACAATCTATAAAAAATGCTAAGCAAATAACTTTTTTTTTTTGGTTTTGTTTTTGTTAGCAATCTGAAATTCCGGCATGTTTTATCCTGTGTCTACATCTATTTCCTTTCTGGAAATGCACAATAATATCTTTTATTTTACACACTTTGTTGGATAATTTTATTTTTCTTTGTTACCACAGTCCTAATATATTGGGTTCAACTTCCTTTTACTTTTTTTTCCTGAATAATTTCCATTTGGTAATCAGTGCCACAGGAAATGATAGAGTTTTCACATGAAAGCAATTTTTCTTCCACTCAAGTAAACCATTAAGGACAATGGAAAGGAGAAGAAATGTGCTTTTCAAGAGCTATTTTTTTTTCTCTCCATTGTATCAGCTCATTGCAGATGGCACGTGTACAATTCACTTTTGACTGAATCATAATAAATATGAGACAATCTGGTATAAACCACTTTTTAGAATGCAATGCTCGCCAATAAATCCCACTTATAACTTAAATCAAATTGGTGCAGATGCAAAAATTATGTAAAACCAGTGGTACCTGCTCCTGACCTTGTGTGGGCCCTTCCAGATTTGACTCAATAAACTTTTTCTTCTCTAATGGTCTGGCAGTTATTCCTATCAAGAGAATACAATGGGGGTGCTGAGAAGTGGGGGGAGTGAAGCAGTGATTCAGAGACCACCAGGGCCCTTCAGAAGATTAATTTGTATGAGGTACCCGAAAAGTTGAAAAAAAATCTCAATGCATTTCTGAATACACATATTCATTTTGAGCTGATTTCTGTTCCTCCTGTGCCTTGTAAAATTTCAAGGAATGTAGTTGAGGTCTGGAGATTTCCACAAAGAGATTAAGAGAGGCTATAAACCGAAGAAATAGTGGTTTTGTATAACTGTTGGGCATGGAGTTTTTTCAGTACCAAGATATCCTGATTTTCAGTATAGAAATTAAGTAAACACCTTGTAAACATTCAGGGAACATTTCTATTAATGCTCTTCATAATCGGGCATGTGAATTTAAGTCTAAAAAGGGCCTGCCTTGTTAACTTTACTTGGAATAATGTATGAGTCTATTTTTAATGTTTATTTCATAACCGAGTCAATGAAGCATACAGAAACCTGGTTTCTGTAGACATCCAGGTCTGATTTTGTGTTTTTTTGTCTTTAGAGCCAACCCATTTTAGACCCTCAATAAACACTTTTATTTAATACTCACTGGATTTCGTTATACTAACCAAGTACTTATAATTGCTCTGCTTTTAAGAGAAGTTGGGTCCTCTTAGTCCATGTGAAATCCTGAATTGTTTTCTTGCAATGTGTGAGTCTAGAGTTTACAGTGAGGCTAGAAAGACTATTTATTTCCTGGTTTCTTGCAGTCTAGATGTTGGGATGCTGTAATTGCTTGGAGGAAAGTGGGGGAGCTTACTTATCTTTTTGGAGTGGTAGGGCTGGAGGAATTTATGGAGTCTTACCCAAGATTTTGGGTATTTCTAGCTCAGAGTGACCCCGGCATGAAAAGGAGCAGGACAGGATGGGAGTAGGTATAATCGTGTAGGTCTGAGATGCAGCCTCATTTGAACTACCTACGCTATGTGGACTCTGGCAAGTGACTAACCTCTCTGAGTGTCTGTGTTCCCTTGTACATTAGGAATAATACTATTCCCCTCCGTTTCCCTGGTGGCTCAGTTGGTAAAGAATCTGCTTGCAAGGCAGGAGACTTGGGTTTGATCTATGGGTTGGGAAGATCCCCTGGAGAAGGAAATGACATCCCACTCCAGCATTTTTGCCTGAGAAATCCCATGAACAGAGGAGCCTGTTGGCTACAAGTCCATGGGGTCGCAAGAATAGGACATGACTTAGCAACTAAATCACCACTATTCCCCTCAAGGTAGATGTTAAGGTTAAATGAAGGACATAACAAAGTGGTCTGTAAAATATTGTTATCTTATTGTCATCATCTAGTTATAAAGTGGTCCAGCATCCTGAGGGACAACGGACAGGAACAGAACTTTGGATGATAGGAATTTGATGGTTTCAGTACATTTGGTCACCCATCTCAAGGTACTTTTAATTTGAAATATATTAATTAAATGTTCTCTATATACTAAGGAGCAGTTTTATATTTTTAAACAATGCTGTCTTGGTCTACCATAAACTATGTTGCTAAAATTAATAATAGTTATGATGCCTTACTTGTGGAAATTTTAACAGCATTGTTAAAGTATGATGGATACAATACACAGCACATGTTATCTCAATAGAAATCTATCTTCCCATCAGCTTCTTTTGGGACATGCTAATGTGAAACATTTCTGGCTAATGAGATATAGAGGATGTCTTAGAGAGGTTTACTTCCTACATGAAAAGGTAGAATATGTTTGGGAGAGAGCCTTCTGACCATCATCCCTTCTTTTGTTAATTGCTACAGTTATGTGAGGGCATGATGCTAGAGCTTTAGCAGCCATCTTGAAACCATGAAACAATTGGCAAGAGGATGAAAAACTAAAATGCAGAGGATGGTTGAGCTGAAGGAAAGAAAAAGCATGAAATTTCAATAAAAAACTGAGCTGCTGAAACAGAATTGAGTTCACTCACTTTCAGGCCTTGTATTTGTTTTTTTTGGTTCAAAACTAATGTTAGGTTTCCAATTATTTGTACAAGAACCCATTGGCTACTACATTGCAATATTCAAAGTGGAACATGGGAACAGTGACTGGGGAGAAGAGAGGAAGCCTCTTCAGAATTAGAAAGGGTGAATAGTATTCAACTGTCAAGGAAGAAAGCTCAGATGAACCTTTCAGGTATAAGGAACAGAATATGCAGTCATCCACAGGAGCAGTATTGTATGGAGTATTTTAGAGGCTGTGAGAGGTCTAACAGTTAAATTGAATGACTCTCAAGAGGATAATCTCAGAGAGAATTTGGAAATGTCACAATGCCCTGGGAGGGGGGGGTGAATCTAGGGTATGGTGTATAGTTATATGAACTGTCCAGCAGTGTGTGAGTTGTGGAACTAACACAAATACAAAGCAGGAAATCCACATAGAAACAACATGCCTTCCTTGTCTATATAGCAGCTCCTCTGGGGGCTTCCCTGATAGCTCAGTTGGTAAAGAATTTGTCTGCAATGCACGAGACCCCGGTTTGATTCCTGCGTTGGGGAGATCCCCTGGAGAAGGGATAGGCTACCCATTCCTGTGTTCTTGGGCTTCCCTTGTGGCTCAGCTGGTGAAGAATCTGCCCGCAATGCGGGAGACCTGGGTTTGATCCCTGGGTTGGGGAGATCCCCGGAGAAGGGAAAGGATACCCACTCCAGTATTCTGGCCTGGAGAATTCCATGGACTGTACAGTCCATGGGATTGCAAAGAGTCAGACATGACTGAGCAACTCACACTCACGTGGGGGCAAGAAGGCTTCCTTTCTTTGAATTCTGAGGAAGAGAAGGGGTGATTTAATATCCTAGGGGAGAGAAATTGTAACCATGTTTAAAGGGTGACTAGGGCCCTCCTGACAGTTACTCATTTGAATATTATTAGCATTGTCTTCCTAAACATTTCAATTCCTTAGTCAGAAAATTTGTCATTCTTGTCATAAACTAACCTGACAACAGAAACAACCTAAGAACAAGGAATAAACTATCCACCTGAATGAAAGTTTGTTTTTATGTTTTGAACAGATCAAACTCTTTGCGCAATGGACTAATTCTGATAGGAAAACCTTTAGGCAAAACTCTGCAGCTAGCATAGGTTAGGATTTTAAGAACTGAAGAGTCAGGATATTTACAAACATAAGACAAGGAGGAAAATTTTTGTTTTGTTTTGTTTTGTTTTGACTACAAAATATGTGCACATGATAAAGCCACAGTCTATAAAGTAAAAGTTTCTTACAATTTCCTTCCTTTCTTCCAGTTAAACACTATTAATAGGTTGATGAATTAAAATATGTTTCTATTGGGACTTCCCTGGTGGTTCATTGGTTAAGATTCTGCTCTTCCAATACAGATATAAAGAACAGACTTTTGGATTCTGTGGGTGAGGGTGGGATGATTTGAGAGAATAGCACTGAAACATGTATATTACCGCATGTGAAATAGATCACCAGTCCGATGCATGAAACAGGGCACTCAAAGCTGGTGCACAGGGACAACCCAGAGGGATGGGATGGGGAGGAAGGTGGGAGGGGGGTTCAGGATGGGGGACACATGTTCATCTATGGCTGATTCACGTCAATGTATGACAAAACCCATCCCAATATTGTAAAGTAATTAGCCTCCAATTAAAAAAAAATTAAAAAATACAATGAGATATCACCTCACACTGGATGGCCCTCATCAAAATGTCTACAAACAGTAAATGCTGGAGAGGGTGTGCTGGTGGGAATGTAAATTGATGCAGCCGCTATGGAAGACAGTATGGAGATTCCTTAAAAAACTGGAAATAAAACCCCCATATGACTCAGCAATCCCACTCCTAGGTATATAGCCTGAAGTAACCAAAATTGAAAGAGAAACATGTATCCCATTGTTCATCGCAGCACTGTTTACAATAGCTAGAACATGGAAGCAACCCAGATGCCCATCGACAGATGAATGGATAAAGAAGCTGTGGTACATACACACAATGGAATATTACTCAGGCATAAAAAGGAACACATTTGAGTCAGTTCTAATGAGGTGGATGAACCTAGGGCCTATTATACAGAGTGAAGTGAGTCAGAAAGAGGAAGATAAACACCGTATTCTAACGCATATATATGGAATCTAGAAAAGTGGTACTGAAGAATTTATTTTCAGGGTAATAATGGAGGAACAGACATAGAGAATAGACTAATGGACATGGGGAGAGGGGAGGAGAGGATGAGGTGTATGGAAAGAGTAACATGGAAACTTATATTACCATATGTAAAATAGATAGCCAACGGGAATTTTCTGTATGGCTCAGGAAACTCAAACAGGGGCTCTGTATCAACTTAGAAGGGTGGGATGGGGAGGGAGATGGGAGGAAGGTTCAAAAGGGAGGGGATATATGCATACTTATGGATGATTCATGTTGAGGTTTGACAGAAAACAGCAAAATTCTGTAAAGCAATTATCCTTCAATAAAAGTAAAAAAAAAAAAAATATATATATATATCCTGCTCTTCCAATGCAGGGATTCAGGAGGCCCAGTTTCAATCCCTGATAAGGAAACTAAGATCCTATATGCTGTGTCTCAGCCAAAAAAATGTTTCTATTGATCAAGCAACATGTTTACTTCTGTACATGAATGGATAAGAACTATTTTTGCATTTTTGGGTGGTATACTATGTGACAGAAGCTATCTTTTACATGCACAGTGGAGATTTTTCCAGGAGGAGGCCAAAGGGAGGATTTTGCCTCTTTTGTTTCATCCAGGATATTCTGCCGGTATACACCAGTCCAGCTCGCATCTGACGGCAAGTATCTGCTCTGATTGGCTGGTGCCTGGGGCCAATAGTTAAATATTTTGAATATTAGCCCTCTGCTATGGACTGAATTGTGTTCCTCCCTCTCCATTCATATATTGAAGTCCTGATCCTCCAGCGTGGCTGTATTCAGACACAGGGCCTTTACAGAAGTAATTCAGGTTAAATAAGGTTGTGAAGGTGGGGTTCTGATCCGATGAGATTAGTGTCCTTTTCAGAAGAGACACCGGCGATTTCTCTCTCTTTCACTTTTGCTCCGCATCATGTGAGGGCATAGCTAGAACACAGCTGTCTGCAATCCAAGGAAAGCGCTCTTACCAGACACTGATGCTGCTGGCACCTTGATCTCAGACTTTCAGTCTCTGGAAATGTGAGAAATAAATTTCTGTTGTATAAGCCACCCAGTCCATAGTATCTTTTTTATGGCAACCTGAGCAGACTAACATATCCTCCTAGCAAATACTGATTCTTCCTGGAAATTCAACCAGATCATTTAGTTATCTTGAGGTTACAATAGTTTATAAGAAGATTTATGGGTTTGGGTGGCCATTCGTAGTTTATATGTCTATATGCAATTACAAGAAAGCAGATTTCAAGTTCAAATTTCAATAGCATCGGCTTTCTAGGTTCACTTTATTTAGGGCACCATCTCTTCTCTTCTAAACACCATTTGGAAGAAGATTGTCCTACTCAGGAGGATTTCCTCACCAAATTCCCAGCTAAGTGATGACCTACACCCACAGCCTATAGTCATCTCTCCTTTTCCTCCAACCTCAAAATCTTAAAGCCTGAGTAAAGACAAGAAGAAAATCTTCCCATGGAAATACAGTTTCTCACACACTCTCTTGTCCAGAGATAAGCCAAGCCATCATTTGGGACAAGTGTATTCTGGAGTGGGCCATGGGTAGAGAAGGGGAGAAACAGGAAAACAGTTTGATTCAAATCATAGTTGTTGCTAGAATTTGCATTTGTCCTTAATTATTTATTTAAACATTTGGTCCTTGTTGTTCATGAAGGATATTTTTTTCTCTATGTTTTTAGAAAGGTGACTGTGTTTTCTAATATACATTGACACAACAGGACACATGTAAAGCTGATAACCTTGGAACTTGTGATTTGTTTTTATTTTGAGTTTATTTGAAATCTCATGGCTTGGCAAAAATGTTCTCAAGCAGAAATTCCTTAGCTTTCTTGGGAAATGTTGGGCTTTCTCATTGTTTGTATGAAGATGACTTTATTTGACAATCTATTTGATTACTTTATTGGTATGGTTCTTCAATATTTCTTGAAAAAAATAGCTTATTAGTTCTTTTATTTAATTCATTTCAAAAAGTCTTTGAGATATTTTTGCATAGATATGAGAGTTCTTTGGTTAGATGGAAATTTATTTCAGTATATGCTACACAAGTACTTTTTATTTATCATTGGAAAAAATCCAAAGACTAGCTTATGACACTGACCCCTTATTTCCCCAAAGGTTGGGGCAGACATAGGCTTTCCTCAGCTTTTTAATAGGAAGTCCTAATTTGCTCCTTACCAGTGGTCATACTCATTAGGGTTTGTCTAGAATACCCTTAAGATACCTGTCTATCTTGTACTCAGAAATGACAACATCATGTCTAGAAGGGAGGGGACTTTTCTCTAGCCAAGAAGAGTCAGGTAAGTGGAATTTACCAGTGTGAAAAGAATGGAGGAACTAGGTTATTGATGCCCATTCCCTGAGCCATGGTGCAAAGTAAAGGTAGAAGCTAAACTGCATTTCATAGTCATGGTGGCTTCCCTATGACAACCTTGCCCCGCTTCATGTGACGCAAAGCCAGGAAGATCCTCAAAGGGACGAATCCCCATTTCCCTGTTACCAAATGGCATCCTGTTCCCATATCTGGTTTGATTTTAATATGTCTCACATTTTCTCTTTTCAAATGCAAAAAAACTCAGTCAAAAACTCACTTTATTTACAGGCCATTTATATTCTTGGAGAAAACACAGCCACAAAATCTCAATGCTGTGAGCATGTGGCTTCAAATTATGGTGGAGGTTTTTTGGAAAAATGCCAGGAAGGTTGTTTCTGGAGGAGAAACATCAGCATTTTTTCTGTGGAACTTTAATTGGAAATAGAATGGTGGTTTAGCTTAAATCAGAGATCAAAATGAAATGAGCTGGTATTTTCATCCTAGTCCCTTAATGGACCATAATCCTGGTCATAAAAACCCACCGCTTAAACTTTGGCAGTCCTGCTTTCCCAGGAAGCTTTATTACTAAGTATCAAGACATAGCTTCTCCAAGATAGCTTTGAGCCAATGCCACGGGTGAAGAGAATGTGTTTGTGGGCAAGTCAGGGCTCCCCTATGATCCTGCAATAAGCTAGGCAGTGGTCTTCTGAGGCCTCATGACATTTTCTGGAGTGGAGAAAATGTGCTTCAGCCCATTCCATACAAACCATACATCTGGCCAAGGACACAAAAGGAGGTGTAGAGAGTTCTGAGCCTCTGGTGTTTTCAAGAGTGGCAAGCCAATACATAACCATAAACCACTTCAGGAGCATTTCTCCCCCCTTCAGATGAATCCAGCATGCTCTGGATAATCTCATGCAAAAGGGTCAGGACCTGCAGGCCTTCTGAGGATGGTGTTCCTAACCAGTTCTTGCTCACTTATGCCTCGTGCTTGGTCTGTTTATTTTTGTGCCAATCAGTCAGCCCTGGGTGCTCTTGACCTTGGCACTTGGCCCTGAATGTTTCATGGTCAGATTGCCTGACCTGCATTCATCTTGCTAAGCAGGTCTTCTCCTGTGTAGGCAGTTACATGCTCAGCAAACAGCCCCCTCAGCTTTCCCTCATAGTAATAAGAAGTAAGTGGGATTTCTTCCAGCAAAAGACCATCCATGAGTGCTTTATGTATCAGTAGTTTTATTGCCAAAAGTGGACCTACTCCAGGGGCTACCTAGACTGGCAATCAGCCATACTTTCATGATTCTAATAAAAGATCATTCATTTCCAAATTAAAACTTTTAAAAAGGCACAAACAATGGACTTCTGATCACTCCTGTCACTTTAAAAATGTAATGGGAGATGAAGTGTATTGACTTAACGTGACTAAGTCTCATTTTCCTAAATGTATTATTAAAGCGCTTAGATTTCTGTTGCCCATCCCCCTTTCCCCAGAGCACTTTACAGCCCCACCCGCCCCCCACCCCTGACCCCTCCTTCTCCCATGTTTTGAGGAATGCTGCTTCGTTATACCACGCCCTAGCAACAGCAGTCGGGTGAAAGCCAGCACAGTCTTGCCTGGCTAGCTTTTAGAAGATGAAGTGGAAATCATTTCTGTGTCTGAAAAGGAGAGTGGGGATATTGTGTAGGCGGGAGGCAATTATCCAGGTTGGATTTGGTCCAGGCCAGTGGGGTTCAGTTGCTTCTCTTGCAAAAATGACCATCTGGTCTTTAATGACCCAGAGTGGTCAGGCTGGCATTAATTTACACCTCATCCCAGGAAAGCACCTCTGAGAATGAGAGTGCCTAGGAAAGTAATACTGGTCCTTGGGTTGGAGGGAAGGGGGCTGGTGTTAAGTGCAGACGAGAATTGATTGCACATAGGACAGTATATTCCAGAAAGAGGGCAGAAGTTCACAAAAGGGCTACCCTTTGAAACAGAAGCCAGTAAGAGGCAACAACAAAGGGATGAGCCTGGACACTAGTCATGGGACCCAGCCTAAGATATGCTGTCCATTTGTATCATTTACCTGTTCATTTGGCAAAGGTTTATGGGAAGTTCACCAAGCACTGAGCGCTGTTCAAGCAGGCATTCAGTGATGAATGGACACTGGCCTCGGCTCACAGTCTAGTGGGGATGTGGATGTAAACACAGGCTTTTGGAGAGACTAGTTCAAGATTCTATCACAGTACAGGAGAGGCAGAAAGGGATATTTTCTGGGGGTAGTGGGTATAGAGTGAAACAAAACTGAGAGTTTGCAAAACTCATGTAAGGTGACCCAAGTGTTGAAAATAATGCTCTAATACAGTATTTTTAAAAAAGCCAAAATAGTTCACATTCATTTGAGCCTCACTATGTATCAGTTGCTGTTCTACACTCTGTGCATGTACGCTAAGTTGCTTCAGTTGTGTCTGACTCTGTGCAACCTTATTGACTGTAGTATCCCAGGCTTCTCTGTCCATGGGGTTTTTCAGACGAAGATACTTGACCATGACCTCCTACAGACGATCTTCCCAATCCAGGGTTCAAACTCACATCTCTTATGTCTCCTGCATTTGCACTAGTGCCATCTGGGAAACTTCTCTAAACTCTTTACATATGCTAATATACTAGATTGTTCTTCAAAACCCTATGAAGTAGAGGCTGTTATTATTCCTCTTCCCCAACCTGGGAAATTAAAGCACAGAAAGATGAATTAACTTGGCCAGGGCTAACCAGAGACTAAGTGACAAATTCTTTTTTAAAGAAATTTTATTTAATTTTAAGTTTTTACTGAGGTATAATTAATGTACAATATTATATAAGTTTTGGATGTAAAACATAGTGATTTACAACTTTAAAGGTTATACTCTACTTATATTCTATACCAACTCAAGGGACGTGGGTTTGGGTGAACTCTGGGAGCTGGTGATGGACAGGGAGGCCTGGCGTGCTGTGGTTCATGGGGTTGCAAAGAGTTGGACGTGACTGAGTGACTGAACTGAAGTGAGCTGAACTCAACTCTACTTATAGTTATCATAAACTATTGACTATATTCCCAGTGTCATCTAATATATCCTTATAGCTTATTTATTTTATATATAGTAGTTTGTACCTCTTAATTCCCTTAAGTGGCAGATTCTTGACTAGAACTTGGCATAAGACAAAGTTATAGAAAAGAAAATGAGAAAGAGATCACTATAAACCAAAAGATTACCTTGAAAAATGAAATCTTGGTAAACAATGAAATATATTTTCTTAACTTTAAATATATTCCTAAGGAGACCAAATTATCTTGTGAGTCTTTCTTTTTGATTAATAGAATATTCCTTACTATGTTGTGAAGAGAAAATGAAACAGTTATTATAACTTTGAAGAAATCTTATTTCAATGGTTTTTAAAAGTCATTTTGTCCAATACAAATTTCTGCAAACTCTACAAATAGTTGAAAGAAAAAGTTTTTAATAAGTCAGTAAGCTTGGAAAATTTAGTGAATTGAGCATTTAGCAAAATGGATTATTTAGCAGTTGATTTTCAACAAATTAGTTTTTGATGAGTTGATTTTCTGTTACTGATTTATAGCCAATTCTCAAACTGGGAGACCAGCAAATGCTTTCTCTTGTGCCTATGGTTGCAAGTTATGAGAACGATGTGTGTCTTTAAAAAAAAAATTATTGAAATATAGTTGATTTACCATGTTGTGTTAATTTTTACTGTACAGCAAAGTGATTCAATTATATATGTATGTGTGTATATATATATATTTGTTCTTTTTCATATTCTTTTCCATTATGGCTTATCACAGGCTATTGAATATAGTTCCCTGTGCTTTATGGTAGGACCGTGTTGTTTATTCGCCCTGTATTGTTGTTATTGTTCAGTTGCTAAGTCATGTCCGAGTCTCTGCAACCTCATAGGCTGCAGCAGGTCAGGCTTCCCTGTCCTTCACTATCTCCTGGAGTTTGCACAAATTCATGTCCATTAAAGTCAGTGATTCATCCTATGTATTAATATTATAGTTCGCATCTGGAAAGCAATGTATTTCTAAGCCCAGTGATATTTTGAGTGGCGACCAGAGATACACACTGATGTGATGTGATAAAGAAGAACTAAGGTAGGTTTTGGGTAAAAGAATTTAGTGACTGCAATTCTTGATGACTTGAGCAGATTCAGAATTCAAATCCATTTCTAACTAGAAATTACACGTCTTCTCTACAATGTTCTGTTGCCTCCTGTAAGTATTTTCAGACCACGCTCTGAAATCTCTTTAGGGCTCCTTCCAGAGATGGCTTTGTGGAACCACGCTTACAGTGTCTTATCTCTTACAAATTTTAAGCGAGGGTGGAGGCACATGTGAAAGAGATAAAACAACAAAACAAAGCAACTAACCTACTCACAGTCCTGTAGTGAGTGATGGATGATGTTAAAACGGTGTCAGCTCTCAAGATGTCAGGGGAGACATGAGGAGGAGGCATGAGTTGGGCTTCGAGACTGTCTTTAGCTCCTTGCTGTCTTGTGAGTCTGACAGCTGCTGGATTTTGCGGGATGCTTACTGTTTGTTGGATGAAAGACTTGGCCGTGGTGTCTGTCTGTAAGTACTGCCAGGGGTATGGCTTCCCCAAAGTGTTCCATAAAATCTTTCCATCTTAGCATTTCCATTCCCATCTCCATAGAATTTCCTAAAGAAAGTCTCTGGATTACATTCTACCAGTTTTCCAGCACGTCACTCCAATGAGCCCAAGTTGTGCTCAGCATTGCTACCCATCAAGTAGGTGTCTTTGCCATTTTGGCTCCAATTTGGCACTGCTCTACACAGAATGCGTGTGTTTGGCTCACAAACATAACAACACTGAGCTTTCTCTAGGGTACAAGGCGAGTCCTAGTGCTTAGTCCTTGGCCAGAGTGCCCTGATGGGAATAAACTGGAGGTGCTAACATTACCTTAGTTAGCATCTCTTGAAGACAAGCCCTCTTTCCAAGAATGTTGTCACGTGTGGGTCTTTCTCTGGGGTATTTCTGCATTTTGTACCTATTACGTGTGCCCTGCTGTGGACCTTTCCTTTTTTTCTTCATAAGCTTTTAATAAAGTCTGACATTCTTAAAACAAAGAGTATTTGCTCCAAAATCCACTTTGGTGGCCATCTAATGATTTTTTTAAAGCATAAAAATAGGCTGTTAATACTGGAGACATTCCTTAAACCAGGGCTACCACTCACCAGGGGCCTGGGAGGATTTATATTTCAAGTGGCAGGACTCTCAGAGAAGAAGCTTTGGTAGCTGTAAGAGCTATTCAGATTTATAGTTGTGAAAATTTGTTTTTGAAACAGTTTTTTTTTTTAATGAGTTTACAATACCACACTGGTCTGGTGACCAGGACATCACACTGTTTGGTGAGACTTTGCTCCTCAATTCTCCCAATATTAGCAACTTCTTAATGGGTTACAATTGCTCCCGGGGACCCCATTTCTGCTGATGTGGCAAAGTATAGTGCAAATTAAGCTGCCCTGGTTGAGTGCAGAGAACTGCCAATATTTTCTTTTTTGGTGCTTTTATCTACAAAAGGCAGAATTGGCCCTAACCATGTGTATTTTATTTACATCTCATACAGATATTGGAAAGAATTATTAACCAGAACTAAGGCTTTTAATGTTTTCCCACCACAAATTTGATAATATATACAAAGACTATAGTAGCTGCCCATAGGTCTGTTTTGCTTTGCAAGCTATCCTGATGGACAAGTTTCTATTTTTAAGCTAACAGTTTATTTTCATTTGTCAATCCAATTCTGGCCTTGTAATAATAAAGTTGAAGTATTTTTATAGTGTTCCAAATAGAACTATCAAGAAAAAAATTGTGACTGTCTTAGGCCTTCAGTTCCAAGATTAATGAATTTCATTAATTAATGTTACCAACTTGTTTTTCATCACAGAAATATTTGGTTAGGTTTCTTGGCCATACATTAATAATTTGGAAATAGGAATGGTTTGTGCTTGAGGTCTGTTATCATTTGGAAGAAGACCTTTCTGCAAGTGATCAGGAAAAGGGCGAGTTGGTTTGCATTGCAACTGAATAGCAAATGAATACAAAAGTGCTTTATGTGCCTCTGAAGGAGTAACTGAACTTAAGGAAACACTTGTCTTGAGGGTTTGGGAAGGTTGGGAGGTGAGTAGATGAATTCTTTTAAAACAAGAGAAATCTCAAAGCAAACAGTATGGAAATAGTTTCATCTCAGGAATTCAAACAATGATAGATATAACTGAGGATGGTACTGTGGATGGTAAGGTAAAAGGAAATAAATTTGGGTGTGGCTAAATGTTTAAAAAAATGAAAGTCATGGTTGAGTCTATCAGATTCGGTTTGCAGAAAAAATATGGTTTGCAGAAGTCACAGCCTTCTAAGAATTTTGTTCTAGGAAAGTGAGAGGAAAAACTTTCAACTTGCTGTTGATAAGGGATGGTGGGAAGAGGCGCACAGCGTTTGTCATGCTCTTTGAGCATCAAGCGCTATAGTCCCACTGAGAGGAGGAGACAGGCTCTCTGGGGACATAATTTTCAAAGAGATTCTTTTCCCACATCAGATAACATCTCTGACCGCAATAACATGTTCCTATGCTTTTAAATTGGAAGGAATGATGCTAAAGCTGAAACTCCAGTACTTTGGCCACCTCATGCGAAGAGTTGACTCATTGGAAAAGACTGATGCTGGGAGGGATTGGGGGCAGGAGGAAAAGGGGACAACAGAGGATGAGATGGCTGGATGGCATCACGGACTTGATGGACGTGAGTCTGAGTGAACTCTGGGAGTTGGTGATGGACAGGGAGGCCTGGCATGCTGCGATTCATGGGGTTGCAAAGAGTCAGACACGACTGAGCGACTGAACTGAACTGAACTGAACTGATACTTTTAAATATTCTTGAAAGAGTGCTCATTTTGCACAATGGAAACCATTTTGCTGTATTTGAAAACAGGTTTTATGAATTAACCAGTTCCCAGTCTGCATTTTCCTACTGTGCTAGATGTGGTCTTTACACAGCTGGCTCCCCTTTAAGTTAGAAGAGGGGGAGTTAAACATTTTTTTAAAGAGGAAATCAAAACTTTTCCTTTTCTAGAGGCAAATCTTTTAAAGAAAGTGCCATGTAAAATTTCTAACCAAAAACGAAAGGAGAGAACAAACCAGAACAAACCCCTGCGTATCTATTACCAGCTTTATGAGTTACCAGTCTTGTACCTAGTGTTGGTCTTTTAGTCGTGTCTGATTCTTTGCGACCCCATGGACTGTAGCTCACCAGGCTCCTCTGTCAGTGGAATTCTCCAGGCAAGAATACTGGAGTGGGTTGTCATTCCTTTCTCTAGGGGATCTTCCTAACCTGGGGATTGAACCCAGGTCTCCTGCATTGCAGGCGGATTCTTTACCAACTGAGCCACCAGGGAAGCCCTTAGGAAACACAAGCATTCCTATAAAGAGGCATATACATTGGGTACTGCAAAGATATTGGGGAATCATCTCATACAAATCATTAAGGAGAATCCATTTGTTAAAGTGAATAATCACCCTCTTATTCCTCTGTTTTATAAATAGAATAAATATCTTCTATCTTCTCTTTCTCCTTCCCTCCTTTCATTTTTTTTAAAGTTATTTATTTTTTTAAGTCATGCTATATGGCATGTGGGATCTTTGTTTCCCAACCAGGGATTGAACCCGTGGCCCCTGTTTCGGAAGCACAGAGTCTTAACCATTGGACCACCAAAGAAGTCCACTCCTTTTCTTTTTGATTCAGTAGGAAGTACTTTTTGTAATATATTGAACCAGGAAGTTGTTCTTTTCCACAGGACTATATAATTTGATGGACTTTCCAGGTGGCTCAGTGGTAAAGAATCCACCTGCCAAGTGGGAGACTCAGGTTTGATCCCTAAGTTGGGAAGATCCTCTGGAGAAGGAAATGGCAACCCACTCCAGTATTCTTTCTAGGGAAACTCCACTGACAGAGGAGACTGGCAGGCTACAGTCATGGAGTCGCAGAGAGTCAGACATGACTTAGTGACTAAACTATCACTACTAGGTAATCTGATAGTTTCAATGAGAAAGTGAAGAGTTTTAGAAAATCGATTAAAAAAAAATAATGATGTCTTCGGTTTCTGTTTTATGTCAATCCTGTATGAGAAAATCCTGAAGCTACTTGCTTCCAGAATTACTAGTGATTATATTGATATCATAGAGATCATATCCATACTTTGGCCACCTGACGCAAAGAGCCAACTCATTGGAAAACACCCTGATGCTAGGAAAGATAGAAGGCAGGAGGAGAAGGGGACGACAGAGGACGAGATGGTTGGATGGCATCACTGACTCAATGGACATGAGTTTGAGCAAGCTCCGGAAGATGGTGAAGGACAGGGAAACCTGGCATGTTGCAGCCCATGGGGTCGCAGAGTCAGATATGACTGAGAGGCTGAACAGCAATAAATATTGATTCCATAATTGCCCACTTTGTGTGAGTTGTGATATAGCTCAGGATTTCACCCCCTAGAAACTGAGTTCAAAATCCTCTCTCTCAGGAGGTGAATGTCTCTGGTGCTCCTGGAGTCTTGGAAAAGATAGCCTGTCTTGATGAAGTCTGAGTATGGCCTTCCCCTCTGGGTAGAGGTATGTAACTAAGGATGCGCTGTTGTGGGCTCTGCTAGAAACCTTTCCAATAGCTAGTCTTCCCCTTCTACCTTGCTGATAATGTACCAACCCCTAAGGTCCCTGTTTCCACTATGAGATATTAGTAGCAATTCACTGGGGATTTGAGGCAAAGATTTTGCTTTTCTGGTATAGGCAGATGTCACCTTCTTCTCCGCTTTTCTTTCTGCTGGGATGAAGGGCTGGAGGTAGACTGCCATCTCGTGACCTGAGGTAAGAAGCATAAGGATGAACCCAGAAAGACTGGGGCCTGGCTCTTGTTGAAGCTTCTACACTGGCTTAGAGCATCCTCTTGAGAAACTTGTAAAGTTTGAGAAATAAATCATGTTTGATCAAGCGCCTGAAGTCAGTTCTCTGGCCTGCACAGAAATGCGATTTCAAATAGACACATGCACGGTATAAAAGAAAGAGTGTTGTTTTTTAACCCAATTTCAGATAGCAGCTCTTGAATTAGGGAAACTTTCTCAGAGAAATGTGAGACCAGGACTCAGACCTCCAAGTAGTGAACGTCTTTCTTGAAAATAGCCTGTATTTCCTTTGGAAGGCACGGTTGAAACATTCCCCGCAGAAGAAAAAAATAAATAAATAAAGATTCCCATTTCCAGTCTATGCTCACCAAGTGGAGCAGAGAACTAAGGAAATTGCCTGCCTTCCTGAATCCTTCACAGGAACTCCTCATATAACTGAGTCACAGATGATTTTTCAGTACATGAGGGGATCACTTTCCTGGGCTGGTGTAGATTTGCCTTGACTGTTTACGTGTGCTGCGCTAAGTAACGTCAAGAAAGTCAGATGTCCGTAGGTCTATATTTAAAAGGGCTTTTGTTGTTTAGCTGAGAAGGTGCCAAATGATGGTGGCTTATTTTGAGATGAATAAGTTGGACCTGGGCTCCTGCCACCAAAATGCCTTCAAATGTTCAAAGAGCAGTATATGTGGAAAGGACATTAAAGCTGGGTGTTTTTGAGAAGTGACAGATTACCTAACACAATAATCCATGCTATCAGACAAATTGGTTTGAAAAGGAAGACAGCTGGCTTTGTTCCAACACCAATAATGCTATTAACGGCAGCTACAGAATGATGCCAGGAGGGCAGCGAGGCTCCCTGGCAGATCTGGCTCTGGGCCAACTGAGGGGAACATCTCAAAGAATTTTTTTTTCTTGTCTTTCTGTTTATATTTGGCATTCAGCAACCACATGAGAGTTGTAACATTGGCTGTTGTGTAAACCTAAGCAGGTAAAGAACAGGACTGACTTTTAAGATGGAGAATTTTCCAGCAATTCATCTTGAACACAGAACTCCAGCATTCCTCATTCTCTGAGAGGCCTCCCGTTCCACCAAATAATTTATGACTCCCAGATCTTGGCATTTCGTTAAAACCCAACACATTTGACAAACTATATTTTAGAAAAGTTTTTCCGTAAGTGGGTTTCTCACAGAAGGAATTTATGATGAGTTGACTTAATCCATGCCTTTTGGAGATGTTGAAAAAAAGTTCTTTCTACAAACAATGGGATTGTGTGTAGGGCATCATGCACCAAGCAACGGGTAAGGTGCCAGTGCTGCCTTGTGAGAGAAATCTCACCAAATGACCTCTTAAAGGCCCCTGTGTGCAGCCCAGCACTGGCATCTGCTCTTGGAGCTAACTGCGCTGTCTGGGAATTGGTGGGTTTCCAGTTTTACCTGGACCAGCTTTGCTCCTGGGCCCAGGGTGCCTGTGTATTCACTTATTGCAACTAACCACCGTGAAATCATTCACAGACCTTGGAAATAACATATGTAAGGTGATTTATTTACATATTTTGACTAATAATCTTAACTTGTCATTTAGTTTTTAAAATTTGATAAACGGACTGGGAATTTAAAGAGGGAGCTGTTTGTGTTAAATTTATAACCCTGCTTCCTGGCATTTTGGGATTGGTTACTGCTTTTGGATTCCTTTTTTTTTTTTTTTTTTTGGTTAGAGGTGTGTGTGCGTGTGCGTGTGTGTGTGTGTGTGTAAGAGGTCTCTTGCTCACTCCCTTCTGGTTTTTCCCACTATGTCAGTGTGATGTTACACAGAAAATTTTTGAGAGGTATAGCCTTCACAGGATGCATGGTGTTTTCCAAATTTTGATGCACCAACAAAGAAGAAAACTGAAAAATGTGGGTAGAGTGTCTTATTACTGCCATTTTCTCTTTTTATTGCTATATTACCCAATTAAAAAATCAAGTGACATTTCAGTAATGATTTGGTTATTCAACAAAATAGGAAATTTTACCCCCAACTAGATTTCCTTTTGTGTGTGTGTGTGTGTTGGATATAACCATCTATGAGGAACTCAGTGATGTTCACAGTTTCACTTCACCTTGGCCGGAATAGAGATGGAATCTTCTTAAAAACTTTCTTATCTATTGACAAGAAATAAATGAGTGGAGAGATGCGAGATGGAGTTTGAACATTTCATATTACAGCTACAATTGCTGGAGAGAAAACATGAGTCATAGTAGGCTACTTATTTTGACTAAAGGCAATTGATAAATTCCCTGCTAGTCTCCGCCTCTGTAGATATAGGTCCATGTAGCTTGGGTAAACAGCAATAGTACTAGCCAAGAAACTAGGGTTGTGGCAAAAAACTACTTACTTGGAAGTATTTCGAGGGAAAAATGGATTTGTGAGGACTTAGAATCAGGGTCTGAAACTACTGTAAAGGGTCAGACAGTAAATACTTCAGATGTTATAGACCGCATAGACTCTTGTAACCACTCAGCTTTGCTTTGAAGATGGAAGCAGACATAGAAAATACCTAACAGGGTAGGCATTGCTGTGTGCCAATAAAACTTTATTTTTCTATTTAAAAAGTTTTAATTCAGTTTTTATTTTATATTATAGCTTTAAAATAATTTATGTATTTATTTATTTTTGGCTGTGCTGGGGTTTCGTTACTACGTGGACTTTTTCTCTAGTTTCAGTGAGTGGGGGCTTCCCTCCAGTTACGGTACGCAGGCTTCTCATTCCAGTGTTTTTTTTTAATCTCATCATAAGTCAGTTCAGTCAGTCAGTTCAGTCCCTCAGTCGTGTCTGACTCTTGGCAACCCCATGAATCACAGCACACTAGGCCTCCCTGTCCATCACCAACTCCTGGAGTCCACCCAAACCCATGTCCATTGAGTCAGTGATGCCATCCAACCATCTCATCCTCTGTCGTCCCCTTCTCCTCCTGCCTTCAATCTTTCCCAGCATCAGGGTCTTTTCAAATGAGTCAGCTCTTTGCATCAGGTGGCCAAAGTCTTGGAGTTGCAGTCCTTCCAATGAACACCCAGGACTGATCTCCTTTAGGATGGACTGGTTGGATCTCCTTGCAGTCCATGGGATTCTCAAGAGTCTTCTTCAATAGCACAGTTCAAAAGCATCAATTCTTCGATGTTCAGCTTTCTTTATAGTCCAACTCTCACATCCACACATGACCACTGGAAAAACCATAGCCTTGGCTAGACTGACCTTTGTTGACAAAGTAATGTCTCTGGTTTTTAATATGCTGTCTAGGTTGGTCATAACTTTCCTTCCAAGGAGTAAGTGTCTTTTAATTTCATGGCTGTATTCACCATCTGCAGTGATTTTGAAGCCCCCCCAAAATAAAGTCAGCCACTGTTTCCACTGTTTCCCCATCTATTTCCCATGAAGTGATGGGACCAGATGCCATGATCTTTGTTTTCCGAATGTTGAGCTTTAAGCCAAATTTTTCACTCTCCTCTTTCACTTTCACTAAGAAGTTCTTTAGTTCTTCTTCACTTTCTGCCATAAGGGTGGTGTCATCTGCATATCTGAGGTTACTGATATTTCTCCCAGCAATCTTGATTCCAGCTTGTGCTTTCTCCAGCCCAGCGTTTCTCATGATATACTCTGCATATCGGTAAAAGTGTCTGTCTTCAAATGTCAAGTTGCATATACAATTACATTTTCCTAGAAAATCTGCTTCTTTTAGACAAAACTGATGCTGCTATAGTCCTCTTACATTCATTATGTTCCTAAGAGAAGTAAAAGATACCTTTCAACGTCTTTTTAGGAAGAAATGTATACATATATACAGAACTTTATGAATTTATATATACACACTCATGGGGCACACATATACAATTACACCTACACCTCTCTCTTTCTCTGCAGGAAAGGTTTCTATTTTGTGTGTGTGTGTGTGTGTGTGTGTGTATGTAAAAGCTACCTTTCACAAAAAGAACAAACAATAAAATTTCACAGAGGTTTAAGCCATTCTAGAAAAATCCAGCCATTTTTTAAAAGATTGTTTTCATTGTTTCAGGTAATTCCTTAAACTTTGAATTCAGAAATTTAGTTGCCACAGAAAGCCTGCTGAGGTTTTGATATGGTTTGCATCAATTTTACAAGTTAATTAGGGAGAATAACCATTCTAACAATATTGAGCCTTCTAATCCATGAAAACTGTCTATCTCTTAATCTAAGTCTTTCAAAATTTTCCCTTTGCAGTGTTTTGTCATTTTGGTGTACAGAAATACTGCAAATTTTTTGTTATACTTATTCCTAGGTATTTTATGATTTTTGGTGCTATTGTACTTGACATTAAAATTTTTTCAATATTACATAACTATATAATCATTTTTTATATCCAACAATCTTGCTAAATTAATAAACTGGTTTCATTTGATTCTTTTTGTACACTTAATCATGTCCTCCATGAACACTGATATTTTACTTTTTTCTTTCTAGTCTTCACTTTTCTTTCTCTCACCTTATTGTGTTTTTACATTCTTGTTTAGTAGCTCAACTGTGTCCAACTCTTTTGTAACCCCATGGACTGTAGCCCACCAGGCTCCTCTGTCCATGGAATTCTCCAGGCAAGAATACTGGAGTGGGTTGCCATGCCTTCCTCCAGGGGATCTTCCCAACCCAGAGATTGAACTCATGTCTCCTGCATTGGCAGGTGGATTCTTTATCACTTTTATGTGCTCTAGTATAAAAATGAATAGAAAATGAATAGAAAGGCTAGTCTTACATGTAGAGTTTTGTTTATATCCTTTATCAGATTAAGGACTTTCTCTGCTATTCCTTGTTTGCTGATAGTTTTCTTCTTAAGGATCATGAACAATTGAACTTGTCAAGGTCCTTTTTTGTGTGTGTGTTTTTTTTTTGTGTGTGTGTGAAATGCTTTGTTTGTGAGCATACTTGAGATATAGAGTGTATTTGAGATGCACATATTTCTTTCTCCTTTATTCTGTTAATATGATGAATTGCTTGATTTTAGAATAAGCCAATTTTACATTCCTGAAGAAAATCCCACTTGGTCATGATATATTTTCTTTTTGCTCTATTATTAGATTTGATTCATTAATATCTTGCTTAGGAGTTTTGCATCTGTAATACTCTTACACCAGGTTCTGATGTCAATGTTAAGGTCTTCATAGAAAATTTGAAAAAAGAATTTCTTCTTTTTCTACTCTCTGAAAATGTTTGTGTAAGAAATCATGATTGAAATCATGTATGTGATTTTCATTGTGGGAAGTTTTTAAATTTTAGATTGAATGGACATAAGAGTACTCAGATTTTCTATTCTTTGTCAGTTTTGGTAAATCTTTTTTCCCTCTGGAGTTTATTTCACTAAATTTTCAAATTTATTGTCACGCAATAAATATAGTCTTTATTTTGTTAATATCTGTAGAATTTGTAGTGATGTTCTCTTTTTAATGCTTGGAATGGGTTACTTGTGTTTCATCTCTTTTTTTTATAAATCAGTTTTGTTAAGTGCTTATGAATCTTATTAATCCTTTCAAATTGCCACCTTTTGGATTTGTTGATTTTTCTCCATTGTACATCTATTTTTTATGTCACTGTTTTCTGTGTTGATCATTAATATAGCTTTCTTTTTATTTTTATTGGGCTTGTTTTTTTCTCAAGCTTCTTGAGATGGAAACATATCATTGATTTTCAACCTTTCTGTTCTTGAAATACGTGTCATTACTTTCATATTCATTTATATTTTAATATGTGCATTTAGTTCCACAGCTATCCCTTTTAGCATTGCTGTAGCTGCATTCTACAAAGTTTGATGCATTGTATTTTCATTTGGTTCAAAATATTTAGTTTCCATTTTGATTTTTTCTATGATCTGTGGGTTATTTAAACATGTGCTACTTAATTTCCAAACATTTGATGGTTTCTATTTATGTTCCTGGTATTTTTTCTCATTTAATACCTCTGATCAAAGAAACTATTTTGATTTTGGTCTTTTAAAAGTTGTTGAGAGCTTCCATGATGGCTCAGTGATAAAGAATTTGACTGCCAATGTGGGAGAAAAAGGTTCAATCCCTGCTCTGGGAAGATCCCACATGCCGTGGAGTAACTAAGCCCATATGCCCCAACTATTGAGCCTGTGCTCTGGAGCCCAGGGGCCACAATCACTGAGCCCACGTATGGCAACTCCTAAAGCCCTCGTGCCCTAGAGCCAGTGCTCCACAACGAGAGAAGTGAAACATCCATCACAGTCAGAAGTCTGTGCACCCAACTAGAGTAGCCTCTGCTTGCCGCAAGTAAAGAAAAGCCCAAGCAGCAATGAAGACCCAGCACAGCCAAAAACAAAACAACACAAAAAGTTGAGACTTAGTTCATGGTTGAGTTTATAGTTTATTTCGGTAAATGCTTCGCATTCACTTAGAAAGAATGTATATTCTACAGATATGGGGTAAAGCATTGTAAATATGAGAATTAAGTCAAGTTGGTCACTCATGTTGTTTCAGATTTTTTTTTTTTAATTGATCTTTCTATCTGCATGCTCTATCAGTTCCTGGGAGAGGTTTGTCACAGCTGGTACTAGTCTGGCTGGAGAATATGGGCAGGGCTTCCCTGTACAGCTGCAGAGGCCAGTCCTGTTATTTCAGAATGTGTGAATGGCACTCTCTGGAGTAGGAACTTATGCTGAAAGTGAATGACAACCCTAGGTGTATTCGTGCTCAGTGGCGTCCAACTCTTCGTGACCCTTTCGACGGTAGCCTACCAGGTTCCTCTGTGTGTGGTATTTTTTAGGCAAGAATGTTGGAGAGGGTTGCTATCTTCTCTTCCAGGGGATCTTCCTGACCCAGAGATTGAACCCATGTCTCCTGCATTGCAGGCAGGTTCTTTACCGCCGAGCCATCAGGGAAGCCAGTCAACCCTAAGACTTGGGCCTAAATAGACTAGGCAATGGTAAGATGAGCCCGAGGGCTGTGTTGAAAACTTAGCACCATATTTGATTGAAAAAATCAGGCTGTCAGTTGTATAATTGATTTCTGGTACAAATTTAAATTTCTCTGATCTGCTAGTTCTTCTTCTTTAAGTGAGATCATAAAAATGCTCTCTTTTCCCAGACTATACAGCATACCCTAAGGTCTCAGCCAAGCCCTCTGTGAAAACTCTGAGGAATTTGGATGTGAAAAAGGATAACACAAGAGCTGGGGGTGGGGGGTGGTGCATGGTAAGTACCCTTTATCGCTAAGATTTGCCTTCTCAGCAATTTCTGAGGAGTCCTTTTGACACCGCCAGATATATAGGTTCAAACATCCCCTCAAACCCATAACTAAGTAGCAAACTTTTTCCAGATGGCAATATGCACTGACTCTAAATTATCTATGGATCTGGGCTTGGCACTAGTGAGGGGTTTATAGATGAGCATCAACTTCTTACGAGCATTGGATTGGGGAACAAATGTTTTTGAATTCAGAAACCTAGAATAGAATCCTATTCTTGCACTTTGAAGCTATGTGGCAAGGGCAAAATCACAACCTGTCTGAGCCTCAGAGTTTTTATTTGTAAAACCTGATTCACAGAATTTGTGGTTTGGATGAAATAGGTAGGAAGCTCCTGGCACTGTGCCTGGCTCTAGAGACAATCAACACATGCTAATCCCTCCTTTTTCTTTCCCAGTCTCTCAAGTGAAAGAATCAAACTCTCCTTTTGGGTTTAGTGTCAGAGACTGAGAGCGGGGTTGGCTGAGGAGCTCAGCACTGGGATAAGACTGGGAATAGGGAGAACTGGGGTCTGCAGGTCCCAGGGTCTACTGAACAACAGCCAAGTTTTCTCTCACAAGGAATGAGGACCAGTTCATAGCTGTATTCTGACACAGTTACGCATCCCAGGAGAATTGCAAACCAGTCAGGAAAGCCATGACAGGCATTTCAACTTCTGTCCAAACGTGGGAAAGCCTATCACACATCCGAAGCTGACCCAAATACAATGCTAACATGTTCATTTTGCATAGGACTGGGGTCTGTTAGTAGTCACCGTTTTCTGAGATTTGAGTTAAAGTACATCATAGGAAAATATTACTGCCAGCCACTGAAGGAGGGTTGTTAGTCTGGGTTCAGCAGGGAATCCACCAGAAGGGGAAGCATCGGCCAGGCTGGCAGAGGGCAGGTCAGGAGAGATGACCTAACTCCTAGGCCCCCGTGGGAGGTTCTGGGAGGGTATTCAGGTTGACCTGGAATAATGGAAGACCTGCATCTGGGCAGAGCCTGTCTAAACTGTGAGAACAAGTCAGAGATTTTCTCCCAGGATGGGCTTCATCTCCGGCAGGCTGTCTTGAGGATCCAGAGGCTCCTTCTGGATCAGTGGGAGATCACACTGAAGCTGATTAGTAATGCCTGCCATGGAGCTGAGAAGGATTGGTTGACCAATAGGCTCTTTCTTTTCTGACTTCTTTTAAAATTTAATTTTAATTTTTCCTCAAAGAAATATATTTACATAATGGGAAAAAGCAGTGATACTACAGCGCTTTCATGAAAATAGCAACTCTTGGTCTCACCTCTCCCAATACCCAAAAGGCAAGCTCTCTCCATTTTTAAAAGCTATAGACTCCTATGTTCATAGTTCTCTTTTTCTTTTATGAATGATGATGTCAAACCTACACAGAAGTTTGGAGAACAGTGTGAGAAACACCATACTCCGTCACCTGCCTTCACTCACAACCCTCACCCAGCCAGTCTTGTGTCATTTCTCTCACCACTCTCAGACTGCGGTGTACTGACCTGCTCCAGTCATGGCTGACTCTCTGCGACCCCGTGGACTGTAGCCTGCAAGGCTCCTCTGTCCATGGGATTCTCCAGGCAAGAATACTGGAGTGGATTGCCATGTCCTCCTCCAGGGCATGTTCCTGACCCAGGGATCAACCCCTCATCTCCTGCATCTCCTGCATTCCAGTCAGATTATTTATCCACTGACCCACCTGGGAAGGTCCTATTCTCAGATTATTTCAAAGCAAATTCAAGTCCCTGAAACACTTTACCTGTAAATAATGTAGTGTGACTCTCCAAATATATAAGGAATCTTGTTTTTAACATAACCACATACCATGGTCTCCTTAGTATCATCATATATCCATGTTCCAAATTATCAATTATCTTGTCATTAAAAAATATTTTACCTTAATATTTCTTTTTTTTTTTTTTAATTTTTAGTTTTTTATTTTTTAAATTTTAAAATCTTTAATTCTCCTTAATATTTCTTAGATCTGAGTGCTTAGATCTGAGTTATTTATGTTCAGATCCAATAGAACAATCACTTTATTCCAGGCATCCCCATTTATTTTATAGCAAGTCTGTAAGTCACCTGGAGGCAGAGAGGATCCTGTAGGTGAGATGTGATGGTCTTCCAACTGGGGTCCCTTTGCAGATGCTGACCTTCTAAGCGGCTGCATCTTCTGATTTGGTGATGTGGGACTTTTTGTGGATGTGAGCACAGTGTTGGAGATACTTGTTCCATACAAATGTACCTGGAATGCACTTATTCAATCACTCTTGGATTCATTCCTGACACTGGGAAAACGGATGACAGTGCCAATTGTTTCTAAGGTAGCCAGTGTGGCATAATGGAAAGACATGGCAGCTGTTGAAACGAGAGAGCTCAGATTTTAATCCAGGCTCTGCCACTGGCAGCTGTGTGACCTTGGGAATATTACATAACCTCTTTGGGTCTGTTTTCATGCAGTGCAGAAATAACCATGCTTACCT
Organism: Ovis canadensis; assembly: GCF_042477335.2. Classification (NCBI taxonomy): domain Eukaryota; kingdom Metazoa; phylum Chordata; class Mammalia; order Artiodactyla; family Bovidae; genus Ovis; species Ovis canadensis. The sequence goes on from NC_091248.1 coordinate 85,012,177, forward strand.
GGAAGGGAAGTTGCTGTAAAGACTCAATGCAATAACATGCAAGCAGAACACACTGGAACACCTGGCACATAGCAGGGACACAGTAAATTCACACGATCTTTCTCAGTTATGCATATATACACACTGTATTTGTATATGTATGTGTGTGCATGTGTGATAAGTTGCTTCAGTCATGTCTGACTCTTTGCGACCCCATGGACTGTAGCCTGTCAGGATCCTCCGTCCATGGGATTCTGGAGTGAGTTGGCAAGCCGTCCTCCAGGGGATCTGCCTGACCCAGGGGTCGAACCTGGGTCTCTTCTGTCTCCTGCATTGGGAGGCAGGTTCTTCACCGCTGAGCCACCAGGGAAGCCCATGTATTTGTGTACATATGTCCAAATAAAATATTTTACATTTTATTGATAAATGGACAATAAATTGACTTCCATTTGGCATATTCACTACTGTGTTTATCTAAAAATTATTTAGCCTTTCTACTTAAACTGCTACTCATAACTACCTAAAATTAAAATTCAAAACAGTAAAAACAATTCCTTTTAGTAAAATTTCCTTCCAAATTAAAAACCCAAATTATAGAATTTTCTTTAAAAAAAAAAAGCCCTTTTCTTAGTTTCATATAATGCTAATTGAAAGTAAATTCTTCTCTCGTGGTTGGATTTGCCTTAAGAGACACATGACTGACACAATAAGAAGTGTTTCGCTCTGGGCTTCTCTAGTCGCAAGGGATGGAAAGATAGCACAAACTAGCAGTGAGGAATTTTTAGGCATAGAGGGATTTTACTGGCTCACAGAAGTTGAGTTGTCTCCACAAAGTTATGATCCAGGACCTTATAAAATATTGTTAGATTTTTCTCTTTCTCTTGCCATCACTCAGCTCTGCGTGAACTTCAGTCTGTAGTTTCTTCCAATTTTCAAAGGTGTTCAAAATAGCCACCTAGCATCTCTAGCTTGTGTTGTCCTTACAGCTCTCGATCCCCAGGGAAGAGGAGCTTTTCTTTCCCAGGATCCATAAATCACATCTCAGGGAAGGCTCTGATTGAGTCACTTTGGTCATATACTCACACATACGGTGAGAACACAGCACAGGGATGAGGTGGTTGCTGAGACAGGCAGTCTTACCATGGCCATAAGGAAGGAAAGGGGTGATTCTCTAGAAAGTCAAGAGTTGATATCAAAAAAGAGTACTGTTTAGGAAAAAACAATTGTATCATTTACATAACTTATTTGATAAATGATTATTGGCTATATTTTTATCAATTTTTTCAGTTAAGAGTGAACATTCTTCTCTGAAAATGTCTTTATTCTAATTAATTTCATACCAAGATAGTTCAGTTACAGATAACAATAAATAAAAATGTTCTTAAGCAATTATCTAAGCACTAGTCTAAGCACACAACATACCTTAACCCATTTAATCTTCACCCAAAGGATATGAGATAGAAACTCTTACTATCTCCATTTTACAGAGGTATAACCTGAGGCTGGGAAAGGTAAGTAACTTTCTCCAACCACATAGCTAGTAATTAGAAGAACTCAGATCAAACCTGGACAGACTGGCTTCAGAGCTTACACCCTGAGTATCTAATGACAAAAGGAAATTTCAACTCCGTTTGTGTCACAGTGCCACAGATGACCGCTCAGTGAAGTCCATGTTACCTGTAACACATGTGACACTCTTTATTCTGAAATAAAGTTGATTCATCAAAGATTAAGATGTCTCTGTGTAGTCAGTGTTATGGTAGGTGTCTTAAGGTTGGCTGGGTTGTCGGCAACATAGGAAGACCTGGTTCTTTCTTGAGAGGAATTTATAATTCTATTTGAGGAGATAAAACATGCAAACGGGAAGCAAAAAACAGTAAAATCAAAGCCCCCTGAAAGCCTTATTCATACTTGCTGGGAAACAGGGCTGAAGTCATGCCTGGGGCTGTCTGGGTTTAGCTAGGGAAGCCTTGTGACTAGGTGAGTTAAGCTGAGCTGTCAGGGAGGAAACATTCATGGATTAGCAAAAACTCAAGGGAAACCCTTAATAATGATAAACAATAGGCATGATGGCTGATATGTCTGTGTGTGACCCCATACCAGGACATTGGCTAACCCTGTCATGTGACCTCTCCTATAGCATTTGTGCATGACAGCTCTGTGACCTAGGTATTATCATTCTCCTCATTTTTAAAATATGAGGAAATTGAGTTACAGAGGTTAAGAAATGCATTCAAGTTCACACAGCTACTAAGTAGAACTAGATTCCTGCTGAAGTTGACTGACTCCAGAGTCCATATATATATAATTCCAACCACTATACACTTAGACATAATCCCATTAAAAAAAGATTCCATTTAAAAAATGTTGAACGATATTATGTCTCCAGTACACTGGTAGGGCCGACAAAACGTTCATTGGATTTTAGATTGTGATACCCTCAGGGATCCCAGTGCACGCGTGGATATACTGTCCATCACCTTACACTAGGGCCTTGCAGTTGACCTCTCGAGTTGCATTTACAGACATAAGGAGCAAGTATGAAACCAGGAAATGCCCAGGCTCCATTTCACCCAAGGTGGTCATTACAAAATTTTCACAGGTGTCCTTCCTAAAGCCATCAATTATCAAGGCTCTGCTAAGATAGTGAAGGTTTGACTATAAAGCATCAGTCTAACCTTAAACCAGTGAAACTGCAAGGCAAAATTATTCACCGGGTTTGCTCACATCAGCATAATCTGAGTGAACCATCCCCAAGGACAAGCCATAACGAGCAGGAGAGGCATGTGGATGAAATATAATCAGAGGCAGGGGAAAAGATGAGAGAAATAGCAAAGCTTACTGAAGGACAGTGTCTTACTGACTTTTCAGCATCCTTTTGGATACAAGGTCAACAGGCACACCCACATCTCAAAGTCCTTGAAGCTGATAAGGAAGAAACTGGCTGTGTGTGTCCATTTTGTGTACATGCAGGAGTGTGTGTGTGTCTTTAAATTCATGGCCAGAAACTCTGTTGTAAATGGCTGAAAAATTAGGAGAGTGCCAGGCTTTGCTTTAATTGGATTTTCTAAAGTATAAATAAAAAGAGGGAAGGGAAATGCACTCTTTGATTGATGCCTTCCTTCAGAGTGTGATAGCTGGTCGAGAGTCTCTTTGCTAAATAAGGGGCCTTATTCCGCTCTCATTCAGAGCTGCTGCCTGTGTGCTGGTCTGCAAGCTGACATCAAACCCATGTGGCCGGAAATCCCTTGAGAGGTGGAGTGGGCACAGAAGGCTCAACCCCTGGGGTGTCACAGAATCTATATAGAAACAGATGGTGATATAATGGACAACAGAGGAGCATGATGCCCAGCTCTGGTCTGGAGAAATGATCCCTAGAAACATGGCTTCAACTGAGACTTGAAAGTACACCCAAGGGGTTACCTTAGGAAGTTTAATGGAAGTAAACTCCCTATAGTTTTTGAAGACCAGCCTTTGTTGGGTTGGGAGGTAGGGTAGAAGTGGGTTAGCCCAGGCTGAGAGAAGAGAGAGATAGGCCCACAGTCTTACCTCTGTTGTCCATTTTCCTCACTGGGATCAGGACTACAGGGAGGCAGATGAAGAACTTAGGGGGCAAAATTTAAGGAGATTCACTGTTTGATACTTGCAGTTCTACAGCGAACGGAATCTGCTAGTTATGCGCATGTAAGTGGCCTAAAGATGGAATCCAAAGGTCTTCATAAGACTTCCAGCAGTGCTTCCCCTACTTCCATGTGCCTGCAAACCACCCGGGGAGCTCTCGAGCATTGAATGTGGACTCTAGGTATAGTACCTCATAGATGGGTCCCGAAATTCTGCATTTCTAACAAACTCCCCAGTGATGCAGGGACTACTGATCTGGGAGCCATACTTAGAACAGTGAGGGTTCAGGTTCCAGGAAAGCAAGGCTGTGAGCCATATCTGACCTGCCACCTGTCCTTCTGTTCTTGTAAATGGAGTCGGGTTTTTAAAAACCATTTTCATATATATTTTTGGCTGCTCTGGGTCTTCATTGCTGCAGGTTTTCTCTGGTTGCGGCAAGCAGGGACTTCTTTTCATCGTGGTGCACAGGCTTCTCACTGTGGTGGCTTCTCTTGTTGTGGAACACCGGCTGTAGGGCACATGGGCTTCAGCAGCTGTGGCTGTCAGACTCTAGAACGTGGGCTCAATAATTGAGGCACATGAGCTTAGCTGTCCTGCAGCATGTGGGATCTTCTCAGACCAGGGATCGAACTCACGTGCCCTGCATTGGCAGGCGGATTCCTAACCACTGGACCACCAGGGAAGCCCCATAAACAGAGTTTTATTACAACACATTCATTTATATATTGTCTGCAGGCACTTTCCTGGATGCAGTGGAAGAGTTGAACAGCTTTGACAAAGATTGTATGGACCGCAAAGCCTAAGATATTTACTATCTGTCCTTTATAGAAAAGTTTGGTGAGACCTGGTTTATAGAATCCTGTTTCTGTTTCTTGTCACTCACATTTCAGCCAAATGCCACAGACTTAAATTTCTAGGGCTTTGCAAATGATGTGAGCTCCCCTTTGATGCTCTATCCCTTCTCTTCATTATCTCTTACCTTGTCATCTCATCTCAGCTCAGATGTCATTTCTTCTGTTATGCCTTGCTTGACCTTCCCAAACTGAGCTAGGTGACTCTCATTTCACCCAGAGAGTCTGAAACTTCCCATTGGAACACTAATTACTCTGAAGTGTAATTGCCTATTTTTTTCATCTGGATCTCCCATTCCATCATAGATTTCTAAAAAAAATTATGTTATTGAAATGTAGTTGATGTACAGTTGTGCGATAATTTCTCCTATATGGCAAAGTCATCCAGTTATACATACATATATTCTTTTTCATCTTCTTCTCCATGATGGTTTATCATAGAATATTGAATATAGTTCCCTGCGCTATACAGTAGGACCTTGTTGCTTATTCCTTTGTATATAATCATTTGCATCTGCTAATCCCAAGTCCCAATCTTTCCCTTCCCCACCTCCTTTCTGCCTTGGCAACCACAAGTCTGTTCTGACTTCTTAAGGGTAGGGATTGTATCTGTTGACTATTGAATTCCAAGCACTAGGCATATAACATTCAATTGTAAATGTGATAATTTCATGACAACTTTAGACATTTTATTTTTAAGCACCCAGGATAGAAAGAGGTTTTGCCATTCCAGAGAAATGCAGCCTAATCTGTTTCCCTGCACTGATCCCCTTGAAGAGGGTGAGATCCTCGGTGGTTGTCCACCCCAGTGAGACAGTGCCACCTCACCTACGCAACACCACCCATGCATACATGTATACACAGCAGTTCTCAGGTCTGATTCTCGGGTTGGGCAGAGGACCTACATTTCTTTTGAGATTAAAATATTTGAGAATTTAAGGATCGCCTAGTTTTCCTGGAATCTTCTGTACTCAGACTCTTAAGAGTGGTGGTAAAGGTTTTGGCAGGAGAGAGAGTGAAACTCCTGTATGACAATTCTTGGATTGTATTTATCCTTGTTCTCCTTGAACAGGGAGAATGGGAATCCAGTTCAACAGGTCATTTCAAGAAAGTAATCAACCATTAGGTCAATTGCCTCTTTCAAGAGGCCAAGCGGTGGTTTTCAAAGCTCACTTCACTCAACAGGGCTGGTAGAACCTTGGGTAAAGAGCCAGAGTCTGCCCAGAGGGTTGCTGTGGGCCAGCATGGGGTCTGGTCACTGGAGACAAGCCCTTGGGTTCCCTTGGATTCTTCCTTGAAGGCATGGTGTATGCTTCCATGGTGGCCCTTGTGTGGTAGGACCGAGGTGTCAAAGCAAGACTTAAACACTTTAAGCCAACAATTGATAAAAGGTTGGTAAAATTATCTGGGCGAAATGTGCCGAGTTAACTAGATACACCTCAAGCCACCAATTCTCAAATTCTTTCCGGAGGCGTTCAAATCATCACTCCAATGCTCACACACCACGAGGCATTTGCCCCCTTTCCTCACATTCTTTATTTCGATTCGTTTCTGGTCAGTTCCCCCAGGACCTGTTCCCTCAAGTTCTTAGTTAACACTCAGAATCTATGGATGCCCAGTGCCACTGCCTTTTCGTTATCACAGATGAGGACTTATGACTTTTTAATATCACAGGCATTTCCTTTGCAATCTTTCCAATTCCTTTTTTGAAGCCAAAAAAAAAAAAAAAAAAAAAACCCAAAACACTCCTTAGGAGAAATTATGTAACTCTAGAAAGAACAGCCAACATTTGAGATATCCTGTGACAGTGAAAAGGCAAATTCCAGATGTTGGGTTTTGAGTCTCCAAAGCAGTGTGTGCAAGGCAGGGAGGCTGGCAGCAGGATCGGGAATCCATCAGAGATTTGCTGACTTCCCTCCCAGGGCAATTAAGAGTTCAAGGCAGGCAGCTGAGGAGGGCTTTGGGGCACTGGTGGGCACCTTCAGCACTATCTACTGAGCAAGCAACCATTCTCCATCCTTCTGATGCCTGGACTATTTTTTCTCCTGATACTGTCAATAGATGACCACCAATAACCAGCCGTCTGAGGAAGGACAAACAGGAGCCTGCCTTTAAAGAAGGCCATTTATTTACCTGTTTATTTGCTGTCTGAATATGCTGAATGAGGAACATCAGGATTTTTTGAAGTTTGACTTTCTTTTCCCCCTCCTCTTAAAAATATGAAGTAGTTGCTCATTTCTCTGTTTTGGTTTTATCATAGTTTGGATTTTTTAGGCCACACACAGGCATACTTTTTAGTTTTGGCAAGAAGTAAACATTCAAGGCTCATAAATTACATTCATAAATATTTAGCGTACTTCGATGTATTAAGAGGTTTTAAAGGAAAGGAAAGAAAATCAAGACTGGGTGAAAACAAGCATTTATCCAGAGGAAAATGAAATCCTTTATTTCATTGTTTGAAGACTTGAAAGCAGTCACCAAGAAACAAAAATGAACTGCTGAAGTTTTCAAAGGAATCATATTCTGCTTCCAACACAAGAGCAAGGAAAATATCTCTTGATTTTAATAAAATTTTGGATTAAGTGTCCCACAATGACAGGGCGAAGAAATAGTTGCGTTTAAGAGTTGATGAATCATGGAAAGAAAGAAACTGAGGACCTGGAACCAATCAGTGATCTAATATGGAGTTGCTTTGGGGTCAGACAGTGGGCAAGAGTCAGGGACCTGGCTTCTCATCTTTGACTTCTCATCTTCCATTTCTTGGGATGGGGAGCCTACATTGCCCTCCTGTATCTGGAAGAGAAAATCAGATTAAGAAACTTGAAAGCACTGCTATTTGTATATATCAGAATGGATGCTGGGTAAGAATGATGCTTGCATTAGGAAAGAAATTCTTCACTTTAGAAGAGTATTCATCTCTGGATTTAATTTACTAAGTTGCTTCAGTACATTTACAATAGGATCTAATTTCTGAAACATTGATTGCTGCAAAGTTGTTTTTAGGAATCTCTCTCTTGCACAAAGTGAGATATCCTTGTGCTGGCTGACTTCCTCTCAGGTGTATGAAGCATCTGCACCTAAATTAGTTTGTCATGTCCCTGCTCAAAAATCCCCAGTGTCTCCTGCAAGGTTTCTCAACCTAGTATTCTGATACAGGGATAATCCTTTGTTGTGGAATGCTATCCTGGGCATTAGAGGATGTTTAACAGCATCTGTGGCCTCTACCCGCTAGCAGCCACTCTCAGCATGACCATCAAAAATGTGTCCAGACTTTGCCAAAAGTTGTTTCCTGGGGTGCACGGGTCTATCAAATAAAGGGTGTAGGTCTTAGCTTCTCCAGCACCAAAGGTTCGGTCCCTGCTCCTCTTACCCTCATCTTGAAGCACTCGATTTCCTACTTCCCATGCTACACACTCTGCTCATTATTACCCTCTGCCCGTGTCTTCCCCCCCTTGCAATGCCTTTCTCCTTGTTTGTTCTCCTTGGAATCCTTCCCTGTCTTCAGCTCAGCCCCACCTCCTTTAGAGCTCCCAACCCATGTAACTTTCTGCTTCCTAATACAAGTGGTATCTATTGTCCTCCTTGCTCTTTGGGGGACAACAGGAAGTCCAGACCAGGTTAGGGTGACCTGAGAGCAGGGGGACCTTGCTTCTGGGGCAAGCCTTGGAGAGGAATCAAGAACTCAGTAGAAATGACTGCCTGGGGGTGGCCCCCGAGCTCCTGTTACTCAGAGGGGACCAGTTGTTGCTGGGAGAGGACCAGCTTTATTGGCCACGAGAAAACTGATACAAGAGCCTTTAGGCTAACAGGTTAAAAAAGGTGATTTATTAGTTTCCTAGCATTGCTGTAACAGAGTACCATAAGTTAGTGGCTCTGAACAACAGAAATTTGTTTTCTGCCTTTTCTGTAAGTCTGAAATCAAGGTTTTGGCAGGGCCGTGCTCCCTCTGAAGGTGCAAGGGAGGTGTTCCCTGCCTCTCCCTAGGCTTTTGGTAGGTAGCCTTAGGCATTTGTAAGCTTGTAGCTGCCCCGCTTCACTGCCTTGTCCTAACATGGTGTTCTCCTGGTGTCTTCACATCGTCTTCCTTCTGTGTGTGTCTCTATCTATGTCCCAATTTGCCCTTTTTATAAGGGCACCGGTCGTATTGGATTAGGGCCCCATCCTAATGGCTTCATTTCAACTTTATTATATCCCTAAAGACCTTGTTTCCAAATAAGGTCACATTCTGACATACTGAGGGTTAGGATTTCAACGTATCTTTTTTTGGGGATGGGAGGGGCACACAATTCAGCCAGGACAGGTGGGAAAATCATCTCAAGTTACCACTGAAAGGCATGAGAGTCATTTATCTGGTGTGACTTATTGGCAGCCTTTTAATACATCTCCTTCCCAAATCTCTCCTCCTAACCCACTTGTATTATTCCTATGGTCTGTCATTTTCCCACAGGGGAAAACAATCCCCTTATAAATGTCCCCTTGGGATGTTGAGGCCAGGATATAAATTATTATTAGCTAATATCTTTGTTAAAAGCTAAAGTAAAGAAAAAGATGACTGAGCCATAAGAGGGGGGAAGAAGAGAGGGAAATCTGCAGGGAGGGAGGGGTCAAAGACCACCTCTGCCCACTCAGCTGTTGTCCCTGAGCCTGGACTTAGTGGCAGCACTGGCATTCCTGGGGGCCAGTTGGAAGGGGTGTGGTCCCAAGAAGGAAGGCTCAGATTCCTGGGAGGCACTCCTGTACTTCCCAGGGGTCCTGTCCCTAAGTTCCATCCTCTGTCCAATGATTTTTTTTTGGCCTGAACTACAAAGATAAACACTCATCTAATTCTGTTTGTTAATTAAACATGTATAAAACGGGTCTAAATGTTTTCAAGTCAATACACCACAAAAACACCAAAGTTTTGATACTTAAAATTAAAGCAAACAAACACAGGCATACTGCCTCTTGCTGCTTCAGCTTCAGATTTCTTTGTGTTTTCAAATTTTCTCAGCCAACAAGCAGAGAAATTTTGCAAATATATTATTAGCTAGTACTATCAGCTTTCCTGAATTACCTGCTATAGAAAATGCTCTGCCCTGCTCTGGCTACAAATTTTCCTGCCATCTTGGTGAGATTTATTGGCTCTCAACACAAGCCTCCAGTATCTCATGTCAAACCATAGGTCATGTGCAAATGAACCATTTCATTCCGGATTTTCCCAAGTTTTAAAAATTAAACCTTCTCTCTAAGAGAATTCCAATTTGAGAGGGCTTGGGAAGAAAATGAATAGAATAAATAGAAAAAACATTGGCTATTCACTGAAAATGATTTGGAACCTACAGTCAGAAAGATTTATGCAGAACGTGATTGCCTTACATACATTCTATAAAATCTATAAATGCACCTTTTGGCTCCACCTATTTCTGTACCTACAGAAACTTTCTTTTCCTGAAAGAAGCAGTACTTGGTTTAGACAAACACCTTATCTGTCTGTATCCTGGACAATTTGTTAATAGCTAGGCAGTTTTTGGTTTTGAAGCGGTTGTAGGCAGTTGTGAGTATGTGAAATGACAGACTAGTGGTTCTCCACCCTGGCTACACAGTGGAATTAACTGTGGGGCTTTAAAATGACCTGTGATGGTTAATTTTATGTGTCAGCTTGACTGGGCCATTATGCCCAGCCATTTGGTTAAATTTTATTCTGAATGTTTCTGTGAAGGCCTTTCTGGATGAGTTTGATATTTAAATCGGTAGATTTTAAGAGTAAAGCAGATTGCCCTCCATAATGTGTGTGGACCTCATCAAATCAGCTGAAGGCCCCAAGAGAACACAAGACTGACCTTCCCACTAGCAAGAGGAAACTCTGCCAGCAGATGGCCTTTGAACATCAAGTGCAATACTGGCTGTTCCTGGGTCTCCTGTCTGATGGCTGTAGATATTGCAATTGCCAGTCTCCATAATGACATGAACTGTTTCCTTAAACTTAATTTTTTCTCTTTATATGTACACATCCTGATGGCTCAACTGCTCTGAAGAACCCTCACTAGTACAACTCCCACTTCTGAGTCCTTTTCCCCAGTCGTCCTGATGCAGTAGGTCTGCAGTGGGCCAGGAGAGTGTTATTTTAGAAGGATCTCCAGGTGATTCTCAGGTGATCAGCACTGAGGGCTACTGCCAAAACCACTCTCTTCCCCTCCTAGATAACACAGGCTCTGGTCCAATCACATCAGTGTCATTGGAGTCCTAACTTTGCCACTAATTGGTGAATAACCTTAGTCACATAACTCAAACTTTCTGAGGCTCAGGATTCTTCGCTATAAAGAAGAGAAAATAACACCAGGGCCATCAGGTTGTTGTGAAGATGGTGAGATATCAAGTGAAATGAGACATGAAAAGGTACAATATTTTCCTTTTCATTAGCTAGGAGTGAATGAGGGTATTGTATGCCTGTGACTTTTGTAATTACTATATTGAACCAAATACATGCCTCTGTAAGTTGGGTGGTTTTTTTTTTTTTTTTTTTTTCCCTTTCACATTCTCAGACACTAACCTTTGGCCCATTTCCTTGACAGTTTGCTCAGCCTTTGCAGTTTGCCTAGTGTGGCTGAGAGCCCTGTATCTGGCCTGTATCTGGCCTGTATCTGGCCATACAGCAGGGGCTAAGTCAGGATGGGTAGGAACCTGGATGTTCAAGGTTCAGCAGTCCTCATTGACTTGGGCTCTCTGTGTGGGGGCTGCACACACGGAGACGATCTGGGACTTTGGATGAAGTCATAGGTCACTTTGCAAGTGTTGGTGAAACAAATTAGAAATACTGTGGTCAAATCAGACCCTGTGGAAGAGTCTAGGAAACATATGTGAGCGATTTTCATGGTTAGCTGAGAGGCCCACTGTTAACCTGGAGTGAGAGGCTTCAGCTCATGCGCTGGTGAAAATGATCCCCCTCCACCTCTGGCGCAGCGGGCAGCTAGCAGTCAACAGCTCGCGATGAAGGTGCTGTTTCCGGTGGCCATGCACCCCTTCGGATGGGAAGCATGCCCTCCTGTCTGCATGTGTTTCATACCGCGACATTCGAGAGGGTTATGGGAAACCACTTTTCTCTTACTCCATCATCCTGAGTGAAATGGATTCAGAACATGTAAAAAGCGTGTCCTTTAATTTATGGCAACATAAACAAACCTGAGCTGCTTGGACCAAAACTACAAAGAGGAGGGTGATGGGAGAGAAGCATGGGCGTGGATAATGTGGTTAACATCCCTTCCCTTCACGTGGAGTGAGCCTGGGCAGCATGACTTCACTGTTTGCTTCATTAGCGACATGCTTTGCTGACATTAAAATTGTGAAAAAAGCGTTGGTTTTGTTTATAGCATGCATTGTAAGAGGGCATTTTTAATAGCTTAAGGAAAGTGCTTCATTGGACAAGGTAAGAACAGGAAACAAGCCTTCAGGAAGGCTTATATCAGAAATGCAAGTAGTGTTTCATCCAGGAAAATAAAACTTCAATGGCTGCCAGTGGAAACCACCTGCAAGATCATGAAACTCTTGATGGTTTCAGATGGAATCATTCATTTTCATTGTATACTTATTGCTGATCTCTGGGTTAGGACTCTGCTAAACTCCAACCAGGTTTAAAGATGTGTTTATCTAATGTCAACCTTAAAAGGGTTTGTTTTAAAGTGCTGTACACGGCAGTGATTAATTCAGTAAACAAGTTCCACGTGTTACTAGTTTACTATGCACAAATTACTTTAAGCCTCTGTTTCCTCATCTGTAAAATGGGTCTGATGAAGATGATCATAATGGTGATGATATTGTGATGACAGACATGTATTGAGCACTTGCGACATGTCCAGCTCCCAGTGAGCTCATTGGTTAGCGCTTTTCGTGTGTTCCTTACCCAGTGTTCACAATAACATGATAATAAGGTAGGTAGCTATTATCTCTGTGATCTGCACTTCTACTTCCTTCATAGGATATGTTGTGTTGAGTCGTGTCCAGCTCCTTTGTGATCCAATGGACTGTAGCCCGCCATGGAATTTCCCAGGCAAGAACACTGGAGTGGGCTGCCATTTCCTTGAGGAGTAAATGAATATAAAGCCCTTAACACAATGTCTGACAATTGGAGACCTCAGTAAATGTTAGCAGCAATTGTAATAAATATTACATTTTAATTGGTTGCTAGAAGCCAGTTCCCCAAGTGAGTTTAATAGCTGCTCTAAGAGAGATATAAGCAAAAGATATGAGGGTTCAGAAAGGGGAGAGAGTACATTTAGAAGCTGGGCCTTCCAGAGAGGACATGTGGCTTAAATGTATGCAAGCACGGTCGGCAGCAAGGATGGGACCAGGACAGGGGCCAGGACGTGGGAGCAGGAGAGTGTGAGGCATGCTGGGGACAACTGTGATGAGGTCAGTTGGCTAAGGGTGGAGGAAACATCAAAGTCAAGACTGAGAATGATGTGGGTCATATTGGGTAGCACCTCAAATGTCTTCAAAGAGTTCAGGCTGCATCCGGTAGGCAAGGAAACCACCGGAGGAGTGTAAGTGGTGAACGCCATGGTTAATGCTGTTTGTTTCTTGAATGTAGTGGTGCTCCAAGAGTTACCCGGGGAACACATAAAATATTGGCAAGGCCCTCGGTCCTGGGATTTAAAATGAACTCAGAGCCAGGACACAGTCCAAAGTGGATGTGAATTTGGCGTAAAGAATGAGGATTAGATCAGACCTAAAAACTCACAGGGGCCAGATTTAGCTGGTCTGGTCCCTGCATCAAGGGCAGTGCCAATATTTTATCTGTTTTTAAAGTGATCCCACCTGTCCTGCTCTTGTCTTTTTGTCTGTGTGATGGAGACAAAGGAGCTCCTGCATATAGCACACAGCTGAGACAGAACCATGCTGGGTGACGTCTGTATAAAACTCACCACTAAATGTTGCGGCATTTCCCACCACCCCACCCCCCAACTCCCACTCCACCCAGTAACTTCTAAGTGGGACAAAAAGTGATTCAAGGACAATCAATGCCTTTGTGTATTTCTTATGTGCTTTCTGTGCAAGACACAGAACTGGAAAACCATGTCACATGGCCCCATCCTCTAAGAGCTTAGAATCTAGCAGAGAACCTAGGAGGAGTGTAAATAACTCATGATGACTCATAAATAACCAAGATACAGTGAAAAGAGGATAAGAGTACTTGTGCTTGGGTGGGGGAAGGGGTGTCGTGCTAGTGAAGGCTTTTCATTAGAGGACAGCAGGACAGCAGGACAGCATAAATGGCCCCCGCTCCTCTTTGCCCTTTATCATTTAAGACATCATCTACTGTGGGCTCTTCGGTATAGAGAAGAAGTCAGAGAGACCTCAGTCTGAATCTTGGCTTCACCTTTTACTGGCTAGGATTCCTCTGGCAAATTTTCTGAGCTTGTTGATCTACAAATGGCGATTATATTGCTTCCCTCACTTAATTGTTATTGGGTACAAAAGGGCAGCAGCCAGGATATGCAGATACTTTTGCGTACAAGTAACAGAAAACCCAAACCAAACTGGCCAAACAGGGAACTTGCTAGCTTGTGAAAGGGCACTTAAGAGTGGAGTGGCTTCAGGGTAGAACCATCCTGTGGAGGAGCTGCTCTACCCTTCTCTATTCTACTGTCCACAGTGGGAGCTTTCCCAGACCTATTCCACTCAGGTTTGTAGCATCATGTCAGGGTCCATATGTCCTCATTCATTTCCACTTTAGTTGGGCTAACATAGGCCAGTGCCTGCTGCTGAGTCAGGGACAATTATCCTGGGTTCCTGTGTGAGCTGCTAAAAAGCTGTGTGATCTTTTATAAGTAGCTTAACTGCTCTGTGTCTAAGTTTCCTTATCTGTCATGGACTTCATGGTGGTACCTACTTAATAGAGATGGTGTTGGGATTTAATAAATGATGATTACTTGAGATCAGTATATATATTTTCAGACCATCCATAGCAACCTATTGGTAAATTATGAAATAAATTCAGTGAACTGTGGCTACCTTGAAAACACAAAGGAAAGAAACGAGATAGAACCTTAGTGAATCAAGAATCCCAGAGCACATTGCTATGGTAGAGGTGAATAATGTTTCGTGAAACTTTTGTTTAAATTTTGTATGTATTTGTGAATGTACTTGGTTGTGATAAAAAGAAACTTATTTCATGAACTTGGTTCATGAACATAAAAAAGTTGGGGAACATTAGCTTGGGCTAATCAGGGTAAATATTGGAGATGGGCCACTCCTTTAACTAGGGCTTTGGGAGAGAGGAGGCATCAATGTTGAGGAGAAATACAGATTGCAAGCCCTTCTATAGGGTTTACCAGGGGCCAAGCATTGGTTTATAAACTTTACATATATTAACACCTGGTGACTTTCACAGTAACTGTATGAGTTAGACATCTTTACTATTAACCCCGTTGTCTAGAAGAGAAAACTGTGGTAGAGAAGTTAAGTAACTTAGACAAGGTCACACAGCAGAGGTGGAGTTCACACAGTTCACACAGTTCAAGCTCATGGAGCCTGGTTCTGGATGGAACCCATGTTTTTACTATGTGACATAGGGAGTCAGTGATCAACATTCACTCCCTGGATATAAGTGCTTAGCACAGTGCCAGGCACACAGAGCAAGCACTCCATAAACTGTAGCTGTCAGAGAGAATATTACCATGGAAAGATTGATTTGCAATCATAAAAAGCCCCTCCTTGATGTTCTCTGCAGCCTGAGGACTTGTAGCAAGTCCGAGGAAGGGAAGGAAGCTTTGTGACTTTATTCTAAGTCACATGCTTAAGAAATGGGGTACCATAGTGTCCTGAGAAGAACTTTTAGAGCACAGCCCTGTTTTTCAAAGTTTGTGTGTATATCTGGGGTGGCATTGGTCAGGGGCAAAGGCAATTTCCTCTAAAACAGGTCACTTCTGTCATCCTGAGGTGTGTGAAGTAGTGCTTTCATGACACGTTTGAAAGTACACAGAGCTAGCCACTGAGAGCTTGTAGTAGATGGAGGATCAGTTTGAATCTGGTGTTTAGAAGTTGTGCTGAGCTCTTCCTGGTGTGTTTGGAAGGGAAACTAAAGACAACAAAGTGACCTTCATGTGCCCTGGTGTAGGTAGGAGTGACAAGGAAATACCCCCAAAGAGCCTGACCTTATTTTATAAACAGGGCAATCATGGGGGGAGGGGAGCGCTAAGGTAATTTGGCAGAGAAAAAAATTTTTTTAAGAGTCCCAAGAGGACTAATAAAATGGCTTTGAATTACATTATATTTGAGATGGAGGCATTAATATAAATAGCCACAAAATGAGAATTTTCCTACCCCTTCTGTTAGAAGCAGTTCTGAAGACAGACTTGCACCCTAGGAAATGCCTGGGGTGCCTTTGGATCCCATCTTCCTCCTGAAGAAAGACAGTGCTGGTCAAATGGCAGGCTGGCTTCTGAGCCTTTACTTCTCCCCTCTGGAAAATTATTGGGAGTGCGAATGGCATCCGGAATCGAAGTATAGAGCTTTTAGTCTGCTTAATGTCTCTTCTCTTGGTTTCAGATCTCAGCTCTGCCATTCTAATGGGTAGGTAACCTTGAGCAAGTCACTTAATCTTTATGAGCCTCAGTTTCCTCATCTCTAAAGTGGGGATAATGAAAGTAGCATCATAGTCATGAGACTCTTATGAGTATTAACTTAGTTAATATATAGTAAAGCATTTAGAGGGCTTCCGTAATGGCTCAGATGGTAAAGAATCTGCGTACAATGCAGGAGACTCAGGTTTGATCCCTGGGTTGGGAAGATCCTCTGGAGGAGAAAATGCAACCCACTGTAGTATTCTTGCTTGGAAAATTCTATGGACAGAGAAGCCTGGCAAGCTACAGTCCACGGGACTGCATAGGGTCAGACACAACTGAGCAACTAACACACATATACACACAGCATTTAGAAGTGTGCCTGGGACAATCTATCAAAAGTGAAAGTGAAAGTGAAGTTGCTCAGTTGTGTCCAACTCTTTGCGACCCTGTGGACTGTAGGCCACCAGGCTCCTGCGTCCATGGGATTTCCCAGGCAAGAATACTGGAGTGGGTTGCCATTTCCTTCTCCAGGGGATCTTCCTGACCCAGGGATGGAACCTGGGTCTCCTGCATTGCAGGCAGATGCTTTAACCTCTGAGCCACCAGGGAAGCCCCAATCTATCAAAAGTTTGCTGTTATTATTGCTGTGTGTGTGACTCCATATGTGGAGCTGAAGCTATAGGGGTGATCAGGGGAGATTTCTACTCCTCAAGACTTAGGATCTGTAGACATGTCACAGAAGAGAGTCAGCACACAAGTGGTCAGTGCTCTGACATGGCCTACTGAGGAAGAAGCCTTTTCTTCTGGAAGATAAAGGGAGGGCTTCACATAGGAGGCGAACCTGGATTTTGATAGATAAATAGCAGGCTACATAACAAGTGAATGGAGAAGACATGCCAGACAGGAATAGCATGTTCAAACCAGCTCTTACAAGGCTGTAGGGTGTCCAGGGATTTGTGGGCATTTACCGGGCCATGAGGCCAAGGGTTCATGTGATGGACTGGTGATGTCTGAAGCTGGAAGGTCACTAGGGGCAGGCAGTGAGCAGGACCATTCACTTTGGGGAGACAAGATGGTTCTGTTAAATTAGCAATTCTGTGAGCTTTATAGAATTCAGTAATCTTGTCCAGGTTTTTCCATGTACAGAGGACTTCAGGCATTTTTGGAGCAAGCTTATTCCATAGCTAAATAGTTAATCTTGGAGTTGGCATTGGGTCTTTCATTGGTGGCTACTTTGTTTATCCTACCTCCCAACCCCACCAATGAGAGATTTACTGTTCTGTTTAACAGAATACTTTGTGAAGATGAGAAAGAGAATAACTGCAGTTTGTTAGTCCTAAACTTGCTAAATTGTTAAAATCACGGTTTGGTATGTCTGTGGGGTATATGGTTTTTGACTTTGGCAGAATGTTCCATTCTGGTGTTGGAATTATTCTCATAAGTATTTTCATATATCAGCTTCACTATCCTATTTGCTGCATACCCCTATTTGTAAATGCATCATGTTCTAGAAATTCATTTTTAAGTCAGTTGTTTGGATCACAGATTGTATAATTCCCTGGAAATAACAATCTAATTGGGTTGTTATTGAATCTCTAGGCCAGTCCTCCAAGACTTAGTTAACACAAACTGTAGCTGAATACAGCTAATATTTATTAAATTAACAATGCAATTATAATACTCGTTTGAAAATACTGGTTTGAAAAATAGGAAAACAGTAACATTGACTGGAAAGTTTAAATTTTGACTCCATTTAGAACTTGTATCAGCCTTGCTAGATTCCTGGTCTCTCACAGCCTTGACAGTTTATCAGGCATTTTGGGATCCATTATCTGATTGGAGCCTCAAAACCATCCTGTGAGGTCAGTGCCCATGAGGAAACTATAGCTCAGAGAAGCAAACTGACTTGCCCGAGAACACACAGTGCTTGTCAAAACTTTGTTTTTGTTTTTTTTTAAATAAAGGTACAATATAAATGAATGGATTATTGATAAACTAGAGTTATCTTTACAATGTCAAAAGCATAGAAATGTTGCCACATTTTGACAGAGTTTTGGGAGGAGAGGTAGGTTATAAGGTGACAGGATCTTGCAAGCACTTGTCTAAACCATTAAACATTCACTGAACTCTTACTATTCATACCTGTGTTTTCTTGGGGTGGGGAGCATAGAGAATCATAGCGATTTAAAGCATGGCTGCTGGTCTTTATTAGTTGTTGAAGTGGTAAAAATTATAGAGTAGAAGGTCCCTTATTTAATGCAGCTGGGCCTGGAAATCTATTGATTAATCCAAGATCATGGTTTAATGTAATAACTAGAACAACAAAAAAATGCATGTCTTAAATATGAAATATCACAATGTCTAAGTAAACTAATTTAACCAAAATAAGTCAGTGCCTTTGAGAAATAGGAGAAAAAGCAAGTTGTTTTATAGTAGGATAAATATATATCTTACTATTTTCAGAAGACATTGGACAAAAAATGAGGAATTGCTAGACTGAGGTGACAATGAAACAATCATCTGCTAAAACTGAGCACCTTCTGTGATAGCAACTTCTGGAGGATTTATTTTCCTCTAATTTTTAATTTGCATGAATAGGGCCTTGCTGGTGGCTCAGTGGTAAAGAATCCGCTTGCCAATGCAGGAGACACAGGTTTGATCCTTGGTCTGGGAAGATCCCACATGCCGTGAAGCACCTAAGCTGGTGCTCCACACCTGCTGAACCTGTGCTCTAGAGCCTGGTAATGGCACCTCCTTCAGCCCCCGCACTCTAGAGTCCATGCTCCACGAGAGAAGCCACCTCAATGAGAAGCCCGTGCAGCACAATGAAGAATAGCCCCCACTTGCCACAACTAGTGCATTTAAGATATATACTATATATATAACATTATAGAAAAGCCCAGGGGCCCTGCCTTATTTTTTGTACTCCCTGGCAGCTAATCCTGCGCTGAGTACATAGTGCTGGATAAATGTTTGACAAATGAATGAAAGGATAATTCAACACAGTTTTAGTGATGCTAGCTGAATAATAACCTAAATCTGAGACCTGAAGATTCAGCTCTCCTTTCTACATGTTTAACTATCTCCCAGAGACAGCCCTAGGCCTTGGGAGATGAGAGATTCTGCATGGGCTGAATTTCCAAATGATGTGGCCAGCTTTCTTAAAAATGTATTTCTGGTCCATTCCATTACGCACTTTGTTATGATCCTTGGCTGTCTCTCTGCACCTTGTGACAAATCCTCGTGGAGCAAATACCTTCTACACAGGGACAGGGGCCAAGAAGAAGAGAGACAGAGTTCTACCCTCTACCTTTCTTTCTTTCTTTTTTTTTTTCAGGAATTTTGAAGATTCGGAAAGGGAGTGCAGAATGCTTTCATCCTATCTCCAGGTTTTTCCTGGAATTTATCTTTCCCTTCGGTGGTGCATTTAAACTCTATTGTTCCCAGTGTATTTATTTGTAAAATGGATTTAATTCCATCCTTGTAAAGCCTTTAGAAAGGAATGTCAGGGGCACACGGGGGCACACCATGCTGAAGAATGATGGTAAAGTTTTAAAAGAGATTTATTTGACCCTGAGACCAAATGGCACAGGCTGCAAATGTGATAAATCTAGCAAATAAATAAACAAATAAATAAATAAACATACATGCCTTTGAGGAGGCAGCTGGCCAATAGGCAGTTCCGCCATTGGCATTTACTTTTACAAGAGCACTTGTTAATCCCACAAGCTCCGGACAGTTATAAAGGTTTCATTTCCTCCCCAGACCTTGCTTCCCCCCCGGGCATGTGGAGTGGAGCACTTTATTTGAGACTGGAGTCGTGAATGTACTCCCTGCAAGGTGATGACTTCATGTATATTGATATTGCCAGTAGGGGTTTATTTTCTTTCTTGTGAGGCTGTGATCCTTTGAAGTCAGGAACCACGATTTACATAGCTCTTTGCACAGAGGTTTATAGGTAGAAAGTGTTGGGCAAACATTTGTTACATGAAATGAGGACTGTCCCTCTCACTGCGTCTCTCCAGCTCTGAGCCTTGTGCCAACACGTGGGAAGTACTCAGTACATGCTAGTGGGACGAATAAATAAATGAATGAGGGGTGCAGATCACAGTTTCCCCAGGTGTTGCCATCTTCAGTACTCCTCGCCTGGCTACCAGAAGCCAGGCTTCATTGGAATCTTTTTGGTTGCTAGAGTGGCATATTGTCGTTGTTTGAAAAATCAGTATCTTAACTTAATGAGATAAGCTTCTGGACTATAGACAAGAGAGGGGAGATGGATGAGTAGAGTGAGGAGAGAATACAAAATACAGACGTCAAACATATCTATCTGTCCATCTACTTATCTATCTATCATCTATCCATCCATCTGTCTGGTCTATTCATATCTATCTATACACACATAAAACTAGCTGTTGAAATTTATTAATCAATGTGGAAAACTTTAAAAATTTGTATTTCTTTCTATCTACTATCTATTTGGGCTTCCCAGGTGGTGCTAGTGGTAAAGAACCCGCCTGCTGATGCAGGAGATGTAAGACACATGGGTTCCATCCCTGGGTTGGGAAGATGGCATGGCAACCCACTCCAGTATTCTTGCCTGGAGAATCCCATGGACTGAGGAGCTTGGCCAGCTACCATCCATGGGTTCGTAAAGTCAGACACAACTGAAGCGACTTAGCATGCACTGTCTATCTATTATCTATCTGCTTTTCACCTTTCTCCCAGGTTTAGACCACAATTCACCTGCTGTTGGACATTTCTCTTGTATATCCACTTATAGCCTAAACTCTGCCATTTGCTCTTGAGGGCTGGTCCATCATTGATCCATCATTGAAGCTGACTGTCTCCATCTCCAGATCCACCACTTTAGCTGAAGTCTTGTCTATCTCAACGATTCTCTCCCATGGTTACATGAAGAAATTTTCCATGGGATCCTCCACTGACATGTTGCACACCAGCTCCTGCTCAACGGGTTTCAGTGGCCTCATTATTTCTAGGTTAAAATTAAAATACCTTAGTTTCTTGTCAAGGAACTTCACAACCTGCCCAAAGATCTCTCTCTTACTACTCTATAAGACCCTCTGCTCTAGCCAGGCTTGTACTCACTTACTTGGGACAGACTGCTGTTTGTCTCCATTTCCCCTTCACCGAACACCCTGCTAAGTTCTGAGCCCTAGATAAGGTTTCATCTGTTTCTTCACCTGTTTACCAGACAGAGGAATGTGCCCTTCCTCCTCCAGGCTGAGCTCGATCTTATGCTCAGTCACTCAGTCATGGGCACCTCCTTTCGATCTCATGTCCTATAGCCCTCCAGGCTCTTCTGTCCATAGAATTCTCCAGGCAAGAATAGTGGAGTGGGTTGCCATTTATCTTAATTAGCCTTTAAGGCCCATCTCAACCCCTTCTTTCTCCAAATCGCCTGCTTTGACAACCCCAGTCATAGTTCTTTCCACCCCCCCAATTTGAGCTAGTCATCTATGATTTTGTATTGATTTAATTTTATTTTTTATTGAAGTATAGTTGATTTATAATGCTGTGTTAATTTCTGCTGTATAGCAAAGTGACTCAGTTGTATTGTACATATATATGTATGAAAGAGAAGTGAAATCACTCAGTCGTGCCTGCCTCTTCGCGACCCCGTGGACTGCAGCCTACCAGGCTCCTCCGTCCATGGGATTTTCCAGGCAGGAGTACTGTAGTGGGGTGCCATCGCCTTCTCCGGAATAAACTTCAAAGATTGACCAGGAGAGGATGCTCCAGACCCTGCATGATCTGGAGTTCCCGGAAGACATTGCGCACCTCGTCGCTCTAGAGGCACTTCTGCTTGGTCATGCACTTCATCGCATACATTTTCTTGGTCTCGCTTTTGCACGATGCACACCTTTCCAGAACTGTCTTTACCAATGGCCCGCAGAATCTGAAAATGGTCAAAGTTGACTTCCTCATTCTCGTCAAACACTGGGGGCTTGTGGGAGTGGTTCCGGCCCATATTCCGCTGCGGCGGCTGCTGCTGCTACATGCCCGGCGGCCGGGATGTGGGGCCCGGTATATTATTTTTAATATTTTTTTTCTATTATGGTTTATTCCTGGATAGTGAATCTAATTCCCTGTGCTGTTCAGTATTGATATATTTTAAAATGTTGACCTCATCCCCTAATTCCATTATGATTGCGTCGTCTGTTCCCAGGAGGAAGAAATCCGTCACAGTCTTTCTGTTCATGTGTGCACGCTGATTGCTTGCTGAAGGCGCTCGTCAACGTGGGGCTAACTGGTGGTGCGAATACTTGCAAAGTTTTGGACTTATTATTATTTTTTAAATTTATATCACTTTAACAATTAGAAAAATGTGCCTTTGAGGAGCAAATTACCATATTAAATTCCAATGATCAATATTAATGTAAACATCATTTTAAACACCATGACTTAAAACAGGCATTTGCCCCTTTTCACTGTCTTTACTAACAATTTTTTTTCTGGAATGTTGGTAAAAAATAGATTTATCATGATCATTATTCTACTTCTTGAGTTTGAAAGGGTTGAAGAAAGGTCTTCCTATGGCTAAATCTTCCCCGTCCCCTCATGGAATAGGTTAAATGTCATAGGAAAGATCATATGTCTCAGGAATCTAGTCATTTCTCTACCATTCACTGTGCAACCTCAGGGAAGGCACCCAGGTGTGCGCTTCAATGTCGTCACCTATAAAGACAGACAACAGTACTGGCAGGGTCTGAGATTATGTGATATTTGAAAACGGTGTATATAGAACGCTGTTCTGAACGCTGTATAGTTCTATCTAAATGTTAGGTCTCGTCATTGTCACCATCATTTTATCATCTCCATCACTTTACCACCTTTGCCACCATCTGCTCTCAAACCTTTGCCACCATCTGCTCTCAAGATGAGAGCAGGATCCTCTTCACTAGGTGGGGTGGGGTGGGGGTGCCCACCCTTTCTTCCCAAGTGAGCATCTCTACCTTCCTTCTGTCTTAACAAACTGTCTTTGTGCCCTCCCGCTTGTTTTTCTGTGTCTCTAATAATAAACTTTGCACCTGTTTTTTTGCACTCCCCCCACCCCCAAAAAAGATGAGAAGCACCACATGGAGCTGGGAGCTTCTTATAGCAGGCAGCAGTATGCCATTTGCCAAATGTGTATAGTTCACAGGTCATCCTTCTTTTGTATGTTGTAACTTCTGAGGAACTGGATGTCTAGATCATTTCTCTCTCTTGCTGTATTGGGAACACTTTTTGTGATTCCTGTTCCCACTGCTGCAATGGACTGTAAAATGTCTTTGGGGAATGGGCAGGAAGTCTTAGTTTACATGGTGAGTAGGTGGTCCTGATATACAACATTTTCTTTTTTTTTATGGCTGCACCGTGCTGTTTGCAGAATCTTAGTTCCCTGACCATGGATAGAACCTGGGCCCCTAGCATTGAGAGCGTTGGATCCTAACCACTGGACCACCAGGGAATTCCTCATACAGCATTTTATTGAACCTAAAACACCATCAATTATAAAATATACCATTATTTCAAAAATCATCAAGAAAGGAAAAAGTGACACCCATTTTAAAGTATGACACATCACTGATTATACGATGCACCCCTACTTTAGTGTCGTGCAAATGTGAAACATGAGTGTCTGGGAATTAGTCAGATACAGTGGGGCTGTTGCAGCAAGAGGGAGCTTGGAGTCTCTGAGCCTCAGCCACGGTGGGTCCAGAGGTCTGCCTGCACCCTCCCCTGCCACAGCCTCCTTTGCAGACCTCCACTGCAAAGTTCCCCTGTGTGAGTTACAACTGGCTGGCCTTCTCCTTCTCCTCCAGCAGTGGGAGGAGGAGCCTGCGGAGGCTAAGGAAAGGTGAGTGCAAAGCCCAGGATCCTGGGAAGCTTCTTGCTTAGACTTGGCAGTGCCATCTCCTCAAATCTCTTGCTGCTATTTTAAATCAGCATGGTAAGGAAATGCCCCAGAGGCGGACCCTCCTAGCTCTGAGGAAGCACGTTGCTGGGCTTGTATGTTCTCTTAGCCAGAGGCTCTAGAAGATCAAGTGCCCACTTGGGGTTTTCCCCCAGCCCGGAGTAGCTCCTATTTGGTGAAAGTTCATCTTGTGATGTGGACCTGCCAAACATCACTTATCGGGGACAAGAAGCTGTAGGCCTAGACCCAAGAACAAAGTAGCTTTCTTCTTTCTCCAAGAGAGAAGTCAGTGCTGGAGGTGAGAAGAAGGTTCAGAGCTATTTACAGAAAAGTCGTGATCCCTGTGCTCATACGTGGAGTGGGGGGGGGGGGGGTGGGCACCACTTTCTCAGATGTCACTGCCAACTGCAGATATTTCAGCACCTCTTTTCCTTCAGACGTCTTGGGTTTCAGACAGAGAGGTAACCAGACGCTTCACATTTGCTACACTAATGCTGTTTCAGGCCCTATTTCTTGACCTTACAATCACCTGTTCCCCTTGAGATATTGTTACCCTGTGGGCTAAGATAGCTACTATCCAGATTTACTGATAATATTGACGAAAATGTATAGTTCAAACTTATGTCATCAGTTAGCGTGGATCCTTGGATCACTCTGGATAGCAAAGTTTATCACCCTGTTATGGCTGTAGTATTGGTTTCACTTTTTCCATTCCCATAGTGAATTAGAAGGGTCTGTGGATTATTGCCCCTGACTCCTGAAAGATTATTTACTCCCTCCACAGTCTTTTTTTTAAAAAAATTATTTATTTATTTGGCTGTTCTGGGTCTTTGTTTCTTTGAGGGCTTTTCCCTATTTGCAGTGCATGGGATTCTCACTGTGGTGGCCTCTCTTACTGCACAGCACAAGCTCTAAAATGTTCATGCTTCAGCAGTTTCGGCACATGGGCTCAGTAGTTGGGGCTCCTGGGCTCTAGAGTACAGGCTCGGTACTTGTGGAACACGGGCTTAGTTTCCTCATAGTATGTGGGATCTTCGTGGTCTAGGGATCAAACCTGTGTCTTCTGCATTGTCAGGCAGATTCTTTACCGCTAAGCCACCAGGGAAGCCCTCTCCACAGTCTTACACTGTAGTGTAAGTCTCTATTCTCCAAGCATTTAAAAATAGAGGTTTTCAGTGGTTCTCCTATCTCAATAAACTCAAACTCTTTAGCATGGCACTCACAGCTGTACTAGTCAGGACTCTTAAACTAACTCAAGCAAAAAGGGACATTAGAGTCAGATAACTGAGCAGCTCATTCAGACAGAGATCTAGAGCCTCAGGCATGGGTGAATCCAGATGCTCAATCAGTGCCTTGTCAGCTCTGTCTCCCTCTATCACCTCCTTGCTCCAGGTCTCTCATTATTGCGGCTTCCTTTTACAGACACTCTCTTTCCACGTAATGGGGAAATTGGCTGCCCACATCCAGGAATGGAGGAGACAGGCATTTCTTTCTTCTGATGTAGTTACATGAATCCTGCTGGGATCTTGGGCTCACCCCCAGGTCAGTCATTACTGCTGGCCTGACTAGCTCCTCCTGAACGCTGTGCCCACCCCCATGAACGTGTGTGCCTGAACTCAGTGATGACAACCTCACCAGGACCACACGCAGGGAAGGAGAAGCAGCTGTCTAAAGGCGGCAGAGGGGCGGACAGAAACAAACACCAGGTGTCCTCTCTGAGGTCTTCTATGGTTTGGCGCTTCCACCTGTCAGCTCTTCCTTCCTAAGAGTGTTCTATAGGCTTTTACCTCTTATCTACTAATCACATTGGACTATCACCTTTGTGAAAACTTGCCTTTGCCCTAACACCCTGTTTTCTTTATGTTCACCATTCCTGGAATTTTCTTCTTCCCCTGCAGTCGTCAACATTCTTCTTAATCTCCAAGTCTTAATTAAAATGCTACTTCCTTTCAAACTCTTTCCTATACTTGTGATTCTTCCACTTCACACTCAAAGGATGTGGCTGATAGTACTGGCATAGAAATTTTGTTTATTCTCCCCTCTGTTTGGAGTCACTTGTTAATGTTTCTGCCCAAGTAATGCAAAGATTAACCTAACCATTTATTATTCTTCCAGTATCATGTAGGAGATATGCAAGAAACATTTGTTGGACAGGTAAATGTTCTCTCAAGGCTTTTTTTTTTTTTTGAGATGATGGTATGTATGGGGATTTACCCCAATATACACAGTCATGTACTCTCAGAGCGTGAGTTCATGTATATAATGTCTGCTAAAAATAGACATACAAGACTTTTGTAAATTTCCAACAACACTTTGGGAATGATATTGTTAGCTTAGTTACAAGCACCTTGTGTGTGTTATCTGATGACCTGAAGAAAAATCTGTCAAGCAAAAGAAATTGGGTGGACTGTGGGACTGAATTGCCTCCTGTCTGGGAAAAGAACAAAAGCTGGGGGAGGTAGTCGAGCATAATGGGCAAGAATACAGCCTCCACATTTGAAGTCAGGTTCCACTGCTTCTTAGGTGTGTGATCTCGGGCAGGTTAACAAATGTCTCTGAGCCTCAGTTCCCTTGCAAAACAGAGAAAACAGTTTTCTCATGGTAGGATGGTCATGGAAACAAAACACAATGGATGCAGAGAACCTAACATAGTACTAACTTCTAATAGGTATACCCCATCCTCCCAGCCAGCCAGCCACCCACTTTGCCATCTCTCAACACAGTCACAGAGGCTGTGACATAAATAAGGGCATGTTTTTTCCTTCAGGATGGCCAGTCGTTGAGTGAGTCAATACTGGGATGTACTAAAGAATGTTTTATTCAGTTTGTAGTTCCCTGGCTAATATCTATCTATTGTCACTATCTGATATTCAGTTCAGTTCAGTTCAGTCGCTCAGTCATGTCTGACTCTGCGACCCCATGAACTGCAGCACACTGGACCTCCGTGTCCATCACCAGCTCCCAGAGTTTACCCAAACTCATGTCCATTGAGTCGGTGACACCATCCAGCCATCTCATCCTCTGTCATCACCTTCTCCTCCTGCCCTCAATCTTTCCCAGCATTAGGGTCTTTTCCAATGAGTCAGCTCTTTGCATCAGGTGGCCAAAGTATTGGAGTTTCAGCTTCAACATCAGTCCTTCCAATGAACACCCAGGACTGATCTCCTTCAGGATGGACTGGTTGGATCTTGCAGTCCAAGGGACTCTCAGGAGTCTTTTCCAACACCACAGTTCAAAAGCATCTGAAGTGAAGTGAATTCACTCGGTCGTGTCCGACTCTTCGTGACCCCATGGACTGTAGCCAACCAGGCTCCTCCGTCCATGGGATTCTCCAGGCAAGAGTACTGGAGTGGGTTGCCATTTCCTTCTCCAGGGGATCTTCCTGACCCAGGGATCGAACCCAGGTCTTCTGCATTCCAGGCAGACGCTTTACCCTCTGAGCCACCAGGGAAGCCCAAAAGCATCGAGTGACAGTAATATTACACACACTATCTAATACGAGTGACGGTGCACTGAAGGACAGAATATATGGATGGTGAGAAGCCAGTTATTTCTGTTGAGATGGCACTGGCTTCAGGACCATCAGCAATGGATGACATGTTTTTATTTCCACTGCATCTAAAATGTACAGTTGGCCTGGAGAGAGGGAGGAAGGAATAGCCTCTTTTGTCCAGATGTATGGAGGGCCCCGCATACTTCTCTGGCTGAAGGATCTGTGTGTTGAGGGAAGAAGACTAAGCCATTTTCTGGGTTCATTCAGTATCTATATGTAATGACCTAATTGTCGGCACTACAGGAAGGGAAACTCATACTGTCATCTACTGTTAGAATGATGAAAATACCTGGAACTTTCTCTGATTCTTATTCCCCTTCCTATGATACCCATACCAGCACATATTCAAATGCTTTTCATATTTACATAGAACAGCTATGATGCTTCACCCAGATCAATGTACATCTCATCGGGGAGGAAGACACATGTGTGATTCATTTTCTGAAGCCTCAAATCTAAGGATTAACTTAAGGACCCAGGGATGTCCTGAGGTAAGTTTTGGAAGTGTCTCAGGTGGTGTGATTATAGATTGGCAGGCTCACTTCCTCTTCCACTAACTGGCTACAGGTTTGCATTTCCAAATTATGACCCACCATGTTAATCATCTGATGGAATCATTAAGTAGGCAGAGAAAGGTAACAGGGCTTTCCCAGTAACCAGATGGCCGTGAGCACACCAATGCCCGGTGGGGCCATCATGGACAATGGGAGAGATGCCCTAAGGAACCGACATGTCCCTGAATCATAGAACATGGGGGTGGAGTCCAGGTGGAGGCTCTTTAAAGACTACTATGCAGACCTAGTCATTTTACCCATAGAGTCCCCAAAAGAAGCAGTACTGTCTGTCCAGTGCTTCCTAAGCACTTCGTTTTCTTCTTCACCTGAAGATTTATCACATTGCATTGTGATTACGTACATTATCTGTCTGTCTCCCTTTATCAGTTCAGACAGGAGACTCAAACTACTTTAAGCAAAAAAGACTTTATTGGCTCAGTAAATCCCACCTGGGATTCCCAGGTGGTGCTAGTGGTAAAGAACATGCCTGCCAATGTACTACATAAGAGATGTGTGTTTGATCCCTGGGTGGGCAAGATCCCCCCGGAGGAGGGCATGGCAACCTCCTCCAGTATTCTTGCCTGGAGAATCTCATGGACAGAGGAGCCCGTCGGGGCTACAGTCCATAGGGTTGCAAAGAGTTGGACACGACTGAAATGACTGAGCACATTGGCTTAGTGACCAAAGAGATCAGCTGTGTTGTACCAGGGATCCTACTCTATTTCAGATATTGTTGAAGCACCACCTAAGTACTGATGCTCAGAATGCAACTGATTAACCATGTTACCGTTTTCAGATACCACAATGTACATTCATCTAGAAAAGGCAGTGCATCAGTCTAGTATGAAAGCCATTTCTGCACATTAGAAGCCTGAATTGTAAATGTCAAATCAATGTTAAGAGCACAGTAGTGTTTTCTGACACCTATTCAAAAGTACATGAGTGTGACTGTTGTTGAAAAATGGCCAATTATAAAAGCATTTCAACGATGTAAAGTAGAAGAAACTCAGTTTTAATGAAAATGTACATCTAAAAGAATTGAAGAAAAGTTTTAATTTGCTTGATGTTCATAAACTTGTCCAATTGAAGAAGTTGGTTTTAAATTCTTGGTTGGCTCTCAGCTTGGATTTTGATTTTCCTGGTGGCCTGTGTCATGGAAGAAACCAGGAGATAAATCAAAACCAAAGATGGAAGATCTTTATCAGGAATTTACAGAAAGGCCACAAGTATATTCTGTCACGGCATGACTGATATGAAATATTACTTGTGTTGTGTATTTAAGAATCAGAGAGAGACAGTGGCTTAACCATGTCGTCCTTGGTGAGAGAGACCCTTAAAAAGAAAAGAATGACATCTTTTAGCATCATTATTTTTGTCTGTGGCTTATACCAGTCTCACTTAACCTTTTGGTTGAGTTCCATGTTCTCTCTTCTATGAAATAGATCAGATCCAATTCTTTTGGAAAAGTGGGCATTTAAAATATTCTGAACAAGTGTATTGAACAAATGAAAACCAAGATGAATCAGATTCTTTTGATTCTTTCATCTTCACAGTCTTAGAAGAAAAAGTTCTCCTTTCCCTGGAAAGATAAAAAGGTTCCAGCAAGGAATAAGAATTGGCTGCTTCACACTGTGAATTTGTCAATGCCATCAGAGAGAAACAAATGGGGAAGGGCAAGAAAACTGAGTTTTGGCTCCTGGAACCACATTTTAAAACAAACATCTTCTGCCAAAACTTCTTTAATATTACTCCCTATAAAATTATAATAAAAAAGTGTGAAATGGAATGAAATACATTCATTTTCAACATACAAACAATGCTAGACTTTTGGTTCCAATTAAAGGCACGCTTTCCCAGGACAGCAGAAGGCATTGTGCTTTGTGAGAATTTGCTTTCTTTTCTTTTTACAAATGATTAAACAGCATTTTAGTACAAAGTGCTTCAGTTTCTAAACACATAAAAAGCAATAAAGGGTAAAAGTTAGAAAAAAATATGATGGGACAGGAGTTGTTTGGTGACAAGTTCCTTCAGGCAACGGAGCACCATGATGCCCAACTACACTTTGGAACAAGATCAACCTTTTCTCGTTACTTAGTTCAAATGTTAATCAAATGTCAACAGGTTGAAGAAAGTCATCTGTGACTGGCTTGCTTTCCTAGAGCTCCCATTCATCTTTTGGGCTCTGTGGCTTTCTTAACGCAGCTGATGAATGGACATTTCAGGGGTAAGTCGTTATTAAGCTTAGTAACACGTTTAACCATCTTTCTTTCCTACCTCTTGCTTTGTTCTGTCCTATTTTTTTTCCATTCCTTCTCCTTCTGTCTCTAAGAAAAAACAGGTGTTGAAAGTTAAAGGGCATACTTTTTAAAAAAGTGGTCTATCATACAAAAGAAACAAGACAAACCCTAAATATTTTGATTAAATTTATAGTCCATGCAATACTCAGTTCTCTCAACTTGGGTTAATTTTACCTTTAGATTGACTTTTCTTAGCTAAGTTCCTTTTTTTAAAAAGAACAGTTTTCTCCTAGATAATGGTTATTCTAGTTAAGTCATTTTATATTATAATCCAGAGGGTCTAGGAGAGTAAAAAAAAACAAAACAAAACAATAAGTGTGTCTGTGTATCTTTAATCCTTAGTCTAAGATCACTGCTGAGGAGTGAGAGGGTAACAAGCAGGAAGGCTACAGGGTCTCCAAATGGAGGAGATAGGCTGCAGGTGTTAGAAGATTTTTCCCTTCTCTATACAAATTTTGGCTTCCTTGGTGGCTCAGATGGTAAAGTGTCTGCCTACATTGTGGGAGACCCAGGTTCAATCCCTGGGTTGGGAAGATCCCCTGGAGAAGGAAATGGCAACCCACTCCAGTATTTTTGCCTGGAAAATCCCATGGACAGAGGAGCCTGGTTGGCTACTGTCCATGGGGTCGCAGAGTTGGACACGACTGAGCAACTCCACTATCTATCTATCTATCTATACAAATTTTAAAGATTTCTCTTAAAATTCTGTGTTGCCATGACGACACCTGGTTCCACCAGAACTTAACTTTTCTCAAATCTTGAGCTAACCAGTGCGGTTTTTCTTATGGAAATGCTTTTCTTAAGCTATGTTAATGGACTGTGTATTTACCCTAGACTTTTTTTTTTCAAGTCCATTCAACTTAAGACTCAGAACCCAGAAAGGCTCAACAAACCAGTATGTTTTACTCATATATTGTTCTCCTAATCTGTGTTAATGAAACTATATCTTTACTTGGAAAACTGCCTTACTTCAAGATTCATGTCAATTGTTTTATGGCCCCAGATAACTCACCTTATGCCAATGTTATCTCGAAATGCATGTTGTGGGTGAGGGGCCTGATGCCACTCTGAGTTTTAAGACACCTTCTTTCTCTAACTAACAGCTTGCGTATAGGTATATAACATACTGCTAAAAGCTAGCAGGGGAACACTCTTTCTGCCCCCTTCTGATGTCTATGTCAGCTTTCTCTATCTCTTTTATACTTTAATAAAACTTTATTACACAAAAGCTCTGAGTGATCAAGCCTCATCACTGGCCCTGGATTGAATTCCTCTCCTCCGGATGCCAAGAATCCCGGCATCTTTCACAACCCAGCAACAACCTTTCAGGACCAAGTTCTCAACTTGGAAAAATTTAGCCTTATTACTATTTTGGGATCTGACAGCTGTCTCTGTACTTTTAATAGAGAAGTTCTATTCATTTTTTTCAAATGAACTTTTCCAAAATGCTTCTTTGAAGTGCTAAGAATACACTTCTCGTATGTAAGTTTGTTACTTAAAGCTGATATATTGGATTTTTTCAATCAATTATTTTTGGTTATTCTGACACTTTTGTATCCTAATTCCTTCAAAGTTTTCTATTGTATCAGGAGAGCTGGATGTGTAGCTGAGAAAGTGGTAGATAATTTTCACAATAATGGAGTTTTATGTACCTTTGAATATGGGTCTATGTGATCTTTTAGAACTTTGCGACATCCCAGGCAATGTTTTGGAGCTATGCTCACCAGCTTGGTATCAGTGAAGATTATGGGTGGTCATTCAAATCCCCACTTCCTATTCACTTCTGGAGAGAGACTAAAAGAAGTAACCATCAGCACAAGGTGACATGCTATGCATTTATTTATTTCTTGTTTTAGAATTTTCCCAAGTTGGGGTGTGGGAAAGGAGTTAGATATTTTTCATGTCAAGTGCTTCTTACATAAAGATATGTCAAGGGCCTCCTATATATAACGCCTCATGGTTTCATGAAAGTGAAAATGAAAGATGGATGAGTGGCATTTGTCATGGATTTGATTGTTCTTTTACGTCCATAAAAGGAGTACTAATTCATAATTGGGGCAGTCCCCTCCTATTGGTGAGAATGAATTGTCTGAACTTACAGATAAAGACTAAATAGGCTTTGGATTCCAAATATTTATTCCATTGAAATTGAATTGTGCCAGGTTTGGTTTAAGGTTATCCCCAGTATAACTAGTCACGGGAAAATATAAGAATAAACAATTCAAAGATGGTACTAGTCAATGGATATCATATGCAGGGAAGGCAGCCTCACTGCTGTTGAGGGCCCAAAGGATCGTTTAGTTTTTGCTAGCACAACGTAAAGAAAATCAAGAAGTGCACAGTGGCTAATATAATAGACGTTGGAGCATGAGGCCAGAGAGTACTATGTAGAATCCAGGGTGGGTGCAAATAGTCAGGAATTCCTTGAGGTGGTGAACAAAGACAGCTGTCTTTCCAGCACAGACAATTCCATATTCAGATCTTATGCAATCGGGTGTTCGAGAAATGTTTGGAAACCACTGTCTATGGTAAAGCCAAAAATGTGAGCATCTTACAATATTGGATTGGTCCTTGCGAAAAATCATGAAGAGAAGGAATTGGTTTTCAGGACATTGGATTGTGAGGTGGAGCCCCTGGATGGGAATCCATACTACCATCCAGCACCCAGGAGCTCTAGGCGTTCGCCCCCTGGAGGCTACTCCAAGTGGTATTTTCAAGATAATTCATCCTGAGCAAAATCTCCAACATCTTTGGACCCAATAGCTGAAGCTGCTTTTGGGGGATGCTTGCAGGATGTGTGTATCTCTACCTCCCCATCCAATCCCTTAGCTTGGTTTCCTGTCTTCTTCAGTAATGAAAATGTGCAGCAGCCACAATGAAGGGCATGCAAAGCAATTTGGAAATATTCACCCCCAGTGAACTGTTAGTGCTCCCCTTTGCTGCTGCTCTTCTATTGCTGCAGATGGCAAAGGGCTGGCTCCTGAATGTGTCTTCTTGAGGCTGTCGAGCAGGAAGATTATGATCAAGTTAGTCTCCTTCTCTCTCTCATTATCCTGTCCATTTGCTCCTCTGCAAATATGCTTGGTGACAAAAGTCTGGCTAATTCTGAATTTCCCCAGGCATGGTCCTCATGGAGGTGGCAGATTACCTGAGGTCTAGCATCAAGATGCCAGAGACCAGTGTATTGCTGTGTGAACAGGTTTTAGCCACCCTAGTGGAGTTTACGATCAGGAAGTGCAGGACCCCAGTGGAGCTTTCAGAATGACAGGAGAAGCAACAGAAAAGAGACATCACAGCGCTGGGAGCACGGAGACAGCTTTATGTACATGTTCTTACAGGGTTTGGCTAAACATTTTGTACGGTTCATGTGGAACCCGTGAAGTACTGTCGTCTCCTTCCTGACGTGAAGCAGAAGTATTGCAACACAATGGCCCGACTGTGACACTTGGCAGCCATGCTTGGTACGAAGTGCTGTCCTGTTGTTACTCTTTGGAAGTAGCTCCCGGTGATGTGAAAAGGCTCCCAGGGAAACAGCAGCTATCCCAAGCCACAGAAAGGCCATCAGGCATCTTTGCAGGTCACCAGTGAGGCTCTGATTCACTTCCTGCTCTCATGCAGAATTGGAAGAGGGGAGAACAGGGAGAGAGTCAGAGGGAGGAGGGAGATTTTTTCCCAGTCAAGCCACAAAGCTTGGGGACCCCTCTTTCATAGTCTTGGGTCTTCAGAGTGATCAACTGTGGCCAGGAGTCTTTGGGGCCAGTCCAAGTCAGCCCATGGGTCTGGCCTTGGGGGAAAGCAACGAATGAGGCAGAAAAACAGACAAGTGGGAAGTGGTTGCTTGGTGCTGAGTTTGGCTTAGAGTTTAGAGCTCCACTGAAGCTTTCAGCCTCCAAGCAGAACTCACAGGGGAATGAAACCCACAGGAACCCAAACAAGGTTAAAGCTTGGCAAGAAACCACTGGGGAGGCCACATGGCTTTTCACACAGCTCGGCCCGAGGTCTTTCAGGGGCTTGAGCCACCTTTCACCAGTTTCTTTGGACTCATTTGAACCAGAGTCATTGAATGTATTCAGTCAGGACTTCAGTCTTCCCAGAAACAGAACCCCGTTCTCACACCCAAGCCCATGTCCTCAGCTGGTGAGTTATTATTTACCCCCGTTGCCCAGCCAGGCAAGGAAATCTGGCGTTGTTTTTGTGAAGAAATTCACCCTGGGATGGAGGCAATGTGGGGTTGGAAAAGGAAAATATGAGCTTTGGAGCCGAGACTCTCAGGCTCTGTTGGGTGAGCCCCCACCCCGACCCCCCCCTCTCTATAATAGACATAGAAAAACTGAGGTGATGTCGTCATAGCAGCTGCTGATGGCCTGACAGACAGTTTCCGCAGCGCTACATGAGGCCCTTTGGTGTCCCTGTCAGGAGATTGGCAGCTGAATGACACCAATGAGGCCAGGCCCGTATTCCCTCTGGGAATGCAGCCCTAATTGATAGACAGAGGCAAAGAGAAGGATTGTTTTTGAACCTGAAAAGAATCCCCTTTTTCTCTCCCTAAAGCTCATGCCCCTACTCTCCACAGCTCTATTTTTCCCCTCTCCCCCAACACTTTTTTTTAAAGGTGTTTTGTTCCAGAGCAGTTACAGAGCTTAATGGAACTAAATGACTTTTACCCTTCACAATCTGTCACTCAAAAGCCCGACTCCAGGACGGTTAAATAAAGTCCTTTCAGAGGCAGACAGGAGAGGAATGTGTCAGTCAGGCAACAGACCCCGTTGTGTTTTCATCTGTCAGAGGGGTGACGGGGAGACCGGTGGGCCCCAGGCGGGGCGAATTCCCAGCAGCCGCTAAGAGGCCTCGACAAACCCAGGTGTGGAGCCAAAATGTCACCCAATCACCAGCATTCTTGAGGTGTGGGCTCACAGCCCCCAGGCACTCGGGTTTGCAATCAACTATGAGATGTTTGGGCAAACTTTCAGCACAGGTTTCATACTAAGCATTTTTAACATAAAACCAACCACTAAGTGCTTGGTATCCGTACAAGGCATGGCTTTCAAATTAATACACAGCTTAGCTGCGAGCACCACCGACAGTAATCCTCTGGCTGAAAGGTCTTCAGGTAGACTCCAATTCCAAACCAATTTTGTAGAGCCACTTGGTTTTTTTTTTTCTAATACTTTCCCTTCATATTATATGACAATCCATTAATCTTGCCCATTAACTTAAAATTACTGGGCAATTTTTTTATTTTTTTGGAGGGTTCTGAACAGTTGCTTTTGTTCGCTGTTGATTCAGAGCTTCACATGGAAAATGTCCACCATTAGACACCCTATTGATCTATTGATCTTTTATGTTTTGGTGATGTTTCCTGTAAGGGGTTAAAAAAAAAAAAACGAGAAGGATGAGAATGGGATGAAATGAGATGGATGCCATGGAGACGTTGATTTAAACAAGCAGGGCTTGTTCTCATCAGAGCGCTACAATAGATTGTTTTACCTGGGGCTGACCTTCTAGGTGTCCAGGTGGGAGAGTCACCCACTGACCTGGATGAGTGGCCTGCTAACAGCCCTGGGGCTGACAGGAGAGGAATTCTGTGGGGTCTCAACTCTGAGGGTTGTTCTGGCTCCAGGTTAAACTTGGGCATGTTATTTATTACTTACTTGCTTTCTTTCCTTTCTTTGGGATATTTTGCATAAAATGAAGGGATTTCTGCCTCCTCCCCAGTATTTTTTTTTGTTGTTTGTTTGTTTTTCTTTGATGGGCTACCTTCCACCTCCTAACACACTATTCCCAAGACAGGTAGAGATTAGCACTGATTCTGTCTTCCTCTTTTCCCCCTTTTCACCCCAAGGTCAGATTGAGATATTGGAGTGTCCATTTCCTAACTGTTCCTGGGACCACTCATGACACTTAGTGTCTGTACACCGGTACTTTAGTTAATAAGAAAGTCCCCCCTCTTCTCTCCTTCCTTCTCTCTGTAGCCAAAATGTAGACAGCTGTTTTCTCCTATCTGTGTCCTGGGTTGGGAAGATCTCATGAAGGAGGAAATGGCTACCCACTCCAGTATTCTTGCCTGGAGAATCCCTTAGACAGAGGAGACGGGCAGGCTACAGTGCATGGGGTCACAGGGTCGAATGTGACTAAGCAACTAACACTTTCACTTTCAGACACTGTTTTCTCTTATCTGTGCGTTGGGCCTCTAGGGCTAAGCTGGTTTTAGACAAACAGGGCTTCCCGTGTGGCACTAGTGGTAAAGAACCTGCCTGCCAGTGCCGGAGATGTAAAGAGACGTGTGTTGGGTCCCTGGGTCGGGAACCCTGGAGGAGGAAATGGCAAGCCACTTCAGCATTCTTGCCTGGACAATCCCATGGACAGAGGAGCTTGGTGGGCTACAGTCCATAGGGTTACAAGGAGTCGGACACAACTGAAGCGACTTAGCATGCGTGCATGCTGACAAACTGAACTGAAATTCAGAAGGCCTTCGGACAGACTGATATACTCTGTCAAGCTGAAGAAGTTCAGAATGTGGTTAAGATTAACTGGCACAATTCTGTGTTCACAAAGCTAAACATTTTCCAAAGAAATAGATTTTCAGCATTTTGTCACAATATGGGAGATTAGCGAGTCAAGGAGACCCAACCAGAACCAGCTAGCAGCGACCAAGCCAAACAGCTCATTCCTACCTTGGGGCAGAGAACACAGTTCTCTTATCTTCACTCATCAGGCACCTGAGCTGCCTGAGAGCTCACTGCTCCTCCTGTTGCCAACAGGGGACTCTGGGTGAGATTTTCGGCCCTTAGAAAACTTCGTGGGAACAATATTCCACTAGAATACTAATGAAGTCTTCAACTTCAGTCCTAGAAATATGTGCTTGGAGGCTTCCTGAGTCCATCCTTCACTGATTATTAACGATCTGCCACACTTAGAAAAAAAGCCACTTCTCAGCTCACTTTCTGCCTGGCTTCCCTTCCCTCAGCCTAAGACAAACATCACGTCTGGGGTACTGCTGGGAACACAGGAGGCATCTACACAAGGGAAACAATTTTTTCTTTATGCCTGAGACTGAAAAAAGAGGCAATGGCTTCTGTTTTTAAAATTAATGGCTACATGAAAACTTGTAAGCAAAGGCTTACTGTTTTTGAAAATTTTTTAGGGAGGACTCCATTCCTCCAAATTCTCCATAGGTGGCACTCAGAAAGTTGCTCTTCCTTAGTGGTCCAGTGATTAAGGCTATGCACTTCCAGTGAAGGGGGTTTGGGTTCAATTCTTGGTTGGGGAACTAGGATCCTGCATGCCAAAAAAAAGCAAATAAACACATACACAAACCTCAAACCAAAAATGAACCAAATCCTACTTGTTGCTCCAGTAGCCCCCAAATTTAGTCTATTAAAGCACAATTAGGAGCAAACAGTTTTTATCTTTCCTGCACATTTTCTAGTTGGTAGGTGATGAGAGGGAGAGAGCAGCTTGTTGATAAGTCCTGGTCCTGTCACCCAGTGCTGACACCTCAGAGTTGGTTTGCTTGTGCCCACATCTAACCAAAACCTCATGTCCACTCAGTTCCAATTGCAGTCAGTCCTGTGGTTTGATGGTGGGTGGATACGACATTCACATATTGGTCGTAATACATCTCTCAGCCTTCATACTCAAATGCTGCTTGTTAAACATACATCCAGCTGGGTTTTCATTCAAACGACTGCTAAACTTTTTATCTTGGATGGATGCTATAAGGGACACAATTTCCTT
This sequence comes from Ovis canadensis, assembly GCF_042477335.2. Taxonomy (NCBI): domain Eukaryota; kingdom Metazoa; phylum Chordata; class Mammalia; order Artiodactyla; family Bovidae; genus Ovis; species Ovis canadensis. Next base: position 85,050,224 of record NC_091248.1, read on the forward strand.
CCTAGAGTTGTATATGGAAGCAACCAAAAGCCACATTTGAAAGTCTGGTTAATAATGCTAAATTCATTTCTATTTATTTATTTATTTTTACTGATTTAAGTTAGAAATTCCTTTGAAAAAGTTCTACTGTTTTAACATTCGGCAACTTTAGTGCCAATTTTGCAATAAAGCACTCTTGGAGCTTCATTTGAAGATCTCAAAACAAGATTACCAAAAAGCCAGAAGAGTTGTCTGTACAGGCAGGGCTGGGGGAAACAAGGGATGAGTTTGTGAATCAGTCCATCAGTGACTCAAGGCTGGAAGCAGGCTCAGAACTTTGGCAACCTTCAGGTCCAATTCCTTTGTCATTAGTTCTTATATGATTTTTATTCAAATCAGATCAGCTTTCCCATTAATGATTTGAAATTATAATCCCAGTAATGATAATGATTAATTATAGTATGCTGACCAGACATTTTATTATTGGTATAACAAGAATCGTATATGCTCGGTGCATTTCACATACCTTCTATATACATTGTTGTTTAGTTGCTAAGTCATGTCCAACTCTTTGCGACCCATGTATTATAGCCAACCAGGCTCCTCTATTCATGGGATTTCCCAGGTGAGAATACTGGATTGGATTACCATTTCCTTCTCCAGGGGATCTTCCAGACACAGGGATCAAACCCACCTCTCCTGAATTGGCAGGTGGATTTTCTACCACTGAGCCACCTGGGAAGCCCTTCCTATGCATACGCTTGTTTAAAAAGACAAAAATGCCCTGAATGGGGTAGCGGTTATAGCAATTAAGAGTACGGCCTCTGGTGATGAACTACCTGTTTTCAAAAGTTGGTCCTGCCACTTACTAGGTGTGATCCTTGTCTATAAAATAGGGGTGATAATAGTACCCACTTCATAGGGTGAAGTTCATGTACAGAAAGCCCTTAGAACTGCATCTGGCACATCATAAGTCCCATGTAAGGTTATGACTTATTATTATTTTGTTCTGCTGTGTGCAGCCTATGTTAATAATTCAAGGGTTTCAGCTGGTTAGGAAGAGCATTCTTCATCAATAACAGTAGCATCCTGCATTTCCTCCCACCACCATTCATCTTCCAATTCGTTGTTCTGTTGGTATGTAAAGTGGCCCAAGGCTATGGTTTTTCCAGTAGTCATGTATGGATGTGAGATAAAGAAGACTGAGGATCAAAGAATTGATGCTTTTGAATTGTGGTGCTGGAGAAGACTCTTGTGAGTGCCTTGGAGAGCAAGGTGATCAAACCAGTCAATCCTAAAGGAAATCAACCCTGAATATTCATTGGAAGGACTGATGCTGAAGCTGAGGCTCCAATATTTTGGCCATCTGATGCAAAGAACCAACTCATTGGAAAAGACCCCGATGCTGGGAAAGATTGAAGGCAGGAGGAGCAGGGGACAACAGAGTATAAGATAGTTGGATGGCATCACTGACTCAATGGACATGAGTTTGAGTAAACTCCAGGAGATAGTGAAGGACAGAGAAGCCTGGCGTGCTATAGTCCATGGGGTCACAAGAGTTGGGCACAACTTAGTGACTGATTAGCAACAACAAGGCTGGCAGCCGTGAATTTCTGGTAAGTGAGTGGGTTTTTAAAACCTTTCAGAAAAAGCTCTCTGGTGAGCAACTCACCTGGAAGGGAAGGATTCCTGAGGATTCCAGGATGGTACCTTGTCCTCTGAATCCCTGAGCATTCCTCTTCTTTTTTAAAATTTTTATTTATTATTTATTCGGCTGCATCAGGTCTTCATTGTGTCATGCAGGGTCTTTCACTGAAGTGCACAGACTCTCTAGTTGTGGCTTGTGGGCTCTTAGTTCCCTGACCAGGGGTTGAACTAGAGTATTCTCAACCACTGGACCACCAGGGAAGGCCCCTTGCGGATTCTTCGTGCTCTGCAGTCTCCAAAGTGCTGGGCCTGAACCTTGAGGGTTGTATTTTTTCAAGATGTTTGACACTGGTCTCATTAAACCTGTCTTGGGTCTCCCCCAGGCTGCTCTTGATCTTCACTGCTAAGTGCCATGGCAGGATATTAAAGTGGCCTCGTCTGTTAAGAAAATAGTCTTGAAACTGGAGAAGGGCTCTGAGCAGGGCACTGAAGAGTATGACTGCTCAGTGAGGGCATTCTTAAAACCCAGACCCCCTCCCGCGGCCCAGCCTGGGGCGTTCTCAGGCCATCTCATATGGTGGATGCAGTCATAGCCTCAGGGTATCAACCACGGTCATATTCTGCTGCGATGCTGTGCCCACTGCTTTCTAATTGCTGCCAGATCTGCCAGTTTTCTTTCGGCAAGGTCCACCAGCTCTGCATACCAGCCAATTTAGTGATAGGTCAGATAACCCTCAATTTAATTCAGTTTAACTGAGTTACTATTCATTAATCATCTATCTATGCCTTTAATCATTGGTCTTCTTTCCTATAAAGAATCTCCTGTGTACCTATTAATGTGAAACAAGAAAACCAGCAGAATCAAACTTTTTTAACTTCAATTTCTGATAACTTTTGTCCTCCACAAGTCAATTTTGAAGCATCTATCATTTTTGACTTCTTTTAGAAATCAGCCCAGCCTGCTGTCTGGCTCTCACCTCTTGCAGGTTTGCCTGGGTGTGGTGGGTTTACATGGATGTTCCCCTCCCCACCTTTGTTTGGCAAATGTGAAATAAGGAATGCCTGATTTTGAACCTTGACTGTGTTTGACCTGGCCGCAGAATAGTCCACAGGCACGATACAGGTCAGAGCTAACTGGCTCATGTGGAGACCAAAGCCATTTGGCACAGCCATAGAATACACTAATTCTCGTAGCACTAACATCCACCCCTGGCAGGAAGCACTCTGCCCAAACAACCTGTTGCTGGGGGTGGGGGAGGGTGGGGTTCAAATTAGAGTAAGTAGTGGTGTGGTCTTTCAGTCTCATGAATATCAATTTTGTAGTGAGGACATAGTTGTAAATCAGCAAATGAATTGTTTTAGTGTTCTCAGATAGGATGGTGGGCACATGGGGATGGACTGGAAAGGTAATGTTAGGCGTCAGTGGTCTTGTCTGCCCCCTTTCTCTTTCCGTTGGGAAATTGCTTCTTTGTCCTAGATGCCTCTGGTGGATTGTTAAGCATTGAACCTCATCCTTGGCTATCTCAGTCTCTTCAGGCTACTGTAATAAAGGAACACAGAACTGGGTGACTTATAAACAGCAGAATTATTTTTCTCACAGTTCTGAAGCAGGGGAGTCTGAGATCAGGTCGCCAGCACAGTGAGAGTGCGGGCTGCGGGCTGCTGGCTTACTTCTCCTTGTGTCTTCACACTGGAGAACGGAAAGAGGAAGCTGTCTCCTGACTCTTTCAGAGCACTAGTCCCAATCGTGAGGGCTCCACCCCCATGACCTCATCTAATCCTAATTATCTCCCCAAGGCCCACCTGCTAACAGTGTCAGATTGGGGTAGGGTTTCAACACATGTATTTTGAAAGGACATGGATATTCAGCCTATAATATAGGACCTGAGAGGTAAGCCCATGACCTAAACCTGGTTGAATCCAGTCTTCCTTCCCACTGGGATTGGGCCAAGGCTTGAGCAGGTGACCTAACTAATGTCAATCATGTCTTTCCAAGATAGTTTGTGGGCCCTGGGACAGATTTAGGGCCTCTTGCTTTTGTATATAAAGGTATCCTATGATAAGAAAGAATGAGGGCAACGTATTAAAAGAGAGAGACAGGTAGAGAGATGGGGAGGGGGGAGAAGAAGGAGGAGGAGGAAGAGGAAGAAGAAGGAGAAGAAGGGAAGGGGAAGAAAGTAGAGGAGGGTGGGGGTAGGGAAGGAAGGAGAGATACAGACCAAAAGACAGAATGTTGCTATTACTTCCCTCTTTATCTTCCCAGCTTGTGAGCTACATTATGCTTCTGGTTGTTTATGCTGGGTTTCTTTCTCTAACAGTGGAGTGGTGACTGACTAATGGACCAAGTTTAGCTATTCTTCAACTAACTACTTGGCTTTGGCAATCTCTTTAATGCACGCAGTTCTTCCCTCATTTTTAAGTAAAGTTTAGCTACATGGTGAGTACACAGTGCCTCTTAGGAAATGTTCGTGGAATAAATGAAGTAGCTAATACTACAGGGTAGTAAGTATTGGGTTTAGCTCTGAAATTGCCAGCGTGTGATCATTTTGACCTATGAAAAAAGTGATTTCATGTGATTAAGCCAACAGCATCTTCAGCTACTGAGAAGGAGAGCTGGACTGTCAGTTACCATTTATTGAGACTCTGCTCTATGCAAGTATGAGGGTGCTGTGAAGAAGTTAAGATGGAGGAAACAGGAGGCTTCTTGGGGAGACTAGAGACTCATGAGGGACTTAGAGCTTACAAAGAAAACATTGCTAGAGTGTGGGCCTCACTCCACAAACTAGTGAAGAGATTAGTCATTTGCAGGGAAGATTTCATCTTCATCAATGAAGCGCACCATGTACAATCTACGAATAACCTGGATTTAGTGTCACATTCAGAGAAAAGCTCTGTCACTACGGTTCCTAGAATCCCTCCCTTGGCAAACTTTCTCAGAACCCTTGTGGAACTGTCATATTTCAGCCCAAAGAGTCAAAGGTCAAGGAAAATATTGAACACGGTATGCCTTTTCAATATCTTATGCCAATTCACCCTGTCCGCAGGAGAAATTTCTCTTTTCATCCCCTTTGTTTGGAAAACAACCAACTTAAAATTTTATCTGTGTTTCATCAAATCTGAACTCATATTAAGCAGAGGCTGAAGAATAAGTAATGGGACATAGCCAAAGAATAACGAAAGTTTTGCTATGACTTCTAACTCCCTGTAACTGGGCTCTCCCATTAGGTGGCATTTGAAATGACCGTTCATGCTTCTGTCCATTCGTCTTGATTTAGATTTCTCGATGTGGTGCAGCAGTCTGGTGTGGAGATTTTTCCTAAATATCTTAACTTTGGGGTATTTGCTCACCAGTTCTCCTCCACGTAATGTGCACTTAAAACAACAGAGCCAGAGCCTGGCAGTTTGCCAAAATCAGGCTGTTAGCTGATCTCATGTAGAAAAAGGATTCCTTGTTGAGAGAGCATGGTTCTTCACCTTCTTGGAGCGGTCATGAGGTTCACCTGCCTTTGGCTACTCGCTGGAGCCTAATGACTTCGGAAGTGCTCCGGAAAGGGAGCACTTCCCAGGTCTGAGCAAACAGCATTTACCTTCTTTTCTTATTTATTTAAGGTGAGGCATTGTTTTTGTCCTGCTCCCTCCTTTTACTTAAAAGAAAAAAATCACCTTTCAGAGTGACTATTTTGCCAAACCTGCCCATCAACATAAAGAACTTTGGGGATGTCTTAGTGGACCTATAGAATATGTGCTCTAATTTATGTCTGACGGACTTAAGAGTAAAAATACACGTGGTAGAGGCCATGGTCACCAGCGTGCAACACTGATGTTTTAACTTATCTTCTTCAAACAGGAGAGGTGTTTTTCTTCCGGGCTTACATAAATACAGCAGTTGAATGCAGTCTAAATCATGGTATGCGGCTGTGGAGCCCTTCGGCTTTGCCAAACCCTCTTGCTTGTGCTCTCACATTTTACAAGGGGGCAGTCCCGTTGCTAAAGGAACTCTAGTCACTTTTTCATGAATGTCCTGTGATTGGCAGGAATGCTGGCTGTTGTTAAGTATCATATTGTTCCGTTGTGGAGAATATTTTTTATTGTTAGTTCAATAGCTTTTCACAGTTATTAAACCAGAGCCATTGTCCCTGGAGGCTCCCAAAGGCTCAGTGACTTTGGAGCCTGGAGGGAAAAAGTACACATGCACAAAAACCTGTCAGTTATCCTCATTGTTTCAATGTGGCTGTCATACTTTGACTGTGGCACTTAAGGTGTTTTGGAGGAAATGTTGAGAAAGTGGCTTTTCAAGTATTTTATAGCTGACTTCTTTTCATAAATAAGAGCTCATGGGACCAAATTCAATCACAAATATTTTTTTGAAATGCTTAACTTTAAGGAATAGTAGACCAATACTTGGAGAAGGAAATGGCAACCCACTCCAGTATTCTTGCCTAGAGAATCCTGTGAACAGAGGAGCCTGGTGGGCTGCGGTCCATAGGGTCGCACAGAGTCGGACACAACTGAAGTTACTTAGCATGCATGCATTCATTGGAGAAGGAAATGGCAACCCACTCCAGTATTCTTGCCTCTGGAGGATCCCAGGGACAGAGGAGCCTGGTGGGCTGCTGTCTATTGGGTTGCACAGAGTTGGACATGACTGAAGCAACTTAGCAGCAGCAGCAGCAGCAGACCAATACTATTATAATGATACATTAAAGCATATAGATTAAAAAATGTTTTCTATGTTAGTAGATCTGGCCAAATATCCCATAATTCCAAGAGAAATGCCTGCCTGAAATCATTGCTACATCTAAGTAAAATGGTCCAAGAAGGAGATGAATAGATGTTATCAATAAGGGAGGCATGTACATGTCTCTGCTAGGAAGATCCCCCAGCTTACTTAGTGGAAAATGAAAATATCCCATATTCCCATAAGTGAGCTTGGTGGATGGCCTTGTACTGCAGTTCTTAGTAACAACTGAGAACTTGCCAGGAGAATAAGACAGCCCTTGACACACCTAAGTGTTAGTGTGAGGAGAGAGTGCAGGGCCTGGGGCTGTTTCCTCAGGGTCAGTATGAGATCCTAACAGGAGCACATTGTCTTATGGGAGTCACCCTGGGGAGGAAACACTTAAGATCTTTCAAGAACACTCAAGTTTCTGGGTACTGACAAATGTTTCATTGTATCTCCTGACCACACGGAGCTGGTTCCTGCAGATTTCACTCTGCTCAGCTCTTTGTGCACTTTCTGTTTTGTTTTCTTTTTCTTCTTTGGAGCAGAGATGGTGAGGCCCCAAGAACCATACTAACCCTCAAGTCAGTGGATGCACAAGTCAATCTTCTGCTGAAAGAAAAATGGATTCTTATTTCTCTTTTCTCTGGCAACAACTGGGCGTGGGCAGGAGCTCTGTTTATCTAAACAAAACCAGAAGATGTATCACCTACCTAAGCTTTGCTGGCCAGCTCTTTTCTGATCATGCCACTCCAGGGCAGGTTTCTGAAGATCTTTTATTTCTCTAGAAATCACTGCAACTCTATAGGAACATACCCTGATACTGTGGTCGACGAGTGCATGATGATTGCGTTTGTTCTGTTTGAACATGGTTTTCTGCTTCTTTTCGTAAAAGAGTCTCTCCATTCCTGGAAGCTTCCTTTAGATATTGTCTCTTCCTCCCTGCCTGTTCCCCACCCGAATTCCTGCCACTCTTTATTTCCCACCAAGGGAAGTTGCTGCTGCTGCTGCTGCTAAGTCGCTTCAGTCGTGTCCGACTCTGTGCAACCCCATAGACGGCAGCCCATCAGGCTCCCCTGTCCCTGGGATTCTCCAGGCAAGAACACTGGAGTGGGTTGCCATTCCCTTCTCCAATGCATGAAAGTGAAAAGTGAAAGTGAAGTCGCTTAGTCGTGTCTGACTCTTAGCGACCTCAGTTAGGGAGCCCTTTAACAGAGACTTGGAGGGCCTACCCCTCCCTGTGAAAACACTGACGGACCATTGTGCCCTGACTGAATCTTTCCATCACCTATAATGTATATTTTCTACATTTAATTTATGTTTTTAGTCCACATCTTACATTTTGCCTGTAAACATTTTGCCTGCAAACATTTCCTGCATCATTTGAAAGGGGTTTGCTGGGCTCTGCCTTCTGTATTAACAGTTAAAAGAGGGAAGATAAATCTTGAATGTTAACTCAAGACTACGTTGGTAAAACTGGTTTTTAAGAAAGAAACGTAATGGTTAAGTTTACTCATTCACTAAAACAACCCCACTTTACTTAGTGTTGAATCCATCCTTCCTGTTGGTATACACTCAAGGAGGCTTTGTGGGATGATTTCAATAAAATGGACCAGCATCTGATCTTGAAAAAACAACATCTTTTTGTAGAAAAGAGGCTGGAAGGATACATACCCCCAAATGGCAGCATGATTAGCTTTGGGATATTTGCATCATTTTTTCCTATGCTTTTCATACCTTTTTATATAGTGTGAATTTGTGCATATATTTTAAAATAGGATATTTTATTCATAAAAGTGAAAGTCACTCAGTCGTGTCCAACTCTTTGGGACAGAATTCTCCAGGCAGAAATACAGGAGTGGGTAGTCATTCCCTTCACCAGGGAAATCTTCCCAATTCAGGGATCGAACCCATGTCTCCCACATTGCAGGCAGAATTCTTTACCATCTAGGCTACAAGGAAAGCCCAGGAATACAGGAGTGGGCAGCCTATCCCTTCTCCAGTGGATAGTCCCAACCCAGGGATTGAACTGGGGTCTCCTGCATTGCAGGTGGATTCTTTACCAGCTGAGCTACCAGGGAAGCCATTTTATTCCTAACCTTTCCCCAGAGCTATTTAGCATTGTGGTGATTTCTTAATGTGTTATTTATGAGGAGATTATGCCTCCAGTGAAGATCTGCGTGTAAGGTCTTAGTCTGCTACCTACATTTGTATGTCACTCAGAATAACTCAGATTTTCTCATGTGCAAAATGAGGACAGTAACCTCATTGTAGAAATTAAGGTGAGACTCTACTGAGATAAGCACAAAGAAAATGTTGATATGTGTGAAGGGCTACCCACATGAGAGGAATAACCATACCTCTCCTCTGTTTGGGAGGAATCCACGGGGCAAATGTAGATCGAAGATTTGAAACAAGGGTATGTATACCTGGTGACCTGACATTCAGGTTAGCATGAGTGGAGGAGCCTTTCCCAGGAGCCTTTGAACTTGTACAAGTAGCTTAATTTCTCAGTGGTCCCTTCCAGTGCTGTTTTGTGAAGGGAAAGTATATGTGTGTGTGTTGGTAACCAAAGTGCTCAAAATGTAATACATGAAGACATTCAACTACATGCAAAAGTAATCATTGGAGCACCATATAACCTCACCACCTGACTGATCCAAGTTAAGTTAGTTAAAGTTAAGTCGCTCAGTTGTGTCCGACTCTTTGCAACCCCGTGGACTGTAGCCCACCAGGCTTCTCCATCCATGGGATTCTACAGGCAAGAATACTGGAGTGGGTTGCCATTTCCTTTTCCAGGGGATCTTCCTGACCCAGGGACTGAACCCAGGTCTCCCGCATTGCAGGCAGATGCTTTAACCTCTGAGCCACCAGGGAAACCAAGAGTCTTGTTAAAAGACTGGTTGATATGGTGCCAGATGTTTGATAAGTCACAGAAAAGTAAAATGATTAAAAAGCAGAAACCCAAACCAAACAGAGTCTCTCATAGGACACCCAACTAATTCACTAACTATAACTGCTCTCCAGGGGACATGAACCTCAGTGGAGTGTTCCTGGCTCCCTAGGAAGCAGTAGATGGTAGGGTCTGGCTGTGGTGACAATGAAGTGAACTTCTGGAAGCAGAGACAGGTGGTAGAGAGCATTGGAGGGGAGATACCTTGACCATCTGTGGAAGCTCCCGACCCCCTGGGTCCTGGTGATGACACCCTGTCTGAGAGGCTCAAAACCATTTTCAACACCACTCACATGCCAGGAGTGGCTGTTGCTTATGTAGTGGACTGCTCAGCGCTGAAGGGGTTACGTGTAAGAGTGATCAAAGATTTAAACTGTCATGTTGACGGTAAGCTGGGGAACAGGCTGTGCAGGGGTCTTAATAAATCTGCCCTTGACTTATGGCCGAACCTCATTCAGCAGAAAATTATTTCTGTAGCATATTGAGTGCTGTGCTCTGATGGAGACAGAAATAAAAGAAAGGTGGAAATGAGGAGAAGAGAATGGAAATTCAACCCACATGCGGTGGGGAGGATTCTTCAGTACATTCTTTCTCAGATAAAATAAGAAACAGAATGTGTAGGACTCTCAAAGTATGGTGCATTCCTTTGATTACTAATATGTCTTAGGGGAAGAAAATGGACGAGGAGTAATTCTCAGTGAAGACTGATATGGAGTGGAGGGAGGGGGTTAGGAGGGAGAAAACCTTGTGATTTAGACGTAATTGTCCATTCATTTGTTCACAGAGACCACCAGGTTTTATTGAACGCTTACTATGAATGAGAAGGTGTGGGTATGAGGATGAGCATGGTGTCTTACTGAGTTAGATCTACACAATCATTCAGTTCAGTCGCTCAGTCGTGTCTGACTCTTTGCGACCCCATGAATCGCAGCACGCCAGGCCTCCCTGTCCATCACCAACTCCCGGAGTTCACTCAGATTCACGTTCATTGAGGCAGTGATGCCATCCAGCCATCTCATCCTCTGTCGTCCCCTTCTCCTCCTGCCCCCAATCCCTCCCAGCATCAAAGTCTTTTATACACCTAGAATTGGTTCAGCACCAGCTCAGTTGGGATTCTCTGGTGGCTCAGACAGTCAAGAATTTGCCCACAGTGCAGGAGACCTGGGTTTGATCCCTGGGTTGGGAAGATCCTTTGGAGGAGGACATGGTAATCCACCCCAGTATTCTTGGCTGGAGAATCCCCATGGACAGAGGAGCCTGGCAGGCCCCAGTCCATGGGGTCGCAAAGAGCCGGACATTACTGAGCGACTAAGCACAGCACAACACAGTTCAGTGTAGCACAGTGGCAACCATCTTTGAAGAAAGTTTGAGAGAATATAGTAAGATTTTAGGGATGAGAGAAGGGCCAACACTTTTTCCCAAAACATTTTCCCAACTCAATGTAAAGAACAGAGTTTTCATTAATTTGAAAGGCTAATTTAAAATAAAACAGCTAATCTCTTTCATAGTTGATATGTGATTTAAATCTTCATATTTTTCTTTATAACATTTCAGAAAGAAAAGAAAGGTTAAGATTGAGAGAGTCTGTGCTTTTCAGGCCAGTTCATAAAAGCACAAAGAACCCTTTCAATCCCAGACCAGAGATAATTTGAATTCAATGGATAATTTAGGAGACAGGACTTCTCTTTCTGCCCGTTTTGAAACTATTGGGAAAACCTCAAGAAAAACTCAAGAAAATAATGAAAGATTTTCCTCTTTTGAATAATTTATTTGCTGCTTGTTTGTTGGTTTTCTCTCCATCCTTTCACTCCCAGAGCTGTAATGAGTTAGGAACATAAGGTGTCAGATATTGGTTTGCTGTTGGTCTTGGGGTCTCTGAATTCATGACCCCTGTGGGCATTCCAGGCACAGATAATATATAATTTACAGAGATCTGCAGCTTTCATTTTCTCTTCCCTCTAGTTTTGAAGCTTTTTGTTCAAAGAGGTGATTTGTTACCCTCTGTTGCTGGAAGCTTTAGCAGAGAACCTGATGCTCTGTGGTACCCAAGCTTTGGGAGAATCTCCCTGACCCATCTATCTATATGCTTCTGTGGGCAGGGATGCTAGACTCTTCCCATCTCAGGGTGTAGCAGGACCAAGACAGAACCAGGTGGCTGTCATAAGGCAAAAGGTTTAAGGCAAAGATTCAAATCATATGTGAAAAGAAAGATTCTTGTCTAAAGTAGTGAGTGTGGTGGTTGGACGAATAGGGGCAAGGAAGTGGCGCGCCAGAAGGAGAACTGTGCTCATGTTAATTTCTCGGCGATTCAGGGGGCAAAGCTATGGCTAGTCCAGGGTTTGTTCCATGAAGGACTGGACTGCCAGTTAACTGAGCTGGGTTCACCCTCAAACATGCAATATTCTAGTACAGTTTATTTGCCCCCTGAGTGTCCAGTAAAGAGTGTCCAGAAGGGTGTAGGTCCCTGGAGATGGAATGAATCCAAAGGATTCTTTGTGATTTTCCCATTTCTACCCCTATCGCTAACCCCATTGGCATCTCCATCTGAGAAGGGAGGGTTGAACTCAGTAGTTTGAAGAGGATGGTGGGGCAGGGGGTGGGGGGTGGGCAGGGAGGTGGTGTGCGGTTAGCTCTCCAGGTAAACTTGGATAGAGCCTTGGGCTTGTAGACTTGGAGAGGCTGATGAAAGCAACCATTGCCAAGAAAACAGGCTGCTATTGATCAAGCTTCTCTCAGTGTGTTAAATATTTAATGATGTATTTCATTATTTGAAGGATGTTACTCATCAGCTCAATTTAGTATGTTTTTATGAACACATTAAAAAAAAAAACACCTTACCACCTATTTATCTATACAAATAAATTTTATCCTAACAGGGACCCTGGTGAAGAATATATTATGTACAGATACTTATATACCTTGCGATGACTTTGGCCACCCTTGGTGGATTATGTCATCAGGCTGTTCCTGGTTACCCCCACATAATTACAAGAAAAGAACACACCTCTTTTACTTTCCTCATGGTGTGTAAAGACTAAAGCGATGCTACTCCCCACCAAGACTCCAAGTTCTCCAGCAAGCTTTTGTAGAAGTGAAAATAATGATGATTTTATTTTGATTATTGTAATTTGGTCACCTTAACTTAGAACCAGAAGTGAAGCAGACATTTGATGGTGTCATGAATATTGTGAGTTATATGATATCTACTTTAATTCACAACCTATGAATAAATTCATGCTGTCTTTTTACAAGGTCATATATCTCTTTTGGCCCAAATCCTGCCATGACACATACCAAATGTGTTCTCTGAGAACCTTTCTCTCTCTGCTTAAGAGATGACTATGAGAAAGCATCTGGTCTAAGTGTTCAGAGTGGCTGAAACTCTCTCTCTTCTCCTTTTCCACTGTCCATTCTCTCCTTTTCTTACCTAAACTGAATTCCATTTCTTCACACTTGATTTCGGCGAGATCATGCTGCACAAAGGGACTGCAGAACTCCAAGGGAACTTTTGACAAGTGCTTTGGTGTAAGGGGATAAGAAGGAGGTGGGAGAAACTGAAGGGAAAAAAAAAAAGTGAAGCTAAGAATGAAGGGGAGGAGGGAGTACCAGTGATCACAGGAGGAGGGCTTGGTGATCAATTCCCTTTAAAATTCCTGAAACAAAAGAGACTTGAAGCATTTAAAAGAAAGGCAAACCATGGAACTCAATCAAAGTTGGAAAATTACAGGAGAGAGTGTTATATGAGCACTCCACAGTGTCAGGATATTCCATCCTCAGAGGGCATGTGTAAATCCACCGATTGGCTTCATTAAAAACTCAGGAAAAATGAAAAGCAAGGAATGTGCCTGAGTAGAATTTTTCACAATGCAAACTTGTTTTTTAGCTTGGTATATCGCAGATTGAAACTTAGCCAAATAATTGCTGGGAAAATATTTGGTTAGGTTTCGAAAGACTGTTTGGAGAAACTGACTAGTTGTAAAATGGAATATTTGGAATGACTGTCTGGGAAAGATAAACTTAAAAGCTGGAGAGGTGTACTCGGAAGACCAAAGGGAACAAAAGGGCATAGAGGAGGGCACGGTATTTTGTATTCTTGAGGATGAGAGTGAAGGCGTCTAAGCAATAGCTAATTTGCCAAATTTTGAACTGTGAATGTTTTTCTTGATATGGTTTCCAAGAAGGATTACGACTTTAGTCTTTTATGCAAAGTGGTGTCTTATTATAGAACAAAAGGCAGTAGGCTTTAGTTGCTGTATCTGAAACTCTGAATTCTGCTTCAGGCATCCATCTCCCATCTAGTTAACTGTAGAAATAAAATTGGAGGGAATTTGGCCTTCAGGTTATAGGGCTGGAAAATGCTTTGAGAGGCCTTCTGGTTGGATTACTTCTAAACCTTCCCTGACAGATGAAAATTTATCTTATTTTTAAATGTTCCCCAGAGGAAGAGTGTCCACAGACTCCCTTAGTAACTCATTCCAGTTTTTAATGATCTCCACATTCAGGAAATTCCTTCTTCTGTCTTACCTAAACCCACTCTGCTACAGCTTAAGTCCATTTTCTTTTGACCTGCCCCAAAAAGAGATGGGAAAAAGAGGTCACTCTTTTGCATCAACATCCTTCCACATAATTAAAGATAAAATTTTAAACTCAAAAATGTCTCTGCCTCCTTTTCTTTATCACATCACATCTCCCCCCTTCCTTCAGCCTTCCTGGAGGGGTTCCATCTTTCGACCTCTCGTTCACCTTTGCTGTAGCCTCAGAAACGCCCTCTGTTGTTGGGAGCCTTGCTCTGGGCTGGGGGAGCAGAGAGACTGGCAATGCATGTCCTAGCATCTTTCCCTGCAACAGAGCTGATGGAAGAGGCTAATGGCAATGACAATGTTTTAAAATTTTCATATTTTTCTTGCCCACATTATATTATATTTTTTGTGTTTAAATCACATATTAGATTTCCTTGCCCATATTATATTTGTTTTCAAAGTCGAATTGTGCTCATACAGTAGGTCTGTGGACATTAATAAGGGTATATATCTTTAGGTTTTGGAAGAGCAGAAAAAGAAAAAAAGTAGGACCGTACAATCGTACAATATACTAAGAGTTACTCTGTATAATACAAGGCTAAGTTCAATGGTGGCTCCTAGTGCCAGGCTCCTCTGTCCATGGGATTCTCCTGGCAAGAATACTAGAATGGATAGCCATTCCCTTCTCTAGGGGATCTTCTTGACCCAGGGATCAGACCCAGGGATCAATCCCAAGTCTCCTGCATTGCAGGTGGATTCTTTACCATCTGAGCCACCAGGGAAGCCCAGATAAGCAAAATAGGGGTATTTTTGCTCATGGTTTCCTTCCACTAAATACAAGCATCTCAGAAAATATCCTCTCAGCTCTGCCCAACTGATATTTGAAATTTTCCATGAATCCCATTCTGGCTCTTGGGTTGAATCACTGATCTTGCCTTCATTCTTGGGGATGAGACCCTAGATCCTAGCTAGAGACCACTTTTACCAGAACATTATACAACTACTTCCAGGGCAGGCCTTGGCTTGCTTTCTTGGGCATCAAAACTTTTAGCTAAACAAAGTAATATATCTTTTATAATTTATTTTTGTGTTAAGCTAAATTCATTTCTTATTTGTTTGCCCAGTGTCCAACATATTTTGATATTTGGGGATCAGAGACTCACAGAGATGGCTTTATTGTAACTTGCATATGTCCTAATTTCTAAAAGAACTTGAGAAACAATTTGAAGCATTCTTAGATTTCCTTGTAGTTTTCAAAATATGCTTGTGAGGGAGTTAAATGAGAAACAGGTGCTAAAAAAAACTATTGCTATTTTTATGAATCATGTATTTACTCTTGCTTGTGTCTTAGCAACATATCATAGAAGTAATCAAAGTACAAACAGAGTAGCTACTTGTCAACCACCATAAAGAGAGAGTTAATGGCAAAGCAGGGCACAGTGCTGGAAGAGAGGGTCCTTGTGGTCTCTAGGACTCCACAAAGTCACCCATGCTTATTCTTATTCAGTAAAGGACCCCTATCATGGAACAGGCATTAGTCTAAGTACCAGGGTTACTGCCCAAAATAAAGAGACAAAAGTCACTGCCCTCAGAAGAATGTACATTTAGTTTTTGTTTCCTACATTTATGGCCCACAGCACCTAATAGAGTTAGAAATTGTACTTTTAAAATGCATTCCTTATTTGGCAGCCATTAAAAATGAGTATTTATGAGAAATTTATAATCATGTAGAAAATGCTTCCTGGGTTAAAATGTTAAATGAGAATTTGTATATGTAAATTTGTATTTGAATCTGTTCTAAGTTAGAACTGAACACAGCTATTAATCATCCCTTTTAACACACATGCATGTTACAATAAATAGGCATGCAGAAAAGACTGTAAGAAAATACAACACAATGTTAATGGTGCTTGTCCTTGAGTATGGGATGACAGGAAATTCTGCTTTGTATTTTTTGCATCTTTCATTTTTGGGTAGTAATTATATATTATCTTTCAAATGGAAGGACACATGTCCATTGAAAGAAAATTACTGAATCAGAATTTTAGTAAACTTGAGAGGTATTTTTCTACGGCTTGTCTTCTAAGAACTGGAGGCTGTAGGATGATCCAACTGCTATTTTATTGTTTCCTTTCTCAATGAAAGGGCTTTGGAGTTTACTAATCACTGCATTGAAGATTCTCTTATTTACCATTTTAGAGGAAGTAGAAGCAAGAAGGTTGAGTCAACTGGTTATGTATGTGCAAACATCCAGAGGTTGTCCAGCATTGGGTGGTTGGTACACTAATGCAATTTCTATTTTGAGAACCCAAATAAGATGACTGTTTAACACAATCAAGACTGGTCAATCTGAAAGGCAGGACTCTAGGACTCCTTTTAAATTCCTGCTGTCAGGACATCTGAACCCACCACCCAACACATGGATAGTAAGTTATGGAGGAAGCAAAAGCTGCCTGGGTGATTTCTTCTTCTTCTTTTTAATAAGAAGGAAACTCAATCAAACTTTTACATACAAATATGATAAAGTTCTGTTGCTCAGCTTTTAATGATAGCATGGAATTCTAAGTAAACATGGATGAAATACAACTTGTCAGCACAAAAATACCGCCTGTCATAGTCATTCGTGTATAAAATATGACCCGCAGGTTTGAGCCATATGGTTACATGAGTTCTAATTTACGTGGCATCTTCTTAAGTCAGCAGAATGTGTCCTGGCCTGCCTGTGGGAGATGGAGTCAGCACCTCACTCAGTGAAGTAGAGAGGGCTCCTGGGGGGGTCCAAGGGTGGGGTGGGGTGAGGGTGGCGGGGGTTAGGCCAGTTTCAGCTACTACAGTGAGGCTGGAAGTGTTGCAAAGTGAATGGCATGTCCCCAACACGATATGGGCACTTCTACCTAGAGACTGGGCTGACCAGCCTGTCTCCATGATTAGATCGAAAAGTCTAACATGCAAAATTGAAAAATATTAAACATCACAGCTTGTGACTTAGGCGTTCCTTCTGTTCCCACTGGGGTGGGGGGAGTAACACAATCCCCTCTCAACTTGCAGAGGAGAGCGGACATTTGGATGCCGTTTTAAAGCAATGTTTAATGAAGTGAGAAAAAGTATTTCCAGCGTTGTGCTCCGTGGCACATATACTCAAGCCCAGAAGTGCACAATGGACACATTTTGTGATTTAGACATGAATTGGAAAAGCCAAGGAAATGCCATTGAAATAAAAATCAGACACGAAAGTCTAAGCTGAGCCAGAAACAGATGGACTTTTTGCTACTTAAGAAAAAAATTCTTCTGCCTTCTCCTCTTTTTCCCCCTCAAGCTGTGCCCTGTCACTATCGTAAGGTGACCTTTCCTCTGGGTCTGCCTGAGATGCTTTCAGTAAACTGGTCAGAGCAAGTGACTCTTGACCTTTCTGCAAATTC
Source organism: Ovis canadensis (assembly GCF_042477335.2). Taxonomy (NCBI): domain Eukaryota; kingdom Metazoa; phylum Chordata; class Mammalia; order Artiodactyla; family Bovidae; genus Ovis; species Ovis canadensis. The sequence continues at coordinate 85,067,462 of NC_091248.1, forward strand.
TCGGGGAGCCCCAGGGCTCTCTGTCTGCCCTCTGGGTGGTCCCCGAAGACCGGGCTGCAGATGTCTGTGCCTGATAAGTTTGGAGGCCAGGGGAGGGAAGGGACCCGTCATGAGTTCTGCTGGAAGGTTAAGTAGCTGCCAGGCCAAGTGCTGGGCCCTGAGCAGCTGCTTATGCTGGGAGACAGGGCTTTGAGCTTCAGTGTTTTGTTTTCATGGCAGGTGTGGGGGAGGTTCCTCTTGCTTTTTGAAGATTCTTTTCTCTTGCCACGGTCAGCTGACAATGAAACCTTCCAGTGTTGACATTCTGCTATAGGATATTACCAGAACTAAGACTTAGATTAAGGCTCAGATATTCATTCTAAGTGGGAAAGATTCCCTGAAGGAGGGCACAGCAACTCACTCCAGTATTCTTGCCTGGAGAATCTGAGAGGATCCTGGCGGGCTAGAGTCTTTAGTGGAGAAGGCAATGGCACCCCACTCCAGTACTCTTGCCTGGAAAATCCCATGGACGGAGGAGCCTGATGGGCTGCAGTCCATGGGGTCGCCAAGAGTCGGACACGACTGAGTGACTTCACTTTCACTTTTCACTTTCATGCATTGGAGAAGGAAATGGCAACCCACTCTGGTGTTCTTGCCTGGAGAATCCCAGGGACTGGGGAGCCTGGTGGGCTGCCGTCTATGGAGTCGCACAGAGTCGGACACGACTGAAGTGACTTAGCAGCAGAGTCTTTAGGGTCTCACGACTGAAGTAACTCAGCATGCATGCATTCATTCTAAGTCTCCAAATGGAGACTGCCATTCACATTGCTTTGGAAGAATAAACAGAGCAGGCTTCTTAGGAAAGAACATTTGTCTAGCAGGTATAAAGGGGGTGTAACTGATCAAGCACAAGAGAGAAAATAAATCCAGAAACCATTGATTTTGCTGCTAACAAATCGTTATCGCTACAGAGAAGCCATCTAATATTTGATTGCCTTCTAAGTACCAGGTGGTCTTCTTGGATGGTGCAGTGGTAAAGAATCCACCAGCCAATGTGGGAGATGCAAGAGACGCGGTTCCATCTCTGGGTCAGGAAGATCCCCTGGAGTAGGAAATGGCAACCTTCTGCAGTATTTTTGCCTGGAAAATGCCACAGACAAAGGAGACTGGCAGGCTATGGTTGGCGAGTCGCAAAGAGTCAGACACAACGGAGATACTGAGCACGCATGCGCACTAAGTGCCAGATACTGGCCGGGCGCTTTTCGATCTCACCACATCTTCACCACACGCTGTGAAGGCGCCTTTCAGTTCAGTTCAGTCGCTCAGTCGAGTCCGACTCTTTGCGACCCCATGAATCGCAGCACGCCAGGACTCCCTGTCCATCACCAACTCCCGGAGTTCACTCAGACTCACGTCCATCGAGTCCATGATGCCATCCAGCCATGTCATCCTCTGTCGTCCCCTTCTCCTCCTGCCCCCAATCCCTCCCAGCATCACAGTCTTTTCCAATGAGTCAGCTCTTCTCATGAGGTGGCCAAAGTACTGGAGTTTCAGCTTTAGCATCATTCCTTCCAAAGAAATCCCAGGACTGATCTCCTTCAGAATGGACTGGTTGGATCTCCTTGCAGCCCAAGGGACTCTCAAGAGTCTTCTCCAACACCACAGTTCAAAAGCACCAATTCTTTGGCGCTCAGCCTTCTTCACAGTCCAACTCTCACATCCATACATGACCACAGGAAAACCATAGCCTTGACTAGACAGACCTTAGTCGGCAAAGTAATGTCTCTGCTTTTGAATATGCTATCTAAAAGGTGCCATTATTGTTCTTCTTTTAAGATGAGGAAACTAGTTCACAGAGATTTGTGCCCACACGCCCTTGGGCACAGAGCTAATAGCCGCTGAGCCAAATGACTCAGTTTTGTCAAATCCTAGTCCTATGCTCTTTTCCTTATACCATCACAGTAATGCTGTTTCAAGGGACTATTAGGCTATTGTTCAAAATTGAGAATATGTTTTCATTTCTTGTAGTAAACTGGAATTCACCTATGATTTGAGGAGAAGCATCCTACATGGTGTTCTCCTGGCAAGAATACTGAAGCGGTTTGCCATTCCCTTCTCCAGTGAACCATGTTTTGTCAGGCCTGATTCGCAGGAACATGCCCTTCAGCTGCTCCATGTAGCTGGATGATATGCCTGGCACCCTGGCTGTCCCACTGCTGGTCCTTGTTGAGCATGTGAACTTTTACCTGCTGCCAGGTGTCGGTCAAGGTGCCGCCTGGGGGCCAGGGCAAATGCCCTGCTGGAGTCAATGGATATCTCCTGCAAACCCCAGGAGATAGTGAAGCAGAGGGAAGCCTGGCATGCTGCAGTTCATGGGGTCACAAAGAGTAGGACACAACTTAGTGACTGAACAACAACAATCCTATATGGTAGAGTTTTCTGGACAAAGAAGTTCCTCTTTGGTCCCTTTAAGTTCATCCTGCTTGTCTGCAGAGAACCACGCTCACTTGTGTAAAACCCACCCCAGGAATTTTGTCTTCAGAATTCCTTTAGCTCCTTTTTTGATGGTCTGCTCTGCTCTTTTTGCTCTCAGATTCTTTGTGTTTTTTTTGGTTCTTCAATTTCTCCTTTTGCTTATTTGGATTCCGTGTCTTCACTGCTGTTCTTTCTATCCTCATTGCAACAGCCTGGCTTGACCTTCCCCTCCTGGTGCTGCCACTTACCCTGGCATCTGCTCCCAGGTCTCCTGTGTGGCTGTAATGGGCAAGGGGAACTGGAGGCAGCAACCTGGCCTCCTTGGTCAGAAAAAGGCCTGTACTATAGCTAATTTGATTGTTTTTCAAACAGAAATACCCTGATGATGCGATACATCCATGTTGTTGTTTTCTCAACTAATAATTCGAAACATTATTGTAATAAGATGAAGCTGTCAGGCCATTGAGAAAGTCAAAACCAAAGTCTCTTGACAGTTCTGCTGTTTTATTTTTTTGTTTATGTACCTTTGTTTCTGGCTTTTGCAGCAGTTAATGCTGTTTCTTTCTACTATCAACGAGCCTTTTTATGCACAATTGTCTCAGTCAACCCTGAGGTTTTTATCACGCCTATGGGATGAAGGGCACAGGCTTTTGGAAAAGTCTGTTTTTTAAGGAGCTCTCCTTTCCTTGAGTGGGGTGGGGGGTAGGGCTTCCCTGGTGGCTGAGACAGTAAAGAATACACCTACAATGCAGGAGACAAGGGTTCAATCCTGGGTTGGGAAGATCCTTTGGAGAGGGAAATGACTCCAGTATTCTTGCCTGGAGAAGTCCATGGACTGAAGAGCCTGACTCAATGGACACGAGCTTAAGCAAAATCCGTAAGATGGTGAAGGACAGGAAAGCCTGGCATACTGCACTCCATGGGGTCACACAGAGTTGGACACGACTTAGCTACTGTACAACAACTCCTTTGCTTACTTGCCTTTGTTAGTCTCTGTCCTACAAGATTAATGTTGCCTGAATGGGGTGGTATCTACAAATTAAAAGCACTGAAGTAAAGTGAAGTGAAGTTGCCCAGTTGTGTCCAACTCTTTGCGACCCCACGGACTGTAGCCTACTAGGCTTCTCTGTCCGTGGAATTTTCCAGGCAAGAGTGCTGGAGCGGGTTGTCATTTCTACTCTGAGGCAAAAAAGGTCTTCACTTTTTCTTTTCTCATAGATCCAGGATTTTGGAAGATTTGATCTGCAAATTCCATTTATTTTTCCCATTATTCTATTAATTCTCCAGGGACACAGTTGTTAAGTAGCAGAGGGAGATTTGAATCCAGGTCTGTCTGCCAACCCTGGAACTCTTGACCCCCATGCTATGGGTCAAACTGAGATAAGCAGTAGGTTGCATTACATGCAGTTGCCAGCATTCTACTGTTTTGACCTACAAAAAAATGGCAGTCATATACAGTTCCACCAAACAATATTATTAGTTTAATTAATACAATTTTTGACTGAACCAATGCTTTAAATGTGGCCTAGAAGATTTATTCTGGAAAACACACAAAAGTCTTCCGGGAAGACTTTTATAATAATGGTAATAACTCTAACATCACTTTCCCTCCACATACCCCCTTACCCCATCTGCCCTGCTCTGCCCAACCCTCAGACTTCCATAGGCTCCTTGGAGATGCAGATATTAGCTTGGGAAATGGTAAATAAGTTAGGTGTAAAATATGGATTCTGCCTGGTGTGATTTTTTTTTTTAAGCTTAAGAGTTCAAATAGGATTCTGGGGACTTTTCACTTCTACATGGTTTAATTCTTCGTCACCAGTTATGGAGTGAAGAAGAAGCTTTGAAGAAAAAGAGAGTATATGATTGGAGGAAAAGTCTCACAACCTGAGATTGTGTACACTCTGAGTGAAGACTGAGATTGCTATCATTTCTAACTATATGATGGCTTCCTATATAGAAGTCATTCATCAGCATCATCATTATCAGAATAGCTAACATTAGTTGTTTTATATCTTGCAGAGAACTCTCCCAGTTGGATTCTCGGCACCCCACTCCAGTACTCTTGCCTGGAAAATCCCATGGGTGGAGGAGCTTGGTGGGCTGCAGTCCATGGGGTTGCTAAGAGTCGGACACAACTGAGCAACTTCACTTTCACTTTTCACTTTCATGCCTTGGAGAAGGAAATGGCAACCCACTCCAGTGTTCTTGCCTGGAGAATCCCAGGGACGGGGGAGCCTGGTGGGCTGCTGTCTATGGGTTCACACAGAGTTGGACACAACTGAAGAGACTTAGCAGCAGCAGCAACAACATTCTTGTGAGACAGATAGCTTCCTAATTGTGCAGATAAGGAAGTTGAGAGGATTTCAAGTCCATGGGGGCGGGATTGTTGTCTCTAGAGCAGAGCTATCTGATAGATCTTTTTATGATGATGGAAATGGTCTCTACTTGTGTTGTTCAGCGTGGTCACCACCAGCCATATGTGGCCATTGAACACTCAAAATGGGGCTAACATCACTGAATTTTAAGTGGCTAGGGGCTCCCACATTACACAGAGCATCTCTAAAATCTGTCCTGTTCTTTTCTTTGCCATATTTCCTCCATTTAATGCAGAAATTCTGAAGACTGAAGGAAGGAGAATGAGCACAAACTCTAGGATCCAATTCTTTGGCTACAAAACTTTTCCAACACCAAAAGGAATTACAGGAGGTTGGTTACCTATGAACCTTGCATGATTTCCCTGTGTAAAGGTTGCTAGGCTGTGGAATGTTCTGATTTGTCTGGGGCTCTTAATTACGTATGCTGTCCTCCCAAAAACCTCCAGGACAGGCTAAACCAAACTCTCTCAGTCTCTTTCTAGCCATATGGTCTTATGACAAACATGACTAATTCCTGCTCTGTATGGTCTGAATCTTGTTAATCTGCCAACTGCTTAGTAGCTATTATGAAGCAGCTTTATCTGGAGATTCTCATTAGAATGTGAAATTAGTCTAAGCCTAAACTACATTTTGCCAAATCCCCCCTCAGTATGCTCTTGAAATAGAGTCTGTTCACAATAGAGCTTTTGTTTCTTGAGTGTCAGGCTGTCTTGGCCAGATACTCTGCTTTAATTTTTTTTTTTTTATTATCAGATGTATACATCATTTGCTATAGCCTAAACTTTGGTAGCATTATATATGTATATATTTTTAAAATTTCAGGTCTGCACCAGAGGAAAAAAATCCTTTGTTGTCCAATAAATCAATGATTTTATGGCCTCATAAAAATAATTTTAACATATTACTTTGTTAAATTTCATCTGACCTGTTGACGCATCTAATTATTCCCTTGTCATTAAAATTTCTCAACATTGTCAAGAAATCACTTTGCTTTTCTATGCTCTTCTTCAGTGATGGTAAGTGATACAAAGAATCAGAAGCGGACAGATTAAAACAAAATTAAAAATAAGGTTATACTAAAGAGGAGATACATATATATATATATGTGGTTCCCCTGAAGATTTATAACTCATTTTTTAAAAATAACTTTTTATTAGGTTTTACAAACTAGTTCATGCTAAGATGAAAAATTAGAAAAATAAAAAAGTTAGCCCAAGACTTTCTTAAGTGACAAAGTTTTTTTAAAGTATTTTTTTTTGAAAATAAACTTCATTTCACCAGACCACTCTTTACTTAGTGAAATAAAGACAATTTAAAGAAAGAGAAAAAGAACATTTTCTATCATCATCCTTCTTAGGAAAAAAGGGTATTTTAATACTGAAAAAAAGGAGGAAACAAGGGCAAAATTAAGAATAACTACTTAAAGTGAGCAAATTTAGCCTTATAATGATCACTGCCAGGTCTTTTTCTTGCTCTGAGCCAGACCTGGAAATATGGCATGTTGGAAGGTATTTGTAGTACAGAGTAGAAAAGTAAGTACAGAGAAGAAAAATAAAACTCCCCTTGAATTCCACCTTGCATGCTGCTTAATTATTTTATTATACTTTATCAGGATAGTTATGACTTTGTGAAAAAACCTGCATTTTCATTGCTGATTCATTTCTTGGTGCTCCCTGCCTCTGCCTTCTCCATCTCCCCTTTCTAGAGTGTTTGCAAAGCTTGCCTAAAGGCAGAATAATTTCAAGTAGCATACTATCAACACAGTTTTTAGAGTCGCATAAGGTTTTTCCATGCTGTTGATTCTCCTTAAAAAATATTTATCAGTCCAACCAAAACACGGTGGGAGATCACTTGAACAGGAAATGAGTGTCACTTGAAGCCGTATTTTCCTCTCTCCCTGCCAAGCACAGTTACCAAGCAGTAGGAGGAATTATTGTACGCTAGGTAAGAGCTTGGTGTTTGCAGCCTGCTGCTCTTAGCACATCCTTATACTCGTTTAAGATAAGATTCTGAGTGTCGGTTTGCCCATCTGCAAAATGGGGATGCCTATGTCTTCTCACTTATTTAAGTTGTTGTGAAGATTGAGTGTCAGTTGGTTTGCACAGGGTCTGGACCATGGTAAGGGTGCAGTGAATGGCAGCCATTGTTATTTTTATCTGCAGGACACTGGGCGCTGGGTGGAAGGTAAAGAAGCCTTTGTGTTTGTCATTGTTTGGGCTGCATTGTGACTGCTCACTAAGTATCAATACTAATCATCAGAGAAAGTGGGTGGATGCTCTTTGGAAAGGGCACGAAGGGTCTGTGGAGGGCAAATGTCAGACTCTTTGATGTGCTTCTGGGTCATAGCTAGCTTCTCAGAAAACCCTCTGGACTCAAATTTGCCTTCTGCTGAATGTCGAGGTTTTCTAAGGCAGGGCATCTAAGAGAGAGAAGTTGAGAGAAAGCACAAGTGTGGGTGGGACTCCCCACAGAAAAAGCTGCCCACGGAATGCAGCGAGGGGGTGGGGGTAAGGGGAGAGGGTGGTGGGGGTGTGGGTGGGACCCGAATCATCAATTGCTTTTTGTGAAGGGGTCCAAGATCTCAGATGCTCCTTGGGAGGGCTTAGCTTTCAGAGAAGACAAGTTCCAGAAAAAAGTTTGTTGCTTGAAGAAAAAAGTGAAGATATTTCTATTTTTATTCAATTTTGTTTTTGTGGAGGGACAGGGGTGGGGTCCGGGAAAGATGGAGTAGGTCATAGAAGCACTCAAAACTCCTTTGCAAATCTACTGGGTTAAAGCAGGTTTCATGTCTCATGTTCTAAACAAATGTTAATTTATTTTATTTTTTTCCATCAGAACTGACTTGATCTTTGTTGGGGAATTTTTGGTTAAGGGGGGAAACCCATTTTTTGCTGCAGATAACAATCTCTCCTTTCTTGGCTGTTCCCATCACTGGGAAAGAACTCTCGGCCACCAGCAGTGTTCCATATGGTATTGTTTGAATCTAGAAACAAGGGTTAACTGGAATATTGAGGCTATGACTTGAAAAATTATTTCCAAATAATAACTCCCCTAAGCTTTATTTTCCCACCTTTCAAATGGGGATAATAATAATACCTAGCTTATAGGGTGTTTGTGAAGAACAAATGTGATAACGCTTGCAAAATATTGGACATGGCAATGGAGGAGTCAGCCCCAAGAAAACGTCTGTCGATACCATGATTGTTGCCAGACAAGTGCAAAGAAGCTTGGTATCTCACAGCTTACGTGGCTGATTTCTGAGCTTGGGACCAGTGCATTTCCTTCTGTCAAATTTTCTGCCCTTAGGAACTTGTAGGGGCATGTTCCCCCAAGCCCCCACCTCAACCAGAAGCCAAACTAGGGTTGGTGATAAAAGAAATCGCTGCTCCCAGTAAGCACAAACTTCCTAAAATGGTGTCTTTTCAACACATTTTAATATATGATGACTTGAGATTTGTTCTATTTATGATGAAAAGATATTGGACAAAGCCGTGAGAAATATGTCATTGGAACGCAATCAAAGCAGTCAGAGGGCAAAGGCTTTCTTACATATTCATTCTCTCACCTACCTGTGCTGTGGGTCCTTGCCTCTCCCCACCCCCTCACTCATGTAGTTACAGGAACGCGTCTGTCCTCTGCCTCCAGGTACTGCAGTCTCAGGTCCCCTTTCTTCCCCAGGCTCTTCTCAGGGTTGAGTCATGCTTTATTTGGAAGCTAGAGCTATGTGAGCCCCCTCTCCCATCGTCATAGGAAATGAAGGTAAAATGAGGCGAAGGTGCTTAAAAGTCTTAATAAAAGTGAAAAAATGAAGCCTGTCAAGAAGTGGTGCCTTTTTTGAATCTTCCAAGCATGACGATAGACTGTGCTGCACCTGCCACATTTTCACCTTTGTGAGCAACTTGCTAAATACGTGGTTAGGCTCCCAGATGCATTCTGCAGCTATGAAGCAGAGTTTGTATGATGTTTCATTTCTGTTTTTCCTGTTTTGAGCTAGTTATTCCACTGTAAGGACACAGTGCATGTCTTTCAATCTAGGGAGTATTCTGTTTTCCCCGTGCCTCCCAAAGCTGTTTATCAGAAAAAGTTGGGAACCGGGTTGGTCAAACAATTATAGACCTTGCCCTTGAGGATAATTCAGTGGATCTAGGGTGGAGCCTAGGGAAACCTATTTTCTTCACCCATCCTGGGAGATTCTGATGGGGTCAGTTCATAGCCCCGTGTTTAGGAACTGCTTTATCAATTATACACACACACAAACACTCTGTCTCTCTCTCCCTCCCTCTCTCTCTCTCTCTCTCTCTCTCTCTCTCTCTCTGTCCTGCCTTCCAGCAGATAATAAATCCCTCCACAGGATCAGAAGCTCAGGGCCTCCCTTTTCCAAAGGAGACAGCCCTCAAGAAGATTTTGAATGATAAGGAGCCAGGCCTGGTCAAATTCCCAAGGATGGAATTTAACAGTGACTGATTACTCATCATCGGCTATTTTAATGTTATAATAAAGATGAATGAGAACTTGGGAGATGATCTCTCTATAACTCACCTATAGCAGTCAGTGCCCTGTTGGCGATGGGATAGGCTGCTGGGCCCCGAGAAGGGAACTTATTAGTTAATAGGTATGCACTGTGCTTATAGAGTGTTTTATTAAATGACAAAATCCTAAACATACAAGAGTCCTATTTTGTGGCCCATATGCTGACTAAATTCCCGATGAATTTAATAAGCAAATGGCAGCTCATTAAAATTACAGTAGTTTTGGAGAGAAAATAGCTCCCCAGAGGAGAAGAAAACCACTAGGCTACTAAGTTGATAGTCATCCCATGAGCTCCCTTCTCTTGCCCAAAGTTCACCAGTGGAAGAAAATCTGCTGTTCTGAAAAATCTTTGCTCCCACCTGGCTTGTCTTCCTCTGTCTGAAAGACACTGCTTGCCCTTCCTAATCAGTTCCCAGTCTTGCTGACCTGGAAGCAATGGAGAAAATAATTTTATGTGCATTTTGCTTAATAAAGAAGACATATAATATTAACTGTTGGGGGGAAATTAGTTGTTTTTCCATTTTGGTATAGAAACCTCAGCTTGCTTTCTAAGAGATGATATTGTAAAGCAATAATTGCTTACTTCTATTAAATTAGCAAACTGCAAACTTTTGTTTCTGTTAGAGGTTACTAGAATGTTTTCTTTGCCCTCAGAAAAAGCACTGTGCCATGCAGACCAAAGGGGCAGTTTCTGAGCTCCTCTCTTTCCCACCCCCGTAAGTTCTAAGTGCCCATATAATGCCTAGACAGGCTCAGGACACAGTTCTCACCACCTTAGTGGTCACTCTTTGGAGACGGCATCTCGAAGATCTCTTTTCAGAGCACGTCATCATGCAAGTGTCCCTCATCCTGAGGCATGGGACGAGTCTTTAATAACGCCAGAGGTGATAAGCCTTCCACTTCAGCTCCAGTATGTGCTTTGTGTTAAATATAGCATTCTAGAACCCTTGCCATTGCAGGTCCCTAAGGAGACCTCAGTCTTTAATTGACAAATTATGCAAGGCAACAGAACAAAAAATACATTATATTAAATGATATTATACTATACTGTACTATAGCTTATATCAGTGCTATCCAATGAAACTTTCTGGGATGATGAGAATGTTTAATATCTGTTCTACATAATAGGCAGCTACATGTGGTTATGGAGCACTTGAAATGTGGCTAGTGTGACTGTGGAACTAAATTTTAAATTGATTTTTTTTTTAGAACTTCTTTTTTCTTCAGCAGCTTAAAGTTTAAAGCAAAATTGAGAAGAGGTTATAAAGACTTCTCATGAACCCTCTGCCCCAACTCATGCACAGCCTCCCCCATTCTCAACATCTACCGCCAGAGTGGTACATTTGTTACAGCTGGTAAACCTCCCTTGACACATCATCATTGCCCCAAGTACATGGTTTACATTGGAGTTCACTCTCCGTCTTGTACATTCTGTAGGTTGGGAGAAATGTATAGAAAGTATCCATCACTAATGGCATCCTACAGCATATTTTCACTGCCCTAAACAGTTCTCTGTGTCCTGCCTTCTCATCTGGTCTGCCTCCACCACTTCCACCATCTACTCACCACAGCCTCCAGCAGCCACTGATTTCCTTACAATTTCCATTGTCTTGCCTTTTCTGGAATCTCATAGATTTGGAGCCAAATGGTATGCAGCCTCTCCAAACTGGCTTGTAAGGTGCATTTAAGTTTCCTCCATGTCTATTCATGGCTTGATAGCTCATTTCCTTTTGGTGCTGAATAATATTCCATTGTCTGTATGTGCCAGTGTGTCCATTTACCTACTGAAGGATTTTGGTTACTTCCAAGTTTAGGCAGTTATGAATAAAGCTGCTATAATATCTGAGTGCAAGTTTCTGTGTGGACATAAATTTTCAATTCCTTTGGGCAAAAGCCAAGGAATAAGATTGCTAGATCTTTTAATTTAATTTAATTATAATGAATTACAGTTTAAATTGAAATAGCCAGATGCACCTAGCGGCTACTGTATCAAGTAAGATGGTACACATACTAAAGCTTTTTCTGAAAGAATTTGAAACAAAGTAGGGCAAAACAGTATAACTTAAAAAGAAAGGTTAAAAGGATTAAGAAAAGCAAGAGTGAGGTCATTTGGAGCCAAGAATAAAGGCTCAAAGCGTATGCCAGAATCCACCTCCATTATGGATTGGCCCTGAATCGGACTCTGTGTTTTCTAACAGAGGAACATATGAAAGAGAAATCTGGTCAATTACCCACATGAGGATGCCAACCCCCACCTGCCCCCAGCAAGCAAACCATTTGTTTAGGAGAATTACAAAGTAATTGTAGTTCTAAGACCATCACTTCCACACATCACTATGGGTGAGTGTGGATCATCAGACATATTTGGAAGCCTGACACCAGAATTTAAAAACTTGGCCTTATTATTTTCTGAGTGAAATCAGCCTTCTGAAGAATGAGAAGAAGAAAATGACTTTTCTCCTCTGAGGCAACTTAATACAACGTGGAGGCAGGGGTGCTGGGAACCAGCATAAATTTGGCATAAGTTCAGTTCCCAGTCCTTTATGAGGTGCTATCATGTGCAGACCACAGTGATGTGCTGGGGATACAAAGTGAAAAAAGTAGGCATGCAGGGAACCCATATGCATTAACTATATGGTCTTCATAAACTGCTTTCAGAATTCAGAGCGGGGGCACCTGACTTAACCGGGGGGGTCTGAGCGAGTGAGTGAACCTGAGGGATGATGTCAGGCCAGGGGAGGTGAGATATTATGTCCAAGTCTTTAAGAAGAATTAAGAGTTATGACACAGACAGAAGGAGAGTGATTCTAAACAGAGAGAAGAGCATCTCAAAGTGAGCAAAATCAGAGCAGCTCCAAGGGACTGGGCTAGAAAATGCAAAGTTGGAGAGGATGTAGGAAGGTGATGTCATCAGAGCCACCAAACTTTCTGAAGAAACAAACATGGCAGTGAGGTGTGAGGCCTCAGTCTGCCCGGAGATGCATACAACAATTCTTCTGACAATAAACGTACTCGTAAGAAAATAAGATGCATGTCACATACCTCAAGCTCATTCAGACACATGTCGGGGGAAACCGAGAGACTTAAGTTCAAGAAATATTGTTCATATTCTCCATCAAATGTGGGATCCAGACCAGAGAGAGTTTTCTGTAGTAAGTTTTCTTTTCCCTTGGACTTTATCCTGTATAATATATTAATGTTTTGAGTTGTCTGTTGAGAAACATTCTGTAGACTAGAAGCAACTGACATTTTGGTCTTGGAGTAAATGAGTATGTATGGCTACAATCTGAGGGGGATAGAAATGATTTTTTTTCAGCAGCATGTCTTTGTTGGAGAGATTATAAAGCCTGCTGCAAACATGAAGTCACTGAGCCTTCCTCTTTGTATGGAAAAATGTGCTTGCATGGCCCATGTATAAATCGATTTTCTTGCCTGAGATGGCAAAGAAACACTGAGATGAGAACTGAACTTCATAGGTTTGGAGAGATACACACCAGTCATGTACCAGGTGCTCCCTAAAGACTGGAGACAAATGCTGTCCACTCTAAGACACCACCAGTTACCTGGCCTCTAGGGTTCACTTTAGAATTCAGTGAGTGTTTAGGAAATGCTCAGCACCAGACTGTGGGGGCATAGTGAACAACAAGACAAAAACAGGTCTCTGCTCTCATGAAGCTCAAGTTCTGATTGGGCTCAAGCTCTTCTTGACAATAATCAAATTAAGCGAGAGAATGTAGGATGGTGGTTCATGCCATTAGGCAATTTAACAGGGTCAAAAAACCGAGAATTACTCTACAGGGAAGGGTAGGGCGAGGTATCTCTGAGAAAGGGACACTGGGCAGACTTGAATGAGAAGGAGGCAACCATGCCTCCAAGATCCAGGGGGAGGGAAGAACAAAGACTTTTAGGAAGGAGTGGGACTGGCAGGTTCACTGAATGCTGTGGGGTGATTCAGGCTCTCAAGTTTTCTGAGGGTTCTGAAAGAGCCTGTCCTAATTTGATCCCAGTCCCACCACATACACACTATATGATTTTGGGCATGTGACTTAACCTCTCTAAACTTTTCTTTTCTCTACAAAATGGGAATATTATATAATCTACCACAGGATGTATTTTATAAGATAAAGCTAGTAGAATATCTGACTAATACTGAGCTTAAATAAGCATCAGTTCAGTTCAGTTCAGTCGCTCAGTCGTATCTGACTCTTTGCAACCCCATGAATCGCAGCACGCCAGGCCTCCCTGTCCATCACCAACTCCCAGAGTTCACCCAAACTCATGTCCATTGAGTTGGTGATGCCATCTCATCCTCTGTCGTTCCCTTCTCCTCCTGCCCCCAATCCCTCCCAGCATCAGGGTCTTTTCCAGTGAGTCAGCTCTTCGCATGAGGTGGCCAAAGTATTGGAGTTTCAGCTTCAGCATCAGTCCTTCCAATGAACTCCCAGGGCCGATCTCCTTTAGGATGGACTGGTTGGATCTCCTTGCAGTCCAAGGGACTCTCAAGAGTCTTCTCCAACACCACAGTTCAATAGCTCTTCTTTAATAATTGGTTCAACAGAATTTTACTGAGCATCTACTATTTGTGCAGCCACTATGGAAACCATTGTAGAGATTCCTCAAAAAATCAAAAATAGAACTACCGTAGGATCTAGAAATGCCACTTCTGGGTATATATCCAAAGGAAACAAAATCGTTATCTTGAAAATATGTCTGTACCTTGATGTTCACTGTAGCAGTATTTACAATAGCTAAGACATGAAAGCAGCCTGAGTGTCCAACAATGGGTGGATGGATCAAGAAAATGTAGTATATATATTTACTAGAATATTATCCACCCGTTAAAAAGAAGGAAATCCTACCATTTGTGATAACATGGATGGATCTTGAGGATATTATGCCAAGTGAAATAAGTCAGATAGAGAAAGACAAATACTATATGATCTTACTTATATGTGGATTGAAAAAAACTCATAGAAACAGACTGGTGATTTACCCCAGGTCAGGGTGGGGTGGGGTGGGAAGTGGGTAACATGAGTAAAGGTGTCAAAAAGGTAAAAACCTTTCAGTTTAAATGAATTAAGTCCTGGTGTAATGTGCAGCATGGTGACTATAGTTAACAATTCATATTATTTATACAAAGATTACTAAGAAAGATCTTAAAAGTTCTCATCACAAGAAAAAAATATGTAGCTATATGAAGTGATGGATGTTAACTAAACTCACTGTGATGACCATTTCACAATATATACATATATCAAATCAGTATGCTGAAAAAAATTATTATGTTGTATATCCTGGACTAATACAATGTTATATGTCAATTATATCTCAATGAAACTGGGAAAAATAGTGAGAAAGAATTTTAAATTGAGTAATTATAAAACCCTGGGAAGGTTTTCTGTAAAATGAGACTAATATTAATTAGCCTGTCTACAAAAAAGCAAGGTTCTGGAGGGGACAATATATGTGAAAATGAATTTCAAGTCAGTAGGTGAAATAATAATGCAAGGACTTGTAAAATTGTAGTCAATGGCCTAGACGAGTAGGTGGAGTTAACACATGGTTAACCTAGGCATGTGGAGGAAAAAAATAACAATCATTATTTCAGTATATTTTTTGAGCATCTATTTACTATGTTTCAGTCTTTATGCTGTGAACTTCTTGCCAGGGTATCTTCTTCCACTGAGCTAGTCCTAACGTTTGGGGAAAGAGTTCCCTTTTTAGGCTATAACTTTAGGATTGAAAGAAGACATATTCACAGGGGAGAAGCTCTTTATTGCCACATCACAGATGGTGTTTGTGAGCTAAATGTTAGGTTATTGTATCTCAAAATGTTTATTTTCCCAATAATATTTATTGTGTTCCTATTGTATGTTAAGCGATATTTTAGGTACTGGAGACAAAGAGAGAATAAAATAAAATCCCTGAGCTCATGGATTTTACAGACTCTTGGCAAAGGGTTATCAATGTCTAACCTGATAGAGATTTCAACAGATAATCCTGGAAAGATATGAGATATACCTATTGTAAACTTTTTCTGGGCACAACAAACACCAGATGTTTGGAAGAAGGATTCCACTTGGCCACCAAAGTTTTCACCACTCTAAATCTGGAACCCAATTTTCAGGGTTCAACAGGTAGATAACATAGGAAATTGGAATGGCGATCTAAGCCATTGGCTCTTTTTTTTTTTTTTTTTTTCATTTTCTTGATCAAGGAGAAAATTCCATGGCAGCACATTGTGTATATGAAAAGAGCTTAAGTGTTGGAGTCAGGCAAACTTGGGTGTGAGGCTGTTCTTAAGTCTTAAACCTTAGTTTTCTCCTCTGTAAAGTGGGGATAATATCTACCTGCATTTTTGAGCAAATTAAATGAGATAATATAAAGTTTCCAGCACAGTACCTGATATTGGCTTGCAATGAATGCCACTTTCTAGCACTCTCCTTCCTTAGCCACGTATACCCTAACCACCAACACACATATAAGCTCAAAAAAGCAAATCTCAGCAATGAATTCGGCTCATGATCGAGTTCAATGATAAAAACTTTGTTAAGGCTAAAGATCTGGGGGGTCATATGTGGAATATATTATCCCAGGTGCCCACCACTTCCTGGTCTGAGATGAAGTCGTCTCAGTTTTAAAAAAGGGAGAATGATTGCTATTGACAACAATCACTTAGCTGGTTGAGAGGATTAAGTATGATAAATATATGAAAGTTGTAGTATAGTGCCTGGAACAAGGGAAGCAGACATGCCTACTATTTATATGCAGATATTTTAGTTTCACCACATAAGATTCCCAGACCAAATTGTCATTATTGATTGGTCTCAGGAAAGAGTCCACACTCATGGACTGAGAACCCCCTTGTCCTAAATAGGCAGACTTTAATCTCATTCACTCTTGGGCACTGGCAGTGTGCTGTCTCTTGGCAAATAAAGTCAAATAAAGTGCAAATAAAACATCACTTTGGACACTGGACAAACAGCATGTAGGATTAAGTATGAAGAAACAGAAACTTACAGGGTGTTTTCTTCTAGGACACAAATGGGTAGAAAGTCAAAGATAATGAGACTATTTATGAAAATTTCACGTTTTGGTTTGCTAAATAGAAATTAGAAGGACTGATACTGAAGCTTTAATACTTTGGCCACCTGATGGGAAGAGCCAACTAATTGGAAAAGACCCTGATGCTGGGTAAAAGGAGTTGAAGGCAAAAGGAGTTGGGGGCAGCAGAGGATGAGATGGTTAGATAGAGGCATTGACTCAATGGACATTAGTTTGCGCAAACTCTGGGAGATAGTGGAGGACAGAGGATTGGTGTGCTGCAATTCATGGAATCGCAAAGAGTTGGACACTGTTTACCAACTGAACAAAAACGACAACAGATAGAGAATACTAAAAGTATGAGTAGCATTATGCTTGGAAAATCATTCCAAAGTATAAGTTTTACGTACATATATTCATTCAACAAATATTTATTAACATCCAGTATTTTCAGGACAATATTTTCTGGCTTTTTATTCTAGGATCACAGACACCCATTTCATTGTGTTTCTTGCATACTCATCCCTAGCTTATTCTAAAGTGTAGCTAAAACTTCATCTAACTACCAAAAAAGTCAGCTTATTAATAAGAAATGCATGCCTTTTCTTTTGATTAAACTTCACATTTTTATTAGTAACTCTTAGGAGAATGCAGTGGACATTATTTTCAACATAATATAATAGGTGAATCCAGAAAGCCCTTGGCCAAATTTGTTCCAATTGTACAATAGGAAGAAGATGGCTTAGGCTTTGCCAGCATCAGCAAAGCCCAAAGCCTCAGGAAAGGACAGAATCTAGTCTGAACACTAATTTACACACACACACACACACACACACACACATATATAATGTTATAACCCAAGGGATAAAATAGCCAAGATTTCACATTGATATAAATACATGATTAAATCAATAAATACATGAGGAAGAAGGGAAAACTCTTCCTCAGTGAGGAATTCCAAGTAATAAATACAGAAGGAATGAGAGAAAAAGGAAATCCCCATTAGAACACCACAGGAATAGTTGTTGCAGGCAACATCCATTGAGGAATTCTAAAAATAGCGGATGAAACTTCACAGAGAATTTTACATAGCCTCAAAGTATATTCTTCAAAATGTTTGTTTATTTCTGTGGCAGTTTTAACATGTGTTTGAAAATTCTTAGATTCTCTTCCCTCCAGGAACTGGAATTTAATTTGTCTCCCCTTGAATGTAGTCTGGACTTAGTGAACTGCCTCTAATGAAAAGGGAAAATTAGTAACATTTCCTTGAAGTGTTAATACTACCTTAATCAAGTGATCAAGGTCAACATTACCACTGATAAGGCATGTGCAGGGGACACATCACCCCTGTGGTCTTCCTTCCAAAAACCTCTAACTCAGCCGAATCCTGAGAAAGCATCAGGCAAACTCACAACTGATGGACTCACAACAAAATGTCTGACTTGTCCTGTTCGAACATGTCAAGGTCTTGAATACGAGGAAAGACTGAGGGACCATCAACCACCAGAAAAGACAACTACAGTAATGTAGTTCTCTGGATGGGATCCTGGCACTGAAAAGGGGCAAAGGCCAGAGAAACCTCAATAAAGACTGCAGTTTAGTTAGTAGAACTGTGTGCATGCGAAGTTGCTTCAGTTGTGTCCTATGCTGTGCGGCCCTATGGACTGTAGCCTGCCAGGCTCCTCTGTCCATGGGATTCTCCAGACAAGAATACTGGAGTGGGTTTCCATGCCCTCCTCCAGGGGGATCTTCCTAACCCAGGGATCCAACCCTGGTGTTTCTTACATCTCCTGCACTGGCGGGCCGGCTCTTTGCCACTAGCCCCTGATAGTATTGTACCAAGGCCAGTGTCTGAGTTTTGATCGTTGTGCCATGGTTATGTAAGATATTGACATTAAGAGAAGCTGGGTGAAGGATGAATGGGAACTTTCCTCTGTGACACTTCCACAGTCTTTCCTGTCTTTTATGACTTTTGAAGAGTACTGGCAGGTTATCTTGTAGAATATTTCTGGATTTGGGTTTTTCTGAATTTGATTTTATCTGATGTTTTATGCTTTTGTGACATGTATACATTGCTCTTGTTGTAAACAAAAAAATGCATAATTCAAATAAATATATTTTCTCGATGGACATCACCTGGGCCGTGTTTTCTGACGTTAAACACACTCCTTTGTCAGGAATTAATTCTTACATATTAAGCCTTTTCTAAGGTTCTGAATGTGGGGTTTGTGTTTTTTTGGTTCCGTCTTTGGTGGAAATGAAGAACCGTTTTCAGTTCTAGTCCCTTTCACAGGATTCAAGCTGAGAGCACAGGAACAGGTTGGCTTCCCTCGGGTTGGGAGGAGAGCAGCTGGAGGGCAGGGCCTCTCTTTGACCCATGCAAATGTGCCTCCGGGGTTGTTGAAATGAGGCAGCCTCCTCAACCCAGGGTTCTGGCACACCCACCCAAGCACCCTTTCTCCCTTCTGTTGCCAGCCCTTAGGTGCCGACCTCTTCAGGTCTCTGCCTGTCAGACGCTTGCCTTTGGCCTGGTCTTACCCTCTCATTCCCTTTATAATCAAGGGAGTGGAGACTGTCGGCATCTCCAAATGCTCTCTCTGCCTTTTGAAGCTTTAAGAGACTCTTTGCACTGGCATAAATCAAAGGCGAGGGAGCGTATTCATTTAGCTCGTCAGAAAAATCCCACTGTCATCATGTCACATACAGGAGTTTATTCTTTTAATAGCTTTATTCTTTTCCTGTTAAGAAAGGAATTGTTCCAAGACACTCATTCCATCGTGTATATTAGCCATTTCATTTTTCACAGAAGGGAAGAAAAGCCTTTCCACACATGATTAATACTGCCTTTGAATACCAGAGGAGCCGAGCATGTGCTGGCTTTGGGCCATCCATCAGCAATTTAGCATCTGCAATCTAGCCACAGTGAGTCACCGTGAGCATCATGAACAAATCATGGCTGCTTCATGGTCAGAGCAGTTTACAGACCTCATGTGAACAGAGCATGCACTTTCCCTCAGGATTTGAACAAGAGGATGATCTAAAGGAAGGAAAGCCACATATGAAAAGAGGACCCACACATTTTTGTCTTTAAAACCTTCCTACTAGATTCTTGCCAATGGGAGTTCAAAGCCCTGTCCTCACCTCTCAAGTCAAGCCTGAGGCTCATTTTTTTTTTTTTTTGAAAGAGGGCATAAGCTTGTCAGAATGGTGTTATTTGCTGAATCTCAACAGTGGCATCAACATTCTTTTTTTTTTTTCTCCCACGGGTCTCAATTATGAGAGTACACAATTCTTGCTGCAACGCTCAGTGTAGATCCCTCCCATCAGATGCTCAGGCCTGGTGAAAATAGCACAGTGTGTCTCGGAGTCAGTGGACTGGGTTTGAGTCTCCACTTGCACCTCAGCATTTGTCTCTGGATGAGCCCCTTGCCCTCTCTGGACTTCCAGTTTCTCTGGGTTGTTAATTTCCACTGCACAGGACTGTGGGAGACGCCATGGAGCAGGGCTCACGTTTGTGCTGGTGCCTGACGCATAGTAGGTCCTCCCAGAACATATGTTTCTGCTCTTTCCTTCCTCTTTCCTCTCCAAAGAGAACAAGGTGTCTTGCCAGGATTAACCAATCAAGACAACTTTTCTGGAAGTTAGTTGAAGGGCAGATCCTTTAGGAGAACACGAACAGCTTTATAAATTGCCTTCAAAAGTTGCACCAAATCCTTCAGTCAGTTTTAAAGGAACTGTTTACCGCTGCATATGGCAGTCATTATTTGGAATAATAAACCCTCTGAGAATCTGAACATTCGTGGGCCAACAGATGGGTCAACCTGCTTCGCAATTTAACAAAGTAATTTATTTCAATCACTTGGACAGCGCATGTGAAGATTACTAATTCAGTTCACAAGCGAAAGGAGCAAACATGACGATGGGGCTGAATTGTGTAGCCATTATGGAAATGCACACCTGCTCAATTGGTTCTGAGACTGTCTTCATTTCGATTAGTGTTTCCTTTCCTTTGAAGGTGTGTATTAAATTGCTATAGATTCTTCTGCTGAAACTCATGTGCTAATTGGTGTCAGGATGAGATAAAGATCTCACTGAAAATTTATACCATAGCGTAGGTAAAATTAAGGTCATCAAAGCTGGCTTTGGAAAGTAAAACAGGTGTATAAGAAGTATATTCTTATAATAATTGGGCAATGTGTTTTCTTTCTTCTTGAAACTGTCTTCCTAGGACTTAAGGGGAAGGAAAAAAGCCAGGATCTTCCGTCCCTCATCTTCAAATTTGCTTCAATCGCTCACATCTTGACCTCATGTGACTCTCTCCATCCATTTTCTCTCAGGAGCCAAAGGGAGTGAGGAACAGAAAAGGTGGTTAGAGAGATTCTTGGCAGAAGTTTGTATGGTGTTCAGAAATGGGATTTGAGTTGTTAAAAAGAACTGAGGTGGAATCCCCGTCATCTTCCCATCTCTTCACCCTGCATCTCAACACTGAATTGAACAGAACTTCCATGATATAATGTCAGGAAGCTGCACACAAAAGATGGAGCTGGTTTGAGTTCAAGAACTGCCAGGTGTTATGTAAGGCTGCTAATGCTGCAAGACTGTGTTGTTGCAATTTTTGAAAGAAAGAGAATTTCTTTTTTCTATATGGTCTTTTTCCACTTTGATTTCTATAGTTATTACTTCGATATAGATGACTTCCCTTCTCCTCACCAGGCCTCCTCAAATGTTTATGAAGTTGCCTTTGTCTCTGTCAGAGGTCAGGCCGACTTACTGAGATTCTAACCCCATGCCATCCCTTAGGTAGTGGGGATGTGGGTGAAGAGACAGCAATTATAGTTTAGTGGCGAGATTGCTATGATTGGTGGTAAGAGCAGGTTATGAGTGGACTCTCTAGTCAGAGCTATTAAAAGACACTTCTATTTTTTTTCAAAGTTTCCCTGTATATTAGGACAGTGAATAAATATCCCAATAGGGTTGAAAAATTGTGATATACTTTTCAAGTTAATATTTATTAAATTTTCAACACTCAACAAATTCAAGGACTGTATATATAAACTCACTTAGAGGCAATGCCAGAAGTCTCAGTGTGAGAAATTTCATGAATATGAGGCCTGGGCCATGTGGTCCTCCCTCCTTCGCTCCCCACCCTCTCCACCCTCCCTAACAGCTCTACATTCCCCGCTCCCTGTTCAAACCATTTAGATGTCCCACCTTCCTAACCCTCTACCCTGCCTCTTCCAAGAACTGCAAGCTCAAAACATCTCAAACCAAATTTTGTTTTACTTTTTGTTTTGACTTAAAAAAAAACATTTTATTTTGTATTGGAGTACAGCTGATCAACACTGTTGTGATAGTTTCAGGTGGATAGCAAAGGGATTCAGCCATACATATACATGTATCCATTCTCTCTCAAACTCGCCTCCCATCCAGGCTGCCACATAACATTGAGCAAAGTTCTTGTGCTGCACAGTAGGTTCTTGTTGGTTATCTATTTTAAATATAGCAGATGGTACTTGTGGATCCCAAGCTCCCTAACTATCCCATCCCCCCATCCTTCACCCCTGGCAACCATAAGTTTATTCTCTAAGTCTGTGAGTCTGTTCTCAAACTCAACTTTCCAGCTCTTCCTCAATCTACAAATGAGTTCTTCTTCCCAAAGTTCCTCTCCCCAGGAATGGCAGCAGCAGCCCTCCTAGCCCGCCTCCTTGGTCATCGTTCCTTAAAAATCTGACCAGTTGTCAAGAGATGTGGGCTTTTCCTCTGCCTTGTGCTCCACCTTCTCCTGCCCTGTCCGTTGCCTCAGATAGGGCCCTGATGCCATCCGCCTGCATTTCAGACCTGGCAGAGGCCTCTCCTCTTCCAACCTCTCTCATACACTCTGCGTTATCTGCCCACTTGGCAGATTGATGCTCCTGGTACCAGACCTCCCCCAGCTCCTTGGCACCTCCAGAATTAAATGGAAACTTGTCAGCCTGAGACTCAGAGCCCTTTGTAGAATATAGTCATAATCTCGCTTTCCATTCCTGTTGCTTACCCCTCCCTTTACGCACTTTACGTGTAAGATAAACAAGAGTACTACCTATTCCTCGAATGCGTGTTCGCCTTTTCACCTCTGAGCATGGCAGATGTGGTTCCTCTGCATGTAGGGCCGTTGTTGAAACACTGCATGTTGAAACTCTATCCTCCCTTTAAAGTCCACTTCAAATGCTTCAGGAAATCTTCCCCCTTCTCCCTACCCTTCCTGAGTCAGATGCGTGGTCCTCTCTTTTGAACACTAGTTGCTCTTTGATTCTTTAACTGTCTTACGGAATTTATCTTTCTCTAACTTGCACTCAGATCAATCCCATTCCACAAGTGTGTGTGTGCTCACTTGGTTGTGTCTGATTCTTTGCTACCCCATGGACTGTAGCCCGCCAGTCTCCTCTGTCCTTGGGATTTTCCAGGCAAGAAAGCTGGAATGGGTTGCCATTTCCTACTCCAGGGGACCTTCCTGACCCAGGGATCAAACCTATGTCTGCTGCAACTCCTGAACTGGCAAGCAGATTCTTGACCACTGCGCCACTTGGGAAGCCCCCACAAGTGTATAGGAGACACCTACTGGGAGCCAGAGTCCGTGGCGTGTGCTGGGGACAAACGAGATAAAGAGGGTCTCTTTCCTCATGGATTTTTATCATCTCAGGGAAGAGGCTGATAGGTAAATGTGCAAGTACCATAAGATGATGAAGTTGGATCCTATTTGGTGGTACCTCAGAGAAGAGCTGCTCACAAGAGCTGGGCAGAAAAAGGAGGCACAGGGTAGGGAAGGAGGGACCCTCAGATGACCCTCAATTATTCATATTTTAACTTACCTTTACAAGCTGGACATACTCTTGAGGGAAACTGGTTCACATCACTGCATCACCTTAGCTCTGAGTATTGTCCCTGCACATCAGCACTTAAACAACTGTGGAAAGGGTTTTTTGTAGAGTTTCTGAGTCTTAAGTTTGCATAAAGCTGTCTTGTAGAGAAATGGCAGCTTTGGGAGAAAAGTAAAACAGAATAAAATGCAAAAAGAATTTTTGACTCCAAAGCTTATAATCTTTTCCAGAGTTGGAATTGATTACTGTGCATCTCCTGTCTCTACCACTAAGCCCATTTCACAGCTTTCACAAATAAAGGCTTTGAAGCTGAGCTCAGGAAAAAAATGCCTAAAGCTAGTGGCTTTCCTGTCTGCTAATGTTCTCAAATCTCCCAGGACCTTCAGTACAGTGACTTATATAGACCCCACAGTAGGGGCTAGAGTAGTGGATAATGAATTCAGAATGTGCTGAAATTTGGAAAGAAATTTTAATCCTACAGACTTCCTAGTTGTTGGCCAAGCTCTTTCCTTGGCCTTCCTGGGACTGGTCTGACCTTCTCACCTCCTGGTGGTTAGTCTGGTCACGTGATTGAGTTCCAGCTCATGGATGTAAGCAGGCCTTGTGGGTACCACTTCAGTGTCCATCTTCTTTCTCTTTGCTGCAGAGCTCCCCATGGAAGGTGGAGAGTCAGAGATGGAAGCAGTTAGAGTTCCCACACCTTGATGTGGGAGCTGCTCAGCTACTCAGCACACCCACGTTGAACTGTTAGGTGAACAGGAAAAAAAAACTTCCCCTATGTTAAGCCACTGAGATTTGGGGTTTATTTGTTAGAGCAGTTGGCATAACCTTAACTAATACATTCCACTTTACACTGTGTGAAGGAAAGTGAGGATGAAGATGTAAAACATCCCTCATGGGCTCCCGGTGAGACCAGATGTGCCTTTCAGTGGGTTTGCCGCTGTGTCTTTGAGTGCCCTCGGTGGGCCTTTGGAAGCTGTTGCTTTGAGATTTGTTCAATAGTATGTTTGAAGTTATTCTGCTTTAAATTAAAAAATCAGTAGTTTGAATGTGGATGCAAATTCCTAATAGATTCTGCAACTGGAGAAAAATTTCCAGATGTTTCACAAAGCACTAAAATATTGTACATTGTTTTCTTTTTCAATGGGAAATTATTCACAGGGCAATAAAAAGTTGTTTTTTCAGTAAACAGATTATGTTTCAGTCTGCGGTGTGAACACTTAAATGGAACGATGCAATATGCCACTTTTTAAAAGAGGGTTTTAAACATGTCAGTACAAACCTTTCAGTCCTCTGTCCCATAAATTCAACTTTTAAAAATGAAATCAACCTGAGCCCTGTGAAAGCTCATACTACTATATCAAAACCAGTGGAATTTGCCTGTTTATTGCCACCTATGGAATATGGCAAAGAAACATTCTTTTCACATGGGACAATTTCTTCAACTTTACACCAAGTGAAATTTAATTGCTTTCACTTCCTGGAATCATTAGGCATTAGTCCTGCAGGAGGTGGAGCCCAGAGGAGACGCTGAAAAATAAGTCTGTGTTTAATACATTTCACCTTGGACTTGTATCCTTCTTTCTCCTACCACTTGTATACAGTAGGCTTCTCTCTCCTACGACTTGTATACAGTAGGTTTCAGCCTGGGAAGCCAGTTTAAAAGCATTTAAAGAGATGGGAAATTATGGAGAAAGAAGAAATAACAAGTGTCTTATTGGGAGAACACATCAGAGGTGAACTGGTCCAGAAAGCAATGGCTAGTCACACCTCCATCATTACTATCAAAGGATTAGAATATCTCATTCTTCCAAGTTCATTTCCTGGTGTGTTTTTGTCTTCCTAAGAAAAGTAGTAGGCGCAATATCAGGTAAGCAAAAAGATGCCCAAGTGATTCTTTCACTGAACTATGTTGTATCACAACCAGTAAAACAGGAATTGTATAGGAAAGTACTGTTAAATCATTTTATTCACAGGACAGTAGGCTGTTACATTTTTAAAGGGATTCACAGATCATATTTAATTATAAATCACATACTAAAGTTCCTTACAGAGTATCTGAATGAAAATTATGGTAATTACTCAACAGAGAGGATGAAAAGGGATAAAATTAAAGATGCTTGTGGAAGTCACCAGCCAGAAATGAAGATGAACAACCTCTCCGCACAGACAAGGTAAAACCAAGGAAGCTGGAGCACTGGGGAGCACAATGCTTTCCAGATCACGTACACACTGTAAAGCAAGGTCTATCCATGTGACATGTAAATGTTTTTCCTCACTGTTTGGATCCCACACACATGATAACCTGCAAAGAGCTTGCAGTAATCACAAGACTGGGTACTGTTGGTTGCTGGCTGATACTTGAAGACCCTTCAGTCATTGGGGGACCCCAAAGATGGAATATTGAGTTGGAAGATGTACAAAGAAAGAATAGAGCATGACTTTGTTCTTGTGATAGACATAAAAGGTGAGAGACAGTTAAGTGAGAGTGGCCGTTTCTTTATAGGCAGGAACTTCCCATTGTACACATGCAGGTTTCACAAGTTCAGTAGAATTGATTCTGAACTTCCCAAATATATATTAGTATTTTTTTAAAACAATAGAAATTATTTTTCCTAATGAATAGGGATAATATAATCTCGGGGGGGGGGGTGTTGTGTGTGTGTGTGTGTGTGTGTGTGCATTTAAAGGATGAAGACCATAATTACTTCCTACTGAAGAATTGTCAGATGTGGATAATTTTCGTGTCGAAAACCCAACTTGATTAAGGTCTCCATATTTCACTGTTTGATGACCTGACTTCCAGTTTACTTTGAAGGCATATTTTTCAAGATCGGATAGAAGATATTTCATGTGACTGTTCATTAGTTTGATTTCGAGCTTATAAGTGTTTAGACCAGTGGTTTGGGAGCCATCATCTGCACTGTTGAACCAGCCACACAGCCGCTAGGGGAGGATCTGCTCTCATATATCTGCAATCACCCTAAAACTCTCAGCCTCTTCACTTTCTCTTCTTTACATCTAGCATATCACCAAGAATTTTTGCCCTTTGACACTTGCCTAGACGTTCATTCCACTGACTTTCACCCCAGTGTAAAGTTTGGTTAGGAGGGGTTTCTCCTTATTAAGGATTTTCTGGCGCAAGAAAGAAATGCTTTCCAGGGGCCTATTTATAGATTCTTTCCTAGCTTTTGGGAGGTTATACTAGCCAAATGGACCCAGTCTCTGCATTTATGAGGCTTAGTGGGGAGATAGATATTAAAAAAAATAGACTACTTCATAGCTAGTCATCTACCATGTGGTCAGTGTGACAGAAGAGGCCGACAGAGTCTGAGTATGTTTGAGGCAGAGCTGCCTAGTCTATTTGAGGCACTGACTCATTCTAAATTGAGTAGGATTTACTTGAAACTTGAAGACCATTTTGGCAGAGCCTTAGTTCAGGAAGGCTGGGGTTGGGCAGTGTGCAGGAGAGGGCTAGAGCAGGTGGAGGGTTGGGGGTAGGGCTAGTTGTGCAGGCAGGCAGGAAAGTTAGAGTGTTGGAAAGTCAGTATCCATTATTAGGGCAAGAAGATTGGAATGGGCCTTGGCTAAATAAACATTGCTTGTGAACATTGCTTAACCTGTTCGTCCGTGTTGGGCGAGTCCAAAACCATTTTTTTTAGCTGGGCTTAATCTACTCTTGATGGGTGAGCAAGCAAAGCCTTGTGGGCTATGATGAGACTCTATATCATGTCCTGAGAGCAAGCAGTTGGAAGCCATAAGAGGGTTTTAGATAGAGAAGTGCCTTCTGTTTATTAAATACCACCAGCTAAACACTGTCTTAAGCCAATAGAGTAAGTGGTCTCTCCTAATGTTGAGATCTCAGGTGGGGGTGTGTTTGTAACAAATCATGACAGTTAAGTTTTAGAAACTGTTTAAAGGATGAAGAGACTTGTTAAGCATGAAGACATTAGATCTGCCTAATTGCCGTCAATCTAACAAGCATGTGACTTCACTAAATGAGAATTGAACTCAGTATTAGCACCTGACTTGTGACCATTTTGAAGCAACTCATTTTTACAGTAATCTCACTCTTTATAAAATTGTCCTCTTAAAAGAAACCCAGGGTGGGAGGAGCAGAAGCAAAGGCTGACATATCAGTCTTTGATATGGAAGTACAGTAGGCAGACAAGAATTTTCCCAGATTAGAAACAAATGTGTAATAGAAGTTGAAATATAAAAAATTCTCCATTTATCTTCTTGACTAAAGGGAGAAAAAAAAGCATCATACACATTGTAGATCATCTGAGTTTTCAGCTGATGATTTGAAACATTTTTATAATAATTCAGTGGCTCTTTTTGAATAACCAGATGTTAATAATGGTTCCCTGCTATGTGATTAGGAATGAATCTGCCAAGAAAAAATGAAGCCTTTTCTCTTGGGGGAAGTTGAGTTCCTTTTTGTTATTTTCCCAGGCTTCCTGGGGAAGTCTATCAACAGAGGAATAAATGATGGGAACAGGAGTCTGGCTGGTCACCATGAAATTATCAGCCTTATTCTGAGTTCAGCCTTTATTATGTACATGCTCAGCTTGAAGTATGATAAAAGTAGTAACTTTCCAATGATTCTGTTCCTTGAAATCTAACAGTCCTTATAGATTTGGAAGTTGAAAAGTCTGCTCTATTTGAATAAAGATTTCTGTTGTGGTTGGTTGTGAAGGTCATGACTCTTACCCAAATTAAGAAATAATATGAATAACAACCTGGGATTCATTCCTATAGGTTACGTTTTTCTTGGCAAAAAACATCATTCTTTGAATAGAAATATTTAAAAACTACAACACTCTCTTAGAGATGCCCAGTAACCAGCCTGGATAATTTTTGTTTTATTGTTCTATGTCTGATATGCCACCTGCTTTAATTTTCTCTTTAGTACTAAAGGTTCTATGCTAGGTTTGTCTTAGGTCTAGAATCCCTTTCAGAATAATTATGTTCAAGCATTAAAACACTGTGGTCTTTATTTTTATAACCTTCATTTATACTTAGTGGCAGAAGCGTTTCTTTTATGATAATCTAAATATAGAGACACTTATGCAATGATCTCTTTCTATATATACCTCACTCTTCAGTCAACAGCAGTTATTGAAGGTGTCTTTACTGATTGGTTGTTAAAGCACAGCTTTCAAAAACAGAAACTTATCACCTGAGAAATGAGGAGACTAGGTCCATCTAGTCAAGGCTGTGGTTTTTCCGGTAGTCATGTATGGATGTGAGAGTTGGACTGTGAAGAAGGCTGAGTGCCGAAGAATTGATGCTTTTGAACTGTGGTGTTGGAGAAGACTCCTGAGAGTCCCTTGGACTGCAAGGAGATCCAACCAGTACATTCTGAAGGAGATCAGCCCTGGGATTTCTTCGGAAGGAATGATGCTGAAGCTGAAACTCCAGTACTTTGGCCACCTCATGTGAAGAGTTGACTCATTGGAAAAGACTCTGATGCTGGAAGGGATTGGGGGCAGGAGGAGAAGGGGACAACAGAGGATGAGATGGCTGGATAGCATCACTGACTCGATGGATGTGAATCTCAGTGAACTCCGGGAGTTGGTGATGGACAGGGAGGCCTGGCGTGCTGCGATTCATGGGGTCCCAAAGAGTTGGACACGACTGAGTGACTGAACTGAACTGAACTTAACTCCTCTTTTAGAAGCACTTATTGGACACAATATGTACACTATTTTGCAAAGGTGCAGAAGTTAATAACAACATTAACAACAACAACAGACTTACTTCATACTTCATGCTAAAATTGGAAAGTTTTATTTTAGTCTCAAATTGCATACATTTCATATATGTTAACACTGAGAGCTAACATTTGTTGCATGCAGGGGGCCAGGCACTAGGGTAAACATGCTAATTTTGGCTTATTTCTTCCTCAAGCCCTCTTTTGAGGCAGGTATCATACTATCCCTATACAGAGAAGAAGAAACAGAGGTTCCCTAAGTTTAGTAATTTGCTTACCATCACATAGTCAGTGACAAAGCCAAGACACAATCCCAGAAAATCTGTTCTAAAGCCATCATTTCAGTGCTTTTTCAGTGGGGACCCACTAGATCAGATGCCCTCAAAACATGATTCACAGATTGCTTTTTGGGGACCCACAAGATAAAAGGTTTTTCCTGTTAACAGTAAGATGTTATTTGCCTTTTTTCACTGTCCTGGCATTTACAATGAAGGTGCAAAAACAATGGCAGGTAAGCCTACAACCTCCTTAGCAAGAATCAAGGCTCTGGCGTCAAACTGGTACTGGTGGTCATTGTGTTCTTCACTGCCACACACTCCCGGGGGAAAAAGCCAGTTTCACTTAAGAACATCCTTAATGAAGAAGTAAAAAAAAAATATTACCTTTATTAAACCTTGAGCTTTAAGTACACATCTTTCTAATATTCTGTAGGACAGACGGGGACATGCACATAAAGCTCTCTCGCATGCCAGAAGACAGTGACTGTCTTGAGGAAAAGCTCTTGTACTATAGTTGAGTAGTGAGCTGAAGAGTTACTACTTTCACAAAGCCCCGTTTTCAGTTGAAAGAATAATAGACACACTGTGGATATTTTGCATGGGCATATTTAGTAGATTTTTTACAAGAATAAGCAAGGTAAGCTTATTGTGTTGAAGAATCACTGATAGTATTTATTGCTAATACTGAACTTGAGCTTTCAAGAGAAAATTAGAATTTTGGAAAATATTCACCACTGTCAGCTCAATAGCTTCAGAATACTTAAAGACTTTTCTGACAATATCAGAGGTGTTGCTGCTGCTGCTGCTGCTAAGTCACATCAGTCGTGTCTGACTCTATGCGACCCCATAGACAGCAGCCCACCAGGCTCCCCCGTCCCTGGGATTCTCCAGGCAAGAACACTGGAGTGGGTTGCCATTTCCTTCTCCAATGTATGAAGGTGAAAAGAGAAAGTGAAGTCGCTCAGTTGTGTGTGACTCTTAGCGACCCCATGGACTGTAGCCTACCAGGCTCCTCCGTCCATGGGATTTTCCAGGCAAGAGTACTGGAGTGGGGTGCCATTGCCTTCTCCAATCAGAGGTGTTAATAACATGTAATTTCTCATATTGTAAAATTAAATGTATCAACATTTGCAAGAGGGTATAACTTAGTAAACCCGTATTCCCCTAATACCCTATGCTTGATGTTAAAAAAGTCATAAGTAAAAGGTTCATTCAAAGTGCAATCAGAAAATGGATTTTAACATAATGGGGTATCTAAAGTTAATTTTTATAGTTGCAGATTCCACATCACAACGAACCTTTAAGAAACTACCACTTATTGAGTTTTGGTATAATATCAAAGAAGATCCAAAATTATTTGGTAAAGTTATCAAAATGCTCTTTATTTTTCTAACACTTAACCATGATGCTGAGTATTCTTCTTATACTTCAATCAAAGCAACATACTGCAACAGACTGAATGTAGGAGTAGATATGAAAACCCAGCTGTGTTCTATTAAATTAGAGCAAAAAAAATAGATGTGCAGAACTGTAAAACAATGCCATTCATAAATTTAGAAGTTAAAAAAATTAATTGTGATAAAATACACAAAATAAAAATTTACCGTCATCACTGTTTTTAAATGTACAGTTCAGTAGTGTTAAGTACACTGACATTTTTGTGCAATCAATCTCCAGAACTCTTCTCATCTTGCATAACTGAAACTGTATACAGAAACCCCCTCCCCTCTCCTCCTCCCTGGTCCCTAGACACCACCATTCTACATTCTTCTCTATGAATTTAACTACTCTAGGTGCCTTACATAAGTGGGATTATACAGTATTTTTTTTATATGATTGGTTTATTTCACTTAATAAACTTTGTCTTGGGGGAAATATAGTCATTTTCATAGAGTTGTAATTTATGTTAGCATGTGTATATTACTGATATTTTAATGAACAAGAAATAAATTCTAACACAATAAAGACAGATAGATCTAACCCACATAACTCTTTGGGATTTTCAATAATTTTTCAGAATATAAAGGGGCCCTGAAACCAAAACATTTGAGAGCCTCTGTTCTAGATACACTGAATCACTGAACACATCACTCTGTATCGTTCAGAGAGGTTGAGTGATTTTTTTCAACATTCTACAGCTAACAAGTAACAGAACTCAAGTGCCATCTCTTCCTGGAAGCTTCCCTAACAGAATTAAATGCTTTCTCTTCTGCTCCGCTTAGTGCTTTATACATATCTCTATTGTGTCACTCAGAGAAGGCAATGGCACCCCACTCCAGTACTCTTGCCTGGAAAATCCCATGGATGGAGGAGCCTGGTGGGTTGCAGTCCATGGGGTCCCTGGGAGATGGACACGACTGAGCGACTTCATTTTCACTTTTCACTTTCATGCATTGGAGAAGGAAATGGCAGCCCACTCCAGTATTCTTGCCTGGAGAATCCCAGGGACAGGGGAGCCTGTTGGGCTGCCATCTATGGGGTCGCATAGAGTCGGACACGACTGATGTGACTTAGCAGCAGCAGTAGCATTGTGTCACTAACTGCATTATCAGAATTTTTAATTCTAATGTTTGCCTTCCTATCTTATGATAGGAAGGAACTGTGTAACACTCATTTTGTATATGTGTGTATATATATTAATTTTGTATCTATATCAACTTGGTATTTATAAGTGGATGATGAGTAAAACCCAGATGGTAGACAACAAACTTAGAAAGTTACAGATTAACGCATTGTGTAAGCGCATAATGTACAATTTTAAGGGGCTCTGAAATGGATGTTTTTAATAGCTGTTCTATAGTTAATATGTTTGGGAAGAAATAACCTACACATTGAACTTGTCATCTCACAGATTTCATGGTTTAGTATGAGCATCAAGTAAATGTTAAGTAAATAATATTGTAGTGAGTATATTGGAAAGTCAAAATCTGTGATGGTGGTACTTTAATGCTAAAATTGGAAAGTTTTATTTTAGTCTCAAATTGCATTTCCACTGACAAGTGAATTTTTCCGCTTTCCTCCTTTTGTACATCTCCTGATAAGGAGAAGACTGTTGGTTGAGATCCTTGAAATTTCCATATTATATGCAAATATGAATTGATATAGAATATAAGAATTACATAATATGGGGCTTGAAAATCAGTGCTAATATATCCTAATAACTGTTTTTTAAAACCTCATCTTTTCTTGACAGTTAATTTCTCACTTGTTAAAAACATCCTTTAAAATCTTTCTTTTGATGGATGTTCTTAGTTTCTCTAAAGACAAAAGAGCCATCAAGGAAACTTTTTGAGCTTGATTAAAAATTGTGTTAAAGACAAAAACTTATGGAGTGACACGTTAATCCCCTCACACTCTCCATATTTTATTAGTAATAAATAATGTTAATAAATATAGATGTTGCCATGATAAAGGGATCTTCAGTGCTGTAAATGTTGTTTTCTGATTTACTGTGATTTGGATATTTATTAATCTAGGGGCAGTCACCAGCCTGAATTTACTATTGCTTGGGGTCTAAACTAGGCAGGATTTCAGATCTTAAATTCCCTAGGGAAGAGAGAATGGGAAATGTGCTTTCGTGGGTCTCCATGGAGTAAAGCTTTTGATCTTCTGCATAATTGGTTTTGATTTATCTCTGGAGCTGTGTTGAC
Organism: Ovis canadensis; assembly: GCF_042477335.2. Taxonomy (NCBI): domain Eukaryota; kingdom Metazoa; phylum Chordata; class Mammalia; order Artiodactyla; family Bovidae; genus Ovis; species Ovis canadensis. Next base: position 85,100,369 of record NC_091248.1, read on the forward strand.
AGCTTTGGTGCACAACTAAACTGAGTCTCAACAAGAAGGACAGGACAGGCTTAAGTTCCTGCAGCATTCAGACCAGATACGGGTCTTGCCTCTGCCTCCCCACTGAAGAGGCTGGAGAAGATTCACTATGAATAATGCTCTCTTCCTGGGGACCTAATCCAGGTATCAGAAATTTTTTGTACTTGACTTAGCCTGATCTTTTATCTAGCCATGATTAATTATGAAAAATCACAGATTGTCTGGATAGAAAGAAAATCAAAGACAAGACTATGTACACTACTTTCATAGTTGAAGAAACAGAGAACCAGAGGCTAAGTGACATGCCCAAGTCAACCGTGAGTTAGTGACAGAGCTAAACACTCAGGTCTCTCATGAACAGTTTAGTTCTCATTCAGCTACCAGTTAATGGAGAATATTTACAGAACTTCTTGGAGTGGTCTTGGAGCGTATAGTGAAGCAGGATCAACCCTACCCCAACTTATTCAGTCTCTGTCTCTCTTTGGTCTGTCTGCCTGTCTATGTCTCTCACACACATACACACGCAATTCAAGTTTTGCTCCAACACTTAGCAGACTTGTGACTCAGCCGTGGGCCGCTTATGGAATCCAAGACTCGGGGTGAAGGGGAGGGGCGGGCAATGGGCTCCAGTTCAGTTCAGTTCAGTCACTCAGTCGTGTCCGACTCTTTGCGACCCCATGAATCGCAGCACGCCAGGCCTCCCTGTCCATCACCAACTCCCGGAGTTCACTCAGACTCACATCCATCGAGTCAGTGATGCCATCCAGCCATCTCATCCTCTGTCGTCCCCTTCTCCTCCTGCCCCTAATCCATCCCAGCATCAGAGTCTTTTCCAATGAGTCAACTCTTTGCATGAGGTGGCCAAAGTACTGGAGTTTCAGCTTCAGCATCATTCCTTCCAAAGAAATCCCAGGGCTGATCTTCAGAATGGACTGGTTGGATCTCCTTGCAGTCCAAGGGACTCTCAAGAGTCTTCTCCAACAATGCAGCTCAAAAGCATCAATTCTTCGGTGCTCCACAGAGATCCTAATTCCTGAACTGTTGAACAGATTTGATGAGAGCATGTTATGTGGAGGGTTTCCCAGGTGGCTCAGTGATTTAAAAAATCTACCTGCTAATGCAGAAGAGGCAGGTTTGATTCCTGGGTCAGGAAGATTCTCTGGAGAAGGAAATGGCAACTCACTCTGGTATTCTTGCATAGAAAATCCCATGGACAGGGGAAGCTGGCAGGCTGCAGTCTATGGGGCTGCAAAAGAGTCAGACACAACTTGGCAACTAAACAACAAGAAGAACTACATGAATGTGGAAACCCATTCTGAGGTATAAAACCCCAGACCAGTGTAAAACAAGATTTTAAAAAGAAGCTCTGAAATGCTTTAGTTACTGCAGCTTTGGGTACAGGTCCAAGAAATCTCGTAAAATTGTGAATCCTACTGTCCATTCTCTTTTGTGTAATTCACAACTCTGTCATTATGGCGTTGTTATAACCAAATAGGTGAACCCCTCTTTCTGTCCTCATCTCTGGAAGGCTTTGAAGCCAAATTTTCAATTTTATACCTTGCTAGTGGTCCCCTTGGACCTTTATTTTGTTATTTCAAAGCTAGGATAAAGAGTTTAAATGTACAGGTATGTTTTAGAAAAATGTGCCCATTGCTTTAGGCCTTTTCTTTCATTCGGCGATATTTGGCAAGCTTGTTACACTTACTACAGTTGATGGCTGTGTGTTAGGGGACTGGCTGGGTTTTTGATGCCGGCCTGCTCTGTGTCCCTATGGATCTCTATGTAAAATTAGAAGGCTAGTTCAGAGGACCATGTAACTCTGTCTTCACCAGCTCCAGCTGCCAGAACAAAGTATCATAGACTGAGTGGCTTAAACAACAGAAACATATTTTCATACAGTTCTTGAAGTTGGGCATCTGAGATCAGGGTGCCAGCCTGGCCAGGTCCTGGGCCCAGCTCTCCTCCTTCCTTGCAGATGGCTGCCTTCTTGCTGTGTCCTCATGTGGCAGGGAGAGAGAGAGAGAGAGAGAGAGAGAGAGAGAGAGAGAGAGAAAGAGAGAGAGAAAGAGAGAGAGAGAGAGAAAGAGAGAGAGAGAGAGAGAGAGAGAGAAAGCAGCTTGAAAAGAGAGTTTTTGGTTTGTCATTTCACTTTTTTACTTCCTGTTGTTGTTGTTCAGTCTCTCAGTCACATCCAACTCTTTCATAGACTGCAGCAAGCTAGGCTTTCCTGTCCTTCACTATCTCCCAGAGCTTGCTCAACTCATGTCCATTGAGTCAGTGATGCCATCCAACCATCTCATCCTCTGTTGTCCCCTTCTCCTGCCTTCAACCTGTCCTACATGATTTAAAAAACAAATATATCCAGAATAATTATAAATCTATGTTATTGGGCACACAATATATAAAGATATAATTTGTGGTATTAGTAACATAAAGGGAGAACAGAGTTTTACAGAAATAGTGATTTTGTATGCTATGGAAGTTAAGCTGGTATCCATTCAAACAAGATTGTTATAAATTTAGGATGTTAAATGTAATTTCCATAGTAACCGTGAAAATATTTAATACACACAAAAGAAAATGAGAAGGAAATCAAAAGGATTCACTACAAAAAATCAACTTAACACTAAAGAAGGCAGTAATAGAGAAAACTAGAGACCAGAAAGGTGGAAGGTATAAAGAACACAAATAAAAAGGCAGAAGTCCTTCCTCATACTAGTTATTTTAAATGTAATTAGATTAAGCTCTCCAAACAAAAGGCGAAGATTGAGCCCTGCTGAGCAGTGGGGGCTGATGGTTTGGACCTGTGGACTCAGGAACACCTGCTCTGAAGGGGCTCTTCAACCAATGGTTAGTTATTAAACACCTCTACTGAATGGCTGTTTGTGGAGAAACAAAGATAAATAGATCTCTCTCCACAGAGCTCATACTCCACTGGAGACAAACATGTAAATAACTGCAGTTAAACATTACTGTGACAGCATTTCCTTCTTTTTAAAGGTTCCTGTGTTATATGCCATTGAATGCATATACCACATTTTCTTTATCCCACTCATCTGCTGACAGAATTCACAGCAACATGGATGAAGCTGGAAGCCATTATACCAAGTGAAAGAAGCCAGTCTCAGAAGGACTGATTCTGAACGACTCCACGTATATGAGGCATCAAAAGTGGTGAAACTGACTGAAGCAGAAAATGGAATGGTGGTTGCCTGGGCTGGGGGAGGAGGATAGGGAGTTGTTCTGTGGGGAAAAGTGTCCATTATACAAGATTAGCATGTTCTAGAGATCTGTCCACCACAGTGCCTATAGCCAGCACATGGTGTTCTGCGTTTTGTTAAGAGGGTAGTTCTCATGCTGATAAGCATTCTTATGACAAAAAGAGGAACACAAGGAAACTTTGGGAGGTAACTTGATTGTGATGACCTTGTCGTGGGTGTATATGTTCATGTTCGTTGAATAATATACATTAAGTGTGCATTTTTTTATATCAACCATATCTTAATAAAAGTGTTGAAAATGCTACGGCTGAGATATCCTATAACACAGAGAGACATTCAGCAACAGCAGTAGCAGGAGACAGAAAGTAACAACATTCTGAGTGGCCAGGCAGTGATGCTGGCCTGCGGATCCTCTGGATGGATGAGGGGGTTGAGTATGTGGAGAAGGGACAAAGCATGGGCGGGAAAAAGCAGTGGGGCACGCAAATGCCTAGTGAGCACGAAGCATTGCTAAGAGTGCTGACGGAAGCAGGAATCCAAGGCAAGAGCCTTGTTTCAAAATGGGCCTCGGTTAAGGCAGGGGTGAAACACATGCTCACCAAAATGTTGACATGAGAAATAAGTCCTGAAGACCCCTGGGTAAAGCCACCCCAATACTCTCTGTAAAGATCTAGTTTTATAGAAATATTTGCACAGACATAGAAAACAAGCTTGTGGTTACAGAATGCAGTGGGGTGGGGAGGGATAAATTTGGAATTTGGGATTATTAATAATAGATATGCACTGCTCAAAGGGACCTACTATGTATCCCAGGGAACGATATCCAGTATCTTATAATAACTTAAAATGAAAAGAATCTGAAAAAGAATATATGTAAATATATGTAACTGAAATACTTTACTGTATACCTGAAACATTGTAAATCAACTATACTTCAAAAATTTTATGTAAGAAAACCTATAGCTGATTCATGTTGACGTGTGGTTCAGTTCAGTTTAGTTGCTCAGTTATGTCCGACTCTTTGTGACCCCATGGACTGCAGCATGCCAGGCCTCCCTGTCCATCACCAACTCCCAGAGTTTACTCAAACTCATGTACATTGAGTTGGTGACGCCATCCAACCACCTCATCCTCTGTTGTCCCCTTCTCCTCCCACCTTCGATCTTTCCCAGCATTAGGGTCTTTTCAAATAAATCAGTTCTTCACGTCAGGTGGCCAAAGTATTGGAGTTTCAGCTTCAACATCAGTCCTTCCAATGAATATTCAGGACTGATTTCCTTTAGGATGGACTGGTTGGATCTCCTTGCAGTCCAAGGGACTCTCAAGAGTCTTCTCCAACACCACAGTTCAAAAGCATCAATTCTTCAGTGCTCAGTTTTCTTTATAGTCCAACTCTCACATCCATACATGACTACTGGAAAAACCATAGCCTTGACTAGACGGACCTTTGTTAGCAAAGTAATGTCTCTGCTTTTTAATATGCTGTCTAGGTTTGTTATAACTTTCCTTCCAAGGAGCAAGTGTCTTTTCATTTTATGGCTGCAGTCACCATCTGCAGTGATTTTGGAGTCCACTCCCCCACCCCCCCAAAATAAAGTCTGTCACTGTTTCCACTGTTTCTCCATCTATTTGCTGTGAAGTGATGGGACCAGATGCCATGATCTTAGTCTTCTTAATGTTGAGCTTTAAGCCAACTTTTTCACTCTCCTCTTTCACTTTCATCAAGAGGCTCTTTAGTTTTTCTTCACTTTCTGCCATAAGGGTGGTGTCATCTGCATATCTGAGTTTATTGATATTTCTCATGGCATTCTTGATTCCAGCTTGTGCTTCTTCCAGCCCAGCGTTTCTCATGATGTACTCTGCATATAAGTTAAATAAGCAGGGTGACAATATGCAGCCTTGATGTACTCTTTTCCCCATTTGGAACCAGTCTGTTGTTCATGTCCAGTTCTGATTGTTGCTTCTTGACCTGCATACAGATTTCTCAGGAGGCAGGTCAGATGGTCTGGTATTCCTATTTCTTTGAGAATTTTCCACGATTTGTTTTGGTCTACACAGTCAAAGGCTTTGGTGTAGTCAATAAAGTAGGTGTTTTTTGAGAACTCTCTTGCTTTTTGATGATCCAACAAATGTTGGCAATTTGATCTCTGGTTCCTCTGCCTTTTCTAAATCTGGCTTGAATGTCTGGAAGTTCACGGTTCATGTACTATTGAAGCCTGGCTTGGAGAATTTTGAGCATTATTTTACTAGTGTGTGAGATGAGTACAACTGTGCAGTGGTTTGAATGTTCTTTGGCATTACCTTCCTTTGAGATTGGAATGCAAACTGACCTTTACCAGTCCTGTGGCCACTGCTGAGTTTTCCAAATTTGCTGGCATATTGAGTGCAGCACTTTCACAGCACCATCTTTTAGGATTTGAAGTAGCTCAACTGGAATTCCATCACCTCCACTAGCTTTGTTCGTAGTGATACTTCCTAAGGCCCACTTGACTTCACATTCCAGGATGTCTGGCTCTAGATGAGTGATCACACCATCGTGGTTATCTGGGTCATCTTTTTTGTATAGTTTTTCTGTGTATTCTTGCCACCTTTCTTAATATCTTTTGCTTATGTTAGGTCCATACTATTTCTATCCTTTATTGAGCCTATCTTTGCATGAAATGTTCCCCTGGTATCTTTCATTTTCTTGAAGAGATATCTAGTCTTTCCTGTTCTATTGTTTTCCTCTATTTCTTTACATTGATCATTGAGGAAGACTTTCTTATCTCTCCTTGCTATTCTTTGGAACTCTGCTTTCAAATGGGTATATCTTCCCTTTTCTCCTTCGCCTTTAGCTTCTCTTCTTTTCTCAGCTATTTGTAAGGCCTCCTCAGACAACCATTTTTCCTTTTTGAATTTCTTTTTCTTGGGGATGGTCTTGATCACTGCCTCCTATACAATGTCACGAATCTCCATCAGAGTTCTTCAAGCACTTTGTCTATCAGATCTAATCCCTTGAATCTATTTGTCACTTCTACTGTATAACCATAAGAGATTTGATTTAGGTCATACCTGAATGGTCTAGTGGTTTTCCCTACTTTCATCAATTTAAGTCTGAATTTGGCAATAAGGAGTTCATGATCTGAGCTACAGTCGGCTCCTGGTCGTGCTTTTGCTGACTGTATAGAGCTTCTCCATTTTTGGCTGCAAAGAATATAATCAATCTGATTTTGGTGTTGGCCATCTGGTGATGTCCATTTGTAGAGTCTTTTCCTGTGTTGTTGGAAAGAATGTTTTCTATGACCAGTGTGTTCTCTTGGCAAAACTCTGTTAGCCTTTGTCCTGCTTCCTTCTGTACTCCAAGGCCAAAATTGCCTGTTACTCCAGGTATCTCTTGACTTCCTACTTTTACATTCCAGTCCCCTATAATGAAAAGGGCATCCTTATTTGGACAACAAGGTGGCAGAGTAGAAGGACCTGTGCTCATCTCCTGTGAGAACTCCAAAATTACTACTCACTGCTGAACAACCGTCAACAGGAGAATGTTGGATCCCACCAAAAAGAGATATTCCACATCCAAGAGCAAAGGAGTAGCCCCAGCAAGATGGTAGGAGTGGTGAAACCACATTTGAATCAAACCCCATAGCTGCCAGAGACGCTTGGAGGGCTCAAACAAACCTTGTATGCACCAGGACCCAGAGACCCTGCAGAGTCAGAGGCTGAGCCAGAACTGTGTTTGAGTGTCTCCTGTGGAGGTCTGGGTCAGCAGGGGCCTGCTGCAGGGGCAGGGGCTCTGGGTGCAGCAGACCTGGGTATGGCAGAAGCCCTCTTGGAGGAGGTCACTGTTAACCCCACCGTAGAGCCACCAGGACTTACACAGGACTGGGAAAATAGACTCTTAGAGGGCACAAACAGAACTTTGTATGCACCAGGACTCAGGAGAAAGGAGCAGTGACTGCACAAGAGACTGACCCAGACTTGCCTGTAAGTGTCCAGGAGTCTCTGGAGGAAGCATGAGTTGATGGTGGCCTGCTGCAGGGTCAGGGACACTGAATGTAGCAGTGTGCGCACATGACCTTTTGAAAGAGGTCGCCGTTATCTTCATTACCTCCACCATAGTTTGGCCTCAGGTCAAACAACAGGGAGGGAACACAGCCCACCAACACTCCCACCCCACCTACCCACTTTACTGAGCATGGCCCTGCTGATCAGAAAAAGACCCAGTTTCCCCCTCAGTCAGTCTCTCCCATCAGGAAGCTTCCATAAGCCTCTTATCCTTTTCCATCAGAGGGCAGACAGAATGAAAACCACAATCACAGAAAACTAACCAAACAAATCACATGGACCACAGCCTTGTCTAACTCAATGAAACTATGAGCCATGACGTGTAGGTCACCCAGGGCAGCTGGGTCATGGTGGAGAGTTCTGACAAAATGTGGTCCACTGGAGATGGGAATGGCAAACCACTTCAGTATTCTTGCCTTGAGAACCCCATGAATAGCATGAAAAGGCAAAAAGATAGGACACTGAAAGATGAACTCCCCAGGTCAGTAGGTACCCAATATGCTACTGGAGAAGAGTGGAGAAATAACTCCAGAAAGAATGAAGAGACAAAGCCAAAGGGAAAACAACAGCCAGTTGTGGATTAGAGTGGTGATGGAAGTAAAGTCTGATGCTGTAAAGAGCAATATTGCATAGGAACCTGGAATGTTAGGTCCATGAATCAAGGCAAGTTGGCAGTGGTCAAACAGGAAATAGCAAGTGTGAATATCAACATTTTAGGAATCAGTGAACTAAAATGGACTGGAATGGGTGAATTTAACTCAGATGACCATTATATCTACTACTGTGGGCAGAATCCCTTAGAAGTAATGGAGTCACCATCATTGTCAACAAAAGAGTCTGAATTGCAGTGCTTGGATGCAACCTCAAAAACGACAGAATAATCTCTGTTCATTTCCAAGGCAAACCATTCAATATTATAGTAATCCAAATCTATGCCCTGACAGTAATGCTGAAGAAGCTGAAGTTGAAAGATTCTATGAAGACCTACAAAACCTTCTAGAACTAACACCCAAAAGAGATGTCCTTTTCACCAACTTGTATATTCATTGAAATTTAGGTAAATACTAGCAAATTTCTTTCTATAAGGTCATACCTCTTTGTATTGCATTGGTACTAGGAATGTATGAGGGTGCCATGTTCTTACCGACACATTCTGTTTTTAAACTTCTTGGTGTTTGCCAAACTTATTGGTGAAAAAACGTTTTTTCATGATATCTACAATTTATGTTTCCTATTATCCTAAAAGAGATATCTTAAGAGAATACCTCTAAAAATCATCTACCGTCCAGTTCGTTTTGGAATAGGCAGAGGCTGGAAGGGAATAATAATTCAGAAACAAAGGTCTCAATCAGCTGAAAGATAATTTTGTGTAATAAGTTCCTTGAGGACAAGCATGTGTCTTTTCCCTTTTCATCTTCGTTGGTGCACAAAACTCACTATAAATGTATGTCAGGTTGAATTTGTGTCACATTGGTGTAAGAGAGGGAGTCTTTTTAATATCTGCCCTTCAAACTTTGATGTTTCCTTTTCAAGGGTTTGAAAGTGCTTTCCTGAAAAAGTCAGTTCAAAGAGTTCAAGTTTCATTTCTTGTTATAACATTACCATCCAAAAGACCCATTAAACAATAATACTATTATTCCCATGACTGGTTTTGGTTGTCTTTTCAAAATCATGCTGTATCTGTGAGGAAGGTGTCAGAACCACACTGATCTCACAGTATGAGGAGGAAATATTCTGTGAATTGCTTGGGCTCCAAAGCTTAAAGAAAAGTTTCTCAACAGTCTGTTTTTGCTACTGAATTTTTCATGTTGCATCAGCCAGTATTAAATGTCAGTGAGTTACAGCTCTTTGATGCACTAACCTTAACTCTAGCACATTTCAGAGGAGTTCTGATTACTCAACCCCATGGGAAACATTAGTATTATAATCTACATTACAGCCAGTATTAAAAATTTTATTAGAATGTAGCATGATATATCAAGATCTCCAAAAAAAAATCATTTTTGCAATTTGACTTTGCAACCATTAAAACTTTCTATAAACATAGATCTATGCATCCAATAAGAACATCAGAAATGAAGCTTTTGGTACACTCAAATATTTCAGATTTCAGGATAAAAGGGTTAGTGGCAATAAAGTTGATATTTATGTTTCTTGTTTTGCCCCCTTAGGAATAGAAAAATATCTCTTTTTAGTAGCCAAACTCCATGCTAGAAGCCATGTAAAAAAAGGATTGTGGATTGTATCTCTTCTCTTTCTTCTTCCCTTACTTCCTCTCTGCCTCCTTCCCTTTCATCATATATTAATCAACTATCACCTGCCAATCACTGGGATAGAGACAAAAGCATATATAATTGAGCTTACAAGTATCACCATATGTTTTTTCAGCCTTTGTATGGGCATTTTTTTTTTCCCGAAAACCTTTTTGTTGGCAACCAATTACGGTTTTTATTCATTTGGTTTAAAGCATTACCCACAAAGTCCGTATTTAAATGTCAATACATAACTTTGAATAAATAACAAACTGATAGGTCCTGATATGATATCTGGGATTTAAAAATTAGATCACTAACGATCATCTAACAGAGAACTGACTCTTGAGGAAACAGAAACCCAAGTGGGCGATGTTTGATGAGAGACAGGCTGGACCAGAAGATGGGGTATTGCTGGGGATATGAGAGGATGTGCCAGGCAAGGACCCTACAACCTGGGTGGGTGAGCACAACTGCTCCATTGTCTCTAGACCCTAGGTAACCTGGTGCTGCTGGGGCTACAGTCCCTTCTCTGGGTATTTCTGCCCTTCTCTTGGCTGATGAACAGTGTTTGTGGATTGAGCTCCTTCCTGTTTATAGGATTAGGACTAAGCTCCCCTATTGGCCTGTGCTCCATTTCCAATTCTCATCCTGGTCTCTGTTTCTCCACCAACCCTCAGCCAGGGGGGAATTACTGTTATTTCCTCCAAAAACCAAACTGATACACTTTCCCCCATGCCTTTGCTCTCTCTGCTGCTTGTGTTGAGGATGGTCTGCCTGACAAATGCTGACTTATTTCTCAAAGTCCAATTCAGAAATCCCTTGTTGCTTGAAACCTTTTGTGTCTTTGCTATCTTCATATCCTGATCCCCAGGTAGAGCTGATGCTCCCTTCTTTGGGCACTCACTGAACTCTATAGCAATTTTAGCCCAGCATCTATAACCCTGTAACACTTTGTTTTCCCTGTCCATCCCCTTACTAGATTCCGAGCACCTTGAGGACAAAGGCCATGTCAAACATATCTCAGGATCCTTAGCTTCTCTTCCAGTGCCTCAATTGATGAGATATCTCCTGAACACTTAAAGTTTGTGTCACTGTGATTTAATCATAGATCCTATTTTCTGACAGTTTTGTGTACTATCTAATCCTTAGCACAATGTAAGAGGTATGTACTATTATCCCTTTGTTTTGAATCAGAAATTGAATCTCAGCAAGATTAAGAAATTCATTTGGAGTTGCACAGCTACTACTCAAGGTTCAAACCCGAGGCTGTCTGACTCTAAAACAGTGGCAATTTCTGAATTGCTGCACTAAGCTAGGGATCCAGGGGATGCAAACTTGCTGCAAGCATTTGCAGGCTGGTGGCCAAGGATCAGCACGCACTTTCAACTCTGTTTAATCCCAGGTGTTTAATAACTGCTATAATAAAAGTATAAATGAAAAGATTTATAACCAAACACTTGGGTACACTCAAAGTTTTATCCTTTCAATACATAAATAATTAACCTCTATTGTCCATGTATCTTATAAACAGACGTGAAAATAGGCTTATTGCAACTTCATGTGTGTCCACTGGGTTGCACGCACGTTGTCATATTCTGGTTTCTCTCAGTGAACCAAATTCTACTCAGTGATCACTGGCCTATGGCTCACCCAGCTCAGGGAATGTCTGTGGGTGACACTTTCAGTTTTGCCTTTGTTTGAATTACTGCCTTTAGCATTACAGATTTTAACCTGGAGTGGACTGGTGGGGTCACGGTGGTGGGTGCATTGTAGTATGTGTGTTAATTTAGAAGTTGTTTGAGGTTAAATCTGAACCAAACCATGCTGTAGCCCATCAGAATAGATGATGTGTATATTCAAACAAATAAACTAGATGGTTCATGTGGGAAAGGCATGAAGGGTGAATGGGAATTTAGCCAAGTGAACACATGAGGACAAAAAGTTTGGCAAACTCTGGGAATGGTTATTTGGGGCAAGGAATGGGGAAACATATGGCCCCTTAGACTAGACCACCCAGGCTGGGTCGGCTGATGTGCTAATCACTGTGGTGTGGATGTTTGCCTAGCCAACTCCCACCTCCTGCTCTCCTTATAAAAAGTCTTGGGTGGGAGAGGGTCCAGATAGAGGGGCCAGAGAGATTCTATCTCCAGATAGAGCCATCAGGAGAGACACTCCAGTGGGGTCAGTCTGATGCTAACTTGTTCCCAGTCAAGATGACTTTCTGAGAGGTTGTTCTAGGAAATAATTTGGGCTTTTAGTTTATCCTTGAGAGCTCTGAGGGGTTGGCTGAAGAGAGAAGGCAAGGAATTAGAATTACATTCTGATGAAGTGGCAAAAACCCCAAAATAACAGTGACTGAAAAAAAAAAGCAAAACTCTATTACTATTTCACATTAAAGAAACCCAGATATGCCATTCTTGACCTGATATCTTATTCTACAATGTCAGGGACCCAGTCTTCTTCTGAACATGTGACTTATACTACATGACCCAAGGTGGCTGCTCAAGCTCCTGCCATCACATTCTTATTCCTGAAGGAGAGAGGAGAAAAAGGGGAAGAAGACATGCTCATTGTAAGCACAGTTTCTAGGTGCTACATATAGCACTTCCTGTAGTTGTACACCTAGCTGCAAGGAAGGCTGAGAACTGTCGTTTTACTCAGAGTGACTTTATGTCCAGCCAAAAATCTATTACAGAAGAAAGGGAAAAATAACTTTGCAGGACAACTATCAGTCTGTGACACTTTAAGGCAAACAGGAGGAACTTCTTGAAGTTCTATGAGTAGTTGAGGCTGAGGTTTTGGGACTGGTTATCCTAGGTCTGCGTCTTAAGCATTACCAGAAGCTGTTGTCTCCTTGTGGGCTGAAGAGAAGGCAAAAAAGGTATATATATAGAGAGAGCTTGTTTTCTGAGGCACGACACATAACAAGCAGTTGGATCCTGGATAGACTCACCATGTGGATCAGCGACATCTCCTGACACACACTCGTCAGAATAACAATTCTGCAAAATGGTAGAGGCATGACTCAAAAGATGGGGTTCTAAAATAAGCTTGTCAATGCTTATTTATAGACACTAAGCAGGCTTCTTTATAGTGAGGAGTCTCAAGACCTTTAGTGTAGACTAATGAGTACTGTGGAACTCCAAGAGGAGAAGAAGCCACACAGCGTTTTCCACTGTGCATCTCCAGGGTCCTGGGGAGCTTGCCCTGTGAAATTCCCAGAGATAGGCAGGACAAGGGACCCTGCATCTGAATCTCCTGACACCATCCCTGACAACATGAGTGGCAACGGATTGGTGCTACAGGGGGAGATCTGGTGCAGCAGCAAAGACCAGAAGATGCTGAGGCTCAAGTTGAAAAAGGAGAAAGTTATTTGAAATCTGGATGAGGCAGTAAAGGCATGAGTTTTAAAGTGGAAACTCTCAGATAAAATGGTGTGGAAAGAACCCTGATCGTTTTTCCAGGATGGCAGAGAGAGAGGACTTGTTCCCACCTCAACAAAGATCAGCAGTATGTTCAAACCTGCAGGAGTGGGCTCACTCCATCTATAACACACAGGCCAAGCACGAGGGGAAAACTGCCTGATGGAGACAGAGTACCATTAGCCACATCTTTCCACAAGCCTTAGCTATTCTGATGAGGGCTCATCATCAACACAGTTTATAAGCTGAAAAGTAGTCCTCCAAAAATATATAGGATTATCTTTCCCCCAGATTAAAAAGGTTGCTTTTGCATAAGACTTTCTTTTTCCCTTGAAAGGTGTAAGGAAAATAAGCTTCCATAGTAGTGATTTGGTGGTGGTGGTGATATAAGTGATGGAGAAGTGGGACTGGTCTCTTCTGTTTTCCTCTTTTCTCTGTGTGGACTTCTCTACATTTTCTTCAGTTTTCTTTCTTTGAAAATCCCATTTTTGACAGAGTGAAGGACCAGAGGAGGAGGAGGTACCAGCCAAGGCATGACGTTCTTGTGCATAGGAACGTTCCCAGCTATCTCAAAGCTTCTGAAAGCTGCCCTCGATGATGATTTTAACCTGATTTCATTGAAATAAGTATGTTCTATGTGGAAGTCAGGGGTGAAGGCAAAGTCACACACTCTCCCTCCCCTCTGCCCATCACACTGATCCAGTCACTTGGTGCTGCTCTGCAGAGTGGAGCAGAAACATCCCTAGTCTTGTTTGTTTCCATGTCAATTGGAATTTAGAGTAGAGAGCACCTGTAAGTTTTGGAGAGTCTCTACTTTCTATATTTGAAGATTGGTCCTACAACACGCATTTCTAGAAGGACTTGATAAGACCTAAGAAATGTTACCAGCAGTGCTCTAGGAACACTGTTCTGTGTACAAGCATGTCTCATTTGGGAAGATCATTTGCCCTGCTGCTGCTGCTGCTAAGTTGCTTCAGTTGTGTCCGACTCTGTGTGACCCCATAGATGGCAGCCCACTAGGCTCTGCCATCCCTGGGATTCTCCAGGCAAGAACACTGGAGTGGGTTGCCATTTCCTTCTCCAATGCATGAAAGTGAAAAGTGAAAGTGAAGTCACTCAATCGTGTCCGACTCTTTGCGACCCCATGGACTGCAGCCCACCAGGCTCCTCTGTCCATGGGATTTTCCAGGCAAGAACACTGGAGTGGGTTGCCATTGCCTTCTCCGATCATTTGCCCTAGAGCTGTGGAAAGCTAGCAGAGAGAAAGACAAGAGAATCCATCAATATATAATTTAAGTCTAGGTAGTTCTTTCCTGGATTCACAAGCCTAAATTATTGATAAGGAAGAGGAAAAAGAGCAGAATTGAGAATGACATTTATAATCTATGCCAAAGGGGAGAGGCACCTACATACTCAGGAAGGTGGGAGAAAGAACACAATGTATGCATGCCAATGGGATGAGGAAGTTCAGGAACCTCTGGCCAGTGTAGCTTAAATAACTGTATCCCAGACTCCAAACCTGAGAATCTCCCATTGAGACCTGATAAATGTGCCTCTTCATTTCCCTGAGTTTTGCCTTCCATATGTGGCTCAACACTTCAACACTTCAGACCACATCTTTTTTGATTTTTGAATTTTTCCAAACAGAGCGGGTATGAAAGCCTGAAATCTTGGATGCAAGAAGAAAACTTTTGTGGACTGACTGAGCAAAAAGTTCAGCTGCCTGAGGCTGCAGAGTAGGAAGACAATATAGGCATTTACAGGCCGGGCCTTCTGGAATCCTCGTTGAGAAGTATTGGATGGAGGCTCGTACAGGACTGCCTTGGCCCCTCCCCTGCCCAAGCTGCTCCCCCTTTAAACATCACACATGGCAGGCACCAGAAACAGAGAGCTTCTTTCTTTCCCTGGCTGGGAAAAATTGTCTCAAATTTTGTGATGTATATGAAGCGCGAGGTGAGGGGGGGGGGGGACTTTTTATTATTATTATTTTTTTACCCTCTTTAAATATTTTGGAATCAATCTACATTCATTGCCCCCTGCCTCCACCTCATTCCTCACCCCTTGCTCTGTGGCACTAAATTTTTTAGGTCTGGAATACCCTCCAAACCCACGAAGAACGAACCTCCACTAGCCAATTGGTTTTCCATCACACATGTTACATATGTAAACAACGTATGTGGCACTATCCCACATAACACAATTAAAAGATGTAAATACAGGGTCTTTCAGTTAAATCAATGACATGAATAAATACGCTATCAAATGTTTTACATATGTGCATCTTTAAAATTATAAACATGCACATCTGTTTAAGCTGTGTATATGCAAAGCTGACACACAAGTAAAAGTTAGTAATATTATTTACTCTAGCCAAACTGTTAGAGAAATGTCTGTGTATGTGAGCAGAAAAATTAGGCGGTCTAAAAACAATACAGATTTCCAACATGTATTTTTGTATAAAATGAAATTACCCATCCGACTTGGCACCTGCTTTCAGCTCCTTCGTGAGTAGTATTCTGAAAGGATGGTCTTATTATTTCTGTGGTGCCTGCTGGAACCTGCTAATGATAATTGTGACTGAGGGATTAAGGTAAACCCAGACCTGTGATAGAAGCTCAGGCTTCTACCCTCCTCAGCCTGGGGCAGCTCTGTGAAGTGGGCAGGGACGCCACGGTGAAATGAGGTGAGTGGTGATTCAGTGACACTAAAGGGCGCCTCTGCCTATAAATATCAGTCTATCTTCAGAGGCCACCAAGGGCTGCCAGTCATGCTGTCATTCACACGGCAGCTGGGGGGCTGGCACAGGCCAGCGTTCGGTCAGCGAGCTCAGTGCACAAGCTCAAAAGCTTGGTGGAGAAGGAAGACATTCTAATTCTCAATCTACTCCTTTGAAGTCAGTGCCTTTTGTGGGTGCCAGTTTCTATCATGCTGCAAAATAATTAGCATTGAAAAACATACTTCTTTTAACGCTTGAAGAAGTTGGGATTTGGTAACTACTCTAAACAAACAACAATCACAACCACAAACGTCTAGGTAATTGGGGCCCATAAATGCAAAATGACCTCATATGCAAGAGGAAAGTGATGTCATGGGTCTGATCCCTGGCTTCAAATATCCAAACCCTCTCAGGGCCAACATTCACGAACCTGAGGCCCAGGCACATTGGATCTCTCTCTCACTCTTCAACAAAGGGAGAAAATTCAGCCCATGTACATTATCTCAGAATCCGGGGATTGTCCCCTGGTGGTGGGCCATGTAGTGACTTCCTGGTTTGTAAGACTCAGAGAGGCTGCAATTTGCTCAAAGTGTTGGTTTGAATCTAGGTCTAGTCCACAATCATTTTTAAATTTTTTATTAATACTTTTTTCAAGTGATTTTAGTTTTACCAAAAAAAAAAAAAGATTGAGTGAACCACTATTTCCTCAGTTTTTTACTATCTGGCATTAATGTACTACAATTGTTACAATTAATGAGCCAACACCGATGTATTATTATTAACTAATGGCCTTAGGAAGCATCACTGCAAACGAAGCTAGGGGAGGTGATGGAATTCCAGTTGAGCTATTTCAAATCCTAAAAGATGATGCTTTTAAAGTGCTGCACTCAATATACCGGCAAATTGGGAAAACTCAGCAGTGGCCACAGGACTGGAAAAGGTCAGTTTTCATTCCAATCTCAAAGGAAGGCAATGCCAAAGAATGTTCAAACTACTGCACAATTGTACTCATCTCACATGCTAGTAAAGTAATGCTCAAAATTCTCCAAGCCAGGCTTCAACAGTATGTGAACCGTGAACTTCCAGATGTTCAAGATGGATTTAGAAAAGGCAGAGAAACCAGAGATCAAATTGCCAACATCCGCTGGATCATGGAAAAAGCAAGAGAGTTCCAGAAAAACATCTATTTCTGCTTTATTGACTATGCCAAAGCCTTTAAGTGTGTGGATCACAACAAACTGTGGAAAATTCTTCAAGAGATGGGAATACCAGACCACCTGACCTGCTTCTTGAGAAATCTATATGCAGGTCAGGAAGCAACAGGCAACAGTTAGAACTGGACATAGAACAACAGTCTGGTTCCAAATAGGAGAAGGAGTATGTCAAGGCTGTATATTGTCACCCTCCTTGTTTAACTTACATGCAGAGCACATCATGAGAAATGCTGGGCTGGATGAAGCACAAGCTGGAATCAAGATTGCCAGGAGAAATATCAATAAACTCAGATATGCAGATGACACCACTCTTATGGCAGAAAGTGAAGAACTAAAAAGCCTCTTGATGAAAGTGAAAGAAGAGAGTGAAAAGTTGGCTTAAAGCTCAACATTCAGAAAACGAAGATCATGGCATCTGGTCCCATCACTTCATGGCAAACAGATGGAGAAACAGTGGCAGACTTTATTTTTTTGGACTCCAAATCACTGCAGGTGGTGGCTACAGCCATGAAATGAAAAGACACTTGCTTCTTGGAAGAAAAGTTATGACCAGCCTAGACAGCATATTAAAAAGCAGAGACATTACTTTGCCAACAAAGGTCCATATAGCCAAGGCTATAGTTTTTCCAGTAGTCATGTATGGATGTGAGAGTGGGACTATAAAGAAAGCTGAGCACCGAAGAATTGATGCTTTTGAAGTGTGGTGTTGGAGAAGACTCTTGAGAGTCCCTTGGACTGCAAGGAGATCCAACCAGTCCATCCTAAAGGAAATCATCCCTGTATATTCATTGGAAGAACTGATGCTGAAGCTGAAACTCCAATACTTTGGCCACCTGATGCAAAGAACTGACTCATTGGAAAAGACCCTGATGCTGGAAAAGATTGAAGGCAGGAGGAGAAGGGGATAACAGAGGATGAGATGGTTGGATAGCATCACTGACTCAATGTACATGAGTTTGAGTAAACTCTGGGAGTTGGCGATAGACAGGGAGGCCTGGCATGCTGCAGTCCATGGGGTTGCAAAAAATTGGACACAACTGAGCAACTGAACTGAAATGAATGTCCATAGCTTATATTATGGTTCATTCTTGGTGTTGTACATTCTGTGGGTTTTGACAAATGTAAAATGGCATGTAGCCGCCATTATATTGATAGGATCATACAGAATAGTTTCATTGCCACAAAGTTCCCTTGTGCTTCATCTACTCATTTCTCCCTCCCTGTCTCCAGACCCCTTTCCTTTTCTGTTTCCATAGTTTTGCCTTTTCGAGAATGTCAGCTAGTTGGAATCATACAGTAGTAGCCTTTTCAGATCTATTTCTTTCACTTAGCAATATGCATTTAAGAGTTCTTCATTTCTTTTGGTGACTGATAGTTCACTTTATTGCTGAAATATTCCATTGTCTAGATGTACCAAGGTTTGTTTATTCATTTACTTGTTGAAGGACATCTTGGTTGCCTGTAAGTTTGGGCAGTTATGAACAAAGCTGTCCTATTAGTAACCTTTTTACTACAGCACATTTCTTCCGTATGGACTCAACATCAAATGTCAAGACTTTGAAACACCTATTCCTAAAATTGATTGCATTTGACAATGTTTAAGCCCAATCACACCCTTCCAGTAGTATCTGCTGTGTGCAAACTCTATACCTCCAAGAGACCTATCTTTTCCATCTCTGAAGCACCCTTAATATAACGTGCCCATTCCAGTGTCTATTTTTTTCTTCCCATGTCTTTATTCTATTTAGAATGCTTTCTTCCCTCCAGTCTGACAATCTGAATCTTACTCACCCCTGCAGTCCCCTTCACATCCTACCTTTTCAATGAGATATTCCCTGGACATGGAGAAAAGAGCAGTCAGACAAAAGTGGTTTGGATCCTGGCTCTTCTACCTTACTAGCTATGTGCCCTTAGGCAAGTTACTCAACTTCTCATAGTTCAGTTTTCCTGTCTGTAAAATGGACTGAATACTATCAACATTTCAGGTTTTAAATAAAGTGCTTGGAATATTTCCCTACACATCAATAAATGACGATGCCTTCCTTCTCCTTCTTATCACTGACATCATCACCTCCAAATCCAAAAATGGTTTATCCTTCTGTATTCTCATAGCCTGCTTTGTGTGTCCATGTTGTGTCTCCAAGCTAAAGTGTGTGTGTGTGTGTGTGTGTGTGTGTGTGTGTGTGGTGGGTAGGAGGGGTGGTACTTAACCCCTTTGAGCAGGGACAGGAATTTCTTTTCAATTTTTTTTTTTTTAAATTGTGGTAAAAACCACGTAATATAAAACATACTCCTTTAACCATATTTAACTGTACAGTTCAGCGGCACTAGCTACATGCTCCTTGCTGTGCAACTCTCATCATCCATTTCCCCAAATTTTCACTTTCCTAAACTGAAACTCTGTCCCTTGAAACAGTAAGTCTCCATCCCTCCTCCCTACCACACTTTTCTGATACTTAATTGGTGAGTCTAAGCAGCAACAGCTCCTTTGTGTGTGGAGTCCTGTCCCAGCTAACCTCTTCATGTCTGTGTGAGTATGTGCAAACATTCCTAAACACTCATTTTTGCTGGAGCTGCAGCAGGATAGCATTGTTGGGCACCCAAACATTTTTGACAGAGTAAGAGGATGTCAGTCTCAGTAGGGAGCAATGGGAGTTCGTGGTTGGTATGCTCTTCTCCATCACTCGTGGCTAAGGACCCCTTGGAGGATAAACCACACCCTCTGGTCTTCTCCTGTTGGCTTCCTATCCTCAATTCAGGTTAAAGCTGGGGAAAGAGACTAAGAAGAGAGCCTAGTTCTGAAGCCACAACTGATGAAAGTTTTATTAGGAGTAAGAAAGTTATGGATGGAAAAATTGGAAAAAATAGCTTGTATATAAGTGGCCCCTTATCAACCTGATGATATCTGAGTATACAATGTGTAGAAATGATGTACCATTATTTATGTACATATTCCAGTGACTTGTGGGATCCAGTCCTTCCATGAAATCATTGACTCTGCTGTGTAGGCCATATAATTGGTCTTAAGTTTCATTTTATGGATCAGTAAACTATTTTTGTAAAGGGCCAGACAGTAAATATTCTAGGCTTTAGGCCCATATTGTCTGTGGCAATTACTCTGCTGCTGTATTTGTAAAAACAGCCACAGACAACTTGTAAACAAATGAGCAGAGCCAGGGTGCACTGAAATATAAAGTCCATATAATTTTCACATGTCATAAAATATTATTCTTTTTTTAAATCAACCATTTAAAAATGTAAAAGCCAGGTGTCTATACAAAAACAGATGGCAGCCCTATCAGACTGTGTTTTGCCTACCCCTGCTTTGTAACATCACAAAGAAAACTGCCTTAGTCGGAACTGATGTGATCAGGCCTACCTAGCTCTTTTGAGGGGCAAAGTGGTGATGATGAAAGAGGAATCTGGTAGCTCTTTGTCTCATTGCTTTTAATCTGAGCCTAAATCCATCGATCTATCCAGTCACCTCAAATTATGTTGGTTAAGTCAGTGTAGTATTTCTCCGCCTAGGCACTACTGACATTTGGGGCCAGATAATCCTTTGTGCGTGTGCAGGGAGGGTGGGGGGTAGGAGGGTGCCTGTGCATTGCAGGATCTTTGGCAGCATACACTAGATGCCAGAGGGAGCCCTCTTCTACCCCAGTGGTGATATTGTGACAACCAAAACCATCTTCAGACATTACTGATGTCTGCTGGCGGCAAAGTGGACCGCTAGCTGAGGACCACTGAGTCAGTGAAACAGTCAGAATGACAGGAAATTCAGCAAACTCTTAACAACCAACTAACTGGCACAGAGGAGAAGTTTGTGTGTGTGTATGTGTACCTGTTTCCTGACAGTACAGCAGTCTTCCTGAGACTTCCATGGAGGGCTGAGAATAGTCTGCCTTCTCAAAGACAAAAGTGTAATCACAAATACCACTTCCTCTGAAGGGGGCACAGCCCCAGGACATCCGACCCTGTGGTTGGTCCCATGGTTAGCAGAGCGCTTTGATTATCAGGTAATCAAGTCAAGCTCCACAGCGAGTAAACAGGGCTCTGGGCCTTTAATAAGGCCTTTATTGTGTGATCACCCTTTAAATGGCAATGAAAAAGGTCTTTTGTTTTCAGTGGAGAAAAAATATTTAGATGGAAAAGTAATCTCAGCAAGAATGGAATCATTCTATTTTTTGTCCAGGAGGGGAAAAAAAAGAAAGAGAGGATCTTTCCTAGGAGATGGGAAGGAATATTTAAATTCAAAGGAAAGTTTGCATGAAGGAATTTAACCTGCACTTCCAATTAGAAAATGTTGACAGATAACTGCTATGGTGCGGAGGGTCTGGACCCTGGTGTGTGATTGAGAGAGATCCGTGATAGATGTTGTATAAATAACTTGTCATTTAAACAAACAAGAAAACAGACAAAAAAGCACAGGCTGAACGAAACATTTGTCATGGTTTTTTACTTTACAGGACACCATTCTGCACTGGTTCTTTACTATTTCTGGTGAAACTGACGTAGAACCATTAGTTTTGCCTCCGAAACGCGTAGATGCTTTGTTGGCCCTGCCTTTTGCTTTTCTACCAGGGCAGCTATGACTGGGAACAAAAGGCAAGTTTCAGCCCCTTGCCAGGAGCAGTAAGTAGCTTGAAGAACCTGCTTTGAAGACCGCACCCGCCCCACCCCCACCCTTGGCCAAATCTCCACCTCCCATTCCAAATTCAAAAGGAAATCAAAATAATCCAAAAGACCTTTGATCCTGGGCAAGAAGTTAATTGAAATTGCCTGAGTGGGTTACAGCTCTTCCTTCACTCATTAGCCACCAATCAGTTTATTTTTATTTGCCTCAAAACTCCCATTAAATGAAATTCATTGTGTAGCACACAGGTCATTTCCCATGACCACAATGTAGATCTGTCTTCTTTTCCTAGCAAAGAATCTGAGCTATGTTTCTTTTCAACAAATCCCTATTCCCCAACCCATATTACACATTGCACCATGTTTTGTCTGTCTTCTGGTTCCAGCTGTGTCATTTTTGTTATCATGTTCCCAGGACAAACACGGTAGGGTCCTGGCAAGGCAGAGATGCCTCCGTGCGCTACTAACCCAAATTCCATTCTATGGAACCAGCATCCTAATCAATGACCTACACTGCCTCACTGTTGACAGCATTTTTTCCCTTCCTAATGCATATTTTAGTCTTGATTGACCATCAACCATATGGCACGATTGTCCTGTGGGTAAGTTTATTATTAACAGCTCGCAGCTGGAGTTACAATAACTATACACGGCTGCGACATTGCACTAATTGACCAAGACATGTCTGAGAACAAGATGCAGAAAGTGGCCCTTGCTAATTACTTCAAGCAGAAATGGAGAGCTTAGTGGGAAACACCAGTTTCAGATTAGAACTTTCTATGTTAAGACCAAATTGGTGTGGGAGAGAGGCTGGCTAGGGGAGAGGGGAAAGAAAGAGGAAGTACATGAGTTAAGCAAGGGCATTGTTCTGAGCCTCCATTAAGCCTTTATTCAAATGAGTTATTTTAAGCAGAGTCCCACTAATGAGAAAGAAGCAACCACATGCACAGTGGCATTAATTTAGAATTTTTAAGCGCTCAGACAACTAATTCACTAAACCCACTGGGTACCTTCTGTCCTCAGTTTCCCGTCTAATCTTGCTGTCACAGGCAAGGCTGGGCAAGGCTTGAGAACAGTGTGTGCTGTGTTAGCTACATCACGTAGGCTTAGAGTTGAGGAAGCCGAGTTTGGAAGCAGGAAGCCTGGGTGCTGTCTGCACCAGCCAGGAGGCTGATGAGGGGCAGGGACACTGGCCAGGGGATGTGCATGAGTTAACAGTTTACCACCGGGTCCTCTGGGGAAGGCTCCTGGAAATTCTGGAATGTGAATAGGCTGTCTGTGCATCTCTCAGTAAATTTCTTTCTCAGATGTTTCCAGCCAGTGCAACTCGATTGAGAAATGACTAGGGGAGAAGAGGGGAGAAAGGCAGTGAGCTCAGTGTCTTATAAATCAGCAGCACTGAGCTGAACTGGAACTGTCAAACTGTGGAAAAACCTGCTGCCGTGCGAGCTTGTGAGTCTTTTCAAAAACAAAACCTAACCCTTGCCTTGCTCTCTAGATGGGAGAGGGCTTAATTTGAGTTCACAGAGGAGTGAGGAGTGCAAGAAGAAATATGGTTTGCTAAGAAAATAAAAAAGAATCAACTCAAGGTAGTACATATGCAACATGTCCCAACTGCAATCTTGGCTCAGGCACAGAATCACAAGTGGGGTCATGAAAAATAGCTCAGAGCTGTCATGAGTAAATCCCGCCAGGAGGTCTAATAATACTCTCTGCTTCAAAGGCAAACTAACCAAATAACCCTATCATCTACCGACGGCATCATCTCCATTATATGGATGGGAAAACTAAGGCACAGAAAATGTAAGTACCTTGCCTGAGGTCATGCAGAAGACCTAGGATTTGAACCTGCAAAGTCTGGCCTTAGAATCCATGCTCCAAATCCATGGCATAGGTCTCTTTACAGACTTCGCAGACTCCAGGTTATAAACCCTGCTCTAGGCAGTTTGCAGGTCTCATCCTGACAGTTCACATTTCTATAAGAAAGTCCTGCTTGCCATTCTATGCCTCAAATGTATCCTGATGCTGGAGTTGTGCCCATGCTGCTTAATCATCCCATACCTATTCATGTTAGTACTTTTTCCCCCCGAAGTCTTTATACCAGTTGCTGAAAAACAGCTTTAAGTTTGGAAGCCCAGGCTTTTGGAGGCTCCAGTTGGATTTCCAATGGCAATTGTAAGTCTGCCAGATTTGCACTGTCCCCGACATGTGGAGGCGTGAGGGTCAACCCCTCGTGTGCCAGGCCTGAAGTTCAGTTACTGTTGCTGGGGAAACCATAATTGAATTTCCTGAATTATACACAGTGCGATAGAATGTTGAATAACCATATTTATTTGCCTTCTAGGCCCTGTGGCATCTGTTGTGCAGCTCACAAAGCTTCTATTGACTGAAGGGGGGGTTTGTTGATCCAGAAATCTGTGATTGGCACACGAGGCAGTGGGAGCCTGAGGACTCCTGTGTCAGGTTGAGATTTCTCATCCAGTTCAGCAGTCACCAGCCAAATGGCCTGCTGCAGGAAAACCCAAAGATACGGCTGAGACTCTGGCATGAAACCGACCCTTCTCTTCCCTGATGCGCGCGCTTCTTGGCTTAGGGGGAGACAGAGGCAGTGTGGGAATGGGCCATATGGAAAAGGCGAGGTAGCAGGAAGGAGGCAGAGGGGATAGGAAGGCAGAGACAAGTGGTCAAAGAGCGTTGCAAGGTCAAGGGCTGCTCTGCACAGGAAGGGAAGGCTGAGGAAAGGGTGTGTGGCTCAGGGGATGGTCACAGAGGTAGAGACATATTCCGGCCCCTCAAGGGATGAACTGCCCAGTTGGGGCTCTAGGAACTCAACTATTTTATAAAAGGTCTACAAGCAAAGAATTGGGGGGAATTTGAGGTAGGGTCCCTTAGCTCTGAGGAGCAGGTTGGAAAAAGACCTGTGTATTTGGTAACATTTAAGATGGCCCTTAAAAGATGAGTAAGATTTTGGGGGATCAGCTTCTTGAACTCAGGGAAGAGCATAAGTGAAAATACAGACAAGGAGGGTGCAAAAGCCTTCAGCAGATGCTGGGGATTCCCTGAACTGGCTACGCCCAGCCGCCCCAGATCCTCATGGCTACCACTGAGCTAGCAAACGAAAGAGTGAGTTCTCTGGAGCAGAGAAACACGAAGCAAAGGAGGAAGAAGGATAAGAGCCTCAGGTTTCAAACTAGGAGACTTGGTGGCCAGGAGGCCTCCTTTCAGACAGGGAGCTGAGTTTGAGGCTCATAGGGTTTTGCAGCTTGAACTGAAGTCTAGGAGTGTCTTCCATTAGAAATTAGTTTCTAGCTGAGGCGCTGAAGTTCTGACCGTCTGATGGGGAGTGATTTCCTCCCTAACCCTGGCTTCAACTTGGTGTTTCAAAAACTCAGGCACTGAAAGTCATGCCCTCAGACTCGGTGACACCTCTCTTCTGATTTCCCTTTGTATTCACTGTCAGAATTTCCAAATAATCTGCTTTGTCCAAATTGATACAGAAAGCATTTTAAAAGTATTCTCTTCCATAACAACAAGGTGAAAAGAAATGACTTTTTTCTCTCTCTATTTTAAAGCTCTTTAAAAGGAACATTTCAAGCATTTACAGAGAGTAGAGTACATGGCACATGAACCTCAGACTCTCACCATCCTGCTGTAATACATCTTGTCTCATCTCTCCCCAGGCAGAACTTCCTCAGCATCTCCATGGCCCAGGGCCCCATCTCCAGGGTTATTTTGAAGCAAATCCCAGACATTGTATCATTTCATCCACAAGTATTTCAGTACTATCTCAGTAAGATAAAGACTTTTAAAAATATGCCATTACAGTCCCATTGTCACACCTGACAATAACAATTCCTTAACTGAATCATGTTTTGGGTCAGAGCTAAAACTTCCCTAGTTGACTCATAAATGTTTCTTTGCTAATAAGCAGGACAAAGCCTCCCTTCTCCAGGCAATCTTCCTGACCCAGGAATTGAACCAGGGTCTCCTGCATTGCAGGGAGATTCTCTACCAGCTGAGCTACCGGGGAAGCCTGGCAGGCTGCAGTCTGTGGGGTTGCAAAGAGTCAGACATGACTGAGTAACTAAGCACAACAAACAAACAAACAGGACAAAGACTCCACACTGCATTTGGTTATTGTTTGTCATAAGTCTCTTGTATTCTGTAGGCTCCCCCTTGCCTTTTCTCCTAGCAATTTGTTGAAGAAACTGTTGTTTCTGCTGTAGAGTTCACCAGTTGCATTTTCAGCTCCTAATGAAATAATTTCATGCTAAGTCACTTCAGTTGTGTCCAACTCTGCATGACCCTATGGACTGTGGCCTACCAGGCTCCTCAGTCCTTGGGATTCTCCAGGCAAGAATATTGGAGTGGGTTGCCATGACTTCCTCCAGGGTATCTTCCCAACCCAGAGATCGAACCTGCATCTCTGATGTCTCCTGCACCGGCAGGAGGGTTATTTACCACTAGCACCACCTGGGAAGCCCATAAAGAAGGCTGAGTGCCGAAGAATTGATGCTTTTGAATTGGTGGTGCTGGAGAAGACTCTTGAGAGTCCCTTGGACAGCAAGGAGATCAAACCAGTGAAGGAAACCAACCTTAAATACTCATTGGTAAGACTGATGCTGAAGCTGAAGCTACAATACTTTGGCCACTTGATGTGAAGAGCCAACTCTTTGAAAAAGACCTTGATGCTGGGAAAAATTGAGGACAAGAGGAGAAGGGGGCCACAGAGGATGAGATGATTGGATGGCATCACTAACTCAATGGGCACAAGTTTGAGCAGACCCAGGGAGATAGTGAAGGACAGGGAAGCCTGGCATGCTGCAGTCCATGGGGTCGCAAAGCGTCTGACACAACTTAGTGACTGAAAACCAACGACAATGATATAATAAATCTAGGCAGTGATAATCAATGGCTATGAACCCACTGGGTTAAAGGCCAATTGGAAACTTTATAAGGGATGAAAAAACTGATGGGACTTGAAGCCACCAATATTCCTAACATCTTAGAATAATCTGATATTCACATCACTTCCTATCATATACTCCTACCAAAAAATTATACTGGAGTCCCCTAAGTCCCCAGCTCTCACTACTAGTGTATAGAAAATGCAAGGGACAGAAAAACATGAAAAATCACATGCTAAGCCTTTTTGTTCTATTTTAGTATAGCAAACATTTATTTAAAATTTGTTTGGTTACTATGTTTTTGTCAGGCAATATACTGTGATATTTTCCACAAAGATGACTAAGGTATAAGATATATTCATCCTGCTAAACAGATTCTGATTTCTATGTTTTTGTTCCATTGCCTACTTTGGGTAGGTTTTAATCTACTTTCTAATAACCAGTAATAATACTGTAACAGCTTCTGTAGCCTCTGAGGTCTTCCTCCACCCTAGCCCCTCCCCTCAAGGCTTTTTCCATTTTATTGTGGATTGAGAAACCAAATAACCAATTTTTTAAAAACTTACAAAAGAAAGGTTTTACCCATGAGAGCTAAATAAGGGCTCCTATCACAGACTCGATGGACGTGAGTCTGAGTGAACTCCGGGAGATGGTGATGGACAGGGAGGCCTGGCGTGCTGCGATTCATGGGGTCGCAAAGAGTTGGACACGACTGAGCGACTGAACTGAACTGAACTGATTAGTAAATACATAAATACTAGTAACCAGACTTTTGAATAATCGTTGAATTTTTCAGATTACTTTTTCCTACTTAATTCTTGACTGCATTCTGGATTGCCAAGGCATCTTGGCAAGTGAGATGTAACCCAGCGTTCTTATACTAATCACGTTAGATAGAAAGTTTGGTCACAACAACCATCAGTAAGCCATAGTGTGCATAGGAAGATGGCAAAATTCCAAGCTGGAAAAACCCAGGACTGCACACAAACATGAAAATTCAATAGGAATGTCACCTGGACTAGGTCATTAGGATAAGCATATGTAACAGCCTCGCTGTTGACATTCTCTTTTCAAAACACCTCCTCCTTTGAATTCCATGACCTAACACTCTCCTAATTTTCTTCTCCCTCTGGGGGTTCTCTTCAGTCTTTTTCCTGGCTCATCTTCTTCCTCCGAGCTATTAAATATTGGAAAATTTCAAGGCTCTCTTCTCCTTCACATTCTACACCCTCCCTCTGTGATCTCGTCCATGCTTATGGTTTTAATTATTATCTATACGTTGATGACACTTAAATTTATATCTCCAGGCTAGACTCTCCTCAGAGCTCCCAATCATAAATCCAGTTGCCTCTTCAACATCTCAACTTGGCCATCTCACAGTGCTTCAAACTCTGCATGTCCCAAAACTGAACTCATAGCTTTCCCCTCAAAATCCTTCCTCCTCCAGCATCCCCTCAGTAAATAGCACCTACATCCAAAGACGAGTGAGCCAGACAGTTGGCAGCCATCCCTGACACCTCTTTCTCCCTTCCCACCATGTTCATTGGATCAGGAAGGGTTGCTGACTCTCATTTCCAACTCTATCCATGTCTCTTCATCACCACAGCTGCCACCACAGTCCGAGTTCTCACAGTCCCATCCCTGGATTACCTCCAGAGCCTTCTATTCTCCCCAGATGTACTCTGGGTCCAATCCATTCTGTGGTCAGTATTCCATAAAAATAAACCAATCCATTTATAACTGTATCGCCTTCCCAGTGCCTTTAGAATAAAGACTGAAGTCCTCACCATGGCTTATAAGGATTATAATGTTACTGGCCCATACTTCCTTCACCAGCCTCATTTCCAGTCCTCTTCCCCTTGTTATCTGAGATCTAGCTATACTGGCCCAGGAGTTTGGGCCCTAGGACCTTTGCACATGCAGTTCCATCTAGCAGGATTGCTCTCTTCTCCTCTTCAACTAGCTAATTCTGATGGTTAGAATTAGCTAATTCTGATGTGTCTCTCTAAATTTAATTCTTTTAAAATGTCTTCATTGGCTGCTGGTACATCTTCCTATTGACCTGCTCACAGTTCTTGTTCTTTATGGTTGAAACAACTCTGTCACTAAGGAAACTGAGGCCGAGGAATGTTATATAACTTGTATGGGGATCCTACATCCAGGTGGTGGGTGTGCTGAAACACACACTGGAATTATCTCACTATAATTACAGCAAGATCTGCTCTTAAGGTTTGGTCTCTAAATAATGTGCAGAAGCTGGAGTGAGTTGAGAGAAAAGGAACATGCTAATTAAAGGAAAGGCAAGTAAGGCCTCTGAAGAAAGGTTGAAAGAGACAGAATAGTGATAATGCAATGTACATGGGAAGAAAAAGAGATTTAAAGTTTTCAAGTTGAGGAGGTTATTACAGTGTAATGGCAATATACACACACACACACACACACATATATATATATATTTTTTTTGGCCTGACCACAGGGTACAAAAGACAATGTTAGGTTTTATATTTCCTTAGGGATGAGAAATTTTAGCTGGAATGGGTTTGGTTTGATACAGGAAAAGGTGATTAAAAATTTGAACAAATACAGTTAGTCCTGAAAGTCTTTTGGTAGAAGTAGTTAAAATCGGGGTCAATAACCATCTAAGTTACATGATGGTTTCAGTGTTGACCTACCTCAGGCAGGAACCTGGGCCAGCTGACCTCTTGAGGTTGTTTGGAATGAATGAAGGAAAGAGTGGATGTGAAAGTGAGCCTTGCCATCCATCACAGGCTAGATGGTACTCCTAGTCCCGCCTGGTGTGGAAGAGAAATATTGAGTGGCATGAGTTCCCAAGGTCTCCTCAGCTGATCACGCTCAGTTGGCCTTATCTGGTTCCCAGGTGTTTCCATTTATCTCTGATAAACTGTCAGCCAAGAGTCAGCTTTGGGGTGGGAGGTGAGGGAATGAGTAGAGGGGAGGGTAATACCCCAGATGTTTTCTGAGAAGATGGGAGAAAGTTATTCCTCAGTACTAATGCATTTCGTCATCCTCTCTGCTTGCAGATGTTAAATTTGGGAATACTTCCAGGTTCCCTCTTCTCTCTTAAAATATAATTAGCTGTGTATTTAAAACACCAGGACCCAATCATCCCCAGGGATGTATCTCTTTTGCATATGGATGAAGCTTTGGGGGTTTAAGAGGATTCTCCATTTTACTAGCTGTATCTCTTCCCATCTGACCAGTCCTGTGGGCTTTCTCCTTTTGAAGTCAGGAAAAATGATAATAAACAGAGGTGGCATTTACTGAATTCCCACTCTGTGCTAAATAAAGTCAAATCTCCATGGCAACCCCACCAGGGCTGGGTGAAATTCCATTTTACAGATGGGGGAAGTCATCCCATATTGCTGTTTCCCCAAGTTCACAAAACTACCAGTTAGCAGAACTTGTTCAAACTCAGGACCATGGGACTCTCAAATGATCATTGCAACATTTTTTAGAGCTTTCTTCTGTGCCAGTCATTCATTAAAGCCTGTGGAGCACTTATTAACTATTAGGTTCCGTTTGCAGGTGAGGAAACCAAGGCATAGAAACATCCAGAAGCCTGCCCAGCTCACCCAGTTAGTAAGTAAGTGGCAGAGTAGAGAGCCAGGCAAACAGCTCTGCCACAAGCCTGTACTGATTGCCACCCCTTTTCGACACTCTAGAGAGAGCCGGGGTTGGTTGGATGCATTTTCTTTTTCTCAGAGTAGCTGATCTGAGCTTGCAAGGTACGAACTTCTCCTGCTTGCCTTGTCTTATCTTTCCATTGATCTTCTGTCATTGGAGCAGCTGTGGGCTCCCCAACCTGTGAAAGCCTTTGCATCTAAGCCATTGGATACAGGTGGCAAGGTTGTGGCTCCAGTTCAAGCCTCCCCTCCTGGAGCTGGATGTTCCAAAAAGGACACTCTGTTCTGTAGGGCTGTCTCTCTGGCGCAGGCTTTGATCTGGGAAAGGATGAACCTTGCTGCAGAGCTGAAGCTGTCTCCCTGCTTTGTTTACGTGAGAGTCCTTCCAGGACTCTGTCTGCTTTTGAGGTGGAAGTGACCTGCCAAGAACTCCAGTTCTTTACTCTGGCTGTGCAGCCAACACGCCTCCCCCCTTTTCGATGATTCCTCTGTCCTGGAGAGAGAGCAGTGTCTCATAACAGTTTGGAGACTACAGAAAGTTTCTCTGGCAGGATGAGTGATGGACTCGGCAGCATGTTCTTGCCTTTTGGAGTTGCCCTCCAGTTTTTCCAGGCTTGATTCTGTAAATCATTTCATCTTGTACAAATACTGGGCTGTGAGCACAGATGATCTCAAAGGCAAGGGTTATTTGAAACTCCGTTTAAGTATCTATCCTCCTTTCAGCAGATTAATGTAGCTTAAATTTGTGAATAAAAGTTTTCTTCTGTGCGTGCCAGTGCACAGGTAGTTCTGGGGTCTTTGGGAGGAAGTAGAATATGCTCCTATTCCAGGAGGCTTTGGAAAAGGGGATTTGTCTGTGCACTGACAACTCATTTATCATCAAAAGCATTTAAGGCCCTACTTTATGCAAGTACTCACGGGGCGGATGGAGGTGGGGTTAGGAACGAAGTGGGGAAAACTGTGAAATGTTTTGAAAGAGATATGTAAGCCTGAAAAGATCATTTAGAATATCCACTTGCTTTCTTTCTTTTCAAGAAGATGGAAACCTATTGTGGTTTTCAAGATAGATTAAGGTTAAATAACTCACAGATTTGGAAGAATATTTTGGGTAGCTATCTGATGTATTTCATGTCAGAGTTTATGCTCATTTGTCCTTATTCCAACAAGGAAAGAGAATTGGTTGAAGGCAGACTGTGATAGAGAAGGTCCAACAGCCACAAGTTGTAAATGTTCCATCAGAGAAAGTGTCTTTGACATCTCTGCTCTTCAACTTTTTGATTAAACAGTTGCCCAGATGCAATGACTACATGCTTTTGAAATGAATATGCTTGAATTCTGAATGTTAGAAATTATCTTACTGGTTTGTGAAGACAGAAGTGCCTACCTTTTAACAGTACTTCGAATGGAAGACCTAGCTTGTTTTTCTGAATTAGAGCACATGCAATTCTGTGTGACTCAAGGAGTTTTAAACTTAAAATTTTTTTTTAAGATGCTTAACTCCTTCCATCAAACTATACCCAGATGGCAGAATTTTAGACATTGTTTAGTAAAGTTATAGTGATGAAAACCTATCACAAGGTGATGTAAACAGATCAGCTTGGGACGGAGAAAAGACCTGGAACATATAGAAATGTGTTAAGCCCTACAAAATGTTCTTTCGTTTAAATCTTAACAGAATTTTGTCCTTTTCACAGGCGAGGAAATAGAGGCTTAGAGATGTGAGTAAGCATTTCTAATATACAACTAATCAGTGGTGAACTTGAAATGGAATCATGGCTTTCAAACTTTGAAACTAATGCTCTTCCAGTTCACCAGGCTACCTCACTTACTTGGGCTTCCCAGGTGGTGCTAGTGGTAAAGAACCCACTAGCCAGTGTAGGAGACACAAGAGATGATCCCTGGATTGGGAAGATCCCCTGGAGGAGCACATGGCAACCCACTCAAGTATTCATACCCGGAGAACCCCATGGACAGAGGAGCCTGGTAGGCCACAGTCCTTACGGTCACACAGAGTCAGACACAGCTGAAGCAACTTAGCATGCACCTCACTCATTACCTAGGAGCAATCATCATGGAAATTTCCCATCTGCCTCTTGCCAATGCCTCTAAGGATCTGAGACAAAGCTGCCTCCTGACTAAGGCAATGATGATACATCGAGGAGGCAAAGTCAACTGGGTCTAGAATTAGGCTACCTGGACCACTAGGACTCCAGCCCTGTCGTTTACTAGCTGTGTGCCTTGGGACAAATTACTGGGACTCTTTGGATCTCACTTTTCTGATTCCTTAATAAAGGGTATAATACTCATGCCCAATTCATAGGGTTTCATGAGCATTAAGTGAAATAGAAAGGGTCTGCCCAGGGCCTGGGAAAAAAAGTTCTCATTCTACTTGGAACTTAAATTGTGTTTAGTTATTTCTTTAGCATAAGACCTGCCAGAACAAAACACAGAGATTCTTATGAATGGCAAAATGAACATCTGTGAGCATGATTGGATACAACAAAGAAAATATGGGTAATCCTAGAGAGTATCATGACATGGCTGACCATATTTTTTTCAGACAAAATAGAGGTTAAAAATTAAGAAATGAGCCTAGAACAAAGGTGAACATTATAAGCAATTGCCCTGAAGCCCAGTATCCTGTTAGTAACCAGTTACTAAAGAGCTACCAAGCAGGGGAACTAGACTAAGCCATGTGCCTTGCTCTTCCACGTGTGCTGTCATGTCCTACTCTCCGTGACCCCGCGGACTGTAGCCTGCCAGGCTCCCCTGTCCGTGGGATTTTCCATCAAGAACATTTGAGTGGGTTGCCATTTCCTCCTCCAGGGAATCTTCCCAACCCAGGGAGAGAACCCACATCTCCTATGTCCCTTGTAATTGTAGGCAGATTTTTACCACTGACCTGGGCAGCACGTGTGCCTTCAGTTCAGTTCAGTTGCTCAGTCGTGTCCGACTCTTTGCAACCCCATGAATCACAGCACACCAGGCCTCCCTGTCCATCACCAACTCCTGGAGTTCATTCAAACTCATGTCCATCGAGTTGGTGACGCCATCCAGTCATCTCTTCCTCTGTCATCCCCTTCTCCTCCTGCCCCCAACCCCTCCCAGTATCAGGGTCTTTTCCAATGAGTCAACTCTTTGCATGAGGTGGCCAAAGTATTGGAGTTTCAGCTTCAGCATCAGTCCCTCCAATGAACACCCAGGGCTGATCTCCTTTAGGATGGACTGGTTGGATCTCATTGCAGTCCAAGGGACTCTCAAGAGTCTTCTCCAACACCACAGTTCAAAAGCATCAATTCTTCAGTGCTCAGCTTTCTTCACAGTCCAGCTCTCACATCCATACATGACCACCATAGCCTTGACTAGATGGACATTTGTTGGCAAAGTAATATCTCTGCTTTTCAATATGCTGTCTAGGGTGGCCATAACTTTTCTTCCAAGGAGTAAGTGTCTTTTAATTTCATGGCTGCAGTCACCATCTGCAGTGATTTTGGAGCCCCCCCAAAAATAAAGTCTGACACTGTTTCCACTGTTTCTCCATCTATTTGCCATGAAGTGATGGGACCAGATGCCATGATCTTAGTTGTAGTTAATTCTGTTACTCCCATTGCTACCAGCGTATTTTTCAAGATTTTTAAAAAGACTCAAAAATTCTTTTAAAATAGAGTGTCATATAGCTTCAAAAGTGAGATATGAAATACTTTCCTAAGCCAAAGGGAAAAAAAAGTTAGCCATCTTGTGAGAGTATTCTTCTAAAAAATTGAACAATTTTCTTGCTAATTATTATTACTATTATTTACATTGAACATTTTAAATTTTCCATTTTGTGAAGGGTCTAAAGTCTTTTGCCAAGAGCAATGAGAATTGTGGGAAGAAAAAAGTCAACCTCCCCCCTCCTTTGTATAAATTTCATTAATATCTATGTAATCAGAACACATACTAGCTGTTCTTGTACCAACAGAAAGCATGTTGATGGAGCAAACCCATCCTGGGTATGTCAAAATCGGACCTTTTCCAAACAACTCAGACAATTTAAAATTTCTCCTTGGAACAGAAGCTTATGTTTCTCTCCTAGATGTCCTGTTAGGGGGTTTGGTTTCTGACTCAACTCCCTCCACATCTCAGCCCCTCATCTCGGGTATGATATTCAGCATTTCACCCTTGGTGGTGATCTCATCCTTCACTGGTTCAGTGGGGAGGGAGTGAGGGATTAATGAAAATATAGGTCAGCCCTTCTCCATCTCCACTGGGGCCATGTTGTCTTGGTTTTGATCATTTCCCTCAAATTAAGATTTCTGCATAAAACCCCCGTGTCTGTGTTTGGCTGGCAGTTTTATGGCTGACCAAACTGCACTGGCCGGGGTTCTGGTTGGCTGAATGTTTACACAGCCTGTTAATCAGATGAGGAGAGGGGAATGGATGTGAGGACTGTCTGTGAGCTGGAGCAGCCCTGTTTGCTGTCGTGTGCAAGGGCCTGCACTTTGTTACTACAAATTACATAATGACATGTTACATTTCAAAGTGTATTTTTACTTCAGGGAAAATTAAACCAATAAACAAACAACCCTGGTGGAAAAAAAAAAAAAATCCCTGTTTTCCAGATATTCCTCTTCGAAAAGGCTCTTAATTAAATTGTAGCTATAAACAAATCTTTGTTTTATTGAAAAGAGCACAATTGCATATAAAAGTTATTTTTAAAAATTAGCATTCAAACCGTTTGCTGGACTAGGGTCTGGATGGTGTTATGTGTTTTATGATCTGTTCAAAAATGAAAAGGCAAGCTTGTGTAGTGATGGTAGATTTTCAATTTTTGATTGCTAATCCCTTTCAAATGTTGCTCCTGGCCTGCTTGAAAGGAGTACGTAAAACAGGAATTATCTTAGTTTTTCCAGGTACTGATTCAAGCAAAGCTGCTTAGCGTAAGCATGAAGTGGCTGACACTGAATTTTTGGTCATTGTAGAAAATCTTGGTCTCTTCTGAATACTATCTACATTTCAGCAACACTGTTAACAAAAATCAACCACTCTAATTCAGCTTCTACAATCTTTCATTGCGCACCTACAAATGCAGTGTTAATTCTTTTCTGTAAACTGCAGAAATTAAGTATATATTCAGGATCCAAGGTTAAAATGATTGTCTTTTGAGTCTGTAATATTCAGTTATACATGTATGTACTTGCTCAAACTTTTTTTTCAGCCTAAATGGTTTTTGAAAAGAGAATGTATCCTCACTTTATTTACCTGAGCTAAGAGAAGTACTGAAAATACGGACACTTATTAAACTGTATTTTAAAAGACTTATTTTACCAATCAATCCTGTCCCAGATCTGCTGTTATCAGAACCATTTGGCCCGGAATTCACTGGGTTTGTTCAGGTGTTTGGCTGCTATTAGGAAGAGCAGCAGCCCAGTAACTGGCTGGATGAAAGATTGCCCCCCTTATATTTTAGAAACATCCCACAATGCTTACATTTCTTAGGCAAAATTACGATGCGACTTTGGATAATTTATCAGTACACGCCACAAAATGAAAAAGCACAAGAGCAATCGAAATAGACTGTCCATGTCTTCCTGTCCAGTTTATTTATTTTTAAATTCAGGATGTTTAAAAAGAAATCTTTTCCCCTCAAATCTTAGAAATAAATAATGGGATTTTTGAAACTTGTAGTTAAAACTTCAGATTTCGCAAGACTGAGAAAAACTTAAGAGGAAAGCAAAGCAAAATAAAGGACAGATGCATAGTATAGATGTTTTTTGGCTAAAATGGGACCATATTGGACAATGTTATTTGGTAACAGTCATGCAGACACTCCTATTTTATCTTGTGGAAAAGAATGCTCTCCTCTTTCTCATCTTGGATTCTTGATAGTCTGTTTGAGTAATTAATTTAGATGACTTTGTTACTTATGAAAGTACTCAACCCTGACCTAAATTGACCATCCCCTTTTCAAGTGGTTTTGTATTTGATTTCAGGCATCTTAGTGTAAAGATTGCTCTCTGGGACATACTGATGGGGCTTGAACTTGACTTTAGAGGAAACAGAACTAGATTTTTTACCAGTGACTGAACTTGCTTTCACTTCCACCAAATAAACAACAATCCAAAGTGAAGAGTCAGACATTAATCTGATGTTTTCATTCTTTGAATGACTAATTCAATAAGAAAGAAGATTTTGACCCCAGCTATAGACAAGGAATTGCCTTAACAGGCCAAGAGATGCCAATAAATGGGTAAGATATCCTTATTCACAGGATATCCTCATTCTGGTGTTTTGCTTAGGCAGTATTTGAAGTGATAGGGAAAAGTTACACCACAGCTTGTCGAATGAATGAGGAAAGTGGGCAATATAATAGTAGTAGTAGTTTTAAGGCCTTCCCTTGTCAGTCTTTTCAATAGGATGTTCTCAGTTTACATAGGTTGACAACTTCTCTCTTCTGCCTACTTTGCCTTCCATGTCATGGTTTGTGTCAAGGCTCCAGGGAAATCCACCATCAGCACCGCAGACCCTTTGCGCAAATCCAGACAAGAGAAAGAGAGATGCTTAGGCAGAAGGAAGGGTAAAAGTTCAATTCTCAGATGGCAGTTCAGATTTAGAAAACAGAATGAAAAAGAGTGGTGGTGGCCGTCTCACGACTTCTTTCACCTTCAACTTTGAATTTAACTCTTAAAACGTATCTGCATTTATTTCTGTCAATCTATCAGATCTATCATCTATTATCTTATCTCTTCCTCCTTCTTTCTTTCCTTTTCAGCAATAAAACTCATACTATCGCAGAACTCTGAAATTAGACTTTGAAAGCTAGTACTACTCTTATTTCAGAGGAGTGAGTTTTTTTTTTTTTTTTTTCCTTGTTTGGCTATAACTCTCTCTATTCTGATATTGTCCTTACTATGATATATCAAGGAACCTCTTTGTAAATATTTCTGTTTAATGGGACCCAGGGAAATAAAAGTCCTTTAAAAGGATAAAATGAAGCTTTGTGATACGGTTTGTCCATTTTCATAGTATGTCCATTTTCATAGGCATGCAATTCTGTTTAAAATTCTGTTTTAAAGGTTAAACTGTGTATATATATATATAACTCATTTGTGTGTTTTAAATACTATTTAAAAATTTTAAGTTTATACACACACATGCAGAGCACTTAGTGTGGATTATATCAGCATGCAACCTGAAAAATATAAGTTTACTTGAAAGCTTAAGTTTGCAATGCATCCAACTAATCAAGTAACATTTTTTATAACATACATGCCTATGAGTGCTGCATGCAAATGTGCTATTTCAAATATTTTTCTGATTGAATGAACATGCTCACAGGTTCACCATTTTATATTTGTTCATTTAAAAGCATGAAACCCGTTTTGAAAATGTTGGTTTAAATGGGCATTACTAGGTCTTTATCAGTTCTGAGCATTTCAGCCTTTTGCATCCAGAAATTTCTCAATCTGACAGAATAAGAAATGCATTTACATGGCCTAAGCTCTTAAATTGTCCCTTTCAATTAATGCCCCATCATGGAGCAATCTGGAAACCATTACTCAGTAACTCTTCGTTATAATTGCTTGCAGCTGAGTATCCAGCTCTTGGTAATATAAGAATAAAAGAAAACTCAGTTAGTAACAAGTGCAATTGATTCCATTCAGAATTCCCCTGGTGCTTTGCCATGTTTGGCCTGCATGAGAGGAAACACGAGGTTTTTTTTTTTTTTTCTTTTTTCCCTTTTTTTTCTTTTGGGGCCAGGAAATGAATTGGCAGACATAAGATGGTCTGTGTGGTGCTTGCCTTCATTTTTCAGCTGGTCCTAGTTAAAAATGAGACGGTGGGGCTCCTGCTTTCTCCCCCACTGGCTACATTTTTTTTTGAGGGTTTTTCTGGTAATAGATAAGACTACAAAACTTCAATTTGCTACAAACTAACAGCATCCAGAAACTGTCACCTTCTGTGGCCACAGTCAATCCTGGGACTTACTTCTGCTAAGGATCGGGTTTTAGAATTTGATTCACTTCCACCTTGATCCTGCCTTTATGAGACAAAGTCCCTGGTGCATTTTGTACAGGTGGAGAGTGTTTATGTGTTTGGAGGCTATCAATCACCAACTCAAGAAATGTAAAGATCTAAATTATGATAGATGAAAATGTGAAATGTAATGTGGTAAACTTCCCCCAACCCACCCCCCACCTTGTGTAAATCAGGAACTTGGCTTTTTAAAAATGGTGGAGAAAAAATTCTTATCACTCAGTCCTCTGAGACTATGTAGCTCAATGCTGACGTTGAGCCCCAGTGTCCAGCGCCTGTGTCTCCCTGGACTCTGAGCACCAGGGACCATGGGGACACTCCATTCATAACATCCTGTCCCCTTTTCGCCTACAGATGACTGGGGCCAGGTGACAAGCATGCCCATGAATTTAAAATGTGTAAATTATAAAATAAATTTTTATTATAAAAGAATTGATGCTCAAATGTAGAAAAGTTAAATTTAACAGAATTCTATTCTAATTAATTTCCATTCTTTGCTTTCATAATAGGAAAAAAAATTCATCCCTCTCTGTGAATTTAAGTGGCATTTCACTTTGATTTGCTATAGAAAGAAAACTGTAAAATCTCCCATGACCTAGGAAAATTGCTCTAAATATTTGAGTATTTTTTCCTATGCATTTATATTGGAAGGGGCATTATTTTTTGCATTGGTGTGATTTCTTATATTTTCTACCCTTTTGTAAACTTTTAAAAAATTGCTGTTACAGTTATTACTAATTACATATTTTGAAAGCCCACTTTGGGATTTAATTAAAACAACAACAACAACAACAAGAGAAGTGCTTTCCTAATGACAAGAAGAGTAAATGAAGGAGTAAAAGTCTTCTTGATCTTAGGAGATTTAAGGACCTAAGAGAACAGGAGCTGATGCTGTATCAGTTGGTGTTATAAACTGTGCTGGAACCTGAATCCCAGCTTTCCCAAACTCTCAAACTCTACAGTGATTAATAGGAACTACAAAGAAGCCTTAAGGGAGAACATTTTTCCATTAAGAAATAAAAAAGATGAAGACTTAGAAGAAGGTTTCACGAGGGTGGGGAGAATTGCCTGGTTTTGTGTGTCCCTGGTTTCACATCCTCCTATCAGAGAGCTATACATCAATCACCTGAGTTATCTTAAATTTATGTGTATTAAAAATTATCAATCTCTTCAGTAGTATTTTCAATTTTTTCTTCAGTTTCATTTCTTTAGAGATAAAGAAATGCAGAACATTCAGCCTGGGTGAGCTGCAGTCCATGGGATTGCAAAGAGTCGGACACAACTGAGCGACTTCACTTTCACTTTTCACTTTCATGCATTGGAGAAGGAAATGGCAACCCACTCCAGTATTCTTACCTGGAGAATCCCAGGGATGGGGGAGCCTGGTGGGCTGCCATCTGTGGAATCGCACAGAGTCGGACACGACTGAAGCTACGTAGCAGCAGCAGCAGCAGCAGCAGCCTGAATGGGAGCAGAGTTTGGGGGAGAATGGATACATGTATGTGTATGGCTGAGTCCCTTTTCTGTTCACCTGAACCTATCGCAACATTGTTAATCGGCTATACCCCAATACAAAATAAAAAGTTGAAAAGGAAAAAAGAAAAGAATGCAGCCTATTAAAACCTGGATTATCAGAAATATAGCCATTGTTTTGTAATAACTTTCAATGGAGTATAATCTATAAAAATACTGAATTATTATATTGTACATCTGAAACATAATATTATAAATCATTTGTATATCAATAAAAATAAAGTCTAGATAATTAAGATCTTTAACTAGAATTTTAACAAATGTGATAATGAAATCAGCTAATGTCCATTGACCGTGTGCAGGGACTATGAATTCAGGTTAATTACTTTTATTATTGGTTCCCAACCTATGGAGGGTAGTGGTGGGATGAAGGTAAAGTCCATTTCTGATAAAGAAGAGTTTGTCCAGTAGTTTAGGCTCCTATGTTTGAAACAATCAATCCCCAAACTCCAATATTTATAAGCTGGTCCAGCCCAAGGCTTCAGCCAAAGGGACTTATCACTACTTGCACATCTACCAATTTTCCCTGTTGAAAGTCTTGTCCATCTTTCATGGGAACTGGTCTCGTATGGGTCTTGTTCCTTAATGAGCCAGACAGGGCTGTCTGCTCCATTCTCTAGGGTGTTTACAGGACTTTGGTTTTGTTTCAGGTTTTCAACACCTTTATAAAATCCTCTCTCTCTTCCCCTTGAGGCAGTATTTAAGCAATTCCCCCTTTCCAATCAATCAACAGATTTTTCTTGAGGTCTAATTGAGTGGAATCCTCTACTCCTGCCCAAAGCTGTTGATTAGTAATGTTTGTAGGCTCTTCGGCCGACCAAAATCCTGGAACTTTATGACCTTTTCTTTCTCCCCTAAATTGTGGTAAAATACACATAACATAAAAAATTGCCATTTTAACCATTTTAAAGCATATTGTTCAGTGGCATTAAGTGTATTCACATTGCCTAATGACCATTTGAGCTTCCCAGGTGGCTCAGTGGGTAAATAATCTGCCTGCAATGTAGGAGACACTCTGCTTCAATCCCTGGTCAGGAAGATCCCCTGGAGGAGGGCATGGCAACCCACTCCAGTATTCTTGCCTGGAGAATCCTATAGACAGAGGAGGCTGGTGGGCTACAGTTCATAAAGTCACAAAGAGCTGGACACGACTTAAGAGGCTGAACAGGCATGCGTAAGCACCTTTAAAGATAGTCTCTTCCAGAAGATCAACTAAAACGGTGGCGCAAGAGGATGTGGAGCTCAACTCACCCCAAGAATACATTAAAACTACATTTATATGTGGAACAGTTCTCACAGAAAATTAACTGGGCACTGGTAGAAGGACTCCTGTACAATTAAGGCTGTAGGAAAGTTACACATATAATTGTGTAGGAAGGGAAGAAGCAACAGAATCGGGACCTAGGCCCCTGGGAGAGGACTCAGGAAAAGGGAGCCTCACCCTGGGAGGGAGTGGTGAGGGGCACAGATTGGACACCTCAGTCCTGGGGCGTTATGTGGGGGAGACAAGCCCCCTTGGCTGGTGAGTGGGCCAGCGGGACTAACAGGAAAGACTTGGAAGACTGGATTTCATCCAGGAATGCACCTGTGTTGGTTTGCACCTGAGCCAGGGTGGAAACATGTTCTAGAGAGGGCTTCCAGCTTGCCCACAGCCACCTTTATGCACACCCCAGCCCCAGCAAGCTAACACTCCAGCCCTGCTTACCCCATCTAGGACTGCCACCTCTAGGGAGAAAATTCCACTGTGGGATGCAGACGTGACCTGGTCCTGGATGGAGTGTGTGTGTGTGTGTGGGGGGGTGGTGGTGACCAGTTTTGCCACTTACTAAGTCAACTTACTCATCAGAAGAAGCCCAGATCTCTGATAGCAGCCACAAAACAGTTCATTCCCAATACATGTTGAGTTTATATGGTCCCTGCCTGCCCTGTGTTGTAACTCCACAACAGGATGGGGGGCGGTGGAGGTTAGGGGTAGTGGAGTTTAGGGGCAGTGATTGGTTATGAAGGACACAGGAGATTTGTACACAAGAGCCCCCTTGCTTCAGCACTGCCTGCCATGGGGCAAGTGTCCCTGTGTGCGAAGAGGGAGAAACACACACTGAAAGGGAACAGAGCCAGCCTGGACCTGATCCAGCAACTTAGGATCAGACCCTGCCCTGATACAGTGGTGATGACCACTGAGCAGAGGGGATGTTCCGCTCACACCCAACTCTTGCTCCAGCCCCTAGTTCCACCCCCACCCCTTACCACTGTGATAGCTGCCAGCACACCCTGAGGAAAAAATGTGACTTGCATCCACATCAAATCCACAACACTCTCATATACCCCTTTAAGTGTGCGATAGCTAACTATTTAACCTAAATTCATAGAGGCAGAGAAAGCTAAGCAAAATGAAAAAGCAGAGGACCTGCTCTCAATTGAAACAGCAAGAGAAAACCCCTGGAAAAAAAAATAAAACAAAAATAATTTACCAGATAAAGAATTCAAAGCACTGATAATAAAAATGTCAACTGAATTAGAGAAAAGAATAAATATATACACTGAAATTTTTAACAAGGAACCAGAATATATTAAAAAAGACCCAATCGGAAATGAAGAAGTCAATAGCTTGGGGGTCGGGGGGAAACACTAGAAGGAATGAATAGCAGACCAAATGATACAGAAAGAAGAATGCCTAAGTCAGCTGGAAGGCAGAATAAAGAAAATCACCCAATCATAACAGCAAAAAGAAAGACAAATTTTTAAAAAATGGGAACAAAAAAAACCAAATTAAAAAAAATGCAAACAGTTTGAGAGATCTCTGGGCTAACATTAAGCATAACAACTTTCACATTATAGAGGTCCCAGAAAGAGAAGAGCAAGAGAATGGGAACAAAAGTGGCTGAGGAAATTATGACCGGATACTTCCCAAACCTGAAGAAGAAAACAGATATCCAGGTACAGAAAACACAGAGGTTCCCAAACAAAATGAACACAAGCAGACTCACATCGAGATATATCATAATTAAAACGGCAAAAGTTAAAGAAGGAATTCCAAAGGGAGCAAGAGAAGAACAGAGCAGTATACAAGGGCGTTCCCGTAAGCTTACCAGCTGATTTCTCTGCAGAAACTCTGCAGGCCAGAAGCAAACGGTGTGATACAGTCAAAGTACTGAAAGGGAAAACCCTGAAATCTAGGATACGACATCCAGCAATATCATCATTTAGAATCAAAGGAAAGATAGAGCAAAAAGTAAGCAAGTTCTGCAACACTCTTTCTAACCTAAAAGAAATGTTAATAGGTCTTCTCTAAGTGGAAAAGAAGTTAGAATCCCAGGAAAGGGAAAATTCCACTAGAAAAAGCAATTAGATAGTAAGGACCGAGGATCAATTACTTAATTAAGCCAGCATGAAGATTAAATGACAAGCAAATTGTAAAAGCAACTATAATAAGTAAGAGATAAACATGAAACTGTAAAATAGCACATCAAACACACAAAATGGGAGGGGGGAGAGTAAAAAACAGATCTTTTACAATGTGTTTGAACTTAAATTGGTACAACCACTGTGGAAAATAGTATGGAGCTTCCTCAAAAAGCTAAAAATAGAGCTATCATATGACCCAGCAATTCTAGTCTTAGGCATATATTCAGAAAAAATAAGAATGCTAATTTGAAAAGGTACATGTACCCCAACGTTCATAGCAGCACTGTTTGCAATACCCAAGATGTGGAAGCAATCTAAGTGTACATCGATACATGAATGAATACAGAAGATGCGGTGCATATGCAATGGAATCTAGTAGTGTTAGTTGCTCAGTCGTGTCCAACTCTGTGTGACCCCATGTGCAGCCTGCCAGGCTCTTCTGTCTATGGGAATCCCCAGGCAAGAATACTGGAGTGGGCTGCCCGTCCCTTCTCCAAATGGAAGACTGCTGCTGCTGCTGCTGCTAAATCACTTCAGTCGTGTCTGACTCTGTGCAACCTCACAGACGGCAGCCCACTGGGCTCCCCTGTCCCTGGAATTCTCCAGGCAAGAACACTGGAGTGGGTTGCCACTTCCTTCTCCAATGCATGAAAGTGAAAAGTGAAAGGAAAGTCACTCAGTCGTGTCCGACTCTTTGTGACCCCATGGACTGCAGCCTACCAGGCTCCTCCGTCCATGGGATTTTCCAGGCAAGAGTACTGGAGTGAGGTGCCATCGCCTTCTCTGAAATGGAAGACTACTTAGCTATAAAAAAGAATGAAATATTGCCATTTGCAACAACATGGATGGACCTAGAGATTACTATACTAAGTGAAGTCAATCAGAGAAAGGTAAAATCATATGATATCACTTATATGCGGCGTTAAAAAAATAAAACAAACGGAAGTATATAGCCAAACAGAGACAAACTCAGAAAACAAACTAGTGGTTACTAGTGGGGAGAGAGAAGGAGAGAGGGGCAGGACATGGGAATAGGGTTAAGAGACACAAACTACTTCATATAAAATAGATAAGCAGCTAAGATAAATTA
The DNA here is from genome assembly GCF_042477335.2 of Ovis canadensis. Taxonomy (NCBI): domain Eukaryota; kingdom Metazoa; phylum Chordata; class Mammalia; order Artiodactyla; family Bovidae; genus Ovis; species Ovis canadensis. The sequence continues at coordinate 85,144,486 of NC_091248.1, forward strand.
TATTGCATAGATAATTATAGCCATTATCTTATAATAACTTTTCATGGAGTATTATCTATAAAAATACTGAATCACTATGCTGAATGCCTCATACTAATTTAATATTGCAAATCAACTATATGCCAATTTTAAAAAAACCTTCCCTTTTCAGTGAAAATTGTATCTTGTCACATTGAGTAACTCACAATGTGGAGGAAAGATCACACTTTTAGAAAAGGCAAAACACACAAAGATTCTTACTTCTCCCTATAGGTTGTATTTATTTTGTTTATCTCTATTTCTAGTAATACATTCTGAATGTGTATTGGTTTATTTTGAACATGGAAATCCTATGACCTGAGATTGCACCAATGAACAAATGGAACATTTCAGTAATAGCTGGTTCTCCACTTTGCTGTATACATGAAAGTAACACAATATAGTAAATAAACTATATTCCAGTAAAAATTAAAAACAAAACAATAGCTGGCTTTCAGTTACTTGTTCAGTTCAGTTCAGTTCAGTCGCTCAGTCATGTCCGACTCTTTGCGACCCCATGAACAGAGGGGTATAATTGTAAGGCTTCCTTGGTGGCTCAGATGGTAAAGCGTTTGCCTGCAACGCGTTTCTCAAAGAGTCGGACACGACTGAGCGACTTCACATTCACTTTCACTCTGCTGCTGCTAAGTCGCTTCCGTCGTGTCTGACTCTGTGCGACTCCAGAGACAGCAGCCCGCCAGGTTCCCCATCCCTGGGATTCTCCAGGCAAGAACACTGGAGTGGGTTGCCATTTCCTTCTCCAATGCATGAAAGTGAAAAGTGAAAGTGAAGTCGCTCAGTCGTGTTCGACTGTTAGAGACCCCATGGACTGTGGCCCACCAGGCTCCTCAGTCCATGGGAGTTTCTGGGCAAGAGTGCTGGAGTGGGGTGCCACTGCCTTAGAGGGGTATAATTGTAGTGGTTATGAACCAGAGGCCCTATGGACAGCCACCATCAGATACGATGGGTTAATTGTTTTAAATTTATGCACATACATCAATAGCAACAAAGGAGCTATAATTTCTTGGTATTCATTTTGTCATTTTTTTCTTTCCTCTCATCCCTTAGAAGACTCTTCCCGTGGGCACGCCTAGGATTCCTTTTACCAAGAAGTCCAAAAACTAGGAATGATAGAGGCTACAGACAGCAGGTCAGCCACGTGTCCTTGCTACTTCCATCTTCAATTAATGAAAGAATGTCCAAAGATCACTGTGGCAGAGGCTGCTGGGAAATCACTCAAACCTGCTTCATCTTCTTCCTGGGCTTACAGACATAACTGCACTTCCAGCCTCCATTGCAGTGGGTGACTGTGCAATTGCGCTTGGGCCAGAGCAACATGAGTGGCTATGATTTGCCCCACTATCCATGAGAGGTTCTCCATGCTTATTGCCCCTTCAGCTGGCTAGGTGGAAATGACTTCTAGAACAACTTTGGGAGCTGCCTAATGAAAATGCTGAGCCACAAGATGGGAAGAGTCTGGGTCTGTAAATCATCATATGAGGGGAGCCTTTCAATCAAGAACAATCTCAGTGGGCTGTGACATGAGTGAGAAAAAAATTTGTTAAACCATTGAGATGTCTGGGTTCTTCGATTTTATCAATTAGTGTAGCTTTGAAAAATACAGACATTAATTTGGGGCTTTCTGAAAGAAGGAGATAGGGGAATAAGGTCTAGGAACAGCCTATAGGAGCTGGAGAATGGTGCTTACGATAGCTAAAGGAGGAAAACAAGAACCTCAGGGCCTCCCCAATCCTCAATGTAGATTAATGTCCAAAATAGAAGAATAATATTTAGTGGGGATCAGTCAGGGCTCACCATATATTCTCCAAACTTTAAATCCTTGTAGCTTGAAGATATTGACCCTTTTCAGGAAATTAGGAGCCAATGATATTTGCGAATGTTCACTTAGGAAGTGTCATAAGTTGAGATTGTAAAAATTCTTGCTAAAGTTTAAATTGGCACAGAGTGCAACATGGACTATGTAATTAAGTCTATCCTAGAATTACAGCTTTTATCCATGAAAAGCTGGAGCCAAGAGAAAGTATTTATATGCTGGATATTTTAATTACAGAGTAGGAGGGAAAAGACATACAGAGAAAAAGAATGTTGTAGTATGTTGGATATAATAGTCCTAGAAATGTAGGAAGAAAGTTATGCTTTCACAAAAACTCTCAGCAGTTCCCTAACTAGGAAGAGAGAAGATTATGCGTGGGTAGTTCAAGTGGGGACTTGAACTACCTTGACATTGTTATTGTAGGAAGTTCCTCAAGTCTTCTCTGAATAATTGGATCCTCTAATAGGTGTATTACTTTGCAATCCTAAGATTGGATTGAATTGGCAAATATGCTTTTCCAGAGCCTTCTGTGCTCCTGGGGATCAGAATTTGTAGAAGTAGTCACCACGTGTATGGTGATACTCTGGGATAGAGACTGCTCCTAGCTTCAGATATGAAAAATTAAAAAACAGACAAAGGAAAATATTTCCACTTTCAAATATCAGAAAAGTAATCATTCATTTAAAAACCACTATAAATTTTTGGTTAAATCAGTAAGATTAAAGATAAACATAAGAAATATATTTTGCTATTGTTCAGTTGCTAAATTGTGTCAGATTCTTTGTGACCCATGGGCTGCAGCATGCCAGGTTCCTCTGTCCTTCCTTCACTATCTCCCGGAGTTTGTTCAAATTCATGCCCATTGAGTTGGTGATGCTATCTAACCATCTCATCCTTTGCCACCCTCTTCTCCTTTTGCTTTCAATCTTTCCCGGCATCAGGATCTTTTCCAAAGAGTCAGCTCTTTGCATCAGGTGGCCAAAGCATTGGAGTTTCAGCTTCAGCATAGTATTAAAATTTTTTTAATTTGTCTACCTGTTTAATTTTAAATTTCTGTATAGTTAATTTAATACATGTATATATGTATATACATTTTTAAAAAGTAAAAATTCAAACATCCAGGCACAAAACAAGTCTCAACCAAAATTTCTTAAATGAGTCTAGACAAAAGATGAAACCTGATTCTGAAGTTTTCATAGTTTAGGATTTCTGGGCTTTGGGAGAGAAGCTCTTCTGGTCCTGATGGGGCCATAAATGAAATAAATTTTGTTCAGTGTCTTTTTCTTTCCACTGTGTAAATTGCCTTTTATTAGCTTACTTTTCTTTATTGGTCACCTTCTGAAGCCAGGGAATTAGATGTGAGGTAGATCTCTGCCTTTCTTCTTTTTATTCCTTTGAATAGTCTAACTTATATTTTCCTTTTAACAGTAAAAGATATTCAATGGAATACCTCTCTGATGCAATTTATGTGATTCAACTATGCACACTTAGCATGAATTTAATATTTAAGCCCTACCTGTGAAGGAATGTTGTATGTAAAACAATGTTTTAACATTATTTGTCTCCGAAATGTTATATATATCTAACTTGCACTTGATGAATATGCATGCTCTGAATCTTGTCATAAGCCATTGCTTTAACCCTTTATCTTGAGTTGAATATATTCTGCAACTGGTGTTATTTACTCTTTTACGGCTTCTTTTCCTGTGGGTAAGTTTGACTGATAATAGCTAATGAAATATACACATGTGGGAATGCCTGACCTAGCTAAAAGAAACAAAAAGAGTATTGCTTACATATAAAAATATGGAACATTCTGGCAAATCTAGGTACTGTCGGTGAAATGATGGAAAAGACTGCAGGCCAATATCACAAGGAATTAAAGATGAACTCATTTGACATTGTAAAGGCTATTATATATTCATCCTCAGCCTGGGAAAATAGAGCAATAATAGAATGAAGTGAAGCTGATGGAAACGATAGCCAGAGACAGGTGATTGCTTCGGGTATACGGAAGTGTGGCAGTAAATGTGCCAATAATGCACGGTTAGAACAGAAGCTCTCTACCATCAGTCCACAAAACAGAAGCTCTCTACCATCAGTCCACAAAACAAGGTTGGCCCTAAAGTAGTAGTTATCAAAGTGTGTTCATTGCGCTAGCAGTAGCATCACCAGGAATGCAGATTCTCAGGCCTAGCTCAGACCGACTGAATCAGAACTCTGGGGCGGGTCCATCAGCCCGTCCTTCACCCAGCCTCTGGTGATTCAAATGAAGGTGAATTCTGAGAGCCATCGTGCTGCAGTGTCTGTGGAGTGGAAGCTCGACCTTGTTCTCCTGCAGGTGACTTCAGCTTTCCTCTCCCCTCACAGAATCGGCCTCCTTTTACACTTTGTGACATTCTAGTGTTAGGGACACACAAACTCACATGCCAACTGGTCTCTAAATAAAAGCTCAAGAGAGGACACAGTCGTGTATTTCAAGACCAGAGAAAATCTAGCTCGGTTGACTTTACTGAGATCCAGGCTGTCCACTTCCAGTAGACACTATCCTGAATGATGTTCAAGGATACTTTTGACTATAATTAGTTTTCACCTCATTGTGATCACTTTGAACCTCCAATAGATTCTACTCTACTAGTCTGCTCCCTTCCATCTCACTGTTTTGTCTTCTAAACAAGAAAAACTGCCTCGGTAGCCCAGCATACACTTAGCCCCTTCTCAATGATTTGTTTTATGTTGCACATACCTGTCACATTCATCTAAAACTCCAGCTAGACAACCTGTAACACAGGAGATTTTTGAAGGGAACAAATATTCTTTTTCTATGTTTCTGAGTGCTTTAAACACAATTGAATTGCTCCCAGCAGTTGCCCTCCTATACTTGGGGTGACCATCCTGCATGATAGTGTGTTTTATTAAAAGATTTCCTGTCTGATTATGAGCCTGGAGATCCCAGCTCTAAGAGAAGCAGGCCTAGGAATCTGAGTCAAGTGGTGACACAGAGAAAGCTTTTTCTCCGGGCCCCAAAGAAATAAATGCTCAATAGATGCAGCTCAGGAAAACGAAAGCAAACCCTGCTATTTTGTTGCATGGAGGACAAGAAGGACTTGACTAAACATTGTTTTTAATGGGAGCTCCCTAACCCCTATGTAAGCCCCAAACATGTGGCGGTGCCGGCTGCTTTGCTGGGTGTAGCCTGTTCCACTGTTAGAAATGAGAAGGTTGGAAATCACAGAGGAGGGGAGTGAGAGAGCTATAGCTTACAGAGTGTCCAGCGTTACAGCCTGTCTGGCACCTGATGTCACACACAGATATTAGACTTTGTAACTGCCATCAGATGTCAGAGTCTTCATGGATGATTGCTCCGTAGGGAGCTGGAGAAGGCCACCTTACACAAAGGTCTCTGGCTGGCTCCTTCTTTATGTCTGCTACCCAACAAGAAACCAATATCAGGAAAAGATTTACAATTTGGTGAGCTAAAAGATAAATGATTTCAGTCTCTGGATGCTTTAAGAGAAAATTTTTGTACCTCATATGGTCAAAATTGATCACTCCATTGACTTTTGTATGGGATGGGCCCAAACTAATGATGTTAGGTAATCAATGAGAACAGGCTGTGCATGAAGAATTAAAAACCACAATAATGGATTGCTCCTCACAGCAAGAAACAAATAAGGGCTGGCCACATCCAGAGAAGATTGGACGCAGGGCTGTCTCCCCTGGCTCTGGTACCCCGAACAGGCACTATTAGAGACCATTTGAAGGAGCATGGCTCACAAAGTAAGCCCTCTGATGGCTGTATTTCTTTTCATGGAGAGTCTGATTTCTCTGTCTATGCTGGCATTTCTTGTTTCTATAACTTGCCTTGAATGCCTAAAAATAGATTCCAGGGTGCTGCTATTTGTTATAATTAGCTCTAGCTATTAGTTCTTCCTGTTTAAGCGAGTGTGAGAGGACCCGACCTTGGTAGAAATTCACTCAGAGGGACAGAGCACTCTTTCCCTGGCTCCTAACATATGCCTGGGCCACTAGCCTCCCTATGTAACTGCTGCACATTCAGGGCATCTGGACCTGTGAGACCTGCCCCTTGCTCCTGACTTCACAGCCAACATGTGGAGAATAATACAAGGGCATTAAATTAGACCTCATTACCTAGCCAGTTGGGCCGTCCAGCTCTCCCGCACATAATAATGAGGTCTGATTTATTGTGACCATTATTCAGGCATTACAGGTCACTAAATAACATGCTCTGCCCACACATGTCTTCTGAGCTAATAAATATCCTGAGAGGAAACAGTCTTGAGGGTGTGAGTCTCAGGTTTAGATCAGTAACTGCAGGCTCATTAATTGTGTGAAGGTACTTTGCCTATTGCTCACAAAATCTTGGGAGCAGAGATGGCAAAAGTCTAATTAATAACCTGGGGTTTGTGAGTGAGAGACGAAGGAGGGTATGTCCACTGGATTCTCTGGCCTATGGGGGTGCAGCATACCAAGGAGGTATGCTGGTGGGGGGGTGGGTTGAACAGAGCTGAGGCCAAACAGGCGAGTCAGCCAGGGCCCCACCCTGGCAACACAGCATCCAGAGGCCAGGCCTTCTTGGAGTTGGCTCTGCTTTTCTCTCTCACCTGGCTATTCCTGATAGACCACTTGCGAAGTTCTTGACATGTCACTCTCTCTCATTTCTGGGTCTTGGCACTTGTGGCTCCTTTCTGTCTAGAAGGCTGTATCCATTCTCGCCTCCCCTTTAGTATGGTATTATTATGTTTGGGGGCTTCCCAGGTGGTGCTAGTGGTAAAGAACCTGCCTGCCAATGCAGGAGACATAAGAGAAGCTGGTTTGATCCCTGGGTCTGGAAGATCCCCTGGAGGAGAACATGGCAACCCACTCCAGTATTGTTGTCTGGAGAATCCCATGGACAGAGGAACCAGGTGGGTTGCAGTCCATAGGGTCACAAAGAGCTGGACACAACTGAAGCGACTTAGCACATACGCATGTTTGAAGACTCAACTTAGATGCCGCCTCCCCGACACAGCCATCCACAACCCTATGACCCCAAGCATTTATGCTTACACTGTGGAACACACTGAAAAGTGTTCATTGACTTGTTTGTGTTCTCTGCTGGACTGTAAATCTCTCAAGGGCCTGCTGTGCGTCTCACCAGGCACTGTATTCCTAATGCCTAGAGTAGCACCTGGTACATGGCAGGGGCTGACTAGCTGCTTGATAAGTGAAAAAAATGAATGCCTGTGCTCAAGAGAAGAAGGAAATGGAAAGCAATGCCATAAATGTGGCAGTGGTTGGAGAGGGCAGTGAGTTTTTCACCTTGACAATCTGTGCTCAGGGAGAAGAGGCCCCCAGCCACCCTGCACATCATTGCCCTGAGCCTCTCACTATCTGGACATGCAGCAAATTGGGAACTTCTTGAAGGAGGGAAATATAATTTGGTTAATCTTACATCCCTCAGAGCCTTGCCTGGATCTTGGAATGTAGTCAGTGTTCATTAAGCGTTGATTAAGCTGTTGGCTTTGGTACTGGGTTTTCCTATTCACCAGATCCTGTGGCCCTGGGGTCTCTTCCTGGAGAGTGTGGGTGAATGTGGTTTGCAGCTAGTGAAACAAAGGCTACTTTTTGGTCCCCCTCAAGTTAGAGCTCGCCAGAAGGCAGGGGAGAATGAGGCTCCTGAAGGCCTCAGTGTTCTCTGTAAGTCTGCCTAAAGTAGGTCCACAAGGTGATGCTTGGCTGTATGCTTTTCCTCGCAGTCATAATCTCACATCATTGAGTACTGAGCTTCAACTTTAGACATAATGGAATTACAAGGAAATGACAGCATCAACAGATTATCACAAGTCCTATATGGATAACATCCATATTTATCTTTTTAAATGGCAATATATTCTTTTAAAGGTCTGTTTGCCTCCAGGAAGACACTGGGGATCAGGAAAACGGGATTAAAAATAATCCTTTTTTTCTAAGTCATAATGCAAAATGTGTAATGGGTAAATACTAAGTAAATCTGAACATATATCTGCATTATTTATGGGAATAATTTAGGTTTATTTGCTTTATAGGAAATTTGTTGGAATGCTTTAAGTCATTGAAATTAAATGAAATCAGGCTCCTTGAATTATCCATGAATGCAGCTTCACATAATCAATACTTTAGCTGTTCTGGGATGACATTACATCTCAAGACTATTTTCTAACTTAATAAAATTAGAAATAATAAACTGATATTATTTCTTTGTGAATTGGGGCCTCTGACCTGGTAATTTAATGCCTTCATTATTGTACTCAGAGAAGCAGAGAGACCCACTGAGACCCACGTATACAAGCAACTGCTTGTCCAAGGCATAGCCTGGTTCCTCCCACTTTCTTTGGATGGCAGGTTATGTGCAATTAAGGAATGTATTTATTTCTAAAACCCTGTGACCATTATTTTCAGGAGAGTAGCGTATTTATTTAAAATGGGAAACTTCTTATTGATTCAATAACAAAGACCAATAGAAAATGAGATGACTTATTTCTGAATTGGAGTATTATAGATATTTTCAAGCTAGACCAAGAGGTGAGCTGTATATAATGGGGCCATGAGAGAGTTTGTTATTGTGCATGTGTGTGTCCAGCCTGAGCTTAAAGCACTCTTGTGGTTCATGATGCTTTTTGCTGCTTTCTGGGAGAAAACACAAGGAAGGGTGTGGATCTCTAAAAGAATGGGGGTCTTAGATCTGAATGCTTATCCTATTTCTCATGAGCTCTGCTCCTACCCCTTCTGGGTTTAGAAATCCCTTGAGTCTGCACGTATTAAAGCACTTTCTCATGAACATTCATCATGGTCTATGCAGCTCAAAGGGATTCCCTCCCTACTTAAAATGTGTTGGGTCCACATCTCAGTCCAGGAGATTGTCAGAGTCTCTCTGTGAGGCCTGTTACCAGAAAGTCACCTAGGGTGAGAAATGAATGGAGGATGTGATTCCCAAGGCTCTGAACCAGACACCAAATTGAAGCTGTGAATTAGACTCCAAATCAGACAACACAAAGAAATGGATGGAAGCATTCCATAAGATGGTCCTGGCTGGGAGGGGCTGGACTAAAAAGGCGACAGAAATGTGTTCTATTTACAGAGTGTGGTTTAAGATGCTGAATACTGAGGATAGGAGGTGATTATGACCTCTTTAACTGACCAGAACAACAGGAAATTGTCTCTCTCTCTGGGAGAATAGAAATTGCTGGCCCACTGGCTCTGTTGCTTAAGGGGGTCCTGCGGAACTTGTTCTGTTATCAGGAAGCTCTGTTGGAAGTTATGTGACAAGGAAGATTTGGGGTTGGTTAGTTCTGAACGAGCCAACAGTAACAACCAGGGCAGCCCGCTGTGCTCCAGATGCTATTGTAAACACCATGCAGGCACCCTCTAACTGTGATTCACTTGTTAAGTCAACCACAACTGTTTGAAGTGGGCATTGCTGTTCCACACATGAACACGTGGTGAGACATGACTTGCCCAAGGTCACCCAGCTGGAAAGGCGGAGCTGGGACTGAAATCCTGGTTGTCTGAATTCAAGGTCAGGTGCTTAAACCTTGCATCCTTTGCCAGACCTTAGATTCAGTTGCCTTCTAAGGGAAATGTATTTATTTTGTTCTATTTCTCTCTCATAACTCGTCCCAGTTTTATGGCATAGTGCTTTGGAAATATTGTAAATAGGAAGCTGTTATTGCCAAAACACAGGCTTCTGGCTACTTCCACTGAGGCTCTAAGTGCCTTTGGAAATGCCTGCGCTGGATAAAGCCTCCCACAGAGGACAGAGTATTAACAGCAGATCTGAGCTGGGATGTGTTTTCCCAGGCCCCAGGGATAACTTTGCCCATTAGAATTGGAATCTGATAGGAAGATGCTTGGTTGATTATTAATACTTAGTCCACTGCAATGTCTCCTCAAAGATAATGAACTCTGCTAAATGACAATTGTTGCTGCTCAGTCATTGGTCATGTATGACTATTTGTGACCCCATGGACTGCAGCATACCAGGCTTCCCTGTCCATCACTATCTCCCAGAGTTTGCTCAAATTCTTGACCATTGAGTCAGTGATGCCATCTAACTCTTTCATCCTCTGCTGCTCTCTTCTCCTTTTGCGTTCAGTCCTTCCAAGCATCGGGGTCTTTTCCAGTGGGTTGGCTTTCCACATCAGATAGCCAAAGTATTGGAGCTCCTTCTTCAGCATCAGTGCTTCCTATGAATATTCAATGAATATTAATGCCCTTGATGCTGGGAAAGATAGAAGGCAAAAGGAGAAGAAGGAAGCAAAAGATGAGATGATGAGATAGCATCACTGACTCAGTGGACTTGAATGTGAGCAAACTCAGAGGGATAGTGAAGGATAGGGGATCCTAGCATGCTGCAGTCCATGGGGTCACAAAAGTCAGACCCAACTTAGCAACTAAACAAAGACAATAACAAATGACAATAAACAAACTGCCTCCGAATCAATAACGAGAAGCTTGTGACACCACTTAATTATAAGCACAGTGGAAGAGTCATAATTAATCTTTCTGCAATAAACAAAAAATTGGAAATCCGAATAATAATGATAACTGTGACCGACATGTATTGAGTGCTCACTTAGAGTCAGGCATTGCTCTAAATCCGTTATGGGACATGTTAGCGCATTGCATTCTTGAAGTCACTCTGTGGAGTTAATGTTATTGTACAGTTTATTTCTGCTTATATCTTATTGGCTGTAATGAGTTACACAGCACAGCTAGATTCAAGGGAGGCCCAAGCTGAGTGGCTGATGCCCAGATAAAATTCTGGACATTATGCTGCTAAAATAAAGAGGAAGAATGCATCTGGGGGACAGTGAACAGTCTCTACTCCAATCACACTTGAACAAAGGAGCTTATTCTTGGAATAACTCAAGAAAAAAAGCCTTTCTTATCCTGTCCTCCAGTTAGTTTCCTAGATGATGAATACAGAAGAAGATGATTTTACAGGGGTCCTAATTTCACTGAGGTTCCAGATACTCTGAATAGATAACCGATAGGAAAGGGTGAGTATGAGAAATGACCGTGCTTAAGCATTGGTTTTTAGGGCCTCTTCCTTTGAGAAAAACCAATGCTTTGGTGCATGAAATGTTCCCAGATCTTTGCCTGGTTTTAGAAGCTGTAGCGGTTGTTCACTTGTTTATTCAAAAGTATATTTGAAAGCCTGCGATGAACTGGGCCCTGGGTCTACAAAGACTCTCAAGACAAACAAGGTGCTTCCTGCTAAGGAGTTTCTCTTCTGTTTGGAGGAGACAGTGGAAAACAAGTAAACAAGTGAAACACACAATTTCAGAAGTTGATAGATACCATGCAGAAAGAACATGAAGTATGTAAAACTCAGTAGCTTGTAATAACAAGCTACATATTTGGGGAGCCCAATACAAAATGAAAAGGTGTGGCCCCTTGAAAAAAAATATTAAAAATTTCAGAATAGGAACAGAGAACTGTTGAACCAAGCCTGGGCCCTTCTAAGCAAGGAGCAGGGAGAGTTTGACCTATAGAAGCCTGCTGAGCCAGAACCCACATCTGATGAGCCTCTGATCACTGTTAGGGAGAATTCAATCAAGCGGCTCTTCTGGGAACATGGTGCACAGTCAATATTGCTTTCATGGGCTTCCCTGACTCTGGCATTTGTAAAACCTGAAGTTAATTAACCCAGTAAATCTAATTATTATCTCCTTCTTTTCTCTGTGCAAAATGTGGAAAGTCTGTTCAGAGGTATTTCTGCTCTGAGGGGGATTTCGCAATAGTCGGGAATGTGGTACCCTGTGGCAATATCTAGACTCAGAGCAGTCAGCCTCGGCACCATGGATGTTTGGGGCTGAGTGATTCTTTGTTGGGTGGGGCTGAACTGCACATTGTAGGATGGTTGGCAGCATCCCTGGCCTTTACCCACCAGATACCCCTCAATTATAATGACCAAAAATTACTCCAGACGTTGACAATATCCCGTGGAACAGGGGTCCCCAACCTCTGGGCCGAGGAGTACCCTCTGCCAGATCAGTGGCAGTGTTAGATTAGAGATAAAGTGCACAATAAATGTAGTGTGCTTGAATCATCTTGAAACCATCTCCCCCATGCCTGATCTGTGGAAAAACTGTCTCCCATGAAATCAATCCCTGGTGCCAAAAAGGTTGGGAATCCACTGCCCTGGAGGGCTGGAATCCGAGAACAACTCTTTCCTTGGCCATCTCAGCTACAGTAATAATAGTAATAAGTATAGCTAAGTGTGTATTAAATATTTTCCCTGGTACTGAGAGTTATTTGGATTATTTTATTTAATTAAAAAATTCTACGTGGAGGTCTCTGTTTCCTGTTTTACAGTAGAAGAAACCAAGGCATATAATCTATGTCTCTCTAGTGCTGAGGATGTCAACTGCTTTTTCTTTCCCCACAATATTCGAGATGAATTTCAACCCCACCACCTAGAAAGTTCACAGCATCTGCCCGGTAATTACTCCTATTGTTTAGTTAGTTAAGACGCTCAGTTGCGTCCGACTCCTTGCCATCCCGTGGACTGTGTAGTCTACTCCGTCCATGCGATTCTCCAGGCAAGAATACTGGAGTGGGTTGCCATTTCATCCCATGCAAAAATTGACATTGGATCCCTGAATATTATATTTTATGAATTCTTACTGTATGCCAGGTGCTGATACAAGCACTTTCCAGATGTGAACTCATTTGATTCTTACAACAACCAAAGCAGATAGGTCCTATTATCACCTCCACTTTATGGATGAGGCCGTGGAAGCACAGAGAGGTTGAGCAACTTGCCTGAGGCCACACAGCTAATAAGCAGCAGAGCCAGGGTTCAAACCCAGACAGTCTGACTTCAGAGTCTGACATGCTCTACCTGGTGCCTGGTAGCAGCCAAGGCCAGCTGTGCTGCTGGGTTTGGGGGAGTATCCAGTGGCCATAAGGAAGCCAGGGAGGGGGGTGGTAGCTGGGTCTCTGGAACACATCATGGTGGACCACAGACTGCTCACAAGAGGCTCAGAGTTCAGGCTCAGGAGGCCTGCTCTCAGGCCCTGTGGCTCCCAATGATCCCAGAGCATAGAATCAGGTTTATGGGGAGCTCCTATAGTCAGACAGCACAAGCTGTGGTGCTAACTCCATCCAATGGTCTTTAATCCATATGAGGACAAGGCCGCCCCACGTTACAGCATTGCCAGGCAGCTCTCCCTGACTGAGAGGCAACACTTTCTCCACGAGCACCCAGAGAATTTCTCCCAGGCATGGTCCTCAGAACCGGGGAGCAGCTAAGCCTGCTGTGGGCTCAGAGACCAGCCCGGAAGTGGGAAGGCTGACACTTGGGGACAGGTTTGGTTAGACGGGACAGAAAGACAGATGTGGTAGACAAGAGGCCAGAACGGGCCAGTGACCACAGGGCTTAAGTAACATCAGGAGAAGCAAAACATTCAGAGCACAGCCTCCAAGGTGCAGGATGGGGTGATGACAAGGAGAATGGCAATGGCTGTATCAAAGCAGACCCGAAGGGCCACCTTCACAGCTTGGGGTGACCCGGGACGGGGAGCTTCAACATTGACCTGACCTTTGTCCCAAACCTAAGCCAAACTTTCAGGAGACTGAAGAGAAGACATTTTCAGATCATCGTGCCATCTCTCCAGATTTCTGTGAAGGTTCAGTTGTCTGAAGAATAGAACTCGGAGGGGCCATCCGTGAGGCCGCTGTAGGCTGCAGGCCCCACAGGAAGCAGGGAAGGGTAAACAGTCATGAGGACTCTTCTCTCTGGAGCTTTTCACTGCAGTTTCCAGACTGCAAAGGTCTGAAGCGGCAAATGGCTGGGCATCCTGGGCTTCCTCACTGTGTCCCCCAGAGCCTCCCAGGGCTGGGGTCAGGGGAGGGTTACACACACAACACTGAGCCTGGCTCACTAGGTTGCCTGAGCAATTTGTTAAAAAGGTAAAATCACTTGTCTAACAAACATGTATGGGAAGACAGGAAGCTGTGGTGGAAGGAAGGCTGGTAGGAAAGGAAAACAGGAACAATGAGGCATTTGCTCCATCCTGAGGCTCCCAGGCTCTGAAACCAATGTCTTCTGTGAGTAGAGCTTCTTCTCTCATGTTGGGTATACGTGGAAAGCAAGCTGCCCATGGCAGGTAACTTCTCTGAAGTTAGGATTATTCTTCCAATAATCATCCAATGTGACAGTCAATTACCTTCAGTGGATATCTATCTCAATGGATGTTCCTATCCCAGTGGATGTTCCAGTGGGCATTTCCTTGAACCCAGGAAAGAAGATGAGGGAACCACGGCCACACATCCCTGCTTAGAAGACTGACCATTGTCTCTGTGGTGCTTTGCAGCCTAAGCCGTACTTTCTACTGTGTAGACGAGCTTATTGGATCATTATCACAACCTCTTGCTGAGACAGAGCCTGGGGCATTATCTGTGTGAGAAAAACTATGACAAGAGCAAAATCTCCCATCTATTGAATACTTGAGATGTGTAGGGCACTGGGCCGAGCAGTCTGTGAGTGCTCAGTGTTTAATTCTCACAGCAACCCTATGAAGAAGTCACTTTTCCATCATTTTGTTGATAAGAAAAAGAAATTCAGAGAGGTCAAGTGACTGGTTGCAGAGCTAGTTAGTGCCAGAGCCTGACTGACTCTAAGCCCTTGTGCAAAGGCATCAAAGTTTGTCTGCACTGCATTTGGGCAGCAGCATCATGGGCTCCCGCTCCAGGATCCTTCCCTCTGCCCATTGTCAGCTCTGTCAAGTCCTCGAGTGAGTGGCTTCCAGCTTTTCTTGTCCCTCCCAATTGCTCTTCCAGCCCACTCTGCCCAGACAGGGACACTAATGTACACTTAATGTACCTTCAAAGCCGAGGCAGTGGCCTCAGGTGCCAGATTAGGGCCACAGGGAGAGTCAGCCAGGAACAGAGGCATCTCCTGCTTGTTTTGGGAAGGCACCAACTCTGGATCACCCACAGTGCCTCTTAGCCAGGGCTCCATTTGGGAGCTCTGACCTGGAGTTGGCAGCTTTTCTGCTCTTTCTCTACCTACTGATAACCCCCTGGCCAAATGCTCCAGTACCATAAGCGTCTCCAAGCCCCAAGACCAGCACACTCCCAGGGTCGATGACATAGCCCTCAGCTGGGGTGTGCAGTTTCCCTTCCTTCAGTTAGGTGACAGCTCCAGTAGCCTGACCTGAAACAGTGGTGCCTGCTCCCTCCCTCCTGGTCCACCTGGCCTCAGTCTCAGCCTGTGAGGATTTGTAGCAGAACTGCCCGCCTCCACAGCCAGGCCAGCAAGGAGCTTGCAGCCTGGAGCATCTTGCTCACTGTCATGGCTCCTTTACTGCCCCATGAAGATGGGAAGGCTAGGGTGAGGCTCAGTGTGTGCCTTGAGAATCAGACAGTTCTGGCTCTGAACCACACATATGACACTTAGGAGCCATGGGACCTTAGGAAAAGCCACCTTTCTCACCAAGTTAGAGAGTCTTAAACTCACGATGGGACTGATGCTACCTCCCTCTCAGGGTTGTTATATGGATTAAAGACGATGTTGCCTGGAAGGTGCCTAGAGCAGGGCATAACAAGCACTCCAGGGGTGGGAATGCCTGCCGCCCACTTGAGCACACTCAGCTCCACCTCCTCCTGCTATTTCTGCTCCCTCTCCTGTGTGGAGCCCTCGGGGAGCTGACCACACCACGTCCATATGCAGATGGCTGAAAGGGAACGTCTATAAGCAGAGCTCCAGATGGCTTGGAGACAGAAGCCAATAGGGCACCCTCTCTACACAGAAAGTACAAGCACCAACGATTCTGCTCAGCGTTGAGACTCCCCCTTGAGCCCCCGACTATGTTTTCAGGCACATCATGGATTTCCCTCATTTGTGGTTCCCACTAACACTGTGTGCTTCCTTGCCTTCACATCTTGGTCTTCTGTGCTCTTTATTCTCTTTATCGGGAACACCCTTCCTTCCAATCTTTGTCTAAAACTCAGTCCATTAACCTAGACAGCACATTAAAAAGCAGAGACATTACTTTGCCAATAAAGGTCCGTCTAGTCAAAGCTATGGTTCTTCCAGTAGTCATGTATGGATGTGAGAGTTGGACTATAAAGAAAGCTGAGCACCGAAGCTGAGCTTTTGAACTGTGGTGTTGGAAAAGACTCTTGAGAGTCCCTCGGACTACAAGGAGATCCAACCAGTCCATCGTAAAGGAGATCAATCCTGAATATTCACTGGAAGGACTGATGCTGAAGCTGAAACTCCAATACTTTGGCCACTTGATGCAAAGAACTGACTCATTGGAAAAGACCCTGAGGCTGGGAAAGGTTGAAGGCAGGAGGAGAAGGGGACAACAGAGGATGAGATGGTTGGATGGCATCACCAACTCAATGGACATGAGTTTGAGCAACCTCTGGGAGTTGGTGATGGACAGGTAAGCCTGGTGCACTACAGTCCATGGGGTCACAAAGAGTTGGACACAACTGAGAGACTCAACTAAATAGTCCATAAAGGGGCTTCCCACATGGCACTAGTGGTAAAGAACCTGCCTGCCAATGAAGGAGACTTAAGAGACCAGGGTTCAGTCCCTGGACGGGGAAGATTCCCTGGAGAAGGAAATCAGTATTCTTGCCTGGAGAATCCCATGGACAGAGGAGCCTGGTGAGCTACAGTCTGTGGGGTTGAAAAGAGTTGGATACAACTGAAGCAACTTAGCAGCAGCAGTTGTCCATTAAAATGCCTTCCTGAGGAAGACCTTTCTTAACTTCTTTGGAGGATAGTGTTATAATTAAGTACTAGCAATGGCTCCTCCTTGAACACCCCAACTAGAAGGAGTTCATCCTGGAGAGCACTGACTATAAGAAGTCTTCCGCAACCAGAGGCCAGGGCAGAGTGCCTTGAAGGATAGCTATTTGTCTTGTCCTGTTCTCTTTGGAAGACTATAAACTCTATAAAGGCATAGAGTTTTTAATCTATTTATCAACTCTATCCTAACAGGACATAGTGTAGGCCAGAGTTTCTTAATCTCGGCACTGTAGACTTTCGGGGCTGGGTAATAATTCTTTCTTGGGGGGCTATCCTCTTCATTGCAGGCTATTTAGCAGCATCTCTGGCCTTGCTTCATATATTAGATGCCAGTACCATTCTACCTTCCAAGTGTTATTATACAACCAAAAATTTCTCCAGAATTTACTATATGAATTTAGGAGGAATAAGGGAGCCAAGTTACCTTGGTTGGGAACCACTGCTCTAGAATCTTAATCAATACCTTTCAATGTATTTTATTACAAAAAAAATTATAAGCAAACATAAAAGTAGAAAAAGAAGGGGTAATGAACCATAACTATCCACCACGGCTCTTCAATAACCATTGATATTTTACACATATTATTTGTATTATATTTCATCTCCCATCACCTGCTATCTTTCTGGAGTATTTTAAAGCAAATCTCAGGCAACATGTCATGTCATTCCTAAATACTTTGGTATCTAAAAGATAAGAACTGTATAGAAAAAGTATTATCATAATAGCATCACATCTAACAAGGTTAATAATTATTCCTTAACACTAATACTCAGTCAATGTTCAGATTTCCATGATTGCTTTAAACTATGGAATTTTTCTTAAAATCTGTTTGCTCAAATCAGGATTAAATAAGACTATGAAATGCATTTAAATTCCTTTTTATCTATCTTGTCCATGCTGTTAATTATTATTAATATTTAATATGTATTTCCAGTTACTGACAGTGAGAGACGCTGAACAAATTTTGAGGCAAATAAAAAAGATTTCTGAAAGTTGGTATGAAATTTTCTTCCCTGAAGGTGATAAACACTCTTTTGCTGTCAATGTTGGTTTAGTTTTGCTCCAACTCACCACTGACACACTCATTTGTCTAAAATATAATTTACTTCATGCATTTGTAAATGAAACGTTATTTTATTTTTTAGCGCACTTGTTCAAAAGTTAAATTCAACACACTCTCTTGTCGAGAATGATGCAATGTGTAATTCAGAGAAGAGAAGAAACATGATCTCCCCCTGTTGTTTTCTTTCTTTGGTCTTCCAATTCAAAGCCAAGTAGAAATGGAAAGGCATCTCCTATTGATATTGCTTGCTTCTCTAATGACCAGGAAGTTCAGATATTCAATGCAATTTCTTGATCCCTTTGATCAGTGGTATACTCATGCTTAAGCATATGTTTCCAGACTTCTGATAAAGACGTTCTCTTTGTGTTTACAGGATTATTTCTACAGCAAAACAAGAGTACGATTTATTTTTCTCCACAAAAGTAACCTCAGGGTGATAGGAAAAATTATATATCTATCATGTTGCTTTGTTGTTTGCTTGTAGAAGCTACGATTTGTTTTCTTCTCTTGAAATATTTGCTTTCTTTGTGACATGGAGAATATTTGGACATATATTATGCATGCATCTGCTTTATGCATATATTCTTGCCCTTGGGTAGAAATCTAGTGTCCATGGAAGAACATGGCATTTGATTGAAAGCCACAGAGTCTGGTAGTTTTCCAACAGTTACAATTCACAGTTCTGCTTGAAGCAAATACCTCCAACTGTGGATAATGGACCTTCCTTGAGAATCTGAGACAAGTCACTGGTTAATGTCTCTGAAACAGCCTGTTAAGACTGTTACTACAAATTAGAGTCTGGATCATTGTGAAACCCAAATAGACTTCTTTCATCTTCCAGATGGCCGTCTGATTGGGAGCTGGGCAGGATCACGTTTCAGGTTGTGACTTAATGATTCAGGACAATATTTATGGTTATTACTTGACAGAGGGCAGTGAGGAAAATTAAAGCACAGCCCCATGCTTCATTTATGACAAAAAACAAATTCATGGCAGAACTGTAGATTAGAGATGGCATCTTCAAGCTCCAGGCAGAGCCCTGGCATCGTTCTGGGATGACCCACTTGACCAGGTACAGCCTGCCTAGCCTGGCGAGTCCTGACTTCCAACTTCCACTGATACATTATCTCTAGAAACTATCAAGCAAATCTCCAAATAGAAATCTTAGAAAAGGTATAGCTGTGAGTGAGAGCTTTCAGAGGAGACAAATAATGCAATTATATTCTTCACTGGTATGATGACTACATGCAGCTGAAATATTATGTTTTGAGGCACATTTTAAACTTTATTATTACAGTTGGTAATATCAACAGGAGAAAAATAATTATGCCTGCCAGTTGTGGGCATTCTGTTTATGTAGTGTGTAATTTCTGCATTAACTTTTTCCTCTCAAACATGCTCTACATGATATAATATTTATCTCTCACATTACCCAGAATTTTAGGAATTCCATAATTGGGTGCTATGGGGAAGAGAAAGATAAGACGGAGAAGATGGAGAAAGGAGATAAATAAAGCTCGAGGCAGTTAATGAAAGTGTAGATTGTCTAGAAGAAAAGCCAGGAGAAAGTTTATCTTGCTCCATTAATCCTCTACTCACTCCGTGAAATGAGAATGCACATATTGTTCTGGGGGAAAAAAAAGAGAGAAAACTAAACCATATGCCATTAATACATTTGACCAACTGTGACATTTTTTAAATAAGGCTTTAACTGGTTTTATTACACCAACTGTGTAATTTCAAAATGACTCCATCATCTATTATATCTATTATAAACAAGTACTTTGTTTAACCAAGCCAATAATAACCTTCGCAGACAGAGAAGGTTGGGATTTGAGAGAACCAAATCCTGATTGTTTAGATAAGGGGAAAGAGAGTCTTTGGCTAGAAATAGAAAAAAGACTAAGATCTTGAAAAAATGTAATTTATCACAAAATTACCAATAATTTGATATTTTTCTGTAGTGTATAGGAGCAGCTGTCTAGTGTCTGAAGAGGCACCCACCACCCCACCACTCCTGCCCCATCACACACACACACACACACACACACACAGTTTCTTGGTTGCACACTCACAATTTAGCTCCCAAAGGGATAGTAAAGTCTGGCTGTGTGAACATCACTGGGGGTGTCCTGATGGGGTGGGGGTGGGGTTGCCAAAGAACGTGTAGTCAAGTGACTTACACAGGAGTCTCTACCTCCTCTCTAGGCCTCTGCCTGGTCAGCCCAAACTGTGAGCAGCTGCTGATGGCAGATGGATGGGAGGGCAGAGCAGAGAGAAGTTTCCTTGCTTTTCACTTCCTGTGAGGTACATGCAACACTCTCCTGGGTTCAATGAAAAGGCATCAGCGGTCTGGGTATTTTTTAGCTGGTAGCCTTTTTTACTTTTGATACAGGCTTTTAACACGTTGCTATGCTCATCACTTTTATTTCTTTCCAAGCACTTGGCTTTGCTCCTGCCTTCTGGAGAAGCATAGGTCTTTCATTTTGCAGGAGATAGACTGGGTGCTTCTTTAGTGTATTGTGTGTACCTTTGTTTTCCGTGGTGTGCAGTATTTGTGGTGAGTGAGGCCACAGCTGGCTCCCTTGGTAAAGGCATTGGTCTCACTTTGGGCTGCTCCTTGGGGGCACTGGGGGCCTGCACCGTGACTCAGCTGGAAGGACACAGCTAGACTCACAACCTGCTTCTATCTTCCATGTCAGGGTTTCCAACCTCCGGGCCATGGGCCTATACCTCCTGTCAGATTAGTGTTAGCATTAGATAAGAAATAAAGTCAGAATAAATAAATGTAATGTGCTCAGATTATCCCCAAACCATCCCCCCCCCACAACACATACACACCCCAAGTCTGGGGAAAAATTGTCTTCCACAATATTGGTCCCTGGCTGGTGCCAAAAAGGTTGAGGACCACTGTTCTGTGTGACATGAGGAAACAGACCCTCTGCGTGTCCAATTTCATCTGTAAAATGGGAACAATAATACCAGACTCAGAAGATTGTAAGGATGACATGAAATCAAATGCCTGAGACATAGGAAAAACACTCCCTAGTTGAAAGGTTGACCCCTGATCTCTGCAAAAGGAAAGCCATCCCACCTGAATATCATACCATCTGTGTCTCACACCACGCAGCTGGAGCAGGAACCATAAAGCCAAGGCCACAGGACAAGTGCTGCTGGGTCATCCATGCTCTGCAGTGTAGCCCCTTCCCAGCACCAGCGGCCCATGAAATCCATCTTCCCCTTTTCTGATGCGACATTGCATTTGCACCTTCATCACACTCAGTACCCTTAGGTTGCTGTTTGATAGTAATATCATCGGAGTCACAAATTTTGTCAAGCTGAAATTGATCTAATGTACATTCTGGGCCAATCCTTCCCCTTTAGAAGGGAAGTCCAGGAGACCCAGAAGGTTGTGTGACTTACTGCGAACACCAAAGCTCACTGGTGGCAAAGCTTGGTCTCCAGATGCATGGGGCAGCAGAGTTTTCCCCAACCCAGTCTCACAATATTATTTAACTTCTGTGTTTTCATGTGTGACTCCTACCTCAGCATCCACCCCGAATGCGCCCAACACTGGTTTTTAAAGTTCCCTCCAGGCATATCTGCTCACAGGCTGTCCTGCGTTTGAAGGGAGTAATCGATGAAAACTTGCTGAACTGGGCCAGTCGAGAGAAGGAGGAATTCCTAGACATGTCAGCAGACAAACATTTCAAGTAGCTTCCCCTTCAATTTTACAGACATATTGATCTGAAAAGTAATATGGATAAAATTTTCAGGTAGGTAGAGGAGGGTTATCTTGAACCAATGGCCACTGCGTTCCTTCCCCTGAGAGAGCAGTGCCTTTGTGAAGGTGGGAGCTGGGCTGTGTACAGGGCTGCACATTGATACTGTTACTCAGAACACAAAGGAGGAGGATATTTGAAGTTTTTCCTGCACCTTATGACGAATAGGACCTCTTTACAATAGACTAACTGTCCTCAGACTCAACTAAGCAGCAGCTCCTAACCTGGTTCACTTTCAAGCATAGTGGTGCGGGATGAAGGTACAAAACCCAGTGGAAAGCACTGCACACATTCAGAGAGAGAGGTGGATGCCAGGAAAGTGGAGGCCAGTCTGCCAATTAGGGGAGAAGTGAAGCAGATGACACCTGACACTGGGTGGAGAAGGCGGGGGTTTCAAATATATATCGGATTCCGTTTTTACCAAGAGGGCAGCTTTAATCAAGTTCCCAGTGTAAATATTACCAATATAAACCAAATAATGGAGGTTAAATGGCCACTCTCGAGGTCATTGACTCTTGGTCAAGCTGGAAGATTTCACATCAAATGGACCATTGGAATATACCTGGAGGGGCTCCGTTTCTGACCATGAAACCTGAGCCCGCACTGACTCTTTGGCTGTGGATGGAGTGCACAGACTTGTGAGAGCAATAGGGCTGTCTCTGCTTTCAGCTCAGGGATTGTAAACCAGATGCGCTGCGGCCCAGGATTTCCATAAACACAGAGAGGGCTGTGGTTTCTTCATGGCTGAGAATCAAAGTGAATGTTGGCTGCATGAGCTGATGTATCCTGCTCACTGATGTCCACAGGGATGGACACCTGGTGGTCCTGGGAGGGGACCCTTCTCCTACTTGGTTCTGGAAGCTGTGGTTTCTCATGAACTCTCAGGCAACTGTTTATAAGGTGTGCTATGAATTGAGTTACTAGATCTTGCTGTATATATACAGATAGCCAAAGTGTTAGTCACTCAGTCACGTCTGACTCGTTATGACCCCGTGGATTGTAGCCAGCCAGGCTCTTCTGTCCGCGGAATTCTCCAGATAAGAATACTGAGTAGGTTGCCATTCCCTTCTTCAGGGCATCTTCCTGATCCAGGGATCAAACCTGGGTCTCTCACATTGCAGGCAGACTCTTTACCATCTGAGTCACCAGGGAAGCCCATAGAGATAGGTCACCATATCAAACTAGAGATGAGCCTGGAGTGGAAATGGGGTCGACATAATCCTGATCAGCTAGACAATTTTGAGCATGTCTTCCCTTTTACTGTCCTCCGCTTTTGCTTTTGTCTGGCCATGCAGCCTCATTTGTCTCTGTCTTCTATTGTCCCTGCTGCCCAGTTCCTAAAATCACTGTCCTCAGCCTCTCACACAGGCTTCCTTGCTATCAGGAGTTTATGGTATTCCAAAGAGAACAGTATAAGAAGACAGTCTTCCGCAAGGAACTTCTCACAGTTAGTGCTCTCAGGAGGGGAAAGAAGGAGGGTAAACCCCTTCTGGATTGGGGGTGTTCAGAGGAGATGATTTTAACTATTATTTGTTTAAAACCCTAACCTTCCAAAAAAAAAAATGCCAAGAAAGGTCTTCACTGAAGGGCATTTTAATGGACTGAATTTTAGACAAAGGTTGGAAGGGAGGGTGTTCTCGATAAAGAGAATAAGTGCTCAGAAGGCCAAGGTGTGGACATGGGGAAGCATGCGGTGTTAGTAGGACCATGAATGAGGGAAATCCACAATGAGCCTAAAAACATGGTCGGGGCTTGAGGGAAGTCTCTAATGCTGAGCAGAGTGGCTGGTGCTTGCACTTTCTGTGTAGAGAGGGTACCCTGGTGGCCTCTGTCTCCAAGCCACCTAGACCTCTGGTTATAGATGTTCCCTTTCATCCCTCTGCGTGTGGATGTGGTGTGGTCAGCCACCACTGCCCTCTTCCCCCGGACTCCATGCAGGGGAGAGGCCACACAGTCAGAACTCCGCTTCCCGAGTCTTGTGTTTTTTTTTTTTTAAAGAAACAACCAAACAAAATTAGGTACCTTTATTTCACTGTACCCTATTAAAAAATGAAATCATTGCCAAAGTCTTTTTTTGTTCTTGTAAAATGCTAATCATTATGCTAAGAGATTTATGTGCTTCATTGCATTTAACCCACACAGCACTCCCACGAGGCAGATTCCATTCCCAATTTACAGATAGAGAAACTGAGTCAGAGGGACGTTAAGAACCTTGTCATACAGTGGAAGACATAGGGATTAAACTCAGATCTATCTGACATCAGTCTGAATTCTTAACGGGGACTCATGGTGCTTCTTTAAATGAAATCATTGAAATGGTATCTTCTCAGCAGGTGTAGTTTTGGGGTCTCCTTCAGTTCTAACCAGGTTTGTGGTAAATAAACAATTTGTCATTTGCATGTCTCAGCCCTTTCTTCCAAAAATGGGCTTGTAATCAGAGCTATGGAAAGACGCCCCACCCCATCCCACCCCAAGGTAAATCTAAGTGAGAAGAACAGCGTGGACCGGCAGTGTGTTGGGCTGGCCAACTTTGAAGGGTGCAGAAGAGCGTTCCGTGGATATCCCCCGAGCAATGCTCAGCAGCAGCCAGGACTGGCATGACTGTCCAAGCTGGTGCCTCACTTGTCACTGAACTACGCATCCTGGAGGAGAGCACAGACCCTATCCGGTTGTGCTCCGGTTGAGCACTGTGTCTCATCTAGTTCGACACAACACGGCCAGGGCAGGGGAAGGCTGCTGCCTGTGAAACGCAGCCCTTGTCATCTTTATGGGCACTCCAGACCATAAAACCCGAAGACAGATGACTGCAATAGCCACATTATCTCTTTCAAAGCAAAAAGGAGAGGAGGGTGCGCAGCGAGATTGATGTACAAAAGCGCTAGTCTAAGTAAACAATCTACATAAATTTGCATGTGCATGGGAGCATTGTTGTAAAATGTGGTCTTCATTAAAGAGAGGCTGGTGATGTACCTTTAGGAGGGCCTGACGCCAGTGATTTCTGATCATCTGGTTCCCTTGTCTCTTTGAAGTCGTCCTGTACATGGAATATTTGCCTTGTCTAAATAATGCAACAAAATTGCCTGGAGTGAAAGCCACTGAAATCTAGATGAGGTAAATATAATACCTACTGTATAATTAATAGGGATTAAAGATGGATATTCACGTGTGCAATTTCCAGGGTCTTAGAAACAGATACATCCTGGTGAAATATTTTGGAAAAATGATTTAAAAGAGGTTTAAAAGAGGTATCCTGGTTAAGAACTAACTGTAACTCACTGATCCCAAAGGAAAATAGAGTAAAGAATAATCAAGAGAGACCTAAAAGAACTTCCTTAATAGAAAGATGGTAGGAAATAGTTGCTCTCATTCTCTCTCATCCCAGGACTGACTAAATAGAGAAAACAGCCTTTAACAAAAGCATAGACGATTTAGGTTAACAAAATGACAAGACTTCCTTTCAGAAGATAGCTTTGTTCAGGCTTCATCTGCTCAAAGAGACAGATGAAACGGAGGCAGAAAAAGTGGGATAACTTGGGACTCTTTCAGTAGAAGAAATAGGGAAAAAGAAAAGTGCTCAGTCTTGCTAAAGATAATCGAAAACAGAACTACAGTCACTGGACTTAAAATTAAAGAACAATATTCCAGACTCTGGTTTTCAACTAGTAACTGAGTGACCTTGGAAAGTTACATTGCTTCTCTGGACTTTATTTTCCTCATCTGTAAGACTGGATGGAACTTTGAACTAGAAATATTAATATCAATGGTTATTTCCAGTTCTAATACTTTGTCAGTTTGAGGTTCTAATGACAGGGAACAGTATGTTGTGATCTGCCTGCAATGGTCCTGATTTATGCCTAGTGTCCTGGTATGATTATTCGCAATGCACATTTTCACTCTCAGAGTATCCTGGTTTGGACCATAAACTGTGGTCACCCTACCTATAACAGTTACTATAACAATTTCCCTTCACACTTGCTTAGATTGTTTTCCACAGTACAGGTTTTAATCAAAAAAGCAAGAGAAATATTTAGCTGAGCAACTAGTTTGTTTTCTTCCAAGAAACAAGTAATAGTAATAATAACCGTTCTTGTTTTTTTTTAAATTTATTTATTTTTAATTTATTTTTTATTTTTTAAATTTTAATATCTTTAATTCTTACATGCGTTCCCAAACATGAACCCCCCTCCCACCTCCCTCCCCATAACATCTCTCTGGGTCCGTTCTTGTTTTTTAAGTTGACCATGTGCCTGGCCTTCTTGTCTAGACCTTTCCAAGCATTAGCTAATGTGATTTCTCATTAAACTCTAGAAATTAAATGTTACTCATTTCTCTTTTACATTTGGGACCATTGAGGTACAAAAGGTTCAGACAACTTGCTCAAGTCAGTATTTGAACTTGAGTCTCTCTGACTCCTAGGCTCCAGCGTTTCAGTTTTCCATCATGCTGCTTGTGGTACTATGCATTTTATTAATAGCCATACTGTGCCCCCCTCTCTTCACCCAGTGTTTTGGCTGGTTTTAGCAGCCAATTATCTTGGATATGAAAGCAAAACCTTTGCAAGTTCCAAACCATTCCATATGACATTTAGACTTACAGATGAAAATCTTCCAAAACCACTATGATTTCATGTGAACAACATTTTCTGCCTTCCAGCAAAGAAACTCAGACCCCTGGGTCACTGTGAAAGAGCCTTTGGAGCTCTACACTTTTTGATATTTACTAAACAAGGCCTGCCCAGAGATTATGGCAAATTGTGATGTTGATTAAACCATGATGTTCCTGTTACCCGGCAGGGCAAACGGTTGAGTGATAAAAGCAGTCCTGTGTTCTACAATCATTTTCAAAGCAAAGAAGGTCTGAACAAAATAAATGATTTGAATGCAAGACATAAACAACCAAACAGGCTGGCAAACGAGACCAGTAATGAGGCATCTGGGACACCAGTTCTGCTCCTGATGACTTTCAGGGCCAGCCTTGATGCCTTTCAGATTTTCAAAGAAAAATAAACTCGTGACAAAAGAACAGCAGCTGTGGGCACAATAAGGAAATTAGTTGGAGCAGATTTGTAATTAAGCATTGAAAATGGATCAGTATGATCCCTCCCTGCATACAAGTACCTTTCGTTTTTTTGCCTCTTTTCAAAATTCCTTTTATTTTTTTTCCCCAGAAATAAACACACTTTTCAGCTTCAGTCATGCATGTCCCGACCTGGGGTATTAGCTAAGGATATTACTTTTTTTTTTTTTTTTCTGGGAAAGAAACAAGAAATTAGCTCACAACAAGCCCAGAACCCCGTGAAGTAAAATAACATTGATTTTGGGTTCCCATTTTGTTTTTTTGTTTTTTGTTTTCATTTTATAACTTTGGAAAGACAAAAGAGTTGTCTCCGTTCAAAAGATTGTATGTTTATGTATAATAAAGAAAGGGTGAAAGATCCTGGGGTATTGGAAGGATGATTAAGTTTTATTTCCCAATACACGATGAGGAGGAAAATGTTATGATCTTCACAACTGTCTTTACACCATTTAACAATGGCATCACAGACAAAGCTTAGGCTCTAAAGATATTGTTATACACTGGAAGTTTTTTTTTTTTTTTAAATAACAGTATTTTTGTACAGAATGAACTTTAGTGTTAAGTATTTTGATTATGCCTTCCAGGCTAGAGATAGCTCTCTGCTCTCCTCCCATGTCAATCACTTAGTTGCCCCCACCTCTACAACCCCTATTCAGATACCGCTGTGGGTGTCATGGCTAAGTCTCGGTAGCTACTAGATGGGGACAGATCTGGGCCCTTGGAGAACTGGAAATTAGCTATTTCTCAGAGGAGCCGACTCCTACTGTCTGGTCCACACCGGAGAGTGCACCCTGTCTCCTGTCTCTTGGATCCTAGCCCCTCTTCCCGTAAATCACTCTGAGCCCAGAGAAACGTAAGGGGAGCGGGTCAGACCCAGGTGTCCTGAATCATTAAGCATGCTGGCTCCTCTGGGGGGCCAGCTAGACCCTCTGAGTTTTGACAGCAGTGAAATGTGACAAGAAAGTAAATATCCTGGTGCCCCACTTCTCCAGAGGTCAGGCGTCCCTCAATCCGCCTTCTGGAACTCAGTTGAGAAGCAGGAAGGAAGCAAAACAGGCTTGAAGCAGCGGAAACACAAGTCACAAAGCAATGCACTTTAACTATGTCTAATTGACTCTTAATTAACACACACTCCTAACAAGCCCATTTCTGTAGTCTCCCAGCCCACAGCGAATTAAAAGCAGAAAATTAGAGGAGGATGAGGAAGGATGGAAGAGAGATTAGTAGTGATCACACTGAAGGCAGTCAGAAATGATGACAAACAGTCTGAAATCAAAGGAAGAGATAAAAACAAGCCCCTTAAAAGCAGTCCCCAAATTAGCAAGATCAGCAGTCCACAGCTGCGTGGGGTCAACAGCATGGTGCAGCTGTTCTTGAGCACCATTGTTCCTGCTCCAACAGCAGAGACGACCCGGATGAAGGAGCAAGCCTGTGCTGGGAACACAGAGACCCTGGCCAAGTGACCATCTCCTCCTTCCTAGGTTGTCCCCCCCTAGAGTGCTTGGCAATCTCCTTGGGAACTTGCTGTTAATATGGAGCCCAGAATTGAGGCCCTGCCCTGGGGGATTCTGATCCAAAACACCCGGATCCTCAGCCCAGGATTCTGCATTTTCACAAGGCCCCTCCCACAGGGATGGTGACTCAGAATCACACTTTCAAAAACACAGCTAACTCCTTTGCCAAGCTGGGAAATGGCTTCCTCAAATCATGTATTGTTCTGGGCCCTACTGCTTCTGTGAAAGAAAAGCCCTAGCGTATGATCTCTAAATTCAGCCAGACCAGCTAAAAGCATATACTAATGTTTATGAGCAACTCCC
The DNA here is from genome assembly GCF_042477335.2 of Ovis canadensis. Classification (NCBI taxonomy): domain Eukaryota; kingdom Metazoa; phylum Chordata; class Mammalia; order Artiodactyla; family Bovidae; genus Ovis; species Ovis canadensis. Next base: position 85,172,889 of record NC_091248.1, read on the forward strand.
AGGCAGCTGCTGAGCAGTCAGGAAAGCGTTCGTGAGGATGACAGACTGATGCTTTTTTCAAAAAGGAGGCCTCCCAAAGTGTGCTCCGTCAGGGTCACTAACCTTTTTATAATGGTACACCTCCTTAGTTAAAATTTTGGGGATACTCACTTTGAATAGATGTGTATTTTTATTTATTTATAGTGTATACATGTGCTACTAAACCCATATATTGTTTTATCATAAAAACATATACAAGATAAAAATGAAATTAGAAGTTCTAATATTTTCTACACATATACCCCCTTTTAAGACTCTTGGGATAAATTTTTGGCCAAATTCTATTCAACATCCACTAGAATATAAGCTATTTTGAGGGCATATTTTGCTTTATTTATCACTGTATTCAAGGCCCAGCACAATTCCTGGTTTGTGGTCCAGGAATGTTTTCGGGTGAATGAATGAAAGTATGTCTTGGAGTTTGAAGCGGCTAAGGTTTGGTTATCAGGAGGGTTCATCTATATGGAATATCTTTTTCTTCCATGGTAGTCAACAATGTGACTGAATAGAGAAAATACAGAGTGAAGTTGAGAAGCATCATTCACATTTGAGGAAACTGTCTGTTAGAATTTAGGGAGTATGATTAATATTTATGAAGCTCAGGAAACCCTCTCTGGAACAGGGGAATGACTCATAGTTCATGAAAAGGTAAAAGTGTTGGTTGTTGTATAACAGGTATGCATTAAATGCCATATGTGTTCATGAAGGGTTGTGTGTGTGTGTGTGTGTGTGCACGCGCACGTGCCTGTGTGTTGATATTCTCTGTGAAGTAGTGAATTCCTTTTTCATGTACATTCTCTGTCAGATGCAATTTATTTAACTGAGAGAATTTTTTTTTTGGTTTGGGGAAACAAGGTAATATTTTTAAAATGTACATTAAAATTAATACATACACTGGACCCTTCTTATGCAAAGACATTTAAAATCTTGTTGCTCACATAAAACATAATTGATGTTTATGTCATACGAAGAATCACTTTACAAAGCCCTATAGTTGTATAGCTTTAGTATATTGGTTGTCAAAGCGGCCATGAATTATAGTATTTGCCCATTGGTCATTGGCATGGCAATCTCTTAGTGAGTTATAAGAGTCAATGGTGACTGCTGAGACTGTGAGGAAGAATTTGTCTTGGGAAGGAGAGGGTAGACCCATCTTTGAATAAAATGCACAATGTGATGGATACCTACTTCACTTAGTCTAGCACTTCTCAAACTCTGATCTTAGGACCTCTTTACATCCTTTAAAATTACTGATGACCTGAGCTTATCTGGCTATACATATTAACTACATTGGAAATTTAAATGAAGAATTCTTTAAAATTTAAGAATGCACATTCCATTTGTTAACCGACAGAACAGTGTATGTGTGTGTGTGTGTGTGTGTGTGTGTGTTAGTCACTCCAGTGTATTAGTTGTATCCAGCTCTTTGCACCCCCATGGACTGTAGCCCACCAGACTCCTCTGTCCATGTAATTCTCCAGGCAAAAATACTGGAGTGGGTTGCCATTCCCTTCTTCAGGGGATCTTCCCAACCCAGGGATTGAACCCAGGTCTCTTGTACTACAGGCAGATTCTTACTGTCTGAGCCACCAGGAAACCCCCTAACAGAACAATGATTATAGCCTTTAGAAAACTCCACTGTCAACTAAGTAAAAGTGAAAAAGGCAGATAACATTTTGATATTATTACGAAAATAATTTCAACTGAATGAACGCCTTGGTAGTGTCTCCAGAACCTCCAGGGCTCCCTGGAGTATATTTTGTGAACCACTGACTTTGCAGATTCTAGAGACAAAAACCTAACTACTCTTGGAAGAAGCTATCAACCAAGACATAAGAGTGACATCTGGCTGCTGAAGACTGAGGAATTTCAGTTGGATGGAGGCTCCACTTGTGACAGCTGGTGACCCACCACTTTATGACAAAGCACGTACCATGGTGTGCTGAATGTGAAGGATACGGTATTTATAAGAATGACCTTTTCACCCCTGAAATATTTGGAACTGGTGACCTTGTCTTTTTGACATGATCCTTGACACAGTGACCCATGTTCCTGTGAATTCGTTGCTGTGGCCATCTCTGGAAATCATTAGCTTCTGAGTGTGGGTGAAGAATTCTGAAGGGTGGTTGCTCCAGATCTCAGTCTTTGAGTTTCAATAGCATTATTCTTTTGAACTGAGATCTCTTCATTTCAGTAGGAATTTTCTGCTGTGTCACAAACAGGGTAGAAGAGGCAGCTATTCTCTTGGGCGAATATCTACTATTTTCTTATTTCAAGTTTAACTATACAAATATTTACTTGTTGAATGAATGAAATTTGAAGCATGAAATCAACTAAATGTATTAACCATGGTCTTGAAAGGACAGATCTTTTCTTAAGGCAAAATGGAGGAAGATCTTATCTCTTCCAATGACAGAAAGAAGTGGGGTGGACTCACTCTTGATAGAAATAAGTTGGTCATTTAGAGGTGAATCAGGGGCCATGGGGAAAGAGATAAAATACCAATAAATACCATATAAAATACCAGTGCAAAGCCCTTGGTTCAAAAAGCAAGAACAAAGGTCATTAAAAGTAGTAAAATATAGAACGCTTTCCTTCCTTTCACAATCTCTCAACTTGTCAGTTTTTCATTTGCTATCTCATATCTTTTTAAGTAAGTAAAAATAAAAATTTTTAATTATTGGAATGAATTATACTACTTGTCTTTATATTTTAGAATACCAGTTTTAAGTGCAAGTGGAAGAACATTTAACTTATGTGCAGAATCACTGAAATTATATAATTTGTTTTTCATAGTATGTACTTGCATATAGATTCAGTTCTTACCAGAACAGTAGAAACACTTCACAAAACTCAGTTGTTTGTATTTCACTTCTTGAGACATGCACGTTCTGCCACACTTGGGAAGCAGATGGCTTCTGCCATAATATGCTAACCTTGTACTCACTGTGAGTCTCGTTAAAGTCCCACACAAAGTTGGTGCACCAGAATGCTATACTTGAGAGGCACTGCCAAAGCTATATGTGAACGGGGCAGCAGGGAACCGGAGATGTGCACTACTGCGCGTATCTTCTCTGCTTGCACACATGCTCCTTTGTCCCATTGGACCTCACAAGTTCAAGGAGAAAATTTTTGAAAATTTCAAGATGGCAATAGCTGTGGTTTAACCAAGCATGGGCCCCTATTGAGAATGAGGCATGGGGTCCTGTCTGACTGCACAGATTACAAACCCATGAAGCTGAGCCTGACTTGGAGGTGAGGCTCCTGAGCTGATAGTGGAGGCTCATTCTGGCCAGCTCTGGGTTATGGTGTGTGTAAATCTCTCAAAGGTTAGAGGTCCAGGATCCCATGGGAGAATGCTCTTCTCACAGTGCCAGGGAGATAAGACAGCAGCAGAGGGAGCCCATGGTGATCTGTTGGGGTGCACAAAAGAAATTATTTAACTCATTTATCTACTTACTTTTTAATCCCATTCTTTAAAAATTTCCATGTGGTGTTATATATTTTCAGAATGTGTAAAACATATCAGCAGAGCACCACATGTATAAAATTTATGAATGTATAAACATACACTGATGTGTGCACTCAAAAATGTTTTACTGTAAGAAGTACTGGAAAGAACAATTGGAAGGCACCACCCCCAGGAGACAGCATAAGGAATGAATCAAGGAGTGTCTAGGGACTGAGGAGATGCCCATTTTGTTTACTTAGCAATGGCTTCCTGAGACAAGACTGAGTAGAAAGTAGAGACAAACCAGCACCCTGGCTGGGGTCAGCCCAAATCCCAACTCCACCTTCCCCTGATGTGAGGTCAGCAGTCCTATGTGAGCTTCAGCCAGACAGGTGGACTTGAGTAGATGGGAGCTCCTTGATTTATAAGGGGAAGAATTTAAGTTGTGTCCATGGAAGAGACCCAAGAATAAAGCTTGGGCATCACTGGCTCTTGTTGGATTCCTGTGAGCAAAAAAGAGACTAAAAATTCAAGGCAAAGCAAAAGGAGCCAAGTCAGTAGTAACAATTTATTGACTTTTATGCTGTTGAACTCACTATGAAGTGGGTCTTTACAGATGAGGAAATGGAGAGCCAGAACATGAAATGACTTGCTGCGGGTCATGGTTCTATTATCCTGTTCACCTATAGGTTGCAGCAGGCTGAGCAGAGATACCACCATGTGGCAGGAATTAATAGTCATCATCCCCATTTTACAGATGAGAAAGGCTGAGGTTCAGAAGAAGGCTGTAATGACCAGAATTTGTTCTGGACAGAAGCTGGGCATATGGTCCATGAGTGTGTCAGCCTGAGTCAGTCTAGAGACCAGTTGCCATGACTGAGATGCTGGCCAGCATCCTGTTCAGAGTGAACCCAGCTGTCTAACAGGAGGTCCCCAACCCATAGTACCAGTCCATGACCTCTTAGGAACCAGGCCACGCAGCAGGAGGTGAGCAGTGGATGAAAATTAAACCATCCCTTTCTCCCCACTGGCAGTGGAAAAATTGTCTTCCATGAATCCGGTCCCTGGGGCCAAAAAGCTTGGGGACCGCTGATCTAAGAGGGTGGAGGGATCCAAGGGCTCAAATCTTAATCCCTGGTTTTAGAAATGAGTGAACACAATCTTTAGCTGCTGGACTGGAAATTATAAACTCAATTTACTTTATCTTTCAAAGCAAGTTCAAGGGCATTAAGAATCACTTTATAATGATCTCTTTGGTATTTATGATATCCCTAAAAGGCAACAAGGCTGCTTCATCTCATATTTATATCCATGCAGAGCTAAGGAGCAGGGACAAGGTCTTCCCACTTAGGATGAGAAAGATGCTAACCAACCCCAAACCCCTGTGCTGGCTCTGACATGGTGCTGCAAATAAGGCAGCTTCTTACTGTCTTTCTTTTCTTATTTTACCTCATTTGGTTAAACCACACAAGCTCCATGCTTGGAACTTCCGTTTCCTTATCTTGAACATCATGTACTGTTCCAGCTCACAGGCAGCCACCCAGGAAGGAAGCATTTCATTCCTTTCAGACAGAGGGCCTGGCTAGCCCATGGCCACGTTGCTGAAAAGCCCTGTAAGTATTAAAGAAGCTTCTTTTTGCTGCATTAAAAAGGTCAAGAACTGGAAAGCGTGCAGAGCTAGAGTTTAATAGTTATCTCTGATCTGCTTACCTTGAAATCAAGTATCAAAAGAAAACTTGGAGAAGCAATGGTGAGAGAGACAGAAACAGAGACAGACAGACAGATGGACTCAAGCTCAGGTCTCTTTCCCTATCCATTTTGAGTTTCCCTGCTGCTGCTGCTACTGCTGCTAAGTCGCTTCAGTCGTGTCCGACTCTGTGCGACCCCAGAGACGGCAGCCCACCAGGCTCCCCTGTCCCTGGGATTCTCCAGGCAAGAACACTGGGGTGGGTTGCCATTTCCTTCTCCAAGGCATGAAAGTGAAAAGTGAAAGTGAAGTTGGTCAGTCGTGTCCGACTCTTAGCGACTCTAAGGACTGCAGCCCACCAGGCTCCTCTGTCCATGGGATTTTCCAGGCAAGAGTACTGGAGTGGGGTGCCATTGCCTTCTCCCTATGTGCAAGTAAAACTTAACAAATCAATACATCAGGCTTCAGCCTACTTCATACTTGTTGGAAACCTAAGTGGTGCTAATTCGTTATTGTAATCAATTCATTATTCAAATTGCTATTATATGCTTATCATTTTCAATGTTACATGAAATGTGTTTTCTTTTTAACCAACATAACTTGGTTAAGCATTTATTTTCATAAAATATATAGATACCTCAGTGAATGCATTCTTTGGACTGGGCGGGGGTGGGGGAGGAAGGAAATTTGCCCAGCAAATTGTCAATCTTACAGTGTTTGTTTTTTTTTAAAGCTCCTGGTTTCTTGGAAAATGCTCTTTAAATGAGCTATTTACTTTTGATTTACACAGCAGATGACTTTGAGAAGTTCTAAATTAAATAGGAAAAAATGTTTCAAATGATGCAAAAATATAAAGAAATGTGACATGGAAAAATACCTGAGTCTGTCCTACCTAAAAAGTTATGTTGGGAATTAAACTGTGAATTGGGTAGAAAAAACCTCACACTCATTTTTTTTTTCTATTATAGGAAATTTTAAAATATGCATTCAATTCTGGACCACTGGGAGTCATGGAAAGTTCATGAATGGTCTCAAAAAGTATTTCTGTTATAATTTCATATGTAGGAAGCATATATAGGACTGAAGAGAAAATAGATAATGTTTCAAATATCAGTTTTACACTAAACACCTGACTCTGTGTGACTGGAGAAGTGTTCGGCTTAGCTCTTCTTCCACCTCTTCACTTCCGATCCTCTCCCCAGCCTAGAGATATATAACAGACAGCGCAGGCTCGGTTGGAATTCCTCTCTCTTCCTCTCCCTTGCTCTACTGTCTTTGAACCTTCTTGGCCTTCCATAAACAGTCTCTGAGAAGGGAGAAGTGTCCAACCAAAATAGCCAGTGTTTTCTGAGGGCTTACTCTGAGCTTCTTTATCTACCTTGACCTAAGCTCTTTAAATGAACCACAGCATTTAATCTTTACTGCAAGCTTTCGAGGTAGGTTCTGTTAATAGTCCCATTTTAAAGTTGAGAAAACTGAGTCATAGGGGAAGTAAGTTGCCCAACAATATATAGTTTGTAAAAGGTATAGCAGGATTTCAACCCAGGCAGCCCAGCCTGTCTCCAAAGTACATGCTTATAACCAAATACTATACATACACACAGACACACAGACACACACACACACACACACACACACAACCAAATACTCAACACACACACAGAAACCCATCACCCCTGGCAAAAGAGGAGACAGGAGTATAAAGGAATATAATGGTTGGAGGGATGGAAGAATAATGACTTGAAGGAGGGCAGAAGAAAGGCTTGTTGGAAATGACTTGTTTCTTGATCCAGCTGCTGGGTTCGGGCATCTTGTAAAAATCTGTGGCACTGACTCAGTTCAATTCAGCTTAGTTGCTCAGTTGTGTCCGACTCTTTGTGACCCCATGAACCGCAGCACGCCAGGCCTCCCTGTCCATCACCATCTCCCGGAGTCCACCCAAACCCATGTCCGTCGAGTTGGTGATGCCATCCAACCATCTCATCCTCTGTCATCCCCTTCTCCTCCTGCCCTCAATCTTTCCCAGCATCAGGGTCTTTTCAAATGAGTCAGCTCTTCACATGAGGTGGCCAGAGTACTGGAGTTTCAGCTTCAGCATCAGTCCTTCCAATGAACACCCAGGACTGATCCCCTTTAGGATGGACTGGTTGGATCTCCTTGCAGTCCAAGGGACTCTCAAGAGTCTTCAACACCACGGTTCAAAAGCATCGATTCTTCGGTGCTCAGCTTTCTTCATAGTCCAGCTCTCCATACATGACCCCTGTGGCGCTGACTACTTGTGTAATTTTATGTATGTCTTGTTGTTCAGTTGCTAAGTTGTGTCCAACTCTTTGTGACCCTATGAGCTGCAGCACACCAGGCTTCTCTGTCCTTCACTATCTCTTGGAGTTTGCTCAAACTCATGTCGATTGAGTCAGTGATGCCATCCAACCATTTCATCCTCTGTTGCCCTCATCTCCTGCCCTCAATCTTTCTTAGCATCAAGGCCTTTTCTAATGAGTCTGCTCTTTGCATCAGGTGGCCAAAATATTGGAGCTTCAGCTCGCCATCTGACCTTCCTAGTGAATATTCAGGATTGATTTTCTTTAGAATTGACTGGTTTGATCTTGCTCTTCAATGGACTCTCAAGAGTTATCTCCAGCAACACAAGTTGAAAGCATCAATTCTTCAGTGCTCAGCCTTCTTTATGGTCCAACTCTCATATCTGTACATGACTACTAGAAAAACTATAGCTTTGACTATATGGACCTCTGTTGACAAAGTGCTGTCTCTTCTTTTTAAAACTCTGTCTCAGTTTGTCATAGCTTTTCTTCCAAGAAGCAAGCGTCTTTTAATTTCATGGCTGCAGTCACCATCTGCAGTGATTTTGGAGCCCAAGAAAATAAAATCTGTCACTATTTCCACTTTCTCCTCATCTATTTGCCATGAAGTGATGAGACCAGATGACCTGATCTTTGTTTTTTGAATGTTGAGTTTTAGGCCAGCTTTTCTATTCTCCTCTTTTACCTTTGCCAAGAGGCTCTTTAGTTCTTCGTTGCTTTCTGCCGTTAGAGTGGTATCATCTGCATATCTGAGGTTATTGATATTTCTCCCGGCACTCTTCATTCCAACTTGTGATCCATCCAGCCTGGCATTTCAAATGATGTACTCTGTGTATAGTTAAATAAGCAGGGTGACAATATACAGCCTTGACGTATTCCTTTCCCAATGTTGAACCAGTCTGTTGTTCTATGTCCAGTTCTAACTATTGCTTCTTGTCCTACATACAGGTTTCTCAGGAGACTGGTAAGGTGGTCTGGTATTCCCATCTCTTTAAGGATTTTCTACAGTTTGTTTTGATCCACACAGTCAAAGGCTTTAGCATAGTCAATGAAGCAGATGTTTTCTGGAATTTCCTTGCTTTTTCTATGATCCAACAGATGCTAGCAATTTGATCTCTGATTCCTCTGCGTTTTTAAATCCAAAGTGTGTATTACACTTCAATAGAATTAAAAGAGAAAAAGAAAATGAGCATAAATATCTTAATTATTTTTGCTCATTTCTCATTTCCATATATATATATGGAAATATATATGGTGTGGGAAAACTGAATAGTCATTTGCCTTAATTAATCTTGTCAAAAGAGTCTCTGAGGGAATTTTTCCCATATGCAGGTAGCTGGGCAGGTGACCTGGATTTGCGTGGAGGTCTTGCTGCTAGATAATTTTGCGTAATGACTTGATCTCTATCTCTCAGTTTATTTCTCTGCAAAACTGGGTATGGCTGATTCCTACATTGCAGGGTAGGATTAAACGATCACTTTGTATAAAGACTGGGAAGTGGAGATAATCTTGCCTTCTTTGATGCTAAAGTGGTGAGGGCAATTAGGGTGTCCCAGCAGGTGCAGGGGAAGAAGCACTGGGCTTCATGGCTAGTAACCGGGATTCTGCTTCTTAAATAAAGTACAGATATTTAAAAGCCATTTCATTGGCAGGGTCTAGGTATGTTCCTTCTTCAGGTAAAAAGCTCTTTCCTTTACCACAAGCTGTATGACCAGATCCAAGATTAGCCAGCCTGACACAAATGAATCCACCAACTTCTCCTTGTTCAGAAGGTGCAGACATTGCAAAAAGTACATTTCCCTGTCTCTGGAGTAAGTTGTGTTCCAGAATTAAAACGCTAAGGTGGAAGTGAATGGCTCTATCACATTTCTCAGCGTCTGTGACAAAGACTGAATTCCAAGGAGAAGTAAATGAAGGAAGGAAGAAGTTGAATTTCTTGGACAATGTGACTATTACTGTTTCTTCCCATTAGCTTGATGTGCTTTAAACCTGTAACATCTGAAATCTTTGTTCCCTTCTTTTGGGGCGTCCATCACACAAAGCTGGCCTGCAGGCATTTGTAAGATGCCTACTCTCTGTAGCCCTTCACTGTGTCCATCCACACCTGATGGCCTGCCCTTCACAAAAGCCCATTCTAATTTTGCCAGCGGTCAGCTCCGCTTGCCACAGTCCCGTCAAAGCAGACAAATTAAACATGTCAGGTGACATATGGAAGAAAAGAGTTACTGATTTATTGAGGAGCTTTTTATGGATAGGAGTTATTTCTCTTGGCCTGGTACCTACTCTGCAGGCTTGATCGCATTTCAAGGTACTACAGTCATCTGCTCAAATATTCTAGGTCCTCAGATGTTTGTGTGCACACATCTGTCTGTATGTGTACATGTCTGAATACAGTGGGGAAGCTGCAGCAAGGCCATTGATTGCAAAGGGAGAATGAAGGGGAAAAGTTAAGGCTCCCTCCAGTCCCCACTTCTAATGATTTTCTGTGCCACTATGGCTATCTTAGTTGAGAAAAGGACTTAGGGTCACATTGTTAATGAAAAAACTCTTTAGGTGAACAAGTTTGAAAACATTGTGCTGTTTATTTGAAGAAGTACATAGGAAGCCCTATTTTTCCTTCCATTTTTGTTTGCAAATTGAATGCTATTGTGTCTATCGCTTGTATTGCTTTATAAAAAAAGACCTAGTGGTATGGGAAGGTCAGATTTGGGGGTGATCATTCTCCCTCTAGCTTTTCAGATGTCACAGCCAGATGAAGGATAATTTAAGAAGCACGGAGCTGGGTGATGGGTCTTACAGAGCTGCCTGTCCGGTGGACCTGGAGGAAAGCTTACCCCAGCAAGGTAATTTACGACAGAAGACAATGTCAGCTCCCTGCAGGCAGCACAGCCTAAATTCTCCAAAGAATCCTGTTTTATTGGAGAGAGCTGTAAGCCTGGAGACAGGATAAGTTATAGCTTTCCAGTGGCTTTCCCCTTCCTCCTTTTCCTTGTTGTGATTGTTATTTATTATTTGTGGGTACGGAGGAGAGGGTTCACTTTGCCAACTTTTGAACTCTCTGGATTCATGGCTCCAAGTTTTGAACTGTCCCTGAACCTTCCTGCCTTCGAGTTCCTATTCTCTTAGCATTCTGTAGCGTCCTATTGTGAATGGAGAAAGACTCTAAAAGGTTTATTTTAAAAGGTTGAAATATTTTCTTAAACATCAAATAGAACTTTTTTTTTTTAAAGCAGCAACCTGTTGTAATGGGTCAAGAATAAATGAGTCAAAAATGTATGCTCCAAATTTCCCCCTGGTTATGCAGCCGGTTCATGGCTGAATTACTATTAAGCTTTCTTGGATTCAAAGTCGATATGAAATGACATGACAAGGGATGAGCCCAAACACATTCATTCTTTTAGTTTCTGTTGCTTTGTTCCTTATTTAATAAAAAATGGGCTTTGGTTGAACTCTGGAAGCTAGAGAGAATAGAAAAGAGCAGGAGATATTTATAAGAAATGTTTTGCCAAGTAAGAACTCTATTAGGAAACAGGACATTTTGGCTAAAGAATTAAATTCTTGCTTTAATGGTTGTAACATTAGGAGGTAGAAATAGCTTTGAAATCTCGGCTGCCTAGCTCTCCACTATGTTGGAGCCCTTCTCATCACTTTCACGCTTACAGCTCACTTGGCGCCTCCTCCTATGCTTCAAGACCTGTCCTTAAGAACCCTGAGAGGTTATTTGAGTCTAGTACTTTCTGTGGCAAATTGCGTTGAGTATGTTTTACTGAAAGTGGGCCCTGGGGGTACACGGGAGTAGCTCTGCAAAGGCAGCCGGGAATGAAGCCGAGGAAATACTAAGACATTCTGCTCTTCCTTGTGGTTCCTTTATCAGTGGTGTCCAGTGCTGTTTCGACCTCAGAAGACCTGTGTGGGGACAAGGCAGGCTACTGGGAGTCAGAGGGCATGGTATGTGGCTGAAGTTTCGAGACCATTTGCCAAATGCATGTCCTGGCACCTGGGCAGCAAAGGCATATGTGAAGCCTACGTGATGATACACTGTAATGTGTGTTTGGGTCAGAGTAACCACGAGCCCACAAACCAGACAGAGCCATGCAAAGAATGTTTACTTTTGCTGTAACATTCCCCCACACAGGCTTGGGAAAACTAACTCACCACGTGCTATGAGTCTGCCCTGTTTCCCCACCTGACAAAAACACTGGGCTCGCCATTTGCCACCCACCTTGTGGAGTGGATGCGAGACGTCCTACAGAGAGCTTAGAGATCCCTGGTTGAAAGTCAAGTACCCATACAAAGTACCAAGCACCGCTTTTTAGCATTAGAGACAGATGCTCAGAGGGAAAGGTAGGTACATTTTGCCACCAGTTCAAAACATGCCTTCTACTCCTGTCCAGAGAGTAAAACATGGTTGTTAAAAGTTGAGATGACAGAATGTGCTGAAGAGAAGCTGCCAGGAAAACCCCTTTGCCCAGTCCTTGCCCCAGGGTCCCGCTGCCAGTGGGGGATTATCTAAAGTGGGTGTCCTTAGAGAAAGCAGGAATTCTCTTCCACCACAGACTGTTGAAACCTTCCCATTTCACTGTTTTAAAAGCTGCAGAGAATTAAAAATAGAAGCTTTTTGGAGGGAGGAGAGGGTCCTTTGGGGGCACTCTGTTTGCTTTGGTTTCTATCTCTCTCCCTGGAATGCAGTAAAAACCTGGGGAAGTCAGCACTCAGAGAGGAGGCCTTTGCAGAGAAATGAAACCCCCTCATGCCAAAGTGAAGGGTGAGGAACTCTTCTGGGTTCTGGTTTTATAATCATTTCTGTTTATACTAGGAAAGAAATAGCCCCCTTCTTGAATTCAGCACATGTAGTCTTTTCTTAACGGCTCCCCTCCTTATACAAACATGATCAGGCCTGGTCCTTCAATAGGTTATTATTTAGCAGCTAATGTTAAATACAGATGAAAACTTGCCAGTTGAATGGGATGACTGTCCCCCAGGTGTAAAAGTGCCATTCACGCACAGGAAGTGACGATTGTAAATGGCGGCTGTCAGAGTCAAAATAGCTGGGGAACAGAAAAGTCTGTATATTCTTCTGAAAGTTCAAAAAATGGTATGAGGCGAGGACTGTGAAAGGTTGTTTTGGGAGCCACAGGTACCTGGGGTCCTAAGAAAATGAGGAGGGAGGAAAGATGTTGGAGCTCAGGATAGTCTTGAGCTATGCTTTCTCTCTCTCTCTCCCCTCACCCCCGCCACACACACATTTACACACAGCACTATGGTTTATTCTCCTAGCTCAGGTTATATAAAATGCCAGGATACAGTAAGTGTTATTCTGGAATTATCTGAAATAAAGTTTTTATTGGGGATCCTAGTGTGTTGTCTGGCCCTGAAACTTTCATCCGTTTTTTCAGAAATCCCTGTGAGAAGAGCCCACAAAGAGAAGCAAATAAATATGCAGAGATTCTGAACACGCTGGCTTAAAGAGGGAGGGACCCAGTGTCTCCCTGCTCTGCGGTGGAGCTGAGTTCCCTGCTATTTCCCTCTTCCTCACCCCTGCCTGGCTCTAGTGATGTGCTGCTGTACCCGGCAGGCTGCTCTGGCAGCCTCGCTGTGAGGACGGGTCTTTCTCCCTCCTCGAGGCAAGACTCTGAACTGGATTTATCTGTGCCCAGTTGAGACCTGTGCAATACACAAGACACAGAATGGGCACACTTAAGTCACTTCCTTGCTAAGAAGAAAAATTTCTCTTTCCTTTCTGCAGGGAAAGATTATGAGAAAAGTCCCTCCTCTCTTCAGCTCAGAAGGGTGATATGAAAATGAAAAAGCTAATGTTCTTGACAGGCATTGTCATGCCCAGGTGACAGGCAAGGCAACATTATGCTTATTATTATGGTTCCCGCCGAGTCCCTGTGTGCTCATTACTTTCTCTCTCTCTCTCTCTCTCTCACATCACAGGGGTATGTACGGTCTCCCTGGGAAAAGACAATGGTGCAGACTGTTAATGAGAAAATTCATGGGGCCACACTAGACAAACATTTCAAATTATGGTTTCCTTGGGCATTGATCATGCTTCATTCCCATGTGAGGAAACCCGGTAACCCAGCTACCTTGAAAACAATAGTATGAGCATGGAAGGGTTGGGACAGACCTAAACATTTAAATTAATATTTCAAGAAATGCAAAACTTGGGTAGCTCACGAATGTTTGATTTATACAGCCCTGTGTTGCCTGGTAGCCATGGGCCACATGTGGCCAGTAAAACATCTGAAATGTGGTTATTCTGAATTAAGATGTGCTGTGATTGCAAAACATACGCTGGCTTTTGAAAACTTGGCATGAAAAAGAGGATACAAAATACCTTATTAATATGTCATTCTTATGATTATATGTTGAAATGATATTTTGCATGTTTGCTTAAATATTTTATTAAAATTAATTGTAACTGACTTTTTAAAAATGTAGTATGGGGTGGTCATTCCCCGACAGTGGTTTCCAGAAAATTAAAAATGCCATATATGGCTGCATTTGTGGTTTACATTATATTTCTATTGGACAACTCTAGTATAGACTTAGAGACAGTGTGGGAACTGCTATCTGGAGTTCGGTATTTCAGGGATATGAGTGACCTGAAAGGACTGTTGTTAAAATGTTGGGACAAATTGTGAAACACTAAACAGATAAAAGAGAAGTTACTGGGTGTCCCATCTAATGTATTCTTGTTGTTATATCCATTCTTCACTGTTTTTAAGCTTCTTTATAATTCTGCAAGTTGTAGAAAGCCGATAATAATGAAAATGACTCTTACCTATTAAAAAGCAAATTAATTTGGTCTGATGAAATGTAATTGATTATTGACATATGCTTAGAGCTTTTAGCATTTCTGTGCAAATTCATCTCAGCATTCCTTGTAGTCCATATATGTATGGTTCCTTGAATTATTTGACCCTATGGTAATATCCTACTTGTTATCTCACTAATTAATGAGTCAAAAATCTTCAGCATGAGTTCATTGTATATTTGTGTGAGAGTTATTATGTTATTGTTGTGAACAATACTAGAAAATTTAGGAGTTAATAGTGGTCAAAAATTAACTACTCTGTCCTTCCCTCCCCTCTTCAACCCCTAGCTACCCCTATGGTCCCAGTGGTGGAAGTACTTCTGAAAACCTGAGACAGGGTAGAAAATGCATTTTTCTATAGAAAGTATTTTACCTGACGGTTGATTGCCACTTAAGCTCTACTCACATATAGAGCAAGCTAAATCGTGGGTTATGTTGAATTTTGTGAACGAGCCAGGAAATCTTTCCACCTGGTGGAGTATCTGATAAGAGAAGATGTGTTGAGTTCCAATAATGAAGCAGAAATCTAGGATGTAATTCATTCACAAGGCATACACTGTGGATGTAGGCCTCCCTGGTGGCTCAGCAGTAAAGAATCCGCCTGCAATGCAGGAACCATAATAAGACACGGGTTCGATCCCTGGTTTGGGAAGATCCCCTGGAGGAGGACACGGCAACCCACTCCAGTATTCTTGCCTGGAGAATCCTATGGACTGAGGAGCCTGGTGGGCTGTAGCCCATAGGATTGCAAAGAGTCGGACTAAAGCGGCAGTACACGCGCACACTGTGAGACTGATCAGGCGCCCACTTGCATGAAGTCCTCAAGTTTAACAGTAAAAATATTTAAAAGAAAGTGAGTCGTTACAGATTTTTGTTGCCACTCCCCTGGTTTTTTCTTTTTTGTTTTATAAATGTTAAGAAAAAAAAAAAAAACAGCCCCATTCTTATTTTACCTTGCTGTCATTTTCTAAAAAGAACTGGCTTCCTTCAAAATAATGTGTGACAAGATGAGCCAGGCATATCTGTATGTCTTTCATATTTCCATCTGTTACTGTGAACAGAATGAATTTGAACAAATATAAGCAAATTAAAAATGTAAAATAGGCGATTTATGCACTCTGATTTTGTTAAGAATTTGGAAATACTACACTTAAGGTATATGTTTTATTTCTTTTTCTTTATTATTTTCTTAAAGAAGTCAGCTTTTATTAGCAAAAAGATCATTAAATTTTGTGAGTATTGGCCTCCAGCATTTAAGTTTTTATAGAACATGTGAAAGTTTACCAGTCTTTCACCAGCAGGGACATATGATTTTTATACATCTATAATTCTGAAAATGAAACATTTACTCTACAAATACAGAACAGTTCACTTATAGATTTTATGTTTTGTGGGCTATATTTTTTAGTATAAAGCAGCTACCTTGAAGAGTCCATTGAAAGTACAAGTATACCACATACAATATTCTTACCTATATAATCTGCCCATATGTAATTATTTTCATTTTTGGTACTTTGGGAATATAACCTGAGACAGCTTTAATAAAGCCCTGGACCCAGGTATTTTAATATCACAGTTTACTTGATGGTATTATCAAGGAAAATAAAACATATGCATTTTTATAATTTTCAGTTGTATGAAATTAATTTTTGATGTTTAACTAATATATTTTTATATTAAGAAAATTTCATATTATAAATCTTTATATTAAGAAAAATTTTTGACAACTGTTAACAAAGAAGAGTATGAATTTATGCAACTATTTGTGTATTAAGATAACACTGCTTCAAAAAATGGATTTAATTAAATAAAAATTTTTGATGAAAGATCTTTATGTGTTTTTAATGTATCTTATAAAAGACACGATATATCTTAATTATCAATAAAATAGGGAAGGAACACTGCCACATTGAATCTTCTATCATTATTCAAAAATAATAGAGTATTATAATTTAAAAATAAAACCAAGTTTTTATTTGTATGGAAAATGTGTTTCTCATAGAAGAACTTTAGTCTCGATCCATTTCTATAAAAAGGAATTATATATCCTTTGCTTTTTTTAATACAGCAATTTTCTAATTGGTATTTTCTCTTAAGTTGATTTTACTTCTCTAAGAAAAAGTTTGTTACAGTGATGGTCAACAGTTAATGCAAAGCTATAGATTCTTTCTGGAAAGAAAAGAGTTGAGGAATCTTTTCCAGAAAATAGTTTTATTCTTTAACTTCACAATACTTGAAAGATTAATAAAAAGATGATATTTTTATCATCTACTATCTATTCAGGACTAACAACATTTAGAAACAAAAAATTACTATTTATGGCATATACTATATTATTTATCAATACTATTAATTATATAAATAATATCACATCCTGTATATGACATATGGTTTCCTATGTCAGAAGATTCTCCGTTGTTAATAGGTCCATTATTCATGTGAAAAATAGTTAAGAAAGCGGTGAACTCAGAAAGTACACAAATACTTCAGATACTTGTGATTTGGAGTCCAGACAATCCATTAAATGCCTGGGACTGTTAGACAAAATTTTTGTGTTTATTATTATCTTGGAAGAGGAAATCTTTGTCAGAATACTTTAGAAACACTTTTGACTATCTCCCTTCAGAAAAGGTCCAAAATTCTTAGCTTGTAGGATTGCTAAGGCTAACTGCTTACCTCTATAACATCTAGATGAAGATTTTAAAGAACATCTGATTGTTTTGCCCATATGATGCCCATTCAATTTACAAAAATATGATTTTCACAATTTTGGCAGTATGACTTTAAGGAGACATGGTTCTTCAAATAACAGACCACTTTCCCTCATCTTTCTTTTGAGTATCATACCTTCTTGTCTCCTGTCCCACAGTTTCTTTACCTTCTTCCCTGAATTAACCCAAGAAAACCTCATTGTACTCCTGATTTACAGAGGCATAGATGATTCCAGCTTAACAAGTAGAAATGCAATCCTGTGATCCATTTAAGAATGTGATCAATATATGATCATACAATGGGTATATGTCTGGAATAAGTTATTAAAGGAATATTGTGCCATCTATAAAAGGTTTTTATTAATTTAGAAACTCAGGACTCTAATGTTTCTATAAATAATATGAGCAAGAAAGCGATGAATCATTTACAGTCAACCATGATGGAAATGATATTGTCAAAGCCTATTTTTGCTAGTACCATTCCAAAAGTTTATCCACAATTGATTCCAATTTTTCATTCTTCAAAGATTTTCCCATATCCTGAAATAGTTTAACCTGCAGGGAAGCAGAAGTTGAAGGAAATTGCAAAGCAACCTCTGAATAATGAGTATCTTGCCAGGAAAACGTGTGTGATCTCCAAGGGAAGGGTGTTGGAAGAGATATGAGATGGCAGGAGGATCTTCTCTGACGCAATTTTGAGTTTTCTACAGGAATATTTCCCTGTATGTGAAGCATATAGAACTATGCTCAAGAACTGAGGAAGTTCTGGAGACATAATCAGAAAGAGAAATGCAGATTAGGAAGTTATTCAAACCAGGTCACTTCTCATCTTGATATTTTCAGAATTCCCCCCTGCATCCCACACTAGTGATAATCCATACAAAAGGCAAAACTATTCCAGATGGTTTGGTGAATTTACTATTTTTTTTCTCTATAAATAATAGTAAGTAACTTTCAATTAGGGCTTTTCCAATTGAAAAAGTATACATGTAACATTTCATTTTCACAATGATCTTTTAAAGTTGCTATAATAATAATAATATTGTTATTATACTGACTTTATATATAAAATACTGATGCTCAGACTCTTTTAAATCATCTGATAATAAGCAGAATGGAAATTTTCAAAGCTAAACTATCAAACCTCAAGTTCCCTGCTTTTCTCCCTCCTTTTGGAATAATAGTGAGATAGAATATGACATGCATCTTTTAATAAATTGTATTTGCTTTTTTTTGTTAGGAGCTTGGAGGGATATAGTATGTCATTTTGTGGATTCTTCTAAATCCTTTGCTTGAAGAATCTAAAGTACTGTTTACTAACACAATAGACACAAATAAATAAAATTATTTATTTCTAAATAAATTTAGAAATATTTAAGAGAAGAGGAAATACAATTCTTTACTATGAAAATGAACTGACACAATCAGGCCAGGGGTTGATTGCTCCATATGTTGTTGGTGGCATTTCTAAAGGTTGGTGATTGGAAAAAGTGGCCCCAGCCTAGATGGATCTGTGAATCTATGCCAGACCTCCAGGGTCACCAAAGGGCCTTTCCTCCTTCTGTCACTTCCTTCCACTCCTCACTCAGTGTCTTCAGAGGTGTATGAGAAGCCTCCCGGGCCATTAATATGCAGTTTGTAATATGGACACTAACCATTCTTATGCTACAGATGGAAGCAGATAAGCAAAGAGTTGTTGTCAGACATCTACAGCAAATCAAGGGATCTGTAATGATCTTCCCATGGTGCAGTGCACTTGCTTCAGATGGCTTTACAAGAGTACTTCTCAGCTAAACTCAAAGATGAACATCAGAGAAAGGAACCTTTGCAGCCATTTTGTCTCAAGGATTGGGCTGCCTTTCAAACATGGAATGGCTTTTCAGTAATATGAGATTAGTTTTCAACAATAGATGGGTCTCTAAGTGAAAAGAGACCTCTTCGTTTGTCTGGTGGCATGTGGCCCTCTGCAAATTTACATGTGGTTCTGATTGCCAAGAAGGGACCACACGACATTAATGCAATTTCCCCTTGAATGCGCCACCTTCGTATCAGCCCTGATGTTCAGGCATCCATGGTTAAGATGCAGACTTCCATCAGACCAGCATGAATGCCACAGAGCTTTGTGGAGATCTGCCAAAACCACAGGCCAGCATTTGGGAGAAGGGAAGGATGATGTGATTTCAATTTCATACCATCTGTCCCCAGATTTCTTTCACTACCAGGCTGGTCACTGACTTTGGAGAAGAGTCAAAATGCCAGGGCTCTGGACTGCTCTGCATAAGTTGAAAGGAGCCAGCAGTCCTGTGAACCCCATTCTTGCCATGGGGAAGTGGACCGAGACTGCTGCCTTCCATAAAGTGTTGAAAGGCCTAATGAAAGCAATGTTAAGCCTTCGGGAGCTGACTTCATGTCTGAGTGGCTGGGAAAGAGATGTCAGATCGCTTCATGGGCAGGAGAGAAAACACAGGCAACCAAGGGAAAGGGAGAAGATATGCTGGCATTCTCAACAGGGGGCATTCTTAATTTTTTTAAAAAAACCAATTGTATGTATTCGTTTTGGTGGCGCTGGGTCTTCGTTGCTTCGCTGGCTTTCTCTAGTTGTGGTGAGCGAGGGCTGCTCCCTGTTGTGGTGTGTAGGCTTCTCGCTGTGGTGGCTTCTCTTGTTGCAGAGCATGCGTTCTAGGGAATCGGGGCTTCAGGAGTTGCAGTTCATAGGTTCAAGAGCTTAGGCTCACTAGTTGTGGTGCACAGGCTTAGTTGCCCCAGGGCATGTGGAATTTTCCTGGACCAGGGATCAAATCCGTGACCCTTGCGTTGGCAGGCAGGTTCTTAACCACTGGACCACCAGGGAAGTCCAGCATTCTTCATTCTTGGGTTAATAAATCCTTACCCTCTATTGTCAAACTGTAACCATCTTCCAACCTCTTTCTCCAGGGAGATCTCACCATTCCAATAAGAACATGATCCATAAAGCAAAAACAGGAGAAAATGGCTTTTTTTGGCCAGTGAGTCAGAGATTTTTTTTTAAATCGTGAATTATTTTACACAAACTCTTGAGTTCTTATTTGCTTTGTTCCCAGGCAATCTGGACTAATTGAAACAATAAAGGTCTGGAAGCCCTAAGATGTTGGTTCAATTCCCATCTCTGACACAAAGAAGCTAAATGACTTGCAAAAGAATTTGTAGGAAAATCAACAACAATTTTCCTATCTGCAAAGTAAGGTTGGGGTGCCGCTGGTACACTGTATGACATTTTAAAAATTTGTTCCAAATGCTAATTATTCACCAGTTGGCATTCCAGATCATGTGTCTTGACACCAGTAAGTTGCTTGCTATCAGGATGATGATATTGGTTTAACTTTTACATGTGAGTTTCAGAAGTATACCTTGTTTAAGTCATCAGAGAACTAGAATGTTGGATGCCGGAAAAAAAAAAAAAAAACCTTCTGCCAGAATCAGGATGTCAAATCCTGACACTTTACAATGAGGAAACCAAGGCCCAGAGAGGTTAATGACTTGGCTAAGGCCACAGAGAGGGTTAGTGACAAGCCAGGACAAGAATGCTGGCTTTACCTTTGATCAGTATCACAATTCAGAAGCCATGGTGATTTTTGTATGCCTGTTTCTGTGACGACTCCTGGGGAAAGGATTTCTCATGACATGGGTTTTTCATGGTTTGAGATGGGTGATTTGGGGGCAAGGCGTAAGGGCACTTTTTGATACAGCTGCTTCTCCACTGTGTTCAACACTCACTCCGTGAAGACAGAATTGCCAGCATCTCCATCAGTCGCAGGAGTCTTGGAAGGTATGAAATAAACACAGCTTGACAACTCTGTTCCCGTGTTATGACCTGTTCACCTTCCTGCCACTTTCAACTTGACTTCTCTCTGAGTAGCCTCCATGTTATTTAAGTCAGCAGTACTTTCCGAAATCAGGCAATGTGTGCTAAGGCTGCTAGGAGATAGGGCTGTGCAGCTGGCGTGTGGATCTGAGCTCTTTAAAACTCCAGGTTTTGACTGGTACTGAAGGAGTTGAGGTCGTTCTGAAGGTTATAGTCCCCAAATTTCCAAGTGTTCTGGTCCTTATTCTTAATCACGTTATGTCTTGGAATCACTACGATTCTCACTCTAATAAATATTATCTCTTGAACCACTGAGAAGCCTACTTCATTCTGGAATGTTTCAACTGACAGCTTTAACAAATTCATGGATAGCCCCTTTTAAAAAAGTGAATCCAAATTACATTTTACAGTGAATGACACTAACAATCCTACATCAAATTCATTCAAAAATGCCGGTTTGTACACAAATGTTTACAGTCACATTTTCCTAACAGCCACAGAGTGGAAGCAACCTAATGAATGTCTGTCAGCTGATGACTGGGTGAACAAAATGCGGTATATCTATATGATGGAATATTAGTCAGCAATAAAAACAGAGTACTGATCCATGCTGATATATGGATGAACTTTGGAAAGTTTATGCCAAGTGAGAGAAGCCAGACAAGCAAAGATCACCTATTACATAATTCAATTTATATGAAATGTCCTGAAAAGACAAATGTATAGAAACAGAAAGTATTTGTGACTGCTAAGGGTTGGAAGTGGGAATGTAGAGAGACACAGGAATGGAGAGTGGGTACAGGGCTTCTTTTTGGGTGATGGGCTTATTTTCAAAGTAGGTTGCAGCGATGATTGTACAACTTTGAATATTTATTGAAATCCTTGAATTATATGCTTCAAATGAGTGAACTTTATGGTATGGAAATTATACCTCAAGAAAGCTGTTAAACAAGCATGCAACAGATGTCCCAGCTCTAAGCATGGAAGATATTTTTGGGATAGAACAATGTCTGGTGTGATTGGACCCCTAAACTGATTCAGCTTTAGGGTTTCCCAAACCCAGCCACTCCTCATAGAGAGTCAGCCACCTTCAAATCAGAGTAGGGGCCCTTGACATGATGCAACAATTTACAAAATCAACTGGCTGCCCTTGTGAGGTGAAGTCTGACAAAAGCCTCAGTTCAAGGACAAATGAATTCAAAGGGAAAAACTCATGACAGTGGTAGCAATTTAGATCTGCAATTAAGACACTTAAAGTGTTTAGGGTTGACAAGGAGTTAAAGTAAATGTTGATTTGGTTGTAAAGTTTTCAGAGCCATAACTATGCAGAAGGGTCTTGTACAACTACAGGGTTTTATTTATTTATCCATTGTTACTGTCTCTAAAATATTCTTTTTTTTTCTTTTAGAAAATTTCTAACCAGCACTGGGACGCTTAGCGGGGGAGACTGGAAACAGGTCTGAATAATGCATTCAAGATAATTTCAAAAAATCACCCTTTAACGAGTACCATATTCCCTCCAATTTTCCCTTATATATGATTCACCATTGTGCAAATACTGATATATAAAGAATGCATTGAATGTGGCAAAAGTTGAAGATAGCCCCTGTGGATAAGACCTAATGGACACCATCCTGAAATAATACATACAGCTCAGGCTCCAGACATGTGTCTTCAATTTAAAATAATTCAGCAATCATGTTCAACCAGAACCTGATTACACAAAATGGGACTTTTTAACTCCCAGACTTGGATCAAATTTTGAGGCCACAAAAAAGAGGGGAGATATAATATGTGCCATGTTTATATATTCCAGATACTGTGATTAAATAATCCACACACAGATTTAACTGTTTCTTTGAGCTTATCGAGGCACCTATTACCAGTTTCTATCTGTAAATATTTGCCTTGCCTTCATGAGAACTGAGTAAAAGTCCTGGGCTGAGATGCAAAGGAAGGAAGCTGAAAATCAGTTGGGTTCTTCTGTCAGAATATTATGGTTTTCCAAAGCACTGAACCTGGCTTCATTCTCCACTTTGTAACGGAGGCCCAGGAGGGAGGCGACGGGACTGCACAGAGGTGGCTGTACCTGGGGTGGCACTGGGGAGCCTGGTACATTGTGTCTGCTGTGGTCTCCAGAAGATGCTCCATTCCCCTTGGACCTTTTATTTGTTTTTTTATTGAAGCATAGTCATTTTACAATATTGTGTTAGTTTCAGATATATAACAAAGGGACTCAGTTATACTATATATTAAATAAATAAGCAAGAAGAATTTACTGTATAACATCAGGAGCAATACCCAGGGTCTTGTAATAACCTACATGGAAAATAACTTGAAAAAAACAAATATACACACACACAAACACGCACACACTTATATCCCTTTGGATCTTTTACTTTGTTGCTAGCAGCCTTCTTATCCTTGTAACTATGGCCAGATTCCTTTCTCACATGTAAACTGAACCTCTGCCTGTATTATGATTTCTGAGGTGCTAAGTCCCCAGGTCCTTCTCTTTTGATAGACTGCTGAATACTTGAACTGCTACCATTATTAGATACTTATTACTTCAAATTCCTTTGACCAGAGGAAATAATGTATAAAAGTGTTTGGTGAATCCCAAGGAATGGTCTCTAGTGATAAGATTGTCAGATGAAATACAAACACCCAATTCAATTTGAAATCCAGATGAACAAATAATTTTTAGTATATGTATGCTCCACATGTTGCACATGACAATCATACGCTAAACAATTACTTGCTAAACTGAAATTTAAATTTAGCCAAGTATCATGCACTTTCATTTGCTAAATAAATTATATTGTAATAAGGTCACCTCCGCATTACTGAGAGAAGGGTGAAGATGAGCCGGTTCATTTTACCCTTTATTAAAGGCTCAGCCCCTAGGATTTGATGGTCTAAAAATGAAGCATCACATCTAGTTTACCATCTATGGGAACTTGGATAGAATTTGTATGCTACTATTGTGTGAAAACTGTATAAATCTTAATTATCTTGAATTGGTTCATAGTGCTTTTCAGGTCTATTACATCCTTCTACTTCTCTGTACATTCTATAAATTTTTGTGAGTTTGATATTGAAACTCCAACTAAAAATCTTAATTTATCTGCTTAAAAAATAATTGTAATATATAGTGGAACCTTGTTCTGTTTTTTCCAAATCTCCCATAAATGTGTTATCATACTTTCATAATTTAAAAAAAATATTAAAAAAATAAAAATGAAGCATCATAAACCTGAGCATACTAGAAATAAAGGTTTTTGTATGCTTTATGTTTCAATAAGATGAATATATTTAGAATACATTTTCTTTTAAAATTGGCAGTATTTCTACTTTTTCTTTTGTTTACATGTCTTACAGATATTTTATGAATTAAAAGGAAAATGGCAGGGCTGTTTTGAATACTGGCTGAGTGAGGAGTTCCTGTTATTTTGGACTCTGACTTCTGGGTCTGAACCAGGGGTGGAGGGGAAAGTGGCAGACAAACCCTGGTGGACGGTGTGCGGGGTAGGGGGCTGCGGGCAGTGATGAGCATCCACAAACTTACTGTCTCACGAAGTCTGTCACTACGAATAAAAGAGCAAAATTTGCAAGTGATCTGCTACCCCCTTCCATAAATTGGAGTGAATTCAACATTATCTCTTTAGTAACTTCACTTCTAGTAGCTTGCATAGCAGGTAGGAGAGAAAGGTGGCTTGCAAGTCAATGCCCTGAGAATTTCAGGTAAATTGACGAAATCTCCAGTCATCTGGCATTCAGGTGACTGTCAGTTGTCACATGTGCTGAGGCAAAGGTTAGATTGAGATTCACCACTCTCAGATGATACTTCCTAGAGGGAAATCCTAGAGGTTAATTTTCCCGGCACTCCACGATACAATTTCTTCTTGTGGTGGCCCCCAGCCTCCTTCAGTTCATTAAGCTCACAGAGTCAATACGAGAAGCTATCTTTCTTTCTTTCTTCCCTGATTCAGCAAAATTTATTTTTAGGGTCTACTCTGTGTCACTCGGGCTTGGTGCCTGCCCTTGAAGAACTTGTAGTTCCAAAAAAAGGTGAAGGAGCATTTTATAAGGAAATTGAAGATGAAGGACTTTGAAGGCATTGGAAAGGGTTGGGAGGAGTTAAGGAGGAGCTGAGTAGGGGAGAGATAGGATAGAACATCATGGAATGAAATGGATTTGTGAGTTTCGCCTCCTCTTATTTTGCATGTTCTTTCTTTTGGTGAAAGCAGAGACATCCTGGACAAAGTGACATTCCATCAAATCTAAAAGGCCATTGGTTGAAAGGCACGGGACTGTTTTTGTTTTTTAATATTTACTTATTTATTTAGCTGTGCCAGGTCTTAGTTGCAGCATGTGGGATCTAGCTTCCCAACCAAGGCTCTAACCCAGGCGCCCTGCACTGAAAGCACAGTGTTAGCCACTGGATCACCAGGGAAGTCCCAGTCATGGAACTGTTCTTAGTGCCACTAAGAAAGGAAAAGACGGGGCCATGGATGCATTCTGAATTCAGAAACTTTAAAATGTTGAAAAATGCATGTCTCAGAATCTATGAAATACAGAAAATTCTGCCTAATGCTGGGCCCAGAGCTTTGCATGCTGTAGTTCAATTCAGTTCAGTCACTCGGTCATGTCTGACTCTTTGTGACCCCATGGACTGCAGCACGCCAGGCTTCCCTGTCCATCACCAATTCCCAGAGCTTACTCAAACTCATGTCCATTGACTCGGTGATGCCATCCAACCATCTCATCCTCTGTAGTCCCCTTTTCCTCCCGCCTTCAATCTTTCCCAGCATCAGGGTCTTTTCCAATGAGTCAGTTCTTCCCATCAGGTGGCCAAAGTATTGGAGCATCAGCATCAGTCCTTCCAATGAATATTCAGGGATCATTTCCTTTAGGATGGACTGGTGGGATCTCCTTGCAGTCCAAGGGACTCTCAAGAGTCTTTTCCAACACCACAGTTCAAAAGCATCAATTCTTCGGTGCTCAGCTTTCTTTATAACTCTCACATCCATACATGACTACTGGAAAAACCATAGCTGTGACTAGACAGATCTTTGTTGGCAAAGTAATGTGTTTGCTTTTTAATATGCTGTCTAGGTTTTGTCATAGCTTTTCTTCCAAGGAGCAAGCGTCTTTTAACTTCATGGCTGCAGTCACCATCTGCAGTGGTTTTGGAGCCCCAAAAGGTAACCTTTCTCACTGTTTTCATTGTTTCCCAATCTATTTGCCATGAAGTGATGGGACAAGATACCATGATCTTAATTTTCTGAATGCTGAGCTTTAAGCCAACTTTTTCACTCTCCTCTTTCACTTTCATCAAGAGGCTCTTTAGCTCTTTGCTTTCTGCCATAAGGGCGGTGTCATCTGCATGTCTGAAATTGTTGATATTTCTCCCGGCAATCTTGATTCCAGGTTGTACTTCTTCCAGCCCAGCGTTTCTCATGCTGGACTCTGCACATAAGTTAAATAAGCAGGGTGACAATATGCAGCCTTGACGTATACTCATTTCCCTGTTTGAAACCAGTCTGTTGTTCCATGTCCAGTTCTGACTGTTGCTCCTGACCTGCATATAGATTTCTCAGGAGGCAGGTCAGGTGGTCTGGTATTCTCATCTCTCGAAGAATTTTCCACAGTTTGTTGTGATCCACACAATCAATAACTTTGGCATAGTCAATAAAGCAGAAGTAGACATTTTTCTGGAGCTCTATTTCTTTCTCAATGATCCAGCAGATGTTGGCAATTTGATCTCTGGTTTCTCTGCCTTTTCTAAATCCAGCTTGAACATCTGGAAGTTCACGGTTCACGTACTGTTGAAGCCTGGTTTGGAGAATTTTGAGCATTACTTTAATAGCGTATGAGATGAGTGCAATTGCGCAGTAGTTTAAACATTCTTTGGCATTGCCTCTCTTTGGAATTGGAATGAAAACTGACCTTTTCCAGTCCTGTGGCCACTGCTGAGTTTTCCAGATTTGCTGGCATATTAAGTGCAGCACTTTCACAGCATTATCTTTTAGGATTTGAAATAGCTCAACTGGAATTCCATCACCTCCACTAACTTTGTTCATAGTGATGCTTCCTAAGGCCCACCTTCACATTCCAGGATGGACTTCACATTCCAGGATGTCTGGTTCTAGGTGAGTGATCACACTATTGTGGTTATCTAGGTCATGAAGATCTTTTTTGTACAGTTCTTCTGTGTATTCTTGCCACCTCTTCTTAATATCATCTGCTTCTGTTAGGTCCATACTATTTCTGTCCCTTATCAAGCCCATCTTTGCAGGAAATATTCCCTTGGTATCTCTAATTTTCTTGAAGAGATCTCTAGTCTTTCCCATTCTATTGTTTTCCTCTATTTCTTTCCATTGATCACTGAGGAAGGATTTCTTATCTCTCCTTGCTATTCCTTGCTATTTATACTGTAGGTGGTCACAAAATATTTGTTGAATGAATGAGTAAGCAAAGATGGCAGGCAGGAATACTTGGGTTTTATGATGCCTACAATCAGCCACCGAAAACAGGGAACCAGACTTCTTTTGAGGTTTTAAGTAACCACTGAGAAAAGGCAGAAGACTGCTCTCTGATTACTGAAGGCAAAACACAAAGGAACAAAAAACTAAGTTGCAGATTGCATCTCTCCCATCTAGCTCCAGAGGACTTAGGCCTCATGTGTTTTTCAAATAAGAAGAGTGAGTTTTTCATTCCTCTGTCCCTATGAAAAGAGATTTTTCTCTGAGCAAAGAAGGGATCACTTATACAAGGATCACACCAAAGTGTGTAAGAATGTGTGAATGAGTGTGTGTGAGTTAAGGAAGGCAGGTGGGTGTAATACATAACAACAACAACAGAAAGCCCTAAACAAATCTTCCTGGGTTTAACATATACATCAGCAAACAGCACACACTCATGACTGAACCCACAGATCTCAGAATTGCAGCTTGCAACCGTGTCTCCTCTCTGTGATAAACATGGGCAATATTAATGTCATCTTCTAAGCCCCCCAAAATATAGCTGAATCTGTGCAACAGAGCTGGTCAGACTGCTGCAGGTAAATCATCTTCCGATCAGAATTCCATGTACACATAATCTTCTGGCACCTGCAAATTCTAGGGGCACCGAGTGACAGGTCTGGAATATTGATATCCCTTCCAGGACTGTTCTACTGGAGTTTGGGTTTTGTTTTGTTTTGTTTTCCCCACCAGTAATAAAGATATGTTCTCCGATATAAAACCTCCTTATGACTTGACTTTTAGTTCTTTTTGGGGGTCCTGCAAGAAAACCATTTAAATTAATCATAAGAATTATCATTTTGGAACAATGACCTGACTTCTGAAATACTCCTTTTAATTCTTACATGTTCATGCTATTTTCAGGAGAATATTGTAAGAATCTCACTCTTTCCATCCAGCAGATTGCCAATCAAGGCCAGAGCTTAAGAATTTGATCACTGTTAGGGCCTGTAATGAAAGGATTTAATCATTGTATGTGATTTGAGTGGGCATTTCCTGAGGGCCTGGCTTAAGTTATTTTTACCTAGCACCCTCTCAATTAATGTTGAGAGGGTAATGTTATTAAGCAAACGAATGGATAGATGAATGAATGATGTTGACAGCAGACATTTCCTGGTAGTACAGTGCAGCAGCTAGGATTTTCAAGCATATTTAAATTTTGTTTCCTGAAATGCATGTCTGAAGACTGCGAATAAGTGTTATGCAAGAAAACAGACTTGTGTTTAAAAAAATGTTGAGGTGTGGCAAATTTGACAGAGGTTTTTGAATTCTTTTGCTTGCTCATCACAAATTGCAAGTTACAAAGAACATAATTTCTGGCATGTTTTAAATACTGATATTTAAAAAAGGTTTTAAATGTATCCATAAAATCTACAAGTAACATAGCAATTTGATATCCATCTTTCCATTTTTTAAAAATATAGAAACTCTTGAAATTTTACATTTCTTTATTTCCATAAATGTATTATTTATTTTCTACTCTCCTTCCAAAATTTCATCCTAATAGAATTATTTTATGCTTTAAAGTCTAGTTACTGAACATTTTATTTTACTTCTTTGCAACAACATATATATGACTTGAAGTAATTACATTTATTTATTGTATTTTTAATGCTCCATATTAAAAAGCCTATTGATATTTAACAAAATAAAAACCTAAACTTTGATTTAAATTATTAAACATGAAAGTAAAGGTTACTGAATATTAACCTCTTAATGAAATGAAATAAGCTTTTTGTTCAAATCAGAATTTAAATAAAGTCCATGCAAGCATGCTCAACCACTCAGTCGTGTCTGACTCCTTGCAACCCCATGGACTGGAGCCTGCCAGGCTTTTCTGCCCGTGGAATTTTTCAGGCAAGAATACTGAAGGGGGTTGCCATTTCCTTCTCCAGGGGGTCTTCCCAACCCAGGGATTGAACCCATGACTCCAGGACTGGCAGGTAGATTCTCTACCACTGAACCAACTGTGAAGCAAATAAGGTTCAGACATGGAGAGTACATGGTTGATATGTCTCTTAGGTCTCCTTCAGTCTTTAAATCTCAGTCTCTTTCTCTCTGTGCCTCTCTCTCTCCTTGTCTCTTAAACATAGTTATTTCATAGAAGAAAGGCTATTTCTTTCCCTTTCCCCTTGCCCTTGATAAAAATAAAAGAACAAGAGTTTATAATCTTTGAATAAATGACAATTCTTCCCAAGAAAGAATATTCAAAAATTTATAATTTCTCTCTCTCTCTCACACACACACATACACGCACCCATATATATCACTGCTCTTATTTTTCTGGGTCCGTAAAAGATTTACTATGAACTGGCATTTGGAAACAACTGGTTTAGAGCATACAGTTATCACTTATGGTTTCTGAATATATCCCACAATGTGATGTGTATGTCAGAATTATGGCTATGAAATATATCTCGTATATAAAATGTAGGTACTTCTCTCAAAAGTTTCCTTAGTAAAGTCACTTAATATGGCAAAACTACACTTGCCTCTTAATATGGCAAAACTACAAAATTTATTGTTATAAGTCACCAAAGAAAGACATGTTTCATTATTCAATTCTAACTCACAATGTTCGTAACATTTGACTCAAAATATTCTGATGCTGCTTCAATACTGTAGGTAAGTCAGGCTCAGGTGAAACTGAGTCAGGGAACAAAGGTAGCCACAAACTGTATTCCATCTGGGCTCACTGAGAAAACCTGGCATAGGGAAAGACAGTACCACGTGAGGCAGTGAGCCAGCGCAGGCTGCGTGTGTTCTCATCTGTTGGGAAAGGGGGTTCCAGGCCCAGGGCCCATTCGTCTGGGGCTGAGCAGGGGTTGAAAGACTACATGCAGGAGACCACCTCTTCCAGCAGAAGGCTATAATTTGGGAAGCAGCAGAAATGAAGTTGAGAAAAGTCAGGAGGGGCAGGATCATTGAAGGCTTTATATTGCAAAGTAAAGGTTTAGGGCATTATTATGTGAGCAAAGGGGCAGCTCAAAGAGGCCTTAGGCTAGAAGAACATAACGGTTAAATGGGGACTCGCAAGCAAAATTACCTGGCTTTGAATCCTAGCTGTGATGCCTAGTATTGTGTGACCTTGCATAAGTTACTTAACCTCTCTGTGCCTCAGTTTCCTCATATGATATGAGGATGATAGCAACAAGTCCTAGTGTATGGGTCTTTATGAAGATTAAATAAGATAATAAGTAAAGTGCTTAGAAAAGTGCCTGCCCCTGAGAGATAATGTTGTTTTATTGGAAGGAATTTAAGGACAGGATAACATGATCAGCTGCTTTGCAAGCCATTTTGTTTCCGAGTCTCAGTTTCTCCCTCTACAAAATGAAGAGATTAAGTCAGATGCTCTAAGTCTTCCCCACTGCTCTGTTATTCTCTGATTGCAGTTGCAATGCAATGATAGACTTGCATTTGAACTTTAAAATGGACCTCAGTCCTCACCCTACCCCTTTGAAGGCAGGAGACTGACAGCCTAAATGGAACCAAAGCTCTTTAAGCAAAAGAGCTCACCTGACTGCCAAGTGTGATCCAGAGAACTCTCCTGAGAAGCCATCTTCCAATTCTCAGGATTTAAAAAAAAAAAGGCAAAGCTGTCTGATATCTTCTGAATTTACACAAACCAGGTCTCCTCCTGCCCCTCCTTCTGAGCATCTCAGGCCAAATGAATTCTCAATGTCAGCAGAATTTTACATACGTTATGCAAAAGCACATCAACAGAACACAGAGAAAAGACATAAATAATGCAAATTGAGCATCCATCTTCAAACCAGCCAGATGACATACGGGGCCACAATTAGCTAGTCGAGGCCTGACAGTGGTCACTGTGGCAATATTATCTATGGGCAGCGTCCAGTTAGAATGGCACATTTGCAAGGCAGAAATATAGTGCTTGATAAGAGGGAGGGACAGAGAAAAATTGTGAGCAACTGTGAAGCAAGGGAGGGAGCAAGGTAAACAGGGATTCTGAGAGGGACGGAAAGAGGAGGTGCCCGTGGGAGCAGGGCCAGCATCACAGCTCTGAGTGAGGATGGAAAATAGGTGTGCCACCCTCAGAGTCTTCACTATGGCATCTGGATCGAGCTATTGATTCTCTTTGAGCCTAAATTACAAAAGGCTGTGAATTATACATGGAAGATTGTCTGGGCCCATCCCTTAGCAGATGGGAAAACCGTGGTGGCAAATGAAGTTAGCAGGCTGCCTCGTGGAAAAAGCTTCTATGCCTTTCCTCCTTGATGTTTTGAGAGCCTGCATGGGGAATCAATGCCAGGACCATCATCAGGAGGTTTTTCCATCATGAACAAAACAACCATAAAAAACAACAACAACAACAACAACAACCTTTTTCCTTTTTGCAGACTTAAGAGACAAATTTCCTTTTCCAAGAGTTCGCTACAGTCTCAATCCTTGGTGGCTTGGGTTGGAGTAGGTATGAGTAACTCTGGGTACCTTGAGCTACACTGTCAGCTCAAGAGGGTTTGACATTGGGCACAGGTAGAACAGTGGAAAGGTGAAGAAAATCAGCCATCCCAGGAGTGAAGCCTGCTTGCTTCCTCCAGGAGGCACACCAGCCAGAACGGATAAATTTCTGTTTCTTGTAACTTGTTCAGTCGCTAGGCCATGTCCAGCTCTTTGTGACCCCTATGAACTGCAGCACACCAGGCTTCCCTATCCTTTACTATCTCCCTGAGTTTACTCCAATTCATGTCCACTGAGACAGTGATGCCATCTGACCATCTTGTCCTCTGTCACCGCCTTCTCCTGCCTTTAATCTTTCCTAGCATCAAGGTCTTTTCCGATGAGCTGGCTCTTCGCATCAGGTGGCCAAAGTACTGGAGTTTCAACTTCAGACCAGACCTTTCCTGGTTCCTTGGAGGGTTCCAAGGGACAGAGCTCCAGGAGCTCCAAGCAGTCAGCACAACAAAATCTCAGAGAGAATGACACTCACCAAACAGTCATCAGAAGGCAAACAGGGAGTTCCATAAAATCATCCTTCTCTGATTAGTAGGCTTCTGGGGAGCCAGCAAGGATTTCCATAAACCTAGACTTTTGGAAACTATTTTACTAGACTTGCTTCCTAGGGGGGAGTAGTAACCCAGCAGACAGACATTCAAAATTACAGTAATCATTATAACCATGATAATGATGATAATAATACGAGCCATAATTAAAGCTAATACTTATTTAATGCTTACTCTGTGTCCATCACTGTATGAAGTGCTTTACATGCATTTTCTCATTTAATCCTGAAACAAGATTTTGAGGTAGATACTATTATCAGTTTCATTTTAGAGGTGATGAAACTGTGGTGTAGAGAAATGTCTTGCTAAGGTCACAATGGTAGACTGACGGTCAAAGTGGTCACAATTCTTCACTCTCCCAGCATCCTCACTCTGCAGCATGACTTTGCAGGTTTTGGCTGGTCTCAATGCTTGCTTTCGGCCAGTAGGTTGAGGCTTTGCTCATAGTGTCTCCGTTCTGAGTCTAGACCTCAGAACTCTGGCCAAGCTCTTGGAATCTGGGACTCTGTCAGGCTGTTGAGGGAACAAGCTCAGATTAGCCTGCTAGAGGATGCGGGACCATGCGGAGCAGGGAGAGAGAAGCTGTCCCAACCGAGACCATCCTACACCTGCCAGGCTCCTGTGGATACTTGAAAGAGTCCAGATGTGTTCAGATAAGCCTGGCCTAGATAAGCACAATCCAAGGCTGTTCTGCTGACCAGTGTGCAATAATAAACGGTTGTTTTAAGCCACCAAGTTTTGGGGTGGTTTCTACATAGCAGTTAACAACGGAAACAATGACCTAAGTAATACTAGCATTCCAAACCAGGTTTCTCTACTCCAAATTCCTTTGCCTTTTAACTTCTGACATCTAATGACACACTCCCATCTCATTCACCAGCACCATCTTCTCCAATCCCACCTTTCTCTTTCCAGCAGCTCCCAGTAGCAGACATTTCTGATTGCCCACTGATACTCATTTTCTGACAAATGAGAACAGTTGGGATCCCCATCCCAATTCCAGGGGCAAATCTTGACTGAGAAAGCCAGCAATGGTGGCTGTAATCTCTTCATTGGTCATTCAGCAGGAGTGCACACATAACCTGTTTCTGACTATGAGCTGGGGTGGGGCGGTGGGGGCGGGGTTGGGCCACCTGGAGGGCTTAGGGAAAAGATTTCCTTTTTCTTCTGAGAATAGAAACACCACAACATACAGTCTTTTATTGATTTTGTTTGCTGTCCACCACCTTGCAACAATGAAGGGGGACTACCTGAGTGGAAGATAATGCTCAGGACGGCAGAATACAGACATTGAGATCACTGGAACTACTCAGGCATGGAGATAGAACCACACATAGGATCCATACTGTTCTTCTTTTGAATTTCCTCTTTTCCCCTTTTGTTCAAGCCTTTTTTTTTTTTTTTTTTAAATACTAGTAGCCAGAAACATCCTAAGGGCTTCCCTGGTGGCTCAGAAGGTAAAGACTCTGCCGACAATGCAGGAGACCCTGATTCGATCCCTGGGTCAGGTAGATCCCCTGGAGAAGGAAATAGCAACCCACTCCAGTATTCTAGTCTGAAGAATTCCATGGACAGAAGAACCTGGCTGGCTACAGTTTATGGGGTCACAAAGAGTCAGACGCGACTGACTGACTTTCAGAAACATCTTAATGGGTAGAGTTCCAATCATCAGCTGAAAGGATCTAGCCATTTGGTTGTTGAGTCCATTATTCCTACAAAAACCAGATCAAACGCCTTTTATTCCTACAAGAACCAAATAGTTCAGAGGCCACTGACGCTGATTCCCAAGAGGCAGACCCCAATTTCCTGGAGCCATGTATTTATGGCCCATATCTACTTCTTTTGTCTGACTTTAGCAGTAAGTAGTTGCCCTGGGACTCGGAGCAGGATGACTGTAGGTTGGAGGTAAAGGCAGAAGACTTCTGGAAGTTCTGGGGAGCATGACTGAAGTGTGGCCAGAGGTCCAAGGACACAACAGATGTTCAATCAATGTATGTTCTTGTGGGGTATTCTCATTTCAGCTGGTCCCAACTTTTCCTCTCCATCCCTCTACCCCTGGGGAGCACATAGAATGAGGCTTTACAGAGATGACACTCAAAATATTTAACACTCTCTATCCTCAGATGCAGACTAGTCCAAAAAAGGGCTGCAGTGCTGAGGCTGGATCTTGGAGGCCTTTGTATTTGGGTCCTAGGGAAGGAGGTGGTCACTGAGGGGTAAAGGAGGTTCTTGAGGAGGGCTCAGGGCAGAAAGGGTAAAATAGTGGATAGTGTGGCACAGAGGGAAGGGCAGCAAGGACAGTGGATATTTACTTGTTTGGTCTTTACAAAATTTAACAACTTGTTCAGCCATACTGGGGCATACCAGAATGTTCTACAATACGTGCTACATTTTATGTGTGTCTGTCTGCTCTATCGGCCTGTGTACCCCAAGGCTAGAGGTACTGCCATACTCACCTGCCCATCCGCAGCACTCAGCACAACCCGTAGCACACAGCCCGTCACAACACAGTTGGATGAATTGTGCAGAATCAACCACATAAACACCCAGATTCTGAATGAAGAGGAATCTAACTGGTCACAGCTATTTTCCTCTGAAACAATTATTTCTTAGGAGCAGAGTTATGGAGAATTAAGGTGACCTCTGACATTCCAACCTCCTTTGACCTAAGATGGTTCAAGATTAAACTTTTTCACTGAGGAGAGCAGATGAAAGAGGGAGCTGGGGGTGGAGAGCAGCCCCGGGAGCTGTGCCCAAGGCTGCTGGGCCATCACCATCAGTAGTGATTCCAGAGTTCTCATTGGGCTGAGAAAGGATACAAGACCTCACTCCAGGGAACTCCTAAAAAAAAAGCCCCAAATTCCAGGACTTGGACACTGGTTATCAAAGGCACTGCTGTGTCTTACTCATCTTTCTTTTCCCTAACCCTAAGTGAGGCAGAGGCTCAGGGGCCACCTGCTGAGAACACAAGTGAGGGAATGAATGAACAAGTGAATTAATGAATGAGGGCACCTCCTTTGCAAATAGTTTTGGTACAAAGAACATGAAATTAACTCAGGAGTCATATTAATTTGGGTTAACTTCCAGGTCTTGTCACTTAATGGCTATTGAGTCAGGCAAAGTCTTTAACAGAAACTTAATCTGTTTCTTGTGTACACAAAGTAAAAAGTAAGTAAAATGAAACCAACATCAAGGGCTTACAACTCATGTAAAGTGCCTAGGGAGCACCCAGAAGTACTCAATAAACTGTAACTACTTCTCTTCTCTCTTCATTTAATCTTTTTGCTTTATTATTAAGCTCACTTCTCAGAGATATAGAGATAATTTTGCACACTTTGGAACTGGCTAGTTTGAATTTTTTCACCTAAATAATGTCCAGATGAATCAGCATATAAATGGTCTATGTCAGCAGTCTTTGTCATCCAAGTATAAGTCATTCCGTTCTCCTCTCTAAGGAGGAAGAAGTATTTGAAACAAGCCTATGAAAGAATAGCATCCAAATACAGCAGGCACCTGCTTTAGTTTAATCTCCTCCCTCATGATCTTTACTGAGCACTTAGTGAGACAATCACAGCACAAGCTCTTTATTATCCTTGTCTTCTTCCTAATCTCTACCTCAGCCAGGAAGGTGGACAATCTTTATTTTATAGATGAGAAAACTGAGATTCAGAGAAGTTAAATGGCAATGCCAAGTAGTAGAGTCAGATTCACGAACATGATGGGTATCTCCTGACATCTATTCTTTGCTCTTCTCAGGTGTAGCAGACTTTTGGTTTTGCTGCCCCAGCTCCATCCCCAACTCCAATGAGTGACTCTAATTGATTTAAATCAACCACAGTATCTTATCCCTTTTGCATAGTGATTGGCTTAGATGAATCAAACCTAAGCCAATCAATGCAGGGCATTCCTCTAGCCAATCATATTGAAGTGACCGATGCTCCTTCACTTGCTGGACAAGACCAGTTATCTGTTTTCTTTCCCTGCTGGCCCCTAATGAGAAAGCCCTAGTTGTAGCCTGCAATCTTGCAAACTTGAAAGGAATTAGAGAATCAGTCTTAGGGTGAAGCTGAGCTAGTAGAGGGGAGAGAAAAGCCACTGCCTTTCTTGAGTCCCTGGGACAATCAACTCAGAAGCCTGCTCTGTCTTGGTCCAATATATGGCCATCTGATTTCCTTTGTCATTACCATTTTGACTTTTTTGTTGTTGTTCTTGTTGTTACTTGAAATTAAAAGCATTCTAAATGATAGCGCAAGAATCAAACCCATATCTGTTTGACCCATGAGCAGTGGATACCCACTATGTGGCACAGCTTTTCACTTCTCTAGCTAATAGTCTTGAAACGCACACATTTATTGGCAGCCTGGAGCGTCTCTAATGTCTTAGCCCCTTGCAGCATTTCTGGGGGTAGTTTAGCTCTCTGGCTGGAAGGCTGATACCCCAGGAGGTTGCTGGTGGGCACTTAAGGTCACTCTTGCAAATTAGTGGTTGGAGGCCATCAGAACAAAGCTGATGTAATTTCTACATACAAAGCAATGATAAATGTCTTTGGGTGTGACTCTAGCCAAGGAAGACTTCAGAGAAACACAGGCTTCAGTGGGACTAGAAAAGCAGACAGCTGAAAGGCTGCTTATCAGGCCTTGATGTATTCAACATGTAAAAATGCTAACCTCCTCCAACTGCAATTGAATTTGCACAAGTGCTTAGAAAGAACACTGAATTTATCAGAGCTTGAAGTGCACAATATTAAAAAATAAATCACTGCTGGTGAAATCCTAGAGCTATCAGGAGATCCATTTGAAAAAAGAGTTAGCAAAGTCAATTTGAGGCACATTCATCAAGCTTTGAAATCATGGAGGAGGCTCTGTCCACATGGGCTTCCTTCTAGCCAACCCAAGAGGATACTAGAATTTAAGGCTGAGAACAGCTGAAACCTGACAACTAGGAATCAGATCACAGGAAATGCTAATAAGAATGTTTAGAGATAAAAGCAAATGCCCACCCAAGTAGCTGAGATCAAGAGGATGATTTTCCTGGGTAGCTCTTCCTGGGGGCACCCTTGGCAGGGATTGATCTTGGTTTCTACCTGCAGACCTAGTCATGTGTGAGCTTCTATTAAATATTAAATTTAAAAAGAGAGAGAGAGAGACATCCCTGGTGGTCCAGTAGTTAAGACTCCACACTTCCAATGCAGGGGGTGTGAGTTCAATCCCTGGTTGGAAAACTAAGAGCCCACATGCAGCACAGCTAAATAAATGAGTGAAAACATAAGTAAAATCATTAAGTCAATTTCCCTGGGATTCAGGAGACTATGACAATTGAGAATTTTTTGCATTGAGTGTGGACTCTCCTTGGCTGCCTGCGACTAAGGGATCTGTGTTGACCTCACGGGGAAGCATCAAACCATCCTGCTTACCTAATCTGACCCTTGTAGAGGACTGGGTACCCTAAATTCTGACTAGTCAGTTTCTCTGATAGAACTCCAGCCTCAAAAAATCTTTTCCTAGATCCCTGGGCTGACCCACGGATGTGTGGTGTCATACCCAGGGCCCATCTCTACAGCCTTGTCTGTTTCCCCTAGACTCCTCCAGGGTCCAAGGCCTGGCCCCATTTCCCTCCCAACTGCCCTATACTATATGAGAGGGAATGACCCTGACCCTTTTGTGAGTATAGCACAACGGTTTAAACAGCATTGCTTCTCCAACCATCTGTGGTGAACAATCAGTTCACCAGTGTTTAATACTTTCAATCTATCGCTGAATAAAATGTGGGCTCCCTGTGCATACTAGCATGTAGCTTGTACCATGTGTGACTCACAATGAAATTTTGACATCCCTGAGCTCATCCATATTTGGTAAGATATGCCCACTGATCATGCACTTGATGTCACAGCAATGTCAAGTTACAAAAAATTCTAATGCTTCCTTTCAGTTTCTATACTTGTCACAGACTGATGGCAAATAGCTCATATCTGCACTTGGCATTCTTAGTAACAGCATTAGTATCACCTGAGTACTTGCTAGAAATACAAATTCTTAAGCTCTCTCCAAAAGTTAAGGAATCAGAAACTCTGGAGATGGAGCTCTGTACTTTTACCAGCTTTCTGGGTGATTGTAGGATCTGTGTCAAGCCGGAGAACCACCGCTCAGGCAGTTGGATGGGGAGAAAGAGCACTGACAACAACAGGTGTGTTAGGAGACTTCTTCTTTTAGAGCCTTGAGTATTATTCAAAGGAAATTGTTATATCTATCTTAGTGACTCTGGAGCTCCATTTTTAAAGCTTTGAAATGTAATCTCCCTGAAATCAATGAGTAGTATAAGTCCACAGAAATGTAGTTACGTATTCATCTTAACCAAGCACACAATTTGGGTTTCAAAATTAATCTTTAACAGATTTAAGAGTGAGTGACCATTTTATAGCTACTACTCACCCTACTCATATCTTTCGCACCATTCGTCACCAACTCTTCATTAGCAAACACACAGAGATGTTCCGAAGGAATCACAAGAGGCAGGGAATACCAAGGGAGGGACAGTGAGTATCTCTGAAAGCAAGGATCCCGGAGCCCTTTTTTGTGTGTCTCTAGTACCTGGATCATTATAGATGCTCAGTCTATCTTAATGGGATGAATGAGTGGATGAATGAATAAAAGGAAAAATGAAATTTGATGAGCTAGAACACTTTGTTTGTAAAAGTGTTCTAGGTTAATTGAACTTAATTGAACTTGCTGGTTAATTGTATATCCTTCTTGTTCTGGTTTTTATTTTTGAAACACTTTCCTAAAAAAGTGCATTTTGGTTTTCACCTTTAATTGAATGCAAATCCAATGGTCATATGAGCAAAAGACAACTCTGTTCAGGTGTGATGCATTCAAATTACATCTATCCTAAAGGAGATGGATAAGAAGAAACCCAAATTTCTTGGATCACATGAAATGGTAAAGTTGAGAATTCCATTTTTAAAAATTTTATTACTGAGAATGAATTTTTTTGGAAACCACATTCAGAGAAAAGCAAATAAAGGGATTATAGCCCCCAAAGCATGGCAACCGTATGTCATTATTTGGGGGTGAAATCCAGTTATTTTTATTATTAATACTTAAATTAAGCACAGCCATATTTGGTGTTCCCATGAGCATAATTGGTAAAATGGTTCTATAACAAGCTCAGAGATGTTTAGGCAGGATTTGCCAAAGAGAAATAGAAAAATTCAGCACACAAAATCATATGATGTAAAAAAAAAAACAAATCAGAGAAAAGTAAAAAATGTATACCAACTGGTTTGTATACAGAGGACCAAACAGTTGGAATGATGTATTCACCAAACTTGACTAACTCTTTGTCTTTAGATGCAATCCTAAGACAATCCATCAATTTGAACAGTTCAGCCCTAAATTAACCGGACAGGTCAGTCAGAGCACCTTGAAGATCTGTCTGTAACATGTTTGTCTTGAATACAATGCCTTGTCTCTTTTGGGAATGTCTTCAGTCACACACCAGCTCTACCTGATGGAGAATAAAAATTCTGTGGGAACCTGAACGTGAGCAGACCCAGGAGGGCCAAGAAGAAATTTCCTTCATTGGAACCCCTCTATGATTCAGGCCAGCTCACACTGGAGAAATTGATGGCATTTTCCAAAATAAAGTTTTTAACATGACTTTACATTTTAAAGAGTGACTTGAGTTCAAATATGAACTCTCCCTCTTTAGCCTTAGGGTTGAGCTCTGTAAAATGGGAATAATAATACAATCTGCTTTATGAGCTTTCTTGAAGGATTAAATAAAATAGTGCATATAAAGTTCTTACTGCTATGCCTGGCATTAACATTATCTATCATTATTAAGCATCAAGTGTGTAGAGCTTTTCTTGGTTTGCCTAACAACATCTCCTTGGTGTTAGATATTTGAGTTAACATCCAAAGTCAGAGATCAGTTGTTTAATGCCAAACTTTTCACTCCAGTGCTGAGCTTACATTATACTTTATGAGCTGGTTGGAAAGGAAACAATGCTTTTCCCACCCAAAATATATCATCCCTAGAAATAGTCCTATCAATGGCCCTGAAGCCAAAAGGAAAAAGTAATGAAAATAACATCTATCTCTAAAATGAGGGACAAACTTTAGTTTTGAGTTTTGAGAATTCTAAACTCATTGCCTGACAAGTTTTCCCTTATTTGGAAGTAGCTCAGATGAAATTCTAGAACCCTCTGCAGGTCACTCACAGTCTGTCCACTAGCTTTCCTATTTGCTGTCTTCTTGTCTACTTACATCAACTC
The DNA here is from genome assembly GCF_042477335.2 of Ovis canadensis. Lineage (NCBI taxonomy): Eukaryota > Metazoa > Chordata > Mammalia > Artiodactyla > Bovidae > Ovis > Ovis canadensis. The sequence goes on from NC_091248.1 coordinate 85,213,585, forward strand.
TTCTTAATATTTAAGAACTTTTCAGGAAATTCAGTTTTAAAAAGACAGCAAAGGAGCTTTGAATTGGCAAAAGTTTCACATTTCAGAAGTGATACTAATCTAAAGAAACACACTATTATCTTAGTAATTTCCAATTGTTCCTGGAAGCATTTTACTGCAGAGAGCATTGCCAGCTATTAAGTAGAGGAGACTCGCTTTTGGTTGCCAGAATTAGCTGAAATTAAGATCCTTTGACATCTTCTTACAGAAAAAAGTCAGTTTAAGTACAAACATTTTGGAATTTAATAGATTGTGACAGGTTATAAAATTCTATGCATTTGAAAGAAAAGCTTTGCTGGTGGAATAATGTGTTTCTAATTTACACATAATAGGCCCATGAAGCTATGACTAGAAGGACATTAAAGTAATGAGGAAATTCCAGTTATAGACACTTTCTGTAGAGATCTTAAAGATTATGATTAGGGCAGTCATTTTCCCAAGTACCTTATGCAGCTAAAGCCAAAATGAAGGTGGCCAGGACAAAGACAGGAGGCTGGAAGGCAAATGGACTTCAGTTGAGAGGGTAAGAAAGCCTTTTAGGAAGAGCTGCTCAACCCAGGGATGGAGGATTTTATTAACGTAAATAAATGCTTAACCTACTGAATACGCACTCAGGGCCTAGCACAGGATACTTGTTCATGAAAGGGGAAGACTCACCAATCATAGGAGCAGTGAGAAAGGCAATGTGATTTTTGTGGCTTAAACTCTTGCCCAGTAAAAAAGAATTCCACTTTGCTTGGATTCTTTGTCCCCATAGTTGTCCAATCAAGCCCCTCTTCTCCATTCTACTCATGGTGAACTCAATGCAAAACAGAGCCACTGAATCCTTTGCTTATTTAAAAAGTCTCAATGCTACTATATAATTTAAAATGCATGCTAAATGGCAGAAAATCTGGAGTGTGTCATTTGATATGACTTTGGGTGGCTGTTCTCATGCCACACATTGAAACAGAGATGGAAGCGGCCCGTGCAAAACAGCAGAACATGCTCGTAATGAGAGGCACAGGCTTCACTTTATTAGCAATTAGTATTTTCCTGCCCTATTTTTTGAGATCAGTTCCTTGGGTAAAATTTGTATAAGCTAGAAACCTTCTTTCTGACTAGAAAGCAGTTGGAGTCTTGTTCTGTTATTGTTTCTGCTATCCAGCATATTGTAGGTAGTAAATACTAACCACCCACCACCCAAGTGTTAGAAGATCTGGAAATTTTGTTCTTTCTTTAAAAATGACTCCAGTACAAATTTCATGGCTCTCCTTTTCTCTCTGTCTTCCAGAAAAACTTTTTTTTGGAGCATGCTTTATATGCCAGATGTATTCTAAACTCTGGAGAATGAGATTTCTAGGTTTATAGAACTTCAATTCTGGGAGGACAGGTAGGGAGGTAGGAGATAGTCAACTTAGAAAACAAAATAATTCTTCTTTATGTCTCATTTTCTTATGTATCGTGTTTCAGCTCTTGTGCTCTTTGGTTTGTTAGGGTCTTATCTACCATAGAGGTTTTTATTAGCCTTGGCCTTAACTACTGAGTATGGGGTGGAGGTGGAGGTGGGGTGGAGAGAGCGAAGAAAGTTTGCAAAGAAAGTTGGTAGATGTCATCTCTCACCTAGTACCCTGCCATTGGGCCAATCTGAGAAGATGATGGGTTTACAGTTTATAGATCATCATGAAACCACAGAAGAGTAGAAAAGATCCAAATGAAACAAAGAAATGCTTATGCCAGCAGTTTTGCTTTCCCAAAGCCCCTCTCTTCCTGATTCATTCAAGAGGCATGATATCTAGCTATACTATTTCATTTTTCATCCTCCATAATGAAGAGTGTCTTTGTGACACTGACTAGCTGGGCAGTCAGGTCAATTCAGTTGGAGAAACAAACCCATCAAGTTAACATCAAATAGATAATTTTTTTGAAATTTTGCAGTTGGTCTGTTATCTCAGAGTGTTGTAGAATTCATTTGTCTGTAACTCAAATTTCCTTCAAAAAATAATATGATAGGATTTTCTTCCCTCATTCTTATGTGGTCACTGTGTATTAACCATGAATTACATTTACACAAAGAAGATCAAGAGCCGTGGTGGCCCCATTTATTTAGAATATACCATGTGTTTTCATTGTACTCAGTAGAATTTCTTACTATAATAAGATGAAAATTTCCTTGTTACAGGAGAACTATTAATGGAATCCAGGTCTTTGCTGTTCTCAGCATCCTGAGGACTTGAAAAGTTCAACTTCATTCAAAGTGAAATCATACTCTTCTGAAAGAATTTTGGACATAAACTTGGGTTGTGGAGTAATGAGGGGTTGAAATTACTTCAGTGATCTTTAACATGAAAAACAGCCCTGGTTTGTGGTTAAAAGATAAGCTATTATCACTGCTTGGGATGCTAGAAAACTAAACTCCCAAAAGACTGAAATTTGGCCCCCAGACGGGTCTGTGATTTTTTCCAGAGTAGGCCCACGCACCAGATAATAATATTCATTTCCTTGTAAAGAATATTGTCATTTAGTTTTATCTTCACCTATTCCAAATCTATACAATTTTGTATCTCTTAAAGATCTAAATGTAGTTAAAAATAAATCATCAGTTTTTTTTATACATGAAAAAGGCATAGCACAGATATATGCAGTGAGATTCATATAAAGAATCCATAGAGGAACAAAAACATGCAAAAAAAATTTCAAGTAGCCAACTGCACATCAGGAACCCATGGTGTGGGAGGTATATATCAAAACTGGCCAACTCTATCCATGACTTCACCGTGATAAATAGAAGACTAAAAGAACTTTTTTAAAAAATAGAAGTTCATAGCATATTCAAAAGCAGAGACATTACTTTGCCGGTTAAGGTCCATCTAGTCAAGGCTATGGTTTTTCTAGTGGTCATGTGTGGATGTGAGAGTTGGACTGTGAAGAAGGCTGAGCACTGAAGAATTGATGCTTTTGAACTGTGGTGTTGGAGAAGACTCTTGAGAGTCCCTTGGACTGCAAGGAGATCCAACCAGTCCGTTCTGAAGGAGGTCAACCCTGGGATTTCTTTGGAAGGAATGATGCTAAAGCTGAAACTCCAGTACTTTGGCCACCTCATGCGAAGAGTTGACTCGTTGGAAAAGACTTTGATGTTGGGGGGGATTGGGGGCAGGAGGAGAAGGGGATGACAGAGGATGAGATGGCTGGATGGCATCACGGACTCGATGGACATGAATCTGAGTGAACTCCGGGAGTTGGTGATGGACAGGGAGGCCTGGTGTGCTGCGATTCATGGGGTCGCAAAGAGACGGACACGACTGAGCAACTGAACTGAACTGAACAAAGAACATAGATGTTACTTGCTGCCATTTTTCTATAATCTTTATTTCCTGAAGGTGCCTGTACAATTCTGCAGTTGCTGAAATCTACACTTCAAAGTCAGTATTTTGAAAATAACAGTATTTCCTTGTGCATATGTTTTTTCAGCATACGTGAATTTATTTAATACTTAACACATATCTAAGGTCTATTAATACTAGATACTTAGAAGCAATTGAAATGAAATGTTTCAAATGGCTTCCCAACTACTAAGGAATATAAGAAATCTGAAAGGAATTTTGCCAATAGTTTTCAAAAGTAGTACAAATGTATATACATTTGATACTGCAATTCTACTTCTTGGAATTGATCCTGAAAATACAGATTATAATAAGAAAAATGGGAAGTAATCCAAATGCCCAATACTAGGCATTAAGGGAGCTACACATTAGCTTGCTCTAACAAACAATGCCACATCACAGTGGCTTAACAAAGTAAACAGTTCATTTTTCTCTCACAATGCAGTCAGAGGTGATTGGGTGGCCTTTCATGTAGTGATTTAGGGATCCTGGCTCCTCTGTCTTATACTTCTATACTCTTTCAGAACCTCTAAGTCTTTATCTAGACCCCTGCATTTATCCAACAGGTGAATAAAGAGAGTGAGAGTGAAGACAGAAGTCTTAGTTGTTATGGGCTGGACATGACAGACATCATTCTGACCCTATTCTATTGGTCAGAATGGTCACGTGACCACAGTTAGCTTCAAGGAATGCTGGGAAATGTAACCATCCACTATGCCCAAGAAGAGGAAATAGGACTGCTGAGCTGATGGCTGGCACATTCACAGACTGGCTCAATGCATGAACGCTAAGTTGCTTCGGACTCTTTGTGATCCTATGTACTATAGTCGGCCAGGGGTTCTCCAGGCAAGAATCCTGGAGTGGGTTGCCATGCCCTCCGCCAGGGAGTCTTCCCTACTCAGGGATCAAATGTGTGTCTCCTGCACTGCAGGCAGATTCTTCACCACTAAGCCCTCGGGGAATACCTATCATTTCATATATAAAAATTAAAATATTAAAAATAAAAAATTAAAGTATGACATACTTTTAAGGACTTCTATTTTTATATAGAGTCTTTAGAATATGGCTTACACTACAATAGATTTCGGTTTGAACCAGCCACAGTGAGGGTACCTAATGGCCAGCTACACGTGGCCAGTGCTACCGTTTTAGATAGCATTGCCTAAAAGGGGGTAAAGGGTAGACTGGGCAACAACCTGAGGCAGTCCAGAGGAGGATGCTGTCTTAGGAAATCTTCGTGAAAGAGGTGACTTTGGGCTTGGGCCTTCAAGGGTATCAATAATCATACGAAGAATAACCATAATACAGACAGCATCTAACTTTATTTTATGTATACTTGCTTCCTTTGTGGGTCAGCTGGTAAAGAATCCACCTGCAATGCAGGAGTTCCGTCCCTGGGTTGGGAAGATCCCTTGGAGGAGGGAAAAGCTACTGACTCCAGTATTCTGGTCTAGAGAATAGGGTCGCAAAGAGTTGGACATGACTGAGCGACTTTCTCTTCACTTTTGCTATGCCCATCACTGTGCTCACCACTAGGGGTCAGTAGAAAAGACGGACTATCTGAACAGGGAGAACACCAGTGGCAGAAAAAGCAATGGCCTGCAGGAAGGCAATACGCTTGAGAATATTTAGAGGAGAAATTGGAACAGTTGGTTTTGGACCCTCAGGAAAGAAGCAAGAGAAAAGACAGGAAGGCCAATTGGAGCCAAGTTTAGAAGCACCTTGAATGTTAATGGAGAAAGTTCATTTATATCTAGTTCAGTAAGAATATATGGTACTAATAACACAAAACATTCCCTAAATACTTTGTGGGAAGTGTGATTCCAGTGGTTAATAGGCATTAACTTCCTATGAGATAAGTACTAATATTTTTCCCATTTTACGGATGAAGAAACTGAGGCAAAGAGCACTTAGAAAATTTCCCCAAATGATACAATATGTAACAATATTTGACAGAGCTTGAATTCTAACCCAAGTATTTCTGGCTCTAAAGTCTACCCCTTCAGTTCAGTTCAGTTCAGTCACTCAGTCGTGTCCGATTCCTTGCGACCCCATGAATCACAGTACGCCAGACCTCCCTGTCCATCACGAACTCCCAGAGTTTACTCAGACTCATGTCCATCGAGTCTGTGATGCCATCCAGCCATCTCATCCTCTGTTGTCCCCTTCTTCTCCTGCCCCCAATCCCTCCCAGCATCAGAATCTTTTCCAATGAGTCAACTCTTCGCATGAGGTGGCCAACATATTGGAGTTTCAGCTTTAGCATCAGTCCTTCCAATGAACACGCAGGACTGATCTTTAGAATGGACTGGTTGGATCTCCTGGCAGTCAAAGGGACTCTCCAGAGTCTTCTCCAACACCACAGTTCAAAAGCATCAATTCTTCGGCGCTCAGCTTTCTTCACAGTCCAACTCTCACATTCATACATGACCACTGGAAAAACTATAGCCTTGACTAGACGGACCTTTGTTGGCAAAGTAATGTCTCTGCTTTTGAATATGCTATCTAGGTTGGTCATAACTTTCTTTCCAAGGCGTAAGCGTCTTTCAATTTCATGGCTGAAATCACCATCTGCAGTGATTTTGGAGCCCAAAACTACTCACAAAGACCATGAATTCTGGAACCAGGAACCCAGATTGGCATCCCAGGCTCTTCCCTCCCTTACTGGGACTTGAAGCAGTTGCCTAAACTTCTAAGAGCTTCAGCTTCCTTCTCCTTAAATCGGGGCATGTTCTGCCTGGCTACAAAGTGTTACTGGATGCAGAAAGGACCAATCATACTGACTAGCACTGAGTAGACCCCAAGAAACACTGGTTGTCCTGCAAAATGCCCTGGGGAGCACCTTCAGGCCTTCAGGCAGGGGAACAGAATCATTGGACTTGTACTTTGAGAAGTTTATACTGGAAATACCCATCTCCCCTCATTACTCTGCTGACCTGGAACCGGGAGAAATGTGTTTGAAAGATATTGCAAGAGTCCAGATAAGAGGTGATGAGTACCTGTGCTGATACAGTGGCAGGGAGAATGCAGTTGTACAGTCTAATTGTAGGACATTAGAGCCAGGACAAACACTATCAATAACACACTCCAAACTATCCTCTTTTACAGAATAAAAGAGCAGATATTCAGACTTCAGTGACTTGGAAGTCATGAAACTGGTAAAGTCCTTCAATTTCCTGGTTCACTATTCTTTCCTCAACTCAGAGTCAGAGCTGATGTTAGACTTCATCACCAATATTTCCAATTCAAAAATAACAGAGTTATCTCAGTTTTGTCCAAATCATATACTTTCTACCCCTCAGTAGCATCCATGGACATTAATCTCATTTAATCCTGTAAATGGCAACTCCCCCCACCCCTAAGGGAAGGTAGGTAGACTGGAGTCAGAACAATTTCCACGCTACAGATGGGCCAACTGAGGCACAGGGAAAGATGACTCTTATTTCTGGCTCGAATCCTCGCACATTTACTTTTAAATTAGCTTTCTAGAAATTAAAGTTAGTTTTAGCTTTGAAATGTTACCAAGATGTTGATACAGGGATGGTATTCATAACATTTCATGCTGAACAGAATCTCCTGGGGACAAAATAGCTTAGACCTTTTATAATAATTCAGATTTTAAAATTTAATTATCCAATGATTCACTTGAAATTTTGTCCAAAGGAAGACTATCGTGTGACCAGTTGGAAACTGGATATTTGTAGTTGTTCTGTTTTAAATACAGTGAATGCAGGCATCTTTTCCTTAGAAAATATGTGGAGATGTAATCTGTGTTTGTCTTCCATTCAGGGAAGAAATCAGTTTTCCTGCCTGTGAGGAACGCTCAATTCTACCACAGTGGGGCGCAGGAAACGTCCGATGCTTTTTTAGATAATTGACACTAGGTGGCGCCGCTCTGCTAGTTTTCTTTACGTCTGTTTTTGATTTCTTATTTTTTATTCCTTTGTTTGGTAGCAATGTTAATAGGCTAGCCTTAGTCTTGTAAAAAAAAAAAAAATTGGATTTTTTTCCATCCTTGTAAAAATATGTCTGGGACTGTCATTGTGCCTTTATAAAAAGAGGATAAAGAGAGTAGAATAAGTTATTCATCAGTGTATTTTCCTTATATTTTGCTTTTACAGTAATTTTCTGGACATTCAAATATGAGTCCAAATTGAGCTTTCCTTTTTTGTCTGTCAGTCTCAGATTCTTTAGAGATTTCATTTTAGTTTGATTTTAAAAGAGACATAATTCTGAATCATATCAGAGCTGTAAAAATGTAACATAACTCAAACACTGAAAAGAGAAAGAGGTATCATTAAACTCTCTGTAGCTCAGATGATAAAGAACCTGCCTGCAATACAGGAGACCTGGGTTCAATTCCCAGGTCGGAAAGATCCCCTAGAGAAGGGAATGGCAACTAACTCCGGTATTCTTGCCTGGAAAATCCCATGGACAGAAGAGCCTGGTGGGCTATAGTCTACCAGGTTGCAAAGAGCTGGACATGACTGAGCAACTAACACTACTCCTAAAGGAACTGCGAGCGATCCTCTTGTGTAAAGAGGAATTCTCCAGCAGTATTTAATTAGTTGTGTGTCTGAACCCCTTTTGAGTTCAAATTCTAATTTTAAAAATAAGGAAGTTCCTCTAAATGTCCTCAAAGATCTTTCAAATTTGAATAGCTACAATTTTATGAGTACATAAGCCCAGTTGTGTCCCCTGCCTGCTCTAAACATACACGCACAAGTTACAACATAAAAAAAAGAAAATCTGGATAATTCTCAGTGGTACAATGCAGGCAGTTATAAGTCCCCACTAGCTTTCCATGTTACTCTACAGGGAGTTCTGTGAGAATGAAGTCTGAACACAGAGGAATAAGCTGACTTTGGCAGAAACACGCCCATGGAGCAGATCTAGTGTAGCACTCTGGGTTTGCCTAACAGGGGACAGAATCCAGCTCTGACTCCAGCCCTTACTGGCTGGGAGATGCTAATCTATTAATTAGCACATAGGCACTGAGCTCCATGCTGGATACCACGACGAAGTAAAAGGCCAGGTGCTGGGTAGCTCACAATCGCCCAAGGATCCAAGTTGTCTGTTACTAGCGAGTTAGTAACAATGGGAAATATGAGCCAAAGGAGAGCAGGTCTGTGCCTTCGGCCTAAACCTCGCCCACTGCCCACAGGTGTCCTCCTGAGAAGTGCAGTCACCACGGAGGACTGGATGGTTGTAGAGAAATCTGCAGATTTGGGTCAGGAAAGAGCAGGGAGGGGTTAGAGAGAGGCAGTCATGAAATTAATATTCCCTGCCAATTGGAAGCGCAAGTTAGATATCAGAAGCAGTATATTTTTTATGAAACAAAAAAAGATGGCATTGACATCAGTGTATTAGGTTTCCATGGACCTTCACCAACCTGGAAGCTAGTGTCTGGAAATCTGAAAGGCAGTGGGCAGAAATGGAGTAACAATCCTGAAGTCACGCTATCCTTGGTGATGGCCACCGGAGTTGGTAAAACCACCAGTGTGAGCTCATCAGACCAAATGGTTCATACAGAACACCCCTTCAAATGCAGCATTGGCAATACGGGGCTCTTTTCTAAGCTCTTCTCAATGAAGGCATAAACAGTTGTGCATCCTTTTGGATGTGATGCTAATTGTTCACTATGACAGAGTAGCTAAATGACCTGCTGAAGACCACGGAACATATTAGTTTTTACAAAAACCAGACAAACTTGGAATTATTTTGTATTTGATATTGTCTAGGCTTTGGAATTAGAGAAGGTAATAGCATCTCACTTCAGTATTCTTGCCTGGAAAATCCCATGGACGGAAAAGCCTGGTAGGCTACAGCCCATGGGGTCGCCAAGAGTCGGACACGACTGAGCAACCTCAGTTTCACTTTTCACTTTCCTGCATTGGAGAAGGAAATGGCAACCCATTCCAGTGTTGTTGCCTGTAGAGTCCCAGGGACAGCGGAGCCTGGTGGGCTGTTGTCTATGGGGTCACACAGAGTTGGATACGACTGAAGCGACTTAGCAGCAGCAGCAGCAGCAGCAGGCTTTGGAATACATGGTATGAACAAATTTTCTCCTTAGTGAAAACTGCTTAATTGAAATGTGGCTGAACATAGTAAAAATAGAGTAGGCCTGGGCCTCCCTGAGCCCTGCTGCACTTCATAGTGATGAGCCTGGCGATGTGGCAAGTTCTCCTGGGGCATGGTTGGGGATGGGGAGGTGTGGGGAAGCGAGAAACTGAGAGTGAGTGGAATAGAACCCAAGGCAGTGAAACAAGGGAAAGGGAGACAGATGAAGAAGTAGCCATTCCCTACTCCAGGGAATCTTCCGCTGCATTGGCAGGTGGATTCTTTACCACTAGCACCATCTGGGAAGCCAAAGAAGTAGCTGCTCGGGAGCATAAGTTCATGAACCAAACCTCTGTAAATCAGGAATGCATTTCAGTTCAAGATGGCAGCAACAGTGGCCATCCACAAAGGTGTGGGACTGCTAGGAATGAGCTGGCCTTCCTTCTTCCTGATCTAAGAGAGATATTTCTCAAAGGGTGTTGCTCAGTGCACTGACCTGCAGGGATGTTAATGAATGGGGAGAACAAATGTTTCTGCATCAGATTAGTTGGCAAAATGCTGAAGTCAACCAAATCACTTTCCTGCCTGGAACCTTTAATGTGCCACCATATGGTACAACTCTTTAAGAAGTTATAAAGAGTGTTTAGGGGCTTCTCAGGTGGTGCTAGTGGTAAAGAACCCGCCTGCCAATGCAAGAGAAATAAGAAGCGTGGGTTCAATCCCTGGTTGGGAAGATCCCCTGAAGAAGCGCATGGCAATTCACTCCAGTATTCTTGCCCGGAAAATCCCAAGGACAGAGGAGCCTGGCAGGCTACAGTGCACAGGGTAACAGAGAGTCAGACACGACTGAAACAATTTAGCATGTACACAGAGTTTATCAGGTCAGTTTCACAAACTATTTGAGTTCAGAATCTTTTTTAAAATCACAGAGTATCTCAGGACAAATGTTCTGAGAAACACCTCTTGGAAAATAATATCCTAAAGCATTCTATTTTATTTCAGATTAAATTCTACTTTAGCAATTCTCAGTGTGAAATTTTCAGGATAAAAGAATTGACAGAAAAGGAAAAGATTCATTGCAACACCTTTCTTTGTGACGTGATCAAAACCAGGGGTTCTTTTGATTTATTTATTGAAATCAATTGTGGGTGTAGACCCACTTTTAAGCAACGTTTTTAGATTATTTTTCTCTCAGCCAGCTACAGTTGGTCAGCTCTGCACCCCCACGATTAGCCCTTGCCTAAACAGTGCTGCCACCTTGGGGCCTGTGTCACGGTGGCTGTCAGTCTAAGTGATAGCTTCTGCTATAAGAATAAGAAGAATAAATACAGTTCCAAATTTCCAAGTCAAAGACAGTGTGAATTGATATTACACTGTAAAATGCAATGAGATTAAATCAATAACATCTGCAATAAGGCATAATGAAGGTAAAATTATATCTCTGGCTTCCTGAACAGCTGTGAATCTATTTTTAATGATCCTCATTTTTGGCAGTCAGCTAACAACTTCTAAAACGTCCTAGAAATTGGATTGTTAAGCAGATGAGCACTGCAGTGGCTCAGAAAGTCATTAATTTCAGCTGCCCTATCCATCTGCATGGGTGAGATGGAGGCATCAAGAAATTACCACCCCCCATTTGCCCAAATGAGCGCCCCACTAACTGGGCCTTGGGTGGCCCCACAGATGCTGGGAACAGTGAAGAAGGAGAGCCGGGGGGAGACGGTCTATCCTGGGAGGATGGTGGGCTGCTGAATTATAAAGAGAAAAGAAAGTCTGCCTCGCTTTTATAATGCCATAAGAGCAGTAATCAATTTCCAGTCTATACTGTGCTACTGGAACCTCAAATCCAGCAAAGGGAGCAGGCCATTCTACTGATCCTTACTGACCGATGGTGTCCTGGGCTTCCCTGACCTTGCTCTGCCCACGACTTGGTCAAGGTCACACCGCCAGCACGTCAGGAACCAGGACTCAACTCAAGTCGTATTTCCAAGCCAGGGGCATTTGCATGGCCCAGCAGGCCCCTTGCGGTTGAACGGCAGTCATGGGAAAGGCACTGTGATTTGAATCAAGGAAATGTGGACTACCCACGTTTTTCTTAGCTACCTGGCATCTTGGCATTTTGCTGAAGCATTTACTAGAAGTTGAGACTGGGAAACAGGCAGTTGATCCCTTGGGCTGATTGTCCTGAGTCTGCCTCTCTGAGCTGGCAGGGGCAGGAGCATGGTGGGTGGCACCCCACAAGCAGATTCTGAGATTCCCCAGTTAGCCTCACTGGCTGGGAGGCTCAGGAGACCCCAGGCTGAATGGTGTTCCAGAAGATTGCAACTGAGAGTATAAATAAGCCATTTAAATTCCTTATTCGCCTGAGAAAAAGTCAAGGGAAGGAGAATGCATTCCTTATTCTCTTCCTTGCACTGGGAAGCCCACGATATTGAGAGAGAAGGTTTCTCGGACAGAAGATAAAGCTGCAGCTAAGACAAGCCATGAGTTTATGGGGTTGATCCTGTTGCCTGGCTTGCTTTCAGCAGTGGCACTGATCTTTTGCTGCCCGAAATATCTGACAGTCAAGACGTTTACATGCAGCATGGAAGGTTTATGCTGTGGCATGTTTTTGGACTGGAGAGAAGAGTTTTGTTTCCAGGAGTCATCTAAGACAAAGTGTTATAGAGTAGAAAAGTAAAAATGAATACCACTCTTAAGCATGGGGATTACCTCTCTTAAGAAAGGGGATGCCTTCCAGTGGCTGACTTGATGGTCAGGAATGCTGTAAAGAGAGGTGGGAACAGACCAGAGGGAAAGAGGCATTTTGTAATAATGAAAGGATAACATGCTAATGAGTAATAATGTAATAATGTAAGGATAACATGCTAATGAGTAAAACAATGCCTGGGCCTTCCCTGGTGGTCTTGTGGTTAAGAATCTGCCTGCCAATGCAGGGGATACTGGTTCGATCCCTGATCAGAGAAGATCTCACATGCCACGGAGCAACTAAACCTGTGAACCACAACTACTGAGCCTTCATCCTGCAAACACTGAACCCTATGTGCCTAGAGTCTGTGCTCCATAACAAGAGAAACCACTGCAATGAGGAGTCTGTGCACTGCAATGAAGAGTAGCCCCCACTCACCAAAACTAGAGAAAGCCTGCCTGTAGCAGCAAAGACCCAACACAGCCAAAAATTAAAGTCTTTTTTCTTTTCTAGTTTGAAGTGCTAGAAAACTAAGGTTTGCACCTGAAGATAGTGGGGAACTGGGAGCAATCAGGGTTCATGTGAAGGTGGAAAATGAAGCTCAGAAAGAGAAGGCAAGGGAGGTCTAGGGGAAAGTGGGAGCTGGCACTACTGAACTGATGTGGGCAGGCAAACCCCAGAGCCAGAGGCAGTGTACTGAACAAGGGGAATGCTGGGGCTATCCTGCACCAGGACCTGCTTGACATGCCAGGGGAACAGTGGCAAGCATCTCAACGCACAGGGAATTGACACATTTCCTCTGGCCCGTTCCCTCAACAGTCCTCTCCACTCCCACATCTGTTAATGAACAAAGTGGACTTTTTGCTGTGGTTTAAGAGTTCTTAAGCAAGCTCATCTAGCTTTCTTGCTTAAAAAGAGCACACGTTGACTTTAAAGCATTAGCTGGGGGATATAGCCCTTCACTGCACGATGAACTAGTTGTCAGTGATGCAAACCTCACTCCTTCCCTGTTCACTGACAAGGGTTTAGTGTAAGGTTGGCAAGTAGGTGTTGTCTTATGTGTTGACTTCCATCTTTTGGCTCACTATATTCAGAAGGACCATGAGGCTAGATCCAGGTTCATGGAGAAGAGTCTCGCGGTCAGTTGGTTTGCCCTGGATGAGGCAGGGAGGAGGCAAGTTGTCATGCCCCTGCATCTCTACCCTTTGACTGCACCCACTGATGTGTTTGCATTTTAAGTGGAGCTGACAAAAGTATTAACGGTCAGGGAAACCTCAGGCTCACAAATGAGGGAGATGAAGTGGATAGAGGAGGGCTTCCTACCAATCTCAAAACACACTGCCATTTCAGGCTTTGCAAGCATCAAGTCCAATTCACTGCTAATAAGCCTATATGGGACTTCCCTGGTGGCTCAGATGGTAAAGAATCAACCTGCAGTGCTGGAGACCCAGGGTTGGTCTCTGGGTTGGGAAGATCCCCTAAAGAAGGGAATGGCTACCCACTTTAGTATTCTTGCCTGGAGAATTCCATGGACAGAGGAGCCTGGCAGACATGACTGAATGGCTAACACTTCACTTCACCTCAAGCCTTCAATGGAGGCTCTGAAGAAGGGCTAAGCAGAAGCCAGAGGCCAAAGTAAGCTGTCCAGTTAACCTAACTTAAAGCTAAGGGTCAGGAAATTGGGACTGTTACCCACCAGATATGAGGTAGCTGAATGGTCTTTTTCTTCCCATTGCAAACAGTGAAGGGGAATCAAATCCAAAGAAAAAAGATGGAGAGGGATGCTTACGTATACGCACATTCACACACACACTCACACAAACATTCACACACACACATATAATATACAAACACACAGATCATACGTATTCATCTGCATCACCTGTTTTGGAAATGAGGAGCATTTTAGAGAATGTAGTGCCAGAAGCCATATTCCTTTACAGGTCTGGGTTGGTTTGCTGTTATCATCACTAACCAATTGAGACAAATGACCAAAGGCAGTGGGCCAGGAGCCAAGATTGGAGGGCAGCTGCCTGATGGTCAGGTATCTAGAAACTGACCTCATGGTCAGCTGTGACTCCCCGGGGCTTCAGAGAAAAAGTCACAGAGCTGGCGAGGCAATTCGCTTAGTGGCTCTGCACAGATCAAAACCTGGATGTTCGGGGTGTGTGGAAGCTTTGCCAGAGTTTCATTTGGTTTTGAAAGGACCTACAGGGTTTGAGTGGGCTTCCCCAGTGGCTCAGCGGTAAAGAATCTGCCTGCAATGCAGGAGACTCAGGAGACACGGGCTGTATACCTGGGTCAGGAAGATCCCCTCAAGCAGGGCATGGCAACCCACTTAAGGTGGCTTAGAGGTAAAGAGTCTGCTTGCAAAGCAGGCGACTCGGGTTCAGTCCCTGGGTCGGGAAGTCACCCTGCAGAAGGAAATGATAGTCCACTCCAGTATCCTTACTTAGGAAATCCCATGGACAGAGGAGCCTGGGGGATTATGATCCAGGGGGTCACAAGAGTCAGACACGACTTTGTAACCAAACCACCAGCATTCCTGCCTGGAAAATCCCATGGAGAGAGGAACCTGGTGGGCTACAGTCCATGGGGTCGCAGACAGCTGGACATGACTGAGCATGTATGTAGGACTTGAGTAAATTAAAAAGTGGATCTTAATAGTATCTTAAACAAGAAGGTATCCCATTTCTGAGGTACCTCTACATGTTAATATCTTTCTCCAAATGATAGCTTCTTAATAAACTTCATTTCACTGGTAGGTAGTATATTGTGATACTAAAAAACACTGGAATTTGTTTTTAAAAGGAAAAGCCACATCGAATGTCTGCTTTGACTAGTCTACCTTATGTACTAACTTCACACGTTTGGTGTAAAATTTACTCAGCAGGCCTGAGTCAAGGCACCTGCTGGACATGAGGGGCATTAAGTGATAGGCTGAGGGTATAGGAAGGAGCCTCAGCATTTAATAGGATTAAATGGTCACCACCCCTCCCCTTCTGGGCTCAGGAGCAGACATCAGTAATCACAGGAATCCATCACAGAAGCCACCAACACCCCTGGTAGGAACCAGAACCTCAAAACTGTTCTCAAGCAGCACACTAGCATTCCCTACAACTTGATAGCAGCTGACACAAACAAAATGGATATGATTTGCATTTAGGGGGATGCTGCCTAATAAGATGGGTAGCTTTTTGTGCATTCTTCATTGAATGACAAAAAAAGTCTACTTAGATTTTACTTTTGCTAGTGGGAGATTGGAAATCATCTCCCTAATTAAATGATAATGGCTTATTTAACATCTTGAGTCCTTTGCACTTTCTCCCAGATGCCTTCCAAAGTGGTGCAATATAGGGCTTCTTATCTTAGGGTCTATGAACCCCCAAGTGGTCCATGCATAGAATTTGAGAGTCTATGATCTTGGCTGTGAAAAAATTAAATTTCTTTCTATTTTTGCTGCCTTTTAACTGAAATGATATTAAGTGACACTATACAGGAGTCAGGGATCAAGACCATCCCCAGGAAAAACAATGCAAAAAACAAAATGGCTGTATGAGGAGGCCTTACAAATAGCTGTGAAAAGAAGAGAAGCAAAAAGCAAAGGAGAAAAGGAAAGTTATACCCATTTGAATGTAGAGTTCCAAAGAATAGCAAAGAGAGATAAGAAAGCCTTCTTTAATGATCAATACAAAGAAACAGAGGAAAACAATAGAATGGGAAAGACTAGAGATCTCTTCAAGAAAATTAGAGATACCAAAGGAATATTTAATGCAAAGATGGGCTCAATAAAGGACAGAAATTGTATGGACCTAACAGAAGCAGAAGATATTAAGAGGTGGCAAGAATACACAGAAGAACTATACAAAAAAGATCTTCATGACCCAGATAATCACGTTGTGATCCCTCACCTAGAGCCAGACATCCTGGAATGTGAAGTCAAGTGGTCCTTAGGAAGCATCACTATGAACAAAGCTAGTGGAGGTGATGGAATTCCAGTTGAGCTATTTCAAATCCTAAAAGATGATGCTTTTAAAGTGCCACACTCTATATGCCAGCAAATTTGGAAAACTCAGCAGTGGCCACAGGACTGGAAAAGTTCAGTGTTTATTCCAATCCCAAAGAAAGGCAATGCCAAAGAATGCTCTAACTACCATGCAATTGCACTCATCTCACACGCTAGCAAAGTAAAAAATTCTCCAAGCCAGGCTTCAGCAATACATGAACCATACTTCCAGATGTTCAAGCTGGTTTTAGAAAAGGCAGAGAAACCAGAGATCAAATTGCCAACATCCACTGGATTGTTGAAAAAGCAAGAGAGTTCCAAAAAAACATCTATTTCTGCTTTATTGACTATGTCAAAGCCTTTGACTGTGTGGATCACAATAAACTGTGGAAAATTCTGAAAAAGATGGGAATACCAGACCACCTGACCTGCCTCCTGAGAAATCTGTATGCAGGTCAGGAAGCAACAGTTAGAATTGGACATGGAACAACAGACTGGTTCCAAATTGGAAAAGGAGTATGTCAAGGCTGCATAGTGTCATCATGCTTATTTACTTTATATGCAGAGTACATCATGAGAAATGCTGGGCTGGAGGAAGCACAAGCTGGAATCAAGATTGCCGGGAGAAATATCAATAACCTCAGATATGCAGATGACACTACCCTTTTGGCAGAAAGTGAAGAAGAACTAAAGAGCCTCTTGATGAAAGTGAAAGAGGAGAGTGAAAAAGTTGGCTTAAAGCTCAACATTCAGAAAACTAAGATCATGGCATCCAGTCCCATCACTTCGTGGCAAATAGATGGGGAAACTGTGGAAACAGTGTCAGACTTTATTTTGGGGGGCTCCAAAATCACTGTAGATGGTGACTGCAGCCATGAAATGAAAAGACACTTACTTCTTGGAAGGAAAATTATGACCAACTTAGCATGTTAAAAAACAGAGACATTACTTGGCCAGCAAAAGTCTGTCTAGTCAAAGCTATGGTTTCTCCAGTAGTTGTGTATGGATGTGAGAGCTGGACTATAAAGAAAGCTGAGCACTAAAGAATTGATGCTTTTGAGTTGTGGTGTTGGAGAAGAGTCTTGAGTGTCCCTTGGACTGCAAGGAGATCCAACCAGTCCATCCTAAAGGAGATCAGTCTTGAGTGTTCATTGGAAGGACTGATGTTGAAGCTGAAACTCCAAGATTTTAGCCACCTGATGTGAAGAGCTGACTCATTTGAAAAGACCCTGATGCTGGGAAAGATTGAAGGTGAGAGGAGAAGGGGATGACAGAGGATGAGATGGTTGGATGCCATCACCGATTCAATGGACATGAGCTGGGGTAAACTCCGGGAGTTGGTGATGGACAGGGAGGCCTGGCGTGCTGTGGTCCATAGGGTCACAAAGAGTCGGACACGACGGAGTGACTGAATTGAACTGAACTGAACTGAACTGAAATTTAGCATTTCCTTCAATAATGAGTGTCAGCAACAAACCAATGTTAGTACTTGTGATTGTCATTAACAGAAAGCACAGATTTCATATCTCATAATAGTCTTGGCAGACATAAAATCACACATGTTCATCATGACTCTGAAATTACAATAGTTCTCAGATCAGCTGCTGGTTCTTGCTATTTGGTGTGGTATTACAGAAGCACATATATATTACTATATCACAAATTTAGTTTTAAAAATATTTTGATAATGACATTTTAATATCATTTATTTTCTTTGTCATTCCATGTATGATATTTTATACTTTAAAATACGATTTCACAAAGAAGCGCTGTGAAGAGAAAGGGCATTCCCTTCAGATGAGCAGGCCTGGATTACGGTCTTTGACAGAAAACTTTGTTCAAGTCCCCTCACTACCTTTTTCCTTTTGCCCTTTTTGTGAGCCAATTAAAATAAAGATAACATTCACACAAGATAAAATTCACTACATTAGAGTGTACAGTTCAGTGGGTTTTAGCATATTAACAAGTTTGTGCAAGAATTATCTAATTCCAGAACATTTTTATCACCTCCTCCAAAGAAACCCCATACATATTAGAAGTCACTGCCATTCTTCCCTCACCCCGACCTGGCCCTCCAGCCCCAGCTCCTGGCAACCACTAATCTGCTTTCTGTCTCAATGGATTTGCCTATTCTGGCATTTCAAGATTCTTTCATATCAAGGCATGTATCAACACTTCATTCCTTTTATGGCTGAATCCTGTCCCATTGTATGGATGTACTAAATACTGTTTATCCATTTGGCCAAGTCTTTCCCCAGTCTTTGTGTCTACACTTTCAAAATGAAGTGATTAGGTCAGACTATGGCCGGTTTCAAACCCTGTTTCTGTACCTCCTTTTAGCCTTGTTGTGTTACTTTGTATACAGTTCTGTTTATACTCAATTCCAGGTCTCCCATCCTCAAAAACTGACCTGTCAAATTGCTAAGCATGTGGTTTCAAATTCCATCTGTTGAAATCCACCAAAAAATTTTTTAAATTTGTTTGGAGATCTTCTCTAATTTACGCATTGTGTGTCAACGATCGAAAATGGAATGCTATCTTCTCTTCTCCAATTTCTGTTTACAATATTATAGCAACCAAGAAACTATGATGGGTTGGGCGCATGCATTCAGGAGACTGAATGTTTTGAAGTGCAATCAAGAGGAAAAAAAAAAAGCCATGGCATTTTGTATGCCCTAGGGAACAATTCAAGGTCTTATTTTAAGGTTCTTTGCCACTCCCAGAAAAAAAAAAATTTTTTTTTTCACCTGTCACTTTAAAATTCCAGCAGATCACAACAGCTTATTTCCACAAGACTGTAACAGATTGGAAGATAAAGGAGGAAAGGGCTCATGGAGATAAGGGACTAGCAATAAATCCTCAAACTGTGTAAGTATGTTGTTAACAGAGTTCATTTGAGGATCCAAGACGACTTCTTAACTCATGGATTTTCACTCTCGTTTTTATTAGTTATAAAATAGCACCCACTAACTTCAGTCAGAAATAACACAAAGGTTTCTTATGCAGCACCACAAATACATATGCATTGTGAGAAAAGAAATGAGTAAATTACTGATCATATTTTGAATTGTATGCTATCTCCCATCCCCCATATACATAAATAAAACACGAACCATCCGTGTTTTATCCCCCCACCTTTCTCGACGTTAGCTAAGCTCCGTTTTGCTTTCAGCTTGTTCCTTTGTTACACAACCACATTCTCAGTCCTTCCTTTCATTTCCTTCCAAGTGCTTTCCATCACGGCTGTGGTGTCTGAAGCTCATTACACCTACTGGCGTGTGGTGCTGAAGCATTTACTGTTCTCAGCCCAGCACATTCTTTGCTTGCAAATGCTTTAGATTCTTTTCCTTGGACGATAAACCAAGAAATCCGCAAATTCATACTTAATCTGTCATAGCCCTGTCACCTAATCCAATCCTCTCTAAACAAAATCCTTTTGGTGAGAGGAAGACAATACCTCTGTTTCATAAATAATTTTTCCACCCACCTTAATCTGCTGTCTATGAATATTAATGAGTCTCATCGATTCATGTCTCCATTTTATGTCTGATATTAGACACCTTCCCAGAAAGCTAGCTGTCAAGGTTGCAAAGGAACCTATTTCACTTTCACATTAAATTAGCGAAATTAAAAAGGGTGGATTCTTTGGCTTGTAGATTTCAAGAGATACTCCTTTACATTGTCCCCAAATTACAGATCAGTCCTTGCAGGAAGGAGAGGAGGGTCACTTCTTTTTTGTCTGTGCCAGGCAGACAAAATTGATGACGTGATACCAGGAAAAAATTTTCAGACACCATTAAATGTGCTTGTTTTACCAATCTCCATTCCTTTGCTTGCCTTTAAAAAAAAATGTCTTCCGAGTCTAGGTCTGAATTCCCATGAGGTTCTGTTTCCTTTGGCTATTTTTGCCTTAAAGTTCTCTGTGTACTGACCACAGATTTAACTGGGATAGATTTCGGGGCTGCTGCTGCTGGCCTATAAGAAATCTTTGTGAAAATTAAGAAAGTGTTCTTCTGACAGACTTAATTAGGAAACAGCATTCCCTCTAAATGGACATATTAGAGGGAACCCCCCTGGGTGAGCGTACCTGTGGACCAGGATCCAGGGCCTCCTGAGGGGAATGTGGGCTGCATTTCAGCACCTACTTTCTCTCCACAGGGCACCTGGGTTAGCTCCTTTCTTAAATCTTTCACGTGTATCCCTTTGCTGATTTCTTGAACCCAAAGTGTTTTGGAGACCCCAGAGATTTGCTTAGATCCTTCTCAACTGCAATTCACCTTTTTTCTCCTTTATTCTTTTTCATAGTATTAATACTAAACCCCTTGTTTAACTGCCAGGTTTTATTGGAACACCCTGAATTCATCTTTCCATCTTTGAGCAATTTGAATAGGAATTTAAACGATATCCTTGGGTACTTTTTGTTTATGTGGTTGGTTGATTTTTTAATACACGCTTTCATATGTTCAAAGACTTGTTTGCTGATAGCATTATTTGTTGCTTAAATGACAAACGTATGGTCAGCTGCCTGAGGAGCTGTGCTATTTCAAGGGGATTCAGGAAGCCTGCTCTAAGTCTGACTATACTCTTCCTTGGCTACCACTCAGGCCTGAAATTCTACCTTAAAACCATATTCTTTTCGATTAAGTAACTAGCAGCCCTGTTGCAATGTATTACACTTGGAAAGAACTAAGTAGACCCCATTTTCCCTAACAGTCACTGACACTTTAATGAAAATTACTGTATCAAGTCCTATTCTAAGGGCAGTTATGTGAGAGAATAAAGATGGTTTGGGGCATGCAATGTACTATCCCCCTAGTGGGAAGGTCTGCTTAGGCTGACAGAATTCAGAGTCCTTTGGCCATTTTGAAGGATCCTTTGGAGGACAAGAGACGTGGAAGGCAAACTTCCTTTTGCTGTGTCTTTGTCTAGAGTAATCCCAGGGTAGTAAGACATCTAACTTGGTATTACCTGTTCAGCAGCCTTGGTGTTTCCTGGTGTGACTAAGAGTGGGACTCCTGTTAACTTGTTGGAGCAGCTGAGAACTCAGCTTTCTTCCTTTGGCCTACAATAATCTCACGCTATTTTGACCTTGCTGTTTGGTATATGCATTGAACTTCTCAAGGGCCCAGGGTTAGTGATATTAACAGGGCAAGACACACATCTAAGAAATTATTCTTACATGAACATGGCCCTCTGTGGAAAGATCTATAGGAGACAGATCATGGATGCAAAAATATTGGAGAAATAAGAGTTTTTTTAAAAAAAATCATACTTAGTCTAGTCCTGACCCTCTCAAAGTGGGCTGCATACATATCTGAGAGCACAGAATTGTGAGTTATGTAGAAACCAAACACGGTGCATCTTCCTGAGTGTCAATTTTACCAGGTAATTAAGTGTTTTAAGTGCTAGTTTTAAATTAAAACAAGCTTGACTGTATCATGGAATGGAATATGGCAGCCACAGTAATACTTGTAACAAGCGCCAAAGAAAATGAATACATGATCACAGAAAACAGGTCGTAGATCTTAGAAATCCTCTAGGCCTGTATTTTCACAAACGACTGTGGATCAGATCACCTGCAGAACTTCAAAAGAAACGTCAAAACACCACCAAGGCTGGGCCCCTTTCCAAATGGATTCTAGAATACTGATATTTCTCCAAAGCCTCTCAGGTGATTTGAAAGTGCATCCATTGTTCTATCTATCATATGCTTCTCACCAGGATATGCTATATAGCGTGTGAGGCCTAGTACAGAATAGAAATGCAGAGCCTTTGTTATAAATTACTAAGAATTTTCAATGGTGGCAGCAGAGCATTAAACTAAGCACAGAGCCTGAGTGCAGTGCCCAGTGCTCACGCCCATGAAGTCAGTCCTGCCCCTTAGAAGCAGGAAGAGCATATTCAGCACCCTTCCTCTGCATGTGCTAGTTAAGGGGGCACGCACACACACACACACACACACACACACACACACGCCTGGGTAGTTTAGAGATACCCCTTGGTAGAAGTATTTGGCAGAGATTAAATGTGGTTTTCTTAATGTGAAAACACATTTGTTTATCTAAGTTGAGAATGAAACTCACATCTTGGCTCTGAACTACCTTGGCTGGGTTTTAAATTCTAGTGTATATTTTTTCCCCAAATCACAACCTCCCTCCCCATTCCTACACAATTTCTCATACATCTAAATCTTTATCCAGAATTATAACTCAGATTACTGGGAAGTGTTTTGTCCTTTTGACCACAACTGAGCTGTGGTCTTTTTTTGAAATAACTGTGTCTGCTGTGTTGGGGAGTGATGAGGACTAAACAAGGTTACACGTGTGCACACACACATGCACACACATGTGTGTGATGGGGTTACACGCAAACACACTCCAACATCAGAGAAGGAAAAGTCGGCAGAGCCTCTAAGAATTACAGATCTGAGAATAAGCCTCACAGTAAGGAGTTCAGGAGACTGTCTTCTCCTGAGGAGGAGAAAGCCTGCTGGATAAAGACTTTGGTGGGGGCAGGAGCAGCTGCACATGTGTGGTCCTGGGGGAAATGCAGGGAGGAGAGGACCCGATGATCTGCTGAAGGAACGGAGTGCATTTGTACTCTGGAGAACAGCACACAGGCAAGGTACAGAGAGTTAATGAACCAAGGGGAGGATAGGCACACCGGAGAATTCAGAGTAAGAGAATAAAATTCTCATTACATCGTCTCTGGAATTAACATGCAAGCTTTCCTCTCACCCAGGGCTTCTTTTCGGTATTGGCTGCTATGAAATACTTGGGGCCAAAGACAAGAACAGAGCCCTAGAGGAAAGAAGGTGATTCATGTAGCTAGGAATTTGCAGCCAACCTGGGAGACACAGCAGACAGAGGGGGCCAGAGCCTGTAGGATTGCAGAAGCTTTCTCAAAGCCCTGGAAATCATTAGCCAGTCCTGATGGCAAGAGCAGTCTGCTCGGATGGGTCTGTGGAGAGACCCAGTGTGGGCCCTTCTGTGACGACCACTGTTCACCTCTCTGATACTTAATGTCTGAGGCTCATCCCTTATTATCTGAAGACCATCTTTCAACCCAGAACCTTATACAAATGAAAAAGAGTTCACTGAGACCTAGAAAGTCCATAGGATGGAATAGACCATAAACAGTCTGCTAAATGTATAACTGCAGGGCATGAACATGTATAGTGAGGTAATGACACAAAACAAACCACAAATCCTGCAGAGAGGTTCTTGTTGCAGTGGTCAGGGCAGATTTTCAGGTCAGGTAAATGTGAGTTCTGCTCCCATCTCTGAGTACTTGGAGACAGATTACTCAACCTCTCTTAGACTTATTTTCTCCAAATAAAAAAGACATGGTGTTGAATACCTGTTTTATAAATTTGTCTTGAGGATTAAATGAGAAGGTGTAGGCAAAGGTCTTAGCATAGAAAATAGAAGGTATTCAGTATACTTATACATACATACTATTTAGTAGGCTAGTAGGCACATAGCAAGTATTCACTAATAATTATTGTTAGCTATCAATCCTTTCCTTCCCTCTGTGCCCACTTTTGGGATACATGAAAACGTCTGCCAAGAGAGACTTAAAAAGGAGATGTTTCTGGTCAGGTTCTGGCTAGGTTTTAAGATATTCTTGTCCTAATTTCATGTACTTGGCTGGTCTTCTATGCCCCACAGGCCCTTGTCCACAAAGAGCCTAACAGCCTGGGTCATAACAGGCTCGGTAACAGGGCTGATACGTTAATAAAAAGACAGATTTCTCAGCCTCTGTCTTCTGTTGTTTTCAGACATTATACTGGGAGCTTCAGTTGCGACTGCAATCCTGATTTACTTCCTGATCAATTTGGACAATGCTGGAAAATGAAGTGGTTCCTTCTATTTCTTCCAATGTGTGTCAAGAGGCAAGACCTCAGAATTGTGACTCTTAGAGCTACCTTCTAGCAGCCAGAAAGAGAACTCACACAGATCAAAAGGTCCCATGGAGTACATGCCTTTTCAAAAATGCATCTTTGAGCATTCTGTTGCAAAATGAGATAAGTAAAGATGATGAAGTGAGACTTTTTTTTAAACAAAGCTTTTCATTAATAGGATTATCTTCTGTGCCAAGATTATGGTATGCCTTACAGCTTCCCTGGTGGCTCAGATGGTAAAGCGTCTGTCTACAATGTGGGAGACCTGGGTTCGAGCCCTGGGTTGGGAAGATCCCTGGAGAAGGAAATGGCAATCCACTCCAGTACTATTGCCTGGAAAATCCCATGGACAGAGGAGCCTGGTAGGCTACAGTCTATGGGATCGCAAAAAGTCGGACACGACTGAGACTTCACTTTCACTTTGGGTATCAAGATGTGTTGGTTTTTTTTTTTTCTTAAGCTTTTGATTTATTTATTTGCTGCATTGGTCTTAGTTGTGGCACATGGGATCTTTCATTGCAGTGTACAGAGTCTCTGGGTATGGCACACATGCTCAGTAGTTGGGGCACAAGGGCCCAGTTGCTTCAAGGCATGTGGGATCTTAGTTCCCTGACCAGGGATCGAACCCACATCCCCTGCATTGCAAGGTAGATTCTTAATTACTGGACCACCAGGGATGTCTC
The DNA here is from genome assembly GCF_042477335.2 of Ovis canadensis. Classification (NCBI taxonomy): domain Eukaryota; kingdom Metazoa; phylum Chordata; class Mammalia; order Artiodactyla; family Bovidae; genus Ovis; species Ovis canadensis. The sequence goes on from NC_091248.1 coordinate 85,238,327, forward strand.
TAACTTTTTTTTTTTTTTAGCGTTTTAATTTTATATTGGAGTATAGTCCCTGGAGAATCCCATGGACAGAAGAGCCTGGTGAACTACAGTCCACTGGGTCACAAAGAGTCAGACAGGACTGAAGCAATTTAGCACGCACACGTATAGTTGATTGACAATGTTGTGATACATTCAAGTGCATAGCAAAATGATTTGGTTATTCATATACATGTTTCTGTTCTTTTTTAGGGCTTCCCTGGTAACTCAGTGGTAAAGAATCCACCTGCTAAGGCAGGAGACCCAGGTTCAATCCCTGGGCTGGGACAATGCTCTGGAGAAGGAAATGGCAACCCACTCCAGTATTCTTGCCTGGGAAATTCCATGGACAGAAGAGTCTGGCAGGCTACAGTCTATGGGGTAGCAAAGAGTTGGACACCATTGAACAGGTAAACAACAGTGTTGTTTTCAATTTCTTTACCCATTTAGGTTATTACATAATATTGAGCAGAGTTCCCTGTGCTACATGAGCACAGTGCTGTATTTAAAATAGATAAACAAGATGTGCTTTTTGTGTGTGTGAAATTATAGATGAGGTTTTTTTATGCCCTGATTTGGAAAAACAAAAAGTAGGCAAACCTATCTTTCCCCCTACTACCATTCAATTAAAAAAAAATTATTTTTACCAGCTCATGAAATAAAAATGCTGGAAACCACTGATATGGACCACCCTGGCTGTTTGGGGAAAGGTAAATAATTTCCAGATTAGCAGCTATCTGGAACATTTCCCCAGATGATAGACCCCTGGGCTTTTGCTGCATAAATTATTTCGTGTGTCTTATATGGTGAATATGGCAAATGAGAGTGAAAGGAGTTTTATGAGAGTTCATAGGTTCCCCCAATAAACCAATGGTGTATAATAAGGAGGGATGCAAGGTCAAGCACGCTGCTCACACTCCCACAGTGGATACAACCCTTCTTTTACGTACACAGGCCTGAGCCCATTCACTGTTGATGCTGATCCAGTACGTCCAAAATATTACGTTAATATTTTAAAACTTTAAAAATAAAATATCTTTTGTTAGAGTTTCAACTTCAGCCTGGTTTTGTTTGGGTTAAAAGACTGTGTTTCTTTTTTTTGGTGAGGGTCCAGCATTGTAAAGGGGCTCCCCAGTGGCTCACTGGTAAAGAATCCTCCTGCAATGCCACAGATGCAGGAGACTCGGCTTTGCTCTCTGGGTGGGGAGGATCCCCTGGAGGAGGGTATGGCAACCCATGCCAGTATTCTTGCCTGAAAAATCCCATGGACATGGGGTCGCAAAGACTTGGACATGACTGAAGCAACTGGGTGTGGCACGAGATATTGTAAAATCGGTCCTTTCATCATTATAACTGGTAGGTCCCAAACTTCACTAGCCATGAGGTTGCATTTCCAGTGAGATATCCTGAATTATGTGTTTGGCCCTATCTTCTCACGTTTGCCAACCTGCTTCAGTGAGTATTTCTAGAACTCTCTGAGAAGAGTTCATGAGATTCTCTTAACTTTCCTGGGAGTTACATGATACTGGGCTCCATCCCTGGATGGGGAAGATCCCCCGCAGAGGGCATGGCAACCCACTCCAGTATTCTTGCCTGAAGAATCCTATGCACAGAGGAGCCTGGCAGGCTACAGCCCGTGGGGGTCACAAAGAGTCAGACATGACTGAGCGACTTTCACTTTCACTTTTCACAAGATACTGACCAGCCGCCATTGGACCCTCACACCATCCCGTGGCCCCAGGTCATTCTGCCTTTCCGCTAGGCCTCAGTCTCCCTCATCCTCTCTTCATCTCCCAGGCCATTGTGGCTCATTTCTGCTGCCTCTGCCTGGAATGACTATTCATTCAAATCCTCCCCCTCCTCCAAGGTTCTGCTCAAGTCACACTTCCTCTAGGAATTCTGCAATCCCTAGCATACAAATAGCCTCTTCTCACTTTCCTGATGCACTCTGTTCTCCCCGAATCCAGGGCGCATGTGATGAAAGCTGAAATGGCTATTTGTATGTCTATCTTCCTGCACTTCCCGTCATCATGCAGCTTTGGATGCAAGGACTAGATCATTTGCTTCTTTTTCTTCTAACTCACTGAAGAACTGGCCCAGTATATTAAACACAGTAAGTCTGGTAAATACTAAATAAAACTGAATTGCCTTAAATTCTCAACTAAGCTGTACTCAACTGATTGTCATACTTCTCTGGAGTGTTTAAGAAAAAACTGTTTCCGCCAATAGGAATATTCGCTTTAATCAGTCCACAGAGGGAAATAACAACTCTTGAACCTTCCAGGAAACCACAGAGGATGAGTAGTCTCAATCACATTCAGGAAGGGAAAGTGCCAGATAAGTATATGGATTCATGACAAGAATCCGCACTGTGTCCCCCACCAGTCACTCCAAACAACATCGCTAGTCGATTTTGCGCAATATTAGCCTCTTTTAACCAGCCATCATTTCCTCTTTAAAGAAAATAATAAGAAGAGTTAAGGGCAAGTCGGGAAAAAAAAGCCTTTGAATTAAAATCTTAGCTTTTCTTTGAACATCCAGATGATTAAATGAGATCCAGACGAAAGCAGGCAATTTCCAAAAAATAAAACCCAGCCGGGGGTATCTGCATTCTCTCATGTTTCTCCTGGTAACCCCGTGGTAAAGTAAAGTAATGATTGATTCGGAGAGAATTATGGCTATTATAAACTGTAATCAGTGGTGGATGAGAATAATTACACAGGGAAAGGGGAAAAAAGCTGAAACATGGCTGAGCAGTGTTCTGATGGATGGGGAAGTCATTTCCTGGCCGTTAATGACTGATTTTTCAACAGTCAGCACACAAGCTTTAATCCCAGAGGCGAGAAGGAGAAAAAAAACGGCCACACTATTAAGGATGCTACTGATGTAACCTTACCAGTTTTAATCTGAATATAGTTGGTGCCTAGCCCCCTGTCTGTCCCTGCAATTGCAAACATACCCTTTGGGGGTGAGGTTAGGGCTGGCCTTTATCTGACAGACACCAGAAGGAGTTATGGTTGGAGAGAAATCTCTTATATTGTGGTAGTGGGATACAGCATCCCGATGTCACAGCATTGTAGGTTGCTAGAACTAGAAGGGCCACAGAAATCCCTTAATTCTGTTTATTTTATAGATGAGCCCAGAAAGGTGAAGTAACATGTTCAAGTCACACAGCTGATCGGCTTTAGCTTTAAGGAGAAATTGCCCACACAGGACCAGAAGGGAGGTTGGCTTTGTCAAACAGGCATGATGGGATCTCTGAGGGAGACAGCTTTGCTAAACCTCTTTCAAAACTGGCATCAGCTTAGTCTCTTGCCCAGTGAGCCAGGCTTTGGAGTTCAGTATCCTGCCTGCATGAGTTGTTATGGGGGAGGTTACAAGAGAGCTGAGAGGCCATGGTCTTGCTTTCGTTTACAGACCAGCAGTGAGTCCTGTAGCCTGTGACACTGACCTAGAGAGAGAGAGACAGAGGACCCAGTTTATCTTATCGTTTGCAGCCATAAAGCAAGATAACTGATGGAAATAGATTAAAAGTCATAAAACTGTGTAAAGCAGAACAGCCAAAAGTCGGTTGGTGACAGCAACCCCCTTTGGAGCCCCATGATTTCAAAGAGCCTTTGGAATACTTTAGTGAAGTACTGGGTCTCTCTCTCTCTCTCATCTCTAGTGCAGAGTCTCCTAAAGCAGAGAAGATGGGTGATAGTGACGAGCCTGTGACAAATTCCAGCAACCTCTCCTCTCTCCCCCATTCAAGGACAAAGCACATGAGAAGGAATGAGCGGATCGTCTTCTAAGAAAATATGACTGCCTCTGGGACTAAATTATGTCAAGATATAAGATCAGGAATGTCCAGATGCTGTTTATCCCTTCTTAATTAAATTTGGACTTCTTTAGGGGAAAAACTACCTCAGTTCCAGGAAAAGTTGTTTTGACTCTGAGGCTATTTGGACTTTGTTTTATGAAAACAAACATTTTAATCAAGATACCACCATTCCTGAATTTTCACTGTGAAGGTATTTTCTGAAGCAAACTCTCTTGAGCAAGTAATAACTGAATAATGATAATCTATTCAACACTTTTAAATCATCTCAGTATTTTCTCTGTTTCCACTTTTAGTTTCCTGAGACTATTTTCGTCAGAATCAATCCCTTTCCAGTGACATTTTACAATAATGCTTTGAGAAATTATTTGTCCACCTGGCATTTTTTTTACCCTTCTTCTAGCAAGCACACCTTACTTGTCCTTTAGGGAAATGTGATTCCCCACTTCTACAGGATCCCATATATCCACAAGTCCCAGAGCAGCATCCCAGTCTGCCAGCCCTTCACCCCATCAGCTCTCCACTTTACAAGGCCTCTACATGACCCCAAATGCAGAAGAGGGCCATGATCCTGAGGGCTAGTCCAGGTCCTCCATTTCCAAGCCAGAGTGATTGGCGTTGAGAAGGTCGTTTTTATTGAGCTTTATTACATAGATGCTGAGAAAGTGTGTGCATGCCTGATCAATTTGGAGCAATAGCTGCAAGGAGATGGTTTTTGAGCTGCCAGTATTATCTTCCCATCTGTTGGCAAAGAGAGAGAGAAAGAGACTGAGGGAGAAAGAAACCCTGTATGTCATCCAAGCCCTTGGATCCACCAGAGCCTGACTTTTGAAATCTGATAATGGTGGACTTCTCAGCTATGTGCATGGATGGACTCCTCTTGTGCTGTAAACTAGATGGAATCAGGTTACCTTCTCTTTAACTACTCAAAGTCCTGACAAAGACTAATGCTTTTCACTGGACTTGCTCTGATTTAAATTTTGACCGGAGAGTTTAGTACTTATTTTCAAAATTGAAATATTTATAGTGAATTATTTTGCTAGTAACAAAGACCTTATAGAGCAGAAACATGTATCCTTTGACTATAACTTGGATTTCCAAGCCCATTATGCATCCAGTTACAACCAATCTTTGCATCATATGTTTGGCATGTATGAACAAATGATTGAACAGACAGATGGGCTAAAAGTCTTTCAGATATTACCCAGAACCTACTGGAGGCCTCCATCCTGCCAATGAGCTATTGGAGTGAATACATACTTTTCTTAACCATGCATGTGTGCAAACACACACACACCCCAACACTGTCCTATTAAGCTTAACTAGAAAAAAAGCAAAAAGTCTCTGAAGAAATATTGGAAATGATTGCTTAAAATGTGATTTAAGGAAGCATGCCATTCCCCCACACATGTGCACATGCTAAGTCACTTCAGTTGTGTCCTACTCTTTTCGACCCTATAGACTGTAGTCCATAAGGCTCCTCTGTCCATGGGATTCTCCAGGCAAGAATACTGGAATGGGTTGCCATGCCCTTCTCCAGGGGATCTTCCTGTCCTAGAGGTTGACTTATGTCTCTTATATTTCCTGCATTGGCAGGCGAGTTCTTTATCGCTAGCGCCACTGGGAAGCCCTCCATTATAGGTAACACCAAAGGTAGGATCAAATTTTAAGAACTCCAAAGGGAGGCGGAAATTACAGAGGGGAAATTTAGATATCTGGCTCAGCATCCCTTCCCCTTTCCCTCTGGAGTCCTCCCTTTTTCTGCTATGTCTCTAAGGATTTAGTCATGAATAATGAAGCCCTCCATTCCTCACAGGCTTCACCCTGCTCTGCACCACGCCTCCAGGATAAGAGCATGGCGGGCATTGAAGTCCTGACCAAGTCCTAAGAGCTCTCAGGTGTGGAGGTTGAGTGCTCGAGGCTGCGGGCCAAGGCATTCCCAAGGCTCTTCCCCATAAGAGGATCCTTGGGAGGGTGCCACATGGCATGAGGGGGAACCTGGCAGAACACTGGTCAGTGACTGGCAGAACAGGGTGGTGGGGCAGTCAGGCCAGCCAAGCACACAAGGTGTTCCATAGCTGGTTCTGGCCTTGCTCTGCTCTAAGAGAAAACACCCTACCTGGCCCTACGCCATGCGTGTGGAGTGCAGTTTCTCACTTGGGAGGAGGAAGAGAAGCTGTCCCTGGGGACAGATATCAATTAAAATCACTGTCACCGTGATGGCACACAGCTTCTGCTCCAGGCAGGGCCTTCCCCATTTGATTCTGTCAAGATGGCCATCTTCACGAAGAGTAAATGGATTATTCTGCAACAGTCACTTAACCCCAGAAAATGAAGACAGGCCCTATCACAGCTATTGCGTGTCTCTTTGTCTAATCTGTTGATGGCCTCCTGGGTGTGACGTATTTCTGTGGGCTTACCAGTAGGTCAATTTGCTGTATTGGTGGGTCTCTGAAGATAATCATGAAACTTTATATATATATATATATATATATATATATATCCATTTATATATATATATCCATATATATATATCCATATATATATACATTTATATATATATATATATCCAATTGCTTGCTCAGTGGTTTCAATCATGTCTGATTCTTTGTGACTCCATGCACTGTAGTCCACCAGGCTCCTCTGTCCATGGAATTCTCCAGGCAAGAACACTGGAGTGGGTTGCCATTCCCTTCTTCAGCTCACTGGCATATGCCACCCCAAATCCCCCTCTCGCCCAAGCTCCAGTGGTGAACCCACCACTTGCCATGATCCCAGGGAGGTCTCTTGCTTAGCACTGGCAAAGTGCATAGCCCCTTCCCTAGGACGTGGAGGGCAGCCCTGGCCTCAATATGACCACCACTTTGCCCTGCAGAGGAAACACCTGTGAGGCCAGTTAGAAAGCTGCCGGTAGACTCGGCTTCTGACCTCGGGCTGGCACTTTCCATCTGGCCTCCCCAGGGCATCTGAACACTTAGTAGCTGAATACTACTCTGGAGGTGCTCTCGGCTATTTGTGTAAGTGATGGCTCCCTGTGAGGTGTGTGTATTATTCAGAGAGAGGCAGGGGGATGAGCTGCCTGGGGGCAGAGTCTTGCCGAGTGACTGAGTGAATAATGGGCCTTAGCAAGGGCAGCAGCTCATGGCTGCCAGCCCCCACCCCATCCACATCCACGCTCCAGCCTTTACCAGATTCGCTTCCATTTGGTTGAGCCCAGAAGCTCCGAACTCAGAAAAGGGTGGGGGAGGGTGCAGAAATAACCCAAACCCAGGATAGAGAACAAACAGAGTAGAAAAGCCTGTTTAGAAAAGATTTAGGCATAAAGACATTTTTATATATTTTTAAAGCACCAATAAATTCCTTCTCATAAAAATGACAGGAAACCAATTTGGAATGAAAGGGAGAAACTTACAGAATTACCTAAGATACTTGAAAGCAAATGAACACAAGAGAAAAGAGCTCAGAACCTTGGCAGTGATGGAGGTTAAGAGGCCTTTGCTGGCTTACCTTGAACTCAGCGCTGCCCTGCAGTAGTAGCCTGACTCCACACCAGCAGAGGTGCCCTCCTAGAGGCTGTGCGAGTTCAGGGGACAAAGTCAAGGCATGAAGGGATCCCAGGACCAATATAGCTCTCTATTGAAAATCTGCCCATTGAGGTGTCTGCTGAGACCTGGTCTTCCCCCTCCCAAAGTGGGATGTCCAGGTAGGGTTACATGCCCTGTGAGGGTCTTTGAGGGCCCCTTAGCCCTCTGAGTCAGCTGTTTTAAGATTGTCTGGGACTCTGCATTCATTAGCTAGGCCTATCTTGTTTCTCTTAGTTCACAATGCATAGAACATTTCTCCTAAAAATTGTGAAACACTGATTTTGTTTTTAAATGTCTACTTTTATTTTCTTTTCTCAAATCTTAGCTAAATTTTAAATTAGAAAAATATTGTTTTAAAATACATGTTACTTAGTTTTTTGATTACAGAAGTAACCTACTTTCATACATCTAGAAAAACCAAGAAAAGTACAAAATATTCACCCTTAGTAATATTTGGATGTTGTTATTCTTTTCCTTCTTTTCAGTGATCCTGGAAAGATAAATCCTAGACCCTTGGGTCTTTCTTTGAATTGGGGCATTTTTGAGAAGTCCCGGGAAGTAATCTGTAAAACACAGTATGCTGTAAAACACACTATACCAGCCCCTTCTCAGAGATGCTCAGAGGAGTTTTGCAGAGAAGTATCATTGTTAAGACTTGGTTTACAAAGTCTCAAAATCTTGTTTGATTCCAGAGCACTTTGTTTCACAGAACATACATTGCCATCCTGTGGAACTATTCTGCATACACAGTTTTGAAACTGCTGTTTTATCATGAGAAAATGTAGCAGCCTGCTGCCTTTTCTTGTGACGCTGGCTTGAACGCTCTAAAGAGCAGCTGGTTGACATCCCCAGGCCCTCATATGATGATGTTAATTCAGGGGCTGGTCTTTGAAATACCATTGATTGCAATTCCAGTTTGATATATTGGATAGTTTTATTATTGTGCCTCCTCTTACTGTTCTGTTAAAAACATTCAGTGTCTTGTTTCCTAATGATTATCATCATCATTATCATTAATGACATTTATTGAACATTCACTGCTTCCAGGCACTGTGCTGAGCCCTTCACGTGAATTACCCTATTTAACCTCACACCAGCTTTATCAGGGAGACAATATTATTCTTCTCATTTATTAGATGAGAAAACTGAGGCTCAAATTGGTTAAGTAATGTGCCTGGGGTCAATTAGCTACTAAGTGGTTCAACCGGGATTGAAATTCATATGCCCTGTCTGTTCTTAACCATCACATGCTATTCATTTTAAATATCTCAGGTCCAAGGTTTGCAAACATCCATGGAGATTTAGTGTGCACATCTCAAGATCTTATGGACTTTCCCCCTCAACATCTTTATAGCTCTAATCTATCTAATCACCTAGCTGCCTTCCCTTTCTCTTCTGGCCCTTTCCTCTAGCAAGTATTTATTTAAATTTCTACTACATTTCAAACACCAAGTTAAATGTGAACATGAAAATTCAGTTTGAGACTTAGTTTCTTTCCTTAGGAGACTGAGAGTTCATTGTAAGATTCGAATGAGTGAGACAACACAGAGGAATTACATCTACATCAATGGGAGTCAGAGAGAATCCCCTAGAGTGGCTGATAAGAGAGGTGAATTTTAAAGCATAGGTGCCCACTAACAAGGCCAAGGACTGACATTCCAACATCAGGTATGTGAAAACAGACAGGTATGTGGAGGCCAAGGAGCCACAAGTGCTGGAGCTGGGTTGGGCTGAAATGAAGGCAATGGGCTCAGACAGGAGGAAGACTAGCAGGACAGGTAGTCTGGTCTAGAAGAGACCCTGTGTGCTAAACGGAGGGATTTTAGGTGTGTGGAGAATGAGACAATTAAGTTTGTGTTTCAGAAAAACCCCTCCACCATCAGTGGGGAGCTGCCTGAGGAAAACCTACCTACTATTTGACTTGTCCATCCTCCTAGAACTGTGTTAACAGTGTTATTTTTTTTTTAAAGCATGTTTTTTTTTTCTGTGCTCAAATCTTAGCTAAATCTTAAATTTGACAAAACTGCTTTAAGATAAACATTAAGTACTTTTTATTATAGAATTTATATATTTATATTCTACACATTTAAAAACACAGAAAAGTAAGAGAGGTTTACCCTTCTTATTACCTTAGGGAGCTATGTTTGGAGGTTGTGTATTCTTTTTTTCTTCTTCATTCTCCCCCACCTTCTCTCATTTTCTCTCATATGTATGCATTTTATTTAGTCATTTATTCATTCATCTATTTATTCAACTGGTATTTATTGAACATCAACTCTGTGCCAGACATTGTTGTAGGCACTGGGGAAATAGCAGTAACAGCACAGTACCTCAAGGAGCATAAATTCTAAAGAGAGAAATTCTGACAATAGATAAGCAAATAGATGTAAAACAGGAAGGAAGGAGGGCAGGGCACACCCTTTGAAAGAATAACATAGCCTGAGCACGCAACACAAACTGGTTAGAACCAAATGGGTCCACGATGGTGGACAGGTCGACTTCCACTAGACCTTGAGCTGCAGCAAACACTCATTGTAACACATCAGCAGAATAAATGACAGACTCTCACGTGCCATGAAAGTTCTAGGGCTGAGCATCAGAGACCAAACAGTGGCACTTCCGGGAAACCTCAGTGGAGACTGGCCATCTTATGCAGAGTGGTCTGAAAAGACCTCTGATAACATGAGGCATTCAATAGAGCTGCGAAAAGAGTAGAGAAGCAAGCTGAGAAGCAAACTCAGGCAAAGAGTGTTCTGGGCAGAGGGAAATCAAGTGCCAAGGGCCTGGGATGAAAGAATGCTTAGCATATTTGAGGAACCTCTCATGACTGAAAGAGAAGGAGTAAAGGGGAGAACAATAGATGAAGTCATGGAGGGAGAGGGAGCCAGAGCAGAATTGTTAGAGAACAAATTCTTGGAAGGGCTCATAGAGACCTGTTTAGGAGGCTAATTAAATATTCTGCTGAAGAGGTGATGGTGGTCTGGACTGGTGGGGTCGTGGTGAAGTGGTGAGAGGCAGTCAGATCTGGATCCACTTCCAAAGCAGTGGGAAGGGATGTGTGAGGCAAGGGTCAGAAGATAACAGTTTTAATGGAGGTTTTGGTCAAGAATGTATAGTATTTGTTTATGTATATACTTACATATCTTTCTATACAGTTGAAAATAATTTTATATCCTGCTCTGTCCCTGGAGAAGGCAAGGGCAACCCACTCCAGTACTCTTGCCTGGAAAATCCCATGGATGGAGGAGCCTGGTAGACTGCAGTCCATGGGGTCGCTAAGAGTCGGACATGACTGAGTGACTTCCCTTTCACTTTTCACTTTCATGCATTGGAGAAGGAAATGGCAACCCACTCCAGTGGTCTTGCTTGGAGAATCCCAGGGACAGAGGAGCCTAGTGGGCTGCTGTCTAGGGGGTCGCACAAAGTTGGACATGATTGAAGCGACTTAGCAGCAGCAGCAGCTCTGTCCCACCAGTCTATTTATTCTAAAAGCAAAAAGCTAAAGGATGTGAACAGCAGACATACTTCCTGTTTACTTTTTTTATCCTTATCTACCCTTTTCTCTTTTTCTTGTTGGACAAAGAAAATATACACAAATTAAGCCATGCATTCTGGATTTTGCTTGTGAGGGGCCTCCGCTAGAGGCTGCACTTTATTTGAACTGTGTGGCCCGTGGCCAAGGGAAATAAAGTTTAATTAATGCTAATTTTTCTAACCCCTTTCTTTGCCTTTTCAGCAAAATAAAACTACCTTTGGGAGAATGGGCAAAAAAAAAAAAGATAAAACAGATACCACACCACTAAATCTAGCCATTGATACAGCTAAAATATTTTGTTATGTCACTGTATTTGGTCATAAACAATAAAATAATTTTTGGCTTACTCCTTCCCCTATCTACCTCTCTCTAAGTTTGAACAAGTCAGTTTGATTTTCATTTATCTTTATTTCCTTAGAAGATTTAGACGACCTGTGAGTTTGTTTGTATTGGGCTGTGATCTGAGAGCTGGTCTTGGTTGGCTGTTATTACAGCTCGATTGTAGAGTATGGAGAGAGCTAGCAAGGTGGGCCACCTGCTGGGATGCTCATTAGGGTATATTTGTTGGCCTTTAGTGTCTGTGAAATCACATTAGACTAGCTTCTTAGGGCCTAGCTATTAGGAAGCAATCTTTGCCTATTTCCATAAGTAACAGTCTTTCCTTAATTAAGTTTAGAAACAAGGCCTGTCCTTGTTGTTTTATAGTAAAGACCCTCAGCAGCTAGTATTTAAGGGGTTGCTTTCCTGCCTTTGGTCTACTTGCTGAACATTTTAAGGTTATGTTTATAAAGTAGTTAAAGTGTAGACTATGAAGTGATCTCGAAACTAGAGCATTCCCATGAGAAAATGGTATAACTTAAAGCCTTAGAGTCTTATGGCTAGATAATTGTTTGAAAGAATCGATTCCGGTCCCATTGTCTCCCTCATTTCCCCATGCCCAGATCAAAAAACAAAGCAAACAAAACAAGCAAATGAACACAAAATTCTCCACCACTATCCTCCACTATTACCTCCATCCTATTTTTAAAATGAGGACGCCCAGGCCTAGAGTGTGAGGGGTCACCCAACCTGTGAACTGCAGAGCTAGTGTGAGCCAAGTGAGGCTTGGCTCAGGAGGTTAGCACCGAGGACCCAGTGGCTGCCATGAAAACCCAAACACATTTGCTGTTTGGTTACTCTTCGGCCCTGGCTTTGGATTACATCACAAGTGAGGGCAGTGACACATCTCACCTGGACCACTGCAGTGGCCTCCAAAGTAACATCCCTTTATAACCCTATCTCTCCTCCAGTTCCTACTGGAAAGATCTGGGGCACTGAGAGCTGAGGGAGGTTGGGGCAAAGGAGTGGAAGCTTGGAGCCGCACAGAGATGAAACCAAGTGTTGTGACATGGAGCTGCCTTTAGTGGAGAGCTGTATTTGTATATGAGCCTTATTCCTGCTGATGGTGGAAAACACTTATCTTCAAAATTCAAGCTACATCATTCTCTTCTGGTCATAATAATAGCCTCTTTAGAAAAAAATTACCTTCCTCCTCTCAAGGGCTTCCCCTACCTCCTCCTGCACAAAGAAGCATCTTGGTTAGTTGCATGGAAAATCCATGTATCCTCTTGGCATTGGGATATTTATTTCTCTAGGACTTTGTTGAATCTGTCACGGAGTGCTTGAGGTTGATGAGTCTACCTGTGACCAGGCATGCCGCTCCTGGTGTTCCTTTCATCCTCCACAGGTTTGCTTGTGTGTCCTTATGACATGGCAGATGGCTTCCTTCAATGTGAGTGATCCAAAAGACCAAGGCAAAAACTCCAGTCCCTTTATAAACTAGCTGTGGAAGCCATATGTTCCCATGTTTGCTGTATTCTGTTGGTCACATGATCAAACCCTGATGCATGGTGGGAGGGACCTATACAAAGGTGCAAATATGCGGAGACAGGGATCATTGGCATCCATCTTGGAGTTTAGTTTCCATAGCAACTGAGGTATGTGTGCTCTGGTGGGAACAGATGACCCAGCAGACAATTTAGAGAGCTCTATATACTATCACTAAATTCACTGCTCTGTCAGTGAAACTTTCAATAATATATACGCTGTGAGAAGGACTTGAGATTAGGAGGAACTCAAATATATCTCATGTGGAAATATTCTTACTCACAGCCTCTTCATGTTCCTTAGTCTTGGAATTACAAATAACGCCCCCTCTGTCATTTTGTTATGTCAGAGGTAAGTATTTAGAAATCCATTCTCGGTGAGCACCTTAGAGGGGAATGTGTCTTAAGTGTCATTTAGTATTGTGCAACCATCTCAGCCAAGGCACCCTCTAGATAGTAACTTGTTATTTCTCTTAATTTATGGATGGTTTGTCATTGAGACTTACTGGGAGAAGAAAAGGAGGACCCAGAGGACCCATGAAGTCTTTCCACCAGTATTTATTTTAGATAAAGACAGTCCTTCTCACTTTTGTTAACAAAATTCATGCAGTGCAGTACACATTTATGGAATCTCACCATGTTAGAACTGAAAGAGATTTCAGCAGTCATGCATTCCAGCTCCATTCTTTCGCAGGGAAGGAAGCAAATGCCCTGATCAGTGAGGAGATTTGTCTATTATCAGACAGCTTATCAGAAGCAAATTGAGAACTGGAAGCCAAATTCTTAACCCCAGTCCATTGTGTTTCTTACTACTCCAAGCTGTTTCTAAATCTTCATTTCAAACAATTTTTGATGTAAAATATTCTGCCTTTATCACAAGCTTTCTGATGTAGATCATTCTTTTTTTAAAAAAGGAAGTCATTATTAATTCTTCTGGAGTCAGAGTCTATTTTGAGAATTCCATGTCAGTTACAGGCTCACTTCCAGAAATATGCATATACTCATAGACACACAAGATTTGATGCACAAATTCAGGGAGTGCAGACCACCTGAAGGCCATTCTAGGGGAGTGAGCAAGTCAGGTCACAAAGCCCTGTTTAAAAGTTTATTTATAAACGCTGCTTTAAAAATTAATGTGTTCTGTGCTTCCAAAATTATACTGTAAAAATATTCTTGATGAGCTTTGTTTCCCCAGCATTTAAACAACATTCTCATTTAGATTATGTTACCATCTTTGGAAGCTGAATTGTCTTCTGGCTTCTCCACTTGCAATGATTTTTCCTCAAGACCAAAATATTTCTTTAATGCATCTTCCAATGTATTCTCCTTGTCTTAGGAGATCACCTTTATCTCATTTGATTGAGAATACTTTTGTTTTATAGACTGTTTGATATTTGAAAGACTGTGAGGTTAAATCCACCACCTGTAGACTTTCCCCCACTGTGCATCAGGCATTATTTCATCACTACATGACAATTCCAATCAGAATTCAAAGCTTGCACTGACAGCTTGAGTCTGTGGGGTCATGTCTAAGTTTATCACCTAACAATCCAGAAATAGGTTTCTTTGGGTTGTTCATCTAAGTCATTCATTCTGCTGTCCAGCTAGATGAGTGTTTCATATCTTTCATATTTTCCTCCTTCCTCAAATTCCAGTGCCCCTTCCCTTGTCCTCATCTCAGATGAAGACCTTATTTTCTATTTCACTAATAAATTGAAGCACCCTGAAGAGAACCTTCACAGGCTCCCATGGCCGTATCCTCCCAACTTTCTGCACCTATATTGTGGGGACCAGGTGCTCGCTGATTAGGATAAGTGAACTGTTCAAGGTCAGTCCCTGCTCATGCGTTAGGTCTTATTCCTTCTTTCCTACTCAAAGACACAGCTCCAGCAATCTCTTCTTTTTACTCAAATGTAGCTCAAGCCCTTCTTTCTGTACTGAATTGCTCCAATCAGCATGCAACACTACCATGATTTCTCCACTGTATAACGAAGCTATGATCAGATTTCTCTACTCTCAGTTATAGCAAAACTCCTTGAAAGACTTGTCTCTACCCTCAAGAGTCCATTTGTATTCCTCTTATTCTCTTCTGAATCCACTGCAACCAAGTTTCCACCCCCACCACTCTGGATAAACAGCTCTGGTTAAGGTCACCCATGAATGCCATGCTAGTTACCACAACTACTTACCCAGCCTTGCATGTGCCACCTATTGTTTCTCTGAGACCTGTCCCCAAACTTCTTGTTTGTCAAATGCTCAGGCTATCGCAAATGGAAAGAAGGTGATTTTACCCGTGTGCTCCCCAAATTTGATAATGCTTCATATCCAGCCGTTTTTTATACAATGAAAATTTATGAAACAATTAAGTCCATTCAATGAACTTGTATGGACTTTCATTTCACATGGCATGAAAATGACTTTCATTTATATGGAATGGAAAAATGGACTTTCATTTTACAATGAAAATGTAAAATTTTCTAGTCTACACTACAAAGAGGTGCATTGGCAACTATGCAATAACTCTGGACTGTTTAGGCAAAGAGATAAAATAACGGAGACATTCTGCTGCCCCTGGCCCCCAATCTCTTGGCCTTAGTTGGAGCTGTTTGGGCTTGAAGGATGTGAGCGATGGTCTCAGTGTTTGCTTTCCCTTTTCCTGGCAAGAAGGGCTCAAAGTCTAGAATGTCACATATCTTACTTCAAAGGAAAATGCACAGCATGAAAATGGAGTTTTAGGAGCCAAGCAAGCTGCGCCCTATCTTAACGGACAGCAACCAAGATGGTCTCCATGGGCCCTGGAGTGGATGACCGTGCATCAGACTCCCACGGGAGGCTCAGACTGGTGGACAAGACAGTGGTGGTGGACGCTGGCGGGTGGGGGAAAGCATTCCTAATAGAGCTACATTGGAAGGCTCTGTGTTACAAGTTATTCACAATTTATTGCAGTGGGATATATATGTCTTCCTCACCAACCAGGAGGAGAAAAAAAGGAACTCAATTCATCTTTTAAGAACTCAGACTATTTCTTCTTTGTCTCCTCATGGGGCATTCTCCATTCTATCTCCTTCCAGAATGAAAGGTTCATTTATTTTCCTAGATAAGGTCTGAATAAGGGCAAGATATAATTTAAATGCAGTCAAGGCTTAAGATAAATCAGTCATAAAGAGGCAATTATTTTATATTAAATCTGTGTCCTTTCTAAAAAGGAATTTGTATTTATCAATTAACTCATTTTCACCATTTAATTTTTCTAAAGGAGATCATGAACTTAAAAAAAAAATCATGATTTTTTTTTTTTCTATTTGTAGAAAGATTTAGATAGCTTGGGGATTCATATCATAGTCATCTTTTTTCATCAACATTTTATAAATACTGAGAAGTACTGAAAATCTCATTTTATTAACTTAAACATCTAAAACTCATGCTATATTTCTGTCATACTTTCCAGATTATTAGATTAGTGTTAGGAATACACAACAGGCAACTGAGCACAGCAAAAACTCCAGTGTCATTTGCAACCAGACTTGAGTGTGAATTTCAAGCCTGCACTGCAAGATCTGGGACTTGTTATTTAAACTTACAACATCTCAATATCCTCAACCAAAAATGAGGACACAAAGGACACGTAATGGTGTGACTATCCATTGTTTTTGCCTGGTTGTCATGCATTTTCTTTTCTTCTAAACCAGGTCATTTTTTTTTTTCCCTTAGCAACTGTCCCTCCCCAATTCTTGGCCCATAGAGTCCTGCTGGAACCCATCTCCCTCTAGGTTTGGGGTTGGACACATGAACTTCCAGTCAGGGGATCACATTTCCTTGGCTAGAGTGACAGGTGATAGGTATTTATTCAAGAAAGACCCTCTGTCAGCAAATCTACTGATGGTCAACTATAAGTCTAGACATTGAAGGTTCTCTGGTAACAGAATCCATTAGGAAAATGATAGTGAACAAGACCCCTAATATGCCTGTTTGGACCTATAATCCAGCTGGGAAGACAGACTTTAAATAAATAAAGACAGAGGACAAGACATTGTCTGTGATATTTAGGACTATGATAGAGCTGTGGAGGGGAAAGTCAGGGCTCAGGGAGCATGTTAGAAACTGGAGGGTTAAAAGTCACTTTCCTGAGACTGTCTTGAGTCCCTTTCCTCACTCATAGAATGAGATGGACATAACTGTCCTTCCTATACAAAAAATCAGAAGGGGCCTGAAGAGGATTGGATTCAAGTTTGGGTTTATTCATGGCCCCATGTGCCTCTCTTTCCCTCTCTTCCTTTGAGTGGTCATCAACAGTTGTGTCCCAGGTTCTTCCTCTTCAGCCCTGGCCTTTCTTTAGTCACTTGAGACCATTGGAGCTCTGGTGTTACAATTTGTAATGTAGTCTGTGAATGGCATGAACAATTTATACGGCTTTTAAAAGTTCTATTATGTCATCAAAACTCTGGGACTTAATTAAGGCATGCCACCCAAGGCTTGTGAGGCTCCTTGTCCATCCTCCAAAAGAAAAAGAGCTGTACTTAGAATGCATGGAAATAAATGCAGCCTGTCTGAATGGAGTAAGTGCTCAAAGCACAGGAGCTGTTATGAGTACTAATGAACACATGGGTTCATGGAGAATCATGCCCCTCATGGGCTTGTCAGCCAATCTACCTGTTTTCTCCATTTTCTAGTAATCAGAAAAAAGTTGGTTTGCAGTAATGGTTATCAAGAGAATATAATAAAAGAGCAGACTCCTCTCTTTTCTCCTATGCCAGAAATGAGAACCACCTTGTCCTTGCCTGGCCTCTATGGGGCTGTTATGTGGTCCATTTCCTTTTGTCAGCCATCATAGTAACAGTGTGAGCAGCCTGACCATGCTGCCTTCCACCCCTCCCCCTTTGCACTGGCCTAAACCACCGAATCAACCATTTCCTAGGTCAACTACTTGATCATCATTGACATGATCTGAGCCTCAAAATGTGTTCTTTGTAAAGTGTGTGGACCAAAACTTCTGAATATAAAGAAACACAGGAAGATTTTAATATTCAGTTTTAATGTTTCCACTCTGAATACACCACTCGAACTTTGTACATCTCAGTGTAGTTAGAGAATCTCTCTGTCTAGATACAAAATGCTGTAATTTTTCTTTTGATCAGTTCAGGATTTCAACTCAATTTCTCCGTCAGCTAGAGAAATCCCTAAGGTCTCAGTACTAGGAATAGGTGTGCCTCCAAACAAGATTGTTCTTTTTATCTTTTGGTACTAAGAAGCATGGAGTGGCCCATAGTTCCCTCTTTGCAATGGCCACAAGGAAGCTCAAGCTCAAATTTGCAGCCTGATGTTGGTGAAGACAATGATCTACATACACTAGCAAAATGTAAGGTCTATATTTTATATGTAAACTCAGATGGTAAAGAATCCACCTGCAATGTGGGAGACCTGGGTTTGATCCCTGGGTTGGAAAGATCTCCTGGAGGAGGGCATGGCAGCCCTCTCCAGTATTCTTGCCTTGAGAATCCCCATGGACAGAGGAGCCTGGCAGGCTCCAGTCCACGGGGTTGCAAAGAGTTGGACATGACGGTGACTAAGCACACACACCAGAGAAGGCAATGGCACCCCACTCCAGTACTCTTGCCTGGAGAATCCCATAGGCGGAGGAGCCTGGTAGGAGTCGGACATGACTGAGCGACTTCTCTTTCACTTTTCACTCTCACGCATTGGGGAAGGAAATGGCAACCCACTCCAGTGTTCTTATCTGGAGAATCTCAGGGACGGGGGAGCCTGGTGGGCTGCCATCTATGGGGTCACACAGAGTCGGACACGACTGAAGCGACTTAGCAGCAGCAGCAGCAAGCACACACACACATCCTTGGTTTTGCTTTACTTTTTCCTACTTTTATCTGAATTCCCAACCTTTTCCTCACTTTTAAGATTTTGTTTTCAAATTTATATCACTGGCAAACATAATTCATACTAAAATAAAATGAAAACTCTTAGTCCAGCTGAAAAAGCAACCCCATCTCATGTTGCCCCCGATCACCCTTCTAAATGCATCCCCTGTCACTTTTTCCCTTGTTAACCCTGCCCGCTGCTGCTCCTTACACTCTCCAAGCACTTTTCTGTCTCAGCTTTTGCACTTGCTATTCCCTCTCCCTGCCATGCTCTTCCCTATTAAGGCTCACTCCTCCCTTCATTCAGGCCCCTGCTCCAAT
Organism: Ovis canadensis; assembly: GCF_042477335.2. Taxonomy (NCBI): domain Eukaryota; kingdom Metazoa; phylum Chordata; class Mammalia; order Artiodactyla; family Bovidae; genus Ovis; species Ovis canadensis. The sequence continues at coordinate 85,257,337 of NC_091248.1, forward strand.
GCCACCTCTTCAGATAGGCTGCTTCTGCTCTCCATGTCTAAAGCAGTATCCCCTTATCCCTTTTGCCTCGTACTCTGCTTTTCTTATATTAGAAACTTTATCATGACCTCACATTACAGAATATTTTATATGAGGCAGACTAGGGGAGTAGTTATGAGCACAGATTGGGGAACCGAACTGCATTTATATTCTAGCTTTACCACTTACCAGTTGTGCAGCCTTGACAAGTGATTTTGCCTCTCTGTGCTTCAATCTCTTCCTCTGTAAATAAAAAACATACAAAAATAGCACCTAGAACATAGTAAATGCTAAATATCTCATTTGTAAATAAATAAGTACTACTTTTTGTTTAATCTCTACTTGATCTGTCTTATGTATCACTGTATTTTCAGCTTGAAGAACAGTGCCCAGTATATGGTTGCATTTAAATACTTGTTGAATCAATCCTCTTTGGGAATATAAATGCATTTTAAACCTGAAGTTAAAAAGAATACTGGGCTGAGATTTGAAAGATGGAGATTTCAGTTCTTGCTTTTTCACTCACAAGTTAGTTGATTTTAGGCAAATTAGTTAAAATTTGCCCAAATCAACTACAAACCTAGAATGAGACATCGCAACTCTGCTCCAGAGGCATAGGGAAAGTAAATTAAAGCTTTTACAAACCTGCATTTGCTCCATAAATAGAAGTGATATTGTTCCCGAAGGAGAAAATGAAGCTGTGTTTATTAAGTGCTCCTATGCGGTAGGCTCTGAATTAAGAGCCCTGGGAATGTGGAGGCTAAAGGCATGCTTCACCTTGGGAATGCAGGGACTAAAGACTTTGTCAGCTCCAAAGGAACTGACAGAATTGTAAGGAAGACAGAAGAGTCAGCAGTTACAACAGAGTGATGAGTGCTCTGGCTGAGCTCCCTTCCGGAAGCACAGAGAAGAGGCACTTCTAGGTGTGACCTTCACACTGAAATATGGAGGATAAAGTGGAGATGTCTGGGTGGGGAGAGCTGTTTTAGACAAGGGTGTGTGTGCAGATGTGGAGCTGTTTTCATAGCACGATTCAGGATCTGAAGGTAGTGCAGCCTGCCAGGCGGCAGATGCCTGAGAGGAAATGGCAAATGATGATGCAGAACAGGTAGGCAGGGATCAGGGCTCGTGGGGTGCTGCTAAGGGTCTCCTCCTCACTCCCTCACTCCTCCCTGAGAGTGGCCTGAGTACCCCCCCAGCTCAAAGGTCCCTTTTTGCCCCGGGAGCCTTTCTAACTCCTGTTGGCCTCAATGCCGCCTACTGATATGTATGTCCTGGGCCTGGGGGATGCCAACAGCACTTCTCAGAGATGGGCTGGATGATAACTCCAGCCATCAGACCTGGCCAAATTTTTTCTAGACAAATATGCATTAAACCTTCCAATGCTTAAGGAGAAGGCTGAAGAGAGTGTGTAAGCAGAAGAAAAAGAAGGGCAGCAGGAGTTAGACTCAATTGTATTCTCTTAAACACCTTGACCCTATTTCTCCTTTTCCCCAAATTATTTTTTTCATTGCCTTCTTCCATCATGGCAAATGAGTTATCCTGACAGCTCCAATTCTCCAGCCTGCTCTGTAGCTGTGCCTGTTGTCACGTGACTTGTAGCACGAAAGAGCTAGATGTATTTCCCCACCCCTTTGATATGGCTTGGCCATGTGACTCTTCGGCCATAAGAAATCATTGGAGGTGCTGGCAGGCAGGTTCCAAGCCTAGCCCTCAATTCCCTGCTGGAACCTCACCTCTATCATGAGGGAAAGACTGGGCTGCAAGAAGAGACCAAGTGTGAGATTGCCAAGTCATCCGCTCTGAGGCAGTAACCACCTCCACTCCCATCTCCGCCTCCACCCCTGGCCCCAGTCGGTCAGGCAACTGACTGCAGAAGCATGAACCAGGCCAGCCGGGATGCGCCAAACCCTGACTACCAACCATTTACCCAACCCTTGCTGCTGCTGCTGCTAAGTTGCTTCAGTCGTGTCTGACTCTGTGCGACCCCATAGATGGCAGCTTACCAGGCTCCCCCGTCCCTGGGATTCTCCAGGCAAGAACACCCTTAGGCTTGGGAAAGATCATTAATGTTTGTTGGTTAAACTACAGAATTTTAGAAGGTTTGTTATTCTGAAAAGCTAGCTAATATTTTTACCAATATTCAATTCTGTTTGGTTCCTCCTTCCCCTAGAAGTGTTGGGGAAGCATGACCCTGGTGAGCAAGTTAGGGATAGGGCTTGAGTCACCATATGGGGACCTCTTTACTTTTTCATACCAGGATGTAAAGTTTCTATTGATATGAGTACTAATGACCCAGAAGAAGCACTATTTGTGCTACAAGATGAGTTTTCCCTTTCAATAACCCATTTTCCCCTTTACCCACAGCATGACTCCTCTTCATTTCCGAGGCTCAAGGTCAGTGCTAATTGGCATGGTTGCTCAAAGCTTCTCCGGGCATCGCATCCTAGAAAATCTTCGCAAATTGGAGGACCCAGGGGGAAATGGCAGAATTTGATCACAGGCTGCAGATAATTTCACTGGCTCGCCACGGGCCTTGTTTGCTGGTGATAAAATAAAGGCTGGGAGCTCAGCAAGCAAAGTGGCTCCAGAGCTGATGTGTGGCCAAATGGTTTTGATGAGAAGGCAGGGAGCTATAAGGCCAGCTCGCCCTTTAATGGGCACTTTGTGCTTGTCTGGCTCGTTGTCTCGAGGTGAGGGAAAAATCTATTAGTGAGATCCAAGTCATTCACTTCACATGCTAGAGCCATTTGGGAGAAGTCTTACTCATTTCTTTTCTGATCCCCTAATTGGAACTGCTGACGGACTTGTGTGTACCTGAGTGGCTTAAGATGGGGATGCTGAGAGCTCTAGTACCAAAGCATTTTAAAGGGCAGCGGGAGATGTCATTCACATTGTCTGCACATCCGTTTGGATGGATGTGGATGGATGCCAGGAGCAGCCGGCCTGGAAGGTCTCTGTGCAAAGACTGCTGATTTGTAGTGACCTCTGACTGCACTTCAGCTGCTAAATCCTGTTGACCCCAGTGAGCTGAGACTGAATGTGTTTGAAGTCAGCTGGCAGAGAGTCTGGGCTCATTTTCTCAGCCTTCCTTCAGCTTCTCAGGGTAACACAGACAGAATGTCTTCTGGAAAATGCCTTCTGGCTATGGTTTTCAACGGCAGGAGGTAGAAACTGTGAGAAACAGTTCAGACGTGGTCAGTTGGTTCCAGTTAATCACCCTCATGGGTCTAGAGATGACTGAAGAGGTTATGGACCAACCTTTGGGTTAATGGTTTACACTTTCACAACCTGCTCATTTAGTCATTCCTTGGGAGGTTAGGCTGGTGGTTGCTTCAGGTACCTCAGTTGCAGCATCTCCAGGGGAACTTGTGAGCATGAGCGCACGTGAGAAGGGGTTCGGGGGAAGCCAGGATTCCTTCTGCACTGTGTTCCTTTGCATCTCACAAAATAGGCTCTTCCTACCTATGTAAGGCATTCAAGTCATTCATCAAATTTTTATTGGGCAACTACAACGTGCCAGGGACTGTCATGGGTGGGAATGCTACTACTCATGTGTTGCTCAAGAGGGATACTCTGTTCTTCTGATTCTCCTAGCCACTAGCAGAGCAGCAGGACCACCCTCTCTGTTGTTTTTCCTTTTACCAAATTGAACATGAGAGTCCTTACACAGGAATTGTTAGGCTCAGGTGCCAGTCATGCGGAGGTACTAGATTTTAGAGGGTGCTGAGCAGTACCAGCTGCCTCACACTTGGAGATCTTGGGTCCTGTTCTTTGAAAGTGAAGGTGGGGAGCAGCCTCTCTAGCTAGAGGAAAAGGGGCTCAGGTTATCAACTAGCTTGTTGCTATGCAACCCAGAGAATGTCCTGAGGTCATTCCTTGAACAGTCTTATTTCCAAAGCTCTATATTTGCACTTTTGACCTTCCCAATATCAAAACCTTCATCTCTGGGCAAAACCAAAGTAATGAGACCATCAAGCCACAGGGTATGTTGCAGTGGTAAACTTGGGGCCAGAGGATCTAATGTTGACCCCCATTTCACTTTGCAGAAATGGCTGCCCACAAGATATCACATGAGGGACCGCCTGTGAGAACCTCCCCTCCCTCCCTATAGAGGGAACATTCCCATAATATCTGTTAGGTGGGAGAATCCTGGGAACTTGTTCCTGGAGGCTCCTCATACTGTGCCCTGAGGGTTTTGACTGCCTTTCATCTCCCTTCCTATCTGTATATGATCTTTATCTCTTCTTATTTCCTCCAGATAAATGAACATACTCTGCCTGCACTCGTCATATAGCTGGTTAGTATATTGGATCAGTCACACATTCTTTCAGTCCAATCTATTATTGAGTGCCGAGAAAATCAATTTTTTAGGTAATAAAATTAATTTCTTAGCAACTAGATGAGTCTGCAATATCTGTGACACAACTGTGCCAAGGTATTTCAAAAAATCTACAAAGTGATGATAAAGTATCTACTCATTATAGGTTAATAAACTGATAGTATAAGACATTTATTCATTTTCATAAAAATGTAGGCGCTACCCATTATCATGATCTATCTCCCAAATTTAGTCTTGTGCGCTTAAATTGGGAAGTTACAACATAAAAGCTTTATCTTTACAGCTGTCATTTGTGTCATATTTATATGCATGCTACATCCACCAACATTTTAACAACTGAGTAGCAATATAAATTGAACAGCTTTAAAGACTATATATGTTTCCCTCTAGTACAAGTGTACAGTCATTTATATCACAGCCTTGTTTCTCTACAGATTTGGCTGCAGCAGAATGGAATCCAAATGGATTCAACCATTGCCCCCTTTTATCCACTTGAAATACACATGAAAAATCATGTTTCCTTTCCTATCACAGTATAAATACCTTTAATATTAAATTGGAAGGAATGCCTGATGAAAGTATATGCACGATGAATTGTTAGTTTGAAGGTAACTTTTTACTTACATTTGCTGGGTAACAGTTCACATATTCATATTTTTCTACATCTTTTGAAGAGGAAGGCCCTACATCCTAGGATATAATCACTGTTAGTAAATGTCCAGAGTCAGGTGGAGTTGGATTTAGAAGTCTGTGGGCCACTGAAAGCTACTTAATCTTCTAAGCCTTAGTTTCTTCATCTAATAATATTATTTTTTATTTCATATATGCAGATTATATAATAAAGGAGATAATGTTATTTCCCTATGTACATTGTAAGGATCAACGGAATACTGTATATAAAGTGTTAGCACTTAGAGTACCAGCCAAATTTATAAAGAATAGTCAGAATTATAATATTGCTATTATTTAAAAAGTTGAGCAAAAGGATTCCAAATCAAGCTTTCTGTACTTTCCTTATAAGTTCTTTGAGTCAGTTCAACAGTTCAGTTCAGTTCAGTCGCTCAGTCATGTCCGACTCTTTGTGACCCCTTGAATTGCAGCATGCCAGGCCTCCCTGTCCATCACCATCTCCTGGAGTTCACTCAAACTCATGTCCATCGAGTCGGTGATGCCATCCAGCCATCTCATCCTCTGTCATCCCCTTCTCCTCCTGCCCCCAATCCCTCCCAGCATCAGAGTCTTTTCCAATGAGTCAACTCTTCACATGAGGTGGCCAAAGTACTGGAGTTTCAGCTTTAGCATCAGTCCTTCCAGTGAATACCCAGGACTAATCTTCTTTAGGATGGACTGGTTGGATCTCCTTGCAGGCCAAGGCACTCTCAAGAGTCTTCTCCAACACCGCAGTTCAAAAGCATCAATTATTTGGTGCTCAACTTTCTTCACAGTCCAACTCTCACATCCATACATGACCACTGGACAAACCATAGCCTTGACTAGACGGACCTTTGTTGGCAAAGTAATGTCTCTGCTTTTGAATATGCTCTCTAGGTTGGTCATAACTTTCTTTCCAAGGAGTAATTTTAATTTCATGGCTACAATCACCATCTGCAGTGATTTTGGAGCCCCCCAAAATAAAGTCTGACACTGTTTATACTGTTTCCTCATCTATTTGCCATGAAGTGATGGGGCCAGATGCCATGATCTTCATTTTCTGAATGTTGAGCTTTAAGCCAACTTTTTCACTCTCCTCTTTCACTTTCATCAAGAGGCTTTTTAGTTCCTCTTCACTTTCTGCCATAAGGGTGGTGTCACCTGCATGTCTGAAATTGTTAATATTTCTCCCAGCAATCTTGATTCCAGCTTGTGCTTCTTCCAGCCCAGCGTTTCTCATGATGTACTCTTCATAGAAGTTAAATAAGCAGGGTGACAATATACAGCCTTGACGTACTCCTTTTCCTATTTGGAACCAGTCTGTTGTTCCATGTCCAGTTCTAACTGTTGCTTCCTGACCTGCATATAGCTTTCTCAAGAGGCAGGTCAGGTGGTCTGGTATTCCCATCTCTTTCAGAATTTTCCACAGTTTCTTGTGATCCACACAGTCAAAGGCTTTGGCATAGTCAGTAAAGCAGAAATAGATGGGTTTTTTGAAACTCTCTTGCTTTTTTGATGATCCAGTGGATGTTGGCAGTTTGATAGCTAGCTTATCTTTTTTCTAGGACTCAGATCAACTGAAGGAAAGAGTTGGAGTTCCTGACAGTTTCTCTCACATGGTAATTTCACATTAAAGAAATTAGTGGTGGGGAGGTCTCTATTAGCATTTGGGGGCACCATATTTTAAGGTGAGAAGATGGAGGCAAAGGAAATTAAGACTTTTGTTCCAGACCACAGAGTGGGAAACAAAGTAGAGACTAAAATGAAGATCCTTTGACTTTCAAGTCAGTTTCTTTCTGTATCACTTTTCAAATGATTATTGAATTAAACTCACTTAGTATGAAGTTCTTCTAATATGAATATGGGGTCCAAATATTAGAACCTATTATTAGGATTATAATAATAGGAATTATGTTCATATATGAAGAAAACTCTCTTGAAACTATACAGACCTGCCACACGATGTGTGCTAATATATGTTATATATCATCAATACCCAACAGCTGCATTTCTATACTGTGTAACATTCTACAGCCTTTTTCAACTCCAGTAAAAATTAAATATTTTATGTTAAGCCCCTCCTACTCTTACCCTGCCAAAAGAGGAGAGAGAGAGAAGAGATGGATACACTTTGATTCTTAATCTTCATCAAGTAGAATTCAGATAAAAGTAGTCGCTAATTTCTAATAAATTAAAGTTTGTCCTTTTATTTCCAAATAGTTTTAGTTTTTAAACCACTTCAGTTGACCTCGAATTTCCTTTGCAGTGTTATTTATTGCCATCCATGTAGCTAGGGTACTTGAGAGAACGTAATGGAAAACTTTCTAAAGTGTACTGAGAGTACCAAATGACATATGACTGATTCTTACAGGGTGGAGGATGTGTTCTTGAGTTGTTAGCGGTTCTCAGCACTATATGTCACCTCTTTTTTTTTTGAAGTTGATGTAAGTGTACTTTAGATGCTATTTACATTAGACTTGACTTGCTTTTCTAGCTCATAGAGTGACAGGATCTTCTTAGGAGGCTGTGAGAAATAAGAAAGAATTCTGAGAAAGAAGGATCTCCTGACCCCTAACAGTACCTGCTGCCTCTTTGAAGATCCCAAATTGGGCCCACCACATGCAGGCAGCAAGTCTCCAGCAGCAGACACAGCATCATTAAAAACTTCAGAGAGACCTGGGCAAACCATGTCACCATCCTTGTCTTTCAGTTTCTGCATCTTGAAAATGCAACTGCTGATACCTACCCTACCTCTCAGGATTGACATGTGATCATTTCATTATGTGATTGAGATCAGTGATTGTGTGATCATTGAAATGTGCGTATGCAACATACTTGCTGCACAGAAGGAAGCTATTATCGTTACCAGTGGTGGTGCTTCAACAGTGAAAGCAAAGTGAAAGTGAAAGGTGCTCAGTCATGTCCAACTCTTTGCGACCCCATGCACTGTACCGTTCATGGAATTCCCAGGCCAGCATACTGGAGTGGGTAGCTTTTCCCTTCTCCAGGGGATCTTCCCAACCCAGGGATCGAAGCCAGGTCTCCCGCTTTGCACGCCCATTCTTTACCAGCTGAGCCACAAGAGAAGCCCAAGATTACTGGAGTGGGTAGCCTATCCCTTCTCTAGGGGATATTCCTGACCCAGGAATCAAACTGGGGTCTCCTGCATTGCAGGTGGATTCTTTACCAACTAAGCTATCAGGGAAGCCCACAGCAACAGATTAAATAGCAGTACATCAGGGAATGTTGCCATTGCAGCAGAAGAAATGTGGTCTCAGAGGCCATCAAAGGTAAAGGGAGGTCTGTGCTCAAAATGTTGAGAAGAGAGGAAAAGAAAGTGTGATTAGAGACTAGCGTGCTGTTGGCCCGAAGACAATGCTTTGTCAGCTTGAAGACATGGCTGTCAGGCAAACACTAGAAAGCCCTTGTTGAGAGAAACCACTGTATTATGTCTATAAGACTAGTCTGTGATGGAGAGCATGCCACATGTTCTTCCAACAAAAATGCACACTCACATGCATCCTCAGGCTTCCTTTTGCATCCATTCAATAGCAAAGGAGCGATCAGGCCCCAATGTCTGCTGATGACTTGAGGTCTTTAAGGTCTTCGTTTTCATGTGCATTATCTCAGTGCAACCCCAGGGAACACATTAAAGGGGCAGGGTCTGCAAGGACATTTGGAGTCCAGATAAACAATTTTAATCAGGAGAAAAAGTTGGACAAATCTAAAGGAAGAGAGGAGAGACTTGTTCTAAATGTTCTAAAAGTGAATACTGTTTTTAAAAATAACTTTTATCAGACTTCTCTCAACATAATACCAGTGCTACCAGCAAAGATGTCATATCAACAAATCCTTAAACACAGGAAGAGGATCTGAAGTCAGGTTAATATTTTTAGACCTCAAGCAAAAAAAAAAAAAAAAAAAAACTTTTACAAAGCACCTACCTCATGCACACACAGACATTCATTCAGTATTTTTCAAAATTATGCATCCCACATCTGGCACACTCCTCTTTCCTGAACCTCAAATCTGCCAGGGCTGCTTCAGAGGCAGTTATATGAACAAGACAGGAGCAATGAGAAGAAGCGGTGAAGGTGTGGCTGCCTGTCACAGACCAGGAAGCTTGAGCAGAGTAGAATCGGGATCCTCTCAAGGAGACATGATGTTTCTCATACGTCTGATGTTGTTGAACCATATCTCCACGTAGCTGAAAGTTTACCATATAAGCCCAGCCCATCTTCTCTCAGAACATCACACATCAGTCTGGCATAAAATGATCTGAAGTCCAACAATAAGAACTCAGTTGCTGAGTAGCATGGTCCCTCAGAATTTCCCAAAGAACTTTTCAAAGGTTTTGTAGTTTGACAAAGCTAAAAATATCCCAGTTTAACTAAACATACTTTCCCCTTCATCTTTTAAAATTGTGGGTAAAATACACTTAACACAAAATTTACCATTGTAACTATTTTCAACTGTACATTTCAGTGACATTAAGTACCTTCATGTTGCTATGCAATCATCACCACCATCCATCTCGAGAACATTTTTATCACCTGAAACTGAAACCCATTAAACCATAACTCCCCACCCCTCTTCATTTTAAAATCCATTGATATTGTAAGTGAAATTTAATGTTAGATATGGTTTTGATTCCCATTTGCTCCCTTGTAGGTGGCACTAGTGGTAAAGAACTCATCTGCCAATGCAGAGACAGAGACATAAGAAGCTTGATCCCTGGGCTGGGAAGATACCCTGGAGGAGGCTTTGGCATCCTACTCCAGTATTCTTGCCGGGAGAATCCTTGGGCAGAGGAGCTTGGTGGGCTACAGTCCATAGGGTTGCAAAAAGTTGGACACAACTAAAGCGACTTAGCATAACGCACACAGTTTTGATTCCCATTTGCTCCCTTTTCTGATGCCTTTATGTGCTGCTACACAAGATGCTGAAGAAGGCCTCTGGAAATTGTTACTTTTCATCACCAAAATGAGTTTTCACCAGATGCATTAAAACATTAAACCAGAGTGGGTGACAGTACTTAAATTCTGCTTCTTGTCACCCCTAAATGGTTTCTAAAAGGGACACATTGAGACCAACCATTACTAGTGACTACTCCAGATACATCCTGACATACATTCTCCTGGTCAGCAATAGGGTATGACCTCAGAGGCTTGAGCTGGGGAAGGGTGCCAATATCTAGCATCGCTATGTGAAGTCGCTCAGTTGTGTTCGACTCTCTGTGACCCCATGGACTGTAGCCTACCAGGCTCCTCTGTCCATGGGATTTTCCAGGCAATAGTACTGGAGTGGATTGCCATTTCCTTTCCCAGGGTATCTTCCTGACCCAGGGATCGAACCCGGGTCTCCCACATTGTAGACAGACGCTTTACCGTCTGAGCCACCAGGAAGCATCGCTATAGCTGCCCTTATTTCTCCATCCTTTACTCTTTCAGACTCCAACATGCAGACAACTCTGTTTTTCCTAAGATTCACTCCTTACAATTATTCCTTTCTAGAATCTTTCCAGTTGTACAGTTATTTTTATAAAATCCAGTATTCAAAACAACTACCTTCTACCATCTCACTGTGCACTGAATTGGCCATATCTCAACTCCCTTAAAAACCTTTAAAAATGTTACAACAGATTAGATGTACAACTTGGATCAGTATAACCTTAGGAACTGTCGCTTAGTTAAAATGAGGTTTTCTATCTTAGTTTACATTTAGCAAATCATGCCTTCACTCGTTCCTTCATGAACTCTACAAGCCTTTATTAAACACCATCTATGTGCATGTCGCAGAGGTGCGTGAGTTACAGTCCGGGGGGAAGTCAGCAGAACACCTGGTCAGAGCACAGCACAGGGCCCTAGGAGACATGTTTTGAGGAAAACAAAATGCAGTGGGAACCAGTAGAAGGAGCAACAAATCATCCTGAATTCACAAAGGAGGTGCCCCCTGGAAAGATCCTGAACGAGGAGGAGGGAGTTGCCTGAGAGAGAAGGGAAGGAAGGTGTTTCCATGCAGAGGAGTAGCATGCTAACAGACATGGGGTGCTCCAGGTGGTCACGTGGTGCCTGACATATGCATGGAGAGAAGAAGCCAGACTCAGGAGATACTATAGGCAGCATCCTTGGTGCTGGTGACTGGGTGACTAGGTTTGAGGACAGGGGAGTGAAGGAGGAGAATTAAGAGTGAGTTCTGTGATGACCTAGAGGGATAGGATAGGGGGAGAGAGCTCAAGAGGGAGGTGATATATGTATATTTATGGCTGACTTGCATTGTTGTATGGCAGAAACCAACACAACATTGTAAAGGAATTTTCCTCCAATTAAAAAAAAAAGAGCAAATGAACCTATTAATTTGAGAGACTAAGTAGCTGGTTGACTATGTTCATTATTACTCTACCACAAATAACATCTTCAGTTTTAATAGCAGTTTAGTTTATGATTCTGAAAAAGAAAAAAAAAAAGAGTTGCAAGAGTTTTCAAATAGACCTATCCTCTGTCATTTTTAATAAATCTCAGTGAAATATTGCCTCGAGAGCCAGTTACAGAGACATACGACTGTAACAACTGATATCTTCCCTTCACGGAACCACTAATTTATGACTTTTTTCCAACTTTTTATTTTGAAAAATTTCAAACCTACAGCAACTTTTGAAAGACTATTACATCTATGACCCTTCACCTAGATTCAACAACTGTCAGTATTTTACCACATTCTCTCTTTTTTCTTTTTCATTCTCTGTCACTAATGAGCCCTTTGAAGTGAGTTGTGCTTATTATGAGATTTCAACTCTAAACATCTTCTAACAAGGACTTCTTCTTGCATAACCACAGAATCATTATTGGTGCATTTTGTTGACTCGTGATTATATTCAAGTAAAACACTTTTGTTAAGTGTACTAAATAAGAGATGTTATGTACTCCCCCATCACATCAGAAGGCATCAAATGATGGTCTAACATGTTATTGGAAATGGTTAGATGGTTAGACGACACTCTCTAACCAGTATTCTCTCCATTGTAATGAACAAGTAATCTATATGATGATAATTTGAGATCATGTCATATATTACCCAGCAGGTTAAGCGTCTGTTGATGACTTGCCTGAATCAGTTACTACATTGGTAGGCATTACTTTTAAATTAGCTATTTTTTAATGTTTCCTCCATTCTAGCATTTAAGGTCAGATATAATTTTTTGCTGTTGTTGTTTGTTGTCAAAAAAATGAGACCAAGGAAATCATCCAATTCTATGAAAACACTGGTCATGAAATAGAGCACATGTTAGGAAAATGGCCAAAAAGCATCGTGCAGCTATATTTTAGCAATCAACATGTATTTTTTAAAAGGATAACTCTTGCACAAGATTTAGTGTTGTCCATGAGGTCCAGCTTTTGTAGTCTGTAGAAGAAGCGCTGTAATATGTCGTTTAACATCATAAAGCAACCTCATGTCTGTCCACTGATAACTCATTGGCAACGCACCACAGCTGTTAAGATGCAGCTCAGGAAGACAGGAAAAAGACAAAAACCCAAACCCTACAAGCTGACCATCTGACTTTAATTAGGAAAGAGAACAGTCCCCAAGTGTATAAGGATGGGTTCTTTTGTAGGTCAAAGTATTATAGTGGAACTTAAAAAGAGGTAGTATAATAACCCTATATATGAAGGTTAGCTCATACTTTAAAGGATCTTATAATATGGAGACAGACTCCAGCTTTCTGGATAAGCCATCCTGTCCTATAGCTGTAGTAAACACTCATTTAGGCACAAAAATCCATGCTTTCTAATTAATGAAAGCCCATTAGATACCAGCACAGTGAACTCCATCACCTGAGAAGGCAAAGCCTATATGTAGAGCAAGTTCTGTGCATGAAGAAGATGAGAATTTCAGTTTGGGACATGATAATCTAGATATTAGACATCTGAGTGGAAAGACAGCATTAACAGGTAAATATATGAGCTGTTGTTAAGGGGAGTGGTCATGACTGGAGATATACATTAGAGAATCATTTGCAGTTAGATGCTACTAAAAGCCATGGAACTGAAGAGAATCTGCAAGGGGGTGAGTATAGAGAGAGGAGAAGAGATTGATATTCATGGGCTGAGCCTTGGGGCACTTCAAAGCTGGGAGGTTATCAAGCAATAGAGGATCCAGCAAAGGAGTCTGAGAAGGAACAGCAAGTGGGGCTGAAGGAAAATGAAGTGTACAGTGTCTTAGAGGACAAGTGAAGAAATCACTTCCATGGGGAGGGAGCAATTAGCTGTGACAACTGACAGGTGGATTTTGATGGGGATTGACATTTGGATTTAGCAACATGGAGGGCGTTGATGATACTGACAAGCACAAGTTTGGTGGGGTTTCAGTGTCCAAATCCGGACTGGAATGGGTTTGTGTGAAAAGAGGAGAGAAAACGGAAGCACTGAGATTGGGTCATCTTTCAAAGAGGCTTCAATTTCAGGACATCTATTGATTTATCAGCCATAATAATAGATTTCACAGGAAAATCATATGATCAACCCCATAAATGTTGAAAAAACATCTGATTTGACAAATGTCCATTCAAATTTTATTTTTAATAAATTCAATACAAGCGTTTCAATCTTGCCACTGTTGCCGTTCAGTTGCTACATTGTGTCCGACTCCAAGACTTCATGGGCAGGCTTCCCTGTCCTTCACTGTCTCCCAGAGTTTGCTCAGACTCGTGTCCATTGAGTCAATGATGCCATCCAACCATCTCATCGTCTGTCACCCCCCTTCTTCTCCTGCCCTTAATCTTTCCCAGCATCAGGCTCTTTTCCAATGAGTCGGTTCTTTGCATCAGGTGGCCAAAGTACTGGAACTTCAGCTTCAGCATCAGTCCTTCCAATGAATATTCAGGGTTGATTTCCTTTAGGGTTGACTGGTTTGATCTCCTTGCAGTCCAAAAGACTCTAAAGAGTCTTCTCCGGCACCACAAATCAAGATTATTTGGAGTGGGAGGGAATGTGGGCCCTGGGGGGCCCAGATCAGGGCCCATTGCTGACTCTTACTTGTACTGCCTGACTTCAGCATATTGCTTTTGCATTTCCCATTTGCAAAGGGGAAAAAGCATAAAGACAGGAATTGGGTCTCATCAAATTGTCATATGAATGTCAGTTACCACTGTTTGGTATGAATCAAAAAGTCTTTTATGTCTGCCTGGTTCTTTCTTTTTATTTGTGTTTCTGTTTCTCTACCCTTTGTCTCTTTACCTTTTCAATCTAACTTTATTGTTTCCTACTCAGGCCTTTCTCTTCTCTTTTTCTTTTTCTTTCTCTTTTTCTTACATTCAGTCTGTGAATGTAAGGTCCCTGTGAATGTAACCACTTCTTCTGAAGCAGCTTCAGTGTAGTCTTGAGACTTTTAATGGGAAAGAGGTTTTGCAAAGTCCTTTTTGGCTGCCTGGTTTGACTGGAGATGGGAGATGCAGGTCTCTGGTGCACTAAAGGTAAAAGACCCATGCATGGCAACCGAGTCTTCATGCATCATTTCAGAATTTAAGAACGGAGGCCCGAACATGCTCTGAATCAGTGATGCCTCTCCATCTTGACAGATATTTTTTAAAGTCTTTAACTTTCACCCTTAATAGAAATAAACTCTAGCCATGTGACCCACAAGGATAATTTCAAGTCTTTGGAAAATTATTCTCTACTCTTTGATAGCTGATGTGGTAGAAGTGATATTATATCTACCCACTAATTCTAATACTCAGGTTATAGGAAAGCAATCTATTTCATATTTATGTTTTCTTTTATGGGCCTGATTGAAATAAAATGGTGGCTGGAGTTACATTAGAGCTCTTCAAATGGAGTCTCAACAGAATTGGAAAGAATATAAGGTGGTTGTTCTGAGCAGAGACTTGAAGTATAACTGTTTCATTTGTTCTTCCAGAGACACTTTTTTGTGGTTTGTTTTTGGTTCTCTTCCAATTTGCATGTTTACCAAAATCCCAAGGAAAGGAAAAAAAAAAATTAAGATTTTTTCCTATAATCCATTTAAGTCAAAACTGGAGAAGAGAGAGAAAAATTTGTAGCTTTCAAACACCATTAGTTTGCTAATGATAGCTTTCATCCTATGACAGTTCTCAGACTGATAAGATGCTCTAAACATCCACCACGAAGGAAGAGGGCCATTTACAGGCCCCCGCTCTGTCTCTGCAGCTTGCACATGTTTTCAAACATAATTTCATGCCTGCTTTCTGACAGCTCATTAAACAAAGGCCTCTCGGTGCCTATATTGCCCGTCTCCCTGCTGAGAGTGTAACGTATTTACAGCCTCTGAAGATCGCTGGCTGCTGGCGCCTTCTCTACCCCGTGGCCTGCCTGCCAACTGCTTATCTGTCTCCCCCAAAGGTGACATCCTCCTCATTTGTTTAGGTAGCGATGGTCCCCTGTTTGACCCTCGGAGGCCAGCAGCAGCGAGATTAGGAGTGGCTCCTGCACCAGCTAGATAAAGGCAATCATGCGGGCGAAGACAGCGCCGGCTTCTAGGGAAGCCTCGCCAGGCTGAGCCCTCCCATTCAGGAACGCGCTGGCAGTTCGTTAGCTTGACAGCTGGCAGTGTACAGACCTTGTGGGATTTCTGCCTCGGAGAAAGCAAACAAGGTTTCGGGAGTGTTGAGGAGCTATCTGGGGCTATGTACAAGGGTGATCAGAGCGGATTGCTCCTAATTACCTGTCTCTTGACTGACATTAAACCATCATTACACATCCAAAGCCATAAAGGGCCCTACAAATGCAGCACCTTATACTTAATTTTTATCCTTTCCTCCTGTGTTTGCCAAAAGCATTTTGCTGGGGTCCTGAGGGGACAGATGAAGACATCTTGGATGGAGGGAGAGGCTGCAGGCTGCATCCATCTGCCATTTGAGGATCTGAAAACTGGTAACAGGTTTCTGCCACTGCAGTGTTCTGGGGGTGAAACATCATTTCCATTGAGTAGGACTGGGGAGAGAGCAGGGAGGGGAGGCAGGAAAGGAGGGAAGAAAAGAGAGCAAGACCTCTTTTTTCCTAATCAGGTCTCAGTTAATTCAACCTTTAGCTGTTGTACGTTAATGGACAGACTCCAGAGGCAGGATTTTTCTTAAAGCTTCAGATGATCTTGGCCCCTGAATGGCTGTGTTGTACCTCTGGGATCCAGTTGGTGCCAAAGCAGACTAAGCTTATGGTGTGATGGCATTTGCCTCCTGGGCAGATGACAGTGATGGCTACCACTGCTTAAGCACCTCCCACAAATGAGACAGCACATTAAGCATTTTCTTACACAAGGTAAGAATTTAACACAATACTACTCTGGGGTAGGCAGCAGTAGAACTATTGCACCAATAATAAACATGACGTGAACTTGGGCAAACTCTGGGAGATAGTGAGGGGCATGCTGCGGTCCATGGGGTCACAAAGAGTCAGACACAACTTAGCAACTGAACAACAACAACAGCCAATAATAGACTGAGGCTTAGAGAGATAGGAAGTCGCCATCAAGCTCCTAGTTAGTCAGCAACTGAATGCAGATCTGCTGGTTCCAAAGTCCCCATTTCTGATCTCCCATTTTCTGCCCAATCGATGACTACACTGGAACACCACTACAGGGGCTAGTCTGCTTCCCCTCTGCAAGCTCTCAGACCCTAGCATGTATGCCCATCAACCAGAGAAATGGGGACTAGGGGAGACTCCCAGACGTGCTGCATTAGGAGAGGCCTCCAGGCAGGGAATAAGCAATCTTCCTTTTTTCAATTTTTAGAAGTCCCTTGGGTGATTCTACACAAAGGATCTTCAGCCAATAGTTTGAGAAACGCTTTCCCAACTTGGGAGTTCTCCTGAGGAGAGAGCAGTCTCACTTACCTTGGTTCCTTTTGTACTCTATCAAGAGCTCCCAGCATGTAGAAGATGCTCAACAAATGCCAAGCAATCAGAGGAATAGTTCTGTTCAACTATTTTGCCTCTGATCTTAAGTTGTACTAAAATTCCCATATCCTTTAATCCTCTTGGAAGAAATCAGGGAATAAATCTTATCCAAATAAAATTGATGTTTCCAATATGCCCTTAGCAATAAAAGACAGGTAAAGTCTTTTATAATTACATTGCCTTCCCTTTATGTGCAGACAACCGAGCCTCTGACCTCCAGCAATTCAACATGGAGATGGCTCTGCCAGACTTTATTGTTTTATTAAATATTTACAACAGAACTATCATTGCTAGGAAAGCATCCCCATGTGCACATTTGTTAGCTGATGGATATAAGCTTCATTATCTATTACATACAAAATTTATTTGCCACACTATTTATAAATAATTTGAACTGGGTATGGTATATAGGTCCATGCACATGACAGTTTCTGCAAATTGATATGTGTGCACTTTAGTTCTTTTTCTTTTTTGTCTGTGTTTCTTTGACCTCGCCACGTGGCATGTGGGATCTTTGTTCCCCAACCAGGAATCGAACCTATGCCCCCTGCAGTGGAAGCCGAGTCCTAATCACTGGATAGCCAGAAAAGTCCATGTATGCACCTTAATTCTTTATGCATGCTATTTTTAATGAATCTTGACTCGGAAAATAGGTATCACTGTCTTCATTTTAAGGAATAGGAAAGTGAGGCTCAGAGAAACTAAGTAACTTTGCTAAAATGGCATAGCTAGGAGGTGGCAGAGACAAGATTTAACAAGGTCTGTATGAATCTAAAATAAAATACTATTTCTGTTTCATTATGTTGTCAAAAAATAAACCAATGATTTTAAAAATTAATAGAACAAATACTGTAAGGAAGTTAGTAATTATTAATGATGACTGAATTTGGGAGATGAGATTTTGTTTTTTTATAATTTTCCGTATTTTCTAAATTGTTTACATACAAACTTTAGAATTGCGGTGATGTTTAAACACACACATACACGTACTATTCTGAAGCACACTATCTGATTAAACTTTACTATCGTTCATTTATTAGGAGGTTTATGTTTTGTTAATTTGAATACATGAGTTTTTGACAAAACAAAAAAACAAACCAGAGCAAATATTAAGACACAGTTGGACTTGTTCCTAAAGGACATTCTCTCTTGTCATTGCCATGCACCCCATGGACCCGGTACACACAAGTGATTCTGCAAACATTAATTGCTGAATCTGAACACAATTCCTAGAGGTGCCTCACAAGGGAGGTTTGCTGAATTCTATTATCCCCTTTTACCAAAAAGGCAACTGAGGGCTGGAGATGAAGTGACTTGCTCAAGAGCTCCCAGTTAGCCAACATTGGCCTGAGAACTCCAATTTAACCTATCTAATGCAAACCTATGGGTTTCCCAGGTGCCACTAGTGGTAAAGAACCCACCTGCCAATGCAGGAGACAGGAGACATGGGCTTGATCCCTGGGTTGGGAAGATCCACTGGAGGAGGGCATGGCAACCCACTCCAGGATTCTTGCCTGGAGAATCCCAAGGACAGAGGAACCTGATGGGCTATAGTCTATAGGGTCAAAAAGAGTCAGAGACGACTGAAGTGACTTAGCATGCAACGCAACACGAACTGCACAACTTCCTGGTGCTTCTTAGGGTCAGATCTGTTCTGGAGCAGGACAGCAATAAAGGTTATGTTGGATCTTTTGTTATCTTTCTAACTGTTGTATTTCAGAACCCATAACCCATTTTTCAGCCTCACACTTACTCAGGGCCTACTGCACCATCCATGGATCATCCAATCCCCTTACAGAAGAGTATCTCTGTATTCCAGACTCTTTCTTCTCTTTCTTCCTCTTCCCTGCCTGTCAGTCAAAACCTGAAGAAATTGTGTCCTGTTTGCCCAGGAAACAAATGAGTTAGACTGTAATAATGCATGATGAAGATTCCTAGGTAACATTTTTGCTTTTTTAAAGAGGAGATTTATAAATGCTGGGCGTTTGCCCAAAGGAATGCCCTAGTAGTAAGATGATTAGAAAATATAGGCAGTCAGTGGGGGGAAAAAATGAAAGGGAAAAACATACCACAAATACACTGAAAGAAAAACAAATGAAAGCATCATTTCATTTTAGAGAAATACTCAGTTAGTAGATGCCCAAATTTTACAATTCTTGGAGAGTCATTTGGCAAGGGATAATAAAAATCTTTTAAAAGTTTATAACCTTTGGCATAATGAATCCGTTCTGAGAATTCATCCAGAGAAATTATTCTTAATACAGAAAGCGCTTTGTGCATAAAGAAGTTCATTATTTATGATACTCAAAAATGGCAAAAGGGGCACTGATTATGTAAATTATGATACAATGAAATAATCGTTACAAACCATGTCTGCAAGATGTTTTGAAATAATATGCAATTTTTCTATATTGTAAGATAAAAATGAGAACAATGTAATTTAAATAGGCACTGAGATAATCATGTTCAAAATGTTTGGAAGGTGGTTATCTAGAAGTAATTATCCTTAGAAATTATGTTCAGAAATTGCTACTATATTTTTCTTCTTTTTACACTATTCAAGTTTTCTTAAATGAAAATTTTTACTAATGGAAAAAATTAAACTTATTTGCAAAAATATTATCTTACTTAATACTGTTTTTTTGCATAACTCAGGTAATATACAAGGGCTATATTCAAGAGTGACTTAAGAAATGAACATACTGTATAACCATGCAAAAAATAGTTAAGATAGCAGGTCTGATTGATGTCCTTTTGAAAGGCTTGCCTAAAAGGTTGACCCTTGCCTGGGGTCTTGGAACTTAGATTTCAGGAGGGTTCCTGTCTTGTTTGGGCTTCTATTACAAAATGCCAGAGACTAGGTGGCTTATAAACAACAGTCATTTCTCACAGTTCTAGGATCATGGGATCAGCTGCTTCCTAGATGGGTGTCTTCCCTGGGGGCAAGGAATCTTTCTTGGACCACTTTTACAGAAGCACTGGTTCCATTCATAACCTAAGCTCTACCCTCATGACCTAAGCACTTCTCAAAGGCCTGCCCTCCAAATACCATTGATTGGGCATTAGGTTTCAACAGATGAATTTGGAGAAGGACACGTTCAGTCTAATAGCAGTTCTCACCACCATTAACTAAGAGGGGCTCACTATATTTAAACTGTTTGTACCGACCATACAGTTTAGGCTGAACACCTGCCTTCCCTCTGGGAGGCTGGAATTTGTGGCTGCCTCTGTGAAAATCCTCCAGTAAAAACCCTGGGCACTGAGTCTCTAACAGGTTTTCCTGACTGATAACATTTTACATGCATGGTCACACCTGTTGCAAGGGAATTAGCGTATCCTGTGTGCCTTCTTGGGGGAAGTCACATGATTCCTTGGGGGAAGTCACATGACTCCTTGGAAGCATATACCTGGTTTCCCTGGACTTACCCGTATGCCTTTTCTGTTGCCAACTGAGTTTGGTTTCTTATTACTATAAGAAATCACAGACCTGAGTACAACTCCATAGAGTCCTGTGACTCCTCCAAGTGAATCTTCAAACCTAGGGATTGGTCTCAGGAACTCTCAGTATAATCATTATGATGTAGCCCCAAACAAAAAAAAATCACTTTCCATTTTCACCCTTAAGAATTTAACTATATATAAACCACAGACTGATGCATTTCTAAAATGTATTAAGCCTGCATAATTTCAGTGCCAGAAAAAGAAAGAGCCTGGCAATACTTTTGCTTTACAGATGAGAAAACAAGCTGAGAGCCAGTAAAGTGAAACATCCAAATCAGCATCAGAGCCCAGAATTCCTAATTTTTCAGTTTTTTCTAGAGTGTTCCACCTCCTCCACAGATGGTTGCTTTCCTATGAACTGGAGACCATGAAACATAGTGGGCAAAGGATAAGCAATGCTAACAATATAAAGGGGAATAAGAGAAGAGTAACTGAGGCTCTTGGACATAAACCAGCTAATGATAGAGTGGCTTTATTTCATTATTTATAAGCTGTGTATAAACAGCTAGTGGTAACACAGGGAGCATGTTAGTGTGGTTTCAGGCTACAGATTCAGTTACTCTAAATAAGAAGTAGTTTTAAAAGGTGAACCCCAGAATGAAAACTCTATCAACTTGCTTTCATTCTTCTGACTGGTTGATATAGTTCAAGTCATTAAAAATTAGTTTTGTTGGCATTACTCCTTGGAAACACATGTCCAACTCAGGTCGGCTACAACAAAAATGAATATTTAGATGATTATTTCAAGTAGGCCTGCTTGCTTCCTAAGGGGTAAATGGGAAGAGTAACAGGGAGGGAGAATCTTAAAAAAAAAAAAAAAAAACCTGGGAGAATCCAATCAGATATTTCTTACACTTCAAAGATTTTATTTATAAAGTTCAGAAAC
Organism: Ovis canadensis; assembly: GCF_042477335.2. Lineage (NCBI taxonomy): Eukaryota > Metazoa > Chordata > Mammalia > Artiodactyla > Bovidae > Ovis > Ovis canadensis. The sequence continues at coordinate 85,278,659 of NC_091248.1, forward strand.
CTGCCAATATTCATGCTCATCACTTATAACCTTTTTAAAGATCTGTGTTTTTCACTTATCATGCTGCTGCTAAGTCGCTTCAGTCGTGTCCGACTCTGTGCAACCCCATAGACGGCAGCCCACTAGGCTCCTCTGTCCTTGGGATTCTCCAGGCAAGAATACTGGAGTGGGTTGCCATTTCCTTCTCCAATGCATGAAAGCAAAAAGTGAAAATGAAGTCACTCAGTCGTGCCCAACTCTTAGTGACCCCATGGACTACAGCCTGCCAGGCTCCTCCGTCCATGGGATTTTCCAGGCAAGAGTACTGGAGTGGGTTCTTCAATCAAGGGATAAAGCCATTGATTATCTAATCAAAAGCAATTTATTTTCTTATTGGAGTAATCTCTCCAAGTAAGAAGGCGTTGGGGAAATAAAGAACAGGATGACCATTTAGCTACATAGTAAGTGCTTACTGTTCTTCTTCCACTTTCCCATGTTTTCCTTAATCAGCTCAATAGTGAACGGGATTGGCTTCATACTGGCTGGAGTAACAGGAGAGAGTTCCATACTGATCTCTAAGGACAATTAATGAAAACATGATCCTTTTTAAACTATAGGGAGATTGAAAAACATTATAAATCAACATTTTAATAGTTCATATGTCTCATTACATTTCTTTGGTATTTGGCATTTTTGTCAATGGCAACTAATATATGCTAAAAATGAGCTTCCAAAAAACAGTTCTGGCATGTGTCCATAAGAGAAGGAAGTCCTGGACAATTTTTACTTTTGTCCCATTTCTTATTTCTTAAGACAACTTAAGAATTCTTCTCATTGAAGAAAAATTTGTATCAAAATCTACTCTTCAGAATTTAAAAACAAAAAAAATTAAAAAAAAAACATTCAGCATTGTTAAAAAAAAAAAAAGAGGTTTTTAGTTCCTCTTCACTTTCTGCCATAAGGGTGGTGTCATCTGCATATCTGAGGTTATTGATATTTCTCCCGGCAATCTTGACTCCAACTTGTGCTTCTTTCAGCCCAGCATTTCTCATGATGTGCTTTGCATATAAGTTAAATAAGCAGGGTGACAATATACAGCCTTGATGTACTCCTTTTCCTATTTGGAAGCAGTCTGTTGTTCCATGTCCAGTTCTAACTGTTGCTTCCTGACCTGCATATAAGTTTCTCAAGAGTTAAGTTATTGGATATGAAAATCTAAAACTTAGAGGGAATTCATACAACTGCTGAGTTCTGCATTCTGCTGAGAACTGGACAGTTGATAAGTGGTTTTTGAATCACAAACCAAATTTAGCAAAGTTTGGTTTGTGGCTACAATTCATTTGTAAAGTACATTCTTTGTTTCAATAATGAGTTCAGGGAAGATCTTGATTTCTTACTATTTTTCCATGAGTCAAATAAAATTCTGTAATTATTTAAAAAAATCTACTCTTCAATAAATACAAAGAATGAGATGTCTGGTTGTTAGAAGTATCTGTCTTTGGGAAAAGCTAAAATTACTGTGTTTGTTTAATGGGAAAAGACTGGAGTAGTTTGTTGTAGCAAGTCAGGTTTCCTGGAGACACCTTCAGAATCTGAGACAGAGATTTGCATGCAGTGAGTTCACTGGGGAATGAACTTGAGAACGTTTGTGGGAGGTGAGGGTAGCGGGCTTGGGCCATGGGAGGAGTTGAACTGTGATACCTCTGTGACAGAGGCCTCAGCTGATCCCACTGGGAGCTCTGGAGTTGAAATGGCCCTTCAGAATTACCACAAGTTGAGGTATCAAGGAGCATCTTTGTGTCCCTGCATGGATTCATCTTTAGACTCAGGCTACTTCTGAGCAGAGGGCAAGTCTGCTTCCTTTGGCAGAGGGCAATTCCCAGAAAGAATCGCAGCTACGATCCTTTAGCAGCCACCTCTCCTGGAAGCTGAGAGAATGAGGGCCTCAGTCCAAAATGGGGACTGAGCAGGTATGCTACATTTGTGTCATTCTAAATCTTCATAAACAGTGTGCACAATCCAAAGAGTAAATCATTGGATCATCCCTTTATCCAATATTGTACTCAATCCTCAAGCTCAGATATCCAAGAAATATATTATCTTTGATGTTATCTAATTTCAAATCCAAGTCTACATCTTGCCAGGATCTATTAAAAATGAAACTTTAGGTGTTCTTGGGCCTTCCTTTCCAAGTCAGGGGTATTTACAGGCTCTAGGATCTAAAGCAGCGCCAAGGCTTAGAAGCGGGGAGGAATAGGAGATAGTTATAAATAACATGGTCATTCTGGTTGTCCCTGGGAAGATCATTGGACCCTTTTGTTTGTTCCCTTCAAAGCCATATTTGGGAAAAGCTTAGACCTATGGTCCTGTTTCTCTAGCCATTCCTTCTGGAAACCTACCAACTCCTAGAACACTGACAAGGAGAAAGGTCCCTTTCCTCATCATCCCAGACCCACTGACCTCTTTATTCCTGTGGCCCTAAGGAACACCTTTCTGACTCAGGAAAAGTCCTTATGTGCAAACTACATTGATAAGTCACTCCACTTTTTCGTAGAAACCCCAATTCCCTTGAGACATCAAAGAAACATCAAATGCTTCTTTTCCAGAGGCAGGGAGGACTTAATCTTCAAACCTTCCTTGAAGGAAATATTTTCAGTCTACCTTTAGCAAGAATCAAAGAAAGGGGGGAAAAAGGCAAAACAATTCAGATCCCATATTAAAACAATCTAAAGATTAATTTCTTGCCAAATCACTTAGAGAACTCTCATTTGCTACATATTCTGGCTACAAGAAAAAAGTAACATATTTTTCAATAGTCACAACCAATTGGGTTTTATATACAAGACAATTTCAAGAACTGTTGTCCAAAATGACTCTTAAGTTGAAAGGTTACCTCTTTGAGGCTGAGTTGGAATATAAACACATTGAAACATTTTCTTTTAAATGTATCCAAATTTTAGGCCGGTATTTCCCTCCAACCTAGCCTGTGTATTGTAATGAATTCTGTTAGCAAGCATTTTGAACTTAAAACCCTGGTTCTGACACACTGGCAATGTAATCAGCTGCAGGCAGCCCCCAATCTTTGAACGTGTTGCTTGCCAAAAGATTGTTTGCACATCTGTTTTTATTAGAGTATATGTTCTAAGTGTCACAAAACAATAGCATAAATTGTGTGTGTGTACATAAATTTTTTAAGTTCTTTATGGCAGGGATACTTCCTTTATCGCTTTCTTTCTCCTTGTTTATAGAAGCTATTATTTAATATTTATCCTATAAAACTAATGTATGTGCATGCAGAAAAAGTTAGGAAACAAAGAGTAAAAAATTTTAATCATCTGTAATTTCACCACTGCTAAAATTAAGTATATATCCTTATCTTTTCCTATGACTAGGAATACCTATTATTTCTATTTAACAAAAATTATTATCATATTGTCCATTGTTTATTAGAAGTCTGTATTTCACTGGGTAATACACTGCTGCTGCTGCTGCTAAGTCGCTTCAGTCGTGTCCGACTCTGTGCGACCCCATAGACGGCAGCCCATAAGGCTCCCCTGTCCCTGGGATTCTCCAGGCAAGAACACTGGAGTGGGGTGCCATTTCCTTCTCCAATGCATGAAAGTGAAAAGTCAAAGTGAAGTCGCTCGGTCGTGTCGGACTCTTAGCGACCCCATGGACTGCGGCCCACCAGGCTCTTCCATCCTTGGGATTTTCCAGGCAAGAGTGCTGGAGGGGTAATACACTAGAGACATTAAAAAGGCCGGTATCTTATCTTAGAAGATGGCATAGTCCCACTTTCCTTTCTGCACCTCTAGCCTAGGTTTACCCTAGATCTTGCTCTCTTCTCCCCAGTTTTCCACTTTCAATCCTTCTGCCCAGTCTGCCTTTCCTCTCCCACTGCCTGGGTCCCTTCTCAGTCTCCTGATTAAAACTTCTTCAGTACAGTTGTTCTTGTTTAGGACTTGGAGAGAAATCTGGGTGACAATATTCACAGGCAGCATCTTAACACCCACTTCCAAGTTGCTTTTTGAAGAAATTTTATTATGTCTCTTCCCTATCCACACCTGCTCCACCCACCGTGCTGCCCAGTTCCCATCTATCCAGTGCCAGGCCTGTTGAGCCTCCACGCCCCTCAGCAGTGGCCCTTTCTCTCTGTGCTCTCCGGCACTGTCCGAGGGTGGGAGTCTTTGAACTCCACTAAGGTCTGCAGCATTCTTCTCCTGTGCATTCCTGGCCCCCATCTTTGATACTCCTACCTGTCTTACACGGCCAACACTGATCTTTCTGAAGCACAGCTCGAACTGTGCCCCCTGCCTACAAAATAAAGTCTCAATGCTCAGGCCCTCAGCACCTCTTCAGCTCCATCTTCTATGACACTTGACTTCATACATACTGTGAGACTAAAACTCAATAGGACCTGCGGGGCCCTCCTGGGTACAAAAACCTTTCCATGTCCCCTGTTTCTTGTTGGCAGGCCCTCCCTAAGTTCCAAAGGCAAGATCTAAACAGTTATTAGCTAGGGAAGTGAAGGAATGCAGAAACAGAGGAATAGCTATCAACAACAACAAAAATAGGGTGGCAATAAATAGTTCCTCCTCAAGGGATATACCTGACTTAAATCTTTGTGGTTTTTTTAATATAAATTTATTTATTTTAATTGGAGGTTAATTACTTTACAACATTGTGTTGGTTTTGCCACACATCAACATGAATCCGCCACGGGCATACACGTGTTCCCCATCCTGAACCCCCTCCCTCCTCCCTCCCCGTACCATCCCTCTGGGTTTTCCCAGTGCACCCTAAGGCCCCCACCATGGGGGAAGATGGTAACTTCAATCTGAGCAGAGGCATGGAGACCTCACACTGTTTGGAACTAGAAGACTGGTGACTGAGATTTCTGCAACACCGACCAGTCACAAGAAAGTCATACAACCCACAGCCCTTACCACAGATTCGCCTTTAAAATCTCTTCCCTGAAAACCACTGGAGAGTATGAGTCTTTTGAACATGGGCTCCCTATACTCCTTGCTTGACTGCAAATAAATGCTGTGGCTTCGTCTACCACAACCTAGTGTCTGTGAACTGGCTTTGTTGCATGGAAAGCAAGCAGAGCCAAGTTCAGTTTGGTAACGTCACAACCAAACCTTGTTTGTTTTCTGTTCCCCTTGCATTCCTCAAACCTCCCCTGGTTCTCTCTTGCTTTTGCTCTTCTCGTCTTCTCAGTCTGAAAATCCTTTCTGTCTCTGGCCCAGTTTTCGTCTTCACCTGTGTATTTGTATCTAACAAATACTTTCATAATGTTCACAATAAGCCAGGCACTGTGCTTATCAGTTTCTTTAACTCATTTAACCTTATACCAACTCTAAGACACAATTACTATTATTATCCCCATTTTAAAAATGGGAAAACTGAGGTGCAGAGTTCATCTCTCTGCTGTCTGTTCAAATACTATCCAAATTTTGAGCCTCAGATTAAATGCCATGTCCAGAAAGCATTCCCTACAATTCTGAAATGAAACAATAAGAATGATGAGATTAAAGGAGAGGATATGAAGGAGAAGGAGGAGAATTTAAAAAAAAAATGATAACTGAATGCCAGGCTTTCTGTTTAGCATTTAACTTGAATTGAATATTTCAATCCTTACCACAAAGCTATGAAATTATCCTAGCTTTTCAAGTAAACAGGCTTAGAGAGGTTAAGTGCCTTATTCAAAGTCAAACTGGTTTCTAAGAGGCAGAACAGGGAAATGTCCCTGCCTTTGGGATGCCCATCATTTCCCACTGTCTAGTATATTCCATATAGAGTGCACATATCTGATATTGTGTGCGTATTTATCTCCCTGTGCTTGATTGCATTGTTGTTTGCAATTATTTGCTGCCCTCATTGCAAGAGGATCAGAAGCCCCAGCCTGTGGCCATATGCAGGGCTTCCCTGTGGGAGAACATTCATGCCCCTTTCCCAACAGGCTTGGCAACATGACTTGCTCTGGCCAATGAGATAGGAACACAACTTTTAATGGGCATCTTTTCCTGTTTCTTTCCCAGTTTCCTTTCTCCTTTTCCCACTGACATGTAAATGGCATGCTCCTGATAAAGGCTGCTGCTTCAGGTTGAGTTCCAGAATGAAATGAACATGGCAGTTGATCTTCAGGTGATATGAGCATAAATGAGGATAAATCTTTGTTGTCCCACTGAGACTGGGGGATCATTTGTTACAAAAGCACAACATATTGAAAGCTGACTGATAAACTCCTTTTAGATGATAAGCATTTTGAGTGTAAAATATCTGGTTCATCTTTGTATCCTCCTGTACCACTCCCCATATAAACATCCATACCCAACACAGACTTTCATTTAGAAGTCTCTCAATGTTGAGTAAATGAATGTAATAAATAATTGAAAAAATATAGGAACAACAACAACAACAAAACCAAATGTCTGCCTTCTAGAGACAAAAATTAAAAACCAAATGATGCCTTCCTCCTTCCTTCCTTCTTTCCTTCTCCCTCACTTCTTTCCTTTCTTTCTGTCCCAGTACTGAACAACCTGCAACTTGTGCCATACCTAGTATTTACCCAGTGGAACTGGTCTCTAGAATGAGGCAGCATATTCAAGCAGGAGGCATGTCAATTCTGACTCCTGATTTATATCACTATCAATAGCTCTATGAGAGAATGTCCTTGCTCAGAGCCCAGAGAGCCCAAACAGTGCCCAGACACAGAACGTGCGGCCTCTGGTATTGGTATTTCTTGGATTCATGGGCTTCCCTAGTGGCTCAGATGGTAAAGAATATGCTTGCAATGTGGGACATCCAGGTTCGATGCCTGGGTCAGGAAGATCCCCCAGAGAAGGGACTGGTTGCTTACTCCAATATTCTTGCCTGGAGAATTCCATGGACAGAGAAACCTGGAGGGCTACAGTTCATGGGATCGCCAAGGGACAGACATGACTGAGTGACTAACACTTTCACACTTTCTTGGATTTATAGCTTGATATACAAAATTCCAGAGAAATCGTGTCTCCTTTGTGAAAATTTTTAGCTTAATCAGTACTTCTTGACACTTTGCCACCACTTATTACATAATTTAGGCAAATCTGAGATTGTTCCCCCAGAGGAGTAACACAAATTTAAATGCAATTCCAAATCTAGATAAAATTGTGAATCACTCTGAAATTGTGACTTGTTTAACAGAAGCAAATAAACAGCAAAAACAAAATATTTCTCTAGTTATTCAACATGCATAGCTGACACTATAGGGAAATGAATTCAGGATGCTGAAGCTGAAGCTACAATACTTTGTCCACCTGATGCAAAGAACTGACTCATTGGGAAAGCCCGTGATGCTGGGAAAGACTGAAGGCAGGAAGAGAAGAGGACAATAGAGGATGAGATGGCTGGATGTCATCACCAACTCAATGGACATGAGTTTGAGCAAGCTCCGGGAGCCGGTGATGGGCAGGGAAGCCTGGCATGCTGTAGTCAGTGGGGTCGCAAAGAGCTGGACATGACTGATTGAACTGAACTGAATTCAGGCTTCAGTTCTTTGCTGTTGCATCCACACATTCACTTGACTTGGCTGATAAGTGAAAAGAACAGATATTCAGAGTTCTTTTAAATTTCCTTCACTTTCAAGTCCAAAGCATTTGTTACATCAGCAAGAAAAAGAAATTTTATGAATTTGGAAGTTAACAAATAAATTATATCAGAAAACTTTAATTCTTAAAACTCCCATGAAAAGGAGGCAAGAATATACAATGGAGTAAAGACAATCTCTTTAACAAGTGGTGCTGGGAAAACTGGTCAACCACTTGTAAAAGAATGAAACTAGATCACTTCCTAACACCGTACACAAAAATAAACTCAAAATGGATTAAAGATCTAAATGTAAGACCAGAAACTATAAAACTCCTAGAGGAGAACATAGGCAAAACACTCTCAGACATAAATCACAGCAGGATCCTCTATGATCCACCTCCCAGAATTCTGGAAATAAAAGCAAAAATAAACAAATGGGATCTAATTAAAATTAAAAGCTTCTGCACAACAAAGGAAAATATAAGCAAGGTGAAAAGACAGCCTTCTGAATGGGAGAAAATAATAGCAAATGAAGCAACTGACAAACAACTAATCTCAAAAATATACAAGCAACTTATGCAGCTCAATTCCAGAAAAATAAACAACCCAATCAAAAAATGGGCCAAAGAACTAAATAGACATTTCTCCAAAGAAGACATACGGATGGCTAACAAACACATGAAAAGATGCTCAACATCACTCATTATTAGAGAAATGCAAATCAAAACCACAATGAGGTACCACTTCACACCAGTCAGAATGGCTGCGATCCAAAAATCTGCAAGCAATAAATGCTGGAGAGGGTGTGGAGAAAAGGGAACCCTCTTACACTGTTGGTGGGAATGCAAACTAGTACAGCCACTATGGAGAACAGTGTGGAGATTCCTTAAAAAATTGCAAATAGAACTACCTTATGACCCAGCAATCCCACTTCTGGGCATACACACCGAGGAAACCAGAATTGAAACAGACACATGTACCCCAATGTTCATCGCAGCACTGTTTATAATAGCCAGGACATGGAAACAACCTAGATGTCCATCAGCAGATGAATGGATAAGAAAGCTGTGGTACATATACACAATGGAGTATTACTCAGCCGTTAAAAAGAATTCATTTGAATCAGTTCTGATGAGATGGATGAAACTGGAGCCGATTATACAGAGTGAAGTAAGCCAGAAAGAAAAACACCAATACAGTATACTAACACATATATATGGAATTTAGGAAGATGGCAATGATGACCCTGTATGCAAGACAGGGAAAGAGACACAGATGTGTATAACGGACTTTTGGACTCAGAGGGAGAGGGAGAGGGTGGGATGATTTGGGAGAATGACATTCTAACATGTATACTATCATGTGAATTGAATCGCCAGTCTATGTCTGACGCAGGATGCAGCATGCTTGGGGCTGGTGCATGGGGATGACCCAGAGAGATGTTATGGGGAGGGAGGTGGGAGGGGGGTTCATGTTTGGGAATGCATGTAAGAATTAAAGATTTTAAAATTTAAAAAATAAAAAACTAAAAAAATAAAAAATAAAAAAAATAAAACTAAAGATGAAAAGAAAAAAAAAAAAAAACAACTCCCATGATCTGAGATATCAATGAAACAAAACTTTTAAGCCCATTTTTACCACCTTGTTGCTGTTCACTTGTTGTGTCTGACTCTTTGCAGCCCCCATAGACTGCAGCACACTAGGCTCCTCTGTCCTCCACTATCTCCTGGAGATTGCTCAAACTCATGTCCATGGAGTCAGTGATGCTGACTCATCCTTGGTTGTCCCCTTCTCCTCTTGCCTTCAATCTTCCCAGCGTCAAGCTCTTTTCCAATGAATTGGCTCTTTGCATCAGATTGCAGAAGTATTGGAGCTTCAGCTTCAGCATCAGTCCTTCCAATGAATATTCGTGACTGATTTCCTTTAGGATTGACTGGTTTGATCTTTTTGTAGTCCAAAGAACTCTCAAGAGTCTTCTCCAGCACCACAACTCAAAGGCATAAGTGCTTTGAGGCTCAGCCTTCTTTATGGTCCAACTCTCACATCTGTACATGACTACTGGAAAAACCATTACTTTGACCCTTCTACCACCCACAAGGGTTTTCAAGGTTTTTGTGATGCTTTCTTTGCTCCCATTTTTGACAAATATCCTAGAAATTGGTCATGATTAAGGCCAAATGGTCATGATTAAGACCAAAGCTTATAAAGAAAGCTGAGCACCCAAGAACTGATGCTTTTGAACTGTGGTGTTGGAGATGACTCTTGAGAGTCCCTTGGATGCAAGGAGATCAAACCAGTCAATCGTAAAGGAAATCAGTCATGAATATTCATTGGAAGGACTGATGCTAAAGCTGAAAATCCAATACTTTGGCCACCTGATATGAAAAACTAACTCATTGGAAAAGACCCTGATGCTGGGAAAGATTGAAGGTGGGAGGAGAAGGGGATGACGGAGGATGAGATGGTTGGATGGCATCAGCAACTTGATGGACACGAGTTTGAGTAAGCTCCAGGAGTTGGTGATGGACAGGTAAGCCTGGCATGCTGCAGTACTTGGGGTTGCAAAGAGCTGGACACGACTAAGTAGCTGAACTGACTAACTGAAGACCAAATGAAAGAAGGTTAGAAATCTTGATTACATTCTCTATCTTAACATAGAATTATCCTGGCTTGCAAAGTTCACAGCAGAGTCTCCATTAATGAATGAAAAAATGGAGATGATATGCAAACTTTTCCTTGAATTTCACTAAGGCCATTGAAACCCCTTTCCCCGCCCTGTACTAGAAAATAACCAATCTTTTGCAAGTTTTTTTATAAAAAATTTCTTACAGAAAAGCTTTTGTAGGCTTTTACATTTACTCTTTTAGACATTTAGACCAAAGTTCTCAGATGTTTTACAAGTCTTACAAGTGTATACAAGATTTTTGCTAAACTATGGAGGTACTCAGCATTTGACCCACACATCATAAACTGATGCCTCTATTATATCACTAAGTACATTCAATAAATGCTAGCTTCTCCTCTTTGTTCTGAAAAAATTTTTAAGAGCTATAATTATTGGTTATTGTTATTATTAATAACTCTGGAACAGACAGCCCTTGGTCATTAAGTGCCTATATATATATATATATATATATATATATATTTATTTATTTATTTATTTAACACAAGTTTCTTTTAATGTTCTCTGTTTAATTTGCTTTTCCTATATTTCATGATCCCTTTCCCTATTCAAGTTGAAGCAGGTTTGGGTTTATAGTCAGCAAGTTGTGACATATTGTTCTATAATTATAACTGTCCCTCTTACTGACACTCAGCTAGAACCCCTGGAACTAACCTTATTAAGCAGTATTGTTAATTCCAATGTATTTATTAAGACTCTCTAGTATGTGTCTGCTCTGGGAATTCCTCCTTAAGCATTTTGAACACAGCCAGAATTAATCTGATGGAAACACTAAAAGAAGACCTCTTTTCACTGTCCCTTCCATTCAGAAATGCCGAGCCCCACCAGTTAGGGACAGCCTTGATCCTTATCACGATGATATATGGAGCCAGCACTACAACAGCAAGCTGGTACCACATCTGTCCACCAAGACTTTGGTTATGGAAAGGGGGCTTGGCTCCATCAAGATATTAATTTGGCACTTTTCATCTTCATTCAAATGCCTTTGGCAGGGAAGAAACTGAACCAACCCTGAATAATAAAACGGTAATAAAAATGAGAATCATTATCATTGGAGTCTCTGGATTTGATTCTCAGCAAAGAAAATGCATAGAAAGTGCCTTTGAGGAAGAGCCAACATTCCAAGCTCTACCTTTGTCCTGCCCCCACCACCCCCCTCATCCATTCTTTGATGTTCATGGGGAAAATCCTTTATAGGGGCCAGATTGTCTCCCATTGCATTCCCTTCAAGCCCTTATAATAAGAGCAAGCCCTTTCATTTGTGTGGTGCTCTTGGCTTACAAACTGCTTCCACATCCTCGGCCCCACCTCTGCAGTCCACTAAAGTAAAAGAAGCCTCTGTGTTCTCAGGATGTACACTCAGCTCAAGTCTCTACCCCAGCCGCCTTGCCTAAGGTTAAGCAGGTCCACATTCCCAATAAACCTTGTGTAAGCTGGAACTTCCTTAGCAGTTGCCAGGCAGTACATACCTCTTATCCAGGTTTCTCTGACCTGACAGCCTGACTGGCAAGTGGCAGAAGCAGGGAGAAACCTGAGGGCTAAAGGAACAAGCCACGTGTGCCCGGGGCCAGGGCCTTTCTGTCACGGCTTCTGTGTTTTGCACACCTGCTGGCTCATGTTTCCAAAGGCAGTTGACATCTGCTGACCAAAAGTCTACCTGAGCCTGGAAGAAGAGGAGGCTGAAGTCTCTCCATTTCTATTCATAGATTTCAACATCTGCAACCCATAAGCAACAAGAAGTAATGGGATGTGGGCTTCATGGTTCCAGCAGTCTTCCCTGCTTACTTGTGACCTGATCCGTCTTGTAGTTCTTTCTATGAATTCTTTTATTAAAAAACTGAATGTCATACAAAATAAAAATATAAAAGTACAAAGTTGTATACAAAGAAAAATAAAAGTACACCTCTCTTCCACCCAGATTCCCTCATGCATTCTGTCAGAAGTGATAACTTACTTTTGATAACAGAAAGAAATTCGAAGAGGATTTTTGCTTTTCTAAAAACAAGTGGCAAGTGAAAAGAGTGGGGACCATTTGTTTTGCAGGGAGTGGTGACAGAGGTAGCAGCCTGCACAGTGAGAGTGCCGCCAAGCTCCGTCCCCAGAGCCGCTCTCAGCATTGCAGCATCAGGCTGCCTTCCCTTGGAACCGTGTCTGTGAGCATCTGTGCCGTATCTCCAGTTATTCTGGGTACCCATTATCAAGAAGTGTCCTAATGTAACTGCTTCTTTGCTTTATGCCATTTCAGCTTAGGAGAGTTTTCGTAGGAAGGCCCTTCCTTCAGATAGCAGGGGAGTTCTGCATATCATACCAGCTTTCAAGTGACTCTTGATTCCCATTCGCTGCACTCACCAACTTCCCCAGCATCCCTCATGCCGTGTAATGTACACCATTCCACCTGTAAGGCGGGCTTTCCTTTCTCCTCCAGCAAGGCCGACCTGGAGGTCCTCAGGCAATCATCTGACACCTGTTCTTAGATCTTAACAGATGCCTCTGGGTATGAATTTTTACATTTGGCATCTTTTCTTATTTATTATAATAACCTGTGATTTGTATGTGGTTGAAGGACCTTCCTCACTGTGGCAATGCCAATCCTGTGTCAGTGAATTCATACCATCAGAGAGAGGTGTGCCCTTTAATATGAAGGGTTAACCAGAAATGGGCTTCCGTCATATCCACCTGCAATGTGGGAGACCTGGGTTTGACCCCTGAGTTGGGAAGAAACCCTGGAGAAGGGAAAGGCTACTCACTACAGCGTTCTGGCCTGGAGAATTCCATGGACTGTATAGTCCATGGGGTCACAAAGAGTTGGACATCACTGAGCGACTTTCACTTAACCAGAGATAGGGAGAGGGGCGAGCTCCACACCAAAACTTTCATGCTGCTATCATATGGATGTGCACTTTGGAAATAAAAATAAGTTATTTAATCATGTTTTAGGAAGTGACATGTTCAGAGAGAAAGGAAACTGTCCTGATTCTGGAGTGTGGGCTGAACACAGGCATTGGATTGTGACAAATGCTGGATTTGTCTCATTAGTATTCCCAGCAAGGACTGTGCTACCAAGAATCTAGAAATTATATTTTATCTGGGGACTCCTGCTCCTGAACCCCAGGGAATCTTTGCCTTTGGAGGAAAGACATGTCCCGTGGTCTCCAGGTGTGTTCCAGAGTTGCTGCGCTTGCCGAGATGTGAGATGAGAATGCCAGTCTGCACGGAGCCTCGCCATTTCTGTGCGCCCTTGGGCAACCATGCTTACCTCTCCTATGACTCTCACTGTGTCATATTCACCATGCTCGCACTGGAGTGGAAGTGCAAGCAGGAAGGTATCTCCAAAGAACAAACTGGGCAGGCAAGAGCAAAGCTACAGCCCAAAGTACTGGAGAAATCACATGCCCCACTGAGAAACACTGATCAGAAATAGCAATAAGGGGGTCATACCTGATTCCTGGGTGAATGGCTTTATCAAGCCAAAGGCCTTAATCAAATTAAAAAAACCATTTTGAATAACTGCATTTGGCACAGGAAAACAGGCAAAGAATCCAAAAGATGAGGCTGACCCATCTCCTATTCCCTTCCACAGACACATCACCAACCTCTTCCTTTTCAGCTTTCCCTTGGTGACCCTGAGAAAGTGAGCATTCCCTCCTGAGCTTGAAGCACAGATTAGTTAGAAGCTCTGTTGGAGCAGCACCCTGAATTTGGCACTGCTTTCAAGACACACCTGAAACAAAGCTGTTTATCGTCTTTTATACTCTAGGGGTCCAAGTACATTTGACACACAGAGAAAGAGCAAAGAGCAGCAAGGGAAAAGAAAGGGTCTGGGATCTGTTTTTTCCCTTAGCCAGCTACTCACTCTCTCTCAGATTCTCGCCTCCAAAGTTGAATTCATTCCTGATATGCTTTTAGTTTAAGAAATCCATTATTCTTTTAGTTTGAGAGATTAGCATGTAGTATGCTGCTGCTGCTAAGTCGCGTCGGTCGTGTCTGACTCTGTGCAACCCCATAGATGGCAGCCCACCAGGCTCCCCCATCCCTGGGATTCTCCAGGCAAGAACACTGGAGTGGGTTGCCATTTCCTTCTCCAACGCATGAAAGTGGAGTCACTCAGTCGTATCCGACTCTTAGTGACCCCACGGATTGCAGCCTACCAGGCTTCTCCATCCGTGGGATTGTATAGATAGGTATAAATGTAGGTGGAGGCACAAATGTAGAAGGAAGCAGAAACGTATACATACAATTTTCTCCTGACGCCATCACAAGGGTAAATAAGGACAATCGGCTCTATTCTGCTTAATGGATAAGCATTAGGTGGAGAGTGGGCTGTCATACTCAAAGCGCTCTTTGGAACCAAAAATCTTTCCTTCCTCTGCTCTTGCCCCTAACCCTCACTCTGCATAAAAACTATTGCAAGGGTAGATTTGAAACGTTCCTGTTTCTTTGGTTATGGATTCCTTACAGCCCTTCAACTTTGAGTTGCTAACATTTCAAGATAGAGTTCATCTGTATCAATAGAATGTAATATGAATACAAATAATTTTAGCTTCATAGTGTGCTTTCCTACCTGCTAAGAAACAAAAGTGTGTGTGGTTTTCACAAATGGGATGTTGTTTATTAGATACAAGAAACAAGTATCTGGTCTCCAAAAGAGTCAGCCTTGAAAACTCTTGCCTAGGCATTAAACCAGAGAGGTCTGTTTTCTTACAGTGAGGTTTTTGGTCTTTCAGTTCCATTTTCTGCCACATTCAACCTAGTTTGTTTATGTATAGGGGACTTCTGTTAGGAAAAATAAAGTAGATTAATGGAAGGTTCTAAAATTCTTTTCTTGTATGCCTAAGGTCCCTATAGAATAGATTTCATAGTTTCTACAATAAAAGCAGCACCAGCTTTAGGTTTTCTCTGACTCAGATAAATATCTTTATCCACTTTCAAGCTGAAGCAAAGGGAGCTTGGCAATGAGCAACTTAGGAACACTTTGATTCCTAAAATGAGAACTTAGGGGCACGTTGCAGGTACATATACAAGTCTTCTTGTGAGCATCAGAAGGATTCCTGATCCCTATGCTACTTTCAGGATTCCCTGTGTCTTGACAGCCCCTACCTGTTGCAGTTAATATCCATGAAACTCATGTACTCTGTGCACACACCAAAAGCCAGCTACTCAACTTCAGCTGCTCCCTCCAAAGCCAAACCTTGTCATTATGAGGCCTACCAGCACTTAGTAGGTTGAAGACAGATTCTAAGTAGTAAGTGAGCTGGATCCCTGCAAAGCAGTAGATAAGAGCACAAGTAAGACAAAGGCCTTAATCTGTCTACAGTGCCCCCTTCATCTTTTCCACGTAGGGGAGAAGGGAGGCCAGGTGGAGTAATGTGCCCCAGGTGGACTCAATAGTGATGGTCAGAAAAATGCAAACCCAGTCAGATCTTTGGGGCTGTGGATTATAGCCTTGAGGGAAATATAAGGAAAGAGTTAAGGCAGAAATGTCTGGCTCCCTCTTGGTCCCTTGACTCTAAAGTGGGTGAAGATGACTTATGCCCAGTTTGGCCTCACCTTGCTTTGGGGACCAGAATTCCTGATGCACTGGAGAGCTTTCCCATTTCCAGAGCAATTGCTTCACAGGTTCCACCCATTTTCCACTTTATGTCTAAAACCTCAGCTCTTATTAAGAGCAGCTGCTCAGTGAAATAGGAACACAACTCCTGCCCCTGGAGTGTTTCAACTCAACAATGAAGAAGACAAACAGAAACCTAAGAAGAAAATTCTCCGTTCTCCACTTTCATAACCCTCTTAGAGGCTAAGGGGAAAGTGTTCGATGCAAATATGCTCTTTCTGGATCCTATTAAAAGAAGATTTTCCAGTACACAATAAAGCAACGAAGTATCAACAAATTGCCACTGCTCATCTGCTGGCTGCTCCTTGGTTTCTTGCTGAACCTGAAGCTATATCCACATAGAGACCTTCTCCCCCAATGTCTTTTCTGATGCTGGTGTCAAGATTGAATTCTACCTGTTTTTCTCTTACAAGGAAATTACTAGTTTCAGTTTTGTGTTTAAAATTTTATTTTCAAATTTCTCCTAAAGGCAGAACTTATTGTTTTAGATTGATAACACTACCCATCATTCTTTTTTACTAAACAATAACTCAGTTCTCTCACCGAGAGAAACCTCTCCATTTTGGACCTCAAAGTTTATCCAATTCAGTCCTAGATAATTTTCTCCTAAGAGCTTTAAATTTCTACATGGATTCAATTAAGACTCTCTGTCATTTTAGAGGCTTGGGGAACCACCTTTACCAGAAATATTGAATCAATCCCCTTTGAGGACCTCACCTTTTCAAAATATGAGCTATATCCAACAATGATTTCTAGAAAATTCCCCTTGACTCATGAGCTGGACCTAGACATCGATTTCAGAAGATGGACCTACATTTTCTCACTAACTGGGTTTTGCTTTCTTCTTGTGATATAATATGGCCCTCATATTCCTAATACAAATTTATGAACTTTTCACCGTTGAATTGGTGCTATAAAAACAAAATAATTTTCAGACCAAAGGCCATGTATGTGTGATTTTGACAGCCCTGTGCATCATATTGCAAGCAACAATTTTTCTTAATATCAGCCACTGAAACAAAGTTATATGTGAGTGATGTTGTTATTATATGGAACCACTGATGGCCAAGCTAAATGCAGTGTGATTTCTCTTCTGGAAATTGTTTGCTGTCTATTCCTTATATGCATCCAGGCACTAAAAAGTCATTTTGACTTCAGCCTCAGGTTGCCCTGTCCCTAATTATGTGTTCCAAAACTTACAAGGGAAATCAAACCCTCCCAGAGAGAAATCATGTCCATTTTGGATCATCAGATCATAGAAATGATTCAGGTGTTTGACTCATAGTTTTCCTCCTCTTAATTAAAACTCTTGGGAGTTAATTTATTGGCATTTTTAACCTATTGCACAATTTGCCTAAAGATGCAATTTAAAAAATTCCTACCAGTAGTAACCACAGCAATAACCAGGTGGCTTTCAGCAATGCTTGTTTATTTTGAATGCAACATCTTGGCCTTTCTTTATTTTTAACTTCACAAGGGGAAAACTCAGTATTCATAGTTTTTGTTTGAGGCTGTAATCACCGGAACAAACTCAAGAAAACAGAGCCCAGAGGAATGAAGAATAATTTACAATTAAACCCATGAAGATGAAAGGGAGAGAGTAAAAAGGGAATTAATGACTTAGCAAGAGTTCAGCCTGACCTGCTCCACAGTTTTGTTGACATCCTGACAAAACTCAGTATCACTTTGACCCACTGTGAGCTGCCCTAAAATTGGCACCTGGTCTCAGTTTGGCCATAAGTGTGGATCTCAATCTTTTCTTTCTGTACCTCCAAGAAGTAGAGGAAAAGAACCTCTGAGAATCTGAACTTATTTTTTCCCTGTCTGGCTTTTTTCAAGTTTCCTCCCTGCATTCTGTTTGTACATGACGTTTCTTAAAAAAAATTAACCAGTTTCTTATACATAATCTTCAAAGGCATTTGCTCACATTTTCTTTCATTGATTTGCACATTTATTAATTTCATTCGTTCTTTCGGTGGACCATAATTAAGCTCCAAACACTTACAGTAACTTCTCACCACAGTCACTGTAACATGGTAATACACATTCAAATGGAGTCTCCAGTTTGGCATGGCTGATAAAAGGCATTTTGTTACCCAAAGATTAGATAGTAAAGGAAAAGAAATTCCAGGTAAGTCAGATCTACCTTAAATGAGAATTAAAGTAGTAAGGTTTGATTGTGATCCTGTCTTCAAAATAAAACTAAGTTCTATAAAAAGTAAGGTTATTATATTTATCAATATAAAAATTTATCTTACAATTGCAACTACTAATTTTTAGGACTACAAATTTTAGAACAACTATTTATTTTTGAGGGAGAGGTATAATTTTTCCATATGGTTCGTTGACTTACATTCTACTTTCTCAGCATGATCATTAAGAAGGTCATTTCCTTTACAGAAAATTTGGTAGTATCAAAGCTCTCAAAGGTTTCTTTAATCCTTTGCTATGGAACTACTATTCTGTTCTCTTCTACTATTATTAACTTAAATAAAAACTAACAGATACTCTTTTGTCAAAGGCCTTCCAAATTGGCAGGGTTTTTTCTTTACTACCACGTGAAAATCTTCATCTTCGCTTGAGCTATAGCTTTGCTTTGCAATTTATTTGCATTGTAGTTGCATCACCTGTATTTTACTTCAGAGGGCAGTCCTCAGCCTGATGTCACTTAGTGAGTTTATTTCAAACGTACAATGATTCCTTCTCATTTTTATCTTTTTGGATTCTGGAGTAGCTTAGGCTGGTTTATGTTCTGAAACTAAAGTGCTAGTTTAAAGCCTAGTCATGCCCACACACACACACAAAATCCCCACATGCATATAGCATCTGCAGGTTAAGACTTATCTCTTTCATGTGACTGAATTTGGGAGGAAATGTGTTGCCACTATCATCTCACCAGTTAAGAAATCATGATTCCTGTGACTTCTAGAATAACAACTTTAAGGTTATTTATAAAACCTTTAACATGATGCCATAATTTATATAGTGAGTCCTTTGGTAAGGACTACAGTCAGCTCTCCTGGAGAACATGGGCCCACTGAGGGCTGAGAAGTGGCTGGTAGGGTTATGGGTTCCATAAATTATACCCCCTTTTCCATTACAATAAATCCAACATTATAAATTCTATATGGGGTGTGACTTTAGGTCAATGACTCCAGAGGGATGTGGATGGGTACTAGTGATGGTAGAAGGTTCTGTGTCCACCTGTGATGGTTAATTTTATGTGCCAACTTGACTTGGCCAAGGGAGGTCAAATATCTGGTCAACCATTTACTCTGGGTGTGTCTGTGAGGGTGTTTCTGGATAAGACTGCATTTGAATTGGTAGACTGAATAGCGCAGATTACCCTCCCAAATGTAGGTGGGCCTCAACTAATCAGTAGAAGACCTAAATTAAAAAAGGCTGAAAAACAGGGAATTCCTCCTGCCTGACTGCCCTGAGCTGGGACATCACTTTTCCCCCCCCTTTGATTCATATGCAAAGTGAAATATCAGCTCTTCTATCCTTCAAGCTGGATGCTTAAACCATCCACTTTCTTGGTTCTTGGGTCTTCAGGCCCAGACTGAACTACCCTATCAGCTCTCTTGAATCTCCAGCTTGTTGAATGTTCTTAGGAGTTGTTCTCCTTCATATATATGTAAGGGACTAGCCTCTGTATTAGATGTTCAAATCTCAGTTCTGTTGTATACTAGCTATGACTCATCCACCTTCCCTGTGTCTTAATCTCCTCACTTGGTAAAGGGGACTAATAATAAAACCTCTCCTGTAGGGTTTTTGTAAGGATTTGATAAGTGAAAACTTGTGAGGGTATGTGGAATATAGTGAGTGTTCAATAAATATTAGCTATAGACTTTGAACTCAGAGATACATACAGACAATGAATCTTATATGTATGTCCCTGAATTTGACATCTTCTGGAGTCCAATCTACTTCACTGATGGGGTCTTGAGGTCTGACTCATGCTCTCTTTGCATCTCATCTCTGCCTTTTGTGAACTTTTGCTTGTTTTTCCTTCTCTTAACTACCCTGAATCACAAATGTTTCTGCAAATATTTATATCTCTGGGCTGACATTGTCACCCTGACCAAAAGAATCCATCTCAGAGATCCAAGAACTCAGGATCTCGAAAAATGTCAGTACCAGAAAGTAGCTTTGAGATCATATACAAGTATTTTCTTTTATGGAGATAATCAAAAGTTATATATGCTTTTGGTAGTAAAATTCAGAAAACAGAGAAAAGATAATCATTCTTTAGTTTGCATAGTAGATAAAGTCACTTCATTCTTTGGACTCCCACAGCAATTTTTAATCCCCTTCTTCTACAACAGTGAGGCTCTCCCTGGTAGCTTAGCTGGTAAAGAGTCTGCCTGCAATGCAGGAGACCCTGGTTCAATTCTTGTGTCAGGAAGATCCTCTGGAGAAGGCATAGGCTACCCACTCCAGTATTCTTGGGCTTCCCTGGTGGCTCAGCTGGTAAAGAATCCACCTGCAATGTGGGAGACCTGGGTTCGACCCCTGGGTTGGGAAGATCCCCTGGAGAAGGGAACAGCTACCCACTCCAGAGTGTTCTGGTCTGGAGAATTCCGTGGACTGTATAGTCCATGGGGTCGCAAAGAGCTGGACATGACTGAGTGACTTTCACTTTCTACAACAACGGAGGGTTTGTGTTTTTCCCTTGAGACTGAGGTCTTCAAGGCAAATCAGTGTCTGCTCTGTATTTGCCACTTTCACTCATGAATGGATGTATGACTAAATTACTGGCTAATTATGTGATAGAATAAGCAGGTGAGTGAAGGAAGGAAGGAAAGAAGGAATAAGACTAATAAGCATTTTCCACCAGAGTCTTATCCTATAGGAGCCAAATCACTGGAGACTAGAATGGAAGTCTTAACTATAACTCAGGCTGTATTATATGTGTACACATTTTTATGGCTTACACTGAAAATTAAGCACTTGATAATGACCTATTTCATTTTTATGAATGTGTAAATTAAGATAATAAAACCTGAAATTAAATTCAAAGACCAGCCTCAATTCAGCCATCTACAGTTTTCCTTGCTGTGTCCTTTCTAGGACATTCAGCTCAATATTTTAGCTCAGTATGTTTTGGGGTTATCTTTTTCCTTGTTTTCATTTTTTCACTGATTCCAACAGATTCTTTTAGAGATGACTGAATGATCCAAGGTTAGGTGTGATAAATAAAAAATAAATTCACAAAGACATGTCTCTGTTATTTTTCCTCAGGAATTTAGCTCAAATATAAAGAGATAATAAAGTACATTTTAAAATGACATTGAACCTGGACCTGATCAAGCTCCTAGATCCATTACTAATTAGTAGGAAATAAAGACTGGAGAAATAGGGGGATGTAGTCAGTAAAATCACAATTGCAAAAATCTCTACAAAGGCAAAGACTGGCTCCTGAAGAAAATAAACAGAGAGCAAGGTGTGAAGAGAGAAGAGGGAGACAGAAGGGTACCTATAGATTAAGAGAGACTTAGGACATGCTCCAACTAAACCCAAGGTATAGACCTTATTTGGATCTCGATTTAAGTAAACAAATGGTGAAAATAAAGTGACATTCATGAGATAATTAAATAAGAAACATTTTAAAAATCATCAGTTTTTAAAAGGTGAGATAATGGTGTTGTATATTTTTAAGGTATTCTTATCTTGTATAGATATATACTAAACTATGAGTAAAATAATTTTTCAGATTTCAAATAATATAGGAGAGACTTCTACTTCCAACCAAAGTGGAGTAACAGGGGGCTGGATTGACACTCTGCCTAAAACTTGCTTTCCTCCAAAAACAGATGAAATATATGAAACAATGGTTTTTAAGGCAGTGGACATGAAGCAAAAAAGGACAGTGTTCCCTGAGAGATCAGGGAAAAAATAGTGAATCCTATCATTGCCACTGCTTTCTGCTTTGAGAAAGCATCTAGATGATTACCATCATCTTCTAGATGCTTTCTAGATGCACCCAAAAGAGTCCAAGGCACTCTCTGAGTTGAACTGAGAATCCAAGAGGAAGATTGTTGGCAGGAGAGTCCTGCAAATGAGAGACATGCATGGAGAATCTTAGAGACATACAGCAAGTCACTTTGAGCATTCAATTAGATATAGGCCCGTGCATACATGTGAGGAAAGCAACCGATGCTGCGGAAAGAACTATTCAAAAGGGAAAGAGGGTTAGGGTTAGGCTGGCTAAAATAGATGGAATTCTTTGAAAAACACAAACTATCAAAGCTCACTCAAAAAGAAGTAAATTGAACAGTCCAGATCTATTAAAAAATTAAGTAAGTAGTTAAATTATTCCCACAAAGAAAACTCTAAGCCCAGATGAATTTACCAAACATTTAATGGAGAAATAATGCTAATTCTACAAACCCCTCCAGTAAATTCAAGAAGACAGAATATTTCTAGATGGCCAGCATTATTCCAAAATCAGACAACCGCATCATAAGGTGGATATTTCTGTAAAATATCCACAGAAAATAGAGATTCTTACAAAGTTATTATGAGCTCCAGTGAAATAACCAATGCTCAGATTCTCTCTATTCTACCTTCTGATTACCATCTAAGTCACTTCTTCCTGCCCCCAAGAACTTTCAGGTCCTATCCTATTGTATCTGGATCACTGCCCAAACTGCCTTACTGTCCTTTCTTTCATTTTCAATCCCTCAAATCCAGTCTCCACACTCCATATGGAGGCATCTCCTTAAAATGTAAATGGTGGCCTCAGTGGCCCTCTGTCTCCAGGTTAAACTCCTTAACAGGCTTGTAAGATCCTTCATGATCTGACCTGTTGGTCCCCAGGCTCATCGTCTCTACTCTTCTTCATACTTCTCTCTTTGATACAGCCACACAAACCTGCTTGCACTCCTCAATACATAAGTCCTGGGCTCACTCTTTGTTCTGGACTCTGATACCCACTGTTCCCTCTTCTGGGAATATTTTCTCTTGCCTACCCATCCCCATCTCATCTGCTTCTGGTTAACCACATGTATTATTTTAAAATAGACAACAATTCTTCTGTCAATCTTTTCTGACTCTTCCACCACCCAATTCTGGGCCAGGTGCCCTCCTAATGCTCCCATAGATCATTTAGTTACCACTGCTACACTGTTTATTGTGATCTAGGACACTTTCCTGTTTATTAATATTTTCTCATTAGGTTCTTATCTCTTTGAGCTCCAAGACAAGTGTTGCTTACTGTGATCCTTCTAACACTCAGAAAATTCTGAGAGATAGAAAAGATGCTCAACCAGTAATTTTTAAATGGATAACAGTTCCATTTATTAAATGCTTACAATGTTCCAGACACTGTGCTAGGAAGTTTGCAGGCCTTATGATTTTATTAGCACCTCCATCCAAGAGGTACTATTCTAATATGCACTTTTCAGAGGAGAATACTAACATACAGAAAATGACAGAACTAATCTGACATCACAGATTATCAGATATATTCTAGAGCCGGAATTCAAGCTCAGATCAATTGGTCTTTAGAGTCTAGGCTTTGAATCACAATTATCTACAAACAAAAGAATGAATGAATGATTTCAACACCTACTTACTGAGTATCTACCACATGTCAGGGCCTGTTCCAGGTCATGAGGATACTGTACAGAATAAAATAAACCAAAGTTTGTGCCTTCAATCTTACATACATTGAGAAGACAGTCAATAAGCAAAATACATAAATAATTTGACAGATTATAAAGGGAATAAAGGCAAGAAGGAGATATTGAGAGTCACACGATCTTAAATCCGGTGATCGGGGGAGGCATTACTGGGAAAATGGAATGTGCACAA
The DNA here is from genome assembly GCF_042477335.2 of Ovis canadensis. Lineage (NCBI taxonomy): Eukaryota > Metazoa > Chordata > Mammalia > Artiodactyla > Bovidae > Ovis > Ovis canadensis. The sequence continues at coordinate 85,302,322 of NC_091248.1, forward strand.
TGATTTGTGTGAATAAATGAACAAGCGCTTTTCTAACATTTCACAGTGCTTCAAGCAAAGATTTTCAGATAAATAACAAATGTGTGGTGTTCAGTACCAAAAAATAGTTTGTTTTATATTTGCATTTGTTAAATCTGGCAACCCTGCACTCATGGAAAACCTTACTTCTGTGTCAGGCCAGGAGGAGCTGCTCCTCATTACCAATGTGGGTCTATGGGATCTGAGATTTTCTGAAAATTCTGAAAGATGAGCTTGCAGGGCATGGGTGTATTAGCATGCGGCTTTAGCAGACTTCTCCTTCGCAGGGCATTCAGCTCTACGGCAATGTCTCCCATAAGCAGGAAATAACATTTGGTACATCTTGACAGATGGGTCTTGCCCATGAGGGAGGACGTTTAGGACGATTCATACCAACTGGCGTGTCAACAGACTTCGAAAGAGAACTATTAAAGATGGGATCGTGTTAGCTCTGATTTATGCTGAACAAAACAAGCAAAACAAAGAACCTATCAGAAGGAAGATGTAAGACATTTAACATTTGAAGACTTTGAAAGGCTGAAGGGCTACATGATTAATTTTTATTTTGCTAGACTGTAAAATTCTTTTCACAGAAGAGCTTAATAGTAGCATGATTTTTCATTGAACCTAAAATTTTTATTTTTCCAAGGGGTCACAGTGTTGGACATGACTGAGCAACTGAACAACAACAAAACTTAGGCAGAGCCAGATACGTGTACAATTGGGTTTCCTCATCTGTGTTCTAAACTATTCAACAACATGGCAAACTCTAAATCAAGATCAGTTGTAACAAGTACACCCCCCAATCATATGTCTTCTAATTCTTCCTTCAACTTCAATTTCGGTAGACTCCTACCTGACTCATTCTTCATGTGAAAAGTGAAAATGCCACTTTCTCAGCAAGTATTCCTGCACCTCTTCCATAAACCTCTTATCCTTATCCATCAGAGGGCAGACACTAAAAACTACAATCACAGAAAGCTAACCAAACTGACCACGTGGACCACAGCCTTGTCTAACTCAGTGAAACTATGAGCCATGCCATGTGGGGCCACCCAAACTGGATGGGTTGTGGTGAAGAGTTCTGACAAAACATGGTCCACTGGAGAAGGGAATGGCAAACCACTTCAGTATTCTTGCCTTGAGAACCCCATGAACAGCATGAAAGGCAAAAAGATAGGACATTGAAAGGTAAACTCCTCAGGTCAGTAGGTCTTCAATATGCTACTGGAGATCAGTGGAGAAATAATTCCAGAAAGAATGAAGAGACAGAGCCAAAGCAAAACAACACCCAGTTGTGGATGTGACTGGTGATGGAAGCAAAGTCTGATGCTGTAAAGAGCAGTTTTGCATAGGAACCTGGAATGTTAGGTCCATGAATCAAGGCAAATTGGAAGTGGTCAAACAGGAGAAGGTAAGGGTGAACATCGACATTTTAGAACTCACCAATCTAAAATGGACTGGAATGGGTGAACTCAGATGACCATTAGATCTACTACTGTGGGCAAGAATCCCTGAGAAGAAATGGAGTAGCTGTCATCATCAACAAAAGAGTCCGAAATGCGGTACTTGGATGCAATCTCAAAAATGACAAAATGATCTCTGTTCGTTTCCAAGGCAAACCATTCAATATCACAGTAATCCAAGTCTATGCCCTGACCAATAATGCTGAAAAAGCTCAAGTTGAACAGTTCTATGAAGACCTACAAGACCTTTTAGAACTAATATCAAAAAAAGATGTCCTTTTCATTATAGGGGATTGGAATGCAAAAGTAGGAAGTAAACAGGCAAAATTGGCCTCGGAGAACAAAAGGAAGTAGGTAAAAGGCCAACAGAATTTTGCCAAGAGAACGCACTGGTCATAGCAAACACCCTCTTCCAACAACACAAGAGAAGGCTCTACACATGGACATCACCAGATAGTCGATACTGAAATCAGATTAATTATATTCTTTGCAGCCAAAGATGGAGAAGCTCTATACAGTCAGCAAAAACAATACTGGGAGCTGACTATGGCTCAGATTGTGAACTTTTTATTGCCAAATTCAGACTTAAATTGAAGAAAATAGGGAAAATCACCAGACCATTCAGGTATGACCTAAATCAAATCCCTTACAAATATATAGTGGCAGTGAGAAATAGATTCAAGGGATTAGATCTGATAAAGTGCCTGAAGAACTATGGATGGAGGTTCGTGACATTGTACAGGAAGCAGGGATCAAGATCGTGCCCCAAAAAAAGAAATGCAAAAAGGGCAAAATGGTTGTCTGAGGAGGCCTTACAAATAGCTGAGAAAAGAAGAGAAGCTAAAGACAAAGGAGAGAAGGAAAGATATACCCTTTTGAATGCAGAGTTCCAAAGAATAGCAAGGAAAGATAAGAAAGCCTTCCTTGGTGATCAATGAAAAGAAATTGAGGAAAACAATAGAATGGGAAAGACTAGAGATCTCTTCAAGAAACTTAGAGATATGAAGGGAACATTTCAAGCAAAGATTGGCACAATAAAGGGCAGAAATGGCATGGATCTAACAGAAGCAAAAGATATTAAGAAGAGGTGGCAAAAATACACAGAAGAACTACACAAAAAAGATCAACACAACCCAAATAACCATGATGGTGTGATCACTCACCTAGATCCAGATATCCTGAAGTGTGAAGTCAAGTGGGCCTTGGGAAACATCACTAAGAACAAAGCTAGTGGAGGTGATGGAATTACAGTGGAGCTGTTTCAAATCCTAAAAGATGATGCTGTGAAAGTGCTGCACTCAATATGCCAGCAAATCTGGAAAACTCAGCAGTGGCCACAGGATTGGAAAAGGTCAGTCGTCATTCCAATCCCTAAGACAGGCAATGACAAAGAATGTTCAAGCTACCACACAATTGCACTCATCTCACATATTGGCAAAGTAATGCTCAATATTCTCCAAGCCAGGCTTCAACAGTACATGAACCGTGAACTTCCAGACATTCAAGCTGGGTTTAGAAAAGGCAGAGGAACCAGAGATCAAATTGCCAACATCCACTGGATCATTGAAAAAGTAAGAGAGTTCCAGAAAAATGTCTACTTCTGTTTTATTGACTATGCCAAAGCCTTTGACTGTGTGGATCACAACAAACTGTGGAAAATTCTGAAAGAGATGAGAATACCAGACTATCTGACCTGCCTCCTGAGAAATCTGTATGCAAGTCAGGAAGCAACAGTTAGAACTGGACATGGAAAAATAGACTGGTTCCAAATCGAGAAAGGAGTATATCAAGGCTGTATACTGTCACCGTGCTTATTTAACATATATGCAGAGTACATCATGAGAAACGCTGGGCTGGAGGAAGCACAAGCTGGAATCAAGATTGCCAGGAGAAATATCAATAACCTCAGATATACAGATGACACCACCCTTATGGCAGAAAGCAAAGAACTAAAGAGCCTCTTGATGAAAGTGAAAGAGGAGAGTGAAAAAGTTGGCTTAAAACTCAACATTCAGAAAATGAAGATCATGGCATCTGTTCCTATCACTTCATGGCAAATAGATGGGGAAACAATGGAAACAGTGAGAAACTATATTTTCTTGGGCTCCAAAATCACTGCAGATGGTGAATGCAGCTATGAAATTAAATGATGCTTGCTCCTTGGAAGAAAAGCTATGCCCAACCTAGCAGCATATTACAAGGCAGAGACATTACTTTGCCAACAAAGGTTAGTCTAGTCAAAGCTATGGTTTTTTCAGTAGTCATATATGGATGTGAGAGTTGGACTATATAGAAAGCTGAGCAATGAAGAATTGATGCTTTTGAACTGTGGTGTTGGAGAAGACTCTTGAGAGTCTCTTGGACTGCAAGGAGATCAAACCAGTCAATCCTAAAGAAAATCAGTCCTGAATATTATTTGGAAGGCCTGATGCTGAACCTAAACTCCAATACTTTGGCCCCCTGATATGAAGAACTGACTTATTGGAAAAGACTCTGGTTCTGGAAAAGATTGAAGGTGGGAGGAGAAGGGGACAACAGAGGATGAGATGATTGGATAACATCCTCGCTCTATGGACATGAGTTTGGGTAAGCCCCGGGAGTTGGTGATGGACAGGGAAGCCTGGTGTGCTGTGGTCCATGGGGTTGCAAACAGTTGGACACAACTGAGTGACTGAACTGAACTGAACTGATTCCTGCACCTCTAGGACTCCATTAAATCTGTGTTATCTGTCCCCTCTCATAACATTCATCCCACTGGTAATTAATTGTATAGTCCTCAACTTTCCCAGTAGACTGGTGCCATATATTCATCTTATCCGTTACCATCTCTCCAGCACCTAGCATGGTTTGGGCAAATAGGTGATGCTCAATGAGTTGAACTCATTACTGCATTTTCAAAGCATTGGCAGTATCACAATATCACCACCCTGAATTGACTAACTATAGATTCTGGTCTAAATTTGAATGAAATCAGACTCATAGCAGAGTCAAGAAGAACGGTAAACTGCAATTCTTAAAATAATAAATCTGTATAACATTGTTTTTCTAAGGGAAAAATTATAAACATGATTCACTGGAAAAAGGGAAGCCTCAGGACTCAATATTTTATCTTCTAAGATCAAACTAATAAAAGGAGCTAATGTATATATGGTGACCTAGACTTTTCTTTCTTAAACTGAGTACATACTACAGGATAACAAGAAAATTACAATCAACAGATGTACAAGTTGACCCCACATCTGTAAGTATCCACTTATTTTGGTAACATATCCATCTGATGGTAAGATTCAATTTCTCATATCTCTTCCATATCTAGTATCTTATGTCTCCAGGATGCAATCCAGACTAAAGAGGTATTATGTCCACAGGGCTAATAATATGCACATAGCTATCCCAGCACTATAGATATTTGGACAGGATAATTGTTTTTCCAGAGGAAGGACTGTCCCGTGCACCGTAGGGTGTTTAGTAGTAGAACATCTGGCCTCTACCTGCTAGATGCCAGTAGCAACACCCCCCTCCAAGATGTGACAATTTAAAATGTTTTCTGATACTTTCAAATGCGCCCTGGAAGCAAAACCAACCCCAGGTGAGAGTCACTAAGCTAATCTTTACAAGTGTTTAAAACTTTTCTCCATTCTACTAAGTACTCACAGGAGCTATCTGCTGTAATCTTTCCAAAAATTATTATGAGATAGGAATAATTAGTGTACACATTCTATAAATGTTTAAAGAAATGTTTAAAGACTGCTGAAAGTCACACAGCAGGTGAGTAGTGAAACTCGGGCTCATCATCACTACCCCATACTTCAAGTGGTCTGGGGGTAGAAAGGGGGAAACTGGGAACTGATAAGGGAGAGCAAAGTCCATAAAAGGTGTTAGCTAGTGTGAAGGATATCTAACAGTTTTCCAGCAAAGGCCAGCTAGGGACAGCTCGGACTTTTGCATAGGAGTTTCAGGAAGAAGGTGACCCTGGGGCAATCAGAGCCCGTCAATCTTCCATTTTCTGTTTGTGAGCCTGCCAGCTGTCAGCAGGCCACATGCTTAAGTAAACAAGAAAGATGAACAGGAAGATAAAAGCCAAAATTAAACGACTGCTGTTATTATTTGTTCTCAAACATTTAGAAATAGTGAATCCACACAACATTAGTCTATTGTCCATATGTCAGATTTCAATCCAGGGTGTCAGACAAAATTGGAAACCAAATTTCTGATCCCAGAACTCCTTGGCCCACCTCTGCCCTCCATGTCTGGAAGAGCCAGAGAAAGAACTCAGGCAGGCAAAGCTGAGCAAGTCTCTGTGTGTGGTAAAAGTGTTTTATGATCAGTCCCTCTTCTGCATCAGAAAAAGAAAAGCAACCCCAGTAACATCGAAGGAGACTGTTGAGCTTCGCTGGCAGGGGACGGTCCTCCAGACTTGGCTGATGGAAGATATCTCAACTACCAGGACAGTCAGTATCTCTGCAGGATGATTAGTTAAAAGCCCTCCATGTGGGATGCAGATCTGACTGGAGAGGCTGCTCCAAAGGAGAAGAGAGGCTTCCTGAAGGACATCCACAGGCCAAATTCCCATCTCTATACTTCCCACCCTAAACCAGTGCTCTTTGAGCACTACTTGGTCTAACTCAAGGGAAACACTTCCACAAGTACACCAGGAGGCAGGCATAACAATATACATGAACCCTTCTGACACTAGTGAAACCTGGATACAAACTCAGATGGCTATGGATGGGAGAGGCAATGGCCAGCTTGTGGACAGTTCCACAAGAGAACACTACACAGCATTCAGAATAAATGAAGCAGCCTTTCACTTTCAGATAAGATGGAATATAGGAAGCAGGTTTACCCTTCTGCTTGAAACAAATAACACACACACACACACACACACACACACAACTACCACCATTACCACTACCACCACCAGCAACAACAACAAAACAAACAAAATATATCAAACCAACAGTTTTCAAGACACTGGAAATCAGGTAATGAAGGGCAATGATTTCTGAGAGATAAAAAACAAGTGAGATGAGCTCTACAACTACGTACAACCTACGGACTTCAAAGTATTTCTGGCCAAGCACAGGAAGGCATACTCAGGTAAGGCTCAGTGCAGTCCCTGATTTTTGCCCATAAAAATACAAATTGTGTCCTATAGAGATGCAGTTGATATTGCCTATAAACACTAAGCAGTTGAACATTTATCTGTAATTTCATTTCAGCATCCTTATCTCCTATATAGATGTATTCTTCTGATTCTCCTTTAAACAGATTGTAACATTTTACAGACCTGCTCATTAACTTATAAATTAATCTTTGACTTATGCTCACCTTATATTTATAAGAGAGTCATGATTTTATCTTTTTTAAAACACTCATATTCTATAGTATGTGAACTCACAAATAGCCAAACGGACCAGCTACTCACACGGGAAGGGGGCACTTATTGAACGCCTACTAAGTGTTGGGCACTTGCATACATGTTATGCAATAATCTTGGAAGGTACAAGTCAATTGAAACATGAGCAAAAGACCTGAACAGACCCTTCACCAAAGAAGATATACAGGTGGCAAATCAGCATATGGAAAGATGCTAAATGTTATATGCCATTAGGGAAATGCTACTTAAAACAACAGTGAGATACCACACACACCTATTGGCTAAAAGAATGTCTAAAATCCAGAACAATAACAACACCAAATGCTGGCCAGACTGTGAAGCAACAGAACTCTCATTGCTGGTGAGAATACACAATGGTACAGCCACTTTGGAAAGCAGTTTGGCAATTCCTTATTAAAAAAAACTAAACATACTCATACCATATAACCCAGCAATGGACACCTTGGTGTTCCCTGAATGAACTGAAAACTTTATATCTACACAAAAACCTGTATACAGATGTTTATAACAGGTTTATTCATAATTGCCAAAAGTTGGAAGCAACCAAGATGACCCTTAGTAGATAAATGAATATACTGCAGTACACTCAGACAGTGGAATATTATTCAGCAATAAAAATAAATGGACTATCAAGCCATGAAAAGAGTGGTGGAAGCTTAAATACATATTGGTAAGTGAAAGAAGTCAGTCTGTGAAGGCTGCATACTGATTTCAACTATGACACTGTGGAAAGGCAAAATGATGGAGACAGTGAAAGGATCAGAGGTTGCTAGGAGTTAGGAGGAAGGAAGAATGACTAGGTGGAGCAGAGAGGATTTGGGGGGTAGTGAAACTATTCTGGAGGGCACTATTATAGTAGAAACATGTCACTATACATGTGTCAAAACCTGTAGAGTGTACACCATCGAGTGAACTATGGACGTTGTCAATGTAGGGTCATGTATTATAACATTTGTACCACTGTACTGTGGGATGTTGATAGTGAAGGAGGTTGTGGATGTGTGGGGGCAGAGAGTAAGGGAAATCTCTGTGCCACCTGCTCAGATTTACTGCTAACCTAGGTGTGCACTCAGCCACTCAGTTGTGTCTGATTCTTTGCGACCTCTTGGACTGTGGTCCACCAGGCTCCTTTGTCATGGAATTTTCCAAACAAGAATACTGGAGTGGTTAGCCATTCCCTTCTCTAGAGAAAAAGGAAAATACTTAGAATTAAAATAAATGCAGGCATTATATGTCAATATTTGTGGGAGTCAGGTAAAGTGATATTTAAAGGAAAACTTAGAAATTTGCATATTTTTATCATAATCCAAAAATGAATAAAAAATTAATTATTGGTCAACTAAAGCAAGCTAGAGAACAAGCAACTGAGTAAACAAAAGGAAGGAAATAAAGATAATGGTGGAAATCAAAGAAATTAGAGAACTTAAAAAATGATTAAAATATATGTTGACTCTTTGAAATCTAACATGTTTACAAAAGCTCACAGTAAAATTGGCCATAAGAAAGAGGAAAACCACAAATGAACAAAATATGAAATGAAAGTGAGCCAACCTCAAATAAGGTAGAAAATTTTAAAGTCTTACTAAAGGATTATTATGAATAACTATATTCCAATTAGGGATTCCCTTGTAGCTCAGTTGGTAAAGAAACTGCCTGCATGCAGGAGACCCTGGTTTGATTCCTGGGTGGGAAAGATCCCTTGGAGAAGGAAATGGCAACCCACTCCAGTATTCTTGCCTAGAGAATCCATGGACAGAGGAGCCTGGCAGGCTACAGTCCATGGGGTAGCAAGAGTCCACCACAATTTAGCAACTAAACCACCATCATATTCCAATTAAGAATATAACCTAGATGCAAATGCAAGTTTTCAAGAAATGTATAAATTCATTCAATTGTGTCTAGCTCTTTGTGACCCCATGGACTGTAGCCCACCAGGCTCCTCTGTCCATGGGGATTCTCTAGACAAGAATACTGGAGAGAGTTGCCATGCCCTCCTCCAGGGGATCTTCCCAACTCGGGTCTCCCACATTGCAGGTGGATTTTTTACCATCTGAGCCACCAGGGAAGCCCATGAATTCTGGAGTGAGTCACCTATCCCTTCTCCAGGTGGATCTTTCATACCCAGGAATCAAACCAGGGTTTCCTGTATTGCAGGCAGATTCTTTACCAGTTAAGCTACCAGGGAAGCCCGCATAAAAAGGCTAACGTTTGCCTTCAGTTCAATTCAGTCTCTCAGGCATGTCCAACTCTTTGCGACCCCGTGAACTGCAGCGCACCAGGCCTCCCTGTCCATCACCAACTCCCGGAGTTTACTCAAACTCATGTCCATTGAGTCCGTGATGCCATCCAGCCGTCTCATCCTCTGTCGTTCCCTTCTCCTCCTGCCCCCAATCCCTCCCAGCAGCAGGGTCTTTTCTAATGAGTCAGCTCTTCGCATGAGGTGGCCAAAGTATTGGAGTTTAAGCTTAAGCATCAGGCCTTCCAATGAATACCCAGGACTGATCTCCTTTAGGATGGACTGGTTGGATCTCCTTGCAGTCCAAGGGACTCTCAAGAGTCTTCTCCAACACCACAGTTCAAAAGCATCAATTCTTTGGCGCTCAGACTTCTTCACAGTTCAACTCTCACATCCATACATGACCACTGGAAAAACCATAACCTTGACTAGACAGACGTTTGTTGGCAAAGTAATGTCTCTGCTTTTCAATATGATATCTAGGTTGGTCATAACTTTTCTTCCAAGGAGTAAGCGTCTTTTAATTTCATGGCTGCAATCACCATCTGCAGTGATTTTGGAGTCTAAAAAGTCTGACAACTGTTTCCAGTTTCCCCATCTATTTCCCATGAAGTGATGGGACCAGATGCCATGACATTAAAGAAACAGAAAGGCTGACTAAACTGATACCATTTACAAAGATTGAAACAATAAGTATCTCTCTCTCTCCACTACAACCCCTACATAAGGCATTTATATTGGTGAGATTTATCAAATATTTAAGGAACAGATAAGACGAGACATTCTAGAGAAAAGAAAAAGAAAAAACATGTCCAATAAATTTTTTCAAGGTTAGTATAACCTTTATACCAAAAATAGATGTGGATAGCAGAAGACGTGGAAGGGTTTCTTAAGACACAAAAAGACATGATATAAAGGGAAATTTTTGGTGCTTAGTTTCTAAGTTGTGTTCAACTCTTTGGGACCCCATGGACATAGGCCACCAGGTGATTTCCCAGGCAAGAAGACTGGAGTGGGTTGCTATTTCCTTCTCCATGGGCTCTTCCCAATTCAGGGATTGAACCTAGGTCTCCTGCATTACAGGTGGATTCTTTACCACTGAGCCGCCTGAGAAATCACTTATTTCTTTTTAACCCTTTGATAGTGTTAGTACGTGTCAGACAATGTTCTATATGCTTAACAGTTATTCATTCATTTAATTGGCATAGCAACTCTATAAACTAGGTACTATTATTACCCCTGTTTAATAGGCAAGGAAACTAAAACAATATTCCCAATTCATACAGCTAATGACTGATATTGTGACAGCCCAAAAATGACTTCACTTTCACTTTTCATTTCATGCGTTGGAGAAGGACATGGCAACCCACTCCAGTGTTCTTGCCTGGAGAATCCCAGGGACGGGGGAGCCTGGTGGGCTGCCATCTGTGGGGTCGCACAAAGTCAGACATGACTGAAGTAACTTAGAAGCAGCAGCAAAAATGAAGATTTGTACTTTAAGGAAGAGCATCACAGACAAAATTAACAAATTGAAGATATTAACAGTATGTAAAACTAACAAATGATTAGTATCTAGAACAAAGGATGACCCAGAGAGATGGTATGGGGAGGGAGGTGGGAGGGGGGTTCAGGATTGGGAACTCATGTACACCCGTGGTGGATTCATGTTGATGTATGGCAAAACCAATACTAAAAATAAAATAAAGAAAAAAAAGAATTATTAAAAATAAAAAAGAGAATCCCCTATGTTTACATCCCCTAGTTACATAGCTGCAAATAGATGGGGAAACGATGGAAACAGTGACAGACTTTATTTTCTTCGGCTCCAAAATCACTGTGGACAGTGACTGCAGCCATGAAATCAAAAGATGCTTGCTTCTTGGAAGAAAAGCAACAACAAACCTAGACAGCGTATTAAAATGTAGAGGCATTACTTTGCTTTCAAAGGTCCTTATAGACAAAGCTATGTTTTTTTCAATGGTCATATACAGATGTGAGAGCAGGACAATAAAAAAGGTTGAACACCAAAGAATTGATGCCTTCGAACTGTGGTGCTGGAGAAGACTCTTGAGAGTCCCTTGGGCTTCAAGAAGATCAAATCAGTCAGTCCTAAAGGAAATCAACCCTGAATATTCATTGGAAGGACTGATGCTGAAGCTGAAGCTGTGAAATTTTGGCCACTTGATGTGAAGAACTGACTCAGGAAAAGACCCTGATTCTGGGAAAGATTGAAGGCAGGAGGAGAAGGGGACAACAGAGTATGAGATGGCTGGATGACATCACCGACTCAATGGACATGAGTCTGAGCAAACTCCGGGAGATAGTGAAGGACAGGGAAGCCTGGCGTGCTGCAGTCCACGGGGTGGCAGAGTCAGACACAGCTGAGCGATTGAACAACAACAGTAAATGCAAAGCAAATCACTCCCAAATTCAGTGGCTTCAAACAGTGCACTCGCTTTGCTCACGGAATTACAGTTTGGGCAGACCTCAGTGGGGACAGCCCATCTTTGCTGTACTGAATTTTAGCTGCAGTATAGGGAAGGCAAACAGCCTAGCAGGCCAAATCCTGTCAGTTTTTGTGTGGTTCATGAACTAAGAATGGTTTAAATATTTACTGTCTGGCCCTTTAAGAAAATGTTTTCTGAACCCTGTCCTAATGGCTCAGTAACACATGTATCACAACTGGCAAGCAGCTGAATGTTTAGCTAGGGATGTAGGTGGGAACATCTAACACTGTTTTGTCATGTGGTCTGGGCTTCCACCAATATGGTGGTTGAATTTCAAGGGCAGGAAGAAAAAGTAAGAAAGACAAAGAGGGGAGGGAAAGAGAAAAAGAGAGAGAAGCTGTATCGCTTTCTGTGACCTAGCTTCAGAAGTCCCGCAGTGACTTCTACCACGTTTTATTCATTGAGGTTACAGAGTTCTAGATTCATGGAAGGGGGAGTAGACTCCATATCTTGCTGGAAAGCGACAAAGTTCTGGAAATGAATGTGGAATGGAAAATATTACTAAGGTCATTTTTAAGAGATATAACCTGTTATAAAAGGAAACCTAAAAGAAATGTGCAAAGAATGTGAGTAGGCATAGCAGGTAAGCCTGGATGACTAATAAGCATATAAAGAAATAATAACCAGAGGAAGGCATATTAGAATGATGATATCTCATTAATATCTACCAGACTGGCAAAACTTTTTTTTTAAATCGTTTGCTATTAAGCACCATCAGGGTTGTGGATGAAACTTTATGCCCTTACAGTAAATTGATGATTTAATGGAAAGCAATTAGAATAATTTAGTTAAATTCTGTGTATATGCTTATAATCCAACATTTCCACAGCTGGCATATATAATAGAAATACTCTCATAGGCATACACAAAGGGGATGTCCATTATAACAGTGTTTATAGTAGCAAAAAAATGGTAACAATCAAATTCCCATCAATAGAGGAATGAATAAACAAACTGCAATATATACAAATCATAAAATTCCATGCAGCACATTGATATAAATACATATCTCAAAAATACAGTGAGTGAGGAAAGTAAGAAGCAGACAGGTATGATGTCATTTATAAATTGAGAGCATAGGGAAAGGGACCCACACAAGAGATGGTTAGAATTAGAAACTAAGGGGGAAAGGTCAAAAATTAAGTTTATTTTTCTAGGAAAAAATAGATTACTTGGAAATCCTACTATAAAACAGTTATCTTAGGCCTTACTCCTAGAAATGCTGACTTAGTGGGCCTGAGGTAGAACCCCCAAATCTGTATTTTTTAAAACAGTTCTAGACTAATGCTAAGATCAGGTGAGTTTAGAAAACACTTTCACGTATTCAGGGTGCAAACAAGTTTAAGTTTAGAATTCTGGTTTGCAAGCAACAGAAACTGACTCAGTATTATTGGAAGGGTCTCAAGGAGTTCAGAGAATTGTCAGGAAGGGTGCAGAACCCAGCATGGAAACAGCAAGAATCCCAGAACTCTAGGGGGCCTGAGAACAATAGCTGGAATGAATGAAGAACAGTTATTTGCCATTCTTTTTATTGCTTTGCTCACAAAGCAATTTGAATTCAGGGTAGGAAGTACCTTATTGACATGGACAAAATCATCTCAATTCATAGTCCCACTAGCTTGTATTTAGTGAGAAAAGGTAATTCTCTAAAAATAACCCAAGGTTTTGCTACAAAAAGAAGATGAAATATATGATGGACAGTTATAGAACATTAATTTTCTATCAGGTGAAGGCAGAGGGAAAATAACCAGACATGGAAAGATGAGAGACCTTTTCCAGCCAAATAAGATCTAGGTTCAAAGTCCAGTTATGCCTCATCCTGTTTTACCTTGAACAGTTTCCTTAACCACTTCTATGAGGATCCCTTAACCCTCTTAGAGTTACACTGTCACATGCAAAATGCCTGGGCTCTTTCCTTGCCATCTTGCTTGGCATTAAGGCAAATGGTCCAATGTGTTCATACAAATGGGATGGAGACGATGAAGTCTTGTAGGAAAGGCTCCTGCAAGTGGAATTTCATCATTGGGAATGTAAAGATGCTTGAAATCAGGTATAGGCTGATTTATAGCCCAGTTTTTAGGGCCAGTGTATTGAACCTCTGTCTTGAGGCAGCTGGAGAGTCTCAGATGAACTGTCTAAACATTCGAACCTTTGGAACTTTCTATCATCACCACCATCATCGTCATCATCATCTTAGGACTGTGTTCTCTCCAGTCTTTGGCAGCACATTAATACTCATTGAATACTTTGTACACACTAAAAGCAAACAAACTGTTTTCTTTCCTTAAACTCTTTTGTTTAAAAATGAAGAGCTTAAAACAAAGATTAAAACTAGCTATGTGATCATTTGTAATCAGGGCTATACCTGCTGATCTCATCAGACTTGTCAGCTGCCATGGCTCCTTCACAGTCTTAGGGTTTCTGCCTTCATGAAGCTTGTGATAACAGGGAGATATAAACAATGAAGTCCACTCAGGGCAAAGGTTAAGTCAGTCACTTGGGTCCTCTAGGAAGGCAATGTTCTCAACAGTTCTGCCATGGCTGACTTTAAATATGGGTGGCCTCCAAAGTTAACAAAAGGTCAGCTGGTGAATTTATTCTGAAAGCCAGATTCCTGATCCTCCTGGTTTTATCTCATCCTCCCTTACCTCACCCAGGTATTAACTAAAGCACTCAATTCATTATGTTGTCAGGTTTTTTTAATATCCTTTGAAAAGTTGCAGATACCACAGAGATACAGAGATTGTGGTAGAAAAGAATGTTGGAGAGAGTTTATAAGAGGATGAGATGTCATGAGTAAGAATGTTCTGGAAAGAATAGAAATGGCATACATGTAAGGAGAAATCCAGAGAGGTACTGCACATAAAGGCACAGAGGCAATCTGGATAAGGAACTAAGACACAGTAAGAAGTAAGCACAATGGAATTTTCTTGAGATTTTTGATGCAATTATATTTGGGCTACACTTGGATTTTGTAATTGAATTTTTAATTTCTGTAAAATGTTGCCAAAGTAATTCTTATTAACCAAATTCACCCAAGAAATTACATCACTCTATACTCGGGGAGAATGTATTCATTTCTGGGTTTTATCCAGGTGAGCAATTTGAACAAAATGACACCATGAGCAGATCAAACCAATATACAAAATAATTTTAACATTAAAATTTTCAGATTTTTGAGACTCAAGATCCTTCTTTTCCTCATACTACTCTACTTCATTCTACATGTATGTGCAACTCCTAAAATAAGAATTTTTAAGATAGTATAAACTGCGGAATATGTATACATTTGTACAGGAAAAATTATGTTCTAGAATAGGACCATGTTTCTAAAAGTATGGTTTGAGAAAGATACGGTTTGGGAAAGCTAGTAGTGCTTAAGAAAATTACAGATTCCTGGATTTACTTTGGACTCACTGATTCAGGGTCTCTGGGCAAAAGAACTAAGAATGAGCAGTTGAGCATTCTTCCCAGCAATGTGGTAGAAAAATACACAGTGTTTAAGGTAATATCCTTATGTAATATCTGTAGAGTAATTCTTTTTTGGCTGCACCGCAAGGCATGTGAGATCTCAGTTTCCCAATCAGGGGTCAAACCCACGCCCCATGCAGTAGAAGTACGAAGTCTCAACCACTGGACTGCTAGGGAAGTCCCTGTGTAGTATAATTCTAAATCTGTAAAACAGAAAGGATGCATTAAAATTCTCAGAATGTAGACTAGAAAGTAGAATGGCATCCACCAAATAAGAGCAGCTGTGATCTCTAGTATAGGATGACAAATGATGTTCATTTTCTTGCTTTCCATATTTCGACTTTCAAATTTTTCTGTACTGAAAAACATTAATATTATATTAGGAAAAATCTTAATTTTCCTTGAAATATTATTTGTATAGACTCTGAGGAAGGCCTTACTGATAAGGCCTTGTAAAACAAGAATAAATAAAGAATCAGGAAGATGGATCTGACAACTGACAAGGATGGAGCGTAGAAAAGAAAAAGGGTGCTCTTGAGTCAAAAGCTAGGGCAGGCGTGGGAAAGGGGTATTAACGTGTGGGCAGGAAGGTCAGATTTTAATCCCATGAGTTACATGTTAGATAAGTACTTGAAGCTGCATTTTAAGCCCTTAATGTTTGAGGAAAAGGTTTAAATGTCTCACAGGGAAAATGTCAAACCACAAACTATAGACCCTATTCTCTGCTGTTGTTTTATTTCCACCTAAGGATTCTCTTTATCATGATGTATTTACTGTGAAAATAACTTTTCATGTCTCACAGAGGAAGAAGGCATCTTCCCCTGTTCTTTGCAGAGCATTCAATGAGTAAATACTCATTGGGCACCTCCTATGGTGCCCAGCTCCATGCTCTGGGCTGCAAAAGATAAAAGCATAGTATAGTTTGGAAGCCTCTTTTAGGTTTGTCTTGCATCAAGGACATTATAATCTGTTTGGAGAAATATGAGTCCAGTGCTTTAGGCAGTTAGCATAGCAATGCTCAGCTGTGTGGGTGAGGGATGTGGGAGACAGGAAGGCACCTTAGGTGTGGGAGAGATCTCTGCAGGCTTGGCTCATGCACCAACCTGAAGGAGATGTTTAAGATGAAAGATGAATCATAATGTTTTCTGACAACTTCTCAACAAGTTGCAGATTTTATAAGGAAAATATTACCAGCAAGCAAACATAAAGAATAGTACTCTGAATTTTCTTTCTGAAATGTAAAATGTACACATATTGTAATGAGGAACCAATGACAGTATTCAGTACAATAAACCATTGTGCAAATATGCCTCATTTTAATGTTTTATAGATGACTAGCATCATATACCCAAAGATTCCCCTTTGTGGCATTTGTATATTAATAAATAGATACTTTTCTAGGCACTGTGATAAGTATTTGGGAAATCTTTGTTATGTCAGGGTTTATTTAGAAACTGAATGTTTTGCATTTACTCAGTCTTCTGTTCAGAAAGATGAACGGATCTAAACACTCATATCTCATCAATAATACTTTTCAGATCTTTTCCAATCTCTAGATTAAATAGCTCTATTTATGATTCTCTCCCCAATAGAGGACAAAAATCAGCTGCAAGTGTATGTAACACTTTGCACTTGAGTGCATCTGTGGCAGAAGAAAATCAATAGAACAAATAAGCATTGGGTACCACTGTACCCAACAACCATACACTAACACCTGTCTATTACAAAGTGAGAGTAGGAACATACACAAGGAAGTGAATTCATTTTGTTTTAAAATTGTATTACATATCCCATTTTCCCAACATTTTCTTGAAATAGAAAGTAAAGAGGAAATTCAATTTTCCTATTTTACTTTTAGGATACATGAGATGCTGAGATGCTGATTATTTGTGGCTATGAACAGTGTGGGGGGAAAATGATTGCATTTAAAATAACTGCTGATTTAGTTGGTCTAGTGAAAGAAGCGGTCAGCTCAATGGAGAATGACAGCAGGAGGATCGTATTCAGTGTGAAAGCTCTATCTGAGTTTCACTCATTGGACTTACATCAATACAAAAGCCATGTGAAGATTCAAATGTTGGCACTTTATAAGGATGTTGAAATAATTGGTTGAGTTGGTTAAAAAAAAAAAAAACATAAAAATCACTTGTCTTGTGTGAATAGAAAAAGCAACCAGTTAATTATGTGAAGTTTCAAAAAGGGGTGAGGAATTATCTATTACTGAATGTATTTGATGCCTATCTAATCTTTTATGGTCCAGAATGAACATTTCTTGTTGAATAAAGCCCATATTTAAAGACAGGCTCTGTGTTATTCCCGAGGATCAAGCCTATTATTTCCTAGCATTCCCCATCTTCTCTTCTCGTCTCTTCCCTCTGTCCCACCCCTGCAAATAAATAGTCTGTTTCCACAGTGACTCCTTGTGAAAAAGCAGAAGAGATGGATCTTTTCCTGATGTTGGGGCATTTGAGTGAAGGTTGGAGTTTGAAGATGTTGCCTTCACTGGTTCCATTCCAGCACACCTAGTCTTAAG
Source organism: Ovis canadensis (assembly GCF_042477335.2). NCBI lineage: Eukaryota > Metazoa > Chordata > Mammalia > Artiodactyla > Bovidae > Ovis > Ovis canadensis. The sequence goes on from NC_091248.1 coordinate 85,319,954, forward strand.
GGCCAGAGCTTGTGATCTTGAGTAACTGACTAAGTTTTCTGTTTGAAAAAGGGATACTAGCATCCACCTGGTAGTCCCATGGACAAAGTTGTTTATCTTCCCAGAGCTTTAGTTTCCTTCTTTTTAAAATGACGGTAATAAGAAAGCGCACTCTTCAGGGTCTTAGGCCAAGTACTGTTCCAAGTGTTTATCATACATTATCTCACTTAATTCTCACAACAAATCCCATGACACGAGCATAGTCATAATTCCCATTTTACAGATAAGGAGACTGAGACACAAAGAAAGTTAGCAGCCCACCCAAGTTCATACACTGAGGAAGCGTACAGGTTAAGTGGTAGAGGCAAGGCTTGAACCTAGGTCTACCTGATACTCAAGTCTGTGCTGTTAACCCACATACTCAACCCTCTCTCTTCACACACATTGCCAATGGAAATCTGGCTTCCATATCGTATATAGATGGCCTGAGGTCAGTGTCCAGTAAGTCTCAAGGTTGATACAAATACACTTCCAGAGAACAGTGGCCTAAACAAAACTTCTCTTATATTACTCATGAAACACAGATTGTTAGGTCAAATCTCAGATGTGTGTGTGCTTAGCTGCTTCAGTCGTGTCCAACTCTTTGGAACCCTCTGGACTGTAGCCTACCAGGCCCCTCTGTCCATGGGATTTTTCAGGCAATAACACTGGAATGGGTTGCCATTTCCTCCTCCAGGGGATCTTCCTGACCCAAGGGCTGAACCCGCGTCGCCTGTGTCTCCTGCATTGCTGGCAGATTCTTTACCTGCTGAGTCATTAGGGAAGCCCCTAACCATGGTCAATTGGACTGGATACTATGGAGGCAGCCAGAAGACAGCCATACATGGCCTGGACATGTTCTCTTTCGAGAGAAGTTGCTTTTCCAATTGACCGACATCAGACTAACCCTAGTGGACCAGCTTGTATGCACTGTCCCTCTCTTTAGGGAGGATCAGTTCAGTTCAGTTCAATCGCTCAGTCGTGTCCAACTCTTTGCGACCCCATGAATCGTAGCACGCCAGGCCTCCCTGTCCATCACCAACTCCTGGAGTTCACTCAGACTCACATCCATCGAGTCCGTGATGCCATCCAGCCATCACATCCTCTGTTGTTCCCTTCTCCTCCTGCCCCCAATCCCTCCCAGCATCAGAGTCTTTTCCAATGAGTCAACTCTTCTCATGAGGTGGGCAAAGTACTGGAGTTTCAGCTTTAGCATCATTCCTTCCAAAGAAATCCCAGGGTTGACCTCCTTCAGAATGGACTGGTTGGATATCCTTACAGTCCAAAGGACTCTCAAGAGTCTTCTCCAACACCACAGTTCAAAAGCATCAATTCTTCAGTGCTCAGCCTTCTTCACAGTCCAACTCTCACATCCATGCATGACCACAGGAAAAACCATAGCCTTGACTAGACGGACCTTAGTTGGCAAAGTAATGTCTCTGCTTTTGAATATACTATATAGGTTGGTCATAACTTTTCTTCCAAGGAGTAAGCGTCTTTTAATTTCATGGCTGCATTCACCATCTGCAGTGATTTTGGAGCCCCAAAAAATAAAGTCTGACACTTTTTCCACTGTTTCCCGATCTATTTCCCATGAAGTGATGGGACCGGATGCCATGATCTTCGTTTTCTGAATGTTGAGCTTTAAGCCAACTCTTTCACTCTCTTCTTTCACTTTCATCAAGAGGCTTTTTAGTTCCTCTTCACTTTCTGCCATAAGGGTGGTGTCATCTGCATATCTGAGGTTATTGATATTTCTCCCGGCAATCTTGATTCCAGCTTGTGTTTCTTCCAGTCCAGCATTTCTCATGATGTACTCTGCATATAAGTTAAATAAGCAGGGTGACAATATACAGCCTTGATGTACTCCTTTTCCTATTTGGAACCCATCTGATGTTCCATGTCTAGTTCTAACTGTTGCTTCCTGACCTGCATATAGGTTTCTCAAGAGGCAGGTCAGGTGGTCTGGTATTCCCATCTCTTTCAGAATTTTCCACAGTTTCTTGTGATCCACACAGTCAAAGGCTTTGGCATAGTCAAGAAAGCAGAAGTAGATATTTTTCTGGAACTCTTTTGCTTTTTCCATGATCCAGTGGATGTTCGCAATTTGATCTCTGGTTCCTCTGCCTTTTCTAAAACCAGCTTGAACATCAGGAAGTTCACGGTTCACGTATTGCTGAAGCCTGGCTTGGAGAATTTTGAGCATTACTTTACTAGCATGTGAGATGAGTGCAATTGTGCTGTAGTTTGAGCATTCTTTGGCATTGCCTTTCTTTGGGATTGGAATGAAAACTGACCTTTTCCAGTCCTGTGGCCACTGCTGAGTTTTCCAAATTTGCTGGCATGTTGAGTACAGCACTTTCACAGCTTCATCTTTCAGGGTTTGAAATAGCTCTATTGGAATTCCATCACCTCCACTAGCTTTGTTTGTAATGATGCTTTCTAAGGCCCACTTGACTTCACATTCCAAGATGTCTGGCTCTAGATGAGTGATCACACCATCGTGATTATCCGGGTCGTGAAGATCGTTTTTGTACAGTTCTGTGTATTCTTGCCATCTCTTCTTAATATCTTCTGCTTCTGTTAGGTCCATACCATTTCTGTCCTTTATTGGGCCCATCTTTGCATGAAATGTTCCCTTGGTATCTCTAATTTTCTTGAAGAGATCTCTAGTCTTTCCCATTCTGTTCTTTTCCTCTATTTCTTTGCACTGATCGCTGAAGAAGGCTTTCTTATCTCTCCTTGCTATTCTTTGGAACTCTGCATTCAGATGCTTATATCTTTCCTTTTCTCCTTTACTTTTCACTTCTCTTCTTTTCACAGCTATTTGTAGGGCTTCCTCAGACAGCCATTTTGCTTTTTTGCATTTTTTTCCATGGGGATGGTCTTGAGCCCTGTCTCCTGTACAATGTCATGAACCTCATTCCATAGTTCATCAGGCACTCTATCTATTAGATCTAGGCCTTTAAATCTATTTCTCACATCCACTGTATAATCATAAGGGATTTGATTTAGGTCATACCTGAACGGTCTAGCGGTTTTCCCTGCTTTCTTCAATTTCACTCTGAATTTGGCAATAAGGAGTTCATGATCTGAGCCACAGTCAGCTCCTAGTCTTGTTTTTGTTGACTGTAGAGAGCTTCTCCATCTTTGGCTGCAAAGAATATAGTCAATCTGATTTTTGTGTTGACCATCTGGTGATGTCCATGTGTAGAGTCTTCTCTTGTGTTGTTGGAAGAGGGTGTTTGCTATGACCAGTGCATTTTCTTGGCAAAACTCTATTAGTCTTTGCCCTGCTTCATTTCGTATTCCAAGGAGAAATTTGCCTGTTACTCCAGGTATTTCTTGACTTCCTAGTTTTGCATTCCAGTCCCCTATAATGAAATGGACATCTTTTTTGGGTGTTAGTTCTAAAAGGTCTTGTAGGTCTTCATAGAACCGTTCAACTTCAGCTTCTTCAGTGTTACTGGTTGGGGCATAGACTTGGATCAAGGCAAAGCAAAAAAAAAAAAAAAAACAGAGGCTATCCCACATCGGTCCTAAGGAAGTTAGTAACTCTTCTCACTGCTTGCCCCACTTCAGAGCTGAAGAAACTGGGGCACAAGGCCACTAGGCCTCAGAGTGACAGCCTGTCTCATGTTTCCAGCTGTGCTTCTAATTAATCACTCTCCTCCGTGGGGAATTCTTGGGGCATGTCTCATTCATGTGGCCTTGTGGAATTAGTCCTGCTGGACCAGTCCAGTTATCATCAAGCTGTAGAGAACTGCAAGGCTCCTCTGTCCAAGGGGTACTCCAGGCAAGAATACTGGAGTGGGTGGCCGTTCTCTTCTCTGGGGATCATACCCAGGTCTCCTATATCATAGGCAGATTCTTTACTGTCTGAGCCACAAGGGAAGACTGCAATGCATAGATATACATTTTTTTCCATTATGTTTTTTCACAGCATACTGAATACAGTTCCCTGTGCTAAAATGGCCATATTACCATTGTCCCTTTTAAATGCTCTTCTCCACTTTCAGCACTGCCCCTACTGCAAATCCCCAAAGACATCTGCCCTCCTTGAAGACATGCCTGTGACTCTCTGATTGACTCCTTCCCCACTTCAAAACATATCAATCTATTGTTCCATTCTCAGCTAATCTGATAAAGAAATGTATTCTTCTATGATAAGGATTTAATATGTGACATCAAACAACCTACTGAAGTCTTTCATTTTTATGGTGTATTTTTTTCCTTTTATTGCCCCTGAGGGCTTAGCAATATCCATATGTTAAAAAAAACTCATCTTCAGCTGCTCTCATGTCCTAAAAGAAAGTGAAATTGGAAGTCACTCAGTTGTGTCTGACTCTTTGGAACCTCATGGACTATACAGTCAATGGAATTCTCCAGGTCAGAATACTGGACTGGGTAGCCTTTCCCTTCTTCAGGGGATCTTCCCAACCCAGGGATCAAATACAAGTTTACTGCACCAGGCGGATTCTTTACTAGCTGAGCCACAAGGGAAGCTCAAAAATACTGGAGTGGGTAACCTATCCCTTCTCCAGTGGATCTTCCCGACCCAGGAATCAAACTGAAGTCTCTTCTGTTTCAGGTGGATTCTTTACCAACTGAGCTATCAGGGAAGCCCAAAGTTGCTGCGTTGGCCAGTAATTGAATCCAGGTCAAAAGAGATCTCCCTATAACCCTGATGGAAACCTCCTGGTACTGCACATGTGAACAGAAGTTGATGCCTTGTCTTTAGCTGGGATCTCATATCCTTGAGTCAGTGAAAATTTCCCCTGAAGAGCATCTACAAATGGTTTACTGCATATTTAAGTGGGACTGATAGACTAATTGTTAGAGTTGGTTTTTCTTTTCTTTGCAGGAAAATCATGTCCCCACGTGCTTATTTATTCTCCTTGTGTAAGCTGAACACTTGCTAAAATCTTTATATGTATATGTGTATATATATATATATATATAAAATGAGCAAGACTTTCCAGAATGATAGAATGATATCCCTGGGACCAGAGACATAATTTAACTTTAGGTTGTGTCCGTACAACGGGAAATGATGAGTTGAAATAATTATTGAGATGATTCAGGTAAAATGGCCCTTTTCTGTCATGAAGGGGATGGCATCATTGCTAGGTTCAGAATTTTCCAGATTGGCTGTTAATCTTGTTTTTCCACTCTTTACTTTGTCCATGTGAATTATTTTTCAGCTTGAATGGATTTTGTTTCTCTCATGAAGGTGGGGGTGTTGGGGAGGAATGGAGAGAGTAAGTTGGAGAAACAACTGCTTGTCATTCATCGAACTGGGACTTCATCCAGTTTGAGACCCAAGTAGGCTGCAATTCTATGTTATAAACCATTCCAAATCCTCACCCTGGTCTGGTAATTAGATAAACCAAGACAAATGAGCCAACTGGCCTGTGGTATGTCAATCACAACGACTCCAGAACAAACACTTCTTCTCTCAATAATAGCTGCATGCCACGTCCCGGAGCCATCCATTTCCACACCCTGGCTTCCTGGGTCCAGGTGATTGAATTTCTCTCCCAGTTGCAGCATAAATGTGCTCTCTATCACTGGCCATTTCTAAGCAGAAACATTGCCTTCAGTTTGGCACAGCCTGGGCAAGAAGAGCCTGCCTCGTTCGGAGATGATAGCTCCTTTCACAGGCTTTATTATTGGCATAATCATTCTTCCAAATGGACCCCTGGAGGTTTCTGCCTTCCCCAGGTGCTGTGTATTTTCTCTGATGGGTTTTTTAAAAATAAACAACAAAGAGTTCCAAAGTCAAGGAATACTTAGCGTTGGTAGTGCTATTGAGATGGGTCAAATATCACAGGGCCAGTAAGTAGAATGGCAGTTGCCAGGGGCTGGTGGCACTGGACAGTTAGTATTTAGTGGGTACAGAGTTTCAGTTGGGGAAGATGAAAAAGTTCTAGAGACAGTGGTGGTGATGGTTGCACAATATACTTAATGCCACTAACCTATACATTAAAAAATGGTTTAAATGATAACTTTTGTATTCTGTATAATTTATCACAATTAAAAAATTTTTTAAGAAGAGTCAGGCCCACTTCCAGCATTGGTCATCATTTCATGAGACAGCTTCTGTGATCATAGAAATGTTTCTTGAGCCCCCTTTTTTAAAAGATATATTGAGTGCTTTAATTATTCTAGGCATTGGGTTAAATGCTTTATATGCATGATCTCAATTAATCCTAACTAACATCTTATGAAACAATATTTTTAATCATTCTGTTTTGCATAGTAAGTAGCTAAATTTCAGAAAGGTTAAGGTACATTTTCACAATCACACAACTACTGAGTGTCAGATGGAAGTTCACACTTACCTGAATCCAAGCCCACTGTTTTTAACCCTACTACATCATGCTGTCTGAATGAATCTAACATTGTAGAAAAATTCATTGAAAGGAAAAAAACCCTCCCTATCTGGCCTCAGGTTCAGAGATCGTCAATATACCATCTGATGTACAGCCCATCTTTTTTGATACTGACTTTTCTGTCCCACTCAATGTCGCAGTTGCCACCCTTGAATTCTTTGTTCAAAGGGCAGATCAAAGACACAGAGTGGCAGGATATAGGCCATGGAGAGTCAAACTGAAAATAAGAAACAAGAATGGCTTTCCCGATTGACTGTCTACTTCAGCAGAAAAGGGTTATGCCTGTGGATTCAGTCATAACTGGAAATCTGGAGCTTCTAGCTGTTTTGAAATGTGCATGGAGAGCTGGGAATGATGAGAGCTGGAAACCCCAGGTTTGAAGTGAGTCTTAGCTAGACCTTCACATCTTCTTCCCCTAGCCCCTGGGACATACCCAGAGCATTGTCTCAGAACATCAGATTATTAGATCTAATAGTGACCTGGTTGTCAGAAATTGTTCTACACTTAGAAAGTCAAAACAGGTTCACTGAAGAAATGTATTTACATGATAATTTACACAATTTTGTTTATTTTGTAGGAGTGTGGTTGTTTTGTTTGTTCGTGTCCTTTTTTGTTATTCACACATCAAAACTATTCATCAGAATATTTTAAAAAGAAACAGAATTGATAATAGAGTGAAATAAGGGTCTCTACAAAGATCTTCGTAAAAACCTTAGAATGTTCTTTAAAGTGAATTCCTGGCTGGAAAGAAAAAAAAAAAAAAGCAATTACATTTCTTGCAAGCCCTAAGGAATTTTGCTAAAGTGCTATACACTGCTTCAGATGGAAAACAAAGGGAAAATCGAGTGGAGACGCTAAACCCCCAGCAGAATAACTATCAGTGTTAATGTTTTCTCACACCTTCTGCTCTGCCATTATTTCCACAGTGAAGTAGTTTCCCAACAGCGTCACTGACACCAGTACCTGTGCTCTTGCATTAAAATCTCACTTAATGAGACCAACTTGTGTGTAGCAACTGCTGTTTTGAATCATTTCTGCAGACAAGATGAAATCATTATGTATAGGCATTGCATCTTTTTCAAATTATTAATGTGAAAAGCTAAAAATGGCCCCCAGCCACCTCGAGGCACAAGCATTCAGAGAGATGAAATGGCTGTTGGAGTTTTTACCAAACCTTTCAAAAATAACACTTAAGTCTGTCTCTGAAAGACTCAGAATCTGCAGGAGAAATAAAACTTTATATAACCGACTGTGCTCTTCACAAATGGATGTTGCACCTGAGAAAAGACTCTGAGCATGAGCGCAAACAGTAGGCATGTCAGTATTTCAAGCCTTTGACTTTTAAATGATCCCCTCAATCACTGAGCCACAATTTCAAGGCTTCACTGTTGCTTCACTCTCATTCTATTAACTTTTGGGATATGACCTTTAGCCTACTAATCTGCCTGTGGGGGTGGGGGTGTGGTTTCCCAACACATTTATGATCTGTGCATCATAAATACATAGCCATTTACAATTTTCCCTGATTCGAATCTCAGAATTCTTGACTTTATGTCTCTGCTTCTCCATATCTGAATCCCCAATATCCTTCCCCCCTCCATGCATACTCTCGGCCCTCAATATCAAAGTAACTAAGAGATAAAGAGATCTTGCAATGAAGAGAAGAGTTGAGTTAATAGCATATTATCTGGAACTTTAAATGAAACAGACTCCTTTAATAACTAAGTTCATCTTCCTATAGAAGCGAAGTCTGACAGTCTTGAGAAAAAATGTCATCTCGTTCATGAATGGTTTAGTATCTCACCTGCATTTGATATCTCTATGTGCTCAAAGGAAATAGATGGATTCTCTTTAAAGAAAGAAATGAGATGACAGTTTCGATGGTGTCATTGAGCAACCTCCAGGAGAGATCAAGAATTGATTACCAAACATTATTTGATAGGTATACAATGCACTGCCTGGAAAAAAAGAAAATCGAATAAAATATCCTAATAATTTCCTAGACTGGCCAAGAATGAAGCAAGGAAGAGAAAAGATAAAAACACAGCTAAAACATCTATGGGCCTATGTAGTCTTTTCTGTTTTCATTAAACTGCTGAGGAAGATAGGAATTTCAAGAGCTCTTTAAAAATAAATATATGTATTTTAAATGTCATGTGTAATAAGAGCAGCTATGGTTATAGGAGGCCAATTTAACACAATGAGAATGGCACTTCTTTTTAAAATCATTTTTGTCTAATTCCTATACATTGCATTCATATCTTAAGTCTTATTAAACCCTTTTGGCTGCTTTGTTTCTTGTCTTTTTTATTTTTAATATCAGATTTTCACTTCTGTCTTCAGGGTTCTAAAAATCCACTCGGGCCCTTGTCATCTTCTTTCTAGTAGCTTTTTAATCTGGAATTTCATAAAAGAGAGTATTCCAAGGGCCCATCTAGTCTAGCCAGCTGTTTGCTGAACTATTTCAAATAGAAAATTGATCCAAAAGCACCAAAATATTTTTCAGCTTTTAAAATTTTTTTCTAGGAGAAAGGAAACAAAAGGGAGAAATAAAAATATGTGTGTGTGCACTCATATAGGTATGTGAGTGTGAGTACCGAAGAAGAAAATGTGGACCAGAAATCATTTCTTTACATTCAGGATAAATGTTCATCACATATTGACAATTAGCACTGCTGCTGATGCTGCTGCTAAGTCGCTGCAGTCGTGTCTGACTCTGTGCGACCCCATAGACGGCAGCCCACCAGGCTCCCCCGTCCCTGGGATTCTCCAGGCAAGCGCTACTACCCCAAAACTATACAATAGCAAGTGTACATAAGACTTCCTACAAGTCATCGCCTCTGAATCAGGCTTAACTTTGGTTAACCAAAGTCTTAAAACATGAACTGGGAAAGGCTACTGTTTCTAAGGGAAAAAGATAAAAGTGCTTAAGTTAGAGGTAGCACAAAGCACCTCATTAGCCATCAGAAGCTGAAATAGCAATCAGTCCATTTCCTGGTTGTGATTTCAGCTTTGGATTCCTAATCTATAAACTGGTGTTTCCAAACTGCTAGTCTGAATTTTAACTTCCTTAAGTCCTCTGTCTCCTGAACAGTAGTGATTATGGTTTGACACCCGCCTTCTTACCCACTTTATTCTTGAAGTTCATAGCGGATAATTTAGGTCATCAGATTTGCACTGTTGTTTGGGGATCAGAAGCTCTAGATTCAGTGATCCTTCAGTTTCTATTAGGGTGTGGCAATTCTCAATACAAGAGAACATAATAGAATAGTATTTTCACACAGAGCATCGTGTAAAACATCTGAAGTCCAGAAACAATTCAGAATGTTCTAGTGCCCCATCTCCTACCATATAACAGTAAAACTTCTGCATAACCACAGTCCCTGGTCATTTTATTTGAAATCCATTTTAATTTTCTTCCAACTTGGACATATAACAAATTAAGAAATGGTAGAATTGGAGATGATTTTTAATTTCCTCTTTTACTTTTCTGTGTTTTACAAGTTCTCTCTAACTAACAGGTATTATTTTGAAAACAGAATAAGAATGAGAACCAGAGAAAGACTTAGATATTAACAAACATTCAAGAGTCAGACTTCATTTTAATCTGGGCATGTAGTTGGGTTTCAGAAATCCAAGAAGATGTTAAAAATCAAGCATTTCTTTCTAAAAATGATAGTTCAAGAAATGAGACTCTCCAATTCTATATGAAAAATATCAAATATCAACATTAAGTTTGGGGTTTATTATTTTTTTTGTCTTGGGTGTTTTCAATTTCTTTTCACATATAGTATTACAATCTGCTTCACTTGGTAAAGGACATTGAGTACCAAATCATAACTTTTGCTTTATTATATTGCTCCTATATTATCACCTAACATTATCTATCTGGCTATATTTAATTGTCTATCAGTTTCTTCATGGAATAGTCTATCCATGAAGGCAAGGACAATGTCTGCTTTGCTCTCCATAATCTCTCAGAAGCTTGAAAAGTAGGTGCTCAATAAACGCTTAAGGATTGACTGCATGATTGAATGTTTATCTACCTAATGTCGGGACTTGAAGAGGTAAACACTAAGATAAAAGGGCGAGTCAGGTCACTTTAATATAGATCCTGTTTTACCTTAGATGTGTCAGTATTTATCGGTATATTGCTCCTTAGACCAAAAACAAGCAAAACAAAATGAAAACACATGTTTGTCAATATATAAAATATAGACCCAGAATGTTAAGTTCTTTGTTTAAAGACTCATGGGGAACTATCATGCAAAACAAGCACAGCTAATGTGTTGTAAGCAACAAGTACCTTTATTTTTGCTTTTCCTTATCACTTTAAGTGTGAATTCCATGAGTCTGCCTGGCTCTTCTTTGCCCTCTGCATGAAGACTCAGAAAGGCCAAACAATGTGTCTGGTCACTCCTAAGTAATAAATAAAGGTCCTACAGTTCAAGTGGAAAAACAGTCTCAGTTCAGTAATTAGGTATTCGGTGCAATGGAATAATCAATACTCTGTGACTTCTTCCCTCTGCCAGATTCAGCCCACTTGCAGGCATAAGCTTGAATCCAAAGGGAGACTGGGTCCATTTTTCCCAGTTTCCTCTCCTTGAGTTGCTCTTCTCTTAGTCACAGATTAGAGCAGGGAGAGGGAGGAGAGGTAGGGGAGACAGGCATACTTTTCCTAGAACGGTACTGCAGCATTGTCTGAGTCTGTTTGTGGTTTTTATTGATGGGGTAGTGAGCTGGATCATAAAGAAGGCTGAGTGCTGAAGAATTAATGCTTTCAAATACGGTGCTGGAGAAAATTCTTGCGAGTCCTTTGGACTGCAAGGAGATCAAATCAGTCAATCCTAAAGGAAATCAACCCTGAATACTCATTGGAAGGACTGATACTGAAGCTGAAGCTCCAATACTTTGGCCACCTGATGCGCAGAACTGACTCATTGGAAAAGCCCCTTTTGCTGGGAAAGATTGAAGGAGGGAGGAGAAGGGGACGACAGAGGATGAGATGGTTGAATAGCATCACCAACTCGATGGACGTGAGTTAGAGCAAGCTCCGGGAGATAGTGGAGGACAGAGGAGCCTGGTGTGCTACATTCAATGGGGTCGCAAAAAGCCAGACAAGACTTAGTGACTGAACAACCACCACAAGCAGCACTTTGCCATCATGAGCAGTGGAAGAAGGGAGAAAAAGGGTGTATTTCATCTTCATCCCCCTAACAGAAGATACCTACACATGTCTCTATTTAGCCTGTTGCTGAGCTTCCTCAGTGCCTAGGTTTTAATCAGTTATAGGTTGAGCTACATCCCCTCAAAAGAAAATTCGAGGTCCTAAACCTCAGAATATGACCTTATTTGGAAATAGGGTTATTGTAGATGTAATTAGGTAGGTTAAGGTGAGGCCCTGAAGTTTGGTTATACCCTTAATTTGGTATAACTGGTGCCCTTGAAAGAAGAGGGAATATGGATACAAAGACAAACGGGGAGAATGACTGTGTGAAGATGGAGGCAGAGATTTGAGTTACGTTGCCTGCACCCACCAGAAGCTGAATGAGGCAAAGAAGCATCCCTCCCTAGAGGCTTTAGAAGGAGGATGATCCTGCCAGCATCTTGATTTTGTACTTTTGCCTTTCAGAACTGTGAGAGAATAGCTTCCAGTGATTTAAGCCATCCAGTGTGTGGTGCTTTATTATGGCAGCCCTAGCAAACTAATACAGCACCCAGCAATCTCCAGTTTCCCTTCACACCTCAAGGCAGCCCTTCTGGACTGTACATAAGGCAACCCTATGCGGCTCTTGCTCACATATGGGCTGCATCTGGCCTGGGAACACTCATGCATCCTTTTCTCTCAACAATTGTGGGAAGTCTGTCACTTCCCAAGCCACACTCCTTAATCCTGCTGCCGTATACCTCTTCAGCCAAGCTCACACACCTTAGATTTCTCAGGTGTGATTCAGAAACAAGCATCTGAGCCCCCTTGAATTGCATAGGACATAGCTCATGTCCTTCAGGCATTCTCTTTAAGGTACTTCTTCACTTGGGCTCCAAAACCTGCTGAGTTTATATACGAAGCTACTAGAAGATACTAACGAGAGCCTTTGAATCTCAATTACAATTTTCTGTGATGGAGAATCTGATTGCCCCAGTTGTGTCAGAAGCCTGATCCCTCCAACCAACTTTGGCCTAGGGGCTAGGGTGACATACTACAAATATGACTTTTAGAATCAATCACTGTGGGTGGGGAAAGCTCAGAGAATGGGGCTGTGGGCTGGGCAGACACACCAGAGGGGCCAATAGCACACCGTTGAGTGGAGCAGGGCAGAGTTTCCAGGTCACCACACAGTTCTATATAGTTGTACCCTTTCTGGCTCCCCAATTACCATTTTTTTATATTCCATGCAGACCCGCTCCTTCTATTGATATATTCTCTCTTAACTGGACTAATGCCATTAGTTTGCTATAGTCTATCTCTGTCTAGATCTCTAGGTAGGTAACTCTTTAAAGTCATTTTACATATATTTGATTTCACACATTGTGTTGATGTAATTAATCAAACTAAGTTCTAGGGGAGAGTAAATGCTGCTACTTATGTTTATTAAGTTGCAAAACCTCAGTAACATTTAGTTCCTTAAAATTCTGTAGCTCTTAGCTTCATAAGAGTTAAAATAAGAAAAATTTAACTCACTTAAGAATAAACTGCACTAGTAAGTTTGTGATTCTTATGAGAATAAATTAATCTTGGAATTTCATAAATAAAGCATGTCATCTTATGAATAAACCAAAGTATACCTACTGCATTTTGACCTTAGGGTCTTGAATTCCCTAGTATCTTGGTAAATCTGGACAGGTCTATTCAATTATCTGTACCTGCTTTCCTTCATTTCAAAAATAAGCAATAATCACCTGTGCATGTGTGTTTGTTGAGTTTTAAGGTTTTCTTTTCTTTTAAAAATATTTTTTAATTTTAATTGGAGTCTAATTACTATACAATATTGTAGTGGTTTTTGCCATACATTGACATGAATTAGCCATGGGTTTACATGCACATGTTTGTAAATATTCAGGTTCCTGAGCCTGATCTCAGGTATAACGAGTGAGAATTCCTAGGCTGGAGACTGAGAACCTGAATTAACCACAAATTCTTGAGGACATTTTGGGCACAGTGAATATCAGAATTATTAGGAAACAATATGATCTCTCGTAGTTTTAGCATTCTATGAGTCTGTTTCTGAATTAACATTTCTAATTAAACTGCATATGTTTCCATCAGCCCTAAAAATTTCTGTCCAATTTTTTTCCCAAAAGGATATATCACATTATTTTTTTACTCAGTGCACCAAAGTTCTGGAAATATATACCACTCTGAGTAAAATAAATTTGCTTCATAAAGGCACATCAGGAAGTATACTGATTTGGGAATTCCAGCCCTGGCACTCACTAACTAGCCCTACACTTTTGTCAAGTAACCTAATTTCTGGACAATGAGTGATTAATCCTCAGAAAAATGGGACCAAACATGCCCAGTTTGAGGGTGCTGGTGAGACTGAGAGGTAGGCACAACAGTGTCGAGGTTAACAGCAGGGACTCAGGAAGCAGATTGGACCCAAATCCTCCATCTGCTACTTCCCAGCTTGGGGGCCTAGAGCAAAAATTCCCCACTCACTCTAAGCCTGAGTTTCCTCATTTGTAAAAAGAGTACCCAGAATCACACAGGAGAGAGTCAGTACTGGGGGTCGAGTGAGTTAATATATGTAAAATGCTCTGAATAGGGCTTGGCATATGGCAAGCTCTACCTAAGTGTTGGTTAAATTAAAAACAAGATTCTGTACATGACAGTGTTTTGCAAAAGACTAACCCAATGTGAGAAATTAAGGAAAAAATGTTATTAACAATCCTGTTCAAAAGCATTCAGAAAGTCATGTAACTCTTGAAAGGTCTCTGAAGTCACAATAGAGAAGAGCTTGAGAATCCATTTTCCAAACCATCAATTATCTCTTCTGCTGTCATAATTAATTCCTATTGTTATACTTAATAATGGCCAACATCATCATCTTGGGAGTTATTGTTTCATTCTATTAAGCTATTTCATTACACTCAAACGGGCTGAGGGAAAGTACGTAATTGACTTGTGAAAATTATTCAATTTGCAAAAGAAATTCATTCAACATGCAAGATAAGTGGGTCAAAGAAAAGCCACATTAACTAAATTATGAAGCCCTTCTAGTCACTTTCCCATTCTCCTAGGGAACTTTTTTTATATGTATAATTAACTGAACAGATAAGAAAATTTTAATTGAACTTTATTTGGAATTTTGAGAATGCCTCATTATTGTAGAAGTCCTCACCTTTTTCTAAACAGAGTCCTTGACATCCAAGCCTTAGTGTCACATGTAGGCCACGGGAGGCTGTACGATAGAGGACTTCTAAGAGGAGAAAGCAGTGCCGGGGGCAACTGCTACTCCTAAGGGCCAGATACTGACTCGAAACTGATGGCCTTAAACCAGAGGTATCAAGCAACTGTTAACTGATGAGATTGTCTTCTACATCCTTATCTCCTCTCCATCTCAAGCAGGAATGGGGGGCCTGTGAGGAAGGGGATATTTTTAGTAGTAACAAAAATAATAAACTACATTTTTGTCACACATTGGTGTTCAGTCGCTCAGTCGTGTCTGACTCTTTGCCACCCGATGGACTGCAGCACGCCAGGCTTCCCTGTGCTTCACCATCTCCCAGAGCTTGCTCAGACTCATGTCCATTGAGTCAGTGATGCCATCCAACCATCTCTCCTCCTTTCCCTCCTGCCTTCAATCTTTCTCAGCATCAAGGTCTTATCTCAAGAGTCAGCTCTTCCCATCAGGTGGCCAAAGTAGTAAATAAATGTAACCATCAAGAGTTAATCATATTAGTAATATTACCTTTTGTAATCATCATGACAAACTGGGGAGTAAACAGTATTATAGCCTACTTCATAAATTTTTAAAAAATTTACCATATAGCCAAAAAAAGGTGGGGAGGTGAGAGCACCATGAAATTGTTTCTTGCTTTATACACTGACAAGTATTTGGCCCCACTGTTTTCTACAAATATTGCTCATCACTACAATTTTCCATCTTCAAATAGACACCTAAAGATTCGATGAGTTTATGTCTAAATGATGACTAGTACAGCTTTTGACCTATCATAGGTTCTTTTCATCTTTGAGGACAATGTGACAGAAGTCTGTCCTTTATTTTCTGTTTTAAGAAGGAGCCAGAGTCACCTTGGTTATAATTTTGTTGAGGCAAGAGAGCATTAAGCAGATTCTCCCAATTAGAAGTTCCAAAACAACTGCTTTCTTTGCTCAGACTCTGAGTCTTGTATTGTCTCTGCACAGGTTTTAAGTCAAAAGTGGGGGAGTTATGATCAATGAAGAAAAGAATCACAGGGACTAGGAAGTTCAGGGAACCAGAATTGAGGGCATCCACAGTGAACATTCCATTTTCACCCAGCTGTCATGGTTCAGACGTGGTTCTAAGAGATCCCTCCACTGGTGGTGGTTATAGTTTTTCTTTGTTGTTGGTGTCTTGTTTGTGACTTTCATGTAATCACAAAACAAACACAATTGTGAGCTATGCTTTATGGTGAACAAAGCTGATTTTTTTGATTTATGTTGTTATGGTGGCTTTAACTTTTTTTTTTTTTTCCATTTCTGGGACATGGACATACAGAAATGTTTAGTGTATGCTCTTGGTGTCCTGCCCAAATCCCTTATTGGTGCACCCATCTCCCAGCTGCTGTACAAATTGGCTGCTAACAGCTCCCAGCTGCACCTTTGCTGGCTCCAGAGATTTGCCATGGCCAGCTGGACATCAGAGCTCAGAGATGCTTGGGAGGTTCTGTACCACCCCTCCCGGGAGGGCTGACAACCAGACACTGACTGATACATTTATATAAGTGCCCAGCCCCCTTTCCTTGAAAATGAACAACCACTCACCTCCAGAGCCTCCTGTGAGATCCGGCTGAGGCAAGATTACACTTGAACCCTCTTCATTGCTTCCTTTCTTTCCTGCCCTGTACTGCTTCCCTCACTCTCTTACAGGTTTCATCTGAAAGCAAGTCTCTCAGTAAATTTGTTGCTCAAGAATCAGTATCCCAGGTTTTCTCTAGAGAATGTGACTTAAGACACATGGGGGCTTTATGTTTTAAAGGGGCCATGCTATCAATTAAAGAGAAAAGAGCTCATTGTGACTGGTGAGAGCCGGGCTTAAGTATACATTCCTGCTCTTATTGGTCAGAATTTGAAACAATTTGTAGTTTTGTAAAAACTGTTTCATTTTTCAGATGATAAACAGAAAACTTCCTGGCCTAAGATTAGACCCAGCCTACTAAGTAAAATCTGACAGGCTGACGCTTGGGGAAACAGACCCTGCATGCAATGAACAGTATTCTCAGCTCTCCCGTCTTTTGGGGTGGGTGGCTGCAGTGCAAAATGGAGAGAATGCAATGGTGACACAGAAGGAAAAGAGATGTTTCTCTTTCTTTTGAAAAAAAGGAGAATCAAGCATCATATCACTTTTCATGCAGAATCCTAACCATCCAAATAAATATGCTTGTGTGACCAGTACTTGTGGGACCTGGCTTTGGTTCTTGCTCTGTTACGTTGCAGCTATATGACCCTGGACAAGTCACTGAGCCGGTGACAGCCTCAATTTCCTCATCTGTAAAATAGGCGAAGTGGAGGGGATGGTTTTTGAGAATATAAACACAACCCTGGTAGCTGTGGATAGGCAAATTCCATCCCGCCTTATAAATCTCAGAGGAGGGGGAAAAACCTTATAACTGTCATAAACATGAACCAACTGTGAAAATTATGTGAAATCAGCTACATAAATTGTATAACATTAGTCATGGATCCATTTGTTCTGCGACAGTGTAAAAATCGCAGATTTCCCAAGTTAGAGGGAAAAAATATCTGTCTACCACATACAAGCGACCCGAGCCTCTCCACCACATATTACATTTCGTCATGCTGCTTGCATGACTAAGAGTAGCAGAATGGTGGGACTACGGGGGTCTTATGATCTCCCCTGGAATCCCTGCAAGTGATTGCTGTCTTTTCACTATAACAACATAGATCCTTCAGGAAATATAATCTGATGTGTCTCCCCTTGGCTGAGCCCACCTCTTTCGCTAGGCAAAACAATTTCCATTCTGGGTGAAAAAGAGGTGTGAAGACAGATTAACGGTTTCTGTGTCTCACCACATGTGCACGTGGTCAAGTGGAGGCTCCAGGCTCCGTGGTCTCACTGAAGTCATGGCATGAATCATCTCTGCTGTTACCTCCAAATACCTGATTCCTCTGTGTAGGCTGATCAGCAAGCCATGTTTTAAAAGCTTTGCCAGGAATGTCTGCTTTCCTGTACTGGAAGTTGGTTTTACAATTTTCTTTCTTTAGTGAGCCTGGCAGAATGGCTTTCCCTACTTGGTAAGAACCACTGGAGTTTTAGGAAAGATGCTGGCATCTGTGTAATACTAACAAGACATCATTCCAGCATAAACAAAAGCAAGACACAGAAGCCAGTGAGCAGAGCAAGCCCTAGGACTTCAATTCGAAACAAAGTTCTCTACTAACAAGATTTACTGGATTACATTTATGTTAGGGAACCTGCAATATACGCATGAGTGAAATTTTAGACACAAAAATTCATTAAGCCAATCTTCTTGGAATTCATTCCAGAGATTCATTCAGCAATGAATTATCCATTTATCTATCTATTCAATAAGTAATCATTTATTGATTACCCCTACACGGCTAAGTTCTGTTCAACAGAATCTGAGTGGAGATGGTGTAGACAACTTCCACACTGTTCCTTCAAAGAGAAAGGAAAGGCTACCCTTTTCCCTTCTTTCTCCTTCAAACCTGCTAGAACAGTGAATCTGGTTGCAAACCATTTTGGACCATGTATATGACGGTAATCCATTAAAGATGATGGAGCAAAAAGATGGAAGAGCCAGGACCCCTGGAGGTATCACTGAGCACTTGCCACTATAGCAGCTCAGACTTTAATTTTCTTAAGCTACTAACATGGAGCTGAAACTGTATCCTAATCACTAAAATGAGTGGCTAGGTACAACAGAATTCTTTTGCATTAACTACCCTAAAGGTTTTCTAAATCTTAGAATGTTTGCATCCCAACGTTCATAGCAGCATTATTTACAATTGCTATCTGCAGTCCATGGGGTCGCGAAATGTCAGACACGACTGAGCGACTTCAATTTAACTTCTCACTTTCATGCATTGGAGAAGGAAACGGCAACCCACTCCAGTGTTCTTGCCTGGAGAATCCCAGGGATGGCAGAGCCTGGTGGGCTGCTGTCTATGGGGTCACACAGAGTCAGACACGACTGAAGCGACTTAGCAGCAGTAGCAGCAGCAAGATGAGAAAACAACCTAAGTGTCCATCAACAGATAAAGGGATAAAGAAGATACAGTGTGTGTATGTGTATATATATATATGCATATATACATAAATATATACATGGAATACCACTCAGCCATTAAAAAGAATGAAATTTAACACAGATGGACTTGGAGGGTATTATGCTAAGTGAAATGCACCAGAGAAATACAAATACTGTATGATATAATTTATATATGTAATTTAAAAAATAAACTAGTGAATATAATAAAAAAGAAAGACGCAACAGATATGGAGAACAAACTAGTGGTTATCACTAGGGAGAGGGAAGGAGGGGGTGGTAGGATAGGGGTAGGGAATTAAGAGATACAAACTACTATGGATAAAATAAACTACAAGTATATATAGTACAACACAGGAAATATAGCCAATATTTTATAAGAACTATAAGTGCAATGTGACCTTTAAAACTGAAACACTATGTTGTTCACTGGAAAGTTATATTTTAAAAAATTTTAGTGTGTCTATGGATGCCATCGCAAAAGAATTAAGCTTCATATCTAGTGTTAGAGTTGAGGAACCCTCTTTTCTTCCCGAATTATAAGCTGAGTTAAAAATAAGACAAAAGGGTAAAATATAAATAGATGAAAACATCACTATCAGTTCAGTTCAGTTCAGTTCAGTCGCTCAGTCGTGTCTGACTCTTTGCGACCCCATGAACCGCAGCACGCCAGGCCTCCCTGTCTATCACCAACTCCCAGAGTTCACTCAGACTCGTCCATCAAGTCAGTGATGCCATCCAACCATCTCATCCTCTGTCGTCCCCTTCTCCTCCTGCCCCCTATCCCTCCCAGCATCAGGGTCTTTTCCAATGAGTCAACTCTTCGCATGAGGTGGCCAAAGTTTTGGAGTTTCAGCTTTAGCATCAGTCCTTCCAATGAACCTAGGACTGCTCTCCTTTAGAATGGACTGGTTGGATCTCCTTGCAGTCCAAAATATCACTATAAATACTGATTAATGAAGATATTGAAGGATATGTGACCCAAGCTTGTGGAGAGTGGGTTTCCTAACACTGAACTAAACACCCAGAATTAAATACAATTACCCAGTATTCATGGAAACAATGTCAGACTTTATTTTGGGGGGCTCCAAAATCACTGCAGATGGTGACTGCAGCCATGAAATTAAAAGATGCTTACTCCTTGGAAGGAAAGTTACGACCAACCTAGACAGCATATTGAAAAGCAGAGACATTACTTTGCCAACAAAGGTCCGTCTAGTCAAGGCTATGGTTTTTCCAGTAGTGCATGTATGGACGTGAGAGCTGGACTATGAAGAAAGCTGAGTGCCAAAGAATTGATGCTTTTGAACTGTGGTTTTGGAGAAGACTCCTGAGAGTCCCTTGGCTGCGGTTCATGGGGTCTCAAAGAGTCGGACACGATTGAGCAACTGAACTGAACTGAACTGAACCCAGTATTCATGGGGACAAGTGGTCAGCTGCAGACCTACCCACTATGGAGCTGAACAGGAATGTTACCACTAAGGTTCCCCGACATTAGGACTGAGGAAGAAGCATTAACTCCTAACATTTCAGGTCCCATCAGACAAAAGATAAAAATTGAAGTCCATTTAGCTTGGAACTAAAGCCTTAAGGTGAACAAAGAATCTTCAGCATCAGGAAGATTTGGGCTTTGGCTTGGCCGGTAATGCTGCATCAACTGAGGTTTTGATAACTTGGGTTATTCAGGTTTCTAAGTATATATCAAATGAATAGTCATGACACTTCTACAGCAATTCTCCATGAGATCACCGCTTTGGATTTGGTCACCATCTCTCTGGGAGATGAGAATAGGAGGGCAGACCAGGTCCCAAGTAGAGGACTGGACTTTCCACAAGACCACAGTTTTCATGTGTCTGATCATCTTAACAAGGAAGGACCAAAGTTGATACTGTCTTAGTCACATAAAATTTTAAGTTTCTTCAGTGAAGAAGAGAAGACATGCAGTGATCTCCATCCATAACTCCACGAGTCAGAGGACAGACCGTGGCTCTCCATGAGAGGTTGCACACTGCTTCTAGGGAAAGCGTTTGGGGGTGGATTTTTGGTTGACATGAATGTCTGGGGTTGTACTGACATTTACTAGGTAATAAAATGTCTTACATTCTATGGGACATTTGCACACAATAAAAACCTGTCCCTTGTAAAACATTCATTGCTGTGGTATACACAGACTTAACCTTGCGAAGCTCATGCCACAGTATAGAAAAAGGTCAAGCAGAGCTCAGATCTTAGTTTCCCTATCTGCTCCCATAATGTACTTCTTGCCTTAGTAAGAATCTCCCAGGAACAGGGTATTTTGAGGGAACAGAACTATAACTATTTCTAAGTACTATATCTCAACACTACTGAATTTTGTCTAAATGTATTTATTTCTTCATTCATTTAGTCACTTAGTATTTGTTAAGCAGCCTGGTGGCTCAGATGGTAAGGAATCTGCCTGGAATGCGATAGACCCAGGTTCAATCCCTGGGTCAGAAAGATCCCTTGGGAAGGAAATGGCTCCCCACTTCAGTATTCTTGCCTGGAGAAGCCCATGGACAGAGGAACCTGGTGGACTAGAGCCTATGGTGTTACAAAGAGTGAGACACAACTGAGTGACTCTCAGACACACACACACACACACACACTCACACTTCCTCTGTTCCCGACACTTCTCTAGGTCCTAAGGATTAGTAGTGAGTTAAAGGAAAACTGACCTATTCAACTTACATTTTTGAGAACAATAGCAAAATCCCTCTTTGTATCTAAAGTGAAAGTGAAGTCACTCAGTCATGTCTGACTCTTTGCAAGCCCATGGACTGTAGCCTACCAGGCTTCTCAGTCCATGGGATTTTCCAGGCAAGAGTACTGGAGTGGGGTGCCATTTGAAGAAACCAGGAATTATTTAGACTTACAAGTAAAAGAGAAAGAACACCTTCATTTTACAAACAGAGAAACAGGTTCAGAGAGGTTCAAGACTTAGTGAAGGTCACATAGTTCAGTCACAATAGCAGGGTTGGAGCCCACAAATGCCAGGTAACAATAGTTCTTCAGTATTTTGTTGCTCTGTATTTTATATACATCTCTATGAGGAATGATATAAAAAACTCAAGAATAATAATCACTCTACCTTTGGTTCATGAAACTTGAGATTGCTTCATGATAATCTCCCAAATTATCCTTCCCAGCTGGAAAGCTCAATGAACAAATAGAAAAGTGAATGATTATAAGGAAGCCTTTCTAAAGTTTTTGGGATCGTTCCAACTTAACAGATATTTGTTGAGCACCTACTGTGTGCCAGATACTCTACTCTGTGTTGTGGGGACTTCCAAGATAAATGGACCTTCTTCTTCCTACCCTCAGGAAAGTTACTGTGTGGTGAAAGAGACAGATGGTATATAACTGCAGTACTGGATAGAATATGATAAATGCTGTAATAAAATTATAAAGACCTGTGGGAGCTGAGAGGGAGAGATGAACACCAGCTCCCCCATAAAGTGTTTCCTAATTTCCCCAAATGGAATTTGAAATGTAACTTGAAAGATGGACAGAATGTTAATAAAGGTAGAAAGACCTGTTTCAAATTCTCATTCAAGATGACAAATCTCCTGGAGGTCAAAGAAAAAATTCTGAAACCCCAAAATGACAAAAAGCAAAGCAACGTAAGTTTTTGGCCATGATTAGACAGCTCTGGCCCTGAAAAACCATTGAGAATCATTTTTACAGCAGGATGAATCTCAGGGTCTAGTAATGACAATAAAACCAGTAATTAATGAAACTGCATTTATTAAGCACATAATGTACATCAGGAGCTTAGACTCTTCATATTCATGCTTTATCTCATCTCAACCTCAGAACAACCCTTTGTAATAGATTCTACTATCATCCTTGTGTCATTGGAGAAAGCTGTGCTATAGAGGGGACATGCCACATGTCTGAGGTCACTCGCATATATGTCAGAGTCAGGCTTAAAACCCAGGAATCAATGTCTCAGGACAACACTGACCGAGTACATCGCGGTACATGGTGATTTGATGAATCTTTTTCCTCAAAATTGTAACTTTCATCCTCCTGAGCTTTTCAGAAGTAAATAAAAAGTAGCATATCTCAGACTGTTTAGCTAGCTTAGCTGAGTAACATCCAGCACCTATCACACATCCTTGTGATGCTGGGCTTCCATTACAACCCCCAACATGGTGTTTTCAGCTCCACCTGATTAGTTAGTATATTATTAGCCATATCAGATTTATTCAAATCAATCCCTAAAAGCCACCTCATATGCCTTGAATCAAGGAATCAGAAGATACTCAGCAAAAGACTTCATTTTCTCAGACTCTACTTCCTTTTCAAGACCCAAGTCAACTCCTAAGCCCTCATGGAGCCTCACCCTGCCCACAACAGCCTATTTCCGCACGGCTCCTGTTTCCAGTAAGATTTATATGGCCCTTAGTCACATTCTACCTGCCACAGGAAGAATCCTAACTCCCTTTCCAATGTATACTTGATTCCTTTTCATCCCACAAGAGAACAAACATGAAAACAGATGCTTCTAGCACCTCGCTCGAGTCTCACAGTTTGCCTTCTCCAAAAGAGGAAGAAAGAGTTATCTGATTCAGTGGAAGGAGATGGGGTTAGCTGTTACCACCCTGCATGGACCTGGGGAGAATGCAGGACATCCCTCTTTGGACCCACCTGCCCCCTCACATTCAGGCATGGTGGACCCAAATTTGTACTTCTCTCATGTTCAGCAAATGGAAGGAGCAGATCAGGCCCTGGCAGGTCTGGTCTAGTCCCTGATCTGTTCAGCTTCTCATCCTGTGTCTGCCTGAGAGGTCAAGGTTGTCTGGTACACTGGCTAAGTTCAGGAAGAACGAGAGGATCCTGCCACCCCTCCTGTCCAGCTGCAGCATTGAGACGTTTACGCTGGATGAGGACCCCCACCTGGCTTTCTACAAATGCTCTCAGCTCATTAGTAACTTGGAGTGTTCTATTACCTACTGTGCAATCTCAGTACATTTTTATGCATACACGTGTTCTTCCCTCCCACAAGCCTCTGGTGGGAGCTCTTTGAGCACAGAGTCGGTGTTATGTGGTGGGAATAGCACTGGACTGGGAATCAAATTATCCAGCTTCAGGCCAGGTTCTGCTTCAGAAGGTACCTTTCCCTTTCCTCATCTGAAAGATGGAAATGGTAGTATTCAGTTACTCATGCTCAACTCACAGGAGAATGGTGAGGCTTCAAACAAAAACAAATATAAGAGCAAACTGTTCAGTTCAGTTCAGTCACTCAGTCTTATCTGACTCTTTGCGAACCCATGGACTGTAGCATGCCAGGCCTTCCTGTCCATCACCAACTCCCAGAGCTAACTCAAATTCATGTCCATCGAGTCAGTGATGCCATCCAATCATCCTCTGTCATCCCCTTCTCCTCCCATTTTCAATCTTCCCCAGCATCAGAGTCTTTTCTACTGAGTCAGTTCTTCACATCAGGTGGCCAAAGTATTGGAGTTTCAGCTTCAGCACCAGTCCTTCCAATGAATATTCAGGACTGATTTCCTTTAGGATACACTGGTTGAATCTAATTGCAGTCCAAGGGACTTGCAAGAGTCTTCCCCAACACCACAGTTCAAAAGGAACAATTCTTTGGCACTCAAGTTTCTTTATGGTCCAACTCTCATATCCATACATGACTACTGGAAAAACCATAGCTTTGACTAAACAGACCTTTGCTGGCCAAGTAATGTCTCTGCTTTTTAATATGTTGTCTAGGTTGGGCATAGCTTGTCTTCCAAGGAACAAGTCTCTTTTAATTTCATGGCTGTAGTCACCATCTGCAGTGATTTTGGAGCCCAAGAAAATAAAGTCTCTCACTGTTTCCATTGTTTCCCCATCTATTTGCCATGAAGTGATGGGACCAGATGCCATGATCTTAGTTTTCTGAATGTTGAGTTTTAAGCCAACTTTTCCACTCTCCTTTCACTTTCATCAAGAGAATCTCTAGTTCTTCTTCGCTTTCTGCCATAAGTGTGGTGTCATCTGCATATCTGAGGTTATTGATATTTCTCCTGGAAATCTTAATTCCAGCTTGTGCTTCATCCAGCCTGGCATTTCACATGATGTACTCTGCATAGAAGTTAAATAAGCACGGTGACAATATGCAACCTTGACATACTCCTTTTCCTATTTGCAACCAGTCTGCTGTTCCATGTCCCGTTTTAACTGTTGCTTCTTGACCTGCACACAGATTTCTCAGGAGGCAGGTCAGGTGGTCTGGTATTCCCATCTCTTCAAGAATTTTCCATAGTTTGTTGTGATCCACACAGTGAAATGCTTTGGTGTAGTCAAGAAAGCAGAAGTAGATATTTTTCTGGAACTCTCATGTTTTTTCGATGATCCAACAGATGTTGGCAATTTGGTCTCTGGTTCCTCTGCCTTTTCTAAAACCAGCCTGAACATCAGGAAGTTCATAGTTCATGTATTGCTGAAGCCTGGCTTGGAGAATTTTGAGCATTACTTTACTAGCATGTGAGATGAGTGCAATTGTGCAGTAGTTTGAGCCTTCTTTGGCATTGCCTTTCTTTGGGATTGGAATGAAAACGGACCTTTTCCAGTCCTGTGGCCACTGCTGAGTTTTCCAAATTTGCTGGCATACTGAGTGCAGCACTTTCACAACATCATCTTTTCAACATCCAGTTGAAATAGCTCAACTGGAATTCCATCACCTCCACTAGCTTTATTTGTAGTGGTTCTTCCCAAGGCCCACTTGACTTCACATTCCAGAATGTCTGGCTCTAGGTGAGTAATCACACCATTGTGGTTATCTGGGTCATGACAATATTTTTGGATAGTTCTTCTGTGTATTCTTGCCACCACTTCTAAATATCTTCTGCTTCTGTTAGGTCCATACCATTTCTGTCCTTTATTGGGCCCATCTTTGCATGAAATGTTCCCTTGGTATCTCTAATTTTCTTGAAGAGATCTCTAGTCTTTCCCATTCTATTGTTTTCCTCTATTTCTTTGCATTGATCACCGAGAAAGGCTTTCTTATTTCTCCTTGCTATTCTTTGGAACTCTGCATTCAAATGGGTATATCGTTCCTTTTCTCCTTTGCCTTTAGCTTTTCTTCATTTCTCAGCTCTTTGTAAGGCCTCCTCAGACAACCATTTTGCCTTTTTGCATTTCTTTTTCTTGGGGATGGTCTTGATCACTACCTCCTGTACGATGTCACAAACCTCCGTCCATAGTTATTTAGGCACTCTGTCTATCAGATCTAATCCCTTGAATCTATTTGTCACTTCCACTGTATAATTGTAAAGGATTAGATTTAGGTCATACTGAATGGTCTGGTGGTTTTCCCTACTTTCTTCAGTTTAAGTATGAATTTTGCAATAAGGAGTTAATGATCTGAGCCACAGTCTTCAAGATGGCAGAATAGAAGGATGTGCACTCATCTTCTCCTGTAAGAACTCCAAAATTACAACTTTCTGCTGAAATATTGTCAATAGTAAAATGTTGGATCCACCAAAAAAAGATATCCTATGTCCAATGGCAAAGGAGAAGCCCCAGCAAGATGGTAGGAGGGGCAAAATCACATTTAGAATTAAACCCCATAGCTGCCAGAGATGCTCAGAGGGCTCAAACAAACCTTGTGCACGCCAGGACCCAGAGACCCCACAGAGACTGAGCCCGAACTGTGTTTGAGTGTCTCCTGTGGAGGTACGGGTCAGCAGTGGCCTGCCGCAGGGGCAGGGGCTCTGGGGGCAGAGACCTGGGTATGGCATAACCCTTCTGAGGAGGTTGCTGTTAACCCCACCACAGAGACACCAGAAATTACACAGGACTGGGGAAACAGACTCTTGGAAGGCACAAACAAAACCTTGTGCACAGCAGGACCCAGAATAAAGAAGCAGTGACTCCATAAGAGACTGACCCAGACTTGCCCCTGAGTGTCCAGGAGTCTCTGGCAGAGGCATGGGTCAGCGGTGGCCTGCTGCAGGGTTGGAGGCACTGAATGTGGCAATGCATGCACGGGGCCTTTTGAAGGAGGTCACCATTATCTTCATTACATCCATCATAGTTTGGCCTCAGGTCAAACAACAGGAAGGGAACACAGCCCCACCCATCAACAGAAAATTGGATTAAAGATTTACTGAGCATGGCCCTGCCCATCAGAACAAGACCCCATTTCCCCCTCAGTCAGTCTCTCCCATCAGGAAGCTTCCATAAGCCTCTTATCCTTCTCCATCAGAGGGCAGACAGAATGAAAACCACAATCACAGAAAACTAACCAAACAGATCACATGGACTACAGTCTTGTCTAACTCAATGAAACTATGAGCCACGCCATGTAGGGCCACCCAAGATGCACGGGTCATGGTGGAGAGTTCCAACAAGACATGGTCCACTGGAGAAGGGAATGGCAAACCAGGACAGAATTCTTGCCTTGAGAACCCCATGAACAGTATGAAAAGGCATAAAGAGAGGATACTGAAAGATGAACTCCCCAGGTCAGTAGTTGCCCAATATGTTACTGGAGATCAGTGGAGAAATAGCTCCAAAAAGAATGAAGAGACAGAGCCAAAGAAAAACAACACCCAGTTGTGAATGTGACTGGTGATGGAAGTAAAGTCTGATGCTGTAAAGAGCAATATTGCATAGGAACCTGGAATGTTAGGTCCATGAATCAAGGCAAGTTGGCAGTGGTCAAACAGGAAATGGCAAGTGTGAGTATCAACATTTTAGGAATCAGCTAACTAAAATGGACTGGAATGGGTGAATTTAACTCAGATGACCATTATATCTACTACTGCGGGCAGGAATCCCTGAGAAGAAATGGAGTAGCCAAAAGAGTCAGAAATGCAGTGCTTGGATGCAGTCTCAAAAATGACAGAACGATCTCTGTTTGTTTCCAAGGCAAACCATTCAATATCACAGTAATCCAAGTCTATGCCCCAACCAGTAATGCTGAAGAAGCTCAAGTTGAACGGTTCTATGAAGACCTACAAGACCTTCTAGAACTAACACCAAAAAAGGGTGCCATTTTCATTATAGGGGACTGGAATGTAAAAGTAAGAAGTCAAGAGATATGTGGAATAACAGGCAAATTTGACCTTGGAGTAGAAAATGAAGCAGGTCAAAGGCTAACAGAATTTTGCCAAGAGAACGCACTGGTCATAGCAAACACCCTCTTCCAACAACATAAGAGAAGACTCTACACATGGACATCACCAGATGGTCGATACCAAAATCAGATTGATTACATTCTTTGCAGCCAAAGATAGAGAAGCTCTATACAGTCAACAAAAACAAACTATAAATAAGTGTTAGTATTAGTCACTCAGTCATGTCAACTCTTTGTAACCCCTAGACTGTAGCCCACCAGGCTTCCCTGTCCATGAGGTTCTCCAGGCAAGAATATTCTAGAGTGAGTGGCCATTCCTTTCTCCAGGGGATCTTCCCAACCCAGGGATCAAGATCAAGTTTCCTGCATTGCAGGCGATTCTTAACTATCTGAGCTACCAGGGAAGCCCAAGAGTAAACTATAAAGTTTCCTAAATGTGTAACTATCACAGGCAAAGCCCATTAACAAATCCCAGGGAATAACAACAGGATCTGAGTAATAAAGTCTAACGTTTTTTTCTTTGTCCTTTATCTTTCACTTGCTCACAGGGAGCTGTGGGCAGAGGCCTCACACCAGCTGTTCAGACCAGAGTTCCTGGTGCAGAACCACCCTGCCAACACCTCAGCTTGGGAACCGTGTGCAGAAGCAGCACGCAAGATACTGTGATTCAAGCTGGTGGTGGTGGGCCGTGTGCAGAGAGGCTGCACAGGGCCCTGCAATCAGAAGCCTGAGGAGCGCAGCTGCACCTGACCCTGGAGAGCTCCACCCCGCTGCTCTAAAGCAGCGCCCCTACCCTCCACAGCAGGGCCAGAGGGTGTGTGCTCTAGAGCTCCATTCTAAAGAGAATGGAGATGGGTGCGTTCATTTTGTTTCTGAGCCTAACTTGGCCTCTTACTATTGGTGTGGGTGACACTGACCTTGAGGACCCCTGCTGAGGACCAACTCAGGAGGGCTGATAACATAACAGCTGGCTATTATTTGGGCTTTTCTGGTGGCTCAAATGGTAAAGCATCTGCCTACAATGCAAGTTCAATCCCTGAATCAGGAAGATCCCCTGGAGAAGGAAATGGCAACCCACTCCAGTACTCTTGCCTGGAAAATTCCATGGATGGAGAAGCCTGGTCGCAAAGAGGAGCCTGGTGGACTATAGTCCTTGGGGTCACAAAGAGTTGGACATGACTGGGTGACTTCACTTTCTTTCTTTATTATTACTATTATTATTATTATCACCAAGCTTTCTAACAGAAGAGGGAGCCATCATTTATCAAGTATCTACCAAGTGTCAGGTATTCTAAATACATTCACAAGCCTTGAGATAATATCTAGTTTGTATAGCTCAGTCTAATGGTTCCCAAACTTTGCTGCACATTGGAATCACCCAAAGCTTTTTAAAAAATACTGATGCCTGTCTCCACCCCCCAAGTCACCTGATGTACTTGGTATGGACTGTGACCTGGCATTGGGACTAGTAAGAGATATCTCCAGGTGATCTGAGTGTGTAGATTGGACACTGTTGGCACCATCTTTTGATAGCTGAAAAACCACTTAAGCAGGCTTGGGTGAAATCAGATCTGAGGCTTTATTTTTCACCTCTTCACCAAACCATTCTTAAACTTCCAGAGCCCACCGGGAAGCATGGTACCCAGCTGAACCATTGGCTGTCTGGGTGGTGGGTATCTGCCTGTGGCAGTGGGCAGGGTCAACCTGAAGAGCTGTGGAGTTCAACCATTGGGAGGTCACTCACTCCAAGAACAAGCAGAGGCTAAAGGAAAATAGAGTCCCTTTTAACAAGCTCTCTAGCCCTCTAGTTGACCTCAGGGTCACTATTTTACTCTCCTAGGGAGTATGACAAATCTGGATATACTAATAGGGAGCTCCAGCAATCAATTTAATAGTACCAAATGCTGGTCTCTCTAATGAGGAGGACCAGAGCATACTCTGTGGCTAAATCCACATCTCTCTCACTTCCCAGCCCATTTTTCTCCAGTTCAACTTCGTTCTTTACAAGTTGCTAGTAAAAACAGTTCAGGGAATTTTTCCACTTAAGAATAAAACAAGCACAGATCCCTTTCTGCTGGCTCCTTAAGCAAACTACGTGTTTCCAAATAACAGCAGCACCTTGTAAAATCTTATAATCTGTTAGTTCTGCACATTTAAAACCACTTCCTTTCAACTTAGCTTTGTAAAGAATTTTGTCACAGTAAACTATAGATACCACAGATTCTCTTTCTGACTCTGCAAACTGGCCTCCGCTGTTTTAATACCGCCCCATCAATTTCCCAGTTTCACAGGTCACCCTACGGGGAAGTAGATGATTATTACAAAACAGTAGTACATAACAGTCCAGCTACCTACAGAGATACCCTCAGTCTTCATTTATAGGTAGGTATTATGTTTCTTGTTTTACGGGTAGAAAACAGGCTGAGGTGAATGACTTGTCTTACAGTCATGCTAAGATGCAAATCTGGGTTTGCCTGACTCCAAAGTGTATACATATGTGCATTTGCCTGGTGTATCATATCACTGCCTTCCATATCACTTTAACTCCCAGAAAGTCCTTCCTCATTAAGTTAGAGAGCACATGGAACATTAGATCACCCACCTTACCTTCCGTAAGCCACAGCTAGTCCACGTCGGCTGACTTGGTGCTTGACAATATGCTGTTTGCCAGTCGTTTGTTGAAAATGATGCAAATGGAAAAAAGTTGGCAACCTTAGTTCATTTGTCACTCTGAAAGATTTCACAGTATAAGAAAATTCTTAAATCTTCCTCAGTAACTGCGCTGACACATCAGTAGTTTGCTTGTGGGTAAGCATTTGGCTAGATAAGAGGGTGCATTGCACAAACCACCAGTGGGAATGCTCCTGCAGGTCCTAGAAAAGACCTCTGGTCAGCATGTATACTGTTCTTTCCTATCACTCAAAAACCTCCATATGTCAATTACTAGACCCCGCAGCAGTCAGTCACTAGAAGCTCTATGTACCAGAGGAGCATAGACAAACACAGCCCAAAACGTACCCTCAATTGTGTTAGACTAATCTACTATTTCTGATAATCCAGAAGAAAATAAGATTCAGGAAGTTTTCCTTGTGTGAAGACAAAAGCCCAGAGAAAGAAACAAGTGTCAAAAAGAAACACTGGACTGTTCTTTGGTGTCCATTCTGCCTTGATCAGCAGTCTTTACGTCCCACCACTCTTCGCTTCATAATCTTGGACACATTCCCTTGAACAGTGATGTGGTCAGCTCTGACATAATAGGAAATAAATCTGCAGCCTGAAAACTCTTCTCCAGGTTCAAAAATACAAAGCAAGGCACCCTGATGCTGTCATCCCCAACAGGAAGCAAGGGAAGGAGGGAGGAAGGTGAAGGGATAAAAAGAAAAGCTGCCAAGTGACAGCTTTAAATAAAAGGAGCCAGAACTATCATATGAGGAAAGGAAAGCCATTTAGAGCCATTTTTTACAAACTGAAGGGCCCTTCCGTTTGATACCTCACAGTTAGAGTAAAAGAACCTTCCTTCTGTTCAACCTCTATGTCATTGTCAAGCTGACTATTTTATCCCTGCCTCTAGGCATCAGCTTTGATCCCAAAGTATGAAAGCAACCGAGAAGGAACTAACATGAACAGATGTCTGCTATACATCAACGTTCCTCTGGGTGTTTTATGTACATTATCTCATCTAATTTAACTTAGTACTCCATCACAGCCCATTTTACAGATGAGGAAACTGAGCCACAGAAAGCTTATGTGGATGGACCCAAGGCCATGCAGCCTGTAAGTGGCAGATCTGAGATTCACGCTCACTTGTGTCTGCTTCAGAATCTGTGCTTATTCATTGTATCAGTGTCAGTGAAGAGTTTTTTGTTTTGCTTGAACAAACTTACCAGGATTTATCCAATAAAATGAGGGCTACTCTTCCATGGGTAAAAAATATATGCCTCTAAAAATTCTGTAAGAATCAAATAAACTCAAAAGCTGAGGTATCAGAACAAGGTACTCATAAGCCATGGGTCCCTTCCCCTCAAGGCAAGTCTCTTGCCTCGTGATGCTCCCCTGACTGATTGTGACCCAGGCTATACTTTCAGAATAATCTTCTAAGATAATTGTAAGTCTCATGAGCCTTATTATTGCACATACACACCTTGTTGTTGATCCAAACAATGGTAACTTTTTCTGATTACTAGATAGATTGCCAGACTTGTGGTGAATGACTTATACATGGAAGCAGTAAATTAAACCACCCTTAAAAACAAGAGCATGTCTCTACTGAAGAGCTTCACCAACATGCTGCTGATTCTGAATTCTAAAGAGACAGTTCAAAAGTATTACCAATAAAGGCATTATCAGTGGGGATGCATCAGTATTCCAAGTAAACTACCATGAAAAGATCTTTACTCATTTGCATGGATACTTGAATATGCTTTTAAAAATCAATCTTATTGCCCTGTACTTTTGCTTCTAGGGGGGTTACAAAGTTTTCATGTCTGGAATATTATTATCATGGTGCTTTACTTTGGAAAAAGATATGTGTTAATCAGTTTAGGCTGACATACTCCGGGAGTTGGTGATGGACAGGGAGGGCTGGTGTGCTGCGATTCATGGGGTCACAAAGAGTCAGACACAACTGAGCGACTGAAATGAACTGAACTGAATGTATCATAGATTAGGTGGATTAAACAACATAAATTTATTTCTTGCAGTTCCGGAGGCTAAAAGTACAGATTAAGGCAAAAGCTGACTCAGTTTCTGTTGAGAGCTCTCTTCACACATTGCAGTTGGCTGCCTTCTTGCTCTCTCTTTACATGATGGAGAGAAAGATCTTCCCGTCCTCCTCTCCTTATAAGGCCAAAGTCCTAACAGATTAGAGTGCATGCTAAATTGCTTCAGTCAGGTCCAACTGTTTGCGACCCTATGGATTGTAGCCCCCAGGCTCCTCTGTCCATGGGACTCCCCAGGCAACCATAATGGAACAGGTTGCCATTTCCTCCTTCAGGGGAATCTTCAAAACCCAGGGAGGGACCCCATCCTTATTATCTTCTTAAATTACCTTCTAAATGTCAATGACCTTCTAAAGACCCTGTCTCCAGATAGTCACCTTCGGGAGTTAAGCCTTCAACGTACAAATCTGGGGGGTAGTGGAAGGGACATAACTTAGTCTATAACCATATGTTACATTGTTTTAAACTCAGTATCTTCCTTTAAGCAAGCAAAAATTTCCAGTGACATTTGCATCTCCTGCTGGGGCTAAGTCGCCTCAGTTGTGTCCAACTCTGTGCGACCCTGTAGATGGCAGCCCACCAGGCTCCCCCATACCTAGGCAAGAATACTGGAGTGGGTTGCCATTTCCTTCTCCAATGCATGAAAGTGAAAAGTGAAAGTGAAGTCGCTCAGTCGTGTCTGACTCTTAGCAACGCCATGGACTGCAGCCTACCAGGCTCCTCCATCCACGGGATTTTCCAGGCAAAAGTGCTGGAGTGGGGTGCCATTGCCTTCTCCGGCATTTGCATCTGGGATCCTGCAAACATATGGATATTCATTCACTGACCTCGAGGCTGGACTATTATTCTGCAAAAATTTCTTTCCTGACATATTTTTACTTCCATATCTTTCTGAAAGATTCATACCTGACAATACACTAACAACACCACCTTTGTCCTTAAATTGGGTATTAATTGCTTTCTAATGCCAAAAACTGAGGCTAATTTTAGAAAAAAGGCATTTTTCTAGAGCATCACCTCTCTTTAAGAGCAAGAAACAGGAGAAGTGCCAATTGAAAGTTACCAGTGTTTCCAGTGTTTCTTTAAGGGCTTCCTTATTAATATCAGTATTCTCTCCCTTGTACCAATCAAACAAAGTTAGTGGTTTTGGGGACTACCCCTCAAGCATGAAAAGCCATAATAATAATCTGGGTCAGCTAAGCTGGAGATACAGGAGTCGATCAAGATTAATTCCCTAATTTAAAAAATATTTTGGTAGGGTGGAAAAGGGCATTTCAGTCCTGTCACCTCCACATACACCCAGGCCACACGCATGACTGATCTGATTATTGTGGCGAGCTCTGCTTGTCTGGGTTTCTATCAGCTCAGGGGAGCTGGTGTGTGGGGGGCTGAGATTGCAGCCTGCCCTGCCACCATTTTCTAGCCTCTGGTTACATTTTCCTCCAGAGCAAAGATGAAAATCATCATTAAGTTGGAGTCCCAACCCCACCTCCCCCTCTTCTCTCCTTTGAGATGACCTGCTTGTTCCTCTGATCAGCAGACCAGCAAGAAACATCTGCAACTCCAAAGAAACACCTAAACAGCTGCACTCCCTGGATTAAGGGTCAATAGACTTCCTGATACAGAAGATCCTCCCCCCTTGCAGGGTGTCTGGTTCCGTTTGCACACCACTGTTAGAAACTCCATGTTTCTTCCCCAGTTCCCCCCATTGCATGCGACCCAACCTGTTCCAAGCATCAGCAAGCTGTCACAGCATTCCTTGCATCCAGAGGCTCCCTATTGTCCCCCATCAGAGAAGGGGGCTACACCAGACACACAGCGGGCCCTTCCCTGGGCTTCCCTTCGCAAAGCCCAAGAGAAAGACGCAGAGGAGGACAACAGCTGCAGTGTTGGCTTATTCTTGACAAATGGGCCTGTCACTCTTCCTATTGATTAGCAACATTATGACATTTCCCTTCAAAGAACGCAGATGTGGCAGGGCTAGCGACAAGGCTGTGGCTCGGGGTGGAAAATAAGGTTTGCCATTGTTGTCTCTTCCCTGTCTGCATCTGCTCAATTTCAGGAGGATTTGGAAGCTGAGATTCTGGAGGTATTCAAAAAGATTTGAAGAAGTGGAAGTTTGACACTTACAGAAATAGTAATAAGCTATCACAATAAACAGGGAAGAGAGAGTGCAGGGCAGACTGGTACAGGACAGTGCAGAAAGCAAGGGGCATCCTAGGTAATGGGGCTTCCCTCTGTCTTGGCAGAGCCACTCTTCAAATCTCCTGACTGCATAAATCAAGCCATGGAAGGGTCTGTCATTTCTGTCCCTTTGCATGAGATGCATGAAGGGAACTGGTGAATTGATGGTTCATTGCCTTCCTCCCTCCAAAAGTGTCTTTAATCTTCCCATCCTGGCCCTGTGGGACTGATGGTATATTAAGGTGGCGGGGTGTGGGGCGTGGTGCTGCGGCTGCTGCTGCTGCTAAGTCGCTTCAGTCATGTCCGACTCTGTGCGACCCTATAGACGGCAGCCCACCAGGCTCCCCCGTCCCTGGGATTCTCCAGGCAAGAAGACTGGAGTGGGTTGCCCTTTCCTTCTCCAATGCATGAAAGTCAAAAATGAAAGTGAAGTCGCTCAGTCGTATCCGACTCTTCGCGACCCCATGGACTGCAGCCTACTAGGCTCCTCTGTCCATGGGATTTTCCAGGCAAGAGTACTGGAGTGGGGTGCCATTGCCTTCTCCGAAGGGCAGGGGTTGGGGGGAATGCACCTAATTCCATTTTCTTTCTCTTGTACAAAACATTTGCATGATACTATGTGCCCACTTTCATTTGTGAAACTTCTGTGGGGCCCTTCCCC
This sequence comes from Ovis canadensis, assembly GCF_042477335.2. Lineage (NCBI taxonomy): Eukaryota > Metazoa > Chordata > Mammalia > Artiodactyla > Bovidae > Ovis > Ovis canadensis. The sequence goes on from NC_091248.1 coordinate 85,355,486, forward strand.
CAAGTCTATTCCCCACATCTATTCCCATGTCAAGGGGGAAAAAAGTGTTCTGAATAGCAGTCCATTTAAGTAAAAAAGGAAAAGTGCATCTTGCAGTCCAACATATGGTACATTTTGAGGTAAATTACAGGTAATTCATGAACATTTCCAGCAGTGAGATTGCCATCATGGGACCTTTGTATATCCATTACGTTCTATTCTCATTTTTGTGGTTAAAGGAATCTCTCAAGTCTTTGAAGCAGAAAAGGCAACACTCTCTGCACCAATTTTGTCCTGCTCAGGAAAGTTATTATACTACTAACACGCGGGACTGATCCAGCAACTTGATTTAGGCAAAGCTGATGGAAAGCAGGCTATGAGGGGGCATATGTAGCACGGGTTTTACATCCTGAAAGATCTGGGGGCTGGCAGGCACAACAGTTAAATAAGAAAATAAAACTCGAGCAAACTAGAAACAGTCAGGCCGACACTACTGGATGAAAGAGAAAGAAAAGAGGAAGTCACTTGGGGGATGGAGAGGAGAAACAAAAGGAAGAAAAATACTGCCTGTTAGCCCTGGGGGTCGGTGATGTAAATTAATATGAGCTAAATGGGATGTGACCAATTTGTAAGGCATTTGTTTCTCTCTCATGAGATGGGAGATCTCCATCCCAAGCAATCAGAACTTGCCTTAGGTTACCCCGAGACTAGTCGCTATAACCATGTTGACCACAACTCTTAATATACAGAACCCCTTGCAGCTCCAATTATATCCCAAGTCCAATAGCCTTGTAAATGTACTCCTGTGGCACTAATGTCTCTCTCCTTGGGACAAAACCTGCATGCTGGATCTGGGGTTCTTGAGAAGGATGAAGGGGAGATGGAGTAGAGGGGAAAATAAAGGACAAGCTCTCTCGGCATATTTGGCCTCTCTGCATTGTTTGAGCAGCCTTTGTGTCTGGGCCGCCTGCAAGAATTACACAACTTCCAACATCTCCTTCACATCAAAGAGCTTCTGGAAGAGCTCTCCAAGCTCTGAGGCTGAGCTGTCCTGTGCCTCCCCTACCCTTGTCCTAAATCAAGCTTTTATCTGCCTTCCCATCAGAACTGATGCTAAGTGTCCTTGACACACACATCCTCCAAATAATTTGAACTTGATCTGAGGCTTTCGGCCCTCTTGACTCAAAAAAAAAAAAAAAGAAATTGCCTATGATTTGTTTGGCAGCTATCCACGTCAGCATAGGCAATTGTGGGCAGTGATCTTGATATTCGTAAAGGAGCAGTTGCCATGGTAACACAGAGTTCAATGGGAGGGCCCTCCGTGGTATCAGAACTGGGAGAGTGATAATGTGAGGAAGGTTTATATCTTCTTAGGAAGGGACAGGAACTAGCCATGTGAAGACGGGGGAGGGGGGACAGGGGAGGGTGGCCTGGACCATTTACCATTACAAATATATCTGAATTATACATTTATCTGGCATTTTGGGGATCTACAATTAATAGCTTAATGAGAAGTGTAAATGGCAGGGATTCTGAGGACTGTATCCAAGCCTCAACTCTGTAATTTAATAGTTGAGTGCCCTTAACCTTGTTGCTCATTAGTTTCCTCATCTATAAAATGAAGGATTGGACTAATAAAATTCCCACTTCTTTTCTATTTCTAAAATGCTCTGATTCAGTTACTTCCAGGCAATCTAAGGACTTTCTGGATCCATCAGACAGTACCCTGATGTGGGTCACATTCTACTTATCAAGGTCTTGCAAGATGGAGAAGTGGGTGACTATCCGCCAACTCTGGGATTCAGACATTCATGGACCGAGTGCTTATTAAGCACCTAGTTGGTTCTAGGCACTGTTCAAGGAGCTGAGAGGATGGAGAAAACAGACAAAGCCCCTATTCTCAGCCAACACACACTCTGGCAGGAGCCACAGGCACCACACTAATAAATACACAGTGGACCATGTAAGAGCAATGTGGAAAGCATTGCCATATTGGATGCAGCTTATGACTAACAACCCCTTCATGGTCTAAGTGAACTGGGGGAGTGTCAGGGGGGCTTCTCAGAACAAGCGGTCTTTGAGATAAGATCTGAAGGATGAGTAGGAGTTAACTAGACAAAGGGAGGAAGGACGTGGCTTTGCAGACAGAATGAAGAGCATGTGAAGCTTGGAAGTGGGGAGGAACTCGTATGAGTTGTGTAGTGGGCCAGAGAAGGGAGACATAGCCCCATCAGAGCAGGAAGGTCATATTCAGCTGTTCTGTTTTCAACTTGGGAGGAAGGAGAGGTTACTGAGGGCTTATAAACAGGGTGTTGGCATCTCAAGACTTAGATTTATAAAAGATCACTTTTGCTTCATTATGGAGGGCAGTGGCAATTTGGGGGATGGTATTTGGATTTCAGAGACAAGAACACCCTCAAGACAATTGTAGATAATTCAGAAATCTACTCCAAGTTACCTACTTTGATATTTGAAGGCAATTCAAAAAATAATCTCATAATTTTCTCTCCTTTGCCTTGCCTCAGTAGACACAATGCTTTAATGACTTTCCTGAACCCCAATTGCTTGCAACTGCCAAGGAAATTTGTGTGACCAGGGGTGAATTATTATTGATCTATTATTCTTCCAGAGTACCTCCTCTGGCCTGCAGGCATCTCCTTTTAAGCAAGGTAGGAGTTGAGGGAGAGTAAATTTCAGAAATGTTCACATAGCCATTCACAGAGTTATAGCCAGTAATGTATCTACTTTGACTTGGGGAAAATCTCAGCCTCAAAGATGCAGAAACTATGCCTAGAATGAGTTATTTTTATGCAATGTTTATTGGGGGTTTGGGAGTGTCAGATGGCCCATGTCAGGAAGAAGTTCTGAGCAGCCAGGTTTTCAGAGTGAGAACAAGTTAAGAGTCAGCTAGGTGATGAGTCTGAGACGCCTGGGGGACAGAGGCCAGGCAGTAGATGGATAGCACAGGAGTATCATCACTTCTTCCAGTTAAAATGCATTGCATTTTTGCTATTCTTCTATGGCCCATGCCAAATGCTTCATGTTCCTTGTGTAATCCTCAGAATAGCCTCATGAATAGGCACTCCTATTATCTCCATCTCACAGGTGGTGAAAGGGAGATTTACTTGACCTGCTCATGGCAGTCAGCTTTCAGGCCCTCACAGAGGCCCCTCTGGAAGGGAGGAAATGATGGGGAGAAGTTCAAGGAAAGCAGCTTCATGCTTCTGACCCTTCTCTCCCTTCAATCTCATGCCCCCTTCCTCTCTTGTTCCTGCCTCCTTATTCCCCACTCCTAGAGGGAGTCTGTGGGGAAAGATTTATGAACAAGGAAAAGCTCTCTAACCCCCTTATAAACTTTATGGGCCATGTGGACATGTACAAATCAGATATAAACATGATGTCCAAGGCCAGAGTTCTGTAAATAGTGATATCACTGAGGAAAATCTCCAGGGGAATCTGGTTCCCGGGAGAGAACAGACAAGGGTCCTGAAAATGGCGTGTGAAGAATGATGAAAGCTGCTTTGAAGTGAGGCCCAGGGCCTGTTGTGTTTTCAGCAGCTTTCCCCCTGCAGCCCTTGGAATTTTAGCTGCAATAAAAGGATACCAAAAGAAAACAGCTGGTCTTCGGACTTGTTAAAGTAGAAGCACTGTGTGGCCCTGTAGAGAGTGATGTGATGGTGGGAAAGCAGGTGTGAGGAGGAGGAGGGCTGAACAGTGGCCTTCAGAAACTAGTGTGTGAGGCCCACTAAGGTTTTACCATACATGTCAGATGCTGGGTGGAGTACAGGCCACTTCCACTAAATTCTCTCCTTGGGTCCACACCAGCTCCACTGGGTAACGAGGGAAGTATTGGCATGCCCATTTTACAAATGAGGATGCTAGAGGATTGACTTGGGCAAGGAGAAGCCCGAGAGGGGTTACTGCCTGGGCAAGTGTCATCTGCTGACAAAGCTGGCCTGAAGATAAGAGAGAGGTTCTGAGCCAAACTCTGCTTGCGGGTTTTCTCATCTGCGTTCATGCTCGAAAAGGTCCTGTGACAGTTGGTTGCTGGGGGTCTGACATCTGAGGACATATTAGGCAGCATTCTCACTCATTGATTCCAGCATTATTACAGTGGTCCAGAGACCCTGAAGAGCAATAGTGCCATTAATGTGGATGAGAGCTAGCTCCCAAATCCCCACCTCTTGGTATTCATACCCATGTGCAGCCCCTCTTACACTGTACTGGGGTTGGCTAGTGTGGCCAATAGATACGGCAAAAGGGGTGGCATGTCATTTCTGAGACATAAATAATGAGGCTTCCATCTCCCTTGACCACCCCTCCTCTGTCTCAAATCACTTGCTCTAAGTAAAGCTACGCGGCAGCTTCTGAGGACAATCAGGCAGCCTACTGAGAGGCCCGATGGCAAAGAACTGAGTTCTCTCCTCAGTAGTCAGTGAGAAGCTGAGACCACCCAACGATTACATAAATGAGCTTGGACCTGGATCCTTCCCCAGCTGAACCTTCAGATGACAGTAGCCCCAGGTGAGAGCCTGACTGCAGCCTCATGGGAATTGTGAACTAGAACCAGCTAACCTGCTCCCAAATTCCTGACCCACCGAAACTGAGATCATAAAGGTTTGTTGTTTTAACCTGCAAAGTTTTAGGATAATTTGTTACATGCCAACAGATAACTAATATGTTGCATATGCCACACCTCTTCTGCTCTGAGGCACTAAGGAGAAATGGCAGAGGAAGAGAACTGTTACAATTTCTAATACTCTGTTGTTCATCTATGAAAGGTGTTCAACAAAATACTACATTGTAAATACCACAGAAGATATACTTTTCCTAGATAGATTATCATGTTATCAGTGGAACTAAAAAGGAATTCCTTTTTAAGGAATTCTAAGGTATTTTAATTTTAAGGAATTTTAAGGTAAGATCTGAGGATATACACAGCAAAAAATAGAAGTATTGATGGCAGACAACTTAGAGACCTGAGCTGAATCTCAAGAATGAGTAGGAGAAGAGGAAAAGACAGCAAGGAAAGTGAGCCAAGTAACAAGAAAAGAAAGAACAGAATATATTTGAATAACAAGAAAGATTTTGATATGACTAAAGCAAAGCAGAAGGTAGCATAAGATGAAATTGGCTTGCCAAGAGAATATCAGCCTTGACTAAAGGAGATGGAAAACAATGACCACCCAGCAAAATCAGCTTGTGGCAAGAAAAGAACAAATGTGGATTCACGCAGTCCACGTGCAGCTGTTATGTCCAATACAGCACTCACTTGCCACGTGGCACTGTCTAAATTTAAATTAATTAAAATCAAGTAAATTGTAAAATTTAGTTTCTCAGTTGCACTAGCCATATTTGAAAAGATCAAGAACCACCTGGAGCTAATGGCCAGTTTATTGGCTAATGGCTAGACATAGAAAATTTCTATCATCCCAGAAATTCTTATTAGACAGCTTTCATATATAGTATTTGCTAGACAATATCACAAGTATACATTGATGTTTAAGATAAGCCACATGCTAAATCTATGTGCATATATATCATATAGACAATATCCAATACAGTTTTAGTAGGCAAATGCTGCCTAGGTATCCAGGCTCAGATCGAATCTCTGGAATGTGCACTCTTGAACACGTACATTTCTTAAAGGTAAATAATTACATAATAATAACTATAGATACACTTAATGTTGCAGTTTTATAGATATCAGTAAATTTCATCATAAAACTCTCCATACTATTTCTTTTCCCACTGAAATCCTGTTCACAGAGCTATCGTGTCCTAAGAAGCATAACTGGAGAAACTTTTATCAGCCAGGAGGAATTTGAGGAGAGCAACAAAATTTGCTGCACATTTTAACAGCTTTCATGGAAAACATTAAGCAGGGCTAGTGAGGAAAGGGCAGACAACTGGGCTGTGGTTACTGTGGTCCATGAGAAAGCAGTGAGGGCCCAAAGGAGAGCCTGGGTAGAGGGCCCAGGGTGAGGGGACAGAGATGCAAAAGACAACCTGAACATGGTCTTTGCCCTGGAGACGATCTTGGTCTCATGGGAGGCCACGAACAAAAGGACAGACATCTCTGTCTGAAGAATGAAGGCTAGCTACAGAAAACCATTTCAAGTGCAAGATGACGGCTCTGGAGAGCACTCCCCACTCTGTACAATTTGTCTCATGGCTGAAAACTGCTTCAGAAGATTAACACATTTGGTTGAAGTGTTCTTTCTCTAGGGCTCTGCTTTTTTAACCATGAAATTTTATTTTTTATTTTGTCTTTAACTGATGGATAATGACAATATGGTGTTGGTTTCTGCCATACATCAACATGGATCAGCCATAGGTATACATATGTCCCCTCTCTCTTCTTTTCAGAGGAGATAGAGAGGCAGTCTGGATGATGGCTTTTGAGTGCAAATCCTGAAACCAGATGGTGGGAGTTCAATCCTGGCTCTACCACACGTGGGCTGTGTGACTTGGACAAGTCACTTCACCTCTCCATGCCTCAGCTTCCTCATCTGTCAAACTGAGTTGTCAGTAGTGTTTGGCTCACAGGGCCAAATGAATGTTGTGAGGTTGAATGTTTTATTCTAAGAGCTTAGAACAGGACATAACAAGTGCTATATAAATATTTGCCCCTTTTACTGTATTTTTTCAGTCTTGACCAGCTAAGTCAGTAATGACCATATGTAACAGCTCAGCTGACTCCAGGACCAGTCGAGTCAGGTGGTTTTGTATATGGAGTCTATGCCATGCGCTCCTCAGCCTTGGGTGATAAGATTGAGGGAAATGCTGGGAGAGACAGGTGAGCTTCAGCGAAGGAGGTGAGACAAGTCTCCCCTAGTTTACAACTTTTGGTGAAGCTGACATGGGTGATTGGGGGCCTACTAAGGGCATTGGCTCTGGAGTCTGCTATAGCTCTGCGTTTTACCAGCTATGGGATTACGCTGAATCTCATCTTCCTCACTGACTAAATAGAGGAAATAATATTGACATCATGAGGCTACTGGGATAATTAAATAAGATAATATGCAGAAAAAAATCACAGACAGTAGGCCATTGATAAATGATAGTTTTTATTGTACTTCATCACAAGATATTATTGATTATAAGACACAAACTAACCTTAAAAATACTAATGTGTTAAAAAAATATATAGACAGCACAGAATGGAAGGAACGGCTGCTTGCATTTACTGAGTTCCTTCTGTGTATCTAGGCACCATTCATTTAATTCTCTAAATGGCTCTACAAAATATGTGGCATTGTTATCTCCACTTAGCAGCTGAGGAAACTAAGACCCAGAGAGTTTGCAGAGTCTGTTCAGAGTCACACTGCTGGTAAATGCTAGTATCCAATCCTCTCTAACTTCTCCTAAACCTTCAATTTGGCCCATTCCTTAGGCAGAGAGTGGCCCTGGTTGGGGAGAAGGCTGTAGGCGAGGGAAAGGGCCACAAGGTTGATGATTTGCAATCTTACAGAAAGGAAGTCTGCTCAGAGAGCATGAATGTGTTCACCTCCCCCCATCCTCTTCTGCAGGAGGGAAGGAAGTGGGAGTTCAAAGCATGGGTTCATGCAGAGGGTTGGCCACCATGCTACTGTGCAGGAGTCTCCCAGTGAGGGTCAGAGAGAAAAAGGTGCTTGCGCCTGCCCAAAGCTCCCCTGCACAGGCTTCTGTTGCACCTGATGGCCCTAAGCAGAGAGAAGGCCCAGAACTGGACCCCTCAGTGCTCCCAGGTTTGGCTCCGCAGGGGTTCTTGTTGGCATAGGGGTGGAGAGTGAGGGTCTGACCTTGATGTGGAGGAGAAGTAATGGTCTCTGTTTTTCTCAACATTTGTTATGAATCCTGGATCTCATGGAAAGCAACATTCAGGTAGTGGAGAGAGAGGGGGCAAATAGGAGGGTAAAGGAGGACACAAGGACAATGGGCAGGAAGGGTAGGAAATGGAAAATGGGGAAGAGGAGACAAGGTGTTCTTACCGATGCCAGCAATGCCAGGACTACTGGGATTTCAAGAACCAAATTAAACTGAGGGTGGAATGGAAACTGTATGCCCACCCATAGCGGATAAACCAGGCCTCATCAAACAAAGAAGAACATAAACTCACATAAAGCCACACAAATGTGCTAAAATGATAGATAAATTTGCACCGGGCAATCCCCATGTATTAACTTCTTTTCTCCTAATAACACTACAATGTACATGCCATTACTCTCCCCCATGGTATGGGGCGGGGGGTGGGGAAAGAGGGAAGGAATATGAGGCTCAAAGACATTAAGGAAATTTCCTGGGGCGCATAGATGGAAAAAGGCAAAGTGAAGTCTAAATCCAGGTCTGCAACCCACTCCAGTATTCTTGCCTGGAGAATCCCATGGACAGAGGGGCCTGGTGGGCTACAGTCTATGGGGTCACAAGGAGTCAGACATGACTGAAGTGACTTACCACACATGCATGGATGATTCAAGAGGCTGCACACTGACCAGATTGCCATACTGGTCAGGAAATTTTTGAAAATTTCTATCTAAACGTAGATGAGGCAATGCAATGGCAAGTAAATGCTTTGAAATTAATGTCTGATTTGCCTCTAGAGTATAACCATTAAATGGTGGTTTAACTGCTAAGTTGTGTCCTACTCTTGTGATCCCATGGACTGTAGCCCACCAGGCTTCCCTGTCCATGGAATTTCCCAGGCAAGAATATTGGAGGGGGTTGCCATTCCCTTCTACACTGGATCTTCCTGACACAGGGATCAAACCTGGGTCTCCTGCATTGCAGGCAGATTCTTTACCAACTGAGCCACCAGGGAAGCCCATAAACATTAAATAATTCTAACCGATTTTGAGGGCCATTTATGAGCCATGGTCTGAATGGACTTGCTACATAACCGTATATGGTTTAATATGGTACAATTTAATAACAAGACTCTAGAAGGCAATGGCACCCCACTCCAGTACTCTTGCCTGGAAAATCCCATGGATGGACAAGCTTGGTGGGCTGCAGTCCATGGGGTCACGAAGAGTTGGACACGACTGAGCGACTTCATTTTCACTTTTCACTTTCATGCATTGGAGAAGGAAATGGCAACCACTCCAGTGTTCTTGCCTGGAGAATCCCAGGGATGAGGGAGCCTGGTGGGCTGAGGTCTAGGGGGTTGCACAGAGTCGGACACAACTGAAGCGACTTAGCAGCAGCAGCAGCAGGGTAGAACTATTCAAAAAAGATCTTAATGACCCAGATAACCACGATGACGTGATCACTCACTTGGAGCCAGATATCCTGGAATGCAAAGTCAAATGGGTCTTAGGAAGCATCACTACAAACAAAGCTAGTGGAGGTGATGGAATTCCAGTTGAGCTATTTCAAATCCTTAAAAAATGATGTTGTTAAAGTGTTGCACTCAACATGCCAGCAAATTTGGAAAACTCAGCAGTGGCCACAGGAGTGGAAAAGTCAGTTTTCCTTCCTATCTTAAAGAAAGGCAGCGCCAAGAATGCTCAAACCATTGCACAATTGCACTCATTTCACACACTAGCAAAGTAATGCTCAAAATTTTACTAGCTAGGCTTCAACAGTACTTGAACTGAGAACTTTCAGGTGTTCAAGCTGGATTTAGAAAAGGCAGAGGAACCAAAGACCAAATTACCAACATCGTTGGATCATAGAAAAAGCAAGATAATTCAAGGAAAACATTTAATTCTGCTTCATTGACTACGCTAAAGCCTTTCACTGTGTGGATCACAACAAACTGTGGGAAGTTCTTCAGTTCAGTTCAGTTCAGTCGCTCAGCCGTGTCCGACTCTTTGCGACCCCTTGAATCGCAGCACACCAGGCCTCCCTGCCCATCACCATCTCCCGGAGTTCACTCAGACTCACGTCCATCGAGTCCGTGATGCCATCCAGCCATCTCACCCTCAGTCGTCCCCTTTTCCTCCTGCCCTCAATCCCTCCCAGCATCAGAGTCTTTTCCAATGAGTCAACTCTTCACATGAGGTGTCCAAAGTACTGGAGCTTCAGCTTTAGCATCATTCCTTCCAAAGAAATCCCAGGGTTGATCTCCTTCAGAATGGACTGGTTGGATCTCCTTGCAGGCCAAGGGACTCTCAAGAGTCTTCTCCAACACCACAGTTCAAAAGCATCAATTCTTCAGCGCTCAGCCTTCTTCACAGTCCAACTCTCACATCCATACATGACCATTGGAAAAACCATAGCCTTGACTAGACGGACCTTAGTTGGCAAAGTAATGTCTCTGCTTTTGAATATACTATCTAGATTGTCATAACTTTTCTTCCAATGAGTAAGCGTCTTTTAATTTCATGGCTGCAGTCACCATCTGCAGTGATTTTGGAGCCCCCAAAAATAAAGTCTGACACTGTTTCCCCATCTATTTCCCATGAAGTGATTGGACCAGATGCCATGATCTTCGTTTTCTGAATGTTGAGCTTTAAGCCAACTTTTTCACTCTCCTATTTCACTTTCATCAAGAGGCTTTTTAGTTCCTCTTCACTTTCTGCCATAAGGGTGGTGTCATATGCATATCTGAGGTTATTGATATTTCTCCTGGCAATCTTGATTCCAGCTTGTGTTTCTTCCAGTCCAGCGTTTCTCATGATGTACTCTGCATATAAGTTAAATAAGCAGGGTGACAATATACAGCCTTGACATACTCCTTTTCCTATTTGGAACCAGTCTGTTGTTCCATGTCCAGTTCTAACTGTTGCTTCCTGACCTGCATACAGATTTCTCAGGAGACAGGTTAGGTAGTCTGATATTCCCATCTCATGCAGATGACTGTATGGTTGGCTTAAAACTCAACATTCAGAAAATGAAGATCATGGCATCTGGTTCCATCACTTCATGGCATGGGGAAGCAATGGAAACAGTGAGAGACTTAATTTTGGGGGGCTCCAAAATCACTGCAGATGGTAACTGCAGCCATGAAATTAAAAGACACTTGCTCCTTGGAAGAAAATCTATGACAAACCTAGACAGCATATTAAAAAGCAGAGACATTACTTTGCCAACATAGGTCCATCTAGTCAAAGCTATGGTTTTTCCAATGGTCATGTATGGATGTGAAAGTTGGACCATAAAGAAACCTGAATGCCAAAGAATTGATGCTTTTGAACTGTGGTGTTGGAGAAGACTCTTGAGAGTCCCTTGGACTGCAAGGAGTCCAACCAGTCAATCCTAAAGAAATCAACTGTGAATATTCATTGGAAGGACTAATGCTGAAACTCCAATACTTTGGCCACCTGATGCAAAGAACTAAGTCACTTGAAAAGACCTTGATGCTGGGAAAGATTGAAGACAAGAGGAGACGGGGACAACAGGATGAGATGATTCGATCTCATCACCAACTCAATGGACATGAGTTTGAGCAAGCTCTAGGAGTTGATGATGGACAGGGAAGCCTGGCGTGCTGCAGTCCATGGGGCCACAAAGAGTCAGACATGTCGGAGCAACTGAACTGATAAGGTAGATATTATAGTCTCCCCTTCAAACAAGGGAAACAAGAGTTTTAATTTGCTTGTATGGATCAGAAAAAGGATCCACACTTAGATATATCTGATGTCAGTGCTCATTCTCTTGCCTTGATGCTAAACCACCTGACTCGTATCATCTGTTACATGAAATAGTTGCTTATAGTTAGAATGGAGAAAAAAGGAAAGGATGATTGGTTTCTTTTTGTTTTTGTCTGTGACTTGTGCATCTCTTATCTATCTAACCATAATTTGGTACAAGTTTGTTAGTTTGGCTCCCATCCCCACTTCTTACCTCTGATACCCTATTTAACAATATGTAAGTGTGTACTACACACTTACATCCCATTTACACCCCGACATATTTTACCCTAATAATTTGCTGAATGGATAATGCTGGCCTGAGTTACTGGGAATAATTCAGGAATGGCCAATCACCACGTTGGAAAACTGGCCAATCCCATTTCCTCCTCAGTGATGTGCCAGCAGACTGCAGAACTAGAGGCCACCTTTCTCTAATTCTTTATGTAACCTCGCATCTTTTCCTGCTCTATCCAGCTGCCGGCTGGTTGCAATTCCCCTTAGGCAGTCTGCTGCAATTTTCCATGTCCCAATCTTATCCTCCATTACCGAAAAAAGATGGGAAATATAATGGACTAAAAGAATTCTGATAGCAGATGCCAGACATCAAATTACACAGGTAGTAATCACACAGATTAAGAAACATCATGAATGCAATATTCAAGCCGAACACAATGAATTTTTTCAGTATGATACAAGCTTCCTGTTAATAAAATGAAATAACAATTTTCTTCTTATTAAAGTAAAGCGATCTCTATTTTCTAAAGGGACACATGTCACCCAAACCCATGAGCTGAAATGATTTGAAACTCAGTACAAACAGAACCAAATGGACTAATAGACATTTTGGCTGACTCTTACATTTCAGATTGTGTTGCTATTATTGTTCATTATAGGGTAGTTTGGAGGTTTCATCTAATGTTTCTAAAACCTTTGTAGAGACAAATGTATTTTTCTCAACACATTATAGACACAGAAAAGTACTGATATGGGAATTAGGAGACCTGGGTTTTGTTCCACCTTCCGTGCTTAGATTTGGTGACTGTGGATATAGAGAGTGATGTACCAGGATGAAGTGGTGGGAATGGTCTGCCCTGGGGGTAAGGAAAAGGGGGTGCATTGTCTGTAGAGAATTTTAAATAAGAGCAAAACTGACTAAAGCCAGTTTGCCTTTTATTATCATGATTCATCCATGCTCAACAGTGTCAGTGATAAAATCCTCCTCCTTCCCTTCAAATCTTTTATTGGTCTAAGGTCTAAGCAACTGATTCTAATCAATCAACCAAACACACACACACACACACACACACACACATATATATATATACTTCAAATGAGCACATTCCTATTACTTGTCTTTTAATAAACATTGTATGCTACACAGAAATTAATTTAAAAACTCCCAGTTTTTAAGTTGGGCTCCAATAAGCATGGACTCAACTCTATACATTTTGTTTCCAGAATCAGTTTGTAATGATTGGGAATCATTCACGTTTGCGCGGAGCTCAGTCTGCATCTTCAGCCTCAGGATATGATAGACTCCCAAACAGTAGATTTGGAATAAACAATAACAGCAAGTGATTATAAAAACAAAACCCAGAACTTGAGTTACTTCAGTTGTGTCTTTCTATGTGACTACTGGGAGATTTTACTTGTTTAAAACTGACAAGAGGGAAACAGTACACATGGTAAGATGTAAAATTTTTGTTTGACAAATGCAAATTTTCATTCGTTCATGGAATATTTAATGGAATTTGAATCATGTTTTTCCATCAAAATGTATCCTTTTAAAAACAATTAAACTGTTTTACAACTAAAAAACCTCCCCAAATAGTGATTACTGATTATACATGTTTATTACTAAAAATAACTTTGTTGTATAGAAGACAGAGGTGTTAAAAGTGATCCACTAGGAGTGTCAAATACATTAAGTACACACTAAAGAAGTGAACCTATCTGTTTAGGGCTTCTTTCTTAGATCAGAGGCGGTGTTTCCCAAGGAGGGAGGCTCTATAGGTCACTGGCTCCCTAGTTCCCTGAGTCCTACCATGAAATTAGGGGTCCAGTAGATGTGGGAAGATCTTCCCCCTGAACCCTCCAGAGGATTATATTCAAGCTCTGAGAAATCTTATTATAAAGCAAAACCATGTTTAACCTGGTTAGTCCCCATGGTCATTGAATGATTTGGGCTGTATTTTGGAGTAAGGGTCGGTGAAGAATGGTGGGGGCAGGTGTGGGAGAGAGTGGTCAGTGGCTGTTGAGGAGAGGGACATATCTATTACCATCATGTAGAACTCCAGACTTCAGTTTGGGTTAGACCACTGGGTTCTCGATCTTTGCTGCATGTTAAAATCCTCTGGGGAGCTCTTTAAAATCCCCATGCCCAGGCTGCACGGCCAATTAATTAAATCAGAACCTCTGGGGAAGGGGTGGAACAGTCTCAGTATTAGTTTTTCCAACGCACCCCCCCCGCCCCCGCCCCTGCCCACCAGCTGCTGCCAAGGTGATTCTGGTGTGTAGCTAAGGCTGAGGATCCATGGGTTAGACCACCTGAAGTTGTCAGCTCAGGTTGTGCAGGTCTAGGACTTTTCATCCCCACCATGTTCCCTCCCCATGAGCGGACTGGCGACAGGAAGCAGGAAGAAGAGGCAATGTGACCTTTCTGCTTCAGTCAGGCAGGGGATCAAGCTACGGTTCCTACCTCCCCAGCCCACCTCGGTGACCTGAGCGGGCAAGGCTGTCTGGAGCCTGTCAAATAGAGGATGCCATTAATAAAAATAAAAAACAAATGGTTCCTTTAGCCAAAAAACCCCCCAGAAGTTGAAAAATGGGATATTTGTGCACTAAGATGGTGCCCAGATGCCTTGAATTGTAAGAAACGCAGGGAAAGAGAAGAGCTACAGCTGGTTTCTCCATTTCTAGGTTGATTTGCCTATTAACCTCCTGGAATTTTGAGCAGCGGTTCGTTTAGCTTGCTTCTCAGTCCCACAAAGGCCCTGCCTCTGGGACACAGTGTGCAAGGGTTTTCATTAAAAAGTTAACATTTGCCACGGAGTTCAGAGCTCCCTCAATATCTCATTGAAAAGAGAGGAAAACAGCTCAGCTTCAATGAGGCAAATGTCGCAGTAAGATAAATGCTAACGTTTTTTTGGAAAGCCACTGTAATTAGTCAAAGAGCAACCCGCCATCCCATGCCTCACTCTCAGGTCCTTCTTTTTCCAAGGACCTCCTCCTTCTATCCTTACTCGGCAAAACCCCCAGGGCCATTTTCAGTTTTGCAACCTCATGGGGACAACTACCACCATCAGTGGGCAACAAGCTTTAGAACACACTTGCCAGTTAATTCCAACTTTATAAACTGTTCCCCTGCTGAACAGTTGTACTCTGACAACCAGATTTAGGAAGCAGAGATCTGAGCTGGGAGGTGGTAGAGTTGTTCCTGTAAGGCTTCCACGTTCCCACCTTACCCAGTTCCTTGATGGGAGTCATGTTTCTGGAAGAGGCTGTGGCAACAGGCAGCATGAAGTCAAATGGAGATTTGTCTCCACTCTGAGCACGTCCGCTGAGTGCAGGGGCAACCACTGCCTCCCGTCTCCCTGTTTGTTGCTATCCCCCTTGCCTAAAACGTGTAATTGCTGTCTCCTCAACCAGTTTTAGGCCACTAACTTCACCCAATGGTAAATACCCCTATTTGGAAAGAGCACTGTTGTTCTTATTTACCTTCAATAGCACAGAAATTTGACCAGTTAGACAGGGTCACCCATACTCTATACTGAATACCATCTAGAATCCTTGGCAGTTACACAACATCTTGGCAGTTACACATAAAAGGGTTCCCATACTAGATACCAACTAGCACAACATTGTAAACAACTTCTCTAAGGGATCTTCCCAACCCAGGGATCGAACCCAGATCTCTCGCATTACAGGAAGATTTTTAACCATCTGAGTCATCAGGGAAGTCTCTTGTAAAGCAACTATACTCCAGTAAAAATTTAAAACAAAACAGCTAGCTATAAAAAGCAGAAAAGCATTGTCATTTTTGGTGAAATAGAGCCTGCCTGGTATTTTCAATGAATTTGAAACTTAATAGACAGGATCTTGACTCTGGGGAAAAGGAACACAATTTACATTCTAAAGGAGCTGGGCCCTGTTTTCATATAGCAATTTTGAAACTAACCACAAGAATCCCACAAAGGATGTTGTGACTATCACTCCATATTTAGGCTAGTAAAACAAAATAATAAGATACAATAAAGGCAAAGTTATTATAAAATCTTAAAGAAAGACCTTATTTCTGAGCTGTAACAGGATGAATTTGGAAACAAAGCTGATCTAATTCAGATTTAAATTGCAAATGATCTCAGCAGATTTGCCATATGCTTCCACTCCTTTTTTTTTTTTTTTTTTTTGGATCTAAACATTTTTGGTAACTTTAAAGGAAAGGGATCAGGAGTTTCCCCCTCAGGGAGGCTCAGATGGTAAAGAATCAGCCTGCAGTGCAGAAGATCTGGTTCAATCCCTGGGTTGGTAAGATCCCCTGGAGGAGAGCACAGCAACCCACTCCAGTATTCTTGCCTGGAGAATCCACATGAACAGAGGAGCCTGGCTGGCTACAGTCCATGGGTTGCAAAGAGTTGGACACTACTGAGCAACTCTTGATAGTCCCTTGGACTGCAAGGAGATCCAACCAGTCCATTCTAAAGGAAATCAGTCCTGGGTGTTCATTGGAAGGACTGATGCTAAAGCTGAAACTCCAATACTTTGGGCACCTCATGCAAAGAGTTGGAAAAGACTCTTATGCTGAGAGGGATTTGGGGCAGGAAGAGAAGATGATAGAGGATGAGATGGCTAGATGGCATCACTGACTCGATGGACATGAGTCTGAGTGAACTCCAGGAGTTGATGATGGACAGGGAGGCCTGGTGTGCTGCAATTCATGGGGTCACAAAGAGTCAGACATGACTGAGCGACTGGACTGAGTAACTAAGTGCAGTGCAGACACAGAAAATTGCATATAATTAATGTAAACGATATTGTGTGATTGGAAATCTGTATACATGTATGTTACCATCCCCACAAACCAGATAATAAACATACAAAAGATCAGGAGTTTTGAAAGCCCTAGCAAACTTAGTGGAACAAGCACCCACAGATACTCCTATGTGTCTGATTTCATTTCCAATCTCGTTCTTCTTGCCCCATAATAAAGAAGTCAGTAAGTCTTGGTGAATAGGGAAGCTCAGAGGACACCCATGTATAATTGTTCTCACCATTATATTTCTGGATGCTATTCTGTCTACTTAAACCAATCCAAATCTCAATATAGCACTGCCAAAGCTGATGGGAAAAGGACAACTACAGGTTAAACTATTTGAAAGTTCTAATATTCAATCATTTTAAGCACACAAAAAAAGCAATTACATATAGCCAGATTTTCTACTAAATTAAAATCTAAGCAATAATTTGATAAACATTTTCCTAACCTCTTAAAAGAATTCTTCTTTTAAATCAAGAGGCAAGAAATGAAACCTACATCCTTTTGGAACTTAACGGGGCCAACCGGTGTTTGAAACAGGACTCAAGTCCTGTTTCATATTTATTCTGAACAACTTGCCGTCTGGTAACATTTTTCTGTTCTATTTTTAATGGCTATAAAGTTTCTATCACATTCAGTAATTATCTTCAATCTCAAAAGGAGAAAGGAAATTCCATAATAAGAACTACATGCAACATTGAGTGTACAGGTGCCAGAAAATATTGTTTTGTTTAGTGGAGATGAGATTGTAAAAATATGGCTCTTTATAATGCATGTTCTCAAGTTTATTTATAGACACTATGACACTCGCTCAGACTCCTTATTTAATCACTAACAGAGACATTATTTCAAAAGGGAATTAGGGTGGTGAAATATATTTTTAAATGGTATATTCTCTGGAACCATCTCATTTTGTTCTTACTATTATGATAATAGTAAACTATAGCTACCCAGGGGGAGAAAAAGACAGGAGGCAATTTAAGCCACAACAAACAAAAGTGTTTTAAATTTCTCAGGGGCAAGCTGCACTCCATCTTGAAGGAAACTGAAAGAGATATCAAACAATTTATTGTCTGATGACCACCCCTAGTTACTTAGCGAAAGCTATAAGAGAAGAAACCAGCAGCCATTAAGAGATGAAGGGCATGCAACAGAGAACGAGCTTGAGACATCACTAACTTTGTGCTTTGGGATGGTGAATATCTTCGATAATTAGCAGTTAATTCATTGTTGCATTCTTAGATAAGTCATATTAAGCAATTACTGTATTCCAGGTTACCATGATTATTTCTGAAAGGGTAAAATGATGACCTCACTAATTGTGGATTCCATTCAATACAGTTAAGAATAAACGTGGCTACCACTCTGGCCATTCACAATGGAATCATTAATAAGTACTTCTTTCCACTCATGAATAAAGTACATTAACTGGATGCTAGAAAAGCAGAATAAATGGTGCTTTTCTGCCTACTAAAAAAGTACTTTCCCAAAAGGAAAAAAAAAACTTTTTCTAGAATACAAAATGCTGTGTTTTACTTCTATCAAAGTATCTACAAATATATATCTATTTCTTAGCATCTCCTTCATTATTAAATAGGAATCTCCTTCAACAATTGAAGCAGAGTTAACTATTTATATATATTTTTTGTTCAAACCTCCATGTCCTAAGTTTACAGATTTCATGGGGGGTAGGTTTGCAAGGGTTTATTCTAGAAAGGACATTGGACTAAATGGTTCTGATGAAGAATATTAACAGTGGAAAAGTTTTACATACTCACTGATAAGTAAAAGGAATTTTTCAGGATACCTAATCACTTTTAATGAAGGGGCATGGGAGAGAGAGAGAGAAAATTAAAAAGAAGGAGAATATCTGTACATATTCCTCATAGACCCACTTTGGATTTCTCTGCTTGGTTAATAAAGCCCTGTTTCTGTGTTTAATTTTCTCCTGATACAGTGAGTACAAAATAGCCCCCCAAGCCCATTCCCATTTCCACCAAAAGCCTAACAGCTGTTGAACTTCTGATTTGAACAAGATCCACTGCAGGACCCCAGACTGGCAATACACAAAAGTCGATGGCCCCATGACATTTTAATGCATTGGGTTTTCTTCTGCTGACCCACGACACGGGTAAATAAAGATAACCTTTACCAAGAAACACAAACTATTCCCAGGGCGCCGCTGGGGGATTCCAGCAAAGAAAAAATGTCCCGCTAGCATGAGCTGCGATCACAGTGACTGTGAAGAGAGAGCATGTCAGCTAAAAGTTATGGGTGATGAATTTTAGAAACCTGACTGCTGATATTAGTTATCTGAACACAAAACGTGGCTGGAGAAAACCCTACACAAAATCTCTTTGTTATCCAGTTCAGATGAGTGGTTTTCTCCACTTTGTTTCTCATTAACTGTTTAGAAAGGGATTATCCCAAGCTCTGCCTATTTAGTTGTTTTTGTTTTGTGGCTTAAAGTTACCACACGTTACCTAATAAAAATCACACCACATTAAACAGGCTGTGTTGAGTATGCTGCAGTTAGTGTGACTTTACTGGTGTTATTTTAAGTGTCTGTTCTCTGAATTCCCTTGGAATTTATGCTGTTAACTCCCACAGATATGAACAGACCTCCCAAGCCTGCAGTTACACACGCTGTATATCTATCAGGAGGCAACTTAACTTCTAGACGCGGCACAGACGGCTGCATTTTGTCCCTGAACACTTGAGTTCCTGAACACACTTGTTTGAAAATGTCTCTTAAAATATATGGTTTAGCTGGACAGACTAAAAATTTTGTGTAATCAGAGAGAATGTTTAGAAAACATTGTTTGGGGAGGCAAGTAATGCTTTAAAGCTACTTCCAAGAGAATAAATAATGCAATTCTCCTTCTCCAGGGCAGTGGGTCTGCTGGCTTTAGTACTGCTAATAAAACAAAGGAGAGACACAATCCTCAGAAGGGGGTGATACAAAAACATCAAACATTTAACCATTTGGCCTGGATGCCTGTACAGGGGCCAAAATCAGGCCATTCCGCTAATACAACAATTACAAAATAGCCACTTCAAAGGCTTTCTTAGGGGGTGAGGAGGTGGGGGGGTGGGAGATAAGGCTGAAAACAAAGAAAAAACCTCTTGATGATGTCTGTGGCTGTATATCTGAAGAGAAAGTATTCATTTTGTCGAGAAAGGTTTTCACCTAACTGTAGAACATCAGAATTAACTTTATACTTAGGCTGAGGGTATTAAAATCCTTCCCTGTTTATATTTATTTGGTACTGTTCTTATATTAGAACATAATTTTGTTCGGTACGCCACTCCATTTCCAATAAGAGGAAATTCATCCTGTGATAGGTTTTTTCATTTGTAAAACTTGATTCAGAGAAGTTCTAAACAGCTAGCTAAATGTTATAGAAAACAGGAGTTTAATTGTGTCAAGTTCCCAACTTACCTTGATTTATATTACCTAGTGAAATCTAGTCTTGAAAAATAATGAGTCCTGATAAAAACCATAGATAGAAAATATGTGAATCTTATGGTTTCCTGAATTTTCTTCTCATCAAAACCCGTCTAAAAGGAATAGAAAAGGGTATGGAATCGCTGAGGGAGTAGCGCCACCATCTGGACATTTTCAGAATGACTGTCATAAATTCCTTTTCCTTTCAAAGGTGAACTCTCCAACTGCAAACTTATCTTGGGAAAGAAACTTGTTCAGTTTACCTAGGATACGTAGGATACTTAATCCTTTTCCTGTACTGTTGTCCCTACAGAGAAAAGAAACATGCATTCCACAATGGAGATGATGTTTTGCTAGACAACTGCAGAGTGAATGACCCATTGTAAAGTGCAGAGGGGTACAGAAGGGGAGCGGAACTGAATTTTCAACTTGCAACATAGACACACAGATGGTTAGTGCACCTGTGTGTGTTCCAGAGCATTAAAGCTCCTCACCTGTAAGAGGAGGGTGAAAACAGTATCTGCTTACAGGATGTGCGTATGTGCTTAGTCGCTCAGTCATGTCCGACTCCTTGCGACGCCATGCTGTAGCCCACCAGGCCCTTCTGTCCATGGGGAATTCTCCAGGCAAAAATATTGGTATGGGTTGCCATACTGTCTTCCAGAGGATCTTCCCAACCCAGGGATCAAACCCAGGTCTCCCGCATTGCAGTCAGATTTTTTTACCATCTGAGCCACCAGGGTAGACACAGGATAACTGTTAGATGCTTAGTATCTGGAACACTTTTCAAAGAAAA
This sequence comes from Ovis canadensis, assembly GCF_042477335.2. Lineage (NCBI taxonomy): Eukaryota > Metazoa > Chordata > Mammalia > Artiodactyla > Bovidae > Ovis > Ovis canadensis. The sequence goes on from NC_091248.1 coordinate 85,376,302, forward strand.
GAAGGACCTTCCATTCTCTCAGTGAGATCCTCTTTTCACCGGGTTCACCTCTGACCATCTGGACTCAGTCTCCCCCTCCAGCCTCAATGACCTCCATCTCCACCTTCCACCCAAACGATGGAATCTCCTTCCAGCCCCCCAAGAAGGCCACCTGCCTCCCGTCTCCGGGTGTTTCCTCACCGCATTCCCTTCATCCACCTGTGCAGTCCACCTTTGCTTTTTCATGCCCACTTTACTTGGAAGCTCAGGTTCCAAGTTTCCTGAAAGTTTCTCTCCCTTCCTCTTCCCTGCCACACGGGAAGGTGTCAGTGTTGGTGACTCTTCCTTTTCCCTCCGCTTTGGCTTCGCATAGTCGTAAACTCCTGATGGGCAGGAACAAGGTGCTAAATTGTTGCACCCAGAAAATTGGCTGTGTGTTTGCTTTTATGGCCCCAGAGAAGGGAATGGCTACCCACTCCAGTATTCTTGCCCAAAGAATTCCATGGACAGAGGAGCCTGGCCAGCTACAGTCCATGGGGTGGCAAAGAGTGGGACATGACTGAGTGACTAACACTTTCATTCACTTGCTTTTATGACATTAATCATAACACATGAAAATATGGAAAATATATTTCCACACCCACAAGTTTGTAATTGCCAAACTTTTGAAGGCTCAAACTGATCATGAAAATGAAAGCAAAATCCATGACCTAAATTAGAACAGTCATTCACAAATTAGCAAACCTGGGGGCTAAGCTCCCACCACACTCAAAGGAAGAGAAGACTTGCCATTTTCTTAGGGAGACAGTAATGTCTCACTCCTACGTAGAAACTCTTTTCCCCAAGCAGCCCATGTAAGGACCTATTTGTGCATCCTTATTTACCATCCTATCATCTCTCTGGGCTAGCTGAGGAGGCTCCTGAAGTCAAACAGGGAAACCTCAGCACAAGGGAAGCCTAGACTATAGACCAGGTGACCCTGAGTTGGAACCTTGCTTCTACTACTGACTTAGAGTTGTTTAACCTCCCTCACAATCCCTTTCCTACTCTGTAAGTTGTTCATGGGCAGGAGGAGAAGGGGGCAACAGAGGATGAGATGGTTGGATGCATCACTGACTCAGCGGACATAAGTTTGAGCAAACTCTGGGAGGTAGTGATGGATAGGGAAGCCTGGCATGCTGCAGTCCATGGGGTCACAAAGAGTCAGACACGACTTAGCTACTAAACAACAAGATGTTCATAATAATTCTGCAGAGAGTTTAGTGAGGAGTAAATGATTAGCATGGTGCCTTAGTGCACACACTGAGGGCAAAATGAGTTTGCCAGGAGAGAATACTGGTGTTTGAGGATGCCTCCCACTGCATCTTTGGCCATCGTTTCAGAATTTCCTAGTTTCCTTCTTTAGTCCAGCGTTTAAACACAATTTTATCCTGGAATCACCAGCAGAGGTCACTCAAGGACAAAATGAATTCTTACCAACCCCAAAGTTTACTTCTAAGTTGAGAACTGCATCATGATAGTTAAAACAGCATATTTTTTTAATAACACTTGGTTTTAACATTGTTATTTGAAATTGCCTATTAAGAGCTACATCACAGCAATACAATCAACATTCTGCTCACAGCATTTTCTTCGCTTAAAGTCTGTGTGAGAGAGCCAGCTACACATCTTCTGGCTAGAGAAGCAGAGGATACAGTGTGGAGAAGAGGGGTGGGAGAACACCATCACGTTCCAGTGACACAGGAGGAGTCTGAAATGATGATCAGATCAGGCAGAAAGGACCCAGGCCTGCACCCGCATAAGCAGGGAAAGAGTGGCTAGTGGAAGAGCCAAGACTGGGTGTGAGTTCTGATGGCCTGGTGATGATATTGAGAAAAGACTCACTTGTAGTATATATTATACAATAAATATGTGTGAATAGACTTAAGGTCACTTAAAATGAAACAGAGACATTATGAATGTCACATTTCATGATTTAGGTTTTTGGTTTTTTTTTTAGTTACAAATACATAGTACTTCACAGTTTAAAAAATGCTTTCATATCTATTATGTTATCTCACCTTCAAAATAATCTCAGGAGGGTGCAAGGTCACAAACACTTCTTCTGGGCAGCTGCCTTATCTAATGGTGTTTTGAATCTACCTCAGGTCATCGGACATAAGAGACACTCAATAAATATTTGTTGAATGAATGATTAAAACCGATAAAACTAGAACATGAATTACTTATTTTCACACAATTGTATTATTTGCATAGTAAATTTAGTATACAAATTTATCTGCTTTTTTGGCCAACATTCTAAATGGCAACAATATCTAAGCAGGCTATACTTTTAGACACTCATCAAACTTGGTAAAATCCAGCACAGGGCCTCAGTGTGGCTACCTTCCTCTATGACGTTTATGGAAGTTAAAAATCTTGCAGTGGACTTGATGGCTAGAAGGCTGAAGATTCTACACCAGTACGTGTCCGGGCTTTTGCAGGATTTACCCCAGGCCACTCTCATGGAGACCACATTTCGTGATGGCCCTCTCTGTTTGGCAGTGGGAAGGAGGGATGGGCTAGGCAGGAGATGTCACATTCACCATAGCACTCAACAGAATAAATAGAGTCAACCAGTAAAAACAATGATGTAGCCACTGGGTACATACAATACTAAACTGCTTGGGTATGGAGGAGGCTCACACATTCCTGGTGAAGAGCAGAGGAATAAACAAACACAGACAGTTGAGAATAATTAAACTGCCTACACGGTATCCCAGCAAGATTGTTTGAGGAGTAAAGATGAAGGTGACTTGTTAAATAGGTGGTAAGTTAAATATAACTATTGGGAGACTTAGATTTAGGAAAAGAAAATCATAGAATTATGAATCAGAGATCATCAAGGTTTTATTCATCTATGTTTGGTTCATATTTGTTCCAACTGAATTGGACAATCAGACAATTCTAATTGTTAGAAATTTTTTTCAAATTTTGGCTCCTTTCAGCTTTTGTCAATCGAAGATTACGCAGAACAACTGTGATCTTTCTAAGTGGCAACGCTTTAAATGCTTAAAATCTAGTCCTTCCAGTTTTCTGCAGAACAAGCACTTTCAGTTTTTCTTAGTTTCCATGTGTTATGCTGCCAACACTTCACCCTTCAGCTCTTGTCTTTTGGCCAATGGACTTCTTCAAAGAACTGTTCAACAAGAAAATTCAAAACTGTGGGCCTTAATGAAGCCAAACCTGGTCATGAGCATCCATAACCAACACCAAGTTTATCACCTCTCAGCAGAGTTTACCTATCTCTCTGGTCTCCCTGTGACAAGATTTGAACTTGTAGCCCATTTCCTTTACAAAACTCAAAGTGCACCAGCCACATAATCTATTCTCATTGGGTTCTTGTTTGCTACCAGCAGTTTTCAAGGGTGAGCAAAGGTGGGATAGAGTAGAAATCAGAGGAAAAAAAATGAAATATAAAGGTGGAAAATAATTTACCTGGCTGACACTGTTAGCCAATGCCCAAGGAATGAATAACATCCCAACATCTTGCTCAGGAGGATTTAACTTTTTCCTTAGACGAGACCACACCGCTTGTAGAGATAGTTTGGCAACTAGAGATCAGAGGGAGACAGCCTGCGCATTTCCTGATCTCCTGGAGAAGAGTTGGCCTCCCCTCTGTGCAGGGATCTCTCCACTCACCCAGCAACAATCAAGTGCCTGCCTCCCAGCTGGGTTAGAGAGCAAACACTCATATCAAAGGGGGTCTGGCCACCAGGTGTCTTGTCTTACTTGCCAACTCCCTTTCAACAACAGCCAGGATGTGAGCTATGCCCTTGATGGGCATAAATGGATACGGTACATGCTCTCATTCATTACGGAAGAAGGAGGCAGCTTGAACCTTGGAAAGCATGGGGTTTTGTCCAACAATGGGTGAGGATCAGAACTGTAAGCAACGAGAGGGGTCCTGAGACACAGGCCAGACGGAGGCCAAACACCTGGCAGGGTTAGTTCATTGCCAATAATTTGATTCCACTATAGGTTATGCATTTTGTATCAAATGTAGGTGGTTGAGAAATGACTAGGTTAAAAATTGCAGTAACCCACACCACAACTTGCTCTCTTCCCCCATGTCTCTCTCACTCTCCCTGTCTGCATCTCACACACACATACACACATACCACAATGAACACAATGAAACCTTCCTTCTCAGAGGAAAATTGCAGTGATCCATCTCCTAGCAATCTATGAGAAGGGCATCACCCAGGAAGGGCAGATTTCTGCTGCCCCCATGGCAACTGGCCACTGTCCTCACTGGCCTGAACCCTGGGTCCATCAGCTGCTCTTTGTAGATGATAGAGTATGGGCTGGCAAGTCGGTGATTTTCCGCTGGAGAAGCTAAGAAAGGGGCTCACCCCACCCCACCCCTACTTCCCTAGTCACTCTGTCTCTCTCTCAGGACAGCTTGCATCTTAGCTGAACGTGACGAAAGAAAGTTGGCCCCAGAGGTGTCTCCGAGTGTCTCTGCCCAGAACTAGAGAGAAGTTTTTGGCAGGACTTCCAAGCTACAAGCAAATTCCTAACAGGGTTTGGCAGATCACAAACAATTAGGTGACTGCACTCTATAATCAGCCCACGGGGACAGCGAGGCTGTGTGACAGCCAGATTTCTGGTGAAATGTTGCTTTGGTTGGAACCAGGGAGCTTTTCCTTCAGCATCCCCAGGCCTCAAGGAAGCTGGAAGGAACACCAGAACTGCTTATTTGGGGCAAATCTGGATTGTCAGCGATCACAGAGGACCTTCAAAATGGCAACCATGCCAAGTCTACCAGGTCTCCCAAACCCACAGGGATTGTCTGCTGGGAGAGAGGTACACTGCATCCTTGAAGGCAAAGAGCCCCCCTTTGCATCTTGTTCCAAACCTATGGAAACTGTGAGGCCTGGTAGCTAATCAGCTTTCCTAGCAGCAGGGAGAAGTGAGCTGAATGCTCTGTGGGCCTGGTGCCTGCCTCCAAGTCACAGGGAATCAAGTCCAAAATGGAGAGACTTCTTCTGACTTGCAGCCACAGGAATGATCCACACCTTCCAAGAGGGCTCCTTCCCAGGTCAGGGGTTGGGAGGGAGGCTGTGAACCATCTGTGAGTAGTGGGTGTGCCTCAGCTGGGCTTTTCCAAGGGCAGCCCCCACAGAGGGCCTCAGGGCCAGAGTACAGAGGCCCACCTGGGTACCCTGGCATGGGGCCTGTCCGCAGCCTTCGGAGCACTCTGCACGCACCCAGGTCTGCTACCCAGATGTGACGGCAACTTGACCTTCCCAGCCATCGCTCGCCACATTTCCCCAGACAGGAGAGACCAGGGACTCCAATTTGCCCACGGTCCCTTCAGGTCCAATGGCAGATGGGCTGCCCCCTAGTGGAGCACAGGCTCTGACAAAGGTGGAAGAGATGATTCTGGCACTTCCTAAACGGACCGCAAGTCAGTTCACAAAAATGGAGAATGAAAACAAGAAACCTATTAGGTTGCAATCTCTTTGGGGAGGGACTCCTTTTCTAAAGGGAGTTTACATGCCATGGAAACAAATCCCAGAAGCCCAGTTTCAGCTTATTAGCGCTAAATTGGCCACAGCAAATGAGCACTGCAATTGTCAGTGACCTGAGGTTTTATAAGCACACTGGGACTGTTTGCAGAGATTTTACATGCTCCCAGCTGAGCAGCTGTGGGGAGGCAATGAGACCCGCTATTCCATTTCCAAAGCCCAGAATAGCAATGAAGCCACCCCATGGTGCCCCTCTATGCAAGGGTCTCCCAGGGCCAGAGGCTTCCTTGCAATCTTTGCCCTACACCTTAGCTTTATTGAAAAGGCAAGAACCAGAAGTAAAAGGAGCCTTCATATCTGTTAAAAATGGATTTGGAAGAGCCGTAGTTTGGCAGGGTAATGGTGAGAGTGGCCCATGAAATTTAGTGCTAAGGGGCAAGAGAGAGTGTCTAGTCTAGTCCCCAGCACTACGACAGGGTAGGGGGAGGAAGGCATGGATGACTGTTGAAGTGAGCGGAAAACTATCCTCTTGCCAATAGTACACAGCAGGGAACTCTGGCAGGGAACAAGGTCCAAAGATGCCTTATTTTGTTATTATTTTCTGTCTTCTCTCATTAAACATTATCTTTTGTGGAGTTTACATCCTAAAGACAGATGAAAAATATGTGCATGCATGCTTCCAGTAATTAAATATCTGATCGATTCTGGGAAGGAAATAAGCAAGAGGTTGAGGAGTAAATGGGAGCCTGTGGAGACTGGTGAGGAGGGTGTCTGGAGCAGGCATGACAGTGAGGGTGGAAGTGACGTCTCTGAGAGAAGCAGGAGAAGAGGGCGTTGCAGGCCAGGGGACAGTGAGTGGCGAGTTTGTGAGAGAGGAGAGAGCGCCGATGCTTCTGGAAGTGAAATAAAGCCTTAAGTGAGGAGAGAGGCACGGCATTAAGTTATGGAGCTGGGCAGATGCTCAATCAGGCAGAGTGCTGTTGCAAGAGTTTTTTTAATGTTCCTTCTTGAAATTCTGTTTCTTCACGGCTATAAAATAACAGTATTGTGGTTCGTCACCAAGCACTCTTCGTCAACTCATCTTTCTACACACACGCGCACACACACACTGTTGAGGGTTGTTGTGGCTGGATTCTTTCCCATTTGTTCTCTCTGTCCTCCATTGCTCTGAGCCACTCTGTGGTATAACAGTTCTTTGCTCAGTTCAGTTCAGTTGTTCAGTCGTGTCCGACTCTTTGCGACCCCATGAATCGCAGCACGCCAGGCCTCACTGTCCATCACCAACTCCCGGAGTTCACTCAGACTCACGTCCATCGAGTCGGTGATGCCATCCAGCCATCTCATCCTCTGTCGTCCCCTTCTCCCCCTGCCCCCAATCCCTCCCAGCATCAGAGTCTTTTCCAATGAGTCAACTCTTCGCATGAGGTGGCCAAAGTACTGGAGTTTCAGCTTCAGCATCATTCCTTCCAAAGAAATCCCAGGGCTGATCTCCTTCAGAATGGACTGGTTGGATCTCCTTGCAGCCCAAGGGACTCTCAAGAGTCTTCTCCAACACCACAGTTCAAAAGCATCAATTCTTTGGTGCTCAGCTTTCTTCACAGTCCAACTCTCACATCCATACATGACCACAGGAAAAACCATAGCCTTGACTAGACAGACCTTTGTTGGCAAAGTAATGTCTCTGCTTTTCAATAGACTATCTAGGTTAGTCATAACTTTTCTTCCAAGGAGTAAGCATCTTTTAATTTCATGGCTGCAATCACCATCTGCAGTGATTTTGGAGCCCCCAAAAATAAAGTCTGTCACTTTTTCCACTGTTTCCCCATCTATTTCCTATGAAGTGATGGGACCAGATGCCATGATCTTTGTTTTCTGAATGTTGAGCTTTAAGCCAACTTTTTCACTCTCCACTTTCACTTTCATCAAGAGGTTTTTTAGCTCCTCTTCACTTTCTGCCATAAGGGTGGTGTCATCTGCATATCTGAGGTTATTGATATTTCTCCCGGCAATCTTGATTCCAGCTTGTGCTTCTTCTAGCCCAGTGTTTCTCATGATGTACTCTGCATATAAGTTAAATAAGCATGGTGATAATATACAGCCTTGACATAGTCCTTTTTGGAACCAGTCTGTTGTTCCATGTCCAGTTCTAACTGTTGCTTCCTGACCTGCATATAGGTTTCTCACAAGGCAGGTCAGGTGTTCTGGTATTCCCATCTCTTTCAGAATTCTCCACAGTTTATTGTGATCCACACAGTCAAAGGCTTTAGGATAGTCAATAAAGAAGAAATAGATGTTTTTCTGGAACTCTCTTGCTTTTCCAATGATCCAGCAGATGTTGGCAATTTGATCTCTGGTTCCTCTGCCTTTTCTAAAACCAGCTTGAACATCAGGAAGTTCACGGTTCATGTATTGCTGAAGCCTGGCTTGGAGAATTTTGAGCATTACTTTACTAGCATGTGAGATGAGTGCAATTGTGCAGTAGTTTGAGCATTCTTTGGCATTGCCTTTCTTTGGGATTGGAATGAAAATGGACCTTTTCCAGTCCTGTGGCCACTGCTGAGTTTTCCAAATTTGCTGGCATACTGAGTGCAGCACATTCACAACATCATCTTTCAGATTTGAAACAGCTCAGCTGGAATTCCATCACATCCACTAGCTTCCAGCTTGTGCTTCTTCCAGCCCAGCATGTCTCATGATGTACTCTGCATAGAAGTTAAATAAGCAGGGTGACAACGTAGTGATGCTTTCTAAGGCCCACTTGACTTCACATTCCAGGATGTCTGGCTCTAGGTGAGTGATCACACCATCGTGATTATCTTGATCTTGAAGATCTTTTTTGTATAGTTCTTCTGTGTATTCTTGCCACCTCTTCTTAATATCTTCTGCTTCTGTTAGGTCCATACCATTTCTGTCCTTTATCGAGCCCATCTTTGCAGGAAATATTCCCTTGGTTTCTCTAATTTTCTTGAAGAGATCTCTAGTCTTTCCCATTCTGTTGTTTTCTTCTATTTCTTTGCATTGATCACTGAAGAAGCCTTTCTTATCTCTTCTTGCTATTATTTGGAACTCTGCATTCAGATGCTTATATCTTTCCTTTTCTCCTTTGATTTTCACTTCTCTTCTTTTCACAGCTATCTGTAAGGCCTCCTCAGACAGCCATTTTGCTTTTTTGCATTTCTTTTCCATTGGGGATGGTCTTGATCCCTGTCTCTGTACAAGTCATGAACCTCTGTCCATAGATCATCAGGCACTCTATCAGATCTAGTCCCTTAAATCTATTTCTCACTTCCACTGTATAATCATAAGGGATTTGATTTAGGTCATACCTGAATAGTCTAGTGGTTTTCCCTACTTTCTTCAATTTCAGTCTGAATTTGGCAATAAGGAGTTCATGATCTGAGCCACAGTCAGCTCCTGGTATTGTTTTTGTTGACTGTATAGAGCTTCTCCATCTTTGGCTGCAAAGAATATAATCAATGTGATTTCGATGTTGACCACCTGGTGATGTCCATGTGTAGAGTCTTCTCTTGTGTTTTGGAAGAGGGTGTTTGCTACGACTAGTGCGTTTTCTTGGCAAAACTCTATTAGTCTTTGCCCTGCTTCATTTCGTATTCCAAGGTGAAATTTGCCTGTTACTCCAGGTGTTTCTTGGCTTCCTAGTTTTGCATTCCAGTCCCCTATAATGAAAAGGACATCTTTTTTGGGTGTTAGTTCTAAAAGGTCTTGTAGGTCTTCATAGAACCGTTCAACTTCAGCTTCTTCAGCCACCAGTCACATCCACAACTGGGTATTGTTTTTGCTTTGGCTCCATCCCTTCATTCTTTCTGGAGTTATTTCTCCACTGATCTCCAGTAGCATATTGGGCACTTACCGACCTGGGAAGTTCCCCTTTCAGTATCCTATCATTTTGCTTTTTCATACTGTTCGTGGGTTCTCAAGGCAAGAATACTGAAGTGGTTTGCCATTCCCTTCTCCAGTGGACCACATTCTGTCAGACCTCTCCACCATGACCCGCCCATCTTGGGTAGACCCATGGGGATGGCTTAGTTTCACTGAGTTAGACAAGGCTGTGTGGTCCGTGTGATTAGACTGACTAGTTTTCTGTGATTATGGTTTCAGTTTGTCTGCCCTTTGATGCCCTCTTGCAACACCTACCATCTTACTTGGGTTTCTCTTACTTTGGTCGTGGGGTATCTCTTCATGGCTGCTCCAGCAAAGTGCAGCTGCTGCTCCTTACCTTGGATGAGGGGTTTCTCCTCACCGCAGCCCCTCCTGACCTTGAACATGGAATAGCTCCTCTAGGCCCTCCTGCACCCGCGCAGCCACTGCTTCTTGGACGTGGGGTAGCTCCTCCCGGCCACCGCCTCTGACCTTGGGCATGGGGTAGCTCCTCTCAGCCGTGCTCTGTGCCCTGTCGCAGCCACCCACGCTAGTTCTTTGTTAGTGACTTTCAATATTTTCTTCTCTCCCAACTCCAGTATTTAATAAAATGATCAATTTATTAATTCAGGAAATACAACATCTAGTGTATGCCAAATATTCTGTTAACTTCTGGGACTTCCCTGGTGGCTCATAGGTAAAGCATCTGTCTACAATCTGGGAGACCCGGGTTCAATCCCTGGGTTGGGAAGATCCCCTGGAGAAGGAAATGACAACCCACTCCAAAACTATTGCCTGGAAAATCCCATGGACAGAGGAGCCTGAAAAGCTACAGTCCATGGGGTCGCAAAGAGTCAGACACGACTGAGTGACCTCACTTTCACTTTCTGGGACTATAATAAATTTAATAAAGCCCCGACTTTGCTCTCTTTGACCTCCACCTGGGAATTGGATAGTAAGGGTGATGGTAGGAGTACAAAGTGACGAGGAACATGCCATCCATCATAGGGGTTTAATGAGACGACGTTTGAGTTGGATCCCTAAGGAAGAGGAGAAGATTTCCATTGAGAAGAAAGGGCTGTAGACAAAACACCAAGACAAAGAACCAGCACACAAGGCACAGAAGAGGGCCTGGCCTTTAATTGACCAGGAGTGGTCCTTACTGGGTCCCAAGGCTGCTGGATGGATGTGTCAGAGTCTAAAGAGGAACTATGAAATACCATTCCCATAATGGTGAGCACCCTGTTTGTGAAGGAGAGATTCAGACATCTGAAAAGCATTGTCCACACATGAGAAGGATGTAGGTTTGACCCTGGGAGAGGATCAAGAAGATATGGCCATGATCCTGTGATAGTTTATCAACAAAGGTAAAGCACAAACAAACAAAAGTGATAAACCGAAGTCACAAATTAGATTACCAGTCTGCTCTTGGCAGTTATTAGCACTTTCCTAGAATCTCTGGGTGTAGGTAAGAGGCCCTCAATATGGGGAGTGAAATATGGGGACAGTCTACTAGCGGGAGTGCTTAACAGGTGATCAGACACGTGGAAAATAGCACCTGTGGGGAACTCTGAATAAAGCTGGGATTGTAAAGCATGGGGAAGATGGAACAGTGATTACAAGACCACCATATATAAAAGGCTTTACTGGGGGGAAAACGAGAAGGTTTTATCGTCTTTAGAATTTATTTTCTCTGGGGACAGAAGGGAAATGGTATACATGTAACCAAAAAGGCTTAGAATGGATATAAGAGTTTTCCAGACAAAGAAGTGTTTTTAAACTATGGCCAATGCTTGTATCTCTAACATAATTTATGAGTGAATCTCCCTAAAGCATGTTGAAATAGATGGCGACCCCTCTCAGAGTAGAGGCTTTATTCCTGGGCTGAAGAAGTCAAACTGTCTGTTAACAGTCTAGAATGGGCCATTTCAGCCCATGGTAAATACCTCAGGTTCTTTATAAATATTTTTATTTAAATCCTGTTTCCTCCACATCTGTGTACACTCTCTCCCTTAATATGAATAATTCATATTTTAATTTTTTGCCTTTGCTTGAATTATCAAAGGCTTTTTTCTGGTAGTTCCTAAGAAAAGCTCCATTTATTAATATTTATGCCTTGATCACTAAACCTTATTCCTATGAGAGACAGAATTCTTATGCAAACTTCATTCTATAAATTTGTACAATAAATGAAATTCAAACTTCACCACACCTTTCTGATGGAGATTTGAGGAGGTCCAAAGATGACAGAGAAGATAGAGGTGAGATATTAACTGTTTGCCCCTAGGGTCATTAGGAGTCCATTGCAGGATAGAAGATGGAACAAATCTATCCTTAGAACAAGAGAAGCCTTGCAGCTCAAATCAGAAGCCCTGTCAGAAGCAGCCCAGACAATAATGAGCATCTGCAAACCATGAGGGGTTCTTTGTACATCTTTTGCTTCATATATACCCACACCTCCTTTCTCCCCACTGCTCTCCCGTCCCTAGGGGATGCCCCCCAACAGCTTGTGTATTGGTGGGCTACTTGCCTCACTCACTCAGAGGGCAGCCCTGACCACGATCGTACCACATGTCTGGTGAGTCTGAACTGGGACTCTTGCCTGAGGGTTGCCAGACTGCCAAACACTGCAGGAAACACCAGATTCTAAGCACCATCCTGTAGGACCCGCTAAATAGACCCGCCACCTCTACTATCAATCAAGCTGCAAAGCTGTCCGATGCTCTGTCGCTCTTTGTGGGAAACCTACAGTGTCTTAGAAGCTTCCTTGTTGCCAGCCTGAATAAAGCCGCTAATCTGGACCTAACTTATTTTTCAAAACTCCTCCCAGCTCTTCAACTTTGATGTCAAACTATGTTAACAATGGCTGGCTTGGAAAGTCCCTGTAGAATTTGTAAGAAATTAATGTTAGCTTCCTCTCAACAGAAACCTAGGGCTTTGCAAAACACACCATATGCTTGTCACTTTGCCAATGAATCAAGATGTTTTTTCAGTCTTCTGAGTCTAAATAATTAATGGTAATGTCTAAAGATTACCCCAAGGTTCAGAGAGTAAGGATCAGGCCTTCCCAGTGTCCGAAGTTACCCAACCTCAGCCCAGTCCAATATTTCATGTGATAAACGGTCAGGCTTCAGGACCACACACCCCCATCCACACCCCACACATTGCCATTGTTTATTCTCTTTTCCTTTTTCCTTCTCTTCTTTCTGCTGTAATTAGATTCTTTGGGTGGCTTCAAGTAAGTGCCACCTCTTCCCAGCCCTCAAATAATATAGTTCTACCCAGGTCTCTCCAGCTTCCCTTAGTGGATAAGAGTGTGTAGGCAATCATTTATCCATTAACATTAGCACTGTTCTTATCAAGAGATTAATTTCCTTTCAATACACTCTCACCAACCAATTAATCCAAACCAAGAAATCAAGCTAAATAAATCAATATGCTCAGTCGCTCAGTCGTATCTGACTCCTTTGCGACCCCATGAACTATAAGCCCGCCAAGCTCCTCTGTCCATGGAATTTTCTAGGCAGGAATACTGGCGTTGGTTGCCATTCTCTTCTCCGGAGGATCTTTCCCACCCAGGGATCGAAACGGCATCTCCTGCATTGGCAGGCAGATTCCTTACCACTGAGCCACCTGGGAAGCCCCCTAAATAAATCAATAGCCCCACTAATTTTGATGATTGTAGGGAGGATAGCTTTTGCTAATTTTTTAAAAAATAGTAGATACTGAATTTTTTCTTTATAAAATAAAAAGACATCTCCATGATCATTTTAAATATTTTCTCTTAATCAGCAGAACTCTTTTTCTATTTTATGATCCTATGGGAAAAAATGAACTTACATTACTTAGTACTTATTTTTGATGCATCTCATCTCTCATCTTAACTTGTCAAATGAAGTACTGTTCAGCCCTCCCCTAATGGGCCATGGTGATACTTTCATTGAATAAAAAGAACCGTCTCGTGCATTGTAGAAGATGATAAGAAGGAGAGTTCATGGAGTAATGGAGTGTTTCCTATATGCCAGACAGTGTACTGAGCACTTTACGATCATTATTTCATCTGATTCTCTAAAAATTCATTTCTGGATTAGGAAATTAGGACTGGAAAAAGTTTCAAAATTTTTGTCCCAAGTCATACAGTCAGTCAGTGAAGAAGCTAGACTTTGTACAGGAAGGCTCTGTAGTACCTCAGACACTCAGATTTATTCCCCACAGAAGGCTCAACCCACACACAGCTCTTCCAGGACACAAGGTCCTAGATAGCAGGGAAATGAAATGCCTACTACTACTAATAGCAGCCTTGATACAGCCTTCAGACTAGGACTCAGCTGAAGCTGCCTTCCAAAGGACTTCTTTGTTAATTTACTTCAACTAATGAGCAAGAAGGAGTTTCCCTAGTGGATCAGTGGTAAAGAACCTATGCAGGAGATGTGGGTTCCATCTCTGGGTCTGGAAGATCCCCTGGAGAAGGAAACAGCAACCCATTCCAGTATTCACGCCTGGGGAATCCCACGGACAGAGGAGCCTGGCAGGCTACAGTCCATAGGGTCACAGAAGAGTTGGACACAACTGAATGACTAAACAACAATTGGCAAGAAGTCTAATGTTTACTGACAAAGATTTTAATTTATAATCTTTTCCTATAAAAATGGGAAACACCCTTACTCTAAGTTCAGCTTATTATATTCATTAATCATATTTATGTTACTTATATATATTTCATGGTAGTTCATACTCCTATCTTTCTCTCTCAGTTGGGTGAATCTTCAGCAATATTAACTGCTAAGGATGAACGTCAGCATGTAGACTAACTGAGTTCATGGACAGTATTTTGAAATAATGATGAAAAGAGCAATGTATTGATCATAGCAAGAATCAGTCTTCCAATAATTCAGCAAACTTTCAGATATAGTTCAGTATATCTGTGAATTGAACTCACAAGCCATGCTTAACATCTTAAGAATGAAATCAAAACTACAATGAGATATCACCTTACACGGGTCAGAATGGCCATCATCAAAACATCCACAAATAACAAATGCTGGAGAGGATGTGGAAAAAAGGGACCCCTCCTACACTGTTTATGAGAATGCAAATTGGTACAGCCACTATAGAGAAAAATGGTGGTTTCTTAAAAAACTAAAAATAAGAGTTACCATATGATCCAGCAATTCCACTCTTGGGACTATATCCAGAAAAGATGAAAACTCTAATTAGAAAAGATACATGCACTTCAAGGTTCATAGCAGAACTATTTACCATAGGTAAGACATGGAAGCAGTCTAAATGTCCATCAGTAGATAAATGGATAAATACATATACACAATGGAATATTACTCTGCCCTAAAAAGAATGAAATAATGCCATCTGCAGCAACATAGATGGACCTAGAGATTCTCATACTAAATGAAGTAATTCAAACAAATATCATTCAATATCACTTATTTGTGGAATCTAAAAAAAAAATGATACAAATGAATTTATAGAAAGGTCTTGGGCAAAATAAAGACAGAATCATCCTGACCTCAGAAGCATTGACAGCCTTTGTCAAGTAAGGCTGCAACCAATGGATGAGCAGAGTAGAGTGGCCACTAGAATGGTCACAAGGTAATCGAGAGTAAGGATGGGTAAGCGGGAGTCTAGGATTCTGGGCCCAGTGCCGTTAGGCTGCTGAGTGATGCTGATGTGCAGTCTTTGGCATCTCTCAGCCCACATTTATTCATCTGTACAGCCTATGTGTTGGAATCCATCATAAGTCTAGACTTCCCAGATTTCTGATGACAGTTACAAAACTCATTGCATAGTTGGTGAAAATAATGTTCGTTCTCCACTTAAAATATAAGCAGGAAAATGATTAAAATTTTTATAAATGTAAAGCTGTCAAGGTTGAGTTAAAATTCCCATTATTTCCCAGTAATGGGAAAATACACATTTCATTATTGACTTACTCTTGTATTAAGTAGGACTACTAATCCCCAGAGGAATAAGGTATATAGAATCTTTATCAAGGGGGGAAAAATGCCTTTTGACAATACTTGAGAGAAGTGTTCTCTTGTACTTTCATTTCATTTTGAAGGACAATGGCTAGAATTTGGACATCTACAGAACAAAAGCTGGCTTAGAGCTCAACATTCAGAAAACTAAGGTCATGGCATCTGGTCCCATCACTGCATGGAAAACAGATGAAGAAACAGTGGGAATAGTGGCAGACTTTATCTTGGGGGCGGGGCTCCAAAATCACTGCTGATGGTGACTGCAGCCATGAAATTAAAAGACGCTTACTCCTTGGAGGAAAAGTTATGACCAACCTAGACAGCATATTAAAAAGCGGAGACATTACTTTGCCAACAAAGGTCCATCTAGTCAAGGCTATGGTTTTTCCAGTGGTCATGCATGGATGTGTGAGATGGACTATAAAGAAAGCTGAGCGCCGAAGAATTGATTCTTTCAAACTGTGGTGTTGGAGAAGATTCTTGAGAGTCCCTTGGACTGCAAGGAGATACCACCAACCCATCCTAAAGGAAATCAGTCCTGAATGTTCATTGGAAAGACTGATGTTGAAGCTGAAACTCCAAGACTTTGGCCACCTGATGTGAAGAGCTGACTCATTTGAAAAGACCCTGATGCTGGGAAAGATTGAAGGTAGGAGGAGAAGGGGACAACAGAGGATGAGATGGCTGGATGGCATCACTGACTCAATGGACATCAGTTTGAGTGGACTCTGGGAGTTGGTGATGGACAGGGAGGCCTGGCATGCTGCGATTCATGGCGTCACAAAGAGTCAGACATGACTGAGTGACTGAACTGAACACATGATTGTGTTTCTTGAACAAATATTGGCATCTACAAGAGGAAAGGGGTTAACGTAGATTAAAAGAAACCTGAGGCATACCAATTGCGGTATATAGGTCTACACAGCATGGGAAACTTTGTAAGACAATCAAGTGTTATATTGCTATTCATTCTTGCTAATTCTGTTTGGTATTCTAATGGCTTTGAAGTGTTTCTAAACGCTGTACTGATTGGATTAGAGACCCAATGGATTATACTAAAATACTTATTGGTAGGACTTCCCTGGTGGTCCAGTGGCTAAGACTCCACACTCCCAGTGCAGGGTACCCAGGTTTGATCCCTGGTTGGGGAACTAGATCCCACATGCCAGAACTAAGACCCAGTGCAGCCAAGTGAATTCTAAAATAATAATAAATAAATATTTATCATCACTGTCTAATATATTTTTCTAGGTAGTAGCTCCACTAGTGCTAGTGTGACGATGGTCATTCATAGATTATCTGAATGTGAACTATCTACTTTGTGGATGATCTGGGACAAAACTTTAATCCAAAATGGCTTTCTTTTCTTTCACCAAGCAATTATGACCAAGTAATACAAGCACATTTTAAAATCAGCCTAAGGAAAAAAAAAAAAAAAACCCGATTGCATCTCAAAAATCAAACTTGAGAACCCCACAGTTTTGTTATCTTCCCGCTACTCTCAAACCTCGTATCACTGTTTAGGTTCCTCAGAACACAGAGCGTGTATGAGAGAATATTTGATTAATGTAATCCTCAGTATTTATGCACATAAATATGGGGGGGGATGCTGAGAGGAAGGGAGGAAGGAAGGAATGCCAATACAAGGATATATAATAGAAGCAACTGGTAACTTGAATCCCCAGGACCAAATAGCCAACAGCTGAGTTTCGGATGGTATTTCAGAACCATCCATTTGAGGGAAATAAAGGAAAAAAACGTATGCCTTGGCTCCCACCCACGCAATGGCCAGAGGTTGTCCTATGGGCACTACCTACCCTGCATTTGTAGGCTGCACATGTGTAGGCACCAGCAGTTCCATGGCCGCTCCCTTGATAGAGATGTGCTGGGTAGGAGGAGAGGCAGGGATGGTCAAGATGCACCTGAAAGAAACCAGCTGAGGCCCATGCAGGTGAGTTCTGGGAGGCTCTGAAGTAATGTGTACAGCAAGCTAATATGCATGAATATTGAGGATTGACTATTATATGCCCTACTATGATCTCTTGGGTGTGTCGATGCAGAAAAATGGAAATTGAGGCCTAAACGAATAAAATGAACAACTTTCACCTAAGATCACTCTATATTTGGAGTTAAAGTTTTGGAAGCATGAATTATCTAATTGCCCAGTTTCCCAATTATCTAAAGTCTCAGTTCCCAGTTTCACCTTAGGTGTATAGTATCACTAATACACAATATTATTTTAATTACTATATTATTAAAAGTGGAGAAAGTAGGTTCTAGGGGCATTATAAAAATTGAGGAGTGATTCAATACTATTAATATCATTGTTTTTAAAATGAAAGAGTAGATATTATCCAGTTAAATTTCTGGAAGTGGTTATTCTAAAATTCATTTTCATTTTGAAACTATATTCTTGGAAAAAAATTTCCATAATTTTTGACTATTAACTAGAAAAGTATTAATTTTAAAATATTATAAAATATTTCAAATACTATGAATTACATTTGCTGTATACTGAATGACTGTGGAAAGTATATAATTTAACTGAGTCAATAGTGATAGATCACCTCAATCATCACCCATCAAGTTGATATAAAGATTAAAAAAAAATTTTCTACTCCTATGAGGTGTGTAATCTGGTTAGAGAGACAAACACATACATAAAGCTGAAAATAAGTGCTTTCACAGAACCACCTTGGATTTTTCCAAGGGAGAATGAAGTTTTGAGGGGACTCTGGGAGTTAGTAGCAATACTGATGGTGGTGATGGCTTTGTGAAAAAAATGGGTCTCAGAGTTTTACGATTTTGACAGGAGAGAATTGAGCCCTCTGTTGAAACCAAATAAGTATTTTTTTGAAGCCAAATAAGTATTATTTAGATGCTTGGACAAAAAGCAAGATTATTTCTCCTAAAAATCCTACTTGTAATTCTGCTTCATCACTTTTATGTCACTAAATTATTCATACACTAACAGCATATTGTTGAAGCATCCCCTTAGAATACGAAATAGTCCTCAGAAGACACGTGAGATGGCTTCTTCCATAGAAGCTCATTCCCACACTAGGACCACTGCACATTGCCTTTAAATAAATGCCAGCTCATTCAATGAAAGCAGATTCCATGTCTCTGGGGTTAATGACAGGGGAGTACATTCATGGGATTTCCTCATTAGTGGATCTTCTGGATCCTGAGAACTCAGTCTCCCCAGTAGGCTTTCTTTGAGGTGGGTTTGTAATTCAACCACCTAAGTGTTAAAAACTCAGACAACTGGGTTTTAACACAGACCCAGTGAATCTGACCTTTCACTGTTGAAGTCAGGAAAAAAAAAAAGTATATACATATATATGCATATTTCAATTAAAATATATACATATATATGTATATAGTTCAATTCCCCCAGATTATTTTTGTGCATGCAGAAGGCTGCAAATCTTTACTTCACAAAGGAGTTGATCCAAAAGTGTAGAGAGGCAGCTGTTTTATATTATCTAATCTGGCTCTTCTGCTGATGTCATTCTCCCCAAATTTCCTTGGAAAGATAACCACAAAGGATACTTGGCTCCTCTCAGGGAGTGGGGTTGCCAAGGGAGCCAGGAGTCAGGACAGGCTCTAAGAACTTTGGGGACCAAAGAAGGAGCCTCCTGACACATGACTGGATTTGTATTTAAATGTGGTTTTTCCTGCTTTGTTCCATATCAATGATTCAAGAAGTAAAAGAGGAAAAATTATGACTAGTGACTCCAACAGTGAAATATATTTAAATGGAAGTAAAACCATCAACTCCAAATCCATGGTCTTGTTCTCCTTTTCACCCCTTGAACTTCTGTGTGGGATATGAAAATTTCTATCATCCTGAGGATTTCCCCTGTCATCCTGGTAATTATCTTTGCTGCTCCTTTTTCTTAGATTGTGTATCTTCCTCTTTCTTGCTTTACTCTCTCAGTATGGTGGAGCATCATTGAGTAGTTTCCTCAGAAAGGGTGTATGTGAAGTAAATCATTTGAGAAGAAAAGTATAAATTGTTCAAGACCAATATCCTACAAACTGACCTACCAGCAAGTGTTGACTTCCTTCAAAGCTCAGTTTAAACAAGATGTGCCTGGTGCTTCTGGCAACTAATTCCAACCATCAACATTTGGATCCCTGTTCCCTAGTCATTCCAGGAGAAGGGCTGGTGCTTTACTAACCATGAATGTTGATGATATAAGGTCCACCACTACATGACTCTTCATACAGCTGCAACCTCAGGGCTTGGATTTCAGCGCTCAGATCACTCTGGGGCGGGGGGTGGGGCGGGGGTTGGTGCGGTGGGGGTGGGGGTGTTGGTGCTATCTCCATTTAAAATTAGTGTCTTGGCAGAAGACTGGAGATAAGTTTTGGCCAAGTACCATTACCCTTGTATCCTGGCCTCTGATTACATAGAGAATGTATTGATGCTTCCCTAAGTATGCAGTTAAAAAACCCCAAAGTCCAAGTATCTGAGTACTTTCTCCAGAGTCTGACATTTAGCTCTGTCAGCCTATGTTCTTCCCCAGAGTGTTGTGAACAATGGGAAAACTTCACACCTGCTACTGACGCTGTTACCATGAATATCCCTGGTGAACAGTGCTCCAGAAGTTCTGGTATATATGCTATTTAGACATTTGCATCGTACAGTATCTTGAATGTATGAAAAAGTTGTTCTTCTCCTGTTCCTGTCCCATCCTCACTGTCCCCCCAACACCCATACCATTCTTAGCATCTTTGGGTGGGTATAAAATTCTGAGTTGAAACGATTTTCCCTTTATAATAAATAAACAAATTAATCCATTGTTTACTCAATTTTACTGTTCAAGAGTTCGATTACACTCTAATTCCCAGTCTGTTATATCTGAACTATTTGTCTCATTTTTGTTTACGACTTCTTTGGATTTTGCTTTTTGTTTTGTTTTTCTCTTTTTCTTTCTTTTTAGAAACGTAGAATCTTCTCCCTGAAACAGTATTCTGAAATGTTATATACCTTGGCACAGATATTTGTTTAACCTGTTAAAAATAGATTAAAGGACATAGTTGTTAGGCCCTTTCTACCTAGAAATTCATGTTCTTTGGGGATGGAAATTTTCCCCTGAGTTATTTATTTGATGACATCCTCTATTTTTTCAAGGTCTTTCTTTTATTCAAATGTTGGATGTCCTGGACTAATTCTCTTTTTTTTCTCCTGTTTTCCATTTCTTTATCCTATCATCTTTTCTCAAAATGTTCTCAATTTTGCCTTTGAATTCTTCTTGTTAATTTTTCATGTCTGCCATCATAATTTTAATTTCCAAGTTTATATAGTCCATAGCTCACTGTTGTATAAGGTATCTTCTTTGTTCTCTGGGTATAAAAATGAGTTATGTTGTTGTTGTTGTTACTTTTTTCTCTTCTCCCTGCATTACTGTTACTATTTTCTTTGTTTATTTTGATTCCCATCTTTCATATTAGAAATTATCCTCAAATGTCTGTTGAACTTTATCATAACAATCATGTTTAAGGTGGAGACTTAAAGACTTAGTTGGAGTCTTTACATAGAGAGGTTAACTCTTTACAGGGAAAGCTAATTGATTAGTTTATCATATAAAAGAGCTTGTGATTCAAAAAACCAAACAAAGAAAAAAATCTCCCCCCAAAATGTGTACCTAAAAATAATCCTACATTCATGTATAGGGGTTCACATATTAAGAATGCCTTAATTAATGAAGTAAAAATGCTCATTGCTGTTTTTATACCTTAGAGTTAGTTAATGATCAAATATTTTTATAGCCTTTTCTTGAACACCTTGACTAATGGAAGCCCACTATAAACCAAGACAGTCCATTTTTTGGGAACAGGTCTATTGTCAAAAAGATATTCTTTGATCCAAATACATCTCTGTTATGTTTATCCCTTTGTCTTATTTATACTTATTGGATATATTAAAATCCAATCAAAAGACTTCTTGTCTACTTGGAGCTTTTAACATAGTTTATATTAATCCTATATCAGACTACATCATGAGAAACGCTGGGCTGGAAGAAGCACAAGCTGGAATCAAGATTGCCAGAAGAAATATCAATAACTTCAAATATGCAGATGACACCACCCTTAAGGCAGAAAGTGAAGAGGAACTAAAAAGCCTCTTGATGAAAGTGAAAGAGGAGAGTGAAAAAGTTGGCTTAAAGCTCAATATTCAGAAAACGAAGATCATGGCATCCGGTCCCAACACTTCATGGGAAATAGATGGGGAAACAGTGGAAACAGTGTCAGTCTTTATTATTTTGGGCTCCAAAATCACTGCAGATGGTGACTGCAGCCATGAAATTAAAAGACGTTCACTCCTTGGAAGGAAAGTTATGACCAATCTAGATAGTATATTGAAAAGCAGAGACATTACTTCGCCAACAAAGGTCCATCTAGTCAAGGCTATGGTTTTCCCAGTGGTCATGTATGGATGTGAGAGTTGGACTGTGAAGAAAGCTGAGCACCAAAGAATTGATGCTTTTGAACTGTGGTGTTGGAGAAGACTCTTGAGAGTGCCTTGGCCTGCAAGGAGATCCAACCAGTACATCCTAAAGGAGACCAGTCCTGGGTGTTCATTGGAAGGAGTGATGTTGAAGCTGAAACTCCAACACTCTGGCCACCTCATGAGAAGAGTTGACTCATTGGAAAAGACCCTGATACTGGGAGGGATTGGGGCAGGAGGAGAAGGGGACGACAGAGGATGAGATGGCTGGATGGCATCATCAACTCGATGGACATGAGTTTGAGTGAACTCCAGGAGATGGTGATGGACAGGGAGGCCTGGTGAGCTGTGATTCATGGGGTCGCAAAGAGTCAGACACGACTGAGTGGCTGAACTGAACTGAACTGATATTAGTAATTTAATTTTTCTGGGCTAGCACTATAAAACCAATACCTCTGTTTCCCTGAAAATAACAGTAAAAAACAAAACAAAACAAAAAAAACATATCCCCCATCCAGTCTCTCAAAGATAATCCTGGACTATTGGGTGCTTAGACTTGTATTCTGTTGAGATATAAAGATGCCAACTGAAGTATTTAGAGAGCATAGATTCTGTAATGTTCTGAAGAGTTTACTGCTGTGAGTGGGTGGCAGATGAAGACTAGATTTGGTTAGGCTGGGAGCCAGAAAAGACCCTGTATCAGCTACACTTTGGGAGTCTTGAGACAAGAGTTATCCAGATAGGTCATAACTTCAATGACACCAGGAAGCTCCTTACCTTTTGACATTTTACAAGAGCACAATACATGGCTTTATTCCATATCTACACTATACCAACAAGGTTAAAGAGAACAAGCCTGTTCTTTCACAGCCACTCCACACAAATCCTGGCGCATAGACATTATGCAACAGGGTGGCCAAGGAGCTTGGTAAATCTTTTACAAACAAAAGCCATTTGTTCCCCCTATATACAGCCAAAGAGAAGCTAATGACAAACAGCTACCAACACATAGGGGTCACAGAGGCAAAAAATCCTCAGCTTAAAAACAAACAAACAAAAAAACCATTCTTAAGCTACCATCTGATTCCTTTTTTTTTTTTTTTTTTTTTACAATGTTTCCTCTGACAGGTTACAAGACAAACACCCAGTTTGCCTGAGTTTTAAAAGGTTGTTTCCTTTGCCCCACTTGAATGACCAATAAAGACATAAGTCCAATTGGCAAAGTGAAAGGGGGTGTCATCTGATTCCTTTAAAAGCCTTCACAGATCATCTTCAGAAAGTGGAATCAAGAGTGCTGTGCAACATAGGGAGCCCCAGCCTGGTGCTCTGTGATGACCTAGAGGAATGGGATGAGATGGGGGAGGGAGGCTCTAGAGGGAAGAACCATATATAGAATTATGATTATAATTCACCTTGTTATATGGCAGAAACCAACACAACACTGTAAAGCAATTACCCTCCAATTAAAAAAATAAATTTAAAAAAAAAAGTCTTGTAAGCTTTCTATCTCACATTTCCTCCCTTACCATTAACATCACAAAGGTGGATGAACTTCCAGACTCGAACCTGGCTCTACCCCAGCACCTGGCTCTCTTGCCTTTGAGGACCAGCCAAGAATGAACTCAGCTGGAGAGAATGTGCAGGGAGTTTGGGAGCCAGGAAATCAGGAGCAGAATAAACCCTTCTCCCGAGGTGATGGGCTCCACAGCTGTCCCAGCCTCAGAATCCTGCAGTGCCAGTCAGGAGCCTGGCTCGACCCCACCACGCCTGGCAAGGGGTCTTTTTGTTGTTATTCTTTCTCTTCCTCCTCTCCTGATTCCAGGCCCAGTGTTTGCTTGTCTTGCAGCCAAAGATAAACTCCAGGCATTCAGAAGGATACTCTAAATATCCGAATAGAGCACTGCCTGGGAAAAGGAACCATTTGTCTTAGGATGCTTTCCTGTTTGCTTTCTCCTGCTCAGCTCATTCTGACTAGGCAACACAGGGCACGTGGATTCAAAGTCTCAGCATTTCAAAGTATCATGAAATGTATCAAAGCTAACCCCATTTCATCCTTGAACCCCACATTCCCACCATTCTATATGCATCTTCCATCTTTCTTTTATTGACATCAAATTTACTGTTTCCTTAAGAAGTGCCCATATTTGCAGACAGTGCTATTAGAATTCTCTTCTTTCTCTGCATTCGCTGAAGACATTTAAAAAAAAAAAAAAGACAAATTTGTGAGTGTGTATGCTGTGGACAGGAACTTTCTCCATTCCTGATATATGTGCTTCGTTGGGTCTGACTCTTTGGGACCCCATGGACTGTAGCCTACCAGGATTCTCTGTCCATTGAATTCTCCAGGTAAGAATACTAGAGTGGGTTGCCATTTCCTTTCTGGGAGATCTTCCTGACTCAAGGACCAAACCCATGTTTCCTGTGGCTTCTGCATTGGCAAGTGGATTCTTTATCACTGAGCCACCTGGTGTTTTTGTTCAAAAGCTTGGGAAGTCTTTCTTCAATGTATGGTATACTTAAAAATTAGAAAGACATTGGGATTTATCCCTTTAGAGGAGCAGGACTGAAAACAAAATTCTAAAGGACATTGTTGTGTTTAAAGTTGTGCTCATTTGAAAGAATCCAGCAGACACAGTGGGAGACAAGAAGATTACTTATTGCCTTCTGGAGAGGATAGTTGATCTAGCAAATGCCATATTCCACTCCAGCTCAGCAAGAAGCCTGTGTGTTCAGTGACTTATTAAATGCAAAACATGTACAGTCTCCACTGAATAATAAATAGATGCAAACACCCCCTAAATATGACTAGGAAGAGAGAACAGAGACAGTAAACATGAGACACAGGCTAAAGACAAACGAACGGTGCAGAGTCAGAAGGGGCTGCTGCTTGTCGAAAACTGGTGCTTCACAGAAAGGTGACTTCTGGACAAGGCAAGCGATAGGGCTCAGAGGGGCACACCAGGGCTGTATGTACTGGAAGTCAAGTCACACTTGCAAGATAAGGATGAACATGACTTGTTACAGTCTGAAAATAATTGGATCTCTACCACACGAGGACGAAAGTAGAATGGGGACAATCTCTGCTGCCCAGGAATTCAGCGTGCCAATTAGAAAGCCATGGGCAGGGGCAGCATCAGAAGGTGCCACATAGCATTATGAATGTTCCCCTGTCTCTGGGCAGACACTTGTGGGCTCTGGCGAGGACATAATGGATGGTGACTGAGTTTTGTGCCCTCCTCAGCACAGGAGGTGATGTCCACAAAGCCAAGGGCCAGAAGCACATGGGGGTTGGAGAACGGACACTTTCCTTCTGTTTTTAAACCATTCAGTGAACAGCTGGGTACCGAGAAAATGAGCAGGTGATTTCAGATTTACGAAGCTGCATGCTGACCCCCTAGGCAGAGCCTTTGAGAACAGAAGGTAGGAGGCTGACAGAGATAGGTAGATGTGGGCATCTAAACCTAAAACACTAACTCTGATTACATATGGACCCTTGAGCCAGCTGCTAGACAGGACTATCAGGTGCCAGGGAGCTGTCCCTCTCTCAGCATGGAGAAGCCAGATAAGGACCACCATTTGGTGAAGATTTCTGTTGACTAAGTTAATTCTTGAATTGAGAATGTAATTTAAAATCCCTACTGGTGATAATTCTATGTTTTGGATTTACTTCTGCAAGCTTCTAGAATTTTCCTGTGCCTACTGTTGCCATTTATTGATAACAAATTCATTTCCACTGGTGGAAGGGTCTCCAACCCATCCCCCACCTTTCCTTCCTGAGTCAATGAGAACAAAAATGGGAGGAAACGAAGGTGGGAGATATGCAAAAACTCTCACACAGAAAAAGCAATATCACATTAATTTAATAACAATTCCAGTACTTGCAAGAGAGTGTGGAACATTAAACAAGCTAAGTGGCCTGAGCATTATTGTTCACAGATATCTGCTGCTCCTCCCTGAGAGGGTTTTATTTTCTTACCCACTTGGGCACATGATGTGCTTTCCAAAATGAAATGAAAGCAGAAATGACATGTGTTATGTGTCACTTTACGCACAGGCTTAAAGACCACTATAAGGTATTCCTCTTTTTTCTCTGCCAGGAGATCGTTCCTAACAGGGGCTTCTCCTTCACTGTGGGTCCCTAGAATGGAGGTGATGTGGAGCACAGACAGATCTGATCTTGAACAGACAGGTAGAGTGAATGAGAAATAAACTTTTAATATTATATGCCACTGAAATTTGAGGATCTTTTGCTCTAGCAGCATAATCTGGCCTATACCAATTAATACAAAGTACCCTTAAAGTATAAGTCAATTTTGGTTTTGAAATATGTGTACATTAATTTAAAAGATTGATAAGCACTATAGCAAAATAGTAGTGATTATTTCCTAGGTTGCGGATAATGAATCTTTTCTTCTTTATGCTTTTCTATAATTCCTAAATGTTCTTCAGTTAACAAACATTGCAATTAATATTAATAAAAAACATACACATTATGTTCTTTAAAAGGCAAGGTAATCAATCCGTGGTTAGACTGAAAGTTCTATTGTTAGTCTCACCACTCATCCTAAAGTATGGGACTTTGGGTGACAAGTGTAGCATCTTTAAAAATATCCCTAAGATCTGCACCATTAACCCCAGCTGACCTCCAGTACCCCTTCATCCTTGATTCCCCTCAGCCCACAATTCTCCAAGCCAGACTTGACTGCAATGTGTTGAGGTCCCCATCTGCAATGTGGCAGTAGGCAAAGCTAACATTCACTTAGCACAGAAGAGCCTCCATCCTTCTTGGGAGCTGTGTGAACATGGCCTTCTCTTGTTTCTCATTTGTGATCACCAGAATCAAAGGACTTCTCTTCTAAGGCTTATTCCTTCACTATCAAATGTAAAAATGTTTATCTCTGGGTATGGGAATAGAGGAAATACCCCTTTCCTGAAGATTTATCAGGAAATTAATAATGTATTCCAGAATTAAAACACCTTGGTACCCCTACTTGAAAAGACCAAGAAGGGATTTTAAAAGCATATCAGGGTGAATTAGGAAACCCACCATAATCAGAAGGTCATGGCCTCACTCTTGGTCTTTTCAAGTAAGGGTACCAAGGCGTTTTATGCTAATTACATTATTAAATTCCTCTATGACTCAGTCAGGACAAGAAACACTACGTGCGATAACAAACAGCTAAAAACCTTTGTAACATCATTACCACAATAGCCTTGGTTATTTTTCTCACTTCTAGGCTAATGTGAGTCAAGAGGCTCTCCTGAGTGGATTTTCTAAAGCAGTGACCCCCAAAGAAGATTCCTTTTATGTTGAAACTCTTTTTTCAACAATTGCACTATGGTTGACATTAGAGGGGAAAGAGAAAGTGATCATACAGGGACTTTTATGCAATATCTGAAAGTGATAGACATCATTTCAGACCACATTCTGCTGTTTAGAAAACCACTAGATGCACCTACCAAACGGAGAGGGAAACTGGGAAATGGAATCTTCTTTGTGCTCAAGAAAACATAAATAAGATGGGTAAGCATACAGCAGGTTGCTGACTCACTTTTATGTTCTTGTAATCAAATATCGATTTTATTCTTTCTCTAGCACAAGGAACTCACTCACTTCTTCCAAGATGAGCAATTCAAAGTTCTATCCAATTGTCAAATCCAAAGTTTTGAGTCTTGGATCTCTGGGAGAAGTGCAGACTTCCCCATCAGGTCCAAATGAGACTCCTTTTGATCTGATAGCCTATGACCTAAAACAAAAAACTGCCCATCCCATTACCCAACCATATAAACCCCAATGATGGGAAATACATCAAGGACAGCTTCAACAAACCCCTCCATTTGGAAGATGATGAAGGGAAGTCCCATGTCAGTCACTGAACCATAAGAATTCTGAAGTCGAACTGAGCAAATGCTCCAAAGGGCCCCAACCCTGGAGAGGGGACAGTATCTCACTAGGCCAGGCTCTGTTCTCTGGGTAGAACTCCTCTGCCCACTGTTCTCTAGGGCCTCTGGCTCTGCCCACAGAGGCTCCTCTTTGTTTGTTGTTCTCCTTGCTTTGAGGGCAGCCTCATAGGAATTAAACATTTAAAGCTGTCTCCTTCCAGCTTCATGTATCAATATGCCTGCCACCCACCTATATCCCAGCTATGCCCTTTCCATGAAGAAATCAAACTTTGGAACTATCAGGTTTCAATCCAGAAAACAGAAAGTGTGCTTGATATTCTGAACAGGAAGAAGTTGAACCCAGGGAGTTAGAGAACATGCAATTGGAAGGTCATGAGAGCATAGCTCAGGGAGGCCACTTTCGAGAAATCCAGAAACACAGGGTGGGAAGCCACCAGTCACAGCTTCTGCAGCACAAACAAGTTGATTCTTGGCAAGACTTTCAATGCGTTGGAAGTCACTGCCAATGATCTCAGTTGCCTGTAGGACAGAGGTAGATTATTCTTAGCAAGATGTTGTAACGTAAGCCACCAGCAAATCCTACATCAGCTGTCTGCTCATGCTTCTACAAGGATAATAGCTCCTCCTTTCCTCCTGCCTTCCAGATTTCCAGAGGGTACCCACTTTGGTTGAATCTGACAGAGACTCTCCTGACAGTCTGGGAAATGTAGTTTCCATGTTTTATCACTCTGTGGTTCAAGAAGACTTCTTAGCAGTGTGGCAGTGATATTGAAATTCAATAATAATATTCTGCACACTGTGAATATTCTTCACAGCAGTCATTAAAAGTCATGACCATCTTGACCATTATTTTTTCCTGCCTCATATTTGCATCTGTATCTTCCTTGTATGTTCACAGTGAATTTGAGCACAAAGCACATCATTCTGTATCATGAAAAAAGTAAAGATTTCTTCAGGGTATAAATTCTTGTCTCTAAACCAGGAACCTCAAGTAAATCTGATCATTGGCAAACATTATTGCCAAGTGGGAAAACTATACGATGGGAAGTGAGCCTGGTGAGTCCAGCCGAGAGTTTGATACTAGTATGCTACCTGAAGGAAGGTTATGTGCCTGCTCCAGATTTTGTTCTCATCTGGAATAAAGGGACTAGACTAGATACATGGTTTCCAGACTTTCATATCACTTTGGAACCCTTCTTCAGGTGAAGTCTAATGAGGAGTTCCAATAACTGAAATAGATAGTGAAGGGGCTTGTGCGTGCATACTCAGTCACTTCAGCCGCGTTAGACTCTTTGCGACCCTATGCAGTGTAGCCCACCAGGCTCCTCTGTCCATGGGATTCTCCAGGCAAGAATACTGGTGTCGGATGCTGTGCCCTCCTCCTAGGGGATTTTCCCAACCCAGGGATCAAACCTGCATTTCCTGCATTGCAGGCAGATCCTTTACCGCTGAGCCATCAGGGAAGCCCCATGAAGGAGCTACTTGTTCGTAATAGAATAGACACCTGGAGCCCAGCATTTCCTGTGGCAGCTCTAGATAATCTTTTAAGCTCCAGAGGGCACAGTTTTAAAACTCCTAGATGAGACAATCTGTAAAATATTCTATCTACTTCTAAAGTAATATGACACAATCACTTTCCAAGTCTTGATTGTTGAAGATAATGCCAAATGCTTATTTAAAAAAATATATATATATTCAGCAAGCTCTAAGGCTACTTTGTATTCATATATGAAAGGCATACTCAATATAAAATGGGTGATTTTCTTATAGTCTTCCACCTGCTAAAGTGAGCAGGTTCAATATTTTGAAAGCATTCTGTTTGTGACCCAAAACTCAGATTCCAAATGCTATATGACTTACTTCAAGATTTAATGTGTCATTATTCAAAAAATACTCTGATAGCTGGAATAATGCCACAGAAGAATGCCCATAAGCACTATAAAGAAAAATGAACAGGTGCTGCTTAGGGGACAGCAATTAGAGTTAACCAGAAACTGCTGACATTATCATAAACCAAGATTATTTCCAAGAGGGGAGAAAGAATTCCACAGCATTCACCAGAACTTCTCAGCTATATTAAGTGGAAGACCAGTCATTGTTAGGGTCCACTTGGAGTAATTTAAAATATAGTAAATGCAAGAAAGCAGAGGAAAATGAAATGTAAGATCACAAGAGCTTTTTTTGACGGTTCTGTCTTTTTGCCCATTTTCCAATTGAGATTCCATGTCTTTCTTTTCACTATACCATATTTAATGGAGCCACTGCAAAGGCCAGATCATGAAGTCTGCCAAAGAGCTAAAGTAGAAGAAGCCCATTGCAGTAACATCAGGAGCCCAGGAATGTCTACAGTTTTATCATTATCTCAGTCTGTTTGGAATACTGTTACAAAAATGCCACAAGCTAGATGGCTTATAAACAACAGGAACCTATTTCTTAGAGTCATGGAAGCTGGGAAGTCTAAGATCAAAGTGCCAGAAGATTTGCTGTCTTGAGAACCTGCTTCCTAGTCATCTTTTTGTTGTGTCCTCACATGGCAGAAATGACAAGAAAGTTCTCTGGGGTCTTTTTTGTAAGGACACCAATCCCATTCATGAGGGCTCTACTGTCTTGACCTAAACACTTTCCAAAAATTCCAGCTTCAAATACCAACACATTAGGGATTATGTTTCAACACAGGAATTGGGACAGAGCACAAACTTTCAGTTTACAGCAGCCATACCCTAAGGATCATGAGTGATGCCAGCTGTGACATGACCCCCCTGAAACTTTGGAGCCTGGGGCAACCCTGAACTTGGCCCTCAAGCCCTCTCATGTCTTTCTGATTCCAGCATGTGATCACAAATCTGCAAAGCATCAGAAGCAGTGTGGTTCTTTTGTTTAAGCATGATTCTAAATGTGCCTCTCGATCCTCCACTTCCTCAAACATCAACTCACACCACGCATCTGGTTTGGTTCTATCTCTGACCCCCGAAATCATGATGCCGTCTCCTCTTGCCTTACAGCCTCTGTGACTTAGAGCTGCTAGTGTTGATCACCCTAGGTCTGGATGCTTTCCTCTCTGCAGAAGAAAATGTCATAACACACCAGGATGTCATAACATGCCAGGATTTTCATCTAGGCTATGCCCCTTTCTAGCTGATGACCCTCAAGTCACCATGAACCTCAGTTTTCTCACATGTAAAAAGGAAATGACGACACCCACACCTCCTAAGAAGCATTAGCATGATGCATAGCATGTAGTTGTTGTTGTTGAGTCACTAAGTCATGTCTGACTCTTTGCAGCCTCATGGACTATAACCCGCCAGTGGCTCCTCTGTCCTCCACCATCTCTTTGAGTTTGGTCAAATTGATCCCCATTGTGTAGTAGCTACTAAATAAATACAAGGTATCTTCTTCTCCTTCCCTCTTTCCCTGACAAATTCCATGTATTGTATCCAGAGCACTTTTTAACCCCTTAGGTGACTATTAATTTTTTGTTGTTGATAATGATGCTGGTAACATTATATCTGAAGCAGAGCTGAGGAAGGCTTGTGGTAAAAGAAGATAAATATACTACTTTTCATCTTTTTGATCCTCCTTTAAGATCTTTAGGGAAGATCCCATGGGCTCCCTCTGGTTGAATACCTGATTGACAAATCACAGAAGATGCTGTGGAAGTCATGTATTTCTCAAGACCTCTACCTGAGTCAGCCCACATCAAGGGGAATTGGTGGCCTGACCATTATCAGTGAATTTAAGTGTAGTCAAACCACAAATGAGTGCAGGTCCTTCACTTTTGGTTATCTACACTACTACTTCAAATTTCCAAGTCTCTGTTCTTTTTCTATTACAGTGGTGAAATATACCAATGAGTGTTTTTTTTAACACCTTGATAAAATAAGAACATGATTCAGAATTACAATTATCTTGAACTTGTTTTCCTCTGGGGAAAAAAAAACAAAAACAAACTACTAATCCAGGTCACCAGTGCCCCATGAATGTCTAGAGATGTCTCTGAGCAAAGTGGTTCAGTTATCAAACAAGACTGTAAAGAAGTAATTTTTGCCCGCACGCTTCCTCTGACAGGATTCCTGATTGAAGAATCATGGAAACCACATACTTGTAAGACCTTTAAGATTCAGTCTACGCTAAACTCCTGGCATTTTCAGTATTCATGTTTAATTTAGTTTTACACAGAATTGATTGTTCAGTTGATTTGGGGTTATTTCAGAAGAGCTATTAACACTTGCAGGCCTGGTGTCCACTGGAACCAATTGAACACAATTTGAGAGAAGCTGATCTGACTCAACCCCTCATGTTAGAGGTGAAGTCATTGAGACCCAAAGATGTCATCTGCCAACTGCCAGAAAATCTGAGTTCCAGATCTTCAGTGCTCCGCCCCATCTACTGCAGTCTCCTTGTGGCAAGACATGGCTCTCAGCAGGATCTCCTCCTTTCCTGTGGTACTTTTCTGTTGTTATGCTTCTCTTCATGTATATCCATGCGTACACATACCACAGACCAGAACCACATCCTCCTGTGGGTCTCTTCTCCTTCAGTGGGCGGTGCATTAATCCCACAGAACTAGAAACAGACGGCAACATGTGGGGGTGTTGTAAAGGCCTATGTTTGATTTCACTCAGGAGCCAGGTTGCGGTAATTCACTCCTTCATCATTCATTCCTGTATTCCACAAAGGTGTCCTGAATGCCGCTACACCTGAGACTGTGCTAGGTGCTATGGGTACAACAATCAGTAAGACACAGCCCCTGCCTTCAAGCTGCTTCCATCCTAGTGTGAGAAACAGGCCTGCAATAGGTGAATGTAATGGAGCTATGAAGCTACTATGAAAGAAGCTAATTTCTACACGAGCCATAGAAAATCAGGGAAAAGTGATTCAGACAATAATATTTTAAGCACCTCCAAAGAGTCACAAACTGTTTCCCAAAAAGCACTTGGAGATTTTGCCTTAAGAGCTGTAAGTGTCTCATTTCAATTGTTCAAATTAATCAGAGCAGTAGCGCAGATAATACTCAACAGGAGTTAAGAAAAAGCCAGTTCTCTGCTTTAGCAAATATCATGTATCATGAATAACCATCCCCTCCTCCCAACCCACACCCCAGACTGCACCCGCAACCCCTGCCCCCCACCCTGCAATAGCAGCTTGCCTTGTTAATTGTGTTTTCTCAAAGCAAATGCTAACATTGGTTTATATCCCTCGAGCACACACCAGCTGGATAGTAGGAGGAAGCCTGTTCAGCATTAAAAATTGACCGCAAATAATTTAGAGGGCAGACAAGCCACAGGCAGATAGGAGTATATCGTTATTTACAATCAGTAAAAAACTGTCCTGACCCACCCTGCAGTGCCATCTCCCGTCTCTGATGGGGTTGTAGTCTTGATAAAGGTCTTAATAGACCCTTTTTATGAATGCACCAGTAGGAGCAAAAACAAGGTCACATGAAATTTAGAGGACATTAATGAGACCTATGTAAATTTAGACAGCCTGGAATGCAGTTATTAGATCATTTTCAAATGAATAAAACCTGAAATTTGCTTTTCAGTTTGCAAATCATCTCACCAGCAACTGCCCACCATAAGTGCCCTCCAAAACCCATAAAGCAACGGGTCTATAAAGGATGTTTCACGGAAGAGCTGAATCAAATTAAACTACCGTTTACTTTGGCCATAGAAGCTCTGACAAATAAAATGAAAGATGCCGTTGCCATTTTCATCAACTAAAACAAATCTTTGCTGGGGAGAAAAAGAGGAGAAAAAAACTAAAATGTCACTGGCCAACACTGTCATTCCCTGCCATTCAGTAAATAAACATAATGTCTGTTGGTTGTCATGGAAACGTTCCGCCTGATTCCAAGCATCAAAGCTTAACAATAAAGACACCCTGATATTTGCGACTGGGCACAAACAACTCTTTTGGCATTTCTCATGAGCTCACAAACACAAGAGCCATTTTCCCTGTTTGTTTTCTCTCTTAGGCATGAATGCATTTGCTTTGGAAAAAGAGCCATGTATCTTAGAAACCTATCAAAAATATTTGAATACAGTTACCTCACCAATCTCAGCTTCCCTTCCCCACCTTTTAACATTTGCCTGAGAAGAATTTAAATGGCATATTTAGTCACTACATATTGCGCTTCCTGTACCTGATGCTGTATAAAAGGGATTGATTTAAATCATTTACAGTAACCACGTGGGGGAAGCGGGTTCGGTTTTCAGCACCAAATGCTCCTGGATCCATACTAAGCAACCACAAATACAGACAACAAATGACTGTGTTTATCATTGTCTCTTCTTGGGTAAAGAATTGCTCTTTAGTAAACACTCATTACACACTTGCAGCGTTCAACAGGAAAGTGGCTCAGAAATGTGAGCAGAGATAAAGGATGCTTAGCCCTCCATCTCCCAGGTAACCAGTCTCGGAACTGTTGGCTACAAAAATCCAAGAATGTTCCTAATTTTTTTTAAATCATGGAATTTATAACCCCTCACAAAGCAGGAATGTACCAAGTGTAAAGGTTACAGCTGAGAGCTACTAAAGCTTTAGAGGCAACCATTGTTAATAATGATCAGCTGAAAGAGGAATATAGCTCAACCTTCAGAGCATCACTCAAACATTTAGCATGTCTAAAGCCCTAGAGCCTCTGACAGCTAGGCATAAATCAAGGAGGATTTAAATTCCTGATTTTTTTGGCATTTTCCAAGCTATAAATCTCACACATTCTTAAAACCACATTGTCCCATAACCAGAGCTGAGGACCAGCGTGGGTTCCAACTGCAGCTCAAATAGAACTGGAGTGAGGATGCCTGCTTTTTTTAAAGCATTCTAAAAGGATAAGATGGCTGGATGGCATTACCGACTCGATGCATACGAGTTTGGGTGAACTCTGGGAGATGGTGATGGACAGGGAGGCCTGGCATGCTGCAATTTATGGGGTCGCACAGAGTCGGACACGACTGAGTGACTCAACTGAAAGTGAAGCCAAGAGGGGCTTTCATTTATTCCAACACTCTACCAGGCTTTTCTCATCTTTGGATGTAGTCATCTCTGGATTTTTCTAGAAGGATCCTATTAATCCATGTCTGCATATGTGAAATGGTTTGGATAGTCAGAGATAAGGAAGCATTGAAAAGGAGAAACCGAATGGTCTATAAATGAATCAAGTCGATTCAGAGTTTCTCAAAATGGGCTCCAGGACCACTTGTATTAGGAATGCAGACTCATCTGCTGTGTTGAGATTCAGCTTCTCCAGCCTGTTTTGTGTTAGTTTCTGCTGTACAGCAAAGTGAAGCAGCTACTTGTTGTTCAGTCACTCAGCCACGTGCGACTCTGAGACCCCGTGGACCACCGCACGCCAGGTTTCCCTGTCCTCCACCATCGCCTGGACATTGTTCAGACTCATGTCCACTGAGTCAGTGATGCCACCCAACCGGCTTGTCTTTTGTTGAATCAGCTGTATGTATACATATAAGGAGCCTGCATTTTAAACTATGGGCCAGGTACAAGCAGTAACCCATAAGCGTTTGTTACAATACACTGAAAGTAGTTATGGGCTTCCCAGGTGGTTCAGCAGTAAAGAATCCACCTGTAATGCAGGAGATGCGGGTTCAGTTCCTGGGTTGGGAAGATCCCCTGGAGAAGGAAATGTATTCTTGCCTGGGAAATCCCTCCAGAGGAGCCTGGAGGGCTACAGTACACGGGGTCGCAGAGAGTCAGACATGACTTAGCGACTAAACAACAATAATCATTTGTGATATTTTTTTCTTCCAAGAAAAAGCCATTGTGCACTCTGATTCTTCTATTTATTTTTCACTGTTTTCCAAATAGACTCTTCCCCCATGTTCTCTCCCTTCTGAAGGGCTGTTGGAAGAGGCTTTATCCCTTCACACGTTTACCAAAGAGGCTTATGCTCATCTTGAAGGGAGTGATGTCCCCGGGACCCGGAAGACCTCTGTGATCTTGACTAAGCCCTACTTCTCTGAATAGCAGTTTCCTCATAATTTGAGTTTCTCAAACTCCAAGTATACTGCCATGAGGTAAACTCAAGATTCTCTAATCCTGGCTAGAAAAGAAGTAAGAAGAAGGGGGAATGGGAAAGAGAAAAGCCTGTAAAATATTTTTGGCCACTTGGTGGCTCCTCTTGGCCACCACCCCTCGGGCGTGGGGCCCTCCCAGCTTCTGCCCCTGACCTCAGACGTGAGGTAGCTCCTCTCCGCCGCGCTTGTGTGCCGTCTCAGCTGCCCGCGCTTGTGCGGCTTATTAACTTATATGTAGAGTACATCATGAGAAACGCTGGAATGGAAGAAGCACAAGCTGGAATCAAGATTGCCGGGAGAAATATCAATCACCTCAGACATGCAGATGAAACCACCCTTACGGCAGAAATTGAAGAGAAACTAAAAAGCCTCTTGATGAAAGTGAAAGAGGAGAGTGAAAAGGTTGGCTTAAAGCTCAACATTCAGAGAACGAAGATCATGGCATCTGGTCCCATCACTTCATGGGAAATAGATGGGGAAACAGTGGAAACAGTGTCAGATTTTATTTTGGGGGGCTCCAAAATCACTGCAGATGGTGAGTGCACCCATGAAATTAAAAGACGCTTACTCCTTGGAAGAAAAGTTATGACTAACCTAGATAGCATATTGAAGAGCAGAGATATTACTTTGCCAACAAAGGTCCATCTAGTCAAGGCTATGGTTTTTCCACTGGTTATGTATGGATGTGAGAGTTGGACTGTGAAGAAAGTTGAGGGCCAAAGAATTGATGCTTCTAATCTGTGGTGTTGGAGAAGACTCTTGAGAGTCCCTTGGACTGCAAGGAGATCCAACCAGTCCATTCTGAAGGAGATCAGCCCTGGGTGTTCTTTGGAGGGAATGATGATGAAGCTGAAACTCCAGTACTTTGGCCACCTCATGTGAAGAGTTGACTCATTGGAAAAGACCGTGATGCTAGGAGGGACTGGGGGCAGGAGGAAAAGGGGACGACAGAGGATGAGATGACCAGATGGCATCACCGACTCGATGGACATGAGTCTGAGTGAACTCCGGGAGTTGGTGATGGACAGGGAGGCCTGGTGCGCTGCGATTCATGGGGTCGCAAAGAGTCGGACATGACTGAGTGACTGAACTGCACTGAACTGAATCTTCTTTCCCAGAAGTTGGGGAAAGTGTAATTAGAAGACCTTCTTACTGTAGTACTTTGTATTTCATAGCATCTTCTTTCCCTAAAGCTGGAAAGAATCTGTACCAGAAATACCCGCAGTGGGCTTGCTGTGGGCAGTGTGATTCCCGGGGAGCCTGTAATGTGAGAAAGGTCAGGAGATGAGGCAGTCCCAAAGGTAGTAAGGGTCACTGAACTGTCGAATGACTTTCAGCCACTTTTCTTTTGAATGTACTAGCCGAAACATATTTGTGTAGGTTCTTGCCTTTTTGTCCATTTTGTGAACACCGTAGAAAGGAGGGAACTGAAAAGCTCACCATCCCATTTCGTTTCCACTTTATAGTTCCACATTACATAAAGAATAGAAATAGGAGAAGAAATAGGGACCTGGGAGGAAGTGTGCACACTGGAGCAAAGAAGAGGAATGAAACAGTTGGCACACATAGCAGGTAGTAGGGGTGTGTCAACAAGGGAGGCCGGCTCAAGCAGGATTCATCACACGGCAGTCCCCTCAACACTCCCTATTGGTTGCCTCTGCCGTGTCAATCCTCAGGCTTCTGGGGATTCTCAGAGACGCCTTTCTAGGCCTGTCGAAGTATGGGGACACTCTTGTTTCCTCCCAGTCCTGGGAAAGCAGTGTTTGATTTTTCCCAAAGGAAATTTTCTAGCAAACAGAAGAAAAACAAAACTGATTTTCTATAAACATATAGCAGCACAAGAGATCGTGAGTCCAGACCTGCTCAGCTGACTTTAACTCACTTCCAACCAAGCTCAGTTCTTCTGGCACAGATCCTGGAGAACCACTCCCAGAATCTTCTCCTCACCCCTTCCTGCCTGGACTGGGTGCTAAACAAACATGCTCTATCTCTTAACCAGAAGTTGAATTGAGTTTGTCCCCACTTCCTGGCCTGGAAGGGTCCTGATGTTTTTCTGAACATCATTTTTCAAGCCTTCCTGGGAGGAGACGTGGATGAAAGAGGGCTTTGGAGACAAGAGGTCAGGGTTCAAGTTGCCAGTTATTGCTGACAGTCCATATGACCTTACCTAAGTTGCTTATCTCTTAATCATCAATTTCTTCCTAGTAAAATGAGGTAGATAGATTGTATGTTGCTTGGTTTAAAATTTGACCAAGAACTGCTGCTGTGTGTGCTGTGCTTAGTCACTCAGTTGTGTCCAACTCTTTGCAATCCCCTGGACTGTAGCCCGCCAGGCTCCTCTGTCCATGGGATTCTCCAGGCCAGAGTACTGGAGTGGGTTGCTATGCCCTACTCCAGGGGATCTTCCCAACCCAAGGATAGAACCCAGATCTCCTGCATCGCAGGCAGATTCTTTACCACCTGAGCCACAGGGAACCCCAAGAACTGTTGATCATTTCACAAAGTCATACAACCAGTGGCAACACTAGGCATTGTATTAGTTATCAATATAGTACACCTGTATTTCCTGGTTTTGTAGTTGTGTTATCCCTGAGATGTTTTGGTAAGGTTAACATCTGACACTTCACTTTTCAGTGTAGTTGTGCCCAAGGATTTACACACTGAGATACACATTGTGTTGTTATTCTTTTTTTAAATTATGTATATAGGTAATTTATATTGTTTATGAATTTCATTACAATAAAAAGGACATTATGAAATATTTGTTATGAAAGGGGCATTGGGCCTCATATGGTTAAGAATCACTTCTCTAGGAAGTAAAGGCTGATGTGAGAGATTTGTGATTTATCTCCATGAAGGTGATAGCGAACACCACAGGGAAGAGTCAGCTAAGAGATGTCTGGTTCAGAGTGCCATGTCTTTAAAAGTGATGGAGAAATAACCACTGGGTAGAGGATATCACATAAGAACACAGCTCATCAAAGTTTGTCCAAAGTCCCCAGTAAAGTGCTACCCCCTTGCCTATCTGAGACTCTAATCTTCCATTTTCCCACCAACTTCAGTGCATGAGATTTTCCTCCTTGGACTTGTCAGCTTGCTTGAATCAATAGATGTTGCAACTGACCTCCAAAACCCATTCTACTAGCAACATTTTCTTGGACACCTGACCTCAGTCCAGACTGGTATGATGCTCTACTCCTACTGGGCTTTAACTCCAGAAAGCCACCTTGGTATCTGACCACAAAAAGGAAAGAGATCAAAGAGGAAAAGCTTAAAAAGAGGAACTGTAAAAAAATGACCTTCTTTGATCAGACAAGAGATTTAGCTCCTGCTACCTAGAGCCTCTCAGTCTCAGCTTAAGCCTTTGTTCTCTCCCTCCCATGAATTCTGAAATTCATTCAATTTTATGTTTTTACAAAATAGCAAAATGTCTCACTTTCTCAGCCCATGATTAAAATCTAGTTGTTTATTTATAGGGCCATTTGTTGCTGAAACCTCGCCTTTAAAAAAAATAATAATAATTGCTTCTTCAGATGGCTTTCTTCTATCTGCCAGAAGATGTCATTTTGGGATAAGGCCATTCAAACTTGTTCAAATCTGAGCAATAACTCAACCAAAATGAGGTCAATGTAAATGACTACTCACAA
This sequence comes from Ovis canadensis, assembly GCF_042477335.2. Classification (NCBI taxonomy): domain Eukaryota; kingdom Metazoa; phylum Chordata; class Mammalia; order Artiodactyla; family Bovidae; genus Ovis; species Ovis canadensis. The sequence goes on from NC_091248.1 coordinate 85,415,710, forward strand.
CGGGGGGAAAACCTGTTAAATTAAATTCAGAGTAAGTACCAACATATCATGTAGTGAGAGTTACATGTGTCAAATGAAGGAGTGTTATGAGGATTAATGAGTCAGTTATTAAAAAAAACACTTTGGGATTCTTGGATGAATGGCATTGTTGAAAGTGGGGGTAGGGCTGGCATTTACAGATTGTAGTTATATCAAAGACATGTAACAGACTCTGGGGAAATATAGAGGAGGCAGTGGAAGAACTTAAAACATATATTTTTATTGATTGTTGTATTTTATACTACATTTAGCAGTCCAAATACTGAATTCAGCAAAAAGCATAGGCAGATGCCAGTGTCTACTTTGCAAAGTTCTATAGAGAGTAATGTAAGCTTATCTGAGAATCTCAGAATGGTGTTGTAGTCTAAGAATCATTAAGGCAATAGCAAGAACCAATTTAGGACAAATTCATTCTTACTCCCCTCAGTGGTTTGCGTAATTGGCACATGTCAAAGATGGAGAATATAAAAGAATTCTCTGTTGGGTAAAGTACAGATCTAGCCAGAGGCAGTGGCATGATTCTAGCCTGTTTCCCTATAATGCTTGATGTTGTCATAGATGGTGGGAAGTGTAGTCAGTCGTCCCTAAATGCCTACAGGTCTCAGCTGGGCTTCCAGAAGACTGAGTTTTTCTTTCATTTTCACCTGCTGGTTTACAAATTGTAAAATGGGCAACTGAGATCATCTTATTCTTTGAGATCTGTATAAAATGGTCCCAAGTCTCCTATCACCTCTCTTGTGCAGTCTCACACCCTCCATAGCTCTCTCTGACATCCTGGGGACTGTCTTCATGATCCCCTTTGACCTTGAGCGCCTGCTGCAGCCAGATCCTCTCTCACAGTCTCTTCCTGCTAATGTGATCACCAACCCAGCCACGGAGTCCAGGTCTTCTCCTGGACTCCCCTGAAGCCTGCTAACATAAAGCCTTTAGTGACATTTTACTGAACACTTACACTTGAAGCAAATGGCACTTGATTCACAGAAACAAAAACAATTTAAATGACAGTAACATATGCCAGTTCTCAAGAGTCCCCCAACCACCTGAGGGCCAAGAACTGCTCATAGGCCAGCTTTCTCTTTCAGTTTTAGTCTCCAGCAAAGCCACAATCCCAGGATGCCCCTACCTCCTCCCATGCCCCCTTCTCCTGTACTCTTTCTGACTTCCAAATTCCTATTTATTTCCAATGCAGAGATGTGTAGCTATTTCTTTGTGATCCCCTTATACTTCATGCCCTCAGAGCATTGCTTTCCATTCTGGGGGCAGGTTATCAAGATATTTTCCTGACTAAAATGGCTTGTTCAGGAAAGAAATGAAAATGATTCTTTTCCCTAGGAGGATTCTGTTGCCTTCCATGTGGAAGCCTAGGTCAAGCTGAAACTACTCAGGACCTTTGAAGGGAACTGCTTTGGGCAGCACTGCCCTCTGGCCACTTTCTGGTGAGGACCCTTTCCTTCCACCAACCACTGCCCATGTGACACCCTTGTGCCCAGCAGAAGTGACAGCATCCATGCTGAACTCCATCCAGATAACACTGCATGAACCCCTCCTTCAAATTAACACATGTGCATGTGTGATACGTTGTTTCAATCGTGTCTGACTCTTTGTCATCCCATGGACTGTAGCCCACCAGGCTCCTCTGTCCATGGGATTCTCCAGGCAAGAATACAGGAATGGGTTGCCATGCCGTGCTCCAGGATATTAACACACATGCAATGTTAAATCCTTCCACAGTGCAAGAGGAATCTCATGACAGGAAATTATAGATTCAGGTACAAAACACCACTCTGCCTGCTCTGAGAGGAATAAAAGATCCCTAGACTGAAGAAGTCAAAAGAATTGTTTACTTGAGTTTGTTTTGTTTTGTTTTTGGTCCCACCATGTGGCTTATAGGATCTTAGTTCCCTGACAAGGGATTGAACCTGTACCCTCAGCAGTGAAAATATGGAGTCCTAACCACCAGACCATCAGGCACTTCCTCCTATTTGAGTTTTTTTTTTTTTTGAGTCATAACTTTTTACAATTAAATTTGACATTATTTTGAATAGATGATATATGCATGCATATGGCATCAACTCTAAAAAGGTACAAAAGGGGATGGAGTGAAATGTTAACTCTTCTTTCCTCCCTCGCCCACAATAGCCCAGCCCCCCTTGCCAGAGGCAGCCACAGGGAACAGTTTCTTCTGGATCCTCCCAGAGAGTGTCTGTGTAATAACAATCATAAATATGGGTTTGTTTTTCCTTAAACATCTTGTACCCACTCTATATAATCTTCTGCCCTTTGTTTTTATTTTCATTTAACAATATATCTTAGAGGTCATTCCTCATCAGGAAATACAGAGACTCTTCACTGTTTCTTTAGCTCCATCGTTTCACATTGTCTGTAAACACCACAATATAGTCAACAACTGATGGACATTTACATTGCTTTCAATATCTTCCCAGTATGAACACTCCTGCAATGAATTCTCTTGTGACTATGGTATTTTAACCATGTGCAATATATTTCTAGGGTAAATATTTTGGAATGAAACTCTGAGGCTAAATGGTATTGCATTTTAATTTTATTAGATGTTGCTCAATTGCTCTCCATATAGATTCATTCATTTACCTTCCCAGCAATGTGTTGAAGAGACAAGGATTTATCTACACTCTAAGAAGTGGTAAGAGTTGGAATGACATATAAAAAGGTGAGCAGAATTCTGCTAAGGAGAAATGGCTTTCTCCTAGTCTGTAAGCACTTTGAGGGCAATTGCACTATTTATCACCATATCATCCAGCCAGGAGCACAATGTCTGGCATATCTAAGTATGTAGACACCTGTTGATAGAGTGAATGGCATAGCAACAGTTTAGGAGGGCGACCAAACCTAGGCTGTCTGAGGGAGAGAAAGTAGACCAAAGGATCTAGGCTGTTATGTATGATAGGGAAGAAGTGGCCAAGCTAAAATTTAATTGCTTCTTTTTGTCTCACCAAAGAAATAATTTGTGCTCTAGTCACTGTTGTAATCAGGATGAAGAGAGAAAGTGTGATGAACTCTATCATGGAAATTACAGCCTTCTATGGAAAAACATTGATCATATCATCCTAGAAAGATCATTAACTTGCACTGTTTTTCCAAGCACTGGTTATTAGTTCATCAATATGTAGCCACTGGATAAGGATGTTGTACATCCAGACGGATGGTCTTGGCTGCCCTTTTGGTCAGGCCGGTTGCTGGAGTTGCCTCACAGGCCAGCAATTCATCCTGATCATCCATCCCATGGGAAGAAATGATCGAATAAGCTTGTGGTCAGTCCATTTTGAATGTGAAAAGCCAACTGAGGCCTATCAAGGGAATGGAATTTATGTATTCAGTCATTGGTTCAACAATCCAAAAAAATCAGTAACTATAATGAGGTAGGTAAATTCATGATTGTAAACACACACACAGAGGGACAGATATGTTTCTTAAATGCTACTACCTGCCAAGCGCTGTCTTTGTATTATTGTTAACTTCACAACTCCAGGTTTTAGTAGTATTCTCCCATTTTACAGACAAGGAAACTGAAGTCTTATATAGGTGAATTTGACTCTCCCATGATAACTTACATTTTAAAAAGTGAGGAAATAGGAATTCTAATCTAAGTGTACATGGTTCTAGACCCATATTTCCACTCTGCTGTTAGACTCAAATTGCAAGTATGAACTAACGGCATGGGTCATTCACCATTCATTGCCATTATCACACATCTCTTTCTTCAGGCTGTCTCACTAAGTCAGTGAGATGGCAGCATTTTATGACATGCAATTAAATCTCAGTTTCACTCATATGCAGGGCAATTTCTCTAAGTAACCAGTATTATATCCTTTCCACAAAAAAATGGATTAGACTTCAGATCTTATAATGGCACATTTGTAGTACATGACTTTGTTTCCAGAACACATCTGATCACCCTGGGCATTAGGGATACTTCAGCATTTAGGCTCCACATTTATCACAGTGTGTTGCCTGCAATGCTCTTTTTTTGGTACCTGGCTCATTAGAGAGGCCACTAGTCATTTTAAAACCAAATTGAGTTTAAATACATTTCCTTGACGCATCTGTTTTGTTAAATGTATCCCTCGAAACCAATATTAAAAGCCAATGCCATTAAGAGGGCATAAGGTAAGCTCATTTAGTTGACCAAATTGTATAACACAATGAATTAATATGGTAATACGCCTTTGGAGACCAGCAGCAGATAATAGAGGTGAACAGAGGAGCTGGAGCCTGGTTTTGGAAAAGCAAAAGCAATTCATCATCATGCTATAACAATACAGGAGAACATTTCTCATTTCCCACATGCCTTCCCCCATTCTAAAAACCTTTGGGTTGGACTTTTTCAACACCAACTCCAACCACTACGACTTTGCTCACTTAGACGGCTATATTTTAGCCATGCAAAGAATCCTCTTATTTGTGTACTGAAGCAGTGCTAAATAAGTGGAGATTCTATTTATTTTTTTTTTTTTTTTGGAGATTCTATTTATAAGTGAGAGGTGGTGGGGCATGAAGCTGTGAAAACCAGGCCCTTGCCACCCTGCAGAACAACAGCAAAATACTCTTAAATAGACAGAAGGCAAAGATAGAAGTGCAGGTAGAAGAGAAATACGGTCAAAGATTCTAGCTCTCCTCCCTTCGGAGTTAAACATTAGAAATGACACACTATGTAAACCGTCAGTCATTTCTTGAACTCAGTCCTTCTCTCGGTGGCTTGAATTTCTGTTTCTATCCTACCTGAAAGAATCTAATTAAAGCTTATTGTAGTTGGTCAGCAAGAATCTATCCCTTATTGCTTTAAAAAAAAAGCTAACTAAATGTTTTCTTCCAACCATAAAATTAGATATGCTCATTATAGAAAACTTTAGAAAACACAGAAAAGCATAAAGGAGAAAATACAAGGTCATTTATAACTTCAGTTCTTAGAGATACCACTATTAATACTTTGGTGTATTAATATATATTTCACATAATCTTCAAAAACAGGATTTTAGTTGTACAGAAAATGATTCTTAAACATTTCTGAGATTGAACATCTAAGTTTTCTTTTTTTATTACAAACAAATTAATAAGCACTTCTGCATAAACCTTTTACCTCAGCTCTAGTTTCTTTAGGGAGTATACCTTCAGCCTAACAGCAAAAGCAGAGAGGAACTAAAGAGCCTCTTGATGAAGGTGAAAGAGGAGAATGAAAAAGCTGGCTTAAAATGCAACATTCAAAAAACTAAGATCATGGCCTCTGGCCCCATCACTTTATGGCAAATAGATGGGGAAATAATGGAAACAGTAACAGACTTTACTTTCTTGGTCTCCAAAATCACTGTAGTTGGTGACAGCAACTATGAAATTAAAAGACGCTGCTGCTGCTGCTGCTGCTGCTGCTGCTGCTGCTGCTGCTGCTGCTGCTGCTGCTGCTGCTGCTGCGTCACTTCAGTCGTGTCCGACGCTGTGCGACCCCAGAGACGGCAGCCCACCAGGCTCCCCCGTCCTTGGGATTCTCCAGGCAAGAACACTGGGGTGGGTTGCCGTTTCCTTCTCCAATGCATGAAAGTGAAAAGTGAAAGTGAAGTCACTCAGTGGTGTCTGACTCTTTGCGACCCCATGGACTGTAGCCCACCAGGCTCCTCCATCCATGGGATTTTCCAGGCAAGAGTACTGGAGTGGGGTGCCATCGCCTTCTCCAAAAGACACCACTTGGAAGAAAAGCTATGACAAATCTAGACAGCATATTAAAAAGTAGAGACTTCACTTTGCCGACAAAAGTCGGTCTAGTCAAAGCTATGGTTTTTCCAGTAGTCATGTATGGATGTGAGAGCTGGACCATAAAAAAGGCTGAGCACTGAAGAATTGATGATTTCGAGCTGTGGTGTTGGAGAATACTCTTGAGAGTCCCTTGGACTGCAAGAAAATCAAACCAGTCAATCCTCAAGAAATCAACCCTGAATATTCATTGGAAGGACTGATGCTGAACCTGACGCTCCAATACACTGGCCACCTGATGCAAAGAGCCGACTCACTGGAAGAGACCCTGATGCTGGGAAAGATTGAAAGCCGGAACAAAGGGGATGACGGAAGAAGAGATGGTTGGATGGCATCACTGACTCGATGGGCATGAGTTTGAGTATACTTTGGGAGATGGTGAAGGACAGGAAGCCTGGTGTGCTACAGTCCATGGGGTGACAAAGAGGTGGGCATGGCTGAGTGACTGAACAACAAGAACAAGTGTGACTAAGGACTCACCAACAGAATGTGAACAGAAGTGATGTGTGCACTTATGCCTTACTTGCTCAGAAGACAATTTCTTCTCTTGGATTTTTTTCTATTTTCTCTCCTTCCCATTAGCTAGTATATGACAGTGTTAGTCCTTCAGTCATGTTCAACTCTTTGTGACCCCATGGACTATAGCCCGCCAGGCTCCTCTGTCCATGGGATTCTCCAAGCAAGAAGTAGTCATTCCCTTCTCCAGGGGTTCTTCCCGACCCAGGGATTGAACCTGGGTCTCGTGCATTGTGGGCAGATTCTTTATTGTCTGAGCCTCCAGGGAATCCCACATATATACGGAATATGGCCACATGTATATATGTGTATATATATGACATATATGTCCATATATATGACACACATGAAATGTGACCACATCTGTAAGCCAGCTTTGATTTAGTAGATGAAGTTATTGACCCCCATGTGACGATGGAACAAAAATAGGGCAGGCACTGAGGTCTTTAAGAGACTGCATGGAGCATAACTGCCCATCAGCCCAGGCAATCAAAGCTTTGGTCCAAGTCACTGTATTTTGGGGACTCTTGCTAACAGTTATTCTGCCTTTCCTACTATTTATACTGTGAGGAAATTTTTTTTTCCCCCTTTGGGGGCATTAAGGTCATCAGCTTGCCACAACTAGTCAAGATATATTTAATTCTAGATTAGTCTGTACTTGTCTGACTGAGTGGGGGAAAATGCCAACTTTGTGTTTTGGGATCAAAAATGTGGGCCTGGTTCATGTTAAAAAATAAGTCATAGATGTGTGACCCATTTTCTAGGGATCTATATCACCTAACAAACTTTTTTTAATTCCTCCTGTTTTCATAGTTCCTAATGAAAGAATTATATGAGCAAGCAGAGAAATAAACATGCAAAATAAACATCTGAAATTGTGATAGTAGAGCATTAATTTAAATCATATTTGACAATCCTAAAATATTTTCATGTTGATCTTTTTCACCACTCTCCCATTTTCACCTTTTCACTAAGGGAGCTTTGTAGTAGGCCTTCTGACAAAGAAGGGAGAAAGGAAATTCTAAGTCCTTTTCCTCTGTTGCCGCATCCTTTGACTCCCAACTTGATACTTTACCTGAACTCACATCCAGATGCAGGAGTAGAGCCTATAAGTTTAGTGTCTGGGTCCTCCTGAGAAAGAGTATTCCTCTGGGAACATTCTCTTTTAGGGACACAAGAGTCTGAAAATAATGCTATCAATGCTCCTGCCAGCCACCTAATTGATGTGGGCATAGAGCCCACACACAGAGAAGGGATAGTCACTTCCTCTTCTCATTCCCCATCCTGCAAACCAAGACCCAGCCACCCTTTTTCCAGAAAGTACCACCTCCACCCTGCTAGGCATTTCCAGGGAAATTGAATTCAACAAAGCTTCCTGTTCCTTTCAAGTTTAAAAATCTCATAATTCCATTATTGCTAACTGAAAACTTTTTTCTCTCCAATGGGAAAGTCAAGTGCTTTACCCCAGTCTGCTCTGTCTACCTGAATCTCTCTCAGCCTATTTATAACCTCCCATCATTCCCCCAAAGATTTGATGGTAGCTAACTACTTTCTTTAACATGAACAAATTTTTTTATCATTGTCCAACCATTCAAGTCAGGTAATGTCCAGTTTTTAAACTAGTGACTGGGCAATCTGAAATTCAATCTGTCTGTAATTAAAAAAAAAAAGTTACAATAATTGTAACCACAACCACCCCCTGAATCAGATTGGGTGCAGTATGTCCAGTCAAATCCAGAAATAGGTAACAAAGTACACTCCCAAAGCACAGGGAAAGGATTTCTTAGCTCTCATTTTTTCTACTCAGACTCGTGGATATTCAGGATTTCCAATCACTGTCTAAAGAAACTGAAAGTTCTATACAGAATATAACCTTCTCCTGCTGCTATTCCTAACTCAAGTACCCACCAATAATCCTCATTTCAATGTGTGAAGATTAGATGATATTGAAAATATTTTAGAAAGGCTATGGCATGATAGATAATTAATATGCAATCATTTGAAATATACTTGTTAATAATCTGATTGTATTAATGTAAAGGTTGAATTGACCTAGCATATCTTCAAAGAAACAGCAAACAAGGATATCATTATTTTATTGCTTGGTAACAGTGAACAGGATTGAGAAAAATATTTTCTTCATTCAGCTCTGCATTAAAATCACTGCTTATCTAGAGACAACATCTTTGATGGACTTTAATCAGAACAATCATCCTCTAAAAATTTATTATTGTCTTTTGCATAATACAAGGACCTGATACCACTTAAATCTTATACCCATATTATCAACTGACACAGTAGGTCTTGGGTAGACCAGTAGTATTCAAACTTTTTAGCTATATATTAGGTTGATGGTGTCAAAAGTCATGTAAATACAGCATTTCAGGTAATTTATTTTAAGTTCATCCTCCCCGTCTGTTCCAGACTTCAACTTAGATCACAGAATCTCTTCCTTCCTTTTCTGGCAGAAGAAAAAGTCAACATAGCTTCCCTCCCAGCTATAAAATAGACAGAGAGAGCAATATATTTTTGAAGACCATATTCAGTGATAGTCAAACTTAGAGATAATGCTTTATTGCAACCACTGATTATAAATAGTACAATAATTCAAACAGTCACCTTCCTTCCATTGTTTGACCCCGAAATGTTAAGTATAAATATGCAATGCTCCTTTCAGACAAATGAGATTTCAGGAAGCAGAATTGCTTTATGATCAAACTCAAACCTATTTAATAAAAAGCCTTTAATAGAGCTGTGGTTTAAAGCCAGTCAAAAGCAATGACATATGATAAATGTTCTACCTTATATGTGCATGTTATAATGAAATCATAAGGATAAGTCAACCCAGTGCTCACATTGTTCTTGTGTTCATCACTTATATGTTGAAACACCATATTGTGATTCAGAGCTGAGAAAGAATCAACACATTAAAAAGGAAAAAGAGAGACAGACAGAAGTATCACTTTCCTTCAGATGGAGAGAAGGCAATATGAACCCTTATTCACCTTGTGCACACACGCCACTCACAGCTAAATATAAACACTCCTCTAGTGTCTCTGGGATCTCATTTTAATTTTAGAAAGATGTATTAAAGAATCGCTCCATCAGAGAAAACTCTGAACCCTTCATTTTTAATGGTTAAAAAAATCTTTATTTCCAAAGTCAACTGTGAGTACTTATGCAGGCTTCAAGTTAGTCCTGAAGAGAAACATTTACTGAGTCACTGTCATAGCATAAATGAAGCTGGGATCTATCTTGATGATTTGAGATCACTTAACTAATCTCTCAGACCTAAAGCCCAGATGTTGGACTAGGTGATGTTTCCAAACTCTTCACAAATATTCATCAGAATTCAAAATACAGAAGTGGAATTTCTGGAAATTCTCTGGAATTTCCCAAATCATATATTATTCTTAAAATACTTTAAATATTCTTCATATCTTTACTTATCTTCATAGATATTTTTAAAATTGTTTAGTTAATAAGCTTTAACTTGATCAATATTTACAGAGAAGTATAGCATATTGAAAATATTGAAACACTGGAAAACACCAGCAAACATTTGGTAATATTCAAATAACATTCAGATATCCTAGCAAAGTTAATAGCACTACAAAGAATCAAAGGCTAAACTCCCCATTTAAGACCTCATTTTGCTTCCAAATTCATTATTTCTTGGAACACCACTCATAGGATTTGTATAAAGTATACTATGTATATAAATTCATTAATATTTATTTTATCTTCATGAATGAGTCACCAACAGCAGCAGACTGGCCCATGAACAGATACATAACAATGGCCTCAGCTATAAGCAAGGCTGGCTGATAGATTAAAACAGCGTTTCCCTCTGTGCTTCTAACCAGTTTCCTGGAAATGTCAACCTTAACCTCAGAACTCTCATGTAAATGAGAGTAAATATTCCTTGCTCTTGCTTTCAATTTGGTGTCAGTGGATTCCTTCTGATCAGTACTTGCTCTAAGTTGATCATTAATCTTTAGCTCTCACAGGAGAATTACACTTTCTTCCTCTTTCCCAATTTCTTGACAGGTTTTCCTGGAGATTTAGAAAAAAAAAATGGGGGTGGCAGTTCAGTCACTTAGCTGTATCTGACTCTTGCGACCCCACGGACTGTAGCCCACCAGGCTCTTCTGTCCATGGTATTTCCCAGGCAAGAATACTAGAGTGGGTTGTCATTTCCTTCTCCAGGGTTAGAAAAACATAAGTTTCCTGAAAAACGTTGGGATGGAATTCCCATGTGGACACAGCAGCTTTGACAGGAGAAAGAGAGCAGTGAAATAATGCAGAGTCTCATAACAGCATTTTGCTATATTTTCCAAAGTTCCCAGCAAAAATATGAGCAACATGAAAAACGGTTCTTCAGCCATTCTTTTCTCTTAAACCTCATTGCCAGCTCTCTGCCCCTCAGCTCCCTCAGCTCCGTATAGACACCAGCTCCCTTTCCTAATAACAGATCCCCTGGAATTTAATTCTTAGTTCCATTTCATCTCTGGTCACAAAAACTGATTCTGGCAAGACTGGACCTAGAACAGGATGTTCAAACCATGTTGCACGGAACCCTCCATGATCAGAGAACACCTGAGGGATATCTGGGGGTGGGGCTTATGCAGCCCCTCATCTCTGCTTTCAAACACAGTAACCCCACATCTGTCAGTTTAACAGAGCTTGTTTTTACCATGAATTGTTTTGTGTGTTTAAAGAAACAGTTTTACTATTAAAAAGAAACAGAAAAAAGATGACAGTTGCTGACTCAGACTGCCCTGCAAAGTCTTGATAACCTCTAGTGGTGCAGACCTTGGGGAGACTGAGGTTAGTTTCAGGCCAGGGCCTGAAAATCTAGTGCAGGATGGGCCCATAGGAAAGGCATGTCTGGAGCCCAAGAGGCTGGCCAAAGCCATCTCCCCTCTGCTCAAACCTGGGTGGTAAACATGGAATGACCCAGCCTTTAAAGCCCAACCCCAGACTGACTGAACTGGACCTTCTTGGTCTTTCTGGCCATATAAACCCAACTGAACCCCTCCAGCAAACCAAGGACAAAGCCAGAAATCAAAAGGCCTGCAAACCCAATTTCTTTATCTCTAAGTCTAATTTACCCCTCCTTCCCCAAATGAGTTTCCTATGATATTGTAAATGCTTCCATGGAGACTGCCAAGTGGGTAGGACTTCCCCTTTCCCCTTCACCTCCTCCTCTTTCTTCCCCCGCAACCAACTCCATTTTCTTTTCTCTCTTCTTCCTTCAGCTAGCTGTTGCTGCAACTTATTCTACATCTGCTTCTTTTTCCAAAAGAACAGAATCATTTCATCTTCTGTTCACAACTTTTGATTTCTTCCCACTGTGTTACAGAACAAATTTGTCATCCAAAACTGCAGTCTACTTTGCCAGTGAATCAGCGTCTACTCTCTCCCTTCCTCCTAGGCCCCACACCTGCAAAGCTCCAGACTGGCTACACTTGTCACTGAACACAACCGTACATTTTCTCTGCTATGCCTTTGGTCACACCGAGTCTTCAGAACGGGTGTCCATCCACACATGTCTACCTGTGGAGATCCAACTTGCTCTCAAGGCTCTGTTGCCAAACCCTTGAGCTGCCACTATTCCTCAAGTTGTTGTCAGTTCCCATGGAAGATGAATGATCTGTCGCAGCACATAACACTCTGCCTTATGTGCAATACATTTTCAATAAATGCAAGGAAGGAATTAAACTAAATCCCCCACTCCCAAAACACACATGATGCTCTTTATGTAGGAAGCTTGAAAAATAGGTTATTGACTAGCTCACCAAATGCGAGAAGATGAAGGAAACATCCCAGAATATTTATGTTGCCTTCAGCCTCAACTTCATGGCATGCATTTTCTCATACTAAATGTAAAGAAACAAAAAGATCCTGGATTTTACACAGGTAGAAAATGCCTCCAGATTTTCTTCATAATTTCATGTATGCTCACTTTATACAGGTTTCAAATCTTACGTTTAGCATTGTCAGAAAAATCTTAGCAAAAAGTCAATAGCTCCCCTGCCTAGGGTAGCAAATTCCCAGAGTACGTTAGCAACAAGAATGCAGGGTAGTGAATACTAAGCGTATTATTCTGGGCTGTATATCCCAGTTACTTGTCTTACCATCCGGCCTCAGTGACTTAGAATGTTGGATTTCCAGGGCAGCAAGTGAATGGAAGACTGACACATAGAAATAGCTCAGAATGATGAAACACATGCTCTGAATAATTCAAAACAAAAACTTTCTTGTTGGATAAACTGCAACTCTGATGATAAAGAGGGATACAATGGACCGGTGTCCACTGCTGCCTCAGTTTCCTCTTCTGCAAAATGGGAATATTAACTACTTGTAGGGCTGTCGTGAAGGTCAGATGACATGTTTTATAAGCTCTGTGAAAACAGGAATTATGTCCTATTTACAGTCCTCACTGTAGTGCCTTGACATGACTGGCACTCAATATACTTCCAGGGATTCCGAAAAATATCTAAATATCTTGAGAAATGTCAGGAAGGAATTCCCGCATGGAAACACTAGATTTGACAGGAGAATGGATCAGGGAAATAATTCAGAATTTCATAGTAGCACATTGCTGTATTTTCAAATCAAAAGTCCTGGAAACACTGGAAATAGATGAACGTGTATGTGAGTGTCCCTGTGCAATCACGTCCAATTCGGCAATTCCACGGACTGTAACCTGCTAGGCTTCTCTGTCTATGGGATTTCCCAGCCAAGAGTACTAGAGTGGGTTGCCATTTCTTTCTCCAGGGATCAAACCTGTGTCTCTCATGTCTCCTGCATTGGAGGGCAAGTTCCTTACCACTAGCGCCACCTGGGAAACCCAATTAATTACTAAAACCCTCAGCACAGTTTGGTATCTACTGAAAGCGGATTCATATTTGTGTATGGCAAAACCAATACAATATTGTAAAGTAATTAACCTCCAATTAAAATAAATAAACTTATATTAAAAATAATAATAATAAATGAAAATTTAATAAATGGAAGCTTTAAAAGCAGACTTTATAAATAAAATGACTCTATCAGCAGATCACATGTGGCAAAGTGCCTACGCACTTTCAGACCAGGTCAGGCTGACGCTGGTATTTATCAGTATTTATCATCTTGTGTGAGGGAGGGGAAAGGCTTTGACCTTTATGGCTATGTGGTCATGTATGCAGCAAGAGCTTTTATCAAACTTAGCTGCTGTATTTGAAGAGCTCCAAGGACTCTTCCTTGATCCTGTAGAGACCTGAAACATTGTGGAGATTTGGGAGAAATTTACACTTAACTCTAAATCCCAGAAGCCCATTGTCCAGCTCCTCATCACCCTCCTATGAGCTCCTCTGAGACTGCTTGGTCTTCCTTGTAGCACCTGCCTTCTCCTGAATTAATAAGATGAGTAGGGAGTCAAGGAACACCCCCATCTTCTGGACAGTCATGGGTGATTTATTTTGTTCTTTTACCAAATATTTACTGAGCACCTACTAAGTGATGGCCCTGCAAATACAATGGTGAATACAACACAAATATGGCCTCAGGCAAAGAGGTGATAATAGTGGAGTGGAGGTAGGAGGTGGAGACAGCTACAGCAGGAGCAAGCAGTGAGATGGAAGAGGGCAGGTCTACAGACAGCGCTAAATGATGCTCTCAAACTGGTCTGGGGATGAGCTCTGGAATCAGTCTCTGGCACTGACTGAGGAGTATGGGGCATCATCTGCTCTCAAATGCTTCTTCATGAGTCTGATATCTGGCCTATTGTCATTTCATTAGAAAAGTGGTTCAAGCAACTCTGAGGCGCATGAGGCTGACCCTCCCTCCTTTCACAGATGTGGCACTGAGGTCCACAGGGACTAAGTGACTTACTCAACACAGTGAAGCTAATTCAAGGCAACACCAAATCCATCAGGGCAAGTCCTAAATCCAGTTCCATACCTGTGGCTCCCACACAGAGTTACCTGAACCATGCATCATCTCCCCCTTGAATTAAAACAGCCTCCAGAAGAGAAGGGACTTAAGAGGAATGACAGCTCCTCATTCCAGCACTGCAAGGACCCCAACTTCAGTGATTCCATGCGATCAGCCCATTATTAAGAGCATCTTTCTGTTCTCATATGCCTCAGCCCCTGCCAGCAGCCCCCAGCTTCATCCTGCTGTAGCTGTGTAACCAAGCTAATTTCACCGGGAGCTGGCTCTAGAAACATAGCTGCTGCTCACAGACATAGAGTGCTTGCTAGGGGCCAGGCACTGATCTAAGTGCCTGCTGGTATCTCAGATGGTAAAGAATCCACCTGCAATGCAGGAGACCTTGGTTGCATTCCTGGAAGATCCACTGGAGAAGGGATAGACTACCCACTCCTATATTCTTGGGCTTCCCTGGTGGCTCAGCTGGTAAAGAATTCTCCTGCAATGTGGGAGACCTGGGTTTGATCCCTGGTTTTGGAAGATCCCCAGAAGAAGGGAAAGGCTATCCACTCCAGTATCCTGGCCTGGAGAATTCCATGGACTGTATAGTCCATGGGGTCACAAAGAGTCAGACACGACTGAGCATCTTTCACACAAACCTGTATAAAACCATTTAATGCTCACAGCAACCTATAACATAATTAGGCACTAATATTATTCCCGATCTTGCCACCAAGGAAACTGAGGTGCAAAGGAAGTAAGCAACTTGCTCAAGGTCACAGAGGTAGTTTGTAAGGATTCAGACTCAGACAGTGAGGCTCCAGAAAGCATGCCCTGAACTACCACTCTATACTTCATTGCTGTTGTTTAGTCACTAAGTCGTGCCTGGCTCTTTGCAATCCCCTGGACTGTAGCTCACCACGCTCCTCTGTCCATGGAATACTCCAGAAAAGAATACTGGAGAGGGTTTCCATTTCCTTCTCTGGTTCTTCCCAACCCAGGGATTGAACCTGCATCTCCTTCATTCTTGACTACTTTGCCACCTGTGAAGCCCACACTATACTTACTCCTGTCTATTATCCACGGCTGAATCAAAACCATTCCAAACTTGGTGGCCTAAGACAATACCAATAGATTTACTCACCATTCTGTGGGTGAGAAATTCAAGCAGGAAAAAGTAAAAACAGCTTGTCTCTGTCCCATGGCACGTGGGGCTTCGGCTGGGATGGCGCAAATGACTGCACCGAGGTTACATGTTTGAGGTCTCAGTGTTCCTTCATCTAGTTTCTCCATGAGGATAACATGGGCTTGGTGGTGTCATGGTGTCAAAAGGGAGCCTTCCAGTGTACAAGTGCTTACTAAGTTTCTATTTGCATCAGACTTGCTAATAATTGGCCAAATTAAGTCACATGAGCCAAACCCAGAGTCCACCACAGGGGAGAGTAGTATGTAAGGGGTGAACTCCAGGAGGACGGGTTCATCTGGGACTGGCAGTGGAGCATCTTACTACACCAGACAAGTGGGACACAAAAGTAGGGTGAGACCAGCAGATCTTGGGGCAGGTTTCTGCTTCCTTGTTTCCCTGTACTGCCTTTTACAATGAATATACTCCCCATAGGAAGAAGGAGCTTAAAGCCAGTGCATATTACATTACAAGGTGTGGGGACAAGACTCTCTAGTGTCATAGATGTTATCATTTTTGGATACAAAGGACAGCATCAATTGATCACAATCTGAATTTTTACCTCATTTGAAGAGACACCAGATAACTAAACTATTCGGGATGCTGAATACATTAATGGAAAATTTTCCTGAAAATAATAGACTTCCAAAGGACTTCAAGATGTCCTATATCAGATGTAAACTGTTCATGTTAATAAAATAAAGTAGAATCAACCCCTACACCCCCATGTCTTTAGCAAACTTGTTGCCCAATAAAGCTTGACTGGAGAAATAGGTAAGTTAATACTAGATTGTTGAGACATCACTTTAAAAACTGAACAGGTCAATAATTTCTGAGACAGTAGGTTGAGAGCTTGAAAAGTTACCTGGATATTCTTCCTTTGCTCAGAAAACAATAGAACCACCTGGAAATTTCAGTCGAGTGAGTATAATCCTACCTCTTTTCCCAAATGATACTAGATGAGTCATTTGTTTCTCTACTGCTTTAATTCCTCAGCTATATTTTTCAATTATGAAGAAATTTTTTAAATTCTAAGCTCTAATTTTACAAGTAGCTTTTGGCCCAATTCCTCGCCTAAAACCAATAAAAGTTTATCATATGTAGAGACAATTATAATTATATAACTATAATTCAGTTCAGTTTTTGTCACACAAGTACATTTTTACACTGTCAGAGCATCATCTTAGCAATGAACTACTAATATGGACATCTATCTATATTGTATATCTGAATATGAACTTGCATTTATTCTGAAGTGTAACTCAAGTTGCATGAGGTACTGTGAAGCAAAGCTATGTATCAGCACACAGAATGATCTGTGTTTAGAACTCACTTGGCCCCAATAAAATCATGCAGAGATAAAAGTACACACTCTTCAAAATATGGAGCAGTTGAATTTATTTACATTACCCTCAGTCAATTAATTAGAAAGAATTCATTGGTGATGTCATTATGTCATGCTTGGGACAAATACATTAGAGAGATCAGACAAAATGTGGCAGCCAGAACTTCCAGGGCTAAGCAGAGATGGTATTTTTCAGAAAGAATTCCCAGGTTAGAGTGGAGAAACTTGTGAGTCATTTTCAACCACTAACTCTTCTCTCTTCTAATAAGTGAGTCCATTGCCAGCAAGTTCATAGTAGATCATAATTCACCATGAGTTCCCTTAAGAAACTGAGTTATCTGTGGTGATTTAAGAGCCTCAAAATACAAAAGAAATGTGTAATTCTGTAAGAGCCTTAGACTCTGTACTTTCAGAAATAGAGACATGCCTACATTCATACTGCCAATTTTCTAGAATTCAAGGAAGAGAGGCAAAATCTACATGCAAAATGAAGAAAATTGTAAGGGTTCTGTAGTGTTCACACATGTACATAGGCACAGCATTTTGGAAAG
The DNA here is from genome assembly GCF_042477335.2 of Ovis canadensis. NCBI lineage: Eukaryota > Metazoa > Chordata > Mammalia > Artiodactyla > Bovidae > Ovis > Ovis canadensis. Next base: position 85,433,045 of record NC_091248.1, read on the forward strand.
ATCTAAATCTGCTGGAGAGATTTCATTCATATCCACTAGAAAATGTGATGATCCTCTGTTTCACCAGAGCAATCTAACACTTTACAAAATGCTTCCAGGCACGCGATCTCATCTGATCAACACACCTTTGCTTGAAAGCGGGTATTAGAGCCCCCATTTTGAGCTGAAGAACACAGGAAGGGGAAATTTTAATCTACTTACCCAAGGTCACACCCCTATTGAGTGGCAGTACTACACCTGGATCCCAAGTATCCCAGACAGGCTTGACCCAAAGAGACTCGATACCAGACAGTTCTCTTCACACTCAGCAGAGCCTCTCCCAGCCACTTCCTCTGTTTCTCTTCGGTTCTTAAAAGTGTTCACAAAAGATCATCCCCACTGCTGAAAAACTCTTGACTCTGATATTTAGTCAACTCTCCATATCCATGGAGTAGGGAAAAGTCCTTTTGAAAAGACAAAATCTCCTAAAGTGAGAATTTGATAAGGCAGTACTTCCCTGGGGATGTTCTACAGAAATTTTTAGATAAGTTGAAATAAAATGTCTTTCAGTCTTTTAGAGCTTTAAGATTCAGAGTCCCCGACCTCTGTGGGTCAAGGTTTTCTCAGTGATACAGAAGGTTTCAACTGGAAGATCTCTCAAGCCCTTTCTGAGCCTATGATTATATGATAATAGCTATAACCCCTAAATCTTCTTTGAGATAGTTAGAACCCAGCTGTTCTACCTCAGCCAGAAATAACTGCTCTTAAGATATTAAGATGTTTTCCTTTTTAGGAAAAGCTATCAAGAAGAAGGCGTCACAGCTTTCTGGAGGAGACAGTACCTGATGCAGCATTTTCCGAGATCAGAGTCACCCTGTTGCACTGTGCCTGCAGGCCAGTCTTTAGGGTCTGGAAAGTGCCCTTTGGCTCATGGACGTCATGCCCTTTGGCTACCCTGTACAGCTGTTGGACCAGCCACCTCCTGAGCCATAGCAGCCAACTGTGAGACCAAACCAAGAGCAGAGGCATTGACATTGGGACCCTTTGGAAATGGAACTTTTGAGAAGTTTGGGCATCTTTCTTTTACCTGCTCTTTAAACCAAGCAGTCAAGTCTGAATGCTTCGTCTCTGTTATAAACTCATATTCCTGCCTCATATCCTCCAGGACCTTAATCAGATCTTCTCCCGGGGCTGCATCCAACTTCATGTTGACCTTGAAGTCATCTGGGACATGATGTTCCCCATCTCCTCTCTAATAACAGAGAAAGAAAATGAATTGGCTGTGACCATCAGAAGGCCAGAAGTGTGCTGACGGGCAGCAGTTCACAGATCTATTAGAAAAAGAATCAGCTTATGTGGTTGTCACTCTTTTACTGGTTTGATTTGGATTCTCATTGTTTGCTGATGACAAAGCAATGCTTTCTTTCCCCTTATAATTTTATATAGCAAACAATAGCACTAGAAAGTTTAAATAAATAAATAACAAAACGTTTAAAAAAGAAGAGGGTTTCACAAAAGAAGAGTTAACATTTATAACTTCCCACCCTGATAGTTGCCTTGTACATGATATTTCACTCAACCTAACCCTCACAACCATGCTATTACTCTTACATTAGAGAGGAGGAAAAGCAGGTGCAGAGAAGTTAGTTTGCACTCTTTCCATGGACCTATTTTGGCAACAGGAAAGATAAAGATCATGAATAATAGGGGCTGTTATTTACATTAGCCTCTATGTAATACAAAAAATTCTGGAGATAGGTGAATTCCTCAGGTAATGAACAGTCATAGGATAGAAAGAATGTAGATTTCTGGTGCCATGTTCCCAAAGTGTCCAATGGAAATGCTATGACAGGGGGAAAGAGTTGATCTGGGAGTTAAGAGATCAGGGTTCTGGTACTAATTATTTTGCTCTTCAAGGAAATACATTTTTAAATGCCATGCTTTAAGTAAGTAGTAATTCTGACCACAAGCTAGGAGATAACAACAATAATAGCAGCTAACATTCATGAGGTGCTTACATCGTGCCAGTCACTGTATCTGGCATTGCCTCATTTTCATCTTTACGATAACCCTCAAAGGTGAGCATATGATTAGCCCCATTTTACAGCTGAGAAAACCAAAGCACCTAAAAGTGACGTAGCCTCCTCAAGGCTATACAGTAAGTGTGGTGTTGGGGTGCGAAACCAAGGAACCTGATTCTAGTGCCCACGCAATAAGCTGCCATGCTTTGAGTACAAGGACCATAGGTATGTGGTTAAAAAGCACTTAGAAATGCAAATACAAAATGCAGATTAAGGGAGAAAGACTTCATTGAAATGCCAGATGCCCCACCAAGAGAAAGCATCATAGTTACAGAGGGTCATTATTATGTCATTCAACTTGCTTCAAGAGCTAGTTCTGCCAGAGGTTACACTTGAGTATCTGAACATTTTGGTCAGAGCACCTGGTATGATCACATAAAACCGCATCTAACAGAAACCCAGCATCAGTGATTTAACAGAGTCAGGATCTGTTTATCTCACGTGACAAGCAGTTTTGGGCTGCACAGTTGCCATGCTGACTTGGGGACCTATACAAGGGCTCCTCTTCCTTTTCCAGGCTGCCACCCTTAAGAGGGTTGCTATCATCCTTGCTTGAAAAATTGATGCTATACTTTCCTACCCCACTATATGAGGCAGCTAGTCACATGTGGTTAATTCTATTTAAATTAAATTGAAAATTCAGTTCCTCAGTTACACTAGTTGCATTTCACATGTTTAATTGTCACAGGGGGCAGATGGTTACTGTATTGCCCAGTGCAGATATAGCACATTTCCATCATCAGAGGATGTTTTGTTACACAGCATTGCTCTAGAAAATACATCTGCAAACTTAGCTGGAAGAAGGGAAAGGGGAGGAAAAACAAGTGAGTGCCAACTGAGACTATGCCCTTTTAACAAAAAAACAATAGCTTTCACAGAGTCCTCACACTGTAGGATTTTGCTTTCATTTCATTGGTCAGAATTACACCACTTCTAGATCCAAAGGATTATTCCTTAATCCAAAGGAGTTTTAACTGGGCCTATCACTGCCCTGAACTAAAATGGGAGCTGTGGGTGAGCAAGAGGAAAGAATATATAATTAGCTAAGTAAGTAGCTATCTTTGCTAGCCCCATCAGTACAGGTAAGTGGTGCTTTAAATTAGGCCAGGTTTCCCAAAACAGAATGACAAGACCAGGCAGGAAACATCTGTCCTTTTACAGATGTGGGGCCCTGGGCAGGCAAAGGCAGTAACGTCAGTGATGACTGCCCCCTGGTAGCTCCTCTCAGGCGTGAGTGAACACTGAAGCAGGAAAAACAATGTGTCTAGACTTGTTCAGAAAGTGCCCTGGTCTTAAGCCCACAGGCCTTCACCAGCTGGTATTTCAGGTTGACAGACTGCGCTGGACAAAGGGCATGGTCATGCTGAGGAGACGGACAACCTGCAGTCTGCCCCACAGCAGTAGCTAATGCGGGCAGTGGCCAGCTTCCCTGAGGTGGCCACCTGGCCTGATACAGCCTCTTGAGTGCACTTCTTCATGGGCTTTCTTAAGAGGATGAGTGTTTTTGCTGGGCTCAGGTTGCCCACAACTGGGGAGGGTTTGCATAATGTGTTCAAATGGCAGGAAGGAAGGCTATAGATGGCTTTCAGGCCTCCAGCTGGCAAAGCACTAAACTCCTGCAGTAAGGAATTCAAATTGTGATGGCCCCAGTATTGGTGATAACAATATCCGGCTGCCTGCACAGGTATAAATGCAGTGTCTCGATATGGCAGTAACAGGTGAGGCCTGGGGTTAGGAGAATGAAGATAAATTTTGCTTCAACATTTTGTCCCTGGCCAGTCTACAGGAAAACAAAAAATAACCGTATATAAATACAAAAGGTTGAAAGGCAATGAGCTTACATGTTCCCCTTATTGTCACCAGTCCTTTGCCTAACTCCAGCTTTTGACAAATGCTTGGTTTTTGCTGTTGATAGAATAAAAGGATGACTTTTATTCATCAGGAGACAAGGAAAATGATTTGTTTGCCCCTAAGTAATTTTTCAAGAGGAAAAGCAATGATGACAGTTATTTCATCTCTAACAGATGCAAGTTCAGCTCAGTTCGGTCACTCTTTGCAACCCCATGGACTGCAGATGCAAACCCATCCCCAAACAGACATCTGGAGGCTGGAACACTGAATTAATACATTGCATCATGATTATATTGATAGCTATTCTGAAATAAGGAGATAGCAAAGAGAAGTTTGAAAAAGCATTTGCAAAGTAAAATCTATGGCTATCTAGAACTTTCAGTAAATAAATATCCAGCCCTGAAACTATGATTCAGTATGGGATGAAGGGTGAGAAAAGTTAGGGGAAGGAATGCTGTTTGATATGTGCTGCAAACCTCTGAAACTTGGAGAACATAAAACCCTTCAGTTCAGTTCAGTTTAGTCATGTTCAACTCTTTGCAACCTCATGGACTGCAGCATGCCAGGCTTCCCTGTCCTTCACCGACTCCCAGAACTTACTCAAACTCATGTCCATCGAGTTGGTGATGCCATCCAACCATCTCATCCTCTGTCATCCCCTGCTCCTCCTACCCTCAATCTTTCCCAGCATCAGGGTCTTTCCAAGTGAGTCAGTTTTTCGCATCAGGTGGTCAAAGTATTGGAGTTTCAGCTTCAGCATCAGACCTTCCAATGAATATCCAGGACTGATTTCCTTTAGGATACACTGGTTGGATTTTCTTGCAGTCCAAGGGACCCTCAAGAGTCTTCTCCAACACTTCAGTTCAAAACATCATTTCCTCAGCACTCAGCTTTCTTTATGATCCAACTCTCACATCCACACGTGACTACTGAAAAAAACCATAGCTTTGACTAGACAGGCTTTTATTGGCAAAGTAATATGCTATCTAGGTTTGTCATAGCTTTTCTTCCAAGCAACTAATGTCTTTTAATTTCAGGGCCGCAGTCACCATCTGCAGTGATTTTAGAGCCTTCCCAAAATAAAGTCTCTGTTTGCATTATTTCCCCATCTATTTCCCATGAAGTGATGGAACCGGATGCAATGGTCTTAATTTTCTGAATGTTCATATCCGTTGTCAGGGTTCTATTTGCCAAAGAAGGTCAAGATTGATTCGAAGACCCAGATGTGTTGATTTCCTGTGTCTGTCATAACAAATGCCACATATCAGTTGGTTTCAACAACAAAAATGTATTGTCTCACAGTCTTGGAGGCCAGAAGTCCAAAACCAAGGTGTCAGCAGAGCTGCGCTTTTCTGAAGGCTATGAGGGAGAATTGGCTCCATGCATCTCCCCTGGCTTCGGGTGCTTTGCCTGAAATCTTTGATGTGCTGTGGTTTGTGTCAGGGTAAGTTCAGGCTTCACATGGCACTTCCCCTGTGTCTTTGTCTCTGTGTCCAAGTTTCCCATTTTTATAAAGACATAGTCATATTGGATTAGGGGTCACCCTCATGGCCTCATTTTAACTTGATCCAGTGCAAAGACCCTAACTCCAAACAAGATCACATTCATAGGGACTAGGGATTAGGATTTCAGCATTTTTTTGAAGGGATGCAATTCAATCCATAACACCAGGCAGGCCTGGTCGAAGAATTACTTCACTTTTCCACTTCATTATTGCAGACTGCATAAAAATTAACTTGACAGTATCACTTCTGTGGGTTTCCCTACTGGCTCAGATGGTAAAAATCCTCCTGCAATGCAGGAGACCCATGTTTGATCCTTGGGTCAGGAAGATCCCTGGAGAAGGGAATGGCACCCTACTCCAATATTCTATCCTGGAGAATCCCATGGACAGAGGAGCCTGGGGGGCTACAGTCCATGGGGTCAAAAGAGTCAGACACAACTGAGCCACTAACTTTATCACTTTTATTCCTTGGGAATTACTCACATAGAAAAAAAGCCCCTCTCATTTTCTGGATGTTTGAAATCTATAGTCCTTTTCTTTACAAAGCTCAAAAACTGCTGTTCCAATCTAGGACTCAGAATTATATATTTCCAATAGTTTTCAGTCGCCTTAACTTCAACCCATTTAAGAGAATCAAGAACTTGAATTTGGAAATTATTCCTGTTTTAATGTTTAGTGACTTCCTTAAAAATTGAAAAGCTTAATATTCAGTTCAATTCAACCAGCCTTTGCAATAAAATTCTCTGGGAATTTGAGGACAAACTCCATGATTTTTTTACCTGGGTGCTGCTAAAAGAAGAGGCCAGAACGGCTGGTCCCTCCTGACCTAACCATTCTCACTGTCACAGGTGGAAAAAATAGAGAACTGAGTGTGTGGAACTCCACTTTTAAGCTAGCAGCTGCATTTTTAGGGAAGCAGTAACAAAATTAAGCGAATTTATTTAGACGGCCCAGAAATCCCCATAAGCCAAACCCAACTCCACATGAATGTTCTTTCTCTTGTCCTGCTACTTAAGGTCTGTTCCCAAGGATTCAAGAGTCCAGAATGGAACTGCCTTCCCTTACTCTCCTCTTTATTTCCCACCCTTCCAACCTCCCAAATAAATGAAGAAATAATAGAAAAATACCCAGAATCACTCTCTGTAAGAAAAAAAATCTAAGAGATCATGGATCAAGTGAGTGTGTGAGGGTTTTGACTTTTTAAAAAATAATCTCCCAGAATACAGCACTTACAGACTCTTTTGAACACTATTAAGTCACCCATCATCATTCTCTTTCCAAAGCTAAATAATCTCAGTTTCTTTAACCTTTTCTCCCTGGTCCTATTTTATAACCTTCTGATAGTGTCTGGTTGCTCTCCTGGACCCTGTCTGAGTTCCTTTTCAATTTTAGAGTAAAAAACTGGATGCTGTCATCAAATCAGTGCTGAACCCATGTGAAAGATGCTATAGAGAGTAAAAACACTGTTGTAGCCTGAGACATGTGGGCAGGGGCAGGGAGGGAGGGCACATGGATGGGGGACAAGGAGAGTATCAGATTGTAAATTCTTAAAAATAAAATGCATGCTATAAACGCCAAAGAGCACTAGTGCTAATTAAACAGGCTTTCCCCCCAGAAACATCAGCGTGTGATATAAGGCACAGGGAATGTGGAGGCTGACAACACCCTTGTTAGGAACAGCCTCGTGTCAGCAGGGTTTGGGCAGCTTACCAGGAGGATGTCAGTAGCACAACCAGTTAGCTCACAGGCCTCTACTTACAACATAATCATGTCTGCTTCCTGACAACTATTGGGCTATTCACTGCATGAGATTTGTCCCTCTTGTCAAGGGCTTTCCAAGAAGCCATTTAGAAACAAGTGACAGTGTGGACGTGGCCGCAACAACGCTGTCCTGCCACAGACTCCTTTGGCCTCCATCGCAACCCTAAATTACGTTTAACTGAACCAAAGCTCTGTACAGCCTTCTATTGCTGCTCCAGGGAGCTCACAGCTTCCCAGGATCACCTTTCTTTGAGCACCTGAGCCTCATGAAGACCTTTTCCCTGTATAGCCAATAGAATAAACCAAGTATGCTCCTTACTACTCACTCTCTTCACTGTTCCCAGTGTATCTCCTTCCTCATCTGTTTCCCAGAGTTGCTAGTCATATTCTAATTTCCTCCATCCACAACACAAAAGGTGAGAGTTCGACCATAAAGAAGGCTGAATGCCAAAGAATTGATGCTTTCGAAATGTGATGCTGGAGAAGACTCTTGAGAGTCCCTTGAACTGCAAGGAGATCAAACCAGTCAATGCTAAAGGAAATCAACCCCAAATACTCATTGGAAGGACTGATGCTGAAGCTGAAGCTCCAATACTTTGGCCACCTGATGCAAAGAGCTGACTCATTGGAAAAGACCCTGATGCTGGATGCTGGGAAAGATTGAGGTTAGGAGGAGAAGGGAGTGACAGAGGATGAGATGGTTGGATGACATCAGTAACTCAATGGACATGAGTTTGAGCAAACTCAGGGAGACAGTGAAGGACAGGGAAGCCTGGCATGCTACAGTTCATAGGGTTGCAAAGAGGTGGACACGACTTTGGAATTGAAAAACAAAAGCAACACAAAAGACATACACATGGAATCTAGAAAACTGGTACAGATGAACCTATTTGCAAGGCAGGAATAGAGACACAGACTTAGAGAACAGAGTTATGTGCACGAGGTGGGGAGGTGGGAAGGGAGAGGGTTGGATGAATTGAGAGAATAGGATTGATAAATATATACACTTGCTATTTAACGCGTAGTCTTGTTTGCAACCCATGGACTGTAGCCCACAAGGCTCCTCTGTCCATGGGATTTCCCAGCCAAGTATACTGGAGTGGGTCACCATTTCTATTTCCAGGGGATTTCTCAACCCAGGGATTGAAAATGCATCTCTTGCATTGGCAGGCAGATTCTTTATTGCCGAGTCACTGGGGAATGCATAAAATAGATAGCTAGTGGGAAGCTACTGTATAGATTGGGGAACCCAGCTCGTGCTCTGTGATGACCTAGAGGGGTGGGATGTGGTGGAATGGTGGAGGGGGGAGGTGGTGGAAGGGAGGCTCAAGAGGGAGGAGATATATGTATACATATAGCTGACTCTCTTTGTTGTATAGCAGAAACACAACATTGTAAAGCAACTATACTCCAATAAAAAACATTATGCAGCCAAAAAAAAAAAAGACTTCATGGTAAGAATGTCATCTTCCAGTCTAGTCTTTACTTATATTGCCTCTAATTTATTCTTCATATTTCTCCCTCCTCCCTCCCCCTCCATGCCCACACTCTCCACCCATTTTACACACAACCATACACATCTCTTCATAAAACCATTTAGTTCCTGATTTGGGTCTCAGATAAACAAATTGATCTTGTTTATTTTACAATTCATTCACATCTCTTCCCTTGAGTGTCCAAGATGTATTTGTAATTGTAATCCAGACCAAGGTATAGATTATCCAAGCACCTGCACACCCCTCCCTCCAGGCTCTCAAATTCACAGGCCTCAGTGAAGTGAAGGGGCATATGTAATCTTGGGTAATAACAGAAAATTTCATGGAAATCCCCAGGTGTTACAGGGTGCATAAACTAAAATGTATCAAGTAAAGCAACAAACATAGGATTTACTGGGAGAATAAAGGTTATGGGAGAACCTCCACTTATTTTTCATGATACAAACAATTCTATTGACTTTAACTTTTCAAGCTGAGACCTTCCTGCATCATTCAGTATTTGATGAAGATGAAATGTAACAGGGTCACATGTCATGTCATTTATAATAACTTAGTATTATGGTTGGTTGGGAAATAAGACCAGGCATACGAGGCTCACAAATTTGCTTGCTGTAAATTTCCAGCACCTCTTTATGATACAGCTGTACTGAGAAAACAGCTCCAACAACATTATAGAGTGTGGCTCATGAATGTTATTAACCATTTATAGTGCATGTTACAAATTTTAAAAGGTTTTCAACTTTACAGACAATCCATAGGTTTATGAAATGAAAGCCACTGAAATAAATCATCCTTGGTAATGAAAGGGAAAAGGAACATGATATAATTTCTATTTGTCAAGATATAATGATGTCACCATCCATTTATACTCTGCTTTTAAAGGTTGAAGCTATTCAACAAATCTCTCCTCAGCCAAATACATCTAGTGCCTTAATGGACCACAGCACAGGTTTCACATATTACCCACCAATTAGAACAGAAGGTAAAACTTGTTTTTTCCTAGCTGAGCAATTCACTTGAACAATAACTTTTAATGTAGTGAATAATAGCAAGACCTTAAAAATGTAATCACTTTTAGATGATCTCTCTGAGTAGTTTGTAGATTAAACACATTTGCTTCTGGAGGCGCTATTTGTATGCCAAACACTGCTTTGATTTATTGATTCCTTTAATCAATAACTCAGTTAATCATTAAAAAGACAGAATATGGGGCTGTTGGTCAAGTTTTACCTTAACAACATGTACCTATATACACGGCTCCCAGGAACAGTTGAAGGGGTTGTTCACTGCTCCAAGAGGCCAACCTGAGGGCCAGTATGGGTTGAAATATAGTCTTCAATCCAGAGAACAATCCTCATCCCGTGACACTGGCTACATTTGTCAGGGGAATGGGGCACATGGTGTCATACAGACTATTGACATCCTTTGTACTTAGTGAATATTGGATTAGGATAGTCTTAGAAAAAACTGTCTTAATTCTGCCTCTATGGCAGCCCACCTGCTAGGGAGTACCATGCATGCTCAGTCACTAAGCCATGTCCAATTCTGCAACCCCATGGACTGTAGCCCAGCAGGCTCCTCTGTCCATGGGATTTCCCGGGGAAGAATACTGGAGTGGGTTGTCATTTCCTTCTCTAGGGGATCTTCCTGACTCAGGAACTGAATCTGCATCTCCTGCATTGTCAGGCAGATTCTTTACCACTGAGCCACCTGGGAAGCCACGGGGCATGAAAGTGAAAAGTGAAAGTGAAGTCGCTCAGTTGTGTCCAACTCCTAGCAACCCCATGGACTGCAGCCTACCAGGCTCCTCTGTCCATGGGATTTGCCAGGCAAAAGTACTAGAGTGGGTTGCCATTGCCTTCTCCGATAGGGCATACCAGGCAACACTAATTCCTCACCCAAAACTCAGTGCTGGTTGAGTGTAAACTGAACATGCCAAAGAGCTCAATGAAAGTCCTGGCCTCATTTAAATTCTGTTTGGTGGTTGAGAACATCATCTCTCAGAACTCTTACAGGAGATTTGTTGTGATTAGGAAAATGTTTTGAGAAGTTCTTGGAATAAAAGTGGAGCTTAAGAATATAAAGTTTCAGAGGCGGAGCTGGGCGGGGCGGGGGGGGGGGGTTGTTACTCTAGACAGTAGAAAGGATAAATGGGCTGTACAAGAGAGGAAAGGCTTCAAAAGGACATGGGGGAAAGATTAGAGAAGAGAGAAAGGGGCACCACAGCCCATGCCTCCTGTTGTGCAATGTCATCCCTTCCTATAAACACCTTCCAGTCATCAGTGAGGTCTACAAAGGTCATAAGATTCTTGGTACAGTTGGTTGCTTGCAAAAAAAATAATAATAATAATTAAAATAATTAAGTGATTCAATTCTGCTTCCAGGTCAAAATAGACACATTAAGTGAGGCTGCAGGGACCATAAAGACCCCATGTGTGTGACTTTGACTCCTTCCAATTGTGAAATCTGGGCCTGAAGACAATCTCTCTTAGCACAGGAGGAGCTTCTCCAACCCAGGATTCCAACTACACTCTCCTTTACTGAGTGATAAAGAAAGATGTTTGTAACAAGTACTTCAGTGCTACACATACATCATCTCATTTAATCTTCAGGTGGAAGATGGAATTATTCATTCCATTCTGCAGCTCAAGAAACTGAGACTTATACACGGTTATAATATCTGCTCAGAGTGACAAAGCCCATGAGGAGTGGAGCTGGGACTGACATCTCAGAGTTCAGTTCAGTCGCTCAGTCGTGACTGACTCTTTGCAACCCCATGGACTGCAGCACGCCAGGCTTCCCTGTCCATCAGCAACTCCTGGAGCTTACTCAAACTCATGTCCGTCAAGTTGGTGATGCCATCCAGCCATCTCATCCTGTTGTCCCCGTCTCCTCCTGCCTTCAATATTTCCCAGACTCAAGGTCTTTTCTAATAAGTCAGTTCTTATGGGCTTTTCTTTCACTGAGCAAGTGCTGTTTAATTTCATAGCTGCAGTCACCATCTACAGTGATTTTGGAGCCCAAGAAAATAAAGTCTCTCATTGTTTCCATTGTTTCTCCATCTATTTGCCATGAAGTGATGGGACCAGATGCCATGATCTTAGGTTTTTCAATGTTGAGTTTTAAGCCAGCTTTTTCACTCTCCTGTTTCACCTTCAACAGGCGGCTCTTTAGTTCCTCTTTGCTTTCTGCCATTAAGGTGGTATCATCTGCATATCTGAGGTTATTGACATTTCTCCCGGCAATCTTGGTGCCAGTTTGTGCTTCATAGAGCAAAACATTTCACATGATGTACTCTGCATATAAGTTAAATAAGCAGGGTGACAGTATACAGCCTTGATGTACTCCTTCCCCAATTTGGAATCAGTCTGTTGTTCCACGTCCAGTTCTAACTGTTCCTTCTTGACCTGCATACAGATTTCTTAGGAGGCAGGTCAGGTGGTCTGGTATTCCCATCTCTTTAAGAATTTCCCATAGTTTGTTGTGATCCACACAGTCAAAGGCTTTGGCATAGTCAATAAAACAGAAGTTTTTCTGGAATTCTCTTGCTTTTTCTATGATCCAACAGACGTTAACAATTTTGTCTCTTTTGGACTGATATCTAACACTTTCAGAATCCAGAGGCTCTATTCTTCTTTTTTTCAGTAGTGGTAAAATCCACATAACATTAAATTCACCATTTTAACCATTTTAAAGTGTACAATTCAGTGGCATTTAGTGTATTCATAATGTTGTGCAACCAATATCACTATCTAGAGAACATTTTCATCAACCCCCACACACAAATCCTCTATGCTTAAGCAGCCACCTCCACTCTCGTCCCCCTACCCCTCCCTCCAACCACCCAGAAATCATTAATCTGCTTTCTGTCTCTCCAGCTTTGCAGAGGCTCTATTCTTATCTGCTATATTGTACCCAGCACCCTGGTGAAATTGGAGGAGGCTTTAGGGTGCTCACAGCAGCTCCCAACCAAGTCATAGAGATTAAGAGCCAGAGATGAACAGAAGCATTGGGCTGTATTGGGAGGGTGAGAGGTTGTCCTGGTAGTTTTATTTGTAAAACTACATTTTCAGTGCCTGGGTGTTTGAGTTAAGATACAGGTTAATTTAAAGATGTGAGGGGAGCTGAAAGTTGAAAGCTTAAGTTATAGAAAAGGATGAAAAGATTTCAAGCATCCACCTTGGTAAATCATGGAGGTGAAGAAAGGGGAGTCATCATTAAGTGAACAGGAACGGCTTTTGAGGAGAGAGAGAGTCCCTCCTCGTTATGATTCACAAAATGATTCACGAAAGTAAGTGCTTTTAACAGTCACAATCTTTTTTTTTAATTTTCAAAATATTATTTTGTTCTCCATACTGTACAGCTGTCTTAACAACCAGGAATCACTGCACTCCGGCTGCAGTAGGTACAGACTATGTGATGTCACTAGGGGAGCAGGAGGAAGGGCACCAGGCACTCGGTGATCAAGCAGCTAAACAGAACAAGACGAGAAGGAGCTAGCGCCAGGGCTTTGGATGCTTCATAATGCACAAACCTCCCGGAATTTTTAAGTAGTAAGTAAGTCTCTATTTCCTAGGTTCATGGATGGTCTTTGGGGTGGTCAACTCCGCTTAGACCACTATTTGGGGTATTCTGAGAAAGGAATTACTCTATAAGCGTGTGTGAAGTTGAAATATAAAACAGCTGTCTGATCCCTGGTCCAGGTGAAAGGTCTCCTAAGCTTTTTTGATTCCCCAAGAATCTGTCCCCTTGTTACTTTGCCAGGTTCTACTCTCCATGTAACACAAGCGTCAATCTTACAACACAGGCTTTCAGTTTTTCTGGAAGAATACAACTCTCTTATTCCCCCATCACAGACAAATCTCTGGGTCCCACTTTTCTTTGATCCCTTCATCTGTAGCTACCTGCACCCAAAGTGAAAGTGAAAATGTTAGTCATTCAGTCATGTCCCACTCTTTGGACTGCAGCCTGTCAGGCTCATCTGTCCACGGAACTCCCCAGGAAAGAATCCTAGAGTGGGTTGCCATTCCCTTCTCCAGGGGATCTTCCCAAGGGATTGAATCCAGGTTTCCTGCATTGCAAGCAGATTCTTTACCATCTGAGCTACCAGGGAAACCTCACTTTCCTCCCTGCACCTACCTGCTGCAAATTAGCCTAAGCAAGCAGTTTTCACCTAGGAGTCAGGGAAAGGAATACTGTGCCCAATAGGATGTTTGAAGTTCACGGAAAGAAAAGAAAAGGTAGCGTCCTCTCTGTCATGATTTGGGACTCATTTTGCCTCCACACAGGCAGGAAAATGGACTATGTGCCCTTCCTCCTGTCCACTCCTGGCACTTAGGCAATGCCTAGCAGGGAAGACCTGAATGCCCAACCGCCTTCATCCTGAGTGACCTGAGCCTTCCACAGAGTGACTGTGGTTTGGATTTCCCTTTGCTCCACCAGCTCTCTGCCATACTTGCTTCAAGGTGCAGCTCTCAGCCACTTGCAGCTTAATCTGGGTCCCGGGAATTTTTCTCCTTCCTGTATTTCTTTAGCACATTTATAATCTATGCCACAAAATCTAGCATGCATGCATGCTAAGTCACTTCAGTCATGTCCAACTCTTTGCAACTATATGGACTATAGCCCTCCAGACTCCTCTGTCCATAGGATTCCCCCAGCAAGAACACTGGAGTGGGTTACCATGCCCTTCTCCAGGGGATCTTCCCCACCCAGGGACTGAACTCACATCTCTTATGTCTCCTGCATTAGCAGGCAGTTTCTTTACCACTAATGCCAACTGGGAAGCCCTACAAAATCCAGCATTTGAATCTAATTTAGAGCATGGTTCTCAAGCCTTAATTTTAGCTCATATTTCTGCAGGTGACAGTGGCTCCTCATAGGAACTGCTTTTGAGGTGAGAAGGTGTAGGCTGAACTCCTCCCTCTGCCCATCATTGTCCAACCTTGGAGAAATCCTATAACTTCTCTTTGAAGAATAGGGATAACAACACTTGCTCCCTCATTTATTTATAAGCATCTAATGAGTCCATTCTGAAGGAGATCAGCCCTGGGATTTCTTTGGAGGGAATGATGCTAAAGCTGAAACTCCAGTACTTTGGCCACATCATGCGAAGAGTTGACTCATTGGAAAAGACTCTGATGCTGGGAGGGATTGGGGGCAGGAGGAGAAGGGGACGACAGAGGATGAGATGGCTGGATGGCATCACTGACTCGATGGACATGAGTCTGAGTGAACTCCGGGAGTTGGTGATGGACAGGGAGGCCTGGTGTGCTGCAATTCATGGAATCGCAAAGAGCTCGACACAACTGAGCAACTGAACTGAACTGAATGAGATCACGCGTGTGAGATTATATTGTGAAGCACACATGAACAATATATTGTCTAAATTTCAAGAGTCCAGGTCTTGTGTCTTCCAATTAGGTTGTGATTTCCTCACCAATCATCATCAATCAACTTTTAAAAATAAGACAATATATTTTTCTAAATTAATTTTTAAGCCAAAATATTTATTTCCAATTTCCTCTTACTGTAAAGGGCTTCCCTGCATCTAAATCCTAACTTGAGTATACCAAACAATTTGGTGCAGGCAATTCTTTTTAGCTTTCTGTGTCTTATTATCCTTATGCTAAGAACAAAATCCCATCTTCTTTCTGTACAATACTATAGGCAGAAGAAAATACACCCAATATGGAATTTGTGAACTGAGATAAGCATTGAGATGAGTGTACCCATTAAAGCAGGTTCAAGGCTACAAAACAACGAACAGTGAAAAGAATATTACAAAAAAGATAGCTTATATTTGCTAAAGAGAACAAACTTTTGGAGCCTTCTAGAAGTGCCTTTTCATATACAATTTATATGCTAATTGTAAATAATTTGAATATATTAGATAAAGCAGGTTCCCTAAGGACCTACTGTTGGTACAATTTATCCTTAAAAAAAAAAAACAGAGTTCAATATTTGAAAAGCCCATATCTCCGCAATGGTCTCAACAGCCTACCTAGCATGCCCACACTGCTCTACAGTTTCCTTTCTTGTTCTATCAGCTCGGCCACACTGGCTTCCCCGCTGTGCCTCCTGAGAACCACCTGGGGGTCTTGACACTGGCTCTTCTCTCCAGGTAGAGTGCTCTATTCAGGACTCCCATGACTAACTGCTTCCCTCCCTTCACGTCTTTGCTCAGACAGTCCATCCTCAGACAGGGTACTCTGACCTCACTACAGAAGTTGAATTTGCAGTCCTCCTTGTTGTATGCTGTTATTCTGCTCTATTTTTTCCATAGCACTGATCACCTCTTAAGACAACAGATAACACACTTTCTTCTTGAATATATCACCTCTCTCTCCCGGGCAGAATGTAAGCTTCACAGGCAGGGATTTTTGTTTATTACTATAGAATGGGGCTTCCAAGGTGGCACACTAACAGAGAATCCACCTGCCAATACAAGAGATATGGGTTTGATCCCTGAGTTGGGAAGATCCCCTGAAGAAGGAAATGGCTACCCGTTCCAATATTCTTGCCTGGAGAATTCCATGGACAGAGGAGCCTGGCAGGTTACAGTCCAGGGGGTCACAAAGAGTCAGAACAACAGAGCACCAGTACCTAGAACAGTGCCTGGGATGTAGACACTCAGTACACTGTTTTGAATGAAAGAATACTAAAGGTGCTTGGTGTTTGTAATGTGGGATCTGACATCAGAGATTTACCTGGAAAGAGAGATTTCCAAGGAGACTTCAGAGATCTTCTGGTGGAAAAATGAAAAACAGTAGAACAGAAAAACAATGGAATAGAGAACATGAAAAACAGGAATGAGAAAGAGGAAATAGAAGTGGAAAGAGGAAGGAAGGGGCGACCATGGCTACCCTTTCCCTCATGGAACCAAATTTCCCACACAATAGGCAGTTTGGTTTTAATTTTTTGTTTGTTTATTTTGCTCTCCTTTAGGCTGGTCAGCAAGGGACTGAGAGTAGGGCTGAAACCATCTAAAGGTTTCTCCCAGTGGCCTGTGAATTCCTGGAGATCAGGGCAATTTGAGCAGCAGCCCAAAAAGATCTCAGCAATAAGATAGTTGGCGAGGATAAATTGCTTCACTCTCCCCATTCCAGAGGCGGTCACCCTCATCCCAAAACAGAGAAGAATAGGAGGAAGGAAGAATTGTCCAGGTCTCTAAATGAGCCATAGCATTCATGGTAAACATCTTCCCTTTGAAAGTGAAAGTCGCTCAGTCATGTACAAATCTTTGCAAGTCCATGGACCAGTCCATGGACTTCTCCAGGCCAGAATACTGGAGTGGGTAAACTTTCCCTTCTCCAGGGGATTTTCCCAAACAGGGATCAAACCGAGATCTCCCACATTGCAGGCGGATTCTTTACCAGCTGAGCCACAAGGCTTCACGATATGCAGGGGAAGTAGACAGTCTCAACCGCTGGACCACCAGGGAAGTCCTCAGGCTTCTCAACATGAACTGGATCTCACAGGGCTTCCAGAGAGAGTATGTGTGTGATAGGAGGAGGGAAGGTGGGGTGATGGGCATTGGGCTTAGTCTGCCATTCTCTTTTATAACCATTCTAAACAGAATTGGATATTCATTCAAGTCTTTACGTGGACAATTATGGGCCTTCTTGAGCAAAGGAAGTGATATTTTCTATTAATAACAATCCATAGTTCAGAATACCCATGCCAACATTTAGCCTTTAGCTTGATGCTTTGTTCTAAAATTTAAGCATGACCTTGGAGAAAAATGAAGGACTTAGGTTCCCTTACTCCAGATTGTATAGGATTCCTTCCTGGTTGCAAGGGCATTTGTTAATTTCTTATTTTTCTTTAGAACCATAACCTATTTCCTAAAGTGTCCTAACACATTTCCCAGATTCAGAAAGGAAGAGAGGAAGGAGGGAAGAAAGAGGAGGAGAATATCACTTATTTTCTTCCCCTGAAATATCATCCTCCCTTTGTCAGTTTCCTTTGTGGATATGAAGCCACCTCTGCAATGCCCTGACCTCAGCCACACCTGAAAGCAGAAGCTTCATAAAGGAATAGCACACTTGATGGAATCAGGTAGGAAGAACATATCAGTCACATTTCTCAAATGAGAACTTAGCGAGATTCAGACTCAGCCTCCACTTAGCTGCGTGTAGGTCAAGAACAATCCCAAATGGTTGGGGTGTGAGACTGATACTTTCTTTAATAAAACACACCAATGGTGAAATCATGATGATGTGTGACAGAAATCAAACCAATATTGTAAACCAATCATCAAACAATTAAAAATTAAAAAACACAGCAAGAGACATGTTGGTTCCCCATTTTTGCTGTTCCCCAATCTCATGCACTCCTCATAAAACAAGCTTAATCCTGTTACACAGTATGGAAGCAGATTTTCAAACAGAAATTGGATTTCCATTGATTGCCAGCTGATGAAATTCTTACTGTACACATGGGTCTGTGAGATGCTTCTTATGCTACTGCTGTGGGCAATATGCTGGGCACCTATGTTTTTTCAAGAGACAGCCACACATTGTAATATAATGCTTGAGGTTTTTATCTTTTCCTATTAGGCAGGAGTCATTTCAACAAGCTCTCCTTCAAAAGAGAACATAACAAGCTATATGACTATGTGTCCTGTACTGTTATGAGCCCCTAGTCACAGTGACTAGAGTTTCGTTAAGCACAGACCTCCCTATAGATTAGAACATATATCTTAAGCACCAATGTTAAAGTTAATGCAAAAGTTCAGAGGTGCAAAATAATTTAAATGTGCCCAAGTAGTAGCAATAACATCTCTAAAATCTCACCAGTGAATTATGGATATGTGGAATATTAAAAATGCAAAGCTAACTCAATTTGCATTCGCAATGCCCCCTAGCTGTTACGGGGAGGAGGAAATTGCTTTCTGCTGAATTCAAGGGCACACTACTTAGTGCTGTATTTAAGTCAAGGAGGAAAATCATTCACTTTTATTCTACCACTTAACTTGTGCTTATGTAATCTGTCTGGCACTGGAGTCAGTTGTCTGATATTATTTTCAATCATAGAAAGAGAATATATAATTCAATCATTACACCTTTATTTTCGCTTGCTTGGTGATCTTCTGGAGTCTTATTACCACCAGTAAACGTCAGTCTGCCATCAATCAGCGCTCAACTCCAGGTCCATTTCTGACAGACAGCACCAGCCATGAGCATTATTATTCTTATTTTTGAGGAGGGGAATGAAGTAAGGATAAGGTTACATTTCCCCAATCAGCTGGGCAGATACTGCATTTCTTCATTTCCTCATTTCTTCAGTGAGACTCCCCACCCATAACCCATCATTTGTCATCCATAAGCCACCTCTCCCCAGCAGGGAAATCCTCAAAGGTAGGGTAGACATGCAAATTAATAGCTAATATATTGCAAAGCCGGAGGCTGCTTTCAACTTTGTGTCTTCTCCCACCTTGTTCTTCCTGCTTTCCAACTAGTCTTTCCTTCAGCTGCTCCTTTTCATTTTCCCTGCACAGTGGCACTGCCTGCTGCTCTTCTTTCAACATAGGGGTGGACTAAGAGCAACTCTCCAGGCAGAACAGGCAACCGTGACATTTCTTACGATGGAAGCTCAATTAAAAAAAAAAAACACACACACAAAACTATGTGAAGGGCCAGGGTCTGTTAAAGGGGGAATTATTTGATTCACAAATAATGTGGAGGTTCCCTGATTACAGTGAAAATAAGAGACAACACATTTTGGTGGCTGAGGTTGGACGATAAATCCCAGTTAAGAAAACACTTGGTGTTGGTCCGTTGCCCATTGATCTTTGTGATTGTGTTTGATGATCATGCTGCTGCTGCTAAGTCGCTTCAGTCGTGTCTGACTCTGTGCGACCCCATAGACAGCAGCCCACCAGGCTTCCCCATCCCTGGGATTCTCCAGGCAAGAACACTGGAGTGGGTTGCCATTTCCTTCTCCAATATTGGTCATTAAGTTGCTTTGTTTCTCTTTTCTCCACATTTCTTTGTATCTGTTGCCTCATCAGCAGTCATTACTTTTTTAGAAAAACTTAGATAGATATACTATGACTGATAATAGTGGATTTTAAGGGCTTCCCTGATAGCTCAGATGGTAAGGCATCTGCCTGCAAGGCAGGAGACCCAGGTTCAATCCCTGGGTTGGGAAGATCCCCTGGAGATGGAAATGGCAGCTCACTCCAGTATTCTTGCCTGGAGAATTCCATGGACAGAGGAGCCTGGTAAGGTACAATCCATGGATCACAAATAGTCAGACGTGACTGAGCAACTAACACTTTCACTTTCTATAAAAAAAAGTGTATAAGCCACACACCTAGGAATTTTGACTCATTAGGTCTGAGTAGAAGGTCTAAGGATCTGCATTTTTAAAAAGAACCCCTCTCCAGACTGTGTGCTACACTAAGTCTCTTCAGTCGTGTCCAACTCTGCAACCCTATGGACTATAGCCTACCAAGCTCCTCTGTCCATGGAATTCTCCAGGCAAGAATACTGGAGTGGGTTACCATGCCCTCCTCCAGGGGATCTTCTTGACTCAGGGATTGAACTCACGTCTCTTGCGTTGGCCAGTGAGTTCTTCACCAGTAGCGCCCCCTGGGAAGCCCAGCCTACTCTTTATGAAACCGCCTTTTGAAAAGCCACAGAAAGAGGAAGATGCTGTGTGTGGTGTGATCTAAATCATCCCTCCACTCCTATCCCTTTCCTTCTCCTCCCCTTCTCCTTCCTCTTCCCCTTCTTTCCTCCTCCTTCCTCTTTCTCTCTCTCTCACTCACAAACACACCTGCTTCAGTCCATGTGATGAACAGGTCAAGTTCGTCTCTTTGTTACTGCCTAATGAAATCAACAATCTTTCTGGAAGATTGACATAATAGGCTAAAAACAGAGAGGGAGAAATTACTCCGAAACATCAAAAAGGCCCAGGGGATCTCCAGAGGGTGGCGTAAGAGAAACTGAATTGGAAATTGAGTCTGGCTTCCTAAAGACAATTCCCCTATTTTTTTCTAACAAATGAAGCATCCCTGGATTTCGTACTTGGTAGCTCTAAACAGAGCACTTAAAGGATAAATAATTGTAATGGGCATAGGAAGAAAGGGGTTATTCAAAAGATATGGAATGTCCTTACATATTTATAATGCATGTGAGCTGAAAGGTAAGACGGGGTAATTAGGAGTATCTTAAACAACAAAAAGCCCATTAGGTCCTTGGAATTTCAAGCTCAGTCTCTAGTCAGATAATATTTTAAAAATCAGAATTCAGGCTATTGTTTTGAAAAATACATCAGATAGAAATGAGAGCAGACAAATGAGAGATTTACAATACCCAAGGTACACAGCTCATAAATTGACTGCCCTTTTTATCTCTGCAGCAGGAGAAATGGGGAAATTCTGAAAACCCCAGAAGAAATAGGCAGGATGTCTAAGTTAAGAATGCAAGGGGGATAGGACTCCCTATTAAAACAAAACACTGCCCCCTTTGCCCTGCACATATCATAACTTACCTGCTTTATTCATTCTAGCTGGGCCTCTCTAGGTGATTTATTAGTTGGTCTGAATTTAGCACAGAAGGAAAGACAACTAGAAAGTGGTTCCCCACAGTATATTTCATGAATCTTACCTTCCTCTTAAAATTCACACATTGTGATTCCCTGAGTTATCATTGTCTTGTCCCAGACATAAGCAGCTTCCATTATAATTACGAGAACCAAGCCTGGATGAAAGCTCCTTATCATTGATTTTAGCACAACTAAAACCAAATGAAATCTGTCCTTCCTTACCACAAATTTATGAAATAGTAAGGGACTTCATTAATTCAAAACTATAGAACCCTCTGAGCATACCTACTGCTTTCCTTTTTCCAGGTCTAATGTGCCTTTTGCAAAGCTGGAGGCTGGGGGCAACAAACAATCTTAACTCTTCAAGTGAGAAAATATCCTCTCCTTACAGGAAGGACTCTGTCCTCATGGGTCTAACAACATACCAAAACCATAACAATACAACATCATGGTGTCCGTACAATGGGAATTATATACATATAGTAATGGGACAGTCATGCCATCTCAAAGGAAAAGAAATGGTTTAGATCCATGATACAAGCTGGGATGATAAATCAGAATGCTGCTAAAGATAGGGCAGCATAATGTGGAAGCTAGCCCAAGGGGAAACTGTTAAAACATAGATAACACTGGGTTAAAGCTACAGAAAAATGAAAAGGGAAAAACCAAACTGTTTAAAAATTAAACATTTGTTTAAATATTAAAGTAAAGTTAGGATGACAGCAAAATCGATATTAAATCAGGCCTGGAAACTTTTATGACCTCAAACCCTGGGCTTCCTAACTGCTAGTGTCATAAATGATGTCACTTTTCAGCACAGTCGTGGCTGCCAGCAGGCAGGTCAGAAATGCCAGCTTTCATTTAAATTGTCCATTTGTGATGTAATTTAGCATTCAGTCTCAGGGACAAATGTCACTGTTCTCTGGGCACCAGCCCCTGAAAGTGCTGCTGTAAGCAAAATACTTCCCCTCCTGATTCCATTCCGCCCCCAATAGCATGGTTTCCAGAGGGGCCTGTGAGTTCTCCTGGGTTTGAACAAAGATTTGAGGGCCATATAAATGAGTTAAGACTCTTTTCCAGTTGGTGAAGACAGAGATTTTGAGGAAACTCTTCTGGGGTGAAAGGAAAGGGAGCTGTGAAAAGCTGCACCTGCTATAGAACATTTCATGAGCAGGCTGGGATTGGAGGCCTGCGATGCGGACACACGGGGTTTCAGCCAGGGGCAGCCTTGAGGGACCAGCTGCACCAGGGAACTTGCTGGAAAGATGGAGGGAGACTTCTTTTGTTCCCAACCTCAGCCCCTTGATTCTTAGTCCCATCTTCCTCCTCTCTCCAAGTACCTCCCCAGGCCCTGTTATGTTGACTTCTGAGGGCTAAGTTGCTTCTGTCGTGTCCGACTCTTGGCAACCTAGTAGGGCAGCCTGCCAGACTCCTCTGCCCAGGGAAATCTCCATGCAAGAATACTAGATTGGGTTGCTATTTCCTTCTCCAGGAAATCTTCCCAACCCAGGGATCAAACCATGTTTCCTATGTCTCCTGCACTGTAGGCAGAGTCTTTACTGCTAATGTCACTTGGGAAGGCCCTTGAAACAAAGAGACTTGCTAGGATGCTAACATGCTCTGGGAAGAGCAACAGCCCCCTTTCTCAGGTCTGTCTTGTACAGGTGATGGAGTCTCTTGAGGCAGGACTGTCTGCAGCGGAGGTAGTTGCCTCCAGTAAGTGAAGGTGGACCTGCTTTACATTCTTCAGATGCAGTTTCAGCAGAAGGTAACATGGGATTCTTCAGTTATGGTGGTCCAGTCCCCCGCACCCCCAGAGATGTGTCATTTAACTAAGTGGGCACTCATTAAGGTCCTACTAGGGTGGAACAAAGGAAAGATAAAATTTGGAGCAAGTGAGTGAGTGTGTTGTGTGGATGTATGAATGTTTGGAGAAATGGTGAAAATGAGAGATTAGTTTGCTAGGGTTCCATAACAAAATACCATGCACTGAGTGGCTTAAACAACAAAAAGGTATTGTCTCATAGTTCTGGAAGCTGGAAGGCAGAGATCAAGGGGGCCGCAAGGCCATGCTCCTCCTAAAGGCCCTGGAAGAATCTGTTCCAGGCCTCTCTCATAGTTTCTGAAAGTTCCTTGGCTGGTGATAGCATAATTTCAATTTTCATATGGCATTTTCCCTGTGTGTCTGTGTCCAAATTTCCCCTTTGGACAAGAAAACTAGCTACATTGAATTAGAGGCCCACCCTACCCCAGTGTGACCTCATTGTAACTAATTACATGTGCAAAAACATCTCCAAAAATGTCGCATTTTGAGGTACTGAGGGTTATGACTAAACATATGAATTTGAAGGGGATACAATTCAACTTGTAATAGAGACAAACAGGGGTAGAAATCAGGAAGGAACCAGATAATGAAAAACATAGAGAATGACCTTGAGCCCTATGGGAGCAATGTGTGCTCAGTAAAAAGGGAAATCAAAGACTGGAATTTGTGCAGGAAGGAGCATTACTTAGAGCTAAGAAGCCGTTCCTGAGACACCAGTGAATACTTGTTCTTCTCAAACAACACACTCGTTTATTTTGTATTTGCATTTCTACTCAAAATGGAATGACGTTCATTAAAAGTTCTTAAAATTACAAGACCATGAGAAAGAGATCAGCTGTAAGAACTATTCCAAAAAGAAATCAGTGGTCAATTTATTTTCTCCTACAGGGACAAAAGAAAACACAATCAAAAAGGATACATGGAACCAAGAGCCACACAAAATATGGCACTATGGCCCTGCCTATTGGTGTCACCTCATCCACTGCCTGCTTAGGATGGGAATCTGGAACTTCAGAACAAGCAAGAAGAAGAATGCAAACTAAAGCAGTGCTAATCCCCTAGAGCTGCAATTATGGAAGTTCAAAGTTACACTCAGAGATGATCCAGATTTCTATAAATGGCATAGAGTTGTTACACTACAAATTTTTTAATCACAAAAGTTACTTCAGCCCAAAATTCTAGAATTTTAATTTTATTTTGCAGTTTTCATTTGCTTGGTTTAGAATAGGACTCTCCCTCCCCAAAGCACATATCCCTACACCTTTGGTCCACTATAAACATATGGACATGATCCTTCCGGTAAAAGAGATGTGTTCCAATAAATGTTGGTTGTAATAAATGCCTCTGTTTTCTGTCTGCTCCAGTTCTGTCAAATCTGTGTTCACAAACGGAGGTAGACAAGGAAATTATCCAAGAGAGACACGATTGTAATTAAAACAGCATAAACGAAACACAGCGTTGATTTTTACAGGTGGAAAACAATGTCTTCGATCCACGTCCTATGTAGCCATTTCCCTGGAGAGAATGTGCCATTTTTATTTTCTCATCCAGAATATGAAGGCCTGATGTTTTGCTCTGGGGGCAAGGGTGGGAGGATTGTTGCACAGGGGTTATGAAAAGGGGTAGCCTCCAAACGCTTATAAAAAGATCAAAGTTTGAGGTGTTTTTTTTTTTTAAGTATATACTCCCTGACAGCTTCTAATACAACAAGGAAAGGCTCTTAGGTAAGCAAAAGATGATTTGCATTTAGGCTCACAAAAGCATGAGTGTTTATAGCCAGTTCTAGGAGCAGGTTGTGATGGTGACCTTTTATGTCCCAACAGAGGCAAACTCTAGCAGGTGATGCCTATGAAAGATTTAACGTCTGCTCTGTGGAAATGTTTCTTTTATGCAGGCACGGGATTTAATCACTTCTGTCAACATTTAATAGGTCCTATTTTTACTTACATAGAGGTTGGAGCAAATAAGAAAATCTATTTAATCTAGAGTTCTAATATATCAGGCTCTGCCTTTGAGGAGATTCACAATGTCCTTTCCTATCCAGGTGTATAAATTTACCTTATGATGTTACTTGACTTTAGTGTAATAACACCAAATTTCTATTTATTAGCTGGGATATTTTCAGTTTTAAGTAACTGAAAACCCAATCAAATTCATTCAAAGAACAAAAAAGCTGCATTGGCCTGGTTAACTGCTAAGTCCAGAAAGGCAGAGTGGCTTCAGGCATGGTTTCCTTCAGGTGTAGATTTTTACTAAATTAAAGCCTTTCAGGTAAGCCTGAAGCACCTCGGACAGAAGCATCACCCCAGAGTGTGTGATCCTGGGGATTGTTTGGAAAAGGAAACTGTTGCCTAAACACTGGCCAAAGGTCTTTCTCTTTTTAGCTGGAGCAGCAGAGGAGTTTGTTTGTTTGTTTGTTTGTTTTAAGTAGTAGCTGATTTCAACAGAGAAGGCAATGGCACCCCACTCCAGTACTCTTGCCTGGCAAATCCCATGGACGGAGGAACCTGGTAGGCTGCAGTCCATGGGGTCGGTAAGAGTCGGACACGACTGAGCGACTTCACTTTCACTTTTCACTTTCATGCATTGGAGAAGGAAATGGCAACCCAGTCCAGTGTTCTCGCCTGGAGAATCCCAGGGACAGGGGAGCCTGGTGGGCTGCCGTCTATGGGGCCGTCTATGGGGTCGCACAGAGTCGGACACGACTGAAGCGACTTAGCAGCAGCAGAAGCAGCAGCTGATTTCAATGAACTAACATAGAGCAACTACAGCAAGTTTGTCACCTTATCAAACCCCTGATGAATCACTGAATCACTCAAAAACATGTATTTTCAGCAATGTAAGTTTTCTGTTTTCAAAGAACTTTAAAGACAGCATTTGATATAAAGAAGTAACACCCATCATGATAATATTGAACTTGCATAATTTGTTTTGGACTCAAAGTTGCATGTGTGTGTGTGTGTGTGCGTGTGTGTGTGCATGTGTGTGTGTTGCTCAATCGTGTCCAACTCTTTGCCACCCCATGGACTGTACCTGCCAGGCTCCTCTGTCCATGGAATTCTCCAAGCAAGAATACTGCAGTGGGTAGCCAGTACCTTCTCCAGGGGATCTTCCCGACCCAGGGATTGAACCCAGGTCTCCCACATTTCAGGCAGATTCTTTACCATCTGAACCAACAGCAAAGCCCTAAAGTTGCCCTTGGATTCCTCAAAAAAAATCCACCTAACCCCCTTTCATTCAGAAGAACCTTGAGCCCTTCAGAAGGCTCCAGGTCACTGCTGTTCTCTATCTTCACTGCCTCGCAGACTGAACACATCCCTGCTGAGAACAGTTAATACTCCGTTTCATCTCAGCTGTGGCAAGGATGCTCCAATGGCCCACCCCCAAAGCCATGATGGCCTCTTCTGTTATCCTGTCCGTGAGGATGCTGGTTTCCCATTTCATACATCAAAGTTCTCATGCGGTTCCGGCTGGAGGCTGAGTGTAGGCAGTTTCCAGGAAAGATAATGGAACGTGCAGCAGATGACTTTGCTATGCAAGGCCATGAAGGAAAAGGATCAATGTCCCAGGAAGTCTGGTGGTCTCATCTTCTTGATCCCCTAAGAAGGAGAGATGACAAGGAACCCTATTCCCCCTTTGGCTAAAGGATGGGGCCCGGAGACTGCTGAACCAAAGGCATATTCCCTCTGTCCCCCAACCTCAGCCACCTTACAACCCCGACTGCCCAGCTGAACCCAAAGAACTCCTCATGGCTATAAAGTTCCCTGTAGCCCAGAAGCCCTGGGTTTACAGTGAACCCTCATTAAAGTGTGCTCCTGCAGCCAGACTGTCAGTTTCAAAAGAAAACTCCTTTTAATTTTAACTAGAGCACTGGGCACCAGAAACAGTAGAGAAAGGGGATTCATTTGTGAGTTTCTATGGCAGATTACGGGTTTTGTTTGCTCCTTTACACCACTTTTCAGTCTGTCATTTTGCTAAGGTTAGCCCCAGTGTAAAACGTTCCCGTAATTATGCTCGGAAACACTCCCAGCCTGCCGCATGCCAATAAATGCCTGGAATAACTGTCAGGCTAAATGAATCCCATTTGGACAAAATGATTATTGAAAGTTATTTTAGTTCCCTATTAAGCAGTTGCGGAACAGAGCTGTAATCAAAATGTTTATTTCAATTAGAATTATTATGGTCAATAAAAAGCTCAAGTAGAAAGTAAACTACACTTTATCAAATAAAGTAAAGGCCACAGCTAGTTAAACTTCTTGTTTCACATGGCCTCTATCCTGGAGTCTGACAAGAGGCACATTATCAGCCTTTTCCATAGTATATTAACAGCTATTATAGCCCAACCTCTATCTAGCAGATCCAGAGTCACTTGCTCTGGACAAAAACCCCAATTCTTTCCTGATGGTTACCATGGCTAGCAAGCGGGCATGAGCCCCTCTGACTCTGTAGCAACACAGTGGGGGAGCACCCCTCACACTGAATGGCTGAGAAAAGGCCATGGGGGTTATAATGCCAACAGCAGTATTTATTCACTACCCTGTCCCCAGGACTGGCTGTACACAAGCATTCTCCTTACTTTAGTACTGATTTCTTTTCTTGTGGATCCCAGGAAAATGCTTTTGCTTATTCGGTCAATGCAGTCATCCTCATCAGAAAGCAGCTTTTGGGGGTTTTCTGTTTGTTTAGGGAGAAATACAATAAAATACAATATAAAATACAAAATACAATGAAAGATTGTATTTCTATCCTACGATGATCTGCCCTTGAAGTGAAAGTGTGGGTTGTTGTTGCTGTTTAGTCCCTAGGCTGTGTCCAACTCTTTTGCAACCCCATGGACTGTAGCCCTCCAGGCTCCTCTATCGATGGGATTTCCCAGGCAAGACTACTGGAGTGGATTGCCATTTTCTTATCCAGGGGAATCTTCCCAACTCAGGGATTGAACCTGCATCTCCTGCATTAGCAGGAAGATTCTTTACTACTGAGCCATCAGGGAAGTCCCGAAATCTTGGGTACACACAGTCAAATTACTTTTTCCCCCTAAATCACAACGATTTTAGTTATAATCCTCCATGGCTAGAAGTACTGTGTTGTTCTTATAAATTCCAGTGCCCAGGCCATACCCAAAGTCAAGTTAGAATCTCTGAAGTGGGACCCAGGCATCAAGGGTTTTTAAAGTTCTCCAGGACATTCCAATATGCAATTAATGGTGGGAATTCTACTCTAGGACAGTGGTTCTCAAAGTGTGGTCCCTGAACCAGCAGCATCAGCATCACTTTGAAAGTTGTTAGAACTGCAAATTCTCAGCTTCCATTTGTCAGTTACTTTATCAGAAACTGGTATGGGGCCAAACAACGTGCGTTTTAACAAGCCTCCTGGTGGTTATCTCCTGATACATGCTCAAGTCTGAGAACCATTTCTATAAGGGATCTTCTTTGAAGAGGAAAATAGAGCCAAAGACGTTTTATCACCTGCTCACATATTAAGAGAAGCCAGCATTTACCCCTAATAGAATAGGAGCAAGATTAATAAACCAACAGTGTCCACTGATTGTCTGCCTGAATGTTAAGACAAAGGATATATGAAGAGATGCTAAAAGCATGTCTTAATTCCCACCCAGACAAGGAAGAGGGTCTCTAAGAACCATCATCAGAAAAGCCAGGGCTGGTTGAAAAATGATGAGCCAATGAAGCCACAATCTACAATCACAGTGTGAAAGGAAGTTCAAATGGACAGAATAATAGGTAAGCTGGCGTCAGGTAAGCATTTGCTTCACCACTTCACTTATGTACAGCAGTTCTGACTTCTCATTTCTAGCTTCCCAGGGTCCCCAGGATTCTCAGAGTACCTCAGAACAGACAAGGGAATTAATTCATGCTGAGATCTAAATGACCAACAATGACTTTGTGTTCTTACATTCCTTGCTTTATTTGGATATTAAGCAATGTTCCTACAATATCGATACTTGGACACTCCTTGCATGCCAATTGCTGGTCTGCTGCTAAGTCGCTTGCTGGTCTAAGCCTTTATAAATATATTAACTCATTGAACATGCATAACAATACTATAAGTACTAGTTTATACAATTTCACAGGTGAGGAAACTGAGGCAGAGATGTTAAGTAGTTGTCCCAAGGTCATGGCCTAGCACTAGGCAGTCTGGCTTTAAAGCTGAACCATTAGGCTAAACATCCTCTCAGAACAAATGGGCTTTTCAGATGTGGAACTCTGGGCTGGAAGATTTGGGGGAGGAGCTCTTTAAGAGCTAGTCTCTCCACATCTGGCAGCTAATTGCCAATTCTATCTAAATATCAAGTCAGATTGGCCATACCTTTCTCACTTTAGTGGGTTGTTCTCTCCTTAGAAAATGTGTAGTGCCAGTCTCGTCTTCATAAACTTATCCTGTTCCAGCTATTTCCCTAAATATCAGACTAATCCGCATAAAAATTCTGAACTAACTACTTTAGAAGGATTTGCTTTTCTTATAAAATTATGATCCAGGTCTAGGGCTTCCAAGACATAGTTCTTCAAACTCAGAAGCATCATAGAAGGAGCAGGTTGTGAAGCCCAACATCATCTCCTCTGAACAGAGCTGTCTTGGCCTGAGTGGAGGAACAGAATAAGGTTTTAATTTTTTACTCCTACTTTTCTCCCCTTAAGTCTTTGTTAGTCTTTTTTTCGGAGAAGGCAGTGGCACCCCACTCCAGTACTCTTGCCTGGAAAACCCCATGGACAGAGGAGCCTGGTAGGCTGCAGTCCGTGGGGTCACGAAGAGTTGGACATGACTGAGCGACTTCACTTTCACTTTTCACTTTCATGCATTGGAGAAGGAAATGGCAACCCACTCCAGTGTTCTTGCCTGGAGAATCCCAGGGACAGGGGAGCCTGGAGGGCTGCCGTCTTTGAGGTCGCACAGAGTCTGACACAACTGAAGCGACTTAGCAGTAGCAGCAGCAGCAGCAGCCTTTTTTTCATGAAATAGTGTTGAATTTGACAGAGGTATCATGTTCTGGCTTATGGAAAATCTGTCAAAAAGAGACAGTTCAATTTCACCCCGTGGCTAAAGACCACGGAATCCAGTGGTTCATTGTTACCCCATAGAGTGCTTCCATAAGTATTGCACATCAGCATCTTCTTAGTAAAAGACTTCTTGAACTGGCTGGGGATGAGCTGGGGAAGGGCTGGGGTGGCAGCTCTGAGTAATCTTCAATTTTTATCCCTTGACAGTTTAATTAAGATAATTTAACAGCCTGTTAAGCACAATATGCAGAATTTCCCACTAGAAGCCAATGAGGAAAGAGTCTTGGGGAACAGAGGGATACACGTGAGGATGGAGATCCAGGCAGCAGAGTTGGAAGGAGTCAGGGTTATTATTCAACCCGATGACTGTGACTTTCCCAAGGTCACACAGTTAATTAGTGGACTCCCCGGATCCCACACTGTATGACACACTCTGGGATGTTAAATGGTACTATTCAGGCATAGCAAATTGTGAGCACTTTTCTAGAAAATCTCAGCATCTGACCTCAGAAATTCAGTCAGTTTCAGCAAAGCCTTGCAATGGGAGAAAGGCTGAAGGAAATACCAGTGACATGACTCAATGCCTTGCGATCTTATTTCAGAGCGGGAAGGGGTTGCCGGCTATAGTCAGAGAACCGCTGTCTCATCTTGTCTCCTGGTTTTACTGTGTGACCCGCACAGCAGCTGCCTGCGTCATGCATACTCTGCAGACACATTAGGCCTCCCCAAGCCTCTATCTATGAGGCTGTTTAGAAAAGTACCTCCTGCTCAGGCTTGTGCAATCAGAAGTAATACCTATGCCCTGAAACATTTTAATCAAAAGACACTGTCAGCTCTGACATTCAGAAGTTCAATTCTTTGGCTAAAGTCAAAGAAGAAGAAATATTATATATCTTTTATGTAGACTCTAAAAAGAAATGAAACAAATGAACTTACAAAACAGAAAGAGACTCACAAACTTAGAAACAAACTTATGGTTGCAGAGGGGTGGTGGGTGGGAGAGGATGGAGGGAAGGGATAGCCGAGGATTTGGGGATGGACATGTACACACCGCTATATTTAACATGGATAACCAACAAAGACCTACTGTATAGCTCATGGAACTCTGCTCAATGTTATGTGGCAGCCTGGATAGGAGGGGAGTTTGGGAGAGAATAGATACATGTATATATGTATGACTGAATCCCTTTGCTGTTCACCTGAAACTGTCAACAATGTTGTTAGTCAGCTATACCCCAATACAAAATTTAAAAAAAAGACCCTAAAAAGCTTATTTTTAAATTCTACCTTTTGAAAATAAGAGTTTTCAGTCTGATAGATAATATGCCTTTGCCCTAAAAGTAGATGGCATTTACCCTATTCTCCAGAAATTATGCCATCAGTACTTTGATATGTGCTCAGCACTTATTAGGATTCATTCTGATTATTTATTTCCAGCTTAATTGGCTAGATGCATACATATATAAAATATAAAAATATACATGATGGATTTCAAATTCACTTGTAATAGACTGAGAACTTCACAATGCAAGCTCTTAGATTCTGGGTGCCACTAACCCCTTTTTTTCCACATTTAGGAGTCAATAAAAAAGAGGGTGGGCAGTTTCAGGGTACGAGACTAAGTTAGGGAAAGTCAAGGATCGAGGTGAGCCAGGGCAGGCCAGCAGGGAAGGCAAGGGTCAGAAATTCTGGCTTAGTTTAAAAGGAAATGACCCACTGTTCAAAACAACTTTATGATAACTGGGCAAAAGTAAAATAGAGGGAAGGGAGAAATGCCTGCGTGTGTAAGAGCACGGAATTGCAGAAGTGCCTAGGGAGCACTGAGAAGCTCAGTTAGATGGGGTCAGTGGCTGGGGATGGATGGTGGAAAGAGACAATAAGGATATGATGGGCAAATAGGCAAAGTTAGTTGAGACTAGATGGTGAGAGTCTTCCTCATCTTCCCTGAAGCCTTCCCTGACTACACAGGCACTGAATCACACCTTCCTGTGAAACTTCTAACCTGTATTACCCAAACCTTAAAGTCACTGGTACGTAATTAACAGATTCCATACTGTTACTTAACTCTGTATTTTATGTTTCCGCATGTCTTCATTTTGACTCTTTGAGTACATTATCAACAATTCTCAGGGGAGGACTTTCCTTCGATAGTTGTAACTACAATAGGAAGATACACGACACCTTAAGCAATAATGACAACAGCTGTTAAGGAATTTCTACATGCAGAAGTTTCTTGTGCATTGTATCTAATTCGCAAAACAATTCTAGGAAGCACATACCATTTCCATTTTTTAAATGGGTAAACTAAGGCAGGAGAGGTTAAGTAGCTTGCCCAAGGTCACAGAGTTCTAACTGGAGAAACCAGGATTTGAAACTGTCTGATTCTTTTGTGACCCCATGATGGTAGCCCTCAAGGTTCCTCTTGTCTGGGATTTCCCAGGCAAGAAAATACTGGAGTGGGTTGCCATTTCCTCCTCCAAATGATCTTCCCAACCCAAGGACTGAACCTGCATCTCCTGTGTTGGTAAGCGGATTCTTTACCACTGAACCACCCTCAGCCTGCCAATGCAGGAGATGTGGGTTTGATCCTTGGGTTGGAAAGATGCCCTGGAAAAGGAAATGGCAACCCACTCCAATATTCTTGCCTGAGAAACCCCATGTACAGAGGAGGCTGGTGGACTATAGTCCATGGGGGTCACAAAATAGTCAGACATGACTTAGGGACATAACAACAACAGTCTGTTTCCAGTGTTTGTGTTTTTTAAACCATGACACTCTACCCATTTCCCAGCAGGTGCTTAAGAAGTCTTTGCTGAATGAATGGGATGAGTGGGTATCAAATAAATTATTTTTAAAAATTTTAGTCCATTATTTGAAATGCTATGAATACATTTATTTAATTCTTCAGCAACTAAGAGATTTTCTTTACCAAGTCACCAGTGGGCTGTATATTCAAATGAAAATAAAAATCCTATGAGTATTTTTCAGTAGAGATCTATGAAGAAGAAAACTTATTTCATGATCTTGATAACTATCGACTTTGTCCAGGCCTCTGGGCTTTTTTCTCTAATATATACGGAAGCTCTCTGAATGTTTGTCTTCCTCTTCCAGGGACTTAGGCAATCTGATATTACTCTTCATCTCAGAAACATCTCAATAATAAAAACAAGAAATTAATCCCTGCAAGATCAATAGGGAAGGGCTTGCAAATGCTACATAGCTGGCAGTTGATGGTTGATGGTAAAAGATCAATCAATTCTCCAATTCAGAGAACAGCCAGGGTGGAGCCGTCATCTCTGGCCATTCACCCAGACACCACGAGGAGCCAGGAAACTTTGAGAGAAGGACTCAGAGAAGATTTCCATTAGAATCCTACAATGATGGGTGGTGGGAGCCTCTGGAGCTGCAGAATTGCACAGTGCTATTTCACAGCCAAATGCAGGCACTTGGAAATTTGAACCTATTACAAGTTATCTTTGGCTGGGAAACAGGATGAACAAAAAATGAAGGTGCTGACAGTTTTGACAAGTGCCAGAACAAAATGGAAGTCAGGAAAACAATCAAAAGAATGCAAGCAATGTGACATTCCTGCATCCTTTATGCTTGTGAGGGAGGCGGCGGCTTCTCTCTTAAGGAAAAGCTTCTCTCTTAAGGAAAAGCCCTTGCTCCTAACAACATTCTGCCAAGATGAGAAGTCTTCCCATGCAATCCCCTTTCTGCAGAGCAGCTGCGGAGGAAAAGCACCATTCTTTCCCATGATTCTTGTGTGTTTTGACTGATGCCTGTGAAAGAGTTTAAACTCAGTCAGGCTTTCAAGAGTTGGACAAACAAATCTTGCCCAGAAATGTCAGGCTTCAATAAATTATCATGTCAGTGTCTCAATTTCAGCTCAGTGTTTAGACTGGAAGGAAACCAGATGAATAAAGCAAACCTTTAACTCATACTAACATATATTCATGTTCGATCACCATGTAAATGACCAACTGCTGTCAGATCACCAGTCATATAGGTTACAACAGAAGCAACTCCGCAGCAATGAGGCTATAAAAGATGATAGACAAGATATAGTTTAGCATATGAATGAGAGATGTTCAAGATGGCTGTGGGGACTGGTCACTTATTTTAATAACATGGCTGTTCATGAATACATAAGAATGTTTGTGAAGTACATAAGCCAGTGTTAAATGCAATGCTGGAAAACTCAAACCCTGTTGCTAACTAGCTACGTTATCTTGGAAACATAAGATAAGTAAACATAAGGTTTACTTAACCTCCCTGACCTTTCATATGTAAAATATGTATATTAATTTCTTTGATGTCTGAGGGAAATATGTTTGTAGGCCAAAAATTTAATATCTTTGACATCTAGAAAGTACTCAATAAATGGTGGCTATAAAAATTATCATCATTAATGATAATAATGAAATAAGATCAGTTATTAAATAGCTATAGAATCTTGAACAGTTACTTAACCTTTCTGACTCTGGGTTCACTCATTTAAAATTGAGGTATGTTACACTTCATAGAAACGTCCCATGTGGCTCAGTGGTAAAGAACCCCTCTGCCAAGGCAGGAGCCTTGGGTTCAATCCTCGGGTCAGGAAGATTCCCCTGGAGAAGGAAATGGCCACCCACTCCAGTATTCTTGTCTGGAAAATCCGAGGGATAGAGGACCTTGGCAGGCTACAGTCCATGGGGTCACAAGGAGTTGAGCATGACTTAGTGACCAACACTTCATAGGGTTGTCAAGGAGATAAATGTGAAAATATGAAAAGCATCCAGTGTAGTGTTAGGTACACAATAGGTGCTAAATAGATGCAACTACTTTTCAGTGACACTTATATAGCAATATGAGCTTATTTAATCCACAAATGGGAGAGAAGTCAGAATAAAGTATCAAATCCACTTTCACCAAGAAACTACTTGTCTCTCTGTTTAAAACCCTATTATAATCTGTTTAAAATATAAAATAAAGATGAAATCCTGATGTAGATTAAATTTGTAGTTAGAAACACCAGACATAAAAATGCATTCTTATGTGGTATATTTATAATGGAAGATAAATAAAATGCCTGCAAGTAGTAAGAAATTAGAACATAGAAGCTGTTGAAATAAAAGTTATAGTGATGAGAATCTAGTCACATAATTTCACAAATTTCTTCCTCTTTTATTTCTGTGATGAGTCTATAAAAGATGCCACCCCTTCCCCCGAAAAATGCAAAATCCAGGCTTTCAGCTAGAAAGAGAAGGAATAAATAAATCTGTCTTCATTATTTAAGACCCTAAATAAAATACAGCCCCTTGTGATTGTGACAAAGATCAAAAGATACTTGGAAGTCATCTTCAAAAGCTTTTGACTCTTGAGAATCTTAAGAATCTTCAGAGTCCTTCACACTCTGGCATGTTTTAATTCTAAATTTAGTCTGTTGACACTTTCAAGAAAGTTAAGAGGTAGCTATAGCAGTTATGGGAATGGATAAAGATTGGGAAAAAATATCAATTGAACCAATTAATCAGGGATAATTTAAATGATATTTCTTATAAGTTCTATTTTGGATATCTAGATATGCATAAATACTATAAGATATTTTAATAAAGGATAAATGTG
This sequence comes from Ovis canadensis, assembly GCF_042477335.2. Classification (NCBI taxonomy): domain Eukaryota; kingdom Metazoa; phylum Chordata; class Mammalia; order Artiodactyla; family Bovidae; genus Ovis; species Ovis canadensis. The sequence goes on from NC_091248.1 coordinate 85,468,720, forward strand.
TTTTATCATTTTAGGAAATCTTTGAGAATGCTAGTTTCACAGTTAACTCTTAGTCACTAAGTCAACTCTTAGTCACTAAGTCTGCCTGTTTGCATAACTTGGCAGCTAACGCAAATTATGGAGAGCACAGGGGAGGAAATAGCCACTTGATTATTGAGCTCATAAATCTAAATACAAAAACTGATCGTCTTCCACATAGGGGATTAAGTATCAGCACCACATGCAGGGCTCTCTCCAAACTACACACAAAAATGCAGACACACACACACCCATCAGAGATGCTGGCCACCCATCTAGATATTATACAGATTTCCCTTGGAAGGAAAGTGTGTAGGTTGGAAGAGAAACATACACATACAGACACACGATTCTGATACATTCCCTCTTCCCACCACTGAGCTGTTGTTCAGTCATGTCAGACTCTCTGTGACCCCACGGACTGCAGCGCACCAGGCTTCCCTGTCCTTCACTATCTCCCAGAATTCGCTCAAACTCACGTCCATTGACTCAGTGATGCCATCCAACAGTCTCATCCTGCCATTCCCTCCTCCTCCTGCCTTCAGTCTTTCTCAGCATCAAGGTCTTTTCCAATTAGTAGGCTCTTCACATCAGGTAGTCAAAGTACTGGAGCTCCAGCTTCAGCATCAGTCCTTCCAATGAATACTCAGGGTTGACTTCCTTTAGGATGGACTGGTTTAATCTCCTTGCAGTCCAAGAGACTCTCAGGAGTCTTCTCCAACACCACAGTTCAAAAGCATCAATTCTTTGGCGCTCAGTCTACTTTTTTTTTTTTAATTTTTATTTTTACTTTATTTTACTTTACAATACTGTATTGGTTTTGCCATACATTGACATGAGTCCACCACGGGTGTACATGCGTTCCCAAACATGAACCCCCCTCCCACCTCCCTCCCCATAACATCTCTCTGGGTCATCACCGTGCACCAGCCCCAAGCATGCTGTATCCTGCATCGGACATAGACTGGCAATTCGATTCACATGATAGTATACATGTTACAATGTCATTCTCCCAAATCATCTCACCCTCTTCCTCTCCCTCTGAGTCCAAAAGTCCATTATACACATCTGTGTCTTTTTTGCTGTCTTGCATACAGGGTCGTCATTGCCATCTTTCTAAATTCCATATATATGTGTTAGTATACTGTATTGGTGTTTTTCTTTCTGGCTTACTTCACTCTGTATAATCGGCTCCAGTTTCATCCATCTCACCAGAACTGATTCAAATGAATTCTTTTTAACAGCTGAGTAATACTCCATTGTGTATATGTACCATAGCTTTCTTATCCATTCATCTGCTGATGGACATCTAGGTTGTTTCCATGTCCTGGCTATTATAAACAGTGCTGTGATGAACATTGGGGTACATGTGTCTCTTTCAATTCTGGTTTCCTCGGTGTATATGCCCAGCAGTGGGATTGCTGGGTCATAAGGTAGTTCTATTTGCAATTTTTTAAGGAATCTCCACACTGTTCTCCATAGTGGCTGTACTAGTTTGCATTCCCACCAACAGTGTAGGAGGATTCCCTTTTCTCCACACCCTCTCCAGCATTTATTGCTTACAGATTTTTGGATCGCAGCCATTCTGACTGGTGTGAAGTGGTACCTCAGTGTGGTTTTGATTTGCATTTCTCTAATAATGAGTGATGTTGAGCCTCTTTTCATGTGTTTGTTAGCCATCTGTATGTCTTCTTTGGAGAAATGTCTATTTAGTTCTTTGGCCCATTTTTTGATTGGGTCGTTTATTTTTCTGGAATTGAGCTGCAGAAGTTGCTTGTATATTTTTGAGATTAGTTGTTTGTCAGTTGCTTCATTTGCTATTATTTTCTCCCATTCAGAAGGCTGTCTTTTCACCTTGCTTATATTTTCCTTTGTTGTGCAGAAGCTTTTAATTTTAATTAGATCCCATTTGTTTATTTTTGCTTTTATTTCCAGAATTCTGGGAGGTGGATCATAGAGGATCCTGCTGTGATTTATGTCGGAGAGTGTTTTGCCTGTTCTCCTCTAGGAGTTTTATAGTTTCTGGTCTTACATTTAGATCTTTATGATCCAAATCTCACATCCATGATTGACTATTGGAAAAACCATAGCTTTGACTATACAAACCTTTGCTGGCAAACAGATGTCTCTGCTTTTTAATATACTCCCTAGATTCATCATAGCTTTTCTTCCAAGGAGCAAGTGTCTTTTAATTTCATAGCTTCAGTCACCATCTGCAGTGATTTTGGAGCCCCCCGAAAAATAAAGTCTCTCACTGTTTCCATTGTTTCCCCATCTATTTGCCATGAAGTGAAGGGACCAGATGCCATGATCTTAGTTTTTTGAATGTTGAGTTCTAACCCAGCTTTTTCACTCTCCTCTTTCACCTTCAACAAGAGGCTCCTTAGTTCCTCTTTGCTTTCTGCCATTAAGGTGGTGTTATCAGCATATTTGAGGTTATTGCTCTTTCTCCCAGCAGTCTTGATTCCAGTTTGTGCTTCGTCCAGCAAAGCATTTCACATGATGTACTCTGCATAGAAGTTAAATAAGCAGGGTGACAATAGACAGCCTTGACGTACTCCTTCCTCAATTTGGAACCAGTCTGTTGTTCCATGTCCAGTTCTAACTATTGCTTCTTGACCTGCACACGGATTTCTCAGGAGGCAGAGAAGGTGGTCTGATATTCCCATCTCTTGAAGAATTTTCCACAGTTTATTGTGATCCACACAGTCAAAGACTTTAGCATAGTCAGTGAAGCAGTAGATGTTTTTCTGGAATTCCCTTGCTTTTTCTATGACCCAACAGATGTTGGCAATTTGATCTCTGGTTCGTCTGCCTTTTCTAAATCCAGCTTGTACATCTGGAAGTTCTTGGTTCATGTATTGTTGAAGCCTAGCTTGAAGGGTTTTGAGCATTACTTTGCTAGCATGTGAAATAAGTGCAATTGTGTGGTAGTTTGTACTTTCTTTGGCATTGCTCTTCCTTGGGATTGGAATGAAAACCACTGAGGCCTACTGCTAAAAATTAATGGCACGTGTTGCAATCATTTTCATATTTCCCCAAAGACTCAACATATTTGCTGGTATTTAACAGACTCTTATTCCAGGAAAGGCTGTTGAGGTGTATTTGAAATAATGATATTTGACTTAGTCAACCAAGCACTCTGTCACTCTCTTAGCAGAAAAAGCTCAAAACAAAAATTTCATGTTTTTAGCCAGAAGCATCTGCAAAGTATGTCTTTGACCATGAGTTGATCATTTGAAGAAATATATGAGAAAGAAATATTAGAGCATGATTCTCACTACACATGAATCTGCCCAATGGTTTTCCCATCCTGTTCCCAAGTGTATTGTCCTTAGGACACAGCTACAGTTTTAAGACGGTTAAATCCAAAAACAAAAAGAACGTTTTGAATTTCTTTTATATCAACCATTTCAATATACAGTGTTTTAAAAGTATGAGGATCTATTAGTGATTTTCACGCATAATCCTTTTTGTTCAGTCCTGATGTACAATCTGTCAGCAAATTCTTTGATGCACTTTATTATGTCTCTTCTTGCTATCACTTGATTGTCTCACAGCTGTCTGCTCATTTCTATCTTGATTAATTTCTTCTCGGGTGCCTATATGTCTGATTTGGGAAATGATGTTGGTCTATTTGAGCCGTTGGCTTTTTGTAATAATTAATTAAATGAAATGGAATATGAAACTACATAGCCTGAGAAATAAATGATGCTGAGAACTAGGAAAACTAACAAGAGACACTGGGAGTGTGTAAATCTTACTGGAAAGCAGTTTTATTCCTATTTTTTCAAAAGCCATTTATCTAAAGAATACATGTGGTCCACTCCAGGTGGGCCCATGGTTCAGACCGAGGCAAGGTCAATCTGTTCAGTTCCCCACAGGCTCTCCCTCTGGCTCAACTTCTGTGCACCTCTTTGGAGTTCATGTTTTCTCTCTAGTTTATTAGTAAGAGTGAAGACTTAGAAGGAGAAAACTGGATCCACTCTGGAAGATTATTGCACTGAGGACTATTCTGCTTTTATTAACCTGGTGTCCTGATGAAAATCTATTACTCAACATTTTAATGAGTTTTCATCACTAGCTTAAGAAGACTTGAAATGGCAGAATCTACAGAACATAAAATATCAAAACAGCTGTTTGAAGGGATGCATGTCTAGCCATGGGAAACTCCTAGCCAGTCACTCCTTTAAGTTCTTAATTTACATGAGTTTTCAGTGTGCTAAATGGCAATCCACTCCAGTATTCATGCCTGGAAAATCCCATGCACTGAAGAGCCTGGTGGGCTACAGTCCATGGGGTCGCACACAGTCGGACAGGACTGAGTGACTTCACTTTCACTTTCAGTGTGCTATCCTACCTATACTTGTAAAAAATATTTTAACAAGGTTTGTCAAAATAATGTCAGTTATTGGTTAAGTGTCAATTGCCCCCTGCCTAAAAAGCAGTCAACTAAATTTTCAACCTTGTAGGAGGCAAAAGCTGTAATTTCATATTCTGATGTAGAGAGTCAGATAGATAACAAAAAGAACCATTAAGTACAGAACGTCATACTTCAAAGACATTGCAAGCAATCAAAACAACATCTTCATGCCCATGACTTTTGAAAACATTGAGTTTCTCAAAAATTCAACAGGAGTTTACATGGAGTATAAAATTTACTTCACATAGACACTTTGAATTTTTAAATGAACCATTTGCTGTTAGTAGCAAAGTTGCTCAAGTTTTGCTGGAACTTTAGACAAGAAGAATGGATCAGACTGGAGTTATGAATATAAACATTCTCAGAGCTCAGATAGTTCCATCACCAAAATCTCGCCACTGGAATAGGACTACATCTAATAACCAGTTTAGGGACATATAATGAATTGACTTTTAGGATTTTTTCTAAAATGTTTTACATTTGCAAAACTTGTTACATTTCCCCCTATTTAGAACATTAACTCATCTGTATAATAAACCTTTTTGCATGGACAGATACTCAGGGCTATGATTCAAATATAAGCATTAGACTCAGTTCTGCCCTTCCTGACCACACCACATGGCAGTACCCTCTGCAGAATCCTGGGTGATAGCAAACCCCTTCTCCAGCTCCCTCCTGATTTGTCAAGGTGGTTGTACCAGTAATGTCAGTCCTTCCTGGGGATACCATGGATATGTGAAAAGAATAAAAAGTCTTCCAAATAAACATACTCACTCACAAAGGGTAGCAAAAGAAGGTATCATGCACAATGCTTTTACTTTTTAATGTTGTTGATTATATTATTTGGAGTCTCTCCTGATTCTCCAGTGGTTCAGGGGGTAAAGAATCTGCCTGTAACGCAGGAGACAAAGGACACCCGGGTTCAATCCCTAGGTTGGGAAGATCCCCTGGAGGGGGACATGGCAACGCACTCCAGTTTTCTTACCTGAAAAAGCCCTTGGTCAAAGTAGCCTCGTGGGCTAGAGTCCAAAAAAAATGTTGCAAAGAGTCGGACACAACTAAGAAACTAAGCACAACAAACAAAACTCCTGCTTATTAAATAATCATAGACTCTGTAGAAAATGTCAGACAATTCTTTATTTAACCTCACACACTTAAAAAAAAAAACAAAACTGTAGGTGCATTGCAAAGGTTTGGGAACTTGCCAAAAATGAAGTCCCTGGGAGATGTCCATGCAAAATGTTGACTGACATAAATATGAAACTTCTTTTAGCCTCACCCTTACACTCTCTGAGCTGAAAATGACAGCAGAAATAGGTACTTAAAATTCCTCAAGTAGGATGCCCAATAAATGTTAGGTAAGAAAAAAAATAATTAGACTCCATGTGCTCTAGCAATAGCTACCAGGACCATTGCTCACGGAAAGTTCTAATGGCTTACGGTTGTCAGGACGACTAGAAATTGTTGCCATTGAGTCTTATGGGAAGATGGACTTGTGCATGAGGTGAATGCTCGTGCAATCCCTTTGTCTCTCTCCTGCTTTAGCAAATATCAGCATGAGGGAACCAGGGAGCAGGAGAGGGAAGAAATACTACACGGTTATATTATCTGATATCCTAAATGTCAAAGGATACTCTTTCATCCTAAAACAAAATCTAAAATCTTTGTGACAATTTAAGCATAAAATGAAGACTCCCCTCATAAACCAACTCCACTTCTTTGACATTTCTATTATCACTAATTTTCAATAATGTACAGTAGATTTTGCTTTGTGATAATAAAACTACCCATGTTACAAGTTTGGTTTTATATAATACTCCATATGGTGGATTCATAATAAATTTCTACTGGGAATACAATCATAAACCACTATTTTCTGCTATAAAAAACCATTAAAGCACAGACATGCACAAACAAGGTAATCTGCAATAAATTTGGAAATGTTAAAATACTACAAATGTAAATGTATTCAGCTCCATTGCAATGCATGTAATTTCCATAGCTTTATTAGAAATCTTGCCTTTGCAGTGGTTCAGCGATAGGTTATAAATATAGCAGGAATGAGTCAGCATGCAAATCCCTTCTCTGTGAAAAAACAATTTGAAAGGTTTTATAGCCCAAAGCTGTTTATTATTTTGTAAGAATGGTAATGTAAGTTTGTGTTTGGAACCTGCTGAGAGGAGAATTCTCAAAACATCCTGTTTATAAAACAGCAAGAGGGAAAAAATTTCAGCAAATTAAAAAAAAAAAAACCCAACATTTGATTTATGTAAGGTCATGGAAATAACATTTCCCAAATCCAACATTTAGCTGATGGGCTTCTGTCTGCAGACATTAGAGTCATTCAAGAGATGATCAGTATATCCCACTAAGGAAAGCAGAGCAGTGTTAGCTTGGCAAATCTGAATCCTGGAGGCAGATAAGTAAATGTCTGTGGAGATGAGATGGGGTTACAAAGACGAAGAGGACCAAGGACAGAACTGTCACGCACAGCTAGAGTAGGGCATGTCATGAGGAAGAGGGAGACCCCGAGGTGCAAGAACCTGAGCTCGGCATGTCTGCGGAGAAAAGAAAGTTGCAAGGAGGAGGGTCTCAGATAAGGAGGAAAACCCAAGAAGAATGAGGATCGAGAACGGGTGACTGGACTTGGAAGTCAAGAGCTCCCTATAACCTTCAGAAGTCTAGATCAGGCAAGGACCTGGTGGGAAGCAGAAGCCACCCTGCAAGAACATGAGGAGTGAGTAGATGGGTGACGGTATGGATATTACAGACCTGGACCACTTAGCAAAAAGGGAGGGACTTGTTAGCTTGAGTACAAAATGGATCAAGGAAGGGTCTCTCCAGACAGAAAAGAACTGGGGAGGTTTAAAGTCAATGAAGAGGGGGAAACCAAAGATGCAGGAGACGATAGTTATTCCTAATAGGATGAAGTTCAGGTGGAATGCCAATGAAGCTCAAGGACACGGGTGAAAGGATCCTCTTAGGTAGGAGGTGGAGCATTTACTTATAAAGAATGGGACTAGTAAAGATAAAGAAAAAGTCTGCAGAGAGTATAAGGAAGGAAATTGGTGGAACTGAGGTCCAAAGACCTCATTCAAATAACCAAGAAGCAAGCTCTTAAATGTAACAACTCATTTAAAAAACTATTACTATTTCTTTGTGAGCACACAGATAGGGTCTGTGTGTATGATGTGAGGGAACCAAAGACTATAAAAGATTCCAAACTATCCAAACACATGTGCATGCACTCTGTCATGTAAATACACATAGACAGACACACACACACACACACACACACGTGCATGTACATACTGAGAAAAAAATGCAAGCCCATTCCAAAACTAGATATTCTCATTTATTACATTGCTCATAGTACCGACTGATGACTTTTTCTCAATTTCTCCTTTTCCCTACAGAGGCTCTTTCTAAATATGAATCTTGAGCCCATCTCAAGCAGAATGGAGCTGAGCATCTTCCACAGGGTTCAAAACACATGCAACTGCATAAAGGGAAGTAATCTGGGCATATAAGCACAGAGCTGGTTAGATAAAATGAAATGTGGAAGGGCAGAAATAGAATTTGAAAAGACAATGTTAAAAAAGGAGGCAAAGAATAAGTTTATTTCCCAACATGAAAGAATTGGTGCACCTTCTTATCTCTGATCACATGAAGAGAGGAGACTGTATGAACAGGCCAGGAGTATATATGGGGATACTATTTCAGGATTTGACTCCAAAATTGAGGAATTCATTCTTTTACATTAAGAGGGAATTGGAGTGGATTTAAAGGAATATATGAGTAATGAAAATTCTTTCAAAGGAAGAAAAGTTTTAATAAGGAGGAAATAAAATAGTGACGTGGATAAGCATAGAAAATTATTATGAGAAAATCAAAACTGTGAGCAAAAAGGGTAACCAGAACTCACAGAGCTATTTTAAGAGTGAAAACCAAGTGAAAAATGTCAAGTATAAGATTATTCTTATTTGACATTTTTATACAGCAGCAACTTATAAAAACATCAAACACTGACATAATCCTTCCTCTAGCATTTTAACACATCATTATATTGTTAACAACGACAAATGGCTGTAGCCATTCATGACTTTTTAATAGATTTCTTTTATCATAAAAGTGTCACTTTTAGGATAATCTGCATTCTTACATTTTTATGTTCTGCTATGGTTTTAAAATGTCAAGTATAGGAGATATCTAAGTCTCCAATGCTTAAGAGTTTTACTACAGATCTTGAGAATATCAGTATAAAATAAGCCTTAATCTGATATGGCTGCTGTGCTCAATTCATGTTTTCTCCTTTTAAAAATAATTACAAAGTACATGAATTAGGTAAAGATGGAATTGTGGGTTAAAGTCATAATAGACAGGAAATTTGTAGAGGAGGCTTCCTTGACCTACATGCAAGTTCTTACATGTTCAATCCCACAGGCACTATTATGTAGGAGACATTTGGCCTGCCTGCTCAATTAGCAATGATGGTAACAATGTGTCATTTCTTCAGGAGCTAACATGTGTCAAATCTCCAAACAGATTACTTTGATCATTCTTCTTAAATGTGAGGAAAACAAAATGATTAAATATTGTTATCAAAGATCAGGCAAGTCAGCCACAGAAGCAGAGTTAGAACTCCAGTGAATCAATACGCTAGGGCAGAGACAGAAACTTTTTCTATAAAAGGGACAAATAGTCAACACTTTAGGCTAGCAGGACACATGATCTGTGTTACAACTACTCAAGTCTGATACCACAGCACAAAAGCCAATGGAGACAGCACATAAATATTGATAAGTGAGCATGGCCCAATAAAAGTGCACCAATAAAATTTTATTTACAAAACCAGGAATTGGGCCAATCCTTGATCTAGTGGATCAACTCACACAATCTGTCAAAGACTGCAGCTCAAATCTTAGCAAACACTAATTTTGTCTAGATTGAATAACTATAATAACATTAATGAGATTTTCCAGATACCAAGCAACATGCTAGGCACTTTCTATAAATTATTTCATTTTCATCCTATTCGCTAAGTACTGCTATTGCCTTCATTTTGCATATGAGAAAACTCAAGTACAGAGAGGTCTATGAATTACAGAAAGCCCCTCAGCTGAAAGCAAAGGAGAAAGAATTTGAAAGTAGTCATCTGGATCAAAGATTATGGTCTTAACCACTGCCTGATGCTCAATGCATTAACTTGTGGATACTAAGAAAACATGAAGCCAATGGACATTTTCCTGGAAAGGGATTGTAGGGCGATATAGACTCTTTAAATTTAACAAATGGAGAGAGGGAATGCTCCTGGTGGCTGCGGCTGCTGCTGCTAAGTCGCTTCAGTCATGTCCGACTCTATGCGACTCCATAGACGGCAGCCCACCAGGCTCCCCCATCCCTGGGATTCTCCAGGCAAGAACACTGGAGTGGGTTGCCATTTCCTTCTCCAATGCATGAAAGTGAAAAGTCAAAGTGAAGTCGCTCAGTTGTGTCCGACTCTTAGCGACCCCACAGACTGCAGCCCACCAGGCTCCTCCGTCCATGGGATTTTCCAGGCAAGAGTACTGGAGTGGGGTGCCATTGCCTTCTCCCCTCCTGGTGGCTAGGTATCTTGAATTGGCCCATTCTGATCTAATTGTGAGTGTGCTACTGCAAACCCACCATCACCACACTGAAAATGAGACCTACAAACCGAATCCTCCAGCAAGGTGACACCTAGACCATTAAATGCTCTCAGCCATCACTGGGAAAAGCCCTGGACTAGGGCAGCAAGAAGAAACACGAGTTTAAATCATAGGCGAAACCAGGAAAGAATCTACCCTCTTACAGCCACCTACAGAAAGGCTTGCACCCTGAATTTCTCAGCTCATCCTCCACCACTCTCCAGCCCAAATGAGAATGAATGAAAAACAAATTTCCCACATAAATGAAAACCAAGATGTGGCGCTTCTAGCATCTTTGGTTTGCATGGCACATTCCCACAGTAGACAAGCATCACTTTATCCTCATCTCACAAATGAAGTAAGAGGGGTCATTAAGACCCAGGCCACATAATAAGGAAAGACTCAATATCAACTCTTCTGAGTCAGCTTTGGGGCCTCTTTCCACTTAACCAGACTGTCTTCTAAACTTTCAAAGGGACCTACAGAGTGACAATTTGAAAAAAACAAGCCATATCACACATTGAATGGCATTATACATAGACTTTTTGTTCAGCTGAGGACACTGAAAAAGATAATCATCATAACCCAAATCTTAAATGATCTCCCTCATTCTGGTAAATTTTGGACAGACTCTAAAACTAAATAAAGGAGGGAGAAACTTTGGAGAAAATTTTCCCCAGAGGCCCAGAACTTACAATATCTGCTCTCAGTACTTTCCTTCCAGAAGCATCTCTTCAGGGCAGCGTGGCTGCCAAGGTCATGTCACATCCAAGCCAGTTCTTGATTTGGCGGTCACAGTAGGAGGAGGGGAGCTCTGGACTTAGTCTCTCCTGCATCCTTCCCCATTATTGCACAATGATTGCTCTTTGCTTATCTGCCCCAGCAACTCTCCTCCCTCCCAAACCCAAGGCAAAGAATGCAAAACATCAAGGCAAAGTCGAAATTTTGTCGACTATATTTAATTATTCTTTCAAACTAGATACAGAACTCTAGTCTAAACAAAGTTGTTGGGAGCTGGATCTGAATAACTGAGAACAAAGATTGTCCTCATTTTTAAGAGATACAGTCAAAACTTTATCATTTCTCCCTGAAGCAGATATGTGTTGTTTACCAATGCATACACATTACTCTTTCCAGTTTCCTTGTTAAAGAAAAAAATGTCTAATTTACATGTAGAATCCACAAATTATAGCCAGGCCAGACAAGGAAGCAGATGACGATTGTGATTGATATTCCAAAATTTCTGTCCTGATTTTCCCATCCTTAGAATTAGCTGCTCCATAAATCAAACCAACATATGAACATCTGATGTCAAAACCAATAGGTCACATCTGTGAAAAGCATCGGAAACATAAAAGAACCGGATCCTTCTGTTTTCTCTGAAAAAAAAAACACACCCCTTCTACCATTTTCTCCATGATACCTTAAAATATCCTGTCTCTTCAAAGAAAATATAATTTTCCATATGTGTATTGGTATAAACAATGGCCATTTTTTCTTCTTACTTGGTTGTGTAGAAATAAGGAATTAACCCTATTCTCTACTGTAAGTCTAAATGAAACCTTGGCTGTTTCTAGGTAAATAGCTATTATTGAAACATGTGTATATATTGTCTACCAATAACCTAGTAGAGGTGAAAATCCCTCACTTCTTTATAATGTTTCAGTTTCTGGTGATCATACCTCAGAGCTGAAGGCACAAGATGACACCGTTAGGAGATATGAGGGTTGCTTCGTATTCTCACCCACACCACCTTAGGAGAATCACTTGTGACTCTAGACCTTGGGTCTTCTCTAAGAAGCTCCAAGCACAAGTACTCACAAGGGCAACACTGGTGACCCTCCACCCCCAAAACATGTGTCATGAGGTCTTTTCTAGTCATGGGTTTAAACTTAAAATTGTAAAATGTTTAGAACTGAAAGAACCTCACAGACCACTCCAGCAAAATGTTTTTATTTACAGTGAAGGAATCTGAACAGTGAAGAGCGTAAATGGCCTCTTTAAGGTTACAAACCTATGCACAAGACACCTTGGTCTGCTGAGGCTCAGCCTCATTCTTCCCCTCCTCCTCATTCCATTTTCACCGCATCATCTGTACACTTGTGAGGTGTCCTTGGTGGCCCCAGCACACTTGCTGGGTGGCTGGTGAGGATGAGAGCAGCCCCTGGCTACTGGAACAAACTTTAGTCTTCCTGAAGCTAACATTCCCTACAAGGACAATCCATGGCTCATCTCAAATGGCTTGACTAGGATGACTATAACATGTTGCACATGGTATGAAGTCAATTAAACATTTTTCTAACAAATAAAATAAGCAAGTCAGCCTATAGAACCACACGGTTCATTTGGTAGTTTGTTGTTCAGTGGCTATGTCATATCTAAGTCTTTGTGACCCCATGGACTATAGCCCAACAGGCTCCTCTGTCCATGGCATTTTCCAGGCAAGAATATTGGAGTGGGTCATATTCCTTCTCCAGGGGATCTTCCCAGACAAGGGACCAAATCCACGTCTCCTGCATTGGCAGATGGATTCTTTACCATTGACCCATCAGTTCAGTTTCACTTCAGTTTAGTTGCTCAGTCATGTCTGACTCTTTGCGACCGCATGAATCACAGCACACCAGGCCTCCCTGTCCATCACCAACTCCCGGAGTTCACTCAGACTCGCATCCATCGAGTCAGTGATGCTATCCAGCCATCTCATCCTCTGTCGTCCCCTTCTCCTCCTGCCCCCAATCCCTCCCAGCATCAGAGTCGTTTCCAACGAGTCAACTCTTCGCACGAGGTGGCCAAAGTAAGGTCAAGTTTGTGGTTATAAAGAGGCAATTGCATTACACTGTAGAACACTGTAGAAATGCTTATAGCTTTCCCAGACCAGGAGACTGAGTCATTACCAGCCTAGGGCCATGGTGACCCTTACTCTATGTATTGACATTGCTAAAGGTTCATGTGTTATAGAAAAATTTAATAAGGTGCCTGATGAGTGAAATTGAGATGTGGAATAAAAAATTAGAGAACCTTTAAGATCACACTCTTCTTTTATCGATTTGGGGGTCACAGACTCAGAGAACCAGTGGACTTTGCTAAGCTGCCCCTTGACCTCAAGTGCAGCTGTTTCCACCACTAGAGGCTGCCTCCACCACTAGAGGCTGCCTCCTATCCACTGGAGGGCTGTTGTCCATGAAACTAGATCTCTACAGCATGGAGCAAGTTTCTACAGTTCAATGTTCTACTCATAGCCCTTCAAATATCTACTGGCTAATTTAATTAAGATTGGAAATTTAGTCAGCTTAGTTGGTCCTTTTTGACTTCCCTGATGGCTCAGAGGGTAAAGCGTCTGCCTGCAATGCGGGAGACCCAGGTTCGATCCCTGGGTCAGGAAGATCCCCTGGAGAAGGAGATGGCAACCCACTCCAGTATTGTTGCCTAGAAAATTCCATAGACTGAGGAGACTGGTAGGCTACAGTTCATGGGGTCTCAAGGAGTTGGACATGACTGAGCAACTTCACTTTCACTTTAGTTGGTCCTTTACTCCTGGTAGATGATTAGCCTTGAGACTTCAGTCTGTATGCTGTGTCAATCAGCTAAATCAAACTGCAGATTCCTTGCATTTAACCTGGATAGGTGATCTGACTTAATACCCGCTCTGAAACTAGCTTTGGTTTCTCCGCCCAGGTAGGCTGAATTCTGCCTTCCTCCTTCTCTCTGTTCTTATACTTACTGAAGGCTCTGAAATGGCAGCAACTCTGGACAGTGAGGACACCCCATCCACAGTCACCAGGCTTGTCACCCTCGGCGTGTCAATTAGACTCTGTTCCTTCCACAACCTCCACACCCTACCCGACTCTTCACAAATGTCTGTAGGATAGATTGAGCCTTCTGCTCAACAGCCCAGGAGTATGGGAATTCTTGTCTTCTTGGTTAAAAGCTGAGAAAACAGGAACTATTTGTATGGGAGCACTAGAAGCCATATAAGGGAATATATCTTCCATGCCAGCTTCTCAAAAGTCATAGAATCTGTGCTCACACTCAAGTGAAATCTGAGGGACTGTAGACCTCTCATCCTCTCCAACGTAACCCATAACCAGGGCTGGTATAGGTAAATGTTACCTCATCTGAAGGGAGAGAGACTTACCCGTGTGCCCACTGTAAATCCAGGGAAATCTTTTCACTTCAAGCTCCTCAAATGCTCCGTGTTGTTTGGAAGTCTAACCGCCTTTCCAGAAGACTTTCACTGTTGACTCTACTTGACCGCGGTTCTCCATCTGAAAGAACCATTCTTTGTGACCTCTGTGTAAGTACTGCCCAGCCAGACAGCCCCAATCAACATGGTGACCCAGGGGATGACAAGCTGTAATCAGATACCAGATTGTTCTTATAATCCATTGGCTCTACTTGTTGGCTGGGTCTCTGAACTTAAAAAAGTGAAAGAAGAAAAAAACTAAGGAAATCCAGTCAAGCAGGAAATGGCATGCTCCTGTTTCAGAAAATGTTGGCAGTGTGGGACGCAATCTGGACTGAAGTGCCAATCCTATCAGAGAGTGATTAACAAACAATATAACAGGCAGGATGAGAGGGACAATAGATGGCTTCATTTAACTGGTACTTACTGTATACCAGGCTACATTCTTAGTTCCTTCCACATATAATCTCATTTAATAATATTTCCAGTGTAAGCAAATTGGTCAGATTACTTTCTCTTCCCAAGGCTTTGATTTTCAGAACTGTTACAGTGAGATAATAGTTACATCATAGGGATGTTGTAAAAATTAAATTTAAAAATGGAGACAGATGCAATTGTCAAACTCTAAAGTGATTTACAAATATTTGGTATCATCTTATTATCATAGAGGTTCCATTCCTTCCAAGGATATTCAAGTAAAAAGCCTACAACCCATAGCTGAGTCCTGATCAAGTAAAGGGGAACCCCAGCAGTGACCCTAGCAGTGAATCCTCGAACACAAAGCCAAAATACCCAAGCATCACCTTTCACAAAATTAAACAAAAGGTTCCAAATTAAATGAGTGCCAGGGTGGGCTTCCCTGGTGGTCCAGTGGTTAAGAATCCACCTGCCAATGCAGGGGATATAGGTCTGATCCCTGGTTGGGGATGATCCCACATGCCACAGGGCAACTAAGCCCGTGTGCCACAACTACTGAAGCCCACGCGCCTGGAGCCCGTGCTCTACAACAACAGAAGCCAACAACGACTGCACAACTGGACAGGAGCCCCCGCTGCCACAGCTAGAAAAAGCTGTGCCCCGCAGTGAAGACCTAGCGCAACCAGAAATAAATAGACTTTTTTTTTTTAAATAAATGAGTGTCAGGGTAAAGCTTGGAAAATTGATCTCTCCTTCTCCCTTCCAGTAAGGCAGTGACGTAAAGTAACCTGCATACATTCTGACACCACCTCCCCACCTAGATGTTTCCATGAAAGCAGAATGCACTGCCAGCATTCAAGAAAGCCCTGTTCTCTGGAAACTTTCCCAGACTGAAGAGGGCCCTGGAAACCTGCTCCCTCCCACTGGCCCCTGGGCAAGGAAGGGCAGGCATCTTTAAGGGGCTGCAGGCCCCCTGTGCCTCTCTCTGGCTGCTTGCTCCAGAACTGAACAGCCTGGTAAGAATACACAGTGTTTTTGGAAATGCTTGTAATAGTTATCCTTCCTCTTATTTAGAGTTTTGTCTTCCCAGTATTTCTTTTTAAAACGAATCCTCTGTCCTTTCAAGAACTGAATTATATTTTCACATTTTGCACTTTCTTCTCCCAGCACTAACTTCCTGGAAAAGTGCCAAACTGAGTGGGCCGAGTTCTACCCTTAGTGTTGCCTGCTCTCCAAGGCAGGAATGCTTTCTGTATCTCCTACGCCTTTGCAGCTTAGGAGAATGCAGTACTCAGACTTAAATTGCCTTTTAGGCAAAATGACTCACTTTAAGACAGGAAGTTCTGTTTTCTACTCTGTTGGATTTTCAAGAGGCCCCGACACCACCACCTTACAGCATCATCAGCTGTGATGGAATACCAAGTGCTGGTCCCACCAGTCAGTGAAGAGAACACCACGGGTTCTAGAACCACTGTGTTACAAATAGGAAACCGACCTTAGAGGTAAAGCAAAATGGGCTCTGGGTTTGAATTGCATTACTTATTAACTGTGTGAATTTGGGCCAGTGACATGACCTCTCTGTGCCTGAGTTGCCTAATTTCTAGAATGTCAATAATGATAGTACCAACTTTACAAAATGATCATGAGGAATAAAGTTATATAAATAATGAATATGAAACATATTTAGAACATTCTGTATATACTGATGCTGCTATACCCTCTCTATTAGTGTTTACGTGGTTCCTATAAACAATTACCACAGGCTAGCTGGCTTAAAGCAACAGAAACTTATTCTCTGTCTGTTTTGGAGGCTAGAAGTGTGAAATCAAAATGTCAGTGGGGTTGGTTCCTTCCTAAGCCTTCAGGGAAAAATCTGTTCTAAGCCGCTTTTCTGGCTTCTGGTCACTACTGCCAGTTCTCCGCGTTCTTGGCTTATAGATCCAATCTCTGACTCTCTTCTAAATGTCTTCTGCCCTTTTTCTCTTATAAGGACAGTTGTCAATGGATCAAGGGCCTAAACCAACATGATTTCATTTCCAGATCCTTAATTTAACTGTATCTGCAAGTGTAATTTGGTCATCCACATAAGGTCAATTCCACAGGTTCCAGGTGGATATATATGCCTTAGTGGCAGGCCACCATTTAACCACTGACACCCTCCCTCCAAAAAAAAAAAAGTAAGTCATTTTAGATCCCATGAGCCTCCCTGTGTGAACCAGGACATGGGTCAGTTTCTTCCCACAAATTTATTTACTCACTCTTCCTATTCAGAGGCCCTTTTGATTAGATTCTTCACAGATATGACATGTGGCTGTTTTCTCCTCTCACGTGGCTCATGGGTTTGCAGATGGAACATGGGCATAAGTGATGGGATGTGTGGAGTAGGGTTTTAGATGAAGAAATAGAAGATGGCCCAACTCAACCCCTCACGTCCTTGAGAAGGTAAGAGACCTCAGAAAGGATGTGTGTTGTCCCGGTATTTCAGGTAATGCAATGGCAGAGTCATCACAGAGTCAGGCACTGGCCCAGGGCCCTGCCTCTCTTCCTAGCCACCTCCCACAGTGTCACCCTCTCACCACACCCCACAGTTATAAGATCACACACAGCGTTCTACAAGTCCACATGGGGGAAACCAACTTGTATCACACCTTACTCGACACCCCTGATTAATTCTAAAGGCCACATCAGTTTTAGTCCATTAAATTAAGGCCATAAAATTAAGATGTAAATAGCAAAAGTTAGCCATGCCAGGATGCCAATCAACCTTTGATTTGCTTTTTTTAAGTTTGGGGGTACAAGGAGAAAATTTGGGAAAGGCTTCCCATTCTACATATGAGCAACAGAATTTGTAACTTCTTGGGAATCTTTGATGATACATATAATCTCATATTCTAAAGATTCACCTGATATACCAATTATTTGGAACTCAAATACTCCACCCTGTAGTATCAATATTAACCATAATGAATAAGTTCTCAGGCTAAAGCATACAAAATAATAAAATTATAACAAAAAAGAAGTCAATATTAACAATATAAGTAATTAAAAAAGAAAATTTAAATTGAATTATAGGAAGTTAATTCTTTTATTAATTTGCCCAGAATTTCAGCTTGAGGAAAAATAGTTTTAATAAAAAGAAAATCAGGAGGTAGAAGAAATTAGGGCTTCTGGGTATTTTCAAGGACATTAAAGGTCAATTAAATTTAATTCCATTTTGAATTTATGGATTCTTTTTCCCAAAAGGAGAAATATTTTATGGCTCTTTACAATTTTCAAACTGCTTTCAAGGCAAAATTTCATCTACAAGACCAGACCAATGAATGGCAATTTTATCCAGCAGCCAGAACAAATGAATTCCAGCAACTGATAAATTAGCAATTGTGAAGAAGTCATTACTGGTCTCTCTCAAATCCTCACTCCCCAGAGTGTGGTCAGGAGCCTCAGCATCACCTGGGAGCTTGGTAGAAATGCAGAGTCTCATCTGGATCATAGGCCTACAGGGATCAGAATCTGCATTTCAACAAGATCCCCAGGGGGATTCCTCTGCACATCAGCATCTGGGCAGCAATGCTTCTACTAGTGAACAGGGGCGCCTTTATGAAATAAAGCAATTAACCAAGGGAAAATGCTCATGAAAAATACACATTTTGATTTTTAGTTTCAGCAATGTTGCAAACTGAACTCAAATCCTGTTTCCCTTCACAAAACAGAGATGCTGGATAAACTATAATGTTTTTTTAAGTCAAACTCAAAAGACAGAGAGGGGAGTTTTCTGGCTTCCAAAACACTACATAGGAACTCATACTACTCTAGAGAATGCAGCAAAACCCTGGAGGATAGCAGACTTGGTTACAGGCCCTAAAAAAGAGGGACCAAAATCATAAAATCCCAATGATCACCGGAGATGGTAATGAGATGATAATCGGTCCATATGAAGTGTGATGCTAAAACTTCTACATAAGCCCTCCCTGCTTTGTGGAAAGGGAATGATAGAGCTTCCCAAGGGGGCTGGGTAAGAAGCAAAGAAGCATCAAGTCTGTGGGGCCTATAGGTCCTAGTTTGTGCCACACATAGATATGGAGTCCAAATGAATACTCTCCACATGGGGCCGGAATCTCAAACTAACAAATAACTGAAAATTCACCCTGGACAAGCGAAACCCTGGGGACACCCATCCAGGGAAAATATAAAACCTCTCTGTAAATATACTCCCACAAACCAGGCACATCTGACTCATACATTATGATAATAATCCCAGCTGGGGCTAAGGCTACAAGCACAGATTAAAACAACACAAGAAAAGAATTCACTACAAAAGGACATATCAGGTAACATGAGCAGTGGATTAGCATGCCCCAAAACATAGGATAATACAACCACTCCAAAGAGATGATTGTTTTATTTAAACCTCCAAGCAATTTACTAGTACAGAGAAAACTGAAACTAACAGGTAATTTTGAGAAGGCAAAGGAGAAAAGGAAAGATATGCCCATTTGAATGCAGAATTCCAAAGAATAGCAAGGAGAGATAAGAAAGCCTTTCTCAGTGATCAATGCAAAGAAATATAGGAAAACAATAGAATGGGGAAGACTAGAGATCTCTTTAAGAAAATTAGAGATAACAAGGGAACATTTCATGCAAAGATGGGCTCAATAAAGGACAGAAATGGTATGGACCTAGCAGAAGCAGAAGATATTAAGAG
Organism: Ovis canadensis; assembly: GCF_042477335.2. Classification (NCBI taxonomy): domain Eukaryota; kingdom Metazoa; phylum Chordata; class Mammalia; order Artiodactyla; family Bovidae; genus Ovis; species Ovis canadensis. Next base: position 85,488,129 of record NC_091248.1, read on the forward strand.
GTGGCAAGGATACACAGGAGAACTATACAAAAAGATCGTCATGACCCAGATAACCACCATGGTGTGATCACTCACCTAGAGCCAGACATCCTGGAATGTGAAGTCAAGTGGGCCTTAGGAAGCATCACTACAACCAAAGCTAGTGGAGGAGATGGAATTCCAGTTGAGCTATGTCAAATCCTAAAAGATGATGCTATGAAAGTGCTACATTCAATATGCCAGCAAATTTGGAAAACTCAGCAGTGGCCACAGGACTGGAAAAGGTCCGTTTTCATTCCAATCCCAAAGAAAGGCAATGCCAAAAAATGCTCAAACTACCGCACGATTGCACTCATCTCACACGCTAGTAAAGTAACGCTCAAAATTCTGCAAGCCAGCCCTCAGCAGTACATGAACCATGAACTTCCAGATGTTCAAGCTGGTTTTAGAAAAGGCAGAGGAACCAGAATAAATTGCCAGCATCCACTGGATCAAAAGCAAGAGTTCCATAAAAACGTCTGCTTCATTGACTACACCAAAGCCTTTGACTGTGTGGATCACAACAGACTGTAGAAAATTCTTCAAGAGATGGGAATACCAGACCACCTGACCTGCCTCTTGATAAATCTGTATGCAGGTCAAGAAGCAACAGTTAGAACTGGGCATGGAGCAACAGACTGGTTCCAACTCGGGAAAGGAGTACATCAAGGTTGCATATTGTTACCCTGCTTATTTAACTTCTATGCAGAGTACATCATGAGAAATGCTGGGCTGGATGAAGCACAAGCTGGAACCAAGATTGCCAGGAGAAATATCAATAACCTCAGATATGCAGATGACACCACCTTAATGGCAGAAAGGAAAGAAGAACAGAAGATCCTCTTGATGAAAGTGAAAGAGGAGAGTGAAAGACTTGGCTTAAAACTCAACATTCAGAAAACTAAGGTCATGGCATCCAGTGACATAACTTAATGGCAAATAGATGGGGAAACAGTGGAAACAGTGACAGACTTTATTTTTTGCAGATGGTGACTGCAGCCATGAAATTAAAAGACACTTGCTCCTTGGAAGAAAAGCTATGATGAATCTAGCTGCTGCTGCTGCTAAGTCATGTCAGTTGTGTCTGACTCTGTGCGACCCCACAGATGGCAGCCCACCAGGCTCCTCTGTCCCTGGGATTCTCCAGGCAAGAATATTGGAGTGGTTGCCATTTCCTTCTCCATGATGAATCTAGAGAGTGTATTAAAACGCAGAGATATTATTTTGCCCGACAAAGGTCCGTCTAGTCAAAGCTATGGTGTTTGCAATAGTCATGTATGGATATGACAGTAGGACTATAAAGAAAGCTGGGCACCAAAGAATTGATGCTTTTGAACTGTGGTGTTGGAGAAGACTCTTGAGAGTCCCTTGGACTGCAAGGAGATCTGACCAGTCCATCCTAAAGGAAATCAGTCCTGAATATTCATTGGAAGGACTGATGCTGAAGCTGAAACTCCAATACTTGGGCCAACTGATGCGAAAAACTGATTCATTTGAAAAGACCCTAATGCTGGCGGGAGGAGAAGGGGACGACAGAGGATGAGATGGTTGGATGGCATCACCAGCTCTATGGACATGAGTTTGAGTAAGCTCTGAGAGTTGGTGATGGATCCGGAAGCCTGTTGTGCTGCAATATATAGGGTCACAAAGAGTCAGACACGACTGAGAGACTGAACTGAACAGGTAATTTTCAGATGAGAAAGCTGAAGTTCAGAAAGTCTGAGTTCTAATAAGGACTGTAGGCTTAAGTCCAGTCCCGGTACTTTTTCTACCACATCACATTATCTCTGTTCTTAATAAATGTAGGACTAACTCCTATCTATTAGTTGGATCAATTCTTTGATTCATTTAAAACAGATAAGAGAGAAAAAATTTTCTTAGTTTGGGAAGGGAGAATCCTCATTCAGTTAACTTGATTTTAAGCAGCCCTTTTTTTACATGACAAAGGAAGGAAATGGGTAGGTAGCTTTGTATACTCAGGAACTTTTACTGGGGAAAAAGGAAGTGAAAATGTAAGAAGTTTGAGGCAATTGAACAAAATGAGAGATACTAGGTAAATATCCATCTGGATTTCCAGAATGTTCAGAAGATGAGGACTTACACTTTGGCAATTGTCTTTGTTTTTCTAAGGCAGGATGTCAGTTAACCACTGGAACTCGAGCTGAGATGAGTTTTTGCTTTTACTCAGAGTGTCATCACTGCATCCCTGACAGGCTTCCTGTAGTTGCAGCTTATAACCCACAAACCACCATGCAGGATACTAAAGAACTAGTGTATAGCTCGTGCATTACAGCAAAGTCATAATTTCTTATCTCTTACCGCTTACTAAATTACAATTAAATTCCATCATTCAGAACTGCCTAATCTTGAGACAGATGCATACATCACAAGAAGGCATTAAAATCTGACCTTTTATATCCCCAATAAGAAATGTCATGAGTCCATCACAGAAGCATAACTCCCTTTCAAATTAGAGCTAAGGAAGATTTGAACTTCAAAGGAGAACTCTTCAATCACAGGTGAATTGGAGGACTTTTCTAGTAACCTCTTAAAATTATGAATTCTAAAGGAAAAAATAAGATGACTTTTGTGTTTCAGAGCAAAAGTAAAAAAATCAATGAGTAAATAGCAGGATGGGGAAAAAATGCTACATATAAAAAAAGTGAAAAGGGACCACACCACACTGATCCATCTCTTTGAAGTCTGTTCTAAGATTACTGGGAACTTGAAAATCAGTTACATTTCAGCAGAGGCCCTAAAACCCAAAACAATTATCCAATGTCTCTTTTACTGGCTAAGATTTACATCTAGTGGCTTCATCAGTATAGATACCACAGAGACTCTGCAAAGAGTACTGTGGGGCCTGGTGACTTTAGAGCTTGCTCTTGGAATATTTATCATTTTAGCTCAGTAAATAGCTAGTCCTTTGCCAGCAGGGAGATAAGCAGGCAGCCCTATCAGTCTTGGTACTTTCAAAAGGTTTTCATTTCACAGCAGACTATGGAATATTCATCTTCCCTCTGATGACCATCCCTGCCTACAAAGAAAGTATTTAGACCTTCGTAAAGAAGGGTCATTTAAATAAGAAACAAAAAATTTAACTGAAGAATAACAAGAGGAAAGATGGGGAGAGGGAGCAACCAGAGACAGAGATCCAACACCAAAGGCAGCTTGGGTCTGCCATGGCTGGGAGCTGGGGGTGGGGTGGGGGCAGGGTGGCTGTGAGGCAATTCTAATTAAGGAGTGTAGACTGAGGCCATATGTAGGCACCTCCATCTCCAGCAGCACAAAAGCAAACCTGGTGTTCCTAGGAAGCAGGACGACTTTCTCAAAATCCATGTATGTCTTAATTTTATTGTCTCATGTTTATTGAGTTCCCACTGTGTATACATATATATATATGCTGCTAAGTGGCTGCAGTCGTGTCCAACTACGTGCAACCCCAAAGACAGCAGCCCACCAGGCTCCCCCATCCCTGGGATTCTCCAGGCAAGAACACTGGAGTGGGTTGCCATTTCCTTCTCCTATATATATATATGCCAGAAACATACCATGAGTATAAGAAGAAGCAAAAGTGTAATAAAGCATACAATAGGTAGAAAACACAGTTCAAAATAAAATAACACCAATTCAAAAGAAAAAGAAATGATGTCAACTGTGGGACTTTGTAGCCTCAGGTAGAAAACAGTATTTGAGCTGGGCCTTAAGGAAAATGTAAGCACTGGACGTGCAGATACACTACTGGGGAATGCAGTACTCTTCTCTCTACCACAAATAAGAAGCCACGTGAATAATCAGGCTAGAAGTCCTTACCCTTCCCTGCATCTATGAATCACTGCAGAAGAATTTTTAAAATAGCACGCTGGTTTCCCTCCCCTGAATATTTTGATTTGATTAACCCAAGGTAAGACCAGCCATGAGTAGTTTTACTTTTTCAAATACTTCCCAGGTGACTGTTATGTGCAGCCAAGGCTGAGAATCCTGAGCTAGAATGGAGACATGGAGACTGGTATTTGCCCTTGGAAGTTTGTACCAAAACTTTGAAAGAATCCCAGCTCCCAGGGTGTCATGACTCATGAATTGACACCATGTTCCACAGATAAAATACAGGAAGGGAGGCCAAAATAGAATATTGATTTCAACATAATCATCAACCTTTGGGAGTTTCCATGTATCAAATGAAAGGCAATAACACAGGACGTTTATGGATACTATTTGGTGCTCTGGTGGACTCCCTGCCAGAAAAGCTCCCACTTGAAGGAACTAAATGAAGAACAGGCCACGTGAATCATAAGTGGACAGGCTCACAGAGTGTGCATAACGCTGCTTTCGGATCTGTGTTTGGGAACAGAACCAGGTACACCCGACGGACTCACCATTCTGGTAGTCTGACAATTCAATAAAACAAGCATGAGTTTTTCCTCAACGAGAAGTCACCTTTCCAAGTTTGAGCTTTAGAAGGTATGATATTGCAAGCTTAAGTGGGCCAAATGTTTGCAATGAGCCTCAGGAAATCTTCCAAGTGTAAGGCTTAGGATCATGTCTTAAAGAATAAAAATGGAATAACATAGCTTTAGAGTGGCCTCCTACTAGAAGTAAATAGAGTAACTTGTATTCTACTTATCTATTGCTGCATAACAAATGAGTCGAAAATGAAGTGACTTGAAGCAATTTATCATTCTTTCTCATAGTTCCCAGGACTATCTGACTCAGCTGGCTGATTCTCCCTAGGTTCTCTCACATAGTTGTGGTCAGACAGTGACCAGAGTCATCTGAAGACTCAATTGAAATGGACATTCAGGGTGGAATATTCACATGGTCACTAGCTGGGAGCTCAGCTAGACCTTTGACTGGAATGTCCACATGTAGCCTCTCTCTGTGATTGGGCTTTCTCACAGTATGATGACCAGATTCCAAAGACAGGAAGGAGAAACTGCCAGTTCCTCAAAGTCTGGGTCCAGAAACTGGCAAATAGCATTTCCATATATTCTGTTGTGCTTTTTAAATTGTAACAATGATCAGCGTATTGCCTCTCAGCTGTGTAGTTTCTTCTTTGTCAGCTGAACTAACGTTACGCTTTGTCAGTGGAATGCTTTGCCAGTAGAGATGCTGGAGAAGGCAGGGGCTTTCTCTTCCTGGCTCTGATGCACTCCTGTCACCTGGTAGCTTCTGTAGCTCCTGGCTCTGCAGTTCAAGGCAGCCAAGCAGCACTTAGCAGCAGGCAGCTCCGCTGGCATTCCTTGAGGTTGGTTCACAGCAAATTCTGAACAGTACCACCCCCCTGTCTGAGGCTTCTCCAGGCACAGCAGAAGGCATGTTTCCAGCAAGTTCCAGAGTGAGGACTTCCAGCTAGTTCCTCTGGCACAGCACCAGAGCAACTTCACAGTCATTTAATGAGTCATGTCCAGGCCTTGACGATATTCTGTTGATTAAAGCAGATAAAGAGCCTGCCCAGATTTAATGAAAGAGGACACAGACTCTGTATCTTAAACGAGGAATGTCAAAAATACGGCCATCTTTAATCTTCCACAATTTGTGAACAGATCAGCTCTTATTCTCAACACTATATATTTGAGCTTTAAATGGATATTTTTCATAGTTCTTTAATAGCAACTCCCACAGAAAATAAAAAAGCAGTATTATATACAATACAAATATAAAAGAGTAATAGTATGCTATACTTCACTGCAAGCTCATCACCTCTAAGTCTGAGTTGTTGTTTTTTTGCCAGTAGTCTGGATGAGTTTGCACCAAGTATCTCTTCTCTGCCTAGTTCCCTTGATGGCCAAAAAATTATGTTGGCAAAGACTAGGTAAAAAGGACAATCAGTGGACCAGGACACAGATCAGAGCCACATAAAAGGGCAAATCCACAGCATGGGTGTTGTGTGGCCACTCTAGAATTTTTCCACAAATTGTGACTGTTGGAATTCTGCCAGCATCAGACACAGTCACACAATGACCCAACACTAGAGAGCTTTTGCATTGTTAAATGTTTGTGGGGCTCAGAAATCAATATCTAATCACACTTGAGCCCGATATTCTGTACACTCAGCAGTATAGGTTTCTGGTTGCTGGATATACAAAAGTTAACACGGGAAGTGGAACATTTGTGGAAATGAGCACCATTAACAATATTGCCACTCTGGTGCAAATCATGCAAATCACTGCTAATGATGTTTGCTGCTGCTGCTGCTGCTGCTGCTGTCACTTCAGTCGTGTCCGACTCTGTGCGACCCCATAGACGGCAGCCCACCAGGCTCCCCTGTCCCTGGGATTCTCCAGGCAAGAACACTGGAGTGGGTTGCCATTTCCTTCTCCAATGCATGAAAGTGAAAAGAGAAAGTGAAGTCACTCAGTCGTGTCTGACTCTTAGCGACCCCATGGACTGCAGCCTACCAGGCTCCTCCGTCCATGGGATTTTCCAGGCAAGAGTACTGGAGAGGGGTGCCATTGCCTTCTCCAGTGATGTTTATTGAGTGCTTATTTTTGCCAGGATCCCACTCTACCAAGGGTTTTAAGATCATACAAAGGAAATACAGACAATTTGTATGTGTGTTAGTCACTCAGTCGTGTCCAATTCTTTGCAACCCCATGGACTATAGCCCACCAGACTCCTCTGTCCATGGAACTTTCCAGGCAAGGATACTGGAATGGTTGCCATTTCCTTCTCCAGAGGATCTTCCTGACTCTGGGTTTGATCCCTGGGTTGGGAAGATCCCCTGGAGGAGGGAACGGCTACCCACTCCAGTGTTCTGGCCTGGAGAATCCCATGGACTGTATAGTCCATGGAGACACAAAGAGTTGGACACAACTGAGTGACTTACACTTTTCTTTAACCTCAGAAATTAATGTTACTGTTTTTTCTCAACCCTTCATTAGGAACATAATAACTAAACTACTTCTCAAAATCTGTCAACTTTAAAATCCTGAGTAATGGGATTATCAGGCTTCCCAGGTGGCTCAGTAGTAAAGAATCCACCTGCCAATGCAAGAGACATGGGTTTGATCCCTAGGTCAGGAAGATCCCCTGGAGAAGGAAATGGCAACCCACTCCAGTATTCTTGCCTGGGAAATCCCATGGCCAGAAAAGCTTCATGGACTACACTCCATGGGATTGCAAAGAGTCAGACACCACTTATTGACTAAACAACAATGGGAATATCAAGTAATGGGAACATAAGCTACACATGGCTTCCTGGTAAGGAATCGCTAGTCTCTATTCAGTGAGGAGCTTACTGAGAAACCAACTTGGGCTTTTAGTAAGCCATTATAGGGTCACAAGTGTAGTCAAGTCCCTACTGCCCCTTCTCTATTCCTAAACTGCATAATTCACACTGAATTCACAACTAAAACCCTCAGGAAATGTCTAATAGCCCCAGTGCTGCCCTTTTCCTTCCTCACTGGCTGGCTCCCCATCACCTAACAAATGGATTTGTATTATAACGCTTCCTAGATGAGTGCTTCTCAAACATTATGTCCATAAGAATCTCACTTGAGGATCCTGCTACAATGCAAGTTTCAGTTCAGTGGGTCTCAGGTGGAGTACTGAGATGCTGCTTTTCTAACAAGCTCCTAGATAATGTTGATACTGCTGGTCCTCAGACCACATTTTGAGGATCAAGGATGAAAGTTATTTTGGAGAAAGCTTTAGCTGCTTCCAGCAGTGTTCAAAAGAAGAAAGACAAAACACAGGTCTCCAGTTCCCTATCTTTTCTACTCTCTCGCTCAAGCACTAGAGACTAGATGACAGTCAAACCTCAAGAACAGCCTTGGAAACCTTGAAAGTCTCTAAATTGGATATGCAAATTAAACTCCAACTGTGACCCCAGGATTAAAACACCACCCAGTTTGCAGATGCTGAGAACCAGAAAACACTGAAAACTGAATTTAAAAGCTTGAATCTACCCTCACAGTCATGAATATCAGAGAGTCACTTCAAATTTGTTGTTTTTGACACCAAGAAAGAGAAGGTGCATGTTTGGTTGCCTTATAGGTCCTACAAGTTTGTTTCTCGACAGAGTTTAAGACAGAAAGTTAGAAGCTAAACTTTTGTCTAAAGCAGCTACATAATAGAAGCATAGAGGTTTGGATTTTTCAGTTTATTTTGAATTATCTAGATATTTGTCCTGACTCCGCAGAGCATGCTAAGAACTTTTGTTGTTGCTTTGCTGTCTCCCCAGGTCTTTTATGTTCCTTATCTGCATATCATCTTAGGTCACTCTGTCCCTTAAGGTCCATAAAACTGGTCCAGCCTCCTATTCTGTACTCTCTGGAATGCCTACCCAAGACCTCTTTATGTTCTGGGGGGAAACTTTTGCTCTATGTTCATTTCTACTTCAAATTATACTGAAATTTGTTCTCTGCTTTTTGTACTTTTTAACTTTTTTTTCCCCTCCTAGACTGTCCCCAACCCAGCCCCTTCCAACCTTCATTTCGAGCTCTTGTGTTTTGAAAAATTTTAACTGAAGGTCATAAGTGGAGGATTATACTGCTGCACTGCAGACCAACAATTTTGTAGTGCATATCACACAGCACTATTCTTGAAAATTCTATCAGGTGCCCACTTTCAGTATATCTCTGGACCTTTTGCCTTCTGGCTAATCATCCCTTTTCCCTTTCCTTCCTATTTCTCTCTATATACCACCTCTCTCCCTGATTGCCTCTAAACAGTCCAATCGTGTGTTCATACCCAGTTATGCAGTGCAGTTTCACTCTTTACATCCTGTGTTCCCAAACTGTGCCAAACTCACTTCTGTATTTCTGAAGTCCATCAGTGTGCTTTCCTGTATGAAAGAATCATTAGCAGATTGCCATCTCTCCTTTCAGGGGCTCCATTTCTTTGGAAGTTTATGGAATTTAAAACATCTTTTTTTCATTAAAAAACATGATCTCACTTGGCCTCGTGACTCGGAGGTAGGAAAAACAAGCATTCATATGGCCATGTTTGGCAAGGAAACTAAAACCCAGAAAAATCATGTAACTTATGCAGAGTCCCCAGGTTAGGGACAGAACCAGGACTGAGACCCAGCTTTCCTGATATCTGGTATATTCTTTCTACTGAGTCATTGTTTTGCTGGATGAGACCAAACATGCCACCATTTTGCAACCATATGGAAACCTGACTACTAACATCAATGCAATCTACACAACTCTGTGTACAGCAAATAGCAGCTGTGAACTGGAATCCACTTCAATGTTCTCTCCAGTCCAAACTGGATTTCTTCATATAATCTCCATACCGTGCATGTTGTGATGTATCTTTACACTCAAAGACTTCTTCATTTTTCATTTTGAATGCAAAATAACATCCAGACTTTCATCTGAAGATGCCTAACAGACTAGAGCACCACCTGTTCTTGATTTATTTTCAACCAATTAAGCATTTAAATTGTTTCTCATCTAAATTGAATTTACTTTTACTACTTTTTCCTCACCCTTTTTCTTTTCCACGACCATCAACAATGTCTAGTAAACAACTGCTTAATGTGCTAAGCAGACAAAAGTGTGGTTGTTGGGAAGTGGAAATGAGAGAAGGCGGATGGAGCGGTGAAGCCGGACAACTACAAACTGTTCCCAGACCTAGACTGACCTGGTGCAAGGTGAGCTTAGACAGGTCACTGCACTTCTCTGGACTTCTGTTTCCTCCTCCATAAATGAGGCTTAGATGAGGCCTCTAAACTTTGACAAGGTAGAACTGTCACCATCTTCCTTGCTGACCTTCACTTCCTCCTGACTGAGAAGTGGAGCACCTTCATTCTAAGACTCTCCCTTACATTTGAGATTCCAAGTTTATTCTTCCTGACTTTGATTAAGAAGTTCTTTCTCTTAAAGCTTTGATCCCTTTTTTTTTTCCCATTAACTTCTTCCCTTTCTCCACCACCAATTCACTGTCCTACCACCAATACACTGTCAAGAACTAACCAATTGCCAGGACCCAGGTTCGATCTCTGATCAGGGAACTAAGATTCCTCATGCCATGAGGCAAGGCCAGAAAGAAAAAAAAGAAGGAATCAATGACTTCTATGGTTTCTTTCTCCACAATTCCATTAAGTTTCCTGCTGACTCCACACTCCTTCCTTTGCAGCTAATCCATTTTCAACCACCTCAGTTTTCAAGTGATTTAGAAAACAGGTATGAACGCAACCCGGACTCAAGGAAACATGTGCTGCATGTGCTGCAAATGAATTGCTAACACAACAGTGTTACCAATACAGCAATCAATATATATTTAATAACTTGTTTGAAACAGGCCATATTTCTATTTTCCGTGAAATTAATCAGAAGCTTTCATGGAAATCTTTATGGAACACATGATTGCATGAATGTAATTTTAATTTAATTTGCATTTAAGCAAATAGGTTAAATTTTTTTCAACCAATTACTAATTTATTTTTCTTGGCTTATGGTTTTGTTAATTTAGGATTGATTTGGTTAAGCTAGAAAAATATATAAGAAGTCAGTTCTCCATTTAAAAGAGCTAAACTGAAGTTAAAGCCTTGTGTCAGTCAAAGATAACAGAAAACCAGCTTTTGCGACTCTCTTTGAAGTAGGAAATACAGAGTTTTTGACAAATTTTGCCCCAAAATGGTAAGTAAAGAAACTCAAGGTTTGTCTCCTCTTTACCACGTTCAGGAAACCCTGAACCCACTCCCACAACAGCCTCAGGACTAAGGAATAGGCATTGACAGGACATGCCAAAGGTATAGCAGCTTTCAGAGTGCCTTCAATAAATGATCTCATTTTATCCTCAGCACTCTAGGAAAGCTTCTAGTATCATATAAAAGATAACGTTCTTCACCTTCAATCATGAATTCATGCATCCAGAAATAACCATTGTGCACTTATCATTTGCCAGCAACTGCTCTCCATCACTGGTTCTCGAAATGTGACCTGCGCCCCCCCACCAGGCCAGCAGCATCAGCAACACCTGGGAGCTTACAGGAACTACAGATCTTCAGCCCTAAGCCACACCTCTTGAACCAAAAACTCTGGGATGGGTCAAGAATATGTGGTAAACAAGTCCTCCAGGTGATTCTGATGCCTCCTAAAGTCTAAGAACCACTGTTCTAGATACGAATGTGAGCAGTACACATGCCTCAGCTTCAAAAGGTTCTCTAGGTCAGGGGAATAAATGGCCAAGTAAATAAAGCATTAAAATATAATGAACGACATGCAAACTAGTAAAAACATAGAAGAAAAGCAAAATTGATCAACAGCACTCAGAGAAAGCCCACTGACTCTTTAGAGGGCACTGCACTGTGAGGAATTATGGAAAAAAAAAAAGAGTAAAACAAACAAAAAGCTCTTTAGTGAGGTGTGGGATCTCAGGCCCCTGTGCTCATCAAGGGAACAACATCAAAAGTGCTGAAACCAATCCAGTCCAAATACAGGATCTCTGATTCTCCTGCCGAATTCTGTGACTCTGCTCCCACTCTGCAAGGATTTCACAATAAGTCAAATACTAAGTACTTCAAAAATGTTAGAAACAGAGGCTGCTATAGTTCATTTTCTTTGGGGCAAGGTAGTAATCAGTCCTCAGATTGGAAGGAAGGTGAGTGCTAGTCATGTCTCTTACTTTGTTACCAGTATCCTTATAAGATCAACAATTTCCAACAGGGAGAAAATGTAATGACCATCCCTGTCTTTCTAGCTGTGATGAGAGGATAAAGGGCTTGAGGAGTTTTCTTTAGTGTTTCTCCACACTGATCTCTTGATGGGAGCCTATAGCGCCTATAAGCAAACATATCAGCATTATCCCTTAGTAATAGCTACCATCTGGAGAGCACTTTTCCATTCACAAAGTGATCCATCTGTGGTACCGTATTCACCTGATTTTGGTCACAATCCTATAACCAAAGGGTCTCTTTCAATTCTTATGAAGAAAAAAAAACTCAGAAAACCTTCAAGGATTGTATTATGGGCCGAACTGTATCCTTCATGGTCAAGTCTTAACATTCAGTGTCTCAGAATTTAGAAACCAGGTCTTGTAAATGTAACTCATAAAGGAAACCAACCCTGAATATTCACTGAAGGACTGATGATGAAGCTCCAATACTTTGATTGCCTGATGCGAAGAGCTGACTCACTGGAAAAGACCCTGATGCTGGGAACGATTGAAGGCATGAGGAGAAGGGGGACAACAGAGGATGAGATGGCTGGATGGCATCACTGACTCAGCAGACACGAGTTTGAGCAAACTCTGGGAGAGAGTGAAGGACAGGGGAGCCTGGAGTGCTGGAGTCCCCGGAGTCGCAAAGAGTCTTAGTAACTGAACAAAATGGAGTTAAGATGCAGTCATGCTGGAGTAGGCTGGGCTCTAATCTAACATGAACAGTGTCCTTATGAAAAGGGAGGGGGATAGAAACACAGACACACACACACAGAGAACACCATGTGAATACGTAGACAGGAATGAGGGTGAGACTTCAGAAGCCAAGGAGCACCCCAAATTGCCAGCAAACTACCAGAAGCTAGGAGCGAGGCACAGAACAGATTCTCCCTTACAGTCCTCAGCACAAACAATCCTGTCAACACCTTGATTTCAGAACAGTGAGACAGGAAGTTTCTGTTGTTAAAGCCACCCAGGTTGTGGGATTTGTTACATCAGCCCTAGCAAACTAATACAAACGGCCTCGCCAAAATCTCTGAGGGGTATTGGGCACAAGCGGCTTTGGCACCGCTTCAACAGAGAGGGCACAGAGAGGAGTCAGTGTCACCCACTGTGCCCCTGAGCCTGGCATCTCACAGACTTCCTTTCATCAGCAGTGGCACTCAGGGTCATAACCAAAGAAGCCAGCAGAACTGGCTGGTACCGTGGGATGTTTGAGGGACCCAGCAGAATCCCAGAATAAGGGCAGCAGGGTAGAAGGAAAGAAAAACTGAGGCTGCCATTTGTCTGGGAAGGCATGTGTGAACCCCTCACCCATGAGACCCCCATGAGCACATTGTGGAGGGGGGGAGTCATTACCCAGCAGGAGGCACAATTCCCCATCCACAAGAAGAGCAAAAGTCACTGAAACAACCAGTTTAATCTGATCAGCATTTTAGTTAAGAAAATGACCCATAACTTTGAGGTCTCTTTTGGGATTGCTCTGTTCATCGTAGGAAAAGCAGCAAACTCTCATTTCCCATATCATTAAGGTAGAGACATTAACCAGAATCATTGTGTCTCTGGAGAACTTAGTTTGGCAAGATTGCAGAGAGGATGGAAGGAAATGGGTTGAGAAAACATTAACAACTTCAGTCAGGTATGTTGACCACCAGTCAAGTACAGCTTATACAACCATTTCAAGATGAAAAATGGAAAGCAAAATGAGGAAAGGAAGAGAGAAAAACATAAAACAAAATTATGAGGCAAAAATGCTGGACTTCTCTGGTCGTCCAGTGGTTAAGACTGTGCTTCCACTGCAGGGGCCTGGGTTTAATCCCTGGTCAGGGAACTAAGATCCCACATGCAACATGACATAATCCAAAAGAGGAAAAAAAAAAACTGTTGAAGTGGTCATTTCCAATTTTCTAGGCACCCTAAATGAAATGTATAACTACAAGAGAAGGCCTTGTTTAATAATGTAAGATCTTGTTCTTTTTACTGAATCCATTAGAACAGGGCTATGCAAAGAGCACCAGGAACAAGCAAAGGAAAGCAATGGGTTGGATTAACTTGTCAATGAAAATAATCAATATGTACATATTTTAGACCCTCCAAATCAGTTTGTGACCAGAGAGCCTCATGGAGAACCTAAGAATATTAGTTGCAACAGGTAGAAGAAAAATAGAGATCCTAGTAGTTGAAAAGATTATGTCCTCAAATAATATTAAAATTATAAAATTCCATGATATATATTAATTATATCATTTTAAAAGGTATTTAAAATGATAAAGCCATAATTGTATAATTAATATAACTAGCCTAGAGATAATTATCACAGATGTTTCCACAGCCTGGAACTGACAGCTGTTAATAATTGTAAGTTCTAGTTGGCAGAAATATCTGTTATATTTTTCTTTTTCCTTTTCTGTTTTCAAAGATATCTCCAAAAATATCTACAAAAAATGTATTATATTTAAGGAATACATTGTCCAACCTATCTGACTATGGATCTGACATTTACCAGCATTTTGAGTTTGAGCAAATGTTTACTCTCTAAATTGTTTCCTCATCCACCAAGTGAGGTTCATAATAATACAAGGTTATTTATGAGGATTAGAGGTGACGTATATAAAGCAATGATGATAGACAGTAAAACATCCCCCAAACAGTGACTACTCTTATTCCTGAATCTCCTCGTGGATGTCCCCAGTGTGTCATCATCCAGTCCAGCCATGAGCACTTTAAATTCTGACAAGGAAGCCTGACCTTTCAGGCTGGTGTGTTACATTTTTAAATTCTTCGTCATTAGAAAGTCCACTAAATAGCCTGCCTGGACGTCACTATGGTTCTACTCAGGGCAAAACATCCTTCCATTCAGCATTCTTTCAGCACTTCAGTTCAGCTAAGAATCTTCCACTCTCCTTCAGCTCCCTTCCCCATCTTTAATGCTTCTCTTTTCCAACTTGAAACGTCTCAATCTGGGACTTCCCTGGTGGTCCAGTGGCTAAGAATCCACCTGGCAATGCAGGGGATGCAAGTTCATTCCCTGGTCTTGGAACCAGTATCCCACATGCTTCCTAGCAACTAAGCCCCCTCATAGCAACAAAAGGTGCCACATGACACAGGGAAGGTCCCATGCACCACAACTACACACCTGACTCAGCCAAAGAAATAAATATTAAAAAAAGAAGTCTAAATCTATCATATTAAATGAGAATGTTGAGTTCCCACCCCATATGGTCAATTTCCTCCATGCATGCTTCCACTGACTTTACCTCTTTAAAAAACTGCAGTGCCTGGAGTTGAAATGGGAGTTGGATTCTTCTCCCTTTTCCATACCTTTGTTCTCGACCATGGACGGGGAAACATTTTCCATGAAGGGTCAGACAGTAGCTCTCTTCAGCTTTACTAACCCTACAGTCTCTGTGCAGTCACTCAGCTTCAGTACCAGAGCACAAATGCTGCCATAGACAGTATGTCAAAGAACGTGCATGGCTACGTGCCAACAAGAGTTCTCTTACGAAAACAGGGGGCAGGCAGTGTTTGACCAGAAGGTCACAATTTGCCAACCTCTGTTTCAGATAATATTCTCCTGCTAAAGACTCGCATTGGCGTTTTCCAGTGGTTGCACCCTACTAGTGCCTCTTTAGTCATACTTGCCATTGAGCTATGTCTTAAACAATATGACATGAATGTAAATGCCTTTCTGGGTGCAAAGAAAGATAAATACATTAGAACAGAATGTAGCCAACCTCACTCTTGGTACATGCAGCATCATGAAGCATGTTGAAACACTGCAGAATGGACCCTTATTGTCAGTGCCTGCACAGATACAGAAACTACCAGCTACCACAAAGCCATCAGGCATTGCCATGACTGAGCTTAGCATGGAGACAAGCTGCTGTCCCTCATGGTGCAAGTGTTCCACAGATACACTGGAGATTGGGAGATCCCAAGTGGTGAACTTTGCCTTCCTCTGTGTTACATACCATCTTGAGAGCTTCAGTTCACCTCTCTAAGCTGCTGTGTACTTTTCGGATAATCATTTTATTATCTAATGTTCAGAGTCACATTCATCCTTTCCTTTATTTATACATCATTTTCCTCTTTATTCATAAAATATTTACAGAATTAAGGTATTCACATGTAGCAATTAATTAGCAACTAATGAGGCACCAAAAAACCCACAAAATTTCTTTCACCAGTAACATAATTTCATGGCTACATAATGCAATTCAACATTTCTTTGTTTACTCAGACTCAGGAATGTCCTTAATTAAGATTTGTTATCATTTCCTGCCTTGATGATTCAGTATCTAGAGTGTCACCAGCCTAAATCAGCATGGGAGTGAAAAGAACACTAGATTTCAAGTCAAAATGCAAATGTTAGTTCCATTTGTTACTTTTTAGTTTGAGCAGTTAAGGAGGTTAATTAAATTCTCTCCATCTCCATCTCTTCATGCACAAAATAGAGTAGATAACTTACCCTGACTATTTAATAAAGTTAATTTGTTAAATATGGACATGGATTAGAAGGTTTTCTCCATATTTGTAATGTGTTGACTATACAGAAAAAGAGTCAAAATATACTGTTAGCAGAAAAGGTTACAAACCAGTAGTAATTTTTCTTAATTTTTCTGGAAGAGACCACACAAAGTTTAATAATACTAAAGTCCTAACAAAGATCATCCCTGTATGGTAGAATGATAAGTGACACTTATTTTACTCTTTTTTGCTTATATGTAGTTTGTATGTTTTCTATAATAAGAAATGCTAATGGTATAATAAAAGGGCCAAATTTTTTAATAATTATTTGTTGAATTATAAAATAATACATGTTAATTCTAGAACATTTGGAAAATACAAAAAAGCATAAAAAGATTACATATATTAACATGCATTTACCAGTGTGTTACTATAATTCATAAGAGGAACTGCAGGAAGCCATCCTTAAGCTTGAGTCCCCATATCCCTTGGTTCCTGGTACTCAGAGTTAGACTAAAAAGCAGCTGAATACCTACATATATCAGGCAACATTTTTAGTATGTAAATCTCCATAAGGAACTCAAATTGCTTTGTCCCATGTAATGAGAAGTGAATCATGAAAAGTCATTTCAGCTGGCACTGCTAAAACATATGAAGCTGTCAAAAAAGAGCTATATATAAAGCTTGTTTGGGGGACCTTGATTTTAAATAACTGGAAATAAATACATTTTCTCTAAAAGAATAAATTGAAGCAACAGTGTAAATAAGACTTTTAGTTCCTTTAAAGGGAAGTAAGTTAAGGGTGAACTTTGGAAAGGGCTTACATTCAGCACTAGAATTCTTTCAAATGCCTCTCGAATCTAAAGCACGAAGTCTAGCTGTTCCATCAGAGTGGCCCTAAATCAGCTCCAAAACTTGGGGAAATACACTAAGACTAATGTAGACTATTAAGAGCAATACATGGTGCAAACAAATTTCATCCCCTTCTTGTATTACCACCAAATGGGAAGCAGAAGGAAATTCATGACTGGCTTCGTATGCAGCAAGTACATTTTACATTCTTTCTAAACCTAAAGCCACATATAAGAATTGCATAGTGATCATAGATATAGCTGGTATCCCAGCAATTCTCTTTCATTCTTTTCAAAAGGCTTTCTGCAGTGGCTAAAACTGTTTACTAAAAATAAACCCAGAGGGAGAAAATAGTTACAAATTATACATCTGATAACAAACTTCTACCTCTTAATAGGTTGTATACAGAAAACCTGCAACTAAATGATAAAAAGACAAATAATCCAGTTTTTAAACAAGCAAAGGATCTGACTAGACATTTCTCCAAAGAAGATACACAAATGGCCAGTAAACACATGAAAAATGCTCAATGCTATTGGTCATCAGTGAAATACAAATTAAAGTCACAGTGAGATACAATTTCACACCAACTAGGGTGACTATAATCAAACACGTGGAAAATAATATTTTGCCAAGGATATATAAAAATTAGAACCTTCACTTACTGGTAGTTAGAATGTAAAATGGTGCAGCTAGTAGGAAAATAGTCTGGCAGTTCCTTAAAAGACTAAACAGAATTACCATATGATCCAGCAATTCCACTCTTACACATACACCAAGAGAGATGAAAACATAACTCCGCACAAAAATTTGCACAGTTCATAGTAGCATTACTCATAACACCCCAAAAGCATAAGCAACTCAAATATCCATCAAGTGATGAATGGAAATATACAGTCATACGACGGAAAATTGTACAAAAAGGAATGAATACTGACAAGTGCTACAACGTGGATGAATCTTGGAAACATTAAATGAAAAAAGCCAATCATGAAAGACCACATATTGTATGACTTCATTTTTATATAAAATGTCCAGGGATAAGCTAATCTACAAAGTCGATTAGTGGTTGCCTAGGGCTGGAGGAGAAGGCGACTGAGGAAAAAACAGAAGTGACTGCTGAAGGCATACGTTTCTTCTTGGAGTGAAAATGAAGTTTTAAAATGAATTGTGGTGATACACGAAAAATCGCTGACACTTTAAATTCTCTTTCCTCGATAAACAACCTTTCTGTATGACTTCTTACTCAGTCCCGCTTCCTCTGATTCTTAAAAGCAAAGTCCAGGAATACCTCTGCCTCCTAGATATGCATCCTGCAACGAGGGTTTGAGGGTTTGCACGTCAAGGAATGCCCACTTTACCTTTGCTGGCTCTTTTGAGACTTACAGTCTCTACATTTTCATAAATTCTCCTCCTTTCTGTTACCATTGCCCAGGGAATTTATAGTACCTTGAAAGTGAAAGTGTTAGTTGCTCAGTCATGTCCAACTCTTTAGTGACCCCAGGGACTACAGCCCACCAGGCTCCTCTGTCCATGGAACTTCCCAGGCAAGAGCACTGGAGTGTGTTGCCATTTCCCTTCACCCGGAGATCTTCCCGAGCCAAGAATCAAACCTGCATCTCCTGTATTGGTACCTTAGTTTCATCAAAACTGTTGCTTGGGAGTTTGTGGGAGTTTTGTGTGTTTTTTTTCTTTTTTTTCTTGTGTTCATTTTGGTGGGGGGATGATTTCTAGAAAGAGCTAGAGGGAGAGTTTGCTTTTTTTTTTCTTTTTTTTCTTGTGTTCATTTTGGTGGGGGGATGATTTCTAGAAAGAGCCCAATTTATATTGTAATATTCATGGCAGAAGTATGTCTCTTCATACTTTCTCTGAAACCTTGCTTCATGTGTATTTTTCAAGCTCTTGTCTATTTTTCCTCAAATTTAGTAAAGAAAGTAAAAAGTTTCCATCGTCCTTTATGCCCCTTATCTACCACTGTTCTCTTTCTTCTCATTCACCAAATATTTATTAAGTGGCTGCTATTAAGTACTGAGCTCAGTACTACAGTTATAATGTTGACCAAGATCACTGATGTCCCTGCACCCCTGGAGCTTACAATCTGGGAGCAAGAACTCAGATTTAAGTAAGCAACATAAATAATCTGACTTCAATATCCCTATTTTCCCACCCTCCATTCACTTTTCAGTCCTCAGTCCTTCTGATATTATTCAGGCAACATCAGTGGAGAAATTTTCATGGACAAATCCAGTGACCATCTGCTGGTCTTCATCTCACCTTCCTTCTCCACGGCACAGTTCACCATTCCTTTCCGTTTAAAATGCACGCTACCTGTATTTCTGTGGCCGTACGTGCTCCTGGTATGCCCTTGCCCTCTGTGTCCTCTGACAGTCCCTGCCAATTCTCATTGAGAGCTGGAGTTCTCCAGGGCTCGGTCCTTAGCCCTCTTCTCTGGTCACTCCGCATGTCTGCCCTAAGCAACTCCACACACACACACATACACACAGTTAGTCACTCTTTCTATGGCAAACAACTCTCAAATGTGTATCTTTAGCTCAGACTTCTCCCTTGAGCTCAAAGTCCATATATCAGCCACCTTCCTAAACATCTGCACCTGGATATCCCTCTTCAATACCAGCTGGAGGGATGGAAAACTGAGTTGATACCTTAATCCCCAAACCTATTAATAAAGCTATATTCCCCAGACTGTTCAATGGCTTTACCATATACTCCATCACCCAACATTAAAACCAGGCATTTATCCTGCCATGTCTCTGCCACTTCCTGATATCTTTTAATTTATTGTGTTTTAAATCGTCTCCTTCCCTCCAAGCCCATCTTTACTTCCCTTGTTCAAGCGCTCACCGTCCCAGACCCAAACTACTGCCATAGCTTCTTAGCTGGCCTTGCTGCCTCGTTGTCTTCTCTCTCATACTACCACTAGCACCAGAGTGATCATCCTAAAATACAAACCTAATCGTGACCTATTCCTTTTAAAAACCTTTTAATGTTTCCCCCTTCCACTGGATAAAATATAACCCCCTTGCTATAACTGAAAACGCTTCCATGATTTGGCCTCTGCCTGCCACCCCTATGTCTTGTTTCTTTCCTCTTTTCCCTGCCCTATACACTACAGTCTGTTGTATCTCTTGAAAAAGTGAAAGTTTGTTGCTAACTTCTGTCCAACTCTTTCCTGACCCTGTGGACTGTAGCCTGCCAGGTTCCTCTGTCCATGGGGATTCTCCCGGCAAGAGTTTTGGAATGGGTTGCCATGTCCTCCTCCAGGGGATCTTCCAGACCCAGGGATCAAAGCTGCATCTCCTGCTTGGCAGGCAGATTCTTTACCACTGAGCCACCTGGGAAGCCCACTGTATCTCTTTCTCAAACAAGTCATGCTAGTTGAAGCCCTATGTCATCCAACATAATCCTTGTTGGATCACACTCCCTCCGAGTTTCCTGCCTATTCTACGAGATTCAACCTAAGGGCTGCCTCCCCTCTGAAGCTTTGCCTGCCCCCCGCCCACCCCACAATATCACCTCCTCTGAGCCCATTTGATGTCCTAAAGGTACCTAAGAACATCTATTCCATCCTGTTCAAATTCTGTGTTTATTCATCAAGACTTTGACTAGGCTGACTCTGACTAGGCAAGGATGAGGTCTTATTTAATTTTGCACCCTGAGTGGCTTTCCAAGGCCTGACACTCGAATGTTTGTGAGTGAATGAAGGAGGGTGTGAATGAAAGAAGTGTGGCAAGATCAGAGGGTATGGAAAAACATATATACCCCAGTCAGTGGGGAAAGGCATTTTACAGCTCTAGTGGTGTTGAAAGACAGGAAATACAGTCCTTCCCCCTGGCTATTAAGTGTTTTACATCAGATCCTTTCTGAGGTGTTAAAAGTTAAATCAATTTCCAGGAAACCATGATTGCTGATATAAAATATGTCCTGAGAGGAATATTTCCGTCCTAATACTTTCTACACACACGAAAGGGAAGAGTGCACCTTTAGCTCCTGTTCAATGTTGTCATCTAGAAGTTCATGCCCTCTCCATCCTCCAGGCCCTTGTTTGAAGGCTAGTAAATAAGTATGTTGGCCAAGCAGCAGTCTGTGCACAGGTTCTTTGCCGAGCTGCAAAGCCGGCAGATTCTTTGCCGTGTAATGAGCCATCTCCCCATCAGTACCTGGTAGTACCTGAGAAAGAGCAGGCCAGGTGGCGCCAAGAGGGACTGGACCAATCTGACCAACATGAGGAACAGGGCTTCAGACATGCAAGGGGTCATCACCAGAGCAAGGACAGAGAACCACGTCCACTCTAGAAGACAGGTGCTGGATTCTGGGGGTGCCCATGATGAAGCCAAAGCAGGTCCTGGGCCACCATTTAAGGAATCCACAAGTGTTAAGAAGTGTAAGAGGAGCCTTATGTGTTACGTGGTAGCCTGGATGGGAGGAGAGTTTGGGGAAGAATGGATACATCTGTATGTATGGCTAAGTCCCTCCGTTGTTGACCTAAAACTATCATAACATCATTCATCGGCTATACCCCAATTCAAAATAAAAAGTTTTTTAAAAAAAGAGAGAGGAGCATTGTGTCCTGTGATGGAAGCTCCATGTGAGGGCAGGGGCAGAGGCCAAATGTACAGGTTCAGACTAGACCCAAGTGAACAAAGAAAAGCAAGCAGCTCTACAGTTTCCTGGAAACCCAGATTAGCAATGGCAAGATAGTATTGCTCCCTGAAGCAGTGGCATTCTTGATATGTATAAACAGAGATATGTAATGGACATTTTTTAGTGTTGGGTGCCCAGAATCACATCCCTATATGTTTTTTTTTTTAGTAGTAGACACTATCTTTCCTGCAGAAAGCCCATTTCTTGCAGTTTGGGTGGCGCTAACCTCATGCACCCTGACCTGACTTCACATCCCCTCCCCAGCCTGCTGGGGTCCCTAATGTGGTCGATTAGATGTCTCAAGCATCTCGCAGCCATGTTGCCTATCTGACTGAAGAATGAATAAATACAAATGAGAGACGCAGAGAAAATCCATAACATCATTTGATCCCTAAAGCAAGAGGTATCCCTGGGGTTCCTTTCAAGAGAAGTCTGAATCCGGTCTCTATCACCTGCTGAAATGCATTTCTGCCAAGAGCAAGGAGGACTTGCCGAATCTTGGGGCTGGGTTTGCAGTCTGAGCAGAACACCTGGTCTTCAGAGAACTTCTCATACTTCTTTATGTGACTCAGATTTTATGCTGAGATTTTTTTCAAATGAAAAGAGAAGTCTGTATTTTCGGTGATTACTATTTTTTTCTGTCTCTTTTTGTTGCTCATCTTCTCACACCCACACTCAACCTCCTGGCTGAAAGGAGGGGTTGATTGTGAAATAACACTAGACCACATGAAACCACCTATCTATGAGATACTAGAAGCCGTCTTCTGGATACCTAGGGCCCTCCTGTTTAGCGGGCGGGAAGGACACCTAGATCAGAATTACCTGCCAATAGAGAAGCGGGCATAGGCTTGACCTCCACTCAAGTTTAGTTTCCCCCTAAAACTAAAGTGGAGATGGAGGTTTGCTTCATCCTGGTCCCTGCAGGATCCCATAATGGTCCCATATAATTAGCCTAAAGACATCCCCTGCTGTTTGTTTGCCAAGAAAACAAGCAGAATGTGCTAGGAAAATAGAGGAGCTATTCAGCGGTAAATAGCAAGGAAAAGGTGGAAATGTTTGATCTCGTATATAGATATGGCTTTTGTGTTCTCCAAATAATTACTTTTGGTTTACTTTTTCTAAAAGACTTGATGGTTGGTTAAGAATGAACAATAAAATTAGATACTAAAAACAAACAAAGCTCTCAGGAGATGGAGCCAGTGTAAGAGAAACCCAAAGCCCTGGTGCTCACACTTAGTTGAAAAAAACAGACCTGAGTTTTGTCAGCCCTTTTGCGTCTATCAGACCTTTTCTCTTAACACCAATTAACTAAGAGAGGGGATCTCAAAGTCTGAGGCAAAGCCTTTGATTTTCAGATAAAAGACCACAGCAACTTTCAGAGGAAATTTCAGATATCATTACAGGTCTTATTGAAACTTCTTCCCAGCCTGTATCCCAGAAGAGTTTGAATCTTGTTTCTGCTAGATACAAATCAGCAGCCCTGACGAAGACTGTGTCAGAGATGTCATTTAAAAACACTCATATTAAACCAAGAAGGTGGTGGCCAAATTAGAGACAATGTTTGACCCTCTCCCAATTTTCCACTGCTGCAAAGACAGAAACTAATAGCAAATCCTCCTTTATCATTCGTTCTCCTGTTTTTTAAGAGCAACAACTTATTTTAGCAGGTATTTCTTTCTTTTTTCTTTTTTCTTGCAAGGGTTTCAGAACATTGGCATGCAGCTGGTAACACAGAAGGAGAAAACAGAAACCACATCCGGAAGTAATCATCTCCCAGTCACTTTAATGGATTATAAATGTTAAAGAGCCCACCAATTAAATTAGCGTGATGGCGTTTCATAAAAAGTTCCATAAATCTTAAATGGAGGTAATGCTCTTCTCATTATACTTAGGGATGAGGAGATAGTAAGACCCAAGACCTTACTACACAACAGTAGCTTTGCTTCATTTCTTCTTGTGCCACCAAATTTAACAGACAATTTGAATAAAGCTATCGCCTCGCATACTCACATAAAATTGAGTTTTATTGCTAACTGGGGCATATTGAAAAGCGAGAGACTAATGGAGCCAAACTTCCCACAATGATTCAATCAATTTGATATCCTTTTAATTTTTTATTTATTTATTTATTTAGGAGAACAAGTCGCATATTCCTCTGTTCGTATTCAACCAGTTGATAGTGGAAAGTTCTTATTTTTCCTCTTAAACTTGCAAATGGGATTCTTTATCTCCGAGGTCCAATCACCATTTCAAAGAGGAGATTTTTATTTTTAAGAGATTCTGTTTTTAATTGGCTACTTAGAAAGTCTATTTTGGAAAACATAG
This sequence comes from Ovis canadensis, assembly GCF_042477335.2. Taxonomy (NCBI): domain Eukaryota; kingdom Metazoa; phylum Chordata; class Mammalia; order Artiodactyla; family Bovidae; genus Ovis; species Ovis canadensis. Next base: position 85,512,063 of record NC_091248.1, read on the forward strand.
TTTCTCACTGGAGTTAATTTGATCTGTATGGCTCAAAAAAGGGCAAATTCTACCAGAAGGAAAAGAGTATGGACCCTGGAATGCAGTTACCTGGGGTAATAATACTTAGCAACTCGGGGAAGCAGAGGAAGTCGTTCCTCTTTAATATCTCAGCTCAGCCTGCCTTTTGTTATCACTACGCCAGTCTCATTATGTTCGGAAGCAATCACGTGCATCGGACAATTGCTTTTTAAGCACTAAGGAACTTGCTGCAGTAGTTTGGTTGTTTCCAATCCTTCTCCAAATAAAGACATTCCTCTAACTTTATGAATTTTTTTTTAAACTTAGAAACACATTTCCATGGACTCGATCAGCTTGTAGTGAAACTGTAAGAGAAGCAAAGACTGCAAAGGAGTTGGAAGAAATAAAGAGCCCTTTCCAACCTTTTGAAACGCCTGCAACAATAATGAACATATAATGCACAGGCAATAACCCTTCAGTCAAAAAGAAAAACAGAAAAGAGAGCCTTGCATAGAAACTTGGGTGATTCTACACTTTAAATAATAAGGTGAGATGTCACAAAGTATTTTGTTATAGGTGATATCTGTTTAATTATAATTCTGTACACTACATTATGTGAGAATCTGAGCAAAGTTGGCTCTCTTTTTCTCTTTTTTTGCTTTAATCCACCCAGGTGTTGTGTTCAGAGATAGGGCTCTAAGTTGTTGGGGGACGTGAAGGGCCGCAGGGAGTGAAGGATGAGGTCAACACTGAATCCTCTGTAGCAGAGGATCGTATTTACTCCGCTGCCTTCTGACCTTGTTGCTCTTTCCTGTAAGTCGAGTCTGCCCCCTCGTGGTGAAAGTGAGAGGCTGCGCTCACTTCCCAGGACGCCTTCCTCTTCTAGGTCAGTGAGAGGGTATTGGGAGCAACTGGTCCCTTCACCACCATCCTGTCCTTGAGCTGCTTTTCATTGCTTCTCCCCCCTCTGTTCTCTGTTCCCCTTTCCTTCTCTTACTCCTTCCTTTTGTCTCCTTCCCTCCCCTTGCATTCCAGAGCCATCCACAATATTATTTACCAGCCCAGGCATGAGAGCTAAAATTGCTGCAGACCCTCTGCCTAGGGAGAGGATCTGAACTCTGATTTAAGGAATTCAGACAATTTCAATAAATCATTAAATAACCGTCACCCCAAAGAGTAATACCATGTCATCAAGAGCTAAACAGACACTGAACAGGAAATTGGGAGACATGGATTTCTCTGGCCTTAGCCTTATCCCTGGAATATGATATGGATGTAACGTGTGTATGAAAACCAAGAAACCTGGACATAAGCACAACTTAATAGAGAAGCAGGAAGCAGGAAGATAAAGGGGGTTTCTCTGCCCTCAGCACAGAAAAGCAAAAGGGCACACAACTGTCATATCCACCCGCTCCTCAGCAAACCACTCCAAACACACAATCTAAGTAAACAAAAGCAATGTTCACTATGTAAAGGCAGCCTCAAGATAAAGCTTCTTGTTCCCCTCATGGACCTGTTCCAATCAGCCTGACACCCATGGGGCCATCCTGAGCAACCAATCCATCTGGAGTATCATTTCCATCCTATTTCTATCCATTTTCTACACAGAAATTTTTAAAAATTACATTTCTTCAAATATACCTTCAAAGGTATGAACCTTCGAAGGTATATTGCCTTCATTGTCTGTGCCTTGTACATTCAGAATCTCTCTCTCTCTCTCTCTCATACACACACACCCACACACCCTCAAGTCCTCTACTCTAGCCACACTTCTCTCCTGGGTTTCCCCCCACAGCCCTCTCTTTCTCTCCTCCATGTTTTTTCATTTGCTCTTTTCCAGCTTAGATTGTTCTGACTCAAGGCTCACGGCCTTTTGTGAAGTTTGCATCAGTGCAAGGCCCTTTTTATTTTATAAAACTGCATTAGTGCACAGAACAGGACATGTCACCCAGGGGGATGTAAGTTGAGGGCACTTCCATACCCATAGAAAAGTCTCATGTTGAGGTAAAATACATATATTTTAAAACAACTGTAATTTATGCAGCTATTAATCTTCCAAGGCAAGCGGTAGGGTACGGTGAAATGTTCATAAGCTAACAAGAAAAAACTCAGGTGGCTTATGCCATTGCCAGAATCCTGAGATGGAATTACAGCCCCATAACTCAAAGTTGCCAGCTCTTTCCATTCCCTAATGGAGGTTCTGAAGGACGGGACTCCTGTTCACTTTCCCTGTTTACTCTCTAGCTTCTGCTCTTCTTCCAAGAAGCCCCCTACATACTTCCTGATCTACCTCGGAGGCAAAAAGTATGACAGTTATTAAGCTGCTTCTTTGTTGAAGAAATGCAGAAAGAGATCTCTGTAACCTCCCAATCCAAGGACTTGGGATAGGATCATGTGGCAAAACCTCTCTCACAGCAGATATGAATACAATAGAATGCCCACCTGCTGCCTCCAGATCTAGCCAGCATTGACCACTCCCAGGAGCAATAATACGCGGTGCACAAAGCACTCAAAGGTGAGGGAAGACCTAAATACCACTCAAGGATTACACTAAATGCCAGTTATTCATCTTTGGTTATTTCTCTAAGGGTAGTCACCAGCCCCCTGCATCAGAATCACCAAGCATGCTTTGTCCTTCCCTCTGCCCAACTTTAGACCTGCTACACCAGGTGGATGAGGCCTACTGAGGGTCACCCAGGGAGTCCCACACCCTGATTTTACGAAAGGGAAACCGCTCCACAGAAATGACAAGAGTTCCAAATGGAGACAAGACTGGATTTTCTGACTCTCCATCCAGCACATCACACTGCCTTAAAGTCAGTTTCCAAACGCCCCTAAAGATGGCTTTGAGAGTTTCATAGTCCTTCGGGACGTACCTGTCACCCACAAAGCCCATTAACAATTTCTGGGAAATAAAAATAGAATCTGGGTAATAAACTAAAATCTAACCTTTTTTTTTTTTTTCCTTTGTGCTTCATCTAATTTCACTTGCTCACTGGGCGCCTAGGGCAAAGGCCTCACACCTGGCCCTTCAGACCAGAGCTCCAAGTGAAGAACCGCCGTGCTGACACCTCAGCTTGGGGACCGTGTGCAGAAGCATCACGTATAGAAAGACGAGATTCAGGATGGCGGCAGTGCCCCTCATGCAGAGGGGCTGCACCCGGCACTGAGGTCTGAAGCCTGAGCAGCCCAGCTGCACCTGCCCCGGGAGAGATCCGCCCCCTCCTTGAAGAGCCCCGCGGAAACCCTGTAAAGCAGCCTCGCCCATGGCCCGGCGGGAGGGTGGCTGCCCTAGAGCCCAAGCTGGCCCCTCTGCATTTCTCAAAGCATAAAGCTTCACTCCGCTCCTGAACCAAACGCGGTCTCTCATTCTCCTGGCTCAAAGAACAACAGGCAGGAGAACCCTTGTTGCGTGCTCGCATGCTCAGTCATGTCTGACTGGTGACAACGCCTCTGTTTATGGAATTTTCCAGGCAAGAATCCTGGAATGGGTTGCTATTTCCTTCTCCAGGGGATCTTCCTGACCCAGGGATCGAAGCTGCATCTCCTGTGTCTCCTTCATTGCAGGTGTGTTCTTTACTGCTGAGCCCCCAGGGAGGCCTGAATCTTTGTTGAGACCCGATTCTAAAGGATCAGCAACAAGCCCTTGTGACCTGGCCCAATACCTTGCTTTCACCCATTGCCCTCGCCTCTGTGCCTTTGACCAAACTATCCTCTCCAGAGTTTTTCCTAGAAGGCATTTCTTTTCATGTGAAAAATATCTTGCAGGAGTGACATCATACACCCAGATGCTGAATGAACAGAACCCAGACCCTTTTTTGCTGACCCTTATCCAAGAAGACTAGTGTTCTCTCTAGAATTTGATGCCATGTTGACATTTGGCTGTCAACTCACTGCTGAAAGCCTTTCGTGTGGAAAAATACATATTCCGAATCGGGGTGATGGATGAGTTGTTAAACTGTCATATCATCTGTTCCATACTAAGCTAGGTTCTCACTAGGACTATGGAAAGAGATGGGAAGGGTGGAAAGAGATCTTAAAGTCATGACTGATTCTTCCAAATATATGGACAAGAATGCCAACAGGGCATGTTGTAATATGTTCAAGGAAGTTTTCTAAATCTATATTTCAAAAAGCGGAGCTCAAGCTGTTGACCTTTCAGCTACATCAGAGCACTGAAATGGGCTCTGTGGATAGCTTTTGTGCGTGAATTGCATACTAGTGTCCTCAGCCTCAGAACTCCCTTGAATTCTGAGAAGCGCTAATTGAAATGCAATGCACATGTTCTTTAGCCTGAGCCTGAGAGAGGAATGTGAGCACTGGACAATGCTGTCAGATAAATATGATGCACAGTAGCAACAATGGTCATGTGTAACCAGCCTAGTGAGTTTGCAAACCAAATCTGAGAGCATTTGGTGGCTCGATTAATTTGCTTTGCCCATCCACCATCTGTTGTTGACTCCAGGAGGCCAGTGTGGGCAGCCCTGCTTGTTTCTGCTGACTTAGGCCAGCTGGAAACTGTCCTTCTAGAGGGATTGGAGGATGGGGTCTGCAAAAGAACAGAGGTGCTTGGTCCCTGCTCTGATCTCACTCTGTAACTGGGAAATCAGGTTTTATATAAGTACCTCCTTCTGTGTGCTTCAAAACTACTTTTATATCCCTTACCTCTGTTTAAAAATTGTGTAAACTCACAGGTCCACCTGTTTTATATTCTCCCTTGCTGATGACTGAGGAGAGAAATGAGGTCACCTGGTCACAATCAGGCAATTGTTTCTTTTGAGTTGAGCTGTAAAACATCACATTTGAATTTTGCTTTATTTTCAGACTGAAATAGTTCATTCTTTCCATAGCAAAGCTTTTCATAACTTGGAGTGCAGTGCCCTAGATAAGCCAGGTTTGCTTTCTGAATTAGGTAATGAAAGTATTGCTCATCTTTCCCTTGTTCTGCTCCCCCAAACCTATACACTTCACTTGCCTCATTCATTCTTCAATAGAAATGAAACTAGTGCTTCATGTAAAAGGGGCTACAGCTGCTGCTGCTGCTGCTGCTGCTGCTGCTGCTGCTGCTGCTGCTGCTGCTGCTGCTGCTGCTGCTGCTGCTGCTGCTGCTGCTGCTGCTGCTGCTGCTGCTGCTGCTAAGTTGCTTCAGTCGTGTCTGACTTTGTGCGACCCCATAGACGGCAGCTCACCAGGCTCCCCCGTCCCTGGGATTCTCCAGGCAAGAACACCGGAGTGGGTTGCCATTTCCTTCTCCAATGCATGAAAGTGAAAAGTGAAAGTGAAGTCGCTCAGTTGTGTCCAACTCTTAGCGACCCCATGGACTGCAGCCTACCAGGTTCCTCTGTCCATGAGATTTTCCAGGTAAGAATGCTGGAGTGGGGTGCCATTGCCTTCTCCGACAAGAGGGGCAGTGAACTAAATACTGGGGATTCAGAAGTGAAAGCACAGGCCTTGGTTCTTAAGGCGCTCACAGGCTAGTGCAAGAAGATAAATAAAGCTATGCTACAAATATTATGATAGAGATTTACACAGGGTACTCATGGCAAAGATTTATAGCTGCCCACCAAAATCGATTCCACTCTTCTTCCCCAGTAATAGAATTTTAGCTGAGTGTAGAGCCAGCTCCCCACCCCCCAGAATTCTGTCCTGAGCAACTAAGCACAGTAACATGACTGAGGTCTCCCCATCAAAAATACAAGTTGGAAGTGATGTGTGTCACTTCCACAGCTAGGCCTTACATGTGCTCTACACTTTCTTACCATTTATTTCTCATGAACCTGGACATGGATTTATCTGCAAATTCAATTCAGCTATGTAGAACAAAACAGTGGGGTGAGGAGAAACAAGATAGGAGGAACCCTGAATGACTGCACAAAGCAAATGGACCCGCTCATCCATCCTGACTGTTCTGTGAATGAGAAAAAAACAACAACAAAAACCATCTTGGGACTTCCCTTAAGTGGTTAAGACTTCGCCCTCCAAAGCAGGAAGTGTAGATGTGATCTCTGATTAAGGAATTAAGATCCCACATGCTCTGGGGCCATAAAACCAAAACACAAAACAGAAACAATATTGTAACAAATTCAAAGAGACTTTAAAAACCACCTACATCAAAAAATCTTTGTCTGATAAGCCGCTGTTTAGTAGGGCCTCTTTCTTACAACGGGCTTCCCTTGTGGCTCAGCTGGTAAAGAATCCACCTGCAATCCGGGAGACCTGGGTTCAGTCCCTGGGTTGGAAGATCCCCTGGAGAAGAGAATGGCTACCCACTCCAGTATTCTGGCCTGGAGTATTCCATGGACTATATGGTCCATGGAGTCGCAAAGAGTTGGACACAACTGAGCAACTTTCACTTCACTTCACTTTCTTAGGACAGCTTAGCTTTCACTCTAAGCAATACAGCTCTGTGCTCTGTACCCGTAGGACTGAAATGCTGTCTGTAATGGGAGTAAACAATTCATCTGAGATTACATCACACTTTGAGTCAATCCACTTTCCCAGCACCTACACAGGCTCATAACTGCTTATGAAGGCTGACTACAGACGCACTAGTCTAAAAACAACAGACACACTGAGTGTTAAGGGGTCAGAGCCAGAAGCAATATTTGAAATGACCTAGAAAGCACTGTGTGGTGGAAAGGGTCTGAGTAGCAGCATCAGAAAAATCTGGATTTGAATCCTAGATCTGCTTTTCACTGCCTATGATCCTTGGGCAAGAATCTTAAGGCCTTTAATCCTTAAAGAAAATTTCCAAATAATAATAAAATAGAGGAGAAGCAAAGGAGTATCTGTCTTGCAGCATGGTTGAGGAATTATAATAGACATAAGCCAAGCCCAGTGTTGGGGAACACAATAGCTTTCTATAGGTGATTATTATTATTATTAGCATTTTGCAGACCCTGTGAGAAAAGAACTAAATACTCTCCCACTGCAAAGAGAGAGGTCATCCTTTCCTGCACTCACTAAGCCTGCTACTGGAATTTGCCTGTGCTAAAAAAAATGGAGAATTTTATTTCCTCACCAAGACAGAAGCACATTTTGCTTTGAATCTTCCTGTACCCCTCTTCAAATCTAGAATTGTGGACCAAGATAACTTATACCAAGAGAGCAAATACAGTTAATAAAAGCAGAGGAGAAGAGATCTGACTCCTACGTTAAATTTATTTTAGTGCCAGATTTTGCGTCACTTTTTCCTGGAAGCCTGTTTCACTGGATTTTAAATGTGGCAAAAGCAGAAACCAAGCCTCATTCATGCCATCCTCCCTCAACTTAAAACATTTCACACCCTGGCATGCATTCTGCAAGCATTCAATAAATACTAAATGAGTCATATAACTTTAGACCCATAAAAGTCTTTAGAGATTATCCAGTCTTGCTCTCATCTTTCAGATCAATTTCTTCATCCACTCATTCAGTCAATATATATTTATCAGGCACTATAATGTGCTGACAAATGGGGCTGCACAAGAGATGTGGACTGTGACATCACAATTGGGTAAAAAGATTTGCTCAAAGTCAAGCTATTAGAATTAGGAATAGCATGTAGGTCTTCCAATGGCACTGGTCTTTTTGTAGAGTCTTGAGCATACTAAGATCTTGCTCAGCAGGGCCCTTGGCTCTCTGAGTTCCCCACTGCCCCCAGATCTTTACAGGGCTGTCTCTTTATCCCTCAAGGCTTTGGCCAAAGAGACTTTGCTTGATCATTCCAATTAAAACTTGTAACAATCTCCTTTCCACAGCTGATGACAAAATCAGCCTATTCATAATGAAAACAAATACGTATCTAATATTCTAAAAGTTAAAAACTCAGTGAATAAAAATATCCTTCATGTTTTGCCCCCTTGAGGTCCTACTCCCCTGAAGGATGACCAGGAAGACTGTGACCTCCCTCCTTTCTTCTTAAATTGTGTCTAAATCTTTTTTCAGTGGATATTTTATCTTGTCTGAAATGATTCCTCATTTTTTAAAACCTTTTTCCATGAAACGTTAATGCTTTTCAATATGTATTTATTATGCTGTGTGTATATGTAAATATATGTTTCCCCATGAACAATGTGTGGGAAAGTTAATAAATACATATGTATTTCCATCAAAAAATCAGGAACATGCTCTCATAACCACAGTATAGTTATTAAAATATGTAAAAGTAACATTGATATCCAGATCTCATGCATCCTACAACTATCGTTTAATTTTCATCAGTTGTCCTAACATTTTCTTTTATAGCAAAAGGCAAAAAAGAATTTGTACTACTCAAGGATCCAACACAAGATCATAAATCTCCTTTAGTCTGGAAGAATTCTTCAGTCTCTCTTTGTTTTTCCTGACCTTGACATCTGGAAGAATAGAGGTCAATGATCTTATGTAGTAAGTCTCTAAATTCAGGTTGGTCTTCTATTTTCTCAAGATTAGAATCAAGCTATATCGTTTTGACAGGAATCTCACAGATACCGTGTTCTTCTCATTGCATCTTTTCCGGTAACACACAATTTCCATGTATCCCATTTCTGATTATGTTAATTTTGATTACTTGGTTAAAGAGGCTAGATTTTGCCACAGTGGTTACTATTCTTTTCTTTGCTATTAGAGAAAACAAAGACATAACATACCCAGAAAAGGCCAGGATGGAATCCCATTGTTTTCAAAATAGCGCCATATAACTCTCTACTCCTGTTCCGATCACAAACCAGGAGTGACCAAGAGGAATAAATCCTTCTTGAAACAGCCACCTTAAGTGACCAAATTGCCTTACTAAAGTGTGTGGACCAAGAAAAGGTAAGGGACAAAGAAGCATACACTTTTCTTAGTTGATTTTTAAGATTGCCATTCCAGCACTCAACAATACTGCAGATGACAGAGAATATGGAATGTCCACTAAATTCTTTGACTATTAGCCCATTGTTATGTGGTCTTTGCAAATGATCCAGAAAGCCTAACAGATGACACAGTGTAGCTGTAAAGGCCACAAAGATGTGGCTAGAGTTGGCTATTTGGATGGAATAGTAGTACCACACCCTGACAAAATGTCAAAGCAGAGGCAATATCAATTGTCCCCAAACGGGATCAAAATTCAGAGGAGTCAATCTGCCAGAAACAGATAGAGGTAATGTTCCATGTAACGCGGCCTCCTTCACCACTGAACAAATAGGCCACCTTTTAGCAGGAGTCGCACATGTGGTATGCAGTGAAAGACTCTGTATCCATGAGAAGCATCCTTTACAGTGTGCCCAGTCTGTGATGGTGGATGTGTTGCCATGCCCAGTACGATGATGAAACCAGATGGTAATGGTGGCCGTCTTGATCATAGCCTAATTCTAGTTCTTCTGAGCAGAAAACGGACTTTTTACCTTTATGTAACTCAAGTGAATTCTGATGGGCAGACACGATGTGTTTACCCAGATCATGACACAGAGGAATGTCTTTACTCTACCAGTCTTAGTCTTCCAAGTGGCAGACCGACTGGCCAAGCCATTGGTAAACCACCCAAGAGTCAGTAGGGGTCCAAGGCAAAGGTGATTTAGTCCATTGTGCAGAAGTTGGTCTTCCAGAAACGTCTTTGGGGTTGGACGACTGCTGCCACCTAGTGAGTGAAGTCACTCAGTCGTGTCTGACTCTTTGCGACCCCATGAACTGGGGCCTACCAGGCTCCTCCATCCACGGGATTTTCCAGGCAAGAAAATTGGAGTGTGTTGCCATCTCCTTTTCCAGGAGATCTTCCCAACCCAGGGACTGAACTCAGGTCTCCCGCATGGTAGGCAGACGCTTTACCGTCTGAGCCACTAGGGAAGTCCTGCCACCTAGTGGACACCATCAACTTCCAGCATCAGAGAACTTGGCAAATCTAGGTGAGACCACAGACTTGATTACTCACAGCACAGCAAGCATGACAAGCATTAGCATGCTTACACTGGTTCCTACTGCTCCTGAGTCCTATGAAAGCAATGTGAAGGCCCCAGATAGGATCCCATATGAAGTCACAATTCATGTATATGAACCATCACTACCCATGAGGCATCCAGCAGTAGAAACCACGGCAACAATACACTGAAATGACCCAGGAGCCCCACCCACTAGGCCATTTTAGCTTTGCTTCCCCACTTCAAATAGTGTCCAAATAATGAAGAATGTTGCACTATGGGAGAGAAATACTTACCTTTAAGGATCAACCAATTTTACAGCAACTGGCAAGCAAGCTTACTTTTTTGTCCCAGAGGGAGATATTACCTCGTCCCTCAAAGCTGTTCACTGCAGATATGACTCTAAGAAATAGCCTGGGTTAAGAGAGGTCAGAACATTACATTCTTGAAATATTTAGCAAGATGTGTAGAGAGGCGGGACAGGCCTATGCAGGCATTTTCCCTCTGGAGAAAAGTAATCATTATAAAGGTCTGCACTGTAGCATTCATTTACCAATTTCCTGGTTTAAATACTCCCACCACGGCTGACTTCTAGAGAAGGAAATGGCAACCCACTCCAGTATTCTTGCCTGGAGAATCCCATTGACAGAGGAGCCTGGAGGGGTACAGTCCATGCAGTTGCAAAGAGTCAGACATAACTTAGCAACAAAACGATAACATGGCTGACTTCAAGCTACTATTATGACATTCAAGTCAGAGCTGGGAAGAGATGAACCACCACTTGCTGAACTGCCCATTGGCGATTCTAACTTTAATCAATTATTACTGTGATTGTTGCCCTTGACTTTGAAATGCCTATTTGAACCTTTTATTCTTATTATTTGAAATTTTGTTTAGTTCTACACCTGCTTTCACAGACTATTATTTTCCCTACTTTCAAATGTATTCCTGCATAACTTTTCAAGAGTGTATCATTAACTTTTTACAGTTTGTTTACATGTAGTACAAGAGCATCCCTCCTCTTAAGATCCTGAAATAATTTCTGGAGAAGTCTAGCGGGGGGAATATTAAATCATAGATTTAAAAGAACCCATAAATTTGAAATGTTGAGAAATGGGGTGTGAAAGTTCCACTCTCTGGCTGATAGTCAAGCCCTTGCATTTCTTGCTGAATCTTCAGTAAACCATCAAACCAAATTTATAAATTTCTGAGTCTGTGGTCATTTCTCCAACATTACCTGATTTGAATTTTCTTCCTAGTATTTATTACTCTCTTAAATTTTCTGCTTTTATTCACTTTGTTGATTATCTTACTGCTTTTAGAGGGCAAAAACAAGGATTTTGTCCATGCTATTTACCATTTTATCCCCACCACCTAGAGTAGTGTCTAGTATGTAAAAGATACTCAGCAAATACACAATAAGTAAATTAATTCTGCTTCCTGTTCTAGTACCTATCTCACCTCATTGGCTGCCTCTGCATTCAGTCACTTTTTTGAATGGTGTTCATGCAAATAGCAATCAAGATGGCAAATAGAAGCTCCACATTTTTCCTCTTATAGTTAAACCTTGATTGGGTGTCAGAACATCTGACATCTCAGTGCTGCCATTTATACACCATGTGATTTATTTCTCAGTTGTATCAGACTCTTTGCGACCCCATAGACTGTAACTCTACAGGTTCCTCTGTCCATGAGGATTCTCCAGGCAAGAATACTGGAGTGGGTTGCCATGCCCTTCTCCAGGGGATCTTCCCAACTCAGGGATTGAACCCAGGTCTCCCACATTGCAGGCACATTCTTTACCATCTGAGCCAGCACAGAAACCCGTTTATACACTGTCAAAGCAAACAAGTCATTCAACCTTTCTGTGACTCAGTTTCTCCATCTAGAATGCTCAAGGATCTCCTGAAAGAATGGTTTCAGTTTTCATTGTTGTCTCTGGGGCCATGCAGTGCTGAGTCTGTATCAGTGGGTTTTTATCTCATTCTAGTAACATCTTTGGAGAAGGCAATGGCACCCCACTCCAGTACTCTTGCCTGGAAAATCCCATGGATGGAGGAGCCTGGTGGGCTGCCATCTATGTGGTCGCACAGAGTCGGCCACGACTGAAGCAGCTTAGCAGCAGCAGCAGCAGCATCTTTGTGTCTGGAGGGTGGTGGAGGAATAGAGATGAACAGTTGTAGTCTTGCTTTCCTGCCACCAGTAGAGTGATTCAGAAATTCTGAATTTTCTTTGAAGGCAGTTTTTCAACTTCCCTTTAACCAGGATCCAAACCATTCTTCTGACATGCTTCCCAAATTCATCCGTTATTTCATCTATAAAATGGGGCCAATAACACCTACATCACAAGGTTGTGGTGATAGTTAAATCAGACAACCTAAACTGGTAGTTCTCAAAGTGGGGTTCCTGGACCAGCAGCTCCAGCAGCACCTGCCACTAGCTCCTTAGAAATGCACAATCTTGGGCTCTACCCCATTTTCTGAAACAGAAACTCTGAGGCTGCTGAGCAGCATTGGTTAAAAATCCTTCCAGGTGATTCTGGTTCACATTAAAATTGGAAGAAATGAAATCAGTTAATGCTTGTTTGACCATCAAGTGTCTGCTTTTCACTTATTCATTCATTATTTGTTAGCCACCCAAACCCAGCCCAGCTAAGCTGCAGAACTGTCTGTCCTCACCCCATTTGGCAGATGTGAACAGTAGTGAAGTGAAGTGAAGTGAAAGTCGGTCAGTCATGTCCAACTCTTTGCAACCCCATGGACTGTAGCCTGCCAGACACCTCTGTCCATGGAATTCTCCAGGCCAGGATACTGGAGTGGGTTGCTGTTACCATGTCCAGGGGATCTTCCCAACCCAGGGATTGAACCCAGGTCTCCCACATTGCAGGCAGCTTCTTTACTGTCTGAGCCACCGGGAAAGCCCAGGAATACTGGAGTAGATCCTCTCTAAAGCCCAACTATCAACATTTGCTTGGGCTGCTTTTGCTCTTGCCCACAATTATTGCAATTTGACAAAAATTTACCTCCATGTTTATATTCTTCTTTCTTTTATATATTATCTTTTTATTTGTCAGGGAGTTGGTTCAGTAGACAGTTTGTGCGTCCACAGGTAGCTAAGTGACTGTCTGCATGGCAGATTTTAGCAGTTGGTGGGACACAAGTTGAAGAGCACAGTGTCCTGAATCAAATGGCTCACACCATTTGGATGACACTGGACAATTAGCCTTGGTGAAGCCTGAGTTTTTCTAATAAAAAATGGGGTTAACAACAAGAAAAGTCTCCATTTATTGAGTATCTCCTAGGCGCCAAGCACTATGCTGGCTATTTCATATATGATGCATATTACCTAAAATTGGGCTTCCCTGTAGCTCAGCTGGTAAAGAATCTGCCTACAGTGCAGGAGACCCCAGTTCAACTCCTGGGTCGAGAAGATCACTGGAGAAGGGATAGGCTACCCACTCCAGTATTCTTGGGCTTCCCTGGTGGCTCAGTTGGTAAAGAATCCACCTGCAATGCAGGAGACCTGGGTTCGATCCCTGGACTGGGAAGATCCCCTGGAGAAGGGAACAGCTACCCACTCCAGTATTCTGCCTGGAGAATTCCATGTACTATGTATAATCCATGGAGTAGCAAAGAGTTGGACACAACTGACTGACTTTCACTTTCACCTAATTTAAACAAAAGCCATGAGTTTTTTTTTTTTTTCTTTAAACATATCTTAAATACTTCTAACATTTTCAACATGATTTTGCAACATTCAGGGCCCATCATTTCCTTTTTCAGTGTAATTAAATGATAGTAAAGACATTTTGTGGGAAAACAGCACCTAACTGATAACTAGCATTTCAGCAAACTCTGCTAGAATGCCTCAATTCCATTAAGTGAGTGATATCAGTTGGAAAAATGAGGCTAATTTTGCTGCAGGTTTAAAGAAAGAGGAAATAACCTTTAAATGGTGGTCTATCTGCACTTTGCAGTAGAAGTTCTTAGTTCATACTTAATTGAAAAGCAAGTTGCTGTTGAATATTGAAAATCCTGGAAGAGTTTTTTAAAGTAATTTAATGCAGCATTTTATGGTTGCTTTTGTAGTTTAGAATTTGCGATGGATATCGAGGGATGTATATGCCTTCTGATCCCTTAGATTTAATCAGACTTCTCGCTTGCTTGCTTGCATAATGGTTTATGGGACCTTTGATGATTTGCAGCCAACCTAGCACTTTTAATAATTTACTGTAAAAGCATTTAATTTTTAATGGACAAGAATGGGTAAGAGGTAACTTTTGCATTGGTAAGTGCTCTCCTGAAGACTAGGAAAAAGGAACAGTATATTTAAATTCCAAACATTATTGAAAAACATGAGTCTTTTATTACCAAAATCAAATGCATAATTGAAGAACATACCTAACCCAAAATTATTGTTCATGCCTTATTTAACCAGAAGATAGCACTGCTTTCATGATGCTATCATGAGGATATTTTTTCAAATTCTCTTTTTTTTTCTTATCTTCCATGCTGTTTCAATATTCTGTTCCACTAGATAAAGCATACCTGCCACAGAGTGAGAATATACGTCATTTTATTACATCTTGCTAATCAAGAAAAGCCCAACAAAAGAATAGTTTGTAATGTCTGCTACATAAAAGAAATATCATTTTATATTCATTTTCTTTCAAAGTTTTTCTAAGATCTCAATGTAATGTGCATACCTAGGAATGATTTCACAACTAGTCTTAAAATATCAAGAGTTTCCATGTGGAGAGAAAAATGGGAAGATGCCAGGATAAATATTTTTTAAGACTTGATGGAGGACAAAACATATCTTGCCTTCGGAGGCACATAAAACAAAAAATGCTGCAATAGCCGAATAATCCCTTTTTCAGATATGCCATATGTAAAAATAAGAATGGCTCCACAGGAGTGCTTTCTGGGGAATCAACTAACAGCCTACAGCCCTGGAAATTTACTCTACTCTTCTAACATTCCACAGCTGACTGTCCCCAGGCTCACCCTGAAATGGACTGCAGGGAGAACTCTGATGGTCAAGGGTCCAAGTCTGAGCTCCGTTTCTGGACTGCCTTTGGAATTCAGACATCAGAGCAGTTGTGTGAGAATGTGAAACTCATTCTCTTTGTTTGGCCTTCAAACAGTCTTGAGTGTAAACCCTGCTACAGAAGATTGGTTCCCAGGAACCCTTGGTACTTAGCCAAGGAGCCTGTGCCCGTCGAAAGTACCCCATCTAAAGAGGAGCATTTGAAGATCCAATCGCCATTTCCATGCTTGGTTTCCTGGGATGAAAAAGCACGTGCCAGCTTTTAACTGGTAAACTAGGACTCTATCTATAGCCCACCATCTTTCGGCTTCCTGGTCAAGGTTATATATAAAACAGCTCTTTCATTAGCCAGATATTCATCTCCACTCTACCTAATGAACAGAAATTTCTAGGTCTAATCAGTTGTCCCCCCAGATTTGAGACAGTAGGAATTGCTCCTGAGCAAACTCAGGGGTACCTGAGTTGGGTGACTTTAACAACCCCATGCACACATACCTTTTTCTTCTCTCCAGCTCTCTTAAATTCTTTATCTCATGTCATCAACGTAGACTTGCTACCTACTTTTAGAGGTAGAGAGCCCTTAGAGATTATTGGCAATCCACAAACTTTTCACCTGAAGAAGAAACTCTGAACTAGCTAATTTGCCCAAGGCTACATGGAAACTGGGAAACTGGAGTTTACTAAACTGACTGCTTTTCCCATTACATCATATGGTCTCACTCCTCTCTTCCTCTGTCCCTTTCTCCCTCCTCCCTCCCCTCCCCAACTACTGTCATCTCTTCTCTTTTTGTTTTAGGCTTCCTCATGGTGCCAACAGTACCAACAAATGTCACTTAGCTGCAATGGAGCCTTCGTTGCTCAAAACAATACATGGGGAGGTGGGGAGAGAGCAGGTATGCCTCACCCTGCTCTAACAACCTTTCTGGATTAACTCTATTTTTCCTCCTCCTCTTCCAATCAGGTATGCTGCCTCTTTTTTACATTCTGACAACACTTCACAATGAGCAGTTTAACCCCAGCTTATTTGCCAGCCTATTCTCTGTGACAGAAACACAATTAAGTTTCCTGGCATATTAATTCCTTTTAATGTCCTTAGTAAGGTTAGGGCTTTGTGAAACAGCTTCAAAAGAGAAAAGGGTAATGTAGAAAAGAGTGTTATAAATGTAGCCTTTTGGGTCCTTACATCCTCCAAACTTTATGGCAACCTAATAAGCACAAGCTGGAATCAAGATTGCCAGGAGAAATATCAATAACCTGAGATATGCAGAAGACACCACCCTTATGGCAGAAAGTGAAGAGGAACTAAAAAGCTTCTTGATGAAAGTGAAAGTGGAGAGTGAAAAAGTTGACTTAAAGCTCAACATTCAGAAAACTAAGATTATGGCATCTTGTCCCATCACTTAATGGGAAATAGATGGGGAAACAGTAGAAAGAGTGTCAGACTTTATTTTTGGGGGCTCCAAAATCACTGCAGATGGTGACTGCAGTCATGAAATTAAAAGACGCTTATTCCTTGGAAAGAAAGTTATGACCAACCTAGATAGCATATTGAAAAGCAGAGATATGACTTTGCCAACAAGGTCCATCTAGTCAAGGTTATGGCTTTTCCAGTAGTCATGTAGGGATGTGAGAGTTGGACGGTGAAAAAGATGAGCACCGAAGAATTGATGCTTTTAACTGTGGTGTTGGAGAAGACTCTTGAGAGTCCCTTGGACTGCAAGGAGATCCAACCAGTCCATTCTAAAGGAGATCAGTCCTGGGTGTTCATTGGAAGGACTGATGTTGAAGCTGAAACTCCAATACTTTGGCCACCTCATGCGAAGAGTTGACTCATTAGAAAAGACCCTAATACTGGGAAGGATTGGGGACAGGAGGAGAAGGGGATGATGACAGAATGAGATGGCTGGATGGCATCACCTACTCGATGGACATGGGTTTGGGCAGACTCCGGGAGTTGGTGATGGACAGGGAGGCCTGGCATGCTGCAGTTCATGGGGTCACAAAGAGTCAGACACGACTAAGTGACTGAACTGAACTGAACTGAGTACCTAAAGGGCTTCCCAGGTGGCGCTAGTGGTAAAGAACCTGCCCACCACGGCAGGAAACATAATGAGACACAGGTTCAATCCCTGCGTTGGGAGGATCCCCTGGAGGAGGGCATGGCAACCCACTCCAGTAGTGTTGCCTGGAGAATCCCATGGACAGAGGAGCCTGGAGGGCTATAGTCCATAGGCTCACAAAGAGTCAGATATGACTGAAGTGACTTAGCATGCAGCACAAATACATTACGTGATACATCAAAGGATTAACATTGGTATGGAACTAGGGTAGGGTAGAGGGCTTCCCAGGTGGCTCAGGGGCAAAGAATCCGGAGATGAGGGTTCAGTCTCTGGATCAGGAAGAGCCCCTGGAGAAGGGAATGGCAACCCACTCCAGTATTTTTGCCTGAGAAATCCTATGAATGGAGGAGCCTCGTGGGCTACAATCCATAGGGTCGTAAGGAGTCAGACACAACTGAGGGACTAAAAAGCAACAGAGTAGGGTACAGTCCAGGAGGGAGATCATTAATTCATTTTAGCCCGTCTTTTCAAAGAGGGAAAAAATAAATAAAGCAAGAAAAAAGGCAAGAAGGAAGGAAGGGAAGAAAATATGCCTAAGCCACAATAAAATTTGTATGCTTGAAAGTTAGAAGTATATCAGAAAAATGTTTTAAATATTGTAAATAAAAGGGCTAAAAGTATAATACAGCCTAGTTTGCAATTCTTCATAATGCTAGGTTTTGGTGAAAAGTAAAAGGGTCTATAAATGTTTTTTTTTATTCTTTTAGCAGTTAAAGAGAGGAAAATTCTGAGTTATGGACTGCTAGTGAGTATAGATAAGAAAAATATCTCTGCTATGAACGGGTGCTAGAATTTTTCATATACAGTATATGATTCATGTCTATATAAGGGGAAAAAACAGACTAAATACCAGTCAATCTTGTATTTTTGGCAGGCCAAATGATTAACCATTTCACATCAGAGTCAATCTCAATCTAATCATCTGTCTGGGAATTAGTCACTATAATGGAAAAAAGTACTTAACTCAGAAGGGTTCATTCATTAATCACATATCAACACCCCAGAGAGGTAATTCTTCTGCTTAAGTTCCCAAGCTTTCATTCATTTCTTCAGCAGTTATTTGTTGAACTCTTACAATAAGCCGGGTGCTCTGTAGGACATTGAGAATAAAAACACACTCCTTAAAATAAAGGAAATTGTAGATTAGAGAGAAATAAAAAATAAATAAACTAGCTCATGATCTAAACACTGATACGGACTTGAGAAAAATGCTATGGGAGTAGGGGGTGAAGAGAAGAACTACAGATCCACCCTAGGGCAAGTTGAGAAGTCTTGACAGAGGAAGTGACATCTACGTCAGACTTAAAGGATAAATTGAAGTTCATCTCAAAGTTCCCAATGAAAACCAAGGCTTAAAAATCGAGGAGCCCCAGTTTATGAACACCTCCATTAGGTCAGTATTTCCCACTATGTTCTTAGATCTTATTTGAAAAAACAGGTTTTCAAGGTCAAAAGAAATTTAGGAATGCTAGAGTCTACCCATTAAATAATTTTCTTTACAGCAGGACTTCTTAGAACCTTTATACAACAAAATATATACCAACCAAATACATAAAATGACACCCCAAATGTCAACACTGGTCACTCTAAGAGCAGAGAACTGGAGTGGAGGGAATCGATGCACATAGAGAAGAAAAGGACACAGTGCAGTGATTCCAGGCTTAAGGAAAACCCCTCCTCCTTGTAGAACTTGAGGGTCTACTTGGCTGTGTAAACATTTTGTCTTATTTGCAGTCTGTTCTCATGGATTTATTTTCATTTGCATTTTGGACTAAGATAAGAAAAGGTGTTTATATGTTCCACTAACGAATATTTGAATCTCTGCTGAAAGAAGCAGCAGATGAATCTCAACATTTATTACTACTGGCATTTATTCTACTGCTATCAACACTGCAATCATTCTCATTCCACAAAGACCATCCTTGTCTTACAGGATCCTGGAGAGGCCCTGCCACCATTTTGTTTGGTATCAGTGCTATAAAACTAGGAAACCCAGAGTAAGATGAATGATATACATGCTTATGGTTGAAAATTATGTACTAATAACTAAGTCAAATAGAAACCCAGAAATCACTCTTCTTCTTTGTATAATGATCCACCAATAGGTAAAGAATCAGATCTTCCCTTCCTGCTCACTGCATGTATATGAAATAATGTGTTGAATTATGCTTTTTCTATTGGTGAAAAAAGTACAATGTAAGTATATTTTAAGGAACACTAAATATTAATAAAAAGGAGGGAAATGCAAATGGCCTAGATAGCATAGTGAAAGATGGATGACTCAGTGGGTCACTATTCCTGTGAACAGAACTTCAGAAACTACAGATAAAGACAGACTTCAAGCCTCTTATATGACACTATTTAAAGCATTTGCTACCTGTATAATAGGCTGGAAAGGGACTATTCAATTGATGAAGGGAGATTTAGATCTATGACTTACATTATCATGATGAATCCTATATTAATATTAAAGTTCTATCCATCACATTGGAAATTTCCCCCAGAGGGTTTTTAACATTTCCCTGGTGACCGCCTCAATACGTAAATCAATGCCATTCTGAGAGGCCAGAGAAGACTCTCTGCATATAACTTTTTCTACATTACATTTTTTTCCCATTTTATTTCTGTACACATTGAGTCCATTTTAGTCTTAGGAAAAAGTCACCCTGTCTTCAGATAATCCAAGTTCATATGTCTGTCACAAATGCTCTCGTTGAGCCATTCCATACTATTTCCTATTTCCCTTTTGTCTGCTGATAGTAAAATTAGCAGCAGTAAGAGGTCTGCTCCATAGGCTTAGGAAACTTGGCACAAGCTGTTAGTACAAGCAGTAAATGCTGGCCAGCTTATATGTTGTAGCCTGTAAAATGTTGGATATAGTGGCTCAGATTCTTTGGTTGGTGGCCACAAGCCTGCAAATGTCCCATTTCATCAAAATTACTTCAGCAACTGCT
Organism: Ovis canadensis; assembly: GCF_042477335.2. NCBI lineage: Eukaryota > Metazoa > Chordata > Mammalia > Artiodactyla > Bovidae > Ovis > Ovis canadensis. The sequence continues at coordinate 85,532,043 of NC_091248.1, forward strand.
GTTCACATGTCCGTCCAAAGAGAGAAAGAGGGTGATGCAATTGGGTCATGTGGGAATGAAGCTGGTCTTTTGATACTAATTTGCAGTGTATTAGGAGCAATGCTGCCCCAGGTGCTCGGGTATAATAGTAACCTGGGGATCTCCTTGACCCTAATTATAAGATGCTCCAAACTGAACTGCAGATGAGATTTGGAGTAGGGGTGAAAGAAAAGAATAACAGGCCAAAAATCATTCACTGATTCCTTCTTCTGCACCAGAAAGAAAACTTGGAAGATAAAAGTCCATCTTCTCTCAGCCTTCCGTTTCTGCTCGCCTCTCTCCCAGCCTGCATCCCACCACCTCTTCCTCAAGCCTACAGTGAACTTTAGAAGAGAGTATAATAAGAATAATAGCAGCAGTGATTGCAGCAACTTTTGAGGGAACTTGCAGGACTGATGACTCAGCCAGCCCTGCAGAGCATTTGCTCAACTTTTTCTCCAAGTGGGCTGGTCAGAACCTTTGACTGGTGGAGCACTGAACAGAGAGAAGAGGACACAATGAGAGGATACCCTTTACCCCACAGCTTAACTTTTTTTCCAGATGCAGCCAACCAACATCACCCTCCCAAATTCCCTTCTTACAATTTACCCCTCGGAAGATGTCCCAGAGGACAGTGTGCATCCTCCGCCCAGGCTTTCACTTGGGGTCAGCATAACTCAGAGCATCCTGAACTCTGTTTGCAGTCAGAGGAAAGGGCTGTGGGATGCAACACTCAGCCTCTTAGATGGAGAGCATCTACTGCCAGCAATGGAAGGGAGAAATTACCTGGCAGATTTTTCATTTGAAAAACTTAATAAATTTTTAAATCTTACTCTTTCAAAAGAAGCCATAAATGGGTCAAATGATACAGAATAGTAAAATGGATGTGATATGAATTCTTTATAATTATGGAAATAGCAGCTTCCTTATTGGTTACATGAGTCATGTAACATGTAATTCCCCATCTTGGGTTATTAATAATGGATACACAGTTATCATATTGTTTTAATGAACACTTCTGAAATACTTTCTGCCACTAAAAGCAAATATTTTATTGTAGACAGATATGGTTGTAGGATTGAACTAGGATGTCCCATTATTACTACCTCTAGTTTAGTGTAAATACTGTCAAAAACAATGACAGAGAGTGATGAAGCTAATTACCAAAAGAGAACATATATCTATATTTGGGATTATACACAAGAGTCTTAGTTTTACTATCTCCAAAATAAACTCTCCTTACTCATCTGTACACAGTTCATTAAATAAAGAGGGAATTTGGGATTGTTTCCAAGGAAGACTACCCAAGTATCAAGCAAAGAATGGTAAATCTGCCAATTTACTAGAAAAATAAATTTTCTTGCTCAAAAGGCCATGAACCATTCTACTCTGGGTCACAGAACTCACCTGATCTTAGTAAACTCAGTGCAAAGAAATGAGGCAAGCCAGTATCACCACATCTATATAGAGTGTGCGAAACATTTAGAAAACATTTAGGAATGTGAGGCTCAAGTTGAAAAGAGCGTAGAACCGTTAGGGACCAAACCACCTGGTCTTGAAATTCTCAGGATAGACCTTCATATCAGGTGCTAAGCATAATGCTAGAAACGGGAACACCTCCAAATGCCAAAGAGGAACACCTGAGCCAGGGCTCTCACCTGCCAGGGGGAAAAGGGAATCTTACAGGCTCTCAAAGTTGGCATTGCTTTTGATGGATATATGGAGAAATAGCTGGGAACTGTGCCCTTGGCTGCCCCTGGGGAAGGGAGATCTACAATTTATTTTGTTTTGTTTTTATCATCAAAGCCCCACATGAGCCACAAAAATATCACACACGAACACCTGCTTGCAAAAACAAAGAGATCCAGATGGCACCAATGAAAGCACTTGTCTGCTGGTATCACCGGGGCAGGATAGAGACCTCCTCAGCACCTTTGGAGAGAATGGAGAAATATCCACACCAACACAGGATGGTTCAGATGCCCTTTGATTGCACATTAGAACTTAGTTTTTCACCAGCTTAGCAAGTAATTTTCCTCTGCACAGTGAATTGGATTCAGGGAGAGAAGAATTCAGGTTCTCTCCAACACTCTGTCTTTCTTACTGTTTTGAATAACTACTGTATTGTCTTCCCAGTAGCACCACCCACCCCCAACTCTTCACAGGTTTGCAATTGGATCTTCTATGTTACTGCAATGTGACACACCTTGGCTACAGGTTCAGGATGGGGCACCTTAACTAGACTGGGCCAATCAGAATCCATCCCTGCACACTGAATCTGGAACTGAGATAAGGCAGTTTTTCACAGGTTGGCTGAAATTGCAAAGAGGTCAAATCAGTCAATCCTAAAGGAAATCAACCCTGAATACTCCCTGGAAGGACTGATGCTGAAGCTGAAGCTCTAGTACTTTGGCCACCTGATGCAAAGAGTTGACTCACTGGAAAAGCCCCTGATGCTGGGAAAGACTGAGGACAGGAGGAGAAGGGGGCAACAGAGAATGAGATGGTTGGATGGCATCACCGACTAAATGAACATGAGTTTGAGCAAACTAGAAGACAGTGAAGAATAGGGAAGCCTGGTGTACTGCAATCCATGGGGTCACAAAGAGTCAGACACAATTTAGCAACTGAACAACAACAAAACCAAAAGTTATTGGCAAACAGAGAAGCAGAGAGACCAAGACAGCAGTAGGAGGGAATAATGAAGCTGATGCACAGAGAGAAGAAATGAGAATGCAGGAGATGGTCCCACTGGGTGATTAGAGTCCTAGGCTCTAGGTGTTTCATAGGTCCCAGTCTCATCCATAAGACATCCCAGTATCTTTCTATTAAATTCTTCATTTTGTTTAAACACATTAGAAATTTAAGGAATGTACAGTCAGGGACTTGAGTACTCTGTCAGGTAAAGGAGAGCCTAGTTTTACAGCTGTGCCAATAATGAAATCCTCAAGCACAAAACATTCATACAAACAGGAAACTGCTCAAGAGGCAGGGAGGTCCAAAGTGAGCCCTCAGGGAATTTTTCTCTCCTCCATCTCTCACCATACCCTGCTTAGCCTGGGTATCAGAACTGTCTAGGGTTCTAGGATTCTTTCTTCCTGGATATTTTAATCCAAATGAGATCAAGTTAAGATATACATGAAGGAAAGTTTTAAAGTGGTAAATTTAAACAAACAAAGCAGCCTAAAGTATATGAAAACATAGGAAGGGCCATTTCTCTGCTCTTGACCTAAAGGTTGGAGAATAGGGTGCAGATAGATGTGGTATTTACTGGAAGATCCACACTGATCTCCTGGTCTGATGCCTCCAGGTCAGGGATCATTGGCTACTGCTATCATTAAATCCAGGGATTCCCTGAAGGCTCAGACGGTGAAGCATCTGCCCGCAATGCAGGAGACCCAGGTTCGATCCCTGGATCGCGAAGATCCCCTGGAGAAGGAAATGGCAACCCACTCCAGTACTCTTGCCTAGAAAATTCCATGGATGGAGAAGCCTGATGGGCTACAGTCCACATGGTTGCAAAGAGTCAAACACAACTGAGCGACTTCACTCACATCATTAAATCAGAAGGGGCTCCACCAGGGCTCAGGCTCATCAGTCAAATACCACTATTCTTAGACTTCTCTAGATCATTCAAGATTGTGTTTGTAACCAGCCATGGCTTTCCTGGTAGCTCAGATGGTAAAGAATCTGCCTACAGTGCAGGAGACCCCAGTTCGATTCCTGAATCTGAAAGATCCCCTGGAGAATAGGTAGGCTACCCACTCTGGAATTTTTGAGCTTTCCTGGTGGCCCAGATGGTAAAGAATCCACCTGCAATGAAGGAGACCTGGGTTCGACCCCTGGGTTGGGAAATTCCATGGAGGAGGGCATGGCAACCCACTCCAGTATTCTTGCCTGGAGAATCCCCACGGACAGAGTAGCCTGATGGGCTACAGTTCATGCGGTTACAAAGAACCAGACATAATTGAGCAACTAAGCACAACCAGCATATTGTTCCTAGAGGAGATATGCTAGCTTATGCACCTAAATATGTTCTGAAATATTTACTAGCTTTGTCTATTTTCTTTACTGTAGGTACTCAAAGAGGAAATACCTGATTTGTTAAGTTCACCTGGCACAAAACCCAGTACAGAATTAAATCTAGTAGATATTTAATAGGATTACATTAATACTTACTCAGTTCATTTAACCTCCATTAGTACAGAATTTTCTGTCTAGATCCTACCTTTTACAATCAGGAGATTACCAGAAAAATCTTCTCCTTTAATTAAATTTATACCCAAATCACTGTAGGTTTAAAGGTATGTTTTTAAGTGCCTCTCCAAATACAAGTCTTTGGCTGAGGGCTTGTCGGTTTGCTTGCTCAGAACCGGTTGAGCTTTATATGTCATTGACTTGACTGAGTTTAGCCAGATGCCATGCTGTCATCTTTGGCTATGTCATGGATATGCCCCTTTGGGGGTTCAATAAAACCAGTATTGAAGAGAAGTGTAACCCCCTCATCAGTGATGAAGTCCGGCCGGGTAAACCAAAGACCCACTGCTATGAGGTACACACATGAGCTCAGATCTAGAGCTGAGAGGCAGAACGTATGGCCAAAGCCAAAGCGCTGGAAACAGAAAACAACAAAGTCCAAGTGCCCCTGTGTTAACATACGTGTGGTCAGAGCCAGGCTAGCTTCCGCTCAGAACCCAAGGCAAGCGCATGACTGCTGTAGATCTGTGAGAGCTCTCAACAGACCTCAGGAGCACAGAAACCAAGTGATCCCCAATCAGAAAGTAAAAGCAAAAACAAAAAAACAAGTGAACAAAACCACCCATTTATATGTATATTTCAATTCACCTCCTTTTCTTTTTTTTTTCCATCAGAGATAAAAGAGCATCTAAGAGGGTCCATTTGAACAATAAGGCTAGTTTTTATTGGTTACCCCTTTGTCCTTATATTCCCCTGTTTAAGATGAGAAATAGTGTTTTAAACACCCTCCAAAACCCGTATCAGTGGAGGTTTAAGCAACAGATTTCCTCCCCAGTGAAGGTGTGGCCAGGAAAGTGGGAAAAGTTAGCCTCAGGATTAGGCTCAGTACTTCCTAAGCTGTCTCAGGCTTTCTCTTTTTTTAAAGCAAATGATAATTTGAAGAACACAGTCCACATTTTGGAGTAGAATCCTTCAAAACAAAGATAAAACAAACAAAGTCAAGATATTGAAGAAGCACACATCTTGTAAGAAACTAAATTCTTCTGCTCAGGTTGGAAAAACAAGATGGCTGATAACTTATTTTAAAAATATCAAAAGACAAGATCGGCCAAAAACAGAGAAAAAAAAAAAATCCCCATGAAAGTCTTGGTTTCCATTACCTATATTTGTATAAAAGCTATGTGTTGTTTTAACCAAACATCTGGTCTTTGTCCCTCATGTAGAGAATTCTGAGTTTTCTTGACACTTTGGCAAGAGGTACCACAAACCCCTGCCAGGCTAGTAAAAATCACACATTTTTCCTGCAAGGGAAAAAATGTCACTAAAAATGAAACATTAAAAAACATAAAAGCTCAACTTGGAAAGCCTTGCTGTGGAGATTTTGCTTCCTAATCAGCCTTGCACAATTGCCTTAACTTCTTTTTTAAACAGTACCATACCATATCATTTGAAAGATCGAATACTAATACTTCAAGTTTATTCAATATATTGTTCTAAAAAATGTCCTTCAGATAAAGGGACCTTGCCATTTAATCACTTTCTAGAATAAATCATGTGAATTAATTTTTATAAATATTTAATATCTATTCTTATACTGTACAAATTGACTCTTTAAGTTATTTCAACCAGAATTGAATTTCAACTGCTTTTGCTACATAAAGGAATAATCTTCGTCTCACATTCACATTGGCACCTTCCAAGGCCCTGACATTGTAATCTGTCATAGTAAAAAGCACAGAAGTAAATACAACCCTGCTAATATGACAAGCTCATTATAACCACCCACTCATAAATCTTGAAACAAAGGCACCACCACATATTTTTTAAAAAATAATAATTTTATGTAATTTGCATAGGGATATTTTTGTTTGGAACCAAGGCAGGTATTTCTTTCTCTTTGCACACATAATACTGGAATAAATTATTCAGAAATACCACTACCTACCTCTAAAGAGGGCCAGAAATTGGTTAACAAATGGTTGCAAAATACTCTGCAAACATAAAATGCAAAATAAGACTATAATGGCCATCAATTCTTCTGCACAGCATAACAACTGGATTATGCTTAGAGAGAAAGGAAGGAATTAACTGGAAAAAGGCAAGTGTCTGGGAAGTAAATGGCTGGGTTGAGGGTAAGGAGAAGGGCTCTGTAATGAGGTTCCTCTGGATGTTAAAATTCATCACCTCTTTGATAGATCTTGCCATGGCCTCAGGGAGACCGTCTATATAAAATTTAAATAAAAACATACAGCCCATGGCACAAAAACAGCTTCTTACTTGAAATGTTTTACTTGGGGTTCAGATAAACTAGAGCCTTACAAAGTCCTAAACCCAATCAAATTGGTTCAGTTCCTGATTGGCAGAAATGGTTTGTCCTCCACTTAGCTGCCTGACAGAGGGGCTTTCCTGATGGCCCAGTTGTAGAGAATCTGCCTGAAATGCAGAAGACAGATGCGGTTCCAATCTCTGTGTCTGGAAGATCCCCTGGAGAAGGGAATGGCAACCTACCCCAGCACACATGCACGAACTGCCGTCCAGAGGTTAGGATGCAGCTAGTGGGTATAGACAAATACTGTGCAATCAGAATCCTCTTTCCTGTGCTCAGCCAATGGGCCTAAGAAGTCTCCCTAGCAAGAAACCCTGAAGCATCGTCAGGAAGGTCTCCTTGGGGCAGTGCAGTCCCCTTTCCTACCCTTCCTGGTGTTGGTGCCCATCAACATGGCAGGATCCATCAGGATATATTTAACTTACCAAACCAAATGCTCCACTACAACAGAATAAACCTAAACTCACATTCAACCTACCTATGCCTGACTATCCATGTAAAGGTCTCAGTCTGCGCAAGTCTTCAATGTAAATCCTCAACAAGGCAAGTTGAAGATGTTATGATTTCAGAATAAACACAAATTTAAGGTCTAAAAATGTGTAAGTCTCAGTAAAGAGAAAATTCTGATCGGTGGCCAAAACTGGAAAAAATAATTACCAAGCAACTTCGGTTTTAACTCCTATTTCCAATACGAATGAAACATTTACTCATTTATTTAGAAATAAAATTTCCTGAGCATCTGTGAGATAAACAAAAATACCCCTACGATCTATACAAGCAAGGTCCTGCCCTCACACGATTGACAGAGGAGTGGAAGAGGAAACAAGGGAACAGGACGAGTCACTGGGAAGAGCCATGATAGAAGAACGAAAGCCATTGATTGGAGTGTGAAGTCAGAAGGGACTTCCCGTGACACAGGATGCCTCAGCTGGAACCCAAACCATGAGTCAGTGTAAGGAGAGAGGGAAGTGGGTGCATACCCCATGCACAGGAAAACCAGGGGCAGAGGCCTGGAGGCAAGAGACAGCTCATCTCTTTGGAAGAACAGAAAGAAGTCTGTCATAAGACAGAGTTGCTAGGAACTTAATGAGAGATAGTGCCGGAGAAATAAGCAGGAAACAGATCCTAAAAAGTGGACGTAGGGATTCCACTGAAAGGTATTAAGGATAGGGAAACCACTGAAAGGTATTAAGGAAGATATCATAAATATATTGTATTTTATAAAAAAATTTTCTGAGTGTATGGTGGAGCAAGAACTGGAGAGGATCAAGACAAAGGTCTAGACAAAAGAAAATGAACTGAGTTAAAAGCAACACAGATGGAGAGAAGTGAACAGAGGTAAGAGCTATTTAGAAGTCAGAGGAAAACAGACTTGACTGGGTAGACCAGCACAGGGAGCAAGTGTTCAGACAGCTTGGGTTCAAATCCTGGATATTCCACTTTTAGGGAAAGTCACTTCCTCTTTCTGCATCTTAGCTTCCCTTTCATAGAGGATGAACAATGATGGTACCTGCTTGTGGAGTTACTATGAAGGATAAACAAACTAATTCACAAAGTGCTGGACTTTAATAGGACAGTTCCTGGCACATGACTAGTAAGTGGCCAAAGATATAGACCATTATTATTGAGTGCAATAGCTCAAAACTAGAAACAATGCAATTGTTCATTAACTATAGAATATGATGCAGAAGAAAAGAGGAGGAAGTAGCCAAGGATCTCACAAAGGACTTTGACTTGGATAAATGGCTGGATGACTACACCCGTTATTTATTTACTGCCTCTCAGCTCTTGATCCACCCTTTGTTTCTTCACTGACAATGGAGACGGACCCAGTCGGCATTTCCCCTTGGCAGCTGGCACAGTGCTTTCCCAGTGGAAGGCACTCAAGAGATACTGCAGGAGGAAGGATTTCTCTTCCTGGTTCTGGTTTGCTTCTTTGAGGTCCTACACATGGACTGTGCCAGAAATCCGTGCAACAGACATCCATTAGCATTCACCCCCATCAAACTGCAGAAGCAGATTCTATGTGAGTCTCAGAAATGTCCCAGAAATTGCCTTCCCAGCACTGGCCCATCTGCACCACAGAAGGGTGTCTCATACCTGTGATGGATAGCCACTGGCCCGCGGTGACCCAGCAGACACTTCTCCACCATCCACACCTTCTCCCAGCACAGCCTGAATTTCAGTTTGTCCTCTCCTTGGATCTTTTCCCTTGGCCCTCATGTATTCCTTACCCCTTTAGAGTTAATCTCCTGGTACAGTTAATAATTCCTTATATGAACCAATTACTATTCAAATTACTGTGTGCTTTCTGCCTTCTGATCGGACCCTGATCAATACTGTAACTATTCAGTGAAACGGAAAACAGGAGGAGAGACAGGTTATTGAACAGATAAATTCCATTTTGGACATACTGGACTTGAGATGCTTGTGGGAATCCCAACAGCACTGTCTGATAGGAAGCTGAGTATCTGGGGTTTCCAAAGCTTAGGAGAAGTGTCCAAGATGAAGAGAGACATTTAGAAGGGAGTAGCCTTAAGGTCTCTAAAATCTTAGCTAGTGAAGCATGTGTGTAAATGTCACATGTCAGGGAGACAGATCTTATTTTGTAATGCTTGTGTGTCTCATTAAGAATGCCTAACTGTGCTATGTATATGGCAGCACATTTCATCAAAAGATTTATGGTCATTTTGTACTGTGTATGTTAGGTAATGTTGTTTTATATCTGTTAACATTTTCCAAGCTAACAGAAGATGTAGTTGAAAAGAGCCAAGCCCTATATTAATAAGATCAGAACTCTAATTACACTCCAAACTTGGAAGTTTAAAATCTGGTTGAGGCTAGTGGGTAATTAATCATATCAGCTACTTTGGATACTGACTTCAGCCAGAAAAATCAGTGGATGTGCCAAAACCCCAAAGAGCAGCACTGAAAACTGGTGAACTGCTCAAGGCTGAAACAACTACAGACAAGCATGTTTTGAAAGACCCAGGCTGGTTCATTCTGCCTTTTCCAGGGTCAGAGCTCAGCCGACAACAACTTGTTCCTTGCTTCACCCACTTAAAAGTTTGGAGCTACTGACCACAAAAAAAAAAGGAGGGGAGGGGAGTTACATCAGCAGTTTACAAAGGAACAATTTGGAAGAGAAATGTATAAAATCCTCAGGGAAATTAAACCCAATAATCCAATAACAGCATTACAAAATTAACATTAGACTATGAATTGAATTAATTGCCTCCTACTGTGGGGATTCTTGGCTACCCACAGTCTGAAACAAATGAGACCAATGATCAACTGCCATAAGAGAGACCAGAGGAAAGTATAATCTTGGGATACCCAAGAGTGCATCACAGAATTGTTTTTCAACTTTCTGATTTATCCTGGTGGTTTTTAATACGGAGAAAGGTCTTCACCTCTGCCCATCTCATACCTCAGATTATGGTAGGTGAGCGAGAGAAGCTAGGGGTATTTTGTTTGTTGCACTGGGTCTTCTCTGAAGAGTGGGGGCTACTCTTCATTACGCTGCACAGGCTTCTCATCGTGGTGGCTTCTCTTGTCGAGGAACGTAGGCTCTAGGTGTGCAGGCTCAGTCGTTGTGGCACACGGCCTCAGTAGTTGTGGCACAAAGGCTTATTTGCCCCCTACTTCCCCGGCCGGCCCCCCACCCCCAGCATGTGGAATCCTCCCAGACCAGGGATTGAACCCATGTTCCCTGCATTGGCAGGCAGACTCCCATTCATTGTGCCACCAGGGAAGTCCCAAGATAGTACAATTCTTGACATAAAAGGTGCATTTTTATGACTTGCTTTTTTGGGAATTCACCTCTAAGTGCCTATATTTAGAAGTAGCTGGAGTGTTAGAAATAGATCACCCTTAAGGTCTTTTTCTCCTAAGAGGGCTAAATGGACAGGGGGAACAGGTAATGATTTCTCTAGAATCTAGGCAGGAATATAGGCAGTCCGGTGATAAGGCGGACCTTTAAGCATACCAGTCAGCTGTTCCGAAAGACTTGCTTTGGCATTTCAGTAAATAAGCGTTTATTTCTGTAAATTCTTTTCTTATGCCATGATGTCAGTGAGCCTGTGGCAGGGCAAGATTACCTAAACAATACAGGTCGGGGAACAACAAAATTAGCATGTGTGTGATTTACCAGTCCTCTGCCAGCATTCTTTAAGGGGTTTGAGGGGGAAGGTAGGATGTGGCATCATCATAGAAATAAAATCCTGGTGATTTACACAGTTTTGCCAAATAAGGCCCTCAGGGCAGATGCAAAAGGCCTTGAACTGCCTCCAGCCTCTCCCGAGACAGCCAGTTTGTCAAAATGCCTATTGCTTGGTCTTATGCACACCCTTCAGGTTCCAGCTGACATTTACTCCTGAAGGTTTTTAATAACAAAGCAGCATTTTACAAAAAGTTAATTAATGGCATTTTATTTCAGTCTTATGTGATTTGGAATTCTTTTGACACTCTTAATTTTGTCTGACATTTTGAAAATACTATGCCTAACTCTTGTGTGAATAAAAAATTTTTTTCAAATAGTTAACACATATTGAACACTCTTCCTTTCTCCCAAGAATTGACGCAAACACCAAAGACAAAATACTTCTTTTTTGAGCTCAGAGAAATGAAGCATTCAGTTTGTTTGGAATCTTAATGATGATGGCCCCAAACTTATCTAATTAAATACGCCTTCATGATGAAGGAAATTATTTTCAAAGTTAATGAATTTGCAAGCAGAAATGTTGCTGTCTTCCTAGAATGAATTACCCACATTCCTTACATACATATTTCAGTTAAACACTAATTAATGTTGTGCTTAAAACACGTGGGATTGATTTCCCAATGAAAGCAAACTTTGTTTTTAGACAGTATAAAAAGACCACAATTTCCTTTTGTATAGACATCAGGCTGCACATATAAACTTAATTCTAGATTTTGGACAAAATGGAAATTATTTCACTAAAACGATTCATTTTATTGATGTTAGCCACTTCAAGCTTGTTAACATCAAACATCTTCTGTACAGATGAATCAAGGATTCCCAATCTTTACAGCGAAAAGAATTATGACAAATATTCCGAGGTAAGTTTTTTAACTCTGTCTAAAATGACTAGCATTCACCATTGAATATTTGTTCTGAGTCTAGTGCTTTTGTAAAGAATAAGGAATAAGTTTGCGGTTTGCTTTTTGTCACACTTCAGCCCATCCAGGGCAGTGTATTGATGCAACTTGTATTTTGTAGCAAAACTGCACAAAGCCTGGTCTCATGACCGTTTTAGTGCAGAATATGATACTTAGCAAGGATAAGGTGCATTAATAAGTGTCAATTGACTCAGAAGTGCACAGTTGAAGTAAAGAATTGCAGAAATAAGTACTGGTTACATTCCAGCTGAACATCTAAATTATATTTCTATATCTAAGAAAAACGTTTACTCCTAGATGGTGGAATTCCACTTTTTTAAATTTTCTTCTCTATGCCTTTATGTAAATTCCCACATTTGCTAAAATAAGTAGGTATTATTTTCTACAATAAGAAAAGTTACTTTAAAATCTTCATACGGACAGACTTTCATGGCAAAACTAAATCTAATTAAATATTTGCTATATTTTAAATGGTCCCTTTAAAGTGGGTATGGTCATGCTGTAGTAACCCACAAACCAATCAGTGTTTTACTAACGTAATTTACATACTAATAAAATATAATCAGTTTCTTGAAACATGCTTTTCGGTAAAATAGAAGTCTCTGCCAATTGTACCCCAGAACTTGGCTAGCATGCTCGCCCACCACTTTGACTTTCAAAGAGGAGGGAAACGAGACACAGAGAGGCAGTGGAAAGTGTCTCTAAAAGCAATATATAAAAACATATGAAATATTTTTTAAACAAAATGAAGCAAAAACTGAAGGAGGGATAGTTAGGGAGTTTGGGATTGACATGTACACACTGCTATATCTAAAATGGATAACCAACAAGGACCCACTGTACAGCATAGGGAACTCAGCTCAATATTATGTAACAATCTAAATGGGAAAAGAATTTGAAAAAGAACAGATACATGTAAACGTATAGCTGAATCACTTTGCTGTACACCTGAAACTGTCACAACATTGTTGATCAACTATACTCCAATAGAAAATAAAAAGTTTAAAAAAAAGAATAACCACAGTAAAAGAAACTTTCACTTCATTTCAATACTTCATTACGTTCCTGCTCCTCGAATACATTGCTGCATTCACTATATATATTAATATTTTATAGTTGTCTTATAATAGTCCAGGGATGGAGAAACTAGATTGCTTTAAGAAGCTTAATATTATAATATTATATAATTATCTATTTTAAAAATTCTGTACATGAAAGCACAAACTTTGTTCACAGCTTTAACATGTCTACGAATTAAAGTCTGGATTTAACATAATTTAATAATTTAAACTATTGCTTACAACACTAATAAATTATTTAATGGTTATTTCTAATTATAGCCTAGAGGAGATCTAGGCTGGGAGAAAGAAAGAAGTCTTACTTTTGAAGAAGTAAAAGATTGGGGTCCAAAAATTAAGATGAATACACCTGCCGTCAACAAAATGCCACCCTCTGCAGCCAACCTGCCACTGAGATTTGGGAGGAACACGGAAGAAGAAAGGAGCACTAGGGTGATGGCCCACCTGCCTCTGAGACTCGGAAAAAATAGAGAGGACAGCCTTTCCAGACGGGTCCCAAATCTGCCCCAAAGGTTTGGAAGAACGATAGCAGCCAAAAGCATCACCAAGACCCTGAGTAATTTGCTCCAGCAGTCCATGCATTCACCATCTACCAATGGGCTACTTTACTCCATGACCTGCCAGCCCCAAGAAATCCAGAATCCTGGTCAAAAGAACCTAAGGTAAATATTTGAATGCCAATTAAATGCACATGCAGTTAGCAGAGCTAGTCTAGAAACTTTTAAACCGCTTACATTTTTTCAAAAGAAGTTTCTATGAGTTTTTCAGTTTCTTAGGACTTCCTTGGTAGTCCAGTGGTTAAGAATCCACCTTCCAATGCAGGGGATGAAGGTTCCATCCCATCTTCACTAAGATCCCACGTGCCGCAAGGCAAGTAAACCCATGCACCGCAATTACTGAACCTGCCCGCTCTAGATCCTGTGCTCCCCCTGCCTTGAGCTACAACTAGAGAAAGCCTGCATGCTGCAATAAAGACCCAGCACAGCTAAAAAGTTTTAAAAAGAGAGAGAGAGAAAAGAAAAAAGCTAAGTTTGTAAGAAGGAAAAGGCACAAGGAAATGAACACCTATACATTGAGAGGTCAGTTCCTATAGCTCATATGGTAAAGAATCTGCCTGCAATGCAGGAAACCAGGGTTCAATCCCTGGGTCAGGAAGACCCCCAGGAGAAGGAAATGGCAAGCCACTCCAGTATTCTTGCCTGGAGAATCCCAGGGCTAAGGTCCATGGGGTCACAAAGAGTTGGACATGACAAAGAGACTAACACATACACACACATACGCACACTGATATTAAGTCGTGAGTTAGCTTCCCCTAAACCACATACGGGTATCTCTCACATTTCTCTACAGCCACACTCTAAGAAATAACCGGCAATGATAGAATGAGGAATTCATGCCTATGAGGTATCATCCAACATTTGACTTCTCTGACATGAAAGCTCCCCATGAGGGAGTTGTCTGCAAGTACAAAGGACACTATTTCAAAAACCCAGGTTTCAAATTCAGATCTTCTTCCTCAACTTTAAATCAAAAGTTCTTTTTCCAGAATCTCATGTTATAAATAATTCCTGTTATTATAATCATTCTCTGTATTGATATGTATTTATTGAATATCTACGAGTACAAATCCTAGTATAAGCTACTATAAGAAGTTCAAAATTTTAATAAGCTACCTACATATTATTTTCTAGTAGAGCAAATGTTTAAAAAAATTTATATAAAACAGAACATGACTCTACCAGTAGAGTTTGGCAATGAATCAGATGTCGGGAGTAGGGTGGCAATGAGGCAGAGAGATAAGTCCATGGTAAGTTTGTCATTCTAAGTGCCCATTATAAATTCAGGATCCCATCAATGTCTCACTCATTTCAAGTGCAGCACAATTCAACTCAGGTATAATTAGGCAATTAGGATCATGGCCTGCATTTGTATGTTTTCACATGCTATTGTTGTGATGGATGAGAACATTTTGCACTGCTTACATTTTAGGAGACTGGGATTCCAGAAAATAGATGATGCAGAATTGAAACAAGAAAAATAAGAAATCTGGAGCCTGTCCCTAAAGATGACTTAAAGCTGTAACCTGTAATCTGCAAAGAAATCTATGGTGAAGACAAAGAATGAAGTCACTGTTCTCTTGTAATAATTTATCATTCACAGCAATTTCTCCTTCTTAGTACAGCTAATATCTTGAAAGTTAAAAAATGTAAAAAACACTGTAATGTAAAGATGAAATAATTTTGTCTAAATAAAAAGAGCATTGCATACACTTAAGAAGCCTTTGGTAATGGGGAGAAGAGAAGAGGAGAGAGAGACTGACTTAAGCCACAACACCATCTTATGAATACAGTTAACCCTTAAGTAAAAATTTAAACAGAGGAGCAGCCTGGCAAATTTTACAATGAATATTAAATAATTTAACAGAATAACATGTTTGACAATTAAATGAACATGAATAATAAACCATTTCCTAATATTTTTATACACCTACTTTTTCATTGTATCAGCTGTTAGTAAATACATGATAGACTGAAAATCTTTTTAAAAAACAGATAAAAGAAAAAAGCAATTATTACACATCTCTTTAAGTATCTCTTCTATCCATAACTGAAAATTTGCCTTCTGGTATGTTTTTTTCCTCCTCATTTACTATTTCAAGTTTTTGATTTGTAGACAAAACCTAATTACTCTTAAAACTAACAATTTATGAACACAATATACCACCACCCGGATGTTCAGTGATTCAACTTTAGTCATAGAATAAGAAGTCCTTAATCAGATTTATTAAGCAATCTTAATTCCTTAAGGTACAAACCAGGAGTGGCAGTAATTGTCTCCTATCCTGCCCCCAGCTGGGCTGTGTTGAATCCCCTTTCCCTGCTGGGCAGAGATCTCTTAATAATAC
The DNA here is from genome assembly GCF_042477335.2 of Ovis canadensis. Taxonomy (NCBI): domain Eukaryota; kingdom Metazoa; phylum Chordata; class Mammalia; order Artiodactyla; family Bovidae; genus Ovis; species Ovis canadensis. The sequence continues at coordinate 85,547,710 of NC_091248.1, forward strand.
CCCACACTCCTCAGCTTCCTCGTCACTGCTTGATATTAAAAAACTCAGTCAACTCCAGCTGAAGATGGCCAACTCATAGCCAAATCAAAGTTTCCCCTCCCCCGTGGCTGGGGCCTGGGGGCTGGGAGGACGTGAAGCTGAAAAGAGACAAGGCTGCTCCTTCTCTCTTCCTCTTTCCTCCCCTTTCTCACCCCTGAGGTAGGGTGGTGGGAGGGAAAAATGGTAGGCCTCTGGAAAACAGTCTTCTCTTCTGATTTCTCCAAGTTGGGTGGGTGAGGGAGGGGGATGGGTATTTTTGAGTAGGGGTGGAGAATCAAAAGTCCCTGTCTGGTCTTGTCATTATAATGTTACTTTTTCCACTTTTTGAGTACTTTGGGATGCACTCAGGGAATGTCACACTGCCCAGGTCAGTGACCTAAGACACCTGGATGCTGTCTGATCTCTTCCAGTCACCCTCATCTCATCTGTACTCTTATTGCCAGAAAGAAAGACTCAAGGCAGCTATCTTCTCAGTGTCCACTTGATTTACAGAAAAGGCAGAGGTCCTCGTCATGCCAAGGCAGGACTTAAGCTGCTTCTCGGATGCCCCGCCACTGCCCCCATTTGTCTCCAAGCCCCTCTGCCCCACTTGGGGCAGAGGCAGGCCAGCAAGCCTACTGCCTACACACACTACCTACCAGAAATGCGTGGCCAGTACCCGCTTCATGACCCACTCTCTGACTTTCTAGAAACCTCTCTTGTTTGGTTTCAGGGTGAGGGACAGCTGTAGCAGCCCTCCCAGTCAACCTCTCGCCCACCGCCAGGAGACTGCAGGAGTGGGAGACGGGGATGGGGCAAGGCAGGGGCTGATGAGACTCTGCCATCTCTTCATAAACCCTGAAGGGGTGTCTGGCCCCGCCATTCATGACTTGCATTATAAAAGTATTCAGCACCTCTGGACTTCCAGATTTGGTCCCAGTTGCACATCCTGAGCAAAGTGAAAGTACGAAACATCCTGCTGCACTAATAAATAAATCAACAGAAAGCCACTTGGTCCCTTGATACTACATGATACAAGAAAATTTCTTGTCCTAGAACATGGGTTCTTTACCTAAACCCTCGAAATTTATTGAAAATAAATATTGAGTGAATTACCAACTGTCAGCTGCCCCCTAACCCACAGAGCTTACTGTTTCAGCCTCTTGGTACCCACTTCACCAGCTTCTACAAGAAACCCATTCACATAAGGAAGCCTGCAACCTCTCTGAGGACTGGAGGGATCTCAAGGAGGAGGTCACACTGCATGCGATTTCACTGATAAAAGTCTTGAATAGACAAGCCTCTGTCCCAAGTCTCTCTTTAACTGGAACCCTAGCAGGGTCTCCTCCTCTTCTGACCTCTGACATTCACCAGGGTAGCTTTATGCCCATGTGACCCCTGCAGGTACACAGGGCCCCACATTTGATTAAATGTTTTATTGTCACTGTCCTGAAATTCTCAATACATTTGAACAAGGAGTTCTGCATTTTTTATTTTACAGTGGGCCCTGCAAACTATGTAGCCTGTCCCGCTCCTCCTATTTCAGCCCTGTTGGCACCTCTGCCTTTTCTCAAGACGTCCAGTGCTGTTCTGTTTTGTCTGATGTTTGTTTATCTGACTGTCCCAGTCTTAGCTGTGATATGCAGGAACTTTAGTTGTGGTATGTAGGACCCAGTTCCCCCCTGCATTGGGTGTGCAGAGTCTTAGCCACTGGACCATCAGGGAAGTCCCTTCCCCTCTTTATTTATGAGAACAGCTTTTGTTTTCTGGGCTTTCCTGATAGCTCAGATAGTAAAGAACCTGCCTGCAATGCAGGAGACTCCAGTTTGATTCCTGGGTCGGGAAGATCTGATTAAGAAGGGATAGGCTACCCACTCCAGTATTCTTAGGCTTCCCTGGTGGCTCAGCTGGTAAAGAATCCACCCCCAATGCAGGAGGCCTGGGTTCAATCCCTGGTTTGGGAAGATCCCCTGGAGAAGGGAAAGGCTGCTCACTCCAATATTTTGACCTGCAGAATTTCATGGACTATATAATCCATGGTGTCACAAAGAGCCGGATATGACTGAGTGGCTTTCACTTTCACTTTTGTTTTCTACATGAAACTCAAGGGCCAGCTTATCACACAGGCCTGAGAGTTCTGTTTACACCCCACAGTAGGTAAAATAATATAACTGCATGACTCATGAAACGTCAAAATGCAAAAGTTTTTGTGTGTTACCCACCACCCCCTTTAAAATGTAAAGGATGGGGAACAGGCTGTGCAGAAATCTTTCACTGGCCCTGGATAGAAACTTGGGCAGATACCATGAACTTCACTGTTGCTCTTAAGTGTTTCTTTGGCCTAAGTCAAAAATGCACAGTCTCAATTCCATTGTAATCAACAATTCAATCTGCATTCATTCATTCATGTTCAACTCTTCCCATGTGAGATCCGAGCTGGGCGACAGGAATGAGACTGACTTCTGCTTTCTTTTCCAGCCTCAATTGCTTCCTCACTCTCTGGCTTTGTTGGACTCTTCTTGGATGGAAGATAATTTGAGAAGAGATGCAAGGAATATAGGACAGTTCTTGCCAGGGTGAATGGATTCACTCCCAGCACCCAGAGGATGGTCCGTCCACCATAGCTGGGCTCAGCCCTCGCTGAGGGACACGGGCACCCACTCTATTCGTGCCCATTTCTCTTCCTGGGGTCCTCTTTAGTAGGGCTCAAAGCAACTTCCACAAACCTCTCTTTCCCGCAGCTCATATCTGGTTATCCACAGCTCATTCTCCACACTGGCTGTGATCCCAACACACCTCTTCTATCTTGCTGCCCCCAGACTCTTCAGCTGTGGGGCCTGGAGTTGAGCACCAATTTTTCATTTCTCTTAACCACATGGAGCACATTTCCTCATCATATGGAAGCCTCTCCCTGCTGAAGAGTAATGGGCTCAGTAATCCCTAGCACATGGGCATCGGTAGGGGGCATTCACAGCAGGGTAACAATGCTCTCCAAAGAAATCTCTTCACAAATTCAGATCTTATCCTTTCATGGTCTCCAAGTGGGTGAGAAAATTGAGGACTTAGTAGAACCACTTAACAAGCACTTCCTTCATTAAGTCTGCATATAGTGATCTGGCTTTGTAATTTTCCAATCTATCAGATTTTGGCATTTTGATTAAAACTTCACTTTTGCAACAAAGATGGAGTTCTACTTGTAAGGTATGCTCACAGCTGTTAAAAATGACATTGTGCATCATTACATATATATGTGCATTTTTCTGGGGAGAGACTTCAGAGTTCTTGGGTAAATTCTCAGTAGACCTTGTGATGCCATAAAGTTTAAGATTTACTGCCACAGATGATGTTTATTTCTAGAATTACCTTAAATTAATATCTAAGTCAGTTTGTTAAGGAATATTATTATCTGATTGGTTACTTAAGTGCTGAGACCATAACACCCACTCAATCAGAATCACTCAAGTGGTTTAGCCTGATCTTCCTCCAAATATTGGCTTTTTAGAACAGCAGACAATAGAAGCAAGGTGGTTAAGTGTGCTCTTCTCCTCAGCTCTTCTCCTGTGCTTTACCAGGCACATCCCCTCAAATATTCCATTCTCTACCCTGCCTCCTCTCTTCCTACACTTCACTTCCTCAAAGAAATTCCATTTGGATTCACCCTAATATAAACCTTAGCCAGCCTGTAAAGGCAAGGGGAGTGTGGGGTTTCCAGGGAAAGTTTGGGATGACACATGCTATATGTCAATGATTTTCAGGGAAGGCAACTTCCATGAGATCTCAGGTCCACATCTCATACATCATACTAGGACAATGACCTTGAGAAATAGAAAAGGGAAATAAAGTATTGACTCTGGGGCCAGTTTCTCAGTGAGAAAAATGAAAGGTCGGTGTTCATCTAGGTGTGATCAACAAAATTAAATAGCCAAGAAAGGGGAGAGTGCCAGCCTCTACTTTCTTCAGGTGAGTCTTCTCTCTTTCATTTTATTTTCTCTAAAGACCTTCCTGCAAACATTACTCTACATTCTTCCAATGTAACTTATCATGTTATTTAATGACCATATCAAACTACATGTTATGCCCTAGAAATACGCATGTTCACGAAAATATGCACATTCCTGTGCCTTCATTTGTACTGATTCCTTCAGCTCAGAGGCCCCTTTAACACTTATCAAAATCCTCCAAGGCCCAATCCTGGTCAAATTTGGATGCAACTGTATATAAAAGAAAACCTAAACAACATACTTTTAACCAAGAGACACTTTTTTCCCCCCACACATATAACAATGTTTGGAAGGAAGAAGTTCTAGGCTGGTGTGGGAATTCCATGGTCAAGGACCCATCATTCCAATCACATGACTCCCACCAGGCCATCTCAACTCCCATGAGGCCATTTCACAGCTAAAAAAGGGGGCAAAGCATAGGGATGCTCTTTTTCTAAAGGACCCCATCCAACAACTTCCTCTTTATGTCATTGGTTGGTCCAATCTGCAAGGGAAGCTGGGAAATGTAGTTTATCCTTTGGGTACACTGCATTAATGACATTAGGACAGAAAAAAAAAGCATGGATATTGGACAGGCAATCAGACAGATCTGCCCAGCCTCTCCTCAAGCTCACTTCCTTGAAATATACATGAAATATATATCACATAAATATATATTTATATTACTGAAATATATAGCATATTTTAATGTTTTTCCTTTACTCAACCAAGGTCAACACTTATTGACATTGTGGGCTGGATAATTCTTTGCTATGGAGTCTGCCCTGCACATCATAGGATGTTTATCAACACCAGTAGCCTCTACCCACTAGATGCCAGTAGCACCACCCGATAAATAAGACAACTAAAAACGTCTCCAAATAGTGCCAGGTGTTCCCTCGCAGGCAAAATCATCCTTAATTAGGAACCACTGCACTAGCTTGTTCTTCTTTGTATCCCATCCCCAGCTTAATAATAATAGTGACTGTTGATTGCTATGATAACTCTGTTTCAATTTAATACTGTTTTAAGCATTCTTGTTATGTTCGTTTTTACACATGAGAACTGAGCTCGCAAAGAACATTCTGAAGAAATGAGAACTAACAGATGGACTCGACCAAGGTCTGTTTCATTTCAAAGTTTGTGCTTTTCCTCCTTCATCCACTGTCCTGTCCACCACCCCGTCAATCACCTCCCATCCAGCCCGCAAACATAGTGAACAGTCAGGAAACAGTTGTTGAATGAAGCTCTCAAAAGAAAACATGAGCACACTGGAATCCAGGAAGAAAGCCTCAATGCTTTAAACATCATGCACAGATTTTTAGAAAGAAGGAAGGAAGGAGGAAAGGAGGAAGAAAGAGGAAAAAAAAAAAAAAAGACTTAGATGCCTGGACAGCTTTAACCTAGCCATTTGTTAAGGTATTTACCTTAAGAGGAAGTAAGGAAGTGTCCACCTTAGTAATGAATGACCATAAAGATTTAAAACTTCACAGAAGAAATGCTCTACCATTTTTAACTTAGACTCTAAAGAAGCAACTAATGATTTTTTTTTCTATAGCAAAGAAAGTGCTATAGTTGGTGATGAAACTCAAGTATCATCAATTATCAATTTCATCAACTATCAGTTTCTGCTTCAGTGGGAGAACCGAACTGGTCAAGAGAGGCTTTGAAATATGCAGTCATTGGCCAGTGGAGCTGGGAAAGGTATCAGTAAGTACGCCTCTGCCTGGATACGTCTCTCACTCCCTGGGTTATTTGCAGTCTCTTACCAACCCCATTAATGAAGTGGGACAAAGCAATAAAGGAATTAAAGTAAATCCAAAGTAAGCCTGTCCAGTCCACCAATATGAATTGCGGGAGTGCTGGACTACTACAGCCTTTCCCTGCCTTTCACAGATTGATGTTTTTACTAAATGCCCTGTGGAAAATATCACATTGCTGCTTGGAGTCAAATTGAATTAGGAAAATATTATCTGGTGAACATAATACCCAATGTTTATTTTAACTTACTAGTTATTAAGTGGCCTTGAGTTCCTAAAACATTTATTAGATGTTGTATATTTTATTTGCTGTTAGAAGTATGAAAACAACTAGGGAGATTTCATTTGCCTTGTTTATGTATTCTATTCTGCTGTGGTAAAATACACATAACATAATATTTACCGTTTTAACTGTTTTTAAGTGTACAGTTCAGTGGCATTAAGTCCATTTCACTTGCCTTTTTACAAGGTCTAGTACTATTCTCTAATTATACTCACACTATTAATAGTTAAATAACCATACTCAAAGCTTTAACATTATGTTGCCTACAAGAAAAAAACGCCTCTGACAACAATAAAGTTGACGCTTTTTAGAAACACTCTGATTCTAACAAGCTTATTTAGGAATATTAGATTTTTCACCAGAACATTAAATTTTTCCTATATTCCCTGGAAGCTTATTTTGAAAGGAAGTAATTGTTGCTAATCTTTTTTTTCGCCAAACTGTTTTATCATCTCACTAGTTTATATGGCTTTGTATTCACCTGGGGCAGAAGTTAGTGCTTCTTTAGAAATATCTGGAACAGCAAAAGCTTCTGTTATCAGTCAGATATGAGAACACATTTATTTCAGAACAGTAATGAAGATGAAGCATTTGATTAGTTTAATTTCCCAGGGAAATGGATAATGGACAACAGTCATACGCATACTATGTTCTAGCACTTCTCTTTGAACTTCAGGGCACGATCACATTCTTTCTAATAGCCCATTTTTGTTTTTCCCTATATCATGAAATTTCCCTCTTAGAACATAACACAGTGCTCGCTTCGGCAGCACATATACTAAAATTGGAACGATACAGAGAAGATTAGCATGGCCCCTGCGCAAGGATGACACGCAAATTCGTGAAGCGTTCCATATTTTTTTCATGTTTGGGAATGCATGTAAGAATTAAAGATTTTAAAATTTAAAAAATAAAAAACTAAAAATTAAAAAAAAAAAAAAACCTTCATTCGAAAAGGCAAAAAAAAAAAAAAAAAGAACATAACACAAAGGCAATGTGTACTATCCTATGTGTAGGTTAGGAAATGAGAAGTATTATCCCCCGTTATTCTCTTCGTAAATGTAGGAACTGAAGTATGAAAGGAGTTGAACTGGAAAATCACTATTAGAATGAGCAGTAGAGTAATACTTTAATAAGATTAATGTGGAATTAATAGTCTCTTTGTAGAGATGGAGAAATATTATTTTAATCCTGAAGAAAAATTATCTCAAAATTTATTTTATCTCTTGCCCATTTCCAGGCATTAGTATAGTTATTAATAAAACATAAAACTATTGTTTCACTTTCTTAAAATATGTAGCAATACTAATTAGCTATGGCAATATACCTACATAATTTTTAACCTGCTTTTAAAATGTCACACAACTAACACATATATATGGAATTTAGGAAGATGGCAATGATGACCCTGTATGCAAGACAGGAAAAAAGACACAGATGTGTATAACGGACTTTTGGACTCAGAGGGAGAGGGAGAGGGTGGGATGATTTGGGAGAATGAGAATTCTAACATGTATACTATCATGTAAGAATTGAATCGCCAGTCCATGTCTGATGCAGGATGCAGCATGCTTGGGGCTGGTGCATGGGGATGACCCAGAGAGATGTTGTGGGGAGGGAGGTGGGAGGGGGGGTCATGTTTGGGAACGCATGTAAGAATTAAAGATTTTAAAATTAAAAAAATAAATAAATTAAAAAAAAAATGTCACACAGCTTTTCCCTTGTAATTTAAAGCACTGAATTGTAACTGATATTGCAAAGTTACTTTTAACCACTAGAGGGCAGAAAATGTTCCACATTTGTACATAACTGATTTTAAAATCTTAAACCAAAAACAATAATCACCACCCCACCACAACAGAAAATCTTTAAGATCCTCTTGCTTTATATTGTACAATATATTGCGCATGAAAGGCTCACTTAATAACTAGAATTTTAAACTAATGCACAATCACTTCAATTCAACAGTTTATAGTAGACAAAAGTAAACATTTTTACAGCCGGAGGCTAGCTGTGAGTTAAGGCTTATTAGCATTAAGGAATCAGCACATCTTTAAGGAAATTCAGAATACTTAACAAAACAGGCAGTACCCATTAAGAATCAGCAAGATTCTTTCTACATTAAAACACCTACAACGGAATGGAAAGGTTGTTTATCATAAAATTAAAATAGTAACTGAAGTTATAAATTGATCAAACACTGAAATATTTACATTTGACTCTAATTTCTCTACATACTTTCTTTTACCACAAACCAAATGTATTTCTAATTGTGACAAAGATGCTTTAAGTTTCCTCCTAATGTATCTTTTTGACCTCATTAATTTTTGTTAATTATTTCTATTAATTTTTGTCCCTCCCAATTAAGGCATTTGCATTTCAGTAACTAAGGCATTACTTTCTTTGATTAGAAATCACAGCCTCTTCACTTTCTCACTCTCATTAATCAAAACATATCATGGTGAATTAAGGCATTTGGATTTCAATCTGTCTGGGTAACATTTTAACAACCGCCCCCTCTGCCTTCTCTCTCTGTCAATCCTGGTCGTGTCCTACATCACAGGACAGAGAGAGGGCAACGGTGGCAGCCCAACAGAAGAAGAGAACAGGAATGAAGCCAGGGGTTATATCACTGGAGTCAGCGACTTCTCTGATGCATGAGCCTTTCACTTGCCAGTCAAACCTGACAAGGCTTTTACCTTGTAGGGTTATTGCTGGCCTTACCCAAGACACTAAATCATTTCTGCTGTCTTGTTTCTTAGCCTAAGCAAACCTGCTGCCCCCACTTTTCAAGTCTGCGGGCACTGTTTACTCTAATACCAATAAACACAGCACAGTGGTGTAGAAAAGCTAAGGAGGGACAGCAAGAGGCGTCACTTCTCTTGGACTAACGAAAGCGACGCACACGTAAAACCAGGGCTAGTCAAAGGGAACGGCTTCTGTGCTATGACTATCGGTATAAAGTTACAAAAGGTTCTAACAATGGCTGACTACCCAGTAATAGATCTGACTGACATGAGTCATGGAAAGGTGTTTAAGCAGAGACTGGATGGCTTTCATCAAATAGGGGTATCAAAAACGAATATCACAGATGTCACTTCTGCTTGTGTGAATTTGCACTAATTAACTTCCAAAACCTTATCAATGTTCTTTTAAGATTTACTTTATGTTTAGCAAAGAGATACCTGCACAAGTTTAAAAAGTCAAAAGAATTCTGCAAGGCTTTTAGTTAGGGTGACTGCAAAAACTTCCAATTTCCCAGGGACAGTTCAGATTTATGACTGTTACCCCAGTGTGAAGTATTAATAGCCCTCCCTTTTACTCTCCAAATTGTCCCAGTTGGATGAAAACCTAATGTCCCAAGCCCCAACCACATCCACCCCCAATTTCTATTCCCCAGAAGCAATTAATTTCAATATGCTTAGAAATTTTTCTATATGGATTCAAATTTCTAAACAAACAAAACATGAAAATACTACTTGCATCAGTGCCTTAGAATGCAAAGGCCAGGTTGGCGGGGGGGGGGGGGGGGGGTGCGGGGGGGGGGGCATGTGGCGGGGAGTCATTGACTTAAACAGATAGAAAGAGTTGCCTGGAAGCTATATTGTTTGAAGAGTTATTCATCTGAAAATGACTTCCTCCTTTACACGCTGGGATTTTATATCCATTCAAATTTTCACAAAGCATAGGGATAGGAAATGTAATGTCATTGCTGAGACACACTACCTAGATCTCCCTTCAGAATAAGACCTGCCACTCAAGCTGTCAACCCTGACGGGGGCTGACTCAGCTGCAGAGAGCTAGCTATCTGGCCCCACCAGAATACCCCTCCCAAATCGGAAGCAGTCAATGCCTGACTGAGTCAGGGGTGAAAACAATTTTTCACACCCAACCTAGGGCTGCTCTGAGATGCCATCAGTGCTCCAGAGCTCCACGGAAGGTTAGCCAAGGTTTTGTCAGGCTCATATCACTGATGGACTTGTCCCTCTACCCAATCTTGCTTCCTTTTCTTCCTTTCACAGGTGTTGGTTTTTAATAAACAGCTTAGACCCCAAACTCCGACTCAGCATCTGCTTCCAGAAAATGCAATCTGCAACAAATAGGTACTATGGTTCAAATTCAAAAAGTGCAAAATAGAAGTATGGTCAAATACCTTCCTCTCACTACTGAGGTCCAGCTATCAGTTCCCCTTCTCAGAGGCAACTAATGTGGCAGGTTCTTGTGCATATTTCTAGGAATAGTATGCATATATAAGAAATGTTTATATAAATATATACACACACACTCTTAAATACATAATTTATAAGAAAACATATAATTTCATTTGCTATACAAAGAGCACATACTCCACAATTCTTCAGTACTTTGACTTCTTTCCATTAAAATATATCTCAGAGGTTGTTACTAGACAATATGTAAAACATATCATCATTCTTTTTAATAGCTGCCTAGTATCCCATTGCATGGAAATAACAATTTATGTGGCAAACAATTATGTCAAATCTTTTCCTATTATGCACAGTGTTACACTGAATAATCTCTGTGTGCATTAGAGACCTGTTATGCATGTTTTCAAACCCTATGTGTGCATGCATGTAGGAAAATTCCTAGAAGAGGGGTTCCTAGGCCAAAATGCCATGCATGCATGCTCAGTCGCTTCAGTTGTGTCCATGCTACAGTTATAACTTTAACAGATGCTGGTAAATTGCCTTCCTTTTCTATCATACCAATTTGTACTCCCTTAAGAAGAGGTGGCAAGAATACATGGAAGAACTGTACAAAAAAGATCTTCACGACCCAGATAATCATGATGATGTGATCACTAATCTAGAGCCAGACATCTTGGAATTTGAAGTCAAGTGGGCCTTAGAAAGCATCACTACAAACAGAGCTAGTGGAGGTGATGGAATTCCAGTGGAGCTGTTTCAAATCCTGAAAGATGATGCTGTGAAAGTGCTGCACTCAATATGCCAGCAAATTTGGAAAACTCAGCAGTGGCCACAGAACTGGAAAAGGTCAGTTTCCATTCCAATTCCAAAGAAAGGCAATGCCAAAGAATGCTCAAACTACTGCACAATTGCACTCATCTCACACGCTAGTAAAGTAATGCTCAAAATTCTCCAAGCCAGGCTTCAGCAATGCATGAACTGTGAACTCCCTGATGTTCAAGCTGGTTTTAGAAAAGGCAGAGGAACCAGAGATCAAATTGCCAACATCTGCTCGATCATGTAAAAAGCAAGAGAGTTCCAGAAAAACATATATTTCTGCTTGATTGACTATGCCAAAGCCTTTGACTATGTGGATCACAAGAAACTGTGGAAAATTCTGAAAGAGATGGGAATACCAGACCACCTAACCTGCCTCTTGAGAAACCTATATGCAGGTCAGGAAGCAACAGTTAGAACTGGACATGGAACAACAGACTGGTTCCAAATAGGAAAAGGAGTATGTCAAGGCTGTATATTGTCACCCTGCTTATTTACCTTCTATGCAGAGTACATCATGAGAAAGGCTGGACTGGAAGAAACACAAGCTGGAATCAAGATTGCCGGGAGAAATATCAATAACCTCAGATATGCAGATGACACCGCCCTTATGGCAGAGAGTGAAGAGGAGCTAAAAAGCCTCTTGATGAAAGTGAAAGAGGAGAGCGAAAAAGTTGGCTTAAAACTCAACATTCAGAAAACTAAGATCATGGCATCCGGTCCCATCACTTCATGGGAAATAGATGGGGAAACAGTGGAAACAGTGTCAGACTTTATCTTTTGGGGCTCCAAAATTACTGTAGATGGTGATTGCAGCCATGAAATTAAAAGACGCTTACTCCTTGGAAGAAAATTATGACCAACCTAGATAGTATATTCAAAAGCAGAGACATTACTTTGCCGACTAAGGTCCGTCTAGTCAAGGCTATGTGTTTTTCCTGTGGTCATGTATGGATGTGAGAGTTGGACTGTGAAGAAGGCTGAGTGCCGAAGAATTGATGCTTTTGAGCTGTGGTATTGGAGAAGACTCGAGAGTCCCTTGGCCTGCAAGGAGATCCAACCAGTCCATTCTGAAGGAGATCAGCCCTGGGATTTCTTTGGAAGGAATGATGCTAAAGCTGAAGCTCTAGTACTTTGGCCACCTCATGCGAAGAGCTGACTCACTGGAAAAGACTTTGATGCTGGGAGGGATTGGGGGCAGGAGGAGAAGGGGACGACCGAGGATGAGACGGTTGGATGACATCACGGACTCGATGGATGTGAGTCTGAGTGAACTCCGGGAGATGGTGATGAACAGGGAGGCCTGGCATGCTGCAATTCATGGGGTCACAAAGAGTCGGACATGACTGAGTGACTGAACTGAACTGAAAAAAATAGAAGAGTCTATTTCCTCATACCCTTCCTTTATTGTATCACTGAATTAAGAGTCCAATATAAAATATAACAAAAATAGACATTATAAATATCTGACAAAAATATATTTATTATATATCCATGACACAGGGGGAGTTGTATAAAATTTTTTGCGAAAAATTTGAATGGTCAGTTGAGCAATTTTAAGTGATTGAGGGGTGGCTGGAGTCTGCTTATGAGGCTTGTTTACAAAGGGCAGCAGATTTGCACTTACTAGCCACCATATTGCTTAAGCCAATTTCATATAATAAATATCATTTCATATATGTTCAGAAAAAAGAATTTGAATAGATACATGTATATCTGAATCACTTTGCTATACACCTGAAACTAACACAATACTGTAAATCAACTATACTCCAATATAAAATTAAAAATGTTTTAATGTTAAAAAATTTTTTTAATAAAGTGTTCAAGGGCAGTGCAGACAGTTTCCCAGGAGTATGCACAGGTGGGATAAGCAAAGTAGGCACTTCATGAGGCCTTATTAATATTTCCTCACCAGTATTGATTCATAAACATTATTATTTTATCCACAGACCAGTGGTTTAATACATGTACAGTTATCAGTAATGAAGAACTTGAAAGTTCCCCATAGTAACCACTGGAGTTCTAAACTATCTTTTACTAAGTTGGTCCATTTAGCTGAAAATATGCAAAAGAAGGGACCACAGTTTTTGAACCCAAAGTAAGCCGTGGTCCCAGAAGGAGGACTCTCCTGAGAGAATTTAGAGAATTGGGATCCCATATGTCAAAACCAGAGGTTCAGAAAACAAATGAGTGTTCACACAGAGGGCAATAGTGTCACGAAAACAAAAACAGATCCCCCTAAAAAGCTGGAGAGCTCAATCAAAAGGAATGAGCTTGAATCTGAGAGGAGACTTATCAGACCAAAAGAGTGGAGAACACAAGGGGATCAAGTGGGTACCAGGCATGATTCCCAGGATCGTTAGTTCTTTAGGGATTCAACTCCTTCGAATACCCCTTTTGACACCAAGTAATGTGAACCTTTAAAAGAAAATGGTAACAGTTTAGCCAGCACAATCCTGTTTATTAGGGAATACCACATGAATTGCCCTTTGGGCCATGGAAACTATGGCAAACCATAGTCTGGAGACCAAAGGTGAAAGGTGAAATTGCTCAGTCATGTTCAACTCTGTGATCCCATGGACTGTAGCCCACCAGGCTCCTCTGTCCATGGTATTTTCCAGGCAAGAATACTGGAGTGAGTTGCCATTTCCTTTTCCAAGGCATCTTCCTGACCCATTGCAGGCATTCTTTACCGTCTGAGCCACCAGTGAATCCCATAGTTTGGAGACCAAAAGGAGGAGTATTCTTTTACAGAAGAATAGTGGAAAAGTGGAAGGTGGGAGGCGCTGTTTGTTTAAAAGTTCACTGGAGAAGATTTCAGGGTTGTAACAGTTTCTCATTGGCTGGATTATTTCCAGGCAAGAAGAAAATCTTCCTTCTTCCTGCTGTAAATTAAGCTTCTTCTGGCTGGAATGTGTAAACTGTGATGATTGGTATGTGTATGAAAGCTCCCACTTCGGTCTTCCCAACTCCATTTTGAATGAGGCTTTCCTTTATTCATCTTCTTTTTTAAAGTATTTATCTATTATCTATTATTAATTGAATATTTGGCTGTGCCAGTCTTAGTTGCTGCATGCAAGATCTAGTTCCCAAACCAGGGATCAAACCCAGGTGCCCTGCATTGGAAGCTTGATGTGTTAGCCTCTGGACCACCAGGGAAGTCCCCCATTTTCATAAAACATATCATGTCATTATGCTGTACACCTTAAATTTATACGGTGGTGGTGGTAGTGGTTTAAGTCATGTCCAACTCTTGTGACCCTATGGACTGTGGCCCACCAGGCTCCTCTCCTGAATCCTTTTTGCCAGGATTTCCCAGGCAAAAATAATGGAATAGGTTCCCATTTCCTTCTCTACAGGATCTTCCCAACCCATAATTGAACCCAAGTCTCCTGCATTGGTGGGCAGATTCTTTACCACTGAGCCACCAGGGATTCCCAGTTTATACAGTTAGTATTAGTTGCTCAGTCGTGTCCAACTTTTTGCAACCCCATGGACTGTAGCCTACCAGGCTCCTCTGTCCATGGGATTTCCCAGGCAAGAATTTTTAAGTGGGTTGCCATTCCCTTCTCCAAAGGATCTTCCTGATACAGGGATTGAACCCGCATCTCCTGCATTGCAGACAGATTCTTTACCATGTGAACCATCAAGGAAACCTCAGTTTATATAGTGCTGTATGTCAGTTATATTAATAAAACTGGAAAAATGATCAAAATAAAAATATTCATATCTGCCAAGGAGTACTAAGTCTCTTAAAGTTTTATTCATTATCAAATGCCACTGGGTTAAAAGTCTCTATAACATCCTTTAAAAAGATTATAGAATATAATCCATGCTTTACATTATTATATATTTCCTACATATTCTTTTCTTGACAGTTAAAGGTCTAGTTTTAGTAGTTTGGAATTTCCATCAACTCAGATGCAATATTCTATGCATACATTTTTTTTTCATTTCAAATTTCACCTTCCCTGCTGGAAGAATTATGAGTGATACAAAAGGTAAACAAAATACATTAAGGGAAATGAGGTAGTGAAAGAGAAGTCAATATGGCAGGCCCAAAGGGGATTTGCTCAATCATGCTGCACACATCTAGATAGGAGGCTACTGCTGGCTCAGCAGTAAAGAACCTGCTTGCAATGCAGGGAGTGCAGGTTCAATCCCTGGGTCAGGAAGATCTCCTGGAGAAGGAAATGGCAACCCACTCCAGTCAACAGGGATTTCCATACAGTCTATAGGGAAAATCCACACAGAATTTGATCCAGAGATTTTTTCGTTATGGTAATAAATATCTTTGACCCACTCTAGGGCAGTAAAGGAGCTTCCCTCGTGGCCCAGATGGTAAAGAATCTGCCTGCAATGCAGGAGACCTGGGTTTGATCTCTGGGTTGGGAGGATCCCCTGGAGAAGGAAACAGCAACCCACTCCGGTATTCTTGGCCCAGGAGATTCCATGAACAGAGGATCCTGGTGGGCTACAGTCCATGCAGTTGTAAAAGAGTCGGTTACGACTTAGGGACTAAACAACAATTATGACATGTATCGTTGGGGGTCACATACATATCACCAGATGGCTAAGACGGTGTGAATTAAATCATAAAAGCCTAGATTAAAGTGAAAGTGAAGTCACTCAGTCATATCTGACTCTTTACAACCCCATGAACTGTAGCCCACAAGGCTCCTCCGTCCTTGGGATTCTCCAGGCAAGAATACTGGAATGGGTTGTCATTTCCTTCTCCAGGGGAACTTCCCCACCCAGGGATCGAACCCAGATCTCCCCCATTGCAGGCAGATGCTTTAACCTCTGAGCCACCAGGGAAGCCCCTAGATTAAAAAGTGTTGGTCAAATAATAGACCCAATTCTGACATCCTTTAGAATCTTGCAGATGTAAAAACATTTCCAAAGACAACAACTGTTTTTAAAAGATCTGGCAAAAAAAACCCTTATTCTTGCCTGTAAATTTTATTTGAAAATAACAAAGGCAAAAATAATTAAAATTTCCTAACTTTTACACGCTGGCCTCCCAGGTGGTGCTAGTGGTAAAGAACCAACTTGCCAATGAAGGAGACATTAGGAGACATGAGTTAGGTCCTGGGTTGGGAATATCCCCTGGAGGAGGGCATGGTAACACAGTCCAATATTCTTGCCTGGACAATCTGTGGACAGAGGACTGGCAGGCTATAGTCCATGGGGTCGCAAAGAGTTCAAAGAGTGACTAAACAACAAAAGTCATTTGACCAAAATAAAATTTCAAACCCACCAGGAAGATATCACCACATAGCCTGGTCAATCAACTTACAGCTTCCCCAACTTTCCTGGTATCACAAACACCCATTACATACTAATATGTGGCTAGTGAAACAGCTTCATCAGATGTCACTGATTAAACCTATGACACTCAGTTATTACCTCCCAGGAAGAATCAAGCCATGAGGAAATTTGGACAAAGGTCAAGCATGGGAAAAGATGACATATATAAAGCCCTGGGAGGCCAGGCACATAAAACAGGCTGGGCTGACAAGATAGTGTCATGGGTATCCTGCACAGACAAAGCAGCGAAAAGGCTGAGGTGCACTTCTATGAGAAATTTTTTGGGTAAAAAAATGTTAACAGGGTCAAAAAGAAAGTCGAACTTCACCTAATTCACAACTCTGCCTCCTGAAAAATCTCTGTTTCCTGGTTTAGTGGCTGGTAACTACTGGACTCTGAGAAAGGTGCAGGGATAAAGAAACAGACCAGGATTACAAAATTACCACCTGGTCTGCTCTAATGCAGCTTTCTTTCCTTCACACCAGCTAACACTCACCTGGAAAGCACAGCACAAAATGAATACCCACTAGTGGGTTGATTAAAAAGTTGGGAAACAGGCAAAGAACATCTCTGTTACACCTCCCTTCTGAGAGGTGGTCGTTCTTGCCCCCACCTTCCCCTGTCTTCCTGTGGGCTCAGTTCCAGCCTCTCCCCGCAAAAGTAACCAACCTTCCCACATCAGGGTCTGCCGGGGGCCAGCGTGAGGAATTCCGCCCATGGCAAAGGTCATGAGGAAGGAGGCTTGGCATACGCAAAGGCGTGATCAAGCCTCAGGAAACCCCCTGTTCCCGAGCATCTAACCCCAAAACCAGAGTCTGTTTTATGCTCTCACCTACACCTCTGACTTTACGGGGGGCTCTCCCCCATAACCGTTTCTCTCTGAGAAGGAGTAAACGTGCAGCTCCAAGGCAATAAAAATTCCTGGGTGTGACAAGAGTGTTTCAGCTTACGGACTCCTCTGAAGGTTATCTAGCCCACCTGTATAGGTTTGTCCGGCCACATGTGATTGCTTGCAGCTTCCCAACCTGAGAGGCACGAGATGTTTTAGACTTACTAAAGGCAAATTATTTTGGGGAGTTAAAATTATTAGTATAGTTGGTTAGGAATTATATTGGTGAAGGGTCTCTTCATTTGTTGTGTCAATAGTTGCTGCTAATTCCCTGCTCTGGGTGGGACAAAGATGTCTCAGGTCAAACCTCTCTGCTGACAGACTAGCTTGTGTGACAGGATTATCCTTACTGCTGCCACTAGGCACATGATTGTTTACTACCTCTCAACCATAAACAGCACAGAGAGTTTTGGAGTATTTTGAGAGTCTTAATTAGCATAGGACTTTTTCTTCTTGTTGAGTCAATGATTGCCGCCAGGCCTCCATATCCTTAGGCACTTGGGAATATATTAATCAATGTATTTGGAATATAGCAAAGGAAATATGGTAGTTTTTGATGTTAGCAATACTAGACTTTTTGAGTTAATGGATTTTCTCTTTTGTAATAGATCACTGTACTTTGTTATATATCACTGTGTCCTTGCTGTGTAAGAATGTAACTTTATCATATCTTAAGACTAAATAGATCTTAAGGGGAGCATTGGTGAAAGGATTTTCATTTGTTGGGCTGATGTTTGCTGCTAAATCTCCATGTTCCCTACTCTTATAATGAATATAACTAGCATATAGGAAGAAATAAGTATTAACCTTTAAGCATATAGGAGAAATAAGTATTAACCTTTAAGACTAATCATGGTAACCTTGGGTTAAATAAATTCCTTTCTTGATTGTGACTCACTACACCCTCACCCTATAGGAATGTAACTTTATTTGGAGGGTGGTGCCTGGTTTAAGAAAAAACACCCTTGGAAGAAATAAGTTTTTTTGGTTATCAGAAAGAAAGGATCATAAAATGTAAGCAGGTCTCACTCATGGCCAGAAGATGATGTAATATCCCTAAGACCTTTTTTTTATATACATTTATGTGAAGCACCTGATTTTGACAAAGGTCAGGACTGCTAACCCCCACGTGACTCTGTATTCATCCCTATGTGTAACAAAAGGTATATAAGCAAACCCAAAAATAAAGAAATCGGATCAGTTTCCGGAAAGACTGATTCCCCCATGTCGCTTCTTTCTTGCTCCCGTTTTTCTGGCTGAATTCCCATCTGGAGCATGGATGCTATTCCACGTAATCCAAGTTATTCAGCCTCTTTTTCTCCACTGATCTTCCTACTACACTATCCATTTCTAATCTCTCTATATCTGTGATTAAATATGTATTTTTCCAAAGATGCCGACTCCGTCCCCACCTTCGAATCACCCTGGATCCACCGGGGCTGGACCCCGGCAAGGGTCCTTCTCAGCGGTTCTTTCCTCAGGCATCACAGAAACTCGTGGTCCTGTAGGTGCAGAATTGTGGTTCACATTCGTTTCTTCAGGGAGGCCTGGGGGTGGGGAAGTGGGGGGGCAGGGTGTGGTAACAAAGGTAATGGAAGCGGGGCGAGGTCTTTGCTGATCGGGTAGACCACTGCAGGCACACTGCCTGTTTGCCCTGCCCACACCTACCTAGAAGAGGAAGAGCCTCGGCCTGGCATAATGTAGGGGCTGCACGTGCTGATTGACTAGATTTACTAGTTTTCTGTGATTATAGTCAATCTACTCACAGTAGGACCACAGCTTGTCTATCTCAATGAAACTAAGCCATGCCCTGTGGGGCCACCCAAAACGGGCAGGCATGGTGGAGAGTTCTGACACAATGTGGTCCACTGGAGAAGAGAATGGCAAACCACTTCAGGATTCTTGCCTTGAGAACCCCATGAACAGTATGAAAAGGTACAATGATAGGATACTGAAAGAGGAACTCCCTAGGTGCCCAATATGCTACTGGAGATCAGTGGAGAACTAACTCCAGAAAGAATGAAGGGATGGAGCCAAAGCAAAAACATTACCCAGTTGTGGATGTGATTAGTGATGGAAGCAAGGTCCGATGCTGTAAAGAGCAATATTGCAGAGGAACCTGGATGTCAGGTCCATGAATCAAGGCAAATTGGAAGTGGTCAAACAGGAGATGGCAAAGTGAACGTCAACATTCTAGAAATCAGAGAATTAAAATGGACTGGAATGGGTGAATTTAACTCAGACGACCATTATATCTACTACTGTGGGTAGGAATCCCTTAGAAGAAATGGAGTAGCCATCATGGTCAACAAAAGAGTCCGAAATACAGTACTTGGATGCAATCTCAAAAACAACAGAATGACCTCTGTTCGTTTCCAAGGCAAACCATTCGATATCATGGTAATCCAAGTCTATGCCCTGACCAGTAACACTGAAGAAGCTGAAGCTGAATGGTTCTGTGAAGACCTACAAGACCTTTTAGAACTAACACCCAAAAAAGATGTCCTTTTCATTATAGGGGACTGGAATGCAAAACTAGGAAGTCATGAAACACCTGGAGTAACAGGCAAATTTGGCCTTGCAATATGGAATGAAGCAGGGCAAAGACTAATAGAGTTTTGCCAAGAAAATGCACTGGTCTTAGCAAACACCCTCTTCCAACAACACAAGAGAAGACTCTACACATGGACATCACCAGATGGTCAACACCGAAATCAAATTGATTATATTCTTTGCAGCCAAAGGTGGAGAAGCTCTATACAGTCAACAAAAATAAGACCAGGAGATGACTGTGGCTCAGATCATGAACTCCTTATTGCCAAATTCAGACTGAAATTGAAGAAAGTAGGGAAAATCACTAGCCATTCAGGTATGACCTAAATTAAATCCCTTATGATTATACAGTGGAAGTGAGAAATAGATTTAAGGGACTAGATCTAATAGATAGAGTGCCTGATGAACTATGGATGGAGGTTCGTGACATTGTACAAGAGACAGGGATCAAGACCATCCCCATGGAAAAGAAATGCAAAAAGGCAAAATGACTGTCTGAGGAGGCCTTACAAATAGCTGTGAAAAGAAGAGAAGTGAAAAGTAAAGGAGAAAAGGAAAGATACAAGCATCTGAATGCAGAGTTCCAAAGAATAGCAAGAAGAGATAAGAAAGCCTTCTTCAGCGATCAGTGCAAAGAAATAGAGGAAAAGAACAGAATGGGAAAGACTAGAGATCTCTTCAAGAAAATTAGAGACACCAAGGGAACATTTCATGCAAAGATGGGCTCAATAAAGGACAGAAATGGTATGGACCTAACAGAAGCAGAAGATATTAAGAAGAGGTGACAAGAATACACAGAAGAACTGTACAAAAAAGAGCTTCATGACCAAGATAATCATGATGGTGTGATCACTCACCTAGAGCCAGACATCCTGGAATGTGAAGTCAAGTAGGCCTTAGAAAGCATCACTACAAACAAAGCTAGTGGAGGTGATGGAATTCCAGTAGAGCTGTTTCAAATCCTGAAAGATGATGCTGTGAAAGTGCTGCACTCAATATGCCAGCAAATTTGGAAAACTCAGCAGTGGCCACAGAACTGGAAAAGGTCAGTTTTCATTCCAATCCCAAAGAAAGGCAAGGCCAAAGAATGCTCAAACTACTGCACAATTGCACTCATCTCACATGCTAGTAAAGTAATGCTCAAAATTCTCCAAGCTAGGCTTCAGCAGTACGTAAACTGTGAACTTCCAGATGTTCAAGCTGGTTTTAGAAAAGGCAGAGGAACCAAAGATCAAATTGCCAACATCTGCTGGATCATGGAAAAAGCAAGAGAGTTCCAGAAAAACATCTATTTCTGCTTGATTGACTATGCCAAAGCCTGTGACTGTGTGGATCACAAGAAACTGTGGAAAATTCTGAAAGAGATGGGAATACCAGAGCATCTGACCTGCCTCTTGAGAAACCTATATGCAGGTCAGGAAGCAAAAGTTAGAACTGGACATGGAACAACAGACTGGTTCCAAATAGGAAAAGGAGTACATCAAGGCTGTATTGGAGAAGGCAATGGCACCCCAATCCAGTACTCTTGCCTGGAAAATCCCATGGATGGAGGAGCCTGGTAGGCTGCAGTCCATGGGATCGCTAAGAGTCAGACATGACTGAGCGACTTCACTTTCACTTTTCACTTTCATGCATTGGAGAAGGAAATGGCAACCCACTCCAGTGTTCTTGCCTGGAGAATCCCAAGGATGGCGGAGCCTGGTGGGCTGCCGTCTATGGGGTCGCACAGAGTCGGACACGACTGAAGCGACTTAGCAGCAGCAGCGGCGGCGGCGGCGGCAGCAAGGCTGTATATTGTCACCCTGCTTATTTAACTTATATGCAGAGTACATCATGAGAAACGCTGGGCTGGAAGAAGCACAGCTGGAATCAAGATTGCCGGGAGAAATATCAATAACCTCAGATATGCAGATGACACCACCCTTACAGCAGAAAGTGAAGAGGAACTAAAAAGCCTCTTGATGAAAGTGAAAGTGGAGAGTGAAAAAGTTGGCTTAAAGCTCAACATTCAGAAAACGAAGATGAAGGCATCTGGTCCCATCACTTCATGGGAAACAGATGGGGAAACAGTGGAAACAGTGTCAGACTTCATTTTGGGGGGCTCCAAAATCACTGCAGGTGGTGACTGCAGTCATGATATTAAAAGATGCTTACTCCTTGGAAGAAAAGTTATGACCAACCTAGATAGTATATTCAAAAGCAGAGATATTACTTTGCCGACTAAGGTCCATCTAGTCAAGGCTATGTTTTTTCCAGTGGTCATGTATGGATGTGAGAGTTGGACTGTGAAGAAAGCTGAGCACCGAAGAATTGATGCTTTTGAGCTGTGCTGTTGGAGAAGACTCTTGAGAGTCCCTTGGCCTGCAAGGAGATCCAACCAAGTCCATTCTGAAGGAGATCAGCCCTGGGATTTCTTTGGAGGGAATGATGCTGAAGCTGAAACTCCAGTACTTTGGCCACCTCATGTGAAGAGTTGACTCATTGGAAAAGACTCTGATGCTGGGAGCGATTGGGGACAGGAGGAGAAGGGGACGACAGAGGATGAGATCGCTGGATGGCATCACTGACTGGATGGACGAGAGTCTGAGTGAACTCCGGGAGTTGGTGATGGACAGGGAGGCCTGGCGTGCTGCTATTCATGGGGTCGCAAAGAGTCGGACACGAATGAGCGACTGAACTGAACTGCACGTGCTGAGTCCTGCGGAAGCCACCCTAGACAAGGCCGCATTGTTCTCCACTGAGTGTAAGAAACATGGATGTGTTGGAGGCTCCCACCTCATCAGAGTCTCCCTGGCACCGCACTCCTCCACCGCCCAGCGCACAGCAGAGAACGCGCCGGCCCCAGGGCCAGGAGCCGCCTGGACCAAGCAGCCCTAGAAGGAGTCTGTGATACGGCCCGCAGAGGGCGCCAGGGGGCGGGGCCAGGGGCGAAGGGAGGGGCGAATAAAGTGGCGCGGCCGAGGGACTGGGGTGCCGGAAGAACTTTCTCGCGTGTACGGGGAGTTCCTCACTTTGCTTCCGGCTTCCGATTCTTACGGGTTCCAAGAGTTCGTGGGCTGGCTTCTTCCGAAACTTGTATGAGCCCACCGCCGCCCCTGCTCACCTCCCAGATGCCGGCCGCCCCGCAAGCATGCATTACCTATTGCCACGGTCACGGTCGCCGTCACAGGCACCCTCAACCCCACCCCTGGCCTGCCCGCCGGCCCTCTCTCTCCTTCACCCGCACCTGCACGCAAGCTCCCCCGGGCCGCAGGTGCGGACGACGGCGGAATTCCACGCCCCGCAGAGGCCCTCCAGCCCTAGAGAGGGGAAAGGGAGCTCTGCCGCCTAAGGCCTCCAGGCTGATGTCCCAAGGTGCGTGGGAACCCCGAGGCACCGATTGGCAGGGCGTTGATGGCCATGGAGGTTAGGCTTAGGCCGGTCGTGGCCAAGGCGCGTCTTTTGCTTCCCTCATCAAGTCCTAAGGAGGGGTGGAATTCTCACTTTGGGGTCTCGCTTGTGCTGCACCGCTGATTCTCCACCTCTCTGCAAAGAACCTCTCGCCTAGAATCCCTGAAGACTTTTAGAAGCACAGGTGTTAATTCTGTTGAATACTGAGTCGCCCTGCTTAAAAAAAAAAAAAAAAAAAAAAAGACCAGGGCAGGGGGAATCAGCTGAGTTTTTTTGAATAATTACGGTTAAAATTGAGGCAAGAATCGAAGGTCAGTCAATGCCCGCGAGGTAGATGCCTTAAATGAGTCCACAAGTCATCCATTTATCATTCACACTCTACTTTAGAACCTCTTCCACTCTGTGGGTTTGTTTCAGTTGAAATTCGTTTCCATAGAACTTAAGTTGCTATCTGTTACCTGAGGTCCCACAGATAGGGCTCACCCGAAGGATAGGAGCCCATGATTTCTAAGCAGACTTGGGTTGAACTACCGAGCAGTACAAAGCAAGTTTCCTGCTTGCCCTGAGGGAGGGTCAGTGTGACAGAAACTAACTCAGTGACTCTTTAACCAAGTGTGCCCTCCTTTTCTTTTTCCAGGTTGTGCCGTTTTAGCCAAAAAGCATGGAGGTAATTCATGGCCAGCCCTACTACTGTAAGGAGCTTGAAGGAGCTGACATACTGTCAGACACCTTTTACTCTAATGAATTGCACACTCCACTACAAACGGCTACTCGCCCAACTGCCTCAGAGGACAGGTAAAACAAAGACTGGATAATGTAATGCAAACAATTATAAAAGGTTTTAATATATTACTGTATTTTTGTTTTGTGAGAAAAAGCATTTAAGGTTATGGGCCTCTTCTGTGTATCACAGCACCGGGAAGGCATAATATGACAATGAACTAAACTTTGAAGTGCCCATATCTATTAGTAACTTGGCAAGAAGTAAAAAGTTAGTGTATATTTTTAAAAGGCAAACATCAAATTCATCTACTGCATTCTAGAACTCTAGAATGATCTGTTCCTTCATTTTGAATTAATTTTGTTTCTTTGTTTTTGGCTGTGCTGAGGCTTCATTATGTGTGGGCTTTTCTCTAATTGCAGAGAATAGGGGCTACCCTCTAGTTGCGATGCTGAGGCTTCTCATTGCAGTGGCTTCTTTTGTTGCAGAGCATGGCCTCTAGAGTGGGAGGGCTCAGCAGCTGTGGCTCTTGGACTCTATAGAGTACCGGCTCAGTAGTTGTGGCGAACAGGCTTAGTTGCTTCTCAGCATGTGGGATCTTCCTGGACCAGAGATTAAACCTGTGTCTTCTGAATTGGCAGGCAGATGCTTTACCACTGAACCACCAGGGAAGCCCTGTGAATTAATATTTGAATCGAACTTTATAAAGAGTGGTATGTGTGTTAGTTGCTCAGTCATGTCCAACTCTTTGCAACCCTATGAACTGTAGCTTGCCAGGCTCCTCTGTCTATGGAATTCTCCAGGCAAGAATACTGGAGTGATTGCCATTCCCTTCTCCAGGGCATCCTCCTGACGTAGGGATTGAACCCGGGTCTCCTGCACTGCAGGCAGATTCTTTACCATCTGAGCCACCAGAGAAGCCCAAAGAGTAGCATAATGGGACCTTATAATTCTCTAACACCATCTGCTCAAAAATACTCCCAGAATCTGCTATTCAGACTTTATTTATGCTCTACCAAGTTTTCTGTAATGCAATGCAGATTATGTTTAAAATGTCATCTAACATATATGAAAGAAAGTGAAATGAAGTCGCTCAGTCGTGTCCGACTCTTTGCGACCCTGTGGACTGTAGCCTACCAGGCTTCTCTCTCCACAGGATTCTCTAGGCAAGAATACTGGAGTGGATTACCATTTCCTTCTCCAGGGGATCTTCCCGACCCAGGGATCGAACCCGGGTCTCCCACACTGGAAGCAGAGGCTTTAACCTCTGAGCCACCATGACGATTTAACATATATGAGTGATTACTATGTGTTGGCACTGTATCAAATGTTTTACTAATGTGGTAATTCTTTAATCCTTACAGCAGCCCTATGAGATAAGTACTATTATTATCCCCATTTTATGTATGAAGGAACAGAGTACAAAGAAGTAATTTTCCAAGATACTAGTGCCAGCTTTACTGTATTGTATCAGTATTTATTTGAATCATTTTTAGGAAAGAAAAAAAAAACTCAAAATCATGGGTGAGAAATAACCTGTGTAATGGTTTTCTTGCTTTTGCTTGTTTGTTTTATAATTTCACGTTGTCAAATCTCTCATTTAAGAAGTCTTTCTCATGTAAGAAGGTAGTCAAAAGAGTTAGACATGACAGAAATGACTGAGCACGCACACACGTTATCTTTATAATAGCAACCCCTCAAGAGTTTGAAGATTCTTTTGACTATCTGAGTTCTTTTTGCCAGATGAACACTCGTTTTCAACAGACTTTACTCTTCTTTCTTCCTGTGTCTAGAGTTTCACTGTCTTGATCAGAATTCCACAGATCTATTCCAATTTGTTTTATGTTTGGCCAAAAGGGATCTGAGTAGGAATTTAACGCTGCTGTATCTGATGGAACTCACTGTGCCCGCAAAAGCACTCACAGAGGCATTTAACTGAAATGTTGATACCCTCTACCTAAATGGTCCTATGGTTTGGTTAGTAATTGGCTCCAAAACCCTTAAACAGACTTGAAATCTAAGAGAAATGTCAGAGAAAATATTGCTTTTCATTGCTGTTTTCAGTCACTCATTTGTGTCTGACTCTTGAGACCCCCATGGACTACAGCACACCAGGCTTCCCTGTCCTTCACAATCTCCTGGAGCTTGCTTAGACTCATATCCATTGAGTCAGTGATGCCAACCAACCATCTCATCCTCTATTGTCCCCTTCTCCTCCTGCCTTCAGTCTTTGCCAGCATCAGGGTTTTTTCCTATGAGTAGGCTCTTTGCATCAGGTGACCAAAGTATTGGAGCTTCACCTTCAGCATCAGTCCTTCCAATGAATATTCAGTGTTGATTTCCTTTAGGATTGACTGGTTTGATCTTGCAGTCCATGGGACTCTCAAGAGTCTTCTCTAACACCACAGTTCAAAAGCATCAGTTCTTCAAGGTTCAGCCTTCTGATGGTCCAACACTTACATCCATATGTGACTACTGGAAAAGCCATAGCTTTGCCTACATGGACCTTTGTTGGCAAAGTAATGTCTCTGCTTTTTAATATGCTGTCTATGTTGGTCATAACTTTTCTTCCAAGGAGCAAGCATCTTAATTTCATGGCTGCAGTCACCATCTGCAGTGATTTTGGAGCCCAAGAAAACAAAGTCTGTCACTGTTTCCATTGTTTCCCCATCTGTTTGCCATGAAGTGATGGGGCCAGATGCCATGACCTTAGTTTTCTGAACGTTGAGTTTTAAGCCAGCTTTTTCATTTTCCTCTTTCACCGTTATTGAGAGTCTCTTTAGTTCCTCTTCGCTTTCTGCCACAAGGGTCGTGTTATCTGCATATCTGAGGTTATTGATATTTCTCCCAGCAATCTTGATTCCAGCTTGTGCTTCATCCAGTCCAGCATTTCTCATGATGTACTCTACATATAACAAGGTGAAAATATACAGCCTTGATGTACTCCTTTCCCAGTTTGGAACCAGTCCATTGTTCCATGTCTGATTCTAACTGTTGCTTCTTGACCTGCATACTGGTTTCACAGGAGGCTGCTAAGTTGGTCTTCTTTTGCCATCTTTTTAAGAATTTTCCACAGTTTATTGTGATCCACACAGTCAAAGGCTTTAGCATAGTCAATGAAGCAGAAGTACATCTTTTTCTGGAATTCTCTTGATTTTTCTATGATCCAGTGGATGTTGGCAATTTGATCTCTGGTTCTTCTGACTTTTCTAAATCCAGCTTGAACATCTGGGAGTTCTCAGGTCATGTACTATTGGAGAATTTTGAGCATTACCTTGCTAGCATGTGAAATACGTGCAGTAGTGCAGCAGCTTGAACATTCTTTCACAATGCCCTTCTTCGGGACTGGAATGAAAACTGACCTTTTCCAGTCCTGTGGCCATGGCTGTTTTCCGAATTTGCTGGCATATTGAGTGCAGCACTTTCACAGCCTCATCTTTTAGGATTTGAAATAGCTCAGCTGGAATTCCATCACCTCTACTAGCTTTGTTCGAAGTGATGCTTCCTAAGGCCCACTTGACTTCACACTCCAGGATGTCTGGCTTTAGGTGAGCAATCACACCATCGAGTTTATCTGGGTCATTAATATTTAACTGACTACAAAATTAAACACAGCATATACTCAATTACCTATAAATATAATGAGGTATTATTTGAAGCAGTATCTAGGTACAACCATGTTCCTAGTTCCTAATAAATAAAATTTGCTTTTCACTTTATTCCATGTGAAGTTTTTCCTTTCTTAGTCC
This sequence comes from Ovis canadensis, assembly GCF_042477335.2. NCBI lineage: Eukaryota > Metazoa > Chordata > Mammalia > Artiodactyla > Bovidae > Ovis > Ovis canadensis. The sequence goes on from NC_091248.1 coordinate 85,575,351, forward strand.
CTAAATGGGAAAACCAGGATGATCATATATTCTCAGAACCTCCCCTCTCATTTAACTCCCTTTTAAATAGTACCTGGGCAGCTTACAGAAATAGAAGTTCTCTTTTCTCTCAGTAGTATTCCTCAGCTTCTCTAGAAGGTATCATCAGGGCAACATTGGTAACTCTACCCTATCCACACTGAGGCTTACTTCTTCCAAACCAGGTTCAGGGTATATGGCTCCCAACTCAAACCTCAAGGTATCTCAAAAACAGAACAAAACAATGAAGAACAAAAATCTGCTGGCTTTTAGGGATTACTCTTCATAATGGTAAGGATGAATACAAGTCGTAATGTATTAGCTCTCAGCAGCTTAATGTTCTAAGTGTGGCTGTACTTAAAGGAGTGGCTTTTTAAATATTATAATGTATTTTGAATTAACTCGGCAATTTAAACAGGGATGAAAAATTGTTTCCTCTCATCCACCTTTCTTTTTTTTTTCTTTCCAGAATAGGCAGCACAGTCTAACTCATCTGTTACCCACCACTAGTCTGGTAACTGGGCACATCAAAATAACATGACAAGTGTTCTGAAAATACAGATTCCCAAGCTCTGTCTTTGGGCTTCCCCAGTGGGTCAGCGGTAAAGAATCCACCTGCAATGCAGGAGAGGCAGTAGACAAGGGTTTGATCCCTGAGTCAGGAAGATCCCCTGGAGAAGGAAATGGCAACCCAGCAACCCACTCCGGTAGTCTTGTCCAGAGAATCTCGTGGACAGAGGAGCCCAGAAAGCTGCAGTCCAAAGTGTCGCAAGGAGTCAGACGCCACTAAAGTGTCTTAGCCTGCACTCAAGCTCTATTTGTAGAGACTGACTCACTGGGTTAGATCTAGGGGATCTGCATTTTTAGTCGTTTTTCAACTTGTTTTGAGAATCACTGGCCTAGCAGAAAGCACTGAAACACAACATGAAAACCAGGATTGTGGTCTGGCTTACCCAGTGACCAAGGGCAAGTTAATCTTTGTACATCAGTTACTTTCTTCACTGGTATGTTGTGGGACAATTATATTAGTCACTATTATGTATGATTACTTGATCTCCTTAAAAAAATATTAATAAGTAAGTGGCATTCTTTTGTGTTTTTTCCACTGAAAATTTAACACTGGCAGGTACAGATACTCAAAATCACAGATGCCTACCTCCTTTTTCCATTCAGCTGACATCTCCTTCCTAGTCTATTAGGAAGATAAATATCAATTAAGGAAGTGTCTTGAGAATTGCTTAAGATTTAATTACAAGTTCCATTTTATTTCTGTTTGTCTCATTGCTTTCTGATTCCTGAGGTTTGGGGGTTTGTTTGTTGTTTTGTGTTTAACCGTTAGCTTCCTGTCAAAAAATAAGCATATGTTTGTTCTAGCCTTTCCTTTAATCATGCCTTCCAATCATTATTGGCTAAATTCAGTCCCCCAAATCAAAATCCTGTAAGGTGACTCCAAAGAAAGATATTGGTTTATCTACAGGGAATATATCTTTCTCTTAAATAAGTAAACATTAATTTTATGTGGCTTCAGATTTCAGCACTAATAATTTGTTGTTATTTGCTTAGGAGACATGTATTATTTAAGCTATAAAATTATTTAAAAGTGAAACTTTAATATTTCATTTAATTAGTTCCTTCTATAAATTCTGTTAATATTAAAGCTAAGGGGTAGGGATATGAGACCCTACAATGAAAGAGAAATATGACTTCTTTACACTTTGCCTTTTATTTTAAATGGTTTCCTACAACTTACTGGTTTTAGATGAATGCCAACCCAAATGATTGATTAACATATTCTACTGGCTCATCTTCCTAGGCTAGTGTAATATATGAGGGTCAGATGCTGAGAAATTGACTCATCTAATTTAAATGTAACTTTTAAAAACTTAGATATTAAAGCTTAGGTTGCCATTAATCAAATGTATTTAAATATTTTTCACTTGTCATGCCCCCACCCTGTGTCTATTGATTATAGTCATAGATCATAGCTCAGAGGTCTAAGAACGGAATACCTTCATCCCTTTTCCAGTACCCCAAATCAGCGGACACCAGATTCTCCTTGACTAGCTGGTGCAGGGGGTGGCAGACTTCTTCCTTAAAGGACCAGATAGTAAATACTTAAGGCTCTATAGTCTCTGTCAAGGGCTTCTCTGGTGGCTCAGATGGTAAGGAATCTGCCTACAATGCGGGAGACCCTGGCTGGCCTAGAGAATTCCATGGACAGAGGAGCCTGGCAGGCTACAGTCCATGGGGTTGCAAAGAGTCAGACACGACTGAGCAACTAACACTTTTACTTTTTTCACTTTCAGTCTCTGTCAAACTACTCAGCTCTGCTGTTGTAGCAGAAAAACAGCCATAGACAATAGCCAGTATACAAATGAATGGTCATGGCTGTATTCCAATAAAATTTTACTTACGAAAACAGCAGTAGGTTGGATTCGGCCTGTGGGTCATAGTTTGCCAACCCCTATGTAGTGACTTTGAGATAATACATTCCATGTATGACAGTCCCAAGTGTTAGTTCTTCTTTCAGCAAATTTGTGCGGGAGGTTGACACTAAACCAGTGCATGGGTGCAGATAAGAAAGTGGCTCCACTGTCCACACCTGTATCTCTGAGTTCCCTTCCCGTGTTTCTAACTGGGTCCACATTGCTCAGAAGGTATCATCCAAAGGGCCCATGAGATCATGCAGGGTGTTACCCTTGTCTTCCTTACTTGCTTCCCCTCTCAAGCAGCTCTTCTCTACTGTGCCTCAAATCTCAATATTCTGTATCAGCTCTTCTCATATAGCCCAAAATTCAGCTGTCTTTTCAGCCCTTAAGATTCAGCTAAATTCCACTCAAATCTTTATTCCATACATTCTGGTAACCCAAAGCCTTCCTCAAAATGTACCGAAATTCCCAGGATGGGGTGGGGATGACCGTAACTGACTTTGGGTACCTGGCTCCATGTATTCTGCTTCTGTTCAACAACATTTTGACCCAGATGTGACACAGTCATTTTTTAGTTTCCTCCGAAGACCTCATCCACACAGAGCATTTGTGGGCCTGGTAAATGTCACTGATCAGGTAAGGGTCTGAAGGAAGAAGCACATCATACCGTATAATATATAACTAAAAGTTCCTTGTAAGCCATAACGTCTGTATTTAAAAGTTCTTTATCCCAGCTACCATCAGAGTTCCCCCAATGGCTTTCACTCACTGTGATCTCTGAGCATCCTGCTGGTCTATTTTCTTCCTCTCCCCCTACTTCCCTTTCCCCTCATCTTCCTCTCTCAAGAGTGAAACACCAAATCCTTTCCATTGCTGAGCAGCTTAATAAATCTTGGGTTGCTTGAGTCCTTATCAACACCTGTACCTGCAGAGTCTCTGTCTCTTCTCCAAGAGGCCTAACAAAATAGTTGATCAAACAAGCAAGTCTTGCCCAAGAAGGATTCTGGAGCCAACACTGTCAGGAATTTTCAGTTCCATAATCTTTCAACCCTCGAGGCCTTCTTCCATGATATTGCCCCTGCTTAGAGTCCTCCCTCTCTTGCACCCAGAAAAGTCCTACTCATCCTTTAGAACTCATCCTAGACAGTGATTCACCCAAGAATCCTACCTCCAGAAGGGAATCCTGTTGGTCTTGCATATTTATGAATAGGGGGTATGCTATCTATCTCTGACCACTTAAATTCAAGTTCAAGTCATGGGCAAGTGCAAATTTGGGGAGAAAATGAGAGAGCTGGTTTTTCCTGACTCACCTGTAACATGAGAGGGCAGTCTTTTAGGGTCCCAGTTTACGGTAGGGATGGCTTCCTTTAGATTCCTTACCTGGCTGATTTCTGCGCTTCTCCGCCTACAGTGTCCTTAAAGCAAAAACGAAATCTGCCAGAATTAGCACTGCCTTAAGGGCAAAAGTGGCTTCTGTGCTTGTTTACCTTTCCAGATTCCTATTTCCCCTCTTAGGAAACCCTAGTATCTCTTTCTGTCTTGTTAACAATGAGTTGCTTTTAAGAAGATGCTTTTCTTTTCAACATTTTGTGGTTTGCTCAAGGAAAATCGAAGCAGTCTAATAAAAATAGAATTCAACTTCTCCAAGAAAATTTGACTCAAAGTTCAATGGGTCCCCTTTCTAAAATTATCAGGTTATTGTCTGCTCTCAAGGAAAACCAACTAGTCAGTAAGTATTTATTGAGCATGTATTTGCAAGGCACAGTGCCATATCCTGGGGATTCCATGGTGAGTGTGCCAGAGTCTTGTCTGCAATGACCTGTCCTCTTTGTTGTGCTGTGGAAACTGATGAATCATTGTTCTTTGTTCTCTAGAACATTGTGCTGTTCATTTCTTGGTGACAGATTACTGCTTTATTTTAAGAGGATGTAACTTAAGAACAGCCAGGTAGAAGAGGGCAAGGTACATAGGGCAAGGTATGTGGATTGGGGCACTGAACTTCCATGAAGTCTGAGGGCCCCACCCTCCCCCCACTGCCACCTCCACATGGTCACCAACCCCAAAGCTCTTTTTCCAGCATTTTAATTTATTTTTAGTGGGATGGTTAGTCTAAATAATTGACTGCCATTAGTGGAAACTGGAAGACCTAAAATCCTTCCTCATTAGGATGCAGGTCTTTAGCCAGATTAAGAGTTTTGTGAGGGCTTCTCCCTAGCCTAAAGTTTTCATATTGTGTAATAAGTAGCAGTCCAGGAAACAAATCAGTCTCTTTGGCCTTTTTCATTCGCTCAGGCATGCAATTCATTTCACAGACATCCCTTGAGTACTTCCCGTGAAGCATTTTTACAACAGTGAATATGTGTCCTGGCCTTTCACTCCCTTGTTGAGAAAGAGCAGAGAAAGTCATCTGAACTACCAGTTTTTAAGATGAGACTAGCCCTACCAGCCAATTTAGGAAATTTCCGTGTCTTCAGCCTACTGAATGGTATAGTTGTAAAGGGTGGAACAATTGGAGAACTATTTTCTATGGAAGGTAATTTGTTGAATAGGGCAGTACTTCTAAAGTTTAGCATGCAAAGGAATCATCTGGAGGGCTTGTTTAAAACAGATTACAGCTTAAAGAGGTGGGATGGGGAGAGGAAAGGGAGGCTCAGGAGGGAGGGGATATATATATATATATATATATATATATAATTGTGACTGATTCACACTGTTATATGGCAGAAACCAATGCAGCATGGCAAAGCAATTTTCCTCCAATTAAAAAATAAATTAAAGAAAAACAGATTATAGGGCTCAACACCTCACTGCACCCACTAATTCTGATTCCTGGATCTGAACCAGAGAATTCCTGGATGGAACCAGAGAATTTTTATTTCTAACAAGGTCCTTCTCACTCTAGCTCACTTCCACATTGTAGAAGTGCTAACAAGCTCTCTGGAATCTCTCTTACAAGAGTATTAGTCCCATTCATGACTGCTCCTCCTGACCTAGTCACTTCCTGAAGATCCCACCTTTGTATATCTTCACATTGGACATTAGGATTTAAATACATAAATTTGGGGGCAGGAAGGACACAAACATTCAGACCATAGCATTCCACTCTGAACCCATTAACATTTCAAAAATCTCTTTTTATGCAGGTATCAGACATTAAGACAGTCACTCCAACGATGTAGGCTTCCATGGGGCGCTGAAAGGGAATATGGAGGGATGATACCCATTTCGCTCCCTGAGGAACACAGGCCGAAATGTGAACCTCCTAGAGTCATGGGCAAAGGACATCAGCATTATGGATTTGGTGGAGAAATCTGGCCAAGGTAAATAAACTTTCAGTCCCTCACATAGAGGTCATTGTTATTCAGTTTTCTGTATTTCTATTGTGAGTCCTTTGTTAACTTAAATCTGCTTCTAAACTTATTATTTATGAAAAGATACAGATGGGAACACTAATTATATAATTTCTAATTGTGAAGTCAGTAAAAAAATATAAATATCTTTGCTCTCCTTAGAGATGTTTATGTGATCAAAAAATTTGATTAACCTAATTCCCTTACTAATCATATTTTATCTAAAACTAAGTAACATTCCTGAGAGAGATTAATTTTTTTGGCTTGAGCAAATAGATGGCCTAATTTCTACAAATGTTGTTGACTTTTGAATTCTATTTTTTTAAAAACCATCTATAGTCATTAGAATCTAATGGGCATTGTTTTCAAGTATTAAAATATTTCAATCATCATTTATGTCTTAAAGTTACCCTTTCAGCAAATTTATTCAAAGGCCAGTTAAACCTGAAGATAAAGCATACACATACAAAATCTGAGCAGTAAATTAAATGTCACAACATTAACTGCTAAGTATGAAATTTATTCAAAACAAAATCCACTGAAGCTTCTCTACACAGAGCCCGCTTACTCCTATTTTATCTAACAATCCTGGCTACCTAGTTTACTAACAATCTAGCTAACTAGTTTTTTATTCTAAAGCAGTTAAATAAACAGGCCACAGCTAAAGAGGAAGACAATACCAATAGGGACATGTGGTAGCCTTATGAAAGCCTCAGTAAAGTAATAAAAAGCAGACAAATGAAAAGTCCAATTGGAAAGATGCAAATATTGACACAATGAAGACAGGACCTCAAGTTCATCAATTCATTCAACAGATTTGTTTAAGCCCCTACTCTCGTGGAACTTACTTTAAATATAATATAGATTTTTAGTATCTTAGTAAAGTGGAAATTGTTATCCTGGTTTTATAATAGAGACCCAAGAGGCTCAGTACCTTTCCTTGGGTCAGACAATATGAAGTTTCAGAATGGGGATTTGAATCTGGGTTTATTTAACTCCATAGTCCACATTCTTTTCATTAGTTCATTCATTCACTCATTCCAGCCATTCATTTATTCAGTCATTTGAATATAGCAAGCATTGTTGAGATTAAGGTATAGCTCCTCATGGAGTTTATAGTTCTGGTCCCCAGAATTTGTATATTAAAAAATGTACAATATTCTGAAAGACTTAGAAGTATATTCAGAATTATAGTGTGTGAAAAGAAAGCAAAAGACTAGCTTCTTATGAGAAAGAAGTCTTAGAGTCTTACAGAATGCAGCCCTAGGATACTTGGGAAAGGAAATATTTGTTCCAATTAGAATGTCAATCACCCCTGACTCAGAAATGCAGGTTAATATATTTGGTTCTTGTCACACCCTTTTGTGTTAAACGTTATCATTTTTATCATTTAAATGTTATCATTATCATATTTATCTCTTTAAAATATTTCAAGTTCCCTTGCCCTCAGCCCCCAGGAATTTATTACCTGGTGTGTGTGTGTGTGTGTGTGTGTGGGTGTGTGTGTCTGTGTGTGTTAGTCGCTCAACCGTGTCTGACTCTTTGTGATCCCATGGACTGTAGCCCACCAGGCTCCTGTGTCCATGGACTTCTCCAGGCCAGAATACTGGAGTGAGTTGCCATTCCCTTTCCAGGGGATCTTCCTGACCCAGGGATCAAACCCAGGTCTCTTGTATTACAGACAGATTCTTTCACTGTCTGAGCCACGAGGGAAGCCTTTACCTGGTGGGGCAAACCCAAATTTTGTTCCTGAAAGATTTCTAAGCTTCCCTTGGGGCTTCCCTGGTGGCTCAGTGGTAAAGAATCTGCCTGCCAGTGCAGGAGACACAAGTTTGATCCCTGATCAGAGAAGGAACTAAGGCAGCCCACCAGGCTCCCCCGCCGCTGGGATTCTCCAGGCAAGAACACTGGAGTGGGTTGCCATTTCCTTCTCCAATGCATGAAAGTGAAAATTGAAAGGGAAGTCTCTTAGTGACAAGCGACTCATGTGACAAGGAGGAACTAAGCCCATGGGCCACAACAACTGAGCCTGTGCTCTAGAACCTGGGAGCCCCAAGTACTGAAGCCCGCACACCCGAGAGTCTGTGCTGTGAGGCAAGAAAAGCGACTGCAATGAGAAGCCCGCACACCACAACCAGAGAGTAGCCCCGCACAACAAAGACCCATCACAGTGAAATAAATAAGTAAATCTTAAAAAATAAAACAAAAAACTAAGCTGTTAGCGATTCTGCCTTGCTCAGCTACTACTCTATTCTATGAATTTTATGCCACTGGGAGCTATGTTGCTGCTGCTGCTACTGCTAAGTCGCTTCAGTCGTGTCCGACTTTGTGCGACCCCAGAGACTTCAGCCCACCAGGCTCCCCCATCCCTGGGATTCTCCAGGCAAGAACACTGGAGTGGGTTGCCATTTCCTTCTCTGCCGGAAGCCAGTGTGAGGAATCCCACCCTTGACAAGGTCATGAGGAAGGAAGCTGACATACGCAAGGCGTGATCAGACTTCATTGGCCCCCTCTGGAAATTCCTAAGCATGTACCCCAACAAAAATCTGCCGGCTTTTGTGCTCTGCTTTTCCACTTTTCTGATATTCTTTGGAAAAAAGTCAATTCAGGGCTTTAGTCTTCTGCATTCGAAAGGGATGTTTCAGTTAAACTCCCTCTGATAGCTCTCTAGCTTGCCCAACAGATTCCCCAGACCTCTTACAGCTTGTGAATTGCTTACAACCCTCCAACCTCAAGAGACACAAAGCTTAAAAGCATCTTAAAGATACAGAGCCTTTTCTAAAGAGTTAAAAATTATATTGGTAGAGGGTTTTCACTGTTGACTCAATGACTGCTGCCAGGCCTCCATATTCTTTATCGTTTAACACCTGAAGGATAGTAATCAATTGAAATTGGGATATAAAAAAAGGAATATAGTAGTTTTGATGTTAGCAACACTAGACTTTTGAGTTCATTGCTTTTCCTTTGTTATAAATCACTGTACTCCTTTCACTTGTTATAAACTGCTATATCTTTGCTATATAAGAATGTAACTTTATTTAGTGCTTTCTGAGATTTGCACCAGACTTTAGGAAGATCAAAACAAATAAGTCTTCTAGTTAACAAACCCTTATCAGAAAAAAGGCTGTAAAATGCTAATTGGCCCTTCTTAGCCAGAGGATGATGTAAATCACCTAAGACTTGTGTGTACAATTAGGTATGCAGAGAGAGAAGCCTTGTTTTGATAAGAGTCTGGACTGCTAACGCTGCACAACTTTGTGTTACCCATTGATCCCCATGTTTTATCCAAAATATAAAAAGCCTTCTGAACAATAAAGGATTGGACCAGTTTCTTGGACTAGTCTCTCGGCCTGGTTTCTTGGGAATCTGGCTCCCCCCGTGCCTCTCTCTCTCTCCTTTTCTCCCTTTTCCTCCCTCTGCCCTCTACTCTAATTTCAGGCTGAATTTCCATCTGGGGCACGGAGGCTCACCAAGTCTACTTACTTGCCCTGGCTATTAAGACCCGTGCAAAAGGGAGCCTAAGGCAAGGCACCCTTAGATATTCAAGCGAATGCCGGTGGCCCAACGTAGATGGTGCAAATTCCTTGTCTGGAATTTTATTGGTCTTCCGCGTAATCCAAGGTATTCAGCCTTCTTCCTCCAATTAATTTTCCTACTACACACTTGTTTCTTAATCTAATCTTATATCAATCAATAAATAAGTTTCTCTCACGCCAATGCCGTCCACACTTCAAATTCCCTGGATCCACCAGGGCTGGACCCAGGTGGACCCCGGCACTTCTCCAATACATGAAAATGAAAAGTGAAAGTGAAGTCGCTTAGTCGTGTACGACTCTTTGTGACCCCATGGGCTGCAGCCTACCAGGCTCTTCCGTCCATGGGATTTTCCAGGCAAGAGAACTGGAGTAGGGTGCCATTGCCTTCTCCAGGGAGCTATGTTAGGAGGTGTCTAAAAGATACTCCCAGTTCTAGAAATACTCCTTTTCCCCAGCATGGTATAGCGGCAGTCCTGTTGCCTTTCACATTTAGGATCTATAATCCCAGCCTACTTGGAATAGTTCTTCCTTGCCTGTTTTTTCCAGAGTCATAAGGAGCCCCAGATTACATCATCAGTTCAGCTTCCAGTTCAGTGGGACCATTGTTTTGTCATCTGGTGGCAGCATTTCTCCCTTAACCTCTAAATGAGCAAAGCTCAAGGTGGCTGGGGAGGAAGTAAAAATTTCCTCGAGTGTAATAAAAACAGTGAGGGGCATCACTCCCATTTCCCCCCATACTTTTTAGACCATGCATTCTGGTTACAGAGGAAAGTATTTATTGGTCACCAGTTCAGAACATGTGCCACACTCTTCAGGACAACACTGAGCCATAGCTGAGTCATCAATAGGCTATTCCAGCATTCTGTAAATATGACAAGGCCAGTGAATCTTTTCAATTCAACCAGTGCCTTATTTCTTTTTGTGGTAAATTGTCAAGAGTATTACTTAGTGAGGGTTATTCTTACCCCACAAGAACGCTCACCAACAGAATCTCACAACTGAGGATGTTCTCAATTAGGTAGATACTCTGTGGGCATCCATCAGGCTTTCTCCAGTCACCCGGCGGCTTCATAAACTAAATAACCCTTGACTAATAGTACTCTCGCCTGGAAAATCCCGCAGATGGAGGAGCCTGGTAGGCTGCAGCCCATGGGGTCGTGAAGAGTCGGACACGATTGAGCGACTGCCCTTTCACTTTCATGCATTGGAGAAGGAAATGGCAACCCACTCCAGTGTTCTTGCCTGGAGAATCCCAGGGACGGGGGAGCCTGGTGGGCTGCCGTCTATGGGGTCGCACAGAGTTGGACACGATGGAAGTGACTTAGCAGTAGCAGTAGCAATATACCCTTAGTCAAGAGTAATACTGTTTAAGATATCATGTAGTGAATAAGGCCTTCAGTTACATTCCATTGATGATGTAACTGGCAGCAATGTAGTGAGGAGGAAAGGGAAATCCTTAGTTAGAGGTTCCTATGAGGATAAGTCATCTTTCATGATGCAGGGGTCTAATGTAGTCAACCACCTACCAGGTGGGTGACTAGTACACCCAGGGAGATTTTTCTCTATGAATTACTTAGGATTGGTAACTTCTGGTAAATTCAAATGTAGCCAGGCCAGTTTTGATGAAGGGGAGTTTCGTGTTGCTGAGTTCATACATGAGAACTTCTGTTCCTGCCCCTGTAATAATTTAGTTTATGAAGCCACTGAGAAAGCACCGGGTGACTGGAGAAAGCCTGACGGATGCCCACAGAGTATCTACCTAATTGAGAACATCCTCAGTTGTGAGATTCTGTTGGTGAGCATTCTTGTGGGGTAAGAATAACCCTCACACTCTAGGACCAATCTCAAAGACTGAGAAAGCGAGTATTTTGGAGTCTACATTGGGTAGATGAGATGTAGGATGGGTGTTCAAAAGAAACTGAGTTCAGCAGTACAGTATATATTAAAATATCACAAGTGCCAAGAATGAAGGCTGCAGTAACTATGGACTTCAGGTGATAATGATGTGTCAGTGGAAGTTCATCAATCCCAGCAAATGTACCACTCTTGTGAGAGATGTTGATAATGGGGGAGGCTAAGATCCAACCAGTCCATCCTAAAGGAGATCAGTCCTGGGTGTTCACTGGAAGGACTGATGCTAAAGCTGAAACTCCAGTACTTTGGCCACCCCATGCGAAGAGTTGACTCATTGGAAAAGACCCTGATGCTGGGAGGGATTGGGGGCAGGAGGAGAAGGGGACGACAGAGGATGAGATGGCTGGATGGCATCACCGACTCAATGGACGTGAGTTTGAGTGAACTCCAGGAGTTGGTGATGGACAGGGAGGCCTGGCGTGCTGCGACTCATGGGGTCACAAAGAGTCGGACACGACTGAGCAACTGAACTGAACTGAACTGAAGCATGTGTGAGTTAAAGGGTATTTGATAATCTCTCTACCTTCAAATCTCTCAACCTTGCCATGAAACTAAAACTGCAATCTAAAGATTGTAAATATGGATATAATCTGATTCTTTAAATTTCTCATAGTGTTCCACGGTATGGATGTATTAAATTATTTAGCCATTCTTGTATTTTCTTTTTCTTCTTTTGTATTAACTAAGTGTATGAATATCTTTATACAGGCTTCCTTGAACTCAGTACACAAATGTTTCTCCAGGGAAAATTCTAAGTAAAGTTATGGATCGTAATATGTGAATTATTTTTAATTTTAGCCCCCAAATGCTTTATATTCCCAGAGTAGTATCTAAAAGTATCCATTTTGCCATATTCTTAGCCAACTGTAGTAACATTATCAAACGTATAATTTTTGCCTATCTAAAGAATAAAAAGTTTATCTTGATTATCAGAATGCATTTCTCTGATTAGACTGAGTACTTTTTTCTTACATTTGTTTTCTTATTTTTGACTATTTATATTTCCTTTCTGTTCTTATTCTTTGCTCATTTTTACTGCTTGTCTTTTAGCTATAGATTCTTACTGGGTCTTTATATTCTGGAATATTATCTCTATATGTATCTATTATAAATATTTTTTCTAATCTTTGTTTTATTGAGCTTTTTTATACTGTCTTGTCTTAAATTTTTAATAAATTCCCCTTATCGTAAAAAACAATTTTTTCTATTTGTTTATTTTGGGCTGTGCTGGCTGTGCTGCACAGGCTTTTTTCTGCTTTGGGCAAGTGGGCACTACTTTCTAGTTGTGGTGCATGGGCTTCTCATTGCGGTGGCTTCTCTTGTTGCAAAGAATCCCATGGACAAAAGAGCCTGGTGTGCTACAGTCCATGGGGTCACAAAGAGTTGGACACAACTGAGCAACTAACACGTGCACACTCTTGTTGTGGAGCGCAGGCTCTAGGGCGCGCAGGCTGCAGTAGTTGCAGTATACGGGCTCAGTAGTTGCGACTCCTAGGCTCTGCAGCACAGGCACACTAGTCGGGGTGCATGGGCCTAGTTGCTCCTCAGCATGTGGGATCTTCCAGATCAGGACTCGAACCCATGTCACCTGCATTGACAGACGGATTCTTTACCACTGAGCCACCAGGGAAGCCCTTTTCAAAAATTTTTCATTTGATGTTCTCAAATTTCCTTTTGATTTTTGAGTTTTTAAAAATCTTATGTAAAATGTTTTCCCTACCACCAAGAAAAAACCATATTCATATATTTTTGTAATATTTGTATGCTTTTCACCAATTTCTTAGATTTTTAATCCATCTGAAATTATCTCTTTGAATAGTATGAAGTTGAAGTCTTTTTTTTCCAAATGGCTAGTGAATTTTTCCTGTGTTGTTTATTAAAAAATAAGCCTTTTCCCACTGATTTAAAATGCCATCTTTTCATATACTGAATTAATGTATACATGGTTGTATTCATCTATTATTCTTTTACTATCTCACATTACACTGCTGTTAAAAAGATGTTCAATTTAATCTTTTCTTTCTTTTCAGAAAGCTTCCTGTTGAACAATTTTATTATTTGTCACAGAACAAAAAAAGTGACCTCTACGGAAATGATTCTTTGTAAGTTTGAGGTTTCTTTTTCTTAGGTGAAATCAAATAACATTTTTAAGTGGAAATGAGTCATATGCAAAATTTTAATAGTCCCCAAATTTTCCTCAAGTCTAGGGAACTTCTAGAAAACAAAAGTCTTCCTTTTTTTAAATAGAGATCATTGACTATAGAAACCAAGACCAAAAGAACAAAAATAAAATAAATAGACTAAAACCTACTAATAGTTTTTTGCATTTAAACAAAAAAAAAAATTGGAAAGATCGAGTAGTAATGTTCAGAAAGATTCATACAGGTCCTCTTGACCCATTTCCCTACCTTTGACTTTGTTATTCAATCTAATAAGAATCTGTTACATTTCTTAAGAGGGTCATAGAAAAAGCCCCAGTGCCCTCAATAAAAATTTTAATCAGAATTTTATGAAAGTGGTTTGTTATGACAATCTACAAATAACTCTTAATAAAATTACTCTGTAAGTTTCTCTTTTAGATAAAGAATACTTAATTCACTCTTTTTGTAGAGGAATGATTTTCTAGTGTATTATTTTTTGCTCATTGAAATAGTTTGTTGTATATATTACAAAGGCCTACTTTGTAATTTTCAGAGAAAATACTGAGAGCACTGATGTAAAAATGAAAATACTATTAGTTCTGTTTATAGGTCATAAATTAATACAGAGTTCAGCCACAAGAGGGAGCCAAAAAGCTATGAAATTTGTGGTTGCTAGGCCTTTTTCCCTTTGGGATTAATAAACTGAAAAGGAGAGAGTGGCAGTAAAATCATGGATAGGTTCAGGTCAAGGAATTCGCGTCTCTGAGCATTTTTTATTTTCACTTTATCCTTTCAAACTTTGAATTTTTAAAAAAGCTTTTCTTTAAAAATTTTTATTCTTATTTTTCCATTTTGTTTTTTTAATTGAAGTATAGTTCATTTACCATGTTGTATTAGTTTCAAGTGTATAGCAAAGTGATTTCAGTTATACATATAAACACACACAATTTTTTCCATGTTGAATCGAATTAATTTTAGGTAAGTACTTGTCAAAATCAGCTAAATGAGAAAACTCTTAAATGCTGATTTAATGTTTCATATATAATAGTCAGTGTGGTAGCGCTCAATCTCATAGATTCTTATACTCATTGCTTTCCATTCCCTACTCAACCAGAAATTTAACTGGAAGACATGCTTTTTTTTTTTTAGTTCCAACAAAGTTAGAGTCCAAATAAAGATATAAACCTTTTAAAGTGCATGTGGATGGTGTGTTTACAATACATTATAGACTAATAAAATTAGATGGCTTGTGTACCACTTTCTAAATAGAGGAACATATAAAAAAGCAAACAGTATATTCAATTTTACTGCCTTTACTACTGACTGATATCATTCTGTTCATTTTTCATAATTGAAATATTTAAGAAATATTTGTATAGGCCGAAACTAATTGCTGAAATCCAATGAAAGTTGATGACAGTCCTTCTCTAGTGTAGACTTTGTCCCTGGGCTGTAGTGTTATTTCTTGGCACGTAGAGCTCAGAGCAATTAGTAAACATACAACCTTCTAATAGTGAAGTGATTCAGAAAAGGCATGCCCCTGAGAACTTGTTCAGTTTTGTTCTAGCCTCTCTGCAACTGGGCAACATTCACTCTCATGAGAGGTGAGCAATTCTGGGCAAAGGGGCAAAGCACACACTGTACTTATATGTTTTCTCCAACCAGGCCACACTCAGGTCACTTTAGGTCATGTAATTGCACCACATGCATGGTGTCAGGCTACCTCAGAGCACTTCAGTGCTCTGCCTATGAGCGTGAAGTCAGTAAGAACTAAAGCTCTATTATCATTAGAATAAGTTAGAAATGCAGAACAAGTGGTGAGTGGGGCTGAAGTTAGGATAAGCGTAATGGAAAAACTTGACCAACAGACAACTGAGATATGATAATATCATATCTGTCTGGTTAATACTCAGTGTTCCAGAAAGTCAGTCAGTATCATAGAGACTCTGTAGTTTGCAAATGGGATACTTCTTTATTCTTAAGCAAGTTGCTAATAGAAATGTGAGCTTTTAGAAGTCCTTAATATAAATTAGAATCTGTTTCCTGGTTTTATTCTAGGCTGCCCAAACCACCTGATTCAACAGTAGGGTAAGTAGACAACTATATTTTCCTTCCCTGTTATAATCAAGAAAAAAATATTGGCCATCTATATGTCTTAGACAGTGTAAGGACAAGTTATATTTTTCATAGTTTTTTTTTTTTTCTTAATCAGGCAAGAGAAGAGGCTGATACAAGTCCAAAATAACAGCATTACTGATTTCCCCCAATTACATTCCTGACTGATTTTTTAAAGTAAACTTTTAAATTTAGTACTATTTTATACTTACAAAATTATTGGGAAAATAGTACAGAGATTTCCTATTTACCTCAGTCCCAGTTTCCCCTATTATAATACCTTATATTAGTATGGTACCTTTGTCCTTTTAATGAGCCAATAGTGGTGCATTAGTACTATGTAGATTTCCTCAGTTTTCCCCTAATGTCCTTTTGCTATTCTGGGATCCTGTCCAGGACACCACAGTGCCTTTAGTAGTCATGTCTCCATAGGCTTCTTTTGGCTTTGACAGTTCCTCAGACTTCCCTTTTTTTTTTTAAAATTACCTCAGGGGACTTTCTTAGCGGTCCAGTGGCTAAGACTTGGTGCCCCCAGTGCAAAGGGTTCAATCCCTGGACCAGAAAACTAGATCCCATGTGCTGCAACTAAGACCTGGCACAGGCAAATAAAAATGAGTACTATAAATGACCTCTAGTTTTGATGAGTATCTGTCAGCTATTTTGTAGAATGTCCCCCAGTCAGGACTTGTCTGGTGTCTTCCTCATGATTAGACTGCAGTAGTATGTCTTAGGGAGGAGGCCCACAGGGGTAAACTGCCATTTTCATCATATCCTATCCAGTGCGTAACTTATCACTGTTGATGGTAACCTTGATTACCTAGCTGATGTGGTATTTATGAGGTTCCCCCAGTGCAGTTAACCCTTTTTTCTCCTTTTCCCATCCTATACTCTTTAGAAGAAAATCACTATATGCAGCCCACACTTAAAAGTCTGGAATTAAACTCCACCTCCTTGAAGGCAGGGTATCTGCATAAATTATTTGGTATTGTTTTGTAAGGGAAATGTGTCTGTTCCTCCTCATTTATTTAATCACTTATTTAACCAGTATAGACTCATGGATTTTACTGTGTACTCAATACTTGAGTAGCAATACTGTACTACTTTATTTTGTCATTCAAATTGGCCACAAGAGCTCTTTCAGTTGGCTTCTATGCCTATACCCCTATCACTGGGGGCATTGTGTATGAGGGTTTTTGGTTTATTTTTCTGTTTGTTTCTTTGTTTTTAAGTAGTTCATCACTTATCACTGTGGGGCTTTTTCTTTTAGCATTTCCTTACTTTCTGGCAGTACAAGATGCTCCAAGATGCTTCTGGAGTACAAGATGCTCCAGGCTCATCCTGTTTATGTCCTGCCCCAGGTCTAGAAGCAGCCATTTCTCCAAGGAGCCCCAGCTCCTTCCACTGGAGAATGGTATTAGAATCCACTATCTGAGTGCTCGGTGTCCTTGATGCTGTTAGAGTTCCTATCAATGTTAACTGGAAATACTAAGCTGGCATTTAAAAACTACATTCCAGTTAAAGCAAAGATCTGCTCAAAAGGCTATTAAAAGTGAAGTCTAGGCTCTTTGGTGTTTTCTTTTTCAAAAAACAACTATATGAAGACCTCTGTTTTGGACTTTTCAAATTCTCTTTGTGACAACATGAAAAATAAAAAGTAGTCCATTTTTGTTGGTTTTATTTTTTTCCTCATGACCTGCAGTTCAGTTCAGTCGCTCAGTCGTGTCCGACTCTTTGCGACCCCATGAATCGCAGCACGCCAGGCCTCCCTGTCCATCACCAACTCCCGAAGTTCACTCGGACTCTCATCCATCGAGTCAGTGATGCCATCCAGCCATCTCATCCTCTGTCGTCCCCTTCTCCTCCTGCCCCCAATCCTTCTCAGCATCAGAGTCTTTTCCAATGAGTCAACTCTTCACATGAGGTGGCCAAAGTACTGGAGTTTCAGCTTCAGCATCATTCCCTCCAAAGAAATCCCAGGGCTGATCTCCTTCAGAATGGACTGGTTGGATCTCCTTGCAGGCCAAGGGACTCTCAAGAGTCTTCTCCAACACCACAGTTCAAAAGCATCAATTCTTCAGTGCTCAGCTTTCTTCACAGTCCAACTCTCACATCCATAAATGACCACTGGAAAAACCATAGCCAGGACTAGATGGACCTTTGTTGGCAAAGTAATGTCTCTGCTTTTCAATATGCTATCTAGGTTGGTCATATCTTTTCTTCCAAGGAGTAAGCATCTTTTAATTTCATGGCTGCAGTCACCATCTGCAGTGATTTTGGAGCCCCAAAAAATAAAGCCTGCCACTGTTTCCACTGTTTCCCCATCTATTTCCCATGAAGTGATGGGACCAGATGCCATGATCTTTGTTTTCTGAATGTTGAGCTTTAAGCCAACTTTTTCACTCTCCACTTTCACTTTCATCAAGAGGCTTTTTAGTTCCTCTTCACTTTCTGCCATATGACCTTATAGCCCAATAAGTTCCAAAGTCTCTTCTTCCTTTGACCTCAACTCCTCAAACATCTCCTTGGAAGAGCTGTGTAGTGTTTTGATAAAAATCTTGGTAGACCTGCTCAGTAGGGCAGAGTCCAGAGATAGCTCATGCCTCTAACTGAATTAGTCAAAGAGAAACTGAATCCCTTTATTTAAATGTGTATGTAGTTAAGTGAGTGTTTGATATTCTGCCTTTTCCTTATTATTTCTTCTCTATTTATGGACACAAAATGAAAAGTAATATTTATAAATCATTTAATGTAACAGGAATATAATTATTTTCTACACAGTCTTAGTTTAAAGGAATAAATAAACATTCTGGTCATTGGTACTCAAAACTTGAATGGGTTACAACTTGAAAATTTAGTTGAGGGTATAATTTGCAATTTTTTAACTAACAAAAATAACATATATACAAGATATTAAATGAAATTCCATAATATACCTCGACTCAAGAAACACAGAGTCCACAGCTTTCAGGTCTTAAAAGTAAAAAACATTTTCTTAAATCATTACCAGATATAACTTAATACTGTTTGCTAGAAAATATATATTACTAGAATCTGAAGGGAAAAAAGTTTTGCTTAATCCTAAGTGATGATAATTAATGGGGGCCCCTCGCTGCCTTCCTAGTCCTACTTTTACCCCTTCTACACAAAGCCAGAATCCAGGCCACACCCAAAACCAGAAGATCCTAAGAACTACAGATACACATTCTGCAATTTTACTTTCTATTAAGAGGACCAATCTCAGAAAGAAAAAGCTTATCGAATTCTTGTGATTCTTTTTTGTGATTTACAGTCCATAGGGTTGCAAAGAATTGGACACAACTGAATACACACACAGAGCACAACAGCAAACTCTTGGCCTTTAGAATTTATTTGCTAAATTAACAAGTTAATCTCTGCTTTCTGGTGTCTCTGTGACAAAAACAAGATATAATGAAAAGAAATGTAATGATTTTTGTTCAGGAAGTTCTTACCAATATCAAATTAGTAAAACATGGGGTCACCTTGCCCTGGCCTCTGACCTGGAGCTAAATACTTATCAGCAGATTATTCTCTCAGAAAGAATGTAGATAAAGCAGTTAGCAGAGGGCCTGGCATGTGTTTTATTGTCATTGTAGTTAACATTTAAAGGCAAAGTTCTCTGAGCGTAATTCCTACTCATGTAGCAGTTACAATGTCTGAGGACCTTCCAAAATTGCTTACTGGGATATTTTCTAGGAACAGGGAGCAGATAGGACCATTTATTGAAATATTCATAACCACATTTCCTTAAACCACATCAAGTCCATGGGAAATGGTAACAGAAGTTCCAAATTTAATCCCACTAATTCCACATTCCCACTGGTTTTTACACCTTAGCTCTCAACCTGGCACATCCTAGAAAGAACCCAGGAGAATCAAAATGAATTTTCTACCCAGAAAAGTTGCATACATGAAAAGTTAATTAGCTCTAAGACAATTACTGCATTCAATTTACTCCATTAACCATTCTTACCAGTATGTTTTATGACTCAGGTCTCCTGGCTGTTGGACAATATTAGAAGCCCAGCCTTTCTCATTCATTCCATACTTTCCCTAGGATCTCTTTGTTTCTCATCCAGGTCCCCAGCTTCCTGAGTGCTCTACATGAAGGTAAATGAGCCAAGCCCTCAAGGCTTTGCATGTGCCTTGAACAAAATGCTCCCTTAGAATGTAGGTTTTACTAGCCTACAGGAAACTCCAGCCTTACCTGACTCAAGCAGACTGGACACTCTCCATGAGCACAAACATGTTTGTTCCCGATTTATTTGCTCAAACTTTAAATGCTCACTTATTTTCAAGCTTAATGGTGAGAAATTAATTCCTCTTACAAAGGGGACACAGTTCACTAAAGAACCATTGAAGCAGGCACTGGAAATATTTATCTAGAAGAAATGACAATCATTGCATAGCATATAAAATGAAGTACAACCAGTATTGCTACAGTGAAAGAGCAGTCACTACTTCTGTGTCTTCATGACTCCCAGGGACATCAGTTAGCTGGAATCCAGGAATGTCCTGATTCTGTGTTCTCATGTCATCATAGAGTTGATGATGTTATACCTTGTTCCAAGCTGTCCAGTAGATGATGTGGCACTTATAAACTGGAAAAAGGTTTAGTGGCTAGCAATAAAATAATGCTATACCAAATTCAAAAGTGTGTTCAAGTGGGAGAGCCTGCCACAAGGGCAAGAAAACCAGATCACTTTACACAAAAACAAAAATAGCTGACTGGCCTCAGAAATGATTTATGCCTGAAGTCCAGGCTTTTTCTCTTACAAATCAATCTTAACTTCTTGTGGTGTCTGTAAGAAACCAGGAACTTGTTAAGAATCTTAAGCTATGAGGTATTTCAGAGAGCCCACCAAGATGCCAGGGCTGCTGAATTCAGTACAGGTTTGCATCAGGGTGATGAGAACAGATGGCCAAACTAACCAAAAATGGCTGCTATTGAAAAATGTCCTATGATGCAAAAGCAATGAGACATTTTAAAATGTTTCTTATAGAAATTATTCTCATTCTTTCACAGTCACGCCATCCATAGGAACTTGCAAGAGCTATTATATAAATCCTGCCAATATTTAGATGGAAAATAGTGATAGAAAAATTTCAGTAACAAGACTTTCACATAAACATTTGTGGCATAACCTATACATTTATTTCAGCCTGGTAAATACAGACATCACACAGCCTTCCCATAATTTCTGTGAGTTCTCACTGTGAGCACTAGAAATGCAGTTCAACTTTCAAACCCTTTCCCTAGCTCTTCTCCCATGAAAGCCCAGAACACCTGTACTCCTGGAGCGTGTTTGCTATTCAGTTTGCATACGCTCTATTGGAGGTCTGAATTATCTGGTTATATTTTCTGGGGAAGAAACAAACAAACAAATTTATGGTCTCACAGTTCTAAAGACTAGAAATTCGAGATCAAGATTTCAGCGTGTTTTAAAACTGTATTTTCTACTTATATATAACACTTCTCTGTTTCTTGGACTTCCTAATTTTGATTCTCCTCTAATTTAGATAACTCTCAACAGTTTTTTTTAAACCTCTGCTAGTTCTTTTTAAGAACTCTGCTTGTTCTTCAAATGAGAAGAAAATTGTATTCCTGTTGTCTTTTTAAATTGTTGGGGTTTTTTTTCATTCAGTATACTAGCTATTTTTGGCTCTTTGATCTCTAAACAGTACTGTGTACACTGTGTAGATAAACAGGCAGTATATTTTGTTGATTGATTGCTTAAAGAAACAGATGGCCTGGTTGAGTCCAAGATGGTAAGGGATCATTTTGCCTGTTGAAATTGAATGCCTAAAAGGATTCCATAAAATGAAGTACGGAGATTCTTTAAAAATAAGATGCAGAAATGGAAAGCAACTAGAAATTCTTCCTGTAGTGTTCCAAAAACTACAAAATTCATATATCTTCCACTTCATATTTTTATATCAGTAGCAAAATATATGTACTGATAAAGAATTCACTACAGTTTATTTTTTATTTTTTAATATAAATTTATTTATTTTAATTGGAGGCTAATTACTTTACAATATTGTAGTGGTTTTGCCATACATTGCCATGAATCTGCTGCAGGTGTACATGTGTTCCCCATCCTGAACACCCCTCCCACCTCCCTCCCCATCCCATCCCTCTGGGTCATCCCAGTGCACCAGCCCCGAGCACCCCATCTCATGCATTGAACCTGGACTGGTGATTTGTTTCACATATGATAATATACATGTTTCAATGCCATCCTCCCAAATCATCCTGCCCTCGCCCTCTCCCACAGAGTCCAAAAGACTGTTCTATACATCTGTGTCTCTTTTGCTGTCTTGCATATAGGGTTATCATTACCATCTTTCTAAATTCCATATATATGCGTTAGTATATATATTGGTGTTTTTCTTTCTGGCTTATTTCCCTCTGTATAATAGGCTCCAGTTTCATCCACCTCATTAGAACTGGTTCAAATGTATTCTTTTTAATGGCTGAGTAACTCCAATACTTTGGCCACCTCAGGCAAAGAGTTGACTCATTGGGAAAGACTCTGATACTGGGAAGAATTGGGGGCAGGAGGAGAAGGGAACGACAGAGGATGAGATGGCTGGATGGCATCACCTACTCGATGGACATGATTCTGAATAAACTCCGGGAGTTGGTGATGGACAGGGAGGCCTGGCGTGCTGCGATTGATGGGGTAGCAAAGAGTCGGACATGACTGAGCGACTGAACTGAACTGAATATTCCATTGTGTATATGTACCACAGCTTTTTTATCCATTCGTCTGCTGATGGACCTCTAGGTTGCTTCCATGTCCTGGCTATTATAAACAGTGTTGCGATGAACATTGGGGTACACATGTCTCTTTCAATTCTGGTTTCCTCAGTGTGTATGCCCAGCAGTGGGATTGCTGGGTCATATGGCACTTCTATTTCCAGTTTTTTAAGGAATCTCCACACTGTTCTCCATAGTGGCTGTACTAGTTTGCATTCCCACCAACAGTGTAAGAGGGTTCTGTTTTCTCCACACCCTCTCCAGCATTTATTGTTTGTAGACTTTTGGATCGCAGCCAATCTGACTGGTGTGAAATGGTACCTCATTGTGGTTTTGATTTGCATTTCTCTGATAATGAGTGAGGTTGAGCATCTTTTCATGTGTTTGTTAGCCATCTGTATGTCTTCTTTGGAGAAATGTCTGTTTAGTTCTTTGGCCCATTTTTTGATTCAGTTGTTTATTTTTCTGGAATTGAGCTGCAGGAGTTGCTTGTATATTTTTGAAATTAATTCTTAAAATAATGTTGTTTTATTCATTTAGCAAAATTAAGAAAATTTCATATGTTTTGTGATATCTATTCCACCAGAATGCTAACTCATGAGGATAGGGACTTTGGGTCACTGTCATACACCAGGGATTAGAACAGTACTGCCACAAGGAGAGGCCCAATAAATACTGGATGATTAAGTGTTTTCCACTGCACTTCTTTCTATTCTGTTTTGTTTTCTCAACTAAATCTCAGGGAAATCTGCTCCCCGTATCCAATTGAACACCCCTACCATACACACATCTCCCGTGGAGCCATGTTCCCGACTTTTACATCACCCAAGGATCTCTACACTGGCATTAAAGCCCGAACCCAACAGCCGTTCCCTCCCACGGTGCCAACAAAGCCTTATGATACAACAGTTTTGAAGACAAGAGGTAACATGATTTCAAATCAGAACAGTATTCATTCTTTTTATATTTGAAGTTTATTCAAAATTAAACAAAGGACCCCATTACAGACTAAATTAAATTCTCTGCAGATGCTCTTTACTTTTCTTTACAGAGCTTCCTATGATATAACCAGAAACCAAATGTAGAATTAGTTGCTTGTATTCTACTTGTATTTTCAATGTTTATTTCCTTCCCATTCTCTCTATGGTTTAGCTTTGATAAATTTCATTCTAGCTCAAGTGATCAGCACAAAGGACAACATCTGGCTCAGAGGTTCAGTCTAGACATGTGTGTAGCTGTTGTGATAAAATTGAAAAGATCATCATTGGAATAAGACTCAGGAAGTAATAAGATCAATTTAATCAATTCCTTTGAACACTCTGGAGGGTCTTTTCGCAGATGCAAACCTTGGGGTCTTCCCAGATATATTTCACTAAAGAGGATAGTAAGCTCATACACCAGCCATCAATTCTATCCCATACTAGACGCCTCAAAACAGAATAAATCTATGGAGAAAGACAAGATACTAGAGGGCCAGTAACTGAAGATGACAAAAGAGGTACATGGCAGACAGAGGTAAATATTTGTTGAATGAACTTTGGTAAGACCCAAGAACTACACTATAATGCAGTTCCTCTACATGAATATTTGGACCCACTCTAAGAAGAAAATACTGCCATGATCAATATCAACCTTGGCATCGTTATTAGGAGGCAGTAAATTTTGAAAGATATGGTGGAATGTTTAAGAGCATGGACTAGGGAGTCCAACTGCATGGATAGCATTCTGGCTCTGCCATTTACTCACCACGGGCCATGGGAAAGTTTCTTAACTTCTCTGCCTCCACTTCACAATCTGTAAAATGGAATAGTCATGCTTACTTCATAGATAATAGAGATTGTGTTAGCAGCTACTATTTTTATTACATACTTTGCTATATATAATGATTTTAGTATGTGTATAGCATGCTGAATCATTCCATAAAAGGTAGTGAAAGCTATATCAAATATATATAGAGATATTTATCTATGTACATATATATACACACATGTATCCAACAAGTCCATTCTGAAGGAGATCAGCCCTGGGATTTCTTTGGAGGGAATGATGCTGAAGCTAAAACTCCAGTACTTTGGCCACCTCATGCAAAGAGTTGACTCATTGGAAAAGACTCTGATGCTGAGAGGGATTGGGGGCAGGAGGAGAAGGGGACGACAGAGGATGAGATGGCTGGATGGCATCACTGACTCGATGGACGTGAGTCTGAGTGAACTCCTGGAGTTGGTGATGGACAGGGAGGCCTGGCGTGCTGCTATTAATGGGGTCGCAAAGAGTCGGACACAACTGAGTGACTGAACTGAACTGATGTATATATGTATAGGATATCTAAGCAGTTGAAATTTTTATGATCCCATTAGGTAAATCATCAAAGTAAATTAATTTTTTTCAATCCCTACATTTCATGCAAAGATGGGCTCAATGCAGGGATCAAAGATGGGCTCCATACAGGACCTAACAGAAGCAGAAGATACTAAGAAGAGGTGGCAAGAGTACACAGAAGAACTGAAGATCCATTCTGAAGAAAAAAGATCATCACGACCCAGATAATCACAATAGTGTGATCACTCACCTAGAGCCAGACATCCTGGAATGTGAAGTCAAGTGGGCCTTAGGAAGCATCATTACAAACAAAGCTAGTGGAGGTGATGGAATTCCAGTTGAGCTGTTTCAAATCCTAAATGATGATGTTGTAAAAGTGCTTCACTCAGTATGCCAGCAAATTTGGAAAACTCAACAGTGGCCACAGAACTGGAAAAGTCCAATCCCAAAGAAAGGCAATGCCAAAGAATGCTCAAACTACCGCACAATTGCACTCATCTCACACGCTAGTAAAGTAATGCTCAAAATTCTCCAAGCCAGGCTTCAGCAATGCATGAACTGTGAACTCCCTGATGTTCAAGCTGGTTTTAGAAAAGGCAGAGGAACCAGAGATCAAATTGTCAACATCTGCTGGATCATGGAAAAAGCAAGAGAGTTCCAGAAAAACATCTATTTCTGCTTGATTGACTATGCCAAAGCCTTCGACTATGTGGATCACAATAAACTATGGGAAATTCTGAAAGAGATGGGAATAACAGACCACTAGACCTGCCTCTTGAGAAATCTGTATGGATTTCAGGAAGCAACAGTTAGAACTGGACTTGGGACAACTGGTTCCAAGTAGGAAAGGGAGTATGTCAAGGCTGTATTTTGTCACCCTGCTTATTTAACTTCTCTGCAGAGTACATCATGAGAAACGCTCGGCTGGATGAAGCACAAGCTGGAATCAAGATTACAGGGAGAAATATCAATAACCTCAGATATGCATATGACACCACCTTTATGGCAGAAAGTTAAGAAGAACTAAAGAGCCTCTTGATGAAAGTGAAAGAGGAGAGTGAAAAGTTGGCTTAAAGCTCAACATTCAGAAAACTAAGATCATGACATCTGGTCCTATCACTTCATGTCAAATAGATGGAGCAACAGTGGAAACAGTAGCTGACTTTATTTTGGGGGGCTCCAAAATCACTGCAGATGGTGATTGCAGCCATGAAATTAAAAGACTCTTACTCCTTGGAAGAAAGGTTATGACCAACCTAGACAGCATATTAAAAAGCAGAGACATTACTTTGTCAACAAAGGTCCATCTGGTCAAGGCTATGGTTTTTCCAGTAGTCATGTATGAATGTGAGAGTTGGACTATAAAGAAAGCTGAGCACCGAACAATTGATGATTTTGAACCATGGTGTTGGAGAAGCCTCTTGAGAGTCCCCTGGACTGCAAGGAGACCCAGCCAGTCCATCCTAAAGGAGATCAGTCCTGGGTGTACATTGGAAGGACTGATGTTGAAGTGGCCACTTGATGCAAAGAGTTGACTCATTTGAAAAGACCCTGATGTTGGGAAAGATTGAGGGCAGGAGGAGAAGGGGACGACAGAGGATGAGATGGTTGGATGGAATCACCGACTCAATGGACATGAGTTTGGGTAAACTCAGGGAGTTGGTGATAGACAGGGAGACCTGGCATGCTGCAGTTCATGGGGTCACAAAGAGTCAGACACGACTGAGCAACTGAACTGAACTGAAATTAGTTAATTCTGAAATTACGTGAAGTGCATACAATTAGGAAGAAATCACACAAACGTGTTGAATTTATAAAAACTTTTCAGTGCAGTTGTAGACCAGGGATTGAAGAAATAAGTTACCACCTTAATCTTCTGTTTCAAGCATCTACCTGTCCTTGACCAGTTAGTCATCTTTGGGGGATTTTAAAAAGATGAATATATTCTAATAACCCTAATAAAGTAAACCTTCCCAGGAACTAGTACTACCTTGGGTTTTCTACTCTTCCACTTATTTTAACTCTTCTTTTTTAGAAATAAGTAGAATCTTGGTTAAGAGAAGCTCTAGAACCAGATTGCCTAAATTTGAATTGTTGCACTTATTCATTGTGTGACCTTGAGAAAATTGCTTATTTTCCTTGTGCCTCAATTTCCTCATTTGTTAAAGTAGAAATAATAGTACCTTCCTCATAGCACTCAGTACAATACTAGCAGTATAATACTAACATTATAATAAATGTTCAATAAATGCCAGCCTTTGTCCTTATTACATATGGCGATGGGTGTTCAGAGCATGCTTTAATGTGGAGTTTATCATGGGACCAGAGGAAGCCAGGCTGTATTTGGTAAAGCTTCTCCAGCTACCACCAATACCTAAAAAGCTGTATTCCTTAAATGTTCTATTTAAATACTTCTTTTGGTAAGCACATACTAACTCCATTTCTTGATATTTAAACAGAGAAAACCTAAAACAGGTGGCATAGAAATGTATTTGCTGAGCCTTCAGAGACCAAAAAGAGTATCTAGGAAGAGATTTATGATTTACCTAAGAATCCCTTTACCTATGATTTACTTAAATCACCTTTTTAAAAAAACAAAGAAAGGAGCAGTACTGCTGCCCCCTCAATCTGCTGAAGGCATCAGGCTTAGAGACTCATTCTTGCTCTGTGTGGCCCACATGCTGTTTACTAAGGGCAAGAGTTCAAACAGAGCTATAACTATAAAGCTCAAATGTGCACCCGAATTCCTCTCTACCTCCTATTATCTTGTTTGTATTTATTGCACCCATAAATCCTATTAATTAAAGGGCTGCTTTTCTGGAAAATTTCAGGTAACCCTTACAGATATGAACTGCTTGATTTTCCAATGGATTCCAAGAAGAAAGCATTGGTTTGGCCGGGTCAGCGTGTGTATTTTGATGTAAGTATCTTTCTAAATGTGTGTTTAAAACAAAGTAAAAGATGCTTTTGCATTCTATGTTTATAAAAATCCAAAAGATAGATTACTTTTATCTTTTATATGGATGGAAACATTGAGATTTTGACCATGATTCACATTTTTTGTTTGTTTTCTTAAGTGATTTTATGTAATATTTCCATATTTACAAAAAGTTCCCCACAAAATGAAGTAAATGATGACTGTAGATCATTCACTGTCTCTACAACTCTGTTCTTATAATTCATAATATATCAAGTAACTTCGAATATACATAGAGTAAATGGGAGGTTTACAGAAAGATTTGCAATTTAATGTGCCAATTACAGTAGTATCTTTGTGCAGAATCAAAAATAAAACAGTAGCCACCATTTATTAAGAAATTACTACACCCTAACTTCTTTATATATAGAGTGTCATTTGGCCCTTACAATACACTCAAAAAGTCAGTATGATCATTCCCATTTTATAAATGAGGAAACTGAGGCTCAGGGAGTTGGTAACTATCTCACAATCATAAAACTCAGGCTCATGAGACTCCAGTCTCTGTTCTTAACCTCTCTACCAGGACTCCACATAATACAAAGAGAACACTTTTAAATCTTGAAGGAAAATATATATTTAAAAATAATAATAGCTGACATTCACTGGCCAGTTAGTTTGTGAGAGGCAATACCAAGTGTTTTCCATATATTATGCCCTTGCATCTAATAGTCTGTGAAGGAGGCAAGAAATAATGATGGAAACCTAGAAACATTTGAATTTCTCTGGGAAAGACTACTGTGGCAGGCCAGAGTGTGGTCACTGCAATGTCATACAGTCATCTATGAAGCATCTGTTTGTTTTTTGTAAAGTTATATGTCAAGAAAAATCCTCAAATAATCATCTATCTGACTAGATGACTTTTATTCTTTCAAGCAAAATCTATATCAAAGTAACCTAGAAATATGAGAAGTTCTTTTTCTTCCAGTTCCTCTCATTTCTACCTGCTGGTTAAAATACTGCTGTAACTCGTGTCACCCCCCTTGGCGATCTTGATTAGCACCCCTTTACCCCCGTGTGAATTCCGGTGCTTTGACGGAGCTACACTGACCCTTTGCTTCTGGCCTCCCTCCTCTCTTCCTTCTCACAGCCTGGCTCTGTTCACTGGTCCCTGAGCAGGTTCATGGCCACTTCCTCTTCCTGAAATGCTCTCCTCTCTGTCATCTCAGACTTGCTCTTTCTTCAAGGCTCAGCTCAACCGTCGTTTCTGTTGCATAGCAGAGAGTGGACCAAATTAGGAAAACTGTGTTCTAGTTCCTGCTGTATCTGCCATGTGTCCTCTAATGGGCATGCTCTCTGTTCACCCTCTTGCCACCTTTGCTTTTCCTCCATTCTGTCCCAGGCAGCCTTCCTCCTACCTGCATCCTCTTATGCCTTCAGCTTTCTCTATTCCAAAGTCCTAACTAGATACCAAAGAAACGTATCTCTGCCACTCTCTTACTTGCTCTCCCTCCTCTATTCATTTCATATGCAAATGACAAAGTTCCTAATCACGGCTTCTTAATGTAAAAACAGTGCTGACACAATGACATGAAATATGATCCAATAAAGATCCGATGTGTCCCCAGTGTTAATGTCTCTCCAAAGAGCAAAGTGGTCTCCATAATAGACCTCTTCTCTCCATTAAACCTTAGTAAACCCCACCACTCAAGACTAAAACAACACATTATATTTAGTCCTTTTTTTTAACATGTTATGACTGTATTAATTCCTGTTATTTTATGGCAATGTATGGAGTTTTTGGTGCCTAGCCCAGGGCACTTAAAAGCTGGCACGTGGTTTTGCTTGTATCAGGTATTCAGTAAATGTTTATTAAATAATTTACAAGTTTCATAGATTTTTATCAGCTCTGCTGGGAATGTAACAACCATTTATATAGCACTCCTCCTCTGAGAATGTATTCCAAATTCTAAACAACTAACAAGGCTATGGTTTTTCCAGTAGTCATGTATGGATGTGAGAGTTGGACTATAAAGAAAGCTGAGTGCCGAAGAATTGATGCTTTTGAACTGTGATGTTGGAGAAGACTCTTGAGAATCCCTTGGACTGCAAGGAGATCCAACCAGTCCATCCTAAAGGAGACCAGTCCTGGGTGTTCATTGAAAGGACTTATGTTGAAGCTGAAACTCCAATACTTTGGCCACCTGATGCAAAGAGCTGACTCATTTGAAAAGACCCTGATGCTGGGAAAGATCAAGGGCAGGAGGAGAAGGGGACAACAGAGGATGAGATGGTTGGATGGCATCACCGACTCAATGAACATGGGTTTGGATAGACTCCGGCAGTTGGTGATGGACAGGGAGGCCTGGCATGCTGCAGTTCATGGGGTTGCAAAGAGTCAGACACAACTGAGCGACTGAACTGAACTGAACTGAAACAAGTAACATACTCCGTTGTAGACTTAGAGTGTCTGCTGAGAGGTTAACATCTCAGAAGTTGGAATTCCTTTCTACTCTGTACTTACCTTCCATATTAGAGCCTAACTTTCACCTGTTAATAGTATATTCAACCTAAAGTGAAAGTGATAGTCACTCAGTAGCATCCAACTCTGTGACAGCCCGCCAGGCTCCTTTGTCCATGGAATTCTCCAGGCAAGAATACTGGAGTGGGTAGCCATTCCCTTCTCCATGGGATCTTCTTGACCCAGGGATTGAACCTGGGTCTGCAGGTTGATCTGCCTGCATTGCAGGCAGATTCTTTACCGTGTAAGCCACCGGGAATCCCCCATGTTCAACCAATGAATACCTATTGAGTGAATGATCCCCAGCAATCCCTCTCTCACTGTCCTGGCAGTATTACATTACCTAACACACTAAAAACTGGCTAACTCTCCACTCTCAAAAGTTTCCTGACCCTTTAAATTCTTCCCAAGATAACCCAGGCTACAATGAAATTTTACATTCCCTGTTTTCTTCCTCTGTGCCTGTGATTGCATTTCAGTAGATCCCTGCTGTTAGATAGACCAAACTGTTGTTCTTCATTCACTAAGCCATGTCCGACTCTTTGCGACCCCATAAACTGCAGCACCCCATGAACTGAAGACTTCCTTGTCCTTCACTCTCTCTTGGAGTATGCGCAAACTCATGTCCATTGAGTCAGTGATGCCATCCAACTATCTCATCCTCTGTTGTCCCCCTCTCCTCCTGCCATCAATCTTTCCCAGCATCAGAGTCTTTTCCAAAGAGTTGGCTCTTTGCATCAGGTGGCCAAAGTATTAAAGCTTCAGCTTCAGCATCAGTTCTTCCAGTTAGTGTTTGGGGTTGATATCCTTTAGGATTCATTGGTTTGATCTCCTTGCAGTTGATCTCAAGAGTCTTCTCCAGCACCACAATTCAAAAGCATCAACTCTTTGGGCCAGATTAAAACACAGAATTAATCTTGCCCCTCAGAACAATATTTGAAACAAGCTGGCTTTTCAAATCATGATAAAGAAATAAAGAGGGTTTTATTTAGACCTGGATAAGCAGGCCACATAATCGTGAAACGTTTATAGAGCTGGTTATTTAATACTTCTGGAGACAAATTTTTACCAAGTGACTTTTATCATGACTACTTTAAGTATGTAAATGGGGTTCCCTCCAGTTTCACAGGATCGCAGTGAGCAGCAGCCCTTAGGCCCAGAACTTTAGAATGCCCATGCCTTATAAGGCCCAGCTCTGGCTAACTGTGCCTCTCCTTGTGGGGCAGAAAGTTTATGGGGACAAGAGGATGTGTCCATCTAAACCCATGCTCCCCAGTCTCTTGCCCCAGATTGATGCTGGACTGCACATTCCCTGACAAGTGGCTTTGAACCAAGTTTCAGGCCCTTTATGGGGTCTCTTCCCCAGGTCCATCCTCCCAGGGGTTGACAGTGCTGCCAAGACAGGTGGCCAAGAGGTGGCTCTGTGCTGGAAGGGGCAGTAATAGGTATATGGAACTTG
Organism: Ovis canadensis; assembly: GCF_042477335.2. Classification (NCBI taxonomy): domain Eukaryota; kingdom Metazoa; phylum Chordata; class Mammalia; order Artiodactyla; family Bovidae; genus Ovis; species Ovis canadensis. The sequence goes on from NC_091248.1 coordinate 85,606,851, forward strand.
AACTTAAGGGATAGGTACCCTCGTATAAAAGGCACCTCATAGTTTTGGATGGAAGTGGGGGTAAGAAAGTGAGGTAAGAAAGCAGTCGGGCCGGGGGCTAGCAGTTGGCTCTTTCTGAGCCACCATGTCCCAGTGCAATACTTGGGACAGCCTAAGAAGATTTGAAATAGTCTAAGAAGTCTAAATTTGAACTGGTCTTCCAGGTAGTTATGAAAGTATCTTATCAAGGTAGGAGAATGAAACATACTTACCCGACAGTTTATTTGCTTGATTTACAAATTGAACTATTTAGACTAATGGAATGTGGGCTCTCATTGTACTAAAATCCCAGGACCTGCAAGTGTTAAGGGTGGGCCTGGCTGTAAGAACAAGTTCACAAGGTCCAAGAAGTATTTATTCCATACTTCTCACCACCACCCCATCTCTGCTCTTGCTGTTCCTTTAGCCTCTCCATCTCTGCGTGCCACTCAAGCCCTACTTTCTGCAGTGTCACATAACATGGTCTCGTCTCCTCCCACCCTGTGCTTCCAGCACCACTTCCCTATTCAGCTGGAATCAGTTTCTCCCTCCTCTGAACTTCCAAATCATTTTGTCTTAACTTCTCCTGTAGCAAAGAGTTACTGTTCATCTTATAGTCATTTATGTTCACGCCTTATCTCCCCTTCTAGCCAATATACTCCTCAATGACAAGATTTGTTTCTGATCCATCCATGTGTCTGCCACTACCTTACACATGTAGATGCTCTGTAAATATGTATTGAGAATCATCAATCTGAGAAAAAGTGAATTTCTAAGTAAACAAAAGACTACAGTGAAACCCATTCATTCACTTTTATTTGCATACCTCCTTTTGAAAATATAAAACTCAATTTATAAAGCAGTTATGTCTACAGAATGAAATTTTTATTTGAATTTCAGTGAGTTAGCCTTCATCAGAAATTCATAAATGATATCATATGGTGTCATTTTAGGCAGGGAACGAGAAGTAGGAGGCACACATTTTTGGCTGTACCTCAGAGTCCTTTATTTCTCTAATAAAATTTCATTGCATTTCTCCACAGTATACTTTCAGACACCCTGCTAAAGTAAAGGAATTTTCAGAAAGACCTCCTTTGATAAAAATACTGTGTTTAACTCCAAATACAGATTAGGTTACAGTTGCAGAATTTTAGTAATTAATGAAGGAAAAGTATTATGATCTTTTCTAACAGCAATGACCTGTTATACTCATATTCTAGCTTCCTAAATGTGTTGAGAAAAACAAGCCAGTGTTCTACCCAAAACCACCTAAAACCTTTGCTCCTAACACTTCTTTAAATTCATGGGACCCTATTACTTCTCTAAAAGAAGGCAACATACAAAGAAATCTCGAGAAGTCCCACTGGATCACTTCATATAAGCATGATTTTACAGGTATGAGTTCACTTTAATGAGTAAAAAAAACAAACTTAGAATATTTGAACAAGTGCTATTACAGCTCTATCTTCTAATATTTCCCCCTGTTTTCTTAATCTAAGTAGCAATAGGAATAAGGTGGGTGGTAAGTTCCTCTTAGAGGTAATGGGAAAGTTGTTTGTTTTCATTTTTTATCATTTCTAATTATATTACAAAGGGGAATAGGTAAGTGTTTCTATAAAAAGGTCTAAATTTACGCAGCATTCTTTAACAAAATAATAAGATGTGATGTTTCCATTAAGGTCTGGGGCCCATGAATCCCCTTGAACTGGATGATTACCATGAAAAGAAGGTAGCAGAGTTAACTGGACAGATAGGATTTGACCCAGAGCCTGTAAGTAATTGCAGTCAACCCTCAGTTATTTAGGGGGAAAGTGTCTAGATTTGGGGGCTTCCCAGGTGGCTCAGTGGGTAAACAATCCACCTGCAATGCAGGAGACGCGGGTGCAATCTCTGTGTTAGGAAGATCCCCTGGAGGAGGGCGTGGCAACGCACTCCAGTATTCTTGCCTGGAGGATCCCATTCAAAGAGGAGCCTGACCGGCTACAGTCCATAGGGTCCCAAAGAGGCAGACGCGACTGAAGTGACTGAGCACGCGTGCACACAGGCATCTAGGTTCTCGGCTCCTTCTTGCTTTACTCACTTTTTATTTGCTTCCTGAACATTAGTGACCAAGCCAGCAAAGGGAAAATGTAACTCAGTTCAGAAGTTAATTCTGAATTGATTCAAACTTGTCCACTATTTTGAAGAATAAGCAAGTTTTCTTATCTTCATCACATGGGTGCATGCTATATCACTTCAGTTGTGTCCAACTTTTTGTGGCCCTATGGACTGCAGCCTGCCAGGCTCTTCTGTCTATGGGATTCTCCAGGCAGGAATACTGGAATGGGTTGCCGTGCCCTCCTTCAGGGGACTTCTAGACCCAGGGATCAAACCCATGTCTCATTATGTCTCTTGCACTGACAGGCAGGTTCCTTACCACTAGCGCTAGCTGGCAAGTCCTTTCTTCATCACAGTACTGGGTTATTTTTGTTTTATTTTGTTTTACAGATTTTCTACTATGCTACTGTTGCTAAAATTTACAAAGGAATTGGTTTATGAACATTTACCTAGTAATAAATGTGATTCTTAATAAATTCTGTGAATCTTTGCATATTTTATATCTTGTACATTTTCGCTGCTTTTGAAGAGAGAAAGGCTTCCTCCTGATATCCACAATCACTGAGAGTTGGCTGAATTACAAACAAAAGCTGATAAATTCTCTGCAAAAAACAAGAGATTTCTTAATTGATTATGTGAAATGTCCTAAAAGAAATGATCAAGCCCTTTAGTGATAGAAGTTATAATCTCTTAGCTTAATTATGCAAGTGAAATAAAATGACCTAGTAGGATACATTTATGTTGTTTTATTTGGGCCTAAATTTTATCCTCTAAAACTCAGTTTTTTAAACAAGATTAATATTTCCAAAAATGTAGGTTGTAGAAAGACACCTAAAAAACAATGTTAAGGTATTTCAACATGAACTCTTTTTAGACTGAATGAACAAATTTATTTTATATATCTTCAATATTTCTCAGGGTGATATAATAAATCATAACACTAGAAGTAGTTCCACAGACTGTGCTTTATCATTCACTAAAAGGTTTTTAATTTTCTCTATTTTTTACCTGTAACAAACATTCTCTAAGGCTAGAGAAGACTATACATATACTCTGACATTGTCAGGTGTGTTCAACAGCCGTCCAGATTTCCACAGATTTAAGCCTGTAGAGTCCAGTCCCTCTGGAAGCAGCTTTATCATTTTTACCTGGAAATACAAGTACAGTTATACAAAGGATGTTTATCAAGTATATTATATGCAAAATTATCATATAAGTAAATAATACCTAAATTTTTTATTAATAACAAGATAAAATATGCCTTAAATAGTTGGAAGTTTAAAAAAAATTTCAGTGAATCTTGCTGGTTTCTAATTAAAACATAAATAATGGAGTCTGAGAAGGCTTGTTTTACTGGTGATAAATATATGTATGAAATATTTTGTTGTAGAATAAAGTAAAGGTATAAAGGCTGTTTCTCACATATAAGGATATCTTACATATAAGTAAGATATATACTTTTTTGTTCATGATAAATTTAACTGTATTTCAAAGAATTTTTTTTCTTATTTTCATAGTATCTACTCAAACCTGATTAGTTAAAGGAAATAACAAATTTGTTGATAACAGTATGGAAACTCTTCCAACTATGAACAGATTAGGTTTCAAAAAGCTGTTCCCAAGTCCTTTTTTTTTTTCCTAATTCCAAACTAGAGTTATATTTTCACCATTCTTATTTTTATCTTTGCTATTAATTCCATCATTGTCACAAATTCATTTTTAGTTTTCTTTCTTAAACAGATTATAAAAATGTTTAAGTATTCAATGTTAACATAAAGAAAAGTCTAAGTAATTTTACAGTTAAGACCTGTATACCCATGGTTTAGATTTTACCATAGCATTTTACTATACTTATTTTATTACACATCTATCTTTCCATCACTCCAAACATTGATAAATTCACTTTATTTTTTCTGCATTTCAGTGTAAATCACAGATTTACACTTAATCCTAGACATTCAGCATGTGTGTGTGTATGTGTGCACGTGTGCTCAGTGGACTTTTGGGGACCCCATGGACTGTAGCCCGCCAGACTCCTCTGTCCATGGCATTTTTCCAGGCAAGAGCACTGGAGTGGGTCGCCATGCCCTTCTGCAGGGGATCTTCTTGACCCAGGGATCAAACCCGAGTCTCCTCCTGCACTGTAGGCAGATTCTTTACCGCTGAGCCAACAGGGAACCTCAAAAATGCATACTATTAATTGGACTTAAATTAGTTTTTTCTTTTAAGGTGATAGCTCAGTTGGTAAAGAATCCTCCTGCAATGCAGGAGACCCCAGTTCAACTCCTGGGTTGGGAAGATCCAATGGAGAAGGAATAGGCTACCCACTCCAGTATTCTGGCCTGGAGAATTCCATGGACTGTATAGTCCATGGGGTCGCAAAGAGTCAGACACAACCCAGTGACTTTCACTTCAATTCACATACATTCATTACAATTACACAAACCTTAAGTGTACATTCCATAAGTTTTGACAAATGCATACACCTTTGTAACCCAAACCTCTATCAATATATTCAACATTACCATCCTCCCAGAAAGTCCCCTCATGCCTCTTCCAAGTCAACTCCTCTCTCTTCCTCTTACCCTCCCCCCAGTCATATATCTATTAATAACCCCTTAAACACACTTATTGCTTTTGCAATTACCAGACATGATTAAGTTCACAATATCTGTCAAACATCTCAAAAAAGAAGCACACCTATGACAAACCCCTGTCAGACCAGTGTTTCTCCAAGCATAGCATATCACTGGCCTTAGCATCACTCGAGATGCTCATTAAGAGAGCAGATTCCTAAGCCCTACTGCAGACCCTCTGAATCACAATCTCAGAGGACCAAGCTTGGGAATCTTATTTTCTGCTAACTCCAAAGCTGATTCTGAGTCAACCAACCAAGGTTTAAAAACCCTTGCCTGAGTCTAATAAAGAAGGCTTTGGCTGAGATTTAAATAATTGCACATAACTTTTAATTAACATCGTCTGTGTTGGTGACAGACATCATCATAAAATATGACCTGTTTTATTCCAATAAGTTCTTTTATGTCTTGGAAAGTCTGAAAGCAAAGAGTTCCTACATGGAAAAATTTCTCTATAGCCAAGTAAAAATGTGCCCTTTCCTTATAAAAACATGTGTTTATTAGGACCCAAATTCCAATGTCTTTAAATAAATATCAGTAAACATTGCAGTGTTTACTCCAACCCATCCTGTGTTTGCTCAGATAGTGAAAATGGGTATGGATTTTGACCTGCCATTTGTGGCAATATCCTGATAATGCTAGATCTATTAATTAGTTGATTTTCTCTTTTTTATCCTACCACCACAGCAAGAAAAATTCCATCCTGCCTTAAAGCCCACCAGACCCTTGGAAGGACGAATTGCCCGACTGATTCAGAACCAACGTCCTCTGGAGGCTATTCTTGAGCAAAGACCATCTTCCTGTCCAGACTGCACCCCTAGAGTTCTGTGTACTTTTCATACCTTTGTGCCCAGTTCTACGGAAATGATGGCTCTGAGTGATAACATAACTGCAGATGTGACACTTAAAAACCAGGAGATCGAAGAAAAGATTAAGGAAGAACAAAGCTTGCTATCTACCTATGCACTCCCATCCTGTTACCCAACAAAAGATCTGGCTAATACGTGCGACATAAAACCATTTCCAAAAATCACAGATACTAAAAAGACAGAAGATTTGTACTGGAGACAGCTGTCACTGAAACCCCAACTTATGCCTTACTGTAGCCCAGATCATTACATTCCCTATGAACATTTAAGTCAGTATAATGTGTACCAAAATCCTGTTAGCCTTAGTAAGCCTGGTATTTTACAAAGTAAACCAGACTTGAAAACTTTTGATTTTGAACACTTTTTAAGTAAGCCAGAACAGTTGACCTTGAATATGGAGGATGATGAAGAAACAAAACCTATCCTGGGTTGGATTCCTAGAGCTGGAGTGGCCAAACCTCAAACGGACCTGCTGGAGCTTAAGAACACTTTTTCAAAAACTGGTGCACAAAAACGTTTCTATAAATCAGTTCTAGAAGACTATAAAGACCTCAGGGATAAAGAGCACTTGGGGAAGAAACACCAATTCTATGGCTATAATTCCTATTATTTCTATAATTGAGCTATTCATCCTTCCCTTCAAAACCCAGCTTCTTGCAAGAAAAGAAAAAATATAACAGAATTTCTTCCTCATTGCTGGATTCTGTTTTCTGGAGAAGCCATAATGAGCTTGTTGATGAGGTTTATGTTTTCAGGTATTTAAGTTAGGGTCTGGTCAGAAGAACCCAGAAAAGGTGATGTTCTGACTTCCTCAAAAGTTGAACAATTTGGCAATAAAATAGAACCAGAAAAATTTATAGTCTTTAATCTCATTTTCAAATTATATGCCAAGGGATATTTCTAAAATCATGATAAACAATGTGTATGACAAAATTTTACAAAAAATATTTGAAAAAAACTCAAATTCCCGATAATCGACAAATGTCTATACAAACTATAGTAGTACCTTAATAAAATAAATATATGGACACTGTCCCTATAGGTAAATGTTTGTATAAAATAACACTAGGTACAAAGACAAAATTCAAAAACCCAGTTAACTGAGGGACTGACAGCTCTACAAACTACATTACCTTAATAAATATGTGGGCCCTGTTCCTTTATATAAACACGTAGACAGAATAAGTTAGTAGAAAAGACAAAACTCAAAATGCCCTGCATGCGCACACATTCTAAGTTGGATGTTTCTTTTCCTTTCACCTTCTGATAGAGAAACAACCATTTCTTTTATGAAGAAAAAAATGATTTTATTGCAAAGATCTAGAAATGGTTTTAATTAGTAACTGATGAACTCTATGGCAAGAAAGAATGGTGCCTTAGTCTGTTTGGGCTACTATGACAAAATACTGCAAACTAGGTGGCTTATGTAAACAACAAACACCATTCTCACAGTTAGGTGGGGAAGTCCAGGTCATGGCACTGGCAGGTTGGTGTCTGGTGAGGCTCTGCTTCCTCACTGACTGCCATCTTCTCACCACAACCTCACTTGATAAAAGCAGCAAGGAATCTCTCTGGGCTTCTTTTAAGGGCACTAATCCCATTCATGAAGGTTCTGCCTTCATGAACTAAAGTGAAAGTCACTGAGTCGTATCCGACTCTTTGTGACCCCGTGGACTATACAGTCTGTGGAATTCTCCAGGCCAGAACTGGAATGGGTAGCCTTTCCCTTCTCCAGGGGATCTTCCCAACCCAGGGATTGAACCCAGGTTTCCTGTATTGCAGGCAGATTCTTTACCAGCTGAGCCACTAGGGAAGACCAAGAATACTGGAGTGGGTAGCCTATCCCTTCTCAATTGGATCTTTCCAACCCAGGAGTCGAACTGGGGTCTCCTGTATTGCAGGCAGAAACTAATCACATCCCAAAGACTCCCACCTCCTAATAATCTTGGGGGTTAGAATTTCAGTATATAAATTTTCAGGGAGGGGGATATAAACATTCAGACCATAGCAGATGGCTTGCTATCTATTATTCTAAAGCCAAATATCATGATTTTTAGAAGGTGTCCACCAGGAGTTTATATGACTGCTAAATGGAATCAACTCAGTTTTTGATAATATGCCAAGAGGTATGTTTTAGACAGTTTACTATGGAAAGTTCATGAGGAATTTCTGAGTGTTTTTTTTGAGATTTAAGTTTGTTTTTGTTTCATGACCAATATGTCATTTGGTTACACCCTCTTTAAAAACTATTCTGGGCTAAAATTATGGAATTTTTTCCAAATTTTATTCTGTAGTACTAGTTATATTTGTTAAATTAGGTATTGTGGGAAGCAAAAAGTCACATGGTAAAATAACGTTGGGGAAAACTGGGGGCAAGAAAGTCAATCACGTGACTTAATCACAAGATTCTCCATATCTTCTGACATGTAAACATATTGGGGTATGCCTAAGGTGAGGGCGATGGGCTTCCCTGGTGGCTCAGTGATAAAGACTCCATTTGCCAATGCAGGTTTGATCCCTAATCCGGGAAGATCCCCTGGAGAAGGAAAGGGTACCCCACTCCAGTATTCTTGCCTGGTAAATCTCATGGACTGAGGAGCCTGGTGGGCTATACAGTCCATGGGATCACGAAGAGTCAGACATGACTTAGCAACTGAACAACAAGGCAAAGAAGTCGAGGTGGTGGGGGCGGGAGTGGGGGGGCGATTGGACAGTGACTCTAAAAGAGTTTATTCTTCAGTTACTCTACTGACTTCTGGTTTCCATTGTTGCTACTGAGAGATGTGATATATATCTATTTGTAATTTTCTTAAGTAGATAATCTCTCTTTTACATCTATTTTAAATACTTTTTGTCTAGAGGGTTCTAATGTTCCATCACCAGGTCTTAATGCTGATTTTGTTTATCCTGTTTGCATTCATGTGCTTCCTGAATCTGAGACTCATGTCTTACATCAGTTTTGGAAAATTCTCAGATTTATATTTTCAAACACAGGCCTCCCTAATTTTCTGTATTTTAGTCTTCTGAAACTCTAAACAGACCTCCTTAGACTATCTTTCTTATGTCTTAACTTCTCTAGTTTCCCTTTTATGTATTCTACCATTTGTTCTCTAAATTACATTTAGTAATTTCTTTGTATCTACCTTCCATTTCATTAATTCTTTCATTTGTACCTTTTTTTTTAAACATGCTTTTAAAATGCACTCTGTGGCTCATCTTTTGAGTTTTTAATGCAGGACGACTGGCCATATTTACTTAGTGTGTGTGTGTGTGTGTGTGTGTGTGTGTGTGTGTGTGTGTGTGTGTGTGTGTGTGTGTGTGTGTGTGTGTGTGTGTGTGTGTGTGTGTGTGTGTGTGTGTGTGTGTGTGTGTGTGTGTGTGTGTGTGTGGTTAGTCGCTTCAGTCATGTCTGACTCATTGCAACCCCCATGGACTGTAGCCTGCCAGGCTGTCCATGGGATTTTTCAAGCACAAATACTGGAATGGGTTGCCATGCCCTCCTCCAGGGGATCTTCCAGACCCAAGGATCAAACCCAAGTCTCCTGCATCTCCTGCATTGCAGATGGATTCTTTACCACTGAGGCACCGGGGAAGCCCATATACTTTTTTAATATATTTTTTAAAATCAATTAATCTATAATACAGTCACTAAAATACCAAGAACTCACATGCTATGTTCCTCCTCATTCCATTTCCCAGCCTGTCCTCTCAGAATCACAGTAGGCATTATCCTTTCCTTTAGTTCTAGCTATGGCTTAGTCTTTCTTGTCCTTGAATTCTGTATAAAGCTTACCCTATATATGAAGTTTATTTCAGTGACTTTTTCTTTTGCAGAATTTATTTTTGTCTCGTTTTAAAATCTGCCACATTATTACTGATAGTCCCTTGTTTGTTTCACATGTTTTTGTTTCCTTCTTTATCTAAATGTTTTCAAATATCATTTCACATTTTATATTTTAAAGGTAAATAAAATTTCTCTGTTTAAAAAGGAAAAAGTGGAGAAGGAAATGGCAACCCACTTCTGTATTCTTGCCTGAAGAATTCCATGGACTGTGCCTGGCAGGCTACAATCCAGGGTGCCAAGAATCAGACTCGACTGAAGTGACTAACCTTCTAAGAGGAAGGAGGAAAATCTAAACCGCCTAAACCCTCACACTAACCATTTGGAATGTAAATAGGTCTCTCAAAACAGGTAAACAACTAGGTAGATACAGCTTCACCTTGGGAGCTCAATGCAGGTGTAACCATATACCTCTCAGGAAAATAAGTCTTATTTTTCCTTTGGATGAGGACAACTCATTAAACAAATGACTACCACAAATTCCCAAGTGAACTTAGGGTGAAATAATGTGAAAAAATAAAAACTTAACTAAGAAGGATCTGGCCACAAACGGTGATGTCAAGTCCTCCTGCGGAAAACAGGTTACCGTTAATCCAAATAATAAGTGACCACTGTGCTGCCAAATGGAAAATAGGGCACTGACTTCCCTGGTGGCTCAGACGGTTAAGCGTCTGTCTACAATGAGGGAGACCCGAGTTCGATCCCTGGGTCGGGAAGATCCCCTGGAGAAGGAAATGGCAATCCACTCCAGTACTGTTGCTTGGAAAATCCCATGGACAGGGGAGCCTGGTAGGCTACAGTCCATGGGGTCGCAAAGAGTTGGACACGACTGAGCGACTTCACTTTCTTTCACTGATCCTAAAGCCTCATCTTATATGCTAGCTAAAAGCAGCATGAGATAAAAGGATTATTAGTTTAGCTGTATAAATTGTGTGAGGTCTTATTTTGATTTGGTAGTTTCTTCTAGATTACATATATATAGCTATTTTATATTGTGCTTATTCAGTAATAAATGTGTTTGCTTTCTTTCCATAGTGATGTGAGGTCTCTCTTTTTCAGTAAGGTTTTTGCTTCTCCAACAGTATCTAGTAATTCCAGCACCTGTGGCCTTTTGTGACTGTAATTTTGCTCTTTGTTGGTTTTCATTATTATCTTCATGCACAGCATTTCTTAAACATGGAACCTGGGTTGATTGAGATATTTCTCTGGAGATCTGAGTTTGTTTTTGCCAGACACCAGAACACATCACCTATCTACAAATACTTTGTTCATTTTTCTGCTAGAGGTTCCTTAGACTGTGCAGGTAATAAAATAAATCAAACCTTAAACCTCCATGTGGGCAGACCTGTGGTTATGAATTATCAGAGGATACTTTTCCTCCCATCCAGTACCCAAGACCAAACCAGACAAGATTAATTTGGTTCTTCCCTTTGCTAATGAGCAGACTATTTTATCCTTTAGATTGAAATGCTTCAGCATTATGCAGGGGTCTCAGCCAACTGAGACCCCTCCCTACTCCACTACTCGTCTTTTGTATGAGCTTTACTTCCATTCTGCAGTTGTTTAGTGGGTACGTCGTGTCTAAATCTTTTACAACCCGGACTGTAGCCTGCCAGGGTCCTCTGTCCATGGGATTTCCCAGGCAACAATACTGGAGTGGGTTGCCACTTCCTTCTCCAGAGGATCTTCCCAACCCAGGGATCGAACCCACAACTTCTCCATTGAAGGAGCCACCAGATGCTGAGCCACCAGAGATGTTCCTAAAGCCTAAGGCTCTTTCACTTCAGCAGTCTTCCACAAGGTGTCTCTAGAGTCAACGTATGCTTATCACAGTTTTCAGTTCTTGCTGCCTGCCTCACCCCTGCTTCCAACTAGACTTCTTTTCCCTCATTTTCTTGCAACCTCATTAGATGTTTTGGTTTGACAGGGTGGTATTTTACTAGATTTTTTCTTATCATGAACATTTAAAAAAATATATCACCCATTGTGCTGCTGGAAGGAGAATTCTAAGGCATTTGTTTTATAATAGTTATACCCCTTACCAGCCACTACAATAGGAAAAGATGGAGATAGATATACAAATATGGAACTGGGCAACTTGTAGAATAGTACTGTTCTCAACTAATTCTCTCTGGTAACTTGAATACATGGTAAGCACTATGAATCTCTTTAGAACCTGAATACATGGATATTAAGCACAAATGCTATAGTATCTACTACAGGAATGTGCCAAGTGTTCATTTTTGCTCTTGTTTGCTGTCTCATTTTCCTACTACTTTCAATAACAAGAGTCTTTATCCCCAATTTCCTTAGGGAAAGGTGTTAAGGATTTCTGATTTTCTATTCTCCCCCTCATAGAAATAAATTTGAAATGTCAATCAATTCACTAGGCCACTTGATGTATTGCTAATTCTGCATGGCCTGCAGTACCAGCACATTGTTGCTACTCCCCATCAGTCAGCTGAACAAAGACTAGTAACTTCTGATACCACAAACACAGATTTGAATTAGGGCAAATACCTATTTAAGGCCTAAGTATTCCTTGAAGAGATATGGGTTGCAACATTAGGACTTGGCTTCAAACGTATGGACTGAATTTGCAAGGTGTTAACTGAGCTCGGTTTTTCAAAAACTTGGATAGCTAGTCAAATGAGCCTACTTCAGTATTACAGTTAAAACACTATCTTGGTCCACTCCAAAAGCCACAAAAGGTCTTGAACATTCAAGTGCTGTGACTTCTGTTTTACGCACACTTCTGTGGCAGCACTGTGTGAGATTAGAGACAGGAAAATGGGAAATCAGGACACAGAAAACAATCTATTCGTATAAGGAGACAGATGATCTGGAGAAGAAATTATAGGACCAGTGGTTTAAGAGGGGTCTGAGGTAATAATCTAGGTTAACCTGAAGTGAAGTGAAGTGAAGCCACTCAGTCGTGTCTGACTCTTTGCGACCCCGTGGACTGTAGCCTATCAGGCTCCTCCGTCCATGGGATTTTCCAGGCAAGAGTGCTGGAGTGGATTGCCATCTCCTTCTCCAGGGGATCTTCCCAACGCAGAGATCGAACCCGGGTCTCCCGCACTGCAGGCAGACGCTTTACCATCTGAGCAACTTCAGGCTCAGTAGGTTAACCTACTACTATCTATTCCTTGGGGCTTCCCAGATAGCTCAGTGGTAGAGAATCTTCAATGAAAGGGTGGGGAAGATACCCTGGAGGAGGAAATGGCAACCCACTCCAGTATTCTTGCCTGAGAAATCCCAAGGACAGAGATGCCTGGCAGGCTACAGTCCATGTGGTCCCAAAAGAGTCCCACGCACCTGAGCGACTAAACAACAATCTATTGCTTAATTGGAGGGAGGAGGAAGGATGCTAGAACATTAGCTCCGCCAGAGAAAAAGTCCTCACTGATTTACTCCACCGTCCTAGACAGTGCCTGGCAAATTGTATGTATTCAATAAATACTTGACTGAATGAATACAGCACAGTCTGACAGAATATGGGTAAGGAGGAAAAATTCAAACTTGGGGGCCGAATTTGAAGGACAGGAGTCGAGAAATTTCCCAGTGACAAAACTGAGCATGTCTTGAATGAGAGCTTGCGGTGGAGGAAAAGTATGATTACTGGAAGCTGTAGTGATCAAACTTGGGGTTTTTTTGTTTGGTTGGTTTTGGCTTTGCTGCGCAGGCATGTAGGATTTTAGTCCTCCCCACAGGGATCCAACCTCATTCCCGGCGTTGGAAGCGCGGAGTCAACTTCTGGACCGCCAGAAGTCCCTTGCATTTCTAACGACTCCAACCACATCAGCTTCACCTAGGTTAGATGGAATGGAAATCCTCTACAGAGTTAAAGATTCGCTAGCCATGTAAAAATGTTTCTGGATGCTGGTCGCACACACCCCTTGCTCTTTTTGCACACAAACGCGAGAAGCACGTGTAGAAAAGCACGTGGTAAAGAAAGAAGCCAGCATGTGAGGGGCCAGAACTATAACCCAGTCTCTGCCTCAACTGCAGCAGCTGCTCCATCAAGGGGCGATTTGGACAAGATAACTTAAAATTACAGTGGGTAGGCGAAACAAGAACAAGGTCAGGAGCTCGTGTCCGACTCTTCCTGGTTGCGGGCTATTTCTGTTGGGTGCAGCTGGCGCCAGCGGCGGAAATACGACCGAGTCTGGGTAAAGGTCTCCAGCTGAAGGGATGACAGCCAAGAGACCTCTGCTCTGTCCAAGTCGATCGTTTCCCTCCGAGCAGACAAAACATACTGCTCAAAGAGCATTACGTCAACCAGCACGAGACTGGTTACCTTACAAGAAGATAACGCTATCGATCCGCCGCTCGACTCCGCTCCACCCTCCCCGGCACACGCAAGCACACCAAGGCCAGGACTTCTGACAGCCCCTTCCGGCACAATCTCGGTGTCGTACCTCTTAACGGCCTGTCGTAATTGCCAGGAAGGAAAGGCCGGGAGAGGAAGGGCACTCAACACGGTACCCCCCCCCAAGCACGCTAGTCGGCATGCGCGCGCCCAGAGTCTGGACTCAGCCCTGGAGACCCGAGCCAATGAGGCGCGGCTTCGTCACTGCGTATCCGGTCGCCGGGACGCACGTCAGGGGACCGGAGGGCGGAGCCAGTTTGGTTGCACCAACACCGGTACTTAGGCACGTACCGGCGTGTCCTTGGGCTTAGAAAGCGGGACGTTCGGCTTCTGAGCGGGAACTTCTCGGTCGCGCACAGAAAAAGAACGGTGAGCGCCGGGCGCGGAGGCCGCAGCAGGCGGGACACTGAGCCATGAATGCGTGCGCCTGCATGGGGGCCGCGTGGGTGGACTGAGGCCCACGCGCGGGGGCGAGGGAGCTGGCAGGGAGTGGTGACCAGCTAGACTGCGCCGGGCCAGAACCGGGTGGGCTACGGCTTGAGACCCCAACTAGGTAGTAGGGTCTGTCAAGGTTCTGAAAACTCGGAGGCGGCTTGGTAGCGATTCTTACCAAGACGCCGGTTCTCAGTTATAGGGACTGCTGAGCTGGGGCAATGGTAGACAAGACTTCCTCCGAGGTAGGGCGGGAGTGCGGGGATGGAGCGCAGCGCTTCACGTCCTCCTTCCAAAGGAGCAGAAACGATTGCTCCTCCAATAAGTCATTTCTTGACCACCTGTCGCTTCCCTCCTTAACCTGCTGAGGAACGTCCGAGGGGGTAGGTTTCATCACGGTCTCCTTGAAACAAGCCTGGATGGATGACCTCGTGGTCACTTCCGGGGATCCCAGAGCTGGATGATGGGGGTCCCTGGGTGACCGCAAAGCCGGCTGCTGACCTCCTACCCAACAGCAGAGCAATTTAGAGTGACCTGAACGGACTGAATCAAGAAAGATTTCTCTTTTTGTAAAAGTGTATTTTGTCTTCTCTTCAGAGAGCAGTGGCTTTAAATTATATGAACGAATAATGAGGCCTTAAAAGTTGGAATTTTGGTCGCTTGGATTTAATATCGCAGTTCAACTTAATTGGATTTGTGACTTTGCGTGACCTTGGTCTCATCTTTTGAAATGGCTTTGAATTAGATTCCCGCTTTGCTTTCCTGACCTCTAACCTTTCATCACTTAATGTCAACTGGAAAAAAAAATGCACAACATGAGAGTTGTGAGTTAAGTTTTCTTTGGGGCAAAACGAAGAGTATGTCCTAGAAGATGAGAAACTGCTCTGAAGAGGTAGGGGGGGAATGTCAGTATCGTATATGATTTTCATGAATGGGAGTACTATGCAGTCAAACCGACTTTTACCAGAGGTTTGCTGCTAGTCAGCAGGAACAGGTACCACCGTTAAGGATTGTAGTGCTTTTCTAGAAATAAAGAGATGGAAGAATTGGGCTCATAAAATCTTAACCTGAAAAGATCTATCTGAAGGCCAGTTTTGCCAGTTTACTCAGAGCCCAGAGTGCCTCATTCCTGCTCCACCCTGAAATCCTTTCAGAATGTGTTGAGGGTCAGTGACTGCAGCGGCTTGTGCCTTAATCCTTGTATAGGCTGATGGCAAGTGCCAAGTTTTAGTTGGTACGTATACACACAGAGGGGCTTCCCAGGTGGTTCAGTGGTAAAGAATCTGCCTGCCAGTGCAGGAGACACCGGAGAGGTGGGTTCAATCCCTAAATCAGAAAGCTCCCCTGGAGGAGGAAAAAACCCACTCTAGTATTCTTGCCTGGAAAAACCCCATGGCTAGAGGAGCCTGGTGGGCTACAGTCCATGGGGTCATGAAGAATCAGACACACTTAGTGACTGAGCATGCAGAGATATTCAGAAGTGTGTTTTTCAAGGAAGTTCTTACAGATAGTGTTTTTGATATTAAAGAATCTGTTGCAAGTGAACTAAGTAAGACAAAATTCAACCTGTTATTTAAGTTTGGTGTCAGAGACTGGGGTTGATGATTGGAATCTACTGTACTTTTACTTGGAGAAAATATTACTAATCTGAATCTTTCATTTTTAGATTTAAAAATGGGTGATGTTGAGAAAGGCAAGAAGATTTTTGTTCAGAAGTGTGCCCAGTGCCATACTGTGGAAAAGGGAGGGAAGCACAAGACTGGGCCAAACCTCCATGGTCTGTTTGGACGAAAGACAGGTCAGGCTCCTGGATTCTCTTACACAGATGCCAACAAAAACAAAGGTAAGGGGGGAATTGTGAACTAACCCAAGCACAAACTGTATGAATGTAACCTATGGTAAACACTGTTTCAGGAGTATGACATGCTCAACAATATATCCTTCCTTGTTTAGGTATCACCTGGGGAGAGGAGACGCTGATGGAGTACTTGGAGAATCCCAAGAAGTACATCCCTGGAACCAAGATGATCTTTGCTGGCATTAAGAAGAAGGGAGAGAGGGAGGACTTGATAGCTTATCTCAAAAAAGCTACCAATGAGTAATAGTTGGCCACTGCCTTATTTATTATGAAACAGAAGTGTCTCATGACTTTTTATGTGTACCATATTTAAATTGATCTCATACACTAGAATTCAGATCATGAATGGCTGATGGAATAATTCTGTTGGACAGTCCTGATTTAAATAAGATTGGTCTGTGGCTAAACAAATATGGTCAGCTTTTTTAATTTTGATAGTAATTCCGGTTCAACAAGTACTATCACTTTTCCCATTCTAAAGAGATGATTGAACTTGAATAAGGAATATGAAACTTTTTAGGGAGCTGGTGCATTCCTTCTCAAAACCTATAAGAGATCTGTTTTATATTTAGATTTCTATAACTGGTTATATTAATATATTTAAATACTGAAAAGGTCCCTTCACTGTCTCACAGAACAGAGGAGGATTCACACGTGTTTCAAGTTGTGTTCATTAGCCTGTTAAGGCAAGGATTGAAAATACACTGACAAAGTCCACTTTATCTGTTTGGTTTTATAAACTATGCCAATTTAATTAAAATTCTCTATCTAAAATTTAGCCTTTTACTTAATGAAAGGCATTTTAGTGTGGTTTATGTATAGCATCAAATAAAGAGTATTTAGCACCTCACATTTTGTAGATGATCTTTAAGATCAGATGCTTTTTAAATTCCCTGTGACAAGATATGTTAACAAACTTTGCTTGTTAATTCTTCACAAAGTCAGACTAAGTTATAATTCAGGGTTGTCCTAAACAGGAATTCAGAAACACAACTGTAGAACTACTTGTATATGGTGATTGGTAATTGTGCTTTTGCCAACTCAGCAGGATTAGAGGGGCTATATCATTAGCTCAAATTTGTAAACTGTCTGATATAAGGCTTAAGAATTAAAAAACAAAGTCACAGATCATGATTTTTTAAACTTGATTTAATGGCATACCAAAATGGTTGAAAAATACAGTAGCCCAAACAGGCAGCATTGTTACTAGTCATAGTAGTAGATTGTGTCTACTTGGTCTTCTAGGACAGCCTGCCCTAGCACACCACCTCAGTCATCCACTCAGTTTCTCTGGCCAGAATGAGCACTACAACATTTATGCCAAATGCAGAAAGACTTTCTGATCATAGTGTTAGGGTATATACAGTGTATGGTTATAGTTTCTGTGCTAAATTATTCATACACAGTTTGTGCCATACATGTTTAGTGTAGTCCCTAGAAATTTAATGGAATGGTGAACTTGAACTAAGCCATAAAGAATACTGAGAGAAATTCTCAGTGGGGGAAGTAAGTCTGTACCAGTGGTGAGAGCCATTTCTGTGACAGTAAGGGAACTGGGAGAAGGCCTTGTCAAAAGTGATGGGGATGTTTGTTTAGGTCTGTAAGGCCTGATAGAGCACTGTGTAACTTGTGAATCTTATTTTCAGTCTTTGGAGAAATGTGAAAAAGCGAAGAAGATAGTCTGAAAACATGGGCAAAAACAATTTGGGAAGCAGAAGCCTGCTATAATTCAGGTGGTATCCAGGTCAATGTAGCAGTTAGCTTCTAAAAGAGTTCTGCACCAGTGTGGGAACACATGGAGACCAGGAAATTGGCTGATTTCTATGCTTCCTAAGTCAACTAAGGCCGGCGTTGGCAGAGAATTGTGTTCTAGGCCAGTTCTATTCAATAAGGGCCTCTAGTTATAAGTTCCTATAGTTAATTCAGGGCTTCCCTGGTGGCTCAGACGGTAAAGCATCTGCCTGCAACGCAGGAGACCCGGATTCAATCCCTGGGTCGGGAAGATCCCCTGGAGAAGGAAATGGTAGCCCATTGCCATATTTTTGCCTGAAGAATTCCATGAACAGAGGAGCCTGGCAGTCCATGGGGTGTCAAAGAGTCAGACATGACTGAGCAACTAACACTTTTCAGTGCAGAAATACACACTGATCTTCTTTGGCTGCATTTCTTTTTGTTCCCCAGACCATTGTCATGGTGTTCACATACTCAGAAGTATAATACAAAACGTTAGATTTTCATTTGTTTAGTAACACTTGGATTCCAGGTTATCTTATTTGGAGATTGAGTTATTTGGAAACTGGTCGTAACCCCAGGCTTTCTTGGTTCATTCAGAAAGCTAAACAGGTACATTCTATTTCTTCTCAAAAGGTAAACATGTCCAGGATTTTAGAAACTTGACTAGTAGTCTTGTTATAACACATACATAATGATGAGGCCAATGTGTGGTAAGTGATACATCATTGACAGTTTTTCAAAACAGCAAGAGATTGACTTGCTCAAGCTTTGGTTAAGTTGGCTATTTTAGTCATAGTAGAGGTCTCAGTATTGGAACTGGAAGAGATCTCAGAGATTCTTTGATTCCAACTGAACAGATGAGAGGTGAGATTAACTAGGCTCAGGGAACTATGGAAACTACTCACTTGGTTGAGCTGGGCCCCTAGCAGGACCTAGTAGTCCAACCTTGCAGGTCACTGAGAGGAAGGGAACTGAGGCATATGGCAGATACCTGTGTTTGGAGAGGGGTAGACTTGGCCCAGTTCTTTAACACCCCTACACTGAGCTGTGAAGGTTTTTGAGGTATGCTGTGGGCAGGGGCAAGTATCTGGACTGGGACACAGCCCATACCATTTCTAGAGTGTTGCTTTCTTTCCACATGTTGAAAGGAGTTGTCCTGCCTGGGAGCTTTGAGGAGTGCTGGGCCCAGAGTGGCCAAAATCACATGCTCTTGCCCCACTGACCTGATTACAGAGTCCTCCTAATTAGGGGAGGGGAGAACGCCTTGCCTTCTTTTGTAGCCCCTCTGGATTTGTTACCATTTTTCTTGTACTCAACATCTGCCAGTAAATATTGTCTATAATGGAAAAAAAAATCTAGATGAGTGACAGCTGAAACCACAACCAAGCTATTCTGACCATAGTTTGGCCTTAGTCTAACTCCATTTTACCAGAAATATTAATGAGCTGCTTCCAGTTTTCTTTTTCTTTACTCATTAGAGTTGTGCCTGTGTTCCACATTGATACCACTAAATATGTGTGTGTAGCTTGAACAGCATCCTCTGAAGAACAACCGTTGGACTAGTTCATTTTATTTGTGTTGTAATGAAGAATGGTGGGTTTTGGGAGTGGAAAAATTGTGTTCAGAGTGGGAGTTAGTAAGCAGTCCCGAAGCTTTTTGTAAATAAAACTATTGGCACATGGCCACTGTATTCACTTGTCTTATCTAGGGCTGCTTTTGTGCTGCAACATCAGAGTTGAGTAGTTGCAAGAGAGACCGAATGGCCCACAAAGCCCAAAATACTGACATGCTTCACAGGAAAGTTCTCGGCCTCTGGTTTAGAGCTTTGCATAACTGCATTCTTTTGCCATCTGGAGAAGGACTAATCTCTACTTCATAAGCCTTGCTATAACCATTCACTGAGTGGCATCTGTGAAAACTCTTTAACTGGTAAGCATTGAAAAACTATATCTTCATCAAATTCCCTCAAAGTCACCTATTGGAAAATTACTGCTTCCAAGGTTAGTAATTACCTAATTGTCGTTCCTAGCTTTCTGTTCTCAAGTGGTCCTGACAACTCTAGGAATTTGATAACCCTTGACTGCTCTTACTTTTTTTACCTCCCTCATTCAAATTTCACATATTCATGGAACAAAATATTTAGGCATCCTAAAATCTTTATGCTCATAAAGCTGTAACCGTCTGTTAGTAACCCACGTCAGCGTGACATTGCCTAAATGCTCATCCAACTATCACCAAATTGCTTTATAGTTAGGGTGTATTCATCCTCACTAACTCATCGGGAGAATTGTCCCTATGTTATAGCTAAGTAAACAGGTTGTTACTTCCAAAGGTCAGAGACCCGGGTACATTACCTTGGTAGTATCACATGTACTGACACTGCCTTCTCATGATGCCTTCGAAAATGTCGTTTAGTCATCTCTATCAGCCTCTTTATGGAACTCCCACACTTCCTTTTGTTATTAAAGACAGCTTTCTCTGTCTCCGTGCTTCTGCAGTCCTCAACAAGTGGAGTCTCCTTGTTCTTCCACACTGTCCCTAGTTTCCACATGCATCTGAGTACTGGTTGAGAAAATCACACAGTTCTGTGGCTCAATACACCTGTAAACATATCTGATTCAACTAAACCATCAGAAACCCTATATCTGTTCTCTCTGCATCTTGTTAATTTAGAAGGTCCTCAGGCTTCTTATCTCACCCAGCTCCCTGCTCTCACAGCAGATGACCTTGCCTCCTATTTCAGATAGGAATTTACTTCTTGAATACAAGGAAGGGTTTGGTCACCCCCCATCCCTGTCTTCAACAATGTTGTTCTTAATTCAGCTATGATTTGGAATGTTCAATTACATCAAAACAATTCCAGATACTACAGATGCTCTAGCATGGTTGATCTAACACCCATTCCCAGCCCCTTTGTCCTCTCCCATAGAAAGTAAAAGAAACACTGATTTTCATTGAGGTGCAGGAACTTTGCATTGGGAGCCACACTCCAACAGAAAAAAGATTGCCCAAGTTCTGGAAATTATGGCTTTTCTTACTCAGTTTGTAAGTTTAATGAAATTGTGGCTATCCCTACCTGAATTGGACAGGGGTCATAAATCTGGACCAAGAGATAACAAGTCTTTCCAGTTTGGGGATGACAGGCAAAATTAATTTTCTTTTAAGTCACCTGCCTATGGTATAAATTGGGGCATACCATTTTGTCAGTAAGACAAGAATTTCTTACTTTTATTGATGAATGGTGGAAGAAGACAGCCCAAGAGTTCTGATTTCTCTGATAATGCTTCCTAGCAGAATCTTAAGACACATTAACTCTTCTGTGCCTTTAATTTCCTCAACTGTGAACTGACATTAATTATATTAATCCTTAGGGTTGTTGTGAGGAATAAACAAGAGAACACTGGTGTGTTGCCATGCATTCAGTAAACCCTTAAAGTTAACTAATTTTGAACTGGCTGGATAGGGCAATTTGTCAAATTAGCAGTTGGGCAGATTGCATGGAAGGGATAGGACACATTGGGATGACCTTTTTAACTGAAGTGATTTAGTGGGAGAGAAGTACTGGGAATTAGTGATTTATATCTGTGATTCAGGCCCAAAATTCCAATAACTCACTCATTAGGTGATGTCTCATTCTCTATTAGTGGCCAGGACCAAGAATCAGTGAAGTACAACCCCCAAAGTAAATGGAGAGCTATTTACCTTGGCAGCTATTTTGAGGGGGGTCTGAGACATTTGGTCAGAAGGTTAAATGGGCACCTAATTTTCATACATTCATTGTCTAAGTATGTCTAACTTTTACAGTAACCTAACAAAAACATAGTTTTTAATACAAGGATTATGCCAGCCCTCGCCAACTTCTCCTGAACCTTTGAGGGTAATCTCAACAAAAAAGGAGACAAATCAGTATGGACATAGCATGCATTAGAGGCAGTTAGAGTAGAAAGTGTGTAGGAGGCTGGCCCCAGCCCACCACTGTTCCCTGTTCCAGAAAGATTTATCTGGAGACTTAATCCAGGTGACAGCAGGGTCCGTCTGCAAGGTTCTTGCCTCACAATGGTTGCTAACTTGTCTTAAGCAATATTCAGTATTTACATGGCTATTGAATATAGGTTCTGGAAACCAGCACCTCATATAATTCTTGGATGGAGCATGTGTGATATAAGAAAATATGGACTTTCCTGGTGATCCAGTAGTTGAGAGTCCGCCTGCCAATGCAGAGGACACAGGTTCGATCCCTGGTCCATGAGGATCCCACATGCCATGGGCAGCTGCGCCCACGCATCACAACTGCTGAGCCTGTGCTCTGCAAACAGTGAGCCCACATAACATAACCAGCTCTGCAACAAGAGAAACCACTGCACTAAGCCAGCAACTTGAGAGTAGCCCCCACCAGCACAACTAAAGAAAAGCCCATGTGCAGCAAAAAAGACCCAATGTAGCCAAAAATAAATGAATAAAGTACATAAATAATTTTTTTAATATCAGCATGCTAGTCAAACAAACACATGCAAACACTGTGTGCTATGTACACAGGTTAGAGACTGAGAAGGGATCTATCAGATAGATTTTTAACTTTCTAAATCAGACAAGGTTAAGAGACTAAATTTTTCGGTATGCACATAATAATATTAAGGGAGGAAAAATAGTTAAAGAACCAATGCTTACAAATAACCTAAATTTACACCAAAAGGAACTAGAGAAAGGAAAACAAACAAGACCCAAAACTGGGCTTCTCTCATGGCTCATCAGGTAAAAAATCCTCCTGCAATGCAGGAGACACAGGAGACAAAGTTTCGATCCCTGGGTCAGGAAGATCCCCTGGAGAAGGAATGGCAACCCACTGCAATATTCTTGCCTGAAAAACCCCATGGACAGAAGAGCCTCGCGGGCTACAGTCCAAAGAGTTGCAAAGAGACATGATTAAGCACACACAAAGTTAGTAGAAGGAAAGAATACTAAGATCAGAGCAGAAATAATGAAATAGAGACTAAAGGAAAGAAAAGAGGACCTCCCTGGTGGTACAGTGGATAAGAATCCACGTGCCAATGCAGGGGACACAGGTTTGATTACCTGGTCCAAGAAGATTCCACATGCCACGGAGCAACTAAGCCTGTGTGCCACAATGAGAGAAGTCCCTGCGATAAGAAGCCCAAGCACCGCAAGAAAAAGTAGCCTGGCTGGCTGCAACTAGAGAAAGCCCACATGCAACAACCAGAACCCAGCGCAGTCAAAAAAATTTTTAAAAAGAAAGAAATGAAACTAAGAGTTGGTCCTTTGAAAAGATAAGCAAACTCGATAAACCTGTAGCCAGACTCATCAAGTAAAAGAGAGGGCCCAAATAACATCAAGAATGAAAGATGAAGCCTCTTTCAACTGACAGCACAGAAATACAAAGGATCGTTAAGAGATTACTGTGAACTATACACCAACAAAATGGACAATGGAGAAGAAATGGATAAACTGCTAGAAACACACAAATTTCCAAGACTGAGTCAAGAGGAAATATGGATAGAAAATATGAGCAGACCAATTACCAGTAATGAAACTGAGTCAGGCCACAGCCACAGGCTCCCTACTTTTGGTTCCTCTCCTATTACACTGACCATTCTTTCTTAACTTCATTTGTAGGTTTCTTTTTGTCCACTCTGGAAGAAACTACGGTTTGCCTACTTGATACACATTTTCCTCTTCACTGTTAGTAACAGAACCTTATTTTTTAGAGTGGTAATGGACCTATAAAAGGCTACACTGTCCCACTTGCCTAGGTGTGGTCAGTGGATCAAGTAAAAGTGAGTTGAGTGGGACTTCTGGGAAGAGCTGACTCAGCTAGAACTTCCCCTTTTGTCCCTTCTTCCTGCCTGGAACCTGGATGGGATTGCACAACTGCTGGCAGCCATCTCAGGCTTGCATCATTGAGGATGGAGCCATGCTCCTGAGGATGGCAGAGCAGAAAGACAGCTGGAAGTTCTAGAGTACTGGTGAAGCTGTCACACTAATTCAGACTTCTTGAACAATTTAATAAACTTCTTATTTAAGCCACTGTTGTTTCAGTTTTTGTTACATGCAGCTGATTCTAATCCTAGCTGATACGTCCATCCCTTATATTACCATACCAGGTTCATTTGCCTGACTCACAGTAAGCCAAATCCTGAGACGCCAAGGTATGCAGCAGAGAAAGGGTTTATACACAAGGCAGCCAAGCACAGAGACAAGAGAACAAGTCTTAAATCCACTTTCATGAAGGTGAGGGGCTCAAGATACTTGTGGGATAAGGAAGCAGGGTGGTCTGAGGTGTAGGGAAAGATGACTGAAGAAAAAGGTAAAGTAATTGGGGTTCTGCACAGATGTATCTGAGTTACATGCTGCTTCATGGGATGTATGTTCAGAAAATGGTGTCATTAACCTGATCTGCAGAGAAGGCAATGGCACCCCACTCCAGTACTCTTGCCTGGAAAACCCCATGGACGGAGGAGCCTGGTAGGCTGCAGTCCATGGGGTCACTAGGAGTCGGACACGACTAGACGACTTCACTTTCACTTTTCACTTTCATGCATTGGAGAAGGAAATGGCAACCCACTCCAGTATTCTTGCCTGGAGAATCCCAGGGACGGAGGAGCCTAGTGGCTGCCGTCTCTGGGGTCGCACAGAGTCGAACACGACTGAAGCGACTTAGCAGCAGCAGCAGCAGCAGCAGCAGCAGCAGCAACATGATCTGAGGGTGACGTTTTTGGCCCTCTGATGTCAAAAGTTCATCTATCGAACAGTCACTCAATCCATGGTCTTGACTGGTTTAATTTGGGTAAGACCAGCTCCATGTTCCTGAAAAACAATTAGAGCAACCATTACTATAAGTGAAGTGGCTCAGTTGTGTCCGACTCTTTGCGACCCCATGGACTGCAGGAGCCTGGTAGGCTCTTTCTGTCCATGGGATTTTCCAGGCAATAGTACTGGAGTGGATTGCCATTTCCTTCTCCAGGGGATCTTCCCGACCCAGGGATGGAACCCAGGTCTCCCGCATTGTAGACAGACGCTTTACCGTCTGAGCCACCAGGGAAATCCTTTAACCATTACTATAGGGACACATATATCAGAGATATCTATAGGAGGTGACTCAATTTAGCACAGTTATGCCAGTGACTTCACAACTATAACTATAATCCAAATACCTCTTGAGCTCAAAAGTTACACACTCAACTGCTTTTTATCTTTATCTGGGTTCTGTCCCCCTGCCCACACACATGGTGAATAAGGGCCTCCTCCAAATGTGTCTGTCAGGCGAGCGTGTGCGCCTCGGTTTTTGTCTCGTCACAACAAAGGTTTGGAGTGACGGACATTAAAGCCCCTCGGCGTGTCACAGCTCTCGGGTATCAGACAGACCGTGTTATAGCTCTTAGACAAATCAGTGTTACAGCTCTATTTTACTTAGAGGATAGCAGGAAAATCCATCTTTGAGATGTGAGGGCACGCGAGGACACGAAGAGAAGAGCGCCCCATTGTGCGGCAGCGGGGGCAGAGGGGGGGCCCTTTGGCTCCTCTTTTTATGTTTTTTCTTCCCCCTGGGCCTGCCCTATGCAAATTGGGCTTAGTCAGGAGTGCTGTTCTACCTGAAGTCCTCACTGCGGTCCTCAGACCTTCCTTTGACCTTCCTCTGTTCTATTTTCGTGGGCTTTTCCCTTCCTTTCCTTTTAGCCACCGCCATCTTAGACTCCTTTTCCCTATTCTAACTACCTAACATACCCCGCTCAAGAGACGGGAGGCCCGATTCTGCGCGAGGTCTTTCTGGCTACTTTCTGCTGAACTGGGACAGTGAGCGGTATTGGGCCTCCCCCTCTTGCTAGTCTCAAGCCTCAGAGTCCTTAGAGCCATGTCCATCTAAGGGTGAGTGATATCTTCTGTGGTCGGCTGTAATACCTTTGTTGAACTGGCGCTGCATGTTATAATTGTTGACCTGGTCAGAGACAAAACAGGTTAGACAATTGATAATACATGGAGCAATCATAAGCAGCCCAAAATGGCATAACAAGGACTAGTAGGCGCTTTAGCCAATTCCAAATTCACATCGCCAGGATGGCTCAAGTCCCTCCTTATTCAGGGATCAGAGTATCTATCTCTTGCCTGTTTTGGAGTACAATCTCTGCCAAGCTGTTGGCTCTTTAGAGCTATCCAGAGAAATCTTATCCCCAGAAACCAGATTTTGGGAGTGTTCATTAGAATGGCACTCGTTGGTAGTCCTGAATAGGTAGTTGAGATCTCCCGGGGACTCACAGGTGTATTGAGTGTCCTGTTTTCTTCCATGGCTTGACTCATGAGCAGTGAATCCAGGAGTCATGTCCTGGTACCTTGACTGCCGGGGGGATAGAAAGTATTACAGGGTAGGGGCCCTTCCATGTGCGCTGGAGTTGAGCTTTTGGGGACCCATCTTTCCAGACTTTAATTAGGACTTGAGTCCCTGGAGCATATAGTGGTGACTCCTTAGAATCTTTTGGGTCCTGGTTCATACCCCGCAAGCGTATATCCTGTTGGAATTGCCCAACGGCCATGGCACAAGACTGGAGGGTCTGAGCCTCTGGATCTAGGAAGAGGTCATTGACATAAACAAAAGGTCTCCCATAGAGCATCTCATAAGGACTAAGACCAACCTGTTCCTTAGGGGCAATGCGGGTGCGGAGGAGAGCTGTCGGTAAAGCCTCCTTCCATACCAGGGAGGTCTCCTGGGTTATCTTTTTTATCGCTGATTTTAAGAATTGATTGGCCCTTTCTACTTTTCTCAAAGATTGAGGCCTCCAGGCACAATGGAGATAATAAGTAATGCCCAGTGCTTTAGAGACCCCTTCAGTTCAGTTCAGTTCAGTTGCTCAGCTGTGACCTTAAAAGTAAATGATGTCCCATTGTCACTTTGTAATGACCTGGGCAGACCAAATCTTGGAATGATTTCATGGAGCAGTTTTTTACCACCTCCTCAGCCTTCTCAGTCCTGGTGGGAAAGCCTTCAATCCATCCTGTGAATGTATCTATCATGACTAATAGGTATTTATACCCTTGAGAAACTGACATCTGGGTGAAGTCCATCTGCCAGTCCTCTCCTGGGTTGGTCCCACGTCATTGGACAGGCTGGGCCAGCTGGGGTCTTCGAGCTCCCTGGGGGTTGTTTAACTGGCAAGTGGGACAAGAGGAGACCACTTGCCTTACAGTTGTTTGGAGGCCTGTTCTTCCAAAGGACCTTTCTAGTAATCTTTGGAGGGCCTTTTCCTCTAAATGAGTGGTGGCATGTAAGGAGTTAACCAACTTCCATTGGAGGTTCCCAGGCAGAAAAAGGAGTCCCTCCTTTTGGAACCACCCCATATGATCTTCTTGAAAGCCCTCACTCTTAGCTTTAAGAGTCTCACCTTCAGTATATGAAGGAGTTTCTGGCAAATTAGTTTGTGGAACTAAGGTGGCAACCCCTATTAGGTCATGCATGGTTCTGTAATGCTGCTCTCTTAGCTGCCTGATCAGCTGCTTGGTTTCCTTGTGCCACTTCTGTGCTCCTTTTTTGGTGTCCTTTACAGTGGGAGACTGAAACCTCAGTGGGCAGATGGACTGCCTCCAAGAGTCGAAGAATTTGATCACCATATTTGATTGGGGACCCTCGGGTGGTCAAGTGGCCTCTTTCTTTCCAAACAGCAGCATGTGCATGTAGCACCAGAAAGGCATACTTGGAGTCAGTGTAAATGGCTACTCTTTTTCCTTTTCCCAGCTCTAAAGCTCGAGCCAGGGCTATGAGCTCAGCTAATTGGGCTGAAGTACCTGGTGGCAGAGGCTTAGCCTCTATGGTCTCAAAATTGGAGACTACTGCATACCTGGCTCTTCTTTTTCCATCCAAGACAAAGCTGCTTCCATCAGTGTACCAGATTTCCTCAGGATTGGTCAGAGGATCTTCTGACAATCCCTCTCGGGGTTTTGTCCAGTGGTCCAAGGTTTCTAGACAACAATGAAAGTGGACAGTGTCCTCGGGGGTAGGCAGGAAGGTTGGCTGGGTTAAGAACCTCAAAGGGGGATATAGTGAGGCCTGGATTTTCCATCAGCATTACTTGATATCTGAGGATTCTTTGATCGACATCCATAAATGGCCTCTCCCATTTAGGAGTTGTTTTTCTTGGCAGCTGGTAAAAATAGTTAGTTTGCCTCCAAAGGAGAGTTTTAAAGCATCTTCTATCATGATTGCAATAGCTGCAAGATTTCGAAGGTAGGGGGGGCCAGCCTTGAGAGGTTGGATCTTACTCTTGGATAAGTAAGCTACAGGCTGGGGCTCAGATCCCAACCTTTGAGTTAACACTTCCAAGGCTATTCCCTCTCTTTCACGGACATAAAGTTGGAACGCTTTTTCTGGGTCTGGCAACCCAAGGCAAGTGGCTGAGTTAAGGCCTGTTTTAGTGTAGCCTCTGCCTTCTTTTGAGGAGTTCCCCACATCAGTGGGATTGAATCATCTCGTCCCTTTAAGCTTTCATATAAGGGCTGGGCAATTAGACCATAGCTGGGTATCCAGATTCTACAATACCCAGTTAGCTCCAGGAAAGCTCTCAATTGTTTTCGAGTCATGGGGGAGGGCAACTGGAAGATTCCTTGTACCGATCAGAGGACAGCCTCCTAGACTCGTGTGTAATCTGAACTCCCAGGTTAAGTGACTTTTGTCTCAACCATCTGTGCCTTAGCACGGGAGAATTTATATCCCCTATATGCCAAAAACTTTAGAACCTGAATTGCATGTTGTTGGGCATTTTCCTCATCTGGAGAGCAGATTAGTAGGTCATCTACATATTGTAATATTTTCCCATTAGGTCCCAGGTCCAGATCTAGGAGATCCTGGCTAAGGGCCTGTCCAAACAGGTGGGGGCTATCTCTGAACCCCTGAGGTAATACTGTCCAAGTCATCTGTTGGTGTTTTTCTCCTGGGGCCTCCCACTCAAAGGCAAAAAGATATTGGGATTCTTTAGCCACTGGCATGCAAAAAAAATGCATCTTTGAGACTAAACCACATGGCACTGGGTGAGATTTCTCCCAAGATTACTTAGGGATTGGGTACTGTGCGTTGGAGGGGGACCACCGCTTCCTTTATGATCTGGAGATCTTGAACCATTGCCGGGTTCCATCCTTTTTCTTTACTGAGAGGATTGGGGTGTTACATGGCGAATTGGTGGGGACCAATAGCCAACAAACAAGGAATTTATTTATTAAAGGCTGTAGTCCCTCCTGAGCCTCTCTTTTGAGGGGATATTGTTTCCGGTTAGGAAACCGAGTGGGATCTCAGAGGACAATGATGACCAGTTCAGCTTGGTGGGCTTGTCCAGGAATTCCCAGGTCCCAGGGGTTAATTTTGTCTTCCCATAGTTTTTGGTCCCTCTCTATTGGAGAAGGTATAATGGGTTCTTCAGTAGTAACCAGGAGCTGTAGAGCTCTAGGGGCTGAAAAACTTCCCATCACAAGGGTGGCCCCCAATTTAGTGAGTATATCTCTTCCCGATAAGGGAGTCGGACCCTCAGGGACCACCAGAAACTGGTGGGAAAATATTTGTCCATCCCAGCAACAAAGAAGTGCTTGGGTGAATCTTTTAGTAGTTGCTTTTCCTGTAGCACCCAAAATAGTACAGGTTTGGGAAGAGACGGCTCCAGAGTAGGAGATCAAGACAGAGTAGGTAGCCCATGTGTCAACCAAGAAATTCTCGGACCTACCTGCCACATCCAGTTGCACCCTTGGCTCCAGCCCCGTGATGGTTATCTGTGACCGGCAGACTGGCTGGAGTGGGCCTCTTGAACCATCTTCAGTCCTCTTGAACCATCGTTAGGGAAGGCTTAGCATTTGACCTTGAGACTCTTGGGTCCCAAGGGCAGAGTGCCGCCCAGTGTCCCAGTTGATGGCATTTGTGGCAAGAGACTAGGAGACTTGTCACAGTTTGGACACTCTTTGGCCCAATGCCCCGCCTGTCTACAGATTAGGCATTTGCCTTGTCCTTCAAGGACTTGGGGGTTTGCCATAGGGCTTCTCTGGAGGGCGGCCAGCATCTAGGCATGGCTTGTCTCTTTTTTTCTCTCCCTCTCTTGGGCCTTGGCCTCCTTCTCCTGTTCTGTTATAAAAGGAATTGGTGGCTGTCTGGATCATCTCATCTAAAAAGGCAGCAGAGTACTGCTGCTGTAGCTGTTGTAACTTAATTCTGATATCTGATGCACATTGGGACAAGAATTTGTCCTTTAAAATCACCTGTCCCTCATAAGAGTCTAAGTCCAGATTGGTAAACTTTTGGAGGGCCTCTTTTAGCCTTTCCAGAAAGGCAATGGGGTTGTCATTGGGCTCCTGAGTTATTGTTGAGACTGGGCACAGTCGCACAAGTAATAGGCTTCCTTCTGTTTCCATGGGTGGACTTCCTTAGGGGTGAGTCTTTCTGAAGCTTATCCTACCCAGAACTGTTGCAACCTGAGAGCCAGGTGTCCCCAGGTCAGGGTGCAGATCCCCAGGCAGGCTGAGGCGTGACAGCCTCTAGGAGATCGAATCCCCAGGCAGGTTGAGGCATGACGGGCCTCCCGAGAATTGGGTCCCTGGGCAGGTCGAGGTGTGACAACCTCCTGGGACCCCTGGGACTGGCGGATCCCCGAGCAGGTTGAGGCGTGACAACCTTTCGAGGACCAGATCCCTAGGCAGGTTGACCTCCTGGGACCCCCAGATTGGAGTTTGGGCATCCCCAAGATCTCCAACATGACCAGTGCTAGATAGGATTAGGGGGTTGGATATTATATAGTATTTTCCTCCCAAGGCCAGCTATTTTCTGGTTGTCTCTCCAAAAGATTGTAGAGGCAACATTGTGGGCCCAGATGGGGCTGAGGAAAGGAGCATGAAACAGGAGGGAATGGAGCAGAGCACAACCTTTGAAAGAATGACATAGCACAAGGGCATAAAGTAAACCAACTAAAATTAATTGGGTCCAAGATGACAAGCCAAATTCAAGTAAACCTTAATCCCCAATCTCTAAACCAACAGACACACCCAGAGGTGCCAGCAGCTCTAGGGCACTGTCAAAAGAGGGAGGAGTGGGTGGTTCCCCTATGGCTGGGATGATCCTCCCACTCATTAGCATATGAATTAACCCCACTTGCAAAACCTAGCCGGGCCTAATTCCATGGCCCCAGCCCTTGCCCTCGGCAATGGCCCACACCCTGAAGCATGGCTTCTCTCTGAATCTTAACAAATTCACCTCTTACTTTTTGGCCGGGCTGGAGGCCCGGGATAGAGCTGAAGGACAGGAGGAAAAAGCAGTGGGAAAAACATGCCATGGAACCCCCTTCATAGCCTGCTGGAAAACCTGCTAAATTTCTGACCTGTGCTAAGGACAGAAGAAGCGTAAGGACAGAAGAACCCCCACCAGCTTGGATAACAGCTACTGGGGCCCAGCAGATAGTGCCTTTGCTGCTGCTGCTAAGTCGCATCAGTCGTATCTGACTCTGTGCAACCCCATAGATGGCAGCCCAGCAGGCTCCCCTGTCCCTGGGATTCTCCAGGCAAGAACACTGGAGTGGGTTGCCATTTCCTTCTCCAATGCGTGAAAGTGAAGTCACTCAGTCGTGTCCGACTCTAAGCTACCGCATGGACTGCAGCCTACCAGGTTCCTCTGTCCATGGGATTTTCCAGGCAAGAGTACTGGAGTGGGGTGCCATTGCCTTCTCCAGATAGTGCCTTTGGGACGTACCAAAGAGTAGCCTCTCCAGAGTCCCTCAGTTGCATCCACTGCCGCCCGCCTGTTCACGGAGAGTGGGGGGTGGGGTTCAAGGAAACAAGAAACGAGAGATTGTAAAGGAATTAAGATTTTGTTAGGCATGTCCCTCCAGCCATAGGAGCGAGGACCTCCTACCTTAACCGGAGGTCTGGAATCTGAGACTGAGCCGCGTGAGCTTTCTGTTCAATTCGTTTTTTCGCTGTCCCGGTTTCCAGCATGATGGGCCTTCCCCTGAGCTGGGTT
Organism: Ovis canadensis; assembly: GCF_042477335.2. Lineage (NCBI taxonomy): Eukaryota > Metazoa > Chordata > Mammalia > Artiodactyla > Bovidae > Ovis > Ovis canadensis. The sequence continues at coordinate 85,638,695 of NC_091248.1, forward strand.
TTCTTTGCGTTCAGCTTCTACCGCGGGAGCTTCGCTGAGTTGGGCTCCCGCTGTGCTCGGCCTCTTCCGCTCGGAGTTTGTTTCAGCCAGGTTAAACCCGAGTCACGGCACCATAGACGTCAGGCGAGTGTGTGCGCCTCGGTTTCTGCCTCATCACAACAAAGATTTGGAGTGACGGACCTTAGAGATTAGTTGTTTGTCAGTTGTTTCATTTGCTATTATTTTCTCCCATTTAGAAGGCTGTCTTTTCACCTTGCTTATATTTTCCTTTGTTGTGCAGAAGCTTTTAATTTTAATTAGATCCCATTTGTTTATTTTTGCTTTTATTTCCAGAATTGGAGTGATGGACATTAAAGCCCCCTCGGCATGTCACAGCTCTCGGGTCTTGGACAGACTGTGTTATAGCTCTCAGGTCTTGAACAGACCGTGTTATAGCTGTTAGACAAATCAGCGTGACAGCTCTATTTTATTTAGAAGATAGCAGGAAAATCCATCTTCAAGGTGTGAGGGCCCGTCAATCCAAAGACACGAAGAGAAGGATCCAAAGACACGAAGAGAAGAACGCCTCAGCGCGCGGGGTGGTGGCGGGAGAGAGAGGGAGGCCCTTTGGCTCCTCTTTTTATGTTTTTTTCTTCCCCCTGGGCCTGCCCTATGCAACTTGGGCTTAGCCAGAAGTGCTGTTCTACCTGAAGTCCTCACTCTAGTCCTCGGACCTTCCTTTGACCTTCTTCTGTTCTATTTTCATGGGTTTTTCCCTTCCTTGTCTTTACCCACCGCCATTTTGGACTCCTTTTCCCTGTTCTAACTGCCTAACATGTCCATGAGCCGATCCCTCATACCTACGACAAAAGCGAGTTTTAAAATATGATGAAGTTAAGGATGTTGAAATGGAGAGTTTATCCTGGATTGTTCAGGTAGACTTGATGCATCAAAGGAGGCAATGTGGCCTTGGAAGCAGAGAGTGGAGTGATGTGGGCGCAACCAAGACTGCCAGTAGCCTCTGGAAGACAGAAGAGACAAGGACAGGACTCCCCTTTTGAATCTCTAGAAGGAACTAGCCCTTCCAACACCTTGATTTTAGCCCACTGAGACCCATTTCAGACTTTTGATGGCCCAGAACTGCAAGACAATACACTTTGTGGCAATGACAATGGGAAACCCATACAGGCCCTTCAGACCTAACATATGTAAAATCATATCTCTCAGCAGTGCCTGGGGAGTTGACTGGACTCATCCCAAGGTGAATCTTGACTTCTACCCTGGTCTCCTCAGCAGTGCAAGACAGATGCAAACTTGAGTCTGTTCTTCAGAGTCTTTCTGCTTAGCTTTCCTAGACTCCTGCCTTGTTCAACTTGAAAACTTGGTAGATGCCTTAAGGGCTAGGTGTTGGGCACAGACTTTGCCCCTTCCTCCTAACTGAGACCTTCACCTTTCAAGCTTCTACTTTTCATTTATTCCTCCCTGAGACTTTTCTCTGCCTTTGAGCAGAGGTCCTCCAAGCCCTTTTGGTTCTTAGGCTTTTGCACACGGTTAGCTCTGTGCAGCTAACAGAGCTGGTCACCTCTCCCTGCAGTTCTCTCTTCTCCAAGATTTTGTCTTATCAACTTCTAATTTCTTCTACATTATCTTCCAAGAGGAGTTGCAGGCAACTTCATCTTAGGCCCCCACACAAGAGACAGGTGGATATCAGGGCTCCTGGACTGCTCCCCTCACCTTTTTTACCCTGGACCTGCAAGCAAAGCAATTGCTTGGTATCTGCATGCATGCTAAGTCGCTTCAGTCATGTCTGACTCTTTGTGACCCTATGGACTGTAATCCACCAGGCTCCTCTGGGATTCTACAGGCAGAGAAAATACCAGAGTGGATAGCCATTTCCTCCTCCAAGGGATCTTCCCGACCCAGGGATTGAATACACATCTCTTATGTCTCCTGCCTGGGCAGGCAGGTTTTTTACCACTAATGCTACCTGGGAAGCCCTGCCTGGTATCTGAGCTCTGCTTTAATACTAGAGGGATGACTTTCTTTCTTTCCTCACAAGCTAAACAGCATCTTGGTCCTGTTTATGTCCTAACCCTCAAACTAGACTCATTCTGCATCCCAGGTCAGAGTGAATAATACTTGGGCTTTCTTAGTTTTTCTGAAAGTCAGGATTGCCTGCTTTCTAAATTCTATGATTCTATTTTGTGGCTAGCTCCTTGCTCCTTTTTGATAATTCTGGAGTAAGTGTTATGCCAGCTCCAAGTCAGTCATGAAAGAAGGCTCATTTTTACATTCCCAGGTATATTGCGTTCTGTTTTTCAATTTATCCCCCAAATACAAGCCTGGAAAGCACTCTTGTAGGTTGTATTCTCTCCTCTGAATTCTAAATGAGTTATTTTGTGTCAACTTTGATAAGCAGGGTCAAAGATCCTTATTAAAAAAACAATAATGGTAGCTTTTTATAGCTCTGAAGCTCATGAAAAACGCATTTTCTATGCCTCAGTTCAGTTCAGTCGCTCAATGATGTTCTATGCCTGGTCTCATTTAATTAACACAACAATCTTTTGCAAGGGAGGGCGGGGGATGGGCAGCTGGAGGGGAGAGTGGTAATTGTTGACTACATTGTGTTTATTAGGAAAGAAGTTGAGGGACATTGAATTCCTCATCAGTGAGCAATAGAACTAAGATTCAAAAACAGATCTCTGACTCCAAAGCCCTTACTCTTTGTCATACAGCTCTACCTCCTGACCTGTAACTATCAGGGTCTGATGCCACAAACAAGTTTCTTTTCTTTCTTTCTTTTTTTTTTTTTTTAAGCAGAAAATACATTTATTAAGGGGTGCAAAATAGCTTACACAGTCTCTGAGAATCAGGCTGGGAGTTGACCAGGGTCATGCAAAATGGTCAAAAGTTATTCTACAAACCTGGTTCCATGAGGACACCACCCCAAAGTCATTCCTGAGCCTGGGCAGTGTAAAGTGTGCTGCATGTACTCCTTGGGCAGTTATCACTACCGATTCTAGAAACTAGACTTGCTCCTTCATCGAGTACCAGCCTGATCGCATTTAATTAAGGTGATTCCTCCCGCTGCTGTCACTGGTCCTTGTGCCGAATTCTGGCACAAAAGCATCTAAATGACAGAGCTTGGGTCACAAGCCTATGCCCCTGCTGCAAGCAATGCTGAGGACATTCTAGCCTCTGATGAAGACGGAGACCCAAACAGAGAGGGAATATTCAGATGTGGGTTGAAAAACATATTTCCTTTTTGCAACTTTAACAACTCCTCCCCTTTTAAAAGCTCTTTTCTACCACAATGCACAACTCAAATACACTGACTTCTCCAGAAGTGTCAAAAAACTCATCCATCTATAAGACAGAATTCCTGGATGGACCCTATTCCTTCTCTAGAAACTGAAAATCCTCTCTGGTTATTCTGTAACCTGTGGACTAATGTGAACAATGTGTCATCATGAACACATCCAGTATGTAACAGAGGGGGAAAGGACATGAAAGAAGAAAATTAGTCCGATATACAAATACACACAGGGCACGCAGAGGAAGAAACAATGTGAAGATACCAAGTCCTCATTTCTGTGATGGGTATTGTGATCACAATAGTCATGACTCTTCTCCACCATCTATCTCATGATTTCTTTACTCTCACTCAGCTTCACTGCTTGTTTGATTTTCTCACTCACGCAGTCATCCATCTTTTCCTGTGACTCTTGGCCATCTGTATGTCTTTTTCCACAAACAATTTCTAACCTCAATCCCACCTAATCATTGTAAGCACCTGTGGGCCCCTGGTTAAAGTGTGGACAGTTCTGGATAGGCCATCACCTTGACAGCAGTTAAAATGCAATGAAACACAAGAGATTTTTAGAGTCTCATAATATAAGAATACTATACCTAAGAGCTAGTTAGTGACTGAGAACACCCAATGAAGCTTGGAGGCTCTAACATACCTTGTGGTCTCTAAAAAGAAAACTACAGTTGACCTTTGAACAAAGTAGCAGTTAGGGGCGCTGGCCCTCCAAGCTTCTCAAAATCTGCGTGTCGCTTCTAGTTTGCTCTCTTAGTCACGGTTCTTCCGTATCCACAGTTTTGCAATCCTGGAATCAACCTACTATGGATTGAGTAGTACTGTAGTATTTGCTATTAAAAAATACTATTAAGAAACACATATCAGTGAATCCCTGTAGTTCAAATCCATAATATGCAAGGGTCAACTGTATATGGACTGTGTATTTTTTAGCTATTGAGTTGTGTGGGTTTTTTTTTTTTTAACATTTGAATAGAAAATTTATTACTTTCATTTTCCAAGTATTTTCTTTTTCTATCAGGGGGAAAAAAAAGAAATCTTAAGGACAGTTGTCACTTGCTGCCAAATTGAGGGTAGTTTTTCTCTGGTGGTTTAATCTCTTAAATTGCGTCTGACTCTTGTAACCCCATGGACTGTAGCCTGCCAGGCTCCTCTGTCCATGGGATTCTCCATGGAATCCCATGGAGTGGGTTGCCATTTCCTTCTCCAGGGTTGTTTTGTTTTTTTTTTAATATATTTTGGATATTATCTCCTTTGAAAGTATTTTTCCCATTCAGTTTGCTAGAATGATTTGCTTTAAACATGTTCTAGTCAGGGCTCCTGGCAAGGAAAGGAGACTTTATCAAGATATCTCAGAAAAGGGAATTTTCGAAGGCTTATTTTCTTTTTATAAGAAAATACTGTCAATAGTGAAGAGTCAGAGATTTTACCCTACTTGCAAGCTAACAGGTCAGCCTACTGCTATTTCATGGATGCTGGAAAAAGACATTAGACCTCCAGATTAGAGGCAAAACATAGTTTATTAATTGCAGTAGCAGAAGCTGGAGACTCAGCATTGTTGTGTCAGTTGCCGAATCCCCGGTTCCCACAGGGCATCCCCAAGAGGGTTGGATAATACCTTCACAGGCAGTGGGTTACATTGCATGGAGGAGCCAGGACACAGGGAACCCAAATCTTTTATTATGAGCCAAAGCTGCCTAACCTTTGCCCCCTTGGGAGATACTGTCTTTATTTTACTGGTCAGTAACAAACCTGCCGTTTGCTTCAGAGGGGCACAGTGTCTTCCAAGGCTGTCTGTCCCCTAGAACATTGCTTTGGATCACAGAATAAGTAAAAACATGAGAGACCCATGGAGAACTGTCTCCCAAAATCCCCAAAGAACTTCAGGAAAGTCTAAGAATGAGGCTGAGATTCACTGTGACTTGAGCTAAAAGATGTTTGAGCTTTGGGATTCATGATGCTAAGGCACTACCATTATTGGGCTTCAGCTCTCCTCCGCATGTCCTTCTGTCCTGCTACCACCTGGAAATTTTTTTTTTTTTTTTGCTTTCATTACATAATACAATTGGCCCAGCTCATTTTTTTTCATTCCAGACCTTCAGCCACACTTCTGACCAGTTTTGACCTCGGTCCAGTTCCACCAATACTCTAAATAACAGCGGTTGCAGGACTTTATGAGGTCCTAAAGACCTCCATGTGAGCATTGTTGCCTCCAGGAAGCTGCAAATAGTAATTTCTCTTCCCCACACAGGAACTGAACAAAATGAAACACAAAAGAACAAGGTGGATGGGAAATCAAATATCACCGTATTTGCTGATAAAATGAAATTGGGAAGCTTAGATTAAGAGCCAAGTGGACCTACTCACTGAACCTCAAAGTTAGGCACTTAAGTACCACTTGTAGGCAGAGTTAGAGTGTCTGTTTTGGGGCTTCTAGATCCCAAAGGGAAGAAGAAAAGATTTATTCCACACATGCCCATTTTAATTCTTCTTAAGATTAAACTTCCCCAGAAGAAGGGGTAAGGGAATTGAGAGAGGCCATGAGTTATATTAACTGAGCTTTCTCTACATAAACAGAAACATTGTACAATATTCTTTTCTAATAGAAAGCAGTAAGTGGACTTTAGAAGCATCTTCAACTCCTTCCCCATTCCCTTTGCATGTTGGACATCCCCTTTGCACAGTCCATTTCCCACTGGAGTCTCTCAGCCCCTGGAGGACAGGGTCTATGTTTTATTTACTGGCAACCCACTCCAATACTGTTGCCTGGAGAATCCCATGGGCGGAGGAGCCTGGTAGGAGGTAGGCCATGGGGTCGCTGAGATGGACACGACTGAGCAACTTCACTTTCACTTTTCACTTTCATGCATTGAAAAAGGAAATGGCAACCCACTCCAGTATTTTTGCCTGGAGAATCCCAGGGACGGGGGAGCCTGGTGGGCTGCCGTCTATGGGGTCGCACAGGGTCGGACACGACTGAAGCGACTTAGCAGCAGCAGCAGCATCCCTGGTACCTTACTACACTACTCAGCAGTAAGATAGGAAATGGCAACCCACTCCAGTATTCTTGTCTGGGAAATCCCATGGACAGAGGAACCTGGCAGGCCAGAGTCCATGGGCTTGCAAAGAGTCAGACACAACTGAGTGATTGAGCACAGTAGTAAAAAACTAATCAATAGTCTATGTATTAATATACATGATCTTCCCAACTACCATTCAGGTTCTACGATAGCAGAGACTTTCTCCTTTAACTTATTCCCCACACTGCTGCTAATTTCCTTTTATTGCGTGAACCAGAGATCTCACACCCTATCAGATAATGGGGGTTTATTGGAAAAAAATTCATTGCAAAGAGGGAGGCTGGTATTACTTTCGCTTCCGAGAGTAGCTCCTTTCACAATCTAAACCAACTTTAGGGACCAGATTAACATTTGTTTTTTCAGCAGAAGCTGATGGATCTTTAACTAATATGCTGTTATTCATATAACTCCTCTTTTGGACTTTGCTTCTTTTTAATGTCTTGTCTACACCTGTCATCAACCAACTAACTCTTTCCCATTCAACACCTGAGGGAGAAAATCCAACTGGCTCTATTACTTGTCCCTGATAGACAGAGCTTTGTAAACTAAGCCACTTCAGAGGTTTCCAGTTGCCCACCTCTGTCCTAATCAGAGGCCTTCTCTTAGTACAAAAACAACCGACAGATGGCCCATTTCAGTGAGCTTGGGTATCTCAGGAAGGTACTTGGCCTTGGAAATAGTTAATTGGCCTGACAGACCCTGTAACTGGCATGTCTGTAAAGAGCCTTAACGTTCAAAACAAATGATCGTCTTGTTTAGTGTATCCTGGATAACTGTTAGGGTCTTAACATTGAGCTCGGCTATATACGTCCTATTCTTCGATTTGTAGCTATCATTGCCGTTTTGAGATTCTGGAAGAGTCTGAGTCTGTCTCTCTCTCCACAATCAGTTTCATTCCTTTTATTAAAAACCTAACTCATTTCTGAGGGAAAACATTTTTCCCAATGGAGTCTAGAGCTTTGACACCTTAAAAGAATGTTTTAATTGAAGTACAGTTGACTTACAATGTTGTGTTAGTTTCAGGTATACAGCAATGTGATCATATATAATACATTCTATAATATATACAATATATTCTTTTTCAGATTCTTCTCCATTAGAGGTTATTACAAGATACTGACTTGTGCTATAGTGTAGCTATTGTTGTTTGTTGTCTATTTTTTTTTGTCTATTACTTGTTTATCTATTTTATACATAGTAGAGTGTATCTTTTATCCTTGTTGTTTTTTTTTAAGTGTGTATCTTTTAATCCCGAACTCCAAATTTATCCTCTCCCTCTTCCCCTTGGTAACCGTAAGATTATTTTCTATGTCTGTAAATCTATTTCTGTTTTGTAAATAAGTTCATTCATATCTTTTTTTAAGATTCCACCAATTAGTCATATAATGTCATATTTGTCTTTTCTCTGTCTTCAGTTACTTTAGTTAATATGATAATCTCTAGGTCCATCCATGTTGCTACAAATAGCATTATTTCCTTGTTTTCTTGTGGCTGAGTAATATTCCATCGTGTGTGTGTGTGTGTGTGTGTGTGTGTGTATACATCTTTGTCTATTCATCTGTCAATGGACATTGAGGTTGTTTCCATGTCTTGGCTATTATAAACAGTGCTGCTATCTTTTTCAGATTATAATCTTGAGTGAATATATACACAGGAGTGGGGTTGCTGGGTCATATGGCAACTCTGTTTTTAGTTTTCTTAGGAGTCCCCATACTGTTTTCCATAGTGGCTGCACCAATTTACTGTTCCCTTTTCTCCATACCCGCTCCAGCATTTTTTTTTTTGTAGACTTTTTGTTGATAGCCATTTGGACTCCTGTGAAATGATATCTCATTGTGGTTTTTATTTTCATTTCTCTGGTGTAATTGAGTTCTGTTTGGTTCCATCTATCCATCTAAGCAACATATTTTGATGTCTAATGTATTAAAATATTTCTTGGAATCATAAAAATTACACAAATTTAAATTTAGATTATTTAATAGTAAGTTATAGTCTCAGATACGATCAAGGAGCTCTAGAGAGAAAAAAATGGGGGAAAAGAAAGTGTTGGATAGAGTAGGGAATCTAATGAAAGAGAAAATAAAAGAGATGAAAAGAAAGAGAAAGTAAGGGATATAAAGAATTTTATGTTCTTGGTTTTTCCTAGAGCTGGCTCTCTGTAATATGATTCTCAGGATGCCAGATACTTTTTGAAACTGGGAGCCAAATTCAGACATCAAGATGCAGTTAAAAATAAACTTGAAAAACCATAGAGCCAGCTATGCTTGGCTTTGTTGTGAACACAAGAGGGCGCTAAGCTCCACAGTGACACACAGGCCACTCAGGCCCACATCTGGCATCACAGCATGCACACAAATTGTTCTCAAGTAATATTTCTTAAAATTTCTTAAATATTACTCATACAAAATGTTAAAGCAGAGACATAGCTACTCTCCTGGGTAACTCTAACTCTAGAGAGATAGAGATACCTATCTCATTTAATTTTGTGACTTTATGTACCTATAAGATTATCTGCCATCAGTTTTAAGATAGCAATATTTCTAAAGAAATCAAAAGACTGTTTTCAGGTACAGGGGCATAGAAATAAGGTTGGCAGGGACCACCTAAGCTTCCTCAGGAAAGAGGGAGCCTTAACAAAGACTTCAGGAATTGCAGTCCCATGAGAAGGCCCGTGCATCACAGCATCTTAGTTGGGGACATTAACTCTTCAAATCACGTTACCCCCGAGCTCTAGCTCTGTGCTCACAAATAACCTCTGATGATTACTTGGCTTCTCACGGGGCTCTGTGTCCACGGAGGCACACTTAAGGGCAAAACCAACTTTAAAAATTTATTATAGCAAAACAAAAGTAAAAATAGTAAACTGCCACCAATATAATATTGGTTATATTTCTTATTTTAGGAGGGTCACAGGACAGAGAAGATTTTTAAATAGCCCCCAGAGTTTGAATCTAAGTAGACTATTTAACAGAAATAGTCATTATCAGTAAGAGTTTTGAGACAGTGGGAATAAAAGTTAACAAGCACTTAGAGATGAAGTCCTGTACTGGTACCAGCAGATATAAGGGAGAGAAATACATCTTTCGGAGCCCTTGGCATGGGGCAATTATTGCATAGGTAGAATACTGTGGAGGACTGTGGAGAAAGAAGAAATGAGGCCTGAGGACAGCTTTAGGGGGTTAGGAAGGAAGACTCCAGCAGGAAATGGAACAGGATTCTGTAGTGATATCATAGGGAACGCATTTTTGAAGAGAAAGGAGTAAAGTGTGCAGAGAAGAAAAAAATGTTAAGTGCTGGATTTTCCTATTTACACTCAGAAATTACAGTAAAGAGAACAAGAGAAGTTGAGGTAGAAGCCAAATTCTACGAGTAGGGGGGCCTGTGACATCTTATCACACCAGAAAGCAAGAAGATTCAAGGAGTCAGAAGCCAATTTGCAAAGGATAACACCAGCCACAGATGGATCAATATGGGTTTCAATAAGGATAAGAACTGTGTTAGTTCTCTGTTGTTGCTTAACAAATTACCACAAGTGAGCAGCTTAACACCAACGGAAGATGCAGTTATGTAGGTTAAAAGCCCACACTGGGCTCGCTGAGCCAAAACCGGGATGTCAGCAGGAAGGCATTCCTTTCTGGAAGCTCTAGGGGAAAATCTGTTTCCTTGCCTTTCCAGTTTCTGGAGACTGCCTGCCTTCCTTGGCTCATGACCTTGTCCCTCTGTCTTCAGATCCAGCAATGGTAGAGTTTTCACATCTCATCTCTATGACCTTTTCTTTTTGCCTCCCTCTTCTAATTGTAGGGACCCGGGGGAGGACCTGGGGCCACCCAGGTCATCCAGGATATCTCCCTATTTTAAGGTCAATGGGTTAGTGAACTTGATTCCATTTGCTGCCTTAATTCCTCTTTGCCATGTATGTAAAATGCTCACAGATTCCTGGTATTAGGACGTGAGCAACTTTGGGAAGCATTATTCTGCTTATTATAGTAACTAGAACAGTTGAAACATATCAAATATGGGGTTTTTTTTTAATGTTTATTTATTTGGCTGTGCTGAGTCTTAGTTGCAGCATGAGGGATCTTTAGTTGTGCCATGTGGGATATAGTTCCCTGACCAGGGATTGAACCCCAGCCCCCTGCATCAGGAGAGCGGATTCTCAGCCACTGGACCACCAGGGAATTCCCTGAAACACAATAATTTGCTTAAATCATGAGTTCAAAATGATATTAAGACAAACAATACTCACTGCTAGGAAATATGAAATATGAAAGTCATCTCCAACTCTTTGTGACCCCATGGATTGCACCCAGCCAGGCTCCTCTGAACACAGAATTCTCCAGACAAGAATACTGGTGTGGGTTGCCATGCCCTCCTCCAGGGGATCCTCCCAACCCAGGGACTGAACCCAGGTCTCCCACATAGAAGGCAGATTCTTTACCATCTGAGCCACCAGGGAAGCCCCACTGTTAGGAAACTGACACAGAATTTTGAAAAATGGTAAATAAAGAGAAATTACCAAATATTCTATCCAGCCCTTCCTGTATACACTGTATGTACCTTGATAACAAAACAAACAAACAAAAAAAACTGAAGGAAAGCTTTTCTTTGTACAAGCATTCCAGCTAATACATGAAGAGGGGATGTCATCATTTCCCAATCCTTGCTGAATTAATGGACCTGGGAGACCCATCAATAATTACCGATGATGGTTAACATCACAGAAAATGCCACAGACATCTGGGTACTCTGTGCCTCCTAAGGAGAGGACAGAGCACCACCTTTGATTTCTTACCAAAACAGCAGATCCTGAAACTAGTGAAGCCTCCGGGTTCCACCAGTCTATAGGAAATACACAGGACAAAGAAACATTCCAAAAGAGGCAATGAGCAAAATCTGAACTTTGCGAAAGTCCGTAGAACATATGATACACATCATAAAACAAAACAAAACAAAAAAACCTCTGAGAACAACAGCTAAAGATGGAGGGGGAGCTTTTTGTTGGAAGACAGAAACGTCAACCTCTTGCAGCTTGTAGGTTTTTTATTGGGGTCCTAATTCAAATATAATTTATAAGACAACTGGGGAAGGGTGATTAGTAACAGAATACTTGATGATTTAAGAAAACATTAGATTTTTTAAAGTGTTACAGTATTTTTAAAACTTATCCTTTTAGAGCCGTGCGGGAGACGTGGGTTCGATCTGTGGGTTGGAAAGATCCCCTGGAGAAGGGAAAGGCTACCCACTTTAGTATTCTGGCCTGGAGAATTCCATGGACTGTATAGTCCAGGGGTCGCAAAGAGTTGAACACAACTGAACTACTCTTCCTTTCCCTTTAGAGCTATATACTGAAGTATTTACAGATTAAATGACATGATATCTAAGAGTTGCATCAAAATATCCTAGAGCTAGGCAGGGAGGAGGTGAGGGAACAGATGAAACGAGGTTGGCCATAAGCAGATAACTGTTGAAACAGGGTTCAGATGTGAAAGTTCATTATACTGTTCTCTTTCTTTTTAAGAATATGGGCAAAGAACGTAGGTCCTAAAATCAGATTTCCTGGGTTCAAATTCATCTACTATTTGTGTAACGCATCTTACAGAATCAAAGCAGAATTGAATGAGAATAGGTTCTTGTGGTAAAATACACACAACATAAAATGTACTACTTTAACTGTTTTTAAATGTACAATTGAGTGGCTTTATGTACATTCCCAATATTGTGCAGTCGACGCTACCGTCCATTTCCTAAAGTTTTAAATTATTCCAAACAAAACCCTTATTAAGCAATAACACCCCGTTCTCCCCTTTTCCTGGCCCCTGGCAGCAGCCGCTCTGCTCTACTTTCTGTTTCTGTGAATTGGCCTGTTCCAGGTATCTCATGTAAGCGGAATCATTCAACATTTGGACTGTTTTGTCTGGTTGATTTCACTTAGCATAATGTTTCCAAAGTTCATATAGCTGTCACTTACGTCAGAATTTCTTACCTTGTTGAGGCTGGATAATATTCCATTGTATGTAGTATATACCACATTTTCTTTATTCCTTCATCTATTGAAAGAACATTTTTTAAAGCATTTAGAAAAGAGTTTGGCATATGAGCTAACTAAATGGCACCTAGTAATTATTATGGTTGTTATGGGAGAAATGCTAGAAGAAAATTTTTAACCAATGTTTTAACCATATTTGTTTTTGGGTGGAGGGATTCTGTTTTCTTCTTTTTTACTATAATGCTTTATATTTCTTGGTGATGTGGTTTGATCATTGAAAATCATTTTAAATACACACACATTTTAGATACTCCTATTTCTCTCTTTATTTTTTTTAAACCAAACTATTTTTAAAAGTTATATGTGTGCTGCCTCAACCATCTTTTTCAAGGGCTTTTTTTTTTTTTTTTTTTTTAAGAACTTAGACTATTACCCAGCTCGCCCAAGTAAAGCGTTGCATTACATTCTGTGGCCACGTGATGGCAGTATCGACATTTGATCCAGCCTACTAAATCCTTAGAACCAGAGCCCCAGTTAACATGCAGGCTGATTAACAGTCTTAAAAGTGTAATGCAGTAGCTGTCTACATTTATGACATACCGCCACCATTAAAGATACCAGTTGCAGGTTATATCTGTGCCTGTGAAGTCCCACCTATCCTGGCTGTCATCAGTCGCCTTCCTGACCCCCTACCCTGTGAACTATGAAGTTGCCAGGGCCATCCTGGTGACAGGGAGGGAGGGACAGAAAGTACAGACAAGGAAAGAGAAGCTCATCTGCCCTTCCTTCCACAGTCTGGGGTAGAGAAAAGACTTTATATTAAATAAGCTTAATATTAAATTAAAGCTTAATATTAAATAAGCTTTAACATTTTGAGTAATATATGACAAAATTTTAATGAGTGACTTGGCACTAGACACGGCAAGATTTTTTTATTTTACCTAAGAACAAGGTTGATCATGAGCCAGTGCAATCATCCAAATACATAGTACTACTTCTGTGCGTGGGTGCGTCCTATACGTATTACTTCTGTGCGTGGGTGCGTCCTAAGTCGCTTCAGTCGTGTCCTGCTCTTTGAGCCATGGACTGTAGCCCACAAGGCTCCTCTGTCCATGGGATTCTCCAGGCAAGAAGACTAAAGTGGGTTGCCGTGCCCTCCTCCAGGGGATCTTCCCAACCCTCATCTCTTACGCCTCCTGCATTGGCAGGGACATTCTTTACCACTAGCACCGCCTTCTTCTCTGTACCAGATGATAAATGCCCCAGCCTGAGCCATCTCTCTCTCTCACACACACACAAACACACACATACACTCAGCTGCCTTGACCCTACTTCTGAGCTCTATGGTCCAAGAAGCAGAAACGGAAGAGGTAACATTTATCCCAGCAGGTCTTTTCCAGGAGCCCGCTTCAGTTACTGGGTCAGAATGAGATCTGATCGGTTTTGGGCCCAATCAGAACAGTTGTTAAGGATTTTTAATAAACACCCACCTACGACTGACCAGATAAATGACACCACCCTTATGGCAGAAAGTGAAGAGGAACTAAAAAGCTTCTTGATGGAAGTGAAAGTGGAGAGTAAAAAAGCTGGCTTAAAGCTCAACATTCAGAAAACAAAGATCAAGGCACCTGGTCCCATCACTTCATGGGAAATAGATGGGGAAACAGTAGAAACAGTGTTAGACTTTATTTTGGGGGGCTCCAAAATCACTGCAGATGGTGACTGCAGCCATGAAATTAAAAGACGCTTACTCCTTGGAAGAAAAGTTATGACCAACCTAGATAACATATTCAAAAGCAGAGACATTACTTTGCTGACTAAGGTCCGTCTACTCAAGGCTATTGTTTTTCCTGTGGTCATGTATAGATGTGAGAGTTGGACTGTGAAGAAAGCTGAGCGTTGAAGAATTGATGCTTTTGAACTGTGGTGTTGGAGAAGACTCTTGAGAGTCCCTTGGACTGCAAGGAGATCCAACCAGTCCATTCTGAAGGAGATCCAACCAGTCCATTCTGAAGGAGATCAGCCCTGGGATTTCTTTAGAGGGAATGATGCTAAAGCTGAAACTCCAGTACTTTGGCCACCTCATATGAAGAGTTGACTCATTGGAAAAGACTCTGATGCTGGGAGGGATTGGGGGCAGGAGGAGAAGGGGACGACAGAGGATGAGATGGCTGGATGGCATCACCGACTCGATGGACGTGAGTCTGAGTGAACTCCGGGAGTTAGTGATGGACAGGGAGGCCTGGCGTGCTGCGATTCATGGGGTCGCAGAGTCGGACACGACTGAGCAACTGAACTGAACTGAATACTGACCAGAGACATTATGAGACACACTGTAAGATTTTGTTCAGGGGCAAGGAATTTTTGCAAGTAGTGGAGGGAAAGAATAGAGTTGTATTCTGATTGTACTTGCTTTTTGGCTAACGTATTCATTACACTGTTATTCATATATTCAGGAAAGTCAACAAATAAAATGGCAAAATAAAGTAATCCAAAAAAAAGTAATCTGCCAGTTGACTGCAGAATATAAGAGAAATCTACAAAGATCAATTGCATTGCTACACCAAGTTAACTTTACAATGACTAAAAATTAGACTCAGAAAAAATAAAGCATTAATAACTCAAGACAGGAGATTTTGTCTAGGAAGTAATTTTAAAATCCTGGTAAAGATAGATAAATAAGACCAAAACGTATGCATGGAAAGTTTATGTCAAAAGAAGATTGTGTTAAGAAGAATAACTATAGAAAGATGGTAATAGTCAATAGGTCTCTGGTTCTCAAAGTATGTTCCTCACACGACCTACTCTATTAGGAACTTGAATATGGTATCCCTTTCACTGTTCATAGCTGGATATCACCCCTACTTACCAGTGCAGGATGGGGGTTACAGGGGCAGAGTGTTCATTCAGCTCCCTAGACTCCAGAGTTGCTGAGTAGAAGCACCAGAGTTAAAACACAGCGCTGCTTTACTCCAAAGCTATGTTTTCTCCACCAGACAAGCCTGCCTCCCAATTAATACGATACTGGTAAGTTATTTCATATATGTACTGCCACAGCAAGCCAGCACACACACACACACACACACACACACACACACACACACAAATAATGTTGTAAATAGTACAGAGTGATACAATGAAAACCTGATTATTAAGGATTGCCTGACTTATTCCTCTGCTCCTAAATGCCAAGAAGCCCTAGAAGCTTCCACCTGTCCTATGTATCTTGCTGTCTTACATATTCTATTAACACAGCCTTAGATGACAGTATTTTTAGAACCACTAAATGGACTAATTGCCCTGCATTTGACCAATAGATGCAGAACAAGTACCTTGTGGCCGATTGGATGGGTCTTACTGCAAAAGGGAAAACCAAATTGCATCTCTGGTGTTCTGAAGCTAGAGGAGGAAGACAACTCTAGTCAGAGGAGGTTTCCGTGAGGTTAGGAGCTCCCACCTCTCCATCAAACCTCTTCCATGCATATAACTCCAGTCTCTGCTCTGCTAATACTCTTCGTGGGCTCTCTCTGCTCCTGGCAAAGCACAGAGATAGTAGGATTTTCTCCTTGGCAGCAACATCAGGGGACAGTAAGAACTGAATCTCCTGGAAAATACTATTGTGGCCAGTTGACTGACAACACTGAATATCTCACCCTTGAATTTGTCTCACTGATCAGACATTAATCAGCATGATAAAGACTAGTGACATGTAGTCGATTTCCAGAAAAAAAGGGCATTCCTAAAAATATATATATATTTTTCTTTTTTAAAAGGATTTTATCCTTGTAATATTTGTTTTAAAAATTACCTTAGATAGAACCACATGAGTACAGCAGCATATAAATGACAAGTTGTATTTAAACTTTTAAAAATCCTGAGTCTTCCCTTTTGCAAAATGTATCAAGATTTGCCATTCTTGCCTTTGTTCAGTTTATTCCCCCAAGCTCCTTGTTTCACTAACACTAATTATAAATGGATTTTTTGATGGTTCAACTATTCTCCATGGCATAAAGACAGAAGGGCTTCAAGGGAGAAATCACATTTTCTCAGATTTTTTGTTTTCTTATTCTTCTCCTTCTCTCATAAGTGGTTTTGCCTGGCTTTTCAAGCGTTATAAAGTCACAATCTGTTAAAAAAAAAAAAGTAACAGCCACCAGCAGATTAACAATTAATTCAGAACTGTCCACTGAGTGAAGCATAGGATTTCTAGCAGTGCACAAAATTCTCAGTGGGATTTCAGCTCTGGCTTTAGCTGATAGCTGGAAGGAAGTCCAGAAACAGAATTAAGAATGGAACGAAAGTTTTCCTAGGACTGTCAAGAAGATCAATGCAGCCTTAAAATTGCACATTTTAAATGATTAATGTTTAAAGAGAAAAGAATCCATGATTCTTCTTCCCTTTTACAATTCTGAGGTCTTCAATCTCCTCTCTTTACTCTTCTTCTTTTGGGTCTGTGAAAGAACGCATTCATCCAGGGGAGACTGAGATGGGTCAAAGTCTTGTGGCCTGCTTCAGGATATTAAATATCAGCCCGCAGTCAGTTATGTCATCAACAATTGCCGCTTAAGCTGGAGTTAGAGGGGCATCTTCTAAATCAGGACTTCCCTAGGGCACAGAAGAAAGGGTAAAAGTGGTCCATTTGTTATAGAATGAATCAACTCACCACTTACAAAATCAATATTCACAGATGTTGACAGAAAGGAAAGGTGCCTTTAAACAGAATGCTGGCAATCTGGGGAGCTGGGGCACTCAGTGTTCCCCCAACACCTCCTTCTAAGATTCTGCTCGGTCATGAAAGCTTTAAAGGGAAGAAGGGAAGTAACTCAAGTTAATCGTCGAAATGGGGGCTCAGTGTCACCACCATCCTCCACTGCATGCAGGCTCATCGACTTTTTGTGTCCTTGCTCTAAGTTCTCTCTTGTTCATAGTTTGGTCACACAGTTTGTTCATAGTTTGGTCACACAGTTTGTTCATGAGATTACCGAAGGGGAAGCGAGAGAAGAGGTCTGATCATCTGTTAGTTACTTATTCTTCATCTCTACTTCGTTGATCTATGGAAAGAACCAACAAGTTAGGCAAGGCATTGTGTGTGTGCTTGGACCAGAGATGAGTAGAGCCTGGCGGTGCCTTGTTTAGAAATTAGTTAATTTAGTTGCTAAGGTAACAAGGGGTTTCCTACTGAGGGTGGTTTCCTGCAAAGTGCTGCTTCCACATTTTTCAGGGTCCCTTTCCAGTACTCTTGCCTGGAGAATCCCATGGACGGAGGAGCCTGCTGGGCTACAGTCCATGCAGTCGCAAAGAGTCGGACACGACTTCACTTTCACTTTCACTTTCTGAAGACATTAGGAATGTTAAAAACGGACAAAAATGTTTAAATCTGATGCCAGTAGATTTAAAGCCCAAGTGGCTATCTCCAGTCTCAAGAAGATCCTTATATAGGCCATTAGTAGAGAGCACTTTCAAGGCTCCAGGGGAAAAGGCACTCAGAGTAAAAGGTGCTCGTATTATGATCTTTAACAGGCACACTTTGCACACTTCAAGAGGTTGAGGGCAAGGCAAGAAGCACTGGGAAGTGCATCGGTGCACATATATTATGCCATATAAAACTTGTCATGATCATTGGGTTTTTTTTTTTTGATCATCGGGTTTTGTTTGGCAAAGCCTGAATTAGACCCACATGCATTAACTGTTGGAAATGTTTGGAGTCTCTAGATAGAAAACAAAGTGCTGCTGTGTTTACAAATGTTGGAAACAGTGATGGGTGGAATCAAATGGTTTGAAGCCTGGGAGTTGTGGGTGGGAGGGTCTTTAAACACAGTATTAGATACAGCTAGGCTGCAGGTGACATCCTAGGGAGAGTGCACCATCCCATGCCAGGGAAGGTAAGAGCTGACTGCTGTAGGCACAGCATCCATTGATTTCAGGGTCTCTTCTCTTCCTGTCACTGGTCTCTGGAGCTCAACTGCCTGTGTTCGCATCAAGGTTTTACCTCTACAGTAAAACCTTGTTCTGTCTCCGATAATGGAATATTGGCTTTGACAATGTGTTATTTGAACTGGTTCTGGCCTGATCTAGCAAATGAAGCATGATCACTATCCTTGAGCAAACACTTAAATTCCCCTTAAAACTTTGCTAGAGACTTGATCAAAAAGACACAAAGCTTTGGGACCTTGGCAAGTCTTTGAATCTCAGTTTCCCTATACAAATCCTATTAATAATATCTACTTTCTGTGATTGTTGTGAGAATGTGATGGGACTATACATGTATTTTTTTAAGTTAGAAAAAATTGTAACCTAAAAGTTCCTGGAAGTCTCTGTCTCTAGAAACGAAGGAACCATTGATTCACCCTTGGAGAAGTCTTGCTTTTTTTTTTTTTTTTTAAACCAGTGAATGAACAACTTTAGTTCAAAAAGGTAAGTCTCCAGTTTAAGTGCATATACGTATCTCATATACCAAAGTACTTAACATTCCTAACATCTGGAACGTTAGTTGTCTTTATTTATCTAACAAATATTCATATAGCATTTACTATGAATGCTATTGGTCTACACTGTTCTGCAAATATTAACCTATTCACTCTTCCTAACAACTCATTTGACAGGTGTGGACTAAAATTGCTTGCTCAGGATCACACAGCTAATAGAGACTAGAGCCAGGGTTCATGTTCTAGGAGTCTAGCATCGGAGCCCATGCACTTAACCACTATGTCAGACTCCGAGTGTGTTTTTGTTCTGTTCCCCATCAAACCCTAGCACCTAGGAAAACATCTGGACTGTAGCAAGCACTCAGACATACTGAAAGGATAGATATGAGCCTGACTGCCTAGCGCCATTCTAGAGCTTTATACATATGAACTGACTTAATCCTCTCAACAACTTTCAAAGATATTTAGCACTATTTATCAGGGTGGGCATATAATTTATCACCCAAACTAGGACACTGTTAATAATTATAGCAGAACAACAAACATGAGCTAGGGCTGTCCCAGGAAAACTAGGACCTAAATCATCGTTGCTGTTACTATACAGGTGATGAAACTGAAGCACAAGGAGGTTAGTTAATTTGCCCAAGATCACCTATTAGTCAGTGATGGTGGCTAGATTAGAAGCCCAATAGTCAGACTCTGGAGACTTTAGGAGTGACTTTTGGCTACAGGTAAGGGGTAGTGAAACTTAACAGAGGCTGAGTGTTTTCCTTAATGTCACACAACTGGTTAGCTCCAATTCCCCTGCTGTTTCTATTGTGTATACATATTAATACTTCCTTTCTAAGGTCTTTGTACCAAAGAGATCATTCATGAATCTCATTTGTCCTCCAGACCACCTCTGAAGAAAGAAGTTGTCTCCAGGAAACACTCTTATATATGGGACTTTGCTTTGCTAAAATCTTTTGGGAAACACTCAGGCAATACTTATTAAATTTGAATTAACAAATATTTGGATTTCAACCTCAGTTCAGTTTAGTCACTCAGTCATGTCTGACTCTTTGCAACTCCATGGACTGCAGCATGCCAGGCTTTCCTGTCCATCACCAGCTCCTGGAGCTTGCTCAGACTCATGTTCATCAAGTAGGTGATGCCATCCAACCATCTCATCCTCTGTCATCCCCTTCTCTTCCTGCGTTCAATCTTTCTCAGCATCAGGGTCTTTTCCAAGGAGTCAGTTTTTCACATCAGGTGGCCAGCGTATTGGACTTTCAGCTTCAGCATCAGTCCCTCCAATGAATATTCAGGACTGATCTCCTTTAGGATGGACTGGTTGGATCTCCTTGCTGTTTATGGGACTCTCAAGAGTCTTCTCCAACACCACAGTTGAAAAGCATCAATTCTTCGGCACTCAACTTTCTCTGTGGTCCATCTCACACATCCATATGACTACTGGAAAAACCATAGCTTTGACTAGATGGACCTTTGTTTGCAAAGTAATGTCTCTGCTTTTTAATATGCTGTCTAGGTTGGTCATAGCTTTTCTTCCAAGGAGTAAGCGTCTTTTAATTTCATGGCTGCAGTTACCACCTGCAGTGATTTTGGAGCCCCCAAAATAAAGTCTGTCACTGTTTCTGCTGTTTCCCCATCTATTTGCCATGAAGTGATGGAACCAGATGCCATGATCTTCGTTTTTTGAATGTTGAGTTTTAAGCCAGCTTTTTCACTCTCCTCTTTAACTTGCAGCAAAAGGCTCTTTAGTTCTTCTTCACTGTCTGCCATAAGGGTGGTGTCATCTGCATATCTGAGGTTATTGATAGTTCTCCTGGCAATCTTGATTCCAGCTTGTGCTTCATCCAGCCCAGCACTTCTCATGATGTACTCTGCATATGAGTTAAATAAGCAGGGTGACAATATACAGCCTTGACGTACTCCTTACCTGATTTGGAACCAGTCTGTTGTTCCATGTCTGGTTCTAACTGTTGCTTCTTGACCTGAAAACAAATTTCTCAGGAGGCAGGTCAGGTGGTCTGGTATTCCCACCTCTTGAAGAATTTTCCACAGTTTCTTGTGATCCACACAGTCAAAGGCTTTG
This sequence comes from Ovis canadensis, assembly GCF_042477335.2. Classification (NCBI taxonomy): domain Eukaryota; kingdom Metazoa; phylum Chordata; class Mammalia; order Artiodactyla; family Bovidae; genus Ovis; species Ovis canadensis. Next base: position 85,659,582 of record NC_091248.1, read on the forward strand.
GCATAATCAACCTATCAACAGAAAGCTAGGATTTCAACCTAGCTTTCTGTTACTGATTTTTAGTTTAGTTCCATTATGGTTTGGGAGCATACTTTGTACGATTCCAGTTCTTTCAATTGTGTTAATACTTGTTTGAGGGCTCAGAAAGTGTTTTACCTTGGTGAATGTTTCATGTGCGTGTACCGCTGGGGTTGGGGTAGAGTTCTACAAATGAAAGTTAGGTTCAGCTGGCTGATAGTGTCTTTTAGGTCTTCCATTTTTTTATTAGCTTCTGTCTACTTATTCTATCAGTTATTGAAAGGAGTGTTGAAATCAATTATAGTTGTGGATTTGTCTCTTTCTTCTCGCAATTCCAGCGGTCTTTGCTTCACACAATTTGAAGCTCTTTTATTAGGTACACACACAATTACAATTCTGTCAATTAACCTTTCAGCATTATGTAATATCATTTCTGTTCTTGGTAGTATTCCTTGTTCTGAAATCTACAGTGCTTTTCATCCATCCTTTGCTTTTAACTTGTGTATGTATTCATATTTAAAATGGATTTATTAGTTTATTTAGTGTTTTAAAGAACTCAGGAGGGAAAAATATTTCATATTTACATATATTTTATATTAACAGTTACCGCCTATTGCTTTTCCTTCACTCCACAGACACAGATTTCCTTCTGGTATATTTCCCCTTCAGCCTGAAGGACTTCCTTTGATATTTCTTTCAGAGCAGGCTTGCAGGAGACAAATTCCATTAGTTTTTTTCCTCTGAGAATGTTTTTTATTTCACTTTCATTCTGGACTTTTTTTCAGGATATAAAATTCTAGGTAGTCAGGTTTTTTTTCTTTCATCATTTTGAATATATTGTTTCATTGTCTATGTTTTCTGATGAGAATATCTTTGTGGTTTCTAACGAGAATTTCATGATGATTCCCACGATGTCATGTGCCATTTATCTATAACTGCTTTAAAAATTTCGATCTTGATTTCCCTCCCTTTCTCCTCCTCCTTCCCCTCCTCCTTCTTCCTCTTCTCATCCCCTGCCCCCTCCCTCTTCCTCACTTTCTCCTTCCTCTTTTTGGCAATTTGATTATGAAGTGTTTAGGCAGCTTTAAAATTTTTATCCTGTTTTGGGTTGGCTAAGGTTATTGAATGAATCTCTAAATTTATGTCTTTCACCAAGTCTATGAAGTTTTTAGCCATTTACTTTTCTAAGTTTTTTTCTGTGCTGTTTTCTCCTCCTCTTCTCTTGGATTTCCAATTGCATGTACATCCAACCTTTTGATGGCGCCTCACAGGTTCCTGAGTCTCTGTTTGGGGGGTGTGGGTGTTTTTTTAAGTCCTTTCCCTCTGCTCTAGATAATACCTGTTGCTATATCTTCAAGTTGACTAGTCCGTGACCATCCTGCCGAGCCATTGGCCACAGCCCATAAACTGGTGTATGATCACACGTCTGGCCATTTTTCCTTCTAAGTGAAGTGAACAGCTAGGTGCCCTGTCTGAAATTCTGCACACTGAGAGCACTTTCCCTCATCACTCTCCCTCGGGGACGTCCCAGAAAGGCCATTCACTCTGGGGTGTACCTGCATATCAGGCACAGAGCTGTAAGCCAGGCCTAAGTTTTCTCCTTCTCTGTCAGTTTATCCTAGAGAACTCCCCATGGGGCTGTAGGTGCAGGCTGGGAGAGGGCAGGCAGGCCAGCAGGAGTGGGGACTGTGAGCATCTGGGCTCCAACAGATGGGGCGACGCCCACCCACACTGGGGGTGGCCATCTATTTCACTCAGTTCACCCTTTGGCGGCGCTAATCTTTCCTGGAAATACTCACAGAGACATGTCCAGAAATAATGTTTTACCAGCTATCTGGGTATCCCTTGGCCCAGTCAAGCTGAAACGTAAAAATAACCATTCCTGATATAGAAACTTCTGTCTCACTTAAGTTTCAGTATTTTATGAATCTTCCATATAGCAGCCAAGCTTATATCCTAACAAATATACCCATTGACCTGGAGATATATATTATTATGTGAAAAAAGCAAATTGCTGAGCAGCATGTATGCTATGAGCCTACATTTGTAAATATCAAACCACAAAATAACCTATACATATTTGCACATATTCATATATATATCAACTATTACCTCTGATTACCTCAGGTGTAAAAATGGAGAAAAACTGGAGATTAATATATGTTTTTATATATTTGGGTTGTTTCACTTAAAATGAGCAAATCTTATCTTTTATAATCAATTTAACTTTAAAATTTTGTATTTAACTATAAATTATTAATTAGCTGTTACCTTTAATTATAATTACTATTTAGTAATTTTTTAAATATTAAAAAAATTTTTAAGTCTTGATGGACTGTACAAGCAAGGCCCCCATGAAAAAGGTGATGAATAATAAAGAGATAGTAGGCAGATTCTCTAAGATCCTGGTAACATCAGAAAGGTTATAACAGTTCTTGGGGTCACAAGTGCAGGGCCTCAGGCCTCACACCAAAGAAAACGCCGGTCATTTCTTGGCCTGTATTTTCCATGCCAGAGTCACCCTGGGCACTGAGTCCACTGCAGTGACTCAGCTCAGGCCATTCATTATCTGTGGAAATGCTGTTCAACAGCCTGAACATTTGTAAGCCCAACAAACAGAGGGATGGGAGCTAGGACAAGGTGGAGTGAACAGAAGCAGAGAAAGGGTTTCTTTAGGGCTGGGAGCCACGGACCCACAGTCACAGGTACTCTTGGTTCCCATCATACGCTGAACAAAATGTGTTTTCTTCTCATGTGCATGAATTCTTTCAGTGAACATGGGAGCAATGTCATATGCACTGTTCTGCTGAATTCTTAGAGTAGTGCATTCAAGGCAGTGAATCAAGTTTCCACTACAGGGGGATGGGCCTTCTCGGAAGGAGGTAGAACTTTAGGCTCCTGCCTAGAAGGACAAGTCAAGCTTTCATGGTGATAGAAGGGGATTTGTGTCTCTGTCTGGACTCATTTTCCTATTAACAGCTCAGAAGAGTTCCTGCTCGGTGAAGGACGATGAGCTTCTCTGCCTGTGTACATGGACAGAGCTAACCTGACCCACAGAGGTCTGGCCTTTGCCCTGAGCTCCTGATTTCTAGGTTCTGGGAATATGCTGCTTGATGAGAGGGTTTCTGTTTCCCTGAGAGTCTTGGATCACATCAGATAGTCTTAACACTGTGATTTCTGGTGAGGGCTCCAGGCCATGCAGTGTCTGTTACACCTCCAGAGGGGCTGGAGACTAAAGGTCAGCCACTTGGGCAGTCAGCTACATTCATGTGACTGCGTCCTAGTAATAACCGTGAGCTGCCCTGGTTGGCGTATTGTCCACCCTCCATGCATATTGTCACACATCGTTGCCAGGAAAGTTAGCACCATCCACAGCTCCGCTGAGAGAGAACAATTTTTCTGGCCTCTGCCACCTGTCTCTTTTCTTTGCTGATTTAAATCTCTATCCTTTTTTTTTTAATTTTAAAAAACAAACAAACAAACTATCACAGTGACTATCACAGTGTTTGGTGAGTTCTATAAATCCTGGTGGAACTGACGGTAGTCTTGGGAGCCCCCAGACTTGCAATTGTTTTAAGAGATAACAGCGGTATTGTGTCCTCTTTGCTACCTTATACTTTTATGTCCAATCTAGTTGTATATTTGTGTCTGTGTTTGCTACGGCTAGATCTCACTAGGCTTATCAGGAATTAAGGGACAAATCACATCCATGATTGTGACAGAGTATTAGAGACAGATCAGGGAGGTCCCCTTCCTCAAGTCAGTGTGGGGTGAAGCTAGGAATCTCTGGTAGGGGAGGATGAATCAGGAAGTAGATGGGCGAAGTGGGGGCTCTGAAATTCTGACACCTTTTCTCCACATGGAAATCATTCCTTGTTACTCAAACTTGGAGAAGCCACCTTTGAGCTAATAGGTTTCCATATTAAACTTATTTGGGCCAAGGACCCCATCTTATGCATTCATCATTGCACCAAGGACGGTGTAAAGCATAGAGTAAGTGCATACTCCTTAATTTTTAAGTTCATTCTTTGGTATATAATATCTCACAGGGAAAAGAAGAGTTCTAAAGAACTTAAGCTGAAAAGATGTTATGAAGCACTCACTTACTTGTTGCAAATTTTAATCTTTCTCATTTTGGGGGGTTTAACTGGGAAAGAGAATTTTGAAAAGAAAAGCACCCATCCTCTTATTTCATTATCATAAACATTTTCCTATACTATTACATAGCCTTTATAGAACTTGCAATCCCTATTATATATTTGCGGAGTATAATTCATGAGCAAGAGTCATGATCAAAGTATGACATACATACAAAAATAAAAGTGAAAATGTACTAAAGATTTTCCTAATGAGGAAACTGGTAAGGAGCTGACAGTTTAAGGGAGACGTTGAAAATATATTTCTAGATCAGGAATGTTGAAATGAATGTACAAAACAGAGGCAACATCGGCCTGTATCGTGGAGGGAGAAGGTGGTCACTTAAACCTCCACCAGACAGGACAGAATTTGCATGTCTATAGACAATAATTGGGCTTCCCTGATGGCTCAGACGGTAAAGAATCCACCTGCAATGCAGGAGACAGTTTCTATCCCTTGGTTGGGAAGATCCCCTGGAGGCAGGAATGGCTACCCACTCTAGTATTCTTGCCTGGAGAATTCCACGGACAGAGGAGTCCGTGGAGTAGTAAAGAGCTGAACATGACTGAGCGACTAATGCTTTCACTTTCCTTCAGACAGGAATTATCTTGCATTGCCATCAATAACCTACAATTTACAGAGTAACAAAACAACTCCCATAGAATCAGAATCTGGTAACCCCCAGAGGGGCATCCTCTAGAGTATAAACAATGCACAGTTTCCAACCAAGCATAAAATTTCCCCTAGACACTAAACAAAGGCAAGAGTAAAGCTAATACCAAAATACGCACCAGCTTAGAATAAGATGGGAAGAATTCAGTTTTCACAAAGAAGTTGAAAACCAAAGTACTGCCACTTTAGAGGGTTACCAGCACTGTGCTTCATGTTTTATTTGCCTCAGAATGCAACTGGGATGTTGATTTGCAAGTCCAGCCCATGAATTTTAGTTGTCTTCTAATCCCTGTAATATTTCCATTATGTGTGATAACCTTTCATGATATTATTATGGTTAATACTTCAGTGTAGGAACATTTTTTTCAGTTGTGTGCCTTTCTCTCTTTATCTTTTTGTTTCCATCTATTTGCACGGTTTACCCTTTTCATTATTTAAAATAGGGACTGAGAATATGATGGATTGTGACGCTGATGGGCCTGCATGAGTTGTCCCATCTGGAGAATCGCAGATTCTTGAGGAGCTTTTGTAGTATCAGCTATTGGCAGAAAAGATGAAATTTCAAAGTTATATTTAAAATTGAGTGTTGTGCTCCATTAGGGGTCTTGGGAGAGGTTATACGTTAAGAATTAACTAACATTCATCGGATGTGAACACCTACTATGGCCTTTATTCTGTAGTTCAAAGTCGTAAGGTGAGAGACCCTCTGTTGGCCAGAGTTCCTTCTGGTCCTCCTCCCAGTTTACATAGCAAGAGAATTGTTTGCAACTGCTCAAGCTGCCCTTCAGAAAATTCAAGTCAGGGGAGAACCCAGCACCCTAAATTACCCAAAGAGGATTAATGCTCAGAGGATGAATAAATAATGTATCCCTTTTACTAAAATTAGATTATGACTCTGAGCCCCCATCCTGCCCAACAGGAAAATGACTTTTTGCCTTCTCTGGGAACTCCCACCCTCAGATGACTCGAAGGCCTTTTAGGGATGTTTGTTCAATAGAAAATGTCAATCTAGCTGCTGTCGCCTGAGGAAGAAAAGAACGGAAAATTGGCTCAGGCAGGAATTAAATTCTTTTCAGCTAGTGCTACTTATCGCCACTAGGTGTCGCTATTGAAATCCAAGTCACCCACCAGTTCGTGCAGTCAGTTGTGTCCTACTCTTAAGATCCCATGGCTTTGTCATTTTCCTGTTGTTTTCGTTTTTTAATAAGAACGTACACAAAACTTAAATGTAAAATACTGTTGCAAAACATCATGATATAATAAGGTCATAATTTACAAGAGAAACTTGGATATGTTAGTACATATAGGGCTTGCTGTTTCATCTACGTGCTGCGAAGCTGGGACCCTTACCGGTTTATATTACAGACTTTGGCGAAGCAGGTGGGCAAGAATGGGGAGCACACGTCTGGAATATAAGAGCTTTGAGAAACTAGACTATTTGCGGGGGGGGGGGGGTGCGGGGATTAGTTTGGACCTCTGTGCGTTTTTCTTTCTTTTCTACTGAACCATTGCCACTAACAAATAAACATGCTTCAATAGCTCCCATTTAAAAAAAAATCCTCCTTGGACCCTACATCACCTCCAGTTTCTGCCTGATTTCTCTATTCCCATTCACAGAAAAATTCATGAGTTGACTGTACTCACCGTCTCTACCTCTCCTGTTTCCTTTCTCATCAGTCTTTTATTCCCACCCTGTCCCCTGACAAACATTCTTTTTTCCATGTCGCCAGTTTTAATGGCCAGTTGGTTCGCCGTCTTCATCCATCTTGACTGTCATTGCCTCGGTTGATTCAACCTAGTTCAGCTGAAACCCTCTCGTCTCGGTGCTCTCTTCTGACTTACCTCCCACCTCCCTGCCGAATCCTCACCCCAGGGTCTGTCACTGGATTATTCTCCAGGGCTGGGTTTGGACGTCTCCTTTGGTTATGCCCACTCCCTTGGGGATCTCATTCCAGCCCTGTGGCTTTGGATACCATCTCTACACTATGACTCTCAGATTAGCATCGACTCCCTGACCTCTCCCCTCAACTCCAGCCTCCTTGTCCAGCTCCTGTTTGACACCTCCTCTTCATCGTCTGACAAGTGTCTCAAGCTTGACATACCAACAACCTAACTTTTACTTTCCCTCCAAAACCTGTTTCTCCAGTCTGACCCATTTCATCCAGTGTCTTTGCTGGCCAGTCACTCAAGCCAAATACTAGAGAAATCCTAGACTCTCCTCTCCCAGATTTCATCGTCAAATCCAATCCAACAACTTCTTTTGGCTTTGCCTTCAAAATGTATTTGAACAGATCCTTTCTCACCATCTTCACGATCACACTTCTACAATTCACATCACTACCATTTCATTGATGATACTGACCCCCCTGCTCTGACCTTGCTCAGCACACCAGTAGCTTACGGTGAACGGTGTCAGATTCGTGATCTCTGAAGAAGAAGACTTAGCTTCAGGACCAGGAACCAGGGACCATGCTTGATCATTCAAGAGCTTTTGTGTAGCAGAACTTTATTAAAGTATGAAAAGGGATAGAAAGTTCCTGACATAGACATCAGAAGGGGGATGGAGAGTGCCCCCCTTGGTAGTCTAAGCAAGGGAGATATATACTTTTTAAATTAGTTATTACAATAAATCAAAAGAATATCTCAAGGTTGTGAATATCTTACTAGACCCACTCCCATAAATTACATTTTAAGATAATAGGATTAGCCAGAAGGTTTTCAGGAAGGAGAAACTGTCCTTAAGCAAGATACCTTGCTGTTATATAATCCTTAGTACAGAGTTTAAACTGAGTTGTTTGTTGTGTGATCATCAGTTCCGGGCTTAAAGAAAAAAATGTTTTATGTGACTAAGACTAAGGAATGTAGAGAAAAATAAAGATATTTGTCCTTTTCTGCTCCTTGAGAATTCCAGACCCCTATCTCTGCTTTGAGAGCCCCCGACCCCTTTCTTCTCCTTGGGGACCCCAGACTTCTAATCAGCCTGCCTAGGAATTGACTCTCTCAACTCCACGCATAATCCATTCTTCACATACAATCCGTGGCTGGCAGAGGGAACTTTTAACAAAATTAATCAGATCAGGTTGCTCCCCTGCTCAAAACACTTCAATGGCTTCTATTTCACTGAAAATGACCTCCAAATGTCTTACCATGGCTAGTCTAGATCTTACCTGCCTGGCTTCTGGTTATTTCTCCTACTTTATCCTCCATGACTCTCTAATCCACTCACCTCACTCTAGTCAGAGTGGTTTCCTAACAGTTCCAGGAACCATCATGGAGACTTTCACTAGTCACCCCTTCTGCTGAGAATTCTCTTCTCCCTTCATGGCCTGGCTCACGTATTTAAGATGGCATTTCCCCCTATCCACCCCCTGCTTTAATTCTCTTTATAGCACCCATTCACATCTGACAGGACCTCTGGCCACCCAAGTAAGAGGTTTTGATGACTTGAAGTCAGTGATATACTCTCCATCACTGGTTTGCCATCATGCCTTGGGTCCTGAGTCACTCCAAGAAGGAAATCTCTGTCCGTTGGCTCACTCTAGAGGTCCCGGGCCAGCACTATAACCCTTTGGTGGCATAGCTCTTTGGGTGTAAGCATGCAGAAAGGAAGTAATTTTCCCCAAGATACCCCTTAGAGCCAAGGTGGCTTTATCCCCAGATGTCTTGAGGAATCATCCCTCCACCCTGATCTATGGGTCTTGGAGTTGACATAGAGGGAATCTTTTTCTTTCAGCTCAGACTCAAGACTTGGCCCATTTCCTACCAAAAGATTTGACATTTCTTGAGGGTGGAGACAGAATCATTAGTTGTTTTTTTTAAAGCATGATTAAATAAGCTAGACATCAAAGTGATAAAAAGTGCAATCTACTACCACTAACCTGCAAATTTGTAAGGTACTATTAGCTCATAGACAGAAGGCAAGCAACAAAATTAACTGCTATACCTAGCTTCTTTCTTTTGGAAAACAAGTCAAAACGTAGGTGCCTTTTTATGTTTTAGATTATGTGCTAATTATCCCTGCTGTTAAAAAGGATAGGGAAAAAATCTCTTGGGTATAGTTTCCTGCCAGGGAGCGTGAGATGGCATGAGGTTGGCAGGGCGGGAGGAAGGTCTCCCCAGGAGAAGCATGACTCTGCATACTGACTAAAAGGTCAGGGAAAAAGCCAGTGTCATACACTGACTTTGTGAGGGGTTGGTGCAATTAAATGTGATTGCTGTACTCTTTGTTCCTGCCTAAGGAGACTGTTCTAAGCCCTCTCTAGCCACTTGTTTTGAAACCTTGGCTCTGCTCCTTACAGTTTAGCACAGCAACATTTTTAAAAGACAGAACAACAATTTAAAAACAGGACTGATGTTAATAGATTTTATAGTGGCTTATTTATGGAGAAAGCCCTGAAAATTGCCCAAGGCTATTTTCCTTTAGCACACTGCCAGGATGAATGATTGGTATTTAATTATTTACAGAGTTCTTTGCCGTCGCTTTCATTTGTTTTTCTCCACAGCACCCTGGTACTGATGGCTTCAGATGGGATAATGTATAGGAAAGAGTTTAAAGTACAGAAAGTCAAAGTTTATCGTTATATCATTATGATAATTATATGATAATCATTATAATAATATCCTCCGACTTTCTTACTTTCAACTCTTTCCTATACATTATCCCATCTGAAGCCGTCAGTACCAGGGTGCTGTGGAGAAAAACAAATGAAAGTGAAGGCAAAGAACTCTGTAAATAATTAAATACTTCTACTCTCCCCTGTGGGCTTCCCTCGTATCTCAGTTGGTAAAGTATCTGCCTGCCTGTAATGCAGGAGACCCGGCTTCGATTCCTGGGTTGGGAAGATCCCCTGAAGAAGGAAATGGCAACTCACTCCAGTATTCTTTCTTGGAGAATCCCATGGACAGAGGAGCCTGGCAGGCTACCATCCATAGGGTTGTAAGAGTTGGACATGACTTAATGACAAACAGATTCTTCTCTATAACACTGTTAATCTTTCCAGAAAGCAGAGGTTGGAAAGCAATGGGATAACCGAGACTTGCTCCATTTCAGAGAAAAAGTTAAGAAATAGACAACACAGGCATCTTCCTGAAACTGCTCTCTGACAATGATGTACAGAATCTCCTAAGAGCCCCACTTCCGCTGAGCATGTGTATGCATGCCCGTGTGTGCAGAAGTGCACACGTCATCTCCTCACAGCCCTGGGAAGAAAGGTCAAAGGTCTGGAAGGATTTTCCATTGCAGGGATCCCTTTGCTGATGCTGCGGAGTTCCCGCTCATGGCCAGTTTCTCATTAGTTTTACCACTAATTTCACCATTAACTTCTTTGTCAGTCACTAACTAGCTCATTCCCTACACAGACTGGTCCTTCACAGAAACCATCTCTTTCTCTAGCGTCACCCCTTCCACTGATCCGTAAAGTTACTAATTAATGTAATAGGTGACTGACAGCTTGTTCTCTGTAGCGACACCCTGGCTCTTCCCTCGATGCCCGAGGGTCTGTGACTTCCAGCCATACCATACTGCGCATCCCCTGCTTCCCGGGGCAGGGAGGGACTGGTATGTAAACCATCAGAGTGTTCCAGGCTGTGCTGTTGAATATTTCACACTCTCTTCTCGATGTGGCTCATTTTATAAGAACAGGCAGCCTGAGCTTGCTCATGCCTCACCGTTCTAGTTTGAGCGCATTCAAGGCCACCGGTGGAAACTTGCATGTCACTCATCAAGGACTGTATAGGCACCCCCTTGTTTGCAATGCCTCAAGGAGTCATTGAGCCAGAAAAGGAGAAACATCTACTACCTGGGAAAATGAAACCAACCTGGGACCTTCTGAAGGGGAGCAGCTGGGGGTGGGGCAGAAAGGGAGAGTGGGAGTCTTCATCCTTCCTGCGTTCCAGGGAGAGACACTTTCTCCAGGAAAGGTGCCAGGGATCGAAAGGAGGGATGGGATGGTACTACCCAAACCCCCCATCTCTCCACCCCTGCTGGGCAGCTCAACAGGGGCACTTCTCTGCTTTTGCCTGGGTGGGGGTCATACTGAGTGTCTCTGTGCTGATCAAGGCTAGCACTTACTCTCTCTTTCCTTTGTGTTGAGGATGGTATCAGCAGTTGAGAGCACAGGATTGAATCCACCTCACGTGTACCAGGAGAGGGATACTAAAGTCTCAAGGTCCCACCATGGCAGGGATGCTGCTGCTGGTCTCTTATATATATATATTTATTTAAATTGACTGATGATTGCTTTACAACATTGGTTTGATTTCTGCCATACATCAGCATGAATTAGCCATAGGTGTACATATGTCCCCTCCCTCTTGAACCTCAATGCTAGTCTTTAGGGCAGCTTTTTGTGAATTACTTGGAGAAGGAAATGGCAACCCACTCCAGTGTTCTTGCCTGGAGAATCCCAGGGACAGAGGAGCCTAGTGGGCTGCCGTTTATGGGGTCGCACAGAGTCAGACACGACTGAAGTGACTTAGCAGCTCCAGCAGCAAAGGCACCCCTTCCTCCAGTCTCTAGACTGCCATCTGCTGGAATGCTGTTGCAATAGACGTGCACGTAAACAAGGACCAGAACAGTGTCCTTGAGCCTCTCACAGTGTGGTGGGAGGAAGTGGAGGAAGGGACCATAGTGAGGCGTGGTGACTTCAGTGGAAAACAAAACCACACAGTCCTGCAGAACTGGCATGTGGGTGGTGGCAGTAAAAGTGTACTCCAGTCCTGAGACCCGGAACAGATAGACGTGGCAGTCTGGAGTTTAGCTGTGCATGGGCCTGACAGTGGCCTGGCTCTGGACTTGGCCCTAGTGTCCCAGGCTTCTCTGAGGCTGCCAGCACATCAGCAGAGGGGGAAGGAAGGTTCCATGTGTTGGGGAGCAGAGGTGGGGTCCACTGCTGGGGAGCAGCGATTAGGAACCCATCTGCAGCAGGGGTATGTTGCCCTGGGTCTCGGCTGGAACCAGAAGGTTCTTTCGGGGCCGGGGGTGAGTGTTAGGGGTCCTGCAATGCTGCAGGCTAAGTTTAAGCCAGAGGAATGCTGTTTTGTTGCTATCATCATGGTCAATTCTGCTCCCAGGACTCTGACCTGGGAAAACACTTTGTAAACCATGAATGCTTGTCATATCCTTGAATGCTCTTTATCATCCCCAAAGTAAACTAGTTTCATCATTTTTCTCTCCTTCCTCTAGACCACTGCTAACCACCCATCTGTACCTCTTTTCTCTGGCCAAGGTTACCTTACTGCCGTAAACAGAGTAGAGAATAGACTGGCAAAAGAATAAGATTCAAGAGACCACTCTTCTCTAAATCCTTCCAAGGAGAAACTGAAAGAGCACAGAAACTGTTGAACTTTAGACCTTGTGTGCTAGACTTGTATTTTTTAAATTTAAAATTATAACTTTTTTCTTTTTTTCAAATAATTTTTTTTAAATTTAAGTATAATTTACAATGTTGTATTAGCTTCAGGAGTATAGCAAAGTGATTCAGTTATAAATATATATGTATATTCTTTTTCAGATTCTTTTCCATTATGGGTTATTACAAGATATTGAATATTACCAGGTATCTTCATTGGTTATCTATTTTATGTATAGTAGTGTGTATATGTAAATCTCAAACACCTAATTTATCACCCCACTCCCTGTATGCTCTTTGGTAACATAAGTTTGTTTTCTATGTCTATTTGTGTTTTGTAAATAAGCTCATTTGTATCATTTTTTAAGACTTCACATTTAAGTAATATCATATGATATTTGTTTTTCTTTGACTTACTTCACTTAATATGCTAGTCTCTTGGTTCATCCATGTTGCTGCAAATGGCATTATTTCATTCTTTTTTATGGCAGAGTAATATTCTATAGTATATATATACCACAGCTTTTTTACCCATTCATCTGTCAGTGGACATTTAGGCTGCTCCCGTTTCTTGACTGTGGTAAACAGTGCTGCTATGAACACTGGGGTGCATATCTCCTTTTGAATTAGAGTTTTCTCTGAATATATGAGAGTTTTCTAATAATATATTAGAGTTTTCTCTGAATCCCAGGAGTGGGATTGCTGGATCATATGGTAATTCTAGGTTTAGTTTTTTAAGGAGCTTCCATACTGCGGCTACACTAATTTATATTCCTACCAACAGTGTATAAAAGGGATCCCTTTTCTCTGCACCCTCTCCAGCATTTATTATTTGTAGACTTAATGATGGCCATTCTGACTGGTGTAAGGTAATACCTCATTGGAGGTTTTTTTTCTATTTTTATTTTTTAATATAAATTTATTTATTTTAATTGGAGGCTGATTACTTTACAATATTGTATTGGTTTTGCCATATATCCACATGACTCATTGTAGTTTTGATTTGCATTTCTCAAATAATTAGTGATACTGAGCATCTTTTCCTGTTTGCGTGTCTTTTAACGTCAGCTTTCATCACTGAACAGTCTCCATGACCCCTATAATTTATATATCTTTATTTTTAATTCTCCCAACAACCTTGCCAAGTAAGTGCAGTTCACAGAATAATAATGGCCCCCCCCCCAAATTGTCTGTATCCTAATCCTCAGAAACCATAAATATGTCACCTTACATGATGAGAGGGACTCTGCAGAGGTGACGGAGTTAAGGACGTTGAGTGAGAAGAGCTCCTGGATTACCCAGGTGGGCCCAATGTCAGCACGAGACCCTTATTAATAAAATTGGGAAGTGGCAGGGTCAGGGTCAGAGAAGGAGATGGGACCGTTGGAGCAGAGCAGAATGATGTGAGGTGGGAGAGGCTCAGCCTGCCATTGCTGCTTTGAAGGTGGGAGGGGCCACCAGCCAAGGAATGCGGGCAACCTCTGGAAACCTGCAGGAATGTAGCCCTGCTGCGGTCTTGATTTTAGCCTAGTGAGACCCATTCTGGACTTTTAACCTCCAGAATTATAAAGTAAATCTGTGTAAAGCCACCAAGTTTGTAGCAATTTGTTAGGGCACTAAAAAACTAAGACAGTAGATTCATCGAAAGAAAATAAATTATCAGTTAAACCTTGCCTGGAGATTCATGAAAGAAAACCAGAATATCTGAATTCTCCTGCAGAAATACTTAACTTTAAGAAAATTAACAAAAGCATCACTCTTTAGCTTGTTTATTCACTTGGTTGAATTTGTAATGTATCCTAGGTACCCTTGGGCTTCCCTGGTGGTGCAAATGGTAAAGAATCTACCTGCAATGCAGGAGACCCTGGTTCAATCCCTGGGTGGGGAAGATCGCTTGGAGAAGGGAATGGCAGCCCACACTAGTATTCTTGCCTGGAGAATCTCCGTGGATAGAGCAGCCTGGTGGGCCACAGTCCATGCGGTCACAAAGATTCAAACACGAATGAACAGCTAATCACAGCACAGGTTCCCTTAGTAATACATTGGTCATAAAAAATGCACAACATCATTAATCATCGGGGAAATATAAATTAAAACCATAATGAGACAGTACCTCACATCCACTAGAACTGTTAAAATTTGAGACTGAGCATACAAGTGTTGCTGAGGATATGGACAAACTGAGACCCTCATAAACTCCTTGTAGGATGTTATATAGTACAGCCACTCTGAAAACCTGTTTGGCTGCTTTTTATGAAAATAAATATACATTTATCCTATTATTCATCAGTTCCACTCCTAGATATGTTTTTAAAGGTATATACATTTATCAAAACTCAAGCTGTTCACTTACAACCTCTGTACATAATTTATGTCTCAAGTTTTGAAAAAAAAACAGGAGTTGAAATGAGAGAAAAAAGACTCCTCTTCTCACACACTGGGGTTCTTGGAATACTCCTTGTGCATGGAATTAGGGTTCTTTTTTTTTTTAAGAACCCCATGGACTACAGCCTACCAGGCTCTTCCGTTCATGGGATTTTCTAGGCAAGAGTACTGGAGTGGGTTGCCATTTCCTTCTCCAGGGGGAATTAGGGTTCTTAAAAGGGAGGTGAGTAGAGTGGGTGGAAAGAGCACCAGGCAGGAACCAGAAGCTTCTTTCTGGTCTAGTCCCTTCCTAGACTCATCCATATCACCTTGTGGAATTCACTCCCGCTCCCTGAGTCTCAAATCATCCTCTGCAAAGTAAATGAGCTGCATTAAATGACCTCACATTTTCCTTCTAATTCTAAAAGTCCATGTTTTTACCATTTCAAATGGTAAGTCAAACTTCTTTAGAAGATTCTAGTTGACAGAGCACTGCTTTTCCAACACACTCTGATTATAATCTGTGATTCTTTTCATTCCGGTTCATCAGTTAGCATGATTCTGAGAGATGACATTTTGCTAAGGGAAACTTGAATCCACTTTATCAGTTTCTAGGAGCATATCTTTGAGAAAAGCAAGTGTGGACCACCTACATTTAGATTATGGGCATTTTCCATATTCATACAGCATATATGTGTATATTAATAGAGACATGGGGATTACTAAGAACATGCTCTTTAAAAAGTTTTTGAGCAACTAATAATTATCAAAGATGTTGGCCTCTGCCACACATCACCACAAATCAGCCACAGGTATACATATGTCCCTTCCCTCCTGAGCCCCCTCCCATCTCCTGCCCCTAACCCACCCCTAGGTTGTCACAGAGCACTGGGTTGAGCTGCCTGAGTCACACAGCAAATTCTCAGTTGCTATTTTACATATGGTAATGCATATGTGCTGGGCTGTGCTTAGTCAAAAAGTTGTGTCCGACTTTTTGCGACCCCAGTGACTGTAACCCACCAGCTTACATGGGGTAGCCTTTGGGATTCTCCAGGCAAGAATACTGGAGTGGGTAGCCATTCCCTTCTCCAGGGGATCTTCCCAACCCAGGGATTGAACCCAGGTCTCCCAAGTTGCAGGCGGATTCTTTACTGTCTCAGCCACTCAAGAGAAGCTCAAGAATACTGGAGTTGGTAGCCTCTCCCTTCTCCAGGGGAACCTTCTGACCCAGGAATCAAACTGGTGTCTCCTGCACTGCAGGTGGATTCTTTACCAGCTGAGCTACCAGGGAAGCCCAGTAATGTATATATTTCCATGCAATTCTCTCAGTTTATCCCAGTCTCTTCTTCCCTCACTGTGAATAGAATGATACTCAGAAAAAAAAGAAGAGCTTTAGTTATTGGTAATGAAATATTTTAGATTGATATATAATCCCTCATTGGAAGTTCAAGGAGAGGCAAAGAGTGTAATTTTTTAGCATATTGTAAAATATTAGAATTTTAAAATTAAAATGTTACATCACTTTAATAAGGTAATTCATAGAATATACTTACTATAGTAATTTGATATGTACCATCATACTGAAAATATATGAATATTAAAAAAATAACCCTATGTTTATATGCACTTGATAACTTGGCATTGAAATATATAAAACAAAAATTGACAGAACCAAAAGCTTTGGGCAAAAGGGTAAAGAAAAAAAAAAGCTTTGGGCAAAAGGGTAGTGTGACACAGTCAAAATAGCACCAGCCTGATAGGCTCTGTGGCCTGAGACACGCCACTGACCTGTTCAGATGGCACAGTGACATCTGTGCTGCCTGTTTCCCCAGGGTTGGTTAAAATTGAAAGGAGATCTTGTCACATAGGTAAAGCACATTTTCACTTGTAAAGTCTTGTGCAAGTATAAGTGGTTTGTTCATACTGAGAATGAGGAGAGGAGAGGAGCAAGTGTCTGGGAGGGGACAGACAACTGTTGAGGTCTGATCAGTACCAATCACTGCTCTGATGCGATGCAGGAGATAATGAGGAGGACGGTTTCTTAAGGACTCGGGTATAAAGGCATTTTAGAAACATACCACTGGTTGCAGTAGACTCATGGTGATTCTTTTTTTTTTTTAGTATAAATTTATTTATTTTAATTGGAGGTTAATTATTTTACAATCTTGTATTGGTTTTGCCATACATCAACATGAATCCGCCACAGTTATACATGCATTCCCCATCCTGAACCCCTCTCCCTCCTCCCTCCCCATACCATCCCTCTGGGTCGTCTCATTGCACCAGTCCCAAGCATCCAGTATCATGCATCTGGCAGTCTCTCAGCCCATCCCTAGTTTGTGACTGAAGAAAGCCCAACCCCACCTCATCTGCAGGGAGACTGACCTTTGGTTTGCCAGGCCTGATTGGGAAGACTCAGCAGAGCCCAGTGTCCACAGCTGGAGGTGGGGGAGGAATCGCAGCGAGTGCTTGTGTAAGCATTGCCAAGGCTCTGCACCATGTGGAGTGAGGATTGAGGAGGGGTGGGGGTGGGGGCCATTGGGTGGGAAGGTGGATGGGTAGACAGATGACACAAAGGTACCTTTACAGCAGAGATGGGAGGTTGGAGAGCCTAAGGTGGGGGAGAGGGGAAGCATGCGGAATGACTCCACAGAGCAGAGACTTTCCCAGCAGATTGAATATTTGATGCTGTTATTCCCCCGCTGCTATAGTTCCAGGACCTAAGACAGTGTTATCTATGGAGAAAGTGCTTAATCAATATTGGCTGAATGAACTGAATGGATGCATAGTAAAAGAGGGTCAAAAGACAGCATTGGCAGTGCCCCACCCCTACTGTGCCGGGAGCAGGAAGAGAGTCCAGGTCATCCCTCCAGTCTAGGAGTTAGGAATAGAGAAGCATTCAGCAGGCAAATGCAATCAGATACCTAAAGTATCAAATCATGAATAGTTTTTTCTGACTATACACACCCAGGAGGCATCTGTGATTCTTTCCTTTATTTTACAGTTAAGGATCCCCAAGAGCAGCACCCTCAAAATGTTTTATGAATTGTTCTGTTTTCACCATGGCTTTCACCCTAAGCTCCATCGTCTCCCATCTGGACCAGAGACGAGCTCCTGAAGGAAAAGCCTCCAAAAAGGGAAGGAAGGCTGCAGAAATATTCAACAGGCCTTTCATCTTGAGCTTTAATATTTGTCCCATCTTTCCATTCTACCCTAAATGCCATCAGCATAATAAGACAAGCTCAGACTTCTGGAGAATGAAAAGGATAAACTAATAGCTACTGAGTGCTCTACTACATATCAGGCACTAAGGACTTTATAAATATCATCTCACTTAAAGCAATATTTCTAAAAAACAACAGGAATAAAGAAAATATAAACTGTGTATGAGTTAGACATTTAAGATGAAATAACACAAAGGGTCAGCTTATCAAATCAGATTCATAGGAGTTAGAGATCTTGCCCAGTAAAAAGAGTTACTAATAATTTCAAGAATACAGATAATTTTGAAATACAGATAAATCCTAGAGATCGTGGTCTATGAAAGCTGCTCTCTGGGTCTTTTTTTGCCAAGTTAAGTTTTTCTCTGGCCCAGATTTAACATATGATGCCTTTAAGCAATGCATGCTGTCATCACTAAAACAGAAACAGCTTGGCTTATGAAACATCTCAGTCTTCTACTCATATAGTTACATAGTTTGCATGTCACTTTCCAAGGAGCCCATAAATCCATAGGCTCCAGCTGTGCTTATCACAAGCCATCCTAGACTGACCAGGTATATCCTTCTAAAAAGTTTTTCATAGATAAAAACTCTTAGAAGGAAGTACCCATTAGTTTCCCTCCAGGAGGTCTATCATTAGCATATTTGCAAGGAGCTTTAATCAGCTAACTAACTTTTTTCTCCCTCCGGTCCTTCCCCCCTCATTCCATTCCCTCCTTCCTGTTTTTCTTGTCGGTGGCTTCTCAGGAAAAGAGGGGAAATAGCCCTTCTAACTTCTTTTTTTCCTCCAAGGAATAGGTTCTGATCCTAAGAATTCCACTGAAAGCAGGGCAGTAACAGTCTGGAGGTTACTTTCCTATGCCCTCAAAGCCTTTCACCTCAAGTGAACTCTGCTCCTATCGGGGGAGCCAGCGCAGACTGGCAGCTTCTCCTTAACCAGCCTCTTAGCTCTTTGGCTTTCAGACCAGTTTCTCTGCTGCAGAGTTCATATATCTCACCACTAACTATTTCTATCACTAAGCTTACATTTGGCTATTTTTCCACATAGTTCTTAGGTTTTTATTGTGTTTTAAGGATTTACCTTTCAAACAGCTCTTAATAGCAATGTTTTATTCCTTTTGTTCCATTGACCAACATCTACCACCACCAACCAGCAGGGTTAGGCTGATATAAACAGTGTTAGCACACTGAGTGCCAGTTCCATTCAAATGCTATTGAAAGCCCACCAGATGCCTACTCAGTACTGAGGGTGAAAAAGGCATGGTCTCTGCCCTCAGGGAACTCACAGTCCACTGGGACAAAAAACGTGTCTACCCCCAAATCCTCCAACATCATGGAGCCACCCTGCCTTTAATATCTGAGTAAAAATGGCTTGTGTCCTCAAAGAAGATGTAACGACAATTCTCTCCCTAATGGTATCCTGGAATCAACTGAAAACAAACATTTGTTCTCCTTAAGCACCAATAAATAAATAGTAACAGTGGAATGTGCTTGGTGCTGTAATATAAGCAGAAGGAGGAAGTCATTAGCAAATTCAAACTGGGGATGTGAAAGATGGCTCACAGAGGAGGTGATTGTTCAGCTGGCTCAGATGAATGACTAGGAATTTATTACGTGGGAGAAGGGCATTCCAACCAGCAGGCTTAATGTATGTGCAAGATAGAGCTATGAAAAACAAAGAATATTTAGGGAGCTCCCAATGGTTAAGTACGACTGAAGCATACTTCAGTCGTACTTAAAAGAGGAGCATGAAAAGTGGCAAAGGTGGTGTGATAAACAAAACACAGCTCACTGTCCTCAGCATTTTCTAAACGTAAAAGCAAGTCTGGGATAATTATCCAAAACAATTGACAAGCATCCCAGTCAGGGCCAGGACTAGGGTGAAGGAAGTGAGGAACTTGTCTTGGCTACAAAGATAGACAATATTTTAACACAAAATTTCAAGCAAAGATAGGATCAATGTTACAGGGTTTTCCTTTTGCCTCAAGCCCCAGTATGACTCTGCAAGGTACTTCTTTATCTGAAATTTTGGCATTTGTTCATAATGGATTTTTTGGCAATGAATTTGATTTTTTAAAAAAAGTATTACTGAAGTTTTATTTGTCCTAATGACTGAGTTTTCTGACCACTCTCTTAAAATTTTTGCATCTGAGTTCTTTGCTCACCTCGCCTCAGCCCCAAACCTGGTTCCATCTAAACTTTGTCCATTAGCGTGTGTGAAAGACAGAGCATGTCACCCTGGCATAAAAGCATCACTTTTCTGATAATAATAAGCAATAAAATTCACAACACTGGGTGACTGATGGGAAATGGAAATAAGGGAAAGAGAGGAATCAGGAATTTAATCAGGGAAAATAGCATTGGGATTCCTCAAAAAAATAAAAATGGAACTACCATGTGATCAACAAGCCCACTTCTGGGTATTTGTCCAAAAGAATTGAAAATAGGGTCACAGGAGAAATCTGTACACCCGTGTTAATAGTAGCATTATTCACAATAGCCAAGAGGTGGAGGCAACCCCAGGGTCCATTGACAGAAAAATGGAAAAAGAAAATATATATACATACAGTAGAACATTGTTCCTTCATGTGTGATATTATGCCTTGAAAAGAAAATCTGTCACATGCTACAACACAGATGAGCCTTGAGGACATGATACTATGTGAAATAATCTGGTCACAGAAAGACAAATATTATATGATTCTACTTACACAAGGTTCTAAAGTACTGAGGTTCATAGAAACAGAAAGTCGAATGGTGATGGTGATTACCAGGGGCAAAGGGGAGGGGGGGGATGGACAATTGTCTAATGGGTGCAGAGTTTCAGTTTCGCAAGATGAAAAAGCTCTGGAGATCTGTTTCACAACACTGTGAACACATTTAACGCTACCAAACTGAGTACCGTGTTATAGGCGTCCCCAGTTGCTCAATCAGTAAAGAACCCACATGTAATGCAAGAGACTGCCAGAGAGGCAGGGTTTGATCCCTGGGTTAGGAAGATCTCCAGGAGAAGGAAATAGCAGCCCACTTCAGTATTCTTGCCTGGGAAATCCCATGGACAGAGGAGCCTGGGGGGCCACAGTTCATGCGGTGACAAGAATTAGACATGACTTAGTAACTAAACCATCACCACCTACATACATACACTTCCTGTGTCTGTCTGTTGAGAGGGCCTAGGAGAAATGACACCACAGTGCAAAAGAGGATCAGGATCCAGTTACTGTCAAGACCAATAGCTTTATTTATTTCAATTATTTTTCTTTTTGTTGAAACATACTTGATTTAAAATATTGTGTTGGTTTCAGGTATACAGCAAAGTGATTCAGTTATATATGTGTAAGCCATATATATTTCAGATGATTTTCCATTATAGGTTATTACAAGATTTGGATATTGTTCTCTGTATTATACAGTAAATCCCTGTTGCTTATCTCTTTTCTATATAGTGGTCTATATCTCTTAATCACATACTCCTAATTTATTCCTCCCCCTGTCCTTTCCCCCTTTGGTAACCAAAAGTTCGTTTTCATGTCCATGAGTCTCTTTCTGTTTTTTAAGTAGACTCATTTGTATAATCTCTCGTTCATTTATTTAAACTTTTTATTTTGTATTGGGGAATAGCTGATTAACAATGTTGTGACAGTTTAAGGTGGACAGCAAAGGTACTCAGCCATGCATATACATGTATCCATTCTCCCCCAAACTCCCCTCCCATCCAGGCTGCCACATAACGTTGAATAGAGTCCCATGTGCTATACAGTAGGTCCTTGTTGGTTATCCGTTTTAAATATAGCAGTGTGTACATGTTCATCCCAAACTCTCTATCTGTCCCTTCCCCTCATCCTTCCCCTCAGCAACCATAGGTTCATTCTCTAAGTCTGTGAGTCTCTTTCTGTTTTGTAAGTAAATTCATTTGTATCATTTCTTTTTAGATTCTGCATATAAAGGACACCATAAGGTATTTCTCCTTCTCTGACTTTCTTCACTCAGTATGACAATCTCTCAGTCCATCTGTGTTGCTGCAAATGGCGTTATTCATTCTTTTTTTTATGGCTGAGTGATATTCCATTACACACATACACACACACACACACACACACACCCATATCTTTTTTATCCATTCATCTGTTGATGGACACTTAGGTTACTTCCGTGTCTTGCCTGTTGTAAATAGTGCTTCTATAAACATTGGGGTGCATGCATCTTTTCCAATTAGAGATTTTGTCTTTCCCAGATATATGCCCAAGAGTGAGGTTACTGCATTATATGAAAGTGAAAGTCTCTCAGTTGTGTCCAACTCTTTGTGACCCCATGGACTATACAGTCTGAGGGATTCGCCAGGCCAGAATACTGGAGTGGGTAGCCTTTCCCTTCTCCAAGGGATCATCCCAACCCCAGGATCGAACCCAGGTCTCTTGCATTGCAGGTGGATTCTTTACCAGCTGAGCCATAAGGGAAGCCCAAGAATACTGGAGTGGGTAGCCTATCGCTTCTCCAGCAGATCTTCCTGACCCAGGAATCGAACCAGGGTCTCCTGCATTGCAGGCAGATGCTTTACTAACTGAGCTTTCATATAGTAGCCCTGTTTCTAGTTTTTTAAGGGACGGCCATACTGTTTTCCACAGTAGCTGTGCTGAATTACATTCCCACCAACATCAGTAATTCTTAAGGTCATCATTTTATCACTTCAACAATTGATATAATTTGCAACTGTATTTTCTGTATGTCTAAAATTGTTTCAAAATTAAAAGTTTAAAAATTCCTAACGGGGGAATTCCCTGGTGGTCCAGTGGCTAAGCCTCTGTGCTCCCGATACAGGGGGGCTGGGTTCGATCCCTGGTCAGGGAACTAGTTCCCACGTGCCACAACTACAACTAAGACTTTATGCAGCCAAATAAATAAAAATAAATATTTAAAAAAAAATATTCTTTTTCATTATGGTTTATCATAGGATATGGAATTTAGTTCCCTGTTCTATACAGTAGGACCATGTTGTTTTTCCTTTCTATATGTAATAGCTTACATCTGCTAACCCCCACCACCTCCCCCCTTGGCAACCACAAGTCTGCTTTCTATGTTCTCATGAAATAATTTGACTTTGTCACTATGGGTGGTACCATGTTGGGCATGGAGAAGAAGATAAATAGTATTTGGATTTTGCTTTTGAAAAATGTACTGAATAGTGAAGATAATAAATGTGAAAAGAAAAGAAGTCAGTATAATATGACAAGCTTCATAACAAGTAGATAAGCAAATAACTGTGAGATACAAAGATGCTTTGTAAAAAGAATTCAGAGTCTAACATATTGACACAATCTGCATAATTTTGCGTAATGAGCATATAGTCATCCTCAGAGTAGTATACTGCAGTTGGCCAGGCTGCTCTCTAATGCGAGCAGAGTGTTGGGCATATTCCCAACTTCCCACTTTTGAGGCATAGGGACATGTCCACAAGTTTCCTTGGAGTCAGCAGGCATGAGCAGGTACCGGAGGTTGGAAGACTTCACCCACTGAGGGAAGAGGGCTCCAGCCTCCCCAGTCTGCAACTGCAGACTGTGCATTTGTTGTTGTGAGCCCATCAGTTGCAATTTAAATCAATTCTCCTAAACAGTGATGTATGGGATGGCCAGAGCTCAGCTTAATGAAGGAAGAGGTCAATCAAACCCTGATCAAAGAGCTCAACTAATTGTCTCATTTATGCCTTCCAGCCTCCCCTGAGCCTCCACTCAGAAGTACCACCTATCACACCAATTTTCATAATGGTGGGTAATTGAATAATTGGTACAATTCATTTCCCTGGCAAGATTTCCCTGTCTATTCTGTCCCCTGAAGGCTTCACACACACACACAGCTTATGAACAATACTGTATAAGTTACGGGTGTACAACATAGTGACTCACAGCCTTTAAAGGTTATGCTTCATTCATAGCCATCACAACACCCTGGCTATACGGCCTGTGCTGCACACTGCGTTCCTGAAGCTTGTTTCAGGCATAAGTTTCTACCTCTTAATCCCCCACCACCACATTGCCCGTCCCAGCTTCCCTCTCCCCTCCAGCAACCACCAGTCGTCTCCTATATGCACAGCTTTTCTTGATCTGCTGCTGCTAAGTCGCTTCAGTCGTGTCCGACTCTGTATGACCCCATAGACGGCAGCCCACCAGGCTCCCCGCCCCTGAGATTCTCCAGGAAAGAACACTGGAGTGGGTTGTTTTTCACTTTCTTGATCTAGCTCTTGTCAACTGCAAATTCTCATTTTCTACCTCCATGAGAAGTGATATTTATCAAAAGCCCCCCTTATACTAGAAGATGTAGTACTCAGTGTTTTATTAGTAATTTCATTTAATGTTCAGAAAAATTCTTTGGTGGAGGTATTATTTTTTTATCCTCCTCTTCACAATAAAAGTAAAGTGAAGACAGGCTAAGAATTTAGCTCCATTTTATACAGATTGTAAGTGGCAAAGCTGGGGCTTGAAGCCGGGTATCCTGGGGCCAGAGTCTGCTCTTGGCCACAAGCCCTGATGTCACCTCTCTCTCCACCACCCCCACCCCCCAGCCACCAACCTGGACATATACACACCACCAAACCTGAATGGCCTGTGTTTGCACACACTCAAAATACTGTTTCGTGATTTGTATGTGTTGTTTTTTCTCTTGGAAAACATTTCTTCCTCTTATTTGCCTGAACTTTATTTAACCTTCAAACCCTACTTTATTACCAGTGCCCTGATGAAGATTTGCTGTCCTTCTTCTCCACAGACCACTGCCCATTTTGTTATTACTTGGTTCTGTTCAGAAGTACATGTGATGTGATGCTGAAATTATTTACTTTTCTGTCTAACCATTTTGTTAGGACATGTCAACAGTCTTATTGTTACTCCTCAGCAACTGGCATAATTTATGCAGAAAATATGGACATTAATTTCAAATCAAATATGGACTTTGATTTCAAAGTGTTGGTACAAAAGTTTTATGTTTTTTTTATTATAACAATGAAGGTCAAAATGCCAAAAATATACTCAAGAGTTTCATCATCATATAAATACATCAGCTGTTGGTATTCTATTATTTCAAAGGACACTTTAAAATTAGAAAAAAGGAGCCACCAGTTACTCAAAACATGACTTGTAATAATCTCAAATCTTTTCTGAGATGTGCACATGCCAAGACCTATTTCTTACTATCTTTCTGCTTCCTAACTCAGCCTGGCAACTCTGTCCTAAGAAAATAAGGTACTGGGATTTGAGTAAAAGTGAGTAAGCCCACCAGGCTCCTCTGTCCATGGGGATTCTCCAGACAGAAATAGTGGAGTGGGTTACCATGCCCTTCTCCAAGGGATCTTCCCAACCCAGGGATCACACCCAGGTCTCCTGCATTGCAGGAAGATTCTTTACTGTCTGAGCCACCAAGGAAACCCAAGAATACTAGAATGGGTAGCCTATCCCTTCTCCAGGGGAACTTCCTGACTCAGGAATTGAACCAGGGTCTCCTGCATTGCTGGAGGATTCTTTACCAGCTGAGCTTCCTGGGAAACCCAAGTATAAGAGAGGAGGAAAAAAACCAACAAAAGATAATGTTGTTTCCTTCCACCACAAGTGTGTGATCACAGATGCTCTCCTTACGGAATTGTATCCCCTCACCCAGAGGACCTGTCACACTGCATCAGATCACAGGTTCACTCTTGCAGTCACTTCCAGAACCAGTCAGGAATGGAGAGCCAGAGACATCCCAAACATGACCACATAAGACCTTCCAGGGAGAGTCTTCCAAGGAACAGTCAGGCTATTCCGAGGTTTAATCCAGAATGTGAGACTGGGAGAGACTGAGCAGGTTCCTAGTGGAATGGGAGCATAACAAGCTCCCCAGAGTTCTGTGCTTGTGTCTTCTCTGTATGCTATGGAAGTGGCAGTGCACAAAAATGGTGCTTCTAACTGGAGGGCAGAGTCCCGCCATAGTCAGGTAGAATTTGAGCACAACAGTCAACTTGAATCACTACTGTTTCCAACCAGCTTTGTTGCAGAAATAAATGTCTGTTTTCTTACAGTTGTTACCCCAAGCGCTTATTTTCATTTTACAGCAGGCTCTGAAGAGACAGACATAGAGAGGAAGGGAGGGAGTAGAAGGAAGGTGGTGGAAGGGGAGATAAACAGCATTCAATCATTAACAGCACACCCATCTATGTGACAGATATTTATAGAACATCTGTTTTTGATGGGCCACCCAAAGAGGATGAGGACACAGCCCCTAACTTTACGGAGCTTCCAGTGTAGTGGGGGATTAAGACATGCAAGTATTTGTACAAATTATAACAAGATCATAGAGATGATAGAGAAAGAAATGAGTCAACCTACCAGAAAGGGCTGGTAAATATTTCCCAGAAGAGAACCAGCTAGAACATGAATGGGGACTGCAACTATGCCAGCAGGGAGAAAGGACACTCTCAAGGAATGGTGACAAGCATGTGCAGAGACCTGGATGTATGGAGGACCTTGACTGGCCCTGGAAGAGGGGAGCAGTTCTCTGTGACCGGATCACAGCGTGTGTGGCCTTTATGCTGGGAAGGACAGGCTGAGAACTGGATTCCATCCTAATTGTCTCTGTAACATATCTCCATGCCATCTTCTCCATGTCTGCCACCGTTCTCCCATTCAGCTCCTGCCTGGTTACCACAGAAGCTTGCTAATGGCTCTCTCCCACCTGTTCTTGCTGCCTCCAACCTGTTTGAAGAGATCACAGCCATTCTTATATCGCTTGAGTTCCAGAACAGGTGAAACTAATCCAGAGTAAAAGAGAAAGCAGAGCAGTGGTGGCCAGGGGAAGGGGACTCAGTGCAAAGGAGTCCCAGGGAACTTTCTGACAGATGGAAGCCTGCTGTATCTTGATGGTGGTGGCAGTTGATCATTGAACCGTGCATCTAACATGAGGGCATTTTATTGCTTCAAATTGTATTCTAAAATAAACCTTTATTTGTCCTGGGAGGAAGACCAGTACCCTACCGGCCCACCAACAGGCAGCTTTGTCTTGTCTCCTCACCACACTAGCCCAGCCTCACCAGGCCTCTCCTGGTTGCAGGACTTGCTGTGCCCTTCCCCTCACTGAGAACGGTATCCACATGGTCCTTTCTGACCAGGATCCTCGTTCTCTGCTGCCCAAATGTCCAGACCATCTACTCAGCACAGCTGACTCCTGCTTGTTCTTCAAGTTGCAGCTGAAGTCTCAGATCCTTCAGGGGGCAGTTCCTGGCCCCTCTGGCTCTGGTGCCCCTGCCTGCACACCTCCTGTGAAGCACTGAACAGCTCTGTGAGTAACTGCTCCATGTCTGTCATCCCCTCTAGACAGCAAGCTTCATGAGGATTCAGTTCAGTTCAGTCACTCAGTCATGTCCAACTCTTCGCAGCCCCAAGGACTGCAGCAAGCCAAGCTTCCCTGTCCATGAAGATTGGAATGGGGCTTATTTACTGCTACCTCCCTGCTACCTGGTGGCTCAACAGTAAAGAATTTGCCTGCAGTTTAGGAGATGTAGGAGACACCAGTTCAATCTCTGGGTCAGGAAGATCCCCTGGAGGAGGGCATTTTCTCCAAGGGAAATTCCACGGAGCCTGGCAGGCTACATACAGTCCATGGGGTTGCAAAAAGTCAAGCACGACTTAGAAACTAAAAGACAACAACCCCACCACCTAGGCCAGTACCTGACATGGGAAGGTGTAATAAATAGTTGTTGAATTAGCAAACCCATCTTAGGGTTTTAAGCAGCTTTAAGAGAGATGATCTTTTGTATGTGTGTGGGTTTTGTTTTTTGGCTGTGATTCCCAGCATGTGGGATCTTAGTTCCCCCACCAGGGATCGAACCCATGACCGCTGCTGTGGAAGCACGGAGTCTTAACCACTGTACCACCAAGGAAGTCTCTGTACTTTTTTTCTAACAAAAGTTCCCAGCTATGATGTTTGAACGTGTGTAGGGTCTTCTGTTTCTCACAGTGACTGAGGGGAGCTGGAGATGCCTGGTGACATGAGGCCAAGCCTGCTGTTTGCCCCTCAGTGCTCGGGACGTATTTCTTGGGAAACCCTGTTTAGAAAGATCACTCTGCCTGTGCCAGGAAAACATTTGTGAGGTGTAGAGGAAGTGGAGATTGAAATCAGAGTGACTCACAGGGAGACTATGACAATCATCCAAAATCAGGACCGGCTGCACGGCTGGGGAGGAAGCCAGAACTAAACTAAAAGGAGGCAGGTTGTGGCTCAGATAGTAAGGAGTCTGCCTGCAATGCAGGAGACCTGGGTACGATCCCTGGGTTGGGAAGATCCCCTGGAGAAGAAAAGGGCAACCCACTCCAGTATTCTTGCCTGGAAAATCCCATGGACAGAGGAACCTGGCAGGCTACACAGTCCATGGGGTCACAAAGGACATGACTTCACTTTCACTTTCTTTAGGAAATTAAAAAACTTGGTGATCAATAGGACAGGAAGTTACCTTTCAAGGAAGGAAAGGAAGGTGTACACGAAGGTAGGCAGACAGATATAAGTTATGTTAACTTTGAGAATTTACTTAACTGCTCTAATTTCCTTACCTGTAAAGTGGGGAGAAAACATCCACATCACAGGGCTGT
This sequence comes from Ovis canadensis, assembly GCF_042477335.2. NCBI lineage: Eukaryota > Metazoa > Chordata > Mammalia > Artiodactyla > Bovidae > Ovis > Ovis canadensis. Next base: position 85,687,950 of record NC_091248.1, read on the forward strand.
TATCAGAATCATATAACCTGAATTAATTTCTGTAACACACTAGGAGCACTGCCTGACACAGAGTAAGCATGAGATGAGTATTTGACCTTACAGCTATAGATACTTGAATAAATAGATATGTAGAAATATTGACAGATAAGTGGTGGAGGGGATGGATGGATGGACAGATGGACAGATGGTAAAGAGATAAATGGATACAGGATGTGGAGGGTGAGAGAGAGCAGGTGATCCTGGACTATTTTTCCAAGAGCAGTCACAGATTGGAGCAAATCTACCTGCGCTCTTGCTTCTTATGTATGTCCAGTGATCAGGGTACCAGGTGGTCTTTAGTCTATGGGACAAAGACGCAGACTACTGACCCTCATCGGGCCACCAGAGGCATGCAGTAGGCAAAGGGCTGATGAGACAGCAGTGTGCCACACAGGCATGCCCTGAGATGGGCTGTGAGGCACACAGACAGCAAAGTCAGATAGGGCTCTTGGTGCTGTGCTCAGGGCACTCACAGAGGTACTCACCCTGCTCGACTCTCTTATCTTCCCTGATATCCAGACATTTTTTCACTCACTCTTGAAATTCTGTTGCTTATAAGATTCACAGTCACAGGATAAAAATTTAGGAGTCTAGGTACGCTGCTGCTGCTGCTGCTAAGTCACTTCAGTCGTGTCCGACTCTGTGTGACCCCACAGACGGCAGCCCACCAGGCTTCCCTGTCCCTGGGATTCTCCAGGCGTACTACCTGGCAAGACACTGGCCTGAGAGTTAGAAGGCCTGTGCTCTAGCATGGATTATGAAGTTAGTGTTTGGTCTCAAAATGGTCATTTCATTTCTCTGGCTTCAGTGTTTGAATGTGTAAAATAAATGGTCTATATTAGATCATTCCTAAAGGTTCTCGCAGCTCTAACACCCCTGCACCTGAAGCCTGATCAGCCAGTGCTCTCACTGTTCTTGTTCCTAAACTCAACTCTCCACCCCTACTCTCTCGTCTTTGTACCTTTGCCACTTCCTTGGTGCGGAATGCCCTCCTCTCCTTACACTTCTGCTACCCTCTCATACATAGTTTTCAGGTTACAGTGCTGCCTTTCCTCTGAATCATTTCTTGGAGCCCTCAAGTTTAGGCACTCACCTCTTACAGACCTGTTGTACTCTCTATGTACCTGAATCATAGCTTTATCAGTGACGTGTTTATACACATAAATCTAAAAAAGGTTGTAATGCCTTTAATGCAGGAATTACATTTGTATCAGTCAAGGACCATTTTCAGAGAACAGAATCTGCTCTAACCAGTTAAAGCAGGAAAGGATTTATTACAGATATTGAATGGCATATGAAGTCATTGGGAGGGGAAACAAAAAAGATTCAAAGATTAGGCTTTCAGGAACCACTCACAAAACTACACTGTAGAACTGGGTCACTGAGAGAGCTAGTACTTCTTTTGGTATGAGGAAATCTCCAGCTTCACAACAATAGGACCATCAAAACAATCAGGAACTAAATTCTCTCCATGCAGATATCAAATTCTCAAAAAGAGCAAGTCTGTTGAACCATCACCATCCCTGTTTGGACAATGTTTCCTGCACCAGGACACCTCGTAAACTTCTGACCAGTCTGGACATTGATTGCACTGGGGTCAGGTGCTAAGTGCTCTAAAGAGCTGCCACCAAAGGAAGTTAAGTTCTGGCATAAACGTGGTGAAGGAGCTGCTATGGATGAGGGTGTGGCCAATGTTTCCTCTTTCCTTTTGCTGAGGAGAGCAGTTTTTCCCCTACTAATAGGATTCTTTCAGTTGAGTCCAGTTCAGTTGCTCAGTTGTGTTCGACTCTTTGCGACCCCATGCATCGCAGCACACCAGGCCTCCCTGTCCATCACCAACTTCCGGAGTTTACTCAAACTCATGTCCATCGAGTCGGTGATGCCGTCCAGCCATCTCATCCTCTATCGTCCCTTTCTCCTCCTGCCCCCAATCCCTCCTAGCATTAGGGTCTTTTCCAATGAGTCAACTCCTCGCATGAGGTGGCCAAAGTACTGAAGTTTCAGCTTCAGTATCAGCCCCTCCAATGAACACCCAGGATTGATCTCCTTTAGGATTGACAGGTTGGATCTCCTTGCAGTCCAAGGGACTCTCAAGAGTCTTCCCCAACACCACAGTTCAAAAGCATCAATTCTTCGGCGCTTAGCCTTCTTCACAGTCCAACTCTCACATCCATACATGACCACAGGAAAAACCATAGCCTTGACTAGATGGACCTTAGTCGGCAAGTAATGTCTCTGCTTTTGAATATGCTATCTAGGTTGGTCATAACTTTCCTTCCAAGGAGTAAGTGTCTTTTAATTTCATGGCTGCAGTCACCATCTGCAGTGATTTTGGAGTCCCCCCAAAATAAAGTCTTTCACTGTTTCCACTGTTTCCCCATCTATCTCCCATGAAGTGATGGGACCAGATGCCATGATCTTCCTTTTCTGAATGTTAGGCTTTAGGCCAACTTTTTCACTCTCCTTTTTCACTTTCATCAAGAAGCTTTTTAGTTCCTCTTCACTTTCTGTCATAAGGGTGGTGTCATCTGCATATCTGAGGTTATTGATATTTCTCCCAACAATCTTGATTCCAGCTTGTGTTTCTTCCAGCCCAGAGTTTCTCATGATGTACTCTGCATATAAGTTAAATAAGCAGGGTGACAATATACAGCCTTGAGGTACTCCTTTTCCTATTTGGAACCAGTCTGTTGTTCCATGTCCAGTTCTAACTATTGCTTCCTGACCTGCATATAGGTTTCTCAAGAGGCAGGTCAGGTGGTCTGATATTCCCATCTCTTTCAGAATTTTCCACGGTTTATTGTGATCCACACAGTCAAAGGCTTTGGCATAGTCAAGAAAGCAGAAATAGATGTTTTTCTGGAACTCTCTTGCTTTTCCATGATCCAGCAGATGTTGGCAATATGATCTCTGGTTCCTTTGCCTTTTCTAAAACCAGCTTGAACATTTGGAAGTTCACGGTTCATGTATTGCTGAAGCCTGGCTTGGAGAATTTTGAGCATTACTTTACTAGCATGTGAGATGAGTGCAACTGTGCGGTAGTTTGAGCATTCTTTGGCATTGTCTTTCTTTGGGATTGGAATGAAAACTGACCTTTTCCAGTTCTGTGGCCACTGCTGAGTTTTCCAGATTTGCTGGCATATTGAGTACAGCACTTTCACAGCATCATCTTTTAGGATTTGAAATAGCTTAACTGGAATTCCATCACCTCCACTAGCTTTGTTCGTAGTGATGCTTTCTAAGGCCCACTTGACTTCACATTCCAGGATGTCTGGCTCTAGGTGAGTGATCACACCATTGTGATTATCTTGGTCGTGAAGCTCTTTTTTGTACAGTTCTTCTGGGTATTCTTGCCACCTCTTCTTAATATCTTCTGCTTCTGTTAGGTCCATACCATTTCTGTCCTTTATTGAGCCCATCTTTGCATGAAATGTTCCCTTGGTATCTCTAATTTTCTTGAAGAGATCTCTAGTCTTTCCCATTCTGTTGTTTTCCTCTACTTCTTTGCGCTGATCACTGAGGAAGGCTTTCTTATCTCTCCTTGCTATTCTTTGGAACTCTGCATTCAGATGCTTATATCTTTCCTTTTCTTCTTTGCTTTTTGCTTCTCTTCTTTTCACAGCTATTTGTAAGGCCTCCCCAGACAGCCATTTTGCTTTTTTGCATTTCCTTTTCTTGGGGATGATCTTGATTCCTGTCTCCTCTATGATGTCACGAACCTCCGTCCATAGTTCATCAGGCACTCTATCTATCAGATCTAATCCCTTAAATCTATTTCTCACTTCCACTGTATAATCGTAAGGGATTTAATTTAGGTCATACCTGAATGGTCTAGTGGTTTTCTCTACTTGCTTCAACTTAAGTCTGAATTTGGCAATAAGGAGTTCATGATCTAAGCCACAGTCAGCTCCTGGTCTTGTTTTTTCTGACTGTATAGAGCTTCTCCATCTTTGACTGCAAATAATATAATCAATTTGATTTCGGTGTTGACCATCTGGTGATGTCCATGTGTAGAGTCTCCTCTTGTGTTATTGGAAAAGGGTGTTTGCTATAACCAGTGCGTTCTCTTGGCAAAACTCTATTAGCCTTTGCCCTGCTTCTTCCGTACTCCAAGGCCAAATTTGCTTGTTACTCCACGTGTTTCTTGACTTCCTACTTTTGCATTCCAGTCCCCTATAATGAAAAGGACATCTTTTTTGGGTGTTAGTTCTAAAAGGTCTTGTAGGTCTTCATAGAATCGTTTTACTTCAGCTTCTTCAGCATTACTGGTTGGGGCATAGACTTGGATTGCTGTGATATTGAATGGTTTGCCTTGGAGACCAACAGAGATCATTCTGTTGTTTTTGAGATTGCATCCAAGTACTGCATTTCGGACTCTTTTGTTGACCATGATGACTCCATTTCTCCTAAGGGATTCCTGCCAGCAGTAGTAGATATAATGGTCATTTGAGTTAAATTCATCCATTCTAATCCATCTGAGTTCGCTGATTTCTAGAATGTCGATGTTCACTCTTGCTATCTCCTGTTTGACCACTTCCAACTTGCTTTGATTCATGGACCTAACATTCCAGGTTCCTATGCGATATTGCTCTTTACAGCATCAGACCTTGCTTCTATCACTAGTTACATCCACAATTGGGTATTGTTTTTGCTTTGGCTCCATCCCTTCATTCTTTCTGGAGTTATTTCTCCACTGATCTCCAGTAGCATATTGGGCACCTACTGACCTGGGGAGTTCCTCTTTCAGTATCCTATCATTTTGCCTTTTCATACTGTTCATGGGGTTCTCAAGGCAAGAATACTGAAGAGGTTTGCCATTCCCTTCTCCAGTGGACCACATTCTGTCAGACGTCTCCACAATGACCCACCTGTCTTGGGTTGCCCCACATGGCATGGCTTAGTTTCATTGAGTTAGACCAGGCTGTGGTCCCTGTGATTAGATTGACTAGTTTTCTGTGAGTATGGTTTCAGTGTGTCTGCCCTCTGATGCCCTCTTGCAACACCTACCATCTTACTTGGGTTTCGCTTAGTTTGGATGGGGGGTATCTCTTCATGGCTGCTCCAGCAAAGTGCAGCCGCTGCTCCTTACCTTGGACGAGGGGTATCTCCTCACGGCCGCCCCTCCTGACCTTGAACATGGAGTAGCTCCTCTCGGCCCTCCTGCGGCTGCACAGCTGCCACTCCATGGTTTCTTTAATGGTTATCAATAGCAAGTCAGTCTCCTGGATGGATATTAACTAAATTTAATTCGGTTTTTAACCTTAACAATTTCTTCAGCTCGTGCCTCCCACAGAGCACAAACTGCTTTAACAAAACAGGTCAGGATTGGAAAAGTTTGGAAATAAGAAGACATTTGGGGGTTATAAAGTCCAGTGGTTACTAAGTAGCACTTCATAGTAAAAGGAGAAAAGTAGTACAATGTAATTACTTTAAATATATTCAATTTAAAATCTTGGCCTAAATTTTTGTCCTCCTATTTCTTTAATGATAGATGGTATCTGTAGTCCATACCTTGTTTTTTTTTGTTTGTTTGTTTAGCTTTTTTTGGCAAAATAACAATTAGGTTGCCCTTTTATCTTCCCTTTTGAGTTGCCTATTGATTCTTAGTCTATTCTGATCTGCAGAAGCTTGTGCCACAGATTCACTATGACACTTGAGTTATTGTCTCAAGGATCTCAAGACACTTAACAAGTGCCTAGGCATGTGTTAGGACTTCAAGATAAATGGGGTAATTTCTTCTGTGTTTGTCTGTAGTGTTCATTTTATTTTACTTTTTTATTGAGGAATAGTTGATATGATATTATATTAGTTTCCGGTGTACAGCAGTGATTAAACAGGGATCTACCCAGTGTCTCCTGCATCTTCTGCCTTGCAGATGGATTCTTTACCACCGAGCCACTGGGGAAGCTGGAGCTCCAGGGAGCCCCTGCTTAAATACTTAGAGGGGTTTCTCTTTTCCAGGTTAGACCTCAGCTAATATAAGGATAAATTCTCAGAAGTAGAATTGCTGGGTCAAAGTCTGTAGGACATTTAAACTAAAATTTAAAGATATTTCTTCCTGCTGTTCTTATCTCCAGTAAGTCCTTTCTTCCTCTTGTAGATCTCTGTGAACAGTCAGGGCCCTCCTCCTTCCACCACCCCGTCTGTTTACATGACTCAGCCTTTGGGCACTGGGTTAGCCCTCTGATCACATTCCACTCTTAAAAAATGATAAACAAAACAAAGAGGTAAGAGGGAAAGCCACTACTTCCTGGTGATAATTGATATGCGTGCTTTCAGAACATGCCCAGGCAAGTGGAAAGAAATAGCAATTATCTGGGTGGTTCAAGCAAACATTGACTCCCCTTTGTCTGTTATGAGTGAGTGGTGAAGGGAGGGAGAATTGGAATTAATTATTAACATCTTCCAAATTGTCAGAATTAGGCAGAGTTATTGAATTCAACACTTCATTTTCTACCAGGTGTCTGGAGGTTGGCCATTTCAATGGCCAGGTTTTTAATTTTGGTAGGAGTCAGTCAGGTAGCAAAGTGGCCTTTGTCATTTGTAGGACTGAACCCCTCAGCCCTTGACCGTACTCAGATAGTAGGAAGGCTCCAGGCACCACCTCCCTGGGCAGCGGCCATAGCTGGCTGTAAATCACTCCCTCCACCTTTCCATTGCATCAGGTTCAGCTCTCATTAGAAACAAGGTGATCATCCAAACTTGGGTAAAGGTCTGGCTTCCTGTTGTCCTTTACCAAATTAAAGCTGTTTTTTACAGGCTACTGATTTATTTCTAGCTTTCCCTGAACATGTGGCCCTTAAAGACTGCTTATTTAGCAATATAGCACAGTCATGAAAATAATTCTTATAGCAAGCCATTCTTGGAATATAAAGGTAGAGAGGCAGAAACCATGGGGAAAGTCATGATTCAAGAGTCAAGAGTTCTGACTTTGAGTCTTTGCTTTGCCACTAACTAGCCAAATAACCCAAATCAGCCATTTAACCATGGTAAGGCTATGGTTTTTCCAGTGGTCATGTTTAGATGTGAGAGTTGGACTGTGAAGAAAGCTGAGCACCGAAGAATTGATGCTTTTGAACTGTGGTGTTGGAGAGACTCTTGAGAGTCCCTTGGCCTGCAAGGAGATCCAACCAGTCCATTCTGAAGGAGATCAGCCCTGGGATTTCTTTGGAGGGAATGATGCTGAGGCTGAAACTCCAGTACTTTGGCCACCTCATGCAAAGAGTTGACTCATTGGAAAAGACTCTGATGCTGGGAGGGATTGGGGGCAGGAGGAGAAGGGGATGACAGAGGATAAAATGGGTGGATGGCATCACTGACTCGATGGATGAGAGTCTGAGTGAACTCCAGGAGTTGGTGATGGACAGGGAGGCCTGGCATGCTGCGATTCATGAGGTCACAAAGAGTTGGACACGACTGAGCCACTGAGCTGAACTGAACTTTTATTAAAATTAAGTGCTCAGAAGGTAAAGAAGTTAAGAGGAGGGCTTCCCTGATGGTTAGTTCAGTGATAGAGAATCCTTCTGCCAATGCCAGAGACCTGAGTTTGATCACTGGTCTGGGAATATCCCACATGCTGTGGAGCAACTAAGTCCATGCACCACCGCTATGGAGCCTGTGCTCTAGAGCCTGGCAGCTGCAACTGCTGAGCCCTCCCACCTAGCCCATGCTTCACAAGAGAAGCCGCTGCAAGCCTGCACACTGCAACTACAGAGCAGCCCCTACTCGCCCCAGCTAGAGAATGCCTGCACAGCAATGAAGACCCAACACAGCCAAAATCAGTAAATGAAATTATAAAAAAAGAAGTTAAGCTGAAAGAGTAATATACAGGTACATGACCGTGTTAGCGTTGATATTTTCAATCTTATATTTCCAGTACTCTTATGGATTGGTACTCTCTGGCTACTTTCATCAGCCCATTGTTAAAAGCAACAGATTAAACATACGTTAGGATAACTAGTTAGGAGCCATCATCCACATTTGTACATGTGTTGCAGTGGGGGGCAGGATCTGAAAGCCATAAGCAAAGTGACTCTCTGTTTGATAATGTGATTTCAAAAATGATACGCTGACTGTCTAGAGGGGCTTGGATTAGAATATGTCCCATTTCCCCTGCCTCCTGCCTCAGCTGGTCCTTCCAGATGGTGTTTGGACATCCCAGGTCAGTCTCCAGCATCTTCCCTCCTGTATAGTGGTGGGGTCAAAGTACCCTCAGCCAGCCAGACCCTCTCTCAGGTCAGCTGGGGACAGGGAACGGGATAAAAGTGAACAACCTTACAGAACGAGTCCAGAAAGTAGTATCAACCCAAGAACAACGTGGATGTCATTTGTGCTGTATATGTGGTACCACAGGAACAAAAGCATTTTTACTGTCACTGAAGCTTTGTTTTCCCAGGCCAGAAAAACTAATTAAGAGAGAACAAGTAGAAACGAATTTTCCAGCTTTCAGTTCTGTTCTTATAAACCCTGGGCTATAACACTCTGCTTCCACTTCCTACCTCCCTTCAGTGCCCTAGACAGCCAGCAGACATCCCTGTTTCCTGCATGATAATCAGCCAAGTGCCACAGATGTCCTTCAGACATTATTTTCATCCTTAATCCAGTAGGGTTTTTCTCAGTGTTGCTAGAATTGCATCATGCACTTAGAGACCATGAAAATAGCCTGGAAATCAGAAACCGAACAGGGGTTAATGGATTGATTAATTAAGTGAGTATTTGTTGAGTGCCTTCCATATGTCAAATATAGCTCTGGTCAGTGTGCTGAAAATACAGCAATGAACAAGAGAGTTGATCCCAATGCTCCAGGATCTTATATTCTGGTCAGGGGCGGGGGTGGGGAAACAGAGAAACACATATACAAACAGATATGTAACATGAATTCAGGTATTGATAAGTTATTACCTGCCTGCTAAGTCACTTCTTTGTTTAACTCTTTGCGACCCTATGAACTGTAGCCCACCAGGCTCCTCTGTTCAGTGGATTCTCCAGGCAAGAATACTGGAGTGGGTTGCCATGCCCTTCTCCAGGGCATGCGTCCTTTCGACTCAGGAATCAAACCTGCATCTCTTATGTCTCCTGCATTGGCAGGCAAGTTCTTTACCACTAGAGCCACCTGAGAAGCCTTGGATAAGTTATTAAAATAATAATAATAGCTTTTTCTGCCATGTGAGGATAGAAGCTGAGGACAGGGTCAGGTTTCATCAATCTAAGAAAAAAGATATAAATGAAGCAGGGAGCATTGGAGAGAGGAAGAAAGAAAAAGTAAATCTGTGTAATCCATTTTAAATAAAATGATGTACTGTCAGTGTATAAAACCTACATCAAACTAAAAAACTTCTGTGCAGTGAAAGAAATGATCGACAAAATGAAAAGACAATATATGGAATGGAAAAAATATTTGCAAATCATATACGTGATAAAAAGTTTACATCCAAAATATATGAAGAATTCACAGTCCTGGATAGCAAAAATATACAGTAATAATAATGACAATCCAGTTAAACACGGACAAAGAAACGGAATAGGCAGTTTTCCAAAGAAGGTACACAAATGGTCAACAGGTATAGGTAAAGGTGCTCAGTATCATTTATCATTTATCCTCAGGGAAATGCAAATTAAAAACACAATGAGAAATCACCTTATGGCTGTTAGAATGGCTGTTATCAAAGAGAAGAGATAACAAATGCTGGTGAGAATGTGGAGAAAATGCAATCCTTGTACACTGATGGTGAGGATGTAAATTGGTGCAGCCACTGTGGAAAACAGTATAAGTTTCCTCAAAAAGTTAAAAACAGAACTACCATATGATCCAGCCATTTCAATTCTGGGTATTTATTTGCAAGAAATGAAGTCACTAACTTGAAGAGATACGTGCATCCCACATTCACTGTAGTATCATTTATAATAGCGAAGCCACAGAAACAACCTAAATGTCCATTGACGGATGAATGGACAAAGAAAATGTGATATATGTATATACACATATATACAACAACATGGATAGACATGGAAGGCATTATGCTGAGTGAAACAAGTCAGACAGAGAAAGCTGAATACTGTATGATTTCATTTCTATGTGGAATCTAAAAATCCACACTCATAGAGACGGAGAATACATTGGTGGTTGCCAGAGGCAAGGGTGGAGACATTGGGTGAAGACAGTCAAAAGATACCAATTCCCAGTTATAAGATAAATAAGTACTAGGAATGTGATGTACCTCATGGTGACTACAGTTAACACTGCTGTGGAGTGTACTTGAACGTTGCTAAGAGAGTAGATCCTAAAAGTTCTCATCACAAGGAAAAAATCTTTTTCCTATTGGTTTCTAAATGTGATGAAGGCTATTGACTAAACTTGTTGCGGCAATCATTTCACAGTATATTTTCACATATGTAAGTCAGGGCTTCCCAGGTGGCACTAGTGGTAAAGAACCTGCCTGCCAATGCAGGTAGACATAAGAGAAGTGGGTTCAATCCCTGGGTTGGGAAGATTCCCTGGAGGAGGGCACAGCAACCTACTCCAGTATTCTTGCCTGGAGAATCCCATGGACATAGGTGCCTGGCGAGCTATAGTCCATAGGGTCACAAAAAATTGGACACAAATGAAGTGACTTTGCATGCACGTATATGTTAGTCAAGTCATTGTGCTGTATACCTTAACTTTATAGAGTGCTGTATGTCAGTTATGGGATTCCCTGGTGGCTCAGATGGTAAAGAATATGCCTGCAATACAGGAGACCCAGGTTCTATCCCTGGGTCGGGAAGATCCCCTGGAGAAGAGAATGGCTACCCGCTCTGGTATTTTTGCCTGGAGAATTCCATGGACAGAGGAGCCTGGAAGTCTGTGGTGATCCATGGGGTCAACAAAGAGTTGAACATGACTGAGCAACTAACACTTTCACTTTTCATGTCAGTTCTATTTCAATTTAACTGAAAAAAAAATAAAGCAAAGAAAGAGGTTAAAGAATGCCTATTTTAGATGAAGTTATCAGGGTAGGTATCTCTGATTGACATTTGAATGGAGAACTGGATGAGGTGAAAGAGTGACTTTTGAGACTGTTCTGAGCAGGGCACACAGAGCCCACTAGGATGGCGGTGAGCTTAGTGTGTTTGTGGAATAGCCATGTGGCCAGTGTGACTAAGCAGAAAGCGTGAGGAAAAGAGCACAAGGAGATGGGTGTGAACTCTACAACCAAGTAGTCACAGAAATGTTCTCAATGTATTTAATCTCTAGGAACCACAGATTCCTTGTACTTAATAAGGTTTTTGGTCACAAGTAATATTAATAGTGCCCAACTTTGAGCTGGGCTAACTAAGACAGAGAAATAATAAGTATACAAGAGTGTCTTCCAGAAAGCAAGATCAGGAAAGGATCTGGGCTTCTGGAAAGAATGAGAATCAGGACCTGGGAATAATAAAACACCATCATCACCTACAAAACAAGACACCCTGTCATTCACCTTTATTTCTCTCTTCATGCCGGCCTTCACTCTCTGTTTAGCCCAGCTTATCTGCTGCTTCTCCACCTGGACTTCCCACAGCCCCTGCCTTCATTCATTCAACCCCACAGCCAGCTGTCCCATGTCCAGCACGGTTCCTGTTCCACACCAGCGCTGACACAGGGCTCAGCACCGTCCAGAAATAGCGGCCTGCTTTCCGAAAACATGAGAGATACCTCATCTCACTGAGGAGGTCATACAAAGCCCAGAGCAGGGAGGTACCCTGCACGTTCCCCACCAGGTTTTTCAAATCCCCTGCCTGCTCCCAAAGCTTCTCCACAGCCCACTAATCAAGGGTTCTTCTCTTGTGTCTTACCACAAACACATCGTCCAATTTCCTCCAGAGCCTCCCCTTTGTCACCCAACTCCAGCCCCAACAGACTACCCATCTCTCAGCCCTTTCTCAGCAGAGGCATTGACTTTCTCCCAGTTTCCACAACTGAATGTGAATTTTCATACCAGGTATCCCAGAGATTCTCTGAGAGCCTTAATTGTTTGACTAGTTCCAGCTACTGCTCTCTGAATCCCGATTTCAAACTTCTGTAAGATAATATCTGATCTGCCTGCCTCATGGCGTATGGTCACATCTCTGGCCCAGTCAGTGGCTGCCAGAGAAGTTACCTTTGTGGATGGGGGAATTTGACAGGACAATTCCTAGAGAAGGCCACGCTCCTTAGGAGATGGACAGATATGCCAAAAGTGCCCATTATATTCCTCATGTGTAAAATAGAATCAATAATACATTCCTTTCGGGGTGGCTGGGCTAGTTAGACAAAATTACCTGTGAAAGGGGCATCCCATGGTATCTCGTGCTCAGTAAATGTGACATTCCTTCTTTTCTTAAGAAACAAACCAACAAACTGCAAAAAACCTCATTTTTGATTTTCCAAAATAATCCCAGCTTCACTATACTTCCCAGTTCTGGATTGTTAGATATAAATTGCTCACCTGAAAAATATAGTCCCTGTAGGTATACTTACCATGTATAAAACCTTGCTAAGCAGGAATATTTAGATCTTGTCCCATCCTTCATGCCTTCCTCCCTCCTGGCAGGTCAGTTTTGGTGTTGTCTGATGGGATAGTCCCCTTCTACCTCTGCCCCTACTCCAGAGTCCTGAACTATGGATTGGAGGCAAGCTGTTGGAAAGAACAAAGAAGCAAGGATGAGAACCAGCTTTGAAAAGGGAGAGATGAGAGTAAGCTATAGGAAGAGAGGCTTTCTGGCAGATTTTTGAGATGGTAGGGGATGCAGAGAACTGGGGAAAGAGCATTGGAGACAGGTCAACATAGGCTCAGATCCTCTTTAATGATATCTGAGAATGCAAGCAAGATTCTGATTACTCAGATTCTAATTACTTTCGAGCGCTAGACTCAGTCGGCAATTCCCTGATGAGACAGAGCCAGGTGGGTGCCTGGATTTTATTTTACCTACATATAGATAAAATAAACCTTTTCTTCAGGAAATTACCATATTTGAGGGATGCAAGGCTTAAATACTTAAACTAAGAAGGCATGAAATGATTAGAACATAGACAGTATACAGAAATGTACAGAACCGAGGATAAACATGACTTAAGCTTTATGTATGGTAATGGAGGCAATTAAGATTCACAAAATCTCCAGCCTACTGCTGTTTCCTGGGCATGAAGGATATTTACAAAAATTAAGAAAACTCCTTTGACATTTAGGCATATAATCCATTCTGTGTAAAAAACACATTTCCTCAAGAGAGTTTCTAAGTAATAATTTTGCTTTTCCACTGTGCAAACAGGAGTCTTTATTGATGGAGTGTTCAGTGTAAGAGAGCTTCCACATCAGCGATGCACCCTTTCACGAACCATCTTTGATGAAAAATTAAACAGGGACTAAAGACTTCCTGTATCATAGCTAATCAGCAGACAGGAGCACATTCAGGAAACGTGAATCAAATTGAAAATGTGTACCTAAACTCCTATAAATAAGATAATATGCACTTTTCAAAATTTTGAATATAAAGGTAGTGTATACTATGGAACACTATGTAGAAAAGAATTAGGTAGGTCTAGATATATTGTCAGGCTCACATACTTGTTATTTAGCATTTTTTTTTTTTAAAGAAAGCGTTTTACAGAGTCACCCACATAAAAGCCTAGAGAGGCCAAGCAGGTGTCAAAAGTCTTAAGGGCCAGGCAGGTGTATGACAGTAGGTACTAAGCTGTTTATGTTGTAGAAAAATACAACTTGTGCAACTATGAAACATTTTAAATCATTATGTGAGTTAAAAAAGACACTCAGCTGGGAGTATCCAGCTTCCTTAACTGTGTTTGTAAGCAAACTTAAAAAAATCTCTGTGCGTATATATTTCTTTACATATGTATACATGTTTGCAAATACAGAATAAAATACCTGTAAAGTGACATATAAAAATTTTTATTGGTGCTTATCTTTGAGAAATCAAACTTGGAGAAGAAGAATTGGTGAGAGAATATGTTAAAGGATAATTTTTATGTTTTTCTCTGATTTCTGTATTGTTTGACTTTTACAATGGGGATGTGGTCGTGTATTAATGAGTAATTATGCTTTATAAGGCATAAGGCTTCCCTGGTGGTTCAGATGGTAAAGGGTCTGCCTACAATTCGGGAGACCTCGGTTCAATCCCTGGGTTGGGAAGATCTCCTAGAGAAGGAAATGGTAACCCACTCCAGTAGTCTTGCCTGGAAAATCCCATGGATGGAGGAGCCTGGTAGGCTACAGTCCATGGGGTCACAGAGAGTTGGACATGACTGAGCGTCTTCACTTTCGCTTTCTTTTCATGCTTTATAAAAATTAAAAAGTAAATCTTAAAGATTAGAAAAAATTTGGAAAAGAATGAAATGATAACAGACTCACCTGTAATCTCATAAACTCAGATGTAGCTATTGATCACTGTCTTAGTCTACTTGGACTGCTGTCACAAAGTAGCCCAGAACTTGTTGCTGAACCCAGCTCATTTGCCCAACACAGCCACACACTGAGACGCTGAGCTTTACAGCTCAGGAAGAGTTTGTTCACAAGGCAGCCAAATGAGGAGACAGGAGAACAAGTATCAGATCTGTCTCCCCAAAGGTGAGGGGATTCAGATATTTTAGAGATAAGCAGGTGGCCTTAGGCTGGGAAAGGTGATCAGAGGCAGGAAAAAGATGAGGGAATTGGTGTTCTGCGCAGGTGCATCTGGGTCACATGCTTCTGCATATTCAAGTGGAGGCTTAATGTGATCTGAGAGTGGAGTTTTTTGGTCCTCTGACATCAAAAGGCCATTCACTGGACATCTGCACTGGCCCAGATTTGCAGTGGGTGATCCCAACCAGTCCTTAGCTGGCCCGCACTGGGCGGGAGCAGACTCCAAGTTCCTGTAAAACCAATGGGCTGCATGAAGCTGGGAAAGTATGTGCTTAAAGAGAGGGAAAGAAAGAAAGAAAGAAAGAAAAATAAAATGACCTTAATCATTGAACGTAGTTTATAAGCAAAGGGATTTTAACAAGCTGCTACCTTATTTGTTATTCTGTAAGACAAGCTCAAGAATTTCTGTTATCAGCTTCTCTTAACTCCATGGGGCATGGTTTCAAACTGGGTGGCTTCAACAATAAACATTTATTTTACGTAGTCCTGGAGGCCCGGAAGTCCAAGCCCAGGGTGCCAGGATGGTGCAGTTCTGGTGAGGCAGCTCTTCATGGCTTGTCATTGGCCACCTTCTACTGTATCCTGGCATGATAGAGAGAGCTCTCATATGTCTTCATCTTCTCATAGGGGCACTAATCTCATCACAAGAGTTCCTACCCACCCCTGCTCCCCCCTACCCACTGTGCACTCTTCTGAACCTAATTTCCTCCGAAAGGTCATCTCCAAACATCATCACACTGGGGTTTAGGACTTTGACATGAGTTGGGATGGAGGGAGGGTGAGAGAAGTGTGGGTCTAAACATTCAGTCCATAATAGTCATATTTTGGCATATTTCCTTTGTCTTTTTTTCTTAACATATTTTAAATAGTCAGGGTTGTATTATATGTACATAGTTTATTATACATAGCTTTGCATACTGTCACACATTTTTTCCTCATCATCTTTTGGAGTGAATTATTATCTTAAGATAGATTCATGTAGGTGGAATTAATGGATTGAACCACATGGACTTTTAAATATTTTTATGCATATTACTAATTTGCTTTCCAGGAAGGTTGGATCAGTTACAGTTCTATTAACAGTATATGAAAGCATCTGTTTTATTGTACTCTTGCCAATACTGAGAATTATCGACTTGGAAATCATTTTAAAAAATGCCGTCTTATTGTTACTTTTAAACCTCTTATTGAAGCATAAAGATACACACAGGAAAGTTTCCGATTATCTCTAAGCAAACACATCTGAGTCAGCATTCACAAGAAAGAAAACAAATTCTCCATCCTCAGGATCCCCCTCATCCTCCTCCCAGTCATTGTTACCACAAAAGTAACCACCCTTCTGACTTCCAAGAGCAATAGACTAGTCCAGTTTTATATTCTCATTTTGGTGTAGTGTTCCATTTTATAAATGCAGCATATCACAATGTACTTCTTCATTGTGCTATTAATGGACATTTGAATAGTTTTCAGCTGTGGATTTTAAGCATAATCATACATTTCTCTTGGTGATAATGAGTATGCATTTGTATTGGCAAGCACGTTACAAGTGGAATTGCTGGACCATAGTGTATGCCCGTATTCAGCTTCAGTACTGCCAGACAGTAATTTCTAAAATGATATCAATTTAGATTCCTACAAGGAGTGTCGAAGAGTTTCTTTCCACAATTTGGGTTAACACTTGATAATGTCAGTCTTTTTCATTTTAACAAGTTGGCCAAGCTGTGTATTAATGTATCATTGTTACCTCTATTTGCATTTCTTGGTGACTGATGAGGTTGAACAGCTTTTTAAATGTTTACTGGCCATTTGGAGATACTGTCTCTTGTAAGTAGACTGAGTATTTTGCTCATTTTCAGATTGTCTTTCTCTCATTGAATTGTATAAGAAATTTTTATATTCTAGATTTGAGTCCTTTGTCAGATATCAAATATCTTCTCTTACTCTTTGGGTGGTCATCTTACTGTTTAGTGGTGTTTTGATGAACAAAATACACATTTTAACAAACTCCAGTTTATCCATTATTTCTCTTTATAGTTAATGCTTGTTTTGTCCTTTTAAAGAAAATTTGTCTACACCAAGGTCCTGAACATAATTTCCTCTTGTTAAATTTACATTTTTTGATGCTCAGTGAGATTGATTTTTCTTCTATTTAAGGCAAAGTTCTTTTGGTGCTTGGAATCTAATTGTCAGCCTTTAAATTTTCAGTTCAGTTCAGTTCATTTCAGTCGCTCAGTAGTGTCCGACTCTTTGCGACCCCATGAACCCCAGCACGCCAGGCCTCCCTGTCCATCACCAACTCCTGGAGTTCATCCAAACTCATGTCCATTGAGTCAATGATGCCATCCAACCATCTCATCCTCTGTCGTCCCCTTCTCCTCCTGCCCTCAATCTTTCCCAGCATCAGGGTCTTTTCAAATGAGTCAACTCTTTGCATGAGGTGGCCAAAGCATTGGAATTTCAGCTGCAACATCAGTCCTTCCAATGAACACCCAGGACTGATCTCCTTTAGGATGGACTGGTTGGTTCTCCTTTCAGTCCAAGGGACTCTCAAGAGTCTTCTCCAACACCACAGCTCAAAAGCATCAATTCTTCAGTGCTCAGCTTTCTTCACAGTCCAACTCTCACATCCTTACATGACTACTGAAAAAACCATAGCCTTGACTAGACGGATCTTTGTTGGCAAAGTAATGTCTCTGCTTTTTAATATGCTGTCTAGGTTGGTCATAACTTTCCTTCCAAGTAGTAAGCGTCTTTTAATTTCATGGCTGCAGTCACCATCTACAGTGTTTTTGGAGCCCCCCAAAATAAAGTCTGTCACTGTTTCCATTGTTTCCCCATCTATTTCCCATGAAATGATGGGACCAAATGCCATGATCTTAGTTTTCTGAATCTTGAGTTTTAAGCCAACTTTTTCACTCTCCTCTTTCACTTTCATCAAGAGGATGTTTAGTTCTTCTTCACTTTCTCCCATAATGGTGGTGTCATCTGCATATCTGAGGTTATTGATATTTCTCCTGGCAATCTTGATTTCAGCTTGAGCTTCATCCATCCCAGCATTTCTCATGATGTACTCTGCATATAAGTTAAATAAGCAGGGGGACAATATACAGCCCTGACGTACTCCTTTTCCTATTTGGAACCAGTCTGTTGTTCCATGTCCAGTTCTAACTGTTGCTTCCTCACCTGCGTACAGGTTTCTCAAAAGGCAGGTCAGGTGGTCTGGTATCCCCATCTCTTTCAGAATTTTCCACAGTTTATTGTGATCCACACAGTCAAAGGCTTTGACATAGTCAATAAAGCAGAAATAGATGTTTTTTTTCTGGAACTCTCTTGCTTTCTTGATGATCCAGAGGATGTTGGCAATTTGATCTCTGGTTCCTCTGCCTTTTCTAAAACCAGCTTGAACATCTGGAAGTTCACGATTCATGTATTGCTGAAGCCTGGCTTGGAGAATTTTAAGCATTACTTTATTGGCATATGAGATGAGTGCAATTGTGCAGTAGTTTGAGCATTCTTTGGCATTGCCTTACTTAGGGATTGGAATGGAAACTGACCTTTTCCAGTTCTGTGGTCACTGCTGAGTTTTCCAAATTTGCTGACATATTGAATGTAGCACTTTCACAGCATCATCTTTTAGGGTTTCAAATAGCCCCTTTAAATTTTATGTGTTGCATTTTTGGTTCTAGATATTTAAAAAATAACTTTGTTAGCCTTGTGATTTATTTTTAATAGATTTTAAGATATCAGAATCATATTTTATTTTGTAATTTTTTCCCATGTAAGTTCAAAAAGTCTTTTCTTATTCTACTGGGAAAAATATATCTTCTAATTTTTATGGTGCTTTGCTGTTATTTTGTTTTATTTACATTTAGCCCTTTGATTCACACAGGGTTTATCTGGATAATATTGTGAGGTACAAGTCTAAATTGATTTATTTCTCCCTAATACCAAGTCAATTTTCTTTTTATTAACTGAATGATTCTACTCTAATTGACTTGTAATGCTTCCTTTATAATGAGTTGAGTTAGTTTGCATACTTAGATTTACTTTTGACTACACTAGTCTGTTTTGGAGAAGGCGATGGCACCCCACTCCAGTATTCTTGCCTGGAAAATCCCATGGACGGAGGAGCCTGGAGGGCTGCAGTCCATGGGGTTATGAAGAGTCGGACAGAACTGAGCGACTTCACTTTCACTTTTCACTTTCATGCATTGGAGAAGGAAATGGCAACCCACTCCAGTGTTCTTGCCTGGAGAATCCCAGGGATGGGGGAGTCTGGTGGGCTGCAGTCCATGGGGTCACAAAGAGTCGGACAGAACTGAGTGACTTCACTTTCACTTTTCACTTTCATGCATTGGAGAAGGAAATGGCAACCCACTCCAGTATTCTTGCCTGGAGAATCCCAGGGACGGGAGAGTCTGGTGGGCTGCAGTCCATAAGGTCGCAAAGAATTGAACATGACTGAGCGACTTCACTTTCATTTTTCACTTTCATGCACTGGAGAAGGAAATGGTAACCCACTCCAGTGTTCTTCCCTGGAGAATCCCAGGGATGAGGGAGCCTGGTGGGCTGCCATCTATAGGGTCGCACAGAGTCGGACACGACTGAAGCAACTTAGCAGCAGCAGCACACTAGTCTGTTTACTCTTCTGGATAAATTTTAAGATGTTTATTTATTTTTTGAGTTCTGAAAAAGTCCTTTGAGATTTTAGATTAGAATACTTTAAACTAAGTTAACTTGAGAAGAACTCTTTTTTTTCCCAGTAGTCTTTGCTACCAGAATTTATTTTTATACTTTATTACTTATTCAACACTTACTGTATCTGAAGATACATATACAAATATATACTTATATATTATATTTATCTCTATATCTTATCTTATACCTATATCTATGTAAATAGACTTCACAATAATGAAAATTTGGATTTTATTTGATTGAAGATTGGCTCCTGACCCATCCTGTTGTCAGATGGCAGCATAGTGATAGTTTATATTAAGGAGGGGATTCGGGAATGGGAGTTGGCCATGTCAGAAAGACCAACCATACAATTAGAAGGCTGGGGCTTTGTGCCCTGAAGCCCTGATTTCAAGCCCATCTTTGCTCCTTACTGGGCAAGCTTGGGCTTGTTCACTGATGATAAATCTCCTTATCATGAAAATGGGAGTAATGGCAGAAATGGCAGTGTTCTAGCAGGAAACCAATGACATTTAAAACAGATACTTTTTAGGTTAGTAGAATAATTTAAATTTTAAGAATTTAAATTTAAATTAGTAGAAGAATTTAGTAAAATTTAATAAAGGGACCATTTACAAAGCTGTGGACAAGGTGTAAGGAAGCCACGGGGATAGTGCAGTGTCACAAGACTAGAAACAGTGAGGTCATTTCCACCTCTAGACTTGACAAGAGGGACAGTCAGTTGCCATAGCTCAGAAGTCAGTCACGTCAAAAGACAAACCTAATAGGAATAGCACCTTGGGTGTCCCCTGATGAGACTCTGTAGGAGGGAAGCTAGGGAAGAAGTAACCTGGGCTCACACACCTCCTCCCTCTCCTGAAGGCAAGAGAGCCCTTTTAATGAGGTCCAGTGGTTCTGGGACTTGGGCTTATATCAGAATCACCTGCAGGTATTGTTGAAATGCAGATTTCTGATTCAGTGGTGGGAAAAGGGGTTGAATTTTCCATTTCTAACTCTTTCCCAGGTGATGCTGATCCAACTGGTCTTGGGACCACACGTGGAGAACCACTTATGTAGTCCTGGGCACAGAGGAAGGTGGAGATCAGTGGGTAGGGGCTCTGAAAAAGACGAGCAGAGGGTACCTGGTCCCGTCTCCTTAACTGTTAGAGGATTCAATGGGTGTACATTTTAGTGCATGTCATGCTGCAGTTTATCAGCAAATGTCCCCTTTCCTTGAGTGCTCTTTGACTCACTTGACTTTTTGGCTTCCACCAACTGCTCTGTTCAGATCTCCAAGACCTGAAAGAGGGCTTCTCAGAATCCTGGCTCTGAGCTTGGTCTCAACATCTGTTTTCTGCAGCTTCTCTCAAGCTCCAAGTTTTCTTATGCCAGCCTCAAACTGTGCAGATTCTGACCTTAGGACTTGTTCTTTCCTGAAAGAGCATTGCTTTGAGCCTGAGGTGTGGACACTGTCTTTGATTCTTAAGCATTTAAAAAAATTTTTATTGGAGTATATGGTACTTGGTTTACAATGTTGTGTTAGTTTCAGGTATACTTGGTCTTTCATTTTTTATTTATATTTTGTCCAAATTTATGACCCAAATACTTCAGAAATTTTTCTTTTGAGAAAAGTTAATTCTCAGTATGGATATTTTCTATTTTAAATCTCTAAATGGTTAAACAAATGCCTACTATACGACTATTTTGGAGATATATAAAAAATGTTTTTGCATCTCAATGGAAAATATGTATTGACTACTGCATACCCTTTTGAGTTATCAGATTATAGCCCTGTTCATTTTCTTTGAGCTGTTTTGCAACTCTTTCTAAATTATAGGTAACTGATATGTAAATTTCATCTTGTCAGATGGTGATTTTAATTGACTTCCTCCCCTCTGTGGAAAAACAAGCTTTGTCTCTGCAGTTAAGTGACATAGTAAATGTTTTTTTATTGTGTAAATTGGGTTTTCTGTTACTTAGAGCCAAGACCCTCCTGACTGACAGATCCCTTATAAATGGGGGTCAGTAATCCTTCCTGCCTGCCCCACAGAGTTGCCCTATCAAAGCACTTTAAAAGGTGTTTGAAAGACTTCAATGGTGGTCCAGAGGCTGACTCTGTGCTCCCAATGCAGGGGGCCTGGGTTTGATCCCTGGAGAAGGCAATGGCACCCCACTCCTGTACTCTTGTCTGGAAAATCCCATGGATGGAGGAGCCTGGTAGCTGCAGTCCATGGGGTCGCGAAGAGTCGGACACGACGGAGCGACTTCACTTTCACTTTTCACTTTCACGCATTGGAGAAGGAAATAGCAACCCACTCCAGTATTCTTGCCTAGAGAATCCCAGGGACAGGGGAGCCTGATGGGCTGCTGTCTATGGGGTCGCACAGAGTCGGACACGACTGAAGCGACTTAGCAGCAGCAGCAGCAGCAGCAGGGAACTAGATCCCACATGTAGAACTAAGACCTGACACTGCCAAATAGATATATTTTTTTAAAAGATGTTTAAGGATACATGGGGGAGGTATGATGCATAGATCCCTAGGGGGCTGAAGGCTTCATAGCCTCTTCTTTGAGTCCAAAAATTGGAAAGGAAATTATTTCACATACACTCCCTCTAGGCTTTAACATAGCTGCAGTTTTTGCTTTTGATACTGTTACTGAGCCTCGCCAGCTTGCCTGACACACAGTGAGCCAAACACTGAGACATGGAGTTTTCCAGCCCAGATAAAGTTTATTCACAAGGCAGCCAAGTGAGGAGACAGGAGAACAAACCTCAGATCTGCCTCCTCAAAGGTGAGGAGGTTGGGAAATTTGGGGGATAAGCAGGTGATCTTTGCAATAAATGAGAAAGTGGCTATTGGAATTTAGGGAAAATGGTCAAGTAGAAAGACCATTAGTGAATGCAATGTTAAAAACACAGTGAGCAATACTACAAGGTTTAATGATCGGCTGTTGTGTTAGTGAGGGTCAAGCCATCAGCTGCTGGAGTCGTCCACTGACAATGTACTCTGAGGGGAATTCAGGATGGAGAAAAACAGCAAGCATTCTATGCTTCAGATATACTGGCCCTTAGGTAGTTGAGATGAATATCTAAGGAAAATTTCAAGTGACTCTAGATTGTTGCATCTTCTCATACATAGAAAAGCACTAAAGTCATTCATCTGAGATATGTGTTCTTTGTGATTAGCAATGCTCTTTTGATCTTTGACTACATGTTTTTTCCCAACAGAAAAGTTCATGTATATATTCTGGCTCTTCTCTTACCTCTCAGAGCTCCTCAGAGCTATCTGAGAGGCTGTCTCTCAGGCTATTGTCCTCTGTAAGGTCCCAAATAAAACTTAACTTACAACTTTTACATTGTATGATTTTCAGTCAACACATTTCATTATCTGTATGTCATTTGATATTACTGGTGTATTGTTTGTTTTAGTCCTGTAGGTTATTGAGTTTTAGCTCATTGTAGAACTGTGCTGATTTCTAGCAAAGTGTCTATAAGAGTCTTCTGTCATCTCTAAAGGATGTTAGTTTGGGCAAACTTGTAGAACATAAACAAGTGACTTTTTTTACAAATAAATGCTCTTTGATGATTATAGCTGCTGTAGAGCCTCTCTTTACTGACGCTTTCTTCCAAAAAAATATTACAGGTACTTGAAAATTAAAGTCTAAATTTTTCTTGTTTATCTAAGCATGTTCTGAAAATTGGGTTTGATTTAGCCTTTATTAACACTTAGTCTTCAAGCTATAAAAATCTTTCACCTCACTCTTCTAGCCACTTTTATTTAGTAGACAGAAAGGAGGAGACATCTTCATTAAAAAGCAGTCTTCAAGGTTTGAAATCGTGTGACCGAAGTCAGTTATAAAAGTCGAAAGTGGCCCGGTTTCAGTGAGCTCATCTTTGCTATGTTTTTTTTGTTTGTTTGTTTGTTCACTTTTGTTTTTATTGTTCTTGCCATGCCAAGGGGGTTTTAATTTCATTAATCATGCAAATAATTTTCTATAATATCCCAGGGAAACCAGAGAATTTGGCAGTCTTAATGATGGGTTCCCCTCAAAGACTCACGGGCTGGTGGCATCAGCACGGAGTGCCCGGGTTAGCAGTGCAGCATGTGGCTCGTGTCTACCTTGCAGGTGGCTCTTCCTCCACATCACAACTAGGGTTTCCAAGATGGTGGGGTCAAGGACCCTCCAGGTTCTTAGGAAATCTCCCTTCCTTTGCTTCTCCTGCTCAGTGCTCTCCTTAGTTGGCAGGGTGTCCTCCTGCACCTCCGTCTTCTTCAACTCGGCCTTATTGAAGTGGCGATTTCCTCCAAGGCTAGCTTATCTGCCATTTTCTTAAAACATTCTGAGAAGTTATACTCCAAGCTCATAGTCCCAGGGCTCCTATTCACATTGCTACAACTAGAGACTCGAATTTGGTGTTAAATCATTTTAAAAAGCTGTTTCAGACTTTTTATATCTTCTATTGGGAGAAGGCAATGGCATCCCACTCCAGTACTCTTGCCTGGAAAATCCCATGGATGGGGGAACCTGGAGGGCGCAGTCCATGGGGTCGCTGAGGGTTGGGCACGACTGAAAGACTTCACTTTCACTTTTCACTTTCCTGCATTGGAGAAGGAAATGGCAACCCACTCCAGTGTTCTTACCTGGAGAATCCCAGGGACGGGGGACCCTGGTGGGCTGCCGTCTATGGGGTCGCACAGAGTCGGACATGACTGAAGTGACTTAGCAGCATATCTTCTATTCCTGAGCACAAACAAGCTCTAGCCAACCAACAAGTCTATGGATTTATTGGGCTTTAGGTTTTTTTTTAAGATCTATTTTTAAAAGGTAAATATGTATTCACTCTTGTTCTGATTTTCAGATAATATAGGTATATTTGCTATTGATCAGTTCAGTAGCTCAGTCATGTCCGACTCTTTGCGACCCTATGAATTGCAGCACGCCAGGCCTCCCTGTCCATCGCCAACTCCCGGAGTTCACCCAAACTCAAGTCCATTGAGTTGGTGATGCCATCCAGCCATCTCATCCTCTGTCATCTCCTTCTCCTCCTGCCCCCAATCCCTCCCAGCATCGAGTCTTTTCCAATGAGTCAGCTCTTCGCATGAGGTGTTGATAAGAGGGTCTAATTTCCTCTCCCTCTTCTATCGTGTATTTAAAAACCAGCTGTTTAAAACCAGTTGTTCTCAATGCTGACTCCAGATCAGAATCCATAATGTAATCAAAATATAGTGACTATAAAGTTATTAACAATGTATTTCTTTTTCTTCATACTAGGTTTTTTAAATCCAGCATATGTTTTATTCTTAGAGCATCTAGACTCAGACCAGCTGCATTTTAAGCATTCAGTAGCCCTATGTGTCTAATGTGATCATATCAGACACCCAGATCTAGACCTAAGACTTCACACAGTTTTAAGGAAATGAAGATATAGGTGAGCAGTAAAAGCATGCAGACGCTCATCTCGTTCTCAGGGTTGCATAGTCAGCAAAATACAGATCGTGACAAAAAGGTCACTTAGGCAAGGCGAATATGATGCATAAGTTCTAAACACTGGAGCCTTAGTTTTCTCAACTGTCAAATGAGAATAACGGTATATGTGTTTGACATAATATCATGAAATAATTTGGACCCAGGGAACTGGGTAGTTTGTCCACAGTTAGAGCTGTATTTGATGTCTAAATGAGAATTTTATACCTTACATTCACGAAATCTTGCTCAAGATAAGAAATTAGCATTGTATGTTTGAAGACAGAAAAGCAATGGATATGTCCATATATGTCCACAAACAAAAAAAAAGACAGGACCTTCAGTGTTTACGTTAAGGAGGCTGTCATTTTGTGTTAAAGAGACCCATTTGAGAAGAAGCTTCTAGCTAGAGCACTTTAGTTGCATGCTTTGGCAACCGTAAGGGAATGGTGGTGTGACTCTAAAACATTCTGTGATTCTGAAAAGCAGAATCGGGGCTTTTGTTCCTGGAAAAGATGTTAGATTGTTTGTCCATTTACATCCAGTAAGACTATTATCCACTGATTGCAATGCATTACAACACCCTGGAGATATTTGGACATCATTTCTGTTACCTTCTTGGCTCCTGGCTACCACTTTTTTTTTTTTTTTTTTGACACCTCATCTTCACCCAGAAGAGCAAATTGTTGCCAATGGATGTACATTATTCTGATCAGTTCTTAGGAAGGAGGCCTCTCTGAATTTCAGGGTCTATCTCTTCAGCACATAGTAAGAGCTTCTCAAGTGTTTTAGATACTTATCCTGTGCCATGGGTTTTATTCTCCCCATTTTTTATGTGGAAGGTTGAGTGAGGTTCAGAGGGGTTAAGCTCAAGGCCATATATTTAGTTGATGATGCAATTAGTGTTTAAGTCAGGGTTTCTCAACTTCAGCAAGATTGTTGTTTTGGACCAAATAATTGTTTGTTGTGGGGGCTGTTCTGTGCTCCCACAACTTCTTAACTGCCAAGAGCAACTCCCTGTGCCTACAGCATCTGTGCAAACTGTGTGGTTTATGCTAAGCGCCTGCTTTCCTCTTGGGACTCTAGAGTACATGCCACGCAGAGGGGACCTAGGGAACCCAATCCTAATAAAATCCCTCTGGACGCTTAGCCCCCTTGGTTGGCAGCATTTCACACGTGCTGTTGTCATAACACTTTTTGCTGGAGAAATTAAGCATGTCTTGTCCTGTGTGACTTCATGGGGATAGGACTCAGAAGCTCAGGCCTAGCTTCCTCCAGATGTCACCCCACGTGTCTTTTCTGTTTGCTGGTTTTGCTTTGTATCCTTTGGGTGGAGCACATCATCGCCCTGAGTAAGACTGTGTGCTGAGTCCCGTGCTAGTGAATCCTCCAGCGTAGAGGTGATCTTAGGGGCACCCTGACCCAGAAGAACAGCTATTAGCAGAAATATAAGACTCTTTAAGTGAAATGTTTACAAAAACTTGATGCTAGATGTCATTGCAACTTTTAAATTATTCAGTTAATTACTATTGAATATAATTTATTACATAAAAATTAGTGTTCTAAATTAGAAGCAGGAAAAAGCCATCAAACAAATGGGAGACCCTTTCCTTTTTGTAGGAGACTCTCTTAAGAAAATCACAAGAGAGCTGGAAGCAGGGACCAACTAGTTGATACTAGTTAGAAAAGCAGTTTTCTTCTAAACCGCGAAGAGGCATCCAGTCTCAGATCATCACTTGAAAAATTCAAATTTCTTTCAAAGACTCAGACCAAGCCCTTCTTTAACTGGAGCAACAGGCACTACAGAAATACCATATACAAATGTTATCCAAAGCTTGGAGGCAGTCCCAGGAGAAAACTCTTGGATGTCATTTTAGAGAACAAAAATGCACTTTAAGAAAGGGAAACAAAAATGAATAATGAGTATTCAGGAAGCTGAGGATGACTGTCCTTAGGGACAGTTCTGCTGAATCAAAGGTTTGCTGAATCTTTGATTTCTAATAAGTGGTTCTCCGAGATTGCTTAGAACTGAGTCTCTTCTTGTCCACTCTAAGTGTTTCAGAAGTTGAAACTCTGTGCCAAGCTCTGGAATATCTCAGTGCGTTTCTTAACCAATTAGATCATTCTCAGGGCCCCCAGGACGTATCTAGGAGCCAAGTGATCTGGGGTCAGCTGTGCTAATGAAAGATCCATGCTCCTCCCGTGTCCCCTCGCCTGTGGCAGAGCCCACCCTGTACAGAACTTGGCAGCTTCAGGCATTGAGAGCAGTGCTCTGCTGTCCATCTCTGGGAATGACAACTCCAGAATGTTTCCAGCTTTCATATGACTCACTAGCTTTCACTAAAAAGTGGGCAGACAACCGACTGTAGTTGCAATACCTGAGAGGGCAGATCCAGTTGCAAATGAATGGAAATGCATTATTGATAGCATTTGGTGTTCACAGCCTGGCCTGAGGAAGCAGGGGCCAGTGGAGATAGAGGAACCTTCTTGGCCTTCAAGCTGTGTACAACTTGAAGTATGCATACAAGGAACTTATCCAGAAGTGTGAATGGTGTATTGAAGGATCAGTTATCTAATAATCCCAACTTTCTGGAAGCTAGAAATAAACACAAAAGGTTTCTGTTCAGTTAAAAAAAAAAGGATATCACAAAGCCTATATGCTTTCTTTCCTCGTAGCACTGCTGCTTTCATCCTTGTCTAGAGTACATTTATTCTTACTTTACCAAAAAAGACTCTGTCTTCAGCCTCCACTAAAATTGCTCTCAGTGGACATCAATGGCTTCCTTGGGAAAATAACGTTCTTTCTTTTAAGAATGGGTTCTCTAGGCAGCAGTTTTTAAATGCTGACTTCCCTTTCCCTTGACTTTTTAAAAGTTTCATGATTTATTGAGGTTAAATTTACATAACGTAAAATCAATCATTTGAAAGTGAGCAGTTTACTGGCATTTAGCATATTCCCAGTGTTGTGCAACCACCACCTCTATCTAGTTCTGAAACTGTATACAAGCCCCTGTGTCCCCATCTTTTGAAGTAAAAGGCTTTGTATTTAGTTTCCCAGGCCTCCTCTGAGGCTTAAAAAGCTGGCTCAAGAGTTAATGATTAGAAAATGTGAACATGTTGAAACAAAGAGCTGTTGGGCCAGAAAACTGGTAACAATTTAGACTAAAAGTTGGCCACATAGCAGTCACCTAACTCCCAGTTCCCTGAAAGATATAGATAACAAAAGCTGACACACATTCCTAAGTTGTTTTTCAGAAATCAGATCTCTATCATATGAAAACTGCTGACCGCAAGCACACAGACCCCAGACCAGTTAAAACCAAAAGACTGATGATGCCCGAAACTTCAACCAATTCATGTATCTCATGGGCCTCTCCCTCACACTGCCTTTAAAAACCCTTCCTTGAAAGTCATCAGGAATCTCAGGTCTTTGGAGAACGGGCTGCCTGTTCTCCCTGCCTGATGCTGCAATAAGCTCTGTATTGTCCTGGTGGCTCAGATGGTAAAGAATCTTCCTGCAATGCAGGAGACCTGAGTTTGATCCCTGGGTCAGGTTGCCATGGACAGAGGCGTCTGGGGGGGCTACAGTCCATGGGGTTGCAAAGAGTCAGACACACCTGAGTGACTAACACACTTTTTTTCCCTTCACCAAACCCACTGTCAATAGATTGGCTTAGCTGTGTGTCATGTGAGTGGACCCATGTCCAGGTTCAGTAACAGTTTTAAAACATTTCCATTACTCCAAAGTAAATCTTCATATTCATTAGTAAATTCCTATTCTTCCCTTCCCCTAGCCCCTGATAACCACAAATATGCATCCTATCTCTAAGAATTAATCTAGCCTGGACATTTCATATAAACTGAACCATACGATACATAGTCTTTTATGAATGGCTTTTTTCACTTGACATAAGATTTCTTCAAGATTCATCCATGTTGTAGCATATTATCAGTACAGCATTCCATTTTATGGTTAAGTAATATTCCATCTTATAGATATTCCCAAATTTTTTTATCCATTCATCAGTTGAAGGACATTTGGTTTTGTTTTTTTTTTTTTCCACTTTGGGGCTCTGATGAATAGTGCTGCTTTGAAAATTGGTGTGTTCTCTCAGTTTTGCCACCCGAGTTTCTCATTGCTACAGTGGAGATGATAATGACCCCTACCCCATACGGATGTTAGGATTAAATGAGGACAAAGCCTTTAGAATGATGCCTAGCACATGATCAAAACCCAATAAATCCTTGACATTATTGTTTTTTTAATGCAAAATTACTCAAAAATCATCAACAGTCAGTTTTCATCAGGGCAGATAATTTATACATCTCAACAGTGCTTGAAGTCAACATTGTATTCCTTTAATAATTAATGTAAGAAATAATGACCCTAAATCATAAGTGAAAATTTAATGGTGAAGTTATAATCATTATTTTTTGGGTAGAATGGCAGGGATGACTATGATATTATGTCGATGGATTTCCATCAAAATTTAGCATTAGATATGGTAAATAGTATGGCCTTACAAGGACCTGCAACAGAATATCTTTTTAAAAGTAATGAGTTATGAGTTTGCAGAGGGTAAGTCAGATACTAAGGGCCTTGGAGTGCTAGTGCTTAAGCAGTAGAACTGTGTGATGAAAGCTAAGGATGAAGAAGAGCACGCCAGCATTTCTGAGCTCAGGAGATTTGAGTGGAAGGAGGAAGACCAGAGTGGACATTTGTGCAGGGGTTGAGGCATTATCCTCGAGAGGCGACTGGGCTTTTAAAGAAGAAGCAACTGTTCCTGGGAGGCACAATCTATGAAAAATTGATGGTAAATGGGAAGAGACTGGCAAGAGAAGAGAAGATTCAGAACAAATGCTGTGAGCTCTGGTGAAGGGAAGGGCAGAGATGCCACGAATGCTAGCTGGGGAGCTGGGTCGGTAGCGGCTCTGAGTTGGGACAGGAGGGATCGCCTGGACACTGGTGTTAGTGTGTCATATCACTCACCTGTGTTCATACAGGTTTTGCTTTTTATTTAGGAATGAGCGGAAACCGACTAGCACTGCTGGTTGAATTTACAGCACTCATCTTGCTTTTTTTCCTTGCTATTTCAGCAGGAATAGATTAAGATATTCTATAGTAACAAACAATCCCAAAATCTCTGCATTGTAACAAGAAAAGTTTTTTTTTCCTAATTCGTGCTCAACATGCATTTCAGCTCAGCAGTATCTGTACTCCTGTATCTTCTTCATTCTCTTACCCTGGGACCTAGGCAGGTGGAGCAGCCTCTGGCTGGAATACTGCTGAGCAGCTGCGGTACAGGGGATGTTAGCATAGCAAGCAAGGACTGGCCCTTAAAGCCTCTGTGACAAGTTTTTGGACAAAGTAGGTCATAGAGCCAAGGCTGAGTATAAATCCCCTCCTGAGTGGAAAAGTGGATGTTGGTGAAATGTAGCCTACCGCATTTGCTAATTGAACTCCAGTTTTTGTGCTGCTTTTCAAGTACGAACTTGTAGTATGGGTCAGTCATGGCAGAAGCTCGTCTTGACCAGTGACTGCTTTAAATGTGAATGATCGTGTGGCCCCAGCTCTGGTCAAAGAAGCATGAAGGTCACCTGGCTGTGGGGCTCACAGGAAAGGCTCTCTTACTTAAAGACTGCAACTCCAGGGAGGGACAATTCATTGTTTCTGCTGCCTCTGTGTCACACTCAGCCTGAGGAAAAGACCCTTACGGTGAACTTGGCAAAGCGGAGAGACAGAAAGACCCTGGGTCTGTGGCTGATGTGTTGGAGCCACTGAAAGAACCCGCACTGAATTCACTGTATCTGCAGACTTCTTGTTATGTGAAAGAATATGTCCTCTTGTTTAAGTGAGATTGACTTGGGGTTGGCTAAGATCAAGTGGTGGCTCAGACAGAAAGCGTCTGTCTACAATGTGGGAGACCTGGATTCGATCCCTGGGTCGGGAAGTTTCCTGGAGAAGGAAATGGCAACCCACTCCAGTACTCTTGCCTAGAAAATCCCATAGACGGCGGAGCCTGGTGTCCATGGGGTCTCAAAGAGTTGGACACGACTGAGCGACTTCACTTTTTTTTTCTTTTTTTTCTTTTATTAATACTTGCAACCAAAGTATCCTAGCAGACAAAAGGAATATAATTCTACTACCCAGCTGAGTGAATTGAGATCGTAATTTTGAAGAAAATATATTTACACATTTGTTCAATAAACACCTTAAATGTCTTTTGTATGCAAAGAACTGTGCTATGTGAGGGGAAGACATTCGAGATGAATAAGAAAAAGTGTTTTGAATCCAGAAGGGAACGTAAAATGGGCACCTAACTAAATATAAGTCTTTGTAAATCACTTGAAATACCACAACACAGGGCAGGCGTTATGTGAGTCATTTTGTACCAAAGTTACTGTGAGTTCATGTTATTTGGGGTATAAGCTATTCCAAAGCCCGCAGCATGGTCACTTTCATGACCCATTTGCCAGAACTGGGACACACACCCATTCATACTTAAAGCGGTCACTGGTGAAGGCAAATGTTCACCATGATAAGCTGAGCCTCTGGGAGCAATCAGGGCAGATTAAAGTTGAGGTCTTAGGGTCTGCGTTCCACCCTGAAGGGTGTACAGGATCAGGATGTCCTGGTCCCAGGCTCCTTAAAACAACAGCTATCTGTGATTCAAACACACTCCAGCCTTAGCTGTTGGACACAAATGGACAACAGTGAAGACTGTTTAGCCCCCCAGAGCTCAGGCTTCTGCAGCATGCGGATAAACTCATGGACATATTACGGTTTGCAATTTACCCTCAGTCAGGAAGAGGTTACCCAGGTACCATCCTAATCAGTAAATATGTGGTTCCACTTACAGGACGAACAAGCAGGTTTTCTGGTTCTTATTTGTTCAGTATATAATTATTACACATTTTGCCTTAGAAATGTGACTCTAATGTGGGCAGAGATAGGGTGAAGGAAACACGAGCCAACACTGCCGCAGCAGCGTCAACTGGCATCAGGCTTGAGAAGGCAAATTTTCAGAGCCATAGATAAGTCACATCCTTTAATCCAGTGACTCCACGGGATTAAAGGAATTTCCCTAAAAGGGAACTTGGAGGGAGAAAAATGCTTCATTGCAACATGAATAAAATAGAGATTGAGTTAGATTTCTTTGGGGGAAGGAGACTTATTAAAAGGGAAATTGCTCAAAAGTAAATTTTTAAAAGTATCTTCCTTTCCTTGGGGACCTATCTCAGCTGACACATTATTACTTTTAATCTCTATAATAGCTATGAGTCAGGTATTTTGAACTTCACTTTAAAAATGAAGCAAAAATTTAGAAAGATTAAATTACTTCCCCAAGATGAAAGAACCACTTAATAAACTACTTTTTATTCACTCAAAATTCTAATATTTCCGTTATAAGACAAGTTTAATTGGTATCACACAGATTCATAATCTTTACAATAATCATTTTAATGGATTCATGATATTCTATCAATAATTATAAAGTAACAATTAGGAAAACATATAATATCAATTCAGAAATATAATTTAAGTTTGTATTTACCCCAAAATTACAACTGCATGAAAAATATTAGAAGAAATCATTTAATACTAATAGCTGGGGTTGTTATTGTTTGTAGGTAGGATGACAGGCAATTTAATTCCCTTTCTGTGTTTTGTCTTTACAAGAGATAATAATGATATAGAGTAAATTCTTTCAAATCTGACTTTCTTCCTCTCTTGTCCTCCATTTCACAGTCCCAGCAAAACACACTCACTTGGAGGAAAAACATGGACTCTAGGTATTGATGTGTTTTATTCCAAATACGTATTCTTCAGAAGAGTTTGCTTTCACTTCCAGGAATTCAGTTCATTAAGTTAACAGTCTGTAAGAGACAGAACAAAATAGTTTCTTCCCTGAAGTGCTAATTTCCTTGGGGTGTGATATTCCTAGTTGCTATGGATGGATAGGGAATTGTGTGTAAGTAACAGGAGCAGTGAACAGGACCCTTTCTTTGGTGAAAGTCCTGACAACACTGTGGAGAAATCAAGAGGGAAAAACAAAGGTGAAAAACCCACTTTAAGGAAAGGTAAAAATAGACCCCTATTGAGGATTCCTAGCTTTTATTTCTATAAATAGGGAAAGATCTATGGGAATTGAGGGATGCCAGGGTATAAGCAGCCACGCTAAGCCTCACTCTGAAGTTTCTTTTGATACTATTTGGTGGAAGTGATGTGGGCATTCTCAGGAATAGGGAAATATAAGGGAGAAAAAGGTAACACAAAAATTAGTTAACTTATGATTTTGGCAACATGGTAACTTAAGGGGACAGAATCTTTCTGACATCAAGTTGCTATAAGATCATCTGAATGATCTGGGCAGTTGAACAGTCTCTGACTCCTGGGCCTGTGATGGGTGCCCACATCCCTTAACCCTACTCTGCTGCCATCATTAAAGTTCACTTCTTTGGGGTTCTCTTTATTTATTCAACAAATATTTGAAGGCCCAAGGTTGCTAGGTGTTGAGACATGCATTGGAAGATTAAAAACATACATGGTCCTCACTTTGTGCAATCTATAATGCAGTTAAGAGACAGAAATTAATCAGAAAATCACAAAAGTAAATATCATTACAACTGTCATAAGTGTTACGAACACACACACACAATCCCAATTCAGTTCTAACAAGACTATAAGATAGAACAATTTGAACTAATCGTGAAAGTCAAAGAGGACTTCCCTGAGGAAGTGATGACAGAATGAGATGTCATTTTTTAACTTAATGAAGAGAAGGGAACAGCACTTTCCAAGCAGAATATCCTGTGTCAGGGAAGCACAAAGGCCTGGAAACAGGTCAGTGGGCAGGAAAGAGGTGAGGGGGAGGGGCCCACATGGCCCAGATGAAGTTGGTGGACACCAGACCACCAATCTTGGACCTTGAAAACCACGTAAGTAGTTTTGTCTTTATCGTAAGGGCAATGATTAGATATGTGTTTTAAAAAACCGCTCTGGCTATGGAGTGAACAGTGGCTTGTAGGACAGCAAGAGTGATTTCCTGGGAATTGGTCTTAAGGCTGCTGCAGTTTTCCAGGCAAAGAAATGGTGGCAGCTTGGACTATAGCAGTGTTGCTGGTAGAGGTTGAGACGGAAATTTAAGAGAAGTGATGAAGGACTAGGCCTTCTGGGTTAATCTATAAAACCGGAAACACACCAAAGAGGACATAATATATAAAACCTTTTTCTGCCAAGAGACTTGTTGGAGAGTTGAAGGAAAAGATAAACGTGAATGCTGTGGCTTGGCTCACTCCATTTCTAATCCATCCTTTCTCTAATGTGCCTTACTGCAGAGGCTGGAAAATGGAAAACCACATTTCCCAGCTTTCCTTGCTGCTAGATTTGCACGTGTGATTTGGAATGTACCAATCAGATGCATCCATGCAAGGTACGAATTCAGAAGTGTGGGGATGAAGGAGAAGAAGGATTTGAGGCTTTGCTTGTGTGGTTTGTAGCAGGAGGGGTGTGGTTCTGGCAGTCTGTCAAGCCTTTCTGGTTTAACAAGCAGCCTTTTGATGGTGGCAGAAGTGGTGGTAATTTTGGCAGCCCACCTCAGCTGTGCCTGGCACATAAATAGGTGTGGGCTGTTGTTTTAATACCTAGTATTTACCACAAACAATACTACGTTTGATGGAGAGTATACCTCAAAGATAATGGAGTGTTCAGCCTGACTTCTGAGGTAGTTCAGTCCTGAAGGAAATATTGTCTCATAGTTTAATGTATATGATGTTGGTGTCCCTTCATCCCTGTTATGTTCTTTTTTTATAAAAATATATACCTTATGTATAAGGTATATATACATCTTATGCTCCCACAGTATAACAGGCTAAAAAACTGATTCTGTCACTGCTTGGAAGAAAGTCAATCTATTGTTACTAAAGGTGAGCAATCTTCCTCTAGAACTTTTCAGAAAATTTTAAACATCTAATAAAAAATGACTATTAGAGTTAGTAAACTGACCTTTAGTTGCACTGATAGTATCCACTTAAACTGTGCAGGAGCTATGTCTGACCAGGAAGCTTAACGATGTTGCAGTTTCCTCTACAAGGCTAATTTGATTGTAATAAATAATAACTTTTGAACAAAGAGTTAAAATGTCAACAGAGACATGCAGGAAGTGACTCTCTGCTCCTAATTCAAAAAATAGCTTCTTCTTTCTCTGAATACATTTTTGGTACCTCTCTCAGGACATTTCCCATTTTTTAGCTGGTATT
This sequence comes from Ovis canadensis, assembly GCF_042477335.2. Lineage (NCBI taxonomy): Eukaryota > Metazoa > Chordata > Mammalia > Artiodactyla > Bovidae > Ovis > Ovis canadensis. The sequence goes on from NC_091248.1 coordinate 85,723,019, forward strand.
TATTTATATCCATGTCTGGTCTGCCTAATATATAAAACTGTAAAATCATTGAGGGCAGGGACACCCACTGATTCATCTTTGGAGCTCTTGAAATGTCTGCTAAGAATAGTCCTTCATACAATGGAGGAGTCTCTATTTAATGAAGGAATTGGTGAATTCTTGTGCATTTTGCCATCATGAGGACTAACACTTTTGAAAGAATGCTAACAATATGTTCCTATGCTTTGATCTATTTTCCAGATAAAACTGAAAGAGAACAAAAAATGAACTAAGGGTGTATAGGATGTGGAGGGTTACACTCACGGTGCTTCAGACATGTGTTTTCTCCACAAATGGTGAGAGTGGCCAAAGAGTACACTTCCAGAGGGCAGGAGACCCAACCTCTGATTACTCATCGGCTGTATGATTACAGCCAAGATACTGGAAGTCTCTCCCCCTCCTTCATAAAAGGGATTGAAGAGGTGATGAGTCCTTCTCATCACATGTGTCTTGTAGTCACCATTCAAGATGACTAATGCTCTAACCTTATGATGATTTAAGATTTTAACCTTAAAATGATTTGAAGTTCATGTAGCCTCAGCATGGTAATTCAGCATCATCTTACCTGCTGACCCTATTCTATCAGTAGTTGCTTCCTAAGGCCAATGTTGTGCTGAGAAGGATTCTGAGGTCTCATTGGGCTAAGTGGAAATGAGAGTCTTGACTTCATTGTGATGTCTGGCATGAGGCAGGGAGGGGAGTGGCAGCAAGTAAGCCATGTTATCTCTGATCTAGCCCAATGCCTTCACTCCACAGGAAGAAAATGAGAATAGAAGTTCATGTCTTAAGCTTACCATGTTCCATGCATTATCCAAATTGATTGTATATGCATATTTTTATCTAATCCTTAGCCAGTCTTAAGAAGCTATCATTATTATGATTCCTATTTTGAAGATGAAGTTTAGGGGAGCAAAATTTGCCTAAGACTAACACTCTGGAAATCCATATCTTTAAGCATTCCCTTATACTGCCTACTAATCTGTGGGCACTTGCTATATGCTAGGCTAATGACAGTCAGGGTGATTTTGCCTTCCAGGGAACATCTGGCAAAGCCTGGAAACTTTTGGTTGTGGGGAGGAAAGGGTATTCCTTGAATTTAGTGGGTAGAAGACTGAGATGCTGCTAATTGCACAGGACAAACCACCCTACCCAAACAAACAAGTATTGGGTTGGCCAAAAATTTCTTCGGGTTTTTCCATAAGATGTTACAAAAACCCAAACGAACTTTTTGGCCAAGGCAATATTTGGTCCCAAATGTCAGTAATGCTGAGACTGAGAATGCTGAGTCAAGCTATGGGAAAGTCATTTTCAGACTGAGTTTGAAACTTTTCATGTAGCCCAGTTGGTACAATCTCTGCTGCTGCTCTTTAGGGCTTCCCAGGTGGTGCTAGTGGTAATGAACCTGCCTGTCAATGCAGGAGACACAAGAGACACAGGTTTCCGGAAGATCTTCTGGAGGAGGGATCTTTCAGTATTCTTGCCTGGAGAATCCCATGGACAGAGGAGCCTGGAGGATCTCGGAGTGAAAAGCCAAAAGCATTTTCACTAAGATCAGGAAGAAGACAAGAATATCCACTCTCACCACTATTATTCAACATAGTTTTGGAAGTCCTAGCGATAAAAGTCCCAGGAAATTAGAGAATAAAAAGAAATAAAAGGAATCCAGATCAGAAAAGAAGAAGTAAAACTCTCACTGTTTGCAGATGACATGATACGATACATAGAAAACTCAAAAGAAACTATCAGAAAATTACTACAGCTGATCAGTGAATTTATCATGGGATACAAGGTCAATACGAGATCGCTTGCATTCCTATATACTAACAATGAAAAATCAGAAAGAGAAGCTAAGGAATCAAACCCATTCACCTTTGCAACAAAAAAGAATGAAATATCTGGGAATAAACCTACCTAAGGAGGCAAAGAACTGTATATGGAAAATTATAAAACAATGATGAAAGAAATCAGACATAAATATATGGAGAGATATTCCATGTTCCTGGGTAGGAAGGATCAATATTGTGAAAATGACTTTACTACCAAATGCAATCTACAGATTCAATGCAATCCCTATCAAATTACCAATGGCAGTTTTCACAGAACTAGAACAAAAAATTTCATAATTCATATGGAAACACAAAAGACCCACAATAGCCAAAGTGGTCTTCAGACAGAAGAATGAAGCTGGAGGAATCAATCTCCCTGACTTCAGACTATACTACAAAGCTACAGTCATCAAGACAGTATGGTACTGGCACAAAAACAGAAATACAGACCAATGGAACAAGATAGAAAGCCCAGAAATAAACCCACGAACCTATGGGTACCTTATGCTTTACAAAAGAGGCAAGAATATACAATGAGGCAAAGATAGCTTCTTCAATAAGTGCTGGGAAAACTGGACAGCTACTTGTAAAAGAATGAAATTAGAACACTTCCTAACTCCATACACAAAGATAAACTCAAAATGGATTAGGGCTAAATGTAAGACCATAAACTATAAAACTCTTAGAGGAAAGCATAGGAAGAATATGTAATGACATAAGTCTAAGCAAGATCCACCTCCTAGAATAATGGAAATAAAAACAAAAATAAACAAGTGGGACCTAATTAAACTTAAAAGTTTTTGCACAGCAAAGGAAACTACAAACAAGGTGAAAAGACAACCCTCAGAATGGGAGAAAATAATAGCAAAGGAAACAAGTGATAAAGAATTTCCAAAATATATAAGCAGCTCCTACAACTCAACACCAGAAAAACAACAACCCAGTCAAAAAGTAGGAAAAAGACCTAAACAGATATTTTTCCAAAGAAAACATACAAATGGTTAACAAACACGTGAAAAGACTCTCAACTTTGCTCATTATTAGAGAAATGCAAATCAAAACTACAATGAGATACCACCTCACACCAGTCAGAATGGCCATCATCAAAACATCTACAAACAATAAATGCTGGAGAGGGTGTGGAGAAAAGTGAACTCTCTTGCCCTGTTGGTGGGAATAAATCGATAACAGCCACTATGGAAGATGGTATGGAGATTCTTTAAAAAACTAGGAATAAAAACACCATATGATCCAGCAATCCCATTACTAGGCATATACTTTGAGGAAACCAGGAATCTGCCTGCAATGTGGGAGACCCAGTTTCGATCCCTGGGTTGGGAAGAACCACTAGAGAAAGGAAAGGCTACCCATTCCAGTATTCTTGCCTAGAGAATTCCAAGGACTGTATAGTCCATGGGGTTGCAAAGAATCTGACATGACTGAGAGAATTTCACTTTCACTGAGGAAACCAAAATTGAAAAAGACCCATGTACTCCAATGTTCATTGCAGCACTATCTACAATAGCTAGAATATGGAAGCAATCTAGATGCCCATCGACAGATGAATTGATAAAGAAGCTGTGGTGAAGGAAAGTGAAAGTGAAGTCGCTCAGTCATGTCCGACTCTTTGGGACCACGTGGACTGTAGCCCACCAGGCTCCTCCATCCATGGAATTTCCCAGGCAAGAATACTGGAGTGGGTTGCCATTTCCTTCTCCAGGGGATCTTCCTGCCCCAGGGATTGAACCCAGGTCTTCTGCATTGCAGGTAGATGCCTTAACCTCTGAGCCACCTGGGAAGCTCAGCCATAAAAAGGAATGCATTTGAGTCAGTTCTAATGAGGTAGATGAACCTAAAGCCTATTATACAGAGTGAAATAAGTCAGAAAGAGAAAGATAAATATCATATACTAGCGCATATATATGGAATCTAGAAAGATGGTACTGATGTATTGATTTGCAGGGCAGCAATGGAGAAACATAGAGAACAGACTTATGGACACAGGGGGACGGGAGGATGGAGAGGGTGAGTGCTTAGAGAGAGTAACATGGAAACTTACAATACCATATGTAAAATAGATAGCCAATGGGAATTTGCTGTATGACTCAGGGAACTCAAACAGGGGCTCTGTAACAATCTAGAGTGGGATGGAGGGAGATGGTAGGGAGGTTAAAGAGGAAGGGGACATATATATATACCTATGGCTGATTCCTGTTGATGTTTGACAGAAAACAACAAAATTCTGTAAAGCAATTATCCTTCAATTAAAAAACTAAATCGGAGGATGCACACTGTTGTTCAGTCACTAACTAGTGTCCGACACTTTGAAACTCCATGGACTGTAGCCCATCAGGCTCCTCTGTCCATGGGATTTCCCAGGCAAGAATACTCGAGTCGGTTGCCATTTCCTTTTCCAGGGGATCTTCCCAACCCAGGGATCAAACCTGCATCTCATGCTTGGCAGGCAGATTCTTTATCACTGAGCCACCTGGGAAGCCCTCTGTCTCCATTTTGCAGAAAAAGAACAGTGCTCTCAGAGTCAGGAAGTTGCCACCTTAAGACAGGAACCCAGGTAGTTGATTCTAGAGGCCTCTGGAGTTCCCCCTCCACTAAACTCCTGTACCATCATCTTCTTTTTTTTTTTTTTCAATCATCTTCTTTTACTATCAAAGCATGTGAACTCTTTTAAGACCTGCTTACCTAATACAGATTTCTGAAGCTACTAACATTCAGGGAAGTATGAACAATCCCCACCATGGTGTGTATTTGTCTCCAAAGATAAAAAGTATTTGTTCAACAGTTCAAAGAGGGTCTTTAGAAGCTCATATTATAGAATCATTGATTTCTCTGGAATAGACATTCAGATCCTTGCTTTAAAATAAAACTCTGAAGAGAAAGCTAATTTTAGGATTTAACAAGCTTGTTCAAGAACAATTAGCTCTGTCTGGTATTCAACTTTATTTCCTTTTGTTTTTAGGAGCTGGTGAGTCTGGAAGCTTATTTAGGAGTAGTAGAGGAAATGAAACTATGAAAAGACACAGTAAGATTCCTTTTTTCTAGGAAGCAAGGCATAATATGAATAAGTCTCATTCTGTCCAATTAATTGCCTCAAGTACAAATAGAAAAAAATATACACACACTTTGTTGTTTGAAAGAGATGAAAGGAAAAGCAAAAAACAAAACAAAACAAACAAAAAAATGGGATGGCAGTTTCAACAATAAAGCCATATTCAAATAAATAACTTCTTTTCGGATTTTAAGGCTTGCATCCCGCAGTAAAAGCAATTCTAATGAAACGGTGAGAATGGGAGGTGGAGAAAGGAAAAGAAATAAAGAGAAATAAAAGAGCTTGAAGCAGGAGGACAGGGGAAAGATTGAGCTTCTCTTTCCCAGAGGAATTACTGAAAAATGGAAGAAGGGTTAGGAAAACGACGGGCGTGGGCAGGGTAACTCCTTGAATTCAAAATGAATGGTCCCTGAATCAGTTCTGATGAGATGGATGAAACTGGAGCCGATTATACAGAGTGAAGTAAGCCAGAAAGAAAAACACCAATACAGTATACTAACACATATATATGGAATTTAGGAAGATGGCAATGACGACCCTGTATGCAAGACAGGGAAAGAGACACAGATGTGTATAACGGACCTTTGGACTCAGAGGGAGAGGGAGAGGGTGGGATGATTTGGGAGAATGACATTCTAACATGTATACTATCATGTAAGAATTGAATCGCCAGTCTATGTCTGACGCAGGATGCAGCATGCTTGGGGCTGGTGCATGGGGATGACCCAGAGAGATGTTATGGGGAGGGAGGTGGGAGGGGGGTTCATGTTTGGGAACGCATGTAAGAATTAAAGATATTAAAATTAAAAAAAAAAAAAAAAAAGAATGGTCCGGGCTCCTGGCTTTCATCCACCAGGCGTTGATCTGGTGCAGGCGGATGATTTAAGAACCTCCAAGTCATCGTGTTTTAAATCTCCATTAGGATTCTCCGAGAGCCAGCGTGGGTAGCACAACGGTGGGTTAGTTCTGCAATTTGCTGGGATCCTCCCGCCCTCGCTCGCCGCCTGCCAGATCCAAGACAGACAGTCTCAGACACCTCGAGACCCAGAAAGCGGAGAATCGAGCGCAGTGAATGAAATGTGGAAAGCGTGGCTGCGACAAGAGCCTCAGAAACCTTAATTGGGGTCATTTAGGAGACTGGAAATGTATCGAATGCTGCAGGTGGTGGGTGGCACTGGAATTTAATATTCTGGAGCCCCTGCTCTGTGCCAGGAAGCGCGCCTAGCGAGCCACACTTACTGTCCAGCTCGGTGAGCTAGGTTAGAAGGATTTTCAAGGAGGTTAAACACCTTGCATTTGCCGCTCCTCTGTCTGGAACGCTCTGCGACGACGGTGGCAGCAACTTTCCCCGGTTCAGGAATCTGCGTAAAAGTCGTCTTCGCTGTGAGGCCCTCAGAGGATTTCACAGCCCCCCTATTACACCCGTCACTTTTTAAAGCTCTGCTTAGCAGTCACCCCTCAGTGCTCATATTTTTTTCCGGCACTTTTTCATGTGTTTATATTTGCATGTGCCCTTCTTTGTTCATGGTCTGTCTCCCAACAGAAGCGTAAGCTCCATGAGAGCAGGAACCTGGTGTGCCATTATCACAGCTGCATGCCCACAGCTGCTCCGGAAGCACACAGTAGGCGCTCGTAAATGTTAATTTCCTTCTCATCCCTCCACCTGCAGCACTCGATAGGCTTGCAGTCTCCAAACTGAGACCTGGTGATCATGCTAGGATCAAAGGAGGCAGAGGAGCAAGTGGACAATCAAGTCGAGGGGAAGCGCTTTTCCCTTGTAACTGTGATGCTTTCTCTCTCCTCCCCCTCGCACATGAACTACGTAGAATAAAGAACCACACTCCCTCTATGTCCCCTCCTGGGATCCAGCACCAATCTGCATCACTGCCTCTGGATGTTGGAGGGGTCACAGCCTCCTGCCGGATCCTACGGGGATTCTGTCCTTCGACATCCGGTGCCTGCAAACCTCCCTTCACCATTTGTTTTCTCGATTCTCCATCCCTTGGCCTCGGTCTGAGTTCCGGAAGAAGTTGAGTTCTCTTTGCCTGTTCGACCAGAGTCTCCCCTGAAATCTTGTTCTTTAACCAGCCCCTCCCATGACCCCTCACTTCTTTCTCTCTGGCCCGGAAACGCTGCTCCACGAACATCTGAGTGCTTAAACGGCGCTCACAGAGCGCCCTGAGCCGCCGGGAACCACTTTCCTCTTCCAGAGGCAGCTCCCGCCTCGCTTTCTCCTTCGCACCTGTCGGGAACCGGGTTCCCTTGACTGCGTCATGGAATCGGTGCTCCTTCCAGGTGCACCGCCCCGCCCCTTTTGCCGTGGGCTACTCCTGATTGCTGCGAGTGTGGGTCACTCTGCCGTCTCTCCCGCCCTCCCCGCGTGGCCCCGCCCCAGGCCCGGCGTAGGCTCCTCCTCCTCGCTCCCGCCCCTCCCTCCCCCCTTGCTAATTGCCTGGCTGCGCGCTCTAAGTTCTGGGCAAAGTACTGGGAACTGGCCGAGCGTTCGCTGTACGCCGGAGCCGGGCGGAACAAGGCGAGCTGGGAGCCAGGAGGCCAGTGCGCAGCGCGGGCTCTGACCCCGGCGGCGGTCGGCGAGTAGCCATCCCCGCCGCTGTCTGCTGCAGCCGGGGTGGGAACTATCAGCTGTGCGTTGCTGGAGGACCGAAGAAGCCAGGTTTGCCTCCTTTCGCGTCTGCTGACGAACCTCGGAGCCCGGCACCGGGGAAACTAGGCGGCGTCCCCGGCGGCTGAGCGCGCAGGTAGGCACTAGGACGCCAGCTAGAATAGAGCTGGGGTGCGTGGGGACCTGGGCGATGGCGTGGACTCCGGAGGGCTGAAATCTGGGGGGACGCAGCCAGTCTCAGCGAGAATCTGGAGACTGCCTCCTGTCTCCCGAGGAAGAACTGTTAGTGGGGCAGCCCCGAGTCACCCTCGTGCCTGCATCCCGGGAGTTAGAGGGCCAGGTGCTGCCCACACTGGAGTGCTGTCCTTAGAGGCACAGTTTGGTCGGGATTAACGGCGAGAAGGCGCCTAGTTTGGGTCGGGGCGCCGGAGGATGCGGCGCCGGGGGCTGTCCTGGGCAGCCGGGAGACGCGGCGCCGGGGCGGGAGGCACAGGAAACCAGTTTAATTGGGCCGAGCGCGAGGCTGCACCACATCCGCGGGCTGGGGCGCACCGGGGGGATACGGGAGACGTAGGTCTTGTAGGCTCCGGGCTCGCCCGCCTCCCCGCGCCAGTCTTGCTCCGCTTTCCGGCACCGCGGCCGGGGACCGAGGGTCCTTGTCCCTTCGGGCTTCCTGAGGAGCGTTTGCAGCTTCTGGAGTCCCTAATGGGCATTGTCGTAGATCGTCCAGCTACTTCTTAAGCCGGCGCGCGCCGCCCTCTTTCGGTAATGCAATTTGTACTCTCTTTCCTCCGTCTCACAAACTACCAGTCTCCTGAGCTGAGGGAGCTGTGAAGTTGTCACTTTAGATGTGCCTGAGGGTTGCGCTGAGGTGCGACTGAACCCCCGCCGCCACCCTCTGCCCCACCCCCACACCCGTCCTGACCCATAGAGTTTGAGTACTGGGCTGAAGGCATTTAGAAATATTTTAAGCTGCCGCTGCCAAAGAGATTCATCCACAGATAAAGGTGTAGGTCTAACTTCTGATCATCCATACTGTACTGCCAAGCATCATACAAGGTGAAGTCCCGTTCTGGCCCAAGGAGACAAACTAGGTAGGCCTGGGCTAAAATGCACCCAAGCGAAATGACCATCGCCTCCATCAACGTGTGGGCACACCACCCTTTTTGGTATTCCTCATAGCACTCATCTCTTTCTGAAATTGTCTCCTTAGACTGTTTACTGTTCCCCCAACTCTAGAATGTCCATCACCCTAATCCCAATGTCAGCAACAATGCCTGACACACAGTAGGTACAAAAGAAATATTTATTCTTTGTATAAATGAATGAATGATGAAAACTTCTCTGTAAAATATGAGGAATGGTGATCTCATACTAGTTTTGATTTTCATGTTTGTCCTTTTGTTTTTCTGTTGGGAAATTGAACACATACCAGTAACTACTATTAATCCAGCACCTACTGAGAGCTGGAAATATACTAGGAACTTTGTATAGATCATCTCATTAAACATTGCTGTTGTTGTTTAGTTGCCAAGTCATGTCTGTCTCTTTTGCGACCCTATGGACTGCAGCCCACCAGGCTCCTCTGTCCATGGGACTTTCCAGGCAAGAATACTGGAGTGGGTTACCATTTCCTTCTCCAGAGAATCTTCCCAACTCAAGGATCAAACCTGCCTCTCCTGCATTGGCAGGCAGATTCTTTACCGCTGATCCACCAGAGAAGCTGTGTTAAACATTACAGTAGCCTTGTTAGCTCGATATTTCTAACCTGATGAGAAACTGAGGCTCCAGCAGGTTAACTAATTTTTCAAGATTATCCTGGCAAAACTAGAATTCCAGCTCATCTTCTCTGTTATGCTCCCAAGAAACTGAAATGTAATTTCCACCATTATAGCCAGTAGGCATTTAACTTTATTTATAACAAAAACTATTGCTTAGTGAAAAGGAGATTTATTGCACTATCATTACTGAGAGTTTCGGTAACAGCTAATAGTTATGCTGTAAGTCCAGGATGCCATAGGCTGTTATTTAATCTTCACCACCTTGATGGCAGTGCTGTGAGGTTATCTCCATTTTACAGATGAAGAAACTGCAGCCTAAATTTGGGAACCTGCCCAGGGTCAATAGAAGATTGCTGAGCTGGATTTTTAAGAATAGTCTTTCTGACTGCAAATCTTTAGCTCTTTCCACTATACTGAAATGTCTCCTGCACCCACTATGTAATTAGATGTTAACTCATTATGATAGAGTTCAGCAATGCAACATATTCAAACCACCTGAGGTTGAGCTGTAAACTTTCTGCTGTCAATAACAAGTGTCTAGTTGTACTATTTTTCAAATTGTTGAGTTTTTACTGTCATTGATTTTTGTGGTTGAATTTATAGTTTGTGGGCCTGATAGATAGATGGGGCACTTTTCATATAGGAGGAGAGGAAATTCTCCTTTCATTTAGATTTAAGTTTGCTGCTGCTGCTAAGTCACTTCAGTAGTGTCTGACTCTGTGCGACCCCATAGACGGCAGCCCACCAGGCTCCTCCATCCCTGGGATTCTCCAGGCAAGAACGCTGGAGTGGGTTGCCATTTCCTTCTCCAATGTATGAAAGTGAAAAGTGAAAGTGAAGTCGCTCGGTGGTATCTGATTCTTCGAGACCCCATGGACTGCAGTCTAGGCTCCTCCGTCCATGGAGTTTCCAGGCAAGAGTACCGGAGTGGGGTGCCATTGCCTTCTCCGAGATTTAAGTTTACTTTCACCTAAATCTAAAGAGAAATCTGATGGGTTTTACCCACTGTAGTAAGTGAACTCTGAACACAATGGTTTCTGCCTCGTAAGGAAAGTACTGGAAGACCAGCTAGAACCTCTCTTGCCATGGGTAGAATGGAGAGTTGAAACCACTACTAGTTCCAGAAACTTCTGCTGCAACCTTTTAGCAAAATAACTATATTTTGACTCTTTGTTCTCTTGTAAAACTGAGGGCAAGGTAAAGTTAGCCAAGTATGTCATGGTTACCACCTGAAGGGCTAATGACAAAATAGAGCATGGGGCAGAATTAGAGGTCCCTTTTTTCCTTCTGTTTTATTCCAGTTTTAGGGGTAGTATGCTTTTCCTTTCCTGAAGACCTGGATAATCTGTGGTCTTATTTATACTGTGTGTCTTGGCAGGACTGTATTTTCTTAATTGTTAATTCCATTTCAAGGATACTCCAGGGAGGGCTGGAGAATCCTTCAACCCAGAATGCCCACAGAAATGATAGGCCTGTGGGACACTGAGGATCATGGAGGCTGTCAAGTTGAAGGAGCCTTCAGAATTGACAGTTTCACTTCCCTGGTGGCTCAGACAGTAAAGCGTCTGCCTACAATGTGGGAGACCCGGATTTGATCCCCGGGTTGGGAGATCTCTTGGAGAAGGAAATGGCAACCCACTCCAGTATTCTCACCTGGAAAATCACATGGACAGAGGAGCCTCTTAGGCTACAATCCATGGGGTAGCAAAGAGTCGGACACGACTGAGCAACTTCACTTTATGGTTCACTGTAAATTCCTTTCTTGTCTACATCTTATTCATCAGCTTTGAGCCTCCTCCTCTGGAAACATCTTTCTTGACTTCCCAATCAATACTGTTTAGACCATCTTTATGTTCATCTCAGCCTAGTTCGTGTCTCTCTTTCCTTTTGTCTTTTACCTCCATCCCTTCCCCTTGCCCCTGCACCATCTTAGCTCAGGTTGTTAGGGACTTCTCTACTCTGTCCTAATATAGCTTTCAGGCAGATTTACCTCCCTCAGTTCTACCTTTGAATCATAGTCAGGTAAATTCTTTAGATCCAGTCATTACATTGCTAAAAATTATTGAGTGACTTACGTAGTTAATAATTATGACATTAATAACAGCAGTGGTAGCTGCTGATCTTTTTGTGCCAGGTATTGGCTTGAGTACTGTGCATGAATTAAACTGTTTAATCCTCAGAGCAACACCAAAGGAGGCCCTGTTGTTATACCCCCGATCTCCAAATGAGACTAGGAAAAGTTAAGTTTCCAACTACTTTACAACTAATACAAGGTGCAACTGTATTAGTTGTGAAGTAATCCCAGGTCCTTTCTCTCTCTCCATCTAAGGTAGACCCCTTAGCCTAAAGTCAGGATCCAGCAGCCTGGGCTCAGTGTCTGTCTCCACCCCGAAACCCCAAGTATTTCAAGGTTTACACACACACCCACACACCCACACACACACACACACACACACACCCACACACCCCCCCCCCCCACCCCCGGCTTCAGTACTTTGTTTCTTTCATACCCACGCTCCACATTCTTTCACCCTAGTGCCTCGTGGCCTAGTTATCTATTTAAATGTATGGCCTCCCTTACTGAATTGTAAATGCCTTGAAGGCAGGACTAGTATCTATTCCTTCCTTTCCTGTTTCTCACATCACTGAGCCTGATATCCTATCCAAAGGAGGTGTGCAATTGAAAAGAAAAGATTGTATTTGGTTGTATTATGTAGATCAGACGGTAGAGAATCTGCCTGCAATGCAGGAGGCCTGGGTTTGATCCTTGGGTCAGGAAGAGCCCCTGGAGAAAAGAATGGCTACCCACTTCAGTGGGCTTCCCTTGTGGCTCAGCTGGTCAAGAATCGCCAGCAATGCGGGAGACCTGGGTTCGACCCCTGGGTTAGGAAGATCCCCTAGAGAAGGGAAAGACTACCCACTCCAGGATTCTGGCCTGGAGAATTCCATGAAAAGTATAGTCCATGGGGTCACAAGGAGTCGGACACAACTGAGAGACTCACTTTTTACCCACTCCAGTATTTTTACCTGGAGAATTCCATGGGCAGAGGAGCCTGGTAGGCTACAGTCCATGGAGTCACAAAGAGGTGGACAGGACTGAGCAACTAACACTTTCACATATTCTGTGAAAAAAGTCATTGGAATGTGGCATTTTGTTTCCTACTTTTGATCCACAATACTATAATATTTCATCAATTTATGATGAAGCATTGGAAATCTTAATTATTGAAATCTATGGTAAGCGCCTATTCTGGTTTTCACCTTGCAAATATTGCAAGGAAATCTCAAACCCGTAAACAAAACATTGTCTGTAGGATAAATATGCACTAAATATGCACTTGTATCTTATATGTACCATCTTTTCATATATATGTAAAGTTGTATTAAAAATGTATTGAAACTGTTAGGGAATTGAAACTAAATTTTTGTCAATATCTTATTGATCAATGAATATTTCTCACTTTTAAACCTGATTTATCAGATCTTATCTGAATAACCTCCTGCTCACAGCTTGGCTCTGTGTGTTCCAGTCAAACTGAAGTAAGTTCAGCTCCCTTCCTGAGTCCCAGGGGCCATGCATCATGTGCTGTGGCCTCCCAGTTCCCGCATAAATATCTGTCCTCATTATGATGCAGTCCTCCTCACCCATGTTCACCCGGCTGATTCCTACACATCCATTACATTTCAGCCTGGATGGTGTCACTTGTAGGAAGCCTTCCTCTGCTCCCTTCAGGTTGAAATTGGAAAACACGCTTGGCACTGTGTGCCTGCCTGTTAATGAGGGAGCAGTTATCATACCATTTTGTAACTGTTAGTCACTTTGACTGAATCTTCTATGAAACCACTGATTCTCATTTGACTTAAGTTAGAATTATGTAGGGATCTTTTGTTGAGTATGCAGGCTACTCCATTTCTTCTAAGGGATTCTTGACCACAGTAGTAGATATAATGGTCATCTGAGTTAAATTTGCTCATTCCAGTCCGCTTTAGTTCACTGATTCCTAAAATGTCGACGTTCACTCTTGCAGTCTCCTGTTTGACCACTTCCAATTTGCCTTGATTCATGGACCTAACATTCCAGGTTCCTATGCATTATTGCTCTTTACAGCATCAGACTTGAGTTCCATCACCCATCACATCCACAACTGGGTGTTGTTTTTGCTTTGGCTTCGTCTCTTCATTCTTTCTGGAGTTATTTCTCCACTCTTCTCCAGCAGCATACTGGGCACCTACTGACCTGGGGAGTTCATCTTTCAGTGTCATAACCTTTTGCTTTTTCATACTGTTCATGGGGATCTCAAGGCAGGAAGACTGAAGTGGTTTGCCATTCCCTTCTCCAGTGTAGGAATCTTAAAACATTTGTCTCTCCCTAGGCCCCACTCCCAAAGTTTCTGAATCAAATGGCTTGAGATAAGGAGGGTTGATCACTTTTTTTTTTCCTAAGTTTTCTCATTCTGTGTTATAGCTGGATAGTATTCCCTTGTGTGACTATAATATCAACTTACTTGATTCAATTAAGTTTTTTAATGACAACTTTATTGAGATATAATTAGTATTTCATATAATTCATCTGTTTAAAGTGTACATTCAGTGGCTTAATTTTTTAAAAAAATGTGTACTTTTTGGCTGTGCCACATGGCATGTAGGATCTAGTTTCCTGACCAGGGATCAAACCTGCGCCCCCTGCATTGGAAGCACGGAATCTTAACCACTGGACCACCAGGAAAATCCCCAGTGGTTTTTAGTATATTCAAAGTTGTGCAACCATGACTTCATAATTCATTTTAGAATGTTTCACCATCCCCAAAAGAAACTGTACTAATTAGCAGTCTCCCTCCTCACTTCCCAACCACTAATCTATTTGATGCCTATATGGATTTGCCTCTTATGGACATTCACAAAAATGGCATCATTCAACATGTGGCCTTTTGTGTCTGGCTTCTTTCACTTAGCATGTTATTGTCAAGGTTTATCCCTGTTGTAGAATGAATCAGTGCTTCATTTCTTTTTATTGCCTAATAACACCCCATTGTTTGTATAGACCACACTTTATCTGTTTGCCAGTTGGAACTGGAATTTTTAAAAATCTTCCCCAAACAAAACAAATGTGCAGGCAAGCGTTAAACCGGAAGTTCCTTTGAGTATTGGTCATTGTTGTCTCTTGAGGCTAGAACAGCACCTGGCACAAGATAGATGTGTAATAAATCATCTGACTGAATAAAGCATTTTACTAAAAGTATAACTTCTGTTCTGCTGGTGTCATAAAAAAAATTGTCATTAAAAAGAGATCCTTATAGTTGATTATTTAGACCCTGATTTGAACAAATTCATTGTTAGAAAATATTAGGTAATCAAGGAAATTTGAACATGGATGAAATGGTCCTGTTTTTAGAATTTGCTGTAAAATATCTCAAGGGTGGGGAGGGAGTATAGAGGAAACAAGGCTGTACCTGAGTTAACTGAAGTGAGGCAATGAGTTCTTGATGCTGTTCCCTATATCTGCTGTCTCTGGGGCAGCCAATGTCTACATTTGGCTGTTCAGTTCAGTTTAGTCGCTCAGTCGTGTCCAACTCTTTGCGACCCCATGAATCGCAGCATGCCAGGCCTCCCTGTCCATCACCAACTCCCAGAGTTCACTCAGACTCACGTCCATCGAGTCAGTGATGCTATCCAGCCATCTCATCCTCTGTCGTCCCCTTCTTCTCCTACCCCCAATCCCTCCCAGCATCAAGAGTCTTTTCCAATGAGTCAACTCTTCGCATGAGGTGGCCAAAGTACTGGAGTTTCAGCTTTAGCATCATTCCTTCCAAAGAAATCCCAGGATTGATCTCCTTCAGAATGGACTGGTTGAATCTCCTTGCAGCCCAAGGGACTCTCAAGAGTCTTCTCCAACACCACACTTCAAAAGCATCAATTCTTCGGCGCTCAGCCTTCTTCACAGTCCAACTCTCACATCCATACCTGACTGCTGGAAAAATCATAGCCTTGACTAGACAGATCTTAGTCGGCAAAGTAATGTCTCTGCTTTTGAATATACTATCTAGGTTGCTCATAACTTTTCTTCCAAGGAGTAAGCGTCTTTTAATTTCATGGCTGTGGGGCACTTGAAATGTAGCCTTAGTGAGATGTACTGTAGGTATGAAATATACACTGTTTTGAAGACTTAGTATGAAAAAAATGTAAAAGTATCACAATAATTTTGTACTATTAACATGTTGAAATGGTAATATTTTGGATATATTATGATAATACATAATTTAAACTAATTTTACCTATTTCTTTTTACTCTTTTTAATTTGCTACTTGAATTAAAATTGCATATATGGCTCACATTACATTTTTCTCTTACAGTGTTGCTTGAAGTAAATCTAGCTCCTTGCTTGAATCCCAAGGCCCAATAAAGCTGTCATTAAAAAGTAACTGAATAAAGTATATTGTATATTATATTCACACAATGGAATACTATCCAGCTATAAAACAGAATGAGAAAACTTAAAAAAACAATGACCAACTCTCCTTATCTCAAGCCATTTGATTCAGAAACTTTAGGAGTGGGGCCTAGGGAGGGACAAATTTTTTAAGATCTCTAGGTGATTCTAATTTAAGCCAAATGAGAATTTGACATTTTTCATATCACATTAAATAGAGGACTCCCAAATTTTTAAAAAGTCTGGAGCAAAATATTTTTCATAAAAGACTCCTCTTATGTGAAGACTGGGAAATATCGATTTGTTCGAAGACGATTCTTTGTAGAAGGTTTTAGCAGGCAGGCTGTAGCCTTCCTATATCATTCTAGGTTTGCTTCATCTATGTGAAAATCTAAAAGTTCTTTTGTAATAAATGGGATAGCAACATGAAGCCACAGAATAATTGCTCCTTTAGTTACTTGCCTGATTGTTTTGTTTTGAAGTTGATGAATTATTTCCTTCATCTTAGAAAAATACAGAAAATAGAGTAGCAATTTCATTGTTCTTAGTCATACTGTTTATATCCTGAAATTGAATTTTCCCTGTACTTTCTTTATAATCACTCTGCCTAAATTTGTTTGTTTGGGAGCCAGAATATGATTGTTTCTAGACTTCTTAAAGCCCCTGGAAAAGTGGAAAATGATTCTTAAACAATAATAATAACATGTGGGTTTAAAGATGATTAAAACAAATTGCTTTCATATGAAATTTCTTCGGATGAGCATTCTGTCGCTGTCTAGGTGTCTGTGTTTACTCACAGAAGCATAGCTGAGGTAGTAAACCCAGCTCTCTGAGTGGGTATAGGCCAGACAGATGACCCGAGAGGATGTTTGTCCTCACCTGTGATTTCTGAGATCGGGAGACAGTGGGCTTGAACTGAAAAATAGCTTGAATTTAAAGCAGAATAGAATTAAATTCTATTTAATGAACAACCCAACAAGAGATCATCAGAGGGACCTGTGCCTGCCAATATGAAATCAGGTTTATTCTTTGGTTTATTCTCTATAGTTAAAGTATCACAATCCGTTTTCTTAGTGTTGTGTGGGTCAGACACTTTGCAGTATAGCATTTCTCCACTTGTGTATTAGGAGATAGTACTATGAAAGAGTCCCATGCTGCTTTTCTATCTTGATATCAAATGCCATCATACAAGAGTTTTAAAGTTATGCTTTGTCTTATAAAACAAAAAGACCTCATCCAGTCATTTGTGGTGGGCAGTGATCTGAAATGTTTGGAAGCAAAAGCTAAATAATGTATTTTGTTAATGTGACAGACATGGTTAAACCTGAAGTCAATGGCTCCCTAGAATGAAAGCATGCAGTATGGTTTTTGTCAATGAATGAGTATTTGTTGTGCTCCCACTGTATGCCAGGCACCAGGCTGGGTACCTGGCATCCAGGTATCTTCAAGCAGGTATCTCCCTTCAAGGAGATCATGAACAGTCACAGAGAATTTGTTCATTACAGTTTGGCTCTTTGGCTCCAAGGGAGTGAGTCTGGAATTTAATTGGGAACCTGGAGAAAGAAGTTCCTTTTTTTTTTTGGATGTCATGACTTGGGCTGCTGATGGTCACAGGAGTAGAAGAGGGAATCCTGGGGGTGGGGATGACAGTAGTGAAGTCCTGCCCTTCCTGTGTCTTTCTGCCAATTGCAGGAGGCCAGGTGGAACTGAATAGGAGGAGGAGCTTAACTCCTCTCGCAAGGTTTGAATTGCTCTCTGTGACGGTACACACAAGTGTGCTTATTAGTTATTGGGAGCTGAATTCAAAGATGAGTTTTTACCACTTTTGTAACTGAAACTGTATGAAAGCTAACAACCTGTTCTCCAGTATTACCTCGGAAGTAGCTTAAAATGACTTGCTGGTTCTGGTTCAAATGTAGTTTTGTGGTCTAGCATCTGAGATGAAGTGGACAAGGGGTACTTGAAGGCCTCAAAGAATGCAGGGAAGACCCAGTTGGGTTTTTCTTATGGGTTCATAGCTACTTCAAGCAGATTTCTTTATAGAATTAACTGAAGTGTCCTTTGAAGCTTGTTGGGAGTCTTTAGGGCATGGGGAACCATCTTGACTTTGAAGGGTTGATGATAATTGCAAAGAACAGTAATAACAGCGATGGTAGCCAATAGCTGTGGCATGCTTACTATATGCCAGGTTAAGTGCTGTACTTACACTACCTCATTAGATCGTCTAGTAATTTATGGCTCTCAGTGTAACAGTTTACCAACAGCCAGACAGAGGCTGGGGAGTAATCATTTGCTCTTTGATTGTCCAGCATCACTTTACCCTTTCTGATTTCCATTTGAGGACTCACTTTTTGCCTAAGGGTCTGGAATGAGGGGCCCCATTCTCCTCAGCTGTGGGTAGCCCTAGGATTCAGATGTCTCTTAACTGGAATCTGGGTTCAGTGCCAAGGGTCACAGAGGTTCTGCTGCCAAGGGCATCTCCCGATCCAACCATTCTTATCTGCTTGGCATTGTGGTCTGGCTTCAGGTCCCATGAAGCTGTGCCAGCGCCTGTCCCTCCACCCACCCCCTCTTACTTCCTGAAACTCATTTCCCAGTACATTTTTTGTTTGTTTCAGTTGCCAGAATAATTTCTCTTCTACTCAAAGAACCTGTGACTGTCACAAGCCTAGAGGGGCTTAAGTCATTTACCCACGATCACAATGGGACCAAGTGGCAGCACTGGGGTGTATTTATGTCATTGACCAGAGGGCCCCTCACTGTGGTGGAGATCACAGGAGTGGGAGATGGAGAATCAGAAGATGAATCCATCCCCAGTAGTGCCTCTGTGGCCTTGGGCAGGTCACTGCCTTCTATGCGGAACTGGATGGACAAGGTGAAATCCGCACCTGTCTAAAGGACACCCAGCTCCAGAGGATTTCCTCCTTCGTGAGATTTTTGGGTGTGTGACTGTGTTCACCTTTTCAAAGGCTTGCAGTTTGAGATTTGAGGTGCTATCTTAGGCAGCAGTTTTCAAAATGTGATTCCACAAGTTGCCATATCAGCATCACCTGGGTACATGTTAGAAACAGAAATTCTTGGCCCCACCCTAGACCTTTTGAATCAGAAACTGAGAGGAGGGCCCAGCAATCTGCCTTTTACAAACCCTTCGGTTGATTCTGTTGTTCACTAAAGTTTGGGAACCACTAGGCTAAGACCTTTTCATTTCAGTGAAAACTATGTATCATAATTGATTAGCCTCAGCCCCTCCTCTCAAGGAATGTTTGTGGGGGAGAGTTCTAAACACACAATGTGAAAGACAAGGAGAGGTGCAACACTTGCTGTGAACAAGATGTTGAGATGTGGTTTGAGCCCAGAGAGGCCATAGGAGATGTTTCTGCAGGGAAGGGGGCATCTGAACCAAGCCTTGAAGGACGTGTAGGATTGAGACAACGGAATGCTAGATGGGAAAGACACTCCAGGCAGAAAATGCAGGATGAGCCAAGGCATAGCCATTTTTTAAAAAAAAAACCTGAAGTGTAGTTAATTTATATTATTATGTTAGTTTCAAGTGTACAGCATGATGATCCAGTCTTCTTATAGATTATACTCCTTTAAAAGTTATTACAAAATAATGGCTGTAATTCCCTGTGCTGTACAATATACACTTGTTGCTTATCTATTTTATACATAGTAGCTTGTCCCTCTTAATCCCATACCCGTATCTTGCCCCTCCCTGCTTCCATCTCCCCACTGATATCCACTAGTTTGTTTTCTGTATCTGTGAGTATTTCTGTTTTGCTATATACATTTACTTGATTCAGTCGAGGTGTAGCATTTTAAGGAATGATGAACCCGCCAGTTTGATCAGAAGGACTGTTTTAAATGGGGAAAGTGAATGAGTATGAGAATGGAGAGGTGGGTTGGGGCCCAAATGAAGAGGACGCTGAATCCTGTAGTAAGGGTTTGAACTTCATTCTGTGGACAGTGAACAAGGAGGTGATATGGTGGGAGCTATTTTAGAGAAAAATCCTAGTGGTGATAGAGATGATCAGAGGCTGGGAGTATAAGCACGATGAGACCCAAAATAGGTTGGTCACAATGGGAGAAGAAAGGACAGACAACACAGAAGTATTGGCAAGTCAGAATGACAGCTCCTGGAAATAGAGGATTAAGGACCAGGGTTGAGGGAGAAGGCAGAGATAATTCTATGTGAGATAATAAATGGTGTTCGTACAATCAGGTGAAAAATAAAGTTGGAGCCCTACATCACTCCTTCCATCAAAATAAATTCCAGGTCGATCAAAACTTTAATATTAAAACAACTAGGAAAAAAATAGAATACGATTTTAATAATGAGATAGAAAAGCTTTTCAAGATAGGACACAAAGTCCAGAAGCTATAAAACAAAAGATTGATTCACTTGACTACATGTGATTTTTGCAGAGCAATTTTTTTAACTGTCAAAAGGCAATTAATTTGGAAAATAATTGCAATTGATGTCACAAAAAGGTCTAATTCCATCAATATATAAAGAATTACAATAAAAGAAAGGACGGTTGCTCTAGAGGCAAAAAATTTGAACAAATAGTTTACAAACCTGCCTACAAATGACTCTTAAGTATGTGAAAACTTCAACCTTACTCATAACGAGAGAAACAAGATGCTATTTTTTAACCTGTCAGATTGGCAAATATAACATAAAGTGGTAAAACTGTTGCCAGAGGTTTGAGGAAGCGAGTATTCATGATGGTTGGAAATGTAAATTGTTCCAAGCTCTGTGTGGAGCCCTTGGAAGTATCTTATCAACATTGTAAACACATGCACCCTTTAAATCGGCCATAACAGTTCTGTGAATTTAATCCTACTGATAAGTAAATGTGCACAGTGATATACATGCAGAGTTATTTATTGCAACACTGTTTGAATAAAAAGGTTGCAAATAACCTAATTGTTCATTAGTAAGAACTGGTTAATGAATAATGGAGCAGTTAAAAATGAGGCAGCTCAACATCTAATGATTTGTAACAATCTCAAGGGTATTGTTAAGTTAAAAAAAAAAAAAGTGTAGAATACATAGGTTTGTGGCTTACATATAATATATACCAAAGTATGTATGGGATAATTCCATGTGAGTAAAAATATATTCACACCTAATATATATGTTATATGCTTATATGCATAAACATGTATATATTTATGCATATGTACACATATTCATAAAGGGGGGGTGGAGAAAGGGTGGGCTGAAGCCAGCTAGCGTCAGCATGTAAGAACCAATTGTGTATATCTCTCCCCAACTCCTTGGTCAGTGACTTTGCAGTGGTCAGTGGTCATTTGAAATTGGCCAAGGTGTGAGTATTTACAGCATGGAAGTTGGCAAAGGAACCAGAACAGGGTTTTCATTGCTTTTGTTTCTCCAGAGAGCTGGTTGATAAACATGTACTAGTATCCCCTGTGTATCATGAATATAAAATATCTTTTGAAGGCTAAACAAGAAGTGGGTAACATCAGATTCCCCAAGGAAAGGAGCTGGAAGATAAAAGGACAGGTGTGAGATTTAAATTGTATCTTTGAAATTTTGTTCCAGGTAAAGGAGTTACTTATTCTACAGTAAACATATGAAGCAAGCCAAAAAGTAACTCTAGAGTTTCAGGCCTATGTGACTATTATTTAAGGAACCATTGACTACTACGGAAGAATATAAATGAATCGGTCTTAGGGCAAAAGGATGCTTTAGTTTTTTTTTTTTTTAAAAGGATGCTTTTGGTTTTAAACATGCTGAGGTTAACATATGTGGGTGATATCAGTGATACCCCCTAGATAACTCAGAAGAGAGGGCAAAACTGAGGATCACTCCTGGGAGTCAGCAGTTTAGTTGAAATTAGGACAGTTGAGGAGGTTTCTAAGGGAGGCCCAACCTGTCCAATGTTTTGGGCAGGTCCCAGGAGAGGAAGGGAGATGGATGTGGTACCTTGAGGAATGTCAAACAAGAGGTAGGTAGTCACAAAGGCCGGAGGACCTTATAATGATATAGCAGATTTCTTTAATGGATTGTCTATAAAAAGTGAACCACTATGCTCAATCCTTTTTGAGAAAATATAACTTGATATAATTCTCCTAGCCACTCTATGGGGGTGGATATTATTTCCAAGATTGTTTGTGAATAGGGGAGAGGGATGATTCCAAAGAAAACCAGGAGAGAGCTCCTGGGAGGGATGTTAATAGATCATACCTTGGAGACCTTTTAATGTGGAAAGATTTTTAAGGTTGGATGGAGGGAGCGGTGGGCAGTTGCAGACCCACCGAAAGTGTGTGAGCTATGAAATGTACTTCATCAGTGTGACTGGTGGTCACACACAACAACCAAATGTTGTATTCCACTGTGTGTTCAGTGGTGGGGAGGATAGGAGCCAGGGAGAATTCCCATCAAACTTTGAGACAGATCAGGGAGACGGCCTGTGAGTACACGTTTGCAGTGTCGGCCCAGGAACTGTGATGTCTTGTGCCACTTCTCTCTCCGTTAGTTTTCTGACTCAAGCTGCATATGCCTCTGTGGTGGTGTATTGCTTATCTTTTTTTTAATCTTTCAATAAATTATGGGATGGAGGCTATATTTTCTAGATGACTGTGACTGTGGAATAAGGAAAGTGGAGGTTGATGAAGGAATGATTATTTGTTGACATATATTTTGGGGTTTCCCTTGTAGCTCAGATGGTAAAGAATCTGCCTGCAATGCAGGAGACCCATGTTCGATTCCTGAGTTGGGAAGATCCCCTGGAGAAGGGATTAGCAACCCACTGCAGTATTCTTTCCTGAAGAATTCTATGGACAGAGGAGTATTGCAGGTTATAGTCCATGGGGTTGCAAAGAGTCGGACACTACTGAGCGACTAACACACATATATTTTTATGTATACGGTTTATTTATGACATGCTAAGAATTAATATTCCTGTCTCACAAGACACATATGAATCCCGCCTCTGTTATTTAGAGAAACACTGTGTTTACTTCAGCGGTTCTTTTACCTTGTATGTGTACAAACGGTATAGTTTTCACCCAAATTTGGTTTTCAACTCAGTCTTTCTTTAGCTCAGTGTTCTGTTGTTTGTTATATGTTTGTCAGGTTAGGGACAATACCAATAATGAGGTGTCAGATAGGAAAAGGAAAGTAGCTGTGGCCTAAACATGGTTCAGGAAAAGGCCTACATGGACTTCATGGCAGCCTGCTAATGCACCATACTCCTGACTTGTAATTCCTGTTTCTCTAGGCTTTGATCTCATGGCCAACATAGCATTCCAGTTTGCTTGTTACTCTCCATTCTGCATCATTTGTTCCCTGATGAAGGGCTGAGAAGGCTCTTTTGTTCTCTGGCATCAAAAGGTCTAATTTTCATGGATGTATGCTGATGGGTGTTTACATAAGATAGCTGCCTTTTTTGACCCACAGATTGACACCTTTGACCAATGCCAGGAACCAGAAGGCAGGATGTTGGAATCTGGGTCTCTGTACAATGTGTGGTGTGTGGTACAGACATGTGCCCCGATTATCCTTCATTGCTAAGAACTTCATGGATGAGTTAAGCAAAATAACCATGTTCTTAATTCTTGCTCTGGCTAGTTGACTCATGCTGAGGTCCAGCGTGCCATGGACTTCTCTGCATTCCTGTGGATAGTACTCCTCCCTCCCCACACCCCTAAAGGAGTTGTATGAGAATTAGCCAAGTGTCCATAGATGTGAAGGGGGTTCTGGAGGAGATGAGAGCTACATGACTGCTAGTTGATCAGGAAGCCAGCAGGAGGGGATGCACAGTTATACGTCTGTTTCTTTGGGATCTAGACTTCAGCAGCACCACAGAGACCTACAGGGCATGTTAATTGCTGGGCCTCACTGCAGAGTTTCTGATTTAGTGCATCTGTGGTGGGATCTGAGAGTCTGCATTTCAAACAAGTTCTCAGGTGATGCTGGTGCCATGGGTCCAGGGAGCCCTTTGAAAACCCAGGCATTGGTGCAGCAGGCAGAAGACTCACTCTCAACCCACCCTGCTGCTGCTGCTGCTGCTGCTGCTGCTGCTGCTAAGTCACTTCAGTCATGTCCGACTCTGTGCGACCCCATAGACAGCAGCCCACCAGACTCCTCCTCCGTCCATGGGATTTTTTTTTGAGCATGTTCTTTCTGGGACTATAGGATGCCCTAGATTCATCTTGTGTAATTCCTGTCAGCTTTAGAGTCAGTTTTTTAATATTAGTCTTGATCCACTAAATTGCCTTTACTATCCACCCGAGATACCACCCACAGTGAAAGAACACAGATCCATTTCCTCCCGTCAGTTTCAAAATAAGGCAACCAGCACCTTGAAAGGTGAAATGGCTATTTGGAGTCACATATAGTTGGTGGCAGAACCAGGACTAGGACCAGATCTGAGCCCTCTGAACTTCTAGTTCTGGGCCTTTTTTATCATTCTCTGCTGGCACATTCTATATTCGGAACCTGAGTCAGCATATTTTCCCCCACTCTGCCCCGACTCCTGCATCCTTGGGTGTAGGCAATCAGATTGAACCCAGCTGAATGTGCTACTGTCTACTCAGGACAAAGATCAGCAAAGAGGGGCAAAGGGTACTGGCCAGATTCCTTGTGGAGAGGGCCTCAGCCTTTCTGTTTTCCCATCAGAATGGGTTTTGTCATGGTGAACAAGGAACAGACCCACAGAATGTGTCTGCTACCATCAGCAGTTTGCAACTAAACTGTCCAGTCTGTCCACGACTGGCCTCTGTTTTGTGGGGAAGTGGGGGCAAAGGGAGGGGTGTCAAGTCCACACTCTTCCTTTGGATGATTCTTCTTTCCCTGGTGGAGTCAGAAAAAAGTGAATTCAAACAGCAAAACCATCAAATTTCACTTCATTCTGTGAGCTCCTTGAATCCACAAAGATGGAGCTGAACAGACAGGTTTTTGGTGTTCTAAAGGCTCAGACAACCTGATATTAGGATCTAGCTGTGCAGAATCAGTTACATCAAGAAGCTTATTTTTCATTGTGGGAGGAAATAGTTCTGTCATCAAAAGTTTCCTAAGATGCAGGGAGTAATGTTGACAGAATTATTTCATATTAATTTCTCAGAATGTTCTGCTTCAAAAAAGATATTTTTAATTTTTTAAAAATAATTCACAGTAGGTGATCTGGCTGAAGAATTATTCCTGTAAAGGGATTTAAAGGAATTTAATAAGTAATGATGTACTAGGGCATTTTGTTTTCAAGCAACAGAAACCGATCCAATGTAAGAGAAAATGTATTAGCTTATGTTGCTACAAAGTCCAAGAGTAATGCTAACTTCAGGCATGGCTGCATCTAGGGGTTCAAATCATGTCATCAGGGCCTTATTTGTTGCCGATTCCTAGCTTGTTTTCATCTGGCTTCATTCTCAGCCAGCTCTCTCCATGTGAATACCTCGAGAGCTGAGGGCTTATTTCCTACATGGTAAACAGCTCTGTTCTGCAGATAGTTGCCCCTAACCTGAATTCGTTCCTGGGACCAGACTTAGGACTGTCATGGCCAGGTGTGGGTCAGATATTCCCTGTGGAATCGGGGGAAGGGATGTTTCCTCTTTTCTCACTGAAGAATGAGGTGTTGGTATCAGAAGTATGAGTTGGATGGACAAGCAAAAATAATGGATGTCTGTCTTTTGCAGCGTTATGAACACTCAAGGTGATGAATAAATAAATGCTCAGCTCTGATGCTATCCACAGGTTTGTTTACTTAGCCCCTTCCCAAGCTACTCGTTTATTTCTTGGATTGTGAATTCCTTCTAGTCCTTCCTAGTCACCTGAATTGCCAGGTAAGCCCTCAGCAAGTGCTCTTCTTGCTGTTCCTATTGCTAATTTCAAGTCTAATTCAGGGGATGGCTAAGCTGATGGTGATTCTCTCTTTGAATCTGTTTAACCAGGTCAGTGTTAAGTTTGTTTCTGGCTGAATGATCAGCATAGATATCTTTAATAAATCTGCTTTGCAATACTAAGGAAAAGGAAGTAACTTCTAATCTTCCCTTTTTCCCTTGATGTCATTGCTAACTCAGATCATTAGTGGTTAATTCTAATCCTACCTTCTATAAGGGGAGAGATTTTTTTTTAATCATTGCATGAACCAAGAATTATTAGTTCCAAATTTAAACAAACTTACTTGAAAGTTTGATTATTCAAATCTCTTGCTTGTTTTCCTTCTTGCTACTTGCCTTCTACAAATTTCACTGCTTATTAGCACCTTTACCTGAAGGTGGACAAGGTAAAATCAAGAGCTGTATTTAAAACCTTGACAGCATCCCACCTTCTTTGTTTCTTTTCAGAGGGGCTGCCTAGTTGGCTATGTTTTTGAGCAAAACCAGTTTTTACCTTGACTAACGTGAACTGTAATGAGTTCTCACTGAACTTCAGTTAATTGTCTTTTCGGTACATCCTTTAACAGCAAGTTGAAAGTTGGTTGCAAAGTCATCTCTTTCGCTGGTGTTTGCCTTGACTTCTGATCTTTTCTGTTTGCCTTTTTCTTGAGTCCAATCGAAATCAAGTTAAAAATGAATTAATGTCAGGTTCAGAAAAGAGTAAGTGTTCAGGTCCGCTTATCAGCCCTGGAGTGTCAGCTATTTCTATATTGCACAATCAAATGGAAAAGCTTTTTAAAAATCTGTCTCCATTGACACTGATAATTGAATTTACTATGTATTGGTTTTATTTTGTCCATGTCTGTATTTATTTGAATCACTGCTCGACTAGGTCAGTGCCATCAATTTTTCTTTTCCTTTTTTAAATCTTCAAAGTATTTGTATCCGGGCCATGGTCAAGACTCACAGAAACCATTTTGACTAGGTTTCTCATTCATTTATACCTCAAAAGCAGGGCATGCCTTTGTGTTATGGGAGTATTTTTAGAAGACTAATGAGGGGAAGATCTGTGTTTCATTTCCCTTGGTTTCCCTCTGTTCAGACACCTGCCTTTGCCATTAATTGCTACTCCCGTGGTGCTCTTTTGTCTCTTGAGCAGTGTTTTGAAATAATATTGGGAGGGAAGCTGGGTGCTGAGACACATATCTGCGTTGAAGAAATAGTTTTTTTTTTTTTTCCCCAAAGTTGCTCAACAGAAGGCTTAAGAGTAATTGTTATTTTGGTACCATTTAAGGAGGTTTTGTTTCTTTTCATCTTTTTCTGTAATCATTGCTTATTCCCAGTGGCTGATCTTAGGTCACCTCAGTTTTCCCCCTTAATCAAACCATTCTGAATACCATTTGTGGCTCCTGCAATGTTTTAGAAATAGAAAACTCCTTTCTCAGGATCTCTTTTTGATAGTAGGCTCTGGGGTCAAACCAGTGCAAGTCAGTTGGGTTTGCAGAAATGGCTAACAGTCACCATGACATTAAAAAAAAAAAACAAACATTTATTCATGAAAGGTACTTTGAAAGGAATATATCCCCTTTTGGAAGTTTAGCCTATTCTTTTATTTTAGGTAAACTTTTTATTGAAATGTTACATCTATGCAGAAAAGTATACAAAGTACAACTGTATCATCTAATAAGTTTTCACAAAATGAACACATCTGTGTAATCAAACTGAGATGATTATTGTCTCCTTTGAAGCCTCCTCATGTGGTCCCCAGTCTCCATTCCTACTTCACAAGGGTCTCCTGACTTTTAACACCATCCAATTACCTTTGCTGCTTTTTATGTTTATGTAGACTCTTTGGGTCTGTGAGATGAAGTTGTCTAGTTTGTTCATTCCCATTTCTGTTAGAATTCCATTGTATGAATACCATAATTTATTTATTCAGCTATTGATAAATATTTAGGTTTTTCTCATTTTATGCTGTTATAATTAATGCCACTGCCAACATTTTTGTACACAGCTTTTTGTGAACAATGTATATTAATACATTATACATTGTGAATGATGTATGTTAATAAAACATATATTGAGGAGAATTTCTGGGTCACAGGGTTGACATGTGTGTGGCTTTAGTTGTTCCCCCAGTTTTCCAAAATGGTTATACCATTTTCCTCCACTGATTTATGAGAATTCTTATTGATCTCTAGCCATACCTGATATTTCTGTCTTTTTCACTTTAGTCATTCTGTTGGATGTTTAATGGTGTCTTGTAATTTTTAAATTGCATTTCCTTGATTAGTAAAAAGTCAGCCACCTTTTCATGGGTTTACTGGATATTAGTACAGTAAAAAATATTAAAAAAATATTTTGATCTTAGTTATATGTTTTAGTCATTTAAGTCACAACCAGGATTTCAGTGTTAAAGTAAACAACATTGAACGAAAAATGTGAAGGAAGATCAGCATTAAGTTGTAATATGAACTTCTGGGTCAAAGAACAAGTGTCCAGAGCTTCACTGTATTTTATTATCCCCATTACTAGATTTACAGAATTTTGAAAGTTTAAGAACACATTTGCATTTAGAAGGTCATGGTTGTTTCATTTCTAATTCAGGCTTTCATTTCACATTAACTGAGTGAATGTGTTGGACATGATGGGGGATGCTAAGATGGAGAACGTGGTCTTATACTGTAAGAAACTCATATATGTACATGGCAGAGTGAAATGATGCTATTCTGAAGCTCTAACAGTGTGCCCTGAGGAAGGAGGGATTAAGTTTTATGAGGAAAATAGAAACATTTCATAAATTTTGAAGTGCCTTTGAACTTGGTTGTCAGAAATTTTTGTGACTAGAGGTGAAAGGAATAGGCATTTTCCAAAATGTGGTCCATTTGGAGAATAGCAGCTATTTCTGGGTGACCAGTTCATAGATAGGATGTGCACAGAGATATAGAGGAAGAAAGTAAAAGGGAGTGAAATAAATTTGTTCAATCAAAAAAAGGACCAAGAAGCTCACCAGGAAAAGCAAATTAAAAACATAGTTATGTCATTTTTTGGTTATCCTTTTGGCTGAGATTTAACAATAATATTTGACAAGATTGTGCTGACAGTTGTGTGGAGAAATAGTTACCGTTTATGGCTGGAAGGAGAATAAATTGCTATAAACTTCTGTTAAGGACAACATGGCAGTCATTTTCAGAATTGAAAATGTGCATACTTTTTGACCCAGCAATTCTCTTTTAGAAATGTAACTTACAAGTAT
Source organism: Ovis canadensis (assembly GCF_042477335.2). NCBI lineage: Eukaryota > Metazoa > Chordata > Mammalia > Artiodactyla > Bovidae > Ovis > Ovis canadensis. The sequence goes on from NC_091248.1 coordinate 85,751,885, forward strand.
GCCTATACATGAGCAAAGACTGTAACTGTAAGATATTGGAAATAATCTAAATGTAGTACAGTTAAATATATCATGGTCATTCCACTCAATGGCTTTTCATGCAACCAATGAAAAGAATGGAGGCGCTCCCTCTTTGCTGTTATATGGGTATGAAACAATCTCCAAGATACATTGTTAAACCAGAAAAAAGATGTAAACCAGTGAATAGTGATAGCACTTGGATAAAAATTGGGGGAAAATCCACATGCATCTGAAAAGTAAATATGGTGTTGATTACAATCCTGAGAAGAGTCAGGTGTTTGGTGGAAAGGAATGAAAGACTTTTAACTGTATATACCCTTTTGCAACTTGGGAATTTTGAACCGTGTAAATGTATTACTTAATCAAAGTAAATAAAATTACTCCCCTCCAAAAAAAAAAAAAAAACACAAAAAAAACTAGGAAATGAGATCATAGAGGACTTCAAATTGCAGTCTAACAGTTGTATTTTTGCATAGTCTGTTAGAGTTTATAAATTCTTTCAAGTGCATTCCCTCATTTAATCATGATAAACAACTGAGAAAACAGTTTTTATTTCTGTTTGACAAATGAGAAAGCTGAGATTCAGGTATTTAAGCAATCTGCACAAAATCCTTCAGTGGCTGATGTTAGATTTGAGAATATCAAGTGGATTGTTTAAGAAGTAATATCATTTACTACAACTTTATTAAAAGGACAAAAGGCAAAATATAGAGTTTTTAGGCTGAATGAATATGCACTGATTAAAAGTAGCTGAAGACTGGCGATTTGGGAAGTGTTTATTGTTAGCAGTTTTTATCTAGATGTCTTTACTGCATACTGTATTAGCTCTATGATCAAGTCTCATCTGTTCAATCTAGACTAGAGCTCATTTTCAAACTCTGTCACTGATTGAAAAGGTGAAATTCATTAAGGAAGAGAAGGTTGAAGGATGAAAGGTATTTGCACGATGCAGCCCATGGATTTGTTTTGAAACTGTAGAAATGTAATCTTTTTTGATGGGAAGGCTTTGTGTCTCACAATCCTTAGTGGAGGGTGAATTTTTTTCATGTCTATTCTGCCGGGATCTCAAAGACTGCATGAGTGTGTTAAGTTGCTTCGGTAGCCTTTCCTTTCAGAATATTAAATTCCTCTTTTATCAGAAGCAAAGGGCCTATTCAAGTACTTACTGGAATTTTCTAGAAGGTTTGATTAGCACTTGATCTTATTTGACCTTCACAGCACCAGGCAGGGCAGGTAGAATATGGCAGTTATAGTGCTGAGCAGTTAGAACATTCTATTGAGTATTTAATATTGGCAGAGATGGGGGATGGGGGCAAGGCAAACCGAGGAAAGACAGAAAGTGTGGAAGGATATAAACAGATACGCTCAAGACTTCACTGCTTCAGTTACTAGCGCTGATCTTGAAATCGGGAGCTAGAAATTCAGTAAAAATAAAGAAAGCCTAGTTTAAAAAGAAATTTCACCACCCCAAAAGAGCTCCATGAGAAGAAAGTAATGGCTGAAAGGTGGTAAAGTTAACAGAAGAAAAAACAATAGAGGAATAAAAATCTTCATTGAAAACTAAAATTTGATTATTCACATAATATTACATAAGGAGCTAAAAGACAGACTGGGAAATCACAAAGGTATCGAAAAGCCAGAATTACAAGGAAGAATGCAAAAACAGATCCAACATTTTTATTTCTAACAGTGAGACCAACTTTATAAACTGAGAAACCTGTGAGAAATGTATGCATTATGTACACAAGACAGAGATAAAGGAAGATGCTCTTTTGATGGTTTAGAGAAGTGAAAATGACAGCAGATATTCTAGAGCTTTATCCGTCTGTTCTTCATAATGACAAATACATGGAATGGGCAGATGGGAAAGCCAGAGTGGGGAAAACTGCTGAAGGATTTTTTTAAAAATTAGCTGTATTCTAATCTGAGTGGCTAGATGCTTGTGACTGTGAGTCAGTCCTGTTAAAGCGAGAAATATATGAGTATGAAGTGGGGGAAATACTTCTGAGAAGACCAGGATGTAGAATCATTTTTATACAATTTGAACCCAATGACAAGAATAAATAAAATAGGTATCAAAAAAACATTTGGGGATGAATTGCAGCAAAGGTTTATAATAGTTACCACTAGACGGTGAAGTTTCAGGTGATATCAATGTATGTTTTTAATATTTTCTCTATTTTTAACAATTCTGAGTATAATGAGCGTGTGTTATATGTCTTTATTAGGGAAGAGAATGGGCTTAACCTGCAGTCTAATGGGTATTTTTTAGAGAAAAATTTTCCTTTATTGGAGACTTAGGTGCTAGGAAATTATGATACCCACACTCTGCCTCTGTCCTGTTACAGTGAGTCATTTGTCCCTGCCCCGTCTGAGGTCATGCGCCTGTTCATGGGTCGCAGCCTCTCTTGCTTTGCCTATGGATTTACCCCCTGTCTACTACATTATTAATTTCTCCATCTCCTGGATTATCTCCATCAACCTCTAAATGTACAGAATATATCCTGAGTCCAGTTCCTTTTCACCAGCTCCTCCCTGATCCAAGCCACCATCATCTCACTTCAGTCTACAAACTAGCCTCTTGTTTTTCTTCACTTCAACAGCCTGACCGCATAGCAACCAGGAAGTCGCTAGGATGGAAGCCCTTTGAGGGCAGGAATTCCTTGTCTTGTCCACAACTGCACCTCCAGCCTCAGCAAAATTCCTAGCACGTTGCAGGTGCTCAGTAGATTTTTATTGCCAGAATAAATGACTCCTTGAATGACAGGCAGCACCCAGTCTCATTATGGGAAAAGTTTAAGTGTTTTTTGCCTTCTTAATGGGGAACTAACTGGTAACTTAATGTGCTACCTGCTTTAAGCAAGTGTGTGAATGATTGTGTTGTAACACTATTAATTAAAAAACAATTTGCTTAGGGCCTTATATGTGCCAGATGCTGTTCAAGTACTGGGTGTATATATATATATACATATAATATATATATATGTATATATGTGTGTATATATGTGTGTGTATATATATGTGTATATATGTGTGTATATATATATACACACATATATATGTATATATATATAAATTGGTGAAAAAATAAAATTCCTGCTCTCTTGAAACTTTCAGTGACCAAAAGACATCATGGGTCTTCAAAGTCATGATTATGGAGGACATGATTACATTTTTCTTAACCGCCCAATTGCTTTATTCTTTACTCTATTTCAGTCTACCCCATTGAATGCGATAAATATCCCATCCCTTTAGCACCATTGTCAAGAACCTTTGGCCAGAGGAACCACTTATCAGACCCAGTATGATATTTCTTACACTCTTAAAAAAAAAAAAGTCCTTTCAATGTGTCTTCCATTCTTATTATTTCTAGGTAACATAGTTTGGTCACCATATTCCTGCTAAAATATTTTCCAGGTTTGAAATTAAAAGGAGTTGTCAATGCAGAAATATTTTTTGTTTGTTTGTTTGCTTGCTTGCTTAGGGTCCAAGTTTTTAATTATTTTAACTGTTTGAGCAGAACCTAAGTTTATTTGCATGACTTGCCTCTTTGCACCAACCTGACATTCTTTTTTTTTTTTTTCTGACATTCTTTTTTTTCTGATCTGTATAAGAGAATTTTTCAGGCAGTACTGAAAAATAATATGTTTGGAATGATAAGAGTGTTGTTTGTCTAAATACTTTCTTTGGAGCAGAAATGCCCAGGTTAAATGGGTCTCTAGTCAACGTGTTTATAAGAATTCAAGTTGTGTAAATGATTCTTGGCATAAGAGTAACTGTAATGACATTCATGATTGTACAGAACTTTTAAAGCTATTTTGATCTGATGTCTTACCTTGTGACTGAAAAATTTTGACATCCTCGTGGAGAAAGGATTAAAAAGTAAGTCTCTTTTGGTGCAAAGAATAATAACTTAGTGTCTGCAGCTGCTGTTGTTGCTCTTTAGTTACTAAGTCATGTCTGACTCTTGCGACCCCATGGACTGTAGCCCACCAGGCTCCTCTGTCCATGGGATTTCTCAGGCAGGAAAACTGGAGTGGGTTGCCATTTCCTTCTGCAGGGGATCTTCCTGATCCAGGGATCGAACCTGGGTCTCCTGCTTGGCAGGTGGATTCTTGATCATTGAGTCACCAGGCAGTAGACAAATTCCCCTAACTTCATGTCTAAAGATATCTAAATTTGCAAAATAAATTAATCCAAATTGTTTGATTAGAAAGACTTTTCACAACTTAACAAACCAGTTAGATGACTTCTGGGGTTCAGGACAATGTTTTGGCTTGAGAGATTGTGCATTTGAATTTCATAACTCCCTTGTTTGCTTCCATGAAAACTGTAGTTCTTGGGGAAGGCAGAAGAGTGGAATAGTATGAGAGAAGAAGAGTCTTGGATGGAAAAAAGCTTTTCATTCAATATTTATTGAGTGTCTACAGTGCTAGGTCCTGAAATAGGGAGTGGATATAAATCTGCAGCTTCTGTTTAAAGTGCGCTTCCTCCTTGGCTGTGAACTACTTAATCAGTGATACAATCTGACTGCTTTTTAATGTGCTTCCTCTTTTTTCTGTTAATCTATTTGGTTTTCATACTGAGAATAATAACATGTTTATAACCAATTAATAAACTCCCATTTTAAGATGAAGATTTGAAATCTGGTCATAATTCAGCAGCCATGCAAAATTTCAATAAGAGATATTTAAAATCAAACTCTGAACAACCTTTCCTGCAGGGATAGGAAATTAGAAACTGCTGGTATAATCTTCCTTGAAAGGAACCCCGGGGAAGAGTTGCTTGGTTTGGAAATATACTGGCGAACTCCCAGGCAGAGATGATAAATGGTTGGGTATCAGGAGTCCAGCTGTGGCTGGGTCTCTAGAACAATTAGAATGATGAAGCAAAACTACTCAAGGGAAGGCTTTCATCTTTTAAGATAGTTATTTTAGGTGAGGTGAATGAGGGGAAGGGAATTGGGTGGGGAAATGTTTTAAATCTGGGAACCCTGAAGGTACTCTTTTTATGGGAGATGAGATTCGAACATTTTCCCCTTTCAATATTCTTCTAAAGGTGTACACATTTCAGTTCAATTCAGTCGCTCAGTCATGTCCAACTCTTTGTGACCCCATGGACTGCAGCACACCAGGCCTCCCTGTCCATCGCCCACTCCCAGAGCTTGCACAAACTCATGTCCATTGCGTTGGTGATGCCATCCAACCATCTTGTCCTCTGTTGTCCCCTTCTCCTCCTGCCTTCAATCTTTCCCAGCATCAGGGTCTTTTCCAGTGAGTCAGTTCTTCACATCAGGTGGCCAAAGTATTGGAGTTTCAGCTTCAGCATCAGTCCTTCCAAGGAGTATTCAGGACTGATTTCCTTTAGGATAGACTGGTTGGATCTCCTTGCTGTCCAAGGGACTCTCAAGAGTCTTCTCCAACACCACAGTTCAAAAGCATCAGTTCTTCGGCGCTCACCTTTCTTTATAGTCCAACTCTCACATCCATACATGACTACTGGAAAAACCATAGCTTTGACTAGACAGACCTTTGTACACATTTATGTTTTTTTAAAACTCCATTTTGAAAAATTTGGTCACTCTGCTCACAGAAAACAGTATAACTTTGAATTTCCCTAAAGGCCTTTCTCAGGATAATGATTAATTTTCAAATATCTTCTTAATTGTTTTGATCTCATATGTTTCAAACATAAATCATCTTTGAAATTCAGCAGTGTTTTAGGAGAATGACTTTCTCTACTAACCTCACTTCAGTTTCTCCTTCTCTCTTTTTTTTCCCCCAAATTCTTTCTTCTTGGATCTGTATTTTGGAAGATTATGTGAGGAGATATGGGTTAAAAATCATTTCAGCTTCTGATTTTTACAACTATCAAGCCAAAATCATATATTTAGAAGTGTTTTTACTTTCTTGGGCTATTTTTCTCTACAAAAATGAAAGGCTCAAAAACATCAAATTTTCATTGACTAAAAGGGTGGGAATTGTTGATATAGTTAAGACAAGACTGAGAAAAGCCTTGGGACTGATGGGAAACTGAACTATACTGTTTGAACTATACCAAGTTCAGATTTATATAACTGAACTGTACCACAGTGCTATCAATAACAGGCCCTGTTTACATTTAAGGTGGAGAGTTATAGAAACATAATTAAACATATATATATATATACAAGAAATGGGACTTTTAACAAAATTAAGATAAGACATCAACTAATAGAAGCTATTTACAGTATACATAACAAAAAGCATTAGGAGTAAGAATGTATAGGGTATTCTATATCAATAACATTAAAAAAAAAAGCTTACAAAGAGAGAGGTAGAGAGGAGGGGCAGATTAGGAGTTTGGGATTACCAGTTTAACCACTACTATATATAAAGTAGATAACTAACAAGAACCTACTGTATAGTGCAGGGAATGCTACTCAATATTCTGTAACAACTTACATGGGAAAAGAATCTGAAAAAGAATGGATGTATGTATAACTGAATCACTTTGCTGTGATTTACAGCATTGTAAATCAACTCTACCTCAATATAAAAGAGAAATTAAATGTAAATCCAAAAACATAATTTAAAAAGATGTGAATAGGTAATTTAGAGACGGGAGGGGGGGCGGGGAATAAGGATTCATTGCATATATGTGCCTATTTTTGACTTGCAAAAAGCTTAAATGTTAAGTGGGTTACTCAGACTGAGAGTCATTAGCAATTTACATGCCTCAGATGGTACTTTTGTTAATAGGTTCCACTAAGGGTTTACAGATTGTTCAGTTCAGTTCAGTCGCTCAGTCGTGTCCGACTTGTGACCCCGTGAATCGCAGCACGCCAGGCCTCCATGTCCATCACCAACTCCCGGAGTTCACTCAGACTCGCGTTCATCGAGTCAGTGATGCCATCCAGCCATCTCATCCTGGGTCGTCCCCTTCTCCAGCCCCCAATCCCTCCCAGTAAGGGCTAGGAAATCCTGAAAGTTACCTAACCATAATCTCCCTGGGGCTGATGTAATAACAGACAAGAGTCTAAGAATGTTGTGGGATTTTGTCTCTGAATATACAAATGCCTGTCATGAATTACATTGAACTGGATGAAAAATTTTAGTTCCTAATTTCTTGAGGTGGCTCAAATGAGACTTTCCTTCGTGCTGGAGCAACACCTGAAATTTCATCCTGTTTCATGTTTTGTTTAAGGATGTTAAAAGTGACTTTTCAGGTATGGAAGATGAGACTACATCTTCCGAGGTTTCTGAGGTTCAGCGTGTTGCTGAATTGTATTCAGTGCATTGTATTGGGCCTCAAGGCATTCTCATTGAGCCTCAAGGCATTTTCAAGGTGTAGTTATTCAGTCTCCAAGCTGTGCGATGGATGCCACAGACTACAGCATGCCAGGCCTCCCTGTTCCTCACATTCTCAAGGTAGACCTAGATAACTAGGTATACAGTTAGTGGTAACAGGACACTGGGCAAATCTTGAGCCCTTGGGCCTTAGTTTCCTTGTCCCTAAAATAAAAGGAAAAATCTGTTTTGCTTAGCTACTTTAAATTCTTTAAGTCTGTTTAGATTCTTGATCCTAATGCAAATGAAATATTAGTCTTATCGAATAGAATTTTATGCATTATACTTGTGCCTGAGTGGTTCAAGCACCTCTTGACTATTGCAGTCTAAGACTTTACCATGTCTGAGTTCTTTTTCAAAGCATGAAAGGCCCCTCTACATTCACTCCTCTTCCTTTTAGTTATTAGGTGAGATAATCCAGTTAATCATGTCTCCAAGAAGTGTTGTTATCAATATTACGAAAGCTCTCTCCAGTGTCATTCATGCTTAAATGAAACGATTCTCTTTCATGTTTTTTAATGAAACCATTGGAGGTCTCGCTGGAGGGGTTTATTCATTCAAGCTGAAAGATGTACCGTGGGTGTTATGTTTGATTTTAGAGAGCTTTTGCAGCAGGTTTATGTCTAGAGTGTTTTGTCTGTTTATTTATGTTTGTTTAGGTTGAAGTTAATAAAGAGCTTTTCTTGCAAACCATGAGGATAATTAATACAGGTTTCTCCCCTGTGGTGCTTTTTGTCAATGCTTCCATGGGGAAAAATGTGAAAGAATATTGTTTTCTTTAAGCTCAGTTCATACATCTTTACTGATAAACTATGGAGCTTGAGGATAAAGAAAATGACAGAATCCTCTCTGCGTGTGTATATAGTAATAAAGTTTAGATCATAAACATTAATAGTGTTTTGGCTTTTGTAAACCAAATTTCTTAGCCAGCTTTAAAAGTATTTGGTGTTTTCTGTATCCACGTTCATGGACTCTCTCTATATATTTAATACTACTGCATGACCTTTTAGGTTTACATTTACTTTTCGTTTTTCCCTTTTTTGACCAGAATGGACATGGAATTAAGCGTGAACCCTCTATGCACAATTGTAAAAGTAATTATGATTTACTTTTCATGTGAGCAAAGAGCTGCTTTTATTTAAAGGCATTTTTATTTTTAGGAAACTTAAAAAAAGATCACCCATGGATCTACTTATGTTGGGTCATTAAGATATTTTACATGAGATTTTTATTGATTTGGTTTCTTTGACAGTTATTTCTACACTCCCAGATTTCTTCATTTCTCCTCCTCACTTTCTCGTCCTTGATCCCACAGTCTTCAATAATTAGTGTTAGAGGTGTGGGTTTTTTTTTTCTTTTAATAACTCTTAAGTTTTAGCAAGTTTGAAATATGCAATACAATATTATTAACTATAGTCACTATGCTGTATTTTACATCCCTGTGACTAATTTATTTTATAATTGGAAGGAATCTTTTGACTCCCTTCACCCATGCCCACCCTTCTCTATCTCTGGTAACCAATAACCTATCACAGGGGTTTTTGTGTGTGTGTGTGTGTGTGTTTTCGAAGATTCCACGTAAAAGTGAGATCATACAATATTTGTCTTTCTCTGATTTATTTCACCAAGTATAATGCCCTTCAGGTCTCCTCATGTTGTCACAAATGGCAAGATTTCCCTCAGTTTTATGACTGGATAATATTGTATTGTATATATCTCTCTCTCTCTCACATTTTCTTTATCCGTTCATCCATTGATGGACACTTAGGTTGTCCCCATATCTTGGATATTGTAAATAATGCTGTAATTAATGGGGGTGCATATATCTTTTTGAATTAGTGTTGTATTTTTTGGGAAAATACCCAGAAGTGGAATTGCTAGATCATATGATAGTTCTATCTTTACCTTTTTGAGGAACCTCCATAGTTTTCCATAGTGACCACACCAATTTACATTGCCAGCAACAATGCCAGCAACAATTGCCAGCAACAATTGCCAGCAACCTCACCAGAAAAGATTGCTCATCTGTTTTACAGTAGCCATTCTGTCAAGTGTGAGGTGATATCTCATTTTGGTTTGGTTTGTTTCCCTGATGATCTTTTCGTGTATGCATTGGCTATCAGTATGTCTTCTCTGGAAAAATATCTATTGAGTTCTCCTGCCTATCTGTAATTAGAGTGTTTGTTTTTTTGCTATTGAGTTGTATGACTTCTTTCTATATTTTTGATATTAACACCTTAAGAGATATGTGATTTGCAATATTAGGCAAGTCTCTTTTGAACTGTGGTGTTGGAGAAGACTCTTGGACTGCAAGGAGATCCAGCGAGTCCATTCTAAAGGAGATCAGCCCTGGAATTTCTTTGGAAGGAATGATGCTAAAGCTGAAACTCCAGTACTTTGGCCACCTCAAGCGAAGAGTTGACTCATTGGAAAAGACTTTGATGCTGGGAGGGATTGGGGTCAGGAGGAGAAGGGGACGACAGAGGATGAGATGGCTGGATGGCATCACTGATTCGATGGACGCGAGTCTGAGTGAACTCCGGGAGATGGTGATGGACAGGGAGGCCTGGCGTGCTGCGATTCATGGGGTCGCAAAGAGTCGGACACGACTGAGCGACTGAGCTGAACTGAGTGGTAGTGGTTGATGTAAATATTAAATGAACAAATATTAACTGTGGGGCTTTCATACAATTTCATATAAATGCAACTTTGACCTATTAAGGAATAAGGCTTTAGCTTTATGTAAACAAGGAACAATTTTTTCTTCAACTCAAGTTTGGGCTCTTGTGATTTTGCAGCTTGACTTTTAGCTGTTGGGCATTGCCTTTAAACTGTCCTTTGTGTTGATCTGAGTTCCATATTACGTAACCACTTTAATTCTGAGCAAGCTTATTCTGAATGGCCCTCTTTCCCTCTTATCTTGACCAAGTAGTTCTGCATACTTTGTGAGTTGAACTCAGTTGTTTCTACTTTAACCCTTGAGTGTTTTGGTGAGCTTTAGAGTTTTTTTGGTTGTTGGTCTCTCTTGATATCAAGACTAGTTACAAGGAAGTAAATGAACATCTGTGCAGACATTTTGATTCTTGAGAAATCCCCTTTTACCAGTATGTGTGTTTATATGTATCTTTGTGTGTAACTACTGGCATGGGTGAATATTTGTTCCTGGAATCTTGATTGCATTATTAAATATTCTCTCTGGTAACGAAATGCAATGTGGTCAAGTTACATACTTTCTTAGGAACTTTTGTGCTGGTGCTCAGTGCTTTTATAGACTAAATACTCTTAATGGCCTGGCTTAGGAACAGAAGCGTTTCTAACAACATCTCTGTGGGAAAAAGCTAATTGTAAATACCAAGCAGCTGATTTACAAACATACTTTGGGAATTGGGGGCTATTTAAGTAGCTCAAGGAGACGGGGTCCTCCAGCTGAGGCTGTTTCTCTGTGATAAGATCTTGTCAAGTGAGTTCATTAAAGTGATTGTCATCATTTTGAAGTAGAACATGCACCAATTATGACATCTCTTACTGCTTCTCTCTTCGTCTTTGTCCTGCTTGAAATGTCTGGTCCTATATTTGCCATAAAGTTTAATGACCTAGTCTTATAATACCAGAACCTGTTGGTGTGATATATCACTGAGCTTCAGAAAAAGGGGCAGTTTGCTTCTCTCGATTGAAGAGGTCACCCTTGTTGTGATATATAAAAGGAGGCATCTTAGAATGTGGAAGCTGGAAGGGATTTAATTCCTTTTTCTCAGTTTGCGGATGGGGAAAGAGAGGCCTAGAAATAACCTAAATGACCACTGCATTAGTTGAGTTCCCCTGAGAGCAGATCCTGAAGCAAGGACTTGAGCACAGGTTGTTTATTTGGGGATTCCAGGAAGCAGAAGTGAGGGAACAGGGAGAAAGACAGGGAGGGAGGAAGAGCCAATGTAAGAGTGTGTTATGAAGGTTGCTGCTGTTGGCATTTGGGGCTTGGTTCTGCCCCCAGACTCCTGCTCTGGAAAGATAGGAGGCTAGAGCATGGATACAGCTGTCCATGGAGCCCCCTGGTTGAGGTTGTAACCTTGGCCAGTAATATTCCACATTTCTGGGCTGTCTTTGCCTTTGGGCTGAGTTGGTACTTAGCTTCAGAGAAGGTACTGGAGAACAAAGGGGACACCTGTGTTGCCTTGGTGGAAGATGTCAGCCTGAGTCCACCCTACTTAGAACTTCCCACCATGGCTAAGCCTGAAATCAGAGCTGGGCTGAGGGAATATGACAGGGGATGTCAAGGATATCTTCTGCCAACAGCAACACCAAAAATGGATTGATTACAGCCAACTGTATCATTGAATCAAGCATTGTAAGACCCACCATTAATTTATGTAGTACTAAGAAAGAAAACGTACCACTAAGGAAGAAAAATGTAATGCCGAGTAAACCATGATGTCCATTAAATGTGAGACACGCCTGATATTAGAGATGTTAAAACATGGGAAAAAGCATTTCCTGGAAATGATGATATGGTATATAATGAATACTATGAAGCCATGCTGCAGGTCTATGTCTTACCATGGAAAGACATCCAAAATGTGTTTTAAGTGAAAACTGCAGAATACTTATTACATAAACAGTATGTAGAATATTTCATTAATGTGTAAATAAACAGATCAGTACATTCCGAGTGGACTCACACCAAACTGGTAACATTAACCTCCCCAGAGTGGTGAGATTACTTATGATATTTTCACAGTGAGAATGTATGTGGTACCATGAAACTGACCGAAAGAAGAAATAAAGACGTAACAGCCTAGAGAGATCGTGACTTGGTAAGTCATTGACAAATCATGAAAGTCAGGTTTAAAGTCTCCTTCTGAGTGTTGCTCAGTTAATTACTGTTTCTGCTGACTGGGAGTAGCATTGCCATTAGGAACAACTGGTCTCTTTTGCTGAATCACATGCGACCATATGCTTTTTATACATTACTCAGAAGTCTTTTCCCCAGAGAGTCCCCCTGCATGCTCTTTCGCTTAAGATGCTTCATACCCCTTCTACTCCCTTAATGACAGGGACTCAGTGGGGCTAGCTAGCTTCAATATTGGCCTAAGCAGACAAAAGCTGAGATAAAGATGTAGAACTGAGGATCTTAAGACTTTTAATAGATTGTTTGGAAATTATCTACTCAAAGAAAGATGGAGACTTCCTCTTCCACAAAATGCATAATAGAGTTGGAAGAAGTTAGATCTTGAATATGATACAATCCGATACATTATCTAATTCTGTAATGTACATAACTTTGCAGACAGACATCATAATAGGTTCTGGAAGGTTCTTTAGTGAGAGGGAATTCAGTCCCATTTTGTGAAATCCATTCCAGCTATGAACTATCACATTGTTAGAAGGGGCTTTTTTTTTTTTCCTAATGAAAAGGCAAATCTGCTTGTTTTAACTTCTGCCCAAAAGCCTCAGGTTACCTTCTGAAGTATTTAAATGAGTCTGATATCTTCAATGCAACAATACTTCAAATATTTGAAAAGAGTGAACTTATGTTCTCTGAAGACTTTCTTTTGCAGGTGACATTTCCAAACGTGAAACCACTTGAGAGTTTTCTGTTTGTGTGTCTGGTCGCTACTGGAAACTGATTGTGATCTGTCTTGGTTGCTAGTTCTGGCTCAAGAGATTTCTCTGTAGGTCTCCTAGAGAGTCCCCGTTTATGCTCTCTGTATGGTATAAAGTTTGCTCTATGGCATTTGATCGGTCCTGTTATTTCCAATAGAAGATTTTAAAGTGAGTGAACATTGGATTAAAAAAAAATTCCTTGTTATTTAAGTTTAATCTGTGATACAGTCTCTTGCATCTTTGACACACCATAAGTAGATGGAGTTCCTTGGGGCTGTTACAGTGTCTGCCTGCCCACTGTCAGATCACCACTACCCATCATAGAACCTGGTACATTACTTGTATTCAGGTCACAGTTTAGTTTATAACTTATTTTTAATGTTCAAGTGGTGTTTTAAAATATCCTTTGCTTCACATAAGTAGATTACTATCTACTTAGAAATAGTGACTCCTAGATGTATTAGGCAATATTGACCTCTTCCCTCCCCACATACGTAAGTTGTTGGTACGATTAGTGATAAAATATTATGCTGAAAATGTGACTCTGAGAGTCATTCCTTTTTGGTGACGGTGGAAAGATTTTTTTTGTGAAGTCAGAGTGTGTTAACTTTCTGGGGTAGCCACTGGAGGTGTGAGAGCAGTGGAAATGCAATTCCAGAGGTTTCTGGTAAAGCCAGATTGTGTATATCCTGTGGGTGGATTGTAGACTGTTGCATTAAACCTGAAGAGCTTTATTCAGAGTTCCCTGTATGTCTTTTTCTCTATTTTATTGGAAAGGAGGGTAGTGAATGGTAACATTTCACACATGTAGAGAATTGTTTTGCTTTCATTTTATAAGTTCTGTATTATTTTTTTTTTACTTTAAACTCTTTATTTTGTATTGGGTTACAGCCAATTAACAGTGTTGTGGTAGTTTCAGGCGAACAGCAAAGGGACTCAGCCATATGTATCCATTCTCCCCCCAAACCCTCCTCTGATCCAGGCTGGCACATAACACTGTGCAGAGGTCCATGTGCTATACAACAGGTCTTTGTTGGTTATCCATTTAACCAGGGTGTCCATGACTTTCCCCAAAACCCTAACTATCCCTTCCTACTGGCAACCGTAAGTTTGTTTTCTGAGTTCACTTGTATCATTTCTTTTTAGATTCCACATATACAGGATGTCATATGGTATTTCTCCTTCTCTAAGTCTTGTATTACTGAACGATGGAAGTTTTACTTGGAAGGGACCTTGAAAGTCCCTTCACGTCCCAGCCCCTGTCTGATGGTTGAATTTTCTCTATACACCTTGGGTTGACCATCACCAGGGATGGGGCTCTCCTGTTGCCCAGTGTCTTTGTTTTGGGATGGCTCCAAGTCTCTCTAGAACTCAGCAGTCCAGCTTCTTGTGATACAGCTTGTCTTCTTTGTTTTAGTGATTTAAAGATATGAATGGGGCAAGAATAATGAACAATAAGGCTCATCCTTTTTACTTTGAGCAGAGCCAGTTTTATTGGGTGCCTGCTGGGTTCTGTTGGAGAAGGAAATGGCAACCCACTCCAATATTCTTGCCTGGAGAATCCTGTAGACAGAGGAGCCTGGAGGGCTGCTGTCTATAGGGTCGTACAGAGTCGGACATGACTGAAGCAACTTAGCATGCATGCATGCATTGGAGAAGGAAATGGCAACCCACTCCAGTATTCTTGCCTGGAGTATCCCAGGGACAGAGGAGCCTGGTAGGCTGCTGTCTATGGGATAACACAGAGTTGGATACGACTAAAAGCAACTTAGCAGCAGCTGGGTTCTGTGGGAAAGAGAAAGAATTAAGATAGCTCTTATCCTCCCAAAGCTAATGACATAGAGGGAGTTAATACCTTTTCCTCTCATCACTCCCTCCCCACACCTGCTACTACAACTCACCAAGCCAACGTATATGATGACCAGTGAAGTGAGCAGAGCAGCAGAGGGAGAAATCACTGCCACCTGGAATTGGTAAGGTGTCCCCAGAGCCTGCCCTTAAGAAATGGGCAGGACTCCTGAGCCTGTATGATGAGCTTTTGTTGCTTATGAGTCCAGAAGTCCAAAAGCTATTCTGTGACTCTCTTGCTAAGCTAATCAGTTAAGCTTAGCTAACTTGACAAACAATATTTGGACT
Source organism: Ovis canadensis (assembly GCF_042477335.2). Taxonomy (NCBI): domain Eukaryota; kingdom Metazoa; phylum Chordata; class Mammalia; order Artiodactyla; family Bovidae; genus Ovis; species Ovis canadensis. The sequence goes on from NC_091248.1 coordinate 85,766,968, forward strand.
GAACAAAATAACAGATGATATTTCTCTCATAATGACTTCATTACTTTTTAAATTTTGTATTGTAGTATAGCCAATTTAACAATGTTACGATAGTTTCAGGTGGCCAGCAAAGGAATTCAGCCATGCATATACATGTATCCATTCTCCCCCAATCTCCCTTCCCATCCAGGCTGCCGCATAACATTGAGCAGAGTTCCATGTGCTGTACAGTAGGTCCTAGTTGGTTATCCATTTTAAATATAGCAGTGTGTACATGTTGATCCTGGACATTGCAACTACCTCTTCTTCTCATTCGTCCCCCCAGGTAACTATATGATTATTCTCTAAGAATGACAATTAGAATGCAGTGGTCTACCTAACCACATTTTAAAAATAATTGAAACCTACCTCTTTCATAACTGAGGCAGTTTTTAAAAAATGGCCAGAAATCTTCTAATATTGATAGGTGGGGGTCTATGCGCCCTGCTCTTGAATATGAGTCAGCTTGTGAGTGCTTTAACCAATAGAATATGGCAGAAATGACAATATATGATTTCCAGTACTAGGTCATAAAAGGCATGAAACTTGTGCCACTTCTCTTGGGATGTTAATTATGGGAAAGCCAACTGCTCTATAGAACTATGACTACTCAGATTTTTATGCTGGAAAAGCCATGCATAGGTAGTCCAGTCAGCAACCACAGCCAAGCTCCCAGCTGAAACCCAGCATCCTGAGGGAGCCATCTTGACATCTACCCTATTGGGCCATCAGATGATCCAGCCCCACCCGGCATCAGATTGCATGCAATTGAGAGACCTTGAACAGAGCCTCCCAACTAAGCCTTTCCTAAATTCTTGACCCCCCAAATTATAAGCCAAATAAAATAATTGTTTAAAGTTGCTACTGTGATTTGTTATATAGCAGTAGTAACTGGACTTCCCAGGTGGCTCAGTGATAAAGAACCTTCCTGCTAACACAGGAGATGCAGGAGGCATAGATCTGATCCCTGGGTTGGGAAAATCCCTTGGAGAAGAAAATGGCAACCCACTGCAGTATTCTAGCCTGGATAATATCATGGACAGAGGAGCTTGTCAGGCTATACAGTCCATGGGGTCATGAAGAGTCAGTCACTGAGCACACAACACTCTCTTACTCAACTGAAACAAGTACTAAGACATAAAATATAAATCAGCTGTGTCTTGCATCTCTGTAAAATGTATTATTTACATTTTTGAACAGAGTGTAGATATAATTTGAACCTCTGGTAGATGGTGAACATCTTATATCTTACACTGTGTCTAATGTTATTATGTCCTTGAGCTACACAGTGAGTTGCAAATAAACTATTCTGTAGACAACTCAGCTTTTCTAAGTTGTATGCATACTTCTAGTTTTTCCTTTTTCCTTGCTGCCAGTAATCATTTCACCATATCTGAATGTGCCACTTTCAATTTTAAATCATATTTGGAATCATTGTGTTCACATTCAGGTACTATATTTCATTAGGATGTTTTCAACAAATATTTAGTGCATGCTTACTTTGTGTTGGGCATTGTTCTAGGTACAAGATGAGGTGCTAAGCTGCAAGAGACAAAATTTGTCAATGATGTATCCCCAGTTCTTAGAATCACACCTGATTCTCGCTAAGCCTTTGTTGAATGAACTGATATAGGACACTGTTGGATGGCCAAAGCATGTACCCACAATGGAGTCTGTCCTTAGGGGAGTGACTAGGTTGGAGAACGGACAGGAGAGTGTATGAAATTAAATGGAGATGTTCACCCTGGAAAAAAGAGCAGTTGGACGAAGGAGGGAAGGATTGTCATGTGCAAGTGAAATGGTGCTAGATTTGAAATAAAGTGGATTTTCTTTTGAATGTTATCAAATAGTGCCTAAGTGGGGTTTATCAGATAACTTGGCAGTGGCTGTTTTGATTTAAGGAAGCTGCTTGTTCAAATACAAGAAAGCTAATCATGGAATTCATCAGGAAAGGAAAAAATCAGATATTGACTCACTGTGCCAGAATTATTGCTTCATATTTTATGGTTTCTAAAATATTTTTGACAATGATGTAGATGCAGGTTGCCCATTAATTTGAAGTGTCACTATTATAGAGAATAAGAAGGGCCACACAGAAGGGTTAGGTGCCCTTGCCAGGTAAACACGGAAGTGTGAACACGAATACCATCTTGTGGTATGAATCTTTGGATAAAGTAGGGCATAGGAGAGACCTTGACATTCCTTCTCTTTTGGGAGGGAACAGGTTTGGTTTATTGAGGTTTTTAATTCTTTAATGTTGTCCTGGAAGTTTTAACACCTGGAGTTTCTTCTCAACATCACCAGCATGCTCTCGGTAATTGACTCAGGTTAAGTTTATCGCACATAAGAAAACAGAAGCTCTCCCTCCAAGTGTCATAAGTTTAGGAGGTGTTACAGCTACTCTTGTAACCACAGTGTCGTATGGATGGAAAATGTCGTAGATGGAAAATAATCTCTCAAAGCCAAGATCACTTTTTAATCTTTGGTTTCTGCCCAGTAAAATTCTTACGTTATTCTAGACTTTAAATTGGTGAATCTTTAATTTCTTTCTTGATTTTTCTTTGTGTATTAAAGGAAATTATTGACTATTTATAGTATCCTTCCATGCTGGGAAGACTGAGTAAAGATTTCTTATTATTATCTCTCCTACTTGATGTTTAACCTGAAACACGAGGTAAAACTTCATATATTGACTTTCCTGGAGTACAGTGATAAATGTCAAGGAAGATTCAGAATGGACCAACCAAAGTCATATGTTTATAATATTTATTCTGGGTAGTGACATTTTCTGTAGTCTATCCCAATTTATAGTTTTGTCATAATTGAAGCATCCTCAGCATCAGGGAATGTGAAAGCACTTCTTAGAGTCAAATTTCCATTTTATTAAATTCTGCTTGCCTGATTTCTTTCAAAATTGAATCTGTTACTTAGCATGGCTCTAATATTAGATAGGTTTCCTTGGAGATATGTATGGATATAGAGTTATAGTGTTAGCCCTGATCTTATCCAGCTTAATGGAATTTTTAGAAAAGTATATTCTTATTTAGGTAATTAAAAGATTCTACAGAAGCAAATATAGAAGCTATGGCATTAAGATTTGAGGTGATAAATTTCTGGTTGTGAAATTATGCTTTCCAGCAGGGATAATTTTGAAGGTAGAGATGAGGACTAGAGGAAAATAGTGACATTTTTAGGTATCACTACATTCCAAGGACAGAGGAGCCTGGTGGGATACAATCCATAGGGCCGCATAGAGTTGGACATGACTGAAGCAACTTAGCATGCAAACATGCATGACAGATAGGTCTTCCAAAAGAAACAGACTGTGTGGATCAGTGTACCTGGTAATTCCCAGTCTGCATCCCAGAAAAAGGATTCTGTTTTCTCAGTTCTAGAACTGAAGACTTTAGAGAATTCTAGAGGGAACCTGGGAAAGGCTCTGTGACATCCTGCTCACAGAAACATTGAGCTTGGTTTGTGATTTTGGTTTTTAATATTGGGCTGTTTCTCCTCCAGACTAAGCCAAATACATGTGTGTGCTTTGTTATGCTGAACTTAATGAAAGGAAATATAAACTGATGTCACAATGGGGCCAGTCTGATGTACTTAAACACTTGATATTTGTGCAGGCTTCAGGCTGTTTTCCTTAGTTTGTGCATTTGACAAAATGTGTACTCAGGCTGCTTAATTTACATCCTAAGTATGCATATGCCCCATTTTTTTTTTTCTGGCTTATTTTTGCTCACTTTTTTTCCTTTTAAACTTGACTTGCTGTTGATTGAACACCAGCTCCTGAGAGATGGCTAACAAGCTCGGTCCCAGGAACTTCCTGAGGGGCCCTCGTTCTCCTGCTTCAGAATCTTGAAGCAGAGGGGGCCCAGTTTAGAAGCCTTCTGTGTTACCTTTGTTTTGGAATGAAATGACTGAATGAGCAGACTGAGATATATCCTGTCTTTCCCTTTAAACCTCTGTAAGGTTAATCAACAGATAGGTAAAGATGCCTCTGTGTATGGGCATTCTTGTTCCCTCATGGTGTCATGATTTGCTGTGGTTGGACCCAGAGCTTTGGAACCAGGGGGTCAGACACCTCAGCATGAATATTGCTATAGAACCCTGGGGATAGGCTATGTGAGTGCAACCGGGGATGTGGCATAAGTTGGTTAAATTGCATAACCCTGGGCTGCCGTACTGTGATAAAGAAATAATGATATGCAGTATTCTTGCCTGGAGAATCCCATAGACAGAGGAGCCTGGCAGGCTACAGTTCAAGGGGTCACAAATAATCAGACATGACTGAGGCGACTTACCACATCCAACACAACACAGCATTTCAAGTAACCAATAAAGGGAAGAAACTGGGTAAGTTACAGGGGAAAAGTTTGAGGTTACGTTTCACGCGGAAGTTTATTCTAGCTGGTGAGCCACTGAGAGGACGGCCTTTGTAGGCGGACATTGATTGCCATAGCAGCTTATCTTTGCAGAAGGGGTGAGAACAGCGGTCACCTCCTTAAGCTCCAGCATTGCACCGTTATTTGTAGTTCAGTCTCAACCACAACTGTGAAATCTGAATAGCAATCCATTTTTTTGGTTTTGTTTTGGTAGCTCATTTAATGGCTAAATCTGACCTGAACAGACGTGAAGCTATTCATGGTCTTTATTTGAATTAATAAGAATGTTCATATATCTGGTTACAAAAATATTAACATGTTCAACTATGAGATGCTACTCCAGATTCCTGCTAGAGCAGTTATTATATGATGTATGCACCATATTACTTTTCTGAAATGAAAAACCACCAAAAACCAATTCTAAATAGTTCTGACCTCAAAGGTTTCAGAAAAGGAACCTAAAACCTGCAACTACCAGGAAGGAAAATGGCCATCAACAGAGACACAGACATGTCTGTACTTTCATTGTCCTAATTTCACGTTAGGGACTCTGAATTTTCTCTTGTTACGTAGATGAGACCTAATATTGGGATTTCCTATTCTGATGACTGTCTGTGGAATATGAGAATTATAATAGCCCCTTCTTTGTCCCATTGCAAATTACACATCCAGGGCATGAAAGGAGCAACGTGTCTGCATAGAGCTTGACTATCATGCATCTAGTTGTCCTCAACCTCAAGTGGACTTCATGCTATGGTCAGGATGGCTGTCTCTTAGCTTTATTTACAACTGTGTATTCATTATATTGGGCTTCCCTGGTGGCTCAGATGTAGTAGTTGTATACAGGAATATCTATATTTAGATTGATTATTTAGCAAATTTGGCATGATTTTTCCATGTTGTGTGATTTCTTTTCAAATGATTTATTATTTTTTTCATAAAGTTCCATAAAAACACCCCTCGGGACTTTTAAGGAAAGGTTGCTTGGATCAGGTGGACTCAACATACATTTCTGGTGGTGCCCAAAGTACATGCAGATAAGCAGTGGGCCCATGGAATGAATCTTACTCCTTCTTGTGTTATGTATCACATGGAGAAATGTGAGCAAGATACAACCTGGGTCCTTAAAGAGATGGATGTGAATGCAAGTAACTCTGAAGACAGCCTTGCTTGCTTTGTAATTACGATACATGGAGTAAAGTTTCAGAGAGAGTGTTGGAAAGGAAGGTAGGGTCAGAATTGGGGAGGGCCTTGAACGCCCCTACTGCAGAGTTGGACTTTATTTTGTGTGTCATTTGTGCATGAATGTTGCATGTAGAAGAATTCTCTGTGATGATGTGTATTAAACTTCAAATAACTAAATATATTTTATGTTACCTGTCTCTCCTATTAGATGCTAATATGGACAAGTGAAAATTGGTGCCAAATGCTTTGAAAATATGAAGGGTGAGAAGCTTAAAATGGAAAAAAAGTATCTGTTATATATATATATTTCCCCCCCCCCCTGCAATTCGAGAACCAATTGTGTCATTTGACCCATCTCATGAGATATAGGGGCTGTAAGAGCTGGACTTGAAAGCCAGTGTTTTGGATGATTATGAGTCACTGCAGATTTTTGCAGAGAGGAGTGACGTGATCGGAGAGATGCTCCAGGAAGTTTATTTTGGAAATTGTGTATGGATGGCTTAAGCAGGGAGAGCATGGTGGCTGAGAGCTGGATAGGAGCTATTGTAGTCATCTAGGTGAGAAGGCAATGGCAACCCACTCCAGTACTCTTGCCTGGAAAATCCCATGGACGGAGGAGCCTGGTGGGCTGTCTATGGGGTCGCACAGGGTCGAACACGGCTGAAGCGACTTAGCAGCAGCAGCAGCAGGTGAGAAGCAATATTTGCTACCTGAACCTGGCAAGTGGCAGTGGGAAGAGAGAAAACGGAAATGCTGGAAGCAGAAACTTTAAAAAATAACTTATATACAATTGATTTGTCTCCACTTTTCTTATTTTATTCCTCAAAGGCACTTCTACATTGATAAGAAGGAGACCCAATTAAAAGGACTTGTCTGATGATAGAATGGGTTTTCCAGGATTTCCTCAGGGTTTAGGGCCAATTTTGTATGTAGATGTGAAAGATTATCTGCCTGAAACCGTTGCCTTTGCTAGTAGGTTTCTCTTTCTTAAGAAATCTTTGGATTCCATAAGCGTTCATTTCCATGAGAAACATTGAGAAGAGCAGTTTCGTCGGACGCATCACTTCTCAGTTTGTAGCTGACTCCTGTTTTCCTTTGAGCTTCTGGCCTCTGCAGTGCCCATTTTGGGAACCGATCTAACATCCTCAATTCATGCCCCTCATCTCCTTGGTTCCAGTGACCTTCTCTTCCTTAACACCTCAGCAATCCTTTCAGTGCCCACACTCTCCTCTTCTCCCTTCTGAGATAGAGATCTCTGCCACACCCCTTCCTCTGTCAGAGTCCCCTCTCTCCCGTCTGCTTTCTCTCACTAAACCTGTTCTTCTGACTCTGAATTTATTCCCTAGATTCCCACCCTGTTTTCTGTCTGGCCTTTCCTTCCTCCACTCACTTCATTTCTTCCTTGATGTACCTGGTTATCTGTTACGGGTACCTTCTCATCCCTTTGATCTTCTCAGAGAAGTACTCCTCTCTTTCTCCAACTCTGAGTCAACACAGCAGTCTACTTGGATCTCTGTGAAGTGAAGTCGCTCAGTCGTGTCCGACTCTTTGCAACCCCATGAACTGTAGCCCACCAGGCTCCTCCGCCCATGGGGTTCTCCAGGCAAGAATACTGGAGTGGGTTGCCATTTCCTTCTCCAGGGGATCTTCCCGACCCAGGGATCGAACCCAGGTCTCCCGCATTGTGGGCAGATGCTTTACCCTCTGAGCCACCAGGGAGGATCTTTGTACTGACTCCGTAACTCTGTAACCGATTGTTGTTGTTGAGTTGCTAAGTTGAGTTGATAACTCTGTTGTTGTTGAGTTGCTAAGTTGTGTCCCACTCTTTTGCGACCCTGTGGACTGTAACCCACCAGGCTCCTCTGTCCATGGGATTTCCCAGGCAAGAATACTGGAGTGAGTCACCATTTCCTTCTCCTGGGGATTTTCCTGACCAGAGATGTCTACTCGCATCTCTTGCGTTGCAGATTCTTTACCGCTGAGCCACTGGTGAAGCCCAGCCGATTACTGTCTGCCTTAAATGAAAGATTTAAAGGTTAACAGAACCCCTGATGTTACTTGGAGATCTTTTTGTTTATACCCTTTCATGTTTTTCTCTAACAAGCTATTCCAAACCTTTATTATTCTCTTCAAGGATCCAGTTTCTTTCTTAATTTCTTTCTCGGCACTTGAGCTTGTTCTGCTTATATCTAATGCAAGTCACTAGGAGAAATCCTCCTGACTTTACATATACCCGCCAGGGTTTTTGATGTTTTACCCCTCATCAGTGATGGAGCAGTGCCATTCCATTCTAAATCCTGTTTCTCAGGGCTTCCCAATGATCTCCTCACCTATCTATAAATTCTCATACTATTGACTATTTTATCAGTTGGGATACTTTGACTGCAAATAACAGAAAACCCAAATTGACAAGGCTTAAATAAAAGGCTACATGAAAGATGTCTTGGAAATACAGACATTTCCAGAGTTGCTTAATTCATGACTTGACATTGTCATCAAAGACCCAGTTTCTTTACCTTTCCTCCCTTCCATTCACAGTATATTAACTTTATTTTCTCTCCAAGCTTGTCCCATTGGCCAGGATCACATCACATGCCCTTGCCAAAGTCAGTCAGTGGCAGGGGGAATGGGGTCAACTGATAGGTTTATAATTGTCCGGTTTGCAGGCTGGGGTTGGGAACAAGGCCAGGCTCCTCTCAAGTATATAACTTTTCAGTAGCTGAACAAAACTGGAATTCTGTTAGGGAAGCACAGGGGGAAGAGCTGCTGGGGAGACTACTCCTAGTGGCTTCTGCAGCACCTCCTCAGTGCTGAAAGGCTTTGCTTCCTTGATTTAGGAGCACTGATTTTCTTGCTTCTCTGAATAGTCTCTACATCTTGGTTTACTTAATAGATTTTTTCCTCTTTCTTTCTTTTAAATTTTGGCTTTCCTGGTATGGTCACCTCATCATTGTTTAAAGTCGAAATATAGCTGATACACAGTGTGCTAATTTCTGCTGTACAGCAAACCGATTCAGTTTTATGTGTCTATATTGATGTATATTCTTTTAAACGTTCTTTTCCATTATGGTTTATCACAGGATATTTAATACAGTTCCCTGTGCTCTACAGTAGGACCTTGTTGTTTATACATCCTATATATACTGGTTTGCATCGGTTCATCCCAAACTCCAATCCATCCCTCCTCCCCTCCTTCTCCCCCTTGGTAACCGCAGTCTGTCCTCCACGTCTGTGAGCCTGTTTCTGTTTCGTGTAGAGGTTCGTTTGTCTCATTTTAGATTCCACATCTGTAGCGTATGGTATTTGTCTTTGTCTTTCTGACTTATTTTACTCGTTGCTGCAAAGTCTATCCATGTTGCTGCAAATGGTGTTATTTCCTCTTTTTTTTTTTTTATTGCTGTCACCATCTCTTCTTGATCAGTGGTGTTTCATGGGACTTAGTCATTTCTATGATTCCATCTGATGCCTGTATGCTGATAATTCTTAAATCTACATCTATGCTGACTTCCATCTCTTGAGCTCCATTTTCTTTCTTTTCATCTCTTCTTGTGTTCTATATCTTGATTAATCATATCATTTACTAAGAATGTTGCCGCCTGTTGTTTGTTTTTCCCTTAGTAGCAGATCCCCTTTTTTTCTATTCTCTGCACATTATCTCAACAAATAAAAACAACAGCAAGAAAATCCCATTTCCAGTCTTTCTTGCAGTTAAGTATGGCCAAATGACTGAAATCTGGCCAGTGATTGTTATTTAGGAGTGTTGTGTGTGCGTTCTAGGGAAGGCATACCTCCCTTAGGGCCCTTTTTGCCCATATCTCTTTTCTTTTCCACTCTTTAAATCAGAATGATGACTAGAGTTTCAGAAATCACCTTAGACCCTGCAGAGATGAAGATGGAATCCAGAACAGAAAGATGCTGGTTCTTTATAACCATAGAGCTGCCATATCAACTTTGGAATGCTTTCTGTATTTTTACATGGCAAGTTAGTTCTTGTTTATTCAGGCCACCATTTGTATGTGTTGGGGGTGGGTAGAAATGTTTCTCTGTTTTTGTTGCTTAAGCAGTTTTTGACAATTCGTAAGAGGTATTTCTATTCTTGTTACCTAAGCAACTCACCCCCTTTCTCCCATAACCTAATTCCTGGATTATAGCTATAAAGTAGGAAGCTAGGTCCTGGAAACAATATAAAACCAGGACAAGATGACCCATTCTACACTCATAGATTTGTCCCAAGTAAACAGTTTGGCCATACCAGCTGTAAGCAGGGACATGTTGGATGGAAATTCAACATATTCTGTTGATGGGTATATCACTTGGAACAACCACTAGTTGTTTGAATAGTTTGGCAAGAAGTAGTTAGGTTTAGGATGTTCAAACCTTATAACTTCATCAACCAGCAGTCCTATTTCCAGGTATGTAAAAGCCTCCTACACGTGTACTGGGAGGTTTGTATGCCTTGTTGACCACTCTGTTGTTTGTTAGAGCAAACATTTGGAAACAAAGGCAATTGCCTGGTGGTCCAGTGGTTAGGACTCCAGGCTTTCACTGCCGAGGGTGCAGGTTTGATATCTGGTCAGAGAACCAAGATCTAGCAAGCTGCGTGGCAAAGCCAAAAAACAGAAAGGGAAAAAAAGTGAAAGCGACTTCAATGACTGTGAACAAGATGTAGATGACTAAGTGTGTTCAACCAGCTAAATTCTATACAGTAGTTAAAATGAAAGAACTAGAAATACACATGTCATTATGGGTACATCTCAAGAATAGTGTTGAACAAAAACATTAAGTTGTGGGTTATATAAAGCATGATGCCATTTATATAGTTTGAAAAAATACAAGTAAAAATTGGTAGCAGTATAGCTGTTGCTTTCCCTATTCAGGGTCTCAGTGTTTTTTTACCTGGCCTATACTGTTAAGAGCTCAATAATTTATCTTCCTTTTCCATTCTCTTCCATTCCAGCTCATCTTCAACACTGCCACCAATCTAATCCTCTGCTGAAAGTACCTTGGATTTCCTACCGTGTATTGGATAATGCAGTCCAGTCTTTTGGCATGGTGTTCAGGATAGTTTCTAGAATCATCTGCCTTCACCTCTTCCCTGTCCTGTATTTACTTGTTCTCCAGCAGGTTCTCAAGTTTCCTGTGCTTGCAGGCAGTCTCTCTGAGTGACTCTCAACTCTTACCCTTTTTCACTGGGCAGAAGCTCAAATATAGGTTTTCAAGGCCCAGATCCAGAGTCATTCTTTGTCTGGAATCCATCTACCTTCCCTCTCCTACACAGGATTGGTTATTGACTCCTTTGTCTGCTCCCAGGACTCTGTGCACCAGTGGTACAAGCACGTGGCTTGGTGTATTGCAGTTTTGACCTTGTTTAGAGCAGGATCATTGTCTTGTGCGTCCTGACTCTAAAATCCTTTTGTATAATTTCAGCACAAAGTCTGTGGTCATTAAAGATTGTATTAAAGATTTTTTTTTTTTGTAATTTGTGAGAGGAAAAGTTTGCCTTGAATATAGTTTGTACTCATGTCTCAGCTTCTTTTGAAAAATTTACAAATATTCTAACACAGTGAGCTTTAGGGGAAAGGGCTTTTCAAGTTCATCTTTACAAGAATCACAAAGATGAATGATGTTATATTTTAGGGGAATGATAGAAAGGATTATATGGGAGGATTTTAAGGCTTACTTTTAAGCCAGGAAAAACCTAGGAATGAATTAGGTGGTGATTTAAAAAAAAATTCTTCCTTGAGAATATACATACATACTGTTTTTTGGGGGAGGGGTTCTTTTCCCCTGAATTTTTTTTTTTATTATCTATTAGCTGTTTTATTTATTTATTTATTTATTATTTTCTTATTTTTTTAATTTTAAAATCTTTAATTCTTACATGCGTTCCCAAACATGAACCCCCCTCCCACCTCCCTCCCCATAACATCTCTGTGGGTCATCCCCATGCACCAGCCCCAAGCATGCTGTATCCTGCGTCAGACATAGACTGGCGATTCGATTCTTACATGATAGTATACATGTTAGAATGCCATTCTCCCAAATCATCCCACCTCTCCCTCTCCTTCTGAGTCCAAAAGTCCGTTATACACATCTGTGTCTTTTTTCCTGTCTTGCATACAGGGTCGTCATTGCCATCTTTCTAAATTCCATATATATGTGTTAGTATACTGTATTGGTGTTTTTCTTTCTGGCTTACTTCACTCTGTATAATCGGCTCCAGTTTCATCCATCTCATCAGAACTGATTCAAATGAATTCTTTTTAACGGCTGAGTAATACTCCATTGTGTATATGTACCACAGCTTTCTTATCCATTCATCTGCTGATGGACATCTAGGTTGTTTCCATGTCTTGGCTATTATAAACAGTGCTGCGATGAACATTGGGGTACATGTGTCTCTTTCAATTCTGGTTTCCTCTGTGTGTATGCCCAGCAGTGGGATTGCTGGGTCATAATGTAGTTCTGTTTGCAATTTTTTAAGGAATCTCCACACTGTTCTCCATAGTGGCTGTACTAGTTTGCATTCCCACCAACAGTGTAGGAGGGTTCCCTTTTCTCCACACCCTCTCCAGCATTTATTGCTTGCAGATTTTTGGATCGCAGCCATTCTGACTGGTGTGAAGTGGTACCTCATTGTGGTTTTGATTTGCTCCCCTGAATTGTTAAAGTGATTCTTACTCACTACAAAATAAACATCAGAAAAATGAAATAGAAGTTTTAGAAGAATATTAAATTTTGGTGATTTTGTATTTTTTTTCCTAGGCACAGAGACATAAAATTATACAAAAACAGAATCATACTATAAACACTGTTTTGTAACTTTTTTTTAAACCTGACTATCTTGAACGTGTATCCATGTCAACCAATTGAGCTTCATTATCATTCTTTTTAAATTCAGGCATAACTTATTTCTAAATTGTATAAATCTTATGTGCACAGCATAAGCAGCACCCAGAGCAAGGTATAGAGCAGTTTTAGTTCTGTGGAAGGTTTTCTTTTAGTTCCTTTGTGATGATGTAACAATTCTGCATCTTGATTGTGGTTACATGAATTATATACATGTGATAACATTTTATAGAACAATATATAATACACATACATGCACACATGTACACAAAATGAGTGCATGTAAAAACTGATGAAATTCGAATAAACTCTGTAGTCTAGTTAACTGTATTGTGCCAATGTTAATTTCTTGTTTTTGACTGCTGCTGCTGCTAAGTTGCTTCAGTCATGTCCGACTCTGTGTGACCCCCATAGATGACAGCCCACCAGGCTCCCCCGTCCCTGGGATTCTCCAGGCAAGAACACTATGCTTCTATATATAACATGTTGCCATTGGTAGGAGCTAGGTAAAGTTTACTCTGACCACTATTTTGGCAACTTCTTTTGATTTCATATTTTTTTTTTAATTAGAAAAAAGTTTCCTTTATGTCTATTTTGTTATTTTAATGGATGTCTTACAGATTATTGTATAAATATACAGTAACTTATTTTACCAATTCTCTGTCTGGAGCTTTTATTAGTAACAATTTTGTGATGACCAACATTGTAGATATTTTTCTTTTTTTTTTTTGTAGATATTTTTCTTTTTTTTTTGTAGATATTTTTCTTTTTTTTTGTAGATATTTTTCAAAACTATTTTGCATATTGTCTTATCTTAAAGAGTCACTATAGGGTTCTTGTAAGTCATTTTCCGATGAGTATATACAATTTTCATGATCATGCTGCTACTGCTGCTAAGTCACTTCAGTCGTGTCCGACTCTGTGTGACCCCATAGATGGCAGCCCACCAGGCTCCCCCGTCCTGGGGATTCTCCAGGCGAGAACATACATTATATAAAATGAGGCAAAACTGTCCAGGTGGGATAATTAAGTTTCCTAGGTAGGTATCGCAGCAGAACTGTGATTTCTGGCTTTTCCATCTGCCTATTGCCAAGGATCAGGGATATTGAACTCTGTTCCAAGGAACAGAAGATATAAATGAAAGTGGTGCCTCATTCATACACAGGTCAGTACATTGTTTCTCAAGGGCGAAATATTTTTAGAAAAGATTCATTCAAAGGTAAGCTAAATGGCAGACTCAGTTTTACATGTTTATTTCAAGGATAAAGCCATATGAGTAGTTATGCTAACTTTTCCTGTATTGTCCATTCTGACTTTGAGGAGACGAGCATGAACACAGACTTCTTAAAACCATAATGTACTTCATGTTACTCCTCAGTGGTTGAGGGCAGAGATAGGTATGTTTTTGGCAAAGCTCATATTAAAGGAGGATTGTTTCCCTTTTTGGCCTGACAGTTACCATATACTCTTATAGTTGATGAAAGTATCTTTTCCTTGTTGCTATTTTTTGACAGCAGTTTTCATTTTACTTGTATTTTATTGGGGCTTCCCTGCTGGCTTAGATGGTAAAGAATCTGTCTGCAGTGCAGGAGGCCTGGATTCAATCCCTGGATCAGGAAGATCCCCTGGAGAATGGAATGGCTACCCACTCCAGTATTCTTGCTTGGAGAATTCCATGGACAGAGGAGCCTGGCGGGCTATAGTCCATGGGATTGTGAAGAGTCGGACATTGTCTTTGATCCAGGGAACTCAGTTATTTTGTCATTAGAGCTTCTCACTCAGACCAGTGAGAAGAATATAATGAATATTATTCCTTCTCATATCCAACAAAGAAGACTTACACTTGTCAATAAGATTGGTGATGAGCATGAAGTGAAGTTGAAGTGAAGTTGCTCAGTCATGTCTGACTCTTCGCGACCCCGTGGACTGTAGCTTGCCAGGCTCCTCTGTCCATGGGATTCTCCAGGCAAGAATACTGGAGTGGGTTACCATTTCCTTCTCCAGGGGATCTTCCTGACCCAGGGGTTGAACCCGGGTCTCCCGCATTGGAGGCAGACGCTTTAACCTCTGAGCCACCAGGGATATTGTGTTTATTTGTGTAATATTTGAATAAAAATTTGTTGAGGTAATTAATATTGGTACTTTCCCAATGAGGCCTGCATTGAAATGTTTAGATTTAACTTTTTATACATGAAAACTTCTTTCAAATAACCTTATTTTCTGTTACTTTCACATGTTTACTTTTTATTCCAGCTTAGAAAAATTAACTTTCTCTTTGGAGCAGTCACACATATGTTCTGCATTTTCTCATCAGCCCCATCACATTCTAGCCCTTCCTTCTTTGAAACTGCTTTTCTCATTATATCCAGGGAGTTATTTACAGACTAAATCAATGTAATGCCAACAAACATTAGAATTTATTGTTTTACCCTTTCTATTTGTGCCATTTGTAACTCATATATATCTTTATAGATATCTTTGGTTGAAATTCCAAATTTTGATAGCAAAAGCAGATAGTTATTAACTTTATGAATTACCCATCTGTCTCTTTTCTCTTCTCATAATTATATAAACATTGACTGCAGATAAAAACTGCAAATACTTGCCTAAACTGGAATTTAAAATAAATGAATTATGGAAAAGAAAATTTTCTTTCTTTTGCATAATATCCTTAAATTTTTGATCAATTATTAGTTGTTGCTTGGGAACAAAAGTATAATCAAAAATACTAATGATATAAGTGTTCTGTATTGTGGGGTAATCCTAGTTTGGGTTTTAGACTGACCTATGCCTATCAGTGTCTTTATAGTTTTCTGGGTATTTTTCTTCTCCTTTATGTGTTTTGCTTCTTTGAAACCATTCATAAACTTCAGATACTGTTTTGCTGATGAAAACTTTCAGTACATTTCAGGAGTAAATTAGAGTTCATCATGAGAATGTTCTAAAGGGCTATGTTCGCATGGTTGCTTTTTATGTTCACGGGTTTGTTGCTGATGAACTGTAGGCCAGTGTTGATAAATTGTCGAGCTGAATTGCCTCACATCTGACTCCCTTTTTAGGAGTTTACAGGTAGTACTAGTGAACTGTCCCTCCTTGAACATGTGGAATGAATGACCTCCTTATTCTCTATTTTAACCTTGAGCTGTGAAACCCCCTCTCAGCTGGGGCCGGTTCTGCACGCGGCTGCCTGCCTGGCCTGTTATTACTCCATGAATCATTGCTGGCCTTATTAAACTATTTTGGGCAGCAGCCTTTCCATTCTCCTCCCATGAACTGTGAAGATTGGAGTTGCTACAGCAGCAGAGTCCCAGTGTGGAATCGGAATGTGAAGGCAGGAAGGGTCACTGGTTTGTAATACAGGGTTCTATCTTACAGAACAGTAGTGTCTGCTCGTTGAGGCCACTTGGTGTCTTGAAATTTTTCTTATGTTTTAAAAAGTAGACCCAGAAAGTGTATTCTTGAATCGCTAGCAATTAAGATGCTTGTAAGGCAGTTTGACCTCCCCACACCCACCCCTTTTTCCCTTCATTTTCACTATGACAAATGACATAACTTCTTTCAGGTTGAAATAGGGAAAGTGGGGCCAGTGTCACAGGCTGGTATAAGGGTGAAGATGAGACATGTAAGGACTAACAACAAAACTGACCACTAGCTAGTGCTAGTCTGTGGAGGAAATCCTCTGGCCTGTGTTAAGGAGACATTATAATTATGTAACCTGAATGTTTCATTTTAAAGATCAGTCACTTAGACTCAAGGAGGTTGTGCTTACCTGATGGCATATCACTGTATATTGAAGAGCAAGGGTAAGAACTCAGCTTTTCTAACTCCTAGTCCACCGTGTTTCCATTATACCACATAACTTCCCCATTTGTTGTTGGTTGAGGGCCATATTTGAACAATTCTCAGCCTTGTTGATGGAGGTATTTATCACTCATCAGAAAATACTTCTTCCATATGAGACTATTTCATACTTCTCATTTCCTTACTCCTTAACAACAACAACAACAACAAGATAGGCAGACAATGTATTGGTTTCCTACTGCTGCTATAACAAATAAGTTTAGTGGCTTAAAAAAATACCAACATATTCCCTTACGGTTCTGAATGTCAGAAGTGTAAAATCAAGGTACCAGCAGGATTACACTTTCCCTGGATGCTCGTGTAGAACAAGAGCCTTTGCTTTTTTGCTTTCTCTACCTTCTAGAGGCTACCTGCATTCCTTGCCTCGAGGTCCCACATTATATCTCATTAAATAGTATTCCACTAACTCTGATCTGCTGCTTCCCTTATAAGAACCCTATGAGTACATTGGCCCCCCATGGATAATCCGGGATGATCCATCCCCAGGGCTTAATTTAACGAAAGTGAAAGTATTAGTAATTCAGTCGTGTCCGACTCTCTGTGTCCCCGTGTACTGTAGCCCACCAGGCTCTTTTGCCCATGGAATTTTCCAGGCAAGAATCCTGGAGTGGATAACCATTGCCTTCTTCCGGGGGTCTCCCCGATCCAGGGATCGAACTGGGGTCTCCTGCCTTGGATGTGGATTCTTTACCATCTGAGCCACCAGGGAAGCCCTTTAACTTAATGATATCTCTTCAAAGCCCTTTTTTGCCATAAGCTAACATTTGCTGGTTACAGGGATTAGGGTATGGCTATTTGGGGACCATTGATCTATCTACCATAGTCAGTCACCTGCTCACAACCCAGAATTTCCAAACTGTCCTTTTTCACCTCTAGTTCTGAATGTTTCCAAATTAAATCCCATTTATCAGTTTGCTCACATACCTTTTTGCTAGCCATTTTCTCTCCTCCCTCTGTGCTCCATCAGGACTTTCTTCTTTTAGACTAGACCTGTTCTAGAAATGGGAGGCATTGACACCACCCACTCAGATGACTGCTCATCCTTCTCGGCACTGGTGGGGAATGGATTTCTGGGAGCATTTCCAGAGCTCACTCTGTACCTCTGAACATGTGCTTCCTGTGAGAATGTTAGATAACTTTTGGAATTTACAGAAGTCATTTTCATATTCTACTGTGTATGTATTTGGAATTTGGATCAGGAGAGATTTGCTTCCTCTGTTTGGATATAGGTCATATTTGAATTATTGTTGGTGGAAGTCTCATTGGTGAGTTTATTTAAAACCAGGGGTGGTTCTTCTAAATCTAGGGTCCCTAAACCCTAAAGGCTCCATGGAAGGCCTTCATGGAGCCAGACCTCTGGGACTGTGCAAGGTCGTATGACTGTTTTCCTGGAAAGACTGGACCATACCTCTTATTAGATTTTTACAGAAGTTAGTGACCCAAGAAAGGTTAATGACCAATTGAACTGATGGTGGGCGGGTTTCTTTTCCATTTCCCTAATAGGTAAAAGGCCCTTGGAAGTACACTGCGTGTACTTTTTCATATGTAATATCTTTTTTCAGCTGGGACTCAACGTTTTCCATTCCTATGGAAATAGACCTCCCATGAAGGTTTATTCTGTTTCTGCCGGCATATTCTGAGACATCTTTGGAAGAGGACATGGGAAACCTTTGTTAAGTGTAATCTGTATCTTGGATAGGCAATATATAGTTTGTTTAGACAGGAAGTGAAGATAAAAAATGTTGTCCTCCTCACCCCCACACCCCTCTGAACACGAGATGTTTTACTTGCATTTTTTTCCAGCACATATTTCTTTGGAGCTGAAAACTAATCTCCTTTAATGTCTTGTCATGCATTTCCCTCTCATCTTTGATCACCATTTACCCTTTCTTCTGACTCCTTGCTGCTGCTGCTGCTAAGTCGCTTCAGTCGTGTCCGACTCCGCAACCCCATAGATGGCAGTCCTCCAGGCTCCCCTGTCCCTGGGATCCTCCAGGCAAGAATACTGGAGTGGGTTGCCATTTCCTTCTCCAATGCATGAAAGGGAAAAGGGAAAGTGAAGTCGCTCAGTCATGTGCGACTCTTAGCAACCCCATGGACTGACTGCAGCCTACCAGGCTCCTCCGTCCATGGCATTTTCCAGGCAAGAGTATTAACTCCTTAAGTTTCCTCATAAAGAATGTATGATATTTTCCTGCCTTTATCATTAACTTTACCTTCACCTTTATCCATACTTTGCCTTATGGGAACCCAAAAGATGAGGACTGACTTGGAATTTGCTGAGTTTTCATACATTGCTAGATAGGTGAGACTTAATGATAGTAAAGGAATGTTGTGTATGTGTAAGGCAAAAAGCAAATGAACCCAATTATTTCCTGTTTGAATAAAACATGAATAACTTCGTGTTATTTAAAGCTTAGTGAGCAAAACAAATGACCAAAGGTGATTATTTATGCTTTCTGAATTGTAAAGGCTTTTAAAAACAGGTGCAATTTGGAATTAAGCTTAGATGACTGCAAAAGGGAATTCATTAAGGTTCACTGACTTGGCAGAGCAGTTTTGAAGCACCAGGCAGAAGAGGGAGATTAATTTTCCATTCAATAAAATCTCCTTTCTTGATGAGTTTATCTTCCTTTTTTGTTGTTGTTTGTAAATGTGTGGTGTTTGGGAAAATTACCTCTTTGACAATAAATAGGATATATACAAAAATCTCTTTGAGAACTTTGGGACATTATGCAAAATAATGCTTAACTACTATGAAAGGAATACATTGCTTTCGACAGAACTCACTTATGTTCATTTTTGTTTAAAACAAGAATGTAAGTCTCATTTGCCCTCATTTAACCATTTTATAGATAGAAAAAAAATTGATATTGGGATAGATGGTCTTTATAGCATTATGTAACTATTTAGTGACAAAGTTGGTGATAAAACTCAGGAGTCCAGAAACGGACTCAGCGATCTCTTATATTATACTGCCTGTGTTCTATAGAAAGAGGAAAAGGTTGAAAGTTGAAGGACATAGATTTCATGCCTTGTAAATGAAACCACAATGAGGTGTACCTGCACACCCACCAGCACAGCTGAAACTCACCGTGTGTTGGCTTGGATGTAGAGCACCTGGAGCTGTCGGGTATGGCTGGTGGGATGGCTGGTGGGAGTGTGAAAAGGCACAGCCACACGAAGAGCAGTTTGGCAGCTTGTAACATTAAACATGCTTCCTTTTGGCCTAACAGTTCTGTTCCCATGCATTTACCCAAGAAAGGTCTATATATAACTGCTCACAGCAGCTTTGTTATAACCACTAAAAGCTGGGAACAGCTCATATGTTCATCAACTTGTAGAGAGACAAATTGTGGTATATTTATTTACTTATTCCATGGAATACTACTCATCAATGAAAAGGAAGGAACCATTGATATAAGCAGCATGGTGACTGGAACTCAGAAACATTGTTGAGAGAAAGAAGCAGAAACAAAAAAAGATACTCTGCATGATTCCATTTATATGGAGTCCTGAAACAATCAAGAGTAGTTCTAGTGATAGAAATCAGAGGTGGGGGTGTGGGAGTTGACTGCAAAAGGGCATGAGGGTACTTTCGGGGTGAGGGAAATGTTCTATATGTTGCTGAAAGCGGTGGCTCTATTGGCATACACATGTCCAAGCTCATCATAGTGTGTACTTGAAAGGGGGCATTTTACCGTATGTAAATTATACCTCAATAAAGTGATTTTTTAAAAGAGGATCATGAGATATTAAGGTGCTGAACAACAAAGCACAGATGGTGTAAAGCGTAAAATATTTTTACCATGCCATTGAATTTTCTCTGGTCCATTATCTCTCTCAAAATTGTAGTCCTTCTGTTACGGTCCCCTTGCCATTTGCCTGAGAATGCATATAACTACAAGCCAGCATCCCATTGTGGAAAAAACTGAACAGTCCGCCCATGCACATTTCCACAAGCAAGTCTCTTCTGTGCTTGAGAATATTTTGCCAATTTAAGCAGCAATCATGGGAATCATTTAGAGCTTCCATTATTAATTCTTTTTTACTTACCAAAAATTTACAAGCACAACTATATATGCAAATAAAATAACATCCGGAGACATGCCAAGTGTTTTTCTGTTCTCTAGGAGGAAGTTTAGAGGATTTGTAGACTGAGTAGGTTGAATTTATAGCTATATTCTCTGCTTAAAAAATCTAAAAATAAGGACGTTGGCATCAAAGTTGGTGTTCTGAGTCATATTTTAAACCCTGTAAGCCTGTGGCTTTGCAAAATGCTATTCAGAAAACTCTAAACTGCGTATCCAATATATTTTCGTCTTGCCAACTCCTCCGCCAGCTTCTTTCAGTGATTTCTTTCAGCGATGTCCAAGACTAGAATTGTAGTCATATGGGTCCTCTTGAAATGAGTTCTAGGTATAAGATGAGAGCAACCTTGCTTCTAACTGAATCAAAGATTCCCAAGAGCTTTCTCTTTAGTGTACTTGAGGATTATTCAGTAACCCAAGGCACACAATGGAGAATGAAAGTGAGTAAAAATTAGTGATTATATTCATTCTGTTGCTCAACTAAAACAGGAATGTCACCAGTATTTTCTGTGACTGTACCTATTGTATGATAGGTATCTTGCGAGGCTGCAGGGTATAAAGATGAAAAAGAATAGTATCTTCCCTCTAGGAACTTACAATTCAGTAAGGAGACAGACAAACAAAATTTTTTCATTTTCCAAATACAATTCCTAAAATAAAGTATGTGCAAGGGCAGCCTGGTGTGCATTAGCCTTGGAATGTTAAGTCCATTTAGCCTAATGTGTCATTTAAAGCCAGTGTTTCCTTATTGATTTTCTATCTAAATGATTTATCTATTAATTTAGTGGAGTGTTAAAGTCTCCTACTGTCCTGTATTACTGTCTCTTTTCCCCTTTGGGTCTATTAATATTTGCTTTATATATTTAGGTCCTCCCATGCTCGGTGCATAAAGATTTACAAATATCATATGGTATCCTCTTGTTGGATTGACCCCTGTATCATTCCATAACGATTTTCTTTGTCTCTTATCACAGCCTTTTTTTTAAAGTCTGTTGTGTCTAATATCGCTACCGCAGCTTGCTTTTGGTTTGTATTTGCAGGGCGTATCTTTTTCCATTCCTTCTCATTCAGTCTGTGTGTGTCCATGCCTCTGAACTGAGAGTCTTGTAGGCAGAGTAATGATAGGTCTTGTTTTTTTTCAATTGGATAATTTATTCTATTTGCATTCAAAATGTTTATTGATAGGTATGTGCTTATTGCCATTTTGTTAGTTGTTTCTTGGCTGTTCTGTAATTCCTTTCTTCCCCGCTCTCTTCCTTTGTGATTTGACGATTTTCTGTAGTAGTATGCTGAGCTGCCTTTGTCTTTCTTGTATCTGGGAATATTAGGGAGGAGTGGATGGAAAGTGTCATTGGAGCTACAGCCAGGATGACCACTCTGCCGTGTGCACACTGGGGGTGGAGGTGAGGGATGCTCAGGGAGTTTGTGGGGAACTGCAGGTGGATTGATGTTGCTGGAAGGTGAAGTGTGAGGAGGATTGTGGGAATCAAGGCTTGTGTATAGCATGGAAGACTTGAGGCTTCCTCTTGTTAAGTCAGTAGTTTTCAACTGTGCCTTTTTGTCATCTAGAAGATTTTTTTTTAAAAGTGTTAGTACCTAGATCCCAGGACTGTTGAGTTACCATCTTTAGGAAGAGATAATGTAATTCTGTGTAGAAATCCACACTGGATAGCGCAGTTAACAGGAAAGTTACAACTCAAAAAAAAAAACAAGTACAAAGTGTAAGAGGTAGACTCTTGCTACTCCCTCTATTTTAAGTGATTAAATATATCATCTTAAATATGTTCTCATTATAAAAATGTTGAAATTACAAAAGTTTAGTAAGAAAAAGAGGTGAAAAACCCCCTTTGATTTACCAACCAAAGGTAGCCCTTATTAATTCTTTGAGCATTTCCTGTGATTTTCATTTTCAGTATGCATTTTATGTAGTTTTGTGTACTTTTGTATTTCATATTTTTCTTTTTAAAAAATTATTTCTGTTTTTCTTGGTTGCACTGGGTCTTTGTTGTGGTGCCTGCTCTCTCTAGTTGCGGCAGGTGGGGGCTACTATTCACCATGGTGCATGGGCTTCTCACAGTGGTGGCTTCTGTTGTTGTGGAGCACAGGCTCTAGGCACACGAGCTTCAGCAGTGTGGCACATGGGCTTAGTTGCTCTATGACATGTGGGATCTTCCTGAACCAGGGATCGGACCCATATCCCCTGCATCGGCAGGCAGATTCTTATCTACTGTACCACCAGGGAATTCCTAGTATATTTCTTTAAACATGAATACTTTACATGTTATAATTCTTCACAAATAGCTTTAGAAGCAATACTCTTCATTATATAAAATAATATATTCCAATCTAATTTGCTTAACTTTTCCTCTACTGTTTGGCATTAAGGTTGTATCCACTTTTTACCTATTACAAATGTTGAGTCAAAGGGTAAAACTATTTTATAGCATTTTATAACAACCATTAAATAGGTTTCTCATATACTTTAATTTATTTATACTTACTCCTTGGAAGGAAAGTTATGACCAACCTAGATAGCATATTCAGAAGCAGAGACATTACTTTGCCAACAAAGGTCCGTCTAGTCAAGGCTATGGTTTTTCCAGTGGTCGTGTATGGATGTGAGAGTTGGACTGTGAAGAAAGCTGAGCGCCGAAGAATTGATGCTTTTGAACTGTGGTGTTGGAGAAGACTCTTGAGAGTCCCTTGGACTGCAAGAAGATCCAACCAGTCCATCCTAAAGGATATCAGTCCTGGGTGTTCATTGGAAGGACGGATGCTAAAGATGAAACTCCAGTACTTTGGCCACCTCATGCGAAGAGTTGATTCATTGGAAAAGACTCTGATGCTAGGAGGGATTGGGGGCAGGAGGAGAAGGGGACGACAGAGGATGAGATGGCTGGATGGCATCACTGACCTGATGGACATGAGTTTCAGTGAACTCCGGGAGTTGGTTATGGACAGGGAGGCCTGATGTGCTGCAATTCATGGGGTTGCAAAGAGTCGAACACGACTGAGTGACTGAACAGAACTGAACTGAGCAACTGAGTGTAGTGCACACACAGAAAATTGCATATAATTAATGTAAATGATATTGTGTGATTGGAAATCTGTATACATGTATGTTACCATCCCCACAAACCAGATAATAAACATACAAAAGATCAGGAGTTTTGAAAGCCCTAGCAAACTTAGTGGAACAAGCACCCACAGATACTCCTATGTGTCTGATTTCATTTCCAATCTCGTTCTTCTTGCCCCATAATAAAGAAGTCAATAAGTCTTGGTGAATAGGGAAATTCAGAGGGCACCCATGTGTTACTGTTTTCACCATAATGGGGTCGCAGAGTCGGACACGACTGAGCAACTGAACTGAACTGATGAGCAAATGTGTCATAATTTGCCAATCCTTCCTTTCACTGGGTATTGATATTCAAAATTACTTTTCTAGTCTCTGGAATATAGTGTCTGAAACTGATCAGGTAAGGGGGGATTTTACTGGACTGATGTGGGAGTTGCTCACAACCCCTGGGCTGGAAGCTGGAAGCACGGGTGGAACTTGGCAGGGCCTCAGATGCGGCCCAGATCCATCCATCCTCCCATTCTTTTTTCTGGTCCTAAAACTGTCACTCAACCCTACCCCCCTCCCACTTCTGTACTGACCCTAAGGTAAGCAAACTTTGAATTCAGAATTAACCCTGTGGTTTTCTGTAAGGAGGATGATCCATCACTTTCACCCAAGAAGCTCTGGGTCACTGAGAGTGTGGGGAGTTGGATGGAGAAACAGAAATGCTTGACCTGAAATTCTGAAGCAGGACTGGGGAATGAGGCACACACAGCAGGGCTGACAGCAAGGCTGTGAATCAGAACCAGGTGGTCAGGCTGGAATGAGGTCAGAGGAGGAGGGGGGCTGAGCCAGCAGCCCAGTGTACATCTGAGGAGGCCTGGAGAGGGACAAGGGGATGGCAGGAGGGACCGGGAGGGTGTCCTGAGTTACTGCATACTCCCAACTCTCATTTGGGGTTTACTGTAATGAAGAATCATACAATATATTCTGTTTCTTTGATTGTTTAATGAGTGATATGTGTTTGTGAAACCACATTCCAAAGGCACCAAGATATCCACTGAAAAGTTAATTTCCCTCCCACCCCAGTCACTCAGCCACACAATTCCTTGGGTGAGGAAACTGAGGCAGAAACAGGCAGATTGCTGAAGATCACTATCACAGTGTATGTAAGTTATTCTGAGGTATTTTTAAAAATAAACTACATTCCCAGTACTAATGATATTAAAGGAACAGAGATCCCATGTATGTCTTTGAGGTGCTCACTATATACAGCCTCTGTCCTGGGGGTTGGAGACAAGGGTGATGAAAGACATAATTTATATTGATCACAAGAGACATTGAGAAGTTGCTGAAAATCACAACTTTTCATGTGTCTACCCTATAATATATATATATATATGTATATATATATATATATATTTAAAAATCCATCTATTTGACCTTCTTGGTTGCTCAGACACTAAAGAATCTGTGTGCATTGCAAGAGACCCAGGTTTGATCCCTGGGTTGGTAAGATCCCCTGAAGAAGGGAATGACTATCCCACTCCAATATTCTTGCCTGAAGAATTCCACGGACAGAGGAGCCTGGTGGGCTACAGTCCGTGGGGTTTCAAAGAGTCGGACATGATTGAGCAACTCACACACACACATGAATGCTGTATTTCAACAAAAAATCTTTTAAATTCTGTAATGAGAACTCTTATTTGCCTTCACTTCTGGATAAGCAGACATTTACTGAAACTGAAATTTCTGGAGAGCAGCAAAAATCCACAGGCCCTCACAAGCCATAGAGATCCCCTGTAAAGGATTCATATGTTTGTATGGGATTGGGGTGGGCCTCCCACTCTGGCCCAGGGCCTGTTTGTTCACCAGTTTAGGATATCTGGGGAAGGACAGGACCAGAGAGTGTACACCCTATTTCTCCATGCTGCAGCTGGGGTGCTACCGCTATTGAACTACATTTTGGAATTGAACTTGGAACATGTTTTCCCCCTTTAAGAAGCCTTATCAACCCTCTGCTTCACATGCATTGCATTGGTCTCCCTGGTCTCACCTGGGTATGTGACCACACACTAACAGATTTCTATGAGAAGATGTGTTTAGAGTTTCAAACAGCTGATTTATAACTACCTTTGGGGGATATCACCTCTCAAAAGTTGAAATTATCAATGCTTGTTCTGTTTACCTTGCTCTTTTGACTGTAGACAATGAATTTTAGGCTTTTCATTCCCTTGGGTGGTTCTTTTGGCTTGTGATGGGTTGGTCTTTGTGAATATATGAGTACATGTGTGTATCTGTTTTAACCTACATGGTGGTATTTCTGAGAATTAGAGACGTCATAACTTAAAAAAAAACCGTGGGCCTGAGTCATTGCTAAATGTAAGGCAGGCATACAGATCAAAGATCAACCAACTGCTTTGGAGCTTGAAGATCATTTTAACATCCAGATTTGGCTTTTTAGTTATTCTGTAAGGGTTTTAATTAGACCCCTGATTGCTTGTAAACAGGCCTTCAGTGACCTAAGCCAGTACTGCCTGCCATGATAGAAGAAAGCCTTTGAGATCTTGGAAGACCCATGTTTCATTTCTGTATATGTATGTCAAAAACCTCTCAAATGATCTATTTGTGAGTTCGCGGATGACTAAGTCTTGACCTAATTTATATTGGTGTTTCCACATGGTGAAGTTGATTTTAACCTGTGACTTTTGCTATTCATTCTTTCCATGAGATCACTAGAGTATCTGGGGCTTCCCTGGTGGCTCAGTAGTAAAGAATCCACCTGCAATGCAGGAGGTTCAGGTGTGACTCCTGGGTGGGGAAGATTCCCTGGAGAATGAAATGACAACCCACTTCAGTATTCTTGCCTGGGAAATCCCATGGACAGAGGAGCTTGAAGGGGTAGAGTCCCTGGGGTCGCAAGAGTCGGACATGCCTTAGCGACTATACAACAGCTAGAACATATGGACTTAGAAGGCTTTATAGAGACTGATCTGAAGTTATAGACTTACATCTTGATATTTTGCTCATTTGTTTTCCGAGTATGGTATTTTAAATTACTCATAATGAAGTTCTCAAAACTTGCTTATTGGAGTTTATTCATCTTTCAGTGCACAGCATAGTTCTTTCTTTTTTGAATTCCAGTGTTATATATCAGATTCGGCAAAAGTAGATTCACTTCAGTGGCAGTGGTTTTTGAGAGAGAAGATGGATAATTGCATATCTGATTCTGTTGGATTCAAAGATTATTTTTAGGAGGATAAGATTGTTTTATTGATATATTATTTAATGCCACAAAATTCACCCTTTTAGACTATTTAAGTTTATCATACTAAGTGAAGTAAGCCAGACAAATATCATATGATGCCACTTAAATGTGGAATCTAGAGTATATGACAGAGATGTATTTTTTAGTATACTCACAAAATTGTGCAACCATCACAACCCATCTTATTCTAGAATATTTCCATTACCCCCAAAAGAAATCCCAAGCCCTGGCAAACACTAGTCTGCTTACTGTCTTCATAGATTTGCTTATTCTGGGCATTTCATGTAAATGGAGTCATGTAATATGTAGCCTTTTTTTATCTGACTTCCTTCACTTAGCATAATGTTGTCAAGTTTCACCCACGTTGTAGCATGACTGTCTTTCTTTCCTTTTTGTAGCTGAATAATATTTCATGCTCTGGTATCTTAGTCTAAGCTGCTATGACTAATTACCATTGATTGGATGGCTTAAACAACAAACATTAATTTCTTTCAGTTCTAGAGACTGCAAAGTCCGAGGACCGGCTACCTGCAGATCTGCTGTCTGGTGAGAGATCACTTCTTTGTTTGTAGATGGCTATCTTCTTGGTGTGTCCTCATATGGTTGAGAGTGGAGACAGGAAACAAGCCTCAGGCCACCAATCCCATTCACGGGGCTCCACCCTCATGACTTAATTACCTCCCCATGGCCCCATCTGCAGATACCATCGCATTGGGGATTAGGCTTCAGTATATGAGTTTGGGACTTTACAATCCATCAGTTCATACATAGCATATAGATATTTTACTTTTTATTTATCCATTTATCAGTTGATAAACATTTGTGTTTTTCTGATTTTTAACTATTATGAATTATGCTGCTATGACTATTCCTGTGCAGGTTTTCTGTGTGAATATACATCTTCAGGTTTCCTGGGTATATACCTAAGAGTGATACTGCTGTCTCATATGGTGTCTAAGTTTTGAGGAACTGGCAGACTGTTTTTCAAAGTATACATTGCCACCAAAGAGTCTGAGTTCCAGTTTCTCAATATCCTTTCTAACTCTTGTTATTGTCTGCCTTTTTGTTTGCTTCTTCTTTATTATTATTATTATTATGGCCATCCTAGGGAGTATGAGGGGCTTCCTAGGTGGCATCAGTGGTAAAGAATCCGGCTGCCACTGCGGAAGATACAAGAGACTTGGGTTTGATCCCTGCACCAAGAAGATCCCCTGGAGGAGGGTGCAGCAACTCATTGTTCTTGCCTAGAGAATCCCATGGACAGAAGAGCCTGGTGGGCTACAGTCCATGGGGCTGCAGAGTTGGACACAACTGAAGTGACCTAGAATGAGCATGAGGGAGTATGAAGAGATTTTTTTTTTTTTGTAATTTGCATTTCTTTCAGGGTTAATAATATTAAGCATCTTTTGCTTATTGACCATTTGTGTGTCTTCCTTGGAGAAATATCTGGAGAAATATCTTTTCAAGCTCTTTGCCCACTTAAAATAAATTATTTTTTCATTGAGTTGTAAGAATTATTTCTATATTCTAAATAATAGGCCCATGTCAACTATATGATTGCAAGCATTTTCTCCCATTTTTGAGCTGTCTTTTTATTTTCTTGATTTTATTCTTTGAAGTATACAAGTTTTAATTTTAAAGTCCAACTTACTTTTTTTTTCTTTTTTGCTTTTGCTCTAGATGTCATATGTAAGAGACCATGATCTAACCCAAGGTCAGGAAAATTTACCCTGTGTTTTCTTTCAAAGGGTTTATAGTCTGAACTCTCACATTTAGGACTTTGGTTCATTTTGAGTGAGTTTTTGTATGTGGTATGAAGCAAGGCTCCAACTTCATCCTTTTGCATGTGAATATCTCCTTTTCCCAGCACCATTTGTTGAAAAGACTATTTTTTCCCTATTGAATTGTCTTGGTACCTTTGTCAAAGTGGATTGACCATAAATGTGAGAGTTTAAGTTCTGCATTCTCAATTCTATTCCATTATCTGTATGTTTACTTAACACTTGTTACAGAAATGCTAAGTATGGATCCCGTTTCTTGTGTACTTGGGTAGATTTAGCGCACATTGCTTGGAGATATGTGTTAAGGCAGTCCTGCACAACAGTTGCATGAGTATTTAATTTCTGAGATAGTTTCCCCCAGATTTTTTTGAGCACTTTGTCCAGTTAACTGAGAATGTCACTCCCTGGAGTGGTACTTCTCTCTTCCAAATGACGTTGGACTTCCTATTCAGATGTTTTCTCTTGAGGGTAATTCCAGACTGAAATGGGAAGGATGGAGCCTAAGTAGTAAGCTGTGGAAAGCAAGGAGGAAGGGGTGTGGGGAAGCTGGGTTTGGGGAGAGAGGTGTGATAATGAGAGACCCAGGGAGGGCTTTTAGGGAAGACTGGGTCAAATAGGGAAGCATGAGCCCAGTCTCTGAACATTGCTTGTGGTTTTTATGGGATGGTCATGGTTTCTCATGCTTCTCTAGGCCTCTCAAGTCTAGACATGAAACTAAGCAAAAGGCGTCCAAGTGTTAGTATCGGCTGTTACAAGCCTGATTCATAAGCCAGAAATGGTTCCTGTGCCTGTTAGGCTGTTATCTCCTTGACAGATATACCAGCCTTTAAAGGTAAGAGTTCATTCACCATTTCACAGGATGATTGAGCTTTAAAGTTGGTCATTAGGCTGAAGGAATGTTGAAGTATTACCTCAAAAAGGAGATTCTGACGTCAGGAGGATTTGGAATGGGCTGTTGAACCTAGTTAACAGATTTGCTTTTGCTGTTGTTTGCCCAAGTGCAGGATCTCTCAGAAATCCTTAATGTGCCAATATGTCTTTAAGAAGGGAATATAGGAGCAATGTTTACCAAGGTGACTGGTCTGTGGGAACTCATTTTATCCCCCCATAGACAGCCCTATGAAAGTGTTATTTGGCAGAGCACATTTTGAGTAATTATGATCCAGGATATCACCTTTATTTTTCAGTCATGAAATTTGATTTCTTAGTCTTTTTGAGCTGCTGTTTCTAGGACAGGTCATGTCTACTGGTATATTGCATAGAAGCTATGCCATCTCACTTATCAAAAAAGTGAGAGCTTAAATTAGAAGTTAAGACAAACTCCTGAAACATTGCATGTATGTACAGTTAACTTATAAAATACCCTACCTTCCAGGATCTGATTTTTTTTTCACGTTACTTGTTTGTATGCCCAGTCGTTCAGCCATGTTGACTCTTTGTGACCCCATGGATTATAGCCTGCCAGGCTCCTCTGTCAATGGGATTTATCAGGAAAGAATACTGAAGTAGGTTGCCATTTCCTTACTTGTTTAGATTGGTCTATGTGGTGCCTAATAATCCATGATCTGTTGAATGGGTAAAATTTGATTTCTGCAGCTTTTGCTCTGATACACCTTTTAAAAGATAGAGGACAGGAAGAGGCAGGGGAACAGGGACCCACACCAAGCAAGACGCTGACTTTTGCCATGGAATAAACAAAAACATGAACAGCTACCCAGTTCTGAGTTGTCAATTAAGCTTGTCATACCTGGAATGCTTTCTTAGAGTGGTGTGGTAGAACGGACTGTATGCCATCACATATATGGATGTAGCTAGCTATGCTATATTCTAATGGCTCTTCCATCTTCCCTCCCTAAACCCAAACACCCATCTTCCTTCTTCTTCCAGGTCATCTAAATGTGTGTGCGTATGTGTGTTCAGTCGTGTCTGACTCTTTGCGACCCATGGACTGTAGCCTACCAGGCTCCTCTGTCCTTGGAATTCTCCAGGCAAGAATACTGGAGCAGGTAGCCATTTCTTGCTCCAGGGGATCTTCCCAACCCGGGGATCAAACCTGCTTTGTGTCTCCTGCATTGGCAGGTAGATTCTTCACCACTAGCACCACCTGGGAAGCCAGGTCATCTAATAGGGTTTGTTTATTTGACTTTCCTTTAAAGAGAAGGAGGGTTTCTTTTAACCAGAGGGAGAGTGGCAGGAGAAAGGGGGGAGAGTGTGAGAGAGAGAGTGTGAGCATGAGAGTAATAGAAAGACAGGAAGAGAGAAGTGGGAGGGACACATAAATAGATACCTAGTATTGGAAGAAGTCTTTGTGGTATAGATAACTTCACTTCCAGTAAATCCAGATTGTGTGTGTTGGTGTGCCATCTCTGATGTGTAACAACAGCACAGATGGGATTCCCAGTGTCAATAGTTTCCATTCACACCTCTAGTTAAAAGACCCAAGCCCTGTCATTTTTACTTATCTACATTTTCCCACATTCTTGGGAGGCCTGCACTTTTCCTGATGACTATGGGAGGTGTGACATAGGACAGTTCTCTCATGTTGAAGCATATTTCTCCAAAAACTGAGGCACAACCAGAGAATGAAGAGGGCTACTGAGCATATTGAGTCAGAATCTGAGGTTGGGGGTGTTGGGGAAATAAGAGAAGCACAGGTCAGGTGACCATTTTGGGAAAATGAACCATTCAGTTCAGTCCAGTCTCTCGGTTGTATCCAACTTTTTGCGACCCTATGGACTGCAGCACGCCAGGCTTCCTGTCCATCACCAACTCCCGGAGGTTACTCAAACTCATGTCCATCAAGTCGGTGATGCCATCCAGCCATCTCATCCTTTGTCGTTCCCTTCTCCTCCCGCCTTCAATCTTTCCCAGCATAAGGGTCTTTTCCAATGAGTCAGTTCTTCACATCAGGAGGCCAAAGTATTGGAGTTTCAGCTTCAGCATCAGTCCTTCTAATGAATATTCGGGACTGATTTCCTTTAGGATCGACTGGTTGGATCTCCTTGCAGTCCAAGGGACTCTCAGGAGTCTTCTCCAACACCACAGTTGAAAAGCATCAATTCTTCGGCGCTCAGCCTTCTTCACAGTCCAACTGTCACATCCATACATGACTACTAGAAAAGCCATAGCTTTGACTAGAAGGACCTTAGTCGGCAAATAATGTCTCTACTTTTGAATATGCTATCTAGGTTGGTCATAGCTTTTCTTCCAAGGATCAAGCGTCTTTTAATTTCATGGCTGCAGTCACCATCTGAGTGATTTTGGAGCCCCCAAAAATAAAGTCTGACACTGTTTCCACTGTTTCTCCATCTATTTCCCATGAAGTGATGGGACTGGATGCCATGATCTTTGTTTTCTGAATGTTGAGCTTTAAGCCAACTTTTTCACTCTCCTCTTTCACGTTCATGAAGAGGCTTTAGTTCCTCTTCACTTTCTGCCATAGAGCCCCCCCAAATAAAGTCTGTCACTGTTTCCATTATTTCCCCTTCTATTTGCCATGAAATGATGGGATCAGATGTCATGATCTTAGTTTTCTGAGTGTTGAGTTTTAAGCCAACTTTTTCTCTCTCCTCTTTCACTTTCATCAAGAGGCTCTTTAGTTCTTCGCTTTCTGCCATAGGGGTAGTGTCATCTGCATATTTGAGGTGTTGATATTTCTCACAGCAGTCTTGATTCCAGCTTGTGCTTCATCCAGCCTGGCATTTTGCATGATGTACTCTGCATATAAGTTAAATAAGCAGGATGACAGTCTACAGCCTTGACGTACTCCTTTCCTGATTTGGAACCAGTCTGTTGTTCCATGTCCAGTTCTAACTGTTGCTTCCTGACCTGCATACATATTTCTCAGGGTGCAGGTCAGGTGGTCTGGTGTCAAGTCAGTAAAGTAATTGCTGTTTTATATTTATTTCAGTTACATATGTTTCTTATTTTCAAAAAGCAAGCAAAACAAAACAAAAGAGCTCAAAGGAAAAGTTAAAATATTTCCCAATATCTCAACCAGAAACTAATCAGTGTTAGCATTAATTTCAGGCTTGGCTGGTGTGTAAAGTGAGATGATATAGGGAGGGATAAACGATGGGGAGAAATAATTGTATAAGACTGAGCTCAAGTTAAACATGGTTTTAAAAGTAAATAAAATATTTTATTTTACCTCAATTTAACAAAAGCCAAAGAAATAACCAGGCTGCTGAAGAGTAATTTTTTATTCCAACAGGATTAATTCCCTTAGTCAGAAGAGAGATATCTGTCTGGGAGTGAGAATGGGTTGAGTGAGCTAAAACAAGGTATATAAAAAACAGCCTAATTCTTTGGCCCAGCAGCTCTCCCCTGATGTCAAATGTTTGTCATTTGTGTTATTTTCATTTTGTTAGAATTTATTTTTTGTAACGTAGGCTTCCCTGGTGGCTCAGTAGTTAAAAAAAAAAATCTGCCTGCAAATGCAGGAGCTGTGGGTTTGATCCCTGCTCCAGGAAGATCCCCAGAAGAAGGACATGACGACTCATTCCAGTATTCTTGCCTGGAGAACCCATGGACAGAGAAGTCTGGTGGGCTATGTCCATGATGTCACAAAAGAGTGGAACATGACTTAGCGACTGAACAGCAACAAATACTTTTAACACTTAGTAGCTCTGCCTCCCCTGTCTATTCCCCCACTTATTTAATCCGGTCATTACCATTGCTCTTTTTTTCCCATGGTTTTATCATTCTGGATAATTTTATGTTTGGTGTGGTTCATCATTGTTAAGTTTATTTTGGAAAAGGCTTTTTGAAGCCCTATTTCCTAAGTTGTTTTATCTTTGGGAATTGTTCCATATTGCCTTTATTTTTGAAAGACAACTTTTTTATTGCTAAATTGTCTCCTACAGAGGCTATACTCATTGTATGGAGAATCCCATGGACAGGGAATCTTGATGGGACTACAGTCCATAGGCTTGCAAAGAGTCACACGACTGAAGTGACTTACCACACATGAGTGATTTATGAGAATGCCTGTTTTAATGGGGAACTTTTAAGAATATCTGTTTGCCTGAAATGGTAGAATTATATTGGGCAATAAGTTTGAGTTGATAATCGAATATTCATTTATGGGAACTTTTGAATGTTGGGAAATTAGCTGTTTTCTTAGTGAATTTCTCATTTCCTTGCTAAAGAAACAGTTTTCCCCCAGGCCAAAAGATTACTACTGGGCAGCTCTGTGGAGCTGTTTCTAGCACTTTGCAAAATTGTGTGGAATCCTCTTAAAAGGCTTCCCCCCCTCCCTCCTCACTCTGTGAAAAAAAGTACTTTGCTGGCCTGCAATGGAGGTTTTCTTTTTTTCATCTGAAGATGGTAGACAATGGTAAATATCAGATGCCAAACAAACTGGCATCTGATAATTGTTTGAACTGATAATTCTTTTTTCTTCTGTTTTGAAACATGATCTTTTGCCTCGTCACAGACTCTTATCTTTAAACTGAACTGCCATTATAAGCCCTTCCTAAAAGACACATGAACTTCACACATCTTTTTGTAATGCTCCTAATGGTTTTCCATGGAAGCTGTGTGGAACTAATCTCTGTACTGACACAGTTTGAAGTACCTGGAAGTTGCAGCTGGGCTTATTACTTAAAAATCCCTGCTGACCTCATGTAGAAAACTAATAGCCTCTTTCATTCTTTAATTCATTGTCTCCAAACAATGGAAGGAGTGGGGAAGAAAATTTCCTAGATGACTTCATATATTTAAGTGTTGGACACCAGGCCTAGGATGACTCAGCTGTCTACCAGCCATTGATTTTTTCAGAGTTGGTTAGAGTGAGAATACACCTGGAAGGTTTCGGGAGGCAGAAATATCCCAAGGTATTCTCACTTTGTGCTAAGGGAAAGGAGGGAGAAAAAAGAGGTTTAGAATGGTGTGGTCTAAAGGTGTATTGGTCTGACATGGCAGCTACCAGCCACATGTGGCTATGGAAATTTAAATTATTTAGTTAATTAAGATTTATTTATTTATTTATTTTTTGTTAATTAAGATTTAAAATTGAGTTTCTTAGTTGCATTTAATTCAGTACCCACATTTAACGAGAGGCTGTGATGTTGGACAGCCCCCCAAGCTCTGTTGGCTGGCTCTGGTTCAGATGCTGAGCTTCTATTTCACAATCATTCAGTGTTCATTACCGCCTTAACGAATGCTCTCCTGTCTTTTCTCCCTCCCTCCCACTGCTTTCAGTCATTCTTCTGCTCCAACTCAGGTGATGAAACTCGGTTCTTCTTACTGCCTTGCTGGCATCCTCTGGTTTCTGGGCACCAGATAGCATCCAGGGAATCCTGTGTATGACTGAGACTAGATCTTTGCACCGCAGAATCAACCAGACTCTGGCCAAGGTCCAAGATTTTGTCAGTGTCCTTTCCAAAGGACCATGGTGCTGGAGATTTTGACTCTTTAACAATAAAACTGCTCTTTAGAAATATTTAAGTACTTAGGACTTGTACTTTAATTCTCTCTTCCCCTTCTGAATGGATGTTCTTGATGTACAGTCCTGGGTTCTGTCCTACTTGTACCCACGACTGACCCTGTGGCCTTCAGTTTAGTTCAGTCACTCAGTCGTGTCCGACTCTTTGCGACCCCATGAATCGCAGCACGCCATGCCTCCCTGTCCATCACCAACTCCCGGAGTTCACTCAGACTCACGTCCATAGAGTCTGTGATGCCATCCAGCCATCTCATCCTGGGTCGTCCCTTTCTCCTCCTGCCCCCAATCCCTCCCAGCATCAGAGTCTTTTCCAGTGAGTCAACTCTTCGCATGAGGTGGCCAAAGTACTGGAGTTTCAGCTTCAGCATCAGTCCTTCCAAAGAAATCCCAGGGCCGATCTCCTTCAGAATGGACTGGTTGGATCTCCTTGCAATCCAAGGGACTCTCAAGAGTCTTCTCCAACACCACAGTTCAAAAGCATCAATTCTTCGGCGCTCAGCCTTCTTCACAGTCCAACTCTCACATCCATACATGACCACTGGAAAAACCATAGCCTTGAGTAGACGGACCTTAGTTGGCAAAGTAATGTCTCTGTTTTTGAATATACTATCTAGGTTGGTCATAACTTTTTTCCAAGGAGTAAGTGTCTTTTGATTTCATGACTACAGTCACCATCTGCAGTGACTTTGGAGCCCCCCAAAATAAAGTCTGACACTGTTTCCACTGTTTCCCCATCTATTTCCCATGAAGTGATGGGACTGGATGCCATGATCTTTGTTTTCTGAATGTTGAGCTTTAAGCCAACTTTTTCACTGTCCACTTTCACTTTCATCAAGAGGCTTTTTAGTTCCTCTTCACTTTCTGCCATAAGGGTGGTGTCATCTGCACATCTGAGGTTATTGATATTTCTCCCGGCCTTAGATAATTTCTTTGTGGCTCAGTTGCCAATTGAAACCTTGCTCCCAGCTACTTATTAAGCTATTGAAGAGAAATGCCAAGTGATAAGTGGGGATTTTGAGGTCTGTGTTAAAAGGTGTATTTAAAGGGTTCTGAAAGGGTTTGTGGCCATTTACAAATGGGATTTTCAGTGTTCCATTTGTTGTCTCTTCCTCAATATCAGACACATACCTACCTGGATCAGCTAACTGGCCCATAAAGTCTATCGTATGCTTTGCATGAGTGACTTTCTGAGTGAGGTCTGGGTTTGCTGACCAAGGAGCCCTCTTCCAAATCTGACCTACGTGACAGGAGTGGGATGCTCTGGTAGGCAGAGCCTATTGGTCATTTCTGCTGATTGAACTTGGTCTTTCTGACCCTGTGTTCTCATGCTTCCCACCTGACTAGCCTGAAGATGGGCCAAGAGTTTCTGCCTAGTGTTTCAGTTACCTAACGCTGTATAACAACGGCCTTAAAACTTGGTGGACTAAGATAATGACGTTTACTTAGCCCTCAAATCCGCAATTAAAACAGGGCTCTGTGGGGACTGCTGGACTCTGCTCTACTCAGTGTCCTCTGGGACTGCATGAAGGTTGATGTTTGAAGGCTTGCTCATTCGCATGTCTGGGCGTTGATGGGATGGTCTCAGCTTTTCCAGATGAGCCCCTCCATCTGTTCTCTCCATATTACTGTCCTTACATCATGATGGCTAAGTTGAAGGGTGAGAATCCTGACAGAGAGAGAGCATTAAGCGAAAGCTATATTGTCATTTCTAACAGAGCCTTGGAAGTCAGAAAGCATTGCTTCAGCTATGGTCACAAGCCTACTCAGGTTCAAGAGAAGGAAACAGACCCTACCAGTAGATAGAGAAATGTTAGTGTTATTTTGTAAGACAAGGTTTGGGATGAGATACATCTTGGTGCCATTGTCTTTAAAAAACACATCTTCCTCACTCTGTAATGAGGATTCAGAGTCGGCATCAGCTCCTTTTAAGCCATTGATAAGCCTTGAGGTCTGGGGCTCATCTCATTTTCAGGAGGTATGATTGTCATTGTTCAGCGCTGGGGCTGTTCTGCCTTTGGGTGTGAGGTGGGGGAGTTTCCATTTGCATAGTACTGGGACTTCTTTGATAGATGCTGTCTATATGCAGAATGATGTGTTGAAACACCTTCAGTGTGCTAAACCCCTTGTTCAAATGATATCTACAGTGAATGCACAACGTGGAAGAATCAAGTGAAGGGCAGGGTCCTGGTTGCTGAAAATTACTTCAAAAATTAACCAGATGGAATCCAGCTGGAGTTTTAATACTTTACATCTCACTTCTGACTTAGATTTTCTTATTTGTACTTTCTATTATTACTCTTTCTTTACATTGTCACTAGATGCAAACTCCTAAACAATTAGGATCCACCTTTCTACAGAATTTTTTTCAGTGTGATAAATGGGTGCTTTAGCATATTTCTTTGCCTATCTCTGAGATAAAATCTTCTAGAAGCAAGGGGAAGGGGACACAAGTTTTGGTTTTATGTGCTTTTATATTAATTTATTGAGGTGTAGTTGCTGTGCAATATTATTTAAGTTTCAGGTGTGCAATATTATTTAAGTTTCAGGTGTACAATATAGTTTTAAAGGTTATGCTTCTTTTATAGTTATTATAAAATATTGGCCATATTCTCTATTGTGCATTTTATCCTTGTAGCTTATTTATTTTGCACATGGTAGTTTATACCTCTTGATATCCTACCCCTATCATTCCTCTCTCTTCTTCCCTCTCCTCACTGGTAAGCACTAGTTCTCTATATTTGCGAGTCTGTTTATTTTTTCTTATATTCATTGGTTTTCTTTTTTAGAGTCTACATATAAATGATGCCACTCAGTATTTATCTTTCTCTGTTTGACTTGTTTCATTTGGCGTAATACCCTCCAAGTCCATCCATGTTGTTGCAAATGGCAAAATTTCATTCTTTTTTTATAGCCGAGTAGTATTCTGTTGTGTGTATATGTATATATATCACCTCTTCATCAGTTCATCTGTTGATAGATACTTAGGTTGCTTCCATATCTTGGTAACTGTAAATTATGCTGCTGTGAGCATTGGGGTGAATGTATCTTTTTGAATTAGTGTTCTTGTTTTGTTTTGTTTGGATATATACCCAGGGGTGGAATAGCTGGGTCATGCGGTGGTTCTGTAGTTAGTTTTTTGAGAAACCTCCATGCTGTTTTCCACAGTGGCTGCACCAATTTACATTCCTAGCACCAGCTGCATGAAGGTTCCCTTTTCTCCACATCCTCGCCAACATTTCTTATTTGTGTTCTTTTTGATGATAGCTATTCTAACAGGTGTGAGATGATGCCACTGTAGTTTTGATTTGCATTTCTCTGATTAATGATGTTGAGCATTTTTTCATGTGCCTGTGAGCCATCTGCATGGCTACTTTAGAATGTCTGCTCAGATCTCCTGCCCATTTTTAAATTGAGTTGTTTTGTTTTTTTTTTCAGTGTTGAGCATCAATCTGATTAACAAATAACCTGCCACCTGTTGAGTGTAGTACTAGTTACAAAAAACTAGAGTTAGACATAGTCTTCAAATTGCTTCTGATAAACACACTCTCCTGGAGGAAGAAAACAACCTTCACGGTTAACATTCGTGGCAGAGGTGCTTCACTTTTCTCTCGCCTTTTTAGCTTTACTCTGCCAATAACCACCTCGATTTTTTAAAAACCTGTTTTCTCTGCCTTTTCATTCTGTTTCTCCTTAGAACTGTTTTTCAGGTTGTACTGGTTTAGA
Organism: Ovis canadensis; assembly: GCF_042477335.2. Lineage (NCBI taxonomy): Eukaryota > Metazoa > Chordata > Mammalia > Artiodactyla > Bovidae > Ovis > Ovis canadensis. The sequence goes on from NC_091248.1 coordinate 85,805,641, forward strand.
AGTGTCTCATGCTTATTTTCTTGCAGTGGTCCATCCCCTAGGAGAGGAAACCTCTCTATATCCTTTTTCCTCCCCACCTACATTTGCTAAATTAGTGACTTTTCTTTCGGGCCTCTTACAAGAGATTGTTTGCTATTGCCCCAGCAATTCTCCCCAAATGTATACATAATATCTTGGGAAATACCTTTTATAGAATTTGTTTGAAGCTTAGCATCTCAGTCCTTGGGTTATTTTTAGTTAGGGGGACAGACAACTTGAAGTGTGTACATCTGATACCTTAACCACAACCACTAGGTATTTTGTTTCTTGTTATTTGAGAGCATTCAGGTAACATTGATGGAGTATTAGTCATTGTTAGCTTAATGTTTACATTGCTGAACAGACTTTACTAGATTTTTATGAGTGATAGAAGTTTAAAAAATTCGCATTCACATTTTTTAGTGACTCAACTGATAGTCTTTTTAGATCAGTAATGAAACGCTGTCTGTGGTTGCCAATTGTTAAAATCTACCCTACTTCCGCCAGCAGTTGTCAGTTAAGAGAGGTTCACAACACCCACTGATAAAATTCAAACCACAAGATGTTAATTTAAGTTCTTGGGAGGCACTCTCTTCTTACCCTTTAAACTGCTGAGTCACATCCTGCTCTGTATTTTAATTTGGTACAAATGAGATGCAATAGATGTTGGTCTGGCATTAGATACTGAAATGAAATGAAATGCTAAGATAAAAGAAGGCAGTTCTATGGAGTAAATCTTTCTATCATTTCTGGATGCAGAATCAGGGAGTGGTTCTCATCCTACACATTGCATCACAGTCACCTGGGGAACTTGCCTGGGCCTCATCCCAGAGCTTCTGGATGAGTTGGTATGGAGTGGGGCCAGACTTTGGTAGTCTGTAGATGCTCCTCAGGGTGATCCTGCCAGGCAGCCAGGCTTGGGAAATCCTGTGGGAGGTGTCCTCCCTATCCCCCACATTGCTCTCTACCTAGTCATGTCCTGTCCACATCTCTAAGGCTCCCCTCGGGACACCTCTTTAATAGCTCACAACATCAGCTTCTCTGAACTCTTCCCTGTGAATGTCCACAAAACCTCCTAGATAGCCCGCCCTGAACTGTGTTCTCACTCATTTCATCTACAGATACCTTATCTCCTTGGCCAGGGTGGGTCCCTCTTTGGATTAAGCCTCAGGTCACTTTTTCCCATCGTTTGGGGTTAGCAGAGCTATGGACACTTTCTGGTGGTGTTCAGTCACTCAGTCCGACTCTTTGTAACCCCATGAACTGCAGCACAGCAGGCTTCCCTGTCCTTTACTATCTCCCGAAGCTTGCTCAGACTCATGTCTATTGTGTCAGTGATGCCATCCATCTGATCTTCAGTCATCCCCTTTTTCTCCTGCCCTCAATCTTGCCCAGCATCAAGGTTTTTCCCAATGAGTCGGCTCTTTGTCAGGTGGCCCAAGTATTGGAATTTCAGCTTCAGCATCAGTCCTTCCAATGAGTATTCAGGATTGATTTCCTTTAGGATTGTTTGGTTTGATGTTCTTGCTGTCTGAGGGTCTGTCAAGAGTCTTCTCCAACAGCACAATTGGAAGCCATCAATTCTTTAACATATAGCCTTCTTTATGGTCCAACTCTCACATCCATAGTTGATTATTGGAAAAACCATAGCTTTGACTCTACGGACCTTTGTCGGCAAAGGTCTCTGCTTTTTAATACACTGTCTAGGTAGGCACTTTATAGATATTAAGTTGAATTTTCATCAGTTTGGCTGTTCTCAGCCTCTTGTCTTTCACGGTAGTTTCCTTTACTAGCCCACCTTTATCCATCAGTGTTTCTTCCTCTAGAGACAGAGAAGGGTAAGTCAGGATGGCTAAATAGCAGAAAGAGAAGGAAACTCAGCCTGTTTCTGATTTTCTCATTCAAGAGTGGAGGGATGGTCATATGTCCCGTGGACTCACCCCTCTCCACCCAGAACATTAAGTCTTCAGTTCTGGGGTGGCTCTGAGGACTGTTTGGGGGTAAATGCAACATGCAGGGAGCTGTCCTGCTGGAGAAGGTGAAGTGATTTGAGGATTCATCTCTATCCCAAGGCCTACTGAAGAATATGGGGTTGCTTTAGGAGAAGATAATATACTTTGGGAACTTGGAAACAGTGGCTTTCCTGCTTTGTCAAACAGTAGGCATTCTTACTACCAGTGTTTCAGGGGTTCCTGTTTCTGGGACCAGGAAGCTGACCATCATAGATATGGTTGGCAACTTTCTGTTGAGGGGTACAAAGGTGACCCAAGATTCCTGATTATAAGCCATGCTACCTTCTTAGAGCCTGTATTGTTTGCACTAAACCTCTGTAACTGAGAGACCCCCAAATAACAAGATTGAAGTTTATTTCTCTCTCTTGTGATTGTCCGGGTATGGTTATTCCTAGGCTGGTACAATGACATTGCCATCCTCAAATAATGGCTTTCAATTCTGAGTCTGGTTGTCACCATCTCTCAGCCCTCAGGAACAGGGAAAGGTTGAGGGTTATGCTCTTTTTAATATAGCTTCTACTCACATCTCTCTGGTGGCCACCAAGCTGCAAGGAAAGCTAGAAATGTAGCTTCTGATTAGATGAGCTTGTGCCCAGCTAAACCTGAGAGTTCTGTGATTAAAAGAAGTAAAATGGATATTGGTGAACGATAAGCTAAGGCATGCATTATCAGTTCAGTTGCTCAGTCGTGTCCGACTCTGTGCGACCCCATGGACTGCGGCATGCCAGGCCTCCCTGTCCATCACCAACTCCTGGAGTTTACCCAAACACATGTCTGTCAAGTCGGTGATGCCATCCAACCATCTCATCCTCTGTCGTCCCCTTCTTCTCCTGCCATCAATCTTTCCCAGCATTAGGGTCTTTTCAAATTAAGTCAGTTCACATCCGGTGGCCAAAGTATCAGACCTTCGGCTTTAGTCCTTCCAATGAGTATTCAGGACTGATTTTCTTTAGGATGGACAGGTTGGATCTCCTTGCAGTCCAGGGGATTCTCAAGCATCTTTTCTAACACCACAGTTCAAAAGCATCAATTCGTCGGTGGTCAGCTTTCTTCACAGTCCAACTCTCACAACCATACATGACTACTGGAAAAACCATAGCCTTGATTAGACAGACCTTTGTTGGCAAATAGTGTCTCTGCTTTTGAATATGCTGTCTAGGTTGGTCATAACTTTTCTTCTAAGGAGCAAGCGTCTTTTAATTTCATGGCTGCAATCACCATCTGCAGTGATTTTGGAGCTCCAAAAAATAAAGTCTGTCACTATTTCCATTGTTTCCCCATCTATTTGCCATGAAATGATGGGACCAGATGCCATGATCTTAGTTTTCTGAATGCTGAGCTTTAAGCCAATTTTTTCACTCTCCTCTTTCACTTTCATCAGGAGGCTCTTTAGTTCTTCACTTTCTGCCATAGGGATAGTGTCATCTGCATATCTGAGGTTATTGATATTTCTCCCAGCAATCTTGATTCCAGCTTGTGCTTCATCCAGCCCAGCATTTCTCATGATGTACTCTGCATATAAGTTAAATAAGCAGGGTGACAGTATATAGCCTTGGCGTACCCCTTTCCCTATTTGGAACCAGTCTGTTGTTCCATGTCCAGTTCTAACCGTTGCTTCCTGGCCTGCATACAGATTTCTCAAGAGGCAGGTCAGGTGGTCTGGTATTCCCATATCTTGAAGATTTTTCCACAGTTTATTGTCATCCATATAGTCAAAGGCTTTGATGTTGTCAATAAAGCAGAAGTAGATGTTTGTTCTGGAACTCTCTTGCTTTTTCAATGATCCAACAGATGTTGGCAATTTGATCTCTGGTTCCTCTGCCTTTTCTAAAACCAGCTTGAACAGCTGGAAGGTCATGGTTGATGTGTTGCTGAAGCCTGGCTTGGAGAATTTTGAGCATTACTTTACTAGCATGTGAGATGAGTACAATTGTGTGGTAGTTTGAGCATTCTTTGGCATTGCCTTTCTTTGGGATTGGAATAAAAACTGACCTTTTCCAGTCCTGTGGCCACTGCTGAGTTTTCCAAAATTGCTGACCTATTGAATGCAGCACTTTCACAGCATCTTTCAGGATTTGAAATGGCTCCACTGGAGTTCCATCACCTCTACTAGCTTTGTTCATAGTGATGCTTCCTAAGGACTACTTGACTTCACATTCCAGGATGTCTGGCTCTAGGTGAGTGATCACACCATCATGATTATCTGAATCGTGAAGATCTATTTTGTACAGTTCTGTGTATTCTTGCCACCTCTTCTTAATATCTTTTGCTTCTGTTAGGTCCATACTATTTCTGTCCTTTATTGGGCCCATCTTTGCATGAAATGTTCCCTTGGTATCTCTAATTTTCTTGAAGAGATCTCTAGTCTTTCCCATTCTATTGTTTTCCTCTATTTCTTTGCACTGATCACTGAGGAAGGCTTTCTTATCTCTGCATGCATGCATGATAACCTGCCAAAATTTCAGATCTACAAACCATCCCCTTGTTCATTTCTTTGGATAAAAGAAATGTAACCTGTACAGGTACAAACTGCTATATTTTAAAATGGATAATCAACATGAACCTACTGTATATCACAGGGAACTCTGCTCAATGTTATGTGGCATCCTGGATGGGAGGGGAGTTTGGGGGAGAATGGATACATGTATATGCATGACCGAGTCCCTGTGCTGTGCACCTGAAACCATCTCAACAATGTTAATTGGCTATACTCCAATACAAAAGAAAAAGGGTTTTAAGAAAATACACTACATTGTCCAAAGAAACCACAAATGTATCCTTGATGCCTTGAAGTCATGGTAGGAAGCAGAAGGTTTGCAGCGGGGTGTGTGGTATTCCTACATTTTGAGGAGGATAGACCACGAACTGGAAAAGGATGCAGAAAGTGTGCAAGTACCTGTCACACAGATAGTGTTGATAAACAAAGTCTGGTATGCCGGGAAAGGTTTTGGCATCTGTGAGGATCAGTGTGTGTGTGTGGTAAGAGATTTGCTAACCTGATCAAGAGAGTTCAACTGAAATTTGATGGGAAGAAAAAAAGGATTGAAATCTGACTGAGTAGAGAACCATAGGCATAGCAAAGGGAAGACCAGTGGCCAAGAAAGAGAACTTCAGTAATTCGCTAAAAGAACACCAGAAAGCAGGGTGGTTGTCATACCTTTAGCTGTTTGCCAGGATGCAGCCTCTGAGGACTAAGCAAAAGTGAACGTGAAGTCACTCAGTCGTGTCTGACTCTTTGCGACCCCATGGACTGCAGCCTACCAGGCTCCTCTGTCCATGGGATTTTCCAAGCAATAGTACTGGAGTGGATTGCCATTTCCTTCTCCAGGGGATCTTCCCAATCCAGGGATCAAACCCAGGTCTCCCGCATTGTAGACAGACGCTTTACCATCTAAGCCACCAGGACTAAGCAAAGTGAACATTAAAAGTTGGGCCTTGATTTGATCATCTAATTTGTCTCACCAGGAAGGTTAGGATGTTTCTAATGATGAAGATAGGATTTTGGAAGGGAATATTTTGCTTTAAGAAGCAGGCCTGTGGAAATCCAGGCCCTAAAGGTAGATTTCTAGGTGAGGGCAGTGGGAATAGAGAAACCACAGAAAGTTTTTCTAGTGGGGTCAATATTATGGATTGCCAGACAGGTTATGGATGGTACTTTCTCCTCACAGATTATTACTCTTAGTGTTAGTCACTCAGTCATGTCCAACTCTTTGTGGCTGCATGGACTGTAGCCCACCAGGCTGCTCTGTCCATGGAATTCTCCAGGCAAGAATACTGGATTGAGTTGCAATTCCCTTCTCCAGGGTATCTTCCAACCCAGGTATCGAACCTGGGTCTCCTGCATTGTAGGCAGATTCTTTATCATTTGAGCCACCAGGGAAGCCCAACTCTAGAGGGAATGCCAAACATGTTGGTAAAACCCACTGGAAGTTTTATTCTGCTAACTTCTTATAAACTCTTGACTTGTTCTGGTAATCTAATTTTTAAGAAGCCTGAGAAAATAATGCAAGGAAGAATATCTCTGGATTTCTTTCTGACCCATAAACAGAATTGGCCAGTGATATAAAGTGACAGGCACCAGGAGATGAAATCCCCAAAGAAGCCTGCTTTGGGCAGAGCTTTGTATACTATAAACATTTCAAACAGTTCAAAGAATGAAATAATCTCTCCTGTGGCCAAAGAAAATGGTAAAGAGACTTCAAAAAGAAAGGGATAGCTAAAATGTTCTGAAATATACATGTAATCCCAAATAAGTCTAGTGAAGAGGGAAGGAGAGTGGCTCCTTGGAAATAGATCAATATGCTTACACAGAGGACTTTTTCCCTCTTAACTAGGATTAAGGAAGGATATTCATTCTAGCTTGATTGTCATGGCCGCTCATCTTGAAGTTGCTTTCCCCCAGAATGTAAAGATGAGTAAAATTCAGTCATTGATCGTGATGTAGATCTAACATCTAGTGGTCAGGTTGCAAAGAGTAACCTCAAAATGTGGGCAACTTATGACATACTTAAAGGCACAAAAGTAAGGTAGGAGTTCAAAAGAGAAACAAAACCAGGGTGGGGGTGCTTTCGGAAAAGGTTTCGTGGAGCAGATGATGCTTGCAGTGCCCTTTGGAGGGTGGGGAGAATGTCCATAGATGGAAGAGAGACATCAGATTAGAAGTATGCTTTGCAGAAAAGAACTAGCCTAAGAACCAGGGCAGAGTGGTGTAACTGCAGGAGAGTATACGATGTTAGGTATGCAGGTGTGAGATTTTATAGTGGAGGTTTGGTTAATACAACTAAAATATAACTGAGTGATGTCTGCCAAGTACTGTGCTTAGTGCATGACATGTATTATTTCAGACAGTCTTCAGAAAGACTTAGTAAGATTATTTGGCCCTTTTTTCAGATGAGAGAGCAACTCAGTAGTTTAGTAACACAGAGGTGGTAGATAGAACCAGAGGCTGAAGTCACATAAATTTCACTGCCTTGTGAAGGGCTTAGGATTTTTAACCAAGTTCAGTGACCAGTGGCAATTTTTTGTAGAGAAGAGACGCTGGAATCTTTCTGGAAAGATGAACTGGGCCAGGAAAACATGAGGTAGATCGAAGTGTTGGAAAAGAAAACGTAGAGACCCCCCTAATGGGGGTCTAAAATGGATTGGTGGTTATAGGGATGAAAGAATGGAAAACAAGCTTTGGGGTGAGGAGGTGAGGGTCACGGCACAGCTAGCATCTGCAGAATTGGGGGATCTGGGAGGGAAAGTTGGGGTTAAACCAGGAGAGGGTGGTTGCCTTAATCAGAATCAGGGGAGTCAGCACAGGTATCGGCATAAGGGAATGATGAGTTTGCTCGTGAAGTAAGCGGTAGACCTCCTGTTCCGATGATAAATCCAGGTGTGTCTGCCAGGCTGTGGGCTAAGGGTGGGAGCAGCAGAGCGCGTGGATGGCTGCCTAACTAGGAGACATGTGACCAGCAGGGGCTTGGCGTTGGAACCAAGCCCTGGCCGTCAAGGCAGCCGGTCAGTATTGCCAGAGGACAGGGTTTATGCATAGCAAGCTCTTCCTATTTTTTAAGGATGTCAGACCTATTCAAAGTCTATTTGAAGTGTTTGATAAGGTATCTATCTTGTGATAGCCTTGTGAGCAAGGTAGAAAATTAAGGTCTGAGTCAGTAGCTTCTCCTCTGGTGAAGCCTAGGATTTGTTTAGATGTGTGACATGGATTTTTCATAAGATTTGGAAATAACCTGTGCCATCTCCTCCACATCTGCCTGTAAGTGCGCTCTCCTAGAAATCCTGCCAGCTCTGAATTGTCCATCTGTGAACTTCTGGAAGGCTGGTAGTAAGGACCATGGCCATTCAGGCCTCTCCCAGTCTCCTGTTCCTTTCTTCACGGACGTGCTGTCTTCCAGTTCTGTGCACTAGAATCATCATTTGTCAGTCTCGTCCTCCCTTCCCGCTTGGAGACGTTGGAGGCAGTTGCAGCTGTCAAGCTGAGGCCAGGGCTCACCTAAAGAAATACCATGGAGGGCAGCCTAGAGTAGGAAGAAAACTATCCACTGTCAGAACATCTTGCCAACAGCCCAGCAGCAGCTTGTACAACTTTCTAGCTTTAAAAAAAAAAAAAAGATATTTAAACATCATCTAATTTCACCAACTCTTTGAAGTGGATTTCAAGAATACACACGCTACACAGGAAATAGTGGGAAGTCAAGAGAATTGGAGCACAGGGACAATAAAGGTAAGCCAAGCACACAGAGAGGCTCTTCTGCTGCCATTGAGGTTCACCAGCAGTGCGGCCATCAATCTGATTCATGCACCCTCGTGCCCCCAGTAAAGAGGCGTACGTTATAATGTATAAATTCTCAATGACTAAAAGCTATACCAAGCCGGTCACTTAGGAGAGGCACTTTGATACTGAGATCTGAATGTATAGCCTATTCTTATAAAAGTCCTTCAAAGAAGTCTTTGTCTCGTGTGAATTGGTACGGCCATTTGGAGGAGCAATATGGAATAGCTGGTTAAACTAAAACTAGTTCTACCATATGATACAGCAGTTCCGCTTATTTTAGACAGTCGGGCCGCAGCCTCCCAAGCAGCAGATCCTGTAGCACTGTTCTTAAGGGCAAAGGATCAGAAACAACCTAAAGGAGAATAAGTCAAACAAGGCGACATCATACCATGGAATTATGTGGCAGGAATGAACTTGGGTGTGTGTGTGTGTGTGTTAGTTGCTCAGTTGTGTCTGACTCTTGCAGCCTCATGGACATCTCTGCCCATCAGAATAGCCCACCAGACATCTCTGTCCATCAGATTCTCCAGACAAGAATACTGGAGTGGTTAGCCATTCCCTTTTACAGGGGATCTTCCCAACCCAGGGACTGCACCCACGTCTCCTGCATCGCAGGCAGATTCTTTACCATCTGAGCCACCAGGGAAGCCCACCGTATGCGTATGTGTGTGATAATTTTGAGTGAAAATAAACCAGCTGCAGAAAGAAATGTATGATAGTATTTATTATGCACAATTTTTAAAAGAAAAATGATAGATATGTTTATGCAAATAAGGATGGAGACCTATTAATTTGGGGTGCTAGGAATATAGATATTTGTATATATCCTTTTTATTTTTCTCATGGAAAGAGAAAAGCAGCCACCATGGTGTTGTCACAACAGTGACCACAACATTCTGTAGTAACTCATCCAGAGATGACTGCCCCTTACCTTTTCTGTGCTTTTATATGGACTAACTCATCGAATCACCCCAACATCCCTTTCGGGGCAATGCTTTATTTCCAACTGTCAAACGAAACACGGGATTTGAGAGGCTGAAAACTTGCCTAAAGCCACCTACGAAGACTGGATTTGAACCCAGGCAGTTTGAATGCAGAACTTGTAGTCTTTTTCACCCTAATTTTATTTATCTGTTTGTTCGTTTGGGGCTGTGTGGGGGTCTTCCTTGCTGCCCTGGCTTCTCTGGGTGAGGCAAGCAGGGGCTACTCGGTGGCTGCGGTGCGCAGGTCTCTCATTGCAGTGGCTCTTTTATTGCAGAGAGTGGGCTCTAGGGCATGTGGGCTTCAGTAGTTGCGACCCCTGGGCTCCAGGGCACAGGCTAAATAGCTGTGGCACAAGGGCCTAGTTGTTCCTCGGTATGTGGGGTCTTTGTGGACCAGGGATTGAACCCGGGTCTCTTGCATTGGCGGATGGATTCTTTACCACTGAGCCACCAGGGAAGCCCGAGAGCTTGTAGTCTTAATTATTACACTGCTCTATAGAATTTCCTGGTATCCTCGTGTGGGTTGTTGGCTTAGCTCTTTGTTTTCACAGATATGATCTCTTTCATTGTAGGTCAGAGGCTTAAGTCTAGAGGATAGTGCAGGGAAAGCAATTCTTCACAGATCAGAATAGTACAGTTCCATCAGCTCATCCATTTGATGATCTGGCTTGAGCTGGTATACAAATTATATTTCTGGATTATTTGCTGGTGGCCCTCAACCCTTTTTCCATATCAGAATCACTTAAAAGCCTGACCCCCACCCCAGGTTGCAATATGATAGATCTGGGCCTGGCCATCAGCGTTTTAGAAAGTTCCCTACGTAATTCTAATATGCAGTCAGAGTTGAGATTCATTGCCTATAAAGTCTGGACAGTACAGTGTTCAGGGTCATAATGTTTGGCAAGAGCCTGGAGGGTTAGATGCTTTGTGTTGAGGAAGGATAAGTCTGTGGGTGGTGACTCTTGTGACCAGACCACGGTGATTGTCTTGTGAAATTCAGGCTCCTGATCAGGATAAAGGGATTCACAGACCTCTGCCTGCCCCACTGTACCCATGTGGACCTTGGCAGGATAGGATTTTTCCAGCCAACTATCTTCCAGGTGTTTGGAGATCTGTTGGAGAAAACTCACCATGATGGGAGTGTTTTAAGCATGGGAGCGGGGACAGGAAACACATATACCTGGCTTTTGCTGTCCTTGGCTTAAAGGAGAAGCTAAGAAACAGGACAGAATCTTCCTCGGAAAAGAGCTCAGGGTCTCCTCCAGTCTCCTGATGAAAGTACACTGGATGTCCCAAGGTTCTATGCCAGAGATGCAGTATTCAACCACAGCAGTGATCCTTATACCTGTGTGTCAGAATCTCCTGGAGAACTTGCTGAAAACAGATGACTCAGCCCCACCCTCAGTTCCCAAATCTGCAGGTCTGTGATGGGGCCTGGGAATTTGCATTTCTCACAAGCTCCCAGGTAATGTTGATGCTCCTGGTCTGAGCTCAATTTTTGAAAACCCACAAGCTTTGGATAATAAAAGGTTTTGGAGCTTCCAAAATTTGGCTTTTAAAAACAATGATCCATGAGATTTTGAAGAAGGTAGATAGATCTGGGCACTTTGAGAAATGACTCTACAGTTATGGGGATTTGCAGTGGGTTGGCACAGTTGGTCCCCGAAACGTTAATTAATGAACAAATTAACATCAAGCTATGGAGAAAACCTCAGTGCCCTTGACACTCTTCTTATTAAATCTCCCATGTGGTTTACTTGGGTGAGGACAGAATTCACACGCCTGTGCAATCTCTGAATGGCACAACAAAGGAAAAGTTGGCCAAACACACAGAATGACAGTTGCTGCCCAGAGATATCTTGATAGGCTGGGATGATGAGATAAAACTAATATGGGGTAATTAATCATAATAAAGAACCATCAAGAATTTCAGCTAAAGGAAGTAAGGAATCCTGCTCAGAAAGAAGGCAGGCCAGCTTCTCCACAGTTCCTATCACATCACAGTCCTAGAGAACTGCAAGGACAGTGCATGCTAGGAAGGGGGTGGGAGTCCCCAGCTAGGATGAAGTGAGGCAGTATTAACAGTTGTGGTGTGTATAAGGCAAGGGAGGTGATTGTTTCTTTCTGTCCTGCTCTCAGCAGACCATGCCTGGAAGTTGTCTTTACCTCTGGGAATCATTTTCAGGGAAGCACAGACAAATTGAAGTGTAATCAGAGTTGGATATCTGTGATTATGACGATCAGATAAGAAGTGGCTGATGCGAATGTGACTGGTTTGGGGAAGAAAAGATTTGCTGGGTGGGGAGTGGAAGTGATGGTAGTTCCAATGCATGTTATGGTGATAGAAGTGGTTCATCTTCTCTTTAGTGATGGAGTGCAGATGGAGGACCCATGTATCCTAGTGAGACAAAGTTCAACTCTAAGTGAAAAGGCATTTTTAACAAAAAGTAACATGGGGTGCCCTGTTTCTGTTATGGGAAATGGTCAAGAAGAAATGACCCAGCAATGTTACTGAGAGAATTCTTGCTTTGCGTGAAAAGTTGGGCTAGAATTCACTCTTAGGTTCCAGGATTCTGTGTAGCGACTGACCAGTATTTTGAGGCTTTTCATTCTTTTTATTCAATGGTGGAAGATAAATGGTTTGAACAAAACTTAAACCTGGTGTCCCTGTCAAGGTTTTTGTCTCATGGAAGCTGCCACACTTCAAATCTGTGTTCCCATGCATTTCTGTTGCTGGATTGGGATCTGCGCAATAACATGTTCCTCTCTGAAGAAGTGGAACACAAAGGGCAGATAATGTGCTTTTCGTGGATTGGGAGGGGGTGGAAATGGATATTCTGTTTTAATGTGACAAAGTGAGCATTTGAATCTTTAGACCTCTAGACCCCTGTCCTCCCAGCAGGTCTAGGATAGAGAAAATACAAGGACAGAAGGTTTCTGGAGGGGCTGTCTGCCATTAGGGTAGAGGGGGTGGCAACTCCTTTGCCTCTGAGCCGCAGGACTCATCCCTCAGGGACAGTCAGATGTCAGCCTCCCTGAATCAGTCCAGCCATCCAGAGTCCAGATAGTTAATGCAGATTGGCCAGCATCGCACACAGAAAGCCAGGGCCAGCTGTCCAAGGGCATTGTGGTTAGAACTAGCTTCTGGAAAGCTCTGATCATTTTGGAGCTTACAGTCAAATAATGAAAGCCCTACTTTTGATCATGTAACATTTTGGGGAATCAAGATGTTTCAGAAGGTATCATTTCCAAAAAGATGCATATCCAGGATTTGAATAATTTTCTTTTACCAAAGAAGACCAGAAATGGACATTCCATTCAGTACATAATTTGTCATGAAATACAAACATACAACATGAAAGCTGTGAGTTCTAGTTTTATTTGGGGGCTTACTGAGGGCTGTAGCTTGAGAGACAGCCTCTCAGATCGCCCTGAAGACTGCTTCGAAGAAGTTGGGAGAATAGCTCAGTAGGTATGTGATTTTGGAGAAGGGGTACATGCAATCAAGCACACATCTTGGCAGGGGGTTGCTGCCAGTCATGAGGAACAAATATCTTAGTTAATGGTTTTAATACTTTTCTAAGTATGGAAAGATGCAAGAAACTGCCTGCATAAAATTTCTTCTGAAAATATCTAGCTATCTAAAGGCCTGTTCTGCCAGTTTTCCCAGAGCACAAAGTGCCTCATTCCTGATTCCATCCGGAAATCCTTTCATGGTATGTTGAAGGTCAATGACTTCGGTAGCTGATCCTTGAACTGGGTGGTAAAGGACCTTCTTTAGTTGGCATATCTTACTGGGGAATTTTAAATTAACTGAAACTGTATGCCATCTGGTCTTCATAGGAGTTGTTTCCAAGGCTGGAAGCAAACCCTGTGTTTTTCAAGCAAAACATAACCAAATGTGTGAGTGCAGACCCTCAGGTCTAATAGATCAATAAATGGCTGTGTTATATGCTGCCATTCCAGATCTACCAGTTTAGCTGCTTTTGGGGGCAGCCAGTGGTGATGAACTATGTGGCTTTAATCTTTCTGCATGTATGGCTTGTCCCAAAGTAAGCATGCTGCTTTGACAGTTAAAAAATCTGTTCACACTTGTGTTACAGATTTGGGGAAATGTTAATATATTGAAAGACAAAAACGTTTCAACATTCTGTAGAGTACTTATTTGTTTTTGGTTGCAAGAGGAGTATAGGATTGTATCTTTGGTGCATATGCCACTTCCAGGAAGTCAAGTAAGGAGGATGTGAAACTAGCTTCTGTTGAGTGTCTATTGCATTCAGGGCAGGCTCTTTATCCTCATTTTCTCATTTAATCCTCACAGTTCCCCATTTCCTGCGTAAAGAAACCCTGAAGATCAGAGAGGTTAATACATTGATCAAGATGAACAGAGTTTGTAATAAGGGAGCACCAATTTAAACCCAAGTCTAGCTCCTTTCAAGGCACATAAGTCTTTAAAAAAGTTTTTTTTAATTGAAGTGCTTCCCGGGTGACGCAGTGATAAAGAAACTGCCTGCCAATCCAAGAGACGTAGGAGATGCCGGTTTGTGCCCTGGGTCAGGAAGACCTCCTGGGGTGCAAAATAGCAGCCTACTCCAGTTTCCTTGCCTGGGAAATTCCATAGATAGAGAAGCCTGGGGGACTATCGTCCATGGGGTTGCAAAGAGTCAGACATGACTGAACACACAAACACATAGTTGATTTACAATGTTGTGTTAATTTCTGCTGTACAGCAAATTGACTCAGTTATACACATATATACATTCTTTTTTTACATTCTTTTCACTATGGTTTATCCCAGGATATTGAGTATAGCTCCCATCCATTCTGTGCGTAGTAGTTTGCATGTGCAAACCCCAAACTCCCAGTCAGTCTTTCCTCCATCCCCTCAGCAACCACAACTCTGTTCTGTATGTCTGTGAGTGTTTCTGTTTCACAGGTAGGTTCAATGGACATGAGTTTGAGCAGGCTCTGGGAGATGGTGAAGGACAGGGAAGCCTGGCGTGCTGCAGACCACGGGGTCGCAAAGAGTTGGACATGACTGAGTGACTGAACAAGAAGATCATTTGTGCCATATTTTAGATTCCACATACAAGTGATACGTGGTATTTGTCTTTTTCTTTCTGACTTCACTTAGTATGATAATCTCGAGTTGCATCCTCGTTGCTGCAAATGGCATTATCTCATTCTTTTGTGGATGAGTAGTATTCTTTTGTGTATGTCGTCTTCTTTACTCATTCATCTTTCGGTGGACATTTAGGTTATTTCCATGTCTTGCTATTGTGAATAATGCTGCTATGAACATAGGGGTACATATATCTTTTAAAATTATGTTTTTGTGTAGATATATGCCCAGGAGTGGGATTGCTGGATTATATGGTAATTTTATTTTTTAGTTTTCTTAGGAACCTCCATACTGTTTTCCATAATGGCTGCACCAGACTGGCAGGCTACAGACCATACGGTTGCAAAGAGTTGGACATGACTGAAGCAACTTAGCATGTACCAACTTACATTCCCACAAGCAGTGCATGAAGGTTCCCTTTTCTCCACATCCTTACTGACTTTTGTTATTTGTGTTCTTTTTGATGATAGCCATTCTGACAGTTGTGAGGTGATGCCTCATTTTAGTTTTGATTTACATGTCTCTAATAATTAGTGATATTGAGCATCTTTTCATGAAGGCGCATAGGTCTTGATGTGAATCTCTCTTTGTGTCTTTTCCCAAACTGTACATTCTTTTCTTAGTGAAAATTTCTAAAATAGGTCTTAAAATAGCCTTTGTTGCCAAATTGCTCGACAGTGCTTTGGTCTTTTATTCTTCCCCTTTCTTGGTAGAAATAGGAGTTCTCTCTTCCCTAATTGAGCCTCTGGACGACATATGTTTGCACCTGTTACGCCCAGTGGGCTTGTAACCAGAGCTCCATTTTCTCTTGGACCCGGCCCTGCTGCTTGTCCAGATGGGTGGCAGTGGTGAGAGAGGACCCAAGCTCATCTCAGAGGCCCAAGAGAAGCATTTTTGAATCGACGTAAATGCACTGAGCTTCTTATCCCAATAGGGATTGGATTTGGCTACTCGGTGATTTGTTGAAATGAGAGTGAGTCTCTGAGTTCCGTTGCACAACAAACGCTTGCATTAGCCAGAAGGCACAAGAGCCGTCATATTTCCTGTTCTAGCAAGCTCGGGAGGTCCCAGCTCTCTGTCCCTGGGGTATGTTGACAGGTACCTGCAGGAGCAGAAGAACCAGCTCCTCACCAGGCAGATCAAGGGCCAGAGGGTGCAGAAACCTTGTGGGGAGGCTGCATATGCTCCGTGTCTTGATCCAGGTGGTGGTTATGTCAGTATTTGCAAATATAAAATGTAAGCTCTCAGGGTTGTCTGTGCACTTAAGATTTGTTCACTTTACTGTATGTAAGGTGACTCAGTGAATAATAAGGGGGAAATACAGGTTGTTCTCAGTCTATGAGCAAGGAAACTCTTGTATTTTGTTCAAACCAATACTCTTCTTGAGTTAGAGGTTGTCCATGGGGGGATTGAAAGCACCAGTGTTTTTCATGTGTTCCTGCCTCTTCAAGACTTACACCACTGCATCTGTGGCCTGGCTGCTGGCCAGTGTCTGTCTCCCTACAGGGCTTTCTCTTTGCCCTTTTACTTAGCTAGTTGGAGTAGATGACACCAGACTTTCATGTGACTCCCCTTTGTCAAGGTCCTCTGTGTAAGGACTCTCATCGAGGTCTTTCCTCTGGTGACCCACCTCCGCGCCCTCCCCGCTGCCCGGGCCAAACCCAGGCCAGCCTGCAGGGTCCCATAAGTTGGAGGCAATAGCTGCCTCATTCCATGCAACCAGCTTACTCCTCTGGTACCTTAGTCTGGGGCTACTACTGCCTTCATTCTTTATTCTGCCCTGATTTAAGCATATCCTTTCCCCAGAATTTGACTTCTTTTGACCTTTAAGTTGCCCTTAGTAATTTTGACTGAATTTCTGATGAGGTTAGATAGGAAGGGGCTGGGGGATGAAACATTTATTTCCTTAGACATCATCTCAAACTCACCCAGGGGTGGATCTGGGCAGGGTTGTGGATTCCCACCTTTTATTTTACCCAGAAGAGGAGGAGGAGGAGGCAGGGGTGGGGGCCACAGCAGATGGTGCCTTCGGAGGTCTTTACTCAAAGTTCCAATTTCAATGAGTATAGGATTTAGCTTACTCACAGCTCTGGCCTTAGTAGCTGTTGCCTGCAAGGTGAAATTTGACAGGGTTAAAAGATAGAGGTGACTCTTTTAATCAGATGCCTCTACTCTAGGACAGGATTATGGTGTTTCTGATTTGGCACAGTTTCAGAATTGTGACTCTTATTTTATGCACTAAGTGCTCTTTTCTGTCCCTCTGCACGTGTCACACTTCACTTTGTCCCGTGCTCTCACTGTTAGAATCTCAGCCTTGAAACAGAACAAAACAAAACAAAAAAAACACACAAAAGTGGAATCCCTTTGTTGGCATTTCTCATCCACTGTGAAACCGGTTGTCATAGCAATGGCTGCCCCCCCCCCCCCACAGACATTTCATCATTTGGGGTTCCCATCAGGTTTTTCTTTTTCTTTCTTTCTTAAATAGCAACAGCCAACACTGCTTTTAAACACACTATTGATATATCTTAACAGCCTCTCTTGTCATTTTTAACTGGGCTGCATTTGCTTCTAACTTTAGGTACAATTAGTCACGCCCCGTAAGTAAAGCTAACTTCCCAGGAGGCTGATATTGGTTGGTTTGTTTTTAGTCTTATTTATTGTTGGATTTGATTTATGATGAATACATAGATTTGTAGGGAAGATCTATAAAAGCAACATGGGAATTGAGTTCTATGACTTACAGCTACCTTTATTTTATTTTCTGAGATTTTGATGTTTTTTTTTGTTGTTGTTGTCTTGGTTTTATTTTATGACCTTGGCATACGCATTATTTTAGAAGTATTAGTGAAAGGATTAGTAGACGAGTATTTAACAATTAACCAGAAGTTTGATATAATATTTAACTAGCTTGTTCCTGGACAACCATATAATTCTTTATAATTTACTAAGAACCAAATGAATTATATATTAAAAAATTTCAATTACTGTTAATGTGCTTGGGAAAGTTGTAGAATTTTTTTGCACTTAGTGTGTTAAATAAAAGTCTGAAGGCAAAACCTAAACATGTTAGTCATCCTTAACTCAGGGCTATGGATGAAGGCCCTCTAGAGAGCTGAAGGGTTGGCTGGGGGCAGCACAGCCAACCACTTGTAAATGTAACCAAATGAGGCTGACCAAACCCAGGTTCAACTGCTCCCTGCTCAGAAGGCCGGTACTCAAGAGACAAGAGTTGGTGGAAAAGGTAAAATTGCTTTTTTCAGGAGGCCAGCAACCTGGGAAGATGGTGGACTAATGTCCTAATACCATCTCCAAGTTGCCAGTTGGGAGACAAAGGTTTTAAAGACAGTGAGAGTGAGGGGGCTGCGGGGTGTGTGATCAGCTTGTGCACAGTCCACATACTGATTGGCATCATGATGGCATGAAGTTTCGAGCATCACTTCTAGTTTCAACCTAGCTGGGGGTCTCCATGCTTGTGGTCAGCAGTTTTCATCTGGTGGGGTCCTGATTTCAGCAAAAGCATGTCTGAGTCAAACCTTTATATCTTTCATGGAACTGGGAGTTCAGTGGCTCTGCTGGTTTATGGTCTAAATCATTACCAGTTTCCTGGCCCAAAAGCCATTCTTTGTTCCTACATCATCACATTTCCTAATCATTAACTCTTGAGCCAGCCTTTTGAGACTCCGGGGAGACCTGGGAAACTAAAGCTTTCCTGTAAACAAGAGGCAGGCGGAGGACCTGGGGATGGGGATTGGTCAGGTGACATAACAGTCTCAGAAACTTGGTCTGTCCTGGGAAGGCTCCACAGGCTCCTGCCTTTTACTTTGATACTCTTCAATCCTGAGGAGGAACAGTTATGAAACAAGAGAGGGAATAAAGTTTTGGATAGGGAGATTAATCACCAGTTCAGCATGGAACTCAGTTTCAGGGGACTTGGTTTCATAAAGGGGTCTCTGCGTCTGTCCTGGTCCATCCCCTTCCCCACCAGAGATACCACCATCTTGGAGATCGGTGCTGTGGAAAAGATGGAGCATTGCCTTTTCAGAGCTGGCTTCTGATGCGCTCCCTCCTGAGTCTTCCTAGCTTAGCTCCTCAGTTCTCTTAGGTTCCAGAGATGGGGCAGTAGCTGTTCTCACCAGCCCTGGCTACTCAGGCATGCTCATTTCCAGCACCAAGGTTATAGGTCCGGCATCTAGCCTGGATTCAGTCACTTGCCAGCTGTGTGATTGGTCAAGTGACCTAACGTCTTAGAAACTTGGCTTTTTCCCATCAGACTTTGATGAAATGAGACACTGTATGGGGAACCCATACTAAAGTGCTTGGCAGTAAGTAGTATGGACTCACCAAATGACCATTGTTTTAGTTTTGTGCTTGGTTGCTCAGTTGTGCCCACCAGGCTCCTCTGTCCAGGAATCAAACTGGGGTCTCCTGCATTGCAGGTGAATTCTTTACCAGCTGAGCTACCAGGGAAGCCCTTACGAATATGCTAATAGATGATATGGAAAATTCAGCTTTCCCCATGGTTTTTGTTATACCATGTTGTAGTTTTTTTTAGAAGATGTCTCCAGAAACCTTTGGTAGAACAAATTCCCCAACCACATCCCCTCAAAAAAACAGAAAGGGATTTTAAAAAATTGTTGTAAAATATACATAACATAAAATTAACTTTTTAACCATTTTCAAGTATATAATTCAGGGACATTTAGTACTTTCACAATATACTAGTTCCAGAACATTTTAATCACCATTAAAGGAAACCCTGTAGCTGAACTCTATTCCTCAAATCCCCCAGCCCCTGACAACCACTAATTGGCTTTCTGTCTCTATGGATTTGCCTGCTTTGGATGTTTCATATAAATAGAAACATGTACTATGTGGGGGTTTTTTATGTCCGGCTGTTTCATTTAGCATAATGTTTTTAGGGCTCATTTACGTTACAGCATGTGTCAGTACTTCATTCCTTTTAATTCCTGAAAAAATAATTCCATTGTGTGAATATACTCTTTCAGTCTGTTTGGGCTGTTCTAACAAAATGTTGCAGACTGGATGGCATATAAGCATAAAAGTTTATTCCTCACAGGACTAGAGGCTGGAAGCCCAAGATGAAGATGTCAGTATGGCCAGAGTGCCCTCTAGGTGCCAGGCTTATCATGGTAGCCTCACATGGTAGAAGGGGCTGGGGACTTCTGGGGTCTCTTTCATAAGGGCAGTAATTCCATTCATGAGGGCTCTTCCCTCAGGACCTAGCACCTCCCCAAACCCCTACCTTGTAGTACAGTCTTGTTGGGCATTAGGATTTCCACATATGAATTTGGATGGTGGGCTTGGGGGCAGGCACAAACATCCAGACCCCTATCACTTACAGTATGTAATTTATTCGTTAATCAGTTGATGGATATTTGGGTTATTTTTACCTTTGGCTATTGTGAGTAAATAGCGTTGCTGTGACCCTTCTTGTACAAATTTTTGTTGAAATACTTTTTTCAATGCTTTTGGTATATACCTAGGAGTGTAAGTGCTGAATCATAGGATAATTCTATGTTTAACTTCTAAAAATCTGCCAGACTGTTGTCAATTACAGCTGCACCAGTTTGAATTTCTAGAAGGAATACCTGGAGGTTCCAGTTTCTTCCAACACTTGTTATTTCTCAGGTTTTTGATTATATCTATCATCATGGGTGTGAAGTGGTATCTCACTGTGATTTGGGATTTTTTTTATGGTACAGATTTTCTATGTGTCTGGACTCAGATTTTCTACTAGTGTTCTTAAGCCTGTCACATTGCAGAGCTACATGAAAAACCACATATATGAAAAACCACCACCATAATTTTCAATAAGAGATAGGTATAAAGCATCTTTTCCTTTCCAGCCCCTGATATGACTAACCATCATGGCTCTGTAATCTGTAGTGTGGATAAACAACTTTCAGACATTCAGTGGCTAATTATAGATGATGTCTGATGCCTGGGACTTTTTTGCTAATTCTTTTATTTTGGTTTTAGGGATTTTCTCTAGGGCATCCAAAATGGTTTTGAAACATATTGGATAAAAGCTGAGCCACCTGCCTGTGTGGGACTTCCGTATCTATACTCCCTGCTCCACTGTCTTCTGATGGCATTCTGACTACACTGAGGCTAAGTGACACGCCATTCAAGATGAGTGATGAGAAGAGCCTTGCGGTATCCCAAAAATTGGTCTCACCTTCAAGGAGCACAAGCAGCTGCTCTTCCAAGCAAGGAAGTCGACAGGTAAAGTTTAATGGAAATTTCAAGAGCAAATTTAAATCAAGAAGTTTGCAGATTAAAATGTGTACATTTACTTGGGAACTCCTACTTCTCATTTTAGGAACATTTGCTTTTAGTCATATCTTAGTTATCTGAGAAGAAGTACTCCAGTACTCTTGCCTAGAAAATCCCATGGACGGAGGAGCCTGGTAGGCTGCAGTCCATGAGGTCGCTAAAGAGTCGGACACAACTGAGCAACTTCACCTTCACTTTTCACTTTCATGCATTGGAGAAGGAAATGGCAACCCACTCCAGTGTTCTTGCCTGAAGAATCCCAGGGACGGGGGAGCCTGGTGGGCTGCTGTCTATGGGGTCGCACAAAGTTGGACATGACTGAAGACTTAGCAGCAGCAGCAGCAGTTATCTGAGAGGAGTAAATTTTAGATAATTTTCATAATGTAGCTTGAGAGTCTGCTGGATGGGAAGATTTGTATTTGGCTCTTTGCATTATTTTATTCAATTGTTGCCACTGTCTTCCAACACAGATATTGATATTCCTGTTTTCTCTGTAAGGAAGCTGAGTCAGACCAATGAAGTTATTCTGCCTGAGGACACACAGATTGTGTATTAAGTGGCAGAAACAAGAAACCAAAGCTCATTCTGTTTGACTTCAGAGCCCACACTTTCCTTTATACCCCGCTAACCAAAATAAAAGAGCAAACAATCACTTTTCCAGTAATTATAATATCCTCCTGCCCTCCTTTCCTTCCCTTTACCAAACTTTTTATGACTGCTTCCAGCCACAGAATGCCCCCTTATAACTTAGAGTCTCACCTGCTTCACTTCTCTAACGGGCAAGGGAAGCAAGTCAACAGAGAAGTGGTCAAAAGGAATTAAGTGGGAAGAAGTGAAACAAAGGACTGAATAATTAACTCCTAAATAACTGTCAGCTAATTATATGTTGTTCCTTGGTTTCCTTTCTTAAAAAATCCCTGTTGGCAGAATTTGCTGGTTTTAGATCCATGACAGTAAATGCACATTAATCATTATAATTCTTTCACCTTCAGTTAAGTAGAGAGTGAGCTGTCCAAAAGCTGCGGGTTTAATAGCCAAAGTGGTCTCAGAGGCTTTTCAACGTCTGTAGTCTGTGCTGGCCTTGCCTTTCCGCCATGGGACGCGCTGACCTAAATTGACCCTGAGTCTTTGATTCCAGATTTGGAAGCAACAATCCAGCAACCACCCAGCTCTGGCACATCCACACATTTATGACACGTCATCACGGGTCTTTCCATTCCAACACTGCCTCAGATAGGGAGCTTGCCACCTCTCAATACTGCCTTGTAGCATTAGAATCTATAATTCCAGACAAATGAGATTTTACCATAGGGGCATCTGGGGAGTTCTCCAAGGTCTCCCCTGAGAGGTTAGGAAGAATAATTTTTTCACCCATTGCTGTCATCACCTCCTTCTGGGGTTAAAAACAAATGATGATCATTATTCCTTGTCTAATGCATCATGTGCTGTGCTGGGCTGTGCTATGCTTAGTTGCTCAGTTGTGTCCAACTCTTTGTGACCCCATGGACTGTGGCCCTCCAGGCTCCTCTGTCCATGGGATTCTCCAGGCAAGATTACTGGAGTGGGTTGCCATGCCCTCCTCCAGAATACATCATGGCTCCCTAGGAATTCTAGTTTCATGAGGGTGACTAATCTCACCCTGTTTGTCAGCTTTGCATGCGAGCGTTTCTTTCCGTCAGCCACAAATCTGGTTGGGATTAAAGCAAAGTGTATTATTTTCCCCCAGTGTTTTGCACTTAGTAGCATCTATTCCTGTGTCCTCCTTGGATAAAGGGATAGCATGTGATTCATTCAAGCAGCCAGTGCTTATATATAACAGCATAGCAGTTGGAGCAGGGAAATGAAATTCTAGGACTGGATACCACAGAAACATGTTTTTGATGTGTTACTGGAAACTGATTGATTTGGTTTTTCACAGAGCTTTTATTTTTGAGTTCCAACATAAAGAGTAAGAAGAATATGCGTGATGCCTCACCATTTTTTCTGACTTAGAATGCGTTGATCATTCAGCCATTCATTCATCAAATGGTCATCATTTATATTTAGGATCTCTCAATTTAATGTGCATGTAATTTTGCTTTGTAAATATCAATACTTACTTTTGCTCTGTGGTGGAGAAGATGGAGACTTTAATAAGTTTATTCCAACTCTGGGTCTTCCCTGGTGGCCCAGCGGTAAAGATCCACCTGCAACCAGGAGACACAGGTTCAATTCCTGGGTCAAGAAGACCCCCTGGAGGAGGGAGTGGCAACCCACTCCAGTATTCTTGCCTGGAAAAAAATCCCACGGACTGAGGAGGCTTGCAGGCTACAGTCCATGAGGTTGCAAAGAGTCAGACGTGACTGAAGCAGCTGAGCATGTAGCACGGCAAAGCGTTCCAGCTTTAACCTGGATCTAGTTATGGTGGTAGTGGTGATGGTGTGGTTGCTAGGTTGTGTTAGACTCTTGCGACCCCATGGACTGTAGCCCGCCAGGCTCCTCTGTCCATTGGATTCTCCAGGCAAGAATCCTGGAGGGGGCTGCCATTTCCTTCTCCAGGATCTAGTTATAAAGCCATGTTTATTTTTTAGGGATCTTTTCTTATTATGTCCATTTTTCCATCCTTCTGTCAAAATAAGTGTTCTGTTATAGGATTGGCTCAGCTTTTCCCTCTGTGTTGTCCGCCTTGGCAATTCATGTCCATTTCTCCATCACACACCATCTCACGATGGTCTTTTAGTCTCTGAACATGCTGCAGAAATGCAGGGACCATGGAAGTTCTTACTTCATGACTCTTAGGGAACACAGCCTTATCCAGGCGTCTTTCAGATGCTAAATATAATGATCACGCTGTGTTTCCAATCTCTGGATAGTTCAAGTTCAACATTTAAACTTTAAGATTTAGATATAATAAGAAATTTTATTTGAGCAATTTTAAAATACAGCCAATGAAGATAATCTGTGTAACAACCTACTTGTTTCTAAAGCTCCAGATTAAAGTCATTTCTAGGTTCTGTTAATTCCATCTGGAGGAGATAAGTCAGATGTTAAGTTTACTGGCCATCTGTATTAATGCTAGTGTTTCTCATGTGCTTTGGAATTACAGTTTAGGGTGTGATTTTGCACTTGCTTTCCCCCTATCCCTCTCTCTGTACTCATCCTGCCCTAGCTCAGAATTTCCTGTTACCTACTTCCTATCTCTGATGACCCCAGTCCAGAGTGAAATCTTCTGTTTCTAGCTGGGACTTCTGTTCACAGCGACTATGACGATCTAAGAACCACCGCCAGGCCAGCATGCAGCATGGTCCGATCTGGGTGCTGAGGCTGTCTGCCTCCTGCCATCTCCCTGGAGAGGCAGATTGTAAAGTCTTTCATCATGGTGTACGGCTTCCCTCTCCACATTCTCTGATTTCCAGCAGTAAGCTAGCTCAGGTCTCGGCCTTTTTCTGGGGATATTTTTAGCTTTATGAGCACACAGGAATAGAACTCCTGGACACATCTGTCTGCAGTATTCTTTGCATTTCTATTTTGTGTCTTATCCATGAGATAATTAATCTTTCTTTCTTTCTTTTTTTTAAATCACACAGACATACCAAAGGGAAAAAACCCTACATTTTTATATCTTTGTATATTTTTCATGTTTGGAGCTCATATGGTGACAGGGAAGCGGCATTAAATGTATAAACTTTCAGTACAACCTTGGCTGAAAGACGTGGTCTTCTAGAGTCATTTTCATATAAATTCTTACCATCATCACCAGGTGACATTAGGTCTCTATATGCCAGCCACCTGGCTCTCTCTCAGTTCCTCCCACTGAATTTGCCCTTGTCCTTGTTTCTTGAACTGAACTTGAACTTGTTTTTCCTCTCCGAGAACCCCCTCACATAAAATCTCAAGGAGCCCTCATTTATGTGTGGATACTCTCCTTTCTAAATATCTGTTAAAGGAATTTGCTTCCTTAAAGGATAAAATGATAAGATCTGGGTGTTAAATGTGATCTGTGTTTTTCACTTCTACAAATTGAATCTAAGATGTAGTTTACAACTTACAGCCTTGAAAACCCAAGCAAAAGAGTTCTGTGATCTTTCAACTTGAATACTAGGACTCTTGAAATTTCATATACAGAATGCCTCGTTTTGTCAGTGGGAACAGTCCATAAATATAATTTTATCAAGATAATTTTAGGAAGTTATGCCTAGTGATTAGAACTTGAACTCTCCAATCTTGGTTCCACTTTATATTTGTTTCTGCAACCTTAGATTCTCTAAAACTTCAGTTTTCTCATCAATGAAATTAGAAAAATCATTCTTTTCTCATAAGATTATCGTGAGGATTAGAACTAAAGCATTTAATCTAGGGTTAGATTCATAGTAGGTGCTGAATTCATATTAACATTTATTTTTATTATAGTTGACATTACTTTGAATTTCATTCCTATTTGTAGAAAACCTAAAATTTCATAGTGAAGAGTTCTACTTTGTGTCCCAGAAACTTTTGCAGCTATCATTCATGTACCTACCCATACCACTGTAGTATTGTGGAGAAGTCCACGGAAGTATACAATGTGTATATGAATGTGTACTTTTAAAATGTATCTTATTTTATACACATTAGCAAAGTACTTTTAGAGAATAATGTAACAGAATTTAAAATATATGAGCTATATTTGATATACTGAACATCTGGCATAACCTGTACCTAAAACAAGAGAAAGGCAGAAGGCAATGGCACCCCACTCCAGTACTCTTGCCTGGAAAATCCCATGGACGGAGGAGCCTGGTGGGCTGAAGTCCATGGGGTCACTGAGGGTCGGACACAACTGAGCGACTTTACTTTCACTTTTCACTTTCATGCATTGGAGAAGGAAATGGCAACCCACTCCAGTGTTCTTGTCTGGAGAATCCCAGGGACGGGGGAGCCTGGTGGGCTGCCATCTATGGGGTCGCACAGAGTCGGACACGACTGACGCAACTTAGCAAAACAAGAGAAAACAGGAATTAAATTCTGACTCCATTCTGTTTTGCTTGGCCTTGTCCTTGCATGGGTGTGTGTTTTTCCCTTTTCCCCATGTCAGCACCTAGCTATTGGTAGTTGCTACTTAGAGCATTGTGTTGAGAAGTATTCTGCGGTTGAGTCTGGGTTCAGTGGGAGAGAATGCCCTATTTTCAGCTATGGCTGTGGGCACAGGCAGGGTGAACGGTAGCGTGAGTGCCACATTTTCACCCCTTAGTGATATTAGCAGGTTGAAGTCAAGAGATGACTGCTACAGTCTTTATATTCTGCCATTGGAGGAACTTATGGCAAGTGAGGTTCACCTCAGTTCTCCATCTATTAAATGGAGACGAAACTCACCTCCCATTCCCTCTATAGGGATGAAAGAGAATATTTAGTATTTTCACTGGCTAAAAGCCAGTGAAACTCACTGGAGAAAGGTTGTCTGTAAATTTTAGAAATAATTATTAATGAGCTCCCTTCACTTTGGCCAATTACAGACCCAGAACTGAAATACTCTCGTTTTAAGGACCCTGATACTCTGCATAAGAAGTGGATCTCTTTGAAGTAGACCGTCTTTCAGATACAGCATCTTAACTCAGTAGGAATCTATTCTCCTTGCAGGAAATCCGCAACTAAAGGAACTCAGTTTATACGAAGAATAGATTGTTGGTCCCTTCTGACTGTAGTCTTCATACCCCATTCCTTGTAGTGTTCAAAGTCAGTCTTTGTTTCACTGTTCTT
The DNA here is from genome assembly GCF_042477335.2 of Ovis canadensis. Lineage (NCBI taxonomy): Eukaryota > Metazoa > Chordata > Mammalia > Artiodactyla > Bovidae > Ovis > Ovis canadensis. The sequence goes on from NC_091248.1 coordinate 85,832,065, forward strand.
CTCATCCCAGACTTTGGCTTAGCTCTCCCCTTTAGCTAGATGGATTCATGTGAAACTGTTCTGCTTTTTAGAATTTTGTGATTTTTCTTGAATCGTTTATTGCTTTATCTCTTTAAAAATAATTTTTAGAAAATTAATACTATATGCTCATTGTACGTAATTTCCAACATACATGCAATTTATGTGAATTGCAATACTTTAATGTGGCTGTTTGATAGGTCAAAGTGAAGCTGAGAATGACCGTTGATGATGGAGGTCATTGGTGACATTGCCAGGAGGTTTCCTTGGAGTGGGGGGTGTGAAAGGCTGGTTCAAGTCTGTTCATGAGAAAACAGGAACAGAGAAAAAGGGTACCCCAGTTCTGTCAGGTCTACAGACAGGAGTTGAGAGAAGCCTTTACAAATGTTCTGTTTGAGAACCTTCAGTTTGGCTAATGCCATGCTTAACACAGTCCTGTTCTCTCCTCTCCTTTGGTTAATTCACTGGTAGAATGAGTATATGGTTCTTTGAGTCCTGGGTCTTATTTACACATCTTTTGAGCTCTCATGGCACCAGCACAGGGCTTTGTACATAGCAACTGCAAATTATTGGGCTGAATTTACTGAACACCAGCAGCAAATATCCCTGTCTCAAGGGCAGATTGGAATGTATGGCCAGGGACACGTGGGGAACAGGAGCAAAAAATTACACGTTCCCAAGCTCCCTCCTTCCAGTGACAGACATCTTAACAAGGATTTCAAAAAATGAACGAAGATCTCTGTGTTGAGTTTTTCTTTTTTATGGCAAGTGATGAAATCTCTAAATGTTTTCTCCGAACAACCTGCTCTATTGGAAAGTATGGAACAGAAGACTGTCTTTGTTGAAACTGACTTGTGTTCACATTGGCTCTGCTTTTTGCTAGCTGGATGACCTTGTCATGTAATAGAAAACTTCTGAGCCTTGATTTTTTTCAGCTGTGATATATAGGTAATTTTGCTTCCTTTTGAGATCTAAGTGAAATAATAAATATGAAGTACCTAAGCTAGCACATGCTAGACATTTGATAAGGGTGGATTAAATAAGCATGTGGTTACTAGGTAGAAAGACTGCAATTCACAAAGCTCTGTACATATATTAAGAGATGTCTAAGTGGGAGAGAGAATTGCTATTTTGAAACTTGTTAAACATGAGTAATTTCCTCTTGTCTTTTTCCCACTGCCCCCTTACATTTCCTTCCTAGAACTTTCAAAGTAACACATTTCAGAAGCCAGATTGTGCTAGAGTTGAATGAATAGGTTTTTTTTCTCTCTCTTTCTCCTTTCTTATTATAATTTTTTTGGTCCTTTTTAAAAGAGTGCTGTATGTCCTAAGTTTTATTTCTTCATTATCCATTGAGAACCTATTATTAAAAGACCATGAGCAGGGGATGTGAAGCTACTAAAGACAGGACAGCTGAACAGACCACTACAAACGAGAGATCGCTCTGATTGGGAAGACTGTGAATTATAGAGACAACATAGCTTCCGTTATGTTTTTTTAAATGCGTTATAGCATTTGCTGTGTAAAAAATCAGGAAATGAATCCTTCCGAAATAATTTAACAAGTGCTTCACTCATTATTGCAGGAGATTTGAAATGGAGAGGTCTATTGCTACATGAATCTCCATACAATTATGCAATTTATTCTTGTTGCCCTCTTGTCCCTGGGGTAATCTGAAGTGGAACTTTGAGCTCTCCCAGAGTCACCTGATGAGGATTTATTTATGCATGCTCTTAGATTATGCTGCACTCCAGGGAGCCCATACTGGCTGGGCTTGGTGCCAGAACCCTTAAAACTACAGGAGTTGAATGGGAGAGAATTCGCCAAGAAGAGTGAATTAAAGCTATAATGTTTAGGTGTTTGTAATTTCAGCTATCTGGGTACTGAAAATATGTAGTCCCATTTGTTTCTTTTAATTTGTATTGTCTTTAGATGCTGAAATTTACCTGCTGTCTTTTATAAGTATAGACTGAATAAATACCACAAGAAAGACTCCTCAAGGAAGAGTGGCTTGGGAGTGGCATGATTGCATCACACTGTTCTGTGATGGTCACAGAAAATAAAAGGCAAAGAGCATGAAGTTGCTTGACAGCAAATAGCCTGAGTTTAAATCATGGACTGTTTGTAAGCTGTTCGACCTCGGGCAAGGTCCTTGACCCCTCTGTATCTAGGTTTCTTTTAAGGCTATGCCAAATGTTTAAGTTAGAAGAGAGTCTGCGCATAGTAAGTGCTATGTTAGTGTTTGATACAGATTCACCTTCCAGAAGCAGGAGTTCCAGGAGCCCTCAAGCAGTACTGCCACAGCAACTGCTTCCCTGTCTCATCCGTGAGCTGCGAGGCAGTCTGGCTTCTGTCTAGGCTGCTCTGAGAAGAAAAATCAGCCAGGGACTCTAGAAGTTAATAAGCAACTGATAGCATCATTCGAGCTCACAGCATCCTTTCCTACTCTCCTTTGGAATCTCAAAACAATCCAATGAGGTCTGTATTTTTCTACACTTAAGAGAGAAAGTATGGCCCAATTAACTGCTGATTTAGAGTTACACAGCTAATAAGTGGTAGAGGGTCAGGCAACTATATATTTGAAGAACACTGGGTTTGTTTTGATGCTGCAAGGCTTCTTTAGAAGTTAACTCCAGTTCCTTGTGTCCTGTGTACAAATGATTGTTGTTTAAACAAACCTGCAGAAGCCAAAACCTCTGTACATGCAGTGGCAAGAATAACACGGATGCGGGAAGCAATCAAAAGGATCCTCCAGGTCTGTTTGTCTAGAGCTGTTATTTTTCTGGTGGTTCCAACAGAGAAAAATAATTACCTATACAGTTCCATCTTAGTGTTTTGGAATCCCCCCCCTTCCCACCTTCTGAGCATTTTACTTTTCCTTACAGCCTAGGCTTTGGTCATACCCATGGTTGTGACATTATGCACTGAAAATAGGAAAGGCAAAGATACAAGACTCAGTTCTCTATATTGCTACCCTAAGTCTTGTAAAGTTAAAGCAAACATTTGATATAGGAAGAAATGAAAACTTTGGCTAAAATGATGTATTTAAATAATCAGGATTTCCTTGTCACTTTGCATGCCTGCCTATGCCAGGTAGCTGCCTTCCACACTCTGAAGAGCACAAGAAACCAAACTGAATATTCAAACACTTCTGGAAGTTGCTGAACCATGCAAACTGATCTGTAATTCTAGAGTAGCAGAGCAAATGTATTTTGGTGGGTTTTAGAAACACGAGTTTGGTAGAAACCACAAGGGGAACCTTAAGAGAATCTATGTGTTTATTCACAACTGGCCCTGGTCATAGTGCAAGTTACAGGAAGGCAGAACCTGCCTCAGATGCTTTTGCTGAGAGCACAGCTTACTAGTTTTGCAGTTACTGGACTAATCTCTGAGAGCTACAGAGGCAAATGTGACACAAACTGACTCAACTGTTTTTTTTTCCCCTAGAGAGGGGAAAGTCTGAGTCTGTGATGCTATTAAAATACTAAAGGTCCAGAAGTAAGCATGTAATAAATCGGACAGAGGCAAGATAGGAGATTTCCTTGGAATAATCTCATATCTCTCTATGGTCCCACATACCCTGGCCCTACCATCGAGTCCAGCTTATCTCCCTCTACACCTTACCTAAGCTCCCACCACAGCCAAAATCACCTCTCTCTTCTCACCCCAGATGAGTCACTTTCCTGGCAATCTCTAGTAGAGTGGTCCCTCTTGCCCTGAGTAATAGGCTAAATGGTCTCTCCCCCTTCCCCGAAAGATATATCTACATCCTAGTCCTTGGAACCTGTCAGTGTTATCTTATTTCATTAAAGACATAAGAATCTTGAGATGAGCATCCTGGCTTAATGACCCAAATTCAATGACCAACGTCCTCATGGGAAACACACAGAGAAAAGATAGGCATGTAGGGGCAGGTGTAAGAAGATGGAGGCAGAGATTGGAGTGATGGGGCTACCAGTCAAAGAATTCTGATTCTCCTGGAGCCTGGAAGAGCCAGGAAACACCCTTACAGTGTTTGAATCTGTGTCTCCCCACCCCCCTGCGCCCAGTTCATATGTTGAAGCCCTAACCCTCAACATGACGGCATTTTTAAGTGGGGGGTTATTAGGCTTGGATGAGGGTGGTGCCTTCACGCTGGGATTAATACCATTATGAGAAAGGAGCGACACAGAGCCTCTTGCCATGGGAGCAGACAGCAAGAAGGCAGCTGTCTCCAGGACAGGGACCGGGTTCTCACAGGAGCCGAATCTGCTAGCCCCTTGACCTGGGCTCCCCTCGCAGTCTGTGCCATTTTGTTGCAGTTGCTCACGTTAAAACACACATTCTCCACAGAGCCTCTGGAGGGAGCATAGCCCTGCTAACACCTTAATTTTGGACTTCCAGCCTCCAGAACTGTGAGAGGGCAGATTTCTGTTAAGACACCCAGGTTGTGGTACTTTGTCAGGGTAGCCTCAGAAACCCTTCTTCTCACTCTTTGTCAATGTTTCTTCATGTTCCAGCTCAAGACATTCCACTCAGGTGGATCCAGCCCCACATGAGATCATGCCTGCCTGGGAACAAGAATCTGTAGCGGGTTTGTATGTGTCTCCCATTTGGCATTTACAAGGCTTCGACCTTGTGGTGTTTCTTCATTTTTAATGTCTATTAACTTTTTGGAGGCTAGCACGTGGTTTCATATTTTTGCATCTTAGTACCTGGTGCTAACCTTAGAGACTCCCCTATTAAAAAGAAGCTCAGTTGTAAGTAGAATATAACCTACTTAACAAAAAAGACGTTCCTTCTTTGATTCATAAGGCTCTCCAGGATCTTAACCTGGCGCCAGGTTCTCATGATGAGAGTCAGTTGTTTATACAGAACAATGAAAGAAAGTCACTAATGATTTGGATCAAGGATAAGGATGTTTCTTGTGCTAAACATATGGCACCTTCTCCTATGATTTTTAAATCATGTATGCATTAATTAGTCAGCATGTACTTCTACTTTGATTAATTTCAATTAGCTCTGAAAAAATAGCTTTGGGTGAGCTGGAAAAGAAAACACAGTTATCAGCTAGTGCCATCCAGCAATGGAGTGAGTTTTCTGAAGGAGCGTGGTTACCCTGTCTTTAGAGCACAGAAGTGTTCTATCTGAATACAAAATGTCTTTGTTTCTCTCCAGGGCTCAGACATCAAAGTGGAGATCTCTTTGCTAAGTCCAAAAAAGTATGATTTTTTTTTAAAAAAATTAAAGATAAAATATTGAACAGTTCTAGGAGGTATTTCAAATAAAACCATGTAGAAGTCTTCCCACCTTTGTGCCTCTGGTCCAGCCCCACTCACAGAAGAGTCCCCTTAGAGATTTTCCCTGGTATCACATGTCCTCATGGTGAGCTCCCGCAGCATCTCCTACACTAAGCTGACTGCGACTGTGCAAACAAGCTCATTCCTCAGAAGGGGTAGAGGAAAGGTAATGAGTCAGAGTCAGTGGGCTGAGTTCTGGTCCTCAGAAGTCCTTTACTCATGTTCGTGGTCCTGAGAAGATCATTTCTCTTAGATTCCTCATCTCTAAAATGAGACCCGGGTAGATAACTTCCACATTTCTCCTTTGAACTCTGGGGTTTAAAGAGAAATATTTCATGACTCTATAGGGAATAACAAATCATCACTGTACTCCCTGGAAAAAACTCAGCCGAGACTTGAGTCCCGTGGGTGGACAGAGTGGTCCTGTCCTCTTGGTCAACACACGCGGGTGCTCAGTGCTGGAGTGCGCTGTCAGAGACGGACTCTGCTTGGGAAGAAGTAGGGCTGAGTTTAGGGGAGGCAGTGGCTTCAGATGAACTCTAATACACTTGTAGGTCATCTTGTCCAGAATGGATCTTGAGCAGAAAAGCTCTGTGTGGTCGAATCCCTCAGTAGCACCTCTGCCAGCCTTTGACGAAACTCCCCAGTGACTGAGGAATTTACTCTTTCATAGTCCTTATTTCCGTTATTTTTCATAGCACTAACTATGAGATAATCAAGACAGTCATCCTTTATGCAGAGCTGGAATCCAGGGCCCTATCATTCTTACCATAGGTCCTGGTTTTATACTCAGAGCCTGTCAAGTCAAATCTCAATTCTTCAAGTTGGAAATGAATAAATCCAACCTCGCAAGATTGTGCAAAGATTAAGAGCAGTAATGCACATACGGTGGTTTAGCACACTTCCTGACAGATAATAAATAGTAACATTATTAATGTTAATTACTGTACTTGCTTCATTGGTTTGGTTAACATATTAATATCTACCATGGAGCATTTTTCCCTTTAATTTTAATGAGGCATAATTGACATACAGCACTGTGTAAGTGTGCTGGCCTAGAGTATGAGAGTGGACCTGTCATGCAACAGCAGCAACAACAGCCTCACCTGTGCAGGTGCAGAAGGTCCGGCCTCGATCCAGCTCTACAAACCTGAACTCTTATGTTTCGACAAGGTCTTCGGTGACTGGTATACTCGCTCTAGTTGAGAAGCACTGCATCAGATCACATACCCCCACCTGACCTCCCAACTCTGTTTTTTTAATTACTCCATCAGGCCTGTTGGTGTTCGAAAAATCTTAGTTGAGAAAGAAACAAGTGACAAGAAGCAACAACAACTCCAAGTCTCAGTGATAGAAATACAAGTCCAGAATTGGTCTGACGTCAGTTGAAGCTCTTACTATATTAACTGGAAATCTATTGCCAAGGATTTCCAGGTGTTCATAGTACAGTCATAAAATATATGATCCTGAGGCTTTAGAAGATTACTCATGCCTTTCAAGTCATGTTAAAGTATGTGCCACATGGTTTAAGGCTGGGGATTGCCTTGTGATTTTAAAAACCTGATTAACAGACTAAATAAAACAACCCACTTTCCAGTCACGCCAGATAGAGGCAACCACAAAACTTCCCTCCACAACACTCTTCAGCTGCAGGAAGAATGAAGGTTGTCAATGGTTTTCTATTTCTGACATCACTGCAAGGGCAGTGACTGAGAAGCCAGCATTTGAAAGGTGCAGAGGATGTGTGCGCTGTGGAAACAGCTGTGCTTGAAGGAAACACTTTCAGTCCGTGTACTCAGCAGTATGGAAATGAACTTTGCCAGCTAATGAGCACGAATAAACGCTTAGCTGCCTTCCCCCCACAAAGCAGCTTTCTATATTTGGTACTTTCAGATGTTCAGTATAACAGACTGAATTTAATGCCAGATGACAGTGCCAGACTGACTTCAGTTAAACTTAAGCAAAGACCTTAAGAAGCTGCTTCCCCCAGCCTGTCCTGTTTCTCTCTCCACCTGATAGTCACAGGGAGCTCTAAGCCCAACAACCCGAGGGCAGGACATCAGCCCAGCTGCGGTGGCTAAGTCAGCAGGGCTGTGATCCCTGGGGGCATGGGTCCACCCGCGCCATTCATCTCAGGGCACTCAGCTCAAGGTGTGCAGCCTCTTTCTGGGTCACAGAGGGCGTGAGGCATGGGGAAGCCACACCCTACCTCCTGGAGCCTTTCAGTTCAGTTTGGTTCAGTCGCTCAGTCATGTCCGACTCTTTGCGACCCCGTGAATCACAGCACACCAGGCCTCCCTGTCCATCACCAACTTCCAGAGTTCACTCACACTCACGTCCATCGAGTCGGTGATGCCATCCAGCCATCTCATCCTCTGTCGTCCCCTTCTCTTCCTGCCCCCAATCCCTCCCAGCATCAGAGTCTTTTCCAATGAGTCAACTCTTCGCATGAGGTGGCCAAAGTATTGGAGTTTCAGTTTTAGCATCATTCCTTCCAAAGAAATCCCAGGGCTGATCTCCTTCAGAATGGACTGGTTGGATCTCCTTGCAGGCCAGGGGACTCTCAAGCGTCTTCTCCAACACCACAGTTCAAAAGCATCAATTCTTCGGCGCTCAGCCTTCTTCACAGTCCAATTCTCACATCCATACACAACCACTGGAAAAACCATAGCCTTGACTAGATGGACCTTTGTTGGCGAAGTAATGTCTCTGCTTTTCAATATGCTATCTCTGCTTTTTCTGTCCTGGGCTCCAATTCACTCCCATCCAGTTCATGTTGTTATAGCCCCTTGCTCCTCACACTCATTGGTTCAGCAGATATTTATTTAGGGCCTCTGTGTCACAGGTAGTGAGACTGTAAGAAATAAGCCCCAGTTTCGGTCCTCATGGTATTCACATTCTAGCCAGGGAGACAGACAAGTGCAAGTGCTGAGAAGGGAGACAGTTTCTGTCCCGAGGAGGAGGTGGTATGGGGCTAAGTGAGAAAGCATTGGGCTGAGAAGCAGGTGGGGCAGGCATTCCAGATACAAGCAAGGGATTGAGCAAAGCCTTGACAGCGTTAAATCCCACAGGCTGATTTCCTACCCCATTCAGGAGGACGCAGGATGGGTGACATGGCAGCTCTGCTGAGGATCCCAGCCCCGCTTGTCTCTACCCATAGGGTAGGGCTTTATAACTCTTTCAGATGCCTTTGGATCTTGAATTTAGCCATCACTTCCCTGGTGGCTCAGACAGTAAAAGTGTCTGCCTATAATGCTGGGGACCCAGGTTCGATCCCTGGGTCAGGAAGATGCCCTGGAGAAGGAAATGGCAATTCACTCCAGTACTCTTGCCTGGAAAATCCCATGGACGGAGGAGCCTGGTAGGCTTCAGTCCACAGGGTAGCAAAGAGTCGGACACAACTGAGCGACTTCACTTTCACTTTCCCCCACTCCAACCCCGCTCCCTCCCCAACTGCCGCCCCATGGCGTTTACTCCTGATTAATTATTAGAATATGCATATTTAAATTACAGTAGAATGTACAGTGTACAACAGTATGGAGCAGAATGATTGAAAATATAGTTTTTGTAGTCCATTGACTCTACAACATTGGGGGAGTTACCTAATTCTCTTCCTTGGTTTCCACATTCAATAAATACTGTTTCCAAGGAAGGTTAAGAGAGGAGATGAAAGTTAAGGGAAGGGGATTTTTAGGGAAGTGAAACTATTTTGTTATTATAATGGTGGATATAATCGTATGAACATTATGTGTTTGACAGAACTCTTAGAACTGTATGCCACAAAGAGTGACTCCCTAGTATAAACTATGGACTTTAGTTAATAATGATGTAGTTCATCTACTTATAAAAAATGTGCCACACCAATATAAGACATTAATAACGGAGAAAACTGTGTTTGGGAAAGTGAGTGAAAGTCGCTCAGTCGTGTCCTACTCTTTGTGACCCCATAGACTATACAGTCCATGGAATTCTCCAGGCCAGAATACTGGAGTGGGTAGCCTTTCCTTTCTCCAGGGAATCTTCCCAACCCAGGGATAGAACCAGGACTCCCGCATTGCTGGCAGATTCTTTACCAGCTGAGCCACCAGGGAAGCCCAAGAATACTGGAGTGGGTAGCTTATCCCTTCTCCAGGGGATCTTCCCTACCCAGGAATCGAACCGGGGTCTCCTGCATTGCAGGCGGATTCTTTACCAGCTGAGCTATCAGGGGAACCCATGGACAGCAACACTGCTATAATTTACAGTAATACATGATTGATGTAGTTTGGGTAATTTAGGAATTTCATGGGAAGAGATAGACACTGAGCTAAAATCTTGAAGCTTTTGTATGGGTGGAAAAGAGCATGAGAAGATTCTGAGAGGCTGGAATAATACGAGTAAGCCACAGAAGTGAAAATGACAGATATGTTGTATTCATTTTTTCATTGCATGGAGGGTAGGACCTGATGGGGTATCATAGAAGTGGGGTGTCTTAGAAAGTGAGGTTTGATGGAGTGGTGGGTGGTAATGTAGAAACAGGGAAAGGGACATGGAAGATACACACTTTGAAGATGAAACCAAAAGGACTGACTTGTAAAAATGATCAAGCCCTTATAGTTTCAAAGTGATTTTGCTACATTGTTCTCTGGCCTGGCATTCCTTCTCACAGAATTGATGTCAAGATCAGCAGTGATCTTTAACCCCATCATACTAATGTCCCCTTTTGTGACCAATGTTTCAATGAACCTTTAACACTCAAGTGAAACTGATTTTTCACCTAATGTATTTGCACACATAATTTTGAAAATGTTAACAAAGTGCTTTGTTATAAATAAAGGCAACTTCAGAGAAAGTGGTTAATGTTAAGGTGTACATTACAATGTGTAAAAGCCCAGACATGACTACACTAGAAGATGTGATGGAGTAGTCAGGTACCCCTATACATGGGGTGACAGCTGCTAATACAGACCCATAGAGATGCAGAGTCGTGTCCGACTCTGTGCGACCCCATAGACGGCAGCCCACCAGGCTCCCCCGTCCCAGAGATGCATTAATAACTCATATAACACAAGCAACACGACTGTCGCTGATGTCAGTGATTCTGCATAAAGGTGGGTGACTGTTGGTAAAGTCCCAAACAGGAGAAAGTACAATCTTATCTGTTACTTAGCAGTTGCATTCCCAAGAATTCAGAGTGTGCTAAAAAGCATGCAAAAATACGTTGGCAAGTATAAACAGGTTTCACCTATGAAAATGTCACTGTGCACTTTGGAAACTCTTCCAGATGTTGGGACGAGTTGTTTTATTGTGCAAGACTGAGGCATTTCAGGACATCTAACATCCCAGGTCCCGAGGCATTTCAGGACATCTAACATCCCAAGTCCCCAGCCATCAGATGCTAGAGATTCCACCCCCACCCCATCACTTTGACAATTAAAAATGCCCCCAAGGTTTCACAGCCTAAGGGAACAGTACTGCCTCTATTGAGAACCACTGGCTGGATGCTGGCTGTCAGATTTCAGCCTCATGACTTCAGGATGGTGAAAGATAAGGAAGCTGGAAGTGGGAGAGGATTGGGAGGTTGAGCCAGAAAAGGTGCTGGCTGCAGTGCTGTCTCCCTCTGTCAAGGAGAGCCTTCACTTTCTTAAATTCTTTAGATCTGCCTCTTCCAGCCTGGTAAGAGTTTCATGTCCTGAGCCCAGATAGAAGATGAAGTGAGGGGGAAAAAGATGATGTTTCGTAGTAATAAATGTGAACCCTGTCTGGCTTATTCAAGAGTCAACAAACCAAATCTGATCCCCTGCCCGCCACACATGCTGATTGTTAGATGTATACTGTGTCTCAGTTCGGGAGAAATCTAGTTCTAACATGAATCCTTGAAACATTTTTTGAAATTTAATCCTTGTTATCTTTTAAACAAGCATGATCTCATTCCATTTCTTTTCTTTTCCAGTTTTGTTACGTATGAAGTAACATCTAATCCCTCTCGGCATTCACATTTTGCACGATTGAATGTCTTGAGCAAATGTGCATGGTGGTCTAGCACATCTCGGTATTAGCACTCTGCGTGCTGCCTGGGAGTCTTAAGCAAAGCAAAGGAGCTTAATTTCTTTGGAGTACTTTTCAGAGAATTTTGAGCTTTAGGTTTCCTTTAACAAGGACACCTTCTTTCTCAAGTTTCTTTCTCAAGTGTGATTGTGCTGTATTTTACTTGTAAAGAGTCGTTTGGCCCAGAGGTATTGTTGTTGCTGTTTAGTTGCTCAGTCATGTCTGACTCTTTGCAGCCCCATGGAGTGCAGCATGCCAGGCTTCCCGTCCTTCACTCTCTCCCGGAGCTTGGTCAAACTCATGTCCGTTGAGTCAGTGATGCCATTCAACCATCTTGTCCTCTGTCATCCCCTTCTCATCCTGCCTTCAATCTTTCCCAGCATCATGGCCTTTTCTAATGAGTCAGCTCTTTGCATCAGGTGGCCAAAATATTGGAACTTCAGCTCCTTCAGCATCAGTCCTTCCGATGAATATTCAGGATTGATTTCCTTAGGATTGACTGGTTTGATCTCGCAGTCCAAGGGACTCTCAAGAGTCTTCTCCAACACCACAGATCAAAAGCATCGATTTTCATCTCCTTTCACGGAGAGTTATGGTCCAACTCTCACATCCATACATGACTACTGGAAAAATCATAGATTTGACTATACAGACCTTTGTTGGTACACTTCAGATGCAAGCCAGTGAATGATATTCCAACAACATTAATCTGTTTGCAGCCTTATTCCAGGACCAGGTTTATCCATTTGTCAATCAGATGCATAGTATTCACTGGACAGCAGATTAGGCATATGAGGAAATAAAAACTAAACTAGACACTTCACACCCTCAAAGAGTCTGTTATCCATCTAGGGATGATAAAACCTTGCATATACTATCATAAGTAGGCGAAAGGTAAGATGAAATACTTGTGGAGTTTCTAGGGATGAAATAGTGCTTTCTTCTGAAGAGGCTTCCTAGAAGAGGTTAAATTTTTAACTTGATGATTTTGAAGATTCATTAAAATCTTGACGTGCAAGACACTTTTTGAGGACTGGTTTTTTGAGCTGAAATAAATGTGAGCAGAATATTTGTGTGTGTGTGGCTTCTCATTACTTAATATTATGCATTCTCCTCTATTGATTGTCTGAATGTAAGTATGAATGACTTTTTAAAAATTTAAGTGACTTGAACTAATTAGTAATAATTGCTATAAAGAATCTCATTTGAAATTGCTACCTTTCTGAAAAAGTCCACTAATTTAAGAGTTGAGTCTAAGTTTTGCTTTTTCTGTTGAAGAATTCAACTTTTACAACTCCAGATACTGGAATACCAATGCTATGTTTCAAAATTCTGAGGTGTAGCTTTAGCCTTATTCATAGTAAAATGCAATCAGACATAAGGCAGATCTTTGGGGACGGTTATACAAAGGGAGTTCAGCCACTAAAATAGGAAAGTGTTCTGGCCACCAGGGGTTTTTCGTGTATTGAACTTGAGGACAACACAGAAACTGAGCCGGAGCACCCAGGACTGCCTGTGGTTCCACGCCCTCCCCGTCTTTCTCCTAGGACTTGGGTCCAATTGCTTCTGCTCCCAGGTTATTAAGGTCCATCTCTCAACCCCTCTGGCCTCTGTCTGTACCACTTTCCTGTGGGCTGGAGATTTGACTAAGAGCAAGTTATTCAACATGAAATTTGGCCAGATGACACATTTGTCTCTTGAAGAGCTATCTGTGCCCCAGTTTTTATTGCAGCATTATTTACAATAGACATGGCATGGAAACAATCTAAGTGCTCACTGGATGAGTGAGTGGATAAAGAAAATGTGAGATGTATATGTATCCCATGGAAATGTTAGCATCCATATATTCCATATATGTACATACATACACATACAATGGGATGTTATTCAGCCATTAAAAAGGCCTGCCTTTCATGACAACATGAATGGAGCTTGAGGGCATTATACTAAGGGAAATAAATCAGAGAAAGACAAATACTGCATGTTTTCACTTATATTCAGAATCTAAAGATGTGGAGCTCATAGAAGGAGAGAGTAGAATGGTGGCTGTCAGGGTGGGGTGGAGGGCGGAGGGAATGGGGAGATATTGGTTAATGGTACAAATTCCTAGCCATAAGATGAATATGCTCTGAGGAGCCAATGTATAGCTTGGTGACTATAATTAACAGTACCATATACTTGAAAGTTATTAAGAGAGTAGATCTTAAATGTTATCACCACACACACACACACAAACAGTAATTATGTGAGGGAATAGAAGTGTATCAAATCACCTTATTGTACATCTTAAAGCTTCATATATTATAGGTCAGTAATAGCTCAGTAAACCTGAGAGGGGAAAGGCATGTTTGTCAAAATTAAAATATCCTGTGTTAGAAATGTTTTCTCTTTGATCTGGATGGTAGGTATAGGTTTATAAATTCTTCAAATTGTGGTCTTAAGATTTGTGCATATGTTATATCGCAACAAAAGATAATAACAATAAAAAATTTAAAAACCACTGAAGTGTTGCCAATTTTGGTCTACCTTGGGATAATTTTGCAATGAATATGTGCATTTTCAAGCCTTTGAAAATAACTTTTTAGAACTTTTAGTGTTTTTCTTTAGTATTCCTTAAAAAAATTTTTTTTAGCCAATTAGTTGAAATAACCTAAACAGCTGACAGTGACAGATTTATTATAATAACTATTTATCCCCCCAAATTGCAAACAGCTTAGTAGAGCAAAAATTGTACCATCCTCCACACTGCCCCCACCCCAAGTTTTTTAAACAAAAGAAGAGAAAATTTCTGGGAAAAGAGGATGCAAATATGTGTTGCAGAACCACCTTTTTGGTGCTTCTAGATTTCCAACAATTTAAATACCTAGAATTTGGGGATAGTGTGCCCAAATCATTATTTCAAACAACTCGTCATGTTTACCAACACGACACAGTCTCATGCTTTGGGGCCAATTTTCTCAGCCACCCCATCCCTCCTGCCCAGTTTTCATCTTGATGTCTATAGCTTTGGGTTCAAATTTAGACTGGTCTAGTAGTGAGTGAAAATAGCTGATGATGTCAAGGGAACAAAAATAGAATTTACAGCAAAATCCTTACCTTTAGCTGTGGTTGTCAAGGTTCAAGCACCAGAAGAGGAAGAGACATTCTTTGCTGAGAGAGAGCTCCTGAAAAACAGACAAATTTGATGCCACTAAATTGTAGCATTAAATCTATAAAGTCTAAGAACTGTACATAAATTAAGCCTGGATTTCTTTTCCCCAGCACACCCAGCCAATCTCATCATCTTAGATGGATTTACAAATGGGATCAAGTGCTTCTTAATGTTTCTATTGGATATATATGTATATATTGAGCCTGATACTCATTTAAAGATAATCATTGAGCCCGAACTCTTTCATTGGAACAGGACAGCTGGGAAGTGGTAGAAGGACTGAGGGGAGAGATGAATTACACCCAAGAGCCACCAATACAGAAAGGATTTTTGCTGAAAAAGAGAAAATGGCCCTTGAAAGGGTGGCATAAGGTAAGAACTGGCTTGGGACTCACCTTTGTTTGCACCCACTTTCCCTACTCAGGCCCTGTTCTTAGGTGTGTATATTTAATTTGAGGCTAAGCAAGGAGACCAAGAGAAAGACATTTAAATAGAATATTTTAATGAATTCTACTTTGTTCCCCACAGAGATTCTTCTATCTGGACAAAGGAATCTTGAAATATGCCAAGAACCAAACTGACGTAAGTGGTCTTAATCCAGCATGCTATTGAAGAATTCTCCAGGGCTAGTCATGTTGTATGAAAGGAGAGAAGGTTAGCACTTCCCTTGATGAGGATGGAAGAGGCTCTTGAGCCTGACAACATGCATATGATTAAGGCATTGCCACCTACTCCATGGCATCTAACCACTGGTGTCGCAAAGAGTCGGATGCGACTGGGCAACTGCACAACAATATAGTGGCTCAATCGGTAAAGAATCTGCCCACAGTGCTGGAGACCCAGGTTCTATCCCTGGGTCAGGAACATCCCTGGAGGAGGAAATGGCAGCTCACTCCAGCATTCTTGCCTGGAGAATCCTCATGGACAGAGAAGCCTGGAGGGCTACAGTCCATGGGGCTGCAGAGTCAGACCCAACTGAGCAGCTGAGCATGCACACAGTGGTTGTAGGATGAGACTGTCCATTTGGGACTGCGTTTCCCTAGCTGGAAACCATGAGGGTGGTGGTGTTTCTCTCTCAGGGAACAGAGGTGCCTGTTCCCTTCTGTCTCCTCTCTAGGTTCTGCGTGGGCTCAGTTCACCCACCAAGTGGAGGTGTGAGGGCCCCTCTCAATAGTCTACTGGGCATCCAGCTCTGGGTTGTGGTCTTAGGGTTGCACTGTGGGGTGCTCTGAGTGGGGACAGACCTCTTCCCATTGAGGTAACAGGAACAAAACACAGGACGTGTCCTCCCACTATTATGGGGACTGAGGGGTTTAGTGGGGAAAGTCCTTGGTGAAGGTGACAGGAGATTCCCCTGTGTGGACACCAGGCAAGCGGCCCACCGGGGCTCAGGATAACTGCTGGTCCTGCCTGCACGAGAGTCCCTCTCTCACCCAGCGCTTCTCTGCTCCTGCCTTCCTCTTTCACGGTGCTCACCCTGTAGGGGTACCTGCAGAAATGTGCCATAGTGCCTGACCCACAGTGGCCTGTCTTAGCTTCCTTACTCCTCTTTTAATTTTTATGTTTTACTCAGCTTAAAACATTTTTTGTTTAATTAATTTTTATTGGAGTATAGTCGATTTATAATGCCGTGTTTCTGCTGTACAGCACAGTGAATCAGTTAGACATGCACCCATACTGTTTTAGATTCTATTCCCACATAGGTCATTACAGAGTATTGAGTTCCCTGGCTGTACAGTAGGTTCTTTCTAGTTATTTATATATAGTGTATATGTCAGTCCCAACCTCCCAATTTCCCATCCCCCCGCACTTCCCCCTTGTAACCATATTACTCAGCCATGAAAAAGAAAGGAATAATGCCATTTGCAGCCAATGAATGAACCTAGAGATGGTCATACTGAGTGAAGTAAGTCAGATAGACAAAGACAAATATCATGATCGTATTATATTGCTTATATGTGGAATCTAAAAAATGAGTACAGATGAAACTAATACAAAACAGAAATAGAGTCACAGAGGTAGAAAACGAAGTTACTCCTCTTCTAAAATCACTTCCAAATGAATTTAGACCCCAGAAATCCTGCAGGAAGCAGTGCCATTAACAGGTGAATTCACTGCTGTGGGAGTCAGTCCGCTTTCCTCACCTTCTGCTTGTTACTTAATCCTCTGCAATCCGGTCTTCCCTTTAGGTTAAGCAGGATGACGCATACACAGCACTCAGCTCAGCGCTGGCTCACACTAAGTGCTGGAGAAATGTGGCTGTTGTGTTTACTATTAGTGGGTGTGGAAGGGGAGGGAGAGGGAAAGGAGTGTCAAGGATGTTCGGGTGGTTTTTAACACTGCGGTTCTCATGGGGGCCCCTGCGTGCCCCTGCAGATAGAGAGAGAGAAGCTGCATGGCTGCATTGACGTCGGGCTCTCGGTGATGTCTGTGAAGAAGTCATCCAAGTGCATAGACCTGGATACCGAGGAGCACATTTACCATCTGAAGGTGAGACTGCTGCCCAGGCGCTATCTCCCTTTGCACAGATCCTTCATGTTGCAAAGGAATCGTCAGTTACAGTACCACTGGTGATGCCTGGTGAATTTCAGAACATCCAGCCAATGTGTAGAAGATCTTCATTAGGAAAGTATTTCTAAGGATGCTATTGCTATCTGGATGAGACAGTTCTTCATTGTGCAGGAGAGTCTCTCACACTGGGACCCAATAAAATAAATTCAACATCCTTGTCTCTTCTCCCTCATATCTGGCCTCCATTGTGACTGTGACATCAGTAACCAAAAAAAAAACTTCATGTTTTCAAATACAAACGCGCTCTACTCCCAGGCAGTACCATCTTTAGTGAAGAGCCATTTGCCATAGAATAAAATATGTTTCCTGAAATATAATATGATCTTTAGTCTGTGAAGCTCTGGCTTACAACGCCAACTAACTTTACAGGGATTAAAATTCTCATACCACAGTGATGTTAAAAAATTTTCCCCTAAAGGACAGGTCTCTAAATAGTGTCTCTGAAATGGAGTGTTTCACTCCATTCTTCTGCCCCTTCTGCTGCAGATTGTATAGATAATTAAAATCATGAAGCAAGAGCTTTGGAGATCCAGATCTGGTTCAGATCTTAAGCACCTGACTACTTACTTGCTCTCAGCCTTTGACAAATTATTGAATCTCTGAAAGTCTTAGTTTTCTCACCACTTCCCGCCCCCACAATGGGAACTACTTTGCTCATCTTGTGGAGCTGAATGTAGAAAACTTGATGTAATTCCTGACCCACTGTAAGCTCAATAGGTTCATTTATTATATATAATTATTAGATGTTACCCGAGGATTAGAAATTAATTTAGAAAACGTAGGAGTCCTTTCTTACTTGGACAAATTACTTGGAATATTGGGAATGGGGGCTGAGAGTTAGGAAAATAAAAGCATGAGATTGAGATCTTCACATCTTAGTGTATCCCTGTCCTCCCCATGACATGTCTGTGGTACTTGGGCAAATACATGTTTAGCACATACATATAGTTGAGGGACTGCCCAGGACAGTCAAATCTATATTGTTTTTTAAGCCTAAGCCCCTGTGCTTATGGGTGTAATAATTGTTTAGAGCAGGGTTTCTCACCTTCAGCACATCTGGAGGGTGGGCTGGAAACTTCTTTGCCATGGGGGCCTGTCTTGTGCATTGTAGGATGCCCTGGCCTACCCCCAGTAGATGTCAGTAACAGCCCTCTTCTAATTATCACAACCCCCATATGTCTACAGATGTCATCAAACATCCCCTGGGCTGGTCACAATACCCTTGACTAAGAATAACTAATGTGAATCAAAGGAGGGAGAGACCTGTAATCTTTTTTTAAAAAAGATTTTTAAAAAAATCTTTGACGGTTTACCACTTCAGTGGTAAACCTCCTCTCAAATAATTTCTCTATTCTAGTTAACAAAGTAAAAGCAATGATTAATTCCTAATTTTTAAAGAACTAGAATGCCTCAACATACATCAAATGCTAATATCATGATAAACGCTGGTTAATATTTCTCTGTGTTGATTCACTTCCAGTTCTGTTTGTGTTTCCTGTCCACTCTGACCATCAGTTGTGCCTGTGAGAGCGGGTGTGTGGACTCGTCTGACGTCCTGGCTGATGGTCTCAGAGTCGGACAGTTTCTAATGTGAGCCATCCAGTCCCAGTCTCTCCCTTTATCACAGAAGGGGGTCTGGGCAGCAGAGAGTCGCGTAGCTGTGCACTCGCAGTCCTGTGACTGCCTAAGGGGCTAACGCAGAACCCTGGTCAGTTATTTAAGAAAGTGCTTTTGTTCTTCTGCCTCGTTTAACCCAGTTAAAAAATGGGTCAAGAGGAATGCTCTGGTCACTGATTTTTAATGGCCTCTGATAGTAGACTAGTACAAAGAATGACACAGGATTCCTATAAAATGCCCAGTAGCAAGGTCTGGGAAATGAAGTACATTTCAAGAACATAATTTAAAGGAGACAAATAGATGTGAGTCTGTGTTGCTTCTACCTGTAAATGGCATGTCCAGTAGAACCTGGTGGGGTTTCATGTCTTGTGTGTATTTGTAACCAACACAACAAATACAGATGTCGACCAAACACTTCCTAAATGAAGGATGTTTCTGACATTTATTTCCACATCCTTGCTCTCAGTAACAGCTTTAGTAAAGATTTTAACTGAATTGACCTGGATTTTTCTTCTTGGAAGTTAACCTACTGAGTATTCTTTTAGAGTCATTTATATTGCCTTTTCATGAGTCTCTGTTTTCTCATATATAGATGTCTGTCACTTTTCATTTTGAAAGTATTAATGCACCATCATACATACATAGAAGTATTGACTATTAAGAGATATTTATGGTGCATAGGTGCTTCATATATTCTTTTTAGTACTTTTATGCACATTTGATGTATTTTATAATAGTTACTGCATACAAACATTACTCTTCATAGAAATTATACATTGATAGTCAATCATGGAGAGAATGGCTAAAAGTTTGTGTTTGTGTGTTTGAAAAATCCTGGAAATCACTGATAATACTTTATCCCATTTTTGTTTTCTAAGAGTGGGAGAAATGTTCTTGTAAATAACCTTCACATTCATTAACATCTATTCCTCAGTAGCATTTCGTTATCAGAGAAGATGAACAAGGTTAAATATTTCAAAAGAATTTATTCATTCTCTCCAGTTCAGAGAAGATTGATCTGAAAAGTCTGAATTAGAAAAGAGGTTTTTTATTAATAAAAAATGGTGTAATGTTTTCAGTGGGGATATGAGAAATGGGGACAGGAGAACTTGGAACTGCTTTAAGAGATGGATAAATATCCTTTTTTCTAATTCTTTTTTCTTCTTGTAAGAGATGGATAAATATAAATTTCAACTTGTTTGTGGCTTAATGTAAGACATAATAATAGCATAACAGTTGGCTCTTTCATAGAATGCTTAAATATGGAGTTTATGAAGACCATTCTTGCTTTCCATCTCCTACTCCATAGACTTGTTCCATAGACTAGACGAATGTAACGAAGTAAACAAATCGGTACTTCCACACTTCTACATGTGTCAGCGTGAAGAGGTGCCAGGAATGACCTCAATGGGATGACTGTTTCTTAGATGAGTGATACTCTTGTGTCCTTTCGACCCCACACAATCTAGGTAAAGTCAGAGGACATCTTTGATGAGTGGGTATCCAAACTCCGCCACCACAGAATGTACCGTCAGAATGAAATCGCCATGTTTCCGCACGAAGTTAATCATTTTTTCCCAGGATCTGCAGTCACAGACTCTGGTCCTGGGGTCATGGACACCGTTTCAAGTAGGAAGGTAATGATTTGCCCATAATGAATCTAAGGGAAATAGGTGGCTTTGTGGCGGGGAGTCTGCTCTTGAGGGCAGTGTCTGAGGAAGAAGAGGCTTACAGGGAGGAACAGAATGAGTTTGATCTAGGATTTTATTTGTCTGGGTGTCCCCTCAGTCAGAGCCAGGGCCAGAGGAGCATCTATTAATGCAACGATCATAACTGAAGAAGAGCATGTACAGAGGGATTTAACATCCTAACCCTCCCTTGATCACTTTGACTTTAGTTTGCTTTCTGGCTGTAAACTGCAGGAGATACATTTATAGTCATACAGAACCACACAATCTTTCCCAACATTTGTGTCATCTTTTCATATGGTTATCATTTGGCAGGAGGAGAATTCAGGGGCCTGTAGCACGGTGTGGCCACATGGGTGACAGCTGGAGCTCTCAGGGTCTCTGATGAAGTGCTTTGCTGGAAGCTTCTTCCTCATGGGCAGACGGCTTCCATTAGCAACTGGCCCACTTTATTATCCTTTCCCCTAAAGTGTTCCCACCAGGCTCTGTTTTCATTTATAATGTGCTTTTGTCATCTGTGGAACAGCGTAGCAGTATATCAAAGCAGAATTCGTTTCAAACCGGAAGCAATTTATCATTTTCTTGTGGTGGTGAGACTCGAGTTCCATTATGGTTACAGTCTTCAGAGGACATGGAAAAATGCTCCAAAGGTAGAGTGACTCAAAACCTCTGCTTCTTTCTGTTGAAAACCTCTGCTCTTAGATTTTCCTGATTTCGTTTATACTCCAGGTGAATTTATATTCTCTCTCTAGACTGGTCTGTGTTCCCTGTCAGATTTTGCTTATGAAGATCTGCACTCATGATAAACAAAAGACACTCTCTTTTAGAGTTTTATGTCTTCCCTTGGGTGTGTGTGTGAGTAGGTTTCCTTTTCTGTTCTTTAAGCAGCGATGCCCAATTTCCACATAGACTGCTAAATCACAGAATCCAGGGTTTAAGTGCCAAAAATGATTCTGATGCGCATCCAAGAACTTGTAAATCACTGTCCAGAGGTGAGTGGGTGAATCAAATGGAGATTCCTCGCCAAACAGGTGTTCTCTACCCTGGCTGCACATTAGAATTACAAGAGAGCTTTTAAAATGCCAGGATACCCATGCTCAGGCCCCTCTCCCAGAGAATCCCTTTAAATTAGTGCAGGGTGGGGCCCTGGCATCACTAGTTTTTCACAATTTCCAAACTGATTCTGGTAAGGAGCCACTCTTGATATACGGAAGCTCAGTGTTCTTAACCTTAGTTAAGAATCACCTATGGAACTAAAAAAGAAGTCACCAGTGAGGTTGGGAGTATTCTAATTTAATTGACCAGGGATGAGACTTTGACATAGGTAATTTTAAGAACCTCACCAGTTGATTTTTAAAACGTAGCCACAATTAAGAACCACTATCAGAGAACGATGCCTGAAAATTGTATTTTTCTCTGTTGAATGCAGATAGGATCACATCTGGGGCCATAAAATGTTGCGTTCTCAATAAATATGAGCGATAAAAGCACTCTGCCTTTATCAACTTATTTGACTCAAATGTCCTGTGAGCTCAGAATATCATGATCGCCTCATGGACTGTAGCCTGCCAGTCTGTGGGATTTTTCAGGCAAGAATAGCAGAGTGAGTTGCCATTTCCTACTCCAGGGGGTCTTCCCCACCCAAGTATTGAACCCCCATCTCCTGCATTGGCAGGTGGATCCTTTGGCACTAGTGCCACCAGAGAAGCCTGTGAGGAAACTGAGACCCAGAGAAGGGTAATTTGGCCACGGTTCAGTTCATTAAGTACATTCAGATGGAGGCAGCCTGGTTCTCTAGATCTATGCCCTTAACCACAAGTCTACTGCCTCTCCTATAAAAACGGAAGTAAAATTTCCTAGCTTTACATATGTAAGAGCAAATATAGATAAATGAGAAAAATGGCTGGCACTAGTACAGTGAAGGTTGAACGCAAGACGAGTGGCTCCTATTTCTCCTCTTGTTTCCCCCTGCAGACCTGGCGCACTGTCACTCCTACCTGCTGGAGATGAGCCAGCTCCTGCAAAGTATGGACATCCTGCATCGGACATATTCTGCACCAGCTATCAATGCCATCCAGGTCAGCCAGAGCCCATTTCTGTTTGCCTGCTGGCACCTCTTAGGCTTTCCTCTCTCCTCCCAGGCTTTCACTAACAGGGAAGTTTTTCTGGCTGGTTGCTTCAGCCAAATTCAAGGGGATGGAGTTGGTCACTCTGGTGTGTGTCTTTCCCTATTGGTTTGGTGCATCTTACTGTCTGTGCTCTCTTTCCTGTTTTAAAACAAAGGGTGGAGCTTTTGAAAGTCCCAAAAAGGAAAAAAGATCACACAGGAGGTGGCGGTCCAGAGCTCTTGGCAAAGAAGCTAAAGGAATGCTGCAGGTAACCCTTGCTTCCCCCTCCAGGCTGGTTTCCTCAGGGACACAAGCTGGGGTCCATAGAAAAGTGACTATGTTGTAGTTACTCTCAGATACCCTGTGCAGAGACAGGAATTCAGTCACTTGGGTTTTCTGAATACTAAAATAAGCATGTCATGCATATTGAGTAAGGGAAAAATGGGATGCAGTTGGAGCGACTGCAGTCATTTCTAGGGTTTTGGTTTTCCCTTCTTTACTGCTTAGCCTGCCTGCTCTCTTCCCCACTGGGGTGTGCACCTTGATTTCTGGCTGCTGTGCTTGTGTGCTCTGTCCCACCTTTTCTGTGGCTCAGTGGACTCACCATCCCTCCGAGCCCACTGGCCAGAGTCTTCGGGAGCAGGACATCATATAGACTGTCTCTTCTCTCCAACCTTCCCACCTTCCATCAGAAGTTCACTGCATAACACTAACTGCTGACTTTTCAAATGCACAGCTAAGCCAAGATTTGCAGCTCAGTCATTATATATTAAATTTCAGCATTATTAGGGTCAAAATAAATCAGGAACTTACAGAAACTGTTATACTCTTATGTAACTCTGGTTTAAAGCACTTTATGGATTGAATTGAAATACTTTCAAAGCAAAGAGAGATTTGTGTTCAAAACATCTGAGAAAGTGATTTGTTTTGTGGAAGCACCAGGTGGTAATAAAGAAAACATTTTTAAACCTACTCCATTAACTATTAATATTAGCAACCTAGATCCTGGGTGATTATTGCAAGGAGGAAGGAATTGAATATAAATGAGAAAGAGCCTGGCCACTTTAGCTGTCATTTTAAACCTATAGCTTTAAAGTTATGATCATCTCCAATTAAAAATGTGATTTCTCACTCAATTGTATTTCATAAGAAGCCAGTGGAAGTTGCCATGGCAAGTGTTTTCCTATTGAAAGTTATCACTCAATTAAAAAAAAATGTTCTGTAGAATGTTCTTTTTCTCTACTTTCCAATCTTAGAAACAAGTGAATAGTCTAAGCAACTCACATCTAAAAAGTAATATCCCCCTTTGGTGTCACTTCAGGTACCTAAGCCTTTTTCTGGCCCAATAAGACTGCATTCCTCCAATCCTAATTTGTCTACACTAGATTTTGGAGAAGAGAAAAATTATTCTGATGGCTCTGAAACCTCATCAGAGTTTTCTAAAATGCAAGAGGATCTGTGTCATATTGCCCATAAAGGTAAATGAGTTTTCTTTCTTTTTTGTGTTTCTTTCTTCCAGTGTGTTTGATGAAAGTATTATGTGCTTGTCTGAATGTGGGAAAGTCCTTGGAGAAGGGACTCTTAGTTGGTTCATTTTCTGCTCTATTAGGATTTCAGTTCAGTTCAGTTGCTCAGTCGTGTCGACTCTTTGCGACCCCATGAATTGCAGCACGCCAGGCCTCCCTGTCCATCACCAACTCCTGGAGTTCACCCAAACTCATGTCCATTGAGTCAGTGATGCCATCCAGCCATCTCATCCTCTGTCGTCCCCTTCTCCTCCTGCCCCCAATCCCTCCTAGCATCAGAGTCTTTTCCAATGAGTCAACTCTTCACGTGAGGTGGCCAAAGTATTGGAGTTTCAGCTTTAGCATCAGTCCTTCCAAAGAATACCCAGGACTGATCTCCTTTACAATGGACTGGTTGGCTCTCCTTGCAGTCCAAGGGACTCTCAAGAGTCTTCTCCAACACCACAGTTCAGAAGCATTAATTCTTCGGCGCTCAGCTTTCTTCACAGTCTAACTCTCACATCCATACATGACCACTGGAAAAACCATAGCCTTGACTAGACTGACCTTTGTTGGCAAACTAATGTCTCTGCTTTTAAATATGTTTCCTAGGTTGGTCATAACTTTCCTTTCAAGGAGTAATCATCTTTTAATTTCATGGCTGCAATCACCATCTGCAGTGATTTTGGAGCCCCCAAAAATAAAGTCGGACACTGTTTCCACTGTTTCCCCATCTATTTCCCATGAAGTGATGGGACCGGATGCCATGATCTTAGTTTTCTGAATGTTGAACTTTAAGCCAACTTTTTCACTCTCCTCTTTCACTTTTTTTTTTTTTGAATATATACAATTTATTTAATAAATTAATATCATTCAAAATACAGTGCCAGAACATTATGCAGTTGAACATGCTAGTAATGTTTGTCATGAAGCACCTGTGCTCATGTTAGATTGGCGGCGGCCCGCTACTGCTAGTGGTTCCTGGGATTAATGCCAGAGCAGCACTAGTTATCTGCTCTTCTGCACCACTAGTGCAGAGAATTCCTGAACAGTTCACTTTCTAATCCTACCCCCCCACACACAACAGGTTAAAAAAAACACACCCTGACAGCTAACAAATATCTATACACAATCACTCTACAGTAATGCTTATTAAATTAAGATGTAATGACCTGGTTAACCCACTCTAAATCTTTAAGATGGAGAAATACAACAGCAGCAGGTAGTATTATGCATGAGCCAATGTTAATGTAATACAGAAAGTGGAGGCATTTACTGATTAAAGCTCCACACAGACCCGCACAATGAGGGACTAGCAATTCTTATTGCAAGCCCAGCAACTTAAGTCCACACCTGGTAATGACCAGCTGATTGGAAGACCTGTATTCTAGATAGACAAGTATAAGTTAGTGAAAAGAGAGTACATGCACCTAATAGTATAGAGTTAGACTGATCCTGCAGTCATACTTTCCCTGTGCAATACCATAAAATGGAAGATCTTCCTCAACTATAGGATTTAGACAACATTTCTATGCCAACATGGACACTAGTGTTAAGTCCTCTTTCACTTTTATCAAGAGGCTTTTTAGTTCCTCTTCACTTTCTGCCATAAGGGTGGTGTCATCTGCATATCTGAGGTTATTGATATTTCTCCCGGCAATCTCGATTCCAGCTTGTGCTTCTTCCAGCCCAGTGTTTCTCATGATGTACTCTGCATAGAAGTTAAATAAGCAAGGTGACAGTATACAGCCTTGATGTACTCCTTTTCCTATTTGGAACCAGTCTGTTGTTCCATGTCCAGTTAGGATTTCAGGCAATCTAATTTTTATTTTTTGTTTATTTTATTGGTAATAGGGAGTGCATTGGCAGAAGTCTCTCTTTAACTTGTACGGAAAAAGGTGAGAGCCTTAGGAATAATTTAAAGGCTGAGCAATTTATATGAGAGTGATGAGAATGTAAATTGGTACTTTTCTGGAGGGCCATGTGACATCATGTTTCAACTTTTAAAGAAAATCTATCTGTTCAGCAGTTCTACTTTCAAGAATTCATTCACAGGAATTAACTTAAAGGTTATCCAAAGACATGTGCTCGCATGGTGGCTCAGTGGTAAAGAATCCACCTGGCAATGCAGGAGACCCAGGTTTGATCTCTAGTCTGGGAAGATCTCATATGCTGCAGAGCAGCTAAGCCCACGCACCACAACTATGGAGCCTGTGCTCTAGAGCCCAGGAACTGCAACTGTTGAGCCCCCTGTGCTGCAACAACTGAAGCCGGAGCGCCCTTGAGCGTGTGCTCTTCAACAAGAGAAGCCACTCCTGTGAGCAGCCTGTGCACTGCAGAGAAGGGCAGCCCTTGCTCATCGCAAAGACAGAAAAGTCCACATAGCAATGAAGACCCAGCACAGCCAAAAATACATAAATTAAATTAAATTAAAATTATCCGAAGATGTCCATTGCAGCATTGTTCATATCAAAAATTAGATTTTTCAATATCATTTGTTGTTTAGTCGCTAAGTTGTATCCAACGATTTTGTGACCCCGTGGACTGTAGCCCACCAGGTTTCTCTGTCCATGGGATTTCCCAGGCAAGAATACTAGAGCAGGTTGCCATTTCCTTCTTCAGGGGATCTTCCCTACCCAGGGATTGAACCCATGTCTCTTGCATTTGATAGATTCTTTACCACTGAGCCATCAGGGAAGCCCTTCAATATCATTAGGAAAATGCAAATCCAAACCATGATGAGACATTATTATGCACCATTAGAATAGCTAAAATTTTTTTAAAAAAGTACAGACAGCTGATGAGGATACAGAGAAACTGGATCTCTCATATATTGCTAGTGGCAATGCAAGATGATACAGCCACTCTGGAGAATAGTTTGGCAGTTTTCTATAAAACCAACATGCACTTCAAATACAACCCAATGTTCACATTCCTAGGCATTTATCCCAAAGAAATGTAGACTTAAGTCCACACAAAATCCTATACACAAATGTTCACAGCAGATGTATTAGCAAAAGACTGAAACAACCCAAATATCCTTCAGCAGATGAATGGTTAAACCAAAGGTGCTATATCCATACAACAGAACACTATTCATCACTACTCAGCAATAAAAAGGAATCAACTGTGGATACAGGCCACTCTGGACGGGTTCTCAAGCACAACATGCTGACCTAAAATCACCAATCTCAAAAGGTGTCATAGTGTGTGCTTACACTTATTAACACTGTTGAATTGATCCATGTGTAGAAATGGAAAAGTGACTGGTGGTTACAGGAGTCAGGGACAAGGAAGAGAAAAAGAGGGAAAGTATGATTACGAAGGCTGGTAGTAAGAGGAATCTTGGTGGTGATGGAAAACTCTCTATCCTTATTTTGGTGGCAAGTCCGTGAATCTACACATATGATATAATTGCATTGCCTGATACTTATACCCATATTCACAAGCAAGAGCCTGTCAAACTTGTGAAATCAGAATCAGAGCCATAGGTTATACCAACGTTCATTTCGTGGCTTAAATGTAGTACCAAAGTTATGTAAGATGTTACCACTGTGGGAAACTGGATGTAGGGCACCCAGGACTTCTCTGTACTGTTGTTGCAACTTACTGTGAAATTTCAGAATAGAAAGTTTTGTTTTGTTTTGTTTTTAATTGGAAATAACCTAAATGCCTGACAATAAAGAGATTAGATTTTTAAACTGCAGTGTAATCATATAATGGAATACTTAACAGCTACATTAATAATAATATCATCTACCTTACATTGAACACATAGCGTCATGCCAGGTGTTTGCTAATAAAAACTTAACATGCAGTGTTTCTTGAATTCATACCATGGAGTGGGTATGAATGTAACCTCTTATCAGTGCAGATAAGAAATCTGAGACTTAGAAAAGCCAAAGAACTTTGTGAGGGTTCCAGGGTAGAAAGTAGCCAAACAGACTTGAACCCTAACTTGCCTGACCCCAGAGTCTGTGCTTCTCACCTGCTGTCCCAGTGCCCTTACGGATAGAATTAGCCAGGGTTATTTTTATAGGTATTGGAAGATACACACAGTTCAGTCACTCAGTTGTGTCTGACTCTTTGTGACCCCATGGACTACAGTAGCAAAAAATACGAGGCATGATCCTGTTTTTTGGGAAAAATATATTAATCTGATATATATAGGCATATTAAAAAATCTAGGATATATACCAGTGTTTTAGTGATGGAGACTCAGTTTAGTTCAGTTGCTCAGTTGTGTCCAACTCTTTGTGACCCCATGAATTGCAGCACGCCAAGCCTCCCTGTCCTTCCACCAACTCCCAGAGTTCACTCAGACTCATGTCCATCAAGTCGGTGATGTTCCATGTCCAGTTCTAACTGTTGCTTCCTGACCTGCATATAGGTTTCTCAAGAGGCAGGTCAGGTGGCCATCTCCTCCTGCCCCCGATCCCTCCCAGCATCAGAGTCTTTTCCAATGAATCAACTCTTCACATGAGGTGGCCAAAGTATTGGAGTTTCAGCTTTAGCATCAGTCCTTCCAAAGAACACCCAGAACTGATGTCCTTTAGGATGGACTGGTTGGCTCTCCTTGCAGTCCAAGGGACTCTCAAGAGTCTTCTCCAACACCGCAGTTCAAAAGCATAAATTCTTTGGAGCTCAGCTTTCTTCATAGTCCAACTCTCACATCCATACATGACCACTGGAAAAACCATAGCCTTGATTAGACAGACCTTTGTTGGCAAACTAATGTCTCTGCTTTTGAATATGCAATTTGGATTGATCATAACTTTCCTTCCAAGGAGTAAGCGTCTTTTAATTTCATGGCTGCAGTCACCATCTGCAGGGATTTTGGAGCCCCAAAAAATAAAGTCTGACACTGTTTCCACTGTTTCCCCATCTATCTGCCATGAAGTGATGGAATCAGATGCTATGACCTTCGTTTTCTGAATGTTGAACTTTAAGCCAACTTTTTCACTCTCCTCTTTCACTTTCATCAAGAGGCTTTTTAGTTCCTCTTCACTTTCTGCCATAAGGGTGGTGTCATCTGCATATCTGAGGTTATTGATATTTCTCCCGGCAATCTCGATTCCAGCTTGTGCTTCTTCCAGCCCAGTGTTTCTCATGATGTACTCTGCATAGAAGTTAAATAAGCAGGGTGACAATATACAGCCTTGATGTACTCCTTTTCCTATTTGGAACCAGTCTGTTGGTCCATGTCCAGTTCTAACTGTTGCTTCCTGACCTGCATATAGGTTTCTCAGGAGGCAGGTCAGGTGGTCTTGTATTCCCATCTCTTTCAGAATTTTCCACAGTTTCTTGTGATCCACACAGTCAAAGGCTTTGGCATAGTCAATAAAGCAGAAATAGATATTTTTCTGGAACTCTCTTGGTTTTTTGATGATCCAGCGGATGGTGGCAATTTGATCTCTTGTTCCTCTGCCTTTTCTAAAACCAGCTTGAACATCTGGAAGTTCACAGTTCATGTATTGTGAACTGTGGAGAATTTTGGAATTGGAGAATTTTGAGCATTACTTTACTAGCGTGTGAGATGAGTGCAATTGTGCAGTGGTTTGAGCATTCTTTGTATTATCTTCTTTCTGCTTTTTAAAAATTTTTTTCATATATTATCATTTTTTAAAGGAGAAAATGAATTAAAAATTAATTAAATGGGAGGACAGTGCTTGAAATAAGAGAAGACATTTCCTGTTTCCTCTTATCGCCCAGAATTTTCCTCCCTTTATATCACTGATTCCTTTCCCTCTTTCCTTACCTTCTAAATCTAAAATGTGTTGGTTATGAGGAAACCATTTTATGCTCTTTACAAATTCCTACCTCAAACTCTTGTCCAAGCGACCATTAGAACTTTGTCCATGTTTTGCGGTGCAGTTGTACGATTTATCTATAAAATGGGAAGAATTACCTAACCTCAACCCCTTTAAAGATCTTCATACATCCTACTGTGTGTTCTCTGGACTCCTTGTAATCAGGTTGTTTCATTGTAGGTTGTGTGGGAGGGAATTTGTATACACAATGCCATTACTTTTTACTAATATGAGCTGTCCTTTTAAAAATGAGAAGATAATGCCTCCCTGCAGAAGAGAACTAGCTTAATTTTACCTACCTTGAAGAAGCTGTTTCCTCAGCAGGACAGCGGTTGCTATACTGACTGGATACATTGGTCCCATCCTCCAACCTGCGGGCCCGACCTCATGCAAGGTCATGGGCGTCAGCCAGCTGCTCTGTCTTTCGGGCTTAGTGAAAACCAGCTGGCTGCACGATTTGTGCTCCGAGAAAAGGTCCAGGAGCACCTATTCATCTTCAGCCTGATCCCCACGGCCTTGCAGATAGCAAATTCTACAAGCAGCCCAGCAAGTGTGGTCTCATTCCTGTGGTTTTAGTGTTCTTGCCCAGACTGGAAGAGCTCAGGGAGTTACATCTACGCAGGTTGTAACTCAGAGGCCTCACAAAATAAAGACAGTTCTCAGGTTCCCTCTATGTCCTGTGACCTTGCTTTCTTTCTCACTTCCATTCATACTTTTGAAGCATCTTGACCTTTCTTCCTTTGTAAGCCTGGTTTTGTTACTGACAATTTTTATTGTACTTTTTAAACTGTATCACTAATCTATTGACTGTGATTTCAAAACAGCTGAACACAAGGCAAGAATTCCACTGGTGTTGTAAATAGTCTGTATTACCTACTTTTTCTTCAACATGTTAAATACATCTGAATTCTCCCTGTTTCATAGAAGTTGGATCAGGTGGTAGAAAATCAATATACACCCATCCTAAAAAGTGTTTGTAGTATATTGTAGACTATAAGTTTGATTTTATGGCGTGTCATTGGTTCATGTGTCTGGCTTTGTGTCTGTGTTCACACACACACAAGCAAACAGAACAAAATGTACTAAAATCTAAAAGTGTAAATAATTTGCCTTACTAATATTAGCGCGTGTGTGTGTATGTGTGTGTGCATACGCACTCAGTTGTGTCTGACTCTTTGTGATTCCATGGACTGTAGCCCACCAGGCTTCTCTGTCCTTGGAATTTTACATATACCAAAATGTATATCATGGAACACATTGCCCATAAAACACTTTAAAAAACAAAATTCCATGGTTTAAAATGTTTGCAAAACATTGCTGACTATAATCTGCTTTGCATTTACACCAGAAACAGTAAATATTAAAGAAACAGTAAATATAAGTCCTGCAGCAGGGAAATCTGTCAGCTTTGTTTAACTTAATGGTTTAAAGATTTTTCAATGTTATTATGGAAATTCTCCCTCCTCCCC
Source organism: Ovis canadensis (assembly GCF_042477335.2). Taxonomy (NCBI): domain Eukaryota; kingdom Metazoa; phylum Chordata; class Mammalia; order Artiodactyla; family Bovidae; genus Ovis; species Ovis canadensis. The sequence continues at coordinate 85,863,308 of NC_091248.1, forward strand.
AAACTGCTATCAGCTATTGCCAGTCTGGAACTAAACTTCCTGGGAAACATACATCAGCAAACAATGCAAATAGTAAGCCTCTTTGGAGCTAACCCTCTATACCAGCTAAGTCAGATAACTTGTATTAGACTAAGCCACCTCTGTTACTGACTAGCTGTGGGACTTTCACCTCACTGATTAACCTCTCTGGGTCTCAGTTGCCAGCTATTGCCAGTCTGGAACTAAACTTCCTGGGAAACATACATCAGCAAACAATGCAAATAGTAAGCCTCTTTGGAGCTAACCCTCTATACCAGCTAAGTCAGATAACTTGTATTAGACTAAGCCACCTCTGTTACTGACTAGCTGTGGGACTTTCACCTCACTGATTAACCTCTCTGGGTCTCAGTTGCCTCATTTGTTAAATGTCCTAAAATAGTCGTCCTGACTCTTTGGGCTCTCAAAAATTCTATAATTGTCTTCTATGAATAATTGTTTTTCACTGAATGGAAATTATTCTTACTATTATTGCTTATTGTTACAATGGGGTTTTATGAAAAAGTGTTCTACTAGCAGCAGAAGCAGAAATGGTGAGCAGATTTAGGATGGGAAAGTAAAAACTAGTATAGGACTGGGGTCAGGGTGCTCCAAACAGAAGAAGGTAATCACATTCTGCTTTGGCAAGGAAAAAAAATGAGATTTTTAAAATATGTCTCTTGCAACCTGTGAAAGGTGTTTGCAATGAGAGAAATCTTCGTTTATAAATATAAAGGCTAAAAGTAGAACAAAATGAAACTCTGTTAGATTATTTGCTGTTCTTTTGTTCTTGGATTCTTTTCCTGTGTTGAGTTTTCATTGAGAGGTCATTTGTTAACTGCTTTAAGCTTATGGAAGCATTGACTAAAAGCCAAATATGTCATAATGATATCATTTTCAAAGATTAAAAGCTAAAAAATATGCACGAAGCCAGGTCACTTATCAAGCATAATTTAGAATTTAGCATAAAAATCTGCCAAGCAACTGCAGTCATGGAAATGATCAGTAAATAAGTAATCAAATTACCTAATACAACTAAGGGCTTCCCTGGTGGCTCAGAGGTTAAAGCGTCTGCCTGGAATGCGGGAGACCCGGGTTTGATCCCTGGGTTGGGAAGATCCCCTGGAGAAGGAAATGGCAACCCACTCCAGTACTCTTGCCTGGAGAATCCCATGGAGGGAGGAGCCTGGTAGGCTACAGTCCATGGGGTTGCAAGAGTCGGACACGACTGAGCAACTTTACTTACTTAATATAACTAAATGAAAGAACTATTTGTGTAGAATATGGACTCGGAAGTGTTTTAAAACTATGGATGTCCTGTGTAGTTTGAGAATTAAGAGCAACAAGATTACAGATGAGATCATCTTAGATATTTTAGATGTTAACATCTCCCACATGCTACATGATGCAGCCAAAAGAAAGACAAAGAAGAATTCACCAAAATGTAGTTTTCTTTAAAAAAAAAGGAAGAAGAAGGAGTCCTACTGTAGGTTGGGTGCTATATAATAGTGTGTTTTCTCATTTTCCTCAAAGCCCTTTTGAGATATGGGCATTATCCACACACACAGATGTGGAAACCAAGGATTTGTCCAAACTCTAAATAACAACTATATGAAAAGTGGTAGGATTTCAGTTCACCTTTCCTTCATTGCACAATATCTTTCCCTTGTACCACACTGCTTCCATAGAGCCATGTCCATGGTATTCATAACTGTCTTCTTCGAGAGCATTTTCTTTTCTAGTGTAGAGAAACTGGAGCATATTAAATAGAGCACGGGCAATTAGGAGTATAGGGGTCCTTTAGCACCACCTTTCACCATCCAAACATGCCAGCTCTGCTTTCACTGTCCAAGTCAATAAAAGAACCGCATGGAAGCCCGTGGAAATGGGAAAGGTAGCGATCATATGGGGCTTCCCTGGTGGCTTGGATGGTATAGAATCCGCCTGCAATGCAGGAGACCTGGGTTCGATCCCTGGGTTGGGAAGAACCCCTGGAGGAAGGCATGGCCACCCACTCTGGTATTCTTGCCTGGAGAATTCCATGGACAGAGGAGCCTGGTGGGCTGAAGTCCAAAGAGTCGGACGTGACGATCAGATGATGCTTATGGTGCTCCAATCTGTCCAAAGCTCAGCCTATGTCCCACTCTCTTAGTACAGAGACAGTGTTTGAGAAAATGGCTAAAGACAGTCGGGAAAAGAGGTATCATAATTCCTTTCGATATTCAGACACTCCATGAAAGAGGAACTAGTTCTGTTTGCCAAAGAGACACTGAGGTGAACATTAACTTAGAAAAAGGATGGACTTTCTTAACACAAGAAGAGTCTAAAAACAAAAAAGTGGATGGCTTTAGGGGACAGCAGATGCTCCAAACATGAGCCCAAAGGCTATTTGGCAAGAAGGTTTAGAGGTGAGAGGAGCTGGTCCTTCTATGCAGCAGGGGGCCTTAGTGATCTTTGAGGTTCTTTGTAGCTCTGAGCATCTAAAACTTTATATATGGCTTTGTTTATGATCAGATACCCATGGATGTGATCCACTCATTAGATCTATTTTTTTTAACTCTTGATTTTTCTATAATATCATGTTAGAAATTAACACTTCTGCCACAGAAGTTATTTCTGACCTCTGGGATCCTGTGTCATTAGTAGTTAATGTAAATATGGTCTCCCATGATCAGCCTCTAACCATTGCTCTGTGTGTGCTGGATCATTAGACTGCTGTAAAGGACTATTTTATTGTCCTCTGAGTGGATCTAAACAGTCATTTAAGAAATTTAGTGCCTGGTTTGGTCCCCTGAGCCCCCTTTTCAGGTGGTTTAGAAAGCACTTAAGACTTTAAGTATAGTGACTTTGTGAGTTATTTTCTACTTGTTTTATGCCCTCAACAGTCTTGTCAGCTGTACATTTTGAGCCAAAGTGTATATTCTGATTTAAAATTTTTAATAGTAATCTTCTGTAAGTAAGTGAAAGTCACGCGATCATGTCTGATTCTGCAACCCCACGGCGTGTAGCCCACCAGGCTCATCTGTCCATGGGATTCTGCAGGCAAGAATACTGGAGTGGGTAGTCATTCCCTTCTCCAGGGGATCTTCCCACCCAGGGATTCAGCCTGGGTCTCCTGCTTTGCAGGCAGATTCTTTACCATCTGAGCCACCAGGGAAGCCCCAATCTTCTAGCTTGGTTGAATACCTTGCTTTATGCAGGCCATCTGAAAGCCAGAGAAATTGATTTGTTACAGTGGCAACCAGCTGAGTGCCACGTCTATCCAATAAACCTGATGGTGAAAAAAAATTTTTTTTGTACTTATGTAAAGTGATAGATGTTAACAATTCTGTTGATCATTTAGAATGTATACAAATACTGAATCATTATGTTGTATACTGAAACCAGTATAATGTTTTATGAAAAGGATTATGATAATAAACTAAGGAAACTTACCAAGAAATAACAGTGAAGAGATGTTTCCCCAAGGACCCACGCAGATGGTTGTGGGGATCCTGTGGGGTTGCCAGGGATGGGATGCCCATCTAATAGAACCCAACGTGCAGTTTGTGAGTTAGCTGCTGGGCTGGTTGCTCACCAGCTAAGAGCTTCCACTGCTCCTAATGCTCAACCAATTCTAGTCAGTCTCTCATTCATAGAACTTATATCCTGTGTGCATTTATTTATAAATGATGTCCCAGCAAGAGACTCAGATATCTAAAAACTGCTGCCCGTATTTCAAAAGACTGCAGTCATCATCACTTTCATCTGTATGTTTCTTTTATTACCATCACTGTTATTATTTCAATAGCATTTATTATGTATTATATCTGATGCTTTAGGTTCAGTGCTTTAGCTTACTTAATCCCCATAATGATCTTATGAAGTAAATGCAATTATTGTCCCTATTTACAAGGGAGAAAACTGGGGTTCAGGTGCATCATATCCTTGTCTGAAGTCTTACAGTGAATAAGTGTGGGAACTGGGAAGAACCCAGTGCTGCTGCTAGCACCCACACTGTTGGTGGCTCTATTGTGCTGGCCATTATTTTGCTCCATGGAATTGTTTAAATCAGAGATTTAAACTTGTTCCATAGACACTATTAGAAAAATCAGTACCTATTGACCCCATCTTTGGTCACCAGAAGCATCATATTAATAATATGTTTGCATTTAAGTAAATTCCTTATTTGTCCTGTGATTTTGTGAAGAAGTTCTGAGTCTGGGTAAACACCACAACCTCAGATAAGCTCAGGGATGGCCTACTGAGAGAGGTTCACTTGTCTGCATGGCTGTGGAGTGAAGGGAGCAAGTCAGTCATGCATGTTTAATTTCTGTGATACTGAATTGGCCACTCCTAAATAGCAGTGCCTCTAAAAATGCAGCCCCTGGGGAATTCAGTAGTATGCCAGGCCATTAGAGAAGAAGTATATATCAGCCTCTTCCCTCTTCCTGCCTTTCTAAAACAGTATAGAATAAAGGAGATTGGAAAGATAATATTCAAATGTGATTTCCATGATCAATAATTCAGATGACAGTTGCGTTATTCCTTGGAGGTAACTTGTACATTATATGATCAAAGCTTGGTGTATTTTTTACTGTACCTGAGAACAGTTTTTAATAGTTCAGGCATCTTAGTGCCTAATGACACTGAGCTCTCATTGGACCTAAACGCTCACTCAGGTGAACCAAGTGCTGACTGCCAGGTTGAGAGGCAGGGAATTCTGGGTCAGGCAGGTGAAAAGACTAATAAGGAAAAGAGTAGTTAACACCTTTTGGGAAATAATCTCAAACTTACAGACAAGGTGCAAGAATAATTTAAAAACTCAGGTATCTTTACCCAAGTTCACCATTTTTAATATTGTGCCACATTTATCTCTTTCTACACACACACGCACACACACACAAACACAAACATACACATACGTGCATACACTTGCAGATATGTGTGCATCTGTTTATTTTTTTGATCCATGTGAAAGTAGGATTCATACATCGTCTCTTTTTATACATTTATACTATCATGTATATTTCATAAGAATAAGGATATTCTGTTCCTTAACCACAGTTTAGTTATGAAACTCAGGAAATTTAGCATCAAAATAGTACTTTTTCCTATTCTGCCTTCCATATTCAAATGTCAGTTATAGCAATATCCCTTTCCCCTTCAGTACAGAATCTAGTCTGTAGTCACAGATTGCATTTAACTATCACACCTCTTTAGGCTTCTTTAATTGGGAACAGTTCCTGAGTCTGTCTTTTCTTTGATGAAATGACACTTTTGAAGAATACAGGCCAATTTTTAAAAATAGAATGGTCCTCATTCTAGGGTTGTCTGATGTTTCCTCATGATCAGATTCAGATGGCCTATCCTTGGCTGGTGTTCAACAAAAATAATAGTGTGTCTTTTTCGCTTCTGAAAATAAGACCCTGCAGATTACTGTTAATACGGTGTGTGACTTTCACAGAAAGTCCCAAGGTATACAAAGTCTATCTGACTGTCACTAGTGATTAATTTTGGACAGCAAATTAAGGTGCTGTCTAGTTTCTCCTCTGCCTTGTTACTATATTCCTTCTGACATCCCAGTAAGTTGTGTTTGCAGACATGACCAGTCATTAGGGATACAAACAAAACTAAGTGTTGATAATTGAAAAGTATAGTCCTTTCAAGTGTCAAAATATATTGGTAACAGGTCATAATGGAGTTTTATAGTGGATAGGGACTCTGGGATTGACAAATGTGTGTAATTTTCAAAATTTTAATAGATTGTATTTTCTAGAGTAGTTTTAGGTTCACAGCAAACTGAGCAAGAAGTTTGGTGTTCCCATACCCACTCCCCCATACACACATACACAACCTTGTCCACTATCAATATCCCACCAGAGCGGCCCATTTCTTGCGCATCAGTAAACCTGCACTGAAGCATCATTATCACCGTAAGCCCATGGTTTACATTAGGGTTCACATTTGGTGTTGTGCATTTCAGATACATTTTTTAAAGTCACAGTAGGGTGCATTTGCTGAATGGGAAATATTCATGATTGTTACTTTTCTAAATTCTTTTATAAGAATTCTCTGTTTCTTGTTTTTAATTATGCCTCTTCCATTATTCTTTTTTATAATGATTATATCTTTATAGTCTACTTCACTTTAAGGTCAGCTTTTAATACCATATCAATGGAGAGAGAGAAGCTGAAGCAACTGATGGAGCAAGATGTTTCTGCCTCCCCCTCTGCCCAGGTCCTTGGTCTGAAGCATGCCCTGTCATCCGTAAGTTACATCTCTGAGTCACAGCAATGCCTGACAGTGTGTCTGGGCTCATGAACTTTTTATGTTTTCCATCGCCATGGTTGTGTTGAAAATTCATGAGAAAACCAAAGACATTATCCAAATTATATTCTAACCTTTCATCAGCTCTGCCTATTCTAAACACCAAAGCTGAGCCTACTCCAAATCTTACTAGCAAATATTTCATTGAGCATTAGATACTCTGTTTGGTTTCCTCCTATTTATCTTGAGTTTTCTGTTTTTGTAAAGGTTTTGTTATGTGTTTGTCTTACAGACATTTGTTTGTTAATGCTTACAAAGTCTGATGGTTTGCAGATTTCCATACCTAAGATTTCACAAGCTTTGACTGATTTTCCAAGTTGATAGATACAGGCAGCAGAGTGAAACTTTGAATTCACACTCTTCTCTACCGCCCAGGGTTAATCCTGTTTACCTATTTACAGCCTATCTCTTTCAAAGACAGGCAAGTGATTTGATTTGATAGTACAAACATTTAGCTCTCACCTGCTCCCCCGCCACCGTGGGCACAAAGAGATGAGTCATAAGGAGTGTCAGGCAGTCACTGTGCCTTCTTAATAAACAGGAAAATCACTGCCTCACATGTTTTTCAGTGAGCCAGCCTGTCATTCACGCTCTCTCCTTTTTTCCCCATTGATTGCAGTTTTATTCCTCAGAACTGGGCTCCACTGAAGTGCAGTGTCCTAGTATTCTATTTTGAATAGCTGACAGTATCTGATGGTTCACTCCAAATCTTTCAAAAGCTGGAGAACTTTTAAAAGAACATACTTATTTGCTTCTATGCTTTACTTCTATGTAGAATCCTTACTATGAAAAGAGCGAGTGTGTGCATATACAATTACCTTCTGAAGTGATACTGACCTTTCTATGTAGGGTCAGGTAGGGGAGATGAATTTTAGGGTCTCGTTTTCAGAAGCTAACTCAAGCAATGAGAGAACTGGAAAATACCCACTTATGCTTTCTACTCATCATGTTACCGAGAGAAGTAAAGTGATGCTTTCGGTATAATGTTAATTGTTAATACATTAACATTGATACATACTGTCATTGTAAGGTACTTAAAGCTATATTCACTCAGTTGAACATTCCCAGTATGTTATCTTTGAAAGAAATAGAAAATAACATGGATTGACTCCATGTTTAGAGTCTTAATGTTGTCAGCTGAGAGGTAGAAACACCCCCATTTGGATTGTAATGGACAGTCAGTCACACACAGTCTGCTACTTTGGTTTGAGAGAAGCAGGGTGGTTCTTTACTTTTTTTTTAAGTTTCTTTTTTAGTGGTAAAAAGCATTTCTTTATTCATTTGTGTAATTTCTTTGTGGCCCAGCCACCCAATGGAATATTATTCATCAATAAAAAGAAATGAGCTCTCAAGCCATGCAAGATATGGGTGAATCATAAATGGATATTGCTCGCTGGAATAAGCCAGCCTGAAAAGACTGTATACTGATCCATTCATATGATATTCTGGAAAAGCAAACATACAGAGATAATAAAGAGATTACTGGTTGCCAGGGCAGGAGGGAAAGCATTTCTTATTGTTCCAAGTAGGTTGGCTTTTAGTGCATTTAGAAGGTACCGCTGATGGGCTTCCCAACGTCCCTTTCACTATGGTCTTCCTCGTCCCTGCCCTCCTCCTGTGTGAGGTCCAGCTTCATTTTGTTAATCTGCTGTCCTGGTAGAGGCCATGAGACCCACTTGGCCATGGTGTCCCTGGCCACAGTCATTAGAAAGTTGAGATAAAATGGAATGATCATTTACTTCTTTTTTGTCTTGGATTCCTGGTTAGATTCAAGGCTTGTTTTTTAAAAATAAAAATTTGAGAGTTATCTCAGTGCTATCAGAAGGAATCTGTGTTGAATGTACAACCTTTGTGTTTTGTTTTTTTTTTCCTGTCTATGCCTCACAAAGGAAAGAGAAGCTACTAAAATAGCATGTTTTTCAGGCTATCTGGAGATTCTAGCCACTGTGTAAGATGCCAGCAATATATTGGCCAAAGTGAGTGCCCCATAGAGGTTTTTAAATGTAGTTGTGTGCTTTAAGGCACATTTACTCAGTGTTTCCTAAATGACCCTTCAGAATTTCCAAATAATTCATTCCAACTGTGGATACTAAAAAATAAAGCCAAAACTCTTTTTTGAGATCCAGGCAGTGGGTGAGATATGAACATCCTTCTGTGCTCTCATAGGTGTACCCTATGGGCCCTGATGGATGGGAAAAGGCTCTGAGCTTCTCAGAAGAAAGTCAGGAAGACAGACAGACAGGATGGATCTGTGTACAGGCACCTGGGATGCACCTGGGATACTGATTGTGGGAGTGGGTAGGAGACAGTCAGGTGAAGTTGTCCCTTTCAAAGACAGATCATTTGAAAGACGCTGGTCATGAAGCACAGGGGAAACCAGCATGAAGGCAAACACCTTTCTTTACCTTCCTAGTTGGGAGGATGGGCAGGGGACTCAGACCTGCCCAGGGAGAAAAAGTAAAAGAGGTCCAGGTGGGCTGACAAGAGCTCACAGCCCCTTCCCAGGGCCCTGGTGCTTAGCCCCTATCCAGGTAAGTGAGCTCTCTCTGTTTTATTTTTTTTTTAAATAGACGATCTTAGTCATGAAGAATGAACATAAAACAATCAATACAATTTTTCTGTTGTAAAACAGCAAAATTAATCCTCTGCAAAATCTTACTTCTCAGCATACTTTCTAAGACCCTATTCAACCAGTGTGACAAAACATTAAAATATAGCCAGTCACATGGAGGTGAGAGCAGCGTTTTTATTACAGATGAGAAAGGAGCTTGGAATCTTTAGGGGGAGCTGTTCAAAGAGACTGAAGGCAGCTGAGGAGGAGGAGGGGCCAAGAAACCAAGAGCAATGAGGGCTTATAGGTGTGTGTGATTTCCTTCTCCACTAAAGGAAAGCCTTACTAACCCTTACTTTCATCCCTGGAAATGAGAGTCGAGAAGGGTCTGCATTCCCAGTGTTTAATAGCTTGTATCTGCCAAGCACCAGTATCCTGTCGGATAACGTTCAAGAAAGAAGTCCAGGAGGTGCCCCCCTGAGGGCTCCTCCACACTGGGCTTACCGCTGTGCTTTTGGAAACGTCCATTGATTAACAGAGCCCCACTATTTTTAACGTGTTCCAGGCCCTAGCACAAAACACTGATCTTAAAGAACGCTTATGCAGAATCCATGCTGAGTCTCTGCTCCTCGACCTCCCTGCTGCTGCCAAGTCGGGTGACGGTCTGGCAGAGGTGGGTAAGGTTCTCCTCTGGTAATGTCGCCCGCCCTGCTCCCACGCACTGCCATCTGTCTCTCCTTGAAGCCTCCCTGCTGCCCTGGGAGGGTGCTCCCCTCACCATGACGGCTGCAGTTCCCAAGGCCTCCTTGAACGTATGCTGCCAACTGCATTTCTAAACTGCTTTTTCCCCAGGATGTTTCTTCCCTTTCTATTTCTTTACCCCGTTATCCTCCTCAGGGTCTCCCTTTTCTCTTGATAGGGGTGGGAGTGGGAGTCCCCCTGGAGTGGGGACTAAGAGGCAAATATTTTCTCCTGTTACTTCTGAAGAAACCTCTCTTTCTCCTGCCAATAGAATCCTAGCGCCCCGCCTGAGAATCTCTCTCTGCTTTCTTTATGACTGTTTCCTTCTCCATTTCCTGTGGGTTTTTTTTTTTTTTTTAATACAGCTGTACCCTTTGGTGGGGGGAAATATTACAACTGAAGTGTCTTGGTCAGTTTATAGTATGTTAAAAATATGTTTTCTCAAGACTCGGGATGTTTATCCAAAATATTCTTTGAATATGCTTAAAATGAGAAAGTTCAGAAAAATCCAAGTGGATGACTTGAAAAAAAAAATTAGTACAAAAGGGTAGTGAAAGTCAAAATGGTTTTTAGCCATCTCTTATATGCCTGCCTCAGTTGTGCTAAATTTTTCATTAACAAGTGGATTAGACTGAGCCCAGATACAAGGGTTGTAAATTTTTTAAAGGAGTTTCTATGTTTAATATATCTTCCTGCTTTTTCTGTTCTCAAAGAAAACAAACCCTGACACAGTACCTTTACTTCTTGCAATGTTGTTGAGTTGGGTGATGGGCAGATAAGATGCTGGAATCAATCAGACCAAGAAGCTCAGACATCTACCTCCATGTGAAGCACAGGCTATGCCCTGACCTAATGGGAACCCCTTCTCATGAAGGTGGTACCCTCTCTCCTCAGGGCTGGCAGGCTTCTTATTACTTCTGAGTTACAAATCTTCTGAGATACACATCAGTGATTGACCATGAAATTCCTCTACATCTTCACTGCCCCCAAGAGATCTTTTCAATCACTTTTTAGCCCAGGCCTAAATTGAGTCCCCGGCAGGACAGAGCACTGAAATGTTATCTGCAGGGGCCTTCATTTCAGGCCTGGGCAAAGAAACATGCTCACCAGTTAGGTTCTCTTCTGAATAAATCTGTGGATTGGCTGAAGCAGGGCTCAGTGATGGTGGCTGACTGTCACTGAAGGTGGCTTGCTGCCGAACACCATGGCACTCTGGTGGTTGGTGCCTGTTTCCAGGCAGCATCAGTTCAGTTCAGTTTAGTCGCTCAGTCGTGTCCAACTCTTTGTGACCCCATGAACTGCAGCACGCCAGGCCTCCCTGTTCATTACCAATTGCTGGAATCTACCCAAACCCATGTCCTTTGAGTCAGTGATGCCATCCAACCATCTCATCCTCTGTCACCCCCTCTCCTCCTGCCCCTAATCCCTCCCAACATCAGGGTCTTTTCAAATGAGTCAGCTCTTCGCATCAGATGGCCAAAGTATTGGAGTTTCAGCTTCAACATCAGTCCTTCCAGTAAACACCCAGGACTGATCTCCTTTAGGATGGACAGGTTGGATCTCCTTGCAGTCTAAGGGACTCTCAAGAGTCTTCTCCAACACCACAGTTAAAAGCATCAATTCTTCAGCGCTCAGCTTTCTTTATAGTCCAACTCTCACATCCATACATGACCACTGGAAAAACCATAGCCTTGACTAGACGGACCTTTGCGGACAAACCTTTTTAATATGCTATCTAAGTTGGTCAAAAGTTTCCTTCCAAGGAGTAAGTGTCTTTTAATTTCATGGCTGCAGTCACCATCTGCAGTGATTTTGGAGCCCCAAAAAATAAAGTCAGCCCATGTGTCCACTGTTTCCCCATCTATTTGCCATGAAGTGATGGGATTGGATGCCATGATCTTAGTAGCATATTATAACCTAATTACATTAATTTATTTAACAAGCTGTTAAAGAGATAAATGGCAAGTTGACCCTTAATTTATGGCTTTATTAATTTATATTCCATGTATACACCTGGGGCTATTTGCATTTGGGAAAGGAAACCAGAATCAAAGGTCTTTTTAAATGCATGTTTTTAAGTTGATCTCACAAGTAACATATCCAAAGGTTGAACACTCTCTGTTGCCTTTGAGGAGGAGCCATAACATCCGCAAACTCATGCCTTCCACAGTGACCTTCTGGAGTCTTGAATTGATGGTGCAGTTGTCTCACTGATCTAGTTCTCTCTCAGTGATTTTCTGTGGTCCATGTTTTATCCTGCTTTTCACAGAGTGACTCAGGCTGACTTGCCCAGTAAAGGAAAAGCCATTGTTGCCTTCAGGAAATAAGAGAATGCGTAGAAGTAGCTGCCCAAAGCCCGAAAGCCAGACTCCAGTGTCCTTTTCTTGGGTATCTTCTCAAACACTATGGGAATGACAGTCCGCATAGTGGGGTCAGCCCAGGGTACTCTGTTTTTAGGCCCTCTTTCTTTCTTTGCTTCCCTTCTGCTACCTTTTCGCTGCACAAATTATTCATCTTTGGTGTTCTGAAATCTACTTGGATTCTAAACTCTCCCCTCCTATCAAAAACTACTCTCATATCCTATCAAGTACTTCTATTTTAAATTTCTGAATGTGAACATTTACTATTATGAATTCTTGGGTTATTTTATATTATTTTAAATTCCAAATGAAAGGCCAAGTGACTTTGGGGATAATAACCTACTATATCTAAAGTCTATTTAAGAGACCAAATAAGCAAGAACTTGAAAGAAAAATGTAAAACAAGAGGAAACACGATTCTTTTAACCACCTGTTTCCTGTATTCCATATGCACTTGAACGCACTATCTCATAAAATCTTAATCATGACTCTATGAGACAGGTGATGGTAGTTTCATTTTAGAGACAGGGAAACTAAAGCCCAGAGAGGTTAAATGACTTCTTCCAGGGTACACAGCGAATAAAGGGTAGAGCTGGGATTTAAGTCCAGTTCTATCGTGTCCCAAGCACTTGTGTCCTTAGCAGCACCATACTGCTGCGTGGCGAGGAAAGACAGGCCAAGCCCCCAAGTAAAACACATGGTAAAGCTCCAGTAGTGAAAATATGGCGGTGATGGGGTAAGAGTGGGACAGAATAACTATTCCAGGCATAGCACCATTTTATATAAAAAAAGAATGAAATAAATTTATGATAGAAAAGGCTCAAAAATCAATAGGAAAGAGATGAATTTTTCAATAAGTAGGCTGACACAGCTTGAAAGCAGTTTAAATCTTTCCATTGCACTCTAAAATAAATCACTAGTGAATCAGAGTTAAATTCAAACTGAAAAATATTGATTTAAATGTTTATCAAATGGCTGGAGTAGGGAGGAGGTCCTAAATGTGGGAGCAACTGAAAAAATTACAAAAGACACGTTGATGAGATATGGATTTTTTTTTTTTAAAGGAAAAGAAGTTGTGTGTGTGAAAAAATTAGTCAAATAATAGACTAGGAACAAATGTTTTCAGTGAAAAATGACAGACTTAGATAATACTAAATAGGTGGAAATGAGGTTCATCTGTAAATAATTACAAGTAAGAGCAGGTAATTTAAGTCCTCAACAATGACCTTATTCACAAAAAAATACCGAAAGGAAAATTAAAAAAAATTTTTTTTTTATTTTGTGATATTTGTCAGTTCACTGGAAGGTGCAAAGAAATGCAGAGGGAGGTCCTGTGTATCCTGACCTAACCTCCTCCAGTGTTAAACAACTCTACTGCTAGTTGTTGTTGTTGTTTCTTAATTGAATTATAGTTGATTTGGGCTTCCCTGGTGGCTTAGTCAGTAAAGAATCTGCGTGCAGTATGGGAGACCTGGGTTCGATCCCTGGGTTGGGAAGATGCCCTGTAGGAGGGCATGGCAACCCACTCCAGTATTCTTGCCTAGAGAATCCCCATGGACAGAGGAGACTGGAGGGTTACAGTCCATGGGGTGGCAAAGAGTCGGACATGACTGAGCAACTAAGTGCACAGTTGATTTAGTGATTTACCACACAGAGTGGACATCAACTTGTGCAAACTCTGGCAGATGGTGAGGGACAGCGAGGTCTGGTGTGCGGCAGTCCATGGGGTCACAAACAGCCAGACATGACTGGGCAACTGAACAGCGACATGCACATAATTGATTCACAGGCTTCCCAGGTAGTACTAGGGGAAAAGAATCTGCCTGCCAATGCAGGAGCTGCAAGAGGCGTGGGTTTGAGCCCTGGGTTGGGAAAATTCCTTAGAGGAGGAAATGGCAACCCACTCCAATATTTTTGCCTGGAAAATCTCATGAACAGAGGAGCCTGGTGGCTACAGTTCATAGGGTTGCAAAGAGTTGGACTAGGACTGAGTATACATACACACACATACACACACATAGTTGATTTACAATATCTTGTTAGTTCTGGGTATACAGCCCAGTGATTCATTTATACATATAAAGCTAGTTTGTTTATTTTTTTTAAAGAAAAAATCTATTCAACCTGATTCTTAACAAAAAAATACAAATTAAAGCAGTAAGAATAAAACAACATTTTTCTAAGTTATAGTATTCGGTGGCTATATAGATATAAAGAAGATAGAGTGTCTCTTTCTTGATATAATTAGGTAATATATATTTTGCTTTAAACATTTTTAATAATTCTCTGAGAACTGATTCTAAGAACTAATGACATACAAGCAAAGACACATCTGTAAACCTGTTCATCATCTTGGTGGCTCAGATGATAAAGAATCTTTCTGCAGGGCAGGAAGGGCTACCCATTCCAATATTCTTGCCTGGAGAATTCCAGAGACAGAGGAACCTGGAAGACTATGTACAGTGTGACCCCAGGTTTTCAAACTTTAAAAAATCTATACACAAATATTTTAATACAGAAAGTACACTGATTGGCTAAATAAGGGCCACATCTGGGTGATCAATTTAAAAATTTTTTAAATTTATTTTCGGTTACATACACCATGTGGCTTATGCAACCTTAATTCCACAACCAGGGATTGAACTCATGTTCCTTGCATTGAAAGTGCAGGAATTTAACCACAGGACCACCAAGGAAGTCCCTGGGTGATGAATTTTGAGTGATATTTATTTACATCTTTCGGTATTTGCTGTTTTAAACACATACTACCTTTGGTGCAGTGTAGTTCGGAGAAGTTTATAACATTAGATAGATGACAATTATTTCACAACAAAGATATATGTATTAAAAGGATTGGAGAGAAATTTATCAATGCCTATAGTGGTTGATTTAGTGTGATGGAATTACGTGTTCCTTTCCTTCTATTTTCTCTGTTTCTCTTTTTGTGATGTAAAAATAGATAACCACTCAGGCCTCCCCAGCTTAAGGGGGTATGCTGGCGTTACACTGGCTAGGTCAGTATTTTAATCCACGAGGTACTGGGCTTTGCAGGCAGGGCCCCCCGCAGTCCTGTGCGTTTTAGGTGGGTATCAACAGGAAGGTGCTGGAGTAACGGAGCAGCAGAAAGGGCCAGGGCCAGCTGTGCTATTTTCAGTGTTGATCCAGCCAAGAAATCCTTCTGACCCATCAGCCTAGGAGGAAAGAGATACAGAAAGAGCCAGAGTGGCTGTTAATAAATTAATGAGAACAAGTAAATAAATCATTAGAGTCTTAGGTGGCAGAGGGCAGTTCTGTTGTTTCAGTGAATGTTAAGGGAGCTCAGTTATTCATTACTGTGTCTCCTCTTTTGGGGAGAGACCTGTACTCTAAAGGGGGCAGCCATGATGCTTATTTATAGATCTTCACGTGATTTAAGTCTTTGTTGGGAGGGAAGGTTGTAGGGATGTTAAAATGGGTAGGCTCTTTCAATAAATGCCTCGGCTAAAAGAGAAAGGGATATACGTTGAAATGTGTTTCTGAGGTAAACATTCCATTAAGCAACCACTTGCCCGCTTGATATTATCAATTATGAACAAATGCTGGGCCCTCTGGTCATAGCACCCTCATCTTAGGAGACTGAGGAGTGTGTCCTGCTCTCATAAAACTTCTGGAAAGATATATTACGTGTTAACATTTCTTTCCCAAGTTATTCTGGGACTCCTTTATCAGATACATAAGGATGTAGAAGCAGCTCCTTTATCAGCCCTGTGAGAAATGTGAGCTATTGGGATGTTCAGACAACAATCTTCTCTGATTCAAAGGAATCAGAGCATCTCATCCTCAATCCATTCTCCTTCCTCAAGGTATCAGGCCTTACCTCTTCTGTGAGGCCCTCCCCAACCAAAGCCCCTTCATAGAATCGTCTCTCCTTGCTGCCCATGTCCTTAGCGCTTTTGTGTTGAGTGCACCCTGGCTCACTCAGGCCAGAAACCTTGTTTTATTCATCATCGTATCCCACCATGACCAGCACAGTGCAGTTGCTCAGTTTCTTGAGTTAAATTTTCACTTGCAAATAGCATAGAAAACACATTCCTAAAGTATTTAGGTACTTCCCATAGGAAACGTCCAGGCTCAGTGACGCAGGAGGAGAAAATGCTGATATTCTATCATGTTGTTCAGGGAGAAGCTTATAAATGGGACTGGGGACTTCCTTCCCCCACAGAGTCAGTGTAGTTGGAAAGACACAAAGAGCGTTTATCTCATTCATCCATGTATAATGGATGATCTGCCACCAGGGGCACTTCTGGACTGAAACACACTGCTTATTTGTCAAAGGATGCCTCAGAAGCAGCACTCTGGTCTCTGGGAGAGAATGGGGGCAGGAGAAAGCTGTGTTGGTCTGAACCAGCCATGCAAGGACATGCATTTAGTACAATTCAGAGGAAATTTTAGGATGAAAAGAAACGTCCTGCAGTGGTAGAGAATAAGAGGATTCAGAGAGCACTGGAATTTTTCCCCTCTTAACACATTATTGACCAGAGATGTGTTCATACATCTTTTGTTACCTAAATGTTATTAACGGGGGACATATCAATATCACTTACCTTAACAAGTCACCAGCCACAGGCATTAGTTTCTGCAAAGATCCCCTGGTCTATAATCAGATAAGTGGAATAAAAACTGGCCTGAACAGTCTTTTTTTTTTGGCTTTGAGGTTTGTTGTGTGTGTCTGAACTGTAATGGTGCCTGTAAACAAGGGGCCCTTTGGGGGGAGAACTTCACTTCTCACCGTGTTTTGGTGAGCTTTGCCTCTCTTCAACTCTGAAGCTGCCCTCTGCTTATAGCTGCTTGTTAGCCTGGGCCTGTGACCTTGTGCATCATGTAAAAAATCAATTGTTTATTTTGCTTTTCTTGAAACTGTTTCTAAATATGTGCATTTTTGGTTTTGTGTTTCCAATAGGAAAACTCCAGAGATGACAGTCGGGCTCTGGTCCATCAGCTTTCCAATGAGAGCAGACTGTCCATCACTGACTCTCTCTCAGAGTTTTTTGATGCCCAGGAAGTTCTGTTGTCTCCAAGCTCTTCAGAAAATGAGGTATGAGCACTGTTTTCAGTTAGTTGCCCTCCATATCTCCTGCTGCTTTACTCATTCGGGAAATAGCCAAAATTTAGAAACACTGCACTCAATGGCCCCTTTTTATCATTACTTTCTAAGGATCTTATAAGTTACACCACAAAAGTCATAAAAAGATAAAAAAATCTTAGGGGGAAAAGATTGGGAAAGTAAGTATTGGGCACACCCTGGTTTCTGTTATTGATACTTGATTTGTTATACCTCTTTTCAATTATAGTTTAATGATTTTGATTATAAGCTGTTTGATAATGTATTATTTGCAATACAGGGCCAGAAGTTAGCCCCTTATATATTTTCTTCAGTATTGAATTTTATCTATAGTAATTTAAAATATATAATTATTGTTATAATTAATTTATAATTATATTTTGAGTGAGTGTACTGGTCATTTTAGCTCTTCAGTATAGGAGGACTAATTTGTTGTTGTTGTCCAGTTGCTAAGTTGTGTCCAACTTTTTGCGATTCTGTGGTCTGCAGCAAGGCCTCCCTATCCCTCAGTATCTCTCAGAGTTTGACTAAGCTCATGTCCATTGATTTGGTGATGCTATCCAACCATCTCATCCTCTGCTGCCCTCTTCTTGTTTTGCCTTCAATCTTCCCCAGAATCAGGGTCTTTTCCAGTGAGTCAGCTGTTCGCAACAGGTGGCCAAAGTATTAAAGTTCAGCCTCAGCATCAGTCCTTCCAATGAATATTCAGGGTTTATTTCCCTAAAGATTGACTGGTTTGATCTCTTTGCAGTCCAGGGGACTCTCAAGCACCACAATTCCAAAGCATCGGTTCTTTGGTGCTCAGCCTTGTTTATTGTCCAACTTTCACATCTATACATGACTCCTGGAAAGATCATAGCTTTGACTATACAGAGCTTTGTTGGCCAAGTGGTATGTTTGCTTTTTAATACAACTAGGTTGTATTAAACCTGGGTGTCTAGGTTTGTTGTTGTAGCTTTCCTTCCAGGAAGCAAGTGTCTTCTAATTTCATGGCTTCAGTCACCATCCACAGTGATTTTGGAGTCCAAGAAGAGAAAATCTGTCACTGTTTCCACTTTTTCCCCTTCTGTTTGCCATGAAGTGATATAACCAGATGCCATTATCTTAGATTTTTGAATGTTGAGGTTTAAGCCAGTTTTTCCACTGTCTTCTTTCACCCTCATCAAGAGGCTCTTTAGTTCCTCTTCACTTTATCATCTGCATTTTAGAAGTTATTGATAATTTCTCCCAACAATCTTGATTTCAGCTTGTAACTCATTAACCCCCGCATCTTACATTAATGTACTATGCATATAAGTTAAATAAGCAAGGTGACAATATACAGCCTTGATGTACTCCTTTCCCAATTTTGAACCAGTCATTTGTTCCACGTAAGGTTCTTGTTGCTTCTTGACCCACATACAGGTTTCTCAGGAGACAGGTAAGATGGTCTGGTATTCCCGTCTCTTTAAGAATTTTCCGCAGTTTGTTGTGATCCACACAATCTAAAGCTTTTGCACAGTAAATGAAACAGAAGTAGATGTTTTTCTGGAATTCCTTTGCTCTCTCTATGATCTAACAAATATTGGCAATTTGATTTCTGGTTCCTCTGCCTTTTCTAAACCCAGCTTGTATATCTGAAATTTCTCAGTTCAAGTACTGCTGAAGGCTAGCTTAAAGGGTTTTTAGCATAACCTTACCAGCATGGGAAGTGTCTGGTAGTTTGAACATTCTTTAGCACTTGCCTTCTTTGGAATTGGCGTGAAGACAGACCTTTTCCAGTCCTGTGGAAACTGCTAGGTTTTCCAAACTTGCTGACCTATTTAGTGTGACACTCTAATAGCATCATCTTTTAGGATTTTGAATGGTTCAGCTGGAATTCCATCACCTCCACTAGCTTTGTTCATAGTAATGCTTCTTAAGGCCCACTTGACTTCATAGACTAAGATGTGTGGCACTAGGTGAGTGATCACACCATGATGGTTATCTGAGTCATTAAGACCTCTTTTGCATAGTTCTGTGTGTTCTTGCTACCTCTTCTTAATCTCTGTGAGGTCCTTACCATCTCTGTTCTTTATCGTGTCCATCCTTGCATGAAATGTTCCTTTGATACCTCCATTTTTCTTGAAGAGATCTCTAGTTTTTCCGATTCTACTGGTTTCCTCTATTTGTTTGCATTGTTTATTGAAGAAGTCCTTCTTATCTCTCCTTGCTGTTCCCTGAAACTCTGCATTCAGTTGGGTATATCTTTGTCTTTCTCCCTTGCTTTTCACTTCTCTTCTTTTCTCAGCTATTTGTAAACCATTCTGACATTTTCCCTTCTTGCATTTCTTTTTCTTTGTGATGGTTTTGGTCACTGCCTCCTATACAATGTTACGAACCTCTTCCCTTGAATCTGTTTGTCACTTCCAAATCATAAGGGATTTGATTTAGGTCATACCTGAATGGCCTAGTGGTTTAAACTTAAGAAAGTGGGGAAAACCACTATAAGTACTAATATTGTTTATCTATTCATATCCATAGAAGATTCTCTTATTCACAAATAGTTAAAAGACAAATTGTAACTCATTCTACTCAAATGCTAACAAATTCTGTAAAAGCAGGCTGAATTAATAAGAATTTTTATAATGACTAAAATCTGGAATTTACTTGTGTTGCCCTTGTCAGAATGAATCAAGAATGTGTAAGAATTTTAATAACATATTTTCTGTCAACACCTCCTAGGCAGACTGGTGTATGGGGCTTAATGAAAACAGCACCCAAAATTATTTCTGTAGGTTTATAATGGATGGTTAAAGATATTTGATTATTTGAAGTAAAGGTTTTATGAAATCTGGCTTGTTTACTCTAATGTGTATTATTTCCTTTTTCCCCACAGATTTCTGAAGATGATTCATATGTCAGTGACATAAGTGACAACCTTTCCTTGGACAATCTCAGTAATGACTTGGATAATGAGAGACAAACGTTGGGTAAGATTTAAATTATTTGATCTCAAACTATTATTTGAGTGTTTGGATCTTTGCAGAATACTAATAAGTATATATGGAGTACCCGCTGCAGACGGAGAATGGAGCAAATTCTACATCAGAAACTTAAGACGTGGTTGCCACCCTCAACGGTTTTATGATCTAGGTAGAAACATGGCACTCGTGTGAAAAATGTATTCATTCACATAAATTTGTCTGCTCATGCAGATTTCTATTTTATAAAGTAAGGGCATATGAATCATCGTATGAATATCAAAAATTAATATACCAGATGCTCCTTGTGTGGTTAAACTTTCTGCAAACATATTAGAATATAACTTTTTGCCTTCAGGTATCTAGTGGCTTTCATAGTCTAGGCATGCTGTCGGACTTGTATTGTAAAAGGTCTGGTCTGAGTGCTAATTTAGTTTCAGATTCTTCAAGATAACTCATTTGAGAGTAACAAACGGCTGTGTCCTTGGGGATAGGGCTTCAGGTACCCTAAGATGTCCCTTTATATCTGGTTAATCTCAAGAGTGAAAATGATGCCCAGAAAGTGTGAGTTGGAACCATGGGGTACCTGGAGTGTCTGCTGTCTCCAAACAGCTCTGATTTAGGAGTAAGTAGACTAAAGCTTGTTTAGGAAGCTGACCTACCTTAGGAAGAATCTGCCCACAGAACAGGCTTCTATACGAGTCCTGTAGCATCAAATACTCCCAGTTTTGGTACTCAGTGTGCCTGGGGTCTGTAGGCTTATCTGTGCTAGAACACCGCCTCTTTTCATATCTATACGGAGGACAAGGACCGTGTCAGGTCCGTTTTGATGTTTCAGTGTTTCCCAGCTCAGTAAGTGCATGTTAAATATGATGATGAGTTGTGATCTGAATGCCAAAGAGCCTGCTCTTTGAAGGATTACAAAAAAGACAGGTAATTTTACTGTCTTCTGGAAGAACATCCTTCCAGCATCATACCTGCCAGAAGTCAGAAGCTCATTATGCTCTGTGTCATTCCTGAATTGTTTCTGGAGAGATTAACCCTTTGGTGGAAAAGTCTGAGAACCAGTGATTCAAAGGTAAAGACCAGTCATATAGGAGCAAGTTCATATGCTGTTTTTTGTAAAAAAAGAAAAAACCCAAAAAGGTGAACTGAAAGAGAAATGAGAAAGCATCAGTTATTTCCTTAGCAAACAACACCCACACTAAATGGGAACCCTCGTTGTAGATGACGAAGGCAGACAAACACCAAAGTCTCCTTCTATTTGAGGCCTTAGGGAGGATCCCAAGGGGAACCGAGGGATTAGACGGTTCAGAGCTCAAAGTTAGAACAGAGGGCTTGCCCAAGGACCTAAGACCACAGCTGTGCTGAGTTGACACCAGCCAGGAAAAGCATGTAAGAGGTGAAGACCAGTTCTCTCTCTTTTCCACAGCCATGTTGCTAGATTACTGACCAGTGTTTTCTTAGCTTGAACAAACACTGGTCCAAACCCAACTTTCTTCTTTGGCAATAATTGGAAGATTAGATCTCTACATATCAGTACTCTACTGAAAGGATTATGTGTAGAAATAACCTTTGCATCTTAGGACACATATTTCCTACAGAAGGAAATAGGATTGGATCCAGGTCTTGAAAAATTACCACACTAGAATTTCTTTGAATCCTTAGTAAAAGCTAGGTATTTAGAGTGTTTCCTATTAATTTATACCCCTCCCCGGCCTGCCCAAATCAGTATGCACATATTCAGTTCTGTCACTGCATTGGGTGCTATGTGGGGGTTCAATGGTTAGGAATATGGATTTAGGAACTGGATTTCCTCAGTTAATCCCAGCTCCGCCACTCACTGGTTATGTGTTCTAGGGCAACTTTCTCAAATTCTCTGTGCCTCAGTTTTCTTCATCTGTAAACCGGGGCTAATAATATTGTTTATCTCAAGAGGTCGTTGCAAAGGATAAGTGAAACAGTATATGTAAAGTGCTTGAAAGACTGTCACAGAGTAAAAAGCTAGGCATGTATTAGCCATTATTATTAGTAGCAGTATTGTTGTTCAGTTGCTAAGTCGTGTTTGACTCTTTGCAATCCCATGGACTGCAGCATGCCAAGCTTCTCTTTCCTTCACTGTCTCCCAGGGTTTTCTCAAACTCATGTCTGTTGATTGTGATGCCATCTAACCATCTCGTCCTCTGTCACCTCCTTCTCCTCCTGCTCTCAGTCTTTCCCAGACTCAGGGTCTTTTCCAATAAGTAGGTGCTTTGCATCAGGTGGTCAAACTATTAGAGCTTCAGCATCAGTCCTTCCAATGAATATTCAGGGTTGATTTCCTTTAGGATTGAATGGTTTGACCTTTTTGCTGTCCAAGGGACTCTCAAAGAGTCTTCTCCAGTAGTAGGGTAATATTTCTTTAAAACAAAGTATTTTGAGATTACAGGGAACACAGTTTTTAAAGACTCTTATCATTAGCAGCTGTTTACTTGATTTTTGCCCATGTTGAGCAACTGAAACAAATTCAGAATTTAATTCCATGTTTAGATTAACATGAGACTTCAAAGTACGACCTCACTTTCATATTCTCCTGTTCATCAAAGCAGCCTCAATATTCAGAGTGGTTGACTTTAAAATAAAATACCATTTTCTCATATGTTGGTATAATGCAAAAGGTTTCTTTTGAAAATAGGTTGTGATGGGGTGGAAAAAGAATTTCAGAGCATAAAGTAATGGAAGTTATCACAAATGAAAAAATTGATGAGTGTAAATATCTAAGACGTAAATGTTTCACTCATTTAAAAAGCTGTGTAGGCCAAATGGTAAAGATAAATGTCAAGTGGCAATTAAATTGTAAAGCAAATATAGAAACAAAAGATTATGTCTTAATATATGATTAGGAAAGCAGACAATTCAGAAAAGAATATTCATGAAAACATTCCAAGTCACAATAGGAATTTTTTAATGTAAGTTAAAACAAGGAGATAGCACTGTCCACCTAATGATTTGCTAAGAATTCAAAATGAATGCTGACAAGCCTAGAATGACCTCAGAACATGGACACTGGTACATGCTTGCTGATAAATGGGAAATTTTGAAGAGCAGTATGCTCACATGAGGGCTTTCCTTGTAGCTCAATTGGTAAAGAGTCTGACCGCAATGCTGGAGACCTGGGTTTGATTCCTGGGTTGGGAAGATCCCCTGGAGAAGGAAATGGCAACCCACTCCAGTATTCTTGCCTGGAGAATCTCCTGGACAGTGGAGCCTGGCAGTCTGTGAGTCACAAGAGTCAGACACGACTGAGCGACTAAGCACACACAGGCCCACATGAATCAAATGTCTAGAAATGTTTGAGTTCTTAGACATAATAATCCCACTTCTATATGTCCCCAGAAAATAATCAGATGCAATCAAATATATAAGGATATGTACATTAACTACTTTCTTTTATCATAACAAAACATTGAAACAAATCTAGAAGCCCAACAATAGATGAATGATTAAAAAAATTAGGACTTATTCTTAGCATGGAATTGTTTCACATTCATTAAAACTGTTTTAGAAGAATTCTGGGTAGCATAGAAAAATATTTATTTTAACTGATTAAGCAAAGCATTAAACTCTACAAACGTTGTGAAATGTATGGAGAAAACAATAAATGAAAATACTCTAGTATAAATGGCTACTATTTCTAGGTGGTGGGATAATAGATGACTTTTATTTCCTTTATAATTTTCCTGTAATACGCACAATTGTTTTATCAGAATTTGAAATGATCTTTTAAAAGATTTTTAAAAAATTTTATCAAAACTTGAAGTGCTTTTAAACAGAGTTAAGGAGATTAGAAGTAACCTACTCTGGGCATAGCAGTTTCCAATATTATCCTCAGTGCATATAAACTCTGAAGAACTAGCTTTTGAGCAGTAGCATGAAGAGTTCCCTGCGAAGAAAGTCCGTGAGTTTTAGTGTTTATAGTTTCAGGTGCTCCATTTAGCTGCTCAAGATTCTTTTTATTGTCTGACTTTCAGTATAATCTGGATAATTGAGATTAACAGTATCGTTGGGCACTTGCTCAGTAAGGAGGATTTCTTTTTCCTTTTCAGTAGTAAATTAAAATGAAAATCTGTATAAGGCAACCAGGCTGATTTCCCTTTCAGGGCCAGTGATCGATAGTGGGGGGGAGGCCAAGTCCAAAAGAAGGACGTGTTTGCCAGCGCCGTGCCCCAAGTCCAGTAACATCAGCTTGTGGAACATCCTGAGAAACAACATTGGGAAGGACCTGTCTAAGGTGGCCATGCCGGTGGAGCTCAATGAGCCCCTCAACACGCTGCAGAGGCTCTGCGAGGAGCTGGAGTACAGCGAGCTCCTGGACAAGGCCGCCCAGCTGCCCAACGCCCTGGAGAGGATGGTGAGCATGCACCCTGCCACTCACTGGCCTGCCTTTGCAGCTGAGCTGCGGGCACAGCAGGGCTCCTGTCCCTCCGCTTTCCACCTGGATTGCTCATCAGAGAGGCTCATTTCCCAGCCACCTTCACTTCCCAGCTCTGCCTGGCTGTTTTCAGTCACCTGGTCAGGAATGGCCATTGAGAGCGGCTTCCCTGTAACCGCTGCTGCCTGAGGATAGTTCTGCTCTGTGGTTTTGGGCTTCCTCTTTCTCCAGAACCTTCCATGTGATTGTTCTGATATTGCCTGGCTGGAAAACATGTCTTGAGGGCTGCCTGAGTGTTTGTTTTTACTACCCCGAGTGGGAAGAATTTAATTTTTTGAGCTCTTTTTTGTTTTGTTGTCCAGGGTAAATTTCCCATGAGAAAGTTTTGGTTTATTTTTGAAATTGTCCTGTCAGCCCCTGAATTTTTAGAAAATATCATTCAGTCACAGAAGAGGTTTTCACATCAGAAAGATTCTTCTCCCCCTGCCACTATTTTAAAATCAGTTTTTATCAGAGTATAGTTGATTCCCCTTCCCCACTTCTTCTATAGAATAAGTTAAAGGATAAAGATCATCCTAGAAAAATTAATCTTCTGTTCTCTACTTAGTATCAGTTCTAATCAGGTAATGGGGCTTCCAATAAAGGGGCATCCAAGAATTTCTCATCCTTCCCCTGTCTTATGGGGACAGAGGACAGGGGTACCTTGGTGATAAGACTGTGGCCAACTCAACCCTTTCTGTGACTGTGGCTATTTGCGCTTCAAAACTGAGTGCCTCTTCCTCTTTTTGCCTTCTGGTATGTTAGCTGCTCAACAGAAAGCTCATTGTGTGGGATGCTGGCACATCAGTGTCCTCCCCCACATTCAGCATCTCTGCCCTGGGCATTTGCTGATTGGCTGAATCGGAGGGCTCACCTCCAGCCCCAGGGACCCAGCCAGACATCACCCTCTCACTGGTGGAGGATGCCTTTGTTTTCTAAATTGTGCACATTCTGCAGTTTAAACTCTCGTTAAAACTTCAGTTTCTTCAGTAATCTGAGGATTAAGGGAAAATCTTAATTTCTGGTTGAAAAAGACATCCCATCTCATCCCATACCGTCTCCAGGGACTTCGCCCATCAAAGAGATTTTCTATCTTGATACTAATGATAATAGGAGTAGGAGAGAAAAACAAGCTGTTTATTTTCTGTCTTCTTTGTTACTCTTCCCCCAGAGAATTTCTATGAACAAAGGGAGGTAAATAGATTCCAAGGAAAGCGTTAAAAGTTATCATTTGTGGACAGTGCTTTTCATTAAAGAGCATGATTGACTTTGATGATGAAAGCATTTTTAAAGGTGTTTCATTTTTGTAGCGATTTAGAGACCCTTAGGATGTCAGCTGATTGATTGGAGTCATTTGACCTTGAGAAGTAGTTTGAGGAAAGGCACCAGTACATTAAGAAAGGAAAGTTCAGAAAAGCATTAGGGAGGAACCTAGCCCATGTAATAGGTTTGCTGCTCCAAGTATGAGGGTCAACTCTACCCCTGCAGAGATTCTCTCTCATGTCGCCAGCCCACAAGGAAGATGCTTTGTTTTGCCTGCTCCCTCCCTTCCTTCTCCTCCTGCATCATGAATGATTCCAGGTTCTTTTCAACATGTGTTCTATTAAATTGTGAAGGTGATTCAGGGTTGACTCAACATTCCATATAGACGTGTGGCCTTGCTGCTAATCAGAAAACAGACATCTGAGAAAGCAGAGAGAGGAACAGATACCCAGGTTTCAAGAACAGACTGAACTGAGCACAAGTTGATTTTAATAAGCTCTCCAGCTACTCTAGAGTGTTTATACACTCTAGTTTGAGGTGGTAAGGTGGGTCCAGCTTGTAAAAGGCATTGAAAATTATATGACTAGTGAACATTTATGAAAGATACCCAGCTTTTTTCCCCAATATAAGAAACTTTATGAAATAAGCAGAGAAGAGGAAACATTGAGATTATTACTCAGTATTAGAAAGGAAAATTTGCTATTGCTACTTAGGTTTAATTTTTTTGCCTGCCTCCCTCTCAAAAGACCAAAAGAATTCAGACATACCTCAGTGATATTGTGTATTTGGTTCCAGACCGCTTCAATAAAGCAAGTATCACAATAAAGTGAGTTGCATAAGTTTTTTGGTTTCCCAGTGCATATAAAACTTATGTTTACACTATACTTAGTCTGTTAAGTATGCAATAACTTTGTATCTAAAAAACAATATATATACCTTAATTTTTAACATCAAGTGAAGTGAAAGTTGCCCAGTTGTGTCCAGCTTTTTGCAACCCGATGGACTATACAGTCCATGGAATTCTCCAGGCCAGAATACTGGAGTGGGTAGCCTATCCCCTCTCCAGGGGATCTTTCCGACCCAGGAATCAAACCAGGGTCTCCTGCATTGCAGGCAAATTCTTAACCCATGCAGGAGACCCCTGTTCGATTCTTAAGATTGGGAAGATCCTCTGAAGAAGAGATAGGCTGCCCATTCGAATGTTCTTGGACTTCCCTGGTGGCTCAACTGGTAAAGAATCTGCCTGCAATGTGGGAGACCCTGGTTTGATCCCTGGATTGGGAAGATCCCTTGGAGAAGGAAAAGGCTACCTACTCCAGTATTCTAGCCTGGAGAATTCCATGAACTTTATAGTCCATGAGGTTGCAAAGAGTCAGACACAACTGAGCGACTTTCACTCACATACCTTAGTTTTAAAAATGCATCACTGCTAAAGGAAAAATTTGAAATATGAGAATTGCCAAAATGTGACACAAAGGCATGAAGTGAGCAAATGCTGTTGGAAAAATGGCACCAACAGACTTACTTGCTGCAAAGTTGCCATAAACCTTCAATTTATAAACATTGCAGTTTTTGCAAAGTGCAATAAAGCACAGTAAAATGAGGTGGGCCTTTACTGTGGCTCTTCAGTGTCCTGAAAGGGGAGCTGTGCAAAACACTGAGACCCTCACAGCCAGGACCAATAAGATTCTTCTCGTTTCATATTCACCTATAATTTTCCTTAAAAAAAAATTTTTTTTGACCATGCCACGTGGCATTTCATGTCTTAGTTCCCCCAACCAGGGATTGAACCCATAACCCATGCATTGGAAGCATGGAGTCTTATCCAGTGGGCCACCAGGGAAGTCCTTTCTTTTGCTTTTTGAGTTCTCATTTTTCCTCCAAGAAAAACAAAACTTCTTGAAAGCTACTGTGTTCTGTCCTATGACTCATTACCCAGGCTCAGGAAATGACTCGCACAGATTTTCTTTGGTCAGATGAGTTTTTTTTGGTCTCTGCAATACCAAATTGCGAATCCTAAGTTTTTAGGATGCTTATTCTTAAATTTTTTTTTATCTTGGAGTCTAGTTGATTAACAGTGCTGTGTCAGTCTCAGGTGTACCCCAAGTGAATCAGTTACATGCGTAATGTATGTATTGATTCTTTTTCAAGTTCTTTGCCCATTTAGGTTATTACAGAGTATTGAGCAGATTTCCCTGCGACTTACTCCTGAATCTTGAGGGAAGTTTGGCTTTAATGCTCTTTGTCCCTCTCCTCCTCCAGAACCTTAGGACAACGTCAGGATTGTCAGATAGTGGCAGATTTCGAGGGACTGACTCACCATCTTGAAAGCCTTTATCCACCTGCAGGCATCAAACCAAAGGGACAATCTGATTCATTTGTCTCTGGGGCCAAAATGAACACTATTTAAACCCACAACTTGAAACCAAAGTCCATTCGGGTGTCATTAAACCAGGGACAAATCTTTGCCTTTTTTGAAATAAACAGGAAAGAGAGAAAGAGAAGCTATATTTTGTTCATGTCTTTGTGAAAATAAATTCCTTTGTGATGGAGGAATAACCAGGTTCTTGCCCTTTCGCTAGGTGTACGTGGCAGCCTTTGCAGTGTCCGCATATGCATCTAGCTATTTCCGTGCCGGGAGTAAGCCTTTTAATCCAGTCCTTGGAGAAACATATGAATGTATTCGTGAGGACAAGGGCTTCCGGTTTTTTTCAGAACAGGTATGTATACACCCTTTTTTTGTTTGTTGGGAGAAGTTGCTCATGTCTCCCATTAAGCATGCTTTTGGAATATTTATTTCCCACCTGTCACTGGCTTCCCAGTAACAGAGATAATTACAGTGCTTCTACACATAAAGAGAGAGATCGGTTTCCTTCCGCTGAAACCTTGCCACCACCCATGGGCTTAAAGGTGCTAGCCAGGCTGGGGCTCGCTTGGCTGTGTGCATCACCACAGTCTTTTCTGTTTAAACGTGTAGCAGAGAGGAATTTTCAAAGCACGAAGCATTTGCCCAAACTGCAAGTTAAGAGATTTAAAGTGTGCAGCCTATCTTGCTGACATCACCGTTCTAAAACAGGAGCACTGCCATCAGAAGCAGGAGCACCAAATAAATGCATTATTCTTGGTTTTGATTTAAGAGAAATCATTCGTTCATATATTTGTTCGCTCTATCCATAAATACTTCTCAAGATTATACCACATGCCTAGCATTGTTTTAGGCGCTGGGGTACTGTACTGGGTGATGGGCCAGAGGCAGACGAGAACATCCGTCCCTCAGCTAATAGATGGACAAGCCTTATGCTCACACAGCCCGAGTTCCCCGAGGTTCCACAAGACCCCTCCCACCTGTTAGCAGTGGGTAATATTCAAGAATTGTATCTCTGGACTCAGCCAGCCTAGATTCCAATCTCAGCTCTCTCTCTCACTAGGTTGCAACCCAGGGCAAGTTCCTTAACCTCTCTGTACTTCAGTTTCCTCTTGAAAGTGGCGATGATGCAGACTCAGATGGTTTTGCAATGATAAAATGAGTTATTCTCTACAAAGTTTAGAGCACTTATCCTTGAAGTAGGAATTGTTGCATGAGGGTTTGCTATCCTTATTGGCCTATGTATGACAGCATAACTTGCAGTAGTGGAATGTTGGGGACATCCACAATATCTGTCAATAAGGAATTGTTTAGCTGAAATAGAGTGCAACTTGACTGAAAATAAAGACCACTTCTCTCCCATTGCATTAAGGCAGCACCTCAACAGGTCTATCCCTAAATGTTATCCTGGGAACATGAAACATCATTGGTTCCCTCCCAATTTGTAGAAAACTGAGGATAAAAGGATGAGTTGCTAAAACATGATTTTCCTCCTATTATCTTGGTGCCTGCTTTACAAGTGGGCTTCTTTATAAGTGGACTGGTATTATGGAAGTAAGAAGGGGAGGGTGGTGTGACTGAGAGTCTTATGAAGATGGTGCTGGTCTTAACTGTGAATTATGAGCAGCGTTCTCTGAAACTCAAACGAAAATGATTAGTCAACAATCCCAAAGCACATTGTCAATTGTTTTCTGGTTAGCAGTTAAAACAAGAATTTAAACACTGATATTCAAACAGTAGGGGTTTAAATCAGTAGTTAAAGGGTAAGATAATGTGATGCAAATTCAACTGGGTTATTTAAACACTAAACCTAAAATGGAATGCGAATACATGAAAATATAATTTGGTTACCATGGTATTCTTAGCGCTCATGTGAAAAAAACAAAGGCCAAAAATAGCTCCAGACTACAGCAGACAATCAAGACAGGATGAATAGGCGGAAGAAAAGAGTAGTAACACGCGCTCGTGTAACACTGAGCTTCAATTCCACGAGCCCCTGACAGGGCAGGGCTGATTTGGGATCTGTGGCTCCCCTGTGGTGGCAGGGAGAAAGTAAAGGGAGCCCCTGGATGTGTGTGCACAGAGATGGAAAGAGTTACATAACTTAGTCTTTAGTTCCATGAAATGGATCCCAAGGAAATAAATAAGAAAGAGATCTGGTCATTGTTAGTAGCATAGGGCGTGCTAGGAGTGATATGGACCGTTCTCATCCTAACCCCACCACTGTGTGGCCTTGTATAAGCTACTTAAACTTTCTAAACCTCAGTTATTTATCTGTGAAATAGGGATGATCATGCTTAGTTCATAAGCTGCAGGAAGGATAAGTGAAATAATGCACTGAAACTGAAGCTCCAGTACTTTGGCCACCTGATGCGAAGAGCTGACTCATTTGGAAAGACCCTGATGCTGGGAAAGATTGAGGGCCGAGAAGAAGGGGACGACAGAGGATGAGATGGTTGGATGACATCGCTGACTCGATGGACATGGGTTTGGATGGACTCCGGGAGTTGGCGAGGGACAGGGAGGCCTGGTGTGCTGCGGTTCATGGGGTCGCAAAGAGTAAGACACGACTGAGCGACTGAACTGAACTGATGTGAAGCACATTCAGTACTTGATTATTGCTCTTGTACTGAGAGGCAAGGCACCTTTTAAAATGGTTTTTAATACCCAGTGTTATGAACAGCTAGAAGATTGTTGAAGTAATATATCCTATATCTACTCTACTGATTCAGATGGTTCGAAAGTGGCATAATGTCACTGCTGAGTCTCTGACAGAAAGCCATCCAGGAGGCTGCCAGGAGTCCTAACAGCTGGCTTCGCCTTGGGAATACCACCATACTGATCACGAGGGAGACACTTCGTCTGTCTGGAATTTAGCCTTATAGCATAGGTAGTTGAGTCTTTTAATACATCTGAGTGTGAATGAGTCTCTCAGGGACAGAATCACACTAGCTAAGTTTATAAGAGACGGATCTATAAATCAGAATACTACCCTATGCCTTTAGAATATAAAATAGACTCGCCATGGGCACCAGATGGCTTTGGTCAGCCTGACCAGGGATGTTTTCCCATAGACAGATTTCTTAAGTAAGACAAAATTGTGGTCATCACATAAGTGTACAGTGAGATGGAGAGATAACTGATTAATTCAATGTGCCAGGCTGTCTGCTGCCCCAGGAGTGGAAAGGGTTTTGACCAGGGTCCTCCTTTCCCAGCCAGCAGGCAATATGTCAATTCAGCCTCCTCTATTCCCTCTCTTGCCCTTGTTGGTTACATTGACCAGCCTACTGTTGTGCGTGAAGGCTTTCTAATTTAACACATCTAAAGAGAGTGCCTGAGCATTTATTCTGTTTTATGCTGGTACCTGCCAGTCTGGCTCCTTCTGCTTCTAGCCCAGAAGACGCTCTGTTTTGGAGACAGCATGACTCCACCCGTGTCTGTATCTGTAGGTGATGGACTGCAGCTTTCGGAGTTTGGGGGCTTCTTTGCTTTCTTGTACTTCTCTACAATGAGTAGAGGTGCTGAATGACTGATGTAATAAACTGAACAGAACCCCTGAATTAATATTTTGGGGTGGAACTCTAGTCTAAGGAGGACACTGATGGAGATATCTCCAGGTGAAAGGACCTAGAAAAAAACAGATCACTCAGCTTTTCTACTGAGTTTTCTAGACAACAGAGTTGGGTGATTTGGAAAGTGATTTTTATCCATTTCCTCCAAGCCCTGGGATTTCATTTGCTTGTGGTTTTGGTGGGGATGGGGAAATGTTTGGAGTTGTCGGTGGCTAAGGAAGTTGAAGTAAGTGCTACTTCACAGAGTTCAGCTACATGGAAGCTTGCCCTCTTTATATTGTCTCTCACGTAAAAGGCCCAAAAATGCAGTATCAAAATGACTCATGCAGTCAGAAATGAGAGAAAGCACTTGCTGTTCAAATTTTCCTCCTAACAGTTAACTAGTATAGTGCTTGCAAAGTACTTTATGCTTTTCAAACTTGATCAGGATCTTGTTTGATCTTCACAATAACCCTGTGTGGCCAGTGAGGCAAGGATCAATTACAGATGAAAAAACCAAGGCCTGGCCCATCAGAGCCTTTCAGTGGTTCTCAGCTGACACCCTCTGTCTATTCCAGTATCCTCTCTCCCTGACCTTTTTTTGGTATGCCTTGTGTAAGTTTAGTGACTGTGCTCAGAGCTGCCAGAGTCATCAGTTGCCCATGTGAAAACAGCCTTTTGTACTCTGTTCAGACTATCGGATTTGCCTGTCATTGTCAAGTAAACCTTTCATCCTGCAAACTCACATAGGAGTGTGTTGTCAACTCCCATTGCGGGCTGGGCAGTGGCCTTTGTGAACAAGGAACATTCAGGAATCAGTCATAAACATTCCTGTCACATGTGCTAACCTCTGACTGTTCCACCTTCTCAGGGGAGCGGTTTCCTTTCTGCCAAGAAATCTGATTCAGCTTTGGTTTTCTAAATAAGCCCAGAAAAGGGAGAATCCAGGAGGAAAGGACTTCCTTTCCCTTCTCGGGGACTAAGGGTCCGGCCAGCAGGTTCTTCCTCATTGGTTCTCGGGCAGCCTGGATGGAGTTTCATCAGGGACTAGACTGGTCAGAAAAGTCATTTCAGTTTACTTTGCTTCTTTTTTCTGTACCTTTGGAAACAGTTTGGTGTCCATAAAGGATATGCTGTTAAGCTATTGTCTGAATGTGGCTTTTCCTGATTACCAGGAACTTCAGCTGTCAGGTCAAGTCATTTTCAGCATTTACACGTCCAGCCATGACTGTTGAATTTTTGATTGAAAAGCTGAGCAGAGTTATTGAAAGTTACTAAACTGTAAGAGATTCAAATGGAGTCTTTTTTCCTTTGCTTCACAGACACAGCTCTTCTTCCTTTTCTATTACTCGTCAGATTCTGGGAAAAAAAAAAAAAAAAAAAAACATTCTTGGCTGGACTTTAAAAATACCATACCTGTCACTTCCCACTGTGCACACTCACATCACCCATCTGAGTGGTTCTTTTATCTACCCATAGGCAGGGTTATTTACTTCTGATTAAAATGGCATCTTATTTAAAGTCATTATCAGGGTAAATTCAAAGCTGTTCAAGTGAAACAAGCAATAAATCAACTGTAAGGTGACCAAACCAGTGCTTCTGCATTTCTAGGTTATTACTTACTGTATATTTTTTTTAAAAGAAACCGTGTGTTTATCAAATAAGTACTTTGAACTCAGGGGAAGAGAAAATAATCGGCAACTGTTCCCCACCCCCCAAATCAGACCAGTATTTGTGGCCGCCTCCTTAGTAGTTTTCTTTTATAATCCACATCCTGTTCATCAGCAAATCCCAGGGTCTTCCTTCTAAAGCCGTTTTCACTGCCACCCCACTGGTGCTGGTCGCCAAGCCCAAGCCATCGGCATCAATGACTGGGCTTGTTGCAATTGACTCACTATCTGGTCCCTTGTTCCCACAGCCAGTTCTGCACTCAGCAACCAGTGATGTCTCTAATGACTTCTGTGGTCACTTGGACTCAAACCCCAAGTTCTGGCTGTGGCCCACAGAGCCCTCTAAGATGGCACCCCTAGATATCATGCCTCTTCCCACTTTTGACTCATTCAGCTTCAGCCACACTGACCTTTTCGCTCCTCCTAAAACATCCTGAGCATCTGTCAGCCCTGTGCGGTGGCTGCGTCCTCTGACCTGGACATACTTCCCCTGGCTATCTATGTGATTGGCTGTCTTACCTCTCTTAGCCTCAGGGATTTCCATCACAGAGTCCTGCCCCAACCACCCTGTCCAGGATGGCATTCCCACTCACCATCTCCCATTTTCATTCTTGCTTATTCTCCTTCCCGCTGTTACCGCTGGCAAATTATGTGCTTATATCTGTCCCACCCATTGCATTTCTGCACTAAAATGTAAATTCCAGGACGGTAAAGATTTTTGTCTCTTTTGTTTCTCATTGTATCCACAGTGACTAAGACAGTGCCTGACACATCACAGACAATCGGGAAATGTTTGATGAATGCCTTGGTCCCCTCCCTGGGTGATTTTTGACTGGTCGCTTGTTCTCTTTTCCACAAGCATCCCTTCGTGGTGGGAGATGCGTCCAGACTAGGAGGACTCTTTACGGCTCTGGACAGCTGCAGGACTGATGTATTTAAGGTTTCATTTTTCTCAATATGAAGAAGAAAAACCTACATAATACACAAATATTGAAACACTCATATTCTTGTCTCCTTACCACCCACCTCTTATATAAAGTGCATTCTGAAAGCATAAATCAAAAATCATCAGGTCATGGTGAAGAAAGACCTCAGCTATACAAATAAATCACAAGAATTCTTAACTGCCAGAGAAACTCATTGACTTTGAGATTGTAGAAAGAAAGATACATATAAATACTTGCACAATAAAAAACCATATATACTAATTTCCTGAACGTTTGGTCCTTACCAGTAAAAAATCGCTCCTATTTGATCAAGGGGGAGAGGAAGTGATGGAGAGAGATACTAAAAACAGTCCAGAGTGGGTTTAACCAGCAGGTTAACAGTGTTTGCTTTGAGGCTAAATCAGTTCAGACTCAAACTCAAAATCTAATACCTTTCTGTGCCTGGGTTAAGATGTAATAAAAAGAGAAACTCAACTAAATCCTGTACTAGCAAAGACAGGGTAGATGGTGCCCATTATTCTTTACTCCAGTAAATATTAGAGAGATTACCATCAACAAAAATTAAACGATTAACTGGGAATTACCCTCTTTTCATGGGTTTTAGACTTCCCTGGTGGCTCAGACGGTAAAGCATCTGCCTACAATCTGGGAGACCTGGGTTCAATCCCTGGGTCTGGAAGATCCTCTGGAGAAGGAAATGGCAACCCACTCCAGTACTCTTGCCTGGAAAATCCCATGGATGGAAGAGCCTGGTAGGCTACAGTACATGGGGTTGCAAAGAGTCGGACACGACTGAGAGACTTCACCTCACCATGGGTTTTTAAATTAATCAAAGCCTTAATAGAATCTTTTCCAATTGCCTGGCATCCGCTGCTGCCTCTGATACTGAGATTCAAAGAAAACAGATGTTAGAACAATAGTATCTTAAAGCCAGAGGGATTCTCAGACCCCATTTTACAAAGAAGTAAATGAGACTCAGAGGGATTGGAAAGGTCAGACTCAGAAGGTTCATTTTCTAAATATGCATAATGGGAACTTAACAGTGTGCCGAGGCTTTGGGCAGGAGCCAGGGCCCAGCTTTGAGAGCAACCATCAAGGAGCAGTTAGGGCATCTCAGGAAACAGTGTTAGATTTGAAGTCAGAAGACCTGAGTTTAGAGTGCTGCCCTCGTGAATTTAGAGGGCCGCCCTCGTCAGTGATGAACTGTGTAGCACTGGGCAGGCTCTTGACGGGAAAAAACCCGTTTCCTAATTCATAAGATAAGGGTAATGAAGACACAAGGTTACCATGAGAGCTAAGTGGAAATACCACTCATGACAAAATATTAAAATTTAATCTCTGCTGACTCTGTACTAGCAGATGATCCTGGCACTTTCCATGGGCTTTTTTCAGTTTGCAGAGTCAGTGGTACTAGTCCTGTTTTACAGATGAAGTAATGGAGGCCCAGAGGGTTTAAAAACACCCTCAGGGTCACTCAGCCAGTAGATGATATTGATGATACTGCACAGTTAGCTTCTAGATCTGGGGGACTCCAGGAGCAATCTCTCATTCCCTGACACTCATGCAGCACATGGCAGAGGCTTCAGATACGTTTCATGAATAAATACCTGTAGGAAGGAAACATATCAAACAAAAATAAGGCATCAATTTAGTTTCCCTGGAAAGCTTTGTAAACTTCTTAAAAGTCATGTACATCAAATAAATCACTCCCAAAGGTGTTTTTAAGCCAGAAAGAAAGAAACCAAATCATTGATATGTCAGTGTTGGGATTTATGCATTCAGAAAACAGCCCTTCAACTCCATCTAAAGGCACTTTGCTAAGCAGTGATTCATTAATCTGACACAACTATTTTAAAAAGGTCAACTTTGCATTTTATGGGACATATGTATACTTTATGATATGATAGAGTTGCTTTTATAATTCATATGGACAGTATATTTATATCCTTGTTTCATAGGATTTTAAATTATTACAGAAGAGTTTATAGTTTTTATGTGTTGTATTTTGCTGTGATGCTTATACTTGCCAGACTTATAAAATGCCAAATTCTTGACCAAGACTGTGATCTTCACATTTTTTACTGCATTATTTCTGTGGGAATGACTGTGATCTGCTTTGTAATAATCTATTTAAAATCTGCCTACGTTATGGGGCACGGGGCTATTGCATAGCTCCTGTCCGCTCCACGGCGGGGTGGATGAGGCAAGTGGAGTGGAGAAGTGAGGGGTCAGTATTGTCTTGCCCTGGTTTAGTTTTATATGATGCTGTTGTTTAGTTGCTACATCGTATCCGACGCTTTGCACCCCTATGGACTGTAGCCTGCCAAGCTCCTCTCTGTCCATGGGATTCCCCAGGCAAGAATACTGGAGTGGGTTGCCCTCCTCCAGGGGAATCTTCCCAGTCCAGGGACAGAACCTGCGTCTCCTGCATTGGCGAGCAAATTTTTTACCACTGAGCCACCAGGGAAGCCCCCTTCTGTATGATCCCAAGGTTTAAAAAGTAACTCCACTGTTCTCCTAATGGGGAAAGAAGAGAAGGCAAGAATTTAGCAATTTGTGTGATATAATGTATCTTCAGGGGATTGGGTTGAAAGAAAAGACAGTGAAGCAAAGCATTTTAGGAGTTAGGTTTCTTAGTGTTTGAGATGAAATGCACATAAGCATGGAGAGGAGCTCACATTCTCAAGAGGCCAGTGAGAATTAAAATCCTCCAAGGGACAGCACGTGTGCACCTCCCACCTCATAGTGGATCTGGGATTTATATGTTCATTGAGACCTGAAAGATAGCTATGCTGTTGACATCTTTGTCCCTACTTTTCTTCAAGCCAAGTGGATACCATTGCACTCCCGTCCTATCCCGGCTGTTCTCCACCTGGAAGAGGGCCACAGAAGAGGTTCTCAAACATGTTCCTCTCTGCAGTCCAGGGTTCAGAGCAAGGCCACTGGTTATAGATTGGTCACCCCAACTTCCCGCCACACCTGTTCACCTCAAGCAGGCCCCTGAGTATTCTGAGTTCTTGATATGTTTGAAAACAGGGTGTGTCTACTTAAAGGACTGTTTTGTTTTGTTTTTTAAACTTTGAAAGCCACCTGTAAACCAAAAATGCTGGGTTTTACTTCCACTCATCTCAGTGTGTTTGGGAAATGTTACTGTTAGATAATCTTCCTGGTTTCAGTTTTCTCATCTGTAAATGTCTTAAATGTAAGATAATGTTTGCTAAGAACCAGCTTACCATCAGGGATCGAACCTGGGTCTCCTGCATTGTAGGCAGACGCTTTACCGTCTAAGCCACCAGGGAAGTCAAGAACCAGCTATGTCATAGAAATTTCTGGAAACATCACTAGCAGCATTACTCTTTTATTGTAGCTATTTAGTTGCTAAGTTGTGTCCGACTCTGCAATCCCAAGCAAGCATGCCAGGCTTATTACTCATTTACTAGTATTGCATGATAGCACTATCATGATAACAGCACACGTACTGCTCCTGTGCCTTGAATGTTACTGAGATAATGAAGAAATCTAACTGAGGAGCCATTTTCTCTTTAGCTTCTTCATTAGTGAGCAAAACAGAAGTTAATGACCCCAGTGACAAAAGGCAGGGAAATGATCTACAGTCCCTGTTACAGGGGACGCTCTTTTCTGTAATGTAATTGCATATTTACTCAAGATATTTTTATGAACAAAAAATGAACAAAAACTTTTTCTCAGCCGTTGATTGGTCTTCTTGTCAGTGATCTAAAAAGTAGCTGGACATTTGTGATGCAGAGTTTTCAAAAAGATACCTTGCATTGTTTCATTGAGTGGGCTCAGCAGATTAAAATCTGCTGAACCAAAGAGTTTTTTTGTGTTGCTTAGAAATACTTAACATTTAAAATATGTACTATTTGACATCTTAATTAAAACATTTGCAGGTACTTTCAGAATAGCATTGATTTTGACCTTGGAAGCTAATGTCAGGTTAGCTGATTTGTAAGTGGGCAGCCCTGTGTCTCTGCTTTTATTTTCACATCTTTCAAAACATATCTCCACCCTCATCGCTCACCACTTGGCTGCTTTTTCCCCAGGCTTCCGGAGACTTCCATTCACAGCCTCTTTCCTGACAAGACAGAGCTGACTGTGTCAGGAGCTCCCTCTTGAGGACAGACTTGTTGAAGGGAAACTTAACAAGTTTCCATTCATTTAGACACTGCAATTGTGTTACATCTCAGTGCAAGGGAGAAAGAAAGGATTTTGTGAGACACAAAAGTTAATTTTTTGTTTTTTTTTTTCACCTTTGTTTCCATCAGGTCAGCCACCATCCACCTATCTCTGCATGTCACGCTGAGTCTGCAAATTTTGTTTTCTGGCAAGGTAATGTGCCTCTATCATTTTGTGTAACATTATCATTTACTGTAAATGTTAAGTGGGCCCTGGACTTGGATCTCATTGGAACAGTCTGTACCATTTGATGTTCTTGCCTCTCATCATTGAACAATAACTGCCATTTGTTGACTTCATAATTAAAGTTTCTGGAGGATAATTTGATTGTCTCCTTCTTTAGAAATTCTCAGTCTTTGTCTGGCCCATCACCATTGTTTATTCCTGTAACTTTTCCCTGTATCTTATTCTGCATCCATTTGAAATGCCTCGTGTATTTCAAGAGACATTAAGTATTTACAGTTATTAGACTCTAGACTGCAGAGGATTCTTTTGCTTTTGAAAACTTTAAATTTTATTTCTGAAATTTTACATTGCCAATTTTTTTTCAGTTTGGGGTGGTTATTCCAATGTTCAGTTTATTATGCTTTTCATTTGGGAGGGATGGTTGCTCTGAAGACAAAATATTGCTGCTAATATTTCCTAAATGGATTAATTAATTTTGTTAACTTATTTATTCCATAGTCGGAGCGTGCTATAAAAAGAAAATTTGAGCATCCCAGTGTTTTGAACCATGAGCACATGTCAGTTTTTTAAAAGATTATTCTAACTGGTTAACACCTGATTTGCCACATGGCCTTTTTTTTTTTTTAATATATCTATAATTTAAAAGATAAGAGTATTTTGTGAAAAATTTCCCTCCCCCATCCCAGTTCCCAGCCATGCAGTTTCTCTCTCTGGAGGTGGTATTGCTAGTTTAGATTACAACTACTATGGTTTCCTTTTTGAATCTTTGCTGCTAAAATTTCGAATTGAAGCTTGACTGGAGACTTATTTTTCATTAAAATGCTTTGGAAAAATTTCCCATAATGTCTCTAACCTCCTAATTGCAGTGTCATTGACCTTGTAAGGACTATATTGTTATTATTACTTTCAGTTCAGTTCAGTCTCTCAGTCATGTCCGACTCTTTGTGACCCCATGAACCACAGCACGCCAGGCCTCCCTGTCCATCACCAACTCCCAGAGTCCACCCAAACCCATGTCCATCGAGTCGGTGATGTCATCCAACCACCTCATCCCCTGTCGTCCCCTTCTCCTCCTGCCCTCAATCTTTCCCAGCATCAGGGTCTTTTCCAATGAGTCAGCTCTTCCAATGAGGTGGCCAAAGTATTGGAGTTCCAGCTTTAACATCAATCCTTCCAATGAACACCCAGGACTGATCTCCTTTAGGATGGACTGGTTGGATCTCCTTACAGTCCAAGGGACTCTCAAGAGTCTTCTCCAACACCACAGTTCAGAAGCATCAATTCTTCGGTGCTCAGCTTTCTTTATAGTCCAACTCTCACATTATTACTTTAGTTATATGTTATTTAATGGAAGGGGTCTTATATCAATCACAGTTTTCTTTCAGCTCCATTTGCTTCTTCCTCATTAGCTTCTTCCTGGGCAATTCCACCTCTCCATAAGTCCAAATCTTGCTTTTTTAAAAAAATCCATTTTGACATTTTTCTTCCTCTTAATTAGATTTTTTAGATCATCTACACTTATTATGATTATTGACATGTGCATGCATGCCTGCTAGGTCACTTCAGTCGTGTCCGACTCTTTGTGACCCCATGGACTATGACCCGCTAGGCTCTTCTGTCCATGGGATTCTCCAGGCAAGAATACTGGAGTGGTTTGCCAAGCTCTTCTCCAGGGGATCTTGTGATTATCGACATAGTTGGGTTTAGATCTGGTCTCCTTTGTTTTCTGCCTGTCGCATCAGTTTTTTGTTCCCCTTTTCTCTCTCTTTCTCTCTCTCTTTTTTTTTTTTAACTTTCTTTTGTATTGTTATATGTGATTCCATTGTGTATTTTTGTTGCTTTATTAGCTATATGTCTTTGTTCCATTTTTTAGTTTTTGCTTTAGGATTCATATATCTTTAACATATCACAGTCTCTTTTGAAGTGATATTTTGCTACTTAACCTATAGCAAAAGAAACTTTAAAAAGTGTACTTCTATTTTCCCTTCCCCAACCTTTCTTATTGTGGACAAACATTTTACGTATATATGTTATAAACCTTGTCATACATTATTAGTACTTTGCTTTATACAGCCAATTATGTTTTGGGGGATAACAACTTGCTAAGATATATACTGTGAAGTGATGTGAAGTGAAGTCACTCAGTCTTGTCCAACTCTTTGTGATCCCATGGACTAAAGCCTACCAGGCTCCTATGTCCATGGAATTCTCTAGGCAAGAATACTGGAGTGGGTTGCCATTTCCTTCTCCAGGGGATCTTCCCCACCCAGGGATCGAACCCGGGTCTCCTGCATTGCAGGCAGACACTTTACCATCTGAACCACCAGGGAAGCCGAGATATATACTGTACAACTTACCTAATTAAAGGTACAAGTCAGTGGTTTTTAATATATTCACATAGTTGTATAATCATCACTACAGGAACTTTAGAACATTTTCAGCAGTCCAAAAAGAAACTTCTTCAGCCAGTACCCACCTTTTAATGGTTCCCCACCACCACACCCTCCTGCCCCCGTCCCCCTACCTTCCAATTTCTGTTAGCCTCTTGCATCCTTATGCGAGCACTGATCTTCTTTCTGTCCCTATAGGTATGCCTGTTCTGGACATGTCATATAAATAGAATCCTGCAGAATGTGCTCAGGGCCTTCCTGGTCCCAGCCCGTCTCTCTCCTAGACCAGGCCTTGCGCCGCTGCTGGCCTCCATGCATTCACCTTTGCTCCCCCGTGGTCTGTGTATTGTCACCTGGCAGCCAGAGGGATCATCTGTCCCTGCTCTTCTTTTTCTATTCCTTGTTTCCCTGATGGCACCACCGCTCATGCATGCTGTAGAAATCTGAAATCATCCACAAATTCTCCCTGTCTGTCACAGCCTGCATCTAATAATGTCACCAAGTTCTATTTTTGTTTCCTTAATGGTTCTGGGACCACTCTCTTCCCTTGCATCCACTACCACTGTCTTGGTTCACTTCATCCTCATTGATCCTTTGAGTAAATACAGATCACCTGCTTCTCATCTCACCTGCTTTTGTTCCATTTTCCACACTGCTGCCAATTACCTTGGCAAAGTCTGTATCTAATCACATCAATTCTCTGTCTGAACAAACACCTTGTTTCCCCCAATGCACCCAAATCAGATTCTTAGCCAAGCTTATCAAGCCTGCTGTTTGTTGTACTCAAGCTGCATTTCTGCTCTTCTCTCTAAACAACCTGAGACCCATAGAACAGAACCATACCCTGTTCTCTCACATTGCTCATGTCTTCTGCCTTAAACTGCCTTTTCTCTGCCGGGTGAACTCCTACTTACTCTTCCAAGCCCAATTTAAGTGGCCCTTTCAGACAAGCCTCTTCTGATGCCTTCCCCAAGCATGGTGCTCATTGCTTCTTCTCTGGTTCCATTTCACCTTATTTCAACTTATTCAATGATAGCCTCTCATGGGGGCCTTACTTCTGTATGCCTTTCATGCTGGGAGTTCTTCCAGGGGGTTGGGGGGCAGTGATATACTTTGTAGATTTAGGGTTTCTCTAATTCTGTTCCAGGTACTCATTTGCTGTTTATATTGAATAATGATAAATTTTATTGTGAAGAGACTGTCCTATATTGTGATTAATCATTTATCCAGCCTAAGAAACCTTTGATCTACCTAGCTCTCCTGCTAAATATGTAATATTCAGTATTATTTCATTTCAGATGTGAGATGGAAAAACAAATTCTGGGGCAAATCCATGGAAATCGTTCCCATTGGCACAACCCATGTGATTCTGCCAGTGTAAGTTCCCCTTCTGTGGTTAGGAACTTTATAGAATTTAGGGCCAGGGTTTGGAAACAGGATGCCCACTGTCCCCTGTGGTGCTGAGAGTGTATGTTTTTCTACGTTTGACAGTGACTTCAAAGGTTCCTCATTTGGACAGTCTCACATTTTCATTCTCTCTAATGGAAATGCTTCCTGGACACCAAGGTTCCCTGAATAGAGTTTTTAGAAGTTTCATTTATACTTTCTAACACAATTAAGAATGATAAGTTTTCTTTAACATTGTTGTCCTGCCTCACTGTCAAAACTTTTTTTTAAAGAAAGCCATGACTTTGACCTTTCAGGGATGATTGATACTTATTCATAAAGCAAAGTGGTAATGGTTATGGTCTCTGGTGCTGGAGCTCATATGCTCACACTGCTACTTACTAATTGCAAATCCTTGGGGAGGTACTTAACCTTTCTGATCACCAGTTCCCTCATCTGTGAAATAGGGATAATAAACCATCTACTTCATAAGACTGTTGTGATGATTAAACAGATATGGAAAGCACTTGAAATAACACTTAAAATAGTCACATTCATGTCAATGTATGGGAAAAACCATGACAATGTTCTAAAGTAATTAGCCTCCAATTAAAATAAATTAATTAAAAATAATAATACTCAGCACATAGTATGTGCCATGAAGTGTTTGGTTTGGGTCTTAATATCATTATCCTCATAATTATTGTTTCATTCTGTAAGTCATACCTGGAATACTTTCTCACTGTAAAAGATTTAAGATATTTGTATCTTAAGATTTATATATAAAATATATATGTGTGTGTGTGTGTACAGGCACATCTCAGAGACATTGCAGATTTGGTTTTAGACCACTACAATAAAGTAAATATTACAATATGAATTTTGGGGCTTCCTATTGCTTATGAAAGTTACTTTTTATATACTTCAGAGACATGAAGTGAGGAATTGCTGTTGGAAAAATGCTAATAGTCTTGCTCTACACAGGATTGCCCCAAACCTTCAGCCTGTAAAAACTGCAATAGATCAAAGTCTTCCTGTATACATATGTGCCTACATATATGTACCCACACATGTATATACATAAATATATAGTGCATGTGTCTGCCTGTGTGTACATATGCGTGTGTGTGTGTGTGTGTGTAGATGGGGCACACTGTGGACAACCTC
Organism: Ovis canadensis; assembly: GCF_042477335.2. Classification (NCBI taxonomy): domain Eukaryota; kingdom Metazoa; phylum Chordata; class Mammalia; order Artiodactyla; family Bovidae; genus Ovis; species Ovis canadensis. Next base: position 85,906,899 of record NC_091248.1, read on the forward strand.
TCCACCCTCCCCTTGTTACTCTCCTTTCATAGTTTGGTGATTTTAGACACACCTCCTCTGGTTCAGTTTCTTCCTCTGTCAAAGGACGGAGTGGGTTGTTTCAGGAGGCCCCCTACTTCCAGTGGAGCCTCTGCAGCTCCAGGATCTGACTGCTGCCACCCCCGAGGCACCCATGGGGAGGAGAGTAAAGGCTCTTAGACCACCCAGCATGGCTTTCTTGGTGTTAGGTCTGTAAATGAAGGAGTAAGAAATTCATCACAGGACTTGTTTTTGAAATGCTTGTTTGCTTTTGCTGCTGACTCCTCTGGGAGCTGTAACTTTCCCTTTCTCTTCCTTTAGTTTTGGAGATCATTTTGAGTGGAACAAAGTGACCTCTTGCATCCACAACATCTTAAGTGGGCAGAGGTGGATCGAGCACTATGGAGAGATTGTCATCAAGAACCTGAATGACGATTCCTGCCACTGCAAAGTGAACTTTATAAAGGTAACCTCAGTGCCTGTGGCCCCAGACAGGCCTTGGCAGAACTGGGCCTCAGGGCACAGGGTGTCTTGGGGAACTTTTCACCTTCACTTTTGTGCCAGGGCCCCCTGGTCTCAGCCTCACCTGTCTCACTTGGACCAGGGTCACAGTCCCTCCTAGCTTCCTTCCTTCCTTTCCCCCTCTGTGGTCTCTCTCCAGTGAGTCTACCAGAGGGACCCTGTTGAAACAAGTCATCATGATACAGTATGGATGAGCCTGGAAAGCATTATGCTAAGTGAAATAAGCCAGACACAAAAGGACAGAAATGATTCCATTTATATGAGATACCTGGAGCAGCAGCCAGATTCATAAAGACAGAAAGTAGGACGGTGATTTCCAGGGACTGGGAAGAGGAAGGAAAAGGGAGTCATTATTTAATGGGCAGAGTTTCTGTTTGGGAAATGAAAAGTTCTGGAGATATATAAGGCAATCATTATGCAACTTTGTGAATGTACATAGTGCCACTCAATTTTACGTTTAAAAATGATTGAAACAGTAAATATTATGTATGTTTTAGCACAGTTTAAAAGTGAAAGTCACATCATATTTGACCAAAATCCTCTGACAAGTCCCATCTTTTTCAGAACAAACGCTTACATCCTTACAATGGCCCATGAGACCTAGTAGAGTCTGCATTCCCCACCCCCATCACACACACTCACACACACATACCCCTTTCCTCTCCCACCTCGACTCCTGCCACCCCTCATCCCCTTCCTTCCTCACCGTCCTCTAGCTGCACTGTCCTTCTTTCTCTCTCTCCATTTCCTTCTGCTTGGGATCCTCTCTCCAGATCCTTCCATCAGCCTTGTTAGTCACCCTCTTTCATATCCTGTTTTCTTCAGAGTGTTTATTAACACCTGCAGGTAGCTTGCTCGCTGTTGCTTTACTTGCTTATTTTCTGCTCCCCACACCCTCCTTGCTGTTCTTGACTCCAGCAAAGCAGAAGCCGGATCTGTCTTGCCCACTGCTGTGGCCAATGCCTGGCAGTTTTGCCTAGCACACAGCAGAGTCTCGTGCACATTCAAGGATAAATGAACAGCTTTTCCTCAGGCAAAGAGCCTGGAATCATCTGCTTACCTATCCAACTTTCCATCTGCCTTGATTTGAGTCCGTTTCCCCACCTTCTCTCCCTCCTGAAATTCCCTCTTGCCTGTAAAAATCTCACATATACCAAGTGGCCTTAAAGGATTACCCTCCTCAAGGAGTATTTGCATCTAATTAAGGTCAAAATCATAAGCCAAGAGATTAGGTTCTAACTGTGGAATTTTGCACAGTACCTCTCTGTACCACCTGTAGCAACTGAGGGGCATTATGGAGAGATGGCTTGGAAGCTTTATTATTATCCTGTAGGTCAAACTGGGTTATAGATAGAATTAGTAGTGATTTGGCATAAAATAAGCTGGTGCTGGTGGTAAAGAATCAGCCTGCGAATGAAGGAGATGTAACAGATGCAGGTTCGATCCCTGGGTTGGGAAGATCCCCTGGAGGAGGACGTGGCAACCCATTCCAGTATTCTTGCCTGGAGAATCCCATGGACAGAGGAGCCTGGCAAGCTATAGTCCATGGAGTTGAAAAGAGTTGGACATAACTGAAGCAATGCAGCATGCAAACATGACCCTGCCTTAAAAGCTTCATCTAAGGTCTTTCCAAAAAGAAGCAAAGGAAGCTTGAGTAAGGGATATATATACCTGGGAGACTGACAGATAATAGGTTGATTGATTGATTGATCCAGGTGCAAGCTACCCTGCTCTCAGAAATTTCCCCAAAGAAATGTCCTTCACTCCCATTTATACCATCCATGTGGTATTCATCTACTGAGGACTAGGGAACGTATTTTCATAGCAATGAGAGATGAAAAGAATTAGAACACTGGATGTGCCTCTGATGTTGAAAAAGAATTTGAAAGCAGCAGTTATGTGTGGGGCATGACTGCCTCTTTCTGTGGCTTCCTAGTAAGAAATTGAACTTACTGACAAATATCTCTACAGAGAAAATACGACTCCTGCTTTACAATAAACTTAAAAGTCTGAACAGCGTTTGCTTTCCTTTTTACCTGGCTAGAGAACTCACTGTTACACTTCTGATTAATCTTTGAGGTACTGCTATACTCTGCCCTTCCTCCCATTTTTACTTTGGACTTAGAATGGGGAAGCCAGCCCATCAGATATGGCCTGGAAATTTCACTCTATTTTATTGGTTTCCAAATATGGATTCTGTTTTGGCCGAAAATAGTAGTAGAATTTTTTGATTTATGGAGTAATGCCTTCTGGTCTTTTGCAGATTTTTAGGGCAGGCAAGGCAAATTGAAAAACTCAACTCTAGGGACTTAGCGCTCCCTCTGCTGACTGCACTGTGGTACTGTATATGTAAAATCCACAAGGCTGAGCCTAGCTGAGCTGTTCCCAGTCCAGGACCAACTCAGTGGGAATGTGGATTGCATAACGTCCCTATAAGTTAGATGAGCAGGTCTGGTTTGGGGGAAAAAAAAATTAATAGTGGAAACTGAAAGTTGATTGGTTGGAAAACTTGGAAAAAAAAAAAAAAGGTTGTTTACAAAGGATTGTCTAGTTCCTTGAGAGAATAAGTTATATGAGTTACATTTCTTTAAATTGCAATAAAGCCACAGTGACAGGCAGGGAACAGCTGTTCCGGAGGGGGCTTAAGGATCAACCCCCACCTGGTGGATGAGCCCTTCCTTCCTGCAGTGCATGATGTGAAAGTAGATAGAAAATTATGTCTTACACGAATGTTGACGGCTGGGTTACAAACTATAAATAAAGGACTAGCTTACTAGCTTCTCATTTTTATTAAATAATTAAAAGTATGGTTTTAAAAAAAGCCAGAACCAAGAAACCATATGCAGCATAGAATCATTCTTGCGGGTTTCATTCCTCTTCCTTTTTTCTCTTAACATTCATAATAAATTGACCCCAAAACACTAACAGATGACTCTCCTTTTAATCCTAGGCGAAATACTGGAGCACTAACGCCCATGAGATTGAAGGTACAGTGTTTGACCAGAGTGGAAAAGCAGTACATCGGCTCTTTGGGAAATGGCACGAGAGCATCTACTGCGGCGGCTCCTCCTCATCCGCTTGCATCTGGAGAGCAAGTTAGTATCTGGGTTCGCCAGGCGGAGCAAAGGGAGGGCGAGGCCAGAAGAACCCCGCTGCGGGTGAACGTGAGCGTCCGTTTAATATATCCAGCCTCTCTTTGAACTATGCTAGAGCTACTGGCTCTTCTGTCATTCACCTGGTTATATCTCAGACTCATCCTCATGCTTATCAACAGTACCTCTGTTGGGCTGGTCAAGTCCTGGGTTCTTAATCCCAGAACAAAGCCATTGCTTATCCATGGTCGCACATCATTCCCTTGCCTATACCAGGCACACAAGAAATAATATTAGTGAAGTCCAAGAAGTCATTCTAGAGATAGGGAAACCTTACTGGAAAAGCAGAATGACCTACAAGAGTTAGGGGGTCCCCTAGATTTTCCCAATACCATAAGCCACTCTAATCTCTCCGATAATTCTGGAAAGATGCTAAGTACATTAAGCAAATGAGGGGAGAAAGGGTAAGGAAGCCAAAACTTCATAACACGTCCCCTAAAACATTTTAAGAGTTTACCCATCTTTTCATCTGATAAATATCTTCCCGAGGCATGGTTATACTCTAGAACTCTTAGAGAGTACCCTTAGATGCTTTAGGCTGATCAAAATAAAAAGAAAATCTAAAAAGGAAAGCCATTCTAATAGTGGCTTAAACCATTAGGATATGTACTATTACTTAACAAGTGTGGAGGGGGTGGCCCCAGGCTTGTTGCATAGGCAACTTACCTGTCCCAAGAACGTAGATCATTGAGAACACGTTGTGCACGCTAAGCCGATTCAGTCGTGTCTGACTCTTTACGACCCTATGGACCATAGCCCATCAGGCTCCTCTGTCCATGGGATTCTCCAGGCAAGAATACTGGAGTGGGTTGCCATGCCCTTCTCCAGGGTATCTTCCCAACCCAGGGATTGAACCTGCATCTCTTACGTCTCCTGCATTGGCAGGTGAGTTCTTTACCAATAACACCACCTGCCACTCCCGATATGGCGGTGACATTTCTTCTCCTGGATGCGATATGATTGTTTCAGCTCAATATCATGTTCTCATGTAAGCGGAGAAGTCAGGATGGAAGAGCTTTCTTCTGCTGTGACTCTTTTCTTCTCAGGAATGAAGAATTTCCTAGTATCCCCCAGCAAATGTATCTTTCTACTTTGTATGTCTCCTTTCTGTTGGTGGTGGTTTACGTGGGAGGCCACATGTGGTCCTTGTTACTCCATCTTACTCTTCTGGATTCAGAGTTTCCTGCAAGGCTCTGCTCTTTTTAAAAAATTATTTATTTATTATTTTATTCATTTTTGGCTGCGCTGGGTCTTTGCTGCTTTGCGTGGGCTTGCTCTAGTCGTGGCGAGCGGGGACTGTTCATTGCGGTCGGCCAGCTCCTCATCATGGCGGCTTCCCTTGTTGCAGAGCATGGGTTCTAGGGCCCACAGGCTTCAGCAGTTGCAGCCCGTCGGCTCTAGAGCACAGTCTCAGTAGTTGTGGAGCACGGGCTTAGTTGCTCTGAGGCAGGTGGGATCTTCCGGGATCAGGCCCTGTATTGGCAGGCAGATTCTTATCCGCTGTGCCACCAGGGAAGTCCCCAAATGTATGTTTATAACTTGTCAACCTGCAGTGGAACCAGATTCATCCCTTAACTGATCCTGTGCAACTGGGTCAGCAGGAGAGATTCCGATGACCATAGATTAATCCCCTAGAAAGGGCACAAGGACACCTGAACAGATGACTTGGCCATTAGCAAGAAAAAGAGATGACTGTAGAGTGGGCAGCCAACAATGTCTCTTCAATGGGTAGTATCCACACCTTCCACCGTCAGAGAGATTGCCACGAAGCTAGAATGAATTGGCACCACTCGCCACCTCCCTGGCTTCAAAGGTTCAGAGGCACACATGACATTTTATGAGTGAAGCATTCATTCTCCTTTGCTTAAAGAATGTATTGCAGATGAGAGTTACCACCTGGTTCAGGTGTTAAAGCAGTACCTTGACAAAAGAACACTGTGTGAGCTGGTATTCTTGTTATTTATTGACTTTATGTCTCTGTTTATGGTTGTGAGCATCCCTGGCCTGTCTGCAAGAAAACAAACCCACTGTCTCCACTCTGGAGACTAGGATGGGTTTTTTAAGGCACAGTAGGAAGCTTTGCTATTATGTTTATGCTTAGGATCCAGAGAACTAGAATTAGACAAAATGGACTTCTGAAGCCTCAAAAAATGGTCTGCAGAAAAGTTCACGGAAAGCATTTGTATGTGTGGATAACTAGAGCTAAGGCTCGGAGTAGACTATATTTGATTAGTCTATATTTGATTTATCCAAGACATAAATTTAGGTATATTTAGCTTGATTCTTTGCTGGAATTAAAATTAGGGCCACATGACTGCATTAACCTGCTTTGGCTGCTATAACAAAGCACCACAGACTGGGTGGTTTAAACCATGGAAATTCATTTTCTCACAGTTCTGAAGGCTGGGTACAGGCAAATTTGGGCTCTGATCAGAGTCTTGTGGCTTGACTGCAGGTGAGGGCCCACCCGTCTGACCTCATTTTACCTTCATCAGTTTCTTAGAGACCTCATTTCCAAATATAGCCATGTTGGAGGTGGCACTTTAACATGAATTTTGAGAGAACGTAAACATCAAGTCTAACATTCTGGCCCCCAAAATCATATCCCTCTTAGGTGCAAAATGTATGTTTTCCACCTCAACAGCCCCCAAAATCTTAACCCATTCCTGCATCAACTCTAGAGGCTCGTTTAAATATCACCTAAATCAGGCATGGGTGAGATTGGAGGTGTGATTCATCCTCTCCAGCTATGAACCTGTGAAACCAAAATATGCTTCCAAAATACAGTGACAGGATGAGCATAGGATAGACATTCCCGTTCCAAAGGGGCATAGAAGAAAGAAGAAAGGGATGATGGGTTTTAAGTTAGTCCAAGACCTAGCAGGGCAAATGCCATTAGGTCTTAATACTGGGGAACCTCCTCTTTGGCTTGAAGCCCCACCCTCTGGGCGCACTGGGACAGTGCCCAGCTCCCAAGACCCCCAGGGTTCTGGGTAGTGGCAGCTGGGCATGTTGAAGCTGCATAGTGGCCCAGCCCTTTGAGAAGCGGAAGCAGCCTTGTGCCCTGGGCCTGTGTCGTCTGGGCCTGTGGAGGGAGGGGCAGCCTCATGTCTCTGAATCACCTTCAGAGTCATTCCTCCCTTTGCTTGAAGGTGCTGCATGTTTGCAGCTGGGCAGCTCTCTGGTTCCATCTGTAAAATAACAATAGTCCAACAGCCTTGCTTCATTTAGTCCCATTTTCTCTGTCCCCTTTGGTTCCAGCTGACAGTGTTTCTGCTGGTATAATCCCATCTCTATTCCTGGCTTCTCCTGAGATGGTTTAAAATTAAAATATGTAAGATTTGGAGAGGCCCCACATTGAGGAAAGGAGGAGCAGAGATGAAAGTAAAGTATAACATTTATTGACCTCTTGCTATGGATCTAACACTATTCCAGGTACTAGGCAGTTTCCGAAGAATTTGACCTCTCTTAAATGAAACATGGATTATCTAGAGTGAGAGTCTTGTTAGTAAAAATGGACCTGGAGTTCTTTGCAGCATGCTTATTTTTGTAACAAAATTTTTTATAACTTAAAATTCTATGGAAACATTTTGATATTTAACAAATTTGGATTGCACAAAGAAGGCCTTAGCCTTGTAGGCAGAAGGAAACTTACAGAAAAGAAAATTTATAGAGGAAAATTCAGAACCTCTTTGTAAGCCAGAATGTTTTAACAGAAATGGAAGAGTTTAGAGCTGAGAGAGAAAAATGGTAGCAGGTATGAGATGAAAAAGGTGAAAGAATTAAGATGTGATGTGAATGCAATTCAAGTTAGAGATGAACAATCTCTCTTTCTTTTAGATCCCATGCCAAAAGGCTATGAGCAATATTATGGCTTCACACAGTTTGCGCTAGAATTAAATGAAATGGATCCATTGTTAAAGTCTTTATTACCACCTACCGACACTCGATTCAGGCCAGATCAAAGGTAAGGATATTTTTCAGGTCTTTATCCTCCAGAGGTGTGAAACTCTTTATAAAAAGGCTTCGTAACATCTTCTGGGCCACCGATAGAGCCTAAAAGAGAGAGATTCTGTCGTCAAGAGTAGAAGTCTAGGGGGACTGTAAGCAACCTTGTGGAAGGAGCAGAGCCCAGCTTAGAGCAGTGTGTGGCATGACCTTTATTCACCAGTAGATTCTCATTTCTATTGAAATACATTTTTTAAAAGTTTTTTTTTAAAGAGTTTTATTACATATAGTAATAAAAAATACACTTACTCTGTACTTGAAAGAATAAAAGCATTCACTTCCTTGGCCCTTGAATTTAAACTATTTTGGTGCATTGAAATCTAACTTCTGATCCTAGGTTTGAGGCTGACAAGCTGTATGACATATGCTAAGGCTGTTAACCTTTCTCAGTCTCAGTTTCCAACTCTGTGAAATGGAAAGTATAATGTCTCCCCTAAGGCCTATCTCTTTAAGACTCAAAACCAAGGGGAAAAAAGATAACATTTCACTTTATTTAAAAAAACCCAGCACTCTTCTTCATGGTAAAATAAATAAAATGTATATCCAGAATCAACAGATTTATGACTGAGCAGCTTACTTCATGATTTGGTTCTAGAAATCAAGATCAATCCATTTGGGGGAAAAAAAAAATAGACATAGGAAAATGAACACTTTACAAACTAGGAAGTGCAGATATCTCCTAACTATAAAATGAAATGATGCTCAGTCTTGCTCAGAGAAATGCAGAAATTTTAAAACCATGCTGTTATACCATTTCTTTACCTATCAGATGGCAAAGACTCAAAGGTTTGATGCACTCTGAGGGTACAGGGAAGAGGCATTCCAGTACCACTGCTGGTGGGAATGTAAATTGCTAGAATCCCTGGAAAGGGCAGTTAGTAATAGACATATTGCAAACTCACCTTTTTACCAGCAATTCCAATTCTAGAATCATCTCCTTATAGATAAACTAACACATGTGCAAAATGGCAATTGTACACAGTCCTTCACTGCAGCATTAATTATAACGTAAAAAAGATTGAGACCACCTCAAATATCTATCAATGGAGAACTGTTTAAATAAATTCAGGTATACCCACATAACTGAATATTATATATCTATTAAAAAATGAAGAGATCTATGTACTACCAAGAAAGATCTCCAAGATATATTGTTAAGTAAAACAATGCAAGAAAAAAGAAACCAAACCAAGAAAGTATGTACAGTATGTGTAGCCTGCTTCCATTTATATTCTAAAAGGGAGGTGAAAATATATGTTAATGTTTGTTTATATATGAATAAGAAATCTCTAGAAGGATGCACAAGAAACTAGTCATGGTGGGTTACCCATGGTGGGTGGGGTAGGAAGGAAACAGGTAGAATTGAAGACAGGAATGAGAGGGAGATTTTGCCCCAAATTCCTTTTTATAGATATAATTTTTTGAACCATGTCTGTATCACCAGTTCATAATACAATGCCATCCCTCACTACTTCCAAGTGATGTTTAAGGGTTGGGAGATATTTTATAGGAGGGTATTCTGAACATCTGGTCTGCACATGTGCAGTTCTGGTAGTAATGATGTTTCCATTTCCCTGGCATTTGTATTCCTTCATCTTTTCCCTTAATGTCTCAGGTTTCTAGAAGAAGGGAACGTAGAAGAAGCTGAAATACAAAAGCAGAGGATTGAACAGCTGCAGAGAGAAAGGCGGCGGGTCTTAGAAGAAAATAAGGTGGAACACCAGCCGAGGTTTTTCAGGTGTGTGAGTGGTGGGCTCCAATGGTTACTGATGGCAGGTACTGGCGACACCTCTTGCTTCTAGACTGAGGAGAGTGGATGGGGTATCCCCTCCCCATGAGAGTGTTCTCAGCACTTTCCCTGCTTCACAGTGGTGACGTCTCTCCTTTGCAAGGGCCGGTCTTTGTGTGAACACTGCCTCCGCCCTCAGTCATCCTGCTTTTTTTGCATCCCTTGCTCTTTCCCTATGCCTCTCAGCACCTCCCACAGGACTTTGCAGAGAGGTGCTCAGTAAGAGTTTATGGGAGAAGCAAAGAGACCAACCAAACCCAGCTCCCAATACCAGGCAAGTTTGTTCAGACTGGATCTAAGATTGGTTTCTCTGCATCCCCTCTCATGAGTATAGGGCTTCCCTGATAGCTCAGTTGGTAAAGAATCCACTGCAGTGCAGGAGACCTCGGTTCAATCTCCTGGGTTGGGAAGATCCCCTGGAGAAAGGATAGGCTACCCACTCCAGTATTCGTGGGCTTCCCTTGTGGCTCAGTTGGTAAAGAATCCGCCTGCAATGCGGGAGATCTGGGTTCGACCCCTGGGTTGGAAAGATCCCCTGGAGAAGGAACCGCTATCCACTCGACCTAGAGAATTCTTCTGACCTAGAGAATTCCATGGACTGTATAATCCTTGGGGTCGCAAAGACTCAGACATGACTGAGCGACTTTCACTTTCTCATAAGTATATTCTATACAGTGATAGAGATAATTAACCATCATCAAACTAGAAATTCTAATTCTTGAATTGCAGAAGTTCCAATATACTAGGGCTTAGATTTGGAACATTTACTATCATTTTAAAAATAACTGGCTAGAAGGCTCTTATTAAAAATAGGCTGAAAGTTTAGAAGGGACATCCAAGATCATCCACCCTTCACCTCTTCTTTTATTTTAACTGAGAAGAGGTGAAGGACCAGGGGACTGAGGTGATCTGTGGGAAGGACCCAGTGGACTGTCCCAGACAGGAGTCTGGCTCTCTTGACTACAGGCTAGGGCTCAATATGGTTCTGGGTTTTTTTGATTTTTTAATTTATTTAAATATCAACATTAAAACAAGCACATATAGCAAAGCAGCCATTTCTCCCCTGCCTATTACCCCCAGTCTTGGTTTCGTTTTCATTTTTCATTTCAGTCTTGAATTTTTTGTTGTTATGATTTTCTAATGGGCAACAGAAACACTGTTAGGAGGATTTAGCAACTAATCTATCAGCTGCAGCAATAAAATAATAATTTCCAAAACTGGAAAATAGCAACAAGTTATGTTTTATCCCCCCAATATAATGCTCTTTTCCCTCAAGTTGGTGTGGATTTTGATCACACACTAAGGATATGAGTGATTGACGATCAGGATAGTAGAGTTTTATCCTGGAATAGTCACAGCTTCATTTAAACTTGTAATGAATCAGTTCAGTTCAGTCACTCAGTCGTGTCCGACTCTTTGCAACCCCATGAATCGCAGCACGCCAGGCCTCCCTGTCCATCACCATCTCCCGGAGTTCACTCAGAATCACGTCCATCGAGTCTGTGATGCCATCCAGCCATCTCATCCTGGGTCGTCCCCTTCTCCTCCTGCCCCCAATCTCTCCCAGTATCAGAGTCTTTTCCAATGAGTCAATTCTTCACATGAGGTGTCCAAAGTACTGGAGCTTCAGCTTTAGCATCATTCCTTCCAAAGAAATCCCGGGGTTGATCTCCTTCAGAATGGACTGGTTGGATCTCCTTGCAGTCCAAGGGACCCTCAAGAGTCTTCTCCAACACCACAGTTCAAACGCATCAATTCTTTGGCACGCAGCCTTCTTCACAGTCCGACTCTCACATCCATACATGACCACTGGAAAAAGCATAGCCTTGACTAGACAGACCTTAGTCGGTAAAGTAATGTCTCTGCTTTTGAATATACTATCTAGGTTGGTCATAACTTTTCTTCCAAGGAGTAAGCGTCTTTTAATTTCATGGCTACAGTCACCATCTGCAGTGATTTTGGAGACCCCCAAAATAAAGTCTGACACTGTTTCTACTGTTTCCCCATCTATTTCCCATGAAGTGAAGGCAGCTGCAGGCCGGCTCCCTAAGCGCAGGCCGCTGCGGGCCGGCTCCCTAAGCGCAGGCCGCTGCGGGCCGGCTCAAGTTTCCTTAAATTATTTTTTTCAGAAAGGCAATGGATAGGTAAATGGATAGACTTAACAGACTGATCAATTGATTTTACTAATATTTGTTAAAGAGGTTTGTTACAGCATTTTTAGGATCATTAAATAACCAAACTGTCTCAAGCATTAGGTAAGGAGATTGATCAGCTTGACCTGATATGAAAACCTGAAAAATCTTCATGCAGTCTATGGAGCTCTGTGGGAAATGAACTAACATTTAAATGAAAATATAATATGTTACCTAGGCTGTCGCTTCAACCATGAAAGAATTCTGTCTGGAACAGAGAAGGACCAAACACAGTGGCAGCTTTTTTTCTTTTTGATTGTCTGTAAAATTATCAGAGTATTGGATGTGGCAGGTGAAAATGTGAGAAAAGGTGGGAATTGTTCAGCAGCAGCAGTCCTGGAACTGTTCCAGTTAGAAGCAGGCAGAAATGACAGAGAGGAGGGGTATGGGGACTTAGATGTTTCTGTTGACACTGAGTCACCAAAGTATCAGTAGAAATTCTAAGTGGAAACTACAGCTCTGGCAGCATTAGTCATCTTTGTTTCAAAGAAAAATATCTGATATGCAGACTGACTAATTTTAAACACATCCCTTTATTGGAATAGGGAAACAATTGTGATAAAAATCCATGTTCCTCTTATGGTTGCCGGGATAAGACTGGGGGAAAGAGATAGGGAGTTTGGGATCGACATATATTTAAAATGGATAACCAATAAGGACCTACTGTGTAACACAGGGAACTCTGCTCAATGTTTTGTGGCAGCCTGGATGGGATGGGAGGGGAGTTTGGAGAAAATGGATACATGTATATGGCTCCATTATACACCTATAATCGATTATAGGTGTATAATGGACTCAGTCACCTGAGTCCATTAGCTGTCCACCTGAAACTATCACAACATTGTTAATTGGCTATACCCCAATACAAAATTTAAAAAAAATAAGAAACTGTGTTCCTAAGAATGTGGATAAATACGCACTCCTCACTTTTTCTAAAACATGTGACAACATTACAAGCACACATACTCTTTAACCCAGATGTTTTAATTTACAGGAATTTTTAATACAATAAATCTCCCACACATACAAAATAACATATGTTTTGTTTATAATAGCTAGAGGTTGACAACACAGTGTCCACCAGTCAAGTACCTGTTAAATTGTGGTCCATCCCCACAATGGCATATCATGCAACTGTTTAAAAAGGAAACGAGGAATTCCTTTTTGCCAGAGAAACCAAACTTTCTCTGCAGAAGACAAATGGTGAATATTAACTTTGCAGGGTGTGAGGCCTCAATAGTGATGACTCAACCCTGCTGTGCAATGCAAAAGCAGCAGTAGTCAATACTTGAATGAACAGGCATGGTATGTTCCGATTAAATGGAATTGCAAAGATAAGCCAACTGCTGGATTTGGCTATTAAGCTATAGTTTGCTGACCTTATTTTGACAATGGAAAAGAATTATAAGTATATATGTTATGCAAAAACTTAAGGGGTAGGACACCATCTAGGGCTACCACTGTACGAAAAAAAGGAAAGGAGTGGAGCACGCATGTGCATGCACGGAAGCTCACACACATGGAATTTCTCTGGAAGAGTGAAGCTGCTAAGTTTATTGTCTCTGAGGAGAACCAGGAGGCTGGCAGTAGGGTGGAAAAATTCAGCTCTCCACTCTTTTGAACCTTTTGAATTTGGGTCTATGTAATATCTGGTATTATACGATTATACAGTGAAAGTGACAAATAGAGTCAAAGGAATTAGATTTGAGAGAGTGTCTAGGAACTATGGGCAGAGGTTTGTGACATTGTACAGGAGGCAGTGATCAGGACCACCCCCAAGAAAAAGAAATACAAAAAAGGCAAAATGGTTGTCTGAGGAGGCCTTACAAATATCTGAGGAGGCCTTACAAATATCTGAGGAAAAAAAAGAAGCAAAAGGCAAAGGAGAAAAGGAAATATATATCCATCTGAATGCAGAGTTCCAAAGAATAGCAAGAAGAGATAAGAGAGACTTCCCCAGTGGTCAGGGCAAAGAAATAGAAGAAATCAGTGCAAAGAAAACAGTAGAATGGAAAAGACTAGAGATCTCTTCAAGAAAATTAGAGACACCAAGGGAACATTTCATGCAAAGATGGGCCCAATAAAGGACAAAAACAATATAGACCTAACAGAAGCAGAATATATTAAGAGGTGGCAACAATACTCAGAAGACCTATACAAAAAAAGATCTTCATGACTCAGATAACCATGAAGGTGTGATCACTCGCTTAGAGCCAGATATCCTGGAATGAGAAGTCAAATGGACCTTAGAAAGCATCACTGCGAACAAAACTCAGTGTGATGGAATTCCAGTTGAACTATTTCAAATCCTAAAAGATGATGCTGTGAAAGTGCTGCACTCAATATGTTAACCAATGTGGAAAACTCAGCAGTGGCCACAGGACTGGAAAAGGTCAGTTTTCACTCCAATCCCAAAGAAAGGCAATGCCAAAGAACGTTCAAACAATTGCATTTGTACAATTGTATTCATCTCATACACTAGCAAAGTAATTCTCAAAATTCTCCAAGCCAGACTTTAGCAGTATGTGAACCAAGAACTTCCAGATGCTCAAGCTAGATTTAGAAAAGGCAGAGGAACCAGGGATCAAAATGCCAACATCCATTGGATCATGGAGAAAGCAAGAGGATTCCAGAAAAACATCTACTTCTGCTTTGTTAACTATATCAAAGCCTTTAACTGTGTGGATCACAATAAACTGTAGAAAGTTCTTAAAGAGTTGGGAATACCAGACCACCTGACCTGCCTATAGGAAAAGGAGTACGTCAAGGCTGTCTGTTGTCACCCTGCATATTTAACTTATATGCAGACTACATCAAGAGAAATGCTGGTCTGGATGAAGCACAAGCTGGAATCAGGATTGCTGGGAGAAATATCAATAACCTCAGAAATGCAGATGACACCACCCTTATGGCAGAAAGTAAAGAAGAGCTAAAGTACTTCTTGATGAAAGTGAAAGAGGAGAGTGAAAAAGTTGGCTTAAAGCTCAACATTCAGAAAACGAAGATCATGGCATCCGGTCCCATCACTTCATGGCAAATAGATGGGGAAACAGTGGCTAACTTTATTTTTCTGGGCTTCAAAATCACTGCAGATGCTGATTGCAGCCATGAAATTAAAAGACACTTACTCCTTGGAAGAAAAGTTATGACCAACCTAGACAGAATATTAAAAGGCAGAGACATTATTTTGTCAACAAAGGTCCATCTATTCGAGGTTATGGTTTTTCCAGTGGTCATGTATGGATGTGAGAGTTGGACTATAAAGAAAGCTGAGTGCAGAAGAATTGATGCTTTTGAACTGTGGTGTTGGAGAAGACTGTTGAGAGTCCCTTGGACTGCAAGGAGATCCAACCAGTCCATCTGAAAGGAGTTCAGTCCTGAACATTCTTTGGAAGGACTGATGTTGAGGCTGAAACTCCAATACTTTGGCTACCTGATGTGAAGAACTACCTTATTAGAAGAGACACTGATGTTGGGCAAGGATTGAAGGCAGGAGGAGAAGGGGATGACAGAGGATGAGATGGTTGGATGGCATCATCGACTCTATGGACATGAGTTTGAGCAAGCTCTGGGAGTTGGTGATGGACAGGGAGGCCTGGCATGCTGCAGTCCATGGGGTTGCAAAGGGTCGGACACGACTGAGCAATTGAACTGAACTGAACATCTAGTCAAATAGTGAACCAAGGCTGTTAACTCTAAACTGTGATGATTTCCAATTCCTTTCCTTTTCACTGTTAATTTATTACTTGATTTGAACAACCTGATTAATTTGCAGCATTTACATAGTCATACTCAAAGTGGTAACTGTCATCCCAGCCATATTTTCTGTACCACAGACTCTTCCCTCACCCATTTGTCTCAGAAATGCCATTTCTCACAGCCCCTAAGTTCAAGAAGCCGAAATCAGAAGTAGCTGAACAGTCCAGTTCTGTACCATAGGGGCAGGGTGTGCAGATGCAAATGATAATCTGGACGGGCAGCAGCGGGGGAGGGGTGGAGGGCTGGGTGGGGCAGAGAGGAACTGAAAAGGGAAATAGAGACTCTGACAATCTCGGCAAGAGCCTTCAAGAAATTCTTTCATTTCCACAGGAAATCCATTGATGACTCTTGGGTGAGCAACGGCACCTATTTGGAACTTAGGAAAGATTTTGGTTTTTCCAAACTGGACCATCCTGTCTTGTGGTGAAAGAGGAAAGAACAAGGCATCTTTGTGCTTCTCCCACATTTGCTTTCTGAAGCCACCATCTTGTGTCTGTATATTTAAACAATATTATCTAAAATGATCACTTGTGTTTCTTAGCTTAGCATTGTAAGTATTTAAGTATATATTTTCTTCAGTAGGTTTCTTTACAATTTCAAATGTTATCATGTTTGTTTATATGAATGTAGAACACCTTGATATTTCTTTTTGTATATAAACTATTTAATAAAAATAAAAGATTGAATGTTAATGTGTGGGTTAAAAAAGAAACTTTAACACTAATTTTCCAAAGGTTAGGAAAATTCTAATTAAATTTATGCCTTATAAAATTAGGTTGTAAAGAAAATCCATCTCTCCCAGGTGCATTAAGAAAAAAGAATACCTAGGGTTACTCACCCATGCATAAGCTACCCAGGTTTATTTTGGTAGCTCAGGTATCTTTTTGCCTCAGACAGCTTTCAAATTGCTCACACAGAACAATTCTGCTGGTGCTGGAGTCTGAAGAATACTCGTATTTGCATTTCAGTGACTGGAGAGAATGGTATAAGATTAGTGAGATATGTTTTTGTATAAGATAGGTGCGGTACCTTCTCGAAGAGGGAAACATTTGAAGTCATCCCTCCCTAAAGTTTCATTGCCTGTGTGCAAAATCATACAGAGAAAGTTGATAATTTGGGAAATCCCTATTTATTAAATATCATAATGAATTCCCAGGCAGACAGTAGGAAATTTCTCCTTAGAGTTAAATTCATTACAAGTTAAAAAAACTGTTTTCTCTTCCTACTCTACCCCAACCTCCCCCACTATTTGCCCACATCTCTGTTGAGTGTGGAATGACCCAATTTAGTGTTAAAATACACAGGGCATTCCACATGGCAGGTTGACTTTCCAGAAGTTTAATAAAGTAGCTGATTGTTTTAAGTAACTCAACACATTTTCCTTAAATACTGTTTTGGTATTTTCTACCTCTTAATAAGCAATGTATATTAGATCTTGTATTAAAAATTTTGACCATCTGCCTTATAGAAAAATGTAGAGAATTGAGTTCTTCCTTTGTGCTGTGTTCTGATAAAGCTTTAAATGTCTTCTTATCCCCTTCCTACACTTTCTTCTTAACTCATATCACTCATTTGTGAGTTTTGCAGCAGTCTTGAATGATACAGATTATAACTACCAAAAGGAGAAACTTTGCCTTTTTAAATGTGTTAGTGCTGATTACAATAATAGAATATGTGCACTAGTTGAATTCTGTGATCAAAGCAGTTCCAATTTCTGCCCATATTACTTTAAAACCAAAGCTTGAGTTTTAAGCATTTTCCTCTAAAGTCCATAACAATCCTATGGGATATCAAGTAAAATGATATGGTAAAAAAAAAATTTCTCCAGAAAACATTTTTATATATTTAAATAACATCAAAGAATGCTATGAGTGAAAAATCAAATAAGTAACGAAAAAAGGATGCACTGTTTTTCAGTGTGACACAATTAGTTAGAGAGTGTTCCATTTTCAAAATAGAGTTAAAGTGGATCAGTAGCCTTGTGGAATCTGCAAGTGACTAGCATTTTAAAATAATTGATTCATTAAATATTGCTTTCATCCATTCCATTTTATCAAGACGTCAAGATGAACACAGTGAGAATATCATTTCCATTTCTAATGAAAATGATCAAATTCTTTGGTATGGGCTTTGTTCTTTTCTTTTCAAGCTTGTATCTGCATTCTGCTCACAGACAGGAAGAAGAGGCCTGTGGATTTTAAGGGTACTCCAGGGGAAAACAAATCTCATTTTCACAGTGTGTAGGTAAATGTAGAACTTGGGTAATACTGACTGTGGCAGAGGGTGACTCAAAACAAGAACAAAACTTGCAGCCTGAATGGATGTAGCTTTGTCTTGAGGTCTTTGGCAAGTCTTTAATTGTCCCAGTTGCTATTTCTATTGATCTTATGTTTCATTTTATAATCACAAGGATCAAGGGACCAAACATCACCTTTGTAGTCATTTGAGGTGGGAGTGTGGATGAATTTGAATATGTATGCCAATTTTAAAACCTACTAGTACCCACCTCTATAAAGGGTTTTTCTGACATTTAGATGGCTTGGTGATACATCCTATTATAATCCTCAAATTCTCTTGAGGGGGAAACAGCTTCTTTTTTCCTTCAGTCTCTACTCTCAAAAGCACCTTCTCAAACTAGTTTGTATCTCAAACATTTTATATTCTTAAGATGAAGGAAGCAGAAACATGGCATTGTTTTGAGAACTGAGGCAGAACTGACTCTTCGGATTTTGAATCTCCCAATTACGTAATGCCAGTCACTTCATCACTGAAGGTACTCGTTGTAACCTCTGTTTTATTCCTGGTCGTCCCATCCCAAATGTATGGTGAACCGCACAGCTGTTCTTGGAAACGGGACCGTGTGCAGTCCAGTTTCCCACATTACACCACAGGTAATGTGCTGCTGGTCGTCCCAAACTGCGAGAGATGCTTTTCAGGAAGGGGCCACAGTTCCTGTGTAGCCAGGCAGATCTCTGCCTCCCCAGGTCCCAAAGCCTACGATGGTATTTCCTGGAGTCAAATGTAATAATCAAAGTCTCAGTGCAGATTCTTTCTCCATGCCATTCACCTCCTAGAAGCCAGGCTGGTTCTGGTATTAACTAAACAGATGGAGTTCACCTTAGGACAGCTGTCATTATCCCCACAGAATGCCCAGACAGCCCCCACGGCCTCATGTGCTTCCTATGGACTCTATGGGAGAGTAAAATAGACAAACCATTTATTAAGAAAAATATTTACTTCATTTGGGTTGCTGCTTTTCTCACATACTATTTTTAATTACTTCCAGTAAATCATTGACTTGTGCTTCAAGCACTGTCCTGTGCTTTCCAGATTTATGACGAGTGACCTTGTCCTACCATTAATAATGGCAACACTAAAAGAAAAATGATAAAGGTTCTGTTTGGTTGTTGAGCCTTGTTAAAAGTCTAATACTTATTCTGTAAGTTATATTATGCCTTCCAGCTGTCATAGAATTTCCTCAGACCATTTAGTTATGAATAGGAGCAATAAGCAGTTGTATTGACATAATTTATTTAAATGTCTTTAATTTTGATATTAACATTGGCATAACTCTATTTTTGCTACCAAATGATAGCTATTATCATGTGCTCAATTTTCCCTACATTGTATTAATCTGTTGCTTGGTGTTTGTCTCCATTTTTCTTTTTTTGGAAATATAGACCATATAAGTATCTGCAAATTGCAGCAGTCTGAAATGCAAACCATTTTCAGGAACTTTGGTTTTGAGGAATGCAATGATCAGAGGTTGTTAATTTATTTGTGATGATTTTATCTTTGTCTCTTACCCTCAGAGGATACTATTTTTTTTAATGGATTTTGTAAATCTTTCATCTAACTGTTTATAAGGTTATTTTCTGTTTAAAATTCCAGCCTTCCACCCATCCGCCCAGGCCTCCCCCAAAAGCTTGGACTAATTTGCTTTTCCCCCACGTGTAGCTAGATGACTGAATAAATAACATGGAAAAAGGCTGCCCCTGTCGTTGTGTTTCCAGGTTAATGGGCATATGTGGTTGCTGATGGGACAGAGCAAGACTCTAGCTGAGACTCTTGAGGGAGAAACACACAAGATTCACTAAAGTGATGGGGTTGGAAATAACAAATACCCCAGGACCCAAAGAAGCCTGGAAACTTTGGCAAAAGTTGCCATATTTTTGGTCTGAACATTTCCAAGATATACTGCAAATGTAGGTCCCCCACCACTGGGACAAGAACCTGAGGGGGGCAGCTGAAGCTCCAGACAGCCCCCAAGAAGCCCCCTCTGTTCAACCCAGCATGTTATGGAAATATCATTATTTTTTGTGTGTCCTAACATGAAAAAGGAAAATGCTGACTACCCACACTAATTTAATGGCCCTGATGAATGGCTGACTCATCTCCTACACCCAAGTTGTGTCCTCTGCAGTACCCTGAACACTTAGCCTTCCCTGAAGTTCCATTTGATTTAGTTCACGTTTACAGTGTCACACATACACTGGATCGAAGAGTTACACACATAAAGTCTTTGCCTCCCCCAAAACACTAGAGAGACAACCAGAAGCCACTCATGAACCTTGATTGGATCCTGGCTTAAAAGAAAAACAAGCTATCAAATGTATTTTGAGGACAGTAAGTGACATTTGCATCTAAGCATCATGAAATTATTGCTAACTTTCATATATGTATATGGCATTTGCCTGTTGATCTGTATCAAACCTGCTATTAAAGTAGGATCAACATTATTCCAAAAAACAACACTAAAGGAAATCTTAAAAGGCAGCTTTAGACTATTTTAACATTGGCCATTGTTGGAGTAGACATGAAAGCGTCCTAAGGTTTCAACTTGAAGAAGGCAATGAAATTTGAAGGTACAAGTTCTTGGCCTTTAGTTTATGAACTCAGCTGTATTATCTAGTAGAACTGATGAAATATCTGCATTAACATAACTAATGTCCATCTGCTATTGCTGCTGCTGCTAAGTCGCTTCAGTCGTGTCTGACTCTGTGCGACCCAATGGACAGCAGCTCACCAGGCTCCCCTGTCCCTGGGATTCTCCAGGCAAGAATACTGGAGTGGGTTGCCATTTCCTTCAGTGACCGGCAAATCAGGACATCAGGGCCCTAGCTGGTGCCAGTCAGGAGTTTCTTATTACAGACTAATTAGTTGGAGTTCCTTCAGGAAAGGGAAGCCAACTCTGTAGCTCAGGAGATTTTAATGAAGGGTCTGCTGCTGCTGAGTCGCTTCAGTCATGTCCGACTCTGTGCGACCCCATAGACGGCGGCCCACCAGGCTCCCCCATCCCTGGGATTCTCCAGGCAAGAACACTGGAGTGGGTTGCTATTTCCTTCAATGCATGAAAGTGAAAAGTGAAAGTGCAGTTACTCAGTCGTGTCCGACTGCAGGATTAAAGCATATTAGCAACATTGGAGAGTTGTAGCCGCCCCTGCAGAAGTTGGAGCTCTGAGGAGAGGAGGAGCTGTAGTGGAGGGGCATTCTGTCTCTGCCAGAAAATCCAGCTGAGAGTCGGGAAGAACCCTCCCAACCTTGGTCTTCTCCGGCCACCGTTCTCCCTGGTGGCTGAACCCAACAGGGCAGGGAGCCCCAGAGTGCAGTGCTCAGGCCCAGGACAGGAGGCGGCCCTGGACCAACAAAAAACAAGCACCTGGACCTTATGTTTACCGCCATCTTCTCATATGAGATTTTGGAGGAATTTTCAGTAAGTAAATAGGCTTTGGAGCCTTTCTTTTCTTTTTTTTTTTTTTAAATATAATTTGTTGTGGCTCCCAGTTATCTTCCAAGGATGAATTATGATTAACTGTGCTTTTTAAAAACTGGTTCTCCATGATATTATTGTTGTTGTCACACTTAAAATGAGTTAAGGGCAGCCTCTCTTCTTTATTAAATGCCATAGTTTAAACAGCAACCTGGGAAAGACGTGTCAGCTAAAGCAGTGATTTCTTTAATTGGCTTCTATGTTGGGAACTTTACACACACACACACACACACACACACACACACACACACTCTTTCTCTTTTTCTTCCTCTTCCTCTGAGGGTTCAGACCTCACATAGTCTGTTGACCAGCATTTGCTCACCACAAAGCAGGAACACCACTTTCTAATGTCATGACTGTTCCAGGACTTAGGAAATGGCACGTTGGTAAGAACTGTGTGTTTCTTTTCACAGCATTTCATGCACTCCTTCTGTACTGTCTTTGGGGTGTAAAGGTAGGGGCCCTGACACCTCCCAGGTACTATAACCAAGGCCTGCAGACAGGGAGCAGGCAGCCACTGAGATGGATGTTTTCTCTGAAAAACATTTTCTGATCCAGGAATGGCCCCAGACACTGGTAATACACAGCCTTCCTCCTTGAGAAGCTTCCAGTCTGCTGGGAGGCCAGTGGTCAGTGATTAATCACAGAGTTTAAGCACGCCCCCAGGTGTGGTAAGAAGACGCCCAAATGGGGGGAGTGGTACAGTGGATGGAGAGGAGGGTGGACCTCAGAGCCGGTGAAGGAAGGAGTGGGCTTGGTGGCCCGAAAGTCAGGGGCAGGGGGATGAGGAACCGTGAGTGACTCAGCTGCTCTGCCTGCCAGCTAAACTGCAGCGCCGCTTCCCAACCAGCGTCACAGTGAAATTTTTGAGGTGTCGCAGTACGTGGTGTTTACTCAGCCTGGAGCCATGGGACAAGGGTTGGAAGGAGGCCGGCCGTGCTTAGGCGCCCGAGTGGGCCAAGGAAATCCCCCCAGAGGATTTCCACATAAGCCTCCATGTCCCCCTCGCCATATATCCAAGCACAGTTTAGTGAAGAAAAGGGAGGCCAAGCCTGGGAAACCTGAGAGTTTCACCATCTTCCCAGAAGTGACTGAGAATTGCCAGAACAGACTATCCAAATTATCAGACTAATTTCTTTCCTTAATTTTTTACTGTGGTAAAATATACTGATACGTGGGCTTCCCTGGTGGTTCAGATGATAAAGAATCCAGTTGAAATGCAGGAGACCTGGGTTCAATCCCTGGGTCGGTAAGATCCCCTGGAGAAGGGAATGGTTCCCCATCCCTGTATTTTCGCCTGGAGAATCCTGTGGACAGAGAAACCTGGCTAGCTACAGTTCATGGAGTCACAGAGGGTCAGACACGGCTGAGTGACCAACACACGTGCACACACACATATTGATAGATAACGTTTTAACATTTTCACCATTTTCCCCCAGTTTTATTGAGCTTTGTTAGATGTATGGCACCTTGTAAGTTTAAGGTATAGAGCATAATGGCTTGACTTACATATCTTGTGACATGATCATTAACATAAGTTTAGTTGGCATCCATCTTCTCATATAGGTACAAAAAAAGACCAAAAAAAAAAATGTTTTTTTCCTTATGATAGATAACTCTTGGGATCTACTCTCTCAAAAACTTGCAAGTTTACCATACAGCAGAGCTGGCTCTAGTCATGTTAGATATTACACTTCCAGTAGTTACAGCTCAAAGTTTGTACATTTTTAAGTGTAAAAGTCAGTGGCATTAAGTGCATTCACGCTGTTGTGTGACCATCACCATTCTCCATCTCCAGAATCTTTTTCATCATCTCCTACTGAGATTCTGTATCTATCTAGACTAAACAAAATTAAACCTTGAGTTGTTTTTCTTGCTAGCCAATAGGTGAAGGGCTCATGAGGAAGACCACATCAGTTACCCACAAGGTGAAAGAATTAATTTCTCTCACTTCTGAGTTATAGTGTTGCAGTTTTGCAGACTCACTATGGAAGCATTGCTGCTGCTGCTGCTGCTGCTAAGTCGCTTCAGTCGTGTCCAACTCTGTGCGACCCCATAGACGGCAGCCCACCAGGCTCCCCCGTCCCTGGGATTCTCCAGGCAAGAACACTGGAGTGGGTTGCCATTTCCTTCTCCAATGCATGAAAGTGAAAAGTGAAAGGGAAGTCGCTCAGTCATGTCTGACTCTTAGCAACCCCATGGACTGCAGCCCACCAGGCTCCTCCTCCGTCCATGGGATTTTCTAGGCAAGAGTACAGGAGTGGGGTGCCATTGCCTTCTCCAATGGAAGCATTACCACAGCCCTATTTAGGAAATCCCCATTTAATGGAAGTATTTATTGAGAACCAGAAGATAACAATTTGACCAAACTCTCCCAACTTCTTAATAGCAGTGAGGGGATATGAGTGCCTGTCTGGCATGTTTCAAAATCCAGCTCCTCTTGCTACAGAAAGAGAGGGAAACAGGGAGATCCCAACACCCTTTTCCCTTCCAAGTCCTTATTCTCTAATTTTAGTCCCAAAGGTCTTTGAAGCTGACACAGGGAGCTCGTTGAACAGGAAGAGAACTCTGGGATGAGACTTGGGAACTTAATTCTAGTTAATGGTAAAACTTGAGTAGGTCACTTATCCACAAATCTCACATGGCCCCAACGTCAAATGGACAAATTATTACTAAATTTCTCTCTGTGCTGCCAGATTGTGATCTTAAGAATAGGTAGGAATGTTCTTGGTCAATCAGTAAATGTTCATGAGCACCAAACACATGCCTGACATAACCCCTGCCCCTATGGAACTTACCTACACATTGGAGAATCTGCCCTAAATTACTCTTTTCCATTTTATCCTAAAAATGGAAAGTATTTGGCCATGTGGAAGAATTACATTGCTTATTTAGAAAACTGTCAGATTCTGAATCATCAAACTTTTGTAGAATCAAAATAATCCAAGAGTGAATAATAGGCTGCAAAGTCTATTGATATGGTCCTTTGCCTACACATTCATCCAGTCAACAATACAGGGAATACAGGAGAGATTTTGAAAATTAAGTTTTCTGTTCTTGTGGAGCATAGAGTCTGGTGGGGGCAGAGAGTGGTGGCTGGAGGTGGAGACATTGAGCTCATAAACAGGCAGATGAGTGGTGTGACTGATGTAAAAGTGCTATGGAGGAAAATATTCAAAAAGAGTCGAGAAGGAAGATGAATATTTCAATACAAATACAAGTCTAAAGCAGGGATGTGTCTGGTGAGAGGAAGGAAGCCAGTGCAGGTGGAGCACGGTGAGTTGGGAGAGGATGCAAATCCAAATTAGGGCAGGAAGGTACTTGGGGTCAGAAGGTTTTGTTTTTTGCCAAGTGGGATTAAAAGTCAATAAAGGGTTTTGAGAAGAGGAATGATATGATTTGACATAATTTTAAAGGGTCATCTGGCTGCATGGCGGAGATTGCAGGGGCCATAGGTGGACACAAGGAGCCAGTTTGGAGGTTGTTGGGCTCATTCAGAGAGAAATAGTGAAGGTTTGGACCAGGGTGAAAGTAGTGGAAGGGGAGGGAAGCAGAAAGAAACGAAATGCTCTGAAGATGGAATCAACAGGATTGGCCAGAGTTAAGTTTGGGATGTGGGAGGAAAGAAGTCAAGGATGACTCCAAGGTCTGGGGCCTGAGCCACTAGAAGGATGAAGTTTCTGTGAACTGAGATAAGGAAGACCATGAGCAGAGCAGATTTGGGTGCTCTGATGAAAAAATTAGGTGGTAACTTTTTTCGAGAGTCCTTTTAAGTAGGCAGCTGGATACAAGTGCAGTAAAGGGTAATGCATCAGGCTTGAGTTGTTGACACCCTGTACATTTGACAAAAGACTGGACCTCAACCATCTCTTGTGAGATACCCTCTAAGCCCTTGGAATATCCCTGGGACTTTGGACCATGCTAAATAGTTTGTGGTAAAATGGGGTTATGGTGGGGACTTTGGGCCACACTGTATCAGTCTGACCTCTGGAAGAGCTGGAAACTATCATCAGCCACATTGGTGCTCCATGCCAAAGTGACCGGCCCTGGATACCAAGGCTTCCCTGGTTGACGATACTCTGAATATGTGATCACACATTTTTGATAGGATTGCTCAAGTGAGAAATACCAGGGAGATTTAAGACTCCTCCACCTCCCTCATGTCCACATTCATGGGCCTGAGTCCTGCCCAGTCCACCACCTGAGAAGTTCCTCTTCCTTACCAACAGCACTGTCTCTTGCCAGCCCTCCCAGAGGTCAAACTGATACAGCATGGCCCAAAGGAAACTTGATGGTTCCTGCCTGGCCTAATGGAGCCCCTGTCTGCAGTCCCAGTGCCACCTCCCCATCCTCTAAGCCACAACCAGAGTGGTTTTCCTAAGCTCTGGTCACAACATTAATCTCTTTAAAGTACATCTTTGCTCAGAACATCTCAACATGGCATGTGTGCAACACAGTGGTCACAAGCCCAGCCTTTGAAGTCAGAGACGGGTTTGTCCCCTGTTTCCTCTGTTCTGCCCTGGAGCTCACCCCCAAGGGGTGTTACAAGGATCACCTGCTGCTGCCATTTACTGATGGCTTACACCATGCCAATCCCCACCCTTAAGGTTCCCTAAGTGTCCCCATGTCACTAAGGAGGAAATGGAGACCTAGGCTGAGGAACTTGCTTACAATCGCAGTCTCAGACTCGAAAAAGCCATGATTCAAGTGTTCTCAGCCCCTAAAACAGCAGTTCCCAGAAAGTGATCTGGCGCCCCTGCAACCTCTCAGTACCCATTCAAGGTGCACAAGGGCTAAAATATTTTCATAATCCCATTAAGACACTATTTTCCCTTTCCACTTTCCCTCTTGAATGTACAGAGGGATTTTCCAGAGGCTGTATGACATGTGAATGCGCAAGGTTAATGCAGAAGCAGATGAGAAGTCAGTGTCTTCTTTTAAGCCAGACAGTTAGGATATTTGGAAAAATATAAAACAATGCTATTCTTCCCTCTAATATTTTTTGTACTAGAGATTCTGGTTGTATTTAAAAGTATGTTTTTATGTTAACATATAATGGTATATTATCCATAGTTTTCAGAATTAATATTTCTCAGTTTCTCAGTTTGAACTACTAATACTGTAAATATCAATAGATATATATAACCTACATAAATAAAAGCTCTCTGGGGTTCTCTCTAATTTTTAAGAGCATGAAGGTCTTTTAAGAGCATACAGTCTTTAAGAGGATATTTAAACTTGTGACCAAATAGTGTAAGAAACACAGTAGTATGCTGTACATAATATATATAAATTATAGTGTCTGATGGAGAATGAGGGCTCAATAAGTTGTTTTTACTATTTTATCTGATGCTGTAAATGAATAATATGTGTACTGGCCCAGGACTACTCTGTGCTTCACTTCCCCTCATGCATTCCTCTCCCCTGTTTTATTGAATTGCCTATATTCTCAGATTCCCAAGCTTTGCACAATCTGTCCCTCTCGGAGAAGGATCTCTCCCACCACATCTACCAAACTCACCTTCTCCCTTTCAAACCTCAGCTTAGGCATCTCTACCTTTTAGAATGTGCCTGGAGCTGGGTTCTAGAGCTGGGTTCTACACCCCTAACTCTCTGTCCAGGACCTTTCAATATACGTACTGACTAGAGCAGAAAGTCATGGGGACTTTGCTGATTTCCTTGGAAGAGGAAGATTTTTGTTACTGCCCATTCACTGCAGTTGAGGAAGAGGCCTTCTTCCTGGAACACAGCCATTTCCCATCACCAGAATAATTGCAAAGATCATGGCCTAGGCCAATGCTTCCCCAAACGTGGCCTAAATCCCCTGCTGAGATGCATATTAACATGCAGATTCCTTCCCCCATCCATGACCTACTGAATCACACTCCCTGAGAATACGATTTTTTGTTAAACTTTTTTTCTTTCTCTGTATTTAAAATTTTATTGGAGTATAGTTGATTTATAATGTTGATAGTTTCAGGTATATGGCAAAGTGATTCTGTTATACATCTATTCATTCATTTTCAGATTCTTTACCCACATAGGTTATTATAGAATATTGAGTATACTTCCCTATGCTATACACTGGGTTCCTGTTGGTATATATGGTACTGTGTGCATGCTAACACCAAGCTCCTAATTTATTCTCTGCACCCCACCACGTTTCCCCTTTGGTAACCATAAGGGTTTTTTTAATCTATGAGTCTATTTCTGTTTCATAAATAAGTTCATGTGTATCATTTTAAAAATTAGACTCCATGTATGAATAATATCATATGATATTTGTCTTTAACTTCACTTGGTATGATAATCTCTGGCACCATCCATGTTGCTGCAAATGTCATTATTTCATTCTTTTTTATGGTTGAGTAAATATTCTATTAAATATATATATGTACCACATCTTCCTATCCATTCCTCTGTCAATAGAAAATATGATTTTTTTAATAACAAAGTCTTATTTTGATTTGGTGATTCTTACATGGACAAGGTCTGAAAATTGTGAGTCTGAGTAAACTCTGGGGGTTGGTGATGGACAAGGAGGCCTGGCGTGCTGGAGTCCATGGGGTCGCAAAGAGTCAGACGACTGAGTGACTGAACTGAACTGCAGTGCCATCCATTAGGGAGATAATGATGACTAAGAATTTTACTACAGTGAGAAAGGAAATAACTTACAGTGAATATTTATCATGCAGGTGACGTTGGACTTGGTTTGAATGGGCATTTTTAGGTAGAGAAACGCAGCAAAGCTATTCCAGGCAAGGAGTATATCATGTGTAATGGAAAAGAAGCCCAAAATTGGGTGGCAAAGACAGAAAAAAACACAAAACCATCTGTATCCTTTCTTTGATGTTATGTACAACTAAGAAACTTTGCGGATATTAATTTG
This sequence comes from Ovis canadensis, assembly GCF_042477335.2. Lineage (NCBI taxonomy): Eukaryota > Metazoa > Chordata > Mammalia > Artiodactyla > Bovidae > Ovis > Ovis canadensis. Next base: position 85,934,998 of record NC_091248.1, read on the forward strand.
GCTATTTAACTGCTATGTGCTGGATGATAAGCATGAGCTTCCCAGGAATGAGAGAGAGATTTGTGCATTTTGGACTACAAATCAATAAACTGATTTCCTGATTTGTAAACTGACCTTTTGATTAAGGTGAATCAATACCCCAGGGGTTTCCCTGGTGGCTCAGATGGTAAAGAATCTACCTACAATGCAGGAGACCCAGGTTTCATCCCTGGGTTGGGAAGATTTCCCTGGAGAAGAAAATGGCAACCCATTTCAGTATTCTTATCTGGGAAATTTCATGGACAGAGGAGCCTAGCGGGCTATAGTCCATGGGGTCACAAAAAGTCAGACACGACTGAGCAACTAAGTACTTAACACCCCAGAATGTGTCAGGTGGCAAAATTCTAATTTTGTTTTCTAATCCAGTTTTTAATCTGTAACACTGAGGCCTTAAATGTAAGAGGTACCCTTGGAGGTCAGCCAGAGAAGAGCCAGCTGACCTCATAGCATCTTGTAGTGGACACTATAGTATACTTTCCAAAGCTGCTATTTTGTCCTCCTTCCTGTTGATAATGAGCACTTTGATTCTGTTCAGATATGGACAACCTTGTATTTGAAGGGAAACCAAGCCCCGTCCCTGGCCGTAGTGTCTCTGTCAGACTAACCCTATGTGCCAGGTCCTCCTCTTCCCAATGACTGACTTAGGAATGGGCTTGGGATGATGAGACAGGGGAAAAAAATCTTCTGGGAGCTTGAGACATGTCTTCCAGTCTCACAAAGGGACTAAAGAGAGGGTCATTTCCTTTCCATCCCTGACTGGCTGTGTGAATTGTTTCTGTAGTCAACCTGAAACCAGGAAGAGGCAAGTCTGAGGCCAATACCAGGGGGCTGAGGATGGCAGTGAGAAAAGGCAGTCTGCCCTATAGATGACGTCACTGCGTCTCTGAGTTGGCCACCCTGAAACCTCTCTACTTGTGTGCACCTTAACATATGAGATGGCAAATGTCCTTATTTGTTAGGTTATTTTAGGGTGTCTTTTTTTTCCAGCTGAATGTACACTAATGGCACCCCACTGACACAGACACTCAGACACAACATACTAGTGGTTTGGCCAAAAAGTTTGTTCATGTTCTGTGGAAAAACCCAAACAAACTTACTGGCCAGCTCCATACTTAATCACTCCCCTAACCTGGGAACTGAAATTAGGTGTCGCAGGGAACGTTGTAGCAGCCTTACTGCTGAGCCTCTACAAACTGAGATATATTTATGCAACTAGAAGATGATTCGGAATCCCACCTACTTCTGTTGATAAGATTATCTTTTCCTGCACAGGGACAGGTTAATCCTTCTCCTGTGCACCTCTCTGTTGCTACCTCGGCCACTCTGCAGTTACCAACAACTTTGTTATTGGGTGACCTTTTCTCTCTCATGGCTTCTGTTTGCTCATAGTTTCTGCTGCCTGATTTTTCCCTGGATATCTTTCAGCTTCTGCAACAGACAACTTAATGTATCTGCATTTCAATTTTTCTAGAAAAGGGTCACAGCCCAGTCATATCAGGAGAGGGACCAGGTTAGAGCTAGGATTCAACTCAGTCTCAGCCTCATCGATTGCTGACAACACTATAAGTTGACTGCACTTGGGTCCTAGGTCCAGCCCGATTCTACCTGGTGGTGCCCTGGGTGGATGGTCACATGGTACAATGTGCCAATTTATGCAGTAAGAACCATGTAGAAAGCAACTGTGGAGAGTAAGGAGCATCATGAAGTGTTATCTGTTCCGTACTAGGGCAGCTTGCCAGATGTCCTGCCGATACTAATTCTCCTGTTATTCCAAAATCATAGAAGTTTTGGCCGGATGTGTGTTTACCCAGCTAATGACACTTCCCAGACTCCTGCTAGGTATGGCCAAGTGACTATATTCTGATTCAAATACTGTAAGTAGAAGTGTTTTGTGCAGTTTCTTTAGAATGTGCCTTTAGAATGAAAGGTACACGTCATCCCCCTCCTGGTCTCCCTTCCTGTTGGCTACACATGGAAAGAAGGATGAAAACAGGAGCAGCTTCCTTACACCTCCAGACAGAAATAGCATGTCTGGCAAACCGGCAAGATCTATGGACACTGGGACCCAACACTTAGAGTCACCAGTTTGTCTTAGTTTGCCCAGGATAGTTTGGGTTTTAGCATTGGAAATTCCACAAACCAAGGACCAATCCTAGACAAACGGGATGGTTAGTCACCCCACACAGTCAAACTGCTACACCAACTCTGGACCATCTACTTAAATTCTTGTTAGAAAAAACCAACCAGAAAAAAAACCCAAACCATTTTCTTGGTTTGTATCACCCTATCCTGTCTTCTAATTCGTACAGACACATTTGGTCTAAAGAACCTTGTTGACCATGATTTTGCTATTGCTCAGCCTAACATCTGATGCTGAGGTCTAGAGCTCCTCTAGAGCAGGCAGAGAGAGGAAGGTGCAGGAGAGGGAGGGGAAGTTTCTTGGAAGCAGAGGCCTTCAGGCTCATTGGCAAAATATGGCCTTGCTTCTTCAGGAAGTCGCCTGCAACAGTGGCCCCACCAAGAGTCAGTGACTCTCTCTGTGTCTGTTTTTTCCACGAGAGCCTTAGTTTCAAATATCCTACCTTCTGTCCCTAAGAGCCATCTGACACCAAACTTTCAGTAATTCAGTTCCTAGCTCCATTTCCTATACTGCTTTCTGCTCCCTGAAGCAACCCTAAAAGCCTGGGTCAGGCCATGGGTATGGGTTTTGTTCAGCTGATAGGCAAGACCACAGTTTGAAGTCCTGACTATGCAGGCACTTTCAGGAGGTCCAAATTTTGCTGATTAGTTAAAAAAATTTTTTTTTCATTTTCGCATTTATCCTGAAGAGTTCAACTTGTGTAGGGAAGCCAACTGTGTTATTTTCCAGAAAAGTTTTTTTTTTTTTAATTTCTATTCATGGTGGATGTTTATGTTCATTTTTAAATTATAAAAGTAATACATTTAACCAATACTTTTACCAATAGAAAAATGTAAGTAATTATAAACTAAAAGGGAAGAATAAAATGGAACTTTCCTGATTTCATACCACCCCCCCAAAATTCGTGCTAATATTTTGGCATACAATCTTAAATTTTTTAGCCTTATTTCTATTATATACATTTCTGTATTATACACATAAATGAATCTCTCGTCTTTTCAGAGCTACAGGGACATGATTTGCATCAGATTGGTTTGGAAAATAAACTATCTTTGGGGCAGAAGGTGAGAATAGCGACCTGAGAAAAGATAAAGTGAGGCATCTCATCAGGTACATTTGTGTAGTAGCAGTTAATATTGGCTCTAAAAGGTTTCAATAAGTGACTTATTTATGTTTAAATTTTGACTGAAATAAAAGCAAATCCTAGTGAGATGGCGAAGACCTGGTTATAAAATAAAACCTGTGATTGAAAGTGAGTGAGAGTTGCTCACCTAGGTCCAACTCTTTGCGACTGCATGGACTATACAGTCTGTAGAATTCTCCTGGCCAGAATATTGGAGTGGGTAGCCATTCCCTTCCCAACCCAGGGACTGAACCCAGGTCTCCCACATTGCAGGCAGATTCTTTACCAGCTAAGCCACCAGGGGAGCCTGAAAAAAAAGAAAAAAACCCCCTATGATTAGCTTTAAAATAAAATGGTAGTGGTTGTGGAGGAAGGAGTGGATATAGATGAAACAGGATGGCCCATAGTTGATAATTATTGAAGCTGGATGATAGATACAGCGAAGTTTATTATATTACTCCATTTTCTTTGGTATAGATTTTCGATATCTTTGATAACAAAAAGTTAAGCAACAAGTACACTCAGCAACTGACTCATGGCTCATTAGTCTGACTTAAGCCTTTCCATTTTTGAGACATCACTTTTCTCAGAAGTACCACCATCATGCACACTGTCTTAGTCATATGGAGTTAATCACAGTGACTACCATGGCCACTCCCCCTTACCACCATGCATCCTTAGCAAAGACTGCTAGAGACAGGCTGGAGCAGGTAGGCAGCAAGTAGAGGCAGCAACGTCAAAGAGTCCCTAGGAGCTTTGTGCGTTTGAAATATCAGGGAATTCTAGTCATTTCACAAATTTGTGTTGATTTTGCAATCTAAACAATGTGGTTTTTAGGCAAATTATTTCTTCTCAACCTGACACACAACAGATGGTCCACATTCATCCTCCTTCCTTCTCTTGAGTTATCAAGAAATCTGAAAGGAGGTCTTTGCCTTCTTAGACTTACAATAGAGTTATAAAGACTTTGTGTCCATGTCATATTTTGTAACAGCATGAGAAAAAAACCACCATAAAACCTAGTATTGGAATTCCACTTAGGAAAGGAACTGTCTTCACTGGGAAAACTGATTTGATAAAACACTGTGGGTGAAAAATGACACTCTAAGAGTGTCGCTTGGCAGAAGACAAACCACAGAGATGGACCACCTATTACGTAGATTTTAGTTGCTTGCTTTGCTTTCTTATACTTTCTGTTTCCCCAAGCATTCAGGAACATCTTCCACATACATATGCCTTGTGTGGGTGGTATTCGTATAAATGAGAAGTAGAGGGTGGATTCCATAGCTGTATCACCTCTAAAGAGAGGATAGACTAGATAAGCCTAGTGAGTTTGCAGACCTGGGGTCTTAAAGATAGAAGTGAGCAAAACATTTAAGTCCTGGGAAATGGTTGAAATCTTTGGGGGTAGTCCTGATTCTAGTTTGAGGACTCAGGGGGAGATACACATTGTTGTTGTTGTTTTTTAATGTCAAGCAGGTAACCATGACCTGTTTGTTTTAAGTACAAATGAGTGCTGCCACCAAGAAATAGCATGGAGAGATGGAGGAGTTATGGAGGAGATGGAGGATGAGCAGGGCCTGTCAGTCCCTCATAACTCAGACTAATACCAGACAACAGTATCTCAGAAAGACAGATTTTAAAAGACGCTTACTCCTTGGAAGGAAAGTTATGACCAACCTAGACAGCATATTCAAAAGCAGAGACATTACTTTGCCAACAGAGGTCCATCTAGTCAAGGCTATGGTTTTTCCTGTGGTCATGTATGGATGTGAGAGTTGGACTGTGAAGAAAGCTGAGCGCCGAAGAATTGATGCTTTTGAACTGTGGTGTTGGAGAAGACTCTTGAGAGTCCCTTGGACTGCAAGGAGATCCAACCAGTCCATTCTAAAGGAGATATGTCCTGGGTGTTCTTTTGGAAGGACTGATGCTAAAGCTGAAACTCCAGTACTTTGGCCACCTCATGCAAAGAGTTAACTCATTGGAAAAGACTCTGATGCTGGGAGGGATTGGGGGCAGGAGGAGAAGGGGATGACCGAGGATGAGATGGCTGGATGGCATCACTGACTCGATGGACATGAGTCTGAGTGAACTCTGGGAGTTGGTGATGGACAGGGAGGCCTGGCATGCTGCGATCCATGGGGTCGCACAGAGTCGGACACGACTGAGCGACTGAACTGAAAGAAAGTGGGGTGCTTTTTTTTATAACCTGGACCCCACACACTTTCCAAAGGATTTGTGGATCTGAGGGACACACATCTATATAAACAGGGAGGAATTAAAGACAAAAACAGGATCAGAAGCCACGAAAAAGAGAAAGGATGTGGTTGTGTACTGGGAACAAGAGAAGTTGATGTGGTTACGGCATCTGAGCCTTCTGGTACTCCAGGAAGTAGATACCCACAGAACTTTCCATAGCTGACAAAAGGATGGAGAATGCTTGCTTCCAGAAAGAGCTTCTTTCAAGGGATATTTTCACCTATGTATATGCTAATCTCTATCTCTGCAAAACCCAAGGGACCTTGCCATCACTATTTTAGAAGACACGGGCTCTTATAAAGGTGGGCAAGAGAGGGAGCTATGTTGATATATGACAACATAATTATGACTGTTAACTGGTCTTAAAAATTCTTTAGATCTGCATAATATAGCTAAAGCTAAGACTCTCCATAAAACGTGAAAATAAGAACCGATGCCAAATCAGCAAATGGAAGAACAATATGCATTGCCGTCAACTATGAACAATCAAAATGAATTAGTCATAAACTAGATTAAAATGAAGGCCACAGATCTGTGGATTTATGATTTGCCCTAAAATATGAAAGAATAATAATGGCACTTTATCTTAAGCTATCCAACTTCATTTTTTTTTCATTGTGCTTCAGGTACTGGCTATAAAACTTGAGATGTCTAAATCATAAAATAGAATTATAGCCCAAATGATTTAAGCAGCAGCTAAGACTAAATGCTAAATTTGTTTATACCCAAGAGCGTATAAGTGCCTGAATGGAATTGAGTTTAAGAAAAAAATACAGGCACACCTCGCTGTGTTGTGCTTTGCTTTGCTGCACTTCACAGACACTGTGCTATTTACAAACTGAAGGTTTGTGGCAACCCTGCCTCCAGCAGGTCTACTGACACCATTGTTCCGACCAGATTTGTTCACTTTGTGTCTCTGTGTTACATTTTGGTAATTCTGACAGCATTTCAAATTTTTTCATGATTGTGTTTGTTATGCTCATCTGTGATCAGTGATCTTTGCTGTTACTATTATAATTTTGGGGTGCCACAAACTGCAACCACATAAGATGGTAAACTTGATAAATGTATTTTGACTGCTCCACCAACTAACCATTTCCTTATCTCTCTCCCTCTCCTTAGATCTCCCTTTTCCTTGAGACACAACAATATTGAAATTCAGTTCGGTTTAGTCACTCAATCATGTCCAACTCTTTGCGAACCCATGGACTACAGCACTCCAGGCCTCCCTGTCCATCACCAACTCCTGGAGTTTACTCAAACTCTTGTCCATTGAGTTGGTGATGCCATCTAACCATTTCATCCTCTATTGTCCCCTTCTCCTCCCACCTTCAGTCTTTCCCAGCATCAGGGTCTTTTCAAATGTCAGTTCTTCGCATCAGATGGCCAAAGTGCTGGAGTTTCAGCTTCAGCATCAGTCTTTTCAATGAATATTCAGGACTATTTCCTTTAGGATGGACTGGTTGGATCTCCTTGCAGTGAAATTAGGCCAGCTAATAACTCTACAATGGCCTCTAAGTGTTTAAGTGAAAGAGTCACATGTCTCTCACTTTAAATTAAAATCTAAAAATCATTAAGTTTAGTGAGGAAGGCATGTTGAAAGTCAAGACAAGCTGAAAGTAGGCCTCTTGCACCAAACAACAAGTTGTGAATGCAAAGGAAAACTTGGAGGAAATTAAAACTGCAACTCCAGTGAATGCATGAATATTAAGTGGAACAGCCTTATGCTGATATAAAGCAAGTTTTGGTGCTTTGGATAGATCAGAGCAGCCACAACATTCCCATAAGCCAAAGCCTAGTCCAGAGCAAGGTCCTAACTCTCTTCAGCTCTATGAAGATTGAAGAGGTGAGAAAGCAGCAGAATAAAAGGTTGAAGATAGCAGAGGATGTTTATGAAGTTTAAGGGGAAAAAAGCCATCTCCATAGCATAAAAGAGCAAGGCGAGGCAGCAAGTGCTGATGTAGAACTGCAGCAGATTATTTAGACGATCTAAGGTAATTAGGGCTTCCCTTGTAGTTCGGTCGGTAAAGAATCTGCCTGGAGTACAGGAGACCTGGGTTTGATCCCTGGGCTGGGAAGATCCCCTGGAGAAGGAAATGGCAACCCACTCCAGTATTCTTGCCTGAAAAATCTCATGGACAGAGGAGCCTGGTGGGCAACAGTCCACAGGGTCACAAAGAGTCAGGCACGACTGAGCGACTAACACTTATTTATTTACTTAAGGTAATTAATGAAGGTGGCTACACTAAACAGGTCTTCAATGTAGATAAAAATGCCTTCTATTAGAGGAAGATATCATCTAGGACTTTCATAGGTGGAGAGGAAAAGTCAGTACCTGGCTTCAAATCTTCAAAGGATAGGTTGATGCTCATATTAGAGGATCATGTAGCTGCTGACTTTAAGCTGAAGCCCCTACTCATTTATTATTTCAAAAGTCCTAGGGCACTAAAGAATCATGCTCAATCTACTCTGCCTGTGCTCTGTAAATGAAACAACAAAGCATGGATTACAACACATCTGTTTACAACATGGTTTACTGAATATTTTCAGCCTAGTATGGAGACCAATTGCTCAGGAAAAATAGACCCCTTTCAAAATATTACTGCCTATTGACAATACACCTGGTCATCCAAGAGCTCTGATTAATGTTGTTTTCATGCCTGGCTAACACAACATCCATTCTGCAGCCCATGGGTCAAGGAATGTTTTCAACTTTAGAGTCTTATTAAGAAGTACATTTCAGGGCTTCCCTGGAAAGCTTCACTTTCCAGCGCAGGTGGTGGGGTTTGATCCCTGGTTGGCAAGCTAAGATCCCACATGCCTCGTGGCCAAAAAAAGAAAAAAACCATAAAACAGAAGCAATGTAACAAATTCAATAAAGACTTGTAAAGGAGGGGCTGTATCTTAAAATAATAAAAATAAATACATTTTATAAGGCTATAGCTGCGAAAGGTAGTAATTCCTCTGATTTTGGGCAAAGTAAATTGAAACCCCATGGAAAGAATGTATCATTCTAGGTGCCATTTAAGGACATTTTTGATTCATGGGAGAGGCCAAAATATCAACATTAACTAGAGTTTGCTGCTGCTGCTGCTAAGTCACTTCAGTCATGTCCAACTCTGTGTGACCGCATAGACGGCAGCCCACCAGGCTCCTGCCGTCCCTGGGATTCTCCAGGCAAGAGTACTGGAGTGGGGTGCCATTGTTTGGAAGACGTTAATTGCAAACCTCATGGATAACTTTAAGAGGTTGAAGACTTCAGTGGAAGAAGTAACTGCAGATATGATGGAAATAACATGAGAACTATTGAATAGAATCATAACTGGAACCTGGAGATGATGAATTGCTGAAATCTTGTGATACAGCTTAAACAGAAGAGAAGCTCTTATGCACCAGCAGAAAAAAAACAAAACAATGGTGGTTTCTTAAGGAATTTATGCCTGTGAAAATACTGTGACTGTTGTTGAAATAACAACAAAGAATTTAGAATAGTGCATAAATGTAGGTTATAAAACAGTGGCAGAGTTTGAAAAGGACTGACTCCAATTGTGAAAAAAAGTTCTACTGTAGGTAAAATGCCATCAGGCAGCACTGCATACTACAGAGAAACTGTTCATGAAAGGAAGAGTAAATTCAGCTAACATAATTGTTATCCTATTTTAAGAAATTGTTATAATTGCCCCAGCCTTTAGCAACCACTATCCTGGTCAGTCAGCAGCCATTAAGCCAGGACTCTCCACCACCAAAAAGGATTAGGACTCCTTGATGGTTAGCAACTTTTAAATTAACTTATGTACATTTTTTAGATGTGCTATTGAACACTTAATATACTACAGTGTAGTATAAATACAACTTTTATGCAAGTTGGGAAACAAGCTTGTGTCACTAGCTTTATTGCAATATTTACTTTATTATGTGATCTGGAACTCAACTTACAGTATCTCCCAGGTATACCTGTAGAATGAAAAAAATTTTTATCACTGATGAGTTTCTAGGAGACCAAGGACAGATTCTTCAGGAGTGAAGGTGGGTGAAAGAAAAGCATATGCTGTTGCTGAGTGCAGACTTGTACACCATCTGTACCTACAGCCTCTCAGACCAGGAAGGCAGTTCAGGTCAAGAGCGTGGTATTCCTTGAAAATGTAATCCCATGACCTAACCAGCACCTGTTAGCTCTGCCTCTCCCCATCCCAACAGGTCCTTAAAAGCTGTTGAGTGTTTCATTGTTTGAAATAACCCAAGTTCCAAGCAATTAGATTCTTCATCTTTGAAGGTCTAGTCTCATCGAATGGCCTCTTTTATAGGTAAAGGAGACATTCGCACATAAAAGGAGAGGCAACTGGCCAAGGAAAAAAACCCAAAGAACAAATGTATGTGCATGCTCAGTTCTGTTGAATTTTTTGTGACCCCATGGATCTCAGTCCTGGCTTCCCAGTAGCTCAGGGGTAAAGAATCTACCTACAATGCAGGAGATGCTGGAGATGCGGGGTCAATCCCTGGGTTGGGAACATCCCCTCAAAGAGGGCATGTCAACCAATCCCAGTATTCTTGCTGGAAGAATCCCATGGACTGAGGAGCCTGTGCTGTGCTTAGTTGCTCAGTCATGTCTGACTCTTTGCCACCCCATAGACTGCAGCCCATCAGGCTCCTCTGTCCATGGGGATTCTCCAGGCAAGAATACTGGAGTGGGTTGCCATGCCTTCCTCCAGGGGATCTTCCCAACCCAGAGATCAAACCCAGGTCTCTCACACAGAAGGTGGATTCTGTCTGAGCCGCCAGGGAAGCCCAAGGATCCTGGTGGGATACAGTCTATGGGGTTGCAAAGAGTCAGACACGACTAAAGCGACGGAATATGCATAAATGCATGGACTGTAGCCTGCCAGGCTCTTCTGTCCATGGGATTCTCTGGGCAAGAATACTGGAGTGGGTTGCCGTTCCCTTCTCCAGGGAATCATCATTATCATCATCATCATACACATACACAATCTTTTCTCTAAGTTCTAGTAATTGGATTTCTGAAAAATTACTGGACTATATGAAACTCATTCGTAAAATCCCAATAACCTTTGCAAAGACATTAAACCAAGTTAGCCATGGAAACTACTAGCAATCTGACGAAAAATATGTCCATGAGCTCAACAGCTATCATTTACTAGGCACCAAATATATGCCAGGCACTGTGCCAATTACTTAATCTCTAATTCATAACCATTTGACTGTTCATTTATTCATCTGTGCATCTGAAAGATACTTCTGGAGTGCCTACTCTGTGCTAGACATTGTGAGAAGTGCTCAGGAGGCAGCAACAAAGACAGCCACAACTTTCCTTCTTACAGAGCTTGCACCCCAGCAGGAAAAACAGACATTAGATAGTTATACAACCAACTAATTAATTAGAATTGAGAAAACTATTATGAAGGAAGACAGACTAAGAGAGACCTTATTAAATCTGTGGGTTGGGGAATGCTGCCAGGAGAAAGTGAAGTTGAAGCTGAGACCTGAAGATAAGCCAGAGGCCGCCACAGGAGCAGCTGGGGATAGGATGGTCCTTGCAGATCTAAGTCCTTTAGGAAGAAGCTCAGCTGTAGAGATGAAACAGAGGCCCAGACAGGTAACCTGCCTGTGCTCACACAGCCAGTGGGGGTCAGAAAAGAATGCCATCCTATTTAAACCTTTTCTACTGCACCAAGGGGCCTGTTTCACACTCCAGATAAAGAAAGGCATTATTAATGTGTCCACCATGAATTCTAGTTGCTGTTCAGTTGCTAAGTCAGGTCCAACTTTTTGCAACCCCATGAACTGTAGCATGCCACACTTGAGTCTGCTCAAACTCATGTACATTGAGTCAGTGATGCTATCTAACCATCTCATCCTCTGGCACCCCCTTCTCTTCTTGCCCTCAATCTTTCCCAGCATCAAGGTCTTTTCCAGTGAATCGGCTCTTTGCATCAAGTGGCCAAACTGCTGGAGCTTCAGCTCCAGCATCAGTCCTTCCAGTGAATATTCAGGGTTGATTTCCTTTAGGATTGATTGGTTTGATCCCCTTGCTCACAAAGGGACTCTCAAAAGTCTTTTCCAGCACCATAGTTTAAAAGCATCAGTTGTTTGGCACTCAGCCTTCTTTATGGTCCAACTCTCACATCCATACATGTGAAAAAACCAAAGGTTTGACTATACTTTGTCGTCAAAATGATATCTCTGTTTTTAAATATTCTGTCTAGGTTTGTCATAGCTTTCTTTCCAAGGAGCAAGCATCTTTTAATTCCGTGGCTGTAGTCACCATCTGCAGTGATTTTGGAATCCAAGAAAATAAAATCTGTCACTGTTTCCACTTTTTCCCCTTTATTTGCCATGAAGTGATGGGACTGAATGCCACTATCTAACCACAGATCCAGGGAGCTCAGAGGACACCAAGCTGGAAAAATACCAAAGAAATTATACCTAGACATGTCATATCCAAACTGCAGGAAGTTCAAGAGAAAGGAAGAAATCTTGAAAGATGAAAATATAATGCTCATCAGATAGTGGTAAATGCTAAGGGGGAAAAGGGGGCTAAGGAATTGTACTGGGCAGAGGGTAGGGTGATTCTCTCCCTAGTCACTCTATGGAAGATTCTGAACCTCACCCTACCCTCTTTTTTCCCTTTAATTTTGTGGGAATTTTCAGTTGTTACTGTTTCAAGTATTTTCTTCTGGCCTTTTCTCTCTGTCTTCTCCTTTTGATATTCTCATTGAATGGACATTATCTTTTTTCATTGTCCCACAGTTCTTAGATACTTAGTTTCATCTTTTTCAGTCATTTTGCTCTTTGTTTTTTCGCCTTGGAAGTTTCTATTGACATTTCCTCAAGCTCAGAGATGCTTACTTCAGTCATGTCCAGTCTACTAATTAGTCCATCAAAGGCATTCTTCATTTTTCTTATAATATTTTTGATCTCTAGTATTTCTTTCTCATTCTTTCGTAGAATTTCCATCTCTCTGCTTACACTACTCTCAGGTTCTTTCAGGAGTGTTTTCTAATGCCAACCAATTCTCCAGTTATCTGATTTTAACAGGGTGCCCAATAGTTCAATTCAACTCTGACACCAAGTCCTGGATTTAGAGACATAAGAGATATGGGTTCCATCCTTGGGTCAGGAAGACCCCCTGGAGGAGGGCATGGCAACCTACTCCAGTATTCTTGCCTGGAAAATCTCATGGACAGAGGAGCCTGGGAGGCTACAGTCCATAGGGTCACAAAGAGTTGGACACGCCTGAGCAACTTAGCATGCATGTAGGCCACAGGTTCAGGGCTCAGTTCCACAAGGCTGTTTCCACTGCAGACACCAATCCAGGTGTCAAGGCTCCAGGTTACCTGAAGTTTTGTTTGACTTGACTACAAATTTGGAGAGTCCTACAACTTCCTCCTACAAGTTTGATAATTTTCTAGAATAATTCATAGAAATCAGAAAAACATTTTGCTTACTATTACCAGTTTGTTATAAAGAACACAACTCAGAGACAGCCAAATGGAAGAGATGCATAGGGCAAGGTATGGGGCGAGGGCCATGAAGCTTTCATGCTCTCTCTGGGTGCACCACTTTCCTAGCATCTCAGTGTGTTCAGCAACTTCGAAGTTCTACAAACTCTGTTGTTTATTGGGGTTTTATGACGGTTCTATTACATAAGCATGATCGTTTAAACTGTTGGTGACTGGTGATTGCAAATAATATCTAGTCCCTTTACCTTGCCAGAGGTCAGGGATGTAACTGAAATTTCCAACCCTCTGGTCACATGATTTGGTATTTCCGGTGCTCACCCTCCGTCCTGAAACCATCTAGGCATCACTCAGCCAAGAGTCATTTGATCAACACAACAAAGACAACATCACCACTCAGGAGATTCCAAGAGTTTTAGGAGTTCTGTGCCAGGAGCCAGGGACAAAGACCAAAATTTTTTTTTCTTATATCACAGTTATCTATGTTCTTATATATTGTTTACTTTTAACCATTAGAACCCTTAGCATATAAAATAGAATAGTTTTAAATTCCTGGTCTGATTATACTATTATTTCTGCCATATTTGAGTCTAGATCTGACGCTTACTCTGTCTTCTCCAGTGGTTTTTGGTTTTTAGTATGCTATGTAATTTTTTTGTTGAAAGCTGGGCATGATGTATGTCTTAAGTGAAGGAATTGGGGTAAATAGGCCTTCAGGGATGTGGTGAGGATGTCAAGGAGGGCAAATGTCCTATGATCCTATGTTAGAGCTCACTCTTAAAATATTTTTAATTGAAGTAGAGTTTATTTACAGTGTTGGGTTAGTTTTAGATGTACAGCAAAGTGATTCTTTTCTATTATAGGAGATTACAAGGTATTTAATATAGTTCCCTGTGCTATACAGTAGGTCCTTGTTGTTTTTTTATATACTTGTTTATTTTTTATATACTAATCTGTAGCTGCTAATCCCAAATTCCTAACTTATTCCTCCCCTCTATTTCCCCCTTGACAACTATAAGTTTGTTTCTGTTTTATAAATAAGTTCATTTGTATGATTTTTTTTAATTCCACAAATCAGTAATATACTGTCCTATTCATTTTTGTCTGACTTACCTCAGTAGTATGATAATCTTTAAGTCCATCCATGTTGCTGCAAATGGCATTATTTCATTCTTTTTTATGGCTGAGTAGTATTCCATTGTATATCCATACCGCACTTTCTTTATCCTTCTATCTGTCGATGGACATTTAGGTTGCTTCCATGTCTTGGCAATTGTAAATAACGCTGTTATGAACATTAGGGTATATATTCTTTTCAAATTAGAGTTTTCTACAAATATATGCCTTGGAGTAGAATTGCTGGATCTTATGGCTGCTCTATGTTTAGTTTTTTAAGGAATTTCTGTGCTGTTCTCCACAGTGACTGCACCAGTTTACGTTCCCACCAACAGTGTAGAAGGGTTCCTTTTCCTCCACACCCTCTCCAACATTTATTATTTGTAGACTTTTTGATGATGACCATTCTGACTGGTGTGAGGTGGTACCTCATTGTAATAGTTTTGATTTGCATTTTCAAATAATGTGGAGTATCTTTTCATGTGTCTTATGGAAATCTGTCTGTCTTCTTTGGAGAAATGTCTGTTTAGGTCTTCTGTCCATTGTTTGATTGGATTGTTTGATTGAGCTGTATGAACTATTTGTATATTTTGGAAATTAAACCTTTGTTGGTCACATCATTTGCAAATTTTTTCTCCCATTCTGTAGGTTGTCTTTTCGTTTTGTTTACGGTTTCCTTTGTTGTGCAAAAGCTTGTAAGTTTAATTAGGTCCCATTTGCTTATTTTTGCTTTTATTTCTTTGGCCTTGGGGGACTGTGATTAGCTCTCAGACCTTTAGTGAGCCTCTAAGTTTCTTTCTCCTCTCTTGGGTAGGACAGGGTGGCTAGAGTGGGCTGAAGTTGGGTATGTCCCTCCTCCCAGGTCAGTTGGTGTCTTGATAAAATCTCACCAAGTTAAGTTCTGGTAAAATAGTTTCTCTCAAAGACAGACCTCTTTGTGAGGAAGCAGATGCATTTCAGAATAATTCCTTTTTTCCTCCCGGCGCTGGAGGCATGAGATTTCCCTCTGGTACTCACAGTGAGAAACTGGGGCAGGGGCCTGGAGGTAAAGCTTGCAGGTGTAGAAAGTTTCTCGCTTTCAGACTTGTCCACTCTGAGCCTCCTTCAATTGGTCAATAACAGGTCAGGTTTTCCTACCTCAGCACCGGTTCCTGCAGAGGTTCCTGCTCTAGTAAATTGTGATTCTTTGTATCTGCAGGTCTTTTTCTCCAAGATAGCATTTTGCCCTATGGCCTCACCCCCCTAACAAATCTAAGAAGAGTTACTGATTTTTTCAGTTTGTTCAGTTTTTACTTGTTAGGATGCAGTCAGTCAGTCAGTCAGTCCAGTCGCTCAGTCGTGTCCGACTCTTTGCGACCCCATGAATCGCAGCACGCCAGGCCTCCCTGTCCATCACCAACTCCCGGAGTTCACTCAGACTTGCATCCGTCAAGTCAGTGATGCCATCCAGCCATCTCATCCTCTGTCGTCCCCTTCTCCTCCTGCCCCCAATCCCTCCCAGGATCAGAGTCTTTTCCAATGAGTCAACTCTTCCCATGAGGTGGCCAAAGTACTGGAGTTTCAGCTTGTAGTGACTTTCAAACTCCTAAAGTGCCAGAGTGGAAATGGACATATATTTCTTTATTTTCATATTTATTGCATTTCAATAAAAAAGTCCAGTAACCAAGCAAAAATCTACATATGTAGTTCAAGTACAAAGAAACAGATCTGGGGTCTACATTTTGTTACATGAAGTTAGGGAGTTAATGGTCCTTGAAGAGGAGCATTTGTGCATGTAGCTAATATAAGCGTATTTGTGAAAGGGGAAAGAAGCTAGATGAAAGGGGACATTATCCTGAAACCTGAGATGGGTATTTTAGTATATGTCACCACCCTTTTGTTACTATACGTATGATTTAAATAGTGCCGTGACAGTCCTGGTTAGAAGATATGTAAGCCTTGACATTACCCAAGAGTGAGGAGGAAGGTGATCTTCTCCCCTCCCTACTTTTGCTTTGATAATAAATACATAGCCCTCTTTGTTCTGTTGCCATGAAAACAGAAATGAGTGAACAGCCTTCAGCACATACCAGCCAGCCAGACCTGCAAGAATTAAACAATCTTGGTTAGTCTTTGGCTGTTACTGTTAGGTCAGTGCAAATGTAATTAGGGTTTCAGACCACAAATTTTAAATTATGATAACTAGGTTCAAGCATCTTTAGCAATCAAAATAGGAACCATTGCAATCAACACATTTTTGCCAATAAGAAATGTTTGCTTATTCCTACAGTGTAAAAATTTATGCTTCAGGATTCACCAAACTCTTGGAAAGCATCTTCTGCATCCTGATGGTGTGGAAGCATTTTCCCTGCAAAAAGTTGTCGAAATGCTTGAAGCAGTAGTCAGTTGGCAAGAGGTCAGGTGAATATGACAGATAAGGAAAAACATCACAGTCCAGTTCATTCAACTAACGAAGCTCTGGTTGTGCAATATGTGGTTGGGCACTGTCATGGAGAAGAACTGGGCCCTTTCTGTTGCCTAATACCTGCTTCAGGCAATACAGTTTTTGATGCATCTCATCTATTTACTGAGCACACTTCTCAGATGTAACAGGCAAGTTTGGTCTTGGAGAATAAAATGAAGCAGGTCAAAGGCTAACAGAGTTTTGTCAAGTGAGCGCACTGGTTATAGCAAACAACCGTTTCCAACAGCACAAGAGACGACTCCACACATGGACATCACCAGACGGTCAATACTGAAATCAGACTGATTATATTCTTTGCAGTCGAAGATGGTGAAGCTCTATACAGTCAGGAAAAATAAGACCAGGAGCTGACTGTATCTCAGATCATCAGCTCCTTATTGCCAAATTCAGGTTTAAATGAAGAAAGTAGGTAAAACCACTAGGCCATTCAGGTATGATCTATATCAAATCCCTTATGATTATACAATGGAGCTGATGAATAGATTCCAGGGATTAGATCTGGTACACAGAGTGCCTGAAGAACTGTGGACAGAGGTTTGTAACATTGTACAGGAGGCAGTGACCAGAATCATACCTAAGAAAAAGAAATGCAAGAAGGCAAAATAGTTTTCTGAGGTGGCTTCACAATAGCTGAGGAAAGAAGAGAAGTGAAAAGTAAGGGAGAAAGGGAAAGATATACCCAACTGAATGTGGGGTTCCAGAGAATAGCAAGGAAAGATAAGAAGGCCTTAAGTGAATAATGCAAAGAAGCAGAGAAAAACAATAGAATGGGAAAGACTGGAGATCTCTTCAAGAAAGTTGAAGAGATCAGGGAACATTTCATGCAAGGATGGGCAAATAGATGGGGGAAAAGTGGAAATAGTGACAGATTTTATTTTCTTGGGCTCCAAAATCACTGTGGACGGTGACTGCAACCATGAAATTAAAAGATGTTTGCTCCTTGGAAAAGCTATGAAAAACCTAGACAGCATATTAAAAAGCAGACATCACTTTGCCAACGAAGGTCTGTATATTCAAAGCTATGGTTTTTCCAGTAGTCATGTACAGAGGTACGGACATGACTGTCCATGTATAGAGAGCTGGACCATAAAGAAGGCTGAGCACTGAAGAACTGATGCTTTTGAGGTGTGGTATTGAAGACTCTGAGAGTCCATTGGACTGCAAGGAGATCACACCAGTCAATCCTAACAGAAATCAACCCTGTATATTCGTTGGAAGGACTGATGTTGAAGCTGAAACCCCAATATTTTGGCCACCATATGCGAACAGCTGCTTCATTGGAAAAGACTTTGATGCTGGGAAAGATTGAGGGCAAAAGAAGAAGAGGGCAGTAGAGGACGAGATTGTTAGACAGCACCACTGACTCAGTGGTCATAAATCTGAGTAAACTCTGGAAGATAGTGAAGGACAGAGAAGCCAGCATACTGTAGTCCATGTGGTCACAAAGAGCTGCAAATGACTGAGAAATTGAACAACTTCTCAGATGTATTGGTTTTGCCAGGATTCAGAAAGCTGTAGTGGATCAGACAGGCAGCAGACCACCAAACAGTGACCATGCCCTTTTTGGGGGTGCAAGTTTGGCTTTGGGAAGTGCTTTTGTGGGCTGCCATCTATTGGGTCACACAGAGTCGGACACGACTGAAGCGACTTAGCAGCAGCAGCTGCAGTTGGAGCTTCTTCTCAGTCCAAACACTGAGCTGGTCATTGCCAGTTGTATAAAATCCACTTTTTGTCACATGTCACAATCTGAGAAATGGTTCACTGCTGCATAGAATAAGAGAAGACAGCACATCAAAACGACTGTTTTTTTGATTTTCGGTCAGCTCGTGAGGCACCCACTTCCTGAGCTTTTTCACCTTTCCAATTAGCTTCAAACGCCAAACGACTGTAGAATGTTCAGTGTTGAGTTGGTTTGCAACTTCTTGTGTAGTTGTAACAGGATCAGCTTTGATCCTCTCAGTTGGTCATTGTCAACTTCCAGTGGCTGGCCACTATGCTCCTCGTCTTCAAGGCTCTCATCTCCTTTGCAAAACTTCTTGACCCACCACTGCACTGTACCTTTCTTAGCAGTTCCAGGGCCAAATGTGTTGTTGATGTTGCAAACTGTCTCTGCTGCCTTACCACACATTTTGAACTTGAATAAGAAAACTGCTTGAATTTGCTTTTTGTCTAACATCATATCCATAGTCTACAATAAATATAAAATAAACAGCAAGTAATAAGCCTTTAGCAAAACACCATAAAGCAAGAAATACACATTAAAATGGTGTATAACATAACCACATTTATTAAGAATGTATTTCAATATCAAACAGCAAATTTCAAGAATGCAAAAACTGCTATTACTTTTGCACCAACCTAAAACAAATATTTGTAGGTAGACTTGTCCTTCACAAAGCTTCAAAAACACTAATTACTCTCTGACTCCAAAGATTATACTCTGCACCTGGCATTCTTCTCCCCACTACACTCTCTTGTAGCGTTCTGCAATTCAGAAAAAAGGTTATGGGATGATAACTTTAGGGTTACCACACCTGGTTGCTGAGTTGCCTGATGCCAGCTGTGGTTATTTTGAAACTCTACAAGAGAAAAACAATGCAATGCCTTCATGAGGATATAAAACCTCTCTCTATTTCTGAGATAAGGGGGCACAGTTCTTGAGGTGCTAGCCTGCTGTGTTTCCCTTTTGCCTAGCAAAAATCACGTAGGTACTCTTTTCTATTTCCTCCAAACTCTGTCTTTGTATTTCTATTTGGCATTGGTGGGAGCCAAGATTTTGGCAACAGTTCTCAGGGCTCTGCTTCCTTATCTGCTTGCTTACATCTCTCACAAGTGTCTTACACTCATAAATCCACTCTTTGCCTATCACTTAGCCCCACATTGAACTGTTTCTGCATCAAGACACAAGAACCTGAGGTTTAACAAGTCCTGACACCAGGTGACTGGTTTCAATTCAGATAGCAGGTTTGAGTCCTCTTCTAAGTCAGGGATTAAGGGTTAGAGTCCCATCTTAGAGGATTCAGTGAGAACCCAATTCCTGATTCATAGACGGTGGACTTCTTTTGGCTGTGTCTTCAGGTGGCAGAAGGGGAAGGGAGCTCTCTGGGACCACTTTTAAAAGGGCACCAACTCCATTCAGGAGGGCTCTGTCCTCAGTACCTAATCACCTTCCAGTGGCCCCACCTCCATATACTGTCACACTTGGAGATTAGATGCCAACACGTGAATGTTGGGGCGACACATTCAGGCTATAGCAATATGAATTTAATATGTCATATATTATTCATTATATTATATCATCATATAGTATTCAATAATATATAATTTAATATCATAAACATAATATGTCATATATATATTAGTGTATAAAAACAATTTAATATAAATGCTGTTTCTGTTTGAACTGCTGATAAACAACATTAGCTAAGCAAATTAATTTGCTTAGAGTAGCACTCCCAATCTTTGTCATATTGTATCGCACATAGAAAATATAAGTATTTATGTATAACCGATTCACTTTGCATACAGCAGAAACTAACACAACACTAAGTCAACCGTGCGAGTGTGCTCAGTTGCTCAGTTGCTCAGTCATATCTGACTCTTTGTGACCCCATGGACTAGAGTCCACCAGGCTCGGCTATCCATGGAATTCTCCAGCAAGAATACTGGGCCAGGCTGCCATTTCCTACACCAGGGGATGTTCCCCATCCAGGGATCAACTATACTCCAATAAAAAAAAATTAAAAAAAATAAAAGTATTCGTAAAAGAGCCAGCCAGTAAGTGACTCACACCTCCAGGGCTGAAGGCTTCAGTTTTTATCTCCACTTGTCACTGCATGCTTCACCGTTTGGGAAACTCTTGCTTAAAGGGTAATGTTTAAAGCACTGAAGAGATCACTCTGTTTAACTAGACCTATTTGAATGACTGGCTCCCAAGGACTAAAGATTGTTGAAGCCAAGAACGGAAGAAAGTGATGTGGAGAAAAGATGTCATTGACAATTTCTCATTGTTAGGAAAGCCCTTCCCAGTCTGCTCTCAGCCTGTTTTTCCTGTCTCAGGTCCCCACTCCTGCCCCAAACTTTACCTACTTCTTCACCTGGCTCAGGATATGATGGCCCCTCTCTCACTTGTCCTAACCCCAGGTTATAGCCAGGAAGTTTACATGTCTTCAAATGCAGAATCCGTCCCCCATGCTTCCGGGATTTTTGGCCTACAGCACTGCATTTGAGCTTCCGACCCAGAATTTTAAAGTTTGAAGTCATCTCAGAGACTGAGTGCAACCTTCAATTGCCAGGTGAAGCACGTGGAGCCCAGAGAGACAGAGGGACCATGCTGTCAGCACCAGCTGGGGGCAGCCTTGGGACATGGGTGTCCTGTTTTCCTAGGTTTTCCACTACCTGGCGGTTTCATCTCTCTTATGCTAATGATGACACAATAATTTATTAATAGGTGAGAACTGACTCATTGGAGGCTCTATATGATCTGTAGTAACAGCCAGATGGTCCTTAATAAAACATTAATAAAGCAAAAGCAGATGGCATTTAATAAAGTATCATATAAACATGCCCAAGAGCCATCAAAAGCATTTTTTTCTGGACTCTCTAATAGTGGAGAATTATCAGACAAGACATAAAAGAGGAAATCACCCTCTAACTTGTGATCTGAGAAAATGTTTAAGGTTCTTGTATATATTATGAATAAGAAAATATTTTAAATGTAATTTTATCTCAGATTTCATATCCTTATAATGACTGTTTTATGGCAATTTTAGAAGAAATGACAAAAGCTTTAGTAGAAACGAAAGGAAGTCCCTACAATTTCCTCCTCCCTTGAAAATCCAGCCAAAGCAAATTTCCTCACTTTCTTAGAAAAAGAGATTTCTAGAGGGCATAAAAATAATATATTTTAATAGCAGAGTAATAGAAATCATTGTGTTGCAGAGGTTGTTGTAGGAATCACTATTTCAGAACAGAAGAAATAAACTGTTGTGAGTGAGTGAATACTAATTTACCTGAAGATGAAAAGCTGAACTTTCAGGATTGTGTTTGAGTGTTTGACTTCCTCCCAAAATTCACTTGTCAGGCAGTAATCAAAAGTTAAGGCTTGGACTGAGACTTGAGTTTATTAGCATCAATTGTGCAAGACTTGTAGGCTGCCTTTTGAGGATTTTTTTTTACCATCTGGAAAATAGGGATAATAATACTTTGTAGAGTTGTACAAAGAGTAGATGAAATAACGCTTATAAAGGACCATGCGGGACACAAAGTAAGCGGTCAAAAAAGGTAGCAATTATAAATATCAGAAGCTGGTATCTGCTGTTCTAACAAAACTAAAAGTAGCAAAGTTGTGAAATAGTGGTTTCCTATTTGTAAACCTTCCATGCGTCTTTCAAAATCCTGATGAAACACTGTTATCCAAAAAGGATATCAACATTTATGCTTTAATATGCTTGTTTTTTTGTTTGTCTCATTTCTGTGTGGATATCTTTAGGAATATTTACATTTCAAACTACTTCTGATTCTAGAATGTGAGGCTTATTTCATAGCTGGGGGAATGTTTGGTATTGCCCTGTGTGGGTAGGACTCCTTTGATGAGGAGAAAGTGATGAGAAATGTAGTCTGGAGAGATTTCAAAGATGTCTGGACTTTCCTGAATCCTTTGCCGCAAGGTCTTGATCAAAGACTAGTCTTTCCAGAACACATTTCCTGATAACCCTCCCTCCCAAGTCAAAATCATGGGTTCTTTTGAAGTTCTTTCACAGATCATTCCTCTAATAGTTGTGAGCCAGGTCAGCGAATGCCTTTATTCAGGCACATAGCAGGCAGTCAGTGATGTTTGAAAATGAAATGTAATTCCAAGGAACCTAAAACTGATAGTTACCATTTTGAAGTATCTGCTGGGTGCCAAATGAATCACAGTCACCAGGTGAGTTAGGTGTTATCATCACCACTTTCCAGGTGAGAAGACTGAGGCTTAGAGGAGTAGTGCTAAAGTAAGACCAAGTAGGAGGCAAAGATGGGACCCAAACATAGTGATGTGCCAACTCCAAATCATGAAACCATCCACTTAATCAACTACCTAAGTGACACTGGAATTTGCTCATTTGGTTGGTTTTTGGTGTGTGTATTAGTCAGGGTTATATAATATATCTATCATATAGAGATATATCTGGATAGATATATAAAATTTTCTGGGACCATTTTTCTGTGTATCTATATAGATATATAGAGATATAGCCTATTGGTTTTATTTGGTGCTATATACAGATACATGGATTATATCTTTGTACAAGGAGATTTATTATAGAAATTGGCTCACATGATTTATGGAGGCTGAGGGTCCCAAGATCTGCCATCTATGATCTGGAAAACCAGGGAGGTCAGTGGTACAGTTCAGTCTGAGTCTGAAGGTTGGAGAACCAGGAGCATCACTATCCAAGGGCAGAAGAAGATGGACGTCCCAACTCAGGCAGTGAGAGTAAATTTCCCTTCCTCTATCTTCCTGTTCTGTTCAGGCCCTCGAGAGACTGGATGACGCCCTCCCACACTAGGGAGGGTGATCTTCCTTTCTCAGTCTACAGGTTCAAATGCTATCTATTTCCAGAAAATCCTCACACACCCAGGACAATGTTTTACCAGATATCTGGGCATCCCTTAATCCAGTTGAGTGGACACATAAAATTAACCATCACAGCATTGATGTTTTTATTATTTTTAATATGAGAACATTAGCAGAGGAAGATGGATTTACCCTTAGAAAGCAAGCCTACCGGAATTCTGAAGTCCCTGTGTATCCATTTCCTACTGGCTGTCTAGATGCCTCAGAGAAATCCAACTTTGCAGGGAGATGACAGGTAATCTGGGGTTGCGGGGGGTGGGGGAGGGCGGAAAGAAGCTTGAAGATTTCAAAGTATGCTAGTAGAAAATAAAATCCACTTCTACCAACAGTTTGAAAGAAAGTAAAATCATTCATGATGTCAAAGATGCCCAGAGGGTGGCAGGGGCTGAACTTCTGAAGCTGTTTTCTCATCATTCAGACTGACACATTTATTGTACTGGTGCTTCTAGCAAACAGTCAAGATCGAATCAGATGCCAAGATAATTTTTCCTTGCCAATCGTTTTTTCCCATTGCAATTAGCATTTTTAAGAACCTCATCAAATAGCCAATGTGTATTCAATTCCCTCTCTCCCTCTCCAATTAAAATTCAGCTAAGAAGTTGTATCAGTAATAATTGTTAAAGGTAAAATACCACCCTTATCCACTCTATCATATTTCTCCATGTTTTCTTAAATATCCTTTAAAACAGGCATAGGATTTTAAAAGGTTTATTTTTTTCTTCAGTTCAGTTCAGTTGCTCAGTCGTGTCCGACTCTTTGCGACCCCATGAATCGCAGCATGCCAGGCCTCCCTGTCCATCACCAACTCCTGGAGTTCACTCAGACTCTTGTCCATCAAGTCGGTGATGCCATCCAGCCATCTCATCCTCTGTCATCCCCTTCTCCTCCTGCCCCCAATCCCTCCCAGCATCAGAGTCTTTTCCAATGAGTCAACTCTTCACCTGAGGTGGCCAAAGTATTGGAGTTTCAGCTTCAACATCACTCCTTCCAAAGAACACCCAGGACTGATCTCCTTTAGGATGGACTGGTTGGATCTCCTTGCAGTCCAAGGGACTTTTTTTCTTAGTATGCATTATATAATCTGAAAGTAAATTAAACTAAAAGCAGTTCAGCTGTTTGGGTTGCCCTAATTGAGATTCTTTATAAAATCTTTGAGCTCGTCCTATACCTGTTTGTCCTCTAAAAGCATTTTGAAGCTGAGCCTACTGCTGCTCTCAGAAGCCCATTTCCTCTTTTTTTCCTGGGCACAAGGTCTACATCTTTCTGCCTCCCTTGCAATGAGGGAGGCTATGTGGTTGATTTCTGGGCAGAGGTGGGTACAGAGGCAAAGTGCCAGGTCCATGAAAGTCTCCCATGAGAGAGTCTCTAGGTTATTTCCTTCTCAGCCTGCTGAAATTGCCCATGCCCAACACCCTTGGCAGCCCTGAGCTGCGAATAGCAGAGCCTGCACCAGGCTGCTTCCTGAAGGAACAGTGGGTACCCTTCTACATCCCTACCTCACACACTCTGGAACTACCCTAGATTGTTCATTGAGAAAAAATGAACCGCTATGGTGTTCAAGCCATTATAACTCAGGGTTTTATCTGTTTGAGCAGTTAGCTTACTCTGACTAGTTGCCTTTTCCTTGACTGGGCTAGCTTTCCTCCTCCGCCATGCTACGTGCTCCAGCCAAGCTGTCCCGTGGCATCTGATCATGGAACTTCCCAAACTTCCTCCTTATTGTCTGTCTGCCTTCCCAGATAGACTCTCAAGCTCTGTGAAGTCATGGACCATATTTTGCTCGCTCTCCAGTGTATCTTCAGTATCTCATATAGTGCTTGGTACATGCATGTATATGTGCTCTTCAGTCCTGTCCAACTCTTATCAACCCCAGGGACTGTAGCCTGCCAGGCTCCTCTGGCCATGGGATGCTCTAGGCAGGAATACTGGAGTGGGTTGCCATTTCCTTCTTCAGGGATCTTACCGACCAGGGATCTAACCCATGTCTCCTGCACTGGCAGGTGGATTCTTTACTGCTGAGCCACTGGGAGTAGATACTTAATAGTGAAGTGAAAGTCGCTCAGTAGTGTCCGACTCTTTGTGACCCCATGGACTAACAGTCCATGAAATTCTCCAGGCCAGAATACTGGGAGTGGGTAGCCTTTCCCTTCTCCAGAGGGTCTTTCCAACCCAGGGATTGAAGCCAGGTCTCCCACATTACAGCTGGATTTTCTACCAGCTGAGCCACAAAGGAAGCCCAGGAATAATGGAGTGGGTAGAAGATCCTTTCTCCGGTGGATCTTCCTGACCCAGGAATCAAACCAGGGTCTCCTGCATTGCAGGCAGATTCTTTACCAACTGAGCTATCAGGGAAGCGCTGATCCTTAATAAATATTTGTTAAATTAACAAGATGTTGGATGCATGGACTTAGCCTTTCTCAATGCTGGGTATAGCAAACTTGGATGCTGAATAATCTTTAAGAATAATGTCAATGGAATGAGAAGAATGTATTTGGCTATCAGTTCAGTTCATTCGCTTAGTCGTGTCTGACTCTTTGCGACCCCATGAATCGCAGCACGCCAGGCCTCCCTGTCCATCACCATCTCCTGGAGTTCACTCAGCCTCACATCCATCGAGTCCGTGATGCCATCCAGCCATCTCATCCTCGGTCGTCCCCTTCTCCTCCTGCCCCCAATCTCTCCCAGCATCAGAGTCTTTTCCAATGAGTCAACTCTTCGCATGAGGTGGCCAAAGTACTGGAGATTCAGCTTTAGCATCATTCCTTCCAAAGAAATCCCAGGGTTGATCTCCTTTAGAGATCTCCTTAGACTGGTTGGATCTCTTTGCAGTCCAAGAGACCCTCAAGAGTCTTCTCCAACACCACAGTTCAAACGCATCAATTCTTCAGCGTTCAGCCTTCTTCACAGTCCAACTCTCACATCCATATGTGACCACAGGAAAAACCATAGCCTTGACTAGACGGACCTTAGTCGGCAAAGAAATGTCTCTGCTTTTGAATATACTATCTAGGTTGGTCATAACTTTTCTTCAAAGGAGTAAGGGTCCTTTAATTTCATGGCTGCAGTCACCATCTGCAGTGATTTTGGAGCCCCTAAAAATAAAGTCTGACACTGTTTCTACTGTTTCCCCATCTATTTCCCATGAAATGATCGAACCAGATGCCATGATCTTCATTTTCTGAATGTTGAGCTTTAAGCCAACTTTTTCACTCTCCTCTTTCACTTTCATCAAGAGGCTTTTTAGCTCCTCTTCACTTTCTGCCATAAGGGTGGTGTCATCTGCATATCTGAGGTTATTGATATTTTTCCTGGCAATCTTGATTCCACCTTGTGCTTCTTCCAGTCTAGCGTTTCTCATGATGTACTCTGCATATAAGTTAAATAAGCAGGGTGCCAATATACAGCCTTGACGTACTCCTTTTCCTATTTGGAACCAATCTGTTGTTCCATGTCCAGTTCTAACTATTGCTTCCTGACCTGCATACAGGCTTCTCAAGCGGCAGGTCATGTGGTCTGGAATTCCCCTCTCTTTCAGAATTTTCCACAGTTTATTGTGATCCACACAGTCAAAGGCTTTGGCATAGTCAATAAAGCAGAAATAGATGTTTTTCTGGAACTCTTGCTTTTTCCATGATCCAGCAGATGTTAGCAATTTGATCTCTGGTTCCTCTGCCTTTTCTAAAACCAGCTTGAACATCTGGAAGTTCATGGTTCATGTATTGCTGAAGCCTGGCTTGGAGAATTTTGAGCATTACTTTACTAGCGTGTGAGATGAGTGCAGTTATGCGGTAGTTTGAGCATTCTTTTGCATTGCCTTTCTTTGGGATTGAAATGAAAACTGCCCTTTCCAGTCCTGTGGCCACTGCTGAGTTTTCCAAATTTGCTGGCATTTTGAGTGCAGCACTTTCATAGCATCATCTTTTAGGATTTGAAATAGCTCCACTGGAATTCCATCACCTCCACTAGCTTTGTTCATAATGATGCTTCCTTGTCTAACTCAATGAAATTAAGCCATGCCCTCAGGGCAACCCAAGACGGGCAGGTAATGGTGGAGAGGTCTGACAGAATGTGGTCCACTGGAGAAGGGAATGGCAAACCACTTCAGTATTCTTGCCTTGAGAATCCCATGAACAGTATGAAAAGGCAAAATGATAGGATACTGAAAGAAGAACTCCCCAGGTCAGTAGGTGCCCAATATGCTACTGGAGATCAGCGGAGAAATAACTCCAGAAAGAATGAAGGGATGGAGCCAAAGCAAAAACAATACCCAGTTGTGGATGTGACTGGTGATAGAAGCAAGGTCCGATGCTGTAAAGAGCAATATTGCATAGGAACCTGGAATGTCAGGTCCATGAATCAAGGCAAATTGGAAATGGTCAAACAAGAGATGGCAAGAGGGAACGTCGACATTCTAGGAATCAGCGAACTAAAATGGACTGGAATGGGTGAATTTAACTCAGATGACCATTATATCTACTACTGTGGGCAGGAATCCCTCAGAAGAAATGGAGTAGCCATCATGGTCAACAAAAGAGTCCGAAATGCAGTACTTGGATGCAATCTCAGAAACGACAGAATGATCTCTCTCATTTTCAAGGCAAACCATTCAATATCATGGTAATCCAAGTCTATGCCCCAACCAGTAATGCTGAAGAGGCTGAAGTTGAATGGTTCTATGAAGACCTACAAGACCTTTTAGAACTAACACCCAAAAGAGATGTCCTTTTCATTATACGGGACTGGAAGGCAAAAGTAGGAAGTCAAGAAACACCTGGAGTAACAGGCAAATTTGGCCTTGGAATGCAGAATGAAGCAGGGCAAAGACTAATAGAGTTTTGCCAAGAAAATGCACTGGTCATAGCAAACACCTTCTTCCAACAACACAAGAGAAGACTCTACACATGTACATCACCAGATGGTCAACACCGAAATCAGATTGATTATATTCTCTGCAGCCAAAATGGAAAAGCTCTATACAGTCAACAAAAACAAGACCAGGAGCTGACTGTGGCTCAGATCATGAACTCCTTGTTACCAAATTCAGACTTAAATTGAAGAAAGTAGGGAAAACCACTAGACAATTTAGGTATGACCTAAATCAAATCCCTTATGATTATACAGAAGTGAGAAATAGATTTAAGGGCCTAGATCTGATAGAGTGCCTGATGAACTATGGAATGAGGTTCGTGACATTGTACAGGAGACAGGGATCAAGACCATCCCCATGGAAAAGAAATGCAAAAAGGCAAAATGGCTGTCTGGGGAGGCCTTACAAATAGCTATGAAAAGAAGAGAAGTGAAAAGCAAAGGAGAAAAGGAAAGATAAAAGCATCTGAATGCAGAGTTTCAAAGAATAGCAAGAAGAGATAAGAAAGCCTTCTTCAGCGATCAATGCAAAGAAATAGAGGAAAAGAACAGAATGGGGAAGACTAGAGATCTCTTCAAGAAAATTAGAGATACCAAGGGAACATTTCATGCAAAGATGGGCTCGATAAAGGACAGAAATGGTATGGACCTAACAGAAGCAGAAGATATTAAGAAGAGGTGGCAATAATACTCAGAAGAACTGTACAAAAAAGATCTTCATGACCAAGATAATCACGATGGTGTGATCACTCATCTAGAGCCAGACATCCTGGAATATGAAGTCAAGTGGGCCTTAGAAAGCATCACTACGAACAAAGCTAGTGGAGGTGATGGAATTCCAGTTGAGCTATTTCAAATCCTGAAAGATGATGCTATGAAAGTGCTGCACTCAATATGCCAGAAATTTGGAAAACTCAGCAGTGGCCACAGGACTGGAAAGGGCAGTTTTCATTCCAATCCCAAAGAAAGGCAATGCAAAAGAATGTTCAAACTACCGCACAATTGCACTCATCTCACATGCTAGTAAAGTAATGCTCAAAATTCTCCAAGCCAGGCTTCAGCAATACATGAACCGTGAACTTCCAGATGTTCAAGCTGGTTTTAGAAAAGGCAGAGGAACCAGAGATCAAATTGCTAACATCTGCTGGATCATGGAAAAAGCAAGAGAGTTCCAGAAAAACATCTATTTCTGCTTTATTGACTATGCCAAAGCCTTTGACTGTGTGGATCACAATAAACTGTGGAAAATTCTGAAAGAGAGGGGAATTCCAGACCACATGACCTGCTGCTTGAGAAATCTGTATGCAGTTCAGGAAGCAACAGTTAGAACTGGACATGGAACAACAGACTGGTTCCAAATAGGAAAAGGAGTACATCAAGGCTGTATATTGTCACCCTGCTTATTTAACTTATATGCAGAGTAAGTACATCATGAGAAACGCTGGACTGGAAGAAGCACAAGGTGGAATCAAGATTGCCAGGAAAAATATCAATAACCTCAGATATGCAGATGACACCACCCTTATGGCAGAAAGTGAAGAGGAGCTAAAAAGCCTCTTGATGAAAGTGAAAGAGGAGAGTGAAAAAGTTGGCTTAAAGCTCAACATTCAGAAAACGAAGATCATGGCATCCGGTCCCATCACTCCATGGGGAAACAGTGGAAACAGTGTCAGACTTTATCTTTTTGGGCTCCAAAATCACTGCAGATGGTGACTACAGCCATGAAATTAAAAGACGCTTCCTTGGAAGAAAAGTTATGACCAACCTAGATAGCATATTCAAAAACAGAGATATTACTTTACTGACTAAGGTCCATCTAGTCAAGGCTATGGTTTTTCCAGTAGTCATGTATGGATGTGAGAGTTGGACTGTGAAGAAGGCTGAGCACTGAAGAATTGATGCTTTTGAACTGTGGTGTTGGAGAAGACTCTTGAGAGTTCCTTGGACTGCAAGGAAATCCAACCAGTTCATTCTGAAGGAGATCAGCCCTGGGATTTCTTTGGAAGGAATGATGCTAAAGCTGAATCTCCAGTACTTTGGCCACCTCATGCGAAGAGTTGACTCATTGGAAAAGACTCTGATGCTGGGAGAGATTGGGGGCAGGAGGAGAAGGGGACGACCGAGGATGAGATGGCTGGATGGCATCACGGACTCGATGGATGTGAGTCTGAGTGAACTCCGGGAGATGGTGATGGACAGGGAGGCCTGGCGTGCTGCGATTCATGGGGTCGCAAAGAGTCGGACACGACTAAGTTACTGAACTGAACTGAACTTCCAATGGCCCACTTGACTTCGCATTCCAGGATGTCTGGCTCTAGATGAGTGATCACACCATTTTGATTATCTGGGTCATGAAGATCTTTTTTTGTATAGTTCTTCTGTGTATTCTTGCCACCTCTTCTTAATATCTTCTGCTTCTGTTAGGTCCATACCATTTCTGTCGTTTATTGTGCCCATCTTTGCATGAAATGTTCCCTTGGTGTCTCTAATTTCCTTGAAGTAGTATTTCCCATTCTATTGTTTTCCTCTATTTCTGTGCACTGCATTGAGACTTTAAATGTGGGCAATTTTGGTTGATCATTTGCTAACCACCAAGTAAATTTTAGTTCTTGTCTTTCTGTACCTTCCAATGGAAGAAGAGATGGTTTGGGGCATTGAAAGAAATGGGCTGTTATTTCTGGGCCATATTCAACCTTCCTTAAGCTTTTTATATTTGAATAGTAATTGGTAATATGCATTGGCAATGTAGTCTCCAGTCAAAACACACACACACACACACACACACACACACACACACACACACACTTTGGGGACTCAGGGAAATAAGTTAAATTGGTTTAAAAAAATATATATCAATGTATGCTGAATTTTATTTTATGTTAGAAGCTATGTTCCTCTGGAAAGCAGTCAATATGGTAAAAGACAAAATTATATGTAGGTAAAAATTTTAGGCTCAATTTATTTATTTATTAACTTTTTATTTTGTATTGGGTACCCTGATGTGAAGAGCAGACTCGTTGGATAAGACCTTGATGCTAGGAAACATTGAAGCAGGAGGAGTAGGGGGCAACAGAGGATGAGATTGATGGCATCACCAACTCCATAGATATGAGTTTGAGCAAATTCTGGGAGATAGTGAAGGCCAGCAAAACCTGGTATGCTGCAGTTCATGGGGTCACAAAGAGTTGGACCTGACTGAGTGACTGAATAACAAGAAATAGTCAATTAACAACATTGTGGGTTTCAGGCAAAGAGTGAAGGGACTCAGACATACATATATATATAGGTATCCCTTCGCCCCCAAACTCGCCTCCCATCCACATAACACTGAGCAGAGTTCCATGCTATGCTCAATTTAAAAGCGACACTAGCTGAAAAGTAATTAATAAAGGAAAGGAAATGAACTTTTATTTAGGGCCTACTATGTGCCGAGTGCTTTTCATACATTTTTAAAAAATCTCATGATAACACTACAGGTAATTTGTAAATGTGAAATTAAAAATTTGCTTAAGATCACTCAGTAGGTAAGTTGTAGGCTGGATTTGACCAAATCTAACTGGTTCAAAGCCTGTGTGTGTTCTTTCTCCTCCATGGAGGCTATTTATCTAAAAGAGTGCAGGTCTCTCCAAAGATAGCTCTCAAAGAACTTGGAAGTAATTAAGGCGGAGGTGGTTTGTTAGCATGTTCATTTATGAAATATACCCCAGTAAAACATTTTATTGATTTTTGGCAACCTTTACAAGTTGCTTATTCAGTAAGGATCTGGGGGAAAGAGTACGAAATACACAACACCCCATGGGTGTGTTCCAGAAGTTCTGTAACTTGAAATACAGCTTATAAAGTGAATCTTATTAAAAGCAAACACTTTCATCACTATGACTACCCCAATTTATCTCCTGCAAAATTCTGTTATAGCTTCATTTTCTTAATGGGATGTACCTACAATGGGGTGAGAGGATTGGGGTTGGATGTTTGCTTTCTATTCATTTTTTCCCTAGTTGGGCTAAAATTTCCATCTTGCATTTGTTTGTCTGAAATCTTCAAATACTTTAATAATAATAATAATAAACACAACTGTTACAAAAAAATACAACAGAAAAGTTGAGACTCTCAGTTTGGGCTAATCCCAACCATCTGGGACAGGATAAGTAGCCATGAGGGAGAGGGGTGCTTTCTTAAACACAATTCATCCCCCTCTCCCAATACTTACATGTTCAAACACTGCTTGGTGGACTGACTCTTGTGTTTCTTATTTTCTGAAGAGTCTGCACTGTCCAGTGGTTTTAAAGCTCAGATAGTGTTGTTACTGAACCAAACTTGGGTTCCTTCACTCGTGTGCAGTGAAACCAATCTACTGACATTGGGTTGTATGAAGGAAAGTGCAGTATTTATTTCAGGGCACGCCAAGCAGCCAAACTCCCTGAGTTCAACAGAAAACTTCAGCAAAGCATTTTTAAAGTCCAGGTGAGGGAGGGGTGTCCCAGGTATGTGATCAGCTCGTGCATAGTTCTCTGATAGGTTGATGGTGAGCTAACAGGGTGTCATCACAGCGGTTAACATTATCGATCCTTAGTAGCTAGTAGGTCTGGTCATGGTCATCAAGTAGTTAATTTCTTCCGTTTGGTGGTGGTTTTTAGCATCTGTAAACCAACTCAGGAAATGTGCATCAGATACTATCATTTCCCTACTGGTGAGAGGAGCTACAGCAGAGGATATGGGGGCAGGCCCCAAAGGATCATTTTTCAGCAGGATGGGCTTCCCATTCTTTGCCTCAATTTACTCATTTGTAACTTGGACTTCCAACCAGTTGCTGTGAGGAGTAAATCAATCAGTCAATGCGTGTGAGGTACTTAAAACCATGCTTGGTGACAGTAATTGGAAAGTGCTATATAAATACTAGCTGCTGATCTTATACTATCTTCCTCAAGCATTTACTTGAAAGGCAGTGGACAGGACAAAAAAGAAAGGGAAGAATTTGAAGACATTGAGTAACTGTTGCACAAAAAGCTCCTGTACTCTCAATTACAGGTGGTTACTTATCTAGGCAGAGGACTGGGCTTCTTGGTGGGAACTTCATTAACATACAACTTTCAAGGATGTTCTTGAGGTTAATGGCCAAGGTCAGGAGACAATAATCTCTATAACAAGCCAGTGCAATTTTATGAGGACAGAGAAACAACAGCATGGATACAAAGTCTCTTGACAGGACCAAGACAGTGATTCTTTTTCTTCCAAACTCTCTATCAGTGCGGCCAGGCAGAGGATAAAAAGGGTACCATTCTCTTGACCATCTCTATTCATTCATTCGTCCAACAGCCATTACTTAATTGTTCATCTACCCTGTGCCAAGCAATGCAAAGATGAGTGAGACCTCGCAGTCTAGTTGGAGAAATGAACAAGAGGATGCATTAATTAACTCAATTACTATCAACCATCAGGTACCGTGCTAGGTGCGGGTTATAGTGAACAAAACAGACAAAATCTTCCCCCACGCCCACTCCTCGCACTTGTGGAGCTGGCATTCTGGGGAAAGACAATGCTTGAAGTAAGTATGAAATCCTAAAAATAAAGCATGAGAAGAACTAGGGCGTGTTCCTGTAGGGTGGTGGACTGGCTGTACTTTTAACTGGAATAGTCAGGGACAGTTTTACTGATAAGGAGGTGGGGTAACTCAGGATATGCCCAGGGCATATGGGAGCCCAAGGGGAAGCCCCGCGTGTCTCCCTGCCCTGCTGAGGGCAGCCCCAGAACTCGACACGCTCCAGTGCTACTTCTGGAGCTCACTCCTCCCGCCGCGCCGGGCTCCAAGGGGCGGGGCCCGAGCAAAGGTCCTGCCGCCCGCCCTCTTCCCTCGCGAGCCCCCGCCCCGACTCGGCCCGGCCCGGCCCGGCCCGAGGGCTCCTCCGACTCGACCGGCGCGGGGCGCGGGGCGCGGGGCAGCTGCGAGGTAAGTCCGGTGTCTGGGCTCGGCTCTGTCGGGGTCCGGCCTTGGCCTTGGGGAGCCGAGCCCGCGCGGCCCTTTCTCTCTGGGACGCCCTCCGGTTTGCCCCTCAGTCCTCAGGGGGACGAATGGGTGGGCTGACGGAGCTGGACCGCCGGCCCCAGGGCGTCCCCCCTCTCCCCGGTTTCCAGCCCCCGTCCCCCCCGCCACCCCTTTCCTACCCCCCTCGCTCGCCTCTCCTCCACTCCACGGCCACTTCCCTCTCTGGCTGTTGCTGGGGCAGCGGGTACCCACTGCCCCTCTTCTTTGCGCCCCCTCCCCATTCCTTCTTTGTCTTCCGGTTTCTGCTGGCTAGGCTCTTGCTGGCCGCGGGCGGGGCGCGTGTGTGCGGGGAAGGAAGGCGGGGGCCGGCGTGGAATTCTCCCTCCGGCCTGGACCGAGTCCCCATCCCTGGCGTCGGGGATCCTGGGCCCCGAGGTTACGGAGGAGGAGGAGGCCAGGCCCGGCCCGGTAGTCTCGGCCTGGATGGGATGACATCACCGCGCTCACGGGGCCTTCACGTGCGGACCCGGGGCCGCTTCCCATCTGTACCTGACAAGGAAGGACCAGAGGGCGGTCTTAGAACGGCGTGGGTTCTAGCGGGTTCGGAAGGACCCTCTCACTGAGAGTCTACTCCGTTCAGAGGACTGGTGAGAAGGAAGGATGCGTTGGGATCGATGAATGCCTTTAAGAGGCAAATAGATAACCTAGTTGGCGTGGAATGAAAAATGCTGCGGGGTCGGAGAGAACAGCTGAAGAAATGTAGAGTAAATTAATCGTTTTCCAAAGCCACCACCAATGAGCTCTTTTCATGAACGAAAACAGCCGGGAAAAGATGAGGCCAGACAGTTAGATCTGAGAAGTACCGCCCAAGCCCTCAGCAGCTCCTTAAGTTTTCCAGAAGTGCTTTTGTTTTTGCTCTTTTTGAACCCACAAGGGGAACCAATGGGTTCTTCTTTACTTAATCAGTCTCCTGTTACTTATTCCACTTCCCCGAAACCTTTGCTGCCTCACCCTCCTTTTACAAGCTCATGCCTGCCCTGTGACCACTGTTTTTTATTTTATTTTTTCATATTTTTATTTTAGAAAGAAATGATAGAGTTCCTTGTCTTTAATTTGCCTTACTATAGAAATGAAGGCACTGGGCTGTAACCATTGGAAGATACAGAAGAATGACACCTCTGTTTAAAGTTAATAGACTCAATTTCACTTTGTTGTTTAGAAAACTAAAAACAGTTCGAAATGTGCTGAAGTTGTTAAGAGATAATAGTACTAATAGCAGTGTCTTGTTTTCCTAGATAGTGAGGAAATAGCATGTTTTATAGCCATGGTTTTTGCT
This sequence comes from Ovis canadensis, assembly GCF_042477335.2. Classification (NCBI taxonomy): domain Eukaryota; kingdom Metazoa; phylum Chordata; class Mammalia; order Artiodactyla; family Bovidae; genus Ovis; species Ovis canadensis. Next base: position 85,970,418 of record NC_091248.1, read on the forward strand.
TCCACCATAACTGAAGTTACCCTTTTGAGCACATTTTCTTACTCTACAAAATGAATCATATGTAGTTAAAAAACAAACAAAAAAAAAGCTGACTAGGGTGTCAGCAGAACAGGTGGTCCAGGACTCAGGCTTGGGAGACAGGTGGACCTCAGTTGGAATCTGGGCTCAGCACTAATTCTCTATTTGAGGTTCACTGCCTTCTAGTCAAAGACCTCTGGGAACAGCAAATGGAGTTGAAGGCGTTGGGTCATTCCTTGCTGAATGAGGGAGGCTTTGCTCCATGGGCAACCCTGGGCTTCTCCATAACTGGGTGTCAGAAAGGAGTTATAGGGTTTGGGCTTCTAGGCGATTTGGGGAAGAGTTTAAGGAAATAGGACTTTACTCTGGATTGGATGCCACCAGAAAGTGTGGCAAAATCTCTGGAGTATCCTTGCAAATCATGTCTGAAAGGAGTGAGGCTAAAACTGCTGTTGACTGAAAACCACAGTTACTTATGTGTTAGGGTTGGTGGGGGAAATGGGAGTGTTTGGTCATTTTTGTGGTTTGGACAGTGTTCACATTTTGACTGTGGTCAGATAAGACTATAAAAGGTCTTGTTTTGGTCTTGATTTATCATGACCACCGAGTGGCCTTGCCTGATGTTGCTGTCCTGTGACATTGTTCGTGCCGGCCAGGAGAATGCTGGGCCAGTGCCTGCAACCCCAGGGCTAGCTGATTGTACCAAGACAGTTCCTGGATGTCAGGGTTGCTGCTTTTTTTCTTGTGTTCTTGAGCAAATAACATCTTTGCACTTTAGTTTCCACTTCTGTAAAACGCAGACAATACCTCCTGAAGGTTGTGGGGGAGATTCAATGAGGAAATATGTAGAAAGGAGTTGGCCAGTACCTGGCACATAGCAGGTACTCAGCATATAGTTACCCGCTCTTTATCTAGTGGATGTTGAGGTTTCTTCCTTAGAACCTCAAGCAGAGGCCCATTGATCAACTGGAGCTGCAGAGAAGAATCCTGAATTGGGAAGAGGTAGGGTTTTTGCAACTCAAAGATGTGATCATTCCATCACACTGAATCAGCCTTGAGGATGGTCATGAATGATTGTCGTATCTTCTAGTGCCATCACCACCCTGGCAACTACTTTTTAGATTCTTTGGTCCCAGTTGGCCATGTGCTCTTTTGACTTTGTGTCGTTGTCTGCTTTTCTGGTCTCATCCTTTAATGTCTCTTGTCCAGGAGTCTGAGCTGAGCTTTCATGTCATTACTGCCTTGACTTCGACTTTCTGAGTTCTAATCTGATTCAAGTTGGGGAGCCACAGAGGCTGATGAGATGTTTGCTAATGGAATTCTTCAGGCCCAAGTGAGGGAGCCCAGGCTCTTTGGTACAGCTGTAAAGTGCAGTGGAGTTTTAGGCCATGAGCGTTTTGACCTTGACCTCTAGGGAGGTTATTTTTATCTTCTTTCGGATTGGAGCATTCTGGAAATTTGAAGTCTGGCTTCTAGTTGAGGCATTATTGCGCTTGTCTGTGTCAGGCAGCTTGAGTTCTAGATCTTTTAGTGGACTCTGGGCATATTATTTAATCTTTCCAGGCAGACAGTTACTTTAGTTGTTTGAGAATCAGACAGCAACTTACTGGCTCCCAATGCCATAAGATAAACTGTATTGTGTTACGTTTTTAGCTTATATCTTGGTTCATCTCTCTGATTTATTGAAAGCTTCTAGGAATAAAGAAAAAGCAATAGAAAATAGGCTAAGGACACAAACAGTTAAGAAAAAGATATATAAAAAGGCTGCAAACAAAAGATGCTTGAATTCATTTATATTAAAATGTGTGTTAGTTGCTCAGTTGTGTCCACCTCTGCAACCCCATGGACTATAGCTGGCCAGATTTCTCTGTCCGTGGAATTCTCCAGGCAAGAATATTGGAGTGGGTTACCATTCCCTTCTCCAGAGGATCTTCCCGACCCAGGGATTGAACCTGGGTCTCCTGAATTGCAGGCAGATTCTTTACTATCTGAGCCACCAGGGAAGCCTCTTAAATTATATGCTATATTAAAATAACATGACTTAAAACTATACTGAGATACTATTTCTCACCTATGACTAGCAAAAATACGAAAGATTGATAACCTACTCTTGTTGCTGAGACTGATACTTTCGTACCTTATTGGTGAAACTGAAAAATGGTACAACCTATAAATTATCGATGCCTTTACCCATTGGTCTAGCAATTCTTCCTGAAATCTCTCTTCAGATACTCTTGCCCAGTGGTCCCTGACCTTTTTGTCACCAGGAACCGATTTTGTGGAAGATAATTTTTCCATGGACCAGGGGTGGGAGCATGGTTTCCTGATGATTCAAGTGCATTGCATTTATAGTCCACTTTATTTTTAATGTAGTGCTGCCACTGATCTGACAGGAGGTACTGGTTCACGGCCTAAAGGTTCGGGACCCCTTCTCTTGCCCATGTAGGAAGGGGATATACATTCAGTATTTAGCATGGCATTTTTATAGTAATAAAAATTTAGATGTAACCCAAGTGATCAGCAATATGGGACAGGTTAAATAAGCAATGGTACATCTATGGGAAGGGGTATTATGAACTGTATTGTGCAGAGGGTACTCACTATGGAGAGATCTCTAGGATATATTGCCACATGACAGAAAGCAAAATGCAGAACAGTGTGTACGTGTTATGCTCCGAGCCCGTATCTCCGAACCGACCGAGAGAGCAAGTCCACCACAGTATTGCAAACGCAAGAAGGGAGTTTGTTTATTCCTAGCGCGCTAGGGCCCAAGTCTCATCCCACACAAGGGAATCTGACAAGAGCCCCAAACAAAGCGGTATGGCGGCTTATGTACAGGCAGTTCTTTGTCTCAGTTACAGGAGTAGCTGGCATTACATGATTGGCCAGGCAGGATGAGCGCATATCCTGTCTGTTTCTGGTAAACATGACTCAGGTCCTAGAGACCGTCGTTTGGTCCCTAACATTCCCCCCTGTCCTTAGATCATATAGAGGAATCTTCCTCTCGGTCCTGAGACACAGTTTGATATTGTTGTTGAAGCACAAACAGCTGTACTGTATTTATGCGTTCCTTTACAAAGGCTACAAGTCTATTGATAATACATGGGCCGAAGGTAAGCATTAGTAAAAGTACTAGCAGGGGTCCTAGCAAGGTGGAGATTAAGGTAGTCAGCCAAGGGGATTGTTGAAACCAAGATTCAAACCATCCCTGTTGAGCCTCACATTCTCGGTTACGTTGGGCTAGTCCTTCTCTCACTTTGGCCATAGATTCTCTAACTATTCCTGTATGATCCGCATAGAAACAGCACTCTTCTCCTAGGGCAGCACAGAGTCCCCCTTGTTGCAGAAAGAGCAGATCTAATCTCCTCCTGTTTTGCAGAACTACTTCAGATAGAGAAGTTAGAGACGATTTTAAATGACTAATAGATTGCTCTATACGGGTAATGTCTTTATGGCTGCTCTCGGGGTTAAATCCTTGGCTTTGCAGGGACAGAGCTGTTATTCCGGTTCCAGCCCCGGCTATTTTAAGACCGAACATAGTTGCTATGGTTATGGCGGTAAGAGGTTCCCTCTTAACTTGATAAGTTCTTTTTGGAGGATTTAGAGTTAATTTCTGGGCCCAATAATCATATATTGCTTTTTCTGGTCGGTACAGAATCTTTGGCATGACAGCCACCATAACATAGAATTTTTTTGGGGGGTCAAAGATTGAGCTATGCAGGCATGGAGTTAGCCCCATGTATGAACACACCCACCATCCCCCCATTTGAGGTATTAACCATTTAGCTACAGGCAAATCATCAGGCTTGACGGCATGCACACAAAGTGGAGACTTTGCTGGTAACACCGTGCCCATGCATAAGCCCTTTCCCCATATCTCTTTTATCGTCAGACCCACCTTTCGGTCCCCCCAATGACACTGAGGAGGATCGGTGCTGTTGGCCAAGTCATAAGAGGCGTTGAGGCCTACTGCTTTGTAATAAGGGGGAATTAAGTTATAACATAACCAACAAGATTTAGTTGCCTCAGGATGGGTCTGATTTAGGGTGGCATAAGCTGCCCTAATCAGCTTCTATAGGGGATCTATTTCAGTGAGCGCTTCTGCTTCGGGGCTCATTGCCAAAGATGTTGGCATGGAAGTCGTTAGGCGGGGGTTTACAGCCAGCTTTTCTACTTTGTTGGGCCCGATACTGTGTACAAGAATTGGCTCTAAGACCTGGCTCACTACTATAATCTCTTTTTTATCAACCCCAAACCCTCCTGATTCCCTCGTCTGTAGCCCCCAAGATAGGCCAGAGATCCAGGTCCCCTCTTTTTTTGTTTTTCTGGATTGAACCTTATTTTGACTTGTGCATAATTGCAACTTTCACAGCTAAAAGCTGGATCTCCGAGGACCCTAGGGAGGGGCTTGGCGAATGAAAAATTAAGTAAATCTCGATTTCCTACTTCCCAGCGCCGAGGTCCATCATTAGAAGTAACACAATCTCAAGTTTTACAATAAGAGTCTTGTGCCCCCCCACAGGTCTTCTAGTCATGTCTGGGTGCGCCTGGGCATGCCCAGAACCCTTGTTCTCGGAGATAACCCCTAGCCCAAGGCACATTTACCATCGGCTTAAGGTCAAAGTACAAGTCTGGCCACCATGTGTTTGGTGGATGTATTGCGGTAGTGGAGTTTAGCACCTCTCGTGTTAGTCCATTTTGCAGCTTCCAGGTGATTTTGACCTGGTTGATGCGGGTTCATGCTGGCAACTCCGGAGCAGAGTAACTGGGTCATCCACAAGAGGGCCCAGCCGAGTTGTCCTGGTCCTGTTGGCGCCTTTGAAGCTTTAGCCTCAAGGGGTTGGACGGGTGCAGAGATGCTTTCCTTTTTTTTTTTAGTGTCTTCCTGCTCTGCCGAAGCAGCTGGGCGTACGTGGTTGCAATGCACCCAAGGCCCGATACCATCGACCTTTAGGGCAGTTGGGGTGGTAAGAAGAACAACATAAGGACCCTTCCATTTGGGTTCTAGTGCCTTGGTTTGGTGCCTTTTGACCCATACCCAGTCTCCGGGGCCAATGTCATGTGAGGGAATAGTTCCCTTATTTTGACCCACATGTATTTCCCGGAGCAGTTTCCAGACACGAGAGTGCACCTTGCTTAAGGCCATCAAGGCCTCTTGGAATTGCCCCAACGTGGGAGGTGGTAGTTTTTTCCCTTTAAATATTGGACATACAGGGGGAGGTCTCCCATACAGAATTTCAAATGGGGTCAGATTAAGTTGATAAGGAGTATTACGCACACGGAAGAGGGCGAAGGGAAGGAGGGTCACCCAGTCCTCGCCAGTCTCTGTAGCCAATTTAGTTAAAGTTTTTTTAAGAGTCCGATTTATTTTTTCCACTTGCCCTGAGCTCTGTGGACTGTATTCACAATGTAACTTCTATTTAGTCCCCAGGGCTAGGGCAAGGCTCTGAACTATTTGACTCACAAAAGCAGGTCCATTATCAGAGCCGACGGTCACTGGCAGGCCAAACCTGGGAACTATTTTTTTTTAAATCTTTTTTGCCACTATCATCGCGGTTTTTCCCTTTGTAGGAAAAGCCTCCACCCACCCTGAGAAGGTATCCACCAACACCAACAAGTACCGGTAACCATACTTGCCTGGCCTTACCTCGGTGAAATCTATTTCCCAGTGTTGCCCTGGTCCTTTTCCCCGATACCTCAGTCCTGCATGTTGTCCTTTTCCTGGCCTCATCTGTTGACACGCCTTACAAGCATGCACTATATTCTTTACAGTTGTCTGGTGCTGGGGAAATTGCAGGCACGCAGTTTGAGAGAGCATCAGAGTCTTCTTTTCTCCCAGATGAGTAGACAAGTGCAAATGCTCACATAGTTGCCGTTCCAACTGAGCAGGGAGTATCAAGTAGCCGTCTGAGTCTCAGTACCATCCATCTTTATCTTTTTGAAGGTTGGTGTGTTTTTGGATCTAAGCAAAGTCTGTGGATGAATACTCAGGGGTTGGGGGCAGAGTTCCCATACCTGGAGGTGGAAGTCCGATCGCCAACACAGGGGTGATGAAATCTTCATCAGCTACTTTTTGAGCTGCCAGGCCTGCGGCACGATTCCCTCGTGCCGTGGGGCTGTCACCCTTCTGATGTCCAGGTATGTGTACTATTGACACAGCCCGAGGCATCTGTACAGCCTCTAAAAGTCTACGGATTTCAGGCAAGTTTAAAATTTTTTTTTTCTTCAGCTGTCAAAAACCCCCGTTCCCGATATATTGGGCCCTGGATGTGTACCGTGCCAAAAGCATAGCGACTGTCAGTGAAAATAGTTATTCTTTTTCCTTTGGCTCTCTCTAATGCTTGAATCAGGGCAATTAACTCTGCCTTTTGTGCTGAGGTATCTGGGGGAAGGGCCTCTGCCCATATCGTCTGTCCAGAGTCATCTACTACTGTGGCTCCCGCCCGTCTCTGTCCATCTTTCACATAACTGCTGTCATCTGTGAACCATTTTAGCTCACTGTTATCCAGTGGAGTATCGGTTAAGTCCTTTCGTACTGCTGTTACCCCGGCCAGTATCTCATCACAATCATGGAGGGGGCTATTTTTTTCCGGATTGGGCAAAAGAGTGGCCGGATTTAGAGTGCAGGGTGTTTGGAAATGAATCCGTGGGGTGTCAAGTAGCAAGGCCTGGTAGTGCGTCAAGCAGGCATTAGAAATCCATTTACCTGGGGGTTGCTTTAAAACTCTCTATGGCATGAGGAGTGTAGACCAAGAGTCTCTGTCCATAAGTCAGTTTATCAGCATTGTGGACTAAGAGCATGGTGGCCGCGATGATACGGAGGCAAGGTGGCCATCCGGCTGCCACTGGGTCCAGTCTCTTGGAAAGGTAAGCTACAGGTCGCTTCCATGGTCCCCATCTCTGTGTTAGTACCCCTTTTTTATCCCCCGCTTTTTATCTATAAATAATTGGAAAGGCTTAGATGGATCAGGGAGGGCAAGGGCAGGAGCTTCTAGCAAGGCTTGCCTGAGCTCTTGGAAGGCCTCTTTCATTGGCTCAGTCCATTTCCAGTCCTTGTTTTTTTTTTTTTTTTTTTTTTTGGTCCCTTCATATAGGGGCCTGGCCTTTTCTGCAAACCCCAAGATCCATAACCGGCAATATCCCACCGTTCCCAGAAATTCTCTCACTTGTCTAGGGTTAGCCGGCTCAGGGATCTGGAGGATGGTTTCTTTCATAGCCTGTGTTAGCCACTTCTGGCCCTGTTTTATCTTATAACCGAGGTATGTAACCTCTTGCTTGGCAATCTGGGCCTTTTTGGCACTAGCCCTGTATCCTAAAGTCCCCAAGGTTTGGAGAAGGTCACCTGTTGCCTCTTGGCACTCTTTCTCTGTAGCTGCCGCCAGCATAAGGTCATCAACATATTGTAATAAAACAATGGTAGGGTGTTCAACCCGATACTCATGGAGGTCTTCATCCAGGGCCTCATTAAATAACGTGGGCGAGTTTTTGAAACCCTGTGGTAAGCGAGTCCATGTCAGCTGCACAGGGGTCTGACCACCGTCTTCCTGCCATTTGAAGGCAAAGATCTCTTGGCTTGCGGGGGCAAGAGGCAAACTGAAAAAGGCATCTTTTAAATCTAAAACAGTGTACCAAATGTAGTTTGGAGGCAAGTTGTTTAGCAATGTATAAGGGTTAGGAACCATAGGATGACTATCATTTACCCGTTTGTTGACTTCTCGTAGATCTTGAACTGATCTAAAATCAGTTCCCCCAGGCTTTTTCACAGGCAACAGGGGAGTGTTCCATGGGGACCGGCACCTTTTCAGGACCCCAGCGTCTATGAGGCGTTGTATATGAGGAGTAATTCCTTGTCAAGCCTCTTGACTCATGGGACACTGCCGTACCCTCACCGGGGAAGCACTGGCTTTCAGTTCCACAATGATAGGGGCCTCTGTTTGGCCAGTCCCGTTCCTGCTGTTTCAGCCCAGGCCTGAGGGTATCTTTGAACCCATGGTTGTACTTCAGGGCTTATTGTCGCTGGGGCCTCTGGCAAGTAGAGTCTGTATTCATCTTTTAATGCCAGACACAGGACCTGAAGAGGATGCCCGGTCCCATCTAAAACCGACACTTGTCAGTGGTTGAAATGAATTTGGGCATTCAGTTTAGACAGTAAATCCCTTCCCAACAAGGGCGCTGGACACTCAGGTATCACCAGAAAGGAATGGGTCACTTGGTGGGTCCCCAAGTTCCCATGCCGTTTTGTAGTCCATCCATATCGTTTAGTCCCGGTTGCTCCCTGCACCCAGCTACTTTTTTTAGACATGGGTCCATCTTTTTGGTTTAAGACTGAGTATTGGGCTCCTGTGTCCACCATGAAGCCAACCGGTTTTTCCTCCACATTTATAGTTACCCAGGACTTGGGGACGGGCTTCGAGCCCTGACCCCCCTAGTCGCTATCCTCACCCGAGTAGAGGATATGACTGTCTGGAGAGGGAGTCTCGTTTTTGGGGTTCTTGGGCCCCTCTTTTAGATTTTTCTTGGGGCATTTATCTTCCTAATGTCCAAACTCTTTACAAAACGCACATTGGTTTTTCTCAAGCTTACACCTTGTCGTTTTTTCTTCAGTTTTTGAGTCCAATTTTTTCCCTTTCTGGTTCAGCCCCAGCAAAAAATATCTGGGCCAGCTCTTTTTGATTTTTATGGTTTTCTTCAGCTCTAAATTTTTTTTTTTTTCTTTTAATGCGGTCCTCTCTCTCTTCTGGGGTCTCTATATGATTAAAAACTCTCTCGGCTGCCCTCACTAGATCTTGCAAGGATTGTTCATTTAACCTCTCTATCTTTTGTAACTTTTTTTTAATATCGGGGGCTGCTTGATTTACAAATGCTAACATAACTGCCGCTCGTGACTCATCTGCCTGTGGGTCCATAGGGGTATACTGTCTAAAAGCTTTTATTATCCTTTCCAGGAAGGCTGCTGGGCTCTCGTTTGGCTCTTGTCTCACTGAATTTATTTTGGCCAAATTAGTTGGCTTTCTGGCGGCCGCTCTAAGGCCGGCCATAAGAGTCTGGCGGTACACCCAGAGATGCTCCCTATCTTCAGTGCGCTCGAAGTCCCAGTTGGGTCGCACCAAGGGGAACCCCTCCTCAATGAGGTTAGGCTCTATTGTGGGCCTCCCATCCACCCCTGGCACATTTTACCGGGCTTCTGACAGGATCTGTTCGTGCTCCTCTGTAGTAAAAAGTACCTGTAACAGTTGCTGACAATCATCTCAAGTGGGATTGTGAGTAAACAGGATAGACTCTAAAAGATCAATAAGACCCTGCGGTTTTTCAGAGAAGGAGGGAGTCTGGGTTTTTCAATTGTACAAATCACTAGTGGAAAAGGGCCAATACTGATATGTCCGTTCTTTACCCTCTCTGGCTGGCCCCGCCTGGACCGGAAATGCATGAATGGTGGAGGAGGGAACCTCCGGGTCTTCTTCGCTATGCTGGCCATTTTTTTTTTCTTTTTTTCCGCCTTTCCCTGAGTTTCCTAGGTGGGGCCCCTTTTTCTGGGAGGAGCTGAAGGCTTGGTTTTTTTTTTTTTTTTTTTGGCTTCTCCCGATGAAACCTGTGGAACCTGTGGAAGCAAGGGCGGGGGAGAGGGAAGGGAAGTGAGGGGCTGAAAAACAAAAGGTTTTAGCCAGGCCAGGGGGTTTTCCACCAGGTCCTGTCAGACCAAAATGTATGGAGTTTGGTCTGGCTGGGTGTCCCGAAGGGTAGGGGGCGAGCACCTTCTCTCTGACCGCTCGAATAGTAGGCAGGCTGAAGGTGCCTTCTTGTGGCCAGCTGACATCAAAAGCAGGCCACTCGGCAGAACAAAAAGTTACTAACTTGCTTTTCTTCACCAGCAATGATAGATTCTGTGCTCTAAACTTGAAATCAGAGAAGTGGTTAATCATAAGAGATAAAGGAATAGAAGGTGTTTGTCCCATGATCACAGAGAAGTACACTGGGAGCCAACAGAGCACACAAAGAGCAACGCAGACACCACGAATAGACAGATAACAAACGCAAGGTGGCCACCGACAAGGCACTCAATCTTACCTGCAGGATGTTCACAGAGCCAGCTGCCTCCCCAGCACGAAACTGGGCCCCGGCCTTACGCTGGACTTAATCCAGTAACCAGAGCCAGCTGCCTCCCCAGCACGAAACTAGGCCCTGGTCTTACGCTGACTTAATCCAGTAACCAGAGCCAGCTGCCTCCCCAGCACGGAATCCAGGTCCCGGCCTTATGCTGGACTTAATCCAGTAACCAGAGCCAGCTGCCTCCCCAGCACGAAACCAGGCCCCGGTCTTATGCTGACTTGCCTCTGCACTTTACAGCCAGATGCCTTCCCAGTACGATACCGGGCCCCGGACTTAATCTGGGCTTCTGCAATGTTAGCACCCGTGCTCAGAGTTCTTATCTCCTAACGAGGTTACTCCCTTCTACCAGGAGAGTTGTCCTCCCTGGCGGGACGGAGATCCCGGATGAGCCCCCAGATGTTATGCTCTGAGCCCGTATCTCCGAACCGACCGAGAGAGCAAGTCCACCACAGTATTGCAAACGCAAGAAGGGAGTTTGTTTATTCCTAGCGCGCTAGGGCCCAAGTCTCATCCCACACAAGGGAATCTGACAAGAGCCCCAAACAAAGCGGTATGGCAGCTTATATACAGGCAGTTCTTTGTCTCAGTTACAGGAGTAGCTGGCGTTACATGATTGGCCAGGCAGGATGAGCGCATATCCTGTCTGTTTCTGGTAAACATGACTCAGGTCCTAGAGACCGTCGTTTGGTCCCTAACAGTACGTTCCTTTTATATTTGTATAAAGAAATATGAAGGTGATATACTTGAAGGGGAGAGGGGTGAAAAGGTAGATGGAACCTGGGTAGGGATGGGACTTCTCAGTGTGTATCTTTTCCCATAGTTTAGATTCTTGAGCCATGTAAATGTATTGTGTATTCAAATATAGTAGTTAAAAAAAACCCCAAACCCTCTAACTTTAGCTTCACAAGGTAAATATTCTCAGTTCTTTGATTAAATAAATCTGAGTCTAATAAAAACCTCCGAAGCAGTAGTCACTTCTGTTAACTCCTCTACAAACAACCTACCTTGTCAATAGGCTATGTTTGATCTAGATTGAAAAAAAATTAAAAATTAATTTAGGAGTTCCCCTTCTTTATCCTCTAATCCCTCTGGGGAGGAGTGATGTCATTACTAAGACTTTGCTGCCTGTAGCAGATGGGTTTGGTTACTATTTTTTTTAATAGCAGGCCTGATGTATGTTCTTCAGAGACCTGTTTAATCTGAAGTCAAGGTAGTAAACTCCCTTCCCTGTTGCCCCAGGAAAGAATGGAAACCATAAAAATGGAGATCCTGACACCCCTGGTGAATTGAGGCAGGTTTTGCTGCTGCTCTTCTTTTGGTGCAAAGCAGGGTGAAATCCCCCAGGTGACTGAAAGTGAGTGCTAGTTGTTCAGTCATGTCCGACTCTTGGCAACCCCATAGACTATAGCCTACCAAGCTCCTCTGTCCGTGGAATTCTCCATTGGAGAATTCTAGTGTTCAACCCAGAGATCAAACACGGGTCTCCTGCGTTGCAGGCAGATTCTTTACTGTCTAAGCCACCAGGAAAGTCAGGTCATTGAAGAGACTGTATTTTGTTAAATGTTCTTTCCTTGTGTTTGACAAAATAAACTTTGCGTCTTATGCTAGATGCACTCTCAGTGATAGTACTGCCTTACTGTCCCCACCAATCTGCTGCTTCTCAGATCCCTGTCTTGATAACTGGCATCTCCATCTCATCAGCCAAGCCAGGCCTGCGCTGTCTGCAGGCCATGCTGGGGAGCCTCCTTTCTTTCATCAGAAACCTCACATCCAACCAGAGTTCTGGGGAAACCACCAAACCAGCATCTTTTCTGCCCTTACAGCACTGATGTAGTTCCTTCAAGCTGATCTCCTGTTTCATTTCCAGAAGATCTAAGTGACTACTCTGATCACACTGCTCCCTATATAACCCCTCTAGTGGCTGCTGCTGCCCTAACCCTCAGCAGGGGAGGTACAGGCCTTCAGGACCAAGGCTGGGTCTTCCCCATCCTTATCTTTCGCCCCTCCCTGCCCTAGAACCTGGCAGTCCTCTGCAGGAACCAATCCCAGGGCTTGCAGAGCAGCTCTAGGTCTGTCAAAGGAGTGGCGATGGGCACAGCTACACAAGCCCATGTCTCTTCATCATTACGACCTTGCTGGTCCCAAATCTTAGAAAATCTTCTCCACCTGCCCACCACTTCCTGCAAGTGCTGAGCCTTTATAATTGCTCGTCTGCTAGAGCCTCCTCTCAGTACTCCTTTGCTGACTTAGTGTCTTTTCTACCTAGCCCACAAAATGCAGCTGTGATGCTGTCTGCTTCAGGACAACTTCTGCGACACTGTGTTTCTTTCCAGCTTGATCCAGATGACTTTTTCTTGGTTCATTCCTTGTAGCAATCTCTGTCAATATCTAGCATAAAATTTAGCTGTTTATTTTGCCTTCTGGTCACCAAACTAGTAGCTCATTAAGGTGAGAGACTGCCTTTTGTGTCTGTATCCTGAGTGCTTAAACACAGTACCTGGGTATAGTATATCAGTTCAGTTCAGTTCGGTCGTTCAGTCGTGTCTGACTCTTTGTGACCCCATGAGTTGCAGCGCGCCGGGCCTCCCTGTCCATCACCAACTCCCGGAGTTCACGCAAACTCATGTCTATCGAGTCAGTGATGCCATCCAGCCACCTCATCCTCTGTTGTCCCCTTCTCCTCCTGCCCCCAATCCCTCCCAGCATCAGAGTCTTTTCCAATGAGTCAGCTGTTCACATGAGGTGGCCAAAGTACTGGAGTTTCAGCTTTAGCATACTTAATAATTAATGACTGATTCAATAAATATTTTGATAAATGAGTTCTCTGATAAAAGAACAGGGTTAGATGGCTATAAAATAATCTAAGAGAAGGTACTTTAGAGAAGAGTTAATGATGGTAAAACAAAAAGTTTTAATGTTCTCGAGAAGATCCATGGTAAAGAACTATTAGTGATTAAATATCTGAGATTATCTCAGCTCTTAAATTCTATAATTGTGTTTTCTATGTGACTTCCAGATACCAGGGTACAAGTATTAAAAAAAACACAGTTCTTGTGCACTAGACATTTTAACCTTTGTGGATAGTTATTTCAATTTGTGCATTTTTTAAATAATAGTGGTCATGTATGTGTGCACATATTTGTATATTTTGCATATGTACAGCTATGTGAAGTTTATGTGTTGTGAATTGTTTATAACTTTTTCCATGTGTCTCCTACCATTTTTTAACCCTTGATGTACTTTGCAGAAGTTTTTTTATATGTTAAGTATTCTAGTTTTTTGAATTATAAGCATTTTCTCAGTTTGCTATTTGTCTTTCTAAAGGCCTTTCTCATCCTACAACTGTACAAATATTTGTTTGTCTTTTTACTTTTATGGTTTCACTTTTCCTTAAAAACCCTCTAATCCACTGAGAATTTGCTCTTGTGTGTGGCATGAGATGGGTCTTCCCACGTGGTGCTGGTTGGTAGAGAACCTGCCTGCCAACACAGGAGATGCAAGAGACTCGGGTTTGATCCCTGGATTTGGAAGATCCCCTTTAGGAGGAAATGGCAACCTATTTTAATATTCTTGCATGGAGAATCCCATGGACAGAGAAGCCTGGTGGGCTACAGTCTGGGAGGTCACAGAGTCGGATGTGACTGAAGTGACTTAGCATGCATGCATGGCATGAGATAGAGATATGACTTTGTTATGTTTTTTCCAAATGTTTAGCCAGTTGTTCTAACAGTTTATTGAAAACTGTAGACATCTTCCAGTGAATATAGTACATTTATATCTTCCAATGTGTCTTTCTTTTTTTCCCCTCCAGCTTTTCATTTCTGGGTTTAAAAGTAATAGCTAGTCATTTTACATTTATGGATAAGGGAAATCACACAATGTAAAGAAAAAGCACATTCAACCCTTCAAAGAAGTAGTCATAAGTAAGATGCAAATTTGGGTAGTGGGTATGCTGTTCAACAGATATTCCCAGGTCTCTGCCTTCCAAATACTTGGTATTTCGTGACCATTATGATTGGCTGAGGCCATGTGCCTAGTTCTTACAAATTGTGAGTGAATGTGATATGTGTCAGTTTTGGGCTAGAGCATTTAATTCCTGATGTGAGACTTTTCTAGAACCTTACTTCCTGTTGGCTGATGACTGATGATGTTCAAGAGGGTGTCTGCCCGTTTAGCCTGAATCCCTGAGTGACTGCAAGGAGCAATGCCTCCTGTTCTGTATGTGTAGTGTGAGCACTAAATATACCTTTCTGATGATAAGCCACTGAGATTTGGAGGCATAACCTAGCCTATCCTGATTTATACTCATATCCTCTTTTAGTATTTCAAATTTTTTTTTTAGACATCACCTGAACTCAAGCTAGAGGCTTCTCTAAGGAGAAGATATTCTTTCATGAATACTGATTGGTACTAGGAAGAAATAAGGTAATTTCAGGAAAACATTATTGAATAATAACTTTCTATGTATATATATATATATATATTTTTTTTTTTTTTTCAGGTAATCTGGAGTTCTCAAAATGTTTGCCAAAGCAACATGGAATTTTCTTAAGGAAGTTGATGCTGGAGGTAACCTGATCGCAGTATCAAACTTGAATGACTCAGATAAATTACAACTTCTAAGTCTGGTGACCAAAAAAAAGAGATACTGGTGCTGGCAGAGACCCAAGTACCAATTTTTATCTGTCACTCTTGGAGATGTACTCACAGAAGACCAGTTTCTGAGTCCAGGTATGCTGCTTTGGTTATATTTACAATTAGTTCCAGATCAGGAGATGATTCTTCTTTTAGACACACGTTGTCTTATTTTCTTGTTGTTGTAGTCACTCAGTCATGTCTGACTCTTTGTGACTCCATGGACTGTAGCCCACTGGGCTCCTCTGTCCATGGGATTCTCCAGACAAGAGTACTGGAGTGGGTTGTCATTTCCTTCTCCAGGGGATCTTCCCCACCCAGGGACTGAACCCACGTCTCCTGCATTGCAGGCAGATTCTTTACCAATGAGCGACTGGGGAAGCTATATGTCGTCTTGAGTGATTATAAAGCCATACGTTATAATCAATTCTCCTGACTCTTTGCTTACGGTTTTAAAGACATATCTGTTCTGTTTTCTTTTTTATTCTGTATTTGCTGTGCGGGGTCTTTTTTGCAGTGCATGGGCTTCTCACTGCAGTGGCTTCTCTTGTTGCAGAGCATGGGCTCTAGGGTGCACAAGCTTCAGTAGTTGTGGCATATAGGCTTAATTGCTCTGAGGTGTGTGGAATCTTCTCAGACCAGGAATAAAACACGTGCCTTCTGTATTGGCAGGCAGATTCCTACCCACTGTTTTTCCACCTCAGGAGTTCCAGTATTGCAATTTTTGGTATAGAAGTACAACATGCCTACTTGTAGATGTTGTGGCTCCTCAGTATAAGTGGACTGAAGTTCTACCGCCCCTAGTTTGGTTTAATATTGAGGTTGATGATGCCCCGTATCCATCAGGAGACTGTGAAAGATTTTATTAGTCACGTAATGAAGCTTTTCTGGGGAGAACATGGTAGAGTCCCAAGGCTGGTCCAAAAATAACTAGAGAGAAGGGGGAAAAGATGGGCTTAGTTGTCCTAGTGAAGAGGAGGTATGGCGAGGGCTCTGTATGGGTGGGGCTCACAAGGTTCAGTTTGCTGCTGGTGCCAATGGAGAGAGTACCTGAAGTTTCTCACCCAATTGCCCAGATGTGTAACTGAAAGGAAGGGAGATAGTGAGCTTTAAATATCAGACATTAAAAACACACCTCATTATTACAGGTAAGTATTTATAAAATATAGAAAGGCAAGAAAACAAGTCAATAAAAATTCCTCCATCAAGTGTTCATTTCCATTATATGGTATCTTTTTTATCTCTGCATCTAATTTTTGAAAAATAACATTGAAACATACTACATGTAATTTTAATATACTCATTTTTTTTTATTCAGCCTTATATATTTAGATTTCTTAGTATGGTTTAAATATTTCTTAGTACTGTTTTCAATAAGCAGTGTGTATGCACCCTAATTTGCTTAACCAGTCCAGTTTAGTGCTTTGTATATAGGGTTGCAATGAATATTTTTGTTGTTGTTTTTCCTTTAAACAATTGTTTTAGCATAGATTCCTTTTTTATTAAAATTTTTGTTTTTCTTGAGATATAGTTGATTTACAGTATTCTATTAGTTTCAGGTGTATAACATAATGATTCAAAACTTTTATAAATTATATTCCATTTCTAGTCATTGTAAAATATTGGCTATATTCCCTATGCTGTATAGTATATTGTTGTAGCTTATTTATTTTATACATAGCAGTTTGTACCTCTTAATTCTCTACCCCCATTTTACCCCTCCCTGCTTCTCTCTCTCCCCTCTGGTAACCATTAGTTTGTATCTGTGAATCTGTTTCTTTTTTATTATATTCACTGTCTGTTTTATTTTTTAGATGCCACCTATAAGTGATAACATACAGTGTTTATCTTTCTCTGATTTATTTCATTTGGCAAAATACCCTCCAACTCCACCCGTGTTGTTGCAAATGGCAAAATTTCATTCTTTTTTTATGGTTGAGTTTTATTCCATTGTATATGTATGTGTGTGTGTATATATGCCACATTTTCCTTATAGACTCTTCTATTGATGGACACCTATGTTGCTTCCATATCTTGGCAATTGTAAATAATGCTGCTGTGAACATTGGGGTAGCACAGATTCTTAAATATGCAATTACTGGACCAGAAGTTGGGAGCTTTTCAAAGACTTTAGTACTCATTCCTACACAACTTGATGAAATATAGTGATGTATGAAAGTACCATCAGCTCTTAGTTATTGAACTAAACGATGTTCAAGTCTTCTTTTAGCTTTAAAGTTCTTTAATTTTGTAATTGCATTTTTCTTTAAAGGGTAAAAGTGACAGAGGAGATAATTTGAGTTGACAAATAATCACTAAACTTTCTTCCAGACCAGCATTCCAGCCAGTACTTTCTTCAGCCAGGCCCATTATCAGAGCTGTCAAGCAATGGGCAAGTGAATTGATAATGATTTATGTCATGTTTTCCCTCTGGATATTGGGTAGATCATTTATTGAATGGTATAACAACTAGCTATGAGGAAAGGCAAGAGAAAAAAAATCACAGAGCAGCCCATGAACCGCTGAGTAATTGGAATGCACCACTCTGTGCTTCTGGCCTCTTCGTGGTGTCCAGAGAGCTCCTGTTAGATAGGTCAGGCCAGTGGCAGTCCCTGAGATGAGCAAGTCCCACGTATGTTCATCAGCTGATGCCAGAGCTCACCTCTGCTTCTGTGTCTTGTGGGTGTTAGGGCTGTGATGAGAGGTGCCCTTTTCTTTGTCTACTGAGCAGGTTTGAAATGCCTCACCTTTGTCATCCTTGCCCCTGGCAACAACGCTGGAGTGTTGTGTTGTGTTCCGAGGTGTGAAGGTTAGAGGATAGTGACTTGATTGTCCCAGTGACAGCCTGTTGGCTTCCTCACTTTTCCCTTCCACCTGCAGCAGTGGATGACTCAGTGCAGACATGTGCACAGATGCCATCTATTTCAGAACGTGTCTGTGTCTCTCATGGCATTTTGGAATACACAGACAGTCCTGTTTATCCTCGGCTGCTGTGGGGTCCAGTCCTGGGGTCAGAGTTTCCAGGAGTGGTAATAAGCCTGATGGGGACCAGAACTGGGAGCTGAAGGTAGAGTTTCTATCTGTGTAGCACTTTGTACAGCCCAGGACAGTCCAGTTTATTGGGAAACGTTGTTGCTCTGGCCTAAACCCAGTGGATAAATTGAGCACTTGCTGTGTGCCAGGCTCTGTATTACATGGTTTAGAGACACCAGCTTCCAGCAGAATCCATCAGGTAGGTATTATTAACTATCTCCAATTTGCATATGACAAACCTGAGGTTCAGGGAGATGGATGATACCCAGGTCTCCCAACTAGGAATATTAGAGTAGTGATCAAATCTTGAGCTCTTAACAGCTGCTCTATGCTGCTTTCCAAATCAATTCCCAGAATGTTTGTATTCTCAAGATGTAAATAGGAAAAGGCTTTGATTTGGACATTTTCCTAAACTTCTTATTATTTTTGGTGGAGATAGTTGTTTACTTTGTAAATTTCACAGATAATGAGTGGTGATTAATTCTCATTAACCCTGGCTGAGGAATGGGTTTTTTTGACTGGAGTGATAAAAGTATAGGTGTTGGGGGTGGTGCCTGGGTTTAAAGAAGCCTTTCAGACTCCCAGTAGATTTGAATCCATTATGAAGTGTCACCAGGAGCCCAGGAGAGCCTTGGGTCAGGGAAATGAAAAGGGCCAGTGTCAAGTTCCTAAGAGACCCTCACTGTAGCCTTCTTTGAATGATGGTGACTGAGACTATTTTTATGGTAGTATTTCAGTCAGTTCAGCTCAGTCTCTCAGTTGTTTCTGACTCTTTGCGACCCCATGAATCCCAGCACGCCAGGCCTCCCTGTCCATCACCAACTCCCAGAGTTCACTCAACTCGTGTCTGTCAAGTCGGTGATGCCATCCAGCCATCTCATCCTCTGTTGTTTGGTTCAATTAAAAATAAGGACAGGAGACATATAGAGACATGAGAAGGCTAAGATCCTCAGACATGTTTACCTTGGTGTTCAGATTAAAAAAAAAAAAAAAGGCAGATCCTAAAGGCAGTCTGGTATGACCTGATGAGGAACATGGCAATTCCTAGGGGAGCTAATTGAAGCTGGTACACCAGCTGAGAGGTGGCATCATTCTTTATTGTCTGGGAAGCCAGGAAGGAAGAGTGGAGAGTCTGGAGCTTGCGTACTCCAGGATGGAAGCAGGGAGGCAGGGCGTACTCACTGACTTTATCAGAAACACGGAGATAAGGAATTGCTTGATAAATCTAATGACTGGGTAGAGGTCAGATGTAAACAGCTAAATATGGGGAGAACTGTTTGAATGGAGATGGTAATGAAGGCCAGGGGAGTGTTCTTCAAGGCCACGGAGGGGGAAGGGAAAATGCCCAGGGACAGGTTCAGGCAGCCGATCTGCCAGATACTGGGTCAGGCAGGCCACGCCCTGGGTGGGCGGGTGAGCAGAATGCCAGGCTGCTGTTTTTTTTCTGCTTAGGTGTCATCCTCATCCAGTCCCTTCGTCCTCAAAGCACACATTTAAAACATCCTATTTACTTACCTGGGTAGCAGTTAAACAGATGTTTACTTTAAAATTATTCGTGGAACTCTAAAGATACTTTTGGTGCACATGTCTGTGTGTGTGTATATTGGACTTGAAAAAACAAAAAAGTACTCAGTAGAGTCCTTGGCCACCAGTACACACTACACTCTCAGTCAGCATCCAGGTTCTTTTGTCCGTACAGCGCGGCCGCCGGCTCTCCGTTCTGAGTGCAGACCTCGTGTTTCCCACGGGTTTCCGCAGGATTGGAAAGCTAGGTGACCTGAGGCACAGAGTTGGCCACTTTGTCATCAGATTCCTCTGCATGTCTTATTCACTGCAGTGGTCGTGGAGTCGGACTTTGTGAAGTACGAGGGCAAGTTTGAAAACCACGTGAGTGGGACCCTGGAGACAGCCCTGGGGAAGGTCAAGCTGAATGTCGGCGGCAAAGGCCTCGTGGAGAGTCAGTCCTCCTTTGGAAGCCTGAGGAAGCAGGAGGTGGACTTGCAGCAGCTCATCGGAGATGCCCAGGAGAGGTAATGGGAGTTCTGCTCGGCATGCTGACTTTGACGCGCCTCTCGTTTAAGTTTTTAAAGAGTTACTTATTTACTTTTGACTGTGCTGGATCTTCGCGGCTGTGCTCGGGCTTTCTGCAGTTGCGGTGAGTGGGGTACTCTCTGGTTGCAGCGTGCTGGGTTCTCGTTGCGGTGGCTTCTCTAGTTGTGGAACATGAGCTCTAGGTGCGTCACTCAGTAGTTGTGGAGCATGGGCTTAGTTGCCCTGTGACATATAGAATCTTCCTGGACCAGTGATCAAACCCATGCCCCCTGCAGTGGCAGGCGGACCACCAGGGAAGCCCCATGTCTCTCATTGGTGGGTCATTCCGTGGGGACTTCTCTGGTGGTCCAGTGGCTAAGACTGCAGGCACCCAATGCAGGGGGCATAGGGGAACTAAGATGTGTGGCCGAAAAAAAGGCCATTTGTTGCCAGGAGCCAGTGTGAGGAATTCCACCCGTGACAAGGTCATGCGGCAAGAGCTCTGATGGCAAGGCTAATCAGACCTCAGGTTTTCCCCCTGGAATTTCCTGAGCATCCACCCCCCAAAAATAAGAATTTCCACTCTTCTGACATCCTCTGGAAAAAGTCAATTCAGGGCTCTAGTCTTCTGCATTTGAAAGAGTGTTTCAATCCAAAAACCCCTCTGATGGCTTTCTAGCCTGCCTGCAGGACTTGTACAGCTGCGCCTGTGATTGTTTGAGGCCTCCTGACCACAGGAGGCACAGGAAGCTTAAAACATCCTAGGAATGTAGGGGCTTCCAAAGAGTCAAAATCATTAGAATAGGACTGATTAAAAGTTTCATTTGTTGGGCCAATACTTGCTGCCAAATTTTCATATCCTTTATTTTTAGATATAGTTGGTATATAGAAAAACAAGTAGTAGACCCGGTATTAGCAACATTAGATCTTTGAGTTAAGTACCTTCTTTATTATAACCCACTGCACCTTTGTTCTATAGAGATGTAACTTTAATGCTTTAAGGAGATGCAGATTAAAGGAAAACACTTAGGGGGAAACGAAATTAACATTCATTGAGGAAGAGAGCCAAAAAGTGTTAACAAGCCTCTTGGCCAGAAGATAATGTAAATCACCTGAGACCTTTTGTATACAAAAAGATATACAGAAAGAGTCTGGGCTGCGAACGCTACATAATTTTGTATTACCCATTGATCTCTATGTATAATCGAAAGTATAAAAGGCCTTGAAGGACAATAGAAGGAGAGCCAGTCGCTGGACTGCTTTCCCCTGTGTCTCCTCTTTACTCTAATTTCAGGCTGAATTCCCATCTGGGACGCTGAGGCTCACTATGTCTACTTACTTGTCCCGGCTTTTAAGATCCGTAAGAGAGAGAGCCCAAGGCGGGGCACTCTCCGATATTCAAACGGGCGCCGGCAGCCTAACGTAGATGGTGCAAGCTTCTTGTCTGGAGCTTTATTGGTTTTCCATGTAACCCAAGTTAATCAGCCTCTTCTCTCCACTTAATCTTCCTACTACACTATTTCTTCCTAATCTAATCTTATATTAATAAATAAATAAGTTTTCCTCACCGACTCTGTCTACCCTTTGAATTCCCTGGATCCACCGGGGCTGGACCCCGGCAAGTGGCACCCAGAACAGGCTATTCGAAGATAGGTTCCTCGGAGCAGAAGCTCCCCCCCCCCCGCCCCCCCACAGCACCCTGTTGCTCCCCCCGGAGTGATTTAATCACTCCCCCCGGAGTACTTTCGGTTACTCCCCCAGTGTTAAGTGTTCCGGACGGATAGGACCCCATTCAGGGTGCCGCGGACCCCCCTGTAGGATAGACAGGGTGAGTAGGAGTGGGAAGTGTTGAAGGGTTTAAGAGAAACCTGGTTCTCTAGAGGTTGAAAGAAACCTGCTTTCTTCGGGTTAAAAACCCCCCTTGTCTAAGGTAAAACCTTTTTGTCAAGGCAGACTTTTCTATAAATCTTAATTTTCTGACATGGGTAACAATGAGTCAAAAGAATGACAACTCTTTATAGAAGTAATTTAGCAACTGTTAAACAAAAGATAAATTAAAGATAAAAAGGCTAGTGTTACAAGAGCAATGTCCTTGGTTTCCAGAAAAGGGATTTTAGATACTTGGGTGAAGCTGGGAAAACAGCTAAAAACTTATTATATTTTGCATGGGCCTGTAAATGCTTTTGCTCTGTGGAATATGATTACAAATGTTCTGGACCCCCGTCATGAGGCTGTTAGATAGACTATGGGAGAGGCTATAGCGGTGGATGGTAGTGGGTCTCCACCTTCTACGCAGATCATATTTTCTGCCATTGGCAAAGAAAACGAGGGAGACTGTACTCTTCTGCAGAGGAAGGAGAGTGCTTACAGGACGCAGCAGCCTAGCGCCCTAGAGAGCCCCCTCCCTCTCTACACAAGCCAAACCTTTAAAAAGTTATCTTATTTAAGGCGACCACTGCAACCTCTGCTTGCACCTCCCCAGGGCTTAAGAACGCCCCACTTTATATCCAAAGCCTCCCAGAACATTGTTTAAGGTCGAAAAGGATAGGGAGAATATTTTCGAGCAAAAGAGCTTTTAAAACGGAGCCTGCTCCTTGCAGAAAACCCCCTAAAGGGGGGGCCTCACCCAAGCAAAAAAAAAAAAAGAAAAAGAGAAAAGGAAGAGAAAAAGAGAAATAAAAAGAAAAATATTCATAATAAAAAGGATTTTACAAATGCAAAATGTTTCTCTTGAGGCCAAATAGAACATTTTTGCCAGCAATGTCCTGCTAAACAGAGACAAATCAGCAAACATTACTGAATGCCCATCCCTGAAATGTGATGAGCAGTTCATCCATTAGTCTGGACTTTCACTGTTCTTAGCCGGAGAGGGGACACTTGGGAAACACTTTAAAAGGATGTTACTTCAGGCAAATGTGTACTTGTAAAGAATCATATGATTTATAAAATACCAACAGTGAGACCGCTCTGTTCTACATTTCGGAATATTACGATCAGAAGTGGGAAAACCACACTCCTCTCTCTGGCTCTTTATGATTTTCTGATTAGGGAAAGAAGAAAGCAGGTAAGGTACTTCAGGGGAAGAGCTGGTTTTTAACTCTGAAATCTTGAAGACAATTCCACATTGTTTAGATTTCAGTAAATACAATTTATTCCAGTAAAACTGAAACCTGTAACTCGGATTGGGACTTGAACCCGGCCAAAACCCATAATGTTCCAACTGAGATCACACACCTGTTTTTAAGACTTAATAAAGGTCAGGTTCTTGGTGTCTCATCACAAAGAATTCTGAGAGAAAGTGATAGGTAAGAAGTGAATTTGGAGAGAAATACACTCCACAGACAGTGTGGACCATCTCAGGCAAAAGCTGTGTCAAAATATGGTGTGGTCAGCCTTTATGAGCTGCGTAATTTCATGGGCTAGTAAGTGGGAGATTATTCCAGCTGCTTTGGGGAAGTGGCAGAGATTTCTAAGAGTTGGGCCACAGCCCTCTTTTTGGTCTTTGGTTGGCCTTGGGTCTGTCATGGGGCCTGTGGATGTCATTTTGCCAGCTTGATGTGTTAGAATGAGTGTACGCTGAGGCTGAAGGTCTAGTGGAAGTCGACTAGTCCACCATTTTGGACCCACTTGGTTCTAATCAGTTTATGTCGTGTCTTCTGGCTATGTCATTTTTTCAAAGGTTGTGCCCTGCTCTCTTCCCTCCTATTTCAAAATGATTTGTTGATATTTAGGCACTAATTTGTGTCTGACTCTTTGCAACCCCATGGTCTGCAGCACGCCAGGCCTGCCCGTCCGTTGCTGTCTCCTAGAGTTTGCCCAAGTTCATGTCCGTTGAATTGGTGATGCCATCCAACCATCTCATCCTCTGCCGCCCTCTTCTCCTTTTGCCTTCAACTATCCCAGCATCAGGGTCTTTTCCAGCGAGTTGGCTTTTCGCATCAGGGGCCAAAGTATTGGAGCTTCAGCTTTAGCATCAGTCCTTCCAATGAGTATTCAGGGTTGATTTCTTTTAGGATTGACTGGTTTGATCTCCTTGCTGTCCAAGGGACTCTCAAGAGTCTTTTCCAGCACCACAATTCAAGAGTATCAGGTTTTCAGCACTGAACCTTCTTTATGGTCCAACTCTCACGTCTGTTTCAAAATGATAATACATTATTATTTTTACCTTGTGTTTCTTCAACATTCCTCAAGTAACTGCTGAATGAAAGCCTACTACATACTGTTCTTCATCTTGGGGATTCTGAATTGAACAAAACCCCAGCATTTCTGCCCTTTATTCTGGGGAGAGAGAGACACAACATGTAACTAAGTGATATATATAGTACATTGATGGGGCTCACCAGAATGGAGAAAAATTTAGCAGAGAAGGGAGATAGAGGATGCCAGGAATGGGGGTTATGACTTGAAAAAGTGGCCAAAGAAGGCATCCTGGGGAAATTGGCATCAGAGAAAAGACTTGAAGTTGGGGATGGGAGTGAGTGTAAAGGTGTCTTGGGTAAGAAAGTTGTAGGCAGAGGTGGTGTGGCTGGAGCTGAGGAATCTGGGCAGGAGCAGGTGAGGTCAGAGTGGCCCGGTAGGACCTTGCAGGCCACTGAAAAAACTTGTAACTCTTGCTCAGAACTTCCCTTATGGCTCAACGGTAAAGAACTGCCTGCAATGTGGGAGACCTGGGTTTGGTCCCTGGGTCGGCAAGTCCCATGGAGAAAGGAACAGATACCCGCTCCAGTGTTCTGGCCTAGAGAATTCCACGGACAGAGGACCTGGCGGGTGACAGTCCACAGGGTTGCAAAGGGTTGGACGCGACCGAGCGACTTTCACTTTTCTTTTCCTGGGCGAGGTAGGAAGACACTGGAAGACTTTGAGAAGAGAAGTGACAGGATCTAACGTATGTTTTAGGAGGATCATTCTGGCAGCTGAAGAGAGACTGAATGGGCGGATGCCAGGAGTCCTACTGAGAGGTTATTGCAATAGTCCTGATAAGAGATATTTCTAATTGAGCGGTTATTATAGTAATCCTGATGGGAGATGATATATCCATTTGTACAGAAACATATGTGCATTTTCTTGTGTAGTTTATCACCCTTTTTAAAACAGAAAATGCCAACCCAAATATATTGAAAAAATTCACTCGTGTAGAGGTAGCTTATCTCTTTTCCAGTGTTTTTAGGATTATATGAAATATGTTTGCTCATTGAATAAAATACTGTTTAAAAATCAATAAAAATTACCATAAAACTCATGTATCAATCATTTGGTGGGCAGAATTTGTACAGATAATGAGGATGCTTGAGCAACTGAGGTCTTCAGAACCTATCCACCTTTCCACTAAGCTCTGATGTTTAATGGAGTTGAAGGACAGTGGTTGTTATTTGGCTATTGCCTCATGGCACTTTCTAGAACTCCAGGACTCCACTGAGTTAGGACTCGGGGGCAGGAATTCCCTTTCTCAAAGAACTTTAAGCTCTCTCTGGTGACATGAGGTGGAAGGGACAGCAACCTCTTTCTCTGATAGTCATGACCTTAATTATCTTTACTGATTTTCTTCTTTGGTAAAGAGGTATTTTCCTTCTCTACTGCAATACCTACTGGGGGCATACTAGAAAAATATTTTCTGTTTATCTGAAAATGAAATTTAACTTGGGGTCTTATATTTTCATTTGCTAAGTCTGGTAAATAAGGAGGAAGAGGGGCAGAAGAGCTGGTGGTCCCTGTCTTTAGTCAGCCCTCTATAGTGTGTTTCTATTTCAGTCTTGTTATTTCTGTTTGAAGATCCAGTTTGGCATGCTTATAATCACATTTCCCGATATAGGTTTCTCGCTCATCGTGATTCAGGTGTAGAAGATTGTGCCAATAGGAAGCATATGGGGGAGAAGTCAGTGAGTAGAGATGGGAGAAAATATTCTCAGAAAAAGAGGCTAAGACCAGAAGTTGTAAGTGGGGAGACAGGGAGAGAGGGAGGGGGAAGTAACTGCTGACCAGCTACTGTGTGCTGGGCACTTCATGGGCATCATCTCCTTTCCTCTACACAGCCGTCTCCTTTTAGGCCTGAGGATCTAAGGCTCAGGGAGGAGAAGTGACTTGTTCTCAGTCCCAGAGCTTCATTTGGGTGCTGCAGCTGGGATTCATCTCAGGATTTTCTGACTCCAAAACTCCTGTTCTTTCCTCTGTATCATTCCTGAAGTGACTCTGAAGCAAAGGAGTTGACTGAGATAAAAGTAGTTAAAATTGTAACAGAAGATGGAAAGGCAGAGGCGTGAACCCAGGTCCCCAGTGAGGGTACCTAGGGGGTGCAGTGTTCCAGGCACCTATGAACAGCTGGTCCACCCACCTGGAGGTGCCCGCATGAAGGCATGAGATCATCTTGGGAGAGTTTAGACATTCTTTGTACAGGTGATAGGGAAGCAATGGCCTGTGTGGAAGGGAGAAGGGAAGGGGCAACACTGGGAATACATTTAAAGTCTAGAGATGGAAAATGTGTCTTATCACAGAGTCACTTCTTCCTTGTTCTGTTGCTAAGAGGTAAAGTTGAGCTACAGGGGGAGGAAAGACGAGGACTTGACCATAGGATGGAGATCATGTCAACGTAACATTCTTGTTACTTCATGTTGGAATAATAAATTCTTATCTACATAGTCTGCCTGTCTTTGGACTCCCACAGCATCATCATGTTGATAAGACTGGCTGTTTGATACATGCACGGCCTTGGGAGTGGTGATTAGTAATGCTTAAGTACTGTATGTTCTTGAGGGTTCATTTGCAGTCATTTTTATTTCAGGTCATTTAGATAAGTTGTCATCTGTGTACGAGTTATTTTAGTCCTCGGAATTCAGAGTATTTGTTTTATTGTCTGTGAGATGTGTGCACATCTCAAAAACAAGCTTCATCTAGCATTAAAAAAAAACCCAGGTACACGCATATATAACAGTTATCCAGCATTGTTGGGCATAAAGGCTATCCCTAGGACCGCAGGACTTACTTTCCAGATGTTGGAGATGACCCCTTTGAATGAGAGCTCTAGTTTATTGTAAAACATTTTTGATGGAAAACAGTGTAAGACCTTTCCATAATGACTCAGCTTCATGTTTTATTCTCAAGACCGAGTATTATTTATTCTATGATAAACTCATTAGTCTTTCCTCGTCGTTTATTGTCAGCTGCTATTTATGGATGCTTGAAGTATAATTGCCACACCCATTCCATCTCTGCCACTAATCTCCTAGTGTTTGAAGAAGTTTACTCCTGGTAAATAACTTCTGCAGACCCTGAAGTCAGGGTCACTTCTGGCCCTGGCCTCGGTTTCTCCAACTGTAGGTGGACTAGCCGGACTAGAGGTTCTTTAAGAGCTTTCTGTGGCCTAAGTGTAGAAGGGAGTGGACTTGAGTGCACACATCAGTTCCTTCTTGCATTCGGAGCCTTGGTTCCAGCTGATTTACAGAGATGGTGCCATATTGTGCTTTCCTGACTGTTCTGGGTTTAAGGAGGGGTGGCTATAGCTGTACAGTCACATCCACTCTCACTCTTTGGTGTACTGTAAAGCACATTTTGTTTAAAAAAAAATTACATTTTTCCATGAATACATACTAATTAGAAGTTTGGTTCTTCATTAAGCATCCCAACTTGTAAACTATATGAAATTAATATATCATGCAAGCAATGTGTATGGCAGTGATAAACCTTCATAATTATATAAAGACTTTAAAAATTATATCCAAATAGCCTTTTTATATCTGAATACAAATTCCACAAGTTTTACACACAAGTGTAGTGGTAGTGTTAGTCGCTCAGTTGTGTCCGACTCTTCGTGACGCCATGGGCTGTGTAGCCCGCCAGGCTCCTCTGTCCATGGGGTTCTCCAGGCGAGAATACTGGAGTGGATTGCTATTCCCTTTGCCAGAGCATCTCCCTGACCCAGGGATGGAACCCAGGTCTCCTGCATTGCAGGCAGGTTCTTTACTGTCTGTGCTACAGGGAATTTAAATTCTAATATTGATTATGGCCTACGCATGACCTCTAAAGCTACTGTGATAGCTGTCCTGAGTGCAATTGCAATGATATTTCAAAAGATATTGCTGCAATTTATGCCAGAGAGTGTTCTGCCTATGTTGTCATCTAAGAGTTTTATAGTATTTGGCCTTACATTTAGGTCCGTTTATTTTTGTGTATAGTGTTAGGGTATGTTCTAATTTCATTTTTTATGTGTAGCTGTGCAGTTTTCCCAGCACCACTTTTACTGAAGAGACTGTCATTTCTTCACTGAATGTTCTTGCCTCTTTGTCACAGATTAGTTGACCATAGGTGTGTGGGTTTATCTCTGGACTTTGTATGCTGTTCCATAGATCTGTATTTCTGTTTTATGTGCTAGTACTATAGTGTTTTGATGACTGTAGCTTTGTAGTCAAGTCTGAAGTCAGGGAGCCAGATTCCTCTGGCTCTGTTTTTCTTTCTCAAGATTGCTTTGGCTATTTGGGATCTTTTGTGTCTCCATTCAGATTTTAAAAAATTTTGTTCTAGTTCTGTGAAAAATGCCGTTGGTAACTTGATAGGGATTCATTGAATATGTAGATAGCCTTGGATATTGTAGTCGTTTTGAAAATATTGTTTCTTCCAATCCAGGAACAACATATATCTTTCCATCTGTTTGTGTCATAATTTGATTTCTTTCATCAGCATCTTTTAGTTTTCTGAGTACAAGTCTTTTGTGTCCGTAGGTAGGTTTATTCCTATGTATTTTATTCTTTTTGATGTGATGGTGAATGTGTTTGTTTCCTTAATTTCTTTTTCTGACCTTTTGGTGTTAGTGATAGAAATACAGCAGATTTCAATATATTAATTCTGTATCCTGCAACTTTACCAAGTTCAGTGATGAGCTCTAGTAGTTTTTTGGTAGTGTTTTAGGATTTTCTGTGCATAGTAGTATGTCATCTGCAGACAGTGAGCTTTACTTCTTTTCCAACTTGGATTCCTGTTATTTCCTGTTCTTCTCTGATTGCTAGGACTTCCGAAACTATATTGAGTGAAAGTGGTGAGAGTAGACATCCTTGTCTTGTTCTTGATCTTGGAGGAAATGCCTGAAGTGTTTCACCATTGAGAATGATGTTAGCTGCGGGTTTGTCCTAAATGTTCTTTATTATTTTGAATTAGCTTCCCTCCATGCCCACTTTCTGGAGGGTCTTTTAGAATCATAAATGGGTTTGAATTTTGTCAGAAGCTTTTTCTGCATCTATTGAGATGATCGTGTGTTTTTTAAAAATTTATTTTTAGTTGCTTTATAGTATTGTGTTTGTTTCTGCCAAACGTCAACAGGAATCATTGTTGGTACACACATGTCCCCTCCCACTTGAACCTCCCTCCCACCCCTCACCCCATCCCACCTCTCACTCTGTCCCACCCCTCTAGGTTGTTCCAAAGCCCTGGTTTGAGTTCCCAGAGTCAAACATCAAATTCCCATTGGCTATCTATTTACATATGATAATGTATGTTTTCATATTACTGTCTCCATACATCCCACCCCCTCCTCCCTCCCCTGGCACTGGGTCCATAAGTCTATTCTTTGCATCTGTGTCTCCTTTGTTGTCTTGCAAATAATTTCATCAGTGCTGTCTTTCATGAGAAACGCTGGGCTGGAGGAAGCACAAGCTGGAATCAGGATTGCCGGGAGAAATATCAATAACCTCAGATATGCAGATGACACCACCTTTATGGCAGAAAGTGAAGAGGAACTGAAAAGCCTCTTAATGAAAGTGAAAGAGGAGAGTGAAAAAGTTGCCTTAAAGCTCAACATTCAGAAAATGAAGATCATGGCATCTGGTCCCATCACTTCATGGGAAATAGATGGGGAAACAGTGTTAGACCTTATTTTTTGGGGCTCCAAAATCATTGCAGATGGTGATTGCAGCCATGAAATTAAAAGACGCTTACTCCTTAGAAGAAAAGTTATGACCAACCTAGACAGCATATTAAAAAGCAAGAGACATTCCTTTGCCAACAAAGGTCCGTCTAGTCAAGGCTATGGTTTTTCCTGTGGTCATGTATGGATGTGAAAGTTGGACTGTGAAGAAGGCTGAGCACTGAAGAATTGATGCTTTTGAACTGTGGTGTTGGAGAAGGCTCTTGAGAGTCAGTTGGACTGCAAGGAGATCCAACCAGTCCACCTTAAAGAGACCATTCCTGGGTGTTCATTGGAAGGACTGATGCTAAAGCTGAAACTCCAGTACTTTGACCACCTCATGCGAAGAGTTGACTCATTGGAAAAGACCCTGATGCTGGGAGGGATTGGGGGCAGGAGGAGAAGGGGACGACAGAGGATGAGATGGCTGGATGGCATCACCGACTTGATGGACATGGGTTTGGTTAAACTCCGGGAGATGGTGATGGACAGGGAGGCCTGGCGTGCTGCGATTCATGGGGTCGCAAAGAGTCGGACACGACTGAGCGAACTGCACTGACATGAACTGGACCATCTTTCTAGATTCTATATATATGCGTTAGTATACAATATTCATTTTTCTCTTTCTGACTTACTTCACTCTGTGTAATAGGCTTTAGGTTCATTCACCTCATTAGAATTGACTCAAATGCATTCCTTTTTATGGCTGAGTAATATTCTGTTTTCTATATGTACCACCACTTCTTTATCTCTTGACGGACATCTAGGTTCCTTCCATGTCCTAGCTATTGTAAATAGTGCTGCATTGGGGTACATGTGTCTTTTCAATTTTGGTTTCCTCAGTGTATATGCCTAGGAGTGGGATTGCTGGGTCATATGGTGGTTTTATTCTTAAATGTTTAAGGAATCTCCATACTGTCTTCCATAGTGGCTGTATCAATTTACATTCCCATCAACAGTGCAAGGGGGTTCCCTTTTCTCCACATCCTCTCCAACATTTATCGTTTGTAGACTTTTTAATGGTGGCCATTCTGACCAGTGTGAGGTGATATCTCATTGTAGTTTTGATTTGCATTTCTCTAATAATGAGCAATGTTAAGCATCTTTTCATGTGTTTGTTAGCCATCTGTGTCTCTTCTTTGGAGAAATGTCTTTTTAGGTCTTTTGCCTACTTTTTGATTGGATTGTTTGTTTTTCTGGGATTGACTTGTATGACTTGTATGATTGTGTATTTCGGAGATTAATCCTTTCTCAGTTGTTTCATTTGCTATTATTTTCTCATTCTGAGGGTTGTCTTTCCACCTTGTTTATAGTTTTCCTTTGCTGTGCAAAAGCTTTTAAATTTAATTAGGTCTGACTTGTTTATTTTGGTTTTTATTTCCATTACTCTAGGAGGTGGGTCATAGAGGATCTTGCTGTGATTTATATCATAGAGTGTTCTGCCTACGTTTTCCTCTAAGAGTTTTATAGTTTCTGGTCCTACATTTAGGTCTTTAATCCATTTAGAGTTTATCTCTGTGTGTGCTATTTGGAAGTGTTTCTTATTTTTGACAAAGGAGGCAAGAAGGGCAAAGGGCAAAGATAGCCTCTTTAATAAGTGGTGCTGGGAAAACTGGACAGCACATGTGAAAGAATGAAATTAGGATACTTTGCAACACCATAAACAAAAAATCATATGGTTTTTATTCTTCAGTTTGTTAATATGGAATATCATATTGATTCATTTGCTTGCATTGAAGAATCCATGCATCCTTGGGATAAATCCCACTTGATCATGGTGTATGATCCTTTTAATGTATGGTTGGATTTGGTTTGCTAGTATTTTAAGAATTTTTGCTTCTGTGTTCTTCAATATTGGCCTGTAATTTTCTTTTCTTTCTGTTATCTTTATTTGGCTTTGGTATCAGGATGATGCTGGCCTCATAGAATGAAGCTGGGAGTGTTCCTTCCTTTACAGTTTTTTTTTTTTAAAGAATTTCAAAAGGATAAGTGTTAACTTTTCTCTAAATGTTTGATAGAATTCGTTTTGAAGCCGTCTATTCTTGGACTTCTGTTTGTTGGGACTTTTAAAATCACAGTTTCAATTTTAGTACTTGTAGTTGGTCTGTTTGTGTTTTCTATTTCTTCTTGTTTCAGTCTCGGGAGGTTTTGCTGTTCTAAGAATTTTCCATTTCTTCTAGGTTTTCCATTTTATTGAACTATATGTTGCTTGTAGTAGTCTCTTACGATACTTTATATTTCTGTGGTGTCCATTATAACTTCTCCTTTTTCATTTCTAATTTTATTGATTTGAGCCCTCTTTTTTTTTTTTTTTTCCCTTGGTGAGTCTGGCTAAAGGTTTATCCATTTTCTTTCTCTCTTCGTTTCATTGATCTTTTCTATTTTTCATCTCTCTATTTTATTTATTTCTGCTTTGATCTTTGGTTTCTTTCCTTCTGCTAACTTTGGTTTGTGTTTGTTCTCCTTTCTCTAGTTGCTTTAGGCGTAAGGTTAGGTTGTTTATTTGTGTTTGTTCTTGTTTCCTGAGGTAATGGACTTCTGGTCTGTTGGAAGTTTTGGTTTGTTGGAAGCTATAAGCTTCCCTCTTAGAGCTGCTTTTGCCATGCCCCATAGGTTTTGGATCATCCTGTTTTTGTTGTCATTTGCCTCTAGATATTTTTTTAAATTTCCTCTTTGATTCCTCCATTGATTAGTAACATATTGTTTAGCCTCCACACGTTTGTGGGTTTTTTTTTTAAACAGCTTTTTTTTCTTGTTGATTTATATTCTCATAGTGTTGTGGTCAGAAAAGAAGCTTGATATGATTTCAGTTTTGTTAAATTTTTTGGCACTTGATTTGAGGCCCAAGATGTGATCTGTTCTGGAGAATGTTCCATGTGCACTTGAGAAGAAAGTGCTGTTTTGGATGGAATGTTCTATAAATACTAATTAAGTTCATCTGGCCTATTGTGTCATTTAAGGTCTGTGTTTCCTTATTGATCTTCAGTCTGAATGATCAGTTCACTAGTGTAAATGGGGTGTTAAAGTCCTTCATTATTATTGTGTTACTCTTTATTTCCCCTTTTATGGCTGTTAGCATTTGGCATACATATTGACGTGCCCCTGTGTTGGGTGCATATATATTTACAATTGTTACATCCTCTTCTTGAATTAATCCCTTGATCATTACGTAGTGTCTTTCCTTGTCTCTTGTTACAGTAATTTAAAGTCTGTTTTTTTCTGAGTATTGCTACTTCAGCTTTTTTTGGATTGCCATTTAAATGGAATACATTTTCTATCTCATCTTTGGTGTTTGTGTCCCTAGATCTGAAGTGGTTCTCTTATATATAGGTCTAATTTCTGTATACATTCATCTGGTCTGTCTCTTTCGGTTGGACAGTTTAGTTCATTTAAATTTAAGATAATTATCAATATGTATGTTCCTAATACAATTTTATTAATTGCTTGGATTTATTTTTGTAGGTCTTTTTTCTTCCCTTCCTCTCTTGTTCATGTTTCTTGTGATTTGATGACTATCTTCAGTGTTGTGTTTGGGTTGCTTTTTCATTTTGTGTATGTATCTATTGTTTTTTAGTTTGCAGTTTCCATGAGGTTTTGTTATAGCTGTCTATACATATAAAAGGTTATTTTAAGTTGCTGGTCTCTTAATTTCACATGCATTTCCCATTTCCTGCATTTGTACTCTCATCTTTTCATAGTTGCTGCTTTTGATACCATATTTGTGTGTGGATGACTTTCGACTTTTACTGTATATTTTCCTTCATTGGTGCGCTTTCCCATTTGTGATTTTTTTGTTTGTTTGTTTATAGTTGTGCCCTCTCCCTTGAGAAAGCTAGGGAAATTCTTTCAGCGTTTGTTCTAAAGCTGGTTTGCTGCTGCTGAATTCTCTTAGCTTTTACTTGCCTTTAAAGCTTTTGATTTCTCGGTCAAATCTGAATGAGAGCCTTCAGTTCAGTTCAGTTCAGTCGCTCAGTCGTGTCCGACTCTTTGCGACCCCATGAATCGCAGCACACCAGGCCTCCCTGTTCATCACCATCTCCCGGAGTTCACTCAGACTCACGTCCATCGAGGCAGTGATGCCATCCAGCCATCTCATCCTCGGTCATCCCCTTCTCCTCCTGCCCCCAATCCCTCCCAGCATCAGAGTCTTTCCCAATGAGTCAGCTCTTTGCATGAGGTGGCCAAAGTACTGGAGTTTCAGCTTTAGCATCAGTCCTTCCAAAGAAATCCCAGGGTTGATCTCCTTCAGAATGAACTGGTTGGATCTCCTTGCAGTCCAAGGGACTCTCAAGAGTCTTCTCCAACATCACAGTTCAAAAGCATCAATTCTTTGGCACTCAGCTTTCTTCACAGTCCGACTCTCACATCCATACATGACCACTGGAAAAACCATAGCCTTGACTAGACGGACCTTAGTCGGCAAAGTAATGTCTCTGCTTTTGAATATACTGTCTAGGTTGGTCATAACTTCTTCCAAGGAGTAAGCGTCTTTTAATTTCATGGCTGCAGTCACCCTCTGCAGTGATTTTGGAGCCCCCAAAAATAAAGTGTGACATTGTTTCCACTGTTTCCCCATCTATTTCCCATGAAGTGATGGGACCGGATGCCATGATCTTAGTTTTCTGAATGTTGAGCTTTAAGCCAACTTTTTCACTCTCCTCTTTCACTTTCATTCTCAGTTCTTCCATTGCATCACATTAAATATATCATATCACTCCCTTCTGGCCTGCAGAGTTCGTGCTGAGAAATCAGCTGATGACTATACGGGAATTCCTTTTTTGTTACTTGTTGCTTTTCCTTTGTTGTTTTTAATATTTTCTCTTTGTCTTTAACTTTTGTCAACTTGATTACTGTGTGTCTTGGCATGTTTATATTGGCATGTTCTTTCTTGGGTTTATATTATGTGGGACCCTGTGCTTCCTGGATTTGAGTGACTGTTTCCTTTCCTGTGTTAAAGAAGTTTTCAGCTATTATCTCTTCAAATATTTCCTTAGGTCCTCTCTCCCTCTCCTTTCCTTCATGGAACACTGTAACGTGAATATTGGTGCATTTCATGTTTTTCCAGAAGTCTCTTAGACTGTCTTCATTTCTTTTCATTCTTTTATTTTTATTCTGTTTTGTAGCAGTGATTTCTACAGTTGTCTTCCAGTTCACTTATCCATTCCCCTGCCTCATTATTCTGCTACTGATTTGATCTAGCATATTTTTCATTCATTATATTGTTCATCTCTGTTCTTTAAATCTTCTGGCTCTTTTTTTTTTTTTTTTGTATTGGTTTTGCCATACATCATCATGAATCTGCCACAGGTGTACACGTGTTCCCCATCCTGAACGGCCCCCTCCCACCTCCCTCCCCATACCCTCCCTCTGAGTCATCCCAGTGCACCAGCCCCAAGCATCCTGTATCATGCATCAAGCCTGGACTGGTGGTTTGTTTCACATATGTTATTATATATGTTTCAATGCCATTCTCCCAAATCATCCACCCTCGCCCTCTCCCACAGAGTCCAAAAGACTGTTCTATACATCTGTGTCTCTTTTGCTGTCTCTCATACAGGGTCATCATTACCATCTTTCTAAATTCCATATATATGTGTTAGTATACTGTATTGGTGGTTTTCTTTCTGGCTTACTTCACTCTGTATAATCGGCTCCAGTTTCATCCACCTCATTAGAACTGATTCAGATTTATTCTTTTTAATGGCTGAGTAACACTCCATTGTGTATACGTACCACAGCTTTCTTATCCATTCATCTGCTGATGGACATCTAGGTTGCTGGCTCTTTTTAAAAACATTTCTTGTGTCTTCTTGGTCTGTGCCTCCCTTTTTTTCCCACGATCTTGGATCATCTTTACCGTTGTTACTCTGAATTCTTTTTCGGGTGGATTGTGGTTGTCCTTCTGGGATTTTTCCTTCCTTCTTTGACTGGGACGTGTTCCTATCCTACGCTGTATCGTTTTGTCTAAGTTTCTGTAATTGTGGTTTCCGTTCTGCACTCTGCAGGGTTGTAGTTCCTGTTTCTGCTTTCCGCCCCCTGGTAGATGATGCTGGGCTCAGAGGGCTTAATGGAGAAGGAAATGGCAACCCACTCCAGTATTCTTGCCTGGAGAATCCCAGGGATGGAGGAGTCTGGTGGACTGCTCTCTATGGGGTCGCACAGAGTTGGACACGACTGAAGCGACTTAGGAGCAGCAGCAGAGGGCTCAAACATGCCTTGTGTGCACCAGGACCCCATAGAGACTGAGACAGAACTGTGCTTGGGTGTCTCC
Organism: Ovis canadensis; assembly: GCF_042477335.2. Classification (NCBI taxonomy): domain Eukaryota; kingdom Metazoa; phylum Chordata; class Mammalia; order Artiodactyla; family Bovidae; genus Ovis; species Ovis canadensis. The sequence continues at coordinate 86,006,399 of NC_091248.1, forward strand.
TGAGGAGGTACAGATCAGCAGTGGACTGCCGTGGCGGCCGGGGCTCTGGGTACGTAGACCTGGATATGGCATAAGCCCTCTTGGAGGAGGTCACCATTAATCCCACCATAGAGCTGCCAGAACTTAAATAGGACTGGGGAAACAGAGTCTTGGAGGGCACAAACAGAATCTTGTGTGCACCAGGGCCCAGGAGAAAGGAGCAGTGATCCCACGAGAGACTGCTGCAGACTTGCCCCTGAGTGCCCAGGGGTCTCTGGCAGAGGCGTCAGTCGGCGGTGGCCTGCTGCAGGGTTGGGGGCACTGACTCTCGCAGTGCCTGCAGGGGCCTTTTGAAGGAGGGCCCCGTTATCTTCATTTCCTCCACCATAGTTTGGCCTCAGGTCAAACCACAGGGAGGGGACACAGCCCCACCCTTCAAAAGAAAATTGGACTAAAGATTTACTGAGCATGGCCCCGCCCATCAGAACAAGACCCCATTTCCCCCTCAGTCAGTCTCTCCCATCAGGAAGCTTCCATAAGCCTCTTATCCTTCTCCATCAGAGGGCAGACAGACTGAAAACCACAGTTACAGAAAACTAACCCATCTGATCACATGGACCACAGCCTTGTCTAACTCAAACTATGAGCCATACCGTGTAGGGCCACCCAAGACAGACAGGTCATGATGGAGAGTTCTGACAAAACATGGTCTACTGGAGAAGGGAATGGCAAACTACTTCAGTATTCTTGCCTTGAGAACCCCATGAACATTATGAAAGGGTGAAAAGATAGGACACTGAAAGATGAACACCCCAGGTCAGTAGGTGTCCAATATGTTACTGGAGATCAGTGGAGAAATAACTCCAGAAAGAATGAAGAGATGGGAGAATGGCACTGAAACATGTATAATATCATATATGAAACGAATCACCAGTCCAGGTTCGATGCATGATACTGGATGCTTGGGCGGTGCCCTGGGATTACCCAGAGGGATTGTACAGGGAGGGAGGAAGGAGGGGGGTTCAGGATGGGGAACACGTGTATACCTGTGGCGGATTCATGTTGATGTATGGTAAAACCAATACAATATTGTAAAGTAATTAACCTGCAACTAAAATAAATTTATTTTTTAAAAAAAGTATGAAGAGATGGAGCCAAAACAAAACAACATCCAGTTGTGGATATGACTGGTGATGGAAGTAAAGTCTGATGCTGTAAAAAGCAATATTGCATAGAAACCTGGAATGTTAGGTCCTTGAATCAAGGCAAATTGGAAATGGTCAAACAGGAGATGGCAAGAGTGAACATCAACATTTTAGGAATCATTGAACTAAAATGGACTGGAATGGGTGAATTTAACTCAGATGACCATTATATCTACTACTGTGGGCAGGAATCCCTTAGAATAAATGGAGTAGCCATCATAGTCAACAAGAGAGTCTGAAATGCAGTACTTGGATGCAATCTCAAAAATGACAGAAGGATCTCTGTTCGTTTCCAAGGAAAACCATTCAGTATCATAGTAATCCAAGTCTATGCCCCGACCAGTAATGCTGAAGAAGCTGAAGTTGAATGGTTCTATGAAGACCTATAAGACTTTCTAGAACTAACATCCAAAAAAGATGTCCTTTTCGTTATATGGGACTGGAATGCAAAAGTAGGAAGTCCAGAAATACCTGGAGTAACGGGCAAATTTGGACTTGGAGTACAAAATGAAGCAGGACAAAGGCTAACAGAGTTTTGCCAAGAGGACGCCCTGCTCACAGCAAACACCCTCTTCCAACATCACAAGAGAAGACTCTACACATGGACATCACCAGATGGTCAACACCAAAATCAGATTGATTATATTCTTTGCAGTCAAAGATAGAGAAGCTCTATACAGTCAGCAAAAACAAGACCGGGAGCTGACTGTGGATCAGATCATGAACCCCTTATTGCCAAATTTAGACTTAGATTGAAGAAAGTAGGGAAAACCACTAGACCATTCAGGTATACCTAAATCAAATCGATTATACAGTGGAAGTGAGAAATAGATTCAAGGAATTAGATCTGATAGATTGCTTGAAGAACTATGGACTGAGGTTCGTGACATTGTACAGGAGGCAGTGATCAAGACCATCCCCAAGACAAAGAAATGGAAAAAGGCAAAATGGTTGTCTGAGGAGGCCTTACAAATAGCTGTGAAAAGAAGAGAAGTGAAAGGCAAAGGAGGAAAGGAAAGATATAAGCATCTGAATGCAGTGTTCCAAAGAATAGCAAGGAGAGATAAGAAAGCCTTCCTTAGCAATCAATGCAAAGAAATAGAGGAAAACAATAGAATGGGAAAGACTAGAGATCTCTTCAAGAAAATTAGAGATACCAAAGGAACTTTTCATGCAAAGATGGGCACAGTAAATGACAGAAATGTATGGACCTAACAGAAGCAGAAGATGGTAAGAAGATGTGGCAAGAATACATAGAAGAACTGTACAAAAAAGATCTGCATGACCAAGATAATCACGATGGTGTGATCACTCACTTAGAGCCAGACATCCTGGAATGTGAAGTCAAATGGGCCTTAGGAAGCATCACTATGAACAAAGCTAGTGGAGGTGATGGAATTCCAGTTGAGCTATGTCAAATCCTGAAAGATGATGCTGTGAAAGTGCTGCACTCAATATGCCAGCAAATTTGGAAAACTCAGCAGTGGCCACAGGACTGGAAAAGGTCAGTTTTCATCCCAATCCCAAAGAAAGGCAATGCCAAAGAATGCTCAAACTACTGCACAATTGTACTCATCTCACACGCTAGCAAAGTAGTTCTCAAAATTCTCCAAGCCAGGCTTCAACAGGATGTAAACCATGAACTTCCAGGTGTTCAAGTTGGTTTTAGAAAAGGCAGAGGAACCAGAGATCAAATTGCCAGCATCCGTTGGATCCTTGAAAAAGCAAGAGAGTTCCAGAAAAACATCTACTTCTGCTTTGTTGACTATGCCAAAGCCGTTGACTGTGTGGATCACAACAAACTGTAGAAAATTCTGAAAGAGATGGGAATACCAGACCACCTGACCTACCTCTTGAGAAACCTATATGCAGGTCAGGAAGCAACAGTTAGAACTGGACATGGAACAACTGACTGGTTCCAAATAGGAAAAGGAGTATGTCTAGGCTGTATATTGTCACCCTGCTTGTTTAACTTATATGCAGAGTACATCATGAGAAACGCTGGGCTGGATGAAGCACAAGCTGAAATCAAGATTGCTGGGAGAAATATCAATAACCTCAGATATGCAGATGACACCACTCTTATGGTAGAAAGCGAAGAGAACTAAAAAGCCTCTTGATGGAAGTGAAAGAGGAGAGTGATAAAGTTGGCTTAAAACTCAACATTCTGAAAACTTAAGATCATGGCATCTGGTCCCATCGCTTCATGGCAAATAGACGAGGAAGCAATGGAAACAGTGACAGACTTTATTTTTGGGGGGGGCCCCAAATCACTGCAGATGGTGACTGCAGCCATAAAATTCAAAGACACTTGCTCCTTGGAAGAAAAGTTATGACCAACCTAGACAGCATATTAAAAAGCAGACTTTACTTTGCCAACAAAGGTCCGTCTAGTTAAAGCTATGGTTTTTCCAGCGGTCATGTATGGATGTGAGAGTTGGACTATAAAGGAAGCCGAGTGCTGAAGAATTGATGCTTTAGAACTGTAGTGTTGGAGAAGGCTCTTGAGAGTCCCTTGGACTGCAAGGAGATCCAACCAGTCCATCCTAAAGGAAATCAATCCTGAATATTCACTGGAAGGACTGATGCTGAAGCTGAAACTCTAATACTTTGGCCACCTAATCACCTGACTCATTTGAAAAGACCCTGATGGTGGGAAAGATTGAAGCCGGGAGGAGCAGGGCATGACAGAGGATGAGATGGTTGGATGGCATAACTGACTCAATGGACATGAGTTTGAGTAAACTCCGGGATTGGTGATGGACAGGGAGGTCTGGTGTGAAACAGTTTGTGGCATTGCAAAGAGTAGGACAGGACTGAGTGACTGAATTGAGAACTGAGAGGCTTTTGCAGGTGGGAGGAACTGTTTCCTGCCCACTGATGGATGGAGGTGGGTCTTGTCCCTCTGGTGGGCAAGGGTAATTCAAGGGGTCTGTTGACTCTGCAGCTGTGGGCTCAGGAAGGGTTTGCATAGCCTGTCTAGTAATGGTTTGGACTGTGTTTTCCCCTCTTGGTTGGTTGGCCTGAGAGGTTACAGGAGTGGAGGCTGTTGATTGGGGCCTGGTCTTGGTGAGCAAATGGTGGCCTCCAGCAGGGCTCACGCCAAAAAGGACTCCCCAGAACTGCCGCCACTAGTGTCTTTGTCCTGCAGGGAGTCATAGTTGTGTCCTGCCTCTGCAGGATACTAGCACGTAGGTCTGGCCCAGGCTCTTAGAAGGTCACTGCTTTTTTCCCTGGGTCTTAGTGTACATGAACCTGTGTGCACCCTCTTAGAGTGGAGTTCTTGTTTTCTCCAGTTCAGTGGAATTCCTTCAATCAAATACCTCTGGGCATCAAAGTTATATGATCTTGGGGTTCCTCCTCCCAATGTTTAAGATCCCCCCACCAGGTTCGGAGCCCAACTTGGGGCTCAGGACCTTCATTCTTGTGGGGGAACCTCTGTGATGAGATTATTTTCCCATTTGTGAGTTGCCCATTCTGGGAGAGGAGGTATGGGATTTGATTTTATCACCATTGTACCCTCCGACTGTCTCGTGGCTTCTTCTTTGTCTTTGGATGTAGGATATCTTTTGTGGTATGTTTCAGTGTTTTTTTTTGTCAATGGTTGTTTAGCAGTTAGTTCTGACTTTGGTGTTTTCATGAGATGAGGTGAGCTCATGTCCTTCTCTGGCATTGTTATTTTTAATAGAGTTTGTGCCTAGCAATTTAAAGACCTCTAGCCACATGTACTTGGAGAAAGAGAGTTTCCTGAATCTTGTTCTTTTGTTTACTCTCTTATTTTTCTCCCACTGGGGAACTCTTTAAGTAGGTAAAATGAACCAGGTGAAGGCATCTTAGGGTCTGGGAAGGTGAGCGTCAAGCAGCCCCCCTTCCTGCTCTTCTCTTGCTGGTGTTTTCGGTGGTGGTATTTTTAGGCTAACTGGTAAACTTCAGGTTCATTTTTTTGAAATAAAAAATTTCATTAGTGAAATGGAGTTTGTGTTCTGGAGGAGTTTTTGTAAGAATTAAATAAGAACATATAAACAAAGCATGGCCCATAGCAAGTTCTCAAAAATGTAGTTATTAGCGTGAACAGTTCCATAATTATTGCTGTTCTGGCCAGCCCCCAGTAGAGCCTGATTATAGAAGATGGCAAAGGTCAGAGCTGTGGGAAGGTAAGGGGTGACTTAGTGTTTTGTGACGAGGCAGAAGATGCAGTTTCAGAAGAGAAATGAAGTGAAGCCCTTGGGATTTCTGATGCGGGCATCTTGCAGCCCTTGTTTCGCTCCTCTGTGGAGGAGGCAGGCAGCCATGTGGTCTGCATCATGAACCCCACCATGGAAGGACTGACCGTCTTCAGTGAGGCAGGCTTGCATGTGCCAGCAGCCTGGCTTCTCCAGAATGAGTATAGACCTAGACGTGTTTCTTGGCGTATGAAAGTCAGGGAAGCACCCAGGTTATTCTTACAGAAAGTTCTGTTTCTTTTTTTCTTACAGGGGATGCTTGTTCAGTTCTTGAATGAAGATGTATGAAATTCTTTTTTTTTTTTTTTTAAAGGTTATTTTTAAAGTATTTATTTTTGGCTGTGCTTGCAGCTAGTGGGCGTTGAGCACGGGCTCAATAGTAATGGCTCATGGGCTTAGTTGCTCCATGGTGTGCGGAATCTTCCCAGACCAGGGATCGAGCTCGTGTGCCCTGCATTGGCAGGTAGATTCTTACCCACGGCACCACCAGGGAAATTCAAAGGTGTGTGAAATTCTTGAGCAGTATTAGTAAGATATTGCCGTCTCTGATCATATCCTTTTTGGAAAGAGCAGCAATAAAGCTCTCAAGGCCACATCAGATCCTCAGATCCACTGTATTTTAAAAGATATCTTTCCTGAGACCTCCAGGCCATACCCATCTCTGTGGTGTCTGTAAGTCAGTCAGTTTCTTGCTGTTTTTTTTTCTTTCTAGATTATTCTGTCTCCTGGTTTTGTTTTAGTTCTCAGGCTTGGGGGCTTCTAGAAGCTTGTTTGGCCTCTTGTTTTTATTTGAGCCGAACCCCTCAATATTTGATCCCAGGGGTAATTTTTGTTTTACAGAAATCATTCTGTCCTATGAACTTTATTTTAAAGGCTACTTCAGATCTTTCTGGAGCTAGGTAGGACTTATGTCATAAGGAGAGAAATTCATGTACTATTTTCTTTTAAGGTTGATAGACATTATTTCATCAAATCCAAGATTTCATCCTTTGTATATACCACCCTTGTATATACCACTAAGAATACTGCCAACTAAACAGGTCACCTGTTCATTTACAAACATCCTGATTTCAGAGAAGTGAAAAAATATGTTTAAAAATTGGCAAGATGTGATGTACAAAATTGGGTTGGCTGGAATTAGGAGTTAGAGTTTAGGCGAGCAGACGTTTATTCCCCTGGAGCTTTCATACCGTGTCTGACACCCAACACTGAACTTCTCTTTGTCTCTCGATACCCGCTTCACTGCCTGACTGCCCGCCAGGTGCTGGTTGGTGCAGCGTTTAGTCCAGTTGTCTCCGCCAGAAATCTGAACATGACACGGCTCCTTCCTGGCCTTCCCTCCCACGCCTAGTCTCCCACTAGTTGCTTCTGCCTCTTGAATATCTGTCCTGCTCTTCCCAATGCCCCAGCCTCACATTGCCCTGCTGCAGGCCACCACTGTCTCTCACCTTGATGGCCCAGGAGTCTCCGGCTGGTCCCTCTGCACCCAGTCACCCTCTCCATTTGATTCTCCGCATGGTAGTCCATTGGATCTTGTCTGTGCCTGGTGTGTGCCCTTCTGTGCTCTTCGCTGTCTTAGGGATGATGCCCACGCTCTCCTCCACTCAGGCCCAGCCCCCTGAACTTCTTTCGGTCCCTGGCATCAGTGCCCCAGGCTCTTTCTCACTCCCTCCCTGCCCCCCTGCCGTGTTGAAGCCTCTACCAGTCCCCTCTGCACACGAAGTCCACACGCAGACTCCCTCCGTCAGTTTCATCAGATTGCCTCCCACGTCCTTCAGCAGCCACGCCACCGATTCCCCTACCGGAGTGTCGACCCTGGTTGTGGGGTGACTCTTGTCATCACTGCCTGATTCCGTGTCTGTGTCCCTCCTGGAACGTCCTGTTTTGCTCACCTTTGGCCCCACACGATGCCTGCAGCACCATCAGCACTGTTTGGTTGAAAGAATACTTGGTTCATCTTCATTTTGCAATGGAAATGCAGAGGTTCACTAGTTTGCCTGGACTTAAGATGGAAGCCCAGGTCCACCAAACCCGTGAGTTTTCCATCTAGCTGCAGAGAGCTTGGAAGGCAAAAACTGGCCCATGGGCTTCTGCGTGAGCTCACCTCCCTGCATCAGCCTCATTCGGTTTCAGCATCTCTCAGACCTCTGCATCACCTCTGCAGGTGGCAGTGAATTAATTACTCCATCTGAAAGGCTGACAGTCCGTAATTGCTCAGTCGGTTTCTCCTTTCTCTCTCTGGTTGTGAGTGAGAGAGATAAGGTGTTGAATAGCTGGCAGTGTCCCCAGAGCTGGGGGCATCTGCGCTGTGGGGGTGGCCCCGTCACTTTGCTTATAATGTGTCGTTAGCGTTGTGCCTCAATTTTGATTTTTTTTTTCCAGCCAGCTTACAATCCTGATGTCACAGTCTTGTGATACAGCAGGGCTTTCCTCAGCAGATGGAAGTAGTGGCCCCAGGGTACAGTTTCTGGCGACTTCCTGCCTTGGCCCTGGCTCCGGGTTGAGCATCTCTGGTGGACTGTGTGGGAAGTTGGTTTTTTTTTTTTTTTTTTTTTATGGTTGAAATGGAGTGTTGGTTGGTATGAAGAGGACCGCCAGTGGTGGCTGCTTGGGTTTCTGAGAGGGTCGGCTTCCAGTCTCCGGGAAGTTTTCCCAGGGAACTGAGCAGAGAGACTGCTTGTTTGCTGTCAAGCACATATGAAGCAGCTTCTGTGTACACGGCCCCGAGGAGGCCCCACAGGGAGAGGGAAGATGGAAAGACACAGGGCTTTGGCCCTGGTTAGCGGCATGCTGTTGCGTCAGGGGCTCATGAGCTCGCTCTGTTTCTGTCCTCTGCGAAAGCAGGGTGACAGTAACTTCATGGACCAGAGTGTCTTTAGTTGTAAAGAGGATCTGTTATTACCTCCCATTAAAAACCTCCCCAGGTAGGATGGGTCCCGTCACCTGTGGTTCCTGGTGGCTGGTTCGCTCAGTGGCTCCGTGGGACCCCCTTGTGGCAGCCTCTGTGCATTGCTTGTCCCAGCTACCCGGTTTTCGCTAGTGCCCAAACGACTGCATCGCAGACAAAGCCCAAAGTCAGAAGAGGGGTCTCTTCCTTGTGCCTCTGATTAAGAGCGGGAAAGATCCTCCCAGAAACCCCCCAATAGGCTTTTTTTCTCAAGTCTTAATGGACGGAATTGCCACGGGTGGCCCATCCTATCCAGTCCCTGCTGAGAACAGTGGAGTCACCAGGATTGGCCAAGACTTACCTGTGGGGCTGCATCACCACCTTTCTGCCCTTGTACCAGGCTCCCAAACCTGAACAAAATTGAAGGATAGTGGTACATCACACTCAGGGGATGTCAGTGTGGTGCCCACAGGAACAAACCAGACACAGTGGAAGGGCCAGCCCTCCTCCCCTGCCCTCTCTGGACAGACTCTGCACAGACTCCACCTGGGGAGGGACTGTCCCCCTGGGGGTCAAGCAGGCCATGGAAGTGACGGTCACGTTCCTTTCAGGGTTTCAGGAGGTGGCCACTGAAATTAAACTCTAGTCACGGCCTTGGTGGGATCGTTTTGCCAGGTCTAGAGACGGGAGGAGGCTGGCTATCAAAAGAGAAGCTGACTTTGCTGCTGGATGAAATGTCAGGAGAGCAAGGCCAAGTTTACAAGCAGTGTTCATGGGCCTGATCTCCACAGCCTTTCTGATTTTTCTGCTGTACAACTGGTTGGCGAACACGCACTTCTTCTTTTAACTGCAGTGTTAGCCAATAAATCAAAACCCTTTGGGAGAAATACTTAAATTACTAAAGCCTTAATTGTCAGGATGTAACTAGGTTCCTGTGGGTTAGTAATTCTTGCTTAATACTCTCGCAGCAGCAGGCCTGCTGCCATCTTGGGGCTCTGCATAATGTCCCAACCTCTGTTCCTAGAGAGATGGTAGAACCAACCCCCACAGTCTTGCACAGTCTCTTCAGAGTGCCTTTGCCTTTAGCCTCTTGCATCAGTCTTTTGAGCCACATAGTGGAAAGAGCACTGGTCTGATAGTCAAAAGCTGTGTGCCATGGGATTCAAGCCAGTCTGTAACCTCTGAAGGGTGCAGGCGCCCTTTCTTGACACAGGTGTTGGATTAGATCCGAGTGATCAGGACCACCTCCCTCCCAGGCCTGTGCAAACTTTGCCAATCAGTCGTGGTTCTGTTGCTTCTCACTGCTTACTGTCTTAAGGATTCTAAGACTCAGTCTCAGCGTTAGAATCCTTTCCTGGTGGGTAGACAGCAATCGCTGATGGATCCATCAGAGGTGGTATTCAAGATGAAACTGGTTTCCTGCCTTAGAACTCGTCATCCCCTGGGGCCCTTGTAGTTTCACATTTCTCCCAGAAGACTGGATCAGAGCCGATTGTGCCTACTCTCTTATGACATACTCTACTTTTTGGAGCAGCTTATCAGAGCTCTGTTTGAAGCCCTGTTCCTCTAGGACATATTACAAAGGAGGGTCGTGGCAACAAGGATGCCTTGGTCTTGCTCACTGAGAATCCCCAGCATTTAGCCCAGAACACAATAGGACCCAGTTATCTGTGAAGTTACAAGAATGAGTTTGGGGGTGACGGGTCTGCTCAGGAAGCAAGCCCTCCCCTTGTCTCCACGGGAGGGGTCCTGCGTTATGCTTTAGGAAAGAAAACTGCTTCCCTCCTTTTTTTGGATATTGTTAGAGTTTTGAAAGTCTTCTCTGAGTTTCTTCTCTGTGGGTTGCATCCGGTTTTCAAAGCCTGAGAAGTAGGGAGAATGGGAATGAGTGCTTCAGCCTGCAGAGGAGGCGGCTTCACGAGGGCTGGGCCTGGGGAGCTTTCACGTGCCATAGGAGCGGAGCCTGTGCTCCTGCCGCCTCCTCTGGCCCACGGCCGGTCCCCAGCAGCCTCGCTGGGCTGGAGCCACACTTTTTACTCATCTTCCCTCCTTGTCCCCCACCTCCAGCAGCTCCTGCCTGGTCTCCCCACTACCCCACCCCTAGAATTACTGGCCTGTATCCATGTAGCTATTTTCTTAGTTGCTTGGAGGGTCTGCTCCCCAGCCTGAAGGCTTACCTGAAAACTCTGGGCATATTTCTGGCCAGCTGGGGGAGGGAACTTGACTTGGCTTCCCCATCATTATTGGAAGGAAAGAAATGTTTTCAGATAAATATATCATGGGTCACTACAGGTGGCCTCTTACCCAGCCCTCACTTGACAGATGTGCAAACGGAGGTTCAGAGATTAGAGGCAGTGTCCCAGTGAGGAGACAGAAAGCTGGGCCCATTGCAGGCTGGCTCTAGGTGCTGGCATTGCACAGAGCTGTGGGCACGCAGAGGAGGGTGATCTCACAGGAGAATGGCGGGGGGCAGCAGGTCTGTGGGGTCAGGAAGGGGTGCTGTTCTCTCCTCCATTTAGTGTGGACTTCTTTGCCTTACCTCCAGACGTGTTCCTTGGGGTCCAGCCCTTTGATGTTGACTACACTACTGCCTCCATGGCCCCCTGTTCTAGCATCAACTTGCCATGTGCACCCTTGGGCGGTCCTTAAAAATGTGTGACGAGGCCGAAGAGCATTGAGCTGCTCATTTTTCTGTGGAAACCTTTTGCTCCATTTCTCTCGGCTGTGGCATTGACCCCTGGCTGGACTGGGGTGGTTTTTCCAACCCTGCCCTCTGGGATTTATGTGATAAATTATTCATTTCCCACCAACTGGATAGGTAGCATAATGCTAATGACAAATTTTTGAATAATTGATATGTTCCTATGATTTAAATGCTAAAGGTCAAAACCCCCCGACCCCTGATCTCCTGGCCGTCTAGCTCCCTTGTGTGTCTCTCTCTAAAGAGCTTCTGTACGTGTTGTTCAGTGGTTCTTAATAGAACCCATGAGAGATGGAGCAATAGGGATGACCCTGGGAAGCGTTTCCTAAGAGCAGCCATCAGAAGATGGGGTCAGAAAAGAGAAGCTGGCACGATACTTGGAGGTTTCCCAGAGGACTTGGATATGGTCCCTCCTTCCAGTGCTCAGCTACCGGTCTAGCCAGACAGGCAAGATACTGATGTGGAGACATGGACGTGCTAGAGGTGAAGGTCAAGTTCCTGGTGCAGCCTTCAGGAGCGCTGACCCAGAGAAGGGAGCCTGCAAGGGGCTTCTGTGGCGGGCGGGGCCTTGTGAAAGACCAGCCTGGGTCTTCCAGCTATGTGACTTTAGTTACTGTCTGCTGCCTCTCTTGGCCTCCTTGTTCTTCATCTATGAAACCTTGCTCTAGGGTTTTAAACTTTTTGTTCTTTGAACTTTAGTAATCTGAAGATACCCGTGGATCTCTTTAAATGCATACAGGACATGGCTGAGCACACACACACACATATGTAAATGAATTACATGGAAATAACTGCTAGCTTCCCCACTTGGTGGGTCGAGGTGAGTCCCATCACACAAGGACTCCTGCTCCAAGAGGGCCGGGACCAGGCTTCTATGAGCTATTCTGTGTCCAGGCCCTGGAGGACCAGTGCAGATGGGGCAGAATTCACTCCAGAGGTTGCTTTGTGAAGACTCCTGTATGAACAGTTCACCACCTCTGATAATTAGCTTCCCCTGTCTACACTAGCCTCCTCTCTTAATTGAGAATGAGCTGGTTTGTCCAGTATTCGGTTTCCAAAAGGTGGCAGCACCATCCCGGGAAACAGAATCGCAGCGACCGGGGTGGGAACTGCCTGCCTGTCCGCTGAGCAGCTCTCAGCCGGCCTGCAGGAGGACGTGCCCTGTGACACTCTCCTCCCTAGTCACCCAAATCTCAGCCTGGGAGGTGCACCCTGTCTTTGGTCTGGCTTCTGTTCCCTGTCCCGTGGTGAGGTCACCCTGCAAGGCTATTCTGAGGGCAGGAAGCCTCCCAGGTGCTTGGCTGGTCCCCACAAGCATCTCAGGACTGTTCTGTTCTCAGATGAGTAAGGAAGTTACGTTTAAGGAAAGGTGACCTTTCCCCCTCCTCTTTCTGGTGTTTGAGGTGGGGGTTCTGGAGGGAGGTGGGCATATTAAGCAATGGAGTCTTGGGTGGTCTAGGCCGAGGTTTAGGAAATGGCAACCCACTCCAGTATTTTTGCCTGGAAAATCCTATGGACAGAAGAGCCTGGCGGGCTACAGTCCATGGGGTCGCAAGAGTCAGATACTTAGTGACTAAACCGCCACATGTATGTATGTATGTATTTTTGGCTATGTTGCGTCTTCACTGCTGCTCGGGCACTCTCTGCGTGCAGGGTGTGGCGGTGTGTGGGCTTCTCGTTGCAGGGGCTTCTCCTGTGCAGAGCTCAGGCTCAGCAGTTGTGGTGTACAGGCTTAGTTGCCCGGTGTCATGCGGGATCTTCCCAGACTAGGGATCGAACCTGTGTCTATACGACACATTGGCAGGTGTATTCTTACCCACTGGACCACCAGGGAGGTCCCAGAGGTTTTTCTTTTCAAACAGTTGAACATTGGTTAAGGCAATATCAAGCACTCCAGTGGATCTGTTTAGGCCATGAAGCACTGCAGTGATTTTCAGCCCACCAGAGTCACTTCAGGTGCCTCAAGGCAGCCTTCAGCTGTCCCTCTGCTGTTAGTTCTGGGCTTGTGGGTGGCAGTAGCTGCTTCTGATGTACTGCTCGTCAAATGGGGAGGAGCCAGTACCTGAGCTGTAATTGAGGGAGTTGCTTTTTAAGAACTGGCTAGAATAGGAGATGCTGTGCAACAGAAGGAGGTCCGCAAGGCCTGGTTCAAATGTACGTCCTGCTGGTGAATACACTGGCCCTCGTCTTCAAATCTGTGCCTGTAGGCCTCACACCGTCTATAGGAAGAGTCACAGCTACACGTCATTCTCTAAACCACACCGCTTATCCTCCAGTTCCTCCATCTTCCTGTTTTCTCTCTTCCCACAGATGCACACCTACTCATACATTTGCATACCTACTCATACATTTGCATGTTCATTAAGGCAGATACACAAAGAGGAGAAAAACACCCCACTTTTTATTTATTCGTTTATTCCAAAACTATGTACTGTGCCCTTGGCATGCACAGACCCTATTTCCATGAGTTTAAGAATTCTATGTACAGAGGAGCCTGGGGGGCTACAGTCCACGGGGCTACAAAGTGTCGGACAAGACTGAGTGACTAACACTTTCGTGGTCTTCAGCCTCTGGGCCACAGGCCAGTATCTCCTGTCAGATACAGGCATTAGATTAGAAATAAAGTGCATGGTAAATGTAATGCGCTTTAATTATCTGGAAACTATCTCCCCCCATCCCTGGTCCATGGAAAAATTGTCTTCCATGAAATCGGTCTCTGGTCCCAAAAAGGTTGGGGACTACTGGTCTAGAGGGAGGAGACAGGCAGTGAGCAGATAAACGAAGGACCTGGAAGAGTGTCATGTGGAAGTGTGCTCTCGAGAGTATGTGAATGACACGTCCACATGCAAGGGTGTCACAGTGTGAGCGGGTGTCGCTCTGTGCAGGGTGAGCAAGGAACACTGGCCTGCCTGAGAAGTGACTTGTGTCAGATGTGGGGACCCTGGGGACATTGTGTCAAGGCCTCGGGGTAGGCCTGTACCTGGTGTATTTAAGGCGCAGAGAGACAGCAGGAAGGTGGGGTCCCCAGAGGCAGGGCTCAGAGCTAAAGGCCTCATTGCCTGGGGGGAGGATTTGAGATGAGATGCGTCCACTAGAGGTTCTAAGGGCGTGAGAGATGTGAAAAAGCACCTGAGACCCAACTGCCTGCCTGTCATTCCCATCAAGTGCACACACTGGCGCTTTGTTCTGGGGGTCTAGGTTAGGGGGATATACAGGATGGTGGCCAGAGCCGGCCAGCATTTGGGGGGCATTTGACTGTCTGCTTGGCACATGCTGACTGCTCACCATGTGGCCTCTTGAGTAAACCCTACAGCCATCATAGCAAGAGACAGCATTACCATCAGTGTATCCACAAGGATAACAAAGTGTGGGGTGGAGCCATTCACTCCCAGTCACCTGGCTGGAGGGGCAGAGCTGGGATTGGAGCCCCCGCCAGGCAGGTTCCCCCTGCTCTATCTGCCTTCCTGGAAATGGAGCCCTGGGCAGCTTTTTTGTTGTTGTCAATTTATCTTTATTACTTACTTAATATGTGTGAAGCATTGTCATAATTTGCATTTCTTTGACCATTACCGAGATTGAACAGTTTTTCCCATGTCTTTATTATTATTCTTATTCTTATTTCTTTACAGTTTTGTACATGCATGTATGCTAAGATGCTTCAGTTGTGTCTGGCTTTTTGTGACCCTGTGGACTGTAGCCCACCAGGCTTCTCTGTCCTTGGGATTTCCCAGGCAAGAATACTGGAGTGGGTTGCCATTTCCTACTCCAGGGGCTCTTCCTGACCCAGGGATCAAACTGTCATCTCTTGAGCCTCCTGCATTGGCAGGCGGGTTCTTTACCACTGGTGCCACCTGGGAAGCCCGGGTGCAACCAAGTGAATTGACTGTATCTACATACATTCTGAGTGGGCTCTGGGAGCTGGTGATGGACAGGGAGGCCTGGCGTGCTGCGATTCATGGGGTCACAAACTGAACATACATACCTGTGAAGTGCCCCTCCTTCTTGGCTCTACCCCCAGCCCACCCCGTGTCCCACCCATCTAAGTCACCACAGAGCTAGCTCAGAGATAGCAGGTCTCCACTAGCTATCTGTTTACACATGGCAGTCATATAAGTCAATCTCATTTTCCCAATTCTTCCCACCCCCAGCCCATGCTCTTCTCTTTGTCTATATCTCTATTCCTGCCCTGCAAATAGGTTCATTTGTGCCGTTTTATAGATTCTCTGTCCATGGGATTTTCCAGGCAAGAATACTGGAGTGGGTTGCCATTTTTTTCTCCAGGGGATCTTCCTGACCCTGGGATTGAGCCCAGGTCTCCTGCATTGGAGGCAGATTCTTTACCATCTGAGCCACCAGGGAAGCCCCTAGATTCCACATATATACGTTAATATATGATAGCTACTTTTTTCTTTCTGACTTACCTCACTCTGTATGACAGACTCTGGGCCCATCCACGTCTCTATGGATGACCCAGTTCTGTTCTTTTTTATGGCTGAGTAATATTCCATTGTATATATGTGCCGCATTTTTATCCATTCATCTGCTGATGGATATGTCTTTACTTTTTTTAATTGTGATAAAACATAACATAAATTTTATCATTTTAACCATTTTTAGGTGCATAGTTCAGTGGTTTAAGTACCTTCACACTGTCATGCAGTCATTACCACTATCCATTTCTAGAACTTTCTCACCACCCTACAAAAAAACTCTGTAGCCATCAAACAAGAACTCCCCTCCCCCATTCTCTCTTCCCCAGCCCCTGATAACCTTAAATCTACTTTCTGTGGCTGAGAACTTGCCTGATCTAAATATTTGATATGTGTAATATCATCCAGTATTTCTCCTTTTGTACCTGGCTTCTTTCATTCAGCGTAATGTCTTCAAGGTTCGTTCACGTTATAGCACGTCAGCTTTGTTCCTTTCTGTGGTTGAATAATGTCCCATTGTATGCATGGACCACATTGATGTATCCGTTCATCTGTTGATGGATATGGGTTTCCAGCCCATGGAGATAGGATCTTTCCAGCTACTTGCCTCCATTCTGGGGATGCTTTCTGAAGCCTGGAGAAGCTGTGTCTGCCTGGGGTGTGGGACGACAGCCACAGCATGGATGGCGATGGGGCCAAGCTTTTGAAGGTAACTCACCTTGGACTGTTTGAAAAGCACAGGGTGAACACTAATTGTTCCTGTGCTGCCACTAACTCTAATCTGATTTTCTTCCTGTCCACCCCATAGACTCAGCATTGAACAGGACTTCCAGAGTGGGCCCTACAGCGTTTGCTTCTAATCAGCACATCATCTTCTATAGATGGGAATTGACCTTGTTTTTGAAATTCCCCAGAGTAGCCACCTGGGAGCCCCAAGTCTCTGCTGGGAAACCTGGGCAGGCCACACCTTACTGGGCTCAGTTCCCCATCTGTAAAATAATGTAAAATCCCTTCTGCATGTGTGTGCAATCTCTTCAGTCATGTCCGACTCTTTGCAACCTCGTGGACTGTAGCTCACTAGGCTCCTGGAGAATCCAATGGATTCTCCAGGCAAGAATATTGGAGTGAGCTGCAATTTACTCCTCCAGGGGCTCTTCCTGACCCAGGGATCAAACCCATGTCTCCTGTGCCCTGTGCCCTGGCAGGCAGATTCTTTGCTACTGAACCAAGAAGCCCTTCTAAAACCCCTTCTAAGAGATTGCATATCCTTCCTGGACAGACAGATTAAAAAATACTTTTAAAATTAAAATCCAGTTTTCCCCTTGCTATTTGTACCTCAAGCCTGTCCCCTTCTCTTCTGTGAGAAGCACTGGTCAGCATGCCCCCCCAACCCCCGCCACCTCGTCATCCTGTATTTATTGCCCATGCCTGTGATGGTCCCTTGGCCTCTGGTTAAATGACAGAGTGGAGTTCCCAGGGTGTGAGCAGATGGATTGCAGCTCCTGTACCTGTTGGGTGTCTTTCTTTCTCTGTGACATTCAGCATGGCTGTTTGACAGGAACCCCATCCCTGTGGTGCCAGCCTTTCTCTGGAGGCCTGGCAGCTCTGAGGTGGCCTCAGGAGACTTTGGTTTCTGCCTCTCTGGATGAGCTGGCCCCCTCTCAGCACCAGGAAATAACGGATGCTGGCTGTCACCTGTTTGCTCCTCACCCGCCAGCCGTGCAAGAAGTGATAGTTCACGCTGCATCCACCTCCCCGAGCCCATTCACGGTCCTTTTCTTTTTTCAGAACAATCAACCTGAAGAACCCGGTACTGCAGCAGGTGCTGGAGAGGAAGAATGCGGTCCTGTGTGTCCTGACGCAGAAGATCGTGACGACGCAGAAGTGCGTGATATCTGAGCACGTCCAGATCGAGGAGAAGTGTGGTGGCATGGTGGGGATCCAGACCAAGACTGTGCAGGTGCGCGCCTGGCCCAGGAGGCGCTGGGCCCTCTGGGAGTGGGGTCTTCATTCATCAGGACTCTTGTAGGCAGTTCACAGAAATCCAAGTCAAATTGGTTTAAATGAGAAAGAACTGATTGGCTCCTGTAACTGAAACATTTGGAGTGATCTAGGAGACTTCGCTGGTGGCTCAGACGGTGAAGCATCTGCCTACAATGTGGGAGACCTGGGTTTGATCCCTGGGTCAGGAAGATCCCCTGGAGAAGGAAATAGCAACCCACTCCAGTACTCTTGCCTGGAAAATCCCATGGATAGAGGAGCCTGGTGGGCTGCAGTCTATGAGGTTGCAGAGTCAGACATGACTGGGCGACTTGACTTCACTTTACTTTATTCAGTCACTGCTGGATCCAGGACTTGAGAAGCTGGTGAGCTGCCTTCCCTGAAGGTGGAGTCCCTCTCATATAAGCCTGTGGGGTGGCAGCTCCTGGCTTTCATCCCACCTCATCCCTAGTGGAAAGAGTGCTTCAGGGCAGGAAGGCAGGCCCTGGACCATCTTGGGCCATGCCCATTCCTGAAGCAGACCCAAGACCAGGACAATGGGATGCTTAGATTGGCATACCGGGGTGAATCAGGTGCATTCCCCCTTCAAAAAATGGATCAAATGACCACTGGCAAGGCCAGCGCACAGATAACTCCTAGAGCCCCTAAGAATCAAAGTTTCAGAAATGAGGATTTTGAGATTAGCTGCCTTAAATCCCCAGTGGATTGAGTTAGGAAAGGTAAAGATCAGCACATGTATCTTTAATATACATAAACAGATGTTTCTGGATTAAGGTACAGTCCTACCAAGCTGATCCCTGAGCTTCAGTGGAACTGAACAGGAGGCTGTCACCCCAAACTGCCTCCCCTCCATAGTGCCTAATATTCTGCTCTTAGAAGTTTACTTCTTGGGGTAACTTTCAAATTATACTAGAAGACCCAGTAATATTATATTTAGAAGGAGATGGAGATTCAGGTCTGGAGCTGGACTCTCTCTGGGGTGGGCAGGCTGGACAGAGTGATGAGGTCTGATGGGAGATGGCTTTAGCTGGCCCTGCCAGTATTTCTGTCCACAGTGACCCCCACCAAAGGCCTGGAGCCTGCTGGGGTGTCCGGAGGTTGGTAGTCATCACACTCTGACCAGGATCAGGTTGCTATAAAGGCCTCTGATCTCTAGCATCTGAGCCATTTCTCATCCTCCCCAGGCCATGGTGGGCAAGTCAGATTTGTGACAGGGTCTGAAGGAGAGAGCTTTGCTGCTGACTCGGCATTTCCTGGCCATCCTTCCCTCCTCCTTGTGCCCCTTCCTTCCAGCCTCTCCCCAGTTTTATCTGATGGCACAGTGTGTCACATACCTGGTCTGGGAGGACATGCTCAGGGGATCTTGCTCTCAGCTAGGTTCTCCTAGTCAGACTCTTACCATTGATGATTTTCTTAGGATTTCAAAGTTGTTTCCATAATCCTCCATGAGAGAAATGGGAAGTTGACTTATTATCTTCTTTACTCAGCACCACAGACCTAACTGTACTATCTCCCAACCTCTGGATTCTTGCCTTTGTGCTACAGGTTGGCCACTGACTTTAGAATATGTGTAGGACATCATGAAGCCGACAAGGATTAAATCCTGGCCCCTGCTGGCTCGTTCTCCTTTCCCCCCAGTTCTGAGGGCATTTTCCCAGCACTTCTTGGGCACAGGGCCTAGGCTGGCTACATGGGAGGCAGGAGAAGGCTGGGGGAGCCTGAGCGCACAGGTGGGAGCATGCACCCTTCTGCAGGTGTCAGTGATGGAGGATGGGAACATCATCAAGGACAGCAACGTGGTGCTGGAGATCCCAGCTCCCACCACCATTGCCTACAGCGTCATCGAGCTGTACGTGAGGGCGGACGGCCAGTTCGGTGAGTGTGCCTCAGCTTGGGGCTCTGGAGGTGGGTTGAGTCATCAAGGAGGGATACCCCATTTTACCCTGAGGCTCGTCTCGTAGAGGATCCCTTGCTGCTCTGGGGATGAGAGGAAAGAGCTATCAGAAGAGTCGGGGGATGTCCCACGGCAAGTGAGATGGCAGGGCGTGGTTGGAGGGTATTGGTGCAGGATGTCCACATGGGGCGTGTGTTTCACATACAGGGCACAGAGGGAAGAACGTGAGCTCTGTGTTGGAGTAGACTGGGCCATCAGCCCGAGTGCCATGGGGTCCTATGAGGTCTCAGGCAGCTAGCTGAAGCCTGATGAGCTTCGGCTTCCTATGTCTGGGAGAGGAAAGACATTCCCCACAGGGCTGCCGTGAAGAGCAAGTTAGATGAGGTGTGTGAAGTGCCTGGAACATTGGTGGCTTATTAAGTACTCACCTTAGCTATTATAATACTGTCATCATCCTAATTATCTTACCTCCCTTCCCCCAGCATGAAGCCCCAAAAGCTGTATTTGACCTTTGTGTCTGATCACCAGTGTGTTCAAAGCGGGAAGTTCACTGTGTCACTTGAAGAAAATAAGGCTTTAGTAGCTGGTGTGACTAATGCTGTTAGGTGCTCAGGGCTCTTCTCTTAACACTCTTTTCAAGAGGTTGTGGGAGCCCAAGAAAACTGACTGCTTCTTGAGGACAGAAGTGAATATATATAACATCATAAATAATTAACTTTTTAAGGTATGGTCATATTATTGTAGCTTTGTTTATGAAGAGTCGTCTTAGTTTTTAGAGATATACAGTGACCTCCTCACAGGTGAAAAGAAACTGTGGCTTGCTTCAGACATGGTGGGGAGCGCAGCGTGAGTGTGAGGGTGGAGGTGACGGGGGCGGCCACGGCTGCTCAGTGTCTGTGTGGAGCCTCTCTGCACGACTCTCGCCATCCTCGTGCACTTTCAGTTTTCCATGGTGAGAGCGCAGTGAGGGTGTGCTCGGACGGGCCGTGCACATCCACAGCTGCCTCTTGCCCTCCCCCGATTGTTTTCTGTCCGGTGGGGGGACCAGGCCAGGGATGAGGGGTTCTGCCGGGACTCAGGCTTCAGCCCTCACTCGGCCACTTGAGGAATCACGGTCCAGCTTCCACGGGCTCTCAGATCGCTGACTGTCCTGATGGGACGGTAGACAAGTGGGCATGTGAGGCGCATGGGGCACTGTCACTGAGCCTCCCTCTTTCACACACAGAGCATTCTGTGTTTCAGGGGGGTGACGAAAAGTGAGGCTGCCAGTTGTAGGAAGCTGGTCCAGGGGTTGGTCAGGGATGCACGGGGTACCAGGAATACCAAGAACTGTGATCGGCATGAACCATAGGTCCATGGTTCCAGTGTAGGTCCATGTCTGTGCCATCCCAGACATGATTATTATTCTGTTCTTTCTGTTTGCAGGACTCTGTCCACTGAACACACTGCCTCATTAGATTAAGTTCTCCCTTCGGCTTTTCTCATAGGGCTCCCCTCTTAGCTCAGTCGGTAAAGAATCCGCCTGCAATGCAGGAGACCCCGGTTCGATTCTTGGGTGGGGAAGATTCGCTGGAGAAGAGATAGGCTACCCACCCCAGTATTCTTGGGCTTCCCTTGTGGCTCAGCTGGTAAAGAATCTGCCTGTAGTGTGGGAGACCTGGGTTCAATCCCTGAGTTGGGAAGATCCCCTGGAGAAGGGAAAGACTACCCACTCCAGAATTCTGGCCTGGAGAATTCCATGGACTGTATAGTCTACGGCATCCAGCGGCAAAGAGTTGGACAGGACTGAGTGACTTTCACTTTCACTTTTCAGCTTTTGTTACCAGCATGTGATATGCCATGTCATCACAGGGGCCCACAGGGGCTTGTGTGACTCCAGCCCTGGCCACTGAGGCCTTGGTTATCCCGTGCAGATGGACTGGTGGTGGGGGTGTCACTTTTGTCAGGCCTTTTGGAAGCTTGGCCTTCATGGAAGATGCCCATGAGGGTTCTGAGAACCCTTTGGTTTGGGGACCCTCGGGAGCCCCTCCCTGTTCCTCTGAGGAGGTGTCCATGCTCTGCCCTGTTGGTGGCCACCCGACAGGGGGTTTTTCTTTTCTCAGATGGGGTTGGAAAGACAGTTTGCCTGGGGAAGCTCTCCTGTTTGCATTTCCATTTTCAAGCCTTTCATCTTGGCTTGCTTCCTCTGTCTTGAAAATAAACTCCTCTTTGTGCTGCTGAGCAGAGGTGCCATGGGGAGTTCTCAGGGTTCCTCAGGCTCACTTCTTATACCCCAGCCTTCTCCCGCCGCCTGCCCTGCCTGTGCAGCGAGTTGGTCAGGCTCTTGTTCTGTGCCACTCACTGATTTTTAAGCCAGTTCTGCTTATTTTTCCCATCTGTGTTTTTTGTTGCTCTTCCTGCACAACGTTCTAATCTGGTTTCATAAACAGCCCTGCAGGCGCTGCTCTGACCTTAAAGAGGCTGTCTGATCTCTCCTCCCACCTTTAGGGTGTGAGTACATTTGACAACCCTCCTGTCTTTTGAAACTTTGCCAGGAGGTTACTCCCTCTGTGTCCTTTGGGGGAGGCATCAGTGGGCCCGTCTTTGCCAAGGGGTTACTTCAGCCATGACCCCTCTCTTTGGCAACAGCTCCCCTCTTATGTGGCCAATCAGAAACATCATGTTCTCGTCTTGAATTTTAGTCTTTGCTTTGTAGAATTAAGCATTTACCAGTGTCCTTTCAGCATGAACTATTTTTTAAAAAAACTTTTTATCTTGTATTAGGGTATAGCCAATTAACAATGTCGTGATAGTTTCAGGTGGACAGCAAAGGGACACAGACATACACGTGTATGTATCCATTCTCCCCCAAACTTTCTTCCCACCCAGCCTGCCACATAATGTTGAGCAGAGTTCTCTGTGCTATATAGTAGGTCCTTGTTGGTTATGCATTTTAAATATAGCAATGTCAGCATGAACTTACTGGGCACATGTGGACGAGAACCTGTGCTTTCCACCCTACTGGGTCTGTGCACTTCTCTGCAGGTCCAGAGGCTGGTATCAACATCCCCTGCCCTGTTCCCATCACAGGTTTTTATCTGGCTCCTCTGCTTCGAATCTTCCCCATTTTTAGCAGTGTAGCTAATGTGATTATTTAAAAATATATGTTTGGTCATTTCACTCACCTGCTTGAATGCCCTTCTGAGGCACTCTGTCCTCAGCTAAAGTCTGCACTCCTAGCCACGTTGTGTCCAGCCTTCCCGCTCCTCTCCAGCGCCTCCAGAGTTAACCTACCATCTCGGAACTCTCCACTCTTGCCTATTGTGAGCCTTTGTTTGGAGAGTGCCCCCTTCTTCTTGGCCCAGCTACTTCCTACCAGGCTTCAGGGGGCTACTTAGTCACCGCTTCATGCAAGAAGTTCTTTCTCCATCCACTGGTTCTTTCTCAGCACCTGCCAGTCTGGCTTCAGTGACCCCCTCCACCTTTCCCACTTGTATCTCACTCACTGTCAAAGCCTCGGTTGTAGTCCTTTTGAATCTCTGGCTCCGTGCAGCATGTCCGATGCTGCCGAGTGAAGGAGTTGGTACTGCCCTCAAAGGAGCTGTGCGCATGAAAAGGAAGAGCACTGCTGGGGCTGTGGACTCCCCAAATACAGCTGGGCCCACAGGGCTCTGGGCAGCATTTGAGGCTGTGTTGTGGTCCTTGTTCTTGGACAGCATGACCTGGGGGTCAGTTCACACTTGCCGACCTTGGTGCCTGGTGTAGAGGGTGGAGTGAGCCGGGGGCACCCTGGATGCCCAGGAGTGTGGGTAGGTTGAGTGAGTAAGTGAAAGCTCGTTTCATTTGTCAGTTGACGACTATCCTGTCTTATGGATGTCATTAGTGCCCACACCAGTTCAAAATGTGTTAATACTCACACCTTCTACATGTCATGCAAGTACTAGGCTCAGCCACATTCTCATTCCATAGCCTGTACACAGATGATTAAATAGAAGCATGAAAAGAATGTGCATTTTTAAAATGTTTTATTGAAGTGCAGTTGCTCTACAATGTTGTTAGCTTCAGGTGCTTTCTAATAAGCAGATTCCTGCTCCCATCCATGATCTACTGAGACCTGCACTCCCTGAGAATATGATTTTTTTAAAAACATTTTTCCTCTGTTCATGTGTATATGTATTCATTTTAAATTTTTATTTGAGTGTAGTTGATTTACCATGTTAAGTTTCAGGTGTACAACGAAGTGATTCAATTATACATAAATCCATTCTTTTTTTAGATTCCTTTCCCATATATGTCATGACAGAGTACTGAGTAGAGTTACCTGTGCTATAGAGTGGGTTCTTATTAGTTACCTGTTTTATATATAGTAGTCACCATATGCCGATCCCAATCTTCCAGTTTATCCCCTCCCATCGTTTTCTCCCGTTAACCATAAAATTTTCTGTATCTGTAACTCTATTTATGTTTTGTAAATAAGTTCATTTGTACCATTTTAAAAGATTTTACATATAAGCAAATTATCATATATGTCTTTCTCTGACTTCACTTGTCAGTATTTCTCTTTCTCTGACTTCGCTCAGTATGACAGTCTCTAGGTCCATTCATGCTGCTGCAAACGGCATTATTTTATTGTTAACGCCTGAGAAATACTCCATTGTGCATATGTACTACATCTTTCTCTGTTCCTCAGCTGATGGACATTTAGGTTGCTTCCATGTCTTGACTATTGTAGATAGTGTGAGGGTGCCTCTATCTACTCAAATTATGGTTTTCTCTTGCTATGTGGCCGGGAGTGGGACTGCTCGATCTTATGGTAGTTTTATTTTTACTTTTTTAAGGAACCTCCATAATGGTTGTACCAGTTTACATTCCCACCAACAGTGTAGAAGGGTTCCCTTTTCTCCACACACTCCTGTGCGTTGTTTGTAGATTTTTTGATGACGACTACTCGGACCAGTGTGAGGTGATGTCTCATTATAGTTTTGATTTGCATCTCTAATAATCAGTGATGGTGAACATCTTTCACTTGCCTACTGGCCATCTGTATGTCTTCTTTGGATAAATGTCTATTTAGATCTCCTGCCTATTTTTTGATTGGGTCATTTTGTTGTTGTTACTGAGCTGCGTTGAGGTGTCTGTGTTTTGGAGATTCTTTGTTGGTGACTTCATTTGCAAATATTTTCTCCCATTCTGAGGGTTGTCTTTTCATTTTGTTTATGATTTTCTTCGCTGTGCAAAAGCTTTTAAGATTAATTGGATCTCATTTGTTGTTTTTAATTTTCATTTCCCTTAACAGGTGGGTCAGAAAGAGAATCCTCATTCTTAAGTTCACACACTGTTTTTGCTTAGCAAGAACACACCATTGCATTTTACCTACAACTTAGTTACCCTAGTTGGGCTCTCAAATGTGAAAGTATTTAAGGAGCATTTCTATTATTTTAAAAAACTTTTTATTTTGGGAAATTACACACATGTTCAGAAGTACAGATAATAATATAATGAACCCTATGTACCTACTACCATCCAGCTTCATTAACTTGGACAATTCATGTTTCATCTATAAGTTCCCCACCTCCCTGCATCCCTACTCAAATTGTTTTGAAGCAAATCATAGGCATTATATATTTTTGTTTATAAATATGGAAACATCCCTAAAAGATAAGGCTTTTAAAAAGACTAATTTTCCTTCATATGGATTCATGTAGAATATATTCTTTTGTGTCTGGATTTTCTCACTCTATATAAGTTTCATTCATATAATCGCAGTAAAAACTTTACTACTTGTTAATGAAGAAAAATTGACTCTCCAGGAGCCATGTAATCACTTGTGCACCTAAATATATTGTCAATAATTCTGTAATATCTGTTCAGTCAGATCAGATTTATCAATCAAATTCAAATTTCCTCACTTATATATCATGGGTTGTTTGTTGGAGTTGGTTTGTTCCACTCAGGCTAAGGAAATACTTCTGATAATTGGAAGATTGCTTCCTGCCTGTTCAGAGAGCCTTATGTTAGGAATGACCATTTCTCTGGCATTTGTAGGAAGTGGCTGAACTTTGGTCAAACAGCTTAACATGTACGAAGTGGGTTTATGGGGAAGAGGATGAATGTGCCTCCCTGCCCTCTTGACTTAGGTAAAGCTGGGATTGGGATGTGTCAGTGAGGCTGACCCTTCTGCCTGGCTTGTCCTTTTCTCCTCCATTACAGAATTCTGCCTCCTACAAGGGAAGCATGGTGGCTTTCAGCAGGAAACGAGAAGCAACTCTGTCTTGCTGGACCCCCTGCCCTTCCGAGAGTTTGCGTTCTGGGACATGCCGGATGCCGGGCAAAGGCTGTCTGCCCAGGATAAGCCACTGAGTGTTTTAAAACAAGGTACTGTCACAGGATGGGGCATGGTGAGGTGATGGGCAGTTGACCGCTCTGCCCCTAGAAGTGGTGTGCCCTTCAAGAGGGCTGATTCCCCAGAGATTCATGGAAAACATCCGAGAACAGAGAAGATGGTGCTCGACTCAGTTCTGGTTCTCAGCAGGACCCACCTTGGTCACCTAGGGAACCTCTGGTCTGGGATGGTCCGTTTTAAGGAAGCGGTGGGAGGCTGAGGAGGGCAAGCGTCAGGGGCCTAGTATTTTCTTTCATTTGAACCATGGCAGTCTTGCTGACTACCAAGAAGAGCTAGTCAGCAGCGAGGAGAGAGAACCCAAGTTTTGCATCTGTTTCATTTATTCCAGGCTTCATCGCCAAGATAAGCAATGCTTTGTCAGCACTGCAAAATAAAATGCTCTCTTGGAGGCCCATATCCGCGTGGCATGAAGCCGTATGTTGCCGAGGCATCCAGCGACGAGGAGGGCAGGACGTGTGACGTGCCTGCAGCAGTTCCTTTGCTCTCCACAGCACTCTGTGTTTTAAAAAGTTTTTGTGGGGGAGTAGGGTGGGAATTAGTAGGAGTACAGTATATGGTAGAAAAGGAGATGGGCAAGGAAAAAGAGAAATGAATAATTAAGTAACAGTGACTTTCACTTCCACTTTACTGAAGACAGCTAGGAGCAGCTCAGAATCTCTGGCTTGGAGGGTAGAAGAGAGACTCATCAATGGGGCTTCAGTGAGTCCCAAACCAGAAGATATATGCTTTTGTTTCTGTAGCAAAAATGTCAGTATTGACAGAATTGGCAGTGAAGGCCCACTGTTAAGGCTTTCTAATCTAATGCCAGGGCTGCAGGCCTCCTCCTGATATTTGGGTGTGATTTTCAGCTGCCACTTACGATTAGAACCACTGCAGCCTTAACTGCATGCACTGCAGGGAAGTGACAAGACAGGATGAGCTTTCTTATAATTTCCTTTCCCATTAGCCTACCCTGCCAGCCTGGGGGGAAGTAAGGAGGCTGGGTGGTTTAGGTGGGAATAGGGTGGGGGCCCGCTTCTGTGCCCTTAAACTCTAGAGCGGCCAGGACAGCATTTCTATCCAGGCCGGGGTGGACCAAATTAGGTTATAGGGCAGTTTTTCAG
Source organism: Ovis canadensis (assembly GCF_042477335.2). Lineage (NCBI taxonomy): Eukaryota > Metazoa > Chordata > Mammalia > Artiodactyla > Bovidae > Ovis > Ovis canadensis. Next base: position 86,033,204 of record NC_091248.1, read on the forward strand.
TATAACTGTTGTTGGAATTTGACATCAGCAGAGGTGGTACATTTATGTATTGCTATCCATCCCTGTATATGGAAGCTTTGGGTTATCAAATCTTTTTTTCAAATTCCCACTGGGCTTAAGTTACTAGAAGCTTCTGACTGTCTTAAAAAAGGAAGTTTCTAAGGGGAGAGGCTCAGTCATCCTGAAGAGGGTGTTGAGTGATCCAGCTGGGGTTCTAACCCATTCTCCAGGACAGGTGAAGAAGAATGGGGAAAGTGGCTACCTTGTGTTTGCCTAATGAAAATTATGCCAGCCCCTTGAAAAGCAAAGTACATCATGAGAAAGGCTGGGCTGGAAGAAGCAAAAGCTGGAATCAAGATTGCCAGAAATATCAATAACCTCAGATATGCAGATGATACCACCCTTATGGCAGAAACTGAAGAACTAAAGAGTCTCTTGATGAAAGTAAAAAAGGAGAGTGAAAAAGTTGGCTTAAAGCTCAACATTCAGAAAACTAAGATCATGGCATCTGGTCCCATCACTTCATGCAGATGGATGGGGAAACAGTGGCAGACTTTTATTTTTCTGGGCTCCAAAATCACTGCAGATGGTGACTGCAGCCATGAAATTAAAAGATGCTTACTCCTTGGAAGGAAAGTTATGACCAACCTAGACAGCATATTAAAAAGCAGAGACGTTACTTTGCCAACAAAGGTCCGTCTAGTCAAGGCTATGGTTTTTCCTGTGGTCATGTATGGATGTGAGAGTTGGCCCATAAAGAAAGCTGAGCACAGAGGAATTGATGCTTTTGAACTGTGGTGTTGGAAAAGACTCTTAAGAGTCCCTTGGACTGCAAGGAGATCCAACCAGTCCATCCTAAAGGAAATCAGTCCTGGGTGTTCACTGGAAGGACTGAAGGTGAAACTCCAATACTTTGGCCACCTGATGCAGAGAGCTGACTCCTTTGAAAAGACCCTGATGCTGGGAAAGATTGAGGGCAGGAGGAGAAGAGGACGACAGAATATGAGATGGTTAGATGGCATCACCGACTCATTGGACATGGGTTTGGGTGAACTCCAGGAGTTGGTGATGGACAGGGAGGCCTGGCGTGCTGCGGTTCATGGGGTCGCAAAGAGTTGGACACGACTGAGCGACTGAACTGAAAAGCATGCATTTCATGTTAAAGGACACAAAATCTGCAGTGTATTGGAAAGATATGAAAAATAATGCATTTTGGCATTTGTGTGGCTCTGAAGCTTTATAAAAGTCTTCACTGATATTTGGTAATTTAGACTTGATAATTTAATAATGATTGCAAATGACTTTTTCAGGAAATTGATTAGACTTAATTACTGTTTAATGAGTCATCAGGAAAAAGTCTGAGACAAAACTTGGCTTCCCTCTTTTCTGTCTCCCTGTCCTCCCTTTCCTTCCCTCCTCCTTTCTTCAATAGTCTGGTTAGTGAAAAACACACAGGGTGGTATTTAACACTCTTTATTTCTGAGTTCTACTATTGACTGTGCAGCTGGAAGTGTCTATGAAAGAACAGAGGACAGTTCTCTCTGAAAAGCCTGAGTTGCTGGCCCTAGTTCTGGGGTAAGTCATGAGACCTGGTGTGCTCTGGTGTGTTCACAGCCACTCTGCTCTTAGAGAGGAATTTCCGTCCCTTCATGGAGTTGCCCAAGCAGCAACAGACAGCCCTGAATGACGTCCTCCAGGCGGTCCTGTTGGATGAAGAATTACTGGTGGTCCTGGAACAAGTGGTAAGACTGGAGACACTTCAATCTGGGCTAGGTCTCTTGCAATAAGAGACCTTGAGCTGGGGTAAAATTGTGTTTGAAATTTCTTCACCTCCTTTTAATCTTAAAGCTTCTTTTGTTCCTAGTCCCAGCCCCCTTAGTTTTCTAACTGTAGAAGGGTAGCTGAGGTGCAGAGTAGAAGGGTGTATTAATTTCCTAGTGTTGCTGTGACAAGTTACCACAAATGGCAATGTATTTCCTTACAGTTCTGGAGGCCACAAGTCTAAAGTCAAGGTGTCATCAGGGCTTTGCTTCCCACAGACTCTAGCAGAGAATCCTTGTGTGCCTGCTCCAGCTCTGGGGGGCTCCTGGCATCCCTTTGCTTGTGGCCACATCGCTTGAGTCTCCTTTTCTGTCTCTTAATGGACACCCACCACTGGATTTTGGGTCCACTCCAGTCTAGGGTGATCTTGCGATTTACCTTAACTACATCTGCAAGAACTTCAAATAGGGTCTTACTGTGAAGCTCTGGGTGGACCTATATTTGGGGACACTGGTAAGGAAGCCACCTGTCAATGCAGGAGACAAGAGACACGGGTTTGAGCCCTGGGTTGGGAAGATCCCCTGGAGGGGAGGGCCTGGCAACCAACTCCAGTATTACTACCTGGAGAATCCCATGAACAAAGGAGCCTGGTGGGCTATAGTCCATAGGGTCGCAAAGAGTTAGACATGACGGAAGTGAATTAGCATGTATGAATGCTCCAGCTCACTGGGAGGGTTGTATGTCCTGAAGGCAGAGGCTGGGTTGTGCCCAGCTTCACCTCTGGCTTTACTACATCTCTCTCTCTCCCCAACCACCCCCACCCCTCCACCTCATCCCACAGTGTGATGACATAGTCAGCAGCCTGTCACCCTCACTGGTGGCTCTGGGGGAGCTGAAGCTGTCACAGCAGCACAACCTCACGACCTTCCTGCGGCTGGCGGGGTGCAGTGTGCAGGGCGAGCGTCCAGGCTCAGAGGATGTTGTCCACAACCAGAAACTCTTCTCTACAGCCTACTTCTTGGTCAGTGCGCTAGCAGGTATGGATCAAAAAAAAAAAAAAAGGGAGGAAATGCGCTTGCCTTGAAATTGCTTTGCTTACTGTGTGGGAAATTTGGCACATAAGGTTCCCACCTTTTCAAGCAGTGCAGGGAAGATAAGCAGGAGAGTTTACAGGACTGCCATGAAGTCATGGACTTGCTGCTAGCCTCCTCCACTCTCTTGGAGAGGACTTTCTTTCCTCTCCCAGGGAGGGCTGTCTGCAGGCACACCCCCTCACCCAGACAGGAAACCACTTCCCCAGACAGCCTGTGATTCACACTTGAAAGCCACTGCCACTCAGCATTGCCAGGCATCATTTGGCAACTGCTATCTTCCCCGGTGTTTTGGTCCTTCTCATCCTCTCGTTCCTCTTTGCAAACTTATGGCCCTATCCTGAGTGCAGCATCGTGGCCATGAGGGCAGGGAGGCTGCAAAGAGCATCCCAAAGCACCAGGATGCTGAGCCCAGCACCTTCACAAGCTCCACACCCATCCTGGCCATCCAGTTACTAGTGAGCTGTGGAGCCCACCCTACACTTCTGTACCAACTCCCACCCAGAGGAATGCAGCATGCCAGAGGGTCTGTGGTACCAGAACGAGGTCTTCCTGTATGAGGAATCTGTCTGCACCGGGTCTTTGTTGCAGCATGTAAGATCTTTAGTTGAGGCATAAGATCCTTAGTTCCCTGACCAGGGATTTAACCTGGGTCCCCTGCATTGGGAGTTTGGAGTCTGAGCCACTGGACCACCAGGGAAGTCCTGGAAGCTGGACTTTACTTCTTAGAGAGGCAAGAGCTGACAAACTAGCCCAATCTTAGTCCCTGCAACTTTTCAAGGTGGATGTTGAATTCCTGATACATTTCAAGAGTTCCTCCTTAGCATCGCCCTAGAACAAAAGCCCAGGAATCTTCAGTTTTTGAATAACGAGAGCAAATGCCTCTTCCAGCTCTATATGCCAATGAATGTATGCTCTATATCTTATTCCATGTCACGGGTAAATGTTTTGACTGGGATTGGATATAAGATGAGAGCCCTGTGGAACTCCACTAGAGACCTTTCCCCCAATGTTAATCATTATATAAGAGAGTCTAAAAACAGGCATTCTATCAGGAGCTGATCTACAGGCCAGAGTTCTCTGGCTTTTGAGAAGCCATTCCTTCACAATTTACCTTGACTTCTGTATGTTGGGAGGTTTTTGATTACACTGATTTCAGTCTACCTAGTGGAAATTAGTCTTTTCAGATTTTCTATTTCTTTCTGATTCAGTGCTGGTGAGTGGTATGTTTTTAGGAGTTTATTCATTTCTTCTAGGTTGTCCATAGTACTCTCTTATGATCTCTTGTATTTCTGGGGAACTGGTTGTAACATCTACACGTTCATTTCTGATTTTATTTGAGGCATCTCATTTTCTTGGCAAATCTAGCCAAATGTTTGTTAATTTATCTTTTCAAAGAACTAGCTATTCATTTCATTGATTTTTAAAAAAGATCTATTAGTCTGTTTTTAATTTCCACCCTGATCTTAGTGATGTCCTTCTCTCTACTAACTCTGGGTTTCATTTGTTCCTTCTGAGGTATAAAGTTAGGTTGTTTGAGACTTTTCTTGTTTCCTGAGGTACCATTTATTGCTGTGAGCTCTCCTCTTAGAACTGCCTTTGCTGCATCACATAAATTCTGATGTGCTGCATTTCCATTTGTCTAAAGGTGTTTTCGAGCCATTCTTTCCTTATTGGTTTTCTGTCTGGATGATCTAGCCGTTGATGAAAGTGGAGTATTAAAGCCCCCTGCTGCCCACGTCTCCTTCTAGGCCTGTTTCCTTCTGTATTCAGGTGCTCCTACGTGCATGCACATGTGTGTGCTCAGCTGCATTTGACTATTTTGCGAGCCCGTGGGCTGCAGCCCACCAGGCTCCTCTGTCCATGGGATTTTCCAGGCAAGAATACTGGAGTGGAGTGCCATTTCCCCAGGGGATCTTCCTGACCCAGGAATTGAACCTGCAGATTCTTTACCGCTGAGCCAAAAGGTAAAGAATAACAGATGTGTAAACAGTTGAAGTGTTATATCCTCCTGTTGGCTTGACCCCTTTATCACTGCGTAGTGCTCTTCTCTGTCTCTCATTAAAGTCTGTTTATGATATACAGATGGCCTAGTAACCCTAATTTTCTTTTGGTTTGCATGGACTATCTTTCCTTCCCTTTTGTTTTCAGTCTGTGTATGTCCTCATATCTGAAATGAGTCTCCCACAGGCGGTATAATGGTTTTTTTTTAAAATTTATCCATTTAGCAACTCTGAACTAAATTCTCCAATCAAAAGACCATTACATTTAAAGTGATTACTGACAGATGTGTACTCACTGCCATTTCGTTAATTATTTAGCGACTCTGGCAGTTCTTCTGTTCCTTTCTTCTCTTGCTCTCCTCCTCTGTGACTTGATTTTCTGTAGTGATATGCTTAGATCCCTTCTCATTTTTTTTGGTGGTTACCATGAGGATTACATGCCAACTTAAGACTGTTATACATACTACGTCGGTAACAACTTAAGTTTAAACACATCCTAAAGCTCTACATTTTACTTTCCTCTCCTGCCGTTTTATGGTTTTGATGTCACAAATCGTGTCTTTTCATCTTGCATATCCCTTAAGAAATTATTATATTTTTACTGCTTTTGTCATTTAACCTCATACTAGTTTTGTAGGTGATTAATTTACCCTTGCAACATTAGATTATTATGAATTTTACTATATATTTACCTTTACCAGTGAGATTTATTTTTATATGTTTTCTTATTACTAATTAGTACTCTTTCATTACAGCTTAAACAGGTTCCTTCAACTTGTCTTGCAAGGTTGGTCTAGTGATGAATTCCTTCAGTTTTTGCTTGTCTGGAAAGTTCTCTCCCCTTCAATTCTGAATGACAGCTTTATCAGGTAGAATATTCTTGGTTGCAAGTGTTTTTTTTTCTTTCAGTACTTTCACTATATCATACCACTGCCTTCTAGGTTGCAAAGTTTCTACTGAAAAACCTAATCTGCTGATAGCCATGTGGAGGGGTTCCCTTGTAACTGTTTCTCGCTGCTTTCAAGGTTCTCTCCTTGTCTTTAAGTTTTGACATTTTAATGTGGCCTGGGTCTCCTGGATCTGAGTGTTTGTCTTCCCCACGTTAGGAGAGTTTTCAGCCCTTTTTCTTCTTCTGGTATCCCTATAGTGCAAATGTTGGTTTGCTAGATGGTGTAGCACAGTTTCTTAAGCCGTGTTCGCAAAAAGATGCTGCTCTGATTGGGTGAAGTCCACTGCTTTGTCTTTTGAGTTCAGTGATCTTGTCTTCTACTTCCTCTAGTGTCTGTTTTGGTTCAGGTATTGAATTCTTCATTTCTGTGACTTAATATTTGGTATTTTCCTATATTTTCCATTTCTTTGTTGAAGTTCTCACAGTGTTCATCTGTTCTTCTTCCAAGCTTGTTAATCCACTTTATGATCATAAAGCTGCTTTTTGAACCCTTTAGTAGGTAAATCACTTATATTCTTTTCATTCAGGACCTTTTTTGAGATTTTTATCTTGTTCTGTTTGGGACATTTTTCTGTTTCTTCATTTTCCTTGATTTTCTGTGTGTGTTTCCACGCATAAAACAGTCACCTCTCACAGTCTTGAGGGAGTGGTCTCTTGTAAGAAAGAACCTTATTGTTCAACCTTGCCCTAGCTCTCTGTTGTTTCTCAAACCTCTGTGATTGTTCAAGCAGCTTATTTTTAGTGGCTCCCAAGAGTTGAGGGTTTGTCAACACCTGTCAGTGTCTCAGAGAGGGGCTCAGTCAGCACCCAGATTCAGGCTGGTTAGAGGCCAGACCTTCAGGCAGCAGCTTTCAAAGTATATAAATATATATATAGACCACAAGTGTAAATCCCACGAGCCAGAGCCTGGTGACCTGGAAATGCCATCTGGGTGGCAGTCACAAAAATCACAAGTTCCTTTCCAGCAGATGTCAGCACCCTGGAATGAGGCAGATAGAACATAAAGGGTGGGGTTCAGACCCTCCACCACAGAGAGAAGCTCGGGTTTTGAGTTCCCTCCTGTGTGTGGGTCGTGGTACCAGAAGTGCAGTTCGCAGGGAGATTGTGCTCTGCCTCTCCTCCCTGCTGTCGTGGGGTTTTCTTCCTAGCTCACCTGATGTGTAGGGAGTCGCTCAGGCAGTTTGGGTTTTTCTCAGAGGAAACTCTTCAATGTGCTGCTGTAGATTCAGTCTGTTTGTGGGAGGTGGTGAGTTCTGGATCTTCCCATGGTGCTGTCTTGGACCTGCCTCCTTGTCCTTGTTTAAAGCACTCAGCATCTGGCTGGTCTCCTGGAACACGTTCTCCACCATTCTGTGACCTTAGCATGAACTTCCCAGGTCTCATCTGTTAAATACTTAGAATATGAAAGATCAAAAGTCATTTCAATTCCAGAAACAACTGAAGAAGCCTCTACTGTGTTTCAGGCACTGCCAGATGCTGAGGTAGGAGAAAAATCAACATCCCTACCCTCAAGGGAATTAATCAAGGGAAGTAGTCGTAAAATCAGATAGTAGGCTTCTCACGTGGTGCTGGTGATAAAGAACCTACCTGCCAGTGTGGGAGACCCAAGAGATGTGGGTTCAATCCTTGGGTCAGAAAGATCCCCTGGAGAAGGGTATGGCAACCCACTCCAGTATTGTTGCTTGGAGAATCCCATGGGCAGAGGAGCCTGGCAGGCTACAGTCCATAGGGTTGCAAAGAGTTGGACACGAGGGCCTAAGTGCTGAGTTGCTTCAGTCAAACTCTGCAAAGCAGATGCTATTTCTTCATCCCTATGTTCTCAGCCAGGTTCAGGGTAGGAAATGACCACTGAGTAACACGGAAATAAAGTATTTCCAGGAATAAGGGATGATGATGATTACAGGAATCACCTGAAAAGTGAGGCGATGGAAACATGAACAGGTAGATGACCGTGACAGTAGCTCAGCCAGGACCTCATGTTCCAGGTGACTGTGTTCCTGCCCTTCACAGCTGTGGGGGTCTTTCCACAAGGCAAGGCTCCATGTATTGACCATCTTCATCTTCCTGACTTGGAATCAGGGCCTCCTTGAGGATTTGTTGAAAATGGTGGAAACTCTCTGGAGATGAAGGCACACTTTAAATGCAGTTTAGGGGGTTCACTCGGAGAAGGCAATGGCACCCCACTCCAGTACTCTTGCCTGGAGAATCCCATGGACGGAGGAGCCTGGTGGGCTGCAGTCCGTGGGATCATGAAGATTCGGACACAACTGAGTGACTTCACTTTTCACTTTCATGCATTGGAGAAGGAAACGGCAACCCACTCCAGTGTTCTTGCCTGGAGGATCCCAGGGACGGGGAAGCCTGGTGGGCTGCCGTCTATGGGGTCGCACAGAGTCGGACACGATTGAAGTGACTTAGCAGGGGGTTCACTGGTAGGATTGTATCTTCAGGGCTGCCCCATCCACCCAGCAGCCTTCCTCTCCTGGGAATAAGCCATGTTTCATTGTCCTCTGTTGGGTTCCAGCCTAAGCAGCACACTGCCCTTTATAAATAAGGCTGCTAATTAACGCAGGAGATGGAGTAGTTCAGGAGTGTTCCCTGGGCCAGATGATGGAGCAGATGACTCTTCTCTTTTGCCTTTTCAGCTCAAATGTTGTATCCCAAGGGATTGGGTCCTTCTAGCAATCTCATCTGTTCTATCCTGGGAGGTATTTAAAACCAGTTTGGAATAACACTGATCTGGATTCCCTGTTCCTGGGGCTGGGAAGGACCCTTCTGGTGCAGCCCCCAGGCTTGCTCAGCTCTGTGTCAACCCTGAGAGTCGCCAGTGCCGGGCCGGGGCCCCTGCACAATCCTGGGCTCAGGAGCTCTGCTCTGCCAGCCCTTCAGAATAGGTTGAAACAGGCTACATTTCCCCCCCACAACATGACTAGTGACCTAGGTATAATCCTTTATAGTTTATTTAGTTGTCTGACATAGGCTAAGAAAAAACAAAAACAAAAAACCCCACATCTATAGTACTCAAATGAGGAAACATGCTAGGAGAGGTATACCAAAGATCACTCCCCAAATATTTAGTGGGATGAAACATAGCTCTTTTGTCACTAAATCCCAGGGTCTTTCTACCTTTCCGTGCTGACTCATTTTTCCCGAGTCTGTACAGTTCTTTCTGATTGGAGAATTACATGCAAGAAATATCCTCCAGTGAACACAGAGCTGGTTACCTGGTCCCTACATCTATTCTGTAAAAGACTGTGCAGCTTTTGTAGCCCCCTTTGTTCATTTATTCTACAATAACTGAGCATATCCGACTGGCAGAGGAAATCTAAGTTAGGTACAACCCAGGGGTTGGTTCTGCTTCTGTGTATGCTTTCTTTGGGCAGTGACTGATTCTCTTTTTCTCCTGCAGAAATGCCAGATAATGCAGCAGCTTTGCTGGGCACTTGCTGTAAGCTCCAGATTATCCCTCCGCTGTACCACCTGGTAAGAACCCTCCCCTAGGGGACCTGGGGTGGGTAGGAACAGGGAAATGAGGGGGAGATGAATATCCAGCAGCTGATAAAACTTGTCAGGCTTTCTCATCCACAATAGCCCTTCAAAATAGGTTAAAACAGCTATCACTAACCTCACGTTCTTTTATACCCTGCCTACATCACACACACAGGAAGACCAAAGCTCAGAGGGAAAGGAGTTATCTGGAGAACTTGCTAGCAGGGCTAGGACTCGAACCTTGTCTTGTACTCCAGGTCTCATGATTTCGGCATTTCTTGGAGAGAATTTTGGCCAAGGCTTGTTGCAGGGAAGGGGCCTGCCACCATATTATTTGCCATGCCAGTTCTATGGCTGGACCAGTCTGATTCAGCATTGAATTCAACAGGGAGGTATTCAAGAGGACCCTTAGCTTCATGCCCTAGGGAAATGTCATGGCAGGAGTAAGAGTTAAGTAATGATGAGCTTAGCCCTGAAAGTCAGGGTTAAGTTTTCCTTTTAAAATTACAAATTGGGTCATTAACAGAAGGAACCATCGACAGGCCGGGGCAGCTCCTCTAATGTGGCTTCTGCAGGTGTTGCTCAGCCTGGGGCAGACAAGCAAAGCATACCTGGTTACTTATTTTGAGGCCTGGTTCCTATGGGCTGATGCCAGCATGCTGTTTAGACCCAAAGAACTAAAGCCTGGAGCTCTGCAGCCAGGTCTGTAAAGCAGGTGTTGGGGTAGACTGCCTACATAGGACCCTGCAGTTTGTTACTCATCTGCCCTGGGAACTTGTCAGCATGGTGGTTACTGCCTTTGGTGCATCTTTGTGTAGCAAAGACCTGTGGAAACTGCAAGGCATCATTCCAAGGAGCAGTTTAGATGTCATTCACAACTGAAAGCAGATCCTCACCACCCAGAGGAATGCTGTGTTCTTGTACTTTGACCACAAAAACTAAACTACTTGAAAATGAACCAGCATGAGATTGTCCTGCAGCCAGCTGAGGGTAAATGCTGATGGTGCAGTTCGGTTATGGAAATGATATGTTATCAGTATCTAATTATCTGCAATGACAGTAGTTCTGATTTCATAGCTTAGCTCCCTTTCATAGAAACTGAATATTTAGTATTTCCTAGGTCAGCCCTTACCATGTATTTACAAAGCCATCAACTGCATTCAGGAAGTATATACAAAAAGAAAATACTACCAAGACCACATTAGCTAACTCCCTCTCCCAACCAACTCACACTTGGTGGTCATCTTCCCTGCAGGTCTGCTCTAGGATTTGATCCCACATCACATCCACCAGAATTCAGCTGCTGGTGTTCTAGGAGTAGCTCTTAGGATGCACTTGGAGTTCTAGCATAGCAGAGAGTCATTTGTTTACTTTTGTGGGGCTGCTGAATATAAACAAACAATTTTTCTTTAAAGACCTTCCTGAGTGTCTTCATATAATCTCCCCTAGATATTGTAATAACATTTCTTAAGACGGCAAGGCTCCTGCCTCCTGAGAGAACTTGGGTATCTTACATTTTTTATAGGGATTTACTTAGAGCAAGGTACAAAAGTCTACCTGCATTCCTGTCTTGTCTGGTGGCCAGAGTAAGTTTGAGAGGCTTTCTGAAAGGCTTTTGAAAGAACAGTGTCAAATACACTCATACCTTTGCAAACTGGTGAAAGAAATGGTAAGAAGGTGAGTTTATAATCATCTAGAGAGCATGTTAATTTCACACGTCCACTCCTTCAGGTGTGACTGTAGTCTCTAGTGCCTCTGGGTGCCTGGGGTTGGCAGATGTTCAGAGAGGCAGGCAGAGTTTTGCTGGGCACTTTTCCACCAGACCCAGGACACAGCGAACTGTGCTGTTGGCAGGCTTCGGCCTTCGCCAGTGGAGCTCATTCTTATGTCACCAGATGTGGTCATGCTTAAATGAGAGTAGACCAATGAGAGTGGCCCAGATCCACTCTCTGGGCCACATGCTAAGGGAAGCCTCTGGTTACACTGGGTGAATCTACAAGGTGTATGGATTTGTAAGGCTGGTTTTGATAATAGACACACAAGTAGGTTTATGTGCAAATGAGTGCCATCCTTCAGCCACTGGGGCGAGCTGCATATTTCTTTTAGTAAGGCTCTCAGTGATCAGGACATGTCTGGAATTCTTTTGGATTCCCTTCAGATTCAGTTAAAATTTATGCATACTTTATAAGGCTTACTTCATTTAAAATTTTACTCTCATTACTAATTTGATCTAAAATTCATATCTACTGGCAAATTTGTAATTACTACAGGCTAAAAACAAATGTATGAGAGGCACTGCTCAAGACGCTAAAAGCAAAGGTTCCAATGTTCTGAGCAGTTGCAATTAGAGCAGCGTCTGATGTGACCTCTCTGAAGAAGTGAGGGTCTGTGTTCCAGGTGGGGTATAAGGTGAGCATGCTGGATAAGGTCCCTGTTCTTCTGGACAACTTAGGTTTTAATACACAGAGCAAACAGGGAATAGCAAGAAGATACTGTCAGATACAGTAAGTATATGAAGACAATAAGATAATGTAATAGTGACTAGGAGGTGGGAGTAGTGAGTCAATCAATGGAGAGAGGGGTAGGAAAGACCCGTTATGTGGCATTTCAGCTGACAACTCAGAGATGAGAAGGAAAGTTCTATGGGAACTCTGGAGGAAGGAAGAAGAAGGTTGAGACAGGAAGCATCAGTAAGTAGACTCTAAGGAGTTTATGCAAATATACATAGGAAATTCTAATACTTGAATTAAAGTAAAAAAACAAACTTTATGCACTGTGTATGAGAAAGTTACATTCTGACCTTTCTAATCTACTGGAGTTAATGGATCCAATAGAAGGTAGAATACAGAGAGGAGGGGTTCAGTCAGAGGACTACTTGGACAGTAAGGAGATCAAACCAGTCAATCTTAAAGGAAATCAACCCTGAATACTCATTGGAAGGACTGATGCTGAAGCTCCAATACTTTGGCCACCTGAAGCAAGGAACTGACTCATTGGAAAAGACCCTGATGCTGGGAAAGATTGAAGGCAGGAGAAGGGGATGACAGAGAACAAGATGGTTGGGTGGCATCACCGACTTGATGGACATGAGTTTGAGCAAGCTCCGGGAGTTGGTGATGGACAGGGAGGCTTTTGCGTGCTGCAGTCCACGGGGCTGCAAAGAGTCGGACACGACTGAGCAACTGAACAACAGATGACTCCAGGCAAAGTGGGTAAAGTCAGGCCTGAGGTCCTTGCCTGAGCCAGATATATCTGTTACAGCTCAAGGGTTTTCCCTGTTCTACTTGGAGAATTTAAACAACTAGTTTTTTTCCCCATAATTAGCTAGAAGTGCTAATGTTATTATCTGATGATGTGGACTTTCTATAATTTTTTTTGGTGAATTTGTTTAATGTGTCATTTTAGCTCCGTGCTCTGTCTCATGATGGTGTGTCTGATCTTGAAGACCCAGCTTTGGCTCCTCTGAAAGATAGAGAAAAGTTTGGGATCGTGCAGCGTCTGTTTGCCGCAACTGACATTAACCTGGAGAGAACGCAATCATCCGTGAAAGCTGCCAGCAGGGAGGACCCTAACGTCTTACCATTGATACTTTACATCAGCCTGAATGGACTCTGTGCTTTGGGCAGAGCATAGTAACAGTGTCACGTGTGGATCACAGGTACAGGCACACCTCATTTTATTGTACTTCATAGACAGTGCATTTTTTTTTTTTTTAACAGATTGAAGGTCTGTGACAACCCTGTGTTGAGCAAGTCTATTTGCACCATTTTCTCAACAGCATTTGCTCACTTGTGTCTGTCACACTGTGGTAACTCTCCCAATATTTCAGACTTTTTCATTATTATATGTATCATCGTGATCTGTGATCTTTGATATGTTGCTATTGCAAAAAGATTACAGCTCGACTTGCTGAAGGCTCTGATGATGTTAACATTTTTTAGCAATAAAGTTATTTTTAAGGTATATATACATAGTTTAGGCATAATGCAATTGTACACCTTAATAGACTATAAGATAGTATAAAAATAAGTTTTATATGCACTGAGAAACCAACAAATTTATGTGGTTTGCTTTTACTGTGGTGGTCTAGAACCAAATCTGCAGTATCTGAGATCTGCCTCTATGTGTTATCAGCTAAGGCTGGCCATTTTTCAGCATCACCAAATACTGCCTTTGGGGCTTAGGTCACCATGGTGAATGATCAAGCAGATGAATTTATCTAATAGTTTAAGAAGTGGTGGCTTTTTGCATTACAAATCACCCTGGATTCAGCTACCAGGTACTCTGTACAGGGTTTTTTCATGGGAGGCCCTCCTGTGTTGGTAACCCAGTGTCTGAATTATAGACCCCAGCACCCCAGCTGGAGGAGGATGGAGAATTCGAAGCCAGAGTATTCAGACCTTTTCTCTGCAGGAAAAAAAATAGGTCCATCTATCACTTTATTTTCCCCACTTGCTGTTAAACAAAAATAGATGAGGCTGACACTTTGATCCAAAAATTCATTTTAAATTATGAATGCTGTGGGGAGGCAATTTCTCTTCATAGAAGGCTACATTTTGAATGTGCTATATGCTATGCAGTGACTGAAAAATGAACTGTAAATGCCACTAGAGAACATAGTCTTCTGCTAAACAAAATTATGCTAAAAAAATAACCTAACTGCAGGACACACTTCTCCTTAGGGTCTAGTATATATATGCATTTTATTTATTTGACTTTGTTGTGCTTGATCAATGTACCAATTCTATGTCTAGAGCAGTGTGCTGATTTTGCATGCGTGTTGGATGTTTAATTTGTAAAATGCTACATATTGTATCAAAGGAACTTTGAACTGTGTATATTTTTCTTGTTCTGTTATCCTTCTGCTATAAACAGCCTGAACTGTCTTCTGAGTGCTTCTAATGCCAATGCTAATATCCACTGGGGACCTGAAGCCACTTCTGCTTTCCCTCGGCAAAAAGTCACTGAGACCTACTGCTAGAATCCGATTTACTTTAGGGGCAGGAGGCAGTGGTGAGGAGGGCTAGCAGCTGGAACAAGCTAGGTTACTCAGCACCTGCTTTTTGTCAACAATACCTACTTATTCCCTTCTTGTGCTTCAGATTTTAATGAACGTTAATAAGCAAGAAATGAAGAAAATAACCCTTTCATCACCTCTATTAAAAATCAGACTAAGGGTGGGATGATTTGGGAGAATGGCATTGTAACATGTATACTATCATGTAAGAATCGAATCGCCAGTCTATGTCCGACGCAGGATACAGCATGCTTGGGGCTGGTGCACGGTGATGACCCAGAGAGACATTATGGGGAGGGAGGTGGGTGGGGGGTTCATGTTTGGAAACGCATGTACACCCGTGTTGGATTCATGTCAATGTATGGCAAAACCAATACAGTATTGTAAATTAAAATAAAGGAAAAAAAAAAAAGGATCATAAAAAAAAAAGAAAAACAGATTTGAAAAAAAAATCAGACTAAATCATGTAGCTATTATGCAAATATTTAAGATATGTAAGAAAGAAAGAATTGTAACTGTGGTGGCAACAACATAAAAAAAAATTAGCACCTTATACACAAATTGGAAAGGAATGTGCAAAAGTCAAAATAGTTGTGCTGAGATGGTGGCACTATACCTACCTGTTTTTCCTGCTTTTCTGAAATAAAATGAGAATAAAGAACACACTGCAGGTAGAATGTGTGATATGAATCTACTTGCATGAAAAACAGACATCCATGTATCTCAATGCCTGGGAAATCTCATTTAAGAGGTCACAAGAAACCCAACAGGGTCTGGTTTGAGGAAAGGATTTAGAGGTTGGGACAAGAGGCATTGGTCGGGGGGCGTGGGATGGGGTGGTTCATCTGTTAGAATTTTGTATGTATTATCCTGAGTTAAAAAAATAACAACAAAACCCTCCAAACATTAAAAACTAGACACAGACTTAAGACAGAAAGAAAAGAAGCCATCCAAGCAAGTACTGAAAGTCTGAGTTACATTAGACAGCAACTGAGTCAGTCTCTTTCCACAATGGCCTGGCCCTAAGAGTGGCCAGTAATCCTGTTGGACTGTGTTGTAAACATTAGCAATTGAAAAAGATGTGGGGATATGCTGCTACAGCAGATTCCCACTGGGATGTGGTGGATGAGGTAGTGCGGGGCTCCAGTGAGGGTGAGATAGATTCTTCTAACTAACTGGTATCCTCACCATTAAATATTAACTTCAAATATACCTTTATTTACTGCTTGAGATTCAGAACCATCCTTCTTTTAGTAATTAGATTTGGAATCAAGTCCTAGTAGCCCAGAACACCTAGAAAACAGATAATAAATATAGTAGTATTTCCTAGAACAGAACAGCCACCTTAACTATTTCCACAACTACTTCTGTTTCATAAATGGGGATAGAAGAAATGCTGACACGATTAGTTACTGTGGTGTGGCCCAAAAATGGCCCATAAAAGGTGTTCATGACCTAATAAATCCCTAGAACCTGGAAAAAAGGGTGTTTTTAAGGTACTGGACCTTGAGATGGACAGATGACCCTGGATTATCTGGGTGGACCCTTAAAGAAACCAGAGGGTTAGTGAGAGATGGATTTGGCTAAAGAAAATGCAGAAAAAATGAAGCATGTGAAGAACTCCGAGCTGCTGCTGGCTCTGAAGATAGAGGAGGCTGGTTCAAGGACAAGAGAGTAGTTGGTCAGCCAGCCAGCAAGGAAGTGGGGACTTTGATCCTACAACTGCATGGAAATGGAGACCACCATCAACCTGCACGAGGCTGGATGCATATTTTCCTCTGGACCTGTAGGCAAGAGCCAGGGCAGGGCCTGGGAGACAACTTCACTTTAGCCTCATGAGGCTTGTTCATGAGACTTAGTTCTGTAGGTCCCAAATTCAACATGAGATGATAAGTTTGTGTTGTAAGCTGCTAAGTCTGTGGTAATTAGTTATTGCAGTGACAGAAAACCAAGGTAGTATAAGATGGAAGAGTGAGTCACAGTTGGACCCTTGAACAACATGGGTTTGAACGGCACCAGTCCACTTACATGGACACCCAGCTGTGTTTATTAAGGAATGATGACTTTATGGAAAACCTAATTTTTGGGGAACATAAGTGAAATACTCTGAAATAAAACATAATATTTTCTTGGATCAGTCCCCCAAGGCCAAAGAAATAAACATATATAAATGGGACCCAATTAAACTTAAAACCTTTTGTACAACAAAGGAAACCATCAACGAAACAAAAAGGCAGCCAATGGAATGGGAGAAAATATTTGCAAATGATGCTCCTGACAAGTGGTTAGTATTCAAACTATACACACAGCTCATATGACTCAATTATTGAAAAAATCCAACAAAAAATGGACAGAAGACTTGAATAGATATTTTCCCAAATAAGATATACATATGGATGGCAAACAGGAACACGAAAAGATGCTCAACACTGCTAATTATTAGAAATGCAAACCAAATCCAAAATGAAGCATCACCTCAAAAGGGTCTGCATGGCTATTATAAAAAACTCTACAAATAACAAATGTCAGAGAGGATGTGGACTAAAGGGAACCTTTCTTCCTATGTTGTTGGCAGGAATATAAATTGGTATAAACACTATGGAAAACAGTATGGAGGTTTGCTCAAAAACTGAAAATAGAACTAACGTGATCCAGCAATCCCACTATTTGGAAAAAAAAAACAAAACCACTAATTTGAAAAGGTACACGCACCCCAATATTCACAGCAGCATTATTTACAATAGCTAAGACGTGGTAGCAACTCAAGTCCCATCAACAGATGACAGGATTAAGAAGATGTGGTATATACACAGACACAATGGAATATTCCTTAGCTATAAGAAAAGGATGAAATACTGGCACTTGCAACAATGTGGATGAACCTAAAAAGAAGTATGCCTAGTGAAGTAAGTCAGACGAATACTATACAATATCACTTATATGTGGAATCTAAAAAATAAATACCAATGAATAATACACAAAACAGGCCCACAGATGCAGAAAACAAACTTGTGGTTACTAAAAGGGAGAGGGACAAATTAGGGATATGAAATTAACAAATACAAACTACTGTTTATAAAGTAGATAAGAAACAAGGATTCCCTGTATAGGATAGGGAATTAACCCACTATCTTATAATAACCTATGAAAGTGAAACTGTTTGACTCTTTGCGACCCCATGGACTGTAGCCTGCCAGGCTCCTCCTTCCATGGGATTCTCCAGGCAAGCGTACTGGAGTGGGTTGCCATTTCCTTCTCCAGGGGATCTTCCCGACCCAGGGATTGAACCCACGTCTCCCGCATTCCAGGCAGACGCTTTAACCTCTGAGCCACCAGGGAACATATAATGGACTATAATCTGTAAAAATACAGAATCACTATGTTGTACACTTTAACACAATATTATAAAGCAAATATATTTCAACAAACAAACTAATTCTTTTGGAGACATCAGAAATACACTAGACCAGCAATTTCTGCATTGTGGGGTATGGAATCCTAGAAAACTAGCTTGGGAAAGAGTTGCCAAAGTACCTTTTCTGGAAACAGGCTTTCTGTACTCACCCACATTCACGCCTCCATTTCTTGGTCAGTCCAGTGGGTCCTCCTCCCCTTCTCATTGCAGACCTCAGGGCTGAGCTGTGTGCCACAGAAGGCGTTGTCTTTCCCACCAGGGTTTTTCTGTTCTTGGCTAACTGGGAAATGGTCTTAGTATTCATGCCATCTAAGCGTAGAGGTCTTCTCTTGATCCTGTATTTTGAATTCTTCTCTTCCCTGTCTCTGGAATTCTTTAAGTCGTCTTTGAAAGCTATGAAATCTTTGGGCTGGGATAGATGAAACAATAATTAGGGTTTCCTTGATAAAAAACAAAAGGGAGGCAGGTGAAAAATTTATAAATTTTGGTGGGAAAAATCTGACATTAGAAGCTTTTAACAAAGATGATTAGCAGTTCAAAGAAACTGCCAATCAACTAACCTGATGCCTTCTATATTTTATTATCTTCAAGCATTATTTCTACCTAGAAATGAAACACTACATTTTTCTAATATTAAGTATTTATTTCTTTATATATACAAAAATATTTTACCAGGACTATGCAGTCTCACAGATTGGACATTTCAGTAAATTTCATTTTGGACAACATATTAATATGTGAAAAGAAAAATTTACAGGGACAGTTGCTGAGAAGTCAATACTTAATTGTATTGCAGGTAAATTTTATCTATACAAGGACAGCAATAATGTTTCTTTTGTACAGGTACTAGTAATACAATTACTTGGAAAGCAGTAGCAATTCATTTTATTTTTAAACTTTTTCACCTTTAGCAGCTTGTTCAGCTTTAATTTTTTGGTTGTTAACAAGTATTTTGCCCTCCATTAAAAAAAAATCTCTATCATCATTTCACAGACTAGAGGTTAAAAAGAGCATGCATATGTGTTCAAAAAAAAACATACCAAAATGAAATGGGGGGGGGAACGCCCAAAGTCCTCACATCAAATTTTCATCATGGGCTCTTAATAGAGCTAACATAACATGTGGAAATTACACCAGATGCTGAACCCCAGTGTTCATTCTTCTAGCAAAATCCAAGATAACATTTTCTTAAAAATCAATGTTACTGAAGAAACAGGAATCAGCAGTTCTTTTTTAAAAAGAACACACAGCCAAAAGAAGTATTTACCTTGTATTTCAGTTACAGATGGAGATCAGCTATTCCTCAAATCAAGTTCCACTAAAAAGACTAAGGCATTTCTCAGTTAGACCATGTTTATCAGAACAAAGTATGTTCTGCAAAGTCTGCAAAGTAAGGTTACTCAATCACTGCCTGCCTCTTGTATTTGAGAATAAGACAAGAATCACATATTTTAATTGGTAATGACTTACGGTTTAGTGTTGGTAATAATATATATAGTAGAGTTTCCCTCATCCTCCAAACTCCCAGGCCTTCTTGACTGATGTGAAGAAGGTTGTTTCAGGCATGGTATGTCATATTTGTATGTTTCTACCCTGGCTTGCTGTGACTGAAGTGCAATAAAGATATTCATCCCCAACTTTTAAAATAAGACCTTTTGGCTTTTGCTCTGTGTTAGTGACAGTACTTGTTCACTGAGACTCAAGACAGATTTACAAGCATTAAGTCATTTAATCTGCCAAGTTGTAAGTGGCATTTACATCATCTGTAGATGTGTTCATTCAGTTTGTGCTGGAGATTAGAAAACAATTAAAGCTGGTAGGGGAAAAAAAAAGAATTGTCGCTTCTGGTCAGCTTTGGTGTATGGAGGCAAGTCAGACTCTCATAGCACTGCAGTATCAGCCAGTGGCCCCGAAGCAGGTAGAGAACAAAACTAAAAAAAAGGCAGTCCTGTTGGATCCGTGGTCCCCCAACTGGAGGTAACTGAATATGTTTCCCCTTAACAAATACCTTTTAAACTTACTACTATGGGTTAAACAATAGGGCTGCAGTGATAAATTTCAGGCAGAAGAATAAGGTAAGCAGCGTTAAGGGGCAAAGATCAGAGTGTCTTCAAATGTAATAGAGTACTGGATTGCTTACTTAAATTTTGTTTGACTTGTGAGTGGTCTGGTTGGTGAGGAGGAGGATTTCCTAAAGGTCTGGACTTAGAAAAGGATTCTGAACTCAAAACCTCCTGACCAAGGCCACTAAGAGACCAGAACACAACCTCTTTCAGGCTGGAACAACATCCTCAGAGCTGTTTCAAAACTGAAGGCAGAATTTCTAAATGGTGTGCACCTATCACTATGTCACCTCCAGGAGAGGTACACTTTAAAAGAACTAAAAAGGGCAAATGAATACATATAATAAGCAGATAAAGTAGCTTAATAAGGATTTTCCAATTTACCATTTACCTCATCAGAGTTATAAATTACTTCTTATAATTTAAGGTGAAGACAAATATTAAGTTAGCCTTATTTAACAAGTGTATTATTAAAGGGAGATGTAAATTTTCTCAATGGTCATATGATCAGGAGTCATAATTAGGATCTCAGCCAGTAGAAGTGCACCAGCTCTATTTTTATCAAAAGAGAGACTATTTTAAAGAATGCAGTGCAGTGTACTGCAGAAGTAGTGAAAATCATGCTTTTAAAGCCTAATCTTAGAAATGAGATAGCATCATTTCTTCATTTCTAGTGTTTTAAGGACTCATTTTTGATTCTGTGTTCTAAGTCATTCCAGAAACACACAAGGTAATATGATAATAAATTATGGAAAATATTAAAAATGAAACTTGAAGCTAGCAAAAATGCAGTTAAAAATAATCTTACCTTAAGAAAATTATAGAATTGTTATCTTCTTCAGACATATATATGTAAAAAATGATATGATAAATTATTACTCAGTTGTATTCTTTAAAGTTTGTGAATATTAACTTGCACTATATACAATGATCCTATTATTTAAAATACTGAATTTCTCCCAAGAACTCCAAATCCATTACAGATGTTATTACATGAATTCTCACAACAAATCCAAGAGAAGGGCAGGTACTATAATCTCTAAGCCTGAACCATATCTCAAATTCATTTGAAGGTTTAAATAAGTATTTCCCAGAAGGTTTCCATCCATGACTCTGTCCTTTTTCCCTAAGGAAATTAAGTTAGAATACCTTTCTGAGCTTAATTCCAAATATATTTTTCAGAAAGGGCATTAGTATCTGCCTCAAAGTAAAACCAGAGCCTCTGAAAACTATGTGAAAAGTTTCATAATGTCTAAGAATTTGGAAATAATTAAAAATGTAAGAGCATTAGTTATAATTACATAGTGGACATTTTAGTGTTATTATCCATATATCTTGGGAGAATTTTACATATTATACACATAGCTGTATATATATATTATATATGATGACTCAAACATTTAAGAAATGACCTGCTAGCTATATACAGAAAACCTCAGGATTACTTTTTCCATATGTAGTATAAAGACTCATCACTATAAAATTATTGGCTCCTTAGCCTGTGGTTCCTGGAAAATGGGGTATTGTTTCAGAAGTCATAAAAGTACAGTGTTAAGTAGACCAATTTTCAAAACTTTAATATTTACCAGTTTAAAATAATTATACCTAACTCCATGGCTACCCATCTGAAAAATCATCCCCAATCACTGGATTGTGACCCTTGTTATCCATAAAAATAAGTACAAATTTAAATGACTCTTTAAAACAAAGATCATCTTCTATGGTCACTGGGATATTATGGTCAAAGCAGTCAGTACCTGGCCATAGTCTAATGCTACACTAACATTTTATTGCTAATTTGAATTCTTTTCTAAATTTGTGTTAATATCCAATTTGTTCTTTTAAAGAAAACTTGTCCTTATAAGCTATTATATTAAATTTACTAGATTCTAGAATCTAGGGTTCAGGCTACTATTGCTGTACTGGGTTTATGATATGATTTCTACCTCAGAAAGCTATGTTCAGCAGTTGTATGATAAAAGTAAACAAAGTCCTGATGTATTGGATAGTATTTTATTTGATACTATCCAAATATCAAACAGAAATGGAAACTGCATAATCAAGGCTTAACTAATAATAAAAGGAAAAATTCTACTTGAGTACATCACATATATTACACTAGTTACAGTTAAATGACTTATCCAGGGACATCAACTCTATGGATATGGGATATTTGTATATTTAAAAATATATATAATATTTAGCTGTATATAAACAATCATGCCCTGAATGCTGAATGTGGATGCTCACCTGTCCACAAGGAATCCTCAGGTGCATTAGTATGTTGGCACATTGTTTCCCAAAAGCATATGTACGCATATTTTTAACGATTACCAACTGTTCAACATCACCTTAAGCTATTTTCTCTTCAGTAAAGCTAGTTATCTTAGACCTTCCCTACAGGAGAAGTTAACATTCCCTTAATCACAACTATACTCTCATTGCTATAGGAGAATTCCGGGGCCTCTGGGACTTCTTGCCTCAGCAGAGGTCTGCTGGTTTCTACAGAACCAGATAGGACTTCAGTTTCAAGTTCAATGACTCTTTATTGAGATAGATGAACTTTGCTATAAATTGATTCTTTTTGGCTTGGGATCTAGATGGAAATGAAATCAACTGCATTGTTCCATTTTATATTAGGAGGAATCTCATGTGTATAGTTAGTCATGAATACCATTTATAATAGAAATAACTCTTAAGTGTAGACTGTTTTCTAAATAATGTGCACTTTATACCATGTGATAAGGCCTAAAATATGTCTGATGTAAAAACCATCTCTGTTGTGTCGATGGGTAAAATATCTTGTGGATAGACTTCTTGAGCTGCTCCAGTGATCCCCCAGAGGCTGCAGGCAGCGGCTCCAGCGATCCCCTAGAGGCTGCAGGCAGCGGCTCCAGCGATCCCCTAGAGGCTGCAGGCAGCGGCTCCAGTGATCCCCTAGAGGCTGCAGGCAGCAGCATGAAGGCACACTGCAGAAGACACCATACTTCCTGAGAATGTGAAAATAAAATTTCTCTTAAAATTTACAGCACGTTGAGATGCTAAGTCATGGGACATCATCTCGACACTGTGCTTTGATTCATCTTTGAGAAGCCAAGACTTTGATGTAAATGTATGTGGTTTAAAAGTTACCAAAGTTACTAAAAGGTATGATCCATTTTGCTACCAATTTCCTATTCTAGGACAACAAACCTCCATACAGCTACTTGGGTGTTTGGTTTCATTGTGAAAAAGAACAGTGTGCCTGCTGCTTATTACCATGTATTTTCTCTACCCTCTGAGTCCTCCGGGCTAGCATTCCATGTGACAGCTTAGCTGAGGGGAAAACAAATTTCAGCAGCCCGGGGTATGGTGCCTACCACCAGACAAAGATGATCATCAGAGTTTAAGCACCTAACCCGTTAAGTGTGAATACTGTTCATGTGAAAAGCTAGCAGCAGTATAAAATATGGCTAACTTAGTTTAACAATAATCTGCATCTCTGAATATACTTTAGAAGAATTTATACCATCAAAGAATCCTGAAGGAAGATATTAACTGAGATGAATTTTGGAAATTTGTATATACTAATGTATCTAAAGAAGGAGAACTGTTTCCCTAATCAAAAAGTTTACTTGCTAAACAAAAAGTACATTTCCTAACAAATGTAAAAAAAATATATAAAACATTATTTAATACATATTATATAATATATATATAGTCTACTGAGATAAAACATTTGACAGTTTTTTCCAAATTTCATAAATTGTTCAATGGATTTGGTTCACAACACAACAAACTGAAAAAATACCCTAATGATCACATCACACTTCAAAAAGCAAACTGATTGTTCACATAAACTCCCAACTGCAAACTCAGAGGCATTTTTCAGCATCACAGAAATTTTCAGAGGCATGATACATTTGCTGATCATACCCTAATAGAAAACTGTATAAAGCAGTAGGTACACTTTCATCAGTTAAACTTTTACAACAGACCCGCTTCCAGAGTCGTTCTGTTGTAAGGACCGCGGGGTAAGGCACTCTCTTGGCCGGCATGGCCTTGCTTGCTGGGTACATGTTAACGAAGCATCAGCCCGTCACTGCAGCAGATGAGAGTGCAAGGTATTGCTCTTCATTTTTTCACGAGAGCGAGCATGAAGGGAAAAAACTAATAATGCTGCATAAATTAGAACGGATAGCCATTCAGCTCTGAAATAATGAAGCTGTGTTGCACTGAGCAGACTTCTGATGTCAGATTTGGATGGTAGTAGACTAGCTGTAGCACTGACATTAAAATTCTGCTTCTGTAAGAAATTGAATATATTAGGAAAGAAGGCCAATACACCATTGTTTTTTCCTAATAAGAGTAGCTGACCCTTCACTAAATACTGAACTAAATGACAGCTTTACAAAACTATTTCAAGTATTCATTATCACAGTGAAAATGTGAGACCAACGTTAGAGTGAATGACTTGAAAATTCCTTGGATGAAAAAGGCAAGGGTACTAAATCAAAACATATACAAAATGCTTCAACGCATTTCTTTATGTGATATGAATAGAAAGATTATCCATAAAAAGTTAGAAAAATTAAGATAAATTATATATTAGTACACCTTCTCAACCACATTTTATATAAAAATTCAGAATAGTGTACTGGTATTTCAATCTACACAATAAAAATGCTTGGACTTGGCAGATATCTTCTATCTGTGCATGTATTTTCTCAGTAGAAGGTTTATTTGTTGCAGTCACTTTTTGGAAAGTTTTATTTGAATTGTGAACCTTACTGAATCATCAGTAAACCCAGCTGATTGGGACCCACTGTGGCTCCATTCTCAGTTTCTCTATGGCAGTCTGCAGTTTCTCAAAGGCTTTGTCTAGATTGTCATTGACGATGATCAGATCAAAATAGTGGTTGTATGCTCTTTGAATCCGTGCACTTTCATCCACTGTTTTCTTCAAGTCAGAGTCCTGGCAAAGAGTTTCAAGAGGAAAAGTTTACACAATGTATACTTACTTGCTCACATTCAACTCAAAATGAAATAAGAAGTAACCAGGATGGATATTTGAGTGTGATATCAATCCTCAAAATCTAATCTACATAGAGTGTTAAAAAATATATTACCATCTGTTCATATCCAGTCATTCTAGCTGCATTCATGTTTGCATTTATGAGTATTCTGTGTCTTCTGTTTCACTGATACTAAGATAAGATTCCTAATTAAAGGACTATTGACAATAATCTTAGGGTGAAATCCAAATAAGGAATTATTGTAGGTCTCTATCCTCCAGGTAGCGCTAGTGGTAAAGAACCCGCCTGCCAATGTAGGAGATGCAAGAGATGCAGGTTTGATCCCTGGGTTGGGAAGATCTCCTGGAGGAGGGCATGACAACCCACTCCAGTATTCATGCTTGGAGAATCCCATGCACAGAGAAGCCTGGTGGGCTATGGTCCATAGGGTCACAAAGAACAGGACATGACTGAAGCAACTTAGCACAGCACAGCCCAACTACATCATCTTTCTCAAAATACTTTTACTTTATGGAGTCTGTAAATCATGGAATCCAAATTTGAGTGGCTGTTAAGCTCAAAGCCAAATTTACTGCCTTTCTCTAAGAAAGAGAATCTTAGAATAGTTTGAAGACTACATGCTCCCCACTCCCAACAACAACAACACACACACACTTTAACTTCTTATATATTTCATTATTGTTTATATTTCATAAAATACTTCTAGTCATTCTGGAATATTTAGGGAGAATAAGAAAAGAACAGGTTTTTTCATGAGCAAGTAAAGCTTTTCATTAAATTGTGTTTTGAAATTTCATAATACTTCTATAGGTTCTCCGAATATTCATTAAGTTCCTATTAAAATGTCTGTTTCATAATCTTTGGATATAACAGTGAATAAGACAGAATGGGTTCCTATCATTTAGTGGAGGAGACAAATAAGAGGGCAAATAAACAAAAACTTGCAAGTTGTAGTAAGTACTATGAAAGAAACCAACCAGGAACCAAGAATTGTAAGAGACCTACCTTAGACAGAGTAAATCTACATATGAATAAATGACATTTAACCTACCTAAATGACATTTCCAGTTGAGCTATTTCAAATCCTGCAAGATGATGCTGTGAAAGTGCTGCACTCAATACGCCAGCAAATTTGCAAAATGCAGCACTGGCAACAGGACTGGTAAAGGTCAGTTTTCATTCCAATCCCAAAGAAAGGCAATGCCAAAGAATGCTCAAACTACCGCACAATTGCACTCATCTCACATGCTAGTAAAGTAATGCTCAAAATTCTCCAAGCCAGGCTTCAGCAATATATGAACCGAGAACTTTCAGGTGTTCAAGCTGGTTTTAGAAAAGGCAGAGGAACCAGAGATCAAATTGCCAACATCCACTGGATCATGGAAAAAGCAAGAGAGTTCCAGAAAAACATCTATTTCTGCTTTCTTGACTATGCCAAAGCCTTTGACTGTGTGGATCACAATAAACTGTGGAAAATTCTGAAAGAGATGGGAATACCAGACCACCTAACCTGCCTCTTGAGAAACCTATATGCAGGTCAGGAAGCAACAGTTAGATCTGGACATGGAACAACAGACTGGTTCCAAATAGGAAAAGGAGTACGTCAAGGCTGTGCATTGTCACTCTGCTTATTTAACTTCTATGCAGAATACATGATGAGAAATGCTGGGCTGGAAGAAGCACAAGCTGGAATCAAGATTGCCAGGAGAAATATCAATAACCTCAGATATGCAGATGACACCACCCTTACGGCAAAAAGTGAAGAGGAACTAAAAAGCTTCTTGATGAAAGTGAAAGAGGAGAGTGAAAAAGTTGGCTTGAAGCTCAACATTCAGAAAACGAAGATCATGGCACCCGGTCCCATCAATTCATGGGAAATAGATGGGGAAACAGTGGAAACAGTGTCAGACTTTATTTTTTTGGGCTCCAAAGTCACTGCAGATGGTGAATGCAGCCATGAAATTAAAAGACGCTTACTCCTTGGAAGGAAAGTTATGACCAACCTAGACAGCATATTAAAAAGCAGAGACATTACTTTGCCAACAAAGGTCTGTCTAGTCAAGGCTATGGTTTTTCCTGTGGTCATGTATGGATGTGAGAGTTGGACTGTGAAGAAAGCTGAGCTCTGAAGAATTGATGCTTTTGAACTGTGGTGTTGGGGAAGACTCTTGAGAGTCCCTTGGACTGCAAGGAGATCCAACCAGTCCATCCTAAAGGAGATCAGTCCTGGGATTTCTTTGGAAGGACTGATGCTGAAGCTGAAACTCCAATACTTTGGCCACCTCATGCGAAGAGTTGACTCACTGGAAAAGACTCTGATGCTGGGAGGGATTGGGGGTAGGAGGAGAAGGTGATGACAGAGGATGAGATGGCTGGATGGTATCACCGACTTGATGGACATGGGTTTGAGTAGACTCCGGGAGTTGGTGATGGACACGGAGGTCTGGCGTGCTGTGATTCATGGGGTCACAAAGAGCTGCACACGACTCAGTGACTGAACTGAACTGAAATGACATTTAAATTGAGAACTATAGTGGAGGAAAGAGCATTTCAGGCAGTGGAAACAGCAATGTAAAATCCAAGGGGAAAATGGATACTGAAAGATAAAAAGACCACCAAGATCGATGGAGGACAAGGGAGGATGGGGTAATAAGTTGAGATAGCACAGACTAGGTCATGGAAGACCTAGATGCGATGGAAAGATATCTCTGGATTACGATGGAGGCAGAGAAGATGGAAATGAGAGCAGAATAGACATATATTTTGGTGATAAAATTATCAGGGTTAGCTGATGCACTGAATATGGAACATGAGGAATATGAATGAATCAAAAATAGCTCAAGTTTTAGCTTGAATAAATGGATAGTTGCAGAAGATGCAGAGTTGGGTGGGTAGGAGTGGGGGAAATATGATTGTGGGTAGGGGGTAAATAAAACATTCTACTTCGTACATGCTAAGTTTAAGGTGTCTATGAGACATCCAGGTGCAGCTGTAATGTTAAGTAGGTGATTGCTAGTGTAAATTGGAGCTCAGGTCTGGGTTATCTATACACAAACTAGGAACATCAGCTTAATAATGGTATATAAGTTAACGGATTTCATGAAAACACCTAAAGGAAAGTAAAATAGTGAAGTGGGTTCTCAAGTAAGCCTGAGGGATATTAGTACTTATATTTTAGTTAATATTTTCACTGAGATCTCTAAATCAGTTTGAAACAACAAAAATATCTCTGGGTTTCCCTGGTGGCTCAGATGGTAAAGAATCTGCCTACAATGCAGAAGACCCAGGTTCGACACCTGGGTTGGGGAGATTCCCCTGGAGAAAGGAATGGCAACCCACTCCAGTATTCTTGCTTGGAGAATACCATTAACAGAGCAGCCTTTTGTTATAGATGTATAAACAGGCCAACTTATCAACAAATCTTCCCTAGTATAGTCATTAGCTATTTGTCCTGTTAAAACACACATCAATTTTATTTGACAATAATAATCCTGTAACAATTATTTAGTATACCATATAGATGGAAGAATAAAAACCTCTCTCTCTGTATGGCTATAGAATGATCTCCAGAATGTATTAGTAAGTGAAAAAGGCAGGCAGACTACTATATGTAATAAGCTATCTTTAATGTAAGAAATGGGAGCAGGAGGATACACACATCTATTTATATTAAAAATTGTGAAAATAGCTACCTATGTAGGTGGGAGGTTGGAGTACAGAGGACAGGAAAAGCTAAATTTTGTTTGATTTAAAGATTTACTCTGGAACTATGAAAATGTATACAATTATATGACAAAATTAAATTCAAATAAAAAATAGTAATACCTAAAACTTAAAAGCAAAATAAAAAAGTGTTTCAAGTTGATGGCTTAAACACTGAATTATTTTAGTGACTTTAAAATAATATTCATGAATATATCATACTTTTTAAAAAAAGTTTGAAGTCTGAAACTTAAAACTTTTCAATAATCATATTGTTATATTATTATTCAAGAATTACACATATAGTATGTGCCTATTTTATATACGTAAAGTCTGAAATTACATTAGTGCTATTAGGAATGAAGACTTTCAGCATAGGAGGAAAAAAAACGATTAAAAAAGTCAAAGAAGTAAAAACGTAAAATCTGATTTGAAACTATCAAATTGAACTAATGATGTCTATATTGCAAAAGGGGGAAATATGTTTCCTTTATCTGGTCACTGAGAAGACCTTGAAACAATGACCAGCTAAGTTGAATGCACACCTCTAGCATCCATAGGAGGTCTAAATACTATTTCCCACTAGAAGGAACCAGGGCTTTTGGAAGGCTGGTTCCAGATCTGGGCCAAGAAATGTGTAAGGATAACCTGGAGCAGCTCATACCAGGAAGCAAAGAATCTTTGAAGGTTATTGGGGTTGTATTAAAAAGACTCAGACAATAAGAGGAATAGGCTCCTCCTAGCTGAAGAGGAGACAATTTACACATCAAAGAGTAATAACTGACTGAAGCACAGACACAGGGAGTATTTCAAGTGACTTTAAAATACAGTGATTTGATTTGACTGATATACTTAGTGGGATAAACCCTAAAGATAAAGGAGACAGTTCACAGGAATCATACCTGGTAGCGTTTGTACACTTATATTCAGACTGCTGTGTACTGTGAGATAAAGCAAATGAGCAATTATGTGCCACTCAACATTCCCATTGTTTTTGAGAAGTGGGATACTCAGCGCAGGAGAATGGAGTTACCATATAAAAGAGGTTAAGTATAAACCCTGTAATCCTGAATTTGATTGGGAAGTGTCAGTATAAATTCATGATACAGTTTCCTTCAAACATACAAACAGAAAAGCATATATCCAAATGAGCTCTGTCTACCTAAAAGGAGAAATATAGCTAGAAACAATGATCAGTCTTGGGACAATGTGCATCTTTAATATTATAGTCCTAAAATAAAATACCATTTACTCTAAAAGGAACCAGAGCTTTTTGGACAAATAGCTGACTCCTGGCTTGGAACAGAAAATGTACAAGATGAGCCTGGAACATCTGTCTTACAGCAGGGAAGCTATATGAGACCATTAGGCTCATGAAATAGATCTCAAGGGCCAACTTAAATAAGCCCCTGTTGGTCAAAGATGAGACAATTTGAACATCAATAAGAATAATAATTGCAATAGAGTAAAATATATCAAGTTTAAATCCATGTGCTCGTGGATTTAAAAACTAAAAAAACACAAACCTTATTTGGTCACCTGTGGAGTCTGTTATGGAACAAACCCATTATTCTGAAAACTGACCTATAAAGGGGAAGTATCAAGTATATTTTCTACTTTTCTGTATATACTGTACTTCAGAGTAATCAACTAGTTAATGAAAAAAAAGTCATTACTTAGAAGAATTCTAGTTTATAAATGCAGAATGAATGACAAACTTGGAACACTACCACTTCACATCACAGTTCCTGAAAAAAACAAAAAAAAGGCAAAAGATATTAGAAGAACCCTCCTGCCTCACAACTAAGACCACAAGTATGGAATAACAAAAGACACTGTGCATCTTTCGCATGTTAGCAATGGAGCACAGGGATTCCAGAGACGGGAAACGGTGAGCCCTATGACTACCCCAGGTTACACACCAGCTTGAAATAGCTTCCAGTCTGCAACACAGGGAGGCGGAGCCCAGGAGGAGGCTACTGAACTCTCTCAGTTGTCAGCAGAGCTGACAGTCCCGGGAGAACAAGGTGGCAGGGGTTTGCAGGACAGAATACAGGATGGAACAGCAGCGTGGAGAGAGAACTCCGGAGACTTGCAACAGACCCCCACCCCCCCTCCAGCATTCAGCTGAATACCAATCCATGCACATCACAACTACCCAGGGTCACCAAAGAATCACCAGGAAGGATGAGAGCTCTTCATTCTGAGCCAGAAACGATGCCCATGCCCACAGGCAGGACAGAAAACCTCCTGAGGCACAGGTCATCTGAGAGAGCACTCAAATGGGTTTTGCCTCAGCGCTCCAGAGTAACTGCCCCTAGCATGAGAACTGCTCCTGTTTTAAAGCAAGATGTGAAAGGAACAAACAATTTCCAAAGAGCTGCATTTCCCAGGACAAAATTCACAATATTGGGTATCCAATAAATTACCAGGACTGCAAAGGTGCAAGAAAATAAGACTCACAATGAGTAGCAAAGTCATTAAATAATCCAGAACTGATGCAAATGTTAGAATCTGAAGACATGAAAACATTTATTATAACTATATTTCAGGTATTCATAAAGCTCATTAGAGACATGGAGCAACCTGAAAAAGAACAAAGACTAAAACTACCTGATTTCAAGGCTAATCAGCTAAATTGTGGAAGAGGCAGAAGCAGGAGGGAGGGACTGTGAAGAGGCACAAAGAAACTTATGGAGGTGATGGACAGGCCTGTTTCTTGACTGTGATGGCCTCACAGGTGCATACATAGGCCCAAACTTATCAAGGTGTGTACTTGCAACATGTTTAGTTTATTGCATATCAATTATACCTCATTTAAGCTGGGGTGGGGGTAAAAAGATTTAGAAGACATTAGGTAAATGCAACATGTTAATCTTGTTTGGATCCTGATTTGAACAAACTAACTAAAAAAAAATTATAAATACTGAGGAAATGCAGACTATATATTGATAATATTAAGAAGCTGCTCTTCCTAATGTTTGATGTGTTAATGGCTTCATGGTTATGTCCAAAACGTCTATCTTTAGAGATAAATACTAAAGTATTTATGGTTGATATGATATCAAAGATGTGCTCCAAAATAATTCAAGGTAAGGGGGGAAGTGAAGAGAGGTCTAATTGTAACAAAAATGGCCATGTGTTATTGAAGCTAAGTGGTGGACACATGGGAGTTCATTTCTTCCCTCTTTTCTACATATTTAAAAATTTTCACAACATGTGAAAAAGAGAGGGAGAATGAAAACATATAACAACTAAAAGTCAGTACACCTAACTCTACCCATAGTAAACCTTATGAACATGCTTGTATAGGCCCTGTTTCCACATTAGTAAAAAGAGGGAATTAGATTAATATGTACATTTTAGCATTGTTCCATTTCCTTCTCACACAGAGTAAACTTCTGTTTTAAAATGGAGTGGATGATGATTTTTAAGTAAAAGCAATACTGTTCTAAATCCTAACTACATCCAGGGAACATATTTTTATTCTGTGATACCTTATATAATGTGTTTGTTTCATAAATATGAATAGATAGAATTAAACATGCCCAAAAGAAAAACGAAAAACTTTAGGAGGAAAATAATACTGCTAGCCTGAAAAAAACTCCTCACCGTCAAAAGTTTGGTAGTGATACCAGCATCTACTACAGCCTTGTGCATGGCACGTAGGGTATCTAGTTCTGGAGCAGCAATAAACACAACATAGGGCATGAACTCGGATGTCCGCAGCACTTTTAGGGCCTGTGTAGAAGAACAGTTGCAAACCAATTTATATAGGATTAGAATTTGAATTATGTTACCCTAAATAATCAAAGCCGACCCACCCTCTTCCTAAAGATGAACATAGTCTAACACCTGCTTCCCATCCCCCCACCTCCCTTCTATTCTTCTGATTCCATATAGTGCTTTCCTAAAATAGTGATCCATTAATTTTGTTCTGATTTCAGTCTCACTACTCTTTGGTACCCCTGAACAAAAAGAAAAGTATTAAACTTAATGATCCCAAATCATTAAGAATGATATAAATGCTTTCTATGTTAATTGTAGAATTCTGTTAATATTGAAAAAGCAGAAATAATTTCAGTGTCCATTAACTGGAGAGTGGTTATATAAATAATCATATATCTGTACTATGAAATATCATGCAGCAATCACAAAAAAAGGCTCTATAGTACCTAACATGAAAACATCTTCAAGAAATACTGCTTAATGAAAAAAGGCTAAAGAATCTGTATAGAATTTTTCCATTTACGTATATAAGAAACAACAAAAGTAGAAAACCCATTACATTTTCTAAATATATTATTTATTTAAAGCATACTTAAAATGACAGAATGATATGCACCAAACTATTAATAATACAAATCTCTGAGTAGGGAAGGGAGATTGGGTTGAGTGTAGAATGGTGGGAAGGGGTCAGTAAGGGACACACAGAATGAGAATGAAATGAATGGGATATGTGTGTGAATGTGTGGGTGTGTGTGTGTGTGTGCTGGGTGGGACGGGTGTGACTCAAGCATCTACTGCCATCCAAGTCTCTGTTGACTAATGGATTAGAGATTTAGTAAACTAGCTGTAGATGCATAATAAGGTTCTCTATCACCACAGGTAATAGAGGAAAAGAGATATCCTCGTAATCTGAAGACAAAAACTCCACAGGAACTAAAACTTAAGAAACAGCTTTGGAATTCACGCAGCTTACTTGTGGGTTGACATCCAAAATGCAAGTTCTTCCAGTTTGGACAACTTCAAGAATAGAGTCGATCTTGGTTCCGTAGAGATTTCCTTCATATTCCCCATGTTCCAAATACTTTCCAGCTTTAATATCAGCTTCCATCTCAGATCGTGACACAAATTTATATGCTTGGCCATCTTTTTCATCTTCCCTTGGTTTCCGTGAAGTAACTAAATAACACAGCATTGAGAATTTGTACAGAGACAATGCAATGTATTAAAATATAAACCAAAATGTACAGAGTAGCTTAAGACTTTTACATTCAGTGCAGGTTGACAAACCATGGCCTATGACCAAATCTTATTTTTGTAAAGAAAGTTTATTTACAAAACCTGCTTGCTTCTTATTGTAAATAATAAAACTTTTGTAAAAAAAGTTTTACTGGCACACAGCTTTGCTCATTCATTTTATCACCCATGTTTTCATTCATTTTACAAAGGCAGAATAGCTGCTGCTAAGTTGCTTCAGTCGTGTCTGACTCTGTGTGACCCCATAGACAGCAGCCCACTAGGTGCCTCTGTCCCTGGGATTCTTCAGGCAAGAATACTGGAGTGGGTTGTCATTTCCTTCTCAGAATAGCTGCAGTACAGACTAAATGGACTACAAAATCTAAAATAAAAAATTTCTGGCCCTGATCCATAGAAATGTTTTAAGAGGTAGTCTCCAATATACATTTTACATCCAAAAATATGCTTTATAAAGTCAGTTTGAAACTCAAAATATATTTACCTAGAAGCAGAGCCCTAACTTGAAATTCTTAACTAAGGTAAGAGTTAATAAGTGTGAAGTATATTGCAAATGAGTATCTTCTCCATCTGACCAATACTCCCTTTCTCTTAAGGAATATTAAGTTCTTTATACTTTACCAGAGCCTAATTGCAAGTCTGGCACTGAGCGCAGGTGGCTAACCTGCCTCCTGAGAAATCTGTATGCAGGTCAGGAAGCAACAGTTAGAACTGGACATGGAACAACAGACTGGTTCCAAATAGGAAAAGGAGTACTTCAAGGCTGTATATTGTCACCCTGCTTATTTAACTTATATGCAGAGTACATCATGAGAAACGCTGGACTGGAAGAAACACAAGCTGGAATCAAGATTGCCAGGAGAAATATCAATAACCTCAGATATGCAGAAGACACCACCCTTATGGCAGAAAGTGAAGAGGAACTAAAAAGCCTCTTGATGAAAGTGAAAGAGGAAAGTGAAAAAGTTGGCTTAAAGCTCAACGTTCAGAAAACTAAGATCATGGCATCCGGTCCCATCACTTCATGGGAAACAGATGGGGAAACAGTGGAAACAGTATCAGACTTTATTTTTTGGGCTCCAAAGTCACTGCAGATGGTGACTGTAGCCATGAAATTAAAAGACGCTTACTCCTTGGAAGAAAAGTTATGACCAACCTAGATAGTATATTAAAAAGCAGAGACATTATTTTGCCAACTAAGGTCCGTCTAGTCAAGGCTATGGTTTTTCCTGTGGTCATGTATGGATGTGAGAGTTGGACTGTGAGGAAGGCTGAGCACTGAAGAACTGATGCTTTTGAACTGTAGTGTTGGAGAAGACTCTTGAGAGTCACTTGGACTGCAAGGAGAGCCAACCAGTCCATTCTGAAGGAGATCAGTCCTGGGATTTCTTTGGAAGGAATGATGCTAAAGCTGAAGCTCCAGTACTTTGGCCACCTCATTCGAAGAGACTCTGATGCTGATGCTGATGCTGGGAGGGACTGGGGGCAGAAGGAGAAAGGGATGACTGAGGATGAGATGGCTGGATGGCATCACGGACTTGATGGACGTGAGTCTGATGGAACTCTGGGAGTTGGTGATGGACAGGGAGGCCTGGTGTGCTGCGATTCATGGGGTCGCAAAGAGTTGGACATGACTGAACGACTGAACTGAACTGAACTGCAAGTCCAATAAGTGAGCAAAGTTCTATTCTTAGTTGGTATTATCAATTTTCTAAAGTGTAGTCTTACCCACAAATTATCTGTCCTTTATCTCACCCTAGTACAACACCTCTCTTCTAGCTTCCTTCTAATTGACATTTCCAAATGTTAACTGTTTTGTTTTGCACCTCAGTGGCAGATCTAGCCACCTGGATGTTACTATGTTCTACTTTCTCTACTCTGACCTGAAGTATTCTTTCTGAGAGAATGAGAGAGAGGAGATCAAGTCCAAGATCTTTTTATCTGGTATTTGAGAAACATACAACTCCTTTGCAACCTGGTTGTGCTAGGAACAGATAATTATCACCTTTCAAACTGTTGTAAAGATGCAGTTAGGTACTCTCTGCCAACTTGCTAGAACTCCCTAGGAAGAAAGGTAATTTGTGTATGTGTGTGTGTATATTCACATTTAACCTTAATTGAGTTTGGCTACATCAGATAAAAAAAATTCTACTTCTATTAGTCAAGTACTTACACAAGCAGAATATCTGAGGAAATCATTAACCATATGCAATTAAAGTTAGAAAGTAAGCAGATGAAAAAGTGACAGTCAGTATTTGGACTATTTGTAACAACACACCAAGAAAACTTTTATAAGAACAAACTTTAAGTTCAAGCTCAGGAACAAG
Organism: Ovis canadensis; assembly: GCF_042477335.2. Classification (NCBI taxonomy): domain Eukaryota; kingdom Metazoa; phylum Chordata; class Mammalia; order Artiodactyla; family Bovidae; genus Ovis; species Ovis canadensis. The sequence goes on from NC_091248.1 coordinate 86,069,016, forward strand.
GGTCTAATTGATAAATGAGATCATTATGTACAAGGCAATTCCCTTTTTCCCCTGCTGTTTTCTGGCTCATCCCAGATTACTGTAGAGATTTATGAAGTCACTTAAAGAGCTTCAAGATGCTATACTGACTTTTCATATTCAAAAATGTGTAATCTCTAAGTTTCTGGAGTTCTTTACCAAAAGTGGTATGAGAAAATTTCTAAGGCAATTTTAAGTTCCCCAACTACATACATGCTAGGACTTGGCTTAGTATCTGTGAAGATAATTTTAGAAGAGTATGACTTTTGGTGATGCACTACAGTGAAACCACATATGGAAATGTGCTGCTTGAAGTAAAATGTACAGACACACATACTGCCTCTATCACTACCTCTATCACCTGGAGAGAATCTCACATTATTGGTGAAATGTGTTTGGTTTACAAATGAATTTTAACGACAATACCATTCTCTAGTGGACACACACACAATTTAAACTGCCACATTAATTAAGTTTTTTTCCATTTTTAGAACAGAGAAATTAGATCGGGGTGACTTAACTACAGCCGATTCCTTAGACTTTTATGACAAGTAACTAATAGATTGTTTAGCAAAATTCTAATCTTTAGCAGCTCTTCATATAGTCAGGAAATAAGCAACAAAGTAACATTTGTTAACTATTCCAAGACATAGTAAAGAGAAAAACATAATCAGGTAGTTTAGCCACGTAGATTAATAATTTTTAATATTTTATTTTAGGATCATATAATATATAAAGAAAATGAAATCAACTTAATCTAACAGCAGTATTTACTTCCTTCCCTATGAGACCTCGCCATCCAGACTACCAGACAATGTATCACAAGTTAAGGAAACTTGTCACACTTAACATTTTTTTTGTGTTAATTCTGAAGCTTAATAAAAACTAGATGTTATATAAATGTGAATGATTTAAAGTAAGACACACCAACATCATGTAATGAAGTGAGAGTTGATGTATGGATATACATGCATCATTCTATATAAAAATTCATATATGAATATTTACAGTTACTAAAAATAAATCTGTCAAAAGGTAAAATAGTATATCTTTCTGTAAATTAATTTGGCATAAAGAAAGCAAGATGAAATAAATACATTTATACTTCTATGTAAAATCCCTCTCTCTATATATATATCCTTTGGTCTACTAATTTTACATCTGAGATTTACATATACACAGTTTAGTTACTTGTAACAAAAATGCCACCCAAACCATGCAAGTGGACGATAACAGAGAGGGTTAAATAAAGCATGGTATACTAATATACTAGAATATTAAGAAGCTAATATGATTAATTTTTAGGGTTTTTAATTATGATAAAATATACATAACATAAAATTTATCATTTTAACCATTATTAAGTGTACAATTCAGTGGCATTAAGTACATTAACACTGTTGTGCAACCATTACCATTATTCATCTCCAGAATATTTTAATCATCCTATATGACAGAAACATAAAAAAGAATTACACTCACTATTTAATATTCTTAGAGATACAGCAGAGATAGTTCCCAGAAACAGATGGTGCTATGGGAAAAAAAAAATTAAACAGGAAACAGAAAATAATCCTAAAATGAAAATTATGACTAGTTGTGATAAACACTGATGAGATAGAAGATAAAGAATTCAAGGTAATCTTTTAAAGAGTAGAATAAAAAGATAAAAGGCTGGACAATATGAAAAGAGACAAAAGAGATAATCCAGAATGTTCAACATCTAGCTAATAGAAATTCTAGAAAAAGTCAAAACAGAAAACAGAGAGAATCATCCAAGAAACATAATTCCCTAGAATGGAAGAGCATGAATTTCTAGTCTGAAGAGCCACAATCATCAGCACAATGAATAAAAATAGATGCACACAAAGGCACATCATTATTATAAGATAATGAAAACCAACAAAAAGACTGAAGGAAAATCATGTCATTTATGAAAGAACAAAAACTAGAATAACGTCCTAGACTTCTTAAAAGACCCTGATGCTAGGAGAGAATGAAAGCATTTCTGGAGAAGAGGGCAACAGAGGATAAGATGATTAAATGGCATCACTGATTCAAAGGACATGAACTTGGGCAAATTCTGGGAGACGGTGAGGGGCAGGGAAGCCTGGTGTGCTGCAGTCCGTGGGGTCACAAAGAGTTGGACACGACCTGGTGACTGAACAATAAACTTCTTAACCAAACTGGATTCAAGAGTAACATCTTTTCAGTATTACAATTTAGACTTTCTATTCTCAATCAATCAAATACAGGGCAAAAAATATACAACTTCAAACACAAAGATCCAAGAATTAACATCCATACACCATTTCTTGTCAAGTTGCAAGTGATGTGCCATAGCAAAACAATGCAATAACCCAAGAGAGAAAAGAATGGAACCCAGGAGCCATAGCTTCAACTCAGGACAACAATAAAGGGAAACATCCCTATGCTAACATGGGATAGACAGAGAGGAGTGTGTAGTCCTCACTGAAGCAGGAAGACTGAGGGTTGTGAGACTGAGGTCTCCAAGAAAAATGCATGACTTACCGAATAAGCCAATCTTTGTTTTAATACAAAACTATATGCGTGAATACATAAGGCAAGGTAAAATGAGGAGAAGAAGAAAAAAAAGAACTCTAGAAATTGCTGGGTTGGGAGAAAGCACAAGGCTGTTCAAGAAAGTGAAACTGAATTAATTGAAACGAGCTATCTTTATATTGGGAGGACACTCAGGAAAAGAGTAGATAAGGTCTATATTGGATAAAGCAAGAAACAGCAGAATTAAAATATTATTAAAACAAATGGAGGACTAACAGAAGAAATACCAGAAAGATTGAAAAGTGACTGTTTCTGGTAACTAGGTAGAAGACGGGGTTATTTTTCATTATATATTTTTAAGAACTACTTAATTAAAATATGTCAAATGCATTAATTTGATAAAAACAAAAAACGAAATACTTTTAAAATACTCTGGTCACAGTGGGATTTTTATTTTGTTAACTATTTAACTAGGATTTGTCTGATTTACTGATTTACAGTGCATACAATGCAACTCAAACCCTAAGGGGATTACAAACAACACATGGGGACAGTGACAGAGTTATTCCCTCAATACACCCCTAAGAATGTTAGCAACAGGATTACTCACTGAGAACTGAATGTCTAAGCATACTGGATGAAAGGAGAGACACCCTAAAACTCATCTGAAAGAGATGGAGTGAGGTCAGGCTAAGACCTGACTTGGAAAGCTTAAAGGAATTAAAATATCTACAGAAATTCTGTGTGAATCAAAACGGGGCTTGTGAGCAATGGAAGCGCAGAAAGGGGAGTTACAAAGGCAAAACTGGCTTATATTCAGGGAAGATATAAGTTCCCATAAGTAAAGGCTCATATATCTCCAAAATGAAGACATAAAGACCACATGTATAGTAGTCCTTATAATAAGGCAGATATATCATTTAACTCCTTGCTCTAACTCCACTCTCATCAAGCGTGCTTTTGACGTTATTTAACTTTCCTTGTAAATGTATGAATGGAGAAAGAATGCAAAGGTCATAAAATGAGTGTTTGGTTCACTTAATACTTGTACTTCCCATCATGTATTTTATACATAAATAAATATGTGACCTTAATTAATCTTGCTTGCTCTGGAAGAAGAATCTCTTTTAATGTGCTATCAAAAAGCAGACTCATGACCTTGAAGGAATGGGACCTATAAGAACACACAAATTCACAAAGGGACTGCTACACTGGGAGTGTCAGAAGATCCAGCATCTTTCCCCTTTTACAGTAAAATAAGTGAGAAACACAACTTTCCAGATATATGTCAATCGTACAAGAAAATACAAAGCTAATGTTCATTTTGCCACAACTCTTAATACCTGCATTTACTGAACATTACCGGATTGAAGAGTCTGGAGAAGTGACTGCCACCAGGCAGCAATCTGAGAGAGATTACAGTGCTATTTCACTGCTATTTCAAGACAGCTGTAGAGTTGTCGAGCTTTTCAGTATCATTTGCTCGTTCATTTCCATTGGCATAATCAGAAATTCCTTGGGAATAAAATAATTCCTACCCTCTCCACCCCCCTGCCGACACATACATTCTTTCCTTTCAAATCAAATAGCAAAGGAAATGCGGAAGACTTACATGGCACTGTGGTTCCAAATCTAGTGGGATTTAACACTATGAACCTGTTTTTCAAGCTTCTTCGTCCCACACCTTGAGCTCCTATCAATACTAACGTCTTTCTCTGGAAGGGAGGCATTTTGGCTACCTCCTCATATATCTGGATTTCATGACGATCGAATTCTAAATGTAAGGAAATAGGAAAACATCATATTCGGTTCTGTTCAGTGATGTTTTAGCTGTCTTGATAGTGAAGTATCACTTGAACTGTACTGACTTAGCGTCGATTATTAAAAATAAATTTGGTAAAGTACAATTATTTTGTATTCTGATTTAAACATCTGCTTCTATCCTTTTGCCTTAAAAATCTAACAAAGCTAAAAAAGTGTCCTTGCTTTATCCTTAAAAGACAGTCTATCCATTAAAACTTGTTTCTTTGCAATTCATCAGTAGAAATAATTAGTTAATATAATCAAATTGCAAATTAGTTTATGTAATCTATTCCACTAAAAAGTGCATATCAAATAGGAAGGATAGCTGTATACCTAGAGTAGCTGCTTAACTAAGTTTCATAGAATGAGTACCCCTTCCAATGATATAAATGAATAAATACTGTGTGGCAAACTCTGCAAATATCAGTTTGATTAATAAAATGCATACAGGCAACATAATAACATTTAAATATTAAGATTCCAAATTTATGTATAAAATAAAACATTGATCCTAATTATTTTCAGTAGAAACACATTCCAACATTACAATCAGTGGGAAAATGAAAAAATTTTCATTTTGCAAGAAAGCTTTAACTATATGTATTTAATGAAAAATAAAGCCAAAGAGAATTTGAAATATTATATTACCTATTATTATGGCTATGACTCTCAATCTACAGTAATAACACTTCTTCCTTAGGTTATTATCTTAATAGCAACACTTTCTTTGCACAGTTTCGCCACAGTAGGTTAAGGGAGAGTCTATTTTCCCCTTATTATATTATTATTATTATTGTAATATGTCATTACATTATTTTCTTTATAGTGTACTGTTTAGTTTATTACCAGCATAGAAGAAGCTCTAAAGTCAAGAAAGCACTTTACAATGATCAGTTCTTTTGAGTCTTTGAATCAGAGTCTCTAGAGCCTTGTGATTCAAAGAGCTGCATGTCACTCTTAGCCTCTACAACTGAAAAGGGTAACTGGTGGGTGTCATGTTTATCTGTCTTTAAATCTAAAAAATTTAAGAAAGAATCGTATTAGATCAGGCTAAGATTTGTTTGGTCCAGTACTGTTTTTCCAAAAGTATCATGGATAACGTTATGGTAGAATATGTTTGCCATTAATCACATCATAACACTTTTAACATAGTCATAAAAAGGGATTTTGTTCTGTAGACATAACACATAAGTTCCTGTCAAAGTTCTTAAAAAAAATGTTTCAATTGTCACATTTTCCTTCATTAATACAAGCATAAATCTTAACCAATTCATTTTACTGTAAATTATGCTCATAAAGCACCCTGGTGATAGTACAAGCATGTATATCAGGATTTAAATAATGCCTATATATTACTGCACTGAGTGTCCACATCGCAGTTCCTTGCAACCAGGTATTAATATGAATTAATTCATTTAAAATTATACATTTAGAACATATGCCACATTGACTAATGATAAAGCTATTTCATAGTTCACTTGGATGTCTCAAAAAAGTATTTAAAACATACCTGCGTTTCTGGTTGTGAGATACATCATCTTTTTCTTTTTTTTGCTACTTATGGTTCCACAGAAAGGTCCTGAAGGATGACAAGGCAAATATAACTTAAACGGTATGTTGGAATATATACATTTCCCTGTGGTATTCTATAAGGCTGGGAGAATTATCTTCCCAGGGTTGGGTCCTACAGAGCCGAAATGGGCAGGCGTGAGCTGAGCCACTGAATTCTGATATAATACCAGCAGGTGGCAGAAAGGGATCAAAAAGTTTATTTTTGAGAGCGATACAATGAAGCAGATATTGACTCTAGATATATTTTAAATAATATTAATCCGCTAATTCAGATGAAAGAGGCAAGAAAATGTGGCCACAAAGGGCTACTTATACTTATTGTGTCGAGTTTGTCACCTGAATTATCCCAGTCTCTTCTAACAAAGGCCTTTCTCTTCTCTTCCAGGAACTGGCTTGGAATGAGACCAGCACTTCCTCCCTCTTTTACATGGCTAGCCTAGAATCAAATTAATGAATTGTATATGTCAGTGACTAAAATTTGAGACCACATTCTAATAAGCAGGACAAGCAGAAGTCAGTTTAAAAAAAAATGTTTGCTCTTAAAAAATGGACCTTGATATTTAAGTCCATGGCACTGTCAGGATACTGAAAGACCTTGGTACTGAGGAATCAATGGGCACCTAATCAGAGTGCCACCTGGTAGTGAAATTTTAAGACCAAAATACGAAAGCATACAGGATCTTTAAATTACTAATACCTTCTTATTTATAACACTAAACTAGTGGGAATGGAAAGGAATAAATGCTGTTCTCTCTATTAGCACTTGTTAGTTAGGTGTTCACTATCATATTAATCCTACTACAATGGTATTTCCTGAGGCCAAATCAAAGGGGGTGCGGGACAGACAGCACTGGGAGAACAGAGTGGAGGGTTAATTCATGCTGCTAGGAATCTGAATATCCTGAGAGGAAGACTAAGTTTAAAATGGGTAAAACTTCACCTACTTTGCTCATTATTAGAGAAATGTGAATCAAAACTACAACGAGATATCACCTCACACCGGTCGGAATGTCCCTCATCAAGAAGTCTACAAACAATAAATTCTGGAGAGGATGTAGAGAAAAGGGAACGCTCTTGCACTGTTGGTGAGAATGTAAATTGATACAGCCACTATGGAAGACGGTATGGAGATTCCTTAAAAAACTAGGAATAAAACCACCATATGACCCAGCAATCCCACTCCTAGGCATATACCCTGAGGAAACCAAAACTGAAAAAGACTCATGTACCTCACTGTTCATTGCAGCACTATTTAAATATTTAAAATAGCTAGAACATGGAAGCAACCCAGATGTCCATCGACAGATGAATGGACAAAGAAGTTGTGGTACATATACACAATGGAATATACTCAGCTATAAAAAGGAACACATTTGAGTCAGTTCTAATGAGGTGGATGAACCTAGAACCTATTATACAGAGTGAAGTGAGTCAGAAAGAGGAAGATAAATACCACATTCTAATGCATTCATATCGAATCTAGAAAAATGGTACTGAAGAATTTATTTACAGGGCAACAATGGAGAAACATACATAGGGAACAGACTTACGAACATGGGAGAGGGGAGGAGAGGGTGAGATGTATGGAAAGAGTAACAAGAAAACTTACACTACCATATGTTAAATAGATATGGGAATTTGCTGTATGCCTCAGGAAAATGAAACAGGGGCTCTGTGTTGGGCTGGAGTGGCGGGATAGGGAGGGAGTTGGGAGGGAGCTTCAAAAGGGAGGGGATATATGTATACTTATGGCTGATTCATGTTGAGGTTTGACAGAAAACAGCAAATTTCTGTAAAACAATTATTCTTCAATAAAAAATAAATTAATTAAAAAAAAAACAACTTTTAAACTGAAACCCAAAGTATTTCAAAACAGTGGCTGGAGAACTGGCTACTAGAGACAGTGGCTTATCGCACAATGTTAGGGACTTTACCCTTACAACTAGAACAGAAAAATCCAGTTATTATTTTTAGCAATTAAAATCTTGAAAAATACATTTTGAGTAACAGATGACAAAAATGCAGGAAGAGACAGATAGATAATGCTGACAGGGTTAGAAGAAAACTAAGAGATGGCATTCAGAGAGAAGGGGGTAGAAAAGAAACTTGGGAAAGTTCAACAAAGGAAACCGCCCATAGAAAGCAGATATTTTTAGATGAGAGTTCTAAGAAATTCAATCGAAACCTCTTGAACTCATGGATTCTGTTTACTTGTTTCTTAGTTCTCTCACCACATAGTATACTTATACATTATAATATCTTAATTTGAGTTACTAATGAAAGTTTAGTTGCTCGGTGGTATCTGACTTTTTGTGATCCCACGGACTGTAGCCTGCCAGGCTCCTCTGGCCATGGAATTCTCCAGACAAGAATACTGGAGTGGGCTGCCATTCCCTTCTCCAGGAGATTTTCCTGACCCAGGAATTGAAGCTGGGTCTCCTGCATTGCAGTCAGATTCTTTATGGTCTGAGCCACCAGGGAAGCTCTGAGTTTCTAATATCTCAGTTTAATTCAGAGTTCAGTGTGGATCCCAGGTCCTTCCCACTTACACCTTGCTCCTTAATGAGACTCTCTTTTACTTTGACAGTTTAAGGGAATTTTAGACTGTTTCTCCAGTTCTGGTTGTTAGTCTCTGTAAATAATTACAAAAACAGACTTATTACTGCTGCTAGAGACTTCTGAAAGCTGTATTAGTGAAAAGGAAAAACAAGAAGACTATTACACACATCTTCTGAAAAATGGAGGGGAAAAGACAGTGGTAACACATATCCCTTTCTATACACACAGACTTTAATCCAAAACCAAACAACACAGATGATAACGCAAACCTCCAACTCTCAATAACTGAGGTGGGCAAATAGATTCAAGAATTAAAGAAATTAAATTTTATTTGTCATGAACATACATACAGTGAGAGGAGACAAGAGGAAGACTACTCTACCCACAGTAAAGACTTCTAGTTAAAACAAACACTGAAAAGGGATGACCTCAGGGGAGTTGTTCCTGCTGAGTACTGTATTTTACTGTAATCTTATGTGGAAGAACCGACTGGCCTAGTCTCTAAACAACAGGCTAGTTAACACTGAATTTATTAACAGCTGCTCACAAAGTCCCTCTCAATTTGGTCTTCTGTCCACAAAATTAATAGCCACGAAGCAGGAGCTGTTCATGCAGGGAAAAAAAAAATCACTGAAACAAATAATAATACTCTCCTCCTGAATATTCAGATATTGGTCAGATCTAAGATTGAAAATAAGAAAACAGGTGAAGAAATTTTGAGAAGTGTACTAACCTGCCACCAGTTTGGGTCTTCTCTGTTTACAATCTGAAGAATTTCTCCTTTTGAAAACTTCAATCCTGCTTCTTTGCAGGGTATCAGGTTATCATTGTATGGATTATAATCAAAATGACATTTCACAAATACCTAAAACACAGCACAATTAAAAATACTAGAAATGTACCATTTGTCCCTGGATTTTGGAAATTTTTTCAAAGCACTGCGAATTAATTGATAATGTAAATGATAATGTATTTAGTACTTCAACTAAGGAACTTGTTTTTCTTGAATATAAAGTTATTAGAACATTAATAATTTGGTATCAGAAAACAGGAAGTAAACATTAGTACACCAATAAATTTTTGTTTCTATCTTTAACTTCTAATCTCAACAGTTTAACAAGTGTTTTCTTCCACCTTTCTTACTTTCTCACTTTCTCCCAATCTTTTCACATGATTGTCCAACCAACAGTGCATAATTTTTATGCAAGTAAATGCCAGTTTCTAATGAACATCCTGAACTAATATATGCAGTTAGGTCATATGTTTCAGATACAGTAGGAATGACTTTTTGAAAGGTTCCTAAAGCCAAAATTAAACAATAAAGGTTCATGTTGAAATCAGACCTGAAATATAGTCAGTAACCTTTTTTTAAAAAAAAAACAAACTTTCATCCCTGTTAATAACATATATTTTTAGTCACATAGATTCACACTGGCCAAAAGTTGTGAGAAAAATAGTTTTCTGGAATTATCCTGCTTTGATGTAAATGATCAGCATCAAATTAATAGTAAGACAAATACTAAAAAAAGCCTTGAAGTTATTTTCCAATTTAAATTCAAATTGGAATGCAAATTTCTTTAAAATCTGTTTTATTAATAAAACTATGTCAGTTACCATGGTTAGTTATGACCTCTAATATCCAAAATATTTAGTTTATTTAATTTTGAATTCTAGTTAAGCATTTTCAGTATTCAATGGCAAGTTCAGACCAATTACTTTCTTACTACAGATCTTTTCCAGGCATATTTATAGAAATTTAAATTTTATCTTCTAGAGAACTGACTAAGCATTAATCAGCAGGTAAACTAATGAGCAGGAAAACACACAGTTAGTCAAAATAATAATGTTACTTTCCTATGTTTATCATACTTCTATAAATATAACCAAACAGGATATTTAAATAGCACAAGTAGATCCATTACATTATTAGTGTAGTAAAATGTAATGTGATAGATGCATATTAAAATAATTTTAAAATAATTAAATTTGAGACACAACAAAATTTTAGTTATTTACAATTAGATGATTTTGATAGAAAGCATTCAGAATATTTTCAATACCTTTTGAAAGGCTAAATATTAATGCTTAAAAAAAAAATCAGTAAGCCAGTAATTTTTTTCCTGATACGCAATTTTAGAAATACCTACGAAGCAAGCATACAAACAGTATTATAATCACTAAAATGTGACAATTGGCTAACTTGACAATGGCATGCAGCTCAGTGCTTTGGCAATGGATAAAAACCAAAATGATTAAGTGTAATTAGGTAAATTTAGTTGGCCAATAAGACAGAAACATGGAGTACCACAAAATGTCCTGGAATGACACCATACCTGACGGACGTGTGCTGGATGCCTCTCCATACTGATGCAACTCTAAAAATATATTTTTGATTGCATAAATAAAGCCAGACTTTAAACTGATAATAAATTAAATAAATATAAACAAACTACTGGCCCATTTTCATTTCATTCACTTGGTAAAGCAACTACTTCCCTAATTAAATGTCCAAAGGGTATAATACCTGAAAATTATAAATGATAGAAGCAAAAGTTACTGGAGATGAAGTAAAGATGAAGGAGGGATATGTAAAAGTTGTAAAAAAAAAAAATACTTGGATACTCCTTATTTCTCATAAAAGCTGTATTGGAGGAATAGTAAGAGAATCCTATCATCTAACCATGAATGTGTCTATTGGTCTTATCTGTGGGTCAGAATATACTTTGTAACAAAAGGCTTAGACTTTCTCAGTTAGCCCAAATTTCAAATATTCACTTCCCTACTCCCATCAAATGGCGCTGGAAATATCATTTGTGAAACAAATCACATCTCTTAAATGTAAATGATTTCTACAAGAAACAATTCTCATTTTTCTCATTAACCAAATTAGTTTTGGGACATTACTCTCATGCTCCAAACACTCAGATTATATTAGTTTTACTCTGACCTTTGAAAATTTGTCTGAAAAATCAATTAACCCCAACCTTTGATCTAAACATTTTGCAATGGCCTTTAAATCATAGAGATTTGACTAGATTTTGTACAATTATATTTTATTAAGCACATTTAAAAATATTTCACTAATAAGCTATGGATGTTAACTGTTTATTGGTTAAGAAGTGACTAAACACAATCTGCTAATATATTTCAATCTCATATTCTAATCACTAACAGAGCTAAGTGATCAACAAAGGAGATGGAATAGAAAAAAGAAAGTGGCTTTGAAACCAGGAAGCAATGTTAACCTCACTCAGAGTATAAAGATAAATTAAGACTATATTATAGTAACATTTTCCTCCCATCACATTAGCAGGGATCCAAATATCTGACAACATTCTGTAGATAGGAAAATCCCAATTGACCCACAGTCCTAACAGGTTGGTGGAAGAATTGATTTAATCCCTTGAGAGGCCAATGTAGCAATCAACAGCTATCAAAATTACAAAAAACCTCTGACCTAGTAATCCATCTCTGGGAATGTACTCAACAGCAGTGTTAACTCAGATATATGTAAAATGACTTACATAGAAAACTATTAACTACTGATTATTTTTTAATCACAAGTGATTGGAAGCAATCTAATTGTTTAAGAATAGGAATGAGGACTAGACTGGTAGTGGATTAGGAAAGAGATTTCAACTGAATATGTATTCTTACTTCTTGACTTTTAGAACCTTCTAAATGAAAACTAAGGTCTTATGGTAATCAAAGTGAGAATAAAATGACTCCCCCTTCTGACTAAAATGAAGTAACAAGGACCTATTCTCTAACCTGAGACAACTAAAATATTGGACAAAATATATGAAATGTTTGTCAAGACATCAGACTACAAAGACAGTGATCCTTAAAAAAATGGAAACAAACAAGATGAACTTTACCATTGTCCCAACTAACTGCAGAGAAAAATTTCTAGGTGCAATGCAGGAAGGGGGACTCTAAGTGGAAGCCTGATAGTCTCCACCTTGAGGAGGTGAGCTGAGTGACCAGAGCTATCAAAGTGGCCGCAGTGCACAAAAAAGAGCAACAGTAAGGAAAGATTGCCCAGAGAAAGAACTTGAGAACTGCAGAGGACTCCCTCCAGGTTCAGCTGAATAATCAGGTAAAGAGAAGCATTAATGGGCAAAGATATCAGAAGGTCATGTAACGTCAAACAGTTTCTGCTATCACCATTGTGAGTGAAAAAACTTCATAATTCATGCCTGCAATGCAGGAGACCTGGGTTTGATCCCTCGGTCTGGAAGATCCCCTGGAGAAGGAAATGGCAACCCACTCCAGTACTCTTGCCTGGAAAATCCCATGGACAGAGAAGCCTGGTAGACTACAGTCCATGGGATCTGAAAGAGTCGGACATGACTGAGCGACTTCACCTTCACTTTCTTTCAGTATTCAAAAGTTTTGCCCTAGACTTGGTCTTACTCTGATTTCGCCTAACAAAGCTTATAGAACAAAACCTGAAAGGGTCTGATTGCTCCCTTATAACTATTCTAGAACAAAGCTTGAGAATACTTCTAAGAATAAAAAAATATCAGTACTCATTAAGATAAAATTCAGATCTGGCAGCCAATCAAAAATAACCAGGCATGCAAATAAGCAGGAAAATACAATCTAAAATATGGAGAAAAATAAACCAGTGAAGAGTGACACAGAAATGACAAATAGGACTGAATTAGTAACTTTACATATTGTAGCATATGTTCAAGAAGCTAGAGGAAGGATTCGACATGTTAGGTAGAAACATGGCAGATATAAAGAAAAAAAGATTCAGTTCAAATTTCTAGAGATGAAAACAAAAATATCTGAGATGAAAAGTATACCAGATATAGTTAACAGCAGATTAGACATCTTAGGGAAAAAAAAGAATAATAAATGTGAAGACATTGCAATAGAAGCTGTCCAACATGAAAAAGGGGGAGAGAATAAGACTGAAGAAATGAAAAGAGTATCAGTGAGCTACGGGACAGCTTCCAGGAGCCCAACATGAATAGCTCATGCATCACCAAAGGGCAGGAGAAAGTGAGGAACAGAAAAAATATTTGAAGTAGAAACAATAAAAAAAATGTCCAAATCTAATGAAAGAAACAGTTTTTCAACAAACAGAGCTGGAAAATTTGGATACCCAGATGCAAAAACAGAAACAGGAAATCCAAACCAATTCTTTGATTCATATCTTATACCCTAAACAAAAATTCAGAGAAAATGGATCATAGAACAAGATGTGAGTATACAACTAAAAGTGAAAATCTTTATAACCTTGTGTTGTACAGACATTTTTTTTACACAGAAAAAAAGCATGATTCATTAAAAAAAGGACTAATTAGACTTCACCAAAATTAAGAACATCTGCCTTCATATTATACTGCTAAGAGAATGAAGACAAGCCTTCTCACTACGAAAAAGTCTTTCTAAATCATAATTCCGATAAAGTATTTGTATCAAAACATAAAGAACTCTCAAAACTAAACAAATGGAAAAAAACAACTCAAAAAATGGGTGAAAGATTTGAAGACATTAAAGTTGTCATAACCATGGCAAATAAGCACATGAAAAGATGCTCAATATTAGCAATCATTAGGAAAATGCAAATTAAAATCACCATAAGACACCATCCATCCTTATAAGAATGGCTAAAATTATAAAGACTGACCATACCAAATGTTGGTGAAGACGTGCAATAACTGCAACTTTCATGTAATGTTGGTGAAAATGTAAACTGGTACAACCACTTTTGAAAATAGTTTGGCCATTTCTTTAAACGTTCAACGTACAACTATCAAATGACCCAATACTTCAAGTCTTAGGTATTTACTCAAGGGACTTGAATGTAAATGTTTAGCATCTTTATTTATAATAGCCCCAAACTAAAAACAACAGAAATGTTCACTAGCCAGTTAGTGGATAATCCAACTGTGGTTCAGCCATGTAATGGAATACCACTTGTCAATAAGAAGGAATCAACTACTGATACACAGGAAAACATGGTTAAATCTCTCAAATAATTATGTTGAATGAAAGAAGTCAGATTTTTTTTTTTTAAAAGCAAAATCAAAGGATTCATGTTGTATGAACCCATTTATATAAAAATACAGAAAATATAAACTAGTTTATAGTGACAGAAGAGCAGTACTTGCCTGGCATGAAGGTTGGGATAAGGAGCAGGCAGGAAGGATTACAGTGAACCCAGGAAAACTTCTAGGGGTGACAGAGATGTTCACTATCTCGACTGTATTGAGGGTCTCATGCGTACATAATATGTCCACATTCATTAATTACATACTTTAAGTGTATGCTATTTCTATGAACTTTACCTCCAAGATATTTTTAAAAAGTAAAAATAAAAAATCAAAGTACTGACAAAATAAAATACTGTACAGAAATATGCTGTGCCTGTGCAAATGGTAGCAGTTAGTAGAAGAAATCAAATGTGAAAGGCTGGAGAAACATCTCCACCATGACCTTGGTCATAAATCAGAAAGAGGCTGGTAATTCATTTGGGAATGTGTTGGTTGAACATCTCAAATGCACACATACAAATAACATATTTTGAAATCAGCAAGGAAACTATACATTTGGTTTAAAAAGCTCTGAGGGGCAATTCATACTCCTGTACGGTAAATAACCATACGTGGGTCACATTCTGTTAGTATAAACAAACAAATAAACCTACGCCGAGCTGAATCATACTAATAATTCTTAATTTACACTACACTTGAGTCATTGGTCCATGCAAGGTCTGCTTTTGTTTTTTAATCTTGTTGGTTTTAATAATGGAATAAACAGTCATGAGCTTACCACATAAAACAGAAGCTAGAAACCTACACGGTCCTCCTGCCCACATTCCATTCCCTTGCACTGCCCTGGCTTCCCCAAACTCAAAGGTAACCCTCATCCTGAATCTTGTGTTCACAAATTCTTTGCTTTCCTTTTTGTAAGTTTTATTAAACCTATATATAATCTTCAAAAATACACAGCTATTTAAAACTTTTAAAAGATAGTATTATGCTATATGTATGTGCTCTTGTAGGGAACTGACATGCTTATCAACATGTTTCCAGCTACACAAGTATTGCTGTAAAAAATTACATGTCTTAATATGTGGAAACTTTCAGCCTTGATAATGCTAAACCTTTTGCCCCCCAAGGTGGTTATACCAACTTACATGCCACCAGCAATGTAGAATAGAGAGTCTAGATTCACATCTACATTTTTTTGCAACTGAATGGTATAAAATGGTATCTCACATTGTGATTTTAACTATCTCTTCGCATGTTTACTGACCATGTATCCCCTTTTACTTGATTGGTGTACGGACAGTAAACAGGAACACATTTTCACATATTATCCCTATGAATTAACACTTTCACTGAATAGTCTTTTTCTCACTGAAAGACATATCAGCTCTGTGAGATATCAAAGTAACGTATATGTGTAGATCTCTTTCTGAACTCTCTCTTCCACTGCTCATTCTGTCTAATCCTATGCCAATACCACATATATTAATTCCTACACATTAATAATAAGCTCCTAACAGTGTGGAGATTCCTTAAAAAATTGCAAATAGAACTACCTTATGACCAAGCAATCCCACTGCTGGGCATACACACCAAGGAAACCAGAATGGAAAGAGACACATGTACCTCAATGTTCATCACAGCACTGTTTATAATAGCCAGGACATGGAAACAACCTAGATGTCCATCAGCAGATGAATGGATAAGAAAGCTGTGGTACATATACACAATGGAGTATTACTCAGCCGTTAAAAAGAATTCATTTGAATCAGTTCTGATGAGATGGATGAAACTGGAGCCGATTATACAGAGTGAAGTAAGCCAGAAAGAAAAACACCAATACAGTATACTAACACATATATATGGAATTTAGGAAGATGGCAATGACGACCCTGTATGCAAGACAGGAAAAAAGACACAGATGTGTATAACGGACTTTTGGACTCAGAGGGAGAGGGAGAGGGTGGGATGATTTGGGAGAATGGCATTCTAACATGTATACTATCATGTAAGAATTGAATCGCCAGTCTATGTCTGACGCAGGATACAGCATGCTTGGGGCTGGTGCATGGGGATGACCCAGAGAGATGTTATGGGGAGGGAGGTGGGAGGGGGGTTCATGTTTGGGAACGCATGTAAGAATTAAAGATTTTAAAATTTAAAAAAATAAAAAGCTCCTATTTCTGCTTTTCTGCCTCAAGTGTCTTAGCTATGCATCTTATCAAATGCCAAGAAAAATCTTATTGAAATTTTCATTGGAATTTAACTGAATCTACAAGTCAGTTTGAGGAAAATTGATATCTTCATAATACTGTTTTCCTGTCCATGAACATGATATATCTATTTAAATCTTAATTTTTTTGTGCATGGAGGTGAATATTTTTATTAGGCTATTTCTAGACATAAATGTGACATTCTCTATTATAAATGATGTCTTAGTTATATCTACAGATGTCTGCTGATGGCATATATAAATGAAACTGACTTTTGTATATTAATCTTATTTCAAAGCATTCTGCTAAATTATTTCTAGTAATTTATAGTTCAGGGAGGGTTTCAGTTAAAAAAATATTATTTGAAAATAATGTTTTATGTTCTTTTCAAATCTTCTGCTTTCATAATTATTTCTGTCTTCTTGTGCTTATGGAATTTTCCATAAAATATTGAACATAAATGGTACTGATGAACATCCTTCTCTAGTTCTTAATTTTTTTTAACTAGGCAATGACATTATTAACCTTTGTTTTAAACGTTATGTTCTGGTTTCTTTGGCTCAATTAACTGCAAACAAATAATTGTGTACAAACAAAAATTTAAAAAGCAGCAGTGCCCAAGAGCCTCAGAACTTAAAATACTACAGGTTTCTATATTTAACTACATCCTAAACAAAATTTTTTAGGAGTCAACATTCTTGAAGTTTCTTTTCTTTCTTTTTTTAAAGAAGTTCTGTTTGCTTCACTGTTGGAAGCCTCATCAAAATTCTGAACAAGATCACTCTCCTTCCCAATAGCAAGTGCGGCTTTCTACCCAGCTTCTGCCAGGATTCTGAAAGCTTGTTGACACCAAGCTGGTCTAAGATTTGGGTGGCTTTTCTGTCAGGAGCTTTGTCTCAGCACAGCTGGTAATGGACTGCTGCCAGAAATGTTTGAGCATCAGGACTGTTAAAATGAATCATCACTTACTGGTTTGCAGCTATACTTACCTCTTTAAAATCAGAGATAACGTTTATTCTGAATTTTTTTAAAAGAGAATTGAAGATTTTTTTTATCATCTGTTAAAACAGATATCTGTTATATCATCTGAGGGTGGTTCCTTTTTACCAATGCACAAGTATGCCTGAAGTTTGGCCAGTTTCTCTTTATGGTGGGATTTTTCCATCTTGGGAGTGGAAATGGGACTTCACAGGGGCCCTGGGCTTGGCACTCAAGTAGTCTCAGAAAGACCAGCTTAAAGTCCTGTTCCTAATTTTTAAAGAGAAATGCTTCTAACAGTCAACTATTGAGAATAATGTTTGTTTTAGTTTTTTTTTTTTTAATAAGATTAAGGAGGTTCTTTCCTGTTCCCAATTTACTAATCTTAAAAGGCTGTGGTACATATACACAATGGAATATTACTCAGCCATTAAAAAGAATACATTTGAATCAGTTCTAATGAGGTGGATGAAACTGGAGCCTATTATACAGAGTGAAGTAAGCCAGAAAGAAAAACACCAATACAGCATACTAACCCATATATATGGAATTTAGAAAGATGGTAACAATAACCTGTATGCGAGACAGCAAAAGAGACACAGATGTATCGAACAGTCTTTTGGACTGTGGGAGAGGGTGAACGTGGGATGGTATGGGAGAATGGCATTGAAACATGTAAAATGTCATATGTGAAACGAACTGCCAGTCCAGGTTTGATGCATGATACAGTGTGCTTGGGGCTGGTGCACTGGGATGACCCAGAGGGATGGGATGGGGAGGGAGGAGGGAGGGGGATTCAGGATGGGAAACACATGTACACTCATGGTGGATTCAAATAAATGTATGGCAAAACCAATACAATATTGTAAAGTAAAATAAATAAATAAATTAAAAAAATCATGAACAGGTACTGAATTTTATCGAATTTTCTACTGATTTTTTCTTCTTTAATCTGTTAATTTGTTTGGTTACATATATGAACTTTCTAACATGAAACAATCCTAGCTTGGACACGTTATATTATCTTTTTTATATATCATTAAATTTCATTTGCTAATACATTGTTGAGAATTCTTACATGTACATCCTTGAATGAAATAAGACAAATTTCTTCATATTTTTGTTATGTGGCTCATAATGGCCTTAAAGAGAGAATTCCCATTAATTTGGCCTTAAATAAAGAGATGGAATTTTAAAGTCTTTGGAAACCTACATACATGTAAGCTGGAGAACTTCAGAATTAGCTGCAATTTCTAACCCCTCCTGGTCTTCAAATTTAAAAATATAGATTTTGTGGTCTCATGAAAGATTTTGGATTTTTAATAAGTGCCTCAAATGATATTGATAAAGATGATCTATTGACCATGCTTTGAAAGACACAACCCTGGTATGAAGACCTCCTGGCTTCCATCTGCTCTCATGGCAGTTAAGAAATAGAGTTGGTGGAGCTTCCAGTCAGTGAAAGAGCAGCAGAACTGGGGAGGCTAAAAGCCCTTGCTTTCCATTAGTGTTACTCTTATAAGAGGAACACAGTGTGCCCAGGACAGTCCTATTCTAGTATAATTAGTAATTATTCCCCCTTTCGCTTTAAAAATATCCCAATTTGGGTGTGTTTTATCTCTCCTGTTGGAAGTTTTCATGTTAGTCCCTTCTTTTTTTATGGTAAGACAGGTCTGAGACCGGCTCAGGCTTGGATGGAAGGTTAGACCTTCCCCATTTCAATGCCTTCTCCCAATTCTGAAGGCTAAATAAAAAGCAGATTTTGAGAAGGCATAAGACAGAGAACAATGTATGTCTAAAGACAGGGTTAAAGATCCTTGCATTTCACATAATTCAGAACATTCACCAGGTGCAGATTCTACAATGGGATTTGAGCCAAAGCCCTAGCTACTGATATTACAAAAAATTTTCCATAGAAGTCCATTATAGTCATGGTGAGCTGGTAGGAATTCTGAAGCCTGAACCACAAGGGGTTAAAAAAAAAGTCTAAATATCACAACTAATGTATAATTTTTAAAAAATAAATAAATATTAAGTCCTACTTTTCCAATACTTAGGTGCCAACTGAGGAATAAAGCTAGTCTGAGGGTCTAGCTATTTAAAATGTCTAATTTCTAATGCCATTTCTCTTATGCTTCTTTTCCTTGAAAAGACAAGGTCTCTATCCTTTATTTAAACAAAAGTTCACAACAAACCTGTATATTTTCAGAAATCCAATTTACATGCTAAAAATTCATGACTGACTATCCTTACTCTCCCAAAGAACAATATAAAGCAGGTATTCAACACAGGTTATTTCTAAGACTTTTACAGAAATAGACATACTAGTCTTTTAAATTATCATATTAACAATACTAAAATAAGTATAGTGGCAGCATCTTACGTACAAGACCTGCAGTTTTACTCATACTTGGAACAAATTTCTAGAAAACCTAAATAATTGAATGCATCTAAAACACTGATAAATATTTCCTATGTCTATATTATTTGGATTTGAAAACTCTCTCAAGTTTCAACATGCTTATCTTAAGTGTTAACTGTTCCTTTGCAATTATCTCATTACTTTTTCCTTCTTTACCATTTCTTTGGAATTACACCACCACCTCATTACCACCATCACAACAATAGCAGCAGCTATGGGCTGGCATGCAGCTATGGGCTGGCATGGGCTGGGCTGACAGGTGCTGCTGAATTAACTTCTTTGATCCTTACAGTAATCTCTTGAGAAAAGAAATACTAACTATGCAGATGAGAAAACAAAAACAGAGAGGATAAGCTAGTAAGTGGTGGCACAGTTATTTGAAACAAAGCAGTCATCACAGCCTTCCTAAGAATTGCCTTTCACAAATTACCTCACACTTTCAAAAATCTGCTTCCTGGCTACACAATCTCATCTCTCTTCTTTTTAAAATTCACTCAACATAATGAGGTTAGTGACCACTGTCATTAAAACACTGCCATGCTTAATAATCTGTTTTACCTAAAAATCAGTTACAAAACGGAGAGCAAATGGTACAAACCAAGGTGTGTTCAAGATTCTTTCCAGTTTGGACCCATCCTCTCTTTCTGGCCTCATTCTCTGTTTAGCCCATCACTAGAACACTAAGCTAGAGGTGATCAGGACTACATGCTTATTTTCCTCTTGGAACATGAGGAACATGAGGGCTTGGAACAGGACATGTGTCAAAACTGTTTGCTAATTAATGACAAAAAGTCTTTAAGGTTTTTCTCATATTAGCTGCAGGTTACCGAAATGCTAGGGTCCAAAAATCACTGCACATGTGCACTGCACAAGTGTTAAGCCAAAAAGTTGGCTTAACACTCAACATTTGAAAAACTAAGATCATGGCATCTGGTTCCATCACTTCATGGCAAATAGATGGGGAAACAATGGAAACAGTGAGACTTTATTTTTTGGGGCTCCAAAATCACTGCAGATGGTGATTGCAGCCATGAAATTAAAAGACGCTTGCTCCTTGGAAGAAAAGCTATACCAACCTAGACAGCAAATTAAAAAGCAGAGACATTACTTTGCAAATAAAGGTCCATCTAGTCAAAGCTATGGTTTTTCCAGTAGTCATGTATGGATGTGACAGTTGGACTATAAAGAAAGCTGAGTGCCGAAGAATTGATGCTTTTGAACTGTGGTGTTGGAGAAGACTGTTGAGAGTCCCCTGGACTGCAAGGAGATCCAACCAGTCCATCTTAAAGGAAATCAGTCCTGAATACTCATTGGAAGGACTGATACTGAAGCTGA
Source organism: Ovis canadensis (assembly GCF_042477335.2). Taxonomy (NCBI): domain Eukaryota; kingdom Metazoa; phylum Chordata; class Mammalia; order Artiodactyla; family Bovidae; genus Ovis; species Ovis canadensis. The sequence continues at coordinate 86,090,447 of NC_091248.1, forward strand.
AACTCCAATACTTTGGCCACTGATGTGAAGAACTGACTCATCTGAAAAGACCCTGAAGCTGGGAAAGATTGAAGGCAGGAGGAGAAAGGGAAGACAGAGGATGAGACGGTTGGATGGCATCACCAACTCAATGGACATGAGTTTGAGCATACTCTAGGAGTTGGTGATGGACAGGGAGGTCTGGAGTGCTGCAGTCCATGGGGTCGCAAACAGTCAGATGACACAACTGATGACTGAATTGAACAGAGGGTTCATGGTATTCACAAAGAGATTTCTTAAGTAAATTCCTTTTGAATAATAAGATAATATTGTTTAAAAATACCAAGAATTCACCCACGACAAAATAAGGCACTTTAGAACAATTAAACCAGACAGTTTTTTCTCTTCTCTTTAGCCAAAAAGTAGCAACTGGTGGTGACATCCAACAGTGTCATTTTTTAAAAAAAGGATTCTTAATATTAGCATGAATTTTATTACTAACCTGTTGAGGAATAATGGTATCTCTATAGCTTGGTAAAATCTTCAGGGTGACGCTTCCACTAATATTTTTCAATAATTCTTGTAATTCCTTTGGGTTGTTTCCAACTTCATGGCCATTGACTTCTTTAATGATATCTCCCACATGAAGCAGACCCTGACGGTCTATCATCCCTCCATGGAGGATTCGGGCGATTACCAGATCGTTATTTTCAACCCTAAATGTTACACCCTGAAGAAAATAAGTAATGGAATTACTGATTTTAGGTTTTTAGGAAGAAATCGTAAATATTCCTGAATATGTATATATAAGAAAATAATTCTAAAAATAAGTGAGTAAATCATTCCTACTTTTCCCATGTTCACTCGTAACTCAATATTCCAATCTCATTAAACCATGTACAACTGTGACAACATACACCATCCCTTAAAAAAAGGACTTCCACCGCAAGAGTAACCTTGAAAATTAAACATATCTTAGGCTGCATTCCACAAGATATGAGGAAGCTCAAAGGAGCAAGCAATGTATTTGTGCATTCTGATGGCCTTGTTCCTGGTATTTTTTCTTCTCACTTCACTGTTCTCATTGTCAGAGCCCAGAAATGCCATGTTAGCATGAAACTGTAAACATTTAAACTTACAGAATCCTACCAATGTTTTCAATTTTTAATAATAATGTTCTGCTGCTTTTTGCTACTATATATAATTAGCAAGCAACCTCAATTCATTTCTTCAAAGGGTACAGGAAAAAAATAGTTACCCTCTGAAATTTTTTCTACTCACCAGCAAACTTCTTCTCTCCTCTATTTCAGTTTAATTTTGGTTTAATTCTGCATGTTAAATCAAGTTGAGAGTATCACCTGTGTATTTTATACACAAGCCAAGAAAGACTGATGAAACAAACATGAGTAAAGTTTTCATAAGGATATAAATCATGAAAGAAAAAAATGAGATAGAGTAATGAATCAGTCACGAGTATGTAAGATTTCAGATTTAAGAAGGCACTGACTGATCAACTCACCAGTGGTTCCCCAGCCCTTTTGTGAATACCAAGAATACGAATGGCATCTACTGGTAATAACTGATTATTGATAGAAGAATTATTCATTTCTGGGCTTGATGGAGGTGACTCGTAACACTTTGATGCCACAATATCATGGGCCTCCAAGAGTGACTAGAAGGATTCAAAACAGCCTGTGGTTATTGATTACAGACAGAATAAATTATTAAAAGTAGCAGCTCGTTATTCCAATAGAGTACTAAAAATTTCCAAGGCATTAATTGGTAATTTTTAGTCATTTCATGAAAATAGTATAAAAGACTGAAGAAAAATTACAAAGAAAAAACTCACAAATTCATATATTAAGGATTATTCCTATAAATTATGGAAGCTACTTAAATTACTAACCTGGGCTGCTTAGTTTTTACCCTATACACTCTTCTTAGGCAATATTACCCATTCCTGCGACTTGAACCACTACTGAGAACTCCCCTGATCCAGATCTCTCTCATCAGCTTCAGTTCAGCTCAGTCGCTCAGTCGTGTCCGACTCTTTGCGACCCCATGAACTGCAGCACGCCAGGCCTCCGTGTCCATCACCAGCTCCCAGAGTTCACTCAGATTCACGTCCATCGAGGCAGTGATGCCATCCAGCCATCTCATCCTGGGTCGTCCCCTTCTCCTCCTGCCCCCAATCCCTCCCAGCATCAGAGTCTTTTCCAATGAGTCAACTCTTTGCATGAGGTGGCCAAAGTACTGGAGCTTCAGCTTTAGCATCATTCCTTCCAAAGAAATCCCAGGGTTGATCTCCTTCAGAATGGACTGGTTGGATCTCCTTGCAGTCCAAGGGACTCTCAAGAGTCTTCTCCAACAGCACAGCTCAAAAGCATCAATTCTTCGGCGCTCAGCCTTCCTCACAGTCCAACTCTCACATCCATACATGACCACAGGAAAAACCATAGCCTTGACTAGTTAGTCGGCAAAGTCATGTCTCTGCTTTTGAATACGTTATCTAGGTTGGTCATAACTTTTCTTCCAAGGAGTGAGCGTCTTTTAATTTCATGGCTGTAATCACCATCTGCAGTGATTTTGGAGCCCCCCAAAATAAAGTCTGACACTGTTTCCACTGTTTCCCCATCTATTTCCCATGAAGTGATGGGACCGGATGCCATGATCTTCGTTTTCTGAATGTTGAGCTTTAAGCCAACTTTTTCACTCTCCACTTTCGCTTTCATTAAGAGGCTTTTTAGATCAGCTTCAGACTCATATATTAAAAATCTGCCCACAACTGGCCAAGAGTCATGATAATTTGAAAGATCAAAACAAAACAAAGGATTATATACGATTCAAACATAATGAATTAATGAAAACTCTGTAAGTCCACAATGCTACTTAAAAAACAGGACTGAAAAAAATCTCATTTGTTACCATTTGATATTGCCCTTTTAAACAATTCTTTACTGTTAAAATTGGCAAAGGGAAGAAGCTGGCATTTCCCTAACTTTTCAGTTGGAAATGCATTGTAGGTTAACTAAACAGCTCAGCTGATGAGGAAAAACTCTATACAAGAAGACCAGCTAAGAATGAGAGAATTTGAAAAATGTCATTTTGCAGCCTCTAATGAAAATATTGAGTCAGGCAAGGATTATTAATTTGAGCTCATCAGTAACTAAATGGTTGAAAGGAAACAGCATTTGTATAATGCCAGAATAATAACACACTAGATTACTTCTTAGTGGAAAGGCTTTCAAGGGTAGGATTTGGCTGTCATTGCCCTTGATCAAGGAATTAATCTCAGCATGAAGAGTGATGGGGCAACGTATGGCTGAACCCCTTCACTATCCACGTGAAACTATTACAACATTGTTTGTTAATTGGCTAGGACAGAGGAGTCTGGTGGGCTATAGTCCATGGGGTCACAAAGAGTCAGACACAAGTACGTGACTAACACACTCATCCCAATACAAAATTAAAAAAAAATTTCAATTCAGAGAAAAAGAAGAGTGATGGGCCAACCAGATATTATACATCATATGATGAAGATTAATTTACGTTGTATCACCTTACTTAAGATGCATCCTGAGTGCAAGCTAAGTTGCTTTAGTCATGTCCAACTCTTTGTGACCCTATGGAACGTAGCCCACCAAGGCTCTCCTGTCCATGGGATTCTCCAGGCAAGAATACTGGAGTGGGTTGCTAGGCCTTCTCCAGGCGATCTTCTAGACCCAGTGATTGAACCTGTGTTTCTGAAGTGTTCTACACTGCAGGTGGGTTCTTTACCACCAGTGCCACCTAGTAAGACCAAGATGCATCTTAGTTTCAAATATAACTTAAGCCACTTCTGTTTATAAGAAATAGGATAACTAAACAACATATCAGGAAAGCACACAAGTAAACCCAAGGAGTGGATTCTGCAGGATAATGGCCTAGTCTGGTCTCTCTAGTAGGTCAACATCATAATCAAGGGAGAAAGGGATGGTCTAACTAACGCCACATATGGACCTAATTTGAAAATTCATACATACAAACCAGTTGTAAAGAATATTTTGTGTAAAATGCACTGCATGTTACAGAGGTCTACTGAAATGGAAAAGTGGAAGTCAACGGCTGAAAAAAGGGTAAATTACAAAACAGCTTATGCAAAATGATTGCAGTCAGTAAAGAAAAAAATACATATGTATATTAACGAATAGAAAAAATATGGAGAAATATGCACCATGGTAGTATAGTGGTGATTTGGGTAATAAAAATGCAATGTCTTAATTTCTGCATTTTTACTTGCTGCTTTTTTACAAGTTTATATATATTTTTTAGACCGCATATAAATTTATGCATTAAATTTTATACTTACATAAAAAATATAGCATGCTTGCAAAGTTCTACCAGATGCATGCTTCTAAGATACCACAAACTTAACATGGCCAGTTACTTTAATATTAGCATGCCCAAAATAGCCCTCCTAGAGTGTTCCTTATCTCAGTAGATGCCATCAATTGTTTGTCAGAAATCCTGTCCTTATCAACTTCCCATATTTCTCTTCTGTGGCTGTCACATGTAATCACTCACTAAGCCCTATTGATTTTACAGCTTAAAACTTGAAAATCCTCACATCTCCCACTATCTATGTTGCCATCGCAACTTCTCACCTTGGCACAAAACCATACAGCTCCACAATCTGACCTCTCCCTGTTTAATAACCTCCCCCACTCTATCCCTACCCAAGGTTTCCCAATGTCCTCTGGATAAAGTTCAAATATCTTAGTATGCACTTAAGGCCTCAATTAACTGGCCCCTGCATAATGGTGTCTCTGACATGTGTTTCTGTTTTTTGTACTTAAGATATAGATTTAGGTTGGAACCATCTCACTATACATTTACATAATTTTTGCAGTAACATGGCTAGAGAGTCATGGAAAATCTTGAGGAGAAGCACAGGGGTGCTGCCATTTGATTTTTAATGCTAAGATTTGCAGTGACAAGAAGGTGATACTTTATTCTTCTATCTCACGACCATTTATTCAACAGTCCATTCTTTCTCCACTAAAATACAGTGTCTCATAAATCAGCTGCCATTTGTCTGAGGATGTATTTCTGGGGTTTCTCTTCTCTTCAGGCAATCTATTTTTCTAATACTGCCCCAATTCCAAACTGTCTTAATTATAGATTTCTAAGAAATCTCCACTTTCCTTTCTCTCTTCTGAAACTGATTCGTCTTTGGTAAACTGATTAACTCTTCACCTACACAGACAAATGCTTAAACTGAATTTATTTTTTGTCCCTGTGGAAAGTATGTTATTGTTTCTATCCCCTACAGCTCTCTCTTGTTGTAAGGTCATCAGCTGCCACCCAGTCTTAGAAGCAATACTGAAAAGGCATATCACTGGTCACAAGAAGGGCTGGCAAACAGTGATATTAAGGAAGAAAAATCCACTATCACCATGAGAAAAGTGTCCCAAGCGTGTGGTCTAATGGTGAAGTAGTTGGTTGTTTTTTTTAATTACACAAAGAAAAGTCCATTCTAATGCATTTCTTTGACAGACACTGTACATCTGTATAGTATGTGTATCTGTTTAGGTAGCATAAGCATATGAGAATATTAAAACATCTAAGTTGGAATTTGTAAAATATGGCCCTAAATCTTTCAAAAACTTCATCTTAAACAGAAACTACTGAAAGAATATTTTGGGAATACAGGGGACTTGGAAAGAAGAGAATAGAGAAAGTTTACCTGGAAGTGAGGCTCTTTGAGTATACCAACCAGTTCTGCCACATTTTCATCCACATTTATTAGAGGGGTGATATCTTCGAGAATTTCATTGACTAATTCCAAGTTATTATCACTGACAGCTTCTAGTTTTGAATCTTCTAGCCTCTCATGAGCCTGAAAAAAATACCAGTATATTAAAATAATAATACATACTGCTTTGCTCAGACTGTGGTTTTCTTCTTGAAAACTTTTGAAAGTTTTAAAAGATGTTACTTGATGGTTTGATCTACTGACTGAAAATTGAACCTTTCAATCAGAGGTAATATACAGATTTCATAGTAAATGTTATTATGCAATATGATAAACCTTGGCCTCTATTCCTACCCTAAAAATAATGGAAAACTCATTTTTATAACTAAACTTCGGAAAAACTGAATAGGCCAATGATAATTTTAAACGTTTTAAAAATGTACTATATTTCCTACCCAACAGAATTTTCTAATGACATTCTAGTTTAGGCTCAAATGATACTGTTTATGCTTTATTTTGGAGAAGGAAATGGCAACCCGCTCCAATACTCTTGCCTGGAGAATCCCATGGACAGCCCTGGCAGGCTACAAGTCTGTGGGGTCGCAAGAACTGGACATGACTTAAGTGATTAAATGACTAAACCATGCTTTATTTGATGATTAAGCATTATAAAAATAAGGGCATAATCATGATATGGATTATTGTTTAAAAAACAATGAAAATCATTTTGAGAATCCCATAATCCTAAAGTTACAATTTTCCATTTTGAAAATTCAGCAAAAAGGACAACTCGGGAAAGGCAACTCTTGAACTTTTCCACAGAAAATGAACCATCAATTACACTGTCCTAGGAAATAAATAGTTCTAATTATTCTAATAGTGGGAATAAAGCAGAGTTTTAAATTCAAACTCAGAATGAACACTAAACAGTCTGTATCTTTTAATTCTTGATTTTCTGATAAACAGTTGCTGTCTGATTTTGAAGACAAGTGAAGCATAATTTATTTGGCCTCATCTTAGGGCATGTGGGATCTCATGTCCCTGACCTGGTATTGAACCTGCACTCACTGCACTGGAAGCACAGAGTTTTAACCATTGGACTACCAGGGAAGTCCCCTGGTGGCTCAGGTGGTAACAAATCTGCCGACAATGCAGGAGACTCAGGTTCGATCCCTGAGTCAGGAAGATCTCCTGGAGAAGGGAAGGGCTACTCACTCCAGTATTCTTGCCTGGAGAATTCTGTGGAGAGGGGAGCCTGGTGGGCAATAGTCCATGCAGTTGCAAAGAACTGGACATGACTGAGCAACTAACACCTTACAGGAAAAGCATAATTATAAATATATTTAATTTAGAAATGAAACCTTGTAAGATGACAAGTTTTACACTTAATATTTTAAGTTCCAGTTCTGTGGGTGAAGGAAAAATTTTCAAATTTCAAGTGGTTACAGTATTGTTTAAACGTTATCTGATACCTATAATACTGTATATGTTATTTCTACCATACAATGTGGATCCTTCAGAATTCTAATACACCTTCTATTTCTTTTATTTTTAAATATTTTATTAAAAAATCATTTCACACATATCAATGTAAAATTGTTAATGAGCTATCTCACATTCTTGGTTTTTGTATCTCATCTTCTAAATCATACACCTTCTAATTTTAAAAATGCATTTTTTCATTTAAATCTATTTTTCAGATAATTCACAACAATGACATGAATTTAAGTGGAATAGAGGGGCTATTAGCAACATTTTAAAGGAATACCTCCAAAGAAGAAATTTTAAGTCATATGAAATAAAACGATAAGAAGAAATTGTAATTGTTATGAAACAAAATTGTCAAAAAGACCAAATGTAATTTTAAATAGAGCAATGAGTTTCTTTAGATTTAGATATGAAAAATGTTAAAATGACTAGGGAATGCCACTAAGAGTGAGAACAGGTAAATCTATAATTTTCTTAAAGCGTAACAGAAGCCTGATAAAGAGAGGATGACGAGACCATTTAACATATATCATGGAATGATTATAACCACTGAGAAAAAAATATATATACACACAACTACTTAACTCATAAAACAAGCTGGAAATACTGTTTTTTTATTTAGTTTATTTATTCATTTATTTTTTGGCTAGGCTAGGTCTTATCGGTGCTGTGCACATGCTTTCTTCAGTTGCAGAGAGTAGGGGCTACTTTCTAGTTGCAAGAGTTTCTCATTGCGGTTGCCTCTCCTGTTGTGGAGCACAGGCTTCAGTAGCTGTGGCTTATGGGCTTCAGAGCGCAGGCTCATTAGTTGTGGTACACAGGCTCAGTTGTCCTGTGGCATGTGGAATCCTCCCCGACTCAGGATCCAACTACTGTCTCTCACACTGTAAGGTAAATTCTGAACCACTGGACGAGCAGGGAAACCCTTGCTAATTGTTTTAATATAAATATTTGTTGTTAAAAAAAAAATTTTAATTTAGCATGATTAATCTTGCAAATAGTCTTAATACTCTAATGATAGTATATGAAAGCTTAAAAAAAGGAAGAAAAGAACTTGAGCATTTATTGAGGGCTTTTATTTTGTGCCAGTAAATATATTCTAAGTTCAGTATCAGAGTGTAGTCAGCTAAGGTAGGTATGTTGTTATCATTCTCACCTTACAGATACAGACCCTGATGATGCAAAATGAGATAAAGTGACTGCCTGAGTTCACACTACTGGTAAGCAACTAAGTGAGATAGTCCATCATCATCAAACTTGAGCTCTTACCTATTAAATCTTATTCAACTTTTTGATTATATAGTAAGCTACCCTATCATCATCTTACAGTTAATTATTTAATCTAAAATATTATACATTATTCTCAATCATTTAAAAGTGTGACATATGCTCTCCCTGACTGCTAGTTGAGTTGTTGCTTCTTAGCATGGCTCTTTCAGTGTAGATGTGCTAAATTATACTCCTATGGTTCAAGACGACCACCCACACTGTCAATCTCCATTCTTTTGCTCAAAGAGCTGTAAGAATTACCTGTTGCTCCAGGTAACAGATGATGACTACCTTAAAATTTTCAGGAACTAAGCCAATATATTTTCTACAATATCCTATGTTACTTAAGACTTTTTGATTAAATTGAAGTCTTTGGGAAAAGTAGAGGAACAGGAAAGATCACTGGCTTGAAAACTCTAATACCTTTCTCTTCCTTTCTATCTTGACCAACCTTATTGTTCCTAAACTGTGAGAGAACAGGAGGGAATGTGGAAAGACTACCAGCAAAAGAGAAAGAGGAAGTCAAGTAGAGGTCAGAAGTACACTATAAAAATAAACATACCTGAAGGTGTCTGCACATCAACCCTACAGACTGCTTCTATGGTAGGAAAAAAATGTCACTACACAACACATAAATCCTCAGAGAAAGAAAATGTTTTTAAGTGAAACTGCTATAATTAATATAGAAAATCAATTTCTGAAATATAGTTGGGTTCAATTAAGATAAACTTTAGTATTTCCAAGAAAGCAACTATAGGTCAATATTTGTTAATATGTAACTTTTAAAGTTCTAGTATAATGTGAAAGAAGTTGAGACCTCAAGTCAAAATTTATTTAGTAGTTTTCAAAAGGCAAGTCAGGGAAGCCTGGTGTGCTGCAGTCTATGGGGTCACAAAGAGTTGGATGCGACTGAACTGACTGACTGACTGACTGACTGGAGAGGCAAGTACCAACTTGAATTTAACTAATCAAACCCACCTGCCAATGCAGGAGACTAAGAGATGTGGGTTTAATCCCTGAGTCAGGAAGATCTCTGGAAGAGGACATGGCAATCTATGCCAGTATTCTTGCCTGGAGAAGCTCATGGACAGAAGGGCCTAGAGGACTGTAGTCCATAGGATCACCAAGGGTCAGACACCACTGAAGCGATGCAGCACACACAATCAAACAAGAGAGACAAAGGGAATACTGAAAACTTACCAGAGAGGCAGAAATGAGTCATATGCTATTTGAATAAACGTGTCTTGTTTCTTTTAAGAAAAAGAATTATTAGAAACCTAACACAACTCAATAGAAACATATTTCTCCTGCCACAAGCACTTGGAAGAACTCGCTATAACTGACTTTGTAGTACTTGGAATTGATACAAATATAGCCTAGCCCTCTTGTATGCCTAGTTCTAAGAATCCTATTCACCACTGCACCTTAGAAAAGTGAGCTGCAGGGAAGAAAAAGTTCTTTCAAAACTTCTGGGTATTTTGCGCAAGCAGAGTTCATCCATGCTGGTAAACAAAATTTTTAACAAGTTATCCAGTGTACGTAAAGTGACAAATGCTACTATCTAATAATGATAATGCCGTAATTATTATGTATAGTAACCTTACCTTTATCTGTTAAAAACAAAAATACTATATATTGTTTCTTCTTAGAACAAGGCTAAGTATACAGCAGTTGCTAATTAACTACTTCTTTAAAAAGTGATTAAATAAATAGGAGATAAGACTGACTACGGTCAACAGACATCTTTTATTCTAGAGATTTTTGAACTAAGACAAACAGCAATCCACAAATAATCAAAAAATAGGTAAAAATTTGAGCAGAAAGTAGAAATGAGACAAAAGAGAATGGAGAATTCAATTTTTACTTTGCTACTACATACATATCAAAAAAGATGAGGTATGTTTTATTGAAAAAAATGGATGAAATAAGTATAACAAAATTAGAATTGAATTATCTAATGAGTAATCTAGTGAACCAAAAACAGCTCAAATTCTTAGATTTGATAAACTGTATCTCAAGGTACTCAGGGAGGTGAGCCACTCTTAGAGATACTTGTAGAATTAGAAGAACCAAACAGATGTCAAAAAACTAAAAATGAGAATCTTTACAAAACATATTTACAAAATAAATCTTCACAAAAAAGGAAATTCAAATACTTCTTAACATATGAAAAGATACACAACCTACTTCATAAGAAAAATGCAACTAAAACTATACTGAAATATTAATTTCTTTGAGACTGGCAAAGATAAAATTCTTTTATCATCCTGCTTAATTAACTTATATGGAGAGTACATCATGAGAAACGCTGGGCTGGATGAAGCACAAGCTGGAATCAAGACTGCTGGGAGAAATATCAATAACCTCAGATATGCAGATGACACCACCCTTATGGCAGAAAGTGAAAAGGAACTAAAAAGCCTCTTGATGAAAGTGAAAGAGGAGAGCGAAAAAGTTGGCTTAAAGCTCAACATTCAGAAAACAAAGATCATGGCATCTGGTCCCATCACTTCATGGGAAATAGATGGGAAAAGTGGAAACAGTATCAGACTTTATTTCTGGGGGGTCCAAAATCACTGCAGATGGTGACTGCAGCCATGAAATTAAAAGACGCTTACTCCTTGGAAGGAAAGTTATCACCAACCTAGAGAGCATATTCAAAAGCAGAGACGTTATTTTGCCAACAAAGGTCCGTCTAATCAAGGCTATGGTTTTTCCAGAGGTCATGTATGGATGTGAGAGTTGGACTCTGAAGAAAGCTGAGCGCCAAAGAATTGATGCTTTTGAACTGTGGTGTTGGAGAAGACTCTTGAGAGTCCCTTGGACTCCAAGGAGATCCAACCAGTCCATTCTAAAGGAGATCAACCCTGGGATTTCTTTGGAAGGAATGATGCTGAAGCTCCAGTACTTTGGCCACCTCATGGGAAGAGTTGACTCATTGGAAAAGACTCTGATGCTGGAGGGGATTGGGGGCAGGAGGAGAAGGTGATGACAGAGGATGAGATGGCTGGATGGCATCACTGACTCGATGGACGTGAGTCTGAGTGAACTCTGGGAGTTGGTGATGGACAGGGAGGCCTGGCGTGCTGCGATTCATGGGGTCGCAAAGAGTCAGACACGACTGAGTGACTGAACTGCACTGACTGATTATGTTGTTGAGAATATGTCAGAAGACACATACTCTCACTTTTTTTTTTTTCCTGGTGGAAGCACACTAGTGAGCAGTATGACTGTAACAACCAAAATCACACAATTCTTTTTAACATTTATCCTAGAGATATACACACAGGTGTAAAATAACATGTAGCAAGCCTGCATATTACAGCATGACTTATAAGTAAAAAAGCCATCTAAGTATTTATCAGAAGTTTGACTAAATTTTTTTGATATACTCAACACAATGGAATATTATGCCACTTTTAAAGAGAACAAAGGTTCTCTGAAGATATTGATATGAATATGTAAAAAAAAATCAAGGTTTAGAACGCAGAATACAGACCCACAGGTACTATTATATTCAATAGCGAATATTATTGTATTTAACACATAGTTTCCCCCTAAGATTGGAAAAAAGAACGTCTGCTCTCACTGTATTCAACATTTGTACTCAATGTCCTAGACATGACAATTAGTCCAGAAAAAAAAAATAAAAAAGAATGTATATGTATAACTGAGTCCCTCTGTTGTAAAGCAGAAATTAACACAACACTGTAGGTCAATTATAATTCAGTTAAAATAAATAAAAAGGCCAATGAAAAAAGTTCCAAAAAAAGAAATAAAAGGCATACAGATTAGAAAGAAAGAAGTAAAACCATCTTTATTCATAGATTTGTATTGAGAAAATCCTAAGGAATCCACTAAAAAACTATTGGAACCAATATACAAGTTAAGCAAGATTGCAGGATTGAAGATTAATGTACAAAAATCAATATACTATGTACTAAAAATGAACAATATGAAAAGAAAATTAAGAAAAAAATTCCATTCACAATAGCACTGAAGAGAGTAAACTACTTAAGGTAATTTTAACTAAAGTGAAAATTCACTCTGAAAACTGTAAAACATTGTTGAAAGAAATAAAGATTTAAATGAAAAATCACTTCATGTTCATGGATCTAAAAATTTTGTGCTGTTAAGATGGTAATACTCCCTTAGAATGATCAGTACAATGTCTACTGGAATTCCAGAAGATTTCTTTGTAGAAACTGACATACTGATTCTAAAATTTATATGGACTTGCAAGGCATCCAGAACAGCCAAAACAATTATGAAAAAGAATAAAGTGGGAGATTCACATTTTCTAATTTCAAAACTTACTACCAAGCTACAGTAATCAAAACAGTGTGGTACTGTCTTAAAGACAGACATACAGACCAATGAGATAGAAAACAGTCTAGAAATAAATGCTCACATGTATGGTCCAATAATTTTTTACAAGGGTGGTAAACACAGCTGGGAAAACTGGATATTCCCATACAAGAGAATGAAAATGGATCACTAACACTATATAAAACAACTCAAAAATGGATCAAAGACCTAAACATAAGACCTAAAACTGTAAAATTATTAGAAGAAAACAGAGTTAAAGGTTCATAATACTGTAAATGGCAGATTTATTGGCTAAGACACCAAAGGCAGAGGAAACAACAGAAAAAAAAAAAATAGGTAAAAGAATTTCTTGAGAATTAACAAAAAGCAAACAAAAACTATGCACCAAAAGATAATATCAAGAGTAAACAGGTAACCAACTAAATAGGAAAAATATTTGCAAACCATATATCTGATAAGGGATTAATAGCTAAGATATATATGTAAAACTCCCAATATCCAACACACACAAAAACAACTTGATTCAAAAATGGGCAAAGAATCTAAATAAACATTTCCCCATAGATATACAAATGGCCAATAAGCACATGAAAAACGATCAGTGAGGGTTTCCCTTGTGGCTCAGCTGGTAAAGAATCCACCTGCAATGTAGGAGACCTGGGTTTGATCCCAGGGTTGGGGAGATCCCCTGGAGAAGGGAAAGGCTACCCACTCCAGTATTCTGGCCTGGAGAATTTCATGGACTATACCGTCCATGAGGTCACAAAGAGTCGGACATGACTGAGTGAAAAAAAAAAAAAAAAAGAAAAACAATCAGTGAGCCTGAAGATATGCCGATAGAAATGTCTCACACTGAAATCAGAGATAAAAGAGGAATGACACGAACGGAATAGAACAAATCTAAGGGCTGTGGGACGACCACAAGAAGATGTAACACACATATAAGGGGAAGAGCAGACTGACAAAGAGAAACAGGAGAATGCTTGAGGCTATAATGACAGAGTTTTTAAAAATTAATGATAGACACCAAGCTACAGATCCAGGAATCTGAGATATCACCAAACACTCATATTCAAAGTGCAAAAATCAAAGACAGAGAGAAAAGTTGGAAAGAAACTGGAGGAAAAATATTCCTACCTATGGAGGAGCAAGGATAAGAATTACACAGGACTTCTCCAGAAATCATGGAAGCAAGAAGAGTGTGTAGTGAAATAGAAAAAATCCTATCAACCTGGAATTACAGCTAAACAGTCAAACTATCCTTCAAAAATGGAAGTTTTTTGAAGGAGAAATACAGACTCTGTCTGACAAAGACTGGGGATTTATTGCTAATAGACTGGCATTGAAAATAACATTAAAAGAGGTTCTTTAGAGAGGAAAATAATATAGGTCCAAAAACCAGATCTCCATTAAGGAAAAAAAAAAAAGATCATTAAAGAAAAAATAAAGTAAAATAAAATCTAAAAAAAATTCTTACTCTAATAGATTAACTCTTCAAATTAATAGCAACAATGTATTTGGTGGTTATAACTTATGGATAAATGAAATGACTGATGGCTATAAGGGAGAAATTGGAAATACTCTTATAAGATAGTTACTTCATGTGCAGTAATACAGTGAAGTAATATAGGGGAAATGGACTGAGATTAGTTGTAAATCTTTATTTAAAAATCAACAGGAAACCACTAAATTAAAAATAAATATAATAGCTATGTTTAAAAAGGAGAAAAAAATGAAATCATATAAAATGCTCAATTGAAACAGACAGTAGAAGACCAAACAATAAGAAAAGAAGACTTACATATCTTGCTGTCTATAAAAATAGACCACTTTAAATGTAAAAATAGATGTAGATTGTACAGTAGTTTGAACATTCTTTGGCATTCCCCTCTTTGGGACTGGAATGAAAACTGACCTTTTCCAGTTCTATGGCCATTGCTGAGTTTTCCAAATTTGCTGGCATACTGAGTCCAGTACTTTAACAGCATTATTTTTTAGGATTCGAAATAGCTCAGCTGGAATTCCATCACCTCCACTAGCTTTGTTCGTAGTAATGCTCCCTAAAGCCCACTTGACTTCACACTCCAGGAATGACTGGGTCAGGTGAGTGACTACATCATTATGGTTATATGGATCACTAAGACCTTATTTGTACAGTTCTTCTGTGTATTCTTGCCAACTCTTTTTAGTCCCTCTGCTTCTGTTAGGTCCTTGCCATTTCTGTCCTTTATTGTACCCACCTTTGCATGACATGTTCCCCTGGTACCTCTAATTTTCTTGAAGAGATCTCTAATCATTCCCATTCTATTTTTCCCTCTATTTCTCCGCACTGATGACTGAGGAAGGCTTTCTTCTCTCTCCTTGCTAGTCTCTGGAAATCTGCATTCAGTAGGGTATGTCTATCCCTTTCTTATTTGCCTTTCACTTCTCTTCTTTACTCAGCTCTTTATAAGGCTTCTCAGATAACTATTTTGCATTTCTTCTCCTTTGAGGTGGTTTTGGTCACGCCTGCTGTACAATGTTATCAACTTCCATCCACAGTTCTTCAGGCGCTGGATCAGATCTTATCCCTTGAGTCTATTTGTCACTTTAACTGTATAATCATAAGGATTTGATTTAGGTCATACCTGAATAGCTGAGTGGTTTTCCCTACTTTCTTCAATTGAAGTCTGAATTTTGCAATAAGAAACTCATGATCTGAGCCACAATCATCTCCAGGTGTTGTTCTTGCTAACTGTATAGAGCTTCTCCATTTTTGACTGCAAAGAATATAATCAATCTGATTTCTGTACTGACCATCTCGTGATGTCCATGCGTAATCTCTTGTGTTGTTGGGAAAGGGTGTTTGCTATGCCAATCAAAATATGGCACAATTGCACTCATTTCACATGCCAGCAAGGTAATGCTCAAAATCCTTCAAGCTAGGCTTCAAGAATATGTGAACTGAGAACTTCCAGAGGTACAAGTTGGATTAGGAAAAGGCAGAGGAAGCAGAGATCAAAGCAAGAGAATTCCAGAAAAACATCAACTTTGCATCAATGACTACACTAAAGCCTTTGACTGCTTGGATCACAATAAACTGTGGAAAATTCTTAAAGGGAGATGAATACCAGATGACTTTACCTGCCTCCTGAAAAACCTGTATGCAGCTCAAGAAGCAACAATTAGAACTGGATATAGAACAAAGGACTAGTTCAAAATTGAGAAAGGAGAACGTCGAGGCTGCATATTGTCACACTGCTTATTTAACTTATATCCAGAGTACATCATGAGAAACACTGGGCTGGATGAATCACAAGCTGGAATCAAGATTGCCAGGAGAAATATCAACAACCTCAGATATTCAGATGACACTACCTAATGGCAGAAAGTGAAGAGAAACTAAACAGCCTCTTGATAAAGGTAAAAGAGGAGAGGGAAAAAGCTGGTTTAAAACTCACTATTCAAAAAATGAAGATCAATGGCATCCAGTCCCATCACTTCATGGCAAATAGATGGGGAAAAAAAAGGAAAGAATGGCAGATTTTACTTTCTTGGGCTTCAAAATCACTGCAGATGGTGACTGCAGCCATGATATTAAAAGACACTCATTCCTTGGAAGAAAACCTAGACCAAAACATCACTTTGATGACAAAGGTCCATACAGTCAAAGCTATAGTTTTTCCAGTAGTCATGTACGGATGTGAGAGTTGGATCATAAAGAAGGCTGAGCACCAAAGAATTGATGCTTTTGAAATGTGGTGCTGGAGAAGACTCTTGAGAGTCCCTTGGACTGCAAGGAGATCAAACTGGTCAATGCTAAAGGAATCAATCCTGAATATTCATTAAAGGACTGATGCTGAAGTTCCAATACTTTAGCCACCCGATAGGAAGAGCTGACTCAATGGAAAAGACTCTGATGCTAGGAAAGACCGAGGGCAGGAAGAGAGGGGGACGATGGAGGGTGAGATGCTTGGATGGCATCACCAACTCAATGGACATGAGTCTGAGCAAACTCTGGGAGACAGTGAAGGATAGGGAAGCCTGGCGTGCTATAGTCCATGGGGTCACAAAGAGCCAGACATGACTTAGCAACTCAACAACCACAGGTAGAGTATAAGTAAAATAAGGAGAAGGATATACCATGCTGCTGCTGCTGAGTCGCTTCAGTCGTGCCTGACTCTGTGTGACCCCACAGACAGCAGCCCACCAGGCTCCCTCATCCCAGGGATTCTCCAGGCAAGAATACTGGAGTGGGTTGCCATTTCCTTCTCTATGCTAATATTAATCAAAAGAAAGCTGGGGTAGCTATATTAATTTCAGAGAGTTTTCAGAACAAGGAAAATGATCAGGAACAAACATTCAGTTCAGTTCAGTCTGTTAGTTGTGCTGACTCTTTGTGACCCTTTGTAGCACACCAGGCTTCCCTGTCCATCACCACTCCCATAGGCTTGCTCAAACTCATGTCCATCAAATCGGTGATGCCATCCAACCATCTCATCCTCTGTTGTCCCCTCTTCCTCCTGCCTTTAATCATTCCCAGAATCAGGGTCTTTTCCAGTGAGTCAGTTCTCTGCATCAGGTGGCCAAAGTATTGGAGCTTCAGCATCAGTCCTTCCAATGAATATTCAGGAATGATTTCCTTTAGGAACAGACATTACACAATAATAAGGACAGAACAATCCATAATGTAAATGCTCGTAACAGTAGAGCATCAACATATGTGCAGCAAAATGTGACAGAACTTCAATATGAAACAGATTAGTCCACTATTATAGTTGGATTAATACTCCTCTAAGATCCAGCAGGCAGAAAATAAGTAAGGACAGAGCTGAACTGAACAAAAACACCGATTGATTTCATCCCACAGCAAAGTGCACATTCTTCTCAAGTTCACATGGAACTTTCACCAAGCTACAACACAGCAGTTCAGTTCAGTTCAGTCACTCAGTTGTGTCCAACTCTTTGCGACCCCATGAATCGCAGCATGCCAGGCCTCCGTGTCCATCACCATCTCCCGGAGTTCACTCAGACTCGCGTCCATCGAGTCAGTGATGCCATCCAGCCATCTCATCCTCGGTCATCCCCTTCTCCTCCTGCCTCCAATCCCTCCCAGCATCAAAGTCTTTTCCAATGAGTCAACTCTTCACACGAGGTGGCCAAAGTACTGGAGTTTTAGCTTTAGCATCATTCCTTCCGAAGAAATCCCAGGGCTGATCTTCAGAATGGACTGGTTGGATCTCCTTGCAGTCCAAGGGACTCTCAAGAGTCTTCTCCAACACCACAGTTCAAAAGCTTCAATTCTTCGGCGCTCAGCCTTCTTCACAGTCCAACTCTCACATCCATACACGACCACAGGAAAAACCATAGCCTTGACTTGACGGACCTTAGTCGGCAAAGTAATGTCTCTGCTTTTTAATATGCTGTCTAGGTTGGTCATAACTTTTCTTCCAAGGAGTAAGCGTCTTTTAATTTCATGGCTGCAATCACCATCTGCAGTGATTTTGGAGCCCAAAAAAATTAAGTCTGACACTGTTTCCCCATCTATTTCCCATGAAGTGATGGGACCAGATGCCATGATCTTAGTTTTCTGAATGTTGAGCTTTAAGCCAACTTTTTCACTCTCCTCTTTCACTTTCATCAAGAGGTTTTTTAGTTCCTCTTCACTTTTTACCATAAGGTGGTGTCATCTGCATATCTGAGGTTATTGATTTTTCTCCCGGCAATCTTGATTCCAGCTGTGCTTCTTCCAGCCCAGTGTTTCTCATGATGTACTCTGCATAGATGTTAAATAAGCAGAGTGACAATATACAGCCTTGACGTACTCCTTTCCCTATTTGGAACCAGTCTATTCCATGTCCAGTTCTAACTGTTGCTTCCTGACCTGCATGTAGGTTTCTCAAGAGGCAGGTCAGTGGCCTGGTATTCCCATCTCTTTCAGAATTTTCCAGTTTATTGTAATCCACACAGTCAAAGGCTTTGGTACAGTCAATAAAGCAGAAGTAGACATTTTTCTGGAACTCTCTTGCTTTTTCAACGATCCAGCGGATGTTGGCAATTTGATCTCTGGTTCCTCTGCCTTTTCGAAAACCAGCTTGAACAGCTGGAAGGTCATGGTTGACGTGTTGCTGAAGCCTGGCTTGGAGAATTTTGAGCATTACTTTACTAGCATGTGAGATGAGCGCAATTGTGCAGTAGTTTGAGCATTCTTTGGCATTGCCTTTCTTTGGGATTGGAATGAAAACTGACCTTTTCCAGTCCTGTGGCCACTCCTAAGTTTTCCAAATTTGCTGGCATATTGAGTGCAGCACTTTCACAGCATCACCTTTCAGGATTTGAAATAACTCTACTGGAATTCCATCACCTTCACTAGCTTTGTTCGTAGTGATGCTTTCTAAGGCCCACTTGATTTCACATTCTAGGATGTCTGGCTCTAGGTGAGTGATCACACCATTGTGATTATCTGGGTTGTGAAGATTTTTTTTGTACAGTTCTTGTGTATTCTTGCCACCTCTTCTTAATATCTTCTGCTTCTATTAGGTCCATACCATTTCTGTCCTTTATCGAGCCCTTTTTTGCATGAAATATTCCCTTGGTATCTCTAATTTTCTTGAAGAGATCTCCAGTCTTCCCCATTCTATTGTTTTCCTCTATTTCTTTGCGCTGATTGCTGAGGAAGGCTTTCTTATCTCTCCTTGCTATTCTTTGGAACTCTTCATTCAAATGGGTTTATCTTCCTTTTTCTGCTTTGCGTTTTGTTTCCCTTCTTTTCACAGCTATTTGTAAGGCCTCCTCAGACAGCCATTTTTCTTTTTTGCATTTCTTTTTCTTGGGGATGGTCTTGATTCCCATCTCCTGCACAATGTCCCATACCTCCATCCATAGTTCATGAAGGTTCCTTCATGGCTTTGTAATTCATTTATTTTTATTCCTGAGTAATATTCCATTGTATGGATGTACCACACTTTGTTTATCCATACACCTACTGAAAGGCACCTTGGTTGCTTCCAATCTTTGTCAATTATGAATAAAGCCATTACATTCATTCATGTGTATGGTTCTGTGTGGACACAAATTAACAGTTCACTTGGGTAAATGTCAGGAGCACAATCACTGGAGTATGTGGTAACACAATGCTTAGCTTTGTAAGAAATTGCCAGTCTATCTTCCAAAGTAGGTGTACCATTTTGCATTACTGGTACCATACCAGCAATAAATGAGTAGCTTTCCTTTCAGGATATATGTTTTGCAAATATTTTCTTCTAGTCTGTAGCACACCTTATTTTTCTTGGCGTCTTTTTCAGGGGGAATCTAATTAATCAAAGTTTTCATTATGCCTCATGCTTTTTATGTCTTACCTAGGAATCTAAAGTCACAGAATTTTTTTTTTCCTTATGTGTTCTTTTAGAATATTTTAGTCTTTGCTCTTACTTTTAGAGCTATGATCTATTTTTAGATAATTTTAGGATACAGAGTGGGGGAAAATTTTTTTTATATGAATATTCAACTGTTTCAGTGACATTTATTGAAAAGACTATTTATTATTTCTTCACTGAATTATCATGGTGTAAAAAGTCAGTTGACCACACATGTGGTAGTCTCTTTTTGGACTCTATTCTGTGCCATTGATCTATACGTTGATATACATTGTCTTTATTACTATAGAGTCACAATAATCTTTGAAATCCTTCCAGGTTGTGGAAGGCATCAAATTTTGTACTTTTCCAAATTGTCTGGTCTTGGCCCATTATAAATTTCAGTATCCACAGTAGAAATTCTGGCTGGGATTATACTGAATCTTCAGCTCAATTTGCAGAGAATTTACATTATAAAATTTTGAGTCTTCCAATTTCTTTATTTATGTAAGTATACATGTATACCTTTAAACAATGTCTTTTAGTTTCCAGTTATAGGTCTTACATTTAAAAAATTTTATTCCTATTACATTAAATTACTATTTCCAATTTGTTCATTGCTACCATATAAAAATATAATTAATTATCACAGAGTAGTTTTTAGCCTGTGTTCCTGGCTAACTAAATTCACTTATTAGTTCTACAGGGCTTTTTAAAAAACCCACTTGTGGTAGATTCTTAGGATTTCTGACATAGATGGTAACATCATCCTTAAATAATGACAGTTAATTTTTTCGTCTTCAATCAGTATACCCTTTTTTTCTTGTCTTTTTGCATTAGCAAAGACTCCTAGTACCAAGCTGAACATACGTGATAAAAGTTGAATAGAAGTGATCTTAGAAAGAAGTCACTGTGTTCCACCATGAAGGACGATGTTAACCATGGGTTTTTAACAAATGCTCTTCATGAGGTTGAGGCAATTTAGTTCTAAGTTTATTGAGTTTTTATGAAGAATGGATGTTCAATTTCATAAAATGCTTTTCCTGCAACTATGAATATAATCATATGATTTTTCTTATATCATTAAAATGGTGACATTTATTGGTTATCAAATGTGAAGGCAGCTTGTATTTTTAAGACAAAAGTCACTTGGTAATGAGGTATTACCCTTTTTGTAAGTTGCTAGATTTAATTTGCTAATATTTTTTTAAGAACTTTTAGTCTACATTCACTAAGGATACTATTCTGCAGTTTTCTTTAACTGAACTCTTTTTAGCTGGTTTTGATATCAGGGTAACATCAAGACTAGTAAAACAAAATTGGGAATGTTTTCCTTTTTTCTAGAATAAATAATGTAAAATATTTCTTCCTTAAATGTTTGATAGAATTTTCTTTGGAAGTCATCCAGGCTGAAGCTTCAGGTTTTAAACTGCAAATAGTCAATTATAAAAAAACAGATACAGGGTATCCACTCTTCTGTAGACTTTAGTAATTTGTGTCTTCCAAGAAATTAGCTTCCTCTAGTTATCATATTTATTGCCACAAAGTTGTTCATAATATTTATTATTCTTGCAATGTCTGCTGGATTTGCAGCAATGTCCTCTCTTTCATTTCTGATAATGATAATTTGTGTCTAGCTAGAGGTTTACCAATTTTATTAATATATTCAAAGTTATATTGATTTTTTTCATCTTTTTATGTTCACTCATCTTTATTATTTGCTGTCTGCATATTTTAATTTGTTCTTTTTCTATTTTCTCAAGGTAGTCATATAATCATTGATTTAAACACTGTTCTTTTCTAATACAGGTGTTTCCCTCTAAGCATTGCTTTGCTACACCCTAGAAGTTCTGTTATATATTTTCATGTTATTCAATTCAAAATATATTTTATGTTTCTTTGTGATTCTCCTTTGATCCACGGCTATTTAGAAGAATGCTCTTTGACATCTTTGGGGATTTGGGGAATAACTTTGTTATTAATTTTTAGTTTGATTTTGCTGTAGTCTGTAACTAGTTTCCTAGACTTGTTATAAGAAACTCGGTGTGAACTATGCCCAATGTCCTGCATATTATGAGGACTTTTCAAATCAGGCTAGTGGGAATGCAAACTAAACTATCCCCCATCCCTTTCGAGCCCTGGACATTGTTTGGCCTACTGTGCTTTCCAGTGGATCTTTCCTTGGACTCCAGAGGCATGCCTCACATATGCACAGGTCAGGACTCAGCCAGAGATTTGAAGGCATCCCTAAGCAGATCTCCAGGGCTGGTCTGGGTTAGCTTCCTCCTCCCCAGTACTCTGCCACACAAGGTCCAGTCACCTCCTTCTCCCCAAATCCTGAGCTCTATTAACATTGCTGGGCTGTTTATACTTCTTTCTGCACTAGACATGGAAACAGGCCTGAGACAGTTTCATAATGCTCACCTCACTTCTCTCCTTTCTCTCAGGCATCACAGTCCTGTGCTGCTTGTTGTCCCGTATCTGAAGATGGTCACTCTCTTCCACCCTTTTTGCTAACTCTTCCAGTTGTTTCTGGAGTGAAGATAATTCAAGTCTATTTTCTCACCCTAAGGTTTGGGTGGAATTTGTTCATTCTTATAATTTTACTTTTGCGGCTGCCTTAAAGATCTCAATATGCATCCCTAACCTTTTTATACAACCTTAAGATATTACTTTGACCACTTCCTTGATAACAAAAGCATCTTACTGTCTGAATCACAAAGTCTCTTCTTTTTGGTCTATCATCTTCACATATTTCATTTATATACATGCTATCAATGCTACAAGACACTACCATCACTTCATCCTAAAAATCAGTATTATTTTATATTTACTCCCTTTCTGTTGTCATTCTTTCTGCCTGAAGAACTTCCTTTTGCATTTCTTCCTGAATAAATGGAGATAATTTTACTGAGACTTTGTCTAAAAAGAAAACCTTTATTTTGCTTTTATTACTGAAGGTTGTTTTTGCTGAAGAGGGAATTTGAGGTTGGCAGTGTTTTTCTTTGTGCACCTTAATGATCTCAATCCACTCTGTTATGACTTTCATAGTTCCTGTTTTATAGCTAACTATTAGTCTTACTGCTTGTCCTTAAAGGTAATGTGTCTTTCTTCTTCAGGGACTTTACAAATTTTCACTTCTTCTTTGATTTTCAGGAGTCTGACTGTGATATTCAAAGGAATGTTTTTCTTTTGATTTTCCCTGCCAGGGGCTTCATTTGGCTTCTTGAATTTCTCAGTTGATGTTGTTCATTAGTTTTAAAAATTCTTGACCATTGTGTCTTGCACTATTTCTTCTGCCCCACCCCCGGCCCCCTTTCTGGGATATTAACTACATGTGTATTTGGCCTTTTGAGTATGCCTCACATACTGTCTTTTCTATATGTACCTGCCTATGAATTTCAGTTTAGATGTTTCCAACTGACCTGTCTTCAAATTTGTTAGTCTTCTTGTTTGCTGTGTTTAGTCTTCTGTTAAACCCATCACATGAGCTGTTAATCACATATTATATTTTTGAGTTCTCGAATAACCATTTGATTGTTTTTGACTCTTATTTTCCAGTAATATTTTAAATGTCTTTATTTTTCCCTCTTTCCTTTATTAAAAATGTTACTTAAAAATCTTTGTATATAAACTTTTAAAAAGATTATTTATAAGACTGTTTCTTTTGTTCTTCTCATGATTATTAGTCGCATGCTCTTGCCTGTCCACAAGCCTAGGAATGTACCCTCGCTGTTTCTTCAGCAGTTAATCCATCTTTCCCTCTACTGGTACTGGGAGTTTTGGCCTGCTGTGACTTCACATCTCTTTCTTGGAAGCAGAAGTCCTTTCTTCCTTCTGGGATTTCTTTACCTTCAATGCAGGAATATTCAACTACCACTGCTTCTATTTATTGAGAAGCTGCTTGAATGTTGTTTACTACTGAGTGATTCTTTTTTTTTTCTATTTCAATTTTATCATCAAAAGATCACAATAGCATTTCAGCTGCTCAAAAGTTATGCAGCCATTGCACTTGCTGAGAACAGTGAACAAAATGACCTTCAGTAAGGCCAACATCAATGACACAAAAATCAGTAATTTTTTTACACACAGAAATTCTCAAGAATATACACAGAGAGACACACAACTTGCTCTGTGGAAGAAAGAAAAAAGAATTTGAAGAAACAAGACCTGGCCTAAATATTTCTGTCATTTCCTAGATAAGTGACCTTAGGCAGATAATTTTTCTATTTTAAATCCTAGTTTTCAATTTATAATGTTTTTGCAAAGATGAAATAGCAATTTTTAAAAACTCTTATAAATAATAAGCACATTATAAGATGCCTCGCATAATACAATTGAGTTTCTTGATCTATATCTAAAAGCTTTAAATTAAATAAACATGAGGATGGGGTTTAAGAGGTACACTGAGAATAAAAACTAACAACCAACAGTAAGGTAGGTATGATATTAAGGGAGGAATAAAACACTATTTTTAAAGTGGCAGTAAGAGCTCAGAATGAGCCATTTAACTAATAGGCTTAAACAGCCCTAATTTATTTCTAGGGCTTCCCTTGTAGCTCAGTCGGTAAAGAGTCTGCCTGCAGTGCAGGAGACCTGGGTTCAATCCCTGGGTTCGGAAGATTCCCTGGAGAAGGAAATGGCAACCCACTTCAGTATCCTTCTCTGGAAAATCTCATGGACAGAAGAGCCTGGTGGGCTGTAGTCCATGGGGTTGCAAACAGTTGGGCACGACTGAGCGATAACACTTAACTTACTTATCTCTAAGAAACTGAAGTATTTATCTCAACACAGGATAGTGATTGATATTTGTGACAAGAAACTTAAATCTGAAGGTAAATTATATCTTATATATTATTATTAAAGTAATACCTAATAAATTTTGGAAAGACTGCAGTTAAACATGACTAAAATAAAAATTCTAGTTGGGTGATCTGTAAGTGGATTAGTTTCTACTTAGGAACCAAAGCCTTCCTATCATGTGACCTTAGAATGATTACATTTATGAATAAAATGAAGAACTGCATCACTAACTCACTCTTACTATTAGAACACTTAGGAAAAGTATGATTTTTCAGAAGTCTTAGAAGAAAACAAGTAATAGACTATGCTACAAAAAATGATCTCAGGAGAGGATAAAAATCAACACTCCAGGAATGACAAGATGGTTACATGAAGAAAAGGTCAGAGATATAACAAGATTCTACTGAATAGCAAAAGGAACTATATTCAATATCTTATTTAAAAAATAAAGGAAAGAAAAGGTCAGAGACAGTGTATGGCATAGGTTCTTAAAAGCAAGAAATCATCTGAAGAATGGGAGGGCAGGGTTGTGAAACAGTTAATACACTAAATTTTAGTGAGATTTATAAAAATTACTGTGGGAAACACTGTAATTGAAATAAAACCAAAAATGGTTGTAAAACTGTATTTTTGGATGAGTAAAAATGATTACTACAGAGTTGACTATGGAAATATAACTGGATATAAAATATCCAGTTATAAAAAAAATTTTCAAAAAGAACTAGTTATAGGAAGTCAAGAACTAAATTGAAAAACAGGTATATGGTCTAACAAAAAAGAAGGAAATCAGTACCTTGCTGTTGTTGAAAACGGAGACAAAATCAGATTCCTTTTCACAGACTTCCATTATAATACAACTGTTCAGTTATTGTTTCCCTAAAACTTTAAAGTCAATAGAGAAGGCAAAATAGTCCGATTTTTGCGTAAAGTAAGATTTCATTAGTTGTTAACTGTTATCATTTGCTAACTAAGCCTAAGTTATACCTCACTTAGGTTCTAAAACACTAATCTGAAAAGACCTCTGTAAAAACAATTTAAAAAGAATTTAGTTATCTTACGAATAAATCAATATACCTTAGCAAGTGATTTTACAATAGGATTCTCCATAATCCCCTTGAGGAAAATTAGGTCTATTTCTTCTGCTCCCGTAGATGAGGGCAGCTCCGTAAGGTTATCCAACACTT
The DNA here is from genome assembly GCF_042477335.2 of Ovis canadensis. Classification (NCBI taxonomy): domain Eukaryota; kingdom Metazoa; phylum Chordata; class Mammalia; order Artiodactyla; family Bovidae; genus Ovis; species Ovis canadensis. The sequence goes on from NC_091248.1 coordinate 86,116,567, forward strand.
GCTGCATTGCTGCTGAGATAAAAGCAGTATTAAAAAAACAGAAGCAAACCTTAAATTCCAAGCTATTATGAAATATGATTTTAAAATAAATCAAATAAAAATACATTAACAATAAACATTCTTGAAAAACACATTAGAAAAACTGAACTGTTAAACAGTATAAATTTCAAATTGCCTTCCCATGAATTAGCAACAGGACAGGTTTTTACATGCAGTTTGGGGCTTTATCAGACTATCTAATACAGACGTGAGTCTGAGTGAACTCCGGGAGTTGGTGACGGACAGGGAGGCCTGGCGTGCTGCGATTCATGGGGTCGCAAAAAGTTGGACAAGACTGAGCGACTGAACTGAACTGAATACATACTTAGAAGTTTATACTTTCTATTTTTCATATTTTAAAAAATTACTTAAGAAACACAAAATTCTAAGAAACCAATTAAAAACAAAATAAAAAGATTAGGTAAACAAGAAATTTCATTCCAACAAGCCCAGAATCAGATGACTTGACTACTGAATTTTGTTAAACATAAAAGAACTAAAATCATTACTTTACAAACTTGAAAAATAATGTAGAAGAGGAAGGAACACTTTCCAACTATTCTGTGAGATCCTGAAACTAAATTCAGACAAAGACATCACAAGAAAACTACAGCCAATATCCTTTATAAGCACAGATGCAAAAATCTTTAATAAAACACTAACAAACTGAATCCAGCAACATATGAAAAGGACCGTACACAATGACCTAGTAAAATCTATCCCAGGAGTACAGCATAGCTCATCAACATATGATAATCAATGACATACACTATTAATAGAACAAAACCACATGGTATCTCAACAGGCAAAGAAAAAGCATTTGACAAAATCAAATACCTTTTCAGGATAAAAAAAAAATTTCGACTAGGAACAGAAGGAAATTTTCCTTTGCTCAAGAGCATCTACAAAAATCCCATGGCTAACATTGCACTTAATGATGAAAAGCTGAATGCTTTGCCACAGATCAGGAGCAAGGCAAGGATGGCTACCCTTGCCATTTCTACTCAGCACTGTACTGAAGGGCCTAGCCATGGCAGCCAGGAAACAAAATAATAAGGCACCCAGATAAAAAACGGATGACACTTCCCCTTTTTGCCAATGATATGACCTCATATACAGAAAATCCTAAGGAATATATACAAAAAACCTATTAGAGCTAATAAATGAGTTCAGTAAGGTTGCAAATAAGTACAAAAATCATTTGTACTTCTATACACTAGCAATGAACCCTCTGAAAATGAAATTAACAAAACCATTCCTTTTACTATAGCATTAAATCAATAAAATCATTAGAAACAAATGTAACAAAAGAAGTGCAAGATTTTACAGTGAAACAATATCACTGAAAGAATTAAAGACAAATAAATAAAAAGATATAAAATTTTATGGATTAGAAGACTTAATATTGTTAAGATGGCAATAGTCCTCAAATTGATAGATAGGTTTAATGCAGTCCCTATTTAAATCTCAGTTTCCCCCACCCTTTTTGGTAGAAGTTGATAAGTGGATTCATGTCGGAAATACAATAAATCCAGTAGAGCCAAACAATCCTCAAAAAGAACAAAGCTGGAAGACTCACAATTTTAAAACTCACTAAAAAGCTGTAGTAATCTAAACTGTGATACCAGCATAAATATAGACAGATAACTGAGAGTCCATAAATAAACCCATTTTATGGTTAATAAATTTTCAACAAGAGTGGTAAGATAGTTCAAAGGAGAAAAGAACAGCCTTTTCAAAAAATGATTTGGGGCAACTGGATATGCATTGAAGAAGGTGAAGCTAGATTCCTAGTACATTCAAAATCATAGTCTTAATTTTATTCAGATTAGTTTTATTAATAAGTTTTTTCCCGATGCATCTTTAGAGTAAGTATACTCATATTGTAGTTTGTTTTTTAAAATATTTTTATTAAAATAAACAAACATTGTAAAAAGACACTGTATTACTAAGTTGCTTATAATAAAATAGAGTAGTTCTTTGTTCCATGCTGTCAGACTCCCTCCTAAATGATCCCATCCATAAGTGACTACACTGAATTTGCAGTTTCTTTTAATCGTAACTATATCTCTGGATAATATGCTAATACTGCTACTTTTTGACATGCTCATTTTAGGCATTATTTATTTTTGTTAGAATAGTACTAGCCAATCGTACTAGTATAGCTTGTACCTTTCCCTCTTTCCAGACTGGCAATTTTTACATAAAATCAACAGTTAGTGCTTTTCATATAGGACTCCTACAAATTTCCCCCCACAATATTCCAACAGACTTCTCACATTTCTATCAGTAACTTTTCCAAATGCTCAAACATCAGAACTACTCCCAACTTCTACCTTCCTAAACCCTATCCCAAGCAGTCTTCTCTTGCACTTTAATTGGGACAGCTTCATCTTTAGGTCTCTGACTCAGTAGGAAGAAGTAAGTTACAATTTCAGAATTAAAGAGCTGAATGGGAGAAAAAATGTGCATCTACAACAAGCAGAAAGGAAACTGATATGGAGTTAAGATGAAGTCAACACTAGGAAATAAAGAATATAAGCGAAGTCTACTTCATAATTTTGCTTGAGGTCCAAAGTGTACTCTGGGCAGGGAACAACAGAATCAACAATCTTCAGAAGTATTAATATTTTCACCTGTGACTATAAATGTAGTCAGCTCTACTTTTCATGAGTTTTTTTTTTTTTATGAGGACTTTTTTCTTTCTTTGGACATTCTACATTTGTCTTTATTTTTATTATGGAAAACTCCAAACATATACAAAAAGAGATACTATAGCAAACCCAATAATTATCAGCTCTAACAATTAGCAACTCATGGCCAATTTTGTTTCATACTCCTATACACTTTCTGTCCTATGTTAATTTTGAGGCAAATCCCAGATATCATATTTGAGTGCTTATGTATAAAAGATTAGGACTCTTTTAAAATAATGTAACAATACTGTTAGCACATCTAATAAAATAACAATAATTCCTTAATATCATCAAATATCTAGCTGGTGTTAAAACTGCCAGTTGTGTAGAAGATTTTTTTTTAATATATCTTCTATATTGGTTCTTGAAATGCTTAAATTTTTATATTTTATGCTTAAACCGGAAGAAAAGTGGCAGAGACTGTGAAATATATTCTTGGTTATTTTGAAGATCTTTATAAGTTGTTACTGATTTTTTAATATATGAAATCTAAATAAAAACTTATAAGCCAGTCATATCCCATGTTGTGAAAAGGGAATTTAGAGTTGCCAAACATTCCCAAACTAATTTGTATATTTAATAGCGCTTTAATAAAACTGGGCTTCCCTGATAGCTCAGTTGGTGAAGATTCCACCTGCAACGCAGGAGATGCTGGTTTGATTCCTGGGTCAGGAAGATCCCCTGGAGAAGGGCTAGGCTACCCACTCCAGTACTCTTGGACTTCCCTTGTGGCTCAGCTGGTAAACAGTCCGCCTGCAATGTGGGAGACCTGGGGTCGATCCCTGGGTTGGGAAGATCCTCTGGAGAAGGGAGAGGCTACCCACTCCAGTATTCTGGCCTGGAGAATTCCATGGGCTGTATAGTTCATGGGATTGCAAAGAGTTGGACACGGCTGAGTGACTTTCACTTTTACTTAAGAAAACTACTGTAGATCTCGTAAATAACCATGTTTTCAGGCCAAGCCTGGCTTGGTCTTCCCCCAGTTCACTAGGGAAATGACCTGGACGGTGAGCTCCAGGGAACTTGGGCTGAGAAGGCAAGAAGGTGGGGTAAACTGCTGCAGTTCAGCACAGGTTAGGAAAGCCAGTCTGGGGGAATGGTGTGCTGGTTAAGGTTGACAAGAATCTGGTATTTGTACTGCTATTAATTTTTGAGAAAAAGTAAATCATGAGATTCACAATGAAATCTTGAAATTGACCTCATATCCCTAGAGGCCTCATGCCCCCAAAGACTTCAAAGAGGAGATGATATCTGACTATCCCAGACTCTGGGATATCAAGTGCAAACCTTGCCTCCTCATGAAGGATGGTCCAAGACTGCTACAGCTGGAAGTCAGAACTGCTACAATTATCTGTACAGGATGAAACCTCGCCACCATCTGTGTCTCTGAAAACCTACTTCAAGCTGACGGCCAGAATCCGTATTCCTTAATGGGCAAGATTTTTGGATTCCATCTGCTACATCTTCTGAAACACTAACACTCTTTTCAAGGGTGTATGCAAAGCCCTCACTGGTACCTTGCTGGATGGTTGAGACAGCCTATGGGACACAGGACTCTTTCTGTGGCCAGAAAGAGTACCCAAACTATCAGGAGGTCCTGACTGAGCTAGTGCCTGTGGTCAAATCTGAAAGTGGGAGCTCTCAGTCAGTAGCCAAAACCTAACCCAGAGGCCCAACAACCAACAGGTGACACACCTCCGCTACAGTGAGAAGAGTAAACATACGCTTCCTCAAACCGAAGATCTTGAAGGAAACTACAGTGGACAGCGTGGATTTTAACTGCTCAGGTTCACTTATATGTGGATTATTTTCAAGAAATATGTGCTAGAGTACTAAACATCTGCTGCTAGTTGAATCTGCCAACACGGAACTGCAGAGACAGTTTAGGGGGATTTTTCCACTGTGCAGAGGGTGGGTGGCCTTAACCACCTGTGCTGTTGAAGGGTCAACCGTATAACACATTGGGGAGTACTCTGTGATGGAACTGAAGGATTCTCATGAAGACTGAGACAGATCAACTGCACTCTGCTTGCCAGGCAGCCCCATGTCATCTGATTCTGAAGGCCCAGACTGGACCAGCTGAAGCCCCACTGAGTCCAGAGATTTTAGAGCTTATACCTGGAGGACCACTCTCCAGCACTTTCTTATGAGCAGTTTCAGAACATCTGCTAAGGCTTTACTGTCCCCTGGTAGAGCTCTTCTCTGGAGTTGAATTCAGATATCATTCTTAATGTTCCTATCAAAAAATTCTCACTTAGTTTACCCACCCTGTTCCAGGTTATTTAATCAGAAAGGGGAGAGTTGAGGTGAGGGGTCTTGGAACTTTCCCTGTCTTCCCCTTTTGAGTGAAAACTGGGTTTTGGGTGTCTCAGAGTTGACAGGCAGGAAAGGCAGAGAGAAACTGGTGAGGAGGTTAGGTGAAATGGTGAGTGCGGGTGTGGAACGATCCACCCTGGTGCTCCAGTTGCACCAGGTTGTCAAACTTGAAAGCATCTGCCCTTCATTCCATACTCTGCTGTGAATAAAATAAATAATGTTCTAACACCTGGCAGAATCCCATCTCCCTCACTTGTTGGGATATTATTGGACAGTGTGAAGAAACAATTGCCCCTAACAAGCCAATTCACTGGCTTATAAATTAGTTATCTAATAACATGAACTATCAAAAATATAATAGTTCTTTTTAATTAAGTCATCCTAAAAGCATATCAAAGATACACAAGAAAATATGCAAAAATTATAACAAGGAGCAATGAGAGAATTAACCTTATAAACTATTAAAACATTAATTAGATCTATAACAAGCACTCTAACATGGATTACCATAAGGCAACTCTTACATGTAAAATCTTAATACATGAAACAGAAAGCTGTTTCATATAGTGAGAACGCTACGAAGCTGAGCTGGATCCAGAGAAGCAGGGAAGTGTCCCAATTTACTCAGAGATTCCAGGAAGTAAGGAAAGTCCCAAAACTCAGAAGGTAAGTTTCCTACAAGTTCCACTCCTCCTCCTCTATTACAAGAGGATGGACTCTAATCAGAAGCTAGATTCAATGACATACAAATGGGATTCCTACTTAAACTAGAGAAAAATTAACATATTTAATCTAGACCCTTCAATTACAAATATGAACAAAAGTAGAATAACTAAACATGAAAACTAAAAGCAAGAATGTAACTTACCAAGTTGCAAGGAGAGATAAGAAAGCCTTCCTCAGCAATTGATGCAAAGAAATAGGGGAAAACAATAGAATGGGAAAGACTAGAGATCTCTTCAAGAAAATTAGAGATACCAAGGGAACATTTCATGCAAAGATGGGCTCGATAAAGGATAGAAATGGTATGGACCTAAAAGACGCAGAAGATATTAAGAAGAGGGGGCAAGAATACACAGAAGAACTGTACAAAAAAGATCTTCACCCAGATAATCACAAAGGTGTGATCACTCACACTCACCTAGAGCGAGATATCCTGGAATGTGAAGTCAAGTGGGCCTTAGAAAGTATCACTATGAACAAAGCTAGTAGAGGTGATAGAATTTAAGTTGAGCTATTTCAAACCCTAAAAGATGATGCTGTGAAAGTGTTGTACTCAATATGTCAGAAAATTTGAAAAACTCAGCAGTGGCCACAGGACTGGAAAAGGTCAGTTTTCATTCCAATCCCAAAGAAAGGCAATGCCAAAGAATGCTCAAACTACTGCACAATTGCACTCATCTCACATGCTAGTAAAGTAATGCCCAAAATTCTCCAAGCCAGGCTTCAGCAACACGTCAACCATGACCTTCCAGCTGTTCAAGCTGGTTTTAGAAAAGGCAGAGGAACCAGAGATCAAATTGCCAACATCCGCTGGATCGTTGAAAAAGCAAGAGAGTTCCAGAAAAACGTCTACTTCTGCTTTATTGACTTTACCAAAGCCTTTGACTGTGTGGGTCACAATAAACTGTGGAAAATTCTGAAAGAGATGGGAATACCAGGCCACTGACCTGCCTCTTGAGAAACCTATATGCAGGTCAGGAAGCAACAGTTAGAACTGGACATGGAACAACAGACTGGTTCCAAATAGGAAAAGGAGTACGTCAAGGCTGTATATTGTCACTCTGCTTGTTTAACTTATATGCAGAGTACACCATGAGAAATGCTGGGCTGGAAGAAGCACAAGCTGGAATCAAGACTGCCGGGAGAAAAATCAATAACTTCAGATATGCAGATGACACCACCCTTATGGCAGAAAGTGAAGAACTACACAGCCTCTTGATAAAAGTAAAAGAGGAGAGTGAAAAAGTTGGCTTAAAGCTCAACATTCAAAAAATGAAGATCATGGCATCCAGTTCTATCACTTCATGGCAAATAGATGGGAAACAGTGGAAACAGTGTCAGACTTTCTTTTTTTGGGCTCCAAAATCACTGCAGATGGTGATTGCAGCCATGAAATTAAAAGACGCTTACTCCTTGGAAGGAAAGTTATGACCAACCTAGACAGCATATTAAAAAGCAGAGACATTACTTTGCCAATAAAGGTCTGTCTAGCCAAGGCTATGGGTTTTTCCAATAGTCATGTATGGATGTGAGAGTTGGACTATAAAGAAAGCTGAGTGTTGAAGAATTGATGCTTTTGAACTGTGGTGTTGGAGAAGACTCTTGAGAGTCCCTTGGACTGCAAGGAGATCCAACCAGTCCATCCTAAAGGAGATCAGTCATGGGTATTTATTGGAGGAACTGATGCTGAAGCTGAAACTCCAATACTTTGGCCACCTGATGCGGAGAGCTGACTCATTTGAAAAGATCCTGATGTTGGGAAAGATTGAGGGCAGGAGGAGAAAGGGACAACAGAGGATGAGATGGTTGGATGGCATCACCAACACAATGGACATGAGTTTGGGTGGACTCCAGGAGTTGGTGATGGACAGGGAGGACTGGTGTGCTGTGGTTCATGGGTTTGCAAAGAGTTGGACATGAGTGAGTGACTGAACTAACTGAACTGAATATCAAGAAACATTAACTGCAAAGAAACAGGCTTACTTCTTACTAGGAGGTTATTTTCAAAAGGGGTGGGGAGAAGGTGGGAGAAAGAAAAAAGAAAGAGCAAAAGAAAGAACAAGATTAAATTAAATTAGTGTGTGGGGGGCGGGGTTAGGAGTGGGATTGCAAGAATCAAAGTGAAGAATTTTCCCACTAGAAAGGGCAATGAGAGAAAAAGCATGGAAAACCTGTTATGGATCACGAAAACTAGGAGAAAAAATTAAGAAGGAAAGCAGAAATTAATCCTAGGGGGAAAAAAAAGTGATAGATCTGATCACTACGCTGGCTGTTTCTAAAGGTGAATAAAAAAAGGCTGATACTTGGCTAGTGTGACTAATAGAAGACAAGACACAAATAACTTTGGAAGTGTAATGAAAAAATAACTGCAGGCATAACAAAGAGTCAAAAGAAAACACAACGAACAACTTTAAAAATGTAGTCAAGCAGGGATTTTCTAGTGAAATGTCAATTACTGAAATTTAGGATAAAGTTAAAAATGGAAACAGATCATAATGGAAGAAATTCAAAAGGTTTTCAAAGATCTACCATTTAAAAAAGACATTAGGCCTAGATAGGTTTGAGAATAAGTTGTATCAAACCTTCAAGACAGAGATTTACTCACATTTTAAAGCAAAACACAGGAAAAGATCAAAAGCTTTCCGACTTGTATATGGATTTCAAAATTCAATAAAAAGTATATATTAATACTAAACTCCGTATGAGTATATATGCATATATCCCAAACAACATATTAGCAAACTGAATCTAACAATGTCTTTAAAAATAACAATACACAAGCGCAGTTTATCCTAGTAATGTAAAGATAATTTAACATTGTGCGTGCATGTGTGAGAAGTAGCTCCAGTCATGTCCAACTCTTTGTTACCCCATGGACTGTAGCCCGCTAGGCTCCTCTGTACATAGGATTCTCCAGGAAAGAATACTGGAGTGGGTTGCCATGCCCTCCCTCCAGGGGATCTTCCTGACCCAGGGTTCAAACCCATGTCTTTTATGTTTCCTGCATTGGCAGGCAGATTTTTTACCACTAGAGCCACCTAGGAAGCCCAGTTTAACTTTAAGAAATATATAATATAATTTAATATATATGACAGTATACCACCCTCAATGCTTCAAATACATGAAAATTTAAAATTTCTAATGGAAAATCTTACCATAACATGACTAGAAGAAAACCAGAATAATTTTATATCAGAATCTGTATGAAGCATTATCCTTAATGGAAAAATGTCAGAAGCTTCACCATTAAAGTCAAGGAGAAGACAAGAATATCCACTAAGATTACTATTTTTCAAACCTTTATTGAACGTTTTAGTCAATGTAGAAAGATGTTACAAAACAAACAAACATACACAGGTTATAGCTATCTACTTAGGAGAAAGACTAAGGAATCAGCTGAAAAATTATTGAAGTTAGTTATGAGTATGACTTGTGTCTTCCTAGACACAAGAGCAATACAGAAAAATCAAAAGTTTTTCTAAATAACAGTAAAAACCAATTTAAAAACATCACTGAGAGAAAGAAACTACATTCATGACAGCAACAAAATTTACAAATAAGAAATAAGGCTAAAATAGAAATGTTCAGATAGACATGGGATAAATATATGAAAGGATACTTGGGCTTCCCTGGTGGCTTAGATGGTAAAGTGCCTGACTATAATGTGGGAGACCTGGGTTCAATTCCTGGGTAGGGAAGATCCACTGGAGAAGAGAACTGCAAACCACTCCAGTATTCTTGCCTTGGAGAATTCCAAGGACAGAGGAGCCTGGCAGGCTCCAGTCCATGGGGTTGCAAAGAGTCGGAAACAACTAAGCAACTAACACACACACACATAAAGGACATTTAAAATAAATAAATGAAGAGACCATGTTCTGGCATAGGACAATCCAATTCTATAAAAATATTAATTCTCTCCAAAACATTTCATACAAAAAAAATGAATGAATAAATCCTAACAAATTCCAAAGGATTTTGGGGTAAACCTATTCTAAAATTTAACTTAAAAGAGAAAATATGTAAACCCACCCAATATGTTTGCAAAAAATCAGATGTAAAGAAGGTGCTGGTGCTATCACATATAAAAACACTATAAATTAAACTGGTGCGGTATTGGCACAGCAACAGAGAAATCCTGACAAGCTAAATAGGATTTAATATATGCAGAAGGTGACATTTCAAATCAGTGGGGGGTAGGCTTCAGTTAAATATGGTAGATTGACTACTTAAGTTTATAGTCTTTCCCTCTAGAATCTCTATTAAAACAGAAGCAAAGTAATAATAAAGTTTTTTTTAAAAAAAAAAACCCATAAGAATAAAGAGGGAAGAAAAGAAATAAAATAGCAAAAATATTTGAAAGTTTGGACATGGTAGGAATAGAAACTGGAGTAAAGGAAGCAGTAGATTCTACCTCCTAAATATTTCTAGAATAAAAAAATTTGTTCCCATCATGAGTCCTGCTGCTGCTGCTGCTGCTGCTAAGTCACTTCGGCCGTGTCCGACTCTGTGTGACCCCACAGACGGCAGCCCACCATGCTCCCCCGTCCCTGGGATTCTCCAGGCAAGAACACTGGAGTGGGTTTTGCCCCGACTATATCAGAGCTTTCTACACACATACACACACATATACACACACAAGAGCTTCCTACACACACACACACACCTCTCACCCTCAAGATATTTATTACAATGTAAATTATATGGCCCTTAAGTCTTTAAAATACATTGTTAAATTCAACAATCTGCACCACCCTTTGTGGCTTTAGCCAACACAATCTATCCCCTGTCCTGATGCAAACAACTCCTCCCAACTTAACACCACCTTTGTGTACTTAATTCATACAGGTCCTTCGGGAGCAAAATTCCTATATGTCCTTGGAGGCTCCAATTAGGGTAAATTCTTCTAATGCACATTTTTGTAGTAGTCTAAGCTTTATAACTCTGATAAAACAAATGACGTTGATAAGTATTTATTTAGTGTATAGTTTTCTTTCTAAACTCTTAAGTAATAAGCACAAAAATCTTATCTGTCCTGTTCAAATATATATTCCCAGCATCTAGCCCACAGTGTGGTACATCACCAGTTCTCAGTAACAGAGTTTCAATCACAAAAATGTAAAGGCTATGGTTTTTCCTGTGGTCATGTATGGATGTGAGAGTTGGACTGTGAAGAAGGCTGAGGGCCAAAGAACTGATGAGTTTGAACTGCGGTGTTGGAGAAGACTCGAGAGTCCCTTCGACTGCAAGGAGATCCAACCAGCCCATTCTGAAGATCAGCCCTGGGATTTCTTTGGAAGGAATGATGTGAAAGCTGAAACTCCAGTACTTTGGCCACCTCATGCAGAGTTGACTCATTGGAAAAGACTCTGATGCTGGGAGGGATTGGGGGCAGGAGGAGAAGGGGACGACAGAGGATGAGATGGCTGGATGGCATCACTGACTCGATGGACGTGAATCTGAGTGAACTCTGGGAGTTGGTGATGGACAGGGACGCCTGGCATGCTGCGATTCATGGGGTCACAAAGAGTCAGACACAACTGAGCGACTGAACTGAACTGAACATTTTTCTGTTACCAAAAATAAAGTATAGCTTTCAAGTTATATGAGCTTTCCTGGTGGCTCAAACGAAAAGAATCCACCTGCAGTGCAGGAGACATGGGTTCAATTCCTGGATTGGGAAGATCCACTGGAGAAGGAAATAGCTACTCATTCCTGTATTGTTGCCTGTAGAATTCCATGGAGAGAAGCCTGATGGGCTACAGTCCATGGGGTCACACAGAGTTGGACATGCCTGAGCAACTAACACTTACACACTTTCACTTTCAAGTTATATATTGTTATTTATAAATAAAACTTCTATATAAAACTTAGAATCAGATAAATATGGTATAGTTTACAAAGCAAAAGCTATTAACTTTCTACAAACTGTATAATAAGCCACAAAGGTAGAAATGCTATCTTTTCAATGTTTAGTCTACTAAAATGGCAAACTTTTATAGAAGCACTACTTACACATAAACATATTTCTAACTTTTTACAGTATCATTCAGTAAAATGACATAAAATAAAAATTTTATTAATAAAATTTAATAAAAGTTCACTAGTAAAGGCAAACATAATGGTAGGAAGTCATCCTCACACAAATATGGTATCAAAACCAATGATTGTGAGAAGAGGAGAACACAAATGCAAGGCATTAGAAATGCAATTGAAATCAAAACACCAGCAACTTAAAACAATCTTGCTGATATATAGGCAGCTATATAAAAATCTAGTAACCACAAACCAAAAATCTACTAGATATACACACAAAAAAGAAAAAGGAATCCAAACAGAACACTAAAGTTAGTCATCAAATCACAAGAGGACAAAAGAGGAAGGCTAGAAAAACAAATCCAAAGCAATTAATAAAATGGCAATAAGAACATACATATCAATAATTACCTTAAATGTAAGTGTATTAAATGCTCCAACCAAATGATACAGACAAGTGGAATAAAGACAAAAATAAGACCCATATATATGCTGTCTATAGGAAAACCACTTCAGATCTAAGGACACACACAGAATGAAATTGAGGAGACGGAAAAAGGTATCCCATGCAAACGGAAATCAAAAGTAAGCTTGAGTAGTGATATGGATATCAGAAAAAAGACAACTTTAAAATAAAGATGTTATAAGATAAAGAAAACAATACATAATGGTCAAGGAATCAATCTAAGAAGATAAATCAATTGTAAATATGCACCCAACAAAGGAGCACCAAAATATACAAGGCAAATTAATAACCATAAAAGGAGAAACCAACAATAATACATTAATTGTGGGGGCTATTAAGATCCAACTTTCAACAATAGATCATCCAGACAGATCAATAAGAGAATACAGGCCTTAAATGACGCATTAGATCAGATTGACTTAATTGATATTTAGAGAGCATTTCATCCCAAAGCAGCAGAATACACATTCTTCTCAAGTGCACATGGAACATTTTCCAGGACTGATCACATGCTGGGGCCACAGAGCAAGCCTCAGTAAATTTAAGAAAACTGAAATGATATTAAGTGTCTTTTCTGACAACACTATAAGATTATAAATCAACTACAAGAAAAAAAAGCTAAGAAAATACAAACACATGGAGGCTAAGCATTATGCTAAATTACCAATGGATCACCGAAGAAATCAAAGAGAAAATTTAAAAATACCTAGAGACAAATGAAAAGGAAAGCGTAATGATCCAAAACCGATGGGCTGTGGCAAAACCAGTTCTGAGAGGGAAACTTGTAACAATACAACCTTACCTCAGGAGATAAGGGCAATCACAGATAAAGAACCCAATCTAACCTCAGGAGATAAGGGCAATCACAGATAAAGAACCCAATCTTACACCTAAAGCAACTAGAGAAAGAACAACAAACAAGACCCAAAGTTAGTAGAAGGAAAGAAATCATCTAGGTAAGAGCAGAAATAAATGAGATGCGAAGAAAGCAGAAAAGATCAATGAAACTGAAAGTTAGTTCTTTGAAGAGACAAAATTGATAAGCCTTTAACTACACTCATCAAGAAAAAAAAGGAGCTCAAATGACCGTAGTTAAAAATGAAGATGGAGAAGTTAACGTGGATACCACAGAAATACAAAGGATCAGTCAGTTTCAGTCACTCAGTTGTGTCCAACTCTTTGCAACCCCATGGACTGCAGCACGCCACGCTTCCCTCTCCATCAGAGACTATTAATACTACAAGCAACTGTATGCTAATAAAATGGATAACGTGGAAGAAAAGGAAAAATTCTTAAAACGGTTCAATCTCCCAAGACTGAATCAGGAAGACAGAGAAAATATGAACAAACCAATCACAAGTAATGAAATCGAAACTGTTATTAAAAAACTGACAAACAAAAGTCCAGAACCAGATTACATTACAGGTAAATTCTATCAAACATTTAGAGAAGAGTTAACACCTATCCTTCTGGAACTATTTTTAAAAATTGCAGAGGAATACTTCCAAACTCATTCTATGAAGTCACCATTACCCTGATACCAAAACCAGACAAAGACTCCACAAAAAGAGAATCACAGGCCAGTGTCACTGATGAACACAGATGCAAAAATCCTCTAGAGAATAACAGCAGTCCAAATCCAGCACCACGATCAAATGTGATTTATCCCCAAGACGCAAGGATTTTCAATACCTACAAATCAATCACTGTGATTCACTGCATCAACAAAATGAAGAATAAAAACAATATGCTCATCTCTATAGATGCAGGAAGCTTTTGACAAAATTCAACATTCTTTTATGATAAAAACTCTCCAGAAAGTGGGCAGAGAGGGAACATGAAAGTGAAAGTGTAGTCGTTCACTCATGTCCAACTCTTTGCGACCCCATGGACTGTAGCCAGCCAGGCTCCTCTGTCCATGGAATTCTCCGGGCGAGAATACTGGAGTGAGTAGCCATTCCATTCTCCAGGGGATTTTCCTGACACAGGGATCAAACTCAGGTCTCCTGCACCAGAGGCAGATTCTTTATCATCTGAAGTACCAGGGAAGGCCCAGAAAGAGCATACCTCAATATAATAAATGCCATATATGACAAATCTACCACTAACATCATACTCAATAGTCAAAAACTGAAAGCATTTCCTCTAAGATTAGGAACAAGACAGGATATCCACTCTCATCACGTTTATTCAACATATTTTTGGTAGTTCTAGCCATGGTAATCAGAGAAGAAAAAGAAATAAAAAGAATCCATATTGGAAAAGAAGTAAAACAGTCACTTTACAGACAACATGATATTACACAAAGAAAATTCTAAAGTGGCTACCAAAAAACTACCAGAGCTCAGCAATGAATTCAGTAAAGCTGCAGGATACAAAATTAATACACAGAAATCTTTTCCTTTCGATACACTAACAATGAAAGACCAGAAAGAGAAATTAAAGAAACAATCCAATTTACCATCACAGCAAAAAGAATAAAATACCTAGGAATAAACCTACCAAAGGATACAAAAGATTTGCACTCCAAAAAAAAAGACAGCGATGAAAGAAACAGATGACGCAGTTAGAAAGATATACCATGTTCTTGGATTGAAAGAATCAATACTGTCAAAATGACTATACTTACCAAAGGCAATCTATAGATTTAATGCAATCCCTATCAAATTACCAATGGCATTTTCCACAGAACTAGAACAAAACAATTTGCATAGACACACAAAAGATCCCAAATAGCCAAAGCAATCTTGAGAGAGAAAAATGGAGCTGGGGAAATCTGGCTCCCTGACTTTAGGCACAAAGCCACAGTTATCAAAAGTATGGTACTGGGACAAAAACAGAAATATAGATCAATGGACAGGATAGAAAGCTCAGAAATAAACCTGAGCACCTCTGGTCAATTAATCTATGGCAAAGGAAGCAAGACTATACAATACTGGAGACACAGTCTCTTCAATAAGTGGTGCTGGGAAAACTGGACAGCTACATGCAAAAAAAAAAAAAATGAAATTAGAACATTCTTAAAACACACAAAAACAAACTCCAAACGGATTAAATACCTAAACGTAAGACTGGATACTATCAAACTCTTAGAGGAAAACAGAACAACATTTTGACATAAATCACAGCAATATCTTTTTGATCTACCTCTAAGAATGATGAAAATAAAAACAAAAACAAACAAGTGGCACCCAGTTGGAAGTCAAAAGCTTATGCACAGGAACACACACACACACACACACACACACAAAATGATCACAGAATGGGAAAAAATACTTGCAAATGATGTGACTAACAAGGGATTGGTCTCCAAAATTTACAAACAGTTCATGCAGCTTAATATCAGAAAACAAAACAAAACCCACACAACCAAAAAACAGAAGAACTAAATAGACAATTTTCCAAAGAAGATATACAGATGGCCAAGAGGCACATGAAAAGATGCTCAGTGCTGCTACTTAATTAGAGAAAAAACTAATGTAAATCAAAACTGCAATGAGACATCATCTCAAATCAATCAGAATGGCCATCATCACAAAATGTACAAACTTTAAATGTGGACTGGGTGTGGAGAAAAGGGAACCCTCCTATGCTGTTGGTGTGAATGTAAATTGGTAGAGCTACTATGGAGAACAATACAGAGGTTCCTTAGAAAACTCAAAATAGAGCTACTATATGATCCAGCAATCCCACTCCTGGGCATGTATCTGGAGAAAAGCATGGTTTGAAAGGATATATGTACCCAAATATTCACTGTAGTGCTATTTACCATAGTCAAGACATGGAAGCATCCTAAATGTCCACGGACAAAGAAATGGATAAAGATGTGGTACATTTGAGTATTTCTCAGCCATTAAAAAGAATGAAATAATGCCATTTGCAGCAACATGGATGGACCTGGCGATTATCGTATTAAGTGAACTAAGCCAGAGAAAGACAAATACCATATAATCTCACTTATATATGGAATATTTTTCAAAAAACATAAAAATAAACATTTACAGAAAAGACTCACAGACTTAGAGATTAAACATATTTACCAGTGGGGAAAGGTGGGAGTTAGATAAATTGGGAGTTTGGATTGATATGTACACACTATATTTAAAACAGATTAACAAGCAGAAACTACTGTATATCATAAAAAAGTCTACTGAATATTCTGTAATACACTAAATAGGAAAATAATTTGGAAAAGAAAAGATACAGATACTAATATACGTGTAACTGAACCACTTTGCTGTACACCTGAAACTAACACAACACTATTAATCAACTATGTTTCAATATAAAATAAAAGTTAAAAAGAAAGAAATTCGGATCAAAACAGGATTCTTTATGATTAAATTTTGACACAATATTCACTTGGCTGGTTTCACCATGACAGCAAGAGTTCATCTAAATCCTTAAGTCAATAAAAACAATTCTTCTCCACAAAATGACATCATGTAGTCAATACCTTAGCTCTCAAAACAGTATCCTGAAATTCTAATCTAGTTATAATGCATCAGAGAAGAAAGTTAAACTTTGTGCTCAGTTAACTTAACCTTAGCTGAGTGCTCACAGACCAGGTGTGAAAGTGAAAGACGCTCAGTTGTGTCCGACTCTTTGCAACCCCCATGGACTTTACAGTCCATGGAATTCCCCAGGCCAGAATACTGGAGTGGATAGCTGTTCCCTTCTCCAGGGAATCTTCCCAATCCAGCGACTGAACCCAAGTCTCCCACACTGCAGGCAGATTCTTTACCAGCTGAGTCACCAGGGAAGCCCACAGATACAGAAGAGACTAGAGACACAGTTGTCTTTCCTTCAAAAACTAAATCTAGCAGAGTAGACCACAATGTGTAAATATGTGAATAAAGTATGATGATAACACTATTGAGGAATCAGAGAATTAAGTGATACAGTATAGTGGTTAAAAGCCTGGACACTACCGCTTAATTATTTCTGAAAACCAGAGTAAATGAATTAACTCCTCCAAGTCAGTTTCCTCCATCTGTTAAGTGGGGGATGGCAATAGTATCTATCCTACAGGGCTGGTGCAACTAAATAATACATGGAAACTCCTGGAACAATACCTTCTAGTGCATTATTAACATAGTGAATACCGGAAATGAGTAAAAGATTAGCTCTTTTATTTCGTGGGGGTGGTGGGATGGTAAGATGATGAGACTGGCGAGACACCCAGTGGAAGGCATCCCAGTGCAAACCACCAAAGAGTTCACCCTATTGAAAATCCTGAATTTATAATTAATGTTTAAACCCTTAAAACAACGTGGAACCGTATTTCCCAAAGAAGCCTATAAAAAAAAAAAAATCTAAGCTTTGAGCCAATAAAAGAAAAGGGCAGGCACAGTGGATGGGTAGCCACTCACAGCAATTAAGGACCTCCATACACAAGCGGAGATTTTATTTTCTTGGACTCCAATATCACCATGGATGGAGACTGCAGCCATGAAATTAAGACACTTTCTCCTTGGAAGCAAAGCTATGACAAATCTAGACCGCATATTAAAAATCAGAGATATCACTTTGCCAACAAAGGTCTGTAAAGTCAAGCTATGATTTTTCCAGTAGTCATGTATAGATGTGCAAGTTGGACCATAAAGAAGGCTGAGTGCCAAAGAATTGATGCTTTCGAATTGTGGTGCTGGAGAAGACTCTTGGGATTTCCTTAGTGGCTCAGATGGTAAAGAATCTGCCTATAATGCAAAAGGCACAAGAGACGTGGGTTCAATCCCTGGGTTGGGAAGATTCCCTGGAGAAAGAAATGGCAACCCACTCTAGTATTCTTGCCTGGAAAATTCCATGGACAGAGGAGCCTGGTGGGCTACAGTCCATGGGGTCACAGAGTCAGACACGACTGAGCGACTCTCACTTTCATATTTTAATTCTCCTATTAAAAATAAAATTTAAAAAGAAACTATTGGTGTAACCCTTTTTGCACAGGATTGTTCTCTACCAAATGCCTGTAGTGTTTCTCAGTTATTATGACAACCAAAAATTCCCCTCACCACATTGCCTAACACTTCTAGGGGTGGCACACCCTTCTCCCCTTCTGTTCTTTCAACTTGCACAAATATGTTCCAACTCCAGGGTAAATTCCTCCTTTTCAATTTAGCTATTTGAGGGTTCTCAGCTTGCTCACCAGTTTTTTTGCCTAAGTATCTGAAGGCAAAGCCCACCATTCCAGAAGTGCAATGAGGGAGAGCCTACACAACTACAGAGGAAATTCTCAACAGATAGATATTCTGGATTAATCAATGCAGTCCCTCATTTGTAAATATAAACCAACCATTATTGATCACCAGACATCTGAAGAAAACAGTGACAAGGGACAAAATTGAACAAACTAAATTACAGGGGAAACAGAAGGTGCTGAGAACAGAACTTTAAAATTTTATATTTATTAGCATTCTCAAAACCATGTGAGAGGCTACTGCACGCATAAAGGAACGGGCCACTAAGGAGGGAGAAAATGGAGCAACTCAAGAAGAAAAAGTACCTGGCAACTAAAAATAATACAGTTAAATTAAAAAAAAAAAATCAAACAGCGGACTAAATGATAGAATAAGGTTGAAATTATTAACCTGGAAAATCAAGTCAAGGTAAACTCTCAAATGCAGAAGAAAAGACAGAAAATATAAGAATACTTAAAATATGGAATCTAATCCAACAGCGTGTATCAGGAGTTACACAGGACAAAATCAGAGACAAGGATGGGGAGGAAATAATTGAAAAAACAGTAGAAAATTTCCCCAAATTTAAATGACATAAAAAACTTCAGATTGAATGGAAAAGACCTATATTTGGACACCTAAATAAAATTTTGAAACGTTGAGAATTAAAAGAGGGGAAGTGAAGATTTCCTCCAAGAAATGAAAAGACCTTGTAAAAGTAACAGACTTCCATGCCACTTATTACTGGTTAATATTTAAAACCAGAAGATAATGGGGTAAAAATGTCAAAGTTCTGATGAAAGACAAGTTAAAAAACCTTATATGTTATTTAAAAAATTATATATATTTGTATACATGTGTGTATATATATATATGTATGTGTGTGTATATATATACACCAGTTTGGTGAATGGAAGTTTACACTGAAATATTTTAAAATAAACACAAAAACTGATTTCCTCTAAAGAGATTTTCTTTCTAGGCTTCCCAGCAAAACGTATCATGATATTTGAATACAAGCTTTTTTATTTACACGAACATGATGGTTTTATTAATAAAATCTTAATAATTTTTCCCTACTGGAGCTCATTTTTTTCAATATATCTAGCATTTCACTATATGGAAGAGTCAACATTTATTTAGTTTGTCCTCTACTGAAAGATATACAGGCTGCTTCCATTTTTAATAGCTATAATCTGTTACAATCAACACCGATATGTCCACATCTACATCTGTATACACAAACATGTTATTTTGTTATTGTTTACAGCTGCTCATTCAGGTCTCTTTTGCGACCTGTGGACTGCAGCCTGTCAGCCTCCTCTGTCCATAGGATTTTCCAGGCAAGAATACTGGAGTAGGTTGCCATTTTCTACTCCAGGGGATCTTCCTGACCCAGGGATCAAACCTGCATCTCCTGCAAGTCTCCTGTATTGCAGGCAGAGTGTTTATCTCTGAGCCACCAGGAACATCACAGATATATATACTTACGTATGTATTATTATTGACTATGCCAAAGCCTTTGACTGTGTGGATCACAACAAACTGTGGAAAATTCTTAAAGAGATGGGAATACCAGACCATCTGACCTGCCTCCTGAGAAATCTGTATGCAGCTCAAGAAGCAACAGTTAGAACTGGACATGGAACAATAGACTGGTTCCAAATCGGGAAAGGAGTACGTCAAGGCTGTATATTGTCATCCTGCTTGTTTAACTTATATGCAGAGTACATTATGCAAAATGCCAGGCTGTATGAAGCACAAGCTGAAATCAAGATTTCTGGGAGAAATATCAATGACCTCAGATATGCTGGTGACACCACCCTTATGGCAGAAAGCAAAGAAGAACTAAAGAGCCTCGATGAAAGTGAAAGAGGAGAAAGAAAAAGTTGGCTTAAAACTCAACATTCAGAAAACTAAGATCATGGCATCTGGTCCCATCCATCACTTCATGGCAAACAGATGGGGAAACAATGGAAACAGTGAGAGACTTAATTTTGGGGGGCTCCAAAATCACTGCAGATGGTGAGTGCAGCCATGAAATTAAAGGACACTTGCTCCTTGGAAGAAAATCTATGCCCAACCTAGACAGCCTATTATAAAGCAGAGATGTTACTTTGCCAACAAAGGTCCATCTAGTCAAAGCTATGGTTTTTCCAGTAGTAATGTATGGATGTGTGAGACAGACCATAAAGAAAGCTGAGCACCGAAGAACTGATGCTTTTGAACTGTGGTGTTGGAGAAGACTCTTGAGAGTCCCATAAACAGCAAGGAGATCCAACCAGTCCATCCTAAAGGAGATCAGTCCTGATATTCATTGGAAGGACTGATGCTGAAGCTGAAACTCCAATACTTTGGCCACCTGATGCAAAAAAACTGACTTATTGGAAAAGACCCTGATGCTGGGAAAGATTGAAGGCAGGAGGAGAAGAGGGTGACAGAGGGTGAGATGGTTGGATGCCATCACTGACTCGATGGACATGAGTTTGAGTAAGCTCCGGGAGTTGGTGATGGACAGGGAAGCCTGGCGTGCCGCAGTTCACACAGTTGCCAACAGTCGGACACAACTGAGCCACTGAACTGAACGTATCATTAGTAAATAAAGGCTAAGAGAATTGCTAGATCAAAGAATATGTAATTTTTCAATTGTCAGATACTGTCATACTGTCCTTTATAAACAGGTTGTATCAATTACATCTCCATCAAGAGGTCCTCATTTCATTATTTGTTATAATAATAATGAATTGCCTCATAAAGATATATCAATATAAATGCTGAGAACATGTGTAGCAAAAAGTGATTAAAAAAGAGTTAATTCTGAATTTTAATCTTTTTTTCCAATACAGCATTAAAGAAATATTTAACTACACACTTATTTCCTTATCTGTAAAACAGAAATGACATTGGTATAACTCATGAAGTTATATAATAGATTTAAGTGACTGATCTAATACTAAAAACATGCAAATGTTAAATACTCTGTTTTATCTAACATTTTGCAATTCATTCCCTTCAACCATCTCTCATTGTATCGCTAATTATTCAAAGTGTCAGTGAAAAATAAATCTCAAAAACAGCAATTACAATACTCCCACCTTGAAAACAATGTTTTTTAAAAAATAACATAGTAGGGCTTTTCCCCTAATTTAATCATCTTACCTGACCCATTTTGTACTTTGTCATCCTCTGATGACAAATTTAATTCAGAAAAGAAAGTGAACTACCATTTTAAATGAACTTACTGATCTTTCTACTATGAACCAAGTAAATGTCTTATAAAAGCAGCTAGTATAACTTTCTGGCAATCTTATTTAGAAACATTTTTCTGTTATGTGCAGCGCTTTCAAATACAAGTCCTTATTTATTTATTTTTTTTTTAAAAAGGCAGATTCTGGAAAATAGTTTTACTGGACTGAACTCTCTCCTCCCAATCCCTGTCCGCTGCCCCCAGTATGTTTAACATTGTTTCACCTCCTTCTAACCCCTACTGTCTATGATGAGAAATCCACATTCATTCAATAGTTTCTCTATTACTTTTTGTTTTTTTGCTTTGTCTTGTTTTCAACAATTTCATTATGTTGTTTCTGGGCATGGATTTCACTGGGCTTATCCCATTTGAGGTTCACTGAACCTCTTGAGTCTACTAGAAAAGGTTTATGTCTTTCACCAAGTTTGGGAAGTTTTTGGCCACTATTTCTTTCAACATTCATTTCTGTACCATATTCTTTTTCTTTCCTCCTGATTGTCTGATGAAACATAATGTTAGACCTTCTGGTATCATCCCATTGGTCCTTGGGAAAAAAATATTCATTTTTTTTTTCATTTTCTCTCATTTTTACTCTGCCCATTATTTTCAACTATTTTTTTTTTGTTTGTTTAATTTGGATAAATTTCTACTTCTCTATCTTCAAGTTCATGGACTGTTATCTGCATTCTGCTACTGTGCGTGCCCAATGAGTTTTTAATTATATTTTTCAGTTCCAAATTTTCCGTATGGTTTTCCTTTTGCCTGTTTCTTTACTGAGACAGTCTATTTTTCATTTCAAGAGAACGTACCCTTAATTGTTGGAGCATATTTATAATTACAAAATCTGTTTACATCTTTTTCAGATGTTTCCCATATCTGTGGGAGGGAGAGGGACGGAGAGGGAGGGAGGGAGGGAGAGGGAGGGAGAGATTTCTGCACTTCTGTTGAGGATCTTCTCTTTAAACCAGAACCACTGGGTTTTTGGAGTTCCAGCTGTCCATTCTGATGCTCTAGGCTTGAGGTTAGGTCGGGGATACTAAAGCAAAACAACAAAAAACAAACAACCCACAGTAAACTCACTGTTGATTCAATGGTATCCTGGCTGTCTTCAATCCACCTGCTACTACTGACTTTCCGGAGCCTGCAAATAGCTACTCCCTGTATACTGTCCAGTTTTTAAAGCTGCGTTCAATAAAAGAGACAGGGTGCAGCGTGCTTACTCCATCTTCCTGAAACCCTTGTTAAGTCATTACTGTCCACCAAACCTGCGGTGGTATGGTGTCACTATTTCTTCAAATATTTTTTCTGTCCCTTTCTCTCCTTCTTTTCTGGCTAGAACTCTCATTACATCCATGTTAAAATGTTTAACATTGTCCCACAGGTCTCCAAGGCTCTGTCTACTTTTCTCAATATTCCTTTTTTCTCTCTCTTTTTGAACACTTTTTATTGATTTTCCTTTTCTTTGGCATCTCAAATCTGTTACTGAGCCTATCTAATAAACTTTTCAATTACTGTCCTTTTCAAATCTAAATTTTCTATCTCACTTTTCTTTTCTAATTTCTCTATTGAGATTCTCTATTAAGTGTTGCTAACATACTGTCCTTTAATTCTTTGGACATATTAAAAATAGCCAATTTGAAGTCTGTTACATCCAACACCAAGCCCACTCAGTCAGTGTCCATTGACTCTCAGGATTATCGGTCATGTTTTCCTAGGTTTTATTTTCTTTCTTTTTTCTAAGGTCCAGCAGTTTCCATTTGAAAACTGAACATTTAATATATTACAGTAATTTATTTTATTTTTCATAGATGTTGGGTCTCCTTTTAGTAATTCATCTGAACTTAAACTGCAGAACCAGTTTCCCTACATGGTACTCAGTTGGGACATCTCTGGTCAGTTTTCTAATTCTTACTTTTATATTTTAGCCTGGCTTCCTACTGGGTGTGCCTGTGTCTGTACAGCTTAATGGTCATCCAATGACTTGGGCAATGGTTGTGCTCAAATATCTCAAGCCTGTAAGACGTCCAGCCTCTGCCAGTTGACTTGTGTACAGATTGGAGAATGCATTCAACACCACAGCCAGTTCTCCAGTCTCCTTTGGTTTAAACTTTTTGTCAGGCTCTCTTGGGTTGCCCCTTCAGATATGTAGTTTCCCAGTCAACCACAGCTATATGGAGAGCTTATCTCAGTCCTTCTATGGTTCTCTCACTTCTGGGATATCTCTATTAAATGTTTCTGGTCCACTCCTTACCCTAAACCAGGTCCACAACCTGGAGCTAGCAAGGCATTAGGTTTTCTCCACCTGTTTCCAACCAAATCCACCAATTTGTATCTGCAGAGTCACAGGTATGTGTGTCCCCCTTCTCTCTTCCCTTCCCTGAATCAAGTTACTCCCCCACCCCCATCTCTTTGGCAGCACAGCTGCTGGTTTTCTTAGCTAGTCCCAAGCTCGTAAACTTTCATTTTTCATCAGCTGAGAAGGGTGGGGGCAGCAGGGCAAGCCTGAGGGGTTATCTGGGACGGGTCCAGGCTAGAAGGCCACAGACTCCCACTGTTCTCACTCCAAGTCGTAACAGTTGTGCAAGACCAATTTTTAAACTGCCTTTGGTCAATTTTCAATATCTCTAAGTGGATGTTTTTGACAATTTTGTCTGGTTTTCTATTTGCTTTTTGTAGAGGAGAACTGTTAGCCTCTTCCTGCCATCATTACCAGAAATTCCAGTAACATTAAAAAAAAAAAAAATCTAAGTTTTAACTCTATTAAGCCTTCATCATCACGACTTTTTATCCAGTGAAAGATTATCATCGTAATTGGCAATACTGTTTCTGAGGCAACTTTTTAGGATGTGCATCCTGATGTTATTGGAAAACATGGGGAAAAAACAAACAGCCTCAGTGTTCCTCATCAGGGGAATGGCTAAATCCCCAGCCTGTGAATAATTTGCAATAGTTAAAAGAACAACATGGTTCTACACACACTAACATGACACAGCTCTCCAAAACACATTTTTCTGTGGAAAAATGCAAGTGTCATAAAGATAGAATTGTGTCACACACATAGAACTGAAGCACACAAAACAATACTTTATCTTTTGTTAGATACAAATATGGAAATATAGAGGAATATGTCTGCAAAGAAATATAGCAAAGTATTGATATAATACATATTACCCGTGGGGAAGGAGCAAAAATTGAAAGAAGGGTTGGTGAAAAGGGCTTTTGGCTCCATCTGGTAATGTCTTAAAATTGTTATAAAATTAATATATTTATCCATATCTGTGTAACAAAACAATATCTGAACAAATGAGTTGCTCAAACTATGAACTGTGAATCTGGAGAGTCAATATCATGAAGATTCCTAGAAGTTTCTGTACAGACTTACAAGGATTAATGAAAGCCACTTTACCTAATAAAATTAAGCATCCTTATATACAAGATTTTATTAGGCAAAAATGCTGAGCCTCATCTCTCAAGTCATGAGACTTTATCTCCCCAAACATAATCTCCTTATATAGAACACTTCATCCCTTAAATACCTTGCGCCTTATGTATTAGTTTGTACTTTACATCATGGACTTCTTTCCTAGTAAGCAATTTCAGTCTATGTCACATTAAAAAATACCTTTCCATACTTTTAACAAGTGCACTTTGAGTTACAAAGCCACTTTAACGCCTACAATTAAGCATTACAATTAATGAAACTCATTAACAGTCACTCTTAATTTTTAAATTTTCATCCTACCAATCAGACTTTTTCTCCATTTTTACCCTAATCACAACCTTAATACATTTCAGAAAGGAAATAGAGCCTTCTAGCCACTATGGGAACAAATGAAAATAACTTAGCTTCCACTGTTAATCATAAATGCACACAATGAAAACTGTGGTTTCTGCATGTAGCTCCAGGGTATCTGGTATGAGATGACTAAGAATTAATTTCTATACTGATTCTTAAAAATATTTATCAGGTTGGAAAACTTTTTTTTACTCCCTTAAAACACTATAACTCTCACAATTGTACAATGACAAAACAGACTACCTTTTCTATCTGTACTAAGTGACTGAGGAATAATTTCTTATCATTGTTGCTTTAAGGAACCCCTTTTGTAAGAGTCCTTTTAGATTTTTCTGCTAATATAAACAGGCACCCACACATGCTAATTTAATTAAACCCATCAAAGAGTATCAGTATAAAAATCTTAGCAATCCCTTCTCTTTACAACTCCTTCATCACTGAATCAAGCCTGCACACCACTGCAGACATTAGCTGTCTGTTGTCTCCCACCTTCATTAATCACTTCAATATTCATATTTGTGTTCTCCCTAACTTAGAATCCTAAGTGTTACTCTAAGTCTCTACTTAAGTTCAAATAATAATCACCTCATGTATAGATTATTACCTTTTCCTACATTTTCTATCTCACTTTAGTCAAAAAAAATTGCTGTAAGCTAGAGAGTATAATTATCATCTCCATTTTAAAGATAAGAAAAATGAGGCCCCAAAGTTTAAGAGACTTGCCAGTGGTAAGCCAATACGATAAAAAAAAAAAGCATGTATCAAGAATTCAGCTTAACTGAGTGGCCCCAAACCATGCTCCACTTTTCCAGCTATCATCACAGATTATAAGCAGCATTTCCTGTATATGATCCCTCTACAAAATAATCTCAATAGTTTCCCTTTTACACACGTACACTCATGGCTGATTCACGTGAGTGTATGGCAAAACCCACTACAATATTGTAAGCTAATTAGCCTCCAATTAAAATAAATTAAAAAAAAAAAAAGAGTGAAAATGTCCAAGATTGCAAGGATAACATTTTGCAAGGGACTGGCCAAGAACACAGGGATATGATGATCTCAGTTCTGTCGCTGAAGCCTTGCATTTCAACAAGTAGCAGATATGAAGAAAAATCATGGAACAATTTAGTCTGGTCAGTGGAGAGAAAGAACACTAGATATGAGAAAACGCAGTTCTTCGTCCCAGTCTTGTCACTATGTGGTATGACTTTATTATGATTTTAGTCCTGAATGGGGTAGACACAAATTCCTGCTGGTCAACAGTGGCCATCTCTCATCATTTCTATTCTCATGTCAAGTGTCTGGACACTGTAATGGGATCAGAAATACCCTTGGCAGTTGCAAATTTCAGTAAGATGGAAGAGAATGAGTTGCCAGTCTTAACATGCTCAGGAGCAGCAGCTGACTAAAGTAAATGCTTTTAAAAACACAGATGACTGAAATGAAATTCCAGTTTAATAGTCAGAAATAGCCATGAGAAACTCTCTGCAGTCTGAAGGGTCTAGGGATTTTGGATGCTACAGATTAGCAGTGGGTTAAGATACTTGTCATCACTCTATTTTATTCTCTCTCTCCCCTTGAACTGTGAAAGGTAAATAGTCATGGAATCAAACATATGTACTAAAATCTGAAAGGAAAGTATTAAATATAAAATCATTCCTTTTTTTTTCAATTACCTATCTTTTTCTCTCATATTCTTTGTTTAAAGTAATCTTTTGTGGAAAAAACAATTATCAAGAATTCAAGAAATGCTGAAGGAAGAATGGTACTAGATACAGATTTTAATTCTGTCACTCTACACTATGTAATTTCAAAAAAAGACTTATTATATAACATCTAATAAGCAAAGTAAAGATCTAAAGGGAATACATACACTCACAATTTCTTATCATAGTTCTCTAATTGATTTTAAAGACAAACATCTGGTAAAAACAAGCTAAACGAATGGTTTTCCAGCATTCACTAAGTATTCCATGTTTATTCTCCATTTCTCCGTATAAAATTAAAACCACGTACAAAAGCTTTCTCTTCCACTATAGTTCCCAGTATAGAGCCTTGTATATATTAAGTACTCAACAAATGTTTAGTAAATTCTTAACTAATGCTCTGAGTTATTTTTCCTTTACATCACCTAGCTTTCAGCTCTGATTGGGGACAAAATTTTGTATAATCAACAACTAACATTTACCAAAGTAAAATACAAAGTCACTTGGGGACTAGACTGAGTTTGAAATAGCACCAGTATGCCAAAGGAACCAACTCATTTCTTGTGTTAACAATGCAGGGTTCTAAAGAAAAAAATC
Organism: Ovis canadensis; assembly: GCF_042477335.2. Lineage (NCBI taxonomy): Eukaryota > Metazoa > Chordata > Mammalia > Artiodactyla > Bovidae > Ovis > Ovis canadensis. The sequence goes on from NC_091248.1 coordinate 86,144,365, forward strand.
AAATTGAAGCAAAGAATGCATGACTGTAGTTGCTCACAGAGTAAGCAATCCTCTCTCAGAAGGGAAAACGAAAGGAGGCTCTTCCTCACAGATCCTTTAACCCAAAGTGTAATTAAAAATAAACATGGTTACAAAGCAAAAAGTCTTCTCTCTGACAGGCTCCAACATTTTGGCATATTTGGATTTGACAAAATTAAGTGTCAAAGTTGAAAGAATAGTAAACAGAAAAGTAAAAGTAAAATGAACAAATATTTTTATTTGAGGACAAATATCAATATTTCTAATTTTGCTCTCACCTAGAATTTCACTAAAGTTTAATAAAGATGTATATGTGTAGTTTTATTTTAAAGGCATTAAATTTTATGAAAATGTGGAGAATGTAGAAAAAAAGTTGACTTTGGAAGCTGTAAAACATAGGGATAAAGGGCTAACTGCTTTAGCAGACACAAGAGGCCAAACTCTAGATGAATTACAAGAAAAGCAGAAAACCATTTCATTTTATAAAACAAAATCTTTCAAAGGCTGAGGAATGACCCAAAGTACTTGAGGTGAGGGGAACTCAGATAGGAAGACTCAGAAAATATTAGGTCAGTATTCATTAGATGCTTCATTAGTAAATTGCAGATATCTTTCTCCATTCCGGTAGTTTTATTTTCTTAAAGTTAGTATTTATTTTTTAGTTTTTCATGTATACTACTTATCAGTAGTTCAGTCCTACCCTCTTGGCAGGGCACTTGCTGCCCCTCACCCTCATCTATGCAGAACTGAAAACTAGAGGTAGATCTCCCAGAAGGAGTAAGGTAAGAAGTACCACTGGACAATGCACAATGAAACCATACAGAAAACAGGATGACTGAGTGATGAGACTACCCTTCCACCTGCTTCTCCTTCTTGGCTATCAAAATACTTTAGCCTGGGCTTTAGTTTCCAGAAAGATGTGAAGCGTCTTCTCTAGAGAACATGACCAGCCTAAGTGGAAAGATAAGGCATTATCCCTAAATAATCCAGTCAGAATGGCTACAGAGAAGCTCAACCTGCAAACAGAGCTCCATGGTTTCATTTCTGTACTCTTAAAAATGAGTATTAACCTCGGGATCTCAGATACTGAGGAAAGCCTATAACATGAATGTCGGGGACTAGAATAAACAAACGGGTACAATCTACTTGGAGTAATAAAACTATTTAAGGATAAAAGAAAATCATTAAAATTCTTAAGAGAAAATATTGCATTCATGGAACGAGAACAAGACTCCTATAGGAGATGAACATCCAGGGGAAACAAAAGAGCTTCTAAAATAAAATTGCAAAAGTAGAAATGGAAAATGCAATAGAAATCATGGAAGATAAATTAGGGGAAATACCAAAAAGGTAGAAAAACAGAAGGGAAAAAAATTAGAGGACTAACATAAGGCATCTAAACAAGTGGAGTTATAAAAAGATTAGACAAAACAGAAGGTGGGGGGGAACATTAATGAAACACTTAATATTTTCCAGAACTCAAAGCAGTAAGTTCCTAGACTAAATGGGGCATATTGTACCCAGAGAAATAGATGAAAATAGAGGCATACCAAGACACATCATTGTGAAATTTCAGAACAGAGACAGGGGAACTACAACTACATTTCAAGAATCAGTAATCAAAGTGCTTTTGAATTTTTCGATGATGACATCTAAAGAGACTGACAATGCAATGATGAATTTTAAAACATTTCCACCCTAAAATTTTTTACCCTGCTAAACTATCAGTCAAGTGCAAGGACAGTTAAAAATAATTTTCAGACTTGCTTATAAGGTTTCATAAAACGAATCTACCACAAACACTTTTTCTTAGAAATTTTCTTTTTAAAAAAAGATGTGCTGCCCTCCAAGCATGTAACAAAGTGGCAGAATAGAAAAGGGGAAGATGTGTGATAAAGCAACTAGAGGACACGATCCAGGAGAAAGGCAAAGGCAATTCTCAGCAAGATGGTGACGGGTGTGTATGAGGTATGGAGAACAAGGAGTCATCCTCAACAAGTCAGAAAGTCCTTACAGTTTACTAATAGATCAATTAATAAATACTGAGTTAATAAAAATATTAATATGTTGGGAGAAATGAAGGATCAGAAGTGTATACGCACAGAAAGTAAGAGGAAGGAAAAGAGCTAAATTCTCATCTTTCAAAAATGGTTAAAACTGAAAAAATTAAGATATCACCCACATAAGCATACCGTATAATGACATGGAGCTAAGTGCCAAAAGAAACAGCTAAAAAGTTCAAAGTAGTAGCCTCTGGGGAGCAAGAAAAAGATAAAGGGCAAAACAGTCTTTCACCTATACATGCATTAACAATTTTACTATAAAAACCTACCTAAAAATACACCTCTTCTGTGTAAACAGTCACCAGTTTTAATGCAGAAAAATCACAATTACAACTGTTCTTGCAGTTAAAAACAAACAGCACTCTTTCTTTGAAGGTGAAAAAGACTGGGAAGACCAAGTTGTCTTCAGATAATATGCTTCATTAAATTCTTCTTTTGGAATCACTAAGACATGAAATATATTTTGGTAGACATTCCATTAAAGTATAACATTTAAAATCAATATTTAAAAACTTACAAAAACATTTCTAATTTCCAAAAGATGTGTATTTTCTCAGCATTCATAAGTGTAAAGGTTTAACTTTAACAAAAGGAAACTTTAAAATCAATCTTATTTAACTCATAATAAAAACTGCGTCTTCTATTTACTGCTATGTTTATCTAATTTCAACCCAAATCATTTTTCTTTATTTACACACCACTAATTCCACTCCAACTCAGAACTGGGGCTCAAATATCACTGATTTGTAATCAAATAAGATTCAGAAGATAGTACTGTTATACTAAAATGACACTGATCTATGTAAAAATATTTTTATAAGCTACAGGAATTAGCTATCAATTTGGAGTATTTTATTCTTATCTCTCTCTCAACACTCAGGCTGTTGTTCACTCTTACTTTTATCAGCTTTTAAAGCACTGACTGAGCAAAACATTACTTAAAAGTAAGTACAACGCACTGCATTAAAAATAAGCACTGCTGCTGCTGCTGCTAAGTCACTTCAGTGGTGTCCGACTCTGTCCGACCATAGACAGCAGCCGTCCCTGGGATTCTCCAGGCAAGAACACTGGACTGGGTTGCCATTTCCTTCTCCAATGCATGAAAGTGAAAAGTGAAAGTGAAGTCGCTCAGTCGCGTCTGACTCTTAGTGACCTCATGGACTGCAGCACACCAGACTCCTCCATCCATGGGATTTTCCAGGCAAGAGTACTGGAGTGGGGTGCCATTGCCTTCTCCGAAAAATAAGCACACAAATATATTATTGATGATGAAAAAGAATAAGGAAACAGTCTCTTCTCAAACATATAATGCCACTCAACCAGCTCTTCTGGGCAGGAATGCTCAGGTAAGAAGATGGAGAGCACAGTTTCCCCACATAGGGAGTTATGGGAAGCAACATCAAACATAATCTATAAAATTAGAAAACTTCATGGTATATGTCGAGATAGAAACTCTGCATAGAATAGCTTGCTAATTTTTAAAGTTTTAGAAATTCAGAAAGGCCAAAGAAGTTCTACCTCAGTGAGAGCAGCCATATTTTCAGCCCAAATGCAAAGATTATTTTAGGCTTTAACCTCACATTTCTTATTTGGAAGACTTTCTGGTTGTAAGAAACTTGAGGAGCATGCAATATGTTCAAAGCGGTGAAAGACTACTCTAAATAGATAAAATGACAACTGAATGCCAGTACTATTTTAGACTTTTCCTCATTGCAATTTTCCCTATAGGAAGCATAAACACTAGACACAACTGGATATCCTTGCCAGCCCTTCAGTTCTAGCCGTTAAAGAGCTGGATACCATGTTTTGAGAATGCTGGTAACAAAATGAACTAGAAATATGGTAATTTGTGTCTCTCATAAAATTTCAAAAGGTTAGATAAAAATACTGTTTCAAATACTGCAGAAAATTTTTACAAGTCCTCTTCTATAATGACAGTTTTCTTCTGTAACAGAATTTCCTTCATATGCTTGGTTTGGTAAAACTGCATTAATGGTGTAGTTTACATTTAGACTTAGTGAAAAGACTTACCCAGGAGCCTGGCTATAACTCGCCTACACTCATTTTAATACAGGTAGCCCTAAACAAAATTATCTGTGAATCAAATTTGTCTTCACCTCCCCCTTCACTTCTGATCTCCATGGAGCTTTCCTTCTATTCAGTGCCCTCAATCCTATTATCCCAGGTTTTGCAGTATGCTCAAACTTCCCTGAAAGAAAATGAAAGTGAAGTTGCTCTTCGCGACCCCATGGACTGTAGCCTACCAGGTTCCTCCGTCCATGGGATTTTCCAGAGTACTGGAGTGGGTTGTCATTTCCTTCTCCGGGGGATCTTCCCAACCCAGGGATCAAACTCAGGTCTCCCACATTGTAGGCAGACGCTTTACCATCTGAGCCAACAGGGAAGTCCTAAACTTCCCTGCTGCTGCTGCTAAGTCTCTTCAGTTGTGTCCAACTCTGTGCGACCCCACAGATGGCAGCCCACCAGGCTCCCCTGTCCCTGGGATTCTCCAGGCAAGAACACTGGAGTGGGTTGCCATTTCCTTCTCCAATATATGAAAGTGAAAAGTGAAAGTGAAGTCGCTCAGTTGCATCCGACTCTTCACGACCCCATGGACTGCAGCCTACCAGGCTCCCCCGACCATGGGATTTTCCAGGCAAGAGTACTGGAGTGGGGTGCCATTGCCTTCTCCGAAACTTCCCTATTTCTCTCCAAATCAGCAAAGTCCCAAGTACTGCTGCATGCCTCTACTACTTGTCCCTTGGTTTTCTCACATTCTCTATTTCAAATATTTACTACCCAAGTCAGCAAATGATGTTGTCAGAAGGGAAAAGAGGTTATTATTTATGATTTACTGAAATTACCCTCCACTTGTAGAATCAACTACATTAGCACCATTTCTAACCTCTTTTTCTCAAATCTCACAAGAAAATATGCCCTTCCTCCTTTATGAAGCTGCTGTCTGTGTGATGAATCAAGTCCCTCCCACCTACTGCAGGACCATGACCCATGGGCTATCCCTCTCCTGTTACTTCAGTATGTTTTCTTCATTTGTAACATCCACAATTATAAATATTAACATCTTCCTCATCTTTCAGTGATAATATTTTAAATTTGAACCCATTTCCCTTTCTGGAGAAGACTCTTGAGAGTCTCTTGGACTGCAAGGAGATCCAACCAGTCCATTCTGAAGGCAATCAGCCCTGGGATTTCTTTGGAAGGAATGATGTGAAAGCTGAAACTCCAGTACTTTGGCCACCTCATGTGAAGAGCTGACTCATTGGAAAAGACTCTGATGCTGGGAGGGATTGGGGGCAGGAAGAGAAGGGGATGACAGAGGATGAGATGGCTGGATGGCATCACTGACTTGATGGACATGTGTCTGAGCAAACTCCAGGAGCTGGTGATGGACAGGGAGGCCTGGTGTGCTGCGATTCATGGGGTCGCAAAGAGTCGGACACGACTGAGTGACGCAACTGAACTGAACTGATTTCCCTTGTAAGTCACATCTTCCCGTCTCTCCTTTTCCCCACACACACCAAGCTTCTCTAAAGAGTAGTCACCCTGGACATCTCTTCTTCAATGTTCTACCTTCCCATTCTCAGCACTGCTATCTGGCTTCCCTAGTCACCACTTTCCTCAAACTTCTTATGTTTAGCAACAAGCTAACTGAAAAATCAGGGGAGGCAGCCGAGAGGAGCAATTCCAAGTCCAAGGAGCGGTGGCTGCGCGGGCAAAGGAGGGCCGAGAGGAGCTACTCCACGTTCAAGGTCAGGAGGGGCGCGAAGAGATACCCCTCATCCAAGGTAAAGAGGGGCTGCTGCACTTTGCTGGAGCAGCCGTGGAGAGATACCCCACGACCAAGGTAAGAGAAACCCAGGTGAGATGGTAGGTGTTGCAAGAGGGCATCAGAGGGCAGACACACTGAAACCATAATCACAGAAAACTAGCCAATCTGATCACACTAGGACCACAGCCTTGTCTAACTCAATGAAACTAAGCTATGCCATGTGGGGCCACCCAAGATGGGGGGGCATGGTAGAAAGGTCTGACACAATGTGGTCCACTGGAGAAGGGAATGGCAAACCACTTCAATATTCTTGCCTTGAGAACCCCATGAACAGTATGAAAAGGCAAAATGATAGGATACTGAAAGGGGAATTCCCTGGGTTGGTAGATGCCCAATATGCTACTGGAGATCAGTGGAGAAATAACTCCAGAAGAATGGAGGGATGGAGCCAAAGCAAAACCAATACCCAGTTGTGGATGTGACTGGTGATAGAAGCAAGGTCTGATGCTGTAAAGAGCAATATTGTATAGGAGCCTGGAATGTCAGGTCTATGAATCCAGGCAAACTGGAAGTGGTCAAAATGGAGATGGCAAGAGTGAACATCGACATTCTAGGAAACAGTGAACTAAAATGGACTGGAATGGGTGAATTTAACTCAGATGACCATTATATCTACTACTGTGGGCAGGAATCCCTTAGAAGAAATGGAGTAGCCATCATGGTCAAAAAAAGAGTCCAAAATGCAGTACTTGCATGCAATCTCAAAAACGACAGAATGATTTCTGTTCGTTTCCAAGGCAAACCATCAACATCACAGTATTCCTAGCCTATGCCCCAACCAGTAATGCTGAAGAGGCTGAAGTTGAACGGTTCTATGAAGACTTACAAGACCTATTAGAACTAACAAGACCTTTTAGAACTAACACCCAAAAGAGATGTTCTTTTCATTATGGGGGATTGGAATGCAAAACTAGGAAGTCAAGAAACACCTGGAGTAACAGGCAAATTTGGCCTTGGAGTACAGAATAAAGCAGGGCAAAGGCTAATAAGAGTTTTACCAACAGAACGCACTGGTCAAGGCAAACATCCTCTTCCAACAACACAAGAGAAGACTCTACACATGGATATCACCAGATGGTCAACACCGAAATCAGACTGATTATGTTCTTTGCAGCCACAGATGGATAAGCTGTATACAGTCAGCAAAAACAAGACCAGGAGCTGACTGAGGCTCAGATCATGAACTCCTTGTTGCCAATTAAGACTTAAATTGAAGAAAGTGGGAAAACCACAAGACCATTTAGGTATGACCTAAATCAAATCCCTTATGATTATACAGTGAAAGTGACAAATAGATTTAAGGGACTAGGTCTGATAAACAAAGTGCCTGATGAACTATGGAAGGAGGTTCATGACATTGTACAGTAGACAGGGATCAAGACCATCCCCATGGAAAAGAAATGCAAAAAAGCAAAATGGCTGTCTGGGGAGGCCTTATACAAATAGCTGTGAAAGGAAGAGAAGCGAAAAGCAAAGGAGAAAAAGAAAGATATAAACATCTGAATGCAGAGTTCCAAAGAAGAGCAAGAAGAGATAAGAAAGCCTTCTTCAGCGATCAATGCAAAGAAATAGATGAAAAGAACAGAATGGGAAAGACTAGAGACCTCTTCAAGAAAATTAGAGATACCAAGGGAACATCTCATGCAAAGATGGGCTCGATAAAGGACATAAATAGTATGGACCTAACAGAAGCAGAAGATATTAAGAAGAGGTGGCAAGAATACACAGAAGAACTGTACAAAAAAGATCTTCACGACCCAGATAATCATGATGGTGGGATCACTCATCTAGAGCCAGACATCCTGGAATGTGAAGTCAAGTGGGCCTTAGAAAGCATCACTATGAACAAAGCTAGTGGAGGTGATGGAATTCCAGTTGAGCTATTTCAAATCCTGAAAGATGATGCTGCACTCAACATGCCAGCAAATTTGGAAAACTCAGGAGTGGCCACAGGACTGGAAAAGGTCAGTTTTCATTCCAATCCCAAAGAAAGGCAATGCAAAAGAATGCTCAAACTACTGCACAACTGCACTCATCTCACATGCTAGTAAAGTAATGCTCAAAATTCTCCAAGCCAGGCTTCAGCAACATGTGAACTGTGAACTTCCAGATGTTCAAGCTGGGTTTAGAAAAGGCAGAGGAACCAGAGATCAAATTGCCAACATTTGCTGGATCATCGAAAAAGCAAGAGGAGTTCCAGAACAACATCTATTTCTGCTTTATTGACTATGCCAAAGCCTTTAACTGTGTGGATCACAAGAAACTGTGGAAAATTCTGAAAGAGATAGGAATACCAGACCACCTGACCTGCCTCTTGAGAAATCTGTATGCAGATCAGGAAGCAACAGTTAGAACTGGACATGGAACAACAGACTGGTTCCAAATAGGAAAAGGAGTACGCTAAGGCTGTATACTGTCACCCTACTTTGTTAACTTATATGCAGAGTACATCATGAGAAACCCTGGGCTGGAAGAAGCAGAAGCTGGAATTAAGATTGCCAGGAGAAATATCAATAACCTCAGATATGCAGATGACACCACCCTTATGGCAGAAAATGAAGAGGAACTAAAAAGCTTCTTAACGAAGGGGAAAGTGGAGAGTGAAAAAGTTGGCTTAAAGCTCAACATTCAGAAAACAAAGATCATGGCATCTGGTCCCATCACTTCATGGCAAACAGATGGGGAAACAGTGGAAACAGTGTCAGTCTTTATTTTGGGGGGGCTCCAAAATCACAGCAGATAGTGACTGCAGCCTTGAAATTGAAAGACGCTTACTCCTTGGAAAAAAAGTTATGACTAACCTAGATAGCATATTGAAAAGCAGAGATATTACTTTGCCAACAAAGGTCCGTCTAGTCAGGTTACGGTTTTCCCAGTGGTCATGTATGGATGTGAGAGTTGGACTGTGAAGAAAGCTGAGTGTTGAAGAATTGATGCTTTTGAACTGTGGTGTTGGAGAAGATTCTTAAGAGTCCCTTGGACTGCAAGGAGATCCAACCAGTCCATCCTAAAGGAGATCCATCCTGGGTATTCACTGGAGGGACTGATGCTGAAGCTGAAACTCCAATACTTTAGTCACCTCATGCGAAGAGTTGACTCACTGGAAAAGACCCTGATGCTGGGAGGGATTGGGGGCAGGAAGAGAAGGGGACGACAGAGGATGAAATGGCTGGATGACATCACTGACTCGATGGACGTGAGTTTGAGTGAACTCGGGGAGTTGGTGATGGACAGGGAAGCCTGGCATGCTGCGATTCATGGGGTCGCAAAGAGTCGGACACAACTGAGCGACTGAACTGAACTGAAAAATCAATCACATATTCTGTCCACATTCACTCCTGTTGGTCTTTCTTAGATTTTCATTCCTTTATGAGTGATCTTACTCACTTTTAGGACTCCTACCAATTTCTATGTGAACAGAATTTTCAAATCTTAGTTACAGGACTCACTGTTCTCCAACTGTCTTCTAATGTACTTCCCTGGGAACTCCAAAGATGGTGTCTTTAATTTACCATTTTCAAAACTATTCACTCATCCTACAGATTCTAGCTCTTGTTATTATGATATCACCATCCAACCATTTTCCAAAGCTTAAAATCTCAGAATCTTGATTTTTTTTTTAATTCTCCCTAACCCTGACATCAAATTCTCCTCCAAGTCCTTCTCATTCTACTACACAAAGTCTCAAATATTCACCCTATCACAGTTTCTGATCTCTCATCTTTGATTTACAGTTTGTATCTCTTCTCTTGTCTAGACTATATTAAAAGTCTCTTAACTGGTCAACTAATCTCTTCTTTTCTTACCCTGGGCCCAGCTCCATGCTGTGTCCAGGAAGTATCCTCGTTAAAGTACTGAGCTCATCCAGAGAAAAACTAGATCCACAGTTTGTTTTTTTTTAATAGCTCAAATAGTGAGTGCCATTCCTAATTTACTTTCACAACGCAGTAGCCCAGCTTCTAATACATTTTTTCTGACCTAGTCACTAATTAGTAAAGTAGCTTAAAGCTCCATTGCTGTATTATAAGAAAATATGCAGAATTATAACTGAACCAGTGGAACTGTCCAGAAGTGTTTTTTATACAATAAGCACTAATAAACATGAAATACAACAACAGGATCAGTGCCTGATTATATTAAATATGCAAATTTGAATCTTTTTTAGTATACCCCAAACTAGATTTCCAGAATAAATTTCATTGATAGTTTTTTCAAGATAACACGTATTATATATGCAGTTACATGTGGCACTAGAGGTAAAGACTCCACCTGCCAATGCAGGAGACATAAGAGACGTGGGTTCAATCCCTGGGTCGGACAGATACCCTGGAGGCAGGCATAGCAACCTACTCTGGTATTCTTGCCAGGAGAATCCCACAGATAGAGGGTTCTTGGCAGGCCACAGTCCATACGGTCACACAGAGGTGGACACAACTGAAGCAGCTTGGAGTACACATACACATATATACGGAATCAAGGCAGATCCAATGATAAAGTGGTTTTTAAATTCAGCCATGACAGAGGTAATGACTCAAAACCCAACTTTGTACCCCTCCACTGCTGTCACTTTAGTCCAAGCCACCACCATCTGTTGCTCATTTATTTCAGTAGTCATTCAGTTGATCCCCAGCTTTCACTCCAGTTCTCAACAATATTCTCTAGATTAGCTAGAGCAATCATTTAAAACATACACAGATTGTTACTCTTCTGCCAAAACCATCCAAAGGGTTCCCACATCTAATGTCTCTCAAAGCTCTGTCTTCAAGATTATATTTCTTGCCTAATCTCTGTAAAGATATCCCACAAACACAATGATCATACTCAACATGCCCAAAACTCAAATTACTTCCTAAATCTGGTCACCCTCCAGTATTCCCTATTTCAGTTAATGGCACCGAGGTATACATGTTCAACTTCCTTTATTCCCAGCATCTCTGAAGAACTGATGCTTTTGAACTATGGTGTTGGAGAAGACTCCTGAGAGTTCCTTGGACTGCAAGGAGATCAAACCAGTCAATCCTAAAGGGAATCAGTCCTGAATATTCATTGGGAAGACTGATGGTGAAGATGAAGCAATACTTTGGCCATCTGATTGCAAAGAATTGACTCTATAGAAAAGACCCTGAAGCTGGGAAAGACTGAAGGCAGGAGGAGAAGGGGCAACAGAAGACGAGATGGTAAGATGGTATCACCGACTCAATGAACACGAGTTTGAGCAAATTCCAAGAGTTGGTGATGGACAGGGAAGCCTGCTGTGCTGTGGTGCATGGGATCACAGAGAGTGGGACACGACTGAGAGACTGAACTGAACTGAATCTACCACCAAGGCTTTTCAATCTATTATCTTACATATGTTACAAACACATCCCTTTTTCCTTATCTCCACTGTCACTTCCTTAGTTCATACTCTCATCTTAACTTCTAAAATCTATTTATTTTTCTGACTTCACCTACTCCTGATACCACCATCAGAGTGAACTTTCCAAAATACAATATGACCATGTTTCTCCCTGGTTAAAATCATTCTCTGGCTCCTCATCACCTATAAAATTCAAATTACTTAACATGGCATAAGGACCTCATATCCCCCCACTCCTTTACCTGTTCAAACATCCTCTCTTGCTCCTCCTTAAAGAGGTCCTTTTAATTCCAGCCACACCAGGCCATCTGCTATCCATAAGCCTGTGGCTTCATACTGCTGTAACTTTACCTTAATGGTGAAGCCTTTCCTGACCCATCCTAGCAGTTTCTAGGGCAGAACATACAGCACTTACACCATAGTACATTTGGTCCTCATTATTCATGGAGTCTGTATTTGGGAATTTGCCCACTTGATAAAATTTACCTTTAACGCCAAAGTCAAAATGCACAGTGCTTTTGTTGTCATATGAAGACACTAAGCAGCAAAAACGACATGCCTAAGTGTGTGCATCCCCAGCTTAGGTTTAATGAGGCAACACTCGGCTTTCTTGTTTCAGCTCTCACACCAAAAACAGGTATCCTTTTTATGGCTTATCTAGTGTCATGTTTTTCACATTTTTGTGCTTATTTCACTGTCTGAAATGTCCCCCAAGCATAGTGCATAAGTGCTGTCCAGTGTTTCTAACCACAGAGCAGTAGGGTGATGTGCCTTGCAGAGAAAATACAAGTCTCTGTAGAGCTTCCTTTAGGCATGAAATTATAGTGCTGTTGGCTATTCACTGTTAATGAATCAAGTATATATACACACATATATTAATAGATATATATATATAGATAGATATGTATCAATATGTCTTTAAACAGCAACGTACAGAAAGCAAGGTTATGTACTGACCAGTTAATGAAGATGTGACCAGGGGCTTGCAGGAACCTAACCCCCTTCTAGCCTAGACACAATGGCTCAGTGTTCCCCAATTCAGTGTTCAAAGAGACTTACAGAACAAAACTACCACAAAGAATGAATAATGAGAAGTGACTGTATTTTCATTTACATGTCTGTCTTTACCACAAATTAGTGGGTTCTCTGAGGGCAGAAATAGCATCTTATTTATCTTTGAACTCTAACTCATTATTATGCCAAATGTACTGCAGTTAACATTTATTGCACATAATTTTAAAAATTGTGGTTTTTCATTGTTGTAATTTTTCCCTTATATATTTAAACTTCATGGTAAGATCCCCATGCTGCTTCCCACTCCAGGAAGGCCCTGTTCAATTGCACAGTTAATGACCTGAACTTCATCCTTCATCCCTGTCCTTTCACCTCTTTTATAGCTAAACATCATGCTTTTTACATTCGAATTTTAAAAACAAAAATGCAGTTAAATGAATAGGCATTTATAGAGATTTAGTTTTCATCAGGTCAGTTAGCACTGATGGACTTGGACCTAAAAAATATGTGACAAGCTTCCAGAAACAAAGGAAGGCCGAGCACACACGTCTACACTGTCTCCCTCCTGAGGACTCACTGAAATGACAGAATACATGCTTTTTAAAAAGAATAGAAATATTATTGGAGGTAGATGAAAGAGATATGAGAGATTAAATACCAGAAATTTTAGGAAATACTAGAAGTCAGAAAGTAGGTGAAGATGCTTGCATGTCCAACAAAAAGATGGATTTTAAAATCTGGAAATCATTCTCTCACAAAATGCCTAGGAACACTAACCAAAATATCCAAAACACCCTCTCAAGTACAACAGCTAGTGCTCAAGAAACTCCCCAAGGGCCAATATGAAGAGGATGAAAAACTGGTAAGCACGTGCTTGAGTCGTGGCTGCACAAAGGGTTCGCAGATTCAGCTCCTAGTTCAGGAGCAGCAGTTTAGGCCTTGGTTTGTTCAAAAAGAACTGCCAACTTAGACTCCTCCATATAGAGCAGGAACCATACAAGACTAACCCCACTTGGCTAAAGATATACCTGTTGGCTGAGGAAGACAATGAGGATGTGAGCCTTTTTCAGCTTGAACACCATATTAGGGGGCAATACAACTCAAGAGTTTGTAACCACAGCCTACTCTCCAGGATTCAGAGTTCCCATATACCTACTTAATTCAGAAAACTCCAAGCAGAAAAATTACAGAGGTGCCCAAGAAAATCCTTAGCAAATCTTCCCTTGAGGAATGTGCCCCCTAACCAGACTGCACAGAATCCCCTGCATAAAACTCAACCAAGCATGAGCTGGCCATTTGAAAAATCACACACACACACACACACACACACACACACAAACACTCAAGAGGAGAAAAGAAAAAAAGACAGGTAACTGAGAACACAAGAGTAATGCTGTCATGGAGGAAAGCAGGTAAGACTGAAAAGCCATAGTAATCTAAGCCATTAGAAGTAAGCACAGTTCTTCCCAAGTGACTTTTTTTCTGGGCCTCCCATGAGAAGTACATGTGTGTTCAAATATTCTTCTTTCATAGTAGAGTCAATAAAGTTGAAAAAAATAAGACATATTTTCTCAGATACACAGTGTAAACTTTACAATACTCTCACCCAGGACCAACACCATTCCCCTCCCCAAGAGCATTTGGAAACGTGTGAAGGCATCCTTCATACTCCAATGGCTATGGCAGAGAACAGGGGCACTGAACACTAAGCGGCGTTCAGCACAATCCCACATGACAAAGTACAGTGCTGCCCAAAATGCCAAACACCAACTGTTGAGAGACGCTTTACTGATATGACTCAATTTGAAACTGTTATCAACGAATAACTCCATGAAGTAAGACTGGGAACAGAAAAATTTTAAACTTTCATTGTACATTCATCCTTCTGTGTTGTTTTAATTGCTTATCATTAAGATTAGAATTTTCAAAAATTAAAAATAAATTTATATAAATAAGTAAAGAGAGGGAGAGCTGTCCTGTTTATCAGTCAACATCAATCCTTCCCTTCAGATAAAGTGGGTAGTTCCGCACACCAAGGATAAAAGCAGTGCGTCAGACTACCCTGGAATTCTTAGACTCAGAAGAGTAGTCTCTGCAAGCATTTAAATATTTCTTAGCTGAAACATCTCCTGAATTAAAATAGAGTTATTGATGCTGCTGCTAAGTTGCTTCAGGTGTGTCCGACTCTGTGCGACCCCATAGACGGCAGCCCACCAGGCTCTGCCATCCCTGGGATTCTCCAGGCAAGAACACTGGAGTGGGTTGCCATTTCCTTCTCCAATGCAGGAAAGCAAAAAGTTACAGTGAAGTCGCTCAGTCGTGTCTGACATTTCGCGACCCCATGGACTGCAGCCTACCAGGCTCCTCTGTCCACGGGATTTTCCAGGCAAGAGTACTGCAGTGGGGTGCCACTGCCTTCTCCATTGATGCTGGCTGTGTGCTTATGCAGTGAGGACCTAAAACCTCTTGTGAGACAACAGCTGCAACTGCAATTCTCTCCACGGCTGACAGACGCCCAAGGAAGGAGTCAAGACTCCAAGCAATGAGTTTGCACGTTTGAAGCAGGGGGGTAGATGTTTCTGTTGAGCAGTTCCAGAATATGTCACTTAATAATAGACAAGTGAGTGTCTCTTTAACAGGTCAATGAGGCAGATCAGTTTTAGACTGATAGAAGGCCAATTAACAAAACATCTGCACAAATGAAAATGGAAGATTAAGACATAAGTGATACATACTAGAAGTAGACAGAAAATATTTACTACAAAAAAATAAAACCTACACTTACTCCAGAACTTCACTTCTCAGAGATAAATTTTCAACACACACACACGCATAGACTACATAAACACAATATGGATCCACCACATCCTGACTACTACATAACTGCTCTGTACTTTTGCTTTTCCTCCCTATTCTTTTCATACACAGAGTAGCTAGTACAGCTGACCCTTGAACAATGGGGCTTTGAACTGTGAAGGACCACTTAAACATGGGTATTGTTTAACAGAAAATACTACAGTACTACCCAATCCATGGTTGGTTGAATTCACAGGTACCAAAGAACTCTAGATACAGAGGGCCAACAATAAATTAGCCACAGATTCCCAGCCCCTCCACCCCACCATCTACCATGTCATTCAAGGGTCAGTGTATACACAGGCACATGGCACTTGTACTTTACTAAATGATCAATATGTTTAAATCAACATCAAATCGAGGTAGGCTAAGGGAAAAAAATTGGTTCTTAATGTTTTCACTTATCATTATAAAGCCATTATAATTATAATACCTTTTAAAGTAGCTTTTTGTATGCAGCTGTTAAATGTAATGTTGTAGTTATGGTAATCTTTATCTATAAGCAGGGATAAAATCATTCTGAAAGAAATAACTCTTACACAGCTTTTCCAGGAGTTAAGTATTTCATTTAAATAAACTTGTATATCCAAGTGGCTCAGTGGTAAAGAATTTGCCTGCAATGCAGGAGATGTGGGTCTGATCTCTGGGTAGAGAAGACGCCCTGGAGGAGGGCATGGCAACCCACTCCAGTATTCTTGTCTGGAGAATCCCATGGACAGAGGGGCCTGGCAGGCTACAGTCTATAAAGTCACAGAGAGTCAGACAAGACTGAACAACTGAGCACGTGTGCGTGATGTGCACACACACACACACAAAAGAAAGATTACAACAGTTTTAAATAATGTTAAAAAGAAAAAAACCCTTGCATAAAAAAATAAGAACATTTAAACATCACTAGAATAAAACCTGGACTTAAGAACTAGCGCAACCCAGACCTAGGACCTGAAGCACATGAAAAAGTCTTCTTACAAAAGAAAGTACTTAAGAAATTACATCAAAAGGCCCTCAGAATTTGGAAATCAAAGTGCATCTAATCAAAGTACCCAAGATGCACGTGCTCAGTAGTGTCCAACTCTTTGCGACTCCTTGGACTGTAGCCTGTCAGGCTCCTCTGTCTATGGAATTTTCCAGGCAAGAATACTAGAGGGGATTGCCATTTCTTTCTCCAGGGGATGTTCCCAACCCAGGGATCAAACCTGTATCTCTTGCATCTCCTTGTATTGGCAGACAGATTCTTTACCAGTGCGCCACCTGGGAAAGAAACTGAAACCGCTCAGTCGTGTCCGACTCTTTGCAACCCCATGGACTGTAGCCACCAGGTTCCTTGTCCATGGAATTCTCTAGGCAAGAATACTGGAGTGGATTGCCATTCCTTTCTCCAGGGGATCTTCCCAACCCAGGGATCAAACCCAGGTCTCCCACACTGCAGGCAGATTCTTTACCATCTGAGCCACCAAGGTCCCTAGCGCCACCTGGGAAGCCCAAGACCTAGCCTGAGGATACGAACACAGTAAAGAAAACAGTGACAATCAAGTGTATTGTAAACTGTGGGAAGAAAGTGCATTAACAGAAGGCAATACCTGGTCAGATTTGCAAAAAAAAGAAATAATAAATTGACACAGGTCTTTAAAATTACCCAGGGAAAAACTGCTTACTCCCATACTCCAGGGCTACTCAATCTTGGCACTACTGGCATTTTGGACTCTGTTATGGGGGACTGTCCTATGAACTGTTCAGTAGCATCCTTGCTCTACCCACTAGATGCTAATAAGCACCCCCTATCCAAACTGTGACAACCAAAAATCTTCAGATATTACCAAGTACCCAGTGGGAGGCAAAAGCTGTCCCCTTAAAGCATCAATGGTATATTCTAAACAATGTGAACAAGCTAATAAAGTTTGATACTTCTCCCATCAAAATCACCTCACTTTTCTTGATCACACAGTAAATGTCTCATATTAATTTGGCTTTCATAGCTCAGTTGGTAAAGAATCCATCTGCAATGCAAGAGACCACAGTTTGATTTCTGGGTCGGGAAGATCCTCTGGAGAAGGGAAAGGCTCACCCATTCCAGTACTCTGACCTGGAGAATTCCACGGACTGTATTGTCCATGAGGTCACAGAGTCGGACACAGCTGAACAATTTTCACTTTCAGAGGAAGTATGATCATAGCATGGTTGTAAGAGGTATTTGCTATACGTTTCTTTCTTCTTTTTTTGGTGAATTAAAAAAAAAAAGTCAGAGGGGAAGACCCATGACTATACTTTATATACGCTCTCTGATAATGAAAGTCAAATCTTTTTTGACTTCTCATACTTCCCCACAACTTCTAACACTGAAGTAGTTTTCAGGCACTTGAACACTTTTAAATTTTAATATTCCTGGTTTAATATTTTTATCATCTTCCTCAGTACTACCAGTGTCTTGACTTTGTTTCCCCTTTTCTTAATTTTTAGTTCCTCTGTGCCTCTTTTTCCATGACAGCACCCACCAGCATCTCAGTTATCATTACAGTAAATACTCTCCCTTTGAAAGTTAACAGTATACCATGAAAGCCCAAATAAAATTTGACTTATTAATATCCAGGTAAGTGGTCTCAAAAGAACTTTTTTATCCTTTAATAATGAAAAGGGTCAAATATAATTGAGAACAGCCTACTGAAATCTAAAGAATATAACAGCTTATTTAAAAATAAGAAACTAAATGAACCTTTTAAAACAAGAACAGGGCTTATCTTGGGAAAAGATCCCCAAACTCTGAAAAATCCAGGGACTGTCCTTTGCCTAGGAATCCCTTGAAAACTTCAAAATACCTCTGTATTCCATTTAACTGGCCACAGTGAATTCACAATTTCACTATTAATACATTCATCTTTTACTCCCCATTTTCTCTGTCACCTCTGTCTTCCAAGCTCTCACTGCTTCACTTTTGAAATTACCACTGCAAGCCTTCTCCTACTGTTCTTTTCTTCAAGGTAATTCACTCAGTTGTAAGACTATCACACAGCTCATGTTAAATTATCATTTTAATGACAATACTGCATTAGAAAAATAGGGCTTTCTGCCATCTGGAAATGCTTACATTTCTTTTAAAAAATGAGATTTTCGTCGATTCAACTGAATTCCTCTATTCTCTAATACAAACTCTCTGTCCTAACCACATTGGTCTTTTTACTTCCTATACTTACAACCACACGTCACATTCCCACCTAAGTGCCTTTATTCATGTTCAGTTGCTCAGTCGTGTCCAACTCCCTGCGACCCCATGAACTGCAGCACGCCAGGCCTCCCTGTTTATCACCAAACCCCAGAGTTCACCAAAACTCATGTCCATCGTGTCAGTGATGCCATCCAGTCATCTCATCCTCTGTCGTCCCCTTCTCCTCCTGCCCCCAGTCCCTCCCAGCATCAGAGTCTTTTCCAATGAGTCAACTCTTCACACAAGGTGGCCAAAGTATTGGAGTTTCAGCTTTAGCATCATTCCTTCCAAAGAACACCCAGGACTGATCTCCTTTAGAATGGACTGGTTGGATCTGCTTGCAGTCCAAGGGACTCTCAAGAGTCTTCTCCAACACCACAGTTCAAAAGCATCAATTCTCCGGCGCTTAGCTTTCTTCACAGTCCAACTTTCACATCCATACATGACCAGTGGAAAAACCATAGCCTTGACTAGATGGACGTTTGTTGGCAAAGGAATGTCTCTGCTTTTCAATACGCTATCTAGGTTGGTCATAACTTTTCTTCAAAGGAGTAAGCGTCTTTTAATTTCATGGCTTGCAATCAGTACCTGCAGTGATTTTGGAGCCCAAAAAAATAAAGTCTGACACTGTTTCCACTGTTTCCCCATCTATTTCCCATGAAGTGATGGGACCAGATGGCATGATCTTCGTTTTCTGAATGTTGAGCTTTAAGCCAACTTTTTCACTCTCCACTTTCACTTTCATCAAGAGGCTTTTTAGTTCCTCTTCATTTTCTGCCATAAGGGTGGTGTCATCTGCATATCTGAGGTTATTGATATTTCTCCCGGCAATCTTGATTCCAGCTTGTGCTTCTTCCAGCCCAGCGTTTCTCATGATATACTCTGCAGAGACGTTAAATAAGCAGGGTGACAACATACAGCCTTGACGTACTCCCTTTCCTATTTGGAACTAGTCTGTTGTTCCATGTCCAGTTCTAACTGTTGCTTCCTGACCTGCAGACAGATTTCTCAAGAGGCGGGTCAGGTGGTCTGGTATTCCCATCTCTTTCAGAATTTTCCACAGTTTCTTGTGATCCACATAGCCAAAAGGCTTTGGCGTAGTCTAAAAAGCAGAAATAGATGTTTTTTCTGGAACTCTCTTGCTTTTTCCATGATCTAGCGGATATTGGCAATTTGATCTCCTGTTCCTCTACCTTTCCTAAAACCAGCTTGAACATCTGGAAGTTCATAGTTCACATATTGCTGAAGCCTGGCCTGGAGAATTTTGAGCATTACTTTACTAGTGTGAGTGCAATTGTGCGGTAGTTTGGGCATTCTTTGGCATTGCCTTTCTTTGAGATTGGAATGAAAACTGACCTTCTCCAGTCCTGTGGCCACTGTTGAGTTTTCCAAATTTGCTGGCCTATTGAGTGCGGCACTTTCACAGCATCATCTTCCAGGATTTGAAACAGCTCAGCTGGAATTCCATCACCTCCACTAGCTTTGTTCGTAGTGATGCTTTCTAAGGCCCACTTGATTTCACATTCCAGGATGTCTGGCTCTAGGTAAGTGATCACATCATCATGATTATCTTGGTCGTGAAGATCTTTTTTGTACAGTTCTTCTGTGTATTCTTGCCACCTCTTCTTAATATCTTCTGCTTCTGTTAGGTCCATACCATTTCTGTCCTTTATCGAGCCCATCTTTGCATGAGATGTTCTCTTGGTATCTCTAATTTTCTTGAAGAGATCTCTACTCTTTCCAATTCTGTTGTTTCCCTTTATTTCTTTTACCTCACCTAAAAATATTGTTTTTTTCTTAGCTATTCAATATCTCACCAACTATGACCCACTTCTTTCTTTTTTATAATCAAAGTTTTAGAACTAAACACATCCTAGGACTTTTCTCAAAATTAATCCAATCAAATGAGTAGCAAGTCCCCCTCTACAGATAAGAATTTCTTTTCTTAATCTATCTCAGAACTTACAGTCTGCCACACATGATAAACCACTACTTCTGTGCCAACTTCTGAAGTTTCCTAATTTGTTCAATAATAAATACTAAGAATTGCCTAAGCTCATGGGCCAATGCTTGGCTGAGGGGATACAAAGACCGTTTCTTCCCTCGAAAAACTTTTTTACTATGTGAAATTCCAGTATATACACATATTCATGGATTTCCTTCTGGTAAACATTTCTAGAGTGTAACCAATTCTAAGTTGCTGTTTCTGGAGCTATTTTTGGGAAAGAAGGAACTGCAGGTTTGCAAGATGAAACAGACGAGAAATAAAGAGATGGCAGTGTAGGAGTAGAAGATATTTGCAGGGCCCTGCTAAAAGAGATAGAAACAGAGACAAAACACATCTCCAGCCTTTGATCTAGAATCACAGTGTGCTGGGAAGGAGAGAACAAAGATGAGAAAGGAAGGACCATCAGCCACATCAGTGTTCCACTCTGTCACATTCCGACATGAACTGGCATGAAGTTACCAGAACTGGAAAGGAACTGTAAATACCCATTTGGGTATAGAGAGCAAGTCAAATAAAGGTTAGTAAAAGCTTATTTTTTAATCTCAAATATTCAATTTCTGCTATCTCTAAAACAACAGTAACCTTTAAGTGAAAATAAAAAAAGCTCTGAATAAGATACACTAAAAATTGCTTCTTATGAATTATGAAGCATTTCCTGTTCCCCACCAACTGCAAGACTGGAAATTCTGAAACATTTCTTTGAAGAAAGTAGGGGAAACTAATACCTGATATTTTGAAACTGCACAAAATGCTGATAAATTTGATATAGCTAATGCTTTAATTGGGAGGACATTAAAGCTTATAAGATCTCTTAAAGGTTCACTCACAATCTCTGACTCCTTGGCCTGACATCCCCTGTAACACCTTAAATTCCTTCAGGGAAAATCTCTCTGCCTTGGGGTTTTCAAGAACCCAATGCTAAGGATGGTGAGGGCATGCTGTGATTGACGGTTTTGCCCATTTGCCTCACAGTGTTCCATCCTTCTTAAAAAATGTGGCTTAATATTTTTCATTTATCCCCGATTACAAATGACAATTAGCAGTTTAAAACAGAAAATACCGGAATCAACTTATACAAAATCATGCATGACTATCATTTAATTTCTAAAATAAGCAACTTAAATGAATTAAATTTCTTTTAACTCAGCTACCTAAGTTACTCAGTATACTACCCAAGTATACCAAAATCTCAGGTAGAAGGATATTTAATAGATGAATAAAAAGGCAAATAACTTTACATAAAATGAAACTTCTTTAAACATTTCATTATATGTAGATATACACATATATTCTAGGTAAAATAAAAAGACAAATCCACTTGAAGACAGTGACATTCATTCCAAAGACTAAAGGATTCCTATAATATGGTAAGGAACCATTATGAACATAACAAGTATGGTTATTTTCTTCCTTCCCAACTAAATGCTACATTTTCAAACACTACTTACTTCTTTAGATTTTAGGGACAAAGCAGAAAGAAAATTCAGGATTATGTGAATTTTATAAAAATTTTAAATCATGCTGGAAGGAATCTCTGAGGTCACATAGTCATCTTTCCACCTAATATTTAATTTGCCTTTGTAAACACACTGAAATGTCATATAAAAATAAGACTTAGTAACTTTAGTTAATAGCACATAACTTATTGGACTACTTTAAAAGTGGAATTCTTCTAAAAAATATTTACTGAGACATAGTTCTTATGCTGGAAAGAAAAATGTGAAAAAATGAATCAAGCTAAGGCAACTGAAAATATGTTTATTCAACAAATATCCACTGAACATTTAACACTGTACCAGACAGTAAGAGAAGGAAAGGATACTGACATTTACTGACTGTCCCAGACTCTGTGCTAGACACTGTGTATTTATTATCCAATTAAAACCTTACACCAACCCTACAATGTAAGTATTACAACCCCTATTTTAGAGATGAGGTATCAATATATCGAGTTCAACAGTAATACCAGGATATGCCACCATGCTTATTATTTGTACCACACAGAGCTCTGTGTCCTGGACAAAGTAAAAGAGACGGAAGTTACAAAAACTGGAATTACAATCCACATCCCTAACTCACTCGCTGAGTAAGAAAATAATAAAACACCCAATATCAAGAAATTGTGCTATTTAACTACATAAGAAACTGAAAATATTTTGCTAGTAAGCAAAACACCAAATAATATTTGTTGCAGTTAATGAAAAGTAAATCAAGCATTAATATGAAAAGCAATAAAGTATTTATGCAATATCATATAATTTATAAAGTTATTACAGTATTAAAACAAAATTTTCTAAAACTTTCAAAAATCTGAAAGTGAAATTAGCTCTATGTCACATGAGAAACTAAGTGAGCTACAACTGGATGAAGTATTTGCAATATATTAGAGCAATTCTTTTCTGTACAAAGATTTCTTTATATACACACACTATATATATATTATGTTTGATACAAGACCACCAGAGTCATATTGTTCTTTATATGAAAGCCAAATTGAATGCTTTGGAGAGATCTAAAGAAAGCAAGTGACAAAACAATAATACAAAAAAATCCAAATTGCTGTATAATTAAGTGTAAGTCAACGATAAACAATTGAGGAGTCATAAAACTCTATAAGGATCCTGCACAAACTTTTAAGTTCTTGCTTCAAAGCCAGAGCAAGTTTCTATAAGAATATTGACCCAGAGCTCCACTCAAAAGATACATACTCAAAGAAAATGTTAGTGTGTGCATGTGTATTTATATTTTGAAAGTGAAAATGTTACTTAAGGTATATGTGAGTCATTTATTATGACTCTTCACTTAACTAAAAACTACCACCGGACATAATCAAATCATATCAGAGGGCTTTACTCATGTGCTAGCTAATATAAGATTTTTTTTTCAGGAGTGATATACAGGAAACTATTTGTAACAGTTACTTATAGGACAAGGCTTTTCAGCCCCAGCACTATGACATTCGGGCTGGATAACTCTGTGAGGGACGGCCCACCTCGCGCAGTCTGCAGCATCATCCCTGGCCTCTATCTGACAGATGCCAACAGCAACCCCCTCCCAGTTACGACAGCCAGATGTCCCTGAGGGAGCGATGAGAGGGCAGCAAAACCATCTCTGAATAAGGAACGCTGATACGGAGAGGAATGAGGATGGAGCAAAAGACTTTTACCAGCCCTCCTCTGAATTATCAAAGTGGTAGGTTGAATAATAGTCCCCTAAAACACATCCATGGCTTAATCCTTGGAACCGGTGAATGTTACATTATTTGGAAAAGGGGTCTTTGCAGATGTGATTAAGGATCCTGTGACAGGGAGATTATTCTGGAGCAAAGGGGAGCTCAAATGCCATCATACGTGTCCTTATAAGAGAGAGGCGATGAATGGTTTCTCTCTTTTTTGCTCACACGTAGGAAAAGGTGATGAGAAGAAGAGAGCTGAGGGAGATTTGAAATTCTGCCTTTGAAGACTGGAGTGATGCAACTACAAGGCAAGGCATTCTGGCAGGCACCAAACTGTGGAAGAAGCGAAGAACATAGTCTCTTCTTGAGCCTTTGGAGGGAGCACCCTGATTTTGGCACACTGATACTGACTTCAGACACCTGGCCTCCAAAACTGAGAGAGAATAAACTTCTGTTTTTAAGCCACCAAGTTGGTGGCAATTTGTTGCAGCAGCCATAGGAAACTAGCACAATCATATAAGGGTTTTAATTTGATTTTTAAAAAACTGTGGATGAGCAAAAGAGATAATGTGTGGACAACACTCAGCAAAGTTCCTGAAACATAGTAAGCATTCAAAAATACTGATGCCATTATCGATATACAGACAGCTATGTATAAGCTTTATGCTCTTGGTAGCAAAAGGAAAAACTAAGGATGTTCAAATAGTAAAATGGGAATATGTGCACAAGACTTAACAGTGAAAACACATGAATCAGCCCCTCTTAGGATGTGTATTTACCAGCTGTGTCAATGTTGTGCTATAATCTGTCCTGTACTGGAAAGATAAACTGGATGAGACCAGCCAAGACAGCTTCTTGGGGGAGGCAAGCTTCAACATTTTTAAGCAGAAGAAACAAGTAGGCAAAGAAGGGGAAACAATGAAAGTGGGCAGAACAATGGAAATCAGTCAGATGTTTACAGAGCTACCAATCTGCCCAAAGTAGAGACCAAGGTAAGACAGCCTTTCTGAGGTTGTATGTGCGTTACGTCGCTCAGTCATGTCCGACTCTTTGCGACCCCATGGACTGTAGCATCGGTCCATGGAATTCTCCAGGCGAGAATACTGGAGTGGGCTGCCATTCCCTTCTCCAGGGGATCTTCCCAACCTGGGGATCAAACCTGGGTCTTCCACATTACAAGCAGATTCTCTTCCATTTGAGGCATCAGGGAAGCCCTTCTGAGGTTAGTTACCTAAACTAAAGGACCCTAAAAGCTACGTTGATTGATTTGGTTGTTGAAGAGAATACTTTATAAAGTGGATTATTTTATAAATATTGACTCTTGGGGATTTTGAAAATATAAACACGCTCTGGCTCCATACCAGACATACTAAACTAGAATCCTTTGGTTAGACATAACTCTAAAGGATTTTTACAAGCCACTTAAGTAGAGAAACCCTGTATCAGAGTCAACTCATGGCAGAAGACCTAGAGAATTAAAGTGTCATGAAGTATATAATGTATTCTCAAAGTATGCATTCAACTACATTAACAGCAATTTCCTTGGTTAAAACTCCTCCATTGCAAAGAGTGGGACACGACTGAGCGACTGAACTGAACTGAGTATAGGCTATGGTTTTTCCTGTGGTCATGTATGGATGTGAGAGTTGGACCATAAAGAAAGCTGAGTGCTGAAGAATTGATGCTTTTGAACTGTGGTGTTGGAGAAGACTCTTGAGAGTCCCTTGGACTGCAACGAGATCCAACCAGTCCATTCTGAAGGAGATCAACCCTGGGTGTTCATTGGAAGGACTGATGCTGAAGCTGAAACTCCAGTACTTTGGCCACCTCAGGCAAAGAGTTGACTCATTGGAAAAGACTCTGATGCTGGGAGGGACTGGGGGTAGGAGGAGAAGGGGATGACAGAGGATGAGATGGCTGGATGGAATCACTGACTCGATGGACATGAGTTTGAGTAAACTCCGGGAGTTGGTGATGGACAGGGAGGCCTGGTGTGCTGCGATTCAAGGGGTTGCAAAGAGTCAGACACGACTGAGTGACTGAACTGAACTGAAGATGTAGCCCCTCCAGGTTCCATGAGACTTTCTGTAAATTCTTCACTCTTTCCTTTTCCTTTCCCCTGATCTACTTAGTCACCTTCCTCAGTTTCTCATGAAATTTTCTAGAAAAGTTCCAGGCATTTCAGTTGCCCACCCTCCTCTTTCCACATTTCTCCAACACAATAAAGATCTAAAAATATTTTATAGAGCACAGGAACCATGTAAAAGCAAAGTTCCCTTAATATACTATATAAATCAACAACTTATGGAAGTGTTCTATGGCTATTTATTGTAATAAAATCTTAAATACGTATATTAAGTGAAATTCTAAATCATTTTTTTACAAATTATTTCCAAAAATGTAACATTATTAAGTAGTTATATAAAAAGCTCTTAAGCTAAGCACTATTCAGTTCAATCTTTCCTTGAAAATTACTAAGAAGCTAACAAAGTACAAGTCTCTGAAAAGATACAAAGTTAATGGAAACCGCACTGATTTAGAAGCAAACTTCACCAGTACTATGGAGATGAAGAGGTGATCTGAGAAGGGCAATTAATTATGATCCTAAAAGGAATCTCCTGTGTGTGTCTTGTAGGGGAGAGGGGCAGAGATTTTGCTGGCTTTAGCCTGCTGCTGCTGCTAAGTTGCTTCAGTCGTGTCCAACTCCGTGTGGGTCCATAGACGGCAGCCCACCAGGCTCCCCCTTCCCCGGGATTCTCCAGGCAAGAACACTGGAGTGGGTTGCCATCTCCTTCTCCAATGCATGAAAGTGAAAAGCCAAAGTGAAAAGCGAAAGTGAAGTCGCTCAGTCGTGCATGTCCGACTCTTCGAGACCCCATGGATAGCAGCCTACCAGGCTCCTCCGTCCATGGGATTTTCAAGGCAAGAGTACTGGAGTGGGGTGCCATTGCCTAGCCTGGGCTTATTGCATGATTAAAGAAAAGAAAAATTAAGCAATACTAGTGTTCAGATAAGTTCTTTCCTCTCCCATACCACCTACAGCAATTTATGCATCAGTTCAGTTCAGTCGCTCAGTCTTGTCTGACTCTTTGTGACCTCATGGACTGCAGCACGCCAGGCTTCCCTGTCCATGACCAACTCCTGGAGCCTACTCAAACTCATGTCCATTGAGTCAGTGATGACATCCAACCATCTCATTCTCTGTCATACCTTTCTCCTCTCTCCTTCAATCTTTCCTAGCATTGGGTTCTTTTCAAATGAGTCAGTTCTTCACATCAGGTGGCCGAAGTATTGAAGTTTCAGCTTCAGCATCAGTCCTTCCAATGAATATTCAGGACTGATTTCCTTTAGGATGGACTCATTGGATCTCCTTGTTGTCCAAGGGACTCTCAAGAGTCTTCAACACCACAGTTCAAAAGCATCAATTCTTAGGCACTCAGCTTTCTTTATGGTACAACTCTCACATCCATACATGACTACTGGAAAACATAGTTTTGACTAGATGGACCTCTGTTGGCAAAGTAATGTCTCTGCTTTTTAATATGCTGTCTAGGTTGGTATAGCTTTTCTTCCAAGGAGCAAGCATCTTTTAATTTCATGGCTGCAGTCACCATCTGCAGTGATTTTGGACCCCCCCCCCAAAAAAATTAAGTTTCTCACTGTTTCCCTATGTATTTGGGTGCTAGAGAAATCTATTTACTTCTGGGCCCAGAAACAGGGAAATTTTAGGAGCCATATCTTCTATTAAGAGGACTAGAAAGTGGTCCTCCACAACATTAGAAAACATGAAACAAATGCACAAGGAAGAGTAAACAGAAGAGATGAAGTGTGCTCCGCTGGTGCTGGAGTTCCAGAGTCCCAGCCCTGGGATTCCTTTAGACACTTCTGCATCTATCTTTATAGTAAATCTCACTTTTTGTTCATACCAATACCAGTTAGAATGGATTTCTGTAACTTACAGCCAAAAGTGGCCTACTTACTACAACTATCTTACTACAACTACCATTGACTCATATCATTTCATAAAGGAATACTTTAACACCAAAGCCTCAGGAGGAATAGAACCTCAGATTTTTAAAAATGCATATTTATATTTAATGACAGCTGTGTGCCAGGAACTAGTCTAAGTTCTTGAAATATACTGTTAAGACAAAAGAGATAAAAAATCATGGTTCTAAAGGGGCTTGCATGCTAATGAGAGTATACAGATAACAAAATAATATAAAAAACAAAGTCAGATATGATAAACAATCTGCCAAAAAAAAAAGTAATGGGATAAGGAGAAATGAGGATGGTGCCATTCTGACAGGGTGGTTCCACAGTAATGCTTATCTGAGAAAGTAACTGAACTGAAACCTGAAATAATGAACACGAGCCACTGTGTCATGTTTTAAGGCAATTCCAGGCAAAGGGAACAGACCTAAGTCAGGAACAAGCCATGGCATTTCTGAGCGGAAAAAAGAAGGGCCATGCAGATGGAATACGGGCTTCCCAAGCAGAGCAGTGGTAAAGAATCCGCCTGCCAGTGCAGGAGGCAAAACAGACTCAGGTTCAAGCCCTCAGTCAGGATAAGATCCTCTGGAGAAAAGAAATGACAACCTCTGCTAGTACTCTTGCTTGGAAAATCCCATGGACAGAGGCGCCTAGTGGACTACAGTCCATGAGGTCACGAGTCAGAGACGACAGAGCACACAAGCCTTGGGTAGACGGAGAACAGTGAGCAAGGAGAGAATGCTACAGAAGTGGTAAAGCAGCAACTGATCTGAGAGAAAAAGCTGCGAGTCTGTAAAGCAAGTAGGAATCAGACCATTATAGGAACTAGTAGGCAGAGGAAACGATTTGAAAATAACTTGAGCTTTATAAAAAACTCACTACATTGTCTTCCTCATTTTGCTTTGCAGACCATTAGAAATTACTCCCCAAGTAGTAAATACAATGTTGAGGTTGGCCAGGAATCTGCATTTCCTCAGCAGAAAATATCTCTTATTGTAGTTATGAATTTTTTTAAGAAAAAAAAAGTGAAGCCATTGTAAAAATGAAGAAACTAAGAAAGGTGACAGAAACTACTTCAAATTCTAGCCTACTCATTATACAGTGAATAAATCTATTACAATCAAGATTTTAAGAATAACTTAAGTTCTTTATAAACTACTACAAAAATAATGTCCTTTGTTGACTTATTACTGAATTGGACACCAACAAAGTTAAATACTGTCAGAAGAGAAGACTGGAAGCTAGAGTTTTTCCTGACTTTATTGTACCTCTTGAGAATAGCTTCAGCTTAATGGTCAACAAAGTTGTGAGGTTTCGTCTTATCTCTATTACTGTGATAAAGGAGAAACTTCCCCCATGTGGCGAAATTAAGCGCAAAGGATGCTTCAATATCTCTCCCTCTGAAAGCTTTTTAAAATAAGAGACCAACCAGTTTAAAGAGGTTTGGATATGGTACACCTCAGAGAAGAGTGGTATTCTCTCCAGATTTTTCCAGACAACTAATTCCTATGTACACAAAGCAAGTAATTAAGCCTGCACTGCTTCTGAGATTAATATCAGTAAAGTCAGATCTTTGAAAGCTCTAATGTATTCATGAAACTCTTCTTTCACAGTGTTAGATGTTTAGCTAGCCCATGTAATATGGACCCAAAAGTAAACTGTTAAAAACACAATTTATAGAGAGAGGTACTTTTTGAGTGTGGTGTGATTTAAAGAAATAAAAGTCATTTAGACACCTTGATCAGGACTGGATTCTAAGTGCATCTTCCTCAACACATTTTCAGTAGTTGGGCAAAGTGCCCAAGAATGACTAGCAGCAGTGTAGAGAGGGATACCAACAACCTAAATTGTGAAGTCTCCCCCCAGTGGTCACGTACAAATAACTGGAAGAGTGAGAAAACCATTGCAGCTTCTCCAAGACTGACAAAAAACAATCTATGTAAAATCTGGTGCCTACAGAGAAGAAATCAAACCTTTAATTCAATGCTAGCACCATATCCGTAGAGAGACTTCATATGCTTTTCTGCTCTTATGTTATTCATAAATGTGAGCACTATTTTTGGAAGGAAAGAACCTATAGGTTGTTTTTTCTCAGTACATTCTTTTTTTTTAAGGAATAATTTAATGATATCCGAAAATAACCAAGTATTTTATCTCACGGGGAGGTGTTCATCCCTCCTGAAATAAATATCAGGACATCCATTGCAAGTCAACCACATCTACCTGAAGTGAAGTTCTGAAACAAATTTGGTCACTTACCAAATGAATCATCTTGTAAAGAAAATTATCACTAGTGCTAAAAACCTAAGTCTAACTGGCAAGATACTCTTTTTATAAAGCCACCTAACTAGGTAATTTATAATACAGCAAGTGACACAAAAAGTACGCATGGGTTCTCTTGCCCATTTTAATATTTATTTTCTTAGTATTTTTATAGTTAGGTAGCCTTTGACCACCCCTAATCGTGTATTATTTGTACCTCTCAGCAAAAATATGCTGCTATTTCTCACTTTCAACAAAGTTTGGACATCAAAACATGTGAAGGGTATCTAATTAAAATCTTGGTTGTCTTCTGCTAATCATTTCTTAAATGGTAAACTCTATAAAGGGGTAGTAAACACTCAAACAACTTCGATTTTCAAAACAGAGCACAGATAACATACACGGAACCTCTCAATTACGATTTTCTTGGTTATCCCAAGCTTAAAAGAGAGAGTGGGGGAAGGAGCTAGAGTATCAGGCTGTGTAGTCTTCTGGAACAATTTCAGCCTGAAATGGGACTCAAGAAAAATGCAAACTGCTCCCACGAATGTTTAAGAAAAATATGATTCGTCAAGAAAAAAATCCAACAGTTGGCCTACAGAACAACAGAAAATGATTCTGTCTTATACAGAGCTACCAGACTTGCATAAGCCCCCAATTTTTCCAGCGTTCCAGTTTCTTTCCAGTAAAGAAAGAAAAAAATTCATTTTGAAATTCCAAGCGGAAAAGGAATTGAGTAGCATCAATTAGAAAAGGACAAACACATCCCAGAATGTTTTTTCATATTTAGTGTGCAATCTCTACAGGACAAAAACAGAGCCATTATAAATGTTACCACTTGTATATTATGTAACCCTAGTCTAAACTAAAAGCAGCATAGACCTTAAAAAGTAACACACTGTGCCAACGTATACTTAAAACATGAATTTAAATACATGATAGATTTCAGATACAGATGACCTTAAAATGACACAACCCCAAAAAGTTCTTTGTTTACTGTAATCAGGCCTCAGAAGACTTGACTATAATCAGGCCTGATACAATACTACCTTGAGGTCCGTCGTTTACACCAACGTACCGCAACTATCTCTGCATTGGTACCAGCGTTGTTACCTCACCTAAAACAGTCGACAAACAGAAGTTTCCGAACGACCATCCGAAAGATTTCACGGGAAGAAATGGCTGCTAAATCATACGCCAACTGAAGAGCATTTTAATGCACCTCAAATGTTCCGAGCCATATAACAAGACGACCAATTGAGAAAGCCTCAAGTAAAATTTCAACCATCCCCAAAGGCATGGAAGAGGAGTAAAACGTGGCTAGCTTGACCTTAACCGACTGTTTGTAAGTAATGCGGTGAATTTTCTGAGCTTCCCCATCAGCCTTCGATTACCTTCCTCTCCTACCCCCGACCCCTCTTAACGTGCCACAGCTGATGGAAGTTGAATGGATGGAATCTCCAGCTGTAACCTCAGGAGCTGGGGAAATTGAGACGTAACTCCCAAGAAAGTGTTAAAAAGTCCTTCTGCAAAATACCCCATCAGCCAATCCACATCCTGTCATCACACCGACCATCGGCTCCCTCCTGGCCCTCCACCTCGCCCAAAAAAGCACCCCCACCAAAGAAAAAATAGCACCTTTTTGGTTCCAGACCAACGTACCCAGAATCGGAAAGCACTGCCTCAGCCGCAAACGCCTCCGGAGCAGCGTGTGCTCGGCCCACAACCACTCTGGCCAAACTGGAGTCTCGTGCCTCGGAAGTGGCAGCAGTACTTGCCCAAAGCCTCCTCCCCCAAGAACTCGGGGCTTGGGAGGCAGCGAGAGGCCGGCGGAGCCGCCCCCGCTGGGGACCGACCCCGAAGGTGTCTGTCACGGCCACAACCGCCCCCAGCACGGCTCTCCATTCAAGTCTTAACGTCACTCCCGCCGCAGAGGGTGCCGGCGGCCGGAGGGGGCCCCGCGCCCCCAGCCCTGCCTCCGCCCGGGCCGCGCCGCGGAGCGCGTGGCGAGAGCGGGGCGCGGCGGCTTGGGCCAGACACGTTGCCGCGCTCCGCCCGCCCGCCAGCAGCCCCGGAGCCTGGGGCCCGGCAGAGCGCGCCCCTCCCGCGCCGGCCGCGCGGAGCAGCCCCCGTCGCCCGCCCCAGCCCAGGTGCTGAGGGGGCGGGGCGGGGTCCCCGCGTGGCGCGAAGCCACGAGCAACAGGGCGCCCCCGCCCGGACCGGCCCGGCGCGCGGCGAGACCGTTACCCGAGTGACGTGGGGGCCCCGGCAACTCACCGACTCGCACCTCGGCTTCCTCCGCGCCGCCGTCGCTCCTCTCCGCCCGCCGCCGCTGCTCTTTCTCAGCCCCAGGCGCCACCGAGCAGCCCCATCTACAAACTCGCGGCTCGTAGTTGGGAACTGGAAATGCGGCTCTCACTCCCCTCCGCCTCCCTCTCCCTCCGTCCCCTCCCTCGCTCTCCACTCCGCCCGGCTCAGGTCGCCGCCGCCGCCACCACCACCTCAGCGCGCGCGGCTAGGCTCCCCTCGGCCGCCCGCCTCCTCCTCCCGCCGCCGCCGCCGCCGCCGCCGCCGCCGGGGCGCGCTCCCTCCCGGCCTCGCGCGTGCGCCGGACGCCAGGGAGCGCGCGCTCGGGCTCGAGGAGCCGCCGCCTCCGGGAAGCCGGGCCCCGCCTCTCCGGCCCAGGCTCCGCGACCAGGTGGGGCCCCCTCCCAGCGCCCGCAGACTGCGCCCGGGCCCGATGCGCCGCGGCCTCTCCATGGTGTCCCCGGTCCTGGCCCCGAGCCGCGCCTGCGAGAGGGTCACCAGACCCAATCCGCACCGGCCCTTCCAGGCCGAAATTGCCGCTGTCATTCAGCATTTACAGACGAGCAAGATACTCCCCCGGGCGTGAAAGAGGCTCCCTCGGCCCTTTCCAAGAGTTTACATTCAAAGAACCCACCAACCGTGGGGCACAAAGGATAAATAGACCTCGAAGAAAAGCCTCCGGATAGGGTGCCTCCTCCTCCGCACACACGCCCCTGGTTCTGATGTGTATTTGGCAGGTTCTACAGCGCTGACGAGGTCCTTCATGTTCTCCCAGCCCAACCAGGGTGATTCACACCCGACGAAACGGACGGACACTAGCTATTTTCCTAGCACCGAGGTTCCCGTGGAATTCCCAGTCGGCTTCCAGGACACTCCCAGGACAACAGTTGTTCGGATCCTCTCAAACACCTGCTCTTCCCAGGCCTCACAAGTGGGAGCTGCAGCATTCTTTCCACCTCGACTCCGCAGAAAGCATGATGAACTGGGATAAGTGTCCGGGTGTGCAGATGACACATTTTGACGGGAGTGCAGATTTAATTTTTCAGTTGAAAGGAACTGAGCAATGCAGTGCAGCAGAGTCTTGGGCTAGAAAAACACAGCGAGGCAACCAGAACTTCCAATTCCTTTAATATCTATCTAATCCCGAGAGATCTGTGAACCCTGGGACCTGTGATGATGGCTTGTGGCAAAGCTGCTGTGTTCCTCCTAAAACTGAAGAAACCATGATCATGGTATTTACATTTTACAAAATGTTTATTGCAGTCTTTTCAAACTGTGTATGTAGAAAGTGCAAGTAAAACTTGACAAGGGAGGAACATCACA
This sequence comes from Ovis canadensis, assembly GCF_042477335.2. Lineage (NCBI taxonomy): Eukaryota > Metazoa > Chordata > Mammalia > Artiodactyla > Bovidae > Ovis > Ovis canadensis. The sequence continues at coordinate 86,177,792 of NC_091248.1, forward strand.
TCAGGGGGCTTCCTCCCTGCAGCCTTTCCGGGCTTCTCTCTGGCACAGTTCCATTGAGCTGCACAAACAGGCATTTGATAAATGTTTGCAACACGGCCCTGTGGATTCAGAGATGGACTTTCAAGCTGTGTTGTCCACCCCTCCCTCCCAATCTCTGTGAATGTGGTTAGTCCAGAAGGGAGTGAGAGAATGCTTTGGATGAGGGGTATTAAGAAGGCCCAGTCCCCCCAAACAGTGATTTTTCTCTTAGCCTCAACCAAGCATCAAAGATTAATTTACTTTTTCATAAGGATCATTAATTTTGCAAACCAACATGCAGGGGGAGTTTGTAGACTATTAATTTAGAACCTTCTTTCCTGGAACAGCAACCCTGAGGAAGGGAAATTGGAAGCATTTGAGGACACCTGGATGTACTAAGGGATACAGAGTAACTTTGGGCACAGGTGGAGCCTCCCTCCCTTGTGGTCAGCAAGATGAAATGAAATAGAAGGTGCCCTGGGCCCAAGAGTGATGGAAGGATGGGGAAGGAAAGAATGGGGTTTCTTTTCTCAGAGATCACCAGAACTTTCAGGTCTTCTTTTTCTGCCTCCTTGCTTACTAGATCCATAAGTGTCCCCTAGGAAGATACCCAACGGCTCATTCTTGCTGCACCCTACCCAGACTGGCCAACTCTGATTCTCTTCTTCCTTTTGACCTTCAACCTCATCCTACCCAGGGAGTGCCCTGAGTTCCTTTGAGGAAGAGGTGAAGAATGTCATTTCTGCTGTGTTCCTCATCCCTTATCAGTTCAGTTCAGTTCAGTCGCTCAGTCGTGTCCGACTCTTTGCGACCCTATGAATTGCAGCATGCCAGGCCTCCCTGTCCATCACCAACTCCCACAGTTCACTCAGACTCGCGTCCATCGAGTCAGTGATGCCATCCAGCCATCTCATCCTCTGTCGTCCCCTTCTCCTCCTGCCCCCAATTCCTCCCAGCATCAAAATCTTTTCCAATGAGTCAACTCTTCGCATGAGGTAGCCAAAGTACTGGAGTTTCAGCTTTAGCATCATTCCTTCCAAAGAAATCCCAGGGTTGATCTCCTTCAGAATGGACTGTAGTACACATATTTTCTCCAGGGTCTTCTGGAAGCAATGTACTAACTTCCTACTCCACACCCCACTCCCTGAAAATAGGATGACATTCACTGACCAGGTTTTCTGGAGGGAGACAGGAGTCTCTCAAGTCACAAATGTAGTCCTCCATGACTTAGAGCTGGGACCAGTCCTGGCCAACTCTCTTATCACTGCATGTACCAGGAACCCAGTTCATGGAAGCAGGAATACAGGAACAATTATCTTTTATAATTCCAAGTCTTTTCACTATGTAGTGACAGCTATTACATGAAGGCTTATCATGCTTGTAAGTCTCAGCCTCATCCTTGGAGCCAGGAAAATGGTTTTGCTCTACATTTGCCTTCGATTGCTTCCCTTCAGGATGCTCTTGGCAGGGAAAGTTCTTTTCCAGCGCCTATTTTATCAAATATGATATATTACTATGAAACACTAGTTTTTATAAATAGTAGTGCCACATATGACATTCTGGCCTTCCCCTAAACTTTGAAGATGGGACATGCCAGAATAAATTTAAAGTGATTTAATATGAACATTGGAATTCTCATTATTGCTTTCCAGCTCACCTTTCTAAGAGGTCATCATTTCTGAGACAAAACCCATCCATTTCCCATACCTGTTACAAATTCTTTATTTCAGGAAAGGGAATGTTATGATTGAAAATGATGAGGAATTCTCTTAATGGTTTGACTTTTCATTTTCTTCAAGGTTACTCTAAAAGGATCATAATTTTGCCAGCCCAGTATCTCTCCTAACTGTAAATCAATTTAAAGTCTGAATTTTGATTCCTAATTCCAGACCATCTATCATTGGCTTTATTTCCTGCTTCAAATATAAACAGAAGCTTCTATACTTTCAATATGATTTTTTTTTTCTCTTCTGAGTGGCTTTGGTACTTCAGAAATTGAGAATTTTGCTAATAGCCCCAAATCCTAGCAAAGCAAGTCCTGCCTGCCTGTTTTTCAACTAATCCATTATATTAAGAATGGTGATGCTCTGGGAATATAGCTTTGTGAAAAATTGCAACTGACATGCACCACAAAGTCCAACCAAGCTTCCCTCCAGAATACTTTATTTAGCTTCACCCCTTTTATCTCTGTTCACAAAGCTAGGTCAGATTCCAATTTCCAGCCTCCTTGCTAACCTTTCTAATTCTAGTCTCTTGCTTGCTTACTTGCAATTTTCCCGAAACTTAGAGCAGTACCTCTTACTGTGGGCTGTTTAATGGAATCACCCAGAGAACTTAAACAATCAAAAAAGACAAAAACAACAATACTGATGGCTTGGTCCCACCTCTAGGTTAAATCATTCTGCCCTACAGCCTGGGCACCAGGATTTTTCAAAGCTCTCCAGGTAATTCTAATGTACAGTCAGAGTTAAAAACTACTGAAACGAGTCATCTTCCAAACATTTTATACCAAGTCTTTTCAGAATATTGGGGTGGCTCCAAATTACCTCAAGTAATCAAATTAAAATACCTAATCGTGTGCCATAAGACTCTTTGCCAACTGACTAGAACAGTCTCCTTTCAAAACAACTTAAATTTATCTCCTTCCTAAAGCTTCCCCAGATTAGTCTCACCTGGCTGCCTAAAGATCGCTGTTCCCAATTCTCTGAGCATTCCAACTGGCAATGGTTTACAAGCCCTTGGACCACAGTTGATTGTGTGTATTATTGTTTTAATCTTGCTTTCATAGATATCTGTCAGAGGCTTTACTTGTAATCTAAATCTCTCTGAAGTCCCACTAGGTCAACAGACAATCTCAAAATAAACAGAAATGTTATTCTTAGCAGCGCTTTCTCCTACCTACCAGAAAGAACATTCCCTGACACAGGGCAGTTCATTTTTTTTTTTTTTTAATCACTGCAAGTAAACTCAACATTTCTAAGAATTTGCATGTTTTGGGTTTTTGTTGTTGTTGTTGTTGTTGTTGTTGTTTCTTATGAAAGTAAAAATAGCTTGCTTGACCATTTACTTTAGGCATTGGAATTTGGCTTCCACACTCACCTCTTTTTAATTTTTATTTTTACTTTATTTTACTTTACAATACTGTATAGGTTTTGCCATATATTGACATGAATCCACCACGGGTGTACATGCGATCCCAAACATGAACCCCCCCCCACCTCCCTCCCCACAACATCTCTCTGGGTCATCCCTGTGCACCAGCCCCAAGCATGCTGTATCCTGCATCGGACATAGACTGGTGATTCAATTCTTACATGATAGTATGCATGTTTCAATGCCATTCTCCCAAATCATCCCACCCTCTCCCTCTCCCTCTGAGTCCAAAAGTCCGTTATACACATCTGTGCCTTTTTTACTGTCTTGCATACAGGGTCATCATTGCCATCTTTCTAAATTCCATATATATGTGTCAGTATACTGTATTGCTGTTTTTCTTTCTGGCTTACTTCACTCTGTATAATCGGCTCCAGTTTCATCCATCTCATCAGAACTGATTCAAATGTATTCTTTTTAACGGTTGAGTAATACTCCATTGTGTATATGTACCAGTTTTCTTATCCATTCATCTGCTGATGGACATCTAGGTTGTTTCCATGTCCTGGCTATTATAAACAGTGCTGTGATGAACATTGGGGTACATGTGTCTCTTTCCATTCTGGTTTCCTCAGTGTGTATGCCCAGCAGTGGGATTGCTGGGTCATATGGCAGTTCTATTTGCAATTTTTTAAGGAATCTCCACACTGTTCTCCATAGTGGTTGTACTAGTTTGCATTCTCACCAACAGTGTAGGAGGGTTCCGTTTTCTCCACACCCTCTCCAGCATTTATTGCTTGCAGATTTTTGGATCGCAGACATTCTGACTGGTGTGAAGTGGTACCTCGTTGGGGTTTTGATTTGTGTTTCTCTAATAATGCACACTCACCTCTTAATTGAAATTATACTAAGGCATAACTGATATTTTCATTCATGTGTCTATTCATTCATTCAGTCATTTACCAGTGGTAAATGTTGGTAATAAAATAATTAACAATACCAAATTACCCCTACCCAGTGGTGGAGAATAATGTCAGAAGAAGGCAACCCACAGTCAGTATTAGTGTTAGTCACTCAGTCTTGTCTGACTCTTTGCGACCCTAAGGACTGTAGCCTGCCACACTCCTCCATCCTTGGAATTCTCCAGGCCAGAATACTGGGATGGGTAGCCATTCCTTTCTCCAGGGGATCTTCCTGACCCAGGAAGTGAACCCAGGTATTCCACATTGTAGGCAGATTCTTTTTTGTTTGTAGGCAGATTCTTTACCATCTGAGCCACCTCGGAGAATAATAAGTAATTACGTGATCACATGATAAATGCAATACTGAGAGTCTTAGGCAGACACAATGGGGAGAGTTTCTGCTTAATGTTCAAGCAATCCAACTCCTCTGCAGAGTTGGAGGAGTTAACCTCCTCTGCAGAGTTGGAGGAGTTACATGCCCCTGCCTAAACCTCTCCTTTCCTTCTATTTCCCTGTACACTCCAGGACTTCCTTCTCCTTCACTGATTATTCTTTCCCTGCCCTCTTAACTTGCTGTGCCATCTCCTCCACTTCGTAAATGAAAATATTTCACTTAAGAATGGGAGAGATTTTTGAGGGACAAAGTGTAGACAAAGAAGTGATTCTTGTTTCTCTCAAGAATCTCATCGATCCTTGTTGTGTAGTTGCTATGTCATGTCTGACTTTTTGTTACCGCATGGGATTTCCCAGGCAAGAATACTGAAGTGGTTGCCATTTCCTCCTCCAGGGGATCTTCCTGACCCAGAGATCAAATCTGCATCCCCTCCATTATTGTTGTGCAGTCGCTCAGTCATGTCCAACTCTTTGCAACCCCATGGACTACAGCACTCCAGGCTTCCCTGTCCTTTACCATCTCGGGAGTTTGCTCAAACTCATGTCCATTGAGTCAGTCGATGCCATCCAGTCATCTCATCCTGTGTCATCTTCTTCTCCTGCCTTTAATCTTTCCCAGCATCACGGTCTTTTCCAAAGATTCACCTCTTCACATCAGGTGGCCTAAGTATTGGAGCTTCAGCTTCAGCACCAGTCCTTCCAATGAATATTCAGGGTTGATTTCCTTTAGGATTGACTGGTTTGATTTCCTTGCAATCCAAGGGACTCTCAAGAGTCTTCTCCAGCGCCAGAGCAGGCGGATTCTTTACTGCTGAGACACCAGGGAAGCCCTATTGACCCTTACCTTACGGCTCTATCTTCAATGCTTGCATATCTGTATCTACAGTTCTGTACACCCTTTAGGGATTCACTAATGGCTCAGTTGGTAAAGAATCTGCCTTCAATGCAAGAGGCCCTGGTTCGATTCCTGGGTCGGGAAGATCCCCTGGAGAAGGGATAGGCTACCCACTCCAGTATTCTTGGGCTTCCCTTGTGGCTCAGCTGGTAAAGAATCTGCCTGCAATAGGGGAGACCTGGGTTCAATCCCTGATTTGGGAAAATCCCCTGGAGAAGGGAAAGGCTACCCACTCCAGTATTCTGGACTGGAGAATTCAGTCCATGGGGTCTCAAAGAGTCAGACACACAACTGAGCAATTGCACTTTCACTTGCACTTTTGATATGTTTTCAACTTCCTGTTGAATATTCCCATCAAGTTAATCCATTCACACTTCTAATCAACATCTAAAATAAAATGGTTTGCTTCTCCCTCCTTACGCTATCCCTCCTGCAGTTTTCCCTTGCGCCTTCTTTACCATCTCCCTAACACATACAGCCTGAACCCAGGTCCCTTCAAAATTGCCTTTTCAATGTCATTCATGGGAGTGGGTTCTCTTGTTCATTTCCTCTGTCCCTCCAGGAAGACTCCTTGCCCTTTCCCACATGAATCTGAATGCTAGATGTCAGTCACATCATCCTTGCCTCCTCACTGCCAGTGGAACTCTATTCACAGATCATTCACAGTGCCTTTCAAGACTACCCCACCCCCACCTGCCTGTGGGGATATTACACATCAGTCACATCGTGCACCTTTATATTTCCACCCCTCTGTTTTGACAGGAATGCCTTGCCCATTTCTCCTGGCCCCAATCCAAGCTCATCTCACATCCTCCTTTTCCACTAAAACTTATCTGCTTCACTCCAAACAGAGGCAACTGTTTTCATTTGGATTCTTGTAACATTTTATCTCTTACAGCCCTTTACCTATTCTGCTTCACAATAGCATCATTCGTCTTTGAATATTTATCTTAATACTCTTTACACCACAACTGCCAGCCTCATTTCCTACTTGCTTGTAGATAAGAATACAGGGTGCTATGTACAGAAATGCTTGGCACAATAATACTCATAGTAGGGGCTTATTTATTGAAACAGATGAAGTTATTAGTTGGCGGACTTCTAAAATTAAAGATAATTAAGTGGAAGAAATATTGCTAATTAGAATGGAACTCTTGCTCTTGAATATACAAGCTACAGCTGAGAAGCTCTTCCAAGGGCAATCAGATTTCAGGCAGGGACCCTAATTGAGCTACTTGAGTTGAACCTAACAGCAGCCAGCCGTTGTGTCTAATTAACCCTTTTGGATTCTCATTTAAAATTGGCTTCCAAATTCCACCTTTCCTATTTATACATGAGTGGAAAAATTAAAGGCCATTCTACTCAGGCATCAAAAGTAGATTTTTAAATATATGAAAACAGAAAAAAATTTAAAGACTGAATATATATGGCATCTATATGGTATCCTAGGCTCACTGCATAGGCAGAAAGGCATGAAGTCCTGGAGGGTAGAGGTCTTCATGAGGAGTCTTATGGCATTAGTGTCTGAATAGTCATTAAGCACAGAAATAAAGGGCAAAACTCAAAGTCCTATGTGCCTCTGGAAGACTGGAGGGCAGACTTGAGGGCAAAAGCAAGTGAAGAGAGTGCATAATTGGCCCCTAAGCTGTTTTTGTTTCATAAATGAATGAAACATGGTCAGGGGAGTGGGAACAAAAATGAAGTAGGAAATAGGTCTAGGTGTAGGGGGTGGGGGTGAGTGGGGGTGTGTGGGTAAGGGGGTGGGGGTGTGTGTGTTACAAATAAATCCAAGAGCTTAATGGCCCATTCTAAAATGATGCCATCTTCATGCTAGGAAGTGTAGGGCACTGTATTTCTCTTTACAATTATCAGCTGTTTATACATCTCAAAAACCAGATCTTTTTGGTAATCCTGCTTTGGTAATAACAGTGAGTAATAACAACTCTCTATTGTGCATGGCTATGTGGCAGACAGTGTTTTCTGTCCTTTATATCCTATTTGAATCTTTATTAACATTGCCATTTTACAAATGAGGAAACAAGTGAAGAGGGGTTAAATTTATCTGCCCAAGGCTCCCTAACTATGAAGTGTTCAAGTCAGTTCAAGTGCAAAACTCCTGCTCATTCCCACACTTCATACACAGAGAGCTTTGTAACTCTCAGGTTAATTCAACTGGAATGAATTATAGTACAAGTCACCACAATTAAGGGTTCTCCATAACATGTTATTTAACTCAGATTCATCACCATGATTTTCAAAGTTACTGCCTGTTTTAACAAAGTAGAATTTGTGAAAAGCTATGTTTGTTGTTTTTGTTACAGTAGAACTATATTATAGAAAAGTGCACATTTTTTTCTGAATTAGCCTTTTCAAGAATTAAAAAAGTGATAAATAAAATAGAAAATAAATAACACATTTTAAAACGGTTTCTGGAAAAATATACAATGGAGAAAAGAATATTTAACAAATAGTGCTGGGAAAACTGGTCAACCACGTGTAAAAGAATGAAACTAGAATACTTTATAACACCATACACAAATATAAGCTCAAAATGGATTAAAGATCTAAATTTAAGACCAGAAACTATAAAATTCTTAGAGGAAAATATAGGCAGAAAACTCTCTGACATAAATTATAGCAAGATCCTATATGACCTGCCTCCTAGAGTAATGGAAATAAAAACAAAAATAAACAAATGGGACCTAATTAAACTTAAAAGCTTTTGCACAATGAAGGAAACTATAAGCAAGGTGAAAAGACAGCCTCCAGAATGGGAGAAAATAATAGCAAACAAAACTGACAAAGAATTAATCTCCAAAATATACAAGCAGCATATGCAGCTCAATACCAGGAAAACAAACAACCCAACCAAAAAGCAGGCCAAAGAACTAAAAAGACATTTCTCCAAAGAAGACATACAAATGGCTAATGAACACATGAAAAGATGCTCAACATCACTCATTATTAGAGAAATGCAAATCAAAAGCACAATTAGGTATCATGTCATGCACATCAGAATGGCTGCCATCAAAATGTCTACAAACAATAAATACTGGAGAGGGTGTGGAGAAAAGGGAACCATCTTAAACTGTTGGTGGGAATGCAAGCTGGTATATCCATTATTGAGAACAGTGTGGAGATTCCTTAAAAAACTGGAAATAGAACTTCCATATGATCCAGCAATCCCGCTGCTGGGCTTATACACTGAGGAAACCAGAACTGAAAGAGACACATGTACCCCAGTGTTCACTGAAGCACTGTTTGCAATAGCTAGGACATGGAAGCAACCTAGATGTCCTTTGGCAGATGAATGGATAAGGAAGTTGTGGTACCTATACACAATGGAATATTACTCAGCTATTGAAAAAACACATTTGAATCACTTCCAATGAGACAGATGAAACTGGAGCCTATTATACATTGTGAAGTAAGTCAGAAAGAGAAACACCAATACAGTATACTAACGCATATATATGGAATTAAAAAAGATAGTAACGATGATTCTATATGCAAGGCAGCAAAAGAGACACAGATGTAAAGAACAGACTTTTGGACTATGTGGGAGAAGGCGAGGGTGGGATGATTTGAGAGAATAGCATTGAAAAATGTATGTTACCATACGTGAAAGAGTTGACCAGTGCAAGTTTGATGGATGAAGCAGGGCACTCAGAGCCAGTGCTGTGGCACACTCCAGAGGGATGGATGGGAGAAGTGGGGAGAGAGGTGCAAGCGGGGTTCAAGATGAGGGGACACAGGTGCACCCATGGCTGATTCATGTTGTTGCATGGCAGAAACCACCACAATATTGTAATTATCCTCCAATTAAAATAAATAAAATTTAAAAAATAAAGAAAAAGATTTCTTTTACTCATTTAGTGGTTCACGGTCATTATTTAGCTATCAACACATTGCACTGATGATAGTTTGGTAGCACAAGTACTTACCACATAAAAAAGGAACAGAGAGCATCTACTCAGCCTCACTAAGTGTAAATCCACTTCCTTATTGGGAAAGAATAGCATTAAGAGTAAATGAAACACTTTAAAAATATAACATATCAATTATCTACAGCAGAGTATTATTCTAATTTTTTTTTTTTTTCTCATTGTTGGTTAACTTGAGCTTTCTTAGAGAACTTGATGGATGCAGAGATATACTCCCCAGATACACTCTTAAGGAAAGACTTGTTGACCCAGCTTACTTATGAAAGATTTTTCTGCAGGACAGCTAGCAGAAGAAAGCCTCCAGCTGTTAGCCCTCTGGGGATGAAGTCAGCTGCAGAAAGCCCAAAGATGTGCCCCAAGCCCTTCACAGATTGGTCCACCTTAAATGACTCGTGGAGCAGGGACATGTAAAGGCCCAGCCACTTCAGCCCATGTGGCAAGTCTGAGAGGCCACTTTAGCTCCAGAGACACCGCGGGGTCATTCAGGCCTGCAGCCTACCTGGATTTCTCCCTCTGCTAAGTCTGGTTACCTTGGCCTTCCTTTCACATGTACTCATCCAAGGTACCTGCTGAACTGAGCACACAGAACTATTTCAGAGTCCACCTTTAGAAAACCCACCAGGTAACACAGGAAAGGCTTTGGTTCGTATTTCACATATTTCTTTACTTTAGGAAAGTGAAAGTGAAAGCTGTTAAGTCGTGTCTGACTTTTTGTGACCCCATGGACTCACCCATGGAATTCTCCAGGCCAGAATACTGGAGTGGGTAGCCTTTCCCTTCTTTAGGGATCTTCCCAACCCAGGGATCGAACCCAGGTCTCCTGCATTGCAGGAGGATTCTTTACCAGCTGAGCCACCAGGGAATCCTTGTAATGTCATAGTATGATACAAAGGAAGAATTTAGAATCAAAAGCTCTAGTTTATATTTCTGAATTCACTACTTTTGAATTGGGTAACCTTGGGTATATTATTCAGTAGATGAGAACTTTCCTCATCTGCAAAGTGGCACTACCTCACAGGATGTTTTAAGGATTATGTAAGGTAGTAGCACTACCTTACAGGATGTTTTAAGGATTATGAATTAAATGTGTAGAATGCCTGGTACAGGTGCTTGCTCAGAGAAGAGATTATTATGCATTAGAGAGTTTTATGACTACTATTATTTTCACAACAGTTGTAGATGAGCAAATGGCCACTTGCTAAATATCTTCAGTGCATAATTATGAGCTAAGAATACTCTTAATTAGATTTTCTTTCCTTTCAAAGAAGACCAAGTTTCCATTATATCTACTATTGTCAAACATTTATCTGGAAGTTCTAGCCAATGAGGCAGGAAAGGAAAGAAAAGAGATCTGATATTAACATAAGAGAGAGACAAAGTGATCATTATTTACAGAAGATGAAATTGTCTCTCTAAATGACCAAAGACAATCAACTAAAACAGCAAAGAGAAATAAAAGCAAAGACTTGAAAGACAGTCAAATCTAATCAAAACTTAAGAAATGCAATTGGTTTTCCATAGACGTGATAACAAACTCCTGGAGAATCCCAGGGACGGCGGAGCCTGGTGGGCAGTTGTCTATGGGGTCGCACAGAGTCGGACACAACTGAAGCAACTTAGCAGCAGCAGCAGCAGCAGCAATAACAAACTAGAAAATTAAAAAAAAGCATTTCCTATTCATTAGCAACAAAAATAACATATCAGAAACTAAAATGTAAGACCATAGTAATTTAAATATGCAGTATTGGAGAAAGAATAGGTAGCTAGAATAATGGAACAGAGAGTCACGAAACAGATCCATGTATGTATGGAAATTTGGGAAGGCAAAAGATATTACTTATAATAATGGACATAGTTTGAAAAAATGGTGAACTGGAAAAACATTTAAAAAATACTTTCCAAAAATAAATTCCAGATGAATTGAAGATTTAAATATAAAAGAGAAACCATACAAGGAATGAAAGAAAGTACATCATTACACCAAGACAGAAACTGTATCAAAAGACTGAAAATTGTGACTGCATGACATTATTTGGAGAAAAAGATGCCATAAAATAAGCTGAAAATCAAATGATAAATTTAGAAACAAAATTGAAAGCCATGAAAAAGTCTTTCATATATATATAAAGACTCATATATAAAGTCCTCATATATAAAGACTATATAAAAATCAGTATGAATATAAATAATCAGATCTAGTTTCAATTAAAAAATGACAAATGTAAGCTTAGTTGAATTCATGTTCTTTAGGATTTACCTTATATGCTTGATAATTTATGAAAATTAATGAAAGTGTCAATAGAATAGGCTCTAGTTGCTTAAGTTATTCTTTAATACTTTAAAAGTATCAAGAATCTTTTAAAAGAGAGGATTATTTGAGTGAACTTCATTCTCAAAGTATAGAAATTGTACTTATTTAAATTAAAGCATTTTGCATGGTACCTAGCAGGGTGCCTCACACAGATGGGTGTTTAATGATGATGATGTAGTCTGTAATAATGTTCATACAATATGTGAAATATTTGGTAATCATGTGGACTTCTTTATGACAGCAAACATGACTGATTAGATCAATATCATTTGCATATCATTATAGGCTTGATGTGTTTTTGTTCTCTTCTTACATCTTAATGATATCTTAGTATGCTAAAAGAATATTAGCAGAATTACGGCAATGCTTTTCATAGTATATCCTTTTTGGGAGGTTTTTCCAGTGGTCATGTAAGGATGTGAGAGTTGGACTATAAAGAAAGCTGAGCGCAGAAGAATTGATGCTTTTGAACTGTGGTGTTGAAGAAGACTCTTGAGAGTCCCTTAGACTGCAAGGAGATCCAACCAGTACATTCTAAAGGAGATCAGTCCTGGGTGTTCATTGGAGGGACGGATGTTGAAACTGAAACTCCAATACTTTGGCCACTTGATGCGAAGAGCTGACTCATTTGAAAAGACCCTGATGCTGGGAGGGACTGGGGGCAGGAGGAGAAGGGGATGACAGAGGACAAGGTGGTTGGATGGCATCACCGACTCAATGGACATGAGTTTGAGTAAACTCTGGGCACTGGTGAAGGACAGGGAGGCCTGGTATACTGTGGTTCATGGGGTTGCAAAGAGTCGGACACAACTGAGTGACTGAACTGAACTGAACTGAACTGATGGATAGAAAAAGCAGTGAGGTCTTTGTGAAGTCTTACTGTATAAATAATGAGTACATATTGCTTTGGAAATATTGTGCTATGATTTTTTTAAACCTAACTAGAGTATAGGCTACTTGTTGGTAAAAGACTTAATTTCTATTCCTTTCCTAGTAGTTATTTGCACCAGGTAAGTGCTTACTAACTTGACCAATTCAAATAATATTTATTTCCAGTAGCTAATATCTGTGTCAGATAATATGCTGGGAACTTGAGAATGAAGATGATTAAAGGCATGATTCTTGTCCTCATGGAACTCACAGTCTACACAGGAAGACAATTAAGCAAATATATTAGATTCAATGAAAGTGCTCCATAGGGATAGTCTAGCTGCTATGGGAGCACATCATAGAAATTCTGACCTCACCTATTGTTATCCCAGAATAGGGGAATTATTTTCAGTCTCTAGCAAACTATTTAAATGATTGAAATCAAACTAGTCAGTTCTAAAGGAAATCAATCGTGAATATTCATTAAAAGGACTGATGATGAAGCTGAAGCTCCAATACTTTGGCTACCTGATGTGAAAACCCAGCTCACTGGAAAAGACACTGATGCTGAGAAAGATGGAAGGCTAAAGGAGGAGGGGGAGGCAAAAGATAAGATGATTAGATAGCATCACCAATTCAATGGACATGAATTTGAGCAAACTCCAGGAAACAGTGAAGGACGGGGGGCCTGGCATGCTATAGTCCATGGGGTCACAAAGAGTCAGACACTCCTTAACCGCTAAACAGCAACAACAAAAACTGCGTTCTAAGACTATACTAGGTACTTTTCACTTCATTTTCAAAATACATATGTATTTTGAGAAAAACATAAATATCTTCAGTTTATGGACAAGGAAGCTATGTCAGATTGTTTAAGGACTTTTTAAAGATGATATAGTGTAGTGATTGAGACATGGCCTTATTAGAGTGAATCTTGGCTCTGCCATCCATGCACTGAGTAGACAAGTTCCTTGATGTCCTTAGGAATCAGTTTTGTCCATCTATAAAAATGGAGATAATGGTGAACATCAACTGAGTTAACATATACAGAAATAATAGCACAGGACTAGGCACTTGGCAAAGGCTAACTAAATAGTAGCAAATAATAAAAGAGGCCATAGAGCTATTTATTAATTCACCGTAACACTTATTCTTTATTTAATAGTGTATATCAGCAGAAGCATTGTGCTGATTACATACAATAAGAACAGTCCTTTAGGCCCACAAACTTTCCAGCAGTATGGAAATATATGAGATCTGAAAAAGTTCGCTACTGGTTCCAAAACAATGAAAAGGAAAAATATGACAAAACATTAAAAAAAAATTAGTATCTTATTAAATATCTATGAAATACTATGTTAATTTAGTATTTCATTTTATTTAAAAGTAATTTCTAGGTCAGGCTTCCCACTTTGGGATAATTATGATTTTGCTTAATGATTGCCTAGAAATCATTGCCCTTTGAGAATTAAACCACTCATTTGTGGCTAAATAATTTTAAAAGCAAAATTATAAAATCTTTTCAAAATATCATAGCAAAAGTTATATTAATTGTGTGATATGAGTTCATTTTAACATACGCAATATAAAGTATGAGGCTCTCAGGAAGAGTTAAGGCTAAAATGGTTCTGTTTGTTAAATATTAGCTGTATGACGCTACCTCATCTACGTCATATGTGATCTCAAGTCTCAATGAAGTCAGAGTCCAGAAGAGAAATGGACATACAAATAATTATCATACTACCATGTTACAAAGAGTGTAATCACATTTTATATGAAGTACCATAGTGATATAAAAAGGAAGTAAGATCAATCATATAAATAATTCAAAGAAAACTTCTGACAGATGCTTGAGGCAGGGCTTAAGGAATTAATAGTAAGGAGATGTCAGGTGAACAGGGTAGGGAAAGAGAAGGATACTTGCCATGAGGACCAGACTTGGAAAGTCAGGAAGGCATGAAGCCATTAGGTGTGTTGTGAGGAGTGTGTACACTTTTCAGGAAATATCTAGAGGTGGAAGCAAAGGAGATGAGCCTGTAAGGGCAGATGGAGGATGGTGGATGGATCACCCCTGCGGCAGCTTTTCCCTGTGAGCAATGCTAAGACACTAATTGCTTTAAAAAAAAAATCAGATTTTTGGTTCAAAAAGATTACTCTGGTGATACTGTGGATATTCTTTTGGAGATCAGTGGATCTGTGAGGGAACATTGATCAAAACCAAAGAATGAAAAAATGAGTAGTGAAGGAAACCCATGTTCATTGCAGACCTAGCGTGTGGCTAAGCCTCTGGCACACACACTATCTCATTAACTCACAAGGCATGCCTGTGAGATGGGTCTAATTCCCACTTTAAAGAGGAGGAAGCTTCAGAAAGGTCAAGTTATTTTTCCAATGTCAGGCTGTTAATAAGCAGTCGATGTGCGTCAAGAACAAGCTTCTCTGATTCCAAATCATTTGGATATTCATTTCTGTACCATGCAGACTGCCCAAGGGTAGCCCCTAAGGGTTTGAATTAAGGCAGTAACAAGAGCGATCAGAAGCATGGACAAGTCTGAGACGCTGAGATGACATGGTCTTCCAGATTTTGTGTCTGGACGTGGGGAATGAGGAAAGGGTCTGGGATGACTCCCAGCTGTGGGGAAGACATGGAAGGAGGTAGAAATGCTTATTTGGGGGCGGGGTGGTGGTGGTGGTGGTGGATAGAACAAGGAATTTCAGAAAAGCCTAGTGGAAATGGCTGGGAAAGTGAGCAGGCTGGCAAAGCAGTCTTTGGCAAGGAAGCACAGAGAAGTCAAGAGAGAAAAGTAAGCCCTTGGGAGCTTCATTTACACAAAGATGTTGAGGATGAGCCGCAAGGTGGTATCAACTGGCTTTGAGGGCTCATTTGGATAATGTTTTAGTTTTAAAACAAATATAAATCTTAGGAAAGAGAATTTGGTTTGCTACTGAAAAAAAACAAAACCCCACACTCTAGCCCAGTGAACAGTTAGACATCACATTCACCACAGATGTTTCTACAAAGCAGTTACTGAAGCAGAAGAGAATGGACCCTCTCCCAGTGCTCAGTCAGAAACAAACCTGGGCCAGCGGCCTCAGGACAATCTCAGGGGTTCAGGGAGCCACGGGTGCCTTCTGGAAACTAGCATCTGGATATGGCCTTTTCATTTGGTCAGGTCTTGAGTGGGGACAGGTACACCAGAGAAAATCTGCTCGCATTCTTAAATTTATCTTACTGTGTCAGATTAGTGAAAGTTATTAGATTAGAAAAAGGAAGAAGTAAATCAATTAAAGTTGGTAGTTATATTAAGGAATCTCAGCGTTCTATGGTTACAGACTGGAAGAGCCAAGAGCCTCCCCTTGGAACTTGTTAGAAATGCCAATTCCTGGGCCCTCCCCAAGACCACTGGCTTAGAGTCTATTTGCTTTCTGGAAAGAAAAGGGTACAATAACACGCATGCCTCAAAGCACTACCAACCCCTCCTCTCTCTAACCCTTCACTCCCCATTTTTTTCCCTAAAAATTGAAGGATCATATTGCTTCCTCAAAACTGAGAGATATTCAGAATGTGTCCAACACATTTTATGATGTTATCCTTTGGAATTAGAGAAGATAATAGATATTGAGGTGGGAGAGGCCTTTCTAAGCTACAAACCAGAACAGAAGTTATACAAGAAAACCCTGATGGCTAGGCAGTAAACAGTCTGCCTGTAATACAGGATACCTGGGTTTGAACCCTGGGTTGGGAAGATCCCCTGGAGAAGGGAATGGCAACCCACTCCAATACTCTTGCCTGGAAAATCCCATGGACAGAAGAGCCTGGTGGGCTACAGTCCATGGGGTCGCAAAGAGTAGGACACGACTGAGAGCAACTAACACATATCAACCACATAAAATTTTAAAACTCTTCAACGTAAAAACTCAGCATATAAATTAAAATGCAAATTATAAACAAAAACAGGTATACCATATGTGGCAGGCAAAATTTTATTATTTACTTTATTTAAAAGGAAAACACTCTTACAAATAAGAGAGAAAAAAGATAGCCATCCCAATAGAAAAATGGCCAAAGCATAGACATGAAAAGGCAATTCACAAAAGATGAACTACAGAAGCCAGTGAATGTTTGATCTCATGAGAAATCAAAGAAACTTATTAAAATGAGAAACCAATTTTCACCTACAAATTGATTTAAAATTTTTGATAATAAACATGTAATATTGAGGGTCTGAGAAAATAGACATGATCATAAACTGCTTTTGAACATAGAAGCTGGTGTAACTTTCTGATAATTCATTAAAAGTCATGAAAACATGCATGGTCTTTGATCTAAAAAGATCATCATGTTGATCCAAGAAGAATTTATCCAAAAGAAATAATCATGGATATTCACAAAAATTTGTCTGTAAAAATATTCATCTTAATATGTTTACAAGAAAGAAAAATTGAAAACAACCTAAATTCTACAATAAGTTGCAGGTTTGTGTCCCTAAGTTACTGTGATGCTTTTAATAACTATGGTGTAGATGAAAGTGTAATAAAATAAAATCGTTTGTAACATACTGTTAAATAAAATGTTACTTAATAAAAAAATAAGAATAGTATCCCAGTCTTATAAAAATATACTTGTGTATTTGTATATCTCTATTTCTATCTCTATCATTTATATCTACAAGAATGAAGAAGTAGAATATTTGGAAGGCAAGGACTTTCCCTAGTGTAGCCCCAAAATTCAGAACACTTGCTGGCGTATAGCAGATACTCAAAAATATTTGTCTGTTAAAATGTTAACAATCTTCTTCCCTGCATATTGGTGAGCTTAAGGTACTTACAAATTTGTTCTTTATGTACCTCTATATCTCCAAAACTTTCTACAATAATTTGTATTCCTTTTTCAGTCAGAGAAAGAAAATATATTCTAATTTTGAAAAAATAATTACTAGATAAAATTAGCTATCTATAGACAGAACTTGGACTTCCCAGGTGGCCCTGGTGGTAAACAGCCAGTCTGCCAATGCATTAGACATAAGACAAGTGAGTTTCATTCCAGAGTTTGGAAGATCTCCTGGAGGAGGGGATGACAACCTACTCTAGTATTATTGCCTGGGGAATCCCATGGACAGAGAAGTCTGGCAGGCTATGGTCAATAGGGTTGCAAAAAGTCAGATGTGACTGAACACTCACACTGCAGACAGAACCTCAGAGCTCATTGTCAATAGGGGGCTCATTAAATTTGAAAACCCAATTCAGTCAAGGTGAGCCAGGCTGTGTTGTAGGAAGTACAGCAAATTTATGATTATAATTCAGGAAATTTAGGCCTATTCTGCTGCTCTGTGTTGCCCTTGGACTATGATTTTAAAAGTTTTCCACCCTAAAAGAGAGAGCTCAAGATTTTTACTTCAAGGATGAAATTACATTTCATTCAGATTTAGCATCATGCTTCATAATACATCCAGTTTGTTTCATATAAAATATCTGAAATTGTTTACCACTGAGTAAGATGGATTACATTCTCCATGCTATTCTACAGCTTGTGTGCCCACTGGTGCTCCTCATGGAGGCTTCTGGAGTGTTGTTTAGGCAAGTGTGGGAACACAGTGTTAGCAAGCAGGATTAGCAGACTGCTAAGGTGGAGTAACAGAGACAATTTGTTAGCGTGTGTTCAGAAGAGGGGTAGGTTGGCTAATTGACATCAACATGCCATCTGCTTGGCAGGTGTATCTCGTCAGTGAAAAATCTCAGGGCGAGGATTAAATGAGATATAAAGTATTGAGTACAAAGTCTGACATGAAGTAAGCTCTCAATAAATGCTAGCTGTTATTATTATTACCAAAGAGAGTTCTCATACCCAGATGTTACTACCACTTACATGAGCAGACTAATTACTGTTACTCTGATTCAAGGTGCACCAAGCCATGTTCTCATGCAACTACCCAGGCATATTTTTCCCTCCAGCAGGGGATGATCAAAATAACTTCATGCAGCCATATTTCTCTTTGCACACTGATATGTGAATCAGTCAAGAGATACTGGACATCTCTTTGTGGGCAGCATGACAAATTGCCCATGGAATGGTAAAATAGACCTTTGATGTGGTGATTTTATCAAGTTATGGCTATCTCTTGAAGCAAATTTGGACCATAAGTCTTTTCTAATCAACAACTTAGCTTATTTCCCTAACTACCATTAGCAGGAGTATAATTTCCAAGTAGGTCCCAAATTCCCTAAAGCACATTTCATAGCCCACAGTAAAAAATGCATTTTATAAAGTGATCCAGAACATATATTGAAAGTTTCATGAAACAATACCTACCCGTATTTCATTAATTATCTAAAATCAGAATTCTGGGCCAACAGTCACTGTCCTGGGATCCACATATGAAAACTGACTGTACTTCCCTGCTTCGTCTATATTTTCTTCCCTCTCTGTTCATTCCATTGCTCAGTCTGAACTCCCGTGGTCTATGCTTTACTTATATCCTCCTCCTCCATCCATGACTCCTGGCCAGCCTTGAGCTCTCAACATCAATATAAGCTCACCTACTTCTTATGCCTACAGTAACATTTAGTCTTGCTTGGATTTTTCAGGATACTCTTAATATTTTATTCTATGACCCTTGGCTTTGGATCATATATGTTCATTGGTCTAAGTCCTCTAGTTTGCCCTGGCCGCCTCAATTCTGACCTCAGCTTCACACAGAGGATGTATAGTGGCTGAAGAAACTTTCATCCATATTAAATGTCCTCATTCACTCAGTTGTGCAAGGCACTGTTCTGCAGGCTACCAACTTCAATTTGCCTACACTTTGCCCATTCCAGTCTGCCTCCATTTTCCAACAAGAATATTCTCTGTCTATAAGTCCTTTTTGCTTAGTTCTTAGTGTGTGTATGTGGTATTTTATGAATGACTAATTAAGGCTTTCTGGGCAGTCACAGACTATCCCTCTGATATGGTCATCTTTTCAGCCTAATGATTGCTTTATTGTAGACACAGAGAAGTAATTCCTGGAGTCAGAGAACTATGGACGCAAATCCTTGTGCCACCTGATTTGTAACCTAATCAAAGTTTTGCAAAGATTAAATACAATAAATAAAAACTATAGTGTACTATCTGAATGCTTAGTGAGGCATCTAGCATATAATAGGTGGTAAGTAAATGTTAATTCATTCTCCTTACTTTTTTCTAGTTAGTAATGCATGAAGATAAAATACAGTATGGTAGCATGGTAATGTTAGCAGGTTTTAAACCCTTACACTGTGCTAAATACATCTTGTGCTTTATCTGAGCTAATTTTAGAACAAGTCAACAGGATTCCTTGTCGTTTTACAGATGAGGAAAGTGCAAAGAGATTAAAGAGATGGCTGAATTCACAAAATTAGTAAGGTGCAGAGCTGTATGTGACTCTTCAAACTAGAAAGACATTCAGACTTCTGACCCTATTTATGGTATGAGATCCATTAGGGGTCAGAATTCCCTATAGATTAAAATCAGATTGCTTATTGCATACATAATGATATTTCTTGCCTCTCCCCAAGATTCTCATCTAGACTTCTTCCCATTATCCCCCACTCTCCATTAGCTTAGAACCATTTGGGAAAATCTTGGGCATGATGTAGTTGGAAGGAGCTGCTGAAGTTTATGATAAAAAAAAGTTATGAACCACTTGACTATTATTTTTCCACTCACCATTTTGTACAGTTGTGCAGCACTCAGTATTAAATGTTCTGAACTGACTCAACCAAGGCCAAGTAGACGCGGGCTCTGTCTGGGCATTTAGTTTACTGCTTAGCTCACAGAGCCATCTGCCTTGATGTTATAGCCTCTCTTAACACATTTTTGTCAGTTCCAAAGGCCATGAGGTTAGAATGTGCCTAACCACAGTACATCTCTTTGCTTTGGATGGTAACCAGTGCTTTTCCAGCTGTTCACTTTTTGCTGTCTTCCTTCTTTGTTTCTACACAGCTTGAGCTTTTGAGCTTTTAACATTCATGATTTTTTTAAAGCTGTTAGACCAAATCTAGACTTATCATTCTATCATTTCAGAGGACTTGGCTTTGTTCATTTTCATACTTACGTCAAGTCCTGAGAAAATAGCTTGGAATACAGTCCTCTTTAAAAATGTATCTGTGGTGATATATGGCAGAAACCAACACAATATTGCAAAGCAATTATCCTCTAATTAAAAATAAATTAAAAGAGGAAAAAGTGTATCTACAACTATCTATCATCTGTCTATACCTGTCTATCCATCCATCCATCCATCCATCCATTGAGCTAGCCATCCATCTCAGAATTTAACATCTGATAAAACATAGTTTTAATTATTTCCATTTAATACATATATCTATACATTTTTCTTATTACACTGAATTTATTTTTTAAATATGGAAAACATGTCCATGATTCCAAAAGCAAAACCATACGAGATAGATTCAGAAGAGTCTTGCTTTCAATCCATCTCCTTCACCCTGCTTCCTCCCTCCCTTTAGATAAAATAATTTTACACTTTGAACAATTTAAAAAGTGTAATATACATACAGTGATATAGTCACATCATGAGCATACAGCTTGATGATATGATTTCTCACAAACTGAATATACCCATGTAGAATATTTCTAGTATCCCAGAAACTGCCCTTTCCACACCTAAGCCACTCTTGCCTTTAGAGACAACCACTCTTTTGACTTCAGATACTAGGTTAGTTTTACCACATATAGTAGCTCTTCAGTTGTGTCCGACTCTGTGTGACCCCATAGATGGCAGCCCACCAGGCTCCCCCGTCCCTGGGATTCTCCAGGCAAGAACACTGGAGTGAGTTGCCATTTCCTTCTCCAATGCAGGAAAGTGAAAAGTGAAAGGGACGTTGCTCAGTCGTGTCCAACTCTTAGCGACCCCATGGAGTGCAGCCTACCAGGCTCCTCCGTCCACGGAATTTTCCAGGCAAGAGTACTGGAGTGGGGTGCCATCGCCTTCTCTGACCACAGGTAGAACTATATATAAATAAAATAGTGAAACAATGTATTTATGAAATCTATCCATATTGTGGGTGGTACAAGTATTCGCTTTCTCATTGCTGCTAGTGTATTCTATTGTATTAAAAGACACATACAAGAATGTTCAAGAAGCACTATTTGTTAAAGCAAAAAACTAGAAACCATTTTCTCCATCAATAGCAAAATGGATAAATTATTGTATACTGTACATGCATTTTAACACACATATATATTTCTGGTGGGTATAGTCTCAAGAATAGAATTGCTATAGTATGTGTGTGTTCAGGCTTTAGTATATATTGCCAAAAAGTTTCTAAAAGTGGATGTTCCAGTTTGCACTTCATATAGCTGTAAATAAGAATTCTATTTGTTCTTCATCTGCCAATATTGTTTTAGTAATATTATCTGTTCTTATAGGCAGCTCACTGTCTTTTTACTTTGTTTTTCCCTAATGAATAATCGCTTGTACTAGTTTTTAGTTTATTCTTTTTTGCAAAAAGGGGAGAAATGTATATAAACACCCCTTTATTGCATAAAGGGTAGCACTCTCTATACATACTGTTTTCGGTTTAGCATGTTACTTTTTCACTTATATATACTGAAGATCCCTATGTAATATAGTATGTCAATATATTCCTTATTTCTTTCTACAGCCACACAGTATTCAATTGTGTGAGTGTATCTTAGCATCTTTAGTCAATCTTCTATAGATGGGCAGTTAGCTTACTTTCAAACATTTCTTGTTTGAAATTTCGACTTGTGTGTAACTAAAATTAAGACTTGTATATAGGTCTTTTCATTGTTTTGCTACTATACCTTTGAGATAGAACTTAGAACTTGCTGTGTCAAAGGTAAACGAAGATGTAATTTTGTTAGATATTGCCAAATTTCCTTCCATCAGGATTATGACATTTTATACTCCCACCAGTGATTGGTGAGACATACATCTATATTTTACGTTATAGACTATTCTCTTAGCATATTAAATAGGCACTAGTAAATTTTTTTAAGAATCTTTACAGTAAAAGTTTTGATTATCTATAATGCTACAGTCTCATAGGCACTTTAATTTTCCTTTAATGTATAAAAATTTAAATTGAGTTAATAATGTAATATATATTCTTGACTCACAGACTTAGTCAGACACAACTGAAGCGACTTAACACGCATGTACCACAGCAGTTGATGAGACTGCTGTTCTACCATACCCCAGGGAGTATTATGAATTTCAATTTGATAGCGCTTATCAATTGCTTCATTCTTAATTTGCACAACAATAAATATCTGTTCTATTTATAGCAGGTATTCAACATACAGCTCTTCACTTGATTAACGCCTCAGAGTTTCCTATAAAAATGCTTACTTGCTCTTTTTCAATTTAAAAGAAAAAAATTTTAACGCAAGAAAGAGAACATATCTGTTAAGCACAAAAATGTCAAGTTCTTAAATTTTCCCCTTTATACTTAGGATTTATGAGATGACCTGCATGATTAGCTGGGTACAGTTTTGTCACCAAGAGGTGGCTCAGAATTGTGAGCAGCTGGTTATCATTTCTTCAGCTCTCCTATTAAAGCTTCTCCAAATAAACATGCAATCTAAAGACAGTGCGCTCCCTATGAAAACTGGAAGAGCAAATCCCCCCATCTTTCTAACAAGATATTATTACCCATAAACCCCTTTTACATAGTAATTCTGGAGCTCTCACTAACTTTGTGCATCTCAGTGGCTCTCAGGATGAGACCCCAAACCAGTAGGTCAGAACCATCTGAGAACATGCAAGAGTGCATGCATACTCAGCTGCTTTAGTTGTGTCTGACTCTTTGAGACCCTGTGGACTGCAGCCCACCAGGTTCCTCTGTTCATAGGATTCTCCAGGCAAGAATACTAGAGTGGGTTGCCATTCCCTTCTCCAGGAGAACATGTTAGAAGCAACCTAGATGTCCATCAACAGATGAATGGATACAGAAGATGTGTTACATACATAAAATGGAATATTATTCTGCTATGGAAAGGAATGCATTTGAGTCAGTTCTATTGAGGTGGATGAACCCAGAGCCTATTATGCAGAGTGAAGTAAGTCAGAAAAAGAAAAACAAATATCATAATGCATATAAATGGAATCTAATAACATAGCACTGACAATTCTATTTGCAAGGCAGCAAAGGAGATGTAGACATAAAGAACAGACTTTTGGGCACAGAGAGGGAAGGAGAGGGTGGGGTGATTTGAGAGAGTAGCATGGAAACATATACATCACCATATGTAAAATAGATAACCAATGGGAATTTGCTATATGACGCAGGGAACCCAATCTGGTGCTCTGTGACAACCTAGAGGAGTGGGATGAGTTGGGAGGTGGGAGAGGTTCAAGAGAGAGGGGACATATGTATGCCTATGACTGATTCATGTTGATGTATGGCAGAAAACATCACAATATGCTAAAGTAATTATCCTCCAATTACAAATAAAATAAAATAAAAAGTCAGATTCCCAGGCCCCATCTTGAATCTTCTGTATCAGTATCTATG
This sequence comes from Ovis canadensis, assembly GCF_042477335.2. Lineage (NCBI taxonomy): Eukaryota > Metazoa > Chordata > Mammalia > Artiodactyla > Bovidae > Ovis > Ovis canadensis. The sequence goes on from NC_091248.1 coordinate 86,201,798, forward strand.
CAGAAATCTGGCAAGAGTGTGTGTGTATTTCAGTTGGGATTAAATATGTGTAATATTAAATTTACCCCCTTAAGTGTATCATCCATTAGTGTTAAGTGTGTTCACATTGCTATGCAACATTACCAACATCCATTTCTAGAACTTTCTTCATCTTGCAAAACCAAAATTATATACTCATTAAAAAACAACATTCCACTTTAGCCCCTGGCTACCACCATCCTACTTTCTGTCTCTGTGAATTGGGCTACTCCAGGTGACTCAAATAAGTGAATCATGCAGTATTTGTCATTTTGTGAGTGGCTTATTTAACTTAGCATAACGTCCTCAAAGTTTATCCACGTTGTAGTATGTGTCAGAATTTCCTCCCTTTTTAAGGCTGAAGAATATTTCACTGTATGTGTGTACCACATTTTGTTTATCAATTCACCCATCAGTGGACACTGGGTGGCTTCAACTTAACCATCTATGTTTTAACCTTTTAAGCCCTCTAGGGGATTCTCACAGAGAAGGCAATGGCACCCCACTCCAGTACTCTTGCCTAGAAAATCCCATGGACGGAGGAGTCTGGTAGACTGCAGCCCCCTGGGTAGCGAAGAGACAGACACGACTTCACTTTCACTTTCTCTTCACTTTCCTGCATTGGAGAAGGAAATGGCAACCCACTCCAGTGTTCTTGCCTGGAAAATCCCAGGGACGGGGGAGCCTGGTGGGCTGCCGTCTATGGAGTTGCACAGGGTTGGACACGACTGAAGCAACTTAGCAGCAGCAGCAGCATCAGGGGATTCTCATGAGTTTGGGAACTACTGGTTAATAGGGAATAGAGATATAGTGATTAATGTCATCTTGACAGATCTAGAATTCTTTTTTTAGAATGTTTTAAGGGAGATAGTGAAGGACAGGGAAGCCTGGTGTGCTGCAGTTCATGGGTCGCAAAGAGTCAGACATGACTTAGTGACTGAACAACAAAGCTGTATTTGACATGGTTCAATTCAATTCAGTCGCTCAGTCATGTCCAACTCTTTGAGACCCCATGGATCACAGCACGCCAGGCCTCCCTGTCCATCACCAACTCCCGGAGTTCACTCAAACTCACGTCCATCTAGTCGGTGATGCCATCCAGCCATCTCATCCTCTGTTGTCCCCTTTTCCTCCTGCCCCAATCCCTCCCAGCATCAGAGTCTTTTCCTATGAGTCAACTCTTCGCACAAGGTCGTCAAAGTACTAGAGTTTCAGCTTTAGCATCATTCCTTCCAAAGAACACCCAAGGCTGATCTCCTTCAGAATGGACTGGTTGGATCTTCTTGCAGTCCAAGGGACTCTCAAGAGTCTTCTCCAACATGACAGTTCAAAAGTATCAATTCTTCAGCGCTCAGCTTTCTTCACTAAGTTCACCTAAATGAAGGATATGACTCACGGCAAAGAAGTATATAATCTCTTAATCTCACAAGGATGCAGTATTTAACACTATAATCGCAAATAAAAAGTACTTAATAATGTTTGAAATATAAACTGTGTTACTTTAAGCAAGAATATGTATGATGATAAAGCCTTAAAATAGGCTAATCTGATCTTTGAAAAGTGTAAACTGGATGGGGATGAAAACTTATCAAATTAAAAATAGAAGATGGATGAAAGAAAAAATAATGGCATTAATGGGTACAATGCCATCAATAACATAATAGTAAACAGAAGCATTCTAGTTTATGCTTAGCATGGAATTCAGTGAACTGTTTATGGAATTAACATTACAGCAATTTTGAATCAGCTGAATGCTTTTGTAGTTATCAGGGAACATCTGTGGTTATATAAACCACCATAATGATGAAAGTCTAATCTCATGAAACAGAGCGTTAACCCGCAGCCCGAGGTAGTCAGTCAGTCGAGGACTTCATGGTTGTTTGCAGACTTGCATAATGAGCTAAATGAGCTTTAGGATTGGGAGATTCAACTTTCCCACAAGAATCCCAGCTAGAAAATCCTGCTGTGGGCAGAGTGTAGTACTAGTCAGGGTAATGATATGATTTGACATAGGAATATTAATTCTTACTCAAGAAATTAAAATATGTATTTGATTCTAATACATTCAATTTGAAAGAGAATATGACCCAGCTGATCATATACCTGGCACAGATTATCTGAATGAATAAAGAATAAATGAATAAATAATGAATGAATAAATTTCATGAATTTTATTGAGTACCTATGATGTGTAAACTAAAGGAAGGCCCTAGCAATTTATAAAAATAAATAATTTAGCAGACACACTGGTGAGTGAGAGGTAAATGAATATCTTCCTATTTGTTTGGTATCTCTCATTTTCACTACTAAGTTAACTGCATAACCTTGGGCAAAGTCCCCAGGTCTCAGTTTATTTGTCTGTAAAACTGGGTATGTGTGGGTGCCATGGGATGCCAAGACAGATGATCTTTAAGGTTTCTTACAGTTTTCAAATTCTGTTTCTTAGGCTGTATTGTGGGCAAAGGGCATTCTCATGTATTAATTCATTCAGCAGTGTGTGTTGAGTGAATGTAAAGCACTGTGCTATAATTTTCCCATAACTTATTAAAATCACGTTCCTTTCTCATGGCTATAAAACAGCATGGCTAAATGTCAGAGAGAAAAACCTTCATAAATGGTCCCTATAAAACTCATACCAAAATAGCAAGCACCCTGGGGATGCTGGCCCAGCCCCATGAGTGAGGTACTCTCCTACCTTCCCAGAGTTTCCAGGTCCCAAGAAGTGATCATCGGAGCACTTCTGGTGAGTACTGCCTCCTCCTGATACCTTCACAAATCATTCTTTGGCAACAGTTGTGTAAGGACCTTCAGGCCTTTCCACTGATCAGCAGTATTGTGCAAAAAGTTTAAAAAAGTTGTTTCATAGGCATTTGGTTATTAAAAGATTAGGATCTTTACAAACACATCCATCCCAAGTGATAGAGAAATAGGACTCACAGATGTTGCTTGATTTCTCTTTTTACCTAGGGATTTCCTGATATCTGTTTTTCAGTTTCCAAGTAAGTATTAAATGCTTATATAATTTTAGTGTTTCATTTAATTAAGCTCGAAAATGTATTTAAACTTTAGATCAGCCTAGATAACTTGAAAATAGAAAGAATGGGGGCAATTCTGCCAGTTTAGGTTTGATCTAGATTGCATTCCATTTCGAATGACTTAGGTGTTGGTAAATATAGTTCTAGTGGTTTCTGGGCAAACCGATTCTAAATGCTTGAATCTTTCAGGGCTATATTTCTACAAGCAAGGCTATCACATTCTATCTCTGCTTCCCATCATTTTAAAATGAGTCCATTTCCTGGGCCTGAAATGGGTGAGGAATAAGTCTTCTCTTAAAATTACAAACCAGTGCCAAGGCAGTAGCATGACATACCTAAAGAACATTTTTATTATAGCTGAACAGCACCCTGACATCTGCAATAAATATATTCCTGAAAAGTTCTGTTTGCCTACTTCATTTAAACATCTTGCTGCTCTCCCCATTTATGTGCTATTGCTCTGCCACTTGAAATATAATTGAATCCAGCCATTTTTATTTGGCACAAATGTATAAAATAGATTACTTATTGTTTGCTATACTGAATGATGTGTCTGCACACCAGAACTAGGAGAGAAAAATGAAATGTGGTTTACATGCATGTCTACATTGGTGATTTTCCTCAGAGAAAGGGCAACATTTAGTAACTGCAAAGAGATTGACTTTGTAAAGTATGATAATTCCTTTTTAATGAATATATGTTCCAAATGACATCTTTTCTTATGGGGGTAGGTTTACTCTGTCTCATATGAGTAATTGTTTAAGACATTTAGGAATATATTCTAGATGTCTATTTCTAAGTACTTAAGCTGTGTAGGATTGTTTTGCATGAGTATTGCCTCCTGTAGAACCCAAGTAGGCTATATCTTTCTACCTTTCCTCCCTTTCTGAGAGGGAGGCTCTTTACGGACCTAGTTCCATGGAGGGGAGAACTTGCCCCAATCCTCCTCTCCATCCTGGCTGCATCTGTGCTAGCTTTCATGAATATCTCTGACACTCCACGTGGCTTAGCTTCCCAGGTGGTGCTAGTGGTAAAGAATCTGTCTGCAATGCAGGAGACGCCAGAGACTCAGGTTCAGTTCCTGGGTGGAGAAGATCCCCTGGAGGAGAAAATGGCAAGCCACTCCAGTATTCTTGCCTGCAAAATTCTATGTTCAGAGAAGTCTGATGGGCTACAGTCCATGGGGTCGAGAAGAGTTGGACACGACTAGGCACAGACGCATGCACATGTGCTTTAGCTGCCCAAGAGGCTTTCTGCCTCAGGCTTTGTCCAGGTCCTGTTCATGCTTCAATCAGAGACTGGTTCCTCCGGAAACACAAACTGCCCCCAAGTCACAGCCCTGCATGGAATCCAGAGTGGTTCCCATCACCTCAGGACGTACTTAAAGCTTCCTAGCATGTCATCACCCGGCACTGCCTGCAAACCAGACTCATTTTTGATGGCTTGGATCACAATTCTCAAGTTCACTCCTGTTATTCTTTCTGCTGAAGCACACTTTCCCAAATCCTTCACTTGACGGATGCAAATCAGTTCTCTCCTTCTGACTGGAAGCCTCACTGATCTCCGAGCCGAGTTGGTCACCTTCTCTCCCTGCTACCCCAGAGCCCTATGCATAGCGTTATCACAACACCACACCTATTCATTCATCCATTCTCCTGTTTCTCCCACTAAACAAGGAGCCTGTCTTTTCTGTAACCCTAACCATTAAATCTTTCCCCTTATCTATGATGTCTCTAGCAATGACAGCAGTGCCTAATGCGTAGCTGTTTCTCAATAAAGGCGGGTTGCAAGAATGAATTCATTCACCCCTCCATTCATACTTCAGTCAACTAATTTTTTTTTCAACTTATTTTTTTTAAGCTCTGTTACCAGAAAGCTTATTATACTAACAGCAGTATATCTAGGGCATCTGTTTCAAAATAATTTTGTGCTTAATTTGTGCCACTTGCAGGATTTCATACTGGCATTAATATCCTATAACATCACCTGGGCCACAATATTTTAAGCAGCATGCCAGCTTATGCCAAAATATGAGATGATGAGAAACAGATTATGGAACCCCAAGGAAATACTTCAGAAAGATGTACTGTATAATTAGTTGTTTATAAAAACTTTCCCAAGGTCTATCTTCATAGATTCTCCCACATTACAGGAGGATCTGTTTGAATAGAACTTACATACACACTGTGCTCTTTAATGGTTGAGTCAAATGTCTCTACTTGCGTTGTTAAAAATATAGTTTTCTCTTCCAAATAAGGTTTACCTGTAATGTGTTCACCTGAGCACTTTCTTATTATCAGCTGGCAAGCAAAATGAAAAAGCCATTGGACCTAGGGCTGCAAGTGCCAGCTTTGACTTTTGAAGGTGTGTGGTTAGAAAGCAGATTTTCTAGTGTATGAATTAACTGTGCCCAAGGCTTATCTTTCCCTGTTTTAAGATTTTCCTTTGGCTATGCAGAGCTTAGTGCTGCAGTAGGCCTTATACTAAAATAGTAGCTACCAAGCAGAGCAATTTTACCCCCCAGGGTACATTAGGCAATATCTGGAGTCATTTTTGGTCATTGCAATTGGGAGAGAGTGGTGAGTGATGATAACATTACTTTGTAGAGGCCAGAGATGTTGCTGTACCTCTTACATTCAAAATTCAGCACCCCACATTCAAAATTCTCCAGCCAGAAATGTCAATAGTGCCAAGATTAAAAACCTTGTAGTAGCCACTAAGGAAGACAGCATGGAGATTCCTTAAAAAATCTAAAAACAGAGTTACCATATGATCCAGCAGTTCCACTTCTGGACACATGTTTGGAGGCAAACATGATTCAAAGGGATACATGCACCCCAGTGTTCATTGCAGCACTACTCACGATAGCCAAGACATGGAAACAGCATGAAGTCCATCAACAGAGGAATGGATAAAGAAGATGTGGTACGCACATACAATGGAGTATTACTTGGTCGCGAAAAAGAGTGAAATAATGCCATTTGCAGCAACATGGATGGACCTTGGGATTATCATACCAAATGAAGTAAGTCAGAGAAAAACAAATATAATATGAAATCACTTATATGTGAAATCTTTAAAAATGATAAAAATGAACTTATTTACAACTCACAGACTGAGAGAATGAACTTATGGTTGCCAGGAGGAAGGATGGGGGAGAGGGATATATTGGGAGCGTGGGATTGACATGTACACATTTCAGTATTTAAAATAGATAACCAACAAGGATCTACTGTAAAAAGAAAGTAGCAATTTTTTGGAAAGAATACTATTTTAAAATTTAAAAAATGTATTATGGGCAAAAAAGAAAAGAAAAACCCTGTAGTAGGGTGGATCAAGAAAGGTGAAATTAGAAGCTGAAAAGTGAGAATCTGCGATGCCTGTGATTGACTTCTCTACTGTGGTTTGCTGCTCGTTCCAAGGGATGGTCGTTACAGGCAGCTCTCAGCCTATGGCTATAGGCTACTCCAAGGCCTGCTGGAGAGTCTGTCTCACTCCAGTTGGCTAAGACTCTCTCATATAATATAATACAGTCACAAGAGTGATGACCATCACCTTTATTGTATTCTCTTGATTAGAAGTAAGTCACAGGTGCCACCTGCACTCAGGTGGAGGATGTTATGAAAAGCTGTGGACACTCAGAGTAGGAATCATAAAGACTACTCTGGGATTCATCCATGCAACATGTTCTCTCTTTTGTTGGAGGGGCGGGTCTGCGTTGAGAGGTTTGTGAGATCTTAGTTCCTGGACAAAGAATCAAACCCAGGTCCACCGCAGTAGAAGTGTGGAGTCCTAACCACTGGACCACCAGGAAACTCCTATTGTATTGCTATCTGGATGGCAGGTATGGTGTTTTGTGCTGTGCAAACCTGGTTAAGCAACACAAGGTTGTAAAGCAGAAGTGAAGGAGTGGCCATTTCTGTTGGTCATCATGGTCAGATCAGTGGGGGCTGATATGAGAGTGCCAGGCCAATTCCAGCTGGTCCAGTTACTCTTTCCAACTTCTGACCAATAGGAGCCCCAGGGCCACCATCAGAGACTGACCAAAACCTACAGAGGCAATAGCTGCACGAAAGCAATAGCTTCCAATCGGCTCCCCTTCTTAGCTAGGAGTCTGGTATCTTGGACTAACTGTTGAGTGAGTCCAAATCCACCATGAGACCTTCATTTCCCCAGCATCTCATAGTGGTATTAGGTCCATTCTGTGATGCCTCTTCTTCCATAATACTCAGAGAACTCTGCTCCCCTCATCGGACTCTGACACAGGTAAAGTTCCATAATAGAATCAGAATATATCAGCATATCCTGTGTGCTTATCACTGTTCCAGGGGCTATGGTCAGTAAAATCTAGTATAACATTATACTCCCACTAGAATATAATACAGTAAATACAGTTAAGATAATAAAATACTACTTCTCTGTTTTGTTTACTGCTATACCCCACAGGGTCGAGAATAGTAGTCGCTTCAGTCGTGTCTGACTCTGTGCGACCCCATAGATGGCAGCCCACCAGGCTCCCCTGTCCCTGGGATTCTCTAGGCAAGAACACTGGAGTGGGTTGCCATTTCCTTCTCCAATGCATGAAAGTGAAAAGTGAAAGTGAAGTCACTCAGTCGTGTCCGACTCTTCACGACCCCATGGACTACAGCCCATCAGGCACCTCCATCCATAGGATTTTCCAGGCAAGAGTACTGGAGTGGGGTGCCATCACCTTCTCTGTTGCATATAATAGGTAATCATAAATATTATCTTTGTGAAATATGTACATATAAATAAAAGACATATATATACATATATCTATCTGTTTATCTGTCTCCTTTCTTATTGCTTATTTTAACATTTAAATGTATTTTGTATTTAACTTAACCCTGTTTTCTTATTCAGAACATCTTTTGGGAAAGGCAGGGTGGACTACTGTTTAAGTAGTACATTAAGGAAAGGGCTCCATAGTTCCAACTGTTATCTAATTAATACAATACGGTACAACATGATATATAGTATAAATTTACCATTTTGCCTAGGAGATTCTATCTATATAGTTACTTTTCTATCTAGTCCCTTATTCAATTGGATTTCTTAATCAAAGAATTATGTTTAGGATCCTCAGCATACTTATCTTGCTTATTTCAACACACTCCCCCATTACACAGATGTCCTTTCTTCCCCCTCTTTGCTATTTGTTTTCATTGCTGTTCATGTCATATTTAATGGTTAAAATTATTATTATACTTTACTATACTTTTTATACTTAAAAAACTATTTTGATTATACTTCACAGTTTTAAAGGATTTTATTTACACAATGAACTTTCTATTGGTTATAAAGTCAAACATGTTTCCTGCTTTTTGTTCAATGTTATCTCAGTTTTCGTAAAGAATTTTTCTGGAATTGGTAAACAAGTGAGGGACATTAGAAACTAAGGAGACAATGTCCATCTGCTAGAAATCACAGTCCACAATTTAGGGAGTAGCCCACTCTGCTTTCCCCACAGGATGTTCTGAACTGGAAAATAGTCCAGCCAAGTTGGACACCAAAGGTATTTAAATGCTAAAATGAGCAAAAAGTAAGGGGATATAACATTTGTGCTCAAGATAAATACATGAAGTTTGTAGAAAATATCAATAAAAATCAGAAAAATGTGAAAGCAAAAGTCGTGACCAACTCTTTAGGACCCCATAGACTGTATAGTCCATGGAATTCTCCAGGCCAGAATATTGGAGGGGGTACCCTTTCCCTTCTCCAGAGGATCTTCCCAACTCAGGTATCAGACTCAGGTCTCCCACTTTACAAACAGATTTTTTTTACCAGCTGAGCCACAAGGGAAGCCCAAGAATATAGGAGTGGGGTAGCCTATCCTTTCTCTAGCTGATCTTCCCGATCCAGGAATTGAACCCGGGTCTCCTGCATTGCAGGCAGATTCTTTACCAACTGAGCTATCAGGAAAGCCTAAAAATTGGAAAAGAAGGTCAAATACATTTATAGATTTTGACCATATGCATCATTTGTAATGGAAAAGTATTAGCATATAACCTTGAGAGGAAAAACCCTCTGTGCACAGTGCTTTTTAGGAAGAGCATGCCTATTTGGGGAGAGAAATTACCATTTGCCATTAATTTTTATAATTTAAATTTAATAAAGTAATAATCAGGGAACATTATTAGAAGGGGCTTTAGTGATCTCTTGGTCCATTCCTCTTATTTTGTGGAACATTTATGTGGGGCCCAGGGAAATGCTTGTTCAGGTCATGCTAATGAATAGGGTAGAATCTAGAAGTTGAGAAAGACTTTTTCTAAACATTCTTGTTCAGTCACCATCCCTGAAGTGGCCCATTCTATTTCTGAACCATTAATTCATGGCATCTTAATTTTTGAAACTAGTCACTAGAATTCTAGGGTCTTATCTAGTAATAAGAAAACTTCGTCTTTTCTGATAGTTCTGTTCCTCTCACTGAGTAATGTATTTAGTTTTAGTGGATTTTATTTTTATTTTTTAGGAAGGTATATATTTTTGGACACTTAAAAGTTCATATAAAATTTTAGAAGAACTCGATAACACCAGTTTTGTATTCCAGTTTCCTCCTATACAATAGTTGATATAAAATCCCTTCATGCCCCCCCCCCCCAAAAAAAAAAAGAAAGAAAAAAAGAAAACCATACCCTTTACAATGTAATTGAAAAGAATAAAGTTCTTAGGGATAAATTTAACAAAAGAAGTATACGATTTATATGCTAAAAGCTACAAAACATAAGCCAACTCATTCGAAAAGACCCTTTCCCAATGGAAAAGACTGAAGGCAAAAGGAGAAGGGGGCGGCAGAGGATGAGATGGTTGGATAGCATGACTGACTCACAGACATGAATTAGAGCAAACTCTGGGATATAGTGGAAGACAGGGAAGCCTGACATGCGCTATAGTCCATGGGGTTGCAAAGAGTCAGGCATGATTTAGTGACTGAACAACAACAAATAAGTAGAAAGACATTACATGTTCACAGAGCAGAGGACTTAATACTGCTAAGATGTCAATATTCCCCAGTTGAGCTTTGGATTCTATGTAATTCCTCTCAAAATTCAAAATGAACTTCGGCAGAAATTGAAAGCTGATCCTAAAATTCACATGAAAATGAAATGGTCCCAGAGTATCCAAAACAATCTTGAAAAGAGGAGAATAAAGTTGAAGAATTCACATTCTCTGATTTCAAAACTTTAGTAAGACATTGTGGTAGTGGCATAAGAATAATATACAGATAAATGGAATAGAACTGAGAATACGGAAATATATCTTCACATTTATGATCAACTCATTTTTAACAGGGTACCAAGACAACTAAATGGTGAAAAATAGTCCAAGAAATGGCAGTGGGAAAAAAAAACTAAGTGAAAATGTTAGTCACTCAGTCCTAGCCAACTCTTTGCCACCAAATGGACTATAGCCCACCAGATTCCTCTGTCCATGCAATCCTCCAAGCAAGAATACTGGAGTGGGTGGCCATTCTCTTCTCCAGGGAAAACTAAGTATCCACATGTAAAAGAACAAGCTGTACTCTTTTATTACACATTACACAAAAATTAACACAGAATGGATCAAAAACCTAAGTGTAAAGTTAAAAATTAAAAAGAAAAATCTCATAAGAGGAAAATCCAGAAATAAAACTCTGTGACCTTGGGTCAGACAGTCTTCTTAAATATGACCTCAGAAGCACAAGTCACAACAAATAACTGATAAATTGGACTTGATTAAAATTAAAATCTTTTGTGCTTCAAAGGATACTATCAAGTAAATGAAAAGAATAGGAGGATGTATTTACAAATAAGATGGCTGATAAAAGATTAGTAGATACAATACAAAAAGAACTCATATCTCCACAATAAAAAGATTACCTAGCTAAAAAATAGGCAACAGATCTGAATAGATATATCCAAAAAGATAGGCAAATGGCCAAAAAACAGATTAAAAGATGTTCAACATTATTAGTCATTAGAAAAAAAAAAAATCAAAACCACAATGCAAGACCACTTCATCCTTACTAGAATGACTATAATCAAAAAGACAACCAATAGCAAGTGTTGGTGAAGCTGTGGAAAAATTGGAATCTTCATACATGACTGGTAGGAATGTAAAATGATGTAGTCACTATGGAAAAGTCTGGAAGTTGCTCATAAGGTTAAGCAGAGAATTACCATATTAGCCAGCAATTCTAATCCTAAGCATATGTCCAAGAGATATTAAAAACATATGCCTACACAAAAATATGTGTATGAATGTTCAGAGCCACATTGTTCATAATAGCCAAAAAGTGAAATAATGCAAATCTCTGTAAATTGAGGCATGGATAAATATAATGTGGCATATCCATGCAATGCAATACTATTCAGCTCTAAAAAATGAAGTACTAAAACAAGCTACCACATGGATGGATTTTGGAACATGGTGTTAAATTTAAAAAGCCAGTCACAAAGTACACAACATTGTGTGTTTCTGTTTATATGGAATGTTCAGAATGGGCAAATTTCTAGAGACAAAAAGTCAATTAATGATTGCTTAGGGCTGAGAATTAAAAATAATGGGGAGTGACTGCTAAATTTATATAGGGTTGCTTTTTAGGGTGATTAAAATATTCTAAAATTGTTTGTGATGCTGGTTGGCACAACTCTATGAAGATACTAAAAACTTTGAATTATATCCTTTAAGTAGATCAATTGTATGGTTTGTGGATTCTATCTTGATAAACTATTACTCTGTCTATATAAGATATATTTACATAAACATGCTGCTGCTTAGTTGCTTAGTCGTATATGACTCTCTGTGGCCCCATGGATCGCAGCCCACCAGGCTCCTCTTTCCATGGAATTTTCTAGGCAAGAATACTGGAGTGGGTTGCCATTTCCCACTTCAGGGGATCTTCCTGACCCAGGGGTAGAACCTGCGTCTCTTGCATCTCCCTCATTGGCAGGTGGATTCCTTACCACCAGCGCCACCTGGGTGAGATATATATTCTTTATATATACATTACTCATATGAGCTATATATATTTTTAAAATTAAACAGATACACATATAGTAAAAATACTCCCCAAACATTGCTTTGGGGAGTACACCCACAAGCACATCCGCGTGCTTCCTGGACAGTCACATGGATACAAAGACCAACTGTCCCATCCCTTCCTGCCCTAGGTTTGCACAGCTTAGCAGATAGAATCATGGCTTTCTGTGGGAGCCGTGGATGAAGCCATATCCAATAGAGAGACATGTGGCTGCTGTGTCCCCAGCAGACCTAGCTGTCTTGGCTTCAAGGTGAGTCAGCCTCAATATTCAGTTTTAAGAGTCTTACTTTCTTCTTTTTCATCCCCCAAATATTGAAATATTTAAAGTGACTAAGTTCATTGTCAACTTAAAAACTAAATTGCAATGCTGAAGTTTATGGGTTCTCAGCAGGTAGGCAATGGCTAAGTGTTTTTTGAAAGAAGGATTTTATTCTTTTGTTTTGGCTTGTTTTTATCCACAGCTTGAAGACCTTTCAGTCAATTTTAACTTTAAGCATAGAGTCAGAGACAGATGAAAAAGCTTACTTAGTGTTTGTCCATCACTTAGATCTAGATTCAGTTCAGTTCAGTTCAGTTCAGTTGCTCAGTTGTATTCAACTCTTTTTGACCTCTCGGACTACAGCACGCCAGATTTTCCTGTTCATCACCAACTCATGGAACTTGCTCAAACTTATGTCCATTGAGTCACTGATGCTATCTGACCATCGTATCCTCTGTCATCTCCTTCTCCTTCTGCCTTCAATCTTGCCCAGCATCAGGGGCTTTTCTAATGAGTCAGTTCTTTACATCAAGTGGCCAAAGTATTGAAGTTTCAGCTTCAGCATCAGTCCTTCCAATGAATATTCAGGCCTGATTTCCTTTAGGATGGACTCGTTGGATCTCCTTGCAGTCCAAGGGACTCTCAAGAGTCTTCTTCAACACCACAGTTCAAAAGCATCAATTCTTTGGCACTCAGCTTTCTTTATGGTACAACTCTCACATCCATACATGACTACTGGAAAAACCATAGCTTTGACTAGATGGGCCTTTGTCGGCACAGTAATGCCTCTGCTTTTTAATATGCTGTCAAGGTTGGTCATAGTTTTTCTTCCAAGGAGCAAGCATCTTTTAATTTCATGGCTGCAGTCACCATCTGCAGTAATTTTGGAACCCAAGAAAATGAAGTCTGTCACTGTAACAGATCTAGATTAAAACCTAGACCTATAACACCCAAACCCTGATTGTTTCTAGTATTTCATCCACAGTTATATTGTCTCATTTATTGCTATGCTACTCTGTGCTGAAGCACTTTGCTTGAGTTAAAGACATGCTAATGCCAAGGTTAGGAATGATCTCCAGATCTAGTGAGGAACATAGACATTATAGAAATTGTGAAGGGGAAGTTCGAGATGCTTTGTGAACTGCTAATCTGTGGAAAGAAAAGTGTTTCTTGTGAGGAGGTGAAGGCTCAGGAGTCAGCCAGGGAAGTGCAAAGGTGGCTGGAGGTGTTGACAAATGTGGTGTTGGCTGCACAGGCTGGGGAAGAGCCTGTGAGAAGGTTCTAGTGGGGGCAAGTGTAATAGCAAGAAGTTTCTCTCATCAGGTATGTGGACTGAGGAGAAAGGGTGTAAGATGAGACAGGTGAATTGGATGGGGATGGGACACACAGGTTCTCAGGGCTGCAGTGAGATGCTGAGTCTAATGTAGGATCAACGGGAAATCACGGAAAAGCTTTAAGCAGTGGAGAGCTGTGATCAGATTTTTAAAGAGATCCTGGTGGCTGCTGTGTGAAACACTTCAAATCTGCATGTCATGACACAAAATTTAAAAAAAAAATTCAATTACACATTTCCACTTCAAAATTTTCTTATTTCCAAAATTCAGAGGAAGCTTACAATTTCTTCATAAGAAATGACAAGTCAAATGCCACATTCGGTGGATCCTATTTAATTGCCGGGTTATTTAGGGACAAAGCATAGAAAGTTTGTTTTCAGCAATATTTTTCCCATTCCAGACATTTGAATTTTGAACTAGAATAAAAGCATGAACAAAGACACGTTTCAATTTCTAGGACAAAGGCCACAAAAGCAAACGGATGAAGTATCAAAGAAATTATTTGAGGCCCAGTAGGGTGGACAGTGGGTGGCAGAGTCTGTAGGTGTTGGTATGTTGAAATTCCAAGCACTTCTCAGCTGGCTTTGAAATGAGTTGAGCACGACCGAATGTCTACATCCTCGTAGATATGTGACAACCCCAGAAAATCATCACCTTTGAGCAAATGCCATATTAGAGTAGTATTAGAAGAGAAGATTAATTTCTGTTCATGGCTTCGAGACATTTCTTCTTAATTCCAATCTTTTAATTAATTCAGCAATACTTACTGAAAATCTATTTTGTGTGAGGAATGGTACTAAATACAAAGGGTATGTGCAGTGAGGAGAAGTGACAAGTCATCTGCAGCCCATCCATCTCTTCCATGAAGGTCACTTTTTATTACAGAAGAGCCCCACAGTTTATTTAGAAGATTTAATAAAACAGATCTAGTCTTATTTCCCTAAGCAAAACAATATCCTTCATAAATTATTTATTAACAGTTTAGTTTATAACCCTAGTAAACCATGTTCTCAGAAATAAAAGCTGGGACATATGGTATGAAAGATATATTCATGGATCAATAGGAGAAAATATATGAAATCACAACTGTTCATGGAAATCATAGGATGTATTGTCATTTATCTGTATCACTGTGTTATTAGCATTACAAAAGGACTCCAGCATGATTTGTAAAAGCCAGAAGTGACTGAGAAAGTCCACTTGGATCCACACAAAACATACCCATCAATCCTCCCAACACTTCTTGCGTTCAGGAAACCAAGCAACACATGCCGTATGCGGAAACTGACTGATTTTCACTTTCTATTATGATTTATATAATTATTCACATTCGACTGTAGTCCCTTTAGTTAACATTCGTGTTTGCTGCCTATCAAATTTTGTACCTTTCCTTGCCCTTTCCTAATGTCTGAACTACAGCAGAGAACAAGAAGAAAAGTTTCAACATTAAGCAAAAGGATCACAAGATATATAACCTTTAAACAATGCTGTGATTCTATGCTTCTTTTAAAAACAAGATCTATTATTAGAAATGACAAATGCCAATATAATCCAGTCATTTGTATCATCTTCTTACATAAACAAAAGATGAGAAATTGGCTGAAATAGAAAATGATTCTTGAGATTTGACACAGAATAATTTCTTTAAAATAACAGCAAAGTCTGAAAATTTACTCAAGATACTCAGTTAATTGAAAGCATCCATTTTGATTAAACCTTACTTCAGTAATATATTAGACCTCAATATTCTGACTTGCAGGCCTTTTTTTAAATACAGACATTTATTTAGGGTGCTAAGGCTAATTTCTTTTTTCTAGGAGACTAGAGTTTCATATTTATAAAGGTCATTCCCTTTTTTTAATAGCAATCATTTTGCAGATATTTATTAGGTATCAGGCATGGCTTTAGATTCTGAAATATAAATCTAGGATCTGAGATAAAGTCATGGTTTTCCTGTTTTGAGAGGTTTCCTTTTTAGTGAGGAAAACAGGCATTTTTTTTTAATGACCCTAAAATGCTGGTAACATATAATGAAAGCAAGAGCTCTGAAGACGGCATCTTGAAGAAGTGACATGAAGCTGGACCCTTACTGGAAAAAAAAAAAAGGGAGTTTGTGAGAAGATAGAGGAGAGGGGTAGTGCTTGTGATAGAAGAAACAGCATGTATTAGTATTCTTGAAAAGACCTGGCCTCTTGGAGAATATTGGCCTTAACTCAGGTTCATGGGGTGAGTAGAAATGAGTCACAATATAAAAGCTACAAGATGATGAGTGAAAGTCACAACATTCTTCGGAATTCTTCCAGACATCTGCTATGTGTATCCAAAATTACCTATCTACCTATCATCTGTCACCTGTCAATCTATATATTCACCCACCTATCCATCTTCCTTAAGTGGTATCAGACTACATACATATATGACTCCTCTGCACCCTACCTCTTCTCAATACATCTTGAATGCAATACGAAGCAGTACATAGAGATCTATCAATACTTCATTATATTTAGCATCACATCCCTGATATGGATGTATCCAAACCTAGTTAATCATCTTTCTGTCGATGACCACTTAGGATGTTTACTGTTGCGAAAAATGCTGCCCTGAACATCCCTATGCATCTACTGATATTTGTATAGCTTTAAGGGAATATATCTGCGGGGAAATTGATGGTCATAGGGTGTGGCAAAGATCTGACTGCTATTTCCAAATGGCTGTCAAAGAAAAGGTCCTCCCCCTTCTAACTTATGTGAGAGTGCTGGTTTCCTCCACCACTCACCGATACCACCCCAACCCTCTGTTTATTGATCATGGTAGTATTTATTTACTTTTGTGAAATCTCTTACAAGTATTATATTGACTGAGAAGCAACTTAGAAGATGAAAATAAAAAACTAGAAAATATAGCACCCTAAATTTTACTTCAGTGCTGTGAAGTGAAAGTTGCTTAGTCATGTCCAACTCTTTGTGATCTCATGGACCATACAGTCCATGGAATTCTCCAGGCCAGAATACTGGAGAGGGTAGCCTTTCCCTTGTCCAGGAGATCTTCCCAACCCAGGGATCAAACACAGGTCTTCCTCATTGCAGGAGGATTCTTTACCAGCTGAGCCACCAGGGAAGCCCCTACTTCTGAGAGATCTCTATTATTAGCATTTGGTCGAAAGCTTTTACATTTTTCACTGTGGAAGGATCAACTTGTGTCCTGGTTGAACCATAGCTGAGACACAGGTACAACTGGTGGATGGATCAAGGGGAGTCCCTTTCACTCCCAGTTTCTGGTATTGATTTAGCTCAATTTATCCAGGGAGGCTTAGGAAACTGCTAGGGAAAGCATTCAGACGGTTTTTGCAAGTGGCATTCAGACATGTCACATATGGTAGACTCTGGATGTCTAAAACAAGCCAAATCAAAATGAGAGAAAGATTCCCTGAGAGAGAGCCACCTGATGGAAGAAAAGAGTCTGGCATAAATTTCCAGTCTCCATAGTAGGTACTAAACATCGGAGGATAACCACTTGTGCTTGGAACATAATAATAGCTGTTACTTGAAACTTTTCTGATCCAAGTGCTCTGTGGTAGAAGTGCTTCCCAGAAATAAAATGGCTGAACAAACAAATATAGCAGACTTACGAAACTCTGTGACATCCTTGGACGGCCCTGCTATGACGACCCTCCCCCTCCCACCAAAGCATCACATGGAGGGGAGAACTTTCCTCTCTTATTTCACAACAGATTGTCCAGCAAAAGAGCAATTGTAAGGTTGACTACATCAGAGGGCAGTGTGGCCAACAGGAATGGGTGCTCCAAAGCAGATGGTGACATCACAAATCTTTGGCGTGGTTACCATCAACTTCAATACAGCAGAAGCCAGTAACAGTGGTACAGTCCTATTTGTGAGCCATCTAGCCCTGCTTCACAGATTCTGAAAAATAGCTGGGTGTTAGAAGGAGAGGAAGCTCTGTTTCTCCAAATCTATAACTGCGTGAATGTGTGGGTACTTGGTGCTAGTGAAAACCCTGTAATAGTTTCTCATTGTCACAGAATAAAGTCCCTATCCCTTGATGATTTTCAAGGATTTTTATGATCAGGATCCTGTTTTCAAGTGTTTGCTTGCAGTTCTCTGAATGAGCCTCTTGTTCAGCCGCTGAGCTGTATCCAACTCTTTGAACCCTGTGGACTGCAGCATGTCAGGCTTCCCTGTCCTACATGACTTCCCTGCCTTCTCTGTTGTACATGGTTACCGGAAAAACCATAGCTTTGACTATACGGACCTTTGTTGGTAAAGGGATGTCTCTGCTTTTTAATACGCTGTCTAGGTTTTGCAACCCCATGGACTGCAGCCCTCTAGGCTCCTCTGTCCATGGAATTCTCCAGGCAAAAATACTGGAGTGGGCAGCCATTCACTTCTGCAGAGGATCTTCCTGACCCAGGGATCAAATCTGCGTCTCCTGCATTGCAGACAGATTTTTATTTTATTTTAATTTTTACCATCTGAGCCACCAGGGGAGCCCTGTGAGGCTCTTGGCCTTTGTGCAAACATCTCTCTTTCTGGAACATAAGTTACTACATGCCACCTGCCTAAACTTCACATTCTTTGCAACTCAGTTTATGTGTTTTCTGCTACAGAAAGAATTTTCTAACCACCAAAGGCTAGGGTCATTGTTTCTCTTCTGTAAATTTTGTGGCACCTTGCACATATTCCCATTATATAACACATTTTACTGCTGCTGCTGCTAAGTCACTTCAGTCGTGTCCGACTCTGTGCGACGCCATGGACTGCAGCCTACCAGGCTCCTCCATCCATGGGGTTCTCCAGGCAGGAGTACTGGAGTGGGGTGCCACAGCACATTTTACTCTGCTATAAAATGTGATTGCTTATGTCCATCACAATGTCAGAGGATTCTTGAAGGCAGGGTCCATATCCTATTTGCTGCTGTATGTTCATTACCTACTACAGTGCCCAACTGTATATATATAGTACACACTCAATGTGTTTGTTGAATAGATAAATTAATGAATTCATAATCATATTAAACAAGATCCTAAGTTTGATTGTAGACCTTTTAAATTTCAATTGTCTGAGTTATCTGAGAAGCTAGGGCCAGTTGTAAACATTGGAAGAGGCTGAGGAAGATTGATACAAATTTGGAGTCATTAAACGTCTCTATTTTACTTTTTTCCACTCTACTATTTGTTTCTTAACATTTAGTAACATTAGTTTTTCTAACATTAAAGACAAAAATTTGGAAGTGTAGAAAAGTATATATAGAACAAATTACTAATAATATCATTCTTCCTCTCCCCAGCAAAAGTTAATCACTGTTAACATGTATGAATATTTCCTTTTGATTTTATTCTCTCTCTGTATTCAACACAATTGGATCATGTGCTTATATAGGCCATTTTTCATTCAGCATTGTATCATAAACAATTTTCCTGGCTTCAAGATATTCTTTAAATATTTGACTTTTAACATTCCTAAAATGTTCTATTTCATGGATCCACTGTAATTATTTTAATCATATTTATAATTGGGTATTTAGGTTGTTTCACTTTTTCACCATAAAGTATGAAATTTATCTCTAGGATTTTCCACAGATGCCCTTTATCAGGTTGAAGAAGTTTTCTTTTACTCTTAATTTGCTGACAGTTTGGTCTTTTTTTTAAAAAATCAGAAATGGGTATTGGATTTTGTCCATATGTTTGTTCCATATCTTCTGAGATGATCAAGGTGTTTTATTTCAAGGTTTTATGGTGAATAGCATTTAAAAATTTTTAAATGTTAAATCAACCTTTCATACCTAAGATAAACCCCTTTTGGTTACGATATATTATCTTTTTGAAAAAAATATTGGATTTAATTTGATAAACTTTTGCTTCTGTGTTCATGAGAGATATTAGTGTATAGTGTTTTTGTAATATCTTTAGTTTTAGTATCAATGTAATATTTTCTGGAAGAGTTTGTGTAGAATTGGTATTATTTCTTCCTTAAATGTTTGGTTAATTTAACCAGAGAAGTCATCTGTGCCCAGAGTTTTCTTTGTGTGAATGTTTTTAAACTATAATTGTAATTTCTTTAATAGATATAGAAGAATTCAGGTTATTGATTTTTTCCTTGTAAGCTTTAATAGCTTGTGTCTATCAAGGAATTTATCAAGGAATTAAATAATCTAAGTTGTTGAATTCATTGGCATAATATTGTTCAAAATATTCTATCATGGTTTTGGTATTTATAGAATTTGTAGTAAATACCACCATCTTCCTCATTCTGGATATTAGTCATTTGTAACTTTTTTTTTTCTCTTTGGTCAAGATGACTAGAGGTTAATTTATTTGATTGATCTCAAAGAAGTAGTTTCTGGTTTATGGATTTTTCTCTATTGTTTTTCCATTTTCTATTTAATTAATCACTGGTCTAATCTTTACTATTTCCTTTCTTCTACAATCTTTAGATTTAATTTGCTTGTTTTCTTATTGCTTAATGCTCAGCCTGAGGTCACTGATTAGAGACATTTTTTCTTTTTTAATATAGGTTAAAACTTTTCCTTAAACACTACTACAAGCACTATATATTCCCTTCTAAGAAATGCTTTAGTGGAATCCTAAAAATTCTAATATGTTGTATTTTCATTTCACTGACAATAATTTCAGTTTCCATTTTATTTCTTCTTTGATCCGTGGATTGTTTTACTAGTATGTTATTTAGTTTTCATATATTTGGAGATTTTTCAAGGATATACTTTTGTTTCTACTTTAATCCCACTGTGGTCAGAGAACATAGTAGGACTTGAAACTTTGTGAACCCTCTTGAATTTATTGAGATTTGTTTTATGACCTAGAAAATGATCTAATTTGGTAAATATTCCACATGTACTTGAGAAGAATGTGTATTTGCTCTCTATATTATTCTTCATTAGAAAACATTAATAGAATCTTCTAGAAATATCAATTAGGTCAAGTTGGTAATGGCGTTTTTTAAATCTTTAATAGTCTTACTGATTTTAACTTTCACAGTCTACCTTCAAGTGATGTTACATACTACTCCATGTACAGGGTAAGAAAAAATATTACAGCGCCATTTCACTCCTTTCAGCTTGTGTGCTATTTTTGGCATATATTGTACTTGTAGAAATGGTATAAGCCCAAACTCCATTATCAGCATTTTTGTTTAAATAGCCTATCATGGATCACAGCCTTGTCATGGCGAAGGGGCTTATGTAACTCAACGAAGCTATGAGCCATGCAATGCAGGGCTACCCAAGGTGGACAGGGCATAGTTAGGAGTTTTGACAAAACTTGGCCCACTGGAGAAGGAAATGGCAACCTCACTCAAGTAATATTGCACGGAGAACCCCATGGACAGTATGAAAAGGCAAAAAGATATGACACTGGAAGATAATCAACCCCCCGCCACCCAGCTCAGTAGGTGTCCACTATGCTACTGGGGAAGAGGGGAGGGTAATTACTAATAGCTCCAGTAAGAGTAAGTGGCTGGGCCAAAACAGGAATGACTGTCAGCTATGGACATGTCTGGCAGTGAAAGTAAAGTCTGATGCTGTAAATCACAATATTGTATAGGGGCCTAGAAAGTTAAGTCCATGAATCAAGGTAAATTGGATATGATCAAGATTGAACACTGACAGCTTCCCTGGTGGCTCAGATGGTAAAGAATCTACCTGCAATGCAGGAGACTCAGGTTCGATACTTGGGTTGGGAAGAGCCCCTGGAGAAGGGAATGGCTACCCATTCCAGTATTCTTGCCTGAAGAATTCCATAGACAGAGGAGCATGGTGGGCTACAGTCCATGGGATTGCAAAGAGTGGGACACACTGAGCTACTAACACTTCCACTTTTTTCAAGCAGGAGATGGCAAGATTGAACACTGACATCTTAGGAATTGGTGAACTGAAATGGATGAGAATGGGTGACTTTAATTCTGATGACCATTATATCTACTACTGTGGGCAAGAATCCCTTAGAAGAAATGGGGTAGCCCTCATAGTCAATAAAAGAGTCTGAAATGCAGTACATGGGGGTAGTCTCAGAAACAACAGAACAATCTCAGTTCATCTCCATGGCAAACCATTCAACATCACAGTAATCCAATCTATGCCCCAACCACTAATGCCGAAGAAGCTGAAGTTGATTGATTCTATAAAGTCCTACAAGACCTTCTAGAACTAACACCGAAAAAAGATGTTGTTTTCATCATAGGGGATTGGAATGCAAAAGTAGGAAGTTAAGAGGTACCTGAATAATATGGAAGTTTGGCTCTAGAGTAAAAAATGAAGCAGGGCAAAGGCTACCAGAGTTTTGTCAAGAGAATGCACTGGTCATAGCAAACATCCTTTTCCAACAATCCAAGGGATGACTCTCCACATGGACATCACCAGATGGCCAATACTGAAATCAGATTGATTATGTTCTTTGCAGCCAAAGATGGAGAAGCTCTATACAATCTGCAAAGACAAGACTTGGAGCTGACTGTGGCTCAGATCATCAGCTCCTTATCACAAAATTCAGGCTTAAATTGAAGAAAGTAGGGAAAACCACTAGGCCATTCAAATATGACCTAAATCAAATCCCTTATGATTATACAGTGGAAGTGATGAATAGATTCGAAGGATTAGATCTTGTAGACAGAGTGCCTGAAGAAATATGGAAAGAAGTTCATATAGGAGGTGGTTACCAAAACCATCCCAAAGAAAATGAAATGCAACAAGGCAAAGTGGTTGTCTAAGGAGGTCTTATCAATAGCTGAGGAAAGAGAAATGAAAGGCAAGGGAGAAAGGGAGAGATATACCCAACTGAATGCAACATTTTGGAGAAAAGTAAGGAGACATAATAATGCAAAGAAGTATAAGAAAACAATAGAATGGGAAAGACTGGAAATTTCTTTGAGAAAATTGGAGATGATAAAGGACAGAAATAATAAGGACCTAACAGAAGCAGAAGGAATTAAGAAGAGGCAGCAAGAATACAAATAACCATACAAAAAAGATCTTAATGACCTGGATAACCATAATGGTGTGCTCCCTTGCTAGAGCTGGACATTCTGGAGTATTAAGTAAAGTGGGCCTTAGGTAGCATTACTATGAACAAAGCTAATGGAGGTGATGAAGTTCCAGCTGAGCTACTTAAAACCCTAAAAGATGGTGCTGTTAAAGTGCTACACTCAATATGTCAGCAAATTTGGGAAATTCTTAAAGAGATGGGAGTACCAGACCACCTTATTTGTCTCTTGAGAGACCTGTATATGCATCAAGAAGCAACAGATAGAACTGATTCAAAATTGGGAAAGGAGTATGACAAGGCTGTATATTGTCACCTAGCTTATTTAGCTTATATGCAGAGTACATTATGTGACATGCCAGCTGGATGAATCACAAGCTGTACTCAAGATTGCTGGAAGAAATATTAAAAACCTCAGATATGCAAATAATACCACTCTAATGGCAGAAAGTGAAGAGGAACTAAAAAGCCTCTTGGTGAAAATGAAAGAGGAGAGTGAAAAAGCTGGCTTGAAACTCAACTTCATGGCACCTGGTCCCATCATTTCATGGCAAATAGAAGGGGAAAAAGTAGAAGCAGTGACAGATTTTATTTTCTTGGGCTCTAAAATCACTGTGGATGGTTACTGCAGACATGAAATTTAAAAAATGCTTGCTTCTTGGTAGGAAAGCTATGACAGGTTTAGACAGTGTATTAAAAAGCAGAGACATCACTTTGCTGACAAAGGACTGTATAGTCAAAGCTATGTTTTTTTTAGTAGTCATGTATGGATGTGAGAGCTGGACCGCAAAAAAGGCCGAGTGTTGATGAATTGATGCTTTTGAATTGTGGTGCTGGAGAATACTCTTGAGAGTCCCTTGGAGAGCAAGGAGATCAAACCAGTCAATGCTAAAGGAAATCAACCCTAATATTCAATGAAAGGACTAACGCTGAAGCTCTAATACTTTGGCAACCTGATATGAAGAGCCAATTCACTGGAAAAGACCCTGATGCTGGGGAAGATTGAGGGTAAGAGGAGAAGGGGGGCAGCAGAGAATAAGATGGTTAGATAGCATCACTAAGTCAACAGACATGAATTTAAGCAAACTCTGGGGAACAGTAGAGGACAGAGGAGCCTGTTGTGCTACACCACATGGTGTGGCAAAGAGTTAGACATGACTTAGCAACTGAACAACAACAATACCATCTTTTTGAAGGATGTGAATAATGAAAATAACAACTTTTACATTTACTCACATAGTTCCCATTTTAGATTTCCTTATTTTGTTGTATTTTAATCTAGTATCATTTTCTGTCTGTCTGAGGATTTTCTTAGCCTTTCTTGTAGTGTAGGCTATCTACCTAATTAATTCTTTCAGCTTTTCTATCCTTATCTTCAGTTCAGTTCAGTCACTCAGTCCTGTCTGACTCTTTGCGACCCCATGGATCACAGCATGCCAGGCCTCCCTGTCCATCACCAACTCCCAGAGTTCACTCAGATTCAGGTCCATAGAGTCAGTGATGCCATCCAGCCATCTCATCCTCTGTCATCCCTTTCTCCTCCTGCCCCCAATCCCTCCCAGCATCAGAGTCTTTTCCAATGAGTCAACTCTTCCCAGGAGGTGGCCAAAGTACTGGAGTTTCAGCTTTAGCGTCATTCTTTCCAAAGAAATCCCAGGGCTGATCTCCTTCAGAATGGACTGGTTGGAGCTCCTTTCAGTCCAAGGGACTCTCAAGAGTCTTCTCCAACACCACAGTTCAAAAGCATTAATTCTTCAGCGCTCAGCCTTCTTTACAGTTCAACTCTCCATACATGACCACTGGAAAAACCATAGCCTTGACTAGACGGACCTTAGTCAGCAAAGTAATGTTTCTGCTTTTCAATATGCTATCTAGGTTGGTCATAACTTTTCTTCCAAGGAGTAAGCGTCTTTTAATTTCATGGCTTCAGTCACCATCTGCAGTGATTTTGGAGCCCCCCAAAAAAACGTCTGACACTGTTTCCACTGTTTCCCCATCTATTTCCCATGAAGTGATGGGACCGGATGCCATGATCTTTGTTTTCTGAATGTTGAGCTTTAAGCCAACTTTTTCACTCTCTACTTTCACTTTCATCAAGAGGCTTTTGAGATCCTCTTCACTTTCTGCCATAAAGGTAGTGTCATCTGCATATCTGAGGTTATTGATATTTCTCCTGGCAATCTTGATTCTAGCTTGTGTTTCTTCCGGTCCAGCGTTTCTCATGGCTGTCTGGCAGGGGCCTTACAAATGGCTGTGAAAAGAAGAGAAGTGAAAAGCAAAGGAGAAAAGGAAAGATATAAGCGTCTGAATGCAGAGTTCCAAAGAATAGCAAGGAGAGATAAGAAAGCCTTCTTTAGTGATCAATGCAAAGAAATAGAGGAAAACAACAGAATGGGAAAGACTAGAGATCTCTTCAAGAAAATTAGAGATAACAAGGGAACATTTCATGCAAAGATGGGCTTGATAAAGGACAGAAATGGTATGGACCTAACAGAAGCAGAAGATATTAAGAAGAGGTGGCAAGAATACACAGAAGAACTGTACAAAAAAGAGCTTCATGACCCAGATAATCCCGATGGTGTGATCACTCACCTAGAGCCAGACATCCTGGAATGTGCGGTCAAGTGTGCCTTAGAAATCATCACTACGAACAAAACGAGTGGAGGTGATGGAATTCCAGTTGAGCTATTTCAAATCCTGAAAGATGATGCTGTGAAAGTGCTGCACTCAATATGCCAGCAAATTTGGAAAACTCAGCAGTGGCCACAGGACTGGAAAAGGTCAGTTTTCATTCCAATCCCAAAGAAAGGCAATGCCAAAGAATGCTCAAATTACTGCACAATTGTACTCATCTCACACGCTAGTAAAGTAATGCTCAAAATTCTCCAAGCCAGGTTTCAGCAATACGTGAACCGTGATCTTCCTGATGTTCAAGCTGGTTTTAGAAAAGGCAGAGGAACAAGAGACCAAATTGCCAACATCTGCTGGATTATCGAAAAAGCAAGAAATTTCCAAAAAAACATATATTTCTGCTTTATTGACTATGCCAAAGCCTTTGACTGTGTAGATCACAAGAAACTGTGGAAAATTCTGAAAGAGATGGGAATACCAGACCACCTGACCTGCTTCTTGAGAAATTTGTATGCAGGTCAGGAAGCAACAGTTAGAAGTGGACATTGAACAACAGACTGGTTCCAAATAGGAAAAGGAGTATGTCAAGGCTGTATATTGTCATCCTGCTTATTTAACTTCTATGCAGAGTACATCATGAGAAACCCTGGACTGGAAGAAACACAAGCTGGAATCAAGATTGCTGGGAGAAAATATCCTTATCTTAAGCAATCTTTAATTGGTCTTTGGTTTTTATTTTTAAATTTTTAATTAGAGGATAATTGCTTAACAATGTCGTATTGGTTTTTGCTGTACAATGTCAATCACCTAAAACTATACATATATCTCCTCCCTTGCCTTTGTTCGAAATATATATTTTCTAGGTGTAGAATTTGAGGTTAATATTTTGAAGTTGTTGTTCTATGTCTTCTCACTTGTATTTTTTCCAATGACATGTCTGCTGTCATACTTATCTTTCTTCTTATACATGTAAAATATTCTTTTCCTCTGACTTTGAGATTCTATTCTTCATCACTAGTTTGGAGCAAATTTATTGTGATATACCTTGCTGTAGTTTCATTTATATTTCTAGTGTTTGGGGTTAATTGGTATTCTTAGATCTGTGGGTTTATCTGTAGGCTTCTATCAAATTTGGAAAAAATTTGTTCCAGCAATTTTTTTTGCCTAACCCCCCTTCTTAAGGAACCAAAATTTCATGCATATTTTGCTGTTTGAAGCTGTCTCATGTTTCTCTGATGCTCTGTTTATTTTTCTGATTCTCTATTCTCTCATTATGGGTTCCCAGGTGGCTCAGTGGTAGAGTCTGCTTGTTAAGCAGGAGATGTGGGGTCAATCCCTGGGTTGCAAAGATCCCCTGGAGAAGGAAATCACAACCCACTCCAGTCCTTGCCTGGAAAATCCCAAGAACAGAGTAGTCTTGTGGGCTACAGTCCAAGGCATTGCAAAGAATTGGACATGCCTTAGCAACTAAACAACATTCTCATTATATTTGGCAAAGTTTCTATTGCTGTATCTTCAAATTCAATAATATTTCTCTTCTGCAATGTTTAATTTGCTGTTCATCTCATCCAATGATATGAGATGATCCCCATACACTGTTTTAATCTCTCAAGTTTGATATAGGTCTTTCTTATGTCTTCTGTGTCTCTAACTTTTAATTACATGGAATAGGGAATACAGTTTTAAATCACCGTTTTATCGTACTTAGTTTGCAAATTCTACCATCTGTCTTAGATTAATTAATTAAAACCTTCATGATTAATTTGTCTCCCCATTATGTAATTTTTTTGAAGTTCTGTTTAATTTTTTCTCTTTTTATCCTTAGAGTCTTTAGATCAACATGTTTGGATTGGAATTATTGATTTTAGTAATTATATATATTTTTATTTATTATTATTTAATTTTTATTTTTACTTTATTTTGCTTTACAATACTGTATTGGTTTTGCCATATATTGACATGAATCAGCCACGGGTGTACATGAGTTCCCAATCCTGAACCCCCCTCCCACCTCCCACCCTGTATCATCTCTCTGGATCATCCCTGTGCACCAGCCCCAAGCATCCTGTATCCTGTATTGGACATAGACTGGTGATTCGTTTCTTACATGATAGTATACATGTTTCAGTGTGAGACAGCAAAAGAGACACAGATGTTTAGAATGGACTTCTGGACTCTGTGGGAGAGGGAGAGGGTGTTTAATTTTTTAATTGAATTCTAGACACTGTGAATTTTTCCTCACTGGCTACTAAATATCTTTGTATTCACATAATGGTCATGGGCTTTATTCTGGGAAATAGTCTGGTTCTTTTGGGTCTTGCTTCTAAGATTTGTTAGGTGGGACCAGGCCAGTGTTCACTGAAGGACTGATTCCCTAAGGGTGAGGCAGGATCCTTCTGAATATTCCACCGCATCCCATGTTCCAGTCTGCTGGTGGGATGGGCCTGATGTGAGCCCCAGCCAGTGTCTATTTCAGGCCTTTGGGGGGGTTGTCTCTCTAGCCTCTGGTGGTTTCCTCACATGCTCATGCTGATTGGTCTTCAGCTAAAGACTTCATGGAAACCTTCCTTCTGCAGATTTCTGGGGTTCACTCTCTGCAGCTTTCTCCAACTCATTACTCTATCCTGCAAATTCTAGATGCCTTGATCTTGGATTCCCCGTTTCTTCTTTCAACTCAGAGGCCGTGAGCTGAAAACTCCGTCAAAGCAGAAGCTCTGAAGAAGCTCTGTCAAGGCACAAGGCAATCAGGTGGCTCACCTCAGTTTTCCTCTGTCTCTCAGGAATCACTCTCCTCACTGACTGATGTCCACTGTTTCACAAATAATTATTTGCTAAAGTTCATCCTTATTTCAGTGGCTTCAGGCATGAGGATCAATCCGGTCACTGTTACCCCATCTTGATTGGAAGCCAAAGTCAAGCCTGCAGTCTGTCTTATATTTTTCTTTCTTCATTTCCTAGGCAGGTTGATACATTCTCTCCCCCTCCACCACCATTTTTGTTAGTAACTTTAGTTTCTTCTCTTATGAACTATCTATGACTGTTACTCACTTTTATTGGAAATTTAATATTTTTCCCCCATAAATTTGTTAGAACACTTTCTGTGTTGTTTCTTGGTCCATGCTGTTCGGCCCAGGCCATGAGAATGATTTGCCATTAGAAACTTGTTTTGCTGTGAAAGTCTCACTGAGTTTGGTTCTTACCATTCTTGGTCTTCATACACTTGAAAAGTATAATATACTGTCATCGATAAGAGCATCTCACTAGAGCAGTAATAATTCTCAAGAGAGCAAAAAACATCACCATCCATCTGCCCCTGCTCAGAAGGTGTACCAGTTTCTCTGCAGGGTCTCAGGGAAATGCGTAGCCTAAAAAAGACCCTGTGGTGATTTTGATAAGCTTGATTAAGGTGGTTGCCTCCACTCCACTGAGATACACAAGATAAACACTAATTATTACAGTTGTGATTCTTTACTAGAGACCCTGGAAGGTAGCAATGGAGGGGTCTAAGCTATTTTTCAGTATTGTAGAGAACCTAGTGAATTTTCAGTGTTTTAAAATGTTTAAAAGCATCGATGGGTGAAAATGCTGGCAGGTAAGCCCAGAAGTCAGTTCATTGCTTTTACTGCAGTTTCATCAACCGACTATGGTAACACTGACTCCTGCCTGCTAATCAGAGACACAGGTGGATAGGTACACAAGTGTTATATAGTAAGTAGAAAACAGAAATGAATTAATTATATTTAACACAGGAAGTTTGTTTGATAGGACCTTTCCAAATGTGCAATCTCTGAAGGAAAACAGTAGATAAGTGTGCTCTTATTGGTTACAAAGCTGAAAACTACTGTAAGGACCACATTTCTTGGATTGCCTAAGCACAGAATTGCATTGGGAGTTCAAATTCTTTAAGAACTCAACCCTTGAGAAGCAAATAGAATTAGACAGGGAGAAAATCAAGGACAGCCTTTTTCTTATATACCTTGGGAAGCAATTGTTTTCTGTTATTACCTAGACTCTCTTTCTCCTACTTTCAAAGTCAGGTCACGTGCAACCAGAATTTCATTCCTTTCTCAGACAATGGACTCCAAATCTTCTTTCCGGAAAAAAATCTCGACAGCATTGCACTGCTACGCTTTTCAAAAGCATCTCACAAGTGGAGTGAATCTTACATTTCTCTAAGTTACATAAGGTAGTCAGATTCTTAACTCTTGGAAACACATATTCCTGTTAAATTTGTGTGTGTGGTAAGAGATACATAACATAAATTTACATTGTAACCATTTGAAAGTAAATGATTCAGGGGCATTAAGTACACTTACAATCTTGTGCAATCATCAGCCTTATCTAGATAGTTTCAGAACTTTTCATACCTCAGAAGGAAACCTTGTATGTTACATTGTTGAAGTTAAAAGATAACATAACTGGTTAGAGTAGAGAAGATTTTAGGGAATCTCTGTAATCCTTCCCATCTAGGACAATGGAAACAATTTTTTTTTTTTTGCAACTTTCAGTGCAGTGTGTAGAAGCAGCTCATCCAACATCATTGCTTGTCTTTACCAGAAATTAAAGACAGTCAGATAATATAATTCTACTGAAAGTAACTGGTTATAATTTAAACTAGAATAGTAATATAAATATATTTTATATTTATAAATATAAAATATAAATATATTTATATATAAATATAATATAGCCAGTAATATATATGTATTTTATAATTATATTTATAATATAATATAATTTAAATATTTATATATAACTATATTTATATATAGATTTATATACATAAATATAATATAGCCCAGTAATATTTCACTCACACTCATGCTCTGTTTTCCTTTCTATTGTTAGAAGGTCATTTTGAATACTTCTATAGTAGTCTCTTCAAAAGCAAACAGCTGAGCAATGCTATCTGAAACTTTGATGTACAAGCAATTGACTTATGTTTTCTGTCTGTCAGGGAATGGAGCTGCACACTAGATCAAGCTGGAAGCTGAGAAATGACCTCCACTCATCCACCTTTATTCGACACAACTATTTATTGGATATTTGGGGGCCAGGTACCATTCCATGCTCTGCAAGGCAATGGGGAACCAGACACACAAAGCCTGCCCTTTCCTCCAACTCTTTCCCGTTGTTTTCACCCAAATCCAGTCACTCTAGCACTTAAGACTCAAATCCATTGTTTCGACCTCCTTAGTTCATAAATATCTCCTAACTGTCTCTTGCCATCATTCATTTATCCAGTATTCAATGACTGAGTGATACACTGAGTCCATAGAACACTTGACAATGACTAATAAGAGGGGTATGAAGGAGAAGCTCAGTCTGTTGGGGAAGACTGGCACTGAATAATCATATTCAATAAAGTGTAATGAGAGGAGAGGTACTGGTTATAATGAGGGTGTCCAGTGTGTAGAAGGGGGCTTAATGTAGTCCAGGAGGTGAAGCAACACATCCTTGAGAAAGTGAAGATTAGGCTAAAATCTGAATGAAAGGCATAAATTAGCCAGAGATGGATGAGTCCTTAGGCAGAAGAAACAACCCAATTGGAGTTCCAGAATGGGTGGAAATATGAGCTTGGTCCCTCGGGAGAAGTGGAAGAAAACCTGCTGTGACTGGAATTGACAGACCCAAGGAAGCAAAGATGGAGCTGAAACTAGATAGGAACCTTGGACCTGACTGAGCAAGGCTTTGTGACTTGTGAACCCTATTAAGGATTTTGGCTTTTTTGTAAGACAAAAAATGGGATAAAGAATTGCTTCAGCAGGGAGTGACTTCAAGTCCATGCTCTACACTGTAGCCAAAGCAATCTTTCCAAACCACCGCCTTTCCTCATGGGGCCCTGTGTGTACCTCTTCAGTGATTCCTCACTGCTTCTGGATAACTATAGGCTCCTTAAAATTTTAGGCTTTTTCCTGAGCTAGTACCAGCTTACCTCTCATCTTTTTACTTTCTACCGTTTACCTTAAACTTCAATCTTATTGAATTGGCTTGTGTGGTTCTCTTCTGCACTGCATTTTATGTTGCCTGAATGTCTCTTACACTCTCTTGTACCAGGCTATCTTTCTTGGAGCACCTTTGCACCCATCTCTGTGCTTAAGGTCTTGGCTTATTCATAACCTCCATGTTCTTACTCAGTTATACCGCCTTGTGTGTGTGTATGTATGTATACATTTCATTTGTCAATATGGTGTAAGCTCCTTGAGGTCAATGATTTGTCTATATTTGAATCACCAGCATGGAGCAAGACTTGAACATGATGTGAAATTAGTATGGAATGAACAAGGAATAATGAATGAAAAACAGCGCTTTCAAAGACCCTGTCTGTTAATATGGAGTCTCAGAAGATTTGAGTAAGATTGCTTTGCAAATTTTCAAAGACCCCAAAACTCAGGGCCTAAGAAAAGACATACTTAGGTTAGAATAGATCAATTCACCAGCAATTAAGCTGCAAATAGGATCTGTAACTCCAACATTGCTTTGCAGAGTGCTGAACTCCACAGTGATTTGGAATACTCAGAGTAAAGATTCTGACATCAGATCAAATGGGTAATTTTTCAGTGCCTGGAAAAGTTTAAAATAAACATTGCTTTTATTATAAAGCAAAGAAAGATGATTTAAAATTGTATAGTGGTTGACATGTTCTACTGCTGACAGATTCTAGGAATCTGTTAATGTGGAATTAAAACAAAAAATAGAGAGTAATATTTTGTCATCTAAAAGCAAGTAGGGGAGTTGTGGCAGAGATTATAATTAGCTTAGCTATAGGTTTTGGAACACCCACAAGAGCTTAAAGTTTTTTAATGGTTTACAGCAATTTTGATTGTTACATTTCATTTCAAATGACACCTGGATCCTTTTATGCAAAATGCTGGGATATTAAATTAGTGCCATTGAGACAGACTTTGGGTAATGTTCTGTCAATGCCCTGGCAGCTCCCTCTCCTAATTCTACGAGTTTCCATGGCAAGGGATAGGATACAGCATGCATGTGAAGTCACTTCAATCATGTCTGGTTCTTTGCCACCCTATGGACCATAGCCCGTTAGGCTCCTCTGTTCATGGGATTCTTTAGGCAAGAATACTGGAGTGGGTTGCCATTTCTTTCTCCATAGGATCTTCTCAAGCTAGGAACTGAACCTAAGTCTCCTAAGTTTCCTGCATTGGCAGGAGCATTCTTTACCACTAGTGCCACCTGAGAAGACCCCAGGATATAGCAGCAGACAAAATATGCACAACCAGGTCAAAAGTCTTGGGATCAACTTTGGTTCTTTTTGCATGACTCACATTTAATCTTTCAGAGGTTCTGTTGGATCCAACCTCAAAATATTGGGTTGGCCAAAAAGTTCATTTGGGTTTTTCCATAAGATGTTCTAGGAAAACCCAAACAAATTATTATAATCATTATTATGATTATTTTGACAAGCCAATATATCCAGAAGAATCTGACCACTTCTCACTACCTTTATCATGATCATTTGAGTCTAAACCACCATAATTGCTAAAGGAAATACACCCTGAATATTCACAAATATTCATGGGGAGGACTATTGCTGAAGCTGAAGCTCCAATTACTTTGGCCACCTGATGCGAAGAGCCAGCTCTTTGGAAAAGACCCCGATGCTAGGAAAGATTGAAGGCAAAAGGAAAACAGGTGACAGAGGAAGAGATGGTTAGATAGCATCAGTGACTCAATAGACATGAATTTGAGCAAATTGTGAGAGACAGTGAAGTACAGAGGGGCCTGCCATACTGCAGTCCATGGGGTTGCAAACAGTTGGACCCAGCTTAGTGACTGGCCAACTATAGCATAGTCAGTTAAGTGGCAGAGACAGGATTCACACCCAGATGTCTGTGTGACCACCTCTGCGAATGAGAAGTTTGAACTTAACTAACGATACTACTTTGAAAAGTTTATCCTTCCTGTTAACACTAACAACAATCATTAACCATGTCCTTCATTTTCCAAAAACAAATCTCAGTATGCTTTTCTTTCGGTAGCAAAGAATTTGTGCCACTCCCCTATTGGACCTTTCTCAAATGCTTTGATTACTTATCAAACTTGTGTGTTTAGTCGCTCAGTCACGTCCGACTCTTTATGACTGTAGCATAACAGGCTCCTCTGTCCATAAGATTCTCCAGGCAAGAATACTGGAGTGGATTGCCATGCCCTCCTCCAGGGGATCTGTCCAATCCAGTGATCGAACCCAGGTCTCCTGCACTGCAGGCAGATTCTTTACTGTTTGAGCCACCAGGGAGGCCATATCAAACATAATTTTCTCTGTTTCTAAATTTATCTGTAGTTTAACAAGAGAAAGTCTCTAGCTACAGAAATTTGATAGAAATTTCCACAATACCAGAGCAGGAAGAATTCTCTGGGCTTTGCTTCCTGTAGGGCGGTGGTTCTCCGAGTGAGGTCTCCAGAGCCGCAGCTTCAGCATCACCTGGGAATGTGGAAAGAAATGCAAATTCTTGGTCCAGCCCTAGGCCTAAAGGATGAGAAACTAAGTGACTGGGGCCCAGTGAAAAAGTGGTTTAACAAGCCCTCCAGGTGATTCAGATGCAGCCTCAATTTTGAGGCGGTTCTTTTGTGCACCTGTGTGCAATTCAGTCCTATTAATAGGAGTGTCCTAAAGAGGAGGGGTCAGCATTTTCTCATCATATGTGTTTGTGTCTGAACATACTAATTGGTGGATTTAATTGGATTTCTATTAAATCTTTAAAATATATTTAGTCATCCATTTACTCTACTTTCCTTAAAGTGATTTTCTCAGGTGGCAAAAAGGAATGCTTTGAAATTTCCTTGGCTTTTAAACAGAATCTATTCGAGAATAACAGATAAAGGGCCTTCTACAGAATCCAGAAGAAAAGCATTTAATTCATGGTTCAACAATTACAGCTAATAAACTAGTTCTGTTCCCCAGTCCGGCAAAGTGGTAACTGCCTTTTAATATCTTGTGTTCCTGTGTTGTAAAACACTCAAAAGCATATGCATAATAAAGTATGCCCTGGTATGGCAGATCTCACTGGCTAGCGTGAGCTGCTATGCACTTCTTTTTCTAACTCTGCCTTCTGGTGTTACTTCGGTAGCTTGAAATCACTAATAGTGAAGAGTATTTATACCAGGGACGTTGGTAGATACTACAAAGCAGGACCTTTTTAAATTTGGAGAGCAAAATGTTCAACTATTTACAGCATACCGCTGAAACTGTGTGAAAGAATGCTTGCTGAAGCTTTCTTTGTGATAAAGAAAGAGGAGGGATAGATGATTAACTACAGGAGACTGTTGAACTCAAAAGAATACTATGCAGTCACTGAAAAAAAAGAATCAGGTATATTATGCAAGGACATTACTGTTGAATGAGTAATGCAGGATAATATGTATAGTATGATGCTATCTTTTGTAAAACAGATATATGTATATTTGTGTGTATACATATATAGTATATGATATCTATTAAGATGTTACTCTTACTAAATGAGAATTAAGACAGTGAAACAGCAGGGGTCTTTGACTATTTAACATACTTCTGTAATGTTAGAAGTTTTTTAAAAAAATGTATGCTATATATATATATATAACTTTTGTGATAAATAATTTTTGTTCTATGTGATTAATTTTTAAAAATCACTATTTTTGATGGAGTGATTATCATTTATAAACACTTATCTTTGGCTCTCCCACTAGATGGTGAATTGCTAAAGACAGGACTCAGATTACTAGTTCTTCCTGTTTCTCATGGCATCTAGGTACACAGAAGGGAACAAATAAATGCATGTTACTAAGTGGGAAAATAAATAAACCTTTAACATTTGGAATAAAGTGGTTTGGTTAGTTCTGCACAGTTTATTTACAGAATAAGTAGCCTTTACATTGCAGGGCCAGTTCACAACTTGGGATGTGAGACCCAGAAAGACATATCCAACTGGAGAAGAGAGTGGGGCAACCTCATCAGAGAAGACCCTGGCAACAGCTGCAAGTCTTGGGCTTGCTACAGGGGTCAAGAGGGAATTCCCTTGTGTTCCTGAATAGGACATGAAGTAGCACTGGAGGACACTGTCAGGTTATGAAATGGTAAAGAGTGGGGAGACTGGAGGCGGAGAGGTAGCTGTAGCTGTATTGCTACAGCTATCTTAGCAATACAATAATTAGAGAGAAAAAGGTACATTTTTTATAAGTTTTTAAGGAAAAAATAAGATTGTGGTTTTTCCAATAGTCATGTATGGATATGAGAGTTGGACTATAAAGAAAGCTGAGTGCTGAAGAATTGATGCTTTTGAACTGTGGTGTTGGAGAAGACTCTTGAGAGTCCCCTGGACTGCAAGGAGATCCAACCACTGCATTCTGAAGGAGATCAATCCTGGTGTTCATTGGAAGGAGTGATGTTGAAGCTGAAACTCCAAAACTTTGGCTACCTGATCTGAAGAGCTGACTCATTTGAAAAGACCCTGATGCTGGGAAGGATTGAGGGCAGGAGGAGAAGGGGACAATAGAGGATGAGATGGTTGGATGGCATCACCGACTCAATGGACATGGGTTTGGGTAGACTCTGGGAGTTGGTGATGGACAAGGAGGCCTGGCGTGCTGTGGTTCGTGGAGTCACAGAAAGTCGGACACGACTGAGCAATTGAACTGAACTGAAGATTGTGGTGGCCGAATACATATGGAGGAGAGAAGAAAAGAAAAAAATAAAGATTACTCTGTTTTTGGCCTGGGTATCCACACATTGTCAAAAAATGCAGAGGCTGGAAGAAGAAGCAGTTCTGGAATATGAAGCAATAAATTACACTTGGATACACTGAGATGGACAGGAGTCGGGGGCAGTGAGGCAGGCCCGTACTGGAGGGAGTTGAAATGAAAGGTCAGAGACACAGTTTTAAGAAGCAACAAAGATGTGAGATTGGAAGGAGGGAGTGACAAGGGAGTGGATCAGATGGTTAGAGAGGAGACGGTAAGGAGGAGGAGATGGGCCTGACAAGGGAGGAGGCCAAAGAGTAGTAAGAGAGATGGGAGAAAAACAGTGTCACAAAAATCATTTTGGGGTGAAATTTGCAGGAGTGGGTGGATTGCAGTGTTAAATGCTGCAGTGGAAAGACTCTGCGGTCTGGGAAGAAGGAGGTCATTTTTAACCTCATTGAGAGTTCTGTTTCTGCGTGCAGAAGTTAGTAGTCAGGTAGGGAGGAAGATTTGAAATGAGTCAAATATTGAGGTATAAACCTAAGAACGGGTAGAGAGAGATTTGCAGCAAAAGTAAGAGAAGAGGACTAATGAGAACTCTAAGGGTCAACCTGTAGAATGTGCTCAGTTGTGTCCAACTCTGCGATCTCATGGCTATAGTCCGCCAGGCTCCTCTGTCCATGTGATTTCCCAGGCAAGAATACTGGAATGGAGGATAATTATTTGGAGGATAATCTGCTTCACTCAAACTCTACATATTTAAATTCCGATCACATCTATAAAACACCTTCACAGCAATATCTCGGCTGACACATAAACTTAACCACCACATTCGCTAATAGCGAATTAGCTCCCCATGCTTGTGTCCAGGGGCTATGGGCTTCTTTTTTTTAATCACCAAGAAAGAGATTATCTCTGTCCCAGTTTTATAAGAAAGACTCTTGAATTTCACTTAGATTAGACTGATTTAGGTCATGTACCAATATCTGAACTAATCACTGTTAAATGTGATGATTGACTTTAAGACAGTCAAGGCTCATTTCTGCTGGAGGTGTGGTGAGTTAGCGAAGCACACGGACTACATAAAGAAAGGATAGGTAACTAAATGGAAAAAAGATTTACTGATTGAAGAGGGGAAGGGAGATGGATGCTGGATAAACAACCCCAAGTATCCACTATAATGACCAAACACAAAAGAGATGGATACATCCATCATAATGCCAACTCGAATCACTTTTCAGGTCCGCTCATCAGGACATTTTTTGCTCAGAAAAGAGATTCACAGGAAGCCAAACTGTGATCAGATCAGAAAGTTGCTTGGTGAGCATGGAATCCAATTTAATCTAATTCATTTCAAACAAATATTTACTGAATATCTACTAGGCAGGTTGAAATTAATCATCAAGTTACTGTTGGGCTGTGTCTCTAAGTCTGGACATGGGTGCTGAAGACACATTATTAGCAAATGCTTACTCTTTTTGAGTCTATGTTTTAGCCCCCCACTGACATGCCTTGGTAGTAATGTGGTCCTTCTTCAGACTGAATGTAACACAATTGACCAGATTTCAACTTTAGCATATTGCAGTCACCTTGCTTGATTAAGATTTTAAGGCCTCCTCAGTTATCCCTCACACATTTCAAAACCTTAACTAACATCAAGTTGTAGGTGTACTTTTTTGTCCCAAAGAAAGTCCTCCCTGTGATAGTTTTAACCATTAAACTCCCAGCCCATCTCTATGCATGGCATCCAGAGTCATCCTTCTTTTTTAAACAGAATTTGTTCAGAGTAGTTTTAGGTTCACAGCAAAATTGAGTAGAAAGCACAGAGATTCCCCATATTGCCTCTGACTCCATACATGTGTATCCTCCCCCATTAGCAACAGTCTCTACCAGAATGGTATGTTGGTTACAACTGATGAACCTATCCTGACACATCATTATCACTTAAAGTCCATAGGGTACACTTTTGGTGTTGTACATGCTATGGGTTTGGACAAATGTATAATGACATGTATTCACCATAATTGGCTTCCCTGGTGACTCAATGGTAAGGAACTCACTGGCCAATGTAGGAGATGTGGGTTTGATTTCTGGGTCAGAAAGGTCTCCTGGAGAAGGAAATGGCAACCCACTCCAGTATTCTTGACTGGAAAATCCAATGGACCGAGGCACCTGGTGGGCTACAGCCTGCTGCTGCTGCTGCTCAGTCGCTTCAGCCATGTCCAGCTCTGTGCGATCCTGTGGACTGCAGCCTGCCAGGATCCTCTTTCCATGGGATTCTCCAGACAAGAGTACTAGAGTGGGTGCCCTCCTCCAGGGGATCTTCCCAACCCAGGGATTGAACCAGGGTCTCCTGCACTGCAGGCAGATTCTTTACCACTGAGTGACCAGGGAAGCCTTGGGCTACAGTCTATGAGGTCACAAAAGACTCAGACATGACTTAGCGAGTAAACAACAACAACAACATTCACCATAATAGTAGCCTACAGAGTGGTTTCTTTTCTGCCCCAGAAGAAAAGTGGTTTCTTTTCTCCACCTTTTTATCCATCTCCCTAACCCCAATGCATGTCAATTACTAATCTTTTTCCTGTCTCCATAGTTTTGCCTTTTTCAGAACGTCATATGATTGTATCTGATGGTATCTAACCTTTTCAGACTGGCTTCTTTGACTTAGTAATGTGAAAGCTTCCTTCACATTGTTTTAATTGGAGGATAATTACAATATTACGTTAATTTCTGCCATATAGCAACATGAATTTTCCATAGGCATACATATGTCCCCTACCTCCTGAAGCTCCCTCCCACCTCCCACAGCAGCCCACCCCTCTAGGTTGTCACACTGGCTATTTCACATATGGAAATGTACATGTTTCAATGGTTCTGTCTCAGTGCGTCCCACCCTCTCCTTCACCCACTGAGTCCACAAGTCTGTTCTCCATGTCTGCGTCTCCATTGCTGCCCTGCAAATGGGTTTTTTAGTACCATCTTTCTAGATTCCATATATACGCATTAATACACAACATTGTTTTCCTCTTTCTGACTTATTTCACTCTGTATAATAGGCTCTAGTTTCATCCACCTCATCAACTGACTCAAATGTGTTCCTTTTTATGGCAGGAGTAATATTCCTTTGTGCATATGTACCGCTTCTTTACCCATTCATCTGTTGATGGGCATCTAGGTGGCTTCCATGTCCTAGCTACTGTAAACAGTGCTGCAGGAAACACTGTGGTACATGTGTCTTTTTCAGTTATGGATTCCTCCAGGGCATTTACCCAGTAATGGGATTGTTGGGTCATATTGTAGTTTTTATAGTTTTTTTAAAAATAAAATTGTAGTTTTATTCCTAGTATTTTGAGGAGTCTCCATACTGTTCTCCATAGTGGCTGTATCAATTTAGTCATCAAGACAGTATGGTACTGGCAAAAAGAGATAAATTCACACACCTATGGGCATCTTGTCTTTGATGAGGCAAGAATATACAATGGAGAAAAGACAGTCTCTTCAATTAGTGATGCTGGGAAACTGGACAACTACGTGTAAAAGAATGAAACTACAACACCTCCAAACACTACACACAAAAATAAACTCAAAATAGATTAAAAACTGAAATATAAGGCTAGAAACTATGCAGTTCCTAAAGGAAAACATAGGCAGTACACTTTTGACATAAATCACAGCAGGATCCTCTGTGGCCCACCTCCTAGAATAATGAAAATAAAAACAAAAATAAGAAAGTAGGAGGACCTAATTAAACTTAAAAGCTTTTGCACAGTAAAGGAAACTATAAACAAAGTGAAAAGACAACCCTCAGAATAGGAGAAAATAATAGCAAATGAAACAACTGATAGTGGATTAATCTCCAAGATATACAAGCAGCTCATGCAGCTCAATACCACAAAAACAAAACTCAATTAAAAAGTCAGCAGAAGACCTAAACAGACATTTCTCCAAAGAAGA
The DNA here is from genome assembly GCF_042477335.2 of Ovis canadensis. Taxonomy (NCBI): domain Eukaryota; kingdom Metazoa; phylum Chordata; class Mammalia; order Artiodactyla; family Bovidae; genus Ovis; species Ovis canadensis. The sequence goes on from NC_091248.1 coordinate 86,241,765, forward strand.
CATACAGATGGCTAGTAAACACATGAAAAGATGCTCAACGTCACTCATTATTAGAGAAATGCAAATCAAAACTACAATGAGGTATCACCTCACAAAAGTCAGAATGGCCATTATCAAAAAAAAAAAAATCTACAAACAATAAATGCTGAAGAGGGTGTAGAGAAAAGGGAATCCTCCTTCACATTTTTCCATGGCTTGACAGCTCACTGCTTTTCAGTGCTGAATAACGTTCCATTGTCTGGATGTACTACAGTTTATTTATCCATTCACCTTTGGAAGAACCTTTGGTTGCTTTCAGGTTTGGCAATTATGAACAAAACTATAAATATCCATGTTCATGTTTACGTGTGAACATAAATTTACAGCCCCTTTGCACAAATACCAAGAAAGCTATTGCTGGATCATACGGTAAGAGTATGTTTAGTTTTGTAAGAAACTGCCAAAATGTCTTTTAAAGTGGTTGTACCATTTTGCATTGCCACCAGCAAGGAATGAAAGTTCCTATTGCTCCATATCCCTGCTAGCATTTGGTGTCACCTGTACTTTAGATCTTCACCATATAATAGATGCAGGGTGGTATCTCATTGCTATTTTAATTTGCACTACCCTGATTACATATCATATGGAGCCAGAGTGATTCTTTGAAAACAAAATAGATCCTGACATTCTTCTCTGAAAGGCTTTCAATTATTTCCTATTACCCTTGACATAAAATTCAAACATTTGTATACGACTCTGAGGCCGTTCATTTTCTTTTACTTGCTCCTGGCAGCCTGAGCACCCACCTCATTCTTGTGTTGCTTTCTCATCTCTCAGCCTTTGTACATGCTCTTTCCTCTGCCAAGAGCACTGCCTCTTCCGCAATGGTGTAACTCCTACTCATCCTTCAGGAATTGAGTAAGACTTCTCTCAGAGCTCAGTCGGTAAAGAATCTGCCTGCAATGCAGGAGACCTGGGTTTGATTCCTGGGTCGAGAAGATCCTCTGGAGGAGGAAATGGCAACCCACTCCAGTATTCTCACCTGGAGAATCCCACGGACAGAGGAGCCTGGCAGGCGACAGTCCATGGGATTGCAAGAGTTGGACATGACTTAGCGACTAAACTGCCACCACCATCCTTCAGGTTTGTGCTTAACTGTCACTTCCTCCAGGAAACCTTCTTCACTTCCCTATCCTCTCTGGTTGGCTCCTTCTATGGTCTGCTGCTGCTAAGTCATCTCAGTCATGTCCAACTCTGTGCGACCCCATAGACAGCAGCCCACCAGGCTCCCCCATCCCTGGGATTCTCCAGGTGAGAACACTGGAGTGGGTTGCCATTTCCTTCTCCAATGCATGAAAGAGAAAAGTGAAAGTGAAGCTGCTCAGTCGTGCCAACTCTTAGCGACCCCATGGACTGCAGCCTACCAGGCTCCTCCGTCCATGGGATTTTCCAGGCAAGAGTACTGGAGTGGGGTGCCATTGTCTTCTCCTTCTATGTTTTACCCACACCTCGAACATGTTCTATCCCAGCAAACAGCACTTGTTCTGTGGTTTGAGTTCCCCTCTAGACTATAAATCTAGACTATATATCTAGATCTTCTCTTCCCCTGGAGAAGGAAATGGCAACCCACTCCAGTGTTCTTGCCTGGAGAATCTCATGGATGGAGGAGCCTGGTAGGCTACAGTCCACGGGGTCGCAAAGAGTTGGACACGACTGAGTGACTTCACTTTGACTAGACTATAAACTTTTTCAAGGAAGGGTATATATATATTTCTCACATTTATTCCCAGGTATCTGTTAAAAGTGATGAAACTGAGTGAGTGAATTAAGAGATGAGCTACTAATCAGAGCTGATATATTTATTAAATGCCTATTCTGGACAAGGCATTGTTCTAGGCCACTGGGGATATGGAAGCACTGGATTAACTCCTTTGGGTAACCTAGTTCATGAAATGGGATGTCAAAAGCATACAATTCACAAAGAAGAGAGCCTATTGTAAATGCTGAGTGTATCATATACATCAGGATTTCTCAGCCTTAGCATTATGGACATTTTGGACTGGAGAATGTTTTGCAAAGGAGTCCTGTCTTGTGCATTGTTAGGAAATTCAGCAGCAGCCTGGGTCTCTGCCAACTAGATGACAGTAGTACCTCTCTGCTTCTCCTAGTCTCCACATACTGCCAAACATCCCCGGGGCAACACCACCACCCCTGGTGGAGAACCACTAGTGTTGACAACAATGGATTATGGCCTAGAGACTTCAGAGTTGGGCAGAAGCTTGTGACTCACAAAATCCAAGTTTGGACTCTACTGGCAAAAAAGGTGTAAAGGAAGCAAACAAATCTGAAGCCTGAAAGGCTGAAGAATGAAATCAATGGATAATGTGGAAGGAGTGAGTTCAAGAGAAAAGAAATAAGCCAATGTTCAAATCCACTGTGGCTGCTCAGTGGTGGTACCATATTGAGCAAGTCACTTAATTGACTAAATTTCTATTTTACCATCTGTCAAAGTGGGATAGTAATCATATCTATGTTACAGGGGTGGATATGATTAGGTGAGGTAGTGTATTAAAGTGCTTCTTACAATTCTGGGATCAGAGCAAGTACAATGAATGTTAGCTACAGTTATTGGGCTTTGAAAAAATGATGGGAGAGAGACAGAATTAAGTATGGAAATTTCAAAGTTCTAATTAAAAATTGAAATGCTTAGGTTAAAAAATGAAATTAACTTAGTCTAAACAAATCTAAATGAGTTTAACACAGCTTAGTCAATTATTACAGGGAAAATACACTGGCATAAAAATCACATAGCTATAAAAACTGATGTGTGAGAAAAGGGTTTCCAAAATGAATGATGCATTGAATACTTGACTTCTCCTTTCCCAGTTCTGATCTAGAATTTAGATCTGTAGGTTCCAGACATTCCAGGAAACATGCTGTTTGGACTTGCTTTGATTTTCAAGGTAGTTCAACACCTGGTAAATTTCTTAGGATCAGTGAAGCCAGTTAGATAAAGGTTGTGTAATGATGCTGCTGGGGATGCCAATCTTCTGAGTTCTGAGAGGCTGTGCTGGTATCTCAGCATCACTGAGCCTCCCCCAGCCCTTAGCACACATACCTCCTTGCATGAGGTAGCGCTGTAAATGTTTGTGGAATTGAATTCAGTTGCCTTGATGAACTTCAAACAAGACTTCAGGTGACTGCAGGTGACTGAATTAGACCAAACTAGTTCTTCCAACCTCTTGTGGCTCATCACCAATAAGAGAACACATTGCACATCTGCTCTGAAAAAAAAAAAAAAAGGCTCCTGGCTTAGACACAAGTCAGGTTTTGTGCTTCAGTAACAAGGCAATGGCACCCCACTCCAGTATTCTTGCCTGGAAAATCACATGGATGGAGGAGCCTGGTAGGCTGTGGTCCATGGGGTCGCAGGGAGTCAGATACGACTGAGCGACTTCACTTTCACTTTTCACTTTGATGCACTGGAGAAGGAAATGGCAACCCGCTCCAGTGTTCTTGCTTGGAGAATCCCAGGGATGGGATCGCAGCCTGATGGGGTCGCACTGAGTTGGACAGGACTGAAGTGACTTAGCAGCAGCAGCAGCAGCAAGTTAAAAATCCATCTCACAATAGTCCCATGATTCATTTGCTCCCCTGTTTTTATTAAATGAATTTTACAGTTGTGATTTGCATTGTTGCGGGCTATTTCAAGGCAGAACAAAGAATGCCACGATGTGATTACCTACATGCAGGATGGCAAAAACCTACATGCAGAATGGCAAAAACCTACATACAGGATGGCAAAAAGCTACATGCAGGATGGCAAAAACCTACATGCAGGATGGCAAAAACCTACATATAGGATGGCAAAACCCTACACGCAGGATGGCAAAACCCTACACGCAGGATGGCAAAACCCTACACGCAGGATGGCAAAACCCTACACGCAGGATGGCAAAAACCTACATACAGGATGGCAAAAACCTACATGCTGCTGCTGCTGCTGCTGTTGCTAAGCCGCTTCAGTCATGTCTGACTGTGCGACCCCGTAGATGGCAGCCCACTTTTTCCAGGCAAGAGTACTGGAGTGGGTTGCCATTGCCTTCTCCCAAAACCTACATACAGGATGGCAAAAAAGAAAACTTAAAGTCTCGTGTGATGGACTGTGTTTTTAGGATTTGTTTCAAAGAATTGTTGAAATCCTCTCCTCTATAAGGAAGCCAAAAATACTAAGCTGAGATTTTTATCACAGCATTTTTTGAATCAATTCAAACTCTTGTCGATGAGTCAGAAAGTTTCTATTATGGGCTTCATAAAAATTCAATGCAGTCATGTAAACAATGAGGTTATTTTTTTTATGAAAAGCAAATAAATAAATTTTGATGGACTGCTAATTGCCTTGTAGAGGTTGGATAATTTCCTGTTCTAGGATTTCCTGAGGGTGTTTTATCTTTAAGAATGTTATTTTTGAGCAGAATAAATCCATCATATTTTTGAAATTCATAGCTGGAGAGAGGGAGGTTTTCAGAGGTTTCTAATTATGGCACTTGGAATATAGTCATGATAGAACTACTGTATAATTTTTTTCTCAGGGCTTACCACCTGGGCTTTCCGTCCCAGCATAGACTTTGACTTTTCCAGTAACCTAAAAGAACTTTAGAGGCGGAAGTTAACAGCCACTGGTCTTTTTCATTTTTTAGTGAAAAACCCTTGAATCATTTCATAAGTAGCCTGTCTCTCACCAGGAACGTTGATTCCTTCCACTAACAGTGATCAGCTCTGCTCACTTCTGTTCCATCTGCTTCCCAACAATGACAGACAAGATAGTTTGTCTTTTTGGCGTGCTGATGACAGAGACAGGTGACAATGAACACCGGCCTCAGGATGCTTTATCACTGAGATTTTGAAATTGGTAAGCTCTGATTTGCTCCAGAGGGAAACAAAATCTGTAGAGGTTGCTCTGGACTAAGATGAAAGTTTTCAGCTTCCACTGGTGCTCTCTTGGAGGAAGTCACTCATTTGGGTGGGAGGCTGCTAGGAAAGAGAATTGGAAGTTAGAAGTGAAAAAGTATTTAATACAGATGGTTTCATTAAAAACATAGAACATTCTGACAGGACACAAGGTATAGAGAACTCAGTTTCCGATGAGCATGTCTCCAGGGGATAAACAGATCCTGACACATGGGAGGCAGCCAGTAAATATTTGTTGAATGAATAAATACATGAATGAGTAGCTGAACTGGACTGAGGCAAAATTCATGGGGCTCGGCTATCCTTAACTGTAAAGTCAGGATGCACCAGTATGCTACAACAAGTTATGAAATATATAGCAAATAATTGGCTAATAATTGTAAACTATGTGAGCTCTGGATTAATTTTTCTTTCTTTAAAAAACACTATAAATGGAGTTGGTTTAAGTTTATGTCTATAATGATGTTGCTCCATTCTTTTCCATTCTAATATGATTTCTTTTGATAGTTAAATGATATGCTGTTATAGTTGTTCTTACAAATGACTGTGGAATTCTGATCATAGATACTTACACTTATTTTTAAATTTTACCCAGGAATAAATTTTCAACAAGCAAGAAAGCAAGGGTAGATGAAGGGCATACATAAAGCACATCTATGTCTGCATTGCAGGAGAGCAAAAATGATGCTCTGAACATATCTATTAATGACACAAGAGTTATGGTCTCTGAAACAGAACAGTGATGCAAGTAGAATTTACAAAAACATTATTCATATTAATAACATTAAATTGTATTTTTTATTTTCTATTTTAATAATGTCCTTATATTTATTCTTTAATGATATTCACAAATTTTATTAACTTGGAAGGGGAAGTCTAGAGAAAAATCAGGTCTTAAAAAATGTTTAATTAAACAGATTAATTGTATTTATTATCGAAAATCTTTAAGTGACAGATTTCATTACTCATATATAAGTACCTAATAGATGCCATGAGAAAAATAAAAGTGTGTGGAACAATTTATTTCACTCTAAAATTAAGGGGGGTGGTGTCAAAAAATGAGGATAACATAAAATGCTCTATGTTTTATATGCATCATATTATGTCTGCCAGAATGAAAAAAATAAGGTTAAGGGCTTCTGGGAGGCAATAAAGTCTAGTAGTTAAGAGCACAGGTTTTGGTGCAAGACTGCATGGATTATTTGTTTACTGAAGTATAATTGACATAATTATTAGTTTTAGGTGTGCTGCCTAGTGATTTGATATTTTTATACATTACAAATGATCACTGAGATAAGGCTAGTTAACATCTGTCACAAACAGTTATTTACTATATTCCTAAGATGGACATTATATCCCCATGACTTATTTATAATTGGAAGTTTGTACCTCTTAACCTCCCTCATCTATTTCTCCCATCTTCCACACTACTTTCCCTCTGATAGCTACCAGTTTGTTCTCTGTATCTGGGTCTGTTTTTTTTTCTTTTATTTTTTAGATTCCACATATAAGTGTCTTTCTCTGTTTGACTTATTTAACCGAGCATAACACACTCTAAGTTCATCCACATTGATACAAAAGGCAAGATTTTATTCATTTTTATGGCAGAGTAATATTCCATTGTGTGGATGTATGTACATGTATCTATCTATCTAATTTTAATTTTTGCCATTTTAACTGTAATTTATCTTGGTGTGGATCTCTTTGGGTTCATCTTTTTGAGACTCTGTTTCCTGGACGGTTTCCCAGGTAGCTCAGTGGTAAAGGATCTTCCTGCCAGGGCAAGTGATGAGGGTTTGATCCCTGCATCAGGAAGATACCCTGAAGAAGGAAATGGCAACCCACTCCAGAATTCTTGCCAGGAAAATTCCAAGGACAGAGGAGCCTTGTAGGCCACAGTAGTCCATGGGATCACAAAAGATCTGGACATGACTGAGCAACAACACATGCTTCTTGGAACCAGATGTCAGTTTCCCTTCCCATGTTAGGGAAGGTTTCAGCTATTATTTCTTCAAATAAGTTTGCTGTCCCTCTTTCTCTTTTCCTTCTGGGACCTCTATAATACAAATGTTAGTATGCTTGATGTCCCAGGGGTCTCTTCAACAGTTCTCATTTTTTAAAATATCTTTTTTCTTGGAAAAAAAAAAAAGTATTGTTTTCCACTATTCTGTCTTCCAGTTTGGTGATCTGTTCATCTGTATCCTCTGATCTATTATTGATTCTGCCTAGTGTATTTTTAATTTCAGTTACTGTATTCTCAGCTCTGTTCTTCTTTATATTTTTTAACTCTTTGTTGAACTTCTCACTGTGTTCACCCATTCTTCTCCTGAATTCACTGAGCATATTTATGATCATTACCATTAACTCTTAATTGGGTAGATTGTTAATCTCCAATTTGCTTAGTTCTTCCTCTGGGGTCTTGAATTGTTCCTTCATTTGGAGCATGCATCTGTGTTTGTTTCAGGAAGTATCAGGAAGGTTGATTATGTTTCCTGATCTTGGAAGAGTGACTTACATAGCAGATGTCCAGTGGGGTCCAAGAGCACATTTCCCTCTGGTCCCCAGAGCTGAATATTCTAAGGGTACCCAATGTGGGCTGCATGGATCCTTGTGTTGCAGTTGGTCTGACTACTGTGGGCATGCTGGGGTGCCAGCCCAGTGGGCTGGCCCCTGGTCCAGTTGGCTGCCAAGCCCTGTCTAGTGTGGTGGCCCCTGGCCCATTGATGTGTGAGGCTGGGTTCTGGCTGATCAAGCAATTTGGGGGATCCTGGGGTTGGAGTTGGCCCATTGGTGGCCAGGGATGAGTCCTAAGGTGAATGGCCATGGGGCCCAAAGAGACCTGGGACTGTGTAAGCCTGATGATGGGGAGGGCTAGTTCCTGGCACAGCTGGCTGCATAGCTCAGGGGGCCCTAGGGTAGCCCTCACCTGCTTGTGGACTGGAATGGGTCCCAGTGTGGCTGCCTGGGGATTCAGGGGGTCCCAGGGCTGGTACTGGCCTGCTGGTGCAGGTAAGCCCCTGGTGCTAATATGCTAGAAGGAGGACTCCAAAATGGCACTTAACAGACCCAGTGTCCTTGTGGCAAAGTGAGCTCCCCAGTATGGCTTTGCCAGTGTCTGTGTCCCCAGGGGTGTCTCAGTTACCTCCTGCCTCTCCTGGGGGGCTCCTCAACATCAGCAAAATAGTCTAATCAGCCTCCTTTCAAATTGCTGCCTTTGTTCTGGGACTCAAAGGATGTGTGACTTTGCAACACCCTTTAAGAGCGAGTCTCATACCCCTCCAGTTCTCCTGTATGCAAACCCTACTGATCTTCAAAGACAGACATCCTGGGAGCTCACGTTCCCAATGCAAGACCCTTGTGTTGAGGAGCCTGATGTGAGACCCAGACCTCTTCCTCCTTGGAAAGAACCTCTGCAATTGTGACTGTCCTCCTGTTTGTGGGTCACCTCCCTAGGGGTGTGGGTCTTGGCCGCACCACACCTCTGTCTCACTGTGGTTTCTTCTTTATATCTTTAGTTGTGGAAAGATCTTTTCTGCTAGTCTTCTGGTCTCTCTTATAGATAGTTGCTCTGCAAATAGCGTAATTTTGATGTGCCGTGGGAGAGGGCCTTCCTACTCTGTCATCTTGGCCATGCCTAGAGACGACAAGGGTTGAAATTCTGTCTATGTCACTTGCTAGTGGTGTGAACTTGGGAAAGTAACACATCTCTGTTACCTGGTTTCTGTATCTGTAAAGTGGAATTAAGAATATACCAATACATTCAAAGCATTTGGAATACATGTGGCATGTAGCAGGCTTTCAGAAAATACAAACGATTATGACGTAATTCAAATCTCTATCACTTGGTGTTCATTTGGTGATCTTTATTTTAGACCTAAAAAAAGGTCCCAGGCTTTTATTAAAAACATGTGGCAACAAAAATCATTTTACAACTCAAAATATTTCCGACCTAGACTCTGTTATATGGGGCCTGTGTGTCTATTCAGCTCCATGGGTGTGTGTTTTTGATAGCAAGTGCAAATCGTAAACCTCCTCACTCCATGAATCTCTCTCTCTCTCTCTCTCTCTTTTTTTGCTGTAGGACTGAATTAAGTATTGCAGTTCTCCAGTGAAAAGAATGGAACAGCATGCTTTCCCCTCAACTCTTTTTCTCTTAAAAGGATTCTGAATGCCTCACTTTCATCCCTGTGGGAGCATCAAATTCCTGGCAAATTAAGAAAAAAAGAATTATGTTCATGGTTTCTTATTACCTAGCCAAATTGGGTTTAATTTTCTGTTGGCAAGAATAGTGGTCCCAAGAGATGGCACACCTTACTATGTGTGAACTGAATACAGAATGGGGGGGGATTGTTTTCGCCTTGGGAGTTTTAAGCACTCAGGATAGCATTTGAAAAGACAAACAATTCAGCAAGTGTCTTGACAAAGATGGAATAGCCACGTGAGGGAAATCTTCTTCCACTTCAGACAGACGCCAAGATGAACTTGAGATCAGTGGGTCTCACACAATGACAGTGAGTGCTGTGCACAGACGTTGATCCTGTCTAGGACTGCTCCCCGCTGGGGTGTGGTGCCTTGGTGGGCACACATTTCTCCAGCTCTCCAAGGAGCCAGTGTTTAGCAGGAGAAGGAGGAAGAGTGGTGAGGAAACCCCCACAGCATCCTAAAGTTTGGTTCATCTTGAGCCTATCTCACATCCATTTGCAAACTAAAACATTTTACCCAGAAGGGGATTTTTGTGTTGCTAGGATTGTTATTTCTCTGATTGCTTGGTGTAACGATCCCAAAATCAATATGCCCTGAGCTGAGTTGTGTAAACATAAGAGCATGAGGCAGGCTGCCAATGTTTCCCTTTCTGGAGGTGATGTCAGCGTCCAGCCCTACACAGCCCCTCCTCAGCCCCACATTTGTATTCTGCGTTCATCTTGCCCAATACCAGCTGAGCCGTGTTCTGCAAACTAGATTGTACTCACAGACACATGCGAACCCACCTTCAGTGGATACAGAATATAACTGCTTCTTATTTTGAGAGCCCTGCCTCAAGTCTGCTGATCGCAGGATAGGTTTGGCCATAGCCACGGAAGATGTGAATGAAGATGTTCATTTTTAAGTGCATCTGATCATTTCCCTTTGACAGAGCTGTCAGCAGAGGGTCTATTTTGAAGTCATCCCTGGAAAGGACCTCGGCCACCCGGTCTTTGCTCTAACCTGCCTCTTGAGCCTGCAGCAAAGTGATTTGAAGCTTATCATGCAGTTTCCCTTTGTCCCACAGACCTGGCTGGCTGTTAAATAGAAATTCTTCATCTAGCCAGCCTACTTACAAACAGCACCTTTTTAAAAACTCTACCTGAGGTCTTATTCTCACCAGAACTTTCAGAAACCAACATTGTTTATATTTAAACTTGTATGAATCTCTCTATTAGGCAAGTCTTCACTCTTTCCTCATTAATATTAAATATTGTTAGTCTATTTCCAAAACTGAGTACCATCTAAAGCCATTCAGATGTGATTATTTAGATCTTAAACTCTGAGACACATACACTAGCAGAACCCTGAGCCCAAAGGGTCCCTGCTCAGATAGGAGCTCTCCACTGGGAAGTCAGCCTCTTCTGAACCACGCTGCCTGCCTGGCAGAAATGCAAGGATGTCAGTCCACACTTCGAAATGCTGCTCTCATCATTATACCGCAATATCTCCTTTATCTGTCAAGGCACCTTGGCACATAAAGGAAGAAGATATTTCCAGTTCAACCTAGTCCTAGGATGAAATATTTTCATCCTAAGAAACGATGCACTCTGGGGGCTTGCCATCATAGTTGGTATCTGTACTTAAATACTTAGCACAGAATACAAGTACGTATGGTTTAATCTTCTGGTATGATTACTAGACATTTCTCATGTCCTGGGTCTTTAATAGGTTTCATAAAGTATAGTAGTACAGACAAACGTAGTACAGTTCAGTTCAGTTCAGTCGCTCAGTCGTGTCCGACTCTTTGCGACCCCATGAATCGCAGCATGCCAGGCCTCTCTGTCCATCACCAACTCCCAGAGTTCACTCAGACTCATATCCATCGAGTCAGTGATACCATCCAACCATCTCATCCTCTGTCGTCCCCTTCTCCTTCTGCCCCCAATCCCTCCTAGCATCAGAGTCTTTTCCAATGAGTCAACACTTCGCATGAGGTGGCCAAAGTACTGGAGCTTCAGCTTTAGCATCATTCCTTCCAAAGAAATCCTAGGGCTGATCTCCTTCAGAATGGACTGGTTGGATTTCCTTGCAGTCCAAGGGACTCTCAAGAGTCTTCTCCAACACCACAGTTCAAAAGCATCAATTCTTCGGGGCTCAGCCTTCTTTAAAGTCTAAATCTCACATCCATACATGACCACAGAAAAAACCATAGCCTTGACTAGACAGACCTTTGTTGGCAAAGTCATGTCTCTGCTTTTCAATATCCTATCTAGGTTGGTCATAACTTTTCTTCCAAGGAGTAAGTGTCTTTTAATTTCATGGCTGCAGTCACCATCTGCAGTGATTTTGGAGCCAAAAAAGATAAAGTCTGACACTGTTTCCACTGTTTCCCCATCTATTTCCCATGAAGTGATGGGACTGGATGCCATGATCTTCGTTTTCTGAATGTTGAGCTTTAAGCCAACTTTTTCACTCTCCACTTTCACTTTCATCAAGAGGCTTTTTAGTTCCTCTTCATTTTCTGCCATAAGGGTGGTGTCATCTGCATATCTGAGGTTATTGATATTTCTCCCAGCAATCTTGATTCCAGCTTGTGCTTCTTTCAGCCCAGCGTTTCTCATCGTGTACTCTGCATAGAAGTTAAATAAGCAGGGTGACAATATACAGCCTTGACATACTCCTTTTCCTATTTGGAACCAGTCTGTTGTTCCATGTCCAGTTCTAACTGTTGCTTCCTGACCTGCATATAGATTTCTCAAGAGGCAGGTCAGGTGGTTTGGTACTCCCGTCTATTTCAGAATTTTCCACAGTTTCTTGTGATCCACACAGTCAAAGGCTTTGGCATAGTCAATAAAGCAGAAATAGATGTTTTTCTGGAACTCTCTTGCTTTTTCGATGATCCAGTGGATGTTGGCAATTTGGTCTCTGGTTCCTCTGCCTCTTTTAAAACCAGCTTGAACATCTGGAAGTCCACGGTTCATGTATTGCAGAAGCCTGGCTTGGAGAATTTTGAGAATTATTTTACTAGCATGTGAGATGAGTGCAATTGTGCAGTAGTTTGAGCATTCTTTGGCATTGCCTTCCTTTGGGATTGGAATGAAAACTGACCTTTTCCAGTCCTGTGGCCACTGCTGAGTTTTCCAAATTTGCTGGCATGTTGAGTGTAGCCCTTTCATAGCATCGTCTTTCAGGATTTGAAACAGCTCAGCTGGAATTCAATCACCTCCACTAGCTTTGTTCATAGTGATGCTTTCTAAGGCCCACTTGACTTCACATTCCAGGAGTCTAGGTGAGTGATCACACCATTGTGATTGTCTGAGTCGTGAAGCTCTTTTTTGTACAGTTCTTCTGTGTATTCTTGCCACCTCTTCTTAATATCTTCTGCTTCTGTTAGGTCCAGACCATTTCTGTCCTTTATTGAGCCCGTCTTTGCAGGAAATATTCCCTTGGTGTCTCTAATTTTCTTGAAGCGATCTCTAGTCTTTCCCATTCTGTTATTTTCCTCTATTTCTTTGCATTGATCACTGAAGAAGGCTTTCTTATCTCTTCTTGCTATTCTTTGGAACTCTGCATTCAGATGCTTATATCTTTCCTTTTCTCCTTTGCTTTTCGCTTCTCTTCTTTTCACAGCTATTTGTAAGGCCTCCCCAGACAGCCATTTTGCTTTTTTGCATTTCTTTTCCATGGGGATGGTCTTGATCCCTGTCTACTGTACAATGTCACAAACCTCATTCCATAGTTCACCAGGCACTCTATCTATCAGATCTAGTCCCTTAAATCTATTTCTCATTTTCACTGTATAATCATAAGGGATTTGATTCAGGTCATACCTAAACAGTCTAGTGGTTTTCCCCACTTTCTTTATTTTCAGTCTGAATTTGGCAATAAGGAGTTCATGATCTGAGCCACAGTCAGCTCCTGGTCTTGTTTTTGTTGACTGTATAGAGCTTCTCCATCTTTGGCTGCAAAGAATATAATCAATCTGATTTCAGTATTGACCATCTGGTGATGTCCATGTGTAGAGTCTTCTCTTGTGTTGTTGGAAGAGGGTGTTTGCTATGACCAGTGCATTTTCTTGGCAAAACTCTATTAGTCTTTGCCCTGTCATTCTGTATTCCAAGGCCAAATTTGCCTGTTACTCCAGGTGTTTCTTGACTTCCTACTTTTGCATTCCCGTCCCCTATAATGAAAAGGACACAGTTGCCAACAAAGAAAAATTGGTTCAATTCTATATGCACACTTCTATTACATTCATGTGGAGGTTATGTCTCTTTTACTTTGCCACGAAATGGAATGACTCCCACACAATATTACATCTAAAAGTTTAAGAAGCTAATAACCTGTTTCCATACCAGTGTGTTTTAGAATGATGAGCCAGGCAAAGGATAAAATTGGGCCAGCCGCAGACTAGCTTCTAAATAATAAGTGATGTTTTATGAATTGCTTTCTACAAGAAAGGCCAAAAGAAGATGTATTCATAGTCTACATAAGAAGATAGGTCTTGAGTTTTGTATATTTTAAGATGTCCAAATGTATTTTAGAATAGGTGGCTTTACTGAAAAACAATCTGAGTCCTGGATGGGCTGAAGAGAGAGCTACCGAGTTAAGGTATCAAAGATCCAATTGTTTGGCACACACACAAAAATATTGCAAAAATTAATCCATTTGTGAGTTTTACGCAGAGTATTTAAGAGACTTAGGGGAAAAAAAAACTGACCCGGGGCTTGTTTCTTCCTTCCTTTTTCCTCCCTTTGTGATCTGTGTAAGCTGAAAATAAGATAGAGACGCACACAGCCTGACAGCAAGGAAGTCATTTGTGTTTGTTCTCTTGCCTCGGGTACTGCTAAAGGAACATTCTGGAATTAGCCTACTGGTGCTAAGGTGGGCTCCAGCTGGATTCAGATGTCTTAGCTTATATAACCTGCCTGCTGGAAGGTTCACGTGTAATGGACACTTTCCTTTTAACAGTGCCATTGCTTCTCCCTTTCCCAACCCTTCACTACCTCCCCCAGCGAATTTCCAAGTACTTTTAAGACCCATAAGAGATGAAGGGCTATATAAGAGAATAAAGTCCTCAACAGAGAGGGAGGCAGTATAATCCACTGAGCCTCCGAATTTAGAAGCTTATATCATAATTATGGCTCTGACAATGACTTTCTGTGAAAAGTGAAGAAAGGAACTCAATTTTCTTTCTATTCTCTCTCTAACCTGAAAGCAAGGGCTAAATTGGATCAGAAGTTCTATCAAATACTGTGTGACCGCTAATGAATGGCACTTTGACATTTGATATTACTTCCACAATATTAATCATAAGTCTGGATTTAATGGTGTGCAAGAGGATGAAACTGAGGGAATATGCCCCTGTGACAGCTTAGGAAAAGGCAATCTGTAGGGAAAGCATATCCAGAGTGTCCCCCAGAATAGGGTTGCCAGAAACTAAATATACCAGGATGCCCTGTTAGGTTTCACATACTGACAAATACTTTCTTAGCATAAGTATATCCCAAACATTGCAGGGAACATACTTAACCTAAAAACAATTATTTGTTGTTTATCTGAGATTCAAATTTAACTGGGTGTACTGTGATTTTATTTGCTAAATTTGGCAAGCCTAATCTAAAATGGGGTTTGATCCAAAGGGGGCAGTAGGAGGAAGGAGTTAAGAGCCCAGGGGCTCTTTAATCGGAGGGTTATTCTGAGTTGGGAAGTCTGAAGTCAGGGTTAGCAATGAGATCCTAGGACAATTGGGATAATCCAGGCCTTGGTGTCTATGTCATGCTTTCAAAACAATGCCAGATTCTACCACTCGTCCCTCTGACCCCTCTGCCTTTTCTCTCCTCTTGTAGCCCTACCTAGAAAACAAACTGAACTCCTTCTTGGAGGAATTATCAATTCATTCATCACTCCACAGATACTGAATATCTATTATATGTTAAACACTGTTCATTTCTAATGAGTAGGTACAGGCTATGGCCTCTGCCTTCAAGCCCAGTCAGGGGAGACCAAGGTCAAGTTTACCCTTGCTGCTGGAGCTCTAAACCTGTCTCCTGGATTCAAAACCCCAACCCACACTTTTCTTTTTTTCTATCTGTGTGTGTGCTCAACCCACACACAGGATTTTAGCCCACCAGGCTACTCTGCCAATGGGATTTCCCAGGCAAGAATACTGGAGTGAGTTGCCATTTCCTCCTCCAGTGAATCTTCCCAACTCAGGGATCAAACCCAAGTCTCCTGCATTGTAGGTGGATTCTTCACTGCTGAGCTACCAGGGAAGCCCAATTTGGGGATGTTAGTGGTAAAGAACCTGCCTATCAATGCAGGAGACTCAAGAGATGCAGGTTCAGTCCCTGGGGAGGGGGAAGATCCCCTGGAGGAGGGCATGGCAACCCACTCCAGTATTTTTGCCTGAAGAATCCCATGGACAGAGGAGCCTGGTGGGCTATGGTCCATAGAGTCACAAAGAGTCAGACACGACTGAAGCTACTTAGCACGCACTCATGCGTGTACAAATTGGGCTCTACAGATACAAGAGAAATGAAAAGAAATACAATGTAGTTCTTGAATGCAGGGATCTAATGGCAAAAATGAGACCCTTATGTCAACAACTATAATAAAACGTGAAATATGATAAGAACAGTAAAGGGGATGGAGTCGGGGTGGGGACTTAGACGAGCCATCATGTCAGTTGGGGGAACAGGAAAGTTTCCTATAGGAATTTGAGTTGGCTTACAGAATGCTGAGATATTCTCCTATAACTCTGGACTTTGAATCATATAATCACAGAATCCTGGATTTAGAGGTGTCTTCAGGAGTCCATGAAGCTGAAAATTCTCTAGCCCCATCTGGGTTTTGTTTGAGTTCTTTCCCTATTTTCCTAAGAAGTCCATTCCACTGTTGGAAAACTCATTATTAAAAATAACATTTCAAAAAAAGCTACCTCTCAGCTCTTCTCATTGATTCTACATCTGCTGTTTACCCTCCTCACCACTTTCATCAAATACGTGAAGGAAGATATAAAATAGAAACATACTAATTTTCCCCATGACAGAAGTATAGAAGTGAGAGCAAACACTACAAATGAAAGAGAAAATTCAAAGCTAACAAGGTGAGATGTAATTGCAATGCATGTAAAATCCTGCATTTAGATTCAAAACATCAGCTAGTGAATAGGCGAGAACTCGCTTGGTAGGAGTTCCTGTGAAAAAGTCCTGAGAGTTGAAATTAACTCTTAACCTAACACGAGCCGACAATGTGATGTGACAGAGAAAAAAGCTAGTTGTCTTAGCCCACACATCTAGGACAGTGTCAAGGTCACAGAAGTAATAGCACCGATATATTTATATTGCCTTGATCAGGTTATATTTGTATGGCATGTTCAATTTTGTATGCTATATTTTAAGAGGTTTCTTGATACAAACATTATTATCCTCATACCTGTCAGGAGGGACACACATGTCATAAACTTCAATACAGAAAACCTTTTTTTCACCCCTTTATGTCTCTTAAGAATACTTTTTCAAAGTTTAGAATTGACTGATCAAATTGGAATTTTGGGAAAGGGACGCATGTGGCACTAGACTCTACCCAAGCCTCACCTGCAAGTGGAGGATGCTAGGCTAAGAGCATGATGGGCTAGTGGGTATGAGAGGGGTACTGGTCAGAAGAGAATCATAGCCTCTGTCTGGAAACCAGAGAAAGATCTGGGCTGCTCTGCTTACCGTTGGCTTATTCAAATGCCGCAAAGTGGGTGTCTAGGCAACTGGGCTTCCCAGCGGACGGCGATCCTTTGAGGAGGGATTTAGGAAACACTCAGAGCTGCCTCAGTTGGAAAAGCAAGGCTGTGTATCAGGTAATTCGTCTGCTGGACTCCCTGCAATGGTAGTGATCAGGTCTATCCCTACCCTAGTACCTGCCCTGGGCTCCTGGGCTCAGGATCAGCTTGTATCACCTGCTGCCCCAGTAGATCTGTGCCACCATTAGGAGAGAGCACCACTCTGTTAGCCTGGGATTTCAAGGCAAATCCCCAGGATGGTTATGGATCACCAGGTGGAAACCTGTGCTGGGCCTGAGCCAAGCTTGTCATACAACTTTTAAATATTTAGACATATAGTGAATGGCCTTCATTTATATTTGATTACTCAGCCTGTGTCAGGATACAGACAAATGCCCCTAGTTTAGAGGAAGAAAACTCTATTAGGGTTATACTAATTTCCCCATATATCCCTAACCACCTGTCTTTTTTTTTTTTGGTTAAAGAAATGAGTCAGTAACCGCTCAATGAATGTTCATTTTTTACTCTTCAAATTCTCTTTTCCCATCTTCCAAGCACAATTGGAAATATCAGCATTTTCTACAAGATTCACTTTGACCTGAGCTTTGAGATCCTATTCATGCAGCACCTTCTGCATTCGGCCTTGATTCTAAGCTCTTCTTCCATTTTGTACATGCTTTCTAAAAATAAGGACTTCCCCCAGTATTCTTTGATGTTCACAGTGTTTTTTATAGATGTTTCTTCCTTCCTTTCTCTTTCGGATTGCTTGTGTTTATGTTTATGTACATGTGTGTGTGTGCGTGTGCACACACGTGAGAGAGTGAGAGAGAAATTCAGGCAGAATTCTCTTTCTTCCACTATTTGTTAAACCTATTATTCCTTTCCTGAGTTTCATCATAAAATTTTCATACCTATCTTTTCTCTAGCTACTTTGAAAACAACTTAAAAGATCAGAGACTATATTTGAGTATGCTTCCGTTCTCCTTTGTATTGAAATTCTTTGATTTTTGGTTGTAGGAATAGACGCTGAAGCAAGTAAAAAGGGTTTATTGAAAGGATACTGGGGTGAGGCCGCATAGACTTAGTGGAAGGAGGGTAGCCTCAGATGTTGGGAAGAGCAGTACCCGGGCCAGTTCCAGGAATTTGAGAAATGCTTGGGTTATTGAATGACCTGGCTTCAGCTGCCTATCTGTGTGCCCTTGCTCCACATGCCATGTCCCTAGAGTAAGGCTGCCTGACCAGTATGATCAAGATGTGATTGACAGTCCCAACAAAACCTCGTGGGTGGAGACAGGGCAGGTCCCTAAAGGAAGAAAACGTGGGAGAGAAATCCACATACCCCATTTTCTTAGCAATGTTTCTGAGTCTCCTTTGTTTCCATATTGTCAATTTGTTTAGATAGAGGGCTAGAAAAATACATTTCTTTCATCGGTGCTTGTTATCTTGTTTAAACTCTGCCTGCTTAAACCTTTAAGATTTACTTAAGGAGAGGAATAGGAAGAATGGGTAAAAGAACTAGTTTTTGTGGGTGGGAAGGGAAAGATGGTGAATTTGAGTCTGGATTTGTTTGAAGTACCAGCGGGGCAGGCAGGGAGTGCTGTCCAACACCTAATTGGAAACATGAGCCTGGAGTCCACAATAAAAATTAGACAAAGAACATAGATTTGGAAGACAGTCATTTAATATTTTAATTAGATATCCTAGAAGCAATTATTAAATACCTCCTACATATCTCTGTTGAGGGCTAGGGTTAAAAAGTTGAATAATTTAAAGCAGCAAGTCTTAACTTATTGTCTTCAGGAGACAATGGATTAGTATGAGCCAATAACTGTGATCTTACGTCCATTAGGGCAATGTTTGAGGTTTACCGAGGGTGCCATGAAAATAAAAAGAAAGAGCACTTAAAGTGGCTCCAGATTCTTTGCTTGGCGGTCACCTGCATTAAAAGGATCTGTTCCTCTTTCTTAGGCTGCTGTGGTCATTATAACTGGCCCCTGTCCTTGGACCCACCCTCTGCCTCTGTCCTGTGAGGTTTCCCCAAGGTAGATTCCTCACTGGCCTAAACCATTCTGTAGCCTCCTACAGTCTGGCATTGACAGTAAAATAACATCGGGGTAGACATTTTGACTACATGTGAATAACTGATGATATTAAAAACATTCCATTAAAAATATATTAAAGATATGCAGCTATCAGTTCAGTTCAGTTCAGTTCAGTCTCTCAGTCGTGTTCGACTGTTTGCGACCCCATGAATCGCAGCACGCCAGGCCTCCCTGTCCATCACCAACTCCTGGAGTTCACTCAAACTCACATCCATTGAGTCAGTGATGCCATCCAGCCATCTCATCCTCTGTCATCCCCTTCTCCTCCTGCCTCCAATCCCTCCCAGCATCAGAGTCTTTTCCAGTGAGTCAACTCTTTGCATGAGGTGGCCAAAGTACTGGAGCTTCAGCTTTATCATCATTCCCTCCAAAGAACACCCAGGGCTGATCTCCCTCAGAATAGACTGGTTGGATCTCCTTGCAGTCCAAGGGACTCTCAAGAGTCTTCTCCAGCACCACAGTTCAAAAGCATCAATTCTTCAGCGCTCAGCTTTCTTCACAGTCCAACTCTCACATCCATACATGACCACAGGAAAAACCATAGCCTTGACCAGACGGATGGACACTATAGTCCCCTTAAAACTTCCACGCATTATCTATTATTTTAAATGCTTTTGTAATTTTCTCAGTATTCCTTAGCCAACCCTTTCTTTGTCAGTCCAATCAACTGCTGTAGCAGCAAAGGCACACTTGAAAAGACAAAACGACCTTTCAGTCATCCAACTAAAATGACCATTTTACTTGCACTGTGCAACTTCATTAGGGACCTGCAAGAGATGACCTAGAAGAGAAATAATTCAGAATCCATCTTCAATTTTCTCAGCTACCAAATCCCTTTGAATGCATATTTGTTCATTAGTTTTAAACACTTGTTCTGAACACAGAGTACACCATGATGTTTCTGCAAGCAGTGCTGACATCCTTTTTAGTCCTAATGCTTAATATGCATTACTTTTTTTCCTTTTAATTACATTGTATAAAAGTTTTCTACATAGCAGCCTTAAAAGATGTTAATGGATATTGTATAATAATAGTCTCCTTTTTTCAATTATATAAAGTACCCTTTTCTTGGCCTTAATACTTTATTATCTTTTTACAGAATACTTGATGTTTTTTTTAAATATTTATGCATAAAAGCTTATTTATCAACTTTTGGGAGAAATTTCAGTGTCAAAGCTCATGTAACAAGTTAAGATGTTAAAGTTAAGCCAGCAACTATAAAGGCAATTTTTAACTTCCTATCTTTCCTATCTTTATCTAGTCTACCATTTACAGGGAGACTTGACACTTACATGTGACAGCAAGAGTTGGGAAAAGAATCAAGGCGTGATGCTGGCTCAGAAACCACCAGTCCACAGCTGACAAAGGTCCCCAGGAGAGCAAGCTATGCTGACCGCCCTCCAGGCACTGTAGCATCACCACCAGTGAGGCAACGTGGCTTCACACACATCGCTCCTTCACTCTGGTTTCCATGCTCACCAGCACAGGTGTCTCAGACTCTAAGGTGTTCTTGGGCCACAGACTTCCTGTACCATGCTTTCCCCTATAACTCAATTGCTTTTCCATGGGCTTCCAATATTTGTTCCCTTCTTAGACACCCAAATTCCGTCTAAGTTTCTTTCTTCTGTGAACCTAAGACTGTCTTAGTTATAGAATTTCCTTTTTATCAGGACTTCTCTCTCAGAACTTTTATGATATAGATTTATTTTTTCAACTGAAGTATAGTAGATATACAACATAAGTTACAGGTGCACAACATAGTGAGATTCACCATTTTTAAAGGTTACTCTGTTCAGAAAGGAAGTGACAGTTAGAACTGGACATGGAACAGCAGACTGGTTCCAAATAGGAAAAGGAGTACATCAAGGCTGTATATTGTCACCCTGCTTATTTAACTTCTATGCAGAGTACATCATGAGAAATGCTGGGCTGGAAGAAGAACAAGCTGGAATCAAGATTGCTGGGAGAAATATCAATAACCTCAGATATGCAGATGACACCACCCTTATGGCAGAAAGCAAAAAAGAACTAAAGAGCCTCTTGATGAAAGTGAAAGTGGAGAGTGAAAAAGTTGGCTTAAAGTTCAACATTCAGAAAACTAAGATCATAGCATCTAGTCCCATTACTTCATGGGAAATAGATGGGAAAACAGTGGAAACAGTAAGAGACTTTATTTTGGAGCTTCAAAATCACTGCAGATGGTGACTACAGCCATGAAATTAAAAGATGCTTACTCCTTGGAAGGAAAGTTATGATCAACCTAGACAGCATATTAAAAAGCAGAGACATGACTTTGCCAACAAAGGTCCATCTAGTCAAGGCTTGGAGAAGGCAATGTAACCCCACTCCAGTACTCTTGCCTGGAAAATACCATGGACGGAGGAGCCTGGTAGGCTCCAGTCTATGGGGTCGCTAAGAGTTGGGCACGACTGAGCGACTTCACTTTCATTTTTCACTTTCATGCATTGGAGAAGGAAATGGCAATCCACTCCACTGTTCTTGCCTGGAGAATCCCAGGGACAGAGGAGCCTAGTGAGCCACCGTCTATGGGGTCGCACAGAGTCGGACATGACTGAAGCAACTTAGCAGCAGCAGCAGCAGCAGCAGCAGCAGTCAAGGCTATGGTTTTTCCAGTAGTCATGTATGGATGTGAGAGTTGGACTATAAAGAAAGCTGAGCACCAAAGAATTGACCGAAGAATTGATGTTTTGAACTGTGGTGCTGGAGAACACTCTTGAGAGTCCCTTGGACAGCAAGGAGATCCAACCAGTCCATCCTAAAGGAAATCAGTACTGAATATTCATTGGAAGGACTGATGTTTAAGCTAAAACTCCAATACTCTGGCCACCTGATGCAAAGAACTGACTCATTTGAAAAGACCCTGGTGCTGGGAAAGATTGAAGGTGGGAGGAGAAGTGGATGAAGAGGATGAGATGGTTGGATGGCATCACCAACTCAATGGACATGAGTTTGAGTAAACTCTGGGAGTTGTGATGGACAGGGAGGCCTGGTGTGCTGTAGTCCATGGGGTCACAAAGAGTCGGTCGTGACTGAGTGACTGAGCTGAACTGAAATGAATTCTGTTCATAGTTACTATAAAATATTGGCTAAATTCCCTGTGTTGTATATACACTCTTGGGGCTTATTTTATACATGATAGTCTGTATGTTTTATCCCTTACCCCTACATTTCCCTTCTCCCTTTCTCCTTCCCCACTGGTGGTAACCACTAGTTTGTTTTCGATATCAGTGAGTGTTTCTTTTTTGCTGTATTTACTACTGTGTTATATTTTTTATATCCCACACATAAGTGATACCATACAGTATTTGTCTTTCTCTGTCTGACTTATTTAGCATAATGCCTTTCAAAGCCATCCATGTTGCTATACATGGCAAAATGTCATTCTTTTTTATGGCTGAGTAGTAGTCCACTGTTTATAGGTACCCCTCTTCCTTATCTATTCTTCTGTAGATGGACACTTGGGTTGTTTCCATAACTGGGTGCGGTGATGAACACTGGGGTGCACATTCATTCTTTTCAAAAAACATTTTACCTTTAATTATGGTAAAATGCACACAAAATGCCATCCTATTTTTAAGCATACAGATGAGTAGTGTTAAATATATTCACATTGTTATGAAATCAATCTCCAGAACTTTTTTACCACACAAAACTGAATCTCTAGACCTCTTAAACAACTCTCTCTCCCCTATCCCAGCCCCTGCCAACCACAATTCTACTTTTCATCTCTATAAACTTGATCACTCCAGATATCTTATATAATTGAAATCATACAATGTTGGTATTTTTGTAACTGGTTTGTTTCATTTAGGATTTGTCCTCGATATCCATTCAAGTTGTAGTGTGTCTTGGAATTTCCTTCCTTTTTGAGGCTGAATAATATTCCATTGTATGTATATACCATATACCCATCTGAATGCAGAGTTCCAAAGAATAGCAAAGAAAGATGAAGCCTTCCTAAGTGATCAATACAAAGAAATAGAGGGGGGAAAATGTAATGGGAAAAACTAGAGATCTCTTCAAGAAAATTAGAGATACCAAGGTAACACTTCATGCAAAGATGGGCACAATAAAGGACAGGAACAGTATGGACCTATCAGAAGCAGATATTAAGATATTAAGCAGAGGTGGCAAGAATACACAGAAGAACTACATAAGAAAGACCTTCAAAAAATGACCCAGATTACCACAATGGTGGTTACCTAGAGCCAGACATCCTGGAATGGGAAGTTAAGTGGGCCTTAGGAAGCATCACTATGAACAAAGCTAGTGGCGGTGATGGAATTCCAGCTGAGCTATTTCAAATCCTAAAAGATGATGTTGTGAAAGTGCTGCATTCAATGTATCAGCAAATTTGGAAAACTCAGCAGTGGCCACAGAACTGGAAAAAGTCAGTTTTCATTCCAATCCCAAAGAAGGGCAATGCCAAAGAATGTTCAAATTACCACACAATTGCACTCATCTCACATGCTAGCAAAGCAATGCTCAAAATTCTCCAAGCCATGCTTCAAGAGTACAGGAACCATGAACTTCCAGATGTTCAAGAAGGATTTAGAAAAGGTAGAGGAACCAGAGATCAAATCGCCAACATCTGTTAGATCATAGAAAAAGCAGGAGAGTTCCAGAAAAACATCTCCTTCTGCTTTATTGACTACACCAAAGCCTTTGACTGTGTAGATCAGAACAAACAGTGGAAAGTTCTTAAAGAGATGGGAATACCAGACCACCTGACCTGCCTCCTGAGAAATCTGTATGCAGGTTAAGAAGCAACAGTTAGAACCAGACATGGAACGACAGACTGGTTAAAAATTGGGAAAGGAGTATGTCAAGGCTGTATACTGTCACCCTGCTTATTTAATTTTTATGCAGATTACATCATGTGAAATGCTGGGCTGGATGAAGCACAAGCTGAAATCAAGACTGCTGGGAGAAATATCAATAATCTCAGATATGCAGATGACATCACCCTTATGGCAGAAAGCAAAGAGGAACTAAAGAGCCTCTTGATGAAAGTGAAAGAGAAGAATGAAAAAGTTGACTTAAAACTCAACATTCAAAAAACAAGATCATGGCATCTGGTCCCATCACTTCATGGCAAATAGATGGGGAAACAATGAAAACAATGAAAGACTTTAGTTTTTGGTCCCAAAATCACTGCAGATGGTGACTACAGCCATGAAATTAAAAGACAATTGCCCCTTGGAAGAAATGCTATGACCAACCTCGACAGCATATTAAAAAGCAGAAACATTACTTTGCCAACAAAGTTCCATATATTCAAAGTTATGGTTTTTCCAGTGGTCATGTATGGATGTGACAGTTGAACCATAAAGAAAGCTGAGCACTAAAAAAATGATGGAGAGTCCCTTGGACTGCAAGGAGATCCAACCGGTCAATACTAAAGGAAATCAATCCAACTTCATTGGAAGGACTGATGCTGAAGCTGAAGCTCAAATACTCTGGCCACCTGATGTGAACAGCTGGCTCGTTAGAAAAGACCCTGATGCTGGGAAAGATTGAAGGCAGGAGGAAAAGGGGATGACGGAGGACAGGATGGTTGAATGGCATCACCAACTCAATGGACATGAGTTTGAGCAAGCTCTGGGACATGGTGGAGGACAGGGTAGCCTGGCATGCTGCAGGCCATGGGTCGTAAAGAGTCAGAGAGGACTGAGCTTCTGAACAACAAGAACAAAATGTATACATCATATTTTTCTTATGTGTTCATCCACAGTTGGACATTTGATTGCTTCCACCACCTTTTGACTATTGGAAACAATGCTGCTATGAATGTGGATGTACAATTATCTCTTGAGAACAGATCATTCTTTTTGATAACATGTACTTATCTATTTCTTAAAAACTTTTTTTTCATGGAAAATTTCAAACATGTGAAAAAGTAGAAAGAATGGTAAACTGTACTTCAGAATACCTGTCACTCAGCTTCAACAGTTATCAACTGGTAACTTGTCACTGTATTTCACCTACATCTCTATCCACAGTATGTACTCTGGATTATTTAGAAGCAAATCCCACACATCATGTACCTTCATCTGCTAATACTTCAGAGTGTATCTCTCGAAAAATAAGTACTCTTTTCAAAGGTAAAGCTATAATACCATTTTCACATAAAAATTTTAACAATTCCTCATTATCATCAGTTACAGTGTTCACATTATCCCAATTATGTTAAAAATTTTTAAACAGCTTACTTGTTTGAATTGGAATCCAAATAAAGTTCTTACATAGCAATCGGTTCATGTGTCCCTCAAGTCCCCTTTTATCTGTATGTTATCTGTTTTTTCCTTAAAATTTCCTTGAAAAAACTGTATTTTTTTCCTTTGAGTTTTCTAAATTTTCAGTCTTTTGCTTATTGCATCTCTGTGGTTCGTTTAACATTGTCTTTGGTCTCCTGAATTTAATGTAAATTGGTAGTGGGAATTAGAGGCTTGATTAGATCTAGATTCAATATTTTTTTTTTTCTTTTGGTCAACACTAAGTGCTGTGTTTTCCATTGGGCAGTACTTGATTTCTGGTTGTCTTTTTCATGATTATTATTGACTAGATCTATAAATTCATTCAAAGTTGCACAATGAAGATATTCCAGTTCTATTATTCTTTCTTCATTTATGAACTAAAACAGTTCCATGAAAACTAATGTCCTCTCATTAATTATTTCATTTTCCTGAGGTACAGTTCTTATAGAAAGGTACAGATAAATGCTTAAGTAGTTTCCCTTATTTATCAGTTTTCCAAGCAAT
The DNA here is from genome assembly GCF_042477335.2 of Ovis canadensis. Classification (NCBI taxonomy): domain Eukaryota; kingdom Metazoa; phylum Chordata; class Mammalia; order Artiodactyla; family Bovidae; genus Ovis; species Ovis canadensis. Next base: position 86,267,555 of record NC_091248.1, read on the forward strand.
GAGTTTTCTCCCTAGCACCTTCCAAAAGTGGCCAATAAGATTTTTCTTCTTTTAGTATAATTTCAAAGTCATTGACTTCATACTTGATACATTTGAACTCATTGCATTTATTTTCCTTACTTAAGATGGCCCCTGACACCTTTTGCTATGACCCCAATGGTCATTGATAGATTCAGAGTTACCTGTTATGGAAAGATATTCTGGGCTCATTTTGTATTTTTCAGTTCTAGGCCTGGAATGAGCCTTTATCCCCAAATAATCTTGCATCCTTTATTGGAAAATGATATTTAAAAACAATCTGAGTATTAGGGATGCTCTTGGCTACTGGATTAGTTATTTTCAGTGGACAGAGGTAGCCAATAGAATTTTTATTTTAACGATAACATATATCATTAGCTCATATTGATACTTGTAATTCAGTTTCAGGACTACAGTGCTTTTACATAACCCCATGAATCTTTTATGTATATCTTCTTTTACTTAATCCAAAAATAACTGATTCTCAATTATACAAGGATAATTTCTATTTTTTTCTTACTTTATAATATACATACAACCATCTCAGAATAGGAGTACCAAGACTATCACCAATAATAATAATTCTGAAAACAGTTTAAACTGTTTTTCCAGTTTAATATGAAAATGAAAATTTTTTTCCAGTTTAAAATGAAAACATTTAAAAATTTGTTACTTGGGTATATTCTACTATGGATGCATATAATAAATTACTAATTTAAAAACCAGCTGGAAATGCTTTTCTCTATATGGTTATGCCACCAATTAGATATACAGTTAAATTCACTGTTTTATTTTACTTGTATTTATGTATGTTAAAAATTATTTTATAATTATACAAAATATTTACATGGTCCAAAAATCAAATCAAAGGAAGATATATGTATATTTAAAAGTTTAGCTTTTATCCCCATTATTTCTACCTGAGTGTCTTATAGGTGAAAGTCGCTCAGGCATGTCTGACTCTTTGCAACCCCATGGATATACAATCCATGGAATTCTCCAGACCAGAATATTGGAGTGGGTAGTCTTTCCCTTCTCCAGGGGATCATCCCAACCCAGGGATTGAACCAAGGTCTCCTGCATTGCAGGTGGATTCTTTACCAGCTGAGCCACCTCTATGTATTCCTTTTAATCCATTATTTAAAATCTAGTACTTACTTACTGATGGAATACATTCTATTTTTATCAAGAAGCTATAATATTTAAAAAATCCAAAATCTAAAATATTTGATATTTATATCTTTGAGGTTATGAAGTTCTAGGAAATTATTCTAGCAGTAGATGTGTAATAAATGAGACAGACTCAGTATGCCTGTGAGAGAGCGAGAAAGGGAGAAGATAGATAAAGAAAGGCAGAAAGGAAGAAGAAAGGGAGAAGAAAGGGAGGTTGGTAGGATCACAGGAGAGGAAATTGGCTTTTGTGCAGAGTGAGAAGGGAGCCATTGGAGGTTCTTAGATTTTAACAGGAACACAGGGCTGGTGTGTTGAGAATAAGCTGGAGGGGTAAGGTCAGTGCAGGGAGACCAGTTGGGATGTTAGGGATCTAATGAGACAGATGGTGACTTGCACCAGATGGGAGCAAGTGAGGGTGGGGAGAAGTGGTTGGATCCTGGATATATGTTGAATATAGATCCTCTTGGGAGTAAATTTATCTCCCAAGATGAGAAGGTGAGAAGGGCCCAGATTTACTTGTAGGTGGGGAGTTAGAAGAACAGGGAAAGCAAATGAGTGATTTTAGTAAAACCTCTATGACAGTGCAGCCCAAGCAGCCTTGGTCTGGGACACCTCTAGCCGCATGACAGTGAAGGGGTCCATGTGGCATGGTCTCTGGAGCCTGTCTGTCTGGAGAATGCAGGTCTGGAGGGAGATGTGTGCTAGGGAGGGAGCCAGAATAGAGCTAGAGGAGTGAGCGCTTTAGACCACTGGAAGGTTCCAAATGCTTCCTATTATATGGGGGCACATGTTGTAGTCTGTCAAGGTAGGCATGAGAATCAGTGAAATCTGGATTATTACTGCTAATGGGACTCAAGGAATTATGGTTATAGATGGAATCTACCTGGATTTAAGGAAGAGCATTGGTTGTATCCTCATAACCATCAGGAGAAGTTAGGCCAATCAGTGGTGAGTCAGAGCGCCACTGAATGGATTCACAAATGGTTACAATATCACTCAATGAATAGATAAGCTACCTTCTGAAGCATGTCACATCTGGGTGGCAAAGAGGCCATGAGGAGAGGATTTCAGACCCAGGAAAGTGACAGGCAAAGAACAATGAGCACTGCCATTTGCAATCACAGATGCCTGCTCACATCTCCACAGTTGACATGCAATTGCTGCTTTGTTCACAGGAAGCTTGGCGTGAAGACAGTGGTACCTACTTCCTTTCCATTTCCCCACAACCTAGAATGCCAGTGCACAGACAGTTTTCAAAACATCCTGGCCCTTAAAGTAGAGATTAATAGTGATGTTTAACCCAAGTGGACATATAACAGATTCTCAGCAACTCGTGCCTGAATTATTCAATTAGCTTAAACATGTACTGAATGTTTATTAGATGCCAGACACTACACTAGGCTCTGAGGATGAAGACATGAATAAAACACGGCCTCTGTTTTTCTTGGAGTTAATAGTTTAGTTGACAGGAGGTTGGCACAGAAGATAATCATTTTTGTTTAGTGTGTTAAGTCCTCTGGTAAATCAGGCATAAGTCACTGTCAGGGACCCCAACCCAGCTCAGAGTGAAGAGGAGGCTTCCCTGAGGCAGTCAAGAAATGCCTAGACTAGGCTAGGGGCTAGAGGGAGCCTGAGGGAGGCTGATGGATGGACAGTGGTACAGAAAGAGGTCTCCAGTGCAAGAGCAAGACAGCACGAGAATGCATCCCCATAGCTCAAGTCAGAAAGTGGCCAAAGCCCCTGGCTGGACATCCCAGCAGAGGTCCTTCCTGTTGGATGCTCAGTCACATCCAACTCTGCAGGCTCATGGACTGTAGCCCACCAGGCTCTTCTGTCCATTTCCAGGCAAGAATACTGGAGTAAGTTGCTATTTCCTCCTCCAGGAGGGATCAAACCTGCAGCCCTTGCATCTCCTGCATTGGCAGGTGGATTCTTTACCACTAGCATCACCTGGGAAGCCCTCCCTAGAAGAGCCTTAAATGCCATCCAAAGGAGTTTGGAACTTTACTCTAGGGCTGCCTATAAGCCACTTACTGCCTTTCAGGGCAGGGGTATTAGGGATGAAAAGGACATAATAGATACGAGAAATATCTGCTTGCTTAATATATTTGTAACCAGAAACAAAACATTTTCCTAATGCAAAACTCAAACATTGCTGATTATATAATATGGAAAAGTGAAATTTCTTCCCCTCATCCTCAAACCACTAATAGTTAGGTTATGAATCCTCTGATTTGCTTTATTATCTAATGCAATGATTTTTTTTGCAACTAGCATTTTTCATTTCTTAGTGTATTTTAGACATTTCTACATTTTCCCATATAGCTACCTTATTTTTTTAAAAAGCGGTGTCTATTCTAATGTATGAAACTTTTAAAATTTATTAACAAATATTGGGATTATTTCCAATTTTTCTTTCTTTCAATTTTTATTCTAAGTCATAGTAATGCTTATACGTAGCTTTAAAAAGCAAATGACACTACTGAGCTTATGATAAAAATAGGAATTTTCCATCCCATTTCTCTCTATTCCTGTTCCTCCTTTTCTTAGACAACCCCTGTCAGCTTTTCTGTTGTTTTAAGTGCTTTTTCTTGAGTTTTCAATTTTAGATGTTTTTTATTCATATTCTAACATGGACGATCAAAAATAGGCTCACTTAGATTCCCTCCTCCAACACATACACAGAACACTTTTCTTATCCTATCTTGCCAGTTTAGTTATATCCATATTTTCAATTAAATCAATATTCAGTATTGACAACATTGTGGTTATAGAATCATCAGAGTTGAACTATGTAGGCTTGAGTAATTATAGTTCGTTCTCTTTATATAGTTTTGGGATGAATTAGTGATAGCTTCACAGAAAAAAAATGATATACTACATATTTTTGATAGGACTATGCCCCTATAAAAATTATACAGATTTATGCTTATGAAGCTGTCACTAATTCATCCCCCAAACTTTGCCAAACTGAAATAACATCTCCAAGTATGTTCCAACACATGTTTAGCAGTTCCACATTGTTTTTAGAGACATCTCTCCAGGAGTCTTCTGTTATCTCATTCCTCCTAGGGTAGGTTCCTACCTGGGCCGCTGGATAGCCATTGCCCTGGAATTTTTATCCTCATCATTCTGAGAATCCCCTTCTCCTCCCTTCTGTTTTGAGGCCCCTGTATCTTGATTATCATATCTTCCTCTATTTGGGTTACTCCTTGTTCTGGTGTAGAGCATCCTCCAGTAGCTTCTAGAGAAATATTTTAAGGCATTTCATGAAAATGTTAGGAGGCAGATTTTAGACTTGATAACTGATTGGATACCGAGTGGTAAGAAAGAAAATGAATAAGAAATGATCCCCTCCCTAAGATTTTGCATGAAATATCTAAATGGCCAAGTGAGTGAGAATTGAAGTGGGTTTGAGTATGGGGTAAAGATGCTGGATGCACTGAGTTAGCTGAGATATCTGGGTACAGTAGCTAGCAGACATCTATGTGAATTTCAGGAAAGATATCAGGCATAGATATCTTGAACTTGTAGTTGTCCATCTGGACATGATTGCTGAACTATGAGAGTAAAATGAGATCAGCTGGAAAAAAGATGGAGAGAAGAGTGAGCTAAGAATAAAAGCCAGTTATACATGAATATTTAAAGAGTAGTCAGGGAAACAGCCCATGAAGAAGGCTGAAAAGAAATCACCAGATATGTGAGAGAACCAGGAGGAATTAGACCAATGGAATAGAGATAGGTTATAAGAATGCATAATGTGTGACAGAGAATTTTAGAAAGGAGAAGTGAAGTGAAAGTCAGTCAGTTGCGTCCAGCTCTTTGTGATCTTGTGAACTGCAGTTTCCTCCATGGAATTTGTCCATGGAATTCTCCAAGCAAGAATAAGATAGTCACTTGACATTCCCTTCTCCAGGGGATCTTTCTGACCCAGGGATCGAACCCAGGTCTCTTGCATTACAGGCAGATTCTTTATCATCTGAGCAACTAGGAAAGAAGGAGAGAGTCTACCAAAATCATGGTATACTGGCAAAAAGATAAAGAAGCATTTACTGTAGCATTATGAGTGACAGTGAAAACTGAAAAGAAATAGAGGAAAACAATAGAATGGGAAAGACTAGAGATCTCTTCAAGAAAATTGGAAATACCAAGGGAGCATTTGATGCAAAGATAGGCAAAAAATAAAGGACAGAAATGGCAAGGACTTGACAGAAGCAGAAGATATTAACAAGAGATGGCAAGAATACACAGAAGAACTATACAAAAAAGGTCTTAATGACCCGATAACCACAATAGTGTGGTCACTCACCTAGAGCCAGACATCCTAGAGTATGAAGTCAAGTGGGCCTTAGGAAGAATTACTATGAACAAAGCTAGTGGAGGTGATGGAATTCCAGCTGAGATATTTCAAATCCTAAAAGATGATGGTGTGAAAGTGTTGCACTCAATATGTCAGCAAATTTGGAAAACTCACCAGTGGCCATAGGACTTGGAAAGGTCAGTTTTCATTTCAATCCCAAAGAAGGGCAATGCCAAAGAATGTTCATATTACTGAACAATTGTGTTCATTTCAGATCCTAGTTAGGTAATGCTCAAAACCCTTCAAGCTAGGCTTCAAAAGTATGTGAACTGAGAACCTCCAGATGTACAAGCTGGATTTAGAAAAGGCAGAGGAACCAGAGATCAAACTGCCAACATCTCTTGGATTATAGATAAAGCAAGAGAATTCCAGAAAAACATCTAGTTCTGTTTCATTGACTACACTAAGGCCTTTGACTGTATGGATCTCAACAAGCTGGAAAATTCTTAAAGAGACTGGAACACCAGACCATCTTACTTGTCTCCTGAGAAACCTGCATGGAGATCAGAAGCAACAGTTAGAACCAGAAATGGAACAACAGACTGGTTCAAAACTGGGAAAGGAGTAAGCCAAGGCTGTGTACTGTCACCTTGCTTATTTAATTTATATGCAGAGTAGATCATGAGAAATGTTGGGCTGGATGAATCACAAGTTGGAATCAAGATTGCCAGGAGAAAGATCAACAACCTCAGATATTCAGATGATATGACTTTAATGGCAGAAAGCAAAGAGGAACTAAAGAACCTCTTGATGAGAGTGAAAGAGGAGAGTAAAAATGCTGACTTAAAACTCAATATTCAAAAAATGAAGATCATGGCATCCAGTTGCATCACTTCATGGCAAATAGATGGGGAAAAAGTGGAAACAGTGATAGATTTTATTTTCTTGGCTCCCAAATCACTATGGATGGTGACTGCAGCCATGAAATTAAAAGGGGCTTGTTTCTTTGAAGAAAAGCTATGACAAACCTAGACAGCATATAAAAAAGCAGGGACATCATTTTGTCTACAAAGGTCCATATAGTCAAAGCTATGATTTTTCCACTATTCATGTATGGTTGTGAGAGTTTGACCATAAAGAAGGTTGAGACTAAAGAATTGATGCTTTCAAACTGTGTTGCTTGAGAAGACTCTTGAGAGTCCCTTGGATAGCAAAGAAATCAAACCAATCAATCCTAAAGGAAATCAGTCCTGAATATTCATTGGAAGGACTGATGCTGAAGCTCCAATACTTTGGCCACCTGATGCGAAGATCTGACTCATTAGAAAAGGCCCTGATGCTGGGAAAGACTTGAGGGCAGAAACAGAAGAGGGTGTCAGAGAATGAGATGGTTGGATGGCATCACCGAGTCAATGGACATGACTTTGAGCAAACTCCGGGAGATAGTGAAGGACAGGGAAGCCTGGCGAGCTGCAGTCCGATGGGTCTCAATGAGTCAGACCTGACTTAATGACTGAACGATAGCATAAACTGAAAGCAAACTTTAACATTTACCCACTAGGGAATGTGTTATACAAACAGGCACTGGTGGACTATGCCCCTATCCAAAATTACACAAATTTATGCTTACTGACAATTATACTTATTAAAAGAAAACCAATGCAAGTTACTGACAAATGAGTATTATATGTTCTAATTTATGTAAATCTCTATACACATAGCCATCTGCTTGTACATGTAGACATAGACTAGAGAAATGTTTGGGAGAATGTTCACCCAAATGTTAATGGTGATTATCTCTGGAAGAGGAGATTCGGGGTAAGTTTTACTTTCTTCTTTGCATTTTAAGTATTGCTTAAATTTGTTACAATAATTATGTAATTAAAAAATTCTGCATGTGTGGGGACAGGAAGTATATAGGAAATCTCTGTAACTTCTGCTCAATTTCACTGTGAACCTAAAATTGCATTAAAAAGTAAAGTCTAATAAAAAAATTGTTAAAGCTGTTTTTACATGATAAAATGTTAATGAGGTTAAATACTGCAGAGAAATTGAGTAGTTAAGGACTGTGAAGTGGGAACAGAAGGTAGGTTAGAACAAGCTGAAGAGTGAATGGGGCTTGAAGATAATGAGTTTCCAAAGATCCTTCTAGAAACTTGAAAAAGATTCAAGAGAGACAGAATGATACATAGAGTTAACAATAATTCCCTTTTTTCTTCAACTCCCCCCTGCCCCTCATTTAATTCATTCTGAACACTGTTGCCAGGTAAAGTCCTCAAGTACCGCATTATCGTGTCGTTCCAATTCTGGACTCAATGGCTCCCACTCAATGAAGCTGAAGTGACCCAGTTGCCTTTCAGAGGCCTCCAGAACCTGAATTCAATCACCATTAGATTATATTAACTTATAACTTGCTTTTTCACTCAAACCAATTTTTAAAAATCCTAAATGTATACCTACTGAATATGTCTTATAGGCCAGGCACTCTTAATATCATTGAGTCTTCAAGGACAAATTCATTATGGTCCCTGCTATCATTGTAGTCATAAACCAAAGAGGATGTCAGACTTACACATCCTAATGGTATGTGTAATCCTAATGGTAGGACAGAGTCACAAGAGCTGTAGCTGATTTATGAAGCAAGTGTGTAGCCCTCATCCCCAGAAAGAGGCCATTAATGCCCATATTCGCATCTGTTCTTGCTTCTGTGTTTCATCTTACCACCTCTTTACTATGGATTTTTAAACACCAAATCCTCCTAAGCTTTCATATCATAGATCAAGTCCAATCTGGTCATCTTGCTCCTTGACTTGATTGGCATTTACTTTATAAAATTATTCCTTTATCTTTTTGATCAGACAGCACTTCCTATTCTTAGTCTGCTACTTGTATGCATGAACAACCTCTTCACAGTGACGATGATCTCTGAGAGCTATCACAGAATCTAGCACAGGGTTAAGCATGCAGCAAGTGTGCAAAAAAAGAAAATGCCTGCTGAATCTTATCACAGAACTTCCAACCCAAGCTATGTAATATTTAAAAATAAAAGAAAATTAACTTTGAATGTGGTATATTTGAAAGTATCCTAATTTGATCTGAAGGTAACACCACTTCTCAGGGTTGGAGGAGTAGGGGGGTGACAAGAGGGGGGTGGATGCTAAGACTTCAGAAGGATGGAATTTAAAATGATCAGAAAAAAATTAGAGAAAATATTGGATGATAGTCAAAACCCTATCAAGATAGCATATGAAATAAATATACTCAAACTCAATTACTATGCAAGACATAAAATAAAAGCTCAATTATTATTCAAGGCTATAAAAGCACAAGTATGCTCTAAGTATGAGGTGGCATTATGAGTCTGTGGTTAAAGAGACAATTACAATCATGAATATGTAAACAGAGACCCGACCTTGCCAAGGCTGGGAAGTTATCTTTATACTGTGTGATACAAATGATGCCCTTACAAGGATATCACATCTAGCTTCATATTTAAAAAGGGGTGTGCAAACATCACAGAGCCCTGTTTCCCAAATTTTATTCCCCTGAACATTAGGTCAGCAGGATGTTAATAGGTGTTCCATTTTTAACATGGTCTAATGAGACTGGGAACTATTGTTATGGAAGACCCTGAAATCTTTTGATTAAAATAATGTGAAGGTCCTATGAATAGAGTTTAAAGGAGATGGGATTTTTTTTTTTTTTTAGAAGTAAAATAAAACTGAAGGGAGAAGCAGTAGCTGTAAGTAGTAGGAGAGTTATTATAAGCTGGGTACATTGCAGCTGCTTTATCTCCATAAAGTCAGAAATTGACATATTGCAGGGAGAGGGAGATGATTTGGAAATGGACTGCCTGGTGAGGGTGTGAGAGAAAATGTTCAGTTATTGTTGTGAGAGAGCTTATCATCTTCAACTTTGGACACATGATAGGAAAGACAGAAAACTTATGTGTCTTACTGACTATAACTACCAGGAAGGAAACCCTTTGAATTTCTTTCTCACTCTAGAATTTCATGGATCTAGGGTGATAGACCCTAGGATGAAAAGAATGACTGTCAAAAGATTTGGTTCCATATCCATTTCTGCAACCAACCTACTGAACCATTTATATAAAACGATGACCATGATTTCTCATACAATCCTACAGGTATTTCCCCAGCATTTACTACACAATGCTCATCAGGCACTCTCAGCTGCACGAAGAAAGACACAAAATATTTATGGCAATAAGTGAAACTTGGTATTTGGCTTATAAAAATGGTAATTTCATCTGGTTTAACTGAATACAATTCATCATTCATCCAGCCTGTTGTGTGTCAGGCATGGGCTGGTTCTGGGAATTTGAAGATGATGAGGACATTATCCTTGCCCTCAGGTAGCTCTCAGCCCAGTGCAAGAAATGGACATTTGAATAAAACATTGCAATTCAGGTGGGCAAGTGTTAGAATGGAAGTATTACAAAGATGCTGTAGATAAAAAAGAAGAAGCCAGAGATTCGACTGTGTCAGGAGGGGGAGCCCAGAAAGAGGCAAGTGAAGAGTGGCTTTACAGAGGATGTGGCATGGATTTGGGCTGAATTTTAATGGTTGAGAAATTCACCCACTGGGAAGGCCCACCCTACAAAGGTGGAAATAATTGTGCAAAAACACAATGGCATGAAAAAGCCTTTCTGGAGAAGAAAATGATGTAAATACTAAATAATATTAAGAGAAGGAGACATAAGTCAAACCCGAAGCCACATCCATAAGAATGTCCTCTTATTGACTGTTACTTAATATGTGTCCTATTTTGTTCAAGATCTTGAGGGTTTTTCAGAAACGCTGCAGCATAGGATGCCTTTCAGCAGGAAAAGAGATGACGCTGGACAGGTTGCCTGGATCCCTGGGTACAGCATCCTGTGGGTTCTGGAGAGACACTAGAGAATTTGTAGTATGGTAGTGATATGATCAGCTTTGGGACAAGCTGTGGTGATTTCATGGAGGAGAGAGAAACAGCAGGTGTTAGCAGAAGCAGGGGCAGTGGTTGGGGACCAGGAAACAGGGGCAGATTCTAGCAAGCTTCTGGGAATCAGAAGAACCAATAAGAGTGAGCTAGTGAAGTCAGGGGAGGAAAGGGCTTCAAAGAAGTAAAATAAGTTCAGTGAGAAGAAAAAACCAAACACGATCCCTTAGATCTAGAAGTTGGTCATTGATGATTTCAGCAGGGCAGTTTCAGTGGACTGAAGTCATATGTCTGTGGGTCAAGGCTTGAATGGGAGGCAAGGATCTGGAAGCAAAGAACATATGATGGTTTTAAAGGCAATTGACTGGAAAGGGAAGAAGGGATATAGGGTAACTCAAGGGGCCTGCCAAATTGAAGAGAAGGTGGTGGTTGTTTGGAAAGAGTGGAGTCTTGAGTAGGTGTGAAGTTGAGAGCAAGAAATCAAGGGAAATGGAGGAACAAATTCCTTCTCTCACCCAGAGGGGAGGAGGTGGTGGTTCCAAAATCCAGGAAGGTTCCTTTTTTTTCTTCTAGACCAGGGGAGGTTGGTAAGGATGGGACCAGATGTATATGAACATGATGGTGAGACTGAGATGATAAGATTTACCATCTTTTGACTTCTAGTTCTCTGTGGGCTGGGAGCAAGGTTGTCTGTGGATAATAGATGAGTTGGGTTGAGGATGAAATAGAGGAGTTTGACAAGAGTACTGGGGATGTGAGATGGTTGTTGAGAGGTAAGCAGGCAGGCAAACTTGCCAAGCCACATTGAGAGTGCATCAGAAGTTGGAAACCATAACTGTGATGGTTGTGATTTACAGGTTTGTGTTATTTTTCTGCCGAGCAATGTTTGGCACCACAAATGCAGGAGATTAGAAAGATGAGCAGGGCTCATGAGGAAGGGTGGAAGGACAGTAAGAGGGGAGGGTCACTGAGAGGGAGAGGTCAACTGGGACAATGGGTGGATTCACAATACTATGCTGAAGTCCTGCTGCTGCTGCTGCTAAGTCGCTTCAGTTGTGTCCAACTCTGTGTGACCCCATAGACGGCAGCCCATCAGGATCCTCTGTTCCTGGGATTCTCCAGGCAAGAATACTGGAGTGGGTTGCCATTTCCTACTCCAATGCATGAAAGTGAAAAGTGAAAGTGAAGTCGCTCAGTTGTGTCCGACTTTTAGCGACCCCATGGACTGCAGCCTACCAGGTTCCTCCATCCATGGGATTTTCCAGGCACGAGTACTGGAATGGGATGCCATTGCCTTCTCCAATGCTGAAGTCCTAGGAGGTGTCAAAAGGCAGTTCAGTAAGAGCAAAGAGAGAGAAGGAATTACTTGCATAATGGGATGTGGCTGGGAAGTGATCAGAGTTCAAGGTCTCATTGGTGGAATAGCTTGAAGTCATATCAAGATCCTGGTGTGGTTACAAGAGTGGGGGGCTCAGGAGGGACGTAGATTAAGGCAGATGGAGTGAGTAGATTAAGAAACTTTCAGACAAGAATGAGAGATGGGTATTACTCAGCCATTTGAAGACTGAATTTAAGTCAGTCGTAGTGAGGTGGACGAATCTACAGCCTGTTATGCAGAGTAAAGTAAATCAGAAAGAGAAAAGCACATGTCGTATATTAATACACATAACAGCAGAGACATCACTTTGCCACCAAAGGTCTCTATAATCAGAACTATGGTTTTCCCAGTAGTCATGTACGGATGTGACTGTTGGACCATAAAGAAGGCTGAGCACTGAAGAACTGATGCTTTTGAACTGTGGTGCTGGAGAAGACTCTTGAGAGAAACTTGGACACAAGCAGATTAAACCAGTCAACCTAAAGGAAATCAACCCTGAATATTCACTGGAAGGACTGATGCTGAAGCTGAAGCTCCAGTACCCTGGCCACCTGATGTGACAAGCTGACTCATCGGAAAAGACCCTGATGCTGATTGAAAGCAGATTAAAGGCAGGAGGAGAAGGGGATGACAGAGGATGAGATGGTTGGATGGCATCACCAACTCAATAGACATGAGTCTGAGCAAATTTCAGGAGATGGTGAAGAACAGGAAAGCCTGGTATGGTGCAGTCCATGGGGTAGCAAAGAGGTGGACATGACTTAGAGGCTGAATAGCAACAACAACACTTACATACGGAATCTAGAGAAATGGTACTGATGAACCTATTTGCAGGGAAGGAATAGAAATGCAGACATGGAGAACTGACTTGTAGACACAGTGAGGGAGAGGGTAGGACAAACTGCGAGAGTAGCATTGACATATATATTAATACACTACCATCTGCAAAATAGCTAGCTAGTGGGAAGCTGCTATATCACACAGGAAGCTCAGTTTGGTACTCTGTGATAGCTCAGGGAAGTAGGATGGGGTGTGGGCGGAAGAGAGGCTCAAGAGGGAGGGGATATATGTATATTCATAACTAATTCATATTGTTGTACAACAGAAACCAAAACAACATTGTAAAGCAATTATCCTCCAACTGAAAATAAATTTAAAAAAAAAGAGAGAGATGGACATTCCCCCACTCTTTTGTGCTCAGGAAAGCAGGAGAGTTAGAGAAGGTAGAAATTATGGATCAGGTTCCAAATTACCTTTGAAAAAAATACACTCAAGAAAGTTCCCTCTATCTTTGAGAATCCTCTTTAGCCAATTCATTTCATGTGCCATAGTCTCCTACAATAAAAATTATTTTGTTTTCTTTCCTTGTGATAGAATGATCCCTCTTCTTTGGTGAGACTATGGCTCACTCTTCTATATCCCAGCCTCCCTCTGGTTTCCCCATCATTTGCTGCTCTCTGAGGTTTGGTGAATGGTTCATCAACAATTACCTTTTGCTCTGGAGAATTATCATTTATCTGCCTGAGGAGCTGATGTCAACATTTTAGGGGCCATAGCTATTAGCTTTCACATAGGAGCAGATGCTTTCAGAGCCCAGATCTTGTTTCTCTTTGCCCAGCATCCTTCTTCACTCTAAGCTCTGAGGTTTCTAAATGGTTCTACCCCCACTCGTGAGGAAGCTGTCTGTCTGCCAACCCATTCTGCTCCTGCCAAAGCTGCCTGACAAGTTCAACACGAACAGTTTGAAATAGATTTTTCATCAATATAACATATTAAACTCTTAACCCACAGAGAAACAGTGCAGTTTCTCATACATTTCTTTTTCTTTTTTTAAGAAAGGGTAATATCCCAAACATCAAGCTTTAGGATTTTCTTGTGCACAAATATTGAATAACTCCACTTCAACTCTACTCCCTGTCACAGTCCTTCTTCCTGCAGCAGGAAACACAAAGCTGTATTAAATTAAAAGTTCTGGGGATTCTAGGCTAGGATCATGAAAACCCAGTTTAGCTTTTTGTGTTACTAAGGCAGAGCCTCTCTAGGAGTCTTTCTTGGTTTCACAATGACCTCTCTGATGTGAGTCAGCACTTCACTGTTTGTTTAACTTCTAAAGTTACTGAAGCACCAGGGGGATACAGTTTGTCCAAAGCCACGCTGCAGGATCATGACAGGCAAAAATCAGGCTGAGAGCTTATTTCCACTAGGCTGTACTCCTTGAACATTTGTCTGTCTACCAGACACAGCTATGTTGATACCAGCCCTGGACTTCTGTCTTTAAACAGATGCCCAGCAAACATGATTGTAAGTCCCTTTGTGATATTAGTTCAGGCCCTGTGTGAAGATCAGACGGGTTTGAAGGGATTCTGACAGTTTCAGCTAAATAGGATGCTTAGATCCAGGAGTGAGAAAAATGATGCCGGGTGGCAGGAATAGCAAGGCAGACAGAAAAAGGACAGTTCTGCTTTTCAATAGGCAGGCATACCACTTACTCTTTTCTTGCTCTGGGAAATTCTTCTACATCCAAATTCACTTGAAAAAATTAGATTGGATGTTCAGAATGCAAGCATATCCTTTGCACTATTCTTAATAATCTCCAGAAACTCTCGTACGGTGTGCAAGGGTGCAGGGCTGGGAAAGATGAGTGGTTTCAGATTAATAGCATTCTAAATTCATCACGCATTTTCTTAGAACATAATTTTGAAGAGACAGGAATCCAATATAGCGCATGTGGTTTCTTGTTGCTTATAGCTTGTTACTTTCCTTCACATTAAAAAATGGTAGAGCTCTTTCACTAATAATTGATCATAAAATTATTGATAGCCATCATAAACATCAAACACACAGTGAAGGGCCTTAGTTAGCAAATTAGGATCTTAGAAGGGAAAGAGGCGTGGGAGGATCTGGACCTATCTTCAGCTCAGAGTGGGAATCTGCTCTCTATCATCCCTGATGAGAATCCAGCTCAATAGTTCTCAAACTTTGCTGCATATTATTAGAATCACCAGGGCAGGAAGTAGGGGAGGGACAGCTTTTAAAGACCACAATGTCAGGACTCTACTCTGAAATCAATTAAATTAAAATTTGGGGGGAATGGGGCCAAGGCATTAGTATTTTAAAAAACTTTCCTGGGGATTATCAACATACAACCAAGTTTTAACCAGTGATCTAGTTTCTGCTTAGCTGTGTCCTGTGATGAAGAGTCCCTATTTTGTGGGAGGTAGGGTGGGGGGAACATTCACTGATGGACAGCCTTTTCCATTAGAAATAACAAGAATTAACACCTCTGGAAACCACATGAAACCAGCCAACTCCCTCCTTCATTGGCTAGCTCTTCCAATAATTGAAGGCAGTAAACAATTTGCAACCTACGAAGGTATATTACCCATAACCTTTTCCTCTCTGTGTCCCAATACACCAATTTAAATCAAACTCTTAGAGGTACTATTTCATAATGGGGATTTTGATTTATCATTTGATTGTTATCCTGTCCCAGTTTCATTACTTTGACTTCTTGATGAAACAATTTGACAACTGTCGAGAACAAGGTCATACTTCTCTCAAAGTCAAGGTGAACAGATTTCTGAAGAGCCAGCGCAGGATGTGAAGTGTGTCTTCCTCCTGCCCATCAGCTGCCATGTGCCTGGCGGCCTGGTTCTCCTCTTGCGGGCCCTGGACTGCCTATCTCTCCTACCTGCCGACTCTTTGCAGGCCCCCTTGCTTTTGATCTCCCACAGTCAGTGTTTGAGCCCAGGTGATGGTCAAGCCTGCAGACGTGCAGACGGAAGGAGGAGGAGAGAGAAGAGGCGGATGCCAGCGTCACATCACCATTTAGGAACTCGGCCTCATCTCCCTACGGTGTGTGAGTCGCCCAGCCATGTCCGACTCTTTGCGACCCCATGGACTGTAGCCCACCAGGCTTCTCTGTCCATGGGATTCTCCAGGCAAGAATCCTGGAGGGGGTTGCCATTCCCTTCTCCAGATCTTCCTGACCCAGGGATCAAACCTGGTCTCCTGCACTGCAGGCAGATTTTTTGCCATCTAAGCCACCAGGGAAGCCCTGGCTTCCCATGATGGGGCCAAATTCTGGAATCATATCTTTTGGAACTTGAGCCCTGGCTCCCCTGCTCACTGCAGGGGCAACCTTGGGGAAGATTCTTCATCTACGTGAGCCTCAGCTTCTTCAGATGCACACCAAGTGAAATAATAGTAACTAACTTCCCAGGTGGCTTCATTGTAAAAGAATCCATCTGACATTGCAGAAGACACAAGAGAAGTGGGTTTGGTTCCTGGGTTGGGAAGATCCCCTGCAGGAGGGCTTGGCAACACACTCCAGTATTCTTGCCTGGAGAATCCCATGGACAGAGGAGCCTGGCAGGCTATAGTGCATGAGGTCGCAATGAGTTGGAAATGACTAAGCGACTGAGCACACGGAGACACAACTTTCATCAAATAAAAGATAATCAGTGTAATGTTGGAGAAGGCAATGACACCCCACTCCAGTACTCTTGCATGGAGAATCCCAGGGAAAGAGGAGCCTGGTAGGAGGCTATCTATGGGGTTGCACAGAGTCGGACACGACTGAAGCGACTTAGCAGCAGCAGCAGCAGCAGCAGCAGGGTAATGTACTTGGTACCAAGTGTATAGCTAGTACCCAGTAAGAATTAGCTCTTATTGTCTGATTACAGCCTCCATCCCCGTCATGCCTCCCATGCCTCCTCAAGCTAGTCTTGGTCCACAGGCTGGTCAATTTAAGTTTCAGTTTAGGCTCCAAAGGATATTGTCAACCTGAACTCCTACCAGCCTCCTCTCCAAGCACCCATCTAGTGCTTAGCTTGGACTTTCAAGCCCAGCCCCTTATCATTTGGCACCTTGCCTGGGCTCATAATGCCTCCCATAGGCACCAAAAAATAGTCAACATTAGCTCTCGTTCCACAGGCTCATATAGGCTGCAGAGGAGAACCAGCAGCAATGGTCTTGCTCCTGATCTGAATTTTTCTTTTCTGCTTTCAGTTTTCTTTCTCAAGGGGCCATATGAAGCTGAACTTGGAGCTAACTTTAAAGTTTGCTAGGAAAATCATGTTTTCAGCAGGCACTGTAGAGAGACTTTTATTTCCCTTTCCATTTAACAAACGTCACGTTTTGGATCAGGGTTTCTTGAGCCCCATATACTAGTAGTATGGCTTTAGTGGCTTCTTTGTTTGATCAGCTGTGTCGGTAAGACTCTGGGAATGCACTCTGTTAGGCCATGTCTTCATCAGTCAAAGTTTAAAGGGTGCAGTGGAATGACAGTGCTTCCAATAGGTGTTTTGTGAGCAATGAAATGCTACCTTGTGGGAGCCCCTGCTCCCTATGCTGGGTAAATAGATGACTTTCCAGGGATGCTGCATAAAAGAATGATTTTTTGAAAATGGCTGTAGGCAGCTGCAAGATGAAGTCTTCAGTCAGTGGACATTTCTTGCTGTTAAAAACAGGTCCTTTAACCATTCAACTACACCCCCTGAAGTCTGTATAAGTGCTCACTCATGGAGGGACAAGGAGGCAGTTTATTGGGTGGGTACACAGTTCTCAGGACCTCGTTCCCCAAAAATCAGACTAGTTTTACATGGATCATGTTTAAACCCTCCATTTGATTATTACTGTTGGTTTTTCCAGAGTAGTTTCAAAGCAAAATACAAAAAGAGAGCGAAAGACAGAAAAAAATATTTGACTCCAAGAACATGAAATCACTATAAATAACACAAACCCCAATACTCTTCTCACTTCAGTTTATTGTTCTCTTGACTTTTCCACTCTGATTTCTACTTGTTGGACTCAAAGTGGGTAAATCTTTCCTGATATCAAGGTGGGCTTGCACTTCTTTGTCCAATGACATGAATTTACTTTGCCTGGGCAGGCAGATAGATACATCTGCAAATACCCTTGCAGCTAATACTATGTGAAGAGGTCCCCGAAGTTCACCCTGGCCTTAACTTATAAAGAGGATGTACACTCTATATGAACTCTCTAGAAGGTAGAGTACAACTTAAATTCACTCTCTAAGGTAGAGTATGTCTATTCTGAGTTGAGTTTTTACTGTTTCCTACCAGTCAGTCCTAAAGGAAATCACATCTGAATATTCATTGGAAGGACTGACACTGAAGCTGAAACTCCAATACTTTGGCCACCTGATGCAAAGAGCTGACTCATTGGAAAAGACCCTGATGCTGGGAAAGATTGAAGGCAGGAGGAGAAGGGGATGACAGAGCATGAGATGGTTGGATGGCATCACTGACTCAAGCAGAATGACTTTGAGCCAACTCTGGGAGACAGAGAAGGACAGGGAAGCCTAGAGTGCTGCATTCCATGGGGTGGCAAAGAGTTGGACATGACCGAGTGATTAAACAGCAACATAGTGGTTGCTCACCGCTGATCCATTGCTGGGTGGGCAATAGGTCAGTGTATGGTACTGAAGTAATAAGTAGTCTTCCAATAAGGACTTCATAACACCTTTATGAAATCAGCTATGTCAACCACCTTAAGATAAGTTAACACACACATACACTCACAAACATTTTAATGCTGGCCTGGGATAGAGATTATGTCATTTCTTTACACATGATCTGTTCATTTATTAATCAAAAAGTCTTCATTCATTCATTGTTGACGCAGACTTGAAAATATGAGCAGCATATTTACTGTTTATAAAATTCATATACTGAGTTCGCCTTTGTCCTTGAGTTGTATGGATACCAGGATAAAACAAAATCAATATTTATTCTATTCATCCTACATAAATATTTCCTAGACAAGTGGCTATTTACTGTATTGAGTCAACACACACTGCTGGAATATAAGAAGGTTTCCTGGAATGTTTTCTCCTCCCGTGGGTCTGGTAACATGACCGAGGAAGCTACCCAAAAGGAAGGAAAGGGAAGGGGAGAGACATTATGTGCCTATCATAGAGAGTCAACCTTCTAGGTATTTACATTTGTTATAGCATTTCATCCTCATAAATACCCTAGTCTTCTTCACCTCTTTTTACAGATGAAAAAAAAATGTACTCTGAAATGTTAAGTAATCTTCCTCTTAAAATATTCTGCCCTTACATTTCAATGACACAACATTTTTGTAATTTTCCCTTTCTTGCCTTTTTAAGCTTTTTGCTTTCTCTCCTCCCCTTCCTTCACAGGTCCATTTTGGATGTTCTCCATCTATATTTCCTGGTGATCTCAGCCAGTACAATGGTTTTAAATACCATTCATGTACCCATGGCTCTTCAATGTATATATCTAGCCCCCAATCCTGCCATTACTACTAGAGCTGTATATTCAATTGTCTACTTGACATCTGCACTTGGCTGTCATTTCTGTGTGAGCTCAGTCATGTCTGACTCTGTGACCCTATGGACTGTAGCCCGCCAGGCTCCTCTGTCCATCGAATTTTCCAAGTAAGAATACTGGAATGGGTTGCCATTTCCTACTCGAGGGGATCTTCCCTACTCAGGGATTGAACCCATGTCTCTTATGTCTCCTATATTGGCAACTGGGTTCTTTACTGCTAGCGCCACCTGGGAAGCAGGATGATGGGCAAGCATCTCCAAATGTGCTGTTCAAATTGGAGACCTTGAATTTTTTCTCTCCAGATCTCTTTCTCCCTGATTTTGAATCACTTCATTAAATGGCTCCACCATTCACACAATTTCTCTCAAAAAATCATTCTGTTTTTCATCTCCCCAAACTATAACAAAATATATTGTTAGTCTTTTGCATTTTTCTGTCTCTAGCTTTGCCTAAACTTTGACCTAATAGCTGGTAACACCTCATCTGCCTTCTTTTCCTTCTTGCCTGGAATGTAGATTTGATGGCTGGAGCTGCTGCAACCATTTGTGAGTATAAGAGAAAAGGCACCAAAATCACAGAGGCATTAACTCTGATTCACTGGGTACAAAACCCACCCCTTCAGACATGATGTTTTGAGTGAAAAATAACTCATTTCTTTAGTCCAAAGCAGTTCAATTATTTTCTTACTTGCAGGTGAAAACATTCCTGACATACCTTCTCTCCCTACCCCATACCCCCACCAATCCTTATTCATGGAGAAGTCTCTTTTTTTAATACAACAAAATAATTTTAGTAACCAAGTGTTTACTAAGCACATATTATAATATATGACTGCTTCTAGGTACACACAGATGTAAGACACCAGTGAACAAAGCAAACAAATTTGGGACACATTAGTGAACAAAGACTTTCACCTTTGTGGAGGGAAGAAATATAATAAGCATAATAGTTAAGTAAATTAAAATTACATTGTATGTTAGAGGATGATGTACTTTATACGGAAGAAAAAGAAAGAAATAAAGCGGGTAAAATTGATTGGAAGTGAGGCTGCAGCTTTAAATTTTGTGGTGAGGCTTCAGTGAGAAAGTGACCTCTGAGGAAAGACACGAAGGACTTGGGTCAAAGTGGAGATAGAGCCTTCATCTTAGATGAAGAAGGCTGAATGCAGTGCAGATTTGTGATACAAGAGACATCATAGTTCAGGCATGCTAAATTTCAGATATCTATGAAATATTTGAGAGGAAATGATGTTGAAAAAGCAGTGGGGTATGTGAGTCAAGAATTCAGGTGGTAGCTCTGCACAGCAGGTACAAATCTGTGAGTCATGACCTGTAGATGGTATCTGAAGCCGTAAGATTATATGAGAAACTAAGAGGGTGAATACAGTTGGAGGGGAAAAAAAGGACCAAAGTCCTAGAACTGACATGTTACAGCTTTAATATGTCAGAGAGGAGAGGAACCAGGAGGGCACTGAGACGATGCAGGCAATGAGGCAGGAGGGAAACCAAGAGACTGGGGTGACCTAGGAGCCAATAGAAAATGTACTGAGAAGGAGAGAGTGATTGCTGTCATGTAAGGGGAGAATTCAGAACCAATCATTGAACTTGCAACAGTAAGACCTTCGCTTGGTGAATGGATAAGATGGTTTTCGTGAATAGCTGGGAAAGAGAGCCTGATCAACGTGGGTCTGAGAGTAGGAGGGGACTAATGGCGGCTCCTTTGAGGAGTTTTGTGTAGAGGTGTGACAGAATTACAGTGTATCTGAAGGGAATTATTTTCTTAAGGTGGGAAAATAACAATATGTTTCTGCAATAATGGTGATGATCAAATAGAGATGTAAACGTAGATGGTATAGGAGAAAGGGGGGCAGTTGCTGGAATGATGTCTTTGAGTGTAAATGGAGGGATTCACTTTATACAGTGTGACTTTTAAAACATACCCACAAATATTTTGACATATCTCCCTTCAAAAGCCGGAACTTAATTTTTCCTCCCTCTGAATACAGGCTGGATTTTGTGACTTGCTTTTAACAAAGAGAAAGACAGTTGTGTGACTTCCCAAACTGGGTCATAAAAGGCACCGTTGCTTCCTTCCCTCTTACTCTCTCTTGGATCATTCACTCTGGAAGTAACTAGCTGTCATGTGGTGAGGACTTTCAAGCAATGCACTGGAGAGGCCCATGTGATAAGGAACTGAGGTTGCCAACCAACAGCCATATGAGTGAGCCCTCTTGGAAGAGGATCATCCAGAACCAGCCAAATCTCAAATGACTGCGGCTCAAGCTAACACATTAATCACAACTGCACAAAAGGCTCTGAATTAGAACTATCCAGCTAAGTGACTCAATTCCTCACGTACAGAAACGGTGAGATCATTCATGTTTATTGTTGTAAGCCACCAAATTTGGGGGGGGTTTAATTTGCTATGCATCAAGATATAATCACTATAGATGGACAGATCATTTAAGATGATAGGTAGGAAAACCGAGGACAAGAGTACAGAGGCTGTGGTAGGGGAGCAGATGCAGAGTAAGGAACTTGGGAAGCTTCTCCTCAAACGACTTCAATTTTCCTAGTGGCTGAATGACCACATGAGTGAGCAAGCTGTGCAGCTGAGAGTAAGATGGGAGCGTGGGTGTTGGAGGCTTGAGGGGAAAGGAAACGTTTTGAGATAGTTGTGTGTGGCATGTATTAATAGATGGCCTAGGGAAATGCAGTGGGATTCAAGCAGTAGTAAGGACACAGAGAAAGGAATACATGCAGTCATCAGGGAAAATAAGACCATTCAGCATGGTTGTATGTTTTCCTCTACACAGATTCCACTGCATTCATGCAGAAGCACAGGGTCAGCGGATAGTTGGATCAGATTGGCCACAAGTTTGCGATGAGAGGTGAGATGAACCAGTTTTGTCAAATTAGTGCTATGATGCAAAACAGGACAAGGTGTCTGCAAGGGAGAGATTACAAACATCAGGCTAGTTGCCTTAAAATCATTTGAGCTTTCGATGCTTCTGGGGAAGATGGAATAGACATACTTTACCACTCCCCTCCTGATGGGTTTTTTGGTGCCCTGAGTCTTAATGAATAAAGATGACCGAGTAGTCACTGCTGTTGAAAATAAACAGTTTCCTCAGAAACAAGAGGCCTGCTTTTGGTCAGAAGTAGGACTGAGAATAGATCACAGGCCAGCTACCTTTATTGGGGTTTCTGTGCAGAGGCAAGGCAGAGAAGAGCTAAAAGATTAGGACTGGCTAATCTGAATAACTTCAGAGGGCTTTTGGCCATGCGGCAGTCTCCAGTTGTCTGACCCCTGGCCCTGGAAAGATTAAGGTGGAGGAATGTTGCCTCTCACTGGCACAGGCCTCAGAGAGGAAAGAGGGTTCTGGATTGGTTAGTTTGCATTTCAAAGGCCTGCTCTTGGCTGATTACTTAGCTCTGTCTCTAAGAATGACCAGCTCAGGGAGGAGCAGGCTTTCCACAGGCAGTAAGTTATTTTAAGATGTGTAATTAGTCTCCAATTAAAATAAATTAATTAATTAAAAAAAATTCAACATTAAAAAAAAAAAGAATCTTGCATGGTCAGTTGTGTTTGACGCTTTGCGACCCCATGGACCAGGTTCCTCTGTCCATGGGATTTTCAAGGCAAGAATACTAGAGTGGGTTGCCATTTCCTCCTCCAGGGGACCTTCTCAATCCAGAGTCTGAATCCACGTCTACTGAGTCTCCTGCATTGCCAAGCAGATTCTTTACCACTGAGCTACTCGGGAATCCCCAAAACATCATATTTTAGAGAAAATAAACAACATGAGTAATCTAGAGCTTCCCAAATGGTGCTAGAACTGGCCTGCCAATGCAAGAGATGTAAAAGACACGGGCTTGATCCCAGTTGGGAATATCCCCTGGAGGAGGGCATGACAACCCACTCCAGTATTCTTGCCTGTAGAATCCCCATGGATAGAGGATCCTGGCGGCTACAGTCGGTAGGGGGGCAAAGAGCTGGACATGACTGAAGAAACTTAGCACATACACAAATACACATAAAATGCCTAGATACTACATATAAGACAAACACAGAAAGACTGAAAGATGGAAAGAAGAAAGCAGATTGGGAAAGGACCTTAGGACCCAAGAGATGACATTGTGGTGAGTTTCCTGGGTTTTCCTATTGCCTCCTTTATCCCAGACTTGGAGTTGGCATCTGGGAATGCCAACAACAGGGTAGACAACAAAGTCCCAATAAAACTCTGATCTTTCTAGTAAAAGGAGTAGGAAAAGGGCAGTCTAGCAAGATAAAATCTTTCAGACAATAAGTACTTTATTCCAACCAGCCACCAGAGGAACTAAACGGTGACTCCACCCCAACCATGCCAGCCAAGGCCAAGTGGGAGCCTAGACTTCTACCCTTACTAAGCTGACTGCTCACCAGGGCTATCTGACTCCCCTACTGGTCTTTAGAGCATAAGCAGATAAGTTAGAGGAAGGAACCAGATATGGCTTTTTGACATAAGAGAAGCCATTTTAGGCCTAAGCCATTCTGTGATCTAAACCTGGCCACATTGCTTGCCCTTGAACACATCTCAGTAATGATGATCTTGTTATTAGGCAAGAGAAACAATAATAGCAAAAATAATATGTCTGTTGTAAAGACCTCCAGTTCTACTTCAGTGGTAAAGATTAGCCTGAAGCATTTGACCACTTAAGAAGCTGGAACCTAAGGGATGATAACAATGACCTTTTCTGATCCTTGTGAGTTTAATCATCTAAAGCTTGGACTGTGTGAACATCTGCCCCAATTCTATGCTGAATTCTCTGTTCAAGCCCCTTCATGAATATGCATGTACCCTTGGCTTAAAACTTCCCCAATTTTACTCTTGGAAGAACGGAAAGAAATAGACAAATCAACTATTACTTCAATATGCCTCTCAACAACTGACAGAATAACTAGACAGAAAATCAGTAATGATATAGAACTCTAGTGACATGGCCAAGACATAGGATTGAAACATTTACAGAAGATCTTGCCCAACAATTGCAGTCTCCATGAAACATAAAAAAAGAAAAACCATATCTTAGGCCATAAAGCAAATCTTAACAAATTTAAAGTAACTGAAATCATATGGAGTATGTTTTTGGTCACATTGGAATCAAAATAAAAATCAGTAAAAGAAAAAAAAAAAAGGAAATCTCTAATTACTTGGAAACTAAGCAACACATTTGTAAATAATCCACGGGTCAAAGAAGAGGTCTCAAGGGAATTTTGAAAAATAAATTGAACTTAATGGAAGTGAAAATACAACATAAAAAAACTGGTGGGTATGTTAGTCACTCAGTCATGTCTGACTCTCTGCAACCCCATGGACCAGAGCCTGCAAGGTTCCTCTGTCCATGGAATTCTCCAGGCAAGAATACTGGAGTGCATTGACATTCCCTTCTCCAGGGGATCATCCTCAGCCAGGTGTCAAACCCAGGTCTCCTGCATTACAAGCAGATTCTTCTCTGTATAACCCACCAGGGAAGCCCAGTAAAAATTGGTGGGCCACAGCTAAAGCAGTACTGAGAAGGAAATTTATAAGACTAACTGTATGTATTTTAAAAAAATAAAAAAGGAAAATTCTCAAATCCATAATCTAAACTCCCAACTCAAGAACCTGGAAAAGCAACAAAACAAAACAGACAGACAAACAAAAAACCCCTCAAAGCAAGCAGGAGTAAAAAATAGTGAAAAAAAATCAGTGAAACATAACACTGACTCTTTGAAAGATCAGTAAAATTGACACACCTCTTACAAAAACTGACCAAAAATTTCACTAGATCAGGAAGGGAATGGGGAATATTGCTATAGACCATACACACACTGGAAGGATAATAAAGGAATACTATGAACAACTGCACACATAAATTTGACAACTTAGACAAAATAAATTCTTTGAAAACCGCAAACCAGCACAACTTTCTCAACAGAGGAAGATAATTTGAATAGACTTGTAAATATTAAGAAAACTGAATTGTAATTAAGTAATAACTCTACAGAGCAAAAATCTCTAGGCCCAGGGGGATTCACTGGAGAATTCTATCATAGCTTTAAAGAATAATTAACAGCCAATTCTACACAATCTTTTTCAGAAATAGAGTAAAAAACTTCTTGATTCATTTTTTTTTTGAAGCTAGTATCAGCTTTGATATCACAACCAGACAAAGATAGTACACAAAAGGAAAATTATACAACAATATCCCTGGTGGTTCAGATGGTAAAGCGTCTGCCTGCAATGCGGGAGACCCAGGTTCGATCCCTGGGTTGGGAAGATCTCCTGGAGAAGGAAACAGCAACCCACTCCAGTACTCTTGCCTGGAGAATCCCACGGGCGGAGGAGCCTGGTAGGCTACAGTCCATGGGGTCACAAAGAGTCGGACATGATTGAGCAACTTCACTATCCCTCATTAATAAAGAAAAATCATGGTATCTGGTCCCATCACTTCATGGCAAATAGATGGGGTAACAGTGGAAACAGCGAAAGACTTTATTTTCTTGGGCTCCAAAGTCACTGCCAATGGTGACTGCAGCCATGAAATTAAAAGATGCTTGCTCTTTGGAAGAAAAGTTATATCAAACCTAGACAGCATTTTAAGAAGCAGAGACATTACTTTGCTGACAAAGGTCCATTTAGTCAAAGCTATGGTTTTTCCAGTGGTCATGTATGTGACAGTTGGACCATATGGGAGTCTGAGCACTGAAGAATTGATGCTTTTAAACTGTGGTGTTGGAGAAGACTCTTGAGAGTCTCTTGGACTGCAAGGAGATCCAACCAGTCAATTCTAAAGGAAATCAGTCCTGAATATGGAAGAACTGATGCTGAAGCTGAAGCTCCAATACTTTGACCACCTGATGCAAAGAGCTGACTCATTAGAAAAGACCCTGATGCTGGGAAAGATCGAGGGCAGGAGGAGAAGGGACGACAGGATGAGATGGTTGGATGGCATCACTGACTCAATGGACATGAGTTTGAGCGAGCTCTGGGAGATGGTGATGGACAAGGAGGCCTGGCGTGCTGCAGTCCATGGGGTCACAAAGAGTCAGACAAAACTAAGAAACTGAACAACAAATATAGAAAAAAAATCTTTAACATTAATGAATAGAATTTGCTGTGCTTAGTTGCTCACTCATATCTGACACTTTGGGACCCTATTGACTGTAGCCTGCCAGGCTGCTCTGCCCATGGAGATTCTCCAGGCAAGAATACTGGAGTGAGTTGTCATGCCCTTCTCCAGGAGATCTTCCCAACCAGGGATCGAATCCAGTTCTCCCACACTGCAGGTGGATTTTTTAATGTCTGAGCCACCAGATTTTAGCAACTTATAAAAGAATTATAGGCTATAATCAAGTGAGAGTTATTTGAGGGCACAAGACTAATTCAATATTTGAAAATAAATCAGCGTGATCCAACATATTAACAGGCCACAGAAGAAATATCAATGATTATATCATCCACTGTAGAAAAAGTATTCAACAAAATTCAACATCACTCATGATAAAATAAGTCTTTCAGAAAAATTAGAATAGAGGTGAACTTTTATCAACATGATAAAGAGCACTTACAAAAAAAAATCCCCCAAACTACAGCTAACTTTACACTCAATAGTGAGACTAATGGCTTTTTCCCTATTATCAGGATGTCCGTACTCACCACTCCTATCAAACACAGTGATGGATGACACAGCTGGTGTAATAAGGCAAGAAAAGGAAATAAAAGTCATGCAGATGGGAAAAAAATTAAAAAGTCTATATTTGTAGCTAACATGACAATCTACTTAGAAAATCCCAGAGAATCTACAAAACTTCCTAGAACTAATAAATGAGTTTGGTAACATTGTGGAACATTGTGCAGGAGACAGGGATCAAGACCATCTCCAAGAAGAAGAAATGCCAAAAAGCAAAATGGCTGTCTGAGGAGGCCTTACAAATAGCTGTGAAAAGAGAAGAGAAGAGAAGAAAAGAAGAGAAGTAAAAAGCAAAGGAGAAAAGGAAAGATATAAGCATCTGAATGCAGAGTTCCAAAGATTAGCAAGGAGAGATAAGAGAGCCCTCCTCATTGATCAATGCAAAGAAATAGAGGAAAACAACAGAATGGGAAAGACTAGGGATCTCTTCAAGAAAATTAGAGATACCAAGGGAACATTTCCTGCAAAGATGGGCTCGATAAAGGACAGAAATGGTATGGACCTAACAGAAGCAGAAAATATTAAGAAGAGGTGGCAAGAATACACAGAACTGTACAAAAAAGATCTTCACGACACAGATAATCATGATGGTGTGATCACTCACCGAGGGCCAGACATTCTGGAATGTGAAGTCAAGTGGGCCTTAGAAAGCATCACTACGAACATAGCTAGTGGAGGTGATTGAATTCTAGTTGAGCTATTTCAAATCCTGAAAGATGATGCTATGAAAGGGCTACACTCAACATGCCACCAAATTTGGAAAATTCAGCAGTGGCCACAGGACTGGAAAAGGTCAGTTTTCATTCCAATCCCAAAGAAAGGCAATGCCAAAGAATGCTCAAACTATCACACAATTGCACTCATCTCACATGCTAGTAAAGTAATGCTCAAAATTCTCCAAGCCAGGCTTCAGCAATACGTGAACCGTGAACTTCCTGATGTTCAAGCTGGTTTTAAAAAAGGCAGAGGAACCAGAGACCAAATTGCCAACATCCACTGGATCATGGGAAAAGCAAGAGAATTCCAGAAAAAACATCTATTTCTGCTTTATTGACTATGCCAAAGCCTTTGACTCTGTCGATCACAAGAAACTGGAAAATTCTTCAAGAGATGGGAATACCAGACCACCTGACCTGCCTCTTGAGAAATCTGTATGCAGGTCAGGAAGCAACAGTTAGAACTGGACATAGAACAACAGATTGGTTCCAAATAGGAAAAGGAGTATGTCAAGGCTGTATATTGTCACCCTGCTTATTTAATTCTACGCAGAGTAAACAATGAGAAACACTGGGCTGGAAGAAGCACAAGCTGGAATCACGATTGCCGGGAGAAATATCAATAACCTCAGATATGCAGATGACACCACCCGTATGGCAGAAAGTGAAGAGGAACTCAAAAGCCTCTTGATGGAAGTGAAAGAGGAGAGTGAAAAAGTTGGCTTAAAGCTCAACATTCAGAAAACAAAGATCATGGCATCTGGTCCCATCACTTCATGGGAAATAGATGGGGAAACAGTGGAAACAGTGTCAGTCTTTATTTTGGGGGGCTCCAAAATCACTGCAGATGGTGACTGCAGCCATGAAATTAAAAGACGCTTACCTCCTTAGAAGGAAGGTTATGACCAACCTAGATAGGATATTGAAAAGCAGAGACATGACTTTGCCAACAAAGGTCCGTCTAGTCAAGGCTATGGTTTTTCCAGTGGTCATGTATGGATTTGAGAGTTGGATTGTGAAGAAAGCTTAGTGCGGAAGAATTGATGCTTTTGAACTGTGGTGTTGGAGAAGACTCTTGAGAGTCCCTTGGACTGCAAGGAGATCCAACCAGTCCATTCTAAAGGAGATCAGTCCTGGGTGTTCATTGGAAGGACTGATGCTGAAGCTGAAACTCCAATACTTTGGCCACCTCATGCGAAGAGTTGACTCATTGGAAAAGACTCTGCTGCTGGGAGGGATTGGGGGCAGGAGGAGAAGGGGATGACAGAGGATGAAATGGCTGGATGGCATTACTGACTCAATGGATGTGAGTCTGAGTAAACTCCGGGAGATGGTGATGGCCAGGGAGGCCTGGTGTGCTGTGATTCATGGGGTTGCAAAGAGTTGGACACGACTGAGCGACTGAACTGAACTGAAGTGAACATCACGGAATACAAGATGAGCATTCAAAAATCCATTGTATTTTAATGCATTACCAATGAATATGTGGATATTGAAATTAAAATTCTACTACCATTTATAATTTTTCATAAGCAAAAATGAAATAATTATGTGTAAATCTAAGATACTATATATAACATGTATAGGACTTGTATAATGCAAATCATAAGATACTGATGAGGAAAATAAAAAATAGATGGAGAGACATATGGTGCGTATGGACTGGGAGATTCAACATGATAAAGATGTCAATTCTCTCCAAATTAATATTTAAACTCAAAATTCCAACAAGATTTTTTAGATATAGCCATGATTGTTCAAGAGTTTATATGAGAAAGAAAAGGAAACAACCCTGAAAAAAATAATAAAGTTGGAGGAACCAATCTATCCAATTTTAAGACTTCTTAGATGATTCCATTAGTAAAGATGCGTGGTATTAGTGAAAACATAGACACATAAACCAGTGGAACAGAATAGGGAACCCAGGAATAGGAATGAAGTGAAGTGAAGTGAAAGTTGCTCAGTTGTGTGTGACTCTTTGCGACCCCATAGACTATATAGTCCATGGAATTCTCCAGGCCAGAATACTGGAGTGGGTAGCCTTTCTCTTCTCCAGGGGATCTTCCCAACCAAGGGATTGAACCCAGGTCTCCCACTTTGCAGGTGGATCCTTTACCAACTGAACTGCCAGGAAAGCAGGAATAGGCTCAGACAAATATGCTCAGTTGATTTTTGACAAAAGTGCAGAAGCAGTTCAATGAAGGATAGCACTTTCTCTCAATAAATGGAGCAATTGGACATTCATAAGCAAAACAATAAGCCTCACCATAAACCTCACCCCTTACACAAACGTTAAGTCAAAATAGATAACAGACTTAAACGCACAACTTAAAATTATCATGCTTTAAAAAAAAAGTGGGAGAAAATCTTTAGGAAGTTGCGCTGAATCAAGAGTCACAAGCCTGATACCAGGAAACACAATCCATTAAAGGGAAAGTTAATAAATTGGATTTTATAAAAATTAAAAAGTTTTGTTTTGTGAAAGACCCTGTTGAGATGAAAAGACAAGTTACAAGTGGGGAACACATTTGTGAAGCATATATGTGACAAAGGATTGGAATCTAAAATCTATAAATACTCTAAAAACCTGAGTTAAAAACCTTGAGTACAACACTTAATATCCCTGTATCTGTTTCCTCCTCTCTAAAATGGTCACATTCTGTTGAGTCTTCCTTCACAAAGCTGTTAAAAGTATTAAATGGGTTAACGGAGGCAAATCATTTAAACTAGTACCTGGAATGCAAAATGCTCACCTAAGTGTTATTTGTTATTATTTAAAAAACCTCCCCAGTTGCTCTGTCTCACTGGTTCTCAAAAGTATCTCTGGACTTGCAACATCTCCATTACCTGAGACCACAATGAAGAGGTGGATGGGTCTTAGCAATCTGTGTTTTAACAGCTGTCCTGGGAGTGATTCTGAGGCATGCCACTGGTTTATCGCATCTTCCCATTTATTTACTTAATCACTGTCACAGTTAGACATCAGCTGTTTATTGACATTACTACCCACTTCTCTACCAGAACAAGTATTCTACCAGGGTGAACTTGTCAGTCTTGCTCACTGTTGCTAGCATAATATCTAGTACAAAGTGAGTACTGGGAATCTAGTAACAAATAAATGAATGAATAAACTTGGCCAAGGTTAAGTATTTAAATAACTGAGCTGGTTGATACTGACTCCAGGCTTGCTCTCTCTGACAAGTGGAGGATCTGTGTTGCTCTAATTCCTCATTTTTGCTCAGCAGCCTTGTTTCTCACATGAAGCTGTGCAAGATGAAAGTCCCTGGCACAGGAAGCCTGACTTTCAAACAGCATTTTAAATACAATCACGGCCACAGCAGAGCCAAGGATGCTCCGAGCGTGGAAGTCCATGTGCCCTCTTCCCATTGGGCCATGTTGGTCACCTCATTATTTTTCTTGGGATTGTCACTGGCTGCTTTTCTGAACGGCCACAGGTCACCCTCTCTCTGTGTGACTTTCAGTGGCTCTGGCTGATGAAGGGTCCTTTTCTTGCAAGAAGGTGACCTGCCATCTCAGTTTGCAGGGAGCCGTTTTTCACCTTGGGTTTTAGTGAAAAGAAGATTCAGTGCATTTGTGCTCACACTCCTTCCCATGACGCTAGCCTCTCAGCTTCTGACCTGTGTCTGACAATTCCACCTCTGTCTCCTTTGCAGGCTTCTCGTCCTCAGCTTCTCACTGCCTGAGAGTTGGTGTTCTCAGGGACCTGTCATTTCCCTTTACAGGTGCACTCTTTGAAGGATCCGCTTCTACCCCACCAGCATGTGTAATTCAGACCTCTTCACTAGCATATCCACCTGGGTGTCCCGAAGGAACCTTGGCGCTGCATGTCTAAGATTAAATGACTTATCTCGCCTTTCTCTGTTCCTTGTCATCATCTTATCATGGTTAGAAGTATTACCATCCACTGTGTCACCCAAGGTAGAAATCTGGGAGCCATTCTTCATTCCAACCTGTATCTCACTTCCTGTATCTTATCAGTGTTCTAGTCCTTGAAAAGTTACCCCCTTATCACGCCTACATCACCGTCTTACCTCTTCTCTGGTGCTACTCAAGGTTGCCATTTTGTGCCATTTGACAGCCTGCTGCAAAGTTTCAGGCATCTCACCTAGGCTATTTTAATCATCCAACTGATATCTTTGTTACTGACTTATAGTTGTATACATCCTCAACCACATTACAATTAAATAACTTTTTGAAATGCAAATTTGGTCCCTTTTGCTTAAAATTATTTCCAGGCTCTCATGTTACAGAATATGGTACAAACTGCTTAGCACGCTGTCACTGGGCTCTTCCTTACCAGCCCAGAAATCTCCATCTCTACTCCTTGCTTCAAAACCTGTATAGTCGTCATACCAATCCACTAGCATCCTTAGCTTTTCAAAGCCATTTTTTAAAAATTAAGCTTTCTTTTCAGATACTCAGGTAGAAATAAACACACTCTCCCCTTTAAGCCCATCTGTATCAGTCAGGCTTTGCTACAGTAACAACTCCAAATGAGAATGACGAACACTCACCTCTTGGTCACGTGCATGAGGGCAGACGGGTGAGCTGGAGTTCAGCTCCAGGCTATAGAGAGACTTCCAGTTGGCTTCACAGGACTCTTCACTCAGCACCCAAGCTGAAGCAACTGCTGTTTCCCGGGGCATGTTCTTGTGCAGATATAAGAAGTGTAAGTTAGAGGCCTCACTGAAACCTGTGGCTACATTTTGAAGATTTTGCTCACATTTCAGGACATCTACTCAGTAAATGGAAACACATTCCATCATGTTCGCGGCACCTTTACAACTGTGGGATCTGATGGTAGATTCAGATTTGGGGATAAAGATGCCAGGACAAAATTAAAAGCTTTGGAACAGATCAACTGACATCAGCTTGTTGCTTCCATCACAATGGAAACATTTGCATATGCTTCCAGCTACAACTAGTCAAAGAGCCATGAATTCTATAATCCCCAGGAGGAAAGTGACATTTTCTCACATGACACAGCTGAAGAGCTAAAACCCAGGCATAAGAAGTGGTGGCTGAAGACATCTGGGTTGTTGGGTGTTGTTTTCTCTCCACTCTACCTTGTCTCTGTACAAATTTGGGTCCCGCCTTTTGATGGGTTGTCAGTCATGGATGTGGATTTCAACCCCTGAAGAAAAAAATGTTCTTGTTCACCAGTCAAGAGCCCACTGGCCATGGTGACTAGCCATCTACACTTTATCGCCTGTTAGAGATTTCTTCTGTAACTCTAAGGGGTTGAAATTATTATAGAAGCTGGAGTCGCATCAGTGATTGGTAGATATTAGCAGTGCTTTCTTCAGCAATGTGTTTAATATGCACTTGACTTCACTTTCACTTTTTACTTTCATGCATTGGAGAAGGAAATGGCAACCCACTCCAGTGTTCTTGCCTGGAGAATCCCAGGGATGGGGGAGCCTGGTGGGCTGCCGTCTATGGGGTCGCCCAGAGTCGGACATGACTGAAGCGACTTAGCAGCAGCAGCAGCAGGGAAAAACAGGAAACATTCTATGATCCCTATATTGTAATTTGTAATAAAATATTCTGAAGATAGGAAAAGATTGGGGGGAAAAATCTGGTGGCAAGCTGCATGGCTAAGATCAACATCAGTAATGTAGGGAGATTTACCTCTTCTAGAGGAGATATCAAGGGGACCTTTCATGTAAGAATGGGATTGATAAAGGACAGAAGCAGAAAAGATTAAGAAGAGGTAGCAAGAATATGCAGAAGAACTATACAAAAAAGGTCTTAATGACCTGGATAACCATGATGGTGTGGTCACTAACCTAGAGCCAGACATCCTGGAATGTGAAGTCAAGTGGGCCTTAGGAAGTATTACTATGAACAAAGCTAGTAGAGGTGATGGAATTCCAGCTGAACTATTTCAAATCCTAAAAGATGATGCTGTGAAAGTGCTGCACTCAATATGTCAGCAAATTTGGAAAAGTCACCAGTGGCCACAGGACTGGAAAAGGTCAGTTTTCATTCCAATCTCAAAGAAGTGCAATGCCAAAGAATGTCCAAACTACCATACAATTGTGCTCATTTAACATGCCAGCAAGGTAAAGCTCAAAATTCTTCAAGCAAGGCTTTAGCAGTACATGAATGGAGAACCTCCAGCTGTGCAAGCTGTGTTAAGGAAAGGCAGAGGAACAAGAGATTAAATTGCCAACATCTATTAGATCACAGAGAAATCAAGGGAATTTCAGAAAAACATCTATTTCTGCTTCATTGACTACACTAAAGCCTTACACTGTGTAGCACAACAAACTGTGGAAAATTCCTAAACAGATGGAAATATCAGACCACCTTACTTGTCTCCTGAGAAACCTGTAGGCAGGTCAAGAAGCAACAGTTAGAATCGGACATGGAACAAACCACTGGTTCAAAACTGGGAAAGGCTGTATATCATTACCCTGTTTATTTAACTTAAATGCAGAGTACATCATGCAAATGTCAGGCTGAATGAATCACAAGCTGGAATCAAGCCAGGAGAAATATCAACAACAGATATGTAGATGATATCACCCTAATGGCAGAAAGTAAAGAGGAACTAAAAAGCCTCGTGATACACATGAAAGAGGAGAGCGAAAAAGCTGGGTTAAAACTCAGCATTCAAAAAATGAAGATCATGGTATCTGGTCCCATCACTTCAAGACAAATAGAAGGGGGAAAGTGGAAACAGTGACAGATTTTATTTTCTTGGGTTCCAAATTACTGTACATGATGACTGCAGCCATGAAATTAAAAGACACTTGCTCCTTGGAAGGGCTATGACAAACCTAGACACTATAACAAAAAGCAGCAATGTCATTTTGCTGACAAATCTCCATGTAATCAAAGCTATGGTTTTTTCCAATAGTCATGCACAGGTGTGAGAGTTGGAACATGAAAAAGGCTGAGTGCCAAAGAATTGATGCTTTTGAACTGTGGTGCTTGAGATGACTCGTGAGAGTCCCTTGAACTGCAAATCAAACCAGGCAATCCTAAAGTAAATCAACCCTGAATATTCATTAGAAGGACTGATGCTGAAGCTGAAGCTCCAATCTCTGGCCACCTGATGCAAAGAGCCAACTCATTGGAAAAGACCCTGATGTTAGGAAAGATTGAGGTCAGGAGGAGAAGGGGCTGACAGAGGACGGGATGGTTGGATGGCAATATCAAGTCAATGGACATGAATTTGAGCAAACTCAGGGAGATAGTGAAGGACAGGGAAGCCTCGTGTGCTGCAGTTCATGGGGTCACAAAGAGTCAGACACCGCTCTAAACAACAATAAGAGAAGGCCCGATTGAGTACCTGGGATAACTTATCCAATTTATCCCACAATCCAGTACCTGGTACATTATAGCCCCTCACTCCTTCATTGGAAGGACTGACATTGAAGATGAAACTCCAATACTTTGGACCTGATGTGAACAGCTGACTCATTTGAAAAGAGCCTGATGCTGGGAAAGACTGAAGGCAGGAGGAAAAGGGGATGACAGAGGATGAGATGGCTGGATGACATCACTGACTCAATGGACATGAGTTTAAGTGAACTCCGGGAGTTGGTGATGGACAGGGAGGCCTGGTGTGCTGCAGTCCATGGGGTCACAAAGAGTTGGACACGACTGAGCAACTGAATTGAACTGAACCCCTTTATTTGTTTAGCTATCTTTCTCTTTAAATATCTGAGGGTTGGGGCCTGATTTGTTCTCCTATTCTTTGCAAGGACTTAGTATAGGTGCTGAATGGGTAAATTAATTAATGACTGACCCAACAATTCAAGATGGAAAATGCAGGAAGAGGATTGAGTCTGTTGAAAGTAATGAATTCAGGAACAACCTCACAGGCTAAATATGTTCTGAGTCCTGCCCTGGTAGTGGAGCTGTCATATTTTGATACACTGAGAGTTAACGTGTTCTGAGTTCTATACTACCAACTCTTTTCGAAAGGGGCTAATAGGCCTTAAATAGTAAGTAAACTTAACACAGATACCTTCAGAGAAGATTTAGGTTCACAGCAAAATTGAATAGAAGGTACCAAGATTTCTCATACACTTCCCACATGTATTCTTTCCTAATCTCCCTTACTTATCCACATCCCCGTCCCCACCAGAACGGTACATTATCTCCCCACGTCCATAGATTGATAATGTCTACCATTAGAGTGTCATGTTATTGTTTAGTTGTTAAGTCATGTCCAGTTCTTTTGCAACCCCATGGACTTTAGCCCACCAGGCTCCTCTGTCCATGGGGATTCTCTAGGCAAGAATATTGGAGTAGGTTGCCATGCTCTGCTACAGGGGATCTTCCCAACCCAGAGATCAAACCCAGGTCTTTCGCATTTCAGGCAGATTCTTTACTGTCTGAGCCACTGGGGAAGCCCAAGAATACTGAAGTGGGTAGCCTATCCCTTCTCCAGGGGGATCTTCCTAACCCAGGAATTGAACTGGGGTCTCCTGCATTGCAGGTGGATTCTTTACTAGCTGAGCTACCAGTGAAGCCCTCTCACTCCTAACCCCCGGCAACCACCAATCTCTTTAGTGTCTCCATAGTCTGACATATTCCAGAACATCATATAATTGGAAAAATACACTATATGTCCTGTTTGGATTGGTTTCTTTCACCTATTAATATGTATTTAAGGTTCCACCCAGGTGGCACTAGTGGTAAAGAACCTGCTTGCCAACACAGGCAGACATAAGAGATGCGGGTTTGATCCCTGGATTTGGAAGATACCCTGGAGGAAGGCATGGCAGCTCACTCCAGTTTTCTTGCCTGGAGAATCCCGGGGATAGAGGAGCCTGGCAAGCTACAGTCCATAGGGTCGAATTGAGTCTGACATGACTGGAGGGACTTAGCAGCACTGGAGCAAGGTTCCACCATGTCTTTTCATGGCTTGACAGCTCATTTCTTTTTAGCACTGAATAATATCCCATTGTCTGCTTGTACCACAGTTCATTTTCCATTCACCTGCTGAGAGACATCTCCAGAGTTCAGCAATTATGAATAAAGCTGCTGTAATCATCCCTGAGCAGGTGTATGTGTGGATATAGGTCTAGAGAACATTTGGGCAAGTAACAATAAATGTAATTGTTGGATGGTATGGTGAGAGTATGTTTGGTTCTGTAAGAAACCACCAAACTGTCTTCCAAAATGGTTGTGCCATTTTGCATTCCCATCAGCAGTAGTGAGAGCCCCTGTTGTTTCGTAACCTCACCAGCACTTGACATGGCAGTGTTCCAGATCTGGGCCATTCTAATAGGTGAATAGTGATATCTCATTGTTGTTTTAATTTGCATTTCCCTGATGACACATGATATGGAGCATTTTTCCATATGCTTATTTGCCATCTGTATATCTTCTTTCATGAGGTGTCTGTTGAGGTCTTTGGCCCATTTTTTAAACTGAGTTGTTGGTTTCCTTATCCTTGTATTCAGTCGTGTCCAACTCTGTGTGCCCCTATGCACTCTGGCCTGCTAGTCTCTTCTGCCCATGGGATTCTCTAGGCAAGAACATTGGAGTGGGTTGCCATGCCCTCCTCCAGGGGATCTTCCCGACCTTGAGTTATACATAATTTTTGATTGCCTGACTACCTTGACTTCAAATTTTCTCAAATCTTAAATATAAAGATGCGTGGCTTTAGAGCTGGCTTTCTTACCTCTAGAAGTCGCTGTTAAAGAACACTAATCAGGCATTTGCAAAATATGGACAGCCACAGAACTTAAAAATAACAGAAAGGGGGAATGAAAAGATAGATGAGAGAAGAACTTTTTAGAGTCCAGAAAGGGCTTGAACCTCTAAAGTTGCAAAGTATCAATATTTAGTGGGTACTCATGTGCACTGATCTTGAAAAATAGACTATAGTTTTGTATCAGAGTCTTATGGGATTTTTCAAATCACAAGAGATTAAATAAACCCATTGTTGGCAAGAGAAATTAGAATAAATACCATTTTATTTCCAGATGATAGAATTAACAATAATTTATTGAACACATTTTGAGATTGGCACTGTTCTAAGCACTTTTGTGGGAATTGTCATTTAATTTCAAAGCAACAATCATTACTATCTTTAATTGACAAATTCGGAGGCTGCTAGTGGCTCTGGGTCATGTGCCTGGTCAGTGGCAGAGAGAGAGATATTCCCAAAGCTGCCTTTTTAACCACTATGCCATATTCCCCTCAGTCCTTAACTTAATTTTACTTTACCCCTCTCAGTCTTCCTTAATAATTTTGGTTAAAAAATAGTTTTTAAATTTAGCTCCCTGGCAGTCACACACTGGCCAGCTCTCAGATTTCTGGCAGGGTGACCCAGTTCGCACATCACAAATATAACTGAAGACATAACTAGATACTTAGATACATTTTCATCATTGTGCAATCTTACTAATGGGTTGGCCTCAGACTTCAAGTGGAAAAGTTGTGGTGCTTTTTCTAATGGGCAGGCATCTCCCAAGTTCTGTTCAACTACTGAATTCTGCTCATTAGGTTAATGAAAAGCAAATTTGCAGTCCCCTTGCTATTGTAAAGCATTCCAGCAATGATAAATTCATATAGAAATTCATCAGTTCTTATTTAAGTAGTTGGCAACCTCCAGAAATTGCCCTGTTGTAAGATGAGAATTCACTTGCTGAGGATAACCCTGAAAATCTGTCCCGTTTCCAGAGATCCTTTTTCAGAGAGATATTTCAATGAGGACTTTAAGTTGATTGTCCCAAATGTGATGAGTGATAGGCCATCTTGACTGAGCACTGGTGTGTGTGTTGGGTTTATGGCCTTCCCGAGCCTAACGATAAATCAGTGTCAGGCACTTGAGCTGGAGAGTTCAGTTCTCCACTCACCTTTCATCTCTGAGTGGTTACTGTGCATGCACCGCCCTTACATTTGCAAAGTGCCTTTGTCCTCCAAATATCACATTCGGTGCAGGCACATCTTATGATTGCTAGTTCACAGGTGGAGAGACTGACAGGGTGATGGAGTGGGGAGTGGCTAACCAGGGTGCCCGGCACCTGTGAAGCAGTCACAGGGGTCCTTCATCTGACATCTCTTCATAGGTCTTTTTATTTTTGTTCCTTCCCCCTTTTCTTCTTCTCTGATTTTTTGCCTTTCATGCTTCCTAGTAATAATTCACAAATATGACTTAAATTACAGAAAGCAGCACATAGCATAGTGCTTAAGAAAAGGGACTCAGGAGTCTGACTCTAGCCCAGCTGAAGTGACCTCGGGCAACAAACTCAATTGTAAAATGGGGCTAGTAGGACAGCTCTTACAGAGCCTGTATGAGGATTTTAATTTAGTTAGAGCTGTTATTGTTGTTACTGTCATTAGAAACGAAACAATGTGAGGCAGAAACAATTAATAGTTTATCTCTATGAGACAGACCATAGGCTTTGGGCTTTTTGTTAATGGAGAAATGACTGAGGTCTGGAGCAACCTGGGGTGTCTTCAGAGGCCTGGGGACATTTGACCTGGCTGCAAGGGATGGCTGAATTTGAATAAGCAGATATGAAAGGGAAGGAACTGTGAAACTGCAGGGATTTTAAACAGACACTTTAAATTCTCAAGCATGTCTTTCATAAAAGTAGAGTCTAATTCAGCTCCCCAAGAAGATGGACTGGCCTTGGTGTTTTTCTTATAATAAGTAGAATGCGAGACTACCTGACTTTTGATGCTAAAATAGAAAATGTGATACAGTTTGTCTGTTGCTCTGGTATCTATCTACCCACCTACCTATCAGCTGTAGAGCCCTGAGCTGCCTTGTAAGAAGTCAGGCTACCATGAAGCAAACATGGGGCCACATAGGGAGAGCAAAGAGCTAGAGATGCCTGCCCAAGGATCTCCAGGTGCTCCAGTCTTCCCAGCTCTGGCATTAGATACGTGAGTGAGCCTTCAGATAATTCAGTCCCAGCCACCATCTGATAGTAGCTGTGTGAGAGACCCTGGGCAAGAACTGCCTAGCTGACCCCAGTTAACTGCTAGATCTGAGAAATAAACTGTTATTTTAAGTCAATAAATTTGAGAATAATTTATTACTTAACCACAGTAACTGGAACTAGAACCAAAGACATTAGGACGTGTATAAGCCAAAGCAAACTTACAGTTAAATGGCAGAATGACAAAGCCAGCAATATTCAGTTTAAATAGGTTAATTTACTTTGATGGATGATGGTTTGCAAGCCAAACTGACGTTGATGTCATTAAAAGGTGAATGCCACAGTACAACCCTGTTGGCTCAGACAGTAAGGAGTCTGCCTGCAACACTGGAGACCTGGGTTAGATCCCTGGTTTGGGAAGATCCCCTGGAGAAGGGAATGGCTACCCACTCCAGTATTCTGGCCTGGAGAATTCCATGGACAGAGGAGCCTGGCAGGCTACAATTTACACACAATTTGAAACCTCTTTAGGGGATTATTCACCACAGGAGATGTACAGGGAACTTGACTGGACTGGAAAGTGGGGAGATACACTCCAGATAGTTCTAAGCAAAAAGTTCAGCTGAAGCGGAATAGAGCGGCATTTTGGCCCCAGTGGTCAGCACCTAGAGTCTGAACTATTGACTTGTAGTCATTATTGGTTCCTGTGTAGGGCAGTGACATGATGAATGCCCTGTTTCAAGATTTATCTCACAATGGTATGTGTATGATGAATTAAACAGATGTGAGGCTAGAGTCAGGAAGACTGGCTTACAGTCTCTTCCACTATACTAATTCTAGCCCTTGGAAAATAAGCCGTGTTCACCAAGTTCTCATTGAGTATGTGGTACCCTACTGGGGTCTTTGAAAAATGCAGTATAGGTTGTGAATTGGATTTAGTTTCAACACTCAAAGATTTATGGTGTTCTTTCTTCCACTCCTGCCTGTCATTGATAGATGAACAACCTTGGTCAAACCATTCATGTCCTGGTGCCTCTGAGCCCTGATCTATCAAACAGGGATAATGATATATACATTCTACCCTTGTTATAAATATTAAACATAATATATATACATGAAATCTTCAAGAAGCTTCAAGCCTTCACAGCATAGGATGAGTTTATACTTTTTTAGAGTACACTTAAGTGTTACATCAGTTTAATAAGAACATTTAAACTGCTGTGAAACAAGTTGTAAAAAGGTGATAGCAATGTTACTTTTTTATTGGAGAAACTATATTGTAACAGCATTCATGGAAATTTTGAAATGAATAAAAACCCTCAGTATTTCACAGCTACCAAATATCAACATTTTGTTTTCCATATTTCATATTTCTTGTATATTTATTTCCAATATATGTACGTATGTATATTCATTTACAACATGTAGTATAGATGTATTGCTGTATTTTGCTTTTTTTCCACATAAATGTTAGCACTTTCATGTTGTTCTATGCAGATCATAAGCATAGTTTTGTAATAGCCAATCAAATTGATATCTTACAGTTTAGTTAATCTCTGTATTGTCTGAAGCCCATCTATACGTGTAACATATTTCCTTCCTTCCTTGTAGCATGGAAAAGGAAATACAGAGCATCAGGAATGGAATTATTGAAAAAAATTTGAAAAAATTATTGAAAAAAAGAAGAAATATTTTAATTTCCTCTAAAATAACTTATTAAGTGCTCTTTTTCAAAATTGGGAGATACTATGTGTTTCAGAAGAGGCAAACTTTGAAAACCCTGTACAGACAGATCCCTTCACGGAAACTCTCAGTGTCTGACATCTGGTTTTCTTTGCCTTAGCAGCAGGGAAGGGGGCAGGCATTGCTTTCTGAGGCCACCCCATGGAGTCTTTGGACAGTCTCACTTGGAAATCAGGGCTTGTTGACTGAGTTAAGCAAACAGGTGACGCCTTGGCTCTGGTTAAGGCCACTATAAAGTCCAGCCTTAGCCCCTTGGTGACCTCAGACAGATATCGGTTTGAGAAAATCTTCAGTTCTAGTCAAACAAGGTTAAGCCAGTGTGTTAATGTGCAGGAGGTTCTGCTTTAGGAATGACCTGAAGTTTATCTGCCTACTTGTATTAATCATTTAGGGACAGCTGCTGGAAGCACAGTGCCGGAACTGGGGGTGACAACCATCTGGAGCCAGTAAACAAGGTTTCCAGTGCCAGGGAACATGCAGGAGCAGAGTGATAGTATTCCACCCTCCCAAAGCAGTTTTTTTTCCCCTTTCTTTTAAGTCACCTTCTTAAAGATCAGAAGCTATGATCTGGGAGAGTGTGAAGTTCAGATAGTCCAAAGTCCCTGAACTCTGCCGCACAGAGCCCTGAACTGCCATCAGAGAATTCAAATGAGGTCATGATGCAGCAAATTCTCTCCTGTGCGCCGTGGTTTCAGTACTGTTCAGAACTGTTTTGTAAACAGTGCAAATATTAACTTTGTCTGGTGTGCTGAGGAGGGTTAGGTAATACTGAAACAGTAATGACAGTCACTGAAAGCTAGATTTAGTCAGGTAAATGATAAAAAGATTTGTTTTGTTTTTGATGGGGGTATAGAAATGTCTGCCTTGAGGAAGAAGCAGACAGACACATAGCTAAACACAGTGATGCTCAATCCTGGCTGACTTCAGAATTCCCCCAAAACAGAAAAGGGTGCTTATCCACATCAACTGAATCTGAAATTTCTGTGTGTCTGTGAGGTGGGGTGAGGGTGAGGGTGAGTGAGCATGTGGAATTTTAAATCCTGAATCAAAAGTGAGGATCACTGTTCTTACACTGGAGCAAAA
This sequence comes from Ovis canadensis, assembly GCF_042477335.2. NCBI lineage: Eukaryota > Metazoa > Chordata > Mammalia > Artiodactyla > Bovidae > Ovis > Ovis canadensis. Next base: position 86,309,820 of record NC_091248.1, read on the forward strand.
AGTGTCTGAGGTGTGAATTACAGTGAATGCTGAAGTTACCTATGTATGCATGTTGTTTTAGTATCACCAACATCATTATTGCTATTCACAGAAATCCTGCCCCTTGCATTCTCAGCACTAGTTCCTCCTCTGCAGCTCCCAGTGTTTATTTCTCCTCAAGTTTCTCCCATACCACAATGCAGATTTGGCAGGCACAACCTATAATCTCATCCACAACACTAGATACAGAATCCGTGACTTTGAAAATTCTGACTCCTTCTTGGAGAAGGGGAAAAGCGCAATCCTTGCCAAAGGTGGAGGCCAAACATGGAATTTCCAAAACTCAGAGAAGCTGGAGGGCGCTCTGGAAAAAGCAGCTAGGAAGACTGAAAATCATAGCTATAGAAATGGAAGAAAACTGTTTCTTCATCTTACAGGCTAGGGAACTGAGAACAGAAGGGCTGGAACTTGTTCAAACTCACACATAGGCTGGGTCTGGAACTCTGGTCTCCTAGCTCCCTTTATCCTCATGGAGGGGCGGGGCGGGGACTTAAGGGACAGCAGAGCGGATGTACTCCTCCCTTTAACTGTGGAGCCAGCTTTGCTGAAATCTGTTTTACATAAGAGGCTTTTAGGAAGGATTGAAAACCACAGCATGCTAGAGCCCATTGATGGTTCTGGTTTCAGTCACCATATTTTTTGCAGGTTCTGCCAATCCAACAAAGATTATTTACAGAATATTTAGCAGGGAAGTTTCCAGTTCTTCACACACACACACATACATATCTACACACACACACACACACACACACACACACACACACACACACACACACCCTCCGTCTCCTTCAGAGACTCCAAACCACAACTGTAGAGATCAGTTGCTGAGTCAACCCCTTTAACTTGCTAAAGGGCCAAAAATTGCTGGGTCCTTGGATGTTTTGAAATGTAAGAAGTCAACCTCTTTGTGTCTCTGTGCATGGACATTTTTCCAGGCTTATAACAAGCAGCCTGATTCTTCACTGTATGATCTCTACAAAATTCTCTTTTCAAATTATGGATAGATATGCAAATCTCTAGCCATAACCATTCTGAAAACAAAAACCATCACAACAGTTTTCTATGTGCTCATGCAGTCTGCGAGGATTGTACCATTAATTCTCACAATGACTTTGTTACATTAGCTCCACTTTGCAGATGAAGTTAACTGAGAGGTTATTATCTACTGAGGAGATCTGTACCCAGATCACCCTGATTCCAAGGCTGTGCCCTTAACCACTCAGACCAAAACATGCTTCATCCCATAAACAATTGTTATAAATTCATTTTTTATTTGGCTGAAGCATATAAAAATCACTCTATTTTCTTTTCACATCATCTTCAAATATCAGCAACCTCAGATATGCAGATGATATCACTCTAGTGGCAGAAAATGAAGAGGAACTAAAGAACCTCTTGATGAAGGTGAAAGAGGAGAGTGAAAAAGCTGACTTAAGACTCAACATTAAAAAACAAAGGTCATGGTATCTGGTCCCATTGCTTCATGGCAAATAGAAGGGAATAAAGTGGAAGCAGTGACAGATTTTATTTTCTTGGGCTCCAAAATCACTGCAGACAGTAACTGCCGCCATGAAATTAAAAGATGCTTGGTCCTTGGAAGGAAAGCTATGGCAAACCTAGACAGTGTATTAAAAAGCAAAGACATCACTTTGCCAACCAAAGTTCATATAGTCAAAGCTACAGTTTTTCCAATAGTCAGTATGGATGTGAGAGTTGGACCATAAAGAAGACTGCACACTGAAGAATTGATGTTTTCAAACTGTAGTGCTGGAGAAGACTCTTGAGTGTCCCTTGGACTGCAAGAAGAGCAAACCAATCAATCCTAAAGGAAATAAACCCTGAATTTGGAAGGACTGATGCTGAAGCTCCAATACTTCAGCCACCTGATGTGAAGAGCTGACTTTGGAAAAGATCCTGATGCTGGGAAAGATTGAAAGCAAAAGGAGAAGAGTGTGGCAGAGGACGAGATGGTTGGATGGCATCATCGATTCAATGGACAGAATTTGAGCAAACTCTGGGACATAGTAAAGGACAGGGAAGCTTGGAGTGCTGCAGCCCATGGAGTTGTAAAGAAATGGACACGACTTAGTGACTGAACAACAGCAAACAGAAGCATCTTGTCCCACCTCTTATTATCTGAAGACCTGCATGGTGTATTATTTTGAGAACAGCCAGAACAGCCATGAGCCTACAATTGTTGGAATCTGCACCCAGAGCATAGGAAAGTGGTAAGGCCCCAGAGACGGATGCGGGTACCACCAGCATCTGCTATTTGATTTACTAATATACTGGACAGTGCTAAGTACCTCAGCTACAAAGTAAGAATAAGCTTTCTGTCTTGGAGGAATTCAGTCTAGTGGGAAAGCCAGACTTAAACATGCAAAATTTCAATATAACAAATACTCAGTTAGCACGATGCATAAGGCACGTTTCAAGCACAAAGATGAGTCAGTAAATCCAGCCTGTGACAAAGGGGTGGGCAGAGAAGCCTAACTCAAGGGCATGACCCATATGCTTAGCCTGGATGGAGAAGGGTGAGCTAGCCTGACAGAAGATGGTTGAGGAGCTGGTGGGGAAAGGTGCTGTAGGCAGAAGAAATAGCACAAAGGGTGGGCAAAGTCTGGAACAACACAGAGGGTGCAAGGAGCAGCGAGCAGGTCCACGTATTAGAATGAAGAACTGGAGGCTGGGGGAGGTTGGTGAGCACACATGGGCAGCCTAATGGGTTATGCAGAGTTTGGAATTCTTTGTAGACAGTGGGAAGTCATTTATGAATCTTAAGCTCACAAGTGACATGATCAGATTTGCCATTAGGCTGATCACCCTAACCAGCTATCAGCTATTTTCTGCTGTTACCACTCACTCTCATACATATGACATTCTCCCAAGAGTTTATCCAGTGGTTATGGTCACGTTTTCTTGCCTACTAAGAAAACATGTTAAAAAATGCAAATTGAGAAGATATTATTATGGGGATAGTAAAAATTGGAAAACTGGCCACAGTTCTTGACCCCTCCCCCTGGAAACCACATTCTTTATAAAATGACTTTGCTGCTGCCTCCCTCGACACATGGAGTCCATTTCCCCCACACTCTGAATCTGGACTGAGTGTGCCTTGCTTTTGGAGGTAAACATGACCATCAGACCCTTTCCTAGACCTCTGGAGGCCATGCACACTTCTGATCTCTCCCCTGGATCCCTAACTCCCCTGTGTGAGCTGTAGGGTGAGATACCATGTCACCAGCCCTGAGTCAACCATGTCGTCCACCCAGAACCTCAGATACAAGAAACCCAAGCCAAGCTTGGGTTTAGTCGACTCGCAGAAGATCACAGACACATTTATGTGCTTAGTGGAAGCAACTGTTGCTCAGCCATGAGCTAAATAAATGGTCATTGTTTCAGGCTGCTAAGTGTTGGGGTGGATGCTTATTCTACAAGAACTACTATGTGAAAGGTGGGGTAATCTTGTATTCAGTCTTTCAAAGAGTGAATCATTTGCAAGCCTTAACGCTTTATCCATGATAAATAACAAAGTACTCTGAACATGTTGGGATGTTGCAACACAATGACAAAGCTCGATAAAAAGAGTTTCTCCGTGTATGCCTCAGAAAGGCTTCTGCTTCAGGGAAGATGGAGCAGATAATCCTTTGCCCTACTCCTCTGGCAGGTACAACTAAGACTTCTGGATATTATATTCAAAACAAACAAAGCTCTGAAGGTGGAGAGAGCAGGCAGACCGGCTAGGGATCACGGGACCTGAGGGGAGATACAATGGTCAGTTTCCTGAATTTCTTTTTTGCCTTGTATAGCCCAGATTCGGAGTTAAAGAAGCCAACAATCTAGAAATGTCAACAGACATGGACCAAAATAATCCTGACAAAATGTGCGCTCTCTAGTCCCAGCTACAAGAAAGAAAGCCTGGCACGAGAAAGAACTTCTAGAGAGTACCCATTCTCCTCTAGACAACAGCACAGGAAAAACTGCAGCCCTGCCTCTCAACCCCACCAACAAAGGCTGGGTGTGCAGCCTGGATTTCCACTCTTGAGAAGCTGTGATAAGCACCTGAAAGCCCCTTCTGGGGGGGTGGTATCAGGGAAAAACCATCAAGGCTGAGACCTTCATCCTACTAGACAATGAGCTGTCTCCATCTCCTACCACGTCCAAGGAGACCACATGGGAGCCTGGATTTGCACCTCCCCCTGGCAGGAAGAAGCCACCCCCTTCCTCTCCCAGGGATGGTGTCAGAGGAAGCCTAGTGAAGTGAAGCCAGGCTTTCACTATGATCGGCAATAATGAGTTGTCAACCCTCCCACTCCCGACCCCATAATTGTCAATGGAACCACATGGGGAGATGAACTGCCATCTCTGCCCAGCAGTAATAAGGAGCTCTCCCCCCAGCACCCCATGGTTGTCAATGAAAGCTGAGTGGGAAACATGAAACTTCTCCTTTCATCTGGAAAATGAGGCAGTGCCCTCACTTTTCATGCTGGGGCAAGGCCAGAAAAAGTCAGTAACAGAAGGTTCAATACAACCCAGAGTCTCATCACATAATATGCAAATTTCCAGGTTGTACTTGAAAATCACTCATCATACCAAGAATCAATCAGAAAAGGTCAGAAGTGGAATGGGAAAAAGACAACATCAGTATCACAGATATGACAGAATTAACTGACAAAGTCTTTAACTCAGTCATGATAAAAATGCCTCAAAGAACAATTATAGCTATGGTTGAAACAAATGTAAAAATAGAAAGCCTCAGCAAAGAAATAGAAGATATAAAGAAAAGGGGGTGGGTGGAAGAGAAGTGAGCGAGGCTATAAAAGTTCAGCAGGATGGATCCTGTATCTTGTCTGCATCAATGTCCAGGTCCTGCTTGTGATATTGTCCTATAGTTTTGCTAGACGTTGTCACTGGGGGAAACTGGGTTGAGGGCACATGGGATCGCTCTGGATTACTTCTTAAAACTACATATGAATCTGTAATTATTTCAAAATAAAATTTCATTTTAAAACAAGCCTGTCCTTGAAATTCCAGTACTGTGTAAGGCTCATGGCGCTGCCTGGAAAAAAGTTTTCTGTGATTAAATAAGCTTTGCAAATGCTGAGGGAAACAAACTCTACCAGGTTGTTTTTACTATGGGACTCACCAAAGGCATGCACTTGCATTTTCTATCATAAATAATGAACCCTACTATCAGAAGATATAATAAGGCTGTTGTGAGGATTAAATAAGATGCACCATGCACGGGGAATGTAAATTGGCCTAACTGTGGAAAAGAATATGGAGGTGCCTCAAAAAACTAAAATTAGAGTTGTCACATGATCCAGCAATCCTACTCCTGGGCATATATCCAGAAGATATACATATCTATGTTCATAGCAGCACTGATTATCATAGCCAAGACATTGAAACAACCTAAATGTCCATTGACAACTGAATGGATAAAGAAGATGTGGGGTGTGTGTGTATGTATGTATATATATGTATATACACACATACACATATGCATATATACACATCTATATGCATATGCACATATACACACACACATAAATATATACATACACACAATGGACTATTATTCAGCTATAAAAAGAATGAAATAATGTCATGTGCAGTAATATAGATGGACCTAGAGATTATCAAACTAAGTGAGGTTAATCAAATAGAGAAAAATACCATATGATATCATACTAATATATGGAATCTAAAACACAACACAAATGAACCTATCTACAAAACAGAGACAGACTCACAGAGACACAGAGAGCAGACTCGTGGCTGCCAGGGGGAGGGGGAGGTCGGAGAGACTGGGAGCTTGGGATTAGCAGATGAAAACTAGTAAATATAGGGTGAATGAAAAACAAGGTCCTGCTGTATAGTACAGGAAACTGTATTCAATATCCTGTGATGAACCATAATAGAAAAGAATATGAAAAATAATATACAAGTATAACTGGGTCCCTTTGCTATATAGTAGAAATTAGCACAGCCATTTACAGAGCTCCAGTGGCACAACTGATTAGCATGCGGTACTTATAAAACACAGCATTTTAAATCAACTATACTTTAATAACATTTAGAGAGAAGATGTACCATGTAAAAGAGCATATAATATCTGGCACAAGTGTTAAGATTATTCATTATTACATTTACTCTTTACCATAAATTTATCGCATTGGTGGTATTAATTAATTTAAAAAAATAGAGAGTTGATGGAGGTTTAAGGAATTTACATAACTTAAAAGGCACAGCTAGTAAGAGGCAGAGCCAGGATTTGATCTCAGATTGGACCCCCAAGTATCTGTTATTAATTCTGATGGAGAATTCCTTCCAAAAACATGATTTAAAAACAAACCCAAAACACAACAAAAAGGGAAGGAACAAACTAGGAAAAGTATTTAGAATTATATCAAAGGGTTTCATTTATTGTTATATAAAGGGACTTCATAAATCAATAACAAACCTTTCCTAATACAACAATGGGCAAATTATTGACATGCCAACTCATGATTGTGGTTATATAAAGGGACTTCATAAATCAATAACAAACTTTTCCTAATACAACAATGGGCAGATTATTGACATACCAATTCATGATTGTGGCTAAAGGACATCTGAGAGTGTTCAAGACTCAAAATGTAATTTTTATAAAAACTTCTAAATTAAATAGACCAATGCCATTTTTCTTTATTTTTTTCCCCAAATGAGAAAGTCATATATCTACTCATAAAATGGCTATGGTGAAATGGGCACTTTCAAACAGCTGTTGTCATCATTACTAGTATAACTTTAGCTGCAGGAAATTTGCCTTAAAATTTTTCTCTTTTGACTTATTTAATTTCTAAGAATCAATAAAATTAATTTAAAAAATTTTTAAAGTAAATCAGATAAATAAACAAAGATTTATGTTCAAAGATATTTATCACAGCATAGTTTATATGACCAAAAAAATGTTAGAAGAGCCTTTATAACTGTTAGAAAATGGTTAAAAAATTATGGGACAGGCATATGATTGCCATCATTAACAATTACATTTTAGAAAAGTAGTGATATGGGAAAATGCATATGATAAATTGTTAAGGGAAAAAGGCAGGAAACCTCCAGTTTTATAAAAGAATAATAGGTGTGAGTATAAATATATATATACATACATATATGAAAAGAAAATATATGAAAAGGACAAGGGTATCACTCTCATGAATGATAACTTTCCTTACTATAATTTCCAAAATCTATACAACAGTAAGTCAGGAAAAAACCAGCAATAATTGACTTCCCATCAATCTTTAAACCCAAAATGTCTTTGGTGTGAACACTAGCAAATTCATGTTTTAATCAAAACCTTATACTCGGAGTCTGCATACTCTAAAGCAGGATGGAAAGAACTCCTGCCTCAGGGAGTCGTATTTCCAGGGCCGTCGGATGAGGAGTGGAAACAGAAAGCAGGGCATCAGCAGAAATGCCCTCCAGGGAGGGGAGGTTAGTCAGCGGCCAGGAGGAAATGTGACAGGACCAGGGCTTGGCTCCCCGACCACTGAAGCCGCCCCAGCTCCTGCTCACGTCACCACTGACACCCTGCAGTCACACGGGCACCCGGTCACATGTGTGTGCTGCTGATGCTGCCAAGTCGCTTCAGTCATGTCTGACTCTGTGCGACCCCATAGACGGCAGCCCACCTGGCTCCCCCATTCCTGGGATTTTCCAAGCAAGAACACTGGAGTGGCTTGCCATTTCCTTCTCCAACACAGGAAAGTGAAAAGTGAAAGTGAAGTTGCTCAGTCGTGTCCGACCCTCAGCAACCCCATGGACTGCAGCCCACCAGGCTCCTCCATCCATGGGATTTTCCAGGCAAGAGTACTGGAGTGGGGTGCCATCGCCTTCTCCGACATGTGTGTGAGAAACATCAAACAACTATCAAAGTGGTTTTTGACAATTTGTTGAAAGAAGTAATAATAGAATAGTATTGATGCCATTACATGGCTTGATAGCCAGAGCACACCATTGTCCATACCAAACGTTACCTAGATTTTTTTTTTAAAGAGTAGGGATGCTATGCTTTTCTATTTGCCATGAAACTGAGCAGTATGCTGAGTATGCATTAGCATATTTAGTACTTGGTGCCTAATAGGCAATTTACACTTCTCTTGTCTCTTGTCCACAGACGTCTTGGCGTCTTTTCTTTTTTAAAAACTATCCGCTTGTATTTATTTTTGGTCTTGCTGGGTCTTCACGGCTGGGAAGGCCTCTCTTTACCTGCAGCGAGAGTGGGCTATTCTCCAGCTGCGGTGCTCTGACTTCTCCCTGCAGTGGCTTCCCTGCTGCACGCGGCTACGGTAGCTGCAGCCCAAAGGCTCTAGAGCGCAGGTTCACAAGTTGTGCTGCACAGGCTTACTCGCTCCACAGCACGCAGGATCTTCCCAGATCAGGGACCCAACCCATGTGAGCTACCAGGGAAGCCCATCTCTCGGTTTCTTTTCCCATGTCTGTTTTCCCTGTTTTCATCATCTCAGGGAAAGGCACTTTTACCTGCTGCTTTTGTTTTTAACTTTCAGGTCAGTTTTTTAAAATACTATACTTATTTGTCAAAATAAAGATTTTCACATTAAAAAAAAATCAACTATATATTTAACTTTCAATCTACTGGCTGTTCTCGTTTCATCACTTTCTTTCACCTCTGACCCTCTCCTGGTATCCACTCCATTCCCAAATACAAGCTGAATTTGTCCACTTCTATCTGCACTATAACTAATCCAAGCCAAGCCAAGTGCATCCGGATCAACATATTTTTCCTTCTAAACCGGTCTCCCTGTTCCCACTGCTGCCTTTCACAGTGCATTCTCTGCCCGGCAGTCCATGTGATGTTTTACAAACGTAAATCAGACTGCTTCAGGCCTGCACCTAAAGCCCATCATTAACTCTGGATGAAACTCAGAACACTATCCATACCGCTTGCATTGGTATTGATTTTTCACCTGACCTGACCCTGCCAATCTCTCTCATCTCACCTGGTACCACTCTCCCCTTCACAGCCACCTCCACAGCCTTCTTACTGTCCTCAATGAGGTCAAGTGTGCGGCCACCACAGGACCTTTGTCCTAGCTCATCCTTCTGTCTCAAACATTTCCCCCAAACCTTTCCGTCATTCACATGGCTCCAATACCACCTCTTCACTAATTACCTTCATTAACTACCTAATTTAAAGTCACTTCACCCCATTCTATTTGCTTCATAGCACTCACTATCCTTCAACAGTATTTTCTTTGTATGTTTAATGTCTGTCTCCTCTATTAATGAAATGTAAGTCTCATGGAGTAGGAATCTGGCCTGTCTTATATCCTACACCCCTAGAATCATGCCTAGTAGATTATTCATTGAATGAATGAAAATGTATTTAATCATATAAAATATGGATTTTCTATTATTGATTTGTTGAGTGGTAAGCCCATAAATGACATAAATATTCTAAAACACATTTCTAAATATTCTAAAAATACCACAAGACTATTGGGGGGATGAAATGAATCAATACCTAAAAGGCAGTGACTGCACGCTTTTGGGAAGTGCTTCTGCGTGGTCATGAGAGGATTCAGCGCAGTGGGTGACGGATGGAGACAAACAGACAGTGTGGGACAGGGCTGGGAGCAGAGGCAAGTCCAGGGGTGGGGACAGGGAAGAATATGAGAAAAGGAGGCTAATGATCCAGCCCAGCAGCCAATGGCCACCAACAAGAGTGTGTGCTTGGTGTGCAAGGCACAGAAAGCGTGATGTAGGAATGGGCTATGGCTTTAGGAACAGCTATCTGTGCATTGTAGGCTTGAGGCAATTTGCTATCTGTTGCAGGTAGACTCCTGGCTCAGGGAGACAGATAAAGCCCAGAGCGGTAGGAACTGGAGTGTGAGGCAGGTTACTAACACAGGAACTCAAACTCAGAGAACAAGGTGGGTGCCTGTAACTAAAACTGTGTACCAGACAGAGCCTGGATCTGCAGGTAAAGGCTGAAGTCCAGCTTTCTTCCCCCGACCCCCTGCAGGTTCTCTGTGTGTTTCAACAATTTTAACATAGTCAAGAATGTTTCATGAAACAAAATAAAAAGTATCACCAGTCTGTAGAAGCCTGAGGTCAGAAAGAAACAGAAACAAAATGCCCTTTTGCAGGAAAGCATGTGCCTGAGAGAAGGAAGACACAGAACTTCCTGGAGGCTTCACAGCAAGTGCCATGAGGCTAAAAACACCTCAGAACTTTGCTTTTAGATATTTATGACCATCTGTAATCCTGCTTCCCAGGTGGCGCTAGTGGGAAAGAACCTGCCTACCAACGCAGGAGACGTAAGAGAGGTGGTTCAATCCCTGGGTCAGGAAGATCCCCTGGAGGAGGGCATGGCAACCCACTCCAGTATTCTTGCCTGGAGAATCCCCATGGACAGAGGAGCCTATCTGGCTACGCCCACAGGGTCACAGGGTTGGACAGGACTGAAGCGACTTAGCGTGCACCCACCTTAGCCCACACATAATCACTGCATAAAGCCCACAGTGTTATAAAGATCCCATTAGAAAAAACTGTCTCCTTACCTGTAGACCCATCTGTAGATGTGGGCCAGGCACCCTGGCACAATGTTGTTAGGTGAGGGGGGATGGAGGTGAGCCCCCAGACGTGCTGCCCAGTCACTGGACTCCCAGAGCACAATGCCGGGCAAGGCTTCCTTCAGCCCTTCTTCCCAAGGTCTGCAGAGATCCTGGAGCAGAATTCTGAGCTGGGACTGCAGACTGGAATCACATGGACAGCTTTAAAAATTCCTGAAGCCTGAGTCCCATACCTAGAGATGCTGATAAAACTGGCCTGGTGTAGGCAGAATCCCTGAGATTTTAAAAATTCCCAGCTGGGTGTAAGGGGTAGCTTGGAGACTGGGCCTGGACTGACCACAGAGGGTCAAGAGGGAGGGTCATGGAGGCGGACCTGGACACCAGGTAATAGGGTCACTTCTCTAATTCCCAGTATCAGTGGGCATGAATCCACTGGATCTGCTTTCCTTGTTGTTTTCACACACCAATTCCCAGCACATATCGCTTTTGTGCATCTTGACATTATCGGTAAATAATTTTAAAAATTGCATGCAGACTTTATTTCATTATTTAAAAGATGAATTTCTACTTTCTTGTTCTTTCATGTGGTAGAATAAGACATTCAAGCTCAGGTACTGGCTTGGGATCGCGTGCTGCACTAATAATTTTGTTTGGAGCAATGGTGCTTAGTGATGAATAAAGTGAGGCCAGTCAATCCTAAAGGAAATCAGTCCTGAATATTCATTGGAAAGACTGATGCTGAAGCTGAAACTCCAATGCTTTGGCTATCTGATGCGAAGAGCTGACTCATTGGAAAAGACCCTGATGCTGGGAAAGATAGAGGGCAGGAGGAGAAGGGGATGACAGAGGATGAGATGGTTGGATGAAATCACCGACTGGATGGACATGAGTTTGAGCAAGCTCTGGGAGTTGCTAATGGACAGGGAAGCCTGGTGTGCTGCAGTCCATAGGGTCACAAAGTGTCGGGCACGACTGAGTGATTTAACTGAACTAAACTGAAAGTAGGGCCTGGAATCAGACAGTGACTTCCCAGATGGTTCAGTGATAAAGAACCTACCTGCCAATGCAGGAGACGTGGTTTCGATCCCTGGGTTGCGTAGATTCCCTGGAGAAGGAAATGTCAAGCCACTCCAGTATTCTTGCCTGGGAAATCCCACGGACAGAGGAGCCTGGTTGGGAAGCCTCCTCTCCTCCATGGGGTCGCAGAAGAGTTGGACACAACTGACGACTAAACAATAACAAGAATCAGACAGACCAGCATTAAAATCCCAGCTCTCTTCTGAAATTCACAAGCGAGACTGAAGATCTCCCCTTCAGGATCCCTTTTTCTCTAACCCAAGTGTCTCTAGGACTCAGCTGTCTCTGAGGCCACAGTCATCTCTCTACCTACACTTTGCCGGCCTAGTGCCTCTATCTGCTTATGTGGCACCTCTGGTCCCTTGAGAAGACACCACTGCCCACTGCCACTGGGCATCCCCAGAAGGTGTCCGTCCTGTGCACTACAGCCTGGCGACCATGAGACTGCTGGAACCTCCTCCCCCTCTCCTTTCATCCCAAGGGAGTGGCCGTTCTCTCGGTCTGCGGCCTCTGCACTAAAGGCTCCTCTGTCCACTGTGCCCCCAGCTGACAGGCCACGGCTCTGGACTGCTCTGCTGGACACAGAAGTCCACTCTCGCAGTGGTCACGTGCTGAGGTCACACCATAATTTTACAGGAATGTAAGAGAAACTGAGACTCTCAGGACAGTGTCCCAAAGCAGAACAGCTGTGTTCTTCCTGGTTTCTCAAGAAACAACTCGATGTTTTCACTCAGCTCTTTTCTCCTAGGTTCAGACACAGATCTGAAGGGGAGGCAATAGATTCAAGCCACAGCTCTTGCATTAGGAGTCCATGTCTGTCCTTCAACTGTTGGGCTATTGTAACAAAAATACCATAAACTGGATGGCTTATAAAAAACAGAAATTTGCTTTTCAAAGTTCCAGGGATTCTGGGGTTCTGCAGAGGGCCCTCTTTCTGGTTCATAGAAGACTTTTTTCACAGTTCTCCTATGGCAAAAGGGGCTAGGGAGTTCTGTGTGGCCTCTTTTATAAAGTCACTAATCCCCATCATGAAGGGGACATATACATTCACACCTTAGTGCCAACCCTCTCCAATGGCTACTCAATGGCCTCTTTGAGTACTTAATCTTTCCTTATGATAAGTTCTCTCTAAAGAGCTCTTCAAACCTCCCCATACCCCAGATTCCATTATTCCCCTCACCTGGCCTTCAGAAGCCTCCAAAATTGCTTAATTATAGCAATGCACAGAACTAACACTGTTTCCCAGGAGGCTTCTTAAAAAGCTTGTCAAAGGCCCCAGCGAGGCCCACCTGTGCTGCTGGTTCAACAGACATGCCCAGGAGATCTGAACCCTATAGTTGTTGTTATTCAGTGGCTAAGTCGTGTATGACTCTTTGCAAACCCATGGACTGTAGCCCACCAGGCTCCTCTGTGCATGTAGTTTTCCAGGTGAGAACATTGGACTGGGCTGTCATTTCCTTCTGCAGGGGAACTTCCTGACCCAGGGATCGAATCCTACAGTAAAAGGCTCCCAATCTTTGCTGTGTCTATATCAAGTGAAAGTTGCTCAGTCATGTCTGACTCTTTGGACTATACAGTTCATGGAATTCTCCAGGCCAGCATACTGGAGGGGGTAGCCTTTCTCTTCTCCAGGGGATCTTCCCAACCCAGGGATTGAACCCAGGTCTCCCACATTGCAGGCGGGTTCTTTACCAACTGAGCCACAAGGGAAGCCTGTGTCTATATCAAAGTATCTTTTAACTCCTCTCCTTCTGTTCATTTGCTATCTTCTCTCTCTTTCTTCTTTCTTTTCACATGCTCGTATCAATATTTTAATGCAAAGGGTGCATCCTTCTGAGTTTTCTTTCCTTTTTTCTTTTTCATTCTTTGGTATCAGGTTTGCTAATACACTAAATTTTTGTTGGTATTTTTTTCATTTTCTTTGCTGTTTCATTAGCATTCTTATTAATTTCTAAAATCAAGACAGGGAAAAGGAACCAGGCACCAAACTGAATTTTCTTTCCTTTTCACAACAGAAGAATTCCAGCATGTCATAAAAAAAAATAAAGGCAGCAACACATAAGAATATCAACTGAGCAATTTATTTACTTCAGTAGAATTTATCATCTCAGCACTGATAAAAAAAAAATACGGTTGAACAGAAAACGAGTAAGAGAAATAAATTTTTCCTTCACATACTTTAGAATTTCCAGTGGCATAAGAGTTCCATCTGCCACTTCAAATGTATCACATGGGGTACATTCAAAGTCTGAAACTCCAAAAGCAATGTAATTTAGTACTTAGGAAAAAAAAAGAAACAACTATGTGTCAGAATACTTTCGCCAGAGGAACATTCCACACAGATAAAAAGGCAGGCTAAAGATAAAACAGACATTTCAGCTGAACAAACATTTAAAGATTTTGGCCCAACAGATCTCTGTTGAGTGGCCAGCTCTGTGTTAGCTACTAGGTTCTTGAAGTCAATAGTCAGAGAATTATAAAAATAAGGTCAGTCTTGCTGTCTTTGCCAGGCTTCCAGTTTTTTTTTTTTTTAGGTTTTTAGTCTTTTTTTAAAAAAACACTCAAAATTTTTTAAAATGCAGGAATTTTAATTCATTAGTGAAATATTTCATACCAATTGCAGCATAGTCAAACCACAGGGGACAACAATTTTTTATTGTTCCTTCTCCCCTTTCTTCTCCACTAAAAGGCTTCTGAACTGTTTATATGGAAGAAAGGTTCTCAACTGGCACTATTTTTAAACTAGAATTTTATTATGTGTACTATTATCAAACCAGATTAGCCACGTCTGTCACATTTGGTCTGTAAATCAAGTTGTTAGTAGAATCTCATTACTGTTCATTGAAGAACACCGTTTAGTGTCTTAAATCCCGTCTAAAATCTGTAAAGCTGAATTCTTTGGGCTGATGGGATTTGATAACTCCCGGGGAAAGCGCCTGCGTGATCCTGTGCTCAGGCGCAGCTCATGGCTCGAAGGAGCTGATTAAAGCAGGGACAAGAGGCGAAATAATGACTGATTTATCCAGACGGAGAATTAATTATCTCCATCCGACACGTTCAGTATCAAAGTGAGCTGATTTCACTATCAGATACAGCAGAGCTGGGGAACAGATGATGGCTCCATGGCAAACATCCTTTTGCTGAATATTCTAGCTGTGGTCAGTAGTACGATTGAAAGATGAGATAGTCTTGAGGCTTTTACGGCATCCAGCTGTTGTGGCTCCTCCGATTCTTTGTGGACTCAGTAGACACCTCTAGTTTCTAAAAAAACACCCTTTTAAACATTTTTCAACAGACAAACAGTCTGAAGTTCTTCTGAACCACCTTGCTGGCTGGTGAAAAACGCCATCCAATACACAAAGATCCTTGAAAACAACCCCTCCCCTCAAATGTGACTCTTTAATGATTCAGCAACATGCTATTTAGTGGCAGATGAAAAACCAAAAGCATTGGAGGGAGAAATGTTTCAGGAGTATGAAGCTAAATTGGGGATGCAAATTCATTATGGTTGAAATATCACTGTTGGGATTACTTTTTCCTTTTCTTTAAATCAACCTCATCTTTTCTCTGTCAAATAGTTTCTCTCTTTATCCAAGTGTCTTACCTTCTCCAGTGGAACAAAACAGTAAGCATTATTTTACCAGTGACTTATTTTCCCATTATTAATAACCAGGTACATTCCAGGTTGTCTGCAATGTCAGGGTGAAACCCAAAGATTCACAATCTTGTGATCCATCTTTCTTGGCATGTTTGCAGAAAAATAAATGACAAAAACAATAAAAAAAATACTGTGACATCAAAATTTTATATCTGCAGTGAAGATGTTTATGGGAGTTGCCTCATTGTCCTAGTCACTTTTGAAGCCTTGGCACTGAAGGGGAGGCAAAGAGGTATCTTCTTTCAGGAGCCTCCATTGGGTCTTGTAGGAGGGAAATGTCATAAGATACAGTGGTGCTGCCCTGTAGCCTTGGGACTGAGACTTGTGAAGGGGAAGCAGAGGGAAAAAGACTATCTCTTGCCTTTCTCACAGTATCCAGGATGGGCAAGGAATTTATACTTGAGAGCAGAGGTGGGAGATGTCAAAACTCAGTCCTGGAGAAGTGTAACATTGAGTGAGGCACTATATGTCCTTTCTGTGTTTCAGCTATTTAACCCCCATGCCTGGGCTTCCCTGGTGGCTCAGTGGTATGCAGGAGACATGAGTTCAATCCCTGAGTTAGGAAGATCCCCCTGGAGAAGGAAATGGCAACCCATTCCAGTATTGTTCCTCCTGAGAAATCCCATAGACAGAGGACCCTGGTGGGCTAAAATCCATAGGGTTGCAAAATATTCAGACATGACTTAGCAACTAAACAACAGCAACCTCTGTGCCTAGCCCAATACAGAGCAAATGGTAAGCATTCAATAAATATTTATTGAGTTGATTTATATTTTCTTTCTACCCCAATTCTAGGCAACTTGCCCAGGCTTAAAGGTGCAAAGTCTCTGTGAGAAGCAATGAGACAAATAAAGCCGCTATGGTAGGAGGACTTTGATAAACAACAACATAAAAAAAAATAGGGCTATCAAAGTTGGGAGTTGTATTAGTCAGGATATGTTAGGCTACTCTATGGTAACAAACAACCTCTCCAATCTCAGAGACTAACATAATGAAGACTTATTTCTAACTCATGCAAAGACTAATGCAGATGTTCCTGGTCAGATCATTCTTTTAGGTGACTCTTTTCCAAGTGTTGACACAGAGATCCAGGCTCTTTCCATCTAGGACTTTCATCATCCCCTGTTCCACTGTTGTCTCTCAGTCCATCTTTTCCAACCAGCCAACTGTGGAATGAGACAGGCAGTATGGAAAAGGTGTACCCTTGTTTTATTCTGGTAGTTATACAGCAATTCTACAACAAATTTTTATTATTGGAAACTATTCCCTTGGCCCCAACCGATATTAGGAACTGGAAAATATAGTTCAGTTATGTACCCAGAGAGAAAAAGGGGTTTGGTGAGTAGGTAGCCAGTCTGCCTTGAGAACCTGATTAAAAATTACTGATAAAGAGAGTAATGTGATAGAGCTAATGGCCGGCAAAGCCAAACCACATTAATAACGTCAGTCTGTCACCGGTCATGAAGACCAGAGGAGGAGCAATCAAACAACGGCAACAAGCCAAGGAGGCAGGGCAGTTCAGGGCAGTGACACTGGACCATAGCAGAAGCCCAGCAGAAGTGCAGAGTGGGGTGAGAGGGAAGGTCTGGGCTAGACAGGTTCCGTATCTCCACAGAGAACCACTTGGAGATATTCCTAGGAGAACAAAGTTACTTGGAGGGGCTTGGTTTAGACAGGCATCCTTGTGAGAACCAGACAGAGACCACTCTAATCATACATATATTGCTTCTAACCTGTGAGCTCCAGGAAGGTGACACTTCTCAGTTATAACTCACACAACGTCAAACATGCATATAAACATACTAGTAATTTTCATTTACCGAGCACCTGTTTTCCAGGCATTTTATGTATACCGTCTCTAATTCTTACAATAGCCTTGCAATGCACTAATTTCCCTTGGTAGTGGTACCTACATCTATGTTCGTATTTTCCATGATATATGTGCACATCTACTAAAATGCCTCCTGTGAGGCAGTGTAGCTGCTGACACATACAAACCACCCTAATACAGAGCGTTTTAAGAAGAACTCGTTTACTGTATAATCCAGCAATTCCACTCCTAGGCATATACCCAGACAAAACTATAATTCACAAAGGTAACATGCACCCCTGTGTTCATAGCAGCAGTATTTACAGTAGGCAAGACATGGAAACAACCTAAGCACAAGGCATCTTGAGATCTGGGCTTAGAACTGGGACACCACCACTTCTGCCACGTTGGTCAAAGAGAGTCACAAGACGAGCCCCAGTTCAAGAGTGGGGAAATAAAATCTCCTCTTGAAGAGCAAAAACATCACTTTGCAAAGGGCCTGGATATGAGAAAAGGCAGCGAACTGGGGCCATTTTTGCAATCAATTACCCACATCTAATATCTTAGACATTTTCCCCCTAATATAAAGTAGATAACATGTTTGCTTAAAATGTGGTTTTATTAATTGGTGGAATAGCACAGGAGTCTGTCAGAAAGTGTGTGTTTTCCAGTCCCTCTCATCTGAAAAGTGCTAGATAGACAATATATTCAATGGATAACTACCTTTTTTATTTAGGGAGTCAGGGCAAGAAAATACCCAGGTCCAGGCACCAGATCCATCTAAATAGAAACTGGCTTTGCAGCAGAAGATCTTAAAAAGGCAAGATAAAATTGAAAATTTGACTTCCTGTAGGCCTGGCAAAGAAGTGGGGAGGGCAGGGAAGGAAGCTGTGAATGTGTGATGAGCAGCTGGCTTTTATTTTTAAACACATATTACTGTTACCCAGATTTTTTTTTTCTAGAAAAATGAAGAGACTTATAAAGAATTCTGACACCCAGGAATATCATTTCCAGCAGATGCTAAGGAGATTGGCATGGTCTTCTCAAAACAAAGTCTTCTCTTTGTGATCTGTTTGTTTAGTCTACAGAAAGGGAAAAATGAATGCACGATAAGTGCTGAAAGGTGAAAAATTCCATTGATTGTTGGTAGGTCCTCAACAGATATTTGAAATGCCTGAATCAACTTTTATTCACTATTACAACAGACTCTCCTTTCAGGAAGTTCAGTTTTGATGTTCGTGAGTTTGAGAATGTACATCTCATACTCCTGTGACATTAAAGGTCTTTGTTCAGTGGGAATACTCCAGTACCATTGGTGGTAACCAGGCTGCTCCAATATTATTTTTAGGTTCAAACTTAGGAGTAAACTAAGAGCACAACATTAAGAAAGCTACAGGGAGAGCCAACCAAATTCACCCTTTTCTTCTGAGGCCACTTGATAGTAAATTTAGAAATGATAAGCCAATTGATACATAACCAAATTGCTTTGTAGGTTTATGGACAACTTGTGGAACTGATTTCTATAAACTCTCACCAAAGATTGCAAAGCAAAAAGCCAAACCAATAAACAGACAGACAAAAAAAAAAACATGCACAGGGACCAGTAAGATAATATAAATGACTAAAGCAAGCAGGGCATAAGGAGTAGTGATGATTATGGTGAACATTTAAGGGAACTGATAAAAACTTAAACCAGACAAAAAACATTGTGTGAACCAAACAAAGCAAGTCTGTGGGTCAGATCTGATCTGCGCTGTACCGATTTGTGACTTCTATTCCAGACAAGGCAGGATCAAGAGAAAATGAGATACTTCTAACCATAATTTCTTGGGCCAAACTATCACAAGGATAAAGACAGTTTTTCAGTTCCTTTCTACTCTCTCCTTTGGAAAGTTAAGGTAATATGACAAAATTATGTGCCATTCTCAAGAAGCACAATTCATTGTGATTATCAACTCTGAGATTCACCTTGAATTTTCTCTGTATATTGAGAAATGCAGAAACAAGTGTGTGAGGATGACAAAGATTCTAAACACTGTATTTTCTTTGGAAACATATATGTTTCCAAAGAAATTAGACAATTTAGACAAAAGCTATTTTTGCTTATTTCAATAGGACCTAGAGAACGTATTGTGAAGTCTGAATATATCTGGGGCCTGACATGGCTTAGTGTGTGTGCAGTGTCAGTTGAAATTGACAGCAGAGAAGCACAAAAGACACTGACATTTATTTATATGTTCCCAAGTAAAACAACCTGAAATGTAAAGAAAACCCTTATTTTCCCCGATTTAAAAAAAATCACAAAAGACTTAACTAGATCACAGTATCCCAGAGTGCATCATTGTTATTTCCATTTAAGTTATTGGAGAATTAGTGCTTTTTGATTCTGTGAATAGTGGCTGTCATTGGAAATGTTACGTCAAGGACCAAGTATCCATTTGTATAACATCAGCTCTTGTCATGTTGTTCGTGTTTATGTTTGATCTCCATAACATTAATGTGCACTACTTTGCTTTTTAAAGACCTATTTAAAGATTTATAAAAGACTTATACAGATGTGTAAAAGATGTTCTATAGACAATCAATATCACAGATTGCAATTGTAAGATAATATCCTGAAACAAACAACTAAATCTGTACTAAATAGTTTTGCTTTTTGTCTTAGACTCTACCAGAGGATTTCCAGATTTTTCAGAATCACTCAAAAACAGCATTGATGGAGATCTTTTAGGCCAATGTGCCTTCCCAAACAGCACCTAGCTGTTCAAAGAAAGTTAGTGAAAGAGCGTCCCAAATATGAGAAACTTTGCAGGGACTTGACTATGACTGCTGCTCTATAAAGGATACTTTTGAAAAATAAAACACCTTGATTTATAATAGGCACATATAAAAATCAAACGATTTCAATGCCATTTAGTCACTGAGAAGAGACCAAAGAGATGGAGGTGGGGAAACAGTTCTTAATATCCAACCACATCTCTTAACATTCCTCTCTTCTGCTCTCTGCCACTGTTTTCCACACAGGCAGCCACTCTATCAATCTAGCCCCATCCCTAGCTGCCCACTATCAAATTCTTTCCCCGCATGCATGTGGTGCAGCGTCTCCCACACACAGAGGTGGCACAGTGGCTGACAATCTGTTTCTTTTTCTCCCATCCACGCTTTTCCCTCCCCTCCACATGGCTCCTCTATTCTCTCTCCACCCCCAGTTCCATCCCAGTGCCTCCATTTATGCTCCCCACAAAGACACTCTGGGAAGTATGGTCTAGTGTCTCATGCTGATTATTTTTCTTGGGAAAATTAGTCCATTACCCAGATTCTGCACCAAAAAAGGAAAGTCCAGGTGCTGGCATACCCACAAAGCAAGACTCCCCCCCTTTCAAAAAGCAGAGAGAAGGGAGAAAGATCTTGTGTTCATTAATCCTTTTGATTCCAGTGATGCTTGAATAGACACGTCCTGTCCTGTGTGCAGCCCCGGGGAATTGCATAAGAGTGCCAAGGAAGTTACAAGCCCCTGCATGGAAGTAAAAACGTGATCCTTGTCAGACACGATGTTAACGTCCTCTCAAGTCCCAGACACTTATTGTTTCATCTGATCTAGTCATATTTCCTTCCAGAATTTTGGAACTGGAAAGAAAATTTAATCTTCTCCTGTTCTGGTATGTAAGATGAGAAATCAATTGCTTGAAGATTAACATTATATAAGAAAGCCTTCCTCAGTGATCAATGCAAAGAAAGAGAGAAAAACAATAGAATGGAAAAGACTAGAGATCTCTTCAAGAAAATTAGAGATACCAAGGGAAAATTGCATGCAAAGATGGGCACAATAAAGGACAGAAATGATATGGACCTAACAGAAGCAGAAGATATTAAGAAGAGGTGGCAAGAATACACAGAAGAACTATACAAAAAAGATCTTCATGACCCAGATAACCATGCTGGTGTGATCACTTACCTAGAGTCAGACATCCTGGAGTGGAAAGTCAAGTGGGCCTTAGGAAGCATCACAAGGAACAAAGCTAGTGGAGGTGATACCATTCTAGCTGAGCTATTTCAAATCTTAAACAGTGTTGCTGTTAAAAGTTCTGTACTCGATATGCCAGCAAACAGTGGCCAAAGGACAGGAAAACGTCAGTTTTTAATTCCAATCCCAAACAAAGGCAATGTCAAAGAATGTTGAAACTACTGCACAATTGTACTCATATCACACGTTAGCAAAGTATTGCTGAAAACTCTTCAAGCTAGGGTTCAACAGTACATAAACTGAGAACTTGCAGATGTTCGAGCTGTATTTAGATGAGATTGGGTGTGTTCAGGGTGGTATGGCCATAGACTCAAGCTGCATTTAGAAAAGGTAGAGGAACCAGAGATCAAATTACCAACATCCATTGGATCATAAAAAAAGGAAGAGAATTCCAGCAAAACATCTGCTTCATTGACTATGCTAAACCCTTTGACTGTGTGGATCATAACAAACTGTGAAAAATTCTTAAAGAGATAGGAATACCAGACCACCTTACCTGCCTCCTGAGAAACCTGTATGCAGGTCAAGAAGCAACAGTTAGAACTGGACATGGAACAATGGACTGGTTCCAAATTGGGAAAGGAATACATCAAGGCTGTATATTGTCAGGTGGCTTATTTAACTTATATGTGGAGTATATCATGTGAAATGCCAGACTTGATGAAGCACAAGCTGGAATCAGCATTGCCAGGAGAAACATCGATAACCTCAGATATGCAGATGATACCACCCTTATTGCAGAAAGCAAAGAAGAACTAAAGAGCCTCTTGATGAAAGTGAAAGAGGAGAGTGAAAAAGTTGGCTTAAAATTCAACATTCAGAAAACGAAGATTGTGGTATTTAGTCCCATCACTTCATGGCAAATAGATGGGGAAACAGTGGAAACAGTGTCAGACTTTATTTTCTTGGTTTCCAAAATCACTGCAGATGGTGACTGCAGCCATGAAATTAAAAGATGCTTGCTCCTTGGAAGAAAAGTTATGACCAACCTAGACAGCATATTAAAAAGCAGAGACATTACTTTGCCAACAAAGGTCCATCTAGTTAAAGCTTTGGTTTTTCCAGGAGTCATGTATGGATGTGAGAGTTGGACTATAAAGAAAGCTGAGTGCTGAAGAATTGATACATTTGAACTGTGGTGTTGGAGAAGACTCTTGAGAGTCCCTTGGATGCAAGGAGATCCAACCAGTCCATCCTAAAGGAGATCAGTCCTGGGTGTTCATTGGAAGGACTGATGCTGAAACTCCAATGCTTTGGCCAGCTGGTGAGAAGAACTGACTCATTAGAAAAGATCCTGAATCTTGGAAAGATTGAAGGTAGGAGGAGAAGGGGATGACAGAGGACGAGATGATTGGATGGCATCACTGACTTAATGGACATGAGTTTGAGCAAGCTCCAGGTCTGGCGTTCTGCAGTCCATGGGATCACAGAGTCAGACACGACTGAACAACAAAATTACCTTACATTTACCAAGAAGAGGAAACAATGAGATTTAGTGGCTCTGTTAGATTTTGAGTGGAATGAGAATAATATTTTTTAATTATAGGCTTTCCATCTATAATCTTTTCAGGCAATTTACCTAATTTAGTGACTTCAGAGACCCACCATTCCTGTGTGTCATAAACTTTGTCAAGGCTTTGTGATTCTTCTACCCACTATGAGTTGTGTGCAGGGAAATCAGAATTCAACGAGGCTTCCTACAGGATCCATGACAATTTTGCTCACATGCCTGGTGTCTTGGTGGGGACCACGGGAAGGTTGAACTCCATTGCACCCTCTCACCTCTATGTAAACTCCGATCCTCTCCATATAGTTTTTCCAGGGTCATTGAATCTTTTACATGACAATTCAAGGTTTCAAAAGTGAGTGTTCCAAGAGACCGAAAGAGATCTGCCAATCTCTGAAGGACTGATCCAGCAAAGGGCACATTGCCATTTCCACCATATTCTGGTGGTCAAAGCCATTACAGGTTTTTAAAATGAAGATTCATAGAGCCACAATTTGATGGCTACAGGGTAAAAAAAAAAAACAAACCCCACAAATGTGACTATCTCTAATTCACCAGACTTTTCTTTATCAGTAGTTATGCCTGGAAGACTCAGCATAACTGATTTCTTCCACAGCAGGAGCTGGCAAACATAGCCCAGACACCAAATCCAGCCCACCTCCAGCTTTTGCAAACAAAGCTTTACTGGAGCACAATCACACTCATTCATTTCTATATTGTCTATGGCTGTTTTCACACCACACATGCAGAGTTGAGTAGTTGTGACAGAGACCATATGGCCCACAAAGCCTAAAATATTTACTATCTGGCCCTTTACAGAAAGTTTGCCAACTCCTGTTCTATAGCATAGAGAGAACCCAGTTATGACAGAGATAGTAAAAAGCATACTCTTTCCAGCCCTGCCTAGTCATTTGTGAGGCAGAGATACAGCGGTGGTGGTGGTGGGGAGCTTGGAGGTGGCCATGTCCCTGGGAGCAGCTTGGAGAATTTATGACCAAGAAGAAAAAAACAAAACAAAAGAGATCTGGAACCAGACACACTCTTAGTGGCTACCAGTCTAGAGACTGGACCAGAGGCCTCACTCTCCAGCAGAACAATGCAGAGTCTGAGGCTCGCCCTGTGGATATAGGCCCTCAGGTCATGCCAAAGGCACACTCCCGCCCTCTCCCTAAGAAAAGCCAGAGGAGGGGAAAGTTGAGTCATCTAAGGGAATGAGAGATGGCTTACACTCAGTGAGTTGTGCTGCCATCCGCTGTAGCAAGTTCAGACCTTGTATTTGAATCCCAGCCCCCCACTTATCTCTGAACTAATTAATAAGACCTGAAGAAGGTCATTATTTATGAGCATTAAATAAACTACATTTTTCTGCATACCTGAATGTACAGTATAAATTTTAGACCCTGTAGCAATGAAAGTCTATGAATTTCTTATATTCTCTTAAGTGAAACGCATATTGTAAAAGTCTTAACACTGCCAGGACTTAACATCAAACTTCTAATAGGACTGGAAGGAACCTCCTTCTTAAAAGACGGAGGACATTCCTGTGGTAGGTCATAAAGTGCAGCTTATGAGCAGTTTGGCCTACTTCCACTGTGGTTTGGATTGACAGTGACTTTGGCTAATGTAGTATAATCTAATGTTGAAAGGAAGCCACTAAGACCAGGTTCCTCCCAAGAAAATAACAGTGAAGTTAATTCAGATGGCTCCCTTGCAAAGTTTCTGCCTCCAACCCAGCAACACTACCACTCTGTTCTAGATCTTAAAGGGTGTGGGGTCATTTTTCCTACCTGCTAATAAATAAGTCATTGGCTGTTAGAAAGCGAAGCTGAAGGAGTAGTTTTTAGCTGCTGAGTTCAAGTGCAAAGGTGTGGTTGTATGACTTTCTCCGGCTGGGACCCTGGCATGGTTGGTTATAGCTGCCTGAAGACCTAGGGAAGGGGGATCCTGAGTTTGAAAATAAGGACAACCTTTCTCTTGGAGCCCCTCTCTCTTTTTATGAGGTACAGACAATGTCATCCAGAAAAACAGCGATTAGTAGACGAAGTGTCTATTTTAGGCCAAATTTTAAGATAGGCTGCCTATTGCTGTGTAACAAACCAGGCCTGTTGCAGTTTGTTGTGCCCTGAAACAATATTAATTTTTTAAAAAATCTCTCATGATGCCCCTGGGTCAACTGAGCTCAATGTGGGGGTTCTCTAGCCCCACATGATGTCATCTGGAGTTATGGTCATCTGAAGCCTCATCTGATTTTGGAAATTCCAAGATGGCGCTGAATCTTCTGTGGGGGCTGTCAGCCTGAGCACCCAGGTTTTCTTGCACCTCATCTCTCTGTGTGGCTGGAGTTTTTCAAAGCATATTCCAAGTGGGAATATTCTAAGTGTAAGCATCCAAGAGGAAGGGAGTGGAAGTTCCAATCTCTTAAGGTCTGGATTTAGAAGCCCCCAAATTTCACATCTGTCACATTTCACTACTCAGAACCATCACAGGACCAGCTCAGATTCAAGAGGAGGAATAGCTCTTCTTTGGATGTCAGGAGTGGCATGGGTATATAGGGAGGGGGGTATTGCTGGGGGCTGTGTTAAGGTTTTCCAGAGAAACAGAGTCAATGCTATGGGATGGGTGGGGGGGGGGCAGGAAAGGGGAGAGAGAGAGGGGGAGAGAATGAGAGAAAGAGAGGAGGTGTTTATTTTTAAAGAATTGGTTCACACAATTGTGGAGGCTAACAAGTCTAAAGTCTATGGGGTAGGCCAGTAAACTGGAAACCTAGAGTAGAATTGCAGTTTGAGTCTGAAAGCAGTCTACGGTAGAATTTTTCCTTGCTTGGGTTTCCTAAGCAAAAGGTCAGTCTTTTGCTATTAAGACCGTCAACTGATTAACTGGGTCCCCCCCACCCCCCCACTATGAAGAGCAATCTGCTTTTGTCAGAGTCCACTGATCTACATGTTGTTTGCTAACTCACTTCAGTCATATCTGACTCTTTGCCACCCAATGGACCATAGCCCGCCAGGCTCCTCTATCCAAAGGATTCTCCAGGCAAGAATACAGGAGTGGGTTGCCATGCCCTGCTCCAGGGAATCTTCCCAACCCAAGGATTGAACCTGCTTCTCTTACAGCTTCTGCATTGGCAGGAGGGTTCTTTACCACTCGTGTCACCTGGGAAGCCCAATTTACATACTGCTGCTGCTACTGCTGCTGCAAAGTCGCTTCAGTCATGTCCGACTCTGTGCGACCCCATAGACGGCAGCCCACCAGGCTCCCCCGTCCCTGGGATTCTCCAGGCAAGAACACTGGAGTGGGTTGCCATTTCCTTCTTGTTAACCTCATCCAAAAATTAGCAACATCTAGAACAATGTTTGACCAAGTATCTAGATATCATGGCCCAGCCAAGAGGCATATAAAATTAACCATCACAGGGACAAATCTTTTAACCTGGTTACCAAAACAGACCAAGATTCTTTCTGTCCACACCCTTTTGGATCATCCCCTCCTCCTGTCCTTCCAACCTCGCCACTTCTCTGTATTTTCCTTTCTTTTCTTTTATTCCTTTTGGATTCCATCCAGGGTCCTCTTCTCTGCCTCAGCCTCCTGTTCTGTGATCCCATCTCTCTTCTGCTTTATTTTCTGTAGACATCAAAGTTAATGAAATATTTTTCAGTCTCAGCTCTTAAGCAGGGATGCCTCATTTGTTCTATGCTCAAGGAATAAAGTATTCAAGGAGGTCAGTGAGGTGGAAGGAGCAGCAGGTGAGGGAACAGACCCTGATACTGCAGGATGTGACTGGTGACTTCACAGACCCTGAGCTTCCCTCCCTCTTTTAGATTGAGCATTCTGTGCTCCTCATCTGCCTATCTGCTGGAAGAGACCGGGGGGGCCCAAGGTTCCCCCTCTTCTCCCAGGCACCATATGTTCTCTGCAACAATGGCCATCTGGAGATAAGGATGTTTTTTGTTTTGCTTTGTTTTAAAAAAAGCAGAAATTTCTAAGTTGATAGGAGGAGAGAATGGCACCTTGTTTTTATAGTGTGAAAAAGTATATTTCTAACAGGTGGAACTCGGAGGGTGCCAGTCAGATCTTTGTGGGTAAACAACTTCCACAGTGTATATGTAGGAGTGTGGGTTACCCTCTGAGCTAAGTGGAAACCATCTCACAAAACTTGCATTCCACATTTTACCCAATGCCTGGCTGTGGGAGAAAGGCAAAGCAAGTATATCCATTTTTCTTTCAATCTCTAAAAGCTTTTCCAATGTTTATACTTTGACTTGGGGAGATTCTTTTAAGTTTTTTTCCTCTTTCTGAGAATGGGTATTAACACACACACAAGTTCAACAAGCTGTTGAAGAGAAAGACCACTTCTAACAACCAGTAGAAGAGCAAACATATTTTTAGGTGTCTGAGAGAGAGATAACAGGGAGCGGAAACTCAGAGTCAGAAAAACTGGGTTTAAAAATACCTATGAAAAGTGAAATGTTAGTCACTTAGTCATGTCCGACTCTTTGCGGCCCCGTGGACTATAGTTCACCAGGCTTCTCTGTTCATGGAATTCCCCAGGCAAGAATACTGGAGTGGATTGCCATTTCCTTAACCAGGGAATCTTTCTGACCCAGGGATCAAACCTGGATCTTTTTCATTGCAGGCAGAACCTTTACTGTCTGAGTCACTAGGGAAGCCCCCAAGGTACCTATAGGAGTCTCTATGTATAGGACCTCCCTGGTGGCTCAGGTGGTAAAGCGTCTGTTTACAATGTAGGAGACCCAGGTTCGATCCCTGGGTCAGGAAGATCTCCTGGAGAGGGAAATGGCAATCTACTCCAGTACTATTGCCTGGAAAATCCCATGGACAGAAAAGCCTGGTAGGCTACAGTCCATGGGGTGGCAAAGAGTCAGACATGACTGAGCAACTTCACTTCACATGGATATGTATGTAAACGCATAGAAAGAGTTCCATGAGGATAATTATCTAATATAAACATGTTACATTGGTGGAGGGTGGGGGTATTGGTATGGTGAGTGGGGATTTCATATTGTATTTCACATATTTCTGTGTTGTTTTAATATCTCATACCAAATAAAGGTTCATGTTTTCCTTTAATTTTTAAAAGTTGTGAAATAGAGCATATATTAGTTTACTAAGATTTGCTGTAATAAACTTCCTCAAACTGGGTGGCTTAAACAAGAGAAATTTATTGCCTCACAGTTCTGGGGCTAGAAATCCAAGGTCAAGTTATTGGCAGGGTTCATTCCTGCTGAGGGTTTCAAGAGAAGATCTGTTCTGTGCCTGTGCCTAATTTCTGCTAGTTTGCTGGCAATTTTGTCATTCCTTAGCTTATAGAAGCATCACTCTCATCTCTGTCCTCATCTTTACATGGCATGTCTGTGTCCAAGTTTCCCCATCTTATGAGGACACTAGTTATTCTGGATCAGGAACTCATGCTACCCTGGTACGACCTCATCTTAAATAATTACATCTGTTTCATCCATGTAATTATTTAAGATGAGGTCGTACCAGGGTAGCATGAGTTCCTGATCCAGAATAACTAGTGTCCTCATAAGATGGGGAAACTGGAGCCGATTATACAGAGTGAAGTAAGCCAGAAAGAAAAACACCAATACAGTATACTAACACATATATATGGAATTTAGGAAGATGGCAATGACGACCCTGTATGCAAGACAGGGAAAGAGACACAGATGTGTATAACGGACTTTTGGACTCAGAGGGAGAGGGAGAGGGTGGGATGATTTGGGAGAATGACATTCTAACATGTATACTATCATGTGAATTGAATCGCCAGTATATGTCTGACGCAGGATGCAGCATGCTTGGGGCTGGTGCATGGGGATGACCCAGAAAGATGTTATGGGGAGGGAGGTGGGAGGGGGGTTCATGTTTGGGAATGCATGTAAGAATTAAAGATTTTAAAATTAAAAAAATAAAAAACTAAAAAAAAAAATTACATCTGTAACAACCTTATTTCAAAATGAGGTCACATTCTGAGGTACGGGGAAGAAGGTGGGAGGGACTGCAACATATGAATTTTGGGTGGAAGACAATTAAGTCCAAATCAGAGCATTAAAAACTGCCTTGTAATAGCTTTTTAATTAAAGGCAATTTTTGGAAGAATTGTGGTTGGCATCTTGTTTGGCATAAACTCCAGTAGGACTGTATCCAGTCATTATCCTAAGCTTCATTTTGCATCTATAAAGTAGGGTCAAGAATATCTGCCTTTATTACCACCATAGAGTTGTGTTAAGGGTCAAATGACAAAATGAACACCCAAGAGGTTTATGCTCTGCAAAGGTCTATGTTAAGGGGGGCTGATGGAGGTTCAGTCAGGGGAGCACAGCTGCTCACATACTGTGACTGAAGCTGAGATGTCTAGCCTCAGGAAGCATGTACCCCGAACAGTGAAGAGAAGCAGATATGCGTCTAGCCCTTGAGACCAAGAGATGACAGATGTCACATCTAGCTTTCCCTCCAAACTGTAAAATGCCATTATAAATGAACCTGTGGGGAGGGATATCAGACATAAAGTTTGGGTTTTGAAGGTTTTAATTCAGTGCACAGAATAATCCTTTTCATTTGAGTAGGTCTTTATTTTGTGAACTTCAAAATTCAATAAAAGGGATTCATGAAAGTCAAGGGGAAATAGATTTGTGATTGTGGTTTATAGCAACAGTTCTTAAGCTTATCTAGGTCACAAATTCTTTGGAGAATCTGTTTTTCAGAAAATCCCATGGATGCTTACATCAGAAAAAAAAGGCATCTAGAAAATTCTGCATGTAATTTCAAGGAGTTCATGAACCTCAGTTTCAGAATCTCTGATTTGAATAAAAGTTCATAAGATAGAAGACACTTGATTACTCAAAGAATGCTCAAAAAGGGGATTACTTTAGAAGAAGTCAAATTCTTTCTGCTTCAATTAAAAAAGAATTCCTCCTCATTTTCGGTAATAGGCGGAATTTCAAATACTTTCTATACATCCCATCACTATCTGAGCCTGTGGTGTCCTGAGAGCACAACTTTTGTGACCTTGAACTGAGGTGTTCCAAGAGGCAACCTGCCAGGTGACTCAATTAACTCCCAGTGATGGGTACTGATGGTTGGAACAGTGACACTGTCACTTGAGTTTTGCCTTAGGGAAGAAATGCTCAGCAGTACAAAAGCAGCCTATTTGAATTTCAGAAGTTTAGACCCTGCAGGTCTGAGAGAGTATCTGATAATGTAAGGGTGTGGATTCCCAAGAGGAAGCATAGAATTTCACCACTGGAGGAGAAGAGGGGAGTGCTTAGAATGTGGGGTTTCCTAAGCTAGGAGACTTGGGGATTTGTTTCTCTCCCCATTAGGATGAAGAAATAAACCTTCCAGATGGATTTAGGGAGCTGATAACAGGGCAGGTCTGTGGCCTCATTCCCAGGTGTATCTACTCTAAGAGATGGGTCTGAAGAATCTCATCCTCAGTGTGATACAGAAATGGGTTGGTTTGCATGAACCAAAGAGTGACCCAGAGGTGGTGAAGGATCTTAAGCAATCCACAGGATATCCTGCTGCAGAAGTAGAAAAGGTTTCCTGAGCTTGTGAGGACACTGGAGGGCTTGGAGTGAGCTGGACCTGGAGGGGTTTGTAGGGGCAACTGCAGAACAACTCTCCTCAACACACGTGACTGATGACCAAAGGTCAGACGGAAACTGGGTGTCTCTCCAAGGGCAGAAGGTAGAATGGCCCAAGTGGGACCTTGGCACCTTGTTCTTCTCATCCTCCACCCCCAGCTCAGGTGCAACCCTGGATATACTGAATGACTGAGATGAACAGAACTCCAAACAAACAGAAAGTAAGTTTAGCTATATGTATCCATAAAAGTTTCATCTCTTACTTTTGTTAGAATTCAGGACTTGCAGTCCTAAAATATGGTACCTTAGCATATTAAATATTTTAAGTTGAAGGAATTTTTAACAAATAGCATAAACAAGAAGACCACTCTTGACTTCTCTCCCGTTGCCCTTCTTCCCTGAAACAGGTCATACAACTCCCAAGTGAAAGGCACCCCTCTGGCCATCAGGCCCTATAGTACCACTGACACAAGGCTGTGTTTGCAGCAGATTTTACAGATGGCTTTGGGAGGGAACACAAAGAGGAACTACAGTACAGACAACAACTCACAATTGGCTGTTAGCCATTCATCAGCCGTCCCAACTCCCAGGATGCCTTGCTGACCTTGGCTTTCTCTGCCCTCCTCTCCCTCTCACCCCCTACCATGATATCCCTGGGATGATCTTTCTTCTTTTTCTCTTTTCTTTCCAAAGCAATGTAGCACTTTGTTCTGATTTCTTCTTTTATATTTTGCTTGGGAGCCTCATTTTTCATAACTAAACGGGCAATCAAGAACAACAAAAGGTCCTCCTTAAGAGCTTTTCCATCATCAGTATTTGAAACAACAATTGTTTTTTGCTGTTGTCCACCATACTTCAGTCCTTCTCCAGTGAGAATACAAGGGCGCAAAACCCACCCTGATATGGGGGAGAGTAGTTGATAACTGTCCCACTGTCCTCCGGCCCAGCCATCATCGACACTTTCTAGCCACTCGTGAATGGTGTGAGTGAGCAGCTGTCCCACAGCCAGTGTGTTCATTTTGGCTGTTTCCTGTATTCATCCAGAGGCTGCAGACAGATTGGTTTTGCAACCATCCACAATCATCATTCAAACACCCGAAACAAACTGGCAGCCAACCAAGTTTGGTCTTTTCACACATACAAACAGAGCCCACACACATCCTTCCACACAAAGAACTGCATACCTGAGCTCCTGAAATGTGAGAATGAAAAAAAAAAAAAGTGCTAAGAGAGGAGAAACCCTAGATAAAAGATAGCTGAAAATAGCAATCACACGAAGCAGGGGAACTGCCAAGAATACTAATACCAAAACCAAGTCAACAGTAATCACCAACATAAACATGTTGGCCTTATTCCCTTCTCACAGATTTCATATCTTATAGGCTGCAGCCCATCACTTGGGCTGGAAGGAATGCAGGGAAAAATCGAACATGCTATTCCCTTTAAAATCATCTGGTCAATTTTAAGAATGATTTTAGTTAAGGGAGAAAGCCAGGTTTACTTGGGAATATTGGTACAGTTCTTCTGACAATCTGAAACAACTGGGGTAGAATGGAAGAGAAAGCACCCACTCTCAACCCTCACAGCAGCCAGGGTCACACCTGTGGGCAGAAAGGGTGTGCACGGGTCTGCCTCAAATGATCTCTCAGCAGCAGCCTGCGAAACCAGCAGTACGGGTCGTGGGAATCAATTCTTCTTGGCCAGCAAGCTGAGCCCCTGCTGTGTCTTCAGCACAAGGCGAGATCCTTTTAAGAAGATGACAACCTGCAGACGTGACAGTCCTTGCGCCAAGAGGCTCCACTACTTATTTCCTTGGGTGGTTAATGTCTTTGAAATAGGGCTTTCCAGGTGGTACTAGTGGTAAAGAACCTGCCAATGCAGGAGACATAAGAGACACAGGTTCAATCCCTGGGTCAGGAAGATCCTCTGGAGGAGGACATGGTAACCCACTCCAGTATTCTTGCATGAAGTATCTCATGGACAGAGCAGCCTGGCAGGCTATGGTCATAGGGTTGCAAAGAGTCAGACACACAACTTAGCATGCACACGTACCCGTCTTTGAAATAGGACATTTGCTCTCAAAGCCTGTTTTGCAAAGTATACATATAAACAAATTTCCATCTTTTGAATGCACGGATGTAATTGGCTTATTCAATTAGGCAGTCAAATTGGCTTACGAAATTAAAGGAGATCAGTGTTCAGAGAGGAAGAGCAAATTTTGACACACAGATGGGAGAGGAAGAGGGGAGGAGAAGCAGTACTTCTCACAAGTGGATGCTTAACTGACCTTTCCAATAAGGTGCATCTGTACCATGGAGTCTTGCCTGGAGAATCCCAGGGACGGGGGAGCCTGGTGGGCTGCCATCTATGGGGTCGCACAGAGTCGGACACGACTGAAGAGACTTAGCAGCAGCAGCAGCATACCATGGAGTACAGTGTAGCTGTAGGAAGAACGAGATCTTTCTCTATGTACTGTCAGGAGAGATCTCCAGGATATATTGTTGAGTTAAAAAAAAAAAAGAGCTGAACAGTTTTTGAGTATACCAGCATTTGTGAGGAAAGGGGAGAAAATAAGATAATATATTTGTTTATAGTTTTATTTGCACAAGATATACTGCAATAATATACAAATCTCAATAAAAATGCTAACTCACAGTGGGCAGGAGAGGGGTATGATGGGATAGGGAAAGGAATAAACGGAGATGAGGATGAAAGTGAGCCTTCTGTCTGTCTTATAGTGTCTGTCTTCTGTCAGTCTGTCTTCTTCTATCTGTCTTATAGTGCTTCGGTTTTTGAACTATGTGACTATATTAGCTATTAAAATCTATGAGTTCAGTTGAGTCACTCAGTCGTGTCCAACTCTTTGCGACCCCATGAATGGCAGCACGCCAGGCCTCCCTGTCCATCACCATCTCCCGGAGTTCACTCAGACTCGCGTCCATCGAGTCAGTGATGCCAGCCAGCCATCTCATCCTCTGTCGTCCCCTTCTTCTCTTGCCCCCAATCCCTCACAGCCTCAAACTCTTTTCCAATGTCAACACTTCACATGAGGTGGCCAAAATACTGGAGCTTGAGCTTTAGCATCATTCACTCCAAAGAAATCCCAGAGCTGATCTCCTTCAGAATGGACTGGTTGGATCTCCTTGCAGTCCAAGGGACTCTCAAGAGTCTTCTCCAACACCACAGTTCAAAAGAATCAATTCTTTGGCACTCAGCCTTCTTCACAGTCCAACTCTCACATCCATGCATGACTACTGGAAAAACCATAGCCCTGACTATACGGACCTTAGTCAGCAAAGTAATGTCTCCGCTTTTGAATATGCTATCTAGGTTGCTCATAACTTTTCTTCCAAGGAGTAAGCGTCTTTTAATTTCATGGCTGCAATCACCATCTGCAATGATTTTGGAGCCCCCCAAAATAAAGTCTGACACTGTTTCCACTGTTTCCCTATCTATTACCCATGAAGTGATGGGACCAGATGCCATGATCTTCGTTTTCTGAATGTTGAGCTTTAAGCCAACTTTTTCACTCTCTCTTTCACTTTCATCAAGAGGCTTTTTAGTTCCTCTTCACTCTCTGCCGTAAGGGTGGTGTCATCTGCATATCTGAGGTTATTGATATTCCTCCCGGCAATCTTGATTCCAGCTTGTGTTTCTTCCAGTCCAGCATTTCTCATGATGTACTGTGCATATAAGTTAAATCAGCAGGGTCACAATATACAGCCTTGATGTACTCCTTTTCCTATTTGGAATCAGTCTGTTGTTCCATCTCCAGTTCTAACTGTTGCTTCCTGACCTGCATACAGATTTCTCAAGAGGCAGGTCAGGTGGTCTGGTATTCCCATCTCTTGAAGAATTTTCCAGTTTCTTGTGATCCACACAGTCAAAGGCTTTAGCATAGTCAATAATGCAGAAATAGATGTTTTTCTGGAACTCTCTTGCTTTTTCCATGATCCAGTGGATGTTGGCAATTTGACCTCTGGTTCCTCTGCCTTTTCTAAAACCAGCTTGAACATCAGGAAGTTCATGGTTCACATACTGCTGAAGCCTGGCTTGGAGAATTTTGAGCATTACTTTACTAGCGTGTGAGATGAGTGCAATTGTGTGGTAGTTTGAGCATTCTTTGGCATTGCCTTTCTTTGGGACTGGAATGAAAACTGACCTTTTCCAGTCCTGTGGCCACTGCCGAGTTTTCCAAATTTGCTGGCATATTGAGTGCAGCACTTTCACAGCATCATCTTTCAGGATTTGAAAGAGCTCAACTGGAATTCCATCACCTCCACTAGCTTTGTTCGTAGTGATGCTTCCTAAGGCCCATTTGACTTCACATTCCAGGATGTCTGGCTCTAGATGAGTGATCACCCCATTGTGATTATCCAGGTCATGAAGATCTTTATGGTATAGTTCTTCTGTATATTCTTGCCACCTCTTCTTAATATCTTCTGCTTCTATTAGGTCCATACCATTTCTGTCCTTTATCGAGCCCATCTTTGCATGAAATGTTCCCTTGGTATCTCTAATTTTCTTGAAGAGATCTCTAGTCTTTCCCATTCTGTTCTTTTCCTCTATTTCCTTGCATTGATCACTGAAGAAGGCTTTCTTATCTCTTCTTGCTATTCTTTGGAACTCTGCATTGAGATGCTTATATCTTTCCTTTTCTCCTTTGCTTTCTGCTTCTCTTCTTTTCACAGCTTTTGTAAGGCTTCCCCAGACAGCCATTTTCCTTTTTTGTATTTCTTTTCCATGGGGATGGTCTTGATCCCTGCTCCTGTACAATGTCATGAACCTCATTCCATAGTTCATCAGGCACTCTATCTATCAGATCTAGGCCCTTAAGTCTATTTCTCACTTCTACTGTATAATCATAAGGGATTTGATTTAGGTCATACCTGAATGGTCTAGTGGTTTTCCCTGCTTTCTTCAGTTTCAGTCTGAATTTGGCAATAAGGTGTTCATGATCTGAGCCACGGTCAGCTCCTGGTCTTGTTTTTGTTGGCTGTATACAGCTTCTCCATCTTTGGCTGCAAAGAATATAATCAATCTGATTTTGGTGTTGACCATCTGGTGATGTCCATGTGTAGAGTCTTCTCTTGTGTTGTTGGAAGAGGGTGTTTGCTATGACCAGTGCATTTTCTTGGCAAAACTCTATTAGTCTTTGCCCTGCTTCATTCCTCATTCCAAGACCAAATTTGCCTGTTATTCCAGGTGTTTCTTGACTTCCTACTTTTGCATTCCAGTCCCCTATAATGAAAAGGACATCTTTTTTGGGTGTTAGTTCTAGAAGGTCTTGTAGGTCTTCATAGAACCGTTCAACTTCAGCTTCTTCAGCATTACTGGTTGGGGCATAGACTTGGATTACTGTGATATTGAATGGTTTCCTTGGAAATGAACAGAATCATTCTGTCGTTTTTGAGATTGCATCCAATACTGCATTTCAGACTCTTTCGTTGACCATGATGGCTACTCCATTTCTTCTGAGGGATTCCTGCCTGCAGTAGTAGATATAATGGTCATCTGAGTTAAATTCACCCATTCCAGTCCATTTTAGTTTGCTGATTCCTAGAATGTTGACATTCACTCTTGCCATCTCCTGTTTGACCACTTCCAATTTGCCTTGATTCACGGACTTGACATTCCAGGTTCCTATGCAATATTGCTCTTTACAGCATCGGACCTTGCTTCTATCACCAGTCACATCCACAGCTGGGTATTGTTTTTGCTTTGGCTCCATCCCTTCATTCTTTCTGGAGTTATTTCTCCACTGACCTCCAGTAGCATATTGGGCACCTACTGACCTGGGGAGTACCTCTTTCAGTATCCTATCATTTTGCCTTTACATACTGTTCATGGGGTTCTCAAGGCAAGAATACTAAAGTGGTTTGCCATTCTCTTCTCCAGAGACCACATTCTGTCAGACCTCTACACCATGACCCACCCATCTTGTGTTGCCCCGTGGGCATGGCTTAGTTTCATCGAGTTAGACAAGGCTGTGGTCCTAGTGTATTAGATTGACTATATTTCTGTGAGTATGGTTTCAGTGTGTCTGCCCTCTGATGCCCTCTTGCAACGCCTACCATCTTACTTGGGTTTCTCTTACCTTGGGTGTGGGGTATCTCTTCAGGGCTACTCCAGCAAAGCTTAAATAAAGCAAAGTAATTAATAAATATGCCATCCCCTTTGCCACCTACTTAACTGCTTTTTTTGTCTGTTAAGGCTCAACTCAAAGGCCACCATGTTGATTTATTCACTAACACACATAAAAACCCACTGCATACTAGCTG
Organism: Ovis canadensis; assembly: GCF_042477335.2. Classification (NCBI taxonomy): domain Eukaryota; kingdom Metazoa; phylum Chordata; class Mammalia; order Artiodactyla; family Bovidae; genus Ovis; species Ovis canadensis. The sequence goes on from NC_091248.1 coordinate 86,346,406, forward strand.
CTGGGCCAGGTGCCTGCCAGGCCCTGGGGGTGTTCTGGTGAGCAGAGCACACACACCTCTGCCTTCAGGATGCTAGAAGTTTGTCTGGGAGCTATCTCACTAAAAACGAATTACCTGCTATGGGAGAAGACTCTGGAAAAGACTCTGGAGTTTCCTTGAACACTGGTATCCTTGGCCTGGCATTCCCCTGCACTGTGTTCTGGAATCCCAAACAAGGTCGTTCCCTCCCTTGATTGGGTTTCCTACCTGTTGGTCTGGTCAGTCTCTCTTGCATTGTGAGTCCCTGTAAGGTGGGAGCCCATACATATACCTCTCCAGGTCCTTAAAGCCCACTTCATTATGTGTGGTGGGCACCTGATGAACACTGTTTGAATGGACAGAGGGTTGAGATGCTTCCCAGAGTGGGACTACTAGAGGCAGCAAGAGGAGAATAGGCACCTAGGAGGGAAGAAGAAGGGCTCCTAGCAGTAGACAGTGACTGCTAAAGGCTCTGGGGGAGCCGGAGGAAATAAAGACGTCCAGTCTCTTGTCGTCTTAATCGGGTGGTCTAAACAGGAATGGGTTGCCCTGTCAACCTCTATCCAGGAGGTGGGTCCCTCCCTAAAACCCAGAATTGATCACTTTGAACCTAGAATACCAGGCAAGTAAAATCCAGGCAAAACTACCCGTGTATGTCCCAGCTCAGCAGGTTTTCCAGGGTCATCACGGCTCACTCTCTGCGGACATTAAGATTAAATACAGTAATACACATGAGGTCAAGTTCATGACCCAGCGTACGAAACACCAAGAAATGGAGATTACTAGTCAGAGATTTACCTACTGCACTCTGCCTGAATAGATTCTTAACCTGACCAAGTCCAGACACAACCTCTGATTTCAAATGTGGCAACATAAAACATTTACTAGGAAGAAAAACATGTCTTCAAGCTTTGAGTCTTCCTTAGTTATAAATCACTTTCTGGGGTCAATTTTAAAAGTACCTTGTGATGATTTGCCTCTGGTCTGCAATGCAGGAGACCTGGGTTTGATCCCTGGGTTGGGAAGATCCCCTGGAGAAGGGAAAGGCTACCCACTCCAGTATTCTGGCCTGGAGAATTCCATGGACTGTAGAGTCCATGGGGTTGTAAAGAGCTGGACATGACTGAGCAACTTTCACTTTCACTTTTTGCTATTCACAGCAGCACCTGGCGGTGGACAATTCTCCCAGCTCAGTCATCACAGCAAACCCTACACTCAGAGATGGTTCCGGCCCTATAAGCATTTATATATTTGACTTTGCTTGTCATGTCGATTCACAGAGAGAGGCGAGCCAATGGGGATGATCTCCTCTCTGTTTTAATTACTATAGGCCCAGAGATGAATGAAAGTCCTTGGCGAGCGGACACCGAGGGCCAGGGTCACCAAAGAAAGGTTGCCTGAACTGTCATCTTTGTCTCTGGACTTGATAAGCCTCAGGCTGAGTGGAAAAAAAAAGCCACCAAGCTTGGTCAGCAGCCCGGAGTGGAGGTGGGGGCCGCTGGAATCAGCATTAAGCTAATGAGACAGAGACAAATTAAAACTGTTTTCAGGATCAACAGCTGTCCTTGGGCCTCCTGCTCAGAACTGGCTTTCTGATGTCCAGGGGCTGCTGCAGGTATAGATCTTGGAGGAGAGAGAAAATGAGGTTTGACTGCAGAGAGAGCATGGCAGGGTGGGGCTCTCAGAAGCTCTCTGTTCCTGAATTCTACATGAGAGCAGAGGAACAGTGACAGACGAGACAATAGGAGGGAGACCTGATCCCAAACAGAAGAGAGTAAATCAGGAAACTGGAAAACATAGCTGCACGATAGACAGAAAACTCAGACAAGGTGACAAATGAGTGATCTGATAGAAAGAAAATGAATCCAGTAAGAAGTGGAAAAGGCTTAGAAAAGGAAGCACATAGGTGGTTTCATATGGATGAGGGGATGCAGAATTGACAGAGGAGGAAACATACGAAAGATACTGAACACAGAAAATGAGATGGGGAGCGTATATACATAGTTTTTCTTCATAAAAAGAACATATATAACAGAGCATAAAAATCCTGTATAATTTCCACCTACATAGCTTCCTTCAAAATAACCACTGCTAATAGTCTGGTGAATGTTCTGCCAGGTTTTCCTCATTTCTGGCACAGTTGGAAGTGTAGGGAGGAATGGATGAAGGGAAGAGAGAGTGGGGAGAGCACAGTGGGGAGGAGTTTTGATGGGCTGATGTGGCCAAAGCTGCCAGGGCCTCGCCAGGTCCTCAGAGCACCCTGATGGCCATCCTGGGCAGGCTGACAGCTCTGGCCCTGGGGGGCAGAGCAGAGGGCACTCTCTCCAGAGAGCCTGTTGGAGGCTCCTGGGGCAAGACGGAAGCACAGGAGAGCTAATGCCCCAGGAGCAAGCTTCACCAACTCAGGATGGGCCACGGAGCATAGTTATTTGGCCTCTTCCTCCCTCAGGGGGAATATTCTGAGGTGTGTTCCGAATAGTTTGTCAAAGTGTCCTCTGTGGGATTCGACTCTGATACCCCTAGTGGTAACCTGTTCATTAATACCCCCTTTTACTATTTTCTTTCTCCCTTGTCTCACTTTCCCACTACCAAAACAAAACAAAGCCCAAACTGAACAAAGAAAAACCATCAAACTATGTGTATACAAATCTTTGCTTCAGAGTCTGCTTTGGAGAAAACCAAAGCTGATATGGAACAGAAGGCACCAGCAGTGGGCTGGGGCAGGTGGACAGATTGTGATCCATTTGGGAGGCAGCCTGGACACGATTCACCCAGCAAAGGGCAAGGAGAGGGCTGAGGAAGAGGGGATACCACAGTTGGCTGAGAAATAAGTCTCAACCTTAACTCTTTTTTTAAAAGTATAATTTATGACATCACTTTATGGCTTTACTACAGATGGTGTGAATAAAAAGCTGAGAGAATGGATAGTAGAACGCAGAGATGGGTGGAGAAGGAATTTAGGCTCAAGATTGCAGGGAAAGAAAGTGTAACATGAGCAAACAGCAAAAAGGTACATGAGAATTAATTGCAGGAAGAAGCAAATGAGAGAAAAGTGACATGCATGAGTAAAGTAATGGGAAAATGAGACCAAAAAATGGATGAGGAGTGAGGAAATGTAACAAATGAGATGGGGAACAAAGTAGTGAAGGAGAGAAAAGATTACATAGTAAATTAGAAATGTTCATTTTATGGGCAAGGAAATGAAGAAATGGAAGGGAATATTAAGAAAATTAATCCTGGTAACCAAAGCTGTGGGAAAATGTATAATGAATGAATAAATGAGCAGAAAGAATGGATGAAGGAATGTGAAACTGAAAAAAAAAGACCCCAAATGACTGGGTGATTGAGACCGTGAAAATGACCATAGAGAGGAAACAAGCACCCTAAAAAATGGACACAAAATTAAGGAATGAAGGAGTATCCAATGAGAAATTAGTAGAAGGATAAAAAAAAAATAGAGGTCTTCTGTGAAGGAATGAATACTTCCTTCCAAATTTTAATCAAAACCTCTTGTAAGGTTCTAAAGTTTTCCTCTGGATCTGCCTGCTCTTTTTCCCTCCAGCTGGATCCACATGGCTGGAGAGCCCTGGCGGGGAGAAGAGCCAGCAACTGTGGAGCCAGAGAGAAACAGCAGACAGGGAAGAACAAGAGAAATCCCCAAATTGCAGAGAAGCAGCCAAAGATACTCTCCACCCTTGAAGGTCCTCCAATAAAAATGAAAGCCCTAAACCTTATATTCAGCTACATCACTTTTACTTGTCTTAAAATCAACATGTTTTCTTCTCGAATATTAATCATAAGAAGAATTAACTAGATAAGTAGATCTTGCTGTGATTATTAGAAGACCATTAAATAAAGTAATAATTGTGGTAGATTCTGAAATATCTCCCAAGATCTTTTTAGTTTGGCTTTTAGCCACCCATCCTGCTAAAACTCTATTTCTCAGCCTCCCTTCTCCCAGGTACGATCATGTGACATGCGGACCAATAGAGTCTGAGCAGAATTAAAGTCCATCACTACTGGGTTTTGCCTTTAAGAGAACTGGCTATGAATTCCACTTTCTTTCTTCATTTCTGCTGTCTGAGAGATGGTGAACCCAGCAATGAAAGCCATATGTTAAGAGGGTGGCAGACGCAGCACAGCCGAGCCAAGCGAAGCATTCCTACCGGATCTGCACCATGTATATCTGGACTTTATGGGAGAGGGAAACCCTCTCTTAGGTGACTATATTTTAAGGTTTCATTGTTATATCAGTTTAGCCAGTATTCCAACTAATACATTAGCTGATCTTGAATTTAAAGTTACCACTCTCTGCTTATTACCATAGCCTGAGCACATGATACACACACACACACACACACACACACGCACACACACACACTCACACACACACGCACACACAGCATTACTGGTCTAGAAGTAGGAATGGACTTATTCACCTTCGTGTGGGATCTTCCTCATGGCCATTAAAGCATGTTTAAACTTAACTACCTTTCTCACTTTCTCTATTTCTGGAAGATTCTCCAGATTAAGACTGAGACCCATGTCTCCAAAACAGTACACCTTGGCAATGTGCTCTGAACCTTGAGAGAATTAACTTTATACTACATATTGACTTGTGGGACAGACTGCTGCTTAAGACTTAGCAGTAGAGATTTCAGAATCAAAAAATCCAGGGTTCTCATTTCAGTTCCACCACTTGCTAGTTCTGTGACCTTGGGAAAGTTACTTATTTCTCTGTACCTCAGTTGCATCATTTGTAAAGTGGGGTAATAGTGCCAACCTCATAGCTGTGGTGAGAGCAAAACAGGCATAAAAGAATTATTTGCTATGATTACTTTTGTTATTAGCACTTTGCCAGCTCCAGAGTTGTCTGCAGAGCAGCCTGAGCATGTAACATCCCCGTTTGACATCAAAATATCTTAAAACCCACACTGGCTCCTCAGAAGAGGATCCAAGGTCTGCTATTTCCACAGATGCATAATTTCATTTATTAAAGATGAATTTTCCCTCAGGTTTTATCTTAAAATGTGTCTTCAAAGCACCAAGATGGAGAACTTCACTGTAACCCCTAAAATGCTAACTATAATCCTCATTATTAATAAGCACTTATGAGGAGCCTGAAGCAGAAATACAATTAAGTTAGGTCAAATAAATTAAGAAAGAGTTGATGTAGCTTCTGCAGGTCACCCAGTTAGTGTGTGAAGCTGAAGTAAGCTAAACTGTCTTGGCAGTTTGGTTCTGGAATCCTGCTCTTAACTTTTTGACAACCTCAGATTCACTGCACGTTTTACTCATGGTCTAAGCTTGCCCCAGACTCAGTCTTTGCCTTGTTAGAGCACCGATCCAGGAAAGGAGCTTGATTCGCTCATATTGGGTCTGATGGTCTGTCTTTGGTGCTATCAGCTGTGACCACAGGGCTGGGTCACTTGATACAGCTTGAGTTTCCTTTTTTTTTTTTTTTAATATATAAAGCAGGTGAGAAAACACATTTTTAATGGGGAAATTTAAAATATAATAACTGAGCACAATTTTGGTAATAAGTTTATTAATGAGAACAGGAGTTTTGGAGGGCAATGACATTTCACTTAATTGGGGTTCAAAGTTAGGTTCCTGTCATCAAATCAATTGCACATATTCATCTATCAGGAGGCGTTATGAGTGGGAGTAGTTTTAAGAAGAGAGAGCTTTAAGCACACAGCCACCCCCAAACCTATCTTCTAGAGCCAAAATGTGCAAATGAAACTTAGATTGGTGATCAGGTAAGACAGTAAGTTGACCAGTTCACAGGACGAGGTCATGGTGAGAGGTACAGAATTGGCCACCATGTTATATATGTCAGGCCATGTAGCCCATAAAAGCCAATTACAGTGTTTGGAGGAGAGAACATGAGATGACAGGACCTACAAAACAGAACAGACGTGAACAGGAGAGGGTCCCATTAAGGAGACTGGGAGCTGTGGTACCAAGTGCTCCAGAGAGCTCAAGAAGGCAAAGGACCCTGAGCTGTCCTCTGGATCTGGCAACTAGAAGGTCTGGCAACTTTCACGGGAGTAAATTTAGGGGAACATCAGCACGGACAGCAAAGGGTTGACCAGAGCCCTGTGGAAGGCAAGGAAGGAGACACAGTGACGTAACTATTCAAGCTCGGCTTGGGAGGAGAAGAGAGTCACAGATAGAGGCATGGGTGAAGGGAAAGGGGTGTGGGGAGAGAGTTGTTAAAATTTTGGTTTCACGAGTTGAAAAAACAAGTCAGGAGGAAAGAACATGGTTGAAGATGAGAGAGAGGTTAATTGATATGGAAATGTTACCAGAGCAGAGGGCTGTAGGGTTGATTTTGGACAGGCAGAGAGCTACATCTTTTTAAAATTACTTGAAACACTTCATAGAATTGATTTATCAAAGTCAAACTAATATGAAAAGTGACTTGAAGAGTCCCAAATATTGTGGCTATATTTGTTGCTACATTTTGTTTTAAATCAGAATAATTACCTGCACAAAGACAAAAAAAATATGGATGGACTTATAATGATATCAATAGCGTCTTGGTCCACCATTCAATATTCCCACCCTCCATCTAAAAACAGCTATTTTTAACACATACATTTTCTTATTTTTGGTGCTTTTTATCTACATCTCTGTTAATAATATGCCTAGATCACTGTTTCCTAAGTTATCAAATACAGATACAGTTTATTGACTTTTTGTTAAGGATTTAGATGACTTTCAATAGCACACCAGCCCCTCCCAATAAAATTATATCACTGCTTTTATTTCCTGTGTCAGTTACCTTTGTAAATTTAAATAAACTATTGTCAAGTAAACTTCACTCCCTCCCCATCATTTTCTCCCTTCCTTCTTTTTCTCTTTCTCTCCTTCTGTCTGTCTTTCCTCCATCTATTATTCCAGAAATAGCTACTAGATGTCTGATATGCGCCTTGTACTCTTGTTGGGGCTGGGAGCACAGCAATGAACAAGCTAGATGAAGTCTCCCCTGACATTACACTTTCAGGAGAGATGGGAAACTAGTGCAGTTACAGATGGTAGCTCTCAATCCCCTATTCTGTATGATGAGGAAAGAGCACCCCACCTTTTCCCTCGTCTCTTCTGACCTACTTTTCCATTTCCTGACTGCCGCTTATACTTTCATTTTACATTGTTACCTGGTGACATGTTTAGGGTTATCTTGCAGTTGATACTAAAAGACAAAAATCAATAAACAGTGCTTTCATTGTCTTATTTAGGTAAATGTTGTTCACAGCACAGCTGGGTCAGACATGATGGTTGTGCTTCTGATCTCAGGCAGTTATTTCAAGTGCTCAGGGGCTGGAGCCAGTCTGCCACAGTTTGATGCTGGCTTTGTTATTAAATAACTATGGGCTTTGGCCAAGTTCTTTTAAATCTTTGCCTCAGTTCTATCATCTCTAAAATGGGAATAATAATAGTGCCCGTGTCTGAACTGTTAAGAAAATTAGAAAGCTAATAAAAGTGAAGTGTTTAGAATAGTGTCTGGTCTTGACGCTAGCGGTGAAGAATCCGCCTGCCAATACAGGAGACCCAGGAAACAAGGGTTTGATTCTTGTGTCAGGAAGATCCCCTGGAGAAGGAAATGGCAACCCACTGCAGTATTTTTGCCTGGAGAATGCCATGGACAATCAGACACAACTGAGCACATACACACACAAATGTTACCTATAATTAATGTACTATTTGTAATTTTCCTCACTCCCTTTTGTTTTCCAGGGAGTGTTCTTTATTATCCTGTAAGCGATTCTATACTCTCAGAGATCACATTAAATTCCATGGATCCTCTTTTTCCCAAGGTCCCTCTCTCCTGGAGTTCTTCATCTGCTCTTAAAAACTGGGCTCCCTGTTCTTAGGCCTGCTACACAGCTATCTTACTGGCATTTCCCTTCATTTCTTCCTTGGGTTGGACTAACTGTTGACCGGGCCTCATGTAGGGTAGGACAGACCACAAAGAACAGACCAGGTTCAAGGCCTGGAAAGATGACAACTTGGAACAGACAAAATCACTTTGCATCAGTTTAGTATCCTATCAAAGGAGACCCTTAGGATATAGGATTAAAGACAAAGGTGCAAATGAACCCCTCCCCACTCCCACCTCAGAGTTGCTTGTTTCTTACGCAAGTTTAAAGTTCACTGGTCACAGGACCTTTGGAATAAGGAATCTGTTTGCTCAGGGGACCTTAAAACTTTGAGTCTTCTCCCTCTGTATACAAGGGGAGCAGGGAGTGCCTGTCCATTTTATCTAGGCTTAATACTGGTCTAGATAAAATACTGGAGTGAAAAAGTTGGCTTAAAACTCAACATTCAGAAGCTAAGATCATGGCATCCGGTCCTATCACTTCATGGCAAATAGATGGGGAAACAGTGGAAACAGGGACAGATTTTATCTTTTTGGGCTTCAAAATCACTGCAGATGGTGACTGCCTGCCATGAAATTAAAAGACACTTGCTCCTTTGAAGAAAATCTATGACCACCCTAGGCAGCATATTAAAAAGCAGAGACATGACTTTGCCAACAAAGGTCTGTCTGGTCAAGGCTATGGTTTTTCCAGTGGTCATGTATGGATGTGAGAGTTGGACTGTGAAAAAAACTGAGCATCAAAGAACTGATGCTTTTGAACTGTGGTATTGGGGAAGACTCTTGAGAGTCCCTTGGACAGCAAGGAGATCAAACCAGTCCATCCTAAGGGAAATCATCCTGAATATTTATTGGAAGGACTGATGCTGAAGCTGAAACTCCAATACTTTAGTCACCTGATATGAACAGCTGGCTCATGGGAAAAGACCCTGATGCTGGGAAAGATTGAAGGCAGGAGGAGAAGGGAAGGACAGAGGATGAGATGGTTGGATGGCATCACCGACTCAATGGACATGAGTTTGAGCAGGCTCTGAGGGTTGGTGATGGACAGGGAAGCCTAGTGTGCTGCAGTCCATGGGGTTGCAAAGGGTTGGACATGCCTGAGCAACTGAACTGACTAACTGAATACTTGTTCTAGGATCAACCTTCCTTGCTATTCCAGTTACAATCCTTACTCCTGTGTTTATTTAGGCATCTTTGGGTCCGTTTGAGGTCTCAGTGCATCCTTCTCCTTGGCTCCCCTTTCATTTATTTTTGTTCTGGAGCACAAGTACCATGGGATAGAAATTCCCAAGGCTTTGTATGTTTAAAATTTTATTCTAGCTTTCCATTTGATTGATAGTTTGCCTAGATCTTCAGTGATCAGTGAAAATTATTTTCTGTCAAAATTTTTGAGATCTTTTTCCATTATCTTCTAACTTAATGAGGAATTTTGAGGCCAGTGTGATTTTTTCTTTGTACATGCCCTCTAGAAGCTTCTCTCTGGGAAATTTTCAGATCTTCTCTTTAAACTCAACGTTCTGAGATTTCACAGTTTGTTGTGAATGTTTTTTATTTTATTGTGCTAGGCACTCTGTAGATCCTTGAAATATGAATACCTCTTTCCTTCAGGTCTGAGAAGTTCTCTTACATTTTTAATTTGATCATTTCTTCCCCTCTATTTTCTCTCTTTTCTTTTTGGTCTCTGTTTGTCTGATGTCATGTCTCCTAGGCCGATATCCTAGAGATGTTATCGATTTTCTTATATTTTCTGTGTGTTTTTTGGTATTTCTTTTTGGGAGGTAACTCTAATTTTATTTTTGAACCTTTTACTTAACTCTTTATTTAGCAGTCTTATCTAAAAACTTTTTCATTTTTCTCCATTCTTCTTTCATAGTATTCTGTTGAGTTTTAATGATGTAAAATCTTCTCAAATGTCTCTAAGGGTAGTAATTATTTTTTCCTCTAAGTTCTCTCGTTTCTCAAATTATATATCCCTTACACTGTTACACATTTTCCCCTGTTTTTCTTGGTCCCTTTCTTTCATGTTGAAGGCATTCCTTAGATGACTCATAATTCTTGGTTATCCACTCATTTTCAAGGAAATTAAGAACTTGATATGGGTCAAGTTACTGATATGAGTCAGGATTCATCTGGAGTGTTTAGGCACAGAGCTGTCACTTCTTATGGGGGCTCCACAAATATCAGAATTCAGAAGGCTTTGCCTAGTTCTGTAGGGAACAATGCTCCAATTAGCCTGAGGTGGAGAAGATTAGGTAAAAGCTCTATAGTCTTGAATTTGAATTGGAAATATGAGTATGAACTCTTCTGTCTTATAGCTGCAATTTCTTTTTAAAATACAGAGAAAGCTGGTTTCCAAGAACATAGGGGATATTAAAACCTGGTTCCACTTTCATGCCCTAGAGTATAATTTGCATACAGCAGCCAGCATGCTCTTTTTAGAAAAGAAAGCAAAACTTTTCACTATAGAACAGTTTTAGATTTACAGAGAAATTGTGAAGGTGGTACAGAAAACTCCCATGTACTAGCCCACACTCAATTTCTCCTATTATATCTTAGATTAGTACGGTACATTTGTTACAGTTTATGAATCATTATTTATACAGCATTTTAAACTAAAGTGTATACTTTATTCAGACTTTCTGAGTGTTTCCCTAATGACCTCTCTCCATGTCAGGATCGCATCCAGAGATAGGTCTCCTGAAGCGCCCCTTGGCTGCATTTGTTTCTCAGACTTTCCTTACTTTTGATGACTTTAAGGAGTCCTGGTCAGGTATTTCATAGAATGTCCCTCACTTGGGATTTATCTGATGTTTTTCTCATGAATCAGTTGAGTTATAGATTTGGAGGATAGAGACTGCAAAGGTAAGTGCCATTCTCTTTACATTTATCAAGGGAACATGCTCTTAACATGACTAATCACTGCTGGTGCTGGCCTTTTTTATTTTAAAATTAATCTCATTATTTTATAGTCATATTTAAAATATAATTTTATCTATTTACTGTCCTCTGGAGGTAGGTAGACGTGAAGGATATAAAAATTAAAGACAGTTTACCCTCTTGAATCAGAAGCTTACTTAACTGAGCAGCTGAAAAAGGGTTAAAGCTGACAATTAACTGAGAAATCACTAAAGAAAGGCAACACAGAGTGCACTTTGGAAGAGGAAATTCATCATATGGCATTCTCCCAGTAAAGCACAGAGCTCCCCCCTGCTGGCTTTTCAGTTTACTTTAGGTTAACTGAACCATAACTAAATTGGGACCTTCATAATATTTGCATGGCTAAAAGCACTGTCACCTCCAACAGTGTGTTTTAAATAAAAAGAAGGCTTCCCAGACTTAAAGTCTGCACTAATATATTCCATGGTCAAGGACTGAGTTGGAACCAAACTCATCTCCCCTTCCTTCTCAGCAACACACAACAGAAGGACTTTGAGTAGCAAGAACTCAACTCTCCAGCCTTGAGTTGCCCTTTGTACCACAGAGGTCCACTGGCCAGTACCAACGGGCTCTGTCTTCTCTTTCAGTAATGTAACCAGATGGACTAATGAAAGAAAGAGGAATCTCTGTTACGAGTAGCTAGTTATGGTCAGCAGAAATGGGAGAGTAAAGGACACTTTGCAACTTATTTCTTAAATAGAGAACATAGATTTAGTATAACCCAAGTTTAATTTTCACATAGCAGCTGTATATTCAGAAGGGCCTGTATTTGCCTTCTGTGCACATGCACAGTGAAAGGCTGCTTATTTAACTAATATGCAGAGTACATCATGCGAAATGCTGGGCTGGATGAAACATAAGCTAGAATCAAGAATGGCAGGAAAAATATCAACAACCTCAGATATGCAGATGACATCACCCTAATGGCAGAAAATGAAGAGGAACTGAAGAGCCTCTTGATGAAGGTCAAAGAGGAGAGTGAAAAAGCTGGTGTAAAACTCAACATTCAAAAAACGAAGATCATGGCATCTGGTCCTGTAACTTCATGGCAAATGGATGAGGGAAAAGTGGAAACAGAGTCAGATTTCATATTCTTGGGATCCCAAATCAATGTGGACAATGACTGCAGCCATGAAATTAAAAGACGCTTGCTCCTTGGAAGAAAAGTTATGACAAACCTAGACAGCACATTAAAAAGCAGAGACATTACTTTGCGACAGAGGTCTGCATAATCAAAGCTATGGTTTTCCAGTAGTCACATACAGATGTGAGAATTGGACCATAAAGAAGGCTCAGCACCGAAGAATTGATGGTTTTGAACTGTAGTGCTTGAGAAGACTCTTGAGAGTCCCTTGGACAGCAAAGTGACCAAACCAGACAATCCTAAAGGAAATTAACCTTGAATATTCTTTGGAAGGACTGGTGCTGAAGCTCCAATACTTTGGCCACCTGATAGGAGGAGCCGACTCATTGGAAAAGACCCTGATGCTGGGAAAGACTAAGGGCAAGAGGAGAAGGGGATGACAGAGGATGAGATGGCTGGAGAGCATCACCGACTTAATGGACATGAGTTTGAGCAAACTCAGGGAGTGGTGATAGACAGGGAAGCCTGGCGTGCTGCAGCCCAGGGGGTCGCAGAGTCTGACACACAGTGACTGGACAGCAACAACAGCACAGTGCCAAGCACTACACTCTAATCCTTGCCTTCCTATCTCATGGAATACACTGGATCCAGTCTCTATCAACAATTGCACAACTGGCTTCTAGTTCAGCCTAAGCAGTGACCAACACTATATCAAAGGTCACGCATGCTATCTGTAGAGTATGGAGAGTCTCTGGGTCCAAAAGTTCCATCATCTTGAGCTCTCATTATTTGCTGTCACCATTTGATGAGATGGGAATCCTTTTATTGTTGTTTATGGTTATTTCCTTTTACTTGTTCATGTTGTATTGTTGCTATTCTATTGCTTATTGTTATTTACCGTTTATTTTACTGTTGCTGCATGATTTGGTCCTGCTCAGTTCTTTTTACACCTGTGTTACTTATATGTGGTCCCTAGGCACATTTTGGCATCAACGTGGGGGCTTGTTAGAAACACAGACTCTCCCCTAGACTTACTGAATCATAACCTGCACTTTACCATGATCCCTGGGTGATTACTGTGCTCATTTAAGTGTGAGAAGTGCCTCTTTAATCCATCAAGCCTGCCCCACATCGTGCAGATGGCACCGTAGAATAACAGGCTTCCGAAGTACCGCCATGGCTCCCACGCTTGGTTCTAAAGCCTCCCACATCTCGTTTCATGGCTTGTCTTCAGTTAGGAGGCCTCACTGTTTACATGTGTGATCAGACACTGCTTCTGTGGCTCTGGTGTTTTCTTTGCTTCTGAAACAGGACGGGGATCCTTCCTCTGATTCTACCACCCAAGGGCATAGGGAGAGATGTGAGAAAGCAAGGGAGCCGAGAGAACACCTGAAAGGTGAGGGACAGAAACTATTTTACAGTACCTGAGCTAAGTGTTTACTAGAAACCCACAACTTTCTTGGAAACGGAAAGGAAACTGTGGGCATCCCTGGTGACTCAGCGGTAAAGAATCCACTTGCCGATGCAGAAGACATGGGTTTGATCCCTAGTCTGGGAAGATCCCACATATGAAGCAACCAAACCCATGTACCTTGACTACTGAGCCTGTGCTCTGAGCCTGGAAGCTGCAACTACTGAGTCCACACGCCAAAACGACTGAAGCCTGGGTGCCCTGCAGCCCACACGGTTCCAACAAGAGAAGGAACCGCACCGAGAAGTGTGTGCTCTGCAGCTAGAGTAGACCCCGCTGGCTGCAACTAGAGAGCAACCTGTGCAGCAACAAAGACCCAACCCAGCCAAAGCAAACATATAAATAAATACTTATTTTATTTTATTTTATTTTTTTTTTAAATTTTAAAATCTTTAATTCTTACATGCATTCCCAAACATGAACCCCCCTCCCACCTCCCTCCCCATAACAACTTTCTGGGTCATCCCCATGCACCAGCCCCAAGCATGCTGCATCCTGCGTCAGACATAGACTGGCGATTCAATTCACATGATAGTATACATGTTAGAATGTCATTCTCCCAAATCATCCCACCCTCTCCCTCTCCCTCTGAGTCCAAAAGTCCGTTATACACATCTGTGTCTCTTTCCCTGTCTTGCATACAGGGTCGTCATTGCCATCTTCCTAAATTCCATATATATGTGTTAGTATACTGTATTGGTGTTTTTCTTTCTGGCTTACTTCACTCTGTATAATCGGCTCCAGTTTCATCCATCTCATCAGAACTGATTCAAATGAATTCTTTTTAACCGCTGAGTAATACTCCATTGTGTATATGTACCACAGCTTTCTTATCCATTCATCTGCTGATGGACATCTAGGTTGTTTCCATGTCCTGGCTATTATAAACAGTGCTGCAATGAACATTGGGGTACATGTGTCTCTTTCAATTCTGGTTTCCTCGGTGTGTATGCCCAGCAGTGGGATTGCTGGGTCATAAGGTAGTTCTATTTGCAATTTTTTAAGGAATCTCCACACCGTTCTCCATAGTGGCTGTACTAGTTTGCATTCCCACCAACAGTGTAGGAGGGTTCCCTTTTCTCCACACCCTCTCCAGCAAAATAAATACTTATTTTAAAAAGAAAGAAAATTATGTCCTCAGAACTTGGGCACCAGGGTTGCCCTGGACCTTCAGCAGTAGCAATGTGTGGACAGTGATATCCGTGCTCCATTGTCAATATGTTTCAGCTACCCTCCAACTTGGCTGCTGTGTTGCTTAGATCAAAAGGAGTGAGAGAGGGAGGGTTTGGTGGCTCAGTCTGGCCCTAGAGCACCTCTGTGCCTTGGGGGTATGCTTTGGACTGGTCCAACCAGCTGTGCTTCAGGGTGAGTTTGCAAGGGACAATTCTGGCAGCTAGGGTTGGGAGTGAGTCAGGTTTTCTTCATGGGAAAGTGGCTGGGGGAGATTAGCATCTCTAATAAAATACCTTAAACCACAATAAGGAAGCCAGATGCTGAGCTGGGGCTGTGTGTGTATGTGCTCAGTCATGTCCAACTCTTTTGCAGCCGCATGGACTGTAGCCCACCAGGCTCCTCTATCTGTGGAATTTTCCAGGCAAGAGAACTGGAATGGGTTATCATTTCCTTCTCCAGGGGATCTTCCCAATCCAGGGATTGAACCCTTGTTTCCTGTATCTCTTGCATTGGCAGGCGGATTCTTTCGCACTAGTGCCGAGAGTTGGGCGCTAACCATTATAAATCTCTAGATCAGTTGACCTATAATATATTCTTAGACTTCTAGGATCACTAGACCATGATGGTTAGTTTAACATGGATTTGAATGTATTAATTATCTTACATATTTAAAAAAATATTTATTTATTTTTGGCTGTGTTGGGTCTTCATTGCTACATGGGCTCTTGTCTAGTGGCGGCAAGTGAGGGTAGTCTCTAGTTGCAGTGTGTGGCTTCTCATTGAGTTGGATTCTCCTGTTATAGAGCACATGCTCAGTAGTTGTGGTATAGGGGCTTAGTTGCCCCGCAGCATGTGGGATCTTCCCAGACCAGGGATGGAACCCGCATCTCCTGCATTGGCAGGCAGGTTCCTCACCACTGAGTCACCAGGGAGGCCCTATCCTGTGTATTTATAAAACAAATTTTATCTTTAGCCATGCTAGATATACCATTTAAGACAGTGTCCAGATCATGTAAAGACATCATACATAATATAAAGAATCTGTAAATAATATACGGGAGAGTTTCACATACATTTAAATATTAGCTCAGTTTAGGTTGAACTCAGAAGATGTTGATATCTGAATCAAAAGTTTTAAATGAGTACGATTGTGGATCAGTCTGCTTCAGTAAATGTCTTACTTAAAACTTCTGCTTTAGCGAAGAAAAAGATTACATTTGGGTTTGGTTCAGTGTTCTGCAAATAAGGATGGTTCATTCCTGTTTTTGTAAACAGGATATTTCATGCAAGTTCTAGATGTGTATATAGTAACACAAACAGGCCTTAATTATAGTTCTCTGAAAAGAAGGAGAGAAAACTAAAAGTCTGTCTTATTCCCCTTGTTGCCAGTCTGGTTTCTAACTAACCATCTTGATTAATGGGTTTTTGTGATATTTTAAAACTCTTCCTAGTCATGGAGATGCCAAACTGTCGCTGGGTAGAGGGTTCCAGTGTATTTTTCCCATGGGACATTTTCTACATAATTACCTGCAGTTCCTCACATGACAATTTACATTCCTAGCCTTGTCTCCAACAGTTGTGAGAATAGTTGGTTACTGTCTTCTGTCCATTGAGCAAATGAAGACATTCAGCTTCCTTAAGCTCAAAATAACCACACTTTCGCGTACAGACACCTGAGAATAGAAGGTATAATTAACTTGTCCTCAGTTTGATACCTAAGTGTCTTTAGAAGTTGCAGGTATAAGTCTTAAGTAGATCTGACAGCTACACCTTCATATAAGGTACATAAAGCTAGGCAAGTTCAAGGAAGCTGCCCAAACACACACTTAGCAAGCTGAAGACAGGTGAAGATTTGTCTGTTTTTTTTTTTAATAATTGAAATATAGTTAGTTTAGTTGTTGTTTTAGTTTCTGGCATACAGCAAAGTGATTCAGTCTGTATATGTATATGTATGTATACTCTTGTGTATACCTACATATATATTTTTTCATATTCTTTTCCATTGTTTATTATAAGATATTAAATATAGTTCCCTGTGCTATACTGTAGGGCCTTTTTGTTTATCTCTTTTATAGAGTAGTTTGTATCTGCTAATCCCAAACTCCAAATTTATCCCTCCCCATGCCCTTTCCCCTTTGGTAACCATACATTTGTTTTCTATGTCTGTGAGTCTATTTCTGTTTTGTAAATAACTTCATTTGTATCATATTTTAGATTCCTCATATAAGTGATATCATATGACATTTGCCTTTGACTGACTTAGTATGATAATCAGTAGGGCCATCCATGTCGCTGCAAATGATATTTCATTCTTTTTTTATGGCTGAGTAATACTCCATTGTATACATGTACCAAATCTTCCTCATCTATTTGTCTGTTGATGGACATTTAAGTTGCCTCCACCTCTTGGCTATTGTAAGTAGTGCAGCTATGAACATAGGGGAGTGCAGGTATCTTTCTGAATCGGAGTTTTCTCTAGATATATGCCCAGGAGTGGGACTGATGGATCAAGCGGCAACCCTATTTTTAGGTTTTTAAGTAAACCCTGTACTGTTTTCCCTAGTGATTGCCCCAGTTTATATTCCAGTCAACAGTACAGGAGGGTTCCCTTTCCTCCACATCCTCTCCAACATTTACCATTCTGACCAGTGTGAGGTGTTAACTCATTGTAGTTTTGATTTGCATTTCTCTAATAATTAGTGATGTTGAGCATCTTTTCATGTGTCTTTCAGCCATCTGTATGTCTTCTCCGGAGCAATGTCTATTTAGATCTTCCACTTTTTTTTTTTTTTTTTGATTGGACTGTTGTTTTGATGTTGCGCTGCATGAACTGTTTATATATTTTGGAAATTAACCCTGTGTTGGTGGCACTGTTTGCAGATATTTTCTGCCAGTCTGTAGGTGTCTTTTCATTTTGTTGATAGCTTCCTTTGTTGTGCAAAAGCTTATGTTTGATTAGGTCCCATTGGTTTATTTTTGCTTTTATTTCTATGGCCTTGGGAGACTGATCTAAGGAAACATTTCTACAATTTATGTCAGAGAATATCTTGCTTATGTTCTCTCTTAGGAGTTTATGGTATCACATTTACTCTAAGTAAGACTTTAAGCCATTTTGAGTTTATTTTGAAAGGATATGACTCTACTTGAATGAGTTCTCCAGTAAATGCAGATAACTGAGAATGAAAAACTCAAGAGGATGTAAACCTTCATTAGTAACAGAATACATTTTCCCTATCTATTAAGTGGATTTGGAGAGGTGGGGATGGGGGTGGGAAGGTATAGGCACATTTATAAAATGGAAAGGAAAAGACTTACAGTGAAATAGGATTATATCGACTTAGAATTTATAAAAATTCAGACAGAGAGGATTACATTTACCTCTGGTTGCTTATGAAGAGTGACATCTCAAAGCGCATTAATAGGACCCAGAGAATTTCAGGGGACATGTTTAGCTTGCTTAAGAAAATAAGCAGCCCTGGTTCTTCACACATGAAATGTAGATTTAAATGTCCATTCTTTGTATTTTAAAACAACTTTGCCAGGAATTTTATATGGGGAAACATTTTGTATGGGGAAACATTATTATTGATGTACTTATTTCTATGTTCAAAAGGAACAGAATATTTTAAATCTGATTTTGCTATAATGTAGTCTTTTCCAAATGCTTAATTTATTTAGACTTTACTGTATTGATGTTCTACAAAGAAATGCTTTGGGGCTGTGGCATAAATATAAATTACAAAATATAATGTCACTAATAGGGAAGATCTTCCCAGCCGAAGCCTCAAGTAGAATGGAATAAGTGAATGGATGCAGCAAGCTGGGGATTTTTTACATAGAGCCAGTTTGGATTTGGGCTTCCCAGGTTGGTGCTAGTGGTAAAGAACCTTCCACCAATGCAGGAGATATAAGAGATGCAGGTTCGATCCCTGGGTTGAGAAGATCCCCTGAAGGAGGGCGTGGCAACCCACTCCAATATTTTTGCCTGGAGAATCCCATGGACAGAAGTCTGGCAGGTGACAGTCCATAGGGCCGCAAAGAGTCGGACACAACTGAAGTGACTTAGCATGCAGGCACATGTGTAACACTCAGTGACCCAGTTTGGGCTTTAGTGAGCTAATGCCATCTTCCTTGAGTATTTACCATACTTGCGATTACTATACTTTGGAAAAGGGACAATGTAAGACTGGCTGGATTTCTTGAAAAGAGAGGGCAAAAGATTACACAATGAGACAAGTTTATTCAGTGCTGTGAAGCTGACAGGAGTGGCAACTGAGGTCGAAGCCTTCAAGTTCTCCTCTGAGCTCACTCTCACCCAGCCCTCTCTCCCCTGGGGATTCAGTTGTCTTGGCCTGGGCAGTGGCTCAGTGCAGTCAAGGCTGACTCAGGCTGTAGCACTGACTCTCTTCTGAAATGAGGGGATGCCCTTGTGATGGTTCCCTCATCAATTGCTCTCCTCTGTTTTGTCTTTTGGTGAAAAGATGTCACAACATGAAATCATGAGCAGAATCCTGGCTCTCCAAAACCACACTGGGCTGCTAATCTCTGACCCCAGGGCTTCATCTGTTTAGCAGTTCAGTGATCCTTACTTTAAAAGCCTGACTAGCAAAATTTTAGCCCTTTCTGTCTTGAAGGAGTCTCTTTCAAATGCTATTTATAGTGCATAATCAACATAATCCTATTTGCAAGTATAGTATCATAAGTAATGAACCATTTGATTTGCAAATTTTCTAATGCCATTATACTGACAACTTTTATGCCAGGTCAAACTGCCTTTACTAATAATATCTACAGGCTGATGCCTTAGTGGTTTATTTCAAGTGTGTTGTGGATTATAGGAAAGGGGTATTCTGGAAAAGGGGATGTTTTCTGCAATCTTTTCAGACCTTTTTTTCCAACTTGTCAAAGTCAATATTGGTAGAGAATTAGGTGTCAGATGGGCTTCCCTGATATTCAGCTGGTAAGTAATCTGCGTGTAATGCAGGAAACCATGGTTCAGTTCCTTGGTTGAGAAGATCCCCTGGAGAAGGGATAGGCTACCCACTCCAGTATTGTTGGGTTTCCCTTGTGGCTCAGCTGGTAAAGAATCCACCTGCAATGTGGGAGACCTGGGTTCGATCCCTGGGTTGGGAAGATCACCTGGAGTAAGGAAAGGCTATCCACTCCAGTATTCTGGGCTGGAGAATTCCATGGACTGTATAGTCCATTGGGTGGCAAAGAGTCAGATAGGACTGAGCGACTTTTACTTTCTTATTCTTCTCGGTGTCAGATAACAAGGTTTGACTTCAGATTTGGCCCCTACAAGGCTGTATGATCTTGGACCAGGCATTTAACTTCTGAGGAGACTGAGCTAACTGGACACTGCATGACACTGTCCTCCAGGAAGATTTCCCCCAAATCCCAGAATGAATGCACAGGCCATACTCCCACAGTTCTCCATGTGCGTGCTTCTTTCATATAACCAATGACATTATATTAAATATATATATACAGAATTGTAAATGAAGACCTCAAATTGAAGACATCAAATATTGACCTCAAATTGACTGCCAGTTATTTTTTCAGCAAAATAGGTTTATTTGAGATTAGTAAAGAATTGCAATTCAGGGTGTATAACCAGGGCAAGCTAAATGTAAAGCCCATGCAAGTCCCCCACTACAAGGAGAGGAGAACTCTTTTATAGAGAGAAAAAGGAGGTTGGGGGGCTTCCCTGGTGGTTCAGACGGTTAAGGATCCAGGATGATGCCCTGGAGAAGGGAAACACTATCCACTCCAGTATTCTAGCCTGGAGAATTCCACTGGACTGTATAGTCCATGGGGTCTGCAAAGAGTCGGACAGAAATGAGCAACTTTAATTTTCGAACGAAGTTAGAGGGAGCTATAGCAAGCAGTCCATTGGAGTTTGAAGTATAATGCCTTTTCATTGGTTGAGTTGTGAGAGTCTCTCATTGGCCAAGAACTTGCCAGGCAAAAAGAAGTCTTTCTTCTTCCTTTTGGGCTCTGCGTGAGAGCTCCCACTTCTGGCTTCATGCCTCTATTTTAATTGAGGTTTCTGTTTATTAATTTTTACCATCATTTTCTACTCACGCCGGTGCAAGCTCTGTGAGGGCAGGGACTTCGTTATTTAACTGGTCGCTGTTCCCACACTTTTGCACAAGGAGGAGTCACCACCTCCAGATTCTCCCCACTAGGCATTTCTGTGTGCAGCTCGGTTCAATAAATCTTATTCATTGGTCTAAACCTCATTCAAAGTGAACATCAAGCTATTACTATCTATTGGCGTTTTTAAACTTCATACATAAAATATCAAACAAGTAATATGTGCTCATTGTTTTAAAAAATTTTAAAATACAAATAAGTTGGAAAATAAAAGTACCTATAATTTTATTATTCAGAAATAATTACATTTTTACATTTTGATGCAGCTTCTCTTCTGTAACTTTCTTTTTTCACTTCGCAGGACATTGTGAACACCTTCTATGTCAATAAAAACTTTTCTTCACCACTACTGATTAATTTTTCATGGACAGACAACTGAGTTGTGCTTTTTTCCAACCTCTTTCTTTGTAGACCTGGATAAGACACAATCTTGGATGCCTTTAGAATTTAGATTTGTTCTGAAAATACTGTTTCCCTTAACATCTCAAACAACCATTTCCCACAGAAGATATCTAGTAGAAAATATTTTCTACTGTTTGGGTATCTATTTCACTGTTTTAGCATTTTGAACACAACAGGAGATCTAAGGATAAATGATCACACCAGATTAGATTCCTATAGTTGTGTTAACGCTAACCAGCTTGCACTTAGATACAAAATTTTCTTGGGAGATTTTCCATAAATAGTCTGAATTCTGTGCATAGCATATATAAAACAATGGTAATCAGTTATCAAAGGGTAGAAAACTGTATGTAAAAATTATACAAATAAACTCAGCATTTAACCTAAATTGTACTCTAGAAATTTAGACTAGACCGACCCTATTGCTTCAGTCATGTCTGACTCTGTGCTGACCCCATGTACTGTAGCCTGACAGGCTCCTCTGTCCATGGGATTCTCCAGGCAAGAATACTGGAGTGGGTTGCCATTTCCTCCTCCAGGGGATCTTCGCAACCCAGGGGGTCAAAGCCGAGTCTGTTACACCTCCTGCATTGGCAGGTGGGTTCTTTACCAGTAGTGCCATCTG
Organism: Ovis canadensis; assembly: GCF_042477335.2. Lineage (NCBI taxonomy): Eukaryota > Metazoa > Chordata > Mammalia > Artiodactyla > Bovidae > Ovis > Ovis canadensis. Next base: position 86,368,163 of record NC_091248.1, read on the forward strand.
GGAACCAACGCACCAACAAATCTGCTGCCTGCTCCTTGTAAAGCATAAAAAGAGATATAAAATCATTTTAAAAAATCACCAGCTATATCTATGGGGATTGTTAGATTATCCATGAACCTCCTGAATTACCAAGGGATTCTGGATGGAGACATTTTCCTTTTCCCATGTAACTCTCCTCTTCCCCAAACAAAATTTCCAGAAACTCTGGAAACCACCTGCCATATTGAGCTACTAAAACTAATACTAATACTGAATACTAACACAGCGCAGTTTTAGTCTGGTCTCTTGCAGGTCTCACTTGCTACCCTGTGGAATGTGGGAAATGTAATAGTTACAGACCTAGCCGGTGCTTGTTTTGTGCTTCAGTACACGTCTATCCTTGCTCAACATCTTTAATGCATTCCTGGAAACCGTGCCACTAAGTACAAAGCTGTTGAGTAAACAAGTGCTTTACTTCATCTTAATGGAAAAAATTATGATTAATTTCACACCAGTCCAAGATACCTGACCATATTTCACTAACCAACATGAAAACATTTCATGATAAAGACAAAGTTATCTAAGTAATATACAACAATGTGAAAATAAATTAATACAGTTTGTAGACAGAAAGTAACAAAAGTCTATCAAGGGAGGGAGAAAAGTGTGCTAGTCGGTGTGATGGGTTGGGGAGAGGTACAGAGCAGGGAAGAGGGGATGTCAGGTGATTGACTCATGCAACATTTCTGGGGCTCAAGAGTGCACTCAATTAATTTAACAATAAAATTAAAGCACAGAAAAATACCTGTGCAGCAATATAAAAGTGAGAGGCTTTGGAGGTGTGTGAAAATGGCCCATGCTCATCACAGACTGAGGAGCCTTTGAAGTGGCTACTTTCTTGTCCTAGTCACTCAGTGGACACACAAAGGCAAAATGTTTCAGGTCCATCCAACCAAGGGGCACAATTCAGATTTGTTTCACATGATATTTGTTAACTAGAAACTTTTGTACTGAATAAATGGTTGAGTGTTTTTTACTTAAACTGAAATGTCAAAACAGTACTACCCGTGGTGTGTTTATTTAGTGTGTTTTTGAATGAAAAAAGCATTATTCTAGAGAAAAAAAAAAAAAAACAAAAATTCAAAAAAGGAGTCACTGCCTGAAAACTTGTTTCACTTTTCAAAAGCCATTATGGTGAAATGTCATGAGCCAGAAGTCTGGCAGTTAAGTCTGGACAAACATACTGTAGTCTGAGGCATGTTTGGTCCTTTAGAAGTAAGTAATGTAGTTCTGGATGTTTCCTTTGTATGGGTCATTTCACCCATCTGGATAGAAGCCAGGATTTCTCATAATGAGCTTGCTTTTTAAATTTTTCTAATTTTAATGTCCATTAGAGAGACAGTTTACTCGTAGCTCAAAGACTGATATGAGTACTAGATGGACGTAAGATAATGGTGGAATGCATAATGAATCCACAGAAAGGTTATAGAAAAGCACATGGCGGTTATCACATTTTTCAGGAATAGTTGAGTCTCACCAAATGGCACCAGTCATTTACTGTTTCAGCCAGCCCTTTGTTGCTGTGTTAATAGCTCAGTCTATCTGCAGTCATTTTCACATTTTCAGCCATTTAGGCATTCCATTTTGTAAAAGCATGGAGACTTTTGGCATGAGGAAATAAAAATTCCTTAAATATGATTCGCTAATTGTTTGACATTAGCTGCTAAATAATCGGAGTGGCACCTTTAGTAAGGGAGTGAAGGATGAAGCTGAATGCTAAAACAGATGCTTTCCCTGACTTTCAGAAGACTAGATTGCATTTTCTAAGCAAAGACTAAACCTCTGATCTTTTCATTTTAAAAATATGATTACTACGTGTTGACCAAGTCAGAAACAGAATAAAGCAGCAAGGAGTAATTTTAATTTTGCCATTCAACATGTGAGAAGTAGGAAATAATATGTCCCCTTTTAAAAATGAAAACACTGGTAAGACTCTAAAAGAAAGCGTTCTTTCCACAGTAATACAAGCAACCTACTAACCTCCTACAAATTCAAACTAGCTACAAGGGGGCAAGAGACCTCCAGTGATATTATTTTAGAGAGGAAAGGGGGATGGAGCTTGGAAGGCAGACTATAATGAAGGTCTTGTCTTGCTACTCTGCGTTTTTACCTGGAATTTATTAGCTGTATGCTTTTTCTTTCCGTAATACATTATGCACTCCCTCTAGTGTCAGAATTTGTATATGATCCGAAAGCTAGTTTGACAAAGTGCTGCTATAAACATTAGAGTAAGGTTCAGGCTACTAATTATGCCATATTTCAAAAATATTAAAGGCCACCTAATAACATGAGGAACAGCCCTGCATGAGGTTGCTCTGGCTCAGAAAAGAATGCATATTTTAACCTGTGTTATGAAGAGACCTCTTCCAAACCTCCTTCTTCCCCAAAGTGACCTATAAATAAGCTGAGAGCTTTATTAAAGCTTTAAATTCCTTTAATAATCTGAAGTATTTATTAAATTCTAAATTCTGTAACAAAAAATAATTTCACATAAAAACAAAAAAATGACCAAAGATGAAAGAAAACCTCAGCTAGGAAGTAAAGCCTGTGGGAACATCATAAAATGTGTGGTTGTCAAGATTTACAGGTTTATTAGCTATTCTTTGTACAGTTCTGTGTATTCTTGCTACCCCTTCTTAATATCTTCTGCTTCTGTTAGGTCTATACCATTTCTATCCTTTATTGAGCCCATCTTTGCATGAAATATTCCCTTGGTACCTCTAATTTTCTTGAAGAGCTTTCTAGTCTTTCCCATTCTATTGTTTTCCTCTCTTTCTTTGCAGTGATCACTGAGGAAGGCTTTCTTATATCTCCTCACTGTTCTTTTGAACTCTGCATCCAAATGGGTATATCTTTCCTTTTCTCCTTTGCCTTTCACTTCTCTTCTTTTCACAGCTATTTGTAAGGCCTCCTCAGACAACCATTTTGCCTTTTTGCATTTCTTTTTCTTGGGGATGGTCTTGATCACTGCCTCCTGTACAATGTCACGAACCTCCATCCATAGTTCATTAGGTACTCTGTCTAACAGATCTAATCCCTTGAATCTATTTGTCACTTCCACTGTACAGTTGTAAGGGATTTGATTTAGGTCATACCAGAGGGTTTAATGGTTTTCCCTACTTTCTTCAATTTAAGTCTGAATTTGGCAATAAGGAGTTCATGATCTGAGCCACAGTCAGCTCCCAGTCTTGTTTTTGCTGACTGTATAGAGCTTCTCCATCTCTGGCTGCAAAGAATATAATCAATCTGATTTCAGTATTGACCATCTGGTGATGTCCATGTGTAGAGACTTCTCTTGTGTTAATGGAAGAGGGTGTTTGCTATCTTGGCAAAACTCTGTTGGCCTTTGCCCTTCTTCATTTTGAATTCCAAGGCCAAATTTGCCTGTTACTCCAGGTGTTTCTCGACTTCCTACTTTTGCATTCCAGTCCCCTGTAATGAAAAGGATATCTTTTGGGGTGTTAGTTCTAGAAGGTCTTGTAGGTCTTCATAGAACTGTTCAACTTCAGCTTCTTCAGCATTACTGGTTGGGGCATAGACTTGGATTACTGTGATATTGAATGGTTTGCCTTGGAAATGAACAGAAATCATTCTGTCATTTATGAGATTGTATCCAAGTATGGCATTTTGGACTCTTTTGTTGACTATAAGGGCTACTCCATTTCTTCTAAGGGATTCTTGCCCATGGTTTTAGATATATTGGTCATCTGAGTTAAATTCACCCATTCCAGTCCATTTTAGTTTGCTGATTCCTAAAATGTCGATGTTCACTCTTGCCATCTCCTGTTTGACCACTTCCAATTTGCCTTGATTCACAGACCTAACATTCCAGATTCCTATTCAATATTGCCCTTCACAGCTTCAGACTTTGCTTCTATCACCAGTCACATCCACAACTGAGTGTTGTTTTTGCTTTGGCTCCATCTCTTCATTCTTTCTGGAGTTATTTCTCCACTGATATCTAGTAGCATGTTGGACACCTACCGACCTGGGGAGTTCATCTTTCAGTGTCCTATCTTTTTGCCTTTTCATACTATTCATGGGGTTCTCAAGGCAAGAATTCTGAAGTGGTTTGCCATTCCCTTCTCCAGTGGACCACATTTTGTCAGAACTCTCCACCATGACCTGTCCATCTTGGGTGGCCCCACACTGCATGGTTTAGTTTCATTGAGTTAGACAAGGCTGTGGTCCATCTGATTAGATTGGTTAGTTTTCTGTGATTGTGGTTTCAGTCTGTCTGCCCTCTGATGCCCTCTCTTGTTGGACTATAAAGAAAGCTGAGCACTGAAGAATTGATGCTTTTGAACTGTGGTGTTGGAGGACTCTTGAGAGTCCCTTGGACTGCAAGGAGATCCAACCAGTCTATCCTAAAGGAGATCAGTCCTGAGTGTTCATTGGATGGACTGATGTTGAAGCTGAAACCCCAATCCTTTGGCCACCTGATGTGAAGAGCTGACTCATTTGAAAAGACCCTGATGCTGGGAAAGATTGAGGGCAGGAGAAGAAGGGGATGACAGAGGATGAGATGGTTGGATGGCATCACCAACTCAATGAACATGAGTTTGGGTAAACTCCTGGAGTTGGTGATGGACAGGGAGGCCTGGCATGCTACGGTCCATAGGGTCGCAGAGAGTCAGACACGACTGAGCTACTCAACTGAACTGATTAGCTATTTTCTTCCCATGTCTCTTAAAGGAACCGGAAGCTCTAAAGGCTCTTGTTTGTTTCGGTCACTTCACATAACCTCTGCTGTTGGTGGCCTCTCCAACACAGATCCCCCATTTCTTGTCTCTAATACTACTCTACACAGTTTAGCTGCCCAACTCTTTCCCACCCATTCCAGAGGCCCTGGGGAAAGCTGACACCCTTGCCTGCAGGGGTAGCCCTGAGTGACCTGCAGGTAATTCCAGGTTTTTTCCCAGTGAAGACTTAGGAAATGCCATGTGACTCAATTTTGGCCAATGAAATGCATCAAGGAATATTCATCTTCACTCTTCTGGGCTAGCTTCCAGAAGTGACACTTTTTTTAGATGCCAGCATGCACTGATGTGAGATTTGGAAATACTGCAGCCGTCCTATTATTCAGTGTGAGGAAGAGGCTGACAGCAGGGGAGGTTTGGGGCAAGAGAGGCACAGGGTGATACAGCAATGCCCCTGGATAAGTCAGCACAGGAGCCCACACTACTGAAGGACTTCTAGTATTGGGGCTGATAGGTGTAAGAGTGTATAAGCCAGTTTAATGTGGGGCTTTTAGTACTCGCAGCCAAAATAATGTCCAAAATTACAACTATTGGCATATTTAATTAAATAATTTTCTTATATTGAAAACCCAATTACATAAAAACTCAGTTTTCATGTAATTGGGTTTTCAATATAAGAAACATCCACTTTCATGCCAATTCCTGTAGAAAAAAAAAAAAACACAATACAATGGTCAGTTAATGAGGATTGTGTTCAGTGAGGTTGCCATTTCCTACTCCAGAGGATCTTCCAGACCCAGGGATCAAACCTGCCTCTCTTACATTGGCAGGTGGATTCTTTACTACTGTGCCACTTAAAATATTTGCCTGGCCAAAAAGTTTGTCCGGATTTTTCATAGGATGGTATGGGAAAACCTGAATGAATCTTTTGGCCAACCCAATAGTAATAAGCATTTATGTCCCATCAAAGTTTCTGTGGGTCAGGAATTTGAGAGCAGCCTAGCTGGGTGACTGTAGTCAAACTCTCAGCTGGGGCTGCACTCATCTGAAGGCTTGCCTGGGGCTGGATGATCTGTTTCCAAGATGGCTCACTGACAACACAACTGGCAAACTGGTGCTGGATGTTGGTGAGCGGTCTCAGTTCCCTCCGATATGGCCCCTCGACAGTCTACGTGACTGTGCTGGGATATGACCTCTGGGTTCCCCGAGACTGCGTGATCCAAGAAAGTGAGAGTCAGGTGGCTCTTACTTTATGACCTAGCTTCAGAAATCACATATGATCATTTCTACCACATTCACATGACTGGAAGCAAATCTCTGAGTTCATCCCACATTCAGTAAGAGGAAAATAGGCTCCACCTTTTAAAGGGAAGAAACCACCATGAAGATACTCATCTACACAGAATATACCAGGAAGTGTTATTGAGCTGTGTCTTCCCCAGGTCTCTAGAAATACAACCACTGTAGCAATACAAACAATAGATCCTCTTTAATGGCTTTCAATGCATTGTGCGTGTGTATTCAGTTGTGTCTGACTCTTTGCAACCCCGTGGACTGTAGCCTGCCAGGCTCCTCTGTCCATGAGATTTCCCAGGCAAGGTTTGCCATTTCCTCCTCCAGGGGATCTTCCTAATGCAGGGATTGAACCCACATTTCCTGGGTCTCCTGCATTGCAGGCAGATTCTTTATCCATTTAATTTTCACATCAATCCTATGAATTAGGTACTTTTTTTTTTTTTTTTAAATTTTACACTTACGGAGACTGAGTCACAGAACATTATGCGATTTGTCCAAGGTCAGACAACTAGGCAGTTTCAGGCATTACAACCCCAGAGTTTGGGTTCTTAAGCACTTTGTATTTCCTCCTTGCTGGTCTACACCTGTAGGTATTGTCCAAGAGTATTATCGGCAATTACCTATATTTCTGACTCTCTGCTTTGTCATGCTTAGACACTCCTAACTATCCCTGGTAGTTGCCAAGGGCTCTACTTATGTGCTTATGAAGAAAAGCTATGGCCAACATAGACAGCATATTAAAGAGCAGAGAGTTACTTTGCCAAAAAAGGTCCATCTAGTCAAAGCTATGGTTTTTCCAGTAGTCATGTATGGATGTGAGAGTTGGGCTATAAAGAAAGCTGAGAGCCAAAGAATTGATGCTTTTGAACTGTGGTGTTGGAGAAGACTGTTGAAAGTCCCTTGGACTGCAAGGAGATCCAACCAGTCCATCCTAAAGGAAATCAGTCCTGAATATTCATTGGAAGGACTGATGCTGAAGCTGAAACTCCAATACTTTGGCTACTTGATACGAAGAACTGACTCATTGGAAAAGACCCTTAGACTGGGCAAGATTGAAGGCAGGAGGAGAAGGGGATGACAGAGGATGAGATGGTTGGATAGCATCACTGACTTAATGGACATGAGTTTGAGCAAGCTCTGGGAGTTGGTGAAGGTCAGGGAAGCCTGGCATGATGCAGTCCATGGGGTTGCAGAATCAGGCATGACTGAGCGACTGAACTGGACTGAACTGAACTGAATAGTGTGGCATCAGCCATGGCTTTCTTCTCTCCTCATCTGGCTTCCTTCTTCAGGTCCTCAATAGGTATCAGCATCACCCTCTCAAGGTCACCGTAGGTATAGGAGGGTATCAAACCAAGCTGTTAGTGCTCAGTATCTAAGAATGTTTTTTTAATGAAATAGCCATTTTCATTTTCACTTTAATGGTCTGCTGTACTTTTCCACCCCACATGTACACATCACCTTTTTTGTACATAAAGCCCATTTTCCTCCTGCCTCTTTCCCCACAGAACCTGCCCCCTCTCTTCTCAGGAAGAGTCCTTACCTTCGAGGCGCAGCCATCATTGTGCTGGCCAGCTTCTGGCTGACCTTCCCAGCAGGCTCACTGCACATTGTCCAGGGGGTCTGACCTCCAGTGGTGGACAGAGCTTGGACCCAATTTGGGATTCCTACCACACTGAAAAAAAAAAAAAAAGAAACAAAATGCTATATGATAAACTCAAATTCCAAGAAATGGAGGTACTCCTAAACAATTCTCACCTGTAAATAACTTGTTTCCTTACATATAAATAAAATTCTCCCTGGATAGTAGACATTTCACATGTAAGCCAATTAGTTGCAAATCTTCCCACATGTAACACATGATGCTGAGACTTCGTCAGTCATTCTTCCAGAAATCTCACTGAGCAACAACTGTCTCTCAGGTAAAAGCCACACAAAGGGAAGCAGCACCAAGCAGACAGATACGTCCCTTGGTTTCATGGAGGGTTAGCCAAGTAGGGTGTAATGGGAGGGGGACCGTCACCTACAGACTCTATTGCCAGGGAGGGTCTTGTTGCTGTGAACATGTGGGTGAAGCCTTTTAACTTCTATATGACACATTTCACTGAAAGGAAACCAGAAACTTTTGGAACAAGGCCCACTGAATTCTTGCCATTGTGATTCTGGCATGAAGACCTTATTTGCCTCACAAGGGCATCAACACAAGAAATTACATGTAGATTTTAAAAATCTGGAAGGAGGTATAGATTTGTCTTCAGCTGAGCAGGAAACAGGCTCTCGCCCACATCATCTCTCCCTGGCTAATCTACAGTGTTAATAATCTATACCACACTCTTCAGAGCTTCATTACTGCTCTTGCGCCATCTGGTACAATTTTACATGGCTTCTAGTCCATCCATGAGTTAGCTGCCCCACAAGCTAGTTAGCTCCTTGAAGGCACAGAGTTACCTCTCTCCTTGAGACTGAGCTCAGGCTGGCTCTGCAGTACAACTTAGTGACCGCACCTCCCCCCCACCCCCCCCCCCAAGGCCCCACTGTATTCAGGCCTTCCTGGGTTATCCCCACCCCTTTTTTCTTCAAACCTGTCACTGCGGACTTGGCCTTTTGCCCCAGCATCTTCATTTGCTTTCATTCCTCAGGGCTTTATCTCTGTTATCTTTTTTTCTCTATCCTCTCCCCAGCTTGAAGGGGTTCTGCTTTCTATTCATTCACATAATGTACCTTTACTGAGCATTACTGTATACCAGGCACTGTGCTGGATTCTAAAGACATAAGAGACAGCTAGGACATGGCTCCCTGCCTTAGTGGGGCTCATCTTCCCATGAGGGGAGAGACCCAAGCGAATCACGGATTACGGAACCATGTGAACAATAACACATACAGGTAGGTGCAGGGTACTGTGAGAAGCCCAGGAATGTAAGTCAGTGGGAGCATTAAATCAGACCCTGCCCCCCAAGCATAAAAGGTTTTTTTTTTTTTTTTAACACTTTCAAGGGTCAGTGTGTGATAAACAGATGACCCTAAAATATTCAAGCTACAAAATACCTAAATACCCTAATCCACTATCGGTTCACAGAGGAAGAAAGAGACCCAGTGAGGGGAAAGTCATTGCCAAAGGTCACACCCCTGATGCTGGTGAAGCCAAGACTACAACCAGAGCTGGAGTGTAGCCAGATTTGGTGGTAAGGGAGGGTGGTAGAAGGGTGATGGTGCAACAATTCAGGTGTAGAGGGAAAACAGAAACAGTTAAGCAGTTCGTACAATACAGGACAGATGAAGAAATGAGGGTGGTATGGGCCAGGTGGAGGAGCTAAAAAAAGTGCAGACGGTACCTACATTTAAAAAGGAAAGTTGACAGAACTTACTCATCCTCTGGATATGGTGTGCGGAAGAAAGAAGAATCCAGGATGGCTCCAAAGTTAGAATCTGAGCAGTTGGAAACTTAGGAGTTCAACAGTGAAGATGCAGAAGATGATAGAGGGAGTAGAGGAAAATAAGGATTTGTTTTGGGACAAGTTAAATGTGTGATGCCTATTGAAAGTCCAAGCAGAGAGGTCTACTCGGCGGTTGGATAGACAAGTCTGGAGTTGGTCTAGAGATGAGACTTTTTAGATGTGTCAGCATGCAGATGGACTTTTAAGCCATGAGAGTTTGAGATCACCCACAGAGAGTGAAGACAGAGAAGTCTGAGGACTCAGCTTTGGACACTCTAGTATTTAGAGTGGGAAAGATTAAGATAGGAAGAGAATCAAGAGAGGATGGTTTCCAGGAGGCTAGAGAGTATCTCTAGGGGCCTGAAATGAGGCACTGTTTCATGTTGATGTTTGGAAAAAACCAACATTGTAAAGGAATGATCCTTCATTAAAAATAAACAAATTTATAAAAAATAACACTGATACATTCAATTAAATGGTTACTGGGAAATTACCATTGGCTTTGGCAAGATGGAGGTCATTAGAGACCTCAATAAAAGCAGTTTTGGCAGCGTGAAGAGAAGCAACAGCCTGAGTAGGAAGAATGGAAGCAGAGAAAGTAGAAACTCTTTAGAAAAATTTACTGTAAAGGGGAACAGAGAAACTGGGCAGTATCTGAAGGAAGATGTAGCGTCAAGAGAGTTCTTTCCTTTCTCAGGAGGGAGGTTATAATCTCTATGTCTGATGGGATGATTCAGAAGAGAAGGTGCCACTGTTGCTGCACTAGAGAGAGGCTACATGGGAAAGAGGTTCCTTCTGAGCAGGAGAGAGCTAGAGCCGGAGCAGAGGGGTCACCCTGGAGGCTCATCGTTTTAATAGGAGAGAAGGTGGATGAAGTGGGTACAGGTGATTCTCATGGTGGGAATGTGTGGAAATTTATTTCTGATTATTTCTATTTTCTCAGTGAAAGAAGAAGCAAAGAAAGGAAAATGGGAAAGAAGTTGTTGGATGCTTGAGAAGAGCACAAGAACTTTTAAACAGCCAGGAGACTGGGACAGTGAACCGACAAAGTCAATAGAGGTGGGCAACTCTGGAGTTTTATGCTGCTCACACATTTACAAGGAGGCCAGTCAGCACCGTTGTGAGTCTTGCTTCAATCACACCCAGCTGCCTGGGTGCAGGTGAAAAGTCAGCAGAGGGCTGCATTAACCATGTTTCTGATGATTTGACTTCTGGGACTTTGCTGACCCTTGAGAGATTTTGATTCCTGGGGCTGCCAGTTCCTAGAGCTAGTGAAGGACTGTCTGTGAACACACCTTTCATATGCAAACCAAGCAATCCAGAGCCCACACTCTCAACCATCTCCTTCTGCTGGCTTTCACCCTTGGGTACTTTTCCTCTGTCTAATCACCCCAGGGCCAGGGAGCGACAACCTTGCCCCAGGCCCTCTGAAATTATTCAAACTAGCTGATTTTAAACCTGCTTGCTCTGCCTCCCTAGTTCCTTCCTGCGGAAACCACAATAAAGACTCTTACTTCAGCTTCCCCCTTGCTCCTTCTGTCTCCTGACCCTGGTGCTTTTCTGTCATTCCCCCACAACCCCTAGCACGGTGCATCTCACCCTCCATTCCCACCTCCTCCTTCCCCGACTCCCTCCCATCCTGGAATCTGTGAGTGTAAAATACTAGCTTTTCAGTGGCAGTCGTCTCCTGATCTGTTGGCCTCAGCCTACCAAACAATAGCAAAATCTACATTTTGAAAGACCAGAATTGCATTTTGTCAGGAGTGAGGAAATAAATAGACAAATGAACCAAGGATCCTAAGCTACAGAAGGAACTCAGGACAAAAGAGGAAAAGTGACCGTAAAAAGTAGTAAGATCAATGGACTGGGGGATTGTAAGGTTGAAGAACCACTGGAATCCGTGTAACTGGGAGGGAGATAGTAAGACAGGAGATGGTGGTCAGACAGCAAAATTACTGAGATTATTGAGGGAGCACACTTATAAACAAGGACTCAATCCAGGGCATGGCCAAGGGAGCAAATGGCTGACTGTGGGATATGGAATATCACTGGAGCAACAGAAATCAAGAATGAGAAGTCACACTTTTAGGAGAATCATCTACTTGGATCCTGAAGTCACTAAGAATTATATCAGGGATAAAACTGATGGGGAGAGAGTGAATCAGGTGCTTAAAATCCTCAGGGGATAAGGAGGAGCACCTAGAGGTGAGTAGATGACTACGACAATTTTATTACAGTCGTTAAAGCAATAGTACATCAAACATGAATCTGAGCATAGAGCCGAAGCTCACTTAACTCCTTCCTAGAAATCAAACAGAGAGGCCATTTGTCTCTGCTAGCAGATGAGTACAGCACGGCGTTTATAGATATCAGTTAGAGCAGCTGCATTCAAACAGCTGCTCCACATTGCCTCCAAATTTCCCAGAGGTGCCTAAGGGACCATCAGTTGGTGTGGGGATGGCAGGCAAGGAGGGAGGCAAGAGACGGTGTGGAAAGGAATTAACTGTCTACTTGAGAGGAAAATGAAGAGATTGGGCTCTGTGTTCTCTGCTTCACCTCCATCCAATCTGAGAAGCTCTATTTTTCATTGCTTATATTTGAGGTTTTCATTTGTGTTGTGAAATGTATGTAGGACACAGCAATTCTTTCAAACTTTTCCATGCTAAGGAATTCAGGATTCAAAAGGGATTCCAAACGTATTCCTTATAAATACCATCAGTTTACTGTGTGAGTTTTCATCGTGTGGAACAATTATGATGAAAACTACACCCTACGAGGGTGTAGGGCCCAAACAAACCTATGAAATAGGGGACTGGGTTATAAAGATATTCTGGTCTACTTGAAATAAACTTTTCAGGAATTCCTCTTTTATTGGGAACAATTTATTTCTCTTAATTTATTTGCAAAGTTTTCATCCTAGTAAGTAGAACTGAAGTTTAGGCGGAGGTGTGTAACACATACAGACAAATATAACAATTTATTTATTTATTTTTGCTCTGATATAATTTTATTGTGGCATATGTTTTGTCAAGATGTTGTGACATTACCTCAGGGAAGGCTGACACATTCTCCTGACTTTACAATGTAAATGTTTTGACTCAGCGAAATGTTTCCTTCAGGACAAACATTGAAAGTTGGCAAATCCATTCTGCTGAAAAGCCTCCTGGATGATATATTATTCATCCTCAAAGATGAAGCCTGACCACTTGTTTTTTTTTTTTGCTTGTTTGAAATCATAGAGAAAATCATAGAGTCTATGGTTACTCCTCTATGTGAAATCGAGAAATTGATCTTGTCCTTATTTATTTTTCCTGAGAAGACTGCAAGAAGGCAATCCTGTCTCTTCTTTTGAAAGCAAACTCCAAAAAGTGTCCCACCAGGTGAAATGAGCCAGCGATAGTTCTCTTGCTCCAGTGCACAGTGTGCTGAATCAAAAAAGGCTTGCTTATCTGGCAGTTGGGTAAATTTGCTGGGGAATAATGAAATAGGCTCAGCCAAGCTTCCTCTGAAGTTCAAACATGCCTGGAGCAGCACTTACTCCAGGGACGTCAGACAGATTAGATTTGAGCTCTCCAGGGCTGGCTGTGCAGAGCTGTACCTACAGAGGCCTCAGACAATTTATCTGTGCTTTTGTGGAAGCATGGACTGGTGTTCCTTAATTACGACTCCCTGAGAGGGTTCAAAACATTCTTTGTAAACCTACTTGGGGTTTTTCTCCTCTGCTAAGAAACTGAGCAGTGGACCTTCCTCTCAGCTGGCAATAATGGGCTTACATGCCAGCTGCTATCAGTGTCACAGACAGTTTGGGTCTCCAGGTCCAGGGGTCACTCTCTGAGTCTCAGTTGGAGTGCCATGATTAGAAAAAGGCTGTTGGATGGAGGGATATAAATTTAGACCTGAATCCAAGCATTTAAACCCGTGAACAGTCTTTTCTCTTATACTTGGTAGGGGTGCTTTTGATTTAAATGGGATGCATTTGGTTTCAAACATTTACTCCTTTCTACCACAATCTGATAGATTCAAGCATGACAGGCAAAGCATCAAGGCACTTAAGGACACTACTTGAAGTCGAAGGACCTCAAGGCCTGGCTCTGATACTAACAGTGCAATTGTAGGACAGATAGCTGGCGTTTCTGAGTTTCCCTTTCATCTGCCTCACAGAGCTGTTGGGAGGGTCAAATGAAACTTCATAATGGTTCATTCAGATGCGAGATGTAGTCACTACAAAGGTTATTCTATATACTTGAAATGCAAAGATCCGTGTTGCTTAGCCTCTCCTTATGTAGACGAATACATGTTAAGTTGTTCCTACGGGGGTGGCTGGATGCACATCCAGTGCACAGCACAATTTCTGCCGCATAGTAACTACCATATTTGCTAGTTGTTGAATGAATGAAAAAGGAACAACATTTTCAGAGACCTGAGTGTGTGAGGTTAGAATTCAATGACAACCCACTCCAGTACTCTTGCCTGGAAAATCCCATGGACGGAGGAGCCTGGTAGGCTGCAGTCCCTGGGGTGGCTAAGAGTCGGACACAACTGAGCGACTTCACTTTCACTTTTCACTTTCATGCATTAGAGAAGGAAATGGCAACCCACTCCAGTGTTCTTGCCTGGAGAATCCCAGGGACGGGGGAGCCTGGTGGGCTGCCGTCTATGGGGTTGCACAGAGTCGGACATGACTGAAGCGACTTAGCAGCAGCAGCAGCAGCAGGGGAAGGATGGCAGGGCTCTCGCTGCTGCCACCATCAAATACTAGCCTGTGCTCACATTTCTCATTGGTTCAGGAGGGGCTGAGTTGTCCCCAGCTGCTGTTAAGGGAGTACATAAACACAGTTGGTGGGACCCATGGCAGACCTAAGACATGGGCTACCTGGAGGGCGCCTTGGGCAAGTGAGGCATGAGTGAGGGATGCTGCTAGATGGAGAGGCTCTGGAAACAAGTGCTTGGACTTGGCCCTGATCATTCATTCTTGGAATGACTCCAGTTATTTCCAGGACAGCCATGGGTCTTGATGTACAGGGGATTCCTGTCAATGGTTGCCCTCGTTGAGAGTCACATAATCATGAATGCTCTCTGAGGTCATAGCAAGTATGAAGCCTTTAGATCTCACTTTCTATGGGGAGGAGAGAGGACTGCTTTTCATATTCATTACATCAAGTTCTGCTTCCACCCTGGATATAGAAAACTGAAGAGACCATCACCCTTTTCAGCAGGTAAAACTTTGATAAACAACAATGTTATAATTCTTCCTGAAATCATTAGAGATCTGAGGTTGTGGGTAACTAAAGAGCCTGAAATCTAAAAGAAGACAGGGTGTTCCAAGAAGAGATGGGAGGGAAGCCCTGGCTCAGCTGTGCAGAGTGTGACTGGAAGAGATGCCAGGGTCACACAAGTGAATAAGAAGAATTCAGATAAAACTAGACAGTTGCCATGCCAAGTATGGACTAGGATCCATACGAGCTGCAATCACAGTGGGAGTATATAGTTCCTGCAGAGTTTTCTCCATGAACCTTACCAGATTCTCACTGAGAAAGACGGCACCAGGAAGAGAAAGGGATGGGCAGTCAAATAATAGGTGTCTATACATCCCACTCTAGGAGGTGGACTTTAATTCCCTCCCTTCAGTATGAGCCGAATTAGTGACTTGTTTCCAATGAAGAGAGGATGGAAAGTGGAAAAGTAAGTAAGTTTATAGTGGAGAAAATTGGTCATGATCAAGGTCACATAAACCAAGAAATCATGAGGACATCATGTTCCCAGATATGATGCAATGAGAAGGGCACGTCACTTCTGTATTTATCCCTCAAATTCTTAACCCCTGTTTAGCCATGATAAAACAGAAGACAAACTCCATTTGAGGAACATACTACAAAATACCTGACTGGTACTCTTAAAAAAGTGTCAGGGTCACAAAAAACAAAGAAAGATGGAGAAACTGTCACAGATGAGACTAAGGTGACAGGTTGACCAAGGGCTAGGTGGGCTGCTGGGTGGGATCCAGAACAGAAAAATGCCAATGGAAGAGCTAGTGATTTCTGAATAAAGTCTATAGTTAACGGTAATTTACCAGGGTCAATGTCTTAGTTTTGATAAATGTATAATACCATGATCTGTGAAATGCCAACATTAGGGGAAGCTGCTAGAGAATATGTGAGAAGTCTGTACTATCTTGGTAAGCTCTCTGTAAGTGTAAAGTTGCTCCCAGATGAGGGCTGTGGGAAGATCTGACTATAAGAGGGAAAGAGAGAACTTCTTGAGGTGATGGAAATGCTCTATGTGTGTTTGTCAAAACTTATTGAACTGTCCCCTTAAAAAGGCAAATGTTACTATCTTACTATATATAAGTTACACCTCATAAATCTGACAAAAATAGGCTCATCACTGTTGGGGGACTTATAAGGATGTGAGGCTTGTAGAGAATGAAAGTGAAAGCTTTACACTGGTAAACTCCTCAGCCCCTTGCATTTTTCCTATGAAGAACTTATTCAGTTTTATTGTGGAGGAAAAATTTTATTTACCTCAAATTGATTTTTCTAAAGTGCAAACTATGGGAAATGGGCCAAACTTTCATTCTCTGTAGCCCAGTAGAAATATTTATAGATATCTCCGTAGCTCTAGTATAGTAAAAAGAACCAGGGAGTTCACATTGCAACAGAAACTCCGTGGGTGAGGGGAGGTCACTGACTCCTCTGCAAACACGTCTTCCTGTTGGTGAAACAGCTGTACCAGAAGAGCGGTGCTTGCAGCAACTGGGTGACTCTTTACAGCAAAGGGGAGGACTTCTAAAAATATTTTAAAAATATGTATGTGGCATAAAATTAAAATAAAAAATAACTTAGAGCTATTAATAAGATTCCATTTACATCTGTCCTCCTAGCATCTTCAGGTAACCAAAGTGGCTATCCTTGCAGAGATATTCGAATGAGCACAGGCATGCATTTTTTTTAAAATGCAAATGGTAGCATAATATACACTCCTTTCTTCATTTTGCTTTCTTTTTATTCCAGTTTAAAAATATGCCTACCTCCTTACAAAATGAATTTGAAGCAGTTTATTATAATACATGTAAAAAAATGGGTTGGGAATGTAAGACGAGAAATAAATAGCCAGGGGTTAGTTTAGTAAAAGTATTCATCCCAGAAGATTCTGTATGTCCGGAGATATGAGCTACTGACATGATTCTGAACTTTCTAACAGCGTATACTGGGGAAAACACAAGCAGTTACCTGACTATTGTGTCCATAACCTAAAAACTAACGTTTGTTCTTTTATCATTTCCACATATTCCTTCTATGATAATTCAATTCATTGAATTAAAAATAAAACAGGGTGACATCAATACCAAAAAATAAGGAAAAAAAATCACTAGCTGGTTCTGAGAACTAAGAAAAACTTCTCCCATGAATCCTCATTTTTCTTTTAAATTAAAAAAGTAATGGAGTGTGATGGAAAATTCTCAGCATCTTCACTGCACCTTGCTTTTTCACTTCATTTCTGGAAGAGCCATCCAATCATCACACCAAGCTGCCTCACTCTTGGGAACATGGAGCCCAGGGCTGCCTAAGAGTCTACTGTGTGACTGTGTCATGCTTTATTTCTCTAGTCCTTGATTCCTGCTGTTTCTAGGATTTTGCTTTTCTAAACCATACTGCATTGAATTTCCTCATACATGTATCATTTCACACATCTACAAGCATATCCATAAGGTAAATTCCTACAAGTGACTTTACCTGGTCAATGCTTATGGCTACATTTTGACTGCTATTGCAAAACTGCTGTTCGTGGACAGTGTACTGATGTACACTTTCCATTCCCACGTATCACTCAGCCTGCTTCCCTGAGCCTGCCCCATTCAAATGTGTGAGCCTGCATTGCAACCTGGAAAGCAACGTTTGCGAAGGAGATTGAATATCACTGCCTATTGTTTCAGCGCTTAATTTTTCCTTTTCTTTACTGTCACCTATCTGTTCCGATCCCTTGCCTGTTTCTTTCTATTGCATTATCGGTCTTTTGCTTATGGGTTGTAGGAACACCTGATATAGTAAGAAAATTACCCCTTCATGCTACCTGTTGCAATTTTTCCCTGTGTGCTATTTATTTTTTGAATACATTCATGGCATTTTTTTTTTTTTTTTGCCATGCAGAAAAACATTTATTTTTGTAGTAAAATTTATCAAGTTTCTTTAATGGCTTTACGGATTTGAGGCTTTATTTGGCAAGGCACTCACCACTTTAATACAATCTCCACTGTTTTCTTCTGTTTTAATTTGAAATTTATTTAGTGTAAAAAAAAAGTAGGTTAAGTCTCCAATATATCCTCTTCCTGACAGTAGTCTGGTTATCCCATTAGTGAATAATCCGTCTTTGTTCCCTCATTTGAAATGGGAACAGGCAGCTTCTTGAACTGAAAGAACTTCATGGTAATCTATAAAACCTTCCTTTACAGCAGCTGTAACTTCCTAATGCTGCTTTTGTACACCTTTGGCACAAGGGGAATGAAGGCCTCCATACGAGACCTGTAAGAAAGGTTGATTCAGCCTGCACGCCCTCCTCACCAAGCTGAACCTGGCAGCCACTTCAGTCAGCCGGCGTCCCGGACAGCCTGCCATGACTGTGAAGATGCTGTAGACTGATGCTCTCATTCCTCATGATGCTCTGGTGAGATAAGAGTTCAGAATATCCTGTTTGGTTTCTTTTTCTTCTTGAGGGTGAATTCCTCTGGAAAATGCGATCTCTAGGTGTTCCACTAGAGGGTGCTTCAACTTTGCATATTTACATATGCATAAATACACAAGCTATGTTTGTGTGGGCTGCACACACACACACATGCCAAATAGCTGCTTTCTCACTAATGCTTTATGACATGGGAGTACACCTATATTTTGAATTCTCTCCCACCCCTTCCACACATGATCAGAAGGCCTTCCCAAAGATTCTCCCTCATCCCAGTGAGCTGCTGGAACACAGGGGTGCGGGAAATGGAAGCCTGCCATAAATGAAACTGTTAACAATGACAGAAAAATGGGCTCCTGGGTTCAGCTTCTCTCCTGGCTTTCTTTCCCTGGAAGAGATTTAGGGGGAAGACTTGAAATTTCAGCGATTCTTATGAAATATAAGGAAAGAAGGAGTTAGAGACTGATGAAAGGTCACAGGTTAAGTGTCCAAAGCCCTTGAGTTACGTTGTCAGTGGGAAGGGGCCAGGAGTGGGCTGGTGCTCCCAGGTGAATAGTCCTCAGGGGCTCTAGGAATGGGGTGAAGAGAGAAGCATTGCTGATAAACCAGCAGTTTGGGGCCCAGAAATTGATTTTGAAGCTAAGGATAAAAGAAGCATCTATGAGAAACAATGAATTTTTATACTTTGCTGTATGTTAGAATCATCAGGAAGTTTTCAAAAAAATCATGATTGCTGAGACTGGGACCCATGCATAAGCATTTTTTGTTTGTTTCCCAAGTGATTTCCCACATCAGATGGTGGGTAAGAGGACAGGGCACTCATCTCCCTCCACAAACACATCAAAGGCAAATTCACAAGTGAAAGAATTCTCCTGGAGAACTAACTGGAAACTGGCATAAGAGCTCCAATACAACCCATTGCTTGCGTGCATTCATGCTCCGTTGTGTTTGACTCTGCAGCCCCATGGACTGTAGCCCACCAGGCTCCGCTGTCCTTTGGATTTTCCAGGCAAGGGTATTGGAGGGGGCTCCTATTTCCTACTCCAGGGGATCGTCCTGACCTAGGGATCAAACCTGCATCTCCCCCATTTTCTGCATAGGCAGGTGGCTTCTTTACCACCATGCCACCTGGGGAGTCCCATATAATCTATTAGACTATGACAAGGAGGCAAGAATATACAATGGAGAAAGGACAGTCTCTTCAACAGGTAGTGTTGGGAAAGCTGGACAGCTACATGTAAATTAATGAAATTAGAACACTCCCTCATACTATATATAGAAGTAAATTCAAAATGGTTTAAAGATCTAGATATGAGACATGATACCATAAAACTCCTAGAAGAGAATATGGATAAAATATTCTCAGACATAAATCGTAGCAATATTTTCTTAGATGATTCTCCCAAGGCAAAGGAAATATAAGCAAAAATAAATGAATGAGACCTAATTAAACTTAGAAGCTTTTGCACAGCAAAGGAAACCATCAACAAAACAAAAAGACAACCTATGGAAGGGGAGAAACTATTTGCAATGATGTGACTGACAAGGGCTTAATATCCAAAATATATAAGCAGTTCTTACATTCAATATAAAAAAACCCAATCAAAAAATGAGCAGAAGAATTTAGCAGACATTTTCCCAAAGAAGACATACAGATGGCTAACAGGCACGAGAAGATGCTTAAAATCACTACTTTTAGATTAATGGAGAAATGCAAATGAAAAACACGAGTTATCATCTCACATGTCAGAATGGCTATCATAAAAAAATCTATCAGTAAGAACTGTTGGGCAGGATGTGGAAAAAACAGAAACCTCGTACACTGTTGGGTGGTGAAGTCTCTATGGAAAACAGCATGGAGGCTCCTTTAAACACTAAAAATAGAACTACCACATGATCCAGTAATTCAACTCCTAGGTATATGTCCAGAAAAAATGAAAATACTAATTCAAAAGGAAACATGCATTCCAATACAAGCACTATTTATAATAGCCAATACATGGAAGTAATCGAAGAGCCCATCAACAAATACTGGATTAAGAAGATATGGCATATATAGTAGAATCTGTAATATAGTAACAGAATATTGCTCAGCCATTACAAAGAATGAAACACTGCCATTTGCAGCAACATGAAAGGACCTAGAGAATATTATGCTGAGTGAAATAAATCAGACAGGGAAAGACAAGTACCACTCTATATCACTTATATGTGGAATCTTAAAAACGATACAAATGAATGTACATGCAAAATAGAAACAGCCTCACAAATACAGAAAACAAACTTGTGGTTACCAAAGGGGAGAGGGAAGGTTAACAGAGTATGAGATTAACAGATATAAACTACTTATATAAATTAGATAAGCAGCCAGGATTTACTGTGGAGCACAGGGAATTATACCCATTATCTTGTAATAATCTATAATTGAATATAATCTAAAAAAATACTGAACCATTATGAATCTAACACAATATTGTAAGTTAATTTTTTAAAAAAGAATGATCGGAAATGCTTATAAAAAGACAGATTTCCTAGTTTTGATCTACAGATTCAGAATTTCTGGGGTGGGTCAAGGAATCTGCATATTAAACAGCTCCTTGGATGACCCAGATGCACACTAAATATGGGGAATTGCTGGTTTAGGTTAACAAAGAACAGGATGGAGAAAAAAAGAAATTTTTCCTTTAGGGATTGGTATTATACAATCATGACATGGTCCAAATAAGGACTCAAGAAAGAGAACATTGGGGTACTCCATCTTCATAAACAAAGCCCAAGTAAGGGTGTAATCTATCTTGGTTGGTTGAATTAGAGAAGCAGGAATTTGGAATCTGTCTCCTGGCTACGCAAAATGTGGACATTGAACTAATGGCATCAGCATCACTTGGGAGTTTCTCAGAAATGCAAGCCTCACTCCTAACCTACTGACTCAGATTCTGCAGTTTAACAAAATCCCAAAATGATTCAATAGCACATTAAAACATCTACCACTTAATCTAGGCATGTTTTACATAACATTTAATTCACCCATTTCAAGTGTGCAACTCAATTTTTAGTGAAATTAGCAAGTTGTGTATCCATTATCATAAATCAGTTTTTAATCATCTCATTTTAAAACCCCAATAATGTTCCTATGAATATTTACTCTTAATACCTGTTCCCCACTTGTTTAAGTCAACCACTGATCTTCTGTCTATACAGATTTGCTTTTTCTGGATCTTTCCCCACTTGTTTAAGTCAACCACTGATCTTCTGTCTGTACAGATTTGCTTTTTCTGGATCTTTCACCTAAATGGAATCATATAATATGTGGTCTTCTGTGTCTTGCGTCTTTCATTTAGCATAACGCTTCTGAAGTTCATCCATGTTTTACATGCATCAGCACTTCATTTCTTTTTATCGCCAAATAGCATTCCATTGTATAGATATACCCAAGTTTGTTTATCTGTTCTTTAGTTGATAGACATTTTCTCCATCTTTTTGAATATTATAAATAAAGCTGATAAAACATTTGCCTGCATGGATATATGTTTTTGTATGGATATATGTTTTTAATTCTCTTAGGTAAATGCTGAGGAGTGGAATGTTGGGTACATGGCAATGTAGATTAAAATGGGGGGCACTTTTTTGGGGTACCTTCTCTGTATTCAATGATGTGGTCAGCCCCTGGGTCATGGAATGTGTGTAAATTTGGAAGTCACTTGGATCTCGGTGAGGTTTGACTGTCTTACTAGCAATCATGTGATACGGAATATGTAATTTTATTTGGTCCATGAAATACAGTATGGTCCCTGATTTTTAGGGTAATATGACGATTAATGAAATACAGGGGCCATACACAGACATTAGAGCCTGAGGTGGAAGCCTGATTTTGTTACTTATTATGATCATGGGTGAGTTACCAAACCTCTCAACGACTCAGTTTCTTTTTCTGTAAATGGCAGATAACAATGGACTCCTTTGAAACCATTGTGAGGCTTAAATAAAGTAATGCATATAATGGTTTTAACTCATATTGATGTTAGTTTCTACTATATAAAGCACCTAGCTCAGAGTGGGTGCTCTGGAAATGTTGGGTCAGTTAAAGATGGCTTCTACATCTTGTATCTTTCCACAGAAACAAATGAATTACAAGAACACACACACACACACACACACACATTATTTTGCTTTGTGTGGTAACATCACAAGTTTCTTATAAGCGAAGTTAAACATTCTTGGTGAGCTCACACACAATTAATAGACATTCAACTCCAAGACCAGGAGACATACCTCTGATGCCAAGCTTTCGGTTCTGGGGTCTGTAGATGCATGTTGCTTGGCTTTAGGCTTGGATTATTACCTCAGGAGCTCCCTGAGCTTCAGAGCTTAAAGACAGACCCACCAGGCATCCCTGGACTGGATCCACTTTGTTTAGCAGAGCAGAGAAACAACCTGCAGCAGCCAGAGAGGTCACAGATAAGTGAGCCTGACCTACCAGTTTCTAGATAATTCTAGACCAGCTTTCGGGCTTCCCAGGTAGCTCAGATGGTAAAGAATCTGCCTGCAATGCTAAAGACCTGGGTTTGATCCCTGTGTTGGGAAGATTCCCTGAAGGGACTGGCAACCCACTCCAGTATTCTTATCTGGAGAATCCCATGGACAGAGGAGTCTGGCAGGCTGCAGTCCATGGGTTCTCAAAGAGCTGGACACGACTGAGTGACTGACACATACACCTTCAGGACCAGCTTTCAGGAGAAAGTTAATCCTGTAAATGCCTGGGTTAACCCCCATTTCATAAACAAACACTTGTAATGACATACCCTCTCCCTCATTGTGACTTGAAGAATACTTGCAAAAACTCAGACCATTTCACACAGATGGAGCAATACTTCATAACAAGAACTTCCACACAGGACCCTTTCCCTAGATGAGGCCCCATGGTCCTACCCATTCTTACCTATTCCCTCTGTCCGAGTGGCTAGAGGTCAGTGTGACGGCCTCCCTCTTACAAGCAGAAAACCTCTCTAGTGAAATTGTCCTGTGTCTCTACCAGCCAAACTGGGCCCACAGTCCATTCTGGCCTGGAGGTCCTGCTCAGTAGTGAAGCCAGGAATCTTTTCCTCTCCCTCAGAAGCCACTGGGTTACTCAGCTTGGTTGGCTGTAACAAAATACCTCAGACTGTGTGACTTCAACCACAGAAGTTAATTTTGCAGTCTAGAAGCGAGGAAGACCAAAATCACGGCCTAACAGGGTTTGAATTCTGGCGAGGGCTCTCATAATGCTGGGAAGGATTGAAGGCAGGTGGAGAAGGGGACAATAGAGGATGAGATGGTTGGATGGCATCACTGACTTGATGGACATGAGTCTGAGCAAGCTCCGGGAGTTTGTGATGTACAGGGAAACCTGGCGTGCTACAGTCCATGGGGTTGCAAAGAGTCAGATACGACTGAGTGACTGAACTGAGCAGAGAGCTCTCCTCTTAGCAGGCAGACCAGGCCTTAGAGACCCCATCTCCAAACATAGTCACACTGAGGGGGTTCGCACTTCAACATGTGCATTTTAGGGGGATGTGATACAGTCCATAGCAGCCACTTACCAGAAGGAAGGTCTAGGAAAGTCTAGAAAGGCCCTGCAGTTCGGCGAACACCGCTGCTCTCCCATGTTGGCGGGGGAGGGATGGTGTGAGATGAGAGCAGGAATGAGAAACACCTGTAGTAAAGGCAACTCAGGTAAGCAGTGGGAACTCGGCCCCTAGTCAACTGAGTTCACGTGGATACAAGATGACCGCTGCAGAAACGGAGTCTAAAAAAGTTGAAAAGTGCCTATTATTTCATCTTATCCATAAAAAAAGGAGAGAAAAAAAGAAAAAGTCTCCTGACTTGGGCCCCAATTGCTTAGTTTTCATTGTCTCTGACCTCAAACGTGCCATTGTCTCTCTCGGCATTTAGCAAAAGCATTAAAGTGTGTTAGATCTCTGCTGGGGCTTAATGACAACAGGAATCATCCCAGTTGAGAAAGCAATTTATTTATCTGGTGACCTTTTATAAAGTGGCAAGTTTTCCTTCAGGATTTTTTGCAGTGAGATATTTCTAATCAACTTGGGGCTCTCCCCTCACTCAATCAATTGGTGGTATTTGAATGTCATAAAACTAAAAGCTGTGAAATTAAGCCTGCTGTGTGAGCTATGAAAATGGGGCGCTGAGATGAGACTGTGGGTCCCTCTCATATCATATCAGTACACCATTATGATGCAAATTATGGGAAACATTACTAAACTCAGGGCATAATGGACTGCTTTGATAATGGAAATATGTACTATTGAGCACAGGGTGTGTGTCTGGAAGGGTTAAGGTCAGTTTCTTTGATGCAACACTACCAAGACTGCTGAGTCACGCTGAAGGACTGTTTTGTATTTGCTCCTCCAATTTCCATACCAATCATCTGTATTTCCATGGACAAGTTGCTTAGCAATCTACAGATCTAAGGACGAGGGAATGGCTGCCTGAACTAGCCCATCCTAACATGCAGACTTCGAAGGTACTTTTCTGTATTGGTCTGAAATGTTGCTATAATTTCTAAGCACACATGCTTTGATGGACTGCATTTGGGATCAATGGCTGTTCTCAGAAAACTGAGAGAAAGGTTGCCATTCTCATCTGTGACTTACAAACAGTCAGAATGTTTGAAAGTGTAGCTTTTGTTGTTATTCAGGTATGGTGAGGTCAACAGATCAGGAGGAGACTGCCATTGCAGTCAGCTTGTTACCCTCACAGCTCCCAAGCACAGGGGGCATGCGGGAAGAACCAGGGCAGTCAAGAGGCGGAGGAAGTGAGGGCCAAACGTGGGCAGGAGCCTTTATTGTGATTTCTGATCTGAGAGGAAGGAGCAAGGCAGGGTAAGCAGGCTGAGGGTTGGCTAGTTTGCGTAATTTCAGGAGGCTCTGGTGCATAGAGGCTGCACTTAGTGGTCTGGTACCTGGCCCTGGGATGACCATGGCAAGTGGACAGTGGTCCAGCCTGTGAGAGCTATGAGACCTGATGAAGGAGGTATTTGGGGTATGGCTCTGGATTGCTTTGTTTGCTGGGTGGTGACCCTTTTTTTGGCAATGCCAAAGAATGCTCAAATTACTGCACAATTGCACTCATCTCACACGCTAGTAAAGTAATGCTCAAAATTCTCCAAGTCAGGCTTCAGCAATACGTGAACCGCGAACTTCCAGATGTTCAAGCTGGTTTTAGAAAAGGTAGAGGAACCAGAGATCAAATTGCCAACATCCGCTGGATCATCGAAAAAGCAAGAGAGTTCCAGAAAAACATCTATTTCTGCTTTATTGACTATGCCAAAGCCTTTGACTGTGTGGATCACAAGAAACTGTGGAAAATTCTGAAAGAGATGGGAATACCAGACCACCTAACCTGCCTCTTGAGAAACCTATATGCAGGTCAGGAAGCAACAGTTAGAACTGGACATGGAACAAAAGACTGGTTCCAAATAGGAAAAGGAGTACCTCAAGGCTGTTTATTGTCACCTTGCTTATTTAACTTCTATGCAGAGTACATCATGAGAAACGCTGGGCTGGAAGAAGCACAAGCTGGAATCAAGATTGCTGGCAGAAATATCAATAACCTCAGATAAGCAGATGACACCACCCTTATGGCAGAAAGTGAAGAGGAACTAAAAAGCCTCTTGATGAAAGTGAAAGTGGAGAGTGAAAAAGTTGGCTTAAAGTTCAACATTCAGAAAACGAAGATCATGACATCTGGTCCCATCACGTCATGGGAAATAGATGGGGAAACAGTGGAAACAGTGTCAGACTTTATTTTTGGGGGCTCCAAAATCACTGTGGATGGTGACTGCAGCCATGAAACTAAAAGACGCTTACTCCTTGGAAGAAAAGTTATGACCAACCTAGATAGCATATTCAAAAGTAGAGACATTACTTTGCCAACAAAGGTCTGTCTAGTCAAGGCTATGGTTTTCCCAGTGGTCATGTATGGATGTGAGAGTTGGACTGTGAAGAAAGTGGAGCACCGAAGAATTGATGCTTTTGAACTGTGGTGTTGGAGAAGACTCTTGAGAGTCCCTTGGACTGCAAGGAGATCCAACCAGTCCATCCTAAAGGAGATCAGTCCTGGGTGTTCATTGGAAGGACTGATGTTGAAGCTGAAACTCCAGTGTACTTTGGCCACCTGATGTGAAGAGCTGACTCATTTGAAAAGACCCTGATGCTGGGAAAGATTGAGGGCAGGAGGAGAAGGGGATGACAGAGGATGAGATGATTGGATGGCATCACCGACTCAATGGATATGAGTTTGGGGGACTCCGGGAGTTGGTGGTGGACAGGGAAGCCTGGTGTGCTGTGATTCATGGGATCGCAAAGAGTCGGACACAACTGAGCTACTGAACTGAACTGAACTGAACTAACCTTAAATGCTTATTCAGGAGATCAGCCCTGGGATTTCTTTGGAAGGAATGATGCTAAAGCTGAAACTCCAGTACTTTGGCCACCTCATGTGAAGAGTTGACTCATTGGAAAAGACTCTGAATCTGGGAGGGATTGGGGGCAGGAGAAGAAAGGCATGACAGAGGATGAGATGGCTGGATGACATCACTGACTCGATGGACATGAGTCTGAGTGAACTCCAGGAGATGGTGATGGACAGTGAGGCCTGGCGTGCTGTGATTCATGGGGTCACAAAGATTTGGACATGACTGAGCGACTGAACTGAACTGACCCCTTTTTCACCCCCAGGAATTAGAGCCCTGGGAGGTGCAGTCTCCCCAAGGGCTTCAAAGCATCAGAAAACATTGTTATAAATTAGGAGTATGGGATTAACAGATACACCCTCCTATACATAAAATAGATAAGCAACCAGGATTTACTGTATAGCCCTGGTGGCTCAGACGGTAAAGAATCCACCTGCAATGTGGGAGACCTGAGTTTGGTCCCTAGGCTGGAAAGATACCCTCTAGGAGGGCATGGCAACCTACTCCAGTATTCTTGCCTGGAGAATCCCATGGACAGAGGAGCCTGGTGGGCATGGGGTTGCAAAGAGTTGGACATGACTGAGAGACTAAGCACACATAGGCAACTATATTCGATGTCATGTTATAATGGAAAACAATCTGAAAGTTCATATATAAATGAGTTATTTTGCTATACATCTGAAACTAATATTGTAAATCAAACTATATTTCAATTAAAAAAAACACGTGATTAATACACAGAGGAATGAACTGCCATGTACTAGGACTCACAGCTTGTCTGGGGCAGAATGATAATTACAAAACAGAATAGAGGTTTCTGGTACCTTATGAGAAAATCATAGTCTCAGGCTGGGGAGGGGACCTCAAGATCACCCTGCCTTCTTATATGATTGAGAGAATTGGGGCCCAGAGAAGGCAGGTGGCCTGCTCAGGGTTAGCAAGCATTCCTAAATTCATTCTCCTCTGCCCAGTCCCCTTCTATGCCATCCTGCCCAACCAGTGCCTTTTGGTGTTACTCTTCTGGACCTGCATACAGGTGCCCACTCACCACCATATTCACACAACGTAAGGGGAGGTTTTCTATTCTTTTTTTCAGTTTCTAGACATGCACTACAGCTATGAAATGGATGGATTCTGGTTTGGGCCAATGTCAGAGCAAAAGAAAATAGTTTGTTGGAATAGATGCTTTAATCAAACCATGCTGGGGAAGCTGTGGTTTGGAGAAAGAAGTTCTCGATTGAAAATAAACAAGCCTCACGATAAGAAAACCTCAGCGTTCTCCTTTTTCCTAAATTCACCCTCAGGAATGCATGTATTTTTCATAATATGGCCTCGGGGCTGTAAGTTTTCCTTTGGTTCTTTTACAGTAAGCAGAGTCTACTGTCTAGAAACTTCTTTTTCTGCTAAGGTGAAAGAGTACTACAAATTTTGCAATGTATAATTCTAGTTCTCAACTAAGTTTCAGATTTACAGCATGAGCCTCTGTCCCCTAACTCAGCCCATGTGGTCAGTGAACAGCTCATGCTTCTCAACCTTGGCTGCACATTAAAATCACCAGGGGACCCTTTCAAAATACCCGTGTCAGGGTCCCACTTCTCCAGATACTCTGATTTAATTGCTTTGGGGTAGGGCCTGGGAAATGGGATTTTTTAATGCTCTTGAGGAGATCTAAATGTACGGCCAAGAATAAGAATCACTGAGCGAGAGGGAGAGGCATGGGACTGACAAAATTAATTGACAGTAACCCTAAAGGTGACAACCCAGACTCACCTGAGGAAGATCCATAGGTCTGAGACACAGAAGCCACTAACTAGTGGGGCTTTGCTTTTCAAATAAGACCCCCAGGGGCTGTGTGTGCTTGTGTGTGCTGAGTCCCTTCAGTTGTGTTGACTCTTGTGACCCTATGGACTGTAGCCCACCAGGCTGCTCTGTCCATGGGATTCTCCAGGCAAGAATACTGGAGGGGGTTGCCATGCCCTCCTCCAGAGAATCTTCCTGACCCAGGGGTCAAACCTGCATCTCTTGTGTCTCCTGCAATGGCAGGTGGGTTCCTTACCACCAGAGCCACCTGGGAAGACCCTCCCTGGTGGCCATTCAGCACCAAACCTGGTGATATCACCTTCCCCTGACATCCTTCAGTGGTTCTCTGAGAATAAAAAGTCTGCAGTGCTGTTGTTCTGGTTACTGTTGCTCCCTAATAACCCCATCTCCCCCACCATTTCAACCATCATATTACACTAGTGGATTCCATGAGCCAAAATTTGGATGGTCCATAATGGGGACAGTTTGCCTGGGCTTCACAGTGTCTGAAGTCTCCACCGGGAAGATGAAAGAGTGGGGAGCAGCTCGACAGCTCGTGGCTAGAGTCATCTGGAGGTGTTTTCATTCACAAGTCTGGAGGCCAGTGCTGGCTGTTGGCTGGGGTCTCAGCGAGGGCTGTTGACCTGAGCAACTACATGTGGCCTCTCCATGTAGCCTGGTGGCCTGAGCACCAATGGGGTGGCCTCAGGCTTGTCAGACTTTGTGGCTGGTGGTTGAGCACTCTGAAAGCAAGGGGCCCTGTGGATGAGATGGAAGTAGCATTGCCTTTTCTGTCCCAGTCTCAGAAGTCAGGGAGGGGACCTGACCCGGCTTCTTTCCCCTGTACCCTCAGATTCAAGGTGAGAGGACATGATCCACCTCTCGAGGGAAGAGTGGCAAGGTCACACTACAGGGGAATGAGGGTGAGGGGAGCTATTACAGAAACTGCTGCAGAGGCATACAAGGGCATCACAATTATTCCTCTGGCATCACATTATTTTCCTCTCAGACAGGCAGTCTTCACTCCAGTCAGACTGAAGTATTTTGCAGTTTCCAGAGTACACAGTGCTTCTCCAGCCCACCTTTCCCCAGGTTTTCCCCTTTCTCTACAATGGCTGTCTCCCCTGCTCAAATCCCCTGCTTGATTCTCCTCATCCAGGAGAGAAGATGTTCACCGTGTGCTGGGTGCCCTTCTCTGGGGCGCTGAGCCTCTCTGTTTATCTCAGGAATGGCCTGCATATAGTTTGGTTCATCACCGCTCCCTCTCCCTCCCTAATCTGCCAGCTTCTTCAGCACAGAGGCTCTTTTCTGACTCCCAACATTTAGCAGCGTTGAGCTCACTGTAGGTGTTCAAAATACAGTAGCCGTTGTCAGGCAGTTCTTATTGTTATGGGGAGCACACATTTTATAAAACTAAGTTTTATAAATGCATTTGACTTGCTTCCTGTGTTTGCAATATGTCTCCAAAATTTAAGGAGGCAGAAAATCCAGTGGGGATCAGAACTCTCATGAGATTGTCCTCTTTTTGCACCAGGGCTCCAACTTATTCCTTAGCCCTGGTTAGCCATGTATATCTCCCTTGGCCTCTCCTTCCCATTACAGAAATGCCTCCTTTGAGTGTTAGTGAATAAATTTGTTAATGCTGGCAAAGTGCTCAGAAGATGGAAGGAGCTGTAGGTAAGCTAAATATTATTAATAATAATGGTAGTAAGATTGATTATTCATTTCCATGGCCCTTCTCCTAGTCAGCCTGTGCAAAATTGGAAATTGGTTGTGTTAAATTGGCCTACCTGCTCCATTTGGCCCTGTCAGGAAAATCAATGAGACACACATGAATATTCTCCTATGTACACAGCCATTTGCAAAGTTAGATAATCATCAATATTTATCGTAAGCAGTTATGGAGAAAATGGATGAATATTTAACACAAGAGAGCATTTAGGTATTATTAAATGTACTTGGCAAAGCAAATTTTGAAACTGCATTTTGACTTTAACTCACAACAGAAAATCCATATTTTTAATTAGATACATGGACTTGCTTGAGCGGCTGTCACTGAAAAGGCCTTTGGGATCTAAAGGCAGGGAATGACTTCTGAATGGCAAAAATTCCTTGATGCCCTTATGCATACCCAGAAGTTTCAGGCAATTGGGAGGCATTGCTTCTGGAGACTTCCTGGCTTTATTGGTGGAAAGCATCCTCATATCAAAGGGTTACATGTGCTTCAGTGGGTTCAGGATGCCCCCTAATTAGGGAGGCCATGGAAAGAGCATTGAAGTGGGGAGTGAAACCTAATAGGCTCTAGTCCAGTCTCAGCTACTAACCAGCTATGTAGCCTTAGGACATAACTTCATCTCTGGGGGCCTCAGTGTTCCTCTTCTGTACAATAAATTAGATGTTAAAATTCTTGCCCAGGGCTCACTTTCAATCATTTTATAGATGTTTTACTGAACTCAATGTATGCAGTGTCCACATTTGCTTGTCCCCAGTTGGTACCCTTCCTAACCTGCTCTGTGAAGAGCCCTGGACACTAAGCTCTTTTTATATTTTTAATGCCGTCTGACTGTCGCTTATCAGGTCTGACCAAATGGGCCTGGCGTCTGACTCATGCAATTATGGAAGTTGAGAAATCCCAAGACTTGCAGTCACCAGGCTACACACCCAGGAGAGCTGATGGTATAAGTTCTAGCTGGAAGGCAGAAGAAGCCCAGTGTCCCAGCTCAGCAGTCAGGATGGCAGGCTTTGCTCTTACTCAGGCTTTGTGCTCTATTCGGTCTTCAGTTGGCCACATGAGGCCCACCCACACTGGGGAGGGAAATCTGCCTTACTCACTCTACCAATTCAAATGTTAATCTCATTCAGAAACACCCTCACAGACACACCCAGAATCATGTTTAACCAAATATCTGGGTACCCCGTGGTTCAGCCAAGCTGACACATTACATTAACCATCGCTCCCTCCTGAGAGCACTGGGTTCCCCATATGCATCTGTGTGACTTGTTATGCTTAATGTGAATTTGATCACAGTGGGCTGCCTGGCAACCAGACCACAATCTCTTAGGGCAGTCAGTCCGTCTCTTCTAAATGACTATTGCACAATATTTTCTTCTCTCCTCAAACCTCCAGCACTTCCTCCCCACTCCTGTCTATCAGTTGATGGCACTGCCTCCTATTCCACTAGACATTGCTTCAAGAGTGGTGAAAAGAACTTGCAAAAGTTCGCAGCACAAACCACCTGCCAGCTCCGTGATGCTACATACCTGCCTTCATTTCTGTTTCTGCGGAGGAAACTTCCAAGCTCCTATTCATGGTCAAAGACTCCCCTTGACCCTGGTTCCCTGACCCCCTCATCTACTGAAGTATTGACGCATCACTCCAGCAATTCTTCCTTCTTTTACTTGCATCAGGAAAATTTCCCTCTTCTGGATTATTTCCATCAACATATAAATGAAAGGTTACTTCTCCCATATTAAAGTAAAGCACACACACGCATACACACATGCAACATATTCTCTGTCAACA
The DNA here is from genome assembly GCF_042477335.2 of Ovis canadensis. Taxonomy (NCBI): domain Eukaryota; kingdom Metazoa; phylum Chordata; class Mammalia; order Artiodactyla; family Bovidae; genus Ovis; species Ovis canadensis. The sequence goes on from NC_091248.1 coordinate 86,400,101, forward strand.
CACTTGTATTTTGGGTATGGCTCAATTTCTTTGCTTCCTTTTATAGGAAACAATTGTCTCTAATTCCTTGCCTCTAGATCTATCTAATCTATCCACTTAGATAGAGAGTAGGCTGTCCACTGAAATCACTGTCACCCAAATTACTAAGACCAGTGGTCAATTCCTACTCACCTTCTCATCACCAGCAATGTTTGACACAGCCTTTCTCTGAATCATCCTTAAAACCCTTTCTTCCTTCAACTTCTGGGACACTCCATGGTCCTCGTCTCCCACTTACTGTACAAGCAGCTCCTTCTCACTCTCCCCTGCTAGCTCTTCCTTATTTCTCCAACCTCGATTTGACTCCTCCTCGAATCTCTTTTTTATCTGTTTACTCTCATTCTCTGGATCTCTAGATCTCACTCATCTCACAGCTTTAAATGCTGTGAGCACGCTAATGATCAGTAAAATAAATCTCTATCTGGATGTCTCTGTTGAACCTCTGGCTTTAATACTGAGCTGCCTCCTTGATCTACTCTAGATGCACAACAGGCATCTTGTATTTAAAGGGGCTCAAACTGAATCCTTGACTTGCCCTTCTCTCCAAACTCCTTTTCATTAAGTCCTTAGGGCTGCTGGGACAAAGTATCCCACACTAGGTGGCCAACATGACAGATATGTATTGGTTCACAGTTCTGGAGGCTAGAAGTCTGAAATCAAGGCATCAGCAGAGTTGACTCCTTCTATGAACTGTGAGAAGGAATCTGTCTGTGTAGACCTCTGCCTTCATCTTCACACAACATTTTCTCTGGGCATGGCTGTGTCCAAACTTCTCCTTTTAAAAAGGACACTAATCATATTGGATTAGGGACCCATACTACCCCAGAATGACCTCTTCTCAACAGTATGTGAACCAAGAACTTCCAGATGTTCAAGATGGATTTAGAAAAGGGAGAGGAACCAGAGATCAAATTGCCAACATCCACTGGATCATACAAAAAAGCAAGAAAATTCCAGAAAAACATCTACTTCTGCTTTATTGACTACCCCAAAGCCTTTGACTCTGTGTATCACAACAAACTGTGGTAAATTCTGAAAGAGATGGGAATACCAGACCACCTTACCTGTCTCCTGAGAAATCTGTATGCAGATCAGGAAGCAACAGTTAGAACAGGACATGGAATAACAGATTGGTTCAAAACTGGGAAAGGAGTACTGTCACCCAGCTTATTTAACTTATATGCAGAGTACATCATGTGAAATGCTGGGCTGGATGAAGCACAAGCTGGAATCAAGATTGCCAGGAGAAACATCAATAACCTCAGATATACAGATGACACCACCCTTATGGCAGAAAACAGAGAGGAGCTAAAGAGCCCCTTGAGGAAAGTGAAAGAAGAGAGTGAAAAAGTTGGCTTAAAACTCAACATTCAAAAACTAAGATCATGGCATCTGGTCCCATCACTTCATGGCAAATAGACAGGGTAACAATGGAAACAGTGAAAGACTTTATTTTCTTGGGCTCCAAAGTCACTGCCAATGGTGACTGCAGCCATGAAATTAAAAGATGCTTGCTCTTTGGAAGAAAAGTTATATCAAACCTAGATAGCATATTAAGAAGCAGAGACATTACTTTGCTCACAAAGGTCCATCTAGTCAAAGCTATGGCTTTTCTAGTAGTCATGTATGGATGTGAGAGTTGGACCAAGAAAGTTGAGCACTGAAGAATTGATGCTTTTGAACTGTGGTGTTGGAGAACACTCCTGAGAGTCCCATGGACAGCAAGGAGATCCAACCAGACAATCCTGAAAATCAGCCCTGAATATTCATTGGAAGGATTGATGCTGAAGCTCCAATACTTTGTCTACCTGAAGTGAAGAACTGACTCCTTAGAAAAGACCCTGATGCTGGGAAAGATTGAAGGCAGGAGGAGAAGGGGACAGCAGAGGATGGATGGTTGGATGATATCACCAACTCAATCTACATGAGTTTGAGTAGACTCCAGGACTTGGTGAAGGATAGGGAAGCCTGGTGTGCTGCAGTCCATGGGGACCCGACTGAGCGACTGAACTAAACTGAACTAACTCATTACTATTGTGGTTTAGTTGCTCAGTCGTGTCCAACTCTTGTTACCCTAAGAACTGTAGGACCCCAGGCTCCTTTGTCCATGGGATTTTCCAGGAAGGAATACTGGAGTGGGCTGCCATTTCCTTCTCTGGGGGATCGTCATGATCCAGAAATTGAACCTGGGTCTCCTGCATTGCAGGCAGACTCCTGCATTTGCAGGTAGATTTTTTTTTACCGACTGAGCTACAGGGAAACACCCTATTTCCAATAAGGTCCCATTCTGAAGGACTAGAAGTTAGGACTTCAGCATGTGAAGGAGGTCGAGGGGCCACGTAGACACAATTCAACCCATAACCCTCACAAGCCACAGTCTTTCCCATCTCTGTTGATGGCAACTTTATCCTTCCATTTGTTTAGGCAAAAGCATTGGAGCAATCCTTGAATCCTCTCTTAATTATCACACTTGATAAATCAACAGATCCTATTGACTCTGCCTTTAAAATATATCCAGAGCCTGACCATTTCACAACCATTGTCTCTGCTGCCTCCTGATGTGGGCAGTTTCATCACCCTTTTTCAGAGTTGTGGAAGTTTTCTCATTGGTTTCCTTCCTTCCACACTTGCCACCCACAGTCTAGTTAGTAATTCTCATTAACAGAGGAAGCAAGAATAATCCATTTCAAACATTATTCAGATTATGTCATTCCTCTGCTCTAAACCCTCCAAGAGGGGTCACTCTACTTAACGTAAGAGCCTAAGTCCTCAAAGACCCTACAAGGCCCTGCCCTGACTGCAGCCCCATGGCCTCTCTTTCCATCTCTGCCCCCAGCACTGACCACCTTGGTGCTCCCTGAGGCACCAGGAATTCTCATGTCTGGAATTATTTTTCCTGAGGATTCACTTCACCTCCTACACATAAACATGTAGGAGGGGCACTTTCCCAAACACTCTCTGAAATCGCAGCCCTGATTTTCTATGTAACTTAATGGCAAAAATGAGGCAGGGAACATTTGTGACCAATATATCTATTTTCTGGTGTAATTAACCTCCTCTATGCAAATTATTTAAAATAACTTGTTCTCAAGCTTACCTGGTTTGTCCACAAACAAGCAGATGCAAGCAGGTGCTCAGATGAGGTAAAGTTTTGAATATCATAATTTTTCTTCCTTCTGGAGTGAGCCAGCTCAAAATTGCTAGAACATATAGCCATGAACCAGCAGCAGCCAGCGTTGTGTGAGATAATGAATCTTACTCAAGGGCATCGTAGATGTTCTGCAAGCTCATGCAACATTCATGGAATTGGGGCCATTTTCGGCTGGGAGAGTCTAATAACAAGGAAACCTGAGACGTCGTCTCAAAGAAAATTAAGTTAATGTTTTTATACTCTGATCTCATGAACACTCAAATCTTTGTTATGTGTTTAACTGAGAAATTTGGAAGGCTTCCTGCAGCATGCATCTTGTACAGACTTTAGCACTATTGCTGCTGCCCCTAAATTCTAAATGTTCTTCCAACCATGGAGAAAAATAGGGGGTTCACTGTTCAAACCCATTTAGAATTTCTTCCCACAGACCCCTTCCCTCCCTGCCACACTCCCACCCAGGGATTTCAAAACTGGCAAAATCCCTCCCAGCGGCAATGGCTCTCCTCCAGTGGCTCACTGTGCTTTCCAGGGAGTGCTCTTGCTTCTGTTGCTTTTTTCTACCCTTTCTTCCTGCCCCCGCCTTTTGCCAGGCCACACAGCTTGCAGGATCTTAGTTCCCTGACCAGGGACTGAACCTGGGCCACAGCAGGAAAGCACTGAGTTTTAACCACTAGACTGCCAAAGAATTCCAGCTTTCCTTATTTATAAATCTGTATATAGGAGACTCGATGCTTCCATCTTTCCTCCCTCCTCCCACAACCCTCTGCAACCCCTGATATCCTGCAGACTATGTGAATGATGGAGGCTTATCTTCACCTACTTGTGTTTTGGGGTTTGTGGGAGAACCATTACATTGGTTTCATTGTATAAATACATATTGTGCCTTAGATAAACATCTTCTATTTTGAACCTCCCTCTTGCACATAGTTTTTTAAATAATTTTTTAAAAACTAAAGTACAGTTAATTTACAGTGTTGTGTTAATTTCAGCTGTACAGCAAAGTGATTATATATACTATATATGTATGTTCATTTTCAGATTCTTTACCATTATACATTATTAAATAATATTGAATCTAGTCCCCTGTGCTATACAGTAAGTCCCTGTTTTCTTCTCTCATATCTTGTGGAAGGATTAATTATCCAAATTTAATTCAAACTTGGAGAGGGCGAAGAACTTACTTGCCCAGGTCTCATAGGTTGTAAGCAGTGGATGTGGTATTTGGACATTTTTTTTTCCTGAAATTACTCAGAACTGCATCTCTTATTTAGTTACTAATATTGCTATTATTAACCTTGGCATTGGATGTGTCATTTACTCTCTCTGGGAAAATGATCATTCTTTTTATGTATCCCCTTGCTCTTTACCTCTATTTGATGCCTTCTGTTGCTCTCTATGTGCTCTTTGGAGAAACATACTCATTTTGATAATTTCATCAGTCACTTCTGTGAAAATATTTCTAACCCTTCTCCCAACCCCAAAGTCCTTTCCTTTAACCCTGGACCTCGGATCTTATGCTACCTTTGAAACTTGTGCATAGGGACTTCCACATGACCTATTTTAGGCTCAAATCTTAAAAACAAATGAAAACAAAATGAAGTGGCATTGACCAGCACCCCCTTCCTGGGCTCTGTCACTACACTTCCACTTGCCTGCTTGATTTCACACCATCTGCCCCATTAAGAAGGGGTTCTCAGTAGAGTTGTCACAAGTATTACAAAGCGTTAGCAACAGCTGGTTAAGCATATTTATGCTACAGCAGAAACATGAGGGTTGGATACAATAGCACAATATGTTTTTTTTTTTTTTTCTTTTTGGCAAAGAAGACTAATGGGTAACAGATGTGGCACATGATGTTTCAGCGCTAGAGACTAGCGTAACCTGGGCACGTCTCAAAGGTGGTGTCAACCCAGCTCCGGTCACAGGGCAATAAAAATCAGAGGCTGAACAATACCAACTCTGTATAAAACCTGGTAGGATGATAAACAGTGGGGTGTGGGAGAGAGGAGATGTGAGATACTCAGAAAAGCGCTGACCTTCTCTTTGCCTCTGTGTCCTCATCTACAATACCAATGATGATAGCAGATACTTCAGAGGCTTGTAATAGGGATTAAATGAGATAATGACTGTAAAGTTCAGTGTCCAAGAATTATCATTACAACCTTCCCCCTAATCATCTGTATATTATGTAAGATTGAATGTCCACTGAAATTGGTGGTAATTTGGGAGAAAGTATGAAGCAATGAAAAAGAAAAATGGGTTTTATCCATTTACCTAGGAAATATTTATCAAGAGCTTCCCACAGGCAGCATTGAAGATACAGCAGGAAAGAAGACAGGAAAGGTTCCTGCCCTCGTGGATACTTTGTTCTAATGAAGGGAGACAGAAAATAAGCCGAGAGTTAGATGAATGAAAGATACCAGAACGTGATATGATCCTGCAGATAATTAAAACAGATTACTCTGACAATGACTGAGTGGATACTTTAATTTGGGTGAGCTTGAATGATAAACAAGAGACCATCCCATGAAGATCGGAGGCTAGAGAGACCTGGACAGGAGTCAGCAGGGTGAAGGCCCTGCTGGAGGGAGGCACTGCAGATGCAGAAGAGGTCAGTATGGCGTCCACAGGTGGGGAGAGAGGGAACTGGTGTTTGATGAAGTCAGAGAAGTGGGCAGGGGCCAGGTCCTACAGGGCTTTATTAACCAGGGCTAGGAGCTTGGATTTACCCCAAATAAGATGGGGGGACCAGAGGAGTTGGTATTGGATTAGTTTTCTCCAAGTCAACAACTATATAACTGGAAAAGTATATGAAACAATGACTTTCAGACATTGGATAAAAAGCAGAGCAAGACTTGGCATTCTGAGGGAAAACATGAAGTGAGTCTCCTGATCACCTTGGCTGTCTGTGTGGTGAACTCTTTGGGACATAGTGGAGGGAATTAGAGCATGAACAGAGCACAGCAGCGGCACTGAGCTGTGTGGACAGAGATCAGAGTTTGGGGTTGCTTGGGCAGCTGGAACTTTATAGGGCAGAGCACCAGAAAGGAAAGAGCTGTGCCAAGGAGGAATTCCATGTGCATAGGTGTCCTCTGAAGTCTTTGGTCAAATGTTAAGACACACACAAAAAGGGGAAGACTCTATATGCTCTGTCTGAGCACAGCTCTTGGGAACCTGTACACTGAAAAGAGATTTCAAAGGGTAAATAGCACCCTAAAGAATAGATAAGACTCTGTATCAGGGAAAAAAACCAAGAGGCTAGTTAAACTGAAACTTAGAGAGAAAAAAAAAAAAGAAAAAGCACCTTAGTGCCTTGTTTTGTTCAGTCCCTAAATCATATCCAACTCTTTGAGACCTCATGGACTGCAGCATGCTAGTCTTCCCTGTCCCTCATTATCTCCGTGAGCTTGCTCAAACTCATGTTCCTTGAATCGATGATGCCATCCAGCCAGCCACCCCATCCTCTGTCAGCCTCTTCTCCTCCTGCCCTCAATCTTTCCCAGCATCAGGATCTTTTCTAATGAGTCGGCTCTTCACATCAGTTGGTGAAAGTAATGAAGCTTTAGCTTCAGCATCAGTCCTTCCAATGAATATTCAGGGTTGATTTCCTTTAGGATGGACTGGTTTGATCTCCTTGCTGTCCAAGGGACTCTCAAGAGTCTTCTCCAACACCACAGTTCAAAAGCATCAATTCTTTGGCGCTCAGCTTTCTTTATGGTCCAACTCTCACATCTCTCAATGACTACTGGAAAAACCATAGCTTTGACTATATGGATCTTTGTTGGCAAAGTGATATCTCTGCTTTTAAATATGCTGTCTAGATTTGTCTTAACTTTTCTTCCAAGGAGCTGCCTTGTGGGATATTATAAAGCCATTTTACATGTGTGTAATTGGAATAGCAGGAGGAGAAGAGAGATATTTGAGGAAATGATGCTAAAACGTTTCCAAATTTGATTAAAAAAAAATTATCCCACAGATCCAAGCAGCCCAAAAAATGACAAGCAGGAATAAAATCTGATCTAAGCACATAACAGTCAAACTATTGAAAACCCAAGAGAGAGGAAATATCAAAAGCAGCTGAGACAGAAGGAGAGAGTCCACTGCAATTAAACATTTTTATTGAACATTTTATGTGAGTTGAGTCCTTGTGTGTACTTGGTTACAGTGATAGAATGGTAAAAAGCCAGAACATTCCTATGTTCTCACGAATTCTACTGTTGAGGAGAGGAAATAGACATTAAACAGATAAGCAAGTAAGTGATGACATTCGTGCTAAAGGAGAGGTGTTGGACAACATACTTGTGTAATTAAGGTTTAAGTGATTCTGAGAAAGTGAAAGTGTTACTCAGTCATGTCCAACTCTGTTCAACCTCATGGACTATAGCCTGCCAGGCTCCTCTATCCATGGACTTCTCCAGGCAAGAATACTGGAGTGGGTTGCCATGCCCTTCTCCAGGGCATCTTCCCAACCCAGGGATGGAACCTGGGTCTCCTGCACTGCAGACAGATTCTTTACCATCTCAGCCATGTGGGAAGCCCAGTGCTGAGGAAATGACCTTTAGTCACAAGCCTGAATGTTGAAGAGAACACGAATGAAGATTAGGGAAAAGACCATTTCAGAAGAGAAAATCGAAGACTTACAGAAGGAAAGAGCAGGGTGTTTGAAAGGTTGCAAATAAGCCAGTGAAGCTGGAGTGGGGAAACAGAGATAGGATGCAAGACAGAAGGAGAGATTAAAAGAGAATGAAGGACTGGGTAGGAGTCAGAATATGAAGGGACTGTATTTCCTGTTGGCAGTGAAACAGTGGGAATCCAATATAAAACTTTAAGCTCTTTAGTGCAGTGTATTAATATGTTAATGCACTTTATTAACTCACTGTATTAAAAATATTTTATTAATACCCTATATCTAAGTGTGTATTAGAATACCATATGTTTAATACAATGTAAAAAAAAAAATCTGGAAGAACTGATTCCTGGCAGCTTAATTGATTGTTGCAGGCCAAAGTTTGTAATTAACTCATCCTGAGCTTTTTAAGATTCATGGAGTACCACCATGGAGTACTGAAGTACCGAGGCAGAAGTCCAGCTGGAGACTGCAGTTGAATCTTCAAGCTAGGAACGGTTTGGGGGAATCTCAGACCCCATATCTCAGGAGCTGAAGGAACCACCTGGGAAGATTGCCCTGCCCATTAACACAATATCCTCTATCTTTGATCCAATTACTGAATTAGAAAGGGGAGTGTTTAAGACGGATGGAAGTTTTTAGCATTAATCAGTATCTAATGATGGCAAAGCCTGGGAGATGTCAGGTTTTATTTGATAGATTTATCCTGAAAGTGATATGTGCACTGACAGTCAGGGAATTAATGGTTTGACTTTATGGAGGACTGACAGGCTAAACTAACTCTGACAGGCTAAATTAAGGAGAGTCTGTTACAGAATGTAAAATGCCAACTTCATATTTTGAGTGTAATGCTATAGAGGTTTTTGGTACTGATTTCTAAGCCATGCACATGTGTTTAAATAAATGAAAATTCAGGAGAGGACACTGCCTTGAAGAGATGATATTATAGCAGAGCAATGAATGAATAATTTACAAGTGGCATCTTCAACCATGTGAATTTTTTAAAAACACACAGATTTATAAACAGAATCAAAAAAAGTAAAGCAAAATGAACCACCTTTGGGCTTATATTTTCAGTTTGTAAATATAAGTTCTTTGAGTCAGAAATTTGTCTCATGTATCTTTGTATTCTTAATGTTTAGCACACAAAGAAGTATACAGCTGGCACTCAATAAATGGTAGCTGCAAAAATGTATGACATCTTCAATAAGAATTAGGGAACGACATTAGATAATGAATAAACATTTGCTGTTTTCCAATTCACAAAATACCAGGTTATAAATATTTTGCGTATAGGGTAAGTCGTAGGATTCCATGGAAAAACCACACTTCAATAAACTACTGATGTTTAGGATAATTTGGATAAAATCTTTTAATCAGAATGATACAGTGTTTTTCAGAATTTCAGAGTCAACTGGATGGGACTAAATTATCAGCTTTTTTTGTACAAAAGAAATACCAGTTCCATCTTTCCTTCTTTTTAATTTTTATGATATTATTTTCAATGTGTTTCTAAAGAAAAATTTTGTAGCAAAGATGTGATTCATTGACTGAGTTTGAGTTCCTGTCACATTTTACTCTGTGGTTTTTGCCATGAGGCAAAACTATAGTTTGCTTCTGAGGCCATTACTTGTACTGACTCCAATTCATCCAGCCTAAACTTTATTTGAATTTTGACAAAAATAGAGTTTTCCATTAATTTTTAATAAAAACAAATTTTTAGCATATGCAGTTGGAACTACTGCTGACTTTATTTTGTGCTGAAATTTTTCTTCCAATAATACTCATCATGAATTGGAGAAAAATTTAAAAATTGCAAACAATACTGTAAAATGTTGAGATATAGAAAGATCAGCATAGGGATGAGATGGGAGTGGTTACAGTAAATGTGAGAAGAGACAGGAGATCGGAAAGAGAGAGGCAGAGGTCGGGAAAATAATGATGGCTTCATCAGACTAAAAAGTTTATTTTTTGAGTTCTGCAGGGCAACCCAAGATGGGCGGGTCATGGTGGAGAGGTCTGACAGAATGTGGTCCACTGGAGAAGGGCATGGCAAGCCACTTCAGTATTCTTGCCTTGAGAACCCCATGAACAGTATGAAAAGGCAAAATGATAGGATACCAAAAGAGGAACTCCCCAGGTCATTAGGTACCCAATACGCTATTGGAGATCAGTGGAGAAATAACTCCAGAAAGAATGAAGGGATGGAGCCAAAGCAAAAACAGTACCCAGTTCCATTCTGAAGGAGATCAACCCTGGGATTTCTTTGGAAGGAATAATGCTAAAGCTGAAGCTCCAGTACTTTGGCCACCTCATGCGAAGAGTTGACTCATTGGAAAAGACTCTGATGCTGGGAGGGAATGGGGGCAGGAGGAGAAGGGGATGACTGAGGATGAGATGGCTGGATGGCATCATGGATTCGATGGACATGAGTCTGAGTGAACTCCTGGAGATGGTGATGGACAGGGAGGCCTGGCATGCTGCGATTCATGGGGTCGCAAAGAGTCGGACAGGACTGAGCAACTGAACTGAACTGAACTGATGGTCAGCACCCTCAGATTTCATTGAGGATTAAGTTAATCACATATTTTCATAAGTAAAAATCAGATTAATCTAGTAGGAAATTTCATAAAGGCTGGATCATAATCTTCTTGAAAAATTTTATAATAGCTTCTTATCTTGAATAAGGTCCCTCTTCTGAAGCCCCTTTTCCAAACATTAATACCCCAAGCACAATTCAGAGGTGAGGACCAGAACGTTAAATGCCGGAGCCACTTTACCTGAGGCTGGAGACAGAAACTGAGGGTCCTGGTGCACCACCTTCTATCCTGATCTAGGAAAATAGTCATTTTCTGGCAGATTACTGTGAAAGCATTACTTTTCTTTCTCTCTCTCTCTCTCTCTCTTTCTCTCTCTCTCTCTCTCTATATATATATTTACTACAGACTTTTTTGTGAAATGTCTATTCAAATCACTTGCCTATTTTTACAGTGGGTTTTCTGTCTTTTAAATGAATTTTTAGGTGTTCTTTATAGTTTTGGACATTAGTCTTTGGCTTATTACAAGTGTGTAAATATCTTCCAAGCTGTGGCTTATCCTTCTACTTTCTTTATATGATACCTTTTGAGGAACAGAATATAATTAATATACTCAAATTTAGCCATTTTAGCCATTTTCTTTGATAGATTCTTCTGCAAAAAAAACACACGCACATTTTCCTACTCCAAAGTCATGAAGTTCTGTTTCTTTAGTACATTCTAAAAGCTTTACTGTTCTGCCTTTCACATTTAGGATTTTAATCTGTTTAGAATCAATTTTGCATGTATATTATCTGGGAGAAAGCCAGTTTCACTTTTTTTTTTTTTTTTTTTTGGTGGCACAATTTTCCCAAGGCTATTTATTGAAAAGACCATCTTTCTTTGCCAGTTTTCGCTGATTTGTGATGCTGCCTCTGTCCTTTATCATTTCCATATCTAGGTCTCATTTTTGTCCTCTTTGTTGCTCTTCATCGCTTTTGCATCACAGAACTATCTCTGTACCCATCTTCCTTCCCAAAGTAAATTCTTTAGAATTCTTTAGTTATTTTGTTTGGGATTTATGGGGATTATTCATCACAAAGTATATTTTATCAGAAAGATGTAAAATATTTTCATCTTCTCTTCTCCTCTTTTTAGAATGGGAAGACTTTAGCACATATGTAGGAGAAAGCATCAGCAAAAAAGAAGCTGAAAATACAGAAGAAGGTTCATAACTAATGGGCTGAGGTCCCTAAGGAAGGGGCAAAGTGTGGACCTATTTCACAGGCAAGCAATGGTGCCTCAGCTGGAGGAAGAAGGATGGGTGTGGATATTGCTGAGGAGTGAGCAGAAAGTTAATGGTTTTTTATTTGACAGATTGAACTTCATCAGTGAAGGAAATGGATCATTCAGCGACTGCTGTGTTAGGTGTCAGTAACAAAGTACTGAGAAGAATACACATACTTCTTGCCTTTGTGGAGCTTATATCCCAAAGTGGGGAGACAGACAATATTTAAGTAACAAAAATCAAAATAATCACCAGTTGTGAAAGTGCTGTGACGGAAACGTACAGTATACTGTAATAAAGAATGGGGTGGTTAAATTTGGCATTTGGGCATTTTTGTGTGGTAATTTTTAAGCTGAGATCTAGAAGACAAGAAGTCAGGTGCCCCAGAAGAACCTTCCAGGAAAAGGGAAAGACAAACAAGTATTTAATACAAAACCTGCAGTGGGAAAGAGCCTTGCATGTTCTAGGAATTTTCAGAAGGTTGAGATGATTAGAGACAGTTAGAAGAAAGAAAGGGGGAAGGTGAAGCTGAAGAAGTGCCAGGGATAAAATCATCTGGGACTTGTATTTTTATCCAAGTAAAATGAGTAATCATTAACGGTTTTTTTAAGCCAAAACCTGACTTGATATGACTGTCCTTCCCAAACTGGATCATTTCTTTACTGCTCCCATTCCACTATGTCCCAAGGAAGTCCAATTATCAAGTTAGCAATAGGCCTCTCTATACATATATCATATACATGTATATTTATAAAGGTATATATATACGTATATACAAATTATGTACACATATATTTATATATAGGACATATTTGTATATATTATGTGCACATATTTACACATACATGTATGAGGTATTTCTTAGGTTGTTTCCAAAATACAGTATCATGATATTCATCTAATCTTTTATGTATAAGTTATATGTTTTGCTGCATCTTGATTCTCTTACTCAATATACTGTATGAAAACTTCATCAAATCTCTCCTCTGTCAATTTATATAGCTATTATTCTTTCTCTTCACAGCTCCAATATATCAAGCATTCCCCTATGAGGTGGTGATTTTGTTTCCTTTTGGGGCTGCTACAAAAATGCTGAAATAAAAACTCTTACACATAGAAGATTGAAGGCAGGAAGAGAAGGGGATGACAGAAGATGAAATGTTTGGATGGCATGACTGACTCAATAGACATGAGTTTGAGCAAACTCTGGAAGGTAGTGAAGGACAGGGAAGTCTGACATGCTACAGTCCATGGAGTTGCAGAGTCTGACATGACTTAGCAAACTGAACAACAAAAATACATATATTTTTATATATTCAGACTGATACGTCTACAGGGTATGTTCTCAGGAGTAGAACTGGTTGACCAAATATATATGCAGTTTTTACACGAAGATGTTTTCAGGTTCTTTTTGGAAGTTCTTATTAGTTAAAATTTCTACCAGTAATAAGTGAGAGTACCCTTTCCCAATATCCCCACTATGTCTCTCTCTTTTTCCTGTCTGATGAGTATATGTGTGTGTGTATATATACACACTCACATGCATACATATGTGTATGCATGTATAAACTTTGGTGTTTTATAGTGAACTGGGCACCTGCTTACGAATTAGACTTTCTCGTCTTTAAATTGTTTGTTCCTTTGCCCATTTTACTAATATTTATTTGTGCCCTGCTTGTCATTTTGAGAGATCTGTTTATAATAATGACATTAACTGTTTGATATGTACATTGCAGTGTTTTCCCAGACTTTTTGTTGTTTTTAGTGACTTTATAGTTTCTTTATGGCTTCCCAGAAAGCTCAGTTGGTAAAGAATCTGCCTGCAAAGCAGGAGGCCCCAATTTGATTCCTGGTTTGGAAAATTCCCCTGGAGAAGGCATAGGCTACCCACTCCAGTATTCTTGGGCTTCCCTGGTGGCTCAGACAATAAACAATTCACTTGCAATGTGGGAGACCTGGGTTCAATCCCTGAGTTGGGAAGATTCTCTGGAGGAGGGCATGGCAACCCACTCCAGTATTCTCGCCTGGAGAATCCCTATGGACAGAGAAGCCTGACGGGCTACAGACCATGGGGTCACAAAGAATTGGACATGACTGAGCAACTGAGCACAAACTTTCTTCTAGATCAATAATCAGCTGGCCAATGCAATTCCCTTAGTGCAATTCCCAATTTTTGTCATATATTAATTTTTCAAATATGCTGACCTCTATTTTTGGAATCTATTGTGTTCCATTGATTTTTTTCCCTTACTATGTTCCATTGATCCATTTATACATTGATTTGATCACAGTGGCTTTCATTCTAATATATCTTGTTCTATCCCTTCTTGATCTTTTGTCTGAGATCAAGTTTCTAATATATCCTGTTCTATTTTAAAGCATGTTCTAATATCTAGTGAGACAAATTTCCCTCAGGACTCTTGTTATTTATATTTTCCATAACTGTATTATTCTTGGGTATTATCTGTTTAATAAATTCCCAGCCCATTTCCTTCATAAAATATGGTATTCTAACTGGAATATTAAATTTATAAATTAATTTGAAAAATTATAGTTTAGAAATATTTTCGTATCTAAAAACATGGTATGGTTTCTGTTTTACTCAGATCTTATTCTTCAACAATATTTTACAGTTTTAATCAGGTAATTCTTGGGCCTTTTCTGTAGAATTCATAATCAAATACTTATAATTTTAGTTACATTTATGAACTTATTCTCTCATTTCAATTTCTAGGCATTTATTGCTATAATTGGGGGAGTTTTCAAATATTTCTCTTATTTCAGGCAACTTAACTAATGATGCCATTAACTCTACTATACTTGAAGTTTCTTAGGAATGTGTTTGGACCAAGCTGTTGACTCAAGGAGATGAGCGAATGATGGGTAAGGAGTCTGTGAGCCTGAGTACTGTGTTCCAGCAATCATTCTGAGAAGGATAAACCCTTAGATGAAGAAAGCGTCCCGGTTGAGGTCTGTTGGTTTCCACTCTTAAGTGCAGGGGCAGCTCCAGGCTGGTCAGCCCCAGGCTTGTGCATAAAAGACTGAGCTTGGAAGGGGATGATGACACCTCCAAAAAGGTTCAGAGGTCCTGATGCTATCATCTTAGGCAGCATACCTATTGGAGAGGGTTGTGAGGATCAGGAAGTTTCCAGCAACTTCAGAGGGTGTTGCTGCTGTGTCTGCTTCATATCCCAGCTGTGCTGGCTTTCTTTCATTCCACAGAATCTTGACTGAATTACCCAAGTGTTGCTGGTCTCTGTTAATGCATGCCTGTTCTAATTTGTCAATTGATTTTTGTACAAGATCACATAAAGTTATCTTAAATACTGATTTTTTCATTACTTACATCCTTCTTATCTCATCTAAGACTTCCAACCTTAAATTCCTTGAGGTCTGACTTTAACACTGCTGCTCCTGCTTTCTTTCTCTTTGTATTGGCCTAGTATTTCTATACCTAGTATCTCTACTCTCAACATTCCTTATGAATTGGCTTAATATCTGTTATTTGTGACTTCATCCAATTTATAACCAAACCTGGTCATTTTTCTATCCTAATTTAATTTTGAATCAATTCACTGCTGCCTGCCCATCACTGTCACTCACCTGGACGCCTGCAGTGCAGTAGCCTCTTAACCAGTCCACTCAGTCCCCTTTGCACTACCTGTCCATAAAATATCTTCTCCTCACAGCAGGCAAAATGACCCTTCAAAATGCAAATCTGACCCTGTCTCGCCTCCTACCTCCTTGTTCCACTTTTCACATTTTCTAGGACTTCCCTCTGGCTTTGGAACACAGCCCTGCACGTTTCAGGCCCCATGGTCCTCTGCAGCCTCACCACGCATGCTCTGCCCTGTCTCTCACTCTGTGCGCCACACGTGAAACTCCCTTGTCTGTTCCATGTTCACTCCTGCCCAGAGTATTTGCACAGGGAATTCATTCTGCCTGGGAGCCCTTGCCTCCTTGCCTTCCCACTTCTGCTAATTAAGACTCCAGATCATCCTGCAAATCTCTGCCCCAGAATTGTGCCTTCAGGGAAGTCTCTCCTGACCTTCCTGACCTCCTCAGAT
The DNA here is from genome assembly GCF_042477335.2 of Ovis canadensis. Taxonomy (NCBI): domain Eukaryota; kingdom Metazoa; phylum Chordata; class Mammalia; order Artiodactyla; family Bovidae; genus Ovis; species Ovis canadensis. Next base: position 86,415,789 of record NC_091248.1, read on the forward strand.
CCCTACTCAGCCCCCTCATGGCCTGGGCCTCCTCCCTGCAGCCCTGGACACAGTGGCTGTGCTCCAGTTCCTTGTGTGGTTGTTGAATAAGCTCTGTTCCTACTCTGGACTCTGAGTCCCCTGAGGACAGGGAACATACCTGCTTGGACTCCCCCTGTATTCCTGCTTGGAGCATATTGCCGGCTGAGAGTTGGCATTCCAAGACTGCTTGTGGGATGGCTGCATGAACAATGAGCAGCTGCGTGAACTGTTCAAATCACATTGGAATGAAGGAGGCTCCTGGGACCATGGTGCCAGCACACATCCAGCTGGTGGCCCTCCCAGCACTAACCTGCCTCCTTCCCAGAGCCAAGCAGCTGTAGGGATGTCTGAGCCTGCAGACTCTAGGGGTCCTGAGGAGGCAAAGCAGTGCAGGACACTCCTTTGTGGGCTGGTTGAGAGCCTGGCTGAGAGACAGCACTGGAGGAGGCTGGGAAGATGTGATTCTAGGATGGGCTTGACACAGAAAACTCTGTGTGAGTGTGCCTGAGCTCCCTGGCCACAGTGTGTCAAGGAGGAACTGGCATGGTTGGCAGAATTTATCCCATGCTGAAGCGTTGGAGAGAGAGGAGTCCTTCAGTCAGAATGACTTCCATCCACTCCTTGTCAGGGGCCTGGTAGCCTGTCTGCTGGAGGCACCGTCAACCCCCATGGAAGAAATACTTTTTGCTCTACCACTTGTGAAGTGCCACAACTTAGAGAATTTGAGCAACAATTTAAGAGCCCCTGTGAGCTGACAAAGGAAAAGAATCCCTCTGGGGGCCCTGCAGCCTAAAAGGGAATCTTGACCTCAGCAAAAACAACCATGCTCAGCAAACAGAACTGAAGGAAGAAAGAGACCAATGTGAAGGCAAGTAAGAGTGAGAGCACCAAGGAATGTGAGGACACAGCAGGCCTTCTGGAGCTAAAAGATGATGATTCCCCAGATAAACAGCTGAGTAGATTTGTTAAATGAGAGGGGGTTAGTCTTGGGATGGAAATTAGTATGTAAGGACTCTTGAAAGTAATAATTCTCAGCATGGAGCAAACAATACAAACAGGTAAAAACCCACTGGGTAAACTGACCCAGAAAATCTAGTGTAGTAACAAAAGGAGAGAAAGAAATAGATGGAAAGGATAACAAAGACAGTTAAACTTTGCAGATGGGTAACTGGAGTCCAAAAGGTCAGTTGTTTAAAATGTGAGGTGAGCATTGTTATGTTAACTATGAGACTTCTGACCTTTTCCAGTCCTGTGGCCGCTGCTGAGTTTTCCAAATGTGCTGGCATATTGAGTGCAGCACTTTCACAGCATCATCTTTCAGGATTTGAAACAGCTCAACTGGAATTCCATCACCTCCACTAGCTTTGTTCTTTATGATGCTTTCTAAGGCTCCCTTTACTTCACATTCCAGGATGTCTGGCTCTAGGTGAGTGATCACACCATCGTGATTATCTTGGTCTTGAAGATCTTTTTTGTACAGTTCTTCTGTGTATTCTTGCCACCTCTTCTTAATATCTTCTGCTTCTGTTAGGTCCAGACCATTTCTGTCCTTTATCGAGCCCGTCTTTGCATGAAATGTTCCCTTTGTATCTCTAATTTTCTTAAAGAGATCTCAAGTCTTTCCCGTTCTGTTGTTTTCCTTCATTTCTTTGCATTGATCGCTGATTGCTTTCTTATCTCTGCATTGCTATTCTTTGGAACTCTGCATTCATTCATTATATCTTTCCTTTTCTCCTTGGCTTTTCACCTCTCTTCTTTTCACAGCTATTTGTAAGGCCTCCCCAGACAGCCATTTTGCTTTTTTGCATTTCTTTACCATGGGGATGGTCTTGATCCCTGTCTCCTGTACAATGTCACAAATCTCCATCCATAGTTCATCAGGCACTCTATCTATCAGATCTAGTCCCTTAAATCTATTTCTCCCTTCCACTTTATAATCATAAGGGATTTGATTTAGGTCATACCTGAATGGTCTAGTGGTTTTCCCTACTTTCCTCAATTGCAGTCTGAATTTGGCAATAAGGTGTTCATGATCTGAGCCACAGTCAGCTCCTGGTCTTGTTTTTGTTGACTGTATAGAGCTTTCCCATCTTTGGCTGCAAAGAATATAATCAATCTGATTTCAGTGTTGACCATCTCATGCTAGTAAAGCAATGCTCAAAATTCTCCAAGCCAGGCTTCAGCAATATGTGAACCATGGACTTCCTGATGTTCAAGCTGGTTTTAGAAAAGGCAGAGATCAAATTGCCAACATCCGCTGGATCATGGAAAAAGCAAGAGAATTCCAGAAAAACACCTATTTCTGCATTATTGACTATGCCAAAGCCTTTGACTGTGTGGATCACAATAAACTGTAGAAAATTCTGAAAGAGATGGGAATACCAGACCACCTGACCTGCCTCTTGAGAAATCTGTATGCAGGTCAGGAAGCAACAGTTAGAACTGGACATGGAACAACAGACTGGTTCCAAATAGGAAAAGGAGTGCGTCAAGGCTGTATATTGTCACCCTGCTTATTTAACTTATATGCAGGGTACATTGGGAGAAACGCTGGACTGGAAGAAGCACAAGCTGGAATCAAGATTGCCAGGAGAAATATCAATAACCTCAGATATGCAGATGACACCACCCTTATGGCAGAAAGTGAAGAGGAACTAAAAAGCCTCTTGATGAAAGTGAATTGGCTTAAAGCTCAACATTCAGAAAACGAAGATCATGGCATCTGGTCCCACCACTTTATGGGAAATAAATGGGGAAATGGTGGAAACAGTGTCAGACTTTATTTTTGGGGGCTCCAAAATCACTGCAGATGGTGATTGCAGCCATGAAATTAAAAGATGCTTACTCCTGGGAAGAAAAGTTATGACCAACCTAGATAGCATATTCAAAAGCAGAGACATTACTTTGCCGACTAAGGTCCGTCTAGTCAAGGCTATGGTTTTTCCTGTGGTCATGTATGGATGTGAGATTTGGACTGTGAAGAAGGCTGAGCGCCGAAAAATTGATGCTTTTGAACTGTGGTATTGGAGAAGACTCTTGAGAGTCCCTTGGACTCCAAGGAGATCCAACCAGTCCATTCTGGAGGATATCAGCCCTGGGATTTCTTTGGAAGGAATGATGTTAAAGCTGAAACTCCAGTACTTTGGCCACCTCATGCAAAAAGCTGACTCATTGGAAAAGACTCTGATGCTGGGAGGGATTGGGTGCAGGAGATGAAGGGGATGACAGAGGACGAGATGGCTGGATGGCATCACTGACTCGAATTGGTTATGGACAGGGAGGCCTGGCGTTCTGGGATTCATGGGGTTGCAAAGAGTGGGACACGACTGAGTGACTGAACTGAACTGATGAGACTTCTAAGAGATGGCAGGGAGGTCGCTAAATAGACAAGTCTGGAGTTCAAGGGAGATTTTCAGGCTTTTAGACATTAATATGTGAGTTATTGCATAGTTGATGTGTGAGCAATAATGAGATCATAGGGAATAGGGTAGGGAAGAAAAGTGGAGAGGGTTAGGATAGAGCCTTGTGTAGTGCTAGTATTTAATGGACAGGGAAAGAGGTGATTCTGACAAGCAGAGAGTCAAGAAGTGGGCCAAACAGTTATAAGTAAAACAGGAGATGGTTATGTCTTGGAAATCAAGGTGATGGCTATAGTGATGGAGAGGGGAGGTTGGGTATGAGGGAGATGCATTTTGAGATAGAATAGTCAAGACCTGCAGTGGACGGGAATCAGGGATGGTTTCTAGGTTTTAAGCTAGTATATCTGGGTGGATGATGTTGATGTTTTCTATTTACTATTACAGTGAGATGAGGAGGGATAGACTTGAAAGTAGAAATCAGGTTCTGTTTAGGTCATGCCAAGTTTGAGATGACCATGGGATATTCAATGGATGTATGAGGTGAGTAGCTTGGAGCACAGACAAGAGATCATGGCAATAGGTATAGGTTATAAAATCTTACCATCAAGATGGCATTTGGACTGGACTATAGTAGCCCCAGAGAGAATGAACATGGTTACTTACCGAAAATGAGAGGCAAGGTAGTAGAGTAGGCACTCAGTGTACTGATAGCTTGTCAAAATGGTGGGAGAATTAATTGATGAGGGATCCATAAGGAATTTTATTCCCTGGAACAAGCTGAAGACTTCCTTTCAGTTTCTCCTGTGTGCAGAGCTGTGTCATTTTCTCTGCTGGACTCAGTAGTCTGGAGCTAAGCATGGAGACCTTAGACTTCTGGGCTCCAGCGTTTTCCCTGTCTCATGCATCTGTTTTCTTGATTTCCCACACCCAGGTTGCAGGCTTAGATCCTGCACAGGACTGACTGGGAAGAACCAGGTGAAATCTATATGACCTGCAGCGTTGCTGGAGGCTCAGATCTTCCTACCTTAAGGATGTTGGCACAGGCCTGAGTCAAGCCTGTGCTTATGGTACCCACTGGGATAACTACCACCTGAGTGGATTTCTTCAACCCTAATTGCAGTTCAGCTTTTCTCCCTCATAGCCACTTTTCCATGTTGCCAGAGTCCTGGATTCCTGAATTTCTGATTCATGGCCAGGCCCATCTAACTCAGGACTTAGCATTATCTCTCATATAGTCTGCGTTGAGTCTCACAGTTGGGTTTCCTTCTTCTAGTTCCTTCCCTCTCCAATTTGTCTTCTGGTTACCAGATTCATCTTTTTGAATCATAGCTCTAATCCAGCCTTGCTCTAGCCCCAACACCTCTAATAGCTCCCTATTTATAGAGCAGTGATTTTCAGTCTGAACAGCAGCGCCTTAGGGGTTCACAGAGATGGGAGTGGATGTGTGGTCTGGGAGGTGTGCTTCCCCCTTGTCCCATATGATTATCTCTGTGCTTATGGCTGTTTTACATATCAGTCCCTGGTGTATCATTATGGGCTTTATAGAACTGAAATTCATTATTTCCTAGAGAATGGAGCAACCAGAAAGCAAGGCCCTTCAAAAATCTAAGTTTCTAAGTTCAATTACATTTTAGACTATCTTATCCACTGATCTCTTTTCTATATTCCCTTGCTATAGTTAAAAGGAGTTGTTCTTTATTTTTTTATTTTTTTTTGCATTCTGTTTATTGCATTGTAAATTAATTCCTTTCACTTCTAAGAATGGGCTTTAGAATCAGACAGATATATGCTAAAATCTTTGGATTTACAATGTGAAATTAAACAAGTTACTTAATATCTTTATGCCTTTATGTATATACCTTTATACAGTTTTCTGATCTGTAAATGGGAAGGAGTATTAGCGCTCCTCTCATAGAACTGTTTAAAAGGTCGACACTGTATACAAAATTAGCACAGTGCCCAGCTTGTAGCAAGCAATAAATTACTGCTATAAATATTATTATGCAACATATTATTTTCATTACTTTGAATTAAATCCAAGGGTATCAATAATATAAAAAGCAACTCTAAGTTTGCTTAATAGTAAATCTCAGTATAAGGCTGCTTTAGATTTGAATCAAAAGCTGGGTTAAATCATCTATATCACCCAGTTGATTTTGATTTTTTTTCATGGCAAAAACCACTGAAAATATTGACTAATATAAGGAGATGAAAGAACAAACTTAAAAGTAGCTGTTCTTAATACTTCATGCATTTGCTCATGTTATATCCTTCACTCAAATTGCCTCCCATCCCCAAATTCCAAATCCTACTCATTTTTTAAGGATCAAATGGTCCCTTCTCCAGGAACTGTTTCTGGAGCTCCTTCAGTTGAATTGAAGATTCAATTGGAATCTTCTCTCCTTCCTCTAGATTCTGAGGACACTGTTATCTGCCTCAATTACGGTTTTTAGTGTTAGCTGCTCAGTCATGTTCAACTCTTTGTGACTCCATGGACTGTAGACAGCCAGACTCCTCTATCCATGGAATTCTCTAGGCAAGAATACTGGAGAGGGTAGCCACTCTCTTCTCCAGGGGATCTATCTGACCCAGGGATGAAACTCAGGTCTCCTGCATTGCAGGCAGATTCTTTACTGTCTGAGCCACCAGGGAAGCCCATTATGGTTTTTAAACTTCTATGTTATTTCTTGGTAACATGCATGAATACATTCCTCCAACTTGTGGTACCAAGAGACTCACATGTCCTTCAACCACAGATGTTCATGAAGCACTGTTATGAGCCAAACACAATTCTAGGTGCTGATAAACTAGCAGGAAGCAAAACAAAGCCCCTGCCTTTGTAGAACTTACATTCTGATAGGGGTAAGAGGTAACAAACTGGTAAGTATGTAATGTCAGATGGTGATTAGTTCTATGGATAAAGTCAGAGAAGAATGGGAAGCAAGAAATTCTGGAGGTGGGGAGTGTTCTAAGGTCATGAGGGAGCACCTTCTGGGGAAGAGCATGTCAGGCATAGGGATGAGCACGTGCAAAAGGCCTGAGGCAAAGCATGCTTGAGGAACAGCAAAGAGGCCAGCCTGCCTGGTGCTGAGTGACCAGAGAAGGGCTGACAAGAAATGAGGTCAGGGAGAGGAAAATGTAAGAGGGATGCTAAAGACTAGCAGAAGGATGCTGGTTTTTACTCTTTCGTTTATCCAACTAATTGCTGAGCACCCGCCATGTTTATATGGGCAGAAAGTCTGTCTCACCGTTGAGGGCTCGCTTCTACTCAAAATTGTTTAACAGCTGAGGGCTTAGCTCTGCTTGCCAGTGCCAGGAGGAGAGGTCACTTGGTCAGTCCCGCACCACTGTGGTTTGGTTGTTCCCACACAGGGTCATGATGGGACTCTTGTACCAGGCAGCCTGATGGATGCTCTTGCACTGTTGTGGCCATGCCTCCACTGGTCCAAATCCCTGCTCAGGCCATATGTGTGCCTGCTAAGTCGCTCCAGTCATGTCCAACTCTGTGCATGACTGAAGTGACTTAGTACTCAGGCCATGTGTATGCTAAGTTTCTTCAGTTGTGTCCCACTCTTTGCAACCCCATGGGTTGTAGCCTGCCAAAGTCCTCTGTGGAATTTTCCAGGCAAGAATACAGGAGTGGGTTGCCATCCCTCCCCCGAGGATCTTTCTGACCCAGGAATCTTATGTCTCCTGCGTTGGCAGCTGGGTTCTTTACCACTAGCGCCACCTGGGAAGCACTCAGGCCATAGCGGGACCCTAGGCTTGAGCTGAAATATCACAGGTCTCAAATGTCACAAACACATGTTCAGCCATTGTTAGTAAAGCTTGACCACCTTGGCAAAGGGATGGGCTTGGAGAAGCCTCCTACCATGACCACAAACTGGCCTGGCCCATACCTCACTCCCCATACTAATGTCTAGGCATCAACTCAGCAGAACTTGCCTCCAGCAGAGTGACCCCCAGCACCTTCAGGAGTTAAACTGGACTAAACTTGTTCTGTAGGAATGCACAAAGCCATGGACAGTGAGCCTCATCTCAGGGTGACGTCACCTCTGACAGAGGAGGAGCCTGGCACACTATTTAGATTCTGTTCATCAAGCATCTCAGGCTTATTTCTTTCACCTGAGGGAGATGAACTGGCAGGAGGAATCTGCCTGATTTACTCGAATAACCTTCGCAGAACCCAGTTCAGTAAACGGCTCTCAGAAAGCATTTTGGGGGAATGAAATCTGATCCACTTTAAACGACCAAATCAATCTTTCATTTGTTGTGAAGTGTTTTCAAATGGGTGACCGGTGAGATAATGATTTTCCTATTCCTCTCCAAGCAGCTGATATTTGTGGACTGATAGGCATACAGTAGTGTTTTCAAATTTTATACACACAGCCTCTGCTAGACCTGATGCTCTTGTGTTTTTGTTACCTGATCAAGAGACAACCTTGATTTCAGAGATATGTGTCAATACATGGTATCTGTTTTTCTCTTTCTGACTTATTTCACTGTGTATGACAGTCTCTAGGTCCATATGCAGGTGGATTCTAGAAAAATGATACTGATGAACCTTTTTGCAAGGCAGAAATAGAGACACAGGCATAGAGAACACATGTATGAACACCAAGTGGGGAAAGTAGAGGGTGGGATGAATTGAGAGATTGGGACTGACACATATATGCAACTATATATAAACCAGATAACAAATGAGAACCCACTGTTTAGCACAGGGACCTCTACTCAACACTCTGTGGTAACCTGCATGGGAAAAAAAATCCCCAAAAGAGGGATATATGTATATGTTTACGTGATTCACTTCAGTTAGCAGAAACTAATATAACTTTAAAAAAAATTATTTATTATTATTATTTTTTTCTTTACAATATTGTATTGGTTCAGGATTGGGAACATGTGCACACCCGTGGCAGAGTCATGTTGATGTATGGCAAAACCAATAACATAACACTGCGAATCAACTATACTTCAATTATTATTTTTTTTAAGTGACAGCCTTGGAAGTTGGCCAGGAAGCAAGGAATGGGGAAGGAGACCAAAGGGAGGTATCCATTTGCAATTGGTGAAAGGCAAAGAGTGAGAGAGAAGCCCCTTAAGGGCAGGGGAGCCACCTCCCTGAAAAGGCTCTCACCAAGAACCAGAACACAAACAGCCAGAGACCCGGGGACAGGGCTGACAGAGGGGCTGGGAAAGCCATGTCTTAGAGTCTCAGCCGCACCGCTTCACATCTTGATTTCACCTGGCTGGGAAGTCCAAGTACCTGCTGTCTTTACTCCTCGCTGCAGAGAGCCAGGGCAAACTGGCCTCCAAAGACTCCAAACAGACCAGATCACAGAGGAGACAGAAAACATTCACTTCCACAGCCCTCCAGGGACTGCCATCATTCCTTTTAGAGAGGGCTGAAAACCTGGATTTATCTACTGAGCAATTTTCTCTTTAAGCTGTCCCCTGGCACTCCATTAATTAGCGAGTCTCTTATTTAAACCCGCTGGCTCTTCGTCCTCCTGCCTGTGTTCCTGCAGTGAAGTCTTAATGCTGAACTGGGTGCCGCTTGGCAGTTTCCATGACTACCAGCTACCATAGCTCAGGTGAAAGTTTGTGCTCTCACTCTAGGCTCTGGGCGAGAGAAGCAGGGTGATGAGACAGACAAGCTCTTATTCAAACACAAATACCCTCAACAATAGCTCCACAAATTACTGGGTGAAGGAAACTGATTTGCACAACTGCTTTTTGAGTTAGGTCTGGCACAATCGCCTCCCCCACGCCCCTCTTAGACTCATGTTTCCATAAATCATTTAAAGAGTATTTTCCATTTACCCCTTCATCTTAACTCTCTTCTTTTAATGTCAGCTTCTGGTAAAGAAATCAGAATTATGATCTGCTAATCTCCCTGATGTTCTATTAATTTAAAATTAATCACCTTTTCTAATTAGTGATTTTTTTTTTTTTTTTACTATAAATCCCTTCCTCCCAATACCCACCTGATACACACACACATACACAAGCAACTCCAAGACTGGCCTAGATTATTAGGCTATAGTGAAACCCTTGTTCCTACCCTTGATCACATCAAATCACTTGGTTCCTAGGACAATTGTCAAGCAGAGCTCACACAAAGGCCCTGAGCATGTGATTCTATGCTAACTTCCAAAGCGAGTGCTGGCCCAGAATCTGACGACGATTTTTGTCCTCCCTGACTACTGCAAGGAAGGTTCTCTTTTGTCTTTTTCTGAAGTGCTGCTGCTGAAGCTGAAGACCCCACAGCATAGACTCTGTAACACAGACAGATGAGTAACTGTGTACACTTCTCCACTGGGCTCATAAACCTCACTCAGCAGTCACATCTATGACTCACATCAGTGAAAGTGGGGCTATATGGGAAGTGAACACCTGCTAGGAAAACAACCAGCACTGCCCAGTCACTCCGACATCATGCTCAGATTGCTTCCTCCCTCAGCTGAGTCACTGGGGGAGAAGGTGCGGTCTCTGAATTGGCATTGAGGGTATGATTTCAGGGTCAGACTCTTCAATCTGTCCCTGAAGAGTGGAAAGCCTGGTGTCCAAAGGACAACGTACAGACACCCATACTGTCTACCCTCTATCATCCTCACATTTAATCCAGTCTGCTCTTTCAATGCTATTTCTGGATGACTATGCGTAAGTGACAAGGAGATAGTGTTAGTGGTAGGACCACTGCAGTGTCACCGTAGTAAGCGTAACATCCACCCAGGCAGGAAGATGTCATATGTGGTTAGTGTGACCTTTGGCCACCGCTGACACTTTGGGACTCATCATCAGACCTAAGGGATCAGGCTTTCAGAATGCAGTATATGTGGCTTCGACCGAGTCTTTTTAGTGCTTGTTAGTTGCTAAGGGATGTGATGTATTGCTTTTGTCTAAGTGAGTCTAGGGCTGACTTACCCATCAGGCACAATATACAGAGTACCCAGGGCCCATGATACTTCTAGGAGCCTGTGAAAATGCTCTAATTTCTTTTAAAGTTAGAAGAAAAAAAGAAATCTTAATCAGCTTGGATTATGTTCATCTTTAACCCAATGTAAACATATCACTAAATGTTTTATGGAAGAAGGGGGCCATGAAGGCAAATACTCTTGAGCCCCAAGAGTCATAATGCAGCCCCCAAGTCTGCCACTTCTAGGGAGGAGAGTTTTTGAACAACAAATCACACTAACGACACAGCATGCAACAGTGGTTTATAGAACCAGCAGTTAGCGCTGAGTATAAAGCTGTTTGTCTTTGTGAACTGTGTACAGAGTGAGTGATTGTGTGTGTGTGTATGTGTACGTGTGAAATTTGCTGAAGATCTATGAATGAAGATCTATGAAGCTGCATTTCCACATCTCTGCCCTTGGTCCAGTAGCTTGCTTCTAAGATTTTTCTGAAAATTTAAGAACTGTCCCTTACTTCCTAGGACATTCAAGAAATGAAGTTGGTCATTGCTCATTATGAAACAGTTCATGTCCCCAGCTCCTTGGGAAGGCTGGAAGGATGCTTCTGAATGCCGGCTATTTTAGCTGAGAACGTTAATCATGCTGATTCTGCTGTCAGCTGAGGTTACACCATCTGATCTTCCATTTCCCTTGTCATAATCATTTATGCTCTACCCCCTGACATGACACATAAGTCCTTTTTTATTATATTACATATTAAACACACCAGAACACACTAAAACCCTTTGTAACCGAGTAAAATATAAAGTGGGTCCATCTTGATCTTCTCTGAAAAGCATTGAAATACTGAAGCACCTAAAGGCCCAGAAGAAGGAACTTCTGCTGCAGGACAATGAGAAGGTACGAATGCCACAAAGGTCATAATAAGGCTGCAAGGAATTTAAAGGATTCCTTTTTAAATTTTTTTGCAAAAGGAAGGTCTGGAAGATTGGTTCCATTCAGTACATGGAAAAAAGGAAAACGATTTCACTGAAAATTTCCATGTGCCAGGTCCTATTCTGGGTTTTCTACCAGATTATCTTCTTTGAGCCTCATAATATCCCTGTTATCTTTGACAGGTAGAGAAATCATCTTTTGAAGAGTTAACTGACTTGTCCTAAGTCACAGAGCTATTAATAGATAGAAATGTTTAGATCCAGGTGCATGTGTGACCTGGGCCCATGGTCCTCTGTCCACACTGTGGATCAGTGAACTTTTTCTGGGCCTGATATCAACTACCCAACATTGCTGGTATAGAAGGAAAGCCATCAGAGACAATATGTGAATGAATGGGCACCAGTGGGTTTGCATCAACATAAGAGGTTATTTACAAAAACAAGAAGCAGCTGGATTTGACCCATGGGCTATAGTTTGCCAACCTCTGCTTTACACCATGTACCAGGTCTTAACCCTGGCTGCCACTGGAATTGTTGGGAAGCTTTAAAAACTCTTGATATGCAGGACTCATTCTATAACAATTAAATGAGAATCGTTTGTAAAGAAAGCTTCCCAAGTAATTCCTATGAGGAATCACAGTTGAGAACCCTGATCTACAGCTTGTTCACCAATAAAGGCAGATAAGTTATGACACTAAAAACAAGCTGAAATTTACAGATGATCCCCTTCATCTATCCAAATCTAGTTTTTCCTTCAGGAGCCAACCCAAATCCTACCCCCGCAATTATGTCCTTCCTGTCTTGATCAGAAAAATTGAGCCCTCTCTCATCTGAATTCCTAGAAGAGTGTGTTACAGAATTAGTCCCAATGCAACATATTTTGTATTAGTCTCAAGGTCTATATATTCAAAGCTATGGTTTTTCCAGGTAGTTATGTATACATTTGAGAGTTGGACCATAAAAAAAGCTGAGTGCCAAAGAATTGATGCTTTTGAACTGTGGTGTTGGAGAAGACTCTTGAGAGTCCCTTGGACAGCAAGGAGATTAAATCAGTTAATCCTAAATGAAATTAACCCTGAATGTTCACTGGAAGGACTGATGCTGAAGCTCCAATACTTTTGCCACCTGATGTGATGAGCTGACTCATTTGAAAAGACCCTGATGCTGGGAAAGATTGAAGGCAGGAGGAGAAGGGGACGACAGAGAATGAGATGGTTGGATGGAATCATCGATTCAATGGACATGAGTTTGAGAAAATTCAGGGAGATAGTGAAGGACAGGGAAGTCTGGCATGCTGCAGTCCATGAGGTCACAAAGAGTCAGATGCAACTGAGCAACTGAACAACAATAGTCATTCAATTTTCTACTACTAAACTTCCATGTGGGTAAACACTGTCTTCCCATACATCCTGTACATTGTGGGTTTATGGCTGGAGCCATATTTAGCACAGGACCAACTACAAACTTGGCACTGGTCGACACAAGAAATTTTCTTAAGGGAGACAGAAATCAAACTTAGGGGACCTGAAAACAGACTTGAATATAGTGTGGTAGAATTTAGTAATTTTCTAGATCTTCCCTCTTCACCCCAAATCTACTTCTTCAATCTTTTCCACTTTAGTTACAGATCTTGGAATTGAGCTTAACCTTTCTCTTTTCTCTTAAATCAACATCAAACTTAGATAGCATAAACTGGTAGTTCTATCTTTAGCATAGGCCCAAAGTCTGATCTCTACTCACCATCTGCTCTGCTGCTATCCACGTCCAAGTCACCATCTCTCACTTGAATTTTCACCAAACCCTATTGTCTCCCTGATGTTGCCCCAAGCTCCTTCTCTGCCTAATCTCAACACAGCATCCAGAGATGCTATTTGAAAAGTTTATCTGCTTCAAAGAGCCCAGTGGCTTTTCATTTCACTCAAAGTAAAAACCAAAGCCCCAACAATGCATGCCATTATTTTTCTGAACTCATGTCCTGCTACTCTCTCCATTGCTCACTCAATCTCAGCTCTTCTAGTCTCTTTGCTAAACCTTGAGTAAACCAGGCCTGTGCCCATCTCTTACACATGCTGTTTCTTTTCGTCTAACCTCTAATCCCCTTGACATCTACACAGTCATCTCTCAATTACTTCAGGGTCACCCAGTGAGGCCTTCATGATCACACAGACTTTGAATCTCCTTTTCTTTTCTGATACACTCTGTTTCTCTCTCTTGCTTTGTAGCTCTCTATAAAGCTTCTCACCTTCTATTGAAAACTTACTCTTTAATTTACTCATTTGCTTTATTTATTGACTCTCTCCCCTAACTAGACTATAACCCCAGGAAGGCAGGATCTCTGCCTCTTCTGTCTACCTGTATCTCTGAAAGTGAAAGTGAAGTCACTCAGTCGTGTCCAACTCTTTGTGACTCAATGGATTGTAGTCTACCACTCTCCTCCATCCATGGAATTTTCCAGGCAAGAGTCCTGGAGTGGATTGCCATTTCCTTCTCCAGAGGATTTTCCCTTCCCAGGGATCAAACCTGGGTCTCCTGCATTGTAGGCAGACACTTTACTGTCTTAGCTACCAGGGAAGTCCTACCTGTATCTCTAGTGCCTAAAATAATGCCTAGCACATGTGTCATTGAGCAAAGGATAGACTGTCAGCCTGGTAGGCAGCTTCCTGAGAACACACATGTTGGTATGGTGGGTATCAGTGGTTTTGGTACATTAAGCACCATTTTGCCTCTCTTAGGGTAATATGAGCCTTCCATTCTCTAAGATATCATGTTAACTGAGTGGCGCCAATTCCCCACCCACCCCAGCTCAAAGGTAGGTGTGTGATTCTGGCCTTGAGTGCTCCTTGCCTGTAGTTACTGGAGTTTTTGGTTTACTGTTGAGCATGTCTAACTAAGGCCAGTCCAAATACTGTTGTGACTTCTTTGCTGAGAGATGGGGGAAGATCATTTTTCTGCTGAAGTTGCTATTTTGGTAGATTAAGGACCTGAGGCTATTTTTCACCACATGGCAAGAGCCTATTGAAAAAATGGAGAGAGAAATGAACTTTGACATGACTGTTTGAACTTTGGACACACACATTCCTAAAACTAAATTTGCACTGGGTTTTTCAGCTGTATGATGAAATACATTTCTGTTATTATTTAAGTCTGGGTTTCTATCACTTGACACTAAAAAGCTCCTGAAAAATAAATCTAGTAGGAAAAGACTCAATCTCACTGCTAAAAACATTTTTTAAAAACTTTTTCAAAGACTGATTACTTGGAGAACACTGAGGCAATTCAATGAAGACAGAATACTTATGGAATTTATGAAATGATAATATAGAGTCTTTTTTATTGTTTGGTAAGAATGGTATCTCTAATTTTTTCAGTTAACTAGTGAACATATTTAGCATGTTTAATTTTGTATTGAGCTTTAAGTTCATAAATTAATGTAAGATATAGGTTCAATTTTGGAGCCCAATTAAGTGAGGAAAGATATAAAGGGCCTCCTTATTTTAGGGTGACTGCAAAAAATGGCAGAAAGGCCTTCTTCAGTACATCGCTCATCATGTATCTCCCTTGCAAAGTGCTGGCCAGATGGTTGATAATCAGGGAACTTTTACTGAGTATGTCAAAGAACAACTGAATTATTGAGAATGTGAACTGTTCTCGGCATTTTTGATAAGTGCTCCTTCCCAGAAAAATGCTCACCAATGCACTAAAACACACAAATACACAAATTTGTGTAAATATATGGGTTTTGTGAAGTGCTCATAAACATGTAAAGTATATATCCGGGGATCATAGGTTCATAACTGCTTTGAATGATCCCAATGTTCCCTTGTAGCTCAGCTGGTAAAGAATCTGCCTGCAGTGCAGGAGACCTTGGTTCGATCACTGGGTTGGGAAGATCCCTCAAAGAAGGGAAACGCTACCCACTCCAGTATTCTGGCCTGGAGAATTCCATGGACTGTATAGTCCAAGGGTCGCAAAGAGTCGGACATGACTAAGAGACTTTCACTTTCATAATGTAATATATAGCCTAGCCAGTATTTCCTTATAGAATTTTCTTTTTAAAAAAAGTGATAAACAATTAAACATGGACTATTGAGGGAGATTATTGAATTGGCATTTTAGTGGCTAAGTGGCTTCGGAGTTACAAATGGATTACCTTTGCCAATAAATGCATGCCTGACCTCAGGTAACTTAGTTGACCTCTTCAAGCCTCAGTACCCAAATATGTAAGATAAAAATAATAATCTCATCTCTCTCATATCTTTGGGTGGTGACTAAATTAAATACTACATGTATAGCAAATAGCACAGCTCCTGCTCTCTAGTAAGCATCCAATAAATGTTAGCTGCTCCTGATGTTCAAACCATTGATGAAAGGTAAGTAGACCTCTGTCTATTTTAAGCATAACTAGGGAAAGTTCTCTCTATTTTAAGTAGAGAGAACTCATTTTGTCTACCATAGCTCAGATGGGAAATTTGCCAACCAAACGAGGTGTAACTATGGGATCTTTCACAGCTCCTTTGGGTTCTATCATTTGTAATATAAAGTTATACTTTCTATATATAATAAAATGCTGATTTCTATTGCTTACAGGAAAAAAAAAAAAAACAAGATCTTTACACAAATAGGGACCCTTGGACCAGCCAATGGTTAAAAGCTAAAAGTCAAGTCAGTTTAAAGATGATCCAGTAACATATGGAACACTTGGCTACAGTTACCATCTATCCAATTCCTAGGCTTTCTCTTTAGTGACTGTTGGGAGATTCATCTGACAATAAAACTGGTCATATTAATTGTTCAGATCACAGAAACTTCTTCATATGGTTGGTTAATTTTCTAATCAAAAAGGCTGTCTTTACACCATTAAAAAAAGTATTTAAAAATTTATGGAAAATAGAATGAGGTAACTTCAACTTGTTATTAGCCAACTACCAAGCAGCATCAATGTTTCGCTCTGTTCTTCCCCTTTTCTCCACTACTGATTCATTCAACAATATTTGTAGAGGATCTGTTCTGTGCTGGGTGTTGTTTCAAGCTTGAAAGGCTAATAAAGATCTGCCCCTGGGACCAAAGAGGGCAGGTGGACTCTGTACTTTTTTCCTTCTATAATTCCTTAAGTATTTGAAGATTCTGTTATGTGGAGAGTGACTGAAAGTAAAGAACATAAGTCCCTATGTCAAGGCTTAATGCTGAAGCTGAGTGAAGATGAGCCACTCCTTACTTGGTCCATCTTAAGTGATCTTGCCTGGACTTAAGGCTCTTAAATTCAAACATCTTCTGAAGCCATAGAGGTAGCCTTGCATGAAGGTGATTGGGTTTAGGAAAATAGGATGAGTTGCATGTGAAGAGTCATGAGCATCCTCTAGGCACATTCAGATTCTGCTTTACAAAACACAGTCCTTGCCAAAGCACCCTCATCTATCAGCCATTGCTCTTAATGAAACCTCAAGAGGAAAGGAATTAAACCAGGCATTGGCAAGCTTTTCCTGTCAAGAGTAAGACAGTAAATATTTTCAGCTTTGCAGGCCATCCAGTCTCTGTCTCATCTCTGCCACTGGAACATGAAAGCAGTCACTGTTGTTTTCCTTGTTTAGTTGCTCAGTCGTGTCCGACTCTTTGTGACTCCATGGAGTGTAGTCGACCAGGCTTCTCTGTCCATGGGATTTCCCAGGCAAGAATACTGGAATGGTTTGCCCCTTCTTTCTCCAGAGGATCTTCCTGACTCAGAGATCGAACCCACAACTCCTGAATTGGCAGGCAGATTACTTACCATGAGCCACCTGGAAAGCCTGAAAGCAGTCACATGCATGTACAAACAAATGAGCATGGCTGTGTTCCAGCTGGATCTAGCCTCTTAGGTATAAATAGTCACTCCTAGGGTAAATTGGACTTCCCTGGTGGCTCAGACGGTAAAGCGTCTGTCTACAATGCAGGAGACCTGGGTTCGAGCCCTGGGTTGGGGAGATCCCCTGGAGAAGGAAATGACAATCCACCCCAGGACTATTGCCTGGAAAATCCCATGGACAGAGGAGCCTGGTAGGCTACAGTCCATGGGGTCGCAAAGAATTGGACACTACTGAGCGACTTCACTACTACTAGGGTAAATCATGTCTAACTACCTCCTCTCTTGGCCAGAGAGAAGTGGTCATCTCTTCACAGCCCCAGAACTAGCAGGGCACAGAACAAGGCAAAGACTCAGGAAATGTTGGTAAACCCAATGACTTCAGGAGGTAGATTCCTGATGATCCAGTCAATGTTCCAGAAAGGACTGAAGATGAAAGCCTCAAACTTGGACAAAACCTTCTCTCCAAGCAGAGTCCAGGTTGAACTAGATGAACTGTAAAGTTCTAAGCTGGGAAAACTTGAGGACAAGACAGAAGGCAGAAAACAGTATCTCCTGAATGTGTAAGCTGGTAAAACTTGAAGACAAGACAGAAGGCAGAAAACAATGCCTTCTGAATGTGTCCTCTCTCTCAGCTCCCAACTGCAGGTCAGGAGTCTCCAAGGACTTGTGTTGGCCACCACATAGAAGATGAGTCCTTTCTCTGATGTAGGATGGTCTTTCTGAGGCTAGAACAGGATTCTGCTTCTTTCTGAAGCCTTCATCAAGCCACCTTGGCTAGAAAGTTCTGCCCCACGCCCAGTGCAATAGTTTAAACTGTTTAAACTGTAAGCTGCTCTATAAATGAGATGGAAAGTGATTCCCTGAGCAAAACACCCCTCCCTACTTCCAGCTTCTGTCAAATAAATTGTGCAGCTGCTCCACCAACCAGGTGAGTTTCTAAAACTACATATCTACAGCACAGCCTGATTGTTTAGAGAGCTTAGGTTTGCACAGAATAAACTTCTGTTTAGAGAGTTTAGGTTTGCACAGAATAAAGAGAAAATGCCTCATCAGGTCCTTTTTTGGAAGAAAAAAGAAGAAATAAAAAGCCAAATGGAAAAGCCCTATACTCCTCTGATTCCTGAAGCCAAATACCAAAAGGTAATTTATATCCAGTGTCACTACAGATACATAAGCCTGAGTCTGTTTCACAATGACTAAAAGCAGAGAAGGTGGCCTAAGTGCTTTTGGTACTTTATACTTCCTCTTTATTTCCTTACCTTGACACTCATGAAAAATAAAATATCTCTGAATAAGTACAGCCTAGCCTGTCAGTTTGGCCGAGGTCTTTTCAAAGCTTATAGAAAGAACAGGAAGAAGGATCAAGAAGGAAATGAACACTGAGATCTGAAAATACATTATTTTATCCACTGTGTTGTCTGAGTCTTACAGTCAATAGGTCAAAGGGTTGGGTGAGGGTCTTCCTATTTCAGAAATGGATTTTTTTTCTAAAATAAATATGACAGAATAAGAGGCTGTGGTCATACTACCTGACTTCAAACCAGCTCTGCGCCCATATCTTTGGACAAGTTGACTTATTTGCTCTATATCTCACTTTCCTTATCTGCAGAATAGAGGCAACAATAAAGCATTTCTCATAGAATCAGTTTGTGGATTGACAATACAATTCAGCAATAACAGAGCCTGGCATGCATAGTAAGTTCTTGATAAATGTTGGCCAAGGTCCCTTGGCCAGAGTTCTGTTGGTGAATAAGATGAATAACAGTATCAAGAGAATTTTCTTATTTTACATTTTGCTCTCCTACTTCTGAAGACAAAAATCTTTCAAAGTTAAATATTTCGGTCTATGAATACATACAAAATTTATTTATTTATTTTTTCCTTTTGGTCAATGAATAAGAAAACCCAGAAAAAATCAATCTATATCCTCTTTCAAATTCCCATGATGATATCAGGGTCAGAAATGTCATATTTCAACAGGATAGCTCAGATGGGAAATGACAGTTTGAATAAAAACTTCCACTAGGAAAACTGCCCTCTGACTCCTGGTTCCTAAAACACAAGCAGGATAAGTCAGGTGGTGACTGCCTCCTAACAAATATAAATGACACAGTTGTTTACTTGGTGCAATTTTAATTCAGCCTTAAAGCTCTCTACAGTCAATTTTGGTAACTGATCTCCTCTAATGGAAGATTAAGTGCCTTGAGGCAAAGAAAAATAATTGTTTTGACATTATGAGATCAATAAGTCCTGGAAACCATTAAATTGTATAGCGAAGGCCCTGAGCATATTTAAAAGTACAGTTTTAGATTTCAGTACAAAGACTATAGGGCTTCCCAGGTAAAGAACCTGCCTGCCAATTCAGGAGACAAGAAAAAGACACACAAGTTCTATCCTTGAATCGGGAAGATCCCCTGGAGGAGGGCATGGCAACCCACTCCAGTATTCCTTCCTGAAGAATCCCATGGGCAGAGGAGCCTGGGGGGCCAAAGTCCATAGGATCCCAAAGCGTTAGACATGACTGAAGTGACTGAGCACGCATGCACAAAATATGTTGCTTGATTTAAGACATAAGAAAGAAGTTAATATGAGCAAGTGATAGATCCCAAGTGAGATTTTATTTTATTCTTTTGTCTTTCAGGTTTTAGTTCAGTTCAGTCGCCCAGTCATGTCTGATTCTTTGCGACCCCATGGATTACAACACACCAGGCTTCCCTGTCCATCACCAACTTCTGGAGATTACCCAAACTCATGTCCATTGATTTGGTGATGCCATCCAGCCATCTCATTCTCTGTCATCTGCTTCTCCTCCCACCTTCATCTTTCCCAGCATCAGGGTCTTATCAAATGAGTCAATTCTTCACATCAGGTGACCAAAGTATTGGAGTTTCAGCTTCAGCATCAGTCCTTCCAATGAATATTTAGGACTGATTTCCTTTAGAATGGACAGATTGTATCTCCCTGCAGTTCAAGAGACTCTCAAGAGTCTTTTCCAACACCACAGTTCAAAAGCATCAATTCTTTCATGCTCAGCTTTCTTTATAGTCCAAATCTCATATCCATACATGACTACAGTTGGCAAAGTAATGTCTCTGCTTTTTTAATAAGCTGTCTAGGTTGGTCATAACTTTTCTTCCAAGAAGCAAGCTTTTAATTTCATGGCTGCAGTCACCATCTGCAGTGATTTTGGAGCCCCAAAAATAAAGTCAGTCACTGTTTCCCCATCTATTTGCTATGAAGTGATGGGATCAGATGCCATGATCTTAGTTTTCTGAATGTTGAGTTTTAAGCCAACTTTTTCACTATTCTCTTTTACTTTCATCAAGCGGCTCTTTAGTTCTTTTTTGCTTTCTGCCATAATGTGATGTCATCTGCATATCTGAGGTTATTGATATTTCTCCTGGAAATCTTGATTCCAGCTTGTGCTTCATCCAGTCCAGTGTTTCTCATGATGTACTCTGTATATAAATTAAATAAGCATGGTGACAATATATAGCCTTGATGTACTCCTTTCCTGATTTGGAATCCGTCTGATGTTCCATGTCTGGTTCTAACTGTTGCTTCCTGACCTGCATACAGATTTCTCAAGAGGCAGGTTAGGTGGTCTGGTATTCCCATTTCTTTAAGAATTTTCCACAGTTTGTTGTAATCCACACAGTCAAAGGCTTTGGCATAGTCAAGAAAGCAGAAATAGATGTTTTTCTGGAACTCTCTTGCTTTTTCGATGATCCAACAGATGTTGGCAATTTGATCTCTGGTTCCTCTACCTTTTCTAAATCCAGTCTAAAAATATAGAAGTTCATGGTTCACGTACTGCTGAAGCCTGGCTTGGAGAATTTTCAGTATTACTTTGCTAGTGTGTGAGATGAGTGCAATTGTGCGGTAGTTTGAGCATTTTTTGGCATGGCATTTCTTTAGGATTGGAATGAAAATTGACCTTTTCCAGTCCTATGGCCACGGCTGAGTTTCCAAATTTGCTGGCATATTGAGTGCAGCACTTTCACAGCATAGGATTTGAAGTAGCTCAACTGGAATCCCATCACCTCCACTAGCTTTGCTCATAGTGATGCTTCCTAAGGCCCACTTGACTTTGCATTCCAGGATGTCTGGCTCTAGGTGAGTGATCACACCATCGCGATTATCTGGGTTGTGAAGATCTTTTTTGTACAGTTCTTCTGTGTATTCTTGCCACCTCTTCTTAATATCTTCTGCTTCTGTTAGATCCATACCATTTCTGTCCTTTATTGTGCCCAACTTTGAAATGTTCCCTTTGTATCTCTAATTTTCTTGAAGTGATCTCTAGTCTTTCCCATTCTATTGTTTTCCTCTCTTTCTTTGCATTGATCACTGAGGAAGGCTTTCTTATCTCTCCTTACTCTTTCTTATCCCTTCTTTGGAACTCTGCATTCAAATGAGTATATCTTTCCTTTTCTCCTTTGCTTTCCATTTCTCTTTCACAGCTATTTGTAAGGCCTCCTCAGAGAATGATTTTGCATTTCTTTTCCTTGGGGATGGTCTTGATACCTGTCTCCTGTACAATGTCACAAACATCCGTCCATAGTTCATCAGGCACTCTATCTATCAGATCTAGGCCCTTAAGTCTATTTCTCACTTCCACTGTATAATCATAAGGGATTTGACTTAGGTCATACCTGAATGGTCTAGTGGTTTTCCCTACTTTCTTCAATTTCAGTTTGAATTTGGCAATAAGGAGTTCATGATCAGAGCCGCAGTCAGCTCCTGGTCTTGTTTTTGCTGACTGTATAGGGCTTCTCCATCTTTGGCTGCAAAGAATATAATCAGTCTGATTTCAGTGTTGACCATCTGGTGATGTCCATGTGCAGAGTCTTCTCTTGTGTTGTTGGAAGATGGTGTTTTCTATGGCCAGTGCATTCTCTTGGCAAAACTCTGTTAGCCTTTGCCCTGCTTCATTCCACATTCCAAGGCCAAATTTGCTTGTTACTCCAGGTGTTTCATGACTTCCTACTTTTGCATTCCAGTCCCCTATATTGAAAAAGATATCTTTTTTGTGTCTTAGTTCTAGAAGGTCTTGTAGGCCTTCATAGAACCTTTCAACATCAGCTTCCTCAGCATTACTGGTTGGGGCATAGACTTGGATTACTGTGATACTGAATGGTTTGCTTGGAAATGAACAGGATCATTCTGTCGTTTCTGAGATTGTATCCAGGTACTGCATTTCAGACTCATTTGTTGACTATGACTACTCCATTTCTTCTAAGGTATTCTTGCCCACAGTGGTAGATATAATGATCATCTGAGTTAAATTCACCCATTCCAGTCCATTTTAGTTCGCTGATTCCTAGAATGTCGACGTTCACTTTTGCCATCTCGTCTGACCACTTCCAATTTCCCTTGATTCATGGACCTGACATTCCAGGTTCCTATGCAATGTTGCTCTTTACAGCATTGGACCTTGCTCCTATCAGCAGTCACACCCACAACTGGGTATTGTTTTTGCTTTGGCTCCATCCCTTCATTCTTTCTGGAGTTATTTCTCCACTGATATCCAATAGCACATTGGGCACCTACCAACCTGGGGAGTTCCCCTTTCAGTATCCTACCATTTTGCCTTTTCATACTGTTCGTGGGGTTCTCAAGGCAAGAATTCTGAAGTGGTTTGCCATTCCCTTCTCCAGTAGATCATGTTTTCTCAGAACACTCTACCATGACCCGTCCCTCTTGGGTGGCCCTACAAGGCATGGCTCATTATTTCACTGAGTTAGACAAGACTGTGGTCCACATAATCAGATTGGTTACTTTTCTCTGTTTGTGGTTTTCAGTTTGTCTGCCCTCCGCTGGAGAAAGCTAAGAGGCTGATGAAAGCTTCCTGATGGGAGAGACTGACCGAGGGGGAAACTGGGTCTTGTTCTGATGGGCGGGGCCATGTTCACTTCAGTTCAGTTCAGTCGCTCATTCGTGTTCGACTCTTTGTGACACCATGAATCACAGCACCCCAGCCTCCCTGTCCATCACCATCTCCCAGAGTTCATTCAGACTCATATCCATTGAATCAGTGATTCCATCCAGCCATCTTATCCTCTGTCGTCCCCTTTTCCTCCTGCCCCCATCCCTCCCAGCATCAGAGTCTTTTCCAATGAGTCAACTCTTTGCATGAGGTGGCCAAAGTACTGGAGTTTCACCTTTAGTATCATTCCTTCCAAAGAAATCCCAGGGCTGATCTCCTTCATAATGGACTGGTTGGATCTCTTTGCAGTCCAAGGGACTCTCAAGAGTCTTCTCCAACACCACAGTTCAAAAGCATCAGTTCTTTGGTGCTCAGCTTTCCTCACAGTCGAACTCTCACATCCATACATGACCACTGGAAAAAACCATAGCCTTGACTAGACAGACCTTTGTTGGCAAAGTAATGTTTCTGCTTTTCAATATGCTATTTAGGTTGGTCATAACTTTTCTTCTAAAGAGTAAGCCTCTTTTAATTTCATGGGTGCAATCACCATCTGCAGTGATTTTGGAGCCCACAAAATAAAGTCTGACACTGTTTCCACTGTTTCCCCATCTATTTCCCATGAAGTGATAGGACCAGATGCCATGATCTTCGTTTTCTGAATGTTGAGCTTTAAGCCAACTTTTTCACTCTCCTCTTTCACTTTCATCAAGAGGCTTTTTAGTTCCTCTTCACTTTCTGCCATAAGGGTGGTGTCATCTGCATATCTGAGGTGATTGATATTTCTCCCGGCAATCCTGATTCCAGCTTGTGTTTCTTCCAGTCCAGCGTTTTTCAGGATGTACTCTGCATAGAAGTTAAGTGAGCAGGGTGGCCATATACAGCCTTGACGCACTCCTTTTCCTATTTGGAACCAGTCTGTTGTTCCATGTCCAGTTCTAACTGTTGCTTCCTGACCTGCATATAGGTTTCTCAAGAGGCAAATCAGGTGGTCTGGTATTCCCATCTCTCTCAGAATTTTCCACAGTTTATTGTGATCCACACAGTCAAAGGTGATGGCATAGTCAATAAAGCACAAATAGATGTTTTTCTGGAACTCTCTTGCTTTTTCCATGATCCAGCAGATGTTGGCAATTTAATCTCTGGTTCCTCTGCCTTTTCTAAAACCAGCTTGAACATCAGGAAGTTCACGGTTCACATATTGTTGAAGCTTGTCTTGGAGAATTTTGAGCATTACTTTGCTAGCGTGTGAGATGAGTGCAATTGTGTGGTAGTTTGAGCATTCTTAGGCATTGCCTTTTTTTGCGATTGGAATGAAAACTCACCTTTTCCAGTCCTATCGCCACTGCTGAGTTTTCCAAATGTGCTGGCATATTGAGTGCAGCACTTTCACAGCATCATCTT
Organism: Ovis canadensis; assembly: GCF_042477335.2. Classification (NCBI taxonomy): domain Eukaryota; kingdom Metazoa; phylum Chordata; class Mammalia; order Artiodactyla; family Bovidae; genus Ovis; species Ovis canadensis. The sequence continues at coordinate 86,440,193 of NC_091248.1, forward strand.
TCAGGATTTGAAAGAGCTCAACTGGAATTCCATCACCTCCACTAGCTTTGTTCATAGTGACGCTTTCTAAGGCCCACTTGACTTCACATTCCAGGATGTCTGGCTCTAGGTGAGTGATCACACCATCGTGATTATCTGGGTCGTGAAGATCTTTTTTATACAGTTCTTCTGTGTATTCTTGCCACCTCTTCTTAATATCTTCTGCTTCTGTTAGATCCACACCATTTCTGTCCTTTATCGAGCCCATCTTTGCATGAAATGTTCCCTTGGTATCTCTACTTTTCTTGAAGAGATCTCTAGTCTTTCCCATTCTGTTGTTTTCCTCTATTTCCTTGCATTGATCACTGAGGAAGGCTTTTTTTAATCTCTTCTTGCTATTCTTGGAACTCTGCATTCAGATGCTTATATCTTTCCTTTTCTCCTTTGCTTTTTGCTTCTCTTCTTTTCACAGCTATTTGTAAGGTTTCCCCAGGCCGCCATTTTGGTTTTTTTGCATTTCTTTTCCTTGTTCAGTGAATCTTTAATCCAATTTTCTGTTGAAGGGCAGGGCTGTGTTTCCTCCCTGTTATCTGATCTGAGGGCAAACTAGAATGAAGATAAAGGTGACCTCCTTCCAAAGTCCTATGCATGTACTTCTACACTCAGGGCCCCAACCCTGCAGCAGGCCACTGCTGACCCATGCCTCCACTGCAGACTCCTGGACACTCCTGGGCAAGACTGGGTCAGTCTCTTATGGGGTCACTGCTCCTTTCTCCTGGGTCCTGGTGCACACAAGGTTCTGTTTGTGCCCTCCAAGAGTCTATTTCCCAGTCCTGTGTAAGTTCTGGCAGCTCTATGGTGGGGTTAACGGCGACTTCCTCCAAGAGGGCTTATGCCAAACCCAAGTCTGCTGCACCCAGATCCCCTGCCCATGCAACAGTCCACTGCTTACCTGTATTTCTATAAGAGACACTCAAACACAGTTCTGTCTCAGGTTTCAGAATAATATTTACCTGCTTAATAAATCTCCCTAAATGGTCAAATTGAATTAAGGATAAGATTTTTAAATGCTTTGTTGAAATATTGATCATTTAATTGTATCATTCCTACTAAAAGCTCTTGAATATGACACTCATTTAATTCTGTAAATTACTGAACCTAAGTGCTTTCCTCATGCAGCCAAAGACCATGTGAGTCCAAATTTTCATTTAGAGATAGGCATTGTTTCTCAATAGTGCACTTCTCTTTCTGAGGGCTGGGTTACTATTTCACACATATATCCCTGACTCAGGTCCTGATATCTGGGTTAAAAATAATATCCTCCTACCGTAATGGCAACCCACTCCAGTACTCTTGCCTGGAAAATCCCATGGACGGAGAAGCCTGGTAGGCTACAGTCCATGTGGTCACAAAGAGCCGGACATGACTGAGCGACTTCAGTTTCACTTTCACTGTAGTGATAAGTAGAAATGCTACAGATGCCCACATCTGTTTCAAGTAAAGTTATAGGGTACATTAGACATGCACAGCATTATCACACGGCCTATGTCAAACCCTTCAATACACCCTGGTTTTCTTTTTTGTAGTTCCCTGCCATGGAAAGCAAGCCCATTGCTTCTTTTCATAAGATGAATTTAAATGACAGAATGATCTCTGATCGTTTCCAAGGCAAACCTTTCAATATCACCGTAATCCAAGTCTATGCCCTGATGAGTAATGCTGAAGAAGCTGAAGTTGAATGGTTCTATGAAGATCTACAAGACCTTGTAAAACTAACATCCAAAAAAGATGTCCTTTTCATTATAGGGGACTGGAATGCAAAAGTAGGAAGGCAAGAAACACCTGAGTAACAGCCAAATTTGGCTTTGGAATGCGGAATGAAGCAGGGCAAAGGCTAATAGAGTTTTGCCAAGAAAATGCACTGGTCATAGCAAACACCCTCTTCCAACAACACAAGAGAAGACTCTACACATGGACATCACCAGACGGTCAACACCGAAAACAGATTGATTATATTCTTTGCAGCCAAAGATGGAGAAGCTCTATACAGTCAACAAAAACAAGACCGGGAGCTGACTGTGGCTCAGATCATGAACTCCTTATTGCCAAATTCAGACTGAAATTGAAGAAAGTAGGGAAAACCACCAGACCATTCAGGTATGACCTAAATCAAATCCCTTATGATTATACAGTGGAAGTGAGAAATAGATTTAAGGGCCTAGATCTGATAGATAGAGTGCCTGATGAACTATGGAATAAGGTTCGTGACATTGTACAGGAGACAGGTATCAAGACCATCCCCATGGTAAAGAAATGCAAAAAAGCAAAACGGCTGTCTGGGGAAGCCTTACAAATAGCTGTGAAAAGAAGAGAAGCAAAAAGCAAAGGAGAAAAGGAAAGATATAAGCATCTGAATGCAGAGTTCCAAAGAAGAGCAAGAAGAGATAAGAAAGCCTTCTTCAGTGATCAATGCTAAGAAATAGAGGAAAACAATAGAATGGGAAAGACTAGAGATCTCTTCAAGAAAAGTAGAGATACCAAGGGAACATTTCATGCAAAGATGGGCTCGATAAAGGACAGAAATGGTGTGGATCTAACAGAAGCAGAAGATATTAAGAAGAGGTGGCAAGAATACACAGAAGAACTGTACAAAAAAGATCTTCACGACCCAGATAATCACGATGGTGTGATCACTCATCTAGAGCCAGACATCCTGGAATGTGAAGTCAAGTGAGCCTTAGAAAGCATCACTATGAACAAAGCTAGTGGAGGTGATGGAATTCCAGTTGAGCTCTTTCAAATCCTGAAAGATGATGCTGTGAAAGTGCTGCATTCAATATGCTAGCAAATTTGGAACACTCAGCAGTGGCCATAGGACTGGAAAAGGTGAGTTTTCATTCCAATCGCAAAAAAAGGCAATGCCAAAGAATGCTCAAACTACTGCACATTTGCACTCATCTCACACGCTAGCAAAGTAATGCTCAAAATTCTCCAAGACAAGCTTCAACAATATGTGAACCGTGAACTTCCTGATGTTCAAGCTGGTTTTAGAAAAGGCAGAGGAACCAGAGATCAAATTGCCAACATCCGCTGGATCATGGAAAAAGCAAGAGAATTCCAGAAAAACATCTATTTGTGCTTTATTGACTATGCTATCACCTTTGACTGTGTGGATCACAATAAACTGTGGAAAATTCTGAGAGAGATGGGAATACCAGACCACCTGATCTGCCTCTTGAGAAATCTGTATGCAGGTCAGGAAGCAACAGTTAGAACTGGACATGGAACAACAGACTGGTTCCAAATAGGAAAAGGAGTACGTCAAGGCTGTATATGGCCACCCTGCTTATTTAACTTCTATGCAGAGTACATCCTGAGAAACGCTGGACTGGAAGAAGCACAAGCTGGAATCAGGATTGCCGGGAGAGATATCAATCACCTCAGATATGCAGATGACACCACCCTTATGGCAGAAAGTGAAGAGGAACTAAAAAGCCTCTTGATGAAAGTGAAAGTGGAGAGTGAAAAAGTTGGCTTAAAGCTCAACATTCAGAAAACGAAGATCATGGCATCTGGTCCCATCACTTCATGGGAAATAAATGGGGAAACGGTGGAAACAGTGTCAGACTTTATTTTTTAGAGCTCCAAAACCACTGCAGATGGTGATTGCAGCCATGAAATTAAAAGACACTTACTCCTTGGAAGAAAAGTTATGACCAACCTAGATAGCATATTCAAAAGCAGAGACATTACTTTGCCGACTAAGGTCCGCCTAGTCAAGGCTATGGTTTTTCCAGTAGTCATGTATGGATGTGAGAGTTGGACTGTGAAGAAGGCTGAGTGCTGAAGAATTGATGTTTTTGAACTGTGGTGTTGGAGAAGACGCTTGAGAGTCCCTTGGATTGCAAGGAGATCCAACCAGTCCATCCTAAAGGGGATCAGTCCTGAGTGTTCATTGGAAGAACTGATGTTGAAGCTGAAACTTCAATACTTTGGTCACCTGATGTGAAGAATTGACTCATTTGAAAAGACCCTGATGCTGGGAAAGACTGAGGGCAGGAGGAGAAGGGGATGACAGAGGATGAGATGGTTGGATGGCATCATTGACTCAATGGACATGAGTTTGAGTCAATTCCGAGAGTTGGTGATGGACAGGGATGCCTGGCGTGCTGCACTTCATGGGGTTGCAGAGTCAGACACGACTGAGCAGCTGAACTGGACTTAACTGAAAACCCGTTTCCAGTTGACCTGGTCTCTTCTCAACTTTATGAGACAGAGGACAATGATAGGAGAGTAACTAGAAAAAGCAGATCTAGGCACTCAATAATTCCCCAACGTTGACATGTAGTTAAACTATGACAAATCTGGATTATAATGGACACTTACCCTATTGCTGAAATGGCCAGCCCTGAATGTCCCAAAATAATAGACTGCAAGGTAATTGACCTTAATTTGAAGGACTGTCTCCCTCTAAACATCCTTTCTGGTCTCAGGTTTCAGAAATCTGCACACTTTTGACCCTTTTGTCTAAATGTGGTATGACTAAACAAGCAAAATATTCATGTTTAACTGAAGTAAATTCTACTCTGAGGAATGGAGCAGGTGGTGGGGAAGAAAGGGTCACAAGAGAGATATTGAGAGAAAGAAACTGTGTCATATTTCCATCTATTCCATTCACTAAGTGCGTGCTGTGGGGTTTGGGTGAGATGAAAAGCTGCTATTCACTCAATGCTTTTGCTTTCTGAACAGTGGGTGTATCTTGCCACATGGAGTGTGATTCTAGTCCTGAAAAGATACATAAAAACAAAATTAAACAAATAAGACCTAATTAAACTTAAAAGCCTCTGTACAGCAAAGGAAACCATAAACAAAATGAAAAGCTAACCCAAAGAATGGGAGAAAACCTCTGCAAATGAAGTGACCAACAAGGAATTAATCTCCAAAGTATATAAATAACTCATGCAGGTTTATGTTAAAAAAAAAATCAAACCCACAAACAACTCAATCAAATAATGGGCAGAAGATCTAAATACACATTTCTCCAAAGAAGACATACAGGTTCAGACACCACATGAAAAGATGTTCAACACTATCAGAAAATTTTAGATCAAAACTACCATGAGGTTTCATCTCACAGCAGTCAGACCAGCCATCATCAAAAAGTCTACCAACAGTAAATGATGGAGAGGGTGTAAAGAAAAGGGAACCCTCCCACATTGTTGGTAGGAATGTAAGCTGGTACAGCCACTATAGAAAACAGTATAGAAGGTCCTCAGAAAACTAAAAATAGAGCTATCGTATGATCCAGCAATCTCACTCCTGGGCATTTGCCCAGAGAAAACCATAATCTGAAATGTACATGCACCCTGATGTTCACTGCAGCATTATTTACAATAGCCAGGAAATGGAAAGCAACCTAAATGACCATCAATAGAGGAATGGATAAAGAAGATGTAATACATATATACAATGTAATATTACTGAGCCATAAAAAGAACAAAATAATGTCATTTGCAGCAACAGGGATGGATCCAGAGATTATCATACTAAGTAAGCAAAGTAAATCAGATAGAGAAAGATAGATATCATATGATACCTCTCAAATGTGGAATCTAATTTCAAAAAGTGATACAAATGAACTTACCAAATAGAAACAGATTTACAGATATCAAAACAAGCTTCTGGTTACCAAAGGGGAAATGTTGGGGGGGGGGGGTGGGGGGGATAAATGAGGTTGGAATGAACATATTCACACCACTATGTATAAGTTAGCTAATCAACAAGGACCTGTTATATAGAACAGTAAACTCTACTCAATATCCTGTGATAACTTATGTGAGAAAAATAAATCTAAAAATGAATGAATATATGTATAACTAAATCACTTTTCTGTACACTTGAAACTAACACAACACTAATTCAAATACACCCCAATAAAATTTTTTTTAAAGAAACATATTTTTCTTTCAATATGGTCACTAAAATGGAATCAGCTACTTCACTGATGATCAACTAAAGAGACAGCAATCTGTTCCAGTGCTGAAAGGAAACTCATGTTGGTGATCTCATTGAGAGACTGAGATGTTCTCCAATGTGGCTCTTCCTAAAGGGATTTTAAGGGTAATAGGGACTAGAGGCAATGTCTATTTTATATTTTCTTTAGATCAGAACTAATATATGAGATTCTTCTCCTATATTTTCCCTCTGTAGCTGGTTTTCACAAACTGAGGCTAAGATAATGTATCAATTTCAAACTTTATGCAAAGAATTTGTTTGCATTTAAAATGGCAAATGTCTCATGAATTGCATTACAGCATAGAAACCAGGTAGCCCATGTCAATGATATACAGTTGTTTGTTTACAGATCTGGTGCTATCTCTAGGAGCATTTTTCCCATGAGAGTTAGGGAAAGTCATAACTGGTAGAACAGCTGTTGGCATTGACTGATGAATTTCTGGATGATGCAGCCCTGCTTTGTTTGGCATTTGTGTCCATGACTTGGTTGAAAGTTTACAGAACACATTGATTTCATCTGTGGATGACAAGGACTTTAGAAAGGACAACAAGTACACTGGATGGCAGAAAGAGGATCAGAAAGGATCTTGACAGTCTAGAGCAATAGGACAAAACTAACAACATGGATTTTAACAGTAGTAGATAGCAGATTCTGCAGTTAGATAAAACAAGGCAGACTCACGGCACATTCCAGGGAACTTATCAATATATATCTCCAAGTTTGGGATAATCAAGCATGGGTACCTGGTGTGTCTGTTGCGGGAGGATGTGGTTTAGCATTAGCAGGTGGTCGGTTAATTTGAGGATTTGGATTGAAATTTATTTCAGAGAAGATGATGTAACTACAAAGATCCAGTGGGATCTTAGGCTGCAGAAACAGAAATATAAGCAACATTCAGTTAATGGTAGGGATTGAGCTGCGGGACAGAGGAGTAGAAGGAGGAGTCATTTATGTCTTCTCTTTTAGGAAAGGTTTCTCCCTTGTTTGGTATAGTATGTCCTCCATCAACTTTCTGAAAATAAATGCAAGGGAATTTGGTGATATTTGATTTCTAGAAAATGTTGCATTTAATTGGCATAACTGGTAGGCTGAGCATGACATTTTAGGTTGGAACTATTTTCCTTGAGAATTTTGAAGCTATTCTAGCCATTACCTTCTGTAATGGCGTTCATTATTGCCAGTATTTCAATAATACTTTCATTATTGCTATTGAGAAGTCCAATGGTATTCAGCTTATTCATCTTTTGTACAAAACCTGTTTTTTCCTCCCTGAAGTTTCTTCTCTTTTTCCAAGAGTTATGAAATCTCACAGTGCTGTACCTCAATTATTGTGTTCTGTTTTAACCATTTAATAGGCTACAATCCATTATTAGTCTACTGGGACACTGTCAGTGGAGTAGTAAGGTGTGGAGAAGAAGTGGCTTTCTGCAGTCTTCAAATTAAACCCCATTGCTTTGGTAGGCTTGGTTTCTGGGCTGTGACCTTCACGAGTGTTTCTCCTTGCCCACCGCTCCCTTTCCTGGCCATAGTGAAAATGAAGTGAAAGTGGCTCAGTCGTGTCTGACTCTTTGCGAACCCATGGACTGTCCATGGGATTCTCTAGGCCAGAACACTGGAGTGGGTAGCCTTTCCCTTCTCCAGGGGATCTTCCCGATCCAGGAATCAAATGCAGGTCTCCAGCATTGCAGGAAGATTCTTTACCAACTGAGCTATCAGGGAAGCCCATCTGGTTATAGTTCAGCTCAGTTCAGTCGCTCAGTCGTGTCTGACTCTTTGCAACCCCATGAATGGCAGCACACCAGGCCTCCCTGTCCATCACCAACTCCTGGAGTTCACTCAGACTTACGTCCATCAAGTCAGTGATGCCATCCAGCTATCTCATACTCTGTTGTCCCCTTCTCCTCCTTCCCCCAATCTCTCCCAGCATCAGAGTCTTTTCCAATGAGTCAACTCTTCATATGAGGTGGCCAAAGTACTGGAGTTTCAGCTTTAGCATCATTCCTTCCAAAGAAATCCCAGGGTTGATCTCCTTCAGAATGGATTGGTTGGATCTCCTTGCAGTCCAAGGGACTCTCAAGGGTCTCCTCCGATACCACAGTTCAAAAGCATCAATTCTGCAGTGCTCAGCCTTCTTCACAGTCCAACTCTCACATCCATACATGACCACTGGAAAAACCATAGCCTTGACTAGACAGACCTTTGTTGGCAAAGTCTCTGCTTTTGAATATGCTATTTAGGTTGGTCATAACTTTTCTTCCCAGGAGTAAGTGTCTTTTAATTTCATGGCTGCAATCACCATCTGCAGTGATTTTGGAGCCCCAAAAAATAAAGTCTGACACTGTTTCCACAGTTTCCCCATCTATTTGCCATGAAGTGATGGGACCAGATGCCATGATCTTCATTTTCTAAATGTTGAGCTTTAAGCCAACTTTTTCACTCTCCACTTTCACTTTCATCAAGAGGCTTTTTAGTTCCTCTTCACTCTCTGCCATAAGGGTGGTGTCACCTGCATATCTGAGGTTATTGATATTTGTCCCAGCAATCTTGATTCCAGCTTGTTTCTTCCAGTCCCACGTTTCTCATGATGTACTCTGCATGTAAGTTAAATAAGCAGGGTGACAATATACAGCCTTGAGGTACTCCTTTTCCTATTTGGAACCAGTCTGTTGTTCCGTGTCCAGTTCTAACTGTTGCTTCCTGACCTGCATACAAATTTTTCAATGTTATGCCCAGAGTCCGAGTCCCCAAAACTGAGAGAATAATACGTCCACAGCAATGCAAAAGCATGAAGGGGTTTTATTTCTAGCTCGAGCTAGGGCTCCTGCCACATCCAACGCAGTGGAGTGGAGCAAGGAGCCCCGAGCCCAGATTTACAGCAGTATTTATAGGTTTTAGAACAGAGAGTTGGCAAGGGCTGATTGGCTGCAGGAGTTTTCTAGTATTTACTAATTGGCTAATCTTTATTGGCTGCAGGGGTTTCCTGGTATTTACTAATTGGCTATTGGCTGCAGGGGGATGTCTTTTACGTCCTGATAAACTCAAACCAGGTTACGGGGAGTATGCTGATTAGACAAGTCCTGGCATCCATGGGGATGACCTCACTGGGCAATGACTCAGCCTTTCCTGTGAGTCCAACCATAGTCCCTGAAGCCTATCATGGCGTTTGTTAGGTCCCAACATCAAGAGGCAGGTCAGGTAGTCTGGAATTCTGAAATTCTCTTTCAGAATTTTCCACAGTTTATTGTGATCCACACAGTCAAAGGCTTTAGCATAGTCAATAAAAGCAGAAATAGATGTTTTTCTGGAACTCTCTTGTTTTTCCATGATCCAGCAGATATTGGCAATTTGATCTCTGGTTCCTCTGCCTTTTCTAAAACCAGCTTGAACATCAGGAAGTTCATGGTTCACTTATTATTGAAGCCTGGCTTGGAGAATTTTAAGCATTACTATACTAGCATGTGAGATGAGTGCAATTGTGTGGTAGTTTGAGCATTCTTTGGCATTGCCTTTCTTTGGGATTGGAATGAAAACTGACCTTTTCCAGTCCTATGGCCACTGCTGAGTTTTCCAAATTTGCTGGCATATTGAGTGCAGCACTTTCACAGCATCATCTTTCAGGATTTGAAATAGCTCCATTGGAATTCTGTCACCTCCACTAGCTTTGTTCATAGTGATGCTTTCTAAGGCCCACTTGACTTCACATTCCATGATGTCTGCCTCTAGATGAGTGATCACACCATCATGATTATCTTGGTTGTGAAGATCTTTTTTGTACAGTTCTTCTGTGTATTCTTGCCACCTCTTCTTAATATCTTCTGCTTCTGTTAGGTCCGTACCATTTCTGTCCTTTATCAAGCCCATCTTTGCATGCAATGTTCCTTTGGTATCTCTAGTTTTCTTGAAGAGCTCTCTAGTCTTTCCCATTCTGTTCTTTTCCTCTATTTCTTTGCATTGATCACTGAGGAAGGCTTTCTTATAGTCTCAGTTTATTTCCTTGAAGGCCTGATTCCTGTTAGTTTTGGTTGTTGTTTCTAGTTTTGTTTATTTGTTTCCCTTAGGAGAAACAGGGAGGAAAGAGGGAGCTGGGGTTGGAAGAATGCCCTTCCCCTGCCTGAGATAAGGTTCAGATAATATGTCTTCTGGAGTGCACTATGGGGCTTCCCTGGTGGCTCAGACAGTAGATAATCTGCCCATAATGCAGGAGACCTGGGTTCAGTCCCTTCATTGGGAAGATCCCTTGGAGAAGGGAATGGCTACCCACTGCAATATTCTTGTCTGGGAAATTCCATAGACAGAGGAGACTGGCACAGTCCATAGGGTTGCAAAGAGTGCATTATAAAAAATGCTTTCAGTAGATTTCACAATGATTATGCTTTTCCTTCCATGAACAGATCCACAGGGGATCTTTTTCTGATCTTTACTGTGACAACCTGGTGGGCTTCCTGGATGTAAAGCCCACCTGAAGTGTGAAGCCACCACTAGAACTGTGGCCCCTAGCAGTTTCTCACCCTCAAGCTAGTCCACATTCAGCTTCCAGCAATTTTTCACAATTAGGATTTAAGCATTTTTACCAGTTTATGGCACCAGTAGCTTGGGCTCCGAGGAAGTGGATCTCAGCAGTATTCTCTGTGTTCACCTGACTCTCCAGATTTGGGGGTTGCAGTTTGCTCTGTGAATTTTGTGTTCTGATGAATACAAGCAAAGTAACTGATGTTCAGTTTTTTCAGCTTTTTCTTAAGGTTAGAATGGGATTTCCAAGTTTTCATATTTTGAGCTGAAATTGAAATCCACATATTTGTTTTAAAGAACAAATTTCTTAAGCTCTGTGAACCTCAGTTTCAACATTTATAAAGTGGAAATAGCAATATTTATCAGCTAGGGTGACTATAGGGAATAGAGGAGAGAATACCTAGCACACAGTATCCAGCAAATGGCTGAATACTAGTACCATCCCCTATCTCCTAGGGAAATCATTAGAAGTGTACAGTCAGAAGTCGAAAGACCCTTGGGAGTGACAAGGTGGAGAAGATTCTATATAAGAATGGTGGTTGAGGGATTTGCATGGCTTTTCCTGCCAGGACTGAGCTGCTGCCTCCTTTCAACTCTGCACCTCAGTTGTTGGTGTGATGCCTTTCCCTGCCAGCCTCAGAAGGATGATCTGTGGTCCCTCCCTGGGCTAAATGACTTCTTGGAGGCAGAGCCACAGATGGAAGGAGACTGGATCCTGCCCAATCAATATCAGAGCAGATCAAGCCCAGAGCCTCTGGAGTGGGAGTACTGACTCCAAGACCCTAGAATACCAGAGAACTAACCTTAGGGAGTATCAAATAGTGAAAACTCACACAAAGGAAACCACTTGAATACAAGACCCAGCATCACCCAACCACCAGTAGCACCCTGTGTGGGATGCCTCATCTAAACAAGAAACAAAACAAAAATACAAACTCAGTCATCAGCAGACAGGATTACCACCTCGCTCAGCTTTGCCCATCAGGAGGAAAACAAACAAACAAAAACTTAGCACAAATCTCACCCTATATGAAGCTTACACAAACCACTGGACCAATCTCAGAAGGGCAGAAACCAAAAGGAAGAAAAAATTAAATCTTGAAGCCTGGGAAAAGGAGACCTCAAACACAATAAGTTAAAAAAAAAATAATGAAAAGGCAGAGAAATACTATGCAAATGAAGGAACAAACTAGAAACACAGAAGTACAAATAAATGAAGAGGAAATAGGCAGCCTCCTTGAAAAAACATTCAGAATGATAGTAAAGACGATCAAAAACCTTTAAAACAAAATGGAGAATATGCAAGAAACAATTAACAAAGACCTAGAAGAATTCAAGAATAAACATACAGAGACAAACAACACAATTACTGAAATTAAAAATACTGTACAAGGAATCAATAGCAGAAAATATGAAGCAGAAGAACAAATCGGTGAGCTGGAAGATACCATGGTGGAAATAATTTCTGAAGAACAGAATAAAGTTAAATGAATGAAAAGAACTGAGGACAGTCTCAGAGACCTCTGGGACCATAACAAATGCACCAACATTTGAATTATAGGGGTCTCAGAAAAAGAAGAGAAAGAGAAAGGGTATGAGAAAATTTTTGAAGAGATTATAGTTGAAATTTTCCCCAACATGGAAAAGGAAATAGTCAATCAAGTCCAAGAGGCACAAAGAGTCCCATACAGGATAAATCCAATGAGAAGCATGCCAAGACACATACTAATCAAACTAGCAAAGACTAAATACGAAGAAAGAATATTAAAACCAGCAAGGGAAAAGTAACATTCAAGGGAAACCCCACATGCTTAACAGCTGACCTTTCAGCAGAAACTGTGCAGGCCAGAAGGGAATGGCAGGATGTATTTAAAGCACTGAAAGGGAAAAACCTACAACCAAGATTACTGTACCCAACAAGGATCTCATTCAAAATTGATGGAGAAATAAAAAGATTTCAGATAAGCAAAAGTTATAAGAATTCAGTACCACCAAACCAGCTTTACAACAAATGTTAAAGGGACTTATAGTCAAGAAATACAAGAGAAGAAAAAGGATCTCAAAATCAACCCTTAACAATTAAGAAAATGGCAATAGGAAATATATCAACAATTACTTTAAATATAAATGGATTAAATGCTCCAACCAAAGGCACAGACTGGCTGAATTGATACAAAAACAAGACCCATATATATGCTGTCTACAAGAAACCCACCTCAAACCTAAAGACACAGATGGACTGAAAGTGAGAGGATGGTAAAATATATTCCATACAAATGGGAAACAAAAGAAAGCTGGAATAGCAATCCTCATAGCAGACAAAATAGACGTTAAAGAAGATTACAAGAGATAAGGAAGGACACTACATAATGATCAAGGGATCAATCCAAGAGGAAGACATAACAACTGTAAATATCTATGTATCCAACATAGGAGCACTTCACTACATAAGACAAGCATTAACACATATAAAAGGAGAAACCGACAATAACACAAAAATAGCAGGAGACTTTAACACCCCTTTCACACCAATGGACAGATCATCAAAACAGAAAATTCACAAGGAAACATAAATCTTAATGATACATTAGACAAGATCAATCTCTATATCTTCAGGACATTCCATCCAAATGCAGAAGAATACACCTTATTCTCAAGTGCACACAGAACATTCTCCAGGACAGACTTCATCTTGGGTCACAAATCAAACCTCAGTAAATTTAAGAAAATTGAAATCATATCAAGCATCTTCTCTGACCACACCACTATGAGACTAGATATCAATTACAAGAAAAAATTGTAAGAAACACAAACACATGGAGATTAAGCAACACGTTTCTAAATAACCAACAGGTTACTGAAGAAATCTAAAGGGAAACCAAAAAATTTCTAGAAACAAATGACAATGAAAACACAACAACTCAAAACCTATGAGATGCAGCAAAAGAAGTTCTAAGAGGGAAGTTTATAGCAATACAATCCTACCTCAAGGAACAAGAAAAACATTGAATGGATAGCCTAACTTTACACCTAAAACAACTGGAAAAAGAAGAACAAAAAAACCCCCAAAATTAGTAGAAGGAAAGAAGTCATAAAGATATGAGCAGAAATAAATGAAAAAGAAATGAAAGAAACAATAGTAAAGATTAATAAAACTAAAATCTGGTTCTTTTTGAAGATAAACAAGATTGACAAATTTAGCCAGATTCATCAAGAAAAAAAGAGAGAAGAATCAGACCAACAAAATTAGAAATGAAAAAGGAGAGGTTACAACAGACACTGAACTGAACTGAACGGAACAACAGACAATGCAGAAATACTAAGGATTAAAAGAGACTTTTATGAACAACTATATGGCAATAGAATGGATAACCTGGAAGAAATGGACAGATTCTTAGAAAAGTTCAATCTTCTGAGACTGAACCAGGAAGAAACAGAAATCATGAACAAACGAATTACACACTCTGAAATTGAAGCTGTGATTAAAAAATCTCCCCCCAAAACAAAAGCCCACGACCAGATGGCTTCACAGGAGAATTCTGTCAAACATTTAGAGAAGAGATAATGCCTATCCTTCTAAAACTTTCAAAAAATTGCAGAGCAAGGAACACTTACAAATTCATTCTACAAGGCCACCGTCACCCTGATACCAAAACCAGACAGACAACTCACACAAAGAAACTACATGCCAACATCACTGACGAACATAGATGCAAAAATCCTCAACAAAATTTTAGCAAACAGAATTCAGCAGCACATCACAAAGCTCATACACCATGATCAAGCTGGGTTTATTCCAGTTATGCAAGGATTCTTTAGGATACACAAACCAATCAATGTGATACACCATATTAACAAACTGAAAGATAAAAACCATATGATCATCTCAATAGATGCAGAAAAAGCCTTTGACAAAATTCAGCACCCATTTATGATAAAAACTCTTCCGAAAAATGTACATAGAAGGAACCTACCTCAACATTGTAAAGGCCATATATAAGTCTGCAGCAAACATCATTTTCAATGGTGAAAAACTGAAAGCATTCCCCCTATGTTCAGGAACAAGACAAAGGTGTCCACTTTCACCACTATTATTCAACATAGTTCTGAGAGTCCTAGTTACAGCAATCAGAGAAGAAAAAGAAATAAAAGGAATCCAGACGAGAAAAGAAGTAAAGCTTTCACTGTTTGCAGATGACATGATACTCTGCATAGAAAACCCTAAAGACAGCATCAGGAAATTACTAGAGCTAATCAATGAATTTAGCAAAGTTGCAGTATACAAAATCAGTACACAGAAATCACTTGAATTTAAATATACTAACAATGAAAAATCAGAAAGAGAAATTAAGGACTCAATCCCATAACCATTGCAACAAAAAGAATTAAATATCTAGGAATAAACTTACCTAAGGAGACAAAAGAACTGTACACAGAAAATTATAGACACTGATGAATGGAAAAGAAATGCAAAACAGCAAAATACCTGTCTGGAGAGGCCTTACAAATAGCTGTGAAAAGAAGAAAAGCGAAAAGCAAAGGAGAAAAGGAAAGATATAAGCATCTGAATGCAGAGTTCCAAAGAAGAGCAAGAAGAGATAAGAAAGCCTTCCTCAGTGATCAATGCAAGGAAATAGAGGAAAACAACAGAATGGGAAAGACTAGAGAGCTCTTCAAGAAAATTAGAGATACCAAGGGAACATTTCATGCAAAGATGGGATCGGTAAAGGACAGAAATGGTATGGACCTAACAGAAGCAGAAGATATTAAGAAGAGGGGGCAAGAATACACAGAAGAACTGTACAAAAAAGATCTTCATGACCCAGATAATCACAATGGTGTGATCACTCACCTAGAGCCAGACATCCTGGAATGTGAAGTCAAGTGGGCCTTAGAAAGCATCACTATGAACAAACCTAGTGGAGGTGATGGAATTCCAGTTGAGCTCTTTCAAATCCTGAAAGATGATGCTGTGAAAGTGCTGCACTCAATATGCCAGCACACTTGGAAAACTCAGCAGTGGCCACAGGACTGGAAAAGGTCAGTTTTCATTCCAATTCTGAAGAAAGGCAATGACAAAGAATGCTCAAACTACTGCACAATTGCACTCATCTCACACGCTAGTAATGTTCAAAATTCTCCAAGCCAGGCTTCAGCAATATGTGAACCGTGAACTTCCTGATGTTCAAGCTGGGTTTAGAAAAGGCAGAGGAACCAGAGATCAAATTGCCAACATCCGCTGGATCATGGAAAAAGCAAGAGAATTCCAGAAAAACATCTATTTCTGCTTTATTGACTATGCCAAAGCCTTTGACTGTGTGGATCACAATAAACTATGGAAAGTTCTGAAAGAGATGGGAATACCAGACCACCTGACCTGTCTCTTGAGAAACCTATATGCAGGTCAGGAAGCAACAGTTAGAACTGGACATGGAACAACAGACTGGTTCCAAATAGGAAAAGGAGTACCTCAAGGCTGTATATTGTCACCCTGCTTATTTAACTTAAATGTAGAGTACATCATGAGAAACGCTGGGCTGGAAGAAGCACAAGCTGGAATCAAGATTTCTGGGAGAAATATCAATACCTCAGATATGCAGATGACACCACCCTTATGGCAGAAAGTGAAGAGGAGCTAAAAAGCCTCTTGATGAAAGTGAAAGTGGAGAGTGAAAAAGTTGGCTTAAAGCTCAACATTCAGAAAACGAAGATCATGGCATCTGGTCCCATCACTTCATGGGAAATAGATGGAGAAACAGTGGAAACAGTGTCAGACTTTTTTTGGGGGGGCTCCAGAATCACTGCAGATGTTGACTGCAGCCATGAAATTAAAAGATGCTTACACCTTGGAAGAAAAGTTATGACCAACCTAGATAGCATGTTCAAAAGCAGAAAGATTACTTTGCCAACAAAGGTTCGTCTAGTCAAGGCTATGGTTTTTCCATTGGTCATGTATGGATGTGAGGTTTGGACTGTGAATAAAGCTGAGTCCCGAAGAATTTATGCTTTTGAACCATGGTGTTGGAGAAGACTCTTGAGAGTCCCTTGGACTGCAAGGAGATCCAACCAGTCCATCCTAAAGGAGATCAGTCCTTGGTGTTCTTTGGAAGGACTGATGCTAAAGCTGAAACTCCAGTACTTTGGCCACCTCATGTGAAGAGTTGACTCATTGGAAAAGACTCTGATGCTGGGAGGAATTGGGGGCAGGAGGAGAAGGGGACGACAGATGATGAGATGGCTGGATCGCATCACCAACTTGATGCTTGTGAGTTTGAGTGAACTCTGGGAGTTGGTGATGGACAGGGAGGCCTGACATGCTGCAATTCATGGGGTCACAAGAGTCGAACACGACTGAGTGACTGAACTGAACTGATGAAAGAAATCAAAGAAGACATAAACAGATGGAGAGATATTCCCTGTTCCTGGGTAGGAAGAATCAATATTTTGAAAATGACTATACTACCAAATGCAATCTACAGATGCAATGTGATCCCTATCAAATTACCAATGGCATTTTCACAGAACTAGAACAAAAAATTTCACAGTTCATATGGAAACACAAAAGACCCCAAATAGCTGAAGCAGTCTTGAGAAAGAAGAATGGAGCTAGAGGAATTAACCTTCCTGATTTCAGGTTATACTGCAAAGCTACAATCATCAAGAGAGTATGGCACTGTCAGAAAAACAGAAATATAGACCAATGGAACAAGATAGAAAGCCCAGAAATAACCCATGCACCTATTAGTAGCTTATTTTTGACAAAGAAGTTTAGAATATACAATAGGGCAAGACAGCCTCTTCAATAAATGGTGCTGGGAAAACTGGAAAGCTACATGTAAAATAATGAAGTTAAAGCACTTCCTAACACCATACACAAAGATAAATTCAAAATGAATTAAAGACCTAAATGTAAGATCAGAAACTATAAAAAACTCTAAGAGGAAAACTTAGGCAGAACACTCTATGACATAAATCAAATCAAGATCCTCTATGACCCACCTCCTAGACTAATGAAAATAAAAACAGAAGTAAACAAGTGGGACCTGTGTAAACTTAAATGCATTTGCACAGCAAAGGAAAGTATGCTGCTTCTGCTGCTAAGTCGCTTCAGTTGTGTCCAACTCTGTGTGACCCCATAGATGGCAGCCCACCAGGATCCTCTGTCCTTGGGAATCTCCAGGCAAGAATACTGGAGTGGGTTGCCATTTCCTTCTTCAGTGCATGCATGCGTGCTAAGTCTCTTCAGTTGTGTCTGACTCTGTGTGACCCTATGGACAGCAGCCCACCAATCTCCTCGGTCTGCAGGATTCTCTAGGTAAGAAACCTGGAGTGGGTTGCCATTTCATTCTCCAAAAGGAAAGTATAAGCAAGGTGAATGACAAACCTCAGAATGGGAGAAAATAATAGCAAATGAAACAATTGACAAAGGATTAATTTCCAAAATATATAAGCAGCTCATACAACCCAATGCCAGAAAAATAAACAACCCAATCAAAGAGTGGTAAAAAGACCTAAGCAGACATTTCTCCAAAGAAGACATACAGATGGCTAACAAACACAAGAAAAGATGCTCAACATTGCTCATTATTAGAGAAATGCAAATCAAAACTACAATGAGATATCACCTCACACCAGTCAGAATGGCCATCATCAAAAAGTCTACAAGCAATAAATGCTGGAGAGGCTGTGTAGAAAAAGGAATGCTCTTGCACTGTTGGTGGGAATGTAAATTGATACAGCCACTATGGAAGACAGTATGGAGATTCTTCAAAAAAAACTAGGAATAAAACCACCATATGACCCAGCAATCCCACTCCTAGGCATATACCCTGAGGAAACCAAAATTGAAAGAGACACACGTATCTCATTGTTCATCGCAGTATTGTTTATAATAGCTAAAACATGGAAGCAACCTAGATGTCCATTGACAGGTGAATGGATAAAGAAGTTGTGGTACATATACACAATGGAATATTCAGCTCAGTTCAGTTCAGTCGCTCAGTTGTGTCTGACTCTGAGACCCCATGATCTGCAGCACACCAGGCCTCCCTGTCCATCACCATCTCCCAGAGTTCACCCAAACTCATGTCCATTGAGTCGGTGATGCCATCCAGCCATCTCATCCTCTGTCGTCCCCTTCTCCTCCTGCCCCCAATCGCTCCCAGTATCAGGGTCTTTTCCAATGAGTCAACTCTTCACATGAGGTGGCCAAAGTATTGGAGTTTCAGCTTCAGCATCAGTCCTTCCAATGAACACCCAAGACTGATCTCCTTTAGGATGGACTGGTTGGATCTCCTTGTAGTCCAAGGGACTCTCAAGAGTCTTTTCCAACACCACAGTTCAAAAGCATCAATTATTTGGTGCTCAGCGTTCTTCACAGTCCAACTCTCACATCCATACATGACCACTGGAAAAATCATAGTCTTGACTAGATGGACATTTGTTGGCAAAGTAATATCTCTGGAATCTTACTCATCCATAAAAAGGAATGCATTTGAGTCAGTTCTGATGAGGTGGATGAACTTAGAATCTATTATACAGAGTGAAGTGAGTCAGAAAGAGAAAGATAAATATTGTATTCTAACACACATATACGAAACCTAGAAGAGTGATACTGAAGAATTTATTTACAGGACAGCAATGGCGAAACAGATATAGAGAATGGACTTAGGGACATGAGGAGAGGGGAGGAGAGGTGATGGAAAGAGTAACATGGAAACTTACATTACCGTATACAAAATAGATAGCCAATGGAAATTTGCTGTATGGTTCAGGAAAAACAGGGGCTCTGTATCAACCTAGAGGGTGGATGGGGAGGGAGATGGGAGGGAGGTTCAAAAGGGAGGGGATATATGCATACCTATGGCTAATTCATGTTGAGGTTAGACAGAAAACAATAAAATTCTGTAAAGCAATTATCCTTCAATAAAATAAATTAAAAAAAAAGAATGGTGGTTGAGGAAAAAATATTTTTAATCCATTTTCATCTCTGAGGTTGCATAGGTCTCTCATACCCATATTCTAAAACTGGTCACTTAAAAAGAGAAAGCTAATTAACAGATTATGCAAACTAAAGAGCAGTTATAACACTAATTAACATTTTCATATGAACAACTATTCCAGGATTATGCAAGTGTAAATCAAGACTTCAGTGCCTCTGCAGCTATGGAAACTCACTGGAAACTTGCAATTATTTTGCCATCTAAGTGGAACTGAGACGCTTAGAAATGATGGGTTCTGAAAGCCTCTTTGTCGAGCACAGTGTTCTAACAGGTCCATGCCATACTCCCCAATACGATAGATGAATGAAGAATCTGAGCTTCATGGCATTCTTTGGTTGGCAAGTACTGGCTGGCGTGGTGAAACCATAGCCTCCAGGGGCAGGGGGACTAGCCTGCAGGGCAGAGGCACTGGTCCCAGAGCAACAGTTTCCTCCCCTCACCCTCTGCCCCTTTCACTCACACAAAACTAAATCTATACCTTTTCAAAATGGGGACACACTGAATTTTGCAGTGCTTTGCTGGTTGAGAGTCACAACTTGTTCACCAGCTCCCCAGAGGGCAAAGCTACTTTCAGGGAAGAGAGTTGTGTCAGTGGAGGAATTGCCATGTGCCCTCTCCTCCCAACAAGGAGTTTCTCTGCAGCAAGTAATGCATCTTCCCAAATATGCATTGTTCAGCATTAGCTGAAGACATGCACCTCAACTTCCCAGCATGACAATGGCTTCTGTTCCTTTGTCATAGAACAGACCCTGGTGAATCAGGAATAGTGCAAAAAAACTTGCCATTTTTTGCAGTTTTTGTACAGGCACAAACATACTTGCTTCCTAAACATTTTCTCCATCCACACTTTGCAATTGTCACTAAAACTTTTTCCTCTCATCTAAGTGGGACAAAACTCTGGATGTTCAAAATTAAGAAATCAAGCAAATGCATGGAATTTGAAGTTCTCTTCTGTTCCTTCTCTGATCTGACAGTCATACTTCAATTATTTGTACTAGTCAAGAATACTGAGCTATTAATCACAACATTATTGGCAAGCAACACATAACCTAAGATAAACAATCAGAATTACTTTTGTTGTTGCCAAAGATTATTAGCTTAGCTTTGCCGACAAAGGTCCACCTAGTCAAAGCTATGGTTTTTCTGGCAGTCATGTATGGATATGAGAGTTGGACCATAAAGAAAGCTGAGCGCCAAAGAATTGACGCTTTTGAACTGTGGTGTTGGAGAAGACTCTTGAGAGTCCCTTGGACTGCAAGAAGATCAAATCAGTCCATCCTAAAGGAGATCAGTTCTGAATATTCATTGGAAGGACTAATGCTGAAGCTGAAGCTCCAATAATTTGGCCACCTGATGCGAAGAGCTGACTCATTGAAAAAGACCCTGAATCTGGGAAAGATTGAATATAGAAGGAGAAGGGGACAACAGAGAATGAGATGGTTGGATGGCATCATTGAGTCCATGGACATGAGTTTGAGCAAGCTTCGGGAGTTGGTGATGAACAGGGAAGCCTGTTGTGCTGCAGTCCATGGGGTTGCAAAGAGTCAGACAGGACTGAGCGACTGAACTGTTCTGAAAGTCCTTATGGGAAATAACTTCTGACTCAGATGGTTCAAAACTTCCTTTAATGAAGGAACTACTTATAAAGCTGTGAGTGTTGTTAAGAGAACCATGGAGGGAAGTTGGGCAACTCAGAGACCAGTAACACTGGGAAATCATTTCTATCTCTAGGGCTGGAGGGGCAGGTGAGCCCAGGTTGGACTGGAGCCCCAGAGGAGCTTCTCCTGATGTTCTTCCCTTGGCAGAGCCAGAAACAGCCCAAACATGGAGGGAGTGGGGAGTGAATGCCCTCTGTTTATCCCGTGTGTGAGGCAGGCAGGGAGACCTCATGCTCAGGCTCACACTTGAGAGTGAGGGCCTCTTTAAAACATGCTGGACTTCACCTGCCTTACCAAAGTCCCAAGTCCAGGCTCTCCTACTGGCCAAAGGGAGGCTGAGGCATGTGATCCAGGGGACTCAGCTTCCTCAGGCCCAGGACAAGGCCTGCAAAGGAAAAGAATGTATCATTAGGGCAGAGGAAAGCTGCAGAGGATCACAATCACCGTATTTTCATAGGTTAGGGCACCAATTTTTAAGTCTTAGGACTATTACAAGACTCCTCTGTTCATAATCCTTTTCAAGGGTAGATTTTTGATAAAGGAAGAAAATTAAACTTGTATCACACAAAAGCAAGATTGATATCTTGTGAAAGCTCTCAATTTATAGCATTTTTCCAAATTAGATAATTGGAACTAGTTTTATGGGAAAAAGGTCTCTCTCCCTCTCTAGAAAAGGAGACGGGCAACCTCCTGCATCTCTACCCGATTCCTCTTGTCCATTATGAAGACATATTTTTAAGGCCTGAGATTTCTTTAGTCAGCATTATAAGCAAAAACAGCAGGCCAGCAGGGCTCAATTTTATTGACAGAAAAGGACAAAGGAATGTAGGATATTTTACTAACACGGGTAAAATAAGGACCATATAGCTTTATTCTTCCACACACTTGATAATTTTTTTTTAAAAACAACTTTTCAACATTTCACTGGAGTCACTAAATGGGTGATGATGAGAAAAGGGCTCCCCCAGCAGGCTGAGGAAAAAGCTCTGGGGTCAGCTAAGTGCCCTCTCACACCCTCCCAGCTGTCCAGGGAACCCATTCCCAAGAAGGAGCTGACATGGCCCCAAGAGCCTGGTGTATATACTATCAATTCTACATATACCAGTGATAACAATTTTGAAATACAGAAGTAACTTAAAAGGAAATGCTTTCAGAGCAAAGCACTTCAGTGTAAAACCAGCTTCAGTGAAAAATTGCCTCAGAGGATTTTAGGCTCTGCAGTAGCAGCAGCAACAGCTAAGAAAAACATATCGAGAAGATATTGAGTACCTATCCCTCTCAGGCACTGTGATGTCTATTCAGGCATTAGCTCACTTCATCTCACTACAGATCTAAGGAGGAGGAGGCCTTATTTTTCAGGTTGCTTTTTTTTCTTTTCCTTAAGACATAGAAGAAGAATCACAGGCTTGAGAGGGTAGAGCTGGAAGTTGAACTCAGCCCCTGTCCCGTCAGTGCCCAAGCCCTCGACCAAAGCCCCAGGCATCTTGGAGCAAGTGAGGGTTGACAAAGAGACCTTCATCTTTTTTAAAAACTAAAAGTATTTAGGAAAAGGTATCTTTTTAGAATAAATCTAAGGACCATTCTATGAGACTTTCAGTTCGGTTCAGTTCAGTTCAGTTCAGTTCAGTTCAGTTCAACTACTCAGTCATGTCTGACTCTTTGTGACCCCATGAATTGCAGCACACCAGGCCTCCCTGTCCATCACCATCTCCCGGAGTTCACTCAGACTCATGTCCATCGAGTCGCTGATGCCATCCAGCCATCTTATCCTCTGTCGTCCCCTTCTCCTCCTGCCCTCAATCCCTCCCAGCATCAGAGTCTTTTCCAATGAGTAACTCTTTGCATGAGGTGGTCAAAGTACTGGAGTTTCAGCTTCAGCATCATTCCTTCTAAAGAACACCCAGGACTGATCTTTAGAGTGGACTGGTTGGATCTCCTTGGAGTCCAAGGGACTCTCAAGAGTCTTCTCCAACACCACAGTTCAAAAGCATCAATTCTTTAGCACTCAGCTTTCTTCACAGTCCAACTCTCACATCCATACATGACCACTGGAAAAACCATAGCCTTGACTAGACGGACCTTTGTTGGCAAAGTAATGTCTCTGCTTTTGAATATGCTATCTAGGTTGGTCATAACTTTTCTTCCAAGGAGTAAGCGTCTTTTAATTACATGGGTGCAATCACCATCTGCAGTGATTTTGGAGCCCCCCCAAAATAAAGTCTGACACTGTTTCCCATCTATTTGCCATGAAGTGACGGGACCAGATGCCATGATCTTCGTTTTCTGAATGTTGAGCTTTAAGCCAACTTTTTCACTCTCCTCTTTCACTTTCATCAAGAGGCTTTTTAGTTCCTCTTCACTTTCTGCCATAGGGTGGTGTCATCTGCATATCTGAGGTGATTGATATTTCCCCCGGCAATCTTGATTCCAGCTTGTGTTTCTTCCAGTCCAGTGTTTCTCATGATGTATTCTGCATATAAGTTAAATAAGCAGGGTGACAATATACAGCCTTGATGTATGAAACTTTAGGACCATAGAAAGCTCTTGAAGAAACTGTAAAATTTCCCTCTCATTCTGGAAGTAACATATAGTCTTTCCCACTTTGTTTTTGAAGAATTTGTAAAGAAAAAATAGAGATGAAAAGAATGATGCTTGATGGATGGAACTCTTTCAGATCCTAAGGATTCAGGAAGGAGCAAAAGATAGCCAGTGAATAACATGTGAATATTCCATTCACATGTAGCTTATGGGGTAGTAGAAGCTATTTTGTTTACAAAATAGTAATTGAAAAAAGCTGATTACAAGATAGTATATAGAGTATGAGCATGTTTTGATTTGAAAAAGAAAACAAATCATGTGTTTGTCTTAGTCCACCCAGGCTGCTATAACAAAATACCATAGACCAGGTGGTTTATAAGCAATAGAAATTTATTTCTCACAGTCCTGGAAAATGGGAGGCCTAAGATCAAGGTGCTGACAGGTTGAGTGTCTGGTGAAGTTGGCTTTCTTATTCATAGATGGCTGTCTTCCTGTTATGCTCTCACATGGAAGAAGGGAAATGGAGCTTTCTGGAGCCTCTTTTGTAAGGACACTAATCCCGTTCATGACAGTTTCATCCTAATGAGCTAGCTGCATCCCAAAGGCTTCACCTCCTAACACCATTATATGAGGCGTTATGATTTCAACATATGAGTTTGGGGTAGGGGTAAGAGGGCACAAACATTCAATCTGTAGCATTGTTTGTAACTGGAAGAACATTTTAAAAACTAAAAACATTTCAACTACAATAGTAATTGAAAAAAAAAACAACCAGATTTTAGCTTTATTCAGCTTGCTTTCATGTAGCTTCTAAATTCTCTAGAATAAATGAATGAACATGAACTCTTGAGGCAGGAACTGAGTCTTATTCTTTTCTGTCATAGTATCAGTAAGCCTGGTGCTGGGTGAAGTGGGCACTCGGTGGGGCTGGCTGTTGACCCAGAGAAGGACCTGAACTTTGAATCATCACAGACAACTCCTTCCCCACTGTCTATGTGGTTGGAGCTGAGTGGTGTACGACATCTTTCTGTATTTTACTGGGTGGGTTTGTTCATATTGTGCTGGGTGGAATAGCTGTCTGATCTAGGTAGAAATAAGAGAGATAATTCTTCATACATGAGGTTGTGACTGGGGCTGACTCTTGATATGGCTCTGGTTGGCATCCAGAGTTTTAGACTCTACCCTTCATATGGCAGTGACTCTTAAATTCTGCTGAGATAAGTTATGTGTCCTAAAGAAAGGGAGATTGCTTTGGACTAATAAGAATGTTAATGGAATTTGTCGCTTTGTTGATTTCCTCAAATTATGCTATTAGGTATATAGAACATTATTTAGAAATTGTTAAAATACATAATTTTGGTCCATTGGTTTTATATTATCCATACCCATAATTTGTATCATGGATTTGCTTTGTTCATTTACAGGCTCTTTAGACGTTGGGAACAGCAGAGAACAAAGTGTTATATATGCACTGGCTGTTACGTGAAGGGCTGTGAAATGTAGTTCTGGCTTCGACAGATAAGCCAGTCAATTTAAGATATATTAAATGAATTCACTTTTTAATAGAGCTTTAATTTCAGCCTGGTGGGAAAAGGACAGGGATGATAGAGTGAAGTTTAAAGTCTCTAACTATTTCTTTTTAGGACATGATTTTCCAGATTTGGGCTGGGAGACAGTACATGGTGATCCATTACAGTCAGTGCTTCTGGGGTTAAAATAGAATTTCAGTCATTTACATCAATCTCAGAATTTCTCCTTCCCAAATCAGCCTTTACCTAGTGTCTCTATCTAATTCCTATGAACTTTTATAAGGTCTTTTATTTTTAAAGTTTATTATTGGCAGAAATAATAAGAAATAGGCCACAGAAAAAGAAATATGCAAGTAGAAGTATACAGTTCAGTTAATTAACTCAGAGTGGGCACACTCATGTAACCGTCACCCATATCAAACCAGAGAACATTACCAGTACCACAGGTGCCCCCTCCCACCCACCCCACTCACCTCTCTCTTCTCCCCAAAGATAACCACTCTCCTGACTAGTAGCACCACAGAATAATACTGCCTATTTTTTTTTTAAATAAACCTATTCATCCATACAGTTGTGCGTGGCTGTAGTCATTCATTTAATTGCTAAATGTTATTCTCCTATTGGTGGACATGAAGCTCATTTCCAAGTTGGGGACATGATAAGTCTTGGTGTGGACAATTCTGCTCCTGTCTTTTGCGTCTATATGCACACTTCTCTGTTAGGTTTCTATCTGGTAGCTGAATTTTTGGATGTTGTCACTCAACAATACTATGTGATGCTGAACAGTTTTCCAAAGTGGTTATCACAATTTACAGTTTGCCAGTAGTGCACAGTGAAGAAGCAAATGGCAGCACATTCCAGTGTTCTTGCCTGGGAAACCCAATGGACAAAGGAGCCCAGTGGGCTACATACAGTCCATAGGGTCATGGGGTCGGGTGTGACAGCAACCAAACAACAACGAAAACTAGTGTATAGATTTCCCAAAGTGCCATATTCTTGATCATGCTTGGTCTTGTCCATCTAGTAACTTTGTTCTAATCTTTGTTGTGAGCTTAATTTGTATTTCTGGATTACCAAGGAGGTTGAACACCATATATTAATAATACGCTTCTTGGTCACTTTTTGGGAGTTGTTTACCCACGTTTTTCCTACTGGGTTGTTTGATTAATTGTTTTACAGGATTCTTTATGTTCTGCACATAAGTACTGCAGATCACTTCTCTCACTCTGTGGTTTCCCTTCTACCCTCTTAATAATATTTTTTGAGAAATCAAAGTTCTTAATTTCAATGCCATCTAGTTTACTAATATTTTCATTTCCTGTTACCTCTTTTTATGGCCCATTAAAGAAGTCTTGCATTATCCAAAAGTGAAGAAATTATTTTCCAACATTAGCTTCGGAAAGCTATATGGTTTTGCCTTTTACATTTAGATGTATGATCTACCTGGAATTGATTTGAGATTGTGATAGGAAATAGTATTTTGCAAGACTTTTTAGGCTTTGGAGGTTCCAAAGCTAAATAGAAGTTCTCTTTATATTACTTAGAATCTTTATTTTATACCTACTGAAAGAGATATTTTAGATATATCCACAACGATTTAAAAAATCATATCATAGGAAAAAATATAAGCACTATACAGGTTAGTATGTGGGTAGCCACTGCTTGACCCTCCAATTCACCCTCTGCAATTTTTATGTTCTGAATGCCCCAGGAGAATGAACTATGGGGACTTCACATAAGGGCTCCTCATCATTTGGGTTCTCATCAGTTCAGATGATGAGGAGCACCAGAGGGAGGTCAGAGGGTGGAAGGTCTGTGAGGCTGTGTGTTTATTCTCCAAGCCCCTCCCTTCTCTGGTCCCTCTCTCTATCAAAGGCCACAGCTACTGCCAGCCCCCTCTCTATACACAGCTACCTTCTCAGAAGTCTAATAACTGCTAGCCCTCTTTTTGCCCCTTCAAGCTAAGGGGTGGTAACTGTTACCCACTCTTGTGGTCTGGAGCCACGCCACTATCCTTTGCTGGTTGTCTTCAAATGATATTATTCGAGGCCACCAAAAGTATTAGTGATGCTGCATTTCTTAGATGAGAACTCCACTATAGTTTCTGAGATTTTCATACAAGTTGCTAATTCCCGTTTTGCAAGTTCTCATGCACAGACAATAACAATTACCTCACACCAGTTGCCTATGCTTCCTGATTTCAAAGATATAAAAACATTTTAAATGTATTTCATATAACCCATAAAATAGTATAATGATGATGATAACTACAAAGAAAACCTAGGGTCTTTACATATAACATTTCTCCCTTAATACCAATGATAATACTCTGTGACACCTATTATTCTATTCTTTCCACAGGTGGGGAAACCAGGGCTCAGGTATGTTAAGTACTTTGCTCAGGATCACATCTCAGGCTAGGGTTGAACTAGCATTCCAAATCAAGTTGATGGAATGTCAAACCCTGACGTCTGACCCACTGTTCAGCCACCTAGAGAGAATGAGAGAACATGGTACATTCAATGCATGCCTAGTAATCTGGCTGATCCGTCAGGTTCCTTCTGGAAATCTCCAATAACTCTCACCCCAATTTTAGGTCTCCTACTTCAATACTTTTGTCATCTGCCCCACCAAACAATACATCTATGAGAATGAAAGCTGAAAACTTTCCATGACACCATTTACTCCCATCATGTGTTAGCTCTCACAGACCCTTGAGTTAATGCTTGTTGGCTCCCTCAGGTCAGAGGGAGCCAGGCATGCTGCTACTTCTTCTAAGTGTCCACAACATTGCCAAAGGCAAAACATCATTTCAAGTGGCCAGCAGGCAAACAATTGGCTTTCATGAGAATATGGAGCCATCATAGTCAACAAATGAGTCCAAAATGCAGTACTTGGATGCAGTCTCAAAAATGACAGAATGATCTCTGTTCACTTCCAAGGCAAACCATTCAATATCATAGTAATCCAAGTCTATGCCTGACCAGTAATGCTGAAGAAGCTGAAGCTGAATGGTTCTACGAAGACCTACAAGACCTTTTAGAGCTAACACCAAAAATAGATGTCCTTTTCAATACAGGGGACTGGAATGCAAAAGTAGGAAGTAAGAGATACCTGGAAGTGAAGTGAAGTGAAGTGAAGTCGCTCAGTTGTGTCCAACTCTTTGCGATCCCGTGGACTGTAGCCTACCAGGCTTCTCCGTCCATGAGATTCTCCAGGCAAGAATACTGGAGTGGGTTGCCATTACCTGGAGTAATGGCAAATTTGGCCTTGGAGTACAGAATGAAACAGGGCAAAGGTTAATAGAGTTTTGCTAAGAGAATGTACTGGTCATAGCAAACACCCTCTTCCAAAACACAAGAGAAAACTCTACACATGGACATCACCAGATGGTCAATACTGAAATCAGATTGATTATATTCTTTGCAGCCAAAGATAGAGAAGTCCTACACAGCAAAAACAAGACTGGGAGCTGACTGTGGCTTAGATCATGAACTCCTTATTGCCAAATTCAGACTTAAATTGAAGAAAGTAGGGAAAACCACTAGACCCTTGAGGTATGACCTAAATCAAATCCCTTACAATTGTACAGGGAAAGTGATAAATAGATTCAAAGGATTAGATCTGATAGACAGAGTGCCTAAAGAACTGTGTATGGAGGTTCGTGACATTGTACAGGAGGCAGTGATCAAGACTAACCCCCAAAAAAAGAAATGCAAAAAGGCAAAATGGTTGCCCAAGGAGGCCTTACAAATAGCTGTGAAAAGAAGAGAAATGAAAGGAAAAGGAGAAAAGGAAACATATACCCATCTGAATGCAGAGTTCCAAAGAATAGCAAGGAGAGATAAGAAAGCCTTCCTCAGTGATCAGTGTAAAGAAAGAGAGGAAAACAGTGGAATGGGAAAGACTAGACCAAATTAGAGATATCAAGGGAACATTTCATGCAAAGATGGGCACAATAAAGGACAGAAATGGTATGGATCTAACAGAAACAGAAGATACTAAGAACAGGTGGCAAGAATACACAGAAGAGCTATACAAAAAAGATCTTCATGATCCAGATAATCACAGTGGTGTGATCACTCACTTAGAGCCAGACATCCTGGAATGCAAAGTCAAGTGGGCCTTAGGAAGCATTAGTATGAACAAAGCTAGTGGCGGTGATAGAATTCCAGCTGAGCTATTTCAAATCCTAAAAGATGATGCTAAGAAAGTGCTGCACTCAATATGCCAGCAGATTTGGAAAACTCAGCAGTGGTCACAGGACTGGAAAAGATCAGTTTTCATTCCAATTCCAAAGAAAGGCAATGCCAAAGAATGCTCAAACTATTGCACAATTGCACTTATCTCACATGCTAACAAAGTAATGCTCAAAATTCTCCAAGCCAGGCTTTGACAGTATGTGAACTGTGAACTTCCAGATTTTCAAGTTGGATTTAGAAAAGGCAGCAGAAACAGAGATCAAATTGGCAACACCTTTTGGATCTTCAAAAAAAGTGAGAGAGTTCCAGAAAAAATCTACTTCTGCTTTATTGACTATGCCAAGGCCTTTGACTGTGTGGATAACAACAAACTGTGGGAAATTCTTAAAGAAATGGGAATATCAGACCACGTGACCTGCCTCCTGAGAAATCTGTATGCAGGTCAAGAAGCAAGTTAGAACTGGAAATGGAAGAACAGACTGGTTCCAAATCGAGAAAGGAGTACATCAAGGCTGTATATTGTCACCCTGCTTATTTAACTTATATGCAGAGTACATCATGAGAAATCTTGGACTGGATGAAGCACAAGCTGGAATCAAGATTGCCGGGACAAATATCAATAACCTCAGATATGCAGATGACATCACACTATGGCAGAAAGCGAAGAAGAACAGAAGAGCCTCTTCATGAAAATGAAAGAGGAGAGTGAGAAAGTTGGCCTAAGGCTCAACATTCAGAAAACTAAAGATCATGGCATCCGGTCCCATCACTTCATGGGAAATAGATGGGGAAACAGTGACAGACTTTATTTTTTGGGCTCCAAAATGGCTGCAGATGGTGACTTCAGCCATGAAATTAAAAGATGCTTGCTCCTTGGAAGAAAAGTTATGACCAACCTAGACAGCATATTAAAAAGCAGGCAAAGTTGTTACTTTGCCAACAAGGGTCCATCTAGTCAAAGCTATGATTTTTCCAGTAGTTATGTATGCATATGAGAGTTGGACTATAAAGAAAGCTGAGCATCAAAGAATTGATGCTTTTGAACTGTGGTGTTGGAGAACTCTTGAGAGTCCCTTGGACAGCAGGAGATCCAACCAGTATATCCTAAAGGAAATCAGTCCTGAATATTCATTGGTAGGACTGACGCTGAAGCTGAAACTTCAATACTTTGGCCACTTGATGTAATGAACTGACTCATTGGAAAAGACCCTGATGCTGGGAAAGATTGAAGGCAGAAGGAGAAGGGAATGACAGAGGATGAGACAGTCGGATGGCATCATTGACTCAATGGAGATGAGTTTGAGTAAACTCCTGGAATTGGTGATGGACAGGGAGGCCTGGAGTGCTGCAGTCCATGGGATCACAAAGAGCTGAACACGACAGAATGACTGAACTAAAGGCTCTGGAAAGACACAGCAAAGCTCTGAACGTGAATCACCAACAGCTGTCCCACACTTAATGTCTGTGAGCTACA
Source organism: Ovis canadensis (assembly GCF_042477335.2). Lineage (NCBI taxonomy): Eukaryota > Metazoa > Chordata > Mammalia > Artiodactyla > Bovidae > Ovis > Ovis canadensis. Next base: position 86,471,100 of record NC_091248.1, read on the forward strand.
TACAGGGGAGCATCTGCAGTCAGTGAGGAGGTTATGAGGAGGCAGTTAAGTACCACTGAAGAGAATGAGTACATTTTCCCATCAGTGATGGTACTCAAGCATCACACTTGAAAACTGTCTCGTCTCAGTCCTTCTCAGGTACCCTTGAAGGTCTCCTTGACTTTTCTCTCTTCAGGGAAATCAGATTTACAGCTACTCAAAGTCAGATCATCAGCATCACCTAGCAACTTGTTAAAAAATGCATATTCTCAGGCCTGATCCCAGATCTGCTGAGTTAAATTCTGGAGGTGAGAGGCCTAGCAATCTGTGTTTTAACAAACCTCCAGGCAATCTCATGCGCTCGAAAGTTTATGAAGCATGGATATAGAGTATATTGTGAAAATGTGGGGGTCTGTCAAGACTTCAGTGTACTTGCAACTGAGATTGAATTATTGGATTAAAAATTTTAAATGATACATATTTATTTTTACACATCAAATGTTACACAGGTATAAAACTCATCACTTCACCTCTCCAGTCCTGATCTTCAGAAGTAACCAAGGCCAACAGTATGACATGAATCCATTCACATCAATCTGTTTCTTTACACATACACAAATATACATATTTCTATATGAGTTTGCCTCCCTTTCTTTCCACTTTTTTGGGTTGTTACTAAAATGAGTTCATATCCCAGTACACATACTGCTTTGCAATCTGCTCTTTTTACTTAATAAATTATGGACATCCCTGCAGGTCAGTATGTATAGTTCAAATATTTTTTCCTTTAGGAGCTATAGGATATTCCAAACCATGAATACTTCATATCTGATCCAATCATATCCTTATTGATAGACATTCAGTATTTTGCAGTTTTTCACAGAGACTAAGTTAGAGGGTTAATTTAAAGCAATTTAACTGTGAGAATACTTTCTGGTCTCAGATCTAATCATAGACTGAATTTTAAGCTGAAAAGGTAGATATATGGGAGTACTGTGCATAATGAAGGGTCTATAACAAACCCACACATCTACAGTTGATTAATCTTTGACAAAGGAGGCAAGAATATACAATAAAGAAAAGACAGTCTCTTCAGCAAGTGGTGTTGGGAGAGCCAGACAGCTGCACGTAAATCAATGAACTTAGAAGACTCCCTCACACTCAACACAAAAATAACCTCAAAATGGCTTAAAGACTTTGATGTGAGAATTGACGCTACAAAACTCTTAAAAGAGACCATAGGCCAAACATTCTTTGACATAAATTCTAGCAGTATTTTCTTAGGTCAGTCTACAAAGGCAATAGAAATAAAAGCAAAAATAAACAAAAGGGACCTAATCAAACGTAAACTTTTGCACAACAAAGGAAACAATCAACAAAATGAAAAGGCAACCTATGAACTGGGAGAAAATAACTGCAAATGCAGCAAACAACAAGGGTTTAATTTCCGAAACATAAAAACAATGTATGCCAATCAATAATAATGACAAAAAACCCCAAACAAACAACATAATCCAAAAACGTGGCTGGCTGCCCTGCGCAGCATCACAAGAGCATACATATACTACATATACTAACCCAGGAAAAATCATAATTCAAAATCTGAAGCACGTTTTCTACTGAATGTATCTTGCTGTTGCACCATTGTAAAGTTGAAAAATTGTGTCAGGGACCCTCTGTATACACTCCAGAAAGTAATTGCTTTTTTAAAAACTTAATGTATCAAGTTTATCTTGCCATGTCAGTACACACAGAACAAGCTTATTTTTTTTAATGCTATTGTTACACTATGCTAGACATAGTACAGATGTATTGGAATTTAATTAAACCTCTGTTAAAGAGAATGCTCGAAATACCACACAATTGCACTCATCTCACATGCTAGTAAAGTAATGCTCAAAATTCTCCAAGCCAGGCTTCAGCAATACGTGAACCGTGAACTTCCAGATGTTCAAGCTGGTTTTTGAAAAGGCAGAGGAACCAGAGATCAAATTGCCAACATCTGCTGGATCATGGTAAAAGCAAGAGAGTTCCAGAGAAACATCTATTTCTGCTTTATTGACTATGCCAAAGCCTTTGACTGTGTGGATCACAAGAAACTGTGGAAAATTCTGAAAGAGATGGGAATACCAGACCACCTAACCTGCCTCTTGAGAAATCTGTATGCAGGTCAGGAAGCAACAGTTAGAACTGGACATGGAACAACAGACTGGTTCCAAATAGGAAAAGGAGTGCGTCAAGGCTGTATATTGTCACCCTGCTTATTTAACTTATATGCAGAGTACATCATGAGAAACACTGGACTGGAAGAAACACAGGCTGGAATCAAGATTGCTGGGAGAAATATCAATCACCTCAGATATGCAGATGACACCACCCTTATGGCAGAAAGTGAAGAGGAGCTAAAAAGCCTCTTGATGAAAGTGAAAGAGGAGAGTGAAAAAGTTGGCTTAAAGCTCAACATTCAGAAAACGAAGATCATGGCATTCGGTCCCATAACTTCATGGGAAATAGATGGGGAAACAGTGGAAACAGTGTCAGACTTTATTTTTTGGGGCTCCAAAATCACTGCAGATGGTGACTGCAGCCATGAAATTAAAAGACGCTTACTCCTTGGAAGAAAAGTTATGACCAACCTAGATAGCATATTCAAAAGCAGAGACATTACTTTGCCGACTAAGGTCCGTCTAGTCAAGGCTATGGTTTTTCCAGTGGTCATGTATGGATGTGAGAGTTGGACTGTGAAGAAGGCTGAGCACCGAAGAATTGATGCTTTTGAACTGTGGTGTTGGAGAAGACTCTTGAGAGTCCCTTGGACTCCAAGGAGATCCAACCAGTCCATTGTGAAGGAGATCAACCCTGGGATTTCTTTGGAAGGAATGATGCTGAAGCTGAAACTCCAGTACTTCGGCCACCTCATGAGAAGAGTTGACTCATTGGAAAAGACTCTGATGCTGGGAGGAATTGGGGGCAGGAGGAAAAGGGGACGACAGACGATGAGATGGCTGGATGGCATCATGGACTCGATGGACGTGAGTCTGAGTGAACTCCGGGAGATGGTGATGAACAGGGAGGCCTGGCGTGCTGAGATTCATGGGGTCGCAAAGAGTCGGACACGACTGAGCGACTCAACTGAACTGAACTGAACTGTTAAAAAAACATGTAGCTTAATTTTTAACCTTTTCTATACACAGATTTATGGAGATATAGATTTATCATTGTATATGGATGCAATCTCTGCTATAGGATAATTTCCTTGCAATGGAATTAATGGCCCCAAAGGAATGCATTTAAAAACCTTTCCCTGTGTTCTTGCCCACACTGCGTATTTCCAATTAATTTTTTATGTCTTGCTTAGAGGAAGGCCTTATTCACATCAATGTTATAACAAACTTCCTATATTTTCTATTATAGTGTGTGTATATATATATTTATATATATATTTTTAATGCTGATGGTCTTTTAATTTAGGGTTCAGCAACCTGGATTACTGCCAAATCCAGCCTGCTGCCTGTTTTTTTGAACAAAATTTTATTGGAACACAGTGACATCTGTTGTTTATATATTGTTGATGACTGTTTTTACACTACTGGGCACAGTTGAATATGTGACAGAAATTGTATGGCCCATAAAGCTGAACATATTTATCATCATGTTCTTTCTAGACTGTTGTCCAGCTAATGCCTAGAATTTAGTTTGTTTTGTGAGAAAGGAATTAATTTTATTTTATCCACTGACATAAACTTATTTAAGAATAGTTTATATTTTCCCTACTGATATGAAATGCCATCTTTGGCACATAATAAACTCCCAGTCATCCACAGGTGGGGTTTCTACAGGCTCCACTCTGTATTATTGATCAGTTGGTCTTTTCCTATGCAAATACCACACTCTTCACTTCTTTAGTTTTATGTTTTCCCCATAATTTTATACTTTAAATTTTTATGTTTATAGGGCAAGTCCTTAATTATCTTTTCAAAAAGAGTTTTTATATTCTTTTTGTTTTCTCTTTCTAATGACTCTAAGAATCTCTTTATAAAGGTTCCAATGGGGTCTGTAACCAGTATTTCATTGACTTTAATTTGGAAGAGAATTGAAATCTTTACGATATTCTGTAACAATGACCATTTACTCATGGTCTCACCTATGTTAAATATTATTATCTATCATCTTTGCCAATTGATAGATGAATTGAGGTTTTATTCTAATAAATTAACAATGGATAAAAGTTGATATGTTCAGCTTATTGTGAATTTTCCTCAGTTTTTTCTTCCAGTATGTTAAGATGGGAGTTTTCCTTGGTGGCTCAGTGGTAAAGAACCCGTCTGCCAATGCAAGAGACATAGGCAGTTTCCATCCCTCGGTCAGGAAGACTCCCTGGAGAAGGAAATGGCAACCCTCTCCAATATTCTTGCCTAGGAAATCCCATGGACAGAGGCGCCTGGCGGCTCCATGGGGTCACAAAAGAATCGGACTCTACTTAGCAACTAAACAATAACAAACGTTACCATGAGGCACTGCTATGTAACTGATACAAGCAAAAAGCAGGAAATTTTACTACATCGCAAGTATTGCGGACTCTGAGGCCTCAGAAAACAGTGTAAGTGACTGGTCAGTTGAAAGACACTGATCCCTGAACACGAGCTCTTTGGAAACATCCTCCCTGTTGACTCAACATTGCTGCTCTAAAGGTGCTACCATTTCCTACTGCCTAAGTGAATTTTTAAACAGCTCCATGCAGAGTGAACAACAACAATCCCCCCTGTTCTGCAGGCCAGGCCCCCCAAAGGCGGCAGAGCGAGCGGGAGTGTCTCAGGTTGGTCCCTGGTGAAAGTCTCTGGGATGGAGATTTGCATGCAGGAAGTTCTTTGGGGAGTGAGCTTGTGGTTGGAGAGAGGGAACGAACCTAGAGTCACCTAAAAAAAACCTCCATCAGGAGTTCTGGAGCTCGAAAGGGTCTTTATAGAGCTGTCCCAAATTAGGGCGAGGGGGCTGGGCTTTATCTACGCTCTGAGACGCCTTGTAGGCGGGGCGGGGCAGTGCGCAGGACCTTGGGCTAAACAGATCTCAGCTGCTGAGACTAGTTCTCCTTGAGCAGCTTGGCTGAGTGCCAGTAGTTGCCAAATCTCCCAGCACCTAGGCAACTGAGTGCCTGGGACCTGAAATGAGGGATGTCGTGACAGCATAGCATCCACTGCGGGGCCTTCTTGACCTTTCCCTGAATCTCTCGGCCTTTTTATGAGCTGAGAACTCAGATGCCTTCAAGTACACCACTAAGCTTTTGTATTTAACCTTTCAGGCAAAACTCTTAAATAACATTTCCTTTCTTCCAAGCCAATCCAAATTCACAAGCCAAGTATCAAGGAACATGGCTGCAGAATTATGCTTTTACCAAGACCCTCAAATGTATTATTCAAATAAAGTAGAAAAATACACATTTTAAAAAAAGAAAGAAAGAAACCCTTTTATGTCCATGAACTATAACTGGCATGTTTCCTTGGCACTTTTTACATACTACAAGGGCATTCTGCAATGAGTGAAAAAATCTAAAATACTCATGTGGTCTTCAATAGGGCTTCCCTGGTGGCGCAGACAGTAAAGGATCCTCCCGCAATGCAAGAGACCTGGGTTCAATCCCTGGGTTGGACAGATGCCCTGATCATTGTGACTATCGTTTATACAGTGCTTGAGTGTTTACAGCTTGCTGAGTTCGAATCAACAACTTGCTGAGTCTTATCAGAGGAAGGAATTATCATGAAGAATCTGGGGCTTAGAGAGGTGAAGTAACCCACGCCTCTGTCCAGAGTGCGAGGGTGCGGAGAGTCTGGTGTGTCCCCAGAGCACTCCTCCCTCCCCTTCGTCTGCCTTTGCCTCCCCGGCTCCACACACCCTCACCTGCGCCAGGTTCCAAACTCATTCTCTACTGATATACTGCAAACACCCACACTCCCCAACCACGGTCTTCTCTACTTCAAAAGGACCTGTATCTTCCTTTATCTTTCTCTACTTATCTTTATTGAAGCCTTTCAGCTGGCTGTCCTTGAGATAGGGATGCATAAACTATTTCATACCAAGTTATTAATGTTAACATGGTGAATAAACTGCCTTATCCACCCATTCCCAGGTATATATTATCCCCAGGTATCTGAATGTATTACATATATATATATATATATATATATCAGATACACATGAGATAAATATGATATATAATATATATACCCTCAGGCATATCTGCATTTTAATAAAAGCCTATTGTATTGGAGGGATTCCATGATAGCTCAGCTGGTAAAGACCCACCTGCAATGCAGGAGACCTGCGTTCGACCCCTGGGTTGGGAAGATGCCCTGGAGAAAGGAAAGGCTACCCGCTCCAGTATTCTGGCTAGGAGAATTCCATGGACTGTTTAGTTCATGGAGTCCCAAAGAGTTGGATGTGACTGAGCGACTTTCACTTTCTATTGTATTGGAATACAGAACAAGTTAATAAGGAAAATGTTTTGAGAGAGAGGCTCTGCCCAGCTTCCCGCCCCGCCCCATTCATGTTACATTATTTTACTGCCCCATCGATGGGCATCACTCACGTGCAGCACTGGCATAGGCATACACAGGTGTGCTCAGTCGTGTCCAGCTCTTTGTGACCCCGTGGACCGTAGCCCTCCAGGCTCCTCTGTCCATGAAATTTTCCAGGCAAGAATATTGGAGTGGGTTGCCATTTCCTTCTCCAGGGGACCTTCCTGGCCCAGGGGTCAAACCTCAGTTTCCTGCAAGGGCAGGCAGGTTCTTTATCACTGTGCCACCAGGGAAGCCCCACAGAGTACTGGACTTGGTGTGGAAAGAATTGGATTTGAGTTCCTACTCTTGTCTAGGTATTTAGCTTTGCCCACCTTGACCTCCTCACCATCTAACTAAGCAGATGGAATTGATGTTTCTCAGTATTATAGCAGTTCTGATAAACTGTGGCTAGAGGGACATGTAAGTGGAGATGGTTCAAAGGTGACACCAAAAATTCACTGCCCTGCAGGGCTCACATTTCTATTCACTTGGGTTCCAAGGAGGTTCCCCTGGTGCACAGGAGCAGGATGAAGAACTAATATCAGTGGATGCTGGTGACCAGCTCTTCCCTATACGTATAGTGGTCATTACGTGTTTTACTTTGGCTTGTCCTCAAATATGAAACAAGGATAATATCACTGAACTACCTCCTGAGGCATTTCTCCTCCCAGTCATTCATTCTTAAAATGTAGTCCTTTCTGGCATGAATAGTGTTTTATGTTACCAGGGAAGGGGAGGGTGAGTACTTCCCAGAACAAAGAAAGTAGGAAAAAGGAGAATATGACACAAAGGTCCTTTTGAAAGTGAGAGAGTGAAAGATAGATAAGACCAGGGTTCAGATGCTGCTGCTCTTTGGGTTAACTTAGTGTGTATGGTGGTGGGGGTTGGTGGTAGAGTGAGATTACAGAGTCCAGAAAGAGTGAAGAGGTTAATCAGCTGACCTTCTCAAACACAGTTATCCAGAATCAGAGAGAAACAGTGATCTGGAATATTTAGGGGACAGCAAAGAGTCGGACATGATTGAGCGACTTCATTTTCACTTTTCACTTTCATGCATTGGAGAAGGAAATGACAACCCACTCCAGTGTTCTTGCTTGGAGAATGCCAGGGACGGCGGAGCCTGGTGGGCTGCCGTCTATGAGGTCGCACAGAGTTGGACACGACTGAAGCTGCTGTAGGGCTACTGTAGGACAGTCTTTACCCCCACCCCCCATGTTTCCCTGTGTTCTGAGCATAGCAAAGAAGGGATCTTGAAGTTCTCAGGCCATAGGGAAGGCAGCTGAGCATGCTAGCTTGGACTCATGTGCTAAAATGGAGGGGAAATGTCCCTCTAGCAGAAGGCTGGGAGGGGGCTGTCTGAGCTGCCAGCTGGGATCCACAGCCGGGCCTCAGAGGGGAGGCACATAGCGAGAGGCAAGTGAAGATCCAGTCAGATGGGACCTGCCTTGCTGGGCCACCCTGGGAGAGGTTGCAAGTTATTCCAGTCTCAGTTCAGTTCAGTTCAGTCGCTCAGTTGTGTCCGACTCTGCGACCCCATGAATCGCAGCATGCCAGGCCTCCCGGTCCATCACCAACTCCCAGAGTTCACTCAGATTCATGTCCATCGAGTCAGTGATGCCATCCAGCCATCCCATCCTCTGTCATCCTCTTCTCCTCCTGTCCCCAATCACTCCCAGCATCAAAGTCTTTTCCAATGAGTCAACTCTTCGCATGAGATGGCCAAAGTACTGGAATTTCAGCTTTAGCATCATTCCTTCCAAAGAAATCCCAGAGCTGATCTCCTTCAGAATGGACTGGTTGGATCTCCTTGCAGTCCAAGGGACTCTCAAGAGTCTTCTCCAACACCACAGTTCAAAAGCATCAATTCTTCGGCATTCTAGAACACCTCAACAGAGGACTCAGTGAGAGCAGAGGCTACTGCTGCCCATATACCAGTGGAAGAAAATTACAGTTGCTGTAGGGGCAAGGAAGAGTCTCTAGAGATGGGTGGCATTTGGGCCAAGGTTCTTATCTCAACACCAAGCTTCTCCTTGCACTTAGATTGTATGTCAGAAGGAAGAAGGGGAACCTTTGAAGGAGAGAAACAGTTTAGATGTGGAGTTTAACATTTAAATTGATCAGTTCAGTTCAGTCACTCTGTCATGTCCGACTCTTTGCAGCCCCATGGACTGCAGCACACCAGGCTTCCCTGTTTTCTTGAAAGAATTTCCTACTTCCACATTTTGTTCTGCATTTGAGACACAGTTGTTTTTTAGTTGCTAAGTCATGTCTGATTCTTTAGTGACCCCCATAGACTATCGCCCACTAGGCTCCTCTGTTCATGGGGTTTTCTAGGCAAGAATACATAGTACATGCCTCAGGTGGATTTCTTTACTAAAATAGATGAGAAAAGCAGCCTACTTTAACATTCTGGCAAATCCCAACCTTAGAAAATACAACATTAATAGTGTAGAAGATTGCCTTTAGTTCTCCAGTATAAGTAGTTCCTATCCAGTAACTTCACTATATTCCTTCAGGATGTAATTATTATCCATCATATTGTTGTGAATAACCTCAACCAGGTTATGTGAAGGACTGATACACGGAACAAGATTTGACAATTCCCAACAAGTTAATGATTTCTAAAGTCCTTTCTCTCTTGGTTGTTGTGAGATTCTGATGCAGATTTCTAGGAAAGTGGCTGTCTTCTCTGTTTACTGCCTCCCTTCACCCCTTAACAGCTGGGATGGGGGGAAGGGTAGGCTACATCAAGGGGAACTGTTCTACGGTTTTACATGGTTTCTACATGGAAGTCATTATTCTTTGATAAGATCAGATTCAACAGTAATTTAAAGCAATGACCCCACTCATATTCTAAATACAGTGACAGCCAGCTGTCATAGAGAGGTTCTATAAGCTGCGACTGAGAGGCTGTGAATCTTCAATGCACTAGGTGTTAGAAGTGAAGCACAAGTCAGGGTTTGCATCTTTATTGACCTTTTTTTCCCAGTTGAATCCTCCGGATTTCTAAAGGCTACATTCACTAAGCATCTAAACTAGATGCTGAAATCCCTTTTTGTCAGATCATCTCTAATTAATGATATGATGATGTACACATCTATTTTTTCTGTCTTGATGGAGGGAGGGAGCTACTATTTATTGAGTACTCGCTATTTGCCAGGTATTTTGACAAGTATTTACACATTCCTTCATTTAATTCTAACAGCTAGGCAAGGTTGGTATTAATAATTTTCCAGTAGTTGAAACTAAGAAACAGACTGCGACTCACTCAAGGTCATTCAGGTAGTCAGGATGGAGCAGGAATATAACTACCTATTCTGTCCTCTACTTCCTACTTTTATAGCAGTAGTACTTCTTACTTCTTTCTCACTAATTTGTGGTTTCCTCAACTGTTTGTAGCATACATTTATGTGCATCTTTCTTTCTCTTTAATGACAGTCTTTCTAATACACTAGTTTAAATATATTTCCATAACTGTTTCTCACATGTATATCAAGGAATGGCTGCCCTTTTGTGCACACTAGAACATAGCAATGAGTAAACAATTAACCACTGTGAGCCTCAGTTCAGTAAAAATCAAGATTAAGATGATGCAAATAGACTAGGAATACTGAACCAAATATATAATGTTAGAAGTGCAAAACAGAGCTCACCAAAAAGAGTGGAAGAATTATTCAGGTACCAGAAATAATAAGGAAACTAAAAAGCAGAGATCTTAGCATCCATGTTTATGCCTCTTCTTCTTTAAGATCTCACTGGGAGTAAGTTCAAGGAATGCAGAAGCTCTGGTTTCAGTAGACGAGCCTTTCAGCCCTTGACTTCACTTGGGTGGAACTGAGATTTCAGCATAAATGCAGGATCTTCACATATCTGTTTATTGCAAATATGGCAAAACCAATACAATATTATAAAGTAAAAATAAATAAGTAAGTAAATAAATAAATAATAAAATAAAATTTTAAATTGAAAAAAAAAAATAAAGTGCAGGGAAAAAAAATGAAAGGATGGAATAGGAAAAATAGGGCTTAGCTTGCCTTCCATTACCTAGGTTCTGGATGGGAAAAAAGTCTCTATAAGAAACTAAAACCCCAAACTGAACATCTCGTGGATTGAAAAATGTATACTAACCCCATAATCCAGGACCCACCAAGCTAAGAAATTAACATAAACTGGTTGGGGATTCACATGGCAGATATAGACACAAAACCATCCTGAAGGAACATTCCCCTAGTTAAAGTTGTATGGAGCTTCTGTAGGGAATGGGGAACAAAAAAGAGGATTAAGAATAAGAAAATCCGACATGTTGGGATAGTAGAGCCTCAAGGACTTGAAATACAAACCAGCAATCTGAAAGTATATATAGTACAGGTATACTTAAGCTAATTTAAATAATTAAGAACACAAAAGTGAATCAAAGTCTGAAGAATGAGTCACTATGAAAAAATAGAAAAGATTCAAAATAATGAAACAGAAATTCTAAAAATAATTTAACACTACAGTCATTAAAACAAAAGCTCAAAGGATGGGTTAAACAGCAGATAAGACTTGCTGAAGGGAAAGCTAGAGGCAACAGAATATATTTAAAGAAATTGTTCAGAATATGCATCATAGATAAATAAATAGAGGAGAAATAGGAGAGAGATTTAAAATTTTGAAACATAAAATAAGAAGGTTCATTCAATAGAATTTCCAAAATGAAAAATAGAGAAAATATGAGAGGCCTTGTTTAAAGAGAGCGCATACGTGGGTTGATAAAAGACCCAAATCCTTAAACTTTAAAGTACAAAAATCCCTAAAAGGATTAAAAAAAAAAAAAAACCTTACAAAGTAACACATCAGTGTGAAATTTCAGACCGCCATGAAAAAGAAAAATTCTTAAAAGCAAACATAGAGGAAAAAATAGATTATCTACAGGAAAAAAAAATCATTTGAAAGACTACAGATTTTTGAAAATCAATAAGGAGGCTAAGAGTCAATGGAATGATAGCTATGGAGTATTGAAAAAAAAAACAACTGGAGAGATAGAATACTGTGTCCAGCTAAACTGAAATAAAGCTACTCACTGAAAAAATATATGATTTCAAGACTCTATCTAAATGAACTTCTGAAGCATATACTACAATAGGAAGAAGGAAACTGAATATAAAAAGAAGGTGTACATTGAACGTAGCAACAGTGATTAAAAAAAAAAAAAGTAAGCATGGGTAAATATAAATCACCATTGACTACCCTGAATAACAGAAATAATAATGTCTAGTTGGGAGGACAAAGGAGCAAAATGGCTGAGGAAGGTTATTGGAGTTGAGCTCATTCTAATTCCTTATTTTGTTTAGAAGAAGGATAGAAAATATATCATCACTGTGATGGTAACTGCAGCCATGAAATCAGAAGACGGTTGCTTCTTGGCAGGAAAGTGATGACGAGCCTAGACAGCGTGTTGAAAAGCAGAGACATTACTCTGCCGACAAAGGTCAGTACAGTCAAGGCTGTGGTCTTCCCAGTGGTCATGTACAGGTGTGAGAGTTGGATCATAAAGAAGGCAGAATGTCAAAGAACTGATGTCTTCAAACTGTGGTGCTGGAGAAGATTCCTGAAAGTCCCTTGGACAGCAAGGAGATAAAACCAGTTAATCTTAAGGGAGATCAACCCTGAATATTCACTGGAATGACTGATGCTGAAACTGAAGTTTCAGTATTTTGGTCATCTGATGCAAACAGACGACTCATTGGAAAATTCCCTGATGCTGGGAAAGATCAAGGGCAGAAGGAGAAGAGGGCATCAGAGGATGAGATAGCTGGATGGCATCACTGTGCAATGAACATGAACTTGGGCTAACTCCGGGAGATGGTGAGGGACACGAAGGCTTGGCGTGCTGCGGTCCATGGGGTTGCAGAGTCAGACATGACTGGGTGACTGAAAAACAACAACGGGAAGTATAATATGTAACCTGGTGGAGGGAAAAAAGAAGAAGGAAATGATTTATCCCATAGAACAACAACAACAACAAAAGAAGTAAAGCAAAAGCACAATAAACAGAACAAAATAAGATGGTAGAAATAAATCTAAGTACATTAATAATCATGGTAAATGTAAATAGCCTCAGCTTGATAGTAAAAGAGCTTACTAATTTTTTCGAATAACTTTATTTTGCTACAAGAACTTGAAGGCTCAGAAAGGTTGAAGGTAAATGGATGAAAGAAGATAGGTAAATACTAATGTCTGAGAAGCTAGTATAGCTGTATTAGTATTAGATGCACTCGACTTTTAAGCAATATGCATTTAGAGAATAGAGGGGAGTCATTGTCCAAAGATGAAGGATTTCATTCTTTCCTGACTCCATGATCCAGCTCAGTAATTCTCTATGCTGCCTGACCCTTATGACCATAGTGATTATATGTAATAAAACAATAGGGTGGAGTTTTACTGAGAGAATAATAATACAATGATTTAAAATCCCCACAGGTAGTCAAACTGGTCTGGGTTGGAGTTCCAGCTCCACCACTTACTAGCTTTGTTGCCTTGTTTCATTTCACCTTTCCATGCCTCAGTTTCCTCATCTGTAAGATATGGCCAGCCATACTTGCATCTCATGTTTTGTATGAGGATTAAAAAAATTACAGTAATTCCAGTTTATACCAGCTTCTCAACAAATGTTAGATCTCTCATCCTATTTCTTGTCACAAAAAACAAAACCTACAAAACTTGTAATTTCAGAAGGCAAATAGCCATTTAAGATTTCAAGTTGAAATAATTTTTCTTATAAAGAGTTAATTATCCATGAAATTAAATATTTATGCAGTCACAGAACCAATGTGCTCATAATGTTAGAATAAGGAAGTGGCTAGTCTAGAAATTATAAAACATTCTTAATATCTTCACAGCTGATATTCTTTTCTATCATGGGAATATTTTGAAATCACGTTTTATAATGATCTAGAGAGAATGGTGTACTCTCACCCAAGAGTCAATTAGGAAAGTCAATTAGGAAAATAGCAAGCAGTTAAGCATTTGTTTTCAGGTGTGTAAATGCAGATGGCAGGTTGAGATGCTCACTTGTACGTAGTAGAGCACTCAGAGCATAGTTTCCCTCAAAACGAGATTACAAATAGTCTTTGTTTCCCAAGTGGGGTGACCAGCTAGCTGCCTTGCCTTCCCTGGAACTGAAGGGTTTTCTAGGAATGAAAGATTTTCAATGCCAAGCCTGGAAAAGTTATGGGAAAACCAGAATGATTGGTGACCCTACAGGTCGAACCCCAAAACCGATCTGCCAAGTGTCAGCCACAACTGCAGGAACCTTTCATGAGAAGCCTGTTCTGCCAAGTGATAGAGTTTCTCCTGTTGTATTTCTGGGCTCAGCACTTGATGTCTGACATTGACTGAGCTGTGTGTGGGTGCTGTTACTCTGGGGTCTGAGCTGGGGAGAAGAGAAATAATCTTCTCTCTGTTAAACTTCGTCACTTAGATCCCAGTGTGGCCACTCCTCTGCCAAAATGTAATTTCTTTCAAAACTATGGGGGCTGCGCTTTGCTGGAGCAGCCAAGAAGAGATACCCCACGTCCAAGGTAAGAGAAACCCCCAAGTAAGATGGTAGATGTTGCAAGAGGGTATCAGAGGGCAGACACACTGAAACCATAATCACAGAAAACTAGCCAATCTGATCACAGGGACTACACCCTTGTCTAACTCAATGAAACTAAGCCATGCTGTGTGGGCCAAGACGGGGAGGTCACGGTGGAGAGGTCTGACAGAATGTGGTCCACTGGAGAAGGGAATGGCAAACCATTTCAGTATTCATGCCTTGAGAACCCCATGAACAGTATGAAAAGGCAAAATGATAGGATACTGAAAGAGGTACTCCCCAGGTCGGTAGGTGCCCAATATACTACTGGAGATCAGTGGAGAAATAATTCCAGAAAGAATGAAGGGATGGAGCCAAAGCAAAAACAATACCCAGTTGTGGATGTGACCAGTAATAGAAGCAAGGTCCGATGCTGTAAAGAGCAATATTGCATAGAAACCTGGAATGTCAGGTCTATGAATCAAGGCAAATTGGAAGTGGTCAAACAGGAGATGCCAAGAGTGAATGCCAATATTCTAGGAACTGGTGAACTAAAATGGACTGGAATGGGTGAATTTAACTCAGATGACCATTATATCTACTACTGTGGGCAGGACTCCCTTAGAAGAAATGAAGTAGCCATTGTGGTCAACAAGAGAGTCCGAAATGCAGTACTTCGATGCAATCACAAAAATGACAGAATGATTTCTGTTTGTTTCCAAGGCAAACCATTCAATACCACGGTAATCCAAGCCTATGCCCCAACCAGTAACACTTAAGAAGCTGAAGTTGAACGGTTCTATGAAGACCTAAAAGACCTTTTAGAACTAACAACCAAAAAAGATGTCCTTTTCATTATAGGGGACTGGAAGGCAAAATTAGGAAGTCAAGAAACACCTGGAGTAACAGGCAAATTTGGCCTTGGAGTATGGAATGGAGCAGGGCAAAGGCTAATAGAATTTTGCCAAGAGAACACACTGGTCATAGCAAACACCCTCTTCCAACAACATAAGAGAAGACTCTACACATGGACATCACCAGATGGTCAACACCGAAATCAGATTGATTATATTCTTTGCAGCCAAAGATGGAGAAGCTCTACGCAGTCAGCAAAACCAAGACAAGGAGCTGACTGTGGCTCAGATCATGAACTCCTTATTGCCAAATTCAGTCTTAAATTGAAGAAAGCAGGGAAAACCACTAGACCATTCAGGTATGACCTAACAAATCCCTTATGATTATACAGTGGAAGTGAGAAATAGACTGAAGGGACAGATCTGATAGACAGAATGCCTGATGAACTACGGATGGAGGTTCATGACATTGTACAGGAGAAAGGGATCAAGACTATCCCCATGGAAAAGAAATGCAAAAAAGCAAAATGGCTGTCTGGGGAGGCCTTACAAAGAGCTGTGAAAAGAAGAGAAGTGAAAAGCAAAAGAGAAAAGGAAAGATATAAGCATCTGAATGCAGAGTTCCAAAGAATAGCAAGGAGAAATAAGAAAGCCTTCCTCAGCGATCAAGGCAAAGAAATAGAGGAAAACAACAGAATGGGAAAGACTAGAGAGCTCTTCAAGAAAATTAGAGATGCCAAGGGAACATTTCCTGCAAGGATGGGCTCGATGAAGGATAGAAATAGTATGGACCTAACAGAAGCAGAAGATATTAAGAAGAGGTGGCAAGAATACACAGAAGAACTGTTCAAAAAAGAGCTTCACAACTCAGATAATCACGATGGTGTGATCACTCATCTAGAGGCAGACATCCTGGAATGTGAAGTCAAGTGGGTCTTAGAAAGCATCCCTACGAACAAAGCTAGTGGAGGTGATGGAATTCCAGTTGAGCTGTTTCAAATCCTGAAAGATGATGCTGTGAAAGTGCTGCACTCAATATACCAGCACATTCAGAAAACTCAGCAGTGGCCACAGGACTGGAAAAGGTCAGTTTTCATTCCAATCGCAAAAAAAGGCAATGCCAAAGAATGCTCAAACTACCACACAATTGCACTCATCTCACATGCTAGTAAAGTAATGCTCAAAATTCTCCAAGCCAGGCTTCAGCAATACAGGAACCATGAACTTCCTGATGTTCAAGCTGGTTTTAGAAAAGGCAGAGGAACCAGAGATCAAACTGTCAACATCTGGTGGATCATGGAAAAAGTAAGAGAATTCCAGAAAAACATCTATTTCTGCATTATCTATGCCAAAGCCTTTGACTGTGTGGATCACAATAAAGTGTGGAAAATTCTTAAAGAAATGGGAATACCAGACCACCTGACCTGCCTCTTGATAATCTGTATACAGGTCAGGAAGCAACAGTTAGAACTGGACGTGGAACAACAGACTGGTCCCAAATAGGAAAAGGAGTACGTCAAGGTTGTATATTGTCACCCTGCTTATTTAACTTATATGTAGAGTACATCATGAGAGACGCTGGGCTGGAAGAAGCACAAGCTGGAATCAAGATTGCCAGGAGAAATATCAATCACCTCAGATATGCAGATGACACCACCCTTATGGCAGAAAGTGAAGAGGAACTAAAAAGCCTCTTGATGAAAGTGAAAGTGGAGAGTGAAAAAGTTGGCTTAAAGCTCAACATTCAGAAAACGAAGATCATGGCATCTGGTCCCATCACTTCATGGCAAATAGATGGGGAAACAGTGGAAACAGTGTCAGACTTTATTTTTTTTGGGCTCCAAATCACTGCAGATGGTGACTGCAGCCATGAAATTAAAAGACGCTTACTCCTTGGAAGAAAAGTTATGACCAACCGAGAGAGCATATTAAAAAGCAGAGACATTACTTTGCCTACAAAGATCTGTCTAGTCAAGGCTACGTTTTTTCCAGTAGTCATGTATGGATGTGAGATTTGGACTGTGAAGAAAGCTGAGCACTGAAGAATTGATGCTTTTGAACTGTGGTGTTGCAGAAGACTCTTGAGAGTCCCTTGTACTGCAAGGAGATCCAACCAGTCCATCCTAAAGGAGATCAGTCCTGGGTGTTTTTTGGAAGGACTGATGCTGAAGCTACAGTACTTTGGCCACCTCGTGTGAAGAGTTGACTCATTGGAAAAGACCCTGATGCTGGGAGGGATTGGGGGCAAGAGGAGAAGGGGATGACAGAGGATGAGATGGCTGGATGGCATCACCAACTCAATGGACATGAGTTTAAGTGAACTCTGGGAGTTGTTGATGGACAGGGAGGCCTGGCGTGCTGTGATTCATGGGGTCACAAAGAGCCTGACACGACTGAGCGACTGAACTGAATGAACTCATTGTTGCCCAAATGAATCCCTGATTTTCAGGGTGGAAGTTCGAGCATCAAAAGAACATCAGACACCATCCTATCCCCTCCATGGTGTTTATTCTCTCATCCCACCTCCCATTAATATCAATTTATATAATCAATGCTGACTCCAAGATGGATGGCCAATCACCACGTCCCTAGACATCTCGACATTTATCTCAGGGAAGATTGCTTGGACACCTGCACAGCCTTTTTTCTAGGACTATAACATAGTTAATAATAACCTTGATATTCACAGTAGTGAAGAGTAACCTATTGAACAACTGCCATTCACCAAGGTCCACTTCAAATAACAGCCCCCTCTCCCTAGCACACCGTAGTGGAAGGAAACACTTTCAGCCTCCCTTGTTCTATCATTGCAATTACTTTATGTTTCTATTCAAATCTCAATCATGATCTACCTTATAGTGCAGTCACTGAAGCATGTGTCTGTCTCCTTCATAAATTGCCAGGTCTTTAAGAGCAGAGAAACTGTCTCACTCATCTTTATATGACTCTCGGAAACTTGCAGAGTACCTGTCATAGATAGACTATTCAATAAATGTCTCAGGAATTGATAACATCCTTGGGACTCTAGGAACTCATCAGAGATCAGCTGCCTCCATTATAACTTGGTCAATAATTCAGTCTATTAGGAGGAATGACTACATTAAATTTGTTCTGCCAACACTGCTTATTCTTGCATTGAAATTCACAGACTAGTTGACTTAGCAGCTCACTATGATTTGAAAAGACTTGCCTGTGATAGAAAAGAGAAATCAGAATAAATAAAATTTAAATTACTCTCAACAAACATTAATTGAAAAATGATTTGAACAATGCTGTTCTCTCTACTGGGCTTCTCAGTGGCTCAGTGGTAAAGAATCCACCTGCCAATGCAGGAAACACAGGAGATGTGGTTTTGATCCCTGGGTCGGGAAGATTCCCTGGAGGAGGAAATGGCAACCCACCCCAGTATCCTTGCCTGGAAAATCCCACGGACAGAGGAGACTGGTGGGCTGTGGTCCATGGACAGAGGAGCCCAGTGGGCTGCAGTCCATGGGGTTGCAAAGAGTTGGGCATGACTGAGCAAGCAAACACACACTGAGTGAGATGGAAGGGAAAAATGTGGCTTTTATTTTCTACTCAAAGTTTCTCATTTCAACTTTAAATTGCCTCATAACATCTTAGTATAGCAACCAAATTAATGAGTCAAATCAGATTTCAAATAAATACACTGAACAAATAAAGTTTCAAACTCAATTAACTTCTGGGAAAGCAAAGAATACTGAAATTAGGACTATACTGAGAATTAGAGGAATCTGTGTCTTGTATATAAAATAGCTTTTTTAAAAGGCTCAAATCCTTAACAAGTTTTAATATCAAAATAATCTGCCTAAGGACAAACTAGAGTCCCCCCAAATTAAAGTCAATACATTAGTAAGAAGTGTACTATGCCAACATGACATACTTGGAATATGTCAATGCAGTAGCAATGTAAGTGTTAACAACTTGTGAGAACTCCAAAATTATCATTAAACTCAAAGCCAGGAAAAAATTATTAATATCAGTGACCGAAATGTATTCCATGGGCTTCCCAAGTGGCACTAGTGGTAAAGAATGCACCTGCCAATCCAGGAGGCGTAGGTTCAATCCTTGGGTCAGGAAGATCCCCTGGAGGAGGGCATGGCAATCCACTCCAGTACTCCTGCCTGGAGAATCCCATGGACAGAGAAGCCTGGCAGGCTGCAGTCCATAGGGCCGCAAAGAGTTGGACATGACTAAGGTGCCTTATCACACATGCATACAAAGGTGTTTCAGGGAATTCGAGGATCACAATATTCAAGGATAAAATAAGTTCTTTTTAAACTTGATACTAAAGATAACTTAATGTGACTAGAACTTCTAAGATCACTAGAAACTACAGTCTGTTAACCAATAACTCTGAGAGCACCAGGAATTTGTTGTTACAAAAACTCTTCTACTTTTGTCAAGGCCCTGCATAAACAGTACCTAGTCCCTGGTGGCTCAGATGGTAAAGAAACTGCCTGCAATGCAGAAGACTTGGGTTGGATCCCTGGGTCAGGAAAATGATGAGAATGATGAAGGATCCTTTGTGGTTGTTCATCAAACATCACCTTGCTTCTGGCTCCTCCAGGATCACTGTTAGTCATCCCAATCCACTGCAGGCTGCACTGGCCCTCACTGCACACCTACTGTGTGTCAGGCAACAGAGCAGGTACCATTCACATCATCACCCTGTTCCCATGATTGCAAGCGTCTCAATCCTGCAGCATTAGAATAAGTTTAAATTGATAACTCTTACTAGCACATTAAAAAAAAATGAGCCTGGATGACATATGATTAATTATATGTTATTCCACTCCAATTTTAAAAAGAGAAAAAGATTCTGTGTGATATCACACTGTGCTAATTTTACTAATAGGCAGAAGAAAAGGCAATAACTTAGTTGTGACAATATCATAATCCTCCTACTGACAAAACATAATAAAATAATATTTCACTGAAACATCTCATTTGAAAGGCTGTTTTCTTTTATGATGATGGAAAAGGTATTTGTTGAATTCTGATGACATTGTAACTGATTCCAATGATCTACATAGAGGGGAAAAAAAACACCAAAAAACACTTTCTGTTGCATACACAGTATTAAGTAACCATCTAAGTATTAGTTCCGTTCAGTTGCTCAGTCGTATCTGACTCTGCGACCCCATGGACTGCAGCACGCCAGGCCTCCCTGTCCATCACCAACTCCCAGAGTCTACTCAAACTTACCTCCATTGAGTTGGTCATGACATCCAACCATTTCATCCTCTGTTGTCCCCTTCTCCTCCTGCCTTCAATCTTTCCCAGCATCACGGTGTTTTCAAATGAGTCAGATCTTCACATCAGGTGGCCAAAATATTGGAGTTTCATCTTCAACATCAGTCCTTCCAGTGAACACTCAGGACTGATTTCCTTTAGAATGGACTGGTTGGATCTCCTTGCTGTCCAAGGGACTCTCAAGAGTCTTCTCCAACACCACAGTTTAAAAACATCAATTCTTTGGTGCTCAGCTTTCTTTATGGTCCAATTCTCACATCTATACATGACTACTGGAAAAACCATAGCCTTGACTCGACGGACCTTTGTTGGCAAAGTAACGTCTCTGCTTTTTAATATACTGTCTAGGTTGGTCATAACTTTTCTTCCAAGGAGTAAGCGTCTTTAAACTTCATGGATGCAGCCACCATCCTGACACTGTTTCCACTGTTTCCCCATCTATTTCCCATGAAGTGATGGGACTGGATGCCATGATCTTCGTTTTCTGAATGTTGAGTTTTAACCCAACTTTTTCACTCTCCTCTTTCACTTTCATCAAGAGGCTCTTTAGTTCTTTACTTTCTGCCATAAGGTGGTGTCATCTGCATATCTGAAGTTATTGATACTTCTCCCAGCAATCTTGATTCCAGCTTGTGCTTCCTCCAGCCCAGTGTTTCTCATGATGTACTCTGCATAGAAGTTAAATAAGCAGGGTGACAATATACAGTCTTGACGTACTCCTTTTCCTATTTGGAACCAGTCTGTTGTTCCATGTCCAGTTCTAACTGTTGCTTCCTGACCTACATACAGATGTCTCAGAGGCAGCTCAAGTGATCTGGTATTCCTATCTCTTGAAGAATTTTCCACAATTTGTTGTGATCCACACTGTCAAAGGCTTTGGCATAGTCAATAAAGCAGAAATAGATGTTTTTCTGGAACTCTCTTGCTAGCATAATGCAGGTATATTAGAAAGAGAGGAATGATTATCTGCCCTCTTATTTGCTTTCCTGACATCAGTAGGGCACATGGAGGCTTTGTGTGGACCTAGCTCCAGTACTCTTGCCTGGAAAATCCCATGGATGGAGGAGCCTAGTAGGCTGCAGTCCATGGGGTCGTGAAGAGTCGGACACGACTGAGCGACTTCACTTTCACTTTTCACTCATGCGTTGGAGAAGGAAAATGGCAACCCACTCCAGTGTTCTTGCCTGGAGAATCCCAGGGACGCTGCAGCCTGGTGGGCTGCCATCTATGGGGTCGCACAGAGTTGGACAGGAATGAAGCAACTTAGCAGCAGCAGCAGCAGCTCCGGATAGTCCTCTTTGCTTAGTGGGAAGAAACTTTGTATCATGATGTGGAAGTCTCAAACAAATGCAGATTTTTCCATCTCTTTTTATCCTGTTTGTCTTTGTCTTGTTCCTTATTTAGGCAGGGGGAAGAGGCTGGAAGGTATTTAGGCCGTTAAAATACAGCAAAAGTGAGTTGTATCTCTACTGAATTAGGGAGTGGAACCAACTCTAAAATGTTTATTCTCTGAACTTGTAGGTTTGTCCATAAGATCATGATTAGGAACTCCCAGGCTGAGAAGTTGAGTTCTGATTTGGCTAAATGAAAAATATTATTAGAGGGGCTGGTTTTCTCCCAGAGCCTAGTCTATAGGAAGGTGGGGTTGGAGGGGAGGAATGCCTGGGAGAAAAGGTTTTGGGGTGGCTATAGGGCTTGATTCCATCCTACATGGGATTCTGCTTTTAGAATAGTAACCCAGAGGTCTGAGCCTAGCACATGGTCAGTTTCAAAGTAGAGGAAACATGAATAATTTAAAACTACTCAAAATATGTATTGTTTTCTCATACCTGCAGGTCCTCTACCTCCTACCTTGCATTCTTCATCTGGCAATTGGTGTTCCATCTTCAAACCTCTGCTCAAGCATCAGCTCCTCCAGGAAATTTGACATTCGTCCTCCACTCTTCCCAGCCTGGGATGGGTGTCCTTGTATAGTTCCTGAAACACCTCATGCCCACTTCCCTGTTAGAGAGCAAGGAGATATCATGGCCCCTGAAATGGAATTATAGCTTTGAGTGTATTGAATTTGAAAAGCCCAAGTTTTTTCTTGGCTAGTAGAGGCTTCTGGGCATTTCTCCTCTACTCTCTTTTACTGTCTGTATCTGCATGGAATGAAATTGCTATTCTGATTGATTCTTGAGACCACATTGCTCAGTGGGCACGGGCAGTTGTACCAGGAGGTAACATGGTTTCATGAGTGTCCCTTCTCTTCCTTCATCTGCTGCTGGACACAGCAGGCTAGCTCTTCCTGTCTGTGTGTCTGTTTAGTAAGCTCGTTTGGGAAGCTGCCACAAACCTCACTATTCCTGCACTCCCCACCAGGGGGCTGGGCTACTCTGGAGGCTTAGACTTCAGCCAGGCATCCTGAGTTAGCTTAGGGCAGCCCTGCCTTTGACCTCACTGGATAATTGCCCATCAGCTACTTTGTTCTCCATTTGCCCATTGATTGTTAAATCTATAGCTCTTCTGTCAGGAAACTACAAAGGGAGACATGATGAGCGGAAAGGAGGCCTCTAATACACCAAACTCTAATAGGCCCACCTCTGCAGTTTCAACGATACACCATAACTACGTTTCTCCCTCATTAAATGACAAATTCCCTGAGAAACTGTTATTGATCTTTGTATCCCTAGTG
Source organism: Ovis canadensis (assembly GCF_042477335.2). Lineage (NCBI taxonomy): Eukaryota > Metazoa > Chordata > Mammalia > Artiodactyla > Bovidae > Ovis > Ovis canadensis. Next base: position 86,493,993 of record NC_091248.1, read on the forward strand.
TTCAGTGTAATGTCCAATGGGTTCTAGGTGCTCAAAACATGGTAAGTGTGTGAATGAATGAATAGATGAATGAGTGTGGTCATTTTTGGACTTTTCTTCACTGATCCAACCCTGGCCACTCTCTGAGCTGACCCACCTCTGTGTGGAGCTTAACTGGTCACCTTACCCAGAATGTACTCAATCCCAGCTCAACATTCACATTTTCTCTGAAGTCTCTTCTAGCGCATTCTGTCCACACTCATTTCCTCTTGTAAATGCCCTTTGCATGGTTTATTTGTTATTCTCTAATTTAAGTGTGTCCCGATTATGTTCTTAATTAGATTATATGTGACCTGGTCTTGACTGACTTCTTCCACGAAACATCACCAGGCAAGCCTGAGTTTGTAAATAGAGCAGCTGCCATCAAACCCCCCCTAACTTGAATGAGGTGGGAAAAGCCATTTGTTTTCTTTGGGCCTCAGTTTCTTCACCGGTGAAAATAGGGGCGATAACCTCTACTTGAATGTGGCATGAGCATTGAAAGGATCAAAATGAAAATGCAGCAGCATCTACAAAAAACATACACAATTTATACCTCATAGAATGTCAAATAAATCTAGGATCAGAGGAGAGCTTCATAAATTCTTATACATTTACTTCATCATGACTATGCTGCTCATAGGCATCTTATTAATGAAGGTTGAATTTGTTCTTACTGTAACTCTAGTGAAGATGATTATAATTTGCAGTGATAGATGGGTGACATGTTGCATTTAAACCCATTCCAAGAATGGTTATCAGGCTGTAAATGTTTCAGAAATACTACTATGGAATCTCTGGGAATGTAGCTTTGCAATTAAAGTTTAAAATTTAAAGTTTACCATTATTATATTTCTTAAAGTGGATTTTTGTTTATTAGGAATGTCTTAATCCAGTTGGGCTGTTATCACACATTACTATAGATTTTGTGGATTAAAAACAACATGGATTTGCTGCTCAGAGTTCTGGAGGTTGGGAAGCCCAAAATCAAGGCACTAGCAGGTTTGATGTCTGGTAAGAGCCTGCTTCCTGATTCATAGCCAACCCTTGTCCTGCTATGTCCTCATGTGATGGAAGGGATGAGGGGCCTTTTTGGTTCCTTTCATAAGAGTACTGGAAAAACATTAAAATGCTTTATGAACACAGAATTTCTTGTATACCATACAATTCCCTAAGTCATGATGTGCTACAGGGTAAGCAGTTTTAAGACATCACATAGAAATATTTATGCATATTTTTTAGAGTGTAGTTCAAAGTACAAATATAGAATGAGACCCACTTCTTTGATTTAGAAATTACACATAAGAATCTAATAAGTTAAACCTATGCATATAAGTACCTGAAAGAGAGGGGGAGTTTAATAACCTATAACTAAATTAGCATACTCCATGTTGTGTGAAAAGATAATTATCCTACTCAGTGTGTTTCTGTTTATGACTCAAATTCTAAGAGTAGTGGCGTAAGGAAATGTAGCCACTGGAAACACAGGGCTATTTAAGATACACTAAAATATAAAACTCAGTTCTTTGTTTGCACTTGATACGTTCAAGTGCTCCAAAGTCATGTGTGCCTAGTGACTATGCAACAGAGGAGATTCAGGACATTTTGCAGAAGGTTCTATTAGACAGCAACCCTTTCTGCTGACAGCACAGGCTAACAAGGTTAACAAGAATTCCCTGTGAATGGGGGAAAAGTTCAGCAAAATAGTTCCAAATTAGCATTGCCCTGTCCAGTGTTTCAGATATGTCTGCTGTTCACATATACACACACACACAGCTGAGTCTTAGTCATCATAAATCATATCTTTATATCTTCCATAGCCACTGCTTTAGTATTGGTGAAACAAACCTTGAATCTGCTACTTGAGGGAGACTGTGATTTAATGAATGACTTCAAATATTTTTCACTATTGCAACTGCAGATTTTGCATTGAAGAGCATACACTTTTGAGTGCATAGTGCTTTATTTAAACACACATACATACAATGACGACAAAGGGAAACTGCAGAGGTGAGCACAGGGGCTGCATGCATTGGGAGGACTGGCAGACTCTAGTTTTACAGGATGAAATGGGGGTTGAAAAAGAGGCAGAGACTGGAGAGCAAGTTTCATTTCCCATCACCACATAGAAGGGTCTTCCAGCCTGTCAAACACAAAAAGCAAAGCACGTAAGAGAAGCTTCTAACTTCCTGGGAGGCTTGTAAGAGTGAGACATTGAGCTCAGAACTTAAAGATGATCAGAAACTGTTAAGAAGGCTGCTGGCATTCTAAATAGGAGACCACGTAGAATATCACAGTGGGAGACAGTGGCATAATGTACAGAGACCCAGCTGTGGAGCTTCATTCATGTTAAGGGGAGTCTCAGGAAAATCTCAGAGGGAATATTTAAAATGCTCTGTATTTATCAAAGAAGCCAAAGAACTCTGCAATATTTCTGAAGATCAAAACTACAGGAATCACACGAAACTGTAAAGAGAAAGTTATTGTTATTCAACTCTGAATATGCTTCCTGTGTTTTCCTGCAAGGCTTTTTATATACTAAGATGCTGTTTAATAGACTATAAAGAACCCTTTTAAATAAAATCGCATTTACAGGCAATTTCAAGGCCATCAAGTTTTGTCTCCTTCTAAGTGCACGTGATTGAAGCCGTCAATCAGAGTACAATTAACTCTATTTCATTCACCAGCCATGTAACTTTGGGCCACAAAACAAAGAACAGCGTTAAGGCTGTAGGTCAGTCTGGATGATTATATTTCTAATCCTGAATAGATATAGCATATCCTAAACTTATTACTGTGTCAAACATCATATGCCTATTAATGAAACATTAAAGCATGTATTGCTTAGTATTTTAAAACCACCCTTATGAGTTTTCCACCTGCCTCCCTTGCATTTGCTGTTCAAGTCTGTGCTAGTGCCAGGGACAAGAGCACTGGAGTTTTATTCCAATCCAAATTGTGTGTCCTTCAGAGAAAACAAACCTGACAACCCTAGGCTTGCAGCTTCACTCTGGCTGGCCATTTCACAAGAGAATGGAGGGAGAACCCAATGAAGAGTGACAAGCCAGTCACATGCACTGAGCAAGTGTTCTAGTGACCTCTTCTGGGGAGCTTCGTTCTTGATGTTGTAGAGCTCTGGGTGTAAGGTAGACAGGCCATCTTACTGGGGGAAGGGACAGTGGGCTTGGGACAGGAGAGCCAGCTATGGAAAAGGAGGAGGAGCAGGCATCTTTTCACTTGCAGTCTTTACCTGGAATGACCCCAGCCCAATGTTTGACATCTAGATATTAGAGGGCACCTGTCCTAAGGCAGCTCCACACTCCAAGAAAGCCCCAAGTTTCCAAGCAAGCCCTAAGAATAACACGTTGTTCAATGTTCATTCACTGAATGTGATAAATTACAATGAGACATTGGAGGAACTAAAATAAGTCAAAATGTAAACAGGAGCACCCCTTGATTTAATCTACAGCTTCTTGTAAAACCAGTGTGACTGGAGTGAAGCCAAGAGGGAACATTTCCAAGGATGTGTAGATCCTCTGTGTAGACTATAAGAACTAAAGATTACCTCAGCCAAAGACAAACAGTTGGTTATTTCAATGTAGATATTAGGGCATACCCTGTGCTTCCCCAATCTAAGCCAGTCAGAAATTTTCTATAGAGTAATTTTTGAGGCAAAAATCATTTATATTTGAAAATTTCAAAGGAGCATCAAATTAAGTTGAATCAGAAAATATTATCCCACAAGTTCAGAGATTTGTAAATGAGTATGTGAAGAGAAAGGTCCTCCATGCTCTGTTCCACATCACTCTTCCTGTCCAAATCTTACCTGGTCTGGAGGGCCCCATCCCAACACCTTCTTCCAGCAGTCCTGTCTGATTTCCTTTCCCTGACCACCTTGAGCTCTGCAACAGTGTTCCCCCATAAATCTTTTCATACCTAGTTCTGGGAATGTTTCCCGTGCTTTCTCTCATCAAGAGGTCTGAAATCAGGGTCTCGGGGCTAGATCGTTTCCCGTATCTGGAAAAAACAAAAAAACAAAAAAACGGGTTGGGGGAGTAAAAGTTCTTTAAGGCAAATTTGGAGAAACCATAAACACCTTTAAAAAAGAAAGATTTGTGGTATTAAATATAAAACATCAACAAAATCATAACTCCTGCTAAAATTAGAATCCTGATGAATATTCACTGTAAGTCACAATGCTCTGAAAGCAACAGAGTGATACACAAAAATGCACATTACTGCTGCTGAAATGCATCCATTCTCACAGCTACCAACAGATTCTGAGTCCTATATTTTCCATGTTTATTTGGGGTGCCAAAACTAAAAGTCTTCTCTCCTGACGTGATTTTAATCTGCCCTGAAAATACGAAGGAAACCTACTGGTCCATAGAAATGTTCTTGGTCTCTCTTCTCCCATAGCAGGGTATGGGTAGAACAATATATAAATTCAAGGTTACGTTTTCCTGCCAGGGTAGTATATGCTGCTGGCTCCAGGTGAGTGAGGACCTGGTCTGTTTGTCTATCTGTCTCTCTCTCTGCTAAAGGAGCTGAGAAATATACACCAAGTTGTATTTTTTGGAAGATACTATTTTTCCCTTTCTCAATAAAAGCATTGGACATCAGTAGCTGATTTTTTCACAAATAAAAAATAGTCTACTGTGGATTGATTAGATATCAGATAAAACAGTGGAATAAAGCTGATAGAGAGTATATGTTAGCTGCCTATCAAGCCCAATTAAATCTAAATTTGGAGGAAAGTGTTCCTATTATTGCTCCTTTGCAAGGACTCAAGGAACACAAAAGTAAAGCCAACTCTCTCACCCCCATCATTTGTGAGATTTCCTCAAAGATTTTCTAGTGTTGTGACATCAGACGGTAGGCAGCAATTTATATGTATTTATTCTGTCCATCAGTTGATTTTACTAATCCTAAAAATCTTGGGAAACCTTAACTCGTTTATTTTCATCATGCTCCAGTGAATTGAAGAACTGGTGAATATTTTCTCCAATTTACCATTAGAGAACCTAAGTCTGCAATAGCAGAATTTGTAGTCAGAAAGTAGTAGGTACCCAGAGCAGCATCAATGACTGTTCTCCTATCTCAAATTAATTCTGGATTATCCTTCTTCTTGACAATGCTTTAACTTTCAAAGATAGCATCTCTAGGAAAATCAAACCTGGCTACATATTAGAATCATCTTGGGGGTTTTGAAAAAGCCCAGGTCCCACCCTCTGGGAGATTCTGATTTAACTCCTCAGGGGTGCAGCTCAGCATCAGTATATTCTAGAAGTTCCCCAGATGATAACAATGAGACTAGAAGGAAGAAACTCTAGTCCAGGGCTGGGTTTCTCAGTCTTGGCACTGTGCACATTTTGAGCTGGATAATTCTTTATTGTCAAGGGCTGTCCTAGGGACCACAGGATGTTCAGCAGTGTCCCTGGCCCCTGCTCACTAGATGCCAGTAGTAGCCCCCATGCCACCCCCCTATGCCACCCCCCCATGCCACCCCATCCCACCACTATGACAACTGAAAATGTCTCCAGACATTGCCCAATGTCTTGGGGAGCATAAAGTCAACCCCAGTTGAGAACCACTGATATAGATGACTATAAAAATAAAATGTGGTAGATCTATGCTCTAGAATAAATGATGCCACCTTTGGAAGCAATGAACGAGGAGTATATAGCTTTAGAACATGAACCAAGTAGAAAGGGGAGGAAAGAGAATATCACAGTACCATCTATACCAAATTAAAATGTATGTGTATATACATAATTTTCAAAAATACAGATGTGCATATGAGTCGATGTGTGTGGTGGGAAGATGATGAGAGTATAGAATGGAGGTGATGGGTGCAGATTACGAGCCTCTGAGTGTTTCTAAGAAGGAGCTTATATGAAGAGGAGATAGGAAATTGCTTCAGGAACACTTGCTAACCTGAATCTTAGCCCTTTCCCTTATTTTCTCCTCATCAAAGGTGTTGAAGATCACTCTAAGTGCTGTTAGTAGTGACATTATCCACAGATCAAGAGGAGGGCTCCAATTTAATCACCCCTAAAAAAAGTTTTCATGAAATGTCCTTAATTTCATGATCTGTAAACTGGTGATAATTGTACTCACTTCAAAGCTTTGAGGTAAAGACTGAACAAAGTAATGCCTAGGAAAACATTTTGAAATGCCAAAGCTTTACACAATGGTAAAGGTTTATATCAATCATCTTTGTAAAACTAAGTTCCACTATATGCTATAATTAATGGACTAAATAACTAACAAAGTCTTTCCTAGGAAAAAAAACAATTTGTACAGTTTTTTTTCTCTGGTCTTTATGATGCATAAGCAAGAATATGAAGCAATTAACTTTCTGAAGGTCTATTAAGATCTATTAAGGTCTATTAAGAAGGTCTATTAAGACATTCTTGCTCTTCACTAATGAAAATTATCAGACTTCAGGGATCATAAACCAATGCTATTTAATTCTAGCACTTTCATATATTTCTAATTTCATATAAATTGGTTCTTTAAAAGCTTTTTGATGAAATAGAAAGTTTCATCAAAGTTAGAGTTTGCTTTAATACAAATTCTTCCCCACTTTGAATTCTTTCCAACTATTCCTTGAAATATAGTAAAACAGCAAACAAAAAAATACTTTTAAAACATAACTTAAATATATTAAATAACATTAAACTTTGTAGAAAGCTCATTGTTTTCAGCTTATTAAGGACATTTGATCTCAGTAATTTAAAAAGTTGAATGATTCAAAACTAAGATGAATTAATTTTTGAAACAATTTTAAATCCTATGTTACTTCTAAAATAGTTTGGATTTGATTTTTTGCTTAAGAGTTGATGTTGAGAATGAAATGTGGCCTTTCATTTTAGCTTTCTAGGGGTTCAGAATAAAGATGACAATTTCTCAAATTACATGTAATCCCTGGATTCATCCTAAAGTGAACAGATCATTGTAAGCTTCTCCTTTAAAAAGCACCAAGTGAGCATTTTCTTTTCTGAACTTACCTGCTATGAAATGGGGAAAGTCTCAGCATTTTAGACCAATGTTTTCATGCTAAATCTCTACTTATTAGGAGCAGGATTTTCAGGTAAGGGGTTCAGACTGAAATAAAACACTGTAGGGGGAAAATAGTTCAATTTGTCTTTTCACTTCAGTTTGGGCAGGTTGAAAAATCTGGCAGTGTCTTTGGTGACCCAGCTGTTTCCTCCTTAGCTTGTGCTGTTGTTTTCCTGCAGCCCTCTCAGCTATAGCTACCTCCCAACGCCTTCCTGACCCCTTTCACTGGATACTTTCCTACCCAGGTTTCCAAACAGTCCTCCAACTGCTCTAAGAACAAAAAAGACAAGGGGATGGGTGAGAGGAAATGGCCAGTCAGCCACCCAGACTGGGGGACCTGAGTCTGGGGATCGGGATTTTGTGACAGGAGTGGCCGAGGCAGTTGCTCCCTGTGCAAACATTTACTGAGAGCTGAGCATGTGCCTGATGCTGTCTGGCCCTGGTATACAAAAAAAGAAAAAGAAAAAGTCCTTGTCCTTCAAGATGCCCATGATCTCCGGGTGTGCAAGTGGGGCGCTCCCGGAGTAGGGAGTCCCGCGCAGCCCACCTACCTCTGCCTGGTGATGAGATTGATGTAGTGTCGCAGCGCTGAGTAGTATCTGGCCAAGTCCTCCGCCGGAGCGTCGTCGCCGGGGTTGTCAGGCTTGGAGGGGTACGCCTCGGCCAGGGCGCCCAGGCACACGAGCAGGGACAGGGCGAGGGTCAGTCCGGACAACCCCAGTCGCTTGCTACCCAGCATCTGCGGACACCGAAGGTGCAGTGAAGGGGGCTTAGGGAATTCAGAGGACGCACTCTCCGCACCTTCCTCCTCTGGCCCCAGCGCCCATCCCACTCCTACGACCCCCACACCCCAACCTTCAATCTACGCTCGACCCAGTCACGCAGAGGGAGCAGAGAGCGGTGAGACCATCCTGTGGATTCAGGTCAAGATCTGCTCTGGCCCGGCCCCTCTGCTCCGCCCGAAAACTCTGAGCAACTTCAGTCCAGTAGCAGAGTCAAGAATCCGGCGGTGAGAGACGCTGAGTTGGGGAGGCTCCGGCGCCAATTTAAAACACTTTAAAAAACAGATTAAAAGTTCCTCCCCCTGCACTGAGAACTTACCCCTTTCCTACCCTCTTCCCCAAACGCCCCGTTAGAGGGAAGGGAAGAAGTTTCTCCTTTTTAAGTTTTGGTCTGCCCCGCTGCAGGAGCTCGACAGTGATGGCAAACGGTACTCGGGTGGCAACTGGCGGGGAGAGTGGAGAGAACAGCTCCCTCGTCGGTGGGTCTCAGATCGGATCCGAAAGATCCCAAGAGGCGGCAGGCAGCGGCGCTTCCAAGCTCCGGGGATTCCTTATTCGCGGAGCGCTGCCTTGGAAACCTCCCTCCAGGCGGCGACCCTCGAGGAAACTGCCAGCTGCCCTGGGATCTGGCTCCTGTTTTCCCTCTTTATCCACCATAAGATAACCCAGAGGGCCGGCGTAGCCAGGAGGGTCGGGGAGAGGGCAGCTGTTCCATCAGAGGGTACAGGAAGGGGCAGGTGGAATTTAGCCGCCAAGAGGGGCTAGCGCGCGTCGAGGTGCCTGAAAGCCCGGCGCATAGGGATTAGGGATCGGGGCGCGACCCTCCTCCCAGAGCCCCCGGCAAGTTCACAGGCGCCCCCTCTCCCTCGGCTCGTGTCAAGTAAGCGGGTCTTGGCACTCACGGTGGCGGGCTGGGTGGCTGGCGGGCGTGGCTGGGTGGCTAGGGCTCAGTAGTCTGGCGCGCTCTTCTAGGGGTGAGAGCCGGCAGAAGGGGGTGTCTGGAGCAGGTTGCAACAGGGTATTTATGGCTCTCCCTCGCCACGGCAGGAGGGGCCTCGGGCAATCACGCTCTGCTACTCCCACCCGGCAGCTTCCCGCCCCCGTTGGCGGGGGATGAGGGAGGGAGTCCGGAGCTACTGCTTCGCGAGCCTCGGCTCTGGGAGCCACCCACACCCCAATTTGCCAGCGCCAGCCAGGCCCCAGGAAAGGGAAGCTAGCAGGATGCTAGCGCAGCAACGCGCTCCGAGAGCACAGGACCACGCCAAAGCTCAAGTTCCTGCCCTCCTGCGGCGGCCAAACCTTGCCGTCCTCCACGCCCGGTCTAGTCCTGCCAGAGATAGGAGCAGCCCAGATCATCTCTGTCGCCCGTCACCTGGACTACCACCAGCTGGGCACCAGGGTTGGGGTACCCGTATCCGCTACGTGGTGAAGGCTTTCTGGGATCCGCGTGGCTAGGGCGCGGACACGACTCCTGGGTGCTTTCGGGGGAGACAACTTGGTGCTGGGATTTTCCTGCGCCTAAAGCAGCTCCCAGAAGCCTGCCCAAAGTCCCGAGCTAGAGGACCCCAACGCCCCACTCCTCCAGGGCTGAGCAAAACCTTCTGTGGCTTCGTCCCTTTTCCCAGCTTGGTTTTGGTGGAGATCGGCCCTCTCCAAGAGCTCGCCCGCACACTGGAAGTGCAGTTGGTATCCGACAGTGTGTAGAGACTGAGAACTCCTCAGAGGTCTGACACTTTCTGGGTTTGCTGAAAAAGAGCGGAGTTTTAAGTTCGGAGAGACTCCTTAAAGTGCGAACGAAAATTTTTGGTCCAAATCGACCAGGTAGTCAAATGAACAGCAATTTTCTTTTATCTGCTGGCCGTTGAATAGTGCCAAATAGGTTTGATTAACGCTGATTGAGAACGTGGGTTCTAATTAAAACTGGTTAAAAAATCATTAATTTGCCCATCGCATTAAACCTACAGAATGAATATGAAAGATTCATAAACTATTTTTACAGGATCAGGATTTCATGTAGTGGATTAGGTCTTAAAGTTCCCTGAATGAATACTTCTAGAAGTCTGAATCTTCCTAAATAAATGGCATATTAAGGAACTGAAGCACTAAGTTACAAGTTATTTCCGTGCTAAAATGACAAGTGATTCTGTTAAACTGACATGTTGTTTTTGTGCTGTTTTAACAGCACTGAATTAAATATCAGTTATCGTGCAGCAAGCAATCACGTGTGTGTGTGTGAGGTTTTGAAGACCAACATTCTTTTCACTTAGGTGACTTCCTCTCCCACATTACACAAACATATGCCAGGAACACAAATGCCAGGCTCTCGGGACTGCTCAGGAATGCTTATGTGAAAGAACCTTTGCTAAAGTTAGAGCAAAACATTTTCTAACTCTGATTCCATTCTTGATAAAAAGAGAGGCACTTCTAGTTGCTGAACCATTTCTTTCCTTTGTTTCAAAATCATTTATTTATACTTATTCTTAACAGTTTGTTGAGATACAATTGAGATACAAATGAGGCTTCCTTGGTGGCTCAGATGGCAAAGAATCTGCCTGCAATGGGCAAGACCTGGGTTTGATCCCTGGGTTAGGAAGATCCTCTGGAGAAGGGATTGGCTACCCACTCCAATATTCTTGCCTGGACAATTTCATGGATAGAAGAGCCTGGTGGGCTACAGTTTATGTAGTTGCAAAAAGTCAAACATCACTGAGTGGCTAACACTAAGCTACAAATATTTAGCATATTCCATTGGGTATATTCTTACTCATATTCCAGTGAAGTCATCACTACAATCAAGTTTCCTCATGTCCCTTTGTAATTCCTACCTCCTGCTTGTCCCTGTTCCCCTTCTCCATTGATCTGCTTCCTGTCATTATACATTTGTTTGCATTTACTGGAGCTGTATCAATGCAATTCCATGGTATGTATCTTTTGTCTGCCTTCTTTCATTCTGAATCATTGTTTTCAGATCCACCTATGTTGTTGCATGCATCAATAATTCATTTTTTATTGCTCAGTAGGATTTTGTTATATGGATATAATTTAAACTTTAAAAAAATCTATTCAACTGCTAATGGATTTGGGGTTGTTTCCAGTTTGGACTATTACAAATAAAGTTTCTATAAACATTTGTTACAAACTTTTATACCAACATATGCTTTTATTTCTCTTAGGGAACTGCTTGGGATAGAATGGCTAGGTCACATCATAGGTATATGTTGTCCCACAGTTCACTGTTGGTCTGTTTGTTTTCGTATGCTTTGTTCTTTGTGTGTGTTGACTAATATTTTCCTCTGCAATGTGTAATCACTACAAAGACCATATAGTTTTATCTCTAGAATTTCAATTTGGATCCTTTTTTATTTCTTTCATGTCCAATCTTTTCTTTGGCTTCTTGAATATACATTAATAAAAATTTGTTTACTATTTCTCATTGGTATCACTTCTGTGCTACTTTGGATTGATTTATTTTTACCTCGCTATGGCTTGTATTTTCTTTTTCCTTTTTCTTTTTTTCTGCCTGATAATTTGGGGAAGGATGTCAGGCATTGTAAATTTTACCTTGCTGTTTTGTTGGATATTTTTACAGTCCTAAAACTTTTTTTGAGCCTTGTTCTGGGACACAGTTTAAAAAACTGGGAGTAGTTTGATATATTGCATCTAAGGTTTTTTTTACATGTGCCCAGACCTGGCTTTAGTCTAGGTTTAATTTTCCCCACTTTCAAGGAAAGCACCTTCTTACTTTAATTGATAGCTTATGTCCCCTGAATTATGAAGCATTTCCCTCTGGCTGTTGGAACAGGATTATATTGTGGACACTAGACACTGTTTCCTCTCATCCTTTTAAGCATTTCTTTTCCTGGTCTCAGGTGATTTCTTCATGTGCATGATCTGATCAGCAATTCATTATATATTTGAGCTGGACACTGTCAAGATTTTGAGTGTTCTCTCTCTTATCTGGTACTCTACTCATAAACTTCAGCTGTTTCAGTTTCCCCCTCTACACTGCAACCTGGATAATTTCTTCATGCAGTGGGCTGAGACAGTCATAGAGCTCCCCTCAGCTGTTTCCCATCTCTAAGAGATCACTGTCCTTTGCTGCCTAATGTCCAATGTATTTGAATGTTGTTTCATGTATTTTTGTCTGGTGTTTCAGATATTCAAACAGGAGGGCAAATCCAGTTCCTCTTTTTATTTCTTACCCAGAAGTAGAAGTTTCGTAGTGAGGCTTTTGGGGAAAAAAAGATGTTTATACTCATTGTCTCTTTTTCTTCACTTTGGTTTGGTCATAAAACCATGACAATATGTTTGTCTGAATCTAGCTACTGAACCTGCTATCAATAAGACCTCAGAATTGCAAGCTGCAAGGACGTTTACTAGTTATCTAAGTTCTCTTGACTGTTTCCCTCACGGTTGTCCTCTGGGTCACTTCCTTTCCCTCTGAACTGACCACAGTCTTCTCTGCTAACTTTCCCTTCTGTAATTAGAGCCCCACCCTTAACCCTTCTGCACACACTAAACAAGTGAACTCATCTACTTCTATGGTTTATGAGTCTGAAATCTCTACCTCCAGCTAAGGGCTCATACCTGGAATCCAGGGCTAAATGTCCAAATTAGAAAATCTTGATCAAGCCACGAGTATAGATTATCCAAAATAGAGCTTCCATGAACATAAATTTCTAATTTCCTAATTCTGAAATTCCTAATTCTTAAATTTCATAGGAAGTCCAAAATATTTTCAGAATCCTTAAATTGAAATGCAGGGCTCACATATTTTGAGCTTTATATACCTCCTAGGTTTATCTAACCTAACTTTCTCCTTCATTCCCTATATTCCTGCCCATGGGCTTCCTTTCTGATCCTTAAATAACTTGGGTTTTCATAGTGCTATATTCATCCTCTGAGACATCCTCTCTCTCAACTCTTTACCTGGCCAACACTTACATATCCTTCTAGTTTTACATTGAAATGTCACTTTAGATTTTCCTAGTCCTTGAGGCTGGATTAGATCCCCTATTATAAATTCAGAGGACCCTGAGCTTATTAACTACCCCTAGCTACAGTTTGAATGTATTATCTAGTTATTATATTGATATTGTTAATATATATTAATGCCATAAGAGAAGGAACTACACACTTTTTATTTATTTATGTATCCCTAGTGTGATTCCCAGCACTAAATTGACCCCTAAAGAATACATCTTGATCAGAAATATTTTTATGAAACTGAGTTTCATAGGAGCCTATTATTAAGAATAGGTATTGGCAAACTATAGTCTGAGCCACTTCCATCAGTAAAGTTTTCCTAGAACATAGCCATGCCCATTCATTTACATATTGTCTAAGGCCACTTTCCTGCTACAATGGCAAAGTTTAGAAATTATGACAGATACACTGTAGGGGTTGTAATCCTGACCCACAAAATCAAAAATATTTACTCTGGCTCTCTATAGAGAGTATTTTGTTGTTAAGTTACTAAGTTATGTCTGACTCTTGTGACTCCATGGACCATAGCCTGCCAGGATCCTCTGTCCATGGCATTTCCCAGACAAGAATACTGGGTTGCCATTTCCTTCTCCAAGGGATCCTCCCAACCCAGGGATAGAACCTGCATCTCCTGCCCTCCAGGTGGATTCTTTACCACTGAGCCACCAGGAAAGCCAATGGAAAGTATGCAGACATCTGGCTTAGAACTTTAATATTTTACATAAGGGGCTTCCTCAGTGACTCATTGGTAAAGAATCTGCCTGCAATTCAGGAGACACAGGAGACAAGAGTTTGATCCCTGGGTCAGGAAGATGCCCTGGAGGAAGAAATGGCAACCAGTATTCTTGCCTAAAAAATTTCATGGACAGAGGAGACTGGCAGGCTACAGTCCAAAGGGTCACAAAGGGTTGGACACAACTGGGCATAAATCACCATTTGAGGGTCCTTAAAATGCCAAACTACTTCCCACCCCAGGACTCTTGCATATGCTTTCTCTGCCTGGAACACTCTCCTTTCCTTTGACTCTACTGGTCAACTCTCACTTATCCTTCATATTTTACTCTACATGTCATTTCTTTATAATCTCTGAATCTAGAATAGGTTTCTCTCCATCTTGCCTCATTGTTTGTTTTCATAGCACTTTAATCTTTCCCTTTAAAGATACTTTCATAGCTGTCATTGTCTAATTAGTTGTATTATTATATGTATTATTATTTGCTTGGTTTCTCTGACATTTCATAAGTGTAAGCTCTATGACAGTATATGTTTTGTTCATCATTATACTCCCAGTGGGGTTTCCCTGGTAGTTCAGTGGTCAAGAATCTGCCTGCCAATGCAGAAGACATGGGTTCCATCCCTGGGTTGGGAAGATCCACCAGAGAAGGAAATGGCAACCCACTCCAGTATTCTTGCCTGGGAAATCCCATGGACAGAGGAATATGGTTGGCTACAGTCCATGGGGTTGCAAAAGAATCAAACACAACTTAGCAACTAAAGATCAACAAAATATACTCCCATAACATAGAATAATGAGTTCTATGGAGAAAACTAATTGTCAGAGAAGGGAGATTGAAAGTGCAAGTGAGGGGTTTATAGGAAAGTTGTGTGGTAAAAGAAAACAAAGAAAACACTTTCTTTTATTCTATTCACAACACTTCTGACAGCAAATGTGTGAGTTTTTCTACACCAAGCAATCCTTCAGTTCTCAGTGGTCACTGATTGTATGTCCTATCATTAAACTCAGTTCTGACACTATCTGCCTAGACTTAGTGCAGCTCTCACAAGTTAAGGATTCAGTCTCACAAGACTGCCCCCAACTTCTGATGACAACTTTAAGTCTAAGACTGTCAACTCTACTTTTGGCCAACCAGCTATAAATTGGTTCAGGTTGGAGTTCTAACCTGAACCAATTTATATTTGACTTGGTTCCCACAAGCCACCAGTTACTCACAAAACATTTGGTAGAGTGGCTTACAAAACTCACAGAAACATTTACTGAAGTTTTTTGGTATATGACAAAGGATTTTGTAAAGGACACAATGAACAGCCAAATGAAGGGCAAAGTATGGGAAAGGGGCACCATGAAATTTCCATGTTCTCTCTGGATGCATTATCCTCCCAGCACCTCCAGGTCATCACCAACCTGGAAATTGTCTGAGCTCCACAGTTCGGGGTTTTTTTAATGGAGATTTCATCACAAAGGTGTGATAACTCAATTTCTAGCTCCACTTCCCTCCTTGCAGGTTGAGAGATAGGAACTGAAAGTTGCAAGCCTCTAACTATGACTTGGTTTTCTGTGACCAGCCCCCAACCTGAAGCTCTCTAGGACCTTCCAGACACCAATCATCTCATTAGCATACAAAAGACACCCTTATCACTCTGGAGAGTCCAGAGGATTTACAAGTTCCTGTGTCAGAAACTGGAGTTAAAGACCAAATATTAGAACAAAATATGCACCTAACACCCTTATCTCTCAAAATAACAAGGGTTTTAGGAACTCTGTTCTAGGAACCAGGAACAAAGACTAAATATGTTTCTTGTTATAACACAAGTGGTCAGGGCAGATCTCATTGAGAAGATGACACTGAGCAAAGGCTTAAAGAAAGTGCGGGAGTGAGCCATGCAAATGACAGGAGCAGAGCCACAGAGGCAGAGGAAAGCCTGATGTAAGGACCTTAGGGCAGGTATGTGTCTGGTATTTTCAAATTTCAGGAAGGAAGCTATTGGGGCTGGAGCAAAGTAAGAGGGAAAAAGAATAATAAAAGATGAGGTTAGAGAGAAATGGAAGAGAAAAGATCTTAGAGTGCTTTGTACAGATTTTGGCACTTCCATTAGCGAATTGGAGAGTTCACTGCAGGTTTTGAAGCAGAGGAGTGATATAATCTGACTTATTTTTAACTGAATCACTCTGGCTGCTGTACTGAGAACCTGATGAGGGCCTGGGCAGCAGTAGTGAAGCCAGTTTGGAGGCCAGTAGAGTAATGCAATGAGACATCACGGTGACTAGGACCAAGGTGGTAGAAGAGGAGAGATGAGAAATGGTTGATTCCAGATATATTTTAAAGGTAGAGTGAAGAGTGTAAAAGAAAGAGGAGATGGTCCCACATATTTTGGCCTGAGCAACTAAAAGGATGAGGTTGTCTTCCATCATAATGGAAGTAACCTTGGGTAGAGTATATTTGAGGTGGGCATTGGGAGCTCAGCTGAAAATATGGCAAGATCTTAATGTTTATTAGACTGCAAGGAGAGAAGTCAGGTGTATTTAGGAATCTAGAGTAAAGGAGAGTGATCTAGCTTTGAGACTTAAATTCAGGAGGTATTTACCTTTAGGTGATGTTTAAAGCTGTGACAGTTTGTAAGACTGACAAGGAATCCAGTTAAGAAAGATAAGAGCCCCCAGTAGAGTCCTGCAGTGAGTGAAAACTGACAAGTTCAGGAGATGACAAGGGATGAGCACAGTAGCCTGCAATGGAGGGACCAAGGATGTAGAGGACAACCAAGAATCTGATGCTTGGTGTTCTCATAGTCAAGTGCAACTTTTTTTTTTTTTAATCTACAACATGTACTGCTGAAAAGTCAATTGAGATACAGGCTGAAATTGACCACTATCTTGAGCAATGTAGGGATCTTGACTAGAGCAGTTTTCATGGACAAGCAGAGCTTAACGGAGAAAGAGAAGAAAGATCTTGGAGACAATTCTTTCCAAGAGTTTCACTGCAAAAAGGAGTAGAACATGAGGTAGTAATTGGTGAGAGAAATGGGGTCAAAAGAAAGGTTTTTTAAGACTTTAAGACTCGGAAAAGGAGCAGGTTGGCCTGCTAAAGGGAATAATGAGGGAAGAGCAAAAAATAATGGAGAGAGTTCTAGAAGTTTTATATATTAAGAATTTTATCCCATTTTGAAATGAGTTGCAAATATTTACTTGTGGTTTATCATTTTATCTTTTGACTATCCTTAATGTGTTGTTTTTTCCAGTGGTCATGTATGGATGTGAGAGTTGGGCTGTGAAGAAAGCTGAGCCCCGAAGAATTGATGCTTTTGAACTGTGGTGCTGGAGAAGACTCTTGAGAGTACCTTGGACTGCAAGGAGATCCAACCAGTCCATCCTGAAGGAGATCAGTCCTGGGTGTTCATTGGAGGGACTGATGTTGAAGCTGAAACTCCAATACTTTGGCCACCTCAGGCGAAGAGTTGACTCATTGGAAAAGACTCTGATGCTGGGAAGGATTGGGGGCAGGAGGAGAAGGGGACGACAGAGGATGAGATGGCTGGATGGCATCATTGACTCGATGGACATGGGTTTGAATGAACTCTAGAAGTTGGTGATGGACAGGGAGGCCTGGTGTGCTGTGATTCATGGGGTCGCAAAGAGTCGGACATGACTGAGCGAATGAACTGAACTGAATGTGTTGTTTTTACCTTGTAGATGTGTTTGATTTGTGGTTGAATGTATCAACATTTTTTTTAGGGACTTCTGAGTTTTGGGTCTTAGTTTAAAACACTTTTCACATGCAATATCAGGGGCTTGTGAAATATGGCTCAAGGGTTATATCCAGCCCTTCATTGGTTTTGTAAACAGAGCTTTATTGAAAAACAGCTATGCTCATTTGCTACAGTGGCAGAATTCTGTAGTTGCAGCTACTATTTATTACATGCATGCATATGTGCTAAGTCGTTCTTGACTCTTTGCGACCCTATGCACTGTAGCCAGCCAGGCAAGAATTATGGAGTGGGTTGCTGTGCCCTACTCCAGGGGATCTTCCCAATCCAGGGATTGAACCTGCGTCTCTTATGTCTCCTGCACTGGCAGGCAGATTCTTTACCACTGGTGCCACCTGGGAAGCCCATTTACTATGTGACCAACCAGTTAAAATACTGCCAATTCCTGTTCTATAATTTTAAAAAAAGAATTTTCCCTTTTTTATTTGGCTTGTACTTTCATAATCTTTTCCTTCTTATATTCCTCCCTCCTTTCATTCCCTTTTCTCTCTCTCTCTCTTCTTATATTAAGACCTGGAATTTATCCTGGGTATGGTGAATAAATTAGGATTTCAAATTTATTTTTCTTTAGATTGTCTATTAGTTTCCTCATACAACTTATTGAAAAGTTTGTAATTTTCCCCATAGCTTTGGGATGCTACCTTTATGCATACAGTAATAAATTTCCATAAATATCTGTGTCAATTTCTGAACTTTCTGTTTTACTCAATTGGTCTTTCTGTCTATACAAGTATCAATACAAGTACCATACTGCTTTAATGATATGGGTTAATATCTTTAATGATATAGGTTATTTCCTTTTGTTTGCTATCTTTTGCTTTATAACCTATGGTTGTTGTTCAGTCGCACAGTCATGTCCAACTCTTTGTGACCCCATGGACTGCAGCATGCCTGGCTTCCCTGTCATTGACCATCTATCTCCCAGAGCTTGCTCAAACTCACGTCCAATGAGTCAGTGATGCCATCCAACCATCTTGTCCTCTGTCATCCCCTTCTCTTCCTGTCTTCAGTCTTTTCCAGCATCAGGGTCTTTTCTAATCATTCAGCTCTTTGCATCAGGTGGCCAAAGTATTGAAGCTTCAGCTTCAACTTCAGCATCAGTCCTTCCAATGAATATTCAGGATTGATTTCCATTAGGATTGACTGGTTTAATCTTCTTGCAGTCCATGGCACTCTCAAGAGTCTTCTCCAACATCACAGTTCAAAAGCAATTCTTTAGCGTTCAGCCTTCTTAATGGTCCAATTGTCACATCCATACATGACTACTAGAAAAACCAAAGCTTTGACTGTATAGACCATTGTTGGCAAAGTAATGTCTTTGCTTTTTAATATGCTGTCTAGGTTTGTCATAGTAATCGTCTTTTAATTTTGTGGTTGCAGTCACCATCTGAAGTGATTTTGAAGCCCAAAATCCTGTTTCCATTGTTTCCCCATTTATTTGCCATGAAGTGATGGGACTGGATGCCATGATCTTAGTTTTTTGAATGCTGAGCTTTAAGCAAACTTTTTCATTCTCCTCTTTCACCTTCATCAAGAGGCTCTTTGGTTCCTCTTCACTTCCTACAATAAGGGTGAGGTCATCTGCATGTCTGAGGTTATTGATATTTCTCTTAGCAATCTTGATTCCAGCTGGTGCTTCATCCAGTCCAGCATTTCACATGATGTACTCTGAATATAAGCTAAATAAGCATGGTGACAATATATAGCCTTGACATACTCCTTTCCCAATTCTCTTTAAGAATTTTCCATAAAATCAAAGGCTTTAGAGTAGGCAATGAAGCAGAAGCAGATGTTTTTCTGAAATTCTTTTGCTTTTTCTATGATTCATCATATGTTGGCATTTGATCTCTGGTTCCTCTGCCTTTTCTAAATCCAGCTTGTACATCTGAAAGTTCTCAGTTCACATGCTGTTGAAGCCTAGCTTGAAGGATTTTGAGCATGACCTTGCTAGCATATAGTAGCGCTTTGCTTGTGGCTCAGCTGGTAATGAATTGCTTCTAATGTGGGAGACCTCGGTTCGATCCCTGGGCTGGGAAGATCCCCTGAAGAAGGGAAAGGCTACCCACTCCAGTATTCTGGCCTGGAGAATTCTATGGACTGTATAGTCTATGGGGTCACAAGGAGTTGGACATAACTGAGTGACTTTCACTTCCTAGCATGTGAAATGAGTGCAATTATATGGTAGTTTGAATATTCTTTGGCATTGCCCTTCTTTGGGGTTGGAATGAAAACTGACATTTTTCAGTCCTGTGGCCACTGTTGAGTTTTCCAAATTGGTTGGCATATTGAGTACAGCACTTGAACAGCATCATCTTTTAGGATTTGAAATAGGTCAGCTGGAAATCCATCACTTCCACTAGCTTTGTTTGTAATGATCCTTCCTAAGGCCCACTTGACTTCACATTCCAGAATGTCTGGCTCTATGTGAGTGATCACACCATCGTGGTTATCTGGGTCATTAAGATCTTTTTTTGTATAGTTCTTCTGTGTATTTTTTTTTAAAAATTTTACTTTATTTTATTTTACAATACTGTATTGGTTTTGCCATACATCAATATGAATCCACCATGGGTGTACATGAGTTCCCAATCCTGAACCCACCTCCCACCTCCCTCCCCATACCATCTCTCTGGGTCATCCCAGTGCACCAGCCCCAAGCATCTTGTATCCTGCATTGAACCTAGACTGGTGATTTGTTTCTTATATGATATTATACATGTTTCAATGCCATTCTCCCAAATCATCCCACACTCTCCCTCTCCCACAGAGTCCAAAAGACTGTTTGATACATCTGTGTCTCTTTTGCTGTCTTGCATACAGGGTTATTGTTACCATCTTTCTAAATTCCATATATATGTGTTAGTATACTGTATTGGTGTTTTTCTTTCTGGCTTAATTCACTCTGTATAATAGGCTCCAGTTTCATCCACCTCATTAGAACTGATTCATATGTATTCTTTTTAATGGCTGAGTAATAGCCATTTAATGGCTAAGAAATACCACAGCTTTCTTATCCATTCATCTGCTGATGGACATCTAGGTTGCTTCCATGTCCTGGCTATTATAAACAGTGCTGCGATGAACATTGGGGTACGTATGTCTCTTTCAATTCTGGTTTCCTCAGTCTGTATGCCCAGCAGTGGGATTGCTGGATCATAAGGCAATTCTTTTTCCAGTTTTTTAAGGAATCTCCACACTGTTCTCCATAGTGGCTGTACTAGTTTGCATTCCCACCAACAGTGTAAGAGGGTTCCCTTTTCTCCATACCCTCTCCAGCATTTATTGCTTGTAGAATTTTGGATTGCAGCTATTCTGACTGGTGTGAAATGGTATCTCATTGTGGTTTTGATTTGCATTTCTCTGATAATGAGTGATGTTGAGCATCTTTTCATGTGTTTGTTGGCCATCTGTATGTCTTTTTGGAGAAATGTCTGTTT
The DNA here is from genome assembly GCF_042477335.2 of Ovis canadensis. Classification (NCBI taxonomy): domain Eukaryota; kingdom Metazoa; phylum Chordata; class Mammalia; order Artiodactyla; family Bovidae; genus Ovis; species Ovis canadensis. Next base: position 86,514,781 of record NC_091248.1, read on the forward strand.
AGTTCTTTGGCCCATTTTTTGATTGGATCGTTTATTTTTCTGGAATTGAGCTGCAGGAGTTGCTTGTATATTTTTGAAATTAGCTGTTTGTCAGTTGCTTCATTTGCTATTATTTTCTCCCATTCCGAAGGCTGTCTTTTCACCTTGCTTATAGTTTCCTTTGTTGTGCAGAAGCTTTTAATTAATTAGGTCCCATTTGTTTATTTTTGCTTTTATTTCCAGTATTCTGGGAGGTGGGTCGTAGAGGATCCTGCTGTGATTTATGTCTGAGAGTGTTTTGCCTATGTTATTCTCTAGGAGTTTTATAGTTTCTGGTCTTACATTTAGATCTTTAATCCATTTTGAGTTTATTTTTGTGTATGGTGTTAGAAAGTGTTCTAGTTTCATTCTTTTACAAGTGGTTGACCAGTTTTCCCAGCACCACTTGTTAAAGAGATTGTCTTTTCTCCATTGTATATTCTTGCCTCCTTTGTCAAAGATAAGGTGTCCATAGGTGTGTGGATTTATCTCTGGGCTTTCTATTTTGTTCCATTGATCTATATTTCTGTCTTTGTGCCAGTACCATACTGTCTTGTTGACTGTGGCTTTGTAGTAGAGCCTGATGTGAGGCAGGTTGATTCCTCCAGTTCCATTCTTCTTTCTCAAGATTGCTTTTTGGCTATTCGAGGTTTTTTGTATTTCCATACAAACTGTGAAATTATTTGTTCTCGCTCTGTGAAAAATACCACTGGTAGCTTGATAGGGATTGCATTGAATCTGTAGATTGCTTTGGGTAGTATACTCATTTTCACTATATTGATTGTTCTGATCCATGAACAAGGTATATTTCTCCATCTATTAGTGTCCTCTTTGATTTCTTTCACCAGTGTTTTATAGTTTTCTATATATAGGTATTTAGTTTCTTTAGGTAGATATATTCCTAAGTATTTTATTCTTTTTGTTGCAATGGTGAATGGAATTGTTTCCTTAATTTCTTTTTCTATTTTCTCATTATTAGTGTATAGGAATGCAAGGGATTTCTGTGTGTTGATTTTATATCCTGCAACTTTACTATATTCATTGATGAGCTCTAGTAATTTTCTGGTGGAGTCTTTAGGGTTTTCTATGTAGCAGATCATGTCATCTGCAAACAGTGAGAATTTTACTTCTTCTTTTCCAATTTGGATTCCTTAATTTCTTTTTCTGCTCTGATTGCTGTGGCCAAAACTTCCAGAACTATGTTGAATAGTAGAGGTGAAAGTGGGCACCCTTGTCTTGTTCCTGACTTTAGGGGAAATGCTTTCAATTTTTCACCATTGAGGATAATGTTTGCTGTGGGTTTGTCATATATAGCTTTTATTATGTTGAGGTATGTTCCTTCTATTCCTGCTTTCTGGAGAGTTTTTATCATAAATGGATGTTGAATTTTGTCAAAGGCTTTCTCTGTGACTATTGAGATAATCAAATGGCTTTTATTTTTCAATTTGTTAATGTGGTGAATTACATTGATTTGCAGATATTGAAGAATACTTGCATCCCTGGGGTAAAGCCCACTTGGTCATGGTGTATGATCTTTTTAATGTGTTGTTGGATTCTGATTGCTAGAATTTTGTTGAGGATTTTTGCATCTATGTTCATCAGTGATATTGGCCTGTAGTTTTCTTTTTTTGTGGCATCTTTGTCAGGTTTTGGTATTAGGGTGATGGTGGCCTCATAGAATGAGTCTGGAAGTTTACCTTCCTCTGCAATTTTCTGGAAGAGTTTGAGTAGGATAGGTGTTAGCTCTTCTCGAAATTTTTGGTAGAATTCAGCTGTGAAGCTGTCTGGACCTGGGCTTTTGTTTGCTGGAAGGTTCCTGATTACGGTTTCAATTTCTGTGCTTGTGATGGGTCTGTTAAGATTTTCTATTTCTTCCTGGTTCAGTTTTGGAAAGTTGTACTTTTCTAAGAATTTGTCCATTTCTTCCACGTTGTCCATTTTATTGGCATATAATTGGTGATAGTAGTCTCTTATAATCCTTTGTATTTCTGTGTTGTCTGTTGTGATCTCTCTATTTTCATTTCTAATTTTGTCGATTTGATTTTTCTCCCTGTGTTTCTTGATAAGTCTGGCTAATGGTTTGTCAATTTTATTTATCCTTTCAAAGAACCAGCTTTGGGGTTTGTTGATTTTTGCTATGATCTCTTTTGTTTCTTTTGCATTTATTTCTGCCCTAATTTTTAAGATTTCTTTCCTTCTACTAACCCTGGGGTTCTCTATTTCTTCCTTTTCTAGTTGCTTTAGGTGTAGAGTTAGGGTATTTATTTGACTTTTTTCTTGTTTCTTACGGTATGCCTGTATTGCTATGAACTTTCCCCTTAGCACTGCTTTTACAGTGTCCCACAGGTTTTGGGTTGTTGTGTTTTCATTTTCATTCGTTTCTATGCATATTTTGATTTCTTCTGTGATTTGTTGGTTATTCAGAAGTGTGTTGTTCAGCCTCCAACCAAATATGTTCGTATTTTTAATAGTTTTTCTTCTGTAATTGAGATCTAATCTTACTGCATTGTGGTCAGAAAAGATGCTTGGAATGATTTCATTTTTTTTGAATTTACCAAGGCTAGATTTACGGCCCAGGATATGATCTATCCTGGAAAAGGTTCCGTGAGCACTTGAGAAAAAGGTGAAATTCATTGTTTTGGGGTGAAATGTCCTATAGATATCAATTAGGTCTAACTGGTCTATTGTATCATTTAAAGTTTGTGTTTCATTGTTAATTTTCTGTTTAGTTGATCTATCCATAGGTGTGAGTGGGGTATTAAAGTCTCCCACTATTATTGTGTTATTATTAATACCCCCTTTCATACTTGTTAGCATTTGTCTGACATATTGCAGTGCTCCTATGTTGGGTGCATATATATTTATAATTGTTATATCTTCTTGGATTGATCCTTTGATCATTATGTAGTGGCCTTCTTTGTCTCTTTTCACATCCTTTGTTTTAAAGTCTATTTTATCTGATATGAGTATTGTTACTCCTGCTTTCTTTTGGTGTCTGTTTGTGTGGAATATCTTTTTCCAGCCTTTCACTTTCAGTCTGTATGTGCCCCTTGTTTTGAGGTGGGTCTCTTGTAGACAACATATATAGGGGTCTTGTTTTTGTATCCATTCGGCCAGTCTTGTCTTTGGGTTGGGGCAGGCAACGCATTTACTTTTAAGGTAATTATTGATAAGTATGATCTCATTGCCATTTACTTTATTGTTTTGGGTTTGGGTTTATACACACTTTTTGTGTTTCCTGTCTAGAGAATATCCTTTAGCATTTGTTGGAGAGCTGGTTTGGTGGTGCTGAATTCTCTCAGCTTTTGCTTGTCTGTAAAGCTTTTCATTTCTCCTTCATATCTGAATGAGATCCTTGCTGGGTACAGTAATCTGGGCTGTAGGTTATTTTCTTTCATCACTTTAAGTATGTCTTGCCATTCCCTCCTGGCCTGAAGAGTTTCTATTGAAAGATCAGCTGTTATCCTTATGGGAATCACCTTATGTGTTATTTGTTGTTTTTCCCTTGCTGCTTTTAATATTTGTTCTTTGTGTTTGATCTTTGTTAATTTGATTAATATATGTCTTGGGGTGTTTTGCCTTGGGTTTATCCTGTTTGGGACTCACCGGGTTTCTTGGACTTGGGTGATTATTTCCTTCCCCATTTTAGGGAAGTTTTCAACTATTATCTCCTCAAGGATTTTCTCATGGTCTTTTTTTTTGTCTTATTCTTCTGGGACTCCTATAATTCGAATGTTGGAGTGTTTCATATTGTCCTGGAGGTCTCTGAGATTGTCCTCATTTCTTTTAATTCGTTTTTCTTTTTTCCTCTCTGATTCATTTATTTCTACCATTCTATCTTCTACTTCACTAATCCTATCTTCTGCCTCTGTTATTTTTACTATTTGTTGCCTCCAGAGTGTTTTTTTTATCACATTTATTGCATTGTTCATTATATATTGACTCTTTTTTATTTCTTCTAGGTCCTTGTTAAACCTTTCTTGCATCTTTTCAATCCTTGTCTCCAGGCTATTTATCTGTGGTTCCATTTTGATTTCAAGGTTTTGGATCATTTTCAGTATCATTATTCAAAATTCTTTATCAGGTAGATTCCCTATCTCTTCCTCTTTTGTTTGGTTTGGTGGGCATTTATCCTGTTCCTTTACCATTCCTCCAGCCTCAGATGGTTCCTTCATCTTGTTTATATTGCTGCATTTGGGGTGGCCTTTCTGTGTTCTGGCAGTATGTGGAGTTCTCTTTATTGTGGAGTTTCCTTGCTGTGGGTGGGTTGTATCAGTGACTTGTCAAGGTTTCTTGGTTAAGGAAGCTTGTGTTGGTGTTCTGGTGGGTGGAGCTGGATTTCTTCTCTCTGGAGTGCAATGAAGTGTCCAGTAATGAGTTATGAGATGTCAATGGTTTTGGAGTAACTTTGGGCAACCTGTATATTGAAGCTCAGGGCTGTGTTCCTGTGTTGCTGGAGAATTTACGTGGTATATCTTGCTCTGGAACTTGTTGGCCCTTGGGTGGTGCTTATGGAGGCGTTTGATGAGCTCCTATCAATTAATATTCCCTGGAGTCAGGAGTTCTCTGATGTTCTCAGGATTTGGATTTAAGACTCCTGCTTCTGGTTTTCAGTCTTATTTTTACAGTAGTCTCAAGACTTCTCCTTCTATACAGCACCACTGATAAAATATCTAGGTTAAAGATGAAAAGTTTCTCTATAGTGAGGGACACCCAGAGAGGTTCACAGAGTTACATGGAGAAGAGAAGAGGGAGGAGGGAGTTAGAGGTGACCCGAATGAGATGAGGTGGAATCAAAAGAGGAGAGAGAAAGCTAGCCAGTAATTGTTTCCTTATGTGTGCTGCACAGTCTGGACCACTCAGAGATGTTCACAGAGTTATACAGAGAAGAGAAGAGGGAGGAAGGAGACAGAGGTGGCCAGGAGGATAAAAGTGGGGAATGAAAAGGAGAGAGACAGATCCAGCCAGTAATCAGTTCACTAAGTGTTCTCCACTGTCTGGAACACTCAGATATTCACAGAGCTGGGTAGAGAAGAGAAGGGGGAGGGAGGAGACACAGGTGACCTGGTGGAGGGAAAGGAGAGTCCAAAGGAGGAGAGAGCAGCCAAGCCAGTAATCTCACTCTCAAGTAAAAATGAGTACTAAAGATTGGGTTTTTGAAGGTACAAAATTGATAACAAATACCAAAAAGCAAAGATTAAAAATCTAGAGCAGAGGTTGGATTTTCAAAAATATGATATTAAAGAAAAGAAGAAGAAAAAAAAATCACAAGAATTATTAAAATATATACATATATGAAGTTTGCTTTTAAAAATAGGGTCTTTTTTGAGAAGTAATAGTAGGTTATAAAAATGAAAATTAAAGGAGTAATAGAGGACTTAAAAATTTTAAAATGTTAAAAAAAAAGAAGAAAAAGAAAAAAAAAGAATGATTGTAAAAATAGTGAAAATATATCTAGGACTTTTTCTGGTGTTGCTGTGGGCAGTGTGGGGTCAGTTCATTTTTGGATAGTTCCTTGGTCCAGCTTATATTTCTCAAGATCTATAGGCCCCTTCCTATGTAGTCGGTTCTAACGACAGGGTTTTAATCTATTGCGCCTGTCACTTCCAAGGCGGTTCCCTCTGTTTTAGTTTCTTCTGTTTGCTGGTCTCTTCAGTGTCTGATTTCTGCCCTGACACAAGGAGAGCGGTGATGGACATTTTATTTTAGGCTCACTTGTTCAGTAGCACTGTGGGGAGGGAGGGACGCTGCAAACAAATAACACTGGCGTGTGCTCACAGTGTCTCAGCCACATTGGGCCTGTCCCCGCTCACAGCACACACAGCTCAGGCTCTAGGTTGCTCCGCCGGGAACCATCTGAGGCTGGCCCTGGGCTGCAGGCACCTCCCAGGTCTAAGCCGCTCAGGTTTAGGCACTCAGTTAGTCCTCAGAGGCGCAGTTGGGCCTGTGTTTTGTGTCCTTCCCAATTCCAAGTAGCTCAGGTGTTTGGCGAGCACGGTCGTTGCAACTTATCGCCTCTCCCATCCCTGCTGCTCAGTTTTCTGGGTGTACAACTGGCGCAACTTCTCAGGCAGATGATGACTGTCTGGAACCCCAAGAAGTCTTAGTTAGCAAAGAAGCCTGCTTGCAGTTTGGTAGGTAATGTCTCTCTGGGGCTGTGATTGCCCCCTTCCGGCCTTTCTGGCTCTGGCTGCCTGTCACCGAAGGGAGATGGTCTGTAGCTGGCTAATTCTGTTCTGTCCTTTGTTCTGTGTGCGGTCCTGGTGGTGTCTTATGTTAGAGCTTTTTGTGTGGTAGCTATCCCACAGTCTGGTTTGCTAGCCCAAGTTAGTTCGCTCTGGTTACCCTTGGGGCATTTGGGCCCGATCCTTAAAAAGCAATGCAGCCTGCACCTCCCTGCACAGCCCCACTTGCTAGTGGCAGATGCAGGTGTCTGCGCTGCTTCTCTGCTGAGGGAGTTACCATTGGGCTCGTAATCTGTGGGTTTTAATTATTTATTTATTTTTCCTCCCTGTTATGTTGCCCTCTGTTCTTCCAAGGCTCGCCACAGACTCGGCAGTGAGAGTGTTTCCTGGTGTTTGGAAACTTCTCTCTTTTTAAGACTCCCTTCCTGGGATGGAGCTCCCTCCCTACCTCTTTTGTCTCTTTTTTTTGTCTTTTATATTTTTTCCTACCTCTTTTTGAAGACAATGAGCTGCTTTTCTGGGTGCCTGATGTCCTCTGCCGGCATTCAGAAGTTGTTTTGTGGAATTTACTCAGCGTTTAAATGTTCTTTTGATGAATTTGTGGGGGAGAAAGTGGTCTCCCTGTCCTATTCCTCCCCCATCTTAGGACCGACCCCCCCTTCTGTGTATTCTTACCACCTCTTCTTAATATATTCTGCTTCTGTTAGGTCCATACTGTTTTTGTCCTTCATTGTGCCCATCTTTGTATGAACTGTTCCCTTGATATTGCTAATTTTCTTGAAGAGATTTCTAGTCTTTCCCCTTCTATTGTTTTCTTCTATTTCTTTGCATTGATCATTTAGGAAGACTTTCTTATCTCTCCTTGATATCCTTTGGAACTCTGCATTCAGATGGATATATCTTTTCTTTTTTCCTTTGCCTTTTACTTCTTTTCTTTTCTCAGCTATTTGTAAGGTCTCCTCAGACAACCATTTTGCCTTTTTGCAATTCTTTTCCTTGGGGATGACTTTGATCACTGCCTCCTGTACAATGTTACAAATCTCTGTCCATAGCTCTTCAGGCATTCCATCAGATCTAATCCCTTGAATTTGCCACTTCCACTGTGTATCATAAGGGATTTGATTTATGTCATACCAGAATTGTTTAGTGGTTTTCCCTACTTTCTTCAATTTAAGTCTGAATTTTGCAATAATGAGTTAATGACCTGAGTCACAGTCAGCTCCCAGTCCTATTTTTGCTGACTGTATAGAGCTTTTTCACCTTTGGCTGCAAAGATGCAATCAATCTGATTTTGGTATTGACCATTTGGTGATATCCATGCGTAGAATTGTCTCTTGTGTTGTTGGAACCTATGGTAGTTTCTTTATATGCTATTTCTAGCATTTTAGAAAGTGTATGATCTGTTTTATTTCTTCCAGTGATTCTCATAACAAGTTAGAATACTGTGAATTTAATAATGATTGTTATTTTGACTGCCCACCTAGTTGCCACTCCCACTTCTTCTTTGCTAACAGATCCTAGTTTAGTTCCAACATTAATATTTCTAGCAAGGGATGGATTTATGACAATTCTCTTGCCTTTGCCAGTGATTAGTTTAGGAGTGAACATATGATCCACTTCTGGCCAATGAAATACCAGGATAAATAAACTGAGAGCTTTTAGGAAAGTATTCCCTTTCTCAAAAGGAAGAGGAATATCCTTTGCTTTGATTCCTCTCTTGTTCTGCTTTGAATACTGTTGCATGCAGCTGTGAATCTTAGAGCTATGGCAACCATCTTGTGGTCATGAGGAGCAATATTGCAAATATATGGAAGCTGACAGAATGTAAACATCAGACAGGCCTAGATTATTGATGAAATCAGTGAGCTGCCAAACTAATTTTGGGACTGCCTACCTCTGGATGTCTTAACAATTGATGTCTGCATAGTTTAAGCCACTGTTAGCTGGGTTTTCTGCTACTTGCAGTCAAAAGTATTCCTAATTAGAACTCAGTTTTTAATTCTTGACTTTATTTACTTTTTTCCTCTATTACTTTTGGTATTTCATTTCTTTTTATTTTTTAGATATTGTGGAAAATTATGTGGAAAATTCTTAAAGAGATGGGAATACCAGAGCACCTTACCTGCCTCCTGAGAAACCTGTATGCAACAAGGTCAAGAAGCAACACTTAGAACTGGACATGGAACAATGGACTGGTTCCAAACTGGGAAAGGAATACCTTTCCCAAGAAAAGGAAAACCTCTATTTGAGCCTTGTATTTACCTTTCTACTTGTAATCAGTATCTTTGCATTTCTCTTGGGCCTACCTTAGGCTGTTGTATTCATGGGTTGTGTTACATCTGCTCTTCAGTTGTCTGAGGAGGGGGCAAAGATGGGAACAAAGGGAGTCTGGGGTGGGAGGATGGAACCAGGGCTGTGGGTATCACAGTTGGAGGGCTTTGTCACTGAAGACTTTTGCTGTGATTTAGTTAAAAGTTCTGTACTGAGTTTTACTCTGATTAGTTAAGGGTGCATCTGATCCAGTGATAAAAATCTTTGGTTTTTAGGTTGTTCACCAGATGCTGGGGAAATCCAGTGCCTCTTCATTTCTCAAAGACAAGCTGCCTTAGTGGTAATTTCCTCCCCTCTTCTTTATTTGTGTCCCCTGTTTCCTTCTGGGATATGGGTGGAAAAGGCATTAAAAAAAATGCACAAACTAGGAATTCATCACAGGTGTCCCTTTACTAGTTATAGCCTGTGTTTCTCTTAGACAGTAAAACAAAGTGCCAGTTCTTAGTAGTTCTTCCCATCTCTAATGAATGAGTCATTTTTTCTCTCACACTGAGACAGTCAACCATTTAAAGGGACTCCTGATGCTTTTCTTCTGAGCTTCATTTCCAAACCCCATCCCTCACACCATTGGCTCACTACCCTCCAAATGAGAGGTAGAGTTCATTTTTTCAGGACTTTATTTCTTCACATTTTTATCCATTGTTCAGCTTCTGGAGGAGTCAAGTAGAAGCTATGGTCAATTTCTAGAATCTTTTCTCAATAGACATTATTCTAAAATGGTGACATTATGAGGCTGTGCTTCTTCCTTAGTTTGGATGTTTCTGACTTTTTTTTTTTTTTTTTTGGCTATTCTTATAGATTTTTCTGCATTTTATTACATTTGAGAGAAGAGAAGTTTCTTGATTCCTGTATTTCTTTCCCAGCTTCTCTGAAACTGAAACAGGGTTTGCCAACAACACTGCTTTGATTGCTATGTATTTTTAGCAGTGTCTAGAAGTCCCACCAGGCAATTCTAAAAGAGATCAGCCCTGGGAGTTCTTTGGAAGGAATGATGCTAAAGCTGAAACTCCAGTCCTTTGGTCCCCTCATGCGAAGAGTTGACTCATTGGAAAAATATCTGATGCTGGGAGGGATCAGGGGCAGGAGGAGAAGGGGACGACAGAGGATGAGATGGCTGGATGGCATCACTGACTCAATGGATGTGAATTTGAGTGAACTCCGGGAGAAGGTGATGGACAGGGAGGCCTGGCGTGCTGTGATTCATGGATCTCAAAGAGTCAGACATGACTGAGCAACTGAACTGAGCTAAGAAGTACATGTACAAGAGAATTTGGGCAATTATAAAGATTGTTTGGACCAAAATTACACCCAAATTTATCTGAAATATCTAGATAATTGTAGGAAAATGTCATTTTTAAAATTTGAAAGTATTCTGATAATTGCTGCAATTCTCTCCTCCACTTTGCATATGTGGGAAGAAACTGAAGATTCCAAAATAGCACCCACAATGCTGACTTGACACTGGCTTTGTGTTTTTCTCACCACAGTTTCTAATAAGTTGTTGTTATTATTATTAACTCAAGTCCCATGCTTCTAGTCACAACAACCTGTGCAATAGCAGAACACTTACTTTGCTGAAGAGAGAACCTTAAAAGTGATTGTAGGGATAAACGCACATTTTACCACATTGAAAGCAGACTTTCTAGGAAAGTATTGATTTCTTTCTTTCTTTTTTTTTTTTGTAGCTGGTTAAAATGCTGTGTATAGCAACTTACCCCTCAGGTGATAGCATTGACTACCTGGTAGGCTCACTGAGGAGTCTTATCTTCATTCCTGATAGAGCTGAGTTTGAAGCTGGTTCCATTTTTGGTGTGAGGCTATATTGTTTCTACTTTGGGGATCGTGGATATTGTGGATTGGATGAAACCCACTGCAGGATACCTCCAGTCTCCCAGGACTCCAGAGGCTGGCAGGTAATCATTAGCTTTCCAGCCTCACTTGCTACTAGGGTTCAGATGTGGCTTAGTTCAGACCCCGTTGTTTGAGATCTTGATTCAAACCTGAATGCTGGGCTTAGTCACTCAGTCATGTCTGACTCTTTGTGACCCTATGGACTGTAGCATGCCAGGCTCCTCTATCCATGGGGATTCTCCAGGCAAGAATACTGGAGGAGATTGCCATTTCCTTTTCCAGGGGATCTTCCCTACTCAGGGACTGAACCCAGGTCTCTTGCATTGCAGGCGGATTCTTTACTGTCGGAGCCACCAGGGAAGCCTCAAAACTGAATAAAGATGTTTAATTCTCCAGGCATATTATTAAATATAATAAAAGTTTTAAACAACCTTGAGTTATGAAAGAAATAAGTTATGTGGGGAGGAAAATAAGTGTGAATATCCTCTTCCTGACCCAAACAGAACAGGAACAGAGTGGCCTGGAGCAGATGGCCCTGATGGAAGATTCCAGATTCTGCAATTTCCTGACTGAGGCAAAGATAGCAGTGTTCTTGGTGGTCTGTTTCTGTGATGATATTTAAGGGTTGTTTGCTGAAGCTCCATCTAGAGTCTATTTTTTTAGCACTTATTCCCAAAGAATATTACCCTTTAATAATTCTTTTCTGAGTGAAGTAACTGGAACAGATCCTGAGAGCTAAAAGCAAAAACTCTGAGTGGGACCATGGCAGAAACAATGCTAAGCCAGGAATTTAGCTGCCACAGATTGGGTCTCTTGAGCCTCAGAGATGGGAAATGCAGGCCTCTGTGAGGTGTTTCCCCTCATCTACTTACTTCTGTGGGTTCATTTAAACTGATGGAAAATGGTCACGTGGGAAATAGGGGACCATTATTAGAGATATAAGATGTTGGGATAGCAATTGGTATCTCAAAGTGTGACAGTGCATACAGAGCCATGGAACTCCTCCCACCTTACCTGTAGGAGCATCGTCTCAGGGCCTTTCTCCAAACCTTCCTCTGCATAGGATACCCTCTTGGAATGATTTTGCTGAAAGTAAGAGAAATCAGGTTCAGTTGTCTAAAATCATGAGGAAAATTTATAATCTCACAAAATCAGAAGCCAAAAGATAGGGCATCTCTACTAAAAGTTAATTCTGCAGTTCAGTTATGTCACCAAGACCCAGATTCTTTCCATCATCTGCTGCACCATCTAGGTGTGATGAGTTTGAACTAGAGACTAGCCCCAAGTCTGCATCCAGACATACTGATATCCTTTTAAAGAAGAAAATTCATTTACTTTGTCCTTTCTTACTGAACATTTACTTTCCCCCCCCTCTATCTCCTTTACTACAAAAAATATATCAGTGAGTAACTGGATATTCATTTTTGCCCATGTAGGCAGATGCAACTGTTGAATTCCTAGAAATGGAATTTCTTGGTCAAAGAAAGCATGCATTTGAAATGTTGATAGCTCTTGCCATATTTCCTTCCCCAAAGATGCGTCAACTAGTAACGAATGAGAGAACATGTTTTCTGAAAGAGGTTATGTACTTTTATGGATGAGGTAGAGGGGCTACCTCTGTGCAGGGTGAATCAGAGGCTTACCTGAGGCTAGGCTGAATTTCTAAATTTCTGAATTTCACTTGAATTTCTGAATTTCACTTAAATTTCTGGTCCCTCCATCTTGCCTCAAGACAGGATGAAAGGGGCTCTTTCCAAAGTGAAAATACATGCTTGATCCTTAATAGAACTGGAATCCCAGGGAAGTGAAAATTAACTGAGCCACAAGGCATAGCATATTTAATGAATGAACCCAAAATAAGGCTAGAGAATTCCTGTTTGTTTTTTTTTTTAATTAAGCTGATAGGAGTTACCTGAAGTCTATTTTCATAGATCTTTCAAACTCTGCTGAGCTCATCAGAAGTATTTTTCAGAGTACCCTTGCTTCTAATTGGTTCAGTGTTACTTCAAGGAAAGTTCTTTTTACTTTCAAAAACTTTAGAGTTCAAATTTTAAAATACCTGTTTTTCCCTTAGAGAAGTCTGAGGGTTTTTGCAGCATTGGGAAGTAATGGTTAGGTTTTATAAATATATTTTAGTACCATAAGAATGGATCAGTTTACAAACTTTCCAAGGAATGTTACTGCATGATATTCTTAATTTTATCTTTTTTAATCGCCGCCTTTCTTAATTGAGAAATTAAAATAGTTGTTGATTTTACATTTGAAACATTTATTTTAGTTGATCAAAGTCTATTTTTCAATTCAAATTCACTCTGTCCTCTTTTTTTTTTTTTAATCTTATTGGTCCCTGGTGGAGGTTGTTTAATACACAACTTAAGTAAGAAGCCCTTCAGGAATAAATGAAGGAAGTACACACTCTATGTACCTTCAGCTGCTATCATCAAACCATTAGAGAATTCTCTCTGACTCAGAGACCCACAGCAGTCTCCCAATGAGAACATTATTCTTTAAACTTTAATGCTACAGCTAATATCACTTCGTAAGATAATTGTCTCCAGTGGGATGAAATTGGGCCTAGAAACCAAAGTTCTCTAATCTCATTCTAAGGCTGTGTTTTATCCCCTCTTATTCCAACAGGCCATAGGCTACCTCAGGCCCCACGGTGACAACATCCTTAGAGCAGTCTGGTTTGCAGGCATGTTTTCACCTCAGTATTTCCTTGCCCACACCTTCTGGTGGCCATTTTATTTCATTCTTACAAGAGGGACAAGGATAGATGGCTCCAAATAAGTAATGATGGTCTTGAATCATGGTTCCATAATTATTTAATGCTGGAGAGTTATCCTACCAAGACATATCCACAGGTCACATTGAATGCCATCAAAGACACTTCATACAAACAGCATTTCATATCTAGACAGTTTTCTTACCTTCTTTAATTGGATATCTTTGCTAACTAATATTATATAACATTCAACATTAAACTCAGTTGGCACATGGATTTACCCTGCTGAAATCTGTTTTAGTGTATATTTGGCATCCTTGAGTCCACTTTTGACTCATAGACTGAGATACAAGTTAGGGTTATGCTCAACACAAGTACCATAAAATCTAGTATGGACTTACTCCCTAAAGGAAGGGATCTCTTTACCCTGGTGAGAAGAAGTCTGGGTTTAAGGAAACCAGGGCTAGTACATCACCTCTAAATATCATCAAGGGGTTTGCCCCAGCATCCTGAGGATGATGGATACCCCTCTAGTATAAAGCTCATATTCTAGTCAGAGAGAAAGAAGAAGCAGAAGAGACAGAACCAGCTGACTTGAGCTTATGTCTTACTCCCCAGATCTCACATGGTTTCTTCTACTCTCCGGGAGTCTGGGAAGGAAAGTTTTAACTTTCCAGCTTTATAGTATAGGAAGACAAGGTATGCAAATGGGTTTTGAGTGAGCCAGTTTACAATATGTACCTATTAGGTTTGTGCTTTCTGGAATCTGGTCCAATCTTCTCCAGGTTGGTCTTCATCCTTCATTACTGCTGCTGAGATTGAGCAATGAAGGCCAAGATGTAAACAGTGGTTGTGATTTGCTCAGAATTTTTTCTAAATAATGGAAAGAGCACAATGATCAGAGATCAGAAAACCTGCACTCTAGTCTTGTATTATTTGTCCTAAATTGTCATATCTAAGTCAAATCACTTTACCTCTGAGTGCTAGTCTCCCATATCCAAAATGGAGGAGTTGAGCTTAAGTCTTCTTTTTTCCCCTCTTATATAGGGTCTCAAATGTCTACTGCTAGACAAAATTTCATACATGTTCCCATGAGGACTCAAAGAGGCTGGGACCAGTGAGAAGGTCTCACCATGTTGTCATCAACCTCATCTTCTTCTCTCCCCCAGTAATCTATTAGGACCTTAGCACTTAAGGAGAGTGGAGAGGAATTTAGGACCTGTGTAGTAAACTACATTTCTCACTGCCCCTATGTCACTTTTCCCTTAAAGGACTGAACAAGTGCAATCTTTGTTACTAGAATTACAACTCTCTTCAGATAGGTGTGGCTTCTCTGGAATCACAAGAGTGACTGAGAGGTCAAGCCACTGAAATGCTATCCTCTGCCAGCTCTTCATTACCTCTTGGCCCAACACTGCCCAGGAAGCTGTCTTGGAGCCAGAGCCTCCACTCTTGATAATAACAAGGCTTTACTAGGCCCACACCTGCAAGCATAATTTCAGTCTGTAAATTATTCCCATGATTTGCTTAACTGTCCAGAATCCTGCAGTGTTACTGAAGCTGGAGGTATCCAAGTATGCAGCTGACTGCAACTACTATAACTCTTCTAAATAACTTGGCACCCATCTGGGTGGGGTTTGTATTTAATTTTCAGGTATTTTCTGTAGCTATCATCATTAGTGTCCCATTTAGACTCTATTTTGGCCTGGGCATCTTTACTTATATTACATCAATTCTATGCAGTCAGCTTTGGTCAAAAAGGTAGAACTTTAACTACTCTGGGAGATGTTCAAGCCCTCTCTTCTAGTGGGTGGTCCATGTGAGAAGGGGGAGTGCACAAGACAGATGATTGAGGCATTGACCAGAGAATGTGTCTCCAAAGACCAAATGCTCAGTGTGTAACAGGCCAACTTTGTGGGTGGAGGAGGGGGTACTCTATGGCCATGGCTTCAGGGAAAGATTGGAGCCAACTTAGCTCTTCAGGACTCGGAGACTCCTAGAACATTCTTCTCATCTCCTCAGTATGGAGTGGCTCTATCTCTTCCTCTCTGGCCCATTAATCTTTATCTAGAATTTTTCATGGTATGAGATGAGGAGTTAGGAGGTGTGATTTAATCTGACTCCTGTGAAACTATACATCTGAACAGTTTAGTCTCATGCTGCCTTTGTTACTACCTCAGTTGGGAGAGGGCTTAGGAAATTCTAGCGAGAGTTCTTAATAAGGGGTTTGTAGATAGAATTTAGGATGTACATGAACTTGAATGAAAAATACATCTCTGTTATCAATAATCTTTAACTTCAATTTGCCATTTCCTTCATTTATCAATGTGGGCAGTGACCATGGCCATGTTAGCAGTACCGCTGACTTTGACAATAGTAGAAATTACAAGTTTCACATCACATAAAAGTTGATATGGAAAATTCAAAAGAGCACTGTGCTTGGAACTTCAAAACTGTGGTATTTACTAGACACACCACTTTATTAGACCCACTTCTAGATTCCATTACTTAATGCATTAGGTATAAATATATATATACACACACATATATTTTATATCACATTAAAACATTAAAAACTTTTATTATTGCTTTTCAATATGAAAACTTTTCTTTGGAATCCTATGGTTTTTGTTATGCATTTAAAAACATTTTTCTAAGGAGGGGTTTCACCAGACTACCAAAACAGCTTATATCACAAAAATAAGTTCAAAGACCTCTACTCTGAATACAATTTATAAAATACACATAGAAGAGGATGGAGGGAAGACATGCTTTAAAATTTAGACAGATTACCATGCTAACTACAGTACAAAAGAACTAAACAGAAACCAGTGTGCAAAAATGATTTCAGTCTAAGTTGGATCGCTCCAAATACCATTAGCCTGTGGGTATAAATGGGGTTATATTGATGTTGGCAGCTACATTTCCCTTGTATCTAAGCTTATTTCTGGAACCACATTGCGTGAATCATTTACCTTCCAGAAATCTGGTTGCAAAAGTGGTCATTCCTATCCTCATTCCCATTCTCATGCATTACTGAGATGCCCTCTGTGGAAAAGACACCGTGATTAGTGCTCACACAGAAGTGGGAACATTTAGGGAGAGCTTAGAGTCATTCAGGTGGACTCAGGTGTCATCGATCAAGTGAAAACAATAATATCCAAAGCAAGACAGGAATAGGAAGGCACTGGGAATATACATTTATTTTAAAGCAGTAGTCTTTATGAAATATGCAGGACATGACTAGTGGGTCATATAATGCCTACTGTAGATATTTCCCTGCCTATTTGCAAAGCCACCAACCATATTATGAAGTGGCACACACAAAAAGAAATAACAATTAATTGGGGCCTACTGTGTATTAAGCGCTGCATTTGAACTCACCCAATTCTAATGACAGCACTATGAGAAAGAGACTATTATCCCCATTTTACTGAAATGGAAACAGAAACTTGGAAAGATTATAGAATATGTCCAAGTACACATAATAAGAGACAGGGCAGGAATATAACCAAGAGTCTTAAGCTAAAGTGGACATGATTAAAACTTTAAGCTAAAGAATACAGACTGGACATACTGGCTCTATCCGTGTGAAGACAGGACTGAAAATACCTATACATTCATACATAAAGGGTATAGTCAGTATAATAAAAGACTGAGCCAATACAAGGTCCAAATAGGGAAATAAATGTAAGACTATATATAGAAGAGTGTGGGCTTGCTTCGGGGACAGTCGCCAAGGATGTGAGATTTGAGCTTGACTTTGAATAGCAGGGGAGGTTTGAAATAGATGGGCCTGTTAGGTAGGTAAAACAGGGAAAAGGAGTCCAAAATGGCGGGGGCTACAGACAAGAAAGGGAAAAGCCCATGAAAATGAAACAAAAGAAGGTCTGAGGACCGGAGTGAAGACCTCAGGCAAAACAAACAACACTCCTGGCCGGCCCAATTTACATAGGACAAGCCCAGGGAGAGATAAACATATAAATAAAAGAGCCAAAGCCAGCTCTCTCTCTCTTTCCCACGCGCTGGGGCACTCTTCTCCTTGTGTCTTTAAATCAACATGCCCTCATGCCTCAAAGATAGATTTTCCTGCTATCTTCTAAATAAAATAGAGCTATAACACTGAGCTGTAACACTGATTTGTCTAAGAGCTATAACATGGTCCATTTGAGACCTGAGAGCTATAACACAGTCTATCCAAGACCTAAAAGCTGAGGGAGCTTTAATGTCTGTCACTCCAAATCTTGGTTGTGATGAGACAAAAAATCAAAACACATACACTCGCATGACAGGCCAAATGGTGAAGGCCAACTAACAGACAAGCAAGTGTAACAATCTGTCTGGGTGCGAGGGTTCATAAGAGGAAGTAATGGGTAATGCAGCTGGAAAAGAAGATTGAGCGAGACCAGCTATGAGGGAAGTGACTGGAAGGCTATACTGTGATTAGACTCAGGCTGTTAGAAAGGAGATTTGAAATAATTAGGCAGCATTTCAGAAAGAGTGACCAGGTAGTCACACGTCAGATGTCTGGAGAAGGAAAGTAACTAGATTTCTGAAGCCCAGGAAGAAGGCTTCAGTGGTTGTCATGTGTGGAGTGAGAGAGGTCTGGATTCAGGTGATAGCAATGGGTATGAAAAGAAGGTATTTAGAAGGAAAACAAGAGAGCATATAGCAAGTGACTCATAATAATATTAACAATGATAATAATAGCTAACATTTATTCTTCTGTTCATTTCTACAAATGTTACTATACCAGGCACAGTTCTGGGCACATGGTATATACCAATGAGCTGGAGAGGCAGCCTGCTTTCCTCATGGAGTTTACATGCCGGTAGACAAGATGTATATTAAATAAATAACAGATACACATTTAACAGATAAACAAATGAAATATAATTTCAGGTGGGTAATTTGTTCAATAAAGATTTATAAAAGAGGGTTAAGGGGCTAGATAGTGAGGGCATGAGGAACTTAGGTCAGAGTAGGTGTCTCTGGAGATGAGATATTTGAATGAAGTTGGGGACCAGGTGAATAACTCTGAGAAAAGCATTCCAGGCAGAGAGGGCAGGAAGTGCAAAGGCCCTGAGGCAGCTGTGTTCTCCCTGTGATCCAAATAGAACAGCCAGTGTTAGCAGAGTGACAAGGAGGAGAGTGGGGGTGAGGCTAACAGACCCAGGCGCTGAATGGTGAAGGATCCTGCAGGCCACAGTGAGTACTTTACATTGTATTCTAAATGATAGGAAGTTGGAAAGTTTTGAGAACTGAGATATGATTTACATTTGTAAAAGATCATGCTGACCACTTCAAGGAAGTTGATGAGGTGGAACAAGAGTAGAGGCAGGAGACCCCTTAGGAGGTAGTTACAATAATCCAGGTTGCTGGAAGCTGCACCTAGTGGTGGAAGTGATGAGAAGCAGTAGGACTGGGAATATGTTTTGAAGGTAGATTAAACAGGACTTGGTGATGGATTGTATGGGGTAAAGAAGAAGAGAAATTAAGAAGATACCTCTGAGAAGTTTTCTGCCCTTAGATTCCTTAAAACTTCTTTCAGGGTAGGGATTTTCTTGAATCTTTGACTTTACTATATTCCAGCCATGTAATTCATCAATAATGCCTCCCAAACCAATCTTGAATCTGTCCTTTCCCATAGCCACAGTGGCTCATTCCCTTCTTGTACTGTTGCAAATTCCTGCTAGCCTCCCTGCTTCTGCTCTTGCCTCTTCCCTGACCAGCACTTCTGTAGAGAATCTATGGATTTGATTGGCCTTTGCTTAAAAACCATTTAACACTATTGATTCTTGGAATAAGAAGCATTTAGAACAAAATCCAAACTTCTCAGCCAGGCTTACAAAATCTTACATAACCTGATCCCCTGTAGCTTTGCTGACTTATCTCATACCACTGCCTTGCTCACTGCCCTCCCAGTCACTTCTGGTTTCTTAGGCACAGTATGCCCTTGCTCTTTATTCCCTCTGACAGGACTATAAGATTTCTCTTTGTACCTTCAGGGTCCAATCCTTCTTAATATTCAGCTCTCAGCTTAAATTTTACCTCCTCAGTCAGCCTTCTTGATCACCCAAGTCATTTTTCACTTTGAAAGGAAGGGTCTAATATCCTTTCCTGGGAATCTGCACTGGCCTAAAATGACTTGCTTGACCAGTAGAATACAGTGAAAGTGACAATGTAGGACTTCTGAAGCTAGTTTCCTTGCAACATCTGCCTGGACCTCTTAGAACATCCCCGCCTGGAGCCCTGAGCTGCCACATAAGAAGCCTGGCTTCCTAGGACACTGCCATAATGGGCAGGCTATGTTCAGGCTCTCTAGTCAACAATCCCAGACTTCCAGCCAGCCTCTGCAGGCACCATATATATGTGAAAGATCAACCATCAGCTGAATACCACCCAGACAACCCCACATGGAGAAGACACTTAACTGAGCCCTCCCTGAATTTCTCACCCACAAGATTGTTAGATAATAAAATGGTGGTTTTATTAAGCCACTAAGCTTTATAAAAGATTATTATAGACGTGTAATAGATAACTGGAACATTATCAGAATATTTCAATTCTTTGCATAACATTTATCACTATCTGATGGTTTTCTTATTTAGTTACTCTATGTGTCTACCTATGTATCTATTCACCATCTACTTATCTCTGATCTAGCTATTTACCATCTATTTTTCCTCCACTTCCCTGGTGACTTCCCTGGTAGGCTTCTCTGGTGACTCAGCTGGTAAAGAAACAGTTTACAATGTAGGAGACCTGGGTTTGATCCCTGGGTTGGGAAGATCCCCTGGAGAAGGGAATGGCTACTCATGCCAGTATTCTGGCCTGGAGAATTCCATGGACTGTATAATCCATGGGGTTGCAGAGAGTCAGATACAACTGAAGGACTTTCATTCACTTACCTCCACTAGAATATCAGCTTAATGAGAGCAGGGACCTTGTCTGTCTTGTTTATTGCCATATGTTTAGCACCTAAATTGGCACCGTACACAGATAGGTGCTCCATAAACACAGTTGAACAAATGAAGTCTCTGCATTTCTATGTCTAAAGGACAGCAACGGTGAACTGAATACAACATACAAATATACTTATACATATAAATGCACAAAAGAAAATCTAGATAAATATTTCCAAGTATTGTCCTTTTCATTATAGGGGACTGGAATGCAAAAGTAGGAAGTCAAGAAACACTTGGAGTAATAGGCAAATTTGGCCTTGGAATACGAAATGAAGCAGGGCAAAGGCTAATAGAGTTTTGCCAAGAGAACACACTGGTCATAGCAAATATCCTCTTCCAACAACACAAGAGAAGACTCTACACATGGACATCACCCGATGGTCGACACCAAAATCAGATTGATTATATTCTTTGCAGCCAAAGAGGGAGAAGCTCTATACAGTCAGTAAAAACAAGACTGGGAGCTGACTGTGGCTCAGATAATGAACTCCTGTTTGCCAAATTCAGACTTAAATTGAAGAAAGTAGGGAAAACCAATTGACCATTAAGACTAAATCAAATCCCTTATGATTATAAAGTGGAAGTGAGAAGTAGATGTAAGGGACTAGATCTCATAGACAAAGTGCCTGATGAATTATGGACAGAGGTTCATGACATTGTACAGGAGACAGGGATCAAGACCATCCCCATGGAAAAGAATTGCAAAAAAGCAAAATGGCTGTCTGAGGAGGCCTTACAAATATCTGTGAAAAGAAGAGGAGCAAAAAAGCAAAGGAAAAAAGGAAAGATATAAGCATCTGAATGCAGAGTTCCAAAGAAGAGCAAGAAGAGATAAGAAAGACTTCTTCAGCTATCAATGTAAAGAAATAGAAGAAAACAACAGAATAAGAAAGACTAGAGATCTCTTCAAGAAAATTAGAGATACCAAGGGAACATTTCATGCAAAGATGGGCTCGATAAAGGAAAGAAATGGAATGGACCTAACAGAAGCAGAAGATATTAAGAAGAGGTGGCAAGAATACACAGAAGAACTGTACAAAAAAGATCTTCATGACTCAGGTAATCACGATGGTGTAATCACTCACCTAGAGCCAGACATCCTGGAATGTGAAGTCAAGTGGGCCTTAGAAAGCATCACTATGAACAAAGCTAGTGGAGGTGATGGAATTCCAGCTGAGCTATTTCAAATCCTGAAAGATAATGCTGTGAAAGTGCTGCACTCAATATACCAGCAAATTTGGAAAACTCAGCAGTGGCCACAGGACTGGAAAAGGTCAGTTTTCATTCCAATCCCAAAGAAAGGCAACGCCAAAGAATGCTCAAACTACCAAACAATTGCACTCATCTCACATGCTAGTAAAGTAATGCTCAAAATTCTCCAAGCCAGGCTTTAGCAATACGTGAACTGTGCGTGAACTTCCTGATGTTCAAGCTGGTTTTAGAAAAGGCAGAGGAACCAGAGATCAAATTGGCAACATCCGCTGGATCTTGGAAAAAGCAAGAGAGTTCCAGAAAAACATCTATTTCTGCTTTATTGACTATGCCAAAGTCTTTGACTGTGTGGATCACAGTGTGGATCACTGTGGAAAATTCTGAAAGGGATGGGAATATCAGACCACCTGACCTGCCTCTTGAGAAATCTGTATGCAGGTCAGGAAGCAACAGTTAGAACTGGACATGGAACAACAGACTGGTTCCAAATAGGAAAAGGAGGATGTCAAGGCTGTATATTGTCACCCTGCTTATTTAACTTCTATGCAGAGTATATCCTGAGAACCCTGGGCTGGAAGAAACACAAGCTGGAATCAAGATTGCTGGGAGAAATATCAATCACCTCAGATATGCAGATGATACCACCCTTATGGCAGAAAATGAAGAGGAACTAAAAAGCCTCTTGATGAAAGTGAAAGTGGAGAGTGAAAAAGTTGGCTTAAAGCTCAACATTCAGAAAACAAAGATCATGGCATCTGGTCCCATCACTTCATGGGAAATAGATGGAGAAACAGTGGAAACAGTGTCAGACTTTATTTTGGGGGGCTCCAAAATCACTGCAGATGTTGACTGCAGCCATGAAATTAAAAGATGCTTACTCCTGGAAGGAAAGTTATGACCAACCTAGATAGCATATTCAAAAGCAGAGACACTACTTTGCCACCAAAGGTCCATCTAGTCAAGGCTATGGTTTTTCCTGTGGTCATGTATGGATGTGAGAGTTGGACTGTGAAGAAGGCTGAACGCCAAAGAATTGATTTTTTTGAACTGTGGTGTTGGAGAAGACTCTTGAGAGTCCCTTGGACTGCAAGGACATCCAACCAGTCCATTCTGAAGGAGATCAACCCTGGGTGTTCTTTGGAAGGAATGATGCTAAAGCTGAAACTCCAGTACTTTGGCCACCTCATGCAAAGAGTTGACTCATTGAAAAAGACTCTGACGCTGGGAGGGATTAGGGGCAGGAGGAGAAGGGGACGACAGAGGACGAGTTGGCTGGATGGCATCACTGACTCGATGGACGTGAGTTTGAGTGAACCCCGGGAGATGGTGATGGACAGGGAGGCTTGGCATCCTGCGATTCATGGGGTCGCAGAGTCAGACACGACTGAATGACTGAACTGAACTGAACTGATACTTTGATAAATAGAAGTGGAAAGGGAGAGAGGGAGGGAGTGTAGAAGGAAAGAAGAACCATAACATTTGTCCCAAACCCTCACCTTTTCATTTCTAATATATCATTTCTGGAGC
The DNA here is from genome assembly GCF_042477335.2 of Ovis canadensis. Classification (NCBI taxonomy): domain Eukaryota; kingdom Metazoa; phylum Chordata; class Mammalia; order Artiodactyla; family Bovidae; genus Ovis; species Ovis canadensis. The sequence goes on from NC_091248.1 coordinate 86,537,598, forward strand.
AGACGATTACTATGGATTTTAAAACAGGAATTTATTATTATATCCAATTTCTCAATTATGTCATTAAACAGATTTTGGCTTTCTGATAGTTTTCCTAGTAAGTAATCATATTAATGATGAAAATGTAATTTTCAGATTTTCCTCTTTACTGATAATTTCTATTTCCTGCCTTATTGTTTTCATTAAAATTTGAAAAATAATATTCAGTAATAGTAGTGGTAACAAAGATCTCTCCTATTCTTGATTTGAAATTCCCTCATTTAATAAAACATTTGCTTCCTTTTTTTTTTTTTTTTTTTGGTACAGTCTTCAATTCTTGAAATGACTCAAATGTCTTTTTAGCATCTATTAATCAAGGAGTTTTTATATTTTAATTTGCTAATGTAATGAACTATATCAACTGATTTCTTAACACAGTATCATCCTTACATTCTAGAATAAATTCTGTATTATCATCACTACTATTCTCTGATAAGATAATATTCTAGTTTGAAATCCCACAGTTTTATTCATAAGTGAAATAGTTCTGTTTCTGTATTTATGTTCTATCTTTTTAAGATTTTAATATTAAGATTTTGCTGTAGTCCCTGTGGTCTGGAATGCTTTAATTAAATATTGAAATGGTTTTCTCTTAAAGATTAGATAGAGCTCAGCTATAAAAACCCTCTAGTTCCAATTTTTTTTAAAAATAATTTTGCATTGTTCCCATCTCTATTGGTCTGTTCAAATTTTATATTTCTTCTTCAATCACTTCTAGTAGACTTTTCTTTAACTAAAAAATTGTTTTCCCTAGATTTTTAAATTGATTACCTTACACTTACATATACTATTAACTTTTAATTTATATAGTCTCTTCAGCATCCAGGATTCAATCTCATGTTCTCATTTCTCACATAGTATATATTTGTTCTTTTTATCCTCAATCAGACTTGCCAGAAGATTATTTTATTATTTTTCCATAGAACCAACTATTGGTTTTACTTTTCCTTTCTACCATTTTTTGTTTTCTATTTTGTTGATTTCTGCTTTTATCATTTACCATATTCTAGTTTCTTCTGTTTTCTTTTTCTAACTTCTTTTGTTTAAAAATTATTTAATTTCCTTATTTTTTCCTTTAAAAATTTTGCAACTCTAAAATTTCCTTACACTAGAAATGTATCTGTGCTAAGTCTTTTCTATGAGCTATTTGTAGTTTACCTCTTTCTAGAAAATATGTAATTTTACTTTATTTTTGATCCAGGGCTTATTTCTTTGTTTTTTTTTTCCTTCCCAAATTAATTTGGAAGGTCAGTTTTGTTTTTCTTTTCTTCTACTGATAGCTTTCCTTCTTATCTGTCAGGATTCATCTTTCATTTATCTATTAATATATCAAAATGCCATTAATGACATCTCTCTTCAAGGTGTTTTACTTCCTCATTCCTCTATACCCTACCTCCACTCATGCTTGGATTTCTCTTAATGCTTCCAAGAGCATAAATAAGGAAGAATTGTGAATTGATATATTAAGCAGTTGTCTGCCTTAGAAATGCTAAATTAGATTAAGAAAAAGTGAGGATGAGAGAGTGCTTTATTCCCTATAGTGACGGTTATCTATATAAGTTGAAAAAGAAAGTTTTAGCATATGTGTAAAATAATTATAAAATTTTATTGAGAGATATAAGTTCTGAAAACATGAACAGGCATACTATACTTCTCAAATTGATAAATGAATTTATTGTAGATTCTATCATATCTTATTTCCTTAAATAACCATAATATTCTTTCAACTAGCAGAAAAAACAGTAGTTCTTTCGTATTATCTAATACCCAGCCTAATTTCTTCAACTGACCCTAAAGTATCTTTTACAACTGATTCATCCAAAGTGTGACCCAATAAAAATCATTTCATCTGGTCATTATGTCTCTTGAATCTCTTTTAATCCTCAGTGGTATCCCCACACCTTTTCTCCATGGTAGTGATCCGCTGGAGAGACTGGCCAGTTGAATCACAGAATGTCCCACTTCCTGGCTTATTTCCTTGTAGCTTTCCTTATTTTCCCTGTGCTCTCTGTAAACTGAAGTTAGATCTAAAGGTTTGATTAGATTTAGGCTAAGCATTGGGCAAGAAGATTTCACAGGGGTCACACCAGACCAGCAGGGACAGATAATGTCTGATGTCCACTATTACTGGTTCTAGGATTATTCATTGGGTCAAGGTGGCAATAACCTCAACCTACACTGTAAAGCTGTGTTTCCCAGCTGTGATCAGTATGTTATTTGTGAAGTGAATTCTGGTAACATTTAAACATACAGTTCTCCATTCTCCTTCTCCCTAATTGCTTTGGCATCTACTGATAATCTTAACCTGAATGAATTTTTTCATCATGGGTTGAAAAATGGCAAAACTTTTATCATTTGTACAGCATTTATTACCTGAAATTCTTCTCTAAGACCTGTCCCTCTTCATTAAGGTGATCCCTATAGAGGTATCTCCTGCTTTTTGAAAATTCACTTTAAGCCACTTCACTTTAGGCCATAAAAATGTCTCACTTTTATGATAGATCTATAATGGTACCTGTTTTGACTAATAGAAAGAGATCTGAAGAGGGTTTTCACCTTTAGGGAAAAAGTGAAAAATGAAAACACATTTAGTGTGTTTCACAGCCAGTGGGTCCAGAGGCAGCGCACACCCTGAGCAGTGAAACCGGACCAACAAGCTCCTTCTCTTGGAACCACAGTCAGTATCTCACCGTTAGGCCACTTTAGCTTGGAACTGTGTCTGTAAACATCTGCGCTTGATCTTGGTTTATTTCATGCACTCATTAGAAAGAGGTATCCTTAGGTAATTGCTTCTCCACCTTATACCATTTCAGCTTAGGAAAGGTTTCATGGGAATGCTCTGCTTTTGGGTACTGGGGGAAATCTGTAGAGAGTTTATACTAAAAAGGCAGGAAAACTCACTAATTCCTCCTGCTTTATCAGTAGTTTTCAGAGGAAGAAGTGAGTCTAATAACTACCTCAAGTGATGACTTATGAGGTTCCTCTTTCTTACTTTAAAAAAGATGGCTTTCTATTTTTCTGTATCCACCTAGCTCTCTGCCTACCTATTTATCTGGAAATCAAGCAGCCCCTGATGTCTGAGAATAACCCAAAAACCATAGCCAGGCCTTATGTTTCTACAGATAGACCTAATGCTTACAGCAGAGCCATGCTGTTCTCCTCTTGGAAATAAACAATCTCACAAAACATCCACTTCAAAATCTCCATGTAATCCATAAAATACCAAACACTCCTTTCTGGCAGCTAGTATGAGTGACTTCTGCTTCTTGAGCCATTTCAGCTTTTATCTTCGCTCTTCTGCCCTCCCTGTAGATAAAATTTATGAGATATTAAATTATAGCATTGCCTCCACTTTCTGACAACACCCAATCTAGAACAAACATCCTTAGACCTGCCCCCAAATTACCTACCCAAAGCCAGAAGTCCATACTGCTATGGACTTTTTCCTTCCTGTGGTGCTTCCTTCACTGCCCCCTCACACCTTGCTTCCCCATGGTGTATACTCTTCCTTGCTGCAATGAGTGAGAAAAATTAATTCAATTTGTTCAATTACAGGTGTGATAGCCTTTTGATGAAGAAATTGAAGAAGATATACATACATATGTATGTTATATGAAATGTTTCAATTCATTACAGCTATTACTCTTTTTGATGCTTAATTTGTCCCAATTTTGTTAGTGAGACATCTTTCTAACCAGCTTAAGTGACTGTTTGGGAGGATATCATAAGTCTCTGAAACCCTCATTGTGTTTTAAAGATGTCCTAATATCATCGGATATTACCCTCTCCCAGACATGGATAAAAATTAAAAGAGTAATAAGATCCAATGACTTCTAGAATGTGGAAAGTCAAATACTTTCATAGCTTGCTGGTTGAAGCTGAATTTTTATAATGTTTTGGGATGGAACTGTATGGCATTTGAAGTGAAAATGTTAGTTGCTCCATCATGCCCACTGACTCTTTGAGACCACAGGGACTGCAGCCTGCCATGATCCTCTGTCCATGGAATTTTCCAGGCAAGAATACTAGAGTGGGTAGCCATTCTCTTCTCCATGGGATCTTCCTGACCCAGAGGTTAAACCTGGGTTCCCTGAATTATAGGCAGATTCCTTGCCATCTGAGCCACAAGGGGAGCCCTGCAAAGTACTGACTAATATTTAAAATATCCATCCCAAAGAATGTTCAAACAATTGCACTCATTTTACATGCTAGTAAGATTATGCTAAAAATCCTTCAAGCTAGGCTTCAACAGCATGTGAACTGAGAACTTTCAGATATACAAGCTAGATTTAGAAAAGGCAGAGCAACCAGAGATCCAATTGCCAACATCTACTGGATCATAGAAAAAGCAAGGGAATTAAAAAAAAAACAAAACACTACTCCTGCTTCACTGACTATGCTAAAGCTTTTGACTGTGTGGATTACAACAAACTGAAAGATTTTAGAGATAAGACTACCAGACCTCCTTACCTGTCTCCTGAGAAGTCTGTATGCAGGATAAGAAGCAACAGTTAGAATCAGACATGGAACAACAGACTGGTTCAAAGTTGGGAAATGAGTATGTCAAGGGTGTATATATTCACCCTGCTTATTTAATTTATACAGAGTATATCATGAGAGATGCTGGGCTGGGTGAAGCTCAAGTTGGAGTCAAGATTCCCAGGAGAAATATCAACAACCTCAGATATGCAGATGACAATACCCTAATGGCGGAAAGTGAAGAGGAACTAAAAAGCCTCTTGATGAGGGTGAAAGAAGAGAGTAAAAAGCTGGCTTAAAATTCAACATTGAAAAAACTATCATGGTATATGGTCCCATCATTTCAGGCAAATAGATGGGGAAAAAGTGGAAACAGTGACAAATTTTATTTTCTTGGGCTCCAAAATCACTGTGGACAGCTACTGTAGTCATGAAATAAAACGCTTCCTTCTTGGAAGAAAAGCTATGATAAACCTTGACACCACATTAAAAAGTAGAGACATTACTTTGCTAACAAACGTTCATCTAGTCAAAGCAATGGTTTTTTCAGTAGCCAAGTACAGATGTAAGAGTTGGACCATAAAGGCTGAGTGCTGGAGAACTGATCCATTCAAACTGTGCTGGAAAAGACCCTTGAGAGTATCTTGGACAGCAAGGAGATCAAACCAGTCAGTCCTAAAGGAAATCAACCCTAATATTCATCGGAAGGACTGATGCTGAAGCTGAAGCTCCAATACTTTGGCCACCTGATGTGAAGAGCAGACTCACTGGAAAAGACCCTGATGCTGGAAAAGATTGAGGGCAGGAGGAAAAGAGGGGATAGAGGATGAGACGGTTGGATGAACATGGGTTTGAGCAAATTCTGGGACATAGTGAAGAACAGGGAAGCCTGGCAAACTGCAGTGCATTGGGTTGCAAAGAGTCAGATGCGACTTAGCAACTGAACAAGAAAGTATAATCCCACTTCTGGGCATACACACCGAGGAAACCAGAATTGAAAGAGACACATGTACCCCAATGTTCATCGCAGCACTGTTTATAATAGCCAGGACATGGAAACAACCTAGATGTCCATCAGCAGATGAATGGATAAGAAAGCTGTGGTACATATACACAATGGAGTATTACTCAGCCGTTAAAAAGAATTCATTTGAATCAGTTCTGATGAGATGGATGAAACTGGAGCCGATTATACAGAGTGAAGTAAGCCAGAAAGAAAAACACCAATACAGTATACTAACACATATATATGGAATTTAGGAAGATGGCAATGATGACCCTGTATGCAAGACAGGGAAAGAGACACAGATGTGTATAATGGACTTTTGGACTCAGAGGGAGAGGGAGAGGGTGGGATGATTTGGGAGAATGACATTCTAACATGTATACTATCATGTGAATTGAATCGCCAGTCTATGTCTGACGCAGGATGCAACATGCTTGGGGCTGGTGCATGGGGATGACCCAGAAAGATGTTCTGGGGAGGGAGGTGGGAGGGGGGTTCATGTTTGGGAATGCATGTAAGAATTAAAGATTTTAAAATTTAAAAAATAAAAAACTAAAAATTAAAAAAAAAAAAAAAGAAAGTATTCATTCTTTCTGATTCAGCAAGCCCATTTTTGAGGAACCTAAGAGAAGGAAAGAAATATAAGAAAATGTAAGAATTTATGTTTAAGAATGTTAACTGTAACACTATACTGGCAAAAGAATGAAAACTGAATATCCAGTAAAGAGAAATGGGGGACTAAATTACTGTACACAATATAAAGCATAGAATATTAGGCAGCTACTTTTTAATAAGGCATAGCAATAGCTAGAGAATATACATGTAATACTGATAGATGAAATATGTTATGGTCTTGTGATATGTAATCACGACACTGTAACATATTTCATATATATATATATATATATATATATATATACACAGTTTAATTTGGAATAAAAAATACCCTATGCTTATATTTTTGTTTGATCATGAAAGAGGAAATTTATTATACTTAAAGGAGTGGGGATGAATTCAAACCATCTTTGATTTATTCTAGTGTGTAGCACATATATATTCCTTTTGAACTTACCAAAAAATTAAAATATAAGGAAAAATAAGTAATAATAATCAAACTAAAAAAATGGAATTTGATTTAAGCAGCTTTTTATTTATACCCAATATATAAGACAAAGATAGACATGTAAGGGAGAGAATTTCTTAACAAGGGCCTGTGTTTCTCCCAGGAGACTATGGCATTAAAGCCTTTGTCTGCTGCATCAAGTCCCAGGTCTCATATTAGAACACTCTCTAACACACACACAAAAATAAGCTTCACATGGATCAAAGACCTAAATGTAAGGCCAGACACCATAAACCCCTCAGAGGAAAACACAGGCAGAACAGTTTTTGACATAAATCACAGCAAGATCTTTTTTGATCTGCTTCTTAAAGAAAATATAAACAAAAATGAACAAATGGGATCTAATTAAACTTAAAAACTTTTGCACAGCAACAAAAACCATAAACAAAACAAGACAACCCTCAGAATGGAAGAAAATATTTGCAAATGAGGCAACAGACAGAGGATTAATTTCCAAAATACACAAATAACTCATGCAGCTCAATACCAAAAGAAAAAAAAAAAACAACCCAATCAAAAAATGGGTGGAAGATCTAAATACACATTTATCCAAAGAAGACATTCTCATGGCCAAAAGGCACATGAAAAGATGCTCAACATCACTAATTATTAGAGAAATGCAAGTTAAAACTAAAATGAGGTATCACCTCACACTAGTCACAATCATCATCATCAAAAAATCTACAAACAGTAAATTCTAGAGAGGGTGTGGAGAACAGAGAATCTTCTTACACTGTTGGTGGAAATGTAAATTTATTGAGAACAGTATGGGGGTTTCTTAAAAACTAAAATTAGAACTACCACATGACCCAGCCATCCCACTCCTGGGTACCTACCCAGGGAAAACCATAATTCAAAACGACGTATTCATCCCAAAGTGCACTGTAGCACTATGTACAATACCCAGGACATGGAAGCAATCTAAAGTTATGGACCATCAAAGAGTTATGGATGAAGAAGATGTGATACATACATATAATGGAATATTACTCAGCCATAAAAAGGAAGGAAATTATACCATTTGCAGATATGTGGATGGGACTGTTATACAGAGTGAAATAAGTCAGAAAGGGAAATACAAATATCATTTGATATTGCTTATATGTGGAATCTTAAAAATGAGTACAAGTGAACTTATTTACAAAACAGAAACATAGATGTAGAACAGATATAGAAAACAAACATGGGTATCAGTTGGTAAGTGGCAGGAAGGATAAATTGAAAGATTGAGATTGACATATAGACACTACTATACATAAAATTGATAACTAATAAGAACCTGCTGTATATAGCATAGGGAACTCTACTTAGTAGTCTGTAATGGCCTAAATGGGAAAAAAATCTAAAAAAAGGAGTAGACATATATATATGTATAACTGATTCATGTTGCTGAATTCTAACACAATATTATAAATCAACTATGCTCCAATCAAATTTATAAAAATAATAATTTAAAAAAAGATTAATAAAGGAACTCTTGTGGCTTGAACTGAGCTACTCTTATTTCTTCCACTGACTGTAACAAAAAGAGAAAAAGACTTGACTCCTTAATCAATGAGAAGAGAAATTTCACCTTGTAGCATCACAGATTGCCTGTAACTAAAGTTTGCATTTGGCTGTTGACCACAAAATGTACATACATATGGAAATTTTATGGAATTGGCACTCTGGGAGAAGTACCTAAAGTCATTATATTTTGGTGATTTAAAAATAAATTAACAGAGCTTTTCAGAGATATGGGACTAAAGCTAAATGGGAAAGAAAGCTGAAATGAGAAAAAGGTTCATCCTTACCACAGCAGAAGGACTTTTCTGCCCCAAGTAATTTCCGTTTTCCGGGTGAGTAGGTTTGCATTCTGGCTACACTAATGCAATAGTTCTATGTATGAGTAATTTTAGAGGTCCATTCACCAATTATAGCTCTACTGATAAAGCCTTCTTGTGGATGAAATAGTATGGTTACCTTTATCAAAAATGCACTTCCATATGAGAGTAAATTGTGACAAATATAAGAAAATAAAGGTGCTATAAACAAGCCAGGGCTCTGCTCATGGCCATGAGAGCTTTTAGTAATCACATATTACACAGTGTAAGTATAATTTTCTGATGATACAATAGCCCCAAGCAGTTTTTTGTGTGTTTTGTTTTTAAGACATGAGGCATTACCCAGAAAGTACACTGCCTACAAGCCTAACATTATAGAAACAGGAAGATAGTCATTCTCCTCTTTCTCTGAAAATGTACCTCATTTATTGTGTTGTGGTTTCAACAGAACTGAAAGGAGGAGACTCTCCATGTTTAATCTCATGGTGTAGCTGTAACATCTCCTGTTTGGGGCACTCATTTGTCACTAGTTCCTACTTAAATACCTTCAAAAATTAGCTAATGGTGGGGGGAGATGAAGGGGGGGATAGGGGGTGAGAAGTGGAGGATGGTGAGCAGTGAATCTTCTCCCCAAGCATAAATACTTAAAATTTCAAGTTTCACTTGGGGCCCAAGTATTCTCTATAATTCACCTAATTTCTTCTATTGGTGGTTGGGGTTGTTGTGCCACTTACCTTCCCTTATTTTATTTAAATCTTAGAGACTTATCCTTAGTCAAATAAGAAAAAAAAAATTCTCTAACTTTAGTTTCTCTGGGCATATCACTCTCCCTTCCCTCTCTTCACTGCACCCCCTCACCCCCACCCCACCGCACTGCTCCACCCTCTAATGGGATTGATGATAGCATTGGCCTATGTGCTCTACAACCCTTCTCTGCTAATGTAACCCCCTCCTGCCTTCGATTTGCTGGATGGAAACTTCTAGTCCAGGTCTGGTGAATATCTGGTGGATACTTGAAGCTATACTTTCTACCTATAGAAGGTGGCATGTGAAACTTACCATTCTAAGTAAGTATATTTTTTCTTTTCCATTTTAAATGATTGTTTACACAAACACATTTCATATAAACTAGCACAAAGCCAAGCATATAGTAGATAATACATATTTGTTAAACTAAATATTCTGTCATTAATCTTACTTACACACTAAACTTGGGATGATATTGACAGCTATGACTTGATGAGAAAGATGTGTAAGAGATATGAGTCTATGCAGAGTCAAGGTAACACGCAAGAGCTGGAACCAATGAGCAATTGATTAGCAGCTGAATCACTTTTCCACTGGATAGAGATCGATTTTATCCAGAAATTGGTCCCTACAGGTTTTGACTAAGGCAGTTCAAAGAAATGCACACTTAAGAGAATCTCTCCTAACAGATTTTAGGGTCAGTTCTATGAAAACAACTTTTCTAAGCATCTAGAAAATAAGTTGGGCACAGAAAAGACTGCTCACTTATAGAAATGGATAAAAATACATTCTGGATACATAGAAGAGAGCAGTAATTTCTTTCATTTTATTATGAGTATATTTCTATAGACCATCCCTGTGTGCATGTTTAGTAATGTCCAACTTTATGCAACAGGACTGTAGCCTGCCAGGCTCCTCTGTCCATGGAATTCTCCAGGCAAGAATATTGGAGTGGGTTGTCATTCCCTTCTCCAGGGGATCTTCCCGACCCAGGTCCAAACTGGGATCTCCTGCATTGCAGGCAGATTCTTTACCATCTGAGCCACCAAGGAAGCCTCCCTCTATAGACCATGACTGACTGGTAAAACATTCTTATTTATTGAATCATGTACTTATTTATGTGGATGTTCACAAATAATAGCAACAGCAAGTGACATTATTTCTAGAGATCAAAATACCTTATATAGCTCACAGTGTCAAAAATCATACTATTTTAACTGATATAATCCAAACAGGATGTGTTAGAAGAAAATCTCAGTGTTTTCTTTTGACTAAACACATCGGAGGTATAAGATGAAAAATGGCTATAGCAACTTGAGTTCAAATCTCTACAATGCTCAGGGAGTTGCACAAACTCTCAGTGCCTTGATTTGTAAATCAAAAGAAGATTTACACTCTTGTGCTTCCACTGTGCACTGGTCAAGCTTTCCTCTTAAAGTCTTTCTCAATTTAGCGGGACCTTCTTACACTCTCCAGATGTCCCAGATGGCTAAGCATTACAGAAACTGCCATTATGCTTTCGCATCTTACTGCCCTTAAAGCATGGAGAGTTCTGCCTCCTTTATTTTCTAACTTGTATTTCAACATAATTACAGCCATAAAAGACAGCAGTTACAAAGAACGACTCAATACCATTCACCCAGATTCTCCAAATGTCAGTATTTTACCAATATTTCTTTATCATCCTCTCTCTGTATACATACATATATGTAAAATATATAAGTATATATTTTAATGAACACTTGAAACCAAGTTAACAGCATTTACTCCTAATACTTCAAGCTGCATTTTTATTTGAAAGAGAGACATATAACCATTGTTTAAATGACAAAATCAGAAAATTATCATTATCATTACACTATCCTCTAGTGTATTTACAGAAAAAATCCAGTATACACATTTTAAACTTCTTTAAACTTTCATGAAGTTCACAACTTTGATGAGTACTGGTAAGTTATTTTGTAGAGTGCCCATAGTTTGAATTTGCGCAGTGTTTCCTCATGATTAGACTTAAGTTATGTGTATCAGGTAGGAAGATGGATGATATCATGTCCCTCTCAGTGCATCATAACAGGAGACATGAGATTTGTGTTTGTTCCATTACTGGCATTGCTCTCTTTGATTACTCAGTTTAGGTGTTTCCCAGGTTTTCCACTGTGATGTTATTTTCTTCCCTTGAAATTAATAAGCAACTTGTGGGAAGGTACTTTGAGACTGTTGAAGCCTAGCTTGAAGGATTTTTAGCATTATCTTGCTAGCCTGTGAAATGAACACAATTGTACAGTAGTTTGAACATTCTTTGGCATTGCCCTTCTTTAGTTGGAATGAAAACTGACTTTTCCAGTCCTGTGGCAACAGCTGAGTTTTTCAAATTGACTGACATATTGAGTGCAGCACTTTAACAGCATCATCTTTTAGGATCTGAAATAGCTCAGCTGGAATTCTATTACCTCCACGAGCTTTGTTGGTAGTAATGCCTCCTAGGGCCCACTAGACTTCACATTCCAGGATGTCTGGCTGTAGGTAAGTGACCATACCATCTTGGTCATCTGGGTCATTAAGACTTTTTTTTGTACAGTTCTGTGTATTCTTGCCACCTATTCTTAATCCCTTCTGCTTCGGCTAGATCCTTACCATTTCTGTCCTTTCTTGTGCCCGTGTTTGCATGAAGTATTCCCTTGGTATCTCTAATTTTCTTGAAGAGATCGCTAGTCTTTCCTGTTCTATTGCTTTCCTCTATTTCTTTACATTGTTCACTTAAGAATGTTTTCTTATCTCTCCTTGCTATTCTTTGGAACTCTGCATTCGGTCGGGTATATATTTCCCTTTCTCCTTTGTATTTTGCTATATGAACCAAGAACTTTTCTGAATTTAGAAAAGGCAGAGGAACCAGAGATCAAACTGCCAACATCCATTGGATCATAGAAAATGCAAGAGAATTCCAGAAAATCATCTACTTCTGCTTGACTATGCTAAAGCCTTTGACTATGTGGATCACAACAAACTGTGGAAAATTCTTAAAGAGAAGGGAATTTTCTTCCAGGCTACCTTGCCTGCCTCCTGAGAAACCTGTATGCAGGTCAAGAAGCAACAATTAGAATGGAACAATGGGATAGTTCAAAATTGAGAAAGGAGTACGTCAAAGCTATATATTATCACCCTGCTTATTTACCTTATATGCAGAATACATCATGTGAAATACTTGGCTGGTTGAAGCACAAACTGGAATCAAGATTGCCAGGAGAAATATCAACCACCTCAGATATGCAGATGGCAGCTTTCTAATGACAGAAAGTGAAGAGGAACTGAAGAGCTTCTTGATGAAGGTGAAAGAGAGTGAAAAAAGCTGGCTTAAAACTCAACATTCAAAAAACTAAGATCATGGCATCCAGTCCCATCCAAATTGATGGGAAAAAAAATGGAAACAGTGACAGACTTTATTTTCTTGGGCTCCAAAATCACTGCAGACAATGACTGCTGCAATGAAATTAAAAGACACTTGCTCTTGAGAAGAAAATCTATGACAAACCTAGATAGCATATTAAAAAGCAGAGACATTATTTTACTGACAAAGGTCTGCATAGTCAAAGCTATGTGTCCAGTAGTTATGGACGGATGTAAGAGGTGGATCATAAAGAAGGCTGAGCACTGAAGAACTGATGTTTTCAAACTGTAATGGAGAATACTCTTTGAGAGTTCCTTGGACAGCAAGGAGATTATACCAGTCAATCCTAAAGGAAATCAACTCTGAATATTCATTGGAAGGAGTGATGCTGAAGTTGAAGCTCCAGTACTTTGGCCACCTGATGCAAAGAGCCAACTCATTGGAGAAGACTCTGATGCTGGGAAAGACTGAAGGCAGGAGGAGAAGGGGAAGACAGAGGATGAATGATGGTTGGATGGCATCACCGACTCAATGGACATGAGTTTGAGCAAACTCCACCACATAGTGAAAGTGAAGTCGCTCAGTTGTGTCCAACTCTTTGCAACCCCATGGACTGTAGCCTACCAGTCTCCTCCATCCATGGGATTTTCCAGGCAAGAGTACTGGAGTGGGTTGCCATTTCCTTCTCCAGAGGATTTTCCCAACCCAGGGACCGAACCTGGGTCTCCCACATTGTAGGCAGACGCTTTACCATCTGAGCCACCAAGGAAGTTTATGTGGTTGAAAACAGTTGGACAACTAGGTGACTGAATGACAACAACTTTGAGACTATATAAATATCCACTTAGCATCCATTGAGGATTCTTTTCTGCTTCTTTTAGTTCTTGCAAAACATAGTACTTTCTCAAGGTAAACTGATAATATCCTTCTCCTTATAAAAAACATTTTGTAATGGCTTGGGAAATGCTCTAGAAATGCAATGTTTGCTGTAATAACTTTACCTATTAGAATGTTGTGAGAATTTAGTAGAAAAGATTAAGTTTTCTATTTCACCCTCGGTTCATGTATAGAATTACAGCAGATAATTCTAGTACAATTAAACTAACCCCGTAATTCAGCAAACTGTTTAAAGACCCATTGATTAAGTTGTAACAACAGTAATTACTTAAAAAGACATGACTTTGACAAATATTAAAGTGGTCCAGAAAGAGGTGAAAGTGAGAAAATTAGAGATGACAAGCTAATGCCACTGTTATTTCAATTCACAGTTACAAAGGCAGGTATAAATTATCTTGGCATATTTAAGATATATATTTCTTCCTGCAAGACAATGAGTGAGAGAGTGAAGCTCTCCATTTAAATTAAATGTTGATGACAGTCACTTTCCACACTCTTCTCTTTAGGTTGATACAGTGACTGTTTCTTTGTTTTACAAATGTTTATTTGAATCATAGGGCTTTCTGTTTTATTGTGCATAATCTTTCCATCTCTCAGGATGTTCCTCAACTGCCTTCAATTCTGGGAATGTAAAATTCACTCACTGGTGGCAAATAGACAAGTCATAGAAAAAGTGATGGAACTCTTACTGGGGCAAAAAATATTAACTTCTTCACTGGAACCAAAAATATATTCATTCAGCTCTCTTGATAGTACCTAAAAACCATTTGTGGCTCTGTTTTCTCTGAGGTTCCCAGTAGGGTATGGTTTTAAGGGTCTTTAGCAGTTGAGACTCTTCCTTGGAAAATCCCATTGACGGAGGAGCCTGGTAGGCTGCAGTCCATGGGATCGCTAAGAGTCGGACACGACTGAGCAAGTTCACTTTCACTATTCACTTTCCTACATTGGAGAAGGAAATGGCAACCCACTCCAATGTTCTTGCCTGGAGAATCCCAGGGACGGGGGAGCCTGGTGGGCCTCCGTCTATGAGGTCGCACAGAGTCGGACATGACTGAAGCGACTTAGCAGCAGCAGCAACAGTTGAGACAATATATCATCTCAGTGACTTCAATGGCAGTTCTTTAATAATGTGGTCCATTCCTGTAAGGATTCTTTCCATCATCAAAAGGCACCATATACCTGGAGAGCATGAGCCTTCAAGCTTGGCAGTAAATTGTAACCGATTGGCTTCCATTCTGACTTCTGATATCATCAGTTTGGGATACAGCCTAATGTACAAGGCTTTTAAAAGGTCCACAGATGATTCTAATGGAAGAAAGCCAAGGCTGGAATCCTCTGCTGTAGAAAGTTTTTATTTTTCCCTTCAGGCTGAAGAAATAAAATTCGAGTCTCCTTGTTTATGCAGATTTCTGTGACTCACTATAATTTTAGGATAGGGTCGCTAAGAGTTGGACACAACTGAGTGACTGAACTGACTGACTGATACTTTCAGGATGCCCCTACTAATGTATGTCTACACATATGAGTGGACAGAAGCAATTTCTCTAATCTGTTTTGTACACTCAGTTCAGTTCAGTCACTCAGTCATGTCCGACTCTCTGCAACCCCATGAATCTCAGCACGCCAGGCCTCCCTGTCCATCACCAACACCCAGAGTTCA
Organism: Ovis canadensis; assembly: GCF_042477335.2. Lineage (NCBI taxonomy): Eukaryota > Metazoa > Chordata > Mammalia > Artiodactyla > Bovidae > Ovis > Ovis canadensis. Next base: position 86,552,757 of record NC_091248.1, read on the forward strand.
CTCAGACTCACACCCATCGAGTCAGTGATGCCATCCAGCCATCTCATCCTCGGTCATCCCCTTCTCCTCCTGCCCCCAATCCCTCCCAGCATTAGAGTCTTTTCCAGTGAGTCAACTGTTTGCATGAGGTGGCCAAAGTACTGGAGATTCAGCTTCAGCATCATTCCTTCCAAAGAAATCCCAGGGCTGATCTCCTTCAGAATAGACTGGTTGGATCTCCCTGCAGTCCAAGGGACTCTCAAGAGTCTTCTCCAACACCACAGTTCAAAAGCATCAATTCTTCAGTGCTCAGCCTTCTTCACAGTCCAACTCTCACATCCATACATGACCACAGGGAAAACCACAGCCTTGATAGATGGACCTTAGTCGGCAAAGTAATGTCTCTGCTTTTGAATATGCTATGTAGGCTGGTCATAACTTTTCTTCCAAGGAGTAAGCGTCTTTTAATTTCATGGCTGCAGTCACCATCTGCAGTGATTTTGGAGCCCCCCAAAATAAAGTCTGACACTGTTTCTCCATCTATTTCCCATGGAGTGATGGGACCAGATGGCATGATCTTAGTTTTCTGAATGTTGAGCTTTAAGCCAACTTTTTCACTCCCCTCTTTCACTTTCATCAAAAGGCTTTTTAGTTCCTCTTCACTTTCTGCCATAAGGGTGGTGTCATCTGCATATCTGAGGTTACTGATATTTCTCCCAGCAATCTTGATCCCAGCTTGTGCTTCTTCCAACCCAGCGTTTCTCATGATGTAGTCTGCCTAGAAGTTAAATAAGTAGGGTGACAATATACAGCCTTGACATACTCCTTTTCCTATTTGGAACCAGTCTGTTGCTCCATGTCCAGTTCTAACTGTTGCTTCCTGACCTGCATACAGGTTTCTCAAGAGGCAGGTCAGGTGGTCTGGTATTCCCATCTCTTTCAGAATTTTCCACAGTTTCTTGTGATCCACATAGTCAAAGGCTTTGGCATAGTCAATAAAGCAGAAATAGATGCTTTTCTGGAACTCTCTTCCTTTTTCCAAGATCCAGCGGATGTTGCCAATTTGATCTCTGGTTCCTCTGCCTTTTCGAAAACCAGCTTGAACATCTGGAAGTTCACGGTTCATGTATTGCTGAAGCCTGGCTTGCAGAATTTTGAGCATTACTTTACTAGCATGTGAGATGAGTGCAATTGTGCAGTAGTTTGAGCATTCTTTGGCATTGCCTTTCTTTGGGATTGGAATGAAAACTGACCTTTTCCAGTCCTGTGGCCACTGCTGAATTTTCCAAATTTGCTGGCATATTGAGTGCAGCACTTTCACAGCATCATCTTTTAGGATTTGAAATAGCTCAACTGGAATTCCATCACCTCCACTAGCTTTGTTCATAGTGATGCTTTCTAAGGCCCACTTGACTTCACATTCCAGGATATCTGGCTCTATATGAGTGATCACACCATCGTGATTATCTTGGTCTTGAAGATCTAGTTTTGTACACTAGGCATTGCTAAAAAAAATCCAGGAATTAATGGGCTACAAATATTTTGCTCAAGTTTTACCTTACAGAATAATGAATTAGAAATATCTTATTTTCCCCATTCAAATTCCACCATGCATGTCACAGCATTGCTTACCCTTCATGTTTGTTTCTATCACTAGAATCTGACTGAGCTGGTCTTGGAATAGTTATAACCTCATCATTTACTGAGTACCTCCCAGCTACCAAATTGTTCATAGATAACTTCAATTTATAGATAACATCTTTTAAACAAAAAGTCATCAGTTTTAAACTAGCTAGGAGAGAGCCAGGATTAGGACCTGGGTCTAGGAGGTACGACTCTTGCTGGAAAAATCGCATGGGTGGAGGAGCCTGGTAGGCTGCAGTCCATGGGGTTGCTAAGAGTCGGACATGACTGAGCGACTTCACTTTCACTTTCCTGCATTGGAGAAGGAAATGGCAACCCACTCCAGTGTTCTTGCCTGGAGAATCCCAGGGACGGGGGAGCCTGGTGTGCTGCTGTCTATAGGGTCGCACAGAGTTGGACACGACTGAAGAGACTTAGCAGCAGCAGCAGCAGCTAGGAGGTACAAAAATCATCATTACTAATAAAGACGCTATAGGGATAGTTCCCCTCTGCTGATTAATCCAAGCCATTCAGCTCATTACTTTCCTTGGCAATTGTTACTGGTTTAGAGATAACCATCTGTTCTAGGGTCTCCTAAAAATGGTACATTATATTCTACTGCTGAGGAATAGGTTAATATTCTCTCCTGCTGAATATGAATAAGGAGGCACAGAGCCCTGACCTCCACTGGCTGTCTATTGTGATATGAGGTAAAAGAGGCTTAGGCTCTTTTTAAAAAGCCAAGGCCTGAGAAGTTCCAAATAGCCACCAGTGGGGCCAATATTATCCATGGGCAAATAGCTGCCTAAATATGTGGTTTCAGAGGTATTGGAAGGATGTCCCTAAAACAACTTCTTTCTGCTAGGTGCTGCAAATCCCTCAAAAGGAGAAAGAAACTTTTATTCCATATTTAGAATATAGATTTAAAATGCAAAAAGCTTGGGACAAAGTAATTCTCTGTCTCATATCCAGTGGTTGACGTGAGAATATTTTCTGGTAGCAAGTTTAAAGGTGAACACACACAGAGACAGAGGATGGGAAGGAAATCTAAGACAAGTGGGAAAGGGATGGTGGAAAGGGAGGCCAGGGCTGCTTGGTCCTAGGACTGTCATCAAGAGAGACTGTGGAACCTCCATCTTTAGCAATAGATTCTAGCTGAGATGATTACATATTATCTCACTTGAATGAATGCTGATGGCCTAAATGATATCTCAGAGATTTTTTTAAACTTTACTTTTTTTGGATACACGTTTCTACAAATTTTTTTTCTGCACAAATGAATATGATCATGTGTTTCTTCTTCTTTAGACTGTTAGTTTGATGGATTACTTTGATTGATTTTTTTGAATACTGAATTGCTCTTGCATTCTAGGGACAAATTGCGCTTGCCATGGCATATTGTTCTTTCTCTCACATTGCTGGATTTGATTTCACTGATGGATATTACTGAAGTATTTTGTTGAGGAGGATTGTGTTGAGGATTCATGAGGGACTTTGGTCTGTAGCTTTCTTGTATTGTCTTTGTCTGGTTTTAGTATCATAGAAATGCTGACCTCATAAAATGAACTAGAAAATATTCCCTCCTCTTTTGTTTTCTGAAAGAAAGTGTGTAGAACTAATGTTATTTAAATTTTTGATAGAATTCACCCATGAAACCAATCTCAGCCTGCAGATTTCATTTTCAGAAGGCCTTTAACCACAAATTCATTTCTAAAGCAGATACAGTACTATAAGTTATCTGTTTTATCATGGCTGAGGAATTGTTCCATTTAATCTAGGCTGTTAAGTTTATATTTGTACAGTTGTTGATAGTATTGCCTATTGTCCTTCTAATGTCTGTGGGACTTGTAATGATTTCCCTTTCTTCACTTATGATAATGGTAAGTTCTTTCTTTCTTTCTTATCAGTCTTATTTGAGCCTTATCAATTTCATTGCTCTTTCATAAAACAACCTTTTGTTTCACTGGTTTACCTGTTTTCAATTTCATTGATTTCTGCTCTTTATTATTTCTTTTCTTTTACTTGGTTTTATATTGCTCTTGTTTTCTAGTTTCTTAAACAAAAAGTTTATTGATTAAAGAACTTTTTTTCTTTCCCAATGTAAGTGTTTAATGGTGTAAATTTCCTCTAAATAGTACTGCTTTTCAGAGCCCTCCAACAGTTCCTCACTACATTCTTTCCAGGTTTTACAGCTGCATGTAGTGGAAGACACATGGTGGAATATGTTTACTTAGAACAAACTAGTCTTTTTAAATATAATTTTTTCCAGGAGTCTTCTGTCAAAGAAAATGCTTCTATTGCATATTATCTGAGCACATATAACCTTTATTACTTATCCAAGATGAAAGTGTGGCACTTTTCTGGTGAAAAAAGTGCCAATACTACTGGCACAAAAAAAGTACTACTTTGCTAGAAGTACATGCTTAAAGTTAATGGTTACCAAGAAAAAATTTTTTCAAGATTAGTGGTTAGCTTTTGCACAGTTTATTACTAATTATTTCTCCAAACTCTCCTGTTAAGAGAGGACTATATTGTCAACTAATCTTAAGAAAGCCAGGGGCCTTACAAGAGCAATCTTTTGGCTGGAGCCTGAATTGTTATATTCTCTAGTGCAGAACATCATTCCTTAGCTGTGTCCAGTCTACTAACAAGCCCATTAAAGGCACTCTTCTTTTCGGTTACAGTATAATTGATCTCTAGCGTTTCTTTCAGTTCTTTCTTAGGATTTCTTCTCTCTGCCTACTTTGCCCATCTGTTCATGTATGCTATCCACGTTGTCCATTAGAGCCCTAAGCATATTAATCATACCATATTTTAAATCTTTGGTCTGATAATTCCAATATCCTTGCCATGTCTGGTTCTAATGATTGCTCTGTCTCTTCAAATTGTGTTTTTTTGCCTTGTAATTTTTCTTGATAGCCAGACATGATGTACCAGGCAATAGGAGCTGCTATAAATAGGCCTTTAGTGATGTGGTGGTTAGATATGGAGGAAAGAAAGCATTCTTTGGTGCTGTGATTAGGTCTCGGTTTCTAAGTAAGACTGTGAACTTCACAAGTGCTTTTCAGTTTTTTTTCTCCCCTTAAATGTAATAGGTTGGCTAGAGCAGGCTTGAGTTGGGTATTTCCTTTCCCCAGGTCAGTAGGGCTCTGATAATTCCCCGGCAAGTTAGGCTCTGGTTAACTAGTTTCTGCTGAGGGCAGGCTTGTTTAGAAGAATAAAATGTTCTAGGGTCTTTCACAAAGGTTTCTTTTTCCCTCCCTCTCCCGGAAACATGAGACAATTTTTCTCCCATATTTGTTGTGGGAATCTGGTCAAGCTTCAGGAGGTAAATCTCACAATACTGTGGAGGGCCCCATATGACTGGGTCCATCAGGAGTTTTCAACTCTCAGACTTGTACACACTAAGCCTCCAGCAATTCGTCAATTACAGTCTGGGTTTTCCTATCCAACCCTGCTTCCTGTGGCTATTTCTGCTGATCTTATTGCATATATTTGTTTTTCAGTGTTTATAAAGAAAAAGAAGTAAAGGAATGAACCAGGATTGTGCTTCCAAATGCTGAGGCAGCAGACTGTTGCTCTTTACTCTTCTTTGTCAATGATACAATGACACTTTATCATTTTCTTTCTAACCTTGTATGTTTTAATGCTTAGTATCTGCATTTGATAAGAAGGCATCATTCTGGTTTCTAAGCTATCTTTGTAGTCATGGTCATGTTTCTCTTTATTAATTCATTTCAAATTCAATATAAACAATGAAAATCACTCAGAGGGATTTGTGAGGCACCAACTCAAACATCAGACCCTTAAATTCCACATTTGTCACAATCATTCAGGGTGCATACTTCCAACTTCTCAGTTGTATTTTGTTTTTATCCCTTTTTTAGTGAAGATGAACAACAAAGAATACCTACTTTTCCTTCTAGGAATCACTGTATTTTTCTTTCACTATTACAACTCTATAATTTGAACTGTCTTGGTTGCAGTTATAAGAGGAAAACTTTAGAACTAGTTTCTGAACATTAGAGTAAGGAAATTAAAACAAGCTTAGCAACCAGAGAGGTCCTTTTCACCATGGAGTAGTTTATGAAAATCACTGTATGTGCTTTACTTCCTAGAATACCAATTTTTAAGAATCTGAACCCCCCAAAAGTGAGTTAAGCCCTATAATATTTGTCAACCTTATTTAAACATTTTTGGGTGATTTTTAACTCTCTCTTGAAATCCCACAGCATCTTCATCATAACTATCAATCATATGAGAGGAACAGATGTGCAGAGTGAGTTTGTAGAGAATTCCGGTTAACAGAATGTATGCTAATAAGGGTTCACTCTCCAGGCAGCATTTCAGGCACCAGGAAGAATTTATTTAAATATTGACATGGATGACAATCTCTTTTTCTGACCTGTCTGAAACTTTTCTGCCTGCAGTCAACTCCCAGCAGCACCCTGGCCACAGATTGTCACCATCTGGACCATAAAATTTGAAAATATGATGCTTAGCAAACTGACATGATGAGTGTTATACCAGGAGCTGTTTACATCATAATATTAATATATATGTGATGGGAAGAGACATGAACTTACCTTTCCCAGAGAAGCCCTGATTTCCTCAGTGATGAGTCTCTGCTTCTTGTATGAACTGCTCAGATAGGAGCATGGTTCATCTTTTTCTGGTCAACCAGGCATGATTTTCTGAGAGCCAGGGATTGACTAAATTTCACTTATATCCTAAATGACAGAAGAAGGTAGAAAAGTCTATAATCACTAGTACTCATGCTTACCAGGACCTTTGTGTGGTGACATCATTGGATCTATTTGTCAGCCTTGACATTCCCTCATTAGGTTTTTTTTTTTTTTTTTTCTTTATCCCTGCTGCTGCTGCTAGGTCACTTCAGTCGTGTCTGACTCTGTGCGACTCCATAGACAGCAGCCCACCAGGCTCCCCAGTCCCTGGGATTCTCCAGGCAAGAACACTGGAGTGGGTTGCCATTTCCTTCTCCAATGCATGAAAGTGAAAAGTGAAAGTGAAGTCACTCAGTCGTATCCGACTCTTAGCGACCTCATGAACTGCAGCCTACCAGGTTCCTCTGTCCATAGGATTTTCCAGTCAAGAGTACTGGAGTGGGGTGCTATTGCCTTCTCCCTACTCATATCAATTGTATAAACTCATGCATAGCTTCCGCTATTCCTTGATAGCATATAATATTAAGAGCTTGGAAATTGGACTGCGTAATCCCTGAGAAAGTTACTTACTCCTTTCAAGTCTACATTTCCTATAAAATGGGGATATGACCTCTAGCTTGCTGAAGCATTGAATCTGAGACAGAGGAGGTCCCCCAGAACTGGAAATTATCATGGGTAGCTCTCCCCACCCTTGAGTACCTGACTGTTCTAATTACCAAATAAGGTCACCCATGTGTCTTTCAGGCTATGCCTCATGAAGCAGGGTCTTACTAACTCCATCTGATTCCATCATACAGGACACATCAGAACACCATCCTACTAATTCCATCTGGCTCCGCGTGGGATATGCCAGAACATGGGTCCTACTAACTCCATTGGGCTCTATCACACTGGGCCCACCAGAACACTGTCAATCAGCTTGTAAGTTACAAGACCTGCTTTCAGCAGTTGATCTATCAATATTTAAAACATACCAGTGTTTAGGACAATGGTTTGTGGGACCTGTTCAAGTTCAGAGTGAAAAAATAGCTTGGAAAAAAACAGAATTTAAGGTAAAATGGGGAGAATATTCACCTGATTATAAGCTCAGAAAAAGTTTTACAAGGGATGTCACTGGTTTTAACTAAACAAAAACATCCTTTAACAATATTATTTGTTGTTATTGTTCAGTCACTAAGTCATATCCAACTCTTTGTGACACCACTGGCTGCAGCATGCCAGGCTCCCCTGTACTTCATAACCTATTTGTAAGCTAGCTAATTTGTATAGGCATATAGCAACTTCACTTTCACTTTTCACTTTCATGCATTGCAGAAGGAAATGACAACCCACTCCAGTGTTCTTGCATGGAGAATCGCAGGGATGGCACAACCTGGTGGGCTGCCGTCTATGGGGTCACACAGAGTTGGATACGATTGATGCGACTTAGCAGCAGCAGCAGCATAGATATAGACATACCTTTTACACATATCCATGGTTTATTTTCCTTTGACGATAAGCATTTCTGTTTGAATGCAATGTTACACAGCTAAAAGGGCTCTTCTAGTCCCACAGCCAAGCAAAGCACTCTTTTGTCCTGTTGATGGTTTTAAACCTTGTCTCTCCTCTCTGGCTCCCCTACTCTAGGGAAAAAACACACATGAATTAACACAACCTCCATGTTGCAGTGCCACCATTCCCCTATTTAGCAATCTCATTCACGCTAGTTAGTTTATAGAAATACATGTCATGTCAAGTCAGGATAGAGAGTATGTGATCTTCAACTTAGATATCTGTTCATCACTCCTTGTCTCTTTCTCCAAGCCCACTCTTCTTACTCAGGATGTAAGATCAAGTTATTTGTGCTGCTGTTTGAGGGCTTTCAGCCTAAGTTCCTTGGTGCAGGTTTTGATGATCAGTTTTACAGATTTGGAAACTTAAAAACATTGGCCTTGAGAGAGGGACTCACCTAAGAGATACTAACCACAGACAAATTTGTAAGCTATATCACCTTATATCAAATATAGGGGTTTACAGGTACAGCTAAAGAACCATGTCTGATAATCAACAAATGGCAATTTCTTAATTAAGGGTTAGTCCTACTGGAGAAGTTGAAATGGAACAGAAGGTTATTTGGTGGTGGAGCATCAGAACAGTCCATATTAGGTGCCCCTAAAAGGCAGTGGTTTTCGACCAGTGGTTATATTGCCCCCTGGAGGACATTTAGCAATGTCTGGAGACATTTTTGGTTGTCACAACTGGGTAGGGGGTTTCCTGGGATCGAGAGGCCAGAAAAGCTGCTGAGTGTCCTAGAAGGCACAGGACAGCTCCCCCACAACAAAGAATTATCCTTCACAAAGTGTGACTAGTGTTGAGGCTAAGAAGCTGCTTTAAGAGGCAGTTCTGCTCAAGTCTCAAATCTCTTCAATCATCTCTCTCTTCTCAGCATATAAGTGAAACACAAAACTACTCAATAAATCAAATTAAATTATTAACCTTCCTATAGGGCCAACAAAATACTATCAAAAGTCCCAGTTGTTACCCAGAACAAGCAGTGAGTGCTTTCTGGCTCATTTTTCTTTCCTCTGAGTGACAGGTGACAGCATCATTTAAGAATATGTATTAATATTTTCTTCTAGGCACCATTTGTGAGAAAGGAGGAAGGTGAGCTGGGAGGAAAATCCTCAAGTTTTGATCAAGCCACAAAAGGACAAAAAGCTCAGACCTCAGGCTGGATGAATGTATACAAAATTGCCCACAGTCAATGACAAATTACTGCTGTTAAATAACCTATCAAAGCTTCATGGGATAGAAAGATAAGCTTACTTAAAGTGACTTCTGGTACAGGCAATGAAACACAAGCTTCTCCTGAGAGCTTTTGGATTGGGGTGAGGAAAGGAGGGAGTTGGGGTAGAGGTTAGGGCCTGACTAACCTACAGGGCCCACCTACAGTCACAGCTGTAGGTGGGGGAGGTAGCCGGTGAACCAAAAGAAGAATAGGAGGCTGTTTAGGATGTGGGAGGAGTGCTGGAGCTGGAGATGATATGGCCCTTGAATAGGATTATTGTGGGCTTACCACCAACCTTGGGAAGCCTGGCATGCTGCAATCTATGGGGTTGCAAAGAGTCAGACATGACTGAGTGACAGAACTGAACTGAACCACCAACCTTCCAAATCCTGGTCCAACTCCTGAAGTTTCAGGTCCTTCATAACAGTAGAACAAGCTGACCCTCACTGATCAGTTCAGTTCAGTCACTCAGGCGTGTCTGACTCTTTGCGACCCCATGAATCTCAGCACGCCAGGCCTCCCTGTCCATCACCAACTCCCAGAGTTCACTCAGACTCATGTCCATCGAGTCAGTGATGCCATCCAGCCATCTCATCCTCTGTCATCCCCTTCTCCTCCTGCCCCCAATCTCTCCCAGCATCAGAGTCTTTTCCAGTGAGTCAGCTCTTTGCATGAGGTGGCCAAAGTACTGGAGTTTCAGCTTTAGCATCATTCCTTCCAAAGAAATCCCAGGGTTGATCTCCTTCAGAATGGACTGGTTGGATCTCCTTGCAGTCCAAGGGACTCTCAAGAGTCTTCTCCAACACCACAGTTCAAACGCATCAATTCTTCAGCGCTCAGCCTTCTTCACAGTCCAACTCTTACATTCATACATGACCACCGGAAAAACCATAGCCTTGACTAGGTAGACCTTAGTCAGCAAAGTAATGTCTCTGCTTTTGAATATACTATCTAGGTTGGTCATAACTTTCTTCCAAGGAGTAAGTGTCTTTTAATTTCATGGCTGCAGTCAACATCTGCAGTGATTTTGGAGCCCCAAAAAATGAAGTCTGACACTGTTTCTACTGTTTCCCCTTCTATTTCCCATGAAGCGATGGGACCAGATGGCATGATCTTCGTTTTCTGAATGTTGAGCTTTAAGCCAACTTTTTCACTCTCCTCTTTCACTTTCATCAAGAGGCTTTTAGCTCCTCTTCACTTTCTGCCATAAGGGTGGTGTCATCTGCATATCCGAGGTTATTGATATTTCTCCCGGCAATCTTGATTCCAGCTTGTGTTTCTTCCAGTCCAGCATGATGTACTCTGTATAGAAGTTAAATAAGCAGGGTGACAATATACAGCCTTGACGTACTCCTTTTCCTATTTGGAACCAGTCTGTTGTTGCATGTCCAGTTCTAACTGTTGCTTCCTGGCCTGCATACAGATTTCTCAAGAGGCAGGTTAGGTGGTCTGGTATTCCCATCTCTTTCAGAATTTTCCACAGTTTATTGTGATACAACCTAACAAATAGCCTTGGCTCCTGGCACCATGCCATGATCTCCAGCTGGCAGAGCAAAAGATGATGCACAGGTAAATAATAGTTGACCCCAGGCAGGCAATGCTGACATCAGTGGATGGCCTGAGGTCTGGGGCAGCAGGTGGTCACAGAGCTGGGAGGCTCCAAAGGAGACCTAGTTTCACTGGGTGAGTCTGTGGGACCTCTGACCTCCATTGCCATTTCTGTAAAATGAGTAAGTTAGATTAGATCATAGACAAGGTTCTTTCCAACTCTGAAAAGTGCCTGATTTTATCATTCATTTCTACTACCTATTGTAAATCAGCTAATGCCTACAAGTTGTTTTTCTTTAACGCTAATTTCCTTTCACCAGCTTTGCTCTATCCCTAAGCTAATGGTTAAATTTGGAAAACATTTTTGTATTCATAATTGTTTAGAAAAAAATAATACTGCAATTTTGAAGGAGCCAATTAATCACAACCTTTGTCTTGATTTGGACTCTTCCAGAAGCCAGTCAGCTTCCCAGGCGGCACTAGTGGTAAAGAACTCACCTGCCAATGCAGGACACACAAGAGATGCTGGTTTGATCCCTGGGTCGGGAAGATCCCCTGGAGAAGGGCATGGCAACCCATTCTAGTATTTTGCCTGGAGAATCCCTTGAACAGAGGAGCCTGGTAGGCTATAGTCCATAGGGTCACAAAGAGTCAGACATGACTGAAGAGACTTAGCAGGCACACACAGAAGCCAGTACTGAGAAGGATTTGATTCTAAGTATTTTTCTTGGGAGATGATCCTAGGAAATGCAAATGGGCATGGTAAAGGAAGACAGGGAGGGAAGGAAGCAAAGTGCATAGCCAAGTCTATTACACTGAGGGCAACTGGAGCTCAATCCATGGGTTATCTCTGGGAGGCAGGAACTTTCTCCCCACTGGATGGCGAGAAGTTGAGGAATTTAGACACCAATTCCTCTTTAATGTGCTTGACGCTGCTTCCTGGATACTATTAGGTTGGTGCAAATTCAAATATGGTTTTGGACTGTGAATTTTAAATCATTATAACTAGGCTCAAACATACCTTTATTCATCAAAATAGGAACCATAACAATCAACACATTTTTGCCAATGAGAAGTATCTATTTTTATAGCATAAAAATCCATGCTTTGGGATTCTACAAACTCTTAGAAAGCATTTTCTGCACTCTGCTGATTGTGGAAGTGTTTTCCCTGCAAAAAAGTTGCAGAGATGCTTGAAGAAGTGGTGAGAGTTGGCGACTGGTTGGCGAGAGGTCAAATGGTTGGCGAGAGGTCAAATGGTTGGCGAGAGGTTGGTGAGAGTTGTTGCCAACTGGTTGGCGAGAGGTCAGGTGAATACGGTGGATGAGATAAAACTTTGTAAAGAGAGATAAAACCCAATTTGTTCGTCTTTTGAAGCACTGGTTGTGTGAAGTGAGGTCAGGCATTGTTGTGGAGAAGAGTTGGGCTCTTTATGTCGACCAAAACTGGCTGGAGGTGTTGGTTTTCAGTGCATCTCATTGGTTTGCTGAGCATACTCATCAGATGTAATGGTTTTGCTGAAATTCAGAAAGGTATAGTGACTCAGATGGGCAGCAGACCACAAAACAGTGACCATGACCTTTTTTTGGTACAAGGTTGGCTTTGGGAAGTGTTTTAGAGCTTCTTCTCTGTCCAACCGCTAAGGTGCCTGTCGCTGGTTGTTATATGCAATCCACTTTTCGTTGCACGTCCAATCAAGAAATGGTTTATTGTTGTTTCATAGAATAAGAGAAGACCAACCCCTCAAAATGATTATTTCTTTTTTTAATTTCTGTCCAGGTCACAAGGCATTCACTTATCAAGATTTTTCACTCTCCCAAGTTCCTTCAAATGCAGAAAGACCATAGAATGGTCAGTGTTGAGTTCTTTGGTAACTTCTCCTATAGTTTTAAGAGGATCAGCCTCAATGATGGCTTTCAATTATTGTTGTCAACTTCTGATGGCCAGCCACTAGGCTCCTCATCTTCAAAGCTCTCGTGTCCTTTGCAAAACTTCTTAAACCGTAACCGAACTGTATGGTTGATAGTTCCTGGACCAAGTGCACTGTTGATGCTGTGAATGCTCTCCACTGCTTTACAACCCATTTTGAAACTCAAATAAGAAAATCACTCATTTGCTTTTTGTCTAATATCATTTCCATAGTCTAAACTAAATATAAAATAAACAGCAAGTAATAACTCATTAGCAAAAAATATAAAGAGAGAAGTGCACTTAAAATGATGTGTAACCTAACCACATTTATTTAGAATGTATTCCAATATCAAAAAGCATATTTCAACAATGCAAAAACTGCAATTACTTTTACACCAACCTAATAACTCCTTCTGTACAGATTGACAGTCCATGGGCAGAGAGTTGCAAGTGCCCACAGTAGCAGCCTTAAGTAGGTAGACACGCCAACAAGATATGGATATACTACTGATAGCATCTGCTTCCAGACCTGGATGTAGGAGCCATTTGGGGACCAGATGAGTTTTCTCACTGGTAAAATTGGGATGGAGAATGCAGTTTGGATTTGAGGCTGAAAGCAAAGGCAGGCAGATCAACCCTAGAGCCGCAGGCCACTCCTTGGGGTCATGGAGACCCAGTCTCAGAAAACTTACCCTCTGGGGTACACACCCTGGCTTGTGGATGAGGGGCTCAGAGATAATGAGAGTAAGAGTGCAGGGACCCAGCTGTGAGACTTTACCTACCCACAAGGGATTTAAGGTAGGAATGAGGGCAGAAGCTTCTGCCTCCCAAATTCCCTGAGGTGGTGGGAAGGTTGACCCTCATTTTAGGAGAAATTCCTAATATGTGTGCCCCAGCCAAAAGGTAGGAAGAACAATACATGCAAGGCAGCTACCCTTAGCCTGCAGCTCCCAAAGCCCCAGAGGTCTTAGATAACTTAATGACATCTGAGACCTCACAAGGATCCCGGATATAATACCTGGTACTTACACGTGGGGCTTCCCAGCAGGAGAGAATCCATCTGTCCATGTAGGAGATGCAGGAGATGTGGGTTCAATCCCTGGGTTAGGAAGATACCCTGGAGGAGGAAACAGCAAACCACTCCACTATTCTTGCCAGGAAAATCCCATGGACTGAGGAGCCTAGGGGCTACAGTCATGGGGTCGCAAAGAATCAGCCATGACTTTCTGGAAGGTGGCTTTCCCTTGTGCTTAGGCAGTCCTGGGCTCCTAGAGTGAAGGTGGAGGGAGCCTGGCAGCTCCAGTGGAGAATCATCAAAAACAGGATATGATGACTTCTCTGTCAGCTTGAACTCAAATAGAAAAGATCTGTGCAGATGATCAAGAGATCAAGCCCTGAGCGTTTGGAGCGGGAGCACTGACTCCAAGACCCTAGACTACCAGAGAACTAACCCTAGGGAGCATCAAATAGTGAGAACTCACACAAATGAAACCACTTGAATACAAGACCCAGCATCATCCAATCACCAGTAGCACCCTGTGCAGGATGCCTCATCTAAAGCGAAAGTGAAGTCACTCAGTCATGTCTGACTCTTTGCTACCCCATGGGCTGTACTACTTCCATCCATCGGATTTTCCAGGCAAGAGTACTGAGTGGGTTGTCATTTCCTTTTCCAGGGGATCTTCCTGACCCATAAATTGAACCCAGGTCTCCAGCATTGCAGGGAGACGCTTTGCCATCTGAACCACCAGGGAAGCCTCATCTAAACAAGAAGCAAACAAAAAAATACAAACCCAATCATCAGCAGACAGGATTACCACCTCACTCAGCCTTGTCCATCAGAGGAAAAGCAAACAAACAAATAAACAAACTCAGCACAAATTTCACCCTATAGGAAGCTTACACAAAGCACTGGACCAACTTTGGAGGGCATAAACCAAAAGGAAGAAAGAATTTAACCTTCTTCAAGATGAGAATTCAACTTTCCTTGAAGTCTGGGAAAAGAAGACTTCAAACACAATAAATTTACCAAAAAAAAAAAAAAAAAAATGAAAAGGCAGAGAAATACTACACAAATAAAGGAACAAACCAGAAACACAGAAGTCCAAATAAATGAAGAGGAAATAGGCAGACTCCATGAAAAAGAATTCAGAATAATGATAGTAAAGATGATCAAAAACCTTGAAAACAAAATGGAGAAAATGCAAGAATCAATTAACAAAGACCTGGAAGAATTTAAGAATAAACATACAGAGACAAACAACACAATTACTGAAATTAAAAATACTGTAGAAGGAATCAATAGCAGAATATCTGAAGCAGAAGAACAAAACGGTGAGCTGGAAGATAAAACGGTGGAAATAACTTCTGAAGAACAGAATAAAGTTAAAAGAATAAAAAGAACTGAGGACAGTCTCAGAGACCTCTGAGACCATATCAAATGCACCAACACTTGAATTATAGGGGTCCAATAAGAAGAAGAGAAAAAGAAAGGGTATGAGAAAATGTTTGTAGAGATTATAGTTGAAAATTTCCCCAACATGGAAAAGTATCAGGGAATGTTTAACAGGAGGATTCCTATGTGCTGTTTCTCAGAAGTCCTTTGTTTCTTTTTAAGTGGAACACCACGCTGCTCCCAGGAACTGGGGTCATTGTGTGAGACAGGCTTGAATCTCCTTTAGTAAACATTCTCTTTACGACAAAACTGCATAGTCTTGATCCCCTTTCTTGAGATATGGATTGTCTGCTGACCTTGTGATCATCATCATCCCTTGTTCTTTAGTAACGGTTACTGTACATTTGGTTTTCTGATCTTTATCATTGACGAAAGAAACTTCTAATACTACAGCCTATATATACTCACAGAAAAATCATTAAAGCACCTTTGCTCCATCAGAGCTTGGGTCCCCGAGTATTTCTTTCTTTCTTGTTTTCTTTCTTTCTTTCTCTCTCTCTCTGACTCTCTTCAGCTGATTCCTTGGAGCGCAGAGACCTGTCTTGCTCACTCTCCTGCCTGGGCTTCTAAGACTCTCTTGAGAAGGCACCCTGTGCCTTCACCCCCCTTGAGAGCACACACAGTGCCTTCGCGAGAGATGCTAGTCCTGTGTCAAGGACTTTATTGGTTTTCTGCGTAAACCAGGGAGTATCAGCCTCTTTCTCTCTTTCACTTTCTTATCGTCACCTCCGGACCACCAGGTTCTGATCCATTAAAGACCCCAACAGAAAAGGAAATAGTCAATCAAGTCCAAGAGGCAAAAACAGTCCCAATATAGGATAAACCCAAGGAGGAACATGCCAAGACATATACTAATCAAACTAACAAAGACTAAACACAAAGAAAGAATATTAAAAGCAGCAAGGGAGAAGCAACAAGTAATGTACAAGGGAAACCCCATACACTTAACAGCTAATTTTTCAGCAGAAATTCTGAAGGCCAGAAGAGAAAGTCAGGATATATTTAAAGTACTGAAAGCAAAAACTCTACAACCAAGATTACTGTTCCTGGCAAGGATCTCATTCACAATTAATGGAGAAATAAAAAGCTTTTCAGACAAACAAAAGTTAAGAGCATTCAGCACCACCTAACCAGCTTTAGAACAAATATTAAAGGAACTTATATTAGTTCTGGGTGTTCATTGGAGGGACTGATTTGAAGCTGAAACTCCAATACTTTGGCCACCTGATGTGAAGAGCTGACTCACTTGAAAAGACCCTGATGCTGGGAAAGATTGAGGGCAGGAGGAGAAGGGGACGACAGAGGATGAGATGGTTGGATGGCATCACCGACTCAATTGACATGAGTTTGGGTAAACTCTGGGAGTTGGTGATAGACAGGGAGCGTTGATGTGCTGCAGTCCATGGGATTGCAAAGAGTCAGACATGACTGAGCGACTAAACTGAACTGATATAGTCAAGAAATACAAGAGAAGAAAAAAGATCTACAGAATCAACCCCAAACAATTAAGAAAATGGCAGTAGGAATATGTATATCAATAATTACTTTAAATGCAAATGGATTAAATGCTCCAGTCAAAGGCACAGACTGGCTGAATGTGATGCATTCAGACAAGGCACAGATAAGACCCATATATGTACTATCCACAAGAAACCCACTTCAGACCTAAAGACACATATAGACTTAAAGTGAGAAGATGGAAAAATATATTTCATGCAAATGGGAAGCAAAAGAAAGCTGGAATTGCAACCCTCATATCAGACAAATTAGATCTTAAAATAAAGAATATTACAAGAGATAAGGAAGGATACTACGTAATGATTAAGGGATCAATCCAAGAGGAAGACATAACAATTGTAAATGTCTGTGCACCAACATAGGAGCACCTCAATACATAAGAACTGGCCACAACTGAGCACATACTCACAGAACTTATACATACTATTATTTTTCAAATATAAATTCTTTTAAACATATGACTGAATTTATGGTAGGCTTTATTCATTATGTAGTTTTTTTCAATCAGTGCACAATATATGTGTATGTGAAGTTATAAAATTATTATGACCTT
The DNA here is from genome assembly GCF_042477335.2 of Ovis canadensis. Classification (NCBI taxonomy): domain Eukaryota; kingdom Metazoa; phylum Chordata; class Mammalia; order Artiodactyla; family Bovidae; genus Ovis; species Ovis canadensis. The sequence continues at coordinate 86,569,796 of NC_091248.1, forward strand.
AAAAATAAACTACAGGCATTGAACTTTACACAAATATCCTTTCAGTTGGCCACCCAAACAAGTATTACCTTATTCATATTTTGCAGTTAAGGAAACTAAAGCTCAGAGTCATTAAGCAAATAATTCTAAGTCATGGAGTTAGAAATCAGAGGATCCAACTGAAAATCTGTTCTCTGTGTAAATTCATGTAGAAAATAATTTCATGTGTAAAAGTCATGAATGAATGAGATAAAAACAAATAAGCAGTATAAGTATGCTAAGGTTTGTTCCACTCCAGGAACAGTATGTTTTTTAATGGATGGACTATCTGAAAGCAAGACCCCATGTGCACCAGCTTCCATAGGTTAGAGTGTCTGAGACCAGGATGACTTCAAAACTGGGTCTTAATTCTCTGATTCTGCATTTGTTGCAGTTCTCTTCAACTCACCCTTAATTGACTATTTTGCAAGAGACACATTGCAGAATAGCTGCCAAAATTTTGAAATCTACCACTACTCCCCCACATCATGACTCTACCCCTGGATACACAGAGGTGGTCCCAACATTTTCTGTGTGATATGACTCTGTGCCCCTGGCTTCATGATGAATGATCCAGTGGGGCACCCAGCTGAAAATGACCTAGTAAAGTTTATCCCAGGAACATAAAGCTGGGAACTGAAAGGCACTCAGCATGGGATCAGAAGGGGTGGAGCCATGCTCCCAGTGGGGCATTGGAGAGTAGGTCCTCTGAACTTTTCTGCCATTCATGGGGCCTGGAGCTGCCCCTTTGAGAGACATGGTGGCTCATCTGTTCTGCTAATTCTTTGATTAAATGTATATTCCATTAAATCCTACCTTTCACTTAACCTGTTTCTGTTGCTTGATACCACAGAACTCAAATGGTCACTCTCATGAAAATCAAAGTCTCATCAGAGATAAGATCATCCACAGGAGAGGACATAGTTGCAGGGAGCTTACACCCCGTGGGCAAGAGAAGACAGTGAGAAGACACGCATATAAATAACCATCACATGGGGCCAAAGGACAAAGTGGGATCATAGATAAGCACAATATATAGATGGCAGGGGTTGAAGAAGGCTGTAGGTAATGGGGCCTGGGCCTTGAAGGATAAGTGGGAAATTAACAGGAGAGACAAGGGAGGGAGATCCTGGGCAGAGCAGATACCATGAGCAAAGGGAGAAGTGAGATTTGGCTGCAGGGTGGGGAGGAACTGGATAAAGTCTGGACATTGGCTTGGGACCAGATGCTTTTCCAGCAAGGTTCTTCATAGCCCTTCTAATAACACCCTGTGATTAAAACATAACTTGATGTATAGTAACTGATCTGTTTTTCATTCTCAGTATTTTCTTCTACTTCTTGACCCTCCTCCATTTAACCATCTGGACATTCCTACACATATTGCTCCCTTAGGGAACAGATTTAGGTCATACCTGAATGGTCTAGCGGTTTTCCCTACTTTCTTCAATTTCAGTCTGAATTTGGTAATAAGGAGTTCATGATCTGAGCCGCAGTCAGCTCCTGGTATTGTTTTTGCTGACTGTACAGAGCTTCTCCATCTTTGGCTGCAGAGAATATAATCAATCTGATTTTGGTGTTGACCATCTGGTGATGTCCATGTGTAGAGTCTTCTCTTGTGTTGTTGGAAGAGGGTGTTTGCTATGACCAGTGCATTATCTTGGCAAAACTCTATTAGTCTTTGCCCTGCTTCATTCTGTATTCCAAGGCCAAATTTGCCTGTTACTCCAGGTGTTTCTTGACTTCCTACTTTTGCATTCCAGTCCCCTATAATGAAAAGGACATCTTTTCTGGGTGTTAGTTCTAAAAGGTCTTGTAGGTCTTCATAGAACCATTCAACTTCAGCTTCTTCAGCGTTACTGGTTGGGGCATAGACTTGGATTACTGTGATATTGAATGGTTTGCCTTGGAAACAGAGATCATTCTGTCTTTTTTGAGATTGCATCCAAGTACTGCATTTCAGACTCTTTTGTTGACCATGATGGCTACTCCATTTCTTCTAAGGGATTCCTGCCCGCAGTAGTAGATATAATGGTCATCTGAGTTAAATTCACCCATTCCAATCCATTTTAGTTCACTGATTCCTAGAATGTCGATGTTCACTCTTGCCATCTCCTGTTTGACCACTTCCAATTTGCCTTGATTCATAGACCTGACATTCCAGGTTCCTATGCAATATTGCTCTTTACAGCATCAGACCTTGCTTCTATCACCAGTCACATCCACAGCTGGGTATTGTTTTTGCTTTGGTTCCAACCCTTCATTCTTTCTGGGTTTATTTCTCCACTGACCTCCAGTAGCATATTGGGCACCAACTGACCTGGGGAGTACCTCTTTCAGTATCCTATCATTTTGCCTTTTCATACTGTTCATGGAGTTCTCAAGGCAAGAATACTGAAGTGGCTTGCCATTCCCTTCTCCAGTGGACCACATTCTGTCAGACCTCTCCACCATGACCTGCCCGTCTTCGGTTGCCCCGCGGGCATGGCTTAGTTTCATTGAGTTAGACAAGGCTGTGGTCCTAGTGTGATTAGATTGACTAGTTTTCTGTGAGTATGGTTTCAGTGTGACTGCCCTCTGATGCCCTCTTGCAACACCTACCATTTTACTTGGGTTTCTCTTACCTTGGGCATAGGGTATCTCTTCATGGCTGCTCCAGCAAAGCACAGCCGTTGCTCCTTACCTTGGATGAGGGGTATCTCCTCCTGCCGCCCTTCCTGACCTTCAGCATGGGATGGCTCCTCTAGGCCCTCCTGCACCCAGGCAGCCACCACTCCTCAGACGTGGGGGGTTGCTCCTCCCGGTTGCCGCCCTGGCCTCGTGTGTGGGGTTGCTCCTTCTGGCCACCGCCCCTGGCCTCTGATGCGGGGTGGCTCCTCTAGGCCATTGCTCCTGGCCTCAGGCACGGGTAGGTCCTCTCGGCTGTTCCTGTGCCATCACAGCCTAGCACTCTAGGCACTGTCCCTGACCTTGGATGTGGGGTAGCTCTTGGCTGGTGCCACCGCCTGTGCTTAGTACGTCGGTGGCCGCCTGATCTTAGTGGAAAATTCTGAACGAGATGGGAATACCGGACCACCTAACCTGCCTCTTGAGAAATCTGTATGCAGGCCAGGAAGCAACAGTTAGAACTGGACATGGAACAACAGACTGGTTCCAAATAGGAAAAGGAGTACGTCAAGGCTGTATATTGTCACCCTGCTTATTTAACTTATATGCAGAGTACATCATGAGAAACGCTGGACTGGAAGAAGCAGAAGCTGGAATCAAGATTGCCGGGAGAAATATCAATAACCTCAGATATGCAGATGACATCACCCTTATGGCAGAAGTGAAGAGGAGCTAAAAAGCCTCTTGATGAAAGTGAAAGAGGAGAGTGAGAAAGTTGGCTTAAAGCTCAACATTCAGAAAACTAAGATCATGGCATCCGGTCCCATCACTCCATGGGAAATAGATGGAGAAACAGTGGAAACAGCGTCAGACTTTATATTTGGGGGCTCCAAAATCACTGCAGATGGTGACTGCAGCTATGAAATTAAAAGACGCTTACTCCTTGGAAGAAAAATTATGACCAGCCTAGATGGCATATTCAAAAGCAGAGACATTACTTTGCCAACTAAGGTCCATCTAGTCAAGGCTATAGTTTTTCCAGTAGTCATTTATGGATGTGAGAGTTGGACTGTGAAGAAAGCTGAGCACCAAAGAATTGATGTTTTAGAACTGTGGTGTTGGAGAAGACTCTTGAGAGTCCCCTGGACTGCAAGGAGATCCAACCAGTCCATTCTGAAGGAGATCAACCCTGGGATTTCTTTGGAAGGTATGATGCGAAAGCTGAAACTCCAGTACTTTGGCCACCTCATGAGAAAAGTTGGCTCATTGGAAAAGACTCTGATGCTGGGAGGGATTGGGGGCAGGAGGAGAAGGGGATGATTGAGGATGAGATGGCTGGATGGCATCACTGACTCGATGGACACGAGTCTAAGTGAACTCCGGGAGTTGGTGATGCACAGGGAGGCCTGGCGTGCTGTGATTCATGGGGTCGCAAAGAGCTGGACACGACTGAGCGACTGAACTGAACTGAACTGAACTAGGGAACAGAAAGAAGGAAACAAAACAGCAGTCAACTCTTGGATTTTGAGGTTCTAAACACTAGCCTTCAAAGAGGGACAGTGGTTAAGGTATAAAATAGAAATGCTACAGTAAAACAGACCTAGAGAGAACCGTTCCAATAAGTTTGACTTTCTCAAATCCTGTCAAGGATTGAGGGATTATTTTTTTTAATGCAGCAGCAGTAGCAGCTGACTGTGGCTTGGTATTAATCTAAACTGCTTCATTCTAGGCCACTTGAAAAGTCATTGACTTTGAATCCCAAATGGGACCAGATTATCAGTCACCAGTGTGGAGCAGCTCAGCGGCAAGGCTCAAAGGATTTCCAGTTCCTGAGCACTAAAAGTAGGTCCTAATTGTTGTTAGCCTTCAGGAAAACTCCCTTTCCCTAACCTCCCCTTACTTGCAGTGTCCTTGCTCTCTTTAATCCTCAGGTCTTCCACTTCAGCAATCCCCTGGATTCCCACCTTCAACTATGCTTTACTCTGGACTCAACCTGAAGATGTCTCAGGTGACCTTTTCTCCAGTAGCAATGCCCAGCCCTCCACACCCTATATGTGCCCATTTCTGCTGATCACCCTTATTTTCATAGAATCCTACTGATTTTCTGTCTTTTGCTGCCCTATTCTGAGTGATGGAGGCAGACCTATGTTGACTAAAAAGAGATGAACAACTCGAGGGTTAAGTTTTATGTGGGGCAAAATGAGGACTGCAGCCCAGGAGACAGCATCTCAGATAGCTCTGAGAGACTATTCCAAAGCAGCAGTGGAGGAAAGTCAATATATAAGGTTTTGGTGAAGGGGAAGATGAATACCATGAAGCACTCATTTTACAAAAGGGTTTTTGTTAGTCATGAGGATCTGACGTTACCATGAAGGGATTTAGTGTTTCTCTAGATATGAGGAGATGCAAGGGTTGAGATCATAAAATTTATTCCTAAAAACATCCAACTATCCAAAGACCTGTCCCACCAGATTCCCTGGAGCACAGAGTGCTTCACTCCACCCTGAACTCCCTCAGGGATTGTTGAAGATCAACAGCTATAGCAGCATGGGGTTCAATCTCCATAGAGGCAGATGGCAAATGCCTTTGTTGTTCAGTCATTGGAAATGCTCTTGCTATGAAGCTTCCTCAGTCGTGTCCGACTCTTTGCGACCCCATGGACTATAGCCTACCAGGTTCCTCCATCCATGGGATTTTCCAGGCAAGAATACTGGAGTGGGTTGCCATTTCCTTTTCCAGGAGATCTTCCCAACCCAGGGATCAAACCTGGGTCTCCCGTATTGTAGGCAGATGCTTTATCATCTGAGCCACCAGGGAAGCTTCGAAATGCTCTTGGTAAGTGCCAATTTGTAGTTGACACCTACACAGGGTGTCACTGAACCTTTTTCATTTTCCAGCTGTTGGTTGGGTTTGTTAAATAGGAAGGGCCAGGGGAAGATCAGAGGGAGGGAAGAAAGGGAGGTCAGGGTATCTGATTCCCCATCTTACCCAGGATCTTGCCGCAGCACAGGCTGTTTCCCCACAGCAGTCACTCTGACCTGCTGGCCCTTCTTCTAGAGCTCCCAGCTCTCTCTAGGCTCCAGCAGCACTGTCCCTTTCACTCGCCCCTTGAGACCTAGGACGGTAATGGCAGACTTTTCACTGAGTGTCATGTCTCTTGCTGCAAACCTAACAACTGCAGATTTCCTACAGCTCTAGTTTTTCTCCTTACTAGAGGTGAGTCTGCAGTGGTGATAATCTGTAGTTGTTAGAGTATATCCAAGCAGCCTTTTAATCATAGGAAAGAATATAACTGGGCAGAGATGGAGTTGATTGTGGGGATTGGTAGTGAAAAGCAGGAAGATCTGGTTTAATATTATAGTTAGAGCCTTTGATAGGGAAGCCAAGCACCCACATTCTAGCCCTGAAATTCATCACATGAAGTTAAAAGAACTTAAATTCTTAAAAGTTAATGCTTAAGATCAAGTCTTAATCATTTTATGTCACAGCATTCTTACTTTGTACCTACCTTAAACATCAATCATCTGGTATGCATGTGACTTTTTTTTATCTGTCTCTCCCATTGGGCAGTGAAACAAAAAGCCAAATTGTATTCATCTTTGCAACCAAGCACCTTGCAAAATGTCTGACTCTAAGCATTTGTTCAATAGCTTTTTCTGAATGAATGGAAAGATGATCCCTTTGTTTAAATTTCCTCTGATGATTGGGCTGCCAGTGTTCACATCCTGACCCTTCCACTTATAAGCACTCTGTAGCCTGGGTCAAGCTGCTTAACCTCTCTGTGCCTCAGCATCTCAAGCATAAAATGAGGATTAATAACAGTACTTACTCAATGGAGCATTTTATGGATTAAATGACATAAAAGAATAGAAGTTAGTACAAAGCAGGGTGCTAACATTGTCAGTGATTGTTGATGGTAGTACATGGGGAAACCCTCTCCCATACAGCATATGCTAGAAAAGTTATTGTAAAACTGATCTTGTAAACTGAGATAGGCTATGTCAATATTAAAATGATAATGTCAGTGTTGCAAATGAATCTTAAAAGGATTTTGAAGGAATCAGGAAAGTGGAGTGAAAGCAGTGCCTCTCGAATGGAAATGATTTTGATTCCAAGAGACATCTGGCATCGTCTGGAGACATTTTCAGTTGTCATAACTGGGGGGTGTTATTGGCATCTGCTGAGCAGAGGCCAGGGAGACTGCTAAACATCCTACAATGCAAAGGACAGCGCAACAGCCTCCCCCGCTTCTTGCACCACCGAAGAATTATCTGGTCAAAATGTCAGTAGTGCTAACTTAATGAACAAGGACTCGATTTTGCACCTGAGACTCCAAAACTCCCAGGCCAGGGACACCTGAGCCTGTCTGTTACCCTCTCTTATTTGGCAAAATCCAATGTATACCTGGCTGTGATCACAGAGCATGTTGTACCTTCTCCCTGTGTGCTGTCTCTCCCACTGGAGGCAGCACCTACACCAGAAATAGACTACTTCCATCAGCATCCTCTTGGGTAATTTATTTTTAAATGTTTACAGAGCAAATGGAAAGGGTGAAAAAATTAGAGAACATTTGAGAAAACATCCACTCATGTTCATTTGTTCTCGGAACACATGACCAGCCATCAGAGCCACAAAGAACAGGGCTGGAGTTCCAGGTACCAGTATAGAAACAGGGACATTAAGCACCTGTCTCATTGTCCACAGCATGTTGCTTTAGGCTTTGTCATTGCCAAGGCCAAGTTTTGTCATCATTACTTGTTAGATACCATGGCAAGGTCTTGCCCCCTAAAAATTGTAGTCTCATTACTTCATCTCCTTAAAATCTTAATATGCATTTAACACCCACTTTAGTGTGGCTTCATTTCAGAGTTTTATTTTTACTTTTTCCCCTGCAATTGATCCTCATTAGTTCTCACATTTTTGGCAGGAACTCTCATATCAATACTTGCTGAGCCAAATCCATTTCCTTGAAAGACATTCATTGATTTATTCATCTATTCATTTGTTGATTCATTCCCTTGTCATGACTACAGTGCCTAGGATTGCCAGGTCCTAGGGTACGTGCATGACAGAACTTGTGCTAAGCTCAAGGTTACAAAAACAAAAATAACAGCTCCCAATCTAGTTAGCTGATAGAATTATTTTAAAAGCTGCTGCATATCCTATGACTTAGCAATTCTAATTTCCAGCAGCTCTCTGGGAAATACTCACATATGTGTGCAAAGATGCAGAAATAAAATGATTATTGTAGCATTGTTGGGTTAGAAAAAAATTGGAAACAAACTGAATGTCCATCAATATGATTAATGCTAAATAAAATGTGGTTTATGCATACCATAGGATTTTATGCAGCAATTAACAGGAAGGGTCTATTTCTAAATATATTAACACAGATAGATCTCTGAAACATACAGTCTTGGAGGAAAAGTCCCCAGAGATTCACACCAAACTCAGAGCAGAGGTTGCCTCTGGGCACATGAGAGAGGATAGAATGTGGATTAGGAGAGGTGGTCAGAGAAGACTCACCTAATGGAAATAGTTTTATTTTTTTAAAAGGGTTAAATGTGTTGCTTATGCATGTTACATATAAAACTAATAAAATGCCACTTTGCTACTATAAGGCAAAGTGGTAGTATAAAATGAAGGCTCTGCTTTTCTTTAATACATCAAAAAAAGCTTTGGGAGACAAAGAGATATATGAGCTGGGTCTTTAAAGGCCTTGTAGGAGCCTGACAGGCTGAGGTGAGGTGAGGGGGTTTTATTACATATAGGGGACAGCAAAGATGCAGACATACCACTCACTTGGAGCAGTTCCACATGACTGGCCCATGCAGTAGAGAGGACTGACTGCAGGTGGAGGAATGTGACACTGAAGGGGCTGATATAATACATCTGAGACCTGAGATGGCACTAGAAAATGGATGTTTTTATATTTCTTGCTGAGAAGTTCTCCATTTTCTCCTGTAAGCAATGGAAAGGCTACAAATGAGGGGTGATATGACTAGATGCTAAGTTTGGAGAAATCAATTAGGTAAGAGTGATTTTCTCCCCAGAGGCTGTACAGGACAGATATGCCAACTGCCCAACCCATCTATAAAGGCTTAAGTGTGTATAAAGGGAAGTGTGGTGTATTATACCCAATATCCAGACTTTAAAATTTTGTTAAAATACACCATATATATTGAAGAGTGAGTTAATCTTAAGAGTAACTTTGATGTACATTTACAAAGCTAATATACCTAATTAATTTTGACAGAACTCAAGATATAAAATGTGCCTAGTTTCCCAGGAGTGCCTTTTATGACCTCTATCAGAAATTATACTCCTGAAAGAAAACCATGATGAAGACTTCAACTGGATTTGATTTTTTAGTATAATGTATGATAGGGGTCAAGGATTTTTTTCTCCCATATTGCTATCAACTTGTTTCAGTTCCAAAAATGGAGTGCTGAAGTGAGAGCTCTGGGGAGAAAAGAGGAACTCTTAAAGATAGGAAATGTAATGAAGAAGGCTGGAAAGAAAAAGCACATTGAAAAGTCCACATATTGAAACTAGATAGAAGTGATGGTTGTACACTGTGAATGTTCTAAATGCCATTGGACTGTACACTTTATAATGGTTAAGATGCTTGGGGGTGGAAAGAGGGTAGAAAAAAATCCATGCATATAATACTTAACTGCTGCCTGCACAAAACAATTTGATCTCACATTCTCTATGTATTTATTCTCCACTACTTTTTATAAAAAATAAATTAGACATGAGCTTATAGGGTAAAATTTGCTGGCATATTGAGTGCAACACTTTCACAGCATCATCTTTCAGGATTTGAAATAGCTCAACTGGAATTCCATCACCTCCACTAGCTTTGTTCATAGTGATGCTTTCTAAGGCCCACTTGACTTCACATTCCAGGATGTCTGGCTCTAGAGGAGTGATCACACCATCGTGATTATCTGGGTCGTGAAGATCTATTTTGACAAGTTCTGCTGTGTATTCTTGCCACCTCTTCTTAATATCTTCTGCTTCTGTTTGGCCCATACCATTTCTGTCTTTTATCGAGCCCATCTTTGCATGAAATGTTCCCTTGGTATCCCAATTTTCTTGAAGAGATCTCTAGTCTTTCCCATTCTGTTCTTTTCCTCTATTTCTTTGCATTGATTGCTGAAGAAGGGTTTCTTATCTCTCCTTGCTATTCTTTGGAACTCTGCATTCAGATGCTTATATCTTTCCCTTTCTCCTTTGCTTTTTGCTTCTCTCCTTTTCACAGCTATTTGTAAGGCCTTCTCAGACAGCCATTTTGCTTTTTTTGCATTTCTTTTCCATGGGATGGTCTTGATCCCTGCCTCCTGTACAATGTCACAAACCTCCGTCCATAGTTCATCAGGCACTCTATCTATCAGATCTAGGCCCTTAAATCTATTTCTCACTTCTACTGTATAATCATAAGGGATTTGATTTAGGTCATACCTGAATGGTCCAGTGGTTTTCCCTACTTTCTTCAATTTAAGTCTGAATTTGGCAATAATTTGGCTCAACATGCCAGCAAATTTGGAAAACTCAGCAGTGGCCACAGGACTGGAAAAGGTCAGTTTTCATTCCAATTCCAAAGAAAGGCAATGCCAAAGAATGCTCAAACTACCGCACAATTGCTCATCTCACACACTACTAAAGTAATGCTCAAAATTTTCCAAGCCAGGCTTCAGCAATATGTGAACTGTGAACTTCTAGATGTTCAAGCTGGTTTTAGAAAAGGCAGAGGAAGCAGAGATCAAATTGCCAACATGCACTGGGTCATCGAAAAAGCAAGAGAGTTCCAGAAAAACATTTTTTCTGCTTTATTGACTATGTCAAAGCCTCTGACTGTGTTCAGTTCAGTTCAGTTGCTCAGTCATGTCCGACTCTTTGGAACCAGTCTGTTGTTCCATGTCTGGATCACAATAAACTGTGGAAAATTTTGAAAGAGATGGGAATACCAGACCACCTGACCTGCCTCTTGAGAAACCAGTATACAGGTCAGGAAGCAACAGTTAGAACTGGACATGGAACAACAGACTGGTTCCAAATAGGAAAAGCAGTATGTCAAGGCTGTATATTGTCACCCTGCTTATTTAGCTTCTGTGCAGAGTACATCATGAGAAACGCTAGGCTGGAAGAAGCACAAGCTGGAATCAAGATTTCCGGGAGAAATATCAATAACCTCAGATATGCAGATGACACCACCCTTATGGCAGAAAATGAAGAGGAACTAAAAAGCCTCTTGATGAAAGTGAAAGAGGAGAGTGAAAAGTTTGGCTTAAAGCTCAATATTCAGAAAACTAAAGTCATGGCATCTCATCACACCACTTCATGGGAAATAGATGGGGAAACAGTGGAAACAGTGTCAGACTTTATGTTTGGGGCTCCAAAATCACTGCAGATGGTTACTGCAGCTATGAAATTAAAAGATGCTTACTCCTTGGAGGAAAAGTTATGACCAACCTAGACAGCATATTCAAAAGCAGAGACATTATTTTGCCAACAAAGGTCCATCTAGTCAAGGCTATGGTTTTTCCAGTAGGCATGTATGGATGTGAGAGTTGGATTGTGAAGAAAGCTGAGTGCCAAAGAATTGATGCTTTTGAACTGTGGTGTTGGGGAAGACTCCTGAGAGTCCCTTGGACTGCAAGGAGATCCAACCAGTCCATTCTAAAGGAGATTGGTCCTGGGTGTTCTTTGGAAGGAATGATGCTGAAGCTGAAACTCCAATACTTTGGCCACCTCATGCGAAGATTTGACTCATTGGAAAAGACCCTGATGCTGGGAGGGATTGAGGGCAGGAGGAGAAGGGGACGACAGAGGATGAGGTGGCTGGATGGCATCACCGATTCAAGGGACATGAGTTTGAGTGAACTTTGAGAGTAGGTGATGGACAGGGAGGCCTGGCGTGCTGCGATTCATGGGGTCGCAAAGAGTGGACATGACTGAGTGACTGAACTGAACTGAACTATAGGGTAAAATTAAGTCCAAAGTATAAAAACTATGAGTAGACAGCTTGGGCTCAATGCTAGGAATAGTATGTACCAGTCTGAGAGGTCCAAAGGCAGAACAGTCTCTCTGAGGAGGTGGGGGCAGTGAGTGACACTGGTGGATTCCAGCACAGACTATCAATGAACTTGGGATTGAGAACTGGCTGTCTGGCTGGTGAGTTGGGGTGATGCTAACTGTATTCTGATTCATATTCCTTCTTATTTGAAAATTGTTCAGCCGTTTCACCTTACCCATAAATACCTTCTTCACATAGATAAAACATTATTTCACTAAGGAGTCAAGAAGTCTAGGCACCCAAAGGGCTTTGCCATTAGATGGTAGTGTGTCAAATTTCCCCAGGATTAGAAGGTTTTGCTTGAGCACAATATCCTTGCTCCTCCGAGGCAAGGGTATTATAAGCCTAGGTTTGCAAATAGTGTTAGAATAGGAAGAGGGGCAACAGTTTCCAATAAAAATGAGTTGCTGTTTGTTCCGGTTATTTGTGCTGCAAATAACCTCAGACTTGGTGGTTATAAAATGACAGCCACAATTTTGTGGGTCAGAAGTTTAGAAAAAGGAGGGTAGAGATGGCTCATTCATGCTCCATGATGTCTGAGGCCTTGACTGTCTGGTGGCAACTCAGTAGCAGGGGAACTGGGATCATCTAAAGGCTTCTTCACTCATATGTCTAGTGCTGGGACAGGGGCGATCAACAGGAGAGCCTCCATGTGGCTTCTTCAGGGGACTCCAAAAGCAGGTATCCGACCAGACAAGATGGAAGAAGCATCTCCTTTAATACCTATACTCAGAAATCAGGCAGTATCCCTTCGACTGTTTCCTGTTGGTGACAAGTGAATCATAAACCCATGCAGAGTCAAGGAGGGGAGACTTAATCCTCTTTCCCTCAGTGGGAGAGTGGCAACGTTATCACCTTGGAGAAGAGCATGTGAGATGAGAGATGTCGACAGTCACCTCTGAAGACCATAACCGGCCATGCAATTAAACTTCTATAATATCAAGATGTCCCTTACATCTTCTGAAACTTTCTTTTACTCCTCCCACCTCTTTCTGCAGCCACTTGCCACACCCCCCACCACCTTCCTCATTATGGGCTTCCTAGGTGGCTCAAGTGGTAAAGAATCCACCTGCCAATGCAGGAGATGTGAGTTTGATCCTGGGGTTGGGAAGATCCCCTGGAGGAGGAAATGGTAACACACTCTAGTATCCTTGCCTGGGAAATTCCATGGACAGAGGAGCCTGGTGGGTTATAGTCCATGGGGGCCCAAAGAAGTCGACATGACTGAGCTATAGAGCATGCACACACTTCCTCATTACAGAGAGCAAAATGGACAAGTTACTTCCCCTTTCTTTTTTTTTTTTTTCTATTATCACTTTTGATTAATCTAATCTCATGCCCTGGTGGCTCAGAGGTTAAAGCATCTGCCTCCAATGTGGGAGACCCGGGTTCGATCCCTGGGTCGGGAAGATCCCCTGGAGAAGGAAATGGCAATCCACTCCAGTATTCTTGCCTGGAGAATCCCATGGACAGAGAAGTCCATGGGGTCACAAAGAGTCAGACACGACTGAGCAACTTCACCTCACCTCAAGGCATTCTACTTTTTTATTTCCTCTTTTATTCTTTTCTTCTCCCTGTTTCTCTCCTCTCACTTTCTTTGATTTATGAGTTAGGAGGAAAAAGCTCTCAACTCTTACAACAAATGATAAAAAATCTGTTAGAAACACATGAAGGAAAAGGAAGCTAGATGTTTTGACATGTGCTTTGACATAAGGAGGAACGGTCCTATGGAAGCCCTTCAACATACCAAGGAGGCCTTTTCTAGAATGCATAAAGCTCTTCTCTGCACTTTTTAGTAGGAGAGATTTTCCTCAAGCATAAGAATTTAAGATAGATCAGGATCTCTTTTATCATATTTTATTTCATTTATGTTAATTAAATAAACCTTCTTGGATTGGCCTGTTTTATTTACCACAATATGTTTCTACCAACAGTGCACTAGGGTTTCCTTTTCTCCATACCATGAAAGGCCCTTGTGAATATGTGTTCAATGAAACATATTTGTTATCAGATTTAACCTAAAGGCAACTGTAACACTCACCAACTGGATTACCAATTTGTGCAAATGTGACATGGCTATTGCAAAAGTATAAAAATAAAGAAGAAAACAGTTGTTCCCAGTATATTGCCATAGAAAGTGATCTCCACTTTGCCAATGAATAAAAGCATGGAATTGTGGGGTTTATTTCTTCCAGATTGTACAGGACCTTGAACATAGGGTTTCAAGGTAAAATACAATCATATTAAATTAAAACCTTGACAGCTATCTCTCATTGTCAGGTTAAGTATCTGCACTCCAGTGAAATGCACCGGAGTCTTTAATGCCAGAGAAGCCAAGAGTCAGTACATTTCTCACTTTGTTTTGAGGTGAAATCAGTGATTGATATTGCCTGCTTCTTCATCAGTAAAGCATGTATATCCTGTCATTCTACAGATCCCTGTACATTCATGCTTTCCCAGAACCCTATATTTCCTTGTAATGTAATCACCAATGTAATGGATATGAACTTGGGCAAACTCCAGGAGATGGTGAGGGACATGGGGGCCTGGTGTGCTGTAGTCCAGGGGGTAGCGAAGAGTCAGACACAGCTGGCGACTGAACAACAATGCTGGTTAATCCAAAAATAGTCCCCTAAGGAGAGAGACCGCTTTAAATACTTCTCTGTTCCCAACAGTTGTTTTGTTGTTGTTGTTTTAATTAAAACCTCATTTGTACAGGGGAATACTTTTCTAGATGGAAAGCAATAGACACAACTTGCATTTATTTTTAATGTCAGCATCAAAAGGTTCAGTCTCCTGCTGAGATGTTAGACTACTGAAATAGTCTCCTCCAAGCTATTTGTAGACTCATTAATTGAGAAATTAGAGAAATAAGGGTACATATGCCTATGTAATTAAACTGCTGCCCATTTTGCCTTTCTTCACTAAAGCAGTTTCCCAGGATGTTAATTGACTGGACAACTTCTCTGTGTCTGGTAGATCTTGATAAGCTGTACATTAAAAAAGCACTGCTCCCACCCTTAAACTGTCAGGAGGCATTAAAAAAAATAGACTTAGCACTTTGAAGAGTTAATTACAAATCTAAGGAATATTTCTGTTTGGTGTACCTCTTGGCATATTGGATACTAACAGCCCCTTCCTGCCATTAAATGATAAAAACTTCCTATTGGATTTTCTGGTTTGCTCTGGGCTTGGAGGAGAGGCTTTCCTGACAGCATTCACCAGACTGCTGCTTTGTTTTCAATAAACCATTAATTTCCTTGCTGTTTTGCTTTATAAGGAAACTGTATTTGATTTGTATGTCTGCCATCCTCCCTTCATTCGGGTGTTTGTTGTTCATCATCCCATCAGCCCGACGCGTCTGCAGATGCATTGTCCCTTTTCATGAGGATGCTGGGAGAAATGACCATCTGTGTCCTGGGCTTCTCTGTGTCTTTATCTTTATGAAACCTGACTCATTCTTCTTGGTGGTTAATTGTCCCTTTTCTTCTGACTTTTATTTCTAAGGAAGAAAACACATCTATGCTTTCCTTTGGAAAAAAATGAATAAGTGACAAAGAGGAAGAGAGAGATTGTGTTTTGCACGGTTTTTAAGCAACCAGCAATGATGACTGGCATTAGTCCTTTTAATATTTTTTTTATATTGACAGCTTACAGCAACTATTTATTTGTCCTAGATTTTCTGGGACAGCTTCAGTTTCAAAGATTCTTGCCTGCTGCTGTCTCTTCAGATAAATGCACTCACAAGTGAGAAAGAAAAATGAAACTCCTTTGTTGAGGAATATATCTGATTTTTAGGTTCAAAATATATAAACAAGATGATTGTTTGAATAAACATGAATAAAGGCTAGCTTTAAAATGAAATAACAGAGGTAGATCTAGTTTATTATTTAATTTTACATGTATGTGTGTGCATGTGCATGCTTGCATACGTGTGTCATTTTGCTGCATGGTAAAAGCAAATAATAAGCAGGTCAGTCAATAAATATAATTAGATGCATTGTCAAACTTAAAAAGTATAAGCTTTAGAACTGAACAGACCTGGGTTGGAATGCTAGAGGTCTGGGTTGGAAACCTGGGCTGGAATGCTGCCTGTCACTTAGGAATGAGCTTCCATCTAACATGCTTGAGCCTCAGTTCGCCATATCTTAAACAAGAATAATATTTATCTGATAGAGCAGTTGTTAGGACAAAAACAGCTAAGATTTATAGCAGTTGTTAGGACAAAAAGAGCTAAGCCCAGCACAGGGCTTAGCATAAAAAACTGCCTTTTTCAGAAGGCAATTAGTATTTTTAGGATTAACATAGGTGTGTTACAGTTAAAACAAGCCTCTCTGGAGGGGGCTGGGAAGAAGATAGATAGATGAGGAAGGAGAATGTGGAGTGGGCCCCTGTCTCCCTTGAGAGAGAGAAGTTTAGTTCTGCAGGTACTTCTACTTTCCCTAGGGCTTGTCTTAAACCAAGCAAGGCCATGTTCAGATTAGCACCTAATTGCCCTGGAGTGGATGAACCGGGACTTGGGGTGGCCCCAGGCAGCCCTGTATGGCCCTTGTCAGAGAAGCCACGTCATCTGTGTCCTGCTGGAATACAGATCCAGCTCTAGAGCATCTTAGACTCTCTGCTGTTTCCTGTCCTGGTGGTGCCTTCAGGGCTGGGGTGGGGCAGCCAGGCTGCCAAATCCACTTTCTTTGTCTACGTCCCAGGGCTCCACAAGATGGATGTGAAGCAACTCATTGTCCTACACCACCACAGCTACTTGAAAGTCTGGTTTCCATATTTCTTTTCCAGGTTCTAGATTTCCAGATCTGCTGCAGTGAATTACAAAACTTCACAGCAGTGCTGGTTATTAACTCTTCAAAGTGGATTCTAAGAGAAGGTTCTGAGCCAGTGGTAGGTAGGAATGGACCTGGTTAACCAACAGCTCTCAAAACTCAGGTGCATTAGCCTCAGCTAATGGGCTTATTAAAAAATGCAGATTCCTACACCTTTCCCCCAAGTGTTCTAATTCAGTAAGTAATTCAAAAACTTAAAAGAATGAATCTCTCCATTTATCTACCATTTCTTGGTGACTATGTGCCAAGTCCAGTGTTAAACGCTTCACATACACGACCTGCTGTTGTTTACCCTCAATCCTTTGAGGCAGAGGTTGAGTAACGTGGCTAAGATCTCCCTTAACTACTCCCTTGACCTATGTGAGTAACCCTTGAAGTTCTGTGTCACAGGACACCCTTGCCTTGCTTGAGTTATGGGCTCCCATTTCCACCAACTTCTAACCAGCTCCCTGAACCTTCTCTACACACATTCGGACTAAATTCATTTTGGAGTTGGATTGGCCAAGTGCATGTTTCTAAATTTGTTTATGAAACAAACAACAAAAATTTACACAGCATTTTCCAACCTGCTTTCTGAGGAGTCCAGGCCCTAAAAGGCCCCATCTTACCTTGTCAAAGGACCATTCCTAGGCACACAAGAAGAGCCATTTCCCCAGTGTTCTTCCACCCTACAGTAAAAATTATTGCAGATTTTTTTCTAAATATCTCATTTCTGAAATAAAGACATCTCAGAGCTTCATTTCTGTAGTCCTTCTAGATTTTTATTTCTATATTGCAAGAGCAGTAAAATCTTATTAATATGCTTTTTCATTTTCCCTATGGTAGACATGTGACAGTTTATATTCTATTTAATAAGAAACGTGTAACTGGAGACTCACAGCCTACTCTTTGTCTACAATAATTTTCTAGGGTATCATCATTATAGGAGAAAGAAATGACAGCCCACTCCAGTATTCTTGCCTGGAGGATCTCATGGACAGAAGAGCCTGTCAGGCCATGGTCCATGGGGTTGCAGAGAGTCGGACATGACTGAAATACCTAAGCAAATATCATCATTATGCTCTCAGATGGCATCTAAACAAATAAATATTATTTTATCAGTCACTCTGTTTAACATAGACTTTGGTAACAGAATTAAGCCCAAAGATAGAAAATTCCTTATTAATTTCATGAGAAACAAAAATGTACATCCATTTGGTATAACTTAACTAAGAGGTGCCTTAGCACTGAGAAGAAATTTCTGTTTTCATTACAAAAATAGTAGAGAGGATAAGAACAATTTTGAAGAGCAGTTTAGAGAACTTTTCAGATGTTTTATAAAGCTGATTAACCTAGTGATAACATGTAGAAGTGACAGGGTACTTCTCCCCTTATGTAGAAGCTGTGCCTATAATTTTAAAAATACAAAATTGGGATGCCCATGAACTCTAGAAACCAGGAACTAATCCTAACCAGAGTGCATGCATGCTCAGTCACTCAGCCGTGTCTGACTCTTTGCAACCCTATGGACTGTAGCCAGGTTCCTCTATCCATGGGATTCTCTAGACAAGAATACTGGAGTGGGTTGCCATTTTCTACTCCAGGGGATCTTCCCCATCCAAGGTCAAACCTGCGTCTCCTGCATTGGCAGACAAGTTCATAAGAACCCAATCACCTGGGAAGCCCTAATCCTAACTAGAGGTGCCAACTTTGTGGAACAACAGCCTGGGGCATTGTTTTGAAACTTCTTTTTCAGAGAAAAAAGGCCATATGGCCTTCTAGAACTGCCATTTCAGCGAATTGTGTTCTGGGCCCCAGAGGCCACTACATACAATTATGCTGGACATTCAATACACTGACCGGCTCCCTGGCAGAAGCCTAGTGGGGCTGAATAGACTCAAAGCCTATACTCTGCTCACTAAGCCACCTGGCCTGGGGCTGCTTCTGCCCAAAGGTGCTCTCTGCTGGGAAGGCACATACCTGTATGCTCTGCCACCTGGGTAGAACTGGGTAACCTCGAGTTCATGCAATCCACTTATCTGCTTATATCACATGATAAATGTATCTGCTATTACTAATAACAGTAAGAGACAATAAGGAACAGGAATCATATCAAGAAATTAATCAAGCTGTGGAACTTCTTAAAGACAATATGACCTAGTTTAATTTATGTAGTTGATTTTTTCAGAAATTCACAAATATTAAAAATTATCTATAAAATATGTATAATTCCTCATGGTTTAAAAGTTAAATTCTAAATTTCTAATAAATTAAATATAAATAATTGAGCTATCTCAGGGGAGAGGAAAGCAGAATTTTTCTTTTTTAAATAAAGATAGTTATGCTAAATTTTGAGAAGAGGCAATAGTAACTGACCATGGAAAATGCACAGCAATTCGGAAAAGTAGTGTTAAAACCTGTAAATGTCACAGAAAAACCAAAAAAATTGAAGGAATAAAACACTGAAGCTATAAAAAGGAAACTAGATGCTGCACTGCAAATATCAGTGATACATTCACACAAAAACACCATAAACTCAAATGGCTCAAGGACATAGATGAACTCATACATCTGCGCCTTTTAGGGGTCCTGCCTCCGGGAACTAGAGCAATTTTGTCTCCCTGGGAAACATCTGGCAATGTCTGGAGGCATTTTTGGTTGTCACGACTAGACGGTGCTACTGGCATTAAGCGGGTAGAAGTTAGGGATGCTGCTCAGTATTTCTACAATATACACTACACCCCATAGCCTGAGGACACATTATCCAGTTTGAAATGTTAACAGAGCTGAGGTCATCAGGAAATCCTACTCTATTAGGATTACATTCAACCCTAAGCAACAGAAAAGTCCTAGTGACCCTACTGCTGCTGTGACCCAAATAAGGTTGGAGGTTAGTTTCTCTCTCACAACTAGTAACATAGGGGTTGTCAGGCCAGAATTTGTGTGTGGCTCAACTTGTGTTGTCATTGAGAAGCCAGCCCCCACCAGAGGGGGTCTTAGAAGATGCACATTTTAGCTGGGGATATGGGCTTCCCAGGTGGTGCTAGTGATAAAGATTCCATCTGCCAATGCAGGAGATGCAACAGCCATGGGTTTGATCCCTGTGTGGGGAAGATCCCCTGGAGTAGGAAAGGGAAACCCACTCCAGTATTTTTGCCTGGAAAATCTTATGGACAGAGGATCCTGACAAGCTGCAGTTCATAGGGTCACAAAGAATCAGACATGACTGAAGTGACTTAGCACGCACATGCACACCTCACCACCCAAACGCAAACTGAGCTTATTAGTGAGAAAGAAAGGTCATAATGGATATTGAATAGGCAAATGGCAGGCTGGCCACAGACACACTTTTCCTCTTCCATGATACCTCTAACTCCAGCTTGCCTGAATGCTCAGCAAAACTATCCAGTCACTTTCCACCAAAATTAAGTGTAACCTTTTTTGTTATTCCCAGGCATCACTGATCCCTCTGAGGTAGAAGTTTTGGTCTCTAGAGACCAGGTGAATTGCAGGACCAGTGGGACACTAAAGGGAGAGAAATGGAGCTTTCTCCATAGGATGAGCACCAGTGGGTTGGACATGTGTCTTTGCAGACAAATATAAAGGTTATAGTAAGAAGCCATGGGTATCTAAGAGCAGGGTAAATAGATGCCAAAGGGAACAAGTACATTAGCGGGTTTTTAATTGGACAAAAGTCAATGACTTAAAGTAAATTCAATAGCAAATTCAAAAATACAGTGTGAGAATTTTATACAGGGTTTCAGACGACCAATACATAAACAACAGTAGGTGGGAAAGAGAACATAAAAGGTAAATTCAAATAGTTTGCTTATTATTATTATTATTATACTAATAATGATAAAGATAATAAAAATCATAATCATAAAGCAAAGTCTTTGAGTCAATCTCCAGTTCACTGGAGTCTACCTGAGGTCTTGGAGCAAAGGATTCATCTCAGATCTCATCTGAGCTTGGGACCAGAGAGGGAGGGAGGGTTAGTAATCAGTATAATCTTCTATAGGTGTGGAAAGATAAACAGCATCAAATGAGACCTATATTTTTCTAACCACGCCCTTGTCCATAAGTCCAGATATGTAGGTTGACCACAGAGACATTTGTCCTGAGGAGAGGAGAGTGTGAGTGGAGGTTAGGTACAAGCCAACTGAACAGTGGCCTGTTTATGACAGAATATTGACTCTCCGAACATTTGCCAGAAGTTCCTAAGACTCAGGTTTTCCTGCCAGTCCAGAGAAAACTGGTGAGATCTATTTCAAATTTTCTTTATATCATCCTTGCTCTGTGCATTAGTACATTTATCAATGGCCTCCAGGGCAGCTGCCAGTTCCAAAGGACCTCATAATACTAAAGTGTCTCATTATGCTAATCTAATGAACTAGTCCTCTAAATTAGAAGACAATTTGAAAATGCAATCTTAGTAGTCACAAAAAACTTCTGCTAAGCAATTCTTAAAAAAAACTGCTTAGTAGAGGATTGGTCAGGATTTATCTAAATATATCTCCAAACAACCCAGATTGTTTCCTCAATAATTTGGTACTCTTTTATTCCCTTTTCTATTTCTGTTCAGATTTTCCTTGAGATGGTTCTTGTAGCTCTCAGAAAACCCAATATGAACTAAAAGATTTATACTATTTTTAAGCACTTTGACTCTCCCTGAGAATTGTACTCTGTTGGTAAGGAAAGCTACCTAATTTAGTGTTCTTAAGAGACAACTCAAACACAAAGGGAGTTCAGTTAATTCTTAGTAATCAATTTCTGTGGTATTTGTACAGAAATGATCAAAATGGCATGGCTGTACTATTGCACATGCATTATGTGAGATTAGAGTGATATATTTTAACCTATTTTCAAACATACTCAGAGTGTACTTACCAGTATGTTTGATATAATAGAGCATGTGCCTTGAAAGCAGCTGAGTGGGGAAAAAAGAGAGATTTGTACATAATGACCATAAGTGTATCTTCAAACTGTTTTTCAATTGCAGGGGGCATATAGGATGTACTTGAAAGGTCACTGATTAGTTCACTTCCATGTCAGTAAATCAGTGATTGGAAACAGATGGAGGAAAATAATGGGCAACAGAGTTTTACCAACATAATAAAATAAAGCAGAGAAAACAAGGTCTATAGATTATTTTCTTCAGCAGGATCCTTTCAAATCTGACAGCATGGCACCTTAACAGAAGGCAGTACACGTTTCACTGGTCTCTAAACAGACTTGATTTCTAGATTGGATGTTTATTCTATATTAACGTGTAGATTGAGCTGGCAAAATTTGGTACCAAATCATATTCAATAAACAGTATAGGAAAGGATATTATGCTGAAGATAATGGAAATATTCTGTTGCTCTACATATATTTTTAAAATAAACATCTACTGTTTTGGTGTAACACAATGTCAACAAACAGTTTGATTACCCTAGCATTAACCAGTCAAGGAATTGGGAAGTGCAGCCCATAGATATACCATTTATGATTGCCTTCATAGCTGATTTTAAATAAGGATATGTCTATGCCCCATTACTCCTACTCTTCTCCTCTTTTTCCATCCTGTACCCAACTGACATGGGTCTAGGATTTTCAGTTTTATCACTTGGTAGACGCAGGTGGTTACCTACCCCAAATAACTATTTTATCTTGCTAAGGAAACCCTTGATTTTTTTTCAAGTGTCAGTCAGCCACATGTTTCAGGGGAACCTGGATTTAACATCCACGCCCACCCACATCCTCACCCCAGAGGAAGAATATTGATTAATCCAAGCCAATTATGGATAATTTCACTCTCCTTCAGTAGGGTTGGTTTAGGAGTGGGCAAGTGCTACAGTTTTGGTCAGTGAAATATAAGGTGAAGCATGTGGAGGCGCCTGAGAATATCCCCCTCACTTTTAAAAAGTTCACAAGAGAGTGATCTGTCCTTATCTTTTTCAGAAACCGATGACTGCAAGAATAGTAGCAGCCATCCTGGTGCCACAAGAACAGCTAGCCTGTAAGAAAAAGCCAACACATTGAGATGCAAAGCACTATTATGTATAGTTGTATTTCATTCATTTTGTTATAGTATTTTATTGCAGAAACATACTGTTTGTTTATACGTTATACTTGTTATTTAGTTGCTATACTATTGATGGACATTTAGGTTATACACAGTTTGGGGTTATGATAAACAATGCTGCTATGAAGATTCTTATACATTTCTCTGATATACATGTTCAAGCTTTTCTGTGAGATATGTGTCTAAGAAAGGAATTGCTAAATCAAAGCATATGCAAAGGATATGCACAGTTTCCATTTTAGAATTCCGACAAATAATTTTCAAAAGTATTTGTGCTGTACCAATTTACACTCTTAACAATGTAAGGTTTCAAGTTTTGCCATATTCCTGCCAATACTTGGTATTGGCAGTCTCTAATTTTAATTTCTCTGATGGGTGTATAGCAATATGGTTTAATTTAATTTTCCTTATTAATAATAAAGTTGAGACTTTTTCAAATAATTATTGACCATTTGGATACCCTGTTAATGAAGCATCTGTTCAAATTTCTTTGAACATTTTTCCACTAAGTTGTCTGTCTACTTATTGAGGTATAGGATTCTTTCTATAGTCTGGATATAAGCTTTTTATCAGTTATATATGTTACACATATATTCTTGCTCTCAGTGGCTTGATTTTTTACTCTCAATCATGTGATTGAGAAGTTCTTAATTTTAATGTAGTCAAAATTATCAATCTATTTTTTATGGTTAGTGATTTGAGGACTCTGGGAAACATTTGCCTCTCCAATATCATGAAGCCACTCTATGTTATTTTATAGATGTTTTATTACTTAGTCATTTGTTCCTTTAATTTTGTGAGAGTGCGTGTGTGGTGTGAAAAATTTCTTTCATATGGATATTTAAATGGCCCAGCCACCAATTATTGAAAAGACCATTCTATTGACTGCTATAACACTATCTTCATCAATCAAGTTTCTAGATTTGTTACACACATGTAGGTTTTTTTTTGCTTTTTCCAGGCTTCTGTGTTTCATTTCAGAAATTTTCTTCTGACTTATGTTTCATTTTAATAATTTTCTCTTCACTTCTATACAATCTTCTGTTAAACCCATTTACTGAGTTTCCCAATTTAGTTATTGTGTTTTTACCTCTAGAATTTCTATTTGGTTCTTTTTAAAATCTACTATGGCATTTAAAAAATTCCCAGATCTCCAGTTTGGCTTTCCTTAAACATTATAAGTACATTATTTTTAAACTTTGCTTTTGAATATTCTAATATCTAGAATTTCAGTAAGTGTGTTTTCATTATCTGTTGTTTGTGCTGGTTTTTATTTTATTTTGTTTTGTTTTCTCATGAGTCTGGTTTTCTCTGATTGTTTTCAGACATTCAGTTTGGAAAACTGAAAAAGTATCTGAAGCCTGGATAGTTTTATCTTCTCTTAGTGAAGATTTTCATTCTCTTCTGTCAATTTTCAGTAGCCATTGACAAACCATCAACTTGATCCCTCTCAGGAATTAATATACCCAAAGGTAGACTACAATCCATGTGAGCACTTGTTTACTTCCACTTCGCCCTTACTCCTAGGATACAGACCCTCAGTCTCAGTTCAAGGGTTGCAGGATGGGAGGACAGTGGTATCAGAGCTGAACTCTCTCACTTGTTCTCCTGGTACCATGAGTTTTTCAAAGGCATTGCTCAACCTCTCAGACATCTCTTCTGAATCAGCACAAGTCAGCAGGATTGAAACACCCCAAATGCTAGGTTTACTTCCCCAGATTTCTGTCTTTCCCTTGATGTTAGCCCTGTTTCTTCATTGTCTTTTTTTTTTTTTTTTTTTTTTAGCTAATGCTTTCAAGCAGACTTAAATTTTTTTCCAGCTTTTCTAGTTGTTCTAAGTGGGAGATTAAGTCCCACTTATCTAGTATATCATGACTGGAACTCTAACAGATGATCTCTGTCAGCACTGAAATAGGCCATAATATCCCATCTTAAAAAAGAAACTCTGATCTCCTTTAGTAATCCTTTTCTATTGCCTATCTTTCTGCTCATCTTTATGTGAAAATTCTTTAAAGGAGTTTGCATTTTGATGCTTCCAATTGCTCATTTCCCATTTGTTTTTGAACCCACACAAATCATGGTTTTGTCTCCAGTACTCTACCAAGCCTCTCTGATCAAGGTCCTAATGATTTCTATGTTGCCAAGTCAGATGATACATTCTTAATACTCATCTTAATCTCTCTAGAGAATTCAACACATTTTCTTCACTTGGATTATAGTGGAAATCATACTCTCATTGTTTTCATCCCAAATATCTGGCTATTTCTTCTGAATGCCCCTTGTTAAATCATTCTCTTCTTCCTAAACTCTGAATGTTAGACTACATTAGAGCTCAATCCTTGAACTTCTTTATCTGCACTCACTCCCTAGGTCATCTCATCTTGTCCTGTGGCTTTAATTCCAATGACTCAATAATCACTCCTACTTTTATATCTCTAGCCTGGATTTTCCCCCTCAATTTCCTCCTTGATATCTCCATCTGTATGGCAAGCAGGTATTTCAAACTTAACATATCCAAACCAGAATTACTGCTTTCCACCAGCTTTCCCCATCCTAATATTCCCTAGCATTCCTCACCTCAATAAATATCACAACTGTTCAATTAAGTTTTTCAAGCCCCCAAACTTGGTGTCTTCCTCAACAATAAATGTATTCTGAATCAATCACCTCTTGCCACCTCCATAGGTGCCTGCCACCCTGATTGATGTGTATCAATTAAGAATGGCTGAAGTTGAAAGTCATGGAACACTCAACTGCAGTAGCTTAAGTCACGGATCAGCAAAGTATGCCCCTCTCCCGCCCCCCAGGACAAATCTTGCCTACCATCTAAATTTTGATAAAGTTTCATTGGAGTGAAATCATTGTCATTCTTTTACATACTGTCCATGTCTACAATAGGACTGAGTAGTTGAGACTGAAACTATCTAGATCACCAAGCCTAAAATATTTACTATTTGACCCTGTACAGAAAGTTTGCTGAACACTGTCCTTAGAGGCTCATTATTAGGTTCGTGTCTAGAGTATCCAGAGGTATGCAGTCCAGGGTTGGCTCAGTGGTCTAATGATGTCACAGAGGACACAGGCTCTTTCTCGTCTTCTGCTCTTTCATTCTCGTCTTGTTGCCTCATGGTCACAGACTGACTACTGCACTTCTACGCACCATGTCCACATTCCAGGCAGGAAGAAGCGGACAACATAAAGCGAACAGGACAGGAAAACCATGTCAGCCAAATCAATTGCCCTTCTTGCCAAGAAAACAGATTTTTCCCTGAAGTTTTCTTAGCAGACTACCATTTCTTTCTCATTGGTCGGAACAACTGAGAGCCGCAAGGGCTTCTAGGACATCAAACATTTGGCTTTTCATCTCTTCTGGTAGAAAAAGGAAAGGGAGACGAGATTGAGAATTGGTTCTGGCTGAGCCAATGTGAGGCGTGTGTCATATGAAACTACTGTTGTTTTTCTCCTGAACTACCTACAAGTTCTCTGTGCTCATACTCCTACCCCTTATAGTCTATTAATCACACTAAAACCAGGCTGATCTTTTTTCAAAAGTAAATCACATCTTATCGCCTCTTTGCTCAAAATCTTCCAATGGTTCCTGTCACATTTAAATGAAAGCCAAAACCTTGGAGACTGGTCCCTGGAACTCTCCAATCTTCTTCTTTATTCTCACTCCCTGATCCAGTCTTACCCAGCCACACTGGCCTCCCTGATGTTTGTTAAATGCCAAGCACAGTCCTGCCTTGGGGCCTCGGCTTGGCACTCCTATTCCCAAGTCTTCATATGGCTTTACTCCCTCATTTTATTCTGGCCTCTGATCAAATGTCACCTCCTCAGAGAGGGCTTCCCTGCTATCTAAAATAATGCTCACACAATGTTCCTCTCCTCACCTGCTTGATTGTTGTTCTTGGTACTTGGTAGTGCCTAATGCTATTATTCATGTCATTGCTTAGTGACAGGCCTAATATAAAACAAAAGCTGTTTGTTTCATTCCTGTATTCCTAGACCTTAGAAGTGGATCTTAGCACAGATAGGGTTATTTATTGTTGAATGAATGAGTAGGTTTCTATCATTATCAGTTTTGCCTGTTCCAAAACCTAGTTCCTATTGGTTTCCTAAGGAAACAGTATGATCTGAGAGTCTGGGAGGGGGTTGCTCCCTAAGGCAATTCTAGTCCTTGTCAATTCTGTGTCCTTGGGGAAAGTCAGCAAAAGGACCCCTATCCACCCAAAGGTAACGCAAGGTATTCCTTACTGTTCTATATATACCACCTATGCCTAAGAAATTGGTTTCCCTTTTCTCTCTCTTTCACTCTCTCAAGGCTTGTCTCTTTCACAAAGATTTATTACATGCAGTGGGAGTAAAGTAATGAATCTTTGCTCTTTTAAAGAAGCTTGCATTCACCCTTCAATATAAACAACCAGAGCCATGATAGACTATAAGCACTCATCCTTTCACAAAAGTTGAGCTTTTGTTGGTGCATTGTGTCTCAGCCTAGTCTGCAGTCCCTCTCGGTTCTCATGACCTATGTGCTAGCTGCTCCTGGATCCTCTGACGTACATCTACACTACCATGCTGTGATTCTGAGAAAGGGAATGCAGTGAGTCAATGCTGTAAGACCTCTGGAGGAAACCAGAAGGGGAGAGATCTCAGGGGTCTGTATCTGACCACCACTGGCCCTGAGGAGGGCAGGCAGAGCCAGGAATGGGACACAGCAGATCCAACCCTGTGAGAACAGCACAGAGTGGGCAAAGCCTGAACCCTGTAGGAACACTAAGGTCCAGACCACTGGAAGAGGAAGAGGGAACCACTCAGTTGGGGAAATTAGGGCCACTGCCCTGTGGCAACCATCTGAAAAGTGATGCTACTTTGAGTGACCAATTAGAACTGACTCAAATCTAAAGGTCAAGTGGAAAATTCTCCACTTCTCTGGCTCATACTACTGATGGTTGATGGATGGATTAGGGGTGGTGTCTCCTCAGAGGGCGATTACCCTCAGCAACTAGCCAGAACATTTCCTTCTTTTCATACTGTAAACATGGGTCAAATTATTTGTTATCATGTAATATGTCATGAAATGACTTTTGTACCACCATAATGGAGGACATAGGAGCCTGGCATGCTGCAGTCCATGGGGTCGCAAAGAAACAAGACATGACTTA
This sequence comes from Ovis canadensis, assembly GCF_042477335.2. Lineage (NCBI taxonomy): Eukaryota > Metazoa > Chordata > Mammalia > Artiodactyla > Bovidae > Ovis > Ovis canadensis. The sequence continues at coordinate 86,597,543 of NC_091248.1, forward strand.
GTGACTGAACAACAGCAACAACAATGGAGGCAGATATCAACAAGGCTCATAAGATTTGTCATGTTAGGGTTGATTTAAAAACCTCCAAATCGTCTATTTGTACTCAGTTTCAGTTCAGTCGCTCAGTTGTGTCCAACTCTTTGCAACCCCATGAATCGCGGTACACCAGGCCTCCCTGTCCATCACCAACTCCTGGAGTTTACACAAACTCATGTCCATCGATGCCCTCCAGCCATCTCATCCTCTGTCGTCCCTTCTCCTCTGCCCCCAATCCCTCCCAGCATCAGGGTCTTTTCCAATGAGTCAGCTCTTCGCATGAGGTGGTCAAAGTACTGGAGTTTCAGCTTCAACATCAGTTCTTCCAATGAACACCCAGGACTGATCTCCTATAGGATGGACTGGCTGGATCTCCTTGCAGTCCAAGGGACTCTCAACAGTCTTCTCCAAAACCACAGTTCAAAAGCAGTTCAATTCTTCGGTGCTCAGCTTCCAATTCTCACATCCATACATGACCACTGGAAAAACCATAGCCTTGACTAGACAGACCTTTGTTGGCAAAGTAATATTTCTGCTTTTTAATATGCTATCTAGGTTGGTTATAACTTTCCATCCAAGGAGTAAGCGTCTTTTTATACCTTAGCACATATCAAGGCACAAATATTCACAATATACTCTATACTCTATTTAAAACACACATTCAGTGAGCCACTGTTTTAATCATATCTTTCCCCCTTCCTTTATTAAATATTTACCAATCACTGTTTCCAATAATTTCTGAGAATCTACAGTGAGGTCTAATGCTATACACTGCTGAGTTTAAGATCATCCTTGAAAACATTGCTTTTCCCATAACAAGAAGTACATTCATTTAAAATAAAAAAATATATAATATTCTTTGCCACAGAAGTTGTACATAGTCACACAAGAATATATCCTCCTTGGTTTAAGCCTGCCTTGTAGTAAATCGTTTTTCTGTATTAACAGGTATTTGTCAGCCATTGTATTGCCATTTCCAAGTTAAAATTAATATTTGTGTGCCAGTGAAATTTATTATCCTGGTGATATTTTCCAATATGTGACTAGCAAGCAGATTCTAAGCATACTGAGGGCAGGCATCTTGTATTATCTACCTGCAAAGCGCTAAGAGAATCAGTTCATGGGATTTTTAAAGTTGAAAAGAACCCTGAAGTCATGACACCTCCTTCCACAGATGATTAACGAATGTGTTGAATGAATGGTCAAATCAGTACTCTCTCATCTTTATACCCAGTTCTCTGGCATTTAATACACCATTGCCTTTGAGTTTGACACAGAGGGGTAGTTTTTCAAAGTTTGAATGGATATAGATGTGACATTAAAAATATTATATCAAACTTTTGGGGGGCAGGGTGTGGGAATCCATAGCTTAATGTATCTGAATTCTCATTTAGGAGATTTACTCAAAAATCACCCAGCAATGATCTACTCTTCTGTGAACATTCAATACTTCTCTGGGTGATAAAATTACTTCTAGTAGTTAAAATAACCAAAAAATCAGTCAACAGAGGTTTAGCTTACTTATATTTAAGTTGTCAAGGACTTAAATTTCTAAAATGTAAATTAGAAAAGCAAAGTTCTTTGTGTGTATATGTGTTTATATAACTCTCTCTATATATATTTTTTTATATCTTCAAATTAGAGTTATCTCACAGTTCAGAAGAAGGAGCATAATACATTTTGGGAATGGAGAATGAATTTACCCTCAAAATCCTTGGATATGCACAGAGGTCTGAGAAAGGGAGCATAAACTTTGCCTAGTCAGTATTTGGGCTTGAGAAGATTTTCACATTTTTAATTTAATGCCAACATAAATGATTATCAGTAAGGCTAAACCTTTTGAAAGAGAAAGATGTAATGGAAAGTACACTTCAAGGAGTACATCATCCTTGTTACAGGCAAAAGCCAGCACTTGGAATATACTAGCAGAGTCTATATCACATCTGAAGATATCTGGGTTCTAAGTTCCAAACTGTGAGACTTTCATAACACAGGGCTTCTATTTTTGGAGAAGTGAGAGGAACTAGCTACAACTTTTGATTCTAATGGGAGGTAGAGGAAGACAAGCACTTCAAATGTATCTTTCATCAAACTCAAACAGGTTATCTTCTCTGATAACTTGGCTGACAAATACAGCTGTTTGGATGCTGAAAATTCAAATAGCTCAAATCCAAAGTAAACCATGCTCATTTTGTTTGGCTCTGAAATGTGCTTTTAAAGTGTTCTTTTTCCAAATTCCAAACACATCCTGTACTCCTTCTTCCTTGTAAATCAGTCTCCATTACAACTCCCCTCCTATACACAGGACTGCAGGCCCACGCAAGACTCTTTTTTACTTTCACTCAAAGCCAGAACTTGTAAACAAGTTTTGTACACCCTGCTTTGTAATCCTTTCCTCATTTTACACAACCGTCAAAAGCAACAGAGGCCAATGTAGTGGGAGGCAACTGGGGTAGGTGTACTGATAAAAGACGTCAGTGTCCTAGTTCTAACCGTGACACCCCTTTTCAATACATAAACTTCTCATCACACTGAAACGTTCATTATGCCATTCAGCAGTAGAGGTCTAGTGTGACAATTTACTGTAAAGCGCCTCTGTGATTATAAAGAGGAAATCAGTCACTTATTCTGCCGGGATTGTTCATAAGACTGACAGACATGCTCAGTAAAGAGCGGAGAGCTTGCACCTGGTCAGGAAACTGCAAGATGAGACAACAGTTCTTCTGTTGCTAATAATTATGCATTGGATTTAATCACCAACTTCATGCCTAGCAAAATGGAAGCCAAAGACTGGGGAAATGATGAAGCAATAGGTATTTAAATCATGGCACATTTTTCGTTCAATTAGTATGGTGATGAGGCGCTCCGTTTGTTAGGGGTTCTAGCTGATGCAGACGGTATTTTAAATTAAGGTTAGTTGAAATGATGGCAGCAGAGTTTGAGGAGTGACACGCTACAATGAATATGTCAGTTCTCTATAGGCTGGAGATAGACTTTTGATGGCTTGAATCATAGCTCAGAAAGCTGAGACCGAATAAGAGAAAGTAATTTACTGCCTAACTCATGCTTTTAATAGTTTCTCTTCATTTTAGTTAAAGCAAGAAGTGAGGTTAGGAAGACAGACAGCCTGGAGGAAGAAAATGGATGACTCTAGTCTGTAAATTCCATTTGCATACCATTAATCAATTTAGGCAGCTGGATGGTCTGGGTCTATTACTTAGAATACTGTGTTAACCCAGCCCAGTTTATACTTGTCTAATTGCTCCATTGTACAGAAAATCACCAGGAAATGGTAACATTGCTACTCTGGCTTTGAAGCTGGCAACTCCAGACAATTTTTTTCCATAAAATTTCACAGTGACACTCAATCACATCTCTCCTTGGGAGGCTGTTTTTTGATGTCATATATTTAGTTAAAATTGCTCATGAAACGCTCTTCTGCTTTTCGCATTTCTTTGCCATCATTTGCAAAACCTCATCCATTCTACAAATCACTGATATTCATTAATTTGTATAAATGACACATAAAATAACAGCAAGGAGGTCTCCTAATTTGACACCCACCCTCTCATTAATATAAATGGTGGAATAGGCTTTTCCCAACAAGTCAGAAAAGAATTTGAGTGGCAGGTTCTATCTTGATGCCCATGTTTATTGCCACAAAATGGGAATGGAAATAAGTTTAATTAATAGAACAACTGGGAGCCAGCTATTCAGCCTATCATCTCAAGGCAGAAGATAAATAAGAAAACAAAAATAACTCTTGCTGGATGATGATAAAAGGGCCAACTACAGTTACCTTTTAGTTAACCACTCACCTGTGATGCACTCTGGAATTTTCTGGGGCAAAGTTTTAATTGCAAGCTGTGTTCTCCCTAGCCTAGTGGGCATACTGGCACTTCCTTCTATGATGAATATATTGGTGTGGGCTCTGAGAACACTGAAAAGTATTTGAGTATTGGCCCAAGCACTTGGTGGTTGTATGTTATATGTCTCTCTTCTCATTCCTAAAGGATGTACAAAGAGCACAGGCTATGCAAGGATCTGGCCTACAGAAGACAAAGGTTCTGACATGAACTATCCATGTGATCCTGGGCAAACCTCTTGGGGCTTCAGTTTTTTACGGGTAAAAAGCTAAAAGTAAACCTCTAAAGTTCCTTTGAATTCCAAACACTGCATGATTTTATCCCTTTTTTAAGTTAATGTGTATTAAATTTATTAAGAGCCAGATACTGTGCTACGCAGCTCACAGGCATTCTCTCACTTGCTCCTTCCAAGAGGCTTCAGAAGTAGGTCCTACTACTCACCGCATTTACAGATGAGGACACTGAGGGCTAGAGAAGTAAAGCTGACACTTAAGAAATATACCTTGGACTCTCATACCCCAACACATGTCTGCCAGGTGCCTCAGAATAACTGGTCAAAAAGTACTGGGTTTTTTTCCTTCTTCCTTCCTTTCTCTTCCTTTTACAATTTTTGCAACAATATTATTTTTTTTATGAAAATATTTGCTTGCTATTTAAAAATCAATCAATATAGAAAAGCACAAATAATAAAATCATCTTCACTACTCAGGAAAGAAAGTTAATATCGGATGAAAAGGATTTCAAATGCCTCTCAACAAACATACACATCTAGCTGGAGTTGGATGACACATAGGCAGAAGACAGAAAAAAGTGTGCGATTATTTCTATAAGTAAATGTATTAAATTATATTTTACTTGATTCTAATCATGAAAAAAATGAAACTAAAGAAACTATAGGTCTTTAGAGACTCTCTAGGGTTAAGAAAATAAGATTACAAAAAGACATTAAAAGATTGGAGTCTTATCTACATATATTTAGCTTTATATTTCAATTTCAGACAATATTAGCTAATTCTTGCTATGAAAGGTAAGTAGAACTTATCCCCACCTCCTAATTTTCATTTATTATTATCAGTTTATTTTTTTAATCCATTAAAATTTTTAACATTTACATTCTATTCTATATTCAAAATTTTCAAGATTGGGGAATAACTCCATGACTCCAAGATTTTATAGTTTTGGTTCTAAGTTTAAATGAATTTTTTGTTCACTTGCCTTTATTCCATGTAGTTTCTCCATTGCTAAGTACTTCTGTTTTGATTCACATATTGGTTATGCTTACGTGCATAAAAGGTGGGAGAAGAACCAGAACAACCTCCAATCATGGCACCAGGTGGGTGAAGATGAAGGCCATGTCCTTGGGCAAACAGCACTATCAAACAGCAGCAAAGACCCAAACACAAGCCAGACCAGAGTCCAGCACACACCATCTTCCACCTCAGTACTCACGCATTCCTAATGTCTGTACTCTACTCCCTTTTTCACTTCCATTTACCTTCCAAGCTATCTCCAGTTACCTTCCCAAACACAAATCTGAGCTGGCTATTCCCTGATGTTAAACCCACAGCATAATGTACAATTTCCTTTGTACAGCAGACAATTTTCTTCCCAACCTCACCTCAATATTCTCTTGGGTTTCCTCCAGTTAGTCTTAAGCACAGGTGGCCAGATTTGCTCACCAACTCTTGCAGAGCTGTGAGTTCTTTTCTGGTCTCCAAGCCTTTAGATATGCTGCTGCTTCTTCCCAGATTTTCCTCTCTCCCCAGAAAATCCTTGCAGCAGCCTTGCAGCTCACATCAACCCTTACCTCTGCAAAGCCTTCTTACTCTTCCAAGCAGTGTTGCAGACTTCTGCACCCATGTGCACTATTCAGTCACCATACACACATTTTTACACATCTCACTTCAAGCCTTAGATAATATTTGTATCTTCCTCAATCCCATTCTCATTCCTAACACCTATCACAATTCGTGACACACATTAGGACTTCCATAAATGCTTATTGAATGCAGAAGTACATTTTCTCCTCATTTATGTCCCTGGTTTCTGGAAGAATACAGAGTCTGCAAGTTTCAATGCTCATCTTTACAGTGAGAAGCATGATGTGTTGGAGTTCTTAGCAATAATCCTTCTTGGAAAACTGTGACTTCTTCAGAGAGAGATATTTCAAATTCCAAATCCATTCCCTATAGCAAATGTCTTAACATGCCATTTGTGAACCTGGAATAAATGGATTAAATCTGATTTTCTGGCATAAGTTTCACCATGTGAAACAGACTTCCTGATTCTCCCATTTGTTCTCATGACAGCTCTAGCAGAAAGCAGACTTATGCCTTTGGGCTTGCTATGTGTTTCCATCTTTGTCTGCAAGACTATGCTTACCCAATACAATGCACGGCAGTGACTTAAAACACTTGAGAGGCTTCAGAACTTTCTACTTTTCCCTTGCTCTGAAAGGTGCTTTTTGTTAAGTATATCATAAAATTAAAAGATCTGAACACACTCAGCAATGAGGTACATGACATACCATGCCATTGTACTGATGGTTTCCAGGAATTTCATTGTCTTTACCTTTCATGGATTACTGTTTTGTCATATTACCAGCCTTGGGTTCACTCAAGGATCACCTTGAAGTGATTCTTCAAGGCATGAAGTCAGAAATTCCTATTAAAATCTTGTGCAGCTTGACTGGTAGATGTGGCAGGGCTGAAAGAGGATACTCCTAAAAGGCTTAAGTGCTCTACAATTAAAACAATTACAAAGAGCAGTTCATGCAGTGGCCAGGAGAATTCCTAGAGTGTGGACTCTGGCTGCTCTTCACCTGTGGAGGATGTGGGCAGTATTGCAAACTGTAAATTCTTAGTGTTGAAAGAGCAGAGCCTCTTGAAAACATGTTTATTCATTTGCTCTCTAGTATCTTCTAGGCTTGTGTTAAGCTCCAGAGCAAGGACTGTCAAGTCAGAATAAGCCTTCAAAGAACTAGATAATGAACAATCAAAATTCAGAGGGATAATTTCTATAGGACATCTCGTATTAGCTTTCTATACAAAGAGAGAGAAAATGATACCTTTAAATAAGTTATTATTATAGTCCACTCTCCCCAAACCAATAGGCTCATTCCTAAAGGCATCTTGTAGTTAACTGTTTGCAGTATTTTCATATTATTAACATCATAACTTACTCTGCCAATATCAAACTATTTGACAACAGAAGACAGAACTTACTCTGGATTAGCTCCACAGACAACAAACGTAAAGGCCAGTGTGACAACCAAATTGCTGACCACAACACACTCATAAATTAGCATACTTTGGATATAGTCACACTAGCTTTTTAGCTGATAAAAGGACAGTTCCGTATAGAAAAAAGCACAGATGTTACAGAAAGACTTGGATTCAAACTCCAATATATAACCTTGGGAGAGGTCATTATAAGATCTCAAGTTCCTCATATGTAAAAGAAGCATATGAATAATAGCTACCTCTTTAGGTCATTGTGAGTATTCAGTGAGGAAGTTTATGCAAAGTACATAGCCTGGAGTCTGGCAAATCATAAGCACCCAACAAATGGAATGTCTGATTACTGTCTTAAGAAGGAGCAGGAAATACACAGGGAAAAACATAGAAAATTCAGGATAAATAGAAAGCATAAAGTAAAAGAGTAGGAAAAAAAATTCCAAATATATCATTCATTAACCAAAGTGGAAGTGAGCTGTCAAGATGAAAGAATAGGGGCCAAATTTATCCTCTCATCTGAAACAACCAAAATATTGTATGAAATAAAAGAAACAGTGGTTTTTAAGACAGTGGCTAGCTGGGAATTAAAGAGAATAATGCTTGAGAGATGAGAAACAAATGAGATAAGCCATATGATTTTCCCAGCTTACTGCCTTCAAAGTTCCCAGGCAGGGTCACAGAAAGAAATACAGGCAGAGCCCAAAAGACCCCCTGAATTTATGAAGAGTTGGGAGACAGGGTAAATAAAGGCAGCTAGAGTTTGCAGGACAGAGTACCACAGAGGAAACAGCTACATAGGGATCCTCTTGAGTATTCAGTAGAACATGGATCTATGTATACAAACCAGCAAACTACCCTAAAGAGCCAACATGTAAGCTTGTACTCAGTAAGAATATCTTTTAAAACTGAAGGCAACATAAAAATTTTTTCTGACATACAAAGTCTTAAAGAATTCATCACCAGCAGACTTGCACTATAAGAAATGTTAAAGAAAGTCTGTTAGACAGAAGGAAAATACTACATGGAAATATGTATCCACACACAAAAAATTTTCAATTTGTGGGTTAATATGTACTTTTTCCTATTTAAAATTCTTTAAAGGCAATTTATTATTAAAAGAAAACTGATTACAATATATTATGGAGTTTATGTTATGTGTAAAACTAAATACATAACAACAGCACAAAAACCAAAGAGAAAGAAACTAGTACACTACTGCAAAGTTCTTATACTTTACATGAAGTATTATATCATTTGAATGTTGACTGAGATAAGTTAATGATGCATAGCATGAACCTTTATAGCTAATAAGACAACAAAGGAGATAAAAGGGAATCATTAGTAAGTAATACTCAACCCCAAAAGAGTCAGATAGAGATGAAGGGGAAAAGGACAAATGGGACAAAGAGAAACAAATAGCAAGGTGATAGATTTAAACCTAAAATTATATTAATAACCACATTAAATGTAAATGATTGGAACACCCCAATTAAAAGACATAGGTTGTCAGATTGAATAACAAAGCAAGACTGTAGTGTAAGCTGTCACAAGAAGTGTGTCTAAATATAAAGACACAAATAGAGAACGATGAATATTGTATGATATTGCTTTTATGTGGAATCTAAAAAATACAACAAACTAGTGACTAAGACAAAAAAGAAGTAGACTCACAGATATAGAGAACAAACTGGTGGTTACCAGCGGGGAGAGAGCAGGGCAAAGGGCAATACAGGGATAGGGGATTGAAAGGTTCAAACTATTAGGTATAAAATAAGCTCTAAGCATGCATTGTATGACAGGAAATACAAGCTAGTATTTTATAATAACTCTAAAAAGAGTGTAACCTTTAAAAATTGTGAATCACTATGTCATTTCCCTATAACATACAATATTGTATATTAACTATATTTCAATTTTTAAAAAGATACATAGGTTAAAAGTAAAAGGATGGAAAAATGTGACACACTGATACTAACCAAAAGAAGTCTTGAGTGACTATTAATATCAGATGAAGGAGATTACAGAGCAAAGAATGATGGTCATCTCATCATCATAAAGATGTCAGTTCACTGGAGGACATAATTCTTAACATTTATGCACCTAATAATAGAACTTCAAAATGCATGCAGTGAAACTGATAAAACTACAATGAGAAACAGAAAGATTCACAATTATACTTAGAGATTTCAATAGTTAATTGACATTTATAGAACACTCCACCCCAAAACAACATAATACACATTCTTTTCCAGTATACAAGAACATTATAAAGATAGACCATAAAACTACTATCAATAAATTTGGAAGAATTAATGCCATTTAAGGTATGCCTGATGACCGAATGGAATTAAATTAGAATTTAACTGCAATAAATATAAATCAGTTAAAGTACAAACATTGTCATATTTGTAAGTGTGCTCACACACACAAACACACAAAAATGCTATGTCTGTTTTCAAATGACAAATCTAAAACGTAAAGGCTAAGAAAAGTTGAAAACCAAAATACTGAAAAGCATATTTCAGGCTAAAGATCAAGCTTTGGAAAAAACTTTCAGTTCACCAAAAAGACAGAACGGTTGTGAAACTTTATTCAAACAAAGAGAAAAGAGAGACATCTCAAAGAATTGATCACAAAAAAATCTACAAAACAAACAAAAAACCCTTCTGGAGTTAATAAGAAATCATAGCAAAGTTTTAGGATACAGGGTTAGTATATGAAAGTTAATTAGCATAGCATAGCATAGTAAAGTCGCCCAGTCATGTCCGACTCGTAGCAAACCCATGGACTGTAGCCTACCAGGCTCCTCCATCCATGGGATTTTCCAGTCAAGGGTACTGGAGTGGATTGCCATTTCCTTCTCCAGGGCATCTTCCCGACCCAGGGATCAAACCTGGGTCTCCCACATTGTAGGTAGACACTTTACCATCTGAGCCACAAGGGAAGACTGAAAGTCAATTGCTTTCCTATATATCAGCAATGAATAAATGAATAATTGGAATTTGAAATTAAAAACGCTATCATTTACATTAGTATCAAAAAATAAATATTTTTTGGATTAAAAAATATAACAGGAATGAATATAACAAAATATTCACAAGATCTATAGGAGGCAAATTACAAAACTTTGATGGAATCTCATTAAATGGAAAGATGTCCCATGTTCATGAACAGGAAGACTTGGTATTATTAAGAGGTCAGTTCTTCCCAAATTGACCTATAGATTCAGTGCAATCCTAGTCAGAATCTCAGAAAGTTATTTTGTAGATGTTTACAAGTTGATTCTAAAGTTTGCAAGTAAAGGCCCAGAATATTGAAGGAGAAAACAGAATTGGTGGACTGACATTACTTAACTTCAAGACTTACTATAAAGTTACAGTAATCAAGGCCATATGGGATTGGCAAAAAAAAAAAAAAAAAAAATAGACAAATACATCAATGGAACACAACAAAGAGCCTAGAAATAGACCCACATAAATACATTAAACTTATCTTTGACAAAGTAGGAAAGGCAATCTAATAGAGAAAGAATAGTCTTTTCAACAAATGATGCTGAAACAACCAGCCAGCCACATGCCAAAAAAAAGGAAAAGAAAAAAAAAAAAGGAAAGAAAATAGAATCTAGACACTGACTTTATACCTTTCATAAAAATTAACTCATAGTGGATCATAGACCTAAATGGAAATGCAAAGTTATCAAACTTGCAGAAGATAATGGAAGAGAAAATATAGGTGACCTTGGGTCTGGTGACTTTTTAGATATACCACCAAAAGCAGGGTTTATGGTGAAAGTTAAGTTGGAATACATTAAAATTTAAAATATTTGTGCTACAAAAAACACTGTTAAATAAAGAGATAAGCCACAGACTGGGAGAAACTATATCCAAAATACATATCTGATAAAGGGCTTTTCTCAAAACTATACAAAGAACTCTTAAAACTCAATAATAAGAAAACAAAAAACCCAATTTAAAATGGATAAAATATCTATACAGATAACTTACTAAAGACATACAGGTAGCAAATAAGCATGTGAAAAGATGCTCAAAATCATATGTCATTAGAGGACTGAAAATTTAAACAATGAGATACTACTACATTTACTAGAATGGCTGAAATTCAAAACACTGACAATGTTAAATACTGGCAAGGACATGAAGAAACAGGAACTTTCATTCATTGCTAGTAAGAATGCAAAGTGGGCACAGTCACTTTGCAAGACAGTTTGGCAGTTTCTTACAATTTTAAATGTGATCTTATCTTGTGATCTAGCAGAACTTATGGGAAAAGTTAAGTTGGACTACATTAAAATTTAGATGTTTACCCGAAAAGATTGAAAGCTTCTGTCTACACAAAAATTTGTACTCAAATGTTTATGGCAGTTTTTTTTTCAAACTTGCCAAAATCTGAAAGCAACCAAGATGTCCTTCAAAAGATAAATGGATAAACAAATGGTTGTATATCTAGACAATGGAGTATTATTTAGTGATAAAAAGAAATGAGCTATCAAGTCACAAAAAACATGAAGGAAAAAATGCACATTGCTGAGTAAAAGGAGTGAGTCTGAAAAGGCTACATACTGTATGCCTCCATTATAAAATTCTGGAAAGGGCAATACTATAGAGACAGGGAAAAAAAATGGGTGCTAAGCGTTTGGGGAGAAGGAATGAATAGGTATAACACAGGGGATTTTTAGGGCAGTGAAGCCACTATATATGATACTGTGATGGCAGATACATGACATTATACATTTGCCAAAACCTATAGAACCCATAGACAGAGTGAACCCTAAAGTAGACTGTGGACTTTAGTTAATTTGATGCATCAATATCAACTCATTAATTGTAAAAGGTGTACCACACTAGTGCAAGATAGTATTAATAATAATATGGGGATAAAATGCAAGATATTAATAATATGGGAACCTGTGAGCAAGGGAAAGAGGAAAAGAAGGTTCAACACAACTCTGTAAATTCTGCTCAATTTTCTATAAACCTAAAACTCTAAAAATGTCTAGTATTTTGGAAAAAAATATAGCTTCAATATTCAGAAATAAAAATTTCTACACATATAAAGATAAATTGATAAATCAATCAGGATAGTGAGAAATTCTAACATACCTCACAATAATTGATAAATTAGACAAAAATTTAGCAAGTATATTTGAGATTTGACCCATATATATAACTAATACTTGTTTTATGGGACATATTTCAAATCCTACATTCAATAGTAGAGGAATTCACTGAGACATTTACACAAATTTGCTTCATAGTAGTTCATAAAGCAAGTTTCAAGAAATTTCAAAGCATTGGCATCCATAGAATCACTTTAAGGTGGAAATCAGTTATCAAAATATATCTACAAATGCCAATGTGCTTGGAAATGTGAAAGCATATTTAGTGGGAGCAAACTAAAGCACCACTTAAAAGATAAATGTTTATGATAGAAGGCTGAAAATTAAAGACTATCTAACCTGCATGCTTAGTCGCTCAGTCATGTCTAACTTTTTGCAACCGCATGGACTGTAGCCTGCCAGGCCCCTCTGTCCATGGGATTTCCCAGGCAAGAATACTAGAGTGGGTTGCCATTTCCTTCTCCAGGGGATCTTACCAACCCAGGGATTGAACCTGCATCTCCTGCATTGGCAGGCAGATTCTTTACCACTGTGCCACCTGGGAAGCCCAGTATCCAATGTAGGAAATATTTTAAAAGGAAAAAAATTGTAGAAGAAAGGAAAAAGTAAAATAATAAAGATAAAGACAGAAGTTACTGAATTGGGAAATAAAACACATTAACATAGAGGAATGATAAAGTCAAGTCAGTACTTTTGGAAAGACTAATAGACAACCTTCAGAAAACACATATTAAGAAAAAAAGTGACAGAAGCAATAGAATAAATGGAGGAAGGATACAGATATTTAAGCTTATGAGAGAAAATTATAAACATCTTTTGCTAATAAAATTGAAAACATATGAAATGGACAAATCCCTAGAATATATCTTACTGAATTTGAACCAAAAAGAGAAAAGAATATCTGAAAAATCCTATGCCTATTAAAGTAATTAAATCAATAGTTAAAAATCTTCCTATAGCTATCAGGTAATGATTATCCCAGGGTTCAGGGAAACAGAGGATGGATGAGTGTTAGTACACAGAGGGCTTGGCAGATATTGCTAATATCCTATTTCTTAAGCTAGGGTTAAAATACGCATGTGGTATGATCCAGCAATCTCACTCTCAGGCATATACCAGACAAAACTATAGAGGTACATGCATCTCTGTTTTCAAAGCAGCACTAGTCACAATAACCAGGACATGGAAACAAACTAACTGTCCACTGCTAGATGAATGGATGAATAAGATGTGGTACATGCATATAATGGAATACTGCTTAGCTATAGAAAGAATGAAATAATACCATTTGCAGCAACATGGATGGACCTAGAAATTACAATACTAAGTGAAGTGAGTCAAAAAGAGAAAGATAAATATCATATGATGCCACTTATATGCGGAATCCAGAAAGATGATATAAATAACTTATTTACAAAACAGACTCACAGACATAGAGAACAGACCTGTGGTTTCCAAGGAGGAGGGGAGATGGGGAAGGGAGGGACTGGGAGTTTAGGATTAGCAGATGCAAACTATTACATACAGGATGGATAAATAACAAGGTCCTACTGAATAGCACAGGGAACTATAACTAACATCCTCTGATAAACCACTATGGAAAAGAACATATATACATGTATAACTGAATCACTCTGCTGTTCAGCAGAAATTAGTCCAACATTGTAAATCAACAATAGTTTATAAAAAATTTTAGAGATACACATGTTTTTTATTAATATATTTTGCATATATATTAGATATATTAGTTTATATTACATTTTTAAAGACTGTATATGCTAATTCAAAAGTTGTGTTTTAGATCTTTCTCTAAACTAAGATAATCTAATATGTATATTAGTTCCAAGACTCCCTAAGACAGATCCCAGTATTAGAAGGGTTATAAAGGATTCATGTGAAAAATTTACTATACAAATGGCCTTGAAACTGAAAACGTGACACAATCAGAACCATCATATCATGTTAATAACATGGACTTACACATACATACCTACCTGCTTCCACAGGTGATTCCCCAGGAACAGTGCTTACTTTTACTTCAAGTAGTGTTAGATACACCACTGAGTATAATAGATAAGATTATTTAGTGATGTTTTTGTGTGTGTGCATGCTAAGTTGCTTCAGTTGTGTCCGACTCTTTGCAACTCTATGAACTGTAGCCCATCAGGCTCCTCTATCCATGGGATTTTTCTGACAAGAATACTGGAGTAGATTGCCATGTCCTCATCCAGGGCATCTTCACCACCCAAGGATAGAATTCACATGGCCTGCATTGGCAGGAAGGTTCTTTACCACTAGCGCCACCTGGGAATAATAGTCAAGGTTATTTAGTGACATCCTTTCAATGGCACCCCACTCCATTACTCTTGCCTGGAAAATCCTATGGATGGAGGAGCCTGGTAGGCTGCAGTCCATGGGGTCGCTAAGTTGGACATGACTGAGTGACTTCACTTTCACCTTTCGCTTTCATGCATTGGAGAAGGAAATGGCAACCCAATCCAGTGTTCTTGCCTTGAGAATCCCAGGGACGGGGTAGCCTGGTGGGCTGCCATCTATTTGGTCACACAGAGTCAGACACAACTGAAGTGACTTAGCAATAGCAATTATCATATCTCAATTAAAAAAATAGATGTTAGCCTACTAAAATGACTAAAACCAGTACCCCATATGAGTTTTTCTAAGCTATGCATTCAGAAGTAGAATTGCTGAGCCAAAGAAAATGTAAGTTTTCAACTTGATTAGATTTTGTCAAACTGCACTCTGAAGTGTTTTTACCAATTTAAACTATCACTGAAGTGCATGAAAGTTGCTGTTTCCTCTGGTCTTGAAAACAGTTTGTCAGAGTATAAACTGCTTGCCACTCTGACAAGCATGAAGTATTTCTGTTTACTTTGTTTGCCTTTCCAGACTTTCAGTAAGTATATTTTTATATGCTTACTGTCTATGCACTGTGTGTACATATGGGCACATGCACAAACACATACACAGCTTGAGCACACAGTTGATTCTCAAGATTTTGATAGTTACAACAAAGACACTGCCAATAGCAAATCATCAAATACTGAACAATTCATTCTTACCAAGGGAAATACAGGGTTAGGTTCCTGTGTGCCCCTGGTCACAACATTTTCATCACCAATCAATATAAAACACATCGTGTGTTTCTGTTTAAAGACACCTTATTTAATATATCATCAATTCATTAAAATTGAATTGGTAGCCAACAACACTGTATCTCATGTCTGAGATATCATAAGGACCATCACAACCTTCTTGCACTTAGGAACACTAGACAACACTTCAGACTATGCTCAGAATCATTTTAAAAATGAAATCATGAACAAAAAGACAAAACACATGGCATTAAACATATACAAATGGATACTACCGGCAGTATAATTGAAACAAGGCGGCAAAGAATTATCTTGTTGCACTTCAGTTGGGAATGTGTGCCTCAGGTGACTTGAATTTTTTGCTGGTCTGTGTCTGTTCTTGCATGACCATGAAAGTACTGTGAGTACTGATTTGGGGGCTTACAAATTTTAACAAGTAAGCAAATTTACAAATATAAAACCATGAATAATGATATAAATGATATAAAATAACTATAAATTTGATCAACTGTCAACTTTGCTATGCTGTTGTATTTTCTTCATTTATATAAAAAATGTATTGTTTTTAAAAGTATGCTGGAGGGATTTTCCTAGTGGTCCAGTAGTAAGACTGCTACTGCTGCTGCTGCTGCTTCAGTTGTGCCCGACTCTGTGTGAGCCCATAGACAGCAGCCCACCAGGCTCCGCCGTCCCTGGGATTCTCCAGGCAAGAACACTGGAGTGGGTTGCCATTTCCTTTTCCAGTGCAGGAAAGTGGAAAGTGAAAGTGAAGTCGCTCAGTCGTGTCCGACTCTTAGCGACCCCATGGACTGCAGCCTACCAGGCTCCTACATGCTCCCAACGCAGGGGACATAGGTTTGATCGTTAGCTGGGGAACTAAGATCCCCTCTTAAGATTCTTGCTTGGTTGTATTTTCTTCATTTATATAAAAAAATGTATTGTTTTTAAAAGTATGCTGGAGGGACTTTCTTGGTGGTCCAGTAGTAAGACTACATGCTCCCAATGCAGGGGACATGGGTTTGATCATTGGCTGGGGAACTAAGATCCCCTCTTAAGATTCTTGCTTGGGGAACTAAGATGCCACAGAGAGAGGTCAAAACACAAAAAGACTGTAAAATCTAAAAAAGATGCTGGATTTTTACTGGATTTTCACTGAATCAAGGGGTCAGTTTAGGGATAATTGACACCTTAATAATTAGCAATGTTGAATCTCTGACCTATGAACAGAGTATCTCCTATAAATTATCAATGTTAAATTAAATACATAGAAGCTAGTCACTGTCCCGTCATGGCTGAGAAGCCCTACTCTTGCCCCTGGTGTTACTATGTGAGAGTGAATGCTGTCCCTTTGCACATGGGATGCTGTTGGTCTTGTCTACCCAAGTTCAGGCCCACTCTGGGAATTTCTGGAGTCAGAATCCAGCAGATTGTTACTTCAGCCTCACTTATGGCTGGATGCTTCCATTTTGATTTTTGTCTACAGAGATATTTTGCTTGTTTTTGAGCATGGAGTATGTCTGAGGTGTGTATGTTTAAATTTATTATTGCTGTGAATCAGTTGAAAACATGAACCCATACCACCACTTAAAAAGAAGCATAAACAGTGTTTTTCACCCTTTTATAGTCTCTCTCTGTGTTGATATTTATAAAAAAAAAACCATTTGTATACTGTCTACATAAATCTTTTTACACTATTTTATATTTTAAAATACTATAAATAAAACTTTATGACTGCCTTGACAGGGAGGCTGAACTCTGCCCGTAGATTCCTTTTTTAATCACACGTGCTGTCACCACTACTTCATCCCACTTCCTATTTCTACTGTTCTTCCAGTTTAAAATTGATGCCCTGAAAGGAAATATGAAACTCTAATAAGATCAGCTTCAGAAAACTAGAGATCAAGATATTAACAAGCAGGGAGACTGTGTGACTTGTGGCAGACAGGGTTGCCTGGAAAAATCAACTTAACTTGCACCCTTGTTCCAGAAACCAGAGAAGGCAGTGGACAGACCACAATCTGAACCAAGTCTCACTCACCCTGGTCAGTTTTGTTCTAAAATTCTCTAACTGTGGGAATAAACATCGCTTCTGGAAAAAAAAACATGTTTTATTTCACAAACAGCTTCATGACAACATTCATAGAAATCAAAATAAAAGAATATCAAAACCCCAGTAGGTAAATAGATAAAGAATAAGAACAGGCTGTTCTCATAGGGGAAATACTAATTTGCAAAATTATACACCACTCTTATGGCAGAAAGCAAAGAAGAATTAAAGAGCTTCTTGATAAAAGCGAAAGAGGAGAGTGAAAAAGTTGGCCTAAAACTCAACATTCAGAAAACTAAGATCATGGCATCTGGTCTCATCACTTCATGGCAAATAAATGGGGAAAAAAATGGAAACAGTGACAGACTTTATTTTGGGGGGCTCCAAAATCACTGCAGATAGTGACTTAAGCCATGAAATTAAAAGACGCTTGCTCCTTGGAAGAAAAGTTATGACCAACCTAGATGGCATATTAAAAAGCAGACACTTTTTTTTTTTTTTTTGCCAACAAAGATCCATCTAGTCAAAATTTTGGTTTTTCCAGTAGTCATATATGGTCATGAGATTTGGAATACAAAGAAAGCTGAGTGCTGAAGAATTGTTGCTTTTGAACTGTGGTGTTGGAGAAGACTCTTGAGAGTCCCTTGGACAGTAAGGAGATCCAGTCAGTCAATCCTAAAGGAATTAGTCCTGAATATTCATTGTATTCAATATCTAATATTCAACATCCAATACTTTGGCCACTCGATGGGAAGAACTGACTCATTGGAAAAGACCCTGATGCTGGGAAAGATTGAAGAAAGGTGGAGAAGGGGACAAAGGAGGATGAGATGGTTGGATGGCATCACCAGCTCGATGGACATGAGTTTGAGTAAGCTCCAGGAGTTGGTGATGGACAGGGAGGCCTGGCGTGATGCAGTCCACGGGGTCACAAAGAGTTAGACATGACTGAGTGACTGAACCTAACTGAAATATATATACATGTATTTTCCTTTATATTAACCTAAGAAATAAAAATAATGTACTATTTTATATCTAGGAACATTTCCACAAGAAATAACTCTCAGGTTAATTTTTATTAAAATGTTCCTAAATTGGAAGGACTGGTGCTGAAGCTGAAGTTCTAATACTTTGGCCACCTGATGTGAAGAGCCGACTCACTGGAAAAGATCTTGATGCTGGGAAAGATTGAAGGCGAGTGGAAAAGGGGATGGCAGAGGATGAGATGGTTAGATAGCATCACTGACTCAATGGACATTAAACAAACTTTGCAAGATAGAGAAGGACAGAGGAGCCAGGTATGCTGCAGTCTTTGGGGTTGAAAGAGTCGAACATGACTTAGCAACTGAACAACTCTCAAGTCTAATGTTACTATTAAATCAGTATTTTCACACTTTCTGCTGCATTGGAAATAGGCACAATTCTTTGGAAAAGCATTATAGCAATATACTGAATATACTGAGAGCTATAAAAATGGTTATTTTCTTTTAGCCAGTAATTCAACTGGCTATGAACTTATCTTATGGAAGCATTAAAAGAAAGACACCTATATGCATGATGATGGTCATGATGTATTATTTATAGTATTATAATTAAATAGGCATTGACAAACAGGCATTGACTTGCTCCAATATTTTTGGATAGCTTTATTGAGGTATAATTGACATATAATAAAATGCACATAAATACACAATTTAATAAGCTTTGACATACGTGTACATCCATGAAAATTGTCATCATCAAGATAATGAATATGTCCACCTCCCAACATTTTTAAAGAAGACAATTAGGGCCAGGTGTTAAAACACACTACCCCAGCCATCACCCCCATGACCCCAGGCCTCACCCGACCACCCAGGGCAAGGAATGAGAAGGGATCACCGGGAGTCACTAGTCACGGTTTACCATCCCCTCTCTCCATAATAGTGCTCCTCCTATTTGCCAAGAATCTGGACTCTAAAGAATAACTCATAGAGGCTTCAGGTGTCTGTGTGCAAGAGGAGACTGCCATCTACCCATCAACTGGATAGTTGCCAAGTCGTGTTATCCTCAGACCCACTTTGATGTTGGCAACTTTGCTGGAGATTTCTGAGAGTGGGAACGTGCTGGAGCAGTTCATACAACAGTGAGAAGGAATCAGGCTATAATGTGCTCATAAAGGATGCCTTCTACCCTGCAATTTCCTGTGGCCCTTGGAGCACATGGAAGATAACATGACTGCATGTGAAGGAGCTGAGGGAGAGGCAGGAGCTATGGTGCCCAATAGCCAAATGAGGGGAAGTGATACTGAGACAGGAGGTTGTGAGCCAATGGCATGACTTGAAAAGGATGCCACTGTTCCTTTCTAAGAGAGTGATAGAGGGACCAGAGTGCTGCTGAACACACACTCAGAAAAATCAGACAACACAAAGAAACCACGTCAGCAGAGCCCCAGCAGCCAATCAAAGTAACCAGTGAAAAGATCAGGACTGCTTGCTGCCCACTACTGGCAGGTAAGAGTATGTAGTACAGCTTACCTCACCTTTTTAAGACTCTCTTCCTCATCCAACACCCCTGGAAGGAGTGAAAAAAGAAAATGGATCTCCTCCAGACCACAGATCCTGAAGGTCATAATCTAGCCAGAGAAGGAAGGAAAAAGAAATGAGACTGGGTTTCAAACTGAACCAGATAGAATTTTTTAATAATGAGAAATAACTTCAAAGTGGCGGGACCATCCCAACATGTTACTGAAGAACAGGAAAGGAAAATGAAAATTGAAAGAGAACGAGAAAGCTTTAATGGCTGTACCTCACTGAATGTAGAAAATTCAGTATACCTGATATAATCACAAAACTAAATGGACTAAAAAAGTATAGTATATCAACTCAATATATTATCCAACCAACAAGAGTATGAAGAACTACATACAAGTGGGTTCAATCCCTGGGTTGGGAAGATAAGATCCCCAGAAGAAGGGAAAGGCTCCCCACTCCAGTATTCTGGCCTGGAGAATTCCATGGACTGTATACTCCATGGGGTCACAAAGAGTCGGACACGACTGACTTTCACTTTCATAGAAAATAATAATGACAATAATTAAAAAACAACAAAAACGATTATGTAAAACAAGACTATCAATAAAATTTTAAAGAGAATAATAAAAATGATTATTCATTTAATATGGTATGATTATAGTTTTAAAAATAGTGTTTTACATTTCTTTTATGATAGGAAAAAGCAAGAAAATAAATCACCCAGCATTCTGCTTTACTAGTTCAGAAAAATCTGTCCATTTTCCATGTTCATTTCTCTTCAATGATTTGATAAACAGTTTTGAGCACTCATCTGCCAAGGGTGAGGCTGTGCCAGATGTTGTGGGCACAGCTCAGAGCAGGGTTGGCAGGCTTACTGCCCTCACCTGAGTGTACCTGTAGGGATGCAGGGTGCTGAGGGCTGGCTGGGCAAGGGCAGCTGCATGGAGCACAGAGAGGGCAGCTGGGGATCCCCACAACTTCCAAGACTAAGTGATAAGTATGCTGAGACAAAAGGAATGTGTGGAAGGTCCCCCCAGGGAAGGCAAGGGGCATAACACATAAGATGAGCCCAGAAACTTGGCAGAAGTTCAAGAACAGACTGAAGTTTGAGAGGGCTGGAACATGGAGTATAAACTGGAGCTGCAGGTGAGCAGTGATGCAGAAAGGGAAGCAGGGTCTAGCCTCTTACATCTTGGTGAGAAGTGTGGATTTTTAAGATAAAAGCACATGGAGATACACACACCCATTCATAATGCTTACATAGTTGAATTTCTTAATCTCTATGAAATTCTTGATTTTCTTCATTTCTATAGAATAGGATACATGTTTGAGTTTAGAACTTTCTAGCCTTCTATAGTATTTTCAATTCTCCATGTTTAGATTCTTGGAGTTTGTGCCATTCTGGGACACAAAACAAGCATTTGGATGATGTAAGATTTTACTGGTTGGTCTCTTGGCAGGTGCTAGGCCCACAGGTCCCAGCCACAGCATTCTGCCCTTTCCTCACCTCCATGAAGGCTGGCATTCCTTGGGGTTATTCTCAGAGGTTGCAGGCATGACATCCCCACACACTAAACACAGAACTTGGAGTATTTTTAGCCATTAATTCAAATTCACTGGTTTCAGCAGATCTCCATCTACCTGGAAATTACTCAGGGCCAACAAGAAGGCTGGGTTCCAACATTTCTCACACAACAGAAAGCTGAAGTAAAAGGTATAAAGAATTTTGCTGTTGACGGTGAGTGTTTCAAGTGTGGGTCTTCACAATGATCTGTTCACTCATGGTTTATAAGGCAATGATGAGATAGCTCGAAAGAAGCACATCTCTCGCACATGACAGCTCAGTTCCAAAGACCATTAACTGAGCCAGCTCATCAAACACGTCTGTGGAAAGGGACATAGCAGACATCTGCACAATCCTGTGTATCAGGGCAATGGCTGCAGTACTCCACCTATTCTAGCACCAGCACAAATTGGAAACTGAAAGAGTTCACAGGCTTCAAAGAATCTTCTTGCCGCCACTAAATAGTTCAGGGAGATGGAACCTGGAGTATATGTTTACAAAATGAAATTTTTTCCTTCAATTTTGTTTAAATTTGAATACATTTTTTGAGGGAAAATGAAAGAAGTTATTAACTACTCATTTTGCAACAATGAAAAACAGTTTTCACTTTACTGATGGCTATTTGTTATGTAGTGCATGCATGCTAAGTCACTTCTGTGATGTCTGACTCTTTGTGACCCTGTGAACTGTAGCCCACTAGGCTCCTCTGCCCATGGGAGTCTCCAGGCAAGAATACTGGAGTGGGTTGCCATGCCCTCTTCCAGGGGATCTTCCTGACCCAGGGATTAAACCTGTGTCTCTTACATCTCCTGTATTGGCCGGTGGGTTCTTTACCACTAGCATCACCTGGAAATTCCCATTTCTTATGTAGCTTAAATACAATTAGAGAGCTACTTAGTGAATTTAGATTATTCCTCCCCTATTTTTCTTATAGTTACTTTTTTTGACCTATAATTGGTATGTGTTTGTGGCAAATTTTATATGCCTACTGTATATGCATTTATATGCATATGTATAATCCATGTCTTCCCAGGTGGTGCTAGTGGTAAAGAACCTGCCTGTCAATGCAGGAGACATAAGAGATGTGGGTTCAGTCCCTGGGCTGGGAAGATCCCCTGGAGAAGGAAATGGCAACCCCCACCAGTATTCTTGCCTGAAGATTTCCATGGACAGAGGAGCCTGGTGGGCTACAATCCGTAGGGTTGCAAAGAGTCAGACATGACTGAGTGACTTTCACTTCACATAAGTTAATATATATACATATGTACCTATATACATTTACATTAGCATATGTGTATATATACAAGTATCACATATATGCTTTATAAAAGTTATAAAATGAAGAAATGAAAGTCCATTCCCCCAACCTTCCATGATCAGCTCCACTATCCAGAAGCAATCACTGAAAATCAGTTTTTATGGTCAGAATATTAGGATGGGCTCTTCTGCCTCAATTTCATCCGAGGTACCAGTAAAACAGAGAGCAGACCCAAAGTGAGTCTGTCTTCCCACAGGAAATCCAGACGGGAGGACAGCTGACTATTTTGGCAACCCACCTTTCCCAACACCAAATCCCACCTCGGGGAAGTAAAAATATTTAAAGCCAGTGAGAATCCTTAGTGATCACAAAGGATTATTGCTTTGTTTTTTTCACTGGGTTGAAACTAGTTTTGCAACTTAATTGAGGGACTACCTATCATTTAAAGTGAGCAGAAAAACGAGGGACCTGACAGACAAAGATTAAGTTACTGGAGCCAGGAACACCTTCTATGCAATTATAAATTTTCTACAGCCTTGCTACCCACAGTGTGGTCCAAGGATCAATAGCACTGTCATCACCTGGGAACTTGTTGGAAATGCAGAACCTGAGGTTCACTCCAGACCTATTGAATCAGATCTAAATTTTAACAAGACCCAGAGGAATTCACAAACACCTCAAAGTGTAAGAAGTGGGATCTACAACATCTTTTTAGTTGTTAGCAATTATGCCATTGTATGATTGTGCCACAGGGTTAGAGTTCATTTGACTCTAGTGTTAGGAGAGTTTATTCATCTAGATTGCCAGGAGCCATTTCCTAGAAATCCTTGTTAAAGCCAATCTCATTGGCTTTGAACAGCAGAGATAATTCTTTCTGGGTTAAGCTGTGGGAAAACTAAAGTCTGGACCAAAGCCTACACTGGAGAGGTGTCTCACAGATGGCTGTTCCTAAAATGGCTTAAAAACTGTTTACTATGTTATGGTAACAGATGCTTTCAAACAAAGAGAACAGGAAGCTAGTGCCTTCTCTGTCTGCCATTCAGCAGGGCTGAATGCCTTCCATTAAATTCGCCTGCAAACTTTGCTGAAGAGCCCTGCAAGCAGCAATGAAAATTACAGAGCGGCTCCAAGGCACTTTAGTGGGTAATCAGCTGAAATTGAGCCGTTTTCCATATTCTTTGCTGATAATGCAAATAGACCTTTAAAGCAAATGGTTCCAAGTTGCCACAATCCTACAAGCTAAGAAGCCCCATGTAGTCCACACAGATGCTTCTGCTGTACCCCAAGCCCTGCCACACAGCGACTGGTTCCCACGGCTATTAGTGGCAGGCTCCACCAGGCTGCCTCCATGTTAACAAACATCAGGCTGAGTTAGAGGGTTACAGGCCCAGGGCCAATTATCTGAATAGATTAGCAATCCAAAAGTAAAAGCAGCTCCAAGGAAAAGCCTGCATTTTTCTAAAATTTCTACAATTATCTTCCCATTAGACTCAACTTTTCCTTGAAAGGTGCCCCTTTGTGCTGTCCAGTAGGGAAGAAGGACTCTAGGTCTAAAATGGCCTTTGGATGCACCAAGATTATCAGCCATAGCGGAAAGTAAAAGTCGCTCAGTCGTGTCTGACTCTTTGCTACCCCTTGGGCTATACAGTCCATGGAATTCTCCAGGCCAGAATACTGGGGTAGATAGCTGTTCCCTTCTCCAAGGGATCTTCCCAACCCAGGGATTGAACCCAGGTCTCCCACATTGCAGGCGGATTCTTTACCAGCTGAGCCATCAGGGGGAGTATTGATTGCAGACAAGTTGCTTCATCCCCAACTTTCTAGGTTCAGAATAGTGCGTCTGGGAAAAAAGTCACTTGGGTTCTGGATAAGAGGCCAAGAGGAGAAGCAATGGAAAGGAAGACAGTACTGGATTCACATGCCAACCCAATACATCCTAACTCTGTGATCTTAATGGTGATTGACACTCTGAGCTTTAACTCCTGTGAAATAGGAGAGTAATATCCTCACAGGTAAGATACTATAAGGGGCTTCCCTGGTGGCTCACTGGTAAAGAATCTGCCTGCAGTGCAGGAGCTGTAGGAGCCACAGGAGACACGGGTTTGACCCCTGGGTTGGGAAGATCCCTTGGAGGCCCTAGGGATGGCAACCCACTCCAGTATTCTTGCCTGGAGAATTCCATGGACAGAAAAGCTGGGTGGGCTACAGTCCATGGGGTTGCAGAGAGTCAGACACGACTGAAGCAACTTAGCAAGATAGCATAAACGTATCTCTTGGGACATGATTGGTAGGTATCTCACAAATGCTATTTTCCCTCCTTCAAAATGCTGCTGCTGCTGCTGCTAAGTCGCTTCAGTCGTGTCCGACTCTGTGCGACCCCATAGACGGCAGCACACCAGACAAAATGATCACCTTCAAAACCTCACACCCTCCCTTCCCTCTTTACTCACACCATAAACATCAGAGATGAAAATGAAGATTGGTAAAGAACACTTGTAGAAAATAAAAAAAGAACACTTCTAGAAATTTATTACAGCTAAACTCTAAATGAGAAGCATTATTTACCAACAATAAATTTGTATTCAAATGTTTACTTCCATTAAACAACTCTTCATTTCAATACTAAGAAAGTTTTAAATTTTCTTCCCTATAGAACTCACCCTCCATTTTCATTTGTTTCTAGTAAATACTTTTGTAGCTACAAATTTTGCATGGAATATCACTTTAAAGTGCAACATATCCCAGCTCTTAATATGCAGAGATCTCAGTGTTATTCATATTTTAAATTTTGTAAGTTTACAATTTAATCTTTATCTGAAAATAAAAGATGTTTAAAATTTTTCAAGGTAGGCTCTTTTCTGTTCATCCTTTCCCAATTATTTTCTTTTATTTTTAATTATCTTATTTATTAATGGCAATCTATTTTTTACTGACTTTATGTGTTCTTCTTAAAGCACGGATCTGTGTCTCTTGCTTCAGTGGCTCCTCGCTATCCTCAAGATGAAATCTAAGCTCTCTCACAGGGCTCCTGAAGGTCTCATGACATCCACCTGTTTACCCTACCAATGTCATAGCTCACTATTCTTTCTGCCTCTTTTCCAGCCTCACCCTCCATTCTGCCCCACCCTCCCATGCTCCTACCATCTCTTCTAATCCCAACTGCATACTCTTCAGCCACACAGAACTCCATTTAGCTTCATGAAGATGCCATGCTCCATCCTGCTTTAGGAACTTAACATGTATTGTTTTCTCTTTAGAAAACATTTTCTTGTTTCCACTGAACTGACTAAACAGCTCCTGTCCATCCTTCACATCTGAGGATGGACATCATTTTCTCCAGAAAGTCTCAGTGAGGTTAAGAAGCCCCGGTTTATCTTCATATAACACCCAGGTTACCTCCTCAGCACACAAAACACCCATTGCCTATCCATTTCTTCATCTAGAATTTTGACCAACTTAAGAGCAAAGATGATGTCTTGTCAACCCTAATGTAGAGTTCCCTCTCTAATATATTTGAAGTTCCTGCTGCTGCTGCTGCTGCTAAGTCGCTTCAGTCGTGTCCGACTCCATGCCACCCCATAGACGGCAGCCAACCAGGCTCCCCACTCCTTGGGATTATCCAGGCAAGAACACTGGAGTGGGTTGCCATTTCCTTCTTCAATACATGAAAGTGAAAAGTGAAAGAGAAGTCACTCAGTCGTGTCAAACTCTTTGTGACCCTATGGACTGCAGCCTACCAGGCTCCTTTGCCCGTGGGATTTTCCAGGCAAGAGTACTCTGCTCAGTAAACATGGTTGAATATTTACCTATTCAACAAATGCATGCATATAAATTTAAAAAAAGAAAAGGGAAAGAAAAATCACATATAGCATATATATATTTACACACACATAAATTCAGCTATATATATTCAGAACTATTTTCTAGGCACTGTACTAAGTACATTATGTATGCTATTTATTCATATCATGATGTTATCTTCAGTGGTTATCTTTGGAGGAAATTTGAGGAGAAAATTTTATTCTTTCAACTTAAAAAAAAATTCCCAATACATAAATATTCTTCCTAGAAATCAGGGAAGATAGATATTTAAACTTGTACTTTGCTCTGGAGGTCTTATATACAAGTATAAAATGCATACAGATCCTGGCCATTCTCTGAAAACTGGCCTTGGGGAGAAGGCACTAAGCCAGTGGTCCTTCTTGAATTCCCCTAGAGCTTCAATCTGTGGTTAGTTCTCAAATCACCTGTTGACTCTGTACATGCTTCACGTGTTTGCTTCTCTAACCTGTAAGTGAATGTGTGCCCACAAACACAGCTGCTGCTGTTTTGGGCACTGCTCAGCTCTCATCCTCTGTGAAGCCAGGATGAAATCAAGGACTTATCCTTCTGAGAGCTACAGAGTCCCCAGTGGAAAATAATAAAGTGTAAGTAAACAGCATCCAGGCCACTGGAAAACATTCTTCAGCCTGTTCACCTCTATTAGGTCTTAACCCATCCTATGATACCACATAAAAAATCCAGCACATTCCTAGTTTATGCTCACAATTCCCAGAACCCTCATTTTTGAGCCTTCGGTTACTGCACAATTGCCTGAACAATAAAAACTGATTTTTTTTTTTAGTTCACAATAGAGCTTTGTGTGAGCAAATATATGTGCTTTCCATTCAAACATAAATAGCCCCACTTGGTTATGAATGAAATCAGCATTTATTGTACTAATAACTCACAAACATGAATTAAATATACATAAAATTAAGCCTCAATCCCAATGTCTCTTCCCCTTTTTCATTCTCTGTCTCAAAAGGATACTTAGAGATAAATTCTGGATTCATAAGAAACAAGGGTGAGCAATATATTTATGTCTGTTGTAACCTATAAACGTGAATAAAGCCTGCTTAGACATGAAATCTTTACTCCTCTGCTAGTATATTGATTTTATATCATACTCAATACCTTTTCCTTATGGGGAGTTATGGGAAAAGTAAAGCAGCATCTGGTACATTTGTTTTCTTTCATGATATCTCAACCTTTTAGATAATAAAGGTCCCATTCCAGCTGTGATATTATAACTAATCTCTGTAGTTGGTAATGATAATGTTTATCATTTATCAGACAATTTCTCTGTGCCAGGCATGCTCATCCTCATAGCAACTCCATCAAATAGTTATAGTCCCTATGCTAAGGGAGCAAAACCAGTCTTAACTACATGCTTTACCATGTGCATGGTCCAGCTAATGCATGGTTAGAACCCAGCCTTTTTATTTATTTATTTTTTCCCAACAGAACAATGAGAGAGCAAAACCACAAAAATCATCCCTAATGTTACTGCATTATTTTTCAAAAGAACACAAGGGTGCTACTAGACTTCTTTCTATTTCTATTTGTCTTATGCTCCAAGGCTAACTCCCTTCAGGTAGTGTTGAGCGCCCAAGATAAAGCTGCTTTGGGCTGAGACTCCCTATATCCCACACAAAGCACTTTGATTGGGAACTGGATTAGGTGGAACCCAAGGTAGCAAATTTGGAGAAATTCGAAATTGGAAATGTGAAATGCAGGGTTCCAGGCATAAAGGTCAAATAGAGACCAGTGCCACTATTTCCCATTCCCCAAACACAGATCTCTTGAAATTACAAAGCACTGACATGTTGCGCAGGCCATACTTCTGAAAAGTGTGAAGTACAATAAAATTCTCTTCACATCTTCATCAGAGATTCACTTGGCCTCCAAAGGAACAGACAGCACTGAGCCACGACCAGACACTGAGGCATTTCTGGTATAGCATATGACTCTCCAATCAAGTGGGACCGAAAATAGCAATAAGTTAACACCAAACACAAGTTTCTAATGCATAGATCACTTGATAATAAAGATCCTATCTTGGTATTCAAGGCTGAAGGTGGGTAAGGAGGACTGAGATATCACTTTCTTCCCTAGTCCATGCTTTTCCATGACTGAACAGAAGGAGCTAACCACATTCCCTTCAACTCAAGGGGTGGGAAGATAAGTATAGCTAAGAGGGTTCCATGTAAGTCCCTAGCACACTAAAGGGGAGGAAACTTTTCTCAGCCAGGGTCATGGTAATGATCACAAACTAAGAGGCAAGAGTTGCTGAATAAGGGGGCCAGGGGCTTGCTGCTCAAAGCTGAGACAGAAGGGAACTGGGGGTGTTACCAAATAATTGGGGCCAGAAGGTAAGATGGAGTCCTATTCAGTCAATTATCTAAGAACCAACATTGAAGAGTTTGGGAATCAACAAAGAAAGAATCTGGATCACCGTCAGAAGCAAGGGGTACTCTGAGACCCCTAAAACACCAGCAACTAAACAGAGCAAACCAAAGAGGCAAGAAGAGAGGGCTCATGGAGTTAAGGCTAGAGAGGTTCAGGAACTGTCATGATGGGTGACCCTTACTGTGCATTTACTTCATGCCAGTCTTGGGTTAAGCACACTAAAAGTATCTCATTTAATCATGACAAACCCCATGGGGGGAGCTGACAACAGAACCTATACTGTGAACCATTATACTGTTACCTAAAGAACTTCATGCCTCCCTAAGTTTGGGATGTGTCCTTCTTAAATGGTAGTTCTCAGACTGTTCTGAACAAAGGAAATGACTAATCCTAGATCCTCCTTTAGCTGTTACGGCAAATAATTTTACAGATGCCAGCATTCTAATTGTCCTGTGGAAAAATAATCAATGCCAGCTGCTAGCTAGAGAAATGCAAAATCTCTGAAGAGTAAGAAAGCCCCTTCTGAATCTGACTAGAAATAAGTTCAAGCAAATCTTTTTCATGTTTAAAACAAAGCCTTATCAGGAAGCATGGGAAAGGTGGACTCAAGATCCAAGATGGGCATTTGTTGCAATATCCTAAAAATAATCTCACCTTCCAGTTTGAGGACACATTGGAAAAGTAACATTCATGTTCATATGTTCTCAGGAATCTTATCAGTTATACTGCAAGTTTTAATTAGTCAGTTCAGTTCAGTTCAGTTGCTCATTCATGCCCAACTCCCTGCAACCCCATGGACTGCAGCACACCAGGCCTCCCTGTCCATCACCAACTCCCAGAATTTACTCAAACTCATGTCCATTGAGTCAGTGACACTATCTAACCATCTCATTCTCTGTCATCCCCTTCTCCTCCCACCTTCAATCCTTCCCAGCATCAGGGTCTTTTCAAATGAGTCAGTTCTTCATGTCAGGTGGCCAAAGTATTGGAGTTTAGCTTCAACGTCAGTCCTTCCAATGAATATTCAGGACTGATTTTCGTTAGGATGGACTGGTTGGATCTCCTGCTGTCCAAAGGGCTCTCAAGAGTCTTTTTCAACACCACAGTTCGAAAACCATCAATTCTTTGGCACTCAGCTTTCTTTATAGAGTACAATACTCACATCCATACATGACTACTGGAAAAGACAAAGCTTTGACTAGACAGATCTTTGCTGGCAAAGTAATATCTCTGGTTTGTAATATGCTGTCTAGGTTGGTCATAACTTTTCTTCCAAGGAGTAAGCATCTTTTAATTACATGGCTGCAGTCGCCATCTGCAGTGATTTTGGAGCCCAAAAAAATAACATCTGCCACTGTTTTCATTGTTTCTCTATTTGCCATGAAGTGATGGGACCAGATGCCATGATCTTAGTTTTCTGAATGTTGAGTTTTAAGCCAACTTTTTCACTCTCCTCTTTCACTTTCATCAAGAGGCTCTTTAGTTCTCTACTTTCTGCCATATGGGTGGTGTAATCTGCATATCTGAGGTTATTGATATTTGTCCCGGCAATCTTGATTCCAGCTTGTGCTTCATCCAGCCCAGTGTTTCTCATGATGTACTCTGCATATAAGTTAAATAAGGAGGGTGACAATATACAGTCTTGATATACTCCTTTTCCTATTTGGAACCAGTCTGTTGTTCCATGTCCAGTTCTAACTGTTGCTTCCTGACTTGCATACAGATTACTCAAGAGGCAGGTCAGGTGTTCTGGTATTCCCATCTCTTTAAGAATTTTCCAGAGTTTGTTGTGGTCCATACAATAAAAGGCTTTGGCATAGTCAATAAAGCAGAAGTAGATATTTTTCTGGAAGTCTCTTGCCTTTTCAATGACCCAACAGACGTTGGCAATTTGATCTCTGGTTCCTCTGCTTTTTCCAAATCCAGCTTGAACATCTGGAAGTTCATGTTTCACATATTGTTGAAGCCTGGCTTGGAGAATTTTGAGCATTACTTTACTAGCATGTGCAATGAGTACAATCGTGTGAGGATTCTTTGGCATTGCCTTTCTCTGGGATTGGAATGAAAACTGACCTTTTCCAGTCCTGTGGCCATGGCTGAGTTTTCCAAATGTGCTGGCATATTGAGTGCAGCACTTTCACAGCATCATCTTTCAGGATTTGAAATAGCTCAGCTGGAATTCCATCACCTCCACTAACTTTGTTCATAGTGATGCTTCTTAAGGCCCACTTGACTTTGCATTCCAGAATGTCTGGTCTAGGTTGGTGATCACACCATCATGATTATCTGCATTATGAAGATCTTTTTTATACAGTTCTGTGTATTCTTGCCACCTCTTCTTAATATCTTCTGCTTCTGTTAGGTCCCTACTATTTCTGTCCTTTATTGTGCCCATCTTTGCCTGAAATGTTCCCTTGGTATCTCTAATTTTCTTGAATAGATCTCTAGTCTTTCTCATTCTGTTGTTTTCCTCTATTTCTTTGCACTGATCACCAAGGAAGGCTTTCTTATCTCTCCTCACTATTCTTTGGAACTCTGCATTCAAATGGGTATATCTTTCCTTTCCTCCTTTGCTTTTCACTTCTCTTCTATTCAGTTATTTTTAAGGCCTCCTCAGACAACCATTTTCCTGTTTGCATTTCTTTTTCTTGGGGATGGTCTTGATCCCTGCCTCCTGTACAATGTCATGAAACTCTGTCCATAGTTCATCAGGCACTCTATCAGATCTAGTCCCTTAAATCTATTTCTCACTTCTACTGTATAATCATAAGGGATTTGATTTAGGTCATACTTGAATTGTCTAGTTGTTTTCCCTACTTGCTTCAGTTTAAGTCTGAATTTGGCAATAAGGAGTTCATGATCTGAGCCACAGTCAGCTCCCTGTCTTGTTTTTGCTGACTGTATAGAGCTTCTCCATCTTTGACTTCAAAGAATAAAATCAATCTGATTTTGGTTTGATCACCTGGTGATGTCCATGTGTACAGTCATCTCTTGTGTTGTTTGAAGAGGGTGTTTGCTATGACCAGTGCGTTCTCTTGGCAAAACTCTATTAGCCTTTGCTCTACTTCATTCTGTACTCCAAGCCAAATTTGCCTGTTACTCCAGGTATTTCTCGACTCCCTACTTTTGCTTTCCAGTCCCCTACAATGAAAATTTAATCAGTCAGGAATTTATTTTCTTCATCACCTTCTTTCATGTTTCAGTATTCACCCTTGTTCTCTCTTCCCCTTTCTGTTAAGATCTCTCACCAGGCACAAACTTGTTCTCCAACATTCCCAAGGGTCCAAGAAAGTATTCAGAATGCTAGGCTGCATTCTAGCTCTTTAAAAATAAAACTCCTTTAAGCCTCGGTCTGATGGTAGACTTCCTAGAAGCAGAGCTTGAGATGATTCCTATAGACGTGATTTACTGGGGGAGGGCTTTCCAATGGGCAATGAGAGGAGCAACATGAGGCAGAGAAAGTAGCTAAGCACATGTGTGATTCCAGTAGGAATCTGGCTTTAGTCTGATCCCATGCAGAGCTCTGGAACACAGAATTTACCACAGAGCCAGTCCCCATTCAGGGTAAGGGGATAAACCTTCTGTCCCCCATGGCAATCAGTTCTTGACTGTGTGCTAAGAGGCTGGGCGCAGGTAGGCAGGCTATATATTTGGCCTGGGGCAGTTCTCCAAGAAAGGGACCATTCTTGCCTGACTGCTTGTAGTTTCCATGGTTGTAACAATTCTCTTCTTTATATTCAGATATACTTTCATATTTTCTATCACCCAATTTGGACTATTAAAAGGGAGTGAAAAAATTTCCTTCAATGGCTCAGACACATAGCATTTCTCAGTAACCTGTCAAACTATTTACTTGGGTTACTTTTTTTAAATCTCTATTTAAAAAAAAAAAAAAACTGTACATAGCCAACAAATCTGTCCTGACTTGAAGAATTGAGAACACATAAAAATATCTTTGTAATTCTTTTTGCATTTTGTATTATGTTCACCCCTTCCCAAGACATAATTTGTTTGGCCTTCTCTAAATTTGACACCAACATAAATGAGATCTGTTTGTGGAAATGGCAGAGAGATGGTAGCCATTAAATCTAAAGCTTTACCTTTCCTGATTTGCAACAGGATGAAGCCAATTATATTCTAGCTTCCATATGGCACAGGCTTCAAGAAGATGAAGGGAGTAGGGAATATTTCAATATTGATTAAAAATCAAGAAGGATAGGACAATGCACTAAGTCCAATAAAATAGCTCAAGAAATATGGATTTATGTGTCAGGGGACTTATTTGGATTTTGGTTTTGGAAGCAAAGTATAAACATCAAGTTGGATAGTTTTGACTTTTGAACTAATTTAGCATATAGCATCCAACAAAATAGTGTGGCTCAGAATATTGGCTTTGGAGTCTGAAAGTCATGGGATCCATTCCTAGCCTTTTCATTGTGTGATCCTAGGCAAACTACTTAATCTCTAAAACGGATTCCTCATTTGGAAAATGGTGATAATGATACATACCTCTCAGCACTAATTCAAGAATTAAATGAGACAATATATCTATGGAGCTTAGGAAAATGCTAAGTCTATTTGCTCCTTTTGTTGCAAAAAACAACAGTAAATCCTTTATGTGAGTTTTATTAGCCAAGATTCTCCAGGAAAATAGAAGCAGTGGGAAATATATGCATAGATAGATAGACAGAGATATATAATCTATTATGAGGAGTTGGCTCATGGAGGCCAAGAAATTCCACAATCTGTTGTCTACAGGTTGCAAAGACAGGAAAGCTGGTGGTGTAATTCAGCCCAGGTCTGAAGGCCTGAGAACGAGAGAAGCCAATGGTATAAGTCCCAGTCCAA
Source organism: Ovis canadensis (assembly GCF_042477335.2). Lineage (NCBI taxonomy): Eukaryota > Metazoa > Chordata > Mammalia > Artiodactyla > Bovidae > Ovis > Ovis canadensis. The sequence continues at coordinate 86,631,392 of NC_091248.1, forward strand.
GGGCAGGAGAAGATAAAATATTTCAGCTTAAGCAATGAGACAACCAAAAAAGGGGGCAAATTCCTCTTTTGCCCACCTTTTGTTCTATTTAGGCAATTAATGAACCGGATAATGCAACCTTTATTGGGGAGGGCAATCTATTTCATTGAGTCCACTGATTCAAATGCTAACCCCATCTAGAAATATCCTCACAGACTTATCTAGAAATGATGTTTAATCCTGGTACCCCATGGCCAGTCAGGTGAACACATAAAATTACCATCACATAGGTTAAAGATTAAAAGTAGAAATTAATATTAGACTACAGAGATGGCTCATAACACCCAAGAGGAAAAATATAACTAGTCCTTAGTAAGAGACTAGAACCAGTGTGTTACTTCAGGTTCCAAGAAACAGATGCCAACAGTTTAAAGGAGGAAATGCCCATAAGAGGAGTAGGGGAGGGAGCGAGACAAGACAGGAAAAGTCTTGATCTACCTCTGACACTTTCGAAGGTAGGGTGGAGGAAGTAGAATTGTGCAGGAAGAAGCTTGGACTGTAGTGAAGCTCTGAGAACATATTGGGCAGGTGAGTCTTCAGTTAAAGTCTCCTGGTTGAGGAGTCTTCTGTCTTACAGAAATAGGCCTGCATTTCAGTACTGCTGTGCAGAGTCATGGTCAGGGAAAAGTCCATGGGAAGGAGGCTTTGGAGCTAACATGTTGGTGGATCCAGAGGGCAGCAGTTGGAGCAAAATTAGGCAATTTTGCTCCCCACATCAGGAGATTTGGGGAGCATGTTTTTACAGCCACCATGTTCAGGATTCAAAGGTCTTTGGGAATCCTGAGAGTCTTCCTTCTCTCTTCTGCTCTTTTTGCCTTATCTGTATTTTGTTCTTCCTTTTCTCTCCAAGCTGGCCTCTTCTGCTCTTCCATGCCATGCACAAACCAGGAAACACTGCTCAGCTCCCAGGCTTCCATGAATAGGCCCAGACAGGAAAAAAGCCATCTTTCTTCTGTGTCTCAGTTCCTAGTTTCATGTAAAGTGAAGTTAATTGCCCACACTTCAGTCATTCCCATCCCTGAAATAATCAGCTATGTCCTGAGAAGGCAAAGCCATATTTATTATTAATTATTGTGGGTTGGAAGCAAAACAGGGAGGAGTAAGTTCCAGGAAAGTGGGGATAGGGTGGACTAGTACTAAACAAACAACTCCGTAAAATACTCAACAAAGGGTACAGGTATCCCTCTAAAATACTGGTGTCACTCTAAAATACTTCTCAGTATAAATAGTGTGACATTACGCAATTGCTGATTAGCTTATGTTCCAATTCTGAGAACAGTCAACTGTCTTCACTGAAGACCCAGGTTCTCAGAGTGGCCAGCTACCAAGATATCAGAAACGCCACACTCTCATGAGACTATTGTACATGCTTCAGCAATCCAGAAAATAATCAATACTTGAGACTCTGTTAAAAGAAAAATGAACATCAGAACTGAACAGAGTGACATACTAATTAGCATGATAAGTGTTAGAAATGGGCTTTCATTGGTAAAACTTAAATATTCTTAAAATGCACTGATGCACACAAAAGACATGAGTTTGATCCCTGAGTCAGGAAGATGCCCTGGAGGAGGGCATGGCAATCCATTTCAGTATTCTTGTCTGGAAAGTTTCATGGACACAGGAGCCTGGTGAGCTATAGTCCATGGGGTTACAAAGAACTGGACACGACTGAGCCCGCACATGTGCACACAGCCCACCCACAAACATGCAGAAGGAGAAGAGAAGGAAAGAGAAATGGACATGCTACCTTAACAAAGGCAATAGAAAGCAAAACTAAACAGGAGGGACTATATCAAACTACCTTCTTCACAAGGAAACTATCAACAAAGTGAAAAGGTAAGGTACTGAGTGGGAGAAAGTGTTTGCAAATGGTATGTCTGATAAGGCAGTGGTCCTCCTAAGTATTACACTCATGGAAGACAATTATTCCATGGACTGAGGTGGGAGGATGATGGTTCAAGTGGTAATGGGGAGTGGTAGATGAGGCTTTACTGGCTTGCCTACTGTTCTTGTCCTGCTCTGTGATCCAGTTCCTCATAGGCCATGGACTGATAAGGGGTTAATATCCAAAGTATATAAAGAACTCATACAACTCAATAGCAAAAAAAATAAAATCTGATTTTTAAAATGGGCTGGAGATCTAAATAGATATTTTTTGTAAAGACATATGAATAACAGGTACATGACAAGATACTACAAACACTAATCATAAGGAAAATGCAAATTAAAACCACAATGAGATATGACCTCACAGCTGTTAGAATGGCTATCATCAAAACACAAGAACAAGTCCTGATGGTGATGTGAAAGGAACACTTGTACACTGTTAGTGGCAATATATATTGGTGCAGTTACTATGGAAAACAGTATATGGAGGCTCCTCAAAAAATTAAAAATAGAACTATCTTCTTCTTCTTCTTCTAAGTCACTTCAGTCGTGTCCGACTCTGTGTGACCCCATAGACGGCAGCCCACCAGGTTCCACCATCCCTGGGATTCTCCAGGCAAAAACATTGGAGTGGGTTGCCATTTCCTTCTCCAATGCAGGAAAGTGAAAAGTGAAAGTGAAGTCACTCAGTCGTGTCCAACTCTTCGCAACCCCATGGACTGTAGCCTACCAGGTTCCTCTGTCCATGGATTTTCCAGGCGAGAGTACTAAATAACCCAGCAATTCCACTTTTGAGTATTTATCTGAAGAAAACAAAAACAGTAACTGAAAAAATATATGCAAATGCATATTCACTGCAGTACTATTTACAATAAATAATCAAGACCGGGAAACAACTTGTCTACTGGTAGACAAATGGTTAAAGAAGTTGTATATTGTGTGTGCATGTGTGTGTGTGTGTGTTAGTTGCTCAGTCAGAGGAGAGATTTGTGGTTGCCAGAGGTTGGAGGTCAAATTGAAATTGCCAGAGGTCAGAGATTAAATTGCCAGCATCCATTGGATCATAGAAAAAGCAAGAGAATTTCTAGAAAAACATCTACTTCTGCTTTATTGACTATGTCAAAGCCTTTAACTGTGTGGATAACAACAAACTGTGGAAAATTCTTAAAGATGGGAATACCAGACCACCTTACCTGCCTCCTGAGAAACCTGTACGCAGGTCAAGAAGCAACAGTTAGAACTGGATATGGAACAAAGGACTGGTTCAAAATTGGGAAAGGAATATGTCAAGGCTGTATATTGTCACCATGCTTATTTAACTTATATGCAGAGTACATCATGAGAAATGCTGGGCTGGAGGAAGCACAAGCTGAAATCAAGATTACCTCAGATATCAATAACCTCAGATAAGCAGATGACACCACCCTTATGGCAGAAAGCAAAGAGGAACTAAAGAGCCTCTTGATGAAGGTCAAAGAAGAGAGTGAAAAAGCTGTCTTAAAATTGAATATCATGGCATCCAGTCCCATTATTTCATGGCAAATAGATAGGGAAACAATGACAGACTTTATTTTCCTGGGCTCCAAAATCACTGCAGATGGTGACTGCAGCCATGAAATTAAAAGATGCTTGCTTCTTGGAAGAAAAGCTATCATCAACCTAGACAGTGTATTGAAAAGCAGAGACATTGCTTTGCCGACAGAGGTCCATACAGTCAGAGCTTTGGTTTTTCCAGTAGTCATGTATGGATGTGAAGGTTGGACCATAAAGAAACAGAGTGCCAAAGAATTGATGCTTTTGAACTGTGGTATTGGAGAAGACTCTTGAGAGTCCCTTAGATTACAAGGAGATCCAACCAGTCCATCCTAAAGGAAATCAATCCTGAATATTGATTGGAAGGACTGAGGCTGAAGCTGAAGCTACAATACTTTGGCCACCTGATGTGAAGAGCTGATTAGAAAAGACCCTGATGCTGGGAGATATTGAAGGCAGGAGGAGAAGGTGAGGAAGAGGATGAAATGATTGGATGGCATCACTGACTCAATGGACATGAATTGAGCAAACTATGGGAGATGGTGATAGGCAGGGACGCTGTAGTCCATGGGGTCATAAAGAGTTGGACATGACTGAGTGACTGAACTGAGAGGTTGGAGGTGAGCAAAATGGGTAATGGAGTCAAAAGGTACAAATTTACAGTTATAAAATAAATAAAAATCAAAGGCATGCAAGGATTCTTCAATATTCACAAATCAATAAATGTGAAACACCACATTAACAAATTGAAACCATATCATTATCTCAACAGATGCAGAGAAAGCCTTTGCCAAAATTCAACATCCATTTATGACAAAAATCCTCCAGAAAACAGGCATAGAAGGAACATATCTTAACATAATAAAAGTAATATATGATAAACCCACAACAAACATTATCCTCAATGGCGAAAAATTAAAAGCATTTCCCCTAAAGTCAGGAACAAGACAAGGGTTTCCACTGTCATCACTACTATTCAACATAGTTTTGGAAGTTTTGGCCACAGCAATCAGAGAAGAAAAAGAAATAAAGGGAATTCATACTGGAAAAGAAGTAAAACTCTCACTGTTTGCAGATGACATGATCCTCTACATAGAAAACCCAAAATACTCCACCAGAAAATTACTAGAGTTGATCAATGAATATAGTAAAGTTGCAGGATATAAAATTAACACAGAAATTCCTTGCATCCCTATATACTAACAATGAGAAAACAGCAAGAAAAATTAAGGAAACAATTCCATTCACCATTGCAATGAAAAGAATAAAATACTTAGGAATAAATCTACCTAAAGTAACAAAAGGCATATACATAGAAAACTATAAAAACTGATCAAAGAAATCAAAGATGACACAAATAGATGGAGAAATATACCATGTTCATGGATCAGAAGAATCGACATAGTGAAAATGAGTATACTACCCAAAGCAATCTACAGATTCAATGCAATCCCTATCAAACTACAAATGATATTTTTCAGAGAACTAGAACAAAGAATTTCACAATATGTATGGAAATACCAAAAAAACCTTGAATAGCCAAAGCAATCTTGAGAAAGAAGAATGGAACTGGAGGAATCAACCGGCCTGAATTCAAACTATACTACAAAGCTACACTCATTAAGACAGTATGGTACTGGCACAAAGAAAGAAACATACATCAATGGAACAAAATAGAAAGCCCAGAGATACATCCACACACCTATGGACACCTTATCTTTGACAAAGGAGGCAAGAATATACAATGGAGAAAAGACAATCTCTTTAACAAGTGGTGCTGGGAAAACTGGTCAACCACTTGTAAAAGAATGAAACTAGAATACTTTCTAACACCACACACAAAAATAAACTCAAAATGGATTAAAGATCTAAATGTAAGACCAGAAAGTATAAAACTCCTAGAGGAAAACATAGGCAAAACACTCTGACATAAATCACAGCAAGATCCTCTATGGCCCACCTCCCAGAGTAATGGAAATAAAAGCAAAAATAAACAAATGGGACCTAATTAAACTTAAATGCTTTTGCACAACAAAGGAAACTATAAGCAAAGTAAAAAGACAGCCTTCAAAATGGGAGAAAATAATAGCAAAGGAAACAACTGACAAAGAATTGATCTAAAAAATTTACAAGCAGCTCCTGAAGCTCAATTCCAGAAAAATAAATGACCCAGTCAAAAAAATGGGCCAAAGAACTAAACAGACATTTCTCTAAAGAAGACATACAAACGGCTAACAAACATGTGAAAAGTTGCTCAACATCACTCATTATCAGAGAAACACAAATCAAAACCACAATGAGGTACCATGTCACGCCAGTCAGAGTGGCTGCTATCAAAAAGTCTACAAACAATAAATGCTGGAGAAGGTGTGGAGAAAAAGGAACCCTCTTACACTGCTGGTGGGAATGCAAACTAGTACAGCCACTATGGAGAACAGTGTGGAGATTCCTTTAAAAACTGGAAATAGGACTGCCATACAACCCAGCAATCCCACTACTGGGCATACACACCAAGGAAACCAGAATTAAAATTTAAAGAGACCCCCCCCCCCAAATGTTCATCGTAGCACTGTTTATAATAGCCAGGACATGGAAGCAACCTAGATGTCTATTGGCAGATGAATGGGCAAGAAAGCTGTGGTACATATACACAATGGAATATTACTCAGCTATTAAAAGGGATGCATTTGAATCAGTTCTAATGAGGTCGATGAAACAGGAGCCTATTATACAGAGTGAAGTAAGTCAGAAAGAAAAACACCAATACAGATATATTAATGTATATATGGAAATTAGAAAGATGGTAACGATGACCATATATGCGAGGCGGCAAAAGAGACACAGATGTAAAGACTTTTGGACTCTGTGGGAGAAGGTGAGGGTGGGGTGATTTGAGAGAACAGCATTGAAACATGTATATTATCATAGGTGAAATAGATCGCCAGTCCAGGTTCGATGCATGAGACATGGTGCTCAGGCCTGGTGTACTGGGATGACCCCGAGGGATGGGATAGGGATGTAAGTGGGAGGGAGGGTCAGGATGGGGAACACATGTACACCCATGGCTGATTCATGTCAATGTATGGCAAAAACCACTACAATGTTGTAAAGTAATTAGACTCCAATTAAAATAAATAATTAATATTAAAAAAAATAAGCCACAGGTATATAAAGCAACTATAGTTAAGACTGTATTGCATACTTGGGAGCTGGTAAGAGAAGTAAAGAATCTGCCTGCAATGCAGGAGACCTGGGTTTGATCCCTGGGTCATGAAGATCCCCTGGAGAAGGAAATGACAACCTATACCAGTATTCTTGCATGGAGAATTCCATGGACAGAAGAGCCTGGAAAGCTACAGTCCAGGGGGTTGAAAATAGTTGGGCACAAGCGAGAGACTAACATTTTCACTTTCAAGAGAGTAGATCTTAAAAGTTCTCATCACAAGAAAATAAATTGTGCAATTATGTGTGGTGATGAGTGTTAACCAGACTTATTGTGGTGTCACAATATATACAAATATTGAATCATTACATTGTATACCTGAAACTAATATAATGTATGTCAATCGTACCTCTATAAAAATATCAAAAATTTAATAAGATATATAGATTTAGACACAGACACCCTTGAACAGGTATACTGCTCACTATCACTTACACCATTCAAATGATGCCTAAGTTCCTAAGTGGTCTCGTGTCCAGCCATTTTAGAAGATGTTATGATCTGAATGTTCATGTCCCCCCAAAATTTATATGTTGAAATCTTAATGCCTAATGTGATGGTATTAGGAGTTGAGACCTTTGAGAGGTACTTAGACTATGACTAGGATTAGTGTTCTTATAAAAAAGACACTGCAGAGTTCACAACCCTTCCACCATGTGAGGACACAACAAAAGGTCAGCAGATTGCAACCCAGAAGAGTGCTCACACCAGAATTCAACCATGCTGGCATTCTGATCTTGACTTCCAGCCTCCAGAACTGAGAAAAATAAATTTCCGTTGTTTATAAGCCACTCAGCCTGTGGTATTTGGTATAGCAGCTTGAATGGGCTAAGACCAGAGGACTGTGGTTTTTCTAAAAGATCCAGGACTTTATTTACCTACAGAAAAAGAGGTTAAATGTATGATGAGTGCTAGCTAATACATGTTTATTTAATAAATAACTATACATGGCAGAATGTGGTCTGAGTCTCACTTCAGTATTTCACAGAAGTCACGCTGTAGGCAAATTGAAAGCCCTCACCTATCTCAGGTCACTCTGGTATCAACTGCCATTATTACTCTAAAAAGAACCTTAGGGTTGAAATATGACTAGATTGGTTCAGATTAGGCTGCAATGGAAATAAGAAAGCTATTAGTCACTGACTCCTCTGTGAAGCTCTCAAAGCCATGCCTCCCATCTTGAACTGAGCTTGGGTCTGCTGAATATAAACACATTCTCCTTGGTGATGTTAGGTTTTTGTCTTTGTATTTTAAATACATGACTTGCCTCCCCAAACTGTAGCATACAAGAACAAGGGAACATATCTTGGCAGCCCTTCCTTCATGCCCTGCCCAGAAAACACACTCATCAAGAATTCTTGAATAAACAGTGAGAACTCACACAAAGGAAACCACTTGAATACAAGACCCAGCATCACCCAACCACCAGTAGCAACCTGTGCAGGATCCCTCATCTAAACAACAAAAAATAAAACAAAACTACAAACACAATCATCAGCAGACAGGATTAGCACCTCATTCAGCCTTGTCCATCAGAGGAGGGGGAAAAAAAAAGAAAACTCAGCACAAATCTCACCCTATAGGAAGCTTACACAAACCACTGGACAAATTTTAAGAGGGCAGAAACCAACAGGAAGAAAGAATTCAACCTTGAAGCCTCAGAAAAGGAGACTTCAAATACAATAAGTTAAAAAAATAATGAAAAGGCAGAGAAATATTACACAAATGAAGGAACAAACCAGAAACATAGAAGTACAAATAAATGAAGAGGAAATAGGCAGACCCAATGAAAAAGAATTCAGAATGATAGTAAAGGTGATCAAAAACCTTGAAAACAAAATGGAGAAAATTCAAGAATCAATTAACAAAGACCTAAAAGAATTCAAGAATAAACATATAGAGGCAAACAACACAATTACTAAAATTAAAAATACTGTAGAAGGAATCAATAGTAGAATATCTGACACAGAAGAACAAATCGGTGAGCTGGAAGATAAAATGGTGGGAATAACTTCTGAAGAACAGCATAAAGTAAAAAGAATGAAAAGAACTGAGGATGGTCTCAGAGACCTCTGGGACCATATCAAATGCACCAACATTTGAATTATACGGGTCCCATTAGAAGAAGAAAAAAAGAAAGAGTATGAGAAAATTTTTTGAAGGGATTATAGTTGAAAATTTCCCAAACATGGAAAAGGAAATAGTCAATCAAGTCCAAGAGGCACTAAGAGTCTCATACAGAATAAACCCAAGTAGAAATATGCCAAGACACATACTAATCAAACTAACAAAGACTAACCACAAAGAAAGAATATTAAAAGCAGCAAGGGAGCAGCAGAAAGTAATGTACAAGGGAACCCCCATATGCTAACAGCTGATCTTTCAACAGAAACTCTGAGGGCCAGAAGGGAATGGCAGGATATATTTAAAGCACTGAAAGGGAAAAATCTACAACCAAGATTACTGTACCTGGCAAGAATCTCATTCAAAATTGTTGGAGAAATAAAAAGCTTTCTGGACAATCAAAAGTTACAAGAATTCAATACCACCAAACCAGCTTTAGAACAAATGTTAAAAGGACTTATATAGTCAAGAAATACAAGAGAAGAAAAAAGTTCTCCAAAATCAATTCCAAATAATTAAGAACATGGCAATAGGAACATATATATCAATAATTAATTTAAATGTAAATGGATTAAATGCTCCAACCAAAAGACACAGACTGGCTGAATGGATGAAAAAACAAGACCCATATATATGACATCTACAAGAAACCCACTTCATACCTAAAGACACATATAGACTGGAAGTGAGAGGATGGAAACACAGATTCTGTGAAAATGGGGAGCAAAAGAAAGCTGAAGTAGCAATCCTCATATCAGACAAAATAGACATTAAAATAAAGAAGATTACAAGAGGTAATGAAGGACACCACATAATGACCATGGGATCAATCCAAGAGGAAGACATAACAACTGTAAATATCTATGCACCCAACATAGGAGCACCTGAATACATAAGACAAACACTAACAGACATAAAAGGAGAAATTGACAGTAGTACAGTAATAGTAGGAGACTTTAACACTCCACTGACACCAATGGACAGATCATCAAAACAGAAAGTTAATAAGGACATAAGTCATAAATGATACATTAGATGAGATGGATCTCATTGATATCTTCAGGACATTCCATCCAAATGCAGAAGAATACACCTTCCAAGTGGACATCGAACATTCTCCAGGATAGACAACATCTTGTTACAAATCAAACCTCAGTTAATTTAAGAAAATTGAAATCATATCAAGTATCTTCTCTGACCACAACACTATGAGACTAGATATCAATTACAAGAAAGAAACTGTAAGAAACACAAACACATGAAGATTAAAGAACACATTTCTAAATAACCAACAGGCTACTGAAGAAATTGAAAGGGAAATTTAAAAAATTCTAGAAACAAATGACAATGAAAACGCAACAACTCAAAACCTACAGGATGCAGCAAAAGCATTCTAAAAGAGAAGTTTATAGCAATACAATCCTACCTCAAGAAATATGAAAAACGGTGAGTAGACAACCTAACTTTACACCTGAAACAACTGGAAAAAGAAGACAAAAAAAAAAAAAACAAATTAGTAGAAGGAAAGAAATCATAAAGATCCGAGCATAAATAAATGAAAAAGAAATGAAAGAAACAACAGTAAAGATTAATAAAACTAAAAGCTGGTTCTTTGAGAAGATAAACAAAATCGACACGCCTTTAACCAGACTCATCAAGAATAAAAGAGAGAAGAATTAAACCAACAAAATTAGAAATGAAAAAATAGAGGTTACAACAGACAATGCAGAAATACAAAGGATTATAAGAGACTGTTATGAACACCTATATGGCAATAAAATGGATAACCTGGAAGAATTGGACAGATTCTTAGAAAAGTTCAATCTTCCAAGACTGAACCAGGGAGAAATAGAAATTATGAACAACCGAAACAAACACTGAAATTGAAGCTGTGATCAAAAATCTCCCCAAAAAACAAAAGCCCAGGACCAGATAGCTTCACAGGAGAATTCTGTCAAACATTTAAAGAAGAGCTAATGCTTATCCTTCTTAAACTCTTTCAAAAAATTGCAGAGGAAGGAACATTTCCAAACTCATTCTACAAGGCCACCGTCACCCTGATACCAAAATCAGACAAAGACAACACACAAAAAGAAACTACATGCCAATATCACTGACAAACACAGATGCAAAAATCCTCAACAAAATTTTAGCAAACAGAATTCAGCAACACATCAAAAAGCTCATATACCATGATCAAGTTGGGTTTATTCCAGGTATGCAAGGATTGGTCAATATACGCAAACCAATCAATGTGATACATCATATTAACAAATTGAAAGATTAAAAACCATATGATCATCTCAATAGATGCAGAAAAAGCCTTTGACAAAATTCAGTACCCATTTATGATTAAAACTCTTCAAAAAAGGGCATAGCAGGAACCTACTTCAAGATAGTAAAGGCCATATATGATAAATCTATAGCAAACATCATTCTCAATGGTGAAAAACTGAAAGCATTCCCTCTAGGATTAGGAACAAGACAAGGGTGTCCACTTTCACCCTACTGGAAGTCCCAGTTATATCAATCAGAGAAGAAAAGAAAAGGAATCCAGATGAGTAAAGAAGAAGTAAAGCTCTCACTGTTTGCAGATGACATGATACTGTATATAGAAAACCCTAAAGATAGTACTAGAAAATTACTAGAGCTAATCAGTGAATTTAGCAAAGTTGCAGGATACAATATCCATACACAGAAATCACTTGCATTCCGATATACTAACAATGAAAAATCAGAAAGAGAAATTAAGGAATCAATCCCAGTCACCATTCCAACAAAAAGAATTAAGTATCTAGGAATAAACTTACCTAAGGAGACAAAAGAACTGTACACAGAACATTATGATACTAATGAAAGAAATCAAAGATTACATAAACAGATGGAGAGATATTCCATGTTCCTGGGTAAGAAGAATCAATATTGTGCAAATGACTACACTAACCAAATGCAATCTACAGATGCAATGTGATCCCTATCAAATTACCAATGGCATTTTCACAGAACTAGAACAAAAACATTCAGAATTCATATGGAAACACAAAAGACCCCAAATAGACAAAGCAGTCTTGAGAAAAAAAGAATGGAGTTGGAGGAATCAACCTTCCTGACTTCAGATTATACTAGAAAGCTTCAGTCATCAAGACAGTATGGTACTGGCACAAAAAGAGAAATATAGACCAATGGAACAAGATAGAAAGCCCAGAAATAAACCCATACACCTATGGGTACCTTATTTTTGACAAAGGAGGCAAGAATATACAATGGGGCAAAGACAGCCTCTTCAATAAATGGTTCTGGGAAAACTGGACAGCACAGAAAAGAATGAAATTAGAACACTTCCTAAAACCATACACAAAGATAAACTCAAAATGGATTAAAGACTTAAAAGTAAGATGAGAAACTATAAAACTCTTAGAAGAAAACATAGGCAGAACACTCAATGACATAAATCAAAGCAAGACCCTCTATAACCCACCTCCTAGAGTAACAGAAATAAAAACAAAAGTAAATAAGTGGGGCCTGATTAAATGTTTTTGCACAGTAAAAACTATAAGCAAGGTGAAAAGACAACTTTCATAATGGGAGAAAATAATAGCAAATGAAACAACTGACAAAGGCTTAATTTCCAAAATAAACAAGCAACTCATACAACTCAATGCCGGAAAAACAAATAAAAGACCTAAACAGACATTTCTCCAAAGAAGACATACAGATGGCTAACAAATACATGAAAAGATGCTCATCATTGCTCATTATTAGAGAAATGCAAATCAAAACCACAATGAGGTATCACCTCACACTGGTCAGAATGGCTATTATCAAAAAGTCTCAAAGAATAAATGATGGATAGGGTGTGGAGAAAAAGGAATGCTCTTGCACTGTTGGTGGGAATGTAAATTGATACAGCCATTATGGAAGATGGTATGGAGATTCCTTAAAAAACAAGGAATAAAACCACCATATGGCCTAGCAATCCCACTTCGTGGCATATACCCCAAGGAAACCAAAATTGAAAAGACACATGTACCCCAATGTTCACTGCAGCACTATTTACAATAGCTAGAACATGGAAGCAACCTAGATGTCCACTGACAGATGAATGGATAAAGAAGTTGTGGTTCATATACACAATGGAATATTACTCAGCCATAAAAAGGAAAGCATTTGAGTCAGTTCTGATGAGGTGGATGAACCTATAACCTATTATACAGAGCGAAGTAAGTCAGAAAGAGAAAGATAAATATATTCTAACACACATGTACCGAATTTAGAAGAATGGTACTGAAGAACTCATTTACAGGGCAGCAATGGAGAAACAGACATATAGAATAGACTTATGGACATGGGGAGAAGGGAGGAGAGGGTGAGATGTATGGAAAGAGTAACATGGAAACTTACATTACCATATGTAAAACAGATCGCCAATGGGAATTTGCTGTATGGCTCAGGAAACTCAAACAAGGACTCTGTATCAACCTAGAGGGGTGGGATGGGGAAGGAGATGGAAGAGAGGTTCAGAAGGGAGGGGATATATGTATACCTATGGCTGATTCATGTTTGACAGAAAACAACAAAATTCTGTAATACAATTATCCTTCAATTAAAAAAAAAGAATTCTAGAATAAATGAATGAATGGCTGAAAGAATGGACAACATCATTCCACCCTGTGTGCAGTCCTACCATCTCTAGAGCACAAACTCTCTGTGCTTGTTTGCCCCTCTCCAAACTAGATCTGATCTTGCTTTCCTTTCCTTCCTTCTTTCTTCTTCTGACTTGGGTTGAGTGTAACACTCCCATATTTCAGCATAACTTACAGAGCTAGTTCAGTTCAGTTCACTCACTCAATTGTGTCCACTCTGCAACCCCATGGACTGCAGCATGCCAGGCCTCTATGTCCATCACCAACTCCCAGAGCTTACTCAAACTCATGTCCATTGAGCCAGTAATTCCATCTCATCCAACCATCTCATCCTCTGTCATCCTCTTTTCCCCCCACCTTCAATCTCTCCCAGCATCAGGGTCTTTTCAAATGAGTCAGTTCTTTACATCAGGTGGCCAAAGTATTGGAATTTCTGCTTCAGCATTAGTTCTTCCAATGAATATTCAGGACTGATTTCCTTTAGGATGGACAGGTTGGATCTTCTTGCAGTCCAAGGGACTCTCAAGAGTCTTCTCCAACACCACAGTTCAAAACCATCAATTCTTTGGTGCTCAGCTTTCTTTACAGTACAACTCTCACATCCATACATGACTACTGGAAAATGCAAAGTTTTGACTAGATTGACCTTTGTTGGCAAAGTAATGTCTCCGCTTTTTAATATGCTGTGTAGGTTGGTCATAACTTTTCTTCCAAGGAGCAAGCATCTTTCAATTTCACGGCTGCAGTCACCATCTGCAGTGATTTTGGAGCCCCCCAAAATTAAGTCTGCCACTGTTTCCACTGTTTCCCCTTTGTGCCATGAAGTGCTGGGACCAGATGCCATGCATGATCTTAGTTTCTAAATGTTGAGTTTTAAGCCAACTTTTTCACTCTCCTCTTTCACTTTCATCAAGAGGCTCTTTAGTTCTTCACTTTCTGCCATAAGGGTCATCTGCATACCTGAGGTTATTGATATTTCTCCTAACAATCTTGATTCCAGCTTGTGCTTCATCTAGCCCAGCTTTTCTTATGATATACTCTGTGCATAATTTAACTAAGAAGGGTGACAATATACAGCCTTTCCCTATTGACATACTCCTTGACATACTCCTTTCCCTATTTGGGACCAGTCTGTTGTTCCTTGTCCAGTTTCTAACTGTTGCTTCCTGACCTGCATACAGATTTCTCAAGAGGCAGGTCAGGTGGTCTGGTATTCCCATCTCTTTCAGAATTTTCCACAGTTTGATTGTGATCCACACAGTCAAAGGCTTTGGCATAGTCAATAAAGCAGAAGTAGATGTTTTTCTGGAACTCTCTTGCTTTTTCAATGATCCAACAGATGTTGGCAATTTGATCTCTGGTTCCTCTGCCTTTTCTAAATCCAGCTTAAACATCTGGAATTTCATGGCTAGCATACTGTTGAAGCTTGGGTTGGAAAATTTTGAGCATTACTTTGCTAGTATGTGCGATGAGTGCAATTGTGTGGTAGTTTGAGCATTCTTTGGCATCGCCTTTCTTTGGGACTAGAATGAAAAATGACCTCTTCCAGTCAGTCCTGTGGCCACTGCTGAGTTTCCAAATTTGCTGATATACTGAGTGTAGCACTTTTACAGGATTATCTTTTATTATTTGAAGTAGTTCAACTGGAATTCCATCACCTCCACTAGCTTTGTTCGTAGTGATGCTTCCTAAGGACCACTTGACTTCACATTCCAGGATGTCTGGATCTCGGTGAGTGATCACACCATCATGATTACCTGGGTCTTGAAGATCTTTTTTGTATAGTTCTTCATGTATTCTTGCCACCTCTTCTTAATATCTTCTGCTTCAGTTAGGTTCATACCATTTCTGGAGCTAGTACTTCAGACGAAACAACTTGTGACCTTTCAAGCTTGACAGGTAACAGCATTATCATAATAATAATAGGCCAGAATATTAGAGAGCTCCTACCACTGACAGAAGGATTACTGAGGAGCCCTATCTGTGAGACCCAAGGACACAATCCTGTATCCTTTAAAGAAATGAAATTTGTATTTTAAAACTTTCTGAAAATTGAAAACAATCCAAATCAGATTGTTACATTGGTGAATTATGCCAAACTTTTATGGAAGAAATAATACCAATTTTATATAAACACTTTTAGAAAACAGAAAAGAAGGAAATACTTCCCAACTCATTTTATAAGGCCAGCATTACCTTAATACCAAAACTAGACTAAAATCTTCCATTCATCTTCATTAATTATTAATTAATGATGCAGAAATTCTCAAAAAAGATAGCAAATTAAATTCAGCAATATATAAAAAGGGTAATACATCAGGAACAAGTGGCATCAACCTAGGAATGTAAAACTGGTTCAAGATTCAAACATCAAATACAATTTACAATAATAACAGACTAAAGATAAAAATCAAATGATCAAATCAGTAGCTATTAAATCATTTGACAAAATTCAATATCCATTAATGACAGAGATTCTCAGCAAAATCTACAGGTAACATTATACTTAATGGTGAAAGACTGTATGCTTTCCTTCTAGCTGGGACAAAATAGAGATGTTCATTCTCACAACTACTATTCAATACTGCAAATAGACCGAGTCCATGCAGTAGAAATGAAAAGGAAATAAAAAGCATACAGAAGAAGAAAGAGTTCTCAGACAACATGTATGTCTTTGTAGAAAATCCCAAGTAATCTACAGAAAAAGTTTCTGGAACTAATCTACCCTAAAGCTCTAGAACTTATGAATAAGATCAGTAGGGATACAAATCAACATATAACAGACAATCATATTTCATGTGTCAGCAGTGAACATTTGGAATTTGATATATGTTTTCAAACACTACTTATAATAGCACACAGAGAAATGAAGCACTTTGATACAAATCTAACAAAATGAATATAAGATCTATATCCTGAGAACACTGCAGAAAGACAATGATGAAAGAAATCAGCGACCTAAAATGTGGAAAGATCTACCATGTTCATGTACTCACAGAGTCAATTCTGTTAAGATGTTAATTCTCTCTAGTTGATTCAAGGAAATATCAATCAAGATTTCTTACACAAATTAACAAATTAATTCTAAAATTTATGGAAAGGCAAAAAATAAAAAAACAACAAAACAAATCTGGACTAGCCATTTGATCTCTAATCATGGAACCAGATCCCACATGCCACAGCTAAAGATCCTGCATGCCACAACTAAGGCCCAGTGCAGTCAAATAAATTAAAATAAAATATTTTTAAAAGTTGAAAAAAAACTAGCTAAAAACAATTCTTAAAATGAAGAAAAAAGTTAAAAGTATTCACACAGTTCAATTAATTACAGACTTATAATAAAGACTTATTATAAAGCTACAGTAACAAGATAGTGTAGTATTGACAAAAAGATTATATAAAATAGAAAGACCTGAAATTTACCAAAATTAAAACCTCCAACTCTGTAGAAGACACTACTAAGAGAATGAAAACACAAACCATATGCTTGGAGAAAATATTTGAAAATCACATATATGATAAAATACTTGTATCCAGATATGTAAAGAACTTTCAAAACATAACAATAAGAAAATAACTCAATTTTCAAAAGGATCAACAGTTATAAAGCAAAGAAAAAACACAGATGCTAAATACACATATGAAAAGATGCTCACATCATTAGTCATTAAAGAAAAGCAAATTAAAACCACAATAAACTACTACACACCTATTAGAAGAACTAAAACTATTTTTAATGACAATGTCAAGTGTTAGTGAACATACAGGGCCACTGGAACTCTTTTTCATTGCTGATGGGAATGGAAGATTATACAGCCACCCTTAAAGAACAGTTTGTTTATCCACTCACCAGTTAAAGGACATTTGGAACATTTCCTGTTTCTGGTAATTATGAATAAAACTTCTATAAGCATTCATGTGCAAGTTTTTATGTGAACATAAGTTTCATTTCTCTTGGGTAAATATCTAGGAAGAGGAAATCTGAGTTTGCCAAAACTTACTGAACTACACTCTTAAAAGATTTAACTTTACTGTATGAAATACCTCAACAAACCTGTCCTTTAAAAAAAAAAAAGCCATGGATTGAGACATGGAAAAATAGCACCTGGGGCTTTACATCTGTTAGGAAACAAGATAAAAAGACAGAAATTTTTAGTACTGGGGTCAATTCACAAGTTTATTTACTTTCTTAAAAAGGGAATCAATTCAGGGAGCCATGTTTTTTAAAACAACATCTTCACAACAGTCATTAAACATTATCTTTCCTAACATTACTTTTTTTGGCGGGTGGGTAATTCTTTTAGAAATAAGCAAGCCAATATTTTAATCATTATAATACTGAATCATTTTCTAAGTACTGGTTTGTTGTTTTGGATACTATAGAGCTTCTTAGATATAATTCATCACTAACTGCTCCATATCACAGTTTTTCTCAGCCAGATCATATGGCTGAGATAAAAGTAAAATTCATTCAGGTATACAAAGGAGTTAGCAAAAATAAAATGATAGTTTTTTCTTTTTACTGTGGTTGATTCATGTTATTTGGCAGAAAACAAAATTCTGTAAAGCAATTATCCTTCAATTAAAAAATAAATAACTTTTTAAAAAAATGATGGTTTTTAACCTGAAAACATCGACTAGGAAATTTTGTTTCCATGGAAAATTAAGCATACTGACATGACTTCCTGTGCTGTATTCCTAACATAGGCAAAAAGAGATTTGGAGGGACTTCCTTAAAGACGATTATTTAAATAGGTTGTCAATAATTTATTAAAGAAGAATTTAGGCAATACAAATCTTACTTAACGCTTCATGAAACAAAAGTAGTCTCTATTCAGAGAACTGCAAAATGAAGCAGAAAGCAGAAAGCTTTTATAGGGTAAAGAATAAAGATGAGGAAAAGTGAAAATGTCTGATTGGCTGGAGTCACACAGTCAACCTTATTTAGGGTGAGAAGGAACAAGGAAATAACATAGAACCCAAAGTTGGCTTGGCATTTGGAGATTGGCTGACTGGATATACTATTTCATAGTATAATATTGTTGTTGTTTAGTTGCTAAGATGGAGCAGGAAATGGCAACCCACTCCAGTGTTCTTGCCTGGAGAATCCCAGGGACGGGGGAGCCTGGTGGGCTGCTGTCTATGGGGTTGCACAGAGTCGGACACGACTGAAGTGACTTAGCAGTTGCTAAGAGGTGTCTGACTCTTTGCGATTCTAGGGACTGTAGCCTGCAGGCTCCTCTGTCCACGGGATTTCCCAGGCAAGAATACTGAAGTGGGTTGCCATTTCCTTCTCCAGGGGATCTTCCCAACCCAGGGACTGAACCAAGGTCTCTTGCATTGCAGGTGGATTCTTTATTGCTAAGCCACCAGGGAGGCCTATAGTATAATATACTATCTTCTATTTCTGGTCAAGTAGTATTGTTTACAGGGACATGAAAGTTATCTAAGTTTCAGTTTGCTGATGTGGCACCCCTGGGGCAGGAGTGGCTCCATCTTGGACCTAGAAAGTTATTTCGGAAAGGTAAGTATTTAAACATTCTTTGATTTGTGACTTGATCATTTTAAAAGAGTGATATTCCAGGCTTCCCTGGTGGCTCAGTGGTAAAGAATCTGCATGCCAGCACGGGAGACATGGGTTCAATCCCTGGTCCGGGAAGATACCATATGCCACAGAGCAATTAAGCATGAGCACACAACTATTGAGCCTGTGTTGTAGAGTCCAGAGCCACAATTACTGAGCCCATGTACCACAACTACTGAGGCCCACGTGCCCTAGAACCTGTGCTCTGCAACAAGAGAAGCCACCCGAAATCCACATATTGCAACTAGAGAGTAGCCCCTCCTGGCCACAGCTAGAGAAAAGTTCATGCAGCAACAAACACCCAGCACAGCCAAAAATAAGTAAAATTATTAAAAAAAAATTTTTTTTTTTAAAGAGCAATTTTCCATTTTGGCTATATGTGAGGACAGGCTATAGCAGAAACTCTGTTTGCGCATGTAGCTCCTGTGGGTGAATAACAATACAAACAAACAAAACCCCAGCCGGGGTCCACCAGCCAGTTTAGAGGGGTCTGGATTTTAGATCCCATTTGTGCCCTCAGCTGGGATCCCTTGTGCACAGCACAGCTGTATGCTTCAGCTCTTTTGCCTATAAAGAGTAAGAAATCTTCAGTTTAGCGACGGAAAGCTGAAAGTCCATAAAATCATGAATTATATGAACGGATGCCAAATAGCCCCAAACTGTTTCTGGAACCTTCTGGAACCTTGGTTCAATCATCCGGAACCAAGTGATGTTCTTTGATGACCCAGAGAGATCTTTTTTCAGAGAGCCAAAGGAAGTATGATATTACCCACAGGAGAGGAATGCATAGATCTGACTCTGGCAGAAAAGAGCACTTTGTTCTAGATGAGATGAATGTATGGATGACACAGAAAAACTAGGGGAATTTGAGATATAGATGTTATGTTTTTCTTAGATATTTTTCGCTCTTCAATTATTTAAATACTCCATGTTGTCCTTAAAAACAAAAACAAAACAAAAAAACTTGGGATTTAATTATAGTTGTTTCTTTGGGTGAGTTCAGGCTGTCCCCTATAAACTAGTGCAATGCCTTTCTCTTAGTAGAAAGAATATTTTTTCTTTCACTCAGAGGATCAGAGTGGACAGCTGGTCTGTGGATAGTCTCCGCATAATGATGCTATCTGATTGTAATAACCTTGCAAATATCTAAACTGTCTACTGTGGAAGTCAAAGGGCTGATGGAGTTGACCAGTATCTCACTGATTTTTAAGGAACACCCTAGAATATATACACCATACCTGAAGAGTTTATAAATACTTGAACCCTGGCAGCAATTGTGACTGCTGATTGTGATTCAAATGGTCTAGGGTGGGTAATCAGCACTGATAACATTTTTTAAGCTCCCTCAGCTGATTCTAACATAGCCAGGATGAGACCCTTAGTCTGGCCCTACACTCCCAAGTCACCAGACTCCCACACCTGGTGACCTTTGCATTCTGTGACCTTAGGCAGAATGATTCATAATCACTCCTGAAAAAACAGTTGATGGGGATTTCAGCAAGAGCAGGTTCCTCTCCTGAGGGAACCCTGAAACTCTAGGCCTCAGTGATCCCAGCCTATGAGGCAGAGCTTGTAACCATGCACAGAGAGGACCTTCTAGCTCAATACTGCATCCTTTTTGCTACACTCTCCTCGGGGATGCTGGATGTGGTGAAAACCTGAAGCAAGCAATGATAAGGTGCCTCTGCTGTGATGGGCAAGGTGAGGTTCTACAATAAGAAGAGAGGCTGGAGAGAGAGGCGGGTCCCCCAGAGTATCTGGTAGCCCTGTCATGCCATGCCTGTCCCCACCTATTGACATGTTCCCTCCACCTGGCTTCAGCCCTACTCCCTCACAGTGGGCCCTCTTCTGAGGGTCTGCTCAGACCCCAGCCAGCAGAGGTACCAGTCTGGGTTTCCTTCTCTCTTATCTCCTCTTGTCCAGGTGCCCACCCCCAATCCCCGCACAGGTAAGAAAGCGTGAGAGGGGCACAGCTGGGGTTGAGGCCACCACAATCTCCCCAGGCCCTGAGGTGAAAAGGCCGAGGTGTGTGTCGGGGTGGGGGCGGTGGGGGGGGGGGGGGTTGGGTGGGGACGGGGCAACAGGTAATGTGCTGAGGTAACCTTTTGGCTGCCCGAATGGGCGGCACCAACTCTCTGCCTGTGAGGCCTTCCCTGTTCACCGCGCCTCACTGCATTCTTCTTTTGTTTCTGTAGCTGCCAGTCTCCTACATGCCGGACCTTCCTAGAATCCCTGGCCAGCGTCCACCGCCGCCTCAGCACCTCAGCCCCAGCACCTGTGCGCCTTCTGAGCGTCAGCGGATGGACCTGGGCGGGGGCGGGGCCAGGTGAGGGGGCGGGGCGAAGGTCTGCAGTCTCCAGCACCGCCTTGGCAGATTTTGTTTTTAAACCATGGACTTAGGTTGTAAATTAATTTGTGAGGCATGGACTGCAGGAAGAACCACTTTCCCTGCCTTTGTTTTCCCACCAGGCGCTCTGGACAAGGACTTTTTCTACTTACACATTTATTTTTTCTTTCAAAGGGATGGGATTGGGGGAGGAGGGAAGGAGGGGTGGGGGTATGGTCTGTAGGCTCCTCTGTGCCCATCTTGCATCTTCAAGGGGCCTGGGGTGTGGGGGTGGGTGGGAGTGTGGGGCGTGCTGGAAGATGACAGGCGCCCGGCTCACGCCTGCCATGGGGGGGACACCAGTATACCAGCCCTCTCTCTGCTCGCAGTCCTCAGCCCCTGCCTCACTACAGACTCCTGTTGCCCATCCCTCTGGGGTCTCAGTGCTCTGGGCGAGGGGAACAACGAAGAGGCTGTGCCCTGCCCTCGGCCCCCACCCCGGAAATGCCAAGGCCTCCCACCGCCACATCGCCATCCTGCACTGAGGACTCTGGAGGCCATCAGGGGCTGCCTTGTCTGCCTTGTATTAAGTTGTGTCTGTGTCCGCTCTCCCTCCGCCTTTAGTGTTTCTTTCGTTTCTTCCCTCCTTTCCTTCCCTCCTGCTCCTGCTCCCACTCCCGAGTTCAGCACAGGTGAAAGGGTTACCCCTCCCTCCCTGCCTCCTGGATCACCAACTCACAGTTGTTTCCTTCTCTTTTATGTTCGTGTGTGTATCATTTATTTTTTTCTTCCTCCCCTTTTCTGTCCTCCCTCCCTCCCTCTTCTGCCATGTAACTGGAGGATGTGCAATGAGTTTGCAAACAGCTGGACTGTCAGGCTGCTTTGTTCTCCAGTGTTTCTCCTCTGCCTGCCCTCCTCTTCCTCTCTCCCTACTCTTTCCTTCCTTCAGTGTTTCCTTAGAGCAGTGAGCACTATTTGGAAGCTTGAGAGAAACTAAAATTAAATTGAGAGAGAGAGAGAAGAGGAGAGGGAGATGCTGGAAATATCACAGAAACAGCAGCAGATCCATGCACGCAGGGCAGGTGGTCGATGAAATTTGGACCTTTATAGTTCACAGCTGATTCCCTACCTATATCAGGTCACATATATGTCCCATAGTCATCATGATAACTTCTAGTTTGTGTCATCTGTTTTTAGACACCAAGTGGACCATGTGGAATCTGCCAAATTAAGAAATCTCTGCCCTCAGTCAATCCTGGCCAATGCTATTTCCACAAATACTTCTTCCTCTACACACCCACTTAGCTCCTTAGCACCAACCCCCAGCCATAATTTGCTTTAATATTCAAGAAGATTCTGGGAGAAAATAGTAAAAATTTTTGCCATTTGCTTTGAACACACATGCACAGCCAGTGTTCTCACTTGAGACAAATCACTATGGAGAGGTGTCAGCAAGCAAGTTATTGATTTTCCTGGGAGAACCTCCACATCTTGCTTCTGCATTAGCAATATCTCAAGCCAAAACTGACCCAGCTATCTCCCTCCACACAAAGGATACGTGTACTCAGTGTCTCTCAAATTCAACACACACACACACACTTGCATGTACCTTGGAGACTTGTCATTGATCATTGTGAAGAACTGTTCTACAAAGTGCAGGAGGTATTTAATGTCCCTGCCCCACACCCCCGCCCCAAATGCCAGTGGCAGCCCCAGTTGCTGTAATAATCAAAACACTCTGTTAGGTTTTGCAGTATCCCCCACAGTGTTTGTATCATCCCAGAATGAGAACCATAGCTGGCTCTGTGTTGGGTATTTGTCCTCACTCTCTGGTGCAGTTGTTCTCAACTGTGCAGAGATTTCAAACCCCTGATGGCTGAGTACCACCTCTAGAGATTCTGATTAATTGGTCCAAACTGCATCTTAGGCATCAGGAGTTTAAAAAGAGCCCAGCTGATTCTAATGGGTAGCTGAGGTCAGCCTTTCCAGCTGAGTCCACAAGTCTGGGACTCTCTACGGTTACAGATTTGGCCAGCATCTGTCACAGGTTAACACAATGCGAGCCAAAGCAACTGCTTTGAGCCAGAACTAACAGTCCACTCCATTCACCAGGCTCCTAATGCTGGACCTGATAGCCTCTTGGCTATTCTGTACCCTGACCCCTGCCTGTGCAGCAACGTATGGGTCAGTGAGAAGCTAACTGCTAGATGAAGCAGCCCCTCACCAGCTCATCGTCTCTAGGAAACACCCTGAAAGGGGAAACGAACTGTGTATACATTTCTTGGCTCAGAGAAAAACAGGAATCTCAGTCTTAGGAGCAGGATCCTTCTAGTTGCCCAAGGCCTTCTGGGGTGGGGAATGGGGGGTGGTGGCTTATCACCAACAGTGTGCCAGTAAATGTCTCCTCTCTTGTTCTCACTTATCTGGCTGGAGTTTCCTAAGAAATAGGGCATCAAAGATAATTATTTGTCTCAGAAAAATTGTTTGTTATATTTGAAAGAAAGATAAGTGAAAGTCGCTTAGTCATGTCCAACTCTTTGCAACCCCATGGACTGTACTATAGCCCACCAGGCTCCTCTGTCCATGGGGATTCTCCAGGCAAGGATACTGGCTCTCATCTGAGCTACCTATATCTGTACCCAGGTACAGGCCTCCCTGATGGCTCAACTGGTGAAGAATCCACCTGCAATGCAGGAGACCTGGGTTCAATCCCTGGGTTGAGAAGATCCCTTGGAGAAGGAAATGGCAACCCACTCCAGTATTCTTGCCTGGGAAATCCCATGGACAGAGGAGCTTGGTGGGCTACAGTCTATGAGGTCGCAAGAGTGAGACACAACTTAGTGACTAAACCACCATCTCAAGGTATTGTTGTTGCATTGTTTTAGGAAGTGGACAAGCTTGGATTTATGGAAGTTAGACAACCTTTGAAGAAGACAACTGAGAGAGCACACCTCTGGCTTGCTCCTGGCTAATGGGGGTGGGGAGAGCCCTGTGTTTGCCAAGTTCAATGGTGTTAATACTCTCACCAGGCTGATTTCAAGCTACTGACATTTTAACAACTGACTATCATCTCCTTTCCCATCTTCTCAAACATACACGATTGGAAGCTCCCTAAGATCAATCAATTTATATCTTGTAAATCCAGTATATGATTTATATACTGGAAATGCACCTTGTGAAAATGTAGTGGAGTTGCTGACCACAGTCTGGGATGAAAGATGCTCAGATTCTCTGAGAGGAGACCCTGGGAAGACTGGAAGCAGTGTGCTAGCCAGCCACCGACATGGACGTGCAGAGGAGAGACTCAGAGTAGGGTGTGGAGATGAAAGTCAAGATGCCATCCATCCACCAAGCAAGGCACCAGGCTTCAATAAGGTCTCTGGGTTAATCAGCCCTTTCCTTCACATTAGAAACCCAGGTGGTGTGAAGAATGTATTTTGAAATAATCCAGGGAAGGAACCACAAAACTGAAGACTGAGTTACTTTGGGGTCCAGAAGGCCTGGGGATGGTGCTTTTTGAGTCTCAGGATAACGTAGCATGACCCTGGGGGACCCACTTGTTTCGCTGTAGGGCTGCAGGGCCATATGTGAGGAGGATTTGAGCCGCACGGGGAAGTTTGACCTTTGTGTGCACATACTGATTTCGCGCTTGGGGGATGCTATTTCTAAACATTCACCACATTGCTATTCACATCACAGTGTCTTCATAAAATGAGCCAGGAAAAAAGAGAAAAATTTCACAACACTCTTGCAGATATAGATAATAATACCAAAAGGCAGTATTTACTATGCAATAGGCACTGTTCTACTTTTCACATAGTGACATTTAATCCTCAGAACTGTTCTATGTATGAGGTGAGTGCTGTGAAAAAGCCCATTTTACAAATGAGGAAACTGAGGCACAGACTGCTTTAGTAACTTTCCCAAGTATACATACTAATAAGTGGCAGAGTGAGAGTGAAGCCTGGCTCGGAGTACAGGCTCTACTGTACATAAGATCGCTCCTTTTGATCACTGAGCCTTGGCCAGTGGGTGTCCTCGTTGTGTGCACTTTTTGTTTTTGTTTTTTTTTTGGACTGTGAGTTGTGCTAGGGTGGAAACCCTGAGTGTGGCTTATTAAGATCTTGAGAAACCCATTCCTGACTGTGGTGAGGTCTTGCAGGTCTGAGATATTGCTTGGTTTGGGCTTCTGGACACTGCTTTTGCTTTCTCCTCCCAGAAGAGAAAGAAGCCTTACTAACACCAAGTCTACACAAGAACCAGGAAGAGGAATATTTGTAATAGTCCCTTAAATGAAAGCAGTCAGATCACTAGTGTGAATTCTTCATGTTGAGGCTAAAACAGAGGTTTCCAGGTCAGTCCAGACTCTGGCAGCCCATGTCTTTGCAAGCAGAGTGTCCCGTGATGGACTCTGGGGAAAGAGGTGCTCTCCTGAGAAGTGCTGCTTCTGCTGCTACTGGCATGGCCATCCCTTTGCTGGGGAAAATAAAAATATGAACTTGGCCAATGAAATTGACCACTTAATCTAAATTTTACCCCGCCGGAAACACTGAAGTCATAATTAGTATTTCCTGGTGAAGGAAAGGATGAATGAATGAACAGCTGTGACTTCACTCTGCTACTTGGTACTACTGGGGATTCTCACTGCTAGTGTCTCACACCGGAGAGAGGGGCTCCTCCTGGGCCACAGACCCCCTTCCTACAGGTCCCTGGGTCTGCTCAGGCTGCTCTGCTAGAGATATCAGCTCCTCAAGACTTTATCTCCTGATTTTGTCCCCACCGTGTCTTACATCCTGCATGGATGGGGCAAAAAATCAAAGGATTAGTGTGTGGTTGAACCTCAAGGTTTCCTACATGTTTCACAGAAGGAAGCAAGGCATGAGGTTCTTCATCCATGGCCCTGTAATTGCACACACTCCCAGCTGCTCATCCTGCCTGTGCCTCATCCGGTAAGCGAAGATATGATGTAACTGAGACTCTTATCCGAGGATTTGTTTTTTACACGTGAGTCACATTTAAACCCCAAACAATATGTTTTCCCCTTTTTCTATAAAAAAGAAAATGCTTTCTTTCTTTTTTTTCAACTGTCTTGGTCTTGTTTATTTTTTCTTCCAAAAGAAGAAGTAAAATATAAATCCGTTATGTTGTGCTGAGTCACTCAGTCATGCCTGACTCTTTGTGACCCTTTTAGACTGTAGCCCACTAGGCTTCTTTATCCATGGGATTTTTTTGGACAAGAATACTGGAGCGGGTTGCCATTTTCTCTTCCCAACCCAGGGATTGAACCCGAGTCTCCTTTGTCTCCTGAATTGCAGGCAGATTCTTTTCATCAGGGCACCCTAAATTCTTTATAACAAGTATTATAAAAAGGCTCAATGATTTCATGGACATGTTTTCTGAAGAACTAAGAGGCATTATTGCATACCCAGAAGCTTCCCCAACACACTGCAACAGAAAGGGTCTTGAGATGTTCAAATGTGAAATTATTGCTTTACTTTTCCTACCATTTGGCTGAACTATTTCCTGCCTATCAAGGAATCTCTATCAAGGAGTACACATTCCAGCTGTACTGCACCTTTGTTTTCAACAAATGGAATATTGCCCACATCAGAATTTGAAGCTACTAATATGCACGGAGGATCCAGAACACAGCCATGACTGAGGAAGTGGGGAATATCCATGCAGAAGTTGTGTACAAAAACTTACGAGATACCACAGACGTGCTCCTTGAACTTGACCAGTGACTAATGTTATGAGGAATGGTCAGAGAGCTATGCTCATTCTAGGGAAAACATTTTAATTAAAAAAGAGATTTTCAACAATTGCCATCTTGGGAAGGACCACTGGGTTTAGGACTAGAAAGTTACTGGGCTGTAAAGGATAAGACATTCCACTCTAGGCCAGGATCCTTTGTGCTCACCGAGGAGAAAAAATATGCAAATGATGCAAAGCTTACCACTTGGCTTTATTAAGGCAGCCAGGGTCCTGTGTGAGAGCCAGGGTCCTGACCTAGGAATTTGGGGACTGGGATCAAGTTCTCACTCTGCTCCTATCTAACTGGTCAGTCACTGGGCATCTCTGAGGCTCAGTTTTCCTATCCAGTACGAAGAACTAGAACAGCACAGTGCCTGTCACATCATAGACACCTAAGTAGTAATTGTTGAGGGAAGGAAGGAAGGCAGGCTTCTCAAGCACTGCTGCAGACTCAAGTTACAATAATACCTGACCCCTCACCCTACTCACTTTCTAAAGCCCCCAAATACTAATTTAACCCCCATGAGAAGTGGGGGACTCTGGGAACAGTAACTCCTCAATGAGTTGTGAGCTGGGAAGGAAGAGGCATCTTGGATCAGTTACAGGGTTTATGATGGGCACACAGCCCCTCCTTTCCCTGTTAGTGTGATGAGGTTTAATGACTCATCCAAGTCTTTTCTGCTCTATCCAGGTCATACAGTCTTTCCCATAGCCCCCAAACTCAGGCTGCTCTGCTCTTCCTGACCCTCCTCTTACTTCTGTGTCATAGCCACAGCTCCCTTCTCTAAGAGCTCTTGGTCACCAGGAAAGCGATGATCTTGCTTCCTAATGCTCAAGTGCATCCTTGTTTAGGAGGAATTGCCCTCTTCACAATCACCCAGCTGCCAGACATTCTCTCCTGCCTTCAGAAATGCCTTGCCTAGGTAGGTCATTCTTCCTTTGGGGATAAAGCCAGCAGAAAGAGGCAGTGTGTCTCAGCTCTCATCCCCCTACCCTTGCTCCTCCCTCTGCATCCTTTTGGACCCCACAGTTACTCTGAGATTGAGTAATCCATCATCCTCCTTTCAACCAAACACGACAGGGACAAAATTATGAATGTCTGAAAATCCATTGCCTTTTCCTCCCTGTCAAATACATGAAAGTCTTGTTGCCATCGTGACATTCTCCAAGCTCTCTCCGTTTCCCATCCCCACTTTATTGTGCACCCTGGGGTCATGAGCAGAGGAAGCTGTGTAGAAAATTCACACTGAAAAGGAAAATAGAAGAAAAAATAAAAACGGGTTTTAAAATGATAGGTAGTATCGACAAAGGAAAGAAGAATCATGTAGATTTTACGAAGTTTTTGTTTAAGAGTTGAGGGAATGGAAAGAGAGTTTTAGGGTTTAGCAGTAGTCTGATAGAATTCATTGAGAATGGCTGAGAGAGAGAGAGAGAGAGAGAGAGGAATGGAGAGGAAGAGAGAGAGAGAGAATAAGAAACAGAAAATTTATAAAGGGTTTGCTGCATTAAGAAAATACTTCCCTGGCAGTCCAGTGGTTAAGATTTCACCTTCCAATGCAGGGGTTGTGAGTTCGATCCCTGGTCAGGAGTTAAGATCCCACATGCCTTGCAGCCAAAAAATGAAAACATAAAACAGAAGCAATAGTATAACAGATTCAACAAAGACTTTAAAATGGTCTGCATCAAAAAAATCTTCAAGAAAAAAGAAAATACTTCTTCTAGAGACTTGAGTAATGGTTTAAAGTACTGTTCATGACTTATGATGGCTACACAATACGTCTTTCAATATGTTTCAGCACCAAGTTGCTCACAGACACATCTGCTTGTATCAATATACTGAGGACAGTGACTTACATGAAGGTAGCCTTTTCCCTAGACCGTGTTCCTACATGTTTCTTCCCTGCCCTTCACCTATACAAGCATTTATGTATGATCCATTTTATCCTCCCCCAAGATATAAACAGCAAAATCCCAGATGGCACTAGTGGTAAAGAATCCACCTGCCAATGTAGGGGATATGTGTTTGATCCCTGGATCAGGAAGATCCCCTGAAGAAGGAAATGGCAGTCCAGTTTAGTATTCTTGCCCAGGAAATCTCATGGACGAACCTAAGTCGCTTATTTTTGCCCCAGACATACTAGAGGTTTTTTATTAAGTCCTCATTACTTGGGAGGATGGGTGTTGCTTCTCTCACTTTAGAACCTCCTTCTCTCCCTTCTGACCCAAAATTCCCCCCCTTGCAACCAACATGGTGATGAAGTGAAGTTGCTCAGTGGTGTCCAACTCTTTGCGACTCTATGGACTGTAACCTACAAGGCTCCTCCATCCCTGGAATTTTCAAGGCAAGAGTACTAGAGTGGGTCATCATTTCCTTCTCCAGGGGAACTTTCCAACCCAGGGATTGAAACCAGGTCTCCTGCATTGCAAGCAGATGCTTTACCATCTGAGCCACCATGGAATACCTCCAGGAAAATAAGCTAAGGATGGTGGGGCATGAGATGCTGGAGACCAAGTGGGAAGGGAAGTTATTAGGTTCTTTGGGGAGATATCCTCAGGGTTAACATCACTATCTGTAAATGAATAGACTCAGAAAATTATTTTCTCTTAAAGTTATGATTAGCAAAGAGAAACATTACTCTGTAAAAGTCTAGTTTTCCTGGAAGCCACAGTAAAAAAAGAGGTTTGGGAAACATACAAGCATGTGGTGTTCCACATGCTCCAAAGACCTATTTTAGAGCATTTTCTATCTGTGAAGTCCTTAAACTCTCTTCCAATTCTTAACCAGCAATGTCAATTAAGTGGATAATGAAGACAGGCAGTACCACACAATTTCCATCAAAAGGCAATTCAGTGCTTTCATAACAGCAGGGATAACTACTAGTACTTAGAAAGCCAGAAGTGGCTCATCCATCTTCAGGGATAATTTATATGACTTGGATGACATGAAATTTAACACAGATCTATACAAAAGGATGGTGATTTAATACTCCAGATGTAAAAAAAAAAAAAAAAAAAAAAGTGAGGCTTTGCTGCCATTAGGTGAATTTCACTTCACACCATTTTATTTTCATTTGAAGAAAAATCTGTTTAAAAAATAATTTTAAAACTTTTTTCAATGGTGGGCAGAACCCTAGGTTCAAACATCTGGCCAGAGTTAAGCCTCTATGCTTCCAGTAAGAAGACCAAAGGAGACTTGTGACTGTGAAACAAAGAATTGGATCCAAACTGTCCCTAGGAGATGAAGCCATGGAAAGATGAATTTTTTATTGCTTACCGACAATTTCTGGACATGAGATGCAAATAATTTACTCCTTGCAATTCTATAAGAAAGAAAACTTCCATGGCTATCCGTTTCTCTTGAAGATCCTTACCCTTAGCACCCCCTTGGCCCCAGGAAATACCTGGCCACAGAAAACCCTCTACCCCAACACTGAACAATCTTCCCCTTTTGAAATGTCCCCTAACTTTTGCTTGCCCTCTTGCAGCCAACCAAGACTATCGGATATACTTAAAGATCAAACAGAAAGTTTCCCCAACTTTCATTTCCAATCAGATGTTGTCTCAATGTCTCCTCTTTTTATTCATTAAGACTCACTTTTCTTTCTAATATCCTTGAACCCCTGTGGAAATAAAAGGACAGGAGACGGATGCTCTTGCCAAAAATTTATGAAAATACAGCCTTTGATTTTTTTGTTTTTGATTTTGTCTCAGGCTTCAGTTCAGTTCAGTCACTCAGTCATGTCCAACTCTTTGTGACCCCATGAATCGCAGCACGCTAGGCCTCCCTGTCCATCACCAACTCCTGGAGTTCACTCAGATTCACGTCCATCGAGTCAGTGATGGCATCCAGCCATCTCATCCTCTGTCGTCCCCTTCTCCTCCTGCCCCCAATCCCTCCCAGCATCAGAGTCTTTTCCAATGAGTCAACTCGTTGCATGAGGTGGCCAAAGTACTGGAGTTTCAGCTTTAGCATCATTCCTTCCAAAGAAATCCCAGGGTTGATCTCCTTCAGAATGGACTGGTTGGATCTCCTTGCAGTCCAGGGGACTCTCAAGAGTCTTCTCCAACACCACAGTTCAAAAGCATCAATTCTTTGGCACTCAGCCTTCTTCACAGTCCAACTCTCACATCCATACATGACCACTGGGAAAACCATATCCTTGACTAGGCGGACCTTAGTTGGCAAAGTAATGTCTCTACTTTTGAATATGCTATCTAGGTTGGTCATAACTTTTCTAACAAGGAGTAAGTGTCTTTTAATTTCATGGCTGCAATCACCATCTGCAGTGATTTTGGAGCCTCAAAAAATGAAGTCTGACACTGTTTCCACTGTTTCCCCATCTATTTCCCATGAAGTGATGGGACCAGATGCCATGATCTTCATTTTCTGAATGTTGAGCTTTAAGCCAACATTTTCACTCTCCTCTTTCACTTTCATCAAGAGGCTTTTTAGTTCCTCTTCACTTTCTGCCATAAGGGTGGTGTCATCTGCATATCTGAGGTTATTGAGATTTCTCCTGGCAATCTTGATTCCAGCTTGTGTTTCTTCCAGTCCAGCGTTTCTCATGATGTACTCTGCATAGAAGTTAAATAAGCAGGGTGACAATATACAGCCTTGACGTACTCCTTTTCCTATTTGGAACCAGTCTGTTGTTCCATGTCCAGTTCTATCTGTTGCTTCCTGACCTGCATACAGATTTCTCAAGAGGCAGGTCAGGTGGTCTGGTATTCCCATCTCTTTCAGAATTTCCCACAGTTTATTGTGATCCACACAGTCAAAGGCTTTGGCATAGTCAATAAAGCAGAAATAGATGCTTTTCTGGAACTCTCTTGCTTTTTCGATGATCCAGCGGATGTTGGCAATTTGATCTCTGGTTCCTCTGCCTTTTCTAAAACCAGCTTGAACATCAGGAAGTTCATGGTTCACGTATTGCTGAAGCCTGGCTTGGAGAATTTTGAGCATTACTTTAGTAGCACGTGAGATGAGTGCAATTGTGCGGTAATTTGAACATTCTTTGGCATTGCCTTTCTTTGGGATTGGAATGAAAACTGACCTTTTCCAGTCCTGTGGCCACTGCTGAGTTTTCCAAATTTGCTGGCATATTGAGTGCAGCACTTTCACAGCATCATCTTTCAGGCTTAGTCTTAGGCTTAGTTTTTCTTTTATACCTGTCACGGGGGGCAGTGTTACTCTCAAAGTATTGAAGATTAATAGGAAGTTCAGTGGGACTAGTGATTGTCCAGAGTCACACAGGGAAGCTGGAATTTGGACCCAGCTCTGTCTGCCCCCAAGTCATGCATTTTCTCTTACCAATACCAAGTACATAGGCCTGGACTCTCAATGCCTTGGACTGTCTGTTTGCATTATCAAGGCTACACATGATGTGCATTTGAACTTGATTTCACTTATGACACAATACTGAGATAAAAGACAAAGGGATATGGGACAAGGTTTGATTTGTTCAACTCAGAACCCTATAGCGATGGCTGAACCTGGACTCCTCCAGGGATGTTCCCCAAGACAATCAGAAGTCCTCGTCGAACTCAACTGGAAATATTTTTAAAGCCCTAATTCTGAGTCTATAGGTCTGCACTGAGACTGAGATCTTGCATGTCTGATGAAGTGCCCAGGTGAAACCAATGCTGCAGGTTGACGGCATCAGGTCATCATTCACAACCCTGGCCACATATCAGAATCACCTGGAAGCCTTTTAAACACTGCTAAAGCCCAGGCCCCAGGCCCACATGTCTGATTTAATTACCTGTGTGGATCATAATAAATTTGGAAAATTCTGAAAGAGATGGAAATACCAGACCACCTGACCTGCCTCTTGAGAAATCTGTATGCAAGTCAGGAAGCAACAGTTAGAACTGGACATGGAACAACAGACTGGTTCCAAATAGGAAAAGGAGTATGTCAAGGCTGTATATTGTCATCCTGCTTATTTAACTTCTATGCAGAGTACATCATGAGAAATCCTGGACTGGATGAAGCACAAGCTGGAATCAAGATTGCTGGGAGAAATATCAATAACCTCAGATATGCAGATGACACCACCCTTATGGCAGAATATTAAGAAGAACTAAGGAGCCTCTTGATGAAAGTGAAAGAGGAGGGTGAAAAGTTTGGCTTAAAGCTCAACATTCAGAAACCTAAGATCATGGCATACGGTCCCATCACTTCATGGCAGATAGATGGGGAAACAGTGGAAACAGTGGCCAACTTTATTTTTTGAGGCTCCAAAATCACTGCAGATGGTGACTGCAGCCATGAAATTAAAAGACGCTTACTTCTTAGAAGGAAAGTTATGACCAATCTAGACAGCATATTAAAAAGCAGAGACATTACTTCACCAACAAAGGTCTGTCTCGTCAAGGCTATGGTTTTTCCAGTAGTCACATATGGATGTGAGAGTTGGACTATAAAGAAAGCTGAGTACCAAAGAATTGATGTTTTTGAACTGTGGTGTTGGAGAAGACTCTTGAGAGTCCCTTGAACTGCAAGGAGTTCCAACCTGTCCATCCTAAAGGAGATCAGTCCTGGGTGTTCATTGGAAGGATTGATGTTGAAACTGAAACTCCAATACTTTGGCCAGCTGATGCTAAGAGCTGACTCATCTGAAAAGACCCTGATGCTGGGAAAGATTGAAGGCAGGAGAGGAAGGGGATGACAGAGGATGAGATTGTTGGATGGCATCACTGACTCAATGGAGATGAGTTTGAGTAGACTCTGGAAATTCATGACAGACAGGGAGGCCTGGCGTGCTGTGGTCCATCGGATCACGAAGGGCCGGATACGACTGAGTGACTGAACTGACTGAACTGAGTGGGCGTTGGGTGTAGGCACCAACACTCTAGAATCCTTTTAGCAGACAGGCATGAGAACCGCTGCTGAAGAGCTTTAAGGTAATTAACTCTGGCACATTCCACTTAGATTAGAAAGTATGAGATGGCTGCACAGAAAATGAGAAGCTTCATTGGTGCCTATTTGTTTCTGTTCAAGTTAAGGTAGCCTTTCTTTTTTTCAGTTTAAATGTTTGGGTATTAATAACAATATTTTAAAATATGTTTTCTCATCAGGAAGCTGGTTTTTCTCTGTGGTCCCAGCAACCGGCAAAACTGAGTGATAAGGTTTAGTGCACCAGGAAGATGGGACCGGGACTGCCCAAATCAGAGAAGTCCAGGGACTAAGGACAGAAAGAAAGGCTATCCCAGGGTGCAGTGGGGGGAGGGTGGGGAAAGACAAGAAGGGTAGGAGAAGCCCAGCAGTTGAAAAAGAAAGCATTTCAGAGGAGAATGAGAAGGAAATGAGTTAAGAAACCATTTGTCCCTGATCATGTCAACAGAAAAGACCAGGAGCTTACCACTGGGTGGACTTTGACAGCAGATAACAGGATGTCCCATAACTATGGAGATAAAGGACATCCCCACAGAGGAAGAGAAACCCAGAGGACCACACAGATCCCAGCACCTGAATCTCCAGCCTCTCTCTGTCTCCAGATACCATTTTCGCTGGAAAAAGGCAGGGGAGGGAAATTTTAAAAACTGATATAGATCATTTAATCAAAGGAGACATTTTTTATTTTTAAAAAAAGACTAAGTATCTTCAAATGGCAAAGTTAAGTGTCTTTGGCCATGCCACCACCCTCGGTGAAAAGAAGGCAGGTTTGTTCCCAGAACACTTAGAAGAAATAAAGGATACTGCTTTTCTCTGGGGCATGGTTAAGTCATCTTTCTCTGTGAACTATTGTCCCTACATACTTAAGTCATCCTGAGCAAATAACAAAGTCCCACATTTCCTCAATGGGACGTTAAGGGAAGCAGGAGAAAGATCTTTCTAGCAAGAAAACACAGACAATAATTGCTGCGCCCGCTGAATACTGCACCCAAGTACCCATATCAAAATGCTTTTTAAAATCTGGCCAGGTAGAGAAAGTAGCTTCTTGGTTATTTGTGAATTTGGTAGGAAAAAGTATGTTACATTACTTAATAACCAAATCAAGTATCCTAAAGAAGTCTTTTTCACACTTTCCACAGCTTCTTCAGTCACTATTTGGTTTTTATCTCCCCTTGCCTCCCATGTACACTTACCCACTACCCTTTCCAGGCCTCCAACCCCTCCCAAGATAGGATCATTAAGAAGAAAGTTCTCAAAAGGACATAGGCTCTTTAGTATATACATGGAGACTACATTGAGGCCACCAGTCTAAGCAGTAGAAACATTCATTTAAAGTGTTCTCTTGTATTAAGCAGTTTCTTCTGTTTTCTGTTTTCTGTATTCTGCTGCTTTGTCGTCTAAGGCCTTGCTGACCCTGGACAGACTGCCTTTCCCAGAGCTAGCCAGTTCCTAAAGAAAGTAAATAGCTTATCTCTGAGTATGTCTTTCATATGCAAACCAACCAATTCAAAGTTCACACCTCCAGCTACCTCCTCTATTGGCTTTCAAACCCTAATCATTCCAGGCCAAGTACCAGAAAACTAGGGACAGGCCTTATGCCCCAGTTGCTGTGGTTGTTTCGTTGCTAGACTGAGTCCTACTCTTTTGTGACCCCTTGGACTGTCCATGGGATTTTCCAGGCATTTCCTTCTCCAGGGAATCTTCCCAACACAGGAATCAAACCTGCGGCTCCCGCCATGTCTCCTGCATTGCAAGTGGTTTCTTTATGGCTGAGCTACCAGGGATGCCCTCTATGCTCCAGAGCCCTCCAAAATTATTCAAACTAGCCCGTCCTAAACCTGCTTATCTGCCTTGCCCATTCCTTCCCATGCAAACCATGATAAAGGTTTTCCTCTCACTCCTACCTCCTGACTAACCCTGGTGCTTCCCCATGGCCCTGTGTGTCCTGCCATACCTCCTATTTCTAGGAAGCTGTGGGTAAACCTTCTCCTTCATGACAGTCACTTCTGTGTATGCATGTCTTACCACACCTGATTAAAATAAATCCTAGGTACCCCTGTAACACTTTGTTCTGTTACCATTCCCCAGGCCAGACCAGAAAGGGCCACATGCCTCATCCCTCCTCCTTAAGAATGCACAGCCTCTCTACCTCCAAACCCCTGGAGAGGAAAACCAAATGCAGCAGGAAGACTGATGGACTGGGAGAGAGAGCTGAGAGGAGTTAAGAAACACGGCACCTCCTTTTAAAATGGTACTGAAGGAGGAAAGAGAGTCAAAATTTAAAATGACCCTTTCTCCCCATTCTGGGAAATCATGTGAAGACTAAAGATAGAGGGAGCACAGTGAGCACAGCAGCTTCTCCACTGCTCTGGGGGATTCAGGTCTAGGAGTCCAATCTCAGGAACAACCATTATGAATTCTAGTCCTAAAGGCTACTAGATTTCATAATAAAATATTGGATACATATATATACATACCCACACACACACACACACACACACACACACACACACATATATATATATATATATATATATATATATATATATGAATGATAAGATTGAAGAGGAAAGAGAAGAAACAGGCAAGAAAGGCTCAGTGTAGACTGAGAGGCAATTCAAACAAAGCAAAGAATTTTTTGTAACACCATTTTTGTTCCTCATTCAGGCTTGATCCTCTAATTGCAAAATTCCCCTGCCTCACCCATCTCACTATCACAGCCCCTGGATTGCACACCATAAAGAGTACTTTCCTGCCCTTTCAAAAAGTCAAAACAAAGAGGTTAAAGTTATTTCACTACTACTTACAAAGACTCCCCAGCCCTCTGAGCTTTCCTTACTAAAGCTTCTGCTTACTCACCACATAGCTAAAGCTTAATCTGGTTGCATGGCATTTTAATGTGGTATTTTACCATTTACAAAGCACTTTCACTCCCATCACCTCACTGGATTCTCCCAACAATCCTGTGAGGTCAGCAGGAATTAATTTTCTGATAAAAATCCCTCTCTGTTCATCAATCCTTCAATATCGAAGGAAACCTCAGCAAAATTTCATTATCAGAACACAGTGAATACTAATGGGATTCAAATCCTTTTGAAGCTATTTCCATCAATCCTCTCAAGCTTCTCTCTAGACAGCCAAACAGAATTCCCTTCAACAGGGGCTGAATCCTGACATGA
This sequence comes from Ovis canadensis, assembly GCF_042477335.2. NCBI lineage: Eukaryota > Metazoa > Chordata > Mammalia > Artiodactyla > Bovidae > Ovis > Ovis canadensis. The sequence continues at coordinate 86,668,585 of NC_091248.1, forward strand.
AACTTTGGACAATGGAACTTATTCTAGCACCACCGTGTACATAATACCTAGATAAAGACCTGACGTGAAAAAACATCTATATTCTATACATTCACTTATTACTCATGAAAAACTCAGATGCAAGAGATTCAGGAAGTAGAGGTGGAAAAATGTATTCAGAGCTCACTACAGCTAAAGCCATAACTAGGAAACTTGTACTTGCCAGCACCTAAGTATTAATCTTTCAGTTCAGTTCAGTTGAGTCGCTCAGTCGTGTCCAAGTCTTTGCGACCCCATGAATCACAGCACGCCAGGCCTCCCTGTCCATCACCATCTCCCGGAGTTCACTCAGATTCACGTCCATCAAGTCAGTGATGCCATCCAGCCATCTCATCCTCCGTCGTCCCCTTCTCCTCCTGCCCCCAATCCCTCCCAGCATCACTGCAGGTGGTAATTACAGCCATGAAATTAAAAGACGCTTACTCCTTGGAAGAAAAGTTATGACCAACCTAGATAGCATATTCAAAAGCAGAGACATTACTTTGCCAACTAAGGTCCGTCTAGTCAAGGCTATGGTTTTTCCTGTGGTCATGTATGGATGTGAGAGTTGGACTGTGAAGAAGGCTGAGCGCCGAAGAATTGATGCTTTTGAACTGTGGTGTTGGAGAAGACTCTTGAGAGTCCCTTGGACTGCAAGGAGATCCAACCAGTCCATTCTGAAGGAGATCAGCCCTGGGATTTCTTTGGAAGGAATGATGCTACAGCTAAAACTCCAGTACTAATCTTAAAGACAGTGCAAATATTCAGAAAAACTAATACATCCTTATTAGTGCTATGCTGCTCTTTCCAGTATATGACAGTGTGATTTTTAAAACATAAACTAGATTCTAGCTTGCAGATAAACCTTGCTTTGTACAATAGATTCCTTTTCAAAAAATGTGTGTGCTGACTGCACTTTTATCAGTTAGGTGGCATTTATACGAAAGGATATGAGAAAGAGAGAGTGGGTTTACCATTTAAAAGAATGCAATAGATATATTTTATAACTGGAGAATAATCACCTTACAAAACCAAGTATCTTTTAATTTATACCTTGTGTAAATCTGTAATTTTACATGTCATATTTCCTTGAAATGGGATACATATGGATTTAGTTTGCAGAACAATTAAAGTCATTTAGAGGCCTTTTATATGTTAAAAAATGACTTTATAAATAACTGCTAGTGGTTGCACCAAGTATAGAATCTAAATGTCCTTTTCTATTTCCATTTCTATTATGAACTAGGTATGAAAATGAAAGTGAAGTCGTTCAGTCGTGTCCGACTCTTTGCAAACCCATGGACTGTAGCCTACCAGTTTCCTCGGTCCATAGGATTTTCCAGTCAAGAATACTGGAATGGGTTGCCACTTCCTTCTCCAGAGGCTCTTCCCAACCCAGGGACCGAACCTGGGTCTCCCACATTACAGGCAGACACTTTACCATTTGAACCACCAGGGAAGTCAAGTCCAACTAGGTATATAACTAAGCAAATTATTGTTGTGACTTGGTTTCTTCTGTAAAGTGAGAAGACTGAATTAAGTTATTTTTCATTCACTGAATTTCTATATATATTGGTTTAACCTCTGCAGTTAACATATGTCAGGATGTTAATATACATCAAAATGAATTTTCTGCAAACAATTTTTACATTTTCCCCCATACCATAGCTTTAATGTTACTAAATTCAAGACTACTTAATGCTTCCACTAGACTGTGATTTTGCAAGATGCTTTATGTTTTCAGCCTTGCTTACTCCTGTGAAGCAAAGAATATTGCTTGGGGGAAAAAAAACCTATGTACCGCCATCCAATGGATAATCATTACATTTATGACCTTGAATGTCTATTGAATTTCTCTTTGTGTGTTTATCATCCCATATTCAGCAAATCACCATATGTTCTCCTCTAGGTAGTTATTATTGTCAGGGATATGCTTATAAGATTTACTTTTTGTCATTATTTATTTCTTAATCATAGTTATACCCTGGACATAAATGAGAGATGACAGATCCATCATTTTCCCAACCCTAGCAGAAAAAAAAAAAAGGCATATACTCAGAATCAAACAGTGTAGCAAATATGCAGTTCTTTGCTTCAGAACAGCACTAGAGTCAGGGCTGCTGTGTATGGCTGTGTGGATTGTAAGCTGCACAATTCTCAGGGACAACATTAGGATCCTGTGAATGGTATCCATGGCACTGTGCAATATACAATCTGCTGAGCTGTATGCTGAGACCCTTGCTGAAACATTTGCACAACTTAGACCAGTTAGCATATTTCCAGAGGAAGCAGACAATTCTAATAGTAGTGTATCCAATACCATGGGATTTACAGTAGACAGGCTAAAACCAGAGGTAAGCTCAATCAAACAGAAGCAACCACTGAGTGTCCAAAACTGACATATTTCTTCTTGCTTCTAAATTCCTAGCATTTAAGGATATAGGCACCGCCTCCATTTTCTCATTATTTTCAAAACTCCTTGCAGTATAGCTTCTGTTGATCCAACTTACTGATAGTGTTCTCCCAGGTCACCAGTGACATGATGTGGACTGAATTTCTCATTTACCATTATCTTTTTTACTTCTGTCCAGCATTTAATTTTGCTGACTACCCTCCTTTTTTTCGCCCTTCCTTGCTGAGATGGTTTCTTTCTTAAGGTTCAGTAATATATAGTGAAGAACCTATCAGAGGGGAACCTTGTATGGATGCAACCTGCATTTACTAGCAAAGTTGCCAGCTACATTCCAAGCAAGAAAAAGAAATCACCTGAGTACCCCTAAAGGGGATCTCCCTTAAAGGGGCACAGGAAAGGAGCCTCCACCTTGGGAGAGATATTAATCACAAGAGAGGCAAGAAGGGGTATAGAGCTTTGGCCATATCCTGCCTGGGACTTCTGCTTTCTGCTCTGGCTTCATCAAGTTTTCAACATACAGAATCTTGTCACCGGTGGGAGAGCACAGAGCACCCAGGCTTCCAGGACTCAAGTGCCTACAAAGGCGTAATCCTGGAAGCTAACTTCTTCTCAAGGAACTGTTGGGAGAGGATGTGCCCCAGTTCTCTCCTCCCCAGCCATGGGAGGAGAGAACCAGCCTCTACCAGTGAGATCTGAGCCCTGGTTATAGGGCAGCTTTATGTGTAGAGATGGGTGCGCCCCCCAATCTGTCTAGTCAAGGACCCCACTCTACCCTGGGAATCTCAACCACTGAAGAAACCTAACACCCCTCTCCCCAGTGTTTCTAAACCAGTTGGGACTCTCATCCACCTTGGCTCAAACCTCTGCTGAGATATCAAGAACTGAGTGCTTTCACCCTAGAGCCACTGTGGGAATTGGGTCGTCAGCCAGCTTCTGCTATTTAGACACAGCTTTCCAAGATAAGCTTCTACTCACTCACAGTTAGAAAAATGAGGTAGGATTGAGTCAGCATTAAGGGACCCCAAGTACAGGATAAGGATAAATCCTTACAAGAAGGATTTAGGATTTAGGAGACCTCTATTTTCAAAATATACAGATGTGGAGAAAGTCTCAAATATTTTTCCTCTGAGGAAAAACAAAGCACAGCAGTCTCAATACCAAAGTATAGAGGGACCCCAGTCCTAATGTGAAACACTGGTGGTCCTCTTTCCCCTCTAACTGACCTTTCAATGTCTTTTCTTTCTCATATCCCTCCCCTGAGACATAGGCTAAGGTGCACTTCACTAACCTGTGCTACTCTTTCTAATATCTTCTTTACATATCACATGAACTTCACAACTTTAGCAACCTCCTAGGCAGCAACTTAGAGAAGGCAATGGCACCCCACTCCAGTACCCTTGCCTGGAAAATCCCATGGATGGAGGAGCCTGGTGGGCTGCAGTCCACGGGGTCGCGAAGAGTCGGACATGACTGAGTGACTTCACTTTCACTTTTCACTTTCATGCATTGGAGAAGGCAATGGCAACCCACTCCAGTGTTCTTGCCTGGAGAATCCCAGGGATGGCAGAGCCTGGTGGGCTGCCATCTATGGTGTCGCACAGAGTCGGACACGACTGAAGCGATTTAGCAGCAGCAGCAGGCAGCACCTGGAAAAGCTCTCGATTTGGAGACAGCCAAGGGGGAACAATCCTGGAGATGTCATTATACTGCAAACCCAAACCAAAGGTAAACTACTCATACGATACATCACAATAAAGACAAACCCATGCACCTGGAAAAAGACGCAGTCCCATGTATGAATAACTGAAGGGCCTGATGAGTTTGAAAAGACCAGAAGTGGAGACAACAGAGGGAGAAGTGAAGGGGATTTTGCTGACTTGAAAGAAAGCTAAACCCAACTAGTAAGCAGGGAGAAGCACTGAGTTCCACTCAAGAGTAATCCTCAAACAGAACTCCCTCCAAACAAAAAAACCTTATGAGTTTTAGATGTTAAAGAAAAATTAATAGTCATACAAATCACAAAGAAGATAGGAGGGATAATGTTTAAAGAAGAGAGAGGAAAATCAATATCTAACGTTGTCTCAAGTGAGATGAGGAGCAGAATTGAGTAGAAAATCTACAGATCAAAATTCAGGGGTGATCACAACACACACCAGCCCAGCTGACTCTTCCTTTGGAAAGAAGGGAATATTCCAGGACCTAGTGACTGAATTTGGCACAAATTCTTGATCTTCAAGGATACCTATATGAAACAGTGGAAAATGAAAAGTAGAAGAAAGCCACGCAGAGGAGAAATATACTACACAGAGGGCTGACCATACGCAAGGTTAATGACGTGAAGCAGATCAAGAAGACAAGAAATTCATAAAGGTTATGAAGCTGAAAAACATAATAAGTAATGCTGTAAGAGGCATGTTGGAAGACTTTAATGGTAAGTAAAAGATTTTCAAGCATATCTGTGGAAATTTACCCCCCACAAAATATATTGTGGGAGATTAGAATATGCCCCCCCCCCCCAGATATTCTACTTTGACATAAGGATTATTTTGTGCTGAAGGCAATTAAGAAGCAGACACAAGAAACACTCTGCCTTTCCCCTTTCCACTAAGAAGGGAGGACAATTGTAATTGTTGGAGACAACTTAAAATTTATTATCTCAAAGATAGCACCAGAGAAAACTACATAACACACTTTACTAAAACAACCTTTAGTTTCAATTGTTGTTGTTCAGTCACTCAGACGTGTCCAACTCTTTGCAACCCCAAGGACTGAGGATGCCAGCCTTCCCTGTCCTTCACTGTCTCCTGGAGTTTGCTCAGACTCATGTCCATTGAGTTGATGATAGTTTTCCCCATTTATTTACCTGTTCACAGTTTGTGGTTGTTCAGTCCCTCCGTCGTGTCTGACTCCTTGTGCCATGGACTGCTGCACACCAGGCTTCCCTGTCCATCACCAACTCCCAGAGCTTGCTCAAACTCATGTCCATTGAGTCAGTGATGCCATCCAACCATCTCACCCTCTGTCTTCCCCTTCTCCTTCTGCCTTCATTTTTTTTCCCAGTATGAGGTTCTTTTCTGATGATTCAGTTCTTCACATCAGGTGGCCAAAGTTATTGGAGCTTCAGCATCAGTCTTTCCGAAGAATATTTCCCTTACAGTTGATCTCCTTGCAGTCCAAGGGACTCTCAAGAGCCTTCTCTAACACCACAGCTCAAAAGCATCAATTCTTCAGCGCTCAGCCTTCTTTATGGTCCAGCTCTCACATCCATACATGACCACTGGAAAAACCATAGTTTTGACTATATGGACCTTTGTCAGCAAATTAATGTCTCTACTTTTTAATATGCTGTCTAGGTTTGTCAGAGCTTTCCTTCTAAGGAGCAAGCATCTTTTAATTTTATGGCTGCAGTCACCTTCTGCAGTGATTTTCATGGTTGCTGCTAATTCGCTTCAGTTGTGTCCAACTCTGTGCGACCCCATAGACGGCAGCCCACCAGGCTCCCTCATCCCTGGGATTCTCCAGGCAAGAACACTGGAGTGGGTTGCCATTGCCTTCTCCAATGCATGAAAGTGAAAAGTGAAAGTGAAGTCGTTCAGTTGTGCCTGACCCTCAGCAACCCCATGGACTGCAGCCTACCAGGCTCCTCCATCCATGGGATTTTCCAGGCAAGGGTACTGGAGTGGGGTGCCATCGCCTTCTCTGGGTTTTCATGGTTAGCTGCCTCTAAAAGCTTAAACTTATCTTGTTGTTTCTCTACAAATTTACTGTCCTTATAAAGAAGCCTGAAGTTCTAACCACCCTCTTTGAGTTACTTGTCACTGTGCTTATCCCATGTATACACTCTGCACATGTTAATAAACTTCTAGGATTTTGTTTTTGTTTTTTCTCTTGTTAATCTGTCTTTTGGGGCTTCCCCCATGGCTCAGGGAAGAAGCTGGTAAAGAACCTGCCTGCCAATGCAGGAGACACAAGAGATGCAGGTTCAATCTATTTGGGTTGGGAAGATCCCCTGGAGAAGGAGATGGCAACCAGCTCCAGTATTCTTGCTTGGAAAATTCCAAGGACAGAGGAGCCTGGGGGTACAGTCCATGGGGTCACAAAGAACTGAACGTGACTGAGCATGCACTCATGTAGTCCTCTGTCAGTCTAATCTGTAGGGTCCCAGGCAGAGCATCTGTGAGGGCAGATGGAAAAGTGTTTCCTCCCCTAAATATTCTGGCATATAGTATGTATTTAAGAAAAACCAAAAGTCAACATTTTAGCCTGCCATATTCTCCCATCAGAGTGCCATAAAACTTAATTTTTTAATCATTAAAATGTGCCCAGCTCTGTGAACATTAGAAAAGGGGTAGGAAAGCTCCCAATTAGTACATGTACCCTTTCCCCTCATCTTACAGTGTATGCTCAGATACTTGCAGTTTCAAAAACTCTATTCCAAATATTCCAATTCCTTCTCAATCCTTTCACTTAAGCCAACTGAATTAAGTACTTTTAGCACCAGGTTCTTATGAAAGAGGTCTGTTTCTCAGAGCATCTTAGGAAAAATTGGCACCAATCATCTGTCCATCCTATACTCCCACACTTGGGTCCAGGTTTTCTCTCTGGGATGGAAACTGCATACAAAGGATTAGGGACTCTTCTTGGACAATGGCCTAGGCCTCTAAATTCAGTAGCTTATTTGGAAGAGGCTAAAAAGTCAAAACAGGGCTCCAAATGACTGTTCTTTTCCTGTGTTCTTTGAGTTTGTTGCCTCAGAAGTGGAACCTTACTTCCCCAGGGCCTTATGTCTGCCCAAGGCTGGCTACATGCACCAGGAACCCAGGGCTCTATTTATCTAGAATAGCAAGATGTAGCAATGCTAGAAACTAAGTCATATGGGCAATTGTGGATGAGTACAAAGTTGCTTTTGTTTCCTTTTCAAAGTACTTAGGAAACACACTCCGCCTTTGATCTCTTTCCTTGTTTCCCTGTAGAAGCACCAGGTGTTGATGGCTTGGTGCTTTGTATTTGCTGTTTCCCTGTCAGGAACAGTCCTCCTCCCTGCTGTTACCTGGCAACTCCTACTTGGTATTCAAGTCTCGCATTAGACATCCTTTTCCTCCAGTCTTTCCTTGGCTCCCCAAGACTGGGTTACATAACTCTGCTTGGTGTTCAAGTATAGCCTCTACCTATTAACATCCTAATACTATACATATTGCTCTGTAGTTAGGCATACTCACCTGTGTGGCCCAGAGACTTGCAAGCCTAGAGGATAGGAACTGCCCTTAAGATGTTACCCTTCTTTAATATCTCCAATGCCTAGCACAGATCCAGGCACAGAGAAGGGACACAGCAAATCTTTTGTTGGAACAAAAAAGTAATATGGATCCACTATTCAATATTACAATGTACTAAAGTAAACTCCAGCCAGGTTGAAAGACTTCAGCAATTAAAAACTAAAATAAAACTGGAAGCATATGGAATCTCTGTGAAGAAAAGAAACTACACTAAGTACTGAAAATATTGAAATTGTCATCAGAGGAAAGATGGATAACTTCATAAATATAAAAATGAAAGCAAAATACAGTAAAAATCTATCAAATAGGTAGGAATGCAACAGGATGAGGGAAAAGTGATGAACATTACTAAAGCTTAGCATTCAACATACATAAATAATTCATACAAATACATGACCTTATTCTATAATTGAAAAAGGGAAAGACCTGCTAAAAAGTACAAATTGCAAAAATTCCACTGCCTCAGTAACAATTCAGGCTTTGTGGTAATATATGCCTATTAAAATAAATAAAAGTAACACATCCCAATATTTTCACAATTCTGTGGGAAAATACAACTATTACTGTAGATATTATAAGTTGTTTCAGTCTGGAGAGAAATCTGGCAATGTGAGAAAAAGAACCAGAAGATATTTATATTTGATACTTTACAATTTCACTTTGAAGGGTACATCCTAAGGAATTAGGCTAAAAGATGACCAAAGGTAAGTTGTGTAAAGAACGTCATAGCAGAACTATTCAGAGATAATGAAAACTAGAAACAGTCCAAGTGCCAGTTGATAGAGTATGTAAGTGTAATGGGCATCTATCAAGGTAGCATGAATATGATAAGCACACGGACTGTGGTCCAGCTGTGGGAACCTGATACGAAGTTAAGCGAAAGAGAAAAATGCAAAATCCAAAACGTGTACGCAGAGGTGGCTGCCATATAAAGGCTGGAAGGGAATTCAGAGATACTGCATCCTGCTTAGCTTTTAATCTTCCCTGGCTTCATTTGTCAGTAAAATTGCTTTTTTCCATCCTCACATATTTAAGGGGAAAAAAAGGACAGTCTAAGAAAGGAAGTAAGATGTTACTGCACAAGCATTTTAATTGATATGCAATGCACATAAAGCTTATTGCTGACTATTATGATTAAAATCATTATTATTTAATGCACCAAGGCCAGACTATTTTATTAAGTAAAAGTCAACTAATTAAGAGAAAGGGTATGCAGTGGCTGCGTGAGTACATCCTCCATCACATATCAGGTCCTGTGTTCTGGAACATTCTCTCCCAGCTACAATGCAAGCACACACCCCTTCCTCCATCCCCCCTCCCTCTCTGCCCTGTGCCTACCACCCTCTCCTCTCTCTAGTCATTTCTGCCACTCCTTTATAGTTAAGCAAGGTTAGTTTAGGGATTATACCTGGACCTGTTTGGAGTAAAGAAAGGCAACAAGAGCAGTTTGAGGTGACAAGGACAACTGCAGATACTCACTAATTAGGCAAGGGGTATGAGGAAAGACGGCTGCCCAGGGAGCCATGGCCCAGCTCACGAGGACCAGCTCAGCCCTCACTGCTCCACATCTCGGTCAAGTTGAACTGCAGCTACCTTGGGTTTCATATCATTGAGTTGAGCAATATGAGTTTTCAATTCCTTTCCTTCAATTTCATTCTTCTTAGTGAGATAGGGAGTGGGGTCTGTTATACGGTTGACCCACAGTCAAGGAAGTATCACGTCTCTAAACTTGGTTTTCTCCCTTTTTTCCCTTATCACAATACCCAAGGTGATTTTTTTTAATTCATTGCCTCAATTTCTTTCTAACCCTGCTGATGTGACATTTTCCTTTGGCCGTTACATTTTCATATTTCTTTTGGAGTCCTCTGAAGTATTTTATAAAATAAACCTGATTTTAAGAACAGTTTTAGACTTACAGGTTCTGAAGTATTTTGAAACATGTAAAAGTTTTTTTTTTAATATTCATGTAAAACATACAAAATACTCATAATTTTGGCTAAAAGAGTTATTTTGTAAGTGCTAAAATATTTCTACATTTTTGTCCACTAGAAAAATTAAGGTTATAAAGCAGCTACTAATTAAGAATATATCATTTTGATTCCTAGCCAGTCTTGGGCATGGTTAAGCAGCTAAACTGTTCTTCTTCATCTTTTTCTTTTATAAAAAAGAGCATTGCTCCCTTTTAAAGGCAGAAAAATGGCATAAAATTAAACTGTTAGAATTTTTGTTGTGTTTAATGTCAAATATTTAAATGGAAACAAACATTAAAATGTAAGTGATAAACTCAATTCTTTAAAATGTTAACTGTTATAAAAACAGATAATTATTCACTAATCATATTTCTATTACACGTTCTTATAGGCTCTTACTGTATTACAGAACTTTCTAGAAGCAGATACTTTGCATAGCTTACAGTTCTTAAAACTATTAAGAACTAACTCCTTAAAGAAATAGCTCAAGACTTGGAGGTTCACTTGAGGCATCAAGGCAACTTCAAGAAGCTTGATAAAGTAAAGATTTGTACATGAACCAGGAAAAGATCAAGTGGTGTGGCCTTTATAAGTTTGTTGGATTGTGGGTTGTGGACTTCATGACAAATGAAAATGGGTCTCTAGGTTATCATAGTATTTACTTCCCAGTAATGGGATTAAATTCCTCAGGAATATCTTAGCAAGATAATGCACATTTGAGAAATTTGTAACAAAATAGAAATGGAACAATAAATTGGAAATGACCCAATGGAAATTTTTATGAATGGTCTTTCTGTTCATAAAATAAAGTAGAAAGATAAACAGGGCATAGATGTTAGGGCAGAGAGACTACTCTGTATGATACTCTAATAATGAAAACATATACTATATATTTGTCCAAACCCACAGAATGTATAACACTGGCATGAACCCTCAGGTAAACTACACACTTTGGGTGATAATGATATATTAATGTAAATTCATCAGTTGTAACAAATGTACCTGTTAGGGGGGAGCCATTAGAATGGGAGAAGCTATGCATGTGTAAGGGAAGAAGGTAAGTGGGGAATCTCTATACCTTCTGCTCAATTTTGCTGTGAATCTCAAAGTAATCTAAAAAATATTTTTTAAATACACTAAATCGAAAAAAAATGAGTGACCCTTTATGTACCCAATTAGTAATAGCAGGTATTATATATTACTAATTTCCATGAACTATTCCTCACTTACTAAAAACATTTTTGCTTACTTTTCTTGGAGTTTCAATGATACATTTATGAATTCTCATTGTTGTAGATATTTGCGCAATAATGGGCCTTATGACTCAGAGTTCCTACATCCTGCTTCTGGGAAACTGCCTAGTTTCCAAGGACCCAGAATAATCTGCCTGCTTTGCTTTTTTAAAGTTTTGAATAACCTATATTCAACATACTTATTGGATCTCTCTCAATTCCCACCTCAACAATGTAGATTCAATTTTGTCTGTAACAGCCTCATGTCAAAGCCTCTACTGCTATCCTTCTCTCCATTTCTGTATACACCACTCAGCTCCCTTTCCTCTGATGCACCCCCTACACAGTTCTGAGGGCTTCCCAGATGGTACAATGGTAAAGAATCCTCCTGCAGTGCAGAAGACAGAGGCGATGCGGGTTAGATCCCTGGGTTGGGGAAGATCCCCTAGAGAAGGAAATGGTAACCCACTCCAATATTCTTGCCTGGAAAACCTTATGAACAGAGCAGCCTGGCGGGCTACAGTCCATGTGGTCCAAAGAGTCGGACAAGACTTAGCAACTCAACAACAGCACCACTACAGTTCTGAGCTCTGCCTCCATCATCTTTTCCGAGATTTCATTAAACACCCACTTCTTCCTTGCTAGGTACCTTTACTGACTTTTTCTATGACCATTCCCCTAGTTTGCTCATTTTCTAAGTATCCCCAACAAGAATGTATCCGTTTACTGCATGCCTTTCTACATTCCTGCATTCCCTGGTTGCATTTCTAAATATTACACTCCTTGGCTCCCCTCTAAATAATGTAGGAGTCCCTGGCTCCTTTGTAAATAATATAGTCAAAAGCCATTATGTGGACAAAGCAAGGCAGACATCAGTGTTGAGGGTATGGTTCTGTCATGGCGAAAGGCAGGCACTGGAGCCTCAGTGGGATGACAAGCGTTCCTACACAGGTTGGAGGATTGATGTGGAGCACTGGAAACTGAGCGGGTTAAGGAGAGAATTTGGCGGGCAGTCCAGAGTTGGGGTAGAGAGTTTGAGAAAGATCAGGACACCATCCATTTGGGGCAGGGGCAGATAAAATAATGGCTATAGACCTATTACACATAGGGAGTGTTGATCCAATTACCAAATATGTTAAGGATAACTGAAACCAAGTTTCTTGTTCTTGGATAAGGGAGTTACAGTTGTGGGGTTAGTTAGATTAAAATTGGAAGTGTTAGCATGAATTCATAGATTTCAGTATAAAGAGATAATAGGAATGTGTGTATATGTGTCCACCAATGAGAAGACCTGGTGACCAGATCTTGGTTTTTAAATGCCATTCTCCTTAAAAACAACCAGTGGATCTTGGAAATTTTGGGTTCCAGGCCTGGGTCAGAAAAAATATAAGATTGGTCTGGAGCATCACATTACATGAGAAAGTAAGGAAGAGCTCAAAGAATAATGGAATACGTGTCAAAGGGACATTTTTGAATAGGATCTCACTGGCCAAATCTGGGATGATTTCAGAATCAAATAAACAATGACATTTATTTTGATGATAGCCCGTTGAATACAGTAAGAATCCATGATATCAATAAACAAACACAAAAGAAGAAAAAAACTGTTATTCCTTATGATGGAATGCCAACTGATGGATAAATGTAGAAATAATGACAAAATTAGAAAACCACCATATGACAATTATCACAGTAATAATTAGCTGAGCTAAGAAACATGAGTGGATGTTTAAACCAGTGGATGAAAGTTTAATGAGAAACAGAATATATACATAATTTTCAAAGTTCCTCTTCACAAAAGTCTTATTAATTACAAAGACTAAAATCAATAGCCTTATAGGGGGGAAATCTGGCAGATATCATCAAATGCTCAGTGGGTTATATCAATATCAGGTAGCACCTGACGGGATGCACTGAGAGCATAGCATTACTTGTATGGGTTCCCTGCTCACACAACACTTTCCAGATGCATAATCTGAATCCAGTCAGGAGGAAACATCAGATAAAGCTAATTTGAGGGCCATTCTGCAGTATAATTGCCCTATAATCTTCCAAAGTGTCAAGTCATACTTGTCAAGGATAAACTATTCCAAGTTGAAGGAGATTAAAGAGTCAGTTCAGTTCAGTTCAGTTCAGTCACACAGTCATGTCTGACTCTTTGCAACCCCACAGACTGCAGCACACCAGGCTTCCCTGTCCATCACCAACCCCCAGAGCTTACTCAAGCTCATGTCCATAGAGTCAGTGATGCCATCCAACCATCTCATCCTCTGTTGTCCCCTTCTCCTCCTGCCTTCAATCTTTCCCAGCATCAGGGTCTTTTCCAATGAGTCAGTTCTTTGCATCAGGTGGCCAAAGTATTGGAGTTTCAGCTTCAGCATCAGTCCTTCCAATGAATATTCAGGACTGATTTCCTTTAGGATGGACAGGTTGGATCTCCTTGAAATCCAAGGGACTCTCAAGAGTCTCCTACAACACCACAGTTCAAAAGCATCAATTTTTCTGCACTCAGCTTTCTTTAAGGTCCAACTCTCACATCCATACATGATTACTGGAAAAATCATAGCTTTGACTAGACGGACCTTTGTTGGCAAAGTAATGTCTCTGCTTTTTAATATGCTATCTAGGTTTGTCATAACTTTTCTTCCAAAGAGCAAGCGTCTTTTAAAGTCATGACAGCGAATACCAGACAGGATCTCAGATTGGATTCTTTGCTATGAAGGATGTTTTTGCAACAATTTTGTGAAACCTGGGTCTGATAATCAGAGAGTAGTAATGAATAAATGTTCATTTCCTGACTTTAATGATTGTACTATCACTATATTAGAGACTGTTCTAGGATGTAACAAATGCATGCCAAGGTATTCTAGGGTAGTGGTATCCGATAAGCAACTCACAAATGATCCAAAGGGAAAAAAGTGTTCTTCTAGTCTTACATGATTTTGGAAAGTTCAAAATGACTTCAAAATAAAAAGAGAAAAAATAAGAAATAAAATGTGCTGATTATGGATCTTTGGTTGAAAGCAAGGAAATTGGTGGTGACATATATGAAAATTAACGAAATGTTTTTGCTAGTAGGAGACTGGATAGACAGGGGGAAGACTTGAGTAAAAACTAAGCCACAGAGAGGACAGGCACCAAACAGTACTGGGAGGTTTGGTTCAATGCTATTCTGAGGCCACGGCGCTTTGGTGCCTCCTCTTAGAATCTCCACCTGCGAAGGCATGAACTTCCATATCCATTTACTGGCCCAAGTTTGAGTTTGTCAGAATCAGCAGTTCCATTGTTCTACCTGCCTCTCTTAGGTCTCCCTTTCTCTTGGATTTAGCATCTTGTCAGTTCTTCCATACAATTAAGACTTTTCAGTGGGAAGGTCTGTCCAAATAATCTAGCTGCCCATATTCTCAGAAAGAGAAATCCCTGCTGTATTTTTTTCCTAGCCCTTACTACCAGAGAAGGCAATGGCAACCCACTCCAGTACTCTTGCCTGGAAAATCCCATGGATGGAGGAGCCTGGTAGGCTGCAGTCCCTGGGGTTGCAAAGAGTCAGACACCACTGAGCAACTTCACTTACACTTTTCACTTTCATTCACTGGAGATGGAAATGGCAGCCCACTCCAGTGTTCTTACCTGGAGAATCCCAGGGATGGGGGAGCCTGGTGGGCTGCTGTCTATGGGGTCGCACAGAGTCGGACATGACTTACGTGACTTAGCAGCCCTTACTACTTCACCAAAAGTCTGCACATTTGTTTATTTTCTGTCCCTCTGCACCAGACTGAAAACTCTTGAATGGAAGGGCCCATTTGCCTTTTCCACTACTGTGTCCTCTCCCAGGGAAGAAGCAGGTATGGCCACAGAGACCAGATACCCTCCCAAACTTTCAAAAGACTAATCTAGATTACCCCAAGACAATAAAAATGAATTCATTATTCTATATGTCACTCTTGAAACCATTTCCAAGACCTGGCTTCCCTGGGTTCAATGGCACCAGGGCCTCTCTTTCAAACAAACATCTTTGACCTTTCCTCCTCCACCTAGCACATGCTATGAAAGGCTCTTCTTTATTTGGAAAATTCTTGTTTATCTTTTTTAATTGACATATATTTAATTTACAATATTATGTTAGTTTCAGATATATGACAGTGATTCAGCAAAGTAAATATATATATATATTTTCAGATTATTTTTCCTTACAGCTTATATTATAAAGTATTGAATATAGTTCCCTGTGTTATGCAGTAAATCCTTGTTGCTTGTCTATTTTATATAGAGTCCTATATCTGTTAATCACATACTACTAATCCTGCCCCCTCATCCCTTTCCTCTTTAGTAGCCATAAGTTTATTTTCTATGTCCATGAGTCTATTTCTGTTTTATAAATAGATTCATTTGTATTATTTTTTAGATCCCCCCATATGTGATATCATACAATATTTGCCTTTTTCTGTCTTTGTTCATCTTTTAATGCCCTGCTCAAATGTTATCTGCTCTGTGAAGCTATCCTCTAACCCTAGGCAGGGCTCCATAGCATCGTCTACCTGCTTTACTGTAGAGATGTTTAGCATATTGTACTGAAATTCTTCACTTATTTTCTGGTCTTTTCACTGTAATGTTCATGTTCATCACTGTATCTCTAATACCTAGCACAGCTCTTAGAGCTTATTAAGAGCCCTGTAAAGATTAACAACCTCCTAGAACCTCAGAGCAGATTAGTCTTCTCTGGTCAACCTCTTCTGAGTTGCTGCTGCTGCTGCTGAGTCGCTTCAGTCCTGTCCGACTCTGTGCGACCCCATAGATGGGAGCCCACCAGGCTCCCCCATCCCTGGGATTCTCCAGGCAAGAACACTGGAGTGGGTTGCCATTTCCTTCTCCAATTTATGAAAGTGAAAAGTGAAAGTGAAGCTGCTCAGTCATGTCCAACTCGCAGCAATCCCAGGGACTACAGCCTACCAGGCTCCTCTGTCCATGAGATTTTCCAGGCAAGGGTACTGGAGTGGGTTGCCATAGCCTTCTCCAGTTACTTGATACTAACTCTAAGAATACCTGGGAACTCAATTAAAAAATCATTGAAAATATTAAAATATCCCTTTAGTTCTAGGATATTTTAATTTATTTTATATTATGGTCCAAACTGTATTTTGAACAAATATCCTTGGTTGATTCTGGAACAAATTTTGAGAAACACTATTCCAGACCATTTTAAATCTTCAACTTCTTTCTCATCCACTCCAGTGGGGCTGGCCCCCTCTCTAGAAATGTTAGTCTCTACAAAGTAAGACAAATATATTACACAGCTTTGCTTCTCTGCTTTGGCAATTTAATGACAATTGCCTCTTTCTTAGTGGATTTCCAAAGAGACTTGAGCTCTCAATAGTTTTGTTGATCTAATTTAGAATTTTCTGTGATTTTATGTCCTGTACTGACTCATACTCATTTTGAGTTTTAGTTTCCATATTTCACAGTTTCTAGTTCCAATTTCGAATCAGTCATCTGAAACTCCCAGCTCTATCCCGATCATGAAACCACTGGACCCCTGGGCCTTGAAGGCCACTCTCTACCCAGGGATCCCAAAGGCCTCTACCTAAGTTTTTCGTCATTTCCACAATTTTTCCCAAAACACTGTGGCAAGAAGGGAAGATGAGGGCTTTGAAGAAAAACTCACTTCCTTTTCAAATATAAAGCTGACATTTTTTTTTCACTCAATGCTGATTTGGGAGGCTGAAATATCTGAGTTTTCAGGCTTCATTAACCACTACCCCATTAAATGTTGCATCAGATGGAGAGTGATCCTGAGGCTTTTCTGCTTCGTGGGCTGTGGCACATTTTATCTTCAGCCCCCTTGGTTGAACCCCAGTCGATTTGTTTTCTTATCTGCTTCCCCCAGGAACATGAGTAAGCTAGACCTGGCATGTTTATCCAACAAGATAGCCCCAGCAGCACGATAACTTCCAACAGTTATTTTTTAGGCTCTGGTGAATGTCAATAAAGTTGTGATCTGATCCACGTTATCATGTTCAGACTGCAGAAGGCTGAAGAAACCCTGCTTATCATCATATAATGATAACAAATGAGTTTTCAATATGCAAATAAAAGAACTGTTTGGATTGTTCCCAGGAGTAACAAACTGTCTACAGGAGCCAGGAGGATAATAAAAATGTGTGAATCTAGTAGATATAAGAAAGTAAGGCTTGGTAGAGATTGTGGGAAAATGAGAACATATTTCACCAAAAGGCACTCAGATTGAAAACAAAATGTATTAAAAGTCACTCAAAGTAAAGTCTGTTGACCTGTCACCTGTCACATTCTTCTATAGTCTAAAAACATGAATTTGATATTTCCATAGTTTTTTTTTCTTTTTTTAAACTAGATGTTTTAGTTATATTCTAGGCTAAGCTACTATAACAAAGAGACCTGAAAATTCAATGGCTTAAATAAGACAAAAGTTTGTCTAAGAGACCAGAAGTAGGTGGACAGTCCGGGGCTATAGGAAGCTCTGCTCCATGAGTGCTGTCAGGGATCCAGGCTGGTAGGATGGCTCTGCCACTTTCTACATATGCTTCCATCTGTGTGTCTCAGTGACTGTGCCAGTCACCACAACTTCCCAAGAGACAAGAGAAAGAAGGTAAGCAGATTCTTTTTAAGAACATGTCTAGGACTTCCTTGGTTATCCAGTGGTTAAGAATCCACCTGCCAATGCAGGGGACACAGGTTTGATCCCTGGTCCAGGAAGATTCCACATGCTGCAGGGTAACTAAGCCCGCATGTTGCAACTACTGAGCCCACTTGCTGCAGCTACTGAAGCCTGCATGCCCGAGAGCCCGTGCTCTTCAACAGGGGAAACCACTGCAAGGAGAAGCCCATGCTCCACCTCTAGAGAGCAGTCCCTGCTCACTACAGCTAGAGAAAGCTCATGCATAGCAACGAAGACCCAGCACAGCCAAAAATAAATAAAATTTGAAAGAAAAGAACAAGTCCCAGAAGTTGTATCACATCATTTCCACTCAACTACATTGTCTTTAAATGTAGGGTCTCATCAGCACAGTTAACACCCAGGGAGGTGTTAGAAGAGGATTCTTCTCACCTGTTGAGGATCTATTAGTACCGGGAGATAGTTTCTGCCATGCTAGGTTTTCAGGTAAAGCCAAAATAAGTTTCTGTAACCTATATATATCTCCACCTTTTAAAATGGTAAATCGATTCTCAAAAAAAAAAAAAGTAAATCAATTCTGAACCAATTAGCCTTTGATCTTTGACATTTAACTTTGCACCAAGTTCTAAATGACTGAAAAGAATTACAGATATGCATAAGCATCAAGGTTGTAATAAAGGCAAGAGTAATGTAAAAAAGGCAGGCTAGTAATGAGCCTTATGAGTCTCATGTAATAGGTATAATGAAAGCAATCAACTATAAGTATTACTTGCACAACAACTGCAAAAAAAGAGTGTGAAAGTCTCACTCAGTCATGTCTGACTCTTTCCAACCCTATGGACTATACGGTCTGTGGAATTCTCCAGGCCAGAATATTGCAAAAAAAAAAAAAAAAAGAAGACTGGTCCAATTCAGGGCAAATGTAATAGGCAACATGTCTTATTCTTTATTACTTAAGCATCTATTTATTGTTGTTCTTTTTAACTTGTTTTATCCTTCTCCCCACAAAAATGTTGAAAACCCAATGGGAATACATAAAATACCAAAGATAACAAATTGGAAATGTTTTAAAACAAACAAAGGCATGGGTATAAAATGGGTCTATGAATGAGCTGGCACAACTTTGATGATTTTCTTCAATGGGTGGCAATCTAGACCACCCGGAAGACTGGCTGCAAAATTCACATCATTTCTAAGATCCCCATGATTCAATTTCTATCTTAGTTCCCTGCATGTGTCTTGCATTCTCATACATTCATAATTTTGTCTGCTGTTGCTTCTGCATCACCTTCTCCTTATCATAATCTTCCCCATCTCAAGCTAGGTAGTCACTGCCTCTGGGGGTCTTCCCAAATTTTCCTCAGCAGAGTTAGTCATGCTCTTCCTTACTCCCACAGTCATGGTATTCATGATCTAAACAATTGCTGAATTCCATTAGTTTTGTGTTAATACCCCTTTCATTAAAGTGTACACTCAGTAAGGGCAAAGTCATTCTTTCTTTATTCACCTCAGTTTCCCCCTCTTCCTTTCATAATGCCACATATATAGCAAGCACTCATAAACGCTGCTCAATATATAAGTAAAAGCTTGCAATTCTAGCCACCTTCTCTATTGAAAAATTCTTATTTTTGCCCATTCCCCCCCCCCCCCCCCACTGACTCTTGAGCTCCCCATACCTGCATAAGGAGCCAGGCATAATGTTCACGGCAGCATTGTTTATAATTGTGAAAAGTTAACAGCTACATAATTTGTCTTAGGAAATGGAGACATAAACTGTTTAGTTCATACACAAGAATTCTATGTATCAGTTAAAATAAATTAATTGATGCACATTTGTCAATCAATAAGAATAAATCTCAAGAAAGCCTTAAATGAAAGAATTTAAGTTCATGAATAGTATGTAAAGTATACATTTATATAAGTTACAAGTACTATCTTTTCACTAAGAAGCCAGGTAGTTTGTGTAAAAGAAATATGAATTTTTAAAGAAAACCTATAAATATCTTTCCTTCAACCTCCCTTCCCCTCTAGCTTCTGTGTTGTCTTATATGGTTTTTTGACCCAGTTGATGGAGCACAAGAGAGAGAGAAGCTGGAGAATTTCATCCTCCTTTCCTCCCTGCACAGCTCTGTCAGTGGCTATGTCCCTGAAAATCTAAGAGTCAGGCAGCGTCTCCCCCAAGCTTCTGCCCTCAGAGGATTTCTTGGTTTTTCCCTTTGCTGCTTCAGACCTAGAGGAGGCAATGGTTTCCTACTGTCACTCACTTCTGGATACCTCCCTGAGGGTTTCCTTATTTTTTCCTACACCTCTATAAAATGCAACCCCACAAAAGTCTCTTCAGTTGAATCACCGGATACAGGGACTCTGAAGGAGATCTCGGTTCTGGACTCAGCTCTGCCCCTGATGAGCTGAAGGAGACTGAACAAGTCACTTCTCTCTGGACCTCAGCACACCTCTAAGTGGGGAGGAAGGACAGGTGACTTTCAAAGTCTTATCTGCCTTGAAGATTCTGGAATCCACTGGAGACTGAGACAGGATGGTGTCCTGTCTCAACTGAATCTTTGTGGCATATTTGTTTAAAGATGATCCTTTTAAGAGAAAGCTAAGGATGTTTACCTTCTAGTTTTCACTCCTTCTAAAGGGAATGCTTCAGCAGAGTGAGCTTCTGGAGCCCCCAAAACAATTCCAGTTCTTTTCTTTCTCTCTTTCCCAAACTTACATCCTGTTTTCTCTTTCATCTACTCCTGTTCTTTGTTTGCCACTTCTCAAGGCTATTAGAGGGACAAAAAGAACAAAGGTCTTGGCCCTACAGCCTCAGCGGTTATTCAAAGAGTGCACCAGCTATAAGATTGTCAGTCTTCTGAGCCTAATGCCAAGAGCCCCCTGCCCCTGCAGGCTATCAACACCTCTACTGGAGTGAAACTGCTCACAAACTTGTCTACTAGGAATGGAGGAGCAGCTGGCATAAAGGACATCTGGAACAATTCTAGCTAGGCACAAGGTACAGGCTGCCTGCCAGAACTGCTGCCAATGATCCAAATGTCTGTGTAATCTCTAAATGTGCACCCATTCAAGGAAATTTAATTTCAGCCCTTTTTGTCAACCTTCCTCTCTACATTCAGAGGGAAGACTGTTTCTGGGGGCACCAAAGCACCCAAACCAGGCTCTGTTTATCAGACAAGGCTTGACTTTAATCCCACCCCTTCCCAATCCTCTTCACTCTGATGCAATGTTGTAGACACAGTATCACTAGTTGGCTTCATTTCCAAGGGAGCAGAACCACTGCAAATCCATATTTATCTGCAAAAATCCCAAACCAATGATTACTAGAACACCAGAGTTTAGGGAAAGAAAAGAGTTGTTTTAAAATATGAAAAACAAAAAGAAATAATAAAATATGAAAAACCAATAACAGTCTTGTATAATTTTTAGTAATGCTCACTATTCACTCACTGATAAAAAGGTGAACTAGCTGGTGATTTCTCCTATAGACACATAATAGCATACCGACCAGTATATAACATCTCTGGCCATTTGATTTAGTCTAATACAGAGTTGCCGTATTTACCAAATAAAAATACAAGATGCCCAGTTAAATTTGAATTTTAGGTAAACAACAGTTTTTCAGTTTAAGTATGCTCCAAATATTGCACAGTCTGAAATGCAAATATAATTGGATATCTTGTATTTTATTTGCATCTAATCTAAGAGCCTTGATCTTCTATTCTTCCTGTAGGACTCATTACATGAATCCATCTCAGAGATCTGAAGACCTCTGGTGCCGCACACAGGAGAATTCTATCCTGTTTGGCTAGGGACCAGGCTTATCCAAATAAGCGGAGGCTGGGTGGCCAGATCACATATGAGATGCAGCCCAACTTTCTGGTTCTCCATGATCACTTCTCTTCTGAGCTCCAAAACCCCCAGCAAGCCCAAAACTCCAGGGAAAAAATTGCTTGGCCAACTTGAACCTGTGCTTGATAACTATATCATGAAGGTAGTGATAACTCCCTGTTTACATCTGTGTTTTGTGATAAACTCCCCTCTTTGAGTTTTAGTTTCATTTGCCTTTACTTTCTTATTAGTTTCAATGATCTCTGGGAATTTCCCCAAATGATGAAAAGCTTCTTAATTGTGGACCAAGCAGGTCAGCCATTGTGAAACTAAAGGAGAAGCTGGTCCTGCCCTCAGCCCACAGACAGACAAAACTCTATTCTTCACCACACCCAGGGGAAGCAAGGGAGCCATCCTTTAGGCCAATGTTAACATCCATCCCTCGTGTTGTATTACCCTAAGACATTTGCTAAAGTACCCATGTGTCTGTCCACCTCTCCACAAGTTCTGTCAACAATTAGTACTGACCACCTTATTTTACTAATGAGGCAAAACCAGGCACCACATCACTGAAAGGTTCTGGTGTTGGAAACAGGTCACAGAGCCCCACTTGGTGAGAAGCAAGGACACAATTAAGTATGGCTGCTTTTGAAACCATCAAGACTTTCTGCACTAAGGTGTATATATTCACTGAACATAAAAAGCTGGTGTTTGCTTCCTGTGTTGGGTGGAGTTATCAAGGTGCTATTTAACTTTTAATACTTTGGATAGAGAAACTTTTAAAATACATATTTCCTCTTTTCATTCTCTATAGTTCATATGGTTCCTTCTAGTCCTTGGAATTTTACCATATCTGTGAAGCCAAATCTTATAATTTTCCAGGATGATTTCAATGTCTCTGTTCTCATTGGCTAGTAAAATAATTTATTCTTACACTTGTTGGCCATTTATTAACTCCAAATCTGTGCTAGTTGCTTCATATCATATAAGCATTTTGTGATATAATACAGAAAATTCATATATGTAAGTTACCGAACAAAGACATTTAACTCTACAGAACAAAATAAAAAAATACATTATTATACCAAAACTAAAAAACGCAATAGGCGCTCACTGAATTTTAAGCTCAGTTTTATAAAATCAGAGAACTGTCAAGTTGATAACTTTGATACAGATGAAAGAAGGCAACATGATTTCGCTTCACCCTGAAAAGGAAAATGCATTATCTTCTCTTCACAGCTTTTGTGCACCTGATGATAAACTTGGCCTTGGGCCAGTGAGTGACTCATTTGTTCAGTTAATGTCACAGTAACGAGAAATCTCTTGTCCCATTAGTTGCAAGTTTCTGTCAAGACATTAGACAGAAGGATCACAGTTTAGAAATGTGTGTGGACACCACCCCTCTCAGTAAGGCAGCCCAGAGACCTGGGGCTCCATGGGGGTTCCACACGGCCTTCTCAGGAGTCTGTCAAGGAGGAGTATGAGGAGCTAGGCAAGAAAAGTGTCCCCTGGAAATGGCTTTGGCTCCGCTGGAACATTTGTGCAGTTAGGAAGAGATGTGAAGCAACCAGCATTGGAGAGCTCCAAGGCATAAATCCTCAATTAAGGAGCAACCTTAATTAATCATGCAGTTTCAGATAATCTAGTCAGCCTTTCTGAGCCTCCTGTCTTTTCCTTCAAGTGGTAACAAGGATTGTGAACCGCCACATCTCAGTGCTTCTGAGAAATATAATCAAAGGATGTTCAGGAGGATATGAAATGACAGCCAAGATTACTACCTAGTTGAACTATTCAGACTTCATTTCTCCTACCCTCATGTCCCTGAGACCACTTCAAAACCAGAGGACACATTTGCTCCATAAGGCTTTTCTCTCCTCAAATTCATTGGAACATATTAAGGTAAGGTGAAAGGGGAGGTGAGACATTTAGGATAATATATTGATATAAACATAGATATAGGGTCTTTATTTTTACCTTCTTCTCTTCTTACTTGATTTTATTTTGGTTTCTTATTGATAAGACCTGGGAAAAGTGATTGTTTTTAAACTTCTCTGGTCTCTATTTCAATATTCATAACATAGGGAATCTCTACTTGAATGCATGGTCACCTTCTCAAGGCTCACTGTCCTGAACCAAGTTCCCCAAGTCAATCTCTACCAATGCATTGGCAACTTCATGCCTGCTTGGCTTATCCAGGCACTCAAGATCACACTTTATTCTAGCGTCTTACTCCCTGCATCCAATCCAGTAGAAAATTCCTGTTGGTTCTACCCCCAAAGTCTATGTCCAGCCATGCCTCCCACTCCCATAGTCCTCTCTGCGAAAGCCACGATCATCCCTCTCTGAAGAACTGGATCATATCTCTAACTGCTCTGCCTGTCTCCTTCTTGCTCCTTCCTCACCCCTAGTCCAGCAGCCAGAGTGTATGTATGTGCTAAGTCACTCAGATGTGTCCAACTCTTTGTGACACCATGGACTGTATGTAGCCCGCCAGGCTCCTCTGTCCATGGGATCTTCCAGGCAAGAATACTGGAGTGGGTTGCCATTTCCTCCTCTAGGGGATCTTCCCAAAGCAGGGATTGAACTCAGGTCTCCTGCGTTGTAGGCAATTCTTTACCATCTGAGCCACTAGAGGGTTGGGCATTGAAACAGGAAAGAAGATACAGTCAAAACAAAAAAAGCATAACTCAGACAACTGAGGATTTGTCCTTTGGGACCTTGTGAGGAGTACTGACAGTGTGTTTCAAAGCCACAAACCTAGGATTGAAAAAGGAGGAGAACCATGGGCCTCTGTCCGCCGGTGGTCAAGGGCGCATTTTCTGCTCCCCATATTACTGAGTTGTACGTACGTGAGCTTGATGGGGTAATGCCCTGCAACAAGTTCAGAGGAGCAGAATGGTAGTTATATGACACAAGCCTGTGGTGAAGAACGATTTGGGGTGAAAATTGTTCCTGCAGTTTTGGTTGGAATAGGAAAAAAGGTGGAGGCAGAGAGGATCAGTTCCAAATGGTACACCCACTCTGGAAAATAGCTTGGCAATTTTCTTTCAAAACTAAAAATGAACTTAGCACACACTTACATTATATTTAAGTATATATCCCAGCAAAACCAAAGCTTATTCTTCAGGCAAAAACTTGTCCATGAATGTTCACATAGTTTTATTTACAATAATTAAAACCTGCAAACTACCCATATGTTCATCAATGGGTGAATCATTAAGTAAACTGTGGATATGCATACTCCATGATGCCAATTAACAATACATAGGAACAACTACTGATACAGGCAGCAACTTGGATAAAAATCAAGGAAATTGTGAGTGAAAAAAAGTCAGTCTTAAAGGGTACATCCTGGTTGATTAATTAATATAACATCCATGGAATAACATAGCAATAGGGAACTAATAAGCAGAGGCCAGGGGATTAGGAGAGAGGGAGTGTGGGTAGCTATAAAGAGATATCACAGGAGAGTCTTGTAGTGATGGGATAGTCAAGAATCTAGACTGTCCTGGTGGCTGCCATAAGTTATACATATAATACAATTGCATAATGATACACACACACATGCATGTATACACAAATGAATACTTTTATAATTGGTAAAATAGGAATAAACTCTATAGATTGTACCAATGTCTATTTTCTGGTATTGCTAGTATACTATAATTACACAAAATTTTAACATTGAGAGAGGCTAGCTAAAGAGTACAAATAACCTGTCTTTTCTTTGTATCTTCTTGTGAATATATAATTATTTAAAAACAAAGGTTAAAAAAAAGAAAAAAACAATCATTCGTCCCTACTCCCACCTGTATTTCCCACCCCTCCTTCTCACACAAAAAAATTGAAAAGTAACTTTCCCAATTTAAATTTTGGATATCAAATAAGAGAAACCTATTTTTCTTCAGTTACAGACTTCTGTCTAGATTGAATTGTATATTGAATGAAAACATTCTCTTAATTTAATAATGAGAAAAAGAAATTAGGTCTATAAAATCATATAGCCCAAATTAAAATGTCTATAGTTTACATACTGAAAGAAAGCCAACTACAACATAAAATGGTTAGAAAAATGAAAGTTTTTAACAGTTTACAAAAAACATATTGCATGGCAATCAACTGCTTCATTAGCTCTAATACTGCACACAATTAAGTGTTTTCACATCCTTTCTCAATTTAACTTGAACCAATTGACTACAATTCAACCATGCTTTCTCTGCATTTCAAAGCTTTCCAAATGCAAAAACTATCCCCCTCCAGTGGATACACACTTCCCTGGTGGCTCAAACGGTAAAGCATCTGCCTACAATGCAGGAGACTCGGGTTGGATCCCTGGGTGGGGAAGAGCCTCTGGAGAAGGAAATGGCAACCCACTCCATACTCTTGCCTGGAAAATCCCATGGGAGGACCCTGGCAGGCTACAGTCCACGGGGTTGCAAAGAGTCGGACATGACTGAGTGACTTCACTTCACTTCACTTCACTTCACTTCATATCTCCCTCCAGTGGATACACACAGTGAGTTAGTTAGATTTCAGAAAACTTTTTTCCTTCTTTTAGATCAAAGGAGGTAAGCGTCCTCCTGGGTTCAGCTCCACCTTGGATAATACAGAAAACATTGCTGACTTGTAGAATGCATTAAAGTCTAGTTAGTAGAAAACTCAGAAAGAAAATCACGCTGAGACTACAAGGAATTCTTCAAGAGTAGGTATGACTCTTAAAAGAGTGCTAGTGAGAAGGATAGGAAAACGCTGAGTAGCAAAGTAAATCAGGATGATGAAAAATGAAAGAAGACATTTTTAGGCTCCAAGAGTGAGTTATAAACATAAAGCCAGAATTCCTTAAAAGGACTATGAAAATGAATTATGAAAGCAGTTTAGAAGTATTGATATTTGCAAATATCCCCTGGGTATTTTAATTTCCTTCACATGAACATTAGCATAAATCTTCATAAGTTAGTAATCTGCTCTCCCATTATTTATTCAGCACAATTAATTTCACTCCATCTTCTCAAGCTGTTATTCCCTGATGAGTTTTTTCTATTCCTTGTTTTCTATTTCCCTCCCTCCAAACCACTACCAGTGTATTTCCTGAGTAGGAAGAGAATCTTTTCACAGCAGATCCCTAAAGAAAAGTAAATCCCACCCCAAACCTAATCACTGGGTCCTTGCACCCCATCTGGTTGAGCTTCTGTGGATGATGAAAGCTCCAGAGACCATACTTTCAGCTTGTATCACCTCCCAGAACAGAGCAGGCCTGAGGAACATGGAGTTAGAGCTAGCATCCTCATCTTCAGGGGCTTCCCTGATGGCTCAGGTGATAAAGAATCTGTCTGCAACGTGGGAGACCTGGGTTTGATCCCTGGGTGGGAAAGGTCCCCTGAAGAAGGAAATGGCAACCCACTCCAGTATGCTCTCCTGGAGAATTCCATGGACAGAGGAGCCTGGCAGGCTACAATGGTCTCTCAAAGAGTCTCAATGCATATGTGAAAATCTTTGCACAAAAAAATGTTCACAGCACTATTTGCCCCTTTCACTCCTGCCACGTAACATCAAGTTTTAGTATCTACTGAGTGGCAAAATACATAATGATAAAAAAAAGGGTCTATGAATTCAGTAAGCTTCTAGGTTAATTCGTATTTTAGTCATCATAGCAGCATAAAATATTGTTTCTGTGTGAGGCCTATATTGACCTAGTTCACAGCCAATATGTGGCGTATGTATGTGGTGATGGATCTTACAATAATTCTTCATCCATTCCCAGACTGGAAACCAGTGTTCTGGGGAATGTTCTTGAACAGTGAGTTGAAAACTGTTCCCTGCAGCAGTAAAATGTTAGGCTTGAATTTCAAAAGCATGATCATGGATAATGCACAGGGAATTGAAAATATTATAAAAATCCATACAATATGGAAGTGATTTGGAGGTTTCACTGAGATGCTCTGGGGTGTCATTCATGAGCACCAAATAAACTGCACTGCTGGATAAGTGCACCTCATATGGAAGCCTTATGGGAAGGAAAGTCTTTTCCAGCTCCTGCGGAGAATCTTGTGCCACAATACTGCTTTCAGTCTCACTCATACTCTTTTTGTTTCTCTGTTTCTTTTTTGATTTTTTCTTTTTCTGGGCGAGTTTGTGCTGGTCACCGTTTTCTATGACTTCCATTGGAAGCCTGGTTGTGATTACATGGTCCAACACTCTGGTCTCTTGTGAGTGGCAAGAGACAGACAATCTGTCTATTCAATGGAAGAGGACAAGAAATCTTTCCTGTGTGTGTTTATCTGTTTGTCCCAAAGATTTTGACACCTCCTGGCTATCTCCTGTGATTTATCTTGTTTGTGCACTATTATGAATTAAAATCACTTAAGGAGATAAAACTTCCCATGTGGTTCAGTGGTAAAGAGTCCACCTGACACTGCAGGAGGGGCAGGAGATGCGAGTTCGATCTCTGGGTCAGGAAGAACCCTTGGAGAAGGAAATGGCAACCCACTCCAGTTTCCTTGCCTGGAAAATCCCATGGACAGAGCCTGGCAGGCTACAGTCCTTGGGTCAAAAAGAGTTGGACATGACTAAGCGACTAAGCACACAGGCCTGCAAAAAGAAAAAGAGGAGTCGAGGTGGCAGAGGAGCAGGTAGGCGTGCAGTGCGTCTCTCTACGCAGATGCATCAAGACCATATCTACAGATGCAACAGCTCTCACTTAGGAAGAACAGATGTTCCCACTAGAATGGAGAGTAACCTGTGATTCAAGGACAGCCAATTTGGTGGCTTTGAAATCTGTTTTGTGTCCCTGGTTACCCTATCATCCAGCTGCAAGCTACTAGTGAATTTTCTGGACCAATGCTACAGTTGAGAAATGGAAGTTGCTTGTTCTTTCTCTGTCTCTGTGCATGCAAATGAATAGCATATTTTCCTGGCTTCACAAAGGGAGGGTAGTTAGCCTTTTTTAAGGGTTTATGAATAATTGAAGTCTTTATACACCTCTCTTTGGTAAGAATAGCGCTCTCTCTCTCTCTCAAAACCTTAAAAAATTAATTATATATAAAAATCTCTTATGTGTACAAACTATACAGTGTATAGTTTAACCAGACAGATCTACCTACCATTAGAGGGAGGAACACACACAAAGGTTTAAATTAATAAAACTGGTTTTGCATGGCTTTGAAAACAGAGAGCTCTGACCACTGAAAGAGTTTTGTGTAGTTTGTACAATTTTGATAACAGCTATGTGAATGAGACAGAACTGGGTTGGAATGGTCAGGGCTTGTCTGATGCTTTACAACCTCCAGAAAAAAAACAGAAGAGTTATGAGTATGCAGTTTTCCTCTCCTCACTCAAAAGGATATAGACAATTACACAGAGATACACAAATGAGCCAAGTAAAGATATAAACAGAAATAAACCTTTGAGTTCAGTCCTTAGCTTCACTCACAAGTGAACAAGAACCATGGAAAATAGCATACAATAAAATAAAGAGAAATCTAGCTATAAACTCTAGCTTGCCCAGGAGTTTATTGAAGTCTTCAGTCATATAAATCAGAAATACTTTTGAGCAAACATATTTGGATATCTTGTCTACCTCCTGTGAAAATAAACAAATTAGGACATATATTCTCTTAAATTAAGCAATCCTCAACTTTGATTATAAAGAATAATAAGCACTTACATACATTCAAAGGGCTTCCCAGGTGGTGCTAATGGTAAGGAACCTGCCTGCCAGTGCGAGAGGGACAATGCAGGAGAGATGTGGGTTCAATCCCCGGGTCAGGAAGACGCCCTGGAAGAGGGCAGCGCAACCCACTGCAGCATCCTTACCTGGAGACAGAGGAGCCTGGCAGGCGATGGTCCATAGGATTGCAAAGAGTCAGACACGACTGAAGGGACTTAGCAGGCACACATACATTTAAAATAAAAGAAATCAAGATTTTCCATAAGATAAGCAATTATTTGAACTTTTAATGTTTTAAATGTGCTAGTCCTTTGAGAATGCTTCAGATACTTACTGAAACAGTATCTCAGGAAAAAAATGTGTGTGGCACAGGAAGAATTTAGCTTTAAAATAAATTATTGCCCTTGGCTGCTGAGTTTCCAAGATAAGAAGCAAATTAATACAAGAAAAAAAATTCTAACAGAATTTCAGTACTTTCAACAAAAGTTAAAGAGTTTTAAAATATGCACATAAATTTAAAATGAAGCTCAGACAATATTTCTAATAAAGATGAATCTTGACAAAATAATTTTTCTCAGTATTAACACAGCATGAAAATATTGGCACAATAACTTATTTAATACAAAACTTGGTTTTATTTTCCAAGAAAGTCTAATTATTTTAAGGTATCTAAACTCTTAAAAATAATTTTATGGATCAAGTAAATAAGTATTTCCATGAAATATTTAGAATTACAGAAAGTAAAAATCATAAATTTTAAATTGAATTAGTTAGCCATGTGTTTATTAAACAGAATTAATTATTATGATTCTGTACAAAAAATTTAAGTGTAATCTCTCTGGTAAGTTCATAATATTAATAGGAATTATGTTTATCTTAAAAATAAGCATAATTTCTAAAATCTTTTTAACTTTGAGACTTTTGACTAATTTAAACTGAGAAAATTTAGGTTATTTGAACAATCATTTAAAAAATAAAATTCATAAAAATAGAGTGAATGCAAAAATACCAAGCATTTTATACATAATACCAGCTTTATATCATTTTGTGGCTCAGATTGTAAAGAATATGCCTGCAATAGGGGAGACCCAGGTTCAATCCCTGGGTCAGAAAGATCCCCTGGAGAAAGGAATGGCTACCCACTCCAGTATTCTTGCCTGGGAAACCCCATGGTCAGGGTTACAGTCTATGGGGTCACAAAGAATTGGACACGATTGAGTGACTTTTGCTTTAGCTTTTACGTATAAGAAAAACTATCACTTTACAGGTGACCAAGGATGTGAAATACTTTAGAGGTATATTGGCAGATGTGCTAATTTTCCTGCCTTAAGAAGGATGAAACGGATGTAGGTGACCACAGACAAATGTATCCCATGTGGGTACATGAGGCATAGCAAGCAGCTCAAGCTGGAACTCTGCTGGTTAGCAGGGTTCTTGTGTTGCTGAACTGTTCTCAGCCACCTGCTTCCCAGAAGTCTCTGTGCCTGTAGAAGGAAGTCAATTACCTCTCTCAGAAGTTGAAACCAACAGAAGAGATTGAAACTACACTATGTGTAATCATTACAAAGCAAGATGAATATATTTATATTAATAAATGGTGGATGTGATTTGCCCGTTGGTTTATACAGGAAAAAAAGATTTTGTCCTAAAATTTAATCATTCAAGAATGTGAAAAGAAGGAGTAAAAACCAAGTTTTGATTTGAAGGAATAAAAATCAAGTTGTAAAAGAACAGAGAGAAAATGAATTGCATTTTCCTTTGTTTTATAATATCTGCAAATAATGAGTTTGTAAGAAGTACTAAAATGTTTACCAAAGATGCCTCAATTTTGATGGATTCATTTGTAAGATAGAATTCAGGGACTGATAACCTTTGTCTGTTAAGGGCCAGAGAGTAAACGTTTCCAGTTGTCTAGGTCATAGTCTCTGTTGTAACTATTCAAGTCCCCAAGGCTTCCAGGGACAAGTAAACAAATCAATGTAGCTAGGTTTGACCTGTGGGTCCCAGCTTGTGGACCCCAGAAGCAGATAAAAGGCTGCAAATCCTTTAAAGAAAAATGTCACGTGAGTAACATACAAAAAGAGTAAAACTAGAATTTAGTACTCTTCCTGAGAACATGACAGATTGATCTTTGGGTATCAGTTTGCTCTTAACAAGAAACAGTAAAGATCATTCTATACTTTCTCTGTACTCAGTAACATCATAACTCTTTGTACTTGCTTTATTTGTTTTTGAGTCAGTTTGAACACAAGTCTACTTTTGAAAAAGCTAGAACTTTTAATAATTAGGCAGTTTGCTTTGGTTATTTCCTATTTTGTCTGAGTCTAATCATTTTCTGCCTTTAGTCACCTATGACTTAAGCTCAGATCTTACTTTCTCTGATAAATATTTTGGATAGTGCCTTTCCCAAGTTAGGAATTCACATTTAAAATAATTCATCCTTATAATGTAAACTAGCCTTTGGAATTTTCCAGTTTGGATGATATCAAAGCTTTGCTTCCCTTCCTTATAAAAGAAGAATTACTAGAAATAATATGTTGGAAAATATTGTTGGAAAATCTCTGCATTTTCATATACATCCACAGTATTTATCAAAGTCCATGGTAGTAAAGGAGCTGAGATTTCCAAAGAGAAGCACAACTTTCCTAAGTTAGTTATACACAAATGAAATGTTATTAATATGAATATATTTTAAAACTGAATATCTTTCAAACTGGATGGAAATATACTGATGGTCATGTACAAGACTGGCACAATAACTCCCAAAAAACACTTATCCAAAAATTAAAATTTTATTTGTATGTTTAAATATCCTTACTAATTAGGAGCAATGATAACACCTTGCAGCATAACTTAAAAGGCCCTGCATATTTGTCAGTCCCACCTTGTCCACAGTATGTTTTTATTGTAGGGTAGTCATTGATGAACTCCTTGTAAATTCCACAACATATCATACACTGAGAGCGGAGTCCATCAGCCTTCTACGTGATACTGTTGTTTGTTATCGGCCATGTCACTGACAGGTGTTTTTCTTCAAAGTTGACTAAAAGTTCCTGCTACAAACTACATATGAGACATTTGAGTCTTCTAGAAGAAATATTAAAAGAGCCTCAGTATGTCCCATGTTCTTTTAACTAGTAATATTAAAGTAATGGAATAATGGGTGTAGGCTTTCCAGGGTCTGCTGACACTGTCATCACCAACAGACGTCTGTCAGTCTGTACCAAAGACTTACTTCTGTAAATCCAGAAGCAGACAAATTCATGGTCCAGAAGCAGGTAAATTCATGAAAATCGGCTTGTAACCCAAGATCAGAAAAATAAGAATTAATTGCACAGGAACAAATGAAACTCACTCAGTTGTGATTAGTAGCATATTTTTTAGCAGCCACATGAGAAAGTCCTTCTTAATTCTTATTGAAATATCTCTAAACGTCAATTTAATAGGCTATCTTGGGCTTCCCAGGAGGGGCAGTAGTAAAGAATCCACCTGTCAATGCAGGGGGGTGGGGTTCAATCCCAGGGTCAGGAAGATCCCCTGGAGAAGGAAATGGCAACCCACTCCAGTATCCTTGCCCGGAAAATCCCATGGACAGAGGAGTCTGGCAGGATACATTCCATGGGGTCACAAAGAGTCGGACATGAGTGAGCACACATAAAGGAGGAAGGATACATATGCACATAGGCATATGCACATATTAAACTAAAATGAAATACTCTTTAAACGGTATCTCAAGATTCAGGGAAAAAATTCTATAAAAGATCTTAATAAGATTATAAACTAATAAATAAATTTTAAAATCTAAGATTTAGGATTCTGGAAAAATTACACAAATTGATCAGTCTTTTCTAGAAAACAACTCAAAACAGAGATTACAATGGTTAAATATTATGCAAAGTGTTTACTAATGTTTTTACTTTCTAAGACCATGTTATTTACAAATTTTTAGTAAGAATATGCCCTTCTTTCTACTAGAGTATAATTAGAAAAACTGGATTTATAATCCTGACCATTCTATAAATGTCACCTAGAAAAACAAGTTTCATTTAATTGGATATGATAAGCTGACAATTAAGGAGCAAGAACTATATATCATATGAGAAAATGATGCCTATAAATTTTCTGCAAAAAATTGGTGTGGCACCTGTTTTGTGGCTTATGAAATCCTAGATTTATTGATGATAAAGGATATTATGTCCTAGCTGGCCAGGAAAAGTGGTACTGCAGGTGAAACCTGGGAGAAGAGAATTGGATGGCTCTTGGCTTCAGTAGACAAATTGATAAAGGCAATAAAAATGCTCCTAGCATATAAAAAGGAAAAAGGTTCAGCCCTAAAGGCTTTATAAAACTTTCAGACACAAACTAATTCCCAAGCTTTAGGACCCTATGACTCTAGTTTTATTAACTGCATCATAAGCGGGTATTTGTGCATTAATCAACATTCCTCATTTATATCTATGTTTGTAAACCAGCCAGATAAAAGGAAATATCAGATTAATGGTGTGAATCATAAAAGTGCTAAGTAAAAGTATGTGAGCAAATCAGTATGGAGGGTCTGAAAGCGAAACTGACACCCTGCTCTGCCTCCTTAGTGAGTAACTGCAAACCATTCCCAGCACCCCCTGCTAGAAACTACTTCATACCTAAGAATAGCAATAACAATAAAACAAGAAACAAAACCAGCTTTGCCCATTTTAGCTTGATCCTCAAAATACAGGTATACCTCATTTTTTCTCACACTTTGCTTTATTGCATTTTGAAGATATTATGCTTTTTATAAATTGAAGACTTGTGGCAATCCTGAGTTGAGCAAGTCCATTGATGCCATTTTTCCAACAGCATTTACTCACTTCATGTCTATGTGTCACATTTAGGTAAGGGAAAGTGAAAGTGAAGTCGCTCAGTCGTGTCCGACTCTTTGCGACCCCGTGAACTGTAGCCCACCAGGCTCCTCCATCCATGGGATTCTCCAGGCAAGAATACTGGAATGGGTTGTCATTTCTTTCTCCAGGGGATCTTCCTGACCCGTTGCAGGCAGGTGCTTTAACCTCTGAGCCACCAGGGAAGCCCCACATTTAGGTAATCTTCACAATATTTCCAGCTTCATCATTTCTACATTTGTCATGGTGATCTGCGATCTTTGATGTTATCATTATAATTATTTTGGGGCACCATGAACCATACCCATAAAAGACAGCAAACGATAAATGTTGTGTGTGTTCTGAGTGCTCCACTGATCAGATGTTTCCCCATCTCTTTCCTTCTCCTCAGCCCTTCCTATTCTCTGAAACATAACAATATTGAAATTAGGCCAATTAATAACCCTACAAAGACCTCTAAGTGTTCAAGCAAAGGAAGAGTCACATGTCTCTCACTTTAAATCAAAATTTAGAAATCATTACACTCAGTGAGGAAAGCATGTTGAAAGCCAAGACAGGGTAGAAGCGAGGATTCTTACAGCAGTTAGCCAAGCTGTATATGCGAATAAAGAGTTCTTGAAGGAAGTTAAACGTGCTACTCCCATGAACACATGAATAAAGTAAACAAAGAAGCCTGTTTGCTGATATGGGGAAAGTTTTACTGGTCTGGATAGAAGATCAAACCAGCCACAACATTTCCTAAAGCCAAACTCTAGTCCAGAACAAGGCCCTAACTCTCTGCAATTCTGTGAAGGCTGAGAGAAGTAACAAAGCCACAGAAGAAGTCTGAATCTAGCAGAGGTGCAAGGAAAAGCAGGAAGTGCTGATCTAGAAGCTGCAGCAAGTTATCCAGAAGGTCTAGCTAAGATAATTAATGAAGATGACTGCACTAAACAACAGATATTCAATGTACATAAAACAGCCTTATTTTGGAATAAGATGTCATTCAGTATCTTACCAGCTTGAGAGGAAAATTCAGTGCATGGCTTCAGAGCTTCAAAGGACAAGCTGACCCTCTTGATAGAGGCTAATGCAGCCAATGACTCTAAGCTGAAGCCAATGTTCTTTATTATTGTTATTCAGTTGCTAAGTTCTGACTCTTTGCGACCTCATGGACTGCAGCAGGCCAGGCTTCCCTGTCCTTCACCATCTCCCAGAGTTTGGTCAGACTCATGACCATTGAGTCCGTGAGGCCATCCAACCACCTCATCCTCTATCACCCCCTTCTCCTCCTGTCCTCAATCTTTCCCAGCATCAGGGTCTTTTCCAATGAGTTAGTTCTTTGCATCAAAGTATTAATAGACCAAGTATTAGAGCTTCAGCATCAGTCCTCCCTATGAATATTTAGGACTGATTTCCTTTAGGATTGACTGGTTTGATCTCCTTGCTGTCCAAGGGACTCTCAAGAGCCTTCTCCAGCACCACAGTTTGAAAGCATCAATTCTTTGGTGCTCAGCCTTCTTTATCGCCCAACTCTCACATTTGTACATGACTACTGCCCATTTACCATTCTGAAAATCCCAGGGCCCTTAAGAATTATGCTCTATCTACTCTTCCTGCACTCCGTATATGGCACAACAAAGCCTGAATGACAGCACATCCAGGCTTTGCTGTATATTTTAAGTCCATTGTTGAGACTGACTATTAGGAAACAAAAGATTAATTTAAAAATATTATCTATCATTGACAATGCACCTGGCCATTCAAGAATTCTGAAGGAAATGCACAGATGATTAATGTTTTTATGCCTACTAACACGACATCTATTCTACAGCCTGTGGATCAAGGAGTCATTTTAGTTTTCAAGTCTTATTAAGAAATATATTTCATAAGGCTATAGCTGCTATAGGTAGGGATTCCTCTGATGGATCTGGGCAAAGTAAATTGAAAGCCTTCTGGAAAGGAGTCACCATTTTAGATGTGATTAAGAACTTTTGTGATTCATGAGAAAAATATCAACATTAACAGGAGTTTAAGAGAAATTGATTCCAATCCTCATAGATGACTTTGAGGGCTTTAAGATTTCAGTAGAGGAGGTAACTACAGATGTGGTGGAAATAGAGGACTAGAATTACATGTGGAGCCTGAAGATGTGACTGAATTGCTGCAATTTCATGATGAAAGGTGAGTTGCTTCTTATCGATGAGCAAAGAAGGTAGTTTCTTGAATTGGAATCTACTTCTAGTGAAGATGCTGTGAGGGCTGTTGAAACGACAACAAAGAATTTAGAATATTACATAAACCTAGTTGTGATAGAGCAGCTTCAGGGTTTGAGAGGATCAACCTCAATTTTGAAAGAAGTTCTACTGTGGGTAAAATGCTATTAGGAAGTATTGCATGCTACAGAGAAATCGTTCATGAAAGGAAGAGAGAAAATCAATGCATTACACTTCATTGTTGTCTTATTTCAAGAAATTGCCACAACCACCACCCTGATCAGATAGCAGCTATCAACACTGAGACAAGAGTCTCCATCAGCAAAAAGATTATAACTTGCTAAGATTCAGATGATGGTTAGCACTTTTTATTTACGTGTTTTAGATGTAATGCTATCTCATACTTAATGGACTGCAGTATAGTGCAAATATAACTTCATAGGCACTGGGAAACTAAAAAAAAAAAAAAGCATGATTTGCTCTATTACCATATGCACTTGTGGTCTGGAAAAAAAAAAAAAAAAAACTACCCACAATATGTATGCCTTTAAGTGAGATGTTGAGCCCTTAGGTCACAACTCATTAAAACATGGCAACAAAAAACTTTATTTCTGACTTCTGAAGTCCTGATGTCTCCAGATATAAGATTACCTTTGAGTACCTGACAATCAAGTGTAACAACTGCTGTTTTCCCACCACAAACATACTACAGTAATCTTGGTAACATTTTTTTAAAAAGAACTTTAATATATTTTATTTGGAGAGTAGCTATTAAAAGCCTGGGCTCCCTTGCAAAATCTCTCTGCAAGTAAGCTCCTTTTCGAATCTAAATGCTTCTGTTTCTGTGGCTTCCTTCTATGTTTAAAATCTCCAAACTTCTACTTGTAGCTCCTGCAAAGTAGCTTTGACAAATTCCTTGTGAAACTGCTTCAGATTCCATGACCCTGGCTCAGTTGTAACTAAAGAGCAGTCATCCTTTTATAGCCCATGAGGATGCCTATTCTAAGATCCTGGGAAGGCTTGAGCAGTTCTGAGCCTCTGTTGTTTGCACAGGGCAGTGACACACAGTCATCATTCTGACACCACCAAGTTATCATCCCTTTTCAGCCCCACGAGTTTCTTTTGACATAAACATTTCCCTTCCAGTTCAAAAATGACCCTGAGAGGGAGGAGAGGGAAGACAAGCTCAGAGGAGTCTTTGGTTATTAAATCAGCCCAAGCGTAGAGAATCCACAGTGGATTAATCTTCTATTTCCTTTCCATTATGAGCCTGTCTATATGAAGAGTTGCCCTACTTCTCAGTCATTATCTGACTCTTCAAAAAATTAATGCAGCTTCCAATTAGATCTTTTTTTTTTCCTCTCTCCTGTTAATCTTGGTTCTTCCTCTGCTGTCATCCTAGTAAGCCAAGTCTCAATTAGCCAGCCTGCTGGTGATTACCATCTTGTCGCTTCACTGTTCAGACATTCTTTAATTTCCTGGAGCATGCCAGCCCCCTTCCTCTCTTCTTACCTCCCTCCAAACTACTTTTGCTAAAACTGGAGCCCATGATGTCTCAGCCTGTCACCTTATTCTGCAGGGCCTGGAGGGCTGACAGGTAGGATGTCTTTTCCAGTAGGTCCAGACACACTTGCATGTTTAGGAATCCCGGTAGATGAGAGCTTTCTACTGATGTGACCAGGAGTCTATAACTGTCCCCGTGAGACTCTCTCATAACCCTTTGTACCAAAGGAATGTAGGAAAATCCAAAGTAGATTCTAGTTTTAAAAATAAAATTTTAAAAAGGAGGAGGAAGAGTCAGGCTCTTAATTTCAATTATGAAAGATGATTGGTTGAACCTTTGTTGTTGTTTAGTCACTAAGTCATGTCCAACTCTGCAACCTTGTGGACTGTGGCCTGCCAGGCTCCTCTGTCCATGGGATTTCCTAGGCAAGAATACTGGAGTGGGTTGCTATTTCCTTCTCCAGGAGATCTTTCTAATCCAGGGATTGAACCTGAATATCCTGCTTGGCAGGTCCTTTACCATTGAAAGATGATTGGTTAAACCTTCTTATCAGTAAATCTCACCACAGAAATTAACTCAGAACTTTAGAGTTCTATTCTAATTCTGCCAGCCACTGATTGACTTTGAGTAGAGTCACATCACATATTGACCTCAGTCTTTGTTTGTTTATAAGAGCTCTTCTGCTCTTTTATTCAACTTAAAATTGAAAATGAAAATTTATTCTATTTAAAGCACAATAAAATGACTACATGTTGGAAAAGACAAAGACAGTGGGGGAAGAGCAGACAAGAGATGTTCACAAAATTCAGAAACTGGAGCTTGGATCAGGGAATTAGAAAAGACAGAGAGTAAACAGCAAGTGCCATCAGAGAGGGATGGAAGTGAGAATCAAGCCACTTCACAATGCAGACCCTCAGAAAAACTCACAAGTTGGAGACACTCAGAGCTAGAGAGGATGGGATCAAGGTGGGAGTCTGAGAAAGGCAGATTGGAAAGGAGAGATGTTTAAAGTCATTAGAGGACTAATTTCCAGCTCCCTCCCCAATCCACCAGCCAGAACACCTACCTTCCCCTTCCACTGCAAGACACTGGGTAAAAAATGGAATCAGAGAGTCTCTAGACTCCAGTAAATTTGGCAGGGCAGTGATATCTACTGAAACTGGATCAATGGAAGTCTACCTACTGAACTCCCTGCCCCTCCATTAGCTCAGCTGGTAAAGAATCCACCTGCAATGTGGGAGACCTGGCTTCGATCCCTGGGTTGGGAAGATCCCCTGGAGGAGGGAAAAGCTACCCACTCCAGTATTCTGGCCTGGAGAATTCCATGGACTGTATAGTCCATGGCGTTGCAGAGAGTCAGACACAACTGAGGGACTTTCACTTTCACCTACTGAACCAGAAAACCACCTGCCCCCTACTCAGCTTTAAAAAAAGTTGGAGGAGTGGAATGGAGTACACAGTGAGAGGGGGTCACAGGGTAGGGTGACCCTCCTAAAGGCCTTCCCCATCTGCTCATATCCACTACTCACACACAGAGCCCCTCCTCCAGCACATGACAGCTTAATAAAGATATGGTCATTCAAAAAAAAAAAAAAAAAAGTCAGCTAAACAGAGGGCGACCAGGCAGGAGGATACTGATAAATCTGTCTCTGGAGAAATCAAATGGTCCCAAAAATTATCACAGAGGAGGAAAAAATTCTTCTACTCTCTTATATTCAGTGACTCAGAATGCAAAATAAACTGACAGAGAGATATATACTAACAAGAGAAAAAAATTTATTAACATGTGCGTCATGCATACACATGGGAGAAGTCAATGATGAATCATTCAAAGAGGTGGTCAGAAGCTGAGGTTTACGTAGCATCTTAACAAAATAATAAATTTGTGGAGAAGTGACAAGACAAAGGAAGATAAGTTTAGGCTTTTAGGGATGACAGATTGTGGGAAGGTAAATACAGCGGGTAAGCTAAAGGACAATAAGAGTCATTCGGTAATTTGTTATGTAAATTTCTCTTAGTGCCCATCTCTGGGTTGATAAGAGTCCAAAGCTCTCTCCTGGTGATAAAGAATTCTACTCTTCTTGATACAGGAAAGGGAGACACCATAACAAATTTATGTCTTACTTTTAGGTAAACAGGGGAGGGAAGAAAACTTCCCTGCATCTGCTTCTTCCCAATTGCCTTCACTTCAAAGTAATAATGTCACAGTGCTATGTTCTGAGATGGCCTGTTCTGATACCCTACATGACCCATAAGTGCTGAGTATCCGGAGCATATATAAGTACCAATCATTCTATATAAATTCTATGAAATGATGAACATGTATAAGCGCAGCTTTCAGTCAACTTTTTAGCACCTTGTTCCTAAATATGAAAACATAAAAGACATCATTACACCCAAGAAGCACCTAACATGAAAGACCAAAAATCAAACACACAAAGAGAAGAAAGAAAGTCAAAGGAAAGAAATATTCTATCAGTTCAGTTCAGTTGCTCAGTCGTGTCAGACTCTTTGTGACCCCATGGACTGCAGCACACCAGGCTTCCCTGTCCATCTCTAACTCCTGGAGTTTACTCAACTTCATGTCCATCACGTTGGTGATGCCATCCAACCATCTCGTCTTCTGTTGTCCCCTTCTCCTCCCACCTCCTATCTTTCCCAGCATCAGGGTCTTTTCAAATGAGTCAGTTCTTCCCATCAGGTGGCCAAAGTATTGGAGTTTCAGCTTTAGCATCAGTCCTTCCAATGAATATTCATGACTGATTTCCTTTGGGATGGACTGGTTTGATCTCCTTGAGGTCCAAGGGACCCTCAAGAGTCTTCTCCAACATCACAGTTCAAAAGCATCATTTCTTTGGCTCTCAGCTTTCTTTATAGTCAAACTCTCACATCCATACATGACTACTGGGAAAACCACAGCTGTGACTAGATGGACCTTTGTTGGCAAAGTAATGTCTCTGCTTTTAAATATGCTGTCTAGGTTGGTCATAGCTTTTCTTCCAAGGAGCAAGTGTCTTTTAATTTCATGGCTGCAGTCACCATCTGCAGTGATTTTGGAGCCCCCCAAAATAAAATCTCTCACTGTTTCCATTGTTTCCCCATCTATTTGCCATAAGTGATGGGACTGGATGCCATGATCTTAGTTTCTGAATGTTGAGTTTTAAGCCAACTTTTTCAGTCTCCTCTTTCACTTTCATGAAGAGGTGCTTTAGGCAATAACAAAAAACTAAAAACAAATAACAGACCAGCATAAGCTATAATTAATACCCTCAGGAGTAAGAGAAGATACTGCATCCCTGAAACAAGATCAGTGTATGGAAGGGACAGGGACAGAATGAGATAGGGAAGGAGCTGGGGGAAGAAATAAGAGGAGAAGGGAAGGTAAAGAAAGCAGAAAAGAAAATTCAAGAACAAGAAAGAGCTTGGGGGAAAAAGCACCCAAATTTTTCAAAATCCAAAAGAAGAGCTGGAAAATGAAGTTGAGGAAATTGCTCAGAAAATTGAACCAAAAGACAAAGAAAAATAAAATCAGAAAGAAAAGATCAGAAAACTAGAGCACTATTCCCATGGCCAAATCTGAGTGAGAGTTTCAGAAAGAGAAAATAAGAGAAAAACAACAAAATTATTATTAAATGAATAATATAAGAAAAGAATCAAAGAACTCAAACTTCCAGTGTAAAAGGATCCATTCAATGCCCAGCATAGTTAATTAAAAGAGATATCCTTTATGTCACATGACTGTGAAGTTTCAGAATACCAAGTTCAAAAGAAAGATCCTCCTAAGAAGAGTCAAGAATCAGAATGGCACTGTTCTTCCCAATAAGAGAAGTGAATGTCTGAAGTCAATGAAATAACACATTCATAAGTCTTACAGAGAGTGATTTCTGTGATTTGATACCTAATCAATCTATCAGTTAATTTATATGAAGAAATAAAATCATTTCAGACACAGAATGTCTTTTAAAAATTACTTCAATTCATTCTATCTCAGGAAGAAATTTTATCAGTTAGGAATTGTAATAGTTACAGAGTCCATTGCAGTCAGCTTAAACACATACAGGTTTGTTTCTTTGTTTCACTAGTAAAAATAAGTCTAGAGGTAGAGTCAAGCCAGCATGTGACTTCAAGAAACCATCAGGGACATAGTCCACTCTATGTTTATGATTGATATCATTGGTACAGCTATCCTCATGGTCACTTATAGCTGTCAGAGCACCAGCTATCACATCCATATTCCAGGCAGAAGAAAGAGGAAGAAAAAAGAAAGCACAGAGGGCAAAAAACTATCTTAGAAATCTTGCATATTTATATGTCATTAACCATACCCATCCATAAGGCAGCCTGGGAAACATAGCTTTGTTATTTGCTAAACCTAGTAATATAAGAATTTCATTAGATGGTAAGAAGAGGATATCGGATATTGGTTAAGCAAACAGCAGTGTAATAAAAGATATACTCCACCAAAATGAAAGGACATACCAAGAAAAAAGGAGACATGATATTTGAGATGCAGATGAGCTAACATAGCGCGGGACAAGGGAAAGTCCTGGAGAGCAGGCTGAGAAAGAGGTTAGTCTAGATGCAGGCTAGGATAGATAGATCCGCAAACCAGGAATGCCTGGTTTGTTTCACCAGGTATATGAAGTTTCAAAAATCCTGTTGGATAATGTGATAGAAAACTAAGTAAAGGAGTGTGTGTGGGTGGGGGCGGGGGGAGTTGCACAAGGGAGGAAATCTAATCATAACATACACATTTGGTTCCTCAGTGAATATACATTTTTATAATAAGAAAAACATCCAATTTATTTAATAAAAAACTGGTACTGTATTCAAAGATTGGAAAGAGGGACCATAGGAATGTGTGAGACAGAAGAAGTCTAACTCTTCTTCTTTTATAGTAATGTCTATATACTTTTATAGTATGTCTTCTTTTCTAGATATGTCTAAAATGATAAATTAAGAAATAATATAAGCATACTGTTGTAAAAGCAATTACCAAAAGCAACAGCTAAAAGTTTAGGGAAGGAGATACATACAATGAAACATATTCTTCATTATAAATCTTAAATGACATAGTTTAAACTTTAAACAATGTAAATGTGTTACTTAGATAAAAATTTTAAATAGTTTTTTAAAGATTAAATGATCAACGGTTATTTTACAGAGAAAAATCAAGTTACAAACAATATGTGTAGTAAAATTCCAATTTGTAAAGCTTGTGCAAGTATATGTGCAAAAAGAGCAGCATGACGCTGAAGACACATGTTATTTGTTATATATGGGAATAGAAGTGTGCATAATAACGTCTAGAACAACACATCCCAAATGGATAACAGATCTGACTCTACTCCTGGGCTAAGGGGTAGCCTGTAGCCAACGGTAAATGGGGACTTAAAATTTTTAATGGTGCTTAAATTTTTATGAGAATATATATTTGTATGTTAAAGTGACAGACTTTTTAAAAGAAAGTATGGGGGAATGCCTAAATCATTTCTTCAGAGCCATGCTTTCTCTGTGATTCTATGACTTTATCCAACCCAGGTGGTACCCAAATCATCCTGTTCCAACCTCTGTCCTTAGAGCTGAGAGTTCAGATAATGGCTTTCCCCAAAGACATGTGAGATGTATGACTAGGGGACAAATACTAGCTATTAGAGGAGGAACTATTCTCCTATGCATCCCCATCCCAATGTCTTCTACTTCAACCCTATACACAAAGAGGAAGTTCCATCAATATTTTCTCACTGGAAAGGATCGAGTCCTAGTCTCCTCCCTCCCTCTCTCCCTCTTCTTTTCCCTCTCCTTTTTTCCCTCTCACCCTCTCAAAACTGTAAGCCCCCAAAAGAGCTCTCTCTCCTCCTCCAGTTACCAAACCGCTGGGGTTCCTCTAAGGCAAGAAGCCCCACTTCAGCTTTTTTCTCTAGCACTGGGCTTGTCACTTAAAGCCAGGTAGGAGAGAGAAGCTTCCGCCGTTCCTCCACTGAGTTGTACCAGTGTGATGGTGTGAATTCTCACCTGAACAGGCAAACGCACATGTTGCATGCGTGTTAAATTTCTACAGTTGAATTTGAAGTCGTACACCTAACATCACAATTCAGGCTGTGCTGTTCATTCTGTGCTGTCTCCATTCGTAGCAGCAATGACCTGTGGAGTCAGTTCGTCCGTGTGTGTGTCACAGTCTAGTCTTTCTTGCCCACACCCATTCTCCACCACCTGGACTGGCTCCAGTGCCCTGGGGGAACTTTTGAAGCCACAACAAAATGTCTAGCAGGGAAGGCCTGTCTTTCCGCTCTCTTAGTCTCAGTTGGTGCCATGTAGATGCGCTTAGCTGGGGGGCTATTCTTGGTATTTTTGGGGGGATCCTGCTTTCACCTCTGTGACATGCCGTAGTCAGTCTTTAAGTTGGTTACCAGGTTGGCCTTGGCTCTACTTGAATACGTGTCCCACTCTTGACTGGGGTCCCCAAAAGCAAGCATGCTGCTCCTCTCCCCTGGCTAATCTCCAGGTGCCACTAGGAGTGAGAGGAAATCACTGGCTCTGTCCTTATGGTGTGGTGGGGCCAGGAGCTCTTCACGCGTACGTATTCACTACATCTCTACTTCTCTGTGTCATCACCCATGTGACGGCACAGCGAGAGCTGCCAGTCTTGAAAGGTCTTGTGGGAAGCAGGGCCCCAGTGGACCACTCTTGGATCCCCCAGATGCCCAGGCTGGGTTTGCCTTCAGCCTAGGTCCTTGTTCCCCTTCCAATCTTTGGAGGATTAGGAGAGAAGGGTCAGAACACATAACCTAATTCTCTTCTTCTGTTCAAACTTTGTCTTCTTCTCTCCAGTCTCGAGCCCTTTCCTATCATCCTCAGAGAACATCTACTACCAATCTCCTGCTCTGTCTGTCCATGCGGATGAGTTAATTCATATTGTTCCATATCAGGGAAAGGGGCTTTGTTTTTTTAATTTAAAGTCTAAAGAATTGGGACTTCCCTAGCTGTTCAGTGTTTAAGACTCTGCGCTTCTAATTCAAGGAATGCAGATTCAATTCCTAGTTGGGGAACTAGGATCCCAATGCCAAGTGACACGACCAGAAAAAAAAAAAAAAAAAAAAAGGCTAAAGAATTAA
Organism: Ovis canadensis; assembly: GCF_042477335.2. Taxonomy (NCBI): domain Eukaryota; kingdom Metazoa; phylum Chordata; class Mammalia; order Artiodactyla; family Bovidae; genus Ovis; species Ovis canadensis. The sequence continues at coordinate 86,713,337 of NC_091248.1, forward strand.
GTGTCTTTGCCCTTGTTGTAAACTGTTCCTGGTGACAACATCCTCCAGCCAGTGATCACCAGGAATACGTGAGAAGCTGAGTCAGTTGAGTTTATTCTTTGTCACAATGAAAAAAACATTCAGGATGGGGAACATGTGTATACCTGTGGTGGATTCATGTTGATATATGGCAAAACCGATACAATATTGTAATTAGCCTCCAATTAAAATAAATAAATTTATATTTAAAAAAATGCACACCATGGGGAACTGTGATACATCTCAGTAACAAGGGGTTGTAAAGAACTTCTTATACGATTTTGGCTTATGTTAGGTGATTTTGCAGAGGCTTTAAGGAAAGTGGATTTCTGCTCTGAATTGGCTGCTGCAGGAAACATGGGTAAGCTAATTCTATCTTAAGGTACCTCAATAAATCTTATCTGGAAAGATGGAAAAGTACAAGGCTAAAGTCATATTTGGCAATTACTCACATTAACCAGAAGAGGAGAGGATTGGTATTTTGTGTTTTGGACAATGGTCATGCTTTGCCAGTAGTCAGAAATGGTTGTACAGTCATCTTATTTTTGTCTTGAGCCTTCATGACCAGGGCTTCCTGGTGGCTCAGATGGTAAAGAAGCTGCCCACAATGCAGGAGACTTGGGTTTGATCGCTGGGTTGGAAAGATATTCTGGAGAATGGAATGGCAACCCGCTCCAGTATTCTTGCCTGGAGAATTCCATGAGTAGAGATCCATGGGATCACGAAGAGTTGTACGTGACAGAACGACTAATACGTACACACTCACATCATGACCAGAGAGGCCTTGCCTTGAAGCTGATAATCTGTGACACTGTTCACATTCAGCAGGAGAATGCCAAGGCCTAACTGACTGGCTTCCAGCTTCCAACGGCTGCTTTTCCTTCCCAATGGTTAGCTGCAAAGGTTTGCATCCCTACCATGTTAAGTGGCAAACGGCACATTAATTGTGGATTCGAGGGGCCTCCCACACTAGGACTAAAGCTGATGCTGCTTTAGTTCCTAATTTGGTTTCATGTATCTGATCTCAGTTGGTCAAAACTCAATGAGGAGGAGGCCTGTGACTAGCAGCCCTAGCACCCAACATATGGATGAAACCTTATGACCAAACACAAGTGCCAGTTTTTGAGAACCTAAGTGCAATGCAGGGACCACAGCAGACAGCTGGAGAGCACGTGGACACTTGGCCTATGACTGGATAGCAACTGGTACAGCAGGCTCAGCTGAGCAGGTTCATCTCTGAGAGAGTCTCTTCATTCCCAGAAAGGCAATGAAGGTATATGGTATAAATATATATCCCATATCAGTTCAGCTCAGTCGCTCAGTCATGTCCGACTCTTTGTGACCCCATGAATCGCAGCACGCCAGGCCTCCCTGTCCATCACCATCACCCGGGGTTCACTCAGACTCACGTCCATCAAGTCCGAGATGCCATCCAGCCATCTCATCCTCTGTCATCCCCTTCTCCTCCTGCCCCCAATCTCTCCCAGCATCTGAGTCTTTTCCAATGAGTCAACTCTTCGCATGAGGTGGCCAAAGTACTGGAGCTTCAGCTTTAGCATCACTCCTTCCAAAGAAATCCCAGGGTTGATCTGCTTCAGAATGGACTGGTTGGATCTCCTTGCAGTCCAAAGGACTCTCAAGAGTCTTCTCCAACACCACAGTTCAAAAGCATCAATTCTTCAGCACTCAGCCTTCTTCACAGTCCAACTCTCACATCCATACATGACCACAGGGAAAACCATAGCCTTGACTAGGCGGACCTTAGTCAGCAAAGTAATGTCTCTGCTTTTGAATATACTGTGTAGGTTGGTCATAACTTTTCTTCCAAGGAGTAAGTGTCTTTTAATTTCATGGCTGCAGTCACCATCTGCAGTGATTTTGGAGCCAAAAAAAATAAAACCTGGCACTGTTTCCACTGTTTCCCATCTATTTCCCATGAAGTGATGGGACCGGATGCCATGACCTTAGTTTTCTGAATGTTGAGCTTTAAGCCAACTTTTTCACTCTCCTCTTTCACTTTCATCAAGAGGCTTTTTAGCTCCTCTTCACTCTCTGCCATAAGGGTGGTGTCATCTGCATATCTGAGATTATTGAGATTTCTACAAGCAATCTTTATTCCAGCTTGTGTTTCTTCCAGTCCAGCGTTTCTCATGATGTAATCTGCATGTAAGTTAAATAAGCAGGGTGACAATATACAGCCTTGACATACTCCTTTTCCTATTTGGAACTAGTCTGTTGTTCCATGTCCAGTTCTATCTGTTGCTTCCTGACCTGCATACAGATTTCTCAAGAGGCAGGTCAGGTGGTCTGGTATTCCCATCTCTTTCAGAATTTTCCACAGTTTCTTGTGATCCACACAGTCAAAGGCTTTGGCATAGTCAATAAAGCAGAAATAGATGTTTTTCTGGAACTCTCTTGCTTTTTTGATGATCTTGTGGATGTTGGCAATTTGATCTCTGGTTCTTCTGCCTTTTCTAAATCCAGCTTGAACAAAAGGGAGTTCATGGTTCATGTATTGCTGAAGCCTGGCTTGGAGAATTTTGAGCATTACTTTACTAGCATGTGAGATGAGTGCAACTGTGCAGTAGTTTGAGCATTCTTTGGCATTGCCTTTCTTTGGGATTGAAATGAAAACTGACCTTTTCCAGTCCTGTGGCCACTGCTGAGTTTTCCACATTTGCTGGCATATTGAGTGCAGCACTTTCACAGCATCATCTTTCAGGATTTAAAACAGCTCAACTGGAATTCCATCACCTCCACTAGCTTTGTTCATAGTGATGCTTTCTAAGGCCCACTTGACTTCACATTCCAGGATGTCTGGCTCTAGATTAGTGATCACATCATCATGATTATCTGGGTCCTGAAGATCTTTTTTGTACAGTTCTTCCATGTATTCTTGCCACCTCTTCTTAATATCTTCTGCTTCTGTTAGGTCCATACCATTTCTGTCCTTTATCGAGCCCATCTTTGCATGAAATGTTCCCTTGGTATCTCTAATTTTCTTGAAGAGATCTCTAGTCTTTCCCATTCTGTTCTTTTCCTCTATTTCTTTGCATTGATCGCTGAGGAAGGCTTTCTTATCTCTTCTTGCTATTCTTTGGAACTCTGTATTCTGACGCTTATGTCTTTCCTTTTCTACTTTGCTTTTCGCCTCTCTTCTTTTCACAGCTATTTGTAAGGCCTCCCCAGACAGCCATTTTGCTTTTTTGCACTTCTTTTCCATGGGGATGGTCTTGAGCCCTGTCTCCTGTACAATGTCACAAACCTCATTCCATAGTTCATCAGGCACTCTATCTATCAGATCTAGGCCCTTAAATCTATTTCTCACTTTCACTGTATAATCATAAGGGATTTGATTTAGGTCATACCTGAATGGTCTAGCAATTTTCCCTACTTTCTTCAATTTAGTCTGAATTTGGCAATAAGGAGTTCATGATCTGAGCCACAGTTAGTACCCGGTCTTGTTTTTGTTGACTATATAGAGGTTCTCCATCTTTGGCTGCAAAGAATATAGTCAGTCTGATTTTGGTGTTGACCATCTGGTGATGTCCATGTGTAGAGTCTTCTCTTGTGTTGTTGGAAGAGGGTGTTTGCTATGACCAGTGCATTTTCTTGGCAAAACTCTATTAGTCTTTGCCCTGCTTCATTCCGCATTCCAAGGCCAAATTTGCCTGTTACTCCAGGTGTTTCTTGACTTCCTACTTTTGCATTCCAGTCCTCTATAATGAAAAGAACATCTTTTTTGGGTGTTAGTTCTAAAAGATCTTGTATGTCTTCATAAAACCATTCAACTTCAGTTTCTTCGGCGTTACTGGTTGGGGTATAGTCTTGGATTACTGTGATATTGAATGGTTTGTCTTGGAGACGAACAGAGATCATTCTGTCGTTTTTGAGATTGCATCGAAGTACTGCATTTTGGACTCTTTTGTTGACCACAATGGCTACTCTATTTCTTCTGAGGGATTCCTGCCCGCAGTAGTAGATGTAATGGTCATCTAAGTTAAATTCACCCATTCCAGTCCATTTTAGTTCGCTGATTCCTAGAATGTCGACGTTCACCCTTGCCATCTCTTGTTTGACCACTTCCAATTTGCCTTGATTCATGGACCTAACATTCCAGGTTCCTATGCAATATTGCTCTTTACAGCATCGGATCTTGCTTCTATCACCAGTCACATCCACAATTGGGTATTGTTTTTGTTTTGGCTCCATCCCTTCATTCTTTCTGGAGTTATTTCTCCACTGATCTCCAGTAGCATATTGGGTACCTAATGACCTGGGGAGTTCCTCTTTTGGTATCCTATCATTTTGCCTTTTCCTACTGTTCATGGGGTTCTCAAGGCAAGAATACTGAAGTGGCTTGCCATTCCCTTCTCCAGTGGAGGCATATGGAATCATTTTTCTGACGAGGGCATGTTTTCTTTCTTTCAAATTGTGTCTTGGCCAGAACTACTGTGAACTATGAAAAGGACCTACATTCCCCCGTGAGCCACAGAACATTACTGTATGATTCCAATCTTTAAACCCTGAGTGCTGGGCATCACAGGAGGCACTAGACCAGCTGCCCCAAATTATGTTCCTGAAGGTCTGCTAGAAGAAGTCTACAAGAAGTGGTAGATTTTATTAATGAGTGAATACAGTGGAACTGGAAGGGTAACATGAGAGGGGTGGAGTGGTTTGTCACAGAGGAAATAAGCCATCCTCTTAGAATGAAAATCAGGGAGAAAAATTCCATGAAGCTTATTTCAAACCCAGGGTTTTAGAAAGGAATTAAAACGACGTTAGCAGGAAACATGCTTTCTTTGCAAATTAGGTTTACCCAGGGACTCAAGGGAAAATCGAATCTGCCTAAGAAACAAGATTTCGTCTTTTAGTCAGAACACTGGTGGTGGGGAAAGAAAAGAGAAAAGCAAAGAAAAAAAGATATACTGATTAAACTCCAGGGATGAAAGGTTGCTTTGGGAAAATAGACAAAGTTAGAGAACACAAGGCTGGAATCTCAACACAGATTTGAAAGGGAAAAAAAGCTATACTCTGACCTAAGTGCTTAAAAACTGCAACCAAAGAAGTGTGGGACATTGCAGGTATCACCAGTTCAGAGGGGGTGATGGGGTCAAGGTGGTCAAACAGAGGAAGGTGGGGAGACCACAGAGGGTAAGGGAATGATGTCCTGGGGACACTAGGGCTCAGGAAACTCCTGGGCCACCCTTTCCAAGCATTAGGTAGCAAATTAATAAGAACAATGGGGAAACTACCCTTGGATGATTGGGGCACTTACAGAAGACGCACAGGACATTTACATTCATTTGAGATGGAAAGACCAGGAAAACCAGTATAAAATATTTCAGGAACTAGTAAGAGAATGTCAAGATCTAGAGGCACACACTGTCTCCACAGTGAGGAAATGTGGCTGAAATAAGGAAGGCATTATATGTAGGGAAGGAAAGATGGTTAAGTGTAGCCTGGCTGGCTAATGACAGATTGAGTCCTGATCTGGGTGAGAGGCTGCGCTTATGTGGAAACCTCCTGGTAGCATTACCTGGCTTGGGAAGGGAAAGTGGCAGGATGTTTTTAAACAGTGGAGAACCCCATGAGGCCCCTTTGAGGCAGAAACTGAGCCAGCTTGAAAGGAGAGAAGAAGTGGTTTTTTGGCAGAAAGAAAAGTTTCTATTCATTTGTATATGTTTACTCAATATCATGAGCTTGGGGCTGATGTCATGAGAATCTTGTGAGTCCTACTGACCACATAGCATTAAGTCAACTTTGAAAACAACAGGGCATTCACACCTGTGTGCCTAGGTTGTAGGGGTTGTAGAGGGAGGCAGGCTTTGCAGAAGGAGGCTTCTCCTATCATAGAGAGAGCAAAACAGGAAAGCAGAAGCTGGGATATTCATCCAACTTCAATTAACAAGCCAAAGATTTTAATTGGGAAGCTTTTTGAACTTTAATAGTGAAACATAATGCATATTCAAACCTGAGACACTGGCATACTGCAGGCATTGTATTAAGTGAACTATGTTTAGTCTGGTGGCAACCAAGGTGTTTGATCATTGCATTAAATACAGTATAAGCTATACTGCACTGCATGGCTAGACACATAAGTAGATTTAAGATATAGAAAAGGGAATGACTTTTTGGCCCAGGGTACAGTATGAACTTAGAGTTGCTATAAGTAAAGTCCCATCCAGAGCCATGTCAGAGGGCACTAAACATTGGCCCCAGATTTGACAATAATTGGATCGGGGTCAGACTCTCCCCAGTCCCAGCCAAATTTAGCCTGTGTCCTGTTTTGGGTTCTGGACACCTACAGTTTTTACAATATTAAAGGTTTGAGAAACAAACAAATGAAGAATATCCAACACTGACCATGCGTGACTCCCAAATCCTAAAATATTACTATTTGACTCTACAGAAAAAGTTTACTGACTTGGAAGAAAACACTTCCTTCTCTCCACATTCCCACCTCAGCCCACAAACACTGCAAGTTTCTTTGAGAAGTGCTGGGTAAAGAATTTCAACTACTACCAACACCCCTGAGAAATCAATGGCTAATGATTGCTAAGAAGACCATAGGTTGCATCCTGTCACACATAATGAGATTTGGCACTACTTTGCCTCAAAAGGAGAAGTCAGTTATTTCCCTCCCACTGGCCTGGCTCTTATTTTGCCTAATGAGTTTAATGAGACCATGTGTTGGACAAGGGTCTACTCGACCAAGTCAGCTCTCTCCACCAGCAAGTCCCTCAGTCCAGGCTTCCAGAGAAGTAAGAGTAGGGAACTACAATTTGGCTTTGGGTCCAAGCTACTTTCTTCATGCAGGTCTTACCGATGATTCCCAGGGGGCTACTGTGCCCATCAATAAAGTGATGCCAGGATTCTTAGCTGGTGACTCATGGCTGCCTTCACATGACTAGAACTTGGTCAGGTAGGCAAGCTCCATCCTCCAATGGTACTACTCATGTGCATGAGTCCTTGAAGCTCTTGTATAGACAAGAAATTGAGGAAACTCTTTGGGGGGTCTTATCTTTTAGAGACTCACCTCTTGCTATAAAGAACATGGTGGCGGTTTAGTTGCTAAGTCATGTCCAACTCTTGCAACCCCATAGACTGTAACCCCCAGGCTCCTCTGTCCATGAGATTTCCCGGGCCAGAATACTGGAGTGGGTTGCCATTCCCTTCTCTAGGGGATCTTCCTAACCCAGGGAATGAACCTGGGTCTCTTGCATTACAGGTGGATTCTTTACCAGCTAAGCCACCAGGGAAGCCCCATAAAGAATATAGTGATTATATAATCAAATTTTTAGAATTAGACACACTCAGGCTTAAGCACCAGCCAGCTGAGTCATTTACTATCTTTATCAACCTTTGGAAAATTGCTTTAACCTGTCCAGGACTCATTTCTTCATCTGCCAAATGAGGTTAATAATAGTACTATAATAGATAGCATGGCTTTGAATGCAATTTACAGAAAGTTCAACTCAAAAATTACTAAACAATAAAATAATTTATTGTCTCACATACCTGGTAGTTCAGAGGACAGGTAGAATTGAGGGTTGGTTGATTCAGCATCACCATCAAGGACCTCCATTCTTTTCATTTTTTCTGCTCCAACATTATGTCAGCTTCTTCCTACAGCAATAGGAACACGGAGTATTTTTTTTCCCCATTGTCACTAACTACCTTCTTGAAGACTCAGTGACAGGACAGACTAAACCTAATGTGCGTACTAAAAGGGGAAAGGAGTAAGCTGTAGTAGTCAATGCCTCATCCACATCTCCTTACCCTTATTATCAAGGGTATACATCAGGGAACACTGACTCAACTTTCAGCTGCCAGAAGAGGCACTTCTTTACATGATAGCTTTGTCTGGCTTCCAGAGTCCACATCAAGACAGAAGAGCTAGGGTGTTACACATCCATCCACCTAGCTCCCTCAAAAGGGATATCAAGGAAGCATTCTACTGCAGCACCCACAGTTTTCCAGGCAGCTTTAACACCAGTCACTCACTCACTCTGCTGGCTGACTCAGTAATGCCCCTGTTTGGGCTGCCTTCTATCTCTGTCTCATTTATGCTTTTCATGTGCCTTCAAATCCCTGTTTCTGAGTTTGGTTTTTCTAGAAACCTATCTAAGAGGGTCAACCTCATCAACTTCAAAGGTCAACCTCAAAGTTGCTAAAAATCTACCTGATTACTTAAAAAACTTATACCCCTGGAGAAAGAAGCATTTATCCTGCCTATCTTATATAGGATAAAATTACCTTAATAAATATTTGAAAAGAAGTCTTTTTATACAAGTCTTTCAGCTGATATATGAAGGGGAAATGAATTAAATATCATTATTTGATATTTAATAATGAAATTTGATATTTAAGAATGTGAGTGAAGTGAAAGTAGTCATGCCCGACTCTTTGCGACCCCATGGACTATACAGTCCATGGAATTCTCCAGGCCAGAAGACTGGAGTGGGTAGCCTTTTCCCTTCTCCAGGGGTTTTTCCCAACCCAGGAATCGAACCCAGGTCTTCTGCATTGCAGGCAGATTCTTAACCAGCTGAGCCACAAAGGAAAAGTCTTTTATGTTAGTTCAGTTCAGTCGCTCAGTCGTGTCTGACTCTTTGAGACCCCATGAATCGCAGCACGCCAGGCCTCCCTATCCATCACCAACTCCTGGAGTTCACTCAGACTCGCGTTCATTGAGTCAGTGATGCCATCCAGCCATCTCATCCTCTGTCGTTCCCTTCTCGGCCTGCCCCCAATCCCTCCCAGCATCAGAGTCTTTTCCAATGAGTCAACTGTTTGCATGAGGTGGCCAAAGTACTGGAGCTTCAGCTTTAGCATCATTCCTTCCAAAGAAATCCCAGGGTTGATCTCCTTCAGAATGGACTGGTTGGATCTCCTTGCAGTCCAGGGGACTCTCAAGAGTCTTCTCCAACACCACAGTTCAAAAGCATCAATTCTTCAGCGCTCAGCCTTCTTCACAGTCCAACTCTCACATCCATACATGACCACTGGAAAAAACATGGCCTTGACTAGACCGACCTTTGTTGGCAAAGTAATGTCTCTGCTTTTGAATATACTATCTAGGTTGGTCATAACTTTTCTTCCAAGGAGTAAGCGTCTTTTAATTTCATGGCTGCAGTCACCATCTGCAGTGATTTTGGAGCCCCAAAAAATAGTCTGACACTGTTTCCACTGTTTCCCCATCTATTTCCCATAAAGTGATGGGACCAGATGCCATGATCTTCGTTTTCTGAATGTTGAGCTTTAAGCCAACTTTTTCACTCTCCTCTTTCACTTCCATCAAGAGGCTTTTTAGTTCCTCTTCACTTTCTGCCATAAGGGTGGTGTCATCTGCATATCTGAGGTTATTGATATTTCTACAAGCAATCTTGATTCCAGCTTGTGTTTCTTCCAGTCCAGCGTTTCTCATGATGTACTCTGCATAGAAGTTAAATAAGCAGGGTGACAAGATACAGCCTTGACACAATCTTTTTCCTATTTGGAACCAGTCTATTCTTCCATGCCCAGTTCTAACTGTTGCTTCCTGACCTGCATACAGATTTCTCAAGAGGCAGGTCAGGTGGTCTGGTATTCCCATCTCTTTCAGAATTTTCCACAGTTTCTTGTGATCCACACAGTCAAAGGCTTTGGCATAGTCAATAAAGCAGAAATAGATGTTTTTCTGGAACTCTCTTGCTTTTTTGATGATCTTGTGGATGTTGGCAATTTGATCTCTGGTTCTTCTGCCTTTTCTAAAACCAGCTTGAACATCAGGAAGTTCATGGTTCACATATTGTTGAAGCCTGGCTTGGAGAATTTTGAGCATTACTTTACTAGCGTGTGAGATGAGTGCAATTGTTCGGTCATTTGAGCATTCATTGGCATTGCCTTTCTTTGGGATTGGAATGAAAACTGACCTTTTCCAGTCCTGTGGCCACTGCTGAGTTTTCCACATTTGCTGGCATATTGAGTGCAGCACTTTCACAGCATCATCTTTCAGGATTTGAAATAGCTCCACTGGAATTCCATCACCTCCACTAGCTTTGTTCGTAGTGATGCTTTCTGGATATTTAATTAGATTAGATTAGATTTAATTTAATTAGATTAAATATCATTATTTGCAACCAGTAAAGAACTAGTGAATCTAGGCATGTTCATCAGTGACTTCTACTCTTAAAACAGAGACACAACTCTATATCCTGATGTACCTTCTATTGGGAGCACACATCACCACCTGTGGCATATTCTCATCCCCCAAATTTAGTGCTGAATCTGATCAAACCTCTAGATCTATTACCAGTCCATAGGAAATTCAAGGAACAAGGGACATATTAAACCCCACTTCAGAGAAGCAATCAGCTAAATCCAAACTGAGAACTCTACAGGATAAACCAAGTTCCTCCACCAAAAAAAAAAAAAAAAAAGAAAAAGAAACTTAATTGCAAGAAGAAAAAAGAATAAAGGAGACTCAATAGAGTTGAGATATATTCACCAACTAGAACAGTGACAGTTTTTTATTATCTATTATGTCAAGGGAAATAGAAGGAGGAGAGAAGAAATAAAGAGAGGAGAATAGAGGGAGAGAGATGAGATCTTTGCCCTCTTTTTAAATAACTTGTCTTTAGAGAAAAGACTTTATTCAATGAGATTTACCTACTAATTAACTAGTTGTTACAGCAGAACAGTTTCTTCTCATCAGAGAGGGAAAAGAGATGAGAAGTGGAGTTGGAACAGGTTTGACAATGAGAATGCAAACTTAAAGAGTGTTTGGTACTCTATTTTTAAAGTATATTTAAATCCAACCTAGAAACCCTAGAGTTTATAATGTCTTACAGGGAAAGGAGGCATTTCTAAGTCATTTACTACTAAAACTATCTTGTCTTTGCCTTCTCCTCAGCTTTTTTTTTCTTATTTCCATCTTCAAAGAAGAGACAATTTCTCCCTTTTCCTGTGAGCTAAGCATCCATTCATCTTTGAGGAAACAGCACCTGTGCCCCAGCAAATCTCATGGAGCTGAGATGCAAGGGCCTCTTCTGACATCAGAGAGAGCATGAATGTAAAAAGTTACTGTATGCTTATTTGTGGGGAGACTTTTCTGAGTTGCTAGATTGCTTTTGAAGGCAAGAAAGGAGACTATATTAGTTAGCATAAATACTTGCTTCAGCAGTTCCCCCATTTATTCCACCTGAGCAGGTGCACAGTCCTTTAATCATAACTGTCAAGAAAAGAAAGCTTGCAATTTGCATCATTAAAAAAAGAGAAAGATGAAATGGAGAGAAGGGATGAAGAAGAGGAAGAGAGAGTATGAGAAATAGACATATATCCTGAAAGACAAGGAGGAGGGGAGAAAGTGGTGTCAGGGACAGAGAAAAGGAAAAGAGTGAATACATGGTTTTACATTTTTTTTCTGAGCTTTATGTGAATAACAGATAACTCAATGACTAAACAAAGATGGTTTTAAAAGAATCTTACAGATAAGGGAGGAAATAAAGTCCTCCTAGAATGCACAAAAAAATAAAGGAAAGAACACAATTCAAAATTATGAGTTATTCACATTCATCCCTCCTCACCTCCAGAGGGAGTTGGATATTATAGAGGACTCTATCTTTTTAGGACTCTACTTTTTTGTGTTTTTGACTGAGCACGTACAGGGATACATGGGGAGGAGGGGATAAGTTGCTCTACTAATAAATGATTTAAGGGGATAGAAAGATCCCCCTGCACAGGAATGTGTGGAGAAAGCATGGAAGAGGAAGCAGGAAGAAAAAGTAGAAATACACACACATATTACACACACACATATACACATATGCAGAGAGAGAGATAGAAACTAAACCTCAAGGCAGACCTAAGTAAGAGTATGGCAGGAGCTTTGGGTTTGCAGGAGTGAAGTGCAAAAGCCCAAAAGGAGGTACCATTACCTCCAGCTTAACCTCCAATTAGAAAGATGTGCCAAAAGTTTTTCTTGTCTCACGATGCACAGGCTAGAACATATTTTATTAGGGAGCTGTCCAGTGAGAAATCTGATCTCTTAGTGAGAAAGTAATTGCAGTTCTCTGCTATGCTCACCCAAACCCTTGAGGCAGTTGAACAACCACTGGTTGGACTGTCACGAGTTGTAAGCTTATCTCTTGAACTATCAACATCAAAATCATAGAATCCCAATTTAGCCAATGCGTCACCAGTGGGTTAGGCAGCTGCCATTATGCATTCAGCTTCTTTCTAGACTCACTTCCTGTAGTTTGATAGAGATGGCTTTCTACTTGACTCATTGAACACGTGAGCAATTAGAACTCTGCTAACCATTTGATACCACCAGACATCTTCATTTTTTAAAAAAAACCAATGTACAGAAAAGCAACTCTTTGTGTCATTTGGTAGAAAGACATTACATCATTTAGCCCAGGTGTTATTTACATGACTGTCAGAAGAAGGCTGAGTGCTGAGGAATTGATGACTCTGAACTGTGGTGTTGGAGAAGACTCTTGAGAGTCCCTGGGACTGCAAGGAGATCAAACCAGTTAATCCTAAAGGAAATCAGCCCTGAATATTCATTGGAAGCACTGTGGCCAAAGCTAAATCTCCAATACTTTAGCTATCTGACGCAAAGAGCCAATGAATTGTAAAAGACCCTGCTGATGGCAAAAGATTGAAGGCGAAAAACTGGGCGGCAGAGGAAGAGATGGTTAGACAGTATCACCAACTCAATAGGCATGAATCTGAGCAAACTCTGGAAGACAGAGGAGGATAGAAGAGACGCATACTGCAGTCCATGGGGTCTCAGAGAATCGGACACGACTTAGCGACTGAACAACAGCAGGAGAACTAAGCTTTGCAGTGACCCAAATGCTTGATTCAACATGCCAAAACTTTACCTGATGTCTGCTGTGCCCACTAAAATGTCCTTAGTATTCCTTGTTTTCATAATTTAAGTATGAAATTGAAAGGAATGATGGTATTTTAAAAGTCTCTATGACTGACTGATGCCTATATCAAATAATCTGCTTGGAAATATAATCACAAGTGTTTCTCCCACCATTAAGAAGGGATCAAAGAAAGCAAGTATAGCAAACATAACAAATCACTACCAAAGCAAAAAATACAATCCAATAGAAAATTCTCTCCAGAGGGCGGGGAGTTCAACACTATGTAGGTATGTATGTATTTATTCTATTTGTGTCTGATCTACTTCCAAAAACTAGGAGTTTATAAGAATCATATCTACAAAAATATTGTGTAGAAAAGGAGACAAATTAACATATTAAATATATAAGCTATTGCTAAACAACTGTTAAGCATTAAATATAGTACTAGCAGAAACTGCAAAAAGAGAATAAGATGCCTTACAAATGACTCATTTCTTAGTACCAAAACAGCACTAAATAAGTATATGGACAAATCTTTACAGAAATAAGTTCTTCAGGAGAGGAGAACATTTTCCTTGTACACTATATAATTCTAAAAGATATTTACCACAGACATCCTCAACCAAAGGCCAAAAGATAACACAACATCTTCAATATTCTTCTTATCGGATGTCTGGGAGACTTTTTCTTCAAGAACAGTCACTACTACTTGGGCGTAAAAGAAAATTACTCAAACATTTACAACCTCCAAACTTCGACTCAGGGAATGATGTCAAACATCCTTTCGCAACAACATGAAATGCTCACAGGTTTCTAAGAAGTGTTGATTTCTGTCCCACCACCAAATTTTTCCTACCTCTCCATAGAAATCTCAGTAAGTAGTGACAAACTCACAAATTTGGGGTTGTGGGGGACAGTGTGGTAAGAGAAACAGAAGCAACACCAGGAATCTAGCTGGTGTTAGCAAATACTATAATTCATCCTTATAAAGTAAAAACATGAGCTAAACTTACTTAAAGGAGCTTCCTAAAATCCTAGGAAATCAGTATTTGCCAAACAGTCCAATCAAAGTATTAAAACTGATTTTCTGGAGGGTTGGGTGGGGGAATAATTGTTCATTATCTTTTGTCACGGAGGTTCATTTGAGAGAGCACAAACACTTTTCATCTTTATCACTTCTCAATTCAGACACTGTTTAATTGGGTTAATAGAAACATTTAGGGTTTTGATAGTCTTTTAATTCACCTGCACTAACAGGGACAGTTGGAATTCAATTTTGGAAAGGATGATATGGCCATTTTTAAAAAGCTTTCCTTTTATTCTCCCTGAACACATTTTGGCATCTTATTAACATTTTCCAAATTGAATGAATCTGTCTGTTTGTGTTAGCAGATAACTTAAGAACAGGGGAGAGGCCAGCAGTTATTAGCAATTTATTGTCCTTGCTGATAAATTGGAACCTGGGCTGCCCAGAACATTAAGTTATAAGGGCAACAGAGACACCTCAAGAGTCAGTGATGCAGACTGAATGATGTCACGGCACACTATGCTTCCTCCCAGGCATTCAGCTAGTTGTGGACTTTCCTTTCACTCCTTTAACCCTGAGGAAGTTCACAGTCACATGCGTTTTCACCAGATAACTCTGCAAATCCACCACGTCTTGAAATGGTTACAGTCTTAAGTTATCCAAATTAAGGATGGAAAAATAGCTACAAAAACAAACAAAGCAAGAGGGGAACCACTCTCTTATATCCATAAAATTAATTTGTATGTACCAGAGAAGAACTTGTCACAAACATACAGGAATATCCTGGACATTGCTTTACTAGTAAGAGCCTTACCACAACTCCTCTCTCTCCAGCTTCATCTTTACCTGCCCTAGTTCCCACTGGTCACTGTGCTCCAAGCACACTGGCCTTCTTCTGCTCCTACAATATTCCACCCACATCTTCTACCCATGGCCTTTGCACTCACTATTCCCGGGCGTGGAAGGGTACCCCTGCAGCTCTCCACTTGGGGGCTCTTTCTCAAATGGGTCACCGATCCCTCCTCACAGGTAGGCAGGTTTGGTTCCTTTGGAGGGGCATGAGGAATGGATCTGCTCCAGGCCTCTCTCTTTGGCATAAATGACTTTTTTTTTTCTTTGTGTCTTCACACGGTTTTCCCTCTGTGTGTCTGTCTGAAAAGTTTCCCTTTTTATAAGAACACTAGTCATAGTAGGTTAGTGCCTAACCTCATGACCTTAAGTTAATTACCTCTGTAAAGACCCTATTTCCAAATAAATCCACATTCTGAGGTCCCAAGAATTAGGACTTCAACATAAGATTTTTTGAGGGAACATAGTTCATCCCAAAATATCAGAGCTGAAGTATCTTAAGGTCAAGAATGCATCCTACTTATTGTTATATTATCCAAGCTTAGCATAATCCAGGACTTAAAGTTTATTGAATTAATTAACAAGGCTATTTCCCTAGGATAACATCTGTTCATTTAAGAATTGTTCTTTTGATCTCAACTGTGTGTGTCTTTTTTAATACTGAGAGAAATTATACTCCTGATAAAAGTTCAAAGTTTTCTGAATGTGAAATATACATAAAATATTGTTATAAGAGACAGTGATTATTCTTGAAAAGCTGGGACAGGTTAGTTATAAAGACCTAGAACAAAACTTGAAATTCACAGAAGTTTAGTAAGGATCTTAATTAAAATACCTGATATCCTCAAAGAATCTCATATATTATCACATCATGTCCTCAAATCTTTCATTCATTCATTAAATAATTATCAAGTGCCTATTATTTCCTGGGTATGGCATTAAACACTGCGGGTATATTCCTAAACAAAACTTTATTCCTAGCCTCAAGGAGATTAAGTCACAGAAGAAGGCAAACCAGTCAAGAAACCACCATGTGCATAGACAACATCAGGCCTGGTCATCAGTATTCTATAAAGTATCCTGATCAGTAGTGTGAAATGAAATATTTCAATATGCCTGGCATATCAGTGGGCCAGAGATGTCACAGAAATCTGTGATTCACTTCAGTTCAGTCACTCAGTCATGTCCAACTCTTTGCGACCCCATGAAACACCACGTGCCAGGCCTCCCTGTCCATCACCAACTCCCGGAATTTACTCAAAATCATGTCAGTGATGCCATCCAACCATATCATTCTGTGTCATCCCCTTCTCCTCCTGCCCTCAATCTTTCCCAGCATCAGGATCTTTTCAAATGAATCAGCTCTTTGCATCACGTGGCCAAAGTATTAGAGTTTCAGCTTCAACATCAGTCCTTCCAATGAACACCCAGGACGGATCTCCTTTAGGATGGACTGGTTGGATCTCCTTGCAGTCCAAGGGACTCTCAAGAGTCTTCTCCAACACCACAGTTCAAAACCATCAATTCTTCAGCACTCAGCTTTCTTTATAGTCAAACTCTCACATCTATACATGACTACTGGAAAAACCACAGCCTTGACTAGACGGAGTTTTGTTGACTAAGTAATGTCTCTGCTTTTTAATATGCTGTCTAGGTTGGTCATAATTTTCCTTCCAAGGAGTAAATAAATGTCTTTTAATTTCACGGCTGCAATCACCACCTGCAGTGATTTTGGAGCCCAAGAAAATAAAGTCAGCCACTGTTTCCACTGTTTCCCCATCTATTTGCCATGAAGTGATGGGACCAGATGCCATGACCTTCGTTTTCTGAATGTTGAATTTTAAGCCAACTTTTTCACTCTCCTCTTTCACTTTCATCAAGAGGCTCTTTAGTTCTTCTTCACTTTCTGCCATAATGGTGGTGTTATCTGCATATCTGAGGTATTGATATTTCTCCCGGCAATCTTGATTCCAGCTTGTGCTTCTTCCAATCCAGCATTTCTCATGATGTACTCTGCATAGAAGTTAAATAAGCAGGGTGACAATATACAGCCTTGACGTACTCCTTTTCCTATTTGGAACCAGTCTGTTGTTCCATGTCCAGTTCTAACTAATGCTTCCTGACATGCATACAGGTTTCTCAAGAGGCAGGTCAGGTGGTCTGGTAATCCCATCTCTCTCAGAATTTTCCACAGTTTATGGTGATCCACACAGTCAAGTCATTGGCATAGTCAATAAAGCAGAAATAAATGTTTTCCTGGAACTCTCTTGCTTTCTCGATGATCCAGCGGACGTTGGCAATTTGATCTCTGGTTCCTCTGCCTTTTCTAAAACCAGCTTAAATATCTGGAAGTTCGCAGTTGACATATTGTTGAAGCCTGGCTTGCAGAATTTTAAGCGTTGCTTTACTAGCATGTGAGATGAGTGCAATTGTTCGGTCATTTGAGCATTCTTTGGCATTGCCTTTCTTTGGGATTGGAATGAAAACTGACCTTTCCAGTCCTGTGGCCACTGCTGAGTTTTCCAAATTTGCTGACATATTGAGTGCAGCACTTTCACAGCATCATCTTTCAGGATTTGAAATAGCTCCACTGGAATTCCATCACCTCCACTAGCTTTGTTTGTAGTGATGCTTCCTAAGGCCCACTTGACTTCACATTCCAGGATGTCTGGCTCTAGGTGAGTGATCACACCATCATGATTATCTGGGTCATGAAGATCTTTTTTGTATAGTTCTTCTGTGTATTCTCACCACCTCTTCTTAATATCTTCTGCTTCTGTTACGTCCATACCATTTCTGTCCTTTATCGAGCCCATCTTTGCATGAAATGTTCCCTTGGTATCTCTAATTTTCTTGAAGAGATCTCTAGTCTTTCTCATTTTGTTGTTTTCCTCTATTTCTTTGCATTGATCACTGAGGAAGGCTTTCTTATCTCTTCTTGCTCTTCTTTGGAACTCTGCATTCAAATGGGTATATCTTTCCTTTTTTTCCTTTGCTTTTCGCTTCTCTTCTTTTCACAGGAGGCCTTGTAAGGCCTACCCAGACAGCCATTTTGCTTTTTTGCATTTCTTTTCCATGGGGATGATCTTGATCTCTGTGTCCTGTACAATGTCACGAACCTCCGTCCATAGTTCATCAGGCACTCTATCAGATCTAGTCCCATAAATCTATTTCTCACTTCCACTGTATAATCATAAGGGATTTGATTTAGGTCATACATGAATGGTCTAGTGGTTTTCCCCACGTGATTCCAGCCCTGCAAATGTGAATTTCTGAGCCATGCCCAGAAGTGGCGCCACTTCCTACAGGAGGAATTTCTGAATTTAAGGATGTCACACTCGTCAGGGAGTATAGCCCTCCCTCTGGTGGTGAGCTGAGCACTAAGGGAGGAAATTCAAGAAAGAGAAGAATACATCTGTAAAAATGCAGGATGCTGGTCCCAAATAACTGAGATGTATCTGAAAGGAATGACTTCAATAATCCCAGACTTTTGCATCTTCCCATACATAGAAGAATGCTAAATTCCTTAACTTGTTATCTGGTTTTCCTTACTTAACAATAATCTTTGATGTTCAGACCGCTTGTCCCTTTTATTGTAAATTTGCATCTAGCCTTCCTCCCTTTCCCCACACCTCTCAGGGCTACCTGAGATGCTTTCTCTGGACTTGAAGTCCTAAAATGTTCCCACTAAGTAAAACACTCTTTCCTTTCAAGCTGTGGCTATTTTTTAAGTTAACAGTTTCCTATAAAGAGAGATTTAAGACCCTTACATTATATGCTGTCTTGATGACAATCACAGAGTTTCTGTATCATCCATCCTTTCTACAAATAAACCATCTAGGGATGACAGAGTGGTTCCCTAAACACAACTTGTATATGATGTTACAGGAGTAAGACTCAGCTCTCAACTCTGTGACTTCAATTCCCTCCACACTACATGACTGGGACAATTAAAAGTGGAAGAAAAAGCCTTCCCCAGCTACCACCAGCAGTGCCAACCTTGTTACTCACTGCGAACTATGCCAGCAGTTCCATGTGAAAAAAAAGTCTCACTTTTCTAGAACAGAAATTCCTCTCAGAAGCAATGGAACACTACGATACAAAACTTTTCTGTAAGTCTTTATCCAGCAACTCATATAGAACACCACTCAGAAGTTGGATGTAAGCCTTCCTTAAAAGCTGTCATGGAAGTCTAAAAGTCAATGAACATTTTCACAGGACTTTTTCACAAGACTTCATGCATTGTACGGTTTCACAGAATCCCCTCAAAACCAAACCTTATGCAAAATTTATAAGCTATAACTTGACCCATCTTAGAAGGTTTAAGAGAAAGTCTGCTGTGAGAAAAGGGTAATTTCAGAATAACTTTTATTTATTCTGAGTTTACCTTTTAATTGGAGGGAATGAAGAGCCCTTAGCTCCTTCTTCCTCTCCAGTCACTTTCTCTTATATACCAGAAATGCCTCCATAACTCCCTCTCTTCAAAACTCTCATTAAAAAAAGAAGAAGAAAAAAAAACAGAAAACTAGTATCTACAGTTCATAGATATGAAGGATATCAAAAGATGAAAAGTTAAAGGCATGGTTTTCAAATCCACAAATATTTGAAAGAGTACCCAATATGCTGACTGGGCTAGCTGATCCTCTGGGTTGCAAAAAAAAAAAAACAAAACCTAGAGCCTGCCCTCAGGTTCTGTCATGTAGGTAGGAGATGAATGTGCATGAAGTAAGCATAGTGCACGACAGAGATGTGCAAAACCCAGCTTGTTACAGTTAAACTAAAGAAATTCCAAGTCTTTTCAATAACTCTTCAGTTAGGCAGTTGAGAAAACTGCTTATCGCCAAATGATAAAAACAAATAAAATTTATGTTTGTTTCAATTAATGCAAGGAATTGTGGTGCTGGAGAAGGCTCTTGAGAGTCCCTTGAAAAGCAAGGAGATCGAACCAGTCAAATGAAAACCAACCCTGATTATTCACTGGAAGGACTGATGATGAAGCTGAAGCTCCAATACTATGGCCACCTGATGTGAAGAGTCCACTCACCGGAAAAGACCCTGATGCTAGAAAGATTGAGGGCAAGAGAAGGGGGCGACAGAGAATGAGATGATTGGATGGCATCACCGACTCAAAGGACATGGGTTTGAGCAAACTCTGAGGGACACTGAAGGACAGGGAAGCCTGGTGTGCTGCAGTCCATGGGGTCACAAAGAGTAAAACATGACCTAGCAACTGAACAACAACAAATACAAGGAATTTTACTCATTGACATTCACTTCAAATAAGGGAGTTGTCCACCAACATTTTGAGGCATAACCATAATCACTAGCTCCTCCTGACAATTATTCATTCAAACACCCATAGCTAAGGTAGCATGCATTGATAAGCTGTGAATACCACTGTGTGCAATCCTGCAGTCAGAGACAATGAAGGGGACTCACTGAAAACTTAAAACAATAGAAGCCTCTTATCTTCTGGCAACAGAAGGATGGAACTTGGGAAAAGGTAAGTGGGGATAAGGAGGGAAATGAAAAGTTACTAGTAGAACTGATGGTTGCCTGACACAAAGTTGCATTGATGTAACCATCGTGTGGAAAATACCTGGTTTAAAAAATAAATGTAACTAGTGATCCCTCTGTATATGAAATGGAATGTATTATAGGTATGAACCAGAAATCAGGACTAGGAGATCTGATAAAAAGGTTCAGAACTATTTTGGCCAATTAAACTTTTTCAATTATTGGACCAATACTGTATCAAAAGTAGATACTCTACTAGGCACTGGGTGTATTGTGGGAGGTGCTGCCGTTAAATATTACTGCATTACAAACTAACGCAGAAATCAGCAGCTTAAAAGAACATTTTGTTCCATTTTACCAGCAAGGTTGACTGAGCTCAGTGAGCCTCCTTGTGTGGGGTCTTTCATGTAGTTGTAGTCAGAGAGCAGCTGAGGCTGGACATTGAAGGTGGGGGCTCATCTGAAGCGGTGAACTGAGTGCATTCACTGTGTCTCCGTGTGGTCTGGGCTTCCTCACACCATGGTGTTCCAAAGGATTTGGACTTCTTGTATGGCAGCTCCCCACTTTTAATGAGAGAAGAAGCCAAGTAAGTATTTATGGCCATTTTAAAATATACCACAGGAAGCATCTCTGAGGAGGACATTTCATACTGCAATCTTAACCATGAGAAGTACCAAGAATGAAAATAACAGTAACGAGCAGGTTAAGTCTATTCATGTTTCCGAGCTTATTTCTGGTCTGCACATGGCACAGGTGCTGTGCATCACACACATTTTATGTGCCCATTACCCCAGTGAGGGACGCCTAGACCACCTATCATTTCATAGAGTGATATCTAATCAGAAATAGTGCTACTGGGTCATGGAGGATACATGTACACAACTTGGCTCATTTCTGCCAGATTGCATTCCTGAATAACTCCTACTGATTTGCACAACCACCAGCAGTGTACAAGAATTCCTACAGCTCCACCTTCCTACAGATGTGTAACACTAACTTTCTAGTTATGTATTGCCAGTCTGATACAGGTAAACCAGTACTTCATTGTATTTTCATTTGCATTTACCTAAACACTAGTAAGCTTGAACCTCTCCTTGCAAGCATTTCAGACATTTGTCATTCATCTTCTATGAGCTACATATTTACAACATTTGCCCATTTTTCCATTGAGGTTGCTGTATTTTCTTATTGATTTGTAAAACTGTTTAGTTATTTATTTGTCATCAGTTTTATACATTGCAAATGTATAAACAGCAGGTTAAACAGAAAGCCTATTCATGTTTCCAAACTGATTCTCCAAATCTGTCCTTTGTTAACATTGTCCATAGTTTCCTCCTTAGAACAGAAATCTTTAATTGTTTACTATAATAAATCTTAAGGCTTTTTGCTTTATAAATTATCTTCTGGGGGTTTAAGAATTCCTTATCCCATCCCTAGGTTATAAAAATGTAATCTATATTATCCTCACAGTTTTATCTTTATATGCAATTAGAAAAATATGGAGTTCAAACATATGGTATTAGTGGAGATCATTTTATTTTTCTCTGTATAGTAAGCCAGGTTTCCTCACATGATTTATTAAATAATCCATCCTTTTCCTATTGATTTTTTGTCCATAATTCTCTTTTATTATTTTATACTGTCCTGTCTATAGTTACTTTTCCTTGTACATTCTGCACCCCACTTTGCTTTCTGTTTCCTTTGATCAAAGTTGCCATATCCATTCACTGACTAATTCTTCCAAAGAGCGAGCTCGTAATCAATATGTACAACACTCAAGAGTGGCACCTCAAAACAAAAGGAGATGCCCTTGGAAACTAACAAGTCAACTCACAAGAACATGAATCAAGGGCTTGATTGCTAACAATACAGTCCTGTAGCCAGAGTCCATGAGTTCCCCAGCATATTTGTGATTTCCTGTGTTGGAAATTTATTTTCAATGTTCCCTTACTTTCACTGTTCAGAACAAGTCATACTGAGCCCCTAAATAAAGGCCATTTGTAAACATTAAATTTCCATCTCTCTTCTTAGCTGGTCACAGTAGAACATTGTAAAGAGCTTGTCTCCTGAAATCTGCACATTTTTTGAGTTACCACTTAACCGTATTTACACAATGTAAATAAACAGTTGACTACTCTGTTCTTCTTCTGCCCTTTGATTACAACAGTTTAATGTCACTCAAAGGTGAGGGTAATTATTCTTGGTTCAGTGTTTACACCTTGCTTTGGGCCACATTAAACAGCTAGTTACTTCTCTGAGGAAAAAAAAATGTTGCCCTGTTTTCCATCTTATGTGATGCTTTGAATTTTGAATAGAACACACTGATTTCACAGTGTTTTGGACAAAGTGCACAGTTTTCTGACAACTGTTTATCAAGCACATTTATCATGCCTACCCAAGGGGGAATTTCAGATCAAGATTGAGCTAATATACGTTAAGTTCCTCCTCCAAGCCACTGCTTTCCAAAGCACTTTCACAGTCAAGAATCAGTATATTGACAGGATTGTTTGATGATCAACTTAGTGAAGGTAATTAGATCTGAAATCACTCCAAGTAGGTGAGTCTCATTTACATGTGTTGGTCCCAGTGCCTTTATTTATTTTTTTTTTTTCAGAGAGCTTATGTTTTATTTTTTTTATTTTTTTTTTTTATTTTTTGAAAATTTTTATTTTTTTATTTATTTATTTATTTTTTTAATTTTAAAATCTTTAATTCTTACATGCATTCCCAAACATGAGCCCCCCTCCCACCTCCCTTCCCATAACAACTTTCTGGGTCATCCCCATGCACCAGCCCCAAGCATGCTGCATCCTGCGTCAGACATAGACTGGCGATTCAATTCACATGATAGTATACATGTTAGAATGTCATTCTC
Source organism: Ovis canadensis (assembly GCF_042477335.2). Lineage (NCBI taxonomy): Eukaryota > Metazoa > Chordata > Mammalia > Artiodactyla > Bovidae > Ovis > Ovis canadensis. Next base: position 86,736,489 of record NC_091248.1, read on the forward strand.
CCAAATCATCCCACCCTCTCCCTCTCCCTCTGAGTCCAAAAGTCCGTTATACACATCTGTGTCTCTTTCCCTGTCTTGCATACAGGGTCGTCATTGCCATCTTCCTAAATTCCATATATATGTGTTAGTATACTGTATTGGTGTTTTTCTTTCTGGCTTACTTCACTCTGTATAATCGGCTCCAGTTTCATCCATCTCATCAGAACTGATTCAAATGAATTCTTTTTAACGGCTGAGTAATACTCCATTGTGTATATGTACCACAGCTTTAAATACACATTATCACAGGTAAAATAGGACAAATCTGAGTAATATCAGTACATTGTAGCAAAGTCAATATTTGATTGTATTGTACAAATTACTACCAATGGGGAAAACTGGGTATACAAAGTCTCTCTGTATTATTTTTTATTTTACAATTGCATACGGATCATCTAGGTAAAAGTTTTAAGTTAATAAAACCCACATCACCTACATGGTTATTAATATAACATTCATTGTGTAATGCTTGCTAATACACAGAGACTGGACAGTCCTTCACTTTATGAGCCAGAGTCTATGAAGCTCTGAATGTTTCCATGTTTAGAAAGGGCTATCCCCCCTCCAGATACCTAGTACTGTCCGAAGCCCCATTCCTTAATTGGCAGCCTGCTGGTGACAAATATATTCCTGAGCATAAACTTAATTAGACAGTATAAGCATTGTTTCAAGATTTAGTTTTCTAGGGTATCAGTTTTGCTTTTTCCATTGCTTCTGTTGCCACTTTAAATTCTACAAATGGCGCTGTATCCTTCAGTGTTTTCTAAGCTCTGAAGTCACCCTTTGTGTCTGTATCTCCAGTTTTGTCAACCTTTTAAAAAATCTTTTATTTAATTGCTTAAGTAAATTGTTTATTTAGTTTACTTATTTAATCACCTTACTTCATTGCCTATGAGATGATTCCTAGTTTCTCTCTCTGATTTCATTCATTTTCATGTTTAATAGCATAAGGCTTCTTCAAAATTATGTTGTCATCTAGCTTTTTACAAATGCCTAGCATATATTTATGTTTGCCCTCTTTTAATTAAAGGTGCTCAAAAGGTCTATAATTAACACCTGCCTCCCTGAAATGGCATTTGTTGACTGTATAGTTTTCTTCTCTTAATTCTGGGCAACCATCCAGTCCCTTTGGTCTTTAAGTTGGAGGGCTAGAGAGGGTTTGTTTGCTTGATCAATTCAGTACGCAAAGTAGAATGGACAGAGAGCTAAGGCTCTGGACAGTCAAGCTTACTTATTTTTCCCTCTGTTTTTGTTGAACCGTTGTCCAGGATCAGCTCCTGCAAATTTGGAGTGGAGTACCCTGTCATTAGCAAAGGGGCAAAGAGGGGACTGCAGTCTGTCTCAAGATGCCTTCCCCAGTTTGGATTACCTGATCTTATTCCTGAGAATTCATTATAGAATAACCCTACAGGCTATGAGTAAAATGTTTTGCAAAGTCGTATGTGCCTTCTGAGTATGATAACCTTTGCTGATATTTGCCAGCATCTGTGAAAATGAGTAGATTTAGCACTTTATCTCCTATCAAGGACTAGCAAAGTGAAGACAAGATTCATAGAGAAATAAACAAGATCTGCTTGACCAAGCAAATTCTTTGCCACACGCTGTTTCCTCTTACTAAATGCTTGTCCTAGTTTTTCTTTTTGCTAACCCCCACTGGGCCTTTGGTGATCAGTTTAACTGCCTTTGTCTCAGAAAGGCAGTCACCAGTCAGTCCTTGAGATATAAGTTTCTCTTCACTATACTCTATCAGAAGCCTGTTCTTCTTGGAATGTATCACAGTTTGTAACTATATATTTATTTGGGTTTTTTCTAACATCAGTGTGTCCTAATAGCCTATAAGTTCTATGAAAGTACAGATCTGTCTAATGCCTGTCACAGTGCTAAGTGCTCAGTAAATATTTATGGAATTAATTAACAGACAAGCTAAAGAATGAGACTGTGTTGTGTTTGATTTCTTCTGCAATTGTCTGTTTCTGAGCCCCAAGGAAAACAGATTCTAAGTGCTATGCAGATGTTTATTATTATTATTACCACTTTATCTGAACTTTTGGAACAAAACCTCCTTTAAAGTTAGGAGCTGTCTATATTTGATAATGTGTTTTTATCCAAATATATAACCTTTGTAGATGAAAAACTGTATAGTGAATTATAAACAACATGGATCAAAGAAATTTAGATGCAGATTGGTTGAATGTGATTGGGCAACATAAATAACTCAGCTTCAGTTTGTATAACTGCATGGAATATGGACTGCTTGAATCTTTGTTATAAAGTGAAATAAATACTAAGTGCCTATCACTGGAATAACAAAGTGGTTTCATATGTCCAATTCAGACCAACTGATAGTGATTTCCTGGAGTGTACACGGAAAAGGATCGCGAGGTCTTCTTTAGGTTCCCTGAAAAAAGCGCTATGAATAGCAATGTCTGCCAAGGACAAATTAAAGAAACTGGTAGTAACTGTGCCCTGTATTTACCAATTGTGAACTTGCAAATGACAGTGATTATTAGCTTCCTTCCTTCTTTGCTGCTATAAATTCTAAATAAACCTTAAATAAAGATTACTATCAATTCAGTTCAGTCGCTCAGTCATATCTGACTCTTTGCGACCCCATGAATCGCAGCACCCCAGGCCTCCCTGTCCATCACCAACTCCCCGAGTTCACTCAGACTCATGTCCATTGAGTCAGTGATGCCATCCAGCCATCTCATCCTCTGTCGTTCCCTTCTCCTCCTGCCTCCAATCCCTCCCAGCATCAGAGTCTTTTCCAATAAGTCAACTCTTCGCATGAGGTGGCCAAAGTACTGGAGTTTCAGCTTTAGCATCATTCCTTCCAAAGAAACCCCAGGGCTGATCTCCTTCAGAATGGACTGGTTGGATCTCCTTGCAGTCCAAGGGACTCTCAAGAGTCTTCTCCAACACCACAGTTCAAAAGCATCAATTCTTTGGTGCTCAGCCTTCTTCACAGTCCAACTCTCACATCCATACATGGCAACTGGAAAAACCATAGCCTTGACTAGACGGACCTTAGTCGGCAAAGTAATGTCTCTGCTTTTGAATATGCTATCTAGGTTGGTCATAACTTTTCTTCCAAGGAGTAAGCGTCTTTTAATTTCATGGCTGCAGTCACCATCTGCAGTGATTTTGGAGCCCCCCAAAATAAAGTCTGACACTGTTTCCACTGTTTCCCCATCTATTTCGCATGAAGTGATGGGACCGGATGCCATGATCTTCGTTTTCTGAATGTTGAGCTTTAAGCCAACTTTTTCACTCTCCTCTTTCACTTTCATCAAGAGGCTTTTTAGTTCCTCATTACTTTCTGCCATAAGGGTGGTGTCATCTGCATATCTGAGGTTATTGATATTTCAAAATACCTCAAACCCTAAAGTTAAAAAATAATGGCTATTGGCAGCTTGTTACTTTTAGCCATAAAGAAAACATAACTTCTAGAACATGGGTAGAAGTACTTAGATTTCAATAATATGAATTCATAAAAGTCCAGGTACAATTGAAGACAAAGTCCTTGTATCCTAACAACCAGCCTCTCTCCTGCTGTGGGATGGCATGACTAGGTAACAATCATTAGCACCCCCACTGTAAGCGGAAGGGCTTCCCAGGTGGCACAGTGGTGAAGAATCTACCTGCCAATTCAGAAGACATAGGAGATGTGCATTCAATCTGTGGGTCAGGAAGATCCCCTGGAGGAGGGCATGGCAACCCACTCCAGCATTCTTGCCTGGAGTATCCCATGGACAGAGGAGCCTGGTGCGCTACAGTCTATGGGGTTGCAAAGAGTCTGATAAAACTGAGCACGCATAAATGGTTGTAAGCACCATGAATCTGGAGAAGGGTCTTGCAGCAAGTAGCAGAACTCTAGGCTTTAAAGGATTCTGTATTTCTCTGGAGATAACTTGTGTTTCCACAAGTAGGTTAGTATGTAGGACATTTGGACTTGACACAGCCCAAATGTTGGGCTTTCCTATATTGAAAGCATAGCAGTGATCAGCATGGATAAGGTGAGGGGAAGAGATAACACTTGGAAACAAGCATTTGGCACCTGCAACAACGGGCAGCCTAATATGAATGCTGCTTGAGAGAGTGAAAGTAGAGCATTTGCGGTCACAGAAAACGCAAAATCATTGATATAATGTTCAAAGGTATTCTGGAGCGTCCCCAAGGACCCAGCATATTACTCTGATTTTTACAATTAATGCAGTGTCTCCAGCTATTCTAAATAAACTGTGTGAAAGAGGAAAACATTTGGTTTTATTTCTTGAATCTTTTTGAGCATTTCCCACAGTTAATTACTAAAAAAAAAAAAAAAAATTGTATCATGACTGACTGGATCAGAACAATTATTTGATTGTTTTGTTCTCCCAGTGGCAGCAGCATACACCCAACAGGAGACTCCAAGCAGATTCTGTCACCCTATCCTTGCCACGCCCTGGGAAGCTGTTTGGGCAACTGTACCCTGGATATTGGCAGCAAGAATTTGACTACCACAGCTTAATGCTATTTGTAACACTTTGTTATAATGCTTATGATAAGGAGTGATTTGAGAGAGATTCACCTTCAAAATAAGTTCCTTGTCCCCATTTGACTAATCTATGGGGAAAGAAAGTCAAACAGGGCCCACTACCTTCACACCAAATTTAGAAGTAACTGAGTTAGAACCTTTTGTAAATTTCCCAGTTTTAATCCTATGGTCTTTCCTTTCTAGCTTCTTGCTACACCAAGTTTCTAGAGCAGGACTGTCCTGGCTTACAAAGGAGCTACTTTCATATCCAGTCTCAGGTCTGCTACTGTCTAGACGGTGTCTGGCAAGTAGCTTCATCTCTCTGGTCAATGAAAAGGTTAGGACAAGGTGATTTCTAGCGTCCTTTCTAAATAGGACATTCTCTATCCTATAAAGATTGATCCAGGTCTCCTGATTCCTCCTTAACCTTTTAAGAGAGCCTCATACCTTTCAGGGTATAGTAGTCACATAATTTTTCTACAGGCTGCAGGCAACCTTGACTAGGTCCCTCAGAAGAAACAATTCTGAAATTTGCTCCTCTGACTCGGTTCCCTAGAACCAAGTCAGCTTTACCCAGAGCCAGAAGAGACAACGCCAGCAATCCACCAAATGTACTCCATGTCACTTGATCTGCAGTATCATTTCCAATGTCCTCTGGCTTTGAAACCTGTATAGAGTAGCAATGTAACAAATTCTCCACGCCAGGCTTCAGCAATACGTGAACCATGAATTTCCAGATGTTCAAGCTGGTTTTAGAAAAGGTAGAGGAACCAGAGATCAAATTGCCAACATCCGCTAGATCATCGAAAAAGCAAGAGAGTTCCAGGAAAACATCTATTTCTGCTTTACTGACTATGCCAAAGCCTTTGACTGTGTGGATCACAATAAACTGTGGAAAATTCTGAAAGAGATGGGAATACCAGACCACCTGACTTGCCTTTTGAGAAATCTGTATGCAGGTCAGGAAGCAACAGTTAGGACTGGACATGGAACAACAGACTGGTTCCAAATAGGAAAACGAGTACGTCAAGGCTGTATATAGTCATCCTGCTTATTTAACTTATATGCAGAGTACATCATGAGAAACACTGGACTGGATGAAGCACAAGCTGGAATCAAGATTTCCACGAGAAATATCAATAACCTCAGATATGCAGATGATACCACCATTATGGCAGAAAGTGAAGAGGAATTAAAAAGTCTCTTGATGAAAGTGAAAGAGGAGAATGAAAAAGTTGGCTTAAAACTCAACATTCAGAAAATGAAGATGATGGCATCTGGTTCCATCACTTCATGGGAAGTAGATGGGGAAACAGTGGAAACAGTGTCAGACTTTATTTTTGGGGGCTCCAAAATCACTGCAGATGGTGATTGCAGCCATGAAATCAAAAGATGCTTACTCCTTGAAAGGAACTAGACAGCATATTAAAAAGCAGAGACATTACTTTGCCAACAAAGATCCGTCTATACAAGGCTATGGTTTTTCTAGTATTCATGTATGGATGTGAGAGTTGGACAATAAAGAAAGCTGAGTGCAGAAGAATTAATGCTTTTGAACTGTGGTGTTGAAGACTCTTGAGAGTCCCTTGGGCTGCAAGGAGATCCAACCAGTCCATCCTAAAGGAGATCAGTCCTGGGTGTTCATTGGAAGGACTGATGTTGAAGCTGAAACTCCAATACTTTGGCCATGTGATGCAAAGAGCTGACTCATTTGAAAAGACCCTGATGCTGGGAAAGATTGAAGGCAGGAGGAGAAGGGGACGACAAAGGATGAGATGGTTGGACGGCATTACTGACTCAACAGACATGAGTTTGAGTAAACTCTGGGAGCTGGTGATGGACAAGGAAGCCTGGTGTGCTGCAGTCCATGGGGTTGCAGAGTCAGACATGACTGAGCGACTGAACCGAACTGAACTGAACTGATAGAGTGGACAGCCTTAGTGTGAGAAGTACCCTTGAATTTCTACAATACATAGAGATGTTATGTTAAGGGGAGCAGTGTCATTTGGGAGGCCCTTCCTAAGTGTCTTGTTTGATACTATTGGAGAAATGCTTGAGGAACTATAGCTGGTATTCTATCTGGCATCAACGAATCCTTCAAGGCAGTAACTTTAATTCCAAAGTGTTTGTGATCTAAATTGATTCATTTTTTCATATACCTATAAATCACGTCTTTCTCAAGTGGAACAGCAGCAATGAAGGATCTTTGTATGGCAAGCTTCAGGGCACTGTGGTCAGGACCACAGGATGCTTTCGTCAAGTCTACTTCCAGATAACCTTGCACCATATGAATTACAGAAAAAGGTTTGTAGACCTAAAACTCTTAACAGACCCCACAGCCATTTCCTATTTTCTTTTGAAAAAATATTGAGAGTACCTCAAGTCCAAGATGGGGACAGAATTTAATTGTCACTGGTACTTTGGGGAGGATTTTTTATTTCAACTGTGGTCCAGTTTTGTGGGCTGTTTAAAATTTGGCACCATTCTCATCTCCAGAAAATTGATGAATGCAGAAATGTTTTAACACCCTATGCACAAATGTCCCATAAGCACATAAGCATTGAATCTCAGCACCTGTTTGCATTCTTAAGAAAGCCAATACAGCCCCAAGGAGAAGGAGGCAAGTTGCTGTCAGCAATTGAACTCCCAATGGCCTAGCCTCCTGGAATAATGGAGACTCTGATCAGAGCAGCAGCAGTTTTACAAGACACATTCCACAGATGTGGCTTTAATGTAGAGCAGATTCCAATGTAATGTGTACTTTGCAGTGTCCTCACCGGCCCAAGCCTATAGTGGCTGAATCAGTTCCATTGACATCCTGCATGGGTAATAATCACACTTCCAACCTCTGCTGTTGATTGTTTTGGCTTATTCCTTTCTCTGTTTTCTTTTTCAGAATCTCTGTAGAGACAACTAGCTAGTGACAAAGGAAAAAGAAAATTATAATCAGGGTCACCATTTTGGAAAGACTCTGGTGACATGGTTTTGAACATTGATTATTTCATTGATTTCAGGACCTCTACTCTGTGCATGCTCAACTACTTCAGTCATGTCTGACTCTTTGCAACCCTATGTACTGTAACCTGCCAGGCTCCTATGACCATGGGATTCTCCAGGCAAGAATACTAGAGAGGGTTGCCATGCCCTTCTCCAGAGGAATCCACCCAACCCAGAGATTGAAGCTGTATCTCCTGCATCTCCTGCATTGCTGGCATTTTCTTGATTCACTGAGTGACTTGGGAAGCCTGACCTCTATTCTACTGAACTTTTTTCTGTGCTCTTGATACTAATTTTCATCTGTCTATTGGGTATTGACTGGATGTCCCATTGTCACATCAAAATCAAAATTCCCCCTCTTAAACTGACTCCACTCCCCACGCTTATCATCTTGGAGTATGGCTCCACGGCTAGGAAGCTCAGCTGACTCCTCCTTTCTTTTGTCGTCACTTTCAACAAATTACCGCATCTGTTGAGTCTATCTCCAAAGTGTCTCATCAGGCTGTTCCACCACCCATTCCTTCTGCTGTTTAGTTAATCCAGATCATCTTAATTCTTACATCTGACATAATCTTCATGCTTCTTAGCTCACCTCTATTCCAGGATGACCTTTTAGAAATGCAGATCTAATCATGGGCTCTGTTGTTAGAAAACCCTCACTGCCTGTCCATTGCTTAGATATTGGTTTTGCTCAACAATATTGATAATTTCTAGAGTGCTCCCTTGTGTCATCTCCCTCTCCCCAAAATTGTTTTATGCCTAGAAGGTGTTCAATAAATATGATGAATTAGCTTGACCTATTGGAAGAAAAGTTATGACCAACCTAGATAGCATATTCAAAAGCAGAGACATTACTTTGCCAACTAAGGTCCATCTAGTCAAGGCTATGGTTTTTCCAGTGGTCATGTATGGATGTGAGAGTTGGACTGTGAAGAAGCTTGAGCGCTGAAGAATTGATACTTTTGAACTGTGGTATTGGAGAAGACTCTTGAGAGTCCCTTGGACTGTAAGGAGATCCAACCAGTCCATTCTGAAGGAGATCAGCCCTGGGGTTTCTTTGGAAGGAATGGTGCTAAAGCTGAAACTCCAGTACTTTGGCCACTTCATGCGAAGAGTTGACTCACTGGAAAAGACTCTGATGCTGGTAGGGATTGGGGGCAGGAGGAGAAGGGGATGACAGAGGATGAGATGGCTAGATGGCATCACTGACTCGATGGACATGAGTCTGAGCGAACTCTGGGAGATGGTGATGGACAGGGAGGCCTGGGGTGCTGCGATTCATGGGGTCGCAAAGAGTCGGACACGACTGAGTGACTGAACTGAACTGAACTGATCCCTCACAAACAAGTGAAAAGAGAGTATTTAGATGCTAAGAAGTTATTAGTATAGGTACTGGGTTATAAAGTATCAGAAGGAATGTTTTAAATCTCTTCTCCTACCACATGTAACTGGCCAGCTCTTTTTAGTCAGTTTTCAACCCAGTGAGCCAAGGGCTTTCTGTTCTCATCCTAAAGAAAGTCTCCTGCTGAGAGAGAACAGAAGAAATAGAGCTGGAATTGGAGGTTCCCATACTGTGACAATTGAGAAAGCTGTTATTACTGTGTTGCACACAAAAAAAATGCAATTCTGTTGCCTTAAATACTCAACAACAATTAAGTATGGGTTTACTTCTAGATGATTATTTTCTAATGTTAACCTTAAATTGTCCTCCATCCTACTTCTCTTTTTATCTTACTACGTTATTTCCTGTTTTCCCACCCTGTGCTCAAAAGGTATATCTGGAATATCCCAGGTTTGGAATCAACCCTCACAGTTATATTAGGAAAGCCATTACACTAATGTGGGCATCGGAATAAGGGGGCATCGAAAAGCAGGATATACATTTGAAGACATCAGACAAGAGCATCAATAGACATTTTTCCTCCTTTGGAAAAAGTGTATCTCACAAAGTATAGGCTAGCAAAGTCCCACAGCAGTGATTCTAAATCAGAGATTCTTATCCTGCTGGCTTGGGAGTGGATCTTAGGAAGTCAGGGACAGGGTTCAAGTCTCTCCCCAGTCATGGCCATGCTTATTATTAGTTCCTTTAAAAAGTGAAGTGCTGGCTGGTGCTCAGGTTCAGCCTCTGTGAATGTGCACGTGACCAGACCTGACAGGGTCCATTTGCTAATTATACATAGCTACTATTCTATTTCATCAGAACTTGAACTAAAAGACCAAAAGCCAAACCATTAGTCATTTGAGAATATAAATGGAATTTCATGTTCCTATGACTGATTGGTCTTAATTTATGAGAAAAGAGGGACTCTGAGAGGACAAACAACAAGAATCAAATACATATCCTTGCCAGGGCTCATAAAATGAGATGTAATTGGTCTGAGCCTCTGCTGTTCTGGTGCTTTAAGCAATCTTAATATCTTTAAGAAACTAAAAGCTTCTTTTGTAAACCTGTTTGGGCTTAATTGATTATCTCAAGGTCAAAGTCAATGCATTTATATTTCATTTTCCTTTTTACAGACCACACAATGGTACAAGCTCAAGTGCTCACACAATGGCACAAGCTCAAGTGCTCACACATATATAAAATTCCAGATATAAGAGCAGAATGCAACATTCTCGAGTATTAGCAGTTAAAGGCAGGTACAGAAGACAAGTGTTCTAACACACGTGTGCTCAGTGAAGTGCACCCAGTCCAAGACATGAGTGTTTCAATTTTCTTATCTTTAATATGAACCTTTGGAAATGTACCACTGAATCATGGTATATATTCATAGACTCACAGTTGAGTATTTTTTCCAAGATATAAAGTTAATATCACTGCTAAGCAGTGCCATGTGTACTAGAAAACATCAGTATCATATATACATATCAATTCAGTTCAGTTCAGTCACTCAGTCATGTCTGACTCTTTGCGACCCCATGGACTGTAGCACACCAGGCTCCCCTGTTCATCACCAACTGCTGCAGCTTACTCAAACTCATGTCCATAGAGTTGGTGATGCCATCCAACCATCTCATCCTCTGTCATCCCTTTCTCTTATATATGTATATATAATAGAATCATAAACCCACCAACCTCAGAAAATACACCCTGAGGAAAGACATGACTTGTGTCCACATCAAATCCATGTCTTCCACCAAAAACACCAGGTACACGCAGACTGTATATGGACACTCCCACATAAGGACACCTCTTCAAGACCATAACAGGTAACTGTTTCACCTAAATTCATAGAGGCATAGAAAGTGAAGCAAAATGAAAAGGCAGAGGAACTACTATCAATTGAAAGAGTAAGAGAAAACCACTGAGAAAATAAATAACAAAACAGAAATAAACAATTTACTAGACAAAGAATTCAAAACATTGATAATAAAAAATGTTAGCTGGATTAGGGGGAAGGAACTGATCTAACCACTGAACAATTTTAACAAGGAACTAGAAAATAATTTTTTAAAAGACCCAGTCAAAAGTGAATAATTCAATAGCAGAAATACAAAACACGCTGGAAGGAATGAATAGCAGACTGATACAGAAGAACACAACAGTGATCTAGAAGGTAGAATAATGGATATCATCCAATCGGAGCAGCAGAAAGGAAAACAGGTTTTTAAAAACGAAGCAATTTAAGAGATTTCTGCAATAACATTAAGCGTTCCGAGATGTGCACTGTAGGGATGCCAGGAGGGGAAGAGAGATAAGAGGATCCAACACACATCTGAGAAACACAGTGATCCAAATCTAAAGAAAACAGCAAGCGGAGCTCTGAAAGGGAGCTTTATAGAAATACAAGCTTACTTCAGGAAACAAGAAACAATTTCAAATAATCTAAACTTACACCTAAAGGAACTAGAAATAAAAGAATAAATAAAAACCTCAGGTTACTGGAAAGGAGTAAATCATAAAAATCAGAGAAAAAAATAAATGAAATAGAGACTTAAAAACAATAGAAAAGACTAATAAAACTAAGACTTGGCTCTTTGAAAAAATAAAGAAAATTGATAACCTTTAGCCTGACATAAGGAAGAGATGAGTGGTGAAACAGGACATGGACCAGACCTGGGACTGAGCTTATGCGAGATGACCTTGGACAGGTCACTGCACCTCTCTGGACTTCAGTTTCCTCCACCATCAAATGAGGTTAGGATGAGGTCTCTAAACTTTTACATCCTCCTTGCTGTCACCATCCTCCTTGCTCATCTTCACTTCCTCTTGATTCCAAAGAAGTGGAGCACCTTCTTCATCCTAAGACTTTTCCTTCCATTTGAGATTCTGAGTTCACCCTTCCTAGCATTGATCAGGATATCAAAATATTCTTTCTCTTGAATCTTTGATCCTTTTTTTTTCATTAATTTCTTCCCTTTTTCTACCAAAAGCCTAACCACTGATTCACTGTTAAGAATTAACCCATGACTTCAATGGTTTCTTCCTCCACAATTCAATTAGTAGATTTCCATGCTCCTTTCTTTGCTGCTAATCCACTTTAAATCACCCCAATTTTCAAGTGATTTGGAAAACATGTTTGAGAGATCGGATGGCTCAGTACAAACACAGGAATCATTTTATTTTTAAAAGAGTATGTGTTGCAAATGAATTGCTAATACAACAATGTTACAGTTACAGTAATTGATATGTATTTAATAACTTGTTTGAAAGTTATATTTCTATTTGTTCCATGAAATTAATCAGAAGCTTTCATGGAAAACTTTACGGAACACATGATTGCTTGAATGCAATTTTTTAATTCAATTTGCCTTTAAGCTAATAGGTTAAAGTTTGTCCAAACAACTACTAATTTATTTTCCTTGGCTTATGGTTTTATTAATTTATGATTGATTTTGTTAGACTAGAAAAATACGAGAAGTCAGTTTTCCTCTTAAAAAGGCTAGACTGAACTTAAAGACCTGTGCCAGTGAAAGATAACAGAAAACCAGTTTTGCAGCTCTCCTTGAAAGAGGAAGTGCAGAGTTTTTACTATCTTTGCCCCCAGATAGCAAATAGAGAAACTCAAGGTTTGTCTCCTCTGCTCCTCCACTAAGAGAACTCACTTCCCAAAAACCTCAGGACTGAGGAACAGGCGTTGATAAGACAAGCCAAAGGTGGAGCAGTTTTCAAAGTGATTTCAGTACATGTTCTCATTTAATTCTCATCACTCTAGGAAAGCAGAAGGGGGAGATAAGCGATCCCTTTTTTTAATCCCCAGTCTCCTCATATCATATAAAAATAATCTTTCTCACCTTCACTTATGAATCCATGCAGCCAAAGCATTTACTGTTCGCTTACCACTTCCCAGCAACTGCACTAGACAAAATGCGATCCCCAGGCCAAGGAAAGCAGCAATACCCGAGGGCTCGTGAGAGATGCAGACTTTCAGCCATAGTCCATCCACCTACGGAGCCAGAAATTCTGAGGATGCCCAGCAATCTGTGGTTTAACAAGCCCTCCATGTGAGGTTCCTTAAAAAACTAAAAATGGAACTACCCTATGATTCAGCAATCCCACTCATGGGTATAACTGGAAAAGATCCATGTACCTCAACGTTCACAGAAGCACTGCTTACAGTGGGCAAGATACGGAAGCAACCCAAGTACCCATCAAGAGATGACTGGATTAATGAGATGTATATACACATGGGCTTCCCTGGTGGTTTGGTGGTAAATAATCCACCTGCCAAAGTAGTAGATGCTAATTCAATCCCTGGGTCAGGAAAATCCCCTGGAGAAGGATGGCAATCTACCACAGTGTTTTTGCCTGGGAAATCTCATGGACAGAGGAGCCTGGTGGGCTACAGTCCATGAGGGTCACAAAGCATCAGACATGACCCAGCAACTAAACAGCAACAAATATACATACATATATAAAATTATATATTACTCAGCCATAAAAAAGAATGAAATCCCACCATTTGCTGCAACATGGATGGACACAGAAAATATTATGTTTAGTGAAATAAGTCAGACAGAGCAAAAACGAATACCGTATTATATCACTTATTTGTGGAATCTAAAAAAATATTACAAAAGAATGCATGTCCAAAACAAAAAGAATCTCAGATATAGAAAATAAACTAGCAATTTCCAAAGGGAGGCAGGAATGAGAAAATCAAATCAAGGGTATGAGATTAAGGGATATGAGATCAAGGGTATGAGATTAAGAGATACAAATATATCTACTATGTATAAAATAGATAAGCAACTAGAGTATATTGTATGCACTTCCCTGGTGGTTCGGATGGTAAAGAATCTATATTGTATAGCACAAGGAATCATAGTCATTATCTTGTAGTAACTTGTAATGGAATATAATCTATAAAAATACTGAATCACTATGCTGTATACCTGAAACTAATAGAATATGGTAAATCAACTATACTTCATTTTTAAAAAACCTACATTCCATCCTGACACAGAATTTTATCATAAACCTAATTACTCAGTCTTGATTCAAACATATTATGCAGATGTTCTTGTGAAATGTCACAATGGCATTCTAATGTAATTCTTTTCTAATTTCCCACAACAAGGAAAACAGCCAGGTGGGTGATTCCAAACTGCTGTTCATTAACTGGGCTTAAAGGCCATAGTGGTGAACACATAGTTGTGACCACCAGGACCTTTCTTCTTTTCTCCTCTATAGAGTCCATCAAAAATACCAGCCTCCTGGGATATATGCATGCATCAACTGTCTGGAGTATACCATGCCTGATCAGAACTGGCTTCTTCTGTGGAAGTAAACTCATTATGGAAGGATACTTTATAGCCTGACTGTGTCTGTCATGGCGGGGAGTGGGACACTTACTATTTGTAAACTGATTTACAGTTCACATGCCTCTCTTGTACATTACCCCATTTAAACCTCACAACAACTTTGTGAGGAGGACATTATTATCCCCATTTTACAGATGAAGAAACCGAATCTCAGAAATGTTAACTAATCTCCCCAAGTTACTGAATAAATACATGCCAGAACTGGGACTCAAACCTAGAACGTCAAACTCTAACTATATATATGTTCTCATTACACTTGTAAATGACAGTTGCATAAGTGATATCCTTTGCTATTAGGTTAACAACTGGAAGGGAGAAGGAAGGAAGGAAGGAAGAAGGAGGAGGAGGATTAGGAAGAGGAGAGGGAGGGTGAGAGAGAAAGGAAGGAAGGAGGAAAGAAGAAAGGAAGGGGAGGAAGGAAATATTATCATTAGTGAAAGAATGAGCTTTAGTCTGCACCAGCCAGCTTGCTCACGGTGGAGTGAGAGACTAGGGGAAGGAGGTAGACAATTGATAAAAAGCTGCATGGGTATAGGCAGCTGGAAAGGGCAGTAGCAAAAGAAGCAGCCTCTACGATTTGCACACTATGGCAACTGCATGTTAAGGTGGGTAGGACATTCATTCATTTATAAATGACTATAACAGCTGACCCTTAGATAGCATTCAATTGGTAGGCTCCCTATTCACATATATTCTCATTTAATCATCTCAGCAACCGTATGGGGTAAGATTCTATGATAGCTGTCTCACAGATGGAAAAACTGAGGCATGGAAGGTTTTTAGGTACTTTGCTCAAATTCTTAAGGAAGAATACGGAGTCTGACTCCAGAGTCCTTCATCTTAGCTGCTATGGTATATTACATGACCATCCCTGTAAAGGATAGTATACCTGTCATTTTCCTGTCTCTTCATCCATTCACTTTCTGGTAACAAACACAATTCTGGGAGGAAAATTGCCTCTTTTACACTGCATGTATGTAGTCTAGGGAAGACCACATAAACTAAAGGAAAACTTAAAGTTTTCCTTTAAAACTTGCTTAATCTGCTCTTATCTCCTAAGAATTTTAATCTTGAGTGGAGGCAAACAAAGATGGGAAAATAATTGGGTCATTTGTCCCACAGGACCCTGAAAGGACTGCATTTATTCCTCCAACTTGAATCTTCAGAGCAACCTGGTCCCCAAATTTCTGGGCCTGGTTCTTCAGCTTTCCCTTTGACTCTAACATTTCCCCACATCCAGGATATTTCTTTTTTCTTAAGCAAATCAGAGTCCATTGCTATTGCTCACAACCAGATTCTGGCATACTATCATCATCAGTCCCTGGTCAACCACCAAATAGCTATGTGACTATGGACCATCCCTTCAGGGCCTTAATTTCCTGAGCTAGGCAATCAAATTAGAAGGACCTCTATTTTTCAACAGCTCTAACAGTCTTTAATTTGATTCCATGATTCCCTGATCATACTATATCTCATGAGTCTTACTATGTCTATAACTCCTAGCCCCATCTGCAGACAAAGATCTCTCTGCTCCTCTTTCAGAACATAAAATGCCACTTATGCTCATCTAGTCCTCCTGTTATTTATTTTCTCTAACCCCAAAGCCAACTCTCCACAGTGGCTACTTCAGAATTTCTCCTTTTTTCCAATGCCCCCTTTTAGGTTCTAAACAGATAGCCTTGTCTCCTGGTTTAGTGATAATATTAAAGTGATTCATCATTTGGCCCACAGTTCCTCATTTATTTTCATCTTTTTCCTCATCACCTGTGCACCTCATGCTCCCTCCATTCTTCTTCCTTTTTCCTCTCTAAGCCTACCTCTTGTCTCAGATACAGAGTGCAGTTCAACAAACAGGTATTTTTTTTCACATACCATGTTCTACACAGTGTGCTAGGTAGAGGGGACATAAAGACAAATATGACTGGTCCTGACCCCAGGAAATATGCAGTCCGTTTGTGAAGACATATAAATTAAAAATAGCAATAAAAGTAGTAGGAATTTTAATAGAGTTATTTACAAGGGGTTACGGGAGCACTGAAGAGGTCAGTAGACTTCCTGCAGCTGAAGATAACAGGAATTGGCCAAGAGCAGAAGGCTATGACAAGTAGATGAGAAAGAGGAAAGAGCATGAGGAAAACACTAAATTGTTAAAAATCTCAAAGCTCCAGGTAAGACCATGCTCACAAATGCACAACCCTGACTGGCCACGATGCCCTCTTTGTCTGAATGCATCAGGTGCCACAAAGTCCACCCAGGACACCCAAGTCATTCCGCAAGCTCTCATGACCCATATGGCTCTCAACCTCCCTGTTCTGAACCCATCTCCAAGCCCTCTTCAGCTCCTGAAAATTTTCACCTGCACTGACCTTTCACCCATGTTCAGTCTTCATCAAAGCCCCAACATTTCCTTCACCACTTGCTCTGCTGAAACCAGCTCCCCACTGAAGATCTGCTTCCTCTGCAGTCCTCTCAAGTGGTGGCTGCTTTCCATATTCCCGGCCCTCCACGCTGGGCATGGACACAGGGTGGAGTACTCATTTATCCTATTACTGCCTCGATATAGCAAGTCTCCTCCCTCTTCCTTAAAATGAAAATGAAAACAAAAACAAAACATCTTTTGATCTGTTGCTCTTTTCTCAGCAGACTATCACTTTCCACCTCCTCTTTAACACAATCGGCTACAACTTCCAGGTCATTCTTTCTCCGTCTTTAAGATTCTAGTTCCTAGCTTTCTGTACTCCCTCTGACAGTCTTACTGAAATTCATTTTATTTTCATTTTCCACAGGAATGATGTTTTAACACCTAGTGCTTCACCACTTCATCACCTCAGTGACCTTTCTTGTTCTCCCCCACTTAGTCATCCACTGCCCAGGTCATTGCCTGGGTCTTGGCAATCCAGTAACAGAATCCTCTCCATTATCTAAGTCTCAACCATCCCCTTCTCTGACATCACCCCCTACCTTTTCTAGTCACGAGGCAACACAGTTCCAATAATGTTTCAATTCCTCTGGACCATGCATTAATCTTATTTTCTATATCCTAGCATCCTCTACCCTCTCCATACCAAGTACTATTGTCTGAATATCTTTGTGTCCCCCAAAACTTCATATGTTGAAATCTTAATGTCCAATATAATGATATTAGGAGGTGAGACTTGGGAGGTGTTAACTCATGAATGGGATTAATGTTCTTTCAAAAGAGATCCCCCCCCCGCACAGCGCTCCCTTTCCTTTTCTTCCATGTGAGGATGCAACCAGAAGTCTGCAGTCCAGAAGAGGGCCCTCACCTGACCATGCTGGCACCCTGAATGTGGACGCCCAGCCTTTGGAACTGTAAGAAATAAATGTTTGCTGTTTGTGAGTGTCTGTTTATAAGGCACCCAGTCTCTGGTATTTTGTGATAGTAACCTGACTAGACTGGAGAAGGCGATGGCACCCCACTCCAGTACTCTTGCCTGGAAAATCCCATGGGCGGAGGAACCTGGTAGGCTTCAGTACAAGGGATCACAAAGAGTCAGACACGACTGGGTGACTTCACTTTCACTTTCACTTTCATGCATTGGAGAAGGAAATGGTAAGCCACTCCAGTGTTCTTGCCTGGAGAATCCCAGGTATGCGGGAGCCTGGTGGGCTGCCGTCTATGGGGTCGCACAGAGTCAGACACGACTGAGGTGACTTAGCAGGAGCAGCAGCAGCAGCAGCAGGACTAGACACCAGTTTAACCTAGTCCAACATTAGGCTTCCCTGGTGGCTCACATGGTAAAGAATCTGCCTGCAATGCAGAACACCTGGATTCAACCTCTAGGTAGGGAAGATACCCCTGAGAAAGGAATGGCAACCCACTCCAGTATTCTTGGCTGGAGAATTCCATGGACAGAGGAGCCTGGTGGGCTACAGTCCATGGGGTCACAAAGAGTCAGACAGGACTGAGCAACTTCCACATCATGCACCAGAATCACTTACTTGAATACAACTTCAGCTTTATGGAATGCACTTGGAAAAACTCTTACCCTGGCTAAATCCAGGTTGGCTGATAATGAGTGGCATGACTGCTGGTAACTGGATGGTTTCTTAATTCTAGTGACTTCTTCCATCCTCTGTTAGATCATTACTCCTGTAAAATTTCTTTAATTCATTTTGCAAGCAGCTGCTTCTTTTCAGAACACTTTAGGACACCAATTCCTTATAAGTACATCCAAGCCAGGGCAGTTGATTTGTAGTGCCCTGAAAATTGTTAATAGACCGAGATTAACTTCAATTCCTGAGAAGAAATAAGAACAAATCATCCAACGTTCGATTTGTGGGCACATAGAAGACCCATTCCCAGAGCCATTGTTCTGACCATTATAGATGTCCTGGTACTGACTAGAAGGTGTCACCTCTGACTCTGCCTTTCTGCAAACTGGAGGTTGTATTGCAGGTTACCCACCTCTGAAGGAAAGAATAAAAATTAATGAGGCCCTTGTGTTAAATCAGTCTCAAAGTTTGAAATAACAGCAAAGGGGAAGAGAAAATAGTTCAACAGACTCTTGTCACATACAAAAGAAAGCCCTCTTCAATATTCTTCCACAAGTCTAGGCTTCTGAACCAACTGAAAACTAAAGTACAAGTTCAGTGGCATCAAGTGCATTCACACTGGTGTGCAAACATCACCACTATCTACAGAACTTTTTTCATCTCCATGTATTTTTTTTAAGAGGAAATAATATCTTTTATTGATTACTTGCTATTTGCCAACCCCTGCTCCAAACAATTTATATACATGAACTCACTTAATTCTCACAACTCCTACCCAAGGAGGTATCACTTTTTTCAATTTAGAGCTAGAATTTAGAATTTAGCCCAAAGGCACAAAGCAAATACTTGATATAGTTACATATTCTAACTTTCCTCCTGTTAACAACGGAAAAACTGTCTAGCTCCCATATAAGGTGATCTCTGCCTCTATCTCTTCTCATCTCCCCAAGGACGTCACTCCAGCCACTGTTTTCTTTCTCTTTCACACCATCAGTTTCTTCTCTATTGTATCTCTCCTGTAGACATACAAATATGCGTCTAGGTGCCCAATTTTAACAAAAAGAGAAAAATTTTCCCTTGATTCTACATCCTCCTCCAGCTATTGCTCTGATTTTCTGCTAATTTTCACAGAGAAATCCTTTAAAAAGCTGTCTGTACTTGTCTTGGGCTTCCCTAGTGGTTCAGAAAGTAAAGAATCTGCCTGCAGTACAGGAGACGGGGTTTGATCCCTGGGTTAGGAAAATCCCCTGGAGAAGGAAATGGCAATCCACTCCAATATTCTTGCCTGGAGAATTCCAGGGACAAAGGTGGGCTACAGTCCATGGGGTGGCAAAGAGTCGGACCTGACTGAGAAGCTAACACTACTAATGCTGCTTCTGCTGCTGCTGCTGCTGCTAAGTCGCTTCAGTCGTGCCGACTCTGTGCGACCCCATAGACGGCAGCCCACCAGGCTCCCCTGTCCCTGGGATTCTCCAGGCAAGAACACTGCAGTGGGTTGCCATTTCCTTCTCCAGTGCATAAAAGTGAAAAGTGAAAGTGAAGTTTCTCAGTCGTGTCCGACTCTTAGCGACCCCATGGACTGCAGCCTACCAGGCTCCTCCGTCCATGGGATTTTCCAGGCAAGAGTACTGGAGTGGGTTGCCATTGCCTTCTCCAACTACTCGTCTTCAATTCCTTTCATCCCATTCTTTCCTATACCCACTTTGATTTTGGTTTTTTGTGCTGACATAATATAGACTGATTTAAATTCTATTAGTGATTTATACTTCTAAGCCTGTATTTATCTAGATATAAAAGATCAAGAATTAAACAACTTTCTGTTTCCTACTATGGAAGGCGAAGAATTGCGTCCTTTCTCTTTCTCTGTGTCCTTTGCAACTTCTAGGCTTTTATTAACTAATTAATCTGGGGTTTCAAACCCCATCATCATTATTAACATAATCTTTTATTAATATTTAAAATCATACATTCAACCTTGCAACCATATTCAGACCAGTTATAACACCTATTTCTGCATATGTTACACGTTTTGGTGCTCTCCATACTAAGTACCCTTCACAATTTAATATGGATTCATCTCTCATTGAATTAATAGATGCATGCAAAGATGTATTTTCAGGAAGAGCACTTACATAGAACATTTTCTAAAAAATCTTAAAGATATGTAAATTCTGTTCCATTGCTTCCACACACAAATGTAGATGGGCTTAGAATTTTTGTGTCACAATCTTCCTCTTTTCCTGACAAATTCTGTAGAGGAACAGATCTCATCACTGGCTATGTAACCCTACTTCCATGTTCCATCAGTCTATGATGACTATTACTCATCTGCGATTTTTATAAAGCTCCAAAGTGATTCTGGATAAGAATTCAGTGATAAGAAGACAATGTTAAGAAGCACAGTCATAGGCATTCCTCCAATTTTTTTCATGTTCTGGGTGGCCAAAAATCTGAGAACAATCTGAAATTGTTTTCTTCTCAGGTAACTTGTTTTATGTTCTTGCATCAGTTCAGTTCAGTCGCTCAGTCGTGCCTAACTCCGTGCAACCCCATGGACCACAGCACGCCAGGCCTTCCTGTCCATCACTAACTCCTGGAGCTTGCTCAAACTCATGTTCATCAAGTTGGTGATGCCATCCAACCATCTCATTCTCTGTCGGCCCCTTCTCCTCCCACCTTCAACCTTTCCAAGTATCAAGGTCTTTTCCAATGAGTCAGTTCTTCCCATCAGGTGGCCAAAGTATTGGAGTTTCAGCTTCAGCATCAGGCCTTCTAATGAATATTCACAACTGATTTCCTTTAGGATGGAGGAGGTTGGATCTCCTCGCAGTCCAAGGGACTCTCAAGAGTCTTCTCCAACACCACAGTTCAAAAGCATCAATTCTTTTGCACTCAGCTTTCTTTATAGTCAAACTCTCACATCCATACATGACTAATGGAAAAACCACAGCTTTGACTAGCAGGACCTATATCGGCAAAGTAATGTCTCTGCTTTTTAATATGCTGTCTAGGTTGGTCATAACTTTTCTTCCAAGGAGCAAGCATGTTTTAATTTCATGGCTTCAGTCACCACCTGCGGTGATTTTGGAGCCCCCTAAAATAAAGTCTGTCACTGTTTCCATTGTTTCCCCATCTATTTGCCATGAAGTGATGGGACCAGATATCATGATCTTAGTTTTCTGAAGGTTGAGTTTTAAGCCAACTTTTTCACTTTCATCAAGAGTCTCTTTAGATCTTTGCTTTCTGCCATAAGGTGGTGTCATCTGAATATCTGAGATTATTGATATTTCTCCTGGAAATGTTGATTCCAGCTTGTGCTTCATCCAGCCCAGCATTTCGCATGATGTACTTGGGCTTATAGAATACCACAGTGAAATCTTCGCTCAGTCTCCTATAGACTTAAGCCTTTTTAGTTGTTACTAATATCCATGACATTCAGTGTGACCTTGTGCAAATATGATATGCTGCATAGGCATATCTTTTGTCCTTGTAGAACATTTCATTTTTATTTTTATGAAAATTGCAATTCATGTCATTTATAGAAACTTTTTAGATGTCAAGCTTTTTCCTTGCTCAGTCATTTAAGGGAACACTAAAACACTTTGCCTATGATCCCTCTTTCCTCTTTTTCTTGATTCTTTGACTCAAACCATGTTAGGCTGTGCTATTCAGTCTATTTAGAAATACAGGTGTCTATATCCTTACTCTTGGAATTTGTGCTGCTGAATCCTGCATTTTATAACACAATAATGATATTTTCCTTATAATTTCTCAAATGTTAATTAACCACTCAATTTTACATTATTATTAATATTTGACATTTTTTAAAAGGAACTTTCTAATTAAACAAATACTTGAGAAGACTGGCCCAGGAACCTAAGTCAAGTTGAGCTAAATTTTAAGTAATTATAATGAGCTAAGTGAATTACGCTTATGATAATTAGAGTAATTTACATGATAAATGGAATATATTCTTATTAAATATTTAAATTTTTGCTTCTATTGATGTGACTTCAATAAAATATGAATTTAATTTTTTCTTGTGGTTTATCTGGTTGGCAAGAACCTTAATTATAGACCGCTGGGACAAATTTGCTGCTCTTTTAGGAGCTCTTCCCCACACGTTGTTGTGTTGCTGTAGCATGACAATGAGGATCCTGAGCCTGAGATGACAGGATATTTTTTCTTCATCCTTGACCTGCCCAGAGTCTCCCCTCTTTTGGATCCAGGTATCTTTTCTGGATCTTGGGTCATTTGTATATGTGCCTTCCTATGACCCCAAATCACCATAGATGGTGCCTTGAGCATAGCCCCTGCACTTAAAGGCTGCCTTGTGCTCTGAGAAAAATTTGTGGGTTGTCTTCCTGCTTCAATCACCCCAAAGGCAGAAAACAACAAAATCAATAACATGCTAATTTGCTATTATAAGTATCAGTTATATACAGATAGATTTGTAATGGGAGTAAGTAGGTTATTCTGCAGTATGTATAATCATTGTAGGGTGGATTTAAGAATTTTAAAATATTCCAGAGTAGAAATCCTATAATAGCTAATCTTTTTAATGAATATTTGTAAGCTGTCACCATTAAATTTACACATGAGAAGATTAATCTGAAAGAAACGGTTTTCTTGACCATGATATGACCCCTGCTGTGTTTTTCTAAAACTGATGTGATCTCTGGCTAAGTTTTAGTTTATAAAACACAATGTTAATATTTAACCTACCTCAAAGTTGAGGATTTGTAAATACTGAGTAAGGGTCTCAAATAAATATTGTTGATTGTCTTTTCTACTAAAAAAAAAATATAGTGGAGGAAAGTTTCCTTAATTTTCAAGTCTTCTACACTGTTGGTTGGAATGTAAATTGGTACACTGCCATGGAGAACAGCATGGAGGTTTCTTAAAAAAGACTGAAAATAGAGCTACCGTTTGACTCAGCAATCCCATTCCTGGTCATATACCCAGAGAAAACCATAATTTGAAAAAAAATACACGCACCCCAATGTTCATTACAGCACTGTTTACAATAGCCAGGAAATGGAAGCAACCTAAATACCCATGGACAGATAGATGGATAAAGAATATGTGGTATATAAATATATATATACACACAATGAAATATTAGTCAGCTATAAAAATAAGTGAAATAATGCTATTTGCAGCAACATGGATGGCCCTAGAGATTATCATACAGAGTGAAATAAATCAGACAGATAAGGACAAATATCACATTGCTTATATGTAGAATCTTAAAACACTGCACAAACAAACTTCTTTACAAAGTGGAAATAAGAGTCACAGATGTAGAAAATTTCAAGGTTACCAGGGTGGGGGGTGGGGAACAGGAATAAATTGGGAGATTGGGATTGACATACACACAGTACTATATATAAAATAGATAATAAGAACCTACTGCATAGCACAGGGAACTCTCTACTCAATACTCTGTAATGACCTATGTAGGAAAAGAATCCAAAAATGAGTGGATATGTTATCGAAATGCAAGTCCCTATGCCCATTGCACAGCAAGGCCAAACAATACCAAAATGTGAGTTTGGAGCAGAAAAAGGTTTATTACAGGGTCCTGCAAGGAGATAGCAATGGCACCCCACTCCAGTACTCTTGCCTGGAAAATCCCATTGACGGAGGAGCCTGGAAGGCTGCAGTCCATTGGGGTCGCTAAGAGTTGGACACAACTGAGTGACTTCACTTTCACTTTTCACTTTCATGCATTGGAGAAGGAAATGGCAACCCACTCCAGTGTTCTTGCCTGGAGAATCCCAGGGATGGCGGAGTCTGGTAGGCTGCCGTCTGTGTGGTCACACAGAGTCAGACATGACTAAAGCGACTTAGCAGCAGCAAGGAGATAGGTGGCTCATCTCTTACAAACCCCAACCTCCCAGAAAGCTTTCAGCAAAGCCGTTTTCTTGGGAAAGTGAGGGAGAGGCATGGTTAGCTGTTACAAACTTCTTGGTATCAGATCTTTTGCCCTGGAGGTAAGGTCATGGACAGGTAATGATGTTCCTGCAAGCCTCCACCAAACAAACAGTATTCTCTGTTATGACAAGAAAGGGTGAAGTTCCCAGACACTACTGTCACCCTCTGAGGTCCAGGTCCTGGCTAAGAGGAGGCAGATCTCAACTGACAGCTCTCTCAGGGCCAGGTCCCCAGACAGCCCAGCTGTCATCACTAAGGGAGCCCGGCACACAGGAGACCCAACTGGCCCTCAAGGTCCTCAGGCCGCCTGGACAGTGGGGACCAGGTCTCACAGACTGCATCCCATGCAGACTGTATCCCATGCAGACTGCATCCCATGCAGACTGACATGGCGATTAAGTCACAGAGGCAGGGAGAGGGGAGAGATTCACCGTCACCTCAAGGCTTGGGCCCCGCCAGTGGGCAGCCTTGGCTCTGGCTTCAGAGCCCAGCAGGACACAGTCCCAGCTTGTTCCCTGTGTCCTGCAGTTCAGCTGCTGGCTGAGGCTGGGTGAAATCGAGGGCTCCAGGGAGAGGGCCATGTCTTACCTCATTCTCCCTCTAAGGACCAACACTTCTCTCAATGTTGACTGAATAGCCCCACTAATGGCAGTTCATCGACAGCCGCTCTCTTGGGGGAAGGGCTCACTGTGGCACTAACCAATGGCTAAGCAGGAACATTAACCGTACCTCAATGACAGTCCGTTGTTTGGAGGGGCCCACTGTGGTGCCAACCAATGAGTGAGCAGGACCACTAATGTTCCCCCGGTAAGGGATTTTTGTTTTTTGGGTGTTGGTGGTGGGGGTAATGGCACAAGGCTAGAGCCGCATGCTAAGTGCTCCATACAGCCATGCTCTGTTACAGGTATGTGGATACTACGATTCACATGGCTGTACAGCAGAAAGTACCAGAACATTGCAAATCAACTATACTCTAATACAGTGTTTTAAAAATTACCAAATCCCCAAAGTCAGTCTTATATGATAGCTCTTGGTACTTTTCTTTTTTTTTTTTTTTCCTAAATTTTTTCTGGTCCTTCCTTCCCATTTTCTGACTGGAGGGCTCAAGAGGCTGCCCTGTTCGCTCTAGTTTTTTGTTGGTTTCCAGCCCACTTTGAAATCTGTCAATTGCTCTATGGCCCAGTATGAATCCAGTTACATTTTATGCAGGTTGTCTGAGTATAAAAAACAAAACAAACAAAAACCACCAAAACAATGACGTATACATCTAACGGTGTTCCATCAGCGACTATCTTGCTTTCTAAACTTGAGAGTGTAACAATAGACACTGGCTCCTCATTTGGTAATTTTCTGTACTAAAATGAGTCCAACACCACAAATTATCTCTGCAGTTTCAGGCACTCAATATATATTCCTATTTTTCTTTAAAACAAAAAAACTTTAGCAAAACTGATACAATGATATATATATACATCATCTCCATATTAAATATTCTAATCAAGTGTTTTTAATCTTAATCTATTAGTTAAGCCTCTAAACTTATTGCCATCTTGCAGGAAATAACCAGGACTAGAGAACAAGTTAAATATTCATGAGGAAACAGTAAAATTAAGAATCTGTAAGACAATCAGGCTGAACTCATAAAAAAAAAACTAATAACACCTATAAACTAAATGTCATGTTTGAATTCAGCCACCAAACCTTGGTCAAAAAAAAAAACAACTAAAAAATAAAAAAGCTATAGGTTCTTTTATAGGTGTAAATTTGAAACAACAGCAATGACTTGAGTATGAACTATAAATTAAATGACATTAAGAAATATTGTTAACTTCCTAAAGTAAGATAATTATAAACAGTCCTCATTCTTAGGAGAAGTATGCAAAATTAGGTAGGGTTGAAATGTTGCAATGTTTAAAAATTACATTCAAATTGTATTTAAAAATATATATAAAACAAATATGGTAAAATATTATTTAGCAGCTGTAGAATCTGCATGCAAGGTCTCTTGTAAATACTATAGCATTCTTTAAAGTTCTCTATGTTTGCAATCTTTTATAATAAAAAGTTGAAAAATTACTTAGAAGGAGCCCAGTTTTTGTCAGAATCTTTTGGTCTCCTACATACTAAATTGAAACAAAACAGAGTTGAGCAGGGTAGTGAGTAGTAATGATATGACTGCGTAGAGCTTCTATACTCTAGTCTTCCTGAAATTTCACCCAGGAACCTCACTACTCCTCTTTCTGGGTCCTTAGCACAGAGCTTCTATCTCCTTCACAACCCATATATGATCCTGCCTTGTACAAGGAGATGTTTGCACACCTATCTCCCCAGAGAACCTCCAGTTGCCTTCTAAATGGTGAACATCTCATTCATCTTCGATTCTCATCCCTTAGTCCATGGTCAGAAATGCTCAGTAAATAGCTATCAGATGAGTCAAGATATGCTTCTCCCTTCTTCCAATATCATGAAACACTCATTTGGAACAAGAAAGTAGCTCATTATGACTTTGCAGCATAAATCGGCCCCTTCTCAAACTTTTAAAAATGAAATCTATAAAGATCCTCCTCACCTCACCACCAATATGTTATAAACTGAATGTCTGTGTTACCCATATTCATATGTTGCAATCCTAAACCCTAGTGTGAGTATTTGGAGGTGGGGCCTTTGGGAGGTGATTAGGTTATAACAGTGATGCCCTCATGACTGGGATTAATGCCCTTATAAAAGGTACCCCAGAGAGATACCTCTCCCCTTCTGCTATGTGAGGTCACAGCCTTCTATGATCCAGGAAGCAGACCCTAACCAGACAGCCAGCAAACTGACCTTAGACTTCTCAGCCTCCAGAACTGTGAGAAATAAATGTTTGTTCTTTAAGCCATCTAGTCTATGGCATTTCGTTATAACAACCTGAATGGATTAAAGACATGACCCAATATTCCACTCAGATCATTATGATACCAGTCCTGGACTTTTGGAACCATCTGGGGGAACTGAGAAAAAAGAACATGGCATCTGCTGGGAGATACCATGTTCTGCATATTACTTTCCCTCTAGATTTTTTAACTGAATCATCCTGTCCACAGACCAATCCCAGAGCACTATCTTTCAAAGTGCAGTCCCATTGAAAATTATAGATTTCTTAGTCCCTTATTCAGTGGTTCTGAGTCTGTCAGAAGAGAGACCTAGAAAACAATTTCTCTTTATCCTTCCCAGGTGATTCTGATGTGGGGCCAGGTTTAAGAGCTACTGTTCCAAATAGCAAACATTGGTTCTGGGTGACCACAATTGCAGTAACACACACACACACATACACTCACATACAGAAAGTTTCATTCTGATTTGTTTATGTTTATATCCCCCTCTCTGGCCTCATATTCCCTTCTGCTTCAATTTTGATACTCATCCTTGACCTAGTTGGTTTGGGTCATTCTTCTGCCAGTCCTGGCTTGCTGGAACTGGGGAAATCTGCACATTTGGTAGTTTTCTTACTCCTCTGTTCTTCCCCCAGGGACTTAGAAGCTCTTCATTCTGCCTTCTTGGATCTCTAAAGCAACACAGGTCCCAAATACTCCTTCTCCACCCCAAGAAAAGGAAGAGCTAATTAATGTCCTTATCAAAACTCCAGTGCAAAGCACAGGACCATAAGCAACCCTGAAAAGAGCAGAAAACTTGCTCCCACCTTCATATGAGGCCCAAGGGGCCCCACCCACCACTCTAGTAATTTAAACACAATCACTATTTTATTTTTTTCATTGCACAATTAATACATGAATATAATCTCATTGTAAAATAATTTAAAACAACACTGATAAACTAAAGCTTCAGCACCCCATTTTTCAGTCACCTCTCCAGAAATAACTGATAACAAATCAGTTCAGCATGTATTTTTTCATTTATATAAAGTTAAATAAGTGGCTCTCAAGGCAGGGAAAGGATTTTTCACCCCCAGGGCACATTTGACAATATCCGGAAACATTTTTGGCTGTCACAACTGATAACTGATACTAGCATCAAGTGAGTAAAGGTCAGTAGATGGTGATAAACATCTCATAATGCACAGGACAGCCTCCACAACAAAGAATTATCTGCCCAAAATGGCAAGTGTCATGATTGAGAAATATAGAGTTAAACTACATGAAACTGCCAATATCCAACAAATATTGACCTTCAAAAAGACAGTTTAGTGTGGTATAACCACACACACACACACACACACACACACACACACACACACATATATATAGAAAGAGAGAGAGTGAGAGAGGTACACATATATGGGCTTCCCAGGTGGTGCTAGTGGTAAAGAACCTGCCTGCCAATGCAGGAGACATAAGAGACGCAGGCTGGATCCCTGAATTGGGAAGATCCCCTGGAGGAGGGCATGGCAACCCACTCCAGTGTTCTTGGTTGGAGAATCCCAAGGACAAAGGAGCCTGGCTGGCTACAGTCCATAGGGGAGCAAAGAGTCAGAAACAAGTGAAGTGACTTGGTACACATGCACACACATATATATACACATACACACATGGAAATATATAGTTCTGTTTTACATGAATGCATTAGACACATGCTCCTTGCAAGAAAAGCTATGACAAACCTAGAGAGCATATTAAAGAGCAGAGACATTACTTTGTCAACAAAGGTCTGTCTAGTCAAAGCTATGGCTTTCCAAGTAGTCATGTATGGATGTGAGAATTGGACCATAAAGAAGGCTGAGTGCTGAAGAATTTATGCTTTTGAACTGTGGTGTTGGAGAAGACTCTTGAGAGTCTCCTAGACTGCAAGAAGATCAAACCAGTCAATCCTAAAAGAAATCAATCCTGAATATTCATTGGAAGAACTGATGCTGAAGCTCCAATACTTTGGCCACCTGATGCGAAGAGTTGACTCATTAGAAAAGATCCTGAAACTGCAGCCATGAAATTACCATCTCCCTGCAAGCTCAGGGGGACGGTAAAGGATAAGGAAGCCTGGTATGCTGCAGTCCATGGGGTTGCAAAGAGTTGGACATGACTGCATATTGTCACCCTGCTTATTTAACTTATATGTAGAGCACATCATGAGAAATGCTGGGCTGGAAGAAGTACAAGCTGGAATCAAGATTGCCAGGAGAAATATCAATAACCTCAGATATGCAGATGATACCACTCTTATAGCAGAAAGTGAAGAGGAACTAAAAAGCCTCTTGATGGAAGTGAAAGAGGAGAGTGAAAAAGTTGCCTTAAAGCTCAACATTCAGAAAATGAAGATCTTGGCATCTGATCTCATCACTTCATAGGAAATAGATGGGGAAACAGTGTCAGACTTTATCTTTTGGGGCTCCAAAATCACTGAAGATGGTGATTGCACCCATGAGATTAAAAGACACTTACTCCCTGGAAGGAAAGTTATGACCAACCTAGATAGCATATTCAAAAGCAGAGACATTACTTTTCCAACAAAGGTCCATCTAGTCAAGGCTATGGTTTTTCCAGTGGTCATATATGGATGCAAGAGTTGGATTGTTAAGAAAAGCTGAGCACTGAAGAATTGATGCTTTTGAACTGTGGTTTTGGAGAAGACTCTTGAGAGTCCCTTGGACTGCAAGGAGATCCAACCAGTCTATCCTAAAGGAGATCAGTCAAGGGTGTTCATTGGAAGGAATGATGCTAAAGCTGAAACTCCAATACTTTGGCCACCTCATGCAAAGAGTTGACTCATTGGAAAAGACTCTGATGCTGGGAGGGATTGGGGGCAGGAGAAGGGGACGACAGAGGATGAGATGGCTGGATGGCATAACCGACTCGATGGACATGAGTTTGAGTGAACTCCGGGAATTGGTGATGGACGGGGAGGCCTGGCGTGCTGTGATTCATTGGTTCACAAAGAGTCGGACATGACTGAGCGACTGAACTGAACTGAACTGAGCAATTGAACAACAACAATTAGACTATATGCCTTATTATACAAGTTTTTTTTTTTTCCTTTAATGATATGCCTAGAAGCTTTTCCAAGTCAGGAACCAGAGTTCTATCTGGATTTCTTTCTAGCTGGTGTAGATATTCATTGTCGAGAAGCTCCTTGTGGTCCTTTAATCACACCCTTGAGAAATGTTGGATGTTTCCAGTTCTTCACTTTTATAACTATGCTTCAACAAACATCGCAAACCATTCCTTCTCTCCACATTAATTCATTAATTAGGTCTCAGGTGGGGCCGAGGATGGGGGACACAGAACAAGAGGGGAAGGGGCTGGGCTGTGAGGGAGGACAGAGTCAGGCTGTGAGGGAGGACAGAGTCACGCTGTCCCTGACTCTGCTTCCTCCCTTGGTTCTCCTTGAGGACTAGTTGCCACCAGCTCACATAACTACTTATTTCCTTGCACAGCAGTGGCCATTTCATGGCAGGAGCATTTACAGCAAAGCAGTGTGAATTCTGAAACCTGTTTGTTAGACTTTCTACCCTGCTATTCTCACTGGGTGAGTAAAAAGCTCAGGGAGTAATTTATACCACTTGCCCGCCTTCCAAGCCTCTCCTGGAGCTGCTGGGAGCTTCTCTACTCAAATGTCAACATCACTCAGCAAAACAAACCCCCGTGTTTTCTAAGCCTGTAGTATCGTTATATCCAGAGAACTGGAACCACAAGAAAACTTAGCTTTTCCATGAATGGTTTAAGGGCATTAATTATCATGGAAAACTACATGCAGACTGTTCAGAGAAAAAATGATACCCCTCCCTACATGTTTCAAGAGAATAGCATATTGTCATCTGAAAGAGTAACTTATTTCCACATAATTGGCTCCATAAAGGGCATCTTCAGTGTCTAATTCCCTAAATAACTTGGGGCCTACCATTGCCAGGAGAACTGTAATTAATTAACTTATTTATGATTAATGCATTCCAGTTTTCCTTTGCTGCCACTCTTCAGGGAGAAAATTGGCCAGTCCCATGACTCTATTTCCATGCACCTAACTCATTTAAAATAAAGAAATTTGGATGACGAGTCCAAGAAGTTGGTTGTTAATGGAAGACCCTTGGAGGCTGCACCTTTCTGTCATGTCCTGTCCATCTCAGAAGACTGAGATTGGGACTTCACTTAGCTGTCAGCAATAAGATTCTTAATACACAGCTGTAGATACTGGTTTGAAGGGTTGGGAGGGATGGTTTGGTTTCCTGGTTTGTTTAGCAACTATGATACCTAATGGAGGTAGGAGAGGAAGAAGGGAGGAAGTAAGGAGAGCACAAAAGGCAGAAAAGAAGACCCATAAAAGCATTTTAAGCAGCTCTACCTCTCCATGGAGTATGAAGACCACCTATCTTGGATCACACCCAATCAATGTGATTTAATGGGCAATGACTATGATATAACATATGCTGCCAACATTTTTTTCCAGATTATTTGTAAACATCCTACCACGTACTTTTGATTTCTCTTACTTGAGCTCAAATTCATGAGGAAGAGTAATTGACTAACTTGGAAACCTACACATAGCTCTTCATTCATCCAACACCATTTTTTAAGCAAGGCTAGATGCCCCGCTATCATTTCCCCAAACCCATTTCTCTACCAAAACTGAGCTGTCCTCTGTGTCCCGTTCTTTCAGTCTTGCTAGACAGCTGAATCCATTTTTAGATAATTGTGCTGCTCATACCTCCAGTGGATGAATTATAGTCACCATTATTCCAATGAGGCATATATGGGTGTCCTGAACAGAGTATCCTGGTAAATCCTCTATTATTACCATATTATTCTATTTCCAGCCTCATCATTCTATTCACTTGTCACCTCTGACTTTCTTAGGCCTATGGTAACTGGGATGAACTTTTATCTTATACATCCAAGACAATCTCAGTACGAACTCAGATTCTCCAGAAGCAGTAGACAGGCCTGTCAATGTAAAGATTAGAGCTAGAACCTCCTAGAATAATGATAACACGCAAACAAAAGCCTCCAAACACAAGTAGTTCACATACAAGTTGACACCTACTGTAACCTGCTGATTAAAATATGAGAGGGGTGAACACTAGGGTAGGGGGAAAAGAGCATGATTCATAACCTGCTTCAAGAAGTTTACTTAGATGAATTATTATTTACATTTTACAGATGTGAAAATTGGGGGTCAGGGTAAGTATCTACTTTCATCCAACTCCATCAACGACACAAATGCTCACAGAGCATCAAATTTATGATTCTTTTTATCAATACTGATTCGATTTAAAAAAATAAGACACATGAAGGTGAGTAATTTAGAAAATAAGGAGGTAAGGCTGCACTTTAGTTCATGAAGTTCCAAACTGATGATAATGCTCTGGGAGCTTATACAATTGGGTTCCAATGATTTCCGAGTGCTCACCTTGGCAAGTGCCCAAACGCTTATAGTTTCAAGGACTTAGACTTCTAGTAGATGCCCCAAATCCTTGACTTGCCATTATTCTATCTCTACAGCAAAAGCTCACAAACTGGGCTGCACATGAAGACCAGCTGAGGAGATTTTTAACAAATACAGACGTTCAGTTCCCAAGAGATTCTGATTTAGTCAGTCCTTAGTGCTAGTTAAAAGCCCCTTAGGTAATTCTTATGGTCACTCAGGGCTGAGAACAACTGGCCTACATTCATTCTTGGCCCATGACTGCCGTTACTGAACTCAGGAATGCTCCTACTCTCTCTTTTTTGCCTCTTCTGGATCCTATTCTCTCAAGCACCCTCTGACAATTCCTTCCACAAAAGCCATCCAAAATTGCCTTTTCAAGATTATTTCCAGCTAAAAATTATGAGATTTTTCACAGGGAGTGGGGAACAGTGAGAGGCTATGGACAAAGGGAACTATTGCATTATTATTTATTATTGAAAATATATTTGGTACACACAATGTGCTGAAATAAAGGATTCTGAGACCACCTTATCTGGTTTTCGGCTGCTATGAGCACAGTTAGTCACAGGGTTCTATAGTCCTATTTAACTGCCTGTGAAGTTAAAAGGCAGATACAATGTTGGAGTTGAGCTAGTTCAACTCTGAACTCAATATACAGCTTCTAAAGAAAAGAGCAGTTGTTGCCTCTAAGACTGCAAAAAATCCAATTAAGTATCACTTCCCCCTGCTGTTAGATAGACTTAGACCCTGGGAGTAATGTGAACGACACCACATGAACATCCAAGACAATCACCATGCCCCTTTTACTGAAATCAAACCCCAGCCAGCAATTAAACAAAAAGTGCAAGAATTTTAATGCAATCCATTGGCTTTTAGTTGTCAAACAAAAAGAGGCAGGGGGTGATGAGGGCCAGATAAATTTAGAAAGAAAAACATACCACTATTCTATTTTCTTTTTCAAAGACAAAGCATTCGAGGTCAGCAAAATAGATTACACACCAAAAGATGTGTCTTTGGGGATCCACTGCCCCAACCTATGTGCCCCTCCATGTAATTAAGAGATATGTGCGTTTCTGGGCTTTGGGAGCTGCTGACAGACAGTTCGACTGCCAACAAAGTGTAAATCGCCAAAGGCAGATGCAGAATGTTAGAAGGTGCCCCAGGCAATGCCAAGCAGAGCAGCTACACCTGGGACCCAAACAGACTAAAGCAAGGTGTTAAATTAAACAGTTTCTGGACACACAAAAACTGGCATTTGATTTAGATTGTTGTCTTTCCTCTAAAAGACAGAGATGAAAGGGTATTCCCTAACTGAGCAATTTCAATTGGTTCTTGCCACTTGCCCCTCCAGTCCTAACCACGCAAACCTCCAAACCTCATCTGGGAACTCATTCCTCCTCGGACTGACTTAGGATGGGTTTGGTTCTGTTTCTGCTCCAAAGCGTGAGCCTAACTTGTCATGTTGTGAGTGAAAGAAGACAGGATGGCTGTGATGAGCTGAATTATGTTCCCCTCAAATTTATATGTTGAAGCCCTAATCCTAGTCCCTCAGGCTAAATGAAGAGATAGGGCCTGTAAAGAAGTGATTTTATTAAAGTGAGGCCATTAGAGTGGGCCTCAATCCTATCTGACTGGTGTTCTTATAGGAAACCCGGGCACATAAAAGAGACACCAGGGATCTATGCACACAGAAGAAAAGCCATGTGCAGACACAAAGAGAAGACTGCCACCTGAAAGCCAAGGAGAGAAGCGTCAGGAGAAACCAAACCTGTGGACACCTTGAACTTGGACTTCCAGGCTCCAGAACTGTAAGAAAATTAATTTCTGCTATTTAATCCTTCCAGTGGTATTTTGTTATGGCAGCCCTAGAAAACTACTACAGTGGCCTTCTATTGAGGTCATTGAAACTTATATTGACATTCAAATCAGAGGGAAGTCTTTTTTGTTGTCAAGGAAGACTGAGTCCTCTCTACCTGGCCACTCTATACTATGCAGACAGCATTGAACTCTGGCATCTAAACCAAGAAGAAACTTCAAGAGAATTGAAGGAGTGTGAGGAGAGCTGATATTCCCAGAGTGACTTCTTGACCCATACCTGCTCATAAATATAGTAAGGAATCCTTGCCAGCCTTGGAAAGTGGTTCCTGGGTTTTTGCTAGACCTTGAAGGATTCAAATTCAATTATGAAAGTGACAGCTATTTCACAGACCAGGGCAATACTACTTTGGGGCTACTAATGGGCTGGGGAGAGTGATGTAGAGTCCATTGTTTCTGAGATGCTTGAAGGTAAAGTGCCCTCAGAAGAGTCTTGTCATCCCTGGAAGTCTAGGACAGTTGCAGGAGTGAGCAGCTGCAGTTTAGTACTATGAGGACTGGCCTCCAGCGCACACACGATTAGCGGTCCTGAAGGAGAAATCTGTTGGAGACCTGATGCACACAAGTCCATCCAGACCCTGAAGTCACTTCTGAAACACTACACGTTTCTTACAAAATAATACAAAATTCTTACGAAATTAATAATCTTGCAGGGCAAAGCTACAAGTAATAAGAGGTGCCATCTGACTCAAAATTATCTATTATCTATTAACCAGAAAATATCTGCAAGGCAGATGAAAAGTTCTCCTGGCCTCTGCTCCAGTGCTAGAGTGGGGATGAGGAGGGAGAGGTGGTTGGGGATGGGGACAGAGTGTTGGGTGAGGCTGGGGGATGGTCCTATACCATCCCTGTGTGCTCCTAAGCAAAGCACACACAGCTCACCAAAGTCATTACAATAC
The DNA here is from genome assembly GCF_042477335.2 of Ovis canadensis. Classification (NCBI taxonomy): domain Eukaryota; kingdom Metazoa; phylum Chordata; class Mammalia; order Artiodactyla; family Bovidae; genus Ovis; species Ovis canadensis. The sequence continues at coordinate 86,771,883 of NC_091248.1, forward strand.
TTAATATCCCAAAGTATTTCTTCATCAGATTTTCACAAAAGCTCCCTGACTTCCCAGAATGAACTTCTTTGGTGCTACAGTTCACAAGATAAAGAATTCACCAGGTTCACAGCTGAGACAATTTCCTACCAATGACTTCTTTAAAGAATTTCAAGTACTTAGTTTTCCATATTAAATTATATTAAAACATAAGATGGCCTCATTTTGATCTATAATTTCTTTCCTCACATTTCTTTGGATTGCCACCATAGTGTTAAATAGTATTATTCTTAGTTTTGATCAGTCCTCAATATGTCACAATTATACTTCAATAAAATAAAATTTTTTAATGAAAAAAATTTAATTAAAGAAATATCCAATTTGTTCTCATTTTTAAACTTTAGTTTTCAATTACTGGACTCCATATTACTGGGCATCCCTTATACAAGAGAAAAACGAACCTTTGAATGCATCAAAGAGGCCCTGTACGAAGGATCCTTGAAGATTACCCTAAAGGTCATTTTACGCTATACACACACACAAAGTATCAATATATGTACTCCATTTGCCAACTTTGAAAGTGGCTTCCACATATAAGGTTTCCTTAAAGTGAAAATCCCTTGTGGAATTTTTCTGTGAGGAAAAGTGCGTTCTTCTTTAGCCTTCTTAGAAATTAGTGCTCTGAGAACAGTTAACTTGGGTAGACTTAAATACCTTGAAACACCTTTTTACCGGTTTATACTTTCTGTTTATACTTTTGTTTATACGTTCCCTTTGTTTGCCTTTTGATTCTCTACTACTTTACAGTTTCATCATCAGTGTCATAGAGAACGGCAGCCGCAAAGAGAGAACTATCTCTGCAAACTGTCACTCTAACAGTGTATCTCATCACCCACTTGGACTGGATTTAACTCTTATCTCATTTCCCAGCATCCTGACAAATCCTTCTCTAAGTTGAATGGCTTTTCTTAGCAGATACGTCCACACTTGTTTTCTCGTTTCTAAGAATCTCTGTCCCTTGTTCTCTCCAGTAAGTCATTTTTCTTTTCAAAGGTGTGCCATCCAATACATCTCTTGTCAGTGAAACTGGAGATATATATATATATATATGTGTGTGTGTGTGTGTGTGTGTGTGTGTGTGTGTGTGTGTGTGTATACACACAATTTTTAATAGGAACAGGACTTCCCTGGTGGCTCAGACGGTAAAGCATCTGTCTACAATGCGGGAGACCTGGGTTCGATCCCTGGGTCGGGAAGATCCCCTGGAGAAGGAAATGGAAATCCACTCCAGTACAATTGCGTGGAAAATCCCATGGACAGATGACCCTGATAAGTTACAGTCCATGGGGTCGCAGAGAGTCGGACACGACTGAGCGACTTCACTTTCACTTTAATAGGAACAACTGTCCTATCTATCTGAAATATGAAAAATCTTCACTCTGATTTTCCTAAGCATTTCCTCATTGTGATAATTCAGGTAAATGATAAGATTTACCTCACTTAAGCACTATAAAAAAGCTGATAGGAGAAATATTATTATCATCATTCTATAATAAGTGACTGAGGACTCAAAAAAGGTAATTTACTTTCCCAGGGTACTGAAGCCCAAATCCAAACCCAGGCAATGATACCAAAGGCAGAATTCTTTACTTTTGGCTTGAATACTATGATTGCGGAGTGTAAGATGTTTAAGTGATCAGATCGACCAGCTATTGATATAAGCTTACAGGTTGTCCAAACATCCAACACAACATCAATCAAAGTGACCCAAAGGACATGTGACTGGACAGTAACTGGACAAAGAAACTGAAACTCAGTAGTTTCACTGTGCTTTGTGAAGAAAGTATAGGCTGACAAAAAGAGGGTCATTACATCTGCTTCTTATCTATAAAAACAATTCTAATATAAAACATCATTTCCCTGTTGGTCCAGCTATTAAGGCACCATGCTTCCACCGCAGGGAGCGCCAGTTCAATCCTTCACCCAGGAACTACGATCCCACATGCTGAGCGACCTGGTTGATAAAATAAAATAATAAAGATATATGTCCTTTTAAAAGGTTTTAAATCATCAGTATTGTAGCCAGTGTTATGCAGGGGAGAGACTGCCCAGTCCTAGATCCATGACTGGTTAAGAACACCAGTATGGCACTCAGACGCTATAGTGGAAGCGGGTACAGGCAGATGCCCCCAGACTGGCCAGGGCAACTTCACACCAAACCTGTACACCCCCATACTACCCCAGAGACAGGCATGGCAGCTCCTGGAGGTGTGAAGTCCTCCTCAGGAAACCATGGCCAGGAGTTATGTGAGTGTCCCAGGTGCTGGGGAAAGCATTTAGCATATATTTTCTTATTCAATCATTTCAACATCCCTGCAAAGTATTGTTATCCCCCAATTGGGGTATACTTAACCTAAGTTCACATAGATAAGAAATGGCTATAACTCTGTACTTGAGGTACTGACTTTTTTGAGTTGGGTGTGTGTGTATGTCTCTCTCTCTATATATATATATAGAGAGAGAGAAAGACAAAGAAATAGAGAATCCTGTATCCCTACATCTGCTTGTCTGAGAGAATTCTACAGTATTCAAGAAACACAGCCCAGGACTCCAGGCTCACTACAGAGAATCAACATGGGACAGTCTTTAGAAGAAGCCAGAGAAGTTCACATTCCACAAACAAAATACTTAACAAAAAGGCCAACTTCCTTGAATTGCCCTCTGTTGACCTAGAACTTTCTCTAGATGACTTGGGAAGTTTTAAAAATGCTGAAGTCTGCTCCGCACCCACTGAGATTCTAGTTTAATTGGTTCAGGGTGTGGTGAGTGTGTTTTAAAGCTCCCCAGTGGTTCTAATGGGCAGCCATGGGTGAGAAACACAAGAAGTCTTTCAGATTCCTTTGTCAAGGATAAGAGTGGCCTTCAGAACCTCAGAGAGAATGTCTCATCTGAGAGGATCCAGCAGCTGAAAGGGGAGAGGATGCAATGAGGCTGGAAGCTAATCTGGTCTTGAATGAGAGGTTCACTGCCCAGAACTCTGATTTTCCTTCCTTCCAAAAATCTTAGTATAGCAAGAAATGTTGATTAATCAGAGATATTGTTCGCCTACCAAAATGACAATGTTGTATGATTCTACACATTGGCATTGGTGAGAAAACAGGGCTGAGGGTCCTCTCATTTATTTCAGGTTGAAGTCAAACTCTATAGTCTTTACAGAAGGAGAACTGCCAAAATAGATCAAGAGCTTTGGGTTTCCCAGGTGGCACTAGTGGTAAAGAACCCTCCTGCCAATGCAGTAGACGCAAGAGACTCGGGTTCTATCCCTGGATTGGGAAGATCCCATGGGAGAGGACGTGACAACCCACTCCAGTATTCTTGCCTGGAGAATCCCATGGACAGAGGAGATGGCAGGCTGCGGTTCACAGGGTCGCAAGGAGTGGACATGACTGAAGCAACTTAGCATGCAAGCACGCATCAAGACCTTTAACAATGCCTGTAGACTTTATACATGCATAAAAGAGAGTTATGGACGAACATGCACCAAATTAGCCATGATTTTCTCTGGGTTTTAGGATTTCAGGTGAATTACATTTCCTTCTGTTTTCATATATCATGTTTTCTGTCTTTTACATAAATGAGTGTAATGGGGAAGGATTGAGCATTTGGGGAAGAAATATCGAATGTAAAAATAATGTTTCATTAAAAGTTTTTCATCTTCTACATGACTTTTATAATCAGGTATTTCCCACCACTTCACCACTCCAATTTTGTTTCTTTGGGCTTGTAAAGCATATGCTGCCAGACATGACTGTTCATGGAACTCTGTAGAACTGAGCATGGAGCTCTGGGATTTGTTTCTCAAACACTTCAGGATTCTCTCAAACAAACAGATTTGGGAGCACAGGATTCTCCAGTTCTCTGACTATAGAAACACATAAAACAAAAAGAAAAAAAAAAAGCACATTTCAAATATATTTTTCAACAAGATTGCCTCATTCTGAAGCTCAAACATTCACTGAGAACATGGATTTTAGAGACAAAAGTCTTGTCGGAATCCAAGTACTGTGGGAAAATTTATATATCTCTGCCTCACTTTCCTAAAGTATAAAGTGGGGGTGAGAAGAAAAGCTATCCTGGGGTCAGAGATGATTTTCACTGAGGTTAGTGGGTTTCAGCCCTATTCTACCACTCAAGATCTGTGTGACCTGGAACATGTCTCAGCCTCTCTGAGTTTTGCATGCCTCGTCAGTCAGAGTGGGATGACAATAACAAACCTTCCCCTCGCACCTCAGTGGGAGTACCAACTGAGATGTGTATAACAGCTCTAAAGGACTGTGCAAATGTCAGCTATTATTTTTTTTTTTTTACAAAAGTTCTATTTCATTCTGCCACATTTGTTCCATCCACTCCCTCTATTACCATAGAGAACCAAAAATAAGATTGTGCTGTTTGAACTTTTAGGGAATCAAGGAGGCCCAGAACCTTCATCTCCTCTCATTACTGTCAAAACAAAGCAGTGACTTTGGCAGCATTTCAACCCCATGATGTGTGTTGAGCCCCAGGAACCTGGCAAGGTACAGCTGTCCAGTCACACCCCTGAGGTGACTGCTGAACTTTGTGGATTGTAAATAGAAACTCACCCAGTTCTGCCAGAGAAGCCATGCCACCATAGTAGGCATTGATGTAACCCCACACAACACTTGAGATTTTCTAAATGTCACATTTCTACAGCTCTCTAAAACAAATATAAACTGCTCTGTACACTCACCCCTGGGTGCTGGCAGGAATTCAGCCTTGGTCATAATGCTGCTGCTGCTGCTGCTAAGTCGCTTCAGTCATATCCGACTCTGTGCGACCCCATAGACAGCAGCCCACCAGGCTCCCCTGTCCCTGGGGTTCTCCAGGCAAGAACGCTGGAGTCGGTTGTCATTTCTCTCTCCAATGCATGAAAGTGAAAAGTGAAAGTGAAGTCGCTCAGTCGTGTCCAACTCTTTGCAACCCCATGGACTGCAGCTTACCAGGCTCCTCCGCCCATGGCATTTTCCAGGCAAGAGTACTGGAGTAGGGTGCCATCACCTTCTCCATTGGTCATAATAGCCATGCCCTATTTTGGGGGATCATACAAGATTCTCCAACTAGCAGGGCACCCAATGCAAAGGTCGTAGCCTCAGTCTGAGGAGGCTTCTGCTCCCTGAAGCTTCAGTCAAGCCCTCCAGCTTTGTGCTGGATTTCTTTTCTGTGTAGACTCAGGGGGACTCCTGGCCTGGGTGTTGTGGAACATAAGACCATAGACTCAGTATTGTAAACAAACTGTCTTTTTCTGAAAGTGACTATGCAAGATCACACATCAACACAACAGAGGCTGGGCAACCACCACACCCAGTTCCTTATCAGAGCAAAAACTACAGACTTTCTCTCCCATCCTGGTATCAAGTTAATATTTGCTGAAGAACTGCTTTGTGGTGGGCAGTTGGAGCACTTGGCTGCTCAGGCAAGGAGAAGGCGACATGTACTCAGAGGACAGGGGGGAGGAGGGGTCAGAGAAGGAGGGGAAGTTTCTTCTGGCACACATCAGCTACCTATATGCTATGCTATGCTAAGTCACTTCAGTTGTGTCCGACTCTGTGTGACCCCATAGACGGCAGTCCACCAGGCTCCCCCATCTCTGGGATTCTCCAGGCAAGAACACTGGAGTGGGTTGCCATTTCCTTCTCCAGTGCATGAAAGTGAAAGGGAAGTCGCTCAGTCGTGTCTGACGCTTAGCATGGACTGCAGCCTACCAGGCTCCTCCATCCATGGTATTTTCCAGGCAAGAGTACTGGAGTGGGGTGCCATTGCCTTCTCCAGCTACCTATAAAAGAGCTAATTGTCAGGAGTGCTTATAGCATGCATTTGAAAGAGGACATAATGTCTGTCTAGTAAGATGTTTGAGCTCCACCATTTATTTTATTGAGGCTAACATTATCACTATCAGTTAATGTAACATAAGGTTTTGCATATTGACGGAGTTAGGCAAATAAAAATCCTCTAATTGCTAATTCCTGACAATAGACTTCATAATGTTTCCTCAGATTCAAGAGAGTATAATTAAGTTGTTCCAAAACAGAAATTTAAGTTATGTCTGGCTCCCTGTTTCCCTGACTTGCTTTCCCACCAGCCATCTTCCCCAAGCAACTAGAGAACAGACTGTTATTCTCCTACATAAAACCTGCCTGTGGCCTGCCATAGAATTAGAATAAAATCCAAATCCTTTCCATAAGGGGGGTGTCTACTAACTGGCTGAGTCTATCTTCTTTTGTTCTCTTCTCCCCAGCCCTATTCACTTTGTTCAGACACTTCAGCCCCTCTGCTGTTCCTGTGCCACCCAGGCATATGCTGCCTTAGGGCCTTTGGACTCCTTAGGGCCTTTGGACTTGCTGTTCTCTCTGCCTAGAATATTCTTCCCCCAGGTTTCTGTGTGGCTTCTCCTTCCCTTTGGTCAGGTGTTCAATCGAATGTCACCTTCCCGGTGAATACTTTTCTCACTACCCTTTCTAAAATGTCAGCTCCCCCCAACACATATACATACACACACATACACACACACATGCACACACTTCCTAACCCCCCTCCACTGTTTATTTTTCCATTTGTTTACTATTTATCCTCAGTATCTAGGCTATAGAAGGTGCTTAATGAACATTTATTAAATGAATGAATGACTTCATGTGACTGCCTCATCATTCAGGTCCTAATTAAATTTTACTTCCTCTAAGAGGTCTCACCAGCCACGCCCAGTTTAAAATACCCAGCATAGCTGTATACATTATTTTATACTCTTTCTAGCACTTAGTATCTGGATTATCTTGTTTGTTTGCTTACAGATTTATAGTCTGTATCCTAAACCTAGAATGGGAGCTTCCTGGGGGCAGAGGTCCTGCCTATCTTGTTTACATCCATTGCCTTGGCATCCAGAATAGTTCTGGGCATGTTAAAATGTTCAATAAATAAAAGATGAATGAATGCATGGCTAAAGGGAAAAGACCTGAGCAGCTGAACAAATTGACCTTCTGAAAGCAATTGCTGCATATAAATGAATACATTTTTAGGGGAACTAAATTGCCCAGTTATATTCATAGCAAATTTACATATTAGGAAATTGAAGGTTCCCTCTCCATGGGCTCCATTCTCTGTAAAAGTAAATCACAGTAACTGAAGTAGACATGCTCTTCTGGTTTAAACAAAACTTTTAAAACTCTCATGGATCTAATACTCTAGCAAAGAAGACTGACAGTAAGCTAATGATCATATGTGTGATGAATATTTACATATGGGGCTTATAAATATATAACATAGACTTCAGTTGGGTTGGGAGGAAGGTATGGTTGTGGAAAACTTCCCTTTGAAAGAGATATTTTAAATACGTGGACTAAGACTTGAAGTGGCTGGTAGATGGGGACCATGGAAGAAGGTTGGGGAAAGACTGTTGCCAGCATGGTGGGCAGCATGCAAATCACATGATAAGAAGTGCCATCATATCGTAAAAGCAGAGAGGCTTAAAGTTCTTAATAGGCCTTCCTGTGCACCTAATGACAGGCAATCAATGATCTATTGTGGGCTCTCTAACAGCAGAGACACTGCCTTATCAAACCAAAGACCCACAGGTCACGGGAGAATTGAAGTACAGCAGCTTCTGTTTATTGATCTGACACAACACTATGTGATAAGCCCCACACATCTGCAACCTGGAAATAATCTTCGTTAAAACCTCAGACATACAGATGACACCACCCCATGGCAGACAGTGAAGAGGAACTGAAAAGCCTCTTGATGAAAGTGAAAGTGGAGAGTGAAAAAGTTGGCTTAAAGCTCAACGTTCAGAAAATGAAGATCATGGCATCCGGTCCCATCACTTCATGGCAAATAGATGGGGAAACAGTGGAAACAGTGTCAGACTTTATCCTTTTGGGCTCCAAAATCACTGCAGATGGTGACCACAGCCATGAAGTTAAAAGACGCTTACTCCTTGGAAGGAAAGTTATGACCAACCTAGACAGCATATTGAAAAGCAGAGACATTACTTTTCCAACAAAGGTCCATCTAGTCAAGGCTATGGTTTTTCCAGTGATCATGTATGGATGTGAGAGTTGGACTGTGAAGAAAGCTGAGCGCCAAAGAATTGATGCTTTTGAACTGTGGTGTTGGAGAAGATTCTTGAGAGTCCCTTGGACTGCAAGGAGATCCAATCAGTCCATTCTGAAGGAGATCAGCCCTGGGATTTCTTTGGAAGGAATGATGCTAAAGCTGAAACTCCAGTACTTTGGCCACCTCATGCGAAGAGTTGACTCATTGGAAAAGACTCTGATGCTGGGAGGGATTGGGGGCAGGAGGAGAAGGGAACAACAGAGGATGAGATGACTGGATGGCATCACCAACTCGATGGACATGAGTCTGAGTGAACTCTGGGAGTTGGTGATGGTCAGGGAGGCCTGGCGTGCTGCGATTCATGGGGTGGCAAAGAGTCAGACACGACTGAGTGACTGAACTGAACTGAACTGGATAGATACTAATACAGGCCTCAGTTGGTATTACCTATCTTGTTATACAAGTTCTCAGTCAATCCTCAAGGACACTGTGAGCCAATCATGATGACTGTGCCTATTTTACACACAAAGAAACCAAGTTTCAGAAAACTGAAGGACTCTCTTAAGATCATTCAACAAGGGGATGCAAGTACGTGATGAAAAATCAGACTTGGCTTATCCCAAAGCCCTTATCCTAATCCAGGCAACAAGTTTCCAGAAAATTAACCTAACAGATGGTCTTTTTCTTTCTCTGAGGCTTAGGAAACAATTTCCAAGGCCAAAGAACTAATCTCTTTGTTAAGCCTCTGATTATCCTGTCCACACTGTCATTTTATACTGAAAAATGGGGCCTGGAACGATGCCATTAGCAGAAAAAGGTCTATTTTACAGTTTCAGGCTGGAATTGCCCAAAATCAAAGTTCCCCAGCCCACTACAGCATATGGTCCTATGAAGCCCAGGGCCAAAAACAAGCCTGTATCACTTATTATTCAGACCCCTCACATCCAGGGGAACTGTACACTCACAGACACAGCAGTGGGAGACAGTGTCACTTCCTTGATAGATAACCTTGGGCAAGTGACTTAATTTAAACTACTTTTCTCATGCGCTCAACCAGGCTAATAGTGGTATTACTTTATAACAATAATGGCAAACGATTATATAAGACTTAACACAGACCAATCTAAGCATCTGACGTGTATTAAGTCATTTAATCCTTTCCATAGCCCCATGGGAGAGGCTGAGGAAGACCTGTTATTCTCCTCTTCTTATGGAAGAGTAAATGAGGCACAGTTTGAGTAACTTGCCCAGCTTCACACAATAGAACTGAGACTTGAACCCAAGCCATCAGTGAATGTCTCACTGCTGCTGCTGCTGCTGCTGATTCGCTTTAGTCGTGTCCGACTCTGTGTGACCCCATAGACAGTAGGCCACCGGGCTGGGATTCTCCAGGCAAGAACACTGGCTTGCCATTTCCTTCTCCAATGCATGAAAGTGAGAAGTGAAAGTGAAGTCACTCAGTTGTGTCCGACTCTTAGCGACCCCATGGACTGCAGCCCACCAGGTTCCTCCATCTATGGGATTTTCCAGGCAAGAGTACTGGAGTGGGGTGCCATTGCCTTCTCTGGAATGTCTCACTACCAGTCCATAAAACGTCTTCATGTTTTAAGGATTACATGAGATGATGCACATAAAACATTTTTGGCACAGAACCTGGTACACAGTAAGGGCTTAGTTAATGCTATCTCATTATTTTTATTGTAATCACCAACATCATTTAAAAACTAAAGCAGAAGATAGCATTTAAAACTGAGCCATAGCAGCACAACTCCAGAGAGCAGCCATTTGACATTTTCAGAATTGTCTTATAAAAAGAGAAGCCCTATTTTCAAGGCAGGAGCTTAAAACCCATCTCAGAGGGATGGCGCTTTTTTAAGCATCCCATTTACGCAAGCAGTTCAATAAATGCCAAGGGAGCTGAATAGCACTGCAGACCAACCACTGCAGGAATTCCCCTTTAACAGCCCCCAGATCCATTTGGAACATAGTCAGCAGGGGACTGGCAGTGTACTCATCCTTGCCACCTCTGCCCCACTATGTGACAAACTTGAGAAGTTGCCACATCCTTTCAGAAAGAAGAAGAAAATAAAAACTAATTAGAAAAGGCTTACATTGCAATGAGAAGCCACTTTACAGCTAAACTCAATCAGAAGCAGTAAGAAGGACTGTGAAGCTGTGAGTGGAGTTTTGATCCTCTTCCCACAGCGGGCTCTTCCTCAAACACTAATGACACCATGTCAGAGCGGCCTTCTCTACAATCCCATTTAAAGCAGGTGTCCCCGCTCACCCTATTTTTCAGCATCATGCAGTGCAATCCCTAATTATCTCATGTAACTTGTTTGTTTCTTATCACACACATCTCTGTTAAAAAAAAAAAAATCCCCAGCACCTACTAGATGGTCAATAAGTATTTGTTGGATAAAAGAGATATAAAATCCAGTCTCTATTCACATCTCATTTCTGAAAAACACTGAAAGTGAAAGTGAAAGTCGCTCAGTCGTGCCTGACTCTTTGCGACCTCACAGTCTATACAGTCCATGGGATTCTCCAGACAAGGATACTGGAGTGGGTAGCCTTTCGCTTCTCCAGGGGATCTTCCTAACCCAGGGATCGAACCCAGGTCTCCCACATTGCAGATGGATTCTTTACCAGCTGAGCCATGAGGGAAGCCCAAGAACACTGGAGTGGGTAGCCTATCCCTTCTCCGGGGATCTTCCTGACCCAAGAATCAAACTGGGGTCTCCTGCATTGTAGGTGGATTCTTTACCAACTGAGCTATCAGGAAGCATTGGAAAAACATTGAAGGGTGGCTAAATGTACAATTCACAGCAATCACTACCAAAATTCTCTTTTCTCTCCTACACTCTAGCATAGTGCTATCTAACAGAAATATACTAGTAATAGCCACCTATGAAATTTTAAATTTTCTAGCAGCCACATTTTAAAACATAAAAGGAATCAAGCAAAAAGCTTTAATAATCTAATCCAAATATTATCAACACATAACCAATATTTAAAAGTTATTAATGAGATCTTCTAGTCTTTTGTTGTTGTTACTGTCTTCAAAATACAATGTATATGTGATCTTCATGGGACCTCTCAACTTGAACTAGCCACATTTCATGTGTTGAATGTGACCAGTGGCTGCCATATTGGACAGTCCAACTCTAGCACCTTAAAACACTCAAGAGCCTCTCTCTCCCTCTCTACTATCTCAGGAAAGCACTCTCCCTTTCTGCATATGCTGATCCTTCTGCCTGAAATTTTCACTCCTTCCCCAGTAGGTACTTTCTCATTCAGATCACCAAGCTTTATCATTTATTGCCTGTTGTTTAATAGCTGTCATTCAACATTAGAACATGATTCTTGTGAGGCAAGGACTTTATTGTATCCCCAGAGCCTAGCACAGTGCCTGGTACATCCTAGGCCCCCAATGAGTATTTATGAATGGATGAAATCAGGAATGAATGAATGAACAAATGACCTCATTAGATCCCATGCCTGCTTTCCTTTGCACCATGGTATCCTAGAGGACATAGACCCACCCTACTCTAGCACTCCTGTAGACACTGTGAACCATACTTTTGTTCAGGGTCTTAATTATTTGGGGCCATGAACCCATGAACACTTGTGACACTCCTGGGTCTTTTCTCAAAACAAAATTTTTGATTCATGTTGATGTATGTGGTAATAACCAATGCAATATTGTAAAGCAATTATCCTCCAATAAATAAATAATAAAAAATGAAGTTTTTAAATACATAAAATAAAACCCACAGAATTACAAAGAAAATTGATTATATACGATTAAAGTTGGGTATTTTTTTCTTAAAATTGTGTATGGTAATATAGCACTTTTTATTAATGTACTAAATAACAAGATATAACAGCAAGTCTAATAACTTTCCTGAGTTTGAAGTAGCTGTAAGCATACATACTATTGAGAGATTTTTCAAGTCTATGTTCGATACAGGATACAGGATGCTTGGGGCTGGTGCACAGGGATGATCCAGAGAGATGATATGGGGTGGGATGTGGGAAGGGGGTTCAGGATTGGGAACTCATGTACACCCATGGCTGATTCATGTCAGTGTATGGCAAAACCAATACAGTATTGTAAAGCAAAATAAAGTAAAAATAAAAACTAAAAAAAAAAAAAAGAAATGTTTGAATGTGAAAGTGAAACTATTTATAATTCTTGTGGGTAACAATGTGTAATATTATTCTATTTCTAACTGAAGGAAATGCATTCCAGTTAGGGAAAATAGATGAATTTTCTTTCCCACCCAATTTTGAATTCTACTCACTTCTTTGTGAGATTTCCCTGGTGGTCCAGTGGTTAAGACTCCACACTCCCAATGCAGGGGGCAGGGGTTTGATCCCCGATCAGGGAACTAAGATCCCACATTCCATGCAGTGTGGCCAAAAACAAATATTCAATTTTTGGCATCCTTGAACTCCAAGATCCTCCAATTTAGTGTGAGAATTCAGCTCTTCAACTTGGTCCTTCTTTTCCTTAGAGGGAAGGATTTGAGGAGATAATTATAAAATGTCTCAATGTTCCTTTTCCACTGAAGTCTAGGGGTTGGGGGTAGAGGATGAGGGGTGAGATGAAGGCAAATGCATTAAACATATATTCTGTCCAAGTATCATACACACTAGTCAGGAGCATGAACATTAGATTCTCACTGGCTGCCTCTCTCACTACCTAACTTTGCAACCAACGGCAAATATCAGCCTCTTTGAATTTTAGCTGCTTCATCCATAAGGTTAAGTAAGATTTTCTACTCACAGGATGGACAGCAAGGTGAAACATGACAATAAACTTACCAAAAGCCAGGCACCACATGTGAACTCAGTGGGCATGTCCTGCAGTGCTGTTTCCATTGGCCCATGTCTGTCTTATCCCCTTCCTCTAATAAAAGTTCCAGTGTCCAGCAGGCGCTCCATACTCAGTTTCTGAGTTGGTCTAATTGGCACCACTGGCCACCTTTACTCTGTACTCAGGTCAGCCTCCTTTATTGGCTCTTATCAGGCTGTGTGCTCTGATGGAAAAGGATTGGAATTATCTAGGCTTGACCTGGCATCCTCAAGGTCTGTGGATAGGTGAGCCTGATCAAGTTACATTATTCTTCAGGGCTGCATGTTAACATGATAAGTAGTGGGTCTCTCTCTCAGAGACAAAATAAGGATTAAGTGAATGCAGTTTCGTTTAATAAATGTTAGTTGTCTTTCCATGGATTTTTTTAATGGAAATTAATTACTATGAGGGGCATTCAGGCAGAGCATAAATTGTTGAAAAGGGAAGTAGAATGAAAAAACAGGCTTTGCCACCAAAAGTTCATTTCATGTTCATCAATTCTATTTTTCTGACTTTCAGGTTTCCTAAACAAGCATCCAACTAAACACTTATATTAGGAAAAATTGAGAGTTCCCAATAAGAAAATAATAAGCCCTGTGAACCTACCCCAACTATCATAATTGGTCCCCAACAGGAGGGTCAGATTCTGCTGCTGGCAATAGAACAGTGGAAGAGTAACTTTGCTTTATGGGAGAAATAGGGAATTCAGATTGCTCTTAGATGTGGCCAGGAACACCCATGAGCAATGGAACTCCCTCTGAACTGTCCTGTAACCCAGGGATTTTTAAATGATGTCCATGCAGAAGACAGTTCAGGACAGTTCAGTTCAGTTCAGTTCAGTCGCTCAGTCCTGTCCGACTCTTTGCGACTCCATGAATTGCAGCACGACAGGCCTCCCTGTCCATCACCAACTCCCAGAGTTCACTCAGACTTGCATCCATCGAGTCAGTGATGCCATCCAGCCGTGTCATCCTCTGTCGTCCCCTTCTCCTCCTGCCCCCAGTCCCTCCCAGCACCAGAGTCTTTTCCAATGAGTCAACTCTTCGCATGAGGTGGCCAAAGTACTGGAGCTTCAGCTTTAGCATCATTCCCTTCAAAGAAATCCCAGGACTGATCTCCTTCAGAATGGACTGGTTGGATCTCCTTGCAGTCCAAGGAACTCTCAAGAGTCTTGTCCAACACCACAGTTCAAACACATCAATTCTTCAGCGCTCAGCTTTCTTCACAGTCCAACTCTCACATTCATACATGACCACTGGAAAAACCATAGCCGTGACTAGACAGACCTTTGTTGGCAAAGTAATATCTCTGCTTTTCAATATGCTATCTAGGTTGGTCATAACTTTTCTTCCAAGGAGTAAGCGTCTTTTAGTTTCATGGCTGCAGTCACCATCTGCAGTGATTTTGGAGCCCCCAAAAAATAGTCTGACACTGTTTCCACTGTTTCCCCATCTATTTGCCATGAAGTGATGGGACCAGATGCTATGATCTTCGTTTTCTGAATGTTGAGCTTTAAGCCAACTTTTTCACTCTCTTCTTTTACTTTCATCAAGAGGCTTTTTAGCTCCTCTTCACTTTCTGCCATAAGGGTGGTGTCATCTGCATATCTGAGGTTATTGATATTTCTCCCGGCAATCTTGATTCCAGCTTGTGCTTCTTCCACCCCAGCGTCTCTCATGATGTACTCTGCATATAAGTTAAATAAGCAGGGTGACAATATAAAGCCTTGACGTACTCCTTTTCCTATTTGGAACCAGTCTGTTGTTCCATGTCCAGTTCTAACTGTTGCTTCCTGACCTGCACATAGGTTTCTCAAGAGGCAGGTCAGGTGGTCTGGTATTCCCATCTCTTTCAGAATTTTCCACAGTTTATTGTGATCCACACAGTCAAAGGCTTTGGCATAGTCAATAAAGCAGAAATAAATGTTTTTCTGGAACTCTCTTGGTTTTTCAATGATCTAGCAGATGTTGGCAATTTGGTCTCTGGTTCCTCTGCCTTTTCTAAAACCAGCTTGAACATCTGGAAGTTCACAGTTCACGTATTGCTGAAACTTGGCTTGGAGAATTTTGAGCATTACTTTACTAGCATGTGAGATGAGTGCAACTGTGTGGTAGTTTGAGCATTCTTTGGCATTGCCTTTCTTTGGGACTGAAATGAAAACTGACCTTTTCCAGTCCTGTGGCCACTGCTGAGTTTTCCAAATTTGCTGGCATATTGAGCGCAGCACTTTGACAGCATCATCTTTCAGGATTTAAAATAGCTCAATTGGAATTCCATCAGCTCCACTAGCTTTGTTCGTAGTGATGCTTTCTAAGGCCCACTTGACTTCACATTCCAGGATGTCTGGCTCTAGGTGAGTGATCACACCATTGTGAGTATCTTGGTCATGAAGATCTTTTTTGTATAGTTCTTCTGTGTATTCAGCAGCACTGAACAAGCTGAAATTCCTGCAGCAATCAGGTCTCTCATTTTGATTTCCTGCTTCCCTTTCTTGTACCTTGATTTCTCTCACCTCTATTTTTGGACACCATACTCCTCTTCAACTCTTGTGGTTAATACTATACAGTAATACTTGTTGCTTACTGAATATCTACTGTAGGCCAGAAGACAGGAGAGTATAAATAGAGACTGGTTCTCAGAGGCCAATTTCAGTACTGTGTGTATTCCCCAATTTTAACCACCATCTCCCCACCTCCCCCTAAACCCAAAGTGCTGGGAGAAACAATTCATTCTTCAGACAGGAGTGGCCTTGGAGTCAGATAGGCCTGGATATCTGCTCAGTCACTTACCACCTGGATAGACTTCAACAAAATAATTTGTTTCGAAGCCTCAATCTTCTTCAACCATAAAATAGAGAACATATCACCACTGCAAGTACTGGAGATTCTATAGAGAAAGCACCTGGCCTACAGTAGATATTCAATAAACAGCAAGTATTACTGTGTAGTATGAACCACAAGAGTTGAAGAGGAGTACGGTGTCCAAAAATAGAGGAGGTGAGAGAAATCAAGGTACAAGAACAGGAAGCAGGAAATCAAAATGAGAGACCTGATTGCTGCAGGAATTTCAGCTTGCTCAGTGCTGCTGTGAGGTAAATGATAATGTAGGGATGATTAGAGGGTAATTTTAAGTACTACAAAAACGAGTTATTCATGAACATAGCACAGAGCACAAGATGAAAAGTGACATGTACAGGAGGCCAATTATAGATCTCATTTCTAGTGTCTTATCACAAGTCACACTGCACGATCGGCCAGTCCCAGCCCTTCCTGTGAACATCACTGTTCACCAAAAGACTTGGAAGGGAAAATCCCTCCATTGCATAAAGTGATGACAACAATTGAAATATCAGAAAAAAAGGAACTGTCACTATTTCTTTGATGACCAGGTTACTTTTAGCTTTTCAATTTCCCTTCCCTGACTTTTGGAACCTTTGTAACCAGTGACAATCTAAAGCACTAAGAATATGTGAAATTTATTAATTGTTCATTATTTAACTCCATTTCCAAGTTCCCTTTTCCCTTGGAGTTGCACATAGGAAAGCATCAGTGCCAATGGTAAAAAGGAGGCTTGATTTTGCTTTCACACTCTAACCAGAGTCCCGGGAAGCTCTGTTCTCAATGAATAATGTCTCTTCTTTCTTTGTCTACTCCCTGTATCTTCTCTCTCCTTCCAGTCATGTCACCTCCTCTCCTCTCAGACAGTTATGTCACCTATCAGGATTCTGTGGAAACGCATCAGGCCTAGGACCCACAGGCACACAAAAAATGTGGAGGTGACATCAGCTTTTGCCATGTGCAGGGCATTAACCTAGATGTTGAGGAAAAAGATACTCATGGCCATTAGGTACTTGCAATCTACTTATTCTACAAAACTAGGTAAAAGTCATTCCTTAACAGAATACAAGGTTCCCACAGTCCACCTCCAGTCCTCACCCTCAGCCCCACCTTTCACTGCTTCTGCTACCACAATGCAGACTAGAGCCCAGAACTAACTCCAGGTCCTAGTACTTTACATGGAGCTGTGATACGTCTGAAAACCTAAGAGAAAGCTAAGTTTAAATCCAACACTGCCACTTACAAACTATGTGACTTAGGCAAATTTCTTAACTTCTCCGGACCTCAGTTGCCCTATTTACAAAATGTGGATGATAATACTTTTTTTCATAGGATCGCATGAAGATTAAACAAGATGACACATGACAAGTGCTTGATGCGTGAATGACAGAAAGCTCCCTCTAGATGCCCATCTCTTCCCACTATGTTGGATGTGGGTAGAAACAAAGGAGGAAGAAGGAAGTTCCCTGTTAAAACACTGTTTTCTTCCATATCAATATACCAATAAGAGATTCTGTTGTTTCAACAATCTTATTATAAAAGCAAGTCACCTCTGTGTATGTTAAGCTTCTCAATTTCCACCTTTGTATAATCTATTTAAATTAGGACACTACCTTTCAGAGTTTGAAATTTTAGTGTTATGATTTCAATGTAGAAGGAACAAGGTTATTTTAAAAGCCTTTTCCCTGGTGGCTCAGAGGTTAAAGCGTCTGCCTGCAATGTGGGAGACCTGGGTTTGATCCCTGGGTTGGGAAGATCCCCTGGAGAAGGAAAGGGCAACCCACTCCAGTATTCTTGCCTGGAGGATCCCATGGATGGAGGAGCCTGGTGGGCTACAGTCCACAGGCTACCAAAAGTCGGACACGACTGAGCGACTTCACTCTTAGGAATGAAACTGATGGCAAGCAAAACTTTGGACATTCATAACACAGCAACTGGATGGAAGAACAGGGTTGGGATGGGGGAAAGGAAAACCAGAAAATAAAAGAGAATAGGAAAAGGATCCTGAGAGGGAAACAGAAGGCCATTACATACACACTTGTCCCACTTTGTCATTGTGCCTTCGACTCTGGTGGCAGCTGGACTGTCACTGACAATCACCCAAACTTCTGCCTTTGGCATACTGACAGTGGATTGAGACATCAGGATGCATTTGTCAGGCTGCCTTGTCAGCTTGCCCAAGTTCAGGCAGACTTCTTAGCAGAGGCTCTTGCTGCTCCAGTCCAGCACAGGTAGCTCCCATACAAAACCCTTCCCTCTCTCCTACTGAGATGACAAAGAAAGGATGGAAAAGGAAATGAGGGAAAGGATGGAGAAAGATGAGCATACATAAAAGTAAGTCAGAATCTTACTGCTTCCCTACTGCTCCTGCATAAGTAGTACGATAATTCCAAGCCAAAGGACTATAAGAATTTATCCCCCACCATTGCTCACCAAAAATGAAGATCATACCACCCAGTCCCAGTACTTCATGACAAATAGATGGGGAATCAATGGAAACAGTGACAGATTTTATTTTCCTGGGCTCTAAAATCACTGCAGATGGTGACTGCAGCCATGAAATTAAAAGGGCTTCCTCCTTGGAAGAAAAGCTATGACAAACCTAGACAGCATATTAAAAAGCAGAGACATTACTTTGCCAACAAGGTCTGTATAGTCAAACCTACGGTTTTTCCAGTAGTCATGCAAGGATGTGAGAGTTGGTCCATTGATGCTTTTGAACTGTGGTGCTAGAGAAGATGCTTGAGAGTCTCTTGGGTTACAAGGAGGTCAAATCAGTCAGTCCTAAAGGAAATCAGTCCTGAATATTCATTGGAAGGACTGAGGCTGAAGCTGAAGCTCCAGTACTTTGGCTACCTGATGTAAAGAACTGACTCATTGGAAAATACCCTGATGCTGGAAAGATTGAAGGCAGGAGGAGAAGGGGATGACAGAGGATGAGATGGTTGGATGGCATCACCAACTTGATGGACATGAGTTTGAGCAAGCTTCGGGAGTTGGCCATGGACAGTGTACTGCAGTCCATAGGGTCACAAAGAGTCGAACATGACTGAGCAACTGAACTAACTATTGCTCATATTCTCCTTAACATCTTGCCTGTATATGCCATTTCAGATGTTTTCAAAACATTTAATTTTCATAATATATATGTAAATAGATTGTAAGCAGAGCAGGTAGGACTATCCCTACCTTGTGTTTAAAAACACAAGGAGACTATGGTCTAAAAATGTTGGTCCTTTCTCAGATTCCAACCACTCATTAGGAAATAGGCTGCTTTAGGACCAAAATCTCTTGACTCTGTATTCCAAGAAATCAGTCAGTTCTCAAGTTTTACACTAGGCTTTTAAATCACTATCACACCAGAGTGGGAGGTTTCCACTGTGTGAGGCTGTAGGCAAGAATGGGAAGCTGCAAGTTTCAAACTATGCCTTCTAGGGACTTCCCTGATGGTGCAGTGGATAAGAACCCGCCAGCCAATGCAGGGGACACAGGTTTGATCCCTAGTCCAGGAAGACTCCACATGCCATGGAACAACAAAGCCCAGATGCCAAAATTACTGAGCCAAGCTCTAGAGCCCATGAGCTGCAACCACCAAGCCCATATGCTGCAACTACTGAAGCTCATGTGCTCTAGGGCCCACCAACAGAAGCCATCGCAATAAGACGGCTCTGTCGCAGGCACCACCCACTCCCACTGCTGAGTAAACAAGTGCCCCTTGGCAACTCTCAGTCCTAGAACCAGGCCCACATGAGTCAAGCATAGAGAAGAGACCCTGGAAGTGAGCTCAGGACCTCTAGGGGCAGGGAATTTGGGGTCTCTAAAAAAGGGGCACACTCCACACAGGCACAGGCATTTATCCCTGCAGGGGAAAATGTTGCAAGAGGGCCAGAGTGGGGCCTAAAGTGTAGGCCCAGGACAGCAACCCTATAGCTCAGGTCTAAGGGGAGTTTTGCCCATGAATATTTGTTCTTTTCCACCTCCAAGTACCAACTGCTAGCTGACAAAGTCTATTCATTAAGACTTCTTCACCTGTAATGCTTATAAAGAATGTACATGTCCTATTTTAATGATTCTCAACCTGTTTTCATAGAAATTCTTTCATTATCTTGAAAAGAAAGACAAGAATTCTCAAAAATCATTTTACCATGATTAATATTAATCTTAAAAGATAGAACACTTATCCACAATTACAGAAAAGTAGAAATGACCCAAATGTCTACCAATGGATGAATATGTAAACAAAATGTGGTTTATGAATATGGTAGAGTATTATTTAGCCATAAAATGAAATTCTGATATATGCTATAACGTGGACGAAGCTTGGGGACATTATGCTAAGTGAAATGAGACAGACAAAAAAGGACAAATATTGTATAATTCTGTTTATGTGAGTTACCTACAATCAGCAAATTCGTAAATACAGAAAGTAGAATAGTGGTTACCATGGGTTAGGAGGAGGGGGAATGGAAAGTTGTTGTTTAATGGGCAGAAGGTTTCTGCCTGGGATGATGAGAAAGTTCTAGAAAAAGATAGTGATGAAGGTTGTATAACAGTGATTACGTACTTAATGCTAATGAACTGTGCAATTTAAAATGCTTCAAATAGTAAATATTATGTTATTTATATTTTGCCACAACTTTTTAAAAAGATAAAATGCTACTGTACATCCTCAAGGTTTTCTGGAGAGGAATGTTAAAGAAGAAAGACGAGAGAGCCCAAAATCAAATTTCCAAAAATATCGCCACCTCCAAAAAGACTACGAATAGTTCTCTAAGGGAAACTGTATATTTCAGCATCATCCAAGTATCACAATTATTATTTTTCTTCTTCATTTGTACCTTGTCCCTTATCATAGGAGCCTGCAATTTAAATAAATTGATTCTTCCTCCTTCGCTGTTCTGTACCACAATAACTGAAGATATACACCAAATTAAAAACCACCCCAAGGCTAATGCTAAACTCAACATTGCTGCTAAATCAGTGCTAGACTACAGAGTTAAAACTCTTCACAAACACCTACCAAGAATTATTCATGGGGAGGAGGTTCTTTCTAATTTTCAGTTTTCATGGATTTTTAAATTAAATGAACCCTCTACACCCACACTCATGCCTAATAGATACAGAAATTTGTACTGGCATTCAGAAAATGATGACACACTACAGATGTGATTGCTGAAGCAATTATTCCTTTGTTACTTTAAAAATTGTCACACACCATTTTTAGCCAGGCCTTCACTGTCAGAGTGGGAAACAAGGCAATGGTCTAATTCATTATATCTCAATTATCTGGGCAACTGCCTGAATTCTTATCTCCCTTTTGTCAGTGAAAATAAAACATGATTGGAGAAGTTAAACATGACAAGAATGAGCTTAGAAAACCTTCATAAAATTTCCTGATTTCTCTCCTCTGTGAACACATTCATGCCAGGCTCTCACTATCATTTCAGTTCAGTTCAGTTGCTTAATCACTCAGTCACGTCTAACTTTTTGTGACCCCATGGACTACAGCATGCCAGGCTTCCCTGTCCAGCACCAACTCCTGGAGCTTGCTCAGACTCATGTCCATTGAGTCGGTGATGCCATCTAGCCATCTCATCCTCTGTCACCCCTTTTTCCTCCTGCCTTCAATCTTTCCTGCATCAGGGTCTTTTCCAATGAATCAGTTCTTCACATCAGGTGGCCAAAGTAGTGAAGCTTCAGCTTCAGCCTCAGTCCTTCCAATAAATATTCAGGACTGATTTCCTATAGGATCGACTGGTTTAATCTTCTTGCTGTCCAAGGGACTCTCAAGAGTTTTCTTCAACACCACAGTTCAAAAGCATTAATTCTTCAGCATTTAGCTTCTTAAACTTGCTCCTCAAAGTGTAACCCAAAGACCTGCAGCATCAGCACCATCTGGGAGCTTTCTAAAAAATGCTGCCACATCGAGAGCAAAACCCTAAATCCACTGAATAAGATTTCCAGTTATACACCATTTCCTAGGATCTTCACATGTACTATAAAATTTAAGAAGCCCTACTATGTTAGTTTCTTGTCGCTGTTATAACAGATTATCACAAATTTCATTGCTGAAAATGATAGAAATTTAATTTCTCACACTTCTGGAGGCCAGGTGTCCAAAATCTGTTTCACTGGACTGAAATCAAGGTACTGGCAGGACCACTCCCCCTCCAGATGCCTGAGAGAAGAATCTGTCCCTTGCTTCTTCTAGCTTCTGGTGGCTGCTGGCTTCCTCAGCTGTAACCACTCTCTGCCTCCATCTTCACAAGATACATGTCAGATCTCTCTCTGCTCTGTCTCTTGTAAGGACAGCTGTGATATAATTAAAAATAATCTCCTCATCTCAAGACCCTTAATTTAAATTGCACCTGTGAAGACTCTTTCCAGATAAAGTAAACACTTCAGACTTTGGGGATTAGTACCTGGATATAATTCCCTGGTGGCTCCGTGGTAATCTGCTTGCCAATGCAGGAGACATGGGTTCTATCCCTGGTTCAGGAAGATCCCCTGGAGGAGGGCATGGCAACCCACTCCAGTATTCTGGCCTGGAGAATCCCCATGGACAGAGGAGTCTGGCGGGCTACAGTCCGTGGGGCCGCAAAGAGTTGGACACAACTGAGCGACTAAGCACAAGCACCAGTATTCTTGCCTGGGAGATGCCATGGACAGAGGACCTGGAGGGTTACAGTCTATGCGGTTGCAAACAGTCAGATGTGACTTAGCAGCCAAACAACAACAATAACAATCCCTTAGTGAGCCATTTTCATGCCTATCATCTACAAAGGTTTATTTGATACAACAAAATCACATATGTGATCTGTATAAATGCCATCTCCAAACATAAATGTAATACATTTAACAAAGGGTTGTCCTTTAAAAGCTATTTTCAGCAAAGAAGCATCAAAATTTCAAAGAGTGCTCCATGAGCCAAACCCAAAGACTCTGAAATTTCCTTCTATTATGAAGTCACAAACATAGCCCTTACCCACCTGGGCTCCTATCACATATTCAGATTTCTATGTTCCACCTGCAAGATCCAAGTCAGCAAACAACGGTCTGGGAGTCTGGATTTTAACACGAATCCTGGTAATTCTACTGGTAATTCTAACCATCAGACATATTTGAGAAACACTGCTTAAACCAGCAGTTCTCATCCTTCACTGCACATTACAATCATTTGGGGAAATTTTTAAAAAAATACTGAGTCCCAGGTCCACCCAGACCAATTCAATCTGATTCTCCTGAGGTGGATATTTTGCAAAGCTCCCTAGATGATTCTAATGTGCAGCCAGGCTTGAGAACCACTGATTATACCTCTCCAGAGCCAGTTAAGTGAGTTAGAGGTGATTTAACAGACCGAGGTAAGCCACCCATTAGACGAAAGGTTCTCTGGGCTACTGCCCTTTTCAGAAGATTTGCTTAAGGATCCCTCTTCACATGATGGACCATGCCTGTGAAGCACTAGGCAATTATGAAAGTGCTTTGGAAAATCAGTGCCACAGGAGTTCCCGGCCCAGCCACGAGAGCCCATGCACAAATGGCCTTCTCCAGCCGCTCATGAGCATTCTGCATCGAAGAGTAAAGCCACCCCCAATCAAGCCTCTAGCTCACCCCAAATCTTGCCCTTCTTTATGAAGGGGAATTTATTTCATTCTCCTTTCCACATCCTTCCCCAGCCTCCATCATGCCACATACACTTACTTCTAGTCTGACAATACCAAAGTAATAAAGCTAAAAAAAAATTGTTTAATTACTAATCAAAATATTCCCTAATCCAGTAAAGGTGCTGGCCCCGTCCACTCAGGGTTTAGCCAGTCAGTCCTTAGGGTTTTGTAACAGAAACATAAAATATAACCACAGTTGTAGCTAAAGAAAACAACTTACAGCACATTAAACAATTAGCTCCTGAGTAACAAGCTTGATATGATTTTATTTTGCATTTTGTGATGACACAGGAGTAATAAAGGTGCTCTGGATAGATGGGATCCTCCTCCAAAGTTAACAAGACATGGGGCTCATCTAAAAAGAAAAATTTGGCTAAAAGTTCTAGAGGTTTATTTACTCAGCAGCCTAGAGTTAGATACCATCAAAAGTTAGAAGCTGGAATAATGGTGTCTTTGCAGAGAAAGCAACACCATGAAAGATGTGCTGAGCAGTCAAGAAACTGCACTGTGAAAGTAAAAGTCCCGCTCATTTCGCCATCATAGGCAATGAACAGCTTCTTGCAATATTTTTTCTGTGATGTAGGACAACTGAGGAGTCAGAGAGCCTGATTAAGGAGACTACTGGAAAAACCCATATGCAAGATGATGGCAGTTTGTTCCAGGGCAGTTTTGGGAGAGGTGTATGGATTGGGAATTACTTTGGAAGCTTAATCAGCCAAACTTATTGATGGATCAAATGCATGAATGGAAGGAATTGAGAAATGCTCCAGTGCATTTGACTTCAGCAACTGGGTGTGTAGAAGTGGCATTTTCTGAAACAGAGAAGAGCTAAAAGGGTATGACCGAGATTCCACAGTTCAGTCTTGGGCACTGAATGGTTTTTTCACTCCTGACACCAATCATGTGGTATCTTTTCCAACACTTCTCAAGCATTCCCACATCAATTAGGTGTCCTACAATTCGGTTTAATTCTGACACAAACCACCTGGAGTTAGTATCAGACATCACAGGTTTCAGGCCTCAGTCCCACAGGACTGCTTTCATTTCAGAGGCCAATCACAAGTGTCAAGTCACCATACTCTGGCCAACCAGCTATAAATCAGGGGTTCCTAACAACCCCCCACTCAGTTCCCATAATTTTCCAGAACAGCTCCTCACAGGACTCAGGAAGCCACTCTTACATTTACAACTTATTACAAAGGGTACAAATAAGCAGCCAGACAAGCAGGTACATGGGGCAAGATTCAGAAAGGTCCCAAACCCAGGAGCCTCTGTCCTCATGGAGTTGGGATACACCATTCTCCCAGCACAAGCATGTGTTCAGCAACTCAGGAACTCCAGGAACTTTACTGAGGAGTTTTTGTGCAGGCTTTATTACATAGGTTGGGCTGATTAAATCATTGATAGCTGATGATTAACTCAACCTCTAGTCCTTCTCCCCTTGCTGGAGGTTGGGACAGAGTTGCCTCATTACAGTCAAAGACTATTTTATTACCCTTATCACTCAGCAAACTTAACAGGAGCATAGATCTTTCTGATGCCACAAGTACAGTTTCTGATACTATCACTACCATTTCACCAAGTAGGTAGTTACATAAAAACCTGGAACTCAGGTAGGCCAACTTCAAATACTGTTTCTGTCATTTATTAGCTTCTGTGGACAGGTACTTGGTCTTCTCCATCCCCAAAATACAAATAATAACCAGTTTGCAGTGTTCTATTAAAATAAGAGAAATAGCATGTAAAGTAATGATTCACTCAACACATATGTACAGTCTCTACTGTGAGATAAGAATTATGCTTAGGGCTAGAGGTAGAACATGGGACAAAACAAATAAAAATCCAGCCCTCATGAACCTACATTTCAGTGGGAAAGACAGAAAATCAACAAATTAATGAGAGAACACATGCCATGCCACTGACGGTAATAAGCGCTCTAGAAAAAATCGTAGGAAAGAAGAATAGGGAGTGCATGGTGGGTAATGCTGTCATCGTAAATAAAAGAGTCAGAAAAGGCCTCATTGAGAAGGGGCTTTACGAGCAGAGACCTGAGGAGGTGAGGAGTCAGGCAGACATTTGAGTGGGGAGTGTTACAGGCATTGAGAAAAGCAAGTCCAAAGAGCCCTTAGGTAGAAACTTGCCTAGATGGGTGCTGAGCCCAGTAAGGAGGCCAGTGTGACCAGAGGTGACCTACTGAGAAGTGACAGCACCTTTTCAGGATTCCCAAAGTATTCACTGTCAGGATGGCTGTTTGGCCTGCATCCTAAGCTACTACTTTCCAGATATATATTGTTTTAACTTCTCAACTTCACTCTAATTATTTATCTGCTAATTAATACATTGATAGCAGAGCCCAGAATACTTTTTTAATTGCTATTCCTATCCTAACCAAGTACCTCAGATAGGAAAGATCAAATGTCATCTGGAAACTGACCAAACATACATAGACACATGGACACACACACACACACACACACACACACACACACAAATTGCCAGCTCATTCTACTCCCTGAAATATTAGTCTGTTTGCCCAAGTGTCCTTATCTACACAATACAACTAAATCATTTTTAAGTTTATTTGCATTAAGAATTGCTTACTCTTAGGAATTCACTTTTAACATGGCAATTCCACCAAGACTGGCTTTCCTGAAATTGCTTCAGCAAGGATACTGCTTGCATCGGCTGCATCAAGAGTTAACCTGACCCTGGCAAGAATGAACCTGAATATCACTCACCAGAATGCCTTAGCATTCAGGGTGCTTTATTAGCAACATGTGTTTTCTCTACAGTTCATAAATACTGATTGTTCCAATGACCATAATTTGAGGAGTAAGTTTCTAAAGAACTAGAAATGCGTGTGGAGAAAGTTAGGAAGGATCATGTGTCTTCATAATTGCCCTGTTAACAAAGAATATGTATCCCAGGGAAAATAATCACTACCATTTATTGAGCATTTATGATCAGCCATGTAATAGTGCTAAGTGTTTCAATAAGCTTATTAAGTTAAATCTTTACAATATCTTGCATAGTAGGTATTAGCCCCGTATTACAGATCAAGAAATGTCATCTCAGAGAGGTTAAATCATTGGCCCAAGGTTACATAGCTAATGAGGGGTAGAAGAAAGATTTGAACTCAGACAAACCAGTAGTAAAACAGCACACCCAATGTTTATGAAACAAAGATCCAACAAGTGATTTCATTCTGAGACTTAGGGCAAAGTTTCTCTTTGCAGAAGTAGAAGGGTTGTCCCTACTGGTAGCCATGAAAAGTTAGAGCTGAATACCTGAATGGATCATGATCAATTCCCAAGACAAGAGGAAGAAACATGCTGAGTGACTGGACTCCTTTCCACAGGAGCAAATTGACAGATCAGCTGAATTTGGGTCCATGGGGCTGGAGTCTTTCCCCACGAATTAGCTGTGGGTGCTTAATGTTGATGACTGAGAGCAATTACACCACTCAGAGCAGATGGGAGCATATGGCACCAGCCAAAATGAATCAATGTGTCACAGCAGCAAGGCTCTTGAATAAGATTTAGAAAATGTTACCAAACAGTGATTATAATACTACCATGGGGTGTAGGGCCAGCAGTTACATCTTTCTGCCAATAATTTATGGCACTTTCTTTTACCTGTATCCAGTTGCCATTGTTACAGCTCCAGTCTGCTGATGGAGAAATGGAGGTACAAAGCAGTTTGACTCAATTTACAGAGTAAGTCATTGGCAGAACTTGTAGGGTTTTGAGAGAGACTAAAAAAGATTCCTTTCTCCTGACTGAGTCTTGAACCAATTTAAAAACAAAAGAAATAAAATAGCAGAGGCAAGAGATAGAGCACAAGATGCCATCTTATTACAAATAAAGCTAGCTTGGAAGACAAATGGCCAACTCCCACACAATCAACTCAGCTACAGACAACCCAAGGGGAAGGTGAGTCTGGCCAGGTAACTGCCCCTACTCACTGGCCTGGACAGAAAGAGAAAGGAGATTTCCCCTCTTCTCAACACCTTGGCGAGAGAGATTAGTTTCCAGTATAAACAAGGACCAAACAGCCAACAAGATAACGCACTTCATCCACCTGGGGAGTCAGTCCTTTTAGGGATGTCACTCTGCCCTGTGATTTTTCTCATCAGGGTCTTTAGGTCCAACCATAGTGTTCTAAGTGGGAGAGGGCCTTCTGCTGAAGGAAATAGATGTAACTGTTATTAATCATCCTGGCAAGAGGTTGACCCAGACAGGAATTTAGGATTCAAGAAAACATCTCTTCTTTCCAGGGATGAACATATTATTAGAGCAACTGTCCCGTCTCGAGGGAAGACACAAAAGGAAGCATCCATGCCACCACTTTGGCTCACTCCTCAGATTCACGTTTCCAGGCCCACTCTTTGTCAGTGTTGCCTGATCCCACACAGGCAGAGGTCCACCCTCAGCACTAGGCAAGAAGAGTAAACAAAAATCTCGCGGAGAGCTGGGCAGCGCTAAAAGCCACTGCAACAGGGAGCAGATACCATCAGTTTGGACGGTACATTCGGAAGCCTCAGGTCCACAGACCAAGCCTCATCAGCTCTGAGCATCACCCTCTCTCCTTAGTCTCTAATCTGCAGTCTGTTGCCAAGTTCTCAACTAAGATTTCTCATCTCAAATCTCCTTCTTCAGGGTACTTTCAAAGGTAAAAGCATTTTATGCTCCCAACCAAAATATCCTGCTATTCCACCCAACTGATGATGACATTCATTTTCACAGTTTACTTTAGACATTTACTTCAAACAGAAGCAGTTTAGCCTCTGGCTGCATTAAACCTTTCCACTCCAAAATACACTCTTTCATTTATCTTTACATAACCAGAAGGCCTATTCAAGTGCTGCTTTTGTTGTTAAAGGAGAAATCTGACCCCAGAAGTCAAGTCGGACTTCCATCTGCAGGAAAACAGAGAAAATGCTGGCAATTTTTAAATAGTTATTGCCCACCTCTATCCCAGACATTTGTTCTAGCCCTCAAGGTTTAAAAAACAGGGATGGTTCCATCTAGTCCCATTACAAAAGTTCTAGTCCTATCTCAGAGCGCAGACAGAGATAAACATTGTCCTTCTGACCTTAACAGAATCTTCATATTTTCAGAGCTCTTTTAACATCTTTTTCTGCCCCAATACACTTAAGGAAGATAATAAACTCTGTCAGTAACAGCACCTTACAGACCCAAGAATTCTTTTGGGGGATGGAGTGCACAGACACAGAATCTTTAAGGAGAAAGAATTCTGCAGTTTGGAAGGTAATTTATACCTCTCCACTCTAAATTCCTATCATCCCTGCAAATAAGAATAAACTGGAGGCTCTAATTTGCATGCTTTCTTTTACCACGGCCATTATTTAATTTGGCTGGATATATTTTATCGCAAACCTCACCACTCCTCAGAAGCCCTTATCTTTGGGTCACTTTAGTGTCTGCTTTCATTTTCCCTTATTCTCTGCCCAGCAACTTGTTAATACCTCAAGGTTCAGGAGGAACCCTACTGAGAAGCCTAATGCTCACCTCATTAGAACCAAAGTTTACATTCGCAGAGCAGAAATACTGCCTCCCAACACAAGGATCTGATTTCTTCCAAATTCCCTTATAGGTGTCCTAAAAAATATTGTGATTTTCTTAAGAGTTTGGAAGAGTGCTGCCCTATAAACTTAAGAGTGCTGCTGCCTTTCTGTGGTTTTTCACCCTTAATTTTCAGTGGTTTCAAGAATACTCCTCCTTTAAGCAAGATCAATACATGGAAATTACATTACATGAATGAAAAATGCATATTCGTTTTGCAAAATCACTTACCCATTTACTCAATTTATTTGAAATTTTGATTTACATACACATGAGGGGAATCATGTATAAAGTTAGATATGTATGCGTGGGTGAATGCTAAGTCGCTTCAGTCGTGTCCAGTTCTTTGTGACCCCATGGACTGTAGCCCGCCAGGCTCCTCTGTCCATGGGTTTCTCCAGGCAAGAATACTGGGGTGGGTTGCCACGCCCTCCTCCAGGGGATCTTCCCGACCCAGGGACTGAACTGCATCTCTTATGTCTCCTGCTTTGGCATGCAATTTCTTTACCACTAGCACCACTTGGGAAAACCAAAATTAAGTTATACCTACACCCATAAAGAAAATTCTTCCTCAAAAATTCTCCAGTCCTTCTCCATATATGCTTTATATCTATTTGTTATAGTCACATATATCCCAAAGATACAAAATATGAATAACTACACAAAAATATCATTGCTAGCTGTTATTTGGGGAACTTGCTGCAAGAAAACCTCAGGTTTCCACAT
Organism: Ovis canadensis; assembly: GCF_042477335.2. Lineage (NCBI taxonomy): Eukaryota > Metazoa > Chordata > Mammalia > Artiodactyla > Bovidae > Ovis > Ovis canadensis. The sequence continues at coordinate 86,801,659 of NC_091248.1, forward strand.
CACATCAAAAAAGACTGAGCTAAAATGTCTGTTTTCAGAATAAATACTTCAAAATGTGTGAATAGGTGAGTTAGGATCAGGTATCTTAGGTGCCAAAAGGCTCTGCCCTAAAATTTACTCTCTCTTAGAGAAGACAGCTATTTGAGTCAGAGGCAGGAAGATAAGAAAAGCTCTTTACATCTTCAAATTAAGTGAGTTGCCCGTTTTGCAACTGTGTTCACTTCTGACAGCCTGATAAACAAATATTTCAGGGGAAACTGTATATAAAGAAAATAAATTGCCCCTTGGAACTTTCATGCCCAGCACCCTGGAGAAATAGAGTCCCATCCTTATTCTGCACACAGTGCTTCCTGCTGTTTTGTTCTTTATTTAGTTCTCTTTAAAGTTCAGCAGCATATTTATTCTTTCTCAAATTCTCCAAAATTCCAAACCACTCCATACGTGACAGGATTTTGAATAAATCCTCAAGTTCTCAAATACAAAGTCCTGAGCCGCAGCTGAAAACAGCAGCTGGTGGCTTTGTCAGGTGCCCCCTCCTCCCCTCTGGCCCAGCTTAGTGCCCTCGGCAGGCACATCTCTCCCTCCGAGTGACCACAGCAGCCTGCAGCCTCCCAGTCTGCTCCCTTCCATCTCTTGCTTCTCTCCTCATTGCATGCATATTAGTTGCATCACCCTCCCTCACCTCCTTCCTCAGATTCATCTACTCAATTCCATTCATGCATGCTGTTTCACCAGCCATTCTTTCCATGTAATGTTCCCTCCCCTGCAGTCCCCACACCCACCCCCCTTCCCACCGCCCCCCCCCACACAAGTTCTCCTTCATCCAGACGAAGCCTCTCTGACTTTCAGCTATTGTGTCAGAAAGAGTCCTCACCTACCTCTTCCCGTCCTCAGCAAGGCCACAGGTTCCTCCTCTGTGCTCAGAACTCTGTGCTTGAACCTGTCAAAATATTTATCTATCTCGCTGTTCTGGCAATGTGTCTGTTTACCTCCATCTTGCTTCCTTGGATGTTGAGGTTGTGAGCTGTGGCCCACTCACAGGTGGGTTCTCAATACATCTGTAGCCCACTCACAGGTGGGTTCTCAATAAATGACTGCTGAATGAATGAATATTCTGGAAGAAAGAAAAGAAGAACAATAGGAAGAAAGACGGAATTAGTTTAATACAAAAGAATAGACTGCGTTTGAATCTTTAAGATTCAGAAGAAAATTGTGAATGAGACCTGAGAAACATTGTATCTCCACCAAGGGGTGTCTAAGACCTGAAGTGACCCTCCCTCAGCCACACCTCTGGTTTGACCCAAGGATGTGTGTCATACTACATGCCAATTTTCAAATTATGTGTACTATAGAATTATTATTGGGGCTTCCCTGGTGGCTCAGATGGTACAGCGTCTGTTTGAAATATGGGAGACCCAGGTTTGATTCCTGATTTGGGAAGATCCCTTGGAGAAGGAAATGGCAACCCATTCCAGTACTCTTGCCTGGAAAACTCCATGGACAGAGGAGCCTGATAGGCTATAGTCCATGGGGTTGCCAAGAGTCAGACATGGCTGAGCGACTTCACTTTCTTTCTTATAGAATTATTGAATGCAACAAAAGATAATCCAATATGAAATTACCTGGTTTATCTAAACCAAGTCTTCCTGTTAATACACATACCACACTTGTCTGGGATGGGGGTAAAAGACCACAGCAGCAGCCTTTAGGTGGGATCTGTGATTGTGCAGTATCACCCTGTAGGTAACGATATGCTCCATCGCTCACCTGTTACTGGGGATTGGACCCAATAGGAAGGCCTCACTGGAGCAACGCCAAAAACCTTTCTCAGAGGCTCAGTCTCTAGGCTCAGGTAAGGAGGAGGAAAGCATACATTCTTGTAGTGAAAACAAGTGTTAATATCACATGACTATGAAAGCTTGAGAGTCAATGTAATACACTGTATACTGACAGAATAAAAATAAAACTCTTATTTTCTTAATCGATGCAGAAAAAGCATTTGACAATATGCACCATCCCTTCTATGACTAAAAACACTTAATGAACTAATAGTAAGGAACTTAACCTGATAAATAGTATATATAAATCATAGCTAACATTGTACTTACTGATATGTCAATTTCAAGATACACTTCTATGACACAATTTCCCTATACTTGAACCCTTAACACTTATAGTTAGCACAATTTTTCTTGATGTCCTAAGGGGAAAAAATAAAATTATAAAAAATTACAGGTCAACAGGCTGATGGTCCCAAAACAAATAATATCTTTCAAATAATACTGATGCAACACATAGCCATACAGTAATATAAAAGGCGAGGAGACAGATTTCCCATTGTTCATACAAGCCCATTAGTTTCAATTCTGTAGTTGTGCCTCACATGTCAAAAGTATTCAGAAGGGAGAACTGGTCACCTAGAGGTATACTATCCTTACTTTTCAAAGAATCAAATACCTTCATTCACTATGGTGACAGGGAAGTACACCATGTACTGGTCATCCTTCTCCCCTCCCTGGTGGTGGGACATGGAGAGGTCATGGAGAACATCAAGTCGAGGCATAAATAGACCTTATCTGGGGTTCCCTGGTGGCTCGATGGTAAAGAATCTGCCTGCAATGTGGGAGACCAGGGTTCGATCCCTGGGTTGGGAAGATCCCCTGGAGAAGGGACTGGCCACCCACTCTAGTATTCTTGCCTGGAGAGTTCCATGGACAGAGGAGCCTGGCAGGCTACAGTCCATGGGGTTGCAAGTTGGGCTTTCAGTTTTTTCATCTCCCTAAAGGCCAATTTAACTGAGTGATTTGAAGAGGGAACTGATGTCAAAAAATGGAAAGTAGCTTAAGACATAATTTGATATAAAAATAATTTATATATATTATAATGTCCAGGAATTTTAAAGATTAAAAAAAAAAAAAGGTGAGCTTGTCAAAAGCAATTTCAGCTTCTGACTCCAGTCCCCATTTTCCCCAACCCCAACCAGGCTGGTAATCACTCCCTTTTACCTTGGGGTATTTTTACCTTGGAAAAGCTTAAGAAGCACTGAATCCCTATATATTTTAAGAAATATTGAATGAGAATGAGGGCTGAAACCAAAAGGAATGCTTGTGTGTATTCTAAATGTATGGAAAATACATCTAAACAGGATATACGTCTCTCCATTCTATAATCTGGTATCCTTTTTTTCTCTTGTATCACTGTAACTGCCCCAATCACTGCAAAAAAAAATAAACTCACATACATATTTCTGTTGCCCTCAAGTATTCTCAGTCAGCAAAGCTTTATTTGCACTAATGATAATGTGCATTACCCATGGACATATCCATCTATTCCCACACCTAACAATCCCTGGACTGGACGCCTCTGAGGATACAAAATGAGTGTGACGTTATCTCTACTCTGGAGAAATTCACAGGTAGGTGAAGTGAGTGAAGTGACCGACTCTGTGACCCTGTGGACTGTAGCCCACCAGGTTCCTCCGTCCATGGGATTCTCCAGGCAAAAATACTGGAGTGGGTCGCCATTTCCTTCTCCAGGGGATCTTCCTGACCCAGGGATCGAACCCAGGTCTCCTGCATTGCAGGCAGATGCTTTAACCTCTGAGCCACCAGGGAAGCTTTTTAAATGACTTTATAATGTGATAGATTCATTAAGAAAGCTCTGAAAGTGCTGTGGGCACAGAGTGGGATGAGGGATTCGCCAGTCCTCATGGGAAGGCTTTTCAGGGAAGACTTCTCAGGTGAAGCAGCATTCAGGGCTCCACACTTACAGTCTCCATGGCAGCAAGGTGAGCCTCCAGTGAGTGGAATCCAGATGTGCTCTGGAAACTCCTCTGTCCAGCTGGCTTCTTGCTTATGCTTCTCCCTCACCCCAGCCCTTAGTGTTGCCACTGCCTGAACTCCCCTCAGCAGCCCAAAGACACTTTTTTACTTTATAAATTATATTATCATTATACCATTTGTTGAATATCTATCCTACGAAAGGAGGCCCTTGAATAGATTTTATCCAAACACTTAATACCTAAGGAGATTGAGCCTCACAGAGTTTCAAACCTAGATGAGTCTATACTTTCCACTGCACCCACTGTCTCCCCTGGTCATAAAGCTGCCTTAGCATGCAGGTATTTGACAAGCTTATGTCTATGAATGAGATACCAATATCTAGCCTGGCTATTAAAAATGATTCAAGAAGGAGAGGGTCATTTTTGATGATGGAATTAAGGATTAAAAAACAAATCTTTCTGCTTTTATAAGGATCTAGAGATTGTCACACTAAGTGAAGTAAATCAGAGAAAGACAAGTATCATATGATATTGTGTATATATGAGACCTAAAAAAATGATACAAACGAACTTATTTACAAAACAGAAATAGACTCACAGGTGTATAAAACAAATTTGTGGTTACCAAAGGGGAAAGTGGGGTGGGAAGGAATAAATTACAAGTTTGGGATTAAGATGTACACACTACTATACATAAAACAGATAATCAACAAGGACCTATTGTATAGCAAAGCATATTCAATATCTTATAAGTAACCCTATAATGGAAAAGGATATAAAGAAGAAAAAATATATACAAATATAAAACTGAATCACTTTTCTGTATACCTGAAACAAAACACTGTAAATCAGCTAAATTTCAATAAATTTTTTAAATTGCCTTACCAAGTGTATAATATTTATAAAATGGAAATTGCACATTATTTATTCCTACTGAAAGAAGCAGGGCTTCCCTGTAGCTCAGTGATAAAGAATCCACATGCCACTGCAGGAAAGGCAGAAGATGCAGGTTCGATCCCTGGGTCAGGAAGATCCTCTGGAAAAAGAAATGGCAGTCCATGCCAGTATTCTTGCCTGAAAAATCCCATGGACAGAGCAGTTTGGCAGGCTACAGTCCATGGGGTTGCAAAGAGTCAGACACAGCTGAGTGACTGAAGCTGTGTGGCACTTAAGAAGATAATCAGTCAGTTCAGTTCAGTCACTCAGTCGTATCTGACTCTTTGTGACCCTATGAATCACAGCACACCAGGCCTCCCTGTCCATCACCAACTCCCAGAGCTTACTCAAACTCATATCCATCAAGTCGGTGATGCCATCCAGCCATCTCATCCTCTGTCATCCCCTTCTCCTGCCCCCAATCCCTCCCAGCATCAGAGTCTTTACCAATGAGTCAACTCTTGGCATGAGGTGGCCAAAGTACTGGAGTTTCAGCTTTAGCATCAGTCCTTCCAATGAGCACCCAGGACTGAGCTCCTTTAGGATGGACTGGTTGGATCTCCTTGAAGTCCAAGGGACTCTCAGGAGTCTTTTCCAACACCACAGTTCAAAAGCATCAATTCTTCTGTGCTCAGCTTTCTTCTAGAGAAGCTCAAATTAGAAGACGCAGGGGGAGGGGGCACAGAAAAAAGAAAGAGAAATAAGCAGGCAGAGAGAACTGAAGTGAAGCAGAGTTAGAGGAAAAGGTCACACAGCCTAATCTCCACATGCTTTGAAATTTTCAAGCCCAGGAACAGTGTTCATAAAATACTGACACATTAGACTGCAAGGCGAACCTGAGAAATGTCAGAGAAGCAAGGCTCTTGAATCCAATATGCAATGGCTCAACTGGGCAACCCCTGGTGGTCACAAAGCACAGCGGTACTCAAGAGGGAAGACAGCATGGGCTTCCTGTCCCTTAATCAGAAGTGGAGAAGAAGCTTTCACTTGTGTTGGCACTGTCAACTTCTCTGAGCTTGGATGCAAAGCCAAAGCTGCAACATGATTTCCTACCCCAGAGTGTGCTGGACCCGGAGGGAGAATAGTACTTCCTGCAGAGCCAGGATCCAGACCCAGGCTATCAGGGGATGCCGGGAGACAGTGAGCCAAGGGGAGAATCCCTCCCCTTGTTGAATCCCTGCCTCCTGTCATTCCCTGACAGTGATGAGGGGCAGTACGTCCACTGTCACTTTGTCAAAGAACATTTCTCAGGATGGGTTTGTCAAGAGGTGGTGGGTAGAGCTTTCCATCAGAGCCTTCCTCATTGTGACTCTGGTGGCTGCAAGAAGGGATCTCAAGGTAAAGACTCAGCAACAGGAAAGCAACCTAAATTTGACATGTTCAACTCCACTTTGATCCCTACTCTACTTCTGTGAGGTCCTTTTCAAATTCCAAGTGGGGTCATTAAAGCTCGCTTAGACTTATTAGAAGTTGAAGTGGAAAAAAAATCAGTAACTCCATTACTCTTTTTTGTAGCTGCCACATCAAAGGGCTGGGGGATTCATAGTTGCCATTTTCCAGGAGCTAGTCATCACAAAAGAAAAGGATTTTATTTGAGGTGAAAAAAATAAAAGCCAGAAAATTGACCAATTTATGTTTCTTGGAAGCAGCAAATGCTGGGGACTGGATGCAGATAATATTATCTGAACTAAAAGTGTAGCAGATAGCCTGTTTCCCGGTCCATTTCTCATATTCTACTGCCAGTTAGAGAGAACCTCAACCTTGTATTTCTGAAAAGGGAGAGTCAGTAGTCAGATAGAAACTCAGATGAGAAGTATCAGTAACTTTCCAGGAAGCAATTGAGAGAAAAACAGTTATACTATATATAAAAAAAAATATATATATATATATATATATACACACACACATATATATGCTATAAGCATATAGCCACTCACTAGCAAGTTTTTCTTTTTTAATTGAAGTATAGTTAATTTACAATATTGTGTTAGTTTCAGGTGTACAGCATAATAATATACTATTTTTACAGATTTTATTCCATTATAGGTTATTACAAGATGGCTATAATTTCCTGTGCCACCTAACAAGAATATTTTCTTTTTCTCTCTTCCTTTTTTCTCCCACCCTGTGCACCTCCTTCCTTCTACACCCATCCCCCAAACTTCTTTTCCTTTATTTGACAAAAAGGGGACGAGTTACATGGTAATCACATGAAGCTTCATCCCATATGAGTTTCCAGGGGATTAAATGAAACTTGGATTTCACACTTATGTTTTCACTGAGCTGATCGAAACCCAGATTTTAAGAATTTGGAGACATGGCAGATAGTAAAACTATAGGAATTTACTGGCTGCATAAAGATTGCATCTAACCCTGCTGGTAAGGAGATATAGTAGAAAGAACATGAGTTTTTTGAAGCCTGCTAGACTTGGAAGTCAGAAACAACTAGATTCAAATCCAAGATCCACCACTTAATAGCTGTACAACCTTGGGCAAATTGTTCAGTCATTCCAAGTCTCATTTTTCTCATCTCTAAAACAGTAGTAGCAATGTCTGATTTTCCAGAGTTGTATTAGTGAGGTGATAAATAAATGCAATACATGTAAATGTGGGTTTGTTTTTTTCTTTCCCAATAATTCACCCTCTTTTCTTCCTCTTGATCAAAGTATTAGTGGTTTCTTTAGATTTTGACAGCAGAGAGCTCAGTTCCCAGTTCCACTTCTGGGATCCTGTGTCTTCAGCTGAAAATATAGCTTTCAATATGGGCATTGGGTATCACATGCTGTAATCAGATGACATCCATGTCAAATACCACGGAACCAGATGAAAACTACTGCCAGGTTCTGTAACACATCTCTTCCTATCTTTATTTTCAGAAAAGTCTACTTGAATGATTAAAAACAACAAAATATCACCTTCTATCTGAAGCCATTCAAAAGAGTAACTGACTACTCCCTGTTCTTACTGGACAATGTTAATAAAATGGTGAGCAAAACAGATGAGTCCTGCCTTCCAGGAGTAAATAGTGTATTCACAGATACGCCCCTTTCATGAGACTCCAGAGTCAGAACCAAGTATTTTCTTTTTGAGCTTAGCATCAGTTCAGTTCAGTTCAGTTGCTCAGTTGTGTCTGACTCTTTGCAACCCCATGAATTGTAGCACACCAGGCCTCCCTGTCCATCACCAACTCCCGGAGTTCACTCAGACTCATGTCCATCGAGTCGGTGACGCCATCCAGTCATCTCATCCTCTGTCGTCCCCTTCTCCTCCTGCCCCCAATCCCTCCCAGCATCAGAGTCTTTTCCAATGAGTCAACTCTTCTCATGAGGTGGCCAAAGTACTGGAGTTTCAGCTTTAGCATCATTCCTTCCAAAGAAATCCCAGGGTTGATCTCCTTCAGAATAGACTGGATCTCCTTGCAGTCCAAGGGACTCTCAAGAGTCTTCTCCAACACATAAGTGTTTGAAAAAAGTTTTGTTGAATGAATGAACAATTGATTAAATACAATATTTCACAAAATTTGTCCTTTTTTTAAAAAAAAAGGGAGAAATCTTTCAGCAGATGTAATTTCTGGAACTGGAAGTCAAAGAAAAGTAGAGGAATTATCTAAAGATAGTAGGTGTTCCTCAGGGAAAATGACCAAAACAGGTGAATATACCAAAAATCACTCTGGTATGAAACAACCAGGAAGGACCTACATTCCTGCTCTGATTTACCTGTAAAGCAGAAAAGCAAAGGAGTCAGGCAAAATGGTTTCTTAATTAACCAATTAAAAATGAGTCTTTGAAAAAAATACATTACTGTTCAGAAAGAGAGTAGAATGGTGGCTGTTTCATCAAAGACAATTAGAAGTAAACTCAATGTTCTCGAACATTCTGAAAGTGATACTCTTGGCTCTGAATTTGAATTTCAAGAAAGCATCCATACTTTATCACACCTGACATAGGAGTAAATCTTTTAAAATTATGTTTTTGCCTTCAAATTTTAATAAATTACTTGTGTTTTTATTATAAAAAAGAAGTCAGGTATAGTTTAACTATATATATATATATATATATATATATATATATATATATTTGTTTTTACTTTTTAAAAGTAGTGTTTATTACTAATACATCTCTAGTGGATTGGTTACTGTTTTGGCCTGCTGGGGCTACCATAACGAAATACCATAGCCTGAGTGGCTTATTAAACAACAGAAGTTTATTTCTTCTAGTTCTGGAGGATGATTAATCCAAGATCAAGGCGCCAGCCAATTCAGTCCCCCAGCTAGAGATCTCTTCCTGTTTTTCAGATGACCACTTCTAGCTATGTCTGCACACAGCAAGAAGGAGAGATCTCTCTCTTTCCGTGATCTCTCTCTTCTTATCAGGGCACTAGTCCCATTATCTGGAGAAGAAAGTGGCACCCCACTCCAGTACTCTTGCCTGGACAATCCCATGGACAGAGGAGCCTGGTAGGCTACAGTCCATGGGGTCGCTAAGAGTTGGACACGACTGAGCAACTTCACTTTCACTTTTCACTTTCATACATTGGAGAAGGAAATGGCAACCCACTCCAGTATTCTTACCTGGAGAATCCCAGGGACAAGAGGAGCCTGGTGGGCTGCCGTTTATGGGGTTGCACAGAGTCAGACACGACTGAGGTGACTTAGCAGCAGCAGCAGCAACAGCAGCAGTCCCATCATCAACAAAGGTCCATCTATTCAAAGCTATGGTTTTTCCAGTGGTCATGTATGTATGTGAGGGTTGGACTATAAAGAAAGCTGAGTGCCAAAGAATTGATGCTTCTGAACTGTGGTGTTGGAGAAGACTCTTGAGAGTCCCTTGGACTGCAAGGAGATCCAACCAGTCAATCCTAAAGGAGATCAGTCTTGAATATTCATTGGAAGGACTGATACTGAAGCTGGAACTCCAATACTTTGGCCACCTGATGCAAAGAACTGACTCATTGGAAAAGACTATGATGCTAGAAAAGATTAAAGGAGGAAGAGAAGCGGACAACAGAGGATGAGATGGTCGGATGCCATCACTGACTCAATGGACATGAGTTTGGGTAAACTCCGGGAGTTGGCGATGGACAGAGAGGCCTGGCATGCTGCAGTCCCTGGGGTCACAAAGAGTGGGACACGACTGAGCAACTGAACTGAACAGAACTGAGTCCCATCATGGAGAGGCCCATGCTCATGACTTCATCCAGACCTAGTTATCTCCCAAACGCCCCATCTCTGAATACCTTCACTATAAGAATTAAGCCTTCAGCATATGAATTTGGAAAGGACACAGATATTCAGTCTATAAAAGATACTTTCTTTCATCAGTCACCCAACAAAGTCAAAGGATATATTTTTTAAATGATGAGTTTGCTTTAGTTTTAAAAAAGAAAGATAGAAAGTTTCCCAGGGGCAAATATCACATTGCATGGAACAGTCAGTATCTGTAGATCCTAACACTCACTCCCTAACAAACTATGTTAGACTTTAATCAAGTCATTTCATTTTCTTATTCTTAAAAGGAAAGGAGATTGAATAAGTGATTCTCAGGTCCCTCTCTAATTCTGCCATGCTGGGATTCTTGTGGTAGTAGCCATCATAACCATTATTTTTTAAATTTTAGAGTCCTTATTATTGCTTTTCTTTACTAAAAAATGAAAATGATAGCTGTTTTCACTTAGGACTGCACGATCTGAAAGTTGGACAGTTGTTTTTAAGTCAATGAATTTAGAACACACTCTCACACCCTACACAAAAATAAACTCAAGTTGGCTTAAAGAAAAATATAAGATATGGCACCATGAAACTCTTAGAAGACAACATAACCAAAACATTCTCTGACATAAAATTTATCAGTGTTTTTTTAGGTCAGTCTCCCAAGGCAATAGAAATAAAAGCAAAAATAAACAAATGAGACCTAATCAAACTTATAAGCTTTGTACAGCAAATGAAACTATAAACAAAATGAAAAGATAATTTACAGACTGGGAAAAAATATCTGAATATGATGCAACTGGCAAGGGCTTAATTTCCAAGATATATGAACAGCTCACACAACTCAATAACAACAACAAAAAAAAAAAACAAACAATCAAATCAAAAAATAGGTAGAAGAACTTGATACATTTCTTCAGAAAAGGCGCAAACATGGCCAATAGACAGCCAGAAAGATGCTCATCACTGCTAATTAGCAAAGAAATGCAGATCAAAACTATAATGAGGTACCACCTCAAACTGGTCAGAATAGACATCATTAAAAAGCCTACAAAGAACAAATGCTGGAGAGGGTATGAAGAAAAGGGACCCTCATACACTGTTGGTGGGAATGTCAGTTCGTGCAGCCACTATGGAAAACAGTAGAGAGGTTCCTCAAAAAAACTAAAAATAGAATCACCATATGATTCAGAATCCCAGTCTTGAGCATATACCCAGATAAAACTATACTTCAAAAGATGCACCCCAATGTTCATAGCAGCACCACTTACAATAGTCAGGACATGGAAGCAACCTAAATGTCCATCAACAGCTGACCGGATAAAGAAGGTACAATGGAATACTACTCAGCCACAAAAGAATAAAACAATGCCATTTGCCGCAACATGGATGGATCTAGAGATTATCGTACTAAGTGAACCAAGAAAGTGAAAGACAAACATATGATATAACTTATATGTGAAATCTAAAGGATCACATAAATGAACTTATCCACAAAACAGAAACAGATTCACAAACCTAGAGAACAGACCTGTGGTTGTCAAGGGGGAAGAGTGGTAAGGTAGGGATGGATTGGGAGTTTGGGATTAGCAGATGCAAAGTATTATATATAGACTGAATAAAGACAAGGTCCTACTATATTCAATATATTGAACTATATTCAATTATCCTGTAATAAATCATAATGAAAAAAATGTGAAAAATATGTGTGTCTATATATATATATATATATGAATTACTTTGCTATACACCAGAAACTAACACAACATTGTAAATCAACTATATTTCAATAAAATAAATTTTTAAAGAAACAGCTCAGGAAAGCAACTGCCCTCTGTTTCCCCTCCCCTACATATGTTCCCAGGTCTCTGATTAAAGCACACAGATTCCTACTGGAGGCAATTTGTACTCAGCTTTTTCGGTGAAAAGACAAAAATTGAAACCAAACTTAGTCTCCTTCAGAGGGTATCTGGAATTTGAAAACATACCCAATTCCACTTACATAAAAGATACTCCTTGGCAGTTTGTAAATGCTCATATTCAAGCCTAATATATTAAAGAAAATAAAAACCATATAATTTCTAAATTTTTAAAAAGACTGAAACTGATATAGTGCTGTTATTGACATATGCTGTATCTCTATTTCGAATTCTGCTAATGTGTAACTGCAATCAAAAAAGATATACTTATCGAATCCTCAAAGTACAGAAAGCCCCAGTTGACCTACTATTTAGAATATTCATGTTGCTAGTTCAGATTTCCTCTCTGTGTTTTCCCCAGATAATCTTAATCTCAGTTGGGAATTTTAATTAAGTTAGATTGGTAATAAAAATTAAAAGGACCTCTTTCCTTCCCCCTGCTGTTTTCTATTAGCAATATTTTACATTGTATTATTTCCTAATGTTTACTTAAAACATCTCATAAATATCAGAGAACTTGGCTAGCAAGAATGGTGACCACAAAATAATGAAGAATTGAAAATTAGATATTTGAACAGAAGAAGTTCACATACCATATTCACATGTGTAAAGGCAGTCCAGGACCCCCTTCAATGCAGTACACTCTGTGAAATCAGCTGGGAAAGATGTAGATTTGTTTTCTTTTGCATTGAATCCTATGGTTACTCCCTTTTTGCTGGTAGATGGTGACTCTAAAGTAAAGTACACATCAGCAAAGTACATGCCAATATGCAAAACTAACCATTTCTGATCACCCACCACCTGGCAGACCCAAGGCCAGAAACCTCCACTGTCTCATGCAATTCTCAAATATTATGTTCATTTTACAGGTAAGAAAACTAAAAGATTGTAAGAGATTTCTCCAGGGTCACTCAATTGGTAGGTGGTAAACCCCCAGCTCTGATAGATTACTAAACTGTTTGTTTTTCTTCACTGTGAACAGAGAGCACAAGTGCTGTCATAGTTGTTGATGGATCAAAAGACACCCTATGCTATAGATTAAACTATCTCCGCCCACAAATTCATATGTTGAACTCCCAATCCCAATGTAACTATATTTGCAGACAGGATCCTTACAGAGGTAATTAAGGATAAATGAGGTCATAAAAGTGAGGCCCTGATCCAATAGGACTAGTGTCCTTCTGGGAAGAGACACCAAGAAGCTCCCTCTCTCTCTCCCCTCTCTCCAAGAGCACATAAAAAGAAGTCATGTGAGCACACATCAGGAAGGCAGCCATCTATAATCCAGAAAATGGACTTTAACCAGAAACTGTATTGGCTGGAACCTTGAGCAAGGACTGTTAGCCTCTAGAATTATGAGAAAATAAATTTCTGTTTAAGCTAACCAGTCTTTGGTGTCTTGTTACGGCACTCTGAGCCGACTAAGACATTTTCATATCCTGTGCACCTACTCATCCTTCTCTAATCCTACCACTTCATCTCTCTTCCATTGCACTGTCCTTGGTCCTCCCCCTATCCTATCACCAACGTGATCTTTCCAAAAACAAATCTGATCCTCACTCTCCATGAAACATTCCCGTTGGCTTCTGAACTATTAATAAGAAATCCACTCTCATAGACTTTTCTGTGTCATTGGGAGAAATTGAAAACAGACATTAAACTTGAGCATAATAAACTCCAAACTCCTGAACTAGTGAGGCTCATCACCAAATCCCAGTCTGCTTTTCCATTTTTATCTCTGATCATTCATACCACATTCCAATACATACTCTAACCAAATATATCCTAAATGTTTTTATACCATATTCTCTCCCCCCCAGAAATACAATTTCTCCTCATTCCATATTCTCCCCATCCATTTGGATAATTTCTATTCATTCTTCAAGACCTAGTTTACCTCCTCCTTGAAAACTTCTTTGGCAGAATCTTCCCTCCTTCTGGGATTCCATAATAAATGATGCGTGCCAGATGATAAGTATTTATAAATATCTGGTTCCCCAGTAGGCCCTGGCATTTATCCCTATGCTTGACACACAGAAGGTCCAGATAAATGTCTGTTGTATGATTTAAAAAATATGTTTTGCAAGAGGATTAAAAAGGCTATATCAGTAGTTTCCAAACATTGCTGCATATTAGTGCAGTGCTTCTAAATCTGACTTGTTATTGTTTGGTTGCTAACATGTCAGACTCTTTCGTGACCCCATGGACTATAGCCTGCCAGTCTCCTCTGTCCATGGGGTTTCCCAGACAAGAATAATGGCAAATGGCATGAACTGCCATTTCCATCTCCAGGGGATTTTCCTGATCTAGGGATCAAATCCGAGTCTCCTGCTTAGCAGGCAGATTCTTTACCGTCAAGCCACCAGGGAAGCTCAAACTTTACCAGAGAACTGACAAAAATCTCAATGCCCCAGACAAGTTATGTTAGAATGTCTATAAGCATTGATCAGACAACAGCATTTTTTTTTAAAAATCTACAAGTGATTCTAATGTTCAAGATTAGAAACCACTGAACAATATATATATATATAATATATATTATATATATATAATATATATATTTTTTACTTTGTGGATTTGGCAGTGAGGCACATGGTAAATGTTGTATACATGCTTTTAAAATGAATTTATAATCACTATCTTGTTGCCTGGGCTTTAATTATATACAGCTGTTGCATTTTGTCTAATTTTACCAATAAAAAATGAAAGTTGCATGATTATAGGTCACTCACACCAAACTAAATCCTTCTGCCACTGTTGTCCACTGAATGCAATGTCCATGCTGCCCTCTGGTTGTGCCAAGAGAGAGGAGAGCAGAGGGACTACCTCCGTCTGGTTTGGAAGTCAAATGGCTCTTTCTCACCAGCAGGAAGGCTGCAGGAATTATGTTGAGATACATTTTCTGTACATAATTTGGTTAACAGTTTTTATCAGGAACAAATGTTGAATTTTGTCAAATGCTTTTTCTGTGTTATGAGAAGATCGTATGATTTTTTTCTTTCATCTATTAATATGATTTATGATATTTACTGGCTTGTGATTGTTTAACCATCCTTGCATCCTAGAAATAAAAATAAATTGCACTTATTTGGCTTTGATATCAGGGAAATCCTGGCCTCATAAAATGTTTAGGAGTGTTCCCCCTTTTTGAAAGGGTTTGGGGAAAAATGGAAATGATTCTTCTTAAAATGCTTAATAAAATTAGCCAGTGAAGACAAATGGTCCTAGGCTCTTCTTTACTGGAAGATTTTTGATTTTTGATTCAATCTCCTGATTAATATTGCTCTGTTCATATTTTCTATTTCTTCATGATTCAGTCTTGGTAAGTAATATACATCTCAGAATTTTTCCGTTTCTTCTAGGTTGTTCAGTTTGTTAGCATACAGTTGTTCATAGAAGCCTCTTGTTCAGTCGCCAAGTCATTTCTGACTCTGCAACCCCATGGACTGCAGCATGCCAGGCCTCCCCATCCCTCATGATCTCCTGGAGTTTGCTCAAACTCATGTCCATTGAGCCCGTGATACCATCCAACCATCTCATCCTCTATTGCCCCCTTCTCCTCCTGCCCTCAATCTTTCCCAGCATCAAGGTCTTTGCCAGTGAGTCAGCTCTTCACATCAGGTGGCCAAAGTATCGGAGCTTCAGCTTCAGCATCAGTCCTTCCAATGAGTATTCAGGGCTGATTTCCTTTAGGATTGACTGGTTTGATCTCCTTGCAGTGCAAGGGACTCTCAAGAATCTTCTCTGGCCCCACAGTTCAAAAACATCAATTCTTCAGTGCTCTGCCTTCTTTATGGTCCAACTCTCACATCCCTACATAACTACTGGAAAGACCATAGCTTTGACTATACAGATGTTTGTCAGTAAAGTGATGTCTTTGCTTTTTAATACACTGTCCAGGTTTGTCATAACTTTCCTGCAAAGAAGTTAGCATCTTCTAATTCATGACTGCAGTCAACATCTGTTGTGATTTTAGAGCCGAAGAAGAGGAAATCTATCATGAGCTCCACCCTTTCCCCTTCTATTTGCCATGAAGTAATGGGACTGGATGCCATGGTCTTAGTTTTTATAACATTGAGTTTTAAGCTGGCTTTTTCACTCTTCTCCTTCATCCTCATCAAGAGGCTCTTTAGTTCCTCTTCGAGCCTCTTAAGATCCTTTTTTTTTAATATATAAATTTATTTATTTTAATTGGAGGCTAATTACTTTACAGTATTGTAGTGGTTTTGCATACATTGACATGAATCCGCCATGGATGTACATGTGTTCCCCATCCTGAACCCCCCGCTCCCATCTCCCTCCCCATTCCATCCCTCTGGGTCATCCCAGTGCACCAGCCCCGAGCATCCTGTCTCATGCATCGAACCTGGACTGGAGATTTGTTTCACATATGATAATATACATGTTTCAATGCCATTCTCCCAAATAATCCCACCCCTTGTCCTCTCCCACAGAGCCCAAAAGTCCGATCTACACATCTGTGTCTCTTTTACTGTCTCGCATATAGGGTTATTGTTACCATCTTTCTAAATTCCATATATATGCATTAGTATACTGTACTGGTATTTTTCTTTCTGACTCACTTCACTCTGTATAATAGGCTCCAGTTTTATCCACCTCATTAGAACTGATTCAAATGTATTCTTTTTAAGGACTGAGTAACATTCCATTGTGTATATGTACCACAGCTTTCCTATCCATTCGTCTGCTGATGGACATCTAGGTTGCTTCCATGTCCTGGCTATTATAAACAGTGCTGTGATGAACATTGGGGTACACATGTCTCTCTCAATTCTGGTTTCCTTGGTGAGTATGACCAGCAGTGTGATTGCTGGGTCATATGGCGATTCTCTTTCCAGTTTTCTAAGGAATCTCCACACTGTTCTCCATAGTGGCTGTACTAGTTTGCATTCCCACCAACAGTGTAAAAGTGTTCCCTTTTCTCCACACCCTCTCCAGCATTTATTGCTTGTAGACTTTTGGATAGAAGCCATTCTGACTGGCGTGAGATGGTACCTCATTGTGGTTTTGATTTGCATTTCTCCGATAGTGATGTTGAGCATCTTTTCATGTGTTTGTTAGCCATCCATATGTCTTCTTTGGAGAAATGTCTGTTTAGTTCTTTGGCCCATTTTTTGATTGGGTCGTTTATTTTTCTGGAATTGAGCTTCAGGAGTTGCTTGTATATTTTTGAGATTAATTCTTTGTCAGTTCCTTCATTTGCTATTATTTTCTTCCATTCTGAAGGCTGTCTTTTCACCTTGCTTATAGTTTCCTTTGTTGTGCAAAAGCTTTTAAGTTTAATTAGGTCCCGTTTGCTTATTTTTGCTTTTATTTCCAATACTCTGGGAGGTGGGTCATAGAGGATTTAGGATCCTTTTTATTTCTGTAGTATCAGATTACATTTTTCATTCATTTCCTTACAGAAATGACAATATACTATTAATGCCCTTCTGCATCTTGATTTTGTTTAACTTAACAAATAAACTTGAAGGCCATTCAATATCAGTACACAAACAGCATCTTCATTTTTTCAGATGTTGATAGTTTTCCATTACATGGATATATCATAATTATTTACTCAATCTCCTTTTGTTGTATAGTTAGGTTGTTTGCAGTATTTCTCTACTACAGCAAAGTTGCAGTGACTAGCTTTGTGCATGAATCATCCCATATATGAATACTTACTTATTTTTGCCCATTGCCCAGGCATGATATTTACAGGTTCCAGAATTTGCTCTTGGACCTTCAGAATTACCATTAAATAATTCTCCCCAGGTGCCCATTTTCTTGCCATTCTATTTTTTCTCTTGTTTACTTTCACCTCCATCGTAACAAATGCCTTTTTAACTAGCACTGTCAACGTTCTTTTTGTTTTATATTAAAGAAATATGATGAGGTTAATAATATTCATGTATGACTTCATGGACTGTCAGGCTCCTCTATCCACGGAATTCTCCAGGCAAGAGTACTGGAGTGGGTAGCCATTCCCTTCTCCAGGGAATCTTCCCAACCCAGGGACTGAACCTGCATCTCCTGCATTGCAGATTCTTTACCATCTGAACTACCAAGGAAGCCTATATGACCTCAAAGCTAGATGCAAACAAGGCAAACATATTGAAGACAGTTAAGCAATGCAGTGAGTACCCACAATCACAGAAATAACAAAGACTATGTATTCTTTTTTTTATGACATCACCATTTAATAAATATCATGAAGGAAAAAATATTGGGAGTTATGGAATATTTAACATGAGGGAAGACTATGTATTCTTCATGATAGAGTCTTTAAATTCTCAGAGCCTGTGTCTACTTGGTGTATAGGCAATTCTAATGAATAAAGTCCTCTGGGTTCTCCCCCCAGAAGATTAAGAGTAGCACATAATAAAGCTAGACATAGACACTAAAACAGCCAGAGTGATATTTTACAGTGAAGGTGAGGCATCTAAAGCTATAAAAACATAAAAGAACACTCTAAGATAATTTAACGTATAAGAAATAGCCCTATATAAGCAAACAGCTCCTGAGGGCACCACTTACCACATTACAATACAAATAGCTGATGAACCAGAGTTACTAAAATACTAAATTGTGTTTAATCTGCTCTTTTTGAGAAAACAGAATAAAAGGGGAGGGTAGACGTGTAATTTTCTTTTTTTTTAATTTTCTACCTATAAAAAGATAGGGATACTTTGAAAAGGATTTTCATATTACATTATCTCATTTGACCACCAGTTGCTTTGAGGTAGACATTATCATTTTCATGTTAAAGATGAGATTCAGAGAGCATAAGTAATTTGCCCAGGGTTACCCAACTACTCAAATTCAGGTCTGATTCCAAAGTCCTTACTTTTTACATTGCATCACACACTGTGTCTCTCTTGCTGTGCTCACTGCTACACTGAGTACTAAAGTGCTGTGAGCTAACACAGGAATCTAATACCTGTTCATAGCATCATTTCTCTGGAAAGAATAGATGACCCGTATCAAGCACCCTACACATGGATTTTAAAAACTCAGCTTATTCATTCCTTCAGTTTTTCCTGTAGTACACTTGTTACCCCTTTGCCGGGGGCCAGCGTGAGGAACTCTGCCCATGGCAAAGGTCATGAGGAAGGAGGCTTGGCATACGCAAAGGCATGATCAAGCCTCAGGAAACCCCCTGTTCCCGAGCATCTAACCCCAAAATCAGAGTCTGTTTTATGCTCTCACCTACACCTCTGACTTTACGAGGGGCTCTCCCTCATAACCGTTTCTCTCGGAGGAGTAAACGTGCAGCTCCAAGGCAATAAAAATTCCTGGGCGTGACAAGAGTGTTTCAGCTTACAGACTCCTCTGAAGGTTATCTAGCCCACCTGTATAGGTTCGTCCGGCCACATGTGATTGTTTACAGCCTCCCAACCTGAGAGGCACGAGATGTTTTAGACTTACTAAAGGCAAATTCTTTTGGGGAGTTGGAAATTATTAGTATAGTGGGTTGGTTAGGAATTATATTGGTGAAGGGTTTTTCATTTGTTGTGTCAATAACTGCTGCTAATTCCCTGCCCTGGGTGGGACAAGGATGTCTCAGGTCAAACCTCTCTGCTGACAGACTAGCTTGTGTGACAGGATTATCCATACTCCTGCCACTACCCACATGATTGTTTACTACCTCTTAACCATAAACAGCACAGAGAGTTTTCGAGTACTTTGAGAGTCTTAATTAGCATAGGGCTTTTTCTTCTTGTTGAGTCAATGATTGCCGCCAGGCCTCCATATCCTTAGGCTCCTGGGAATATATTAATCAATGTATTTGGAATATAGAAAAGGAAATATAGTAGTTTTAAAGGTTAGCAATACTAGACTTTTTGAGTTAATGGATTTTCTCTTTTGTAATAGATGCTTTGTTATAAATCACTGTGTTCTTGCTATGTAAAAATGTAACTTTATCACTATCTTAAGACTAAATAGATCTTAAGGGGAACATTGGTGAAAGGATTTTCATTTGTTGGGCTGATGTTTGCTGCTAAATCTCCATGTTCCCTGCCCTTATAACGAATATAACTAACATATAGGAGAAATAAGTATTAACCTTTAAGATTAATCATGTTAACCTTGGGTTAAATAAATTCCTTTCTTGATTGTAACTCACTACACCCTCACCCTATAGGAATGCAACTTTATTTGGAGGGTGGTGCCTGGTTTAAGAAAAAACACCCTTGGAAAAAATAAGTTTTTTTGTTATCAGAAAGAAAGGATCATAAAATGTCAGCAGATCTCATGGCCAGAAGATGATGTAATATCCCTAAGACCTTTTTTTATACATTTATGTGAAGCACCTGATTTTGATAAAGGTCAGGACTGATGACCCCCGTGTGACTCTGTATTCATCCCTATATGTAACAAAAGGTATATAAGCAAACCCAAAAATAAAGAAATCGGATCAGTTTCCAGAAAAACTGATTCCCCCATGTCATTTCTTTCTTGCTCCCGGTTTTTCTGGCTGAATTCCCATATGGAGCATGGATGCTATTCCACGTAATCCTAGTTATTCAGCCTCTTTTTCTCCACTAATCTTCCTACTACACTATCCGATTCTAATCTCTCTATACATCTGTAATTAAATGTGTATTTTTCCAAGGATGCCAGTGCCGTCCCCACCTTTGAATTCTCTGGATCCACCGGGGCTGGACCCCGGCACCCCTTAAAATACTCCTTAGGGCAATTCAGGAAAGAGAAAAGGCTTCATATATATTTGTTGGATTTTTAGATAGTTTAGTTTTTAGATAGTTCCTCATGTCTTCATATTATCTATTTAGACTTCTATTTTAGGTATATCCTTGTAATTTTATAATATTGGGGAAATGTATTTCATGGAAATAAGTCATCTTTGTCGATTTTGAATTATACAGTGGATGAAACCATTTCCTTCATCAGATCTATTGGCAGGAAGTTCTCTGTTAGAATAATGCCATAGACACAGTAGGTTTTTAAAAAATTGCCAGTGAATGAATGCATAAATTCTTCATAAATGAATGAAGAGTACGGCTTACAAAAGGCAACTCAACTTTGGGAAGCAGGTTTGCCTGGGGAATCGAAATCTGGAAGTAAATCAACTCATTGAAAATCAATTCATTGAATGAGCTATTTGCCAATGTCACAGCAAAACTGAAACAAACTGGTGAACTGATTTTCTTATGAATTCATCATTTGGCAAATTGATGTTGGCAAACTAGTTAATAGTTACATTGGTCACTTGAAAAAGCAGTCTTGAGTAACAACTGAACCTTGCATTTTAAAAGCAGGAATATAGCCTGGACTGTTTCTGCAGCGCTGTCCATCTGATCAAGTATATGTCAAAGCCCATCTATTTCATTTTCCTCTCCCTTACCTAGGCGGCACTTTCCTTCCCCTTTTTTGCATGTGTGTCCCTCTACTCCTCAACCTACTGCCTCTTGTCATAATAAACTTCCCTTTCTCTTACCTCTGGTATGCATTCCCATCACTCCTGTCAGGTCTACGGCTCTGGGCACAAACTGTTGAATCTTTGTGTCCTTTCTGCTCTCACTCCTCATCCTAGTTCTACAATAAGCCTCCAACCACATTATGGTCTATTTGGGCAAACATTTGGTGAGGGGGAAAAAAAAATGTCTTTCAGTAGAAAACCATGCCTTGTCTAGGGGGTGCCTCTCCTGGTCATGTGCTTGTGGCCCTTCATTGTTGAACACTGTCTACATATAGCATACTCTGCCAAGTCATCTGATTTGAGCCCTTTTATTGTCTTTATTTTTTAATTCTATAAATTGAAATTAATTTCTATTTATAGTCAATAAATATATGTTTTATATGTTTTTAATTCCCTTTTGAACTGATTATAACATCTGTCTAGTTCCCATTTTGAATGGGTTAAATAATAAATCTTTAATATATGTTCATTTTTATACCTATATGCTTTTATCGTGTTTTGGAAAATTATCTTTTAAAATGTTGTTTTCCTCTGCTGCTGCTGCTGCTAAGTTGCTTCAGTCGTGTCTGACTCTGTGCGACCCCACAGATGGCAGCCCACCAGGTTCCCTGTCCCTGGGATTCTCCAGAAAAGAACACTGGAGTGGTTTGCCATTTCCTTCTCCAATGCATAAAAGTGGAAAGTGAAAGTAAAGTCGCTCAGTTGTGTCCAACTCTTCGTGACCATATGGACTGTAGCTACAAGGCTCTTCCACCCATGGGATTTTCCAGGCAAGAGTACTGGAGTGGGGTGCCATCGCCTTCTCCATTGTTTTCCTCTAGTTTACCTATATTTGCACAATTTTAGAGTGTCACATGGAAATGGGAGTAAAGTGCACGACCTGTGTGTTGCTGTCTATGGTCTTGAATAGCCATTATGATTCAGAGTACTTTGGTTCACTGCTAACCTTTGGCAATTTACTGCTAGTGCTCATGTCGTCCTCTTTGCCTTTAGTTTCTGTCATAGTGAAAATATTTGCAAATAGTTGAACCATGAGTTACTTTCAACAGTGTTATCGATATATAATTTATATACCATCAAGTTCACCCATTTAAGTATATAGTTCAATGAAGTTTATCACATTCACAGAGCTGTACATCATCATTATGACAAACTTGGGAACACTTTTATCACTCCAAAAAGAAACTCCATATGGATTATCAGTCACTTCCCATTTACCAACAACTCCCCAAACCCTTGGCAACCACTAATACACTTTCTGTCTCCATTAATTTGTCTATTCCAGGTATTTCATATAAATAGAATCATGTAATATGTGACCACTTGACTTCACATTCCAAGATGTCTGGCTCTAGATTAGTGATCACATCATCATGATTATCTGGATCGTGAAGATCTTTTTTATTCTTGCCACCTCTTCTTAATATCTGTTAGATCCATACTATTTCTGTCCTTTATTGAGTCCATCTTTGCATGAAATGTTCCCTTGGTATCTCTAATTTTCTTGAAGAGATCTCTAGTCTTTCCCAGTCTGTTCTTTTCCTCTATTTCTTTGCATTGATCGCTGAAGAAGGCTTTCTTATCTCTTTCTTGCTATTCTTTGGAACTCTGCATTCAGATGCTTATATCTTTCCTTTTCTCCTTTGCTTTTCACCTCTCTTCTTTTCACAGCTATTTGGAAGGCCTCCCCAGACAGCCATTTTGCTTTTTTGCATTTCTTTTCCATGGGGATGGTCTTGATCACTGTCTCCTGTACAATGTCACGAACCTCACTCCATAGTTCATCAGGCACTCTATCTATCAGATCTAGACCCTTAAATCTATTCCTCACTTCCACTGTATAATCATAAGGGATTTGATTTAGGTCATACCTGAATGGTCTAGCAGTTTTCCCTACTTTCTTCAATTTGAGTCTGAATTTGGCAATGAGTTCATGATCTGAGCCACAGTCTGCTCCTGGTCTCGTTTCTGTTGACTGTATAGAGCTTCTCCACCTTTGGCTGCAAAGAATATAATCAGTCTGATTTTGGTGTTGACCATCTGGTGATGTCCATGTGTAGAGTCTTCTCTTGGGTTGTTGGAAGAGGGTGTTTGCTATGACCAGTGCATTTTCTTGGCAAAACTCTATTAGTCTTTGCCCTGCTTCATTCTGCATTCCAAGGCCAAATTTGCCTGTTACTCCAGGTGTTTCTTGACTTCCTACTTTTGCATTCCAGTCCCCTATACTGAAAAGGACATCTTTTTTGGGTGTTACTTCTAAAAGGTCTTGTAGGTCTTCATAAAACCGTTCAATTTCAGTTTCTTCAGCGTTACTGATTGGGGTATAGTCTTGGATTACTGTGATATTGAATGGTTTGCCTTGGAGACGAACAGAGATCATTCTGTCATTTTTGAGATTGCATCGAAGTACTGCATTTTGGACTCTTTTGTTGACCATGATGGCTACTCCATTTCTTCTGAGGGATTCCTGCCCGCAGTAGTAGATATAATGGTCATCTGATTCAAATTCACCCATTCCAGTCCATTTTAGTTCACTGATTCCTAGAATGTCGACATTCACCCTTGCCATCTCTTGTTGACCACTTCCAATTTGCCTTGATTCATGGACCTGACATTCCAGGTTCCTATGCAATATTGCTCTTTACAGCATCAGACCTTGCTTCTATCACCAGTCACATCCACAACTGGGTATTGTTTTTGCTTTGGCTCCATCCCTTCATTCTTTCTGGAGTTATTTCTCTACTGATCTCCAGTAGCATATTGGGCACCTAATGACCTGGGGAGTTCCTCTTTTGGTATCCTATCATTTTGCCTTTTCATACTGTTCATGGGGTTCTCAAGGCAAGAATACTGAAGTGGCTTGCCATTCCCTTCTCCAGTCGACTTTGACGGCAAGGGCGGCGGGCCGGCGCACTAAGCACGGCCAAGAGCTACCCCACCTCCGAAGTCAGGGACAGCGGCCCAGAGTGCCAGGCTGCAACGGCGCAGGAACGGCTGGGAGGAGCCACCCAGCGTCCGAGGTCAGGGGCGGTGGGTGAGAGGAGCTACCCCGCATCCGAGGTCAGTGGTAGCTGGGAGGAGACACCCCACTTCCGAGGTCAGGGGCGGCTGGGAGAAGCAAGCTGAGGAGCGGTGGCTGAGCAAGCACAGGAGGGCCTAGAGGAGCTATCCCATGTTGAAAGTCAGGAACGGTGGTGGTAAGGAGATAGTCCTGTCCAAGGTAAGGAGCAGCGGCTGTGCTTTGCTGGAACAGCCATGAAGCGATACCCCACGCCCAAGGAAAGAGAAACCCAAGTAAGATGGTAGGTGTTGCAAGAGGGCATCAGAGGGCAGACACACTGAAACCATACTCACAGAAAATTAGTCAATCTAATCACACTAGGACCATAGCCTTGTCTAACTCAGTGAAACTAAGCCATGCCCATGGGGTAACCCAAGACGAGCGGGTCATGGTGGAGAGGTCTGACAGAATGTGGTCCACTGGAGAAGGGAATGGTAAGCTACTTCAGTGTATATACATGTGATAGTAAAAAAATTAACAGTATGAAAAACTGCAACTTTTGAGAAGTGACAAAATATTGTAAAAAACTAATATCATGCATTTCCTAATTTTTAAAAAGCAATTTATTGTTGTTGTTCAGTCACTCAGTCATGTCCAACTCTTTGTGACCCCCAGGGAATGCAGCAAGCCAGGCTTCCCTGTGCTTCACCATCTCCCAAAGCCTGCTCAAATTCATATTCACTGGGTCAGTGATGCCTTCAATCTTTCCCAGAATCAAGCTATTTCCAGTGACCTGGCTCTTTGCATCAGGTGGCCAAAGTATTGGAGCTTCAGCTTCAGCATCAGTCCTTCCAATGAATATTCAGAATTGATTTCCTTTAGGATTGACTGGTTTGATCTCCTTGCAGTCCAAGGGACTCTCCGAGTCTTCTCTAAAACCACAATTCAAAATCATCAATTCTTCAGCACTAAGCTTTCTTTATAGTCCAACTCACACATTCATGCATGACTACTGGAAAAACCATAGCCTTGACTAAATGGACCTTTGTTGGCAAAGTAATGTCTCTGCTTTTTAATATGCTGTCTAGGTTGGTCATAACTTTTCTTCCAAGGAGCAAGTGTCTTTTAATTTCATGGCTGCAGTTACTATCTGCAGTGATTTTGGAGCCCAAGAAAATAAAATCTGTCACTGTTTCCATTGTTTCCCTACCTATTTGCCATGAAGTGATGGGACCAGATGCCATTATCATTGTTTTCTGAATTTTTAGCTTTAAGCTACATTTTTCACTCTCCTCTTTCACTTTCACCAAGAGGCTCTTCAATTCCTCTTCACTTTCTGCCATAAGGGTTGTGTCCTATGCATATATGAGGTTATTGATATTTCTCCCGGCAATCTTGATTTCAGCTTGTGCTTCATCCAGCCCAGCAATTCGTATAATTTACTCTGAGTTAAATAAGCAGGGTGACAATATACAGCCTTGATGTATTCTTTTCCCAATTTGGAACCAGTCCATTGCTTCATGTCCAGTTCTCCCTGTTGCTTCCTGACCTGCATACAGGTTTCACAGAAGGCAGGTAATGTGGTCTGGTATTCCCATCTCTTTAAAAATTTTCCAGTTTGCTGTGATCCACCCCAACGGCTTTGGGGTAGTCAATAAAGCAGATGTTTTTCTAAAATTCTCTTGCTTTTTCTATGATCCAGTGGATGTTGGCAATTTGATCTCTGGTTCCTCTTCCTTTTCTAAATCCAACTTGAACATCTGGAAGTTCTTAGTTCATGTACTATTCAAGCCTAGTTTGAAGAATTTTAAGCATTACTTTGCTAGCATGTGAAATGAGTGAAATTGTGTGGTAGATTGAGCATTCTTTGACATTGCCCTTCTTTGGGATTGAAATGAAAACTGACATTTTCCAGTCCTATGGTCACTGCTGAGTTTTCCAAATTTGCTGGTATATTGGGTGCAGCACTTTAACAGCATCATCTAAAGCATTTGATATAGCTCAACTGGAATTCCATCACCTCCACTAACTTTGTTCGTAGTGATGCTTCCTAAGGCCCACTTGACTTTGCACTCTAGGATGTTCAGCTCTAGGTGAGTGATCACACCATCGTGGGTATCTGGGTCCTTAAGAACTTTTTTGTATAGTTCTACTGTATATTCTTGCACCTCTTCTTAACAGCTTCTGCTTCTGTTAGGTCCATACCATTTCTGTCCTTTATTGTGCCCATTTTTGCATGATATATTCTCTTCGTATCTCTAGTTTTCTTGAAGAGATCTCTAGTCTTTCCCATTCTGTTGTTTTCCTCTATTTCTTTTCATTTATTGCTGAGGAAGACTTTCTTATCTCTCCTTGCTATTCTTTGGAACTCTGCATTCAAATAGATATATCTTTCCTTTTCTCCTTTGCCTTTCACTTCTCTTCTTTTCTCAGCTATTTGTAAGGCCTCCTTAGACAACCATTTTGTCTTTTTGCATTTCTTTTTCTTGGGGATAGCTTTGATCACAAAGCCTCCTATACAATGTTACAAATCTCCATCCATAGTTCTTCAGGCAATCTGTCTATCAGATCTAATCCCTTGACTCTATTCATCACTTCCACTGTATAATCGTAAGGGATTTGATTTAGGTCATACTGGTTTTCCCTAATTTCTTCAATTGAAGTTTGAATTTGGCAATAAGGAGTTCATGATCTGAGCTATAGTCAGCTCCCAGTCTTGTTTTTGCTGACTGTATAGAACTTCTCATCTTTGGTTGCAAAGAATATAATCAATCTGATGTCGGTATTCACCACCTGGTGATGTCCATTTATAGTGTCATCTCTTGTGTTGTTGGAAGAGGGTGTTTGCTATGACCAGTGTGTTCTCTTGGCAAAACTCTGTTGTCCTTTGTTATGATTCATTTTGTACTCCAAGGGCAAACTTGCCTGTTACTCCAGGTATCTCTTGACTTCCTACTTTTGCATTCCAGTCCTGTATGATGAAAAGTACATCTTTTTTTTGGTGTTAGTTCCTAGGTCTTGTAGGTCTTCATAGAACCATTCAGCCTCAGCTTCTTCAGCATTAGTGGATTACTGTGATATTGAATGGTTTGCCTTGGAAACAAACAAATCTTTCTGTCATTTTTGAGACTGCACCCAAGTACTGCATTTCAGACTCTTTTGTTGACTATGAGGACTATTCCATTTTGTCCAAGGGATTCTTGCCCACAGTAGTAGATATAATGGTCATCTGAATTAAATTCACCCATTTTGGTCCATTTTAATTCACTGATTCCTAAAATGTCAATGTTCACTCTTGCCAACTGCTGTTTCACCACTTCCAATTTGCCTTGATTCATGGACCTAACATTCCAGATTCCTTTGCAATACTGTTCTTTACAGCATCGAACTTTACTTTCACTTTCAGACACATCCACAACTGGGTATTGCTCACACTTTGGCTCAGACTCTTCATTCCTTCTGGAGCTATTTCTCTGCTCTTCTCCAGTAGTATATTGGAACCTGGAGGGTTCATCTTTCAGTGTCGTATCTTTCTGCCTTTTCATACTGTTCATGGAGTTCTCAAGGCAAGAATGCTAAGTTGGTTTGCCATTTCCTTCTTCAGTGGGCCACACTTTGTTCAAACTCTCCACCGTGACCCATCTGTCTTGGGTGGCCCTACACAGCATGGCTCATAGTTGCATTGAGTTAGAAGAGGCTGTGATCCACGTGATCTGTTTGGTTATTTTTTTGTGATTGCGGTTTTCATTCTGTCTGCCCTCTGATGGATGAGAATAAGAGGCTTGTGTAGGCTTCCTGGTGGGAAGGACTGGCTGTGGGGAAAACTGAGTTTTGCTCCAGTGGGCAAGGCCATGCTTAGTAAATCCTTAATCCAATTTTCTGCTGATGTGTGGGACTGTGTTCCCTCCCTGTAGTTTGGGCTGAGCAATTAAAAAGCAATTTATAAATAATCAAATTTTCCTTTTTCAATTCAGTCAGAAGCCTGACATCATCAGAATGTCTACCTGGAATTTGATTTTCAGCTTCCTGGCTGCCATGGTCTTCAAAGGTCCCAAGCTTCTTAATTCCTAGAGGTGAGTTGCTTTTTGTCTCAGCACCAATTGGTCCCTTCATCCCTTGCTATGTAGGCTTATTGTAATATAGGGCACAGTTCATTAGCGTACCACAAACCCTTCACAGGTGAACTACTATAACTTTTGCCATGAGTAAGAATATAAGGATATATACTGTTAACAATAATTAGTTATTAGACTTGTATATTATGTGAGAGATTAGCACAGAGAAGATACAACTTGCTGCAAATTAGTAATAAGATATGTGATGGAGTATATGGTCAGTTCAGAAAAAAAAATAATCCATGATTTGCTAAAACATGTAAGAACTGAAAGCCTCAGAGTATGAAAGAAAAAGTAGACAAAAAGATCAATAGTCTCAAACATAACAGCAAAGAATACAATAAATGTGAAATGCATTTTCTATTTCCCAGAACTTTTTTAAGAAAAAAAAAAATCCATCTTCTAAATTCCTCAAATCAAATGCCAAAATTTCTCTTCCAAAGTGCTTGACAAAAAAAGTTTTGAACACTGAGATGGGTAACACTTTTTTCTAATCTCTCCATGTGTAATGCCTCTTTTCCTTTTCTCTCAAGCTCTGATAATAAAAAAGGAAAGCAAAACCTATGAAGCATATCTACTGTGTTTATTTGCTCTCAAACTGAGAAATATTTATCTCAAATTTGTATGAGAGCTTAATAAACTCATTTTAATCTCTTATTCAAACCAGAACTGGTAATTTTGAATTCCAAGCGTACCTATTTGTTACTTATTTGTTAAATGGTCCCTGGCAATGAGTTTGACCTCAAAAATGAGCTTCAATCGCAAACTGTTTCTATTAAAGGGATATCTCCTACAATAGTACATTTTGAAAAAAAAAAAAAATTTAAACATACAAAGAGATTAATAATTATTTCTTTATTAGATAGTGAATCTTTCTGCCAACCATTCAATAAAATTATCTTTACACTTGAAACTAACAAGCTTCACTTGCCAGAGTGGTCAAATAATATATGATTTGATACCTAAGGTAAGAACATTTTGTTTCCTGTATAGAAGCTATCCTTCTAAGTGTTACTTCGAAAAAAAAAAAGTCAGGAGACATGTATTTCAACTCTTTTAAGAATGTAATGGCTGGAAGGGAGTTTCAAGAGAAAAGGGACATCTGTATACGTCTATGGCTGATTCATGTTGTTGTATGGCAGAAACCTAAAGCAATTATCCTCCAATTTAATTTTTTTTAATTCTCAAAAAAAAGGATGCAATGGCAATAAACAGACTCATGCAAAAATAGTGGTGTTCCACTTCATTTTGGACTTCTCTGCTAAGACAGAGTTTTAGGTAAGCTCAATGACCCCAAGATTAATTCCCTTTTGTGGGAGACACTACTTTAGGATTAACAGCACTTAGCAAGTAATTCTTTTTTTTTTTTTTCAAAGATATGCCTTGTCTCAACCATACCAAAGGCTTTCTAAAAGAAAGACTCATACCACTTGGTGTCTTCAGCATCAATCTTGGTGTCTCACAAATAATTTCAAAGATGATAAATGTGATCCTTGCTAAAACGTACTCTCTCATGCATTTTCTTTCTTTTTCTGTAAATAAACACTTTATGGGGTTGTTGTGAAGACTATGAGATAATGTAGACAAAATACCTAGCATTTATCCACACTACCTACCTTCTACACTCTGGAAATTGACTCTATGTAACCTTTTTTTTTTTTAACTTTTACATTTATATATGTATATTCTATATAACTATCATGCATTTTATATTTTCTTTAGAGTTATTCTTTCTTATTCAGTATTTACATTTTGGTATGTAGTGTTCCAAACCTGTTTTTATATATCTATACATCTTTTTCCATAAAAATGTGAGTATACATCTATATTCTAATTGACTATAAGCATAATACCCCTCTTAATAAAGATTTTTATTTAAAAAAAGTATGAAAGTAAAAGTATTAGTTGCTCAGTTGTGTCTGACTCTTTGAGACCCCATGGACTGTATCCCACAAGGCTCCTCTGTGCATGAAATTCTCCAGGCAAGAATACTGGAGAGGGTAGCCATTCCCTTCTCCAGAGGATCTTCCTGACCCAGGAATTGAACCCTAGTCTCCTGCATTATAGGTGGGTTCTTTACTGTCTGAGCCATCAGGGAAGTACAGTTGATTTACAAATTTGTGTCAAATTCTGCTGTATAGCAAAGTAATTCAGTTATACATACATACATTTTTTTAAATATTCTTTTCCATTGTGGTTTACATCGGCATATTGAATACGGTTCCCCATGCTTCATTGAGGACTCTGTTGTTTATCTACTCTACATGTGATAGTTTGCGTCTGCTAAAGCCAGACTCCCAGTGCATCCCTCCTCCACTCCCCTTTGCCCTTGGTGACCATAAGTCTGTTCTCTATGTCTGTGAGTCTGCTTCTGTTTCATACATAATGTCCATTTGTATTGCATTTTAGAATTTGCATTAAAGTGATATCGCATGGTAGTTGTCTTTCTCTTTCTGACTTACTTCACTTAGTATGATAATCTCTAGTTCAACCCATATTGCTGCCAATAGCATTATTTCATTCTTTTTAATGGAGTGGTAGTCCATTGTGTGTGTGTGTGTGTGTATCACATCTTCTTTATCCATTCATCTGTTGATGATATTTAGATCATTTTGAAGTCTTGGCTATTGCAAATAGAGCTGCTATGAACATAGAGGTGCTGCATAGCCTTTAAATATGAAACAAAATATGAAACAAATGAAACATTTCCAGACTTTAGAAATTTTTAACACAAAAAGAGGGGAGAATTGAAAGCAGTAGATTAAAGAGCAAAGTGTGTTTTTAGAATAAACTATTAGGGTCTAATGCACTTAAGTAAAGTCATCTATGGCTACTTTGGCTCAGAATTTTACTTTGAATATGTTACCATCATGTTAGAACAAACCACATCCCTTCCCAACCTGCAAAAATGCGATGACATAATTTGTTCAGCTCATTAACTAATAAAGAATCACATTTAAAATAACCTCTAACCATGACTTTAAACACATCAAACAGGAAAAAAGATCATTTAATGGGGCATAAAGTTTATTATTTGCTTTAAAGAAAAGGCTAAAAATTCTTATAGCAGCCAAAAAAATTATCTAGGTCTGCCTACCAAAGCAAATTGTCCTCACATTTTTATATGGTATGACTGATGCTTATGTGAGACTGAAAAGGATATAGTGGAAATAAAATTTGTAAATCATAAACAGAACTGCAGGAGATGATGCAAGCCATGACTCAGGCAAGTACAACAATCAAGACCAAAATTATGCTTGCATTTTTCATATCTAGCTTGTCATAGCAATTGTGATTTGCAGTTGCCAGTTGGTTGCCATAAATGGAGCTGACATCAGATAAAAATAAATCGTGATGTTCAAGGAAAACCAAATAAGTGTTAAAATATTAATATGTATATTATTATGGGGCAGTTGCAAATACTTTGGCCACTTGATGCAAAGAGTCGACTCATTGGAAAAAACTTTGATGCTGGGATAGATAGAAGGCAGGAGGAGAAGGGGGTGACAGAGGATGAGACGGTTGGATGGCATCACTGATTCAATGGACATGGGTTTGAGCAAGCTCCAGGAGATGGTGAAAGACAGGGAAGCCAGGCATGCTACAGTTCATGGGGTCGCAAAGAGTTAGACACAACTTATCAGCTGAACAACAACAAAAACGTGATGGCAATAATAAGTGTACCTTAGTAGAAATTCAAGAAATATTTTATGTTTCAAACTTAATTCTTTCAGCAGCAATTAATCTTCCTCTAAGTGAACTATTAATACTAAAAAAAAAAAAAAGTTTTTAAAGGCCTAGGGAAAAGGAAAGAGGGCAAAGAGGAGAGCAGAAAAGGAGGAGGAGGGCAGGTATACACAAAATGGGTATGCAATATAGAATATTACTTTCATTTGAAGGAAATGAAGGATAGTGAAGACTTTTGAAGTCCAAGCCCTACAGGCTGAATTTATATAATGACTCTTTTTTGTCAAGTACAGTTGAAAGAATACATAATAAGCAGTTGTTGTTTAGTTGCTAAGTCATGTCCAACTCTTCTGTAACCTAATGGACTGCAGCCTGCCAGGTTCCTCTGTCCGTGGGATTTCCCATGTAAGAATACTGGAGTGGGTTGCTGTTTCCTTCTCCAGGGGATCTTCCTGACCCAGGGATCAAACCCACATCTCCTGCATTGGCAGGTGGATTCTTTACTGCTGAGCCATTGAGGAAGCTTGTAAAAGCAATAAACAGGACTAAAACAAAAAGTTTATCAACAATTTGATTCTTGAGCTAAGTAGTTTTGTAGTTTTGCTTCTCTGGCATTTCTTTTCTTTCTATAAAGTGAGTCCTGAAAACAACAACACTAATGTTTGTTCTTACGTTCTTGCTTGATGAATTTTTTTTACCATCTTATCTGAAATTCAAAAGAATAACACTAAATTTTTTGAGAAGGACATCTCTATTTACAATAAAGATTTCCCAAGACCTTAAATTCTGAATAGCTTACTTTTATGAAAAAGACTACTGTGCTTCATAGACTGTTTGTCAAATATTCTCCCCTTTAAAAAGGAAAAATACTTTAAATTGGAAAACCCTTTCCCTGGTTATTCCAGTAGACAGTTTAATTTATTTGACCATACTATTGAATTCTTGCTTCCATGGTTGTGTTCTCTGGTGTGGAGAAACAAATTGACAGTTGGTGGCATCTAATGTAGACAGAAATGGAGAATTTCTTGCAGGGAAAGAAGAGAAATCATTTTTGTTTAAAATGGATTTCAACAAATTAGGCTTTATTTTCCTTTTAAAATGACTATTCTTTTTTGCAACTAAAAACAGAAAAAAAATTTTAATCTAGGAGTTATTTTTAAACAATGAAGGGGATCTAAAATTAATCCTCACCATTATCATTAAAAAAATTAAAATGGAATAAGTACACTTTTTAAAGAGATTTATCAATTCTTACAAAATAGCCTTCAGTGAAAGTTTCAAATCACTCTTAAATTTATCAATTAACTAATATTTTTTGAGTGTCTGTCACTGTGCTAGTCCCAAACCTTATTGTCTACGTTTAAGGAAATACAGACATTAATCAAATAATCACACTAAAGAAAAAATATAGTTTTGATAAGTTTCACTGTATAAATTTGAAATTTTCTATTTCCATGGCTAATTTAAACCTTCTTAAAGGTATCATCTCAAGTAGCTGGTAACAAACATAAGTAAAAAGTCAAATTTCAGGTAAGAAAAACTGTGGTAAAGGTATTTTGAACAATAAAAGAAATATATAACCTAAATTTAACTTTAGATCTTAATGGAGGAGAAATTTACTCCAAGGGCTCTTCCTGGATCAGGAATCAAACCCATGTCTCCTGCATTGGCAGTGGACTCTTTACCACTGTACCACCACGGAGGCTCGTAAAAGCAGTATAGAAGGATACAAAAAGTTTATCAACAATTTAACCCTTGAGCTAAGTAATTCTGTGGCCTTGTTTCTCTGGTATTTCTCTTTTGGAAAATACGAGCCACCCAGATAAACAGAAGTCTAATTGCATTTAGAAGTTCCTTTCTGTAAAATCTTCCTTGCAAAGGGTTATCCCAGGATGTGCTAGGCCCAGAGCGACACCTTGTGGCCAGACAGAAACTTACACTGTTCTAAACCAATAAAATTTAAGTTGCTCCTCAGTGAATCAAAAATAATCTTCTCTCAGGAAATGACATATTATTACTTGACAGTTGGGGGGAATTTTTTTTAATGTTATTTACTGATTTATTTCTATTCTTTAAAAAATTCTTTTCCCATTAAGGTTATTACAGAATATTGACATAGATAACCAAGAAGGACCTACTGTATAGCACAGGAAACTCTGCTCAACATTCTGAAAGAAATTTTAAACTCAATAAAAAATAAATATAAAAAGATTAACATAGGTAGCTCTATATTAAAGTATAACTACATGCTAATGATATGTTTTAATTATTATATATGAATATTCACTGTAAAATTCTTTTAACTTTGCACAATGTTGGGAAATGTTGATAATAAAATATTGAAAAAATAATGTTTAAAATGTTTCATCACCCATATTTTTCTCACAAACACATTTTTAGATATTGTTTTCAGTATATATGAGCATCATGTGTGTGTGTTCATAATGCACGCTTTTATAGCAATCTTATACTCATGCGGGGCTTCCCATGTGGCTCTAGTGGTAAAGAATCCACCTGCCAGTTCAGGAGACATAAGAGATGTGGGTCTGACTGCTGGGTCAGGAAGATCCCCTGAAGGAACCCACTCCAGTATTTTTACTTGGAGAATCCCAAGGACAGAGGAGCACGGTGGGCTCCAGTCCATAGGGTCGCAGAGTTGGACACTACTGAAGTGACTTAGCTTGCATGCACCTTATATTGATGTGCAATGAATCAGGAAACAATTCCTTGTTCTGTATTTATTCAATTTTCCATTCAACATTTACATAACTTTATTTCTGTTAAATCATGTTCCTAAGACACAATTTTAAGACTGGATCATTAGGATCAAGGGGGAGAATCATTTTCATGGCTCACGAGACATAGGATCAAACTATCTACCAGTTTCACACTGTAAATGAAAACCAGCACCAACTTACTAATATCATAAGACCTCACCATTTTAATTTTGCTGCTTTACTAAGCACGAAATTTGCTTTTATTCAGAGGTCAATTTATACTTCTCTGATTTTTGAAACAAAAATTTACATACTTATTATCTGACTTTTCAATTTTAGCCATCCTAGTGGGTATGAAGTGGTATCTCACAGTTTGATTTGAATTTCCTTATGATAAATGAGGTTGAACATTTTCTCATGTGCTTATTGGCCATTTGTGTATCTTCTTAGGAGAAATATCCTTATAGAACATTTGCCCATTTTTAATTGGTTTCTCTTTTTATTATTCGGGTGTAGGAGTTCTCATACTAACTACACATCCTTTCACAGATGCATGATTGAACAATATTTCTCCCATATTGTGGGCTATCTTTTCACTTTCTTGATAGTGTCTTTTGAAGTACAAAATTTTGTAACAATAAATTCCAATATATCTAAATGGGGCTTCCCTGGTGGCTCAGATAGTAATGAATAAATATACTTAATATTTCTTCTCTTTCTTATGCTTTTGGCATCATACCTAGGAAAACTTGGCCTCACCCAAGGTCACAGAGACTTATACTTCTTTTCTTCTTTTTAGAATTTTATAGTATGAACTTGGTGTCTATGAACCAGTTTGAGTTAATTTTTACATACAGTGTGAGATAGAGGCCCAACTTCATTCTCTTACATGTGAATATCCAGTTGCCCCAGTATGATTTGCTGAAAACACATCTTTCATATTTTAATTGTCCTGGTGCCATTGCCAAAAAATAATTGACCATATATGTAAGAGTTTATTTACACACACACACACACACACACACACACACATAAAAGTAAACTAGAAACTTTCAATCCTATTCCATGGATCCACATATCTATCCTTATGCCAGCACCTGCACTGTCTTGATTATCATTGCTTTACAGTAAGTTTGGAAATTAAGAGTGTGATTACTCCTATTCATTTTCCTTTTTCAGTATTTTTTTGGCTATCCTGAGTCCATTCCATTTTCACATGAATTTTAGGATCAGTATGTTAATTTCTAAAGAAAAGCAGATTTTGAGAGAGACTATGTTGAATCTTTAGATAATTAAAGATTATTATCAACAATATTTCAAATACTAAAAGATGATGCTGTTAAAGTGCTACACTCAATATGCCAGCAAATTTGGAAAACTCAGCAGTGACCACAGGACTGAAAAAGGTCAGTTTTCATTCCAATCCCAAAGAAAGGCAATACCAAAGAATATTCAAACTACCACACAATTGCACTCATCTCACACACTAGCAAAGTAATGCTCAAAATCCTCCAAGCCAGGCTTCAACAGCATGTGAACCATGAACTTCCAGTTCAAGTTGGATTTAGAAAAGGCAGAGGAACCAGAGATCAAATTGTCAACATCCGTTGGATCATTAAAAAAAAGCAAGAGAATTCCAGAAAAACATCTACTTCTGCGTTATTGATTACACTAAAGTTTTGACTGTGTGGATCACAACAAACTGTGGAAAATTCTGAAAGAGATGGGAATACTAGACTACCTTACCTGCCTCCTGAGAAATCTGTATGCAGGTCAAGAAGCAACAGTTAGAACCAGACATGGAACAAGACTGGTTCCAAACTGGGAAAGGAGTATGTCAGGGATGCATATTGTCACCCTGCTTACCTAATTTACATGCAGAGTATATCATGTGAAATGCTAGGCTGGATGAAGTACAAGCTGGAATCAAGATTGCTGGGAGAAATATCAATAATCTCAGATATGCAGATGACACCACCCTTATGGCAGAAAGCGAAAAAGAACTAAAGAGCCTCTTGATGAGAGTGAAAAATTTGGCTTAAAACTCAACGTTCAAAAAACGAAGATCATGGCATCCGGACCCATCACTTCATGGGAGATAGATGGGAAAACAATGGAAACAGTGACACACTTTATTTTCTTGGGCTCCAAAATCACTGTGGATGGTGACTGCAGCCATGAAATTAAAAGACGTTTGCTCCTTGGAAGAAAAGCTATGACCAAGCTAGACTGCATATTATGACAAAGTTCAATCTAGTCAAAGCTATGGTTTTTCCAGTAGTCATATATGGATGTGAGTTGGACTATAAAGAAAGCTGAGCACTGAAGAATTGTCCCTTGGATGCAAGGAGATCCAGATAGACAATTCTAAAGGAAAGCAGTCCTGAATACTGGAAGGACTGATGCTGAAGCTGAAACTCTAATACTTTGGCTACCTGATGGGAAGAACTGACTCATTTGAAAAGACCCTGATGCTGGGAAAGATTGACGGCAGGAGGAGAAGGGGACAACAAAAGATAAGATGGTTAGATGGCATCACCAGCTCAATGAACATGAGTTTGAACAAGCTCTGGGAGTTGGTGATGGACAGGGAAGCCTGGTGTGCTGTAGTCCATGGGGTCGCAAAGAGTCAGACATGACTAAGCAATTGAACTGACTGAACTGAACGATATTATTATTGTAATAATATTGAACAATATTAATATTTCTTTGAAGCTATTCAACTTTCTTTACCTTCACCAATGTTTTCTAGTTTTAGTGTACAAGTCTTATACTTCTTTTGTTTAATTTATTCCCAATTATTTTATTTTATTTTATTTATGATTTTGGAAATGAAATTGTTATAAAAATTTTTAGGCTACAGGAATGTGATTTATTTTTATGGAATGAGTTTGGATCTGCAAGACATGATGAACTGATTAATTCTAAAACTGTAAAATGGATTTCTTAAAATTTTCTGTAGGCAAGATCAAGTTACCTGAAAATAGAAACAATGTTACACCTTCCTTTTCAATCTTGATGCCTTTTATTTCTTTTTCTTGTCTAATTGTCTTGGCTAGAACCAATAGTACAGTGTCGAAAAGAAGTGGTAGTAGATTCCTTCTTATGAGAAATCATCCAGTCTTTTACCATTAAGTATCATGCTAGCTATGAGTTACTTATAGATTCTATTTATCAGGTTCAGTAAATTCCTTATTATTAGTTTGTTCATAGGGTTTTTATCATAAAAAGGATATAGGATGTTGTCAAATGCTTTTTCTGCATCTATTAAGAAAATATGAGTTTTGTTTTATTCTGTTAATATAGTATGTTACATTGATTGATTTTCAAATATCAACCTGACTTTGCATTCTCAAGTCCCAGTTTTTAATGGAGAAATTTTGCATCTATATTCATAAGAGATAATTATCTATAGTGCTTGTATGTGTGACGTCTTTGTCTGGTGGAATTCACCATTAAGTTCTTTAGCTTGGATTTTTTTTGGTTAAGTGTTTTCTAACTTAACAATTCTCTCTTTCTCCTCAAAGTATATTCAGAGTTCCTACTTCTTTTTCTCAGTTTTACAGGTTTCTGTCTTTCTGTTCATTGATTTGTTGGTATGCAGTTGTTCATAGTATTTCCTTACAATCTTATTTCTATAAGGTCTGTAGTGAAGTCCCTTCTTTCAGTTCGTTCAGTTCAGTTGCTCAGTCATGTCCAACTCTTCGCAACCCCATGGACTGCAGCACACCAGGCCTCCCTGTCCATCACCAACTCCTGGAGCTTACTCAAACTCACGTCCTTAGAGTCGGTGATGCCATCCAAACATCTCATCCTCTGTCATCCCCTTCTCCTCCTGCCTTCAATCTTTCCCAGCATCAGGGTCTTTTCAAATGAGTCAGTTCTTTGCATCAGGTGGCCAAAGTATTGGAGTTTCAGCTTCAGCATCAGTCCTTCCAATGAATATTCAAGACTGATTTCCTTTAGGATGGACTAGTTGGATATCCTTGCTGTCCAGGGGACTCTCAAGAGTCTTCTCCAACACCACAATTCAAAAGCATCAATTCTTCAGCACTCAGCTTTCTTTATAGTCCAGCTCACATCCATACATGACTACTGGAAAAACCATAGCTTTGACTAGATGGACCTTTGTTGGCAAAGTAATGTCTCTGCTTTTTAATATGCTGTCTAGGTTGGTCACAACTTTTCTTCCAAGGAGCAAGTGTCTTTTACTTTCATGGCTGCAGTCACTATCCACAGTGATTTTGGAGCCCCCCAAAATAAAGTCTGTCAGTTTCCCCATCTATTGCCATGAAGTGATGTGACCAGATGCCATGATCTTAGTTTTCTGAATTTTGAGTTTTAAGCCAAATTTTTCACTCTCCTCTTTCACTTTCATCGAGAGTCTCGTTAGTTCTTCTTCACTTTCTGCCATAAGGGTGGTGTCATCTGCATATTTGAGGTTATTGATATGTTAACAACTGAAGTCTTTTTTTTCCCCCCCTTGGGCCATCTAACTGAAGTTTTTCTCAGTTTTGTTGATGTTTTCAAAGAACTGAGCTTTGGTCTCAACTAATTTTCTCTAATGTTTTTCTGTAATTTATTTCATTTATTTCTATTTTTGATCTTCAATATTTCTTTTATTCTGCTTGCTCATCATTTTATAGTTCTTTAATGGTAGAAACTAAAGTCGTGTTAGGTTAGGCTAGTGACTGATATCTTACTTCTTTTTTAATATAAGCTTTTGCAGCTATAGATTTCACTCTGTGACGTGCTGTGCTTTGTCGCTCAGTCATGTCCAACTCTTTGTGACCCCATGGACTGTAGCGCACCAGGCTCCTCTATCCATGGGGATTCTCCAGGCAAGAATACTGGAGTAGGTTGCCATGCCCTCCTCCAGGGGATTTTCCCAAACCAAGGATCAAACCCAGGTCTCCCACACTGCAGGCAGATTCTTTACCCTCTGAGCCACCAGGGAAGCCCAGATTTCCCTCTAGCACTGCTTTAGTTGCATCTTTTAAGTTTTGGTATATTGTATTTTCATTTTCATTCACTTTGAAGTATTTTCTAACTTATGTTATTACTTTCTTTGATCTGTCAGTTATTTAGAAGTGTTTTCTTAATTTTCATATATTTGTGAATTTCCTAAGTTTCCTTCTGTTATTGATTTCTAATTTCATTTCACTGCGATTAGAAAACATGATCTAAATACTTTTAAAATATTTGAGACTTGTTTTATGATTTTATATATGGTCAATGTTCTACGTATACCTGAGAAGAATGTGCATACTGCTCTTTCTGGTTATAGTGTTCTAAATATGGCCTTAAATTTATAGCGTTGTTCATGTCTGCTTTTTTAAAAATATCATCTTCTGCCCCGTTATTCCATCCACTATTAAATGTGAGGTAATAAAATCCCCCATTATTACTGTTGAATTGTCTATTACTCCCTTCAATTGTCAGGTTTCGCTTTATGTATTTGGGACTCTGTTATTAGATGTATATATGCACCACCTTTGTGATGCTTTGACTTTCACTGTTGAGAATTTTTCCTCTTTAGTAATAATTTTGCCAAAGCCTGTTTTGTCTCAGTGTGAGCACTACAGCTCTTCTGGGCACTGTTTGCATAATCTATCTTTCCATCTCTCTATTCTTAATCTATTTGTATCTTTGGATCTAAACTGGATCTTTTTTAAAAATTCTAATTATTAAGTGAATGCTATATATACCATATATTTTATATACATATGAAATGATATTAGTGATCTACATGTGCAGTTTTCTACCTCATGTACAGGAAAGGAAAAGTGTAAATGCACAGGATTTCACAGTCTCTTGGTTTAAAAAGCAAAGGATAAAGGTTTTCATTCTCTCATACACACATACACATACATACACTCAGAAGTGACCCAGTATTTCAAATGACTCCAAACCTTAGAAGGTTCACAGGTAGTAATGCTGAATTTCACTGATAGACAGGAAAATATGTACTCATTGTTGAGTTGAGCCAACTGATAAATAGTGTAAAATTTTAGGGTCTTGTTTCTTTTTCTTCTAATCAGGGGAACCCTATCTCAGTCAGTTCAGTCCAGTTCAGTCGCTCAGTCGTGTCTGACTCTGCAACCCCATGGACTGCAGCACACCAGGCTTCCCTGTCCATCACCAACTCCCGGAGCTTACTCAAACTCATATCCATTGAGTAGGTAATGCCATCCAACCATCTCATTCTCTGTTGTCCCCTTCTCCTCCTGCCTTCAATCTTTCCCAGCATCAGGGTCTTTTCCAATGAGTCAGTTCTTCCCATCAGGTGGCCAAAGTATTAGAGTTTCAGCTTCAGCATCAGTCCTTCCAATGAATATTCAGGACTGATTTCCTTCAGGATTGACTGGTTGGATCTCCTTGCTGTCCAAGGGACTCTCAAGAGTCTTCCAAAATCACAGTTCAGAAGCATCAATTCCTCAGTGCTCAGTCGGAAACACGACTGAGTGACTTCACTTTCACTTTTTACTTTCGTGCATTGGAGAAGGAAATGGTAACCCACCCCAGTGTTCTTGTCTGGAGAATCCCAGGGAAGGCGGAGCCTGGTGGGCTGCCGTCTGTGGGGTCACACAGAGTTGGACACGACTGAAGTGACTTAGCAGCAGCAGCAGCTTTCTTTATGGACCAACTCTCACATCCATACATGACTAGTGGAAAAACCATAGCTTTGACTAGACAGACCTTTGTTGGCAAAGTAATGTCTCTGCTTTTTAATATGCTGTCTAGGGTGGTCACAACTTTCTTCCAAGGAGCAAGTGTCTTTTAATTTTGACTGCAGTCACCACCCACAGAGATTCTGGAACCCCAAAAAATAAAGTCTGTCACTGTTTCCCCATCTATTTGCCATGAAGTGATGGGACCAGATGCCATCATCTTAGTTTTCTGAATGTTGAGTTTTAAGCCAACTTTTCCACTCTCCTCTTTTACTTTCATCAAGAGGCTCTTTAGTTCTTCTTCGCTTTTTGCCATAAGGGTGGTGTCATCTGCTATCTGAGGTTATTGATATTTCTCCCAGCAATCTTGATTGCAGCTTGTGCTTCATCCAGCCCAGCGTTTCTCATGATGTACTCTGCATATAAGTTAAATAAGCAGGGTGACAATATACAGCCTTGACGTACTCCTTTTCCTATTTGGAACCAGTCTGTTGTTCCATGTCCAGTTCTAACTGTTGCTTCCTGACCTGCATGCAGATTTCTCAAGAGGCAGGTCAGGTGGTCTGGTATTCCCATCTCTGTAAGAATTTTTCACAGTTTGTTGTGATTAAGTGCATAGTCTTAAAAAGAAAGAATAACACTTTAACTTATTCATTTTTTAACCAATCATACTTGGATCAGAAACTTTATCCCACTTACTTATAATCCTTCCCTAAGGTTGCCAAATCTTTCCTGGGTGTCTGAGAACTCCTACATCTCTTCTGATAAATCAACGCAGAAATGCCTCTTGGTATACATTAAGGTCAAACATGTGGTCTAGGCAGGTAACTGTGAAAGTCAAAGTGTTGGTAGCTCAGTGGTATCTGACTCTTTCTGATCCCACGAACTGTAGCCCTTCACAATTGCCGTGCTGTTTCTCGGCACACAGACAGCTTTCTGGACTTCAGCTAGGTTAACTCCTGATATCACCATGCACGGCTCATTATTGATGGCCACCCCGAAACCATTTGAAAGTGAATGTACAAACCGAACAGAGTTCCTTGACTTTATGGCTGCAATTGTTGGGAACACCCTCGGGCACAACATCCACTTTGTATAGTGGGTAGCAGGCCATGAGCTTCCCAAGTTGAGGATCACACTTAATCAGCTGGTTGGAGAACTGAAAGACAGACTGATGTCTGACATGGAGAGCTGCTCCTGGTAGGTTTTGTCAGTGGGGATGATGAGGGTAAAGATTGTCATGGGAAAATATATTCTCAGATAAGGCACTAATTTGTTCTGGAATTCAATTAGGTACCCATTCAAAGGCCCTTAAAACCAGAAGCAAGCAGGAGTAGACGACCTATAAGCCTAGTCATGCTGGCATAAGAGGAGGCATTCTGTACCAGGCATATGATGGCATATGTCACCGATGGCATGAAGTCCACTGTGCAGCTACAGTTCAAGTGCTTTAAGAACAGAGTCCAAGGCTCTACAGCAGTGAAGATACTGAAGGCTGCAAATACAGAGAACTCAATTTAGTCTTCCAGCTATATTCTACCATGAGCCACTTCACTAAGAAATATGTAAATCCTGATTATTTCCTCTAAAGCTTCAGAAAGTGAGAAACTGTTCTGAAAGCTTTCAGATGCTCTCTAGTCCAAGGTAGACAACCTCTGACCCCACATAGTAGTGACATCCCCACTTTTCTGCTAACAAGCTGTTCTGGGTGACTGGTACTTCCCTGTATGAATCCCATATGTAACAGTTCCAGGTTGGGAAGAGTGCTTGGGCATAGGATTCCCACCTCTTGTCTCACAAATAAGATATCAAAAGATGCATTCATATGCTTCATCTTAGCATTTTCCTACTGATCCTTTTTGCTGCCAAGAATGACACCTTCTGACTGAATCCCATATTCCAGGCAACAAAGTTTCCAGCAAGTGTCTCAATCTAGGTATCAGCTTGGCCAATATGAATGGAAAGGCATTCCCTCATGCTCATTTGAAAGTGTCAATGCTGCTCTGTGGTAATGACACTAAGATTGCATCTCTTACAGATAGCACAAAAGTTGGTATTTTGGAAAAAAAATTTATTTTTCCAGTTTCTATCTTTTGACTGGAAAATGTAACACATTTGTGTGTGTGTGCTCAGTCCTGGCTGACTCTCT
Source organism: Ovis canadensis (assembly GCF_042477335.2). Classification (NCBI taxonomy): domain Eukaryota; kingdom Metazoa; phylum Chordata; class Mammalia; order Artiodactyla; family Bovidae; genus Ovis; species Ovis canadensis. The sequence goes on from NC_091248.1 coordinate 86,845,286, forward strand.
GCAATCCCATGGACTGTATCTTGGGGCTTCCCAGGTGGTGCTAGTGATAAAGAACCTGTCTGCCAACACAGCCAAAGTAAGAGACATGGGCTCAATTCCTGGGTCCGGAAGATCTCCTGGAGGAGGGCATGGCAATCCACTCCACTAATCTTGCCTGGAGAATCTCATGGGCATAGGAGCCTGGTGGGCTACTATGGGTAGTCCATAGGGTCGCAAAGAGCTGGATGTGACTGAAGTAACTTGCACACACACATTTAAAACAAATCAAGGTTTTCCAGAAAACAAGCAATTATTTGAACTTCTGTTGGTATGTTTGGTGATGCGTCACAGTCCCCTCAGTCTCTTCACTTCTATTCCCTCTTTTCCCTTTTCCTCAGTCTAGATGATCTAAATTGACCTACCTTTACGTTCACTGATTTTTCCTTTTGTCACTTTTAAATCTATAGAGCCCGTCTCATGAGTCTTTTTTTTAAATTCTGGTTATACTTTTCAATGCCTTAATTTCTATTTGGTTCTTTCCTGAAATTTCTATTGGCATTCTCTATTTGATGATACATTATTCTCATACGTTAATTCTTCAAAAATGGTTTCCTATAGTTCTTTGAACATGTTTTAATACCTGATATAAAGTCCTTGTGAACTTTGAAGTCCAACATCTAGCCTCCTTTGGGACAGTTTTTATTTCTTGCTTTTTTTCCTAGCATATAGACCATATTTTTCTGTTTCATGTCTCGCTTATTTTTTGCACAAAACTGGACATCTTAAATAGTAATTTCCAACTTTGGAAATTACATTTCCTCCCCTCAACACAGAATTTGTTATTGCTAGTTGTTATTGATGACAATCATGATGTTTGCTTAGTAACTTTGCTAGAATAATTTCTGTGAAGTCTGTACTCTTTTCAGTGCAGCTTAGCTTGCCTGCCTGCCTGCAAAGCCGCTTCTGCCGTGTCCGACTCTTTGAGACCCTATGGACTGCAGTCCACCAGGCTTCACTGTCTATGGGATTCTCCAGGCAAGAATACTGGAGTAGGTTGCCATTTTCTTCTCCAGAATATCTTCCTGACCCAGGGATCAAATCCATTTCTCTTACATCTCCTGCATTGGGAAACAGGTTCTTTACCACTAGCACCAGCTGGGAAGCCGAGCTTGGCTTAACGGTCAGCTAATAACTGGAAAGATGTTTCCTTAAATGCCTGGAAGCCGTAAACCTCCCTGCCCAGACTGTTGAGGGGCTGTATGTATTTCAGGGCACACACTCAATTCTGGCAGTTTACAACTCTGCCTTACACTTCACAAGAACTTGTTTCCTGAACCTTAAAATCTGCCAGAGGTGGAAGGTCATAAATTTGCATGTCTTTCTTGGGCATGCACTCAACTCTGAATATGTGTATGACCTTACAGAACCCTGAGAATTTGTTGGAGCTTTTCTACACCCTATGAACATTATTCCCAGACTTTCCTATTAAACGGTTTTACCAAGACATATCACCAACTTGGGTTTCCCCAGCGGCACAGCAGTAAAGAACCTGCCTACCAATTCAGGAGACATAAGAGATGCAAGTTCGATCCCTGGGTTTGGAAGATCCCCTGGAGGAGGGCATGGCAACCCACTCCAGTATCCTTGCCTGGAGAATCCCATGGACAGAGGAGCCTGATGAGCTAGTCCATAGGGCTGCAAAGTGTTAGACACAACTGAAGTGACTGAGCACGCACACATATCACCACCTCAGGCAGCTGTGACACGTCACCACTTCAAGCAGCTGTGATGTTAAACAACTGTCACGACTTTTTTCAACAAATGCCCTGGGGAAAAGTCTTTTTCCATTGAGCAACATCTGAGTTACATCAGTTAATGACAAGACCTATAAATGAGGCTTTTCCAGGGAGCTGCCAGATTGGCCAAATAGTGACAATTTTCTGGTAATGGGGCTGAGGAACTTAAAGCATTCTGCAAATTCCAAGGCCTATTAGACCATTGCTTTTCATAGTTAACATAATTGTGAGGCTGTTGGTTTGTAAGGTTATTATGGAGCTGGGGACAGGAAATGGCAATAGGGCAAGTTAAAACACTACAAAGCTTGCAATTCTTACCAAGATTCAGCTGATTTTTTTTTTTTTTAATAAAAGTTCTTCAAACTGTTGCAGGTCCCTGGTTAATGCCAGAACGTTGATTCTGACAATTTTTGCCAGTGTTCTTGTTACTTCTATGAAGGAATAGCTTTTCAGAGGTCCTTACATCCAGAACTGTAGTTTTAATGGTAGAAGATATGGTTATACTAACAGCTAAGAAATGAAGTATGTCATTTGTTGAGTTAAAAGAGAAATGCTAAAAAGAAATTTAACAAATACTAATACTTAAATATACACTGAAATGACTTAGCACTGATACAATGAAATCTATGAAATGGACCAGAAGTTCCCCACAGATTTCTTCTGAGGATCAGTTTATATTCTTAATTCTCTCCTTTTCAATACCTTGATGCAAAACAGGATGTTTCTTTGCCTCAATTATTTTAGTGAAATATGCCATCCTTGACTTTATTTCCATTATTTCCAAATCATTAGCTATTTTATTCTAAAATAAACATGACTGTGTGATTCAGCTGCTCATATTTATAAGAGTAAAATCTCTTATAGAGCAACTCATGACCCTCTATGATCTGCCCCCAAAATACTTTTCTAAGCTTTCTCAGCTACCCCATGAATATGCTATACTCCAGGTAAATTCTTACTCTTTCCCAAATCCTTTGAGCGTTAAGTTGCTTTATCCAGTTCCAAATAAGCAGAATCCTACTGTACTTCTAAAATGAGCCAGAAGTCTATCCCATAAGCTCATTATTCCTCTCTTCCTTTCCTCTTCTTCATGATAGACATATGTTTTGTTCCTGTAGCTTATTATACACTGCATCACTCTCGGACTGCCCACAGGGCAGTGAGCACATTTGTTTGCCTCTGCCTTGCCCTTACACATATAAACACGTATCTCAAGGAACATCTACGGCAATGAAGTGACACATGAAATTTGTCTCTATGTAGAGTACTAATATTTGCCATTTTAAAACAAGTAAAAATAATTACTATCTAACTTGGTATGCCAGAAAATCTGAAACTCTAGTTTCAGAAGTTACTAGGTATGCAAAAAAAATTGTTGCGCCAATTTCAACATATGTTGGTTAAATAAAACTAAACAAATTTCTTTTCTGGAAAACTTTTTAGAAACATTACCCTCTAATATGCATGATCAAGTCTCCAATTTAGCATTACTCTCCAAAACAGCTAGTCACAATTTTTCTGTGATGAACATACCAAGGGACTAGTGTTCAGAACACATCTGGAAAATGCGTATCTAATTCTTTATTTAAAATAGTAAGTAAAGTGATCTATTCTTTGTCCCTTTATTCAGGTTTGTTTAAAACCTAACTACTATCTCTTTATTACTTAATCAGCTAGAACTAAGTTTTACTGTAAAACAAGAAACCCCAAAAGGAACAAAAGCTTCAATGTGTGGCAATGGTTCTCTTTAGTATATATTACAAAAATTACTTAGAAGAAAATGACTTATACTAGAACAAAGTTAGTGGAGGCCATGGAATTCCAGTTGAGCTGTTTCAAATCCTGAAAGATGATGCTGGTAAGGTGCTACACTCAATATGCCAGCAAATTTGGAAAACTCAGTAGTGGCCACAGGACTGGAAAAGGTCAGTTTTCATTTCAATCCCAAAGAATGGCAATGCCAAAGAATGTTCAAACTACTGCACAATTGCCCTCATCTCACAGCTAGCAAAGTAATGCTCAAAATCCTCCAAGCCAGGCTTCAACAGTACGTGAACCATGAACTTCCAGATGTTCAAGTAGGATTTAGAAAAGGCAGAGGAACCAGAGATGAAATTGCCAACATCCGCTACATCATCGAAAAAGCAAGAGAGTTCCAGGAAAACATCTACTTCTGCTTTATTGACTATGCCAAAGCCTTTGACTGTGTGGATTACAACAGCTGTGGAAAATTCTTAAGAGATGGGAATACCAGACCACCTTATCTGCCTCCTGCAAAACCTGTATGCAGGGCAGGAAGCAACAGTTAGAACCAGATATGGAACAACAGACTGGTTCCAAATTGGGAAAGGAGTATGTCAAGGCTGCATATTGTCACCTTGCTTATTTGTCACCATGCTTATTTAATCTCTATGCAGAGTACATCATCCAAAATGCCGGGCTGGATGACTGGAATCAAGATTGCTGGAAGAAATATCAATAACCTCAGATATGCAGATGACACCACCCTTATGGCAGAAAGTGAAGAGGAACTAAAGAGCCTCTTGATGAAGGTAAAAGAGGAAAGTGAAAAGGCTGGCTTAAAAATTAACATTCAAACAACTAAGATAATGGTATCCAGTCCCATCACTTCATGGCAAACAGACGAGAAAACAATGCAAACAGTGACAGACTTTATTTTCTTGGGCTCCAAAATCACTACAGATGGTGACTGCAGCCATGAAATTAAAACGCTTGCTCCTTGAAAGAAAAGCTATGACCAACCAACGTAGAAAGCATATTAAAAAGCAGAGATATTACTTTGCCAACAAAGGTCCATCTAGTCAAAGCTATGGTTTTTGCAGTAGTCATGTATGGATGTAGGAGTTGGACTATAAAGCAAGCTGAGCGCTGAAGAACTGATACTTTTGAACTGTGATGTTGGAGAAGATTCTTGAGAGTCCCTTGGACAGCAAGGAGATCCAACTACTCCATTCTAAAGGAAATCAGTCCTGAATATTCATTGGAAGGACTGATGCTGAAGCTGAAACTCCACTACTTTGGCCACCATATCCTAAGAACTAACTCCTTAGAAAAGACCATGATGCTGGGAAAGGTTGAAGCAGAAGGAGAAGGGAACTACAGAGGATGAGATGGTTGGATGGCATCACTGACACGGTAGACATGAGTTTGAGCAAGCTCCAGGAGTTGGTGATGGACAGGGAAGCCTGGTGTGCTGTAGTCCATGGAGTGGCAGAATCGGACACGACTGTGTGACTGAACAATGACTTACAGTGCTTGCTAAGAAACAAACTGCCAGGCTCCACCCCCAGATTCTTCTTATAAAATCTGGAGTGGAGCCTAGAATTTGCATTTCAAATAAGCCTTCAAGTGATGCTGAGTCTGTTGATATAGGGACCACACTCTGACATAAGGATTTCCTCTCTCAAGCAACATGAAATCTTGAGAGTAGTTCAAACACTCCAGAATTACCAGAAACATCAGTTCTTCTAACTTGCTGCTCCATCCTCCTAGTTCATGAGTTTCATCCTCAAAGTTACCTCATAATCCAAGGAGACTGCTCAGATTCTAACCACCATGTTATCTTCTGCTGCTGCTAAGTTGCTTCAGTCGTGTCTGACTCTGCGCAACCCCACAGACGGCAGCCCACCAGGCTCCCCTGTCCCTGGGATTCTCCAGGCAAGAACACTGGAGTGGGTTGCCATTTCCTTCTCCAATGCATGAAAGTGAAAAGTGAAAGTGAAGTCGCTCAGTCGTGTCTGACCCTCAGCACACCCATGGACTGCAGCCTTCCAGGCTCCTCCATCCATGGGATTTTCCAGGCAAGAGTACTGGAGTGGGGTGCCATTGCCTTCTCCGAAGTTAGCTTCTAGGCAACAGGAAAAGGACAGAATAAAAGGATACATCTCCAGTCTAAGTCAGCTCCTTTAAAGTAGCCTTACTTTGCAAAATTTAGTCAAAAAGCTTAAACTAAAAAGGAAAATGGTAAATGTATTCTTTTAACCAAGTACACTGCCATCCTAAATAAAACTGTTACATATTACTAAGGAAGAAAGGAAGATTAGATTTTTGAATAGGCATTTAGAGACTCTAACATACTACTTTAGTTTACATATCACCAAGTCCAACAAAACTTGGCCTATTTCATAAATCTGTCCCATATGTTTCATTACTTTTTCTCTTTCTGTAGATCTTACTTTCATCACAGCTCACCTACTTTATCATAACATCCTTTTGATCACTCTCCCTACCTCTTATCCTGGTAGTAGGTATAAGGTGGATTTTGAGGGAACCAAAGTGGTCTAAAATTCTTCAATAGCTCCACATTTCCTATAGAATTATAAGGTATGAGGCATTTTAGCATTTCATGTTATATCCCCCATATGACTATTCTCTATTAAACACAACAAACTGCTTCTCCCTTCAGTGCTCTCATCATGCTTTCTCTGCTAAGAAGGTACTCTTGATCCTCCTTCACCTTTACTACTCATCCTTTACGATTTAACTAAGGTAGTACCTCCTCCAGAAAGGTTTCCATGACACCCCTCTTCCACAGGATGAGTATCCCTTCTGTGTAATCACATAAAATCTGTCTAGAGCTATCATCAGATATTCTACATTGTATTATGAAGATCTGTTTAGATCTCCAACTTTCTCAACAGATGTATGTGCTTTTAAGTGTAAGAACCATGTTAAATTTATCTTTATATTCCCAGAACTGGGAATAAAGCAGATGCCAACTACCATCTGTTAAACAAAAGTATCACCCTTCATCGTGAACTGGCCTACATACTGTAACTCTGTATAGAACCTGTCCAACAATCTAATAACCTTTTCTATTACAAGTAATATAGTCTGATTATGCAATTTCAAAAAGTAACTACAGACAGAAAATCCTTCCTTAATAACTCCAGTTAAATGAAATTTCAAAGTATACATTTTTTTTTGCATAGCCAAACATCTTTTATTTTTTACAACTAGAATACCAAAGATACAACCCAACTAGCTCCAGAACACTTCCAGATTTTTTGTTTATTTAACCAAACTAAACAAAGGTTTTAAAAGGAACATCTGCAACAACAAAAGAATACTAATCTATCAATCAAAGCTGGCTTCACCATTTCTTGTCTTTTCCTTATCTTTATCCAAGTTCTTCACCTTTAATTCTTCTTCCTCTTTTTTGAGGATGTATTCAGTATCTTTCTCTGAGTTTGGCACTGATTTTCCCTTTGGTAGCAAGAAACAGTCAGCATTCAAAACCTGCTCGGCAGTCATTGAACTTCTACAACAGATCAAACTACAGAGGAGGGATTTGACATTATCATCCTGCAAGAAAAAAGAGATGTTACAAAGCAAAAATAAAATCAAAATGAGTAAAAGGACAAACTTGTAATAAGGAGTACCCAATTCAAAAATAATCTCAATTAATGATATAGAGCTAAAATCAATTTTTCCCATTTTTTAAAGCTTTTTACCAAAATCAACTAGTTTTTATTGGAAAGGGATTAATCTAGTATTAAAACAATGGAATCAAATGACAGGGGGGTTAATGCAGAAGGGAAAAGAAAAGAATCACAACTGAAACATTTATCAAAAACAAGTGAAATTCCCAAAAAACACCTAATATTTTTTTACTTTCCATTTTCCCTTTTCTTAGGGTAGTAGTCAGAATTTGACAATGAAAATTTTACATATAAGTGCCTCTGTCTGAAACGATAGCCTCCTTTACTTGGTCAACTGCTTTTGGTTTCACTTCTGAAATGATCTCTTGAAACACATCCACCACCACGAACATTACCATGATCATCATTATGGAGGTCAGAATTTATAATGTACCACAATTTCAAAGCACATTATTTTGTTATCACATGTTAATAACACTATCATGTTCTTCTTCCATTAATTCCACCTCCCAAAGTATGTTTTTTCTTTTTTGTTCCCTGTGGATGACTCCAATCAGAGCACATTTTATCTGGAATAAAAATCACCTATTTACTGCTAGTGTCCTCTAAGGAATATAAGACCAGAAATTTTACTTTCTCATTTCATCCCCAACAATGAGCACAGTGATAGAGCAGGTATTCAGTTTACATCTGGTAACTGAATGAATGTCAATGCCCATACTGTACTCTACAGGGTATGTTTTTAAACATAGTTAAAATGTTTAAGATAGTGACAGAGTCAATTCATAGGCAGATTGATTAAGAATTCTGGGGATCCCCAAGGAGAGAGGGGTCTGGGATTCTTGAGGAGATAGGGGTCTGGAATTCTCAAGGAAGAGGAAAGGACAAACTTTTTTTCCCTCTACATTCCTTAGTCTTAGTCACATAAAACATTTTTAATCTTTAAGCCTGATGTATCTATAACTGATGATTACACAACAAACAACTCAGTTTAAACTCTGTACTAAGATTGAGAAGCTCTATACAGTCAACAAAAACAAGACCAGGAGCTGACTGTGGCTCAGATCATGAACTCCTTATTGCCAAATTCAGACTTATATTGAAGAAAGTAGGGAAAACCACTGGACCATACAGGTATGACCTAAATCAAATCCCTTATGATTACACAGTGGAAGTGAGGAATAGATTTAAGGGTCTAGATCTGACAGACAGAGTGCCTGATGAACTGTGGAATGAGGTTTGTGACATTGTACAGGAGACAGGGATCAAGACCATCCCCATGGAAAAGAAATGCAAAAAAGCAAAATGGCTGTCTGGGGAGGCCTTACAAAGAGCTGTGAAAAGAAGAGAGGCGAAAAGCAAAGGAGAAAAGGAAAAAAATAAGCATCTGAATGCAGAGTTCCAAAGAACAGCAAGAAGAGATACGAAAGCCTTCCTCAGCGATCAATGCAAAGAAATAGAGGAAAAGAACAGAATGGGAAAGACTAGAGATCTCTTCAAGAAAATTAGAGATACCAAGGGAACATTTCATGCAAAGATGGGCTCGATAAAGGACAGAAATGATCTGGACTTAACAGAAGCAGAAGATATTAAGAAGAGGTGGCAAGAATACATGGAAGAACTGTACAAAAAAGATCTTCATGACCCAGATAATCGTGATGATGTGATCACTAATCTAGAGCCAGACATCTTGGAATGTGAAGTCAAGAGGGCCTTAGAAAGCATCACTATGAACAAAGCTAGTGGAGGTGATGGAATTCCAGTAGAGCTATTTCAAATCCTGAAAGATGATGCTGTCAAAGTGCTGCACTCAATATGTCAGCAAGTTTGGAAAATTCAGTAGTGGCCACAGGACTGGGAACGGTCAGTTTTCATTCCAATTCCAAAGAAAGGCAATGCCAAAGAATGCTCAAACTACCGCACAATTGCACTCATCTCACATGCTAGTAAAGAAATGCTCAAAATTCTCCAAGCCAGGCTTCAGCAGTACGTGAACCGTGAACTCCCTGATGTTCAAGCTGGTTTTAGAAAAGGCAGAGGAACCTGAGACCAAATTGCCAACATCTGCTGGATCATGGAAAAAGCAAGGGAGCTCCTGAAAAACATCTATTTCTGCTTTATTGACTATGCCAAAGCCTTTGACTGTGTGGATCACAATAACCTGTGGAAAATTCTGAGAGATGGGATTACCAGACCACCTAACCTGCCTCTTGAGAAATCTGTCTGCAGGTCAGGAAGCAACAGTTAGAACTGGACATGGAACAGACTGGTTCCAATAGGAAAAGGAGTACTTCAAGGCTATATATTGTCACCCTGCTTATTTAACTTATATGCACAGTACATCATGAGAAACGCTGGACTGGAAGAAACACAAGCTGGAATAAAGATTGCTGAGAGAAATACCAATAACCTCAGATATGCAGATGATACCACCCTTATGGCAGAAAGTGAAGAGGAACTCAAAAGCCTCTTGATGAAAGTGAAAGAGAAGAGTGAAAAAGTTGGTTAAAGCTCAACATTCAGAAAAGGAAGATCATGGCATCTGGTCTCATCACTTCATGGGAAATAGATGGGGAAACAGTAGAAAGAGTGTCAGACTTTATTTTTGGGGGCTCCAAAATCACTGCAGATGGTGACTGCCGCTATGAAATTAAAAGACGCTTACTCCTTGGAAGGAAAGTTATGACCAACCTAGATAGTATATTCAAAAGCAGACATTACTTTGCCGACTAAGGTCCATCTAGTCAAGGCTATGGTTTTTCCTGTGGTCATGTATGGATGTGACAGTTGGGCTGTGAAGAAGGCTGAGCACCAAAGAATTGATGCGTTTGAACTGTGGTGTTGGAGAAGACTCTTGAGAGTCCCTTGGACTGCAATGAGATCCAACCAGTCCATTCTGAAGGAGATCAACCCTGGGATCTTTGGAACGAATGATGCTAAAGCTGAAGCTCCAGTACTGTGGACACCTCATGCGAAGATTTGACTCATTGGAAAAGACTCTGATGCTGGGAGGGATTGAGGGCAGGAGGAGAAGGGGACGACAGAGGATGAGATGGCTGGATGGCATCACAGACTCGATGGACGTGAGTCTGAGTGAACTCCGAGAGATGGTGATGGACAGGGAGGCCTGGCGTGCTGCGATTCATGGGGTCGCAAAGAGTTGGACACAACTGAGTGACTGAACTGAACTGAACTAAGGAGTATAGAACAACAATTTATCCTGCTTGAGGACAATTTCTCCTTCCTGAAAACCTTCTGGCTAAGATTACCTTAAAATGTAAATTATAGGAGTGGGTCTAGTAAGATCTTTACAACCTCCAGATATTCCTTTGATTTATTGCAATAACTAATTATCAAGTATGTAAAGTGAATCACTCAGTCGTGTCTGACTCTTTGTGACCCTGTGGACTGCAGCCCACCAGGCTCCTCTGTCCATGGGATTCTCCAGGCAAGAATACTGGAGTGGGTTGCCATTTCCTTCTCCAGGGGATCTTGCCAACCCAGGAATCGAACCCAGGTCTCCTGCATTGCAGGCAGACACAGGCAGACACTTGCATCTGCCTGCGTCTGCTACATAAAAAGTATGTAACTCCCTTGCTAACATGAGCAAGGGGGCACTCTTTCTGCCCCCTTGTGATGTCTATGTCAGAAGTTTTCTCTATCTTTTATACTTTAATAAAACTTTATTACACAAAAGCTCTGAGCAATCAAGCCTCATCTCTGCCCCCAGATTGAATTCTCCTCTGGAGGTAAAGAATCCCAGTGTCTTTCCTGGTTCAGCAACAGCCTTCCAATAGTACCTTTAGTATGTTTTGTTTTTATTGTTTAGTCACTAAGGTGTGTCTGATTCATTTGTGACCTCATGCACTGTGGCCTGCTAGACTCTATCATGGGATTTTCCAGGTAAGGAGACTGGAGTGGGTTGCCATTTCCTTCTCCAAGGGATCTTCCTAACCCAGGGATAGAACCTGTGTCTCCTGCATTGGGAGGCAAATCCTTTAGCACTAAGTCACCCGGGAAGCCCAATGAGATACTAGTATACATCTCTAAGAATGGCCACAATCCAAAATACTGACTGAATAGCAGTAAGGCTGTGGAGCAACTCTCATTTATTGCTGATAGCAACCAAAACTCAAAAATGGTACTTAGAAGACAATTCTATATTATTTAAAACTACTATTAAAAACCATACTATTTTAAAATACTATTACCATATAATCCAACAATTGCACTCCAAGGAAATAAAAACTTATGTCCACACAAAAAGCTGCACATGGATGTTTATTGCAGTTTCATTCATAATTTGTCAAAACCTGGAAACAACCAAGCTGTCCTTCGGTAGGTGAACGTACAAATAGACTGTGGTACATACAGATAATGGAAAAAGGTTAATAATAAATGAACTATCAAACCATGAAAAGATGTGAAGGAATCTTACGTGCATATGATTATGTGGGAAAAAGCCAATTTTAAGAGGCTAAATACTGTATGGTTCCAATTATATGACATTCTGGAAAAGTCAAAACTATGGAGACAAGAAAAAGATCAGTCTTCAGGGGTTTGGAGAAAGTAGAAATGAACAGGTAGAGTATAGAGGATTTTTATAGCAGTGAAAATACTCTGTATATTAATGGTAGATATATGGCATTATACATGTGTTCAAACTTTAAGAATGTACCACACTAAGAGTAAGCCCTAATATAAACGATGGACTTAAGGCAACAGCGATGTCAATGGAGGTTATCACCTGCAACAAATAACTCCGCTAGGGAATGTTGATAATGGATAAACTATGTATGAGAGAGAAGGAGATATATGGGAAATCTCTACCTTCTATTCACTTTTGCTATAAATCTTAAAATCGCTCTTAAAGCCATAAAAGCAGTTGTAAAACATAAAATAAATAATTTCTTTTAAAAAAAACTGGCAAGAGAACTTGTACAGCCTGATGATTATACTTAAAAAAAAATTACTATTATTATTTTTTGGCTGCACTGGATCTTCACTGCTGCATGAGACCTTTCTCTATTTGTGCTAGAAGGGCTGTTTTCTAGTTGTGACGTGTGCACTTCTCATTGTGGTGGCTTCTCTTGTTGCAGAACAAGGGCTCTAGGGCACGTGGCCTTCAGCTGTTGCAGCCCACAGCCTTAGCTGCCCTGCAATATGTGAAATCTTCCCAGAGCAGGGAGCAAACCCACGTCCCCTGAAATGGTAGGAGGATTTGTAACCACTGAACCACGAGGGAATATCATTATACTTTTGTAGACTTGTTTACTGCCATATTTAACCCCTTAACATCTAGTCACACTGGGGATGATTCCATTACAAAAGACTTTTATGTTTTCATGTCTTAGTTCAGATACTGTCTTTACCTGAAATGCCTTGTACCTCATTCTAACTTTCATAAAATCCTAATTCAACCTTGAAGATTCACTTCAAATAACTATGCGGTGGCATTTACCAATAGCTTCTTCCCTCCATCTTTTCCTGACAAATTAAATATTTGCTTCCTCCAAACTATTTTCTTAAAATTCTATATATACAGATATTGGTTGTTTACTTGTTCATATTTCTAAATCATTAATTTCTTCAATGTTTCAATCCTAAAAAGCAGACCCTAGTTCAATTCCTGATATAGAACAGACTCAAAATATGTTGGTTGTATACATATGTATATCTCAAAGCAATATGAATAGCATAGATGTACGACAAAGAAAAGATACAGCTGCTGCTGCTGCTAAGTCACTTCAGTCGTGTCTGACTCTGTGTGACCCCATAGACGGCAGCCTACCAGGCTCCCCTCTCCCTGGGATTCTCCAGGCAAGAACACTGGAGGGGGTTGCCATTCCCTTCTCCAAGGCATGAAAGTGAAAAGTGAAAGTGAAGTCGCTCAGTTGTGTCCGACTCTTAGCGACCCCATGGACTGCAGCCTACTAGGCGCGTCTGTCCATGGGATTTTCCAGGCAAGAGTACTGGAGTGGGGTGCCATTGCCTTCTCGGAAAGATACAGCTAGGTACTTATAAAAAGTAGAAAAACACTAATTTTAATAAAATATTATCTTTGAAGATATAGAAACTACTGCTTTTCCTTAATTATTACACAGATTATATATATAATCTATTTTAAAAATTCCAGTAGTAATCTATAGCAATAATTTTCTGGCAATGGTGTAAGTAGGGCACTTAAATTTTTTCAATACTTATTTACTGGGAACGTTATTTGTATTCTTAAAAAAATTAGAGGATTTCTTCAGTTAAATAAGTTGATACTACTGCTCACACCTATATCACAGGTTTCTAACAAGTAAATGACAAAAAGGTCACATACCAAATGAAACTGATCCATCTTCGGGATTCCATCCTCATTAGTTTCAAATTCCTGATTCTGAACTGAAAGCTGTTAAAGAAATGAGAATGAATAAATTCCAAACATACTAAAATACCGATCCCACAGCAAAGGCAACTCTGGAAACTGTTAAGGTTCTAGAGAGGAGAAGAACTCAAAGAAAGCATATTAGTCCTTGCAAGAAAAAAAAACAAAAAACTTTCATAACAACTACCAGGAAGTCCCTGGGGTTCCTAACATATCAATGCACACATGCTAAGCACATTGAATACCTCATTTTACAAGCAAATATATTAAAATACAGTGGCTTATAAGGTGTTGGTTTCACACATACTCGTACGTTAAACACAAAGAAAATTTATCATGCAACTTTCCTTCTTCCCTGATAACTGTGTTCAAAAAATTCTTGTTAAAATTTTATGAATTATTAAATATGAAGAATTTCTTATGTACAAGTTCAGTTCAGTCACTCAGTCGTGTTCAACTCTTTGCAGCCCCATGAATTCTAGCACGCCAGGCCTCCCTGTCCATCACCATCTCCCGGAGTTCACTCAGACTCATGTCCATCGAGTCAGTGATGCCATCCAGCCATCTCATCCTCTGTCATCCCCTTCTCCTCCTGCCCCCAATCCCTCCCAGCATCAGAATCTTTTCCAATGAGTCAACTCTTTGCATGAGGTGGCCAAAGTACTGGAGTTTCAGCTTTAGCATCATTCCTTCCAAAGAAATCCCAGGGCTGATCTCCTTTAGAATGGACTGGTTGGATCTCGTTGCAGTCCAAGGGACTCTCAAGAGTCTTCTCCAACACCACAGTTCAAAAGCATCCATTATTTGGTGCTCAGCCTTCTTCACAGTCCAACTCTCATATCCATATATGATCACAGGGAAAACCACAGCCTTGACTAGACGGACCTTAGTTGGCAAAGTAATGCCTCTGCTTTTGAATATGCTATCTAGGTTGGTCACAACTTTTCTTCCAAGGAGTAAGCGTCTTTTAACTTCATGGCTGCAATCACCGTCTGCAGTGACTTTGGAGCCCCCAAAAATAAAGTCTGACACTGCTTCTACTGTTTCCCCATCTATTTCCCATGAAGTGATGGGACCGGATGCCATGATCTTCGTTTTCTGAATGTTAGGCTTTAAGCCAACTTTTTCACTATCCTCTTTCACTTTCATCAAGAGGCTTTTGAGTTCCTCTTCACTTTCTGCCATAAGGGTGGTGTCATCTGCATATCTGAGGTTACTGATATTTCTCCTGGCAATCTTGATTCCAGCTTGTGTTTCTTCCAGTCCAGCGTTTCTCATGATGTACTCTGCATAGAAGTTAAATAAGCAGGGCGACAATATACAGCCTTGACGTACTCCTTTTCCTATTTGGAACCAGTCTGTTGTTCCATGTCCAGTTCTAACTGTTGCTTCCTGACCTGCATACAGATTTCTCAAGAGGCAAGTCAGGTCGTCTGGTAATCCCATCTCTTTCAGAATTTTCCACAGGTTACTGTGATCCACACAGTCAAAGGCTTTGGCATAGTCAATAAAGCAGAAATAGATGTTTTTCTGGAACTCTCTTGCTTTTTCCATAATCCAGCGGATGTTGGCAATTTGACCTCTGGTTTCTCTGCCTTTTCTAAAACCAGCTTGAACATCAGGGAGTTCACGGTTCACGTACTGCTGAAGCCTGGCTTGGAGAGTTTTGAGCTTTACTTTACTAGCATGAGATGAGTGCAATTGTGAGGTAGTTTGAGCATTCTTTGGCTATGCCTTTCTTTGGGTTGGGATGAAAACTGACCTTTTCCAGTCCCATGGCCACTGCTGTTTTCCAAATTTGCTGGCATATTGAGTGCAGCACTTTCACAGCATCGTCTTTCAGGAGTTGAAATAGCTCTACTGGAATTCCATCAACTCCACTAGCTTTGTTCGTAGTGATACTTTCTAAGGCTCACTTGACTTCACATTCCAGGATGTCTGGCTCTAGATGAGTGATCACACCATCGTGATTATCTGGGTTGTGAACATCTTTTTTGTACAGTTCTTCTGTGTATTCTTGCCACCTCCCCTTAATATCTTCTGCTTCTGTTAGGTCCATACCATTTCTGTCCTTTATCGAGCCCATGTTTGCATGAAATGTTCCCTTGGTATCTCTAATTTTCTTGAAGAGATCTCTAGTCTTTCCCATTCTGTTCTTTTCCTCTGTTTCTTTGCACTGATCGCTGAAGAAGGCTTCCTTATCTCTTCTTGCTATTCTTTGGAACTCTGCATTCAGATGCTTATATCTTTCCTTTTCTCCTTTGCTTTTCGCTTCTTCTTTTCACAGCTATTTGCAAGGCCTCCCCAGACAGCCATTTTGCTTTTTTGCATTTCTTTTCCATGGGGATGGTCTTGATCCCTGTCTCCTATACAATGTCATGAATCTCATTCCATAGTTCATCAGGCACTCTATCTATCAGATCTAGGCCCTTAAATCTATTTCTCATTTCCACTGTATAATCATAAGGGATTTGATTGAGGTCATACCTGAATGGTCTAGCGGTTTTCTGTACTTTCTTCAATTTGAGTCTGAATTTGGCAATAAGGATTTCATGATCTGAGCCACAGTCTGCTCCTGGTCTCGTTTCTGTTGACTATATAGAGCTTCTCCATCTTTGGCTGCAAAGAATATAATCAGTCTGATTTTGGTGTTGACCATCTGGTGATGTCCATGTGTAGAGTCTTCTCTTGTGTTGTTGGAAGAGGGTGTTTGCTATGACCAGTGCATTTTCTTGGCAAAATAGTCTTTGCCCTGCTTCATTCCGCATTCCAAGGCCACATTTGCCTGTTACTCCAGGTGTTTCTTGACTTCCTACTTTTGCATTCCAGTCCCCTATAATGAAAAGGACATCTTTTTTGGGTGTTACTTCTAAAAGGTCTTATAGGTCTTCACAGAACCGTTCAACTTCAGCTTCTTCAGCATTACTGGTTGGGGCATAGACTTGGATTACTGTGATATTGAATGGTTTGCCTTGGAGACGAACAGAGATCATTCTGTCGTTTTTAAGACTGCATCAAAGTACTGCATTTCAGACTCTTTTGTTGACCATGATGGCTACTCCATTTCTTCTGAGGGATTCCTGCCTGCAGTAGTAGATATAATGGTCATCTGAGTTAATTTCACCCATTCCAGTCCATTTTAGTTCGCTGATTCCTAGAATGTCGACGTTCACTCTCACCATCTCGTCTGACCACTTCCAATTTGCCTTGATTCATGGACCTGACATTCCAGGTTCCTATGCAATGTTGCTCTTTACAGCATCAGACCTTGCTTCTATCACCAGTCACATCCACAGCTGGGTATTGTTTTTGCTTTGACTCCATCCCTTCATTCTTTCTGCAGTTATTTCTCCACTGATCTCCAGTAGCGTGTTGGGCAGCTATTGACCTGGGGAGTTCCTCTTTCAGTACAAATATACTCTAAATCCCATGTATCTATCACCCAGCCCTGACAACCATCAACCAATGACAACTTTTGCCCTATGTACAAATCCATGCATATTATTTTTGAAATTCTACACATCTCATAATTTTATCTATAAATATTTTAGTATATACTTCTAAAAGGTGAAGTCTTATTTTGACATAATCACAAAATCACACTTGTTGTTCTGTCGCTAAGTTGTGTCTGACTCTGCGAACCCAGGAACTATAGGACACCAGGTTTCCCTGTCCTCCACTATCTCCCAGAGTTTGTTCAAACTCCTGTCCATTGAATCAGTGATGCTATCCAATCATCTCATCCTCTGCTGCCTGCTTCTCCTCCTGTCCTCAGACTTTTGCAGCACCAGGGTCATTTCCAATGAATCAGCTCATTGCATCAGGAAGCCAAAGTATTGGAGCTTCAGTATCAATTCTTCCAATTATATTAAGGATTCATTTCTTTTAGGATTGACTGGTTTGATTTCCCCTCAGTCCAAGGGATTCTCTAGAGTCTTCTCCAGCACCACAATTCAAAAGCATCAATTCTGTGGTGCTCAGCCTTCTTTATGGTCAAAGTCTCACATCCATAAATGACTACTAGAAAAAACCATAGCTTTGATTATACAGTCCTTTACTGGCAAAGTGATGTCTCTGCTTTTTTACTTGCTGCCCATATATTCCATCATTTTTCTTCCAAGGAACAAGCATCTTTTAATTTCACGGCTGCGGTCACCATCCACAGTGATTTTGGCACCCAAGAAAATAAAATCTGTCACTGTTTCCACTCTTCCCTACCTATCTGCCATGAAGAGATATTTCTAAAAGATAAAGTCTTATTTTGACAGTCACAATACCACATTGAAAATTAATATAAAATATCATTTTCAAATTTTTAATCATCTCATACTTTACTTTTATATCATTTAAGTTTAGATCCAAATAAATTCCATATATTATAATTAAAAAATGAGCAAAGCCACTTCTAATATCTTCCTGTGCTTCATCACTAAGTACAACTATAAAGGCTGAAAATAACATAACATATAATCAAAGGAGAGCTCCACAGGTCAAAAGAGGAAGGCAAACTGATGAAAAGTCCCAGAACTGGACTACAACACAGTGACAAGGTGTCTTATGACTTTCTTCCACTAAAAAGAGATAAAGTCTTATTCTGACACAATCACAGTATCACAATAAAAATTAGTAATTCTCTTTAATATAAAATACCCAGTTTTTTTTTAAAAAAATCACTCAAATAGGGTAAACTCAAAGAAAACTAACTACATTCCTAAAAACTGAAAGTAAATTAATGAAATTAATGAAAACTAATGAAATTAACAAAATTAAATAACATTTATGAAAAGTGAAAGCAAAGAAAAAATCTTAAGTGAAAATAAGCATAAGAAACATTACCTACATGGTAATAGAAATTTGACTAAAAGAGATTTTCTCATGCAAAACCATGGAAACAATAAGTGGGACATTTTCAACTGATAAAAAAGAAAGAATTTTCAACCACAAATTCTATATTCAGTGAAACTCTCAGGAAAGAAGGTGAAATCAAGCAGTTTTCAGATGACGGAAAACTAAAGGAATTTGTCACTATGAGACTTAAAGAATGGCTAAAAGAAATACTTCAAACAGAAAGGAAATAATTTTTCTAAAAAAGGAGTATTGGAACATTAGAAAAGAAGAAATGACAATGTAAAGAACAGACACATGAATAAATACCAAAGACTTTCCTTCCTGTCATGAGTTTCCTAAATCATATATGATGACTCACACAGAAGTTATAACACTATTTTGATGTTCAACATAATGATATTTAAAAGTGGGGTGGGTGAAGCAACTTAAATAGAAGGCTTCAGCACTTTGGTCAAACTGTTAGAACGCTCATACCAGTAGAATGGGGAAGACACACAAATGTGAAAAAAGCTATTATCAAAAAGACAAGAAAGAACAAGTGCTGGAGAGGATGTGGAAAAAAAGGAATCTTGGAATCTTTGTACACTATTGATGACACTGTAAATTAGTGCAGCTGCTATGTAAAAATTCAGAGAATTCTCAATTAGGAACAGGACTTGTATATGACTCAGCTATTCTACTTCTGAATATTTATCCAAATAACACAAAACCACTCATTAACAGCGATGGGGATTTGGGACAAATCATCTCATTTCTCTTTGCCTCAGGATCCTCACTTATAAGGCTAATGTAAGAATTAAAGTGGCTAAATACTTAAAAAGTAACTAATGCATGGCACACACTCCATAAGTGTTATCTACTTTTTAAAAATTTCAGATAACTTGGTACATATTAGTAACATAAGGCTCAAAATTCTCCAAGCCAGGCTTCAGCAGTATGTGAATTGTGAACTTCCAAATGTTCAAGCTAGTTTTAGAAAAGGCAGAGAACCAGAGATCAAATTGCCAACATCCGCTGGATCACTGAAAAAGCAAGAGTTTGAAGAGGAACTAAAAAGCCTCTTGATGAAAGTTAAAGAGGAGAGTGAAAAAGTTGGCTTAGAGCTCAACATTCAGAAAACGAAGATCATGGCATCCAGTCCCATCACTTCATGGGAAATAGATGGGGAAACAGTGGAAACAGTGTCAGACTATTTTTTTGGGCTCCAAAATCACTGCAGATGGTGATTACAGCCATGAAATTAAAAGATGCTTACTCCTTGGAAGGAAAGTTATGACCAATCTAGATAGCATATTAAAAAGCAGAGACATTACTTTGCCAACAAAGGTCTGTCTAGTCAAGGCTATGGTTTTTCCAGTGGTCATGTATGGATGTGAGAGTTGGACGGTGAAGAAAGCTGAGTGCCAAAGAATTGATGCTTTTGAACTGTGGTGTTGGAGAAGACTCTTGAGAGTCCCTTGGACTGCAAGGAGATCCAACCAGTCCATTCTGGAGTCTGAGTAAACTCCGGGAGTTGGTGATGGACAGAGAGGCCTGGAGTGCTGCAATTCATGGGGTCGCAAAGGGTCAGACACGACTGAGTGACTGGACTGAACTGACCTAACATATAGTTAGCAATGTATATACTGTCTCTATGAGGGTCCCTGGTCTTATTACCAAGAACAACTATAATTAAATGTTGACAATAGTTGAATCTGGCTGAAGATAAGGGGTTTCCTTATTTCTTCCTTTGCTTTAAATATGTAAAACTTTCCACAACAACAGTTAAGGCAGTATCTGTGCTTGTCCTGACTTACTGACTTGCTTTTACCTGAGGGATAATGATTTATGTAACAGATTAAGTTTCTCATAATGGTTGGAAGAAAGATAAGAGCTATCCTAGTGACTCATTCATCAGGGATGGGAAACAGGTTTGTTTATAAATACCAACTCTGTTCAGTCAATGCTGCTGCTTAATGGGTGCTGTCTGAGGTCATGTAAGAGCTCAGTGAACATGATTATCATCATGTTGCAGTGTCTACTATGAGCATAGAAGAAAGGAATGGCAACATATACACTGTATATTATCAGCTTTAAGTAGGTTTTTGTGGTGTGCATTTTGAAGCACTCCCACTCATGGCTCCACTTTATATCCACACCCTTTTTTTTCTTTCTTCTCATCTTCAATCTATAATGTCCTGTTCTGCTTTCAATACCCCCATGAACTGTCTTATAGCCTTTCTGGAACAAAACAAGGTATTTTGCAAATGAAGGTAAAGTTAGCCAGAAGGAAGGCATATATATACAATGCTGAAACTCCGGCAAAAGGACTACTTTTTAAAAAATTAATTGATACATTTTTAATCGGAGGAACACTGGTTTACAGTTCTGTGTTGGTTTCTGCTGTGTAACAATGCAAATCATTCAAGATTTACTCTCTTAAATGTGAGAATCACAACAAACAGGTGACACAAGAAGTTATGAAAATAAAAAACACCAGCCAAGGGAGGTCTGTAAGTGAAAACTTCAGCAGGTTGTGAGCTAAATCCTTAGACATGCTAATGTTTAATAGATAGGCAGTACTAAAGAGGATTAAAATAAATGCCCAAACATAAGGCAAAGGAATAATTTAGTAGGTGGTGTATCATAAAAAATTATTACCTTGGATATTTTTGCAGATAGATCAGACTTACCCATAATTTCAGGCTGAAGGAAAGGTGAAAAGTAAGAGAAATAGACTAAAGATACAGTGAAGGTCGAGGGCACATACAGAAGGCTTGCAATGAAGAAAGAGCACTTTAATTCTCTGAGACAGAAGAAGAAGACAGAAAACTGGATAAAGAGACAACCAGTTTGTAGACAGAAGCACTGAAATTCGATGGAAAGCACATTACCATGATCTCAGTTTTGTTTTTTTTTTTTTTAAGGCAAGGTCTACTTAAATGAATGGGGACGAAATTTAGGCAGGGGCCTGAGGATAGCAGTAAAAGGTTTAAGTAATCATTGAGGGAAATATGAGAATGAACGGGCAGGTGAAAGGACTAAAAGAAAGCCTGAGACCTAAAAGAACTGAGACTGATGGGGTGTCAACATTCTTCAAAAGCATTCACTTCCCAAGGTATTCAAGGGATCCCATTTCACACTAGTATCCACTTTTAAATCTGAATAAAACACAATCAACAAACCTAAGACGACTCAGAAAGGCGGAAACGAGAAGGTAAAATGGTAAGAAGAAGGTGAGGTGACGAGGAACCTTGGGACTTAAGAAATGACACAATGGTGAATTCTGCGGGTTTTGACTCTCCTATATCTCACACTGGATGCTAGAGAAGTCTGCAACCCAGAAATGGCAAGAGCCATAGACCAAAAAAGTCCCAAGAAAAGCCTACTACATCTAGTCAAAGGACTGGGAATAGGGTCTTGTAGAACAGAAAATGTTTTTGGTTCAGTTCAGTCGCTCAGTCGTGTCTGACTCTGCGACCCCATGAACCCCAGGACGCCAGGCCTCCCTGTCCATCACTAACTCCCAGAGTTTACCCAAACTCATGTTCAATGAGTTGGTGAAGCCATCCAACCATCTCATCCTGTGTCATCCCCTTTTCCTCCTGCCCTCAATCTTTCCCACATCAGGGTCTTTTCAAATGAGCCAGTTCTTCGCATCAGGTGGCCAAAGTATTGGAGTTTCAGCTTCAACATCAGTCCTTCTAATGAACACCCAGGACCGATCTCCATTAAGATGGACTGGTTCAATCACCTTGCAGTCCAAGGGACTCTCAAGAGTTTTCGCCACACCACAGGTCAAAAGCATCAATTCCTCAGTGCTCAGCTTTCTTTATAGTTCAACTCTCATATCCATACATGACTACTGGAAAAACTACAGCCTTGACTAGACGAACCTTTGTTGACAAAGTAATGTCTCTGCTTTTTAATATGCTGTCTAGGTTGGCCCTAACTTTCCTTCCAAGGAGTAAGCTTTTAATTTTGTCTTTTAATTTCATGGCTAAAATCACCATCTGCAGTGATTTTGGAGCCCAAAAAGATAAGGTCTGCCACTGTTTCCCCATCTATTTGCCATGAAGTGATGGGACCAGATGCCATGATCTTAGTTTTCTGAATGATAAGCTTTAAGCCAAACTTCACTCTCCTCTTTCACTTTCATCAAGAGGCTATTTAGTTCTTCTTTGCTTTCTGCCATAAGGGTGCTGCATATCTGAGGTTATTGATATTTCTCCCAGCAATCCTGATTCTAGCTTGTGCTTCTTCCAGCCCAGCGTTTCTCATGAGGTACTCTGCATAGAAGTTAAATAAGCAGGGTGACAATATACAGCCTTGACATACTCCTTTTCCTATTTGGAATCAGTCTGTTGTTCCATGTCCAGTTCTAACTGTTGCTTCCTGACCTGCATACAGATTTCTCAAGAGGCAGGTCAGGTGGTCTGGTATTCCCATCTCTTTCAGAATTTTCCATAGTTTATTGTGATCCACACAGTCAAAGGCTTTGGCATAGTCAATAAAGCCGAAATAGATCTTTTTCTGGAACTCTCTTGCTTTTTCGACGATCCAGTGGATGTTGGAAATTTGATCTCTGGTTTCTCTGCCTTTTCTAAAACCATCTTGAACATCTGGGAATTCACGGTTTACATATTGCTGAAGCCTGGCTTGGAGAATTTTGAGCATTACTTCACTAGCATGTGAGATGAGTGCAATTGTGTGGTCGTTTGAGCATTCTTTGGCATTGCCTTTCTTTGGGATTGGAATGAAAACTGATCTTTTCCAGTCCTGTGGCCACTGCTGAGTTTTCCAAATTTGCTGGCATATTGAGTGTAGCACTTTCACAGCATCATCTTTCAGGATTTGAAACAGCTCCACTGGAATTCTATCACCTCCACTAGCTTTGTTCGTAGTGATGCTTTCTAAGGCCCACTTGACTTCACTTTCCAGGATGTCTGGCTCTAGGTGAGTGATCACACCATCGTGATTATCTGGGTCGTGAAGATCTCTTTTGTATAGTTCTTTCGTGTATTCTTGCCACCTCTTCTTAATATCTTCTGCTTCTGTTAGGTCCATACCATTTCTGTCCTTTATCGAGCCCATCTTTGCATGAAATGTTCCCTTGGTATCTCTGATTTTCTTGAAGAGATCTCTAGTCTTTCCCATTCTATTGTTTTCTTCTATTTCTTTGCACTGATTGCTGAGAAAGGCTTTCTTATCTCTCCTTGCTCTTCTTTGGAACTCTGTACTCAAAAGGGTATATCTTTCCTTTGCTTTTCGCCTCTCTTCTTTTCACAGCTATTTGTAAGGCCTCCTCAGACGGCCATTTTGCTTTTTTGCTTTTCTTTTTTGGGGGATGGTCTTGATCCTTATCTCCTATAGAATGTCAGGAACCTCCACCCATAGTTCATCAGGCACTTTGTCCATCAGATCTAGTGTCTTAAATCTATTTCTCATTTCCTCTGTATAATCATAAGGGATTTGATTTAGGTCATACCTGAATGATCTAGTGGTTTTCCCTACTTTCTTCAATTTAAGTCTCAATTTGGCAATAAGGAGTTCATGAGCTATTCCACAGTCTGCTCCCGGTCTTGTTTTTGCTGACTGTATAGAGCTTCTCCATCTTTGGCTGCAAATAATATAGTAATAGTCTCTATTCCAGCCAAATACCAAGGGAAAAACTGTGTCAGCAAGGCTGAGTGGGGAGTTGGACCTCCACCCTAACCATCAACAAAGAGGGAGAACAAAGCTGTATACGATGGCACTAGCTGCAATCTACCCAAACTGGTACTGCCAATGGGACTCAGCAGAGAGGTATCTTCTACTCTACCCTCAGCAGCAACAAAGCAGAAAAAGTAGTGTAGGCACTATTAGCCAGCACTCTATTTTCCCTCTTTATTCCCCAAGCGTCAGTAGGACCACGCCAGTGGAAACGAAACTTATACCCTCACAAGGCAGCAACAAGGCCATAACAGTTTAACACTTTGCTCCCCCTCTCCCCAGCATTAACAGGAGTCAATAGAGAGATGATTTCCTCTCCTACCCACCAGGAAAAAGAAGAGGCAAAGCAGTGCAAATCAGCATTTCACTTTTGCTGAGGTGGTGTCAGCTGAGCTCAGAGCGGAGCTGCAGATCTAATCTCATCTGCAACTGTACACTACACCTAAACAGGGTAATGACTGTCTGCCAAAAAAAAAAGATTAAATAGGATGCACAGTCTCAGAACATAATAGCAGAAATGTTCAGGCTACAGTTAAAAATCATGTCAAAATAAAAACCAACAAGATCTTAAATGAGAAAAAAGTAATCAACAGACATCAAGATGACACAGATATAGGGATTATCTGACAAAGATTTTAAAGTAACCATCATAACAATGCTTAGAGACCAGTTAGAAACCTGCATGAAAGAAAAAAAAAGCCTCAGCAAAGAAGACAGAACCGACAGACAAAATCAAATAGAAATTTTAGAACTGAAAAACAACAAGAGAACAACAGAAAGAAAAAACTCATGGACTGGCTCAATAGAATAAATATGACAATGGAAAGCACTGATGAAATCGAAGACAAAAATACCACAAAATACCCAATTTGAACAAGAAAAAGAAAATGAACAGAGACTCAGGACCTGTGGGACAATAACAAAAGACTCAAAATGTGTGTCATCAATCTCAGAAAAAAAGGAGAGTGTAAGACTAACAAACTGCAGGAGTAACAGCTGGACCAAATTCTACGTATTTGCTGAAAAACAAAGTGCAGCTGAACAAACCCCAAACAAAGTTAAACCCAAAGAAATCCATGCTAAGACACATCATAATCAAACTTCTGAAAAAAACTGACAGAGAAAAGTCTTAAAACCAGATGCAGAGAAAAATTACCTACAGAGGAATGATTCAAATAACAGTGGATTTTTCATAAGAAACCAAGAAGGTCCAAAGAAAGCTGAATAGCATTTTTTAAGCAATGAAAACAAAAGAACTATAAACTCGGAATTCTGTACCAGCAAAAAATATTCTTCAGAAATGAAGGTGCAGTTAAGATGCTCTCAGATGAAGGAAAAAGAAAACTGAAGACTTTTTGCTCAGGAGACTTACCTTAAAAGAATGGCAAAAACAAGTTCTTAAAATAGAAAGGAAATGATAAAAGAAGAAACACTGGAACATCAGGAACAAGAAAGAACAAAGAAAAGAGTAAAAACATGGGTAGACGTTATAAATGATCCTTCACTTCACACTTTGAGAAGTGAATTCCAAGTTCTCTGATTTGGATCCAATAAGAAATCAACGATAAGTCTGAGATTCTTGGTTGGATCTCAGAGCAAGTTCAGAAACATATGAAATTCCTGCACAGAGGGCATTAGAGATGTTAGTAGTCCCATCCACTAGGAACCTTTAATCCTCCTACAGCCAACTCCATAATAATGAGATCTATTCCACTCAGTCTACTTAATCATGATGTTAGAATCACTTTCAGATTTTAGGGGACTGCCATCCACTTTCCTTCTCTGAGATTTCTCTTAATTGGAGTATTTTTTGAGAGGTAATCATCATTGATCACATTAGCTGGGTCTAAAAGGAAAAACAAGACATGGAATATTACTTTTCCCTTGTCTCTCATTTTGGGATTAAACATCAAAATGAAGCATAATGTGCCAAAGGTATACCTGAACTCTAAACGTAAGTGTTACTCACATCTATTCAAGACTTTCTAGAAAGAGGACATCTCATCAAAGAACTCAAGGTTGGAGATGTCTTGATAGGGCACTGTAAAATGTAAGGGTCTTCACAGTAGTCACGGCAATGGCACTTAGCAGCTTATCTCTGAAGCCTGAGCCCCTTCTGCAGCTGTTCATCAACTGGCTTCAGTGAAGGCTATACCTCCAAGGCTGGATATGTGATGTGAATGCAGCAGGTGGTCTTGCATGGAGCCTCAAGACACAGAAGTCCTGCGACAGGGCATTACTTAGGAAGTGGTACCCTTCTCTGACTCTCACATGCCTAATGCCTACACTTGGGATGATGATGTGCTCCCTTCACACAACTGTTTAGGAGAAAGCAATGAGATAAAGTTCAAAAAGTACTTAGTAAGTACTTTAGTTACTTACTAGGTGCTCCCAAAAAGGGAGGATGTTATCACCATGTTATAAATAGACATAATAATGTCCTTAGTTAGTTGGTGAAAATCGCTCAGTCATGTCCAACTCTTTGCCACCCCATGGACTATCCAAGCCAGAGTACTGGAGTGGGTAGCCTTTTCCTTCTCCAGGGGATCTTCCCGACTCAGGGATAGAACCCAGGTCTCCCGCATTGCAGGTGGATTCTTGGGTTCGCATACTAGTCGAGCCACAAGGGAAGCCCAATAATGTTCTTAAATGAGTAAATATAATGTCTGGTCATACTTTGAAGAAAAATAAAATACATATATCTTTTATAAAGTTATTCTCAAGAAATAAAACCTTAAAGGGAAAATATTTTTCTAAAAGCATATAAAGCAGATTACAAAACATCTAAAAATGAAGATGGTATAAAGAGGCTAAGTAGAAGAATAGGAGTCAGAGGGTGGCCTAGACATTCTATGACGAAATCCAAAGCTGAAGAAGAAAGGAAGAGAAGCTAGGAGGTTGCTGATTGATTTGGCAGAAAGGGAAGATAGTTAACAAACACACAGTAGATATAATAGTAGTTACAGTAAAATGAGAAGATAGAAAGTCTTTTCCAGATAAAAATGTACTGGATTGGATTCTACTACTTTCATAAAAGAAAAATTATAGGAAATTACAAAATCCTGGTCTTGGAAAGTAACTGAAATTTCATGAAGACATGGGTCTCAAATTGTTAAAAAGGTCCAAAAAATGATAGGGAAGCCTAGCGTGCTGCAGTCATGGGGTTGCAAAGAATCAGACATGACTGAGAGACTGAACAACAGCAAAGTTGTTCAATGGGTGATCAATATGGCCACTAACATCTTCTAGGAATACCTTTGGAGTTGGAATAAAAAAGAAAATCTTCAAATAAGGTTGCAAAGAAAGGTGTAAGTGGCCATGGTGGAGAGTTCATCTACTGATCTTGTTTCACTCAGGAAACAAGAAACATTTGAAAAAAAAAAAAGAAAAACCTAATACTTTAGCACATAATTGTGGCTAAAATTTTAATGTCCAATTTGCTACACACAAAGGCATGCTTTTGTTCAGTTACTATTCCAGTGACAGCACTACTAGGAACACTTCTAGGCACAGGAAACAGTAGCAAACAAGACAGACAAGCTGCCTAAAAGGAGATTACATTCTATGGAGAGAAGCAGATGATAAAAAAGACAAAAGACATAAGTAGTATGCTAAGAGAAAACTAAAGCAGGGGGAAAAGAGTTGCATTTTAAAGAAGGCCAAATTGAAAAAGTGATACTTGAATAAAAGAAAAAAACATTCACTCTTCATTTTAAAATTATTCTGCTTCCTCACAGTAACACCCACGAAATTTTTTTTTCCAGTATCACGTCAGAACTGCTCTAATTTTTAAAACTGACTTCTAGAAATGCCTTTAAGAATTTCATTATAACCTAGAAATATACAAAAGAACCTTAATATAAGCAACTGTAAGAATGTACCAGTTAAAAGACGACTTAACTGCTAGAGGTGGGAGGGTCGCCAACACTCAAATACTAAAATTTTCTGTAGTTAAAGGCAGTTTTCAGAATGTTTCTGTCATTTAATATGGGTCTCACAACAAAAATGATCCTAAAGCAAACTATCTTTTATGATACATTCCAAAATATTTAGTCAGTATTCCAGTGTTCTAATACTAAATAAGCTGTTAACTTCTACTTTTGCTAATTCTAAAACTTTTAAAAGTCATAATGTAACAGTAAACTATTCATGATGCTGGAAATGAGATCCTTTGCTAATGATTCGTTTAACTTTGAAACACAGCCCTTGGGTCCTGACTTTTTTGCCCTTTTATATATTTTACACTGTGGTTTCTATTTTAACTTACCTAGTTCTTTGAGGAGGAAGATCAAAGCATCTGTAAACTTTGGTAATAACTAACTTTCCTATCAATAAAATAGCTGTTTTTAAAAAGAACTTGAACAATTAGAAAACAGTTTTTTAGTTTCTTTACGGTATCACAATAGCTCCAAAAAATTAAATACTGAAGTATAAAATCTAACAACACATATATAGGATCTCTAAGTTCAAAAATAACAAAATGCTGATAGAATAAATTTTTTAAAAGGCCTAAATAAATGGATTTGTGAATTAAAGGACTTAATAAAGATGTCAATTATTCAAAATGCTAATTCTCCCTAAATTGATCTACAGATTTAATGCAGTTCCAAGCAAAGTCACAGAGGTTTTCTGCATGTATAGACAAGCTGTTTCTAAAATGTGTATGGAAAGGCAAAGATACCTGAATTGCTAAAACATTAAAACTTTAACAATGATGCAGAGCATCTGAAACTCTCATACAGTGCTGGTTCTGATAACACAAAATGGTATATCCATTCTGAAAAAGTCTGGCAGCACCTTATAAAGTTATACATATAGTTACAATCTACCCAACAGTCTCCCTCTTGAGAATTTATTCTGGAGAAGTAAAAACAGGATTACACAAAAACCTATACCTAAATGTTCACCAAAGTTTTATTTGGAATAGCCCCAAACTGGAAACAATCCAAATGTCCTACAACAGGTGAACAGATAAACAAAGCTGCTACAGTCACATAACAGAGTAGTACTCAGCCACAAACATGGAATCAACTCTCAATATACTACAAGGCTTGAATGAATCTCAAAGTCATTATGTTGAGTAAAGAAGCTGGTCTCAAAAGGTTACATACTGTAAGGTAACATTTATATGACCTTCTGTTAAAAAGACAAAACTGTAGTGATAGAAAAGATCAGCAGTTGCCAAGGGTCAAGGGTTAGGGAGAGAGAATAGGGACAGCAAATAGGATTTCTTTTTTTTCCCTATGAGTTATGGAACTGTTGCGCATCCTAATTGTAGTGATGAGTATACTAATCTACAGTTTGTTAAAATTCACAGGATTGAACACCAAAATCCAATCAACTATACTACATGATAGTTTAAAAATAAAATTTGTAGTAGACCTCAGTCAACATTACAGAAGAGCAGGAATTCAGCACAACAATAGTGTCATATTCATAAAGCGTTTTACTACCAGCTAATGAAGAAAGGAAATTGATGGAATAAAGAGTGCCATTGCCACACTTAATTGATATTTTATGATAACTCTCAGGAACCTAAGAACATTTGAGACATTTACTTTTATCCTTAAGATGTAAAGAATAAAGAGATTACTGAAGCAATGACAAAAATCATGCCAGTACAATAATCATTTCTATGGCTATCATGATTCTATGAAACCAGACAACTTTAAATACATATGACAACATAAGGCTAAAACTTACATAGGATTAACTGGGGTATGGAACTCCCACTGATTACTACTTGGGTAGGTATAAACACCCTTTTAATAATAGCTTTATTGCGGTGTAAGTCATGTACAATAAACCACGTGCATTTAAAGTATATATGATATATACTTCTACAAAATCATCACCATTATCGATGAACATGGTGATCATGCCAAAACATTTCCTTGCGCTCTTTTGTAATCTATCCCTCCCTTCCCCTCTACCCTCAAACCCCAGACCACTGCAAATCTCCTTTCTATCACCATTGGTAAATTTGCACTTTTTATAATTCTATATAAATAAAACCATAAGTATGAATTCTTTCTTTCCTTCGGCTTTTTTAACTTTGAAGAATTATTTTGAGATTCCTCCATATTACTGGGTATAAAGGCATACTTTGGAGACAGTGAGAATTCAGTTCTAGATCACTGCAATGAAGCTAAAACTGCAATGAAAAAGTGAGACAATTTTTTTGGCTTCCCATAACATATTTAGTATGCAATAGCATTATGTCTAAAAAACAATGTACATACTGTAAGTATACTTAGTTGCTAGAAAATGCCAACCATAACCTGACAATGCAGAGTTGCTACAAATCTTCAATATATAAAAAAATACAGTATCTGCAAAGTGCAATAAAGTGAAGGGCAATAGTATAAGGCACGCTTGTATTAATACTTCATTCCTTTTTATTACTTAGTAGTATTCCAATGGGGCTTCCCTGGGGGCTCAGGGGTAAACAATCTGCTTGCCAATGCAGGAGATGTGGGTTCAATCCCTGGGTCAGGAAGGTCCCCGGGAGAAGGAAACAGCAACCCACTCCAGTATTCTTGCCTAGGAAATCCCATGGACAGAGGAGCCTGGTGGGCCGCAGTCCACGGGATCACAAAGAGAAGGACACAACTTAGCAACTAAATAAAAACGATAACAAGTATTCCAATGGATATACAGTAGACTATTTACCCATTTATCTGTTTATGGACATCCAGGTTTTCCCACTTTTGGTTATTACTAATGTCTCTACATGTTCAGAGACATTTTAATATATTGAAAAACATGACTTCAGATCATCACTTTCCTTCTTATACTGAAATATAACACATCTGTATGTGTATATCTACACACACTATACATCCCTGTATAATGCATTATTATAAAGGCAAAATGGCCTTTTTTCCTGTTTTCCTGTGAAAAGTGAAAGTGTTAGTTGCTCAGTGGTGGCAATCTTGAGCTTCCCTCATGGATCAAACAGTAAAAAATCTGCCTGCAATGCGGGAGACCTGAGTTCTATTCCTCGGCTGGGAAGATCCCTTGGAAGAGGTCATGGCAATCCATTCCAGTATTCTTGCCTGGAGAATCCCCATGGACAGAAGAGTCTAGCAGGCTACAAACCATGGGATGGCAAAGAGCTGGACTCCAGTGAGCAACTAAGCACTTAAAAACAACAAAATGACTGTTTCAATAAAAATGTAACATACCCACAATAAAAGGCAGCCATAAGCATATAAGTCAGAACTCGGAGAAGCAGGTTTTCCCATTTTCAGTTCAGGTGATAGCAAACTTAAGTTACCAACCATCATATTCACTGAGGCTCGCTGAGTCTACAAAAACAGTAGGTCAAATATTTTAGAGGCAACACAGTTGAACCAGCTTTCTGTGAAGTAATCTGCATTTAATCAACACAAAAAAATATTCATTTGAAATATTTTATTCTCTCTCCACTCTGAAATATTTTTACCTAATTTCCACTATTATAAACTGCTCTTAAAATCAGTCTCGTGAAATTTAACAGTGAGACTACTGTTACACTGCATGTTGTAGACACCAGCTTAAATATTAAGAATCACTGATTCAATAAAATTTAGTACTTTCTTAAAATATACACTTCACTAAGGCAAGAGGTAGTGCTATTTTCTAACTCTGAAAATTATAAGTAGTTTTTAAAAACACAAGTATAAAGTACTTTCCTTCCCTACTGACCATTTTCTAAGTATACCATTTCTAATGTGTCAAAAGGATAATCAATGGCAAGAACATGAACCCTGGATTCAGATAAACCTTGACTGCAATACTCACTCTGTCATTTACTTGCTATATGACCTTTGGCTTTAATCTCTTTGAGCCTTAATTAATTAATTTGTACAAAGGAAATTAACTTGTAACTACCCTAGAGTTATTGTAAAGGTAATTGTAAAGGCACACTAATTACTTAGCATATATTGCCAAGTGTTAATTATCTTCTCCTACCATCCTTATCCTTGCTTCTCAGAGTAGGATAGTTTGGGAGTAGTACTTACAAAGACCAGTAGCTATAGTTAACACCTGGGAACTTGTTAGAAACACAATTTCCACTGCAGAAATGCTGAGTAAAAATCTGCATTTTATGCACACTTGAAACATATACTATCATATAATAACTTCACCTCAATTTCTAAAAACTGCATTTTAACAAGATTCCCAGGAGAATCACATGTAGTGTAAAATCTGAAAAGCACTTTTTGACTATGGACTACTTTTCAAATTATTCTTCTGGTTAGTACTTCAACTGAGATTAGGGTAAAAAATTAAGCAAGAGGTGAGTTCAATCCATATTTCAGAATAAATAATTTTAAGGGTTTCCCCAGCGGTCAACGGTAAAGAATCCACCACAATGTAGGAGATGCACAAGACATGGGCTCAATCCCTGGACTGAGATCTCTTGGAGGAGGAAATGGCAACCCACCCCAGTATTCTTGCTAGGAAAATCTCATGGACAGAGGAGCCTGGCTGAGGGGGTCACAAAGAGTCGGAAATGATTGAAGCAACTGCGCATGTGCATAACAGCGGACAAATCAGTATAAATCAGGAAGAATACATTGGACTCATATTTATAGCTGGAAGAATGGCATGCCTTGGTTTACTAACCAGGAGTCCTAAAAACAGAGAACTTTTAAAAACACAGCTCAGTTATTTTTAAGATGTTATCCTAATCTTCAAATAAATATAAAATAAACCTTTCAGCAAATTTTATTTTTATAAATCCTCTATAGTCAAGCATTTCATTACAGTTTTACCCTTTTATTTTCTCATCTTTTTGAGGTACCACATGAAAACCACTGAAACTGTACATAAACAGATGGCATTATTCTATGACTTGCAGATGACCTATATATAAAGCATTCTGACTTTTACTAGTCAAAAGGGAACTCCACACACAATAAATATTGGCAAGGATGCTGAGAAACTGGAATCCTCATATTATCACTGAAGAGTATGTAAAACAGTACAGACACTTCGGAAAACAGCTTTGTTTCTTAAAAAGTGAAACACAGGCATCTAACATTTAACCCAATAATTCCTTCCCTAGGAAAACATATCTCCACACAAAAACTTGTATACTGATGTTCACAGAGGCATTATTCATAATAATCAAAAAGTAGAAACCCAATTACCCACAAACTGATGAATGTAAAAACAAAGTACAGTACATCCATACAATGAAATACTAATTGGGCATTTTAACACCATAATCGAAAAAGACACATGTACCTTAATGTTCACTGTAGCACTATTTACAATAGCTAGGCCATGGAAGCAACCTAGATGTTCACCAACAGATCAATGGATAAAGAAGTTGTGGTATATATATACAATGGAATATTATTCAGCCATAGAAAGGAATGCATTTCAGTCAGTCCTAAGGAGGGGGATGAACCTAGAGCCTATTATCCAGAGTAAAGTAAGTCAGAAAGAGAAAGACAAAGATCATATATTAATGTATATACATATGGAATCTAGGAAGGTGGTACTGATAAACCTATCCTCAAGGCAGCAGTAGAGACACAGACATACAGAATGGACGTATGGACACAGGTGGGGAAGGAGAGGGGTGGGAAGAATTGAGAGAGTAGTAATGAAACATATGGATTATCATGTGTAAAATTATTAAACTGGTGCAAAAGCAATTTCAGTTTTGCATTGTTGAACTTTACCATTTGATACTGGAATACATTCTGAAATAAATGCGGTTATGTTATTAAAAAATTTTTAGAAAAGGAATGAAGTTCAGGCACATGCTACAAGATGGATAAATCTTGAAAACATTATGCAGAATGAAATACGCTAATCACAAAGTGCCACATATTGTATGATTCTATACGCAGAAAATGTCCACCATAAGTTAAGTCCATAGGGACAGAAAGTGGATTAGTGGTTTCCAAGAGACTTAATAGAGGAATAGAGGAGGAGTGACTGCAAAGCAGTATGGGGTTTCTTTCCGAGGGTGATAAAAATGTTTCAGAATTAGTGGTGACTGATGTAGAATATTGTGACTGTATTAAAATTAGTACTGAAATGTACACATCGTATGTGAATTATATTTTAATAAAGAGAAATGCTCCCTTGTGATTGTATTTTGAAACTACTTACTCTACCAAAAAGAAAAAATATTGAAACTACTTACTCTACCAAAAAAAAAAAAATCACAATATTCTCTTTATCTGATACATGTTATTGCTACAAACTGCCTCTTCTGAGGTAACATGATACCAAATTAACAGCTAATGTCATCAAATTAGAATTTAAACTAAATGGAAAAGTCCAAGATTCCCAAGTTTCTAAAAATGCCCACTAATCAAAAAATAGCAAAGCCTGTATATCTAAATCTAATCTATTAATTGGGAGAGCACCAGCAGATGGGGAGACAGATAGCCATCTACTTTTCCTTGTATATTCTAGCAATTAAATGTTTCTTGATGATGATAAAATAATTGTTGTTTGCTGTTATTTGTTAAGTTATGTCCCGCTCTTTTGTGACTCCATGGACTGTAACCCATCAGGCTCCTCTATCCATGGAATTTCCAAGACAAGAATACAGGAGTGGGTTGCCACGTCCTTCTCCCAAGGACTGAACCCACGTCTCCTGCAGTGGCAGACAGATTCTTTACCACTGAGCCACCAGGGAAGCTCCAACTGATAAAATAATTAATGCTAATGTCGTCAATGCCATCGACTGTAATTTCAGGTTGCTCCTAAAACTTATGGTTAAAAAAAAATTTTAATGCACAACTTTAGAAACTCTTGTCCTAGCATCTAGCTGATAACAGATTAATAGCTTACACTACATGATATACCTTAACCGAAGGCAAAGATCTTATAATAAATTACCATATGATGCAAAAGTGCCTAATAATACTAAATGAAGTCTAGAACTTATTTATAAAACCACAATATTTTACCCCAGATTTGGTGAAGTCAAAATCTCCAACAATTCCATGTTGACGGTTTAAAGCAAAAACATTGTTCTGATGAAGTGATCCATGAATTATGTCAGCCTTGTGCAATGTATGAAGGCCCTGGGCTACACCTTTCATGACCTTTAAAGCTTCCTATAGAAAATACAAAAAGAAGTCAGGAAGTAGACAAATCATTTTAATAACTGAACCTTTTCTCTAGTTAAAAGACTTTTTCAGAAGTGACTAAGCTTCCTCCAAATGAACCTTTAAAAACAATACAGCATTGAGAAAGAATTAAAGGCCAGAAGTCCTGATTATGTAACTGGTAATATGTAAACATATGTATCACATATGTGTGTATATATATATGTTTAATATGACTGAGAGACTATATTCTCTAAGAAGACTTGGATTACAAACAATGACCATAGACCATCTAGAAAAGAAAAGAGGCCAAAAGAGTTACCATGCAGAAAGAATCAGGTCATTGTTTACTGTTATTACTAATTCAAATTTACAACAGAAATGAAAGCTACTGCTTAAGACTAAGTGCTATACTATACAATTTACATATGACGCAGCCTAACAGTTACAAGGATTATGCTTTGGTGGCAAAAAGTTCCAACCCCAAGTCCCAACTCAGCCTCTGGATGAGGGACCCTGTACCAGTCACTTTAATCTCTGTGAGCCTCACTTTTCTAATCTGTATATAATGGGATAACTCATATCCCAGGGGTGATGTGACGATTAAATAATCAAAACTGTACATTGAAAGTGTGCAGCATACCCTCAACAAACTTTAGGTGATACTTTCTCACTAGACACATCCATGGAAATAATGTTTGTTTGTTTTTTGTTTTTACTTACTTCTGAAGTTAAAGGCATGGTGGACTGAACAGCATTCAGATTTGCCCTAGGATAATATGGGACCATCAGATAAGCCATAGGATCAGACTAAAGAGCAAAACAGAAAATGAGAATCTAAGTGAAAAATTCTTCAAAATATCTTCAGTATACAATGAATGTACAAAATAATTTTTCCACAAAGAATTACTTCTCTGCTGTGCAAAATCTTTTAAATTTAATTAGGTCTTATTTATTTTTGCTTTTTTCTTTTGCTTGGGAGACTGATACAAGAAAACATTGCTAACAATTTATGTCAAAGAGTGTTTCATATATGTTCTTTTCTAGGAGCTCTATGGTTTCCTATCTTACATTTATGTATTAAACTATTTTGAGTTTATTTTTGTATATGGTGTGAGGGAATGCTATAATTTCATTGTTTCATATGTCACTATCCAGCTTTCCCAGCACCACTTGCTGAAAAAACCGTCTAAATAAACGTAAAAGCTTTGCACAGCAAAAAGAATCCATCAACAAAATGAAGACAACCTATGAAATGGGAGAAAATATTAAAAAATGATGTGACTAACAAGTAGTTCAATAGCACCCCACTCCAGTACTCTTGCCTGGAAAATCCCATGGACAGAGGAGCCTGGAAGGCTGCAGTCCATGGGGTCGCTAAGAGTCGGACACGACTGAGTGACTTCACTTTCACTTTTCACTTTCCTGCATTGGAGAAGGAAATGGCAACCCACTCCAGTGTTCTTTCCTGGAGAATCCCAGGGACAGGGGAGCCTGGTGGGCTGCCGTCTATGGGGCCGCACAGAGTCAGACATGACTGAAGCAACTTAGCAGCAGCAGCAACAAGTAGTTCATATCCAAAATATACAAACAGTTCATACAACTTGATACTAAAAACAATACAAAAATAAGCAGAAGAATAGATATGTTTCCAAAGAAGACATATAGATGGCTAACAGGCACAGGAAAAGATGTTCGATATCACTAATTATTAGAGAAGTGCAAATCAAAACCACAATGAGCTAGCTATCACCTCACAGCTATCAGAAGGGCTATAATCAAAAAAATTTTTAACAAATAACAAACTTTGGAGAAGATATAGAGAAAAGGGAGCCCTTACATTGTTGGTGGTAATGTAAATTGGTACAGCCACTAAGGAAAACAGATGGAGTTCCTTAAAAAACTAAAAACAGAACCACCATACAATCCAGCAATTCTACTTCTGGGTATATATCCAGAAAACAGTAACAACAACAACAAAAATCCTAAAGATATATACACGTCAGTGTTCAAAACAGCACTATTTACAGTGGTCAAGACATGGATGTAACCCAAATGTCCATTTACAAATGAGTGAATTAAGAAGATGTGGTATATACAATGGGATATATATTCCCATTTGCAGCAATGTGGATGGACCTAGAGCATACTATGCTTAGTGAAATAACTCAGAGAAAGACATATACTATACGATATCACTTACATATAGAATCTAAAAAATAATACAAATGAATATATATACAAAACAGAACCAGACTGACAGACATAAAAAACAAACTGTGGTTACCAAACAGGAGATAGAAACTGCAAGGGACATATTAGGGGTATGGGGCTAGTAGATACAAACTATTATATATAAAACAGATAAGCAACAAAGATTTACTATGTAATACAGGGAATTCTACCCATTATCTTACAATGGAATATAACTTGTAAAAATACTGTGCTATGAAATTAATATACCTGAAATTAACACAAAATTGTAAATCAACTATATATTCAATTTAAAAAGTTAAAAGCATTTACTTCTATAAAGCTTGTAACTAAAACATATTTTAAATAAAAAGTTTTCTGAAAGAGATTAGCATAAAAACTTTACCTTACACAAAAATAAGAATATCAGTGGTAGCAACCCAGATTCTCCTTTAGCTTCTCTCCAAGCTCTGTGATAGGCAGCTGCTCTCTGAATTACCCTGGCTTCCGTGTCGACATCCACAGAATAGCCCTTTTACCAAAAAAGAGGAAGTGGCAGTCCTAAGGTTAAAATCTCACTCTAATTATATATCATTTCAACTTAAATTTTATGTAAGTTAAAATATATCTAAATTTATTTTTTAATTGCATGAGTAGTTTTCCTATCTGCTTTTAATGATATAATTTAAAAAGAAAAGAACAATTCTACCAGTAGCTTAAAATGTAGTCTACAATATATACCCACTAAGGCCAAATTAATTATCCAACTATTATGATTAACAGTTTTGCAGGTCAATGAAGAGAAGAAATCAAAGAACAGAAGACTGTGGGCAAAATAGTTGAGATTTCAAATAGAAACCTAAGAAAAATAAGAACTTTGAATCTTAGCTAGATCATATTAAGTTCTCCTGAAAAGAGAAAATCAAGTATATCCTATTAAAAACATATATTATTTAGGGAAATGAGGGAAACTTTAAATACAAGGTAGTTACGGCAGCCAAACTGGAAACATTATCATGATACCAGTTAATTCATATAATTTAGAAAATAAACAGTGGGTCTTTACTTTCCTGTAAAAGTACCACCACCACATGGTACTTCTCTGAATCTCCCACAAGTCCAAAGAACTTAAACTTACCTTTAAAAGAATTATCTGCCCATTAACCTCAGAACGTATCAAAGGACGCTTGCTGCTAAGCTCCTTCATAGGCTCAGCATCAAGAAGATCTCTTTCCAAGCTCATTGTAAGAAGACCACCAGAGTTCTAAGAATAAGTTTTTGTTATAGTTCAAGAAACCAAACAACCACAGCACTTTCAAATAACAAAATTAGTCACATACTAAAAGATGGACTGGATATCATGAACTCTACTGGAGATGCCAATAAAATAAGAATATTTAAAGTTTTATATTTTTTCTATTTCCTGACACTTGAATTCCCACCCAGAATGTAATCACCATACACTTAATCATGCTACATCTCTACACGAGATTCTGAAAATGACTGGGATGAACCCTGTGTCCAAGGAACCCTGATGTTTACTTGGGAAACTTAATGTGTTTCCTAAAAAAATATTAAAATGATGAAAAATAAAAAGAAGGCTGTAGAATGGGAATGAGAAGTCTAAAAATTAAGACTACCACAATTCTAGGAACTAACAGAGTTCTAACATGAAATGGAATCATTAAAATTGAAAATTTTTTTCAAATAATTTAATTCTACTATGTATTCCTGATACTTTTTAAAAGGAATAATTTTTTGCACTAAAACATGACTATCGACATTTTAAATCAAGGTGAGTTTTACTGTGGTATAGTCTTATTAATAATGAGGGATTGTGAAATTATTTTGTTTTTTTAAGTGTTGTCACCATATTTAAGTAATCCAAAATATACAATCAACCTACAAGGGATTTCCTAAAGCACATATAACAGGAAAACACCTTAAAATAATTAAGGGTATCCATAACCAATCATATGATTATGATTAACAGTTTTGCAGGTCAATGAAGAGAATCATAAGCCATGATTAATCTTCCACAATAAAACAGATTAGCGTATTTTTGAAATTAATTTTCAAGCCCCATATAGTATCACATATTTACTCACGCATCGATGTTCAGACATCTGTGTGAACATTCCTTTAGGTACTAAATTTAAACTATTATCAGGAATTTAATGACAATGTTAAAGAATAAACATCTCCTCGAGACCCTCATGGGCAGCAGACAAAATAATAAAACACAGAATTAACAGACTCTGCTCTGAGAGCCATAGTTTACCAATCCTGCTCTACAATGTCCTATCCAATACACTGATCTCCTAGCTTTGAATCCTGACTGCCTAGAAAATCATACTCACATTAACATATCTACCTTAACTTCTATCTCAACTTCTCTAGAATAATTTTTCCAGCCTGCTTTAAAAGATACATTCCGTTTAAAAATTCTTCATGACTATCAGAGTCCTGCTTTTATTCTAACCCTGGGAACAGGAGGTAAAATTGCTTCATCAATTCAAAAGATAAACACATTTAATTCAAATAAGTGCCATGCAAAATGTTTTCTCTTTAATTATGAGAAAAAGAGAAAATACAGAAAACATGCAAACTGATATAAAAATTAAAATACAGAATGCAAGTATGAAAGACAGTCTTGAGAAAGTTCTAATACTAAAAACCATTCAGCAGAAACATTTTTATAGCGAGATTATTATAGATTTAACAATGATACATAATTGTAACATCATCACTTTTCAGCACTCTGCATAGTAGTAATTCTCAAAGGAAACAAAGCTTACCATGTACTTAAGTAATCCTATTTCAGGATGAAGTAGAGGAAGCTCAGGGAACCATTTTTGTACTAAGCTACTCAGCTTCGCCTAAATTTTAAAAATATATATTTTTTATTAGAGATCAATGTATATTCAACTGTACATCCTGGTACCTCCCTTATTAAATATCTAATAAGACTTCTAATCTAATAATATATATATAACCTCATAAGACATAAAATCATTGATTTTGCCTTCTACCACAATAAATGAAAACCAAGCGTCAACCTGGATCTAAATTAACCACCTTACTAACAGAAGAAAAAGTTTACTACAAATTTTAAGCTTGGCTTACATATACAGGCACAAAATCTTGCCTAAGGTCAAAGTCCACACTCACTTTCAAGCTAAAATGAAAAAATGTGATGAAAAATCAACTGGAATCACAAATTGTCACTAGTCCTCAAAACATAAGAACACAGTAACACTTTAAAATGCTGGCTATTTCATGTAGGAAAAAAAAATCATAAAAGCCTGGAAAGAAAAAAATAAACATGTAGCTCGACAAAAGCTAATTTGCAGCAAGTGTGTCAATTGAATATCCTTAGAAAAGTCACTTATCACATGTTTTATTCAGTAAAATTTCCAGACAGTTATCAAGTTCATGGGGGACAGTTATTTTATCCAATATTCACAAGGTGAATAATGAAGTACACACAGGTAAGTTTGCTAAATATCACATAATAAAGTGCCTATTATTTTCATAGTACTTTTATTCTTCAGAGCACTGTTTCTTACCTTCCTTTTCTTCCCATAATATCCCTAAAATACAAAATGCAATATTCTTTCCATTTTAAAGACAAGATATGCTGACTGATTCTTCCAAAGTAACAAAAATCAGTGGTAAAACTTACCCTCAACCCAGTAGTTTTATTTTGTAATATTCAACTAAATTATGGTACCCTGTTAATGTTTTCACTGTGTAGTCTTAAGCTAAAATAATAATCATATAGATTTTAATAAAGGAAAAATCTTTGGGCTTTATGTTAAACAGAAAACAAGTAGTATGCAAAACTGTCTGTGATATAATCTTGATTCTTGTAAAATAAGACTAGAAGGAAGATAAGTTAAGAGTTTAGTGTAATTATACTACTGTTACCACCGATTGAGAAAGTTACAGATGATATTTCTTTATACTTTTCTGCAATTTTCTGCAAGCATCCGGAACAATGGTTATGAAACAGTCTGTCATCAGAAATTAACATCTAAGTTCACATAAATATTATTCTATCAACAGTTAGTCACTTAGTTGTGTCTGACTCTTTGCGCCACCATAGACTACAGACTGCCAGGATCCTCTGTCCAAGGAATTCTCCAGGAAAGACTACCAGAGTGGATAGTCAAGCCCTTCTCCAGGGGGTCTTCCCAACACAGGGACCAAACCCACGTCTCCTGCATTGCAGGCAAATTACCATCTGACACACCAGGGAAACCCCCATACCAAGATAACTATGCCAATATAATCTCTGCCTTGTGATTACAGTCCACTTCATAAAAACAGGTATTTGAATCCAATTTTAAAACTAATTCAACATTTCAAAGAATCAAATACTTACATATTCCTCCTGCTCATGATAAATTCCCTGAAAGACGCTATTCCGTAACTGAGTTATTTCTTGTTTTATTTTTTCAATCTCAGATCCGTCATGGTCATCAGACTTTAACCAGAAATAAAAAAGTAACGTTACAGGCTTATTAAAGTAGACTGAAAACAAGTTCTTCCTAGTAAGAATTAATGTAACTTCTATGGCAAATCACTGTCTAATTTTTACGTATCCTTCCATATTTAGCACTTAAGAGTCCCTCATAACATAATTGTCAAATTAATATTAGTTTAATATTAGTTTATTCTAACCCTGAATTTTCTAAAACCTACAAAAAGGGATTATAAAAA
This sequence comes from Ovis canadensis, assembly GCF_042477335.2. Lineage (NCBI taxonomy): Eukaryota > Metazoa > Chordata > Mammalia > Artiodactyla > Bovidae > Ovis > Ovis canadensis. The sequence goes on from NC_091248.1 coordinate 86,887,359, forward strand.
TAAAGCCATAAAGTCTATTACATAGATTTTTCTTCTCTCTTAATTTGCTGTATAGATGTTCTCTAAGATGACCAACTGCCACCATAAAATAAATATCAAGAACAGGAACCAGAATACAATTAAATTCCACGGAATTTTTCTCCATGTAAAACTTAATTTTAAAAAAATCAGTAAACACGTGGCATGCCTAGGAAAAACAATGTAGGACTCCTAAAGACTCTGTAAACATCAATGATAATAAATAAGTCTCCTTAAAAGGTACATGTCTTTAAGGTTAGATGTATTTCTATAACAGTTAAAGAAGTAAACTAAAAGAGACCTCACGTCCTGCAGCCCAGAAGAGGATAAAACTAAAAGAATTTTAAACAATTAAATTAGTTCCACTCCATGCTTAACTGCTCCAATGAGGAAGAAAGCTAATTCAAGTTGGATTAAGATATAACGTAAACCCCTTTGATAAGCAAATGGAATCCTCAAGGGAACAAAGAATGACAGTTTATTCACAAAGTTTCAAGCCTAAAAGCTAAAAGTGTCCTAATTCTTTTTGTTCTATTACATATGAAAACAACTTAAAATATCTGCAAGAAATACTATATCCAGCCCTTAAAAAGAGAGTTAACAAAAGACATCCTGATCTTTATAACGAAATTCTACCTTTGGGGGAGCACCCTGTCACCTCTCAGCATGTAAAGGCTTGTTTTTAATAAACATTGCAACAGTCCCAGTAAAAGTTTTTTAAATTATTCAAAAACATTTATGTTACTAACAACCAAGGCAACCATGTAAAACATTTTTAGAAAACATTTCATGACATAGGAAAATGTTTTACATTATTAACATAGTAACTTACAGAGGGAAAAAGAGATAAAATATATAAAACAAAAAGGGAATAATTTTAAAGAGTGTATTTAAGAAGCAGACCCCAAGTAAAATTAGGTACACACAGAGTTCATTAAGAACCAACTGTTTTCTTACTTCTTCCAAATTATTCTTTTCAACCAATTTCCATCTCAGTCGAGCCTTTAAGCTTTTCAGTGTCTTTTTAATGGAGAGCAAGTGATCCACGCTGGGACTCTCATTTAAACATTCAATAATCTGTTTCTTAAACTAAGTGAGAGAAAGAGTCGTTATATTTTCAACACACAAATAGCAATATTTATTGAACAGTCACCTTTGGACCACTCTCTCTATTAAGATTCAACTAATATTTACTGAGCTCAGATTGAAATGAAAAATTCTACAGTTTTCAACAAGACAATTCTACCCACTGAGTTCTTGAATTTCTGCAAATCTATTTAGAAGAATATCATTCTAGCAGTCAAAGGAGAAAAGGTAAAAAGTATTTCAAGCTGGACACACAGTGAGACGCACTTCACGACAGAAAATGCAAAAGGGAATTTCCAGTGAGGATGTAAACTGAATTTATCTTTTCCAAAAGTAGTTTGAAAATATATATCAAGTTTCAAGAATATTCATTCCTTTTGACTAAGTAATTAACAATTTTTAGGAATCTACTTGAGGAAATACACAAGATTATGTACAAAACCCATAGAGTTTCATGGTAAAAAAAAAAAAAAGGAAGTAAACTTAATATCTAACACAGATGAAAGGTTAAATAACATCATATATCTATGCAAGAGATGATGTTTTATTCACTCACAATCATAGTATAGAGGAATTATTAATCATATGGGAAAATATTCAAGAAAAACCATTAAATGACAAACACATTTTCAAACAGCTTACAAAATGATGCAATATATATAATATTCATATGTACATATATAATATAAATGCCTTGAGAACCCCATGGACAGTATGAAAAGGCAAAATGATAGGACACTGAAAGGGGAACTCCCCGGGTCGGTAGGTGCCCAATATGCTACAGGAGGTCAGTGGAGAAATAACTCCAGAAAGAATGAAGGGATGGAGCCAAAGCAGAAACAATACCCAGTTGTGGATGCGACTGGTGATAGAAGCAAGGTCCGATGCTGTAGAGAGCAATACTGCATAGAAACCTGGAATGCCAGGTCCATGAATCAAGGCAAACTGGAAGTGGTCAAAGAGGAGATGGCAAGAGTGAATATCAACATTCTAGAAATCAGCAAACTAAAATGGACTGGAATGGGTGAATTTAACTCAGATGACCATTGTATCTACTACTGTGGGCAGGAATCCCTTAGAAGAAATGGAGTAGCCATCATGGTCAACACAAGAGTCTGAAATGCCGTACTTGGATGCAATCTCAAAAATGACAGAATGATCTCTGAAGGCAAACCATTCCAATACCACAGCAATCCAAGCCTATGCCACAACCAGTAACACTGAAGAGGTTAAACAGTTCTATGAAGCCCTACAAGACCTTTTAGAACAAACACCCAAAAAAGATGTCCTTTTCATTATAGGGGACTGGAATGCAAAAGTAGGAAGTCAAAAAACACCTGGAGTAACAGGCAAATTTGGCCTTGGAATACGGAATGAAGCAGGGCAAAGGCTAATAGAGTTTTGCCAAGAGAACGCTCTGGTCATAGCAAACACCTTCTTCCAACAACACAAGAGAAGACTCTACACATGGACATCACCAGATGGTGAATACTGAAATCAGACTGATTATATTCTTTGCAGCCAAAGATGGAGAAGCTCTATACAGTCAGCAAAAATAAGATAGGGAGCTGACTATAGCTCAGATCATGAACTACTTAATGCCAAATTCAGAATTAAATTGAAGAAAGTGGGGAAAACCACTAGACCATTCAGGTACGACCTAAATCAAATCCCTTATGATTATACAGTGGAAGTAAGAAATAGATTTAAGGGACTAGATCTGATAGACAAGAGTGCCTGATGAACTGTGGACAGAGGTTTGTGACACTGTACAGGAGGCAGGGATCAAGACCATCCCCATAGAAAAGAAATGCAAAAGAGCAAAATGGCTGTCTGAGGAGGCCTACAAATAGCTGTGAAAAGAAGAGAAGCAAAAAGCAAAGGAGAAAAGGAAAGATAAAAGCATTTGAATGCAGAGTTCCAAAGAATAGCAAGGAGAGATAAGAAAGCCTTCCTCAGCAATCAGTGCAAAGAAATAGAGGAAAACAACAGAATGGGAAAGATTAGAGATCTCTTCAAGAAAATGAGAGATACTAAGGGAACATTTCATGCAAAGATGGGCTCGATAAAGGAAAGAAATGGTATGGACCTAACAGAAGCAGAAGATATTAAGAGGTGGTAAGAATACACAGAAGAACTGTACAAAAAGAGCGTCATGACCCAGATAATCATGATGGTGTGATCACTCATCTAGAGCCGGACATCCTGGAATGTGAAGTCAAGTGGGCCTTGGAAAGCATCACTACGAACAAAGATAGTGGAGGGGATAGAATTCCAGTAGAGCTATTTCAAATCCTGAAAGATGATGCTGTGAAAGTGCTGCACTCAATATGCCAGCAAATTTGGAAAACTCAGCAGTGGCCGCAGGACTGGAAAAGGTCAGTTTTCATTCCAATCCAAAAGAAAGGCAATGCCAATGAATGCTCAAACTACTGCACAATTGCACTCATCTCACACGTTAGTAAAGTAATGCTCAAAATTCTCCAAGCCAGGCTTCAGCAATACGTGAACCGTGAACTTCCTGATGTTCAAGCTGGTTTTCGAAAAGGCAGAGGAACCAGAGATTAAATTGCCAACATCCGCTGCATCATGGAAAAAGCAAGAGAGTTCCAGAAAAACATCTATTTCTGCTTTATTGACTATGCCAAAGCCTTTGACTGCGTGGATCACAAGAAACTGTGGAAAATTCTGAAAGAGATGGGAATACCAGACCACCTGACCTGCCTCTTGAGAAATCTGTATACAGGTCAAGAAGCAACAGCTAGAAATGGACAAGGAACAACAGACTGGTTGCAACAGGAAAAGGAGTACGTCGAGGCTGTATATTGTCACCCTGCTTATTTAACTTCTATGCAGAGTACATCATGAGAAACACTGGGCTGGAAGAAGCACAAGCTGGAATCAAGATTGCCGGGAGAAATATCTATAACCTCAGATATGCAGATGACCCTACCCTTATGGCAGAAAGTGAAGAGAAGCTAAAAAGCGTCTTGATGGAAGTGAAAGAGGAGGGTGAAAAAGTTGGCTTAAAGCTCAACATTCAGAAAACAAACATCATGGCATCTGGTCCCATCACTTCATGGGAAATAGATGGGGAAACAGTGGAAACAGTGTCAGACTTTATTTTGGGGGGCTCCAAAGTCACTGCAGATGGTGACTGCAGCCATGAAATTAAAAGACGCTTACTCTTGGAAGAAAAGTTATGACCAACCTAGATAGCATATTCAAAAGCAGAGACATTACTTTGCCAACAAAGGTCTGTCTAGTCAAGGCTATCGTTTTTCCTGTGGTTATGTATGGATGTGAGATTTGTACTGTGAAGAAAGCTGAGCGCCGAAGAATTGATGCTTTTGAACTGTGGTGTTGGAGAAGACTCTTGAGAGTCCCTTGGAATGCAAGGAGATCCAACCAGTCTATCCTAAAGGAGATCAGTCCTAGGTGTTCATTGAAAGGACTGATGCTGAAGCTGAAACTCCAATACTTTGGCCACCTCATGTGAAGAATTGACTCACTGGAAAAGACCCTAATGCTGGGAAGGATTGAAAGCAGGAGAAGGTGACGACAAAGGATGAGATGGCTGGATGGCATCATCGACTCGATGCACATGAGTTTGAGTGAATTCCAGGAGTTGGTAATGGACAGGGAGGCATGGCATGCTGTGATTCATGGGGTCACAAGGAGTCAGTCACGACTGAGCGACCTGAACTGAACAAATAATTTACCATTCAAAAAGGAAATACTCTGAAATCTAGCACTGAATATCTCTTAAGCTAAGGGGAATACAATCAGTGTTTTTATTTCTCCTCCTTATCTTTCTGTATATAGCAAGTTTTCCACTGTAAACTTGTATAGGCAGAAAGAAAAAGATAAAAGTTATGTTTTGGTGAGCATAATAAAAACCAAATGTTAAAAAAACTCCATGTATTTTATCAGTAAATTTGCTATTGCCACTATAGGGTGAGTTTAATTATATACCAGCTAACAATGGCTATAGTATCTTTCCAGAAATAGTAAATAATTTATCTACACACTGGGTGTTAACTACTTAAGAAAAGTTTAAGTATTAAAAATTTCAAAGCATCTGAATGTAAGACCAATAATATAAGGCATACTCCAACCTCAACACTGTCCTTGTACTTGGATTGTACTGTGGCAATAAGGCTTTCCTCTGAACGGATCTTTTGTAGTACTTGACTACATGTTTTTAAAATGATGTCCTTGTCTGCATCACCTTGTTCCTAAATGAAATTACACAAAAAGAATTATATTTGAAGGAGTACAAAATAATTAAAACTTTTGATAACAATGGACAAAATTCAAAATGATATCTTTAACAAATTTGTATATTTCAAAATATTTCTTAAACATACATCTTTTTCTAGGGAGAAGTGAAACTTATGTCAAAGATGCTCATATGGGAAATTTTATTCCTATAACACTATTATTCCTAAAGCTGTCTAAACTAGAGCATTAAAGGAAATCAGGAATACTACTATGCTAGACATAAAAACTAAATAATACATAGAACTTCAACACTATTTTTATTAACAACCACATCTAAAATCAAGCCTGACAAACCATCTAAATAAGGACAACTTGACACAGTTGACAGTGGGGAAATACAGTAACACGTATGCATTTTTTTAAATGTCACTCTATAAAATTACAAAGGGAAAAGAGAAACAAAATAAAGAACATAACCAGTTTAGTAAGCAACCTAAAAAGCTGGTTAGGAGTCCCAGTGAGCAGTATTAACATTACAAAATATACTAATTTTTAGCTTTATACAGCAAGAGAGAATATATACAATACGGAAAGACAGCTACTAATCAATCTTGTGTATTCACTTCCAAAAGGTCTCACAGATTTTATTTCAAGTTTTTATAAACTCTGAAGAGTCTTATCTTATGGTTACTGAGTATGACAGACTTAAGTGCTATTGAAATCTGATAGAATCAGATTAATCTAAGAGTTGTTTTCCTAGAATTAAATATTAGATTTTTTTTCCTTGATGTGAAATATCCTACTAAAATGAAAATATCACCCTGTGGAAGAATAAGACTTCTCATTGTGTTTCTATTAGAACTTGGCAGTATTAGTATTTCAGACAGGCTTTTTTACAAGGAAAGCTAAGTCTACCTAGCAAAAAAAAAAAAAAAAACAACAAAACACTTTGCTTTAAGGAATACCAGTACTCACAATCAGAGATATCTCCAGCTCCTTGCAGACACCTGACTCAGTATTCTCCAGGATTTCATCAATATTATCAATTGTGTCATCAGAAATCAGTGATTCTTCCACAGACAGATCAAAGGCCTCATTTGTAAAAATAAAAGCATGAAGTATCTCATTTAATTATTTCAATCAGTACTGTATTCTTATACTTGGAGCAGAGCACTAGCCTATGTATTGCATAATATGGGGGAAATAAACATAAGAAATATAAAGTACTACCTTCAAAAACATTATGCACGGGAGAAGAAAAGGTACACACACCTCACACACTTAAAGAAAATACAGATTTTGTTAAAGTAATTAGTGGTTAAGAGAGATGAGAGGACAATACAGAGGAAAAGCATGAGAAAAAAACAGGGACAAGACCAGGATGATTTGAGGGAATGATAAAAGAGACTGTCCAACTGGTAAAGAACCTTGACTGTTCAGGTGGCAAGTTCAAACTGGACAGATAGTAGGTAGACAAAACCAGCCTTTATACAAAGGAATTGGGGTATGATTACACCTGATATATAATGATGACTCACTAGAATTGAGGAATCTAAAGAATAAAAGTTAAAAATTAAACTCTGATAGTTTTCATCTCATTAGGAAAACTAAGGTAATTCCTATCAGGAAACAGACTTTATAATAAGGTATAAAATAGAATAAAATCATGGGTCCAAATTATTATATAAAACATAAAGGTCATAAGCAGTCACTCCGATTTTAGAGGTTCAGATCTGTGATTATGGAGGTCTAGATTTGGGAAATAGCAATGGAAATGAAAGATAACAGACAACCTAAACAGAGGATGATTCTGAAACAAATGAAGACAAAGAAATAACTTAGTTATGTTAATGTATCCATAAGAAAGCATCAAAAAAGAAGAATTCTACAAGTAGCTGGAGAAAAAGGTTTTTTTTTTTTCCCAAAACAAAGCTAGAAATGCATATATGGAAACCAATCACATAGAGAGATAAATGATACCAAAGATGTTTTTGTCCTTGCTCAGGAGGTTGCAAAGCAACAGAAGAACAGAGAATCAGTAACAAAATTGGGCAAAAATTCAGTTAGGGTTCTGAGTACATTATACAAACCACATATCTCAAAGCCTTTTAGAAAATTATGTAGTGTTTTCACAATAATAAATAAGAACTAAAAAATTATATCTTTTCTAATATTTAATAACCAAGACTAATATTTTCCATTTTAGATATCTTTAAGATATTTAAGATAAGTAAAACCTGAATGACTTAAACATGGCCAAACATTTTAATGATGACTAGTTAGCCAACTAATGTTAAAACACATATATCTTTCTAAAAAAGAAACGAAAAGGAGGAAAGCTCTATCTTCTAAAGCACATACCATTATCTCTACACTATAGCTGTAAAATAAACAATTCACTTGTAATAAACTCCAGATATTATCTTACACCTGTAGCTTGACTGAAGCTGTTTTCATATACGTCCTGAACAGAGAATGTAAATAGGTAAATCCCTCACTCTACTATCCCAGCATTCTCCTTCTTATTTTTTTCCTCTCTCTCCCCCTCCCTCCCTTGCTCTCAGAAAGAAGTAAATTACATGTGGGAAATTTAAAAATATATATTCCCTGGTTTATGCTATAACATCACCAGGTAGCAGAACTCCTGTTACCTTTAAAGTATTCTGGAACCATGCTACAAGACGTTGTATACAAGTCTCTGTTTCACTTCTAACACTGGTGAACTCCTCTCTTTTATTACACCTCCAGTCATTAAATTTTTCCAGTATTTCTTCAGAGTTAATTCCTTCTTTGGCCTGTCCATATACTGCTTCTAAAGAGGCTGACAAATCCTGCAGAGAGATACTTCTGTTTATTAAAGTTAATTAACTTTATACTAAGAGTAAAGCATCATATTAGAATCTGAGAGACAGTTAAATGATATATTGAATCTCTATCTTGGAGAAGTTTATAAATAAAACTTTGAATATCTAGACATAAAAGCATAAAACTACCTAGAAGGTGATTTACTTGGATTATAATAGTAGAAGTTCATTAAATGAATTAAGTTTATAAACAGACGGCTTTATAGTCCTAGGCTTTTAATTAAGTAGAAAGTATCCTCTTTTCTCTGATTTTACATAAGAATCTATTTTGTCCTGACATGGGAGTTTCTAAGGGCTACTGCTAAGTAAAAATAAACATACTAAATTGTACAAAGAATTCCAATTAAGGAAAGACATTAAGCATATATATCTAGACAGCATATTAAAAAGCAGAGACATCACTTAGACAACAAAGGTCCATATAGTTTTGATCTTCCCAGTAGTCATGTACGGATGTGAGAGCTGGACAATAAAAAAGGCTGAGCACTGAAGAATTGATGCTTTCAAACTATAGTGTTGGAGAAGACTCTTGAGTATCCCTTGGACACAAAGAGATCAAACCAGCCAATCCTAAAGGAAATCAATCCTGAACATTCACTGGAAGGACTGATGCTCAAGCTGAAGCTCCAATACTTTGGCCACCTGACAAGAGCCAACTCACTGGAAATGACCCTGATGCTGAGAAAGACTGAAGGCAGGAGGAGAAGGGGGCCACAGAGTATGAAGTGATTGGATGGCATTATCGACTCAATGAACATGAATTTGAGCCAACTCTGGGAAACCACAGTGAAGGACAAGGAAGCCTGGCATGCTGCAGTCCACAGGGTCACAAAGAGTTGGACATGACTGAGCTACTGAACAAGAATATACATTTAAAAGCATTTTTAGAAAGGACTAGAAGAGACAAGATAGCTTGATGGCTCCCTCCAGGACTAAGACCCAAGAAACAGCACAGAGACAAGAGGAAAACTTAATAGATCCCAGAAATTTTTATCACAAAACTGAAAAACCCTTGGAAAGAAAGAAGATGGCTGGTATTTAGCACTGAATGAATACAATCACTGCAAGTAGGAGACAGCCTGTGCACAGCAAAGAATCATCTTGGGAAAAAAGAATTTTCCTCATATGTTCTTCTCCCTTCCTCACACTGGGCAAGAAAGCAGCAGCACAAGCAAGAGGCAATGGGTTTATACAAGTACAGTACGGAAAACTAGAGGAGGCAAAAACTGATAACCAGGACAGAAGACTCGGCCAAGCACTCTTCCCCTTCCCCCGAATACCCAGTACCATTTACACCTAAGGGGAGCAGCCCCTGGAAAAGAGGAAAGGCTGAGGGGGAGGGACTGAGAGGTCCTCTGAAGAGGAAGATTATCTAGAACAGAAGCCAATAGAAGTAGTTGAGCCGAGACTGTGTTATGGTCTTCTTGACAGACCAGAACCTGGGGACAGAGGTCGACGAAAAGAAGGCCAAGGAAAGAAGGATGCAGGGGACCCAAGTCTCTAGTGGAACAAGGGTGCTTTATTCAGGGCAGCGTGTGCTTATATATTGTAATACAAGGAAGCGTTAGGTAAAAAACAAGGTTAAGTAAAAAACACCGAAACCAGACACATAACAACAGTAACTAGGGGAGTAACAATCGTCACAGGGCCAGAAGACAATCCGTGTATTGGAAACAGGAACATGACTAAGGAGTTCTACAGAAAAGTAAAAGGTTACTGAAACAAATCCATGTATGTGTTCTGCCTCATGACCTCAGTCCTGAGAGCTGTGTGCAGCTCTGCTCATTCCTGTTTTCCAGCAACTGATAAGGAACAGAGGGCCCTTGAGAAACAGAAAACAACGCATAGGATTCCTTAAAATTAAGGAATTCCCTGACAAGACTGCAAGCCTGTAAGTTCTGAGAAGCAAGCCTATCCTATTCCCTAAATCCACCTGAAGTCTCAAAGGTATGCTCCAAGCTTTCACTCTTCCCAAGGTCCCTCTTCCACACTAACACATACACACGTAACAGCACACCAAGATAGGTGATAATTCTTCAAGAGCATATGCAGTCCTGAGGAGAAGTACAGGGGAGCATGGAAAGTGGCAGTAACACAAGCACTCTGAAAGAAATCTAACAAACTAAGCCATCTTATTGATATTTCTTGATTCCAGCTTGTGCTTCCGCCAGCCCAGCATTTCTCATGATGTACTCTGCATGTAAGTTAAATAAGCAGGGTGACAATATACAGCCTCGACGTACTGCTTTTCCTATTTGAGACCAGTCTGTTGTTCCATGTCCAGTTCTAACTGTTGCTTCCTGACCTGCATATAGATTTCTCAAAAGTCAGGTCAGGTGGTCTGGTATTCCCATCTCTCTCAGAATTTTCCAGTTTCTTGTGATCCACACAGTGAAAGGCTTTGGCATAGTCAATAAAGCAGAAATAGATGTTTTTCTGGAACTCTCTTGTTCTTTCCATGATCCAGCGGATGTTGGCAATTTGATCTCTGGTTCCTCCGCCTTTTTTAAAACCAGCTTGAACATCAGGAAGTTCACAGTTCACGTATTGCTGAAGCCTGGCTTGGAGAATTTTGAGCATTACTTTACTAACGTGTGAGATGAGTGCAATTTTGCAGTAGTTTGAGCATTCATTGGTATTGCCTCTCTTTTGGATTGGAATGAAAACTGACCTTTTCCAGTCCTGCGGCCACTGCTGACTTTTCCAAATTTGCTGGCATACTGAGTGCAGCACTTTCACAGCATTATCTTTCAGGATTTCAAATAGCTCTACTGGAATTCTATCCCCTCCACTATCTTCGTTCATAGTGATGCTTTCTAAGGCCCACTTGACTTCACATCCAGGATGTCTGTCTCTAGATGAGTGATCACACCATAGTGATTATCTGGATCGTGAAGATCTTTTTTGTACAGTTCTTCTGTGTATTCTTGCCACCTCTTCTTAATATCTTCTGCTTCTGTTAGGTCCATACCATTTCTGTCCTTTATCGAGCCCATTTTTGCATGAAATGCTCCCTTCGTATCTCCAATTTTTATGAAGAGATTTCTAGTCTTTCCCATTCTGTTCTTTTCCTCTATTTCTTTGCACTGATCGCCAAGGAAGGCTTTCTTATCTCTCCTTGCTATTCTTTAGAACTCTGCATTCAGATGCTTATATCTTTCCTTTTCTCCTTTGCTTTTCGCGTCTCTTCTTTTCACAGATATTTGTAAGGCCTCCCCAGACAGCCATTTTGCTTTTTTGCATTTCTTTTCCATGGAGATAGTCTTGATCCCTGTCTCCCGTACAATGTCACGAACCTCTGTCTATAGTTCATCAGGCACTCTGTCTATCAGATCTAGTCCCTTAAATCTATTTCTCACTTCCACTGTATAATCATAAGGGATTTGATTTAGGTCATGCCTGAATGGTCTAGTGGTTTTCCCTACTTTCTTCAATTTAAGTCTGTATTTGTCAATAAGGACTCAGATATGCAGATGACACCACCCTTATGGCAGATGGTGAAATGGAACTAAAAAGCTTCTTGATGAAAGTGAAAGAGGAGAGTGAAAAAGTTGGCTTAAAGCTGCACATTCAGACAACGAAGATCATGGCATCTGGTCCCATCACTTCATGGCAAATAGATGGGTTAACAGTGGAAACAGTGTCAGACTTTATGTTTTTGGGCTCCAAAATCACTGCAGATGGTGACTGCAGTCATGAAATTAAAAGACACTTATTCCTTGGAAGGAAAGTTATGACCAACCTAGATAGCATATTAAAATGCAGAGACATTACTTTGCCAACAGAAGTCTGTCTAGTTAAGACTATGGTTTTTTCCAGTGGTCATGTGTGGATGTGAGATTTGGACTATAAAGAAAGCTGAGTGCAGAAGAATTAATGCTTTTGAACTGTGGTGTTGGAGAAGACTCTTGAGAGTCCCTTGGACTGCAAGGAGATCCACCAAGCCATTCTAAAGGAGATCAGTCCTGGGTGTTCATTGGAAGGACTGATGCTAAAGCTGAAACTCCAATACTTTGGCCATCTTATGCGAAGAGTTAACTCATTGGAAAAGACACTGATGCTGGGAGTGATTGGGGATAGGAGAAGAAGGGTACGACAGAGGATGAGATGGTTGGATGGCATCACCGACTCAATGGATGTTAGTTTGAGTGAACTCTGGGAGTTGGTGATAGACAGGGACACCTGGCGTGCTGTGATTCATGGGATCACAAAGAATTGGACACAACTGAGTGACCGAATTGAACTGAAGCCACCTTATAAAAAGGAAGCAAAATCAATGGCCCAGATAACAGGAAGAACTCAAAATAAGCATAACAAATCTTCTCAAAAATAGAAAGGATGTTGGAAACATAAAGCAAAACCAAGTAATTATAAATAATAAACAACTGAAATTATTAAGCATGAAGAAATAATTTTTGAAATAAAGAACACATGGTTTGGTTAAATGGCAGAATACAGCAAAGAATCAATTAGTGACTATTGATTAGGACAAAAATGAGACTCATCAACAACTACAGAAATAAGAAAACAATGGATTATTATTTTCAAAAGTCTTAAGAGAAAATAGCCTTTGCATCTAAGATATTTTATAGCTCATTAAGTAACTGTTGAAAAGAGTTTAAATGTAATCAGCGGCTTAAATATTTGAGTTGTTTAAATATGATATCCTGAGACATTTAATACCTTACCAAGTCAACCACTCAATCTCTGCTTGGAAGGACTCTCATAGAAAGTATTCTAAAATACAGTGTGAACCAAAAGATATCCAACAATTTATGAAGAGTCAGAAAATAATTCAACTCTACAAAGTTTCTTACTTGAGTTTTCATATACTATACCTGTAACAGTCTGTGAGTAAAATCATAGACAGCAATTGTGATTGTTTGGTTAGCTGGTATTTGGGAGAGAGATAAAGACAGATAAGACCCACCAGAGGCAAGGGAGAATGTTCTAACGTATACAGGGAAGAGGGAAGAAAAGGAGGAAAAAAAAAATCATGATAAACAGAAACACAAAAGTAGTCACAGAAATAAGTTCTAATAAAATAGTAATTATATATAAATCAATTAAATTACCCATTCATTAAAAGTCAGATTTAAATGTTTTACTGATTCTTTTAAAAAATGATCCACTGAAGTGTTGTCTAAGAGACACATATAAAATAAATGGAACAAAAAAAGAATCTATATATAAGGCAAATATTAACCAGAAAGACAAGTAGGATAAAAATTTTAAAAGGAAACAAAAATAAAAATTTATCCCAAAACACCTTAAGGAAAAACTATTATTACCTAATAGTTTAAAACTACATAGTTTAAAATAGATAACAATCATGAATTCATTAACACTTAACAATAAGCTCTGAAATATTTTGAAAAATTAAAGAAAACTAGAATATATATTAACTAGAAAATATAAAAAAATCTCAAAATTTACAAAATGATCAGATAAAAAACTAAGCAAAGATACAGAAGATTAAAGCTTCAGATCATAGCTTAAGCTGTAGATCAGAAACTGCACACAAAAAACCTAGAATATATTTTCTTTTCAAATTTATAAAAAGTCATGAAACATTAACCATGTACTGTAGGCCACAAAAGAAGCCCCAATAAATGCTAATGAAATCAAATATTGTGACATTTCACTTCTTTGACCTTCATTATAAAAGTACGTTATATTACTTAAATACTTGAAGAAAATAAATAAAAATATAACTATTTTTTAGCAAAATAGAGAAATTTAAGAATAATCTGAACTTATGCAGCTCAATTCCAGAAAAATAAACGACCCAATCAAAAAATGGACCAAAGAACTAAATAGACATTTCTCCAAAGAAGACATACGGATGGCTAACAAACAGATGAAAAGATGCTCAACGTCACTCATTATTAGAGAAATGCAAATCAAGACCACAATGAGGTACCATTTCACACCAGTCAGAATGGCTGCGATACAAAAGTCTGCAAGCAATAATGCTGGAGAGGGTGTGGAGAAAAAGGAACCCTCTTACACTGTTGGTGGGAATGCAAACTAGTACAGCCAGTATGGAAAACAGTGTGGAGATTCCTTAAAAAATTGCAAATAGAACTGCCTTATGACCCAGCAATCCCACTGCTGGGCATACACACCAAGGAAACCAGAATTGAAAGAGACACATGTACCCCAATGTTCATCACAGCACTGTTTATAATAGCCAGGACATGGAAACAACCTAGAAGTCCATCAGCAGATGAATGGGTAAGAAATCTGTGGTACATATACACAATGGAGTATTACTCAGCTATTAAAAAGAATATATTTGAATCAGTTCTAATGAGATGGATGAAACTGGAGCCAATTATACAGAGTGAAGTAAGCCAGAAAGAAAAACACCAATACAGTATACTAACACATATATATAGAATTTAGAAAAATGGTAATGATGATCCTGTATGCCAGACAGCAAAAGAGACACAGATGTGTAGATCGGACTTTTGGACTCTGAGGGAGAGGGAGAGGGAGAGGGTGGGATGATTTGGGAGAATGGCATTGAAACATGTACACTAATATGTAAGAAATGAATCGCCAGTCTATGTCCGATGTAGGATGCAGGATGCTTGGGGCTGGTGCACGGGGATGATCCGGAGGAATGATGTGGGGTGGGAGGGGGCTTCGTGTTTGGGAACTCATGTACACCCATGGCAGATTCATGTCAATATATACCAAAACCTATGCAGTACTGTAAAGTAAAATAAAGTAAAAATTAAAATTAAAATTAAAAAAAATGTTAAAAAAGAATAATCTGTTGACAAAAGGGAAGAATAGAAAGGGAAACAAACCAGATTTGGCAAAAAGTCTTTTAAGATTAAATTTTAAAAAGAAAAGAGTTTTAAAATGATCTTGGTTGCCAATCCTTTAACTCTGTAACAGTCAATGAAAAGAAATAAACCATTACAGAGTAAAGCTGCACTGTTGCTGCTGCTAAGTCGCTTCAGTCATGTCTGACTCTGTGTGACCCCACAGACGGCAGCCCACCAGGCTCCCCCGTCCCTGGGATTTTCCAGGCAAGAACACTGGAGTGGGTTGCCATTTCCTTCTCTAATGCATGAAACTGAAAAGTGAAAGTGAAGTCACTCAGTCGTGTCCAACTCTTAGCGACCCCATGGACTGTAGCCCACCAGGCTCCTCCATCCATGGGATTTTCCAGGCAAGAGTACTGGAGTGGGGTGCCACTGCCCTCTCCAGAATCATGTCTAAGGCCAGTCAATTTTCCCCATGCCATTTTGCTGGTAGTATCTGTTTTGCTATTCCCCTTAGAGCATCTCTGGTATAGTTTTAACAAACCTCTGTTGATTATAGTAAATATAGTTTATCCAATCAACATTTTTATTAATTGTGGACCACCAGAATAATACTGACTCGAACCCTGCTGCTATTTGCTTTCTAGCCTTGGATTCATTAGGAATACTTCTAGGGACCCCAATAGAATAATTATATAGGGATCAAATGACCCACTCGGGGCAAGAGTGTTCCTTTTGGCTCCGTGGTTAGTCTGCTTAAGAGGTGGATCCGAGTGTCGAAATGCCAGGGTGAAAAGGATAGCCAATTGAACTAGGGTGCAAATTCCACTCCAGTTGGTTGGTAAGAGTCTCAAGCCATGGTCCTCCACAACACCAGATATCTTCCCAGGCGCAGAATGGTTGCTCATTCCCTCAAAGGACTGGCCTTCACTGCACCCAGACACATTCCCCAAGAATGCTAACTGTTCCCCCCACCTAGAGAGGCATGAGGTATAGTTCACATTATGGAATGGGGGTTTGACAGTCCTTGCGGGTTATGCCTAGGACCCTTCACAGTCACGAACATTAGACAGGTGAACTCTTACATCACTGTCCTTTTCTATGCAAATCTTATTTCACCATTCTGGAATAACCTATACTATTTATTCAATTCTGCTTAAGAAAATGTTTCAAATAATGGCTCCAATGGTTCCTGAACCATACATAATAACAGGAAAACCACATATTAATCAAATTGCCAACATCTGCTGGATTATATAAAAAGCTAGAGAATTCCAAAAAAACATCTATTTCTGCTTCATTGACTAAGCTAAACCCTTTGACTGTGCAGATCACAATAAACTATGAAAAATTATCTTAAAGAGGTAGGAATACCAGATCACCTTACCTGCCTCCTGGGAAACATGTATGCAGGAGGTCAAGAAGCAATAGAACAGGATATGGAACTGTTCCAAATTGGGAAAGGAGTACATCAAGGCTGTATATTGGCACTCTGCTTATTTAATTTATATGCAGAGTACATATCATGAGAAATGCTGGGCTGGATGAAGCACAAACTGGAATTAAGACTGCCGATATGCAGATGATACCATCCTCAGGGCAGAAAGCAAAGAAGAATTAAAGAGCCTCTTGATGAAGGTGAAAGAAAGAAGTAAAAAAGCTAGCTTAAAACTCAAATTTCAAAAAACTAAGATCATGGCATCCAGTCCCATCACTTCATGAATGCAAACAGACAGAGATACAATGGAAACAGTGACAAACTTTATTTTCCTGGGCTCCAAAATCACTACAGATGATGACTGTAGTCATGAAATTAAAAGACGCTTGCTCCTTGAAAGAAAAGCTATGAAAAACCTAGACAGCGTATTAAATAGCAGAGACATTACTTTGACAACAAAGGTCAGGTCCATATAGTCAAAACTATGGTTTTTTCAGTAGTAATGTACATATATAAGAGCTGGACAATAAAAAAGGATGAGCACTGAAGAATTGATGCCTTCGAACTGTGGTGCTGTGGTGGTGAAGAAGACTCAATCTTGAAATTGAGTCTCCCTTGGACAGCAAGGAAAGCAAAGCAGTCAATCCTAAAAGAAATGGGTCCTGAATATTCATTGGAAGGACTGATGTTGAAGCTGAAGCTCCAATACTTTGGCCACCTGATGCAAAGAGACAACTCATTGGAAAAGACCCTGATGCTAGGAAAGACTGAAGGCAGGAGGAGAAGGGGATGACAGAGGATGAGATGGCTGGACGGCATCACCGACCTAATGGACATGAGTTTGAGCAAACTCCAGGAGACAGTGAAGGAAAGGGAAGCCTGGCATGCTGCAGTCCATGAGGTCACAGAGTCAGACATGACTGAGTGACTGAACAACGACATCTTCAACCAGGTGTACAGAAAGACACAAGTGCTCGGATGTCCCTTAATAACCTTTTATCCAATTTTCCAGCAAGCTTAACCCCCTACCTACAGTCCAAAACAAGATAGCTAGTATTCAGCTTGGTATTAAAGATATTGTCAAAAGCAGTAAATATTCAAAGATACATAAAATGTAGGAGTAGAAGAGGGTTATTCTGTTCAAATGATAAAATCACATAGAAAGTCCAGAGTATCAACTGACAAAGAGTAAAAAAGAGTTCAGCAGAGTTGCCAGAAAAACATCAGTATATAAAAATCATCAGCATGCCTCTACACCATCAAAAGAACAAGGGCAGTGAAAGTAAGACAGCATTCACAGAGGAACCAAAAATGCAAACATCTTGGAGTTAAATCGAGAAAAATGCATGAGGACTTAAGAGAAAAATTTTAAACAGCATTAAAAGATACAAAAGATCCCAATAAGCAGAAAGAAATACTATGCTAATAGGTGGAATGAACACTGTCGTGCCCATTCATTCTAAATTAGTCATTTCTGAAATGGTAGGATTTGACTGAAGATAAGCAGCAGCTGCTGTGCTTTGCTGGAGTAGCCGTGAAGAGATACCCCACGGTATCAGATACCCCAAGGTAACAGAAATCCAAGTAAAATGGTCGGTGTTGCAAGAGGGCATCAGAGGGCAGACACACTGAAACCATACTCACAGAAAACTAGTAAATCCAACCACACTAGGATCACAGCCTTGTCTAACTCAATGAAACTAAGCCATGCCCATGGGGCAACCCAAGACGGGGAGGTCATCGTGGAGAGGTCTGACAGAATGTGGTCCACTGGAGAAGGGAGTGGCAACCACTTCAGTATTCTTGCCTTGAGAACCCCATGAACAGTATGAAAAGGCAAAATGGTAGGATACTGAAAGAGGTACTCCCTAGGTCAGTAGGTGCCCAATAGGCTACTGGAGGTCACTGGAGAGATAACTCTAGAAAGAATGAAGGGATGGAGACAAAGCAAAAACAATGCCCAGCTGTGGATGTGACTGGTGATAGAAGCAAGGTCCGATGCTATAAAGAGCAATACTGCATAGGAACGTGGAATGTCAGGTCCATGAATCAAGGCAAATTGGAAGGGGTCAAACAAGAGATGGCAAGAGTGAACATCAACATTCTAGGAATGAGCAAACTAAAATGGACTGGAATGGGTGAATTTAACTCAGATGACCATTATATCGACTACTGCGGGCAGGAATCCTTCAGGAGAAATAGAGTAGCCATGATGGTCAACAAGAGTGTCCAAAATGCAGTGCTTGGATGCAATTTCAAAAATGACAGAATAATTTCTGTTCGTTTCCAAGTCAAACCATTCAATATCACAGTAATCCAAGTCTATGCCCCAACCAGTAATGCTGAAGAAACTGAAGTTGAACGGTTATATGAAGACCTGCAAGACCTTTTAAAACTAAAACCCAAAACAGATGTCCCTTTCATTAAGGGGACTGGAATGCAAAAGTAGGAAGTCAAGAAACACCTGGAGTAACAGGCAAATTTGGCCTTGGAATGCAAAATGAAGCAGGGCAAAGACTAATAGAGTTTTGCCAAGAAAATGCACTGGTCATAGCAAACACCCTCTTCCAACAACACAAGAGAAGACTCTACACATGGACATCACCAGATGGTCAACACCGAAATCAGATTGATTATATTCTTTGCAGCCAAAGATGGAGAAGCTCTATACAGTCAACAAAAACAAGACCAGGAGCTGACTGTGGCTCAGATCATGAACTCCTTATTAACAAATTCAGACTGAAATTGAAGAAAGCAGGGAAAATCGCTAGACCATTCAGGTATGACCTAAATCAAATCCCTTATGATTATACAGCGGAAGTGAAAATTGATTTAAGGGCCTAGATCTGATAGATAGAGTGCCTGATGAACTATGGAATGAGGTTTGTGACACTGTACAGGAGACAGGGATCAAGACCATCCCCATGGAAAAGAAATGCAAAAAAGCAAAATGGCTGTCTGGGGAGGCCTTACAAACAGCTGTGAAAAGAAGCGAAGCGAAAAGCAAAGGAGAAAAGGAAAGATATAAGCATCTGAATGCAGAGTTCCAAAAACTAGCAAGAAGAGATAAGAAAGCCTTCCTCGGCGATCAGTGCAAAGAAATAGAGGAAAAGAACAGAATGGGAAAGACTAGAGGTCTCTTCAAGAAAATTAGAGATACCAAGGGAGCATTTCATGCAAAGATGGGCTCGATAAAGGACAGAGATGGTATGGACCCAACAGAAGCAGAAGATATTAAGAAGAGGTGGCAAGAATACACAGAATAACTGTACAAAAAAGATCTTCAGGACCCAGATAATCACTATGGTGTGATCACTCATCTAGAGCCAGACATCCTGGAATGTGAAGTCAAGTGGGCCTTGGAAAGCATCACTACGAACAAAGATAGTGGAGGTGACGGAATTCCAGTGGAGCTATTTCAAATCCTGAAAGATGATGCTGTGAAAGTGCTGCACTCAATATGCCAGCAAATCTGGAAAAGTCAACAGTGGCCACAAGACTGAAAAAGGTAGTTTTCATTCCAATCCCAAAGAAAGGCAATGCCAAAGAATGCTCAAACTACTGCACAACTGCACTCATCTCACACGCTAGTACAGTAATGCTGAAAATTCTCCAAGCCAGGCTTCAGCAATATGTGAACTGTGAACTTCCTGATGTTCAAGCTGGGTTTAGAAAAGGCAGAGGAACCAGAGATCAAATTGCCAACATCCACTGGATCATCGAAAAAGCAAGAGAGTTCTAGAAAAAACATCTATTTCTGCTTTATTGACTATGCCAAAGCCTTTGACTGCGTGGATCACAAGAAACTGTGGGAAATTCTGAAAGAGATGGGAATACCAGACCACCTGACCTGACTTTTGAGAAATCTGTATGCAGGTCAGGAAGCAACAGTTAGAACTGGACATGGAACAACAGACTGGTTCCAAATAGGAAAAGGAGTACATCAAGGCTGTTTATTGTCACCCTGCTTATTTAACTTATATGCAGAGTACATCATGAGAAACACTGGACTGGAGAAACACAAGCTGGAATCAAGAGTGCCGGGAGAAATATCAGTAACCTCAGATATGCAGATGACACCACCCTTATGGCAGAAAGTGAAGAGGAGCTAAAAAGCCTCTTGATGAAAGTAAAAGAGGAGAGTGGAAAAGTTGGCTTAAAGCTCAACATTCAGAAAACAAACATCATGGCATCTGGTCCCATCACTTCATGGGAAATAGATGGGGAAACAATGGAAACAGTGTCAG
The DNA here is from genome assembly GCF_042477335.2 of Ovis canadensis. Classification (NCBI taxonomy): domain Eukaryota; kingdom Metazoa; phylum Chordata; class Mammalia; order Artiodactyla; family Bovidae; genus Ovis; species Ovis canadensis. The sequence goes on from NC_091248.1 coordinate 86,908,015, forward strand.
ACTTTATTTTGGGGGGCTCCAAAGTCACTGCAGATGGTGATTGCAGCCATGAAATTAAAAGACACTCCTTGGAAGAAAAGTCACGAGCAACCTAGATAGTATATTCAAAAGCAGAGACATTACTTTGCCGACTAAGGTCCATCTAGTCAAGGCTATGGTTTTTCCTGTGGTCACGTATGGATGTGAGAGTTGGACTGTGAAGAAGGCTGGGCGCCGAAGATTGATGTGTTTGAACTGTAGTGTTGGAGAAGACTCTTGAGAGTCCCTTGGACTGCAAGGAGATCCAACCAGTCCATTCTGAAGGAGATCAGCCCTGGGATTTCTTTGGAAGGAATGATGCCAAAGCTGAAACTCCAGTACTTTGGCCACTTTATGCGAAGAGTTGACTCATTGGAAAAGACTTTGATGCTGGGAGGGATTGGGGGCCAGAGGAGAAGGGGACGACAGAGGATGAGATGGCTGGATGGCATCACTGACTCAATGGACGCAAGTCTGAGTGAACTCTGGGAGTTGGTCATGGACAGGGAGGCCTGGCGTGCTGCGATTCATGGGGTCACAAAGAGTCGGACAGGACTGAGCAACTAAACTGAACTGAACTGAAGGTTCCACAGTATCTTATGAGGTACTGTACTCTATCTAAAGATCTAGGAGCCGCCATCACTCAAGGATCAAGATCCCTCTCCCTAACTCTGACATAAAAGCTTTACTAGATTTTCTGCTAGAAAAATGTCTAACCTGCTTGCTACTGCTTTTTTCTCTGTGAGTTTTCCCAATGACTGCGCCTCTAACAAACCTTATATGCCTGACTATTTTACCTTGCTTCCAGGATACATACATACATATATATATAAAAACATACTAAATATATCAATATAAAATTTTAACATCATTAAAAAGAAACTAGGATTCATCAAAGAAAAGAAAAAGTTCTGCCACCATCAGTACTGTCTGAAGTCTAAAGGCAAATGCTAATTTCACCTCTCAAATGGTAAACATATTTTAATGTATATTTAATATCTTTTAAAATTCCAACCTGCAATGTTTTTAAGCGTTTATTAAGAGATAACTCATCAACTTCCAGAATAAAAACTTCTACTGCCATGTACAGCTTCTGTTGTACTTCATTTCTTTCAGCAATCAAAATATTCCCTTCATTCTGAAGGAAGGAAAAAGGGAATAACCATCATTAATATACCATGTGTTTTTACACACTGACCTATATAAAAAAAACTGATCTCTTAAAATTAGCAAAATTTAACATTACATTCTCCAACATAATATTTAAGACAAACCCCTCTCTTCTTAGATCACCAAACTGACAAAGTTTCTTTCCCTTAATTAGAAATAAGATTTAAAGTCCACAATTCTGCTCTGTTAATCTTTACTTTTCCGAAACAATAAAATTTTAGTTAAGAAAATTATACCAGTGTCTGTGACTAATTACATACTGCCTCCTTCCTACTCCCACCCCATGCTCAAGTCATTCACCTATTTATGTTTCAAGATTTACTTAATCTCCAACAGGATAAAACCGCCAATTCCCCCAAGAAGCTATGCCTGGAAACAGATATGAGATATCTCCAAGAACCCTATGCATTAGCTCTATTCTAGTTCTTAGTAAACTATATTAAAACTACCTATTTACGTATTTGTCCTATACCTGAAGTAGAGAGAGGAACAGGATGTCTTAAATTTGTGTCTCTACTACCTGTAACAGAGGTACATACACTTAAATGTCCGAATTTTAGAGTATTCTTTTTTGTGTAAGCTCAACCAGACCATTATATAACTAATTATGAAGACAAAAGACTCTTTCATCAAAAATACACATGGCGGGCTTTTCTGGTGGTTCAGTGGTCAAGAATCAGTCTGTCAATGCAGGAGACACGGATTCGATCTGGGAAGCATGCCACGGAGCAGCCAAGCCCATGTGCCACAACTACTGACCCTGTCCTCTACAGCCCCGGAAGCACAGCTACTAAAGCCCTGGTGCTCTGTATGGCCTGTGCTCCTCAACAGGAGAAGCCACGAAGAAGAAGCCCACGCATCACAACCAGAGAGTAGCCCCCATGTGCCAGAACTGGAGAAAAGTCTGTGTGGCAATGAAGACCCAGCAGAGCCAAAAATAAATACACAAATAAAAAATGTTTTAAGAAGTACACATGGCAATCAAAGAACTGTGCAAAATATATAAATGAAAATAACAATCTTAAGATGCAAATTAAATGCAACAAGGGAAATAAAAAGACAACTTTATCTGAGGGACAATTATGCCTGTCCTTAATAATCTACAGTAATCTACTCTTCAATCTGTCAAATGAACTTTAGGGCAATAAAGCCCAAGAGTAAGTGCTGAAGTGTCAGCAGTAGTGGAGACAAATTGTTTTAAAAAATCACATTTCTCCTACTAGAATACCAAATCTGACAGACACTATAAGACCTTTTCCCCTCCGTGTCCTGAATCACTTTACTATTTTCAAATGACAAAACAAAAGTTAAAAAGCAGTTCTTTTTCAAGTTTCACCTTACTACATGAAAATAATTGTGAAATATTTTAATGATGGCAGTATGGAAATAGAATACACTTCGTAATCAAGACATCTGGTTTAAAATTCCAGATTAACATGTAGAAGCATATGATCTTGAAGTATGTAATCTTGAGCAATTTCCTTAAACCTTGTGGGCCTCATTTTCCTAAGGAGCAAAAATGCCCATGTTTATAAAGTACCTATACATACATGTTTCTAAAAGATGCAAAAATTATTACTTCTGTCACCTTTTTTCGTCTACCATCAGAAGTGACCAGTAAAGGTCTAATGTGTAAAGTAACCCAAATCTAATCCCCTAACCAAATTAAATATTCCTGGCATTTCCAAAGGCTTAGTTATCTTATTTACTTTTCTCATTCAGAGCCAGTTAGGCAGCCAACTGGCCAAACGAGGTATGACTAGGGAATAAGACCCTTAGGGTACAATCTTCAGAGGCAGAAACCACAAATACTTAAGATAGGACAACTCCAAACTCAAGTATAAAGCTCATAGGTACTATGGAAAGCTATGACTATCTTATCAGATATCTTAATATGAAAAACATGGAGTTTGACTCAGCTGAGTATAATAACAAAAATTCCCACAGGAAAAAATATTTGTACCTACACTAATTAAGATTTCACATGAAATATTCCATTCTTCATATCCCTTTCCTACCAACATATAAAGGACAGGACAGGAGAGTGAGGTCACTCAGTAGTGTCTGACTCAAGGTACTAGAGTGGATTGCCATTTCCTTCTCCAGGGGATCTTCCCTAACCAGGGATCGAACCCAGGTCTCCCACATTGCAGGCAGATACTTTACTGTTTGAGCCACAAGGGAGGCACCCACATAGAATTACCTTTTCAAGAAGGGATGGTTTAGAGAGCATTTAATAGTAAGGCAGAGTCCTATACTGTAGCATAAAGCGTGCCCCTGTGACCAGAAGATCCACATTAGCAGGTGTGGGAGTCATCCTGGCTTATAAGCCTCATGCCCCTCAAAAACCACTCTCTCTTATAGGTATAGCTCCCAGGGTCCCTCAGGGAGTATGCCCAGTTGTTTAGTATTTGTAGTTTGCAGTTCCTCCCAATCCAGATACAATTTACCAATCAGGGATTTTATTTACCTAAACAATGTTGCCAGTAACATGACTGAAATTTCAATTTATCAAATTACCAAGGGAACAGAGAGAGGTAAATCCTCAGGCAAAATGGGAAAAGATTTTGTTAACCCTTTTCCACAACCACTACTCATTTACCTTACCCTTCTTCTAAGGCAACAAAAGAAATCAAATTACTAATATGAAGATATTCCAAAAGTTAAAGATTTCATATAAAGTGTCATTACAATATCTGCAGTCCTGCTTTTTTGAAAGATATTATCTCCTTATAGTCAACAGATAAAAATCATAATGGAGAAAAATTCTTGACCCACCACATTCTCACAAGTTTGAATCTTCTCCTGAGCCAGATTATATTCTGCCCAAATTAGCTCTAATTCATTCAAAGAAGCTGGGATAGTAAAGCAGTCTTCATTCAATACTTGTATAGCATCTGAAAGGTCATTTCCAAAACGAACACTGATACTGACACGTCTATTCAAAAAAAAAAAAAAGGCAAAAGGAAAAGATCAAGAAATGTTTAAGGTTGTGTGAGAAAAAAAATTACACAAATAATAATGGTCTAAAGTTACTATTTACAACACTGGCTATGAAGAGGTGTTTTTTAAAACTATATAAAATCATAGATAACTTTGATACAAACCTTTAACTAAAAATACATTTCACTGGGAAAAAATTAAATATTTTATATAAAAAGATAGCTTCAAAAGTCTGCAGAATTAAAATGATATAAAATTAGATTTTTAAATACTTCTTTTAAAATGTTATATTTAAGCCAATTTTATCAAGATGAAGGCACAGAGTACTTGTACCTTAATAAGCAGACCATCATTTGCATAATCTTAAAAAAATCCCCCCAAAAAACCCAACAAAGCAATCAGAGAGGCCAATTTAGGAAAACCAACAAGGTTCACCGTTTTATTTGTTTTAGCTTCCAACCAGACTTTCGCCATTCTAATAGCACACTATTTCCTCAAATACAGGTCAAAATATATTGAACTGTTCTGGTCTAAAGTCTGTCTCACAGCTTTTCCAGTGTAGTCACTTTGGCTGTGCATTAAAAGTTGATTAACCTCTAGAGAGACCAAATTACTCAAACTATTTAAAACCTATAAACCAAATGCTAACTGACAGATTTAAACTGGAAAATAGATTCCCAATGGACAAAAAATGAACACACCGTATTAACTGAGAGCAACATCTTAGTGTTTCCAAGTATATGAAGAAATGAATTACTGGTTTAAGTTTTATGCATAGCACAAAAAGAGAACTAGATTGTTTTGAGAACCATTTTTTCCACACTCCAGAAAAGGGTGAAAAATTATCCCTAACCAACAATAAAGCAATTTTCTATAAAGTAAAATACCTACTTAATTCACATATAGAATCTGGGACATGCTGATGAAACTGCGTGAGACTTGCTAACCAACTGCTTTTCTTCTGACTCCATGAAGATCACTTTTCCTCTGATTTAGGAAGGCTACTTTTGTCTTTCTTTAGACAGAGTATAATTAAATAATCTGGATTACTGAAATCTATAGTTTCTGTATAGGACTGAAAATAACCCCAAGCAAAACAATGGGACCTAGTAGTTTCCCATCAAACTATTACTTAGAAGTTGTGTTGACTTTTTAATTCCATTCTCATATATAACTTTAGACACTATCATCCCACACGGTGACAACAGAACACTATAAAAACAGTATAAAATTTGTCTCAGGAGTAACTATCTTTAGCTTCCCTCTTTAAAATAATGAAAATACAAAGAATAAGTTTCAAAGTAAATATGAAGTGGGAGGGGACATGGATAAACCCATGGCTGATTCATGTTGATGTTTGGTAGAAACCAATGCAATAACTGAACAACTATATATATGTGTATATATACATATATATATATACACACACACACATGGAGAGAAAGAGAGACAGAGAAAACCAGGAATAAAACCATCAAGGGTCCCCACTAAAAAAGTTAATTAATTTTAAAAAAGAAAAAGCAAAAATGAAATAAAGAAATTAAAACACAACTAATCAGCATTGTTTTAAAGCATTCTCCTCAAAAATTCGCTTTAACCTACCTAATTCCTTTCAATATTTCAACTTTAGCTGCCAGATTTTTCATTCTGGTACCTATACAAGTCTTCAGAGTACTTTCCAAACGTTTAGTCAAATCCACGGTAGTTGCTTTCTCTTGCTGAAGCAAAGAAGAAACATATCTTAGTCACACATAGACCCACATAGGAAACTGTATTTCTACTGTTATTTAAATAACTTTTAACTAAAATTTTAAAGGATTTATGAGGCAGTGTTCCCTGAAGAATGCCACATATGAATTCAAGGGTTGGAGATTGAGTTCAACTACCAATGGTCAATGACTTAACCAGGCCCAAGTAATGAAACCTTGATTTTAAAAAACTCAGAATGATGAGGTCTGCGGGAAGCTTCCAGACTGGTGAACAAATCCATGTGCTGGGAGACTGACAGGTCCAGAGAATCCTCCAAACGATCCCCATCTCCACTCCCATCATCACTTCCTCTTTGCGGAGTCTTTCTATATTTGCCTGTTCCTGAATCGTATCCTTTATAATAAAACTGTCACCATAAGCACAGCACTTTCATGAGTCCTGACAGTTGTTACTGAATTACTGAATTGAGAGCAAGGTGTGGGAGTGGGTCATAGGAAGTCCTACACTGATAGAAAAAAGTGTGGGTAGCCTGGGACCTGATTTGTGGCTGGTGCCTGAATTGAGCTAAGTCTTGAGGGACTTAATCCTTGTGGAGTCTGAGATAACTCTTGGCATTTAGTGTCAAAAATGAACTGTGGCGATTCAGTTGATGTTAGAGAAATGGCAACTCGTGTTGGGGTAACATATTTGGTATTAGAAAAAGTTATACATTTGAAGACTTGAGCAAACCTTAATACTTAACTATCATAAAAGGAAATACATGGAGATATAGCAGCCTGTTAAACAACAATAGGATGCAGATGAAGCACTTTAAGAGACTTATCAAGCAAAATGGAATGTATAGGCCTAACTGGAAATCTGATTGGAAGAAACCAAACATAAATGACATTCATGGAACAATATGGGAAATCTGAACACTGGATATTAAATGATATTATGGGATTCCCTGGTGGCTCAGCTGACAAAGAATCCTCCTGCAATGTGGGAGACTTGGGTTCAGTCCCTGGACTGGGACGATTCCCTAGAGAAGGAAAAGGCTACCTACTCTAGTATTCTGGTTTGGAGAATTACATTAACTGTATAGTCTGTGGGGTCACAAAGAGTCGGACACGACTGAGTGACTTTCACTTAGTGTGAACATAAGTTAGTGAACTTAGTGAAAGGATTATTACTAATTTTTAAATGTATCATGGTTATGTCTCTTTTGAATTTCTTTTCTGTTAGAGATACAAAATACATTAAAGCATATACATTAAACTATTATGAATGGGATTTGTTTTGAAATTACTAGGAGGCATAGATTTTTAAAAAGACTATCTATTTAATAATTGTAAAAACTGGGTGATGATACATAGTATTAATTATTCAACTCTCTTTTTAAAATGTTTGAAAATTTCCAGAGTTAAAAAAATTTTAAAGAACATAAAAGGAAATATAAATGAGAAATTATTAATCTTTCAAACATCCAATGAAATTCAAAGATCATTAGTTTGTAGCATAAGAAAAAATTTCATCTATAAATAAGTGTGAAGAAAGAGAATAAAGAGTAGGGAGAAGAAGGGATGGTAAGAAAAGGAGACAGAAAAGTATAAAGACAAATAAGAGCAAATCAGAGTTTCCCCGGTGGCCAGATGGTTAAGAATCCACCCGCCAATGCAAGGCACAGGGGTTGGATCCCTGGTCCATGAAGATCCCACATGCCTAAGAGCAACTAAGACCATGCACCACAATTACTGAAGCCTGTGCACCTAGAGCCCATGCTCAGAAACGAGAGAAGTCACTGCAATGAGAAGCCTGCGCGATAGCCTGCGCGTCGTCAGCTAGAGAGTAGCCCCACTCCTCACAACTACAGAAAGCCTGAGCACAGCAGTGAAGATCCCAATGCAGTCAAAAATAAATAATGAATAAATCTGTTTAAAAAAAATAAGAGTAAATGAACACAATGATTTCCCAGTTGATCATTCTTTATCTTAAGCCACTGAAACATTCCATACCTGCAGCTCCTGGGCAGTCTGTTCTACTTTCAATTCTAATGCTTTGCACCTTTCAAGAAGAACCTCCTTCTCTGTTTTAAGTTTTTCATTTTCTTCAATCAGTTTCTGGTCCTGCTTAATTTTTGCCAGGCTGACATTAGACCCTAAATTAAAGTCACCAACAGCCAAATTTTCCCTATTAAAAACAAATTCACTCATTTTAAAAACCAAATTGTTTTAAGTGTGACAGAGATCAAAACTTAAAATTTGGCTTTTTATACCATAATAAATATATATATATGTGTGTGTATTTATATAAAGTTAATTTTGGAAACTAATCTAATCTTTACCTAGTTTCAACATTCAGTTCAGTTCAGTCGCTCAGTCGTATCCAACTCTTTGCAACCCCATGAATCGCAGTACGCCAGGCCTCCCTGTCCATCACCATCTCCCAGAGTACACTCAAACTTATGTCCATTAGAAAGCATTTTAATGCAAACTAGATTTTATAACTGAAGTCATACTTCAAAAGCAATGCCTCCTAATCTCAGATAAATCATATTCCAACTTTTTGATATCAACTCCAGCAAAGACAGTAAAAAGCATTTCTGTATCAGTTTCTCCCAGTCTCTCCTCATTACTCCCACTCCATTTGACCATTTAGTTCCTAAAGTACTGATAAGATCCCAACAAAAAGCTTTATTACCCATGACACAGTATCATGGGCTAGATCATGATACAGAAGTAGAAGGATAGTTTTGTACTTTTAAAAATCAAATCTGGCTTTCTGCTTCAAGTTTATAAGTAAAAATTATCTAAAAAGTGAACATTTTTGTTATAATCAAATTCCATCACAGTAAATTTTCACAGGAAGAAAAAAGAGCCTCTCTTTTGTTAGAGAAAAGGCAACTCCCTAAAACTCATTAAAATATTCTCAGAGCCATAGGAAAAACTTCAAAGTTTATCTGAAATTCTGTCTCTTGACTGAATAATTTAGATTTAGGGGTAGATTTTTATGATAAATGTATTCAAAAGACTTGGAAAGAAGAGTTGGTATGTGAACTTCAAACAATTCAGGAATGATTTTTCTTTCAAAATGACTTTTAATTAAAATATCCCTGTTAAAGAGGAATTTATTTTTTCATTGTGTTAGAAAGGGATACCTGTTTGAGAAAAACAGAAATAATCAGTATCATCCCTCAAAATCACTGACATAGCTGAGGACTCTAAAAACATAAGCCTTGACTATTATGACAAGAGCTTCTAACATAAATCAAAAATTAGGTAAGACTAAAAATCCCACTACAATCTTACTTTGGAAATGTCACATTATTTCCTGCATCATTTTCATTCTTCAAGTCAAGAGACATTCTCCCACTTAAGCGCCCCTTTGGCCGGGTGAAGGTTGATTGGCTTGATCTATGCCCCCACAAAGGAATGGGGCTTTTGAGGTTCCTGAGAACAAGCTGACCAGGATCTGATTTTTTTTCCTCACAGACATTAGTGCTGGAAGTGAGTCTGCATTTTTCTGCAAATCCTTTCTTAGCCACCTCTTCCCCAATATCTACACTGCCATACTCAGCCTGCGCAATTACTGTTCCATCTTGATAGGTAGCTTTAATTCTCATTTTAATTTCCTTTTCAAAAATCAAGCTCCCCAAAAAGGTTCTGCCCTAAGAAAGATAAGAAAAAAGAAGATATTAATCAGCTATACCAACGTATTTTTCTTCACTTATTTTTTCTATTAATATCTAGTTTTTCCAATCATCATTTTCTTCTTCATTCTGAAATCTCTACAAACGTGGTTTCACCTTGTTGGCTAAATATACTTCCTTATGTGAATACTATACTCCAATTACACACTTGATAAATCCTTTCCAGAAGAAGAGCTAAGACCTGTACAGGCACCTATATTTATACATGTTTTAAAGTGTACCAATTAAATACCCTAGAATAATCTCTTTAAATCAAGCAGATTCTGTTGACCATTTTGGTCCTAACTAAATATAAAGGTGTCCTGAGGAATTATAGCATGTAAAAATGAAATCTGGTATCTAGGAAAAGGGGGAAAATGTGGAAGCAGTGACAGATTTTCTTTTCTTGGGCTCTAAGACACTGTGGACGGTGACTGCAGCCATGAAATTAGGAGATCCTTGCTTCTTGGAAGGAAAGCTATGACAAACCTAGACAGTGTATTAAAAACCAGAGACATCACTGTGCTAACAAAGGTCTGTATAGTCAAAGCTATGGTCTTTCCAGTAGTCATGTACAGATCTGAGAGTTGAACCATAAAGAAGGCTGAGAGCTGAAGAATTGATGCTTTTGAGTTGTGGTGCTAGAGAAGACCCTTGGGAATCTCCTGGACTGCAAGGAGATCAAACCAGTTCTAAAGGAAATAAATCCTGACTATTTATTGGAAGGATTGACACTGAAGCTAAAGTTGCAATACTTTGGCTACCTAACGTAAACAGCCGACACACTGAAAAAAACCCTGGTGCTGGGAAAGACTGAAGGCAAAAGAAGATGGTGGCAGAGGATGAGATGGTTAGACAGCATCACTTGACTCAAAACACATTAATTTGCACAAACTCTGGGAGGTAGTGAACAGGGAAGCCCATGTGGTCGCAGAGTTGGACACGACTCAGTAACTGAACAACACAGTTCTAGGTATAGAAATGTTTCTTATAAGTAACTATAGTGCAGACAAAACTACAGCCAGTGACCTAAAAGATACTAAAAACTAAACAAAAAAGAGGCAAAGAGAAGGTTTTCCAATTTTATTGTTCTTTCTAGTACTGATTATTTTCACATAAGTCATTTGAGCTGCTGAATATAAAATATGTATCTGATTACTTCGCAGTGTAGCATTCCTTCAATAGCAGTATCAGTTACCAAAAGAATATCATTTTTGCACAGATTTAAAAGGAGGTAGGATTCCTGTTAAGACTACCACTGAAATTATGAGGTCTTCCAGAATCAGGTTGCTAACCTAAAATTTAATGGAAATGAATGCAAACTGGAATCTAGATTAAAAGAAACATCACTGCCAATTACTATGTTGAACAGTATGAGCCTCTGCAAGAAGATAAAATCTGATTAATTTACAACTCTGCTTATTTCAAATTTGTGATGTTTATGGCCACAGCTAAAGATCACTTTTATTTTATAAATATTTTCTCAAAAGCAAAAGATAACAATAATTATATGCATCAGTCTCTCAATAATAAGAGACTATTCTTTGAAGCTTTCTCATCAGAAGAAACTATTTACGTTTATTATATGTGTATACACACAAACAACAGTCTTACCTAGAATGTGTATCCTAGCAAAGAAGAGTACAAATATATTATTATATAATTGCTTCTGAATTATTCCATGTCACATTTTTCACTAATTTATACAAGCTTTCATAGTATAGAAAATGAATGGATTTTAACCAGACATTTTTTTTTTCAAGCACATAGTTTTCTTTCCATTAACAAAAATATTTTAAATCTGTGACTTGCCTGATCAAACTGGGTAACTTCTTGGCCAGAAGGAATTTGTAGTCCCCAAAGTCTATACTTTTTGGCAACACTAGAAAATTGCAGATCCAAAGGAATCTCAACTATATCCGATCGATTCAGAATTTCTGTATTTCCATAGTCAATATATCTCACCAGACACTGGAAAATAATCAGATAAATACTAATACAGAACTTAGATTAAATATCTCAAAAAAAATCACATATTTGCTGCTTTTTGTCAATTACCTATAAATCATGATAGCATTTCACCTGAAATTGTCTAAATGCATTCAGAAACAAGAGCTCCAGCAATATCCTCAAAATACAGAAAACCCTTAGTCCATGAGATCCCAGGGATTTTTCTATTTGGTACTAGTTCAACTAGTACCAAACAGTACTATTTCCAACAGTACCATTTCACATTTTGATTTGTTTAAACAGTGTATTTAAATAAATATAAGTCTATGAAACTTATGACTCTCTTCTATCTCTAATGTTAAAACCAATCAACATTCTTAAATTCAAGTTGGAAACAATAAAATCTGAAAAGGCAAAGTTTTAGGAAACTTTGATAAACTTAACTCCAGCTATTAGACCTTTGAAATGAATCAAATTCACTCTTTCCTCCAGCTCTATATCTATAAAAGGTAAAAAAGATAAATAGTTTATCACAAGGTCAAAAGCCATTTCGCCCTTAATTTAAAAAGTTAAAGCCAAATCAAAAGCAAACACAAAATATTATTTCCAGTTGTCAAACTGTGGGGAACAGGTCTATTTTACTAAGATAAATCATTACTTATAACAATAATAAATCACAAGATTTTAAAAATATATTTGGAACATTACTCAAAGCGTTTCATCTTACTTTATTGCACCAAGAACAATATTTACAAAATATTATATATTATAGCATATTTTTAAGTCCAAGAAAGCAGACATTTAAAAAAAAATAGTAACAGAAACCCTACAGAGATGCTTTTACACAGCCTGAGATGTCCAACTGCCACCAAACTATTTAGAATCCTATCTCCACAAATTCCCTTAAAAATATTCCAGAATTTCACAATGTAAAAGACAAAATAGCTAAATGCAAAGAAAATTCATCACATTTAACCAAGGCACAAAAAAGAGGCAAGCAAATCTTCACTATTAACGGCATGCATGTCTACTAAGTAAAATATAAACATAATTTTAGAATTAAATGTTCTTTTTCTACTCAATAGAATAAACTTTAACTTACTCAGCAAGACTCAAATATAATTATTAAGAACTAAAATACAAAGAACCAACTGGTCACCAAAAATAATGCACAAATTAGGTAATCTATTCTTTGATAATCCGGGGTGATTATATGACAACGTAAAATCAGAAGAATATTTCTGAATCTAACTTTGACTTTTGTAAGCACTTCATTTCTTTTGTTTTTTGAGCGGGGGGATGTATGTTTTAATCAATTCATATGTTATTCAACCATATTTTAAAATTTATTTAATTGGAGGCTAATTACAATAATGTAGTGGTATTCAACCATATTTTATACCACTATGAATAAGCAATGAAAGGCTAATTAAGCATCAAAGTTTGGAATGAAAATAAATATTCCTCATGGCAAAAAAAAGTTGAACACTCGTTCTTGCCTTTTCATCGTTAATGACTTTCAGTACTTGGCATCTGTACCAACATTTATCTTCAGAAAATAATCCACCATAAATCTACAGACAGAAAAAGAAAGCAAAATTATTTGGCATTTTAATGAATAGTAATGCTAAGTAGATCAGCTCATTTACTAAGCACTTTATGTATAATAACTTATTTTATTCTTACAACCCTATGAGGCAGGTACTTTGTTTTCACCATTACATGCCCAAAGTCACAAGCTAGTAAGCAGCAGAACCAGTTCAAATCCAGGCAATTGCCTTTAGAGTCCATCATATTATTCTGCCTCTCTAAAAAATAAAAAAAGAGAAGACAAAAAGCATAAAAACTGAAAACTCAAAAAAAAAAAATCAAAGACTTCAAATCATGCTGTTTAGATGTCTGAAGACATTAATTGCTCTTAAAACACAAACATGCCAAGGTACATGCCACTTAACTATAATTCTTGACCATTACAGGATTTCATATATCCTCCCATACAATTTAAAACATTTCTAGATTATCTGTAACACTTAATACAAGGAAAATGCTATGCAAATAGTCGCCAGTATGTGGCAAATTCAAGTTCTGCTCATTGGAATTGCCTGAAAAAATTTTGGAATGTTTCTAACCTGCAGTTGGGTGAATTCATGAACGTGGAATACATATATAATGGAGGCTCAACTGTATATAACTTCCTATAAGTCAATCAAGACAAATAACCTTGAAAACTGGAAAAAGATCTAAATAGCTACTTCACAAAAGATATCCAAATGGCTAATAAAACTTGAAGAGCATGCTCAAGCTCAGATTCCTAAGGTAAATAAAAGTAAAATCACAAAATAACATTACACACCCACCAGAAATGGCTAGTATTAAAAAGACTGACAATGTAAAGGGTTGGTGAGGACACAGAAGAACTGGAACTCTCAAACTTTGCTGGTAAAGATGCAAAGTGGTTCAATACTTTGCCAAACTGACTGGCTGGTACCTACTGAAGTGAAACACACCTACTCTATGATTTGGCAATTTCACTCTTAGGTATATACACAAAATAAATTAGTTAAAACATCCATCAGAAGTCTTGTATAAGGAGTTCATAGCAGTTTCATTCACAGTAGCCAAAAACTATAAACAATCCAAATGCCCAGCAAAGGAGAAGAGATTAATTTTGGTGTATTTATATATTTGGGCTTCCCTGGTAGCTCAGATGGTAAAGAATCTGCCTGCAATACAAGAGACCCAGCTTTGATCCCTGGGTCAGGAAGATCCCCTCGAAAAGAGAATCCCAACCCACTCCAGTATTCTTGCCTGGAGAATCCCATGGACAGAGATGCCTGGCAGACTACAGTTTATAGGGTCGCAAAGAGTTGGACAAGACTGAGCAACTAGTAATTTCACTTTCATACACTGAAATACTGCATAGGTTGAAAAAGAACAAACATACAATAATATGGATAAATCTCAGAAATTACATTGAACAAAAAAAGCCATACACACAAAAGAGTATATATACTGTATAATTTAAGAATAGGCAAATGAACCTATGGTGATGGAAGTCAGAATAATGGTTACCTCTGTTAAAAGACTACTAAGAACTGACTGAGAGGGGCCTGAGTGAATTTTCTAAGCTGACAGAATTGTATCTTGATCTGGGTGGTGATCACATAGATGAAAACATATGAAAAATGCATCAAGCTGTGTACTTAAAAGATACATACTGCATTGTAAATTATGCCAATTAAAAAATACATGCACATATACTGTCAAACTGTTCTCCATAAACATCTCTCTTATAAATTTTTGTGAATCAAGGTCAAGGACAATGATTCTATTCTGTTCACCACCATTCTATTCTGTTCACCACTGTGTTAAGTACCAGTGTTTAACACAGTGCCTGGTTCATAAGTATTTTTGAAAAAATAAATTTATAATGACTATAGTCTATACAAATTCTAAAAATGTGCCTCTTTCTTCAAATATAACAAAAATTCCAAAATCTATAAAATCTAAGATCAGGAAAGCTAACAGGAAAGATGGAATAATTGTATCCAAGAATATGGCTCACCTTCTTTGGATCAAGATTCCCAAAAACTGAATTGGCAAGGGGACAGACTTCAGACAGTGAACAACCAATCTTCATAATATCCTTATTTCTATTGATACTCTAGACGGAAGGACAGACATAAATTCAGTAAAATATTATTAATATTTGCAATGTTATGCAAACAAGAGTTCTACTATGCATGATACTTAAAAGGTTTTGGAGCATTAGAAATTAAATAAATTCTCACATCATTACTTTTCATCATTCAAATGAGTTCTTTACTAGAAATGGAACTAGGCTACAGAAAATTTTTACCTCCCAATGAGTTCAAATTACATGGAATTCAAAATTAGATACTAAATATTATTAATATCATATGAAGAGATAACTTTGTCTCTGGATTTTACTTTAAATCAAATCCTAATTGCTCAAAATAGGTACTGTATTTTAGTCAAGTGACATGGGTCTTCTCACATATTTGTTGCTGTGTACAGGAAAAAGATGTAAAACTGATTTCAAAATGTATAGGTTCCTCTGTACATAAACACTGTTATCTACTTAGTAAATTTATTTCTCACAGGGGCATGGGTTAAAGATTTTGAAACTACTGAACAAATAAATAAATACACTGTATATAATGAAAGCAGGCAGAAAGAAATTACAAATAAGGCAGGCAGGCTAGAATGAACCTGCAATGTTAGATTACAATTGCAAAGTATCAGTATGAATTCATGTATATATACATGTATATGTACACAAGTACACATGTTTATGTGTGAATATATGTATATATGAAAGAATACAGATAAATATAAATATGCACGTGTTAGTTATATGTATTTGTATTTTTGTATTACATTGATAAATTTATTTCCTAGCTCTGTCTGCTAAGAGGAACTAGAAGCAATAATACTCAAGTAGTGACAAGCACACCTAGTACCCAGATCTTGATTTCTAAACCATTCTCTGATAAAAGAAACAAGATTTCTCTGGAGAGTGGATCATTCCAGGACTAGGACAGGGAAATAAATGATGATCCTGGAATATCTGGCGGTGCCAAAAAGTAAAGAAATATTCAAAAAAAGAATGAGTGTAGCTTAAATGATACAGTAGTCAATGTGAACAATCTCCTAACGGCCAAAGCTGGAACAATGTAAACAACAAAATAAATGACAGTACTCGATTATAAGCCACAGGTGTATATTAATATAAATAATTAACTGACTAAACAAAAGGTCGTGAGGAAACAACTCTTCCTTAATGAGTAATTCCAATTAACAAATGCAGAGGGAATGAGGAAAACAGAAAATCATCATCAAAGACCATAGTCATAAATAAAATATCCATGGGTAAAAAGTCTAAGAAAAACAAGATTAGATGGTCTCAATGTATCTTCTTCTAAAACACTCATTACTTACAAAAGGAAAAACAGTAACTTTACAATTGACACGTAGCAGTTATCCCCTTATAAAGTGCATCAAGGTTAATATCACCAATAAAGAAATATCTCCATATTATAAGTCCTCAATATGACATAATTTCAGTACATCATACTGTAGTATGTACCGTAGGGCTAGTCACTTCTGTAGTACTACTGCCAATTTGTTTACGAGAAACCATAAACAAATACAAACTGAGGGATCCTCTATAAAGTAACCAGTACTCATTAAAAATGTCAAAATCATGAAAGATAAAAGTATAAAAGAACTACCAAATGTTGGATGAGACTAAGGATACATGACAACTAAGTAAAATGTGAGATCTTGAAGCAGATCCTGGAATAGAGACAAAAAGAAAATAAGAAAAACACTGGTGGAATTTGAATTAGGGCTGTACTTAAAGAGTTACTAGTAGTGTACCAGTGTCAATTTCCTGACTGTGACCACTGTACTATGGTTATGTAAAATGTTAGAAACAAGGAAAACTAGGTGAAGGGCATAATATTGAAAATAATTTTACAACTTTCCTGTAAGTATAAAGTTATTTCAAAGTAAACCGTTAAATACGTATGTTCTTTAAAAATATATCAATAACACAGTCAATAAGGCTAGAAACAATATGATTATCTTCGATAAATGAAAACAAACTCTTGAGTTCCTATGCAGAGTAAAAATGTGAAGTGAATTCAAACCGACCCCAAAACACACTGAAATCAGTCTTTAATAATCCCCAGGAACGAACTCTCTGAAGTTCAGAATACACCAAAACATTTTACATAATTAGATTTTGTAGGTATATGGACTAGCATAAATGGAAGCTCTTTACTCAAATGTCAAATACTTAAGATTCCTCCAATGGCTACTCAGCAAACTAGGCCTACTGAAATTTTCAAAGTGTTCTCATGTAAGTGGCTTAAATGGCAGAAAATCCAAAGTGGTAGAAAAACAGAGAATACATGTGAGCAGATCTTCATCTTGACCTGCCTCCGTATGTTTCTAAATCTCTATTTACTCTTCATCTACAGCCTATCAAAACCCTAATCAAATGCTATAATTAGCTTTTTTTCTGCTATATTCTTTCTGTAGAATTACTGTTTTATCGTTGCCTTTTCTGTTAAACAGTATGTACACATCAGGTGTTAAAAAATACATCTTACAATTGAGCAGGGGAGGAAATTACACAGAAAATTAGCATCGTGCAGCATTTTTCAGAAAAAAAAAGTGACGAGGTTTTCAGAAAAAAAAGTGACTATTATATTACATCTATTATTTGATACTAAGAGATCTAATACAATTATACAAAATATGTTAACATCAAATAATAAAACCAAAATTAAGATAGCAAAAAAGTCTTTTTTTTACAGGAAAATACTCTTGAAGCAGGTATGCAACTGACCACTCTTTTTAAAGAAAATCCACTGCATGCAAAATTATCAACCTCCAGAAAAATCACATATACTAAGTCTATTCTCACAAAGTATACCACATGCACACTTGGAAAACACAAAATGAAAACTGTTAAGCAACAGAGTGAGCTTCATGTTTATAAGAATATGAGAAGTCCTTTCATGCTTAGCACTGCTATATAAAGAAATGTCTTTTAAAGTGAAATTCATGAAGTGTCCCCCTGTTGGGACCACACTTTACAAAAATACTGTGTTCTTGAAATGACCTGGGCTTCCCAGGTGGCGCTAATTGTAAGGAACCTGCCTGCCAATGCAGGAGACATAGATGTGGCTTCAACCCCTGGGTCGGGAAGATCCCTGTGAGAAGGAAACGGCAACCCACTAAAGTATTCTTGCCTGGAAAATGCCACGGACAGAGGAGCCTTGTGGGTTATAGCCCACGGGGTTGGTAAAAGAGTAGGAGAGGACTGAAGCGACTTAGCATGCATGTGTTCTTGAAATGAGATTACAGACCAAATAGAGCATCTTAGCAATGTCATCTTGAATTTTTATAATTTTTAGCATTTTATCAAAACATATCAAAATTTCATCAAACATCAAAAGATGTCCCTTAGATGTATAGGATTCATTTAAAAATTTTTTTCCTAGAAACAACATACAAAGGAGAAGCACAGTTATTCCCAACCAACCTTCTGGAAGATGCTTCCCAAGGTTGAGAAGGGTCTTCTCTTCTTCTTAATGACTGTTTTTGGCCTTAGCATGTGTTAAGGTACGAGATTTCAGGTTAGTCGACCAAGGAAATCTCTTATTACAACTGTCAAAGGGGCACACATAGGGCCTGTCTCCAATATGGATTCACATGTGTGCACAAACAATTTGCTTCTTAAAAAAAAAATCTGATTCATATGGACACTTTAGTAGTTTTAGTTCTTAATCTTTTCATTAAGACATGCTTTCTCTCTTTTTGAAATGTGTTTCAATTTCTACAGGGGCCTCAACTTCAGGTTGAAATCAGAGGTTCGAAAATTATGAGTTCTGCTGTTTTGGTAAATAAAAGTTTATTTACAGATATACCTATTTATTTATATATTGTCTATGGCTGCCTTTGTACTACAATGGCAACTTTTGTAGAGCTGAACAGTTGCAAAATAGCCACAAGCCTTAAAATACTTACTAATATTAAACAGAAAAAGTTTGCTGACATCTGGCTTAAATCATAATTTCAAATTCAGGCTACAAATTCACATAAATGTCAACAAAAATTGAAGTCGAGAGCTGCACTGACCAATACTAGCCAATTCTTACCTGAAATGTGGCTCATCTAAGTTGTACTGTAAGTCTAACATATACACTGGGTTTTGTAAACTTACTATGAAAAAAGGAAAATAAAATATCTTGTTAACATACTTGTGTTCATTACATTTTAAAAAGACATTTAGGATGTGCTGAGTTACATAAAATGTTTTTATTAAAACTGATCTTGCCTGTTTCTTTTTCATTTTGAATGTGTCTTTTAAATTTAAATTACTTATAAGGCTCAAATTATATTTCTACCAGATAGTACTCGTCTAGAAAATCTTATATAATTAAGATAGTAAATGTTGTTCCTATTTAATAAGCTTAAAATATTTATCATCCAACACTGGACACTACTGAGAGGGACACAGGTGCTATTAATGCAGAGGAAATGGGGAAATGGGCAAAAAACCAGAACATGTGGGCACCCTTTAGAAAATGTGTCCATAAGCCAAGATAGAAATTTGTTGAATTTTTCTACGAATATCACTCTTCTAAAATGTTTTCTAAATAGATTTAAGAAGCCTGAGTTAATCTTATTTCTTCTTTAATCATTCTTTTTCATAAATCCTGTTTCCCATATCGCCAATTCACTCTACCCGCACAAAGAGAGTTGTTCTCAGGCTGCAGAAGTACACAAAAATGTTATTCCCTTCCCCTTCATATCACACAGCTCATAAAATTAAAAGTTATTGAGTAACTGTACATTAGAGAGATTCGCCTTCTTAAATTCTGGAACATAAGCACTTTGGTGCTTCGCTTTGTATTTAAAATTGAGTAAACTTACTTGCCTTGAAGACTGCCAATATAAAATTATAAATGTTCCATTAGTACTTTCAATTATATGATGAAAAAGATATTGTATCTCAAAATCAAAATTAAGCCAACAGAAAAAAGACAGAAATTTAAAAACAGTATCACTTAAGAAATTTAAAAACAGTATTGCTTGCTCCTCGGAAGAAAAGCTATGACCAACCTAGACAGCATATTAAAAAGCAGAGACATTACTTTGCCAACAAGTTCATATAGTCAAAGCTATGGTTTTTCTAGTAGTCATGTACGGATGTGAGAGTTGGACTATAAAGAAAGCTGAGTGCGAAGAATTGATGCTTTTGAACTGTGGTGTTGGAGAAGACTCTTGAGAGTCCCTTGGACAGCAAGGAGATCCAACCAGTCAATCCTAAAGGATATCAGTTCTGAATATTCACTGGAAGGACTGATGCTGAAGCTGAAACTCCAATACTTTGGCCACCTGATACAAAGAACTGATGACTCATTTGAAAAGACCCTGATGCTGGGAAAGATTGAAGGCAGGAGGAGAAGGGGACGACAGAGGATGAGATGGTTGGATGGCATCACCGACTAAACGGACGTGAGTCTGAGTAAGCTCCAGGAGTTGGTAATGGACGGGGAAGCCTGATGTGCTGCAGTCCATGGAGTCGCAGAGTCTGACATGACTGAGGCACCCAACTGAACTGAATCACTTAAGAAACAATCACATCCAAGACCTCTAGATGGAGCTGTAACTTCACAAATACAAGTTTCTCAGCATCTTCAGTAATTTATGCAGCCTAGATTGCTGATGCTAAATTAAGTGTAATTTTAAAACCTCACATTCATAATTCTGGTATTAAGTTCAATTTTTAGCCATTTGTCTTCTAATAATGCCCTGTGTTAAATAATGTTCAATAAAAATTAAGCATGGACAATAACAATGATATATATATATCATATTACAGGGTTTTATTTTCATTTTTGTTGGGGAGGATCTGGGTTAGTGGAAGAAGAGGTGGGAGAGGAAATAAGTCAGGCTATTTTACCTGGGCCCAAAATGTTACTGCATCTTCCACGTGACTTCCAACCACATCTTCAACTAAAATCAAATTACAATGCAAAGAAAATTAGAAATTCATCAAGATCATCTAACTTTTACATACAAAAATAATTTTTAGTGTCAGTACCTTTACTGCAATGTTTATCTTCCTCCATTTGGACAATTCCTGAAAAACTAAAACAATTCAATACTTTGAATTACGTTCTATTAATCTGGCCATTAACAGTGAATTAAAGACAAAATCATATAACGTTCAAATTCCTCTGTGCATGTTTTGTCCCAAATAAAGTTATCAAAATCCAAACTCTATATTAAAAACAACTTCAAAGATGTGTTCTGCAATAATTATTTTGAGTATATCTTGCAATTTCATTGGATGCAATTTCTATCTTTGAAATTATCTCTCTAAACAAACTTTTATAAATTTACACTGAATAGTATAATTGATGCATACTCTTTCCAGTTACATAAATATTTCAGTACAAAGTGTATATTCTTTAAAATAATTGATGCCTTTCCTAAACAAGAGTAGTGGCTTCCCTGATGGCTCAGCAGGTGAAGAATCCACCTGCAATGCGGAAGACACGGGAGAGGTGGGTTCAATCCCTGAGCTGGGAAGATCCCCTGGAGGAAAGAAATGGAAACCCACTACAGTATTCTTGCCTGAAAAAGTCCCATGGACAGAGTCTGATAGGCTACAGTCCAAAGGGCTGCAGAGTCTAACACAACTGGGCAACTAAACACGCCTGCACTAAACAAGAGTAGCACTCCCACAATTTAAACAAAAAGAAACACTACAAACATATATACATAACACAAATGCTTCAGACTGGTATTTCATTTTTAAACAAGAATATCCATTTTATGGTTTCTGCTTTTGAAGATACGCTGCATTTAAAAACTGCAAAACCAATCAAACTGTGCCCCTAACTTCAAAAATAATTTTCATTACATAATTTGCTTTCCCAAATGCAAGGTATTTCAAGATGTGTACTAGTTCTAACTTTGCCCTTAAAACACTAGAATATGGCACTTTATATGTATAAACATTAGGTTTTGGAATTGAAAATAGATCTTTTAAAGAATTTTAAGCGTTAATTAAGAACATCATAACAGCAAATATCCAAATCCTCCCCCAACCACAGGAAAAGAAGTAAATCTTGTGTCACACTGGGGGAAAGGTCATAAAAAATTTTAAACTATTATGATTTTTGTTACAACTTTACATTTTTCACATACACTAAGTAGGATCAAACCATCTTTAAAACAAGGATTCTTGCTCATATACTACTCAAAAGGTAAATTTTAAGTTGAGCAAAAAGTTGTAAAAACAAGTTAGAATCTGTCCAAAGAAACTTATTTCGCTGGAAGACACTCGCTTAATTTAAAAGATGGGGGCTTCCCTGGTAGCTCAGCTGGTAAAAAATCCACCTGCAACGCAGGAGATCCCAGTTTGATTCCTGGGTTGGGAAGATCCCCTGGAGAAGGGACTGGCTACCCACTCCAGTATTCTTGCCTGGAGAATCGCAAGAGTCAGACACGACTGAATGACTTTCATTTTGTTTTCTTTCTTTCTAAAATGAAAACCTTTACTTTGGAAATGGCACCACACGACGTACAATGTTTTAAAGTCTTATTTTTAAAGGGGTCAAAAACACTTTTTGGCAATGGTTAACACGAGAGTGGTGAAGGAAACGGCAACCCGCCCGGTCTTCTTGCCGGGAGAATCTCATGGACGGAGGAGTCTGGAGGGGGCTACAGTTCACCGGGTCTCAGGGAGTCGGACACGACTGAGAGACTTTCACACACTCACAAGAAGGGAGTGGTGCTGCACCCGCTATCTGCAAACCAGGATTACCAAACAGCACTTCCAATTCACATCGAGAATTAGGAGTGAGTCCAGGTCGCTCCTCAACGCCTGTCTTAGCAGGCATTTCGAAGTTTAAAAGGGCACAGAATTTGCTGGAAGAGAGAATTCCACCCGACAACTGGTCTGCAGGCCTCTGTCTTCACCCAGAGCAGCAGGCCCAGTTATTTGCAGGCCAGCTTCGCCTTCTGGCAGCACCCTTCCTTAGCGACTGGGGTGGCTTCACCCTCAGAAGCAGCGGGCAGCTTGGAAACCAAGAAGGCCAGGAAACGGCCACGCCCATACTTGTGGACCTAAAAGACAACCCAGGGTGAAAATACGGTGCTACCACCACCAAACCCACCGAAAGCACTGCTACTGACCTCGCACTTCCTGCCACAGAAGTTCTAGAAGAATGCCCCGGGCCCCACATGCTGGGCCCTCAGCTCTCCGCCCGCCGCCGCAAACGTGCACACTTACCTCACGTGTTCTGGCCACTGGGTCTCCAAACGGCGCTTGCGCGCTCGTTGCTGTGCCAACATCCTGCCTTTGCTCAACTGCCTCGCTCACGTGAGCATCAGGGCATGCGGCCTAGGGCGGGGCGTGCCGGCTGGGAACCATCGCTCTGCGAGGAGCGCACGGAGTCTGCGCACAGGCTTTATATGACGGCATTCCCAGCACCTGTAGACTAGTGGCCATCTGCCGTCTCTTTTAGCAAACTTCAAACGGTGACGTGAGATAATGGTGTGGACTTTTGTGTCCTTTCGTAATTTGTACATGTTAATTAAATTATTTTAAATACCCAAGTTGGGAGAATCCCAGCATTTTTGTTTTTTTAACAAGGTAGAAAGGGGAAAATGACTTTAGTACAATGAAAGCATGATGCTCAGATTAGTAGCTTTGCAAGCATTTCTCAGTCCAGCCTAGGGTCAGCTCTCGTTCGTGTTGCTGCGTTTTTCACATTAAGGCGGGGGGTGGGGGGTGGGTAATTAATATAGCTTATCTGGTTATGAGCAGATGTTACACTTTCTGGCAAACCTTGCACAACAGTTGAAAATTATCTCCACTAATTTTTGCCAGTTTGAAGTATTATATACAGTAATACAGCAGTAAAGTAGTAACAGTACACATATTAATGACAGACTATATGTGTACGCTGTTGAAATTAACCTCACAAGAGGACAGTCATTTCCTTCACACCCCCCCACGCCCCCCAGCGCACTCGGAAGTTTCTTCTTGTCCCTTTATGGTCGTTGGCCCCCGTCTACTCCAAGTAATAGATTCTGCTTTCTGTCACCAGTTTGCATTTCCTAGAATTTCATGTTAACCAAATCATACAGCGTGTCCATTCTGTTTTCTTTCATTCAGTATAATTGAGATTCATCCATTTTGTCACATGTATCAATAGTTCCTTGCTCTGTATTCAGTTCAGTTCAGTCTCTCAGTCGTGTCCCACTCCTTGCAACCCCACGGACTGCAGCATGCCAGGCTTCCCTGTCTATCACCAACTCCTGGAGTTACCCCAAACTCATGTCCATTTAGTCCATAAATAGCTATCCAACTATGTGATTCTCTGCCATCCCCTTCTCCTCCTGCCTTCAATCTTTCCCAGCATAAGGGTCTTCAAATGAGCCAGTTCTTCGTATCAGGTGGACAAAGTATTGGAGTTTCAGCTTTAACATCAGTTCTTCCAATGTACACTCAGGACCGATCTCCTTTAGGATGGACAGATTGGATCTCCTTGCAGTCCAAGGGACTCTCAAAAGTCTTCTCCAACACCACAATTCAAAAGCATCAATTCTTTGGCACTCAGCTTTCTTTACAGTCCAACTCTCACATCCATACATGACTACTGGAAAAACCATAGCCTTGACTAGACGGACCTTTGTTGGCAAAGTAACGTCTCTACTTTTTAATGTGCTATCTAGGTTGGCCATAGCTTTCCTTTCAAGGAGTAAGCGTCTTTTAATTTCATGGCTGCAGTCACCATCTTCAGTGATTTTGGAGCCCCCCAAAATAAAGTCTGACACTGTTTCCCCATCTATTTGCTATGAAGTGATGGGACCAAATGCCATGACCTTTGTTTTCTGAATGTTGAGCTTTAAGCCAACTTTTTCACTCCCTCTTTCACTTCATCAAGAGGCTGTTTAGTTCTTCTTCACTTTCTGCCATAAGGGTGGTGTCATCTGCATATCTGAGGTTATTGATATTTCTCCTGGCAATCGTGATTCCAGCTTGTGCTTCATCCAGCCCAGCATTTCTCATGATGCACTGCATATAAGTTAAATAAGCAGGGTGACAATATACAGCCTTGATGTACTCCTTTTCCTATTTGGAACCAGTCTGTTGTTCCATGTCCAGTTCTAACTGTTGCTTCCTGATCTGCATACAGATTTCTCAAGAGCCGGGTATAGTATTCCCATCTCTTTCAGAATTTTCCATAGTTTGTTGTGATCCCCATAGTCAAAGGCTTTGGCATAGTCAATAAAGCAGAAATAGATCTTTTTCTGGAACTCTCTTGCTTTTTTGATGATCCAGCAGATGTTGGCAATTTGATCTCTGGTTCCTCTGCCTTTTCTAAAACCAGCTTGAACATCTGGAAGTTCACATTTCATGTATTGTTGAAGCCTGGCTTGGAGAATTTTGAGCATTACTTTACCAGTGTGTGAGATGAGTGCAATTGTGTGGTAGTTTGAACACTCTTTGGCACTGCCTTTCTTTCCATTGATACTGGCTGTAGAGTTCTAGTAGATACCATTTACCAGTTGAAGAAATTACCTTCTATTTTTAGTTTGCTGGGAGTTTTTATGAATGTATATTCAGTTTTATCAAATAGTCCTGCATCTGTGATAATGATCATGTGGTTCTTTTTTAATTTGTTAACTACGAGTTATTGTCACTAAGTTGTGTCGTACTCTTTTGGGACCCTATGGATTGTAGCCCACCAGACTTCTGTCCATGGGATTTCCTGGGCAAGGATACTGGAGTGGGTTAATATTTCTTTGTCCAGAGCATCTTCCCCAACCCAGAGATCAAACCATCCTCTCATGCATTGGCAGGCAGATTCTTAACCACTGAGCCACCAGGGAAGCCCAAATGATAAATTTGGGCTTGATAAATTATACTGGCTAATTTTCAAATGTTAAACCAAACTTGCAACCCTTGCATAAAACTTGGTCATGATGTATTATCTTTTTTTATATATTCTTATATTAGATTTGATAAAATATTAAGTATTTTTGCATCTATGTTCAAGAGGGATATAGGTCTGAAATTTTCCTTTTTTGCAATGTCTTTGGTTTGGTTATCAGAGCAATACTGACCACATAGAATGAGCTGTAAAGACTACTAATGTCAATTTTCTGAAAAAGTCTGCATAGAATTAGTAATCTTTGTTCCTTAAATATTTGGTAAAATTCACAGTGCAGCCATTCGGACCTAGAATTTTCTTTGTGGGAATGCCACTAACCACAAATTCAGTTTCTTTAATTGAAAAAGTCTAATCAGCATAAAATCAATCTAAGGCTAGTCATCTATTAATTATTGAATGAACTTTACATTTTGTGTCTTTTAAGGAATTTAAGCAAATTCATTGGCATGAATTGTTGATAACATTCCTTTACGATCTCAGAAACTATGGTAACATCACCACTCTTGTCCCTAATGGTGAATTGTGTGCTTTCTCCTTTGCTGATTAATCTAGCTATTAATAGAGGTCTATCAATTTTTTCTCAAAAAAAAAAAAAGAACTAAACAGCATTTAGTTTTATTCATGTTTCTATAACTTTTGTTTTCTATTTCTGCTCTGATCTTTATTATTTCCTTTTTCCTATTTAATTTTAATTTTCATTTGCTCTTCTTCCTCTAGTTTCTTAAGGTGAAAGCTGAGGTCACTGATTTGAAATCTTTTCTGGTATAGGCATTTGCCACTCTCAATTTCCCTCTAACTACTGCTTTAGCTGAATCACACATATTTTTATTTCCATTCTCATTCCATTAAGTGGTTTGATTCTTTTTCTGAATTCTTTTTCAACCCATGGGATATTTATAGACATATGTTGTATAACTTTCAAATATTTGGCGAAGTCCCAGATATTGGGACATCTTTGTTACTGATTTCTAATTTAATGCCTTTGTAGTCAGAGGACATAATTTATTACCTGAATCTTAAAAAAGCATTGAGACTTGTTTTATGTCATAGAATGTAGTCAGTCATAGTAAATGTTCCACATGCACTAACATGTATGATGCAGAGGGGTTCCAGTGAGCATCCCAAGCTACAGTGTCAGAGGATCTTTAGATAATACAGCAAGAGAGTAATGGCGTGGTCCCAAGACAGAGTGCCATCAAACAGCTTCCATGTGAAGCTGTCAGAAGTCTGCTTGGAAGTGTTTCACAGCAGTACTGTGGTTAGAGGGGGACCAAAAAAAATTGAAATGGCACACAGGAGGTGTCAATACACTTATCAATAATTCATAGTTAATGTGCATACTTACTAAGTCGCTTTAGTCATGTCCAACTCTTTGCAACCCTATGGACTGTACCCCGCCAGGCTCCTCTGTCCATGGGATTCTCCAGGCAAGAATACTGGAGTGGGTTACCATGCCTTCCTCCATGGGATCTTTCCAACCCAGGGATCGAACCCATGTGTTCTGCATTGCAGGCATATTGTTTACCATCTGAGTCACGAGGAAAGCCCCTCATATTAACAAAACAACCTAAAAATCATTAGATACCACTATAAAGTAATTATATAATTTTAAAAGTTTTTATTTTAAAACATAAATCAACATTACAAAGTTTAGAAAATAAAAAAACTAAAGATTTTAATTTAACTATTTTGAATGAAATGTTTGTTCAAACCCTCAATAACATCTTAAAATTTTTAAGTAGCCTGAAAAGGTTACATTATTATAAACTCAAAATAGCTACTGTACTTTAAGGTTTTGACTAACATGAAAATAGCCTCATTTGTTAGGAGAGAGAAAAAAGTTTATATAAAATAATAAATCATAAATTTTGGCAAAACTAATATAAGGTACTATCATGTGTAAATAAGGAAACATTCAAAAGACATTTTTACATAGAAAAAATGTAAGTAATTTGAGGAAAAATAAACTATTATTATGTTTAAATAATTAACACACAAAAGACATATTTGGATGCTGGTTTTAATTTCCCCAGTAGCGTTCATGAAGGTTTCATAGTTGCTGGCAATGGTGCTTTTCCTTTCTGCTTAGCAGCCTTTTCCATTTTTATCTGAAAATTTTAAATATTTGTTGATATATTAATTTGTAAATCATCCTTAAGAAAAAAAAAGTGGTACATACTTCATTTGGATTCATGTCTTATTTATCACAGCCATTTTACACAATTATTTAGCAGTTCTTAAGCTGCTAAATACTAAAGCCACAACCTGATGTTGAAGGGACCTAACTGAATTTTTAAAATATGGTTTATTGGGGTATACAAGCTCCCAATCCCTCTTGCTCCTCTTTTTCTTCTCTTTCTCTCAGAGCAAAGGCAGACTTCAGCAACACCTTAGAGACAGAGAGAGTGGGCCAGAGGGAGGGGAAGAGGCAGAGAGTCTCACTTACACACACACACAAACACATACACACAGAGCTCAGCACACAAGAGAGACTTGAGGAGTGTTGACTGAACAGAGGACTCACACAATGAGCACAAAAGCAAGAACCCTGCAGAGAGGGTCCTATCAAGGGCTCTGTGTGTGGGTGAAGCATTGTCAAAGACTGACAAAATTTTCTAATTACAAACATAATCAAGTATGGTTTGATTTCAACTTTACCAAAGCATTTTAACAACGCAACAATAATGAATATTGATTTGGAGAAATGATTATTTTTAATTGCCTCTAAAATTAATTAAAAAAAAAAAAAAAGCTTGAATGCCTAACCTTAGATCCAGCCTGTGCACATTCCCTACAGCATTACAGGAAACACCTAATCCAGTTCGATTACCCCTGGAACACATCCTGCTTAAAGGACAGTTTCCTACAATTCGGATTTCTGCATTGCAACAGTTACCTTCCAGAAGGTTGTCTTTCTCCATCGCAACTGAAACAAAGAAGAAGCTTGCATACCCTAAGAAGCAGCCTTCTGATCTTTTAGAAACACACAAAGTCTTTTCTGAGGGGGGGGGGGGCATGGGGAAGACTCCAAAGAGCACAAAACACGTCTTCTTACTGCTACTCATGCTCACATACACCAATTCCCACAGGCAGCAGCACTGCCTTGGCCCTGCAGGAGAAGGAAGAGAAATTATAGGGCTGGGTGGGTGGAGGCAGGGCCTCTTATCTTCTAATGTGATAGGAATAATACCAAGAAAGCAGAAGAGATCTAGTAAAATCAGTCTACCCGATCTCACCAACTTACAAATAACTTCCTAATTATAAAACTGAAACTCCCACCTCAGTTTCTTTCCCATCTTTTCCCCTTTCTCTCTCCTCTTTCAGTTGGTTGGGAACCTCATTGATACATACACTCGGGACTTCTCTGGTGGTCTAGTGGTTAAGACTCCCCATTTCCACTGCAGATGACAGAGGTTCAACCCCTGGTCAGAGAAATGAAATCCTGCATGTCTCATAGCACAACCAAATATAAATATTATACACTCATATCACACTTATACTCTGTACCAGTAGTCAGTCAACAAGCCATCCATAGGTCCCTCAAAGAACACTCCATTCTAAGACAAAGATTATAAGCCTTAGAATCAGACAGAAGAGTACTTGAATTCTCTGTGTGTATGTTAGTCGCTTAATTGTGTCCGACTCTTTATGACCCCACGGACTGTAGCCTCCCAGGCTCTTCTTTCCATGGAATTTTCCAGGCAAGAATATTGGAGTGGGTTGCCATCTCCTTCTCTAAGGGACCATCCTGATCCGGGCATTGAACCTGGGTCTTCTGCGTTGCAGGCAGATTCTTTACCATCAGAGCTATAGGGAAGTCCCTTAAGTAGTGATTAACCACCTAAGGCAAGTTATTTAGCTAACAGCTTTGTAATTTCTAGAAACGGCATAGTAATAGGTACTATGTAAGGGGTTGTTCCAAAGGTTTAAATAAGATTATATATATATATAAATCTAGGTACTTAGTAAGCACTCAATAAATGCTAGAATCCGTCTGTAATGCAGGGGACCCCAGTTTGATTCCTGGGTAGGGAAGATCTGGTGGAGAAGGGATAGGCTACAACCCACTCCAGTACTCTTGCCTGGAAAGTCCCGTGGATGGAGGAACCTGGTGGGCTGCAGTCCATGGGGTCTCGAAGAGTCGGACACGACTGAGCGACTTCACTTTCACTTTTCACTTTCATGCATTGGAGAAGGAAATGGCAACCCACTCCAGTGATCTTGCCTGGAAAATCCCAAGGACAGCAGAGCCTGGTGGGCTGCTGTCTATGGGGTTGCACAGAGTTGGACATGACTGAAGCAATTTAGCAGCAGCAGCAGCAACCCACTCCAGTATTCTTGGGCTTCCCTTGTTGCTCAGCTGGTAAAGAATCTGCCTGCAATGTGGGAGACCTGGCTTTGATCCCTGGAGTGGGAAAATCCCCAGGAGAAGGGAAAGGCTACCCACTCCAGTATTCTAGCCCAGAGAATTCCATGGACTGTGGTGTCCCTGGGGTTGCAAAGAGTCAGACATGACTGAGCAACTTTCACTCACCCCTCTCATTTAGGGTCAAGGGTTAGATTTGTAGTAACATCAAAAAGGGCTTCCCTGTTGGCTCAGATGGTAAAGAGTCTGCCTGCAATACAGGAGACCTGGGTTTGATTCCTGGGCTGGGAAGATCCCCCGGAGAATAGAATGGCTACCCACTTCAGTATTTTTGACTGGAGAATTCCATGGTCAGAGGAGACGATCCATGAGATCACAGAGTCAGACATGACTGAGTGACTAACACTTTAACACAACATCAAAAAGATCAAAGATGCTAAACATACAAGCAAAAGCAAAAGCAGTGTTTGCTCATTTCAAACAGTACTTAGCAAATGCGTGTGTGTGCTCAGCTGTGTCCAAATCTTTGTGATCTTGTGGACTGTAGCCCACCAGGCTCCTCTGTTCATGGAAGTTTCCAGGCAAGAATACTGGAGCAGGCTGCCATCTCCTTCTCCAGGGGATCTTTTCAACCCAAGGACTAAACCCAGGTCTCCTGCGCCTTCTGCATTGTCAGGCAGATTCTTTACCAATGAGCTCCCTGGGAAGCCCACCTAGTAAATACATCCCCCTAATACAGTCTCCAAATGGCAGAACACCTCTTTTTGCTCCCTTTTAAAAAATTTTCTGGCATTAACACAGTATTGTGCAACTAGTTGACCTTTAATAATTGTTTCCTTAATACAATTCTCCTTTTATAGGGAAAAGAGACCAAAGGTCATCCACAATGGAAGAAAACAAGTTGACCTGATATATAAAACAAGCTAAGAAGCAACTCTTCAATAAGATATAGACGTAGTTAGTAAGCTATTTTACCACAAAAGCTTCAATTATCAAAACCAACTTTTCCCCACACCCAATGATACCGATTAGCAAAAAGCAAAACCAGATTTGGATGTTACTGCTTTCTACAGGCGGCCCTGAACCCATCAGATTCAGCTTCCTAATTGTCCTTTTCCCTCAATGGTGCTTGTCTTAAGTTTTTTGGAGTATAAGACAAGCACTAGTAGTGTGAATGGTACAGGTCAGCCGAGAGAAAGTCGTTAGGTTTGAGTTTCTTAGTTTTTACACTCCATTCATCATACAGGCTAAAGAGTTATAATAAAACTACAACCAATAAATCCATAAATTCTAGGTCTGGATGGGCCAGGGATATCCCCTAAAACATTCACAGATAAGAACTCCCCCATTTACCTTGCCACAAGCAAATACTATTCACATGTTTTCAAGGCAGTCAACACTGCCCAAGTTCCTGGAGGAGGGAAAGAAGGAATTTAGAACCCTGCCCCTCATAAGCTTACGAGAAAACACTAAAGCTTAGTTGTGTCTGTGTGTTTTCCAAGAACACTGATTTGACTAAAGCCTTGATGATGCTGCAATAATAGTCTCTCCTTTTCTCACTCTGACCATTTCCTCTTTCCCCCTGAGATTCTATCACACTTCTTTTTCTTGGATCAGTGTTTTCCAAAAGAACTTTCTGTGCTGCCCAATAAGGTATATACTCTCTGCGACCCCTGGACTGTAGCCTGCCAGGCTCCTCCGTCCAAATGATTTCCCAGACAAGAGTACTGGAGAGGGTTGCCATTTCCTTCTCCAGGGGATCTTCCCAACCCAGGGATGGAACCTGCATCTCCCGCATTGGCAGGTGGATTCTTTATTGCTGAGCCACCGGAGATGCCCATATATATAGTATATATATAATGTATATTATATATTATTAAGATATAAAATATATTATATATATATCATTATCTATATTATATATTATTATATCTTAATAACATATAATATACATTATATATATGGGCATCCCTGGTGGCTCAGATGGTAAAGCATCCTCCTGTAATGCGGGAGACACAGGTTCGATCCCTGGGTTGGGAAGATCCCTTGGAGAAGGAAATGGCAACCCACTCCAGTACTCTTGCCTGGAAAATTCCATGGACAGAGGAGCCTGGTAGGCTACAGTCCATGGGGTCGCGAAGAGTCAGACACAACTGAGCAACTTCACTAGTTCACTGGATATCTCATTTCAGTTCAGTTCAGTCACTCAGTCATCTGAGTCATTGCCAACCCCGTGGACCGCAGCACGCCAGGCTTCCCTGTTCATCACCAACTCACGGAGTTTACTCGAAGTCAAGTCCATCAAGTCGGTGATGCCATCCAATGATCTCATCATCTGTCGTCCCCTTCTCCTCCTGCCTTCAATCCCTCCCAGCAGCAGGGTCTTTTCCATTGAGTCAGTTCTTCGCATCAGGTGGCCAAAGTACTGGAGTTTCAGCTTCAGCATCAGTCCTTGCAATGAATATTCAGAACTGATTTCCTTTAGGATTGACTGGTTTAATCTCCTTTCAGTCCAAGGGACTCTCCAAACCACAGTTCAAAGCATCAATTCTTCAGTGCTCAGCCTTCTTTATGGTCCAACTCTCACATACATGACTACTGGAAAAACCACAGCTTTGACTAAAGACTATCCTTTGTTGGCAAAGTGATGTTTCTGCTTTTTAATATGCTGTCTAGATAAATATGCTTAATGTCTTTCCATAATTGGAATTATTTGTACATTTTGGTATATTTCTTATTACTTAGAAGTAGCCCTTAGAAACTTCCATGTCAGGACAAAATCGATACTGATGTAAAGTCAGATAAAAAAGGATACTTGCTACTTAATTAAAAACTCATTTTTTTAATGTTGAGGTTTAAGCCAGCTTTTTCACTCTCCTCTTTCACTTTCATCAAGAGGCCCTTTAGTTCCCCTTTGCTTTCTGCCATAAGGGTGTTGTCATCTGCATATCTGAGGTTATTGATATTTCTCCTGGCAATCTTGATTCCAGCTTATGCTTCATCCAATCCGGCATTTCACATGATGTACTCTGCATATAAGTTAAATAAGCAAGATGACAACATACAGCCTTAACATACTCCTTTCCCAGTTTGGAATCAGTCCATTGTTCCATGTCTGGTTCTTAAATGTTGCCTCTTGACCTGCATACAGATTTCTCAGCAGGCAAGTAAGATGGTCTGGTATTCTCTTTAAGGATTTTCCACAGTTGTGATTCACACGTTAAATGAAGCAGAAATAGATGTTTTTCTGGAACTCTCCTGCTTTTTCTATGATCCAACAGATGTTGGCAATTTGATCTCTGGTTCCTGTCTTTTCTAAATCTAGTTTAAACATCTGGAGGTTAGTTCAAGTACTGCTGAAGCCTAGCTTCGAAAATTTTGAACATTACATTGCTAGCCTATGAGATGAGTGCAACTGTGTGGTAGTTTAAACATTCTTTGGCATTGCCCTTCTTTGGGATTGGAATGAAAACTGACCTTTTCCAGTCCTGTGGCCACTGCCGAGTTTTCCAAATTTGCTGGCATACTGAGTGCAGCACTTTCACAGCATCATCTTTTAGTATCTGAAATAGCTCAGCTGGAATTCCATCACTGCCACTAGCTTTGATCATAGTGATGCTTCCTAAGACCCACTTGATTTCGCATTCCAAGATGTCTGGCTCTAGGTGACTGGTCACACCATCGTGGTTATGTGGCCATTAACATCATTTTTAGCAGACCTGTTTCTCTCTGAATTATTCTAAATAAGCCTCAAGGCCTAACACCAGCTATAAGTAAAGATTTTAATGATGATCCACAATCAATATATAACTGCCCTACAGTGTCTCTGTTACAAGTAAATGCTTAATGTAAGCAGATTTTCCAACAGACTTACCCTCTCCTGGTGTTGTCTTTCAAAGAAAGCCATATCGTCCTCTTCTGGTTTCCTTAAGGAAGAAACTTGACTACTTGTACCTACTAACAAGGAAAATCAAATCTCAGTACAAACCCTTGAACAATATGGGTTTGACCTGTGTGGATACACTTGGGTTATTTTCAATAAATACCTACTACACACAGTACTATATGATACTAGGTTGGTTGTATGCCCAGATGTGGAGGAATTGCGGATATAGAAGGCCAACCGTACACTTTCATGAGGATTTTCAGCTGCACAGGGGTTGGGGCCCCTAATTCTGCTGTGCTGATCAAGGGCCAACTGTAATATGTAACATTTGATATAATTATAAATTCTTCTGAAATAAAAAACAGAAAAAAAAAACCTTTCCTCCTACCAAGTGATTTTAGTTTTCAAACCAGAAATTATCTAAATGAATCACTGATCCTATTCCCTCTTTTTCAGAAAGCATCATAAGACGAAAATAATGTTAGGGGGGTAGGGGGGAGGGACAGGATTGACTGGGAGTTTGAGGTTGTTAGACACAAATTTATTACATTCAGATGAAAAAAAATCAAGGTCCTACTGTATAGCCCAGGGAACTATTTCAATATCCTGTGAGAAACTATAATGGAAAAAAATATTAAAAAGAATATATATATATGTGTTTTTAAAAAAGTAATGTTCATTGGTAAACATTCTCCAAATATTCAAGTGGACTGTAGCCTAGTTAGGCTTCTCTGTCTATGGAATTCTCCAGGCAAGAATACTGGAGTGGGTAGCCATTCACTTCTCCAGGGGATCTTCTCAACCCAAGGACTGAACCTGGGTCTCTTGCATGGCAGGTAAATTCATTACTATCTGAGCCACCAGGGAAGCACTATTAAGTAACACCATATAGCTATTTCACATCAGTGCTCAATTTTGTTCAACTACATTTTACATTTTGTAACTAAAAATTGCTGTAACCCTGCAACAGATAATGCACAGAAGTAACTGCTGAAGGTTTGTGCTACGGTCTGAATGTGTGTGCCCCCCACCACCAAAAGGCATATGTTGAAATCCTAATGCCCAGTGTGATGATCTTAGGAAGTGGGCCCTTTGGGAGGTTCTTAGGTTATGAAGGTGGAGCCCTCATGAATGGGATTAGTGTTCTTATAAAAGAGATGCCAAAGAGACTTCCCAACCCTTCTACCACGTGAGGACACAAGAAGGCAGTGCATGTGGATCAGGAAGAGGCCCTTCCCCAGAACACAGCCATGCTGGCACCCTTACCTGGACTTCCCCACCTCCAGAACTGAGAAGTCACTTTTTGTTGTTATAAGCCACCCAAATCTATGGCATTTTGTTACAGCCACCTGAATGGATTACGGCAGTTTGCATAGGCAACCGTAAGTGATGCTAATATCTGCTTTCAAAGTTTTCAAAACTGAAATAATTTTTTAACTATCTCCAACTGACTACTTAACTAAAAACAAAACAAAACAAAACGACACAATTATGTCCTTTTGGTTTGGTTTTAATTTCTTAACTTCTATCTACATTTTATAATTTCATCATTGTGTGTTGTTTTGTAAGCAGCCTTAAAATTCTTTGTGGAAAAGGTCAGGGTACCTGGAAAGGCTGTATGAAAATAAAAGGAAAATTCTTATTTAAAAATATTTTAAAATAGTAGTTAGTTAGTTAAGTCGCTCAGTCGTGTCCGACTCTTTGCGACCCCGTGGACTGTAGCCCACCAGGCTTCTCTGTCCATGGGATTCTCCAGGCAAGAATACTGGAGTGGGTTGTAAGTACCTCATAAATCATATAGTCTTTCATTGTTTTTATTCTTATTTACAATAAGGAAAATGTAATAAAGTGCTTAAAAATAAATTCCATTCATTTTTATGTGTAACTTACGAATGATAAAACCTTGCTAACTTATGATTATCACTAGATTACATCTTACTTTGGAGAACCTAAAGTTTCAAGGATCAAGGCAATTA
The DNA here is from genome assembly GCF_042477335.2 of Ovis canadensis. Taxonomy (NCBI): domain Eukaryota; kingdom Metazoa; phylum Chordata; class Mammalia; order Artiodactyla; family Bovidae; genus Ovis; species Ovis canadensis. The sequence goes on from NC_091248.1 coordinate 86,944,217, forward strand.
GACCACTAGAGGGTGTTCTTATTCAGACATCAAAGCAATTACATGAACCAAGGTTTTTAAAGCTCCAAACTATAGTATTATCAGAATCTTCTTCCTGGGTGGCTCAGTGGGTAAAGCGTCTGCCTACAATGCAAGAGACGTGGGTTCAATCCCTGGGTCGAGAAGATCCCCTGGAGAAGAGAATGGCAACCCACTCCAGTACTCTTGCCTGGAAAATCCCATGGACTGAGAAGTCTGGCAGGCTACAGTCTATGGGGATGCAAAGTGTCGGACAGGACTGAGCTTCAGTTCACTTCATAATTTAGCAGTTTTTCCCAGTTAAAAATGAAGTTCATTGTTTTTTCTTAGTGCCTGGGTAATATGAAAGAAAAATTATAATCAAATTATGGTAATATTGGGGGGAAAACAGTAATCTGGAAAATATATCAATTTACATTCTTGTTTACTAAAACCAAAAATATTTCTCAGTTTAATTTCATTACCACCTGTTAGCGTTTCTGGAGAAGAGCTAGATGATGCTTGAAATGCCTTTAGAAATGGGTGGTCCATGGCCGTAACTGGAGAGTCTAAAAATTCAGCTGATGGTGCACCTGAGGACAAAAATGTGAAGAATGAAAATTAAATCTCTGTTAGGATACAAGGAAGTTATTTCAAAAGTGAAATAAATTAGAACCCCAGTAGAATCATTAGAAAAATCCTTTCTGTAAAAAGAATGTTTTAAAAAAATTTTTATCTGCCATATAAAGTAGAGTCAAATGGGTAAAAGCATTTCTGAATTTCTGAGAGATCTTTTTTCACAGAAAAAAATTACACAAAAACACAACTATACGTCAGCAAAGAAGTATAAAACCTTAACACAGTCAAAAAACATAATAAAAAGTGAGACATTCAGAGGGAAAAAAAGCCTCTGGTTGAAGAGGGCTGAATAAACATTTTTCCTCCATTCCTCACTGGGACACCATCTAAGGACAAGGAATGCAAAAATAAAGAAAACTTATTCAATAAAACGAGGAAATGTCCACAACCCTAAACCCCAACCTACAAAGACCTCCTGCTGAATACACTGACTTCAGGACCAATAGGAAGGAAATTGCAGAGAGAAGTGGTAAGTGCCTACTTCTTCATAAACGTCACCCTTCCCCCACATGCCTGTCCCCTTCCAAGGGTAGAGGGGAGGAAATAAACTTCTAGTCCCATTTGCTTTTTAAACTGAATCCTTTTCTATAAGGTGAACAGTGTGCTGTTGAGGACAACTGCTCAGGCCTTCAGATCCCTGCTCCCTTCTTTTCAGCTCCTCCCTCTTGTGACCTGTGGGAATTTCAGACAAGAGGGCTCAGGTTCAGCCAGGTCCCTGCGTGTCCTCTGGTCGCTACGTGCACTACTGACTTCAGGTGCTAAAGGCTGGCCATAAGTGGGAATTTAATCCCTCAGCTTCTCAGGGCCTGGTAGCCTCACACTCTTGCACAGCAAGCCTCACAGACCTCTCAGATGCCTGCCTCTTTTTCTACTGAATTCCCTAGAGCAGGAGACCCACATGGAGCTCTGCTTTGCTGTCACCTTTGCCCTTGCTATGACAGATGTCATGGCAGGCCTGCTGCCTCACAGCTCTGCTGCCTTCCAAGCACCCTCTATGAGCTGGGAATCACAGCCTCCTTCAGCCTCACAAAGGAGCCAAATTCCAGCAGGATGTTCTCTCTACCCAGGACTGTACGTGGCTAACAGGGCAGACTTCTCTCTGCTCCAGGCTCCCCTACATATAAAATCAAGACAAAAACATCTTATGTTTCCTCTTCTCACTCTCACCTCTCTTTACACCCACCATCCCTCAGGAGTCAAAAGGGGGAGGTTTCCTTTCTTTCTATTATAAAGATGCTTAAGTGATAAAAGACCAATAGTCACAAAAAGACAAAGATGTTGGCTACTACCACTACTACTTAGCAGTGTTCTTAAAGTACCAGCCATTTTGTTGAATCAAAAATAAGAAGACTCATAAATATTGGAAAGGAAGAGGCAAAAATATCTTACAGTTGACCTCTGAACTATGCAAGCGTTAAGGGTATTAACCCTTTACATGCAGTCAAAATCTGCATATAACTTTATAGTCCGTCTTCTGTATCTCCAGTTCGACATTCACAGATTCAACCAACTGCAGATCATGCAGTACTATGGTGTTTACTATTGAAAACAATCCACATATAAGTGGACCCTCATAGTTCAAACCCCTGTTGTTCAAGGGTCAATAATATTTGCAAAATCAACTAAAGATTTACATTTAAAATTCTAAGATTAAGTAATAATGACTAGTCACAAAAGCTGCATAAAATATTTCCTTTTTTATATATAAACAATCAGCTTGAAAATACAAAGGAAGGGAAAAACTCATGTATCATAAGCTACAAAAAATGATGAAATATCTAGAAATAAAGTTAAGAATTGTGTAGGACTTTTATGAAGATAACTTGAGAATTCCACGTAATTATACAGAAGACAACAAAGAAATGAAGACTCAATATTTTAAAACAGTATTTCTTTCCTATATTAATCTATACACTCAACTAAAATAATAGAATGTTTTCAAAAATAATATCAAAGTTCTGAAAAAACTGAAAGGAAAGAATAGGTCGGGAAAATCCTAAAGTAATAAAATGAAGTCATACATAATAATTTATTATAAAGCTGAAGTTATGGAAACAATAGAGTAGTTGCACAGAAATAGACAACAATGAAGAAGGCAATGAGAAGGCCATGGCACTCCACTCCAGTAGTTTTGCCTGGAAAATCCCATGGACAGAGGAGCCTGGTAGGCTGCAATCCATGGGGTCGCTGAGGGTTGGACACGACTGACCGACTTCACTTTCACTGTTCACTTTCATGCACTAGAGAAGGAAATGGCAACCCACTCCAGTGTTCTTGCCTGGAGAATCCCAGGGACGGGGGAGCCTGGTGGGCTGCCGTCTATGGGGTCGCACAGAGTCGGACACGACTGAAGTGACTTAGCAGCAGCAGCAGCAGCAGCAGCAGCAGCAGCAGCAGCAGCAGCAGCAGCAGCAGCAGCAGCAGACAACAATGAGGCAGACTAATGAGACCAGAACAATTTCTGGGTTGAGCTCAACCCTACCACTTACTTGTTGAATAACACAGAATAAGATGTTTTACTATTCTGCACTGATTTTCCTTGTCTGTAAAAAGGATTAATAACAGCACCTCACTCAGAATAGTTATGAGGATTAAATGAGGTAATAGACATAAAGAGGCTGGACCAAACCCTGGCAGTACAAAGCCATAATTATCAGTAACATCACTACCATCATTTTTTGTTTGCCACTGATAATTGGGTTTTCTGTAACAGACGCATGAGCCTAACACAATCATGTATCCATAAAAACTGAAAAGAATTTATTTATGGAATTTAACAAGCTAGTTGTAAAATAACCAAGAGAAGAAAATACATAAATATGTCAAGGCAATCTTGAAAAAAGAACACAAACAGAAAGAATTTAACCAAATATCAAAACACACTATGAAGAATACTTATAAATATGAAATATTTGCACAAAATAGATAAATAAGCCAATGCCATAAAATAAGTATGATAGAATATAGTAAAGATACAGTTTCAAATTATTTGGGAAAAAATGTTTTTGGATAACTTGTCATCAGTTTGGACAAAAACTGAAGTTATACACACCTTACTCTTTCACACACACAAAAAAAATTCCAGATACAAGAGAAAGCTAAACATAAAAACAAAAGAAAAATTAAGCATTCAAGTAAAATGAAATAAGTTGGAATGGAATTTTTAAAAATTAAATAAAGTGAAGGAGAGCATATTTATAAAATGAGAGTAGGATAAGGCCTGCCTCCAATATTTAAAAACTGTAAAACCACAACAAAATCCCAAAAGACAAATGATGTATTGGAAGAAAATACATCCAAAATAAATACAAAGGATTAGTACACAGCATATATATATACATAAGAAGACTTCCTATAAATCAATGGGAACTATAAAGCATAAAAATGAGTGAATCATGTGAACAGACAACTCACAGAAAGTAAAATAGCCACTGAATATAAGGCCACTCTTCTCTCACTAACAACCAGGGAAGTCAACTGACTGAAACAATGACAGTATTCTCACACATTAGACTGGCCATGAAACTAAGGTTGATGACATCAACGATCAGTATAAATGTTTGGAAATAGGTAAACTACAATATCACCAGAGGAAGTATAAACAAGTACGGCATTTTTGAAGGGCAATTCAACAGAATGTATTAAAATTTCACATATGCAGACACTTCAACCCGAGAATTTTACTTCTCTCCATCTACCTTAGACTCAAATTTACATAGTACACAAGGAAGCAAGTTCAAAGCAAATATGAATAAATAAATAAAATGGAAATAATCTAAATACCATGAACAAGGAAAACGTTTAGATAAACTGCTATGTGTATATATGTGTATATACGTATATATGCACATATATACATATATATACACATACACAAATTGATGTGCACATATACAAATATATGTGTGTATGTATATGTGTGTATGTATGTGTGTATATATATATATATATATATATATTCACATACATACACACATATATATGGGTTTCCCCTGGTGGCTCAGATGGTAATGAATCCACCTGCAATTCGGGAGACCCAGGTTCTATCCCTGGGTTAGGGCATGGCAACCCACTCCAGTATTCTTGCCTGGAGAATCCCCACTGACAGAGGAGCCTGGTGGGCTACAGTCCACAGGGTTGCAAAGAGTCATACACGACTAGCACCTAAGCACAGTTTATATACATATATATACACATAAAATGTGGAATACTATGGAGCAGTTACAAAAAACAAGAGATGTGTATGCCCTGGTATAACAATGCTTTGAAAAAAATTTTTAAGTTAAAAATACTAAACTATAAAAAAATATGCTAAAAAGAATAATACAAATCAACTGATGTCAGCAAATTACCCTCTACGAAAGAATCTGGGGTTAAGAGAAATGTTCCAGAGGGATTTGTACTTCATCTCTATTATTTGAATCTTTTATAACAAGAAAATATTCACTTATGTTTACATAATTTTTATAAAGTAAAAATTTGTTTTTACAAAGTAAATGCTTATTATTTAAAAATACACATAAACAGAAGTATTTACAGTAGATACTTACAAAACAGAGACTCACAGACAAGAGAACGAACTTATGGTTGCAAAGGGGAAGGATGTGGGGAAGGGATAGTTGGGGAGTTTGGGATGGACATGTACCCACTGCTCTATTTAAAATGGATAACCAACAAGGTCCTACTATAGAGCACATGGAACTTTGCTCAATGTTATATGGTAGCCTTGACAGGAGGGGAGTTTGGGGGAGTATGGATACACATATAGGTATGGCTGAGTCCCTTAGTTTCACCTGAAACTATCACATACAAACATGTATGTGTATATATACACACATGTACAAAAGCCTATGTTTCCAAAATGAGGTAGTTATAATGGTGAAATTTACATACAATAATGTAGGGTAACAAGTAAACTGTATCACATCAAATAAGTATTATTTCACTATTACAAACAATGGAGCTGTGAGTTGGAATAATCTAAATACCATGAACAAGGATCTTTGCTCTTATGTTTTCTTATTTTCCTTTAATAATCAAACATTGCATATGAAAATAAAATATTAAAAATATAAAAATCAAATGAGAGATTTTTTTTTGAAAACAACATAAAGAACTTAGAGTGCAAAACAAATATAAGGGTTCAGTATTGTTAGCACACATAAAAGCAAAATGATGAGCTCACAGTTCATATATCATCACTTACCAATTCCACTGTCATCTAATCGCATGTAGCCTTCTGCCAGCGAGCTGAAGCCAGTTAATCCTCCCATTGCTGCATAAGGAACGTCCTGCCCCACTGGTTTTCCCTGAGCCAGTCTTTCTTGCTTAGTTTCCACTACTGTGTCATGGGCATATGCCGGCTGACCACAAGCACAAGTGAAGCAACTGTGAAATCCCGAACACTTAGAACCTGAATCAAGATATAAAAGGAGTTCAATGTTTTCAAATATAGGTAATCTGTTATATGCCCACTAACTATTTGGCCCAAATCACTTGAATTCTGGATCTTTCATACACTGTCCTCTGACGCCAGTGCTTCTTCTTACCTCTACCCCTGAACTCCTTTCCTCCAGCCACTGCTCTTATTTCTAAAAGATGCTAAAGCATAAGGGAGTATGCAAAACAACAACAACAACAAAAATTGGAAAAACCAACTAGGACTAAAGGATACTGGGCTAAACACTGGAGAGTTAGGAAGCGAAGGCCCTCTCCTCAAACACTGAGTTAAAAGCAGGTGTGGGGGGACAACTTGTAGTGAAGAAATAATGTAGAAACATGTCTCTGCATCAATTCCCCATAAAAGCCATAATGGAAGGCCAACTCACAGATACAGAAAGGATGCAATGGAATACTGTTTAACAATAAAAAGGAAAGAAGTACTGATGTGTGCTACAGCATGGATGAATCATAAAAACATTATACTAAGTGAAAGATGCTAGTCAGAAAAGACCAAATACTCTGATTCCATGAAATGTTTAGAATAGGTAAATCCATAGAGATATAAAGTAGGTTACTGGCTGTTTAGAGTTGAGGGGTAAGAGGAATAAGGAATGACTGATAATGGATAGGAAATTTCTTTTGGGGGTGATGAAAATATTCTAAAATTTATTGTGGTGATGGTGAACAACTTTGAATGTAAAAGCCACTGAACTGTACCCTTCAACTATATATGAATTATTTAGCATGTTACTTATATCTTAATGAAATCACTATATATAAAAATATAAACCATATTGAAAGAGTCCAGAATATACCATTAACAAAACACTTAAACATTCACACTTTTGACAAATATGTACAGAAACCAAGGCACATAATAAATAAGTTTTATTCAAATACTTCCATACTTAGTGAAACAATTTATGTCTGCCATTGTCAATAAAAATGTTTTATAACATATTTAATCATAAGATTTCAATTCAAGATACTACAAAGAGAACTGGGAACACTATCTCCTGAAGAAAAATACTGGACCTAACTTTAAAAATATTCTACCTATTTCAAAGGGTTTTTAAAAGGATGATCAAGGGCGAGAGCATATGAAATGGTGGCTGGGATTTGGGTACAGGTATTGAGATACAGTAATTCAGTGGGTAAAGAATCTGCCTTTAGGGCAGGAGATGAGGTTTGATTCCTCGGTCGGGAAGATTTCCTGGAGGAGGGCATGGCAACCCACTCCTGTATTCTTGCCTGAAGAATGCCATGGACAGAGAAGCCAGGCAGGTTACAGTCCATAGTGTCGCAAAGAGTCGGACATGACTGAAGGGGCTGAGCACAGCACAAGCACGTTGAGATAAGGGTGCTATCGCCTACAAAGTGTTAAAATCATCAAGCTACATTTTGTTTTTCCCATCAAGTCATGTTTTATGCAGTAACATAATAATCTGCAAGTGAACCATAAAAGATTTTTAGACCTGTAAAATCCTTTTTAAGGATGATTATTCTGTAAATGGAATTCAGTTCGTAGAACATTCAGAATTTGAAATTTTGAATTAGATCACATCTAGTAATTCTTTAAAATCTTTTACTACTACTTAACCTTATTCAAATTACATGAGATTAGAGATTAAGGTCGATGACTACAAAGCATATGAACAACCAAGTTTTTCCACAAACTTTTAGAGTACGTATTCACCAAATTATTCCCAGTTGTCCAATGTCACTGTAGCTGAATGAAATTGGCACAGAGACACATCATTCAGTAAGGGGATAAAAGCATTCTGTTTATATGTTTATCATAATGTAACTCACAGGCATTGCATACAAAGCCAGGGGCTGCACTGTGTTGATCGGCAAAGTGCTTACATCTGCAGCGAATGGGCTGTGTGCCGTTCAGAGGCACATAGAGGTAAGCCCTGCAAGGGCAGCCCCTCACTTGGCAAGGCAGACTGATGGGGCGCTGCGGAGGAATCGTTTCAAAGTCAGTTTTATGTTGCTTATACCTAAAAGAAATGAAAGGGAAGAAATGACAGCACAATGCAGATACTGCCAAAAATTATAACTGGTGTTGTCTCACAGGCAAAATGATTCTCATTTTTATTTTTTGTTCATTGTTCTTGTTAGTAAGGTGTAAATACATTCCCCCGAAATCCAGTACTTGTCACTTACGTTGCTTTGGTCAGAGAAAATCTTCACCCATCTAGATTTTTAATCAAGGAGAATTTTCACAGCAACATACGAAGATATAGCATATAATTCTCTTAAAATACTATTACAGATTCTTTAATATAGAAACACAACCCACGAGTATGAAGAAAAGCTCATGAAATTCTCTTTATCAAAGTGCATTATTTACATTTATTTTCACAGGTCTGCTATTTAGAATTGAAATAAGTTCAATAAACACATATTAATATAATTTATTTTAATATACTTTAAACTTTAAACTTCAAAATAAATTATAAACACTGTTAAAAGCCAAAACTCTTTGCTAAAATGCTGTATGTAATTTTCTCAGACCACTGGCTTCCTTCTCATTAGATGATACTCAGTAAAATCATATTAAATTTATTACTCTCAATATTATACTAGGTAACAAGTTAAAATAACAATAAGATACCATTTTTACTTAGCAAAGAGAGTCAAAGTTTTTTTTTTAAACTGTGCATATTTCACAACACTATAAACAGTGTTATAAAAGGACCAATCCCATTTAATAGGGTTTCAAGAAACAGAAAAAAATCCATCCATTAAGCCAGATGGTTCAAAAATAAACCCTGAGAAAATTATTCCATGTATATAAAGAGCTCTGTGCATAAGGGTAGTATTAGCAACAGTACTTTAAATAGTGATGTACACAACACAAACTAATAATAAAGGAATGGATAAGTATATTACAAGAAAAGTTTTCTAACTCTAACAGTGAAAACTTATCTTCAAATAAAATCTTTTACAGACCATAATACTATATAAAATAGATAACACAGAATTGGCTAACACTAGGGGAAGAGCCATAAGCAGAGTCTGTCCTTCCCTTTAGCTGCCCCCCACCTGATGAGCCCCTGAGATTCTGTGGGAGCTCTGGGGGAAACATGCTGAACACGACTGGATTAGCCAGAGTATCAAGGAGGTATTAAAAATCTTGTGTGCAATTACTATGAACAAGGTGGAAACATTTCTGTGATTCTGTCATAAAAAACTGGTTCAATATTTATACACACATATAATTAACAACTAAGGCTGTATATTGGCACCTGCTTATTTAACTTATATGCAGAGTGCATCATGAGAAATGCTGGACTCGATGAAGCACAAGCTGGAATCAAGATTGCCGGGAGAAATATCAACAACCTCAGATATGCAGACGACACCACCCTTATGGCAAAAGGAAAGAAAAACTAAACAGCCTCTTGATGAAAGTAGAAGAGGAGAGTGAAAAAGTTGGCTTCAAACTCAACATCCAGAAAACTAAGATCATGGCATCTGGTCTCATCACTTCATGGCAAACAGATGGGGAAACAGTGACAGACTTTATTTTCTTGGGCTCCAAAACCACTGCAGATGGTGACTGCAGCCATGAAATTAACAGACACTTGCTCCTTGCAAGAAAAGTTATGACCAACCTAAACAGCATATTACAAAGCAGAGACATTACTTTGCCAACAAAGGTCCATCTAGTCAAAGCTATGGTGTTTCCAGTAGTCATGTATGGATGTGAGAGTTGGACTATAAACAAAGCTGAGTGCCGAAGAATTGATACTTTTGAACCGTGGTGTTGGAGAAGACTCTTGAGAGTCCCTTGGACTGCAAGGAGATCCAACCAATCCATCCTAAAGGAAATCAGTCCTGAATATTCATTGGAAGGACTGATGCTGAAGCTGAAACTCCAATACTTTGGCCACCTGATGCAAAGAACTGACTCATTTGAAAAGACCCTGATACTGGGAAAGACTGAAGGCGGGAGGAAAAGGGGATGACAAAGGATGAGATGGTTGGATGGCATCACCGACTCACTGGACATGAGTTTGAGTAGACTCTGGGAGTTGGTGATGGACAGGAAGGCCTGGTGTGCTGCAGTCCATGGGGTCGCAAAGAGTCGGACACAACTGAGTGACTGAACTGAACTAAACTGAATTGAATTATGTAAATAAAAAAAGTACATACATATGTTAAAACTTCTTAACAGCATCTGGCTTTAGGTGGTGTCTTTTTCTACATTTCTTTATATTCTTCATTTCAATGTTTCCAATGTTTTCACTTTTCTATTTTTTAAAAAATATTTATTTTTATTTGGAGGATAATTGCTTTACAATACTATGCTGGTTTCTGCCATATATAAGCATGAATCAACCATATGTATTCATATGTCCCCTTCCACTGGAACCTCCCTCCCACCTCCCAAGTTTCACTTTTATAAAAGAGAAAAATTAATTTAGACAGAGATCTCACTGAGCAACTGGTACTAAAGAACTTTTTCCATCCAAGTGGGGTTGGTCAATTTTGAAGGTCAATTCTATGCTGTACCATTATACATAGATATGAGACTGGCACTAAACGTATATAAGGATAAATGATAAAACTAACATAAGTTTACCAGAAAACATTGGAAGTGTCAGTCTCTCAGTTACGTCCAACTTTTTGCAACCTCACGGACTCTAGCCCACCAGGCTGTTCTGCCCATGGAATTCTCCAGGCAAGAATACTGGAGTGGGTAGTCATTCCCTTTTCCAGGGGATCTTCCCAACACAGGGATCAAACCCGGGTCTCCTGCATTGCAGGTGGATTCTTTACCACTTTCACTTCAATGGAAGTTTACCAAAGCTCTCTTCAATTCTGAACAATATCAACATAACCCTCATCCTCTGTTCCTCCAGTGTTTTTAGTTGGGGTTGCTAAATAAATTTCAAGTCAATCTACACACAACATGACTCATCCTAGCAACCGCCTAACCACCTCTGGCAAATCTTAAGTGTGTAAACAGCAACTGCACAAAGACTATGTCAGGAAAGAGCCCCAGAAATGATCAGGACAGGAAGGCTCTCCCATGGCTCCTCTGGAATAGAAAGCTAAAGTTTTTACCTAAAACCACGTAATAGTTTCTGTAATTTTTCCAAGAAGCAGCTTTGTCCTTTTGAGCTTTACAACTACGATCTGTAGCAGTGATAAAATTTAAAGTAGAAAATGACAAACACAGCCAAATGCAAATCTCAAGTGCAGGTAACACACATCAATGGCTGCAGCCTCATGTATTTCCTTTTCTTGTGTGCCTGTATTTTTGTTTAAAGAAAGGTATATACATATACATGCACACACACACACACACAGCGTTGACCCTTGAACAATATGGGTTTAAAGTGTAGATTTTTTTTCAATAAATACACAGTAGGCCCTCAGTGTTTATGGGTTCCATATCTGTGCTCAAACTAACCACATATCATGTTCCAAGGATCATGTTTATGATCCAAGGTTGGCTGAATCCACATCTGCAAACAGGAGGGCCCAGCTATGGGGCACAAGCATCCCCAGATTTTGGTATCCACTATGGGTCCTGGAACCAGTCCCCTGTGTGTGGTGTGTGTGGTGTGTGTGTGTGTGTGTGTGTGTGTGTGTGTGCGCGCTTCTATTTGTAGATTGGTAAACTTTTTAGTGTGGATCAGCTCAAGCAACTTTAAAATCAGTTTAGGGAATGCTACTCAGTACTCTGCTGCTGTTGCTGCTGCTAAGTCGCTTCAGTCGGGTCTGACTCTGTGTGACCACATAGACAGCAGCCCACCAGGCTCCCCTGTCCCTGGGATTCTCCAGGCAAGAACACTGGAGTGGGTTGCCATTTCCTTCTCCAATGCATGAAAGTGAAAAGTCAAAGTGAAGTCCCTAAATCTTGTCCACTCTTTGAGACCCCATGGACTGCAGACTACCAGACTCCTCCACCCATGGGATTTTCCAGGCAAGAGTACTGGAGTGGGGTGCCATTGCCTTCTCTGACTCAGTACTCTACAGTGACATAAATGGGAAGGAAATCCAAAAAAAAGAGAGGATATACATATATCCTGATTCACTTTGTTATACAGCAGAAACTAAAATGGGCTTTACTGGTGGCTCAGACAGTAACGAATCCGCCTACAAAGCAGGAGACCTGGGTTCGAGCCCTGGGTCGGGAAGGTCCCCTGAAGAAGTGAATGGCAACCCACTCCAGTATTCTCACCTGGAGAACTCCATGGACAGAGGAGTCTGATGGGCTACAGTCCATGGGGTTGCAAAGAGTCGGACACGACAGAGTCTGACTACCGCTTTTCAGAAACTAACACAATATTGTAAAGCAACTGCACTCCAATAAAAACGAATTTTAAAACACATTTGACAAAAATAAATAAACAAAATAAAATCAGCTCTGCAATCGGTGACCCATTCTCTACTACCTTGTCCAGTGGTGGAAGAGGCAGAGTGAGTGTGCTCCCCTGCCAAACCGAAAAACCCCCAGCAAAGCCTGCAGGCACCAATATCTTTCTTATCAATGCTAAGAGGTAAGATGCCTAACGGTGATGGGACTCCATAATGAGTTCTAACAAGATACAACAGAAAAAATGTAAACTATAGCCCCCAAAAACCTTAGATAATTTCAGCCATATTATATAAATACCTGTTTTCAAATGTTTCTCAATTATCATCACTAATATTTATAGAAGGAAGATATGCCCTGCTACAGTTTTATATTTCCTAATCACCAGAAAACTTAGCAATAAAATAACTTACCTATGTGTACAAAAACACAGTGTCTCTGGACCCACAAGTTTACAATCCATTCCCATGGGTGATCGCCAACTCACATACAATCTGTTCTGTAAACGCATAGGTAAGACTTTTCTTTTGTATTCTTCATATTCCTCAGGAGTAAAAAGTTTCCCTCCATCATCCTCACCAACAATTCTACAACAAAAGATACTTCTCTTAAGCCATGTGTATTTCTTTTCTGGGTTAAAAATAATAAACTCTAAAATTAAGCTATACTTGTATAGTCAAATGTATAGTCAAAAGAAAGACTGCTTTGGCTTTATTTTGTCACATTAGGCTCATGTTAACAGCAAAATTACACACAATAGTAATAAAGCTTTTGCTTCCCACATGAAAAAGGATTATAAATAATAAAGTCAATGAATTCGTAACATCTGACTTCACAGATCCAGGTTTATCACTGGAGAATTACCACATATTCATCTCAATTTCTCCTTTGATTCTGAAGTAAACATGCTCATTTTTCACATTAAAGTTGGAGACTAAACTGCTAAAAATTCTAATATTTTCCTCCTTTAAATATACTTTGCCCCCAAAACAAAATAGTACAAAAATCATCCATGCTGAAGACAACATGATTAATGTCCATACCTGACTCCAAACCCTGGCCAGAAGTTTAAACTAAGATAGAACCCACAAACACCCTTAGATCTGCACCACTTCATACCTAACATATGCCTTGAGTAATCACGCATATCATTTTCTAATTCTGGAAGTAAGACCTCAAATGTTTATGGGAAAAATTAAGCTACTGCTATTTCTTAATTTCTTAGGAAATTAAGAATTGTCCCCCTTGGAAAAAAGGAAGCACAACCAAAAGCATGTGGTCAAAACTGAAGAAATTTCTCACTGAACATACTCCCTTTAAAAGTCATGGAAAGTGTTATTTGCAGAATGTTACATAATTTTTAGTGCAGTCAGTGCCTTTTCTCATATTTTCAAGCCTTTAGCTATGGTAGATAAAGTAAAAACCAATTCAGAAGCTATGAAATCATCACAACTTTCTTCCTTAAATAATTAAGGTACATAATAATAAATAAATAATAAAACTAAGGGCATTTTATTCTGAGCTAAGTTTTGGGCTATTTCACCTTTTTATAGCTACCGAGAAGTATATCAACAGCTACTGAAAAGACCTTAAGATCAATGCAGACTTTTAAAGAAAGAGATTAATTATATATAGTTCTAAACCACTGTTGCCCAAACTTTATTTACAGAATCCCCAGGAGATCTAGTTCAAATGCAGATTCGGTTAATATATCTCAATGGGCCTGGCGATGCTCCCCAACGAGGGTTACACTGCTGGTCCATGATGGCTACAATATGACCATCAAGGCTCTAACTTCTACAGAGAACTATTTCAAGTAGTTTATGTTTGGAAAATAATTTCGCCCCAGGCCCGAACATTTCATAGGCCAGGCATGAGACTACAACTGAAGGCCCACATTCCACATACCTAAACATCTAAGTATCTAAGGTGTCCAGTCAACATCAGGACCCAGCATAGTGCTCCTAAGGAAAAGGCGTAGAGAACTGGAGGCTAAAGGAGCAGCTCTGCCCTAGGTAAGCTCTGGGTACAAGCTGTTCCGGACTGCTGGCCTTAGGTGAACCTAACCGGGAATGGGACCTGACCCATCAAGCTTCTCATCCTCACTTTTTCTGGCTCAGAATTACTAGATATTTCTAGACGTCACTCAGAAGTATACCACCTAGACAGTCCAAGGGAAGAGCAGTCAGACAGCAACCCCTGTACCCAAGGGATTTGGCGGGACCACCTTTAGATAGAGCAACCCCTGTGGCTCAGGTTTCAGGCTGCACCTGCTTCCCACTGAGGCAGTGAACATCTGACTTCCCCTTTGCACACACACACACAGACACACACACCTGCCTCTCATCCAGTTTCCCAACTGTCAAAAATCTTTCTTGGGAGACCTTAAAAAAAAAAAAAGAACACATTCTTGCAGGTACACCAGCCTTTGTCAGGGCCCCAGGCAGTGAGTCACTACCAAAGGCCCTAGGGGCGGCTGCGCTTCCAGTCTCCGGATAAGAGTCTCCGGATAAGAGTTTCTCTAGAACCAGTCAAAGTCTCTCCTAAAACCAGCACCTCGTGGTCCGGGGCACGTTTGGAAGTTCACGTCACACCCTATTACAAAGTGAACATGCAAACCTGATGTCTGCTTTTACAGGCCAGGTGTACTCAACGTGTGATCTACAACGGCAGTTAAGAACAGTGGACCTTTGCATAAATCTGGAGTTAATAATCCTTTCTCAAAGGGATCAGAGCCGGAGATCTTTTAAATGGCCTCGGAAGAGACTTATTAGAATAGAACTGCGTGTCATCACAATACTAGAAATAAGAAACCTGCAATCAAAGTAAGCCACCTCCACCAGCCCGGGAACGGGATTCCGGGAGCCTAGGCCACCCAGCGCCGGTCCCCTGCCCACGCCTCCAGCACTCCTCCCGCGAAGGGGATCGGACCGGCCTCCTGGCTCCGTAGAGGCGCTGCCTCACCTCCGGTACTCCAAGTACTCGTCCACTGCCGCCGCGCCGCCAGGAGGTAACGTCAGCCGCTCCATGGCGGGCGGGGAACCGGGAGGCGCCGGCTCCAGCCGCCCTGCGCACGTGAGCCGAGCCCCGAGCAGCCAAAACCTGCCCCGCCCCGGCCGGCCGCGCCCCCTCTCGCTCGCTCCGCTATTGGCCCGGCAGGACGACCGCGGTGACTGCGCAGAGCTCGCGCTTTCACCTGGCTGGCCACTCCCGGCATTAGAAACTCGCTCTTCACGCGGAACCCTGCTGCTGTAGGGATGCTGTTTACCGCACTCCGCAAACCTTGCCCGTCTCCTTCCTGGTCTGACAGGTCTCCTTGTAGTAAATAAAATAATGAGTGACGATGGAGTGCAGTGTTTTGCATGTAATGGATGCACAGAATGGGCGTATTTCTTTGTGCAGCACTTTTCTCTGGTTCTGAGAAGGTTTTGGATAGTTTGAGAGCTCTAATCGCTATAATTGCCAGCGGTGTTTTCAGATTTGGCATTAAAAACACTGTGACGTAGTAAATCAGGTAGTCTTGAGTGTCTGTGTTCTGTTTGAGTGTCACTATAGCAACATGTTCTTCAAAAAAAAGTGAGTAGCAGATTTAAGGGGTAACAGGAGAAACTAGCTAGGATTAAAACAAAACCGAAAACCTTTGGAAAGATTCTCCGCAAAATCCATTTTAAAGTTGAATTACCGGCGATTGGTAATATATCCAGAATTTGGTTTAGTTGCCTGGAAAAGAGGTAGGAAATCCATTATTATTCAGGAATCAAACTCTGAGGCTCCCTAGAGATCAGGGTAAAAGTGAAAGTGAAAGTCGCTCTGTCTTGTCCGACTCTTTGCGAGCCCATGGAATTCTCCAGGCCGGAATACTGGTGTGGGTAGCCTTTCCCTTCTCCAGGGGATCTTTCCAACCCAGGGATCGAGCCCAGGTCTTCCGCGTTGCAGGCGGATTCTTTATCAGCTGAACTACCAGGAAAGCCCAGAGATCAGGTTGAGCACCTTCTATAAATTGCCAGAGAGGGAAAATCCAGTTAAAAAAAAAAAATTGTTGAACTCCAATACTTTATTTCAAAAATAAAGTATTTTGTTTTTGAGACCCATTGTTGGGTCTCAATCCCAACAATGACACCCTCACTATTCTGTTAATATCCCTTCTATCAGTGTTAGCTCCCAACTCAATCTTAACCAATAAACTCTGAAGTCTCTCCCAGCCATATTTGCATATTATAAACACATTTTAAAGTTAAAGAGCTTTCAACACTCAGGTCAAGGAGTGATCCTGAAATGGGGCTATTTTAGGGGAAGGAGCAATGCTCAACACACCTATGGGCTGCTGCTGCCTTTTATCTTGTTTTGAACTCCTAGCTCTTCTTGCTTTTGAACTGTGGTGTTGGAGAAGACTCTTGAGAGTCTCTTGGACTGAAAGGAGATCCAACCAGTCCATTCTGAAGGAGATCAACCCTGGGATTTCTTTGGAGGGAATGATGCTAAAGCTGAAACTCCAGTACTTTGGCCACCTCATGCAAAGAGTGGACTCATTGGAAAAGACTCTGATGCTGGGAGAGATTGGGGGCAGGAGGAGAAGGGGACGACAGAGGATGAGATGGCTGGATGGCATCACCGACTCAATGGATGTGAGTCTGAGTGAACTCCAGGAGTTGGTGATGGACAGGGAGGCCTGGCGTGCTGCGATTCATGGGGTTGCAAAGAGTCGGACATGACTGAGCGACTGAACTGAACTGAACTGAAACTAGCAAAGATAAATAACATTAAGTGCTAGGCTACATGAACTTACAGAAAAAGTGGCAAGGGAGTGTCTGCGCAGTACAATTTAATGCATCTAGAGGGAAACAATTAAAATAGGCTTAGTGCAATTGTGAACCCTTACAGGAAGCTGCTGGAGCAGTAAACTCTCTGATCAAAGAAGTCAACAAAAATATTAGGAATGACAAATAAAACTACAGAACAAAATGCAAAATATTATCCTATCCTTGGAGAAAACTGACACCTTTGCTAATTAGAATATTATATATGGTTTTGACCTCTGCTTTAATTTTTTTAAGTATAATTGAACTATAATTTATCCCCAAAGGTATCTAAATTGATCCAGGAAATAAGATGGACAGAAGGACATGAGAGAGAGAAGCTTGCCTTGGCAAGTATTAGACATTTTACATATTTAGTTCTCATAAAATGATGAAATATCAGCATTTTGCAGTGATGTATAAGTTAATATAAGTTTTTTTCTGAAAATAACAGAATAATCTAACAGAGGCTTAATTAAACATAAAGTTTTTGTATTTGTTACTCTGAAGAATTATTGGGGTAAGTAATTGCTGGCATTTGCTCAGGACATTTTCCCCATAGCTGCAAGAACTGCTGAAATTATATCCAAATTCAAAGAAGAAAGAAAGGAGGCAACAAATATCTGACATTCCTTTTATCAAGTAAGAAAGAGTTTTCCCAGAAGCCCCTCTAAACATTTTTCAGTTATGTAGTATTGATCAGACCTATTCATATGGCTGTCCCTCATGTATAAAGGAGACTGGGAAAGCAAATTCAGAACTAATGTTTCCCAGGGTCTATGATGAGGTGGTCACGAAGAGTCTAGAAAAGTATGTTTGGTTAGTCAGTTTATAGAGTCTGCCCAGCTCACCCCTTGAATTGCTTAATACCCATGTACCCCTTTCTCCCAGATGCAGGCATTTTACATTAAATGTATTCATCAGATCCCTAAGGAAGGCAACCCCAAAGTCTCAGCCAGCTACTGAAACTGATTTCAAGTCTTCTCTGTCATTTGCTCTTTCTTCTTCTTCTTCTTCTTCTTCCTTTTTTTTTTTTTTTTTGTTTTTTTGGAGTTTTTTGGACACGCCTCATGTCATGCAGGGTTTTACTCCCTGACTAGGTATAGAATCCTTATCCCCTGCAGTGGAAGCACAGAGCCCTAACAATGGACTGCCAGGGAATTCCCACTATCATTCATTCTTAAAGGTTCGGCAGTCAATAGCTAAAGGACAAGAAAGTCACTTCTCCCTGTCCCAAAATATCCCATATAATAGCTAGCATGATAGAATAGTGGGAGTAGATTGCCCTTTTGTTCTCCAGGGGGTCTTCCCAACCCACAAATGGAACCTGGGTCTCCCGCGCTGCAGGCAGACTCTGCTGTCTGAGCCACCAGGGAAGCCCTCAATTAAAAAGCTCAATTCCAGAAAAATAAACGACCCAATCAAAAAATGGGCCATAGAACTAAATAGACATTTCTCCAAAGAAGACATACAGATGGCTAACAAACACATGAAAAGATGCTCAACATCACCCATTATTAGAGAAATGCAAATCAAAACCACAATGAGGTACCACTTCACACCAGTCAGAATGGCTGCGATCCAAAAATCTGCAAGCAATAAATGCTGGAGAGGGTGTGGAGAAAAGGGAACCCTCCTACACTGTTGGTGGGAATGCAAACTAGTACAGCCACTATGGAGAACAGTGTGGAGATTCCTTAAAAAATTGCAAATAGAACTACCTTATGACCCAGCAATCCCACTTCTAGGCATACACACCGAGGAAACCAGAATTGAAAGAGACACATGTACCCCAATGTTCATCGCAGCACTGTTTATAATAGCCAGGACATGGAAACAACCTAGATGTCCATCAGCAGATGAATGGATAAGAAAGCTGTGGTACATATACACAATGGAGTATTACTCAGCCGTTAAAAAGAATTCATTTGAATCAGTTCTGATGAGATGGATGAAACTGGAGCCGATTATACAGAGTGAAGTAAGCCAGAAAGAAAAACACCAATACAGTATACTAACACATATATATGGAATTTAGGAAGATGGCAATGACGACCCTGTATGCAAGACAGGGAAAGAGACACAGATGTGTATAATGGACTTTTGGACTCAGAGGGAGAGGAAGAGGGTGGGATGATTTGGGAGAATGACATTCTAACATGTATACTATCATGTGAATTGAATCGCCAGTCTATGTCTGACGCAGGATGCAGCATGCTTGGGGCTGGTGCATGGGGATGACCCAGATAGTTGTTATGGGGAGGGAGGTGGGAGGGGGGTTCATGTTTGGGAATGCATGTAAGAATTAAAGATTTTAAAATTAAAAATAAATTAAAAAAAAAAAAAAAGCTCTCAGAAAAGGAAAGAATGGGGAATGTCCAAGGTACATCTCTCCTGGTGCAAATGTTTCCCCAGGGGACACTTGAAACAATTTTATCCTATGTAAGTTATGTGTCAATAAACCTATAAATAAAATATAAATATATAAATACATATATTGTTGTTGTTTAGTCTCGAAGTTCGGAGAAGGCAATGGCACCCCACTCCAGTACTCTTGCCTGGAAAATCCCATGGACGGAGGAGCCTGGTAGGCTGCAGTCCATGGGGTTGCGAAGAGTTGGACACAACTGAGCGACTTCACTTTCAATTTTCACTTTCATGCATTGGAGAAGGAAATGGCAACCCACTCCAGTGTTCTTGCCTGGAGAATCCCAGGGACGGAGGAGCCTGGTGGGCTGCCGTCTATGGGATCGCACAGAGTTGGACACGACTGAAGCGATTTAGCAGCAGCAGCAGCAGCAGCAGTCTCGAAGTTGTGTCTGACTTTTTCGACCCCATGGACTGTAGCCTTCCAGGCTTCTCTGTCATGGGATTTCCCAGACAAAAGTACTGGAGTGGGTCGTCATTTCCTTCTCCAGGGGATCTTCCTGACCCAGGGAGCAAACCTGTGGCTCCTGCATTGACAGGCGGATTTTTTATCACTGAGCCACAAAGGAAGTTATATATATATATATCCTTTAAAAAAATTTCTCTAGGACAATCGTTGTTTAATTTTAATATACATTAAAATCACCTAGAGAACTTGTTAAAACAAAGTGTTGGCCCCATCCTCAGAGCTTGTGATTTAGAAAGTCTGAGAAGGGACTGAGAATTTTTATTTATAATGCCTGTTCTCCTGGCTTGGAGATTACTCACCCTCTCCCCTTGTCAGCACAAGTTCCTGCACCAGGCACACAGTGAGTCCAAGCAAAACAACATGTTGGAGTTTGGAACAGAGAAGGTTTGTTGCAGGGCCATGCAAGGAGACAGATGGCTCATGTCCCCCCAAAATTCAAAGTCCCCAAAGGGTTTCAGCAAAGCATTTTTAAAGGCCGGGTGGGTGTGGGGTGTTGTCTGAAGCTTGTGTGATCAACCTGTGCACAGTTCACTGATTGATGGTAAGGAACAGGGTGGTGTCAGTCCTTAGGTGCCGGTAGGTCTGGGAGCTATGTGCTCATGATTATCAGATACTTACCATCCTCCACTTGGTGAGGAGTTTCCACATCTGTAAAAAACAACACAGGAAGGTGTTTGTGTGATGTGTGTGGGCTAAGTTACTTCAGTAGTGTCCAATGCTGCGATCCCATGGACTGTAGCCCACCAGGCTTCTCTGTCCATGGAATTCTTCAGGCAAGAACACTGGATTTGATTGCCATGTCCTCCTGCAAGGGATCTTCCCAACCCAGGGATCGAACTCACATCTCTTATGTGTCCTGCATTGGCAGGTGGGTTCTTTACCACTAGGGCCATCTGGAAAGCCCCAGAACATGCATTAGATAGTGTTATCTAGGTGTCAATACTTCAGAGAGGAGCTGAAGCAGACGATATGTGGGAAGGGCCTGTCCTGGGAAAGCCCCATAGAGTCCTGTTTAGTTACACCCTGTAAATTGGAATGTAGGCTTCCCTGGTGGCTCAGAGCGTAAAGCGTCTGCCTGCAATGCAGGAGACCTGGGTTCGATCCCTGGGTCAGGAAGATCCCCTGGGAAAGGAAATGGCACCCCACTCCAGTACTCTTGCCTAGAAAATCCCATGGACGGAGGAGCCTGGTAGGCTACAGTCCATGGGGTTGCAAAGAGTCGGACATGACTGAGAGACTTCACTTTCACTTTCACCCACCATTCCTGCTCAAGGCTACAGCCTTGAGAGAGTTGTTGAGACCATCTGAATAGTATACGTGACTGAACCTACTTAAAGTCTGCATATAAAATATAAGATTCTATAAGGCTAAAGTGGAGATCTGCCTGTCCTGTGGTCACCGAAGACAAGCCCTTATAAGTAACTTCCCTTGTTTATTAACCTGCCACCTACCAGTCTGGAGTGGTCTGCCTCTTTCTTTAGTCTCTCCTTGCCCTCTGTGTACAAGGATCAGTTTGTGAATAAACACTTTACCTATGTCCCTCCTGATATATTTTAAAGTGTTTTAGAGCAAAATGCCAGGTGTCATATCTTTTCATATTCATAAATGCTTTGGCATCTATCTTTAACAAATAAGTTTTAAAAGATCTATAATATCACTATGATACCTAATAAATTAAGCAAGAATTCCCTAATGTCATCTAATATCCAACTTTCATTCAAATTTCTTTGATTTTGTTCTAATTAGAATCCAGGTAAAGTCGATACTTTGCATTTAGTTTATATATGCTTAACAGGGCTTCCCTGGAGAAGGCAATGGCACCCCACTCCAGTACTCTTGCCTGGAAAATCCCATGGACAGATGAGCCTGGAAAACTGCAGTCCATGGGGTTGCTGAGGGTTGGACACAACTGAGCGACTTCACTTTCATTTTTCACTTTCATGCATTGGAGAAGGAAATTGCAGCCCACTTCAGTGTCCTTGCCTGGAGAATCCCAGGGACGGGGGAGCCTGGTGGGCTGCTGTCTATGGGGTCGCACAGAGTTGGACACAACTGAAGTGACTTAGCAGCAGCAGAACAGGGCTTCCCAGGTGGTGCTAGTGGTGAAGAACCCACTTGCCAATGCAGGAGACCTAAGAGACACAATCCCTGGGTTGGGAAGATTCCCTGGAGGAAGTCATGGCAACCCACTCCAGTATTCTTGCCTGGAGAATCCCATGGACAGAGGAGCTTGGTGGGCTACAGTCCACAGGGTCACAAAGAGTCGAACATGACTGAAGCAAGGCAGCATGCAATATATAACAAGTCTTTTGTAATTTTAAACTGTTCCCTTTCTCCCATGCTGATTTTTTGTGCCATTTATTTGTTGGAAAAAAACAGTCAGTTTTCTTGTAGAATATCTTTCTGGATTGTTTTGTTTAGCAAAAAATGTCATTTAATATAATCTTCTAGCCCCTATCTTCCATAAATTCATACATGAATCTGAAGACTTCAGGTCAGGTCAGTTCAGTTCAGTCATGCGCGACTCTTTGCAACCCCATGGACTGCAGCACGCCAGGCCTCCCTGTCCATCACCAACTCCTGGAGTTTTTTCAAACTCATGTCCATTGAGTCGGTGATGTCTGAAGACTTCACTGGCTATTACACTCAGAAGAAGTTCTTTTCAAAAGAATTTTTCACTGTTGATGCTATGTTCTGAATTCTTGACTTCTGGAGACAGCCTTGCCTGAAAATTCCTATAAGGCCCATATAACATGGTGCTGTATACCTAAGAACCCATTTTCTAGGACTTTCCTGGTGGTCCAGTGGCTAAGGCTTTGTGCTCCCAAGGCAGAGGGCTGCGGTTTGATCCCCGCTTAGGGAACAAGATCACACATGCTGCAACTAAGAGTTCACAGGCTGAAACTAAGACCTGGCACAGCCAAATAAATTAATAAATATTAAAAACAAAAACAATTTCCCTTCTTTCCCCATCTCTCAACTCAGCTCAGTACCAAGGCCATTTTCTCTGTGGATGAAGGAGAGATTTTGGAAATACTCCATTCAGCCTTACTCAGAGCCCTTTGGGATCCCAGCTTAACGTGAGGTCTCCTATTAGCCATTACCCTAGACTTTGACCTCAGTTCTCCTCCCTGAGCTAAGCCATCAAATCCAAAGCACAAGTTTGCCTGGAAGAGCTAATGTTCTCAGAGCTATTTTAGGGTAGGAAATTTCTTGTTGTTCATGCATGGGCAAAACCCAGAAGGGCAAGTTAATGCCCTTGGGAGCAAACTTTGACCAGTGGAGAATATGAGCCAATAAATATGTCCCTCTTTCCCCTCTACAGTATTTATGAGATGTGTTTCATATGGCATCTCCAAAGCTCCCATGGGATTGAATGATTTCCTCATCCATAACCTGTCCTCACTCTTTCCTTTTCACTTCCTTAATCTCTAGGTTCTCACTCCCACATGAAAGACTCACTTTCAGGAGGAACCAGCACAAGACAGGGCTTCCCTGGTGGCTCAGCTGATAAAGAATCTGTCTGCATTGTGGGAGACCTGGGTTCCATCCCTGGTTTGGGAAGATCCCCTGGAGAAGGGAACGGCTACTCTCTCCAGTATTCTGGCCTGGAGAATTCCAAGGGGGTTGCAAAGAGTCAGACATGACTGAGCCTAAGACAATGTCCTAAATGTACTTCAATCTATGCATTTATCCTTTTTCTTCCCTTTAAATGTATTTATTGAAGACACTGGGCCACTTTGTCCTGTATTTTTTCTACATTGTGAGTTTCATTGATTACCTTCTTGTGGTTAGACTTAGTTTGTTCCTTTGTACTCTGTATTTCCCATGATCTAGAGCCTTGATCAGATTGAGGTTCAAAATTTTAGCAAAAATATCTCATAGGTGGTGGTGGATATTCCCATGTGGAATGTATGTATCAGGTTTGGGTGTCTCTGTGATGTTAACATTGATCTCTGAGTTTAGTTTTTGCCAACCTGACCCATAATGTTCCCCTTCCACTTTTCACCTAATCACTTCCTTCACTTTTTGCTTCATACATTTTGAGTGCTCAAGTTGTTTTAGGCAAGTAGCAGCAATACAAGTTTAGAATTGTTATGAAAGTGAAAGTGTTAGTCGCTCAGTCATGCCTGACTCTTTGCGACCCTATGGACTGCAGCCCACCAGGTTCCTCTGTCCCTGGGATTTTCCACTCAAGGATACTGGGGTGGTCTGCCACTCCCTTTTCCAGGGGATCTTCTTGATCCAGGGATCAAACCTGGGTCTCCTGCACTGCAGGCAAACTCTTTACCAACTAAGCCACCAGGGAAGCCCGGTATTGTTATAATTGCTACGTTTGGTGCATTAAGGTTTATGTCCAAATGAAGTAAATCCATTTTAGAGGGTTTTTGGGGTTTTGGGGGTTTTTTTTGGTTTAAAGTCTATTTTATTTGCTATTAACAAAAGCTATACCCATTTTGTTTTGATTATATATCTTTTTCCATCTTTTTATTTTCAATAAGAAGTAAGCAACATACATGAAAAACCTGGGATTTTCCCAACGTATCTCCTAAAACTATAGCCTTGTTACAGTTGTGTTTTCTTAGTCCCCAAACACAGCAGATGATAATTTGACCAATTTTCCCACTGTTATCACCAACCTAGAAAAGTTGTAGGTCTTCACTGCCCACTATCCTAACACTTCTAAATAGCCAATTCTGTACTTTAAAGTCTCTTGTTTTTTGTACTCCACTGTGGTACTGAATTCTCTAGAGTTTGAAATGCATTTTACTAAAAATAATAGAAAACTCAACTGAGGCAGTTGAAACAAATTTAGCTGGTTCAGCAGCTAAATTGCTGACATCTCTGCAGTGCCTTTGGCCTTTCCTTCACCACCACACAACTGCTAATGCAGCATCAGCCCTCCTTCCTGCCATCTCTACTTATCCAACTCCCATCCTCAGGAATCAGCTCAAATTTCCCCTACTTTGGAAAGGAGGTACCCTGGAGGAGGAAATGGCAAACCACTTCAGTATTCTTGCCAGGATAATCCCATGAGCAGAGGAGCCTGGAGGGCTACAGTCCATGAGGTTGCAAAGAGACTGAGCAGAGCACAGCACACTTGCCTGTCTAGAGCACATTATGCACATTATGGTATTAATGCAACCTCTTTGGGTGTGATGGAAGCAGCATCCAGAATAGGTGGAGTAAGGAAGGGTGGGAGATGATGGAGTGAAATGTAGGCAGTTCTTTTCTAATTTTTAGAAATAATTAATTTATTTTAATTGGAGGCTGATTATTTTAAAATATTGTGGTGGTTTTTGCCATACATTGACATGAATCAGCCACAGGTGTACATATTTCTTTTTAGTGAAAACAAGTTTGGTCATGAAGGTGAAAGCAAAAAGACAGTCTGTTGTTCTGTATGGAACAGTTTATACAGTTATATATATAGTTACATATGTATATATTCTCTTTCAGATTATTTTCTATTATAGGTTATTATAAGATATTCAATATAGTTCCCTATATTATACAGTATCTTGTTTATTTTATACAAAGTAGTATGTATATGTTAATTCCAAAGTCCTAATTTATTCACCTCTCCACAATCCCCTTTGGTAACCATAAGTTTGTTTCTATGTCTGTTTGTGTATTTCTGTTTTGTAAATAAGATCATTTATATCATTTTTAATGATATGTAAATAATATCATATTTGTCTTTGTCTGGCTTAGTTCACTTTGTATGATATTAATAATGTCTAGATCCATCCATGTTGCTGCAAATGGCATTATTTCATTCTTTTTATGGCTAATATTCCACCGTGTGTGTGAGTGTGTGTGTACCACATCTTCTTTTTAAAAATTTTTTATTAGAGTATAGTTGATTTACAATGTTGTGTTAGTTTTCACTGTACAGCAAAGTGAATCAGTTTTACATATACATATATTCACTCTTTAGATTCTTGTCAGTAGAGAGTATTGAGAAGAGTGCCTCATCCTATACAATATATCTTTATTAGTTATCTGTTTTATGTATAGTAATGTGTATATGTCAATCCCAACCTCTCAATTTATCCTTTCCTCTTTTCCCTGTGGTAAATGTAAGTTGGCTTTCTACATCTGTTTCTACAAAACAGACTCTATTTCTGTTTTGTAAATTAGTTCATTTATGTCATTTTTTAGATTCCACAAGACTTACTTCACTTAGTGTGAAAATCTCTAGGTCCATCCATGTTGCTGCAAGTGATATTCCATTCTTTTTTATGGCTGAGTGATATTCCCTTGTATACATGTACCACATCTTTACCCATTCTTCTTCTCATGGACATTTAGGTTGCTTCTATGTCTTGGCTACTGTAAATAGTGGTGCAATGAATGCTGGGGTGCATGTATCTCTTCCAATTAGAATTTTCTTCAAATATATGACTAGGAGTGGGATTGCTGGATCATATGGTAGCTCAATTTTTAGTTTTTTAAGGAACCTCTGTACTGTTTTCCATAGCAGTTATATCAATTTACATTTTCACCAACAGTGTAGGAGGGTTCCCTAATGTTCCTAAATTTTCCTCCAAAAGTGTTTCTTTGTAGACTTTTTTTTTTAACTTTCCAAACAATTTATAAGAACATTTAACAGATGTTCACAGTACACAGGAGAATAAGGATTAGCAAAGAAAGCAGCATCTGATCTCTTTGGCTAGGGGCAAGAAATACATATCCATAGGAAATGGAAATACGTATCCAAATGGAAATATGTATACCAAAATATTAACATTTTGGGAGTACATTACAGGTGATTTTTGGCTTTTTTTCCCCTACCTTCTGATTTCTCCCAAGGTGTTTTTTAGTTTAATAATAAGCATATATTGCTTTTCAACTGGGGAAATATGGTATTGGTGTGGGGGGGCAAAAAACACAGAAGACATAAAAAAATCCAGTTGTATTTTTTCAATCTTCTAATTTTTAAACTATGAAGAATCATGATACCTAAATCTATGTGTAGGGAGAAAATGTGTAGGGAGATCCTTTTTTTTCTAGTTATAAAAATATCAAATACAAAAGAGTAGAAAGTATTGCTTTACTTGAGAAACTTACTTCCAAATTACTTTCATGTGTTTTAAAAAGTCAAAAAGAGCATCCAAGAAAAAATCATATACATTTTCCTAGGAATAAGTACAAAAAAATTGGGTTCATGACTGCCCCAAATGATATTTCCTAAAGGAAAAAATGTAACATTTAACTTTGTTTTTTGAGGCAGGGTAAGTGAACTACACACGTCATAATAAAATTTTCTTACTTTACAAGGAGGAAGGACTGTGAGCCCGTTTTTGATGCATGTTAAATACAAAATCCACTGTTCTGATCAAGATGCTGCTGCTGCAGCAGCTAAGTCGCTTCAGTCATGTCTGACTCTGTGCAACCCCATAGACGGCAGCCCACCAGGCTCCCCAGTCCCTGGGATTCTCCAGGCAAGAACACTGGAGTGGACTGCCATTTCCTTCTCCAAAGCATGAAAGTGAAAAGTGAGAGTGAAGTCGCTCAGTTGTGTCTGACTCTTCGAGATCCCATGGACTGCAGCCTACCAGGCTCCTCTGTCCACGGTAGTTTCCAGGCAAGAGTATTGGAGTGGGTTGCCATTATTGCCTTCTCCGTCTGATCAAGATGAGGGGAAAAAAAAAATCATTCTTCAGCACTTCAGTTCTCATGCAATGAAATCCAAAGGTCTGTTGAATCCACCTTTTCAATTCATGTACTGCCTATACTTTCTCTTCTGCGACACATTTATGGAATAGGCATTTACAGAACCATTCACCTTTTTCCCTTTTGCGGAGTCAAAGGAGGCAAATCCCATTAACTTCATTTCTATTTCTTCCTCTGTGTTGCCCTCTAAGTCTTCTTCAGTTATCTGATGTTCTTTACTCTTTGTTTCTTTTCTTTCTTCTTCTCATTTCTTCTTTCTTTCACTTGAGAAGGGGCAGGAGATGTGGATCCATGTCTTCTTGGGGACCTGGACGGCCTTCTGTGCGGGGAACGAGAGCGGCTTCTTCTATCTCGCTCCGCAGACTGGGACCTTTCTAGGCGCCTGGCTTCTCTTTCTCAGATGTGGACCCGGACCGCCTCCGCTCCATCGGTGGGGAGCCGCTGCAGCTGCGACCCATTTGGAATCCTCCTCCAATACGAGTCCTCTTTGTAGTCTTCTTGCTGATAGTCACTCTGACTGAAGGGTGGTTATACCTCATGGTAGTTTTGATTTGCATTTCGTTAATAATAGTGATGTTGAGCATTTCTACATATGCTTGTAGGCCATCTGTATGTCTTCTTTGAAGAAAGGTCTATTTAGATCTCCTGCCCATTTCTGGATTGCATTGTTTTTTTAAATATTGACTTGTATAAGCTGTTTGTATATTTTGGAGATTGATCCCTTGTCGGTTGCATTATTTCTCCCTATTCTGTAGGTTGTCTTTTCATTTTGCTTATGGTTTCCTTTGCTGTGAACAAGCTTTTAAGTTTAATTAGGTCCCACTTGTTTTTGTTTTTATTTTCATTACTTTAGGAGGTAGATCCAAAAATATATTGCTGCGATTTATGTTAGTGTTCTTTCTGTTTTCCTCTAGTTTTACAGCATTCAGTCTTACATTTAGGTCCAAAATCCATTTTGAATTTATTTTTGTATATGGTGTTAAAGAATATTCTAATTTTATTCTTTTACATCTAGCTGTCCAGTTTTCCCAGCACCAGTTATTTGAGACTTTTTCCCATTGTATATTGCTGCCTCCTTTGTCATAGATTAGGTGACCATAGGTGCATGAGTTTATCTCTTGGCTTTCTATCCTGTTCCACTGATTTATATTTCTGTTTTTGTGCCAGTACCATTCTGTCTTAATTACTGTAATTTGTAGTATAGCCTGAAGTCAGAAAGCATGACTCCTCCAGCTCTGTTCTTTTTTCTTAAGATTATTTTGGCTATTTGGGGGCTTTTTGTGTTTCCAGAAAAATTTTAAAAATTATTTATTCTAGTTCTGTGAAAAATCCCACTGGTAATTTGATAGGGATTATATTGAATCTGTAGATCACCTTGGGTAGTATAGTCATTTTAGCAGTATTGGTTTTTCTAATCCAAGAACACAGTATAGCTTTCCACTTGTTTGCGTTGTCTTTAATTTCTTTCATCAGTCCTATGGTTTTTGAAGTACAAGTCTTTTGCCTCCTTAGGTAAGTTTCTTCAGATGTATTTTATTCTTTCTGATGTGATGGTAAGTGGGATTTACCATCTCCTTCATTTCTCTTTCTGATATTTTGTTGTTAGTGTATAGAAATGCTATAGATTTCAGTATACTAACTTTGTAGCCTGCAAACTTACCAATGAGCTCCGATAGTTTTCTGATAGTGCCTTTAGGATTTTCTATGTATAGCATCACGTCATCTGCTAATGGTGACAGTTTTGCTACTTTTCCAATTTTAATTCCTTTTATTTCTTTTTCTTATATGATTTCTGTGTCTAGGACTTCCAAAACTATGTTGAATAAAAGTAGTGAGAATGGGTATCCTTGTCTTGTTCCTGATCTTAGAGGAAATGCTTTCAGTTCTTTGCCTTTGAGTATGATGTTAGCTGTAGGTTTGTTATATATGGCCTTCATTACGCTGGGGTAGGTTTCCTTTATGCCTACTTTCTGAAACTTTTTTTTAAAATCATAAATTGTATTGAATTTTGTCAAAAGCTTTTTCTGCATCTATTGAGATGATCATATGGTTTTTATTCTTCAATTTGTTAATGTAGTATATCACATTGATTTTCAGATATTGAAAAATTTTTGCATCCCTAGGGTAAATTCCACTTGATCTTGGTATATGGTCCTTTTAACGTATTATTGTACTCAGTTTACTGTTATTTTTTGATAATTTTTGTATCTATATGTTCATTAGTGATATTGGCCTATAATTTTTTGTGTGGTATTTTTGTCTTACTTTTGGTAAGACAAAAATATATATTAAAATATATTTTTAAAAAAAAATATATATTATTCAATATAATCCCAATATAATCACCTTACTTTGGGTGATGGTGCCTCATAGAATGAGTTTGAAGGTATTCCTTTCTCTAAATTTTTTGGGAACAGTTTCAGAATAATAAGTATTAACTCTTCTCTAAATGTTTGGTAGAATTTGCCTGCGCAAAGCCATTTAGTCCTGAATGTTTGTTTATTGGGAGTTTTTAAGTTACTGATTCAATTTCAACACTGGTGATTGGTTTGCTCATAGTTTCTATTTCTTCTTGATTCAGTTTTGGGAGATTGTGCCTTTCTAAGAACGTATCCATTTCTTCTATAACACTCATTTTATTCGTGTATAGTTACTTGTGGTAGACTCTTATGATCCTTTGTATTCTGATTGTATTGATGTGAGCCCGCTCCTTTTTTAGCTTGATAAATCTGGCTAAGGGCTTATCAATTTTGTATATCTTTCCAAAGAACCAGTTTTTAGTTTTATTGTTTTTTTTTTCTGGTTTTTTTTTTTTGGCCTCTATTTTATTTAATTTTGCTCAGATCTTTATGATTTTTTTTTAACTTTGAGTTTTGTTTGTTCTTCTTTCTCTAGTTGCCTCAGTTGCAAGATTGGGTTTTTTTATTTGAGATTTTTCATGTTCCCTGAGGTAAGCTTTTATTGCTTTCAACTTCCCTCTTAGAACGACTTTTGGTGAATCCCATAAGTTTTGGATCGTCATGTTTTCATTTCCATATATGATGCAATGTTATTCAGGCCTAAGAAAGAAGGAAATCTTGTTACTTGTAAATGGACCTTGCAGATATTTTAATAAGTGTAATAGGTCAGACAGAGAAAGACAAATAGTGCATGGTATCCCTAATATGTGGAATTTAACCCCCAAAAAGTCAAAATTATAGAAATAGAGAGTAGAAAAGTAGGAACTGAGCACTGGAAATGGGGGAGATAGAGAGAGGTTAGTAAAAGCATGTAAACTTTCAGCTATAAAATGAATAATATCTAAGAATGTAATGTAAAAATAGTGACTATAGTTGATAGTGATAGGTGCTCAGTCATGCCTGACTCTTTGCAACTCCATGGACTGTAGCCTGTCAGGCTCCCCTGTCCATGGAATTTTTAAGGCAAGATTACTGGAGTGGGTTGCCATTTCCTTCTCCAATATTGATAACACTGTATTAAATAATTGAGATTTGCTAAGAATAAAATTTAAATATTCTCATCAAAAAAGAGATAAATATGTGAGGTGATGAATGTGTTAATTAACTAGATTAATTGATTATTAATTAAATAACTAGGTGGGAAGGAAATGAAAATGAAGACAGCAAAAATCCCATATATATATATGCACTGCCTTCAAATAGAGTCAAAGGAGATATTCTGTCCCTAAAGGATGGGATGCTGTGTTTTAAATTGCTATTAAGACAAGTTTATTCCCACTCCTCTGACTCCATAATATACCTTGGGAAACTATAGCTTAGTACCAGAGGAATTTTCTCACTTACCTCGCCTCTCATGATGTCCATTCTGTGCCAGGGAGATGGAATTGTTTAAAGGTATGCATCTATTACACTAAAAATAATGGGCAAACCCTGTAAACCAAACAATTTCTTGTTCTGGTATAATCTGCCTTAAAGAAATGCTCACAACACATACACAGGGCATTGCTTATAACAAGAGAGTTAAATTTAAAAATTTCGGGGTATATTTACAGCAGCACAGTAGTTACAAAACTGTAAAATTATTTCTCCCAACTGAGAGAACTGGGGTAAGAATTTGGGTTCATGATATAGGAAATGAAGGTTAAGGGCTTCTCTAGGCCTTGGGTTCTAATTTTATTTTACTGTATTGTGAAATCTTCTGCATCAAGGTCTAGAGTGCACTATTGAAATCTTGTAGCCCTATTCAGGCTTCAGTTGCATGTCATATATAGAATTCTTAAGGGTCTCATTAGTTGAAGATTTGGGGGAAATTTTTCAAAGTGACAATAAGTTTGGTGAGATACAATTACCAAAATATGATGGATTGTTCTTAGGCAAGAATTTAGGACAACAGAGAAAAGAATCCCTTTCTGTGAAACCTTGTCTAAGTTGTATTTAATTCTGGATACCACACTTGATCTGGGACACTGGCTCATTGGCGTGTATTTTCAAAACACCACGATGGTGAAGGAGTCTGAAACCACCTCAATAGAAGAGGAAGTGAAATGAAGTCGCTCAGTCGTGTCCGACTCTTTGCGACCCCGTGGGACTGACTGTAGCCTACCAGGCTCCTCTGTCCGTGAGATTCTCCAGGCAAGAATACTGGAGTGGGTTGCCATTTCCTTCTCCAGGGGATCTTCCTGACCCAGAGATCGAACCGGGGTCTCCTGCATTGGAGTCAGACGCTTTAACCGCTGGGCCACCAGGGAAGCTCACCTCAATAGAGGCAGGGAGTAAAAAAAGGCAGGGAGTATAAAAAATTCTGCCAGGGAATGAGGAAAACATCCCAGTATTGTACAAAATGGTATTAACTCAATAGCTGGTACCTCTTACAGCCCTGTCCTTCACCATTGTGTCCCTTGCTCTTAAGTCGACCACCGCGCACACAGTGGGTCCTCAGTCGATGTTTGTTGAATAGTTACGTTACCATGTAATCCATGTAATCTTGAGGGTATGATTGCCTGATCATAATTTAAATTAACTACTACATCTGAAGGAAACATCATTGCAGTTCTTGGGGGACGCAGTGGCTGAATCCTGGCTTCCGCAGTGGCGCATCTAGGGCATCTTCGGTCCCAGGAGGCCTTGCCAGGAATGACCTTTCTTTCTCTTGCCCTTTTCCTCCCTCCCATCTCCAGGCTGTAGATGATTCCGTGGTCACGAGGTCGCGACAGTCCGCGCCGTCGTGGAGACAGCAGGACGTGGAGAGAGAACTACATTTCCCAGCTGACTCTCGTGCGCGCGCCCCTGCTCCAGTGCAGGGGGCGATTGCAGCAGGCGCTCGCTCCCCGCCGAGCGCTCGTCGCCCGCCAGAGCCTCTGCCAGGGGATGAGGTGGGAGGCGCTAGAAACCACTTAGCTACAGCCAACCGCCCAATGCAGCACTCGCTCGCTCCCCCCACCAGCGGAAGCGCCCGCGGAGCACAATGCAGCACTGAGGCAGCGCCGCGGTGGAGGCTGCAGCGCCCGGGTCGCCACAGCTCGGGTCGGGGCTGGGAGCTGGTGGCCCAGGCTAGCCCCGGGCGCGGGGCGCGGGGCGCGGGATCCGGACGCGGCTGCCTGGGCATGAGGAGCTGAGCATCTCGGGCGAGGCAGGCGGACGGCAGCACCATGCAGGCGGCGGCAGCGACGGCTGTGTCCGTGCCCTTCTTGCTGCTCTGCACCCTGGGGACCTGTCCCCCGGCGCGCTGCGGCCGGGCAGGTAAGTTCGCCGCCCTCTGTGGCTCTGGGACGTACCATTTTCCGGGCATCTTTGCAGCCCTCAAGCGCATGATAAAGGGGCATCCCCATTTCCCGAGTTAGCGGGGAGATTTCTTCATTTAGAAGGGTGGTGAGAAGTGAAGCAAAAATATATTGTGGGGGCGCGCGGATGCGTTAGAAGCTTTAGGTCAAATGCTTGTTTTTCTTCGGAAGTAGAAGAGGAATGCGGAGGATGGGAGAGGGGGCTCTGCTTTTGGGCCCCGATCTTGGATGCTCTCAGATGAGCTGGTCCAAGGCTTTGCGTCTGGTATCTCTGCGTCCTTCCCAGATGGGGTCTGGGAGGGAGGGAAGGTAGGATCTTCTCTGGGGAATCATCGGACCGCAGGATGGACGAGTGTCCGTCAGGGTCATTATTTTCTCCTTTTCTCCCTAATTCTTCCTTCCCCTCTTTCCTGCCCGAAGGAGACGCCTCGTTGACGGAGCTGGAGAGGAGGAACGAAAACCGCTTCCTGGAGCGCCAGAGCATCGTGCCACTCCGGCTCATCTACAGCTCGGGTGGAGAAGACGAAACTGGGCACGACGCGCTGGACACGCGGGTGCGGGGCGACCCCAGCAGTGGGCAGGTGAGAGGCGCGGTCCAGAGGGGTGGTCCTACGCGCGGCCCGGCCCACTCCGACCCTGCGTTTGCTCTCGGTTGCCCTGGAGATGCAGTGTCTTGGGTGAAAGCAGCGCAATTCTCTTGCGAGTCATATATGGCGCTCCCTGTGCAAAAGAAAGAAGAGAAAGGCGGACAAAACCCCCAAAGAGTCACAGGCCAGGGGCTTTGCTCAAGAGGTGTTTGTGCGGGATGCCTCCATGTGTGTGGCACCCTGAGTGAAGGGGCGGAGACCCTCTCACCGCTGCCGAGCAAAAGCCGTGTGTAGACAAGAAGGGATATAATATTTGAGCAGGATTTACATCATTATTGTTGTTGTGGTTGTTGTTGTTTTAATTCTCAAAGAGAAGGCTTTGTGTGATTTAAGCCAAGATTGGTACTGTAGGAAAATTGGAAAAACAAGCGTAGACATCCCTATCTAAACTTAAACCTTAAAAGTAAGCTGAACTACAAGGTTCTCAACTCACTCAATTTGTGGACATCGGAGATGGACCCACTCACCTCTGCCTTACAAAGAAGACATACCCTTGTCCCTTTTCTTTATTGGTAGCAGTCCTCTTAGTGTAATTAGGGCAGTGTGGCTTTGGGGGCATTGATAAAGTATGTTTTAAAATAAAAATCTAACTACCGTTTAGCATATTTAGGTCAATATCACACATTCACAGATATGCTTGAAAATTCATTTTTGAACTTACTGTTTAATCTAAGTAAATATTTTGGGGCTCTGCAAGCATTTTTTTTTTATTTACATGTATCAACCTGGCAACCAGTTCATCCACCTGTAAGTACATATTAAGATACAACATGTTCATGTAGTTGAAAATTTTGCACACTTCACTAAAGTAGGCTGAATATTTTTACATGTCTAAATATATTCTTAATATTTTAAGATGTGTCTTGATGTGATAATCATAGTAATTTACTATAAGTGTAAAATATGTAAAAATAAAAAAATGTTCCTTATTTGTAGCCAAGTCCTTAATTGTGTTAAAATCTTAACATGATAGAAATTAAAGTGCTATAGTAATATCCATCAACTAGATTATTATAATAGCAAATTTAATATGTCAAGTTTTAGTGAAGGATCCCATCATTTGAATTAATGTTTGGTAAATACCTTTCCATTATGATTTGTTTCCATAGTAAAGCTGAAGAAGCATCAAAAACTGTTAGAATTACTTCTGTAGAGGAATATTCTCACACTCATTTGTAACTTTTATTACAAAAAATTTCAAACACACACACACAAAAGTAGACAGACTATTATAATGAACTCTGAGCTTCAGCAATTTGCAACTCATAGCCAATCTTATTTTATGTACATCCTATTTTCTTTTCCTTTCTGTATTATTTTGAAACATTTCATAAAAGAATTTAACTATGCACCTCTAAAAGACAAGGATTTTTTAGAAAATGTAATCATGATATTATAGCTAATATATATTAAATATGTCAATATATTATATATAAAAATATAAAATAGACATATAAATATTATATATGTTTGTTTGAACCAGGATCCAGATAATGTTTATAAACTGCAATTAGTTTTGTTAAAGCCTCTTTAATGCATGGTTTCCCTCATCCTTTTTCTTCCTTTTTTCCATACAATTTATTCATTGAAGATATGGGGTCTCTCATCCAGTAGAGTCTTCCACAAGCCAAATTTTTGCTGATATAGACATTGCTTTAAAACAAATCACAGTGCTTTAAAACAAATCAGAGAGGAAGAAAGTAGAGATGGAGAAAAAGAAAACTGCAGGATTGAACCCAGAGACTCCTGGAGCCTCTGCCTCATGCTGGTGATGTCTTTAGGTACCCTCTGCCCTTCTCTGTGTCGGTGAAAGACTGCTATTCTTGGACAACAGGCCAGTCCTCCTTTTTCTCCCCATTTCTGGAATACCACTTTTGTGGGTGTTTTATTGGTTCATAGATCTCTCCACTTGGGGCAGAAGGTACTTGGGGCCTGTGCAGCTTCTACGTCCTACAAGGATAAACCTCGCATTTGAGAAGAATGACCATGACCACCAAATGCCCTCACTTGTGGAGGAGAGGTGTGAATGAAGTGGTAGGATTTAGCTTAAAGAACTGGAGAAGGCAATGGCACCCCACTCCAGTACTCTTGCCTGGAAGATCCCATGGACGGAGGAGCCTGGTAGGCTGCAGTCCATGGGGTCTCGAAGAGTCGGACATGACTGAGCCACTTCACTTTCACTTTTCACTTTCATGCATTGGAGAAGGAAGTGGCAACCCACTCCAGTGTTCTTGCCTGGAGAATCCCAGGAATGGCGGAGCCTCGTGGGCTGCCATCTATCGGGTCGCACAGAATTGGACACAATTGAAGCGACTTAGCAGCAGCAGCAGCAGCTTAAACAACAGCATGAGTAGTTTATTCATTCAAGTCAGAAATGAGAGTGAAGATACTGTCTTGTTATCCAAGTAATTATGACAAGCAGTTATCTCCATTCTGGCACCTGGTGAGGTACAAATCGTGCATTTGGTTGCGTGCTGGGTCATCTAGGTAGCTACAGCAGTTTATTATGTTCCTCAGCTACACTTAGTGATCACTGACTAGTAGGGCTGAATCTGGCAGAGTTGTGAAGACTTAGTTGCCGTATGCCAACATTTCCGCCAGTTAGGAAACTGAGGAGTGGTCCTGCAATGTGTCATTTCTTATTTCATTGAGAACTGTTCATTGAATCTAAAAACATAAGTTAATTATATATGGACCTTGTTATTTTTTTGGTGATTAAATGGATGTAATTTATACTCATAAATATGTTTAACAACTTCCTTTCTAATAATAAAATTAGGATGCTTTCTATCAGCTCACAAAGGTATATACTGATTTGTTTATTTGAAAGACATTTATATACTTGAGTTCATGCTGTATACCATTTTTTTTTTTTTTGGTAAGACCTTGGGGATTTAGAGGTAAAAGACTCAGTTCTAGCCTTTAAGGAGTTTACAGACAAGTAGGAAGATAAATGAAAAGATAGGTAGTTACACTGTGTCCTTGTGTGTGATTTTCTGGAGGTGATCACAGAGAGATGTGGAAGCAGAGAAGAGTCAGGGTGGGTTCTCAAGGGGAGGCACTATCTGAACTGTGTTTTGAGGGTTGGTAAGAACTGACCACATTATAGGGAAGGGGTGGTCATATCAAATGAAGGGTCAGCAGATACATGGACATGTGAAATCAGACGCATTTTTGACTGCAAATAGTTACGATTTAAGGGACAGAAGAAACAAACCAGAAAATAGATGCTGCAGCACTTTCATGACTTGCTGAGGAATTTGGGCTTCTCCTGAAGGCAGTTCAAGGATTTCAGTAAGTAGAGTTACCGGCCTACGTATAGGTAACCTACTAGACTTACCTATACCATCATGTTGTTATGGTATAACCCTAATTATTAGAAATGAATAATGTTAATTTCAAAGGCTGAGTGAATGTGGTTGTTCACTTTAATTCATTGTTCAATGCCAATTCACATACTCATTAAGCTTCATAAGAACTTAGCTACTAAACATACTTAGCTGCTTCGTATAAATGAGTTAATATTTATGTAGCACTTAGAACAGTTCTGCATGTTCTACAAGCACTATATGAGTTTTGTTAAATAGCATTAACTCCCTTAGGCTGGTTGAGTACTATTTAGAAATTTTATGACATCACTTTAATGCAAAATGGTGCCCTAATTACCAGAATTTAACATTTTCCCAGAAGTAAGTTACAAATTACTCAAGTTTACATAACTAAATGGAATCTTAATGATTATAAAGATGAAAGAAATCTTATAGGTCATCTAACCTAACTGAAGAATCGTTTCTTACCTGGTAAGATAGAGTCATTGATCTAGAGTAAGGAAACCAGCAATGTTTTACTTAATGTTTGAGAACGCTCACAAGAACTATGATGGTATAAAACACCTTAATTTTACTTTTACTGTGTCCTTACTTCAGTTTTCATCCCAAAATGGAACTGCACATTTTATGTTTTTGGAAAATTTATTTTAGTTCTGTGGAAATACTGGCAATTTGATAGGTGTGAAATAATTAATTCTGTTGGTATAAGTCCATATTTGTATGACCAGTTACTTGAATGTATACTTTTATTTTCATCCTGAATCAGATGACTGACTCATACTGAAAGCTTATTGTGCCATGAAGTTCTAGAAATGGTAGTCAGAGGAATTGTATTTGATCGTGGGTAACCTTGCTCTCCTCAAGATTGTCTTCCTGATCTGAAGTAATTTCAGTTCTGTAAACGAGCATGCAGAACTGGAATATTCAAAGTATGCAGTCTTCCTTTCATCTGACTCGAAATTACTTATGCTGAAAAAATTGTATGTTGCAGATAATAGGATAAAACATATTTTAATAGAACACCCATATAAGCAAGGTATCACTTACAGAGTTCTGCTATTGGTTTGAAACCAATGGTCACGTAATTGCTATTATAAAGAGCAAGCACCTTCCTGGTTACTCTTTTTTTTTTTTTTGCAAGCCAAGCATGATAGATTTAGCGCAGCATCAAAGATAGGTTATTTGCTGTGTGGTAGATAGGCTTGTTTTGCTGTGTGGTCACCCCATACATTTTCAAGTAATTTGTTTGGCAGCCAGTAACTGGTTTTGCTACAAGTAGCAGAATTTCTTTTTATCAGAAGTCTTTGTCAGTGAATAGACAGGCTACTTGTTTTCTATCTCATTCCCTGGAAAGCATTTGTAAGCCTCTCAAGTAGTCAAGTGTCAAGAACATAGACCTACCATTTATTATAGTTTTGATAATCAGTAATGAATGGGGAAATGCAAGATGGGCGCAGGATGGCAAGAGATAGCTGTGCACTGTTTTTATGAACATAATTATCTATATGCCTCAGCATGCATGAGCTGCACCAAAAATTGGGTTGTTTCACTTGGGAACACTGCTTCAGCGTGACTGTCCATTGTCCGTAGTACTGCTTTCCTGGAGAAAAAGGGCTCCTAGAAATTAGAAATATTTTGTGAGTATAGGACATACATCTTTTTTTCCCTTAATGTGCATTTGTTAAACCTAAATAGCTCAATATTGATAAAACTGTGCAACCAGTAAAAAATTTGTTCCACTGTAATAAACAGGAAAGGGACATTCCCTAGCACATTTTTATTTTCCTACCAACCTTCTCTTACAATTACATAATTAAAAGAAAATAAAATTTAAAATTGTAGTATTCTTACATCTTGTTTTCAGTCTATGAGATCCCAATTTGTATTTATTTCTTTGGGGAATCTTTGAAATTCTGCCCAATTGTTTTACTGTGCACAAAGAATGTCTTTCATCACTTCTTTACAGCTACACATGGAAAACTGTGACCAACTCTAAGAGCTTATGGGATGATAAAAATTGTCCTTAAGTTTTATTTGCTTTCTCTTATTTTAATGAATGCCAAGTGTTCTGTCATTTTTAATGATGAAAGCCTCTTCTAAAAGTACATGGAGGAAGGCCTGCTTTCTTGTCATATAGGGTTAGTAGTACTCTTTAACTCCAGTGGGGTCCAGATATTGCCACATCCACCATTAAGGATTATGGATAAACCCCAAAAGGAAAAAGGATATTATTAAAGAGTTGGGGAGGATGCAAGATAAGGAAAACACCTTGAGATGAATGGCGAGAAGGAGAAAGGCAAGAGAAATCAGAAGAGAGAAATACTTATACGGTATTGTCATGTTACAGAATACACTAAAATATTTAATAATATTTAATAAATGGTAACATATGTGGCTACTTTTTATGTGCCAAACAGTTTTCTGAGTACTTGTGACCTATACCACTCATTGCATCCTCACAAGAATCATGTGACAGTAATATTTAACTGCAAAATTACAAAGCTGGTAGAGAGCTGAGAGGGTTTTTGAACGCAATCTTTTCAGTTCCACTGCACTGCCTGTGTGCTGAAGCACTATGCTAAACTGGCCTTTGTGCAGGAAGTCATCAACATTTCCTTGGATATCATTCAGTGGTGCTGGGGTCAATGATTTCTTACATCTGTTCCCCTGGAGCTATATATTTCTTGCAGCACTTGAAAATATCTTTAAAAAGTTGTACAGTAGTGAAGAAACTTTTCTACTACCTTGAGAATGAGAATGGAATATATAAAGATATTTAACATTTAAAAGGTGAACAACACCTCTCAAAGGATGTGTGTTTTGTTTTCAAACTGGATGTGCACATTGATCTAATCTTCTTTGTAAATCAAAGATTTCAGTATCCAATTGTCAATACTAAAATTATATATGCTTTTTTGTGGTCCAAGCTTTATAAAGCAGAAACATGAGATGCTCAATAGAAATCCATATTTGTGTATACTTTTTCAAATGAAAAGATATAAAATATCTTTCATGTCTTCCCAGAACAAATAGCTCCAGAGTCCCAAATGTCAAAGCATTCAGGTCAAAGAGATACATAATCAATAATAACCAAAATGATAGCTTCTGTGGACGTCTAGCTGGATATGTTCACTTAGGTAATAAAAGCATTAGAAAGAGTTGAAAAATAAGAATTAATATTTACTATTTATGTCAGGCACTGTGCTGAGTGATTTACATGTGTTATCTCTCATTATGAGGTAGGCATGATTATACCCATTTTATAGATGAGGAAACTGAGGCTTAAGGAAGCTGATTAATCAGCCCAAGGTTATACAACTGATAAGTAATAGAACTGGGTTAAGAATTCTCAAAGAAAATGTTAGAGATTAACATAAAATGACCCTTTTGTAATCTTTGCTTCTTATTTATCTATGAGTTGGAACAAATGTAACATTTCTTGAAAACTCTTGACCTGATCTCCCATCTAACTGATCTCCTACCTGATTTCCTATGCTACCCTGATCTCCTCCCTTGCTAACTTCATTTAGGGGTGACTTGATGTCATGTTTAGGACTTGTTATAGGTTTTCATTTCTAGAAATGGCTACGATTTCTACTTCTATCTCAGATTTTTTTTTAAACATTTAAAACATTTATTTATTTTGACCATGTTGTGAGGCACAGGATCCTAGTTCCCCAACCAGAGATTGAATTCATTCCCCTTGCAGTGGAAGCCTAGAGTCCTAGCCACTGGACCACCAGGGAAACCATACCTCAGATATTCTTTTAACCACAAGGAAATATCTGCATGTGCATCTGAATAGCAGCAGAGACTATCTGCACTCTGAGTACCTGGAGTTTTATCTATCAGAAATTCATGTAACAGAAGCTATTTATGGAGAATTATCATCTGTTCCTTTGTAGGGCACTGGCCTCACCTCCAGAGATTCTAGGGTAGGAGTTTGGTTTTTCTTTTGAAGTCTTCAGGGGATTCCAGTTTGCACCCAGGGCCGAGGAGCTCTTTGTATTCTCAAGATTTAAGTTATTTTTTCATAAATCTCTTTGGATTTCAGTTAGTCACAAGGGAACTTGGTATTTGAATTGGTATCAACAGGAGATCTGAGTTCGATCCCTGCGTTGGGAAGATCCCCTGGAGAAGGGAATGACAATCTACTCCACTGTTCTTGCCTGCAGAATTCCATGGACAGAGGAGCCTGGTGAGCTACGGTCCATGGGTTGCAAAGAGTTGGACATGACTGAACAGCTAACACTTTCTCAGTCACTCCCCTGACCACTTCAATCACTTTCCCGGCTTTTTCTAAAGGATAATTTGAAGGAATCTTGTAAGAAATATTCCTGCAAAACCAGTTACATTGAAGTCGTGGAGAACATTAAGCATGATTTCTCATCAGGACCAAGAGGAGAGATTTGTCTTATACTTTTGTTCCCTTCCTTAATGTGGATGCCAAAAGTTTCCAGGAGAGTTGTGCTCTCTTCCAGAGGAGAAGTCTTAGCATGAGTTTTCATAGTAGCTTCATTCCTAGATCATTGTCCTGTTCCTGCTCATCATCCCCATTTCAATACAAAAGTCATCTGAAATCCTCTTGATTTGTGCTAACTTATCAACCTGGGAATTCGTATCTGTGCACATTTTCAAGTGCGTGTTAGATTTAAATTGAAGTAAATATTAGGCTTTAAAAATGTGATCTCAAGAGGTTTCATTTGTTCACTTTTTAAAAGTAGTCCTATTCCATTCCCCTTCTTGTCACCAGTACTCTTTTTTCCTTCCTAGCACTTGACATTCCTTTAACAATTGACTTGTTTATTGTCTTTCTTTCACTATGCCATCATCGAACTGTAAAATACACAAGAATAGTGATCTTGTCTGTTTGGTCACCACACATCTTCACTGCCTAGAGCAGTGACTGGCACAGAGTTGATGCTTAATAAATATTTATTGAATTAATGAGTTTTCTTTCTCCCCTGGTTTTCTTATCCACTTGAAAATTTTTTCTTGTAATTATCCACATAAAACAAGCTGAACTCTCTTTTGGAATGCTGTTGTGTTCCAAATGAATAAATTAATGAATACTTTTTTGTGTTTTCAAATATTGAATGTACAGCACCTTTGATAATTACAACTATTTGACACAGAAATGGAGTTTAAAATGCTG
Organism: Ovis canadensis; assembly: GCF_042477335.2. NCBI lineage: Eukaryota > Metazoa > Chordata > Mammalia > Artiodactyla > Bovidae > Ovis > Ovis canadensis. Next base: position 86,986,875 of record NC_091248.1, read on the forward strand.
TATTTCAAAAAATATGAAGACATCATATAGAAGAACTGATTTTAAAGTTCTAAGTGTCCTTCTTCATTTTACCTTTTGAGTTGCTTTTAAGACAGAAATCTGTTTTCCCCAGAGCAGACTATTATATATAAATTTATTTTGAAAATGAAATTTAAAATGTAGTACTATGATCCAGAAATATCAGCAGTTCTAAAGCTGGACAGAGAAGGAAAAAGTTTAATCCCTCTTTCCCTCTGCCCCACCCTGTCTCACCATCTATTTGTTGTTTGTATTGAAGGGATGTTTCAGAATTATATTCATCTGTAAGGGTCTGTGCTTAGTCACTCAGTCATGTCCAAATAGTCCAACTATTTGGAACACTATGGACTGTAGCCCACCAGGCTCCTCTGCCCATGGGATTTTTCAGGCAAGAATACTGGAGTGGATTGCCATTTCCTTCAACATTTTTCTTCTCCTTTTTAAAAATTAATTTTGTATCAGGAGATTTTAGCACTTAGCAATAGTTGCACCTTTGCTGCATTTTTTCTTTTGTCCCAAGTAAAAGAACATTAGATGACTCTTTGAAGATGGGAAATCAATGATACTTTCCTGAAACTCAGCCTCAAGAGCTCACATTTTATAAGTCATTTTAAAATTTTCTAAGTAAGGCAGTAGAATGGGTGGACAGTTCTTTTCAACCACTTATTATGATTGACATGGACTTATGCCTCTAGCTTTCCCCTCTGGTTAGTCAATTTCTATTCTTATATACTTTTTTTTTTCCAGTTTGCTTTTTAAGCAGGCTTGTTTGCAAGAAATTGAGGTCAGGATGTTAGTAGCAGGCTGGTACACACCAATTGCTATACCTGGTCAGAGCTTAGGCTCTGGGATCAATGGTTTCTCTTTCTTTGGGTTAGATTAGCAAGATGCTGCAGAGGAAAATGCCACGTCACAGACCTGATGTACGTGAATTCTCTCATGGGTTTTTAGTGCCTTTGCAATATCCTGTCCAGAGTATGGCCTAGAACCTAGCTATGCATCCATAGCAGTCAAGGTTATGCAGGGCAGTGTCGATCTAGGAGAGGCTAGAATAGGAGGAGTTGGCAGAAGAGTGATCTTGAGACATCAGAACGTGGACAGGAGCAAACTGTGGGTATAAGGGTGGTGGAAGGTGAGATTCAGGAAAATTAAAAATATCAGATCTAGAGAGAAGATACTGGGTCCACTGTGCCAGCTCAGTCCAGTATCCTCCTGGCTCCACTAGAGAAAGAGACCTGAAAGAGTCTGAGGCACTCTCTGAGGTTTTAATCTTAGCCCACGAGGTTTCAGTGGTTGGCTCCACTCTTACGTTTTAAAAGAGAACCTTGTGTTTTTTGGTCAGACTGGCTCTGATGACCCCTGAGATTGTTTCCATGCCCCCATGAGCATGTTTGGTTCAGGGGGAAGAGCTACTTTCTCCTCCTCCTTCTTCCCCCTTCACTCCTCTCCCAACTCTCTCCTCTTCTCTTCCCCATTAATGTAATTCAGACTGCAGACTGTGCCTCTCCTGGGTCAGAGATGATACTTACATAAAGATTGATTTCCTAACTCATGTAGGAATTGATGCTCTGAAAAATCACATTTAGTTTGTACAAAAGGAGCAATGGGCTAATTTTACATGCACTTGGTATGTGTTCAAAAAGTGTGTTAGCAATAGAAGAATCTTGTTAGTTGGAGTTTGGAAAATTTGTTCCTATTGAGATAGATAATTTTGATGTCAGTCTTCATTTTTTGTAAATACTGGGTCATTTTCACGATTAGTTTGGTATCACCTGCAGTTTAGCAATAGTTTAGGAATACTTTGATGTGCTTTTGAAGAAAACTTTAGGAAAGTATTTAATAAGAAGAATGGAAAGTTTTTGTTTTTGTTTTTACAGATGCATTTACAAATTTACCATTTGCTAAATAATCAAGCCATTTCTTAAGAAGAGTTTTATTGACTATGATAGAAACTTAAACATCATTGATTCAGGATCACAAAACTGTTCTTACATTTTAGGGTCTTATACAGCTTGGTTAGCTATAAATAGTACATTGCTATTTTTCGAACTGATTTCCTCATAAAAGTACCTGAACGCTTATCCAGATATTGATTGATAAGAAGGTGGGCAAAATTCAAGTTGTATTCATTGCTGTCACCAAAGTTGAAGCCATTTCTGACTGGATGAGTGACTAGACATGAGGGTATTTCAAACCATGGTGTATAATAACTTTTGCTGGTTCTCAGTGTCCTCCAGGGTGAAAAAAAAGGGAGAAAAATATTGTTGCTGCAATACTGTGATTTTTCGTTTTGTTTAGTTTCTGAGGTAAGTTTAGTGTGATGGCCTTAGGGTTCTTAATGATCTCGCATGGACAGTATTCTCTCATAATTAATGAAGGCAGAGTATTAGTCATTCAAACTTAACCAACTTAATATGAAATCTATTTGAGGTCATTGATTAATGTGTTGTCTGGGATGTTATTTTAAGTGTTCTGCTTATGAAATCATGAAGTTTGCAGTTGTCCTCGGGTGATGGAATAAGAATTATTTCAATTTAATTGTAGGAAAAACATGGTGTTAAGGCATGCACCCTTATCTGCATTTTTATTTCTTCCCAGTGTTGAGCTCAGAGGCTTGTAGGTAGCAAGTGCTCAACAGGCAAATGAGAACTGGATTTGATGCCACGAGGTAGAGAGTCTATTCCTTTCTTATGCCTCCAGACCCTTGTTGTTATAGTAGGTTTTCCCTGGTCAATTCTTTCTTTCCTTTCCTCTCATTTTTTTCTTTTCTCAGCTCTCGCTACAGGCTCCATCACATTCCCATTGCCTCTTTCCATTTGTCATTTTTGTGAACATAGTCTTGCTCTGTTCACTTTCCCTGTGACCCTTGGTTTATTTTGTGTTTCCCCCCCGCTACTTTCTTTCTGTCAAGTGCCTCGTTTTCTCTTAGCAACTGAAGTAAAAACAAGCCTCTGAAAGGTTATTTATATTCAGTGTCGGGAACCATCCCTGTCGCTTGTTGCTGGACTGACTTATTTTGGGATTTGCAAAATGTGTTATAGTTCAACAAGCTTCCCACTCTACTACTTACCTTTAAGTTTGTTTTTTTATCTGGTTTTTCCTTTTGTTTCGTTTGTTTCCCTTAAGCTGTCCCTCATTCATTTTCCTCTTTGGGTGTGGATTGCATGGAGTATCACTTGGGCTCTTTGCTGTTGGAATAGTCACTTTCCAAAAATCGTTCTCCTTGTTCTCACTGCTCATAATCCCGTGACCTTAAACTCTGAGTTATGTGCCTGGTCCACCCTCCATGCTTGCTGAACGGTTATTTCTTGAAGTCTTCCAGAGAGGTTGCCTGCTCCATTGCTGCAGGATTATGATGCAGAATTGTGCAATGATGATGGAGAAGGCAATGGCAACCCATTCCAGTACTCTTGCCTGGAAAATCCCATGGATGGAGGAGCCTGGAAGGCTGCAGTCCATGGGGTCGCTGAGTTGGGCACGATTGAGTGACTTCACTTTCACTTTTCACTTTCCTGCATTGGAGAAGGAAATGGCAACCCACTCCAGTATTCTTGCCTGGAGAATCTCAGGGACAGAGGAGCCTGGTGGGCTGCCATCTATGGGTCGCACAGAGTCGAACAAGACTGAAGCGACTTAGCAGCAGCAATGATGAAGCACTTTAACAGGTATCCTGAAAGCTCAGCTTGCCTCACAGGCTTGGCGTGAAATTACAGGAATTTTGTGTGTGTTGATGCAGTGGTGTTGGAGTACTGGCCATTTGGATGTGTTAATGTGCATGCGTGCTTAGTCTCTTCAGTCATGTCTGACTCTTTGCACCCATGCACTGTAGCCTGCCAGGCCTCTCTGTCCATGGGATTCTTCAGGCAGGAATACTGGAGTAGGTTGCCAGGCCTTCTTCCAGTGAATCTTCTCAAGCCAGGGACAGAACCCATGTCTCCCATATCTTCTGCATTGGCAGGTGGAGTCTTTACTACTAGTGCCACCTAGGAAGACTCGTCCTCGTGAGATGGACCTAATGTTGGGCTGGAACTTTGTCATTTGTGCTCACTGTTATTTGTTCACTGCTTAACACTCTGGTTGATGGATAGTTGGTGCTCAGCAAATATTTATGATCTGCCTTTGTTTCAGTTTCAGAGATGCAGAAAAAGAGTTCTGGTGTGACCGTTTATGTGACTGATTTTATGTACTTCTGATGTATTTCCAACCATCACAGTATTTTCTTTATTTTGGATTGTTAAAATCTTTTGTTGGGAGGGGTTTGAGAGGAGTACGGGCCTCCTTCCACGTTTATACCTTTATCTCTGACCTCTTTCTTCCTCTTCCCTCGACGGACTTTTTCCTTCCTCCATTTATTTGGCCACACTAGGCCTTAATTGTGGCATGAAGGATCTTTTGTTGTGGCATGTGGGATCTAGTTCCCTGCCCAGGGATCAAGCCTGGGCCACCGCCTTAGGAGCGCAGTTTTAACCATTGGACCATCAGGGAAGTCCGCCAGTACATTCTTGCCTGCCTGGCCTAACAGAGTTCCACTGTATACGTAGAACACCCAGGTTCTGGGAGGATCCCATCACTGTGAGAGTCTGAGCTGCACTAGCTGTCCCTCCTGTTTCACAAGTGAGGTCAGGTTTATTAGGAAAGGCAGGGCCATGAGGATAAGCCGAAAGAAGGCTAGAGAAAGTGGCAGGAACTCGGACAGTAATGGGCAGGCTGATATTCTGCCATATAAAGCAGCCTTGTTGTCAGCTGCTTTAATCACTGTGACAAACTCATTCATGTCATTTTCTAAGCCCTGTCTCTCCCAACACAAATAAATCCAAGCTATTTAACTTTTGTGTGTGACTTTGTTCATCAGATTGCCATTTGCTGCCTGGAGCTGCATTTTCTTCAAGACAGTGATGTCTGTCTTCAGGGAAAGTGACATATAGTATTTTTGATAGTTTTAAACTCATATGACATATTTAGCTAAGAAGTTTTCATGATATTTGTTCATTAAGTATTGAATTTTTTTTTCTTTGAACCCAGACAACATCCTCTTTTTTTTCTCCCTATAGCTAAGCCTCTAATAATTTCTTATCTAATATTTTGTTTTATTTTTAGCAAATCTTTATCTCCTTATTGTGGACTAACAAGTTAACAAAAAATATTTACTTTGTCTTTTAGACAGTAGATACTACTCTTACTACTGTTACTCCATGAAATCTACATGCTCTAAAAGGTCTGCACATTTGATTTAAATCAGAAAAAACCCTACTGAAGAATAGCCACTTTGGAATAAGTAGAGACCTAGGGAGGGATGGCACTCTGAGATGCTTTCAAGCATTAATATCTTGGTGTGAATGAAAGATTGATCTGAAAGTAAATTTATGATCAGAAGAGAAAGTAAGGGCTTGTGTTGGTGAGGGGTCCCAGATTAAAATCTTAAGATTGAGAAGTGCTAGTCACTCAGTTGTGTCCAGCTTCTTGTAACCCCTGGACTGTAGCCAGACTCCTCTGTCCATGGGATTCTCCAGGCAAGAATACTGGAGTGGGTTGTCATTTCCTCCTCCAGGGGATCTGCCTGACCCAGGGATTGAACCCTGGTCTCCTGCACTGCAGGCAGATTCTTTACCGTCTGAATCACCAGAGAAGCCCAAGATCAAGAACCTAGCCCACAAAATAAACTCTTAAACAGTTTTCATGACTTCAGCTGATGTAGTATAATCTCAGGAACAAAATGACTCATATTTGAATTATATATTTATAAGATCATTAGTCAAACATAATTTGCATACCATAGAATTCACCCATTTAACAACAGTATACAATTCAGAGTTTCTTAGTATACTCAAACAAGTATGCAGGCATCACCATAATCAGTCTTAAACATCACCTCAGAATGAAAGTTTCACCACCTCATACACATTTGCCAGACTCCCACCCTGCCTGTCTCCACCCCAAGCCCTAGGCAAGCACTAGTCTACTTTCTGTCTTTATAGCTTTGCCTGTTCTATGCATTTCAAATAAATGGAGTCATACACTATCTGGTCTTTTGTGACTCGCTTCTTTTACTGAGCATAATGATTTCATGGGGTCGCAAAGAGTCGGACACACTGAGTGACTGAACTGAACTGAACTGAATGATTTCAAGGTTTATCCATGTTGTAGCATGTGTTTTTACCTCATTTTTTATTGATGAATAACATTCCATTATTTATCCATTCATTTTGAGGGAGATTTGGCTTGTTTCCACTTTGGGGAAATTATGCGTAATACTGCTGTGAACATTTGTGTTGATGTTTTTGTATCAATATGTGAAAACACGACATGCACCAAAGATCAATACAAGTGTGTTGTGACACATGCAGTGCATGCTTTTCATTCTACTCTGTTCTTTGTCATTTTCTAAAAAATCCTGGCTGTGGTGCACTAGAGTGATTAATCCTCTAATGGGTCAGATCTGACCCACAGTTTAAAACACTGTCCTGCAGAGCCCTGACAGTGGAGCCCAGTGGTACCTGTGAGGCAGCTCTGGTTAAGGCTTTACAGATGGAGTCCTGTGCCTCCTGGCAGCTTCCAGCTGCTAATTTTTGCTTCTTGTAGTTTTCCTGGCAACAGTAGTAAAGACATATCTATGGTTTTGTTACTCACCCCTGAGCTGTTATGTGTGGCACCAATGAAAACTGATGAATATAAAATATGGCATATGAAAATTTCTTCAAGACAATTTTTGTTACTTTTTTAAAAATTTGAAAATCTTACGTCTTATAATAGTTTAAACATATTTTAAAAAGTAGATAGAATAATGTGACAAACACTCTTGTACTCACCACCCAGGGTCAACAACATTTAGTAGTGTTTTTTTTTTTTTGAGAGATAAACATTATTGAGGCAGGTGATACCTTTCCTTCCCAGAGGAATTATCTTGCAGTTAGTGGGCATCTTTTCTGGCTTTGTTTTCATACTATATAAACATTTAATCATAAACAGTGTATGTATATTACTATTTTATATTTTTTAAATGTATATATTTGGTATCATACATATCCTTTTGCCATTTCTCAACTTTTATTTTTAATCTCTTATCTTGACACAGGTAAAATAATTCACTTCTTTTTATTGCTATCTTTCTTTCCATTTTTTTAAGCCTACCCTAATTTATGTATTCATTGACCTATTAATGGCATTTATAGATTGACCTGGATTTGTTGATGGTATAAGTAGTGTCTGCCATTGAAACATATATGTGTGTGTGTTTCTGCAGGGCATACATTTAAAAGTGAAATTATTGGTTCTTAGGGTTTGTCATTCTTGACGTCTGCACATATAGACAAATCTCACAATCATATACCAATTTATACTCTATCTGCCATGCATGAGAATTTCTGTGTATCCCCATCTTTATCATTTGAAATCAGAAGACTTTAAAATTTCTAACAGTATTATGGGTGTTAAGTAGTATCTAATTACTTTGCTTTCCATTTCCCTGATGATTCATGAGGTAAAGCCTTTGGTAATCTGTATTTCTTCCTTTGAATGGCCTAATCATATGCTTTCCCCATTTTTCAAGTGTCTTTCCTATTGATTTATAGGCATTTTAAGTATGTTATGGATTTTTTCCTATTGTTGGTTATCTCTGTTGCAGACATTTTAAATATTGGGTCTTATCTATTCATTCTCATGGTATCTTTTGTTGTAATAGATTAAAAGATTTTTCTTGATGTTATCCATGTCAATTATTTTTTCATGATTGTGTTGTGTAATCCTATACTACTGCAGAATCTACTAGAGTTTCAGAATAAATCTTCATTTTTAGTAAGATAACTCCCTGATAAACCATTTTCTTCTAAGAAAGTATTATAGGATAGAGATTGAGTTAGAGAACCTGGAATTAAGTACATGGATTCAAAGCCCACCTTTGCCACTCACTGGCTGCACTTAACTTCTCTAATACTGAGTTTTTACATCAATAAAATAAGGATAAGAATAGCACCCATATCATAGGTTTAAGGAGGTAATATGCATAACGCTTGTAGCTAAGCATTTGGCATATAGTAAGAGCTGGTAGCTCAGCAGGTGAAGAATCCGCCTGCAACGCAGGAGACCCCAGTTGGATTCCTGGGTCACCGGAAGGTCCGCTGGAGGAGGGATAGGCTACCCACCTCAGTATTTTTGGGCTTCCCTGGTGGCTGAGTCAGTAAATAATCAGCCCAAATTGCAGGAGACCTGGGTTCAATCCCTGGGTTGGGAAGGTCCCCTGGAGGAGGGCATGGAAACCCACTCCAGGATTCTTGCCTGGAGAATCACCATGGACAGAGGAGCCTGGTGGGCTGTAGTCCATGGGTTCACAAAGAGTCAGAAGTGACTAAACACAGCACAGCAAAACACAAGAACTGTATACATAGCTTTGCTGGTAGCTCAGCAGTGAAAAATCTGCCCTCGGGAGATGCAGGTTCAATCCCTGGGTCAGAAAGATCCCCTGGAGGAGAAAATGGTAACCTACTCCAGTATTCTTGCCTGGAGAATCCCATGGACAGAGGAGCCTGGCAGGCTACAGTCCATAGGGTTGCAAAAGAGTCATACACGACTGAATGACTGAACACAACACAACAACAAGGACTCTATACATGTTAGCTATCTCTCTCTCTTTTTTTAGCTCCCATAATGATCATTTCTTGGTATAAATAACTGCCCAGTTTCTTGGGAACACAAATCACTGGATTTCTTAGATTGTTTTCACAAGAGCTATGATTTGCATCAGACCTTCCAGGAGGTGGAACAGTTTGGACCCTCATGCTAATTCTGGGTACCAACTCTGATCTCACTGCACTGTTTTTGTTTTTTTTTTTCAGGAGTTTAACAAACCAAGTTAACATTGCCTTCTTTCTCCTCCCACCTAATAATGGCTAAACATCCAGTGTAATTTGTTTTTTTTACAATTAAATGAGTAACAAAGCAGCTCCATTGCTTTGGGACAAGAAGCATCTCTGCATCAGCTGAATCCTCATGAATCTGCCTGCAGTGTGGGAGACCTGGGTTTGATCCCTGGGTTGGGAAGATACCCTAGAGAAAGGAATGGCTACCCACTCCTGTATTCTGGCCTGGAGAATTCCATGGATTGTACAGTCCATGGAGTTGCAAAGATTTGGACATGACTGAGTGGCTTTCACTTTCACTTTCAATAGTCTATATCCTCATAGGGCTGCTCCCTGCTGGGAGATGAGGAAAGGTAGGGAGATCAGGACTTGAAAAGATTAACAGGCAGGGAGATAAAGGTTGGACCAGAGTTCCCAAGCTAGGCTGAGTGTTGGAATCTGTATTTTTAACTTTAGTAGAAAATAGGGTGCTCCATTTTAATAGCTTGTTTTATTTTATTATTTTAAAAACATGTTTTATCTGCAGAACTTCAAAAGGCAAAAATCTAAGAGGACAGATAGTTGAGGAAGAAAGGGTTCTCCAGAATTTTATAAAAGGTAGCAGTTGCTATAAGAAAGACTATAGGTTTCCTGCATTTGAAATATGTTTATGGCCACTATCTTGGTTTTCAACATAGTGTTTTAATAACAGCCTTATTGAAATATAATTTATGTACCATAAAATTTATTCTTTGAAAGTGTACATTCAGTGAGGTCTTTTTATAAAGTTTTTTTTTTTTAATGTGGATCATTTTTAAATGAATTTGTCACAGTATTGCTCCTGTTTTAGTTTTTTGGCCTTGAGGCATGTGGAATCTTAACTCCCTGACCAGGGATTGAAGCTGCACACCCTGCATGGAAAGGGGAAGTCTTAACCACCAGACAGCCAGAGATGTCCCCAGTCAGTGGTTTTTAATACAGCTGTTAATGAACCTTTTAGTCATTCTCAGTTCTTAGTTTTCCCTTTCTCTTCTGCCTTTCTATTTTTTGTCGTTCTGTTGTTTTTGGTCCCATTGTAAAGCAGTCATAATCATCAGTTCCTTTCCTCAGCTTCTTGTTGAGCTGACTTGGCCCAGCATTAGATGTGGCCTTCAGCTCTATGAAAGAACTTCCATTATCTTGCAGTGGATTCCCGTATTTAATAAATATTTTAACACTTAATTAATCAACCATGTGTTTCTGAATTTCCAACAATTTTCAACAGTCTTTCCAAAATCTGTTATTCCGAAGTTAATTGTTTGTGTTATTTCTCTGTCTCAAGAAATAATTGGGTTAGAAGAAGTCCGTATGCTTTCCTTTTAGCCTCATATGCTCCCTGCAGAAAGTGTTCGGCAAAGAGCAGCTGTAAAGTGCAGATATTATTGTTGCTGGTGGTGTTAGTGATGTGCGTATGTATGTGTGTGTATATCTGTCTGGAGAGTCTTTATGGAACAGCCCATCTCTGTTGGGCCACTGGGTCTGTTTTAGTTCTCACATTTCAGTGAATGAGAGAAAAATCTACACTTGTCTCTGCACCTCTGGCCCTTGTGCAGTTGGGTATTTTAGTTATGTTAGAGCTATTAATCATGCCTTTTTATAGCTCCTGTTCTCTGCAGCGTGTTTTCACTAGAACTAGAGATTCTTGATTTCTCTTTTCCTTGTTCTATCTTTGAATAATGAGGGAGCTGAGAAGACTGCAAATATTTAATAGACTTAGATTCTGTTCCTTTTCTTATAAAGTTAAACTTGCCAGCTTTGCAATTGAAACTTTTCCATTGCTTCCTTCATTTTTCAGATTAAGGCTCCATAACAGTTTTGAGCAATATTAACATAGGGTGTGTGTGTGTGTGTGTGTGTGTGTGTGCATGCATGTGCACGCACACACATGCATGTGTGTGATGGAATTATTTCCTGTGATTTCATTTGTGAGCTGACATTTTAAAAATTTATTCCCTGAATGTTTATTTAGGGCCTACTATAAGAAAGCATTATCTGGCTTTGGGGGATATATAAATGAATTAAACCAAGTTTGTTTCTTCATGGGATTTATGTTCTAGTAGACAGGCAAAACCATAATAAATGATAAATTATTTAGTATATCAGGAGGTGATAAGTAGCATGAAAAACAAAATAAAAAAGTACAGCAATTGTAATGGATATTGGGAGTGCCTGCCAGGGGTGTGGGGAACATAGATTGTAATTTTCAATAGGATGATCCAATAGATCTCAGAAAGAAGGTGACATTGGGAAAAGCTTGAAGGAAGTGGTAAGTGAGCCAGGCTCTTCTGAGGAAGAGCACTTCAGTAGGCGAGAACAGCTGGTACAACGACCCTGAGGCTAGAGCATGTCTATCAGGTATGAGTAACAAGACTACTCCAGAGAAGATCAGTGATGGAAGATCTCAGTTAAAACTGTACTGGGGGAAATATTTTAAAACATCCATATCTCTGGCAATATTTTCCATTTCATTCTATCTTCTCTCCAAAGAAGACCACACAAATCTTCAATAAAGTATCTGAATGTAATGTTTCCCACCCCCAGTACAATGGATTGTATTGTATACAATGCACTTGGATTCTTTGCAAGACAGTATTACCTTAGGCTGGTAGGTAGGTAGGTAGGTTTAGTCATTCAGTCATGTCTGACGCTCTCAACCCCAGGGATTATAGCCCGCCAGGCTCCTCTGTCCATGGGATTTCCCAAGCAAGAATACTGGAGTGAGTTGCCATTTCCTTCTCGTGGGGATCTTCCCAACCCGGGGATTGAACCAGCATCTCCTGCGTTGTTGGCGGATTCTTTACCAACTGAGCCAGCAGGAAGCCGAAGTATTACTTGGGTGAACTTAAATGTACTTCTCTTTCATGTTTATACTTGCATGGCTAGGGATCAATCTGTAGGATGTTTTACCCTGTGTAGCTGGTAGATATTTTTAGTGCTAGCCTGCTATAAAGCCTACAAAGTAGCAGATAGTTTCTGCTGTGCCTAACAGAGGAGAGGCATACTTTCAAGTCATTTTTTAACATATCCTGTTTCACAAAGGGAGGAAATAGGTCTAAATTGCATTAAGAGAGTGCTGTTAGCTATTGAAGAGGAAAAAGATAATTCAGCATTGAGAAAGACTACAATTAAAGGTTGTCTCAAAAATGTACAAGATAGTCTCCACAATCAATTTTTCAAGATGGTATGGAGTAGATGTTTGTTTCTTTCTCAGGTAGGAAATGAATCACATAACTCACTGAGGTTCCCTAAAACTCAAAAGTTTCATCCTTCTCCCTCTGAACTACAGATAATGCATATTGCAAGCCATGTAGCCAAATGGCTACAAACGCACAACAAATGTTGGTTGAATAAAATGAGCACAAGGTCCCAGGTAAGAAATTTTTAAGGAGAATCAATAGAGAGCATATGCTGTTAAAGCTTTTACCCTGTATAACAGTGATGGCGCTTACAAGCTACTAGAGAACCAAATAAAGAAACCAATAAAATGATTGGTTTGTCTAACCATATGAAAGCAACCCTTATTAGGGTGATATTTCTGAGAACTATTGTCCATTTGCAAAATGGAAAGTAATTTTAAACTTGCAAAATAATGTTGGTTAATCTTATTGTCAGAATTATTTTAAATTTGTAAGTGAGTATGTGTCATGTGCCCAGGGAGGTACTAAGTGTTGGGAATCCATAGGCAGTTGGTCCAGAGTTGAGAGTGGAGGGTAGTATAGCTATGGGGCATGGACCTCAAGAGAGAGGAGTAGAGGAACTGTCATCTGGAAGTGACTGGAGGGAAGCAATAATTCTAAGGAGCTCCTTGGTGGTCCAGGGATTAAGACTCAGGGCTTTCACAGCAGTGGCCCGGGTTCAGTTCCTGTTGGGGGAGATGAGATCTGGGAGGACGTACAGCTAAAAAGAGAAAAAAATCTGACTCTGGATGTAACACAGAATTCTCTGTCTCTCTCTCTCACACACACACACAAACTCAAACTTCACATACACACACACTTAGACTTGTGCTGCTCATGCAGTGTAATAATAAATAGCTTAGAAGGATCTAGACTTTCTGTGTACTTTACAGGCATCCAGTCTTCTCAGCAATCTTCAGAAGTGAATGCTACTATTCCCATCTACTAAATGGAGAAACTGAGGCACAGGGAGCTTAAATGACTTGCCCAAGATTGTTCAGTTTGGGAAGGGGTGGAGGGAGGCTTTGAAACAGGAAATTTGGCTCTAGAATCGGGAGTCTAAGCCACTACCCTCTGCCACTTTTTGTAAATAACTGCTCACAGTTTTCAAAGAGAGGGAAAACTCTTTAGGACAAAAGAGCTTGGTTCTGAATTATGTTACTACCTTGTACAAGAGTAGTAACATGTTTTACTAGACAATAAAAATCTGTAGACAGGGGTTTTATCTTTCTCAGAGTCTGTTGTGGTTCACACCTAGGGATTCAGAATGTGATGGTGGTTATGGAGGTGGTGGAACCTGCCAGGAAGGCCAGAGAAGGACAAAAAGGTCGGCTTGGTGGCAGCGTGCTGAGGATGCTGTACTAGGGAACATTTTGATCAGGAGGCTTTGCCAGGAGGCAGCTTCCCAGAAACTCAGTGGGGATAGTTCACAGGGACGACCTACACTTCTCAGAAGTAAAGAAATTCTCCCAGGGTATCATTTAATAAATTAATTGAAAAGTGAACTGTGTGTGTTACTTCAAGGTATGCATTTGCTTCAGAGCAACAAAAAGTTTAAAAAGAAAACAACACAAAACTGTTAAAAGGGAACAGAAAGAAAGGCTGTGCCCAGCCCTTTTCCTTTGTAAAAGAGAACTGGGGTATCTTGCAGAAATCCTTTCTTTAACCCAGCATGTCAGTTGCACAGAGGGCTCGTTAAACTGCTGTAATTTGCCCTCAGTAGAGGCGATGACTAGAGAGTTTGGTTTATTCAGCTTTATGTCAAAACAAATCAACAGCATAGAAACCTGGGTCATGTATGGAACACTGAAAACAGTTGAGTGCCCCTGCATGCTTGCTCTTTTGTTAAGGCTGAGAGTTGAAGCAGAGGAAGATATGTTTAGATAGCTCTAAACAAGCTATTGCCTCCCAAGCTCCACTGACCTGCCTTCACAAGGTCTTGACTCCTTGTGATCCTATCTGCGTGTCCTTTCTGGCTTTTTTTTTTTTTTGCCAACCATACGGGTTGTAGTATCTTAGTTCTCCAACCAGGAATTAAACCCAGGACCCCAGCAGTGAAAGCATGGTGTCCTAACCATTGGACTGCCAGAGAATTCTCTATCCTTTCCCTTTCTAACACAGAGGAGGTCAAGGTCCATCAACCTCTGGCATGATATTGTTCCTATCTAGAGTTGAGTTCATACCAGTGAAGCACAGAGTGGTCAAGGACTTCCCTGGAGGTTTAGTGGTTAAGACTTCATGCTTCCAACGCAGGGAAGCATGGATTTGATCCCAGGTTGGAGAACTGAGATCCCACAACCTGTGCGATGTGGCCAAAAAGAAAAAAAAAAGTCATCAGACCAGGATTTTGTTTTCTTTTTATATGAAGACACAACTTCAAAATAATAGTTAGAAATCTCAGAAATTTTGTTGTGTTATTTTGTTACAATGAAGACATTTTGGGCCTATGGGATAGTCTACATTTTATTCTGACTTTATATCACTATATACTGTTAGCTTGTCCTAGGTCCAGACACCCTCCAGTGAGGATCTTTTTTTAGGGCAGCAGCTATTCTTCCTATCAGATCTTTTTAGAGTTGGACTCACCAGCGCTTTACAGAGTTTACTTGTTTCAAGTAGTAATTATTTTCTATGTTACCATTGGCTATAAGATATGGTGTGTACACATGTACCCACGTACATGCATGTGCAAGCATTGTTGGATGTACAATGGATAACGTTGACTTGGTTTGGTGAGTTTTTATGTCTCAATAACAGTATCTCTTATTAGAGATAGAAATTCTACTATAAGAGATTATTTATAGTCAATGTATTTAAGAATTTATTTTTACAAATAGCACTGATCTATTTAATATCCTTTGTACATTCACACCTGAGTATATCTTAAAAATACAGAATGTCATCCATATATAGATGTGTAAGTTTTACTCAGTGAAAAATTATCTTGATTTCACTGACATAAATATTTTCTTCAGATCACTTAATATATCCAAAGAGCCCATTTAAATGGTGGTCTGTGTACATGAAGTGTCAACAATATTTAATCTAGTTTTCATTGATTCTATTATGTACCTTTTAATTTTGAATGGGTAACAAATACACTGGGGATATTGTAAAAATGCAGATTCAGTAGTTCCAGTGGGCCTGAATTCTACTTTTTTAATAAGCTCATTTAACTAGTGCTGCTGCAGTCTCTGGCTCATTAACCACAATTTTAAATAGCATAGAGATAATAAGGAACACAAAACATTCATATTTAATTTTGAACTTAAAATGTTTTATGGATTTTATGCATCTAATAGAACAGTAAGCACAACAACAATACTTTTTGAATATTTACTATGAACTCCGTATGTTTCTAAATTTCTTGCATAGTATTGAATGCATCCCATAAATATTTAAAGAAAACTATTACTGTTCCTTTTTTTCAGATATTTTGTCAAGCATTCAGTAAACATTAGAGCTTGTGCTCTATTCTAGTTCACTTGAACTACAGTCTATCTAAAAAGAACACTGAGAAATACACAAACCCAACCTTAATTAATGTTTATAGTCAATATATTTTTAAAAGGCATTTCACTTTACCAGGGAAAGTGTTTTGTGCTAAGGATTAAGTAACATGTTTGATCTACTTATCATAGGGGCCAGTAGCCACTAGTGCCAATAAATAATGGAAGTGTAAGAAAAAGTAATTTCTAGAGTTTCTTTTATTACTGTTGTCCAATAGAGTAATTTCATTGTTTTGCTACCTTTTAAATAGTTCCTAATAATGTGTTTTAAATTTTTCACTCTTTAATTTCTTTCTTTCTTTTCAAATTGGAGGAAAATTGCTTTACAGTGTTGTATATTTGTTTAAATTCAGATGCTTTTGAAGTTTATATCCAAAAGAGACTACAGACCAGATACTTGTAACAAATTTTTTCTCATTTGTATTTTCTAATAAACATGCACCATGAATGATTTTTTTGTAATTCCCCTGTAATTTAAGGGCAAGGAGTTACTCTTCAAAGCAGCTTGGAGACACCAAGTGGCAGTATGTGGAAGCCCATCAGTTTAAGAATTTGCTGGACACATTCATGTCATACTGCGTCTCCACAGCAGATTCTTGCTATGTTGTAACCTATGTATGTATTGAAAGAAGACGTGATTTTGAGACATGCTTTCCTCAGTGATCCTCAGTGATGACTGGTAATCTGCATACTTGCTTTCAATCTCTCTCTCTCTCTCTCTCTCTCTCTCACACACACACACACACACACACAAATGCACACACACATATCCATTCCTTCCTTCACTTTGAAACTATGATAATTGAGGTAACTAGTATGTTATTCCAACCAATCTTCATTCTAACTATTTGGGAATCGTAAAAATAAATAGGTCGTTTTGCAGGGGTTTGTATTCATTTTATGTTCCAATAAAGAAAGCATTATCTATCAAGTTACAGATAAAAAACAAACATCTTTTGAGGATGCTTGATTTTAGAGACTTCCCTTTTCTTCTTTTTCTTTTATGCTGAATCTTTGTTCTTGAAATGTTTTACTTAGATTTTTCTCAGCTAAGTTTTTGGAAGGGCTTACCTGGTACCTCAGACAGTGAAGAATCTGTCTGCAATGTGGGAGACCTGGGTTTGATCCCTGGATTGGGAAGATCCCCTGGAAGACAGTATTCTTGTCTGGAGAATCCCCATGGACAGAGGAGTCTGGTGGGCTACACTCTATGGAATCTCAAAGAGTCGGACATGACTGAGCAACTAAGCATAAGCGTATGTTTTTGGAAAACTTGTATAGTTGAAATAATAAAGAAAGAATCTGGTCCTTTTGAAGTTTCAGTTCAGTTCAGTCACTCAGTCATGTCCTACTCTTTGCAACCCCGTGAATCGCAGCACGCCAGGCCTCCCTGTCCATCACCAACTCCTGGAGTTCACTCAGGCTCACATCCATCGAGTCAGTGATGCCATCCATCCATCTCATCCTCTATCATCCCCTCCTCCTCCTGTCCGCAATCCCTCCCAGCATCAGAGTCTTTTCCAATGAGTCAACTCTGCATGAGGTGGCCAAAGTACTGGAGTTTCAGCTTTAACATCATTCCTTCCAAAGAATACCCAGGACCGATCTTTAGAATGGACTGGTTGGATCTCCTTGCAGTCCAAGAGACTCTCAAGAGTCTTTCTCCAACACCACAGTTCAAAAGCATCAATTCGTCGGTGCTCAGCCTTCTTCACAGTCCAACTCTCACATCCATACATGACCACTGGAAAAACCACAGCCTTGACTAGATGGAGCTATGTTGGCAAAGTAACGTCTCTGCTTTTGAATATACTATCTAGGTTGGTCATAACTTTTCTTCCAAGGAGTAAGCGTCTTTTAATTTCATGGCTGCGGTCACCATCTGCAGTGACTTTGGAGCCCCCCCAAAATAAAGTCTGACACTGTTTCCACTGTTTCCCCATCTATTTGCCATGAAGTGATGGGACCAGATGCCATGATCTTTGTTTTCTTAATGTTGAGCTTTAAGCCAACTTCTTCACTCTCCTCTTTCACTTTCATCAAGAGGCTTTTTAGTTCCTCTTCACTTTCTGCCATAAGGGTGGTGTCATCTGCATATCTGAGGTTATTGATATTCCTCCCACAATCTTGATTCCAGCTTGTGCTTCATCCAGCCCAGTGTTTCTCATGATGTGCTCTGCATATAAGTTAAATAAGCAGGGTGACAATATACAGCCTTGATGTACTCCTTTTCCTATTTGGAACCAGACTGTTGTTCCATGTCCAGTTCTAACTGTTGCTTCCTGACCTGCATACAGATTTCTCAAGAGGCAGGTCAGGTGGTCTGGTATTCCCATCTCTTTCAGAATTTTCCACAGTTTATTGTGATCCACACAGTCAAAGGCTTTGGCATAGTCAATAAAGCAGAAATAGATGTGTTTCTGGAAATAGAAAATAAAGCAGAAATAGATGTTTTCTTTTGCTTTTTCGATGATGTTGGCAATTTGTTTTCTGGTTCTTCTGCCTTTTCTAAAACCAGCTTGAACATCTAGTATATATATATATATATATATATATATATACACACACACATAAATATATATCTGTATATATGTATGTATATATTGTGTGAGTGTGTATGTGTGTGTGTGTGTGTGTGTGTGTGTGTGAGAGAGCAGAAAGTCTCTATAGTTACGTAGTGTTAGTCTTTAGTTCTAGGAAAGGAAAAACTTTCTTTCCTTATGTAATTTTTTCTTAAAGAAAATGCCATGGAATTCTTATGTACCAGTATTCATCATGACATTTTGGTCAGTGATTTCTTTCTTCTGATTCTGGGAGCTGGCCCTTTCATGTATTGAGCCTTAATTCTCAGATGCCTCTGATATCCATAAAAGGAAAATGAAATTAAGCAAGCAAGCAAACAAAAATCCATTCACATAACAACTGGCTGAAGTGAATCTTGATGTGAAGAACTCACCATTCTTAATTTTATTCTTTGGACTTGACCTCTTTCTGAAGTTGCCTCCAGGAAGGACTGTGACCCAGCTGGCAGAGACAACCTTTATTTCCAGGCCTGCTTTTAAAATTATCCGATTTAGAGCTGAACTGACTAGTCATTCATTTGATAATGTAATAGCTTAACTGCCTCTCCCTTCCTCTGTTCTTTTTACCTAGCTCTCAGTAGTTACATTATGCTTCACAGCAAGCTTTTATCCATTTTTTCACCATAAACAAAAATTTTAAAGTACTTTTCTTGCAGCAACCTGTAATTCATACTATTTTTAGTTATCATTTTGGGAGAAACAAAATGAGAAAGTTTTAGTAGCTCCATAAATGAAATGTCCCATCAGCAGTGGGGCCAGGAAGACCTGTAATCTTTCTCCTAAGCCTTTCTTCAATTAAGGGAAAGTATCACTTTCCCAGGACTGGTTCTTCTGTGGGATGTTGTCTGCTGATTTTATTGCATTCAAACATTGGGGTTCCCTGCACTCAGATTTAATTACAGCTCAATATGACTACATATTGTATTGTTCTCAGGCTGCTAAAGATCATAAAGATCTGCTTCTACTTTCAGGCTTGTGTGAGTAAGCGTTTTCTTGTTCAGGACCAAAATGAAGTCCTAGTAATGGGCAGTTAATGGCCAAGATGATGGAGAGACTGATTTATCAGAATATAGCAGAGCATAAATAGGTAATGAGGCTGCCTAACTTCCTGAATGGAGATGAGAAAATCAGAGCTGATGCCGGTGTCTGCACAGCATCCTTCCACCCCAGCTTGTTGGAGCAGCAGCCACTGGAGAGAAGGGTCCTTGGCCACCAGGAATCACAGAATAGAGGCCTTTCAGTGACATCAGAACTGGAAATTCAGTAAGGCTAATTCAGAGTGTGCCTCCTAAGATGTGTATAACTGAATCACTCTGCTGTAGACCTGAAACTAACACAGCATTTTTTATCAACTATACTCCAATATAAAATTTTATAAAATGAACTCATCTAAGAAGAACCTTTTTTTATTTTATTTTATTTTTTTTTGATGGTATGTGTGGCTTCATCTAGCATTCCTGTGTGCTGATATCTGCATAACATAATCTTTGTTCTTGGATAACACATCCCTAAATAGGTGCATGTCCACAACAATGGGACATGTTTGCATCAGTTGTAAAGTTTTTCACAGCAAATAATAGCAAGAATTGGTATTTGCATTATAGAGCAAGTTCAACTAGAGAGGCATTCCATGGTAATTGATTACCTGTTAGACTGTCACAGAGAGCTCTTTAAAAATTTTCGTGGGAATTCCAATCTAGTGCTCCTTTTCCTTCTTCTTTTTTTAAAGTTTTTTTTGAGCCTGCTATGTGCAAAAGAGTATGCTAAGGTGCTTGTAGAGATGTTTCTGTAAACTTCTTGGCTTTCAGTTTATCTGGAAGGCCACCAGATGGGATCTATTTTTCTTCTTCTTCTTCTTCTTCTTTTTTTTTTTTTTTTGCCTTTTGTACTGTCCCCTTCCTTTTTCTTTTTTTTTTTAACTTTTAAAACATTTATTATTTTGGTTGAATTCAACAAAAAAATTCAAGCAGTAAACTGTCACAAGAGCATACATTTTTCTTGCAAGAAATGTGTGAGAATTTGATAAGTATATCATTATTTCAAAACTAAACATATTTTGTCATAAACTGTGAAGAGATGGGAAAGGAGGTATTTATCGAACATCTATCATCTCAAAGGCTTTTACATCCATTTATTATTGTTTCCAGGATAAAGAGTACATTTCTTACATTGTTTTATGCTAGTGGTTTTTAACCCTTGGCCACCCTCAGAAATCACAGGGTAGTTCTTTAAAAAATACTGATGCCCAGGAGCCATTCTAGACTAAAAGAATTAGAATCTCTGAGTTTGGGGCCCAGGCATTGGTATTTAAAAAAAATATTTCTGAGAAGATGTGCTCCATATGTATAATAGAATATTACTCATCCATAAAAAGGAATAAAATTGGGTTATTTGTCATGACGTGGATAGACCTAGAGTCTGTCACGCAGAATGAATAAGTCATAAAGAGACAAACAAATATCATATGTTAATGGATATATATGGAATCTAGAAAAATGGTACGGATGAACCTATTTACGGGGAAGGAATAGAGATGCAGACAGAGGCTTGTGGATGCAGAGGGAAAGAGGAGGGTGAGACAAATTGGGAGAGTAGCACTGACGTATATACAGTGCTATGCTCAAAATAGATAGCCAGTGGAAAGCTGCTGTGTAACACAGAGAGCTCAGCTTGTTGCTCTGTGATGACCTAGAGGGGTGGGATGGAGGGAATGGGAGGGAGGTTGAGAGATCAGGAGGAAGGGGATATATGCATACACGTGGCTGATTCACTTCACTGTACAGCAGAAGCTAGCACAACATTGTAAGGTAATTATACTCCAAAAAAAAGTAAATGAATACATAATAAAAATAAATAAAGAGCTTTCTGAGTAAGCCTAATGTACAATCTTAGGGCCGCATATGTAGCCTAATATGCGGGCTTCCCTGGTGGCTCAGACGGTAAAGTGTCTGCCCGCAACACGTGAGACCTGGGTTTGATCCCTGGGTTGGGAAGATCCCCCAGAGAAGGAAATGGCAACCCACTCCAGTAGTCCTGCCTGGAAAATTCCATGGATGGAGAAGCCTGGTAGGCTACAGTCCATGGGATCACAAAGAGTTGGACAGGACTGAGTAACTTCACTGGTTCACTGGTTCAATATGCAATCAGGATTGACAACCACTGGTTTGAAAATTCTTTGCCACTGGGGTTCTAGCCTGTTCTCCTACAATAGATGCCTCCCATTCTCTGTCTCAGGAATATAGCGTGTCCTTCCATCCTTGAATGTGCTGAGTTATTTTCTATTTTTGTGTCTTTGTAGATCCTTTATTAGGAGTGCTTTCCCCTGCATTCTTGGTCTGAGAAGTACCTCCTCAACTCTCTGTAATCTTATGGTCAGAGGTCTGCTGTAAAATATACAAATCTTTTACATATATCCGTTTTTGGACTTGAAGAGATCTCTAGTCTTTCTCATCCTATTGTTTTCCTCTATTTCTTTGCATTGATCACTGAGGAAGGTTTTCTTGTCTCTTCTTCCTATTCTTTGGAATTCTGCATTCAAATGGGTATATCTTTCCTTTTCTCCTTTGCCTTTCACTTCTCTTCTTTTCACAGCTATTTGTAAGGCCTCCTCAGACAACTGTTTTCCGCTTTTGCATTTTTTTTTTCCTAGGGATGGTCTTGATCACTGTCTCCTGTACAATGTCATGAACCTCCATCCATAGTTCTTCAGGCACTCTGTCTATCAGATGTAATCCCTTGAATCTGTTTGTCACTTCCACTGTAAGGGATTTGATTTAAGTCATACCTGAAAAAGTGGTTTTCCCTACTTTCTTCAATTTAAGTCTGAATTTGGCAATAAGTAGTTTATGATCTGAGCCACAGTTAGTTCCCAGTTTTGTTTTTGCTGACTGTATAGAGCTTCTCTATCTTTGGCTTCAAAGAATATAATCAATGATTTCAGTGTTGACCATCTAGTGATGTCCACATATAGAGTCTTCTCTTCTGTTGGCTTATTTAACTTATATGCAGACTACATCATGCAAATTGCCGGGCTGGATGAAGCACAAGCTGGAGTCAAGATTGCTGAGAGAAATATCAATAACGTCAGATACACAGATGACACCATCCTTATGACGGAAAGTGAAGAAGAACTAAAGAGCCTCTTGATGAAAGTCAAAGTGGAGAGTTAAAAGCTGGCTTAAAACTCAACATTCAGAAAATGAAGATCATGGCATCCGGTCCCATCACTTCATGGCCAATAGACGGGGAAACAATGGAAACAGTGATAGACTATATTCTTGGGCTCCAAAAATCACTGCAGATGGTGATTGCAGCCATTAAATTAAAAGACTCTTGCTCCTTGGAAGAAAAGCTATGACCAACCTAGACAGCATGTTAAAAAGCAGAGACATTGCTTTCTCACAAAGGTCCATCTAGTCAAAACTATAGTTTTTCCAGTAGTCATGTATAGATGTGAAAGTTGGACTAAAAAGAAAGCCGAGCGCTGAAGAATTGATGCTTTTGAACTTTGGTGTTGGAGAAAACTCTTGAGAGTCCCTTGGACTGCAAGGAGATCCAGCTAGTCAATCCTAAGGGAAATCAGTCCTGAATGTTCATTGGAAGGACTGATGCTGAGGCTGAAACTCTAATACTTAGGCCACCTGATGTGAAGAACTGACTCATTGGCGAAAACACTGATGCTGGGAAAGATTGAAGGCGGGAGAAGAAGGGGACAACAGAGGGTGAGATGGTTGGATGGCATCACCAACCTGATGGGTATGAATTTGAGCAAGCCTTGGGAGTTGGTGATGGAAAGGGAAGCCTGGCATGCTGCAGTCCATGGGGCTGCAAAGAGTTGTACACTACTGAGCAACTGAACTGAACTGATTATTGGACTTTGAAATATTTTGTAATACTTTGGTTAATGATTTCTTTTTTTGACTGTGAGTTTCCTGGGTTACATGTCTGACTCAAGGCCCTGTGTATTTCCGGAGGTATGGTCAGTGCTCCACAAAGGTTGAATACATTGTAACTTTCCTTCAGTTTTCACAATAAAGCTATAGAAGTGTTTATTATTATTTTTGGTCTTTTAGAGGCAGAGACTTTCAGTTCAGAGACATTAAACAATTTGCCCTAGTTTGTTCCATTAATAAATGGAAGACCTAGAATTCAAAACCAGTCTGCTTGGCTTTAAAGGCTATGTTTTTTTGTTTTCTTTCATTTTGTTTTAACATGTTCTATTGTTGAACACTATTTGGTTCTTACAATGTTAAATGTAGAAGGTTGGATTTTAAGAGCGCTGTGGTTAATGATAGTATGTAAAGTAAGTGTCAAATATAGTGTAGATTAGGACAGCCATGAGTATGATTGAGTTAACCAGATGAAAAGAGGTAGGTATTTAACATAGAGTCATAGATATAGAATTAAGGATAGAAAGCACTAATGTTCTCACATATATTCTATTAATTTATGTATTAAGTAGATCTACTGAGTATAATGCTCTGTTAAAAATGCTGTTGTTATACAATTCTGCTGCAATAAGTTCCATATCCTAACTAAGTAGATAGGGGAAAACTATATTATTGATGTGGTTGTAAGAAACTCCAGAATGAGGGATCTTAATGTTAATAAGCCGTATCAGTCTCTTTGAGCTGTTTTGTCAGAAGTTTGCATAAGGTAGAGGAGTAATTACAGAGAGGTTATGGTGATTCTTCAGTTGCCTTGTCTGATGTAGAAAAACAGGGAAAATAGACACAACTAATTAGTGGTGTTTTTGTTTTTTATTGAACTGAAAGTATTGGATGCAAAAAATTGCACTTGTATTTCTTAAAAAACAAAGTAGAAGCAATAAAATGTCAAAAGGAATTTAGGATGCAGAATAGCTGAAGACTCTGTTACATGCATTGAAGACTTCTTTTTAATTTTGTTAATTATTTACAGAAGTATCCTGTTGCACAATTCCATTTGACTGGTAATACTCTCACTCCATTAATATTCATGGATTCATTATTTAGGTTGGCTTAATTAAAAATCCAACTACCTGTCTTTCTCCTTGTGTCAAATTTCTGATTCTACTGTGAAAGTTTTAGTGCATCTTTGTTTTTGTTAAAAAAAAAAAAGGGTGTAAATAACACAAGCTCGAAAAGTTAATTTATAGCTGCTCTTTGGATTCTGTAGGTTGGCCCTAGTTCATTGGCTCTGGGAGAACTGAAGAGAAAAAAACAGGTTGCCAAGAAGCAAAATGCGTGAGGAGCATGGAGGTTATATTAACTTCACATTTAAATGTTAGCTCTTGCCCGTGAATAATAAATAGGCCTCAATCTGGGGATTGTATCAGGTTTTCTAGTCTTAAAATCCTATGATTCATTTTTTTAATTTGAAATTTAAATTATCCTTATGTAATTATATTGATTTATTAAGTTTTATTGCCATCTGGTTAGTTATTTTATGTTTTTCCATTTTTCTCCCTCAGTCTTTTTTCACAGCTATGATCAAAGTCAGCCTCACTGCTTAAAACACAAACATTTCACCATTACCTTTGTAATTTTCTTCCCTTAAAAATTGGTTTTTATGTGTGTTGTAAACTATAATTCTTAATTTCTAAGGTTGTGGTTTGTGTCAGATGTGGTAATGTTTTTGACTTTTCTGATAGAGTCAATAGTTCCAAAGATTGTCATGGTTTGATTGTCTTCTCATATGCTCTAAAAGTGCTCTTTAGAACCCAGGAAAAACTGCAAGCACCTCCAAACTGCAGAATGAAAGCAGAGATGAAGCATGGTGGGAAAGACCTGCCAGGAGGTGAAATGCTGCCCTACTACCAATATGATTTGGAAATGACATTGTCCACATGGCTCAGTTTATTTGTAAAATAAGGATGTACCTTAAATGAGCTCCAGGGGTTCTCTCAATATTATTCTATGATAACGAAGCATTTAAGATTTTAAAATCACAAGTCATTCTTACAAAGTAATTTGAAAAAGTACATTTCTGCAAAATAATAATTTTCAAATATCTCTAAGAATCATTGTTACCTTTGAATCTTCTAGTTAAAGTTAATCAATATTAGAATTCAGGGAGCAATATATGTTAGGTACTCCCCCACCAAAATAAAGAGGAAAATCTTCAGTAGATTAGTTCTCTCTTCTTAAATGTTTTCTTTTCCTTTGAGCTAAGAAGGTAAGGTTTAAGATTAACTTTCTGTGAGCTGTCCTGGCTCACTTCAAAAGTGTTAAGTAATAAGCTGGATTGTTAATATTGCCTGAATTCTGTATAATTCTACTTAATTTACTATTTCTCCACGCTAACCTGAAGAAGTAAATACATTTCTTCTCTTCGGCCTACTGGTTAAGTCAGACATATGGGGATTGCAAGTCCCCGAGTGGTAGGAGATTATCCAGAATGCAAGAAAAAAAAAAAGGCTAATGTGTATTTCAGTGATCACCACTGCAAGTTTGGTTAGGCTGGGAAGTCCTATATTGGAACTTTCATTTGTTTGTCTGTTTGTTTTTGTTTTGGCCATGCAGCTTGGCATGTGGGATCTTAGTTCCCTGACCAGGGACTGAACTTGAACCCCTTGCAATGAGAGTGTGGATTCTTAGCCACTAAACCTTCAGGGAAGTCCCTCTGTGTTTGGAGTTTGATCCTGGTACCTTCGTGAGTGTCAGTGCCTTGTTTGTGAGTGTCACTGTTGCAAGTGCCTTGGTTTTTAACCAAGCCATGGAGGAAAATGACATTGAATACTGATGCAATCAACTTGTTATTGGAGTTACTTTTCTAAATGTTCAGGGACATTGTTAGTGATGCTACATTAGCTTCCCATGGCTGCTGTAACATGTTGTACTGAAAATGTTAAAACAACGGAATTAATTTTCTTGCAGTTCTGGAGATCAGAAGCCTGAACTGGGTCTTAAAAGGCTAAGATGAAGGTGTTCTCAGGGCTATGCTCCTTCTGGTGGCTCCAGGGGAGAACTGGCTCTAACTTTTTCCTTTTTCTGGTTTCTAGAGCTGCCAACATTCCTTGGCATGTGGTCTTTTCCTCACCTCAGTTTAATCTCTACTTCCACTATGACAGGGCTTCCCTGGTAGCTCAGCTGGTAAAGAATCCGCCTGCAGTGCGGGAGACCCCAGTTCAATTCCACGGTCAGGGAGTTTCCCTGGAGAAGAGATAGCCTACCCACTCCAGTATTCTTGGGCTTCTCTGGTGGTTCAGATGATAAAGAATCTGCCTGCAATGTGGGAGACCAGGGTTCGATCCCTCAAGTGGGAAAATCCCCTGGAGGAGGGCATGGCAACCCACTCCAGTATTCTTGCCTAGAGAATCCTCATCACATTTCCTTCTCTGACTCTGACCTTTATAAGTCTGGGGTGACTACAGTGGGTCCACCTGGATAATCCAATATACTCCCCATCTCAAGGTCCTTAACTTAACCACATCTTCAAAGCCCTTTTGCCGTGTGAGGTAACATGTTCATAGGTTCCAGAGATTACAGTGTGGGCATCTTTGGGGGCTGTTATTCTATCTATTGTCAGTTCAGTTCAGTTCAGTCACTCAGTCGTGTCCGACTCTTTGCGACCCCATGAATCGCAGCACGCCAGGCCTCCCTGTCCGTCACCAACTCCCAGAGTTCACTCAGACTCAGGTCCATCGAGTCAGTGATGCCATCCAGCCATCTCATCCTCTGTCGTCTCCTTCTCCTTCTGCCCCCAATCCCTCCCAGTATCAGAGTCTTTTCCAATGAGTCAACTCTTCTCATGAGGTGGCCAAAGTACTGGAGTTTCAGCTTTAGCATCATTCCTTCCAAAGAAATCCCAGGGCTGATCTCCTTCAGAATGGACTGGTTGGATCTCCTTGCAGTCCAAGGAGATCTATCTATCGTAGATCCCTTTTAATCATTACGGTCATCAACCAGGTGTTACCTCCTCAGAGAGGCCTCCATACCACCTAGAACCCCATCTATCCTGGTTCCTGTTTACCGTGTTTTATTAACTCTGAGAACAGTGTGTTTATATTCTAAATTTATTTTTCATTTTGTGTCATTTTATTTAATTGTCACTTTCTGTCTCCCTCCACTAGAGGATAAGCCCCACTAGAGGGGAAACATGGGCAGCCTTCTTCACCACTTTGTCTCCCAAATCAAAAGCATTCCAGCACTTGGTAGACTCTCAGAAGATATTTGTTGAATGAACCAATTCGCATAAAGTCTCAGGAAGCCTGTCTTACACTAAAATACTAGTAATATAATCCCATTCCTTTTACTATCAATAATAGAAACATTTTTCACTAAACAGCAGTTAACCATGCTGTCAATACATTTCTTTTTTGAATTCAATCACTGGTTTCTCCTTGGGACTTGAGTGAGGTCAATAAAATAAAAGTACCAGCTGTAAACTGAAGCTGCAGGAAAAAGAAAATAGAAGAATTAGACAGAATTAATACAAATTTTAAGTGTTGAAGTGTTAGTCACTCAGTCATGTCCAACTCTTTGTAACCCCACGGATTGTATTCTGCCAAGCTCCTCCATCCATGGAATTCCCAGGCAAGAATACTGGAGTGGGTTGTCATTTCCTCCTCCAGGGGATCTTCCTGACCCAGGGATTGAACCTGAGTCTCCTGCATTGCAGTCAGATTCTTTACTAACTGAGCCACCAGCGAAGCCCCACCAGGGAAGTCTTGAAAGGTGGGTAGAGCCATTTCTGGGAAATGGCCTTGGTAAAGATCACCACCTCAGGGTCTGGTTTTTAAAAGCACAGTCATGAAAGCTACATAAAAGGTTAGAATGCACAAAACTTGTGGAATTAAAGAGTAGAAGAGAGAACTGAGTGCAAATGGGATATGACTGGGTCCCTCGGGACTTGTTTGCTTTATGTCCGAGGTGGGGATGATTGTTGAGGCTCTTGATATGTGGAGAGAGAAAGTTTGTATTTGATGTAGTAGAAAATATAGGACTTATAGTTAGGATTTTATTTTGGTAAGGAGTCAGCTTTTTTTTTTTTTAATTGGAGCATAATTGTTTTGCAGTGTTGTCTTAGTTTCTACCATACAACAATGTCAATCAGCTATATGTATATATATATTTATTCAGGCTTCCCAGGTGACTGTAGTGGTAAAGAATCTGTCTGGCAATGCAGGGCATGCAAGAAACATGGGTTTGATCCCTGGCTTGAGAAGATTCCCTGGAGTAGGAAATGGCAACTCACTCCAGTATTCTTGCCTGGAAAACCCCATGGACAGAGGAACCCAGTAGGCTGCAGTCCATGGGGTTGCAAAGATTCGGATACAACTGAGCAACTGAGCACTCATACATATATCCCCTCCCTCCTGATCCTCCCTCCCACCTCACCCCCCCCATCCCACCTCACTAGATCATCACAGATCACTGAGCTGAGCTCCCTGTGTTATGCAGCAGCCTCCTACTAGCTATCTATTTTCACATGGTAGTGTCAGTTTTAGAAAGAGCAAAGAGGATATGAGCTGTGGCATACATGCAAATGAAGAGTAAGGTGTGGCTCCAAGAACTATCATAGAAGAGAAGTCAGAATTTGGTAATAACCAGGGTGTTAATTGGGAACAGTGAGTAGTTAGGGGGTTGAATGTTTAATGAGGCTAAGAAGTATCCAGAGAGTTCTTCACCCTTGGTATCTCATGATGATCAGAATGTGTTAGCATTCTCCCATGCTCATTTATTTCAAAGACTTTAAAACTGAAGGGCTATCCTTTGATTCCAGAAAGCTTTATCATTATTAAGCTCTCTCCTTTCTCCTGATACCATAGTCTGATGAAAGTGGAAATCCCAGATATGGCTGAGGTGCCTTTTGTGTCCCACAGAATCCTAGGATGACCCTTACTGAGATGCTCTGGTTCTTGGGGAGCAGCACCACCATCTCCCTCACATACTATATAAATACAGTTGCTCAGATGATTTACATCTCTAAAATAGTGTTTGCTTTTTTTTGCTGAAGGAATTGTACATGCTTACTGCAGGAATTATACATGCTTATTGTAGAAATTTTGGATGCTATAGATAAATATAGCACCAAAAAAAATAAAATAATTTATAGTTCTACTGCTTAGGTGTAGTTCTATTATATGAGGAGTTGGAATAAATAGTTTTGCTTACTCTTTTCAGTTAATGCATGTGGTTATTCAATATGTTAATATTATTGATAACACTGTATGTTTTTTAGAATCCCTTGTGATTTTTTCTGGGAGTCCCTAAAATGGCATAGGAAATAGTGATGGGTTTTCCCAGTAAAATTTTAATGGGTGATGTTTGCAGTAGATGGGAGAGGGTTCAGTTTTTCTCTTAGGAATTGCAGAAACCTTGATGAAATCCCATTTGGTAAATTAGAACTGAACTATTACTTTTAAAGTATTTGAGATAGGATGAAAATGGTTTTTTAGAAGTTTAGATATCTTCCTTATAATAGATCACATTCATCATACTAATCTAGTCTGGCATTAACTTATTTTCTCTATTTCTTTTATAATATGCAAAGCTTAATTTTAAAAGAGTCAGTCATTTAAACCAGAATGAAATGTAGTTCAGTCTTCTTGGAAATGAAATATTTAGTCACTTGAGATAAAGCAGAAAAGGAGGATACTTGCCTTCCTTGGTTAAGTGGTACTTTAGATTAGTGAATGGCTTCAAAGAAGGTAAAGTTTTACTTTGTTTTTATTTCACTTCCATGTTGAATTGATTTTCTAATTAATATTATAAAACTTTCAGAGGATCATGAGATATATTTATCATCAGATCTCCATGGCTGCATAATAAATTCCTCTTATCTTTTTGATATTGCAGTTGACTCACGTTGACCAGGCAAGCTTCCAGCTGGATGCCTTTGGAACATCTTTTATTCTTGATGTCCTGCTAAATCAGTAAGTCTTTCCTGAGCTACATGCACTGTTTTTAGATACACATTGAATCTACTTTCTTATCCTTCTGTAAAGTTTTGTTTGCTTCCTACATTTTACTTCATCTTCCTGTAACAGTTTGTAGCTGTTTAGTCACTAAGTCAAGTACGACTCTTTGCGACCCCATGGACCATAGCCCACCATGCTCCTCTGTCCATGGGACTTCTCAGGCAAGAATACTGGAGAGGATTGCCAGTTTATTCTCCAATAACAGTTAAATGCTACATTTGAAACTATGGTACCTATTGACTATAAGTTATAAAGTCTGATAAATAACAGAAAATGGATATCCACTTGAAATTGAACTAGTATAACAGATTCAAGAATGCAAAATTGAGGGAAATACTTTAATATTTTGCATTGTTTTGTTCTTTGATCATGTATATTAAAAAGTGTAACAGAATTGTATTTCTACAATATTGATTAAAATAGTTTATTTCTTATTTTTAAAATTCATGGCTTAGAACATATATGTTAGATATTTTATACTACATAATGTTTTTTAGGGTGTGAATTTCAATTTCATAGGGTGTGACTTTCCAATTTCATAGGGCATGAATAAGACTGTGTTAATATGATCTGTCTTATATTCTTCCTTGATGTAAATACCGTAAAATTGATGGTTGTATGATGCATTTTGGGCTTCCCTGGTGGCTCAGTGGTAAAGAATCTACCTGCCGATGCAGGAGATGCAGCTTTGATCCCTGGATTAGGAAGATTCCTTACAAAAGGAAATGGCAACCCACTCTAGTATTCTTTCCTGGAAAATCCCCTGGACAGAGATGCCTGGAAGGCTGCAGTGCATGGAGTCACAAAAGAGTCGGACACAACTTAGTGGCTAAAATAACAATGACTCATTTCAGTTTTTCAGCAATTTTGATGTCATAAAGTTTTTTTTTTAACTCATTATGAAGGAATGCATGCTCCTTAGAAGAATAATGAAAGAGCAGAAAAACCATCTCATATAATTTTACCACTTGGAGACTGATTGCCCTGTTTTAATTTACTGTCTGTGTGCTTACCTCCCTATCCACCCTACTACCTATTGTTCCCTGCTTAATTTTAAAAATAATATTATCACCATTTAATATAAAGTTTGACTCATGAAATGGACATTTTTGCAGGTCAAAAATTTGCTGAGCAGCATTGTTGTATGGTCAACTAGTTATCTATATTTTAATTTTTAACTAATTTTTATTGTTGGTCTTTTTCCTCCCACTAGAATTTAAGCTCCTGAGGACTGAGATTTATTTTCCTTTACTGATGTATCCTTAGCACAGGTTAGGCACTAAATTCTAGAATAGCAGGTCATATTGACATAGAAACCAAAGGCTGGAGTAGGCCAGGAGATAGAGGAGATGACTGATGAGAGCGGAGGCTATCAGTTGGGGAAGAATGAAGCAGCAAAAAAGAAAGATGTCAGGGATTCCTGGTGGCACTGTGGTTGAGACTTTGAGCTTCCACTTCAAGGGGAAATTCCCTGGTTGGGAACTAAGATCCCATATGCCATGCAGTGTGACCAAAAATTAAAAAAAAAAATGAAACAAAACAAAACATAAGATCATGGCATCTGGTTCCATCACTTCATGGCAAATAGATGGGGAAACAGTGGAAACAGTGTCAGACTTTATTATTTTGGGCTCCAAAATCACTGCAGATGGTGACTACAGCCATGAAATTAAAAGACTCTTATTCCTTGGAAGGAAAGTTATGACCAACCTAGATAGCATATCCAAAAGCAGAGACATTACTTTGCCAACAAAGGTCCGTCTAGTCAAGGCTACGGTTTTTCCAGTAGTCATGTATGGATGTGAAAGTTGGACTGTGAAGAAAGTTGAACGCTGAAGAATTGATGCTTTTGAACTGTGGTGTTGGAGAAGACTCTTGAGAGTCCCATGGACTGCAAAGAGATCCAACCAGTCCATTCTAAAGGAGATCAGTCCTGGGTGTTCTCTGGAAGGAATGATGCTAAAGCTGAAACTCCAGTACTTGGGCTACCTCATGCAGAGTTGACTCATTGGAAAAGACTCTGATGCTGGGAGGGATTGGGGGCAGGAGGAGAAGGGGCCGACAGAGGATGAGATGGCTGGATGGCATCATCGACTCTATGGACATGAGTTTGAGTGAACTCTGGGAGTTGGTGATGGACAGGGAGGCCTGGCGTGCTGCAATTCACGGGGGCGCAAAGAGTCAGACATGACTGAGCGACTGAACTGAACTGAAAATAAAAAGGAGAAAGAGGGCAAGTGTTTGGGACTGGCTTCTAAAAGTGGAGATATGTATCTGGGCATGATTTGGAAAGTCTGGGTATGGTTCAGAAAGACTCTTACTTTAATGACTCTTTCCCATCCTTCCTTTAAGTTGTTCCTGGGAATAGCTCCTGCTTTGTTTTCTGGTTTCTGACAGTGCTAATGCCTTGACTTTCAGTACCCCAATGAAGAAAGGATATTTATTCATCTTTCCCAAGTCACTTGACTTCTTCTGGAGACATCTGAGCCCTAAAGCTTTCTGTTCCTGAAGGAGAAATACATATGGCCATACTTATCAGAGCATGAAACAGAATAGTAAGGGTGCAGCAAGATTTCTTTCGAGATAGGGGCAAGAAACTCCATCCTTATTGCAGTACAAAGGATAAAATAATGGCATAAATGGCATAAATAGAGATTGTTTGGACTGAGAAATATGCAAACTGTGTTTTGTTTTGGTTTTTTTTGGCTATGATCTATATTAAACATAGGTGTCAAATATCTATTTTCTTTATGCTGTATGATCTAGAATGATTTTATACAAAGGGTTTTTTTCCTTATTTTTATGGAGAATGTTTTTATTTCATGGTTTCACTTTATATATTGTCTTGTGGTTATGCTGGTTAGGGAGCAGAAAGATGAAAAATTGATTATTTTGCTCTTTAAACTTTTCCTTCTTTCTTTCTC
Organism: Ovis canadensis; assembly: GCF_042477335.2. Taxonomy (NCBI): domain Eukaryota; kingdom Metazoa; phylum Chordata; class Mammalia; order Artiodactyla; family Bovidae; genus Ovis; species Ovis canadensis. Next base: position 87,019,856 of record NC_091248.1, read on the forward strand.
GCTCTCCTGTCCTCCCACTCTTCCTCCGTTGCTTTCTTTATCCTTCTTTCTTTCCTTCCTTCCTTCTTTTTTCTCACTCATAGGTGTCATAATATTTATTTAAGATACTTTTTAATTTACTTTTTCTTCTTAAGTTTTTAAAATTGAGATAGAGCTGATTTACAACATTATGGTAGTTCCAGATATGTAACTTAGTGTTTCAAAATTTTCATAGATTATACTCCATTTGACATAAAATAATACCTATATTCCTTGTGCTGTACAATATATCGTTGTAGATATTTTATTTTATACATAGTGATTTGTATCTCTTAATCCTCTATCCCTGTATTACCCACCCCCTTCTTCCCTAGCCCCACTGGAAACCACTAGTTTATTCTGCTGCTGCTGCTGCTGCTAAGTCGCTTCAGTCGTCTGCAACTCTGTGTGACCCCATAGATGGCAGCCCACCAGGCTTCCCTGTCCCTGAGATTCTCCAGGCAAGAACACTGGAGTGGGTTGTCATTTCCTTCTCCAATGCAGGAAAGTGAAAAGTGAAAGTGAAGTCGCTCAATCATGTCCGACTCTTAGCGACCCCATGGACTGCAGCCTACCAGGCTCCTCTGTCCATGGGATTTTCCAAGCACTAGTTTATTCTAAATATCTGTAAATCTGTTTCTGTTTTGTCATATTGATTCTTTTTTTGTGTGTGTTTTAGGTTCCACATGTAAGTGATAACATAAAGTATTTGTCTTTGATTTCTTTAAGCATATTAGGCTCTAGGTCCATCTATGTTGTTGAAAATGCAAAATTTGATCCTGTGTATATGGTGAATTGGTTACTTTTCCCAGTGTTGGAGAACTGGCCTTTTATAGTGTTCTAGTAGCTCTGGTCATCACTGCTATGTGCTATAGGGGTTCTCCCTATGTGGGTTGTGTGGGTGCTTCTGATGTAGTGTGCTGACTACTGTGGGCATGCTGCTTGACATGACTGGCCCCCCTGTTCAATTGGTTGCCCCTTGTGTGGAGGCTTTTGGCTACTGGCTGGTGGGGCCAGGTAATTACAAGGTTGGCTGTGGAACCTCGAAGGTTCCCAGAGATAGTGCTGGCTCACTGGTGAGTAGAACTGGGTCCCGAGGGCTCTGACTGCAGGGCCCTGGGAATCCCAAGACTGGTGGGTGGGGCTAGACCCTAGGACCACTGTCTGGGGGGCCTGAGATGTCTCAAATCTTGAATCAGCCTGTTGGTGGGCAGGGTCTAGTCCTGGGGTCTCTGGCTACAGAATCCAGGGGTCCCAGAACTGGTGTTGGGTCACTGTTGGTTGAGGCCAGTTCCTGATAGAGCTGCTGGGGGTCGAGGATGTCCTGAAGTTGTGTTTCCGTACTGGTGAATGGAGCCAGACACGGGGTGGGACCGATGTTGAGGGTTGGGGAGGAGGGAGCGTGGCAGGGAAGAAGATTCTGGGGCTGGTGTGAGCAAAGCAGAATCCCAGCGCCTCTGGCTCCAGGACCCTTGGTGTCCCAAAACTAATGTTTGCATCCTGGTGTGTGGAGCCAGGTCCTAGGACTCCTGGTGGATGCACAAAGCCGTGTCCAGGATTGGCTATGGACTCAGTGGGTCTTGAGGCAGCTAGCCTCCTGGTGGGTGGGGCTGTGTCTCCTCCTGCTCGTTGCTTGGCCTGAGATGTCCCAGTACTAATGCCTACTGGCTGGTGGGCAGAGCTGGGTCTTGGAGCTAATAAGTTAGAGGGAGGATTCCAGAATAGTGCCCACCAGGGCCAGCGTCCATGTGGTAGAACTTGTTCCCCAAAATGTGTTCCACCAGCATCTTGGTGCCTCCTGTCTCTCTGGAACACTGCAAAATCATCAGGTAGGTCTGATGCAGGCTCCTTTCAAATTATTGCTTCTGCCTTGGGTCCCAGAGCACGTGAGATTTTGCGTGTGACCTTTAAGAGTGGAGTCTCTATTTTCCTCAGCCCTCTGGCTTCCCCCAAAAGTAATCTCTGCTGGCCTTTAAACCCAGACATTCTGTAGGTTCATCTTCCTGGCGCTGGACCTTTGGGCTGGGGGGCACAGTGTGGGGCTCTGATTCCTCACACCTAGGGGACAATCTCTGCAGTTATAGCTCCTCTCTCATTTGTGATTTGCCCACCCACTGCTGTGGGTCTCAACTATATGGCAACTGTCACCTCTCCTACCTGCCTCCTTGCAGTTGCTCCTTTGTATCTATAATTGTAGAAGGTTTTTCTCTGGTAGGTTCTGGTCTTTCACATCAGTGGTTTCTCTGTAAATAGTTGTCATTTTGGGATACCCTTGAGAGGAGGTGAGCCCAGGGTCTTCCTACTCCACCATCTGGGGAACTCTTCAATCTAAGCTGTTTGCTTTATGAAGCAATTCCAGGGCTGTGGAATAGGTCGGTGGTTTTTTTTTTTTTTTTTTTTTTTCGCTCTTGTTTTAAACTGGAGGCAAGTCAAGTCCTTGTGTAGCTGAATTCCAGTTGCAGAGTGGATCCCCAAAATATGTATTTTTAGATTGGAAGGAAGGAAAAGTGTCATTACATAATACTCCTTCTGAATGTTCAGGAAGCAAGTTTGTCTGTAACCAAATTATATAATAGTTCGATCTTTGGGTCCTAACTCATACAGGCAGCAGATAAAGACTGTGGGGTGGTTAAAAATGAAAAGAACAGTCAGTTCCTGTATTATCAAGACTAGGAAGGGTGGGAAGCAGTTCCCAATGCCTTTAAGGGGTCATACAGTTGTGGAATTTCACTCTTTTGGACAGATATGTCAATAAAACCAAACATATGCCTGTCCTGACCTGACTTGGCCTGGTCAAACAAGTCTTGAGGCCAACACTGGATTGTTCCAGAGGTCAGCAACTGGTGTTACACTTTACTGTGAACCATTCCTCAGAAAGAAAAGGCTTAATAAAGACATTTAACTCTATTATTGAAACAATTCAGGCCAAGTCTGTTCCTGTAACTCTCTCCTTTCTTCTTTAAGAAGTAGATGATTAAACTATGTAAAGGAATGCAAAAATACTGAAAATATTTTTTATAGAACTCCGTGATTTTTTTCTGCAATAGGTGGCCTGACAGATGTAAACCACACACACACATTCATGTACACCCCACACCCCACACCATGCAAGGAGCAAATATTCCACGTGAACTGTGGTTGGTTGTTCTAGGATGTGAAATACATAACAGTAAAGAGAGAACCCATCTGTTTTTTTGTCGATGATTTTTTAAAATTGTATTTTATGTTGAATTATAGTTGATCAAAAATGTCTGTTTCAGGTGGGTGTACTGGAAAGGGATTCATTTATACACATATGCATGTATCTATATTCTTTTTCAAATTCTTTTCCCATTTAGATTATTATTGAGTAGAGCTCTTTGTACTGTAAAGTAGGTCTTTGTTGGTTATCTATTTTAAATATAGTAGTGTGTATGCATTTGGAAGAGATTCTGCTGTCCAGCTATCAGATCTTAGGATGATCCAACTTGTAAATTTTGACTTTTTTAAATAGATTGTTTCCTCTTCATCTTCTTACATCAGTAACAACAAAATAATAGTTTCTCTCACTCTGTGATTTTTTTAAATTAAAATTCTTTTTATTGACGTATAGTTGATTTACAATTTTTAAAAAATTTATTTATTTATTTAAACTGTAGGCTAATTGCTTTACAATACTGTGGTGGTTTTGCCATACATTGACATGAATCAGTCATGGGTGTACGTGTCCCCCCGTCCTGAGGCTCCCACCTCCCTCTGATATCAGCTTTTTTTCCTAACTCACCAGGGCACTGGGGGTAGGGAGGACACCAAAGACTCAAACGTAACAGTAGGTGGCAGTAGATGGGTTGTCCATGCAGATAGGAGGTGATGTAGAGCCAGGGTTTGGGAATGGGGATGTGGTGGGAGGAGAAACAGGAGAAAGCTCAGACAAGGAACACCCAAATTCTATTCAGATGGGCAAGTCCAGTCTTCTTTCATTTAGGGGAATCACATGCTTGCTTTCCACTGGGACTCTTGATTTTGCAATAAAACTGGGAGTCACGATAAGTAAAAGACAGGGCATGAATTCAATTGGAACTGGAGGTTAAATCTCATTTACTTAACCATGTCCAATTTTCAGTGTGGTAAATAAGATGTTTACAGTGTGGATAAAAATAAGTGAGGAGGATAATATTATAATTAAATGATGGTATTATGTGATGATAAAGAATAACATAAGAGATTTCTCACTGTTACTAATAAATCTGTAACTATCTTGTTTAACATAATTCATTATGGTAAATATTTGTTTATATGTACATTTAATACAAATTATTATGTAGAACACAAATCTGTGTTGAATAGTTCTTATCAATAATGGTCCTTACCTTCATTTTGTATACACATGTAGGTGTATATAAATATATGTGCTCATGTATGTATACATAAGATGCACACACACGTACATAACACACATGAATGCAGACACACATGTACATAATTCATATGTATACATGTGTCTTCATTTTTAAACCTTTAGTAAATGGTAAGAGTTCTTCTTTCCTCATCTTCCTTCAATAGAATGAGGGAATAAGTATCCTATTCTTAGGGAGCCTGTATTCTAGTCAGAAAAAGCAATGAACATGTTAACAAACAAAGTAATTTTGGAGAGTGACGGTGCCATTAATAGCAGGTGCCTGATGTGGAGGTGAGGATGCTGTCTGAGGAGTTTTTCCATCCATATCACTGTGGTTGTTGCTGTTGTTGGTTTTTTTTTTTTTTTTTAAATTTAAGCAGCAGTTGTTATCAGGCCGTCTCTAAGAAGATGACATTTGACTGTAAGGGCAGAGAGAAAGAACAGTGCGTATCAAGACCTGGAGGCAGAAATAAGCTTAGTGTGTTTGAGAGACAGGAAGATGGCTTAGAAGATTGGAACAGGAGCCAAGAGGTTATTAAATGAGGTTGATGGTGTGTGTGTTAGTTGCTCAATCATGTCTGACTCTTTGTGACCCCGAGAACTGTAGCCTGCCAGGCTCCTCTGTCCGTGGAATTCACCAGGCAAGAATACTGGAGTAGGTAGCCATTCCCTTATCCAGGGGATCTTCCCAACCCAGGGATCAAACCCAGGTCTCCTGCACTGCAGGTGGATTCTTTACCATATGGGCCACCAGGGAAAAGTTTGACAGTAGAGAGACCCAAATCATGTAGAAAAGTAGAAGGATCCTTTTAGGCCACAGGAAAGACTTTGAATAATAGTCTAAGCAGACGTAACTAATATTTTTACACCATAAGTTGCAGTATTCACTCATTTCCATACTGATTTATGATCCTTTCTGCATCATATTTAGTTTTTGTATATTTTACTGTCTTCTCAAGGCAATCTCTTCTAAAGATCTGTTCATTAGTTATTGGGCCTAGTACCACTATACTGTTTATCATAGCTTTTTAAAGTGTTTTAACATCTAGCATGGAAACCTCTCTTGTTAGTTTTATTTTGCAAAATTTCTTAAGATATTTTTGTCTATTCTTAGTTGGAAATTTAGGGTAATTTTGTCACTGTCTTTTTAGAATTTTAACTGGACTGCCACTAAACCTATGATTTAATTTGAGAAAAGTGCACCTTTTATGGTACTAAGTCTTTCCATCTATATCATTGTGATTGTTGTTGTTTTTTAAATTTAAGCATCTTTTTTCTGTCTCGCAGTAAAATTTAGTACTTTGGTTTTTGTAGGTCTTACACATTTCATGTAGAACATATTCATGGGAATTATGTTTTTTTGTTGCTACTGTGGAGATTTTTTCCATCATATTTTATAATTAATTACTAGTATCATTCTTAATATTACTAATGGCTGTTGATTGTTTCTTTGGGTTTTATAGTTTGATAGTAACATGACTGGAAAATCATGAGAGCTTTAGTTGTCTTTCCAAGACGATAGTTGTTACTGTTACACACTCTAGTGCTTTTTCTAGAAGTTCCTGAATTCTATTATTTGATGATAATAGCATTTTTCTCTTGGTTCTTTTGAGGATAGGAGTATCGCTAGAATTTGTTGTTAAGCAGGATGTTGATTCTTGATTTTTGAGAGCTAGTCTTTGTCATGGCATCCAGTCTGATCACTTCATGGCAAATAGATGGGGAAACAATGGAAACTGTGACAGACTTTATTTTTTTGCACTCCAAAATCACTGCAAATGATGACTGCAGCCATGAAATTAAAAGACACTTACTCCTTGGAAGAAAAACTATGACAAACCTAGACAGCATATTGAAAAGCAGAGACATTATTTTACCAACAAAGGTCTGTCTAGTTCAAGTTATGGTTTTTCCAGTAGTCATGTATGGATGTGAGAGTCGGACTATAAAGAAAGCCGAGTGCTGAAGAATTTATGCTTTTGAATTGTGGTGTTGGAGAAGACTGTTGAGTCCCTTGGACAGCAAGGAGACCAAACCAGTCAATCCAAAGGAGACCAGTCCTGAATATTCATTGGAAGGACTGATGCTGAAGCTGAAGCTCCAATGCTTTGGCCACCTGATGTGAAGAGCCGACTCATTGGGAAAGACCCCGATGCTGGGAAAGATTGAAGGCAGGATTAGAAGGGGACGATATGGGATGAGATGGTTGGATGGCATCACTGACTCAATGGATATGAGTTTGAGCAATCTTCGGGAGATGGTGAAGGACAGGGAAGCCTGGCATACTGCAGTCCATGGGATAGCAAAGAGTTGGATACGATTGAGTGACTGAACAACAAAGTTTTTATTGTGTTAGACCAATATCCCATATCTTGTTTAAGTTTTTTCCTTTTTTATAAGAGTATTAGATTTTCTTGAATACCTTTTTAATCAATGCAATGAACATACAGATTTTCTTAACTGACTTTTTGTGTTTATTATGTTAATGTTTCCTGTTATGAGAAATTATTCTTGACCATAGAGGATAAGCTCTACATTGGATAATGTAGGATAATTGCCTATGTTGGATAACTCATTGTTTCTGGCCTCTCTACTGGTGACTATAAAAGGACATCACACTTCCTATTTTTATTTAAATTACATGGCACAAGTCCCTGCTGGTTTTCCTGCTGTAAATTGCCTCCATCTCCAAGTGTCTCTTTCCCTCAACTGTTTGTGAGTTTGTTCTCTACTCTTTTGTCTTGCCACTCTATTCTTGCCTCAGATAGAAGCTGCTCTGCTGAGCACAGCTATCCCCCGCAAGGTGATGGCTGCTAACATCTGCCAGGAGTGGTCCCTCTAAGAACCCAGAAGCCCAAACCCGTCCACAGTCCTTCTTGTGAAGGTCGGTGCTGCCACCAGGTGCACAAAGACATGCCCTCTGCTCAGAGTCAGGCAGAGCAGAGAGGAAGTTCTTTCTTTTCCCTGTCCAAGGCGCACCTTACATTCTAGTTCCAGGTAAAAAGCAGTTGGGACGTCCACTCTCAGAAGGTGAAATTGAACCCCTGTTTTCAGAGTTTTGTTCTGACTTGACTCCCATGACTTGACAGTAGCTTTCAAAGGATGGCTTATTCAACTTTAAACAATAGCCCAGACACAACGCAGTCCAGACACCAAATACATCTTTGTCACAGTCGTTCCTCCTGCATGAGGGGTAGAAAAGATCCGGATTGCACAGCCTTCCTGCTTTAACTCTGGCTCCTAATTTCCTCTGATATTGTGCTTAGGCAAGGACAGATCGTTTTCAGGACTGGAGCAGGTTGACAAGCAACAGATGTGTAGTGGCTTAACTCTGCAGTTAACACCTTGAGGTGAGTGTAATTGGTTTTCTCTGCTGGTTCAAGATTTCCCCAGGGTTCGGAGAACTCCGAGTATATTTTAGGGGAACTTGCCCCTCCAAAAAGGGAAGGTTGCCCACTTACAAATTCTGGTTTCCATTTTAGAATGCTGCAACTAATTTTAAGGCAATTTCTAGCTTAAAATGATAAGATCCAGTTTTTTTTGGTACTCCATTAAAAACTGCTAAAATAGTTTTGCTGTTATATTGTTTAGGACTTTTGCATCAGCTGTCATGAAACTGGCATTAGTCTTTTTTTTTTTGTATCAGACATAAAAGCTATAAAAATGATATTTTCACTTATAAAGTATTCCCTGAAACATTATTTTCTGTAGTATAGGAATCATACATATATATTTTATTGTTTTAAAGTCCTTATCTTTACCCTGACTGGTCCTGTAATACTTTTAATAAATAAGACATTGATAAACTATTCTTTGATGGATTGATGTATTCATCTACTTGTTTTTAAGCCAACTTTGGGAAATTACATCTTCCCAAAATGTAATTTTTATTTTAAAATAGTCATTTTTTCCCCCTTGGCTGCACCATACAGCTTGTGGGATCTTAGTTCCCACACCAAAGAGTGAACCTGGGCCCCTGGTAGTGGAAGGGTAGACTGCTAACCACAGGAAAGCAGGGAAATGCCTAAGTGTGCTTTTTAGAAAATAATTTCTAAAATTTTGTCTGTACCTATTATATAATTTCTTTGTCAATGCTATTTTTATTTGTACTTATCAAATATAACTCGACATATACAGACTTTTAGAAACTAAACACTATGTTTAGAAACATATTTATTGCATAAAATTAAAGACTTTTCATAAAGTTTTTTACTGAGGTATTTTTGTTTGTCATAAAATTCATCCATTTCAAGTTATACATTTTAATGATTTTTTAAAGTAACTCTACTGAGTGGTACAACCATCAACAAAGGCAATGTCAGTTGTAAAACACTTTCCATCTCTCCCAAAATATCCCTTATTTCCATTTAATCTTAATTCACATTTCTATCTCCATCTCTAGATAATGACTAATTTACCTTTTATCTTTGTAAGTTTGCCTTTTTTGGACATTTCATATGACTGTGTGGTCTTGATCTGGTTTCATTTATTTGGTGTGTTTTTGAAGTTCATCTGTGACGAGCTTTGTTCCTTTTTATTGTGGAGTGTTACTTCATTGTATAGATATATTACATTCTATCGATCCACTGCTGTTTCCAGTTTGGAAGTATTATGAATAATGCTGCTGTGAACATTCACAGGCAGGTCTCTGTGTGGGTGTACGTTTTCAATTCACTTCAGTTCAGTTGAGTCACTCAGTCCTGTCTGACTCTTTGCTACCCCATGGACTGCAGCACACCAGGCCTCCCTGTCCATTACCAACTCCCAGAGCTTACTTAAACTCATGTCCATTGAGTCGGTGATGTCATCCAATCATCTCATCCTCTGTTATTGCCTTCTTCTCCCGCCTTCAATATTTCCCAGCATCAGGGTCTTTTGAAATGAGTCAGTTCTTCGCATCAGATGGCCAAAGTACTGGAGCTCCAGCTTCAGCATCAGTCCTTCCAATGAATATTCAGGACTGATTTCCTTTAGGATGGACTGGTTGGATCTCCTTGCAGTCCAAGGGACTCTGAACAGTATTCTCCAACACCACAGTTCAAAAACATCAATTCTTCGGTGCTCAGCTTTCTTTATAGCCCAACTCTCACATCCATACATGACCACTGGAAAAACCATAGCTTTGACTAAACAGACCTTGTTGGCAAAGTAATGTCTCTGCTTTGTAATATGCTGTCTGGGTTGGTCATAACTTTTCTTCCAAGGAGCAAGTGTCTTTTTATTTCATGGCTGCAGTCATCATTTGCAGTGATTTTGGAGTGTAAAAAAATAAAGTCTGACACTGTTTCCACTGCTTCCCCATCTATTTGCCATGAAGTGATGAGACCAGATGCCATGATCTTAGTTTTCTGAATGTTGAGTTTTAAGCCAACTTTTTCACTCTCCTCTTTTACTTTCATCAAGAGGCTGTTTAGTTCTTCACTTTCTCCCATAAAGGTGGTATCATCTTTGAGTCCAGCTTGTACTTCATCCAGCCCAGCGTTTCTCATGATGTACTCTGCATACAAGTTAAATAAGCAGGGTGACAATATACAGCCTGTTGTACTCCTTTTCCTATTTGGAACCAGTCTGTTGTTCCATGTCCAGTTCTAACTTGCTTCCTGACCTGCATACGGTTTCTCAAGAGGCAGGTCAGGTGGTCTGGTATTCCCATCTCTTTCAGAATTTTCCACAGTTTGTTGTGATCTACACAGTCAGAGGCTTTGGAGTAGCCAATAAAGCAGAAGTAGATGTTTTTCTAGAACTTTCTTGCTTTTTCCATGATCCAGTGGATGTTGGCAATTTGATCCCTGGTTCCCCTGCCTTTTCTAAATCGAGCTTGAACATCTGGAAGTTCACATTTCACATACTGTTGAAGGCTGGCTTGGAGAATTTTGAGCATTATTTTACTAGTGTGTGAGATGAGTGCAATTGTGCCATAGTTTGACCATTGTTTGGCATTCCTTTTCTTTGGGATTGGAATGAAAACTGACCTTTTCCAGTTCTGTGGCCATTGCTAAGTTTTCCAGATTCACTGGCATATTGAGTGCAGCACTTTCACAGCATCATCTTTCAGGATTTGAAATAGCTCAACTGGAATTCCATCACCTCCACTAGCTTTGTTTGCAGTGATGCTTCCTAAGGCCCACTTGATTTCTCATTCCAGGATAACTTTCTATAGGTGAGTGATCATACCATCATGATTATCTGGGTCATGAAGATCTTTTTTGTATAGTTCTGTGTATTCTTGCCACCTCTTCTTAAGATCTGCTTCTGTTAGGTCCATACCATTTCTGTTCTTTATTAAGCCCATCTTTGCATGAAATGTTCCCTTGGTATATCTAATTTCCTTGAAGGGATCTCTATAGTCTTTCCCGTTCTATTGTTTTCCTCTATTTCTTTGCATTGATCACTGAGGAAAGCTTTCTTATCTCTCCTTGTTCTTCTTTGGAATTCTGCATTCAAATGAATATATCTTTCCTTTTCTCTTTTGCCTTTCACTTCTCTTCCTTTCACAGCTATTTGTAAGCCTCCTCAGACAACCATTTTGCCTTTTTGCATTTCTTTTTCTTGGGGATGGTCTTGATCCCTGCCTCTTGTACAATGTCAGGAACCTCTGTCCATAGTTCTTCAGGCACTCTGTCTATCAGATCTATTTCCTTGAATCTATTTGTCACTTCCGCTGTACAATCATAAGGGATTTGATTTAGGCCACACTTGAATGGTCTAGTGGTTTTCCCTACTTTCTTCAATTTCAGTGTGAATTGAGCAATAAGGAGTTCATGATCTGATCCACAGTCTCCTCCCAGTCTTGTTTTTGCTGACTATATAGAGCTTCTCCATCTTTGGCTGCAAAGAATATAATCTATCTGATTTCGTTATTGACCATCTGGTGATGTCCATGTATAGAGTCATCTCTTGTGTTGTTGGAAGAGGGTGTTTGCTATGACCAGAGTGTTCTCTTGGCAAAACTCTATTAGCCTTTGCCCTGCTTCATTCTGTACTCCAAGGCCAAATTTGCCTGTTTCTCCAGGTATTTCTTGACTTGATACTCTTGTATTCCAGTCCCCTATAATGAAAATGACATCTTTTTTTTAGTGTTAGTTCTAGAAGTCTTGTAGGTCTTCATAGAACCAGTCAACTTCAGCTTCTTTGGCATTACTGGTTGGGGCATAGACTTATACAGGTATGATATTGAATGGTTTGACTTGGAAATGAACAGAGATCATTCTATCGTTTTTGAGATTGTATCCCAGTACTGCATTTCAGACTCTTTTGTTGACTATGATGGCTACTCCAGTTCTTCTAAGGGATTCTTTTCCACAGTAGCAGATGTAATGGTTATCTGAGTTAAATTTACCCATTCCAGTCCATTTTAGTTTGCTGATTCCTGAAATGTTGACGTTCACGCTTGCTATCTCCTGTTTGACCACTTCCAATTTGCCTTGACCGGGCTTCCCTGGTGGCTCAGATGGTAAAGCTTCTGCCAGCAGTGTGGGAGACCTGGTTTCGATCTCTGGGTTGGGATGATCCCCTGGGGAAGGAAATGGCAACCTACTCCAGTACTCTTGTCTGGAAAATTACACGAATGAAGGAGCCTGGTAGGCTACAGTCCATGGGATCACAAGAGTTGGAAACGACTGAGCAACTTCACTATGGACCTAACGTTCTAGGTTCCTATGCAATATTGCTCTTTACAGCATCAGACTTTATTTCCATCACCAGTCATATCCACAACTGGATGTTGTTTTTGCTTTTGCTCTGTCTCTTCATTCTTTCTGGAGTTATTTGTCCACTGATCTCCAGTAGCATATTGGACACCTATGGACCTAGGGAGTTCATCTTTCAGTGTCCTATCTTTTTGCCTTTTCATACTGTTCATGGGGTTCCCAAGGCAAGAATACTGAAGTGGTTTGCCATTCCCTTCTTCAGTGGACATTTTCTCAGAACTCTCCACCATGACCCACCCATCTTGGGTGGCCCTACACTGCATGGCTCATAGTTTCATTGAGTTAGACAAGGTTGTGATCCATGTGATTTAGATTGGTTAGTTTTCTGTGACTGTGGTTTTCAGTCTGTCTGCCCTCTGATGGAGAAGGATAAGAGACTTATGGAAGCTTCCTGATGGGAGAGACTGACTAAGGGGGAAACTGGGTCTTGTAATGGGCAGGGCCATGCTCAGTAAATATTGAATCCAATTTTCTGTTGACACGTGGGGCTGTGTTCCCTCCCTCTTATTTACCTGGGGCCAAACTGCGGTGGAGGTAATGAAGATAATGGCGACCTTCTTCTAAAGGTCCCATGCAGGCACTGCTACACTCAGTGCCTCCCACCCTGCAGCAGGCCACCGCCACCCCACGCCTCCGCAGTATTTGTTTTATAATAAAGACTGTGTCTTAGAGTGAGGTGTAAGGTACATGCTTACCCAGGTGAACTATCTGCATAGATCTTGTTTGTTGCTCTTTGTCTCTGAGAAATTTTCTCACACATACAAAGAATATCTATCAATTGGTTGTCACACCCTGTGAATATAGGTATATTTTCTCACGCTTCAGCGGTTGGCATGTGTTCTTAACCAATGAGATCTGATGTGGTGGATGTACTGGATACTCTCGTCCTGTGAGTGTCAACTGTAACCATTCTCAGACAGGGAGTTACATCTTAGTGTGGACTGGGTGCAATCTTTTATATTGTCCATACTTATACCATTATACCGGAGAAGGCGATGGCACCCCACTCTAGTACTCTTGCCTGGAAAATCCCAGGGACAGGGGAGCCTGGTGGGCTGCCGTCTATGGGGTCACACAGAGTCGGACACGACTGAAGTGACTTAGCAGCAGCATACCATTATACAGTTTTATATCCTGTGTGTGTGTGTGTGTGTGTGTGTGTGTGTGTGTACTCAGTTGCTCAGTCCTGTCCAACTCTGTGTGACCCCATGTACTGTATGTAGCCCACCAGCCTCTTCTGTGCATGAAGTTTTCCAGGCAAGAATACTGGAGTGAGTTACCATTTCTTACTCCAGGGGATTTTCCTGACCCAAGGATTGAACCCATGTGTCCTGTGTCTCCTGCACTGGCAGGCAGAATCTTTACTGCTGAAGCATGTGAGAAGCCCAGCCCCTCTATATGCATCCCTGAACACAAAGTACAGCTTTTTTTCTTTTAAATATTTTGAACATAGGATATACTTGTAGATTTTTATTTATTCAGTGTTTATATTCAATCACAGTCATTAGTCTTTGTGATGCTCAAATTGTTCCAAAGTTGGATGGTGGGAACCCTTTCATTGTGGTTCCTATGTTCTTATCACACAACCCCATTAATCTCTAAGTGCTTCTTTGCCTTCTGGGCCAACGAGAAAAACTTCTTCCCTCTGAGACAGTCAGGTTCACTTTTTACTTTTGAACTGATTTCTGTTTTTTAATAGCCTGGTCCTTATCTTCATTTTGCTAATCAATTATAAATATCATCTTATTATATAAAAAAGCCCAGGATTGACAGCTATCATTATTCTTATTTTAATCAACGTTTGAGGCAACACATGAATAAATGACAAAAGCATTTCAGTTACTTGCCTTTTGGGGGATTATCTTACACATAACAAAGTAAATGAAATATGGAAATAAAAGAAAGAAAGACTTCCCTGGTGGCTCAGACGGTAAAAGCAAATCTCAGATAAAACTTCCTTAAGAATGTTATAGTAATAAACCATAAGGAGGTGATAGGAGGTGATAATCAGGATTTTAAAGTAACATTAGAGTTCTGAGGGAATAAGTTCTTAATACCTTTAAGGTTGAAGGAATCAATTAAAACAGAGCTATGTTTGTTTCCCTACCCATTAGTGAAATCTCCATGTCTTTTTTCTTCCAACAAAAAGGGATTTGGTTAGAAATTGTAAACCCTAAAAAGATTCAACTCAGATAAATCATACTGGTGTTCAGGATACTCTTGACCATGTGGAGGAAACAAATATCTATCCTGTGATCTGTACTGCAAGATAATCAAAGTTGATTCCAGTGGTATCAATTTGGAAAGGAATGAAAGATCTTGCCCAGTACAGGACTTCTGATAAAACTTCACACACACAAAATGATATTTTGTTCTGAGTATTCAGCTGTGTAAAACTTTGCTAGGGCAGGGATTATCTAAAGCAGAAAAAAAAGGGACAGAACAATGATATGGTAATGGGGACATGCCTTGGGGCAGATTTGTATAAAGTTGGGGGGCTGGAGAACTAGGAGATTAAACTGTTTTATTAGGTTGGGTCTGACAAGTATGTCTAAGTGATTTCTTGATTGCCACACTAAACTTTTTCTGGTTGGCAGTGGAGGACTGTCAGTGTTTTTAAGTGATTAAATCATAAATTCAGAAAGATATTTTTACTAGTAGCTCAGAAAGCTTATTAATCATGAAAACAAAGACCTGGTGTTTTTGAGTTACCTAATAAGCTTCCTTAATTAGTGGTTTTGATTCTCAAAATGTTTCCTTAATCCTATAGGTAGTATTAGTTTTTAGGCCTACCGTAGGGCTGATTTTACTTATTCATATTATGAAATTGTTTTCCTATAGCACATTTTGATAATAAATTAGTTGGGATGCTTTGGGTTAAAAATGATGGAAAAGTCTGACTCAATGAGTCCTTACATAGTAGGAGATTCCAGTCTCACATAATTATTAGTCCAGAGGTTGGGCAGTCCCAGGTGTGACTTCAGCTCTGTTACTTTGCCATTCTTACGTCCAGAGGAGGTGGAAAGATCTGTCTAACCGTTGGGATCCAGGAAGGCTTTTACTGAAACTTCCAAAGTCTTATTGGGCAGAACTGAGTCAAACCTTCTGTTAAACCAGTCCTTGGCAGAGGAAAAGTTTCTCTGTGATGAGCTGATAATAATCAGGATTACTCTGGAGTTGGGGTGAGTTCATCTTCCCCTCTGTCGTATGGGAGAAGAGAGGATCTCTGACCCATTCAGGGTTCTGAGAGCTAGTGGCATATGGAGTGGATATTGACAGGTAGCCAACAGAGTCTGCCAAAGAGAACCTTGGATGAAGGTGATCTTCAAAGAATAGATTAGAGTGCTTTTGCAGTGCTGAGGCTGAGTTCATTCCACAGACTTTTGACATGAGAACCCTCTGATCTTCCTTTTATTCTTGATCCAAGAGGGACTGCCTTTACCAAAAAAATAGTGAGTCAATTCATATTGAATTTTATTCATTGACTTTTATAATCCCATGTACATCTTCTTTTGTTCATATCTAATGAGACCCTATAATAAATTGCTTTAACTTTTTTTTCATTTTAGTAACTTTTGCTGTAAGAAGGTGGATGATCAGATTAGATGTATCAAATGTCAGGTTTCTCCAAGAAAGCTCTAGGCATGCTGTGAAATTCAGCCCTGCGGCTGCCCAACTCTGAACCCCAACCTGAGCTATCACTTCCCTCTGTAGGAGAATCAATGTGCTTCAGGCTGTTCCAGCCCTTGCTTTACCCTTTCCATTACCTCACCCTTCAACTGCAGTCTGTCCTGCCCCCTGCTGGGAGTCATTCAGCTACCATGGTTCTGTTAAGAACCTGTTCTCTGATAAATTATTTCATGGTAAAGTGTTGCCTGGTTCTAGTCCCCTTCTTAGTCCATATATGTGACTTTTCAGTGGTGTTTCTATCTGTTCAAAGTAACTCCAAGGATTGATTCTAAAAGGTGTATTTCAGTCCAGCTAGGATGACACAGATATACTTAGTTATTACTCTTGAGAGCCCCTTGGACTGCAAGGAGACCAAGCCAGTGAATCCTAAAGGAAATCAGTTCTGAATATTCATTGGAAAGACTGATGCTGAAGCTGAAACTCCAGTACTTTGGCCACCTGATGTGAAGAACTGACTCACTGGAAAAGACCCTGATCCTTGGAAAGATAGAAGGCGGGAGGAGAAGGGGACAACAGAGGATGAGATGGTTGAATGGCATCACTGTCTTGGTGGGGATGAGTTTGAATAAGCTCCAGGATTTGGTGATGGACAGGGAAGCCTGGCGTGCTGCAGTCCATGGGGTAGCAAAGAGTCAGACACAACTAAGCGACTGAACTGAACTGAGGACGACACAGAAGCATTTTAAGCACTGCATATCTTTTCATTTTCACTGTGCAGAAAGCATGATGTGCATAGAACTTGCCTTATTCAAAGGATGGTTTGAACCTATGAACCCAGATTTACACTAGACTTCACTGAGAGATTCCAAATGCTTAAGAAATTATCATTTAGAGAAAGAACAAAATCAAACCATCCTAATAATTGAAAGCTTCAAAGTTTTCTGATATAAATAACACACTAAAAAACACACTCTTCTCTTTACAAAAACTATTTTGAGTAGTTTTAATTAATTCAGTTCCATAATGAAAATGATTGGCTGTCATTCTTCAAGCACACTTCGTTGTGGAGATCAGATATCCTGTTGTCACTTGGGTAATTCTTTCCCCCCATTTCTTTCTGCTTCTCTGGATCCAATTTTGATGTGGATCATATCTCGTTTAAAAAAATTTTTTTTCTGACTCTGTTCCCACCCCAATTCCTCTTTTAAAGCTTGTGGCTCAGATTGTAACAGACAACGAAGCTTAATAGAGGTCACAGAAAATCCCAGTTCTCACTTTGCAAGGTACCTTGCATTTAAAGTGCAGAATCACACAAACTTCCTAATTAAAATTTATCATGTGAATAAATATTCTTCAAAGGCAAAGTGGTGACATGGCTTTGAAACAGGCCTCTGGCAGTGGTTTTGTAGAGGTCTTTTAGTTAACTAGTAACACATGGCCATGGATATGAATACCAGACGATTTTAGAGAAACAGCAGATGTGGCTTTACTCCTCCCTTTGCAGAAAGGATCTTGGAAATCACAATGCTTGGATGGAGAGGCCTAGGATTTTCCCTGAAGTACACGGCTAATGGCTACTGGGCAGTGTCCAAAAGGGCTCTCCTTTTGATGCCCGAAAGCTCTCTTCTCACAGGCCATGATCTTGCCTGCAGATACTCCTTCAAGGACATGTTAGCTTTTGTGATAGGTTATCTCCGTCGTACGAATTAATACAAAGTTTCTAATTAATGTCTTCCTTATTACCAGTTTTCCTAGCCCATTGAGCTCAACTCTGGCTACATATTACAATGACTTAGGGGTTTATAAAAACTGCCAATACCTGGGTCCCAAACCGCAAACTAGCAGTTTCCCAGTTTGGTCGCTGGAGCAACAGCATCCACAGGATCCTCATTGAGACCTACTGAATCAGAACTTCTGGTGGGGTGGGACTCAGAAAACTGTTTTAACAAGCTCTCTGGGTATTCTGATGTGTGTTCAAGTTTGAGAACCACTGGTATATCTTTCCCAGGACATCAGTTTCTTCTCATGATCTTAATATAGTCCAGATCTCAGCCCTGCATTTGTGTGGCACTCATTTTCTTATGTGTATTACAAGAGGAGCTTAAAACTGTTCTCACTCATATCATAATAAAGATAGCATCTTGTGGATAAATCTTGTTGAAAACTAAGATGGTTTTTTGTTGTTGTTGATTTTTTCAGTATGCTTGGTTATTACAGATTAGGTCAAAGAAGACTTCCTACTGGGCCCTGTGTAGCTTGCTCTGACCTGAGGTGTTGTATTCTTGAGCTGGAAAATTGTGAATTGGTTCACGTGGTGAACTCAGCCGGTCACCATGAGTTTATTTGGCAGGTCCCTAAAGCCCATGGACAGAGGCGCCTGGTGGGCTACAGTCCATGGGGTCTCAGTGAGTTCAACACAGCTATGAGTGACTAAGCAGCAGCAGCATCAGTAATAAGGTCACAGTCATGACACAAGGTTATCCAGGATTTTGGACCCAGTAGTGGGCGTGACTTTCCAGACTTTCACACCATGATAAGGGAGAGAAAAGGCAGCACAGCAGGTAACCTTGCATAGCAGATCATACTGGTTGGCTGGTTAGTACACTGTGCTTCCTGAAGGAAATACTGTTGGGACTTGAGGGATCAATACAAAAGTTCTTATAGAAAAAGATTTCTCTTATTAATTCTAGGGTAGTGGGTACTTTGTATTTACTGTGCCAGTTGTCGGTGTTTGTTTAAATGGTGCCTGTACCAACAGAAGCAACATTGACAAGTGGTTAGCCCCAAAGATTTTGCAGCTGTACTTCCTAGGTTTAGAAACTATGCCCCGAACTAGCTGTGTGTTCTCAGGCAAGTCAGTTAACTGCTCACTGCGTGGATTCCTCTACCTGTAAAACAGGAATGGGAGCAGTACTTTCTCATAGGGTGGTTGACAGAAGCACCCAGAACAGCACCTGGCTATGGAGGTGTTCAGTGAATGTTATCTATTATTGACTAACAGAGGCACTGTCCTTTACTCAGAGTTACTCTGAGTCCAGCTGTCTTGAAGGGACTGGCTAACTTTGAAACCTTTAGAACAAAAAGGGAGCTAGGTACTGAGATTATTATTGGAGTGGTTTTTTTTTTTTTCTTTTTTAAAAAAGTTAATTTTAACTGTTCTGGGTCTTTACTGCTTCGTGGGCTATTCTCTAGCTGGGGTGCTCCAGCTTCTCACTGTGGTGGCTTCTCTTGTTGCAGAGCATGGGTTCTAGGACTTGCAGACTCAGTAGTTGTGGCTGCCAGTCTCTAGTGCACAGGCTCAGTACTTCTGGTTCATGGGCTTAGTGGCTCCGTGGCATGTGGGCTCTTCCCAGATCAGGGCTCAAGCCCGTGTCTCCTGCATTGGCAGGGGGATTCTTTACCAATGAGCCACTATAGAAGCCCTTTTTCCTTTTTCTTTTTTAATGCATATATAACAATGTTTTATAAAAAGTTTCAAAGCCTAGTTACTATTTATTAACTTGGTGATGTCACTGAACATATTTAAATAATGGAAATTAATAGTTCTGAA
This sequence comes from Ovis canadensis, assembly GCF_042477335.2. Classification (NCBI taxonomy): domain Eukaryota; kingdom Metazoa; phylum Chordata; class Mammalia; order Artiodactyla; family Bovidae; genus Ovis; species Ovis canadensis. Next base: position 87,039,141 of record NC_091248.1, read on the forward strand.
TCCCTTCTGTGCAATTCTGAAACCCCAGAAGCTCTGAAAATGAAAAGATTTTATGTATTTCCAGAAACTCATTTGGCCTTAAAAATCTGACTCAAACATACACATACTAGTTTTGTATTGCTGCTGTCATGAATTACCCTAAATTTAGCAGCTTAAAGCAACGCAAATTGATTATCTCACAGTTTCCCTGAGTCTGAAGTCCAGCTCAGCTGGATTCCCTGCTTAGAGTCTCACAGGCCTCTGTTAAGGTATCATCCAGGTTATGCTCCTTCCTGGAGGCTTTGAGGAAGAATTTACTTCAAGCATTTCTGGATTGTTGGCAAAATTCAGTTCCTTGAGTTTTGAGGTCCTCATTTCCTTGCTGGCTGTTGGCACAGACTGTTCTTCTAGAGGCTGCCCACATTCATTGGCTGCTGCTGCTGCTGCTGCTGCTGTATCACTTCAGTCGTGTCCGACTCTGTGCGACCCCACAGACGGCAGCCCACCAGGCTCCCCCGTCCCCGGGATTCTCCAGGCAAGAACACTGGAGTGGGTTGCCATTTCCTTCTCCAATGCATGAAAGTGAAAAGTGAAAGTGAAGTCACTCGGTCGTGTCTGACTCTTAGCGACCCCATGGACTGCAGCCTACCAGGCTCCTCCGTCCATGGGATTTTCCAGGCAAGAGTACTGGAATGGGGTGCCACTGCCTTCTCCGATTCATTGGCTAGTGGCCCCCTTTCTCCATCTTCCAAAGCAACAATAGCCAATCAGGTCCCTCTCTCTGGCCTCCGCTTCTGTTTCATCCTTTCTTTGCCATTCTCTTCCACCATCCCACTCTGACTGACATTTCTTTCTCTCTCTTCTTTTAAGGGTTTCTGTGATTACATGGGGCTGCCCTGGGATAATCTCTGTATTTTAAAGTCAACTGATAAGTAACTTAAAGTTCATCTGCAGAATCTCTTTGTGCAGTACCTAGATTAGTAGTGTTGACCCTTCAACAATATGGTATTGAACTGCTCAGGCAGATTTTTTCCCAATAAATATACAGTTTGCCCTTTATATAATCTGTGGGTTTCCTATTTGTGGAACTAACCACCAGGAATTGAAATTTCCATCTGCAGTTGGTTGAACCTGAGGATGTGAAACCTGTGACTATGGAAAGACCGCCGCATTCATTGTGCTACAGCATTTTATGCAAGAGATTTGAGCACCTGTGGATTTTAGTACATGTGGAGGTTCTGGAACCAATCCCCTGAAGATACCAAGAGATGATTGTGTTTGATTGATCAGAGAATGAGAATTTTGCGGGGGTGAAAATCTTGAAAACTGTGCCTATCTCAATGCATCAGTTCAGTTCAGTGTAGTCGCTCAGTCGTGTCCAACTTTTTGCGAGCCCATGGACTGCAGCACGCCAGGCTTCCCTGTCCATCACCAACTCCCAGAGCTTACTCAAACTCATGTCCATTGAATCAGTAATGCCATCCAACCATTTCATCTTCTGTTGTCCCCTTCTCCTCCTGCCTTAAATCTTTCCCAACATCAGGGTCTTTTCCAGTGAGTCAGTTCTTCACATCAGGTGGCCACAGTATTGGAATTTCAGTTTCAGCATCAGTCCTTCCAATGAATATTAAGGGCTCATTTCCTTTAGGATGGACTAGTTGGATCTCCTTGCAGTCCAAGGGACTCTCAAGAGTCTTCTCCAATACCACTGTTCAAAAACATAAATTCTTCGGCACTCAGCTTTCTTTTTATAGTCCAACTCTCACATCCATACATTACTACTGGAAAAGCCATAGCTTTGACTAGACGGACCTTGTTGGCAAAGTAATGTCTCTACTTTTTAATATGCTGTTTAGGTTGGTCGTAGCTTTTCTTCCAAGGAGCAAGCATCTTTTAATTTCATGGCTGCAGTCACCATATGCAGTGATTTTGGAGCCCAAGAAAATAAAGTCTGCCACTGTTTACATTGTTTCCCCATCTATTTCCCATGAAGTGATGGGACCAGATGCCATGATCTTAGTTTTCTGAATGTTGTAGTTTTATGTCTTAGTTTTCTGAATCTCAATGCATAAGACTACTTAATAGTCTTTATTGATCCCACTTAGTGTGAATCTCATTTGGTATAGGAATCACAGACATACCTTGGAGATACTGTGGGTTTAATTCCAAACCATTGTAGTAAATCTCGTATCAAAATAAAGCCAGTCATAAAATTTTTTGGTTTCCCAAAAATTTTTTTGGATTCAAAAAATCCCTCTAAAAGTTACATTTACATTGTATGTAGTCTGTTCAGTGTGCAATAGTATTAAGTATAAAAAACTGTGTATATCTTAATTTAAAATTATTGCTGTTGGAAAAATGGCACCAATAGTCTTGCTCAACAACTGGGCTGCCACAGACATTCAATTTGTAAAGTGCGTTATCTGGGAAGCATAATAAAATGAGATATGCCTGTATCTACATGCTTGATAAAGGGTGTTGTCCTTGATCCTTTGATTCTGCTGGGAGCAGTATGTAATATATGATATATGCACATTGTTACCTTTCTAAAATTAAAACATTTCTGAACTCCAGAATACATCTAGTCTCAAGGGTTCTTGAAGGGATTGTGAATGTGTTATAAAAAGTTACAGGTAAAAGATTTTTTAAGGTATTTATATTTTAAACTACTACGAAATGGTGCCTGTATAACACTTACTTCTTGAGAAAAGTGATATTACTGTGTTCTCCAGACTCACACTGAAATGGACTTTATATGGTACTTTCAAGACAGACTCATTTTGAAGATTCAGGAGGCACCAATATTGCAGATAAGAAAGGAATGGATGGAAGATAAAAACACATTGAACACTATGCTACTGCCTTTATGTGCCTTCACACAATGTGTGTGTGTGATTTAATCTTCACTACCTGTACATGTTGTTCTTTTTTTAATTTTATACATGCTGGAATCAAGAATCAGGGAAACTGAGTAACTTGCTCCGGGTCACATGGCTGGTCAGTGTGGAACTGGAATTTGAACTTAGTTCTGACTTCAACGTCTCCGTTTTATCCATTTGTCAAGGAAGCTCCTATTTGGAAGCAGATCTGGGATTTAAACTCTAGTCTCCTGCTTTGCTCTGTTCAGATAGTTATTTTTAATACATAACTGTTGATTTACAAGTGCTTTTGAAATATTTAAAACATTTTAAAACTTCTTACAAAACCAAACAATTTATGATGTTTGTTTTTTTACTAGAATTAATTTGTATTTAGGATTATCAGTTATGTGGGATTAAAATTTTCCATTTTTAAGGATTTTTAAAATCAGTTAAACCTTAAAATTAGAGCCAAATTGAACATTTTATTCCTGAATGAATTCTCTATTAAAAGTTATTTATTGTAAATTGCCATCTCTTAAAATGAGACAGTTTATTAATTTAGCAAACATTATTAAATGGTGCAAATAATACATTTTTCCAATATTGGAACATTTCTTTACATTCATTGTTGTTAAGTAACCCCTTATTATTTGCTGGATATCCAGTTTGTTATTCCTTTGATGTAAAATATTCTCTTTTGAAAAGTAAGCAGCTTTCCTGCTGATTTCTGTTTCATTTCCTCCTCTCTGTTTTGCTCTCTGTTTTCTGTGTAGTAAAGTGTTGACAGAAAGCAACTGTACAGAGATATAAAAATATGCATCAATTAGAACAGCAAATCACAGTGTAGTTTTCGAGAGAAGTATTTTAGCTAAGACATAAGAAACACAGCTGTAATAAATCTGAATAAGAATTTTTCCAGAATTGTTACTAAAATAATCTTATTGTTTTTCATTTTATAATTTATCACAGGATTAAAAAAATGGACTAGACATGCATATTCAGGATTGTGTGCTGTTTTGAAAAATAAACACGAAAGATTTTTCTAATGTCTTCATTCTGTTCTGTTATTTTGTTTTCATATCCATGAAGAACATATTCTAACTTGCATGATTTATTATGATAAAATATTTTAAATGTTAGCTGTTAGGGAACAACTTTGTGATTCAAAAAATAAATTTTATTTTGCATAACATGGATTCCTTAACAAAAATAATGTTACAAATGAAGCTTTGTGATAGATGCCTGTACTGAATATGACTATTTGAATATTCATCCATTTAGACTAATGGTTTGGAAGATACATATTTCTTTCAGTAGGAATAAATGCAATTTTAATAAACTGTGGTATGTTCAGAAGGTAAGGAATGGAATAGTTGAGAAAAGAGCACTAGGTTTTGTTTTTACCCTGGTCTTGAATAAGATTACACTCCATTTAGTTTGTTGTTTATAATTTGCTTTTGCTCTAAACACAAAATCAGGCACTGAGAGTATATTATTTTGGAATTGCTTCTATCTTTTTTGGGCTCAGAAGAATTGAGATTGGTTGGATTTTATCATCCATGGAAGGCAGTTTCTGCTCTGGTACTTGCTTATCTTTCAGTGACAAGGTATAGAAACATATGCAGAAAAATAATATATGAACTTTAGGCCAAGACACGATGAACGACAGTGCAAACTCAAAGACCAAGACATTTAGGAATAAGTAATTCCCTCTTGTCTGGAGATCTAGTATATCTCTGTCTCTTTGGAGAGGGGACTGAGGCGCTCTGATTTCCTGATTTTGTATTCTTGTGTTTATACCTGCCGCTCACTCCAAAGCCAGCAGAGATACCATTTTGAGCTTTAATGCTGGTACTGATGTTTGGGACACCATGTACTGCCATTTAATAACTTTGTATTTTCAAGGCTCAGTTTATGTGTAGTATAGAAACCAGTCATCATTTCCCCTTTGTTTCCCATAGTCCCTAACAATGTCTGTGATTCTCTTCATTACCAACAGATGAGTCTTACAGGATCTAGCACTTGGGTGAAGACCTGGCAGGGCAAGACTATGGGAGCAAGCACATTGCAAGCTTCTGTAATGAAAATTATGACAGAGCAGACACTCAGAAGACCCAGGTTTGAGTTGTCGCTACTCTGTAACTAGTGATGCAACCTTGGCGAAGCTGCTTAATCTCTCTAGAGATCAGTTTCCTTGGCTTTCAAATGGTGAATGTTCTTACTGTGCTTGACCTGGCAAAGTTGTGAAAAGCTAATGTTTATAAACTTTTCTGGGTAGTCAAATATGTGTATCAGTTGGGAACCTTTCATTTGCAAGTAACAAAAACTTAGCTTAGATATATAAAGGAAAATGAGATTTATTGACTCATACTATTGAATCCAGGGCATTTCTGGTTTTCATGTCCCTGTTGCTCTCCACTCTTAGTTCTGCTTCTTTCCATTGTTAATTTCCAGCTCAATATATACCTCTGGCCACAAGCCCTGATGTGCCTCAAGTTCAGTCCAGTAGGGAGAACCACCTACTTCTGTTCCAGTAAGTCTCATTGTCTACCAGCAGCTTTGATTGATTCACATGCCCATCTCTGAACCAGGTACCCAAACCAGAAAATATGATGCAGCCTTTGTCCACGACCAGTGTGGACCTACCCCTGGAACTGGGATCTTTCCCAAACTACAGGAACTGAATGTGGGGGCGGGGTGATTTCCCAAAGGACTTTACCAATGTCAAGAAATTCTGTCATGAACAATTTTCTGGTGAACAAGATGCTGTTGTTTTCTTCTCTGTGAAGAGAATATTTCATGGTTTAAAAGCTAAATAGTTGATAGGCATTTGTAAAAGTCAAAAAAGAGCACAATTTCAAAGGGAAATTTTATTTAGTAAAGCAAAGAAGAAAAAGATCAGACATGGATTGAGGACAGATAAAGTTAATGAGTTGGGTGAGGTAGGACCCTTTACTTTATGCAGCTTGGAAGACACTCCTCATATCTAATGAAACTAACCTCCACCCTATTAGATGACCATTTTATGAGACTGTTTTCACTTCTTTCTTGATCCTAACCCAAGAAACAATTCATTTTTAGGGAGATTGAGCTCAGTCCAAAGGAGTAGGATTAGGAAAAACTTCATCCTTGGCTGAGATAAAAGGAGGATGTAATTTTTGAAGTGTTGGAACCTTTACTTAGAACCAGTAACTCTTTTGTGAGAAATGTACATGTTATTGCCAAAAGAGTAGCTATGAAAATTGTAAAATTGATTCTGATTTTCAGTGACTAAGTGAGGTCAGAAAAAAAAATGTTGCAGCAGGAAATTACGAAAACAATTTTCTTTGGGAAAAGCAGGCAGCTGCGAGTCTGGGGAGATCTGAAATAAACAAAGGAGATATCGAAAGGCAAAAAGTAAAACACCTGTAACTCTGAAAAGAAAGTAACAATTTGAAGTGGCATTTTTTTGTTCCATAAATTCATATGTACACCATCTCATTTAAACTTCATGATCATTTTCTTTTACAGATGGAGAAATTCAAGCTTAGTGAAGTTAAATAACTTGTCAGTTACTACTACTGCAAATTATTTACTACTGCTCAAAGTTAGAGATACTGGTTTACCTAGAAATCAAGTGGATCCATGGTGTTCCTGCCATAATTCAAGTATTCTGTGCAGTTTCTTAGGGATGGGAATGAGCTTCATTCATCTGGATTTTCCCTCAGATCAGATATGTCCTGAGAATCACTTTAAAAAACTTTTTCAGGACAGAGTTGTATGCTGGAATTAAATAAGATCTTTGAAAATACTTGGCTATTTTAAATTTGGGTAACAGAAGACAGATTATTGTGTCCGAAAGTAGAGAAATATTGTTCAAAGTAGGGGAATCTTGTTCAAAGTAGGGGAATCTTGTTCTTTAAGAAAAGGAGACTCTGAGTCAAAAGACAAGTATTTTCAGAAACTTTGAAATAAAAAAGTCTTGTCACTGTTTAAGGGCAGCTGGTATTTCTGGATATGATTTTTAGTGTTCCTCCAGAAAAGTTTCTATGGACAGAGAAATTTGGGAAATGCTTTGCACTGTATCTGCCTCTTGGAATTTTATGTAGATGAGCCTGTGGTACCTGGGGAATGGGCTTGCTCTACCTGAGAGTCTCAACTGCACACTAAATTAGGGGATTGTTATTGGTTACTTGCATCCTGTGGACAGGCAGATACAAGGCCTGCGGCACAACAGTTAGGAGGGTCAGGGAAGACAGTACAAAAAAAAGACTTCAAAGCCTAAATAAATTTTAAAGCATTAAAGCAGAACTGCAGTGGCTTAGCTTTCTTGGAGATCTGAGGGCCTAGAAGTTGACTTTTCTTCCTATGGAGAAGCCCTGAGGTAAAGAAACCTGCTTATTCAGCATTTTTCAAACTTACTTGGTCATGTATTACTTTCTTTTGGTGGGAAGGGAGGGGCAGGCATGCCCTATTAGCATATTCAGGACCACAGCTAGGGAAAAAAGGCCAAAGACATGACCAGGATCAAATTAAGAATTTTTAGACCAGAGACAATGAAGAGAGGATGATGACCATGTCAAATGTCATTTAAAATAAAAGAACACTAAAGTGTGAAACGGTGGTGCTGGAGAAGACTTAAGAGTCACTTGGACAGCAAAATCAGGCCAGTCAATCCTAAAGGAAATCTCCCCTAAATATTTATTGGAAGGACAGATGCTGAAGCTGAAGTTCCAATACTTCGGCCACCTGATGCAAAGAATTGACTCAATGGAAAATACCCTGATGCTGGGAAAGAGTGAGGGCAGGAGGAGAAGGGGATGATAGAGGATGAGATGGTTGGATGGCATCACCGACGCAATGGGCATGAGTTTGAGCAGGCTCCGGGAGTTGGTGATGGACGGGGAGGCTTGGCGTTCTGCAGTCCATGGGGTTGCAAAGAGTTGGAAATGACTGAGCAACTGAACAATAATAAGGTGATAAATGAGGAAGTCTCACGAAGTTCTCATTTTCTAAATGATGAAAGCACTTACCACTTACTGTTTGCCAGGAACTGTCCTAAGCGCTTCATGTCTAACTGTGTTCAAAATTTACAACAACAAACCAAGGAACAGAGAGATTAAGTAAATTGTATGAGTCCACTCATGAAGATTGTGGTAGAGTTGAGATTCAAAAAGGGGCAATTTAATACCAGAGTTTATGCTCTTATGCAGTATTTGTTCTATTTCTTAGATCAACAATTTCAGTGCTTTTGAAAGTTGAATTGTTAGTAAAAAAATTTTTTTCTGTCTCTTTCTCTCATTTTCCCCCCCATGGTGGGGAGTCTTGCTTCTTTAGAGCATTAGTTATCATCAGCATGGGCTTTCCAGGTGGTGGTAGTGATAAAGAACACACCTGCCAATGCAGGAGACATAGGAGACATGAGTTCAACCCCTGTCGGGGGTCGACAACATCCCTTGGAGGAGAGCATGGCAACTTACTTAAGAATTCATGCCTGGGGAACCCCATGGACAAAAGAGCTGGTGGGCTTTGGTCTTTAGGGTCGCAAAGAGTCAGACACAACTGAAGTGACTTAGTACGCAAGCACACAATCATCAGCATAGATTGACTTTTTGTTAATTCAGCACTGAATGTAGGAATTTTATGTTCTATTGTGTGCTCAGTCCCCTAAAGTTCCCTTCTTTAGAGGATCTTCCTGACCCAGGGATAGAACTCGAGTCTCCTGCATTGCAGGGGGATTCTTCATCATCTGAGCCACCAGGGAAGCCCTTTTTGTTCTATTACTATATTACAATAATTGCACCCTGAATTTACCAACTTGCTTCCCAATAAATTTATATATTATAAGGATAGGAGATTGTCTCCTTGCCAGGTTGGTGTTGCATGTTGTTCTGAACTAAGGGAAAGGGATCAGCATATTTTGGGGAAATACCAGAACAGAAGAGAAGGCCACTCTGGTGGGAAGGCCAGGTCCACATTTGGGTGGATCATTCCCATCTTCAGTTGAAAGTCATAAATCAACAGTGTACAGTAAGTCCCCTACATACAAATGAGTTCCATTCTGAGAGTGCATTTGTAAGTCCAGTTTGTTGTAAGGCCAACAAAGTTGGCCTCAGTTCAGTTCAGTTGCTCAATCATGTCCAATTCTTTGCGACCCTATGAACCACTGCATGTCAGGCCTCCCTGTCCATCACCAACTCCCAGAGTCCACCCAAACCTGTGTCCATTGAGTTGGTGATGCTATCCAACCATCTCATCTTCTGTCGTCCCCTTCTCCTTAGATACCCAGATAACACAATCAGCTATGTAGTTCTGTACTATAATAAATTTATAATAATTTTCATGTAAACGATTCATTTAAAAAGCAAGCAAATAAAAAAAAAACTAAAGACATTTTCCATCATATCATTTGGTGCTTGTTAGCAGTACTGGGTACATCACTGCTGCTTTTATGCTTGCTTCCGGATATCCTGGGCTTCAAATAAAGATACTGTACTAATATAGTCTATACACTGCTATACAGTAAAGTATATTAAAGCACAACCGCTTGTAGGGGATGCCTGCATATAACAGTATACACCAGATATGTGAACCAAGTTACATGATTGGACATGTGAACACACATTCGCATCTTTGAAATTTGCAACTTGAAAGTTCGGATGTAGGGGATTTACCATATAATTCAAAGCTTTGGGGATTGTGAATGGTGGGCTCAGATTGAATTGATAACTTGGTGTTTGTCAGGAGGTTGCTGACAGCATGACGAGGAAATAGGACTTGGGAAGCTCCTTAATGTTCAGGAATACAGGGCTGCCACCTTCTTGATGTCAGGGTCTGGGGAAGCAGGAAACCTTCTGGGCATTGCAGGGGTGGTAGAAGCCGTCCAAATAAGTGGAAGGTTCCTACTGAGGAGAGAGACTGTGGAGCCTGTGGGCACTTCCTGCTGTCACCATCACCACAGGATCTGCAGCCTTCAAACAGTCTGAGTTTTAAGGCACTAGCAAAGTACTCTTTCCAGACCCAACTTGTTCTTAGAGCTCTGTATTAGAATATTGACAGGTTCAGATCTTGGTTCTCGGGTTAGATAGATGTGAGAGCATGGGAGCCAGAGAGCCCCTAATTAAATAAAGATACCGAAGTGGGTAGGTCAAGGGATCAGTCAGAGAGAGATGTTCAGTCTGCCGTATTGACCTTGACTGATACAGGTTTAAGTTGGGATTTTATTAAAATGACACAGAGCAGGATCCATGGTTGGCTCCAGGTTTCCTAAGGCCTGAAAATTACATAATTTTGATGACCCATTTAAAAGAAAAAAAAAACAAAATGATAACTACAAAGTTAGCTATGGATATGAACATTCATACAGAATGAGAAAAGAAATTACATATTTTTAAAGGCCAGCAAATATAGGAAACATCACAAAATACAGGAAAATAACATTAAAAAATTAGTTGCCTGACATACCACTTTAATACTTTATTTTAATCTATATACAGTGTCTGCATACTTTCTAATTCTCTTTCTTCATATTAAAGTAAAGTAAAGTTAAAAAAAAAAAGAAGTTCAACCTTGGCATAGAAGGAATGTAGGAATGAAAAATGCTGTCTATTAAAACATCTGATTTTAAATGTAAAAAAAAAATCATTTTGAAATATAATTTTCTATAGAGATAACTCAACCTTTCCAGTGGCAAGGGTGGATTAAAATTTGCATTCAATTATTGGTACTTTAGAAAGTTTTCTTTCAGCTTTCCATCATGTTATTAATAATGTTTTATAAGTTTAGGGAACTTTGGACCAAATTTGGGAAAACCTCTATCATAATATACAGTAAGATTTTATGGCATTTCAAGTTTTTCGGGGACTGTAATTAATCTTAAATACTCTGAATTAATGACCCTAATTAAATGGTTTGTCATTATTGACATTAATGAGTTTTGCATTATCTTAACTCATGTCAGTATTTCATATCGAATTAGTAAGATATTTAAATCTTTTTCTAGTATAATCATTTGATTAACTCGCTTTCATAATTATATCTTTTAAAATAACTTGAGTCTGTTCATTATTTTTATTTCTTTTTGATAGACTGCTGCTTTTCTTATAATACAGTATGAAAAAAATTATAACATTTACATCTCAATGTCAAAATAATTTCAATTGGTTACATGGCCATTCTTGGTCGCTTTTGTTTCAGATTCTGTTAATTTTTAATCTGAATTTTCTCTTAGTCATTTAATAAATTTAAAAATGACACAAGAAGTTATCCTTTGTGTATATATGTATAAATCAGGCATTGTAATTTTCACTAGTTTATTGAAATGTCTTTCAAATTGCAGGTAAAATGATGTATTTAAACTTTGCAAAATATGCCATTGCCTTTAAAAAACGTAGTGCCATTATATTGAGTATATTTCTGACAGGAGAGCACTTTAAATTTTGACTAGACATCAGTGCCTCTGCTTGTAATTTTAGACATCTGGTGACTGGGAAACTTGCCCACAGATTAGCTTTTATTTCAAATCTTTCATCTTCACTATTAGTATCCTTCAGGGTCAGCTATCATAGGGCACATCCTTGGAGTGATAGGACTTTGGCCCTGCAGCTGCTTGTCATCTTGATGACTGAGTTGGCACAAAGCTTGGGAGTGTACCTGAATGCCATTCTGATACCACTAAGATTGGCAATAACTTAATGCTATATGAAAGTGATGTGAATCACATAAATATTTTCCCAGCTCTGCTTTTCCTTTATCTGGATGCCAAAAATACCCACCGCTCTTCCAACCCATTGTGGTTAAATATCTTTTACAAAATAAACAAATAAGACCATGTGAAGATATTGCTAAGATCTTCTGTAGGACTTGGAAGAAAACTGTGCTTGGAAGGGGTTCTTAGGTTCAGGATAAACCTGCATCTGGCTGTACTTCACTCAAAACAGATCATTTAGGGTAATCAAGAAAGGACAGCCCATGAGACAGTCTGGCTCAAAGGTGCCAGAAACTGACCTACTTTCAAATATGTCTCATATGAACTTGGGGAATCCCCTGGTAGACCTGTGGTTAAGACTCGGTGATTTCACTACTGTGAACCCAGGTTCAATCCCTGGATCATGGCACCCAGTCCCATCACTTCATGGCAAGTAGATGGGGAAACAATGGAAACAGTGAGAGACTTTATTTTCTTGGGCTCTAAAATCACTGGTGATTGCAGCCATGAAATTAAAAGACACTTAGTCCTTGGAAGAAAAGTTATGACCAACCTAGATAGCATATTGAAAAGCAGAGACATTACTTTGCCAACAAAAGTCTGTCTAGTCAGGGGTATGGTTTTTCCAGTAGTCATTTATGGATGTGAGAGCTGGTCTGTAAAGAAGGATAAGCACTGAAGAATTGATGCTTTCAAACTGTTGTGTTGGAAAGACTTGAGAGCCCCTTGGACTGCAAGGAGATCAAACCAGTCAATCCTAAAGGAAATCAATCTTGAATATTCTTTGGAAGGATTGATGCTAAAGCTGAAACTCCAATACTTTGGCCGCCTGATGTGAAGAGCTGACTCATTGGAAAAATCCCTGATGCTGGGAAAGATTGCAGGCAGGAGGAGAAGGGGATGACAGAGGGCAAGATTGTTGGATGGCATCACTGACTTAATGGACATGACTTTGAGCAAGCTCCGGGTGATCGTGAAGGACAAGAAGCCTGGAGTCCTGCAGTCAATGGGGTCGCAAAAAGCAGGCATGACTGAGTGACTGAACAGCAACATATGAAATTTTCAGAGATCTCTTGTCTGAATTGTATGTTTATGAATTTGGTTCAAGACTCTTCTGGTTGCACATGACAGACACCCAATTTTAACTAGTCATGGCTTTGGTAGAAAGAACTTATTGTGCAGTGTAACAAAACCCTGAAAGATAGCACAGGTTGGAGCTCACCTAAGGATCACATGAATTTGAATAGCTTCACATCTATTCATTCTGGATTTTTTTCCAATATATTTCTCTATGTTATTTTTATTCTTCACTCTGAAAATAATCTTTTTCTAAAAAATGATTGCAGGCAGCAAGGGTTGGGGCATGGTGATTGGCATGTGATAGTTGTGGGGGAGGAGTATGTCACCTGTAGAAGCAGGGCATCATTTGGTCAGACACAACCACAGTTGTCCAATGCAGTAGCTCAGGCTAAGGCTTGGTGTAGAGGTGGACGTTGAAGGCACACAACTGATAAAACCCACTGCATGGTGCATGCCATTCCTTATGTAGACCCATAATTTATCCCCACTTTGAAAATAAATTTAGGCACAAAATTTACTAATTCTCAGAAAGTGACCTCTCTGTGCTTATTCATTATGTATCTTTTAAAGTGTGTCATAGTGTATTAAGAGTTAATTCGTGTAACCCTCCCTTGATGCATGGATAAAGTGGGACTAAAATAGTTCTAAAAATCATTCAAGGCACAAATTCACATAATTTGAAATATAGCGGCTTGATTGGCAGCTGGGAAACAAAGAGATCAGAGAGCCAAGAGACTTTCAGGAGCAACATTGTTAGTGTTTCCACTCAAATGGTAAAGAATGGAATGTTTAAATTAAAGTATTGCTGATTTAAATTAATTAAAACAACTTATATTGAACATTGGAATTAAAGACTCAGCAGTTTTGTTCTTCTTAAGTCAACCTGGTAGAGAATATTATTAGTTGAGCAATATTTGTTTTTGCATGGAATGTGAACCCTGAAAAGAACCTTCCTTATATATCAAATATGACTTAAGTTGGACTGCATTATAATTTGTTTAAATTAGTAGTTTATAATAATTTCTTAATTATTTGAGATTCTTTAGTATTACCATGGTCATACATCAGTTTAAAGAAGTGCAACTGACTTTAAACAATGTGTATATTAATCTGAGTATAATTAGTAGTCAGCCATCTGTAACCGTGATTCCTTGGTATAGATTCAACCGAGTGCAGACAGTGTAGCACACTAGTATTTACTCTTGAAAAAATATCCTTATATAAGTGGACTGGGACAATTCTAACTTGTGTTATCCAAGGATCAATGTGTAAACTTCATGGAAATGTAACATAAACTTCATTCTTCATTTATTGGATTCATACTTCTGTTCTGGAAGAAATATATTGATAATATATTGGATAATACCTTTGTGAGAAACATTCTTCTTGGTAGAATGTTATAATGACATTGTCTTATTCTAGTAAAAAATAAATAGTATCATACCTTTGAATGTGATAAGATAGTTTAGATTTTGCTGGGTGTTATGCATAGTCATCCTCTGTCATCCCCTTCTCCTCCTGCCTTCAATCTTTCCCAGCATCAGGGTCTTTTCCAATGAGTTGACTCTTATCATCAGGTAGCTAAAGTATTAGAGCTTCAGCATCAGTCCTTCCAATGAATATTCAGTACTGATTTCCCTTAGGATTGACTGGTTTGATCTCCTTGTAGGCTAAGGGACTCTTAAGAGTCTTCTCCAACACCACGGTTCAAAAGCATCAATTCTTTGGCACTCAGCTTTCTTTATAGTCCAGCTCTCACATCCATACATGACTACTGGAAAATGAGATGAGATGGTTGGATGGTATCACCAACTCAGTAGACATGCATGAATTTGAACAAGCTTCAGGAGATGGTGATGGACAGGGAAGCCTGGCATGCTGCAATCCATGGGGTCACAAAGAGTCAGACATGACAGAGCAACTGAACTGACTGAATGCATAGTCAACATAAATGTAAAATTTATAAATTTGGTTTTGAAAGAACATACTTAACACTGTGTATAAACAATTTGTATGTGCGTGCCTGAGGGCACCCCACTCCAGTATTCTTGCCTGGAAAATCCAATGGATGGAGGAGCCTGGTAGGCTGCAGTCCATGGGGTCTCTGAGTCAGACACGACTGAATGACTTCACTTTCACTTTTCACTTTCATGCCTTGGAGAAGGAAATGGCAACCCACTCCAGTGTTCTTGCCTGGAGAATCCCAGGTACCGGGGAGCCTGGTGGGCTGCCGTCTATGGGGTCACACAGAGTCGGACACGACTGAAGCGACTTAGCAGCAGCAGCAGCAGCAGCCTGAGTGTTAAGTCACTTCAGTTGTGTCTGACTCTTTGTGGGCCTATGGACTGTAGCCCACCAGGTTCAACTCATTCCATGAGTTGCCATGTCCTTCTCCAGAGGACAGTTTGTATACTCAATACAAAAAAAATGTAATTGCTCTTATGGGAGGAAAGATTTTTTTTGTTACTGTATTTTACTTCCATGGCTGTCCAGTAGTTAAGACTTTACTTTCCAGTGCATGGAGTGTGGGTTTGATCCCTGGTTGGGGAGCTAATAATATTCTACATGCCTCATGGCCAAAAAAACCAAAATATAAACCAGGAGCAATATTGTAACAAAACTAATAAAATCTTTAAAAATGGTCCACCTCAAAATAATCTTTTAAAAAAGAAAGGATAAGAAAAGTAGCAAGATTTTATTTTACCTTCATTGATTCCTTCTCTGGCCTTCTTTCTTTCTCTACATAGGACTGAGTTTCTGGCCTCTCACATTTCCTTTTCTCTGAAGAATCTGTTTTAACATTGCTTGCGGGACAGGTCTGCTCGTGATGAATTCCTTCAATATTTGTGTGTCTGAGAAAGTCTTTACATTTCTTCTTTATTTTTAAGAATAATTCAGCTAGATATAGAATTCTAGTTTGCCATGCTTTTTTCTTTTAATTTTAGATATTTCATTCCACTCTCTTTTTGCTTACATGGTTTGTGTTGGAAATTCCACTATAATTATTATCCTTGTTTCTCTGTGGATAAGGTGGATTTTCCCCCCTAACTTCTTTCAAGATTTTCTCTTTGTATTTTATTTGCTGCAATTTGAATATGAAATACCCAAGTGTAGATATGTTGGTATTAATCCTGCTTTTTTGTCTTTGAACTTCCTGAATCTGTGGTTTGATGTCTGTCATGTTATCTTTGGAAATTTATCAGTCAACATTTCCCAAGTCATCATTCTATTGAGAAATGTGATACCCCAGTTCAGTTCAGTTCAGTTCAGTCGCTCAGTCGTGTCCGACTCTTTGCGATCCCATGAATTGCAGCACGCCAGGCCTCCCTGTCCATCACCAACTCCCGGAGTTCACTGAAACTCATGTGCATCAAGTCCGTGATGCCATCCAGCCATCTCATCCTCTGTCGTCCCCTTCTCCTCCTGCCCCCAATCCCTCCCAGCATCAGAGTCTTTTCCAATGAGTCAGCTCTTCTCATGAGGTGTCCAAAGTACTGGAGCTTCAGCTTTCCTATCATTCCTTCCAAAGAAATCCCAGGGTTGATCTCCTTCAGAATGGACTGGTTGGATCTCCTTGCAGTCCAAGGGACTCTCAAGAGTCTTCTCCAACACCACAGTTCAAAAGCATCAATTCTTCAGCGCTCAGCCTTCTTCACAGTCCAACTCTCACATCCATACTTGACCACAGGAAAAACCATAGCCTTGACTAGATGGACCCCAGTGATATCCAAATGCTGATTCTCAGACTGGCTGCAGCAGAATCACTTGGCAGCATCTGGAGGACTTCTGAAGAAATGATTCCCAAGCCAAGTCCCACCCACAGAAAATCTGATTCAAAAGTGTTGCAGAGGACCTGGGAATCTACTAGAGCAGAATCTTGTAGAGCTCCCCAGGTGATCCCCATATAGAGCCATGAATATGAGTGTTCTGGTCTTTGTAGTGATCACTGGTATGGAGTAGAAACATTATCTAATAGTTCAATGTACACTGTGATACTACTTACTTTTAAAAAAGTACCAAGTACTAATAAAATACCAGTGAAGTGAAAGTGAAGCCGCTCAGTCGTGTCCGACTCTTTGCGACCCCATGGACTGTAGCCTACCAAGCTCCTTTGTCCATGGGATTTTCCAGGCAATAGTACTGGAGTGGATTGCCATTTCCTTCTCCAAATAAAATACCAAGGGTTTAATTAAAAAAAAAAAAGATGTGGATTGTGGGTATTGAATATACTATTCTTCTGGAGAGCAAAAGAACTTTCAAAACTATGTCAGAAGTTAGGGGTTAAAGTTGGTTGCACTGATTTGAACCCTAATAAATGTCATCTCCAGATTGGTCTTATGGGCTGAATGTGTCCTCCCCAAATTCATATGCTGAATTCTTATCTTCTAGTGTGATGGCATTAGGAGGTGACACCTATGGGAGGTAATTAGTTTTAGATGAAGTCATGGGGGTGGAGCCCCTGGTTAGGATTAGTATCCCTGTAAGAGGAGAAAGAGACCAGAGCTTCCTCTCTCTCTCAGCTATGAGAGGATAATCAAGAAAGTCACCCTCTGCAAGCTAGAAAGAGTTGTGCTCTTTAGACATTGAATCTGTGGGCGCCTTAATCTTAGACTTCCAGCCTCTAAAACTGTGAGAAGTAAATGTCTGCTGTTTTAGCCACTGAGGCTGGTATTTTGTTATAGCAACTTGGACAGACTAAGACATTGGAAAGCACTTAATAAACACTGATTAGCTATGAGGTAGAAACATCTTGCTCTGTTTTTAAAGAGGTAGAAAGAGAGTAGTAAAATATCTAAATAATTTCTCCATATCATAGCAAAGTAAAGCAATTGTGGATTCTAGCCCTGTCCGTGTAACTAGGCAGTCTCAATCATCCCTGATACCCTTTTTGTACATTTGGAATCAATCATCACAGGCACGCATAGCTGCGAGCATTTGGTTTCAAGAAAGACGTTCAGAGAAGCTAAATGGCAAAAGGAATATGTTGGATCAAATAAAAAACAGCCGCAATGATGAAACTTAAGGAGGAAATGGAACCAGATCTCCAGCCATCACTTTTCATCTTTGTGCATTAAACATCTTCTTACCAAAGCCAAGCAAAGCCCAGGAAATAAGAGCTTGACTTCTGAAGCCAGGTGGCTTGGATTTTTCTTTGAGCACATGTCCCAGCAAATGATGAGGTTTAATATTCTCATGTATTGTTCTCTTATTACTAATCTAAAAATCTCTGCTTTATTTTGTGCTAGTGAAATTTGTGGGGTGGAGAAGGGGCACTTACTGTTTTTTTTCCACCTTGAGTTTTTATATTTAATCAAGTTTACATATATGAATTTTAAAATAAATTTAATAGCTGAATAAATAGTTGAGTAAATGAATTTAATAGTTGTCTACTTTCCCTTCCATGAGGCAACCATGTTCAATTCTTTCTTTTTCCTCATATGTGTTAATAATATATATAGAAAGAGAGATAGAAGTAGGAAATGTCTGTCATGCATGTGTGCGTGCCAAGTTGCTTCAGTCATGTCCCAGTCTTTGCAGCCCTATGGACTGTAGCCTGCCAGACTTTTCTGCCCATGGGATTCTTCAGACAAGAACACTGGAGTGGTTGCCATGCCCTCCTCCAGGGAATCTTCCTGACCCAGGAATCAAACCTCCATCTCTTATGTCTCCTGCATTGGCAGGGAAGTTCTTTACCTCTAGTGTCACCTGGGAAGCCCAATGTCCATCATACTTTTCCTCAAGACTCTGTTTTTCAAAGTATGTTCTGTGATCACTGTCATCAGTATTAGCTGGGATGATTGTTAAAAATGAGGTGTCCCATCCCAGACCTAATAAGTTAGACTTGCTGGGACCCAGCCATCTGTATTTTAAACAGCGTCAAAGTGATCCTTATACAAATTAAAGTTTGAAAGTTGCTTTCCAAAAGTTTCTTGAGTTTTGCCAGAGGTTGTAACATGTTCTGATTTTATTTCTGTCTTCTTATCCATTGTCATGTGGGTAGAAGCCTTCCTAACAAAGATTATAGCTTTCATGTATAATATTAATACAAACAAGACAGAATAGTAAGTTCATCCCCTCCTGGAGCAATGGGAAATAGCTCTAGAGACTTGAAATGTGAGTCCTATATGTGTTTATTGCTATTGAAGTATTGCTTCTAGGCTCTTTTTGAGAGAGATGTAAAAGTTGTGAGCTGTTTTAAAATTAGAATTATCAATAGGTACTTTATAGTGTAGTAAATTATATACTTTTTTCTTGTACTAAAATTCATAGTTCCTTAAAAAAAGTAACAAGTATACTTCTTGCTAGTCATAAACTGCTGAATTATGTTTAAAGATTACTTAGTACCTTCTTTGAATGTTTTAGAATATTTCCCAGTAAGGATGTACAAAGTACTATACTTCTGTTTACTTTAAAAATACTTGTTTTCTCTGTTTGTTTATATTACCAGTTTAGCATATATATAGATTATTTGTTTCACACTGCTTTCAGATAGAGTCAACGTTTTCTCTTTTGATTTTATTTAATTTTTGAAATAGGTAAGGCATATACATGTTAAAAACTAGACAAAATATATAAAGTGTATGTTCAGAACCTTTTCATCTACATCTCTGCTTCCTCCACCTAGTTTCTACCTCCTCCCTTCTTTTTTTTTTAAAAAGTAATTAATTTATTTTAATTGGAGGTGAATACTTTACGATACTGTGGTGGTTTTTGTCATGCTTCGACGTGAATCAGCCATGGATGTACATGTGTCCTGCCATCTTGAACCCCCCTCCACCTCTGTCCCCACCCCGTCCCTCTGGCTTGCCCTAAAGCACCAGCTTTGGGTGCCCTGCTTCTTGCATTGAATTTGCTCTGGTCATCTGGTTTATATTTAGTAATACACATGTTTCAGTGCTATTCTCTCTTATCATCCCACCCTCCCCTTCTCCCACATAGTGCAAAAGTCTCTTCTTTACAGCTGTGTCTCTTTTGCTGTCTTGCATATAGGATCATCGTTACCGTCTTTCTAAATTCCATATATACACGTTAATATACTGTATTGGTGTTTCTCTTTCTGGCTTACTTCACTCTGTATAATAGGCTCCAGTTTCATCCACCTCATTGGAACTGACTCAAATGCGTTCTTTTTTGACCTTCTCCCTTCTTATAGGTAACTGTTTAATTTCTCACTTATCCTTTCATTATTTGTATAAATGTAGACATATATATGAAGAAGAAACCTATATAATTTGCAACAAATGATTAAATACATATATAATAGCATTTACATAAAACTTGTTCCTCATGCTTTTTCACAACAAATACAAATCGTATTTGCTTTGCATGTTTTTCTTCACATTTTCCCTTTCATGTAGATCCTAGAGATCAAGGGACATCTTTGTAAACTGCCAGTTTCTCCCAACTCGCCAAAGATTCTGAGATGGTCCCATTAAGTCAATGGTTCATTTTGTATTTTTTTAGATCTTCTCTTGTTTCAGATCTCTAAACTAGACCCTTTACTTTAAAAGAGCTGTTGTTCAGGGTCAGTATTTACTACCCATGCCAGTGAAAAGAACTTAAGAAATAGCACAGTGTATCTTGTTCATGTGCTATATCATAGATAGATTGTCCAAACAATATTAATGTCAGGTGGCTAAGAAAGAAGTGATTTTGCCTCCCTTTGTCCTCTGAAAATAAAAGATCCAAATGTAGTATTCATAAATCAGCATATTACCTGTTGTTTCAGTTTGTTCTAGATCCCACAGTCTATTTTTGTGTGTTTTTTCTTCCTTAAAAAACATTATTGAGAATCATTATAGAGCAGAGTCATCATCTGAGTTCTCTGTAAGGGACCTTTTATTTTGTAAATAAATTATATTAGGTAATCTAGATATTTTCCCCTCATCACTTAAGTGTTTTACCAAATTTGTATATTCACATTAACTAGAACAGAAAATCATGAAAAATAAATAAGCCAAATCTAATAGGATAACTGATATGATTGGGATTTCAGTAGAAATACAAAGCATTTTTTTTTCTTGATTTGCAACATGTATTGACAATAAGGCATATTGTAAGAAAAGAAATCCTTTCCAAACAAAGATTTTCCAATTGAACTCACTGAGACTCCCAATGGTGTGTTCACTTCCTGTTTTCCTGTTTTAGGCACACAAACTTGGAACATGAAAACCCCTGGAGGTCAAGTGTTATTTGAATGGTTTCTTAGCAGTGAATAATGTCTCCTTAGCAATAAATAGCTCTGATTCTGACATAGTAATCTTAGGAGGAAAACTGCACAATTACTTTGCAACAAATGACTGAATATATATAATAATGTTTGCATAAAGCTTTAGACAGAGGTGGTATCAGTTCACATTCCTTTTGATAAATACCTTATGAGCTCTCAAATTTTTTGATGTAAAAGATTGAGCTTAGTTATAATATACAAAATGTGTATCATGGTATACTATTAATATATATCATTATATATCATATATAATGATTTTGTTTAGAAAAGTGGTTACTTTCATTCCTTTAACTAGCACTCCATTTTTGCATGGTGGGAAAAAACTCAAGCAATTTAGCATTGAGCTAGGGACAAGATACATTAGCCCTTTTTAAAGTTCAGAATACTGATTATGAAATTCTTATGGGGGAAACTTACTTTCAAATATGTTTTATTGTTGAAAAAGTGAAACCTTCAATGATGAAGAACGACTTTAGTGTTGTCATCTTCCATAATACTGATAAAAGTGAATTAAGTATTAAGTTCCTGAATTTCACTAAGAATTGTGAAAGTCATCTTTTACATGGATAGTAAGCTTTTTTTTTCTGGAGAATGCTAATAGTTAATCAGAAAAGGCTTTGCTGTGACACTTGAGACGTCATTGCATTCTCATGAATGGTAGTGTCGTGTTAATGAGCAGCATTAAAATTACCCATGGCATGCCCTCCAACTGCCAATGGGGAAGAAATTGACGATAAGAATGATGCACTTGTTAGTATCTTTTCGGCTGGGGCCTCATTCAGGCCAGACCCATATAACTCTTCAATTGAAAGTTGGGACTTGATGGTGAAAGCACATAGGTTTTTATGTGCTCTGCCCATGCTGTGCAGAGAAGGGAGGCACTGACATATGACTCCAAGTAACACTCTTCAGGGAGCCCTATACCTCACAATGCATCTCCACCCAGAAAGGAGAGCCCCTCTCTGCCAAGTGCACAGGTTTGTGATACTTCGAAGCTGTCACTGCAAGGGAAGAAACAACACTCTTGTCTGGTTTGTTTCCCTTAATTTGTATGGGCCTTGGTCTCACTCCTTCCTTCACTATTCTAATCTGCCTTGACAGTACTGCTGAAATTTTACCAGGTTAATTCTCATGAAAATTTTAACTCCTTCTTCTGCTTCCCAGGGCAATAGATCCAGGCAGTCACCAAGTCCTGCAGATTAAAAATATATATATATATATATATATATTTCTTCTTAATTGGAGAATAATTGCTTTACAATGTTGTGTTCGTTTCTGCCATATATTAACATGAATCAGCCATAGGTATACATATGTCCTCTTCCTTTTGAACTCCTCCCAACTCCCACCTCATCCCACCTATCTAGGTTATCACAGAGTACCAGGTTGAGTTCCCTGCATCATATAGCAAATTCCCACTGGCTCCCTACATGTTTCAGTACTACTCTCTTAATTGTTTACTCCAAGATACCACACACACACAAATAAATTTTTAAAATTTTAGTTTCTATTCACATAATATATAATTCAAAATATGAAAAAGTGTGATTCAGTCAGGGGCCCAGCAGGCAGCAAATGGTATTCAAAATAGGTTGTTACAAGATAATTTAATTGCAGTGAAATCTTTTGCAAAAGCAGAGGGGCAAGCATACTCCAAGCGATGATGCAGTAAACTGTTAGTACCAGACGTGTTGAGGGGTGAGAGAAGGGAGAAGGTATCAGAACTAAGGGGGTGAATCCTACGGAAGAGTGGTCAGCCCTTACTAGAAGCTGTGATCTGACAAAGAAAGATGACCCACTTCAGAGGACCTTAACTGGTAGAGCCCAGAATAAATACTCCCTTCCTACACTTCTGTTTCCCATTGACTTTCTGTCCTTTTACCCATTGTCCAACCCAGCAAGTAGCCAGAGGGCAGGAAACCCTTGATTCTAACTCACCCTGTAGTTAGCCTTCTGGGGCACAAGCAAGGTGACAGGAAGCAAGTGGAAATACCTAGCACACCAGCCATACGAGGAAAATCTTTCTCTCCTGCCGCATCACCCAGTACCCCAGCGCAAAAACAACTGTTTACCAGAACCTTCCAGAGATCTTAAATCTTGGTGCTTTGTAAGAAAACTGAGGTTTTAAAGCAAACCTTGTTTCTGGGAAGGATCCCCCGATGTGTGCCAAAGGTTTGCAAAGGATCACATAAGACAATATGACGCATATGCTGTTCCTGCTTTTTTGATGCTTTGAATGGTCCATTTTGGCCTTAAAAATGCTAAATAGGTTAAGTTTTTGTATTATTGCCTTGTGTTTCCTATTAGTGATCTGGCTTAGAAATAAAACATGTAAAAATATATTGGCTTTTTTCAGACAAGTGATTATAGCATTTTTTCCTTAAACAGACTTTTTAACGGATCTAAAGCAGAGCCTCCTAACTGTGTTCACAGATGGACACCGACTTTTAGGAACTCCTGAAATTACATTAAACGTGAATTTTAGGAGAGCAGGGCCATGGCTTTCATTAGATTCTCACTGAGATCTTGGTGACATAAAAGAACGTTGATCTGAAGAAAGTTTGATTCATTTAGAATTTCTTCCTACTATTACATATTTTTAATGCATTCTTGGGGTTCAGTAACCTGGACAAAGTGAAAGATACCTGACACGCATTTCTTGACGTGGAAATTCAAATGATCTCAGTAACTTGCAAACTAAAATTCTCTAGTATGATTGATTAATATGTGCTAAATGATCTTTGAAATATAAAAGAGTGTGATCTTGGTCAAGAAATTCTGCTATGGCCAGCTTATAAGATGGTTTGTGTTCAATGAGTATTTTGTTTGTTTGTTTGTTTTGGATTTAACCAAGAGAAAAATGTTTGCTTAAGTGAGAGGAAAGATTTAGATAAATTAGAAAATTGCATACTATTTTTTTCTACATGAAGTTGTCTAACAATGCTATAGTATATTCTGTTGTGTGTAAATTGTCATTGATTTACTTCATACATATAAGTAGACTTGATAAATTAAACAAAGACTTGATAAATTAAACACATCTAAGATTTTTGTCATAAAATGATTGTTTTATGTGAATGATTCCAAAAGCTTACCATATTTTGTATTCCTACTTTATGTACTCTGTCCTCTGGCCAAATATTTTTCTAAGAAGAAAAATTGAATTTAATATTTAAAATCTCTGAGTGAGTTCAAGCTATGATTTTTCTAGCAGCATTTAAAGGAATGAAACTATTAGTAGAGCAACATAATTCCTACTGCACTGTATAATGCATCATTAGTCTAGATTAGGTAAGTCAACCTTTTACTTCACCTTATATTCCTTTTTCGGAGAAGGCAATGGCACCCCACTCCAGTACTCTTGCCTGGAAAATCCCATGGACGGAGGAGCCTGGTGGGTTGCAGTCCATGGGGTCGCTGAGGGTCAGATACGACTGAGCGACTTCACTTTAACTTTTCACTTTCATGCATTAGAGAAGGAAATGGCAACCCACTCCAGTGTTCTTGCCTGGAGAATCCCAAGGATGGGGGAGCCTGGTGGGCTGCCGTCTGTGGGGTGGCACAGAATCGGACACGACTGAAGTGACTTAGCAGCAGCAGCAGCAGCAGCATATTCCTTTTTTACTTGGGACTGATTGCAAGTGTCTGAAATCTAACTGACTTAAAACAGGGAATTTTTAAAAAAAATTTATATAAATTATACTCAGAATGATGGAGGCCACGCTGGCATCAGGCATGGCTACCACATTCAGAGTTCCAGTTACTTCAAGCCTCTTCCTTTTTATTTCCCAGCTCTTCTTCTGTCTGTATCAACCTCATTCTCTTTTGATAGTTTTTCTCTATGCTGAGAAAGACATAGTTACAGAAATATCCAGGCTTGTAGCATTCTAGCCAGCAGACTAGAAAATTTATCTTTCTTCTTTTCTCAAGAATGTATAAAAATCCAAGGGAAAGACCTTGCTCAGCTTAGCATGTCTAATTGTTGGACTGAGTGTTAATGTCAACAGCTTATCCCATGATTAGGAGTCCATTCATTGAAAAGTGGAGCCATTTCCCGAAAAGGAAGAGGGGCGATACTGTTAGCAGAGTAAGGGGATAAGGTTGCTGGACTGGCCTAACCAGCAGTGGTCCAGCTCAGTGAGTTAGTATAGACATGTGTCAGAAAATCCTGCTGCTGAATTAGTAACTAGAATGTCATCCTCTGGGCTCTACAAGTTGAGAATTAAATTGCTTGTTCTATTTTAGCTATAAAACCACCAAGTCTGGGAAAATAAGGATTTGTTTGATCTCCACATGTTCTTAATCTTCCTGTAGAAGAATGTTAAAGTATATAATACTTAAATATAATCACCACATAATCGTTATTGTCACAGAAGGCTTTTAAGTTTCTGACTAGATGATAAAATTAAATATGAATGCAAATGAAAAATAAGTAGGTTATTATGTCTTATGCTTCTGACATATTTGGAAATAATTCCTACATAGTTATTTTGAATGCAGTAGGCCTTCACTGCTCATTTTCCCATATCATCTTCCTTTTTTCTTTTGAAAATTGCAAAAAACCTTCACTAGGGGATTAAAAGAATCAAGAGTTATAGTTGATACAAGGTTTATTGCCCCTCCTAAAGTTCAGAAATCCTCTAGAGTGAATATATTCTTTCCATTAATTTTTTGATGGAAAAAAGCTAATAATACCTTTCTTAATAATAGTTTTCTTAATACCACTTAATAAAGACACAGACACTAAAAGGAATAAAGATAAAAATATTTTTCACAATCCCAGTTTCAATATATTAATTCATTTCTTCATTATATTTATTACAACTTATTATCTTTGGGATAAATTAACAATACATTGACAGTACAACCAGCCATATACACAGCCACCATGGAATAAAGCCATGAGAAAGTTTTCTTACTACTACCTTACAGTTCATTGGAACAGACAAAACTGTAGCTTTTTCCTCTTCTCTGATATAAAAATCTCTGAGCCCATCCTTAGTCTCCTTCGATGTTAATAATTGTTCTTTGTCATTCTTCCTTTCCACCTAAATGATGAGAAATTAATTAGAATAAAATGAAAAGTTTTCCTGATTTAGTCACCCTTTTTTGAAAGGTTACTTTATAAAAGATGTCCACAATTCATGACAAAAATAACAGAAAAAGAAAGACCTCTTACAAAATTTTAACATCCAAAGAAAACTACTGGCTTTTCCATCCTCATTTCTTTCTTGTCCTTTTCAACAGGGATGGGGTTGTACACACACTCACACACACACACACATATACACACATACATATATATATACACACACATACATATATACACACACATACATATATACACAGGTATTTTATATCACTGTCATCATCCTTAGAATTTGTATTCTGCCTATTCTATTTAACATTTGTCCTGTTTCCATCTATTGCACATCCACTTTAGCTACATATGATCTAATTTGCTGATGTTCCATAATTTGCAAAAGAATTAACATTTAATTGGGTGTGTGCATCATTTCTGGTCTTGACCTCATAAATGATTCATATATTATGAGTATATTTGTACATTAGAGCATTTGAGGGGATTATTTCCTCAAGAAAAATTCTGAATAATGGGGTCATTGGCTCAAACAGTAAAAGAACTTTTATAATGTAATTTTACAATGAATTTGAGATATTTTAAAAGTTGGAGGGGCTCCCCTGGTGGTTCCGTGGTTAAGAATCCACCTTGCAATGCAAGGGACACCAGATCCGTGGTCTGGGAAGATCCTACATACACGCCTTGGAGCAACTAGGCCAGTGCACCGCGACTACTGAGCCTGCCCTCTAGAGCCCACGAGCTGCAACTACAAAGACGGGACTCTGCAACTGCTGAAGCCTGTGTGCCTAGAGGCTGTACTTTTCAACAAGAGAGACCACTGCAATGAGAAGCCCGTGCACTGCAACGAAGAGTAGCCCCCACTTGCCTAGTGCAACAGTAAAGATCCACCACAGTCAAAAAACAAAAGAAGCAACTCTTAAAGAATTGAAAATGTGTAGCTGCAGTGTTATAGATTTTTTAAACTGAAGTTATGTGAGTGCAGGTTTTATTATTCACTGGCTCCATCCCATAAGTTCTACCAAATTACCTTTTAAACTCTGTTAATTATGTGGGGAAAAAAATGAAAACCTAAAGCATAACTTCACATGTAAAAGAAAGAAAAGATAGAGAAAGGTGAGGGGCCATGTACTGATTTTCTTTTCACCCTGATGTTTGACCTCCACCGTGTACCTGCTGCTTAATTTCCATTAGGTTTTCCTTCTACCTAATTTCCATTAGGTCTACCTTGATTTCTTTTATCCTTTTGTTGCTTATTGATAAAAGCTTATTTCATGACTCTGTCTATGTGTCAAGCTTTAAACCCAATCATTGGTCAATGAAGAATGATGATTTAATATTTCTTTCTCTTCAAAAGAAACTTTTGGATGATTACCTTGCCCTCACCCTTACCATAAACATATACACTCTCCTGGGAATTTTTCATAAAGCTATATATTTTAAATTTTTTATGACGGGTATAATCGTGTATTCCCTCTCTTTGAGTCTTTCATTGGGAAATTGTGTTAATATTAAGAAAAGTCTTCAATACCTGTTGGACAGCTTGAAAAACCAAAGATAATGGATTAATTCTGAATATTGTACCTCATTACCAGCTTTTTTTCACCCTGTGGACACTGAATGTTGTGTCATAGCTGGTATGGAAATGTTCAGGAGGTGTGAGCCACTTTTGGAGGCTTGAGCAATCAGATATCATCTTGTATTTTATTTGTGTTTGAGGGCACTAGTTCAGTTCCTGGCAAGTATGACTTTTAGCATGCTCCACGTCTCTTGGAGAGATAAGTATTGAAAAGTTATTTTTCATTCTGTGAGAAAGAATATAGACTATAGAGGGACATCTGATGAATAGTTGACTATTTTGATGTAACATTGAAAATTATAAAATATTAATTCATTCTGTCAGCATTTTTAATATACAGTATAAATTCCAGAACATGCTGGCTTAGAGTTGTCTGTCAAACATATTCATTGCCTTGTAAACTCCAAAGTCCTTGAATGGAAACATAAGCTAAAGTCTCCATTTATAAGCAAGCTCAAAAAAATTTTTTTTACATAAACAGAAAGGTGCATCTTTGTTATTTTACCCAGTAATTGTCTATATACATTTCTTAATCCACCTGGGCATTTCCAAATTTTTCCCAACTATAGATCTGCAAAGGATGATAGCCATAATCAACTTTATGAGAAAGAATTCTAAATTAGAAAACAAATAGTTTCCCAGAGACTAGCTATAATTTCAAACCTTTCCAAATATTGAAGAATTCAAGGACAGGAATAGATAACAGGATTATAATTGAAATGTTTTTCCTTCTTCATACATATGTGTGTATTCATTTCTAAGATGGATTTGATGATTATTATCTGGTATTTATTATTTCTCTAAAAAAAGTAAAACTAACGAGCCACTTTTTCATTTTCTCACTGATCACTTATTGTCATAGCTGAACTCTATTTCTGGAGATATTTCCTAAACCTGACATCTTTCATGCGTCTTCTCAGACCTCTGGTTCTTATTGCTACCTCTCAACAGACAAGGTTTTTGTAATTACTTCTAGATCAACATGTCTGTTGCTAATCTCGCCTTTATCAAGACTTTCACGTATCTGTAAGTGGTTCTACTTCCCTAGATATCCAGGTATATTAGATATCTGTTGCAGATGACTTGGTAAAGAGAAAATTAGAATTTGATTAGTGCTAGCTTTCTGTTGCTGTGTAACAAATTACCTTAAACATAGATGCTTGAAAGAACACAATTCATTATCTCATTGTTTCTGTGGGTCAGGAGACCATTTTCAGATAAGCTGAGTCTTCTACGCAAGGTAGAATAAAGGTGCTGGCTGGAGAGGTGATTGCATCCGAGGCTCAGAGTTCTCTTTCCAGTTCATTCAGGCTGTTGGCAGAATTCAGAATTAATCTGTGATCATATAACTGAGGTCCCTGTTTTCTTGCTAGCTGTTGTCTGGAGACCTCTTTCATCCTCTAAACATCACCCTCGGGTACTTGCTACATCATCTCTTCCATTGGCTGTTCATAGCATCAGTTCAGTTCAGTCGCTCAGTCATGTCCCACTCTTTGCGACCCCATGAATCACAGCACGCCAGGCCTCCCTGTCCATCACCAACTCCCAGAGTTCACTCAGACTCATGTCCATTGAGTCAGTGATGCCATCCAGCCATCTCATCCTCTGTCGTCCCCTTCTCCTCCTGCCCCCAATCCCTCCCAGCATCAGAGTCTTTTCCAATGAGTCAACTCTTCTCATGAGGTGGCCAAAGTACTGGAGTTTCAGCTTCAGCATCATTCCTTCCAAAGAAATCCCAGGGCTGATCTCCTTCAGAATGGACTGGTTGGATCTCCTTGCAGTCCAAGGGACTCTCAAGAGTCTTCTCCAACACCACAGTTCAAAAGTATCAATTCTTCTGCACTCAGCCTTCTTCACAGTTCAACTCTCACATCCAAACATGACCACTGGGAAAACCATAGCCTTGACTAGATGGACCTTAGTCAGCAAAGTAATGTCTCTGCTTTTAAATATGCTATCTAGATTGGTCATAATTTTTCTTCCAAGGAGTAAGCGTCTTTTAATTTCATGGCTGCAGTCACCATCTGCAGTGATTTTGGAGCCCACAAAAATAGTCTGACACTGTTTCCACTGTTTCCCCATCTATTTGCCATGAAGTGATGGGACCAGATGCCATGATCTTCGTTTTCTGAGTGTTGAGCTTTAAGCCAACTTTTTCACTCTCCTCTTTCACTTTCATCAAGAGGCTTTTTAGTTCCTCTTCTCTTTCTGCTATAAGGGTGGTGTCATCTGCATATCTGAGGTTATTGATATTTCTCCCGGCACTCTTGATTCCAGCTTGTGTTTCTTCCAGTCCAGCATTTCTCATGATGTACTCTGCATACAAGTTAAATAAGCAGGGTTACAATATACAGCCTTGACGTAGTCCTTTTCCTATTTGGAACCAGTCTGTTGTTCCATGTCCAGTTCTAACTGTTGCTTCCTGACCTGCATACAGATTTCTCAAGAGGCAGGTTAGGTGGTCTGGTATTCCCATCTCTCTCAGAAGTTTCCACAGTTTATTGTGATCCACACAGTCAAAGGCTTTGGCATAGTCAATAAGCCAGAGATAGATGTTTTTCTGGAACTCTCTTGCTTTTTCCATGATCCAGCAGATATTGGCAATTTGATCTCAGGTTCCTCTGCCTTTTCTAAACCCAGCTTGAATATCAGGAAGTTCACGGTTCACGTATTGCTGAAGCCTGGCTTGGAGAATTTTGAGCATTACTTTACTAGCATGTGAGATGAGTGCAATTGTGTGGTAGTTTGAGCATTCTTTGATATTGCCTTTCTTTTGGATTGGAATGAAAACTGACCTTTTCCAGTCCTGTGGCCACTGCTGAGTTTTCCAAATTTTCTTTTTCTAGATCTGCAGGAGTGTTTCTGCCACTGCTTCTGGATCTGCTTAAATGCTCACCTGATTAAGTCTGGCCTACTCATGTTATCTCCCATTTCATTAACTCAAAGTTGGCAGATAAGGGACTGCCAAATCTACTAAATCCCTTTTTCCATATCATGTAGTGTAATCATGAAAATGATAGCCCATCCTATTCACATTCCTATAGATACTCAATATCACTCAGTCATGACTGACTCTTTGTGACTGCACAGATTGTAGCCCGCCAGGCTCCTCTGTCCATGGAATTCTCCAGACAAGAATACTGAAATTGCCATTTCCTTTTCCAGGGGATCTTCCTGATCTGGGGACTGAACTGGAGTCTCCTACATTGCAGGCAGATTCTTTACTCTCTGAGCCATCAGGAAAGGAGTTATGTAGAGTGTATATACCATATACGGGAATTTTGGGGATCAGCATAGAATTCTGCTTACCTTAGGACAGATGGAACCTAGCATGAATGCCATCATTACTTATATAAATGATGACCTTAAGATAGTTACATTAACATAGGTGGTGCCAATAGAATGCCAGTTTAAGATTTCATTAGTGTGTGTGTTTATGAAAAAGTATATAATTATATATCCACATTGGTATATATTTTTTAAAAACGTATCTAGGAAATCTTTTAATATGCATGCATCTTATGCTATACTGTACTAATCGTATCTTTAGTCTGTCTTTGATGCTTCTTGGTACATGTTTCCCACAAGTCAACCATATTTGAATGTGAAATTTAAGATTACTTTTGTAATTATGTTTTTATTGAGAGATACAAGTGAGTACTTTTTGCCATTATTCCTTGTTGTAAAATTATGGAAAATTATGCATGCTTTTTTTCCCCCAGCTGACGGGCAAGGTATAATATGTGGTCACTGCCTGCATCTCCCTTCCAGATAAAGATAGTTGCTTCTGGTGAATAATCAGATTACAGCTTTCATCCTACTTTAGTCTCTAACCTTTGGAGGAAAAACATTCTTATTTTCAGTTGTTTTGCATGTATGTGTATGGGCCAAGCTACATTTGAAATATTATTTTTTTTAGGAACAAATCTGCTAAGAAAAGAAATAAAAATGTAGGTTTCTTTTTTGAATACAGAGAATACTGCTCTGGTTTCCTAAAATGGATTTATAAATGCATCTGTTTCTACATAAATATAGAGATTTGTTGTTACTTAATTTCTGCTTGTGTTGCTAAAATTGGTAATAGAGCTTTTCTTTGAGTCATATTTTTTTGTATTCTTTGCTCTACTATCTAAACCATTTCCCCAATCTAAAGAAGAAAGTATCTCTTTTGGAAGTCACTGATTTGTTTTGTTGATTCTGCATTAGTCAGAGCCTATTGCCAATTTTTGGCTATTTATTCAATAGACTATAAAAAAGAGATATTCAAATGTTTGTATTTTACAGAGACTGGGATTCAAAAATTTATTATTTTTGTAAATATGGTGTGTTGGCCAGAGTATTTTGTAAGAAAAATGGAAGAAATAAATTTTTATTTTATTTTCACATCAGTGTGTTATCCTGATAAGATAGCTAACTGATATGAAGTTAAAATTAAATCCTGACACTTTGAAGGCCTGTTTTGTTTATTTATTTAATTTGGAATGTCTATAGCTATCAAGGCCATTGTGTGGAATAATACTTTACATATGTATTCATAGATTACTCTGCTGTAGTCCCTCTAACTTTGTACTTGATCTGAAGGAGTTGAAAATGAGATTGGAAAGTAATATGCCTATTTTTACTCACATGCACATTCATTTTTTATTTCTTTTAATTGGCTTTGCATTTCTCCTCCCTTAAGGGGGAAAAAAAAAAAGAAGATTCATGGCTTCATCAGTAATCGTATTCCTCTTCCAGTTCAAGTCTTTCTTGAACTTGGTTAGGTCAGGCTGACATTTTATATATATTAAGGAAGCTTTGGTGATAGAGATGAATCCATAAGATAATGTTTTATTCTGGAGTGTCACTAAAATGTGTTTCTAACCCAATCTCAAGGTTTGATGTGTTTTAAGCCCTGATTATCTTGTTCATTCATCAATGTTTCTTCCTATTTCCTGGATGTACTAGATCTAATTTTGATAATATTAATAACCTTCTAAGGGATGGCATATACCACAACTGTAGAAGGGAGAATTTTTTGCTAATGGTAGCAAGAAGGTGGATGAAACACACTTCTTAGCAGCGTGTTCACTTTTTCTGTTTTTGGCCCCAACACTTGGCTTGCAGGATCTTAGTTTCCCAGCCAGGGATTGAACCTGAGCTTCCTGAAATGGAAGTGTGAAGTCCTAACTACTGGACCACCAAGGAATTCCCAGCTATTCAAGTAGCTGACTCTTTTTTTCTTTTAATGAATGTTTGATACTAGTTGCATGAATCAAACTGCAGTTTCAAACAACTCTGCCATTTCTTATCAAAACATGGGTATGGGGGAAATAACTGTTGGAAAAGTAATGATTAATTCAGTTCATTATTTTATTAAATGTGTACATTAGCACAGATATATTAACATGTGGATAAGGAATGTTCTATTCTTCATGTTGGGGCTTCCTAGGTGGCACTGGTTCTAAAGAACCCACCTGCCAATGCTGGAGAGATAAGAGACGTGGGTTTGATCCCTGGATTGGGAAGATTCCGGTGGAGAAGGGTATGGCAACACACTACAGTATTCTTGCTTGGAGGATCCCATGGACAGAGGAGCCTGGCAGGCTCCAGTCCATAGGGTTGCACAGAGTCAGACTTGACAAGTGACTTAGCATGCATTCTTCATGGTAAGAATTGTAGCATTCCATATTGTAAGAAAATGTAAACTTAGAAGTATATGTTCCTTTTTATTTGAATAAATGGAAAAGTTTAATAATGATATAGGCAAGATGCTTAAGGAGAACATTTGCGTTACTTCAGATACATCCATGTGTGCATCTACACATGTTGATATGTGTGTGGAAATTGCATAAAGTTTTCCATCAGCTTGTGTAACATTTAAAAGTACAAGACATCCCAGGGAAAATAGTGTCATCCTTAGCATCGAAGATACTTCTTTCCATCTATTCTTATGTATATGCATTACATAAATCAAACATACCATTCTTTTCATTGTTACAATATGACATATTAAAACCAAAGAGAGGTACATCTTTTTGAAATTGGAATAGGGAAGTGAAACAGTATGCAATCTATTAAAAAAGAAATATTTCAAATATTTGCCAAAATTTTATAGTTGTATTATGACTGTTTATAATGCTTAGATATTACACTGTAGTTTCATTCTTATTAAGCTGTTGGTAAATCCATTATTTAAACAAGATGACTTAAAATTTATATGAAGTTATTCCTCCCATTAGGATTGTACGTACTGCATTGACATATCTGTGACCATGATGATGGCTTTTTTAGAAAGCTTATGAACTACCACATTATCTGCTCTTTTAGATGTTCTCATAATGAAAATATAAAGATGGATGGATATGAGGGATTTTCTACTAATCTACACTAAATTGGAGAAATTCAAGTAACATTTGCAATAGAGACATTTTTATCATGAATTTCATTTTCTAATCTTCTCTACCTACTGTAGTTAGGTTATTTTTAATAAGACTTTCATCTTGAATAGTCCTTTCATGTTCATTGGCCATCTTGTTGCTACAGGATAAAACCCTTTTTTATTAATAGAGGGATGTGGCTGTTCAAGAGTGTACTCAGGAATCAGATGTACTGGGAATTAATCTGTTGATGCTGTGATTGACCAGATGGGGAACTTTAGGCTTCCACTTGACATCTCTCGGGTTCTGCTTCTCACCTACCCAAACAGGATCATATTTATTCTTACCTTATTGGTTTATTGTGCACCTCAGTTCAGTTCAGTCGCCCAGTCGTGTCTAATTCTTTGCAACCCCATGGACTGCAGCACGCCAGGCTTCCCTGTCCATCAGCAACTCCTGGAGCTTGCTCAAACTCATGTCCATCAAGTCGGTGATGCCATCCAAATATCTCATCCTCTGTCGTCCCCTTCTCTTCCTGCCTTCAGTCTTTGCCAGCATCAGGTCTTTTCCAGTGAGTCAGTTCTTCACATCAGGTGGCCAAGTATTGGAGTTTCAGCTTCAGCATCAGTCCCTCAAATGAATGTTTGGGACTGATTTCCTTTAGGATGGACTGGTTTGATCTCCTTGCAGTCCAAGGGACTCTCAAGAATCTTTCCAACACCACAAATCAAAAGCATCAGTTCTTCAGCACTAAACTTTCTTTATAGTTCAACTCACATCCATACATGACTACTGGAAGAACCATAGCTTTGACTAGATGGACCTTTGTCGGCAAAGTAAATGTCTGCTTTGTAATATGCTGTCTAGGCTTGTCATAGCTTTTCTTCCAAGGAGCAAGTGTCTTTTAATTTCATGGCTGCAGTCACCATGTGCAGTGATTTTGGAGCCCAAGAAAATTACGTCTCTCACTGTTTCCATTGTTTCCGCATCTGTTTGCCATGAAGTGATCGGACCAGATGCCATGATCTTAATTTTTTGAATAATGAGCTTTAAGCCAGCTTTTTAGCTCTCCTCTTTCACTTTCATCAAGAGGCTCTTTAGTTCCTCTTTGCTTTCTGCCATAATGGTGGTGTCATCTGCATATCTGAGGTTATTGATATTTCTTCTGGCAGTCGTGATTTCAGCTTGTGCTTCATCCAGCCTGGCATTTC
Source organism: Ovis canadensis (assembly GCF_042477335.2). NCBI lineage: Eukaryota > Metazoa > Chordata > Mammalia > Artiodactyla > Bovidae > Ovis > Ovis canadensis. The sequence continues at coordinate 87,074,224 of NC_091248.1, forward strand.
ACATGATGTACTCTGCATATAAGTTAAACAAGCAGGGTGACAAGGCACAGCCTTGGGGTACTCCTTTCCCAATTTGGAACCAGTCTGTTGTTCAATATCCGGTTCTAACTGTTTCTTTTTGACCTGCATACAGATTTCTTGAGTCAGGTAAGGTGGTCTGGTATTCCCATCTCTTTAAGAATTTTCCACAGTTTGTTGTGATCCACACAGCCAAAGGCTTTGGCATAGTCAATAAGGCAGAAGTAGATGTTTTCTGGAACTGTCTTGCTTTTTCTATGATCCAATGGATGTTGGCAGTTTGTGCACTTCAGTAAGCTACTAATGCCTGTAAAGCACCTAGCACAGTGCTGGGCCCATGAGAAGCCCTCCACAAACACCAGCTGTTAGTATCATGTTAGTATCATTTCCTCTGCTCTAGCCCTCAGCTCTAGGCAAGCTTATCTTTTTGCGACCTCTGGAGTCACTTGTAGTTTTGTCCCTTCTACAGTTCCAGTTTTGTTATTCCTCTCATTTGGAATGTCTTTCTCTGCCTCTCTCTACCCTACTAACATTCTGTCTTCCAAGAATGAACTGTTAGCACCTTCATGAACCCTGAAATGACTGTTTTAATTCACTGAGATCTTTTCTTTTTGTGGATTCCATGTGCCTATGGTCAGTTCCATTTACCATGACTGTCAATCATACGTGTGCTGGGATCTATTCTTTGTATTTTCCTGCTTTCATAATAAGAGTTGAAGTTCCATAGGTTCAAGTGCCCTTTAAATTCTCATGTCTTCCTAAGAATTGAGCATGGAGGCATGGTATTGAATTATTTTTTCTTTAAAAAAAATGGTTCTGCATTATTTACCATTAACTGCATATATTTGCAAATTAAAACTGAATATCTACTAAATGTGTTCATTGTTAACAATTTTATTAAATATGTAAGGTTGTAATGTATTAATCTGAAATTTTCTTTCATCATTTATTTTGGCAGGGTCTTTCACAAGTATTTATTTAAAAAGTAAAATGTTATATTATTATTAATATATGCAGGGCACTATGTATTTATAAATAAATGGATCAAATAAGTAAAGATATCAAATGTAAGCATTTCAAAAAAATTATGTGTGTATAAATGTAAGAACAAAATTAAATACCTTTTTTTAAAAGTAAAATGAAAATGAGAGTAAGAATGAAAAAGGTTAGGGATTTATTTTAGATTCAACATATGGGTAGAATGCAATATTTGTCTTTCCCTGACTTATTTTACTTAGCATAATTTCCTCAAGATCCACCCATGTTGCTGCAAATGGCAATATTTCCTTCTTTTTGCGGCTGAATAGTATCCCATTGTATACATTTACAGTTTCTTTACCTCCTTATCTCTCAGTGGACTCTAAAATTGTTTATATGGCTTGGCTATTGTAAATAATGCTTCAGTGAGCATGAATCTAGCTTTTATGTTCTATTTTTGATATTTTATTTTGATAAAACTGAAAATGGTAGTTCCTTGAACATCTTAGCCATCTAGTATTCCTTTATGATTATGTTTTCTTTTCATCTCCTGCCCTGTTTCTGGATAGTTGCCAACTATTAAAAAAAAATAAGTTTTCCTTGTTACATGTGTAAAAAGGACAGTATGTATGCTGTTCTGTGGCCTGCTGCTTTTACTAACTTTATTGTATAAATATCTCAATATTAACAGTAGATTCATATCATTATTTTTAATAGATACATAGTATGCCAGTGTATGATTGTTCTATAATTTATTTAATAATTCAGCTTTTAGTGGATATTTTGATTGTTTTTAATATTTTTCAATTATAATATGAATATCCTTGTGCATATATATTAGTGTTCTTGACCAGTCTTTTTATTCCGGACATATCTTTATTTATAATGCATATTGCCAAACAGGTTATGAGTTCTGGGAAATCCCTTAACCCTTCTATAAAGGTTATTTACTAATTTATTTTCTCAGCATTAGTCTGTGTTCCTATAACTTCATTAATCTTTCAAAATCCTTGCCTATGATAGGTTATTTTTTTTCTTCTTTTGAAATTCATTCTTCTTTGATTCTGGAAAGCTTGCACACATCTTTTGAAATGTTTATTAGCATTTGTAGTCATTTTATTAATTATTTCTTCATGTACTCTGATCAGTTTCTGTTGTGACGGTTACTTTTTTCTTATTGATTTATACATTAATAATATTAACTATTTGTTTTTTATACAGATTGTCACCAAGCCTGGAAACATAGAAGAATATATAATGAATAATTTATAGGTATTATATTGCTATTCATGACCAAATAATATTACCTATGCTTCTGTATTTTATAGCCACCCCGTATGTCCTGCAAATAGTTCTCCCTTTACCTCCAAGCACATCGTTTATCGTTAACTGAGTTTGATGTCACTTGTCAAAGGAACTACTTAAATTTTTATGTAGAAAATCTAGTATATGTTTCACTTTCTGTTTTGGTTTTAGAAAGGTCTTCTTCATTGAGGAAGTAGTCATTCAAATTTTCTCCTACTACTTTTATGTTTTAATTTTTAATAATTTTCTATTTTTGCCCATTTAGAATGTATGTAGGGATTAGTGTGAAGTAAGTTTCCAGCTTTACTTTTCCAAAAGGCCTGCCAGTTGTTCTCATTGGAGGCCTCTTCTTGAAGTTTTAGTGACTAGTGACAGGTTACCAGTTCTGGGAAATCCCTTAACCTTTCTGACTCTGAGTTTTCTTAAATCAAAATAAGGAGTTAGGTTATTTCCCACTTTAAATCAAAGTCCATGGAGGGTAAATTACTTGTCCAGGGCCTGACATATTATCTGTTTTGGAACAGAGCTTTTCCATGTCTACTCTTTGATGTGCCATTTGGATGACTAAAGTTTGGGGTGAATGGGATTTGTCATTGATCATAAATTGAGAAATCTAAGGTTAGAGTTGGGGCTTCCCAGGTGGCACTAGTGGTAAAGGACCCACTTGCCAATGCAGGAGACATCAGAGACACGGGTTAGATCCCTGGGTCGAGACAATCCCCTGGAGGAGGAAATGGCAACCCACTCCGGTATTCTTGCTTGGGAAATCCCATGAACAAAGAAACCTAGTGCGCTATGGTCCATAGGGTAACAAAGAGTTAGACACAACTGAAATGATACAACAGCAGCAAGGTTATAGTTGGTAAATGGCATGTAATTTTTATTTTTGGTCATTAGATGCTATTTTAGACTGATGAAATATAGTATCACTTTATATAAACTGCTTTTTATAACAGAAACTTTGACATATGAAGTACTCTCAGAAGAGGAAATAGTAATGTGTACTTTATGAAAAAATACAACAAAAGGTCAATTCAGAAATATGTACAGATATAAAACATAGTTTTAATTTGGAGTTTCTCTTTTGAAACTCTTACGTGAAAGTGATTTTTAATTTGTTAAATATTATAACTTAACATTTTGAAAAAGACTATAACATTAAGCAGAAGGGAAAAATATCTAGAGTCAATCCTAGAGATTTCATAAGATAATATAGACAAATAAAATATCTCCTTGTTATGACGATAATTTGAGCTGAAAATGATCAAAAGACTCTTTGACTTTCCCTAAAGCTGCCTAAAAGAATGTGGATAAGATCCTGTTCCATGAAGGGAGCCATTCCCACAGAAAACTGTAGTATGAACTAGGTGTGTAGACAGGGAGGAACCTAGCAAAGTCTGCTTGTTAAGATTCCTCTCTGTGTCCCATTGGCTTTGTAGCGTCCAGCAAACACCTGTTTACCAAACATTTGCCTTTCCCTCTCCATGTTAATTCCCTTCCTATTCTTGGAAATCCCAAACCACTACCCCCAACATCCTCTTTTTTCTTCGTTTGAAGATGGTATTTAAGGTGAGGGTTTTAATCATTTTGGTGAATTACTCAGCTCTATTATAAATTCCTCTTAGGAACATCCTTGCTTCATAATCACCTTTCTGCTCTCTTCCGTGGGAACCTTCCAGACCCAGTGTGGTATCCTATATGTGTGTGTGTGTGTGTGTGTGTGTGTGAAATTGCCCTGCAAAAGTAACAGATTTCTCCTGCATGTATTTGTTACATGCTTATCACCCTGAATTGTCCTGGTTCTTTACTCCTACTTCTGTTCAATTTATCTCCAGACTGTACTATTTTCATTTCTTTGCCCCAAACACTCTCCTATGCCAACATGTAGTAGAGGTTCAGTAAATGTGTTTTTGAGTGAATTAAATCCATGTTGGGCTTCCCTTGTGGCTCAGCTGGTAAAGAATCCATCTGCAATGTGGGAGACCTGGGTTCAATCCCTGGGTTGGGAAGAACCCCTGGAGAGGGAAAGACTACCCACTCCAGTACTCTTCTGGCCTGGAGAATTCCATGGACTGTATAGTCGATGGAATTGACTGTGTAGTCAATTGACTATATATAGTCCATGGAATTGACTGTATAGTCCATGGGATCACAAAGAGTCAGACACGACTGAGCGACTTTCACTTTCTAAATCCATGTCAGAATTTTAGAGTTGGATGGAATCTTGGTGATTTAATCCCTCCAGCGCATTCACTTTATTAGTGAAAAGTAAAGTTTTTTATCTTAATGTTCTAAATTCAGAATCAAGCAATTCATTGTTTTACCTTTCTTTAAGGGAAAAACTGAAGCCAGTTGTTTTGTACTTGCCTTTGACTTTTTCTCTGGGCTCAAATCAATACCCTAGTACTACCACCCTTGATGAGGATGGTTTTTATCATGGAATAAGCTGTTGTTTCTTCAAACTCAGATAATACCAATCTTTCCCTTCTATCCATTTATTTTATTGCTCAATTGTCCTTTGTTCTTGGGACCTTGCTTGGAACAAGTTTCCCAGGACCTGCCCAAGTTTGGAAACACTGAGAGATGAGAGGAAGCTGGAGAATAAATAATCACTGTTTTTACTGATAAAACAGTTGAAAAACTTCATGCTTTAGTGAGAAGGCCAAATGATTCTATTAATGCTTCCTGTCTCCATGTCCTCCAGTGAAGTCTAGACTTTGGTATTTAGGACAGATTTGGGTGTGTGGGGTTGACACAATTTGTAATAATCTCTGTGTTCACATTGGTTGCAGCAGAGAGGAAAAGAGAGGAGGTCCCCAATGTTTACAGTCTTGTAAAAGGTTGTTCTCAGTTGCTTCAGTTGTGTTTGACTCTCTGCGACCCCATGGGCTGTAGCCCGCCAGGCTCCTCTGTCCTTGAGGTTCTCCAGGCAAGAATACTAGAGTGGTTGCCATGCCTTTCTCAAGGGGATCTTCCCAACCCAGAAATGGAACTTGCATCTGTCTCTTATGTCTCCTGCATTAGCAGATGAGTTCTTTACTACTAGCGTCACCTGGGAAGCCCCTCTCAAAGGTTAACTTTACCCATTTCAGAAATGTGGACCGATGTACACCTAACCACTCACTCCTTCAAGATTGGGCAAAGAGTGGGAATCCAGGAAAGAATCCAGTGCCAATCCCTCACATGAAAATGAGAAGTATGGGAGGGGACTGAGAACCCCAACACATCTTTCTTAACCACTTCTCATTTTTAGTTATGGCTTTTTTGTTGTTGTTGTTTTTTTGAACACACCTTTTTTATGTGTTATGTCTTCTTCCCTGCATCTTTCAGGTCTCTCTGCTTGAACTGTATTAACCCGGTTTTCTTAGTCTTCAGCCTCTCACCAGGACAAATGTTTTATCTATTGTTTTGATTGCCAGTCATCTCAGACTTTCACAGCTCTAATGGCATTCCTCATGGCCCAGGAATCTGCGTATAATAAAATCCCCACATGACTCTCAAGCATTTTGAAAAATGTCCAGTGCAACCTCTAGTTCCCACTTCAATTTCATTACATTGCAGTTTTTTAATATTTATGGAGTCCCTGACAACTGTTACAGTTTATACTTCCTGGTGCATCTGCATAGAATATTCATAGATTCTTTCTTCTCCATCCTCTTTGTTTAATAAGCAAGATAAATGCTCAAGTTTTATTAAAATATTCCCTCCAAATGCCTAGTTCATTTGATATTGAAGCCTAAAATTAGAGCAAAAACCAGAGAGAGCCACATGGGAAATATGTCAACCTTGTAGATGTATCTTGGGTCCTTTACATTTGGATGTATGTATTAATAGAGATTGTTTTGTTTCAGGATCTCTGCTTATTCCCCAGTAATTGAACATGAAGCCTACCATTATGTGTTGATTTCTCTTTTATAAAAACATAATTTGGAATTTATAACTGAAAAACAGCAATGAAAACACTCTTTTTCCTGGGTTGTTGGTTGAATTTAGATTGAGATCAATACAATGGTTCATCAGACAATTGTGAAGAGACGCCACATTCAAAGACCCTAGATAATCAATCCCTCTGTGTTTGGAGTTGTAGACATGAACAACTGATGTATATGACAGTTTTTCCATTGCTTCCTTATCTCCTTTTGCATATTTTTCAAATGCAAAAAGTTCAGTAATTTTCCACAAGAAAATGTACTCCTAAAAGGTTTGCCTAGAGGTAATTTTGACCTAAATCAAATCCCTTATGATTATACAGTGGAAGTGAGAAATAAATTTAAGGGACTAGATCTGATAGACAGAATGCCTCATGAACTATGGATGGAGGTTCTTGACATTGTACAGGAGACAGGGATCAAGACCATCCCCATGGAAAAGAAATGCAAAAAAGCAAAACGGCTGTCTGAGGAGGCCTTACAAATAGCTGTGAAAAGAAAAGTGAAAAGCAAAGGAGAAAAGGAAAGATATACACATTTGAATGCAGAGTTCCAAAGAAAAGCAAGGAGAGATAAGAAAGCCTTCCTCAGCAATCAGTGGAAAGAAATAGAGGAAAACAACAGAATGGGAAAGATTAGAGATCTCTTCAAGAAAATTAGAGATATCAAGGGAACATTTCATGCAAAGATGGGCTTAATAAAGGACAGAAATGGTATGGACCTAACAGAAGTAGAAGATCTTAAGAAGAAGTAGCAAGAATACACAGAAGAACTGTATAGAAAAAATCTTCACGGCCCAGACAATCACGATGGTACAATCACTCACCTAGAGCCAGACATCCTGGAATGTGAAGTCAAGTGGGCCTTAGGAAGCATCACTACAAACAAAGCTGGTGGAGGTGATGGAATTCAGTTGAGCAGTTTCAAATCCTGTAAGATGATTCTGTGAAAGTGCTGCACTCAACATGTCAGCAAATTTGGAAAACTCAGCAGTGGCCACAGGACTGGAAAAGGTCAGTTTTCATTTCAATCCCAAAGAAAGGCAATGCAAAAGAATGCTCAAACTACCGCACAATTGCACTCATCTCACATGCTAGTAAAGTAATGCTCAAAATTCTCCAAGCCAGGCTTCAGCAGTCGTGAACTGTGAACTGTGAACTTCCAGATGTTCAAGCTGGTTTTAGGAAAGGCAGAGGAACCAGAGATCAACTTGTCAACATCCGCTGGATTGTCAAAAAAGCAAGAGACTTCCAGAAAAACATCTATTTCTGGTTTATTGACTATGCCAAAGCCTTTGACTGTGTGGATCACAATAAACTGTGGAAAATTCTGAAAGATATGGGAATACCAGACCGCCTGACCTGCCTCTTGAGAAATCTGTATGCAGGTCAGGAAGCAACAGTTAGAACTGAACATGGAACAACAGAGTGGTTCCAAATAGGAAAAGGAATATGTCAAAGCTGTATATTGTCACCCTGCTTATTTAACTTGTATGCAGAGTACATCATGAGAAATGCTGGGCTGGATGAAGCACAAGCTGCAATTGAGATTGCCTGGAGACATATCAATAACCTCAGATATGCAGATGGCACCACCCTTATGACAGAAAGTGAAGGAGAACTAAAGAGACTCTTAATGAAAGAGAAGAGTGAAAAAGCTGGCTTAAAATTCAACATTCAGAAAACTAAGATCATGGCATCCAGTCCCATCACTTCATGGGAAATAGATGGGGAAAGAGTGGCTGACTTTATTTTTTGGGGCTCCAAAATCACTGCAGATGGTGACTGCAGCCATGAAATTAAAAGACGCTTACTCCTTGGAAGGAAAGTTATGACCAACCTAGATAGCATATTAAAAAGCAGAAACATTACTTTGCCAACAAAGGTTCATCTAGTCAAGGCTATGGTTTTTCCAGTAGTCATGTATGGATGTGAGAGTTGGACGATAAAGAAAGCTGAGTGCCGAAGAATTGATGCTTTTGACTTGTGGTGTTGGAGAAGACTCTTGAGAGTCCCTTGGACTGCAAGGAGATCCAATGAGTCCATCCTAAAGGAGATCTGTCCTGAATATTCATTGGAAGGACTGATGCTGAAGCTGAAACTCTAATACTTTGGCCACTTGATGTGAAGAGCTGACCCATTTGAAAATACCCTGATGCTGGGAAAGATTGAATGCAGGAGGAGAAGGGGATATAGAGGATGAGATGGTTGGATGGCATCACCGACTCAATGGATGTGAGTTTGGGTCAACTCCAGGAGGTGATAATGGACAGGGAGGCCTGGCTTGCTGTGGTCCATGGAATTGCAAAGAGTCGGACATGACTGAACAACTGAACTGAACTGAACTGGAGAGAATAGGAGACCAAATCATCCTTAACTTTTGTTTGCAGTTTTGTGTTTTGATTATTAGCTCTTAGAATATAGAAAGTAATCTGGGTCAGATCATAAGAGTCAAGATCCTGATTAGTTTTCTTTTCATTTATTGCTCATTTATGCCGATTGAGGAATGACTGTGACCTAATGAAGCTTTTTTAAAACAAGTTTTTCAAAACTTGTATAGCTAGGTGAGTTGTCTCATTCAAAGTTGTCGCTGCAGGACGTTCATTACAATAACAGCTCAGCTCAAAGCAATGTGAGATCTTTTGAGGAGGTTTGCTATCAAAGTCTATAGAAGATTTTTGGAATTTTTATGTTATGGTGGCATTATATCATTTAGTACAGGTATATCTGTGTCTCGGAAGTAGCAAGTCACAATTGTCTTTTCACTAGGATGGATAATTGTCCTATTTTTTATTTAGAGGATATGATTTGGAAAAAAATGAGACTGGTGTCTTATGTGTCATGTAAATAATCTCTGAAAGCAATTCCAAAAAGGAAATATCAACAAAATTTTCAGCCATTGCAAAGTTACTGGCATGAATAAAGAGGATCTCAAGAAGACAGTTTTGAAAGTGATAGCGTTCAGCTGGTTACTTAGTTCTGTTAAAGTTTTTAAAAACCACTCATTATTGTAGCATTCTGGTATTGTGAAGAAACAAAGGCAATTTTCTGGAACAAAAATAAAATAGTTTGTCTTGGTATGATTATCATTTGCTCATTAGCTGGAAATGGTTCTTGGAATTGAAAGACAGGTACTGAAATAACAGCTAATGGATTAGAATGAAATGTATGAGAGCAGAAAGGGCACCTTTTAAGGACTCATTGCTAGAGTTTTGAGACATGGTGAGATACAATTTTATTTCTTTGGTGTCTGTTTCATATCCATATTTTCTGGATTTCCTTGGCTTGGATTTAATTAAATAATTTTCCATTATAAAAATTGTATGATCATGATAGAAGAATAAACATTTCAAATGCCCTACATATTTCTGCCAGATTGAACCTTTCCATATATCTTGAGTGTCAGAACAGATCAGAAGCTCATGTTTGGACATTTTTAGGTATGATGTGCTTATTTGATAAACAGCGAGGAGAGAGTGAGTATGGAGTGGGACATTATTCTGAGAATTCTTAACTGGAGATATAAATCTGAGAGTCACCAGAATGTAGTTGTTATTCAAGGAGAGACATTGAATGAAGTCACCAAGGGAGTGAGAGAAGCATCAAGAGCTGAACCTCCAGATCCTACAATGTTTAGAGACTGGAGGAATGGGAAGAACCTAGCAAAGGGTGTGGAAAAACAGCAAGAGGAGAAGTAAGAGAAAAACCAAGAGAATGTGGTGTCTGGTAGAAAATCAAAGGAAGTATTTCCAAGAGAAGGGGGTAGTCGACTGACTCAAATGTTGCTTGTAGGTTGAGTCATAGGAAGATTGAGAATTGATGTTGGATAGAACAACATGGAAAGGTAATTAGTGACTTTGATAAGAGTGGTTTTGGTGAAGTGTGGTGAATATCTGATTAGATGGGTTCAAGAGATAATGGAGGAGAAAAAGGTAAATAATGATTATGGATAATTCTCTTTAGAGTTGTTTTGCTTAATGGACAGAAGGACACATAGCAGCCTTTGGGCAGGAAAATTGTGTTAAGAGAATTGTTTTGTTTCTGGAAATGGGAGAAATAAGAGTTTATACAGTAATAGGAAAGAGTTAGTAAAAAGAGGGGATTGATGATAGATGAGAGCAAGGACTGTCTGGTGGCCATATCCTCAGGTAGGCAAGGATTGTGGTGTACAAGTGGAGGTATTGACTTGGGATAATTACATGGGCAGCTAACTCCTAGGACAGGAGGAAGGACTGAGCGTATGAGTATGGAGGATGCTTGTAGGTACAAAGAAGTGGTGATAGAAGTCTATGGAACTTACCTTTTGATTGCTTTTTTTTCCCCTTAGTGTTGTAGGGAACATAATCATCCTCTTAAAAGACATGGGGAGTAGATGTTGGGGGCTTGAATAAAGAAGGAGAAGGCATGAAATGGTGTTGAGACACAGTTAGGAGAGTAAATGTCCTGGACAAAAGGAATAGAATTTCCAGGCAGCTTTAAGGGACTCCTTGAGGTTGGTGGTTGTCAGCGTAAAGTGAGTACAGTCAGCCTGATGATATGCTGTTCTTCAGCTCCATTAAGTTGCACTGAGTGGGTATGAAGCCAGTAAAAAGTTCATTTAAACTAGAATTGGCTTAGGGAAGGGCGAAACGTGTTAGGAGATGTGTAGAGAGATTTGCAACATAGTAAATACTAAGATTGAATTTAAGCTGAGAAAGGAAGGGAGTGAGACATGAGATAGGTGAGGACAGTGAAATCGTAGTCAATTCATGAATTTCAGGTCTTATTGGGGTCAAAGGATTGAAATGGAATTTTGAAAGAGAAAGCTAGAAGGGATGGAGTTGGTCAGAGAGTGAGATGCTTGAATTTGAGAATGTGTTATGTGAGTGATGTAAGGGTAATACAGAATGGAGAAGATCATTGGAAGACATGAAGTCAAGAGGGTGAGAAGCCAGAATTAGAAGGATCACTTAAGTAGATATCAAAATCACCAGTAATTACAACAGGACTAGTGCTGGCAAGTGTGATTGTAAACTAAAAGTTAAAATCTTCAGGGAAATGAGGGGAAATGACCAGGAGTCAATAAGTTACATGAGGATCAATGATAGGTAGTATAATCTGATGATATGAGATATAAAATGGGATGATTTTTAGTGAAATTGTTGCAGGAAGCGGTCCCCTGCCAGGGCCCAAGAGTGGGCTCTTATCTAATACTCCAAAATGAGTGGCTGAGGAGATACAGTGCTGACAAAGCAAGAGACTTTATTGGGAAGAGGCACCTGGGCAGTGAACAGGAGGGTAAGGGAACCCAGTAGAACTGCTCTGCCAATGTGGTTCCAAGTTTCTGGTTTTATAGTAAAGGAGTTCATTTCTGGGTTCTCTCTGGGCAATCATTCTGACTCAGGGTCCTTCCTGGTGGCACACATATTGCTCAGCCAAGATGGATTCCAGCGAGGAGGATTCTGGGAGGTTAGTACTGTTCCCGAATTCTCCTGATTGGTTTTGGCTTGTTATTTCCATGTTCCTTACCAGGACCTCCTGTCATAAAATAACTCATGCAAATGTTGACTCTGGCTCCTGGCCAAGGTGGGTGGTTTCAGTCAGTATTTCCCTAACAGAATGAGGGAGAATGGCATGACCTAGCAATGAGAGGTAAAAAGGGTAGCCTCCCCTGTCCTCTCCAGACGTGCAGTCTACACTTAAGGGTTTGCAGGAGAAGCAGTTCCTCCACTGGAAAGCTGGTTCTCAGAGTAAGATGGTGAAAATGTGAAAGTGTTAGTTGCTCAGTCGTGTCCAACTCTTTGTGATCCTGTGGACTGTAACCCAGTGGGCTCCTCTTTGCCTGGGATTCTCCAGGCAAGAATACTGGAGTGGGTTGTCATTTCCTCCTCCAGTGGAAGACAGTGAAGGAAGTATTCAAAGAAGAGATTAGAGACAGGGGATTTTCCTAATGGCCACGAGTAAGTTCTGAAAGGCATCATATCTGGAGAGGGGGCATGATGGGAAAAGGGGCAGAACCACATGGAGGTTAGAGAGCTGGAGATGAAGGGTGATTTGGGAGCCTGAGCTTCTTGAGGCCACTACATGAACTAAGACAAAAGGCCTGATTTGGTTAATCTTGATGATTCTAAAGAATATCACTGTGAGTTTTGTTGGCAAGTAGATGCTGTCTTGCCAGGAACTAACAGAGTTTGGGACTCCCATTTGATTCCAACTCAAAACGTTGCACAAGTGAGAGTGTGGAGAAGTCTTATTTTGAGCCCTGGGCTCTTGACCTGTGACTATGGAGTCCAGCTAAGGGGTATGGTCTCACTCCTAGAACATGGATGTAGAGAGGAAGGAAATGAAGGTTAAAATGTTAATTAGGTAGACAGCAACAGAGAGAATTTCAGGCTAGCTCTATCTTGATGATTTTCAACTAATTGATATAGAAATTGAAATCTTTAATTTGTATAAATAAATAGTTTATTTGAACCACACCTAAAAATTGCAATTTAAAAACAAGAATACCAAAACCTCTCACTTCTAGGGTACTTACCGAAAATCTAAGTGTATTTTTAACTAATTGTGTCAGATTTTTTCTGAAAAAATCAGTCCTTGATTTGGTTGTAATGGAGTTCCCCCCAACCCCATTCATTGTTTGCCATACTATTTTTCAGGGATTGGTTTTACTTGCTTTGCTGTAATGGGTTCCCTTGTGTCTTTGGCTTTCAATGTGGTAATGAGTCACAATGATCAGAATAAGCCAACATATCATTATATTAATAAAATTTTACTAGAATATTTTTAGATATAATTTGATTGTACTTTCATGTCATGGTATATATATTTTCATATATCATCATGTATATTTTTCATATATCATAATAAGCCTAGGAGATTCTGATTTGGTAGATGTGGGGATACCAGTCATTAATAAACAAAACCATGATTCTGCTCTAAAGCAAGGCTTGGAAACTTATGCCTTAGTAAGAATAAGGATTTTATAAGTAAGAGCTAATGTTAATGACAGTACCTATTGCAACTTTCATCTGATCATATTTACTTTAAGTCCCTAGTCCTTGATATTCACAATGTAAGCTCCCTGAAAATTTTCATCAGATTAAGACTTCCTCAGCAGAACATAGCTAAAATAGCCTCCCCTTTAGTTACAAGGGTACACAGAAAATCTCTTGTATATGTGTAAATAGGAAAGGAGTTTTCATGTTTAGAAATTGTAAAATAATACAATGAAACTCTCATCCAAAGGCAGATCTTGGAAAAACTTTTGATTCACATTTGTAGTTTCCCTTTAACTTAGTTTAAACAAAATAGGAATTTTAAGTACTAGTTATTACATACTGAGTATACAGATAACAGTTTTTGCACATAACAGTGCTAAAAACTGGATGATTAATGCTCAGTGATATGAAAGTTCAGGACATTTATCCATTTTCTGTAGTGAGGCTTCTCAGCAAAGACGTTAGCTTGTCAGAGAAATCTGGAAGATTAATGCTTGGCTAAACAGAGTAAGAAAATAAAGGAGAGAAAAGATGAAATGGGGGAAACAATGTATAGAATGGGAAGAATGTTTTCTTTAAAAAAATTTCTAAGCTTATCATTTTTTATTACTCAAATAAAATAATGATATCTGAGTCCTTAAAATTTCTATTTTCCCAGTTCTATACTTCTGAAAAGGTTTTCTTGGTCTGAGTACGTAACAGAATCTGTTGATTTTCCATTGTGACCCATGACCTATGGGGCTTTTCACTATTTCACTATTTCACAGTCATATTTGAAACTTTTATAATTCTTTTGCAGAACTTCCTTAACTTATGATAGGGTTATGTCCTGATAAGTTGAAAATGCATTTAATACACATAACCTATGGAACATCATAGCTTAGCCTGCTGCTGCTGCTGCTAAGTCGCTTCAGTCATGTCCGACTCTGTGCGACCCCATACATGGCGGCCCACCAGGCTCCCCATCCCTGGGATTCTCCAGGAAAGAACACTGGAGTGGGTTGCCATTTTCTTCTCCAATGCATGAAAGTGAAAAGTGAAAGTGAAGTCACTCAGTCGTGTTCAACTCTTCGGGACCCCATGGACTGCAGCTTACCAGGCTCCTCCATCCATGGGATTTTCTAGGCAAGAATACTGGAGTGGGGTGCCATTGCCTTCTCCGTAGCTTAGCCTAGCCTACCTTAAATGTGCTCAGAACACTTACATTTGTCTATAGTTGGGCAACATCATCTAATACAAAACCTGCTTTATAATAAAGTATTTAATATCTCATGTAATTTATTGAATACTGTACTAAAAGTGAAAAATGGAAAGGTTGGCATGGAAACAGAATGGCTGTAAGTATTTAGATTGATTACTACTGTAATTGTGTGGCTGATGGGGAGCTGCTGTTCTCTGACCTGCCCAGCATCACAAGAGAGTATCATACAGCATACTGCTAGGCCAGGAAACAGTCAAAATCCAAAATCCAAATATGATTTCTACCACATGCATATAGCTTTTGCACCATCTTAAAGTAAAAAAATTGTAAGTTGTCTCTATGTTAACATCTAAAACAAGTTACATTGTGCACATTCTCTCTCTCTCTCTCTTTTTTTGGTGGGGACCATGCCACACAATTTGTGGGATCTTATTTCCCTGACCAGGGATAGAACCTGGGCCCTGCAGTGAAAGCATTGAGTCCTAACCACTGTACTGCCAGGGAATTCCCTGGAGACTGCTCTAAGGAAAACATGATCTTAATTTTGTACAATGTAATGCTCATTGAATATATGAATAATAGGCATGATTAGCCTATTGCCTTGCAGTGCATTATTTTGTAAAATTTTGTATTTTGATTGGGCAGTTTTGCTTCACATGATATTAGCTAGGGCACTATTATATTACATCTGGAAGATCCAAACTGGTCTCAATCATATGGTTAGGAATTATTGCCAGCCCTGGCTGGAAATTCAACTGGGGCTGTCAGCTAGAAACTCTACAAGGCTCTTGTTGTATGGCTACTTAAACTTCCTCACAGCATGGTGAATGGATTCAAATATTCAAAGACGGAGAGTTCCATATGCATGGAAGTGAAAGCTGCAGATCTCAGGTGTTATACAATATCACTTCTGTCTCATTGTGTTTGTTCTAGGACGAGCTCAGATGCAAGGAGAGGAGAAATGATCTCCACTTTACCATGAGAGGAGTGACAAAGAGTTTGTAGACATCTTTGTTCAACCACAGTCTATCATCTGACCACAAATTATTTACATTTCTCACATATGTAAAATGCACGTATTCCTTCAAAGACTCCTGAAGGATCTCATTCCATTATGCTATCAGGCTCAAACTCAAGGTTCAAATTCTTATCATCTCATTCTCATTAAACATTTGTAGATGAGGTGACACAGATACAGGCCTTTGAACTAAAAGGACAAAGTTATCTATTCCACATACGCTAATATACAATGGGAGATAAGGATAGGATGATTTCAGTAGATATTGCTATTTAAAAACCAGAGGAATAGGAGATACCCAGCTATCATTGGTCCATTGAAATTCTGATAGCCACCAGTTCCCCAGTTTTGGGAAAGGGATTATATGTTGATTAAAGCTCTGTTCATCTTCTTGGTAGTGGTTGCCTATGGTTCTTGGCTCCAACGTTTACATCACCATTTTCTTTCCATGAGAAATGACCCAGGCAGGCCTCAATCTAAGTATCTTTCTAGGTCTGCTTCCTGGCTGTAAAAGACTTGAATTAACTTGTGTGTTTTAATCCAAGCTGGCAGTGGTTTTTTGGAGGGTTTCATGTGAATCTTATTGGTATTTATCCTATCAGTTCAGCCGCTCAGTTGTGTCCGACTCTTTGCGACTCCATGAATCGCAGCACGCCAGGCCTCCCTGTCCATCACCAACTCCCAGAGTTCACTCAGACTCACGTCCATCGAGTCAGTGATGCCATCCAGCTATTTCATCCTCTGTCGTCCCCTTCTCCTCCTGCCCCCAATCCCTCCCAGCATCAGAGTCTTTTCCAATGAGTCAACTCTTCGCATGAGGTGGCCAAAGTACTGGAGCTTCAGCTTTAGCATCATTCCTTCCAAAGAAATCCCAGGGTTGATCTCCTTCAGAATGGACTGGTTGGATCTCCTTGCAGTCAAGGGACTCTCAAGAGTCTTCTCCAACACCACAGTTCAAAAGCATCAATTCTTCGGCACTTAGCCTTCTTCACAGTCTAACTCTCACATCCATACATGACTACTGGAAAAACCATATAAGACGTACCAAATCCACAAGTCTTGAGACAGGCCTTTCTCTACTTAGAACTTTGAGTTAAAATGCCCTTAAGATTCTTGGAAGTCTTTTTGTTTAGGTGAGAATATCTATGAGTCATGCCTTGAGATTTCTTAGAAACTTTTTGCTATAGCTGAAAATCTAATAGACAGGCTCTTAAAAATATTAGAAACTTTAAAAATATCGATGATATAGTTTAAGCAAAATAACTCTAAGACCTTCTGAGGTCTTATCAAAGGGTCTTACTATCATACCTTTGATTTTATCTTGACCTTGAGGTCACATTTGCATGGAATTTTGGATTAGATCTTTTCTCTGAGGCTGTTTCGTTGAAAATCTATCGCTGATTTGGATTTCTCTATTCATTTGTTTCTTTCTTATGCATATTTAGTGGGAATACTGTAATGATGCCTCCTCAGTGCATCACTGCAGGGGCTCATGATTTTGGTTTCTTCTGTTATTGACAATGTTAGCTATTATCACTCAGTTAAGGTTGATGTCCCCCAGTTTTCTTCACTGTGAAGTTATTAGCAGGATACATTTAGAATGGAGACTTGAATACTGGGTTTTATCTGAGAGAGTTATGCATTAACTATATTGAGTTCTTATTCACGGAGCCAAAGAATGAACTTCCCAAACAAGAGAATAGGATTTATTAAAGAGAAGGAAAGTACAAAGCTGTCAGCATAGACACTGAGAAGGGTAAAGAGTCCCCCCAAGGTGGGACTTACAGCAGTTTATATCCTTACCAGTATTAATCTGTACAGTTTTGGTTGGCTCCTGTCCTTAAAATATGTCGTTTTTAACCAATCAGTTTAAAGGTCAAGATGTTTAACATGTTTATTGCTTTTCTTGATCCTCAGATTAAGTCACCACCCTTTTTCATGCCCACTGGCCATTTTACAATGGACCAGAAGTATGGGCTAAAGATTAATGATCACCCATATGGAACAGAAGTTAATTACTGCCCTTCCCTGGATCTGAATGCTGATAATTTCTCAGACCAAGGACACATTCCAGGAATTCTCGACAAAGGGTATAATTTTAGTTTAATGGAGTGAGATGTTTATTGAAAATAAAACAGAGGTCTCAGGGTCCTGCACTGACTGCCTGGCAATTTCTATTTCACTAGCAGCTCAACAGCCAATACCAGAGAGGCATGTGTTGATAGAAAAGAAAGTTTGCTTTTTTCTGGAGGCTGGCAACTGGGAGAGAAGGCAGACTCATGTCCGAAGTCCAAATCTCCACCATTAATCAGTGGGCATGTTTTTAAAGGGGAGTTTCAGAGGTGTGTAGGCAGAGGGAAGGGGCTATGTGCAGAACAGCACAGTCAGCTCTGACAGTCATCTTGAATTAGTCAGGTAGTGGCCTGATCAGCATCATTTTGCTTATTTTAGGTGCAGCTGATCTTTAGTTCCAGGGTTGATTTTCTTAAGCCTGGTTCTCAGAATTGTGGCAACTGATGTCATGGCTGTAGTCTGGTCATCATGTAGTTAACTTCCTCCTCCTAGTGGCATTTCATTATCTACAAAACAGCTCACAGGATATGGCTCAGAATATTATCTGTAGCCCTCGAGGAGGAGCTAAATGTCTTTGGCTTTTCTTAATGACTAAACTACTACTGTTTGGTCTTGTTTGACTATTTTCCTTTGCTTCTGCATTTTATCATTTCTCTCATTATATTTATTATTTGACTAAAGTTTTTCTAAAGACAAGTCAGGCAGAGGGCATGGAGGAAGTTCTGTCCTGGGAAGGCCCCATAGGGTCTTATTCCATTTCAGAGACTGGCTCAGAAAACAGGGATATTGGTAGATTGGAAAGATGAAGCAGCCTTTTTCTGTTTCCATTCTCTCAGTGAATATAGAAGTGAAGTCATTAGCAGGGAGTTATAATGAGCCTTGGGGATTTTAGGAGAGAAAAATTTGAAAGGATCTTCTCAGAGTAAATTGACTAGGAAAATGCACTAGTGGATTTATGGGCAGTGTTGTGATAAGGGGGACCACATGCCAATGTACTCATAAATTATGTGGCTAGATGTATGACCATTCAGGATGTTCTGCTTCTTAGGGTCAGACTGATTAGTAGAAAAGTAAAGTTTTACCAACGTTGAAGTTTGGCCAAGTGGGCATAGTGTAGAGAGGAAGAGGAACAACGGAGCGATTTCATGATAAATCATGGACTGTAAACTAGATTAGGTGGAAAAGAGAGAGATGAATGGCAGTGAAAAAGTAGTAGGTAGGGTCAGTGGTGTAAAAATATCCAAATGAAGTGGAACTGGACACTGTAGATCCCCTCCAAGGGCCATTCCATTTACCCATTCTTATTTATGATAACAGGCTTCATTCAGTCTCCTTGACCTGTGTTCCAAATGGCTGAATCAATCAGGGCACGGTCCTGGTTCCCAATACCTTTGGATTCTTCTGTAGGAACTAAGGCCCTCATCCAGGTGGAGGATGGTAACTTCAGACTGGCTGCAAGATTCCTGGAATACCGGAACACCACTGTGTTACCTCGTGTATGCATGCATGCTAAGTCACTTCAGTTGTGTCTGATTCTTTGTGATCCTATGCACCATACCCCCCCAGGCACCTATGTCCATGGGGTTCTCCAGGCAAGGAAACTGGAGCAGGTTACTGGTGCCCCCCTCCAGGGAATCTTCCCAACCCAGGGATCAAACCCACATCTTTTATGTCTACCTGCATTGGCAAGAGGGTTCTTTACCACTAGTGCCACCTGGGAAGTCCCTGTGTTACCTCACTACCAGCCAATCTGAAGAAAGTTTGCACACAGTGGAAGATAACGAAGACTCTGACCTCCTCCCCAAATGATTCTCTCTTTAAAAACTTTCCTGGTCATGTAGAATGTTTGGAATAGGTTTTTGGACACAAATCTGCCTTCTCCCCAGGGTGCTGGACTTCTGATTAAAGCAACTTTTTTTTTTTTCCAACCAACACTTGTCTCTCAAGTATTGGCTTTTGAGCCAAACCTGGGTTTGGTAACACAAACAGTTAAAGTGAGAGTTCAAGAGAAAGATGGGTAGGAGATGATGCGTAAGGAGTGGGATAATTGAAATCAGGATTTGGGAAACTTTTCACATATGTTCTGGTTTAATACCATACCAACTTTATAAGGAAATTTTTATTATCCTCATTTTAGACATGGACAAAATTGTGTTCATAAAGATTAAATAACTTGGCCAAGGTCACAAAGCTAGTCAATGGCAATTTGGATAGGAAATAAAAATATTTGCTTTTGTTTTTAAATTCCAAAACTTTGTAATATACCAGCTGCCTGATTCATGACAGTTGCCTGCTAGACAAAGGATAATCATTATTATGACTGAAAATGTTGACATTGTATTTGTTTTGCTTTTTCCAGGCTTATTACGGCATGCAAATAAATTTTAAAAAGGAGACCCCAGAATTCATTTTGAATTTTTAAAACATTTCCTTACTTCATTTAGAAAATAAGTGGGTTTGGAATTTGACTGGAAATGATTTTCACTTCTGTCTTTCAAAATTCACAAAGAAGCATTCACACAGCAGTTTTGAGTAAACTGTTAATATGGAGTAAATTCTTCCTGATCAGATGAAATAAAATTTCCCATATGTTAAGGAGAGTCTCTGTTTTCCTGTACTTAAACTTAAGTAGATTCCTACTTAATGATAAACAATGATGACTAAAATAAATAATAGAACTTAAAAAGATAATTTTGATTATCTCTACTTTAGGAGGCTTCAAAAATTTGTACTGAGGTTCTAAGCTGGTGGTTAGGATGAAACGTAAGGATTTTTATGTTTCAGTAGAGAAAAAAATATATTTTAAATAGAAGGTTTTTCAGCCCAATAATTAAATAACAATACTTACCCGACTTCCACAATACTGCAAACAAACAGAACCAAATTATGTGGGCTGCTTTTGGTTTAAATTACATAGCGCCCTTTCCAGAAAAACTTTACATATAGAGGCTTGATTGAAATAGCTGCATAATTTCTGAGCAGAGGCTTTTCTTCTCTGTAATTACATTCCTGTGGTGACTCATACTCTCTTAATTTCTTGATTTTATAATTCAAAGAAGACTATTCCCTTGAAATTTGAAAACCTGGAAGACTCAAAAGCTATTTTTTCAGAAATGTATTATTGTTATTATTATTACTTCTACTGCTACTACAGTTCCTCCCCCTCTAAGTATCATTTTACATAGTTGCTTTTGATCTTACTCCTGCTGGCTCCCATCATGGGGGTTACTCACATGGCAGTGAAGGAGAAAGGATCCAACATTAGGGATGCGCTGTTCTGGATTCTGTGGCTTACTCAGTGGAGATTTGGGGCTTTTACTCTGACTTGGTAAGCAAATAAGGTGAGGAGGAGGTGTCCCTGGAGAAAAAGAACTAGCTATAGCTTTTTGACATAAAAGCCATTTGTGATATAAGCCGGGCCAAGTCCTTGACCTTGAGCAGATCTCAGTAATAATGTTCTTAAAGAAACAAAATAAACTGTTTTCAGGCAAGAGAAATAGCAACAGCAAAGATAATAAATCAGTTGTAAAGACTCCCAGTTCTGTTTCAGTGGTAAAGATTGGCCTTAAGTACTTTCTTGAGCTGTTTTGCAGACTTTAAATTCATGTAGGGCTAGTGCTCAATCATTACATCAAGTGGAACCTAAGGAAAGATGATGTTGATTTTTCCTGACCCTCATGACTTCTGTCAACTGAAGTATGGACTCTATTGACTATTCCTCCAATTCTTTGCTGAATTTTCTCAAGTCTTTTCATGAATATGCACATACCCTTTGCTTGAAACTTCCCAATTTTGCTCTTGGAGAAGACACTGCTTTGGGCAAGGTGTTTTCCTTACTTGTTGCAAGTAATAAATTCTTTATTCTCCAAGCTGTTTGGCTTGGTTGTATCTTTTGGCTTGAGAGCCACCAAGAGAGAGACTAGGTTTGAGGTGACAGGTTTCACCCACTGGCACAGCTTGGTTTCTCTCAAGAGACTGCTTATTTTTGATTTTCTATTTCTCTTTCCTTCATCTGGTAATTTTTTTTTTCCTTCTGAATTTACTAGTTCAGATTCCCAAGAGAGGGAACCTGGCTGGCTCTGCTAACAAATGGTGCCACTCTCACTGATGGAGAAGTTGTTGGAGACTGATAGTAAGGTTGGGGGCAATGTTTTGAAAACATCTGGCTGGTACCTCTCCTGTTAGGGGTATGGTCTTGGATAAAGATTAGGATGTGAATGTGCTTTAAAAATTTAAAGACTTTAAAACATTTCATGAGTGTTGTGTCTTGAGGCACCTTACTAAAGGGGACATTTTTTCTCATATGTAGAATTAGAGATAAGTATATTTAAGATGATGTAAATATTTAACAGTTATTAATATATAAGAAGCTGGTGGTTGTTTAGGAGAGATTTCAAAAAAGATTATTTTAGAAAGCTGAAATATACTTTTTTTTCATTTCTTCTAAACTTCCTTGCCTCTGTTTAATTTTTTTTCTGGGGGAAACATTTTGTTAGATAAAATATCTCACATAACACATGAGAAATGGCATGGTATAGTATCAAATCAAAACTCTTTGATATAAAGCTAAAGCAAAGATCATTTCAAAGTTAGGTGCAAAGCAGTTAGCTGTTGGGGAAGGCTGTGGCTGAACAGGAGGTGGGGAGTGGGTGAGGGTAAAAGAATTCCACTTTAGTATGTTAAGCTTGATATGCCTATTAGATATTCAAGCAGAGACATCCAGTAGACAGTTAAATCTCCAGTCTGAGAAAAAAAGGTCTGAATTGGAAATAAAAAATTAGATATTGACAGTGTCTTAATACTTAAAGCCATGAGACAGGAAAAGAGCACCAAGGAATATGGAGAGACTGTCTCCTGGGAGTACCTCACTATTCAAACATTGGAGAAGAGAAACAGCAAAGGAAACTAAGAAGGATGTAAGGAATAATAAAAATTCAAATTAAAATCTTTGTATACAAAAAAGCTAAGTAAAAAAAGGAAGAATAAGATGTCTTAAAAATAATGGTAGTTTCCTAAACTTGCTGAACTTTATTGGTGGAATTAGCTCTGCTAAGCAAGGGAGTGACAGGTGGGTTAGTCAGTTCAGCTTCATATCCTTTTACAAGTACTAGGCTGTGTGTGTGTGTGTGTATGAGAGAAAGAGAGAGAGACCTAAAAAGTTTTGTTTTTGCCTTAAAATCTATATTAAACAAATCATTCATGCTGGAACGTTGTCAACCATGGTGATTTTCAAGTGATTTACATATTCAAGGTCCTTTTTCATTATCATTTTTTTTTTTTCTGCAGTGATTTGCTGTCCTCTGAATATGTGGAGAGACACATTGAACATGGAGGGAAGACTGTGGAAGTAAAAGTAAGTAAAATTTTTCTCTTGGGGAAAACTCTGAGAAACTTTTAAGTGCTGATGATAATTTTAATTTTCCGTGATGTTTCCAATATACAATTTGGGATTTTTTATATTTCAGAATTTATCATTAAGATGTGTCGCTGGCTTAGGGGAAAACTTAATTATCAGTAAAAGAAGTCTTTACTGCAGGAATTGTTGGAGTTATGCTTTGTGGGATTAATATTACTGCAAGTAGTTCTCTTTTAGATTATATCACAGAAAATAATTTCTGAAATTGGCTTTTAATGTTAGCACTGAGAACAAAGAGGTGAAATCTTGAGTCTAGGGTAGGTGCCTGGCTTTATATTCATTTGGAAAAATTCATCTGGAAAGATTATGAACTTATTATGTCAACAAGAATGTCCCAGAGAGTTTTAAATCCCTGGAGACAGAAATCTCAGGGTACTGGTTCTTGTTGGGTATACTCTGAAAAAGATTTCAAACAAATTTTTTTTTTTTTCTGATTTATAAGTGGTAGACCCAAGTTTGATCCTTGGGTCAGGAAGATCCCCTGGAGAAGCAATGGCTACTAACTCCAGTATTCTTGCCTGGAGAATTCCATGGACAAAGGAGCCTGATGGACTACATGTCCAAGGGGTTGCAAAGAGTCAGACACAACTGAGCAGCTAGCGCTTTCCCTTTCATAGGCATAGGAACGTGTCTTTCAGCTGATGATGTTGTCTAAGGTCTATGAGACCAAACATCACCCAAGAGTTTCTTCAGGACCAATGTTTAATATAAAGAGTTTTAGCTAAGTGTTTATTTTCTTCTGAACAGGAGTTTAAGAAATAGAGCTTGTCCTGTTCTTCCATGTGCTGCTTTCCAAACCCAGGGCCTTCCCTCCTCTTATAAAACATGTAAACACTATCCTGACTTTTGTGGTTATTTTTTCCTGACTTTTGCTTATAGGTTTATTACCCAAGTGTGTTCTAGAGTTTAGTCTTACTTAAGTTTTTAAAAAATCAGTTTTTAAAAACTCTCTTTTATTCCATTGGTTATCCCTTATCTTTCTTTTTATTCTTCCATGCAGTTTATTTGTTGAAGAAGTCAGGTTATTTATCCTATACAGTCTCTCACAGTCAGGGTTTTGCTCTTGATTGTAATTTTATATTTACAGTAAAATAAAGTACATTTTAGTGACCTTTCCTTAAGATAAAGATTTGTATTATCTGCAAGGCATTCTATGTCTCATTGAAGGAAGTTTTATTCTGATCAGAGAGGTGCATAATCCTGCTTTTAAAGTTCTATTAAACCTTTTTTCCCATCCAAGTTTACAAAGAAAGGTTTTAGGCTGAAAAACATCATAAATACTTTTTCAGTTCAGTTCACTTCAGTCACTCAGTTGTGTCCGACTCTTTTCGACCCCATGAATCGCAGCATGCCAGGCCTCCCTGTCCATCACCAACTCCCAGAGTTCACTCAGACTCACGTTCATCAAGTCAGTGATGCCATCCAGCCATCTCATCCTCGGTCATCCCCTTCTTCTCCTGCCCCCAATCCCTCCCAGCATCAAAGTCTTTTCCAATGAGTCAACTCTTCCCATGAGGTGGCCAAAGTACTAGAGCTTCAGCTTTAGCATCATTCCTTCCAAAGAAATTCCAGGGCTGATCTCCTTCAGAATGGATTGGTTGGATCTCCTTGCAGTCCAAGGGACTCTCAAGAGTCTTCTCCAACACCACGGTTCAAAAGCATCAATTCTTTGGTGCTCAGCCTTCTTCACAGTCCAACTCTCACATCCATACATGACCACTGGAAAAACCATAGCCTTGACTAGACGGACCTTAGTCAGCAAAGTAATGTTTCTGCTTTTGAATATGCTATCTAGGTTGCTCGTAACTTTTCTTCCAAGGAGTAAGCGTCTTTTAATTTCATAGCGGCAGTCACCATCTGCAGTGATTTTGGAGCCCCCCAAAATAAAGTCTGACACTGTTTCCACTGTTTCCACTGTTTATCCATCTATTTCCCATGGAGTGATGGGACCAGATGCCATGATCTTTGTTTTCTGAATGTTGAGCATTAAGCCAACTTTTTCACTCTCCTCTTTCACTTTCATCAAGAGGCTTTTTAGTTCCTCTTCACTTTCTGCCATAAGGGTGTTATTATCTGCATATCTGAGGTTATTGATATTTCTCCTGGCAATCTTGATTCCAGCTTGTGTTTCTTCCAGTCCAGCATTTCTCATGATGTACTCTGCATACAAGTTAAATAAGCAGGGTGACAATATACAGCTTTGATGTACTCCTTTTCCTATTTGGAAACAGTCTGTTGTTCCATGTCCGGTTCTAACTGTTGCTTCCTGACCTGCATACAAATTTCTCAAGAGGCAGGTTAGGTGGTCTGGTATTCCCATCTCTTTCAGAATTTTCCACAGTTTATTGTGATCCACACAGTCAAAGGCATTGGCATAGTCAATAAAGCAGAAATAGATGTTTTTCTGGAACTCTCCTGCTTTTTCCAAGATCCAGCGGATGTTGGCAATTTGATCTCAGGTTCCTCTGCCTTTTCTAAACCCAGCTTGAACATCAGGAAGTTCCTGGTTCACGTATTGCTGAAGCCTGGCTTGGAGAATTTTGAGCATTACTTTACTAGCATGTGAGACGAGTGCAATTGTGCGGTAGTTTGAACATTATTTGGTATTGCCTTTCTTTGGGATTGGAATGAAAACTGACCTTTTCCAGTCCTGTGGCCACTGCTGAGTTTTCCAAACTTGCTGGCATATTGAGTGCAGCACTTTCACAGCATCATCTTTCAGGATTTGAAACAGCTCAACTGGAATTCCATCACCTCCACTAGCTTTGTTCGTAGTGATGCTTTCTAAGGCCCACTTGACTTCACATTCCAAGATGTCTGGCTCTAGATGAGCGATCACACCATCATGATTATCTGGGTCGTGAAGATCCTTTTTGTACAGTTCTTCTGTGTATTCTTGCCACGTCTTCTTAATATCTTCTGCTTCTGTTAGGTCCATACCATTTCTTTCCTTTATCGAGCCCATCTTTGCATGAAATGTCCCCTTGGTATCTCTAATTTTCTTGAAGAGATCTCTAGTCTTTCCCATTCTGTTCTTTTCCTCTATTTCTTTGCATTGATTGCTGAGGAAGGCTTTCTTATCTCTTCTTGCTATTTTTTGGAACTCTGCATTCAGATGCTGATATCTTTCCTTTTCTCCTTTGCTTTTCGCTTCTCTTCTTTTCACAGCTATTTGTAAGGCTTCCCCAGACAGCCGTTTTGCTTTTTTGCATTTCTTTTCCATGGGGATGGTCTTGATCCCTGTCTCCTGTACAATGTCACGAACCTCATTCCATAGTTCATCGGGCACTCTATCAGATCTAGGCCCTTAAATCTATTTCTCACTTCCACTGTATAATCATAAGGGATTTGATTTAGGTCATACCTGAATGGTCTAGTGGTTTTTCCTGCTTTCTTCAATTTAAGTCTGAATTTGATAAAAAGGAGTTCATGGTCTGAGCCACAGTCAGCTCCTGGTCTTGTTTTTGTTGACTATATAAAGCTTCTCCATCTTTTGCTGCAGAGAATATAATCAATCTGATTTCGGTGTTGACCATCTGATGATGTCCATATGTAGATTCTTCTCATGTGTTGTTGGAAGAGGGTGTTGGCTATGACCAGTGCATTTTCTTGGCAAAACTCTATTAGTCTTTGCCCTGCTTCATTCTGCATTCCAAGGCCAAATTTGCCTGTTACTCCAGGTGTTTCTTGACTTCCTACTTTTGCATTCCAGTCCCCTATAATGAAAAGGACATCTCTTTTGGGTGTTAGTTCTAAAAGGTCTTGTAGGTCTTCATAGAACTGTTCAACTTCAGCTTCTTCAGTGTTACTGGTTGGGGCATAGACTTGGATAACTGTGATAGTGAATGGTTTGCCTTGGAAACGAACAGAGATCATTCTGTCGTTTTTGAGATTGCATCCAAGCACTTCATTTCGGACTCTGTTGTTGACCATGATGGCTACTCCATTTCTTCTGAGGGATTCCTGCCTGCAGTAGTAGATATAATGGTCATCTGAGTTAAATTCACCCATTCCAGTCCATTTTAGTTCACTGATTCCTAGAATGTCGATGTTCACTCTTGCCATCTCCTGTTTGACCACTTCCAATTTGCCTTGATTCATGGACCTGACATTCCAGGTTCCTATGCAATATTGCTCTTTACAGCATCGGACCTTGCTTCTATCACCAGTCACATCCACAGCTGGGTATTGTTTTTGCTTTGGCTCCATCCCTTCATTCTTTCTGGAGCTATTTCTCCACTGACCTCCAGTAGCATATTGGGCACCTGCTGACCTGGGGAGTTCCTCTTTCTGTATCCTATCATTTTGCCTTTTCATACTGTTCATGGGGTTCTGTGTTTTTAAATAAAATATATGAATATCATCTTTGGAGAAGGCAATGGCACCCCACTCCAGTACTCTTGCCTGGAAAATCCCATGGATGAAGGAGGCTGGTAGGCTGCAGTCCATAGGGTCGCTAAGAGTTGGACACGACTGAGCGACTTCACTTTCACTTTTCACTTTCATGCATTGGAGAAGGAAATGGCAACCCACTCCAGTATTCTTGCCTAGAGAATCCCAGGGATGGGGGAGCCTGGTGGGCTGCCATCTATGGGGTTGCACAGAGTCGAACACGACTGAAGCGACTTAGCAGCAGTAGCAGAATATCATCTTTCACTTACATTTATTTCCAATTCATTTAAAAATTAAATTTGAAGTTTGTCCCTTAGTTTAGGGAGAACTTCTGTGTGTTTAACATAAACTAATAAAGTGAGCGCGAAATCTCAATTAATTAGAATACCCTGGGATTGTAATTTTGTTTTGATTGTGTTAAACTATGGCTCTGGATTTTTATGACAAAAGAAACTGGAGTTGATGAGGAGCAGTGAATAAGTCTAAACCATGCAGTTTGCTGTTTTATTGCTAGCTAGCTTTTTCTGTCTTGAAGCTGAAAGGTGCCAGGATTTGGTTAGTCGAACTGTCCCATTACATAAGCTCTGGTTCATCAGTATTATAATCATAATAATAGTAATCACTAACATTTATTGCTCATGATGTGACAGTCATATGAATTTATATATGTTAAATTCTCCAAACAGCCTGTGATTATAAAGTAACTATTATCCCACTTGACAGGGCACTGAGGTACAGAGAGGTTACGTAACTGGCTGAAAGTAACACAGGCAGGAGGGGTAGAGCTGCAGTTTGAATCTAGGTTATCTATCTCTGGAGCTGACTCTTATACCATGCTATCTACCATATAGTCTACATTTATGTAAAAGATTGAAGGCAAAAGGAGAAGGAAGTGGCAGAGGACAAGTTGGTTAGAGAGCATCATTGAATCAATGGATATGAATTTGAGTGAACTCCAGGAGATAGTGAAGGATAAGGGAGGCTGGCATGCTGCAATCCTTGGGATCATGAAGAGATGGACTCAACTTTGTGACTGAACAACAACAGCAAATGTAAAATAGGATAGCCATACAAAGTGAAATGTATCTTATTTAGACTTATTAAACACATATCTCATTTTCTGGAGATTCCTAACAATTGCACCTTTATAATCTTATCTTTAAATTGAAATGGTGGTCTGTGTAATGGGCCTTTAGGTATCCCTCTCAAATTTGGTTATGCATTTGGGTAGCTTTTTGGTAGCATCAGTTGCCTTGGGCAAAAATGGTAAAGACATACTCCAGTATAAGGCCTGTTTTATTTTTCATATCTCAGGAAAATTGCCATAGTAGGAGTTTTAGAACACTAGGAAAGGAATGGTAAATCTTCTGTATTTATGGATGGGGAAGGAAGTAGATTTCCTTGGAGTCAAAAAGTAAAAATAGACATCTAGGAAGAGATATGATTTGTTATTGTATCATTACCAGTGAATGATCATGACCAGTCACCAGTGTTATTAGTTCTGATAGTATTTGGTTAAATTATTTGATCTCTAATGGTAATGATCACAAAGTAATAACTGCTGGGTATCTTTTTTATTAGTTCAAATTATTTCTAGACTGAATGTGACCACTCCTAACCTGTCCTTGAATCAGAATCCTAATCGTTAAGGATGGATATGTAGAGACACCCATTTTCCAGTATTGACTTTTGACTGGCACTTAACTGGTTACTGCCCATCACTTAATTGAATTGAGTGCACTCAGGGGTCATTGTCTCAAAGTCCTAATTGGTTCCATAGTGGCAGTAAGAAGATGCGTAAGAAGGCATTGGAGAGTGGGTCAAGGTTGAAGTCTGGAGATTGGAGAGTGCTGTGGGTTGAAGATCAGGTGTCAGAGGAGAACGTGTTTGCTTAAGGGGTGGGAGAGGTTATTGTGACTAACCCGTTCCAGTATTCTTGCCTGGAAAAAGCCCGTGGACAGAGGAGCCTGGCAGGCTATAGTCATTTGGGGTTACAAAGTCAGACATGACTGAGTGACTGAGCAGAGAGAGGGAACCTTTTACTTTGATGGAATGGTGGTGGAATTTTCCTTTAAAAATATTGTTTAGGCAAACTGAATTGGCCACGGTCATTTCTGGGAACTGAGTATCAGAGAAGTTGATATAGAAGCAAGGAGAAAGCCTGAGTGTTTTTTTACAAGATAGCTTTTCTCCTGCTGGTCACATCCATCTCCCCTCCCTGAGGTTTGGCGGTTTATGAAAGATTTCTAGCTCAGCACAGTATTGTCCCCCAGCAGGAGGCTGTGCTACAAGAAGATTCCCTTTGCATTCAATTTTTAAAGTCAGATTTCCAGCTCAATTCTATTTTCTTTAAAAAAAAGAGAGAGAGATACCTTAAAAATCCTGTCTTAATCATTTTGTCTTCCAAAGTGACTGTGTCAATGACAGGCAAAAAAAATACTAGTGGAGGACAGCTATAAGAAATCACTTAGAAAAATTTACATGTGATAACTGTCAGGACAATGGATACCTTCCTGGCTTATGCTAATTTCCTAGTGTCTATAAATCTGAAAATCATCCATATAAAATTGCTTGTGATCTTGAATTGTATTCAGGTTTTCTCATATTGTTTTCTAGATTTCTCCATGAGGAACATAATTCTCAATACTTGAGTACTTAAAAACATGCACAATGTGTTAAAGAAATAATGTTTCTTAAGGTATCTTTTAAGAATTTTTATTTTTACCAAAAAACCCCCACAAGTGATTATATGGTACTATAAAACATTGTAGACTCCTTTATTAGGAAACAATCATCTCAATTATTACTGACAGGATTTAATTTATTTAAAATGTACATTATAGTTTAGTGACTTCATTCTGCTTCTACTTTTTTTTTTAAATGACACCTTTACTTAACATATCCTTTTATGAGATGTAGATTTTTCCCAAACTCGTTGCATATAATTGAATAGTACATAAGTGCTTGAACTGTTTCTTTTTTTAGTCATGGGGAGCACAAAAATAGCTAGTCATCTGCCAAAGTGTCATTACATATATTTATTGCAGCAGAAAAGATGAACAAAGGGACTAATCTGTTTTTACTTATCCTGCATATCCAGTTTCCTTATTGATTCTCAGAACTGCATTACCATTCAGTCTTGGTTCTTTCTATAGAAGCAAGAAGAGTAAATGATTAAATAGAAAAGAAAAACCAGACCTTGGTGTGCAGTAAATTTTGCTGCATGCCTTAGTACAGAGCCTCCCATACTGCTGTATCAGTGATGAATCTTTTTTTCAAATAGCTTTTAGAATATCTTTGTTTTTGAGGCTGTCTTTGAGATGAAATACAAGCAATAGCCACGGAATCTATACAAAGTAGCCAAGTAATCTATACAAAGGCTATTTAAAATCTCTCTCTCTTTTTATTTTAAGGAGAACAACTCAGCAGCAGTACTTCTTTTCCAAAATGTCTTTCTTATTTACATCTTTTCCTTATGTTACAGAAACAGGCTTTCTATCTTGAATTCTCACTATAGTAGCTTTTCTAGAACTTCTTGGATATGGGAAGAATACTTAGTCACCTAGACAGTAATGAAGTCATATGGCCTATGAAGATGCTTTTATAAAGGAATTTTTTTAAATGGATCTATTTATAGTTGTCACCTAAGCTCTTAGGTTTATCACCCTTAATTTCAAATTAAAGTTTCAGGCATTTTCCTGACTCTGAGGAGACGGGGAGGTATTTATCCAGTAAAGAAACCCAGTAATCATTTTAAGGCCAGCTGAAGGGCAGACTATCAATTAAAGACCTTTAGTTGGTCCTTGAGGGACTCCTGCTACAATGATAGGAATGTTTGGCAGATGCGACTACCCATATGTTAGAATCTGTATGCCTGTGCTTCTGCTGCACTTGCGGGGAGATTTAGGTTAAGGACTCTCAGCACTGAGCCTAAACTCAGAGCAGAACCTCTGGTGCAAAGGAAAACTAAAGATGCAGTTGTCATAGGTGAGATGGGCATGCAGGTACCTCACACAAGTTATTTTGGCCAGAGAGAACATTTCAGATGTCATAGCTATGGACATAACATTTGTTTACACTACTAAAAAAATAATTTAACCACAAATATACATATTTTAAAATTAGATGACTTGGAAGCATTTTTTCTTAAGTACATTCCCTAAAAGAGTTTAGCCATGACTTAACATCAATATGACTTATAATTAAATTAGAATGATCAAAGAAATATTGATCAATATATTTTCCTTATACATAATAATTAGTTGTTAGCTATAGCTAAACTAGTTTTAAACTTTGTTATATTTAATGACTTCGTTAGCTCTTAACAGCTGACATAAAAGATTTTTCTTAACCTCAGGATATAAGAAGCCTGCAAGAATGAGATCTAAACTTTCTAAAAAGTAAATGTATAAACAGGGTTAATCTTCTAATAATTGATTAGGAATTATTGAGTTGAATTTCAGGGATGGTGTGATTCAATTCCAGGATCTTCTAATTCAGAGATGATTCTGTAATTGCAAATAGGACCAGTACAGAAAACCTCCTCCTTTGGGTCCTGTGGGTTTGAGTGGCTTCCCATTTTTAAATGCTTTCATTTTTAATGGTGAATTATATCAAAAAGAGTGATTCAATTTTCTTGTTACTGTTGAAAGAGCCATGATATTCTAACAGAAGTTTTATGAAGTATTTTAAATGCTGAACAAAAGTGTAACTGGAAAAACTATTTATCTGATGGTTGATAAAGCAAGTCCTGGGCTTCTGTGGTAGTTCACTGGTAAAGAATCCTCCTGCCTTCGATCCCTGGGTCAGGAAGATCCCCTGGAGGAAGAGACGACAACCTACTCCAGTATTCTTGCTTGGAAAATCCCATGGACAGAGGAGCCTGGAGGGCTACAGTTCATGGGGTTGCAAAAGAGCTGAACGTGGCTTAATGACTAAACACACACATAGGGTGTCCTAGTGAGCTACTTTCATTGATTGATAATCACCATATGTTACTGTCTTACTGTCCCATGGAAAGACTATGCTTTTTTTTTTTTTTTCACTATCTATTAACTCCAAGGCTAGTCTCATCTTAGAGGCGAATAACTGCTGCCAGCAGTTTAATGCTAGTCACTTGGAAGAGTTAACCATGTCTCACAAGGCCAAACTCATTTTGCTTCCTTAAGGCTATAGGTGGCATATTCTCTCTGGCTAAAGAAACGATCACTTTACCAGAATTTAAAAATATGATGATTTGCTATAATGACTTTATATCATTCTCAAAATTTTGTATTTTTGCAAATAATTATTATACCCATAAGTGCTCTAAATTTTACCATCCTGAATTTCCCATTTTGTACAATCTCTACCTCTTTGAATTATGTTGATATTCTCAATGAGATCAATACTGATAACTGCACTGAAGAATAATAAAAGTAGAATTAGTAGTTGCAGTTGGAGAAATAGCAAACATTTGTATGGTACTTACTATTTGCCAGGCACTAGTCTAGTACGTGTTTTACATATTTTAAATCATTTACTCCCTCAGTAGTACCACTGGTATCCTCATTTTGCAGATGAAGAAACTGAGCACATAAAATTTAACTAACTTTCCCTGGAATTTGGAGCCAAGCAGTCTGATGCTGGAATTCATGCTATTATTCACTATAATTTATGCTCTTTATGGAAACCAATAATTACAGTAGCAGAGGAATCAAAATACAGATATTTAAATTACAGCATGTCATTTTACCATTTACAATTATCAACACACCTTCCTTAGCAGATGTTTTAGTAAGCCATGAATTGGAGTTGCAATCGTTTGGTTTGGGTGAGTCTCTTTTCTTCTAAATATAAAATTTCCATTATCCTAAAGAAAAGTAAATGCCTTCTAAGAATGCCCTGTTTTTTCAATCTTTTCTCTTGGGGTTTATTTTTAGTCTTTCTTTGTACTCCTTGGAAATTAGACTGAGTATTGTTCAGTAGAGGGAATTGCTGTGGCTTTTAAACTGTAACCATATGAAATATGTTGCCATCTTGCACATGGCAAACACGTGGCTTCGTTCTTATGCCCATCTTATTCTTACATGTATTTTTGTCTGCTGTGGAGGAAATGTAAAGTTTTATGGACAAGAGCAGGGAACCTGAAACGTGTCATCATTCTGCAAAAAAACTAGACAATATTTTGTTGTATCCCTGCCAAGGTGCTTCAAAATGCCCATCCCCTTCATTCCCCAACATACAGACACACACACACACACGGAAGAAAGTGAAAGAGCTACACAAATCTCTTAAACAGACTGATAAAATATCTGTTTCTTGATCACATGTAACAATTATTCCAGGTTTGTCTCCTAACTTTACTTTTTATCCACTGTTAGTCATCTATTTAGCATCTTTTTGATGAGCTGGACACTGTGCATTTTCCCCCTGGCAGGCTTATGCAGACATATGTTCCTCTGCCATCTTGTAATCAGTGTGGTTTCAGTGAGGTCTCAGGTTTCATGATTTAATTCTTTTTGTATTATTGGAAAAAAATTCTTTGGGAATTAAGTAAATTTTGCTTTCCCTTGGGACCAAAGCAAGGTTGCTGTAGGTCAGTCATCATGTATAATGCATCAGCTTCCTTAATGGCATTGTTAAGATTGCAAGTAGTCTTAACTCTGTAGTGTGAAAAAAATATATTGGCCCATTACCAGTTTATACAGGTCAGGTATCTCATTGCTGGGAAAAAGGAGAAATGGACTGTGACAGCTGGTGTCAGCATGAGTTCTGTTTCTAAGCTCTGTTTGTAACCTGTTTGAGTAGAAAGTCCTCTTTATTTTCTTTCTGTGTAAAAAATTTTTCAAATAAGTATCTAAATGATTATTTAATCTGTTAATATTCAAGATGTTATCTATAAACTTAAAAAAAACATGTTCAGTCATAAATTTAAAAAAATCAAAGTAGCACTAATAGTGTTTCTATATATGAAACCAAGTAACTATTCTATAATAGAATATTTTTCCTATTTTAATTCTAATTGCAGAACTAATCTTTGTATTATATAATGTCTTATACAGGTCTACTTTCAGAAAACTTTTTGAAATCAGAGTGAACTGTGATTAAGAAGTAATTTGTGGAAATGTTGTTTTTGATCAGTTTGAAACTGGTTGGAAGCCAAAAAAAAAAAAAGAAATCGCAAGTTATTCCCTTGGTATTGTCCCAAACTGGTATTATTTTCTTTTTCATTTATAAAAAGTTCTTATTTTCTGGTGAGTAAGTGGCTACTATAAAAATAAGAACAGGTAACAACTAGAAAACTGGCACCTTGGCATTTGGGCTTCCCTGGTGGCTCAGCAGTAAAGAATCCACCTGCCAATGCAGGAGACCCAGCTTTGATCCCTGAGTTGGGAAGATCCCCTGGAGAAGGAAACGGTAACCCACTCCAGTATTCTTGCCTGGGAAATCCCATGGACAGAGGAGCCTGGTGGGCTGCAGTCCATGGCGTGGCAGAGTCAGACACGACTGAGTGACTAGCACACTATGAAATAGAAAAGGGAGGGGTGCCAGTGCATTTGATTATCCCCATAGGAAACTCCTACAAATTTAGGCAATGTGGAGATTAAGTGAGATTAGACATTTAGGCAGAAAAGCTGACATTAGAGATTTCTGGCAGAATATACAGAAGCTCCAGTGGTCAGACACCCCTCTTGTGTTCTCAGCCTTCTTTCATTCAATAGATGTGTATTGAGAGCTTGCCATTGGGTCAGGGAGATAGCTGTGGACAACATATGATATAATTCTTGCCCTTGTAAAGCAGATAGTTTAGTAGAGGTGATAGGCATAATGAAAATAACCACCAATAGGTCTTTTACAATGTCAGTTATGAGAGTGCCATAAAGAGAGGTTTCTATTGTTCTGAGAGCGTTTGATAGGAGACCTAATCTAGTCTGGTTGGTTAGGGAAGACTTCCTTGAGGAAATGAGATAAACTTTGACGTTTAAATGATAAGTAATAGGAGGTGAAATGGGAAGGGAACAGTGAAATTAGTATGTACAAAGGCCCAGAGGCCTTGATGTGCAGGACCTTGGTGCGTGAGAGGAAAAGGAAGAAACCAGAGAGGGTGGGCAGAAGAAGAGATGGAGACAGTTGTACAAGAGAGACAGAACCTACACTGTTGGTGAGCATGTTAATTGGTGCAGCCACTATTGAGGTCCCTCAAATAACTAAAACTAGAGCTGCCTAATAATGCAACAATCCCACTTGTAAGTATATTTTCTGATAAAACGATAATTTGAAAAGATAACATTCATCCGTATGTTCATAGCAGCACTATTCACAATAGCCAAGACATGGAAACAGCCTAAATGTCCATCAACAGATGAATGAATAAAGAAAATGTGGCATATATATATATGAGTGTTAATTGCTCTTGGAGATCCCATGGAATGCAGCCCGCCAGGCTCCTCTGTCCATGGAATTCTCCAGGCAAGATTACTGGAGTGGGTTACCATTCTCTTCTCTAGGGCATCTTCCTGACCGAGGTATCAAACCTGGGTCTGTATTGCAGGAATATTACATAACCATAAAAAAGACTGAAATAATGCCATTTACAGCAACATGGATAGACCTAGAGATTATCGTACTAAGTCAAGTAAGCCAGACAAAGACAAATATTATATGACATCATTTATATGTGGAATCTAAAATATGACACAAAAGAACTTGTCTACGAAACAGAAACAGATAGACATGGAGAATACATCTGTGGTTGCCAAGGAGGGGGTTGGTTAGGAGAAGGAAGGATTGGCATTTGGGGATTAACAGATGCAACCTACTACATGTAGGATATATAAATAACAGGATATATAGCACAGAAACTATATTCAACATTCTATAATAACCCTTAATGGAAAAGAATATGAGAAATTCTTAATTATTCAATTATATATATATTATAATTGAATCACTTTTCTGTACAAGAGAAATTAACATAACATTGTAAGTCAACTATGCTTCAATAAAATTAATTTTAAAAAAAAATAGAGAGAAGGTAGGAGTATAATATTTGAGCAGAGCCTCAACCCAAACAATCAAGTATGACCTAATGGAAACAAGACCAAGTCTGCCTTTGGACTTCATGTACTGATTATTTTATGCCTGTGTTTTCTCTTCTCTTCATATTCTCAAAAGCTGGAAGTGCACCTCTAAATGTCTTTAGAAGGCAGAGTGGTTTTTTGGATAATTCTGAGTGGGGTCAATAGGTAGTCCACATAGCAATTTGACTTTTCAGACAAAGTAAATGCTGTCTTCTTGAGATCATGTTACATTGCTGATTTTTTTAAAATATCAATATTTTTTCTCCACTAGTATTAATAAATGAAACTAGTCACTTCATTTGTTTCTAAATATAGGATAGATCTGTAGTTTGGAGGCAGTAAAACTTAGAGCCTGAGGCTATATTTAGAGATGCATGCATGCTGAGTCACTTCAGTTGTGTCCGACTCTGTGTAACCTGACCCTGTGGACAGTAACTTGCCAGGCTCCTCTGTCCATGGGATTCCCCAGGCAAGAAATACTAAAATGGGTTCCATGCGCTCCTTCAGGGGATCTTCCTGACCTAGGGATTGAACTTGAGTCTCTTATGTCTCCTGCATTAGCAGGCAGGTTCTTTACCACTAGCACCACCTGGAAAGTGAAAGTCGCTCAGTTGTGACCAACTCTTTGTGACCCCATGCAGTTCATGGAATTCTCCAGGTCAGAATACTGTAGTGGGTTAGCTATTTCCTTCTCCAGGGAATCTTCCCAACTCAGGGGTAAAGCCCAGGTCTCCCACATTGCAGGTACATTCTTTACCAGCTGAGCCACCAGGGAAGCCCAAGAATACAGGAGTGGGTAGCCTATCCCTCCTCTAGCAGGTCTACCTGACCCAGGAATTGAACCAGGATTTCCTGCATTGCAGGAGGGTTCTTTACTGGCTGAGCTACTAGGGAAGCCCTATGCCACCTGGAAGGCCCTCTATTTAGAGATAGATAGACCTACATTCATATCCTGATATGCCAATTAATTTTCATGTGGCCTTGGACAAGTTAATTATTTCTTCCATGGTTCATTTTTTCCTCATCTGTTAAATGAGAAAGACAGACATGTAGCTCCGAGCTTTGGTTATGGGAAATGTTCCATGTTGAAATTGTTATTGAGGTAAAGTGGAAATTTGAAAAGAATTTCTGGATAGGTCTTTGGTGCCCTCCACTCATTTTCACTGCTGGTTTCTGATTCTTCTCGTGATGCAGGGAGCATATCACAATCACCAACAGCACTTCTTTATGCCCTGCTCTGTAAGAAGGCAATCTTCTATGCCCTAGATTATACATTCTATGAGAAGTTACTCCAAGAGCAAACTCCCAGGGGAGCTTGGACTGCGTACCTAGCTCTTGGCATAATGTATGGACCTCAAAGACAATAAATATATGTTGAACAACAACAACAACAAAATAAGTGAATGAAGTAAGTCACATGTTAGGAAATTGGGTAATTTCTCCTGTTTACCCAACAGTATGTGGGGAGAAGTTCAATTTGGACGGATCTGGGAGAGCAGATTATTCCCCCTGCTGTGAAAAGATGCAGTGAATATAAACAGGAAAAATGAAGGGCTTCCATCTGCTCACCTGATGCTAAGGTCATCCTGTGTACTGATTATATTCATGTGCTGTGTTTGGAAGGTATTTTAGAGTCACTTCTAAATTACTTTTGAATTTCAAGTCATGAAATACCAGCAGTTGACCTATGATAAAAATTTCAGTAACTTTGAAATGTTTCAAACATATTAGAAGTTATATAAAATATGGTAACAGATACATGTGTAGATACATGTTGTATTTTGCTAAATTTGCTTCAAATCATTTTAGGTTTTTAAGGTCTGGTAAGGTCTGATCATTCTGTATCAGAGCATCTCCTGTTTCATTTTTATTATATTTTATTTGTGCCTTTACTCTTACTTGGTTAATCTTATTTGAGTTTATTAAAATGTTTGTTTCAAAGAATGAGCTTTACTTTCATTATCAATGCCTACTTTCTTTTACTTAAAAACTTCTCCTTTGTTCTTTTCATAATGCACTGAGCTAAAATTTAACTTGAAAAAGTGAAAAAAGTGAGTGTTAGTCATTAAGTTGTGTCAGACTCTTTGCAACCCTGTGGACTGTAGCCCACCAGGCTTCTCTGTCCATGGAATTCTCCAGGCAAGAATACTGGAGTGAGCTGCCATTCCCCTCTCCAGGGGATCTTCCTGACCCAGAGATGGAATGAAGGTCCCCTATATTGCAGGCTGATTCTTTACCATCTGAGCCCATCAGGGAAACCCAAAATATAACTTACTAATTATCAATCTTTCTTTTCTGTAAGCATCTAAGGATGATAAAAGCAGTTTCCTAAAAGTTCTGATTCATACATTTTTCATTGCTTATAAATATGTATATCTTTTTATACTATGACTCATAAATTATAGAAATTGTGTAAATAATTTTTAAATTGTTTAAAATTTTTACATGAAACATTTAAAAATTTTCCAAACACATCTTTCACTGTTGGTTTAATTTTTTAATGGTAAATGCAATGTAAAATGTATTAACTCTTTGGAAGTCGGCCTGGTTATTTAAAAGAAATAGAAAGTTTGTAATCTTTGATTTAAGAAAATAGACTGCAATTCGTGGACCCAGGAAAAACCTTAGAGACCACCAAATTCAACTCCATCCTTCATTGTACAGGAAAATACCCCCCAAATGGCAAATGACACTCATGTACTCATAGAAATATTGCTGTGAAAATTTTTTTTCAGATTTAGTGTCACTTTTTGACAGATAAAATCCTTAAATATTAGTCTGCCTCCCCAAAGGACTTTGTTTGAGAAGTTTGTCCTTAGTAAGCCAACCCTTTGTTTGTATCTTTAAATTAATCTTGGGCTAATTCAAAATCATCCGTGGAGAAATAGAAATGACCATTGAATACTAGTGTTGAGTTCTTGAACACAGTTTTTAAGGTTCAAGATATAAGAGGAGAAAGAGATGCTGCAATGCAGCCTAGCTTTGGCAGCTAGAAGTTTTCCCTGTTTATCCTTCCTTTTTTTTTTTTAAAGAGCAAATGGGTGGGTGACAGAATGGAAGTGAAATTAAAGGAGATAGTGGAAAAACAATGTCTTTTTTCTTTACCTTAAAGCCTCATGTAGTTACATATTATTAGATTAAAAAAAAGGAAGAGAAGAAACAAAAATGTTATTCTTTTCAGATGGAACAAAAATCTTTTTCTTCCTTCATTTTAGGGATATGCTGTCATTTTTTAGAACTGCCTTTTAGACAATTATATTTCTTCCCCAATGATATTCAAACATCAGCTATAGAATAAGGTTTTACATAATATGCATGTCTTGTGCTAAAGAATTCATATAGAGCAATATATTTAAGCATCTATTATTTGTTGAAATACAATAATGCAGTAGTTTCCTGGAAAGAGTTATAATTTCATGAGCTTGTAATTATTTAGTCACTGTGTGTGCTTCGCATTGATTTTCCATTCTCTCAATTTAGAACTGCATCCCAGAGAACCTGCCAAGTACCCTCTCTGCTTTACTGTAATTTGCTGCTGAGGAGCATTTTGTGGGAACCTAGAATGTTTTCATAGTCTGCTCAGACATTGTTATATCAGTGTGTCTGTAAACAATTACCTGACAGCTGAAAAATAATTTCTCTTGCCTATTCTCTGATTAAAAATAAGCAATTTGAAAGCTCTGTTTGACTTAATAAAAGAACTGAAGGTCAGGTTTACTGTGTTGTGCTTAGTCACTCAGTCGTGTCTGACTCTTTGTGACCCCATGGACTGTGGCCACCAGGCCCCTCTGTCCATGTGGCTTCTCCAGGCAAGAATACTGGAGTGGGTTTGCCGTGTCCTCCTCCAGGGGATCTTCCTAACCCAGGGATCGAACTTGAGTCTCCCCCATTGCTGGCAGATTCTTTTCTGTCTGAGCCATCAGGGAAGCCCAAGAATACAGGAGTGGATAGCCCATCTCTTCTCCGGGGGATCTTCCTGACCCAGGAATCAAACCAGGGTTTTCTGCATCATAGGTGGATTCTTTACCAGCTGAATTACCAGGTTTACTGTATATTTGTGTAAAAAGGTGATGAGTATTATTCATTGAAGCTATGGGAAAGTAGAATGTCTGGCTAGAGGTAATTAAGATATGGGTTAATCTTTTTAGGTGAGGGCTGCTGTAGACACTTGCATTTTATTTCACTGAACCAAGCTTCTTAGAATCAACATCTCTGGATCATGAATAAAAAAATTCACGTGGTTACTTGAAAAGAGATGAGAATTTGTACTGTGTTGAATAATGTCCCCACAAAAGTCATATCCCCTGGTACCTGTGAATGTAGTCTTTTTTGCCAACAGGATCTTTTCAGACTTGATCAAGTTAAGAGGAGAACCCTAATCCATGACTGTTATCTGTATAAGAGGGAAGTTTAGATACAGAGACACAGGAAGAATGCCATGTGAAGATGGTGGCAGAGATTAGAGGATACAGCTTCAAGCCAAGGAACACTGGGAACTTGTTGGCAACCATTGGAATTTAGGAAGAAGTAAGGAAGGAATTTTCTCTAGAGAGTATGGCTCTGCCAATACCTTGATTTCAGATTCCCATCTGCAGTTCTGTGAGAGAATGAAGTGTTTTTGTTTTAAGCTACCCAGGTTTTGCTAATTTGTTATGGAGGTCTTAATGTAAAAATAATTGGAGTATGTGCTGTAAGTGCCTGAGCCTACATATGAGAGGAGAGGGAGTAAGTCTTTTTGAAAAATAGATTGCATCTCAAAAGATGGTAACAATTGTTTACTTAGGATACTTGGGAGCTTTAACTCCTGGGAACCTATCCCTGTTTTCATGTTTTGTTTTCAACAGCTAACATTACCCAAGGGAAAACAGTATAAGGACAGATTCCTGCACAACAATAAAAATAGATTTTAAATTCACTGGATCTGTAATTTTTTTTTTAACTCGAGAACTCTACGGTCCCTATTTTCTGTGGTGTTCACCATTTTCCAAAAAGAAGCTCTTTTCTTTATCACTTTTATTTATTAACATATCCAGTGGCTTTCTAGTTCTCTCTTTTCTCCTTTCTTATGGAAACTTTTGCTGAAATATTTAAGAATGTTTGCTGCAACAATATTCTTAACCATGCATGTTTTTTTAAACACTTGATTTTTAACTGAAGGATAATTGCTTTACAATATTGTGTTGATTTCTGCCATATGTCAACATGAATCAGCCATAGGTACATGCATCTTTTAAATAAAATTATTCTCTCTTGTTAGCTAGATTTGTCTCCTTTTAATTTTTAAAATGTTTTTTGGTTGATGTTTAATCTGCAAGTGCTTATCAATGAGTATTAAAGCAGTGCAGAGATTTTTTAAGAATCATTTACCTTTAGATGTTGGAATGAGCTGATAATTTGGATACAGCTCAAACACTTGTACCCCACTCCAGTACTCTTGCGTAGAAAATCTATGGACGGAGGAGCCTGGTAGGCTGCAGTCCATGGGGTCGCTAAGAGTCGGACACGACTGAGCAACTTCACTTTCACCTTTCACTTTCATGCACTGGAGAAGGAAATGGCAATCCACTCCAATGTTCTTGCCTGGAGAATCCCAGGGACGGGGGAGCCTGGTGGGCTGCCGTCTGTGGGGTTGCACAGAGTCAGATACGACTGAAGTGACTTAGCAGCAGCAGCAAACACTTGTACCCTGGAATGGAATGGCAAACACAAATGTCCAAAGATACCAACCCATGGCATAAGTGAGAGACAGGCTAGCTATAATAAGATGGACAATGTGTGTCTTATTCGTTTGCAGCTAATTTGTATCCTATGGGAAAACGGGAATGTGGGAATGGAGACTCCTTGTTAACAAACCTAATTTTTAGGGGAAAATGGAAATTCAAGATTCAACAACTGTGAGGGTCTGAGATTTTATCCTACTTACAAATCAACAAGTTAGGCTGTTGCAGT
This sequence comes from Ovis canadensis, assembly GCF_042477335.2. Lineage (NCBI taxonomy): Eukaryota > Metazoa > Chordata > Mammalia > Artiodactyla > Bovidae > Ovis > Ovis canadensis. Next base: position 87,116,544 of record NC_091248.1, read on the forward strand.
TTCATCTATGCTGGCAGAAGACAAGAGATCCTGGGTCAAAGACAAAGAACTTTGTTCTCATGGCAATAGAAGTAGCCAGAACATCAACATTTTCTTATACTTGTATCTGGAGCCTCGATCCCTAGAGGGTGACCGAGGAAAAGGGCCAGGTGACACCTGCACACACAGTCTGTTGTGTTACTAGAGAAATTCTGATTTTGAAAAACCTGAATCTTTTATCATAGGAAGTAAACATACTTGCTCTTTGCTCTAGAGGGAGACATCTCTCTATCTTCAAAGGCTTTCCACTATGCAAACATCCTTGAAAGGATTGTCCAGGACAATCCTGGGCAATGAGGAATCCGAGATTGTTATTAATATTATAGCAAAGTGTTATTGAGTAACCTTTCAAAAATTATTTCCATGGATTATATTAAAAATTGTGTTTTAGTTAGTCATTTAAATTAACCCTGTTTGTATAAGGGTGTTCCCCTGGAGAAGGGATAGGCTACCCACTCAAGTATTCTTGGGCTTTCCTGGTGGCTCAGACAGTAAACAACCTGCCTGCAATGTAGGAGACATGGGTTTGATCGCTGGGTTGGGAAGATCCCTTGGAAGAGGGCATGGCAACCCACTCCTTTATTTTTGCCTGGAGAATCCCCATGGGCAGAGGAGCCTGGTGGGCTACAGTCCATGGGGTTGCCGAGAGTTGAAATGACTGAGCGACTGAGCCCAGCACAGGACATATAAGGGTAGTTTAAAAAAAAGTATTTTGAAATCTACAGTGAGAGTAGAGTAGAGTCTAGGAAGTATTCATTCATACTCCTGATCCTGGACTTCTATTTCCCAGGTGGCTCAGTGGTAAAGAATCCACCCCACCTGCCAAAGCAGAAGACACAAGAGATGCATGTTCAATCCCTGAATTGGGAACATCCCCTGGAGTAGGAAATGGCAACCCACTCCAGTATTCTTGCCTGGAAAACTCCATGGACAGAGGAGCCTGGTGAGCTATAGTCCATAGGGCTGAAAAGAGTCAGACATGACTGAGTACACACACACACACACACACACACACACAAACAAAACAAATTTTAGATCAGTATAGGGTTGCCAATCTTTTTATTTTGCCATATATGGAAACAGTGCCTTCAGAATACCTAAATCATATTTACCATTGCTACCAGTTCAAAAAGAATGTATATAACAACTAATGCAATATGGTAACCTGGACTGGATCCTGAAACAGAAAGAAGAAATTAATGGAAACACTAGTGAAATATAAATGTTCAGAACCTCATAATCAGTAACATACCATGTCAGTCTTTCAGTTTTTGACAAATGTTCTCAGGTGATGTAAGGTGATAACAACAGGAGAAATCGAGTGATAGATATGCAAGAACTTTCTGCACCATCTTTGGAACTTTTCTGGGAATCTGAAATTATTTCAAAATAAAAAGGCTATTAAAATTAAAATGGATAATCTTTATAATCAAAGTGAAGACAAGAGCAAATCTCAGAACAAAGGACAGTCATATGAAAATTACTTTTAACTTTATAAAAAATTGACTGAATTGCACTTTTTTCTTGTTTTGGCATGAATTGGTAAAGATTTTGGCACACAATAGTGAAGATCCATGAATTACCAACCGTGTGTTAGCATTATTTAACTTTAATTTACTGTAAAATGAGATGAGATTGTTTTTCTCTCTGTTTCCCTTAGGGAGCCTATGGAATCAGATATCCTTACACTGTGTAACTGAACAGATGTTTAACCTATGTCCCTTTTATGAATCCAGTCTGAGTCTATATAATCCCAGGTTATACATTTTAATCAGGATAAGTTGCTGGATCCTCTCCAATGTAAAATTTAGCTTTTCTAGGAATTTCCTTCATCCTAATGACTCTAGGGAGGCTCGAGATTTTCCTGACTTTAAAATGTCATTTCTCACTATTGAGAGGGAGAGGCAAGGTTGAGGGGAGGGCAGGTTCATCATGTCAGTGCCAATCAGGGGGAAATTGGGAAGAGGCTATTGTAAACAAGCAGCTGGTGAAACAGGTTCCAGCTTCGCAGCCACTAACAAAGGTCTGGTCAGTGCACATGCCTGGGAGAAATTTAGGGTGCAGTCGAGTTCAGGGGCAGGTCTTCAGTTCCTGCAAAGGGGAATAGGCTAGAGCATAGCTTCTCAGCCTAAGGCAGCATGTTGGAGTCATCTGGGCAGTTAAAAAAAAAATGCTCAGGTTTCTTCCCTAGAGGTCCTGATATAAATGGCATGGAGTAAGTTTTGATCTTTTATAAGAAGCTTCCCTTGTGCCAGTAATGTGACACTAATGTGAGTCCAGGGTGGTGAACTTCTAGTGTGAGCAGGGATCTCACTTATGCAGGAGGATGTCTGATCTGCAAGGCAGAAGCTGGTCCTGGACCAGGTGCCCACCAAGGAGGGGAGAGAGCTGTGACTCAGGGAGGACAGCAGGATCACAAGGGTTACAGGCTGGTGTTTCGGTCTGGAAATGTCTGCACTAATCTGTCCCTTTTAGAATGACTAAACTCATACTGATTTGCCTGTGACTTTCACAGCTACTGCACTGAATGACCCGCATCCTGGGAGACCCCTTAGTTACAGGCTAATGGGACGTTGATTGCTCTGTCCCTTTTAGTCCTGGTCAAAGCATCCTGTGTGGTACCATCTTACCAGCACCTACCAAAAGTAGCTTTGTTCTTTCCTGTCTGTACATGGTAAAATCCTCACATATTCTTGTTTCTCCCTCCCCCCTCCATTTTGTTTCTGATAAAACCAGCTGTTCGGGAATAACAAGAGAAGAAGTAGAGAAGAGCCATGGCTGTTTATATTCTTAATGCTTCAGTTATAATAGAATCTGCTCAGGAACTAGTGTAAGATTTCAGAGAGCTCAATAAACGAGGAGTTTTAGAATGCAGAGGCAGATGTAGTGAAAAGCAGTTGTTTTCAAATTTTAGAGTGCAGGGAAGTCACCTGAGAGCTTCTCCAGCCTCCAATTGAGTGTGTCTGGGGAGAGGCTTGACAATCTGCATTTCTAACAAGCTGATGCTTTGGGGCTGGACATGACTCTTTAAGAACCACCAACAGAAGGAGACTTGACTCTGCATCAGACGTACATGGGTGAGAAGGCTCACTTTCGATCTACATTTTCTCACATTCATCAGTCATCATGAAATAGTACATTTATCACCAAGCAGAAGGCCCAGGATATGGCTAACACTTTCATTCTTCAGATGATGATTCAAAACATCTCAGTCTTTCTGCTATCTTCTACCTGGGGATGGCCTGGGCATACCAGACCACCTGACCCACCTCTTGAGAAATCTGTATGCAGGTCAGGAAGCAACAGTTAGAACTGGACGTGGAGCAACAGACTGGTTCCAAATAGGAAAAGAAGTATGTCAAGGCTGTATATTGTCACCCTGCTTATTTAACTTATATGCAGAGTACATCATGAGAAATTCTGGGCTGGAGGAAGCACACGCTGGAATCAAGATTGCCGGGAGAAATATCAATAACCTCAGATACGCAGAGGACACCACCCTTATGGCAGAAAGTGACAAAGAACTAAAGAGCCTCTTGATGAAAGTGAAAGAGGAGAATGAAAAAGTTGGCTTAAAACTCAACATTCAGAAAACTAAGATCATGGCATCCAGTCCCATCACTTTATAGCAAATAGATGGGGAAACAGTGGCTGGTTTGATCTCCTTACAGTCCAAGGGACTCTCAAGAGTCTTCTCCAACACTACAGTTCAACAGCATCAGTGCTTTGGTGCTCAGCTTTCTTTATAGTCCAACTCTCACATTCATACATGACTACTGGAAAAACCATAGCTTTGACTAGATGGAGCTTTTTCAGCAAAGAAATGTCTCTGCTTTTTAATATGCTGTCTAGGTTGGTCATAGCTTTTCTTCCAAGGACCAAGCATCTTTTAATTTCATGACTGCACTCACCATCTGCAGTGATTTTGGAGCCCAAGAACATAAAGTCTGTCACTGTTTCATTGTTTCTCCATCTATTTGCCATGAAGTGATGGGATGGATATCATTATCTTTGTTTTTTGAATATTGAGTTTTAAGCCAGCATTTTCACTCTCCTCTCTCACTTTCATCAAGAGGCTCTTTAGTTCTTTCTCCCTTTCTGCCATAAGGGTGACATCATCTGCGTATCTGAGGTTATTGATATTTCTCCTGGCAATCTTGATACCAGTTTGTGCTTCATGCAGTACATCAGGGCTGCATATTGTCACCCTGTTTATTTAACTTATATGCAGAGTGCATCATGTGAAATGCAATGCCAGGCTGGATGAAGCACGCGGAAGTTTCATTTTATGAGGAGGAGGGAATTTGAGAAGACTTTTTGGAAAAGGTGACCCTAGTCCATGTTGGAGCTGATAAAGGTGTAATTTCCTGTGAGGATCTGGATTGAGAGCAAATGACCATGGCCTTGTGGCTGTTACTGGAATCGGTTTTCCTTACTAAGTTTTCATAGTTTTATAACCCAGGCTGAGTAACTTTCATGCATAATCATCTCATCCTATTTATAGTAAATTCTACTTTTCTTTTGAGATCTTTCTGTCTGCTTAATAAAAATGTGGTTTGTCTTTGACTTTTTCAAATAAATGATTATTTTTACTTCCCTAGAATTAAATTTGCAATAAGCTTTTCTTCCCCCAGGAAATAGAAACCAATATGACATGTGAACTAATATGTAGTTCATTTTTGTAGAGGTGGATAATTTTTTAGCTACGACTATCTAATGATCTAAAACTAAACATCTGTACTATTATGACTATGTTATTAAATCAAGTAGTATGAGGAAAGTTTCAAGGACAATGGATTACTGGAACAAAGAGATAGTAAGGAATAAAGCCATGACTGGCAGTTGAATAAAGAGCTGAAGTCTACTGGGATGTGCTGGCTTTTTTCTTTTTTTACAACATCTGTCTTTGGTTATTATTTATATAAGATCTACTTCCATAAAGCATCTGTTTCCTCAAGAAAGTCGTATGAAGATATGGAGAACCTTTATTATTGGTAAGATTTGAGTAAGTTGGCTTACGTGTTAGTCTCTATTGAAATATAAAATTTTCAATAAAGTGTATTTTATTATCTTTAAATGCAAAGCAATTTTTAAAACAGATACGTATAATGGAATACAATTATATTTCTCCTTTAAAACATCCACTAAAATTTTAAGTGCACGTATTCTTTGACCTTCCAGGCCACATCTGGTAGTCTAGCCTACATACATGCTAACAGAAGTGCACCAAAAAATATATGAAAGGATGTTTGTTGCAGTAACCTAACCATCCAATTGTACAGGTTTGTTTGAATGAATTATGGTTCACTCCTGTGATGGAGTATTCTGCCTTCATTGAAGGAATGAGATTGATGTCAGGGTTACCTTAAGAAAAAAAAGAAATCAAGTGGCAGAGCAGCGTGGGTTGTATAAACTATATGTGCACTGAAAGAATATATGTTTATTTATGTATATGTACAATTCCCTAAATATGCATAGATGATTCCTGATGTAGGACACAAAATCTGTGGTACACAAAAAAGGTAAAAGTATTTACCTTTTAGGTGGCAATTGCAGCCTGGACAGTGTGTAGGAAGGGGATATTTTTACTCTTTGTCCTGTACTCCTGAATTCTTAGGATTGTTGCCATAAGTATTTATTATCTTATAAACAGTGGATAACAATACTTATTTAAAAGCAAAAATCTATTAAATTTATTTATTTATTTTAATAATTTAACAATAGATTTATATAAATGACAGGAGCATTTAAATATTAAGGCCTCTATTCTGGACTAAGAAATATTTCCAGGCATATTAAAGGAAAAAAGAAAACTATTTTAGTTCTAAGTTGAAATAATTATTGATTTATGGCAAATAATTCCTGAAAAAAATTGCAACAAAAATTAATTTCCACTGTTATTTGGAAAATTACAGATAATGCTGGTTGAGAGCCTCAAGATTTGAATGATAATAGTCTAAATGGAGAACAGCCCCCCTGGTGTTTATGCTTTTCTTGAAGTGTCATGAAAATATTTGATAATGATTCAACCATATTGAGCTCTTCACTTCATTTGTTAGGTTTTTGTGCAGATGGATCATGATCATATGCTGTTTTTGGATTGACTCCTATTTTTCAGAACCAGAAAATTAGTGAAAGATTTTTTTTCTATTATCTACTCATCTGTTTAACCCCAGTATAATGAAGGATTGTTTCAAAACATAAATTCTTTGTCCTTTTTAATGATTTAATTAACATGTTTCCAAAGTTGGCATTTTAAAGAAAACTAGTAATTTATAAAATATGTTTTGTATGCCTTTAACTCTGATATATTTTCCCTGCATAGAATGACCTGTCAACTTCCATTGTTCCCTCATCTGGTACCGTAATTTTGTGATTACCATTCATCTTTGTTTCTACTGTCTTTCTAGCTACTTTTCACTGTGAGTGTTAGACCTCTATGAGAGAAGATCTCATTGGTTTGTTTAGTCAGTATCCAATGTAAAGAAGTACTTTTAGGTAGAATTCTCTTTCCAGGTCACCCCATTGACTGTTGGTCTTCGTGTCTGGCCAATCAAATGCTTGGCTTCCCAGGCGATGCAGTGGTAAAGAATCCCCGTGCCGATGCAGGAGACGCAGGTTCAATCCCTGGGTCAGGAGGATTCTGCTGGAGGAGGAAATGGCAACCCACTCCAGTATTCTTGCCTGGAAAATTCCATGGACAGAGGAGCCTGGCAGGCTACAAAGAGCTGCGAAGAGTAGGACATGACTGAGCGCACACATACAATCAAATGCTAAAGTTTCGATTTCTAGCCCAATCAGATGTGTCCAGGAAATCAAGGTCATCTGAAGCATAATAACCTCTCTTCCACTAATCTTGTGGGTAGTTCACCAGTCCAAACGCCCAACAGAGTGAATTTAAAATCTGTTAAATTTACTCCCCCGCTGCTACTCCAAAAAATAAAGAAGACACACACACACACACACACACACACACAAACAAGCAAAACAAAAACAGCCTAGGAAAAGCTTAGATTTGCACTGCATAGCTCAGAGCTTCTAGGTCCAACTCATAAGTAGTATATGGGAAAGGACATAGATGTTACATTCACACATTCACACAAAGTTTGCACCCCGACTTGGCAACTTCCCAAGCAGACAACCTTGACTCTCAGAGACTGTGACCTCCTATGTGAAATAGAGGGGACAGTATTTCTTTGTAGAAGTGATGTGAGGATAGGGAGATTGTGTGTGTAAAATGAGGAGGACAATAAGTGACACACAGTAATTATAATAGTAGAAAACATTTACTGAGTGTGTACCAAGTGCCAAGCATTATCCTAAGCCCTTAATGCATGTTAGCTCTTTATTCCTCTGAACAGCCTTATGTGATTATTACACAGGGAGGCTCTGTGATTTGCTTGAGCTTGTTTGACTAATAAGTGAAGGAGTTGATAGCTCGAGCTGTTAACATCTAAACCAACCCTATCCTGGAAGTCACGGCTTGACTTCATTTCTGCCCATAAGTCTATGGCCTTCTGGGTTCCATCTGTTGTCAGAACCACACCTGAAGCACTTCCCTATCTTACCTTCCATCCAGTCCAACCCCAGTCCTCAGTTCATGATGCCCAGAGACTCCATGGGAATTTGGAGGTGTCAGGGCTCGCACTGTGTGCCTTCCTGCCTGCTCTTTGTCCCCCAGCAAAGCTGAACTTCGCCCTATTCTTGGGATTATCTCATGAGGAGAAACAGGCTGCCTTCCCCAGAATTGCAGTGAAGATAATATCGTCACCGTTGTTCCATTACTATATCTTCCTGTTCTCTCCTCTGCACTTGTCAAGCACTGTGTCTTTTAAGTAGGGTTAGTCCTTAAGACAGATTGTGAAGTAGATAACATTTGCCCCTTTAAACACCCATTCCTTTAGTCCTTACGTCACTATTTCACATCTCAGTGAGCCAGTTGAACTAGAAGCTTTCAGCTCCTGAGGGAATGAGCAATTAGTGGGGGAATGAGAAAGGTCATTTAGACCTGTGCTTCTCAAATTTTATTGTGCATATGAATCACCTAGTGCTCCAATGTGTCCTCAGTCACTCAGTTGTGTCTGACTTTTTGCGACACCATGGACTGTAGCTTGCCAGGCTCCTCTGTCCATGGGATTCTCCAGGCAAGAATACTGGAGTGGGTTGCCATTTCTTTCTCCAGGGGATCTTCCTGATCCAGAGATTGAACCCACGTCTCTTCCATCTCCTGCATTGACAGGTGGATTTTTTACTATTGTGTGCTTTGTTAAAATGCCGATTCTGATCCACTGAGGTGGGGCCTGGGATTCTGCATTTCTGACGTGCTTCTGTTGGTGCCAGTGCTGGTGCTGTTTTCTAGACCACACTCTTGAGTAGCCAGCATCTAGACTAGGGTACCACCTTGAGATGTCAGAGGCTCTACCCTGCTAACATTTCCAGGAATACTTAATTCAAAGAAATGAGTCTCTTGGTGAAATTTAGTTAATGTGACTTGCTGGTAGAAGAAAGTTCTCAATTTAGACCCTGCTCTGGACTGCATACCAGTAAAGCCATTCCTAGTTGGAGAAAAGAATATCATAAAGTTGTCAAGTTTTAATATAAACTCTATGAAAGAGGGCATTTTCCTCCATTAATTTAATTTAGTAACTCTCAGATGATTTGTATTCATTTTGCTTAATGTTGAGAAAATTGTCATTTTGCTGCTACTCAGTGTTGAGTGAGCTTTCCAGGTGGTGCTATCAGTAAAGAACCTGCCTCTCAACGCAAGAAACATAAAGAGACATGGGTTCAATCCCTGGGTCTGTAAGATCCCTTGGAGGAGGCCATGGCAACCCACTCCAGTGATCTTGCCTGGAGAATCCCATGGACAGAGGAGCCTGGAGGGCTACAAGTCCATAAGGTTGCCAAGAGTCAGACACAATTGAAGTGACTTAACATGCATGCATGCAAGGTTGAGTTCCTCAGGGGAACTCAACTAGGGAAATAGCTCACTGAACTCTTCCTGGTGCTGGGGGTCACATATGCATTTCAATATGTGTTTCTTTGTTACATCTATCACCTACATAAAAGGAAATTTAAGTCAACTTTTATTTCCTTATCTTTTGATTTGGAGTCAGCTCACTGGGAGTGCTTATGAATAATTCTGTTAGAAATGGTTTGATAATACTAATCTGGATAATGAAACATTGTACAGACCGTTGCACATGAAGGTGCAGTGTGGGTAGAAGACTGTGAAATGATGTGGCTGATTCTCTTTGTGATGGCAAAGGTTTATATTCTCTATTTCTGCTTTCAGGGAGGAGAACACTGTTACTACCAGGGCCACATCCGAGGAAATCCTGCCTCATTTGTGGCATTATCGACATGCCATGGACTTCAGTAAGTGTCCCCAAAGTTTTTGTATCATCCATTTTTTTTCCAGTGATTTACTTTATTTTTAATGCACTGTGGTTGAAATCTCTATTTTATGTCAAGAGCTATTAATAGTTTTCAAACAGTGATGGATCAGGACTTTTTTTCTCTGTAGTTTGTAAACCAAGCAGATTGTTAAATTAGAGTTGCAGAAGCCAGAGGCGCTAATGATTATAATATGCTTCCTTAGTGATGTTTGAAACATTTTTCTAGTTTCATCCAGATGGAGACTGGAGTGGTTTGTGTAACTTTAGTTTCTGTTTTCGTGGGTATTTAGCCCCTTGGTACCAATTCTGTCCTTCCTCTTCCTTGGTGTTCATTTTTATATATGTATGGAATAATAGAAATTTCAAGACAGGAAACTCCTGACTCCTTGCACAAAAACAAAGGATGACCACCAGAGCTCATGTATTTTAGCACTTTATTCAGCCAGAATCCCATCTAACCTACAGCAAACTCATGGGAGGGTCCATTTGTTCTCAGAAATTACTATGGAATAGACTTCATCCTTCTTCAAGGCCTTGCTTCCTTTCTCATAACCTTCAATATCAAAGTGTGTTTGCTGGTGTTTAACATGGGAATGTATCAGCTTCCTCCATCCTGTCTATCTCTATCACCATGATGGTGATACCCAGGTGGCTGTCTATCTCTTTCTTGTCGTGTGACCCCTTCCAGTTCAGTCCCTCAGTCGTGTCTGACTCTTTTTGACCCCATGAATCACAGCACGCCAGGCCTTCCTGTCCATCACCAACTCCCAGAGTTCACTCAAACTCATGTCCATCGAGTCGGTGATGCCATCCAGCCATCTCATCCTCTGTCGTGCCCTTCTCCTCCTGCCCTCAATCCCTCCCAGCATCAGAGTCTTTTCCAATGAGTCAACTCTTCGCATGAGGTGGCCAAAGTACTGGAGTTTCAGCTTCAACATCAGTCCTTCCAATGAACATCCAGGACTGATCTCCTTTAGGATGGACTAGTTGGATCTCCTTGCAGTCCAAAGGACTCTCAAGAGTCTTCTCCAACACCGCAGTTCAAAAGCATCAATTCTTCGGTGCTCAGCTTTCTTCACAGTCTAACTCTCACATCCATACATGACCACTGGGAAAACCATAGCCTTGACTAAACGGACCTTTGTTGGCAAAGTAATTATAAAGCATTTTATAATGAGTCATCCCTCAGCATTTTGTTGTTGTTCATTCACTAAGTCATGTCTGACTCTTTGCAATCCCATGGATCACATTGCACCAGGCTCCTCTGTCTTCCATTATCTCCTGAGTTTGCTCCAATCCACATCCACTGAGTCAGTGATGCTGTCTAACCATCTCATCTTCTGCCTCTCCCTACCCTTTTTGCTTTCAGTCTTTCCTAGCGTTACAGCCTTCTCCAGTGAGTCCATTTTTTGCATTTTTCAGCCAAAGTATTGGAGCTTCAGCTTCAGCATCAGTCCTTCCAGTGAATATTCAGGGTAGAATTCCTTTAGGATTGACTGGTTTGATCTCCTTGCTGTCCAAGGGACTCTGAAGAGTCTTCTCCAGCACCACAATTTGAAAGCATCAATTCTTCAGTGCTCGGCCTTCTTCATGGTCCAAATCTCATATCCATACATCCTGCTGGAAAAACTATAGCTTTGATTATACAGACTTTTGTTGGCAAAGTGAAGACTCTGCTTTTTAATCCTCTGTCTAGGTTTGTCATAGCTTTCCTTCCAAGAAGCAAGCACAACTGTCCATAGTGATTTTGGAGCCCAAGAAAATAAAATCTATTGCTGCTTATACTTTTTACTCATCTATTTGCCATGAAGTGATGGGACCAAATGCCATGATCATTGTTTTTTGAATATTGAGTTTTAAGCCAGTTTTTTCTCTCTCCTTTTTACTCTCATCAAGAGGCTCTTTAGGTCCTCTTCACTTTCTTAATGATAACATTAGAGTGGTATCACCTGCATATCTGAGGTTGTTGATATTTCTCCTGGAAATCTTGATTCCAGCTTATGATTCATCCAGCCTGGCATTTCACATGACGTACTCTGCATATGCTTCTGCTTTATTGACTATTGCACCAAAGCCTTTGACTGTATAGATCACAACAACCTGTTGAGAATTCTCCCAGGTAGTCTGGGAATACTGGATCACCTTACCTGCATCCTGAGAAATCTGTATGCAGGTCAAGAAGCAGCAGTTAGAACTGGACATGGAACACGAGACTGGTTCCAAATTGGGAAAGGAGTATGTCAAGGCTGTATGTTGTCACCTTGCTTATTTAACTTATATGCGGAGTACATCATGCAAAATGCTGGGCTGGATAAAGCACAAGCTGGAATCAAGATCTTGGGGAGAAATATCAATAACCTCAGACATGCAGATGACACCACCCTTATGGCAGAAAGCGAAGAAGAACTAAAGAGCCTCTTGATGAGAGTGAAAGAGGAGAGTGACAAAGCTGGCTTAAAACTCAACATTCAAAAAATGAAGATCATGGCATTTGGTCCCATCTCTTCATGGCAAATAGATGGGGAAACAATGGAAACAGTTATAGACTTTAGTTTTTTGAGCTCCAAAGTCACTGCAGATGGTGAGTGCAGCCATGAAATTAAAAGACCCTTGCTCCCTGGGAGAAAAGCTGTCACAAACCTAGACAGCATATTAAAAAGCGGAGACATTACTTTGCTGACAAAGATTCATCTAGTCAAAGCCATGGTTTTTCCAGTAGTCATATATGGATGTGAGAGTTGGACGAAAAAGAAAGCTGAGCACCTAAGAATTGATGCTTTTGAACCGTGGTGTTGGAGAAGACTCTTGAGAGTCCCTTGGACTGCAAGGAGATCCAACCAGTCCATGCTAGAGGAAATCAGTCCTGAAAATTCATTGAAAGGACTGATGTTGAAGCTGAAACTCCAATACTTTGGCCACCTAATGGGAAGAACTGACTCATTGGAAAAGACCCTAATGCTGGGAAAGATTGAAGGCAGGAGGAGAAGGGCATGACAGAGAATGAGATGGTTGGATGACATCACCGACTCAATGGACATGGATTTGAGCAAGCTCCGCGTGTTGTTGATGGACAGGGAAGCCTGGTGTGCAGCAGTCCATGAGGTCACAAAGAGTTGGACATGACTGAGTGACTGGACTGTACTGAACTCTGCATATAAGTTAAATAAGCAGAATGGCAATATGTAGCCTTGACGTGTGTGCATGCATGTGTGTGTGTTCCATTTCTTTACTCGTGTCTGGCTTTTTGTGACCCTATGGACTATAGTCCACCAGGCTTCCCTCTCCATAGGATTCTCCAAGCAAGAATACTGGAGTGGATTGCCACACCCTCCTCCAGGGGATCTCCCTGACCCATCAAGAGGCTCTTTAGGTCCCCTTCACTTTCTTGTGTCTGCCTCCATCTCCTGCATTGCAGGTGGATTCTTTACCCACTGGGTCTGCTGGGAAGCTCACAGCCTTGACATACTTCTTTCCCAGTTTTGAACCAGTTTGTTGTTCCATGTCAGGTTCTAACTGTTGCTTGTTGACTCACATACAGATTTCTCAGGAGACAGGCAAGGTGGTCTGGTACTTTCATCTCTTTAACAATTTTCCACAGATTGTTATGATCCACACCGTCAAAGGCTTTAGTGTAGTCAATGAAGCAGAAGTAGATGTTTTTCTGGAATTCTCCTGTTTTTTTTCCTGTCAACCAATGTTGACATTTTGATCTCTGATTCCTCTGCTTCTTCAAAAGCCATCTTGTACATCTGGTAAGTCTTGATTTATGCATCGCTGACGCCTAGCTTGAAGGATTTTGGGCATAACCTTGCCAGCATGTGAAATGAGCACATTGTATGGTAGTTTGAGCATTGCTTAGCATTGTCCTTCTTGGGGATTGAAATGAAAACTGACCTTTTCCAGTCCTACGGTCAGTGCAGATTTTCCCAAATTTGCTGACATATTGAGTGTAGCACTTTAACAGCCTCATCTTCTAAGATTTGAAAGAGCTCAGCTAGAATTCTGTCCCTCTACTCACTTTGTTCATAGTAATGCTTCCTAAAGCCCACTTGACTTCACACTCCAGGATGTCTGGCTCTAAGTAAGTGATCACACGATCATGGTTATCCAGGTCATTGAGACCTGTTTTGTACAGCTCTGTGTATTCTTGCTACCTCTTCTTAATATCTTCTACTTCTGTTAAGCCCTTACTGTTTCCGCCTTTTATCATGCCCATCCTTGCATGAAATATTCCCTTCATATCTCCAGTTTTCTTGAAGATACCTCTGCTGCTGCTGCTAAGTCGCTTCAGTCGTGTCCGACTCTCTGCGATCCCGTAGACGGCAGCCCACCAGGCTCCCCCCTCTAGTCTCTGTGATTGTATTGTTTTCCTCTATTTCTTTGCAGTGTTTATTTAAGAAGGCCTTCCTATCTACCCTTGCTATTCTCTGAAACTCTGTGCTCAGAGGGGTATATCTTTCCCTTTCTACCTTGTCTTTCACTTCTTTTCTCAGCTATTTCTAAAGCCTTCTTAGACGACCACTTTGCCTTCTTTCATTCCTTTTTCTTTGGAATGGTTCTGGTTTCTGCCTCCTGTATAATGGTTCAAACTTCCGTCCATAGTTCTTCAGGGACTCTGTCACCCAGATATAATCCCTTGATCTCTTTGTCACTTCTGCTGTATAATCATAAAGGATTTGATTTAGGTCATACCTGAGCTGCCTGGTGGTTTCTCCTACTTCCTTCTTTGTAAGCCTGAATTTTGCAATAAGGAGCTCGTGATCTAAGTTTAGCATTCTAGTTAGTCTAATTCATCTCAGCTCATTTCTGCTACTTTTTTGGGGCAGGAGCCAATCACACTTCAGTTTTGTGAAATTCTTGTTTGAAATCTTTAAAAGACTTCCTGTCTGTTACCAAGTTAGAAACATGAGTGTTTTCATCTAACAAACAGTTATGGAGCATCTGCTGTGTGCCAGCTGCTTGGAATATTAAGCAGATTAGAACGCGAGCCCTGTCCCCAAGAGCTCCCAGTCTAATGGGGAAGCTAAACCTAGCCCAACTTCGTGCTATGGAATGTGGTAGGTATAGTTGTTTTCAATGAGAGAAAAAACAGAAAAATGCAAGCTGAGAGTGGTCACTGAAAAGTGAGGTCGTTCTTAAGGGTTCCAGAGAGTCATTACCTGAAGAAGATAGAATGGGCCCTGGAACAGGCTTTCAAGGGATCTTCCAGGAGAGGGGTTCAACTGCCACATCTTCCAAGAAATTGAGAAATGAGACCTAATGGGAAAGGCTGGGAAATCTTGCCAGTCTGCCTAAGTTGTGCTTCTGGTTAGGCTCTGGCACTAGGTACTTGAGAGTCAGGAAGAAGATAACACAGGGATCAGACAAATAACCAGAGAAAGGAGGTCACATGCGTGAGAGCAAGACAGTAAGTTCACTTACTATTTGTACTAAAAGACTGTTTGACTAATTTTAAATAAATCCTTTGAATAAGGAGACATTTTTACAAACATGGAACCCGTACCTAACATGTGAGAGCCTCAGCTTTCTTAATCTGGAAACAAACATTGATGTATCCTCCAGCAATAATATTGTTATCTCTGATCTCAAGGCAAGCACAGCTGTCAGCCAGGAATAGTACACTGTGTCTGCCGACTCTTGTGACAGCAAGTGTCTATTGTAGGCTTTTCCCTTCCTCTCTCATTCCTCTTAACATCTCAGTCCAAAGTCACAGTTTAAGCATCTTGCCTAGTACATGTTCCAGTACTGCCCCCCCATTTTCCAAGTGGATATAACATCGTAAGAGCAGAGAAAAGGTATTACTGCCTTCTAGAAACCCTAATAGACCCAAGACCCTCAGACCAACGGCTACTAATCCTATGCAGTCCTTTGAAAGAGGATGGAAAGGGAACTTGAAGGACATTTTAGTGACTAACTGAGGTGTTTTAACTAACTAAAATTTACTTCTCCCTTTAGAAGATTTTCACTTAAGACTAAACAAAGACAAACAGAAAGCCCACTGTGTGTAGGAACACTGTCAGGTTTGTGTATCAGTGTGTTTTGGTGTATGTGGACTTTTATAAGCATGTTAAATAAATTCACTGTTTGTTCCTTTATTACTTCTCATCTTGATTTTACCTTATGAACAAACATTGCTGACAAATATTTAGGGGAGCTATTTCTAAATAGTAAATAATTTATGTTGTCTCATTTGTAGTGATTCAGTATGAGATATATTATTTCATCCATGACTCATCTTCTATAAATTGCCAAATGCATGTTGAGAGTTTTCATTTTCCTGATATACAGAATTCCATTAAAGAACATAATGGGTAAAATAATCAAACTCATATCTTTTCCATAAATAACCTGCAGGTACATGTTATTTTCAAATTTGAAGACCTAATAGTATTTTGGGCCTGCAATGTTTGATGTTTTGACAAAATCCTGTAACTATGGGAACTTTAATGAATGGAATCAACTGTAAATTTATTGCCCACTTGTGGCAGTTTGTAGGAATTACTGTTTCCTTTCAAAATCTGGTTTTGATGGCAACTTTTAAAAATTTTACCTCTCTCAACTGGCCAGTAATGACTTGGTCCTAGCTATAGATTTTTACAAGTTATAAACTGTGTGATAGACTCAGTATACTTCCTGGATTGTATAAAAAATCAACCAGAAAGGTTTCAAACAAAGCAAATGAAACATACCTGGTTTTTAATTGTTAAAGATTTGAACATATTTTAAATTAAATATGACATATTTTCATTTATGGGACCAGAATCTTCTATATATGTATGGTGTTAGAATCTGCTTTGTTTATACTGTGTATCAAGATGTTTGAGTTCAATAAAAAGTGACTGATTTTTGCATTGGATACTAACCTAATTCAAGAGGAAACAGCCCCTGATGCTGTTTAAACAAAGCCATCTGTTTGCTACTTAATCAGTGTAGTTGTGTGAACTTTGGCAAAGGGTGAACGTTTTGTACAGTTTTCTGGATGGATCTGACCAGTTATCAGCAGAATGTTCACTGCCATATTTGCCTACTGTTTTGAAAAGTTTCCCCCCACTTATTCCTTAGGCATATATTGTCAGTAATATTCTACAAACTACATCTGTTTATCTTTAAATTCCAAATGCAATGTCACTCAAATTCAGAAAGTGCATGTTGGGTCGAAAACATTACAGATGTGTAAAGGGCAGTTCTAAGGGTATATGAAAGTTTGAGGACATGTGGAAGATGTTACTGCAAGAATGAAAGAATTTGGATAGAGACAGAGCTGGAGGCCGTTATAATTATAGCTCAGGAAAACCAGTAGATTTCCCTAAGTGATCAATGAAAGACACATACTGTTCTGTGGTTAGCAACTTGGGCTTCATGCAGTCATTTCCACCTAACACTGATAAATGACTGCAGAAGATCACAGCTTTACTCTTCTCAGATACCTGAGAGGTAAAGACAAGTTCCTTCAGTATCAGGGGGAAACTGATATTAATAGAAAGACCATGTTCCTCTAAAAGAAGGGGCTGTCAGGATCTTTCTGAGTGGGAGTTGAGACCATATGTAGCTTAGGATGCCCCCAGAGAATTTCTCAATTGGCTGATGGTCATCTCTAGCCCAGGAGGTCCAAAATCGAACTCTGGATTTGCACCCTGCATGCTGCTTCCTTGTGCGCATCCTATTTTGCTCTTCCTGCAGCCTTTTCCATCTTATTAAATGGATCTTATGAAACACCATTTTTCCGGTTGCTCATGTCAAAACCTTGGAGTCTTCACTGACTCTTCTCTTCCTTGCAAACTCCATTTTAAATCCATTAACTAGTCCTATTGATTCTACGTTGGAAAAATATTCAGAATTTGACCAGTTCTCACCACCCTCACCATTACCACCCTGTTGTATGAATGAAAGTGTGTGGCCAGTTGCACTGGCTGGGTCAGCTACTTGTCAGCCACTTGTCTCTTGGGCTTCAGTTTCTGTAACTTGTGAAATGTGGGTAGTCATTGTACCTCCAGCATAAATTTGTGGAAAAGATGAAATGAATGTAAAGGATTTAGCTCATGGTCAGTTGTTAAAATATGTCAGCTCTTACTGCTAGAGCGTCTTCCAAGTATGCAGCTTAGGCCAGTCTCTGTATAACCCTTGGCCAACTGCCTCAGAATCACTGGGGGTTTGTTTGAAGTGCATTTTCCTGGGTTCCAGCCTGGAAGTCTGAGAGGGTTCTGAGAGGTTTTAATTTTTATATGTTTTCCGGGTGATATTTTGCATATTAAAATTTTAGATTTATATGTTGGAGGAAAGAATAATAGGCCACAGTTGGAGGATGGTAATCCTGAGCCTCAGAGTCAGAGATGACTGAAGCAACTAAACAGCAGCAGCAGTCCTGAGCCTGGGGAAGAGTCAGGATGAGGGGACCCTGCTGCTTATGGGGGATCAGGGGCGAGGCCTTTCCTTCTCAGCAGTATGTGTGGGTGTGTATGTAACGTATGGCATGTCTGTGTGTAAGATATATGGATTCGGATATGTGTGTTGTGTGGCATACGTGAGTGTGGTATGTGGTGTTTATATATGTGGAGATGTAGTGTGTAATGTATGGTATATAGGTGTGTGTGTGTATGATGTGGGGGTGTATATGTATGGGTGGATGGTGTGTGTGTCTGGTATGTGGTGGTGTGTGTGTATGATGTGGGGGGGTGTGTATGTATGTATGTGTGGTGTGTGTGTGTGGTATGTGTGGTGCATGTGTGTGTGGTATGTGATGGGTACTCCATGCGATAGGTACGACTGAAAAGTAGGGTTTGAGAAATAAACTGGTCCTCTGGCTGCTGCTGACTTTAAAATGATCTGGTTCTGAGGCAGGAGTCAATTGCCAGGCCTAACTGTCTTCTTATCCTTGGCAGTGGGATGTTCTATGATGGGAACCACACCTATCTCATTGAGCCGGAAGGAAATGACACCTCCCAAGTAAGTGCTCCTTCTGTTTGCCATGGCAAATGTAAACAATGCTGGGTGATTTCTTTCCCCCTCTTTTTCTTCTCTTTTTTCTATTTTGCTTTCTTTTCATATTTCAGGGTCAAGAATATATGTATAAACACAGACATATTATATATATATAAATGCATATAATATGTATACATATATTTTAAGTTAAATAGTGAATAAGGAAAAACCCTAGACTGTGAGAAAATAAATTTATCTTGTTTAAGCCACCCAGACTAAGACCACAGCACTTTATGGTGGAGATAGTAATGAAGGCTTCAGAACACCTCAGAAGAAAAGTATTTCCAGCAGAGGGGAAATGTAAGAGGTTCAGTTCAGTTCAGTCGCTCAGTTGTGTCTGACTCTTTGCGACCCCATGAATCACAGCACGCTAAGGCCTCCCTGTCCATCACCATCTCCCGGAGTTCACTCAGACTCCTGTCCATCGAGTCAGTGATGCCATCCAGCCATCTCATCCTCTGTCGTTCTCTTCTCCTCCTGCCCCCAATCCCTCCCAGCATCAGAGTCTTTTCCAATGAGTCAATTCTTTGCATGAGGTGGCCAAATTAAGAGGTAGATTTTTTTAAAAAAAGATCACTGTGGTTTTGCCTTGTTGCTGTTCAGCTGCTAAGTCGGGTCTGACTTTTTGGGGCCCCATGAAATGCAGCACACCAGGCTTCCCTGTCCTTCACTATCTCCTGGAGTTTGCTCAAATTATGAATACTGAAGACAGTGAAGGAAAGGGAAGCCTGGTATGCTGCAGTCCGTGGGGTTGCAAAGAGTTGGACAGCAATAACAAAGCAAAACCACAGCGATCTTTTTTTTTTTTTTTAAATCTACCTTTTACTCTTCCCATCTGCTGGAAATACTTTCCTTCTGAGGTGTTCTGAAGTCTTCATTACTAACTCCACCGTGATGTGCTGTGGTCTGTCAGTCTAGTCGGCTTAAACAACATAAATTTATTTTCTCACAGTATGGGGACTGAAAGTCCAACTTCATGGTGCCAGTGGGGTCAGTGTCCATTGAGGGCTCTCTCCTTGGGGTGCAGATGGTGTCCTGTGAGGTCTGGTGTCTCTCCCTTTTCTCATCAGGGCACCAGCCTTATCGGACTCTGACCTCACTCTTGTGATCTCTGTTAACCTTTATCGCATCCCTCTGACCCTATCTCCAAATACAATCACATTAGGAATTTATGACTTAACCAAGAGTTTGGAAGGGACATAGACATTCAGTTCATGATGGATCAAATCCACAGATAATGTGATTTCCCACTCTTTTTCTTTTCTAGATTCCAAATTTTTCTCTTTTGCCTATTTTCTTTAAGGCCCCATGCTGATAAAATTTAGAGAAATCTGAGTTTTCTCAGTTCTCCTCCTCAGTTTAGTTTAAACATTCACTTTCTCACAAATTAGGAAATGGTTGCTACTACTGACTAAAAAGAAACATGATGCATTCCATCCTAGCTTTGTACACACAAATAGTCTTCCACGTATCATGGAACACCGATCAAGCACTTAGAGAGGTAAATAATTTCAAGAAACGCTCATTGTTCTGCCACTCATAAACAATCTTGTATGGGAAACTGTTTTGTGTTACTTTCCAAGTACCCACTGAAAGCTGTCCTCGTCCCTTTGCTTGACAGTGTGATTTTTAAACAGAGATATCATGAAATTTGACTATTTATGACCTTCCGTTTTTAGTAATTGAAGGAAGCCAGATGAAATTATTTGAATGCTTATTAATTTTTCTTAGATGAAACATGTTTTTTTAATCTGTTGGATTTTTATAGATGTTTGTGTGACACTTGAATTTTGAGGCAGGGTCTGCTGTGGGCATTCTGATAGTGCCAGTCACCTGCTTCCCAACAGGAAGACTGTTAGCTCTGCAGTCTGCCTAGCAAAGCTGTCAGGCTCTAACAGGAAGCAGGGCGTCATGGAAAGGAACCAGTCATAGAAAACATTAACCCCATTCCCCAGATGTCTTACTTCTCCTTGAGGGAATAGGTGCATTCATTTCTTTGCCATTACCACAGGCTTTGGCTTCTCCATCCATGAAGGCATTTTACATCTAATGGGCTATCACTGTAGTGCTGGGATAATATAGGAGTGAGTGGGAGGGATGTGCAAGGGCTCATTGCCTTCCCAAACTTGAGAGAATGTGTAGTCAAGCAATGATTATTTTAAGGTTTCACTTCCCCCAGCTGTGATCGCCTGAGCCTGGAGATTTCTGGTTGTATATGCCTCATCTCTCGTTTGTGTTATTTCAGGAGGATTTCCA
Source organism: Ovis canadensis (assembly GCF_042477335.2). NCBI lineage: Eukaryota > Metazoa > Chordata > Mammalia > Artiodactyla > Bovidae > Ovis > Ovis canadensis. The sequence goes on from NC_091248.1 coordinate 87,137,216, forward strand.
TGTTCATTCGGTTTACAAGTCCAGACTGTTTGAATTTCCTTTGGATGATCTTCCATCTGGTATGATTTTCATATAGTGAATTTTAAAAAAAAAGACAGCTTTAATAATTCATTTTAATGTTTTATAACTAATTACATGTGGAATATCATCAGCCTATGACTGCTCATAACAGTTTTAGAAAGTCAAGTGACATTAAGAGAGAGAAAAAAATGCAAACTGACCTCATGTTTATAGTGGGTGAGTTTGGAAAGATATTGCTTACAAAGAAGAGCTTATTAACGTTAAAAGACTCAAAGTAAAGTATTCCTTTACTTTGTTAAAGCAAAAATTGGTCTGCATATATAAAATTCACTCTTGGTTAAGTACTCAGTTTGCACATATAGAGATGAACTTATAAATATTTTCCCATTTATTGTTTCCTCATTTCTTTTTGCCCCAGCATTTTAATAAAGAGCTATTGTAGATTAATATGTATTATGATGATGATGTGCTATTTGTGAAATTGATCTTTCCTTCCATTGTGTGTTTATGAGTCCATCTGTTTATAGGTTTGATTTGAGAGTTGCATCCATGTCTTTTGGTGAGAAGGGCAGGGTATTCATGCTTCAGCCTTGGTAGAGGAGCAGTGATTATGCAGAGAGCATTTGTCTTTGTCCACAGTGGACTCCTTTCCGTGTTCTCCTTCTAAAGAGAGGGTATAGCTGATGTGGAGATGCTTCCTCCCCTTCTTAGCCAGCCTGATTATGGCCATGCTGCTGCTGCTGCTGCTAAGTCGCTTCAGTCATGTCTGACTCTGCGCGACCCCATAGACGGCAGCCCACCAGGCTCCCCCGTCCCTGGGATTCTCCAGGCAAGAACATTGGAGTGGGTTGCCATTTCCTTCTCCAATGCATGAAAGTGAAAAGTGAAAGTGAAGTCGCTCAGTCGTGTCCGACTCTTCGCGACCCCATGGACTGCAGTCTTCCAGGCTCCTCCATCCATGGGATTTTCCAGGCAAGAGTACTGGAGTGGGGTGCCATTGCCTTCTCCGATTATGGCCACAGTATAGTCTAATTTTTAAACTTCTTTTAGTCTTTGTAACAACTCTGTGAGGTCAATATTATTATTCCCATTTTACAGATGAACAAACAGAAGCTCAGCTAGTTTGTCTTTTCTAGGGTTCCACAGCTAGTAAGAGGCTGAGTGGGTGTTTGGATTATGGCACCAGGAGACTGTGCCTTGGGAGACAGGCACCAGGGCAAATGGGAAACTTACTAGACTAAAGCAAAGTCTAAACTCCTGCTTAGGAAAATGACTTAAAGGCTGCATTGTCTCCTTGTTAGAAAATGAAGTAAGTGTTTTCAAATGTTCTTTCCTCTGAAATAAATTCATAGCTCCTTAACCTTCTGCAGTTACCCTAAAGAGAAACAGAACTCACCCCTTTTCTCCTGCTGCCAAAGGGAAGGAAGTTCCTAGTTTACAGAATTTGCTATTTGGAAAAATCTGCAAATGAATAATAGATACTTTTACTTCACATAGACGCTTTATACTGTTCTTTCGTTATCATATGAAACTTTTTAGAATTCCTAGTATGGTAAGAAAATAAATCCTGATTAGCTGCTTGAGAACAAAGTTGCAATCCAATAGGCATTACTGGATGTGATAAACATTAATTAATATTTAAAGTAATAACTAAAAGTTCCCCACTAAGGACTTTATTATAGGCTTGCCATGATACAATCTTATAATTTTTTTTAAAAAAACTTCATTCAGAATTTCTTTACAACAGAAACTTTGGAGGTTACTCAGTAGTTTTTCTGCTATGAAAAATGAGTTTTGACCATATTCTTTGAAAAACCTCAGTTTGTTCCTGGTTATCTTTTAGTATCAGAAGTTGACAGTATTCATTTTAAGAGTATTATTTGCCTCAAGCTCTTTAGACTTACTATGACAAATTGGAAGGAAACAAAAAATAGGCAAATGTCAAAGCTGCAATTTTATATAAGCTCAAAACTAAGCTTTTTTTTTTAATTTTAAGTTTAATAAAGTGTCACTGGGTTGTGGGTTATATTATGTCTTTTTTTCTATGCATTATGTATTTCCCAGAGATAGAATATGATCAGGTGTTCCCCAATCTTGTTTGATTATGGAATGTTTTATTTTACATGACACATCTCTCAAGACTAGTTTTCCTAAGGACACATTTTAAGAAAAGATTTTTGTTTACATATGACCACTGAGCACTCACTGTTTAAAAATTACTATGATAAACAACCAACCAACCAACCAACAGAAGCAAACAAAACAGAAATAGACTCATAAATATAGAGAACAAAGGGGTGGTTGCCAGCGCAGATGGGGGCCAGCCAAAAGAGGAAAAGGAGGTTTAGAGACACAAACTTCCAGTTATAAAGTAAAGAAGGCATGGGAATGTAATGTAAAGCATAGGGAACATAGTCAGTAATACGGTGATAACTTTGTACAGAGGCAGACGATAATTGGGCTTACAGTGGTAACCATTTTGAAATGTATATAAATACCAAATCACTATTTTGTACACCCGAAAATAGTATGATATTGTATGTCAGTTATACTGCAATAGAAAATTACTATGATGAAATACACCAATTTTGTGTACTATTTGCCGAGTTCTGACACTCTTGTACTCCCCTGATGAAGAATAGACTATTTCCATTACCCCAGTGATTTCCTTTGTGTCCCTTTTCTGTCAGTGTCTCCCACTTCTGCAGTCCCTTTTCTGACTTTTTTCACTGTAGATTAGTTTCACCTGTTCATACAAATGGACTCATTCATCATATTCAGCTTCATTTCCTTATTAGCACATGGCTGAGATCTATGTTGTCAAAGGCAGCAATAGTTCTTTATTTTGATTACTATGTTCTTATGTATGCATATAGCACAGCTTTTCATCTCTTCTGTCAATGGACATTTGGATTGCTTCTAGTTTGGGGCTATTATAAATATAACAACTATAAACATTCTTGTAAAAATCTTTTTTGGGGACACACATTTATATTTCTCTATCAAATACCTGTGAGTTTAATAACTGGGTCACAAGGTAGTATATCTTTAACTTTATAATATTGTTCTCAAGCTTCAGCATCTACCAGAATCACCTGGAGGGCTTGGTAAACACAGATTGATGGCCTCATCTTCAGGCTATTTTTTTCAGCCACTATATTGAGGTGTAATTGAAATACAAAGGGCTGTATATATTTAATGCATAGAACTTGATGAGTTTGGAGGTAAATATTCATCCATGAAATCACCACAACCTATGTCATAAACATATTCATCCATTCCAAAAGTTTCTCCTGCACTATTTATGGTGATGATGATAAAAACTATTAACATAAAATCTAACCTCTTAGCAAACTTTTAGGTATACGATACAGTATTGTTAATGTAGGCACTGAACTGTACAGTAGCTCTTGAAGACTTATTCACCTTGTATAACTAAATCTTTGTCTGCTTTGACTAGTAACTTCTCATATTCCCTCCTCCTAGCCCCTGACAACCACCATTCTAATCACTGTTTCTCTGAGTTTGACTATTTTAGATTCCTCATGTAAATGGTATTATGTAGTGTTTGTCCTTCTTTGTCTGGTTTATTTCACTTGACAGAATGTCCTCTAGGTGCACGTGTGTTGTTGCAAATGGCAGGATTTTCTAAGACTGATTAATATTCCACTGTGTGTATATACCATATATTCTTTATCCACTCATCCACTGATGGACATTTAGGTTGCTTCTGTCTCTTGACTGCTGTCAATTATGTTGCAATGAACATGGGTGTGCAGACACTTCTTTGAGATCCTGATTTAAATTCCTTAGGCTATATGCCTAGGAGTAGGATTGTTAAAATCATATGGTATTTCTATTCAAATATTTTGAGAAATATTCATAATGCTTTTCATAGTGGCTGCACAAATTTCTAGAGCTTTTGATTAAGTACGTCTTGGGTGGGTTATAAGAATTTACTTTTCCAAGTTCTCAAGTAATGCTAATGCCACTAGTCCAAGGAACACAATTTAAGAACCACTGTTGAATGAAAAATCTCTGAACCTTTTCCTGAACTGGTCATACCGTTGTATACTCTCAGCATTATATGAGAGTTCTAATTGTTCCACATCTTCACCAACCTTTGGTGTGCCATTCTTTAGTGAAGGTTAGTGGTGGAAGGGAAGGTCAAGTGGCTATTTAGATGATTTCCCATTAAAATATGATGGTATTTGTAAGAGAAATATGAGAAAAATTTTGAGATAAATTAGAGCTGGAATAATGCTTGAGATTTTTTTGAATTGTATTCCTTTGTGGTATGTTTATTTATATTAATGTAAATGTAAAAAAAAAATAAATGTAATTACCTAGATTAATGTTCTATATTTTAATTAAGTGTGATATTTACATTATAAAATTAATAATAGTTATGTATAATTATTTATAGATTATAATTATAATAATCATTGTTGATTAAAGTAAAGTTATATAATTTATACTAATTAGGGCTGGTAGAAGTTTGATTGCCCTTCATGAAAGAAACCTGGAAAATGCACTAAGTTAAATTTATTTTTGTTTCCTTTTAGAATTCCAACAAGTAAATATCACTCCACCAAAATTTATTTTGAAGCCAAGACCAAAAAGAAGTAAACGGCAGGTATGTATTCACAGGTGTATGTCACAATATTTTAAAGACTTTGGCAACTGCCAGTCAATTTAATCTACATTAAGTCTGTAAGAAGTAAGAATTAGTTTCAGGCATTTGCCACAGTGAGGTAAACAGCACGGTGACACATTGGTAGGAGCAGTGGAGTTAGGGCCATATTATTTCATAGACTCAAAATACACTCAAGATAGTAGTGATAATATGGACACTCTCCATACAGATGGATTATGGGCCCACTGCCGTGGCATCTCAGGCTGTTTCTACCATAGGCCTCCTTCCTTGCCTGGGTATATACCAACCACATCATGAAGTCTGCTTGGATGGTACTAGCCCTTATGTTTATCCCCTTAAGAATACCCCCTTAAGAATGACTCCATCAAGTTTTAAAACTGCAAAATGCTATTTTCACACTTGAACTACTCTGGAGTCTAGGATATAAAATCAGAATGTCTGCTTTATGAATGTTCAGTGCATATTGAACTTAATAATAATAATAGCAGTTTATTGTTTACCGTACAATGCTCTAAGCCACATGAAGTGGGTACTATTATTATTCTTTCACAGGAAAAATAATAGATGTCTCTGAAATGTGTACATAACTTGCCCAGAATCATAGATCTGGTAAATGGTTTATACAAAATAAAAACTCTGGTCATCAGAATTAAGATATCATCACAGCTGTGGTGGTAGTTGGTGTAGGGGTGTGTATGACATAAAAACAGGGCGAGATAAATAAGTGTTTAGTAAGACAAAGCAGTTGAAGGGACCAGGTATTTTCTTTTTAATATATGTTTAGTAAGTATGAGGAGAAGGAAATGGCAACCCACTCCAGTGTTCTTGCCTGGAGAATCCGAGGGACGGGGGAGCCTGGTGGGCTGCCGTCTATGGGGTTGCACAGAGTCGGACACTACTGAAGCGACTTAGCAGCAGCAGCAGTAAGTATGAAGTAAAATATGTTTCTAACATGAATAATAATTGCTAAATATTTTGAGGACTCACCATGGGCAATTGTATTAACGTATTTAATCCTCATAATTTTTTGAGGAAGGCATTATCATTATCCCTATTTTAAAGACATTGAAACGTAAGAGACTTAAGAAACCAGCCCATGGTTACACTGGGTTACCTAGCAATGGAGCTGGGATTCTGACCTAGAAGTCTTGTCCCTGAGACACACAGTTGAATATTACTTGGCCTTAATAAAGAAGGAAATCTTGCCATTTGCAACAACATGGATGGACCTGGAGGGCATTAAGCTGAGTGAAATAAGCACTGGGACGACCCAGAGGGATGGTATGGGGAGGGAGGAGGGAGGGGGGGTTCAGGATGGGGAACATGTGTATACCTGTGGCGGATTCATGTTGATGTTTGGCAAAACCAACACAATATTGTAAAGTAATTAACCTCCAATTAAAATAAATAAATTTATATTTAAAAAAAAGAAAAAAAAGAAAGAAGCCAGGCAGAAATAGACAAATATGGCATGGTATCACTTACATGTGGAATCTAAACACAAAACATACAAACAAAAACACATGGAAACAGAGTAGAAACATGGTTGCCAGCGGCTAGGCAGTGGGGGAAAAGGGTGAGATTAGTAAGAGGGTGCACACTTTCAGTTCTAAGATGGATCATATCTGAGGACCTAATGTGTAGGTTTCCCACAGCCAGGTTCCAGGGCTTATTTATGTGCTGTTTCCTTTATTATACTGCAGCTTCGTCGATATCCTCGTAATGTAGAGGAGGAAACCAAATATATTGAATTGATGATTGTGAATGATCATCTCATGGTAAGGTTTGCTGAATTTTGTGTTGTTTGAACTTGCCCATGCCTAGCATAAAACTGGTGGGTGCAGAAATATGTTTAGAAGAAAGAAGCCTAAAAAGTTGTAACCTGGAGAAGGTATTTGTATAATCAAACATTTCTGTTACCCAGCAACAACCTGTAAACAGGAAAACACTCTTAGGTAAATCAATTCACAGTATTTTGTGAAGTTCCAAAAATATTTGTGCGATTCATAATGTTAACTCCTTGGATTTGCTTAGTTAATGTAGGGGCTAATATCTTCTCTTACTAAAATGGCAAGGTTAAAAAGGAAACTTCCACTTTATAATTGAAAAAGTGTAGCAGCAATAATGTGACACTTTAATTTGCAATGTTTAGCTTTGTCCTAATAAAAGCGTTTTTTTTCTGTTTTTCTTTTGCTGTGCAGTAAATCATTTGGAAAGGCTTATAGGCTTATTTACAAAACAGAAACAGACTTATAGACTTAGAGAAAAAATTCATGGTTACCAGAGGATAAAGATGGAAAGAGGGATAGATTGGGAGTTTGGGATTGACCTGTGCACACTGCTGTATTTAAAATATATAACCAACAAGGACCTACTGTATAGCACAGGGAACTCAATATTTTATAATAACCTAAATGAGAAAAGAATTTGAAAAATAATAGATACATGTATATGTATAACTGAATCACTTTGTTGTATACCTGAAACTACTACAACATTGTTAATCAAAATATTCTCCAATATAAAATAAAAAAAGAAAAGCTTATATAGCCAAGCTGTGAAGATTTTTAGGATAAAGACCTAGCCAAACTTTTTATTGAGTCAGTTTTTTTTTTTTATGCCCAGATTACGGGCATGTTTTATATTCAATTCATGGGCATATTATAATCAGCCTGGTTGCATTCATTGCACATCAGTGAATTATAATTGTTTCATGTAACCAGAGTTTTAAACTAAATATATTCAGTGATGCACTTTGTTGAATTTTACTTAATTTCAGGTACATATACATTTTAATTTACTTTGAATTATTTATTTGGGAGAAAATATGTCATTTATTTAAATATGATTAAGCTAATAGAGATTTTAATTAATTATCAATAATTATTATTAAAGAGTGCTTCTTCCTTGTTTATGGTAGGACTGAGTTTTGTATTTCTACCAATTTAATTTCATGAATGTTATTTTTCCTGAGATTTTTACAGAATAAGCTGTAAAAACACATATTTTTGACATTTTAGGATATCATAAATTCAAATGTCTGTAAGCATCTATAGGCAGATAGTTCAAAGTGAGCCAGATATAAAACAATAGGGAAGGGTCAGGTCTATGGCAAAAGAGAAGTCACATGGTCTGTCTATCTAATAGGAGTGACTGCTTCTCAGCCTTGCCAGTTATTACCATGTGTGGATACTGATTTTAAATGAAGCCAGAAACCAGATTTTACACGATATATCTTGAGTTTTAAAACAGCCTTGAGGTCAAACCAAAGATATATGTTGTTCACATCAAGCTCTAAGTCACCTCCTTGTGACCATTAGAGCTTTCTTGTCTTTACTGAGTAACCCTTGTGGAACTTTTCATACTTTCAGCATTATTCACATTTACTTTCTCTGGCTTTCACCCTACTTTTATTTGTATGTCTTGTAATTCATTGATAACTTTCATATATGTTCTCATTTTGAATAATAATCTTGTGACAAAAAAATAACCTTTTGAAATGGATGCAATGGGTATTTTTTATTTTATCTCAAAGATCTGTGAGGCCTCAAACTTTAGGAGCCTTGCCACAGACTTTGCAGTATCTAAAGAATTAGGTGTCAAGTCTTGAATTTTTTTACAGAAAACTTTAAAGGCCTTTTAGTTACACCGTGTTTCCTATGCTGAGATGAGCATTTGTTGATGACCTTGAAGTCCTTCACTTGTTTTCTTTTGCTTTCAGTTTAAAAAGCACCGGCTTTCAGTGGTGCTTACCAATACGTACGCGAAATCTGTGGTGAACATGGCAGATTTAGTAAGTATGAACCTGATTCAAAATTGCCACAGAGGAATTTTATCTCCTGATTGCTAATAAATTGGATAATATTCTTATGTTTTCACCGATCTACATTGCACTTTAGCCAAGGTGTTCTGTAAATCTGTGGTAACTCTGTCATGAACTTTATTTAACTTTGATCTCTGACTGGGAAGATGATAAAAGCAAGAGGTCAGAGATACACCTTTATGACTAAATTTTTTTTTCCTGTATTTTTTACACTGGAAAAGAAAAAGTTGAGTCCTAGCCCCTATCAAAGATATTCACAGTGTATTTCTAGCAATGAAAAAACAGCTGTGCCTTTTCAAAAGAGTGCCTGGTGCTGTGGGAATGATGCAAATAAGTAGTTCTACTGGACCTACTTTCCAAATTTCCCTGACAAGTCTATGCCCGTACCTTCCCCATGAGTTTAATTAAGGCCAGTCAGAGAGTACAGAAATCATCTCCTTAGAGAGTGTTCTATTTTTTACTGGGGCAACTCAGGAAAGCCTGAGTCTTACAGGGTGCCAGAAAATGGACTCTGGGGGGACCTTGAGTAAGGGTGCAAATATCTGTCAAAAAGGGGTATTTTATGTCTAATTAGTACTCTTTTCTTTGGTTGTTACTTGGTAAACAGTTGGATTCTTATTACTCAAGAGAAATGTGTAAGTTAGAAAAACAATTAACTCCCTTAAAAACAGTGAAGTTTCTCACATTTCACTAAAACTACAGGATTTTCCATAAAAGGAGCTTTGTAGGCCTGTTCATAAATCATTTGATTTTTTTCCCCATGTGTATAGCTGGTGTGTTCATTTTGTTAATATACTAGATATATAAAGACCAACTTAAGACAAGGATAGTATTGGTTGCCATGGAAACCTGGGCTGCTGACAACAAGTTTGCCATATCTGAAAATCCACTGATCACCCTACGTGAGTTTATGAAATACAGGAGGGATTTTATCAAAGAGAAAAGTGATGCAGTTCACCTTTTTTCGTACGTAACTTTTCTAATGATTTAGTACTTTTCTTCATTCCATGTTGAATACTCTTATTACTTGTGATGAGATGTATTGTTTGTACTGCATAATGCAATTAGGATTTGATGTAGCAGATATATTTGAAAGAAGTTTTAAAGCACAGATTGTTTGAAATTTTAATTTTGAGTTATTTTATTATTGCATGTATATTTCATTTTTAAGAGATCTAATCAGGGCATTTACTGAGTGAAAGTACCATTAATTCTCATAAGGAGTTCTCATATTCTTAACAACAGAATAATTATATTCTTTAAATTGCTGTCTTTTAAATGCTAATTTTCCCTTTGTTTTTGGTCTAAGAGAGAGCTTAGTATCTCTAGGGTATATTTTATATTTTACTTTTTCTTACTCTTATTGTTTGTTCTGGGGGGTAACATGTATATTTAATATAAAATCATCTAATGCCAGAGCTGTTAAAGAAAGTTATAAGCAAAAGTGTAGTTTTGAGGTAGCTTTTTATTTTACACAATTCCAAATTTACAGAAAAGTTGCAAGAATACTACACTACAAGGAAATCCCATATGCTCTTTACCCAGATTCATCAGTTTTTGATAGTTTACTCCATTTGTTTTATAGTTTTCTTCTTTGTATTCTTCTTTCTTCCTTCCATCTATCCATCTCGCTATCATTGTGTGTGTGTTTGTGTTTTTTTTTTCCCTGAACCATTTGAGAGTAAGTTGGAGACATTTAGTTATTGGGCCTTTACTACTAAATACTTGTGTATATTCCCCGAGAATAAACCACAGTAAACTCTCAAAACCGGAAACTTTAACCTCAGTACAATGTTTTTATCTAACCCACTGTCTGAATTGAAATTTCACCAACTGTTTCAATATTATTTTATAGCTTGCTACTCCTTCCCCTTGTCCAAATCTAAGATCCGATCCAGGATCACACATTACATGTAATCATCATGTCTCTTTCCTTTAATCTGTAGTATTTCCTCAGCCTTTCTTTGTCTCTTTTGAAGTTAACATTTTTGAAGAGTTTAGACCAGTTATTTTATAGAATGTTCCTCATTGTGAGAATGCCTGATGTTTTCTCATTGTGAGATTCAAGTTATATGCATTTTTGGCAGAAATACCACATACATGTAACTCATATTAGAGATTCTTTTTCAAGAGGTATAGTTCTATTTAAGATATTTGTTCATCGCAATGGGAAACATTCCTCAGAAATGTTTTCTTCTGGTTATGTGTGTGAACAATTTTCATATTCTTCTCTTACCTCCAGAATATATAGTATAGAAATGTATGTGTATTGAGAAAATAAACGTGGTAAATTAGTAATGAGAGGTGCTATGATATTTGAGCTGTAGCAGTAAGCCTTTTTCATTTCCTTTTCTAAAAGGGGAAGTCAATTTGAGAGTAGCCGGAGCGGGGCAGCTTATATTGGTGGGATTTGCTCGTTGCTGAAAGGAGGAGGCGTGAATGAAGTAGGTGTGAACATCTGTGCAATACAAAGTGGTATGACGGCTGACGATGTTTTCCTAACATTTAAGGGGCAATTTCTCGGTATACTCCAGATATTGTTATTTTATTAACAGCCAACCTGGTTACTGCAAATGACCCAAGGACAGAATAGGAAAATAATGGAAGATAATATTGGATAATTCTGTTCATATTCTACTCAGAATAATTTCCAGGCTTAGCAATATGCTGATTATATAGAGAAAATCTTTACCTTCCTTGAAAAGAAGACCCTATTTATCACTTTGACTGATTTTCCAGAGAATTGAGAAATTCCCTGAAACATTGGATTACTACTTAACAACTCAGTTGAAAATTTTCTTCCTCAATGTTTGGCAAATTTTTGGAGGAAAAAAATAGACAAGGTTTTCCAAAGGGTTACTTCTACCCCTCAGGCACTAAACCTGATGGAAGTGATCTAAAAGAAAAATACCTGAATCTTTGAGAGGCTACGTATTGAAAAGAAATATGCCTAGATGTTTTCAAGTTTATTTTGACCGAACATCATCACCACCACCTCTAACTCATTATTGTTTGTTTTCTGAAGCCAACTTCTATTTAATTTGGGGAATTTAGAAGTGCTAGTAGACAAACAAAGATGAGCAAGTTCAAAATAAATTATTTTTATTTTCTATTAACTGGATGACTGGCTTAATTGTATTCAAGTATAAAGCTTTTCAGAAATGTCACTGGTGAAATTTGGACTCAAAAATTAGATTTAAGTTTCCAAATCTGGAAGTTGATGATTCTCTGGTTTCTTCTCTATAAGACTTAGTCAAACATGGAATTATTTCTTACTACCTTTTCCTTAATGCTCCATAGTTCAGCACTAGCTATTATGTATTAACCTCTGCTAAATAAAATGTTTAGAAGTTTTTTTAAGTTATATTGTGACATGTTCCCTGGTTCATCTTAAATAAAAAATAATTTGCACTTATAAGTATTTTATTTTTGTTTTTCAGTTTGGGAAAACGGACTTAATGGCAGTTACACTTGCCCAGTCATTAGCCCATAATATTGGTATTATCTCAGACAAAAGAAAGTTAGCAAGTGGTAAGTTTAAGTACATGTGTGGTTTAGTTATATTTAAAAGAGACTATCTATAAAATATTTTACAGAATGAAATTCTAGTTTTTTAATCAAAAGATTTTGAGTGATAGTATAAAGATAGCCTGGGCACAAAATGTTTTTTTCAAAAGTAATACAAATGTTAATATTTGCATCACATATGAAATTTCCTCAGTGTATAATAAACATTAAAGCCAGGTGTTGTTAAATTAAACTATGAATTTAAAGGACATAAGTTCAGTTTGGTAATTTTGAATGATCTCTGCATAGAGGTTTAAGGTGTATGTTTTATTATCATTTATTTAAAACATCTCTTAGCATTGCTACAGAGGTAGAATTTGCCTGCAGAATCAGATCTGATAAAGGGCTCAGTAAAATATGGGCCTAGTAAAATATGCTAGGTTTAGCATCTATGATGAATATATATTCCCAGTAGGTAAAGTTACTTTACCAGGAATGATCGAGCACTATATATTTGGAGTAAGTTGACTATAGTGAAAGTGAAGTCACTCAGTCGTGTCCAACTCTTTGTGACCCCATGGACTGTAGCCTACCAGGCTCCTTTATCCATGGAATTTTCCAGGCAAGAGTACTGGAGTGGGTTGCCATTGCTTTCTCTAGGGGATCTTCTTGACCTGAGGATTGAACCCGGGTCTCTGGCATTGCAGGCAGATGCTTTACCATCTGAGCCACCAGGGAAGTAAGTTGACTATAATTGTATTTATTATTTTAGCAACAAATACCATAAATATGATTGTTTATAAAATTACAACTATTACCATTTATGGGCTTGCCTTGTGGCTCAGTGCTAAAAAATCTGCCTGCCAATACAGGAGACATGGGTTTGATTCCCGGGCCTGGAAGATCCCCTGGAGAAGGAAATGGCAACCCACTCCAGTATTCTTGCCTGGGAAATCCCATGGACAGAGGAGCCTGGTGGGCTACAATACGTGGGGTCACAAAAGAGTCAGATACAACTTGCGACTAAACAACATCAAAAATTACCATTTGTGAAGTGCCCACTCCATAAAAGATAGTTGAATGGCAGAAGTATCTACATCTAGATGCTCATTTAATCCTCAAGATGATCCTGCAAGGTACTCATTATCAGCTGATAATGAAGATCTATAAAGTGTCTGGATCTTAAAAGGGTAATGTCTGTAAGATCACACACATATTAAGTGGTATACCCAGATTTTGAACCCAGGTGTATCTGATTCTAAGACTCTTCTGCTTAACCAATATACTGTACTGCCTCCTACCAGCAACCTTGAGTGCAGAGGTTTTAAAAATGGATGAGAAATTACAGGAATTTCCATAAAAACCTGTGAAACCAAAATTCTGTGGTCATGCATCACTATTTCATTGCTCTTTGATTGTTAAGCCATTTTAACCGAGTACTTTAAAAATACGGCCACTTGTTAACATCTTGCAAAAGACTTTGAGTAGAAATTATATAAGCTCAATAGAGTCAAAGTAGATTTTTGTTGCTATGCATTGCATAAAGCACTTCAAATGTGAGGAAAATTAGAGGACTGATCTTTTACTGATTTGTAAATGTTTTAAAAATAGTAACTACTTTTAAAAATAGTAACTACTCTAATGCACATGTTTTCCCTTTGTAACAAGGTGTATGTATTCATTTTCTCTTAGGTGAGTGTAAATGTGAGGACACGTGGTCTGGATGCATAATGGGGGACACTGGGTGAGCCACTTCTATTTAAAAACAACTCACTGTTCCTTTCTCTACTGTGCTGTTGTCTTCTTAGGAGGATGGCAGTCAATAAGTTACTGCCTGGAACCCTACCTATAGGGATTTAAGACAAAATTGGCAGTTGATTTTCTCAGTGGCTCTGTAGGAAATGTATTTTCACAAAACAGTCTTTTGTTTATGAAAACAATTGCTGTCTGTTAAGCTCGTAAGTCAAAGATTTTTTGGGGGGGGCAGGGGATAGGACTTTGAAATGTGGTGAGTCAGGGCCATGCAGGATAAATGATTCCATCAACTTCAGGTAAATATAATAATTTTTTTAAAGAATTGCTTTCTTTTTAAAGATTATTGAAGTACAGTTGTTTTATAATATTGCATTAATTTCTGCAGTGCAGCAAAGTGATTCAGTTATATATATGTACATTCTTTTTCATATTCTTCTCTGTTATGGTTTATCATAGGATATTGAATATAGTTCACTGTGCTATACAGTAGGACCTTGCTGTTTATTCACTCCTTATATAATAGTTTTCATCTGCTAATCCCAGGGCTTTCCAGGTGGTGCTAGTGGTAAAGAACCTGCCGGCCAATGCAGGATACATAAGAGATGTGAGTTCAGTCCCTGGGTCAAGAAGATCCCCTGGAGGAGGGCATGGCAACCCACTCCAGAATTCTTATCTAGAGAATTACCTAGAGAATAGGGTCGCAAAGTGTTGGATACAACTGAAGTGAATTAGCATGCACGCATTCGTATCTGCTAATCCCAAACTCCCAGTCCATCCCTTCTCCATCCCCTCTCCCCTCTGGCGACCTCTGTGTCTGGGGGTCTGTTTCTCTTTTGTACATAAGTTCATTTGTGTCATATTTTAGGTTCCACATATAAGCGATATCATGTGGTATTTGTCTTGTTCTGATTTACTTCGCTTGCTATGATAATCTCTATTTCCATCCATGTTGCTACAAATCGCATTATTTCAGAATAAGGAAGGAATGAAGTTGTTCCAACAGTTTAAACTCAGTACAGCTTTATTTGGAAGATATGACATGAAACGCTTGATAAATGAGTTTACAGTAAATAATTGTAAATTCCATTAGTTAATTCACTTAAACATTAGCCATTATGCTAAGAAGTGGGACTATAAGTGCACAGGCTAGGGGGAGAGATTTTTATAAAAACCTACTCATTCTTACCTTAATTGTGTTTTCACTTTTATAAAAAGCTCAATGTAAAATAAGTTTTGAAAAATACAGAAAATAAAATTTGTACCACCTCTTTTCTTGCCATCAGGTGGTAACTCTGGTTAATATTAAAATGTGCTGTGCTGTGCTTAGTCACTCAGTCCTGTCCTACGCTTTGAGACCCCATGGACTGTAGCCCACCAGGCTCCTCTGTCCGTGGAATTCTCCAAGCAAGCATACTGGAGTGGGTAGCCTATCCCTTCTCCAGGGCATCTTCCCAACCCAGAAATTGAACTGGGTTTTCCTGCATTGCAGGTGGATTCTTTATCAGCTGCGCTACCTAGGAAGCCCCTGTTAACAGAACGTTAAAATAGTTTTGTTTAAACCTAGTAGTTTTGGGAATTCCTTGGCCATCCATGCTTCCACTGCCAGAAGGCAAAAGTTCAATCCCTGATTGGGAAATAAAATCCTGTATGCCATGAGGTGCAGCCAAGAAAATAAAATAAATCCAGTAGTTTTGTATTTTTTCTCTTTCCATTTTTATTGTTTTATACAGTTTGGATTATATTGGTTATAAGTGTTTATTCATTTTTTACTTAACATTATAGATTCAGCATTTTTCCAAGTCTTCATTCTTTAACACTATGATTATTAGTAACTACATGTATTTTAGTTTTATTAATATATCACGGTTTAGTTAACAGTTTTCTGTGGAACATTTAGGTTATTTTCATGTTATTTGCTGCTTTAAATTGTGCCACCATAAATATCTTTATACAGACATCTCTGCACACATAGCAAATTAATTCCTCAAGAAAAATTTCTTAAAGTAAAATTACTAGATTTAAGGCTATTTCACATTCTGAACATTCTTAATGCATAGTACCAACTTGCTGTATTGCCAGGTTTCTTTTTCTATTGACCCTTGATTATTTTGGAGTGTGTGTGTGTATATATATATATAATATAATAAATATATATAATAAAATATATATTATTTGGATATATATATATATATATATAGTATTTTGAAGCAATCTGAGACTTGAATTGGAAGAATAGTTACAAAGAACCTTTTGTTTCTGAATCATAAGTTCTTCCATGGTGCCTATCACTTCAAAATGCCAAACTTAATGTACCTTTCTGTGGACATAAACTGGGGCAAACTCAGGGAGATGGTGAGGGACAGAGGCCTAGTGTGCTGCAGTCCTTGGGATTGTGAAGAGTTGGACACTGAACACAACTTGGTGACTAAACAACCACAACAACAAAAAAATGTACATTTCTATAAACAAGGGCATCTTCCTGTAGGACCACAATTCAACCAAAAAAATCATCTAATTCTTAGCCCTCATTCAGGATTGGCCCTTTGTTTCTACAATGACATTTTAGCAAAAACTTCAGAATCAGGATTTTTTATTACAGTCAGGGTTTGGTCTCTTCAGTCTGGGATAATTCCTGTCTATTTTTGATTGTCACAACTTTAACACATTTGTAGATTACAGGTCAGAATTATTTTGCAGAATTATTTTGCAGAATGCTCTGTAGTTTGGGTTCCAGCCCAAGTGTAATATTTAGGAAAGACTTATTGTGAAATAAATTATTTCTAACTCTCTTTGATGGAAATTACACCTATGTAGGTGTGTGTTTCCTTTGAATGGGTATGCAGATAATGCAGAGCAAATCATAGTTACCACTGGACTTCCCAGACGGCACGGTGGTAAAGAGTCTGCCTGCCAGTGTAGAAGATATAAGAGACACGGGCTTGATCCCTGGGTCAGGAAGATCCCCTGGAGGAAGAAATAGCAACCTGCTCCAGTATTCTTACCTTGAAAATCCCATGGACAGAAGAGCCTGGTGGCTACAGTCCATGGGGTCGCTAAGAGTTGGATTTGACTGAGCACATAGTTATCATTGGTCACCAGTGAAGAATGTGTTGTTGTTTAGTCACTAAGTTGTGTCCGACTCTTTTGTGACCACATGGACTGTAGCCCACCAGTCTCCTCTGTCCATGGGATTTTCCAGGCAAGAATACTGGAGTGGGTTGCCATTCCCTTCTCAATGCAGATATTATGCATAAGTGGAATTTATTATTTATTTATTTAATTTTTAGGAATAATGTACAGTGTTAACAGCGTTAAATTTTAAAACTAGTCTACAAACCAGAGAGACAGAAATTATACCCAGCTATTGCTTTTCTTCTCTCTTATAGATATTATCTTCCTAAAAAGTTTACCCAGTGTAATATTGAAGAGTATCATGACTTTCTAAATAGTGGAGGTGGTGCTTGCCTTTTCAACAAACCTTCTAAGGTAATAAGTGTGATCAGAGTTGTTAAGTTATTAATCTTTCTCAAATATTATAAACACAAATTTTCATTCATTGTGTCTTATGGAATGAAACTTTTCAACTTGGTTCATATGTATTCTTGATATGCTGAATGTCTGCATTTCTGAATTAAATTAATCATGGGCTATTCTGATGGGAACAAAAAGCAGGTATAAATTAGAGTTTTGCTTTCTGAAAGACGTTCATTTTCTTTTCATAAAGCCAAAGGAGGATTCAGGGTTTGCTTACAAAAACAGCTTTACTTTGCATTTCTTTTTCATTTTCTTGATGCATTTTTTTCCCCTTTGGATACTGAATCATAATTCATCCTGATGGAAAAGGAGGTCTTTGTCCTCTCATTAATCCCCTCTCTGGGGCAAATTATTACTGCTGTTCTCTGCAGAGCTATGTGAATAGGTAGAGCTGAATTTTATATTAAATAAATCCATGAATTTATTAATTTTTGTGATGTTTTCCTCATTGCCCACAAAATAACTTTGTTTCACAAGTTAATACAGTTGATACAAAGCTTTTCACAGGTAATTGTATTTGATCTTCAGAATAATTCATTATGTAGATGGAAACTAATATTATTGTTACTATTGTTTTAAATACTAAAACACTTGGGCTCTGAGATGGCAAGCCATTTGCCCAAGATACATGGCTAAGCCAAGATTTGAATACAGACATTCTGACTCCAAATCCCTTGCTCTTGTTTGAAATGAAATTTTAGGAGTCCATCTGGCTTTGTTTTAGCCAATGCCTAGATCATTTTTTGCTTTGATGGCACTTATCAGACCCTATTTGGTGTATGCGTTATATATGAAAATATGATTAAGTCTGAAATGGAATCAATACTAGACACTTTTAAAGTTTCCAGTTCTAAAATTCTACAGTCATACTTTATAGCTTAGGAAAATAAAAATATATTTTGAAATGACTGACAGGCCAGAAGTGTAGTTGTGACACTTGGGGTCTCTCATATTATATTTGGTGCTGACTTTTCTACATTTTAGTGCCCTTCCTGTTTTTCATTCCACAGCTACTTGATCCTCCTGAGTGTGGCAATGGCTTCATTGAAACTGGCGAGGAGTGTGACTGTGGGACCCCTGCAGTAAGTCTTTGAGTTTGGATGATTTCTTTAGGTTATTTGGGGATATTCTAGATCCATACTGAACCATACAGAGCAAGTCTTGTGCCTAGAAATTTCATAAGATTCTGGAATAAAGATGATAATTCTGAGACTGTACATTTATTTTGGAAAATAGCCTGATGCTTTCAGGAAAATGACACCACTTTCATTTTTTCCAAATGTTTATATTCCTTAGGAATGTGTCCTTGAAGGAGCAGAGTGTTGTAAGAAATGTACCTTGACTCAAGACTCCCAATGCAGTGATGGTCTTTGTTGTAAAAAGTGCAAGGTAAATAAATGTTGATTGATAACCAACTGAAAGAAAAGAGGATATATTTGATAAGTTATTAAGGCAATAACTTAAATAGTTAATATTTAAGGTAAACATAAGCAAATAACAATAGACAATAGTAAGACCTGATGAATGTTGAGTGACAAGTGCCAGAGGCTTTATAGGAGTCTCACAAGTCTTGTGAGGAGTAGTTACTACATTTATTCCTATCTAACGGATGACAAAGCTGAGGCTTGTAGTGATTAAATATACCAAGTAAATAAGGAGCTAGGGCCTGTGTTTTTGTAATCCCTAGAGTTTGTGCTCTTTGTACTGCCTCCCTGAAGAGCGTGCACTTTAAATGAAACCATTTAATGTGCTATAATATATATGTATTAAAAGACGCTTACTCCTTGGAAGAAAAGTTATGACCAACCTAGATAGCATATTCAAAAGCAGAGACATTACTTTGCCAACAAAGGTCCGTCTAGTCAAGGCTATGGTTTTTCCTGTGGTCATGTATGGATGCGAGAGTTGGACTGTGAAGAAAGCTGAGCGCCAAAGAATTGATGCTTTTGAACTGTGGTGTTGGAGAAGACTCTTGAGAGTCCCTTGGACTGCAAGGAGATCCAGCCAGTTCATTCTAAAGGAGATCAGCCCTGGGTGTTCTTTGGAAGGAATGACGCTAACGCTGAAACTCCAGTACTTTGGCCACCTCATGCGAAGAGTTGACTCATTGGAAAAGACTCTGATGCTGGGAGAGAAGGGGACGACCGAGGATGAGATGATTGGATGGCATCACCGACTTGATGGACATGAGTTTGAGTGAACTGCGGGAGATGGTGATGGATAGGGAGGCCTGGCATGCTGTGATATTCATGGGGTCGCAAAGAGTCGGACACGACTGAGTGACTGAAATGAACTGAACTGAACTGAATAATAATAATAATAATAACATAATGTAATATAATTTAAATGAAACTATTCTTTGAATAATGTGTTTCCTTTATTGTAAAGCCAAGTAGATATTCAATTCAGTTCAGTCCAGTTCAGTTGCTCAGTCATGTCTGACTCTTTGCGACCCCATGAACTGCAGCACACCAGGCTTCCCTGTCCATCACTGACTCCGGAAGCTTGATCAAACTCATGTCCATCGAATTGGTGATGCCATCCAACCACCTCATCCTCTGCCTGCCTTCAGTCTTTCCCAGCATCAAGGTCTTTTCAAATGAGTCAGTTCTTTGCATCAGGTGGCCAAAGTGTTAGAGTTTCAGCTTCATCATCAGTCCTTCTAATGAATATTCCGGACTGATTTCCTTTAGGATGGACTGGTTGGATCTCCTTGCAGCCGAGGGAATCTAAAGGGTCTTCTCTAACACCACAATTCAAAAGCATGAATTCTTCAGCGCTCAACTTTCTTCAGAGTCCACCTCTCATATCCATACATGACTACTGGAAAAACCATAGTTTGACTAGATGGACCTTTGTTGGCAAAGTAATGTTTCTGCTTTTTAGTATGCTGTCTAGGTTTGTCATAGCTTAACTTCCAAGGAGTAAGCATCTTTTAATTTCATGGCTGCAGTCACCATCTGCAGTGATTTTGAAGCCCCCCAAAATAAAGTCTGCCACTCTTTCCATTGTTTCCCCATCTATTTCCCATGAAATGGTGGGGCCAGGTGCCATGATCTTAGTTTTCTGAATGCTGAGTTTTAAGCCAACTTTTTCACTCTGCTCTTCACTTCACTTTCATCAAGAGGCTCTTTAGTTCTTCACTTTCTGCCATAAGGGTGATGTCATCTTCTTTTCATGGTGCTCAACTTGAAATGTCTCATGTATTAGCTGTTGAGGCAACAAAAGAAATCTTTGTAGACATTAAAACACCTTTCATCTGTTGTACATCACTGTTCAATGCATCTTTACACACCTTGGCTATTTTCCTTCTCCCAATAACATCCTCATGCCTGTCTCCAAATAGTTAAGCCTTTACATCAAGACTCTGGTAATTTGGGGCTTGCTTTGCTCTAAGAAATCCATTTTTTCTTTCCTCATATAAAATCTGGTATAATTTTATATTATTTCTAAGGTATAATATCTTTCTTTCCCTCCAGTCTGTACATTTTGCAGAGGCAGAGCCAGGCATTTGCACTGTAATTGGACCAAGACTTCAGTAAATAATTGCTGAATGAATGAATAAATATGCACAGCATTCTCTTACTAATTCTTTGCTGACTGATCGGCTCTAATGAATTAATAGAGGGCAAAATATGAACCTATCATATTTAATGCCCTACTGTGTGCCAGAAGCTGTACTAAGTACTTGCAAAATATATCATCCTATATCCAGGTTTCTTAACTGTGGCACTGTTGACATTTTTGGCAAGATTGTTCTTTATTGTGAGGGTTATCTTATGTCTTGAAGGCTATTTAGCAGCATCTCTGACTTCTACCTACTAGTTGCCAGCAGCATCCCTCCAAGTCATGACACCATGATGTCTTACTGCTAAGTCGCTTCAGTCGTGTCCAACTCAATGCGACCCCATAGATGGCAGCCCACCAGGCTTCCCCGTCCCTGAGATTCTCCAGGCAAGAACACTGGAGTGGGTTGTCATTTCCTTCTCCAAAGCATGAAAACGAAAAGTGAAAGTGAAGTCGCTCAGTTGTGTTCGACTCTAGCGTCTCCATGGACTGCAGCCTATCAGGCTCCTCCGTCCATTGCCAAATATTCTCTGGTTGAGACTGCTGTCTTAGATAATGCTCATAGCTACACTTTGGGGATGGATATTATTATCTAGATTTTTTCCAGCTGAGCAATGCCTATCTCAGGGAAGTGAAATAACCTGCATAGTCTTACTCAGCTAGTAAAGAAGAAATGTGCAGTTACACCCCAGATCTGCTGGCAGCAGTTTCTGTTGTTCCCACTTTACCACTGTGTCTCTGGCAGAGTTTTAAGAGAAGCAAGGCACTGGCAGAGATCTCTGAAAGCACTCTCTAAAAAACAAAGACGAAACTAAATGTGAAACACATATTTTTTCATTTTGTCTACCTCAACTGTTTACTCTGTTAGTTTCTCCAACTGCCATCTAGGGATTCCTAATCATATATTTTAATCCTCAATGTTTTAAGTCTGCCCATCCATTAAATTGAAGCTGAAACTCCAACACTTTAGCCATCTGATGCAAAGAACTGACTCATTTGAAAAGACCCTGATACTGGGCGACATTGAAGGTGGGAGGAGAAGGAGGTGGTAGGATGGCGTCACCGACTCAATGAACAT
Source organism: Ovis canadensis (assembly GCF_042477335.2). Taxonomy (NCBI): domain Eukaryota; kingdom Metazoa; phylum Chordata; class Mammalia; order Artiodactyla; family Bovidae; genus Ovis; species Ovis canadensis. The sequence continues at coordinate 87,159,158 of NC_091248.1, forward strand.
GAGTTTGAGTAAACTCCAGGAGTTGGTGATGGACAGGGAGCCCTGATGTGCTGCAGTCCATGGGGTTACAGAGTCGGATATGACTGAGCGACTGAACTGACTGATCCATCAAATGCAGTCAATTATGCCATTTTTTCTTGGATTCATAGAATTAAGCTCTTTGTGATATAATCACTGAAAGGAGCAAGTACAAAATAATAGAATTAAAATACATAAAATAAAATGGTACGGTTAACTATCTTAGAATATGAGTTACAACTTTACCAGTCAAGTAAGATCTGTTCTGCCACTTTCTCTACCCCATACTCCCATCTCACCCCACCCTGGGCTCCTAGAGGAGTCAGAAGCAGAAGAAGAAATGAAAAAGAGGGATCAGAACAAAATGAGGAAGCATGTGTATTTTTGTTTTCTTCTATATGTGTTTATAATGATTTATCTGTAAGTCAGAGTTAGCAAACACTTTCTGTAAAGGGACAGATTTTTGGGTTATAAGGTCTTTATGTCAGTTGCTCAACTCTTTCTTTGAAAGCAGCCATCAAAAATACAGAGGAAACATGTGGCAGTGTTCTAATAAAACTTCAAATACAACACAAACAGGCAGCCAAAATTGTCCTTGAGGCATGATTTGGGAACCCCTGCTGTAAAATATTGCTTATTTACTTCTTTGCTCATTTTCTATTTTCTTTATGTGAAAATTCCAAGAGGGTGGTGATTTGGGTTGACTTACTGCTTCACCCCAGCACTTAGCACAAGTCCTCCTCTACCATGCTGATTTTTGGAAGTTTCCTGACAATTCGTGAACATTTACACTCTTGTATGAACTGTACCTTAAATCTGCTTATACTTCTACCTCAAAAGTTCTAAAATGGTAGCTTGTACCAATTCCCAGGAGGAAGAGAACCAAAGTATATTAAATTAACTTATCTTGCTTGTTTCCTGATTTTTATGGCCTATTTGTTGTTGTTGGTCAGTTGCTAAGTCGTGTCTGACTCTGTGATCCCATACACTGCAGTACAGCCTCTCCTCTGTCCTTCACTATCTCCCAGAGTTTGCTAAAATTCATGTCCATTGAGTTGGTGACGTTATCTAATCATCTCATCCTCTACCATCCCCTTCTTGTTTTTCCTTCAATCTTTTCCAGCATCAGGGTGTTTTCCAATGAGCTGGCTCTTTGCATCAGGTGGCCAAAGTATTGGAGCTTCAGGTTCAGCATCAGTCCTTCCAGTGAATATTCAGGATTGATTTCCTTTAGGATGGACTGGTTAGATCTTGTTGCTGACCAAGGTATTCTCAAGAGTCTTTTCCAGCACCACAATTTGAAAGCATCAATTCTTCGGCATTCAGACTTCTTTATGGTCTAATTCTCACGTCTGTGCATGACTACTGGAAAAATCATAGCTTTGACTATATGGATCTTTGTCAGCAGAGTGATGTCTCTGCTGACATCACATTTTTATATGCTGTCTAGGTTTGTCATAGCTTTCCTTCCAAGGAGCAAGAGTCCTTTAATTTCATGACTGCAATCACTGTCTGCAGTGATTTTGGAGCCCCAGAAAATAAAAACTGCCACCGTTTCCACTTTTCTCCCATCTGTTTGCCATGAAATGATGGGATCAGCTACCATGTTCTTCATTTTTTGAATATTGAGTTTTAAGCCAACTTTTTCACTCTCTCCTTTCACCCTCATTAAGAGGCTCTTTAGTTCCACTTCACTTTCTGCCATTAGAGTGATATCATCCCCACTAAATTCTAAATTCTTTGCGAACAAGATTCTTGTGTTTGTTTTCTGTTGAATCTCCACTGGCTGTGCCTAGCACATTTTAAGTGCCTAGTAAATGCTTGATGAATGAATGAACAAACACAAAATTTTGTTCAGCCCTTTGGAAAAAGTATCTGTTGAATTCCTGACTGGAGTTGGCACTGTGCTGCTCATGTTCTATGAGCAACAGGAGGCTCAACTGCCTGGAGGATGGTGAACCAGGGAGAGAGGATGGAAGTTGTGTGTGGGTGTGTGTTGGGGGAGAAAAGGGGTCTAGAATACTGTATATGCTTGTGTGAGCAGAGTTAGAAACACAGAAGGATGCAGCCCCAAATAGTAACCTTTTAGAGCAAGAAAGAGAGTGGGATTGAAGAGGAAAAGAGAAAGATGGTAGCTTTATGTATCTCTTTTTGTTTTGTTTTAATGAATACTCTTGCAACTGATGAATCCAACAAGCATACAAGTTTATTTGTATGACTCCTATGCTTAAAAAAAATATGTGAGTTGAAAACAGACCAAAGAAGAGTCTTACAGACAGGTACAAATAATATAAACATTAAAAGGGAATAAAAGACCAAGCTATAGATCTGTAAAAAAAAAATGATGCAGGAGGAGAAGATGGTAAAGGAAATCATGAAAGGAAATAGCTTTGCCATTTCCTCTAACTTTTACAATTCAGTCCAAAATGTAACTTTCAAATTCTTAGCTGATGAGGTAAAAAAGAATAATATGATAAAAGTGCCAGTAAGAATGAAGGATAAAGTATAAATCCATAAGCTAGTTGGAAGAAAGAATTGCTGGAACTTGGACTGGCTTGTCCTTCTGGTACAGATGTACCATCAAGCACATCCTATTTTAGCTAGATCTTGTAAGGCTATGTGTGATGACTATGCAAATTACTTCATATGTGAGAAACTCGCCCTGAGAACTATTAAATTAACATTTTCATGCAGTATGGTTTTCACAGATTTTCATCTTAAACTAGTTTAAGGTATTCCTATCCAAAAAAAATTCATTTTGCATTTTTAAGATGATACTGTAAGAGGTTTGTTTTTTTTTTTCCTTTGACAGTTTTGCACATTGAGTTTTGTTCATTTTAGTTTCAGCCTATGGGAACCGTGTGCCGTGAAGCAGTAAATGATTGTGACATTCGTGAAACATGCTCTGGAAATTCAAGCCAGGTAACTTATGAATCATTTCTTTGAATCCAAGGGGGGAAAAGTTGGAGTTTAGTGAACTGACCCTCAGATGGAATGGAAATGGGCAAGATATTCATGTTTCTCTTTCGCGTCAACTCTTTCTTTCCTTTCATTAATTTTTTGGAATTGAAGTTTCAGTAAGCAAAGTTTGAGCAGATGTTCAGTGTGATTTTGTCTTACCGTTGAACTAATCTTAAGACTGTATATCTGCCTTAACTATTTTGTTTTTGTTGAAAGTAGGGAATAAAAGGCTTTTGTGTTTAGTCCAGCTAGTGAAGGAGGAAACAGAAAGACTCTCTTCAACTGGTTGAAACGAGTTAGACAAGGCAGAGAGAACCACAGGATACTGGGTTCTGAGGCAGGGCCTGTCTTGACTTTTATTTACCTGAAACAGCTTGCCACTAATTGCTGATTTTGGATTTAATATCATTTAGTTGTCAGTAGGGAAGATAAGGGCTTCCCTAGTGGCTCAAATGTTAAAGAAGAATCTGCCTGCAATGCAGGAGACACGGGCCCCTGGGTCAGGAATACTCCCTGGAAAAGAGAATGGCTAGCCATTGCAGTATTCACGCCTGGAGAATTCCATGGACAGAAGAGCCTGGTGGGCTACAGTCCATGGAGTTGAAAGAAGTCATACATGACTGAACGACTAACACTTTCACTTCAGGGAAGATACAGAAGTTAATAAACTTCGTCAGGGGATCACAGATCTCAGTGTATGTGTATACAGGCAGTCCTTTCTTGGCATTTAATGCAGGATCACAGCAGTGACCATGAAAGCTGAAACCGTATTGTAGTAATCAATGGAAAAAATTACAATTATTCTGTGAGCTTTAAAAAATATCAGGTGATTAAAAACTCCCTTACTGTTGGACTTAAATGAATAGAGAAATGAAAAAAAATGAACTAATATTTATTTAGCTCACATTAAATTAAAACGAAAATATTGAAAATTAACACATTTTATTTCTTTGTAAAAAACTTATCGGTAATTTGAGCCGTGCTTGCCTTCTCCTGGTCAGAAACCTAATGATACTTAGTGAGCATCTTTCCTGTGTCTTGTTGAATTGCTACTCTCCTAACTTTGGGTCAGTTTTTTGACATGATCCTTTGTGCTTTCAATGTTGTGAAATATCCAAGAGATGTGAAGTTGTGAATGGGAATTGTTTTGCTGAACAGTGGTATCAGCATCCCATTCGCATAGTCACTGATTTTTTTTTTCTGTCATGCTATTTACATTTGATTTTACTTTCTCTTCCAGTGTTATCACTTTTCATTTCTTTGCTGCACTTTCACCTTTGGCCAGTTTCCTCTTTCAACTATTCAGTTTTATTATAAGATGTCACATGGTATCACCCAGAGACAGAAAGGCAACAAGCTATGTCCTTTGTTGTCTGTACATGCACTGAATGAACAGACGCTCAGTGATCAATCCTGACAGACGCTGAAAGAAGCGCCTAGACAGGCTGTTGACCGTGATGGCCGTATCTTGTTTACCAAGCGATTGGTGGGCTGAAGAGCTAACAGCAAAGTTTGTTCTTCATGCAATTACCCGCACTTAATCTACTGTGGTAACTGAAACTGAAACTGTGTCTTGGGGGTACGGGTGTTATTTAACAAAACCATAGTTAGTGAAATTCCTTCACACTGGAGCCATGCAAAGTGAAGACTGCCCACATCTTCCTTTCTCTAGAGAAAAGAGAATTAGTAGTGGTTTATCTGTGCTGTGCTCAGACAGTCATGTCCAACTCTGCGAACCCATGGATTGTAGCCCGCCAGCCTCCTCTGTCCATGGAAATTTTCAGGCAAGAATGCTGGAGTGGGTTGCTATTTCCTACTCCAGGGAATCTTACTGACCCAGGGATCAAACCCGCATCTTTTGCATCTCCTCATCGGCAGGCAGATTCTTTTTTTTTTTTACTTTACAATATTGTAGTGGTTTTTGCCATATATCAACATGAATCCGCCATGGGTGTACACGTGTTCCCCATCCTGAACCCCCCTCCCACCTCCTTCCCTGTACCATCCCTCTGAGTCACCCCGGTGCACCAGCCCCAATCATCCTGTATCATGCATTGAACCTGGACTGGCAATTCATTTCACATGTGATGTTATACATGTTTCAATGCCATTTCCCCAAATCAACCCACCCTCTTCCTCTCCCACAGAGTCCAAAAGACTGTTCTATACATCTGTGTCTCTTTTGCTGTCTCGCATACAGGGTTATCGTTACCATCTTTCTAAATTCCATATATATGTGTTAGTATACTGTATTGGTGTTTTTCTTTCTGGTTTATTTCACTCTGTATAATAGGCTCCAGTTTCATCCACCTCATTAGAACTGATTCAAATGTATTCTTTTTAATGGCTGAATAATACTCCATTATGTATATGTACTACAGCTTTGAAAGAGACACGTGTACCCTAGTGTTCATCGCCACACTGTTTATAATAGCCAGGACATGGAAGCAACCTAGATGTTCATCAGATGAATGGCAGGCAGATTCTTGATCCCTGCGCCACCCGGGAAGCCCTACTTTAACCATTAAAAATGCTTTCTTTGAAAAGCGGTCATCTTAAGAGATTAAAGATTTGCATTCTTACTGTCTAATTAGCATTGTTTTCCTAAGCTTACGCCTGGTGAGGATGGGGATACAATGAATAATTACCTAATGGGCTCTGGGAATGAAAGTATGATAAAGCAACTTCTTTAAAATGTAATTATGTGATAAGCAGGATTTCAAAAGAAATCTAAATCTGAAAATTATGTGCATACAAAGGTGTTCTTGTTGCACTGGTTGTAATGGCATAAATTTGAGATATTTATAAGTAAATATTTTAATACATTGATTATATGACTTGTTAGCTCAGGGAATGTGTTATAGCTATAAAGATGATACCTACAAAAAAGTTAAATTTGCATGATGAAAGTAAAGGGCTGAAACAGAATATAAAGCATTATCTATAATCTGATTATACTTATATTATAAAATACCACATTATGTTGAAAAAGGTAGAGGAAAAAAAATATACCAAATTATAAAAAATAGTTGTCTCTGGATGGTGGGAATATTAGAGACTTTGGTCTTTCATTCTTCCTGTTTTTGTTTTTTTTTTTTACATTTCCTAACTTTTCTCAAATACGTATGTAATTACTATAATAATAGAAAAATGTATACTAAATTTTAAAGTTACACTCTGTTTCTATCCAGATAGGAATGCTTTGCAATCTTTTGCAGTCTTTTCTGCAATTGCTCCAAGGGAAGAAAGGGGGGAGGGTGGCTATAAAACATGTCTTTTTCTGACATGTCCAAGGTAGACTTTCACTTCTAAGTATAAGAACTGTTACTTCTCATGGTTAAAAAAGGGGAAACCGTATCTATTGCTCCATCTGGTGGCATCCTTCTGGCTTTGTCTTGTGTTCCTGTTTTTCTTACTCTGAGAACTAGTGTGTCTGTCTAAGTTAGCTGAGTCTTTGCTGTTGGTTCTTTCTATCTGTAAATAAGGATTTACAAATCAACTGCTCTTTTCCTCTGGTAGATCCATATTTTTAGGGGAAAATGCATCAATTGTTACATTTCCTTTTGTTTTCTCTTGATCTTGTTTTTTTTTTTTTTATTTTCAGATGATTTGGGAAACCACCCTGTATTATGAGACTTCATTTTCAAAATGAAAACCTTGAGAGAGATTAGCTCATCTTAATATCTTGCTGTGCATTTGGTTCATATTTCTCTTTTCTTTTCCTAGTGTGCCCCCAATATTCATAAGATGGATGGTTATTCCTGTGATGGTGTCCAGGTAGGTTACTTCATCTTTACCTAAATGTTTCCTATATACCAGCACAAAAGAAATACTAAGTCTCACCAAAGTAGGAAGATCATATTAAATGTTTCGTAGTCAACTCTGAAGGTAAAATGCCTTTATAATACTCACCTACTAGTTTTCCTGGTCATAGTTTTCAGTTACCTGATGGAAGTAGACGTTGTGCTGCTAATGGGTATGCTTTTCCATTTTAGGGAATTTGCTTTGGAGGAAGATGTAAAACCAGGGATAGACAATGCAAATACATCTGGGGGCAAAGTGAGTAAATGACAAGGCTTGAGCCTTCTCCAAGTCTGGCAGCTGGCCCAAGGGCATGTGAACTGGATGGAAGTAATGTTTCAACCACTTTATTATGACTTGGGGACTTTCAGAGCCACTGCAGCTCTTGGCAGGAGCACTTTTGTGGAAATTACAGAAAAGCACCTCCTTTGATAAGACACAGCTCTGTACGTCTTGGCTAGTTAGCCATGTCTTTGGATGGAAAGTGCCTTTTCTGTCAGGCAGGTAAAATCCATTCTAGGGTATGCAACTTGGAGAACAAAGCATACCTGGATTTCTGATGCTCTTATGCTGTCTTTAACTTAGTATCCTAAGGCAAAACCCATCAACTATGTGGAATGGACATGGACCCCAAGTGGGGCACCCTTGGATAAGAACTGTAGCCTTTTAGCTAGAATTGCCTTTTCTTTCTTATCTCTCTTTCTTAAACTCTAGCTGGTTTTCCTAGTTATAGGTGAATTTCTGCTAAGGTAGCTCTGTCATATCAGAAAGAAATTTTAATATTATTCCCTTCAAAGTTTGGTAGATTTTCAGAAGGAAATATGTAACATTTATATTTAAAACATTTAATTTAAATGCATATTTAAATGTTATATTTTTCCAGAAGTATTACTGGCCCTTCTGAAAGAAGTGTTTAATTCAAACTCTTTCAAAAGATTATTTATATTGGAAAGCAAGCTATAAAGATAATGATAACCCTTAACTGTCACAAATACTGGCTATAATCCTTTTGGGAATGGAAGTGTATGCTCTCTTTTGAACAACTAGAGAAACATTGGGATGGGAGAACATTTTAGTTATGTAGGCTTATGCTCTGGACAAAGAAATATGGTTTTTGCTTCCTCCTCTTGGAGAAAAATTAGTGGCTGACAGCAAGAAGTAGGAAAAGAAACTACCAAACATCATCAGTTTAAAAAATATACTCATCTTTTGATTAGTTTGCAAAAGTTGTTTTGATCTAAATCTTGGATAGCTCCATTAACTGACCTTGGCTTTAGCAACAATAAAATCCTGACAAAAATGCTGACATGAATTAAAATGTTATTTGACAATCAGAGATTTAACATGAATTGAGATTTGCTTACAAGCAGAGTAACTTTTTGATAGCCATTAAGAATTAATAAACAAGGTGGAAATACTGCTCTTTCTTGAGTCTTTAATTATCGTGCATCATTCTTTTAATAAAATTGTCTTTATGATTCATAAAAGTTGCTGAGTGAAAAATTCATGCTTTATATCTGGCACTGAGATTAAAGCATTGAACATTTGTCAATGAACCATTTGGTAGCATCTTTCCGCAATTATTGGCAAAATTCTCAGGAGTGTTATTCTCAGAACTTACAGCCGGCATCATATCAAAGATCTAAATAGGTTTCTTTTCAAGTTTTAAATGAGCATTTGTGAGAAATGCACCCAAGTGATGGGTGCTTTTGGTATGGGGAACTCTTGTGAAGCAGGGGTACAACCTTTGCAATTGGTAACATTGTAGTGAAAGAAGAGAGTTCTTCACAAGTGTTTTCCCCTTACTGCAAACAGTTGAACGGCTCATGTGGTTTATCTCTCACTGATAGAAAACTCTATTCTGCTTCAGATGTGATGTCATCAGACAAATACTGCTATGAGAAACTGAATATAGAAGGCACCGAGAAGGGCAACTGTGGGAGAGACAAAGACACGTGGATACAGTGCAACAAACGGTGAGATGGAGAAACGGGCCGAGTGTATACCTCGTTCCGGGCACCGCTTCTTCAGCCACCAGGACTTGCCTGTTTTTCTGCATGCCATCAAGCATTCTCTCTCCCTCATCTCTTCCCAGAGTTCCAACATCACCTTTGCAGAGGGTTTCTGAATCTCAATATGTATTCTGACCTCTCTCCTAAGGCTCAGGCGATGCCTACGGCTGCCTTAGGTCTTTCTCACCTAGAAGACACCTGTCAGCATCTCAAAGGCAACCAAAATTAAAGCCAACAGAATGTTGTCAGTGCTGATAGATGGAATTATCTGACTCTGACTTTACTAGAGAACTCTTTTCCCCAAAGATCTTAATATCTCACTCTCCTTCTGTTTAGAAGCCTCAGAGTGATCCTTGATGCTACCTTCTCTCTGATTCATTATCCAAATGACAAATCATGTTTATTCTTCTCTTTCACTCCTCCACAATTTGTCTTTAATTCATCTCTTCATTTCTGTGCCTATTGCATTACCCCAACTAAGACCTATGTCAATTCTTCAACTAATAGAGAAACCTCTTAGTTTTCTCTGCCAGCAGCATCTAGCATGATCCCATCAAAATAATATTTTCCTGAACCTTTTGACCATGTCAGTTCTTTGTTCAAATTTCACTGGTTCCACATACTTAATTGATAGTAAGAATAACATCTATTCGGTGCACACTATGTGTTAGGAACTGTATTACACTTTACATAAGTGATGTCATTTAATCTTAATGGTAGTTTGCCCTATTCTATGGAGGAGGAAACTGAGACAGTTAAGTTGACTAAGGTCACGTAGCTAGGATATAATAAGAGCAGAATTAGAACCCAGCAGTCTGATTTTAGAATTTTCTTTTAACCACTTTGTTTAATGCAATACCATCTTGCTTAATACATGAAATGGAACCTTAGGTTGGCACTGTACCTCTTCCATAATTTTCCCCAACCTACATATTTTGTTTTTTTCTTTTCTACTCTTTCAAAGTCTAGCAAACCTTGCCATTTTTAATATATTTTATTGTCCTACTTTCACATGGGTATGTGTGCTATTCATACTTTAGGAAGTACCCTATATACTCCATAAAAAAATTTTACCTATCCAAAAAATTACCCATCCCCACCCCCTTGGATAGCACTTACTCTGTAAATTATTTCTGGATTATTTTAATTGTTATTATTTATTTCCCCACACCTCCCTCTTGTCCTGCATCCTTTTACTACTTTTATGGTCCTTGTCACTAACTCTATGTTTTATAGATGTTTAATGTATGTAATTTCTCTTCTTACCCACAGTATAATTTCCTTAAGAATAAAAATCGTCTAATGTTTTTAATATTATACTAAAGTATTTAGTAAACTCCAACAAAAAATGTTGTATGTCTTCTATGTTAAAAAGCATTTAAATTTGTGATATATACAATAATGTGATGATATAACTTTTAAAATTTATTTTTTAATACAGTAGTACATATATTTCTACGTTGGCGATAGATGCAAGTCTTAATTTTTCTCTTTCTATATGGTAAAGTCTAATATTCCATATATAGTTGCTGGCCTGCTAATAAGTCTTTGCAAGACATTTATTAGAATATGTTTATCATTATCTATCTTAATGATTAAAATGTGTTAAATATAGAGAATATGTAAGATAATAGTTAACACAAATGAAAATATGTTACAAGTTAAATTAGAATTGTATGTGCTAGCTGGGGGAGAAGTGGAATATATTGGAAAAGGAATCATGATCCTATGTGGTTGAGAAGCCACAAAGTATATAATCTGTTCTTTAATTCTGGTGCCATTGGTTGAAGAAAACATTGTATTCTAAAAGAATACTCATTCAAAGTTCACTCATTCACTTATCAAATATTTTTTTTAATGTCTTAGTATATCCTGTGATGTGTTATGAGGAAAGAGATTCAGATATAAAAGAAGTCCATTTGATGGGTAATTTTCTTTAGATAAATACTTTGCGGACAATAAAGGAAAATCTAGAACATAGTTGGGATTTTGGCACACCAAAAGTTTCAGAGAAGACAGTTTTTAAAGCTGGAAGTAAACTTATTTGAGGTTATTTTGTTTTGCTTGTAATTTGAAGAAATAGTACAGTTGATGAAAAAACAAATGCTTAAGTAAGATAACATTATTGTTCTAACTGTATGGATTTTGCTGTATCTTTGAAGGAAGATGTAAATACTTGGTACTTTTTTAACACAGGGATGTGCTTTGTGGTTACCTTTTGTGTACGAACATTGGTAATATCCCAAGACTTGGAGAACTCGATGGTGAAATCACGTCTACTTTAGTTGTGCAGCAGGGAAGAACATTAAACTGCAGGTAATGAGCTAACCATTCTGTGAGAACATTAGCCATCTTATTTCCCAGGAATGAAGCTTAGGATTACTTCTATTTTCAGTTCATATGTATGTTAGTAAGATGAAATGGATTCTAGTCCATAGGGATGATTAAGTAAATCCTGACAGAGAACAGACAGAAGGGAAGGATTAATTGAATGTGGACTATTGTATGGTAGCTAGAGTTATGTTTAATTGTCCAGTTAAATCTTGCAGGGTTTAGTTTGCATTTCATTCTTATCAGTGGATTAAATAAATGTATCTTCTTTTGCTCCCTTATGAAGTCCCACCAAAATGACACTAAACAGATATTTTTCTAGAATTTGTATGTCCATAGGGAAGCAGAAAAAGGGAGAGGAAACTGCAGCAACAAAATTCTAGAACATGGAGAACAAACAGATGTGTGGCAGATGATTATCAAACTAAAAATGCTGAAGTCCTCAGTCAGTAATGGGGAAAACCAAGAAACTGACTCAGGATGTACTGCCAGTCCCAAAAGGCTCAAATGGGCAGCATCATCTACTTCTGGAAGAGGGAATAAAGGATTTGGGGATAGAGGAAGGAACTCAAATGAAAAAGACAGGTGAACTCTGTTAGAGAAGCTGCCAGATCTACAGCTTTGTTCCCTGATCCAACTAAGCTGGTGACTGCTCATCCTCCCATGAAAGATTTGAGCTTTACAGTCTGCAAAGAATAAAACAGAAGGTTTCCAAGCTTACTGTCAGCAGAAAAATCAGTTATCAGAGGTGTATAGAAGTGGACTAGCCTCACTGATATTCAGTCAGAAAGTCCCAGAACTTCCAATCATCTGTCTGGTTCCCCAACTCAAATATAAACAAGTGACCAGATTTGTGAAGAAAGACTCTAACCTGAAAAGAGAGACAGAAATGACCAGAAAATGCAAAAACTACCTATAAATATTTTAAGATACTTCTATCATGAAACAAGAATAGGGTAGAATTTTTAAAAGTGAGGAATATTAAGAGAAAACAAAGGAAAGCTGTTAGAAATTTTAAAAAAGATGGCAAAAATTAAACTCAATAGTTGAAATTATCTCCCAGAAAGTAGAGTAAAAGAGACAAAGAAAGGGCCATAGAGTAAAGCTAACCATGTTAGAATATAAATAATAAAGAACAGAGAAAACAGCAGGGAGGAAATTAGCAATGACTAACTCTAAGAACGTTATCTAGAACCTTTGGACTTGAATTTCCATATTACCAGGCTCACCAGGTGCAAGGTGAAATCAGTGAAATTAGTAATACATCAAAACTTATCAGTATGAAATTTCAGAACCTAAGGAAAAAGAATCCCAACTGTTTCTAGAGAGAAGAGAGAGAGGAAAAAAAAAAAGGAATAGGCATTAGAATGGTTTCAAATCTATCAACAAGAGTGCTGGGATCTGAAAGACAATGAGAAAATAATTTCCAAAGTAGAATTCTGTACTCAGGCAAACTATGAATCGAGTGTGAGGGTAGAAAATAAAGAAACACTTAGATATGCAAGTTTGCCCCAAGTTTATTCCCCTAAGTCCTTTCTCAGGAAGCTATTAGAAATTGTGCTCCACCAAAATAAAGAAGAAAACTAAGAAAGAAACATAGGGAATTTAGGAAACAAGATATCCATTCTGGAGAGAGACGGCAATCCTCCAATGAATAGTATCTTGGAGAAAGCCAAGATACCCAGCTCTGTACCATTTACAGGGCCCACCAGATTGGATAGGAGCAGGGGAACTCCAAATGGAAACTCTAGGAGAGATTATTTCAGCAAGATGAACTGATGTTCAGACACATCTTAAGTGGAGATTTTGACAGCAGGGTTGGAGTAATTTTGAGTTAGTGACAGATGATTCAGTGATCAAATAAGAGACTTGATGTTGTGATGACTCATCTAGAGCCAGACATCCTGGAATGTGAAGTCAAGTGGGCCTTAGAAAGCATCACTATGAACAAAGCTCATGGAGCTGATGGAATTCCAGTTGAGCTATTTCAAATCCTGAAAGATGATGCTGTGAAAGTGTTGCACTCAATATGCCAGCAAATTTGGAAAACTCAGCAGTGGCCACAAGACTGGAAAAGGTGTTTTCATTCCAATCCCAAAGAAAGGCAATGCCAAAAAATACTCAAACTACTGCATAATTGCGCTCATCTCACATGCTAGTAAAGTAATACTCAAAATTCTCCAAGCCAGGCTTTAGCAATCCGTGAACTGTGAACTTCCAGATGTTCAAGCTGGTTTTAGAAAAGGCAGAGGAACCAGAGATCAAATTGCCAACATCCCTGCATCATCGATAAAGCAGCAGAGTTCCAGAGAGAAATATCTATTTCTGCTTTATTGACTATGCCAAAGCCTTTGACTGTGTGGATCACAGTAAACTGTGGGAAATTCTGAAAGAGATGGGAATACCAGACCACTGAACCTGCCTCTTGAGAAACTATATGCGGGTCAGGAAGCAACAGTTAGAACTGGACATGGAACAACAGACTGGTTCCAAATTGGAAAAGGAGTACATCAAGGCTGTATATTGTCACCCTGCTTATTTAACTTATATGCAGAGTACATCATGAGAAACGCTGGGCTGGAAGAAGCACAGACTGGAATCAAGATTGCTAGGAGAACTATCAATAACCTCAGATATGCAGATGACATCACCCTATGGCAGAAAGTGAAGAGGAACTAAAAAACCTCTTGATAAAAGTGAAAGAGGAGAGTGAAAAAGTTGGCTTAAAGCTCAACATTCAGAAAACGAAGATCATGGCATCTGGTCCCATCACTTCATGGCAAATAGATAGGGAAACAGTGGAAACAGTGTCAGACTTTATTTTGGGGGCTCCAAAATCACTGCAGATGGTGATTGCAGCCATGAAATTAAAAGACGCTTACTCCTTGGAAGGAAAGTTATGACCAACCTAGATATCATATTGAAAAGCAGAGATATTACTTTGCCGACTAAGGTCCTTCTAGTCAAGGCTATGGTTTTTCCAGTGGTCATATATGGATGTGAGTGTTGGACTGTTAAGGAAGCTGAGCACCGAAGAATTGATGCTTTTGAACTGTGGTGTTGGAGAAGACTCTTGAGAGTCCCTTGGACTGCAAGGAGATCCACCAGTCCATCCTAAAGGAGACCAGTCCTGGGTGTTCATTGGAAGGACTGATGCTGAGGCTGAAGCTCCAGTCCTTTGGCCACCTCATGCAAAAGGTTGACTCATTGGAAAAGACCCTGATGCTAGGAGGGATTGAGGGCAGGAGGAGAAGGGGACAACAGAGGATGAGATGGCTGGATGGCATCACCGACTCGATGTACATGAGTTTGGGTGAACTCTGGGAGTTGGTGATGGACAGGGAGGCCTGGCGTGCTGCATTCATGGGGTTGCAGAGTCAGGACACAGCTGAGCGACTAAACTGAACCGAGTCTGAGGGAAAATGAAAAGTTGTACAGGTAAAAGAAAAGGTATAATTATGGTGTACTATATCACTCATTTACTAAGTCCTAACAATGCATGATTTGTTGTTGATTTAACTATTGATCAACAAAATGTGTAATGGAAGGAAAGGGGAAAGAGATGAATTCTCAAATTCCATAGAGGGCAGTCAATTGATAATACTGAAAATAGGAAAACTAAAAATAGTAGTGATACAAACTCATTATTTAATAATGTGTACACAAATTTAAAAAGAATCAGTTAAGAGTAGAAAGTGATTTCCTCCAGGGAAGGACATAAGAGGAGTAGGGGCAGTGAATCCCTTCACTGCATTGTAAAAACCAATTTGCCTATTTAACTCATAAAACTATATGCATGCATAATTTTGATAAAAATAAACAATAAGAATGGAAATTTTTGTAGTAGCATTGACATGGTATTATATGAATAAATAGATCGTGAATATACATGTTTAGTCCCTGTCCTATTTATTTATTTGTTTTTATCCTGTTTCTTTTTTATTCCTACCTAATGTATGGGTTGCTGTATTGAATAGTCGTTGCAATAGTTTTAGTTCAGTCAGTTCAGTTCAGTGCTCAGTCATTTAGCCATTCTCAAATATAGAGTTGACCCTTGAGCAACACTGGTTTGAACTACAAGGGT
This sequence comes from Ovis canadensis, assembly GCF_042477335.2. Lineage (NCBI taxonomy): Eukaryota > Metazoa > Chordata > Mammalia > Artiodactyla > Bovidae > Ovis > Ovis canadensis. The sequence continues at coordinate 87,174,365 of NC_091248.1, forward strand.
CTATTTATGTGCATGTTGTTTTCAGTAAATACAGGACTTTTTTTTTTTTTTTTGATAAATATGTGCTACAAAACTACATAATCCCGCAGTGGTTCAATCTGTGGATGTGGAACTTGGATTTTCAACTGCATGGAGGGGTGGTACCCCTACCCGCCATGTCGTTCAAAGGTCAACTATAGTTTGCAAATAGAACAATCTTTTGGGGAAATGTAACCAAATCTACAAAATTCTCATCATTGTTTGAAATGTATTTAAAATCTTGAAGGTACTTATTTATCAAATCAAATGTTATTAATAATGGCTTACTTGACTTGTACATGGCATAGTAGCCAAAGGAAAATGATAAAGCCATTTCAGGCCCTTGTTATAATAATTACATTTAAATCCTAAGGAATATAAATATCTCTGAAAATAATTAGATCAAAAGATTCAATTACTTTCTCCATTTGAAGATTGAAAATGTTTATGCTACTTTTAAAATTAGGTAATAAAGAGAAAATAGAGAAAGTGATATTGCCTACTTTTAAGTTTTTAAATGTAGTCTCAAGATAAATGTAAATTAACAGAATCCCGCTTTCTTTTTGCTCTCAATTTATTTTTAGTGGTGGGCATGTTAAGCTTGATGAAGATGTTGACCTTGGCTATGTGGAAGACGGGACACCCTGTGGTCCCAAAATGATGTGTTTAGAACACAGGTGTCTTCCTGTGGCTTCCTTCAACTTTAGTACTTGCTTAAGCAATAAAGAAGGCACTATTTGCTCAGGAAATGGAGTAAGTATTCACTGCCTCACCATAGGGATCTATTCAGTTCTTTTATATCAGAGAAACAGATATGACCCTGAACTGCCTATTGCTGTAATAATGGAAAACATGCTTGCCCATGTTTCTCCAGCTAGTATATAAACAGTCATGTGGTCATAGTCGTTTGTATATTTCTGTTGTGTAATCTGTGAAAGCTTGGGAATGAGAAAAAGTTTCATCTTCCTAACCAAATTCTCCCATTTTCCACTCTTATTAGGTTAAATTGATCTAATTTAATATAATCTGAGTTTTCTACAAGTGACTTAGGAGATAAATTTTAACAAACTATAATGGGATGAAAAAGGGAGTACAAAGTAGGGGCAGTGGCCACAATACTTAACAATTGGTATGGTCCAGGCACTGACTGGAGAAGGTGATGGCACACTCCACTCTAGTACCCTTGCCTGGAAAATCCCATGGACAGAGGAGCCTGGTGGGCTGCAGTCCATGGGGTTGTGAAGAGTCGGACACGACTGAGTGACTTCACTTTCACTTTTCACTTTCCTGCATTGGAGAAGGAAATGGCAACCCACTTCAGTGTTCTTGCCTGGAGAATCCCAGGGATGGGGGAGCCTGGTGGGCTGCTGTCTATGGGGTCGCACAGAGTCAGACACGACTGAAGCGAGTTAGCAGTAGCAGTAGCGGTAGTAGACACTGACCAGTTAGAACAGACCATAAATAATTGCCTTGACCAAAACAGTGGGTACCAGCTAAGGATAATGTCTAGAAATAGAAGCAGAATAATTAAGGAAATGAATCTCAGAGATGAATAGAAAGAATGGTGGTGCTGGTGGTGCTCAGACATGTCTGATTCTTTGTGACCCTATGGGCTGTAGCCTGTCTCACTCCTCCGTCCATGGGACCAGGCAAGATGACTGGAGTGGTTTGCCATTTCCTTCTCCAGGGGATCTTCCTGACCCAGGGATTGAACCCAAGTCTCTTGCATCTCCAGCATTGGTAGGCAGATTCTTTACCACTGTGCAACCTGGGAAGCCCAAATAGAAAAAATGGTGGTATTTAAAAGGCTATATATCTGACAAGATATAGGTAAATTTATAGATTAAATAAACATGCTCTATTAGCAACTACAGTTTTGTCATTTTCAGTTAGAAATTCTACACTAATGAAAATTTCTTGAATCTTTTTCTTTTAGCATGCGCCATGATTTTCTTTTTATCTTCTCTGGGTTCCTTCTGGTTATGCTATCCAGTTGAGAATCCTTGTCCAGGAAGTGTAAGCCTTCAATCACGGTCATTCCGTGTATATCCCTGAAGGATACACCAAGAATTTCCTAAGGAAGGTCTTAGTAATGTTACTTTTTGCCTAAGAATAGGAATTCTCCTGGTACAGGAGAATAGAGAAGGTATATAGGAAGTAGTTTTGCTCTTTAATTTAAAGGAATCTGCTAAGGTCTTCTTTCCTTTATAAGTAAGAGGATGTTAGGGAGAGATGCTTTTTGGGAGACGGGAGTAAAGCATAATGGAATAATTTCTTGATCATATGCTAATGAATACCTGTATCTTACTCATCTAGAAGTCCTGAGTATGTAACGCAGAGTTGTGTTAATTAACTGTTTGCTTAAGGAATGAGTAATGCGTGATGAGTGATGGGGCTTCCCAGGTGGCACTAGTTGTAAGGAACTCACTTGCCAGTGCAGGAGACCTAAGAGTTGCAGGTTCGATCCCTGGTTCAAGAAGATCCCCTGCAGGAGGGCATTGTAACCCACTCCAGTATTCTCTCCTGGAGAATCCCCATGGACAGATAGCCTGGCAGGCTCTGGTCCCTAGGGTCACAAAAGGTTAGACACAACTGAAGCGACTTAGCACACATGCACACACAAATGAGTGATAGACACAAGCAAATCAGGTGGCAAATAGCATCCAATTGTTTATAATAATTATGCATAATACAGAAAGGTTATATCCTATGTGTTTTTAACTTATAGTGACTCAACTTTGTATTGTGACAACAATTAAAATGGGAAATACAGTAGATATTCTCTTTATACTCTACATCATATAGGTTAAGAGTGTGGGCTGGAACCAGACAGTTTGAGTGTGAAATCCAGCTCTCCTCTTTACTAACTGGGTGAGATTGGGCAAATTAGTTAGCCTCTCTGTGTTTCACTCTATTCTTATAAAGTGGGACTAATAATATTGCCTAGGATGCAGGATTGTTGTGAAGAATCAATGAATTAACACCTGCAACTGATACGTAATACTTAGGTCGATCCCTGTGACACAGTGAATATTCAGTAATGTCAGCTGTGACTGTGTTTATTATGACCATTGTACAACAGTGTCACTATCCTTGTCACTGTATCACTGGTGCTGCTGCATGATATGGAAACATACTTGGAGAAACCAGTTGACCTGATTATTGACCTGATCTGTTGAAAAGATGGTGGGTGAAGTGGGGTCTCAAACTCAGGCCTTTTTTTTTTTCCTTCCTGCATATTTGTTAATCTGCAGAAAGTTGCTAATCTGAATTCATTTGAAATCTGCAATTTGTTGATCATATGTACAGTACAGTTAAATCTGCATGTATGTTGTCATCTGGCACATTCAAGCAGACAAAAATGAGAAACCCATCCCATCAAACCTGAGTCCTGAAGAACTTCTCTGATCTTAACCCTAACTAAATTCTCTCCTACTTCTCATTCCTTTCAAAGTTGCTTTGAATAATAAGATTTTAGAACAGAAACATAGGTTCTGTTTCCTGAGTATATAAGTGAGGATTATTGTCTGATAATTTTTAAAAATGTGGTGCCAGTTTATGTGAATTTTTCCCCTAGGCTTTGTTTGAGGGATTTCTCAGTTTCCATGACCCCTGAGATAGCTAAGCTCTGGAGCTTGGGTTGAGGTGCCTAGGTTATGGTTTTGTGAAGCTTTCTTCTCAGACCACTGCAAAGCCTCAGGCCTCCCCTCTTCTTTGTCAGATTTCCCTTTATCTTATCTGCTTCCTAAAAGATGAATAAAATTTTGTTATAAAGACCCTTTCTTTAGAAGAAGAAAACTTTGTATTGAATAATTGGAAAATGATTGTAATTCTGCTTAGTCTTTTAAAATCTCCCTCCTAAAACTTGGGTTAACCAAATTCAAATTGATCATCGATTTTTGTGTAAGAAATGTAAATTCTCTTTTAAACTTTGTTGTTTGCTCTCTAGAAAATATTTTTTGAGCAAGATAATTAGTAAGTAATTAGAAATAGGAAGAAAGTACCAATAAATGTCCAGTCCCATCTAATTCTAGGCATACAATTATTAGAAATTAATACAATTAATTTTTATTTTTAAAAATTAATGTTTATTTTGCATGCCTCTGTACCTAAGAGTTAGTGTTGATTTTAGATTGATTTTGGATTTCAGGTTTGCAGTAATGAGCTGAAGTGTGTGTGTAACAGACACTGGGTAGGTGAAGACTGCAGCACTTACTTCCCTTACAATGATGATGCAAAAGCTGGCATTACTCTGTCTGGCAATGGTAGGTACTTACTTTGGTCCCATTATGTTGTCTTTATGCACAAGGAAAGAGAAAACTGCCCTTCCTAAGCTTTGTTTGGATTATTTTTATATAATTCAAATATAAGTTAAATCCACGTAATAATGAATTACAAGGTACAACTGGGGCCCTCATTATGAAACCGATTATTTCCATTATCGTGTAATATGAAATATTGAATATAACTTAGTCTATTGATTTAGCCATATCTTGTTCTATATCAGACTGATATTTTCCAAGTATTGTACTTATTTGGAGCTGACAACAAATCCTAGCATCTTTTTAAAATATAATTTGATTTTTATTTATTGGCTGTGCTGGGTCTTTGTTGCTGTGCATGGGCTTTCTCTAATTGTGCTCAGTGGGGGTTACTCTCCAGTTGCAGAGTGTGGGCTTCTCGTTGTGGTGGCTTCTCTTGTTGCAGAGCACGAGCTCTAGAACATAGGCTCAATAGTTGTTGTGAAGAGGCTTAGTCGCTCCGTGGCTTATAGAATCTTCCTGGACCAGGGATCAAACCTGTGTCTTCTGCACTGGCAGGCAGATTCCTTACCACTGGGCCACCAGGGAACCCCTAGTATTTCTTTTAAATGAAGAAAGTTTCCAAAATTTTTAAGTGTATTATTTTATATTTTATGCTTTTTATATACTGGGACTAAGTAAATGAGAAAAAATTTGAATTTATTTTTAAAATATTTTGTTAACTTTAATATTCTCTCTTAAAGAACCACATCTATATTAAACTCCAGTTCTGTAGCCTCTACTGTGGGTAATTCTAGAAGTAGTAACCTTGGCCAAGGTGCCTGGAAGGGGTTTGACATGGATAAGAAGCAGCAGGTGTAGTTCAAAAAGCAAGAGTGGCCCAAATTGAGAAGTAGAAATTAAATGCAGATAGTGGAAAGAAAACATATATTGAAGATGAATGTCCCTTTTTAAACTATTTTTATCATTTAGTTATTGAGTATTCTTCTGCATAAAATAATGTTCAAGTCCTGAAGTCCATTCAGCTCCAAACAATGAGAAAATTATTATTTTTATTCTAATCATCCATACAGGTTAAACGTATTAGTCAATGTGACTTTCATAATAAAACTCACAGAGTGATTAGGATTTTGGCATCTTCAAAATCCTAAGTCTTAGTGATGGTTGTGGGGCTGGTTCCTGCACTTAATGCAGAAAGAAGCCTCTTCAGATCTGTGGATTTAACTGGCTTGTCAAAAGTCATACTATTACTTAGAAGTAATCAGGACTAGCATTTGAGTTTATTGTCGTTGTTGAGATGCTCAGTCATGACTGACTCTGTGACCCATGGGCTACAGCATGCCAGGCTTCCCTGTCCTTCATTATCTCCCATAGTTTGCTCAAACTCATGTCCATTGAGTCACTGATGCCATCCAACCATCTCATTCTCTGTCGCCCCTTTCTCCTCCTGCCCTCCTTCCCAGGGTCTATTGATCCCTGTTGAATTTCTGGAGCTTTCCCCATGGCTCAGTGGGTAAAGAATCTACCTGCAATGCAGAAGACACAGGAGATGCTGGTTCAGTCCCTGGGTTGGGAAGATCCCCTGAGGGAGGAAATGGCAACCCCAGCATTCTTACCTGAAAAATTTCTTGGACAGAGGAGCCTGGCAAGCTAGTTAAAAGGATTGGAAACAGTCAGACATGACTGAGTGACTAAGCACTCACGCATGTTAAATCTCTGGAAAGAAAGGAAGGGGAGATGGGCTAGGTCTTAGAGTGGGAAAATCCCAGGGCTCCAGGGGTCCTCTGGTATCTGCACCCTCTATCCCATAGATGACTGGGGCAGGGTGGAGTCGGCCTGTCTCCTGGATGTCTGAGCCCCGCTGTCCCATGTGACTCCTGAGGGCTCCCCGATAGAGAGGCTGCCACTCCATCATGGGGAATTGGAATCTGTTCCAGTCATCCATGATTACAGCCTTTGATTCCTCAGGAGTGCAGCAGACAAAGAGCTAACTAAGCTGCCTGTGGTGAGAGTGCTATGATTCAACATGGGGTATAAGTCTTTATCAACCAAACAGGTCATCTGAGCCAGGAGCCAGGCACCAGGCGCCAGGCAGGCCTCCAGCCTGCGTTTTTTGCTCTTGGGCTTTTACTAGTGCTTGTTGTCCAGTCCTTTGACTCACTGGGCCCCTTTCACTGCTGAGATCCCTTAAGAATTGCATCGCAGCCTGTCTGACCGTTGTTGCTGCCGGACACAACAGCACCATCACCCAGTCCTTACCTCCAGCCCTGCCCTGGCCCCCTGCCAGTCAGGTGCATCCTCGCTCTCACAGGTCATCAGCACCAGTCTCCAGCTCACCTGACTCTGTACTTTCCATTGTTTTTCCCAGATACCACAGTCATTATTGGCAAGACTGGGAACTACAGTCTTTCATCATGTAAACCACCTGACCATCTGTAGCCATGTTATCTCCTTTTAGAAGCTTATATTTACACAGACAAAATATCACACAAAATAAGGACCTTATATTGGTTGTGAAGATGGAGTGATAAGAACAATAACATTTCTAGAATTTCTAGGGAAGAGGTTGGAGTCCAAAATATGATTTCTAAGTATTCCTCCCCAGGGGTATTGTGCTATATAGTGATACTCCTGTCTTCTCCTTATCTTTATTTTTTATTTTAGTTCAATGACCTCATTATATTTTCCAGAAAATACATGGAAAATTAAACCATTCAAAATGCACTTGGACAAGAATTAAAAGGGAACATACACAAATAATTATTTTTCAAAAAACAATTGATTGAATTGCTAAGTTATGGTTGATTTCTCTTCCCTTAAAAATACCTACTTTTAATTTCAAGATATATAGGAATATAAAATCATTGTCATATGCCTGAAACTGATATAGTGTTTTGTCACAATTATATCTGAATACATAAATAAAATTTGGGAAAAAGCTTCTCTAAAATTAAAACTGTATAAAGGAAAAAATGCTCACTTTTTAAAACAAATGTTATTAGCGTGATGATCTTTAATCTGGAGAATAAAGTTCCTGGAAGAATTTTATATCAAAATTTCAGCTGTATTCACTGATCTTCATTGTTTCTTTTCTCCCCCCAGGTGTTGCTGGTACCAATATTATAATAGGCATAATTGCTGGCACCATTTTAGTGCTGGCCCTCATATTAGGAATCACTGCATGGGGCTATAAGTAAGTGAAATGGCTCAGTATATTACTATCAAAGTGTACTTTAAAATATTTATCTAAATGATTCTAGAAATTTTTGTATCATTGGATAAATAAACCTGCAGTGAAAATCAGTCTGGTTCAGTATTCAATCCATGATGATCCTTGGCATGATTAGAGGTAACAATAATTAATCATTTTTAAAATTTTGAGATTAACTCCCATCTATTTGAAAAATACAGAATTTATTTTAAAACCATTACATGAAATAAAATCAGTCTAAATCGTGTCTCATACAAAGGCTGTGTTGGTTGGCTCTTTAGTGATGCAGATTCTCTTGACTTAAACCCATTCCCCCACATCTAGGCAGGATAGTGTATTAGAGAGCATAGAATTTAGTAACAAGGGTGATATCAACAAGATCAAGAGCAGGATCTGCTCCTTAGTGCTTCCTGCTAAGAGCAGGGATCCTGCCAAGAGCCAAACCTCTCCCCAACCAATGTGGAGAAGACATTGTTATTTGTTATATATGTGAGTGTTTTGGGGAAGGAAAAACTCTTCAGAGACCTGTTAAAATTAAAATTCAACTATTAGTTACAACTTTTAGAAACCTAATTCTTAAGCTTCAAAGTTCAGCTTACAATTCTTTGGTTCTATGTGCAAGATTTAAAAAGTTACACATTATGTAACTTTTGAATATTGGATCCCCTTAGCATTTAGCTAAATAAATGACTTCACACATTGCAGACTTTTTGTATACTTAATGTGCTCATTCCCCTTATTAAGTACTTCAACTTATGATGTGAAAAGTTTCCTTAGTATTCAAATAACTTACGTTTAATAAAATAAAACTTAAATGAACCAAACTTTTTTGGCTAGGCATTGACTAGCATAGTGTATATAATAATTTGTTATTACTATTATCACTGCCTGACATGGTTTTAATCCAACTGAATTAAAAGACACCTCTTTAAACTAGTATATGGGTCTTGCTGGCTGTGAGGTCAAAACATTGAAGTTATTTTGGCTGAAAAGAGAGAGTAATTAGTTGACAGCCAGGATGAACTTTCTATGTTGTGAATACTAAATGCAGAGAGACATTTGTGCAAGGCTGTGTTAACAGATAGCACAGACAGCAGGGTAAAGTTTAGCATAATGTAGTTAATATGGCCTAGCATAGTGTAGCAAATGCCTCTTTAATGTGCAGATCGTTTGGCACTTTGCATGCTTATATTTGCACCAGCTGATTTCAGCATAATTTGGAGTATAAAATTATATGTCTGAAAGAAAGGCTTTTCTGTACATATATTGTTTGAGCTCTCCTTATACCTAAGGTGAATTAGCCCTATCTTGGCGTCACACTATTTCCTTGACTTCCCTTGTGCAAGGCTCATGTCGTAGTTGCCATCACAACCACTGCTATTTTGAAGTAGCTGAGTGATTTCATTTGGTCATGAGAGAGGGAAAGCAAAACTGTTAGTTCTGTTAGTTTTCTGCCACCTACTGATGCAAACTGATATTTCATGTTTACAATCTTGGAAAAAATTACCCTTTCAAAAATTTGAAACCTGAACATCTAATCCTACTGCTAATGAAATTGTCTGTGTCTGTTTACTTTACTGATTAGAATGAAAAATACTTCCTTCTGTATATCATTTCTTATTTTTATGAAATTTAAGTGGTTTCACTTTTTTGTTTCTGAATATATGTACTTTGCAGAATCTTGTTCATATACAGTATTCTTTTCACAAATAATTTGAACCCGAATGATGAAAGTTTTGTTACATTTATTCAGAATTTGTATAAAAATAGAATAAGGATGTAGAAATGTACAGTAATTAAATTCATGAATATGCTATTTCATGTATTCTATTTGAAATGCCAAGCGAGTTTAGGACTTGAGAATTCATTTTCTCATTAATCCTTCCAATTAAACTTTCTACGCCTTCTCCAAGTCTTGGGGTAATAGAAGGAATAGGAAATGAGGAATACTCATTTGTAACTGGTGGGTCACTCAGGTAATCAAATTGAGGGGATAAAAAGTAGAACATGTTGAATTGAAACATTTTGGCTTATTTTTCTCCCATATATGATAGTTTCAGGAATGAAAAATATTAAATATCAAATTGGCACTTTTACCCTCATGAGCTCATTATTAAGAAAGATGCCCAGAGAATTCATGGAATAGATTGGTAGGTAAAAGTGCTACAAACAAAATCTATACAGCAACATTAGCCTTGATCTTGGAAGGAGGAGCCTACCTGTTAGTTGCTTGACCTTCCAACAAGTCTTCAAAATACTGACAGCTAGTTAGGTCAGGATAGAAATTTTGAAATTAGCTTGTTTTATTTAAAAATTAAAAATTATTGGCACCTCCTTACCACACTCTCTAGAACACATTTTTGTTTCAGAACGATTTATTCTGAAACTCATGCAATTTTATTTTAGGAGACTTTAAACAAAGTATCACCACTGTTGCTTTCAGTGAAACTTCAGTGAGTAAGTAGTGATGACATGGGAGGTCCATAACAGCTGTGAATGCTCATTCTATCATACACAAAATGTTCTGATGTACATTTATGTTTTCATATTTGAAATTCTTAGGATGAGCTCTAGTTTGTGGCATATATTCCAAAAAGAATGAATTATAATTTTTATTTGCATGAAAATGCATTTAATATATATAAGTAACTTGACTAGTTTCCTTATTTAAATCAATGTGCATGTCTGAAAACCTATATTTGAAATAAGGTTGACTTTAGGACATTACTAAATGTTTAATATGATACAGTTGAAACAATTACTTTTTAATAACTGAAGCTTTATGCTGTTAAACAATGGTTACTTGAAAATGTTATCACTAACCCTTTGGTGTCATTTCTTCAAAAGATGAAGTGAAATTTGTGTATGTGAGTGAGTGTGTGTGTGTGTGTGTGTGTGTGTGTGTGTGTGTGTGAGGCAGAGAGAGAGAGAGAGGGGGAGACTGTGTTTTTGATCTTCATTTTAATTCTGCAATTAAAAATTCTAGTGGAGATCTTTCATCAAATGCTTTTATGTTTAGTGATTTCTCTTAATGTATTTTTTTAGGTAACTAATTCTTTCTCTCTCTCTCTCTTCTTGTCCATAAAAAGAAACTATCGAGAGCAGAGGTATGTGAAAAGAATAATCTGAAAAAATAACTGAAAACCGAAAGGTTTAAATCTTGTTATCATCTTTGGAATTCATACATACTGTTATAAATTAAGTTTACTTTTGTTTTTATGTTGTAGTGGTCATAAACTAATCTTGATTTTTCATGGCCTTGAAATGATCATTTTAGTACTGTTGCTGTGGAACGTGTTAGTTTAAAATAGATCTATCGTTATTTAGTTTTAATGGTTTTGTCATCCAGCAAAACTATAATTAGTCATTCTTATTTGTGTTACTTTTATAGTAATATATATTTAGAAGTTGATTTTTTCCTACCTAAAACAAAATTCCTGTATGTTAAGGTGTCACCATTGTTTACATTAGTTGATTGGCTTTTCTTCACATTTATAACACTTTTCTTGCCCAATGATTTCTAAAGGAATTTATTTTTAGTGATTGTTGTTATTTTATTAACTTTCATTAATAAATGATAAAATTTATATAGGCATAGTTTTGTGATCAGGAGAGCATCTTGGCATTTGAGGAGTCTGTTTTATCTCTGCGTAAGAAAATTTTTTTTTTACAGATAATTGTACAGGTTTTGAAAGAAATGATTTGCATAGTAATAATCTCTGATTGCCTACTGCACTATTTTTTTTTTCAATAAAAAGCCCCATAATGTCAGGCACTCTGTTCATATAACCTTAAAATCTATGTTTAGCCAGCAGTGTCTAAAGAGATAAAGCATTTATGTAGTTGGGTAAAACTTGCCTATTTTTTCTAAATCTAAATTAGCCCATGTTGAGGTACACTCCTCACTTTTCACATTTAAAAACTTATAATTGCTATTAACTATTGATACCAAAAAATTAAAGTACACTGGAAATTGACCATCTAAGACCACATCATATAGTGCTAGTTTTGTACTCAAGATGCCTATGCAGGCTCCTAACTTCCCACAATTGTAGGAAATGTCTGAGGCAGATTAGAAATAAGATGCAATAAATGTGACACTTTATCAGACCCTCACCACAGCTTTTATTTTATTTTTCACCAACTAGAATTTTAAACTTTGTTCTTTTTCCTTCTATGTTATAATTTAAAATCTGTATAAGGTTTTAGCCATAAGTGGTACCCACAGGGTACCCATTGAGATCCTGACCAGTTAGCCATTGATATTAGAAAATAATGACCTTGCTCTGGAGTCACTGACTTCTATCATTAATGGAGAAAGTAAAACTGAAACAAAATTATTTAAATAAAGAAAATAGACTTCTCTGTGACATGTTTTAAACTCTGTGTCCAAAAAACACTGAAGAAGAGCCAAAGCTATTTATGTTGTCTGATGGGTAGATGTTGATCAGTTATACCAGAAATGTAAGTTTGATGGCTTTCACCAGTGAAAAATAAAATCATACTGCAAAGATCAAAAACTGGTGATTTAGCTCCATTTCTGTAAGAATTAAGTCTGTAGTGTAATTTAATGTTGCTGACTATTTGAAAAGGAAAGCACAGTGTCATAAATACGTAACATAAGCAAAATTGTTATGGTGTGCTCTAAAACGTGTTCTCACCAGGGGTATTCTCCAGAATAAAGGAATTGTCCACATTACAAAAACAAATGGTAAATATGTAAACCTGAGCACTAGTTTCTTATTCTAACTCAATATATACATAGGTACAGTTAAGAAAATTTTTGTTAGAAATCTCTTTTTTGTGCCTGATGTAATTTCATGCCTCCTGGTAATCCTGGGAGTATTATCAGTATATGATGAATACTGAGTCACCATTTCATCAATCTGGACACTCTTTGAAGTCTAGTTCATATTTTGAGAGTTGTCACTTTTCAGCAGATACTATTTTTAAAATATATTTTAGCACAAATTTTATTTATTTTTGCCCTTATGATTGCCTGTAGCTAATGAATCTTAGAGTTATATGAAAAAAGTGAAGTCGCTCAGTCATGTCCGACTCTTTGCAACCCCATGGACTGTAGACTGACCAGGCTCCTCTTGCCCATGGGATTTTCCAGGTATTATATAGGGTTATATAATAATTGTTAAAATGGAGAAGCTGCAAGGAATGAACTTTAGATCAGGAAGTCCTCCTTCTGAAGGACTGTCTTTTATTAGAATGTATCTTAGTGGTTATAGAAACGGTGATAAGACCAATGGACCAAAGCCTACATAAGGAAATTTACAATCATGTGAAAATATCTGAAGATATTCCAATAAAGATATGCCCAATTCCAAAGGATGCCAGGGAATAGAAATAAAAAATTTGAGTTGCGTTTAAATTAAGTTTTGCTCTGAAGTTCCATGGTGGGAAGACCAATCAAGAATGAATCAGAAATCTACCTGCTAGTATGTGGTCTTGGGAAATCACTTAAACTTTCCCCAGTTCCAAATGCAGACAAAGTTCTTTGTAATCTGTGAAGCTTTCTAGTAAGGAAAGTTATTGATATGTGGTCTCTGAAGACTTTGTGTTTCTCTAATCCTCAGATGAAAGAGATAGGTAGGTATGGTTGTCCTTAAAGAGAAAGGCAGCATTCCTGACATGAGTGAGGCCCACACATCCTGGTGTGAACGCATTGGTGAACATACAGCTTTGCTTTGACACTAAATACATATTAAGTATGTAGCCAGTTATGAGATTCTTTAATTAATGATACGATGGCTCAGAAATGCCAAACTCAGCATAACTTTCAAATGACTGGAAATGTCAGGCAAGTAATTCAGTGAAGAAACCTGATAACCTGGTAAATTGTCCCACCAGAGAATGTGTCCCCCAGGTTTTCTTTATATTGAAGGAATGTGTGATAGGTTTAATTTCACATCTGGCAAAAAAATTAGAAGCAAGCCCTTTTTTTCTTTTTCTTTTTGTTTATAAGCTGCCTGATAAAAGATAGAAACCCCATTCTGGGAGACAGAACTTCATACATAAATTATATCACTTTAGATCTGCCAGGGTTGGTAACTTCCCTGGCAGTCCAGTGCAGGGGGCGAGGTTAGATCCCTGGCTGGGGAACTAGGATTCCAAGTGCTGTGAATATGGCAAAAATAAATAAATATAAGTCTGCCAGTGTCATCTTGTGAAGGGTAGAGCCATGGGACTGAGGAGCCAAGGAGAATTCTCAGATATCGTCTAGTTAGAAGGATGACTATTGATAATTTTCTTTAAAATCTCCAGGAAGGAAGCCTTCCATCTATTTTTCAGTTGATGCTATTGTTTCTATTTTAGCATAATTGCTTTAGGAGTTAGCAGCTGTATACTTTGCAATAAGAATCAGAAGTTTGAATTTTAGTTTTCAGGCAGTTTTGCAAATAGCAATAGAATAAACTTGGATTTATAAAGCATCCTTATTCAGGTGCAATTAAACTTGGATTTAATTCAAGTTAAATTGAATTCATTAAACTTGGATTTATAAAGCATCCTTATTCACGTGCAATATTCTTTTGTCTGAAATGAACATACATTGTTGAACATACATAATATGAATCAGAATAAATAATTAGTTCATATCTTCCTGATCCATACCTTAAGCAGAAACCCCCTTCCCCATTTCTTTTCTCTCTCTTACCTGTTTTAGCCACTTTACTTTCTGCTTGTAAACCTCCCTCCTTTTTTTCCCTAAGACTTTCTTAGCTTTTTAGTTTTTTTAATATTATTATAGTGATATTCATGCATCTGTCAATGTGACTTAGTACACAGTACACAACATTTCTTCAGACAGCAATGTGACAATTCCAATAGCAGACAGCCCGGACACCAACAAAGCTTTGGAAAAGTGCCTCCTTCAGTCTTAAGGTTAAGACTTAATTTTTTTCATTGTGATCTTATTTTGAGTATGTGTAAGGATTATTAAGTTAAATATTATGGTTCAGCAGACCCTTTAAGGAAAGACCAGACTTCTCTTATAACACGAATCTTTTTTGAGGAAAAATAATTTAGCTAAATAAGTTTTATTTTCTTTTGGTTATTATTTATAGAAAAATTCATTTACATGTCTGAAATATTTGCTTGTGATGTGGGAAATTTGAGGTAATTTTTCCATTATAAAACTTAGTACTGATCAGGCCACCTAATTCCAAAATTCTATGAAACTAGTAAAATTTAGGAAGAAAAGCATAAAGACTAGAAAAACACATTCAGATTTAATACATTTAAAGCTATCACTTACTTGGTCATTTATGGTCTTTTATAACAAATGATGAAGTAGTATTTTATTGATCATAGGGACCTGATATATTCTCTTATCTTCACTAAAGATTAATCAGGAGAAGTAGGTTTATAATAATATATAATTGGATATTGAAAAAAGAATAAATTTCTGGATAGTGAAGGCTGTTAAATAGTATTAAAAGATCTTTAACAAAGTCTATCATCTGTTATTATTAACATTTTTATGCATTTACTGTGTGAAGGAGTTATATGCATTCTTTGTGGAATTTTAAGAATGAAGTGTAATTTCTTTATTTCGAAGACTTCATGGTGGAGATAGAGAAGAGTCTAGTTTGCCTGGGATGATAAAAGCAAAGCCATGCCCCTCAAAGTTCACTGCACTTAAACTTTCCTTTCAACCCTTTGACTGAAGCCCATAGTTTATGACGTGTGTAGCATTTAGGATGTTTGTGTGCAGCGTAAAAGATGAACATGGACTGCAGAGAAATGACACTGAAGGATTTGTAAACGATGCTTAGCTAAACAACAGGCAAAACCATTGAGCCCCATCCATTGTGAAAAGCAGTCCATTTAAGCCTGCAGTCTGAGATAAGTGAACCCTTGGTAAATGCCTGAATGCCAGAACCATGTAAAGAAAGAGTAATTTGGGTGCAAAGTCAAGTAAAGTCACAACTTGTATTTATTTGCTTTGAATTTGCTTCCCGAGTAGCTCAGCTGGTAAAGAATCCACTTGCAATGCAGAAGACCCTGGTTTAATTCTGGGTCAGGAAGATCCCCTGGAGAAGGGATAGGCTACCCACTCCAGTATTCTTGGCCTTCCCTGGTGGCTCAGTTGGAAAAGAATCCGCCTGCAGTGCAGGAGATCTGGGTTAGATCCCTGGGTTGGGAATATTCCCTGGAGGAGGGCATGGCAACCCCCTCTAGTATTCTTGCCTAGAGAATTCCCATGGACAGAGGAGCCTGGTGGGATACAATCCATGGGGTTGCAAAGGGTCAGACACGACAGAGCAAGTATAAATTTGAATTTAGTGAGGCACAGCTCATCAGCTTATAAAAATTATCATTAAGGGTAACAGTGACAAAAATGACTTGTTAACCGTAAAGATTATTATTGGAAATGTAATGTTAATGGGATGTTCTTTGGCATTCTTTTATAAGTATTGATATGCTACAAAAGGCAATTTTCCTACCTGAGGCAACTTACAAAACTTTGATTATTTTTATTTTCAAAAAATTGATAGAGCATTTTACTGACAGGAAGCAAGACAGAAAATATGATTCCAGACAGTTAAAGATCTCTTCCATAAACAGATATATCATTTGTGTTATTAACAGTATAAATATAGGAATTACATGTCTTTTCTATAAAATTAATGTTTCATAATATACTGGGAAAAATATTATATTTATGATCTAAAGTCACAAATATTTTGAAAGAATATGTATCAAATAATTATATTAATCCTACATACAAATCTAATGAGAAATTTGATTTCCTTAAAGGGGAGATAGATCACACAAGTTAATATAGGTGCTTTATGTCAGTTGTAAAATTTTATTAGCCATGCCTGTCTGTGGGGTCATGCACTGGCAAAAAATCAGATTCTATCTAAAGTTTTCTACCCTGTTCCCTTAGCAGAAATAATAAAAATATGTTCCAATCTCAGTTAATTCAGAATCAGAGCGAATGGAGTCGGTAATAGTGCAGCCTATGTAGATTTTCCCTTGTTGGAGATAAAGAATTGAGGTCATCCACCAGCCACCTATAAGTATCTTTCTATAGTGTCAACAAGAATTCCATTATTTTTCAACTGTTTCTTCCTTTTGCTAAATTATCTTCCTTTACGTATTCTAGTGTGCAGTTAATAGAATTACATTTTTGATTGACATTTGAATCTCTTTTGATTTCTTTATATTTCTGCTAAATGAATAGTGAGGCCCCAGATTGAATAGAGAATTCAAATAATTTATTTGGATTAAATTATAGAACAGTTTAGAAATCAATCAGTTCTTTTAAGGCCAAATTAAGATCACATTTATAGTATTTAGAAATTACAAATAGTTTACACATCACAGTGAAAAAAAGGATACCTTATCTGGGCAAGGACTGTCTGTCTTGATATGTCTCCTTCAGCACCAGGGTTTTTTTTTTGTTTGTTTGTTTGTTTTTAAAGACAAATTGGCAATTAACATCTCTAAGAGTAATGAAGTTACAGTGAAAAACCTCATCGTTTCATATTTTTCCCCTGAAGCAAGGGTATATTCATCCAGATTGTAAAGACTTCAGTGATTGCATTTCCGACCTCTACAATTAGAATGACTTTAACTTGTCACATTTATTAATAATCTTACATGTTGTTATAGATTTGATTCATGTAGATCATTATCCCTACCTCTTTTTTCCTAAAATAATATTTGTATATGTCTGTGTTCATTTGTGTGTCTTGTTTTCTGACTTTGAAATGTTTATTATGCCTTAGACAGTTACCCCAGGGAGATTATGTAAAAAAGCCTGGAGATGGCGACTCTTTTTATAGCGACATTCCTCCTGGAGTCAGCACAAACTCAGCATCTAGTTCTAAGAAGAGGTCTGCTTTTCTGTCGCATTTTCAGATTTCTACCTGTTCCATCACACATTATTCCATTAGTCAGAACATTTCATTATTTTGCAGCAGGTTTGATTACTTCTTCCTTCTTTCTTGAATGTTAAAAATAGTATCCTTTGTTCTTTGATTACTCTACTTCAAAATGCCATATGCTCAGAACCAGTGGTTTAACAAATCAGGCCAGAAAACCAAACAAAAGAAAACTAAGCAAATAACAACCCTAAGTCTATATAGAAACTCCAGGGTTTTTCAATCTTGCTCTTCTACTGCTTCAGAAACTACACATAGTATTTTATTGTATTTTAAATGGTGAGCTTTATGTCATGTTTGGTAGTCAAAGAAAAAGGTTACTGTCACGCTTCAGTAAAAGCAGTTGTTAAAATAAATTGGTAATATAAATGCTGCATTGAATTTTTTAATTTTAAATTTATCAAAGCTAAGCTTGCTGTGAAAAAACAATTGCTTCTCTGTGAATCATATATTTGAATATCATGATTTTGCCTTTCATTCCTGGAATGGTTAATTCTAGACTTTATAATTTAGAGCTGGTTGCCAAATTAATTTAAGCATTTTTAATATTTAAGTTGTATAGCAGTCCAGATGGGGTTAATATATTATTTATATGTCTTAAACTTGAAGGCTGTATTCTGCTCTATGGTCTTAAGGTATATAAGACCATTTAAAATTCTGCATGCTTTATAAATGCTTAATAAAATAAGCTGACAGAAGAAATAAATAGAATGTTTTAGGAAATGAGACCTTCATTCCCATTGAAAAAAACTTAAATATTCCTCTGGAAGATTTTCTTTAAAATTGTTGGTAGGGCTGTAATGTATACTTTGGGCACAGTAGTTCCTTTATAGACTGAAAGGGAAATTGCTAGTTTATTGAGAAGAAACCATGATCTCTTCTGGAGTTCTAAATAGAGTAATCTGCAAAAATTCTGCAGAGGATCTCACTCTTTATAAACATCAGGAAAAAAAATTGAAGGAATTAGTGAGATTTGGGAACTGCTGTGGAACTGTTCTCTGCATAAAGGATTGTTTTTACTCAGATAGCATAGCTTAAATCTAGAAGTTAAATTATTAGTCTTTGCATAAGGAGTACAATTCTATAGAAGGATGTTCAAGCATTTTATTCTTTTAATTCACTGGGTACTTTTTAGCTAAGAGAATAATCTTTTCTTAAAATCCTCACAGTATATATTTTCTTGATCAAATATTTAATTTTAAATCAAATCACATGGTAAATAAATGTAGAAATCAATAGATTCCAGGAGAATTTCTATTGTTCATTTGTACAAAATAGGAGTTACTTTATACTTAGCAAATGATGGTAAAAAATGTAGGGAATTACATAATAATTGTTCTGAGTTCCATTTATTTTCATTCATCAGTAGAAGGTTCCTTTTAAAATAGATGTTTTTAGTGATTAACTGGAATGATATATGGAAAAGATTTAAATTACAGCACTATTTTCTAAAGTAGAAAGAGCTTAAAATATTCAAGAAGAGCTTAAAATATTGATTTGAATCTTTACCAGATTTTAGCAAAATCTCAATGGGTTTTGACTTTTAAACAGTTAAATATTGTACCAAATTATGTGATTCCTCCTAAGTATATGCAGATTGTCAAAATGCTTTTCTTATGTGGTTCAAGGTAGGTGTGTAAATTTTGCTTCTTGTAGACAATTCATTTAAAGATGGTAGGACACAAAGAGCAGAAGGGCTTAATGGTACATGGACTTTATGAGAGAAAGCTCCATGATAAACATCTGACTCAATTCAGTTATTGAATAGTTAACCAACAGTACCGCATTTGGGAGGGGGGATGGGTGCATATTAGTGGAGAAAAATGCCAATTCTCAGAAAATAATTTTATTGTTTAAGAAAACTTAAATATTAGGTTTTGGTAAAGATTAATCTTTGATAAAGGTTAACCAGGTTCAATTGAGCAATTCTTATTGAAATCTCTTGGAAGTCCATGTTCTCATAATACTTGAATGGAAGCCATTGCTTTACAATTAAGAAACATCTATGGTGGGACCCCATTATAACTCTTGCTGCATGGATTATATAACTGAAATACATAGTGTATTTGCTCTGTGTGGTTCTTGGGAATGTAATTGGCTTGCACAGTATCCTGATACTTTTCAATTACAAACTCTTGTAATGGGGTTCCATTGTATTTGACTTTTCTTAAATTGAATGTTGTGTAATTCTGCCTTCTTCATGAAGACTTTCATGTTTTCTTCATTCTTTCATTTCAGATTTTTTTCTTTCTTGATTTATTTTAATGCTCAGTAATGCTTAGAAATGTTGCTTACTGATTTCAAAACATTCATTTGATTATATTTTTGAACAGTATATACACATTTTCAATTTCAGGTCAAATGGACTTTCTCATTCTTGGAGTGAAAGGATTCCAGACACAAAACATATTTCAGACATCTGTGAAAATGGACGACCTCGGAGTAACTCTTGGCAAGGTATAGGGCAGCATTCTGAACCCATCTGTCCACATAACCTTAATTCTATATTGTATGGTGCCTGGTTGTAAAGACTTTTTCTTTTTCATTAGTTCTTCAGCTCTTCTTCCAACAAAGAGGAGGACATTTCTTATGAGAGAATCCCGTTCTTTTTTCTTGGTTGGGAAATGATGGGATTTGGTAGCACCAGTGCACTGGGTACATGAGAAGGCTGCACAGTGCTCTGAAGTCCTTTGTTCTGGGCTGGTGCTGTTGTGAATTGCATTCACTTGAAATACAGTGTAATTAAACACACAGAAATTGTTTTTTTTTTAATATTCAAATCTAGCCATAAATCATCTTTTTCAGGTAACCTGGGAGGCAACAGAAAGAAAATCAGAGGCAAAAGATTTAGACCTCGGTCTAATTCAACTGAGTAAGTCTGAACTTCTAATGGAAAAAGACCCTGCAAGGTCTTGTGCAATTAGTGTGAAATGTTAATTAACCTGATCATCAAAGAACTGTAAACCATGCCTCTGGGTCTTGGTTTTATCTTTTTAATCCTTTTATTTATTGATTTATTTATTTTGCTGTTTTAAAATTAACCATGGCTTTTCTCTTTTACATAGGCATCTCCGCAACTGTGCCCATACCAATACCCCCTGATAGTGGGGGATCTCACCCTCGCTGCAGGCTTTGTCCTCCAGTAACCTGCCATTGTGGTGTTTTGGTTCCGTTTGAAGGGAATTTTGATAACATTCCTTTCTTCTCATCGCCCGGGGTCCAGCCATTTCAGAGGGGTCACCTTTCCTCTCCCCGATATTCACACAGCCTAGAAGCATCAGGCGGAAGTTTCCACTGTACTAGAGCACGAGAGCTGCTCGCAGTGTGAAACCGCCGCTCCCAGGGCTTCATGGCCATCTAAGCATTCTCTCAGACTACTGGAATATGGGTCCCTTTAAAATTTTCCTTCTGAGGACATTTAAAAGGTTATTTCCCTAAACTTGCTCTTTAACGGAATCATTGTCACTGAATGCAACACTGTATTTAAAATGATAGCCATATTTTTTTTTAAGTCGGATGGGGTTAGCAGTTACATTTAGAGTCATTTATAATGAGGTAAACACCATACACTTTTCAAATTTGTCTCTCCACTTAAGAAAAATCAAGCAAAACCAAGCTTCTTGAAATCTTTATCTCCCATCATGGAATAAAACACATCCTTAGTTTTCTTCTGGACCTTGCCACCCGGTTTTAATTAACCATCCTTTTTGGACCTACCTAATTTTTTTTTTTTTTTACTTATTTCTCACTGCAGTGTTAGTGATTATTCCCTGGATCTCTATTGCTTCTTCATGCCTTAATACTTAAAAAATCTGAATAGCAGATATTTGTTCACTGCCTGTCAGAAACTCATGTTAGCTTTTCCATCATATACCCTACCTTTTTCAGTCCAGGACAATAACATTGCCCTGAAATTTGGAGCTTCCTGCTGATGGTATTGTCTTGTAAGTGGCTTGTCAGTTTACTAGAGGATATGTTACCTTAGCAACAATAAATAGGTTCCAGTGATACCATTGCATGGTCCAGAATGGCATCATAGAACTCCATCACAAATAACTAATGTGTTAGAGTTTATCTTATACATTCCCAAAGCGCTTGGATGCTTTAGGGCTCATCATGGATAAACTCTTGGAATGTTTGATTTGTTTTGCATGAGGTCACCTGGTAAGAGCTTCTTAGCTTATCTCAGTTGCTCACAAGAGTACAGGTAAACTGCTGGATTGTTCTTCAGGACTTCCTTTGTGTAACTGTATAGTGCTTTAACAGTATTTACTGTAACAAGGCTTTGAAAACTCCGAAGTGAACAACCACCAAATATCCAATATTGTATTAAAACTATGAGTTTAGGACCCAAGGAATACTTGGTGTTTAGTGACATTTTCTAGCAAATCACTTATTTTTCAAAAATTATTTATCATGCAACAAATATTATGATACTGTAGACAGCCCTTGAGAAATCTTGCCTGTGAGATAATTACTACATTTAATAAGTCATCATAATGGAGTCATCATTATGAAGAAGTATTAAGGATGCTCTCAGATTTTTCAGACTTTCAGATTTGGTTACATGACCCATATAAGCTAAATGGAACCAAGTTTGTGAAGCTGACCACTTCTCACATTCTCATATACCTTGTTGTACAGACACTAAGTTTTGTTTTATTTTTCTTAAAAGAAATCCTAACACATAGCATGTCAGGAATTATGTCAACAGTTTTTTTTAAATACTTCCCATGTTTATTAAATAATTGCAATTGCATCTGATATAACTATCATTTGTGTGATTTATAAGAGGAGCAGTATGACCACAAACATATCTTTTAAATTTTTTTTAGGTTAAGAGTTACTATCAGGTCCATTATTTCAACATTCCCTTTAGTATCTGATCATCCCAAAGGATGATGAAACATGAGTTCATTAAAGAAACTGCACCACAAATGCATACTGTGCTATAAAAAGTCCTTGTTTATCGTATTGTTCTTCCACTCAAAGCTTTTGCATCATCCTCACTGTTGTACATGATGTAAAAACAAAAGGTTTTTGGCTTAGACTTTGTATTATATATTGTGTTTTTACAGGAGGGAGCCCCAAGCACCTGAGCCTGGGCACTCCCTCGCCCAGACAGTCCCATCCCAAGGCATAAGCTCAGGGGGCTCTGACAGCCCCCAGACAGGGAGTCTGGATCACAGGTCAGTCTCCACCCGCCCCTTCATTCTGGGCTGCCACTTAATCTCCCTCCAAGTCCCTTCCTTGGCTGAGAGCAGAGTCATTTGATCTCTGACTGACCCCCAACGTCTGCTCAGAGGTGCTCCTGGTCCAGCCAGTACCGGCTAATTTTCCTCTGCCTTTCCATTCTGGAGAACACAAAGGGCTCTCCTATCCTGTTGAATGCTTTTTTTTTTTTTGCATGTTGCGCTACAAGCCAAGTCAAGCTACGTAGGCAGATGCATCTCAATGTGATGAAATCTCATCACTGTAGCCAGCATGACCTAGAGATTATTAGGAAGCCCACTGTGAAGACACTTTCATAGGCACATCCCCTGAGGGAATCTCGATTGAGAGCTCTCTTCAGTGACCTAGCGTGAAGTGATCACAGCTTTCTGAGATGCTCCCTGACACGGAGAGAAAGGCCTGACATATGCAAGTCAGGCCACATGGCTGTAGGTTTCTTGGAACAGCCATGGCTGTTCCTTGGAGCTTCTAAGATTGACAGTGAAAGGAACACATGTCTCCTCCTGGAAGTGGCCAACTGCCCGTGGGTGACTCAGTTTGCTGTGCGGCTATGTTTCACCCAGTAACAGCTGCATGGGCTTTTTCTACAGTTTTCCCCAGGCCAGAGCATTCACTGGCCTTTATGTGTGGCTGCACTTGCTTTTTGACTTTTTTCTTTTTGTTCAGAGTCTTAGTAGAAATTTTTATGCAAGTTTTAATTGGCTATCTATGTCAAAAGCACAAGTTGGCAATGATTGTGGCTAAAGGCAAAAAGAAGTGTGAGTTGTGCCCAAGTCGGACACTATCTTAGCAAAAATGGTCTTGTAAGCATGAAAAGCAAGCAAGCCCTTCCCTCAGAAGGGAACTGACGATGTTATTTTGTAGTGTACATTGGTTATTACTAAAAAGGAAAGGGAAACTTGAGGGAAAGCACAATGGAAATATAATCTAATATTGTTTATATAACTGTGGAAATGTATCTTGATTTAAATGTATCTACAAAAAAACCCAAAAAAACAAAAAACTAAATATGGAGGCAAGAAGCAAACTTTAACCACAAAAAAAGCAGTGTATTTTATAATTTCCCCTGGTTTGTTTTGAAATAACTTTAAACATTTTACTGAGCTTAAATCTTCATTGTCTGTGGTATCTCTGGAAGTTACCTTTTAAATGAGAAATCTCAGTGTAAAACTTCCAAATTCTTCTGTGACTGAATTTGTTGAATCTTTATGTATTTGACAAGGGCATATTCTAAGAGGGTGTGTTTTTGCTTGGCTCCCAGGGTTAAAAATCAAAAGAAACTCTGGAAAAAAATATAAAAACTCTTGCACTCGTAATTTTACTGCCTTTAACATCTTCCTTTGTGCAGTAATTCTGATGGAGACTTTGTCAGATCCGTCAGGAAAATGTTACGTAAGGTCATTATTATCCTCTGACAGTCACTCACCCAGTGATCAGATACTCAGAAGGCAGCTTCTGAGGCATTTCCTACTGGAAACATGAACGTGAAGTGCACAAAGGGGAGGAAGGATGGAATGGCAGCTGCACCTAAGTTACCAAACCCACCTCAAGATCATGGAGGCCTACTGGGTCCATACTGTGTGTTGGGGCTCCAGGATCAGAAGAGTGGGACCCTTTCTGCTCATTATAGAGCCAGCTGGATCACCTTTCTCCTAAACTCCAGCTTGGGATCTGCTCTCAGGAATGAGACAGAAGCCATGTAAAATCTTTCCTTTCATACTGGAAAGAGAGCTTGGCTTCTTTTAATTGTTCTTGGGATGTTATATTCTGAAACACCAGGTTGGAATTGCAGCCATCTGAGTATTGTCAAAAAGGCCCATTATCATTTGAAAGCCAAGGAGACAAATGAGTGGTGGACTGGAAAAAGCCTTTGGAGGTGGGGCAGCTGACATTACTCTGAAAGAGAGTTTCTGATTCACTTTGGGAAACCACTGGAAAGGCTTTCCCTGAAAGGGTGAATATATGCTAAAATGCCTTGAGCCTTCTTGTAGCTGAGTTAATTGTCATGTTGTTGTACAGACTGCCTCATAATCACCCAGCATCCATCCTGGTTTATTTGCCATAGTCACTTGCATTTAGAGGGTGAAGAACATCCTTGCTAAGCTTGTGCTGTGTATTTTCAGATTTTCTATCTTGTTCTGCTTTCTTTGTTCCTTCCATTGCTTTCTGCAGGTATTTAAACCCATGGTTCAAAAGAGACTATAATGTAGCTAAGTGGGTAGAAGATGTGAATAAAAACACTGAAGGACCATACTTTAGGTATTTTATAAATTAATTTTATATCCTTTTCAAACTCTCCCAGCACATACAAATACTGTTGTGTGACTGGTTTTCTATCTTGTATCTCCCAATACAAGTTCCCATAGGTGGAAAAGGTTCTTGTTTATTTGCTGCGTTTTGACCTCTGTTTTTGGCTTCATGAGCAAGTCTAGTTCTTTTCTGAATGTTTCAAATGAACATATTTGAAAGGGTTGCCATTTAGTGCATGTCCCTATCACCATCTTCAGCTTTTTAGTAGCTTTCTCTTCATGTTATGCTATGTACTGTTCTATGGGCATGAAGCATACTTTCCACTAATAAAGAAGCACTATTAACCTGAACAATTTAATTTCTAGAACCTAGCAGTTTCATAATGCATTTTTCCTACTTACTGCCTTAAGAGTGCATAGTACATACAAAGACTCAAGGAAAAACATGAAACGGAACGAAATGAAATGTAGTGGAATTTTACTTTCAGTAAAAACAATTATTTGATGGAACTTGAAAATTATTGAGACACTGTTGACCACAAGAGAGAGTATGGAATGTGATGAGGCTTTGTTTGTTCGGTACAGCCATTTGCCACCAGAGAAAAGCTGTGCTGAGAAGGGTGTTAAGGATTCTCAAAAAAGCCTCTAAGGAATTTTTTATTCCAGTAAGAATGTTATTGTCTAACCTTTCAGGTAGAACCAAGAAAAAGGTCAGAAACACGATCTTGGTTCACAAAAAGCAGACAGAGTATTCCTCTATATTGAAAACTAGCAAATTTACTCAATTCACTGCAGCTCAGTTAACATTAGAGGTCAGTGAGAATTTCCAAGAGCTCCTAATGGCATTTTTTCTCTCTTTACAATATCAAACTGATTTCCTGGATGTAAACATATGCTTTAAATCTGACAACTTTGTGGACAACTAATGTAAAGAAGCAATATAGACTCAATTACTACCTCTTCGGAGCATAACTTCAACAGTTAGCTTTCAGATTCCTTATTGCCATGACTTGGATCAGCATTGATCAGATATCAAAATATGTATGTGTTTCCAACTCTCAGCACCCATACAAGGTGGACTTTCTCTTCCAGTGTACCATTTAGTTTAGACATGTATAGTTTGAGAAAATGATTAGACCAACCTGCATTTTAATTTGATCCATACATTTGCATATAACTCAAGGAAAGCATAACCCTGCTTGCTCACAAAAATATCTCCTGCTTTTATACCCCATCTTCCCCCTTCTTCCCTGCCCCTCTGCTAATACCACTTTCCCACTGAACTTCATACACATACACTCACATTCAAACATCCCGCCTCACCTGTAGCTCCCAAGATGGCCAGCGTCAGGAAGACAGGTAAGATGATTTTGAATGTTATCTGGAATCTTGGCTCACCTGTGGTCCTACTTCTCCTTTCTATTTTCCTCAGGCTTGTGGGCAGATTATAACTTGTATCAGCCATGGAACCAAAACACAGTAATACAGTGACTTTGATCCCATACGGGGTAGGGCTTACATGACCTAAATGGTCTTAGCATGTTTGTAACACTGATTTGTGAAATGGTACTCCGGAAGAGTTGATTCACCTCCCCTGGGTGAGCTGAGTAGTTTATGTGGCTCCCAGAGCAGAGTTCACATTTCTTAAAATCAGCACCCAGGTCTGCCCAGAAGCTACATGAGTAAATGCAATTTGGATGGGGGAATGCTTCAGCTTCCCCTGTTGCACGTGCAAAGCTGCAAGGGCAATGGTAGAGGGTTCCTTTATCTCCTCTCATGATGAGACGTTGGTCCCTACAGTGGATAGTCATATGAAGAATTCCGTATTAAATACATATGTATGTTTAAAGGCTAGATAAAATTTAGTGGAGGGTTATAAGTTAACTGTCATATGGGGGTTAATAAGGGTTATGGCTGTAAGACCTGAAAGTCAACACAGAATTTTTGTGGAAGTGGTAAATAATTGAGATGTTCCAGGGCTTGGAACATGTGATACTAACACAACAGAGTGAATTTCATCCACTGTCCGTCCACACCAAGCCTCACATAGGAGACCCAAAGGCTTATGCTTTGCCAACCCTATGCTTAAGCTCAGGTCTGCTTCGTCTGCCGCCAGGTCATTCATTCAGGATTACCTGCCAAAACCACCAATGAGGGCAAAGGTCACTTTATTAATCACCCATGTGGTGTGGGGTTTGTGGCATCCTTATCAAAATGCAGTGGGGACTCTGACTACAGCAAACTGGTCCAAAAGACAGTCCAGCACTGAAAAAAGAAAAGTGGTATCTATATAACTCTGAAGAGCAAAGCCTATGTAGGAAGATTTTGAGTAATCAGACTGCCTTGCTTGGGCTCCCTTACCCAGTTCTTATATGACAGTATTTGTTCAAATTATTGTCAGTATATATTCAGATCATCACAAAGGAGCAGGTGGGGTCACAGTGAGCGCATTGTCTTTTCACAGCTAGATCCTGGGAGCAGTTCTGCTGGCGACAGTGCTTTACCCGCTCTTGGAAGGTTTCCTTGGTGTTGTGTATTATCCACTTGGTCACTCACTTCATCCGTGGTTTGGTAGTTCTTTTCCATGATCTTGTGGAAATGTAATAACTCTGGAAAGAAACTAATGATAACAACTGTCATGTATTGGGTGCCTGCATTGTTCCTTTATTTCTCACTACATCATGAGATGCAGGCATTCTTGTTTCCCTTCTGTGTATAGAGAACACTGAGGCAGAAGAGTAACTCGAGGTGACACAACTAGTGTGTGTCAGAACCTGAATTACGAGCCTGGCTCTGACTCCGAGGCTGTTCTTTTTCCATCATACTATTTCCATCTGTTCTTTTTCCATACTACTATGACATTTGCATATGAACACAGCCAGGTGAATTAAGGGGTGGGCATGTGCCCCACGTGTGTGTGACTGGTTTTTGCCTGTTCTGAGGGACAGAAGTGAACCAAGATTGGTCTTGTCTGTGGACAGAAAGCAAACCCAGAAGGTCTGATGTAGCCCCCAAATACTCCACAATCCATCTGCACATGGACATACCTTCACTGTGTAATTCTCAATGGCACCCATTATGATTATGGGTTATTATGGTTTTAAAAAAGGCAGTAATGATAATGGTTAGCATTTGTCCAGAGTTTACTTTGTAAAGTGAATGAGCTGGGTCGGTGCTTGGTTTTCGGTGAAAGCCAGATTGGAACCACCAGTCAAGTAGCCAGGTTCAGAAAAGTGCCTGGAGGCGGTTTTGAAGAAACATTTTTCTTAGATATTTGTGAAAATTTTGAAGTTTGTTTTCATTTTCCCTAAACTAACTGACCTTACCTTGCTCTCTCCTCTTATTCTGACTCCTGCTCTGGTGCTCTGCATCCCCCAGGATAGTCCCCTGATGCTGTCACACACCACTCAATCCTGACCTGACGCCCCTCACCCCTGCTAAACTGGGCTGCGTGGCTTCTCTCCCTGTTAGGGTTCAAAGTGTCAGTTAAACTGGTGTGTTAATGTGAGAAGTACTAAATGTGTAATTTCTTTGAGGTTCTGGAGGATACCTCTTTGTTTTTAACTCATTGTTGGCTTTGGCCAGGGAGATATTTGAAAGGGAAGCTGGACTTCCAGCATCCTCATTGGAATGGCCCTGTGTGTATACAAAGCTGGTCACTTGGAACCATGATCAAGTGAATGGCTGGCATGACTTTGAAGCTATAAGCCAATACCTCATGCTATGGACACACATGCACACAGCAACATGTTAAAAAGATGACTGAGTTTGTATGATCCCCTAAAGTAAACAAGATTTAGTTGTTTGTGTACCTGACTCTTTTCTGAACTTGGATGTCTTATCAGTAGTGATTAGGCTAAAAATCTGAACCCAGTTTAATATCCCTAGTTTTAGAAGGATATATTTAAGTATTTAATACAAAAGTATATGCTCATTTTGAACATACTGAATTTGTTTCCTAAAGATCACAGTCCTATTTGAAATGTTTTCCTAAAATTGAAAAAAAAAACACATTAATTTCTAAGTTAGAAAAAGATACAGTAGTACATTGTTTTAATAATACTTTAGAGGATTTGCAGTGTTTATAAATTCTTAGTTCCACCCATCTTCTCTTCAGTGGAGAGCTTTAATACAAGAGGCATCAAACAGTTGCAATATTCTGACAGTTTACATGAAGGACCATTTGGTCCTGGACATTTTCCAAAAATAGAGGAAACAGTAGGAATTACAGATTAAAAGTAAACTGAGTCATTCTTGATTCTTAAAATTGAATCAAATCTCAGGATTTGTAGGAAAAATTATTTTCAAACCTTAACTTGAATTCAGTGTCCAAAAAATAGAAACTGACTTGAAAACTACAGCAAAACCAGAGCAAAGAATAATCTGTGGATAGGAATCAAAATTTAGAATCAGGGAGGAAAAGATATCTTTATCTGGTGCAGGCAGTACAGTCAAGTGGAGAAGGCAATGGCACCCCACTCCAGTACTCTTCCCTGGAAAATCCCATGGACGGAGGAACCTGGTAGGCTGCAGTCCACAGGGTCACAAAGAGTCGGACACGACTGAGAGACTGAACTGAACTGAATTGAACTGAACATTTGTGAAATGGGTAGCTACTGCTAAATGATCATGCCTGTTTTTCATTGACACAGTATAAGTTGAGGTTCTTCACTTTCAGTTTTTTTTTTGTTTTTTTCACTTTAAAGACAAGATAGCTGGTATGGGTTTTCCAGTGTGCTTTGCTTAGTCACGGATATTACCACTGTACATGCTGAATAAAACAAGAGCAGTATAATACACCAAGAGCTCATGCACATTTTTCATAGGGAATATCTCCGTGATGAGAACACATGTTCCAAATAAGAGTTTTTGTTGTTGTGTTTCAAAAATTCCAGTCATTAAAGTGTTGCCACCTTTTGGACATGACAAGTATGCCCTACATGAGTTATCAAGATCTGTGTCCATGGCTTAGAATCCTTCCCTATATAGCTATGATGATTAGGGACTAATCAGACCATCTTTTATGTTCTCATCAGACTCTTTGTTTGGCTGGAACTCTGCACTCCTTACCGCTTGCATGTTTACTAATTTGTTGTTAAAACCCTTGTATCTGCCTTTGTTCTGTCACAACTAACACACTGGCCTCTGATTGCATGAGTTTTGTAGAAACTGGTGTGTGACTTAGTAACTAATAAATGTATCAATTGCATCATATTTTAAGATCTTAAAAATACAATTGGAATTACTGTACTAAAATTTTTTTACATTGTCATAAGACAGACTATTAATATGTTGTACTTTATTTACCATTATGAGCTCTTAGAATATTTTTAATCTCTCATTCACTTTAACTTTTTAAAACTGTTTTTAAAAAAAACCCTCATTATTTGCTTTCTAGCTGAAAAGTATGATTCTGTGTACTAAGATTTAAATAATCCATTGCAATTGTGAAATTAGGAAGACAAACACTAGCTAGCATTTCAGTGTTGTGAATGACAGAGTATGTCCCGGTAGTTAAATCTTTGCATTAGTGGCCTATGAAAGTAGATATCAGAGGGTTCTTTCTGAACCCACTTTTCAGAATTTGAAAAGGTTTTAGGCAATTACATAATATGTATCTCATGTGTTCTCAACGTCTCAGGACTTTATCTCCTGCCAAGTCTCCTTCTTCGTCAACTGGGTCTATTGCTTCCAGCAGAAAATACCCTTATCCAATGCCTCCCCTTCCTGATGAGGAGAAGAAAGTGAACCGACAAAGTGCCAGGGTATGTGAGAGCTTCTTCCATCCATATATTAACATCCTCAGTCATTATCATTTATTTGTGAGTCGATGTTTTAAAAGAGAGAGCCATTTTCCCTTTTGTTTGTAAGAACATGAAAAAAACTGAGTTTGAAAAAGTAGATGATTCTTGGGGCTTTTGGGCCCAAGTTTGTTTAATTACTGATGAATTTAGAAGTATTGGGCATGTTTTAATCATTTACTTCTTTTCATTTATGTCTTTTGTTATTCACCAAAGTTAATATATTACAATCTGGAATAGATAAAACAGAGATTATATTTTTTTATCAATTTTTTCATATACCTGGAAATTTCTAGAGATTAAGTAAAACAACCTTATGTCCATGCACAGTTTGCTTATTCAGACTTCTCACTGGCAAATAACACCCAATAGGATTTAAGGAGTAGGAACCCATAACAGGAAATCAGATCAGTGTCTTGGGAATGGAGGTGGAATTTAGGTGCAAGGAAGGGAGCCTTGAAAATCTGTAAGATTAAGAGTATAACAAAGAGTATAACAAAGTATAGTGAAATATAGCAAACTTTTATTTTAAAAAATTAAGAACATATTTGGAGATTACTATTTTTATAAAAATATGATTCACCAGAAGTTTCATAGAAATACTAAGTCCTCTTAGTCTCACAACATTCCCAAGAATACTTCCATTGTGCAAAATGTGAGATATAGTTGAGTTTAGAGAAGCAGACCAGCCCTCAGAGACTAATGTGAAAAAAATAACTAAAGAATAATGACCTTTATTGAGGTACAGGCCCTGTTGTGGTTAGTTGTGTTGTAACTTTGATCTTCTCAGAAATAATTTTGCAAAAAAATAAAATGAAGCTTTAAAAGCCTGGACAGATTTATCTGATAGTGGGTCCCAGGTTCTTAGCCTTTTTGGTTTTGAAAGATATTTCAGAGCTTCTTAGATTCTGAACTTAAATTACAGGGTTCAAGGTAAACATGGATCATTTGAATTTTAACTTGATCAACTCAGAATCAGTAAGAAAACGTAACTTGTTAAGAAGTGATTCAGTTCAGTTCAGTCGTCAGTCGTGTCCGACTCTTTGCGACCCCATGAATCGCAGCACGCCAGGCCTCCTTGTCCATCACCATCTCCCGGAGTACACTCAGACTCACATCCATCGAGTCAGTGATGCCATCCAGCCATCTCATCCTCTGTCGTCCCCTTCTCCTCCTGCCCCCAATCCCTCCCAGCATCAGAGTCTTTTCTAGTGAGTCAACTCTTCACATGAGGTGGCCAAAGTACTGGAGTTGCAGCTTTAGCATCATTCCTTCCAAAGAAATCCCAGGGTTGATCTCCTTCAGAATGGACTGGTTGGATCTCCCTGCAGTCCAAGGGACTCTCAAGAGTCTTCTCCAACACCACAGTTCAAAAGCATCAATTCCTCAGTGCTCAGCTTTCTTCACAGTCCAACTCTCACATCCATACATGACTAATGGAAAAACCATAGCCTTGACTAGACAGACCTTTGTTGGCAAAGTAATGTCTCTGCTTTTGAATATGCTATCTAGGTTGGTCATAACTTTTCTGCCAAGGAGTAAGCATCTTTTAATTTCATGGCTGCAGTCACCATCTGCAGTGATTTTGGAGCCCCAAAAAATAAAGTCTGACACTGTTTCTACTGTTTCCCCATCTATTTCCCATGAAGTGATGGGACCAGATGCCATGATCTTCGTTTTCTGAATGTTGAGCTTTAAGCCAACTTTTTCACTCTCCTCTTTCACTTTCATCAAGAAGCTTTTTAGTTCCTCTTCACTTTCTGCCATAAGGATGGTGTCATCTGCATATCTGAGGTTACTGATATTTCTCCCGACAGTCTTGATTCTAGCTTGTGCTTCTTCCAGCCCAGTGTTTCTCATGATGTATTCTGCATATAAGTTAAATGAGCAGGGTGACAATATACAGCCTTGACATACTCCTTTTCCTATTTGGAACCAGTCTGTTGTTCCATGTCCAGTTCTAACTGTTGCTTCCTGACCTGCATATAGGTTTCTCAAGAGGCAGGTCAGGTGGTCTGGTATTCCTATCTCTTTCAGAATTTTCCAGTTTATTGTGATCCACATGACTTTAAAAACCATCAATGGTGTTTTACTCACCATACATAAAATTACCTACATATGTTAAGATAGGAAATGGTAAAAGATGGAAAGAAAAAAGATAACTCAGATTCTCATCACTCAGCTTTCTGTCCCTAAAAAAAGAAAAAAAAAAGTTGTGACTAGGCATCCAGTTGTTGGTGACCTAAGTATGTGGTAATGAAACCTTAGGTGTCATTCCTTCCCTCCTCAGGGAACTGTTGAAGTAGAACACCCCACATTTTCTCCCTGATAAACTGTCTACATCATTGTTTCTTTTGTCTAGCTGGGGTATTCACTCACCTGTTGTCATGCTAGGGTGTGGGTTTTTGAGGATGTTCCCATATGAGAGCCCATGGAAATGACATCCCCACTCACAAGAAATGGCTGGTGCATGGCCTTATCTCCAGGCTGAACAGGGTGGCTGTGAAGAATGTAGCCTTGGGGACATTGTGTGAAGGGTCTGCTTGGTTCCATCCACTGTGGAATGGTCACATGACCATGTAGCAGATCCCCACAGTATAGGCAACCCCTGTCTCTGGGATGTCTTCGTGGGCTGTGGACAATGTAACAAGCAGTTATGTCTGTCATCAACCCCTCTGTTACAGCCATCCAGATACAGCTAAGGTCATGCCTATTCCTCAAAGTGATGGCTTGGCAGTTCTTTGCTCCTCTTTCCTCACTGGATTAATCGTGGCCTTCAGGTTTTCCCAGTGTCATTCCTTGGCTCTTCTCTTCTTTATGTGAGCTGTAACTCAATATTTAATCTTTTTAACCATTTGTGAAGAAACTGGGCTCACTGAAGCTGAAGTCTGAACTCTTTTCTACTTTGCACCATCGTCTGGGCATCAGACAATGAGATCTTCTCTCCCTCAGATGCCGTGCAGACCTCCTGGCTAACTATTCATTATAACTTGTCTCCATCAACAGGTGTCATCCATAGCAGAGATCCTCACAGTTGGGAGATTTGGTGTCTTTTTTTTTAATGAAAAGGACATATAAAGCAGACCTAAAACAGATAACAGAATATTTCCATCAAGAGTCAGGAGAACATATTAAGAAAATCTGTAGAGAAACACCCACTTAGTTCCTCAGCTATTTCTCCTTCTCCCCAACTCAGAAACCCATTAGGGATCCTACTATGATATGCCCAGATCTCCTGTAAAAATGGAATTTGGATGGAAATTGGATGCAGCTGATATCACTCTGATCTCAGCTTTCTTTATTCATGTCCATAATAATTATACCCAGATCATATTGCCTGGAAACTTATTTTATTAGTTTGATTTCTTTTTTCTTTTTTTAAAATTGGTCTTCCTTCTCTAGTGAACTGAATGGCACTTCTCTTTGATCACACCAAGCTTGTTTTCAGTCCATTAAGGCAATTACTGAACATTTTAGAAATTAGATATGAATAGGGCTGCTGTAAAGAAATGGTGGCAGAGGCCAGGAGAGGGAAGAGATGAGGGAATTAGGGACCTGACATCCTGCCCTGGATGCGTTGTTCTGCTCTGATGGGTCAGCTCCTGAGAGCGGCTGTTGTTCAGGGGATAGCAATGGATTTGGAGCATGTATAGCTGACCACAGGCCTAGAGCAATGATTTTTAAGTGGGCAGTGGTGGTACTAATGGGCTCACACTTTTCTAAGGCCAATAGTTTTCAGCTTTCAACAGAATTGTCTAAAAGACTTTTAAAAATATGCTGATGCCTGAGTTTCACCCAGGGTGATTTCGATTTAGTTGATATGGTGTGCTGGCTAAGCTATGGAATTTTCTAAATGTCCTCAGATGAATGAAATGTACAGCAGGGCTGAGAACTACTATTCTAGATGACTGTATTAGAATCTTGGGGAAAACAAGGGTATGTGTAATTTAAAAAAATAATATCTTAAATTATTCCTTTTATACCTTTATACCTTTTGTACCTTTTATTCCTTTAATACCATATTTAATTTATTTGTAATTTCAAGTAATCGTAAATGAGACTATGAGGGTTTTTTTTTTAAATTATTAAAAGGGGGCCATTGTTAGAAAGGTTGAGCCTCAGGCTTAGAGGAAAGAGAGAGCTAAAAATTAGATTGTTTATTTTATGTATCAATAAGACTTCACACCCACAATCACATCAGCGCAGATGGAATCACTGAAGCTTTTTCATCATTGTGGCTCAGAATGCATCTGTTTCTTGCTTTCACAATGTGAAGTTTTGCTTTTCTCTGTTGCAGCTATGGGAGACATCCATTTAAGATCAGCTGTTTACATGTGATACATCGAAACTGTTTACTTCAACTTTTATACAAACCCAGCCTCATGGAATCACTGCAAATCTATCTGCTCTTCAGACAATTCGAAAACATCTCTGAGAAGCAACAGAGGAGAGGAAGCCAAGCTTCACATCTGGATACCATTTTCTTTTTGTCATTGGCTTAGGATTTAACTGAACCATGAAAAGGACTACTGAAATGTTACACTATAACATGGAACAACAAAGGTATTGGTATGTTAATGGATAATCCGCATGACAGATATATGTAGAAATATCACTAAAATTAACTCACATGACCCAAATGTAGCAAGTTACTAAGGGACAATAGTGGATTCAGAACTTGACATTCTGAAGCACATCCTCATTGTAGAAAGTCAGCAATGCTATGTGCATGAAGCTTCTGTTTATTGTTTTCGACATTTAAGGAAACAACATCCCATAATAGAAACTAGCATGCAGGGCTAGGGCATATAGGATTTCTTCTGCAGGACTTTAAAGCTTGAGAGGCCAATATCCCATATGCTAACTGTAAACATGTATTTTTCTTTTTTTCTTTTTTTACTTTTCATATTTATATCAGCATACAAGGACAATTGTACATATGTAAACATTTTAAAATTTAAAAAAAAGCAGCTGTTACACACAAGTGTATTTTGCCAAATGCCTAAAAACAATCAGTCACAGTCACGTCATTGTCATCCATCAACTGTTCTTTGAAGATTATAATCGGACGATGTTGTAAATATCGTGATCAGGGCTGTATGTGTGTCTCCCCTTAATTGATGTTTGTCCAAACCATGTGCTAGCCTTTTAAAAGTGTGCGCAGTCTGGAGGTAGTTTTATTGAACAAGTAAACAAAATGTCCAACCAAACTTAGGGCCTCCACAGCTTGCTTCCTGCCTCCAGGCGCTCTACTGCCTGTTGGCTGGCTCCTGGGGATCCTCCAGCAGGTCCATCTTCTTTCTGGGGGCTACAGTGCCTGCCTCAGCAGCTGTTCTTTTTCGGTACCAGAGCACATCTGCTAGTCTCACCCCAGGGAGCCTGTGAGCCCCACAGCAGTGTGTCCTGCTGAGATCAAAGTGCACCAAAGACACAGGAGACCACAGCTGCTGATGCGTTAGTAACTCCCACCTTGCCAATACTCCAACCCTTTGTGGCCTAAACTTTTGTTCTTTAAGAAAACTTTTTAGCCACCCTTATCTGTGATGTGAATGACTTGTTTTAAAAAAAACAACTTTTACACAGTTTATTAAGGGTATTTATCATCAGTGGGATGTGAGTCCCAACAAGTCATTCTGCACTGATTTGTAAATAAGACATGGAAGGTTCTATGAGGTGGGCTGGGAAGCCTCAACAGACTACAGAGGGGTCAAAGAAACCTAAAGCCACAGAAGTGAGCAACTGTGAAGTTACCCAAACAGCTGGCACGGGGAAGAATCTGATGTCCTGAACGCTCTATTTTTTTTTTTTTAATCCATAGAAAAGTGAGAAATCTATGTTAAATCCCCCTCTTTGAAACCAAAGTTCCATAGCTATCATCATGCAGCTCTATCATTCTTAAAGAAAACTTCTCTCCAGAGGCTAACTTAGTGAGCTCAGAAATGGATGGGATCAATCAAATGCTTCATTCAATAGGAAGAGTACTTCTGAATTTCCTTATTTTTCTTTCCTTTTTCTTGAGAGGAATGGAATCTGCAGACAAGATTTCAGAAATATCCTGTAAGTTTGATCTCTCCCAGTAGTGTCCGAGAACAAAACCCATTTCATCTCTTAAGTATAATCATCTTGGAGTCCCAAACTGAAGGGCCCCATTAGAAGGCAGCATTTTCTCCTCTATCTATGTCTTCTATAATGGACCTCTCTTCTGAAAGTCTTTGAAAACATTTTTAAAGCAATTTAATTATCCCAAATGATACCGTATAAGCAGCATTTTTCATGATAGGAAGGGATGTGATTGTCGAGACCACAATAAAATGATCCATCAGGCTCAAGTTTGAGTGGGTGTTGGGTGATGTTGCCACATGGCTCAAACTAAGGACAGGAGGGCAGACAGATTTAAAGATGTAGCAAATAAAGTGGCTTTTGACCAAGATCACTTTAATGTGCACTGAATGTTTTCTGGTACTGAGTGTATAAAAGCTAATGTTAGAAGTTTTATTTTGACTATAAAAGAGTTTATAGATTTGAATGTAAGGTACCTCATGTAAATATGCTTCCTAGTTATGGTTACACATCCCTCATTTGAAAGTATCCACAAATGATTAGCCATGTAGTCAATGAATCCCCTTTACCTTTCTCTCTCTTTCCTCATTTTCTCAATTTATTTTTACATGAAGATTATTATTTCAAGTAAAAATCATTATTTGCCTTTGGGAGACATGGTTGCTCTAGAGGTATACAGTTTATAGTCATCTTCCTCGATAATAACCTTCATATGGAACTGAATGAAAAGTGTTTCATTTGCAGAGAGACTATGATTTTATAGTACTTTTAAATGCTTTATTCTAGATTCTACTCAATCTAGGAATGTATAAACATCCTTAGAGCCATTTGCAGTGTTCTTTGACACATATATAATTTCAGTGGTGAGTAGTGAGAATTCCCTATATGTGTACTCATGGTTGGCATTCTAGATGTATTAAATCTAAATATTTATGACTGTTCCTCCACTGAGACAAAGAGAATGGAGCCATGGCAGTAAACACAAGCACAGCATTCTTCTTTTTTTTAGTATCTATTTTAGAGAGGAACTTTGAGGCCACATAGCAGTTTGCATCATGAAACTAATGTTTATACCCCTCACTCAACTATAGGACCATTATAAAAAGCAGAGAAAAGCAAATTTTGGCCTTTGTGTCCCATTGTATGCCTTTTCCCTCTCTTTCTAAAGTTTTGTGCATATAGATAAGACTTCAGATCGGACAACTTTGCAGCCTGAGATTTTCAATCTATCCATAGTCATTACAGTGTAATATACTCTGATTTAAAGCAACACATGGTTCTCCACTAAGAGTGTCAACAGAGGTATGGTATCACGGAGCCCTGAAGGAACCGTGTTCAGCCACTCTTTAGGGAGGAAGTGGCGTACTCCTCTGGAGTTTCCCAGCTAGGAAGTGGCCCATAGGCCACAAGCAATCTGTGGAAAGGGATAAACTGCTCAAACATTGCAGCATCAGGAGGGCTCACAATCTGTGGTTGCTGTATTTTTTTTCTTTTAAAGAAATACAGTGTTTTTCCTTAAAAAAAAAAAAAGTTGACTAATAAAGTAAATGTAAGGTTAAAATGCCAAAGCTATTTTTCAGCTTGATATATAGGTGCTGTAAGTGATACTACAGTTTCTCTCTCCTGCCCACTGCCCTGTCCCCTTGCTTTGAAAAGGCTTTCCAAATTGTGTTACTACATAAAGTCAATCTAGTATAGATTTCTGAGTGTAAGATTAATAGGGTTTCTAAAAGAAGTTGCTGAAAAGATAAAATCAGGTATTGTGTGCACTTCCACAGAAAGACTATGTTTGAATTCCCAGTCTTACATCTCTTTTTTCTGTTGATCCCCTTGAAGATTTGCATAATTTAATCCCGTCCATTGTCTCAGATCTCTTGTGGCTCCTTTACCTTTTAAGATTTTCTCCTTTACTTTTTATAGTTACCTATGACCCAGAGGAAATACTTTATTTTTGTCCATTTTTAGTGTTTCAAAATCATTTGCTCATTTATTGATCTCAGCCCTTCTTCATATCCTGTTGTCATGTAATTCTGTTTTAACATACGTATTTCAGTTCAGTTCAGTCGCTCAGTTGTGTCCAACTCTTTGCGACCCCATGGACTGCAGCATGCCAGACTTCCCTGTCCATCACCAACTCCCGGAGCCTCCTCAAACTCATGTCCATTGAGTTGGTGATGCCATCCAACCATCTCATCCTCTGTTGTCCCCTTCTCCTCCTGCCTTCAATCTTTTCCAGTATCAGGGTCTTTTCCAACGAGTCAGTTCCAATATAAACATATATTTAGTGCTTTAAATATTTCCTTGTGTTATTCAACATGATAATAAATCCTTACCTAAAGAGAAGACTATTTTATTTCACTTTATTTAAATTGAAAGGAAAAGGAACTTACTGGAATTTACTGAGTAGCTTGCCAGGAATATGGGAAGAGGGCCACTGAATAAAGGCAGTGAGAGAATGAAGGGAGGCAGGCTAGGCCCTCCACAGCCTAGTAGGACACCACCGCCTGTTACAGGACCCTGTTCTATGGGGAGCAATTTTTTTTTTTTTTTTCCTGGCCAAGCGGCATGTAGGACCTTATTTCCCTACTAGGGGGATCCCGTGCTCCTTTCACAGAAAGCACTGAGTTTTAACCACTGGTCCTCAAGTAAGTCCCTGGGCAGCCTTATTTTAAATACAAAGGTACCAGTTGGTAAATTGACAAGAATTTTACATGAAACGTCTGACTCCCATTTGCAGCATAATGTCTACTTTTTAATGCTCCTAAGTGTCTTCCCCTCCTTGTCTGTGTTTCCTTTAAAACTGATAAATGAGTGCTGCTGCTGCTGCTGCTAAGTGGCTTCAGTCGTGTCCGACTCTGTGACCCCATAGACGGCAGCCCACCAGGCTCCCCTGTCCCTGGGATTCTCCAGGCAAGAACACTGGAGTGGGTTGCCATTTACTTCTCCAATGCATGAAAGTGAAAAGTGAAAGGGGAAGTCGCTTAGTCGTGTCTGACTCTTGGCGACCCCACGGTCTGCAGCCTACCAGGCTCCTCTGCCCATGGATTTTCCAAGCTAGAGTACTGGAGCCGGGTGCCATTGCCTTCTCCAGATAAATGAGTAAGTGGAGTCAATTTCTTATTCTATTAGCTTAAAATATATGAAGCAAACATTTCTATGGAATAGGACTTTAAAATTAGAGTCTCAACCTTTAAATTTTTTCTCCTCTGAGATATTTTCTGAATGGATAAGACTATTCGGATTTTGGAGGCAGCAACTTTCCTCCAGCATGAGACAGCTAAGAACTTTCGCAAACAGCTTCCTGTGTTTTTGAGATTGTGAGGTGCTGAGACTGCTCCTGAAAATTAGCTGACAGGCAGAAGCCTATCCACTTCTGTATGTTGGGGTGGGGAGTTGGAGTGGGGGGTGGGGGTTGGGGGTGGAAGCAGCGACACCTGCTGGGAACCTTTGGCATAGGCTCATAGCATATGATCCCTGGGCAGGTGCTTTTAATTCCAAGAGGAATTTTCCAGCATGCCTGCAGAGGCAGAGCAAACAAAGATAGATGGGGTCTTAGAAATCGGGTATTTCTGCTTGTCAGCTTGTCAGAATACCCCAAATGGAGCATTTTCTGGTTCAGTTTATAAGGAGAAAACAGTCAGAAATGGAACAAAAATCTGCCCAGTATTTTTGTCCTTTTTATCCAGAATCTGACAAACCAAAATCATTCTCACTGTGGGTTTGCAAGATGCTTCCAGACCCTTTCTACTTTCAAAGTCACTCCCTGTTCAGTAGCTGTCAGACCTTTTCTCCTGACTAGGAACCTCCACTGTCATGGAAGTTAAGTCCCTCTGCCTGGAATGGCACTCGTGGAACCATTGGGGGCACAGAATCGGGAGAGGGGCGTTGGCATCTGGGCATGGATTGTGCAACTTGGAACATCACCAAGAAATTGGTTCTCAGGGTGTGCTTCAGGCTGGAGGGCAGGTAAGAAACAGTGAGCCTTGGGAGGTTATGGGGCAGTTAGCCCTGGGAAGGAGCAGGATGGAGAGCTTCAGGGAGAGCTCAGAAGAGCCCAAGCTGGCCACTGGTGGTGTGTATTGTGTGATTAGGGCAGATCTGTGTGCTTTGTATCTTTACTGAGCATTGGCTGTGTAGTCCTCATCGTCCAGTCACAATGGGCCAGTGACTGGCGTGGCATGTCCCTGTTCCACTCCTCACAGAACCTGTATGGTATCTGGAGGTGCTTAAAGGCTGCAGGAGTTTGGCTTAAGGACGTCGTCATTTCCTATTTTGGTATCCCTGAAATCAAAACCAGAGAAAAAGTGTATATTTTTTTTTTTTTACAAAAAGGCATACAATGAGACTACCAAATGTTAAGATAATGTGCTTACAAAACCATCAATACACTTTTTGAAGAATTTATGAGTTTATGAAGAAAAGGGCGTTTTCTTCTCAAGTTGAAAATACATATGCATATAATACCAATCTATATTTACTTTAGGGCTTAGCTTTTTCTTTTATGAAGTTTCAGATATGGATTTGTGTTTTGATGATCAAGCCCTTACAAATGCAAATAGCCCCCAAATCTTTAAACACAGCGGTGCTAAATTAATCCAGATGACACAATACAGAAAGTGCTGACAGAAATTAATTCATTGATTCAGTGATAATACAAGAGTCCTTGCTAAATTATACACTTGTATCACTGCCTGATGAGAAACCCCACTTTTCTTTTTTAATCCAGCACAAAATCAAACTGTGATTCTATAGCTAGTCTTTTTAATGGGAAAAAATAACCCAACATCTTTGTTTTGTACGGAAGACAATTTTTTTTTAACACTAACTTCAAAAGTGCTTAAATGTTAATTCAGAATAATAAGCATGTGCTCCTTTTTTAACTTGGTAGAAGAGACTTGCCCCTCCAGTTTAGCATCACAAAAATACAACTTCCTTTAGAAACAGCTTTTTCACCTAAACATAGCAGTTATATGTTAGCCAGTGTAGGTCTGCACTAGTATTTTCCACATCTGTCATCTTCAAGGGGTAATGTCCCATCTATAGGAAGTGGAAGCCACTTTATGGGAAGGTGTTAATGGCAGCAGTTTCACTTTCGGTAATCAGATAATTAGGTGTATATAGTTTGGCTTCATTTTAACATTCTGTTCTCTCTGCTACCCTGCACTTCGGGTTCTTAAGCTACTTTAAACGTTACTACTGCGTTTTGGCAAACAGCAACTGAAATATATGGCAACTGCTTTCCAGATCAAGTGTGATTTGTGTCACGGCTGTTCAAGTTATAAAGTTGTTTTACTGTAGGTAAATAAAATCTTGCTGTTTTTATAGGTCACTCTAACTTAAGGTTCAAATTTCTGGCACAATTTTATTAGTATTCACTTCTGAAGCTAATAAGGTACCACGGTTTTCTATGTTATTCTCATTGTAACATCAATAAAGTGACTTTCAATAAAAGATTTATGTTATTTTGATGATGACTCCCTTTAATCCTATTTTTCTCCCAGTCACTGTTTCTCTTTCAGAAGCTTTGCGGGGATACTGCTGGCGGTTCTTGCTTTTCTGTTTCATGGTGTCCTAGAATAGACCATCTGCATGGGGAGAAATACCATGATCCCTTAGTGGAGTCTGAATGGTTACTTTGTTGGGCAATTATCCCAGCTGGATGACAGGTGGAGTCTTCTCTATTTATCTTCCTGCCTTATTTCAGGAACACTTTCTCCCTTCAGCCTAGTAAGGATCCATTTACTGTATTCTGTCCTAGAGCCCGGGCAGTGATGCTCAGGCCTGATGAGCTCACTTGTGTAAGACTGCATCCTGGATGGGTTCAGTTTAGGTGCAGGAATTCACTGCCTAAAAGATTCTTCCACCAGCCTTTTCATAGTCTCTTGAGCAGCCCTTTCACCCACCAATCTTTACCCTGGCACTTGCAGTTTCCTTGCCTTCAGCTCCTAGTCTGTGGGGGGAAAAAGCAGTTATAAGTAGTTAAAGTGCTGTTTTGTTTTTTTAACTTGTTTTTAATCGGAGGATAATTGCTTTACAATGTTGTGTTCGTTTCTGCTGTACAGCAACATGAATCAGCTATAAATATACATATATTCCCTTCCTTTTATCCCAGCCCACAAAGTACTGTTTTAATGTGAGAAAACCAGAAGTCATTGACTAAGGGTTTGTATATTTATTATGAGACTAAAAAAAGGTATGGTGACTACATATAGCCCTGTTTCTTTTACTTAAACCTTAAGTTGTTCAGTCGTGTCTGATTCTTTGCGACCCTATGGTCTGCAGCACACCAGGCTTCCCTGTCCTTCACTATCACTGGAGTTTGCACAAATTCATGTCCATAACTATTTTAGGCATATAATAATCCATTAAGATAAACACTGAAACAGTAACACACTCAGCCAAGCAAAGTCTAGCTCAGAGATAGCAGAGGTTTTTGCTCACATGTCATGTCATGGACTGATGGCATCGCCCGGAACATCACACTAAAGTGGAGTCTAGACTCTTTGGCTCAACAGGAGTGAAAGCTGTGATTAATGAAATGTGACTGCTGTGGTGCAAATCTATGCCAGCTGTCGCCAGGGGTGCACAGGGCTCCTGCAGCCACATTGGTTGGAAGTGCTCAGAAAGAGCTGTAAGTACTTAATCATCACAAATTTCTTGACACACCAGGATAAAGCTCTCATCTCCAATATTAAACCTTGAGTTGGAGCGATTTGAGAAACATAATCAATTCTCCATATGAGTGAAGTATTCAAGTTTGAGCTCACAGCTTCATTATGCTCCAACTAGATGCTTGAAGAAAAATAGACCAAAAGCAGTTTTGAAGAAGGCAGCGAGGCTGCACTGGATATGTGAATCTAATGAGTGAAACAGAACCCAGCATAAAACAG
Source organism: Ovis canadensis (assembly GCF_042477335.2). NCBI lineage: Eukaryota > Metazoa > Chordata > Mammalia > Artiodactyla > Bovidae > Ovis > Ovis canadensis. Next base: position 87,217,993 of record NC_091248.1, read on the forward strand.
AAGTAAGACAACACAAGACTGATTTGTAATGAAGAGTGTGGCTTTAACTGTAGGACTAGAATAGATACATCAAATTTGTCAAGGGGAAGGAAGCTTTCTGTGGGACATACTGAAGACCAGGCTGTATGCTTTCAAAAGGAAATTAGAAGTGGAGGAGATAAGGAGACTTGCTCTATCAGTAATTTTAAACTAAATTGAATATTCCAGAGAGACACAGTTTTATAATACTTTAGCTCTTAACCCAAAGCAGACTCAGAACCATGACTGATGCAACACACCCCAGGACCTACCAAAGCAGGATGGTTCAAATCTGGTACATGGCCTCTGGACAGAAAGGGCCTTCTTCCTTACCACCCCAGTCACCTAGGAAAGGACCACTGCCTTAAACCAAGATTTCCAGAGGATCCTGATGAGTGTGAAGCAAACAGGTGCTGGGACTCTGAAGGTGAGTTCCCTGCTTCCTGGGCCTCCATCCATTCTTTTCTGGACAGCTCAGGCTCAAGCCAGGCTTTGTGACCTCACGGACTACTAGTATATCTGGAATGAAACCTAGGTTCCCCGTGAAATTAGTATAAAGCAGGCTGACTCACATTCTGAGATGTAGCCTGGGTGTGATTACATGACAGAAATACATAACTTAGACTATGTTAAATGTGTTTATATATACATATATATATATATATATAGAGAGAGAGAGAGAGAGAGCGCACAGTATTTGAAAAAATAATTAGTGGGATGAGGCTAAAGATGATTAGAAAATCTTTATTTTTTCGTCCATGACGATTAATTGATCATCTGAATAGTAATTCTCTAAACTGAGAGCTGAACTTCTGGCAGGGAGACTAACTTGTTTTGTCTGTTAAACTCTTTTGCCTAAAAGAATAAACCAGGCCAGCTTTAAATTTAAGAAACACAAAGGTTTTGATGCTTATTATGCCAATACTTTTTCAGATTCATTTCATATTCAACTACCTCATGAAGTAAGTATTACATTGTTTCCAAAAATAGGGAAATTAAGGCTCTGAGAAGGCAATGGCAACCCACTCCAGTACTCTTGCCGGGAAAATCCTATGGACAAAGGAGCCTGGTAGGCTGCAGTCCATGGGGTCACTAAGATTCGGGCACGACTGAGTGACTTTACTTTCACTTTTCACTTTAATGCATTGGAGAAGGAAATGGCAACCCACTCCAGTGTTCTTGCCTGGAGAATCCCAGGGATGGGGGAGCCTGGTGGGCTGCCGTCTATGGGGTCACACAGAGTTGGACACGACTGAAGCGACTTAGCAGCAGCAGCAGCAAGGCTCTGAGATGATCTAAAATTATCAAACCACCTATCTAGTAAGAGGCATAGCCAACATTACAATTCAGATCTTACTTAAAAGCACATGATTTAAAATAAAAAAGTCTACTATTAATATAAATGTAGTATCAATACTTGCTGCTGCTAAGTCGCTTCAGTCGTGTCCAACTCTGTGTGACCCCATAGACGGCAGCCCACCAGGCTCCTCCGTCCCTGGGATTCTCCAGGCAAGAACACTGGAGTGGGTTGCCATTTCCTTCTCCAATGAATGAAAGTGAAGTTGCTCAGTCGTGTCCAACTCTTAGCAACCCCATGGACTGCAGCCCACCAGCCTCCTCCATCCATGGGATTTTCCAGGCAAGAGTACTGGAGTGGGCTGCCATCGCCTTAATATTTGGAAAAGTAGTAGGAAGAAAGAAAATGAATTCATGATTCTGATTTCCAGGGGAAGTCACATCAATATTTTCGTATAGTCTTTCCAGTCTTTCTGATGTGTGTATTGTTTAATATGTGTGAACCCATGGCGTATCAAAATAGATGTATCACTGTTTTAAAAATTAGCATCTTCTGATTATAAAAGGAAAGTGCATGCATTATAGAAAACCTGGAAAATACTGACATGCACTAAAGGAATTGAAGTCACCTAGAATCCCATTAGCCAAAAGAACCCCACAATTAATATTTTCATATATTCTTTTAGTCTTTTTCTATCAATTTTTTTTAACATAGTTAAATATGTGGCTCATAATGTATAAGATTTTTAACTATAGTTATGGGCTTCCCTGGTAGCTCAGCTGGTATAGAATCCACCTGAAATGCAAAAGCCCCTGGATTGATTCCTGGGTTGGGAAGATCCCCTGAAGAAGGGATGGGCTACCCACTCCAGTATTCTTGGGTTTCCCTGGTGGCTCAGATGGTAAAGAATCTGCCTGCAATGGGGGAGACCCAAGTTCAATCCCTGGGTTGGGAAGATCCCCTGGAGGAGGCCATGGCAAACACACTCCAGGATTCTTGCCTGGAGAATCCCCATGGACAGAGGAGCCTGGTGGGCTACAGTCTATGGGGTTGCAGAGTAGGACATGACTTGCAGAGCTGGACATGACTGAGTCACTAAGCACAGTACAGAACAGAGGTCTACATGAATAATGACAAGGCAGAACTTAGTGACAGTATTTGCCACTTATTCAACAGGGTTTTTTTGGCCACATGGCTTGGTTTCCAACCAGGAGTTGAACCTGTACCCCCTGCAGTGGAATCATGGAGTCCTAACCCTGATTAGGACTTTTCCTAGCCAGAGAATTCCCTTCAACAGCTTTTTAAGTGTGTCCATTCATAGAGCCACCAAAGTATTTATAATCCTTAAAGCCTGTGTTAAGTTTCTACCAAGGGGAATCCCGATACGGATCACCACGTTTTTTGTGTTTTTTTTGGTATCCAAGTGGGTATAAACCATTTACATGATAAGAATACTCCACATATAAAGCTTTCACTCTGATGTAAAAGCCCTTCTAAAAGAGGGGAGACAACAGTTGCAGTCTGATGAAAAGGTTTTAGTATCTTACAATGCAAAATACATCATGTGCCTTAAACAATTGGCACACCTGAATTTACATAAAAGAGGCTTAACAAGAAAATAAGGCTTGACTGACAGTGGCTCAAGGAAGTTCTAAATGGTGTTTAACAGACTGGATCTTATGATAATATCATCTCAAAGCATTTATTATCAAAACAAAAAACTTCAGTTATACATAAAGTAATAAACTTTTACAAGAGCTGTTAAGGAAAGGTGGCTGTGTAAGTCTGCACACAATTACTGAGGGCAAAGAGCAAAGGAGAACTCCAGTCGGAATGTAGGTTATGTTCATACAGCTTGCTCCTGACTTAAACACTCATGACACACTGGATGAACTGCAAGAGAGAAACCAGTGTTACGCTGCAGACCCCAGAACACAGAACACACCCCTGCTTATTTCTACGCAGCTTACATTTTGCTATTCATTTGAACTGTGGATTAGAAAAAAAAAAAAAAAAGCTTTAAAAATAAGAGTAAATGATGGATGAAAAGTTCATTTTTTGAAGGAAGCATTCTAATATAAAATCCAGAGGGTTTCCTCACATCAAACCTTCTTATAGGAAGCTGATGCTACCTTAATGCATAAAGAATTATTTAAATTCCAAATTAATATCTCACTCTAAATGTGATCATGATCAAAGGCACCTAGTCACAAATATAAATAACAGTCCAACACACAGCAATCATTTCTGCTCCTGTTCTCAGTTTTCTTTGGCTTTCTTCCACCATCAGCAAGGCCCTGGACACTGCTAATTACTACAGCATTCCTGCAAGGACCAGCTGATGCTCCCTCTTTCAGGGAAAAGGGAACTTGGGTCAGGACATTCAGACAGATGTCCTTTAAGTGGCCTCGTGAGAGGCCGTAGCCTGTGCACTTTCCACCCCACAGTCTGCCTCTCCATCCTTGGAACAGAGCGGGACTGTTACCTGAGACGTTAATGCACACTGAGGGAACACACCTTTTAGCAAAAGAAGTAAACATATTTACGCAACAGCCTTTTAAGAGTGTGCTCAGAACTGCAGCTGCTGCTAAACCGAAAATATGTGCACGTTTATATTTTGAAATGGAGAAACCTTTTAGTTGTCACAGTGATGTCCATTCTAAAAGTGGTTTATCAATGGCTGAACAAAAACTGGAGACACACCTAAACATCTCCCCAGCTGTGCTGTGTCTATCCAACCAAGGCCAACAAAGATAGCACGTGGTTATGCTCACACTGGTTATGTGTCTGTATCCTGACGCATTTAGTGTGGCTGTACAGTAAACACAGTTTTAAATTATGACTTCAGTTTGTGTCTTTTGTCCTCAATGAAGAACACAGATGTGCCAACTGCAGCTTCAAACCATGCAAGTTATTTCTCATTGACAGAGGTGATTTGTGTAAAGGAGACAAAAGTAGATATACCATCTGCATGGTGGTGTTTTTCAAGGACATTTCTTATTGAAATCTCACAATAGACTAGTGAAGACAGCATTATTATTCTTTCCTCAAATAGTCTCTGAGCAATGAAAAACTGCCTAAGTGATCCAGCTGATCAGTGAGAAAAGCTGGGCCTTGACCTCAGTTGTTTAATGCAACAGTGGTCTATGGATAAGACAAATAAATGACATTAATAAATTTTGGATGGTGACTCCTGATCATGTAAGCCTTAACTGCTCTGGGATACTTAAGATGCTCTAAAGAGCCAGCTTCAAAGGGATGCCCAATTGCTGTACCTCTCTTTTACTCAGTTACGAATTTAGTCAGACTTACATCATCATATGGGAAATTCACTACACCTTGCTGAGCAGTATCCCGTCTTCGAAAGCTGTCTGTAAAACACAACAGTAAAATTTATGAGCTTTTTTAGAACATCTGAAATCCTAATAGTTAATTATGTCAGCAGAGTTTCAAATGCAGTAACAAATTGTACAACCAGCCAACAGAGACAAAAGGCCAAAGCAAAGAAGTCAGCTGTAGCAATATGGATGGATTTAATATGCAGCCAAGTAACACAGCAAGCAGAAGTTGGCCAACTGTCTTCCCCAACCTGGAGTTGGAAGAAAAGGCCTCATCCCAAAGTCGGTAAAAGCTGCACAACTTCTGAGGCCACTCCTTAATTGTGATGGAAGTACACAATTTCAGACTTCTTAATAACAAAGATATGTTAAGAAACAGATGCTTCTCCAGTGGCTCAGCCATAACCACCTGCAACGCAGGAGACCGCAGGTTTGATCCCCAGGTTGGGAAGAACCCCTGGAGGAGGGAATGGGAACCCACTCCAGTTTTCTTGCCTGGAGAATCCCATGGACAGAGAAGCCTAGCAGACTCCAGTCCATAGCGTCACAAAGAGTTGGACATGACTGAGCACACACACACAGATGGATGGCGTCCTTAATATGACAAACAGCTATGATCAAGTACTCCACCCATTTGAGCTTTGTCCTACTAAATGAAAAGTATTTACTTAAAAAAAAAAAAAGAATCCACCCTCAAATTTGTCAGGATGCAAAAAAATTATAATACCATATATTAAAAAGGGTAAAAAAACTAAAGAAAGGAATGGAACAGGAAAAAACATACAAAGGAAAGAAAAAGAGGAGAGAGAAAAGTAGAGATTATTGATACAGCCTCATTTGAGGACATCTGAAACACAGACCACCATTTCAAATTACTCTCCAACAGGAGGAATTAGGAAAGAGGGCTGCTGATGGGCAATTTCACTTTTTTCAAGTATTTCACTTTTATCAAGTAGTTCACGTTCCAGGGAGAAGTCACAGAATACTGCTCATACTCTAAAATTTACCAATTAGCTTGGTAAATTACAAAAATTTACCAATTAGCTTGGTTCATTTATGTTATAGAACACTAAAGTTTAGTTAGGACTTCCTTTTCCCCTCCTGAGCCGCTCAGCTCTCCAGGTCTTAGTTCCCTGACCAAGGCTTAAACCCAGGTCCTGGCAGTAAAAGCACCGTCCTAACCACTGGACTGCCAGGGAGTTTAGTTTGGATCATTTTAACGGCAGATTACTTAACATGTGAGAAAAAATTTCTGAGGAAACAGAATTATTTGCCAGGCCTGCTAATAGCAATCTCAAAGGACACACCTGTTAGAGCTCGCAGCTTGACGCAACAGGCGATGTAATCATCAAAGGTGATCTTTCCATTGGTACTGTATCGTTTTGCAATTGAATTCACAGCCTGGGGACTCAACCTAAACCCTGAAAGAAGAAAAATCATCCAGCGAAAAAAGAAAAAGAAAAAATATTCCAATTTCAAGGATTTAAAAAAAAACATTAAAAATAATTTTAAGCCCAATTTTTTAGGAGAGGGCTCATTTAAATTATGAATAGGTGCTATTTCTATAAATAGAAATGTAATACTTAGTTTTATAAATTAAACAAAAAAACAAAAGCAAAAAGCTACTAGTGAACAGAGATGGAGTCAGTCATACCCACCCATTGTCGTCAGGGCCTTCTGCAGTTCTTGGGGATCCACTGTTCCACTCCTATCACTGTCAAAGCTGATAAAGTGCTGTCTCCAACCATTCAGTACAGCCCAGAGTTCTTTAAATTCATTGAAACCCATTGTGCCTGACATGTCTCTCTGAACTGTAATCAAGGATTAGAGCATCTTTATTTTACAACATTTTCTAACGATTATATCAAAGATCAAGGATAAGGGAATTTAACGTTCTTTCTGCTGAAAAAAATATTGTACATTCTTTTGGGCATGACAGGACAAAAAGATACTCTAATGATATAAAAATAAAGGCCTATGGAGAAAAAGCTCTGAGTACGTATTTTCCGTGAGAAAAAGAGATCATCTATATGAGTGACTACAAGGAAATTAAAAAGCCATTGTGAGCTACCTATAACAACCAAAGTGGTCTGCACTTTCTGAGAGGTCCAGGCTATGCTGCTTACCCTTCTGTCCAGGGTCCTCTTTAGCCCTAATATTCCCATGGTAAGGCCTCCCAGACCCACTGTTTTCGCTTTTGGAAAATGAGGTGGGATGAAGGCACCATACCATCAGCAGTAACTAAACTAGTCTAACAACTGTGATATGAAAAATCCCATTGCTTGAAGGTCAGTGTGACTCATGCAGGGTTATCAATGTCACAGCAAAAAAGTCGCCTTGACTGCTCTGGTTTCTATACTTGTTTGTTTATGATGCTTCCTCAAATTCTTAAATAACAAATGTTCTGCTTATTAAACTTCCTTTTTCACACCAAGCGACATCTTAAAAGCTAATGATTTTGGAAAACTTTTCTGTGGTCATTTGTCACTTTGTGTTTACTGAATATTAGTTCTTAGACAAATTCCTTCAAGGTTTTTTTTTTTTTTAAATCCAGAATAAAATACTCTAGACTGCCATCAAGGTAAAGGATACATCCAGCATTGAAACCATAAGCCGGCAAGTCTCCAGGTTAAAAGCTGTTAAATCAAGAAAAGTACATACATATTAATACAATTTCAAAAATTCACATTACATTGGATACATTCAAATGAATAGGAATGTGATTATTTATACACTTTTATTCTTACATGCTGCTCAATTTATGTGACACTAAATTCATGGAGCTTTGAAGTAGGCTTATTTTCCAGATAGAGAGAACTCCTTATAGAACCCAAATTTGATTTTAAAAAATTTAATAGAAATCTTTTTTAAAAAAGTATGGCCTAGTACTGTTAATATTTTTAGGTGTGATTCATGGCTTTTAAGTTGGGGGATAAATGTGTCCTTACCTTTAAGAAAAATATGCACTGAAGTTATCTATAGATAAAATAATGTTAAGAGATCTGGAATCTGCTTTAAAAGAAAATGGCTAGGTTTATAGATAAAACAAGAAGGGCAACACATTGATAATTGTTGATGCTGACGGATGAGTACAGGGGAGTTCATTATATAATTATCTCTATTTTTGCATAGGCTTACAGTTTTTTATAACATAGTTCATAAAAAGTATTATATCCTTTTTTGCCTTTGAAACTGTAATAGAGTTCAATCCACCATAATGAACCACAATGTATTATATCCACCACGGTGAATGGGTGGATCCAGTTGCTTTGTTCCTACGCACAATTGACTTAGTTGGTTTTGCTAGCTCTAGGTAGATCATTTGTTTCTCTTTCTTTTCCCTTTAATGTCAGACACTGAATGGTCACCTCTTACCTCAAATTGCCTATGGCCTCTTTTCATAGACAATAAGATAAATATGCTTGCTAGAATTGTGGGTCAAACGAGAGCATTCTGGACTAAGACCCGATGACCCACTCAATGAAAGCCATTGTTCCGAAGCCTTTTCAGTTTACTCATGGCTCAAGGGTATTCTGAGGGTATTTCCACACCTCACTTAAGACAACCAAACAAGAATACACTTGCTGGTTTATGGCCTAATAGTACTCTACCTAAGTATCAACAAATTAAAAATAAAGGATTCCTTGCATCTTCCCAAGACTGAGGGAGTAGTCTTAGGTGCAAAGAAGCTGTAAAACTAGGAGGAAGGAGTGACAAGGCTCATGTGGGCAAGGCCAGCATGAACTCAACAAGGCTGCTGAGATGTACACAGAGTCGGCATCATTTACAGCTGTTACCAGCTTCATTTGAATCTTTAACCAAAGTGAACTTAAAACACTAGGCTAACTCTTCTTGCTGTAATGTTTCCAAATGTTACTAACTATAGGTTTTCTACTTTTAATAGATTCATGCGTTTGGCATAGCTTAGAACCCTAAAATAAAAGGTTGGAGACTCTTTCTGTTTTGGTCCCTTAATCTCCATCTGATGCACAAAGATAATTCTTAGAGGTAAGAAAAGGCAACACTTTGTTAACACTTAAGAATTGGTTGATTCTTTGTTGTGTTTTTCAGTTGTGTGGAGGTATGAAGCCTCTCTAGTCTAGACCATAGGTTTTTAATCCTGAGCACTTACAAGAATCACCCAAAAGCATTATAAGACCCTGATATCTGGGGTATACTATAGAACAATAATTATTGTTTAGCTTTACTAAGATATGATTGGCATACAACACTGTGTAAGTTTAAGGTGTACAGTGTAATGGTCTGATGTATGTATATAATGACTTTAAGAAGGTTAATTACCACATGCGTCACCTCACATAGCTACCTTTGATGCATGTGGTGAGAACTTTTAAGATCTACTCTCTTAACAACTTTTGTTAAAGTATAGTCAGCATTACCACAGAACAATTAGATCAGAATCTGACCATGGGAATCAGACATTAGTTTAAATGGACACTTCTGATTTACACTGATAATTAGAAGTAATGTAGAATCCCTTAGGTAAATACCAATCTTTCTTAAGTCAAAATACAAATAAGGGTATATGTATATATATATATATATATATTTTTTTTTTTTTTTTTTCCCATTTTAGGCAGCGTCCCATACTCATTAATTCATCAAATGCCTACTAAGTACTCCTGGTGTGCAGGGCTCAGGATACCAGGGACTCTGGAGACAGCAACTGTGAAGCTGGATCCTGTGCTGGCTGACCGTTTGAGGTCTTATGCACAGGGTGGTGGTGGCTTAGTCACTAAGTTGTGTCCGACTCTTGCGACCCCCAGGGTCCTCTGTCCATGGGATTCTCCAGACAAGAATACTGGAGCGGGTTGTCATTTCCTACAGGGTAGAAGAGGGTAAGCCATAATGGAGACACCAAAAACTACCAGATCCTGAAGTGTGAGAGGCTCCTTCATGTTGAAAGAAAGACTTGATAGAAGAGGTAACATTTAAGCCAAGTTGTGAATGACAGGAAAGATTTGGGATATCTGGAGATAGTCATGTAAAGCCGGGGACGTGCACAAGCAAGGAAAGAAGCAGCGAAGTCCAGACAGGTCAAGAAGCGGGGAGAAAGTGTTGGGGGGTGCTGTGCATCTGGGACTGAATTCCTAGTAAGCCGTCTAACTTCTGTTTTATATGGGCACCATGGAGCTACTCAGGATTTTTAAGAGCAGCAGAGTGACAGGTTAGAATTCTTTGTTAGAAATCTGATCTGAGAAGGGAGGGAATGAGATGGGCAGGAACAAAACAGAAAATTCACTATTCTGGGCAGGCAGTTCTGATGAGTTAGAACACTGACATCTTATTAGTTTGGGTGAGGAGAACTCCTGTTCATTTCTTTTTTTCCTCCAGAAGAGTTTTTACTAATGCTAATCCTATTTTAAATAATGCTAATCCTGTTTTAAATAATTTCAAAGAGCAACTTCCCTCATCAGTACCACCTCTGGGCATGACTGCTCCCTCTTAAACTGGTTAGGATACCACGCGCTGTGTGTGCCCAGTCCTGTCCTTCTCTTTGCGGTCTCGTGGACTGTAGCCTGCCGGGCTCCTCTGTCTATGGCATTTTCCAGGCAAGAAAAGAAGATGCCACAGGTTTTACTGTCTCCCACATCCCCATCTTTAGTTTAGAAGGTGGGTTGAAAAAGACCAATGGCTGCATAACTTCTCCATTACAACACTAACTCTGACACTCACAAACAGGATGGTTTTGCGGGTCATTATAGTCTCACATGGAGAAGGAAATGGCAACCCCACTCCAGTATTCTTGGCTGGGAAATCCTATGGACACAGGAGCCGGGCGGGTTCAGTCCATAGGATCACAGATGGTCAGACACGACTGAAGCAACTTGGCATGCATGCACAGCCTTCACAACGAGATGACAGCAAGCAGATTAACCACAGAATTCAGGTGATAGGTATGTCCTTTCTGTAACTCGGTGATGTAAGGGCATTACTAAATGTGGCTTTCTCAAAGGAAGTTTCTAAAGGGACTTCTCTACAAGAATACACCGCCCACTTTGTTAGATTTTAAAATTGGCCACACCTCTTCTCCTGAACAGAAGTAGAGTAATATAGTCTGTATTGTGACATAGCTCACTTGTGGAAACCCTGCTATTAGATCTTTGTTCATCAGCCCCAACTGCTTGAGATTAACAATTTAAATATACTGCCTACAATAGTGTAAAAAAAAAAAAATCTCTAGTGGAGAAAAGGGCTTCTTTAGTCTAGGACCAGAGTAAATGACAGAAATCCAAAAGGTTTCTATTTTAATTCCATAACTAGGAAATAGTGATTGGATACTAAATTCATAAAACAAAGGATAATAAAAATGGATATGCTGATAGTTTAAAAAAGAGAACCACATAGTAACTATGCCCTGTCAAACAGTTAAAAATAGCCACTACAGGTCCACAGGTGTGAATTCTAGTTTGTGGGGTTTTTTTGTTTGTTTGCTTGTTTGTTTTTTGGCCATGCTGAACGGCTTGTGGAATCTTATTTCCCTAAACAGGGATGGAACCTGGGTCCACCACAGTGAAAGCCTGGAGCCCTAACCACCAGACTGTCAGGAAATCCCCTAGTTTGAATGTTTTAATTTACAGCTGACCAAGAAGTTGAGGTTTCAATTTGATATTCTGTCTCAATTAACAGCAGGCAAAGAAGGTGGTAGGTCATGCAGATCAGCCAAGACGCTGTTCTATCATGGTAAAGATATGATTTGAAGGGAAGCATGTGGCATGTGTGGGATAATGAGAAGGCCCCTGCCAGGAATGAGCATCCTGGTAAGGGTTCCCTCTCTGTAGCTTGTGCAGAATTCAAAAGGAAGGAAGTGGGTATAAGCACAGGGGGAGTCTATGAGGAACTAGGAGGCAGCGGGAAGAAGGATGAGCACAAAGAGTTTAGAAATTAGGAAGGGTACGTCTTACTTAGCCTGATGGAGAAAGAGCAAAGATCTGGGAGATGTCGAGGTGAGCACTCATGCTGCCAGAAGCTGAGAGCAGGAGTATATAACTGGCTCCTTGAGGACTAGGGGTGGGGGACTTGTGAAAAGGGAGGGTAGGACCAACTACTCAGAACTAGGGATGCAGAACAGGCACCCTGGGACCAGGTGCCAAGCACTGGCCACCGAAAGCCCTAAGTGACACCACGTTCGAGCCAGAATAAGCTCCTGGCCAACAGTGAGCAGCAAATGTTAGCTCCTATCATTAATGACACCTGACCTGGAGGATTTCATTTCAGCACCCTACCTCGGTTTCTGAGGAGGAGGCCACGTCTTATTGGTTTGAATGGTTCCAGACACCCGGAACCCAGATCCAAGAAACCTACTAAACTGGTGGGTTGTGTGGGATGATTCAGTTAAAATAAATAAATTTATATATAAAGAAAAAGAACTATCTTCAAACGAGCATTTTGAAATACAAAAGAAATAAATTCAGCTTCTGAAATTCTTAACTTTGCCATTTCAGAAGCTCTCAGATTCCTTGAAGGCTGTAAATCACAAGTAACATCTGCAACGCAAGAGATTTCCGAGACACTCTGGGGCTGCTAACTCACGTTTGTATCCTCCAGCAATGCCTGACTGTGTCAGGCATCTTTGCAGTTCATCAGCATCTATTTGTCCATCCTTTTGAAAAAAAAAAAAAAAAGGAAAAGGATTTACAAGAGTGACTTGTACCTTCCAGTTCTTTGTTTACATTCAGCATTCAGTATACCAATAATAATACAGAAAATGAATATTATCACACGAGACTTTTTTTAAATGGACGCCTTTCAAAAGTAGGCATTCTTTTTCTTCACTCTACTTCCCCAAACAACAAGTTACAGAAAGAAAGGAAACTGTTCCAGGTTCTCCCACAAGGATAATTAAGGACATATACCAAAAATACCTTTCTTAGTACCTAGGCAAAGTGGGTATTCAATTTCAGGCTTTATTTGCAACAGTCATTACACAAGAATTACCAAGTCTGAAAGCTGCTTACACCTATGCTTTGGTATTACCAATATCTTTTTGTCATTTCCTATAAATTCCTGAATTAGATGGCATAACTTCTAAAGCATACGGTTCCTCTTCTTAATAAAACAGTAAGATTAATTCAGTTTCTTCCACTGAGACATATTTTTAAACACATAAATACAACTAGCTCCTACCCTTAACTACTCTTACTCTGAACTAGGAAACTGCAAAAGTAAGCAATTTAAAATACAATTATTTATGTATTTGATCAGAAGTTCTATTACTTGTCCTCGCTTTTTTTTCTTTTTTTTCTGTTGAGGGGGTGGAGGGCTGGGTACACAGATGACATCAGTAAATGAAAAGTTTGGTTCCCACAAAAAGCAGCCTCTGTGATCTCCTTTGCTTAGAATATGATGAATGTTTTTTTCAGATCACAATTATAGCTGGTTATACAATTATACAAGTTCTCCATGCCTATTCACTGGCTGACCTAGGTCAGAACTAGAAACACGTTAGATTTTAAAATAAAATGCCCAAATCCTCAAGTTCATGACTATTATACAATCTAGATGACAGGCACGATCAAGAATGGGAAAGACGATGGACATGCTGCCGCAGACCAGGGCTGCTGAAAGCTAAGCAGGTGGGTGCCTTTCATGGCTCCTGGTCCTGGCGGTCTAAGAGTGCAGAGACTTGAGCTTTGCCGTGTCTTGTGGTTTCAAAGATACTGATCACTAACAGGTGAAGCAGATACTTAGGGGAAGCTCTTTCAGTTTTAGACTCAATTTTCCATTCAGTTTCTCAAACTGTACTTTTTCCAGTGCTGTTCTAAAAGGTGGTCACACGTTTTTATCCCATAATAGTCTACAGGCATTTTCACATCAAGACTGTGCTATTTCTAGCTTTTGATTAAAAGAAAGCTAGGTTGAATTCATAAGCACAAATGTCCTCTTTGAACATGTTGGATTATAACAGCAGTATGGTATATACAGTGACCTGGTACCTGAGGTAAAAGGCCTCCTACAAGATGAACTACCACCTGTCACACAACTAGAAGAAGTGAAAGGTTTTGGGGTGTTGACCTTAATTCATTCTCTGGGTCAACAGACCACAACACCTAACAAGGACATGGAAGGGCTGACCTAGTAATAGCATCCGCAGCTAAGAAAAACTAAACTGGCCACAAGATTAACTTCCTGATAGCAAGAAGAAAGTACCTTCCTTATTTTGAAGCTAGTGGGTTTTTACCTGGAGTACCCATTTCCTAAAGGGGTAATTAACAGTCAAACTCAATGCAAAGAAAATGTCCCTCAGAATCTGGCTACAGAATTACTGGTACTACATGATTCTAATTGTACAAAGAAAGGTTTAAAGTTCAGTCGACCTGGAATTTCTTCTCTGGAAATTCACTGTCTGGATCCTGACAATTGACCGTTTTAAAGACATCTTTCTACCTTACATATCTTCAAAGCATATTTACACTAGTTTATTGTGTTCAATCTGACCCTAATTCAATCACAAGTTTAGTTCTGAATTGAACATAAGCAAGAGTAACACGTTGTCCCAGTTTGTTCTGAATATTCAAAAATAAATAACTGCCCATGAACTTCCTTCTCTCTCTCTCTCTCTTTTTTCTGGAGCAGAAGCAAAGGAATTCTTTTCCAGAGGAACAGTCGTTTTTCCGTGGGACTGTAACAAAGGTTAATACAAATGTACAAACTGAAATTTCTTTAATGTTAAAGGGAAGAGCTAACCTGTCCAGCTACAGCAGCAAAGTAACCATACAGCGGATCCTGAGTTTGCCCGGGAAACGCAGGCCCTCCGGGAGCCCCTCCGTACTGTAAGACAGGGAACAAATGAATAAATCCGATGACCAAGTTTTATCCTTTCACCACTGAGTGCCTTGTGCAAAGCCAGGTTCGCTGTCAGTCGTTTGCTCCCCCCCCCTCCCACCTCCCTTAACTCTCTAGGCGCAATCACTCCTTCCCTTTGTCCCATTCTCATCCCAGTTATAATTTAAAAACCCGCAGCTAGGATCAAAATGAGTTGTCTTGACAATGACATCAGTATAAATGAAGTAACCTCTGCAAATCTCCATTAACCTGCAGTTTACTGAGACGAATGCAACCTGGCCATGCAACTTACCAGCAGGGCTCAGAATTGTCTTGCATAATTTTTCCTAGCGTTTAAGGTATTTTTAAAGCGTTCTGAGACAGGTGTAGCCTCGGGAGGGTGAGGTGTGTCACGGATAGGGAATATTCTCTTTAGGAAACAGTTCCCAAAAGGATGCCCGTCCCAGACTGAGGGCCAGGCTGCCTTCCTGCCGGAAGTCTCCGACTCTAGCGGACTTTCCCTGACTTTCCCCGTTTTTCTCAATTTCGGAGAGAGAGAGAGAAGTGGATCGCAGGACCATTCTAGAGTAAAATGGCTGTTGCTCTTAGGGAAGGCGGAGCGGAAGGCAACACGATTTCACGCCGCGGATCCGGGAGGCACAGGGTGGGCTTCTTGGGTTAAACTACGCGCGTCCCGGCCCCAAGCAGCAACCCGGGGGGAAGAAGGGACAGGAGGAAGGAGGTCGCCGGAGACCGAGGCCGGCCGGCGGGGGCGCTGGGCGAGGCGGCGGGCAGGGCGGGGGCGCCCGGGAACCTCCCCGGCCGAGACGACCCTTGTGGCTTCTAGGAGCCCCGGGCGTCCAGGGATCGCGCCCCGGCCACGAGCCCGCGCGGGCAGCACTCACCCCGCCTGCGTAGTAGCCGCCGCCGGCGCCAGGATGCCCGGGATACGCCATGCTGCACTCTGCGCCGCCGCCCAGCGCCTCCCGCCTCCCAGCCTGCCCGCGGGGACCGCCCAAGGCCGCACCACCCTGGCCCGCGGGGTACGCGCCTGGGGCCGCCGCCAGCGCCAGGCTCCGCTTCCGGCCTCCGCCCCTTCCTGCGCTCCGCCCAGTCTTTGGTGTTTTCTCTTCTCAGGCCCTGAAGACCCCGAGGTCTGGTAAATGGCTTCACGCTCGGGATGCAGTTCACACCTGGGATTCTCCTCCCTTCAAAACGAATGGCACGTTCCAACACCGACCCATTTCGCCGGGTGTTCTTTTTCTCTTCCTGCTTGAGCATCCTCTGCTACGTTTTGTATTTTAAACAACTTTATTGGACAGGCCTACGGGTCTGGAAGCAAAGTGTGGTACTGGGGGAAGGGGCCAAATGCCTTCGGGCAGCCCTGAGATGCTCTCAGGGAAAGGAGACTTCGAAAAACCAAGCTGCGGAAGCGCCTTTGGACATCAGCAGTGAATTTCAGGACCTGAGCGCATTTGGAGTTGACCATTTCACTTAACAATAACGGCGTGTTTCCTTCCTAGGCGACATTGTCATCTCTAGTTTAAGCTGGATGTGACTCGGATATGGCCTGAAGAGGACAGCGGGCACTTACTAGGCAGGGCAGCCTCGGCCGGATTGTTCTTAGAAGTTGAGTTGTTCCAGTTACCTGGATGATTCAGGCAAAACAATCCTGTCTCCAAAATCACTCAGCTACTTTTTATGCAAGAACAGTTTAGTGCAGGCAAAGAGTGTGTTGGTAAAAACACACTTGTCAGGAAGGAAAGGGAGCTGGATCTTGGAGTTTCACTCAGGTGATTCAGGAAACAGTTTTCTTTACTTCACAGCTTTGTTTTTCACCCAGTTTAACAGTTTGAAGCAATTCAGACGTGAGATTTTCTGGTTTGGTTTTGTTTCCTGCAGTTTCTATCACGCAGAGTTCTTTGAATTTCAACAATTTCTTATTGTTTTAAGAAATGTAACAATAAGCAAGATTCACAGTATTTGCTGTGGAGGTTGCACAGAAAAATTGAATGAGTCACCAACATTTAACAAATACTGGAGCACCTGCTGTGTGTGGGACAGGGCTTGCTCATGTGGTGGGCTGGGTTCTCACTGGGGTCTTTGTTTTCCTCTCATGTATAAACTTCCCTCTCAAGTTCTTTTGGATCCCCCAAACCTCAAAATAAAAGTCCTGAATTGTGAGAAAAATTCTAGTATTTCCTGTTGTCTTATATCGAATCAACTATACATTACTTGCTTTGTGTTTGATTCAGGAAGTTGATTCCTGTTTTCAAGTACCACAGTCATCATCAAGGTAGATTAGAGATATGAGTCCTTTGGCCCATATGGAGGGTTTTATTTTTTCCCTAGTATTTTTATTGTAGTAAAAACACAACCTGATATCTTCCTGCCCAAGTGTACAGTGTACACTATTGTTAAAAGCATCTACAGTGCCTCATAGCAGATCTCCAAAACTTTTCCTCTCACATGACTGAAAATCTCTACCAGTAAACAGCTCTCCATTTCCTCCTCAGCGGCCCTGGCAACCACCATTCTACTTTCTGTTTCTATGAGTTTGACTATTTTAAATGCTTCATATAAGTAGAATCATGCAGTATTTATCTTCTTGTAATTAACTTAGCATCTGCTAAGTTGCTTCAGTCTTGTCCGACTCTGTGCGACCCCATAGGTCTGGCAGCCCACCAGGCTCCCCTGTCCCTGGGATCCTCTAGGCAAGAACACTGGAGTGGGTTGCCATTTCCTTCTCCAATGCATGAAAGTGAAAAGTGAAAGTGAAGTCGCTCAGTCGTTTCTGATTCTTAGCAACCCCATGGACTGCGGCCTACCAGGCTCCTCCGTCCATGGGATTTTCCAGGCAAGAGTACTGGAGTGGGGTGCCATTGCCTTCTCCTAACTTAGCATAGTGTCCTTGAAATTCAACCATGTTGCAGAATATGATAAGATATCCTTTTTTAAGGCTGGATAACAATTCATTGTATGATACATGCCACATTGAAAAACATTCATGTATTGATAGACATTTGGGTTGCTGCCACATCTTGGTTATTGGTGAATAATATTGCTGTGAACATGGGTGCAAATATCTCTTTGAGGTTCTGTTTTCATTTTTGAGGGGATATATATCCAGAAGTAGGGTTGCTAGATCATATGGTCATTCTATTTTTAATTTTTTGAGGAGACTCCACACTGTTTTCATGGCAGCCTCACCATTTCTAGTTCCCACTAATAATGTGCAGGCTTTCCAATTTCTCCACATACTTGCCAACACTTATTGTCTTTTTTTTTTCTTTTTATAATGATAGCCATCTTGGCAGATATGAGGTGATACCTTGTTGTGGTTTGATTTGCATTTCCCTGGTACTTAGTGACACTGAGCATTTTTTCATATACCTGCTGTGCATTTGTGTATCTTCTTTGCTAAAATTTTAGACAATAACTTCTTGTCAGATCTACGTCTTGCAAATATTTTCTCTTGTTCAGTGAGTTGCCTTTTCATTCTGTTGTTTCTTTGTGGTGCAGAACCTTTTTAATCCTACTTATTTATTTAGGTTTTGTTGCTTATGCTTTTGCTCTCATAGCCATGAAATCAGTGTCAAGGCTAATGTCACAAAGCTTTCCCCTTAAGTTTGCTTTTAAGAATTTTACAGTTTTAGATCCTATATTTAAGTCTTTATTCCATTTTGATTTTTGTATATGGTGTGAGATAGGGTCCAATAATCACTCTTTTGCATGTAAACATCCAGTTTTCTCCAGTGGCTCAGTGGTTTAAAAAAAAAAATAAATCCACCTGCAATGCAGGAGATGTGCAAGAGATGTGGGTTCGATCCCTGGATCAAGAAGATCCACTGGAGGAGGAAACAGCAGCTCACTCCAGTGTTCCTGCATGGGAAATCCCGGAGCGGAGGAGCCTGGTGGGCTATAGTTCATGGGGTCACAAAGGGTCAGACACAACTGAGCACACACACATGCACTAACATAGGACCATTTGTTGAAGAGGTCATCCTTTCTCCATTGTGTACTTTTGGCATTCTTGTCCAAGATCAGTTGACCAAATATGCATGGATTTATTTCTGGGCTCTATTCTGTTCCTTAGCCTCTGTTTTGAAGTCTATTTCTTCCAACTGTAAGGAATAGATGGTGAGGGCTGAAATCGAAGGTGAGTGTAAGCTTCTTTAAGACTCAAGTTTGAAAGAAGAATATAGCATAAAAAAAAATTTGTTAAGAATGCAGAACTAGTTTTGTGGATAAGCATCTATGCTCAATGTTATTTCAGGTGTCTTTAATACCTTCCTACTGCCCCTTGAATGTAATTGGAGGGCTACAAATGAAATTCTCACAGTTTTTGCTAACTAACTCGTATGCTGCTGCTGCTTTAGTTTATGAAAAAAGTTGTGACAGCTAATAGTAACAGACCCATAGATGGTACTTAATATGCACCAGACTCTCTTCTAAGCACTTTATATATTTGTTTGACCCTCATAAAAGCCTCATTATCCATTGGAGGATACAAAGGAGATGAGAGAACTTGGGCAAGTGGGAGGAATCGAGAGCTGAACTCTGCTGCCAGGTCTGGTTCCCAGTGTCTGTGCCCCTTGTCAGGGAGCAGCAAACTTTGTAAAGGACCAGAAAGTATATAGGTTTTATGGGCTCTACAGTCTCTGTGGCAACTACTCATTTCTGCTCCTGTACCATGCAAGCATCCATAGACAATACACAAATAAATGGCTGTGGCTTTGTTCCAGTACAACTGTACTTATGGACACTAAAGTTTATGTCTCATATAATTTTCATATGTCAAGAAATACTATTATTTATTTTTTCAACTATTAGGTCCTAGGTGTATAAAAGCAGGAAGTAGGGTAGATTTGTCCCTTGTATATTAGTTGTCAACAGCTGTGGCAAACCCCTCCAGGATTCTGGTTTATGACTCTGGGAGGGTAGCGCTTTAACAAATGATTTCAGGGTGAAGCTAATGGATAAAGGTAGCTGAATCACCCTGAGAAATGCTGACCTCTCTGGGGTAGGATCCTATGTATAGAGTTCTCAGACTCTTCCCCATTGCCCAATAAGCTGGTCAAAAGGAACACTGTGAAACTCTGACTTACTGGTTTCAGTCTTGCCCTGTATAGTAGTAGCCGGAGGGTGTGCCCCGTGATGACAAAGCTGGATGCAAAGCCAGCTTTTAAAGGTTACTCACGTAACGTGGGTTCCTTTAATTATGTCTGAGTATTGTCAAGCCTGAAAACATTCAGGAGAAACTAAAGACTCAGTAAGAATTCTATGAGAATAGGGGTGAATACAGGCAATTTACTTTTATGGTTTTGATATTCAGTCCAGTGGGAGCAGTGAAGGTAGAGAGTGAGAAAAGAGCAGCTTTACTGGGTTCTTTGTATGTGCCAACTGTTGTTCTGGGTACTTCCTTATAGATGCATTTCAAGAAAATCACCTTGGAAAAGAGATGCAATTGCCCACATTTTATAGATGAGGGAATTGAGGCATAGGTAACTTTCCCAAGGTTACAGACCAGGTCTTGAGCTTAACTGATTTACTTAACTCTAAAGCATTGGTGTCTAAAATGTAAACAAACTACAAAGATACTAAACCAAGCTTACATTTTCCCCCCGCATTATACTGCTTCCTGAGGAATCTGGGCAGAAGAGGAACTGCCAAAAAAGAATTTAGGTGCATAAAACCCTGCAGAGGTTATAAGTATCAGCCTTCAGCAAGACCACACAAATCATCAAAGATGTAATCTAGAGAAGGAGAAGCCATTCCTTGCCATTCCTTGGGTCTGTTTTAATTTTGAACAAAATAAAAACCCTAGTGGGATAAGAACTCTTCTTATTCCTGTGCCTTCAAATCACAGAACTGTAGATACAGACAATAAAATCCTCACATAATTTAAAGAAACTCAGCAATAGAGTATGTGAGCTGTATAGTTAGAAGAGGGATTCCTAACTGGTTTGGACAGTCTGGGGAGCTAGAATCCTGTGTTATTTGTCCTAACAATTTCCTAAGTCCTAGAAAAAGACTGTGGGAGTTATACAGCCATACCACAATGATTGAGGGTCCTGGCAGTAGCTTGGGTCAGAGAGTGCACAATAAGAGGTTTACATTTATTAATTATTTTTAAAATTGAAGTATAGTTGGTTTTCAATGTGGTGCTAGTTGCTAGTTTCTGGTATAGAGCAAAGTGATTGTGTTATATGTATACACACATATACACACATATATATATATGCTTCCCTGGTGGCTCAGTGGTAAAGAATCCACCTGCCAGTGCAGGAGACATGAGTTTGATCCCTGGGTCAGGAAAATCCCCTGGAGAAGGAAATGGCAACCTACCCCAGTATTCTTGCCTGGGAAATTCCATGGATGGAGGAGCCTGGTGGGCTATAGTCCATGGGGTTGCAAAAAAGTCTGATACAACTTAGCAACTGAACAACAAATAAACATACACACACACACAGACACACACACACACACACACATATAAAATTTACCATGATGGTTTATTACAAGAAATTGACTATAGTCCCCTGTACTATACAGTAGGACCTTGTTTATCTATTTTATATATAGTTGTTTGTATGTGCTAATCCAAAATGCCTGATTATCTCACCCTCCATATTTCCCCTTTGGTAACTATAAGTTTGTTTTTTAAATTATAAGTTTGTTTTCTAAATCTATGAGTCCGTTTTGTAAATAAGCTCATTTGTATCATATTTTAGATTCTACATATAAATGATATATGACATTTGTCTGTCTCTGTCTGACTTACTTCACTGAATATGATAAGCTCTAGGTCCATCCATGTTGCTGCAAATGGCATTATTTTGTTCTTTTTGATGGCTCAGTATAGGAGGTTTTTAGACAGGCTCTGGATCAGAGTCATTCGGGGAAGTCATTGGAATCACAGAAACATTTGTAATCAGCTTCCCCAACCTTGTTGTTTTACAGATGAGGAAATTAAGCCTGGGAGAAGGTACATGGCTCAAGCTCTTGAAGGCCTTGCCTAGCCTGATTTAAATATTCGGCTCTTCCAATTAAAATTGTGAGTTGATCTGAATATACTTCTCATAGAGGGTCTTGTTCTTTTGTGGTGTACTGTCCCCAGTCATCGATATTCCCACTTGGAAGGCAAAAGGCATGTGGATACTTTCTGTCCCTGAAGAAAAGTTTACATAAAGTATTGCATATGGCAGCCAGAAATGTCTCAGTCAGAGAAGTGCTGGAAGGAGTCCTCTAGTGAAGTAACTGCCATTGTTTCGTCATTTCCTACAGTTGAATTAATCACAGGCCTAACATATCAGGAAGAAGTTGGCAATAACCTTTTCCGGATGAAGGTCTCAGCTTTCATTTAACTCTTAATCTGCATCTGTCACTTCATGATTTGAAAAACTCTGCCTTAGAGAGAACTCAGATCTCCAATTTTGTGGAAAAATGATTGTTGGTAGCATCATCATAAAGAAGTGGAGCTGTATTCCCAGGTAGGAAATCACTTATGTTCAGTTCCCTGAGGATGAGTGTTCCTGAGAATGTTGGACTCCTCACTCGGGGTCCTCAACTCTTAAAGACATTGTGTTCTAGAAGCTGGGTATTTGCAACTTGGGATATATTTTCCTATAGAAGTCATTTTGTGACTGGTTCCTAGGCAGGCCCCTCAAAAGTTCTTCATAACCCTCAATATTTTTTCTGAAAAGAACCAGTCCTGGGGCCAGGGCAGATCAAGGCAGGGGGTGGGGAGTGCTCACTCAGGCTTGTTTTCTGCCCAGTTCCTTTATCCTGTGAGTCCTGATGTCACCAAGTCTACCCAGAACCGGGCAGGGGTAGAGGGTAGAGTCTCCATCAGCTCTATTAGTATGGAGGTGGCATTGGTAGGGAGGAAAAACAGAAGAAAAGTTCAAACTAGAGCTCTGGGGAAGGAAGAAGGACCCGTTTTGACTCTAAGGCACCCAGGTAGAGAAGCTATTTCCAGAAAGCCAAACTAGTATGAACCCTATACATAAATCAGTTATAATAATATGTAAATTGAGGATTTCTTAATTAAAAGTAAAATAAACTCTTACTTTTATATATATATATATATATATATATATATATATATATATATGTATTTCCCAGAAAGTAACTTGCCTGTTTTCATATAATGGGAAATCTATGGCAAATCTGAAAAAGGAATCTAGGTGAATTAATTCTCATGCCTTATTTTGCTGGTAAAACACAAATTGTGATACTATTATAGTAAGCAAAGAATCAGTGCTCTTACACACTGAGAAGCATCCGTTTGTCAAGTATCTGTGGCTTCTTCCCAGGTGGCTCAATGGTAAAGAATCTGTCTGCTAGTGCAGGAGCTGAAAGAAATGCAGGTTCAGTCCCTGAGTGGGGGAGATCCCTTGCAAGAGGAGTAAATGGCAACCCACTCCAGTATTCTTGCAGGGATAATCCCATGGACGGAGGAACCTGGAGGCTACAGTCAATGGGGTCGTAAAGAGTTGGATACGACTGAGTGACTGAGCATGTATACATGAGTGTCTAAGACTCTCTATGGAAAAATCAATCTAACTATCTCAGTCTAAAACATATTATCAGAAGTGCTACAGGTATCTTAGCATCAATTCATGACATTCTTTGATGAATCTATTAGAATTACTGTTCTATGAAGCAACATCTGCTGTTTCCATTTTATTAAAATGGGAGAAGTAACTTAGACTCAATTTTCTCAGAGCAAAATAAAAAAAAAACAACAGCTTTTCTCTTGGTAAATCAGGGAAATTGAGAGAACTAAATTCTCTTGGAAGCCAAAGCTGCATATAACTTAATATTCTATTAGTCTATGCTAATATTCTCAATGGAGAAATCCAATTGTCATTTCTGTATACCTTTAAAAATCTCAAGACTGAGAAGACATTTTTTTATTTTAAAATAATTTCGTATACTATATTTGTTCATTTCTGTGCTTCATTCTTAAATCTTGCTTCCCAAAGAGCATT
The DNA here is from genome assembly GCF_042477335.2 of Ovis canadensis. Taxonomy (NCBI): domain Eukaryota; kingdom Metazoa; phylum Chordata; class Mammalia; order Artiodactyla; family Bovidae; genus Ovis; species Ovis canadensis. The sequence goes on from NC_091248.1 coordinate 87,241,428, forward strand.
TAGATTATATTTTATAAAAATTTCAGCTCCCCAAGAGTGTTTAGATATTTTATAAATTTGGCATATTCTCAGCCAAAAACAATGAGTTAATAGACATAGATTAGGAACTTACATATTTTTTTTTAATCAGTAGAATTAGAATGTTTGCATTATGGAACTAACCTTGCATACATATCTCTACTTACCTGCATCTTGATGTGAGGTCTTAGATGCAGAAACTCGTGATTCTTAGAGGAGCATATCCTTGCTGGATGGTCAAAGAGAATGATCAGGAAGTATAAACTGTAACAGCAGATTCATCACATTGCCCTCTTGATCCTTGGCAATCAGTAACCAACAATAAACGCATTTGACAATATAGGCAGTTTTCCCATTGGCCCCAGAAAGGTCTTCTATGTAACAGGCATGTTTCAGTATTAGAACATATTACCTTAGCTAAGGCAGATAGAAGTCAACAGCAGCAGTATACATAGCCCAGTGTTTGAGAATCATTGCCCCCATCAGAGACTTCCAAAGACTTTCCAAGCTGTGTTTTGCATCAGCAATGTGTGGGAGTTGGCCAGCAAGAGCCAATCTTCAGGAATTTTCCCAGACTGTTGTTAAACACTGCCAATATTATAAATTTAAAAATTTAGCTTACTGAAAACAAAGCTACTAAATAATCCCGATGCATCACTTAATTATTTTTCTATACTTAAACTATGTAATGGGGGTAAGGTTGGACATTAATTTCCAACTGCAGGCTTGATCATATTGTGTCTGTTAGTAGCTTGACATAGGCCATGGGGGGAGTATTTATTCCATGGATATCAACTTATACTTACAAATAAGAGATTGGTTTATTGTTTTATTGTTTGTCTATTCTAAACTTGGGAGTCAGCAGGTTGGAGAAAATTTCACGTGTTAATTGTAAGTCTGGAGTAGACATGCAACAAAACAAAACACCAATCTCTAATTTGTGTGTGCGTGTGTATGCGCGCGCGTGTGTGTGTGTGTGCGTGTGTGTGTGTGTGTACTCAGCTGTGTCTGACTCTTTGAGACCTCATGGACTGTAGCCCACCAGGCTTCTCTGTCCATGGGGTTTTCCAGGCAAGAGTACTGGAGTGGGTTGCCATTTCCTTCTCTAGTGGATCTTCCCAAACCAGGGACTGAACCTGTGTTTCCTGCATTAGCAGGCAGATTCTTTACCACTGAGCCACCAGGGAAGCCCATTTTGAGGGTGAGTGTTTAACAGTTAATCATATATCTGAACTGGCAATCATTTATTGAGAAAGTGTTATTGCAACTTTATCCATCATTGTCCATTTCAACCACAAGTTTGCTATGGATAAAAGAATCTTGTAAAACTAACAAAAGCATTCTTTGAGAATCAAGTGGCTGTATGAAATTGACAATAAAATGTACTATATATTGCATCATTATTTATAAATTGTATGCTGCACATCCTTTATATCAGTAAGTGAAAGTGAAGTCGCTCAGTCGTGTCTGGTTCTTTGCAGCCCCATGGACTGTAGCCTACCAGACTTATCTGTCCATGGGATTTTCCAGGCAATAGTACTGGAGTGGATTGTCATTTCTTTCTCTAGGGGATCTTCCTGACCCAGGGATCGAACCTAGGTCTCCCGCATTGTAGACAGACGCTTTACCGTCTGAGCTACTGGGGAAGTTCTATATCAGCAAGGCTTGTAATAATCTAATATGCCTGTATATGTGCATATTTTTTTTCCTTGGAGAGCCAGTTGTTAAACATTTACCAGTACATCGCTGACTGCAGTCTAAAGGGAAAGAGAGTATCCTTTGGACTCAAGGAGTTACAGAACTATTTCTGAGTTTGAGGCTGGGAACTTGACATTGATTGCCAAACCTGAAGTAGCATGTAATGGGATTTTTAAGCACATCTAGGGAAAGTTTCCTTCCCAGGTGGTGCTAGTGGTAAAGAACCCACCTGCCAATGCAGGAGACATAAGAGATGAAGGTTCTGTCCCTGGGTCGGGAAGATGCCATGGAGGAGGGTGTGGCAACCTGTTCCAGTATTCTTGCCTGGAGAATCCTGGGTAGAGGAGCCTGGTGGGCTGCAGTCCATGTGGTAGCAAAGCATTAGACGCGACTGAAGCGGCTTGCACAGGCAGCATTTCAACAGCGTGTCTTCAGGGCCACTGCATGTGCCTTCTGGTCTTTTCTTCCAGGATCTAGAGCAGCTATCCAGGACTTCTAGGTGTCCTTTTTATGCCTCTGTGTCTGCCCAAAGTCCCTACTTCACAGTTCAGCCCTCCCTGAAGAGTTCTTGAGCTTTAAAATCATCACCATGCCCTATTTATTTATTTATTTTTATTGAATATGTTGTTAGCTGTTTGTCATAAATAGTTTTTATTATGTTGAGATGCTCCCTCTGTAGCTACTTTGGTGAATTTTTATCACGAATGAATGCTATAATTTGTCAAATGCTTTTTCTGCATCTGTTGAGATGATCATGATGTGATTTTTATGCTTTATTTTGTTAATGTGGTGTATCATGTTGATTTGCAAATATTAAACCATCCCTTGAATCACTGGACTAAATCACATTTGATCAAGGGTGAATGATCCTTTTTGTATATTGATAAATTCAGTTTGCTAATACTGTGTAGAACATTTTTGCATCTATATTCATCAGAGATATTGGTCTTTAACTCTTTTTTTTTTGGTAGTGTCTTTGTCTGGTTTTGGTATCAGGGTAATGGTCATCTCATAGAATGAATTTGGAAGTAACCTATTTATAGTATCATTAATAGAACATAAGAGCATTTGGCTTCCCTGGTGGCTCAGACGGTAAAGCGTCTGCCTGCAATGCAGGAGACTTGGGTTCGATCCCTGGGCTGGGAAGATCCCCTGGAGAAGGAAATGGCAACCCACTCCAGAAATGGCAACCCACTCCAGTACTCTTGCCTGGAAAATTCCATGGATGGAGAAGCCTGGTAGGTTATAGTCCGTGGGGTCGCAAAGAGTCAGACACGACTGAGCGACCTCATATTTATGTATAAGTCTATTATAGAGAGGTGTGTAGGCTGTACAGTGTTATTGCATATCTCTCCCTCTATAGAACTGGACTGTAGACTGAGTTGTTAAAGTGATTATCCTCAGGTGTTGAGTTTGTGGACATTTTAATTTAATTTTCTTTGTGTATAAATTGTCATATTTTTAAATGACCATTAAAAGGAAAGAAGAGTCCTCTTAATGGAAACAAAAAATACCAAATAAAGTTTGTAATGTTAGCAAAATCCTACCATTAACAAAATAGGAGACCACATACAAACTAGAAAAGATAGTTGCAACATCTTTCGTAATGGGTTTATATCCTACACAAATATAAATCATTACAATGAATCATTAAATTATTAAATATATCATTAAAATGATCAAACATGTGTTTGATTGAGATTCATCCTGTCCTTTACCTACTCTGCATTTTAACCTACCACCCCCTCATATATAATTCTATATGCACATACACACACCCTGCCCTTATCAACCTGCACCCACTCTTACCTATAATCCTATATCTACACATACACACCCTGGCCCGCAGATACCTACTCTCACTTACAAACCTATATCTATACAGATCCACACTTGACCACACCTACCTCCCAACAATTTGATGTCACATTTACCAAAGGCTTATAAACTGTCTTAAATGAATGGTTAACCTAGATCCCTGGTTAATGATTAAAGCTGGAATTATGAAACCACCCTTTGGTTTACAGATAGTTTTAAAAGATAAGTGATTTAAGAAGATTGAACTGTTAGCAATTTCTAAGTACTAAAAACTCAGGTCACCTGAGGCTCTATCCAGTGTCCTCACACTTATACCTTACCTGTCTATATACATCTGCTTAAATAAGACCTGCGGCTGCGATAATGTCCTTAGTGAATGCTTCTCTCAATTTGAAACTGAGATGTAAAACAAAAGTGAGACACATATGTCCCATGGTGATAGATTACCCAATAACCATTGCATCCTGGTGATGGTTATCTGGAGCTTCCCAGGTGGCTCAATGGTAAAAAATCTGCCTGCCAATGCAAAAAACGTGGGTTCCATCCCTGGGTTGGAAAGATCCCCTGGAGGAGGAAATGGCAACCTGCTCCAGTATTCTTGCCTGGAACATTCCACGAACAGAGAAACCTGGTGGGCAGCTGCAGTCCACAGGGTTGCAAAGAGTCAGACGTGACTTAGTGACTGAGTGTGCACACGTGATGGTTGGTTTATATATCCAGAATATATAAAGCACTCTTACAGTCCAATAGCAAAGAAAAACCCTCAAATGACCCAATTAAAAACTGAGCAGAGAACTTGACTAACCATTTCTCCAAAGAAGAAATACAGATGACTAATGCTCAGCACCATTAGTCATCAGGGAAATCAAAATCACACCCACAGTGAGATACTACCTCACACCCATTAGGATGGCCATTATCGAAAAACAGAACGTAGCAAGTGTTAGCCATTATGTGAGAAGAACCCTTGTGCACTGTTGGTGGGATTATAAAATGGTGTATGGAGATACCTAAAAACATTAAAGCTACCATACCATTCAGCCATCTCATTTCTGGGTATATATCCAAAAGAATTGAAGACAGAATCTCCAAGGGATATTTGCATACCCTTGGACAGCAAGGAGATCAAACCAGTCAATCTTAAGGGAGATCAACCTTGAATATTCACCGGAAGAACTGATGCTGAAACTGAAGTTCCAGTATTTTGGTCATCTGAACAGACGACTCGTTGGGAAAAGTCCCTGATGCTAGGAAAGATCGAGGGCAGGAGAAGAGGACATCAAAGGATGAGATGGCTGGACAGCATCAACAATATAATAAACATGAACTTGGGCAGTCTTCGGGAGATGGTGAGGGACAGGGAGGCCTGGTGTGCTGCAGTCCATGGGGTCACAAAGAGTCGGACACAACTGGGGGACTGAACAACAACAACAACAACTTCATTGTTATTCACAATAGCCAAGATATGGAGGCAACCCGAATGTCCATCTACAGATGAATGGATTTTAAAAAATGTGATGCATATCATACATGGAATGTTATCTAGCCTTAAAAAGAAGGAAAATCTATCAAACATTACAATAGTGATGAGTTTGAGGACATTGTACTGACTGAAATGAGCCAGTCACAAAAAAGAGAAATACTGCATGATTTCACTTATATGAAATAGGTAATCAAGCTCATCGAAATAGAAAGTGGCGTGGTGGTTGCTAGGAGTGGAGGAGGAGGGAGCTATGGAGTTGTTCACTGGGATAGCTTTCTAGTCACGCAAGATGTAGATAGGGTTCTAGAGACCCTGTGCACACTGTATTGTACACTTAACGATTGTTTAGATGGTAACTTGGGGTGTGTGTGTGTGTGTGCGTGTGCGTGTGTGTGTGTGTGTGTGTGTGTGTTTTAACCACAGTAAGAAAAAAGAATGAGCATATCATCTAATTCTGGCCAGTGAGATTGGAAGGAAAGTTATGGGGGCTGGCAGGAGGACCTGTTTGCTTGCTCTTAAGAGAGCATTTGAAGAAGAAGTAGTTACCTGGAATTGCTACATGTGTTTCACTACTTTTCTGACACTAACATACATGTACCTGGAGACCCTCAGGGCACAGAGCCAGACCACTGACTTATGCAGCTGAAGTTGCCATACCTTTGAGCAACAAATTTCCTTATCTCATTTAGCTGAGTCACTGTCTCATGTTACTTGCAGCACATGTTACTTGCATCTTCCTTGAAAAATAGAGATGATTTCCAAGATATAATTTTATTCTCTAAGTATCTTGACAAATTATCTAAACTATATAGCTATTGAAAAATAGACCTAAAAATCTAGACCTACATTAGAGCAAGGGATTAATCTATATATACATTAGGATTACTTATTTAAAAATATAGAGAAGACTTTCTATTTTAAAATGCAGGTTTATTGATGTGTAATTTATATACAGTGAAATATCAGTTTTTAAATACACAATTTTGATTTTGACAAACATACTTGTTTATGGGTTAGTCTTTATGCCCTTTTACTAAGTAAAAAATAAATTATGATGCATTGTCCTAATTTCAGCTTTTGTTTGAGAAGAAAACTTCTCTCCAAGGCATAAACTCTATCTTTTTATATTTGTAGCTCCAAATTAACTTTAAAGGAGCTGTGAAACCTTCTGTAGAGACAGAGATAAGAGTCCAATTTAGATCAGTATCTTGAGTGCCCAGAAGTGCTCTATACACAGTCACATTATTTTATTATTATTTGTGGCCAGTCATTTCTATTCAAATAACTCAGGACTTCGCTTGCAGGCCCTGACTTTGACTATTCTGTTCATATTCACTTTGGGTTCAAAATCTTTCCTTGAATCTTTATTTAACTAAGATGTATTTTCTGAATCTTTGCATAGCCGCAAATCTGTGTTCAGCATGGGGTAGCTGGACTACAAGACTTTTCTCATTGGTCTGTGGATGCTGATCTGTCTTCTAACATCACAGTTGAGATGTTCATTACCAATCTCATTAATGGACAACTCATTTCTTCTTTGCGAATGCTTTGCTTGTAAGGTTTTCCCTTTATCTTTAGAGTTTAAGAATTTCTAGACTATACCTTGAGGTGTGTGCATATATATATATATATATGCTTTATTTTTATTTATGTTTTGTTTTGGTATAGTTGATTTATAATGTTTCAGGTGTATAGCAAAGTGATTCAGGCATATATATATATATGTATATATAAAAATGTGTATATATATATTCTTTCTCAAATTCTTTTTCATTAAGATTATTATAAGACATTGAATACAGTTCCTGTGCTATACAGAAGGTCCCTGGTTGGTTATTTTTTATATAGCGGTGTGTCTCTGTTAATCCTAAATTCCTAATATATCCTCCCCCTGCTACCTTTTGGTAACCATAAGTTTGTTTTCTACATCTGTGAGTCTGTTTCTGTTTTGTAAATAAGTTTATTTGTATTATTTTTTAAAATTCCGCATATAAGTGATATCTTATGCTATTTGTCTTTCTCTGTCTGACTTGCTTCACTTAGTATGCTAATCTCTAGGTCCATCCATGTTGCTGCAAATGGCACTATTTCATTGTTTTTGATGGTTGAGTAATATTCCATATTATATATGTATATATGTATACACACACACCTTCTTTATTCATCTATTAATGGACATTTAAGGTGCTTCTCGGGGAAAGCAATGGCACCCCACTCCAGTACTCTTGCCTGGAAAATCCCATGGATGGAGGAGCCTGGTGGGCTGCAGTCCATGGGGTTCCTAAGGGTCGGACACGACTGAGCGACTTCACTTTCTCTTTTCACTTTCATGCATTGGAGAAGGAAATGGCAACCCACTCCAGTGTTCTTGCCTGGGGAATCCCAGGGACGAGGGAGCCTGGTGGGCTTCTGTCTATGGGGTCCCATAGAGTCGGACACGACTGAAGTGACTTAGCAGTAGCAGCAAGGTGCTTCTACGTATTGGCTGTTGTAAATAGTATTGCTGTGAACATTGGGGTGAATGTATCTTTTTTAATTCAAGCTTCTGTCTTTTCTGGATACAAGCCCTATATGCCCAGGCATGGGATTGCTGGATTATATGGTAGCTCTATTTTTAGTTTTTGAAGGAACCCCCATAGTGTATATATATATTTAAAATCAGTCCTTCCTGGAACTTGTTGAGGCCTTGCTTTAGCCCTGGGAAAAATTCTTAATTCTTTAATGATAACCTGTTCCTTCTTTTATTTCTGAGTGTCTGTTTGCATATGGCATCCATTGGATTTATGCTTTAATTCTCGAATATTTCCCCTCATGAGTTTTTCTCTCTTTCCGTTTTTTTCTATGTTACTTGAAAGATCTTCTTCTTGGTCCCCCTTACCCTGAGCAGCTTTCAATACAGATACCCAAGAGCACTAGTTAGCACGCATGTGTGTGTGTTCTGTTGCTTTAGTCGTGTCCGACCTTCTGTGACCTCATGGACACAGAATTCCGCAAGGACAGATTTGAGTAAGTGCTAATCTGGGAAGAGAAGGTATGCAAAGACAAGGGAAGTGTTCTCTGCTTAGCCCACCAGCCTCCTCTGTCCATGGGATTCTCCGGGCAAGAATACTGGAGTGGGTTACCCTGCCTTCCTCTAGGGGATCTCCTGGACCCAGGGATTGAACCTGTGTCTCCTGCAACTCCTGTGTTGCAGGAGGATTCTTTACTGCTGAGCCACTGGGGAAGCTGCACTAGTAAGCACCTCAGAGTGAAAACCAGCTTTTGTACTCGCTTATCTCTTGAGATAAAAGGCCTAATGAATGCTATTTCAGATTGGAATAAAACCCCAGTTTACCAAAGAATGCACACTAGTCATCAGTTTTTATGCAGAAATAGCACAGTCTCAGGCTTTATGAAGCAAAATTGATAGATCTACAAGGAGGAATGGATTAGTACAGCCTATTAGCAGTTATTACCCAACTCTCACAGACACTAGAAGATCAAGTAAGCAGGAAATAAGAATAGAGAAGATTAGACTGACATCATTAACACGTAGAATCTAAAACACACACTGGATTCCCCAGGTAGCTCAGTTCAGTTCATTTCAGTCGCTCAGTTGTGTCCGACTCTTTGCGACCCCATGAATCACAGCACGCCAGGCCTCCCTGTCCATCACCATCTCCCGGAGTTCACTCAGACTCACGTCCATCGAGTCCATGATGCCATCCAGCCATCTCATCCTCTGTCGTCCCCTTCTCCTCCTTCCCCCAATCCCTCCCAGCATCAGAGTCTTTTCCAATGAGTCAACTCTTTGCATGAGGTGTCCAAAGTACTGGAGCTTCAGCTTTAGCATCATTCCTTCCAAAGAAATCCCAGGGTTGATCTCCTTTAGGATGGACTGGTTGGATCTCCTTGCAGTTCAAGGGACTCTCAAGAGTCTTCTCCAACACCACAGTTCAAAAGCATCAATTCTTCGGCGCTCAGCCTTCTTCACAGTCCAGCTCTCACATCCATACATGACTACTGGAAAAACCACAGTCTTGACTAGGCAGAACTCAGTTGGCAAAGTAATGTATCTGCTTTTGAATATACTATCTAGGTTGGTCATAACTTTTCTTCCAAGGAGTAAGTGTCTTTTAATTTCATGGCTGCAGTCACCATCTGCAGTGATTTTGGAGCCCCCCCAAAATAAAGTCTGACACTGTTTCTACTGTTTCCCCATCTATTTCCCATGAAGTGATGGGACCAGATGCCATGATCTTCGTTTTCTGAATGCTGAGCTTTAAGCCAACTTTTTCACTGTCCTCTTTCACTTTCATCAAGAGGCTCTTTAGCTTCTCTTCACTTTCTGCCATAAGGGTGGTGTCATCTGCATATCTGAGGTTATTGATATTTCTCCCAGCAATCTTGATTCCAGCTTGTGTTTCTTCCAGTCCAGCGTTTCTCATGATGTACTCTGCATATAAGTTAAATAAGCAGGGTGACAATATACAGCCTTGACATACTCCTTTTCCTATTTGGAACCAGTCTGTAGCTAGAGGTAGATAATCGGCCTGCTAATGCAGGAGACTCAGGTTTGATCCGTGAGTGGGGAAGATCCCCTGGAAGAGGAAATGGTAACCCACTACAGCATTCTTGCCTGGAGAGTCCCATGGACCGAGGAGCCTGGCAGGCTACAGTCCCTGGGGTCACAAAGAGCTGGACTCAACTGAGCGGCTGAACACACACAGTACACAGATTACTGCCCACCTAACAGCAGTGCACGTTCTTTGAAGCACAGGGTATCTGAAAATTGACCATGCAACAGACCACAAAAGTGAAAGAAACTAAAAACTGACTTTATTAGTACAGTCAAAAGTCAGTTATTTGAAGAAATCTAATAACGTAGAAAAATCTTTGGTATGATTGACCAAGAGCAATGGAAGCACAATATATATATACATTTTAACAGGATCTATGGTGAATGGCATAATTGTTCTCAGGTCATTACCACTTCCTAAACCAGGAAACTTTGTCACGTCAATTTGCAGTTTTCCTAGTAAAGTAGAGTATATCCATTTCCATTCTTGATACAGGGCTGGGCCATGAGACTTACATTGGTTGATGAGTTTGAACTGACAGTGCTCCAGTTCTGAATCTGGTCCTTAAGAGGCATCATCTATTTCCACTTATCTAACATGAACTTCTGCCATCACCATGAGAACATGGCTCATATTTTTCTCATAGGTAGCCAGGTGGTCCAAGAAGCCTGTGAGATATACCTTCAGATATGGAGCCAAACCACCAAATTAACCAATTCCCAACTGTCTTAGAGGTGTGTGGGCTGAATGAAATGTTGCTGTATATCACTGATTTGGGGATGGTTTATTATACAGCATTATTGCAGCTATGCTATTCTAGCAATAAATTTGAAAAAAAAATTAAAAATCCAGATAATTTTTTAAGAAATACATTTGGACAAAAGAGACTCAAGAAGAAGTAGAAAAATCGAATAGAGGAATTATGAAAAATAAAAATGAATGATATTGCAAAATTCTACCATGCCCAAATGACATATTCTACTAAATTTTCAAATAACAGATTATTTGCATCTTAAACAGTACATGGAAAGAGATGAGATGCTATCTGGTTCATTTTTTAAAAAAAGGTAATATGATGAAAACAATGCAAAACTAGGACAAAAAGAGAAGAAAAAAATCATTGACCAAGTCTAGTTGAACATGCATGCAGACATCCTCAATTTAATAGGAGTGAAAAGTTATAGTTAAGAACCAAAACAGAATGTTGTGTTCATGTTCAGAGGCTTCTGCTACTGCTAAGTCACTTCAGTCATGTCTGACTTTGTGCGACCCCATAGACGGCAGCCCACCAGGCTCCCCCATCCCTGGGATTCTCCAGGCAAAAACATTGGAGTGGGTTGCCATTTCCTTCTCCAATGCAGGAAAGTGAAAAGTGAAAGTGAAGTCGCTCAGTCATGCCCAACCCTCAGTGACCCCATGGACTGCAGCCTTCCAGGCTCCTCCATCCATGGGATTTTCCAGGCAAGAGTACTGGAGTGGGGTGCCATTGTCTTCTCCGGTTCAGAGGCTTCAGTAGTGTCCAACTCTGTGACCCCATGGATTGTAGCCCACTAGGCTCCTCTGCCCATGGGGATCTCCAGGCAAGAATATTGGAGTGGGTTGCCATGCCGTCCTCCAGGGGTTATTCCCAGCCCAGGGATCAAGCACAAGTCTCCTGTGTCTTGTCTCCTGCATTGAAGGGGGGCTCTTTACCCACTGAGTCACCTGGGAAGCCTAAAACAGTATGTTAAGTGATCATATGCTTAGGAGCCAAAAGTTAATGATAAAGTTTATTAATAGGAAATACTGTAGTGGTGCTGAGACAGGGGAAATAAAAGTTTTCCTTTTTTCACACCGTTTTTCCATCATTAAATCTCTGTTCTCATCTATGTTCTACCTCAAACTCAGCTGAACACTTCTTCTGTGATGCCACCTAAGGATTAGTTTAATTGCTTTTGTGATTTGACTTATTAAGTGCACGTGAACCCTCAAAAAATTTATAAGACTTTAAAGGTGGTCACTGGGAACTATTCATCATCTTCAAGTATCTTTCGAAATATATACCCTCAAAATAGAAACTATCAAAAAAATAGACCCTCAAAATTATTGTTTGGGAAGTTCCCTGGTGGTCCAGTGGCTGAGACTCTATGCTTTCAATGCAGGGTGCCTGGATTTGATCCCTTATCAGGGAATTGGGTCCCATACGTCATAAAGAATACTTCGTTTGCTGCAACTAAGACCTGGCACAACCAAATTAAAAAACAAAAATCCTGATTAAAAAAAATAATTGCTTGCCTGATGCATGAAAGGGGCTATTTTAAATTTTTTTCAGACAAAATTATAAAATAAGCAGATTTATGAATAAAGGTACTAAGCATAATGCATAAATGTCTTTCAACTCTTTGTATAATAGTTTATAATAAAATTTTATGTACATTTTCCTATTTAATATTTTAAAATTTGTGAGTTGTGTTTTAATCCTCATTTTACAGATGATTATACTGAGGCTAATTAAATTGAAGTAATTGTCTCCTTATCTCTGATAAATAGAAAGGTTAGACTTGAATTTAAGGCTTTAAGCAAACATTCTTGTTTTCTAATATGTTAATCTACTAAACTTCTTTCCATAGTAATTTAATTTTAAAACATGAAAGTCATTTAATTCTGTTAAAATGACTAGCATGAACATGCAAATAGTAATAGAAAGTTTTTAAGACCAGAATTTTATTTTTAAAAAGGAAAATTTAGAAAAGTTTATGTATGTACCATGATTCCATCACTGCTAATTTCATTGTCTCATTAAAAAACAGAATTAGTTTACTAGGATTGGTTGTTAAAAGTTGTTTTCTTTTTGAAGGTTGAAAATTTTAATTAAAAAAGAAATCAACAGAGAAAACATATAATGAATAGGAAAAACATTTTAATTCTGAGAAAAGGTGAGGATTATTGATTTGTTTGGGGAAAAAATGAGGTCTTTAAACTTCAGTTCAGTTCAGTTTAGTTCAGTCGTTCAGTCGTGTCCAACTCTTTGCGACCCCATGAATCGCAGCACGCCAGGCCTCTCTGTCCATCACCAACTCCCGGAGTTCACTCAGACTCACGTCCATCGAGTCAGTGATGCCATCCAGCCATCTCATCCTCGGTCATCCCCTTCTCCTCCTGCCCCCAATCCCTCCCAGCATCAGAGTCTTTTCCAATGAGTCAACTCTTCGCATGAGGTGGCCAAAGTACTGGAGCTTCAGCTTTAGCATCATTCCTTCCAAAGAAATCCCAGGGTTGATCTCCTTCAGAATGGACTGGTTGGATCTCCTTGCAGTCCAAGGGACTCTCCAGAGTCTTCTCCAACACCACAGTTCCAAAGCATCAATTCTTCAGCGCTCAGCCTTCTTCACAGTCCAACTCTCACATCCATACATGACCACAGGAAAAACCATAGCCTTGACTAGACGGACCTTAGTTGGCAAAGTAATGTCTCTGCTTTTGAATATACTATCTAGGTTGGTTAAACTTGGGAAATTTATTTATTTATTTTATAAACTTGGGAAATTTAAAATGACAGTAAACCGAACTAGAGAATGCTAGTCTAAGGAATGAGCTAGTGCTTTAGCACAAGGGATATAAAAGTGATTTTGCCAATTTATACTATTGTCCTGTGTTATTTGTTATTCAGTTTTCTAGATTAACTAAGACACACACACACACATATATATATATTTAATTTTTTTGAAATTCCAAAGTATCTAGTATCTTTGGTTGGTTGTGTAGTTTGTTTCACTAATGCTTGGGTTCATGCTATACTGATAATTTCCACGAGGTGGCACTGCAACATTATATTTATTTTGGAGTCTCCCTAGCATTTCCACTGTTGCTGTAGTCAGCTACAGCTTGGATGTACGGGGATGCCCCTGGAGGCTGCTGGCTGCTCAGAAGGAGACTGCTGGAGAGTCTGCTCCAAGTTCTGAAAAAATCTGAGGGCTGAACTAATAAAGTTGCTGATCTAGTGGGCAATTGAAAGGAGTGCTTTTCTCCTCTCCACTTATCTTTTACTTCCCTTCTGTATCCCTACAAAAAACACAATAGGAAGTCAGTGGGCAAAATAGGGGAATACAGTTTGTAGTCTCAGCACAGAGCAGAATGGGCTTGGACGAGAGAGACAGTGAATAAATAAGCAGCATGAATAAATCAAATAATCAGACCTCATAGTAGTAGAAGGTAGTGGCTGGAGTTGAAACATTATTGGTGTTTGTGTTATTTAGAAGGAGAGTGGAGACACTAAAAATTCTTAAAGAGATGGGAATACCAGACCACTTTACCTGCCTCCTGTGAAACCTGTATGCAGGTCAGGAAGCAACAGTTAGAATCAGACATGGAACAACAGACTGGTTCCAAATTGCGAAAGGAGTACATCAAAGCTGTATATTGTCACCCTGCTTATTTAACTTATATGCAGAGTACATCATGAGAAATGCTGGACTGGAAGAAGCGCAAGCTGGAATTAAGATTGCTGGGAGAAATATCAATAACCTCAGATATGCAGATGACATCACCCTTATGGCAGAAAGTGAAGAAGAACTAAAGAGCCTCTTGATGAAAGTGAAAGAAGAGAGTGAAAAAGTGGGCTTAAAGCTCAACATTCAGAAAACTAAGATCATGGCATCCGGTCCCATCACTTCATGGGAAATAGATGGGGAAACTGTCAGAGTTTATTTTTTTGAGCTCCAAAATCACTGCAGATGGTGATTGCAGCCATGAAATTAAAAGACACTTCTCCTTGGGAGGAAGGTTATGACCAACCTACACAATATATCAAAAAGCAGATACATTACTTTGCCAACAAAGGTCCGTCTAGTCAAAGCTATGGTTTTTCCAGTAGTCATGTACAGATGGGAGATTTGAACCATAAAAAAGGCTGAGTGCCGAAGAAGTGATGCTTTTGAACTGTGGTGTTGGAGAAGACTCTTGAGAGTCCCTTGGACTGCAAGGAGATCCAACCAGTCCATCCTAAAGGAAATCAATCCTGACTATTCATTGGAAGGACTGATGTTGAAGCTGAAACTCCAATACTTTGGCCACCTGATGCCAAGAACAGACTCATTTGGAAAGACCCTGATGCTGGGAAGGAGTGAAGGCGGGAGGAGATGGGGACAACAGAGAATAAGATGGTTGAATGGTATCACCCACTTGATGGACATGAGCTTGAGCAAGCTCCAGGAGTTGGTGATGCACAGGGAAGCCTGGTGTGCTGTGGTCCATGGGGTCACAAAGAGTCGTACATGACTGAGTGACTGAACAACAACAAAAGACATCGATTATCTTTAAACTTTTTAAAAGTTAAATATACATGTTACAATCTCTAGGGTACCTACTGAAAGTGAAAGTGTTAGTTGCTCAGTCATGTCCAACTGTGCCACCCCATGGACTATAGGCCACCAGGCTTCTCTGTCCATAGAATGCTCCAGGCAAGAATACTGGAGTGGGTTGCCATTCCCTTCTCTATGGGATCTTCCTGACCCAGAGATCAAACCTGGGACTCCTGCATTGCACACAGATTCTTTTCCATCTAAGCCACCAGGGAAGCCCAGGGTGCTTACTATAAGATCACAAATAGGCTATAGTTTTCAAAGTGGGAGAAGGAAAAACTGGAATGAAAGGAGATAGTCCATCAGTCCAGGAGAGGACAAAAAGGAGGGAAATGGATTATTATAAACTAACGGATATGGGAAAAAAAAAAGGTATTTGAAATAAATCCAAATATATCAATTAGCACAATCACAATCAGTTTCAATGGATTAAACATTCCAAATAAAATAGATTAAAATTTAAAATTATATATTTTATGCTGTTTTAGTATATAGCCCTCAAATACAGAGATCCAGAAAGATTAGGAACTTAAAAAAACAGATATTGGGCAGGGAGGAAAAGGCAAGTAAGTACTAACAGAAAGAAGGGCAATGGAAATGAGAGAAAAATCAGATTATATGACATATTCTGTTCAGTATGGATAGGAGCTTAAAAACATCTAGTTCCCAACTGAGCTATAATTCCAGTCTGCCCTTATGGTTCTCAGAAAATGGGTACACATTGTCTGGGGAGACAAAGATAAAGATTCCTTCAATTCTATCGGTCAAAATTCCATAGCTGACAAACATTTGCATTAGGCAGAAGTGGAGAATACCTTTTCAATTCAGTTCTCTCTCTCTTTTTTATTTTTTGAAGTGGTTTAAATAAGTAATATCTTTTCATTTTGCTCCTAAATATGTTATTATCTATCTGTATACAATAAGAACATTTTCTAACATAACCAGAATACCATTGTCATATGTAACAAATTTCCTAATAATTAGGAATGATAATAAATCCAGGCCATATTCCAATTAACCCAGTTACCCATTATGCATTGTATTTCTCTCTCATTTTCATAGCTGTTTAGATCACAAAACCTTATGTTGTTCTACCTCCAAAGTTGACTTGCTTAACTTTCCTTCACTTTAATCAGTAATTTCAACCAACCGATCTTACCTTGGAATAAGGGAGAAAACAATCTCTAGGTTATAAAATTCATAAATAGGGAAATGTGTTAGACATCCTTGTTTTTAATTTCTGGGTCATATAAGATACTCAGAAAATGTTAGGTAAATTTAAACTATTTGCACAAATGTGAATTGTACAATGTGCTAGCTGTAAATCAGGTTGGTCATTTCTTGTATTTCTTTATATTCCCTCTATAGTGTATTTTCAAATCCTTGTAAATGGATAGAGACTATGCACAGATGTAGAAAGTAAATTAATGGTTACCAGGGGATTGGCGGGTAAGAGGTATAAATTGGTAGACTGGGCTTGACATATACACACTACTAGATATCTTTGCCACCCTATGGATTGTAGCCTGCCAGGCTCCTCTGTGGTGTTGGAGAAGACTCCTGAGAGTCTCTTGGGCAGCACAGAGATGCAACCAGTCAATCCTGAATATTCATTGGAAGAACTGATGCTGAAGCTGAAGCTCCAATACTTTGGCCACCTGATGAGAAGAGCTGACCGATTAGAAAAGACCCTGATGCTGAGAAAGATTGAAGGCAGGAGGAGAAGGGGATGACAGAGGATGAGATGGTTGGATGGCATCACTGACTCAATGGACATGAGTCTGAGCAAGCTCCGGGAGATGGTGAAGGACAGGGAAGCCTGGTGTGCTGCAGTCCATGGGGTCACAGACAGTCAGACACGACTTAGTTAACTGAATACCAACAAGCCTCTGTCCATGAGATTCTCCAGGTTAGAATACTGAATAGGTTGCCATTGCCTTCTCCAGGGGATCGTTCTGACCTAGAAATAGAATCAGGGGTTCCTGCTTTGCAGGAGGATTCTTTACCAGCTGAGCTACCAGGGAAGCCCAGATAGAGAAGAAATCAAGTCTAAAGGCAGACACAATGCATCCTAAACCTGGAGGGTGGGAAGATGATGGAAGAAATCTCCAGCAAAGGAGACTATCTCCATAGGGGTCATTACAGAATATTGAGTAGAGTTCCTTGTGTTATACAGTAGGTTCTTATCAGTTATCCTTTTTATATCTGGGGCTTCCCCACTGGCTCAGTTGTAAAGAATTCACTGGTAATGCAGCAGACACAGGAGAATTCCATGGACAGAGGAGCCTGGCAGGCTACAGTCCATGGGGTTGCGAAGAGTCGGACATGCCTGAGCAACTTTCACTTCACTTCTCCTCTATCTACACTCATGTCTCAGATTATTCATTCAATTCCAGGTCTGTATGCCGAGGGATCCTGAATTTACATCTTCAATTTGGTTCTTAGACGTGTACATCTACCTTCATATCTGACACTTTTACCTCTATGTCTAATGGGCACTTCACATTTGACAGGTCTAAAATGAAATTTCCTCTCTTCAAGCCAGTTCCTTCCCAACCTGACCATGCCTCACCGTATTCACTATGACCACTTCAGTCAAAACCACAATTAATGTGTTTCTGAATGAGCATCTTTCTTCCTTTCCCTCACCCAGCCAAGTGAGTGATCCTTTTGAAACAAGTCACTCCTCCATCTAAAACTCTACGTCGATGTCCCTTTTGGTGAGACTACACAGCTCCTATCCTTGCCCAGGCCTCTGGGGCTCACAGGACCTGTGACCTGCTTCTGATTGTTCTCCTGCTTTATCCTATTCCCACCCCGCTTGCCTCCTGGTTCTTGCATGAGCACCAAACACCGTCCTGCCTTGGGGTCTTTGTACCTGTTCTTGAACCTCCCTGGGATTTCCCCTCAGGTATCCATGTGGTTCCCTCCCTCATGCTCCTCTTCAGACCCTTGCTTCAGTGTTACCTCTCACATATCCTTTCCAGGAAACCCAGTCTAAATTGCAGCCTCCCCATCCTGTTCACTTAATCTGGTTTACTTTTGTTTTTAGAACTTAACCACCTGACAAAATATTTTTATTGATGTATAATAACATAGCATTACATTAGTTTCAGTATAATGCAAGAATGTATTGCTCGCATTATGGTCCCTTGATAGAATAAAAGTTCCATAAAGACAGAATTTACCAATTTCTGGCACATAGTTGACTTTCAAAAAGTGCTTTCGTTCATTGTTGGATGAATTGTATTTTCCCTTGGAAATTTCACGTTATGAGTTCTTAAGTATTCACTTATTTAACAAAGTATTTGCAACCATTTTCTTTATTTCACATATGGATTAGACAAATTGGAATTTCCAGTTAAAAATTTCATTAATTGGTCATTGAAATTCTCAGATAGAATAGCTTTTTTGAGTCCCAGCTGCACTATTCATAATATATAAATTTTATGAATTATGTAATTTCTGATGCTTGGAATCCATTTGTATAATACAGACTAACCTCTGGTGAAACAGCCTCCAGTGACTGAATTCATTCTCCCCGAGATGATTAATTCTGTCTTCAGGCAGCAGTAGCCCTTATGAAGAAGAATCTTGTCCTGATGTCTCCAGATGACTTTCACTCACTGGTCCTAGTAATGGCCAAAGCATCTCCTCACCGTTTCCACCCACCGTGGCAGCTCATCAAATGTCATACTGAAGGACAGATGTCATTTGCCACATTTTAAATTCTGACCTTCCTTTAGAGTGCTGACACTGCACTCTCCAGCTCAGGATCAATTGTTGTCTTAATTGTAAGCTTTTTTCCCCTGAGAGCCTGGATCTTCATCTGGGGTTACAGCACTGGCTGTCTCTGAGATACTGCGACAGACCCTGAAAGAGGTGAACTCGCCCACACTTCATCTTTAGCGTGTGCGTACTCAGCTCTGACTTTCTGCAGCCCCAGGTACTGTAGCCTGCCAGGGTCCTCCTTCAAGTAATTTTCCAGGCAGGAATACTGGAGTGGGTTGCTGGTTCCTGCTCCACGTCATCATTAGAAGGCTCTTTCTTTAATAGGGACCATGGATTACAAACCAGGGATAAGAATGTTTGAAAACAACTGGTCTTTGTTTTCCTGTCCTATTGGTAAGTAAGTATTCCGTCTTCTGAGAATACAGAGACAAGTGCCTTACTGAAACTGGGTGCCAGCATCAGCCACTGGAATTTGATATATAACATTTGTCTGGGCTATGGCTACAGCTTTTACATGTCATAAAATTTTAGAACTAAGAGACATCTTAGAAACAATGCAATCTAACCCACTTATTTCCCAGTTAGGAATTCAAGAAAGTTATTCTGTGTAAGCTACACTCATGCTTTTTTTTTTTTTTTTTTTTGGTTACTCAATTTTGTGCCCTCTGCTTGCCTGAAAAGGGACAGTCATATTACTTTCTAGTGATTGGGGTAAAGATGAGATATAAAGTAGTCTAATTTCCCATCTTTACAGATCATGAGATCTGAAAAGATTAAATGATTTGTCAAATTCAGAAGATTAGTGTGAGGGCCTGACCCTAACTTTCTTCTGGACTTGTATTCTAGGGCACTTTTATTGCAGTAGGGTTTCGATTAAATTCTTAGGGGATTAGAAAGCAGTAACTACCAGTAATCTAGAATCTTCCATTGTACTTCAGCAGAAGTAATGTGAAATTACTTAAGAAATGTGAAATACTTAAGAAAGTTGACAGAGGTCTATGGGCCAACTGTACTTTTATTTTTTTTATTTTTTATTTTTATTATTATTATTATTTTTTTTAATTTTAAAATCTTTAATTCTTACATGCGTTCCCAAGCATGACCCCCCCTCCCACCTCCCTCCCCACAACATCTCTCTGGGTCATCCCCATGCACCAGCCCCAAGCATGCTGCACCCTACGTCAGACATGGACTGGCGATTCAATTCTTACATGATAGTATACATGTTAGAATTCCCATTCTCCCAAATCATCCCACCCTCTCCCTCTCCCTCTGAGTCCAAAAGTCCGTTATACATATCTGTGTCTTTTTTCCTGTCTTGCATACAGGGTCGTCATTGCCATCTTCCTAAATTCCATATATATGTGTTAGTATACTGTATTGGTGTTTTTCTTTAACTGTACTTTTAAAAATATATTTTGAAATTTTAAATACACATAAAAATAGAAATGATAGTATAATGAATGTCCATGTGCCAGATTCAATCATTATCATCATTTTACCATCATTTTGCTTAATCCATTCTTTTTTTTTCTTTTTTGCTGATATATTTTGATACAAATCCCAAATGTTGTTATTTTAACTTGGCATATATTACTATGCTTTGCTAAAAATGGACTTAAAATCATGAAACCATTTCGCCACTAACAACATTGACAGTTCCTTGGGATAGTCTGATACAGCCAATATTTATAACTCTCCATCTGTTTCAAAAGTATCTTTTAATATTTGATTTATTTAATTAAAGAACTCACAAGATTCACATTCTGCATTTTACTACATCTAGAGTAGTTCCATACCCTCCTTGCCCTTGACTTATTGAAAAAAAATTGGGTGCTTTAACCCTAAGAATTTTCCATATTCTGGATTTGTCTATCTGCTTCCTGTTGGTGACTTTTAATTGTTACCCCACCCACTGTATTTCCTAAAATTTAAGTGTGCATTCAAGGCTTGAAGAGATTTGGGTTCAACTTTATTAGCAAACATTCGTGGTCTTTGGGTGCTTCATAGACAGCATATGGTTTTGTGACGCTGACATGATATAATTACCTAGAAACTTTTCACCTGGCCATTTCATCTACTGGTAAAAGCATTTTCATTGGCCAAAGTTGCATTTTTCTAATTTTCTTTTAACTTTTATTAACTGGGTGTTTTCTATGGAGAACATTCTGTCATCAACACTTTTATACAAAGAAAGCAGGGGAAATGCCTAATTCTTTTCTTTCTACTGTCAATTTTTAAAATAAGGAAGTGTTCTAAATACAATAGTGACCAACTAGATTTTTGCTTGTGTATTTTGTTTATTTTCATTTTTGTTGCTGTTGTTTTTAGTGATAGAATGAATTCATGAATTCTAATTAATTAACAGCAGTCACTATTTGTAATATGTTCTCATATTTTTCCAATGGGATTCTTACTTATATTTGCCCCTGTTTATATTTGCTTCTGACATATCCCATTAGTCTCTGATTGCCTCCTTGCTTTCTGGCATAACTTGTCACAAACCCATTTAATGCATTTTCTTCTCCAAATCTGGGATCAGAATTCTGGCATAGGCTTTGGATCCTGTACTGGGAAATGCTACTTAGAGACCAAAATGTGGGCACTAGGGGTACTCTTGTTTTTGGGTGGTCACTTCCTGTCCTATAGATCTTTGCAATTACAGAGCTAAGGAATATACATTTTGAACAGAAAAAAAAACCAATCATGCAATAATACTGATTTGTCTGTATTCAATATTCAATTCAAATTTAATATCAGGGAATTTTAATTTCACTTTTTTAACTTTAAACTCTTTTACACCAATAATTTTAGTTCATAACAATATTGACACTATTATTTGACTTTATGGAAACATGTGGATCACAACAAACTGGAAGATTCTTAAAGAGACTGGAGTACCAGAACACCTTACCTGCCTACTGAGAAACCTGTGTGCAACTCAAGAAGAAACAGTGAGAACCGGACATGGAACAGTGGACTGATTCCAAATTGGGAAAGGAGTACATCAAGGGTATATTGTCACCCTCTTTATTTAACTTATATGTAGGGTATATCATGAGAATTGTTGGGCTGGATGAATCACAGATATGCAGATGATATCACCCTAATGGCAGAAAACAAAGAGGAACTAAAGAGCCTCTTGATGAAGGTGAAAGAGGAGAGCAGGACAGCTGGCTTAAAACTCAACATTCAGAAAATGAAGATCATGGTATCCAGTCCCATCAGCTCAGTTCAGTTCAGTCACTCAGTCGTTTCTGACTCTTTGCGACCCCATGAATTGCAGCACGCCAGGCCTCCCTGTCCATCACCCAAACTCATGTCCATCAAGTTGGTGATCCCATC
The DNA here is from genome assembly GCF_042477335.2 of Ovis canadensis. Classification (NCBI taxonomy): domain Eukaryota; kingdom Metazoa; phylum Chordata; class Mammalia; order Artiodactyla; family Bovidae; genus Ovis; species Ovis canadensis. The sequence goes on from NC_091248.1 coordinate 87,263,420, forward strand.
CAGCTATCTCATCCTCTGTCGTCCCCTTCTCCTCTTGCCCTCAATCCCTCCCAGCATCAGAGTCTTTTCCAACGAGTCAACTCTTCGCATGAGGTGGCCAAAGTATTGGAGTTTCAGCTTTAGCATCAGTCCTTCCAAAGAAATCCCAGGGTTGATCTCCTTCAGAATGGACTGGTTGGATCTCCTTGCAGTCCAAGGGACTCTCAAGAGTCTTCTCCAACACCACAGTTCAAAAGCGTCAATTCTTCAGCCCTCAGCTTTCTTCACAGTCCAACTCTCACATCCATACATGACCACTGGGAAAACCATAGCCTTGACTAGACGGACCTTCATTGGCAAAGTAATGTTTCTGCTTTTGAATATGCTATCTAGGTTGGTCATAACTTTTCTGCCAAGGAGTAAGCGTCTTTTAATTTCATGGCTGTAATCACCATCTGTAGTGATTTTGGAGCCCCCCAAAATAAAGTCTGCCACTGTTTCCACTGTTTCCCCATCTATTTCCCATGAAGTGATGGGACTGGATGCCATGATCTTCGTTTTCTGAATGTGAGCTTTAAGCCAACTTTTTCAGTTTCCTCTTTCACTTCCATCAAGAGTCCCATCACTTCATGGCAAATAGATGGGAAAAAAGTAGAAACAGTGAAGGATTTTATTTTATTGGTTTCCCAAATGACTGTGCATAGTGACTCCTGCCAGGAAATTAAAAGATGCTTGCTCCTTGGAAGAAAAGATGACAAACCTAGACAGCATATTAAAAAGCAGAGATATCACTTTGCCAACAAAGTTCTATGTAGTCAAAGCTATGGTTTTTCCAATAGTCGTGTATGGATGTGAGAGTGAGACAATAAAGAAGGCTGAGTGCTAAAAAATTGATGCTTTCAAATTCTGGTGCTGGAGAAGACTCTTGAGAGTCCCTTGGACAGCAAGGAGATCAAACCAGTTGGTTCTAAAGGAAATCAGTCTTGAGTATTCATTGGAGGGACTGATGCTGAAGCTGAAGCTCCAATCCTTTGGCCACCTGATGTGAAGAACCAACTCCCTGGAAAAGGCCCTGATACTGGGAAAGATTGAGGACAAGAGGAGAAGGGGATGACCGAAGAGTAGATGGTAGGATGGCAGCAATGGCTCAATGGACATCAGTTTGAACCAACTCCTGGAGATAGAAAAGGACAGGGAAGCCTGCTGTGTATAGTCCATGGGGTCGCAAAGTGTTGTACACAACTTAGTGAGTGAGCAACCACATAAATATTTGTGTGTACTTGTATATGTATAAGCTAGTTTCAAATTAGTAATACTAACATTTATAATAAACATTGAATTGAATGTAAGATTTATTTGAAGCTCTCTTTGTGATTAGAACTCATACGGGGCTTCCCTGATGGGTCGGCAGTAGTCTGCCTGTGATGCAGGTGATGCAGAAGATGTGAGTTTGATCCCTGGAAGAGGAAATGGCAACCCACTCCAGTATTCTTGCCTGAAAAATCCCATAGACAGAGAAGCCTAGTGGGCTACAGTCCAAAGGGCTGCAAAGAGTTGGACACAACTGAATGACCACGTACACATACACACTGCTTAGGATACACTCTCAAAATACTCCAAAGTCACTATATCTATAGTTATAATTAAATAAATCTATTTTTTACATTGTAAAAGTAATTTGATATTGATAGATCCAGTTGTTTCCATTTGTCTTAAGTTTGGAGGCTAAGTGTGATCTTTAGAACAGCTGCTTCACTGTTACTTGTGGACTCATTACAAATGCCGACTTTTGGGCCCCATCTCAGAACTTTGAAATCAGAAACTTTGGGAATCAGGCCCTGAAGGTTATTTTTATGTACACTAAAATCTGAGAACCACTGATCTGGTGATAACCATTCTTATTAGGGTTTTTTTTTTCCCTCAAATATAACACATTTGTGTATATATTAATAATCTCTTTTCTTATCTAAATGTTAGTAGAGTATACGTACTGTTCTGTATCTTGCCATTGGAAAAACACACTTTGCATACAAGACATTTTGTATTTTTTTTTTAACCAGGATTTTTTGATGGTAGAATCCTATAACTGAATTTGCTATGTAGATTGCTAGTATTTTTTTTTTTAAGATATTGTCAAATTTCTTTTGCTAGGAGCTGTACATTTTGTATTCTCTTCAGCTGTTTCCTGAAATAACCTTCCCAGTGGAATATGTTATCAGATTTTTGGATGTTTGACAATTGGATAGATGAAGAGCTATAGCTTGTTGTGATTTTCATTTACATTTCCCTGAATAAGAGCAAGTTTGAGCATCTTTGTGTACATTTAGGTGCCATTTTCATTTCTTCTTTTGTGAATGTCTGCTCATATATTTTGGTACTTTCTTATCAGATTGTTATTTTGTTTCTTCTCAGTTTGTAGGAATGATTAATATATTAAGATTATTAACATTTTAAATGCAAATATTTTTCTCAGTTCATCATTTCTCATTTAACTTTGTGTTGTTTTTGTGTCATGCCAGTATTTTAAGGAAAACTGACTTAATTAGATTGATCAATATTTTATCTCGTAACTTTTAGTTTTTGAATTAGTAAGGTTATCTTCAGATCAGATTATAAGGCAACTTTCCCATGTTTTATTTTAGTGTGTTTTTAGTTTATACATTTAAATTTTGATTCATTTGGAATGTATTCCAGCATGAAGTACTGACCTGATTTTATTTAAGTCTCAGTTCAGTTCAGTTCAGTCACTCAGTCGTGTCAAACTCTTTGCAACCCCATGAACTGCAGCACTCCAGGCCTCCCTGTCCATCACCAACTCCCGGAGTCCATCCAAACACATGTCCATTGAGTCGGTGATGCCATCCAACCATATTATCTTCTGTTGTCCGCTTCTGCTCCTGCTCTCAATCTTTTCCAGCATCAGGATCTTTTCAAATGAGTCAGTTCTTCACATCAGGTGGCCAAAGTTTTGGAGTTTCAGCTTCAACATCAGTCCTTCCAATGAACACGCAGGACTGGTCCCCTTTCGGATGGACTGGTTGGATCTCCTTGCAGTCCAAGGGACTCTCAAGAGTCTTCTCCAACACCGCAGTTCAAAAGCATCAATTCTTTGGTGCTCAGCTTTCTTTATAGTCCAACTCTCACATCCATACATGACCATTGGAAAAACCTCTAATTGTCCTATTAACTATGATAACCTTTTCCCTCAGTAGTTTGAAATAGTCCCAATTGCTAATTTTTGCTCTTTCCCCCACCCAGTTCAATCTTGACCTTTTTAAATTCTCATTTTTCTATCCTTCCATATTTTTTGCTGCACAACTTCTACCAATAAAGAATGTTACAATTCTTTCATTCTCTCAATCAGAGAACTCTTTATGGAGTTACCCCTTACCTAGCTAAAAGCAAGTTTGTAGAGTGGCTGATTCTCCTCACTGTTTTATCAAAGCTGAATCTAGGGATTGTTTAGGGTTTGAAGATGGTGGTAGATTTGGCTCTGGGCCCAAGATGGTTGACATCTTCATTGTGGCTCCTCTGGATTTAGGATACTCCTGTTAAGAATTAGCTCAGTTTAGGCACTTTGCTTTGAGTGGCCTTAGAGGTGTTTCTTAGAGCATTCCACTCCAGTGGCTAAGAATCTTACTAAAACCTTTGTGTCACACCACAGCACAGCTCAATAAGACATCAAACAACACTGGAGGTACTTCACTCCACAGACTTCATTCCTTTGTCTGCCTCAGACTCAAGACAGGAGAGATTAAATCCACACCTGTTTCTCAGATTTGGCCATTTTCACTTTCGTTGCCCAAGCCTCTTGCCTTCTTACCACATTAGCCCCTCTCTGAGACCATCAGCTTCACAATTTTCCATGCAATAGAAACACATTTTTGTTCTTTTGTGTGGGTGTTTTAAAGGGTATTTTATATCGTTAGGCCTTTAGAAACATATTGTCTTCCCTTTTATGGGAAGAGGGTTAGAGCTTGGAAAAGCAGATGCAAGCTCTCTTTAACACTTTACTGACACACTCTGTGATGTGGTTTTTCACTCATTTATGCTTACCTTATTTTAATATAAATAGTTAATGAACCTAATTGTTGAAGGATATATTTGGGTGAAAGACACAATAAATGGTATGATAATTAAAATATAAAAATTAGAACTTCCTCATTGGCTCAGCAGTAAAGAATACACAGTGGTAAAGAATACACCTACAGTGCAGGAGCTGCAAGAGATGTGGGTTTGATCCCTGGGTCAGAAAGAGCCCGTGGATGAGGGAATGGCAACCCACCCCAGTATTCTTGCCTGGAGAATCCCATGGATAGAGGAGCCCGGCGGCTACAACAGTCCATAGGGTTACAAAGAGTCAGACATGACTGAAGCGACTTAGCATGCATGCATAACGGGCTCCCCTGGTGGTTCAGACAGTAAATAATCAGCCTGCATTGCAGGAGACCCAGGTTTGGTCCCCGAGTTGGGGAGATCCCCTGGAGGAAGGCATGGCAACCCATTCTAGTATTCTTGCGTGGAGAACTCCATGGACAGAGGAGCCTGGCAGGCTACAGTCCATGGGGTCACAAAGAATTGGACACGACTGAGAGACTAACATTTCCACTTTCATAATAAAAATAATTATTTTGCAACTTTTAAACCAAAAATGCTTGCCAGTTTGGTCCTATAAGAAAGCAGACATCAAGATTAGTGTAGAGACACACTGGAGGAAATGCCTTGAAGGATAAAGGAGGGGTAAACGTTCATACTGCGCAGGTGTTACACCTGTGAAAGAGCAAAGGAAGGGGAAGATTGGATAGGAAGATGCCCAGCTTTCAGTGCAGTTGTGAAACACTCTTGGGTTTACGGGAAATACCCGAGCAGATATTGCCCATTAGAGGAATCTTGCATGAGGAAGTAATGGTTCCGGTATCTCTGTCATGTACAGTAGAGCAGCCAAGGGCAACATGAATTATGAATCCAGTGAAGGAGGTGGTGCATTGCAGGGTGTGGCAGCCGGAGGCTGTCAATCAGCTATGCTCCCTTGTAGCAGGTGCTCTTGGAGGGACATGTGACTGTCTCCATGGCTGCCTTGATGTCTACTTGATATATTGAGCCAGTTTCAAAGAAATATTTCTACTGTGAATTTCTTTTATTTTTAAAGCAGTTTGACAAAGACTCCTTCATAAGGGGGAGAAGAATCCTGACATTAAATAATGGGCAACTTTTTGTTGTTGGATATTCCTAAAATGTTTACTAAGAATTTAAATATTATTTGAATTTAGAGAATGTGACAGGAGGTAAAAATAAGATTTTATTATTTACACTGTAGTTCATGCATTGGAGAAGTCATAGGATATCTAAACATACCACTAGATGATACTGTTCCTTTAGTCCTGTCATTTTTTAAAGGTAAACATTGCTGACTCAGTGGACATGAGTTTGAGTAAACTCAAGGAAATGGTGAAAGACAGGGAAGCCTGGTGTGCTACAGTTCATGGGGTCGCAGAGTCTGACACGACTTAGTGACTGAACAACAACAAAGTTTACCATGTTAGCACTTAGAGAAAAGACCAAAATTGCTAACGGGATATGCCTATTTCTGACCAGTTTGTCCTTTAGACCCTTCCGATTTTGATCTGCAAACAATTTGTTTTCAACTGAATCACTTGCTTCCAAAAGGACAAGAGAAACTCCTGGCCTGGGAATTGGAATCAGGTCGTCTGTGGTCTAATTCTTCTTTGTTACCATGTAGCTGTGTGACCTTGCGGAAATTACTTTACCCCCTTGGGCTTTAGTTTCCCAATCTGTGGAATTAGTTTATTAGATTAGATAATCTCCAGGCTTCATCTAGGGTATGAAATTTTGTAGTTGAAGGTGGAGGTTACAGTTAAAATGTTTCTGTATTTATTATCAAAAGTGAAAAGCTGTATTTAGGAAATGTGTGGACAGCACATATATAGGAAAACACAATTTAAAGAAATCTTCCAGGCTGAAATGAGAGATTACTTTCCATAAGATAAACTTTAATAGAGTTGATTTGTTTGTTTTTTAAAAATAAATTGTTTAAGAGAGTTTTAGATTTACAGAATTGCTGTGAAGATAGTACAGAGTGCTTTTTTTTTTTTTTTTTGCTTTACAGAGTTTTAGAAATATTGATGGAAATCAATGCTGAGTGGGTGGTTATTAGTGATGAAGGGGGCAGGGAAGGAGCCAGTGGGGTGGATGGTAGAGAGGCTGGACTTCACATTTTATGTGAAAAGAATTTAGGCATATTCTGTGATGTGATCCTGATATATGTGACTGTCCAAAAAAGGAATAAAAAAACAACCCTAATAAATGCTTAATTAATAATACATTAACAGAGACTCATCATCCAGAATAAGGGAAGCAACAGTCATACTCTAACTTAGCTATATCTTATCTGAAGTTCTGAGTTTTGTTTTCAAAGGGACACTGAAATATTTGTAGGTGATCCAAAAAAGAGGGAGCAGGATGATGAAAGATATGGAAATTATGTAAGAGGAGAGACTGAATGAGCTGGAGAGGTTTGGTATGAACAAGCGAGGACTTAGCAGGGATCTGCAACCAATTACCTTTTTTTTTTTTTTTCTCCTTTTGGCGACCGATTACTTTTTAAATTAAATTTATTTTCAAAATTAGGTAAAATATTCATATAATTAAAAAATAAAAAATGATGTGAAACATATGTAGTGCATCTACTCTTACTTCTGCTCCTCCCTCTCCCCATCCTGTTTAGGTATGATTTTTTTTATTACTTTTTTTGAATCCTTTCATTATTTCTTTAGGCAATACCAGCAAATGCACATATACAAAGGAATCAAACTTTACATGTTGTTTTGCACCTTGATTTTTTTTTTTGCTTGATAATATATTTTGGAGATCTTTTTGTATATGTATAAATAAGGTGACTTGTTTGTTTTAAATAGCTACATATTGTGGGGAGGGAGGTGGGAGGGGGGTTCATGTTTGGGAATGCATGTAAGAATTAAAGATTTTAAAATTTGAAAAAAAAAATAAATAGCTACATAGAATTTCTTTCTGTGAAAGCATTATAGTTTATTTGATCCATCCTGAAGATGAATGCTTGAGTTTTTGCCTATATTTTGTTTTTTACAATGTTGTTGTTCTTGAAAACTAAGGAAAATGAATAGTAATGTTTATTCGTCGTCTCAAATGGTTGCAGGCATATCTGTAGGATAAATGTTCCCGTGCAGAGTCCCTGGGTCAAAACTTAACTCTGCATTTTTAATTTTTTATTTGAATATGCAAATTTATTTTAAAGTCACATAAATAGAAAACACAAATGAAAACCTTCATAACCAGATTTTTTTCTTAAGCCCAAAGTTCAGATTTTCTCAATTTTTTTTCCTTTTTTTTTTAAAATTAGAGGATAATTACTTTACAATATTGTTGTGGTTTTTGCCATACATCAACATGAATCAGCCATAGTTATACATATGTCTCTTCCCTCTTGAACCATGCTCCCTTTTCCCACCCCATCCCACCCCTCTAGACTGTTAGGGGGCACTGGCTTTGGGTTCCCTGCATAATACAGCAAACTCCCACTGGTTATGTATTTAATATATGGCAATGTTTCAATGCCATTCTCTCAAATCATCCCATCCTCTCCTTCCCTCACTGTGTTGAAAAGTCTGCTCTTTATGTCTGTTTTGTTTTCTGCCCTGCAAGTTGGTTTGCAAGAGTTAGGCATGGCTTAGCAACTAAAGCACCAATATATGGTATTTGTCTTTCTCTTCTGACTTTGTAAATTGATACAGCCACTATGGAGAACAGTGTGGAGATTCCTTAGAAAACTGATAATAAAACTACCATTTGTGTATGCAGGCTCACTCACTTCAGTCGTGTCTGACTCTTTGTGACCCTAAGGACTGTAGCCCACCAGGCTCCTCTGTCCATGGGATTCTCCAAGCAAGAATACTGAAGTGGGTTGCCATTTCCTACTCCAGGGGATCTTCCTGACCCAGGGATCAAACCCATGTCTCTTTATGTCTCCTGAATTGCAGATGGATTCTTTACCACTGATTCACCAGGAAAGCCCATAAAACTGCTATACAACCCAGCAATCCCACTACTGGGCATATACCCTGAGGAAACCATAATTGAAAAAGACATATGTATCCTAATGTTCACTGCAGCACTATTTACAGTAGCTAGGACATGGAAGCAACCTAGATGTCCATTGGCAGATGAACGGATAAGGGAAGTTGTGGTACATCTACACAATGGAATATTACTCAGCTATAAAAAGGAGTGCATTTGAGTCAGTTCTAATGAGGTGGATGAACCTGGAGCCTGTTATACATAGTACATTTTTAATTTTGAAAGATAATGCCTAATTTCTCTCTTTAGGATTGTTTCAATTTACACACCCTAGAGTAATGCACTTACTCACAGAGTGCGTGCTCAAACTTTTGGATTTTGCCCATCCGTGAGGTAAGAAATGGCATTTAAATGCAGGCTGAGATTAAATGCATTTCTTTATGAATGAAGTTGAGTGTCTTTTCACATGTTGAAGTACCTTTGTCCCACTGTGAACTGTTCTGACCAGCCGTTCTGTTCACTTCTGTAGCTGAGTTAGTGCTGACCCCTCACCCTCCCTATGAGCCCAAAACTGCTTCTGTGAGCACCTGTGACACCTTGACTGCAGGCTTTCTCTTTGGCCATGGTGGCATGTACAGTGAGCATATGGGAAAACTTCAGAAGAGCCAAAAAATTAGTGCCTAGAAGCTTCTCTCATCTGGTAATGAACAGGAATTTGGTGTAGAACCCCCCACCCCGCCTGCCACCATTTTCCTTTCCTCTGGATGAGGATAACAGATACGACACTGTTTCCCAGAGTTTCCCAGTGGAGTTGGACCTGCAGTGGTAATGGACTTGAGGACCCACACTTTATTCCTTCCCTGCTCTGCTGCTTCCCTACTCTATGTCCCACACTTAATGATTTCATTTCCAGAATAAACTACACATTTGCATTAGAATCTTTGCCTCAGAGTTGGCTTCTAGGGGAACCCAAGTCAGGCCAGGTTGTGAGAACTATCTATAAATGCTTCTCAAAGTGTGGCCTGCAGACGGTTTGTGATCTATTTGTCACCTGTCTGATAAAGTCAGAAATTGAGCTTGAAAGTTTAGAAACTTCTATAGAAATTTGATGTTGCTGTGATATTCAAGTGTGGTGATTTTGTGTTTTACACACACACACACACACACACACACACACACACACAAATGTCTGTGATGAACTGAAAAAAATAAAAACACTGTAGGACTTCCCTGGTGGTCCAGTGGTTAGGAATCTGCCTGCCAGTGCAGGGGACATGAGTTTGATCCCTTGTTGGGGAAGATTCCACATGCCTTGCAGCAAGTAAGCCCATGTGTCACAACTACTGAAACCTATGTGCCCTAGAGCCCATGCTTCACAACAAGAGAAGCCAGCCATCACAATGAGATGCCTGCACACTGCAATGAAGCGTAGCCCTTGCTCACCGCAACTAGAGAAAGCCTGCACACAGCAGTGAAGACCCAGCACAACCAAAAATATGTAGATGAGTTAATAAATAAATACAGTAAAACACTGCATAGGTGAAGAAGGCACAACGTTAAATGATGGCACTGAGACCAGTGGATGGAAGAACAATCAGGACAATTTTGGTTTGGTATGAGAGAGGTTTCTAATTGTCCTGTGTACCTAAGAATGGAAAGATTTCCTATTGGTGGCAGTCAGTACGCTTATCTTGAGAAGAGTTAAGCCTGCTTGGCTGGCTGGACAGTTGAGACTATAAAGAATCCTTGAGCTTGAGGGCAGACCCTTCGTCTTAACAGATTTTACTTCTCTGCCTTAATGAAAGTTGAACAGTAATTCTCTTACTCTTTCATCTCTTTCTGTGAAAGAAAAGATCAGTAAAAGTGAAACTAATATATGAGTGGTATTCCTTAATACATAACTAATGCATGCTGATTCTCTAAAAATCCTAAGGGAGAGTTTAATTATAGTTAATCCTGTTCTGATTGTTTTGATGCACTGTGAGTTCCATTCTAACAGCCCTTCATATTTACAAAACCAAGAAACTGGCCACTTTAGGTAGTGAGACTGAATCTTGTTTTCTTTAGCACTAAGATTTCTCAATAGTCTTAAAATACGAAGTGAAAAGTGTTATGAAATTTCTTGGGTGTGTCACTGGCTCTCAAGAACAAATAAGTCCTCTCAGTACACAAAGCACTAAGGTGAAACCAAACAGAAGTGAACTTTCAGCTTCTGTAGAGCTGTATTTTAGTTGGCGGCTCCTCTGAGTCCTCCGGTCAGGGGTTTTTGCCTACCTATGCATGAACTACCTAGTACCTACCTCCAGCAGTCTTTCTGCTGCTTAAAAAATCTTGTGGCCAGACTGCGGTGGGAAGATTAAAGTGGTGCTTACAACAGAGCTGTGTTCAATGCTGAAACCAAGGGATCACAGGTGCCTACAACCTTAAATGGCATCCTAATATCAACAATAGGCAAATATGGAGTGCTAAGTCAAGGCTATGGTTTTTCCAGTAGTCATGTATGGATGTGAGAGTTGGACTGTGAAGAAGGCTGAGGGACGAAGAATTGATGCTTTTGAACTGTGGTGTTGGAGAAGACTCTTGAGAGTCCCTTGGACTGCAAGGAGATCCAACCAGTCCATTCTAAAGGAGATCAGCCCTGGGATTTCTTTGGAAGGAATGATGCTAAAGCTGAAACTCCAATACTTTGGCCACCTCATGCGAAGAGTTGACTCATTGGAGAAGACTTTGATGCTGGGAGGGATTGGGGGCAGGAGGAGAGAAGGGGACGACCCAGGATGAGATGGCTGGATGGCATCACAGACTCGATGGATGCGAGTCTAAGTGAACTCCGGGAGTTGGTGATGGACAGGGAGGCCTGGCATGCTGTGATTCATAGGGTCGCAAAGAGTTGGACACGACTGAGCGACTGAACTGAACTGAACTGAACTGAACTGAACTGAAGGATGGGGCAATCAAAAATATTTAAGGCTCTCATTAAAAAATAAAGAATAAAAAAGGTTGCCAGTGGTTTAGTCTACTCAGCCTAATACATGGATCCTTAGGCATATTTTGGAGGAGCACATGAGGGTCCTCCATTGTACTATGGTGTTGAAAGATGGTGGCCCTGGACTCAGATGGCCTGGATTCCAATCCCATGTTTGCCCCTATCTATTCAAAGCACTCAGTGTTTTGAGGCTCAGTTTCTTCTGGAAAATGGTAATAATAAGTGTACTTTAGACAGTTGTTATGAGGGTGAAATAAGGTACTGCATGTCAAGTGCTTAGTGTTTGGTCATAATATGATACAGTCATCATCATTAAAAGCCTTCCAAGATTCCTTCCTAGCAGGAAACAGGTAGAACCTTATGTGAACTGGAGGAGTCAGCTGTGTTTGGATAGTCAAACTGGTTTGATGGTTTGGGGAGGGAGAGACATTGGAAGTGACGAAAGGAGGAAACTGGCTGGGCTAAGGCAGGGTGCAGGACCCTGCTGGTCGGTGCTCCCCTTTACTCCAACTTTCACTGCTTTGCCCTTCACCCCTGATCCTTCTCCCTCTTCAGTTGGATCGATTTCTTGTTTCTTCATATCTGAGAGCTCAGGGCTTTGCTGTAAACTTCAGAAAGGTAATGCAGAGAAGGGTGATTTACTCCCCTTCTCCTGAATGCTACTGAATGAAGCTTTGGAAGACTGGAGGGTTTTTCAACATTGTGATCTTAACTCACTGTAGAAAAGTAGCGGAGGATCAATCATACAGGGAAATTTTTGGTGTGTGTGTATTAAAAGGGTAGTGGTGTGGACAGTCGCAATGGAGAATGGAAATTGCAAGCTCTGTGTGTAGCAACTTGACTGCCATTCCACCTTGCTTTGAGGAGGAGGTCCAGAACCTTTTGAGCTGCTAGTGATCAAATTCATTATATTTGCATTCATTGTTATCATGACTCTTCTGTGATCCTTGAACTGTAAACACATGGAGAGCTCTTGAATGCAATTTCTAGTTAAAGCAGCTTTCTAAAAGGGACTTTGTTCTGTCGGTTTCTAGCTTACTCAAGGTTGCTGACCCTTTCTTTATTTATCTGTTTTTATTTTGCTTTCAAAAGAAAGGTAACACTCATCAGGGCTGAAGTTGTTCAGTTGCCCAAGGCATTTCATGTCTGGTCCCACAGGTTAAAATGCAACTTGAAATCAGTCTACCCATTAAGGCAGTTGCCTTGTCTGGGTGGCATCCACCTGGGAGAATGAAGGAAGGCATTTTTTTTTTTCTTCCAAAAGTCCAGTGTGGGATAGTTTGACCCCCTACCTGTTTGACCAGCTAATGCGTTTTCCCTCTCTGAGGGTAAAAAATGAAGCATGCAGGATGCTGGGACACGTCATGCGCCGAGCGTAGGCATGTATTGCCTGAAGCTGGAAATCCACTACCGTGCTCTCCAGTCACCATACTTCCTTTCCTTTTCCTTATCCCTGAAAGAAACTATTTTTAGTTTCAGATGCTGGAACTACTGTAAACCAAAACCTTCAAGACACTTTCTTTGGAATGCAGAATGATTATTCAACTGGAAAAACTTTTAAAACAATCTTTAATGAGTACACATTTCCAAAAGCAGTCATCCCTTAATATGGGGAATACATACAAAAATAAAAGGTCTATCGTATAATAAACATGTTCCTAGAATACAGGAAATGTATGAGGAGTGAGGAAGTGTAGTCTGACTTTTTTAATGTAGAAGAATAGTTTGGAACCGTTAAAAAGAACTGTAGTTCACACGACACACCTGTTTCTGTTTCAAACTCTTTTCCACCTCAAGGAAACTGGGAGAATCAGCTGGTTAGGATGGGCACATTGGTTTGATGGCTTGGGAATGGATGTTGGAAGGGGTGAAAGGAGGGAACCAGCTTCTCTGGTCAGCTGTTGGGGCTTGGAGCCTTGTGGGTGAGGCTGAGGGTCATGCCCAGCAATGCACTGTGATGCCAAAACCACCAGGGGTGTTCTGGAATATCTGGCTTCCTGGATGCCTTTTGTGAAGTACCCAGGAAGAACATTTTTACTAGGTTATAAAAGCAGAATCCTTTTTACTGTAGGTAAGCTTTTTTTTTTTTTTTAAAGCTTGAGTGGGTTGCCATGTTAAATCCTAGGGGATCTTCCTGACCCAGGGACTGAACCCACATCTCACGTCTCCTGCACTGCAGGCGGATTCTTTACCCACTGAGCCACCTTGGAAGCCCCTTGTTTAACCTAAGAGTGGCATTTTCTAGTCTTAGTAATGGACCAGATAGCCAGTAAAAATCTTACTCTTTTACCAAAAAAGGAACATGGTTAACCCCAAAGGTTTCCTTTAGATTAGCCTGGATAGTACTTAACCTTCAGGTAACCAATTATCTAGCCAAAAGGCAGTGGCAAACCCTACAATACTTGGGTATTTTGCATAAAATAGAATGAATGAGCAGTGACAGTTGCCTTGTCTTTCTCACTGATGCCCTGGGGTCTTCACCACACAGCACAGCTCTGCTCAAAGTCTCAAGCTTTTCTGAATCCTTGAGTAGATCAAGGATAAATGAATGGAACATATATTCTGGGTGTCTTCTCATTAACACAAGCTGAAATTAAAAAAAAAATCTGTAAGGGTATAATGGGAAAGATTGAAGACGGGAGGAGAAGGGGATGACAGAGGATGAGATGGCTGGATGGCACCACTGACTTGATGGACATGAGTTTGAGTAAGCTCTGGGAATTGGTGATGGACAGGGAAGCCTGGCGTGCTGGAGTCCATGGGGTCACAAAGAGTCAGACGCGACTGAGCGACTGAACTGAACTGAAGGGTATAATGACACCAACATCTTCATATGGTGCCAGTGGTATTAACTTCAGAAATAATTCGGCAATTACATTCAACGTTTTTTAATTTTTAATCCCAATTCTTTGCAAGTATTCTGAAGAAGTAAATTAAAATACACACTAAAGTTATAAGTGCTAAGGTATCCTCTGAAATGTTGTTTTAGTAAAAAATGGATATAACCTAAATGTTGAATTAGAGCAGTGGTAAAACAAATGCATATTTGATGTAATATCATGAAGCCACTGATTCAATACATAAAGCATGTAAGTAAGCAAACAAAGCTGTAGTATATTAAGTGAAAAAGGAAGGATACACAATTGAATATACAGTATAGGTAGAACTATTTTCAAAACATTTTATAGAAAAATATTCTGGATTGTGGGTGATGTTTTAATATATTGTAATCATTTTGTATAATGTCATATAGAATATATGATAGTGAAAGTAAAAAGTAAAAGAAATGGCCTGTGTGAGGTAGGCAGAAAACTGTCAAATCTGAAGACTTTTGGTTATTTCGGCTTGTGGAAAGGTCATACATAAGGCTCCTCTCAGCTCCATGTATGAGCCAGGAAGGCTAATCCTGCTGAAGGTCATCTTGGAAATGGCATCATTATCACCGAAAAGCAGAGAAAAGCATCCTGCCTTCCAGCTAGGACTTGAGAAAGAACCAAGTCTCCTATTACAAACTGCTGCTCACACCTCTCTCGCCTAAGACTTCAAAATTCTCTCTCATCTGTGTATTTGTCCAACTTACACTTTCATTATTCATTTAACTTCACTGCTTAAATTTATAACAAACTATGATAAATTATAGAAGCTACTTTTTTATACTAGCTGCCGGGAGCCAGTGTGAGGAATCCCGCCCATGACAAGGTCATGAGGAAGGAAGCTGACATATGCAAGGCGTGCTCAGACTTCAGGGGCCCCTCTGGAAATTCCTAAGCATGTACCCCAACAAAAATCTGCCGGCTTTTGTGCTCTGCTTTTCTACTCTTCTGACATTTTCTGGAAAAAGTCAATTCAGGGCTTTAGTCTTCTGCATTTGAAAGAGTGTTTCAATCCAAAAACCCCTCCGATGGCTTTCTAGCCTGCCTGCAGGACTCCTACAGCTGCGCATGTGATTGTTTGAGGCCTCCTGACCGCAGGAGGCACAGGAAGCTTAAAACATCCTAGGAATGTAGGAGCTTCCGAGGAGTCAAAATCTTTAGAATAGGACTGATTAAAAGTTTCATTTGTTGAGTCAATACTTGCTGCCAAATTTTCATATCCTTTATTTGTAGATATAGTTGGTATACAGAAAAACAAGTAGTAGACCTGGTATTAGCAACATTAGATCTTTGAGTTAAGTACCTTCTTTGTTATAACCCACTGCACCTTTGTTCTATAGAGATGTAACTTTAGTGCTTTAAGGAGATGTAGATTAAAGAAAAACACTTCAGGGGAAACAAAATTAACATTCATTAAGGAAGAGAGCCAAAAACTGTTAACAAGCCTCTTGGCCAAAAGATAATGTAAATCACCTGAGACCTTTTGTATACAAAATGATGTACAAAAAGAATCTGGGTTGCGAACGCTACATAATTTTGTGTTACCCATTGATCTCCATATTTTATCAAAAGTATAAAAGGCCTTCTGAACAATAAAGGATGGGGCCAGCTTCTCTGACCAGTTTCTCGAACTAGTCTCTCGGCGTGGTTTCTTGGGACTCTGGCTCCCCCCGTGTCTTTCTCTCTCTCTCTCTTCTTCTCTCCCTTTCCCTCTCTCTGCTCTTTACTTTAATTTCAGGCTGAATCTCCACCTGGGGCGCGGAGGCTCGCCAGGTCTACTTACTTGCCCTGGCTGTTAAGACCCCTGCGAAAGGGAGCTTAAGGCAAGGCACCCTTGGATATTCAAGCGAGTGCCGGTGGCCCAACGTAGATGGTGCAAATTCCTTGTCTGGAATTTTATTGGTCTTCTGCATAAACCAAGCTATTCAGCCCTCTTCCTCCACTTAATCTTCTTACTACACTATAGTTTCTTAATCTAATCTTATATTAATAAATAAACAAGTCTTTCCACGCCAACGCCGTCCACCCTTCGAATTCCCTGGATCCACCAGGGCTGGACCCCGGCAACTAGCAATTCATTTCATAGATGATTAATACTGAACAAATCTGGAATATGTTATTTACAAAGCATAGCACATAACCTAAATAATAGTAAACCTGATGTGGTATAAAATTTATAAACTTTATTAACTTTATTCAATTTTTTTTTAAACTTTTTGCACTAGGGCTTTTATCAACTCTTCTTCACTTATGGTACATTGAGGAAATCCAAGTGGATATCCCTCATTTTTAACTCAATCTTTTTTTATACTTATTCCTTTGTGAAGGAACGATCTTATGACAACTGTATAAGTTTGCATATATCCAGTCCATGATTATTTCTAATCTATTGTGAAATCTTTATTGTTTTATAAAATAATTCCCCACACTACATATCCAGGTTGGTAAAAAAAAAAATCAAAAAGCACACATAACTACAGAATTTACCATGGCAATATTTATAATCACCTGCATTTCCAAAAACCAGAATAAAAATCTCATTCCTTTTGCTTCCTTGGCCCTCTTTTTCAGACAGATCTAATAAAGCCCTTATCAGCGGCCACCATCTTAGTATTTTCTCTTTCACTCTACCTAGCCCTTGAATCAGAGAAGGAAACTACGTGTACTTCCCCTGGATTTTGCAAGACATCAGGTCATGCATATTGCCCACAGCAAAGAAGCTTCTTATTGTGAAACCACAAAGCTAATGGCGATTCAGCCCCCCACCTCCAGAAAAAGGAGAGGCAGAGACCAGCAGTGGTTCCACATGGACCTGAGATTAAATGGTGTCCCATTTCTCAAAGTCAGGCATGATTTCTTTCTCTGTTCACAAACTTCAGCCCATGGTGGGAGAAACACACTTTCTTCACTGCACTAATTATTCTTCTCTAAACATGCAACGCCATGGTTAAGAAGTCCAGGTGAATTGGAACTTTGCTTTAAATATCTGTTTTTCCATTCAATGCCGATTCTGAGTATTTCGGGTTCCTTTCCCAGCCCTGGCGGATCCGCATAAGGGTCTTGTCTATACATGGCAGGACGAGGATGAACTTGATCACCAGCACTGTGCAAGGGATGATCAGCGCAATCACGTAGGCTGAAGGGAGATACCACACAAGGTTTGAAGGGTTGAGGAATCTCTTCCCACCGTACACCAAGGTGTGGGCTGTGCACAAGATCAGGGTCAAATAACCCAGTTTGGACTATAAACAAGAAACAAAAACATGTACATTAACACTGTTTACATTTTCACGTGAAATACTGTGAGTCAGTGAAGGGTATTCGTCAAAGCCACAAGCCTTTGAAACCTGTAGTATTTAGAACACTGCCAAGAATTGAAAAAACATTAACTCTCCTTCAGGATGATCGTTGTAACATTTAAAAAAAAGAAAAGACTCCTTATAAATGACCTGGTGGTTTCATCTTAACCTAACTGGATGAGAAAGTTTCCCAGGAATAGATTCTTTTGCATTTGAATAAGTAATGTACCTTCTTTTTCAAGGGTAACACTCCTTCCTGGATCATCTTTTCTGGAGGCCAGAGATGAACAAAACACAGTATGTCCTCAAGAAATACCACATTAGTGTATGTTGCTGACTAAAAGCAGATACTAGCTGAATGGTATCGCAGTTGACAGCAGTTAGCAAACTTTACTTTTGGTTGGTTGTTTGTTTAGGCCTACATACAAAGCCCAGTGTTTATTTCCATCTTAACGTCTGAATAAAGGTATAAACATGAGAAAATGTTGACTGCATTTGGTCTCTGGGAGAAACTGTAAGACTTTTGAATTCAAACAGTTCTATGAAGTGCAATTCTGACTTCCGTTATTAATGGTCTATTCCGTTACACTAGTTCTCAAGGAATATGCCTCAGAATCACCCAGAGGTCTTGTGAAAACAAACCAACTGCTGGGCCTTACTGATTTTGGATGATCTCGGATGACCTCGGCCTGCAGCGACTTGAAGCTGGGCTTCAGTTCCCAGCCGGAGACTGAGGACAGGTCGAGGTGGTGAGAACACCACATCCTAGCCACTAGACCAGTGGTCAGTGACAAGACCCTGACCCTTTGGTTTTGCCAAAAAGAATTCCCTTACAAAGACAAAAAGTACTGAAGCAAACAAAGTGTTTATTAGGAGGAAAAGAGTAGAGTATGTGTGGGTAGACACATGGGCAGGCTCAGAGAGAGAGAGTTGCTTAGTCACCCTTTCGTGGCAGTTTGAATTACTTTTATGGGTCATTTCTTCCGGGTTTCCTTTGGCCAATCATTTTGATTTGTGTAGTCCTGAGGCCATATTTGGTATATCTCAGGATCCTTTCATGTGTGGAAGCTCATCTCTTTGCCAAGATGGAGTCTAGTGAATAGTGAAGATGCTCATGGGTAGTTGACATTGCTTACTATGAGGTGTCACACCCTCCCTTTTTTACCTCCAAGAAGCCTTTCTGTGCATGTGTTGTTGGGGAGGTCTCCTTAACTTTAAGAATGAGGAATGTGTGTGTGTTTTTTTTTAATTTGGTATCTGTGCAGGGCACAGCCTCCTCCATCATCCTGCTTCTATGGAGTTTCTCCTATTACGGGGTTTTCGTCCACAGGGAGAAATTGTTCAACCTGGGGCCCATCTAACTCCTGCCTCAATACCTCCAGAGTTTCTGATTCAGTTTGGTAGGGGAGGGGCATGAGGATTTGTATCTAACATGATCCCAGGTGATTCTGCTGCTGGTGGTGGTCCAGGTGCCACACTTTGAAGACCGCTGGTCTACAAGATTAGTTACTAATTGCCTTTAATGATGTATCTGGTGGTTGATGTGTGGAATCACTAATTTTCCATCTTACAGACCAGCACTGAATCTGGTACGATGACAGGCTAGCATAGAAAGTTTTATACCCATAAGTCCATATTCTAAAGTTGATTTTCAGAAGTAGAAATTTTGTGTTTGGGTTTCTTTCCACCCTGAGCCTAGTATATCTCCATACACAGGGTTCAATAGTAGTTGATGCTTTTCAGTCTGTACTCTTAGCTGTGTCTCTGGGAGTGGTCAGGAATCTTGTCCTGCTAGGAAATCAAACCATCATGGAAGCTGCCTTTGGGTTCGAGTTTAGCTTTTCTAATCTGAACTTGTTTCAGTTGCTATTTTTATGTGATTGCTAGGGAACTGATGGAGCAAAATGAAAATTTATGCGGGTATGAGAGAAAAATCAGAATATTTGTAAACTCAGAATCATTTTGCATTAAAAAGTAGATTAAATCATGAAGTCCTTTTACCTGGACAAATCGGAACTCTCTCCAGTTGACCATGTTGCTAACTGATGGCAAGGAAGTGATTCCCAAGAGTACAAACAGGAAAAATCCGAGCATTCCCAAAGCGATATATGAATCACTGAGCCAGGAGGTAGTGGTACTAAATGGATTTTCTTTCTTGGTTATTGCCTAAAATAGTTAGAAGCAATTTTTTAAAATTTCATTTTTTACAAATTGCCCAAACTTTTAAGGTGATGAAAAAATACCTCTACATCGTTTCTTTGCTCAACGCAAGTTGTATAACATTTCTGAAGAGTCACAGAAAATAATTACACTTAGATATTATGTTTTTTGATAGAAAAAGTAATTGGTTCTATTAGGACTTTACTATGATAGTTAACTCCAGAAATTATATAGAGAATTTTAATTGACCCTGTAAATCCTAAAACAAAGTAAACATTTACTTAAACCTTCTTTACCATATGGCTTCTTGTTCCCCAAGCAAAAATTGATGTTCTCAAACGATTACATCAGGGTTCTGTTTTCCTGCTTTATATGCTGATTATTCACACACATAAAGTTTGAGTTCTTTTCCTTTTTTTTTTGGAATGTAGCTTCAGGTCTGTTGTAACACATCTTGAGAGAAATCTGGCCCCTGTAACATGACTATTACCCAAGGACATGCTATTTATTTGTTACGGAAATAATGTATAGAAATCCCACAGACACACCATCAATGAGTTACTGACTAATAAACCTTGACACTGCAGTAGGATTGATCAAAACCAATTATTTCCAAACCAGAACTGATGTATAGAACTTTCTATGGGACTGCTTTAAGACACCCCATGCTGATTCTCTCTGAATAAATTTTGACTGTGCAGAATACAGTTTTTGACATTTGCTCAGAATTGTTTGAGGATGGCATCCCACAAGACAAACATTAATGGAGTTATAAACACCCTTTTGTAAATTTGTTTACATTCCTCTGATTCATGTTTGGACTTCCAAAAGAAAGTAGCATGCATAAAAATAGAAACTTTAAATTTTGGCTTCCATTTATTGAAGTAACTCAAGTAGGTTCATTAGGTTTTCCTGAGCCCTCACATCTGTGTACCAGTGAATCCTGAGAATACAGATATGGATCCAAGTGAACCTGGGAATCTAACTTTGACTCTTCAATAGTTACGTGAGATTTCAACAGGATTTGTTAAAAAACCAAAGTAAAACAATAAACTCCCCAAGACAAACATGAACTGTCTAATAATTGTAGCTGCTTTAAAAAATAAAGATGTTTAGAAGAGTGATTTTCTATAATTATGAAATGGAATATGATGTAGCAAGATTGCTCTTTGATTTAAAAATAGGAGAATACATATGAGTAGAGATTTACCTGGGTAGCGGTTCTGTTGTTCCATGTCCATCGTACATAATAACGAATAGGGATCACAAGTGTGTAGAGGACATGAAGGAAGGCAAATCCCAGTGCTATCAAGCCAAGCTGTTTTCTGCAAAGCATCCAGTGGTCAAGCCAGTCTGGGAATCGGCGGTATTTTGTTCCTCGGTACAGCTGCAGAATGGCAGCAATAACACCAGGGAGGTAAACCAAGGCGAGCAGTGTGAGTGCTGCTATTGGAAAGACACGGTTTGGAATAGAAATAGGCAGACGGAATGTCCTGTCCCTCTTTTCATAAACATAAGGGTAGATTACTTCTCTTATTACACAGTATAAAAAGAAGAAGACACACAGAACAGCGGACAAATAGAAGGGGAACTTCCACATTGGAAATAGTTGTAGCGGGTAGTTTTCAATTTCATTGGCTGCCACGAGAGATCCTTTATCCAATGGAGTAAGTCCAAGACTACGAACGACATCCATCACTCTTTGCTTGGCTTTGCTGTCATTTCCACAGATAAACACCTGGGTTAAAATAATTAATTTTGTATTTATTCTTTCTTTAGTAATGGAGGACGGTGTTATATAGTAGTTACTGCTTCTGAAATAAGGCTGTAGAGTGAGCATATTTAACGAGATAATGGTTTAGACTTGCACATGTATGTTGGATAGTTAAATACCAGGCTTTTAAGTTGAGAGTGGCTTAGGCATATGGCATAGATATGATTAGACTTGGTTTCCTGCAGTACAAACAACTTGTGTTCTCTTCTGTATTTGTGGGTGCTATATCACTTATGGATTGCTTTTAATCTTGATGAATAAATGGAACCCATTTCATACAAAGTAATGGGAGTGGAAAGGATATCCATCAACAATTTAGTGGTGTTATTTTCTAGTACTGACAGGAGGCCTCTAGAGGTTGACATCATTGGGTTCTATCAAGCTGAAAGCTCAGGGTATAGATAATGGAAAATGAATCACTACAATTGGTTACCCTACTTTGTCAAACCCAGAAAAGCTATTCATGGCACATATTAGCAAAATAAAATATTTTCTTTTGAAATTATGTTTTAGAATCTTTGAGGTAAGTGCATATTAAGACATTTACTTTTTAAAGGTGGAGTGTAAATCTATCTTGTAATCTTACCTGCCGACTTGCATCCAGTGCCCCTGACTGGAGAGCCCAGGCTGAGACGGTGTTAAATGCTTTTACCACATGGGTTCCCGGCACCAACTGAGCAAGGTACTCTGCGTTTGACTCTGGATACTGATTGATTTTGAGGTTGTTGCTGACGTCGACCAATATTTTCCCATTGAGAACGTCGGTTAATTCTGTGAGAAAATCATAATGTTCCCTGTGTATTGCTATGATTATAATGTCAGATTTCTGGGCTGCATCAGAGTAGCTCATGACCTCTGCACCATTGGGCAGCAGGCTGGACCTCTGGGGGGTTCGACTTCCAAAAACAACAGAATAACCACACTGGAGCATTTTAAGTCCCAGTGATCTTCCAAAATCTCCAGTTCCAAAAATGCATACAGTTTCTTGCTTTTCTGAAGAATGCGTAGTGAGAGGAAATGCATCTGTAGAAATTTTCTCCATAACTGAAAGATAATCAAATACCCAAACAAAATATGAATGTTATGGTAAAAAGGAATGAAAATTATATCAAGGAAACAGTGATTGAGTGATGTTTGAATCTTCTGATGAATTATCTCAAGCACATTCCTGACAAAGTTTGGAAGGAGTAAAAACTGTCTCATATATTCTCATATGTCTTATTTAACAAAATCTTGTATTGGATAAATAAATGCAGTGACAACCCAAGACATTTACCAGTTGTGGTCTTAAACTGTGGATGTGTATCACAATGATACTGCATTATTGAGTACTTACGTTATTACATTAGTACTTACATTATTGAGTTCCCAAAGTTCTCAAGAGCAAAATCTGACAAAGAATGCACTAATATGGAAATTATAGACCAACTTATTTATGTTTAGTAATGCAAAATCCCAAATTAACCAACAATATCTGGTAGCCTTTTAGGAGACAGTGCACTTGGATCAGATAGGATTATTTTAAAAATGTAAAGATTAGTTCTATAAATTCAGTATTAGAAAATCTATTAATAGAATAACCATATTAGAAGGTTAAAGAGAAAAATATGACCATATTTATGTATGCTAAGTGGACCTACATTAAAATTTGATAGCTTTTCTTTATTTTTATTTAAAAAGGAATGAATATATATTTCCTTAACATACAAAGTATCTTTCTCAACCTAGAATACAGTTTCATACTTTAAAGAGAATTACTAGAAATATTCCTAATAAAGTCATAAACCAGATAAATATATATATCCTATATTACTGTTTGGATTCTAGCTAACACACTTGTACTGGAGAAAGAAATTAGAGGTATAGAAATTCAAAAGGGGTTGTAGAAAATCAAACTGTAATCGTGGAAAACTCAAAAGTCAATTGAAAAAGTGCTATACACATAAAAGCAATTCAATATCTTGTCTGGGCACTCAATTAATATCAATGCTTTTCTCATATGAGAAAAATAAACCAATTTGAAGATTTAATAGAAGAAAAGGCCCTGTTTACAGCTGCAACAAAACAGAGATAGTATTTAAGAATGAACTTAAGATACAGGATATATATCGGGAAGATCCCCTGGAGAAGGAAATGGCAACCCACTGCAGCGTTCTTGCCTGGGAAATCCCATGGACAGAAGAGCCTGGTGGGCTAGAGTCCGTGGGGTCATAAAGAGTCAGACATAGCGACTGAGTATGCACACGCACAAGATATGTACAAGATCCAAATGAAGAAAAAATTAAAATTCCCCTAAGACTCAGAAGATTCATGTAAATAGAAATGTACAGCATGTCTCTGGGTGGGTAGCCTCAGCTTCACAAAAATGTCAGTTTTCTCTGGTTTAATCTATACATTCTGAAAAGTGCGCTAGTTCTATTCTAATAAATAGAGGACCAGTTCTATTAAATATTTTAAATCTAAAATATCATGCTGCTGTCACAGGAATAACAAATGTTCAGTGGAATAGAGTGAAAAAAAATCAGAAATGAACCTAAATTTATATGATAAAGATTAGCATCTCAAGTTGATGTAGAAAAGATGGCTTATTCAGTAGCTAATATTATGACAACTAAATAACCAATTGGAAGAAAAAGCTTAATCTATACTCACACTCTTCCCCAAGGTAAATTTAAAATATATTAGGCTTGAAATGTATTTTTTTTTAAAAGAAATGGACCTATAATAGAACTGTAAGAGGCCATGGAGAATTATTTTATAACCTTAGAGGGGAAAGGTTATAAATTTTATGACTTCAATATAGTAAAAGATTTCTTAATCTTACCCAATGTAAAAGAAATGCAGGGCAAAAATAAACTGATATAAAGTTATAAACCATCTGACTATGTTGCTTTTTAAGATTTTGAAATTTAAATTAATAATAAATAAAAGTTCTTGAAGATTTTATGATCTAATAAAATCATCTAGGATACTCTCCATTTTCAAAGAATATTATTTCTTAATTCAATACTAACTTTTCTCAAAAAAATTCTCTTCCCGATATTCAGTGTATTGTGTAAGCTTTTAGTTAATCTTTTTTGTGGGGGCAGTGGGTGGTAGCCTCGTGTTCAGTGATGCATCCTCAGGGCTAGAAAGAGCACTGACTGTGATGGACCAGGCACTTGTTGATAAATATTTATGGGATGATATTGGAGGGGTGGACCGTTGAAGTTGTAAGCTGCAGTTTGCTCTATGTGTCAGGCACAGTGAGAGGTGCATGATGAAGAGGAAGCTGAATGAGAATAGAGTGGACACTGGGAGGAAGGTAGGGGTAAAGAGAGAGAGAAGTTGGTGGGGTGGGGCGGGGAGGTTATTAAGGACATTAATTATTTCACCCAAATGGATTTAAAGTAAAACTCCATAAATTTGATGTGGAATTTCAAACCAGACCTAATCACTATTCACTTCAGACATAGTGAATTTCATGTAGATTGCAGAGCATATGAAGCTTTCACCTTTTTAAAAGAAGTTCAGAAATTTGCCCTTTTCAATTTAGCTTATGGAAAATACCTGAATTTTTTTGTTTTTGTTTGTTTTTTTCCAATGTCGTGTTAGTTTCAGGGTATAGCAAATATATATATATATATGTGTGTGTGTGTATTCTTGTTCATATTCATTTCCATTATAGGTTCTTACAAGATGTTGAATATAGTTCCCTGTGCTATACAGTTAGTCCTTGTTTATCTATTTTATATGTATATATATATATATATATTAGTGTTTATAAGTTAATCCCAAACTCCTAATTTATCTCCCCTCCCTACTACCCCTCTGCTTTGATAACCATCCATTTTGTTTTCTACACCTGTGAGTCTATTTCTTTTTTGTAAATAAGTTTATTAGTAACATTTTTAAAAGATTCCACATGTAAGTGATACCATATGACATTTGTCTTTGTCTAAGTTACTTTGGGGTCTTCCCAGGTGATGCTACTGGTAAAGAACTTGCCTGACAATGCAAAAGACATAAGAGATGTGAGTTTGATCTCTGGTCAGGACCATCCCCTGGAGGAGGGCATGGCAGCCCACTCCAGTATTTTTGCTTGGAGAACCCCATGGTCAGGGATGGTCCCTGGCCAGCTATTGTCCATAGGGTAGAAAAGAGTTGGACCCCTCTGAAGCGACTTAGTATGCAGGTCCATCCATGTTGCATTATTTCATTCTTTTTTTTTCTTTGTTTCTTTATTTCAGTGCATCCAAATTAAATTATTTCATTCTTTTTTATGACTGGCTAGTATTCCAGTGTTTATATGTACAATGTCTTCTTTATCTCTTGATGGACATTTAGTTTTTTTCCTTGTCTTGTCTATTGTAAATAGCGCTTCTATGGGAATGCATGTATCTTTTCAAATTAGAAAAAAGGAATTCTTACCTGAGCTTATCTGAAGGTATGTATTAATGTCTATTACAGGCAGATCTTTCAGACTTTTATAAGTAGTCAGAAGTTATAGAGAAAAGGGACAAGATATACAAGACTTTTATATACTTCCACAGAAACTCTTTGAATAATTGAATTAATCACAACAACTGAATCATTTTATAAACTAGCTGATGACTGATATCCTGAACTGTATCAGCGAAGGGTGTGACTTTATATGAGAAAGCACCTGGAGATGATCAGAACCCATCATATGGAAACACAGCTATGCCTTTGAAAAACTCTTAGCAGCATCTTCAAAGGCAAACTAGTGTAGCAGTCTATATTATATTTCTAATCAGTTAACAGTTATTATAACTCAAACCCTCAAACTGCTGAATGATGCCATAATTTTTTACTTTGTGGAACTGGTTTGTAAGTGTAATGAAAGAATGCCAGTGTGCCTGTCTGTCCTATCAAGTTTTTTCATTATTTTTCCTATTATATTATTTTTCTCTCTTTTAAATTGGAATGAACATTTGCAAGCAAAATACATATTTAACAAAGTTATTGGTCTCCTGCAGTGAGATGGATGATGTCTTTATTGACATATTCTCATTTGGATCATCTTAATCATCTATTTCTGCTTTATTGACTATGCCAAAGCCTTTGATTGTGTGAATCACAATAAACTGTGGAAAAATGGGAATACCAGATCACCTGACCTGCCTCTTGAGAAACCTATATACAGGTCAGGAAGCAACAGTTAGACTTGGACATGGAACAATAGACTGGTTCCAAATAGGAAAAGGAGTTCGTCAAGGCTGTTTATTGTCACTCTGCTTATTTAACTTCTATGCAGAGTACATCATGAGAAATGCTCGGCTGGAAGAAGCACAAACTGGAATCAAGACTGCTGGGAGAAATATCAACAACCTCAGATATGCAGATGACACCACCCTATGGCAGAAAGTGCAGAGGAACTAAAGAGCCTCTTGATGAAAGTGAAAGAGGAGAGTGAAAAAGTTGGCTTAAAGCTCAACATTCAGAAAACGAAGATCATGGCATCTGGCCCTGTCACTTCATGGGAGATAGATAGGGAAACAGTGGAAACAGTGTCAGACTTTATTTTTGGGGGCTCCAAAATCACTGCAGATGGTGATTGCAGCCATGAAATTAAAAGATGCTTACTCCTTGGAAGAAAAGTTATGAGCAACCTAGATAGCATATTAGAAAGCGGAGATATTACTTTACCAACAAAGGTTCGTCTAGTCAAGGCTACGGTTTTTCCAGTGGTCACGTATGGATGTGAGAGTTGAACTGTGAAGAAAGCTGAGCACTGAAGAATTGATGCTTTTGAACTGTGGTGTTGGAGAAGACTCTGGAGAGTCTCTTGGACTGCAAGGAGATCCAACCAGTCCATCCTAAAGGAGATCAGTCGTGGGTATTCATTGGACTGATGCTAAAGCTGAAACTCCAATACTTTGGCCACCTCATGCAAAGAATTGACTCATTGGAAAAGACCCTGATGCTGGAGGGGATTAGGGGCAGGAGGAGAAGAGGATGACAGACGATGAGATGGCTGGATGGCATCACTGACTCTGTGGATGTGAGTCTGAGTGAACTCTGGGAGTTGGTGATGGACAGGGAGTCCTGGTGTGCTGTGATTCATGGGGTTGCAAAGAGTTGGACATGACTGAGTGACTGAACTGAACGGAACTGAACTGAATCATTGCAGAGAGAGAGTCCAGACTTTATTTTGATCATGTGGCCCCCACATGCATCTATTCTAAACTTTCATAAACTTAAGAAACACTGAAGATATTAATTACACTACATTAGTATTTTGTTCTCTACTTACTAGTGTGTGACACTGGGCAAATTACTCAAGCTCTTTGTGTTTCAGTTACGTTATCTGTGAAATGAGAGCTCTGTAGTACCTACTTTAGAGACATTGTAAGGGCCAGATGAATTAATGTATCCTAGAACAATTCTTGAGACATGATAAGTACTCAATAAGCTGGCCATTCTTAAGATAATATTTAATATGCTATAATTTAATCTAATTCAGTTCAGTTCAGTCGCTCAGTCATGTCTGACTCTTTGTGACCCCCTGAACCACAGCACGCCAGGCCTCCCTGTCCATCACCAACTCCCAGAGTCCACCCAAACCCATGTCCATTGTGTTGGTGATGCCATCCAACCATCTCATCCTCCTTCGTCCCCTTCTCCTCCTGCCCTCAATCTTTCCCAGCATCAGGGTCTTTTCAAATGAGTCAGCTCTTGGCATCAGGTGGCCAAAGTATTGGAGTTTCAGCTTCAACATCAGTCCTTCCAATGAACACCTAGGAATGATCTTTAGGATGGTCTAGTTGGAATCTAATTAGTCAATCTGTTAAATATCTAATTAATTTAGTATTTATATAAATTCTATAATTAAGTGTTCATTATAATTCTATAAGTGTAATTATTGGAAATCTATCAAATTTATTTGAAATCACATTCAGTAATTTTTAAGAAACTTCTTTCCCCACTTGTTATTTAGTCTGGAAGTTGTGTCTAACTCTTTTATGACCCCATGGACTATAGCCCACCAGGCTCCTTTGTCCATAGGATTTCCCAGGTGTGAATACTGGAGTGGGTTTCTATTTCCTCCTCCAGGGTATCTTTCTGACCCAGGGTTGGAAACTGAGTCTCCTACATTGCACCTGGGAAGCCATTTCCCCACTTATTTCTTATAAGTAAAACCATGTATGAAATGGCTTCAGCACATAAGTATTTATCAAAACATAGATATAAAAACAGCTCAAGTGTGAATTTCCCTCATTTGTAATTCTTTCACATTTTAATATTTTCCTCTTAAAATGCAGCTGGAAATCCAATATAACACACTTGGGCTGTTACCGAAACCATTAAAATTTATTTTCACTCTTAAATATTCAGAGACATCCCTGGGAAAATTAAAGATATAGAAACAATAAGGAGATATTAAAATATCACTGATGGAGTTAAAAGAAAGAAATATAGTTATTCCATTGGGCAGTTTGTCACTCTGTATTAAGTTATAGAAGTTTTAAGTTTGATAATTGTGTTGCATACATCTTGAGTTGCACTTAAATCCTCCTGGTTCTATTTCTAGTCACTGGGCAATAACTGAGCTCTGCTCTGTTTCCACTGCCTAACAGAAGCTCACTTTGGGGCTTTAAATCTTTTATCTCTTGATCTTCGGTCGGGGCACTCAGACATGTACAACCCATGTCCCCATCAGAGGCCAGTGGGGGACAGGACTCTGTGGATAAGGGCTTCCCTTCTCATTGTCTGGAACACAGTTCTGACACATTTCATAAGACTTCTTTGAAAGTGCCAGAGCAATTCTGGAAGTCCCAGAGCAACAGAGCACCACTCATCTGTGTGTGCGCCAAGTCACCTCAGTCGTGTCTGACTCTTTGCAACCCCATGGGTTATAGCCTGCCCGGCTCCTCTGTTCATGGGAATTCTCCAGGCAAGAGTACTGCCTAGAGTGGGTTGCCATTTCCTCCTTCAGGGGATCTTCCTGACCCAGGGATCAAATCCGCATCTCTTTTGTCCCCTGCTTCGGCATGTGGGTTCTTAACACTAGCACCACCTGGGAAGCCCTCACTCATCTTAACAGTGGCCAGCTTAATGGGCTCTTGTCCTGTCTTTCCCTTGTTCCCTGTTTTAAGCCCCTTGCACCTCATTCCTTCTCCTTGCAATCACTTCTGTAATAAACTATCGGGCAGTGGCACCCAACTCCAGTACTCTTGCCTGGGGAATCCCATGGATGGAGGAGCCTGGTGGGCTGCAGTCCATGGGGTCACTAAGAGTCGGACATGACTGAGCGACTTCACTTTCACTTTTCACCTTCATGCACTGGAGAAGGAAATGGCAACCCTCTCCAGTGTTCTTGCCTGGAGAATCCCAGGGACGGAGGAGCCTGGTGGGCTGCTGTCTATGGGGTTGCACAGAGTTGGACACGACTGAAGCGACTTAGCAGTTGCAGTAGAGTATTAAGAATTTGGAAATGTCCAAACAGGATACAAAAATTTCATATTTTAAATGATTATATTTAACAAATCAATGATATTAGTAAGGAAACCGTTTTATTGGGAGAAATGATGGATTCATAGGAAGCTTAAAGATAGTACAAGAGGTTCTTGTGCATCGTCTTCCGTTTCCTCCAACACTTATAGAGGACAACATCAAAACTGAGAGACTGATACCAGTACGTTGACTGTGTTGCTCTGTGCTGTTTTATCTCATGTGTAGTTTCATGTGGCCACTATTGCAAGCAAGATGCAGAGCTATTCCATTACTACCCCCTTTATAGTCATACCTGACCCCCTCTCTGCCACCTCCCCCACCTCTGAAAGTCATTAATATTTAGTCTGTAATTTTATCATTTTGAGAATTTTATGTAAGTGAAACCACACAAAAGGAAACATTTTCAAATTTTTTTTTTCCCACTTAGCATAATGCCCTTAAGATCAATCCAAGTTGGTGCATGTGTAAATAGTTTGTGCAAATAGTTTGTTCTTTTTTAGTATTCAATTTAAGGTACGGACTTCTTCATTTGCTTATTTGCTATCTGAATGTCTTGCTTGGAAATGTTGGAATAGAATGACAAAATTTGCATCTTTTAAATGTTTATACCAAAAAAAATCAATGCTATTAAATGCTCAGGTACCACCTCCTGAGATTCTGAATCAATTGTTCTGAGATTGGGCCCAGGAATCTGTATTTTTTTTTTTTTTGAAAAAACAAACCAAACAAATGAGTTCTCAAAAGCATCCAGAGCTGAGAACCACTGGAGAGAGATGGTGGGGAGGGAAAAGGCAGAGGGAGAACAGCCTATGGAGGAGATTATAAGGGGCTGCAGAAACATTTCACTTGCTTTAAAATTTCTTCCTCTAAGTAATAATTGGCTGGGTATAATCGATAACCTAGAATTCCTATTTATAAGGTAACTGAAGAGTGTTCAGGCACCCCAAGGGAGAGGATCAAGGGATGCCAGACACACTTAGTAGGCTTTCCTCTGTAACTCCCTTAAGGAATCTTTAATGAGTTTCCATGAGCCACAAGTTATAATTTGATCCAATCCAGCCATGAATCTACTACAGTTATTCCTCCATAGCACCTCTCCTTTGGTGCCATACAATATCCTGGTTACATTTGGACGAAACCAGTATTAAAGATATTCTGTCCTTGTCTCCCTTTGAGAATTCAGCTTTGAATTCTGAACTGAGTTTTCACACAAGGTTTTGAATTCCTCCTACGTTGTCCTCTCCACATACGCATCTCCCCTCCTTCAGGGTTACTGTTTCCAAGTCCAGTGATCTGGCTTGGCACCTCCCAGAGAGTCAGAATACAAATAACACTTTAAAACTCCATACGCTATGGCAGGGATTTTTCATTTTAATTTGATGCCTGTAAACAGGGATTCTGCTTAGTCCTTCTTTCTGTTTTATTATTCCTTTAGAATTTCACTCTGAAAGCCCTACATGACTTGACAACATATTTGTAATGAGCTGAAGGCCATCAATCAAATATTTCCTTTCCTCACCAGGCATAGGGGCAGGAGGGAGTTCTGCAGCTAGTCCAGGCTTCCTGTGATTCAGAGCATTTATTTTAATATATCCCAGGGATAACTGGAAAGCAAAATATGGTCAAAATTTTTTTGAGAAAAACCTTACAATAATACATGAACCCATCCTATTTATTCAAGGAGCTATTTCTGTATTTAGTGAGATCAAGGCTCTTTAGGGAGAGCAAGCATGCTTACATTTAAGTACATATTCTTTTACTGACAGTTATATATTATTGTAGCAAAATCAGAAGACCTTGATTTAAAAAGACCACTGATTGTTGTTTATAAAAAAATGTAATGTGCCCATAATCAATGGAGTTTTCTAATTTTTGACAGTTCAGTCTATATATGTTATTTGAAAATATAATAGTACCTTTCTTATTTTAGCCTTGTAGATAGAGGTAGCTGTTAGTAATTGCTATAGACTAGCATAAATCTGTCATCTAAAGCCCTTAGTCTAAATAAAGAAACCACTGCAGGTTGGTTGCTAAAAAACTAATTATTTCAATTATTTTGGGAGAAAATGTTACATATCTCATAGCATCCTAATTTACCGATGATTAGTTTTTATGCTGTCTAATAGAATGACACAAAAGGAAACTAATCAAGTTGTACAAAGTAACAAGAACATAGCTAAATATAAAACTTCTACATTGATGTTCTATGGGGATAAATATCCACGAGGATTGCTAGTAAGTAAAACTAGCTATGACATGCTGTATAGCTAAAATGATTCTGTCAGTAGCATTTCACTACCATCCGATGAATTATCAGGAGAGCAATGTGATGCAGATCTGTATTATCTATTTGAATTATACTTTAGGTGAAACTCTATTTTTAATATTAGTTCTTTGATGGAATTGTGATCCAGTTAAGGATCTTTCTAATATGTGTTTTCACATTTAGATCTCAGTTGCATCTGTCAAGATAAATGAAGATTGTTTTATGAGTCCCTGACTAAGAATTTTATCATGTAGGTTCATTAGCCCCTGTCTAGGCTGGTTAGTTCATTTGATTAAATCTGGGGCTCATGACAGAGAGGTCAGGGGTTCAGTCGTGTCTAAGTTAATTTACCTTGACTTCTGTTTACATACTAAATTCTGAGCAACTTCTTATAGATCTGTCATTTACCTCAATTCAACATCAGGAAAACAACTCTATTTCACTGACTTGGTGGCATTTGACTTGTACATACTATTAATACCTGAGCATTTGCTTATTGGTTAATTTGGTGATTGCAAAAGCCCATTTAATATTTAGTGTCAATTAGTGGATTTTGCTTTTCTAGGATTGCTGTAGTCAGAAACATTTAGGAATTTATTCTATCACTTCAGAATTAACTTTGTTTAAATAAAGTTTCTATAAATAGTCATTTATCCTCACCTTGAGGCCACTGGGAATTATCTGAATATTGATTACTGCCAACCTGTGGATCTGATCCTGTTTCCCTCTCTCCCTTGGAGTGTAACTATCTGTTTCAAAGAATCTCCTTACAATATTTAGAAATCTCCTGGGGGTGCTTTATATGTCCTTTATATAGTCTCCTTCATCTTCATTTGGGTACCATTTTCTTTCAGTTTTAATTTGGCTTTGGAGGCAAGGATTCCCAATGGCCAGAGTACCTTTAATATTTGCCAAGACCCCATGAGCTCGAGCTGTATGGAAAGATCTGGCCTTGCAGTCGCTCCATTTCTTACCCAGGAGAGAAAGTGCTCTTGAAACTCCTTCCCCCTTCTCATGTTATACTAAGATATACAAGCCTGAGGGCACTGCTGGTTGATAAATAGATTTTAGTGAATCAGCTCCTCCTTTTTAATTCCTAGATTTTTAATCACGGCTCTTTTTAGTGGTGTGGTGTGGCTGGAGGTGGCTTGCCAGCTGAAAGTTTGAAATCAGCCAACTTTGGAGATTTCACGCCATAGAAATCAGCAAGTGCTTTTTTCCTTAGCCATTTACTGGCACACACTGGCTCTTTCTCCGTCTCTTCTCTCCAAGACTCTGCCTGGGACCATGGAAATGGGAAAATGATTGGACTGATAGGATGATACGCTTTCTCAATCCTAACTCTGGACTTCAAGCCTTAAAATCTCTTTCCTTAGAGCCTCTCCCCCTCTTCTAGGGAGACTCAGGCTCATAGGTTCTTAATGAAAACAGAATCCATGTGGGTCCCTCTACCCCAGCAAAGGTCCCAGGCCGTTACAACCCCACACATGGAGTTAACACAATTTGGGCTATAAGTCTGATACTGCTAGACTCTTGACTCCCTTCAGAAGATAGATACAGGGACCTCTTTGTGTATCATCATTCCCAAACACATATTTTTGAATTTTTCAGACATGCATTAAAAAAAAGAAAGGAGTTTAGGATCTTAGTTTGGGATACCCATTATTAGCTGCAATGTATCATTTACCAACTTAATGATTGTTTTCTCCTCAAGTGCCTCCCATATCCCATACTGCTATGCCAGGGCAATTGAATACAATGAAGAAATCACTTTAATAGCAGTACTTGGGTACTGGAAAATAAATAGCCATTTCTAAAATAAGAATGATTTGATGTAACTTAGTTCTTTTTAGCTAATCAGTAGGCTTCATTTCTTATGCCATGCCTTCAGGTATTAAAAGAAAGGCTCAAGTGTTTTATTTAAGTTAAACTAATTAAAACCTTTAAAAATTCAATATTCCAACTTTCATGACCTCAGTTAAATGTATTAATTGTATTATGTCACTCTTTAAAATGAATTAAATTCCAAAGTATTATAGTTTATTCATAATTTATTATGAATCTTACCCAAGATAGCAACATAATAGGGTTATTAAATTAAGGTTAATTAGAAGAAATACCAAGATTCCTACAATTTATTTATTCTTTTAAAAAAGCAGAATAATTTCCACTACTTACTTTATGTTTGTAGAGTATAAAGAAATCTCATGCTTCTTCCCAAAGGGCAGGTAGTTGAAATCTGAACACTTTGACCCTCTTAACTAGTATAGCACTGGAAGTATCTGTGCATATAACCTCCTATGTCCATAATTATTAGCATCTTTCAAAAAAAATTAGTGTATCAGCAATGTCTTGATACACAGAAACACTGCATGTTTTTGACAGATTTATTGGACAACCTCTCTGTGCAAGGCCCTGTGCTACATAAGAGGGGTAAAGTGATAAACTAGACTGCTCTTGTCCTCATGGGGCTCCTGTCTTGGAGAGGATATAGACACATAATCAAACTGCTGTAAAATAACATGTGAAGACATTGAATGTACAGAGAAGGGCGCTAATCTGCCTGGGAAGCAGAATAAGAAAGTTTACCAAAATCTGTGCATAACTGTTTCAGCCACTGCTTTATTTGAGCTCAAAGCTATTTCCATGCCTTATAAACTGAGATGTGTATATGAAAGATGTATGATCAGTGTGGACCATTAGCCATGTTCTCCTTTTCTGATTCTTCTCAGTTATTGAGCCATCACCAGTGAAAATCTGATTGGAGCACTTGGCTCTGTGCTTGAACCATTATTTTCCCTCAATTTATTTGGAGCTAAGGCAAAAGCTATGGTCTAGTATGTGTTCTGATACCCACTTCCCCAAGAGGTATGCTATATAGTTATATAAAGTTACCTCTTAGATTTCTTTGTGTTCAGAATTATAGTTCCTGACTTTTCAAAATTATCCTTTGCATACATTTGCCTTCCTTCTAAGATGAAAAGTGAACTTCATCCTGACATGAAGACTGATCATATCATCTACATTTAAAAGTAACATATGTCTCTCAAAATAACTTCAAAAATATGCAGCCATCAAAATTCAGTATGGTAAGGCTTCTTTACACATGGCAGACAACACTCTTCTAGAACCTTGTGGAGAAGCATTCAGATTAGGATGTCATGTCCTGCCTAGTTAATTAGGGTGGAAATGCTTCTTTGAGTAAAACATTGCATATTTTTCTTTTGCAGTGATGTATTTCTGAAAGATGATCTTCAAACAGTGTAAACACTCTTTGATCCTTTTTCCATAATAATTTGGTAAGAACAAATTGCTTAAGTATGTTGGCCAAATATGTTTTCTTATCATGTATTGTTTTCAGCATTAGTTATCCTTTAGTTATTAGCTTTATTCCTTGCAAGCCTGATTTTTCTCAATAAAATAACAAGTGTTAGTTAAAATCATTTTGGAAATGACCCAAAAGTCATTTAAAATATCTTAGTAGGTGGGACATGTAATGTGGAACTCTTCATAGTTAACTGTCCTCATCGTTAACTAATGACCTGTTCTCTTTGGATGTACAAAGCACAGAAGGATGTACAAAAGCACTCAAACAGGTGACTTCAGAGGCCTTATAAAGTTTATTACTTCTGGCCTAATTGTAACTTCAAAAAAAATAAATCCCACACAGAAAACTTCACTATCCACAGCATGTCCTAGACTGTTAGAGTTGGAGTTATAGGTAAATGTAGTTGCAGACACTGAATAATTGACCTCTCTCCCTGGTGATTCAGACAGTAAAGAATGCAATGCAGGAGACCAGGTTCAATCCCTGGGTCGGGAAGATCCCCTGGAGGAGGAAATGACAACCCACTCCAGTATTCTTGCCTGGAGAATTTCATGGGCAGAGGAGCCTGACAGGCTACAGTCCATGGGGTAGCAAAGAGTCAGACATGACTGAGTGACTAATTTTCACTTTTTCCCTGGTCGCTTAGATGGTAAAGAGTTTGCCTTCTATGCAGGAGACCTAGGTTTGATCCCTGGGTGGGGAAGATCCTCTGGAGAAGGGAGTGGTTACCCACTCCACTATTCTTGCCTGGAGAATTCCATGGCCAGGGGAGCCTGACAGGCTACAGTCCACAGGGTAGCAAAGAGTTGGACACAACTGAGTGACTAACACTTTGAAAAGAGTTTTTCACTTTTTCAGAGGATAATCCAGAGGAAACCTACAAGGTGCCCTGGCAAGTCTTCAAGTTTGAAAAGTGACTGTATTTTTTTTCTTCTAGCAGCTTAGTAACTTTATTAAGATTTTAAAAGGAAATAATTTTGAAATAGCAGTTGACAAAAGAGCCAAATGACTTCCAAAGAGAACTGGGTGGTGAGGATCATGAAACACTGGATGCGTTTCTGAGGGCAACTTCAGAATCAGCTACTCAGGAAACTTTAAAAAGAGAATTTATACCCTTTTAATAATATCATGAATAATGGTAGCATGATGAGGGCTGGTCCTTGAGGAAATGTGGAGTGACTGCTCAAGCATTCTTCAATTTTGAAATTCTATGATAAATGAATCTATTTTTCTTAAAACTGTTCAGAACAAGGCTCAGGGTCTTCAATTTAAGCACAGGTTTATAAAAATTTATTTGCTTACTTCTAACACCAGTTAGCAAGCTTAAGCAAGGCAGGCATCTGGAAATCATTCTCAAATTAGGGGTGAGGCCTTGAACAGGCTGGTTTCTGAACCTCAGGTTGCTGCGTGAACTTCAGCAACACCATAAATGTTACTGGATGGAGAGAGTGCCATGACCCAATTTCTCCATACACATGTTCCATTTACTTTACAACCTCCAAGCCTGATAAATAAGGAGGGCTTCATCCTGTTTTCTGGGGTGGTGGTGTTTGCCATGCAGGTGGAATACAGGCAGGTATTGATATCGTGTTAAATCACAGCATTCTGGAAAACTTGGGGCCTTGCAAAAGGCCATATCTCAAAGAAGTTACTGCTTCAAATAAACGTGCCATTTTATAAAATTACACCTACTGTATCAGAAAAAAAATGTTCTTTCATGTGAGTGACATTTATATGACTGTCATTTATACGGAATAGGACATTCTCACACAGCTAGGCTGAAGAATTGGTTTGGAAAGCTGAGAGTATTCTCTGAATGATAAAATGGTGCAAGTCCAAGGTATTCAGTAGAAAAAGATTGTCTCTCCACAACTGGGTAGTTTCCCTAAAAAAGTGAAACCTGCATTATTATGAAGAAAGAAATTTCTTAGTTACACATATATCATTGATGAAGTTTTCAGTGTATTTCAAACCTGCAAGCATCTTTAGTCATGGGTTTTTACCTTGTTAGAGGTGGGTTTTGTGGCTACTCTGCTCCAATAATCTTTTATTTTATGTGTGTGGAAACTGAGGCTGAGGTGTTGAACTTCTAATTAGAACTAAGAATAGAATTCTCCAGTCCCACCCCTGCCCTATTCTCCATCCAGTTGACTTTCCTTTAGACCAGTCATCTTCTAAAGAAAGTTTTAAAATTACTATCCAGAGGGGGAAAGTACCTTCCAGCTGCCTCTGCACAAACAGGGAACCAAAGGTTTTATTTACTCTTCATATCGATTACATTCCAAAGCAGATTTTTCTGGGAAAACAATTGCTAAAGATCAAGGATGGAAGCAGTTGCAAATCTCAGGACGCATTTTCAGCTCTTGGCCAGGAAGTGTGCTCAGATCTGAGATTGCCTTTATCTAGAAGTAAGATACAGAGAGGAGTCCAAAGCCCTAAATCTTCCTTCTTAGGGCTCCTCTGCACCCCGAGGAAGCAAGAGAGAAAACTCCTGGAAGCAAGCCGCTTGCTGAATTGCTTAACTCATCCCGCCACACCCTTGGGTGGTTTTGTACCTTCTTCCCAGGGCGAGCAGGTTTGTGGAGCACAGTCCTGGAAGCAGGGATTCGAGGTGGGCAGAAGCTGATAAGGGAGGAGAGCCCTGTGGCGAAAGGTACCAGGCGTAGGCCGGCAGCAGTATGACCCACCTGCGGGAGAGGTGCTTCCGAAGCGGCTGTGGTCCCGCGCTGCTGCTGCAGTGCGCAACCAGCGCCAAGCTGGGAGGGGACGCTGCTCGGTGCTCTGGTCTCCGGCGCCTAGCCACACTCGGTTTAAGAAGCCCGAGAGCGGAAGGAGGGCTCGCTAGATTGCGCAAGAGAAGCGGTGAAGAAAGCTTCCAGGAAGAGTTCAAGCTGGGAATCCCAGACAGCTGGGAGGACCAGAAATTCCGGTGCTGCCACTGTCGCTGCAAATGTTGACATTGATCTCCGGCCAGTGGGGTTTTTAAAGGATTTTCCCCAGACCCTTTGAGATCTTGTGTATCCCTGGCAGATTGAGGCTTGGAGAGGCTGAGGAGGACCCCTTTTCTGAAGGAACCAGAGAGGCTACTTTGAAAAGCTGAGAAGACATCACCTGGTTTTGGTTTCTAGGCATTTTCCCCTGTGCCATAGTGTCTCAATTCAGAGGTGACATCTTTCTCCTCTACCTGGAAACCTTGGGTTTGGGGGGGGGGGCATACACTGGATGATCTTGAATTTGGAGGTCTTAATTTAGGTACTTTAAATGGTTCAAAGGAAACAAACCAAGTAAGAGAGAGGGATACTAATGAGGGTGCCAGTGTGTGCTATACTTATATAATACTGGATAATAATAGTGCAATTATATATATTGGACTGATAGGTCTTTCTACTTAGAAAAAGCTCGAGTCACACCTGTGATGGCTTAAAATTTAATTAACCATGATAATCTATGGGGCAAAGCACAACTGCACTCTGAAACTCTGTGGTCTAGAGCCCAGAGCCTTCTCAATCTGTCTCTCACCCAGTCATCTGGTCTTAATGATATGCTTGCCCAGGGCAAGATGTTCAGCCCCATGGGGGGCCTTTTCCCAGCACTTTTGAGTCAAATCCCTTTCTGCCTGGACTGCGACACTCCCCAGAGGATCTCATGGAGTGAGGTCAGACACCATGTCCTCCAAGAGGTCTTCTTTGAGCCACTTGTTATAATTAAGCTTTTCTTTCTCCATACAGCGTAATTTATTCTACTACTACAGAAGTTAGGATAATTTGCCTCTTAAGAAAATTATTGCCTATCTCCTTTTCTGGTCTGCAGGCTTCAAGGGTTGACACTCTGTTCTTTTCAGCCTGGAATTCTCCACTACTCCTAGCACAGTAGTTGGCATATAATAGGTACTCGACATTTATTGCACTTATTAGTAAATCTACCGCCAGTTATATTTTGCAGAAAGTTCATCAGGTAGAATTCTTCGGGGATGGAAGAACGTAAAAAGGTATTCATTGCTTTTATAGCATCTGATTTTCCCAGTCTGAAGACTCACAGGGTGAGAGAAGGGTGTAGCAAGGAAAGGAGGCTTCTTGTTATGTCTCTAAGAAGCCTCACAGTTGATCAACACAGTTGCTGTGACTTGCTCCTGGTCTAGCATCTGGCTTTAATCCTTGTGGGCACAAAAACTCAATTCTTAGCACATTGAACCTGGTACTTACAATTAGAATGCTGATTTGTTAGGGGTCAATGGAGTATAAAGCAAATAGTGTGAAATAGGGTTGCTATGGGCACCAGACATTGTGGCCACCACATGGTCTCCCAGTAGGCACTGGGAGGTCCCTTGGAGGCTGTTTTCTGTAATAGGCTGTTCCATAAAGAGGGGAAGTGAGTTGTAAGATTGCAAAGTTGCTGGCATCTAGCCATCCACCAGTCACAAGGTGGTGACGTACATGCCACCAGAAGCAGACAGCTGAGGTCTATGGACCAGGTCACTCTGGTTTCTGGCAGTGTTTGGATCCTTTATAAATAGAAAATTGTATTCCCAAATGCAGCCTCCCATTAATAACTGAATCATTTCGTTGGATAATTAGATAAATAATCATTGCTTTAGATAAACATCAGATGGACAAAAAATTTTGAAGCCTGATTTTTATTAGAGGCAGATATATTTCAATTATATAAGCTCTTTTCTTTGCCAAAGGCAACTCCCCAGAAAGGGAAGAGCAAAATGACTGGAATACAAAAGATTAAAAAAAATTGTCTTTATTAGTACCAAATTTATGAGGTACTTGACTTATTTATCTTGTGGTTTAAGAACGGATTTTTCCCTTGGTCTTAGGAGGGACACACAGTTCATAAGTCTCCCAGTCTTTCCTTAAGCCTTTACTGTAGGGCAAAATTAAGCTTCCAAAGATGCCAGGTACTGGAAAACCTGAGGATTTTTCCCTTGGCAGGATTCACCCTTCTCCCTGCAGCATTATCATTGGAACTCCAGATAAGCCTTCCCAGATGTTGCACACCATCAAAGAGGTCCCGTTCAGAGATTTCCATGGGGACTGTCTTAAGTCTTTCCTGTTATTTCTTCTCCTGCCAGCCTACTACCTCCATTTTTCCACATGGCAGAGCTTAAGGAAGTTGATGAAGTTGAGCTAGAGCTAGTGTTCATTAAGTATTAGTAAGTGATTGGATTGAAGTGTGTCTTTAACATCTTGTATCTCCTTTTCTTCGGTCACTTTTCTCCTCTTTAGGGGCCCTCTTCTGTGCAGCTCCAGGTCTTACCCATTTGTCCCTCTTCCCTATTGTCTGTGCTCATAGCGTATATACCACACACATTTTTATGGGGTGGGGCTTTCAGCATTTGCTGGCCCTAGATGTTATTGACTTGATAGCCTATCTAACCAGAGAAGGCAATGGCAAGCCACTCCAGTACTCTTGCCTAGAAAATCCCATGGACAGAGGAGCCTGATAGGCTGCAGTCCATGCGGTCACTACGAGTCAGACACAACTGAGCAACTTCACTTTCACTTTTCACTTTCATGCATTGGAGAAGGAAATGGCAACCCATTCCAGTGTTCTTGCCTGGAGAATCCCAGGGACGGGGGAGCCTGGTGGGCTGCCGTCTATGGGGTCACACAGAGTTGGACACAATTGAAGTGACTTATAGCAGCAGCAGCAGCAGCAGCAGCAGCAGCAGCAGCAGCAGCAGCAGCAGCAGCCCTATCTAACTGGCACGTATTAAGGAAACTTTGATTAGCTTAAAGATTTATCTTCTGGCTATTTTGAAGGGAAAAAAATTTGAAGAACCCCTCGGGATGTTTCTGCCTACTCAGAGGAGCGAGTCTCAAGTTGGGGATTGTAAGCACACTGGGAGATAGTTTTGAATATGAGTATAATGATGTTTTATTTTTTGTTTGCCCATCATTCAGGGCATGAGGGTGAAGTGAATGAGGAGCCTAGGGCAGAAAATTTGAGGAAAGGCTCACTGTCAAAACCAAACTTCCATGAATTAAAAATGAGTGTCTGATTAACTTAAAATTTGCCCTCTTGGTGCTTCTCTGGACTCCTCTTGTCCTGGCCTTGCAGAATCCATTTCCTTTCTGCTAATCATAGACCCATTTTTTTTTTTTTTCTTTGAGAAACACCCTTGTGCAATCCCTGGTCCAGCTGGAAGTGGTAGCACTGCTGGGATTTCAGGAATAGACCATTACTTAGGTCTGGCCAATACACAGCAATTGGCTCAGTGATTACCTAAGCTGGGCCAATAGGAATCTTTCCAGAGGGTTATTGAACTGCTACGATGTAAACCTGGGTGGCTGTGAAGAGAGAGTGAGCCTGAGAAAATAGCCACTTCCAAGGAAGGGAGAGCAAAGAGATGGGAAGAGATAGATTTCTGAAGTTGCTGGAACTTCATACTGCTGGGATTTTCAGTTACAAGAGTTGATATTTGGGTGTTTGCCTAATAAAATGGGATTGGGTACAATGAGAAGATCACCTGATCAGTCTTGCTTCTCCAGTCATACCACATGTTTAAGGTGCTTTCATCACAGAAAAGGATGACATTTGTTGTTTTGGAAAAAAGCTTCCAAATTTTCTCGTAGAAGATTTGGGACATGGGTAAGCAATCAATCTCTGTGGTTGACGCTTCTAGGCTACTTCTCGGTGGACTTGGAAATTTAATTTCTTGTCCCAACAAATTTCTTTTTCTACTCTTTTCCTACTTTTCCAAGAAGTGAGCTAAGTGAACCATCCACCCTCCCACCCTGAACTATAAAATTGTAAAGGGTACAGTAAAGAAACCCACACCGTGGACTTGGTTTTAACTTATTTTTAGGATTCCTACCAACACAGAAAAGGAAGCAAAACCGAACATTTTGCCACCCACTTGCACCCAAAAAAAGTCCTGATGGGAAAATATGCCAGACACTGACAATAGTGGAGACTGGGCTAGATGCTGTCAGGAATGACAATAAAGAATTTAAAAATAAAACATGCCCTAAAGAAACTCTCACTAGAAATTCAAGAGAAGGTATAAGTGGAAGAGTTGAGTGTGTGAGATGAGTGAATAGTAATATTTTTAAAAGTCCCTGACTGCAGGTGAAGGGTGGCTACTTCTGGGAATTAGAAATGGGCAAGAAATTCCAGTCCTCTTTATCCAGGTCTCTGATTCTCCAGGTCACAAGGTCTGTGTTAATATTGGAGATCCCAAGGCCACTGGCAGGGCAGTAAACTGATCATCCCCAGTAGAAATCAGGATGTGGGCCAAGCCATGCCTGCTGACCTCAGAGGTGGTCAATTAGTTGTGACAGTATCAAAGAACAAGATGTTCAAAACAGTTTGAAGAGATAGGGAAACTTTTGAATTGATGTTTTGATAAATGACACTGTTACTAACGGAGATGTTCTTTGATAATCCTAAAAGTGAAGATAAGATGCCTCAGTTTCACCCTAGCCTCCCAGTAGACACGCTGATTTATTAAGCTGTGGAAAGAGCTCTGATTCAGCAGAGGGTGGTGACTACTGTTAGCACTGCAGGTATTATTAGTAAAGACAATTCCAGTCCAATCAATCTACGCTTGGTGCCAGTAAGGGCAGGTTAGTTGGATTTTCAGTTGCTAAAGAGGAGAAAAAGATTCAAGTGCATTTAGCTTCATCCATTGTCCTGTTCACCTTCAAACAAAGTTAGCAATGAGTCGATCATAGGAGGAAAAGAAAAGGATAAGAAGAATTAAAATATTAGGTATATTTTTATTTTTGCATATTTTAAAATGTTTGTAAAGATAAATTACTTATAAGAGTTATTTTTCTTGGAATAGCCTTAAAGATAACTCTAAAATTTCCTCTGTTATGCTGGCAGGGAAATACCAAATCTAGGTGGTTAATTTTATATTCACAGATTATTTGCCACACCATTGATTAAACTACTGTAGGTTGTTTTGGGTTATATAAAACTTCTTTTTAAAGTATTAATTGACATATTTGAAAAAATAATGCACAGGTGCAAAATTCAAGATATGAAAAAGATACTTGAAAAACAAATTTTTTTCCCCCAGACAATGAGTTTTCCTGCCTGGAGGCTACCATTTGATAATTTATTGGGCTCCTTTCACAGACAGACTGTGCACATAGAAACACATACTTATTCTTAAAAATACAAGTGGTAACCTACTAGTCACATTCTTTTACATCTTGCTTTTTTCACTAATTGTAAATCAGAGCTCATTCAGAATAGAGCAGTTAAGACAATTCTATTTAAAATTGCACACATACATACCTAGCTCTCTTCCCTTGCTTCCCGTTTCTTTTATTTCTAAACCACTCCTTACTTTGTAACACACTGTACTTGAATTATTTATTATATTTATTGTCTTTCCCTTGGATTGGAAGCACCATGAAGACAGAAAATTCTTGTAAAATGTGAGCTTTGTTGTATAGGTAACACCTAAGTGACTAGTGCATAATAGGGTCTCAAAAAGGGCATAATGGACTGGTCTAGATTTTATTTCCTGTGTTAAAAGCTCTTCCTTTGCAATTAAAAAGTCATTTTAAAACTGGAGGAAAAAAAAAAAACAAAAAACTTAAGGCAACATCAAAATCTTTACTGAATTTTTATACTTTTTGAAAATACTGAACTGTGCTTCTTCTACCCTACCCGCCACAAATAAATCAGCAGATCTTCAAAAACTCACATTCCATTCTAATAAGAAACCTTCAAAGGACTATTGTAGGCAGTCATAAATTTTCTTTAAAAAACAAAAATATTGTTTTTTCCAATATTGTTTTAAC
Organism: Ovis canadensis; assembly: GCF_042477335.2. Classification (NCBI taxonomy): domain Eukaryota; kingdom Metazoa; phylum Chordata; class Mammalia; order Artiodactyla; family Bovidae; genus Ovis; species Ovis canadensis. The sequence goes on from NC_091248.1 coordinate 87,307,377, forward strand.
TATTTCAACAAATACTGATGAATGAATGAATGAGTAGTTTGAAGGGGAAATGATGGACTGATAGAGACCCATACATAAGGGAGATATGTAGAAATATAAGATATTTGAAATCATTCATGTCAGAAACATTGGTGAGATTAAACCTGTGCTTCAGTAGCTAAAGTGAAATACTCACGTAGCCGTCTCTGCTGATTTCCACACAGGTTTGTGCTCAAGTTGTTCAGAAAAGGCCAAATGCCTTCAGCTACTTTATCTCTTCCTATTCCCAGGGTTCTGCTTTTCTTCAGACTTTTTTTTCATCTATAATCTTTTCACTTAATTACTTCTTTCCCAACTCTATATCACCTATGTCTGCAATAGCATTTTGTGAAAATATAATAGAGTTCTTGGGCCTTTTTTGGAGAGTGTCTCTGTAGTGAGATATTGCTTGCTAAATCCCAGGAGTTAGCAGTTGTCAATAGGCTGTAGAACGATGTCCAGGATTTGCTATATGACAGGGAGCAGAGACTCCCCTCTTCACATTTTGGAAATGCACAATAGCCACTGAAAGAGTTTTGATTTCTTAGAAATGTCATCTGTGTTTTTATGTGATAATTGCAGGAAAAAGAGATGTGGACATGTGCTTTCAATTGGCCTGAGTAAAAAAATACTTTTATCATTAAAAGGAGTGGAGAAAAACAAAATAAAGGGCTTACTCTAATGGCCCCCTTTAGATACCTAATTTGGTTGGACTAGTGGCTATTTGGGAATATTCTTAATTTGTATTTTTGCATTTTGTAAAGCAGTGATAGATATCGTACATGAAAAGGGCCACAAGAGAAAGAATCTTTAGAGGCTGTGGGGAGGTAGATTATAATTTTTTGTGTCAGTCAAATATGAATTATGTAAAATCCTGCTACTGCTGCTGCTAAGTTGCTTCAGTCATGTCTGATTCTGTGCGACCCCATAGATGGCAGCCCACAAAGATCCCCCATCCCTAGATTCTCCAGGCAAGAATACTGGAGTAGGTTGCCATTTCCTTCTCCAATGCATGAAAGTGAATAGTGAAAGTGAAGTCGCTCAGTCGTGTTCGACTCCTAGGGACCCCATGGACTGCAGCCTACCAGGCTCCTCCGTCCATGGGATTCTCCAAGCAAGAGTACTGGAGTGGGGTGCCATTGCCTTCTCCTATAAAACCCTATATTAGAACTATTTTAATAGTTGAACTTAAATCCAGTGCCCGTCATAACTTAATAGCTATCCTCCAAGGAGATCATTTATAAGCAAATGACGTATTTTAATTGAGCACTAGAAATTGAGAAAGAGAAGTTTATAAAATCTCATCAAAATCCACTTCTTAGAAATAAAAGCTTTTATTATTTTTGGTGGTGGCTGACTTCCTGTGTCCACTCTTCCTTTGTAAAGAATAAAGCATCATTTGAGCAGAGACATTACTTTGCCAACAAAGGTCTGTCTAGTCAAGGCTACGGTTTTTCCAGTAGTCATGTATGGATGTGAGAGTTGGACTGTGAAGAAAACTGAGCGCTGAAGAATTGATGCTTTTGAACTGTGGTGTTGGAGAAGACTCTTGACAGTCCCTTGGACTGCAAGGAGATCCAACCAGTCCATTCTGAAGGAGATCAGCCCTGGGTGTTCTTTGGAGGGAATGATGCTGAAGCTGAAACTCCAGTAATTTGGCTACCTCATGCGAAGAGCTGACTCATTGGAAAAGACTCTGATGCTGGGAGGGATTGGGAGCAGGAGGAGAAGGGGATGACCGAGGATGAGATGGCTGGATGGCATCACTGACTCGATGGACATGAGTCTGAGTGAACTCCAGGAGTTGGTGATGGACAGGGAGGCCTGGCGTGCTGCGATTCATGGGGTCACAGAGTCGGACACGACTGAGTGACTGAACTGAACTGAACTGAGAGAGGGAGGGAAACCAAGCAAAGGACACCTGAGGAAACTGATTCTGAGAAGCCCAGTTTTCTGGCCACTATGCATGAAAGGAACAAAGGAAGAGACAGGAAAACTCTAAAAAAAAAAAAAAGAAAAAACCTTAAGGTCTTCAAATAAAAGTGTCAGGAATAATTTATTGTAAAGGCAAAACAATCAGAAAATACTGAGCCAATTACCACATATGTCATAACATAATTAATCTTTGTGTTGTTAACCTTATTATGACCAGAAAAATATGTTTGATGTACTCCAAGGAATGGTGTAAAAACCATTTTAATGGCATTTCTATCCAAAATGATTATAATAAGGAATTTGAGGTCAGTTTTTGATATTGATCCACCCTCCTACCATAGATACCACTTATGCAGTGACCACATCCACCTTTTCATTACCAACAACTGTCATACTGTCATTTCAAACATCTCATTTTCTGATCATTACCTCTTGTCTTTCCAGCTCACTTACCCTGTTTAATACCACCCTTGCTAGTTTCTAACTTCATCAGTACCTCTGATCTCCTGCCCTCATCCTTTATTGGCTTCATATTCCTCAGTTGCTTCCCTCATCTTTTCACTTAATCGTCCTACCCAGCTGATATTTCATGTACTACTATGATTATTTTCTTGCAAATGCTTCTTGATTCCCTTGGCCATATTTTTGTTCACTTTCCTTGCGTGGCAAATACCAACCCTGATTTCACCCAAATAACTGCCCACTATACACCTCCAAGCAGCTAAATGTTGCTGGAGAAAATCCAACAATTGTGCCAGCTAGAGTCGTTTCAAAACATGACCACTGTGGTAAAGGCACAGTAAGCTGAGTGCCATCCTATTGTACTTGCTGAGCATATTCAATTTCTCAGTCTCTGAAATGGTGCCTTAAACCTCTACTCCCGCCCCCTACCCCATCAATTACATGTTATGGTCTCACTATTTTTTTTTAACCACGAATTCTGAGAGCCCGTGATATAGATACTTGAGTCTACCATGTCTCTTGGCCCGTCTCTAAGGCCATTCTCCAGGTACTCGTGGATCCGACCCCATGCCATCTTCATAACGGCTTCACTCTAACTATCCTCTTCTTTCTCGCAGTTATCAGTTCATCTCTCTCCACTGACTTACATCTGACAGCACTCAGGTAATGACTTAATACAGCAATCTTGAGCATTTGTCCTTTTCTTAGGATGCTTGTATGTTGTCATTTTTATTGCTTCTGCTTGGAAAGCTCTTTTCTCAGGTCTATAACAATGGCCTCATTATTCTGGTCTCAGCTCAACTTCTTAATCTTTGAGGACCTTCTTAACTTAAAGTAGCTCTCCCATCCACCACCTTTCAGGCAGGCACTGTGTGTCACATTATACGATTTTATTTTCTTAATGGTACATATTATTATTTTTAATCACAGTGGTTGTATATTTTCCCACTGGAGAGTAAGCTTATTGAGGGCATAGACTGCCTCTTCTTCACTACTCTGTTACTGTACCTGGCCCAGCATAGATTCTCGTTAAATACTGACTGACGGATTGACTCTGAAGATATTGTTCCCCAGCAACACTCAGTAAAAGATATATTACTGTACTTATTCCTTCAAACAAACCTATTTCTGGAAGGCTAGTGAATAATAGCAACTGATACCACTCTAATTGCAGAAAGTGAAGAGGAATTAAAGAGCCTCTTGATGAGGGTGAGAGAGGACAGTGAAAAAGCTGGCTTAAAAGTCAACATTTGAAAAACTAAGATCATGGCATCCGGTCCTATCACTTCTTGTCAAATAGAAGGGGAAAATGTGGAAGCAGTACCAGATTTCATTTTCTTGGGTTCAAAAATCACTGTGGATGGTGACTTCAGCCATTAAATTAAAAGATGCTTGCTCTTTGGAAAGAAAGCTATGACAGCGTGTCAAAAAGCAGAGATACCACTTTGCCAAAAAGGTCTGTTTAGTCACAGATATGGTTTTTCCAGTAGTCATGTATGGACTGGAGAGTTGGACCATAATGAAGGCTGAGCACTGAAAAATTGATGCTTTTGAATTGTGGTGCTAGAGAAGACTCTTGAGAGTCCCTTGGACTGCAAGGACATCAAACCAGTCAATCCTAAAGGAAATCAATCCTGAATATTCATTGGAAGGACTGATACTGAAGTGAAGCTCCAATTCTTGGGTCACCTGATGCAAACAGTTGACTCACTAGAAAAGATCCTGATGCTGGGAAAGATTGAAGGCAAAAAGAGAAGAGGGCGGCAGAAGATGAGATGGTTAGATAGCATCACTGATTCAATGGACATGAATTTGAGCAAACTCTGGGAGATACTGAAGGACAGGGAAGCCTGGAGAGCTGCAATCCATGGGGTCACAAAGAGTTGGCCACAACTTAGCAACTAAACCAGGGGCTTCTCTGGTGGCTCAGACAGTAAAGTGTCTGATTGCAATGTGGGAGACCCGGGTTCAATCCCTGGGTTGGGAATATCCGCTGGAGGACGAAATGGCAACCCATTTCAGTACTCTTGCTTGGAGAATTCTATAGACAGAGGAGCCTGGTGGGCTACAGTCCATGGGGTTGCAAAGAGTGGGACATTACTGAGCAACTTCACTTCACTTTAGCAACCAAATAACAGCCAGTGAAGAACAATAATATTATAAACACCTCTAGTAATACGAATGCTTGTCTAGCACTCTCTATGTGCCAGACACTCTTCTGGACCCTCCAAATATTAGGTTACTTAAATCTCACACCAACCCACTGAAACACATACAGCTATTACACCCATTTTACAAATGGGGAAACTGAAGCACCCAATGCACCAGCACAATTAGGAGTTTCTCCAAACTCAGGCTTTATTGTTGCTTCAGTGGGAAAAATATTGAGCAGTGCTTATCTAATATGAATCCTCTCATATCATCACATCTGTATGTGGTCATTTCCATAAGAAAGAATAACCATTTAGTATAAAATATTGGGAAATCTTGTAGTTACCCATGATCATTGTTGATTCACTGTACACCAGGAACAGACTAGGTATTATGGAGGATACCAAGGAAGAATAAAACACGGTCCTTTCTAGAAATAAAGGGGATAATCTATGTAGTAATAGGGCTATATCATTACAAAAAAAACCCCTGTATAATATCATGAAACAAAATGAACAAATTGATAAAATATACCTTTGCATGCACACTTCTAATTTTTAGATGACAATGTGATTTGTTTCGAAGATATGGACAATATTTGTTAAGTGGCCACATCACCATACCTTGGCACCAACTTCCGAAATCTTAGGATATATAAAGAGTGTTGGATCTAAACAAGAATATTTATGTTTGTACATTAGATAGTCTGCCCTCTCTGAACACCTTGACTGGAAATATTACCTGGTTCAGATACTACTTTTCTCTGTATTATACTGAGTCTTTTTTCCCACTAGTTTCAGTCTTTATGTAAACATAAAAACACCAGTAAAGTTCTCTACATACCACTAGATGAACTATGATTTTTTTTAAACTCACAAAGAGGTAATTTAAGGACCAGTATAGACAGCATATCTTAAACAATCCAGTCATCGTTCCAGCATAGGCTGGGTGACACTCAGCCTATTTCGCTACACCACTGGAAACATCCTTAGGCAACAGTGACTAAGGGAGCTTGTCTCTTCATCCTGTTTTTACATCCTACACTAGCCCACATCCTCCAAGGCCAGCCTGGGAAGAGCTCATTTCAGACATGATTGCCAGGAGTACCTGCTTTGTGTCTGTAATTTCTCTAAGTTAAGTCCCTGAAATATCTTAACTTTCTATCTAAACTATACAGTCTGCACTAACTCTATTTCAGTTCTGTAGATCCATACCTTCCCTGTGTTTACTGCACACATCTGCAGTGCTAGGAGTTTATGATGTGCAGTTTTTTCATATACAAGTATCTACTAATACTCTCTATAAGGAAAAACATGTGTTTTGTACTGCCTTTTGTCATCTTTTACTCAAAGCCTCTGTATCAAGGATGTGTGGAATTTTAGGCTTTCTTGGTGGGATAGATTGAATTGTGTCCCCCTTACCCCCTGAGAGGTATATGTCAGTCCTCACAGCCAGTACCTGTGAATGTGACCTTATTTGGAAATCGGGCCTTTGTGGACATAATTAAGGATCTTGAGGTGAGATCATCATGACTTTAGGGTGTGCTGTAACTGTGGAAGGGAGAGGAGCAGGGAACAGAGTCTCCCTCAGATCCTGCAGAGGGAGCCAGCCCTGCCTACGCCTTGATTCTGTTCTTCTGGCCTCTAGAAGTGTGATGGAATCAATTTCTGTTGTTTTAAGCCAGCATTTTGTGGCAGTTTGTTATGACAGGTTTAGGAAACAAAAGCACCTGATTTAAGGTTTCCCTGGTGGCTCAAATGGTTAAGAATTTGCCTGCAATGCAGGAGACCCGAGTTTGATTCTTGGGTGGGAAGATTCCCCTGGAGAAGGGAATGGCTACCACACCAGTATTCTTGTCTGAAAAATTCCATGGCCAGAGGAGCCTGGTGGGTTACTGTCCATGTGGTCACAAAGAGTCAGACACCACTGAGCAATTAAGACTTTCACATTTTTTACACTTGGTTTTAGGTGGGCAAATAATAAATTCAGGCTTGGGTAATGCCATGAAGATCCTTGTCTACTTTATGGTTCATTCCTGTCCCATGTATTATCAAATGCCTGCTTTGGTTCTAGTACCTGGGTTAGGGACTATTTCTCCCAATCTTAATAGTAAGAACAATTGAATACTAAAAACCAGCCTACCAACTACCAGAAAAGAAAGCTGTACTTCTGTGCTTTTGTTTTTTAAGTATTTCATGTGTATTTTATATATGATCATATTAGAAAATTTCAATGGCCATATTTTTATTAATATTTTAATGAATAATGCCACACTTAGAATTTTGGTGAAATAAATTTTCTGGTAGAATTTTAATCAAAATATTGGAGAGAGAAACATAATTAGCAACGTGATCTTAGATACTTAAGATTGTCATTTGCACAGTACGGATTTTCAGAATCCTTCTTCAGGGCCCTTCTTGGCGCCAGGTTAGTGGATTTCTTGGATCTTGCTTCTCAACGTGTATCAGAGATTCTCCACATTCATCTATATACTTTAATCTTTTCCATGCTTGTCAACAGCCTTCACAGTTCTATGTCTGCCCTTTCTGATCACTTGGTGAAGTCTTACTAGTTCTAGGACATAAAAAATTAATTTAGTTAATAATCAGTTGTTGTTATTCAATTGCTAAGTTGTGTCCAGTTCTTTGTGACCCCATGGACTGTAGCCTGCCAGGCTTCTGTGTTCATGGGATTTCAAATCCCAAGCAAGAATACTGAGGTGGGTTGCCATTTCCTCCTCCAGGGGATCTTCCCGGACCAAAGATTGACAGGCGTTTTTTTTTTTTTTTTTTTAACCACCGAGCCCCCAAGGAAGCCCCAAAGTTGGTGAATACCGATTGCATTTATACCATTTATAAAAGGGACAACCAAGGCTTTTTATCCCAGATTCTGTAATCTTAGGTTCATAGCAAACCTTCTTTATGTATATTAAGCTCAAACTGAAACTAAAGATTTCTTTCAATTATGAATTTAGGCTTCAAACTATGGAGCCTAAAACTATCATGTATTAATATAAACCTGTGATTTCGTCACAATAGGAATTATTAATATTTCTGGATTTCCTTACATGTTACAGTATTTTTAAAATGTTCATGCTAATAGCTATATTAGAAATATAGTAGTTATTTTTTAGCTCCATCAGTAGAGCTGTTATGAAATATGTTATTAAAGAAGTTGCCTGTTACCATATCATAACATTTTCATTTAATATTTTCATAGTTTTGTTTCAGTTGCTTTTCAATTGTAATTTGATTTCAGCTACATTTGTAAATGTTTCTTTTTATGCATTTATACATAAGAGGAGGAGTTAACCATCTTTACCAGACTGTCAAAGACATCAGTGTTACAGACAATTTTAAGAACCCCTGCATTAGCTCTTAGAAAGAAAGACAACTGAGGTCTGAGGTTACGAAATCATTTACTCTTCAGAAAACTGGGTTATTGAGCATATTTCCTTCTGGTGGCATAGAAATATAGCAATATGTGTTTTCCAGTCTTCCAAAAATGATCCAAGCCCTTATTCTCTTTAGTTACTTTACATTTTATTTACACTTTGTGTAATAACTTTATTTTTGGTGTAATATTGGGCAAGTTTGATTAGATTTTCTGCTCAAGGTTACAAAAGGTTGTAATCATCAATTATTAGCAGCTCTCGGTTTTGATCTGGAACATGTGAGAATCTTTACCCTACATGACTCATATATCTTATTTGAATTGTCACTGGAAATGGGAAGCATGCTACCCTTGGAATGTTAAGGCTGGAGGCACCAAGTCATTTCATAGGAAAACAGTGACATTAGAGAAAGGTCATGTGAAAACAGGATGATAGAATTTCCTTTATGAAAATGAAAATGCTCTCTGTTTATATCACTTTGCCTTTTATAATGGCAAATTATCCTGCTGATGTTATGGCTTCTGAGTGTACAGGTTGGGCTGAATTATCTCGGTTATGACATGTAATTACATTCCTCTTCTTTGATGTTCAAAGCAAGCAGGCTTATTGTTGTGTTTGATTCTCCTTAGGGTGAAGAATCATAGAATGCTCTCTTTTCTGAAGCAATTAATAAAAAAACCACATCAGTAGCAAAAGTACTTATGTATATATTCACGCATACGTATTTGAGTAACAGATTCATTAATGCCTTCGATGAACATTTGTTAAGTGCTGATTATCTCCCCTGCCTCTGCTATAGACTGTGATGTCAGTGCCGGCATTGTCTCTCTTAGCCCTCACCCATGATGTTACCAAGAGAATGCAAGACACCATGCTCAGGTAGCTGTTTTCCTCTCTAAATCACATTTTCTATTTCACGAACACATTGGTTCTTCTTTACCCTTCCAGAATCTTTTTTTTAGTTTTAATTTTTCTAGTTTTATTGCACTAATGTATAATTGACAGACGTTACTGTATGTTTAAGGTGTTCAGCATCGTGATTTGAATTACATACATCCTGACATGACCACAGAAGGTTTAGTAAATATCCATCATCTCACATAGATACAACATCAAAAAATGGAAGGAATATATGTTTCCTTGTGATAAGAACTCTTTGGATTTAGTCTCTTCAGAGCTTTCTCTTTTCAACTTTCAATGTTGATTATCTTTATCATATCATGCATTACATCCCTATTACTTATTTACCTTTTAACTGAAAATTCTCCCTTTTAATAACCTTCATCTAATTCCCCTCCCACACTCCGTGTCTCTAGTAACCACAAATCTGATTTCTTTTTCTATGAGTTTGTTTGCTTTTGAAGTATAATTAACCTACAACACTGTAACTGACCTGGTACATAACATAGTGATTCGATATTCCTTTACATTTCAAAATGATCGCAGGAAATCTAGCCACCATCTGTCATTATATAAAGATGTTACACAATTGCTGACTATATTATCCACAATGTACATTTCATAGCTTTGCTTCAATTACTTTGTAACTGAAAGTATGTACCTCTGAATCTCCCTCACTTATTTTTCTCCTCCCCTCCACACCCTTCCCTCTGGCAACCACCTACTTATTCTCTGTATCTATGACTCTGCTTCTGTTTGGTTATGACTTCTCATTTGTTTTGTTTTGTAGATTCTGTACATAAGTAAACGGAATACTCATATACACATGTATGTATATAAGTGAAGTCATTCTGTATTTGTCTATCCCTGTCTGACTTATTTCACTTGGCATAATAGACCTCTAGGTCTATCATGCTGTCACAAACAAAAAGATTTCATTCTTTTTGGTGGCTGAATAATACACACACACACACACACACACACACAAACACACACATATACCACGTCTTATTTATTATTCACTTAGGTTACTTCTATGTCTTAGATACTGTAAATAATGCTGCAGTGAACTTAGGGTGCATATAGTCTTCTGAATTAGTGTTTTTGTTTTCGTTGGGTGAATACCCAGAAGTGGAATCACTGGATCGTGTAGTAGTTCTATTTTTAATTCTTTGCTAAATCCCGATACTGTTTTATATAGTGGCTGTACCAATTTACATTCCCATCAATAGTGCACAAGTATCCCCTTTTCTCCATTCACACCAACACTTGTTATTTGTTGTGTTTTTGACAATAGGTATTCTGACACATGTGAGGTGATATCTAATTGTGATTTTGATTTGGACTTCCATGTTGATTAGTGATGTTGAAGCATCTTTTTTTGTGCCTGTTGGCCATCTGTCTGTCTTCTTTGTAAAAATGAGTATTCCCTTCCTCTGCCCACTTTTAAATTGGGTTGTTTGTTTTTTGATGTTGAGTGGTATGAGTGTATATTTTGTATATTAACTTACCCTTTGTTGGATATATCATTTGCAAATATCTTCTCCCATTTAGTAGGTACCTTTTAGATTTGCTGATAGTTTCCTTCACTGTGCGAAAGGTTTTTAGTTTGATGTAGTCCCATTTTTTTTCTTGCTTTTGTTTCCTTGGCCTAAGGAGCCATATCCAAAAAAATATTGTTAAGACTGATGTCAAAGAACATACTGCCATGTGTTCCTCAAGAAGTTTAATGGTTTCAGGTTTTACATTTAAGTCTTTAATCCATCTTGAGTTTATTTTTGTATGTGATGTAAGAAAGTGCTTTAAAACAAGATGAAAGGATGGAATACAGGGCTAAGAGTGCAGCTAGGTCTCCTAGGACTAAAATGCAGGTGACAAAGCCACTGGGTTCTTTCTTCGTGTCTATTCCTTGATTCTTTTTGTGTTTCTCCTTCATCCTTCTTTCTGCCAATTCTTCTCTAACATTTGTTTTCAGAGAGAAACATGGCCCCTAAGAGCTTCTAAATTTACATACTTCATTTCCTGGCAGGTGGAGAGAAGAACTCTCCTTATGTTGATATCAATGTCCAAAGGCTTCCTTTAGACAACCTGCTCTCTGGATTGGATCTATGCATACATGAGGCCAATTAACTAGGGCCTGGTTGAAGATATTGAGGCTTCCCTGGTGGCTCAGCAGGTAAAGAATCTGCCTGCCAATGCAGGAGACACAGGAGACGCTGATTTGATCCCTGGGTTAGGAAGATCCCCTGGAGGAGGAAATGGCAACCCACTCCAGTATTCTTGCCTGCAAAATCCCAAGGACAGGGGAGCCTGGTGAGCTACAGTCCAATGGGTCGCAAAGAGTCAGACATGACTGAGTGACTAAGCACAAGTGGAGTGGAGATGTTATATGGTACATGGCTGGGTACACTTTTATGATAGTAATGGAGAGGGCAGTTCTCAGAGAAAGGAGAGGGGAGGAAGAATTCCTGTATTGAGAGGAGGTTCCAAAGTGGGCTCAGTCAGAACTGGGACTCAGTGGTAGGATAATGGTAAAAAACTGGCTTGTCCACTTACTAAGCATTTGGTCTGGGGCAAGTCACTAACTTGACTAATATTTTATAGGATTAATGAGGGATCAAATGGGACAGTAATCTGAAAAATGATTTGTAAATGGTAAAGAACTATGTTCAGTTCAGTTCAGTTGCTCAGTCATGTCCAACTCTTTGCGACTCCATGGATTGCAGCACGCCAGGCCTCCCTGTCCATCACCAAATCCCGGAGTTTACCCAGCCTCATGTCCATTGAGTCAGTGATGCCATCCAACCATCTCATCCTCTGTCATCCTCTTCTCCTCCTGCCCTTAATCTTTCCCAGCATCAGGGTCTTTTCAAATGAGTCAGCTCTTCCATTCAGGTGACCAAAGTATTGGAGTTTCAGCTTCAGCATCAGTTCTTCCAGTGAATACCCAGGGCTAGATTTCCTTTAGAATGGACTGGTTGGATCTCCTTGCAGTCCAAGGGACTCTCAAGAATCTTCTCCAAAACCACAGTTCAAAAGCATCAATTCTTCGATGCTCAGCTTTCTTTACAGTCCAACTCTCACATCCATACATGACTACTGGAAAAACCATAGCATTGACTAGATGGACTTTTGTTGGCAAAGTAACATATCTACTTTTTAATATACTGTCTAGGTTGGTCATAACTTTCCTTCCAAGGAGTAAACGCCTTTTAATTTCATGGCTGCGGTCACCATCAGCAGTGATTTTGGAGCCCCCCAAAATAAAGTTTGCCACTATGTAATTGATGTTTATTATTATTGTTGACATCCTTAGTATTGTAAGATGCCAATAAGAACCTAGGAATTAAACATTTCTCTTTATACATAAATTGTAAGGTTAGACTTTGTAAAGGGCAGGACATTTCCAAGACCAATAAAACTCAACTCTAATATTTTAGCATATATTAACCTATCTAATGAGTGAATGTATCAGTCAGTAGGGGTATGAGTCAGATGGAAATCTTGATTGTTTGGTGATAGATTCAATTAGTCATACTTTCATTGTCATTTTCTCCCAGAACTCTTTAATGAATGAATCAGCAGTAGTCTCTTCTTCTGTACTCCTATATGATTTACTCAACTCCTTGCCCAACTATCATACTGAAAAATTTCCTTAGAAGATTTGGATTAACAGAAAGACAAGACATAGATACCCTTTGAGGAAATACATTTATTTATAGTAGGAGTGCAATACAGAGTGCAGTTAGGATTAACAGTGGCACGATTAGCATCATCACTGAGTACAAAGATGCAAGCTTCAGAGCGCCCCCATCTGACCAGGGATTACATGATTGGGAGTGCAGACTGCAAGTCTTTCTGGAAGTGCAACTTATCCCTTGCCTTGTGCAGTGTTTATGCAAGAGGCTGGAGAATGTCTACATGTTGTTTTGTCTGGATCTCTGCTGATCACCCTCACTTGGTCCAGACACACTTTATCAGGCTTGTGTGTGCATGCTTAGTTGCTTCAGTCTCACCTTTGGGACCCCTTGGCCCGTAGCCTGCCAGGCTCCTTTGTCCATGGGATTTTCCTGGCAAGAATACTGGAGACGGTTGCCATGCCCTCCTCCAGAGGATCTTCTCAACCCAGGGATCAAACCCGTGTCTCTTGCATGACCACTGCTTTGCAGGTGGATTCTTTACTGCTGAGCCACCAGGGACACCCTTATCAGGCTCAGCATTGTCTAATGCAGCACACGACTGAGGGAGCGCATTCAGTCCTCATCCATTAACCTCACACTCTTTGGCTGATCCAAACATGTTCCTAAATTCAGGATTATAGAATGAGAATAGGCATCAATTTCCCAGAATTCTTTGGATCCATTTTAGGAAACTCTTAAATCATGTAAAAGGCATAACCTAGAAGTCTTAGAACATTAAAAATAATTTAGTCTTCTAATATTCATTTGTGTATTATCCTCTCTCCTAGATTATAAACCTTTTGGGAAGGGACTATAATTTATTTTATATAAAATTTTATTTTATAGTAACTTTAATTTATAACACCCCAGCACAAACTTTTGTGCATACATGCACCCAACAATTCTTCTCTTAACAAGTGAATTCTTCATTATCCAGAACGTGGATACCTACTTACTCCTTCTATCTTTCCTATTTTCTGAAAATGCCTACTTGTCTTTCAGAAAACTTAGGTTGTTTATCATCACCTTCTCTGGGACATCTCCCTGAATTTTCGAAGAAGTTAGTGTCTCCACTCCTATGCCCCTGTAGCATTTTCATTATACCTGTATAAGCACTGTTTCCACTGTATTGTAATTACATATCCTCCTTTAGAGTATGAGTTTATCTAGGGCTTGAACTATGAGTCATTCATTTCTGTGTTTCTTTCAGGCAGCTAGAGCTAGAATCAATTCATCAGGAAAGTTTATTGAAGGCATGAATCCTTAGGCTCTCCCTCCCCACTGATTGCTTGTTATTGTAATGGAAGCCACAAATGATATGATTAGCAGGTCCTCTAATACAGAAAGGCAATGTAACTTACAAGGCAAAAATGTGACCTCCAGAATTAGATTGCTTAGGTCAAATTCAAAATCTGGTACTTACTAACTGTGTAACTTGGGTCAGTTACTTAGCTTCTCTGTGTCTCAGCTTCTTTGTGAAGGAGTCCTTGGGCCTAGAAAAGAAAACAACAGTCTCAGAGGCCCTTGCTGAATCATCTAACCTCAGGAAAAACAAAACTGAACTATAAATCCTGCCTTGATGCTCCGACGGTTGTATCTACCTGGGGCTTATCATCCTCTGCCCAGAAACCTCCCACTCGCTATGTCTGCCCGTGACTTAACGCCCCCTGCCCAGGGGACTTATCACCTTCTTCCCAAAACCTCCCACCTCCTGTTCAACTACAAATGCCATCTCAACTAAAGATTATCCAAAACATCCTGCCTGAATAACGTTTCCCGTATCGCTACCACAAACCTCCCTTTAAATATGAAGCCTCCCTGATCCCTCTCTTGCTCAGCCTGGTCGTTAGGCTGACTGTCGCCCCTCCTTGCCTGAATAAAGGTAACCTACCTCCTTTGAGGTTGTCTCTCCTGCTTTTCTGCCTTGGCCGGAACTATATCTTACACTTTGTCTGTAGAGTGGAATATGAATATTATCCACCTCAATAAATTGTTTTATAAAGTGAGATAATATTTGTAAGGTGCTTAGAGAAATGCTTGGCTCATAATAGGTTCACTGTAAACACTATCTATTGTTATTAGAAAATTTTTCAATACATGGCTACTGAATTTAGTAAATTGTGTGTGTGTGCTCAGTCATGTCCAACTCTTTGTGACCCCATGGACCATAGCCCACTAGGCTCCTCTGCCATGGAATTTTCCAGGCAAGAATGCTGGAGTGTGCTGCCATTTCTTCCAGGGTATCTTTGCAACCAAGGGATCAGACTCGCACCTCTTGAATCTCCTGCATTGGCAAGCAGATTCTTTACCACTGCAGCGTTAGTAAATTAGAGAATGGAAAAAGAGTGGAATGAGGTATTTTGCCCTATTAAAATAATGATTTTGTTTATTTCTAACTTTGATTTGCCTTTTTTTTTCTTTTACTTTTCTATTCTGCTCCCTTTCTTATTGAGTGATAGGTCCTGTTAGTAGTAATCTAAGTCAGGATCGGGAGTTGAAAAAGCAACAGTTTTTGGAAGTCCCTAGACTGAGCAGCGGAGAAGGCAATGGCAACGCACTCCAGTACTCTTGCCTGGAAAAATCTCATGGACGGAGGAGCCTGAAAGGCTGCAGTCCATGGGATCGCTGAGGGTAGGACACGACTGAGCGACTTCACTTTCACTTTTCTCTTTCATGCATTGGAGAAGGAAATGGCAACCCACTCCAGTGCTTTGCCTGGAGAATCCCAGGGACAGTGGAGCCTGGTGGGCTGCCATCTATGGGGTCGCAGAGTCGGACACGACTGAAGTGACTTAGCAGCAGCAGACTGAGCAGAGTAGACCGTGATAATAACAGGATTGTGATATATATGAGTCATTTGGAAAGTTTTCATGGATGTAGGCCTAACAGGTTTCAGAAGGAATATCCAAAGATGAAAGGAATGTAAACTGGCCACTGTATGAAACGCATTCAACATCTGTCACCCTTCTTGGCCATTTAACAGTTCTTTGTTAAATGCAAATACAATGCTACTAACATTTTGGGTGAGCTATACTTCCTTGTTTATAGATTTAGAACTTCAAGGGTCCAAGATTGAGATTTCCTTATTTTTAAGGGGCTTGTACTATGAATGAAGATTCATGACATTGTACAAAAGGCAGTGACCAAAACCATCTGCAAAGGAAAAGAAATATAACAACACTAAATGGTTGTTTGAGGAGGCCTTACAAATAGCTGAGAAAGAAGAGAAGCAAAGGGCAAAGGAGAAAAGAAAAGATATACCCATCTGAATGCAGAGTTCCAAAAAATAGCTAGGAGAGATAAGAAAGCCTTCTTCAGTGATCAGTACAAATAAATAGAGGAAAACAATAGAATGGGAAAGACTAGAGATCTCTTTAAGAAAGTTAGAGATACCAAGGGAACACATCATGCAAAGATGGGAACAATAAGGGACAGAAAAGGTATGGACCTAACAGAAGCAGAAGATATTAAGAAGAGGTGGCAAGTATATACAGAAGAACTATACAAAAACAAGACAAAACAAAAATGGTCTTAATGACTGGGATAACCATGGTGGTGTGGTCACTAACCTAGAGCCAGACATCCTGGAGTATGAAGTCAAGTGGGTCTTAGGAAGCATTAGCATGAAAAAACCTAGTGTAGATGATGGAGTTCCAGCTAGACTATTTCAAATCCTAAAGGATGATGCTGTTAAAATATTGCACTCAATATTCTAGCAAATTTGGAAACTCAGCAGTGGCCACAGAACTGGAAAAGGTCAATTTTCATTCCAGTTCTAAAGAAGGACAATGCCAAAGATTGTTCAAACTACCGCACAATTGCACTCATTTCACATGCTAGCAAAGTAATACTCAGAATCCTTCAAGCTAGGCTTCAATAGTACATGAACTGAGAACTTTCAGATGTACAAGCTAGATTTAGAAAAGGCAGAGGAATCAGAGATCAAATTGCCAACATCCACTGGATCATAGAAAAAGCAAGGAAACTCCAGAAAAAAACATCTACTTCTTCTTCATGGACTCTGCTAAAACCTTTGACTATGCAGATCACAACAAACTGTGGAAAATTATTTAAGAGATGGGACTACCAGACCACCTTACCTGCCTCCTGCAAAACTGTTAATGCATGTCAAGAAGCAACAGAACAGGATATGGAACAACAGATTGGTTCCAAATTGGGAAAGGAGTACGTCAGGGCTGTATATTGTCACCCTGCTTATTTAATTTAAATGCAGAGTATATCATGAGAAATGCTGGACTGGATGAAGCACAGGCTGAAATCAAGGTTGCTGGGAGAATTACGAATAACCTCAGATATGCAGATTACACCACCCTTAGAACAGAAAGTGAAGAGGAACTAAAGAGCCTCTTGATGAAGGTGAAAGAGGAGAGCAAAAAAGCTGGCTTAAAACTTCACATTCAAAAAACTAAGATCATGGCATCTGGCCCCATCACTTCATGGCAAATAGATGAGGAAACAATGAAAACAGTGACAGACTTTATTTTCTTGGTCTCCAAAATCACTTCAGATGGTGACTGCAGCCATGAAATTAAAAGACACTTGCTCCTTGGAAGAAAAGCTATGACCAACCTAGACAGCATAATAAAAAGAAGAGACATCACTTTGCCAACAAAAGTCTGTATAGTCAAATCTATGGTTTTTCCAGTAGTCATGTAAGGATGTGAGATTTGAATCATAAAACAGGCTGAGCACTGAAGCATTGATATTTTCAAACTGTGGTGCTGGAGAATACTCTTGAGAGTTTGTTGGACAGCAAGGTGATCAAACCAGTTAATCCTAAAGGAAATCAACCCAAATATTCATTGATTCACGACAGATACTGAAGCCAAAGTTCCAATACTTTGGCCACCTGATGTGAACAGCCAGCTGATCCTGGAAAAGATTGAGGGCAGCAGGAGAAGGGGGCAACAGTAGACGAAATGGTTGAATGGCATCATCAACTCAATGGACATGAGTTTGAGCAAACTCCTGGAGACAGTGAAGCGCAGGGAAGTCTGGCATGCGGCAGTATATGGGCTCTCAAAAAGTCGGACACGACTGAATAACTGAACAACAACAAATACTTCAAAGTGTGCATATTTAACTCCATTCTTCACCCATTATGCTAGTTTCAAAATCTCTTTTGGCAAGTTAAAAAAAAAAGTCTTGCTGTTGATATAATTTGGTTTTTGGTAGTTGTGTGAATTATGATCTCTTTATATTGTTTGTCCTTGAAATTCTAGATATATTTGACTATCTCCTTTCAACTCCTTATAGTACTGTCATTGGATATTGCATAGTATAACAGAGCTGCACATTTTTTACCTGGAAACATTGGCCTGCTGTTTTTGTCTAGAACTTCCTTTTAGTTCTAGATGAGGATGGTGCCACAAAATATGCTGTACTTAATGCCTTTATCTTAAGCAGAACTCTTCATTGAGAAGCAAGTATAAATATTTGTATAGCCAACTGTAAAATTTAAGCATATTTCCTTCAGTCTCTGTAAAAATGCTCTTTTTTATATAATCAATTATTTGGGGGAAATCAGGAGGTGTGGGCTGGCTCAGAGGGTAAAGAATACACCTGTGATATCAGGGACCTGGGTTTGATGCTTGGGTCAGGAAGATCCTGTAGAGAAGGAAACAGCTACCCACTCCAGTATCCTTGCCTGGAAAATCCCATGGAGAGAGGAGCATGATGGGCTATAGACCAAAGGGTCACAAAGAGTCAGACACAACTAAGCACAGAGGCATGTTCCTAGGCACCTGTGCTGGGACATAGGAGTACTGTCAAGCCATTATGTTTGAATGAGGCAGATTTTCAAGATCAGAATTAAGACTGAGGTGTAAATGCATTATTCAAGCACTGTGGAAAAAATGCCTAAGCTTAAAATATTTTTTAAAATGAATCTTAGGTGAAGTGAGTTTGTTCTAGTAAGTCGGATGTTTGGTTTGGATATTAACAGGGGCATGAGAGAGAAACATATATACTATGGTAATTGGAAACTACAACAAAGCTATCCAGAAATGACTAGAAATAGATTCTGATGACACATTAACCGCAAAGGTGAAGCTTGAGTGGCTTATAAGGCCATGAAAATTCAACAGTAAGAGCGTATGCTTACAGCATTCTTTTATTTAAGATGCTGGACAAATGCCTCGCAAGGTCAATGAAAAACACATGTTTAATGAACCGCTCCTTTGGTTTTCTTCAAGGCTTCATTTAGTAGAGGTACCCAAATAAAATGTCCTTGTTGTCTTGAGTTTTCTGTAGCCAAGCAGAAATTTTGAATATATCCTCTATTTTCATATTTTTTAGAACAGCATGTTTATATAATTCTTTGAATATATCTTTATTACTTTTGACTGCTCAATTTGAGTAAGTCAATGGGTTTCTGACCCAAAGCTTAAGTTACTATGTCAATTCTGGCATCAGGAAAAATATCACGCTATTTGTGGATACATGTTTATTAAGGAGAACATTTTCAGTGGAGTGGTTGGATATGTGGAAACTTTTAAGTAAATACAAGATTAAGAGGAATATTTCTGTTTCCTCTGGTTATTCCCCACAACTGCAAAAATTAGCAAGTGGTGATGGATGACATTTAGATTCAAAGATCTAAATAACTAACTAAATTTTACTTGACTAGCAACTTTAAAATGCAACACTTGCTTATATATTTTTCTTTTTTTAGTAATGAGGGGGTGAGTTGGGAGGATTTTATAAATATGTAATCTGAAAGAACTCCTATTTAATACTTTAAAAATTATTTTTTATTCATGTTAAAATATACATGACATGAAATTTACTATCTTAACCATGTTTCAGTGCACAGATGAACAGCATTAAGTGTATTCCCAGTATGTAATTCTAATCATCACCATTTATCTCTATAACTCTTATTTAATACTGTTTTGTGAAGTGAAATTCTCACATCTCAAATTCAAGCTGCCAAGTGTGGAAATGAAGGAGTAGAGCTACTTTTAAGACATGTGAATCATGACTAAGGTAGAATTTGTTGTTGTTTAGTTGCTAAGTCGTGTCTGACTCTTTGCAACCCCATAGACTGTAGCTCACCAGGCTCTTCTATCCATGGCATTTCCCAAGCAAGAATCCTGGAGTGGGTTGCCACTTCCTTCTCCAGGGGATCTTCCTGACCCAGGGATTGAACCTATTTCTCCTATATTGGCAGGTGGATTCTTTACTGCTGATCTACCAGGGAAGTCCAAGGTAGAATTTAAAAATATACAACTTATATGTGTAGAAAAAGAGGAGAAAGCAAATGGGTCATGGTTTAAGTGATTTTGTGGTGGGAGTCAACTTTATTGATCTAAAAATATACTCCATCTGGCTTTGTTCCTGGAAAATTTCCATCCTTTAAACCTTGCTATGTGTTTAATTGTCAAGGATTAAATTTGATGCTATGTTGAGTGCTGCTTTGGCTAAAAATTGGATGCAAGGGCAGGGTCACCATGTCTATTCTGGGGCTGGGAAGAGGCTCTTCACAGCTCTCCAAGGGGTTGATGACCCCCTTCTTGCTACAATCTCAGGCCTCTCACAGTCATGACTGGAGAAGAACTTTAGGTCAGAGAGATATTTTTATTTTTCTGGTGCTTAGTCATTCAGTCGTAACCAACTCTTTGGCACCCTATGGACTGTAGCCCACCGTGCTCCTCTGTCCACCAAATTTTCCAGGCAAGAATACTGAGATGGGTTGCCATTTCCTTCTCCGGGGATCTTCCTGACCCAGGCATCAAACCTGCATCTATTGCATCTCCTGCATTGGCAGGTGAATTCATTACCATGGGTGCCACCTGGAAAGTCCTTTATTTTCCTGGGAAGAAGCAATTACTCTCCACATCCTTCATATTCAGATAAGTGCTGAGGATGAGTACCTGATGTCAGAACTAGAAATCAGAGCATTCTGATCTAGTTTGGAATTTTTGAGGTCTAGAAAAAAAGCCTGGTTCCCTTTGTACTAAGAGAGAGCTTAACCCTGGTGCTACAGGGCAGGGGTGAACCTAACAGTGGCCAGAAATGGGAAGAGCACATATTTTTCCCGTGTAATTATCTAGTGGACAATGTTGGTTATACAGGAATTTTTCAAATCTTAGGTCATGAACCATTAAGGATGGTGAAATCAATAGTAGGTTTCCACCAATATCTTAATAAATTCGAATGAAAGGACAGTATAGAATGTCCTGAGTGCTGCTTCAGGAAACATTTTTTAGGTTTATATGTGCATATTCATTTGTTTATGTGTGGGTATGAGTATTGTATTTACCATCTGAGTAAACAGTATTTACCATGGCCTGCAATGCAGGAGAGCCGAGCTTGATCCCTGGATTGGGAAGATCATCTGGAGAAGGAAATGGCAACCCCCTCCAGTATTCTTGCCTGGGAAATTCCATGGACAGAGAAACCTGGCAGACTACAGTCCATGGGGTTGCAAAGAGTTGGACAAGACTGAGCAGTTAACAGTTTCACTTTCATGAGTATTGTATATTGGATACAATACAGTGCAGTAAATTGGATACTGCATTATCCAATGCAGTGGATAATTTATTTCTTACCAAGAAGTCAATGAGAAAAAAGTTTGAATCTACTGAAATCAGAACTGCTTGCTTTCAATTTTTACAGAGTTTAATTTCCTCAATTAAACTCTGGGTGCCATAAAATCATGTTAGTAAACTTTTTCCAGCTTCTGTTTTCAAATAATTCTTGTGAACTCAATAAACTCAGAGTACTTACTAGTCAGTATGTGGAAATGGTGATTCACTACTAAAAATAGTTAACATTCATCCATGTTGCCCAGTATTGTTCTAAGAGTGTTACATGTATTGATCCTTACTACTATTCATTGGGATCAGAAACATTATCACCTTCATTTTATAAATAAAAGAATGGAGGCATGGAGAACTTTATTGAATTGTCAAAGCTGCATGGCTGGTTTGTGACAAGCCAGAATTCCAGCCCAAGCATCAAATTCTGAGTCCATGACCTTGGCCTCTACTCTATATTACTTCCAGTTCAGTTCAGTTCAGTTTCTCAGTCGTGTCTGACTCTTTGTGACCCCATGAACTGCCAGGCCTCCTTGTCCATCACCAACTCCCCCAAACTCATGTGCATTGAGTCGGTGATGCCATCCAGCCATCTCATCCTCTGTCGTCCCCTTCTACTCCTGCCCCAAGTCCCTCTCAGCTTCAGGGTCTTTTCCAATGAGTTAACACTTCGCATGAGGTGGCGGAAGTATCGGAATTTCAGTCTCAGCATCAGTCCTTCCAATGAACACCCAGGACTGATCTCCTTTAGAATGGACTGGTTGGATCTTCTTGCAGTCCAAGGGATTCTCAAGAGTCTTCTCCAACACCACAGTTCAAAAGCATCAATTCTTCGGAGCTCAGCTTTCTTCACAGTCCGACTCTCACATCCATACATGACCACTGGAAAAAACCATAGCTTCGACTAGATGGACCTTTGTTGGCCAAGTAATGTCTATGCTTTTTTTTGTTTGTTTGTTTGTTTTTTTTATGTTTTATTTATTTTTTTTAATTTATTTATTTTTTTAATTTTAAAAATCTTTAATTCTTACATGCGTTCCCAAACATGACCCCGCCTCCCACCTCCCTCCCCACAACATCTCTCTGGATGCTATCTAGGTTGGTCATATCTTTCCTTCCAAGGAGTAAGCGTCTTTTAATTGCATGGCTGCAGTCACCATCTGCAGTGATTTTGGAGCCCCCAAAAATAAAGTCTGATACTCTTTCTACTGTTCCCCATCTATTTCCCCTGAAGTGATGGGACCAGATGCCAAGGGAACATTTCCTGCAAAGATGGGCTTAATAAAGGACAGAAATGGTATGGACCTAACAGAAGAAGATATTAAGAAGAGGTGGCAAGAATACACAGAAGAACTGTACAAAAAAGATCTTCACGACCAAGATAATCACGATGGTGTGATCACTCATCTAGAGCCAGACATCCTGGAATGTGAAGTCAAATGGGCCTTAGAAAGCATCACTATGAACAAAGCTAGTGGAGGTGATAGCATTCCAGTTCAGCTATTTCAAATCCTGAAAGATGATGCTGTGAAAGTGCTACACTCAATAAGCCAGCAAATTTGGAAAACTCAGCAGTGGCCACAGGACTGGAAAAGGTCAATTTTCATCCCAATCCCAAAGAAAGGCAATGCCAAAGAGTGCTCAAACTACCGCACAATTGCACTCATCTCACACGCTAGTAAAGTAATGCTCAAAATTCTCCAAGCCAGGCTTCTGCAATACGTGAACCGTGAACTTCCTGATGTTCAAGCTGGTTTTAGAAAAGGCAGAGGAACCAGAGATCAGATTGCCAACATCTGCTGGATCATGGAAAAAGCAAGAGAGTTCCAGAAAAACATCTATTTCTGCCTTATTGATTGATGCTTTTGAACTGTGGTGTTGGAGAAGACTCTTGAGGGTCCCTTGGAATGCAAGGAGATCCAATGAATCCATTCTGAAGGAGATCAGCCCTGGGATTTCTTTGGAAGGAATGATGCTAAAGGTGAAACTCCAGTACTTTGGCCACCTCATGAGAAGAGTTGACTCATTGGAAAAGAGTCTGATGCTGGGAGGGATTGGGGACAGGAGAAGGGGACGACAGAGGATGAGATGGCTGGATGGCATCACTGACTTGATGGACGTGAGTCTGAGTGAACACAGGGAGTTGATGATGGATAGGGAGGCCTGGTGTGCTGCGATTCATGGGGTCGCAAAGAATTGGACACGACTGAGCGACTGAACTGAACTGAACTGAACTGACTATGCCAAAGCCTTTGACTGTGTGGATCCCAATAAACTGTGGAAAATTTTGAAAGAGATGGGAATACCAGACCACCTGACCTGCCTCTTCAGAAACCAATATTCAAGTCAGGAAGCAACAGTTAGAACTGGACATGGAAGAACAGACTGGTTCCAAATAGGAAAAGGAGTAAGTCAAGGCTGTATATTGTCACTCTGCTTATTTAACTTCTATGCAGAGTACATCATGAGAAACACTGGGCTGAAAGAAGTACAAGCTGGAATCAAGATTGCTGGGAGAAATCTCAATAACCTCAGATATGCAGATGACACCACCCTTATGGCAGAAAGTGAAGAGGAACTAAAAAGCCTCTTGATCAAAGTGAAAGAGGAGAGTGAAAAAGTTTGGCTTAAAGTTGAACATTCAGAAAACTACACTTCTTTACACTATATTAACAGAAATATTTTATAAACAAAAAAATTATGTTTTTAAAATCACATTGTGGATTTGAGGTTTTAGTTACACCTGATTCAAAGTGATTAAAATAATGTTATCACCCCTCTTCTCTGATAACTCCATTTCAGAAGCTGTTTGCTGAGGACTTGCTGGTTACTCATTGGTCAGGTGCAAAGACACAGTATAACACTGTCTAAAACTAGGCTTGCTTAGAATTAGTTGCTCTCAGTGTAAAGAGAAACAGTATCTGTGAACATTGAGTAGTGATTGTTGAACAAGTTGCCTATTAGCTCAAATTCTATGAGACATTTCCACTTGGTAGATAGCTGCTTAATGGGGCCTGAAGGCAACTATGCTATTGCTTTACCCATGAATTAATTAATGGCTGCGGGATGCTACTTTTCATGCATTTTATGGTCCTGGGAATTAAAAAGTAATAATAATAGTATCAGAATTGGAAACAAATTTCAATTATTAGAATAATTGAAGCTACCGATTCTAGATGGTTTACATCACTTTGAAGTATAAATGTGTGCTGCTTGTATCATTCACAGACAAGGCTTCATTATTATTCTGAGGACTTACTATTTCTGGGTATACCAGAAGATTCCCACTTGGAAGCCGTACTATTGCCATTAGCGACCAGTGTCCTTGGAAGATGATAGTTTATGAACTCCTGTTTCCAGGTATGTTGCTTCAGTTCCCTTTCTTACCAGTGTAGAAAATATACCAAGTAAAACTATAGAAAAACACTGATTGTTTTTTATATCATGACAATAGGATGAGTGCGTGTGTGTATGTATTGGGGAGCGTGCAAGCTTGGGCAAGGTAGGGAGAAATTAAAGCAAAGAAGTTACATTTGAAGGATAAATATATTAATCAACTTGCATAATGGTTTTATAAACCCTTTAAAACAGACTTTTTTTGTGACTATGTGGACCAAAATTTTCGAATTGTTTTGTTTCATAAACTATTTATGTGGTGATTGTAAATCTAGCAACGTAACTCTTTAAATACTTATCAACATACCTCGAAAATTAGAATAGTAATTAATATTTTAAATGCTGTTATCTTATTCTGCTTATGCCATCTCACAAAGAGCACTATCTATGAAAAGAACAGTCTTCTATTTTTGATTATTTATTCTACCAGCATCCCTTTTCTAGAGAACTTTTGCATTTGCTTGACATACAACTTTGGAACTATTAATATTACTTTGCCTTCCCATAGTAGTATTCTGACACTACTTCATTGTAAGAGTGGTTGTTATTTATTATCATTTCAGAATGGCAAGATAAAGCTATATCTCTAAGAGGTAGCACACCAATTATTCTCCATTGTTGCAATGAACCATTGCTTTTCTTTCCAATCTTCTGCGGTACATAGGTGCATTTCCTTTATCATACAGTTTAAAAATGCATACTGCTGCTACTGCTGCTAAGTCGCTTCAGTCGTGTCCGACTCTGTGCGACCCCATAGACGGCAGCCCACCAGGCTCCCCTGTCCCTGGGATTCTCCAGGCAAGAACACTGCATAACACTTTTATTAAAAGGCAATATACATTCACGATAGCTGATTTTTGGAGTAAGCGTACAGAGGCAATAAATAAAAATTATGTATAATTAAAATATTTAGGAACAACCACTAATAACATTTGGTATATTTCCTTCCAGATTTTTTAAAATAAATGCTTGGGTAAAAATACACATTTATTTTTTGACTAATTTGACATTATAGTATGTTATAAAACAGAATACATTTTAAAACTTAAAACTATATTGTATTTTTCAAACTCTAAATATTTTAACATCTTGTTAATAGCGTCATTATATCTCCTTGCACTGTGAATGTTCACGGTTTATTTTACTCAACTCCTCTCATTAGACATGTATCTTATTTCCACATTTCCATGATTTTGATTACACACAATACCAACATCTTTGTAAGTGAACTTTACTGCATACCTATGATTATGCTCTTAGTCTAAATCACCAGAAATCAACGATCAAAGAGAAGTACATTTTTTGAGGCGTTTGATAAATTTTTTCTTGAAGTGATCATACCTATTTTCACCCTCCATGAGTCCATTTTTATATTTTTGTTCCTTTTGACAACATGAATTTTATATTCCATTGTCAACTAGTATGATACCTCATGGCTAAGTAAGGATCAATTTGATCTGTCAATCAACTATCTAAGTAAGTGACATAAGTACACATATATGTCATGTATATATACTCACATATTTTACTATATAAGGAAAACTGACTTAGCAGTGGTGTGAATTCCTCTCTCTGGGACACTTTCTCTTCCAAGCCCCCCTTAACCTGTTCCTCTGCCCATGCCCAGCTGGTTTGGTAAGAATGGTAGGAAAAGGACCTGTCATTATGAGGCTGTATCCCAGCTGTTTCTTTGGAGATCATTTGTAATGCAATTCATCATCCCTGTGTAAACCAGAATGACTGTCCTAGTTGCTCTGGCACATTTTAAAGAAGGTTAGGAAATTCCAACGAAATTTATTTTGTGAGACATAAAATTTAATATATAAAAACCTGATTTTTCCTTTGAACCCAAGGGAAACTATTTTGCAGGTGAAGTGAGACTGTGGAACAAGCAAAGGTAAACGTGCACAGTGTGGGCTAGTTTTCAAAACTAGAAGAGAATGTACCTAGTTCATGTATGTAGAATTACTAGAAAAGTCACTTAGCAAGAAGGAAAAGACTTGTAAGAGAAACCTGGTCCTCTTCAGAGCAGATGTTTCAACAGAGTTAGCTAGTTGGACATCTTTTTGCCTCCTCCCTGAGTCTCATCTCTCCTCCTGCACGCCAGCCTGGGGTTGCCCTTGTCAGGAACCCCACTGCCACACTGTTCTGGTTGCAGCCATTAAAACTACCTGGAACTCTATGTCACAGAGGCCTTCTGCCTTCTTATAGCCTCAAGGAACTCATCACCTGTCCAATGGCAGGCATGTGCTGAAGTGACATTAGAAGGAGGCTTGCTCCCTTAGTGGGATTCAGCCTACACTCTCCTCCTAGGGTTTATATCTACCATCCTTGTCCAACCCAGGAGCCATGAGAGACTGACGAAGGGTCATTTTTAATCTTGCACATACTCTCTTGACCCTGTGCCTCCAAATGGAAATATCTCAATGCTTAGATTTTAACTGTTTATTCACTCAACTAATAATTATAAATTGAGAACGTTCTATGTGTCAGACACTTCTAAGTGATATGGACTCCACATTGAAAAAATATGAAGTTCATGATCATAATGGAGATTACAATCTAGTAGGGGTGTTAGATAGTTAATAAATGTGTAGCAGTTTATCATGTGATGTTAGGTAGTAACAAGTGCTCTGAAGATAAATTAAGTGGCATATGAGGATAGAGAGAGAGAGGCTACTTTTCTGGACAGAAGGTCAGAGAAGGTTTTTCTTAAGAGATGGCATTTCAGCAGAGACCTAAAGGGAGGGCAAGAATAAGCCATATAGTTATCTGTAGGACTTACAGATGTGCTGCTTGGGAAAACTGTAAGTGCAAAGGCCCTGGCATGGGAGTGTGCTTGAAAAGAGTAAAGTGTGGATGGGTAAGTCAAGGGGTGGATAGGAGAAAGTGAGGTTGGAGATAGCCAAGGGTCAAGTAAGGTAGGTAATGCAGGGTCCCGCCAGTGGATAGGCTCAACTTATTTGAAGTGTGATAGGAAGCTAGTGGAGGATTTTGAGAAATAAGCAATGTCACCTATTAACTTTCTGTTGCTTTTGTGGATTTTTGAAAATTTTACTTTTATGGTCTTTCCCTATGGCATTAAAATAGGAGGACATTTTTCCAAATTCCATTTGCTTTTGTCAACATTGCCATGTGGGAAATAGTTTAGACATATAGATGTTCTCTCTCTGCCAAAGGCATAATTAAAATGTCTGAGGCTTTATATAAAACTTTACAGAGGGCTTGGAGTGATGAAGTTTCTTTCAAATAACAAAATCAAACATAGATTACTCGAGCAGTCTTCATTGGAAATTGATGGTATGTCTTTCAGAATCCAAGGAAGAGGTCCTTCTGGGCATTGGGGAGCAGGGCTGCTCCAAGGGTCCTTCACAGCAGCTAGTTTTGATCCCTCTTCTGCAGTTTCACATTAAAAGTCCACTTTATTAAGAGAGAGAATTTGATTGGTTCAGCTTGACTCAGGCATCTTCTTTTTCCAAATCAGTGAGTCTAGTCAAGGGTGCAATGACAACAGAAATAAAACAGCTCTGAGAAGTCCCATGTGGGTAAGGTGCATGGTTCCCAAAGACAAGGCTGGACAGGCAACTTTCCGGTGGTTTCTGACAGCTCTGTGGGCAAGCACCCAGATGCTTTGTTTACGTACTTTGATGGAGGCAGACCCTCGAAGCAAGGGCTTCTGGGTAGTAACCATGTCTCCACTTTCTTCCTCTATGGAGAGGTGGTATCCTGGGTAATTTAGTTGCAAAGTGCTTGATAGCAAGGGACACTTTTATCCCATTTTGTACCTCCTTGAACAAAGTGAAGGGCAGAGGAATTTCTGATGTTTAATTTTGCTTCAAGGCACTAGGTTCTTTTTGATCCTGAAACTGCCCTACAGGTTTTGTTTTACATTCTTAAAAGATTTGCTGATAACTTGGCAGGCAGATATGGTTTTATTGTGAAGAAATTTTGCCCATTCTCACATGTACTGTTGTGCCAAGAACATGGAATTCAAAGTCAGGAAACTATATTAAGTCTGGTTCCTAGAAAACTCTGAGGTGGATATTGTGAGCTGGAATTCTACTGGGGAATGTTCTGGGGATCAGCACCTGTGAGGGAAGCTAGAATGGGCAGAGGGAGAAGGTAAACTGGGGTGCCATACCAACAGAGACTCCAGCCAATGCTACAGGGATCTCTGGAACTAGGAGGGACCTCCAATGGAAGAGAGGCAAGGGAACCAGGACTCTGTACATGGCAGTGATCAGTATGGGGCAAGGGCCTGCCTTGGGTTAGACAGCTTGGGTCTAAGGCTGGGTCCTGAGACAGATGAGAACTCCCAGCCTCCAATCCAAGAAGCAGCTAGAGAATGAGTGTTTATATCAGAATCGCAGGTTGGGGACAGGGAGGGTCTCCTTCATCCATCATAGCATATACTCCAGACTTAAATTTCAGTTCTTCCCTACCACACTGGACTGTGAGGTCTTGAGAAGATCATCTGATTTATTTGAATCATGTCCTCATAAAAAAGTGAACCCAACCAAGCCAAATGAACAAACCTCATTTAAAAAATAGCATTAAATAAAGAATGTTGTAAGCACTTTGGAGGATATTTTCACTTAGGTTGAAATGTTTAATGCTCTCTACAAGTCTATGGCATCATCTGTTTTAGAACAACTATACTGATAAGCAGACAAATTCTCAGAGACATGAACATGACAGTAGTTTGCTTGAATTTGTACAGAAAATGTAGTCTCACATGTTCCAGATGTAAATTCTTATTTTGGCCAATTCACTCAGCAATAGAAATAACATGAATAATACTAAGACTTATAATAAAATAACCCCTAACTTACATGGTTGTTATGAGAATTGAATGAAAGAAATTTACAAGTCAAGTCATAAGTTGCCGAAAAAATTGAGTCAGTATCAGTGTTCCTCAAAATTGTTTTCGTCATCAGTAAGAGATGGGAATGGTCTGTTAGTGCATTAGTTGCTTAGTTGTGTCTGACTTTTTGCAATCCTATAGACTGTAGCCTACCAGGCTCTCTGTCCATGGAATTCTCTAGGCAAGAATACTGAAGTGGGTTGCCATTTCCTTCTCCAGGAGATCTTCCCAACTCAGGGATCAAACCCAGTCTTCGGCATTGCATGTAGATCCTTCACCGTCTGAGCCACCAGGGAAGTCAGGAATGGCCTAATCCATCCTGAAAAAAGGAGAGAAGGTTTACACAGGATCCTAGAAAATCTCCCCTAGTCAACCTCTAAAAGGCACAGGGCATCATGTTGTCTCTAGTTTCTCTAACTGATGTTTCAATTTTTCTGGTTCACTCTTTGAAAGTTTAGTAAATTCGACTCACATATTCTGAGCTGAACTTTACTCTGTGAGAGTTGTGCTTAGGGTAAGGAAATGAAAGAAGTGTTGTCCTTCAGGGATAAAAATAAGACCATCAGTGACAGTGATGTGGGCTCCTGTTATGGAGGGAGAGAGACATTAAAGGAGCTTGAAACAGGCTCTGGGAGTCTGGGCCAGACTCTTAAATTGTCAAGGTGACTCACAGCATAGATGTCAGCTTGAACTTTATTGACTTTGACTTTGAGGACCCATTTTTTAAAAGGTGAGGAAGTCATGGAAAAGAACCAGGCTGTGGTACCTCTACCAATTTGAGGAAAAAAAAAAAAAAAGCTCATAACTCTGTATGTAAGGCTTCTTGCCACTGGTGCATAAAATACTTTACGTGACACACAAAATCCTAAGGAAAATAAGTTGTTTTGAGCACATACATGTACTCAGCAGCATGTTTAGATTGGAATTGAAATAGTATCTCCATGTTGTTGTGAAAGCCCACTTTTACATTTGTTTCATAATTACCTTTCTAAAAAATTCCATTTTTTGATTGAATTTTTGCTTATTCTTCTTTCTTGGAAAATAATCAAATGTTACTACTAACATGTAATATTTGACCAAAGGTATTACTCCTGAACCATTAGGTCTAAAGTTCTGGGTTTTCTCATGTTTATTTCCCCCCCTCTGGCTTCATTTAGTAAATTCCAGATTCTCCAGGGTAGCAAGTTCAGTAGAGGTCAATGGATTCTCATGTCTCTAGTTTGTCTACTTTTTGTCTCCACTTGACCCAGATTAAAAAGTCAAGCCTTTTTTGGAAGGAGAAATTATTTGAAAAGATATTGTAATGTTTCTAGGATGGTTACAATGAATAGGAAAATTCTTTCTGTAATTATAGAGAGACTAACTCTAAAATGGTTAGTTTGTTTAATCACGGTTTCCTTGGCTTCAATGGCAACATGAAAACATGTCTGCTGGGGCTATGTTTCTTATCACTGAATGAACCAGTCAATGCAAATGACTGACATTTAATTATGTGTTGGTAGTATGGACTTGGCTAATGTTTGGGGCATGATGCAGCATAATATATCAAATGATAAAATAATATACATATCATGTGTGTGCTTAGTCACTCAGTCATGTCTGACTCTTTGTGACCTCATGGACCATCTGCCCATGGGGATTCTCCAGGCAAGAATACTGGAGTGGGTTGCCATGACCTCCTCCAGGGGATCTTCCCAACCCAGGGATTGAACCAGGTCTCCCCCATTGCAGGTGGATTCTTTATCAGGTGAGCTACCAGGGAAGCCTATATTATAGCTGAAGACAATTCTGGTTGTGATATGTAGCAGAAAAGAAAAAATAGTAAAATCTTGAACATGTTTATTTTACTCTTGTGTTCCCAAAACTGTTGTCCTTTGACTCAGAATTGTGAACAAATGAAAATTGTCCCTTAGCGTAAGATGCAAAGCTCATGAAGACCATTAAAAAATTGTTTCACATTTTCACTTATAAAATACTGGAGACACGATATACTTAAAACTACAATTAGCCTTAAGAATGGATATCATAGCAGAAGCATCCTTCATGTGTGTGGTCTAGCCAAAATTCCTATTTTAATCTGAGGAATGTAAATACAATTATGAGGGGCTTCCCAGGTGGTGTGAGTGGTAAAGAACAAGTGCCAGAAACTTAAGAGATGTGGTTCAGTCGTTGGGTCAGGAAGATTCCACAGAGGAGGGCACGGCAGCCCACTCCATTATTCTTGCCTGGAGAATCCCATGGACTGTAGAGCCTAGTGGGGTACAGTCCACATGGTTGCAAAGAGTTGGACAGGACTGAAGCAAGTTAGCATACACGTAAATACAATTATCCGTCTTATAACGCAGGTCAGGGTTATCTCAGTCTTAGCAGTATTGACATTTTGTGCTGGAGAATTCTTTGTTATGCATTGTAGAATGTTTAGCAGCATCCTTAGCATCCAGCCAGTAGATGCTGGTGAAGTGAAGTGTTAGTCGCTCAGTCATGTCTGACTCTTTGTGATCCCATGGACTATAGCCCATCAGTCTCCTCTGTCCATGGGATTCTCCAGACAAGAAAACTGGAGTGGGTTGTCATTTCTTTCTCCAGGGGAATTTTCCTAACCCAGGGATCAAACCCAGGTTTCCTGCATTGTAGGCAGATCCTTTACTGTCTGAGACACCAGGGAAGCTCCTAGATGTTGGTAGCACCTCCAATCTCCCCCTTCCCCAACCATGACAACCAAAAATATCTCCAGACATAGCCAAGTGTCCTGGGTGTTGGGGAAGGGGCAAATTACCCTAGTGGAGAATCCATATACTAAAAGACTCCTGGGTTTCATGGTGACGTTCCATATTATAATTTAAACACAAAATTTACCTATGGAAAATATTTGAAAGATCTATAATCTTTGCTAAGATGATTAAAAAAGGGAACTATAGCATATATCTGGCACACAGTGGCTAGAAAAAAATGTCTTTGTGTGAACTTTTCAGTGCTATGATTTAGTGAGACATTTAGAGGAGGAGAGACTTCAAGGCCTTTCAGTTTTCAAGCCCATAGAATCCAATGGCATGTTTTGAAAATTACAGCTAAAGTAACTGAAGTATAAATTGTGTAATTCTCATATTGCCTTCATTTCAAAAAGGAAAATAACATTTAGATTTAGAGAAAGAAGTTGTCAGCAGCTTTGGGAAATCTCTTGGTAAGTCTAGCTATACCAAAGACCATGGGAATAAAATTAGGCCTTTTCTCAGTGATGTTGCCGTGGAGAATCATAGTTTCATCCTTCGTCCACATGATTTTCTCATTTATAGTATGCACGTATAAGATTGAGAGTACCACTATTGTTAATATTTTTCTGTCAACAACTGTTCCTATATACTCTTCTGTTTTTCCTTTTATGTTTTTGTTAAACTTATTTATATTTCTCTAGAGTTAAAAAAAAATGGATTCACAATTCAGTTCAGTTCAGTTCAGTCGCTCAGTCGTGTCCCACTCTTTGTGACCCCATGAATCACAGCACGCCAGGCCTCCCTGTTCATCACCATCTCCCGGAGTTCACTCAGACTCATGTCCATCGAGTCAGTGATGCCATCCAGCCATCTCATCCTCTGTTGTCCCCTTCTCCTCCTGCCCCTAAATCCCTCCCAGCGTCAGAGTCTTTTCCAATGAGTCAACTCTTTGCATGATGTGGCCAAAGTACTGGAGTTTCAGCCTTAGCATCATTCTTTCCAAAGAACACCCAGGGCTGATCTCCTTTAGAATGGACTGGTTGGATCTCCTTGCAGTTGGTGTTAGGATTTACAACAATTGGCCTTACCATTTGACTTTTATGCATACATGCAATTGTGTATGGATGAGTTCTTGGAGGAACCCCAAGATGGCCTGCCTTTTTATGTCCATTTAAAAGTCTCTCCTTCAAAATGTCTTCCACCTACAGCATGTATGTTTTCCTTAGGAAAAGATGTTTTCAACATTTTTTTTAGTTTAAATTCAGTCAGATCCAGATTTTTCATAAAAATGCATTGTAGGAGTCAGAATACCCTTAAAGAACAAAAGCTCGGTCATCTTCCTCTCTCAGGTCAGGTGTACATGCAGTGGGCTGACTTTCTTGGGACAGACTGCTCTGGCCTTTTAAGGCATGCGTTTACTCCCACAGCTGCTTGCCTGCCCAGGACTCCCTGTAGTGCTACCCCACAGCTAGTCTGAACACCTTGGCCAATTCTCTATTAAGTATGTGAGGTTGTGCAGTTTATTTTCTCACATCATCTTCACCACCCCCCTTTCTTAAAGATAATTCACATTTTTTGAAGCTTCAAAAAAATTGTGGAAATCTTATATTTGACTCTTGTCCCTTATCTGCCCATTTCCTGTCTTCTCCGAGCTACAGTTAACCACTATTGTCAGTTTCTTATGTGTCCTTCCAGAATTTAGACACACACACACACACACACACACACACACACATTCAAGCATATACCATTATCTCTTTTCTTTCTTCCTCAAAAGAGAAGATGCCGTGCATGAAGAGGAGCACATTGCTTTTTCCACTTACCAATTTTCCTTGGGGGACCTTTCCATAGTAGTACACAAAGAGCTTGCTTGTTATTTTTTATGGCTGCATTATCGTTCATTATATGAATGTACATAATTTATTTATTTATCCCCATATAGATGGACACTTGCATCAGTTCCATTCTTTCACTATCACATTAGTAGTGAAGAACATTTAACCATTTTGTTTTGTACAAGTGCAAGTACATACGCAGGATAAATTCACAAAGTGAAACTGCAGGGTCCAGGGATATGTGCAGTCCTAATTTTGATAGATACTGGAAAACTGTCTACCATAAGGATAATCTTAACAGCAGCATATGAGAGTGCCTGTCTCCCCATAGCCTGGCCAACTGAGTGTTAACATAATTTTGAGTTATCACAATATGATAGATAAAAATGGGATAGTTTTAATTCATATTTCTTTTTTTATGAATGAAGCTGAGATCTATGGCTTAATCTTGATTGGGCCTTTTGAATTCTTGTTACATTGTGCTGGTTGAGCTCTAATAATTTTATGCAATATGAAGTCATATGGGGGCTGCTCGGAGGGCAGGACTCTCCAGCTCTGTCTGGATGTCAACATTAACACAGCTCAGAGAATGTGCTTAAGTGTGTTCCACTATTTTTCTTAGAATGAACCCAATATGTGTCTATAAAAATACTGAATTTCATAGCTACTAATTTGTGTTTTCTTCTGATAGTTTATGTATTCAAAGACTAGCAGTTTGATTCAATTACTTGTCTTTATCTGTGATAACACTTTCTATTTCCTCTGTAAGTGCTCTGGAGTTATGACAAAAGAGTAATACTTTCTCATTATGGCAAGTCTGAAATTCTGCCTCCATTTCTATCATGTGAAAGACAAAATAGTGGAGAGGTTTCCTGTCAGAAGTTGTCCTGTGGGTATCATCTTTCCCATTGCATTCTATTCTGTATAGATAGATGTAGACGTTGCCACCAAGTGAGTGCCTTCGTATAGGCAATCATTATTCAGTCAGTATTCATGGAGTGTCTACTATATGCCAGACACTGTTACAGGCACCTAGCATGATCTGTTATGGTCCAGCAAAGACAGACGTTGGGTATTCATCACATTTACTAGACTGGGTGTGAGCTGGAAGGACTATGCATGGACAACACATATTGCACTGTCTGTCAAAAGATCAAGACTGGCAACTGGGACACCAAGTTCTATCCTTGGATTTGCCCTTATCTTGCTGTGAATATTGGACAAGCTCTTTCTTCTCTATGGGCCCCAGCTTTCTCATCTGTGAAAAATGTAATGTTGACTAGAATAGATGATATTTACATCCCTTCTGGTTTTAACATTCTAAGATCATAATGCCCATATGCTACTTTAACAATTTCAAAATACCCAAGAATCCACATTTATATACTAAGAAGAATAATTGTGCCCCTTCCCATTTGTGGATACCCTTCTAAGTATTCATAATTATTTTTTTTCCAGCTGGAGGTGGCAGGAATATATTAGAACTTGTCATGGTATGTAAATATTTGCAGTAAAAAGTCTCCTAGGACATTAAATATTCAACATTTATGACATTTTTTTATCAAAGTATTTCTAAGTGAATAAAATATCAGGAAGTATAAATCTCAGTGAAAATCTTCAGCAGTAGACAGACTCTGGAGAAGCCAGCAGTACTCAGAGCATGGATATCAGAAACAGACATTGTGATGTTGACCTATGCTCTGTAGGACCATCTGCTTTCTCACTCTGGAAGGATTTGGCTCCACTGGAAAGGAAGATACTGTAGTCTACCTCTTCATCTAGAACCAGGCTACCTGCCTATGAGCCCGGAAGCAGTGAATGCATTTTTGAAAGATGCTTTAAAATGTCCCACACCGTCATTTTATCACGTCACCCTCACCTCTGCTTTCTTCATACCCCTTTCTGTTCTTTATTATATTCACCCTGGGGTATTCCTCAGGTTAAACAATTCCATCTCACTTGGTAGCAGATTAAATTGTATACTCAGTTTTAATATGTATCCTATTTCATTGATTTGCAATCCAACTTTAAACAAGTTAAAAAATTTATCTTTAATGTAAAATATTTAGATTAATGATATTAACCTATCATTCATCATTTTGGATAATCAGTATCTCTTTATTATTTTTGAGTTAACATGATTTAGTGAAAAAGAATGGAGTTTTGGAGTCTAGTTTTAAATGCTGGTTTCATCAATTACTGGTTGTAATTTACCAGCTTTATAATTTATATGACTTGTTTTTTTCCCTCAAATGATGATACTAATAACTTTCAAATCATTATGAGGTTAGAAATAATATATAAACATACAAAGCTATCTAAACACAGTAAGACTCAATAAATGTTCACTGTTTTATAATTATCATTATCATTATTGTTATGATTGATCAGACAAAATATCTGCTAGCAAATTTTTCTCTAAATTTTCCATATAAGGCAAAGATTAGGAAATTAGATCTTGTTGTTTTTCTTTATTTCTTATTGGTATTTGAGAAATATTTATTTTTTATTTTATTGCTATCTGAAAGCATCTAGTAACAGATGATGAACATTCAAATACTGGACCTCTTCAAAGAGGGATGAATAATTGCTCATATAATCTGGTACTTGATCACAGTGTATAGAAAGTAGTGTATATATTTCTAAAATGCCAGAGTAGAGCTCTTGTTTTTCTCATTGCTGTTATTCTCAAATTCAATATCATAAAAATATCAACAACATATTTTATTTAATGCAATTGGACTTTATTAAGTTTGGAGACTTACGAAGAAAGTAACCGTTTTTTAAGGAGGAGAAAAGGACACTGAAATATCAGAAAGGAGTGATCTGAACAGGAGTACAAGGATGAATCTCAGAAGCCAGTCTGACCTTCCGGGGACACATCACGATGCAGAACCGAGCCTCTAGATGGCGAAGGAACACCGCAGAGACTGCACGGCTTGTGCACAGCTTGGAGACGGTGGAAGCGCTCAGAGCTCTGGTGATTTAACAGCCCGCACGCGGAGCCATTTGGATTGCAACACCAATCCCGCATATTAATTGTGCTCTCAGCATAAACGCCGAACTCCTATTTTTAGGCCAGCGTGTACCCCTGCCTTAAAAGAATAGTTGCTTAAATATAAGAGACCACGATGTGTAATTCAGCAACGCATCACTTTTTCTAAAAGGAAAGCGTGTTCAGGTGACTGGCCTTTTAGTGTTTGAGAAGCAGTCACCATTTTTGGGGCGGGGGGAGGTGCGAGACCCTCAGAGAGCGACCTGAGGACAGAAGTTTACGGTCAAGACTCAGAAATGGTGTGAGTTTGAATCTCCGCTCACCTGAGTCTCCCTGCGTTCTTGGATAAGGTATGGACACTCTCTGAGCTTTGGTTTGTAGTTTGGAAATAACAAGGGCGCCTACTTCATTAGGTGGTTGTAAAGAATAAAGAGCGTTTGTAGTAAAGCACTTGCAAAGAGATTGACACGCGGTAAGTACCCAATAAATGACAGAACTGGAACTTGGTGAAGCACTAATACGAGTTAAATCGGCTTATTGAAGCTGAACAATCCGCATCATGGGAATGTGAGACATCTCTGAATCTGAAGCAGTGATTAAGCATCCTATCAGCTTTCTATTCCTTGCTATTTAAATGAAAGAATGTGCCTAATTCTCTATGTCTGGCTGACAGAATATTTTGGAGGGGGGACGGGTGGCTGCAAAGTTCTGACAGGATTTTCAGGGTACACTTTAACACAACACCCCAATGTAGCTTCTCAATATAATTCTGGTGCTTTCTTAAAAGTCAGCATAGAGAATCTTATCAACAGCTGATGTTCAGAAAGGAGAAGGAGGAGCGGGAACAGAGCTTTCTGCTAGCAGATTCTGGTTACAGTTATTGCCCTCAATAAGCATCTCCAAAGGAATCATAGAGAAGTCACTTTCAGCTTCCCAACCCAGGGATCGAACCCAGGTTTCCCGCATTGCAGACAGATCGTTTACTGTCTGAGCCACCAGGGAAGCTCAGAAAAGTCACAGAAAGGGATATTTTGAATAGTTTTCCCATAGTAACTGAAACAGTGTATTACAGCTAAGTAAATTTGGGAGTTGGGGAAAACATGACCTGTAAAACAAGAAAAATAGCAGCAAGGGCTAAGAGGCAATCTTATAAAATTACACTGTCCTCATCTTTTTATATTTTGGCCTAATCTTTTCATTCTCAGTGAACTTTCAGCCATAAATTATCTGGGAAACATGTAGATAGTGATGCCAGAACTTAAAGGAGGTAGAACTTTAAGTACTTTATGGGTACCCACAGGGGCTTCCCTGGTGGATACGATGGGAAAGAACCCTCCTGCCAATGCTGGAGATGAGAGTCATGGGTTCGCTCCCTGGGTCAGGAGGGTTCCATGGAGAAGAAAATGGCAGTATTATTGCCTGGAGAATTCCATGAACAGGGGAGCTTGGTGGACTACAGTCTATAGGGTTGTAAAGAGTCAGACACTACTGAAGCAATTTAGCATGCATATGTAGGTACCCAGAGATATATTTATCTGAAAAAATGAATGGAAAAATAAACACTTGTTTTTTATTCAGAAGAAGCAGCATATCTAAATGCCAATATTTAACTTACACCCTATTCTTTGTGCCCTGGAGAGTCAAGGGAAATTGGTTTTGTAGTTCTTGAGTCTGCATCTGTGGGCAGCTGTGCATGACTGTAGACCTGTCCTTCTCCTTGTCTTCACTACTCTGCTAAACTGGCCTCTACCTGCCCTGTCCCTCCTCCCCTCCCGTGGTCAGAGGACCTCAAGCAGGAATATCAGTGGGTCTGTGGGCCTGAAGCAGGGGCACCTCCGTGTGAAGCACAAGTTCCAACTCTTGCCCAGGACCATGAGGTCTTCTCAGTGATCTTTGGCAGGTTACACATCATGGAAGCCATCCCTGAGTACTTAGGTTTTGAAGCTTGGAGATACTACATAGGCTTCCATAGATTCTGCTCTAGTCATGGCTTAAATTCTTTCTTTCCAGTTGCAGTTATTTTGTGCCTATTAGATGCCAGGTCCTCTGCTGCATGCTACACAGACATGTAATAGAGTAGGATGTGGTCCCTGCTCTCAGGTATTAATGAGAGTGACAAGCAGAGAAAGACAAAGAAGGCATTATACTGCCTGCACATCTGGTATGTGATTAGCCTACTGCTTCCCTGCTTTCCTTTTCTTTGAGAGCTGGGGTTGTTGGTGATGAATTAATTGTGCAGGCGGTGAGCTGGTGTGAGGGCAGGAAAAAAAAAAGATCTCAGCCTTGCACATTATGTCAGGATGATCTCAGCATTACATATCACAGAGTAGCCGTTCCAGCAAAAAAAAAAATTTGGTGAATTGGGCCTTATGTATTATAACCTACTTTATTAGGGAATTTCAAGATTGTAGGGGGCAATCTGTCATGTTCATGATAACTCAGAATGATGATTTTTTTTCTTTGCCAATTTCCATCTCTCTCTGTTGGAAACACCCGTCTCTATATGTACTGTGAGCTTCCTGAAATCTGAGGCAAGAGGAAAGAGATAAAATCATCACTTCTTTATTCACTTGGAAGGAGGAAGAGGGGAATTGGTTAGGATCTGGCGATGTTCTCTTGATTTCTTGTATGAATACTTAGTGTATGAGACTGTGGAACAAACTCTGGATAACTTGAACTGACAGCTTTGGAAATAACAGATATATAAATAGGTATAATGGTCTTTATTTTATTGTTCAAGTTGAATTTTTATTTTATATTACAGTATAGTTCATTTTCAGTGTTTTGTTAGTTTTAGGTATACAGTAAAGTAATGGTTTAATTGTCTTTTAATGGCACAATTTTAAGATAAAAGCCAATATTGGTACAATGTTTGGAAGTAGAAATTTGGTATAAAGTCATTTTCAAATGTGAGATTTTATTACTATCCCTTTTCTCATAGGTAATCATAATTTTATTGTACACATAAATACCACTACATCATGTCATTCAGGTTTCTTTGAATGAAATATTAACACTAACAAGATGCACACTACCATCTAGAACCTACGGGAGAACTAGAATCATTAGGTTACTGGAAGCACATGAATAAATGGGGACCATCCATCTTTCTTACAGAAACTCAGAGCTTGACTCTTTGAATGTTGAGAGCAATTGAATATGAGTAATGTGTGTGTGTGTATTCAAAACTTATAATGTGTTTCTGCCATCTTTATTAAAAGTCTTTGAAATGTAAAAATATGAAGAAACACATATTCATCTGACGCATGAAGCAAGGCCCCAGGAAAGTCTTTCAAAACTCCATCTTAACACCCAGAAAGTGTCAAGTCATTCATCATGTGTAATTGATACATCCCCTCTTCCCTTTCCTCCTTGAGCACAGGCATTGCAAAATGAGTCCTGAGGTTTCGTAGTAAATAACACTATTTTCAACAATTTGTTTCCACGTCTGGACAGATGTATCACTTAATGTGTCGATTCTGAAAATTTATTTTGTTCCATTTTTGTTCTTGGATGCAAACAGATAAATATCTGCTACTGCAAATATAGAATAAAATTCTTAATTTTGTTATGTTAAAAAATAGCGCTATTTGTATACTACCTTTGACTTTTAGTATGAAAGCATGATTTATCAAAACATCACAGTATTTAAGGAAAGTGAGATAGTTTTTGAAATGCAAAAATCTAGGTGCAGAAGGGTCATGGGACTAATATAAGCATAATTTCTTCAATTTTATATATGTGCAGAGGTCAATGATTTCCTTCTTCCAGGATGGTCTTTCAATTAGAAATAAATTTTGGCATTTAGTGTGTTACATAATCATTCAGAGTACATGTTCAATTAATGCATAGCTATTTAATTTTGGGTTGTCTTCCTTTAAGGGAAGTAGCTTTTGCATAGCTAATCCTCAAGTATTTGTTCTAGTGTCTCACTGTGTGCTTTGAGTTTGCTTAATTATCAGTGGTTTTCTTGAAGTGTGTGGGAATTCAAAATTTAAGCCCAATGATTCAGTCATATAACCGAAAAATGACTCAGCTCTGTTTCTTTTCTTTTTTTTTTCTTTTGCTTCCCAATCCATGTGGGAATGTGATGCTGTAATTTCTTAGAGAAATAAATCACCACAGTAAAGAAAACTCTTGTCTTTTAACCTTTACATAAGGTTGTTGTTCAGTCGCACAGTTTTATTTGATTCTTTGTGACCCCATGGACGACTCTGTGACACCATGGACTTCAGCACGCCAGGCTTCCCTGTCCTTCACCATCTCCCAGAGCTTGCTCAAACTCATGTCCATCAAGTCGATGATGCCATCCAACTATCTCATCCTCTGTCATCCGCTTCTCCTGATGCCTTTAGTCTTTCCCAGCATCAAGGTTTTTCCCAATGAGTCAGCTCTTTGCATCAGGTGGCCAAAATATTGGAGCTTCAGCTTCAGCATCAGTCCTTTCAGTAAATATTCAGGGTTGATTTCCTTTAGGATTGACTGGTTTGAACACCACAGTTCAAAAGCATCAATTCTTTGATGTTCAGCCTTCTTTATGGTCCAACTCTCACATCCACACATGACTACTGGAAAAACCATAGATTTGACTATATGAACCTTTGTCAGTAAAGTAATGTCTCTGCATTTTAATATACTGTCTAGGTTTGCCATAGCTTTTCTTCCAAGGAGCAACGTCTTTTAATTTCATGGCTGCAGTCACCATCTGCAGTGATTTTGGAGCCCAAGAAAATAAAGTCTGTCATTGTTTCCTTTGTTTCCCCATCTATTGGCCATGAAGTGATGGGACTGTATGCCGTGATCTTAGTTTTTTGAATGTTGAGTTTTAAGCTAGCTTTTTTACTCTCCTCTTTCACTTTTATCAAGAGGCTCTTTAGCTCCTCTTTCCTTTCTGCCCTTAGAGAGGTGTCATCTACATATCTGAGATTGTTGATATTTCTCCCAGCAATCTTGATTTCAGTTTGTGCTTCATCCCGGGTAGGATGGTAATAAAATATTTTAGTTTCAAATAATAAGCAAAAGAACACAAACATAAAGGTAGCAGAAGAGTAACTGGCAAATGATTATAATAATTTCTTTAATCATGGCAATGGAAGTCAGAAAGTAAAACAGATTCTCACATTGTTAACCTTTTTCCCATGAATAAGTAGAAGGTAGCTGTATTAATTTTAAAGTTCTTTGCAGCCTTTAGGGCAAATGAACAATAAAAGATAGTTGAAAACTAAAGCAGTTATTTGAATTACTCTAAAAAATTCTTACTAGTTACATATGTGCTACATAATTTAAGCAAAGCCAGTTATTTTAACCAAAATAGATAAAAATTCCTTTGGTTTGCTCATATGATTAATATTTATTTGTATCTGAATAGGTGTACTGATTTTTACGGTTATATTTTCTAATTCAGAGGAGCTCCCTTGTTTTTAGGAGCAGATCCAACCAGTCCATTCTGAAGGAGATCAGCCCTGGGATTTCTTTGAAGGAATGATGCTAAAGCTGAAACTCCAGTACTTTGGCCACCTCATGTGACGAGCTGACTCATTGGAAAAGACTCTGATGCTGGGAGGGATTGGGAGCAGGAGGAGAAGGGGCCGACAGAGGATGAGATGGCTGGATGGCATCACTGACTCGATGGACGTGAGTCTGAGTGAACTCCGGGAGTTGGTGCTGGACAGGGAGGCCTGGCGTGCTGTGATTCATGGGGTCGCAAAGAGTCAGACACGACTAAGCGACTGAACTGAACTGAACT
Source organism: Ovis canadensis (assembly GCF_042477335.2). NCBI lineage: Eukaryota > Metazoa > Chordata > Mammalia > Artiodactyla > Bovidae > Ovis > Ovis canadensis. Next base: position 87,350,025 of record NC_091248.1, read on the forward strand.
GTAAATTAATTTCAGTGTCTTTTTTTTAATCCCTAAAACACATATGCAGGGCATCCAGGTAACAAGTATTATCAACAATGCATTGCTGATAGATGAAATTGGATTTTATAAGCGGCCTTGAAAATTATGACATGTTGAGGTACTTGCTTTAGTGGAAGTTCAGCTCACACACTATTGAATCGAATGGATCTTTATCTTGTCTGTTGGGTGAGAAACTCCTTTTCACTGAAACTCTCCTTGGTATCCTCAGAATCACAAAGTTCAAGAGTTCTATGTGTGGGAAGTGAAGAGCTCTTTGGTGTTAGGGGCTACAGGAATTTCATTCATGTACTTCTCTGTTCTTTAGACTCATGTAGAGGGATTATGGAGAAAGCAATGGCACCCCACTCCAGTACTCCTGCCTGGCAAATCCCATGGGCAGAGGAGCCTGGCAGGCTGCAGTCCATGGGGTCTCGAAGAGTCGGATATGACTGAGCGACTTCACTTTCACTTTTCCCTTTCATGCATTGGAGAAGGAAATGGCAACCCACTCCCGTGTTCTTGCCTGGAGAATCCCAGGTACGGTGGAGCCTGGTGGGCTGCCGTCTGTGGGGTCACACAGAGTCGGACACGACTGAAGTGACTTAGCAACAGCAGAGGGATTATGCTCCTACTCCTGGGGTTCTACTCAAACTGACACTTCCAGCCAAAAGCTTAGTTATGGACAAAGAAATAAATGCAGAAGTTTCGTAAACTATAAAAAAAATATGTTGGTATACATTGGTTCCATAGCTCCAGGCACTATAGGAACATAGATAATACATAATTAATAAAAGGATGACATTTTTCGAGGGGGAAAAAACAGTTTGTCTCTGAATTGTTCAGTCCTGTAATCCTTAATTAAGAAGCCCTCTTGTCATCCCTTCTACATGGATATCTTTGACTTTTCTGCAAATTGGAAAATCCCAGTTGTGTGCTCACTGGATGTCTCAGTGAATTTATGATACCCCGATTTTCTGGTAGGGAGGAAGAGAATGCGTGCACTTTGGTTTTCCTCTTTTGAATCATTCCCGTTGGAAGTCTTGCTTAGAAGTTACTCGCTATTAATTTCAGCTGTAGCCCCATGCGAGCCTACAGTATCCATTAGGATGCTTGCCCTTCATTCATAATGATGTGAACTCTTTCCCCCCTTTTGTGAATATATATGCTTTTAAATATGCAAGTGTCAGCTCCTACATTTTCATAACTTCTGAATGGATATCAGAGAGAATACATGCCCAGCATGTCTGTGACCCCAATTTATTGCTCATCCTCTGTTCTGTACTCATACTTTACAGATGAAAAAGAAAATAATGCTATGACTTGATAGCTCACTGCATTTAGGAATCTCGGATATATGGATGAGGTAAGGTCCTAAGGAAAAGTTGCATAAACTGGAGTCATAACAAAAAACACACTGCTGAGACTGTCCTTGAAAATGAGTAGTTTAGAATAAAGGGGCTGATTTTGCCACGGCAGCAAAATTGCAATAGGTCAGCTCCTACAGCTTTGATTGCTTAGAACTTCAGAATTCAGATGTTATGAAAACGCAGGAGCTATCACGTGTGCATTTAAAATACATACTTTAAAGGAAAAAATATCAGATCACTATTGAATCTCTCCTTGTACAAAATGTAATATTCTCTTATTTATTTATATTCCAAATCAGGCTGTGTATAACATGGGCACACAAGAAATTGAAAGGTATGGAAATTGCATATTTTAATATTAGGACTTTTTTAAGTTGCCAAGAATAGGAACAGTTATTATTAAATAGGACAGCTAAATATTACATTATATAATGCCATAACTTACACAATAAACCAATTTCAACTCAAGAAATTAGTTTTGCATAAGGCTGGCTATTAGTATCAGCTGCCAGGGGACTGACATGTTCATTATTTTTATTCTCCCTTGTTGAGGTTTTACTGTAGTGGGATTTCTGTACATGAATTCTTGAGAGATAGGTAAAATAGTGAGAGGCTGAACATTTCTTTGGAAGATTTGAGGACTGCAAAATTCCACTCTGACTTCAGTGGAATGCTCAGAGACGTTAGCAACATTTGGGAGAGCAGACACGATCGCTTCCTCACCTAGGCTAACTACTGAAAAACCAGGAACTTTCCCTGCTAAAAGATACTTTGAGAAATAAGTAGAAAACAAACAAGTAGACTGTTTATCTTTAATATTCCCCTGGATATAGCTGCTTTTTAAGAAATATTCTGTGCCCAGGAGAAGGGAATTACTCTATAGTAATCTGACTCTTGACTGAGTTCTACTTATTTTGCTCACTGTTTCATTTAAAATAAGCTTTTGATTTGCCATTTTCTTTTAAAAATAATGTTGATGTTACCATGGTAACCATGCTTTAGCAAACAAGCATGAGTGCTGCCCAAAGAGTGAAAAAGTAAAAGCATAGTGAGACTGCCCATATTCCGCCCTGTGGAACCTTGAAACAGCTAGCTGGTAGTGAAAAAACAGAAAAGATGGGCAAATGGAGGGTGTAACCTTGAGTGGAGACAGGTGAAAGGAAAAGGATTGAAAAAAGTGGTGCCTACAAATGGTTCTTTTCTTTGAAATAACCATGGCATTTTAAAAGTTAAACTAGAAGTAACCAGAAAACCTGTGCTCAGTGAGGTGGGAACAGGCAATTTAGAAAACAATTCCAGTAGACCACCTAAAGAACTGGCTAGGTAGGGACTAGGGGAGGCTGAGGAGGAGAATCACCCAGACTATGGTATGGATAAGGTCGTTTGGACAGACATCTTTCGTAACTCGATTGTAAGCCCGTTTTCTGTGCGTGTGTACATGTACATGGGTGTGTGTAGGGAGTGATTCTCTAGTTGAGTCTAAAATAAGCTTCAAATCTGGTTGTGTTTGTCAGAGGATTGGTGGCACCTTTCCTCTCCAGCATACGTTTGTATGTAATTCAGAGGTGATTTAATCTTTTAAAAATTTGTAGGCTTTTTTTTTTTTGGTACCGCAAGAAACTCTTGAGAGAAGGCTATAGGGTGATAGAGCAGGACAGTGCACAGCCCTTAGCAGTTGCTGGCGCCATTGCTGTGCAACCCATTACCAGCAACAGTTACCAGGAGACCACTAACATCCAGAGGGCTAGAGTGGCGATTAGAGGTCCATTCTGCCATTGGTCGGCTCCACAATGGGTCCCTCCCCCAAGCAAACAACTGTCATTGAGTGACTGTTAGTAGTTGTGCTCAGCCATTGGTTGGCTATGCTGTGGGCTCCTCCCCCAAGTGAGCAACTGTCACTGAGCAACAGTTAGTGGCTGATTCAGCAAACGGTCATCAGAATGGTGGTTGTCAGGTGGAGAGTGAGGTAAGAAGTGGATCCTGGCCTTCTCCCCGGTGCCCTCCACCTCACCAGGCCTCGGCCAGCGGGTGAGCTAGGGGGTCTAGGAAACAGGCTGGGAGCTCTGTCCTTCCAGAGCGCTTGACAAGGCTGCCCATTGACCCTGCCCAGACCTTGAGACAGCGGAGAACTTTTTCCCCCACTCCTGCCTCTGCGACATGCTGGCAGTTACTGTCTGCCTGGGTCGCAGTCTGCAGAACCCGGCCCCTGCTGTCCAGTAGCCTGAAGAGCTTGAGAGCCAGATGAGTCCTGGGTGCCTAGCTTCCTCAGCCATGGCAGCTGGGGAAGAGTCTGGGGACCTGGCCCTGAGGGAACCGTCAGCTGAGATCTGCCTCCTCTTAGCCAGGATCTGGACCTTGGAGAGAGATAGTTGTGCCTGGGGACCCCAGCCTTTCTTGTCAGAACAGAGAATAGCATTTACTTGGTAGAGGTTTACAGGAACATAGTTACCTGCCCATGACCTGACCTCAAAGGCAAAGGATCTGACACCAAAAAGTGTGCAACAAATAATCACACCCCTCCCTCATCTTTCCTAGAAAAGGGCTTTGCTGAAAGCTTTTGGGGAGTTTGGAGTTTATAAGGCATAAGCCATCCATCGCCTTGCTTGGGCCCTGCAATAAACCTTTCTCTGTTTCAGACTCCAATGTTTTCATATTATTTGGCCTCAACTGTGCTTTGGGCACACAGATTTGGGTTTTGGTAGCAATATTGCTTTTAGCTTTGGTTTTTAATAACCTTTGTCCTGATGGCAGTTTCTCTTCAGCATTTTCTCTTTAGAATCCATCACTTGTTGGCAAAGTGATGGCACTGTAATTCTAGATCGATCATGACACTTCCTTACTTAAAATCTTATAGTGAATTCTGGCTGCCTTTAGGATCAAACCCTACTTCATCCTTCATGATAAGTAGCTGTCTACTTCTGACCTTGTTCATTGGTTGATTTCCTCTCCACATCACTTGCCCTGTGCCATTAACAATCTTCTAGTTTGAGTCCGGCTGGTTTCATGCCTCACTTTCTCTGTGTGCCTAGAACCATGCCTTTTGACCTCGCTCTCCAACCTACTCTTCCCAGTCCAGCTAGCAGAAGGGGAGCCGTTAAGAAAGGAAACTAGTTGGTTGGCTTCATAACTCTATTTGTCCTTTATTGAAATGGCAACTGGTCAAAAAATCTTTGTTAACTCATTTTCCAGATCAGTTTATACAAAAAGGCATTATGCTCTTTCTCAATTTTGTTAGGAATTTCAGTTCCATTTATTACAGTATATTGAGATTTATTGGTAAGATTTTATTATTTTAGTAATGACAATATTATCTGCATTAAGCATGTAAAATACTAATATTTCTCAGAACAATCCACGTTTGGTTTTGCAATATTTAAAAAATCTGGTCAAAATAGGAAATTCTGATCAAGTTTAATTATTAGCAACAGTGGCAGCAACACTAATCTCCGTCTTGTGGTTCTAGCAGAGGCATCCAAAGTGAGCTAGTTGGAGACAATATAACTGAGAAGGACCAGATTCTCTTAGTTATTTTGGGGGATATTCATATCATAAGAGTATACTATGGACAATATCCAAGTTCTCTTCTTAATGAAATTAGAGAAAACTAGATGGAATCACTGACCAATTCTTGATGGCCGATCAGTGCTGTTGTTTTAAAAAGTTTAAATTAGATTCATTTTGACCTACTTCATGTTGATGTATGGCAGAAATCAACACAACATTGTAAAGCAATTATCCTCTGATTTAAAATTAGAAGAATATACATATATTTGGGAGCCCAGCCTGGCACTCTGTGATGACCTAGAGTGGTGGGAGGGAATATATATATATAAGCTGATTTGGGTTGTTGTACAGCAGAAACCAACAAAACATTGTAAAGCAATTACACTCTAGTTCAGTTCAGTTCAGTCAGTCAGTCGTGTCTGACTCTTTGCGACCCCATGAATTGCAGCACGCCAGGCCTCCTTGTCCATCACCATCTCCTGGAGTTCACTCAGACTCGCGTCCATAGAGTCCGTGATGCCATCCAGCCATCTCATCCTGAGTCGTCCCCTTCTCCTCCTGCCCCCAATCCCTCCCAACATCAGAGTCTTTTCCAATGAGTCAAGTACTGGAGTTTCAGCTTTAACATCATTCCTTCAAAGAAATCCAAGGGTTGATCTCCTTCAGAATGGACTGGTTGGATCTCCTTGCAGTCCAAGGGACTCTCAAGAGTCTTCTCCAACACCACGTTTCAAAAGCATCAATTCTTTGGTGCTCAGCCTTCTTCACAGTCCAACTCTCACATCCATACATGACCACAGGAAAAACCATAGCCTTGACTAGACGGACCTTAATTGGCAAAGTAATTTCTCTGCTTTTGAATATACTATCTAGGTTGGTCATAACTTTTCTTCCAAGGAGTAAGCGTCTTTTAATTTCATGGCTGCAGTCACCATCTGTAGTGATTTTGGAGCCCCCCAAAAATAAAGTCTGACACTGTTTCCACTGTTTCCCCATCTATTTGCCATGAAGTGATGGGACTAGATGCCATGATCTTTGTTTTCTGAATGTTGAGCTTTAAGCCAACTTTTTCTCTTTCCTCTTTCACTTTCATCAAGAGGCTCTTTAGTTCTTCTTCACTTTCTGCCATAAGGGTGGTGTCATCTGCATATCTGAGGTTATTGAGATTTCTCCCCGCAATCTTGATTCCAGCTTGTGCTTCTTCCAGTTCAGCGTTTCTCATGATGTACTCTGCATAGAAGTTAAATAAGCAGGGTGACAATCTGTTTTTCCTGTGAAGCTGTAAACTCCAGAAAGTAATATGTCTGTAATATGTCTGCCTCAACACTATTTCTGACATTTGGGACAGAGCCCAGCACAAGTATGTCACTTGGTTACTGTTGAATGAGTGAATCCAGGAAGCCTGTCTGTAAACATGCTAATTGAGATGAAATTACAAGTAATTATCTTGTTAGTTTTACAAATTTTTATTTTTTAATTTTTACAATTAATATGTGTTTTCTTTACATAATAAAGTAAAATTCTGTTAGACCTCGTTTATTGTGCTATTGTGAAGTCACTGCAGTGAGGCAGCCTAAGGAGCCGTAGGATGGAATTCATGTCACCAAACTTGGGTTTAGCTGCTCGCTGCTCAAAAGACAGTACAGAGACAGATGTTGGTTAGAAAAAGGAAGGTTGCTTTATTCAGGAGGCCAGCAATCTGGGGAGAAGGCAGACTCGTGTCCCCAAACCCTGAAGATTTTGCTTGCTCGTCAAAGTTCTTAAAAAGGAAAATAGTGAAGTATCTCAGTTAATAACTGAGGCAGGAGATCAGACTTATCATCTCCCACTGTGTGCAGGCTTGTTGGCTCCTTGCCATCCTTCCTTAAATGCTAACTTGTTCACACCATCTTCTCCTGATCTTCCTAAAGGGGGAGCTGGGGAAAAGGTCCAGTCATCTATTAATCACTTAGTCTTCATTTCTACTTCTTTAAGAAATGAATCAACAGATTAGGCAAGGAATTATGTGATCAAAAGATAGGAAAGTGTGACTGGGCCAGAGGTTAGTTGAGCAGGGGGCATCTGGTGTAAAGGTTAGTTAAAATATAGCTCTGCGAAAGTGACAAGATAAAGGATCTCTTGCAGAAAGCCGATTCCGGAGGAGAGCGGATACCTGCAAAGAGCTGGTTACAGTCACTTTTTTGGGGGGCGGGGGACGTTGGAGTAGATTAGTGGTTCTTAATTGGGGATGATTTTGTCTGCTAGAAGACATAAGGAAATGTTTGGAGACACATTTTGGTTGTCTTGACTTGAGAAGTTGCTATCTGTGACTAGTGTGAAGAGGCTGGGGTTCTTCAAAACATCCTAATACCTACAGGACAGCTTCCTCCCCTAAAGGAAACCATCCAGTTTCAAATGTTAGTAGTGCCAAGTTTAAGAAACCTGACCAGATGGAGACATCTGGAAAAAGTTAGCTCATATAACCTTTAAGTTTGGTGAGCTGGTAAGTAATAGAACATCAGAGTTTTGAAAGTTAATAATATTGATTATGACTTTAAAAAATAAATACTGATTTGTATTTGCTTTCTGGTATGATTTTCCACAGTTTATTGTGATCCAAACAGTTTGGCGTAGTCAATAAAGCATAACTAGATGCTTCTCTGAAACTCTCTTGCTTTTTTGATGATCCAGTGGATGTTGGCAATTTGATCTCTGCCGGGAGCCAGTGTGAGGAATCCCGCCCGTGACAAGGTCATGAGGAAGGAAGCTGACATACGCAAGGCGTGCTCAGACTTCAGGGACCCCTCTGGAAATTCCTAAGCATGTACCCCAACAAAAATCTGCCGGCTTTTGTGCTCTGCTTTTCTACTCTTCTGACATTTTCTGGAAAAAGTCAATTCAGGGCTTTAGTCTTCTGCATTTGAAAGAGTGTTTCAATCCAAAAAACCCTCTGATGGCTTTCTAGCCTGCCTGCAGGACTCCTACAGCTGCGCATGTGATTGTTTGAGGCCTCCTGACCGCAGGAGGCACAGGAAGCTTAAAACATCCTAGGAATGTAGGAGCTTCCGAGGAGTCAAAATCTTTAGAATAGGACTGATTAAAGGTTTCATTTGTTGAATCAATATTTGCTGCCAAATTTTCACATCCTTTAGTTGTAGATATAGTTAAAATAACAAGTAGTAGACCTTGTGTTAGCAACATTAGATCTTTGAGTTAAAGTACCTTCTTTGTTGTGTCCCACTGCACCTTTGTTCTATAGAGATGTAACTTTAATGCTAATGCTTTAAGGAGATGTAGATTAAAGAAAAACGCTTCAGGGGAAACAAGATTAACATTCATTAAGGAAGAGAGCCAAAAAGTGTTAACAAGCCTCTTGGCCAGAAGATAATGTAAATCACCTGAGACCTTTTGTATACCAAATGATGTATAGAAAGAGCCTGAGCTGCGAACGCTACATAATCTTGTGTTACCCATTGATCTCTGTGTTTTATCAAAAGTATAAAAGGCCTTCTGAACAATAAAGGATGGGGCCAGCTCCAGGGGCCAGCTCCAGGGGCCAGCTTCTTGGACCAGCTTCTCTAACTAGTCTCCCGGCCTGGTTTCTTGGCACTCTGGCTCCCCCCGTGTCTCTCTCTCTCTTTCTTCTCCTCTCTCTTTCCCTCTCTCTGCTCTTTACTTTAATTTCGGGTTGAATTTCCACCTGGAGCGCGGAGGCTCACCAGGTCTACTTACTTGCCCCGGCTGTTAAGATCCGCGAGAAAGGGAGCTTAAGGCGAGGCACCCTTAGATATTCAAGCGGGCGCCGGTGGCCCAACGTAGATGGTGCAAATTCCTTGTCTGGAATTTTATTGGCCTTCCGCGTAAACCAAGCTATTCAGCCCTCTTCCTCCACTTAATCTTCTTACTACACTATAATTTCTTAATCTAATCTTACTTTAATAAATAAACAAGTCTTTCCACGCCGACGCCGTCCACCCTTCGAATTCCCTGGATCCACTGGGGCTGGACCCCGGCAGATCTCTGGTTGCTCTGCCTTTTCTGAATCCAGCTTGAATATCTGGAAGTTCATGGTACATGTATTCTCCAAGCCTGGTTTGGAGAATTTTGAGCATTACTTTACTAGCCTGTGAGATGAGTTAATTGTATGGTAATTTGAGCATTCTTTGGCATTGCCTTTCTATGGATTGGAATGAAAACTGATGTTTTCCAGTCCTGTGGCCACTGCTGAGTTTTACAAATTTGCTGGCATATTGAGTGCAACACTTTCACAGCATCATCTTTTAGGATTTGAAATAGCTCAACTGGAATTCCATTACCTCCACTAGCTTTGTTCATAGTGATGCTTCCTAAGGTCCACTTGACTTTGCATTCCAGGATGTCTGGCTCTAGGTGAGTGATCACACCATTGTGATTATCTGGGTCATGAAGATCATTTTTGCACAGTTCTTCTGTGTATTCTTGCCACCTCTTCTTAATATCATCTGCTTCTTTTAGGTCCATACCATTTCTGTCCTTTATTGAGCCCATCTTTGGCTCAATAAAATGAAATGTTCCCTTGGTATCTCTAATTTTCCTCTAGCCTTTCCCAATGTATTGTTTTCTGCTATTTCTTTGCACTGAACGCTGAGGAAGGCCTTCTTATCTCTCCTTGCTATCCTTTGGAACTCTGCATTCAAATGGGAATATCTTTCCTTTTCGCCTCTGCTTTTCAGTTCCCTTCTTTTCACAGCTATTTGTAAGGCCTCCTCAGACAGCCACTTTGCTTTTTTCCATTTCTTTTTCTTGGGGATAGTCTTGATTCCTGTCTCCTGTACAATGTCATGAACCTCTGCCCATAGTTCATCAGGCACTCTGTCTATCAGATCTGGTCCCTTAAATCTATTTCTCACTTCCACTGTATAATCATAAGGGATTTGATTTAGGTCATACCTGAATGGTCTAGTGATTTTTCCCACTTTCTTCAATTTAAGTCTGAATTTGGCATAAGGAGTTCATGATCTGAGCCACAGTCAGCCCCTGGTCTTGTTTTTGCTGAGTGTATAGAGCTTCTCCATCTTTGGCTGCAAAGAATATAATCAATCTGATTTCGGTCTTGGCCATCTGGTGATGTCCATGTATAAAGTCTTCTCTTGTGTTGTTGGAAGAGGATGTTTGCTATGACCAGTGCATTTTCTTGGCAAAACTCTATTAGCCTTTGCCCTGCTTCATTCTGTACTCCAAGGCCAAATATGCCTGTTACTCCAGGTGAATCTTGACTTCCTACTTTGCATTCCAGTCCCCTATAATGAAAATGACATCTTTTTTGGATGTTAGTTCTAAGAGGTCTTGTAGGTCTTCATAGAACCATCCTACTTCAGCTTCTTCAGCATTATTGGTCGGGGCATAGACTTGGATTACCATGATATTGTATGGTTTGACTTGGAAATGAACAGAGATCGTTCTGTCATTTTTGAGACTGCATCCAAGTACTGCATTTCAGACTCTTTTGTTGACCATGATGGCTACTCCATTTCTTCTAAGGGATTCCTGCTCACAGTAGTAGATATAATGGTCATCTGAGTTAAATTTACCCATTCCAGTCCATTTTAGTTTGCTGATTCCTAGAATGTTGATGTTTACTCTTGCCATCTCCTGTTTGACTGCCCTGTTTAACCGTCTCCTGTTTGACCAGTTGGGAATACCAGACCACCTAACCTGCTTCTTGAGAAACCTGTATGCAGGTCAGGAAGCAACAGTTAGAACTGGACATGCGACAACAGATTGGTTCCAAATAGGAAAAGGAGTACGTCAAGGCTGTATATTGTCACCCTGCTTATTTAACTTCTATGCAGAGTACATCATGAGAAATGCTGGACTGGAAGAAACACAAGCTGGAATCAAGATTGCCAGGAGAAATCTCAATAACCTCAGATATGCAGATGACACCACCCTTATGGCAGAAAGTGAAGAAGAACTAAAGAGCTTCTTGATGAAAGTGAAAGAGGAAAGTAAAAAGTTTGACTTAAAGCTCAACATTCAGAAAACTAACAGCATGGCATCTGGTCCCATCACTTCATGGCAAATAGATGGGAAAACAGTGGAAATAGTGGCTGACTTTATTTTTGGGGGCTCCAAAATCACTGCAGATCATGACTGCTGCCATGAAACTAAAAGACACTTACTCCTTGGAAGGAAAGTTATGACCAACCTAGACAGCATATTAAAATGCAGAGACATTACTTTGTCAACAAAGGTCTGTCTAGTCAAGGCTATGGTTTTTCCAGTAGTCATGAATAGATGTGAGAGTTGGACTATAAAGAAAGCTGAGTGCCGAAGAATTGATGCTATTGAACTGGTGTTGGAGAAGTCTCTTGAGAGTCCCTTGGACTGCAAGTAGATCCAACCAGTCCATCCTAAGGGGGATCAGTCCTGGGTGTTTATTAGAAGGACTGATGTTGGAGCTGAAACTCCAGTACTTTGGCTACCTGATGCAAAGGGCTCACTCATTTGAAAAGACTCTGATGCTGGGAGAGATTGAGGGCAGGAGGAGAAGGGGGCAACAGAGGATGAGATGGCTGGATGGCATCACCAGCTCAATGGACATGAGTCTGAGTAAACTCTGGGTGTTGGTGATGGACAGGGAGGCTTGGCGTGCTGTGATTCATGGGATCACAAAGAATCAGACATGACTCAGTGACTGAACTGACTGACTGTAGTATGATTTGTTGGTAATTAAGTAGAAGTTAGTATTTAATGTAGTGTATTCACCAACATTTACCGTGTCAGTAGAGAACTTTTTGTGTGTTATATAGGTTTTCCCTTTACATCTAGTTGAAGTGATTTGAAAATTGTAAACTGACTGCTTGTTTACACACTTCTAAATGGCCAATCTGACAGAATTCTTTTTAAGAGAGCAGTTTATTGAGCCAAATTACCTAAATCTGTTGGGCAGAGCATTCAAATAACCATATTGCTTACAGATTTTTTTTTTTTTTAATAGCTCTGGACCAATAAAACAGAAAGAAGGTCGGTCTCTTTAATGTTTTTAGAGTTTGGTCTGTTTGATTTTTTGTTTAACATCTGGGAGAATATGAGCCAGGACAGGGTAGTTTTTGCCATAGTAACAACATCTCAGTGGTTTAATCCAACCAAGGTTTATTTCTTCTTTAGAGTCCACTGTGCATCTGTATGACTCTCTCAGATAATTGTCTCTGTGTGACAACTCAGGCTTCCAGAGTGAAGAAGATTCCGCTGTCTTGGAACATATGGCTTTATTAGTCATGTGGGAAGAGAGAAGACGAGAAATTGTGTGTTTAATCTTTACTACTTTCACCTGGAATGGACATTGGTGACTTCCAATCATTTTATTGACCTAGCAAATTACACTGGTATATCTAGGCACTTGGGGAATTTTTAATCCTCCCTTATTGCCTTGGAGAAGCAGGAATATTCCTGTGTGTGAGAATAGCTATCCTAATTAGCTTTTCATATTTGTTTACCTTTATATGTGGTTATTTAGAAGGTGTTGATTATTAGGTGAATAGGAAGGTATTTGCTAAGTGCACAGACACCGTATCTCACACCAAATTATCCTAATTCCATTATGCTTACTTGGAGTCCGTATTTATGTTTTATTTATATCTCAGTATATTTATGTTTCACTTAATGTGTTTGTAATTTGCCTGTAAATGTTTTGGCTTCTAAGAGTCTGTACCAGATGCTATAGTCCCTGGTTTCTCAAATGGGCTGACACATTTCACAGGGTTTTGGATGCTAAAGGATAAAAATGGTAACCTTTGTATCTTACATAATGGTAAATAATCACAACATTATTTTTGTGGTGAAACAAAAACAAACATACCTCAGAATACCAAAAAATGAATTTTAAAGATAAAATATAAGACCTCAATGAAATTTTATGCTCAAGCAGGTTGCTTTTAGCTGTGTCGCAGAGGAACATATGTACTTTCCTCTGCAAACAAGATGACTTCACTAGATAGGGCTAAGAAACACTAGCTTGTGTACCTACCTTGCTAACCTTGATTTGGATATTTCCTTAGTTGTCTTCATTTGCAAATGATCATATCGTGTTTTTGAAAATGGAGCTCGTTCAGGAACCCATTGTTACATTTATCATGAAAATAAGGTTTTCTTTTGTAAAGAGGAATTTAGAATTTCTGTTCTATGTCTTATGAGTAGTTGGATAGGAGAAATTGGATAATAAAATTGACAATCATGTTTGTTATTCTAGACCACCTTATGGAACTGTGAGAAGATACTCAACTGTACCCACTCTTGCCCATTTTACCATATGATTCTGTTTATGGTCCATATTACCTATACCTATTTGAGTCTGTATTGATTCATTCATCAAACAACTTGTGAGTATCTACTGTGTGTGGATGGCATTGTGCCAGGTGCTGAGGATTAGGACAAGATGAAGAAGTCAGTTCCTATCTTCAGAGACATTGTGTCTAGGACATGATGGCTGTAGGGATTGTGGAAATTTCTCATTCACTTCACATATATTTATTGAGCACTGTTATCTGCAGGCACTCAACCATACTACAGTGAATAAGAAGCAGTAGAGAGTACTATATAAAAGCCAGACAACCTGGAATGAGATTACACTTTGGGGCTACATGGAAGCTCTTAAACCACCTTATGCCCCAGTTTCCTCAGATGTAAACAGAAGTAATGCAAAATTTATTGAGTTATAGAATTATTAGGAAGATCCTATGAGTTAGTATGTATAAATCACCATGTAACATTTAGCTCTTACTATTGTTTCTCACATTTTTTTCCCTTCATGCTTTAGTCCCTCTTCAAATCTATATTCTTTCTCATTACTCCCTTTCTCTTAGACCAAGCAGTCCTGTTAATGAATCATGAATTTGAATATTGCTATTTATCAGTAACCCTGTTAAAAATATTGCCTGTTAAAACACAGTGAAAAAATGTAACTCTGAAATAAACTGTCTGCTTTTTCCATAACCCTTTCTTTTGTTTGTTTCTTTGAAATCATAAAAAAGCCATTGCAAATAACATTCTTCAAAAGACTTAACCAGGCAAGATGTTTGATCCAAGGGCAAGACAGGCCCAATCAGACGTTGTGTTTTGCAGGAGCCTCTTCCACTTTGCCAGATGCTGAAGTCTGAAATGTTTCCCGTCCACCTCCATTACCAGGGCCATTTGCTTGTTCCCTGAACATATGTGGGCGTTCACAGGGGGCATACAATTGTCAAAAACCTGCAGGGCTACCTTGGCAGCAGAGAAGCTAATACCAGCTACTTAATAATTTTATACCACTTTATGAAGTGCTTCACCAGTGTGATTTTTGCAAAAGAATAGGTGTAGAGAGAACTCAGTAGAGACCCATTCTTTGGCAGTATTTGTATTTTACAGTAACCATACATATAAATTTCCCATTTTTGTAGTAATATGGCTTTAATCTTAACGAATACCCTTTTGGTGGTTTTCTTCAGAGATTAGAATTAACATTCAGAAGTGAACAGAAAATGTTAAAGTATTATTAGTCTTCTGAGAATTTTGCTTCTGGCAATGGAGTTTTAGAGATTTCATCTTGGTTTAGGTTTAGCAAAATACTGCAATTTCTGCTTGTTAGAAGGAAACTCTCCAAGGTTTCTGTCTATTTCAGTCTAGGGTTTGATTTTTCAAAGCAGAAAAAAATTATTTTCCTGGACCCTGAATATAACCTAAAGTCAAAAATCAATTGAAAAGCCAGCAAAAATTGGTCATGAGTGCTGTTAGAAACCTTTATTGGTAACAGGTTTCTGGTCACTACAAACACATTTCTTAATTAACTGCCTAGGTTGTTAATATGGTTTGTGTAATTTTAGAAACTATCTATTTATCTGTTGTTTATATCTTGCTTCACTTCACAAAGAGTGTAAGTTGACAAACCCTATTTTGTGCTAATGACAACTTGGCTCTGAGTTATTAAAAGAAAAGTGGGTTTAAGAGTAGTGTTTAATTTCTTGCCTTTGCTGCCTGTTTTTCTCTGAAGTATACAACCCTTCTTTCTCAATGACATGATGATTAGATAAACATGTGTGTTGTATACCAGATTTTGGTTATATAGTAGTCAGTACAGGGTGTGAAACTTAACTTTCCTTAGTGTAACTTCGTTTATTAATACATACACACACATCTGCTTTTAATGTATAAACTTTATCTTAAGGAATCTAGGTTTTCATCTTGCATATTTAAATGCAAAGTATAACACTCCAAATCCTAATGGTGGTGTTGTAGGAAAGGGAGATCCCTTCCAGAATCCAAGAGTGGGCTTTTAAATAACACTCAGAAATTAATTGTCCAAGGAGACACAAGTGTTGATCCGTGTGCCTTTATTGGGAAGGGGTGCCTGGACAGAGCACTGCTCTGCCACGTGGCTCACAGTCTTGGGTTTTATAGTAAATGGGTTAATTTCTGGGTTGTCTCTGGGCAAACATTCTGACTCAGGATCCTTCCTTGTGGTGTGTGCATTGCTCAGCAAAGATTGATTCCAGTGAGAAGGATCCTGGGAGGTTAGTAGGATATATGGGCTGACATTTCCTCTCTCTTTTTGACCTTTCCCAAATTCTTCAGTTGGTGCTATCTTTTCATTCTTTACCAGGACCTATTGTTTTTAAGATAACTCATGCATTGAAGAACAAGATGGTGGAGGAGTAGGTAGATGTGGAGTACATCTCTCTCCATGGATACATCAGGAATACACCTTCAGACACAGAAGTGCATTCAGAACACCATCTGAGAGTGGACAGTAGTACCTGACCAGTTGGAAATGAATATATAGAGCCACATAAAACTATGTAGGATGAAGGAACTAGGGGGAAAACAAGAGTGTTAGTAGGATTGGACCTGCCCTTAGCAGGTAGGGGAACTTAAGCACGGGTACAATCCCCACATCAGGGCAATTGTCTGAGTCAGAGGAGAAACATTTAAGGCTGGAAGTGAACAGCTGATCTATGGCAGCCTAAATGTAATGAGAATCAGACAGTCCATGCCACAGCCATACATACCCCAGACAGGAACCCTGGAAAACACAGTAGCTAGGAGCTAGAGTTTAGGGATTGTGGAGCAATCCCAGGGTGAGGGCTGCTGTTGATTGCAGAGAGGCAGATTGAGGGGATGTGAGGGAGGAGATAGTGATGGGAAATGCCAGGCAGCAATCAACGGCCTGTGACCCAAGCAGCTGCACCACCTCCACATCTGATCCTCACAGGGGCAAACCCAAGTCCTCCAGGGCATCCTCAGGAGCAAACCCCCATTGAAGACCCACATGTAGAGGTGGAAATAAAACCACAATTGAAACCCAGGGGCAGTGTGGCTACGGAAGAAGACCCAAAACTTTCCTGCCAGCTGTACAAGCTGCAGATTAGATCCACACAATCAACTAGGCAGACTCTGTGTCTCTGGAATATATAAAAGGCCATTGAGAGCTCCCACAAAAGAAAATGCACTAGTTCTGATAGCTGTGGACATTGGAACATTTCTCCCTCTGTTGTAGTTGTCAATTTTTTTGGCACTAAGAAATGCAACTAAGGTTTTGAGCTTTTTTTTTTTTTTCTCAGTCGTATTTTTTATTGTCATAAACCTCTGCCTCTACATTGGGCTTTTGCAGTTCTGTGGAGTTTTCTCTCTCTTTTTTCTTTTCTCTTTTTTATAATTTTAACTTTTAATTTTTTTACTTATTATATTTTTCTACAATTTATTCCTTTGTTTGCCTTTCCTACTGTTTTCCCCCCCTTTGAGTTAATTTTTAATATATATAAATCTTCCATATCTACCCCTATTTAACTTTGCATATCTATTCTTTCTTTCTTTACTTTCCTCTCAACATATTTGTTAGATTTTTTTTCATTGCTTTATTCCCCACTTGGCACCTTGCATTAGTTTTGTTTTCCAGTTTGTGCTTTGTTTAGTTTTGCTCTCAACTGGTAAATATAATTTTTGATTTCCTTTGTTCACCAGGTCAATCTACTGTACTTTATTTTTGTTCAATTGTTTGCACTTTGCTCATGGACAGAGGAGCCTGGAAGGCTGAAGTCCATGGGGTCTCTGAGGGTCAGACACAACTGAGTGACTTCACTTTCACTTTTCACTTTCATGCATTGGAGAAGAAAATGGCAACCCACTCCACTGTTGTTGCCTGGAGAATCCCAGGGACTGGGGAGCCTGGTGGGCTGCCGTCTATGGGGTCTCACAGAGTCGGACACGACTGAAGTGACTTAGCAGCAGCAGCAGCATGGGCGTGTATGAATATGTATATATTCCATTGTTTTAATTATTATATGTCTGATTTTGTAACTGCCGTTTGTCTGGGGTTCATCTTTGGTTTCTCATTTTTGGTTATTTGTTTTAATCTCACAGTGCCATAACAAACCACTTGTGGAATCTTCATTCCTGTCCAGAGATCAAGCCCTGAGCCTTTGGAGTGGGAATACCGACTCCAAGACCCTAGACTACCAGATAACTAACCCTAGGGAGTGTCAAATAGTGAGAACTCACACTAAAGGAAACCACTTGAATACAAGACCCAGCATCACCCAATTACCAGTAACACCCTGTACAGGACACCTCATCTAAATAACAAACAAGACAAAAATAAAAACCCAGCCAACAGCAGACAGGATTACCACCTCACTCAGCTTTGCCCATCAGAGGAAAACCAACCAAACAAACAAAAACTCAGCACAAATCTCACCCTATAAGAAGCTCACACATATCACTGGACCAACCTCAGGAAGACAGAAACCAAAAGGAAGAAAGAATTCAACCATTTTCGAGGAAAGAATTCAACATTCCTTGAAGCCTGGGAAAAGGAGACCTCAAAACACAATAAATTAAAAAAAATAATGAAAAGGCAGAGAAATACTGCACAAGTGAGGGAACAAAGTAGAAACACAGAAATCCAAATAAATGAAAAGGAAATAGGCAAAATCCCTGAAAAATAATTCAGAATAATGATAGTAAAGATGATCAAAAATCTTGAAAATGAAATGGAGAAATTGCAACAATCAATTAACAAAGACCTAGAAGAATTAAAGAATAAACATACAGAGAGAAACAGCACAATTACTGAAATTAAAAATACTCTAGAAGGAATCAATAGCGGAAGAATGAATCAGTGAGCCGGAAGATAAAATGGTGAAAATAACTTCTGAAGAGCAGAATAAAGTAAAATAATGAAAAGAACTGAGGGCAGTCTCAGAGCCCTCTGGGACTGTATCAAACACACCAACATTTGAATTATAGGGGTCCCAGAAGAAGAAGAGAAAAAGAAAGAGTATAAGAAAATGTTTGAAGAGATTATAGTTGAAAATTTCCCCAACACGGAAAAGGAAATAGTTAATCAAATCCAAGAGGCACAAAGAATCCCATACAGGATAAACCCAAGGAGAAACAAGCCAAGACACATACTAATCAAACTAACAAAGACTGAACACAAAGAATATTAAAAGCAGCAAGGGAGAAGCAACAAGTAACATACAAGGGAAACCCTATATGCTTAACAACTGATTTTTAAGCAAAAAGTTTGCAGGCCAGAAGGGAATGGCAGGATATATTTGAAGTACTGAAAGGGAAAAATCTACAACCAAGATTACTGTACCTGGCAAGGATCTCATTCAAAATTGATGGAGAAATAAAAAGCTTTTTCAGACAAGCAAAAGTTAAGAGAATTCAGTACTACCAAACCAGCTTTACAACAGATGTTAAAGGGAATCATATAGTCAAGAAATACAAGAGAAGGAAAAAGATCTACAAAATCAACCCCAAACAATTAAGAAAATGGCAATAGGAACATATATATCAATAATTACTTTAAATATGAATGGATTAAATGCTCCAACCAAAAGACACAGACTGGCTGAATGGATGAAAAAGAAGACCCACATATATACTATCTACAAGAAACCCACTTCAGACCTCAAGACACACATATAGACTGAAAGTGAGAGGATGGAAATATATATTCCATGAAAATGGGAAGCAAAAGAAAGCTGGAGTATAGCAATCCTCATATCAGATTTTAAAGAAAATTACAAGAGGTAAGGAAAGACACTACATAATGATCAAGGGATCAATCCAAGAGGAAGACATAGCAATTGTAAATATCTGTGCACCAAATATAGGAGCACCTCAATACATAAGATAGACACTAACAGAGATAAAAGAAAAAACTGACAGTAACACAATGATCAGTTCAGTCGCTCAGTCGTGTCCGACTCTTTGCGACCCCATGAATCGCAGCACGCCAGGCCTCCCTGTCCAGCACCAACTCCCGGAGTTCACTCAGACTCATGTCCATCGAGTCAGTGATGCCATCCAGCCATCTCATCTTCTGTCGTCCCCTTCTTCTCCTGCTCCCAATCCCTCCCAGCATCAGAGTCTTTTCCAATGAATCAACTCTTCCCATGAGGTGGCCAAAGTACTGGAGTTGCAGCTTTAGCATCATTCCTTCCAAAGAAATCCCAGGGCTGATCTCCTTTAGAATGGACTAGTTGGATCTCCTTGCAGTCCAAGGGACTCTCAAGAGTCTTCTCCAACACCACAGTTCAAAAGCATCAATTCTTTGGTGCTCAGCTTTCTTCACAGTCCAACTCTCACATCCATACATGACCACAGGAAAAACCATAGCCTTGACTAGATGGACCTTAGTCAGCAAAGTAATGTCTCTGCTTTTGAATATGCTATCTAGGTTGGTCATAACTTTTCTTCCAAGGAGTAAGCGTCTTTTAATTTCATGGCTGCAGTCACCATCTGCAGTGATTTTGGAGCCCCCCGCAAAATAAAGTCTGACACTGTTCCCACTGTTTCCCCATCTATTTCCCTTGAAGTGATGGGACCAGATGCCATGATCTTCATTTTCTGAATGTTGAGCTTTAAGCCAAATTTTTCACTCTCCACTTTCACTTTCATCAAGAAGCTTTTTAGTTCCTCTTCACTTTCTGCCATAAGGTGGTGTCATCTGCATATCTGAGGTTATTGAGATTTCTCCTGGCAATCTTGATTCCAGCTTGTGTTTCTTCCAGTCCAGCGTTCCTCATGATGTACTCTGAATAGAAGTTAAATAAGCAGGTTGACAATATACAGCCTTGACGTACTCCTTTTCCTATTTGGAACCAGTCTGTCGTTCCATGTCCAGTTCTAACCGTTGCTTCCTGACCTGCGTACAGATTTCTCATGAGGCAGGTCAGGTGGTCTGGTATTCCCATCTCTTTCAGAAATTTCCACAGTTTCTTGTGATCCACACAGTCAAAGGCTTTGGCATAGTCAATAAAGCAGAAATAAATGTTTTTTTGGAACTCTCTTGCTTTTTTGATGATCCAGCGGATGTTGGCAATTTGATCTCTGGTTCCTCTGCCTTTTCTAAAACCAGCTTGAACACAATGATAGTAGAGGACCTTAACACCCCACTGACATCAATAGACAGATCATCAAAACAGAAAATTAATAAGGAAACACAAGTCTTAAATGATATATTAGATGAGATGGATCTTATTGATATCTTCAGGATGTTCCATCCAAATGCAGAAGAAATACCTTCTTCTCAAGTACACATGGAACATTCTCCAGGATAGACCACATCTTGAGTCACAAATCAAACCTCAGTAAATTTAAGAAAATTGAAATCAGATCAAGCATCTTCTTTGACTACAACACTGTGAGACTAGATATCAATTACAAGAAAAATTTGTAAGAAATTTTGGAGGTTAAACAACACATGGAGATTAAACAACACATTTCTAAATAACCAACAGGTTACTGAAGAAATCAAAATGGAAATAAAATTTCTAGAAACAAATGACAATAAAAATATGACAATTAAAAACCTATTGGATGCAGTAAAAGCAGTTCTAAAAGAGAAGTTTAGAGGAATACAATTCTACCTCAAGAAACAAGAAAAACATCAAATAGACAACCAAACTTTACACCTAAAATAACTGGAAAAAGAAGAAGAACAACAACAACAAAAAAACCCCCAAAATTAGTAGAAGGAAAGAAATCATAAAGATATGAGCAGAAAAATGAAAAAGAAATGAAGGAAACAATAGTAGAGATTAATAAAACTAAAAGCTGTTTTTTTGAGGAGAAGAACAAAGCTGACAAACATTTAGCCAAACTCACCAAGAAAAAAAAGAGAGAAGAATTGAATCAACAAAATTAGAAATGAGAAAGGAGAGGTTACAACAGACAATGCAGAAATAAGAGACTATTATGAGCAACTATACGGCAATAAAATGGATAACCTGGAAGAAATGGATAGATTCTTAGAAAAGTTCAATCTTCCAAGACTGAACCAGGAAGAAATAGAAATTATGAACAACCCAATTATAAGTGCTGAAATTGAAGCTGTGATCAAAAATCTCCCAAAAAACAAAAGCCCAGGACCAGATGGCTTCACAAGAGAATTCTCTCAAACATTTAGAAAAGAGCTAATGCTTAGCCTTCTAAAGCTATTTCAAAAAATTGCAGAGGAAGGAACACTTCCAAACTCATTCTATGAGACCACCATCTCCCTGACACCAAAACCAGACAAAGACAACACACACAAAAAGAAAACTGCAAGCCATTATCACTGATGAACATAGATGCAAAAATCCTCAATAAAATTCTAGCAAACAGAATCCAGCAACATAGTAAAAAGATCATACATTATGACCAAGTGGGCTTTATTCCAGGGATGCAAGGATTCTTCAATATTCACAAATCAATCAATGTGATACACCACATTAACAAATTGAAAGATAAAAACCATATGATTATTTCAATAGATGCAGAAAAAGCCTTTGACAAAATTCAACATCCATTTATGACAAAAACCCAAAGAGCAGGCCCAGAAGGAACACACCTCAACATAATAAAAGCCATATACCACAAACCCACAGCAAACAGTATCCTCAATGGTGAAAAACTAAAAGCCTTTCCCCTAAAGTCAGGAACAAGGGTGCCCACTCTCATCACTACTATTCAACATAGTTTTGGAAGTTTCAGCCACATCAGTCAGAGAAGAAAAAGAAATAAAAGGAATCCATATTGGAAAAGAAGAAGTAAAACTCTCACTGTTTGTAAATGACACGATCGTCTACATAGAAAACCCAAAAGACATCACGAGAAAATTACTAGAGCTAATCAATGAATTTAGTAAAGCTGCAGGATGTAACATTAACACAAAAATCCCTTGCATTCTTATATACTAACAATGAGGAAATGGAAAGAGAAATTAAGGAAACAATTCCATTCACCATTGCAATGAAAAGAATAAAACACTTAGTAATAAATCTACCTAAAGACACAAAAGACCTAAATATCAGTTCAGTTCAGTCCAGTCACTCGGTCATGTCCAGCTCTTTGCGATCCCATAAATCACAGCATGCCAGGCCTCCCTGTCCATCACCAAACCCCAGAGTTAACTCAGACTCATGTCCATCGAGTCAGTGATGCCATCCAGCCATCTCATCCTCTGTCGTCCCCTTCTCCTCCTGCCCCCAATCCCTCCCAGCATCAGAGTCTTTTCCAATGAGTCAACTCTTTGCATGAGGTGGCCAAAGTACTGGAGTTTCAGCTTTAGCATCACTCCTTCCAAAGAAATCCCAGGGTTGATCTCCTTCAGAATGGACTGGTTGGATCTCCTTGCAGTCCAAGGGACTCTCAAGAATCTTCTCCAACACCACAGTTCAAAAGCATCAATTCTTCAGCGCTCAGCCTTTTTCACAGTCCAACTCTCACATCCATATGTGACCACTGGAAAAACCATAGACTTGACTAGATGGACCTTTGTTGGCAAAGTAATGTCTCTGCTTTTGAGTATGCTATCTAGGTTGGTCATAACTTTTCTTCCAAGGAGTAAGCGTCTTTTAATTTCATGGCTGCAGTCACCATCTGCAGTGATTTTGGAGCCCCCCAAAATAAAGTTTGACACTATTTCCACTGTTTCCCCATCTATTTCCCATGAAGTGATGGGACCAGATGCCATGATCTTTGTTTTCTGAATGTTGAGCTTTAAGCCAACTTTTTCACTCTCCTCTTTCACTTTCATCAAGAAGCTTCTTAGTTCCTCTTCACTTGCTGCCATAAGGGTGGTGTCATCTGCATATCTCAGGTTATTGAGATTTCTCCCAGCAGTCTTGATTCCAGCTTGTGTTTCTTCCAGTCCAGCGTTCCTCATGATGTACTCTGCATAGAAGTTAAATAAGCAGGGTGACAATATACAGCCTTGACGTACTCCTTTTCCTATTTGGAACCAGTCTGTTGTTCCATATCCAGTTCTAACTGTTGCTTCGTGACCTGCATATAGGTTTCTCAAGAGGCAGGTCAGGTGGTCTGGTATTCCCATCTCTTTCAGAATTTTCCACAGTTTCTTGTGATCCACACAGTCAAAGGCTTTGGCATAGTCAATAGAGCAGAAATAGATGTTTTTCTGGAACTCTCTTGCTTTTTCAATGGTCCAGCAGATGTTGCCAATTTGATCTCTGGTTCCTCTGCCTTTTCTAAAACCAGCTTGAACATCTGGAAGTTCACATTTCATGTATTGTTGAAGCCTGGCTTGGAGAATTTTGAGCATTACTTTACTAGTGTGTGAGATGAGTGCAATTGTGTGGTAGTTTGAGCATTCTTTTGCATTGCCTTTCTTTGGGATTGGAATG
The DNA here is from genome assembly GCF_042477335.2 of Ovis canadensis. Taxonomy (NCBI): domain Eukaryota; kingdom Metazoa; phylum Chordata; class Mammalia; order Artiodactyla; family Bovidae; genus Ovis; species Ovis canadensis. The sequence continues at coordinate 87,373,546 of NC_091248.1, forward strand.
AAAACTGACCTTTTCCAGTCCTGTGGCCACTGCTGAGTTTTCCACATTTGCTGGCATATTGAGTGCAGCACTTTCACAGCATCATCTTTCAGGATTTGAAGTAGCTCAACTGGTATTCCATCACCTCCACTAGCTTTGTTCATACTGATGCTTTCTAAGGCCCGCTTGACTTCACATTCTAGGATAACTGGCTCTAGATGAGTGATCACACCATTGTGATTATCCGGGTCATGAAGATCTTTTTTGTACAGTTCTGTGTATTCTTGCCACCTCTTCTTAATATCTTCTGCTTCTGTTAGGTCCATACCATTTCTGTCCTTTATCAAGCCCATCTTTGCATGAAATGTTCCCTTGGTATCTCTAATTTTCTTGAAGAGATCTCTAGTCTTTCCCATTCTGTTGTTTTCCTCTATTTCTTTGCATTGATTGCTGAAGAAGGCTTTCTTATCTCTTCTTGCTATTTTTTGGAACTCTGCATTCAGATGCTGATATCTTTCCTTTTCTCTTTTGCTTTTCGCCTCTCTTCTTTTCTCAGCTATTTGTAAGGCCTCTCCAGACAGCCATTTTGCTTTTTTGCATTTCTTTTCCATGGGGTTGGTCTTGATCCCTGTCTCCCGTACAATGTCATGAACCTCATTCCATAGTTCATCAGGCACTCTATCAGATCTGGGCCCTTAAATCTATTTCTCACTCCTACTGTATAATCATAAGGGATTTGATTTAGGTCATACTTGAATGGTCTAGTGGTTTTCCCCACTTTCTTTAATTTGAGTCTGAATTTGGCAATAAGGAGTTCATGATCTGAGCCACAGTCAGCTCCTGGTCTTGTTTTTGTTGATTGTATAGAGCTTCTCCATCTTTGGCTGCAAAGAATATAATCAATCTGATTTCGGTGTTGAGCATCTGGTGATGTCCATGTGTAGAGTCTTCTCTTGTGTTGTTGGAAGAGGGTGTTTGCTATGACCAGTGCATTTTCTTGGCAAAACTCTGTTAGTCTTTGCCCTGCTTCATTCTGCATTCCAAGGCCAAATTTGCCTGTTACTCCAGGTGTTTCTTGACTTCCTACTTTTGCATTCCAGTCCCCTATACTGAAAAGGACATCTTTTTTGGATGTTAGTTCTAAAAGGTCTTGTAGGTCTTCATAGAACCGTTCAACTTCAGCTTCTTCAGCGTTACTGGTTGGGACATAGACTTGGATAACTGTGATATTGAATGGTTTGACTTGGAGACAAGCAGAGATCATTCTGTCATTTTTGAGATTGCATCCAAGTACTGCATTTTGGACTCTCTTGTTGACCATGATGGCTACTCCATTTCTTCTGAGGGATTCCTGCCTGCAGTAGTAGATATAATGGTCATCTGAGTTAAATTCACCTATCCCAGTCCATTTTAGTTTGCTGATTCCTAGAATGTCAATGTTCACTCTTGCCATCTCTCGTTTGACCCCTTCCAATTTGCCTTGATTCATGGACCTGACATTCCAGCTTCTTATGCAATATTGCTCTTTACATCATTGGACCTTGCTTCTGTCACCAGTCACATCCACAGCTGGGTATTGTTTTTGCTTTGGCTCCATCCCTTCATTTTTTCTAGAGTTATTTCTCCACTGATCTCCAGTAGCATATTGGGCGCCTACTGACCTGGGGAGTTCCTCTTTCAGTATCCTACCATTTTGCCTTTTCATACTGTTCATGGGGTCCTCAAGGCAAGAATACTGGAGTGGTTTGCTATTCCCTTCTCCAGTGGACCACATTCTGTCAGACCTCTCCACCATGACCCGCTCATCTTGGGTTACCCCATGGGCATGGCTTAGTTTCACTGAGTTAGACAAGGCTGTGGTCCTAGTGTGATTAGATTGACTAATTTTCTGTGAGTATGGTTTCAGTGTGTCTGCCCTCTGATGCCCTCTTGCAACACCTACCATCTTACTTGGGTTTCTCTTACCTTGGGCGTGGTGTATCTCCTTACCTTGGATGAGGGGTGTCTCCTCATCACCACCCTTCCTGACCTTCAATGTGGGATGGCTCCTCTAGGACCTCCTGCACCCAGGCAGCCACTGCTCCTTGGATGTGGGGTTGATCCTCCTGGCCGCCTCCCCTGACCTCGGACGCGGGGTAGCTCCTATATAGGTAGACCTATATAGAGAAAATTATAAAACCTAATAAAAGAAATCGAAGATGATACAAATAGGTAGAGAAATATGCCATGTTCATGGATCAGAAGAATCAATATAGTGAAAATGAGTATACCACCTAAATTTTTGCATTCCAGTCCCTTATAATGAAAAGGACATCTTTTTGGGGTGTTAGTCCTAGAAGGTCTTGCAGATCTTCATACAATCCTTCAACTTCAGGCTTCTTCAGCATTACTGGTCTGGGCATAGACTTGGATTACCGTGATACAGAATGGTTTGTCTTGGAAATGAATAGAGATCATTCTGTTGCTTTTGAGAATGCATTCAAGTACTGCGTTTTGGACTCTTCTGTTAACTGTGATGGTTACTCCATTTCTTCTAAGGATTCTTGCCCACAATAGTAGGAGGAGAAGGGGATGATAGAGGATGAGATGGTTGGATGGCATAACTGACTCAATGGACATGTGTTTCAGTAAACTCTGGGAGCTGTTGATGGACAGGGAGGTCTGGTGTGCTTCAGTCCATGGGGTCAGAAAGAACTGGACAAGACTGAGCAAGTGAACTGAACTGACTGACCCAAAGCAAACTATGGATTCAATGCAATCCCTTTCAAGCTACCAATGGTATTTTTCACAGAACTAGAACGAATAATTTCACAATTTGTTTAGAAATACAAAAAACTTTGAGTAGCCAATGCAATCTTGAGAAAGAATATTGGAACTGGAGGAATCCACCTGCCTGACTTCAGGCTATACTACAAAGCTACAGTCATCAAGACAGTATGGTACTGGCACAAAGCCAGAAATATACATCAACATAACAAAATAGAAAGCCCAGAAATAAATCCACACACCTATGGACACCTTATTTTTGACAAAGGAGGCAAGAATATACAATGGAGAAAAGACAGTCTCTTTAACAAGTGGTGCTGGGAAAACTGGTCAAACTAGAACACTTTCTAACACCATACACAAAAATAACCTCAAAATGGATTAAAGATCTAAATGTAAGCCCAGAAACCATAAAACTCCTAGAGGAAAACATAAGCAAAACACTCTCTGATATAAATCACAGCAGGCTCCTCTATGACCCACTTCCCAGAGTAATGGAAATAAAAGCAAAAGTAAACAAGTGGGACCTAATTAAACTTAAACGCTTTTGCACAACAAAGGAAACTATAAGTAAGTTGAAAAGACAGCCTTCAGAAATAGAGAAAATAATAGCAAATGAAGCAACTGATCAAGAATTAATCCTAAAAATATACAAGCAGCTCATGCAGCTCAATACCAGAAAAATAAATGACCCAATAAAAAAAAAATGAGCTAAAGAACTAAACAGACATTTCTCCAAAGACATACAGATGACTAACAAACACATGAAAAGATGCTCTACATCCCCATTATCATAGAAATTCAAATCAAACCCACAATGAAATACCATCTCACACTGGTCAGAATGGCTGAGATAAAAAAAATCTACAAACAATCAATGCTGGAGAGGGTGTGGAGAAAACGAACCCTCTTACGCTGTTGTTGGGAATGAAAACTAGTACAGCCACTATGGAGATCAGTGTGGAGATTCCTTAAGAAACTGGAAGTAGAACTGCCATATGACCCAGCAATCCCACTGCTGGGTGTACACACCGAGGAAACTAGAATTGAAAGAGACACGTGTACCACAATGTTCATCACAGCACTCTTTACAACAGCTAGGACATGGAAGCAACCTAGATGTTATCGGCAGACAACTGGATAAGAAAGCTGTGTATATTCCATATACACAATGGAATATTACTCAGCTATTAAAAAGAATGCATTTGAATCAGTTCTAATGAGGTGGATGAAACTGGAGCCTACTAAACAGAGTGAAGTCAGAAAGAAAAACACCAATACAGTATATTAATGCATATATGGAATTTAGAAAGATGGTAATAATGACCCTATATGTGAGGCAGCAAAAGAGACACAGATATAAAGAACAGACTTTTGGACTCTGTGGGACAACGTTAGGGTGGGATGATTTGAGAGAATAACACTGAAACATGTATATTACCATATGTGAATAGATCACCAGTACAGGTTCAATGCATGGGACAGGGTGCTCACTGCCAGTGCGCTGGTACGACCCTGAGGGATGGAATGGGGATAGAGGTGGGAGGGGGGACAGCATGGGGGACACATGTGTACCCATGGCTGACTCATGTCAATGGATGGAAAAACCCACTATAATATTGTAAAATAATTAATCTCCAATTAAAATAAATAAATTAAAAAAGAAGAAAACTACAGGCCAATATCACTGATGAACATAGATGCAAAAATCCTCAACAAAATTTTAGCAAAAAAAAATTCAGCAATACATCAAAAAACTCATCACCATGATCAAATTGGGTTTATCGCAGGGATGCAAGGATTCTTTAATATATGCAAATCAATCAATGTTATATACCATATACCAAACTGAAAGATAAAATCCATATGATAATCTCAATAGATGCAGACAAAGCCTTTGACAAATTTCCTCACCCATTTATGATTAAAACTCTTAAAAAAATGGACATAGAAGGAACTTACCCCAACATAGTAAAGGCCATATATGATAACATACAGTGATCATAAACATCTATTACTGCTTTATTGACTATGCCAAAGCCTTTGACTGTGTGGATCACAATAAACTGTGGAAGATTCTGAGAGAGATGGGAATACCAGACCACCTGACCTGCCTCTTGAGAAATCTGTATGCAGGTCAGGAAGCAACAGTTAGAACTGGATATGGAACAACAGACTGGTTCCAAATAGGAAAAGGAGTACATCAAGGCTGTATATTGTCACCCTGCTTATTTAACTTCTATGCAGTGTACATCATGAGAAACGCTGGACTGGAAGAAACACAAGCTGGAATCAAGATTGCCGGGGGAAATCTCAATAACCTCAGATATGCAGATGACACCATCCTTATGGCAGAAAGTGAAGAGGAACTAAAAAGCCTCTTGATGGAAGTGAAAGAGTAGAGTGAAAAAGTTGGCTTAAAGCTCAACATTCAGAAAACAAAGATCATGGCATCCAGTCCCATCGCTTCATGGGAAATAGATGGGAAAACAGTGGAAACAGTGTCAGACTTTATTTTTCTGGGCTCCAAAATCACTGCAAATGGTGACTGCAGCCATAAAATTAAAAGGACGCTTACTCCTTGGAAGAAAAGTTATGAGCAACCTAGATAGTATATTCAAAAGCAGAGACATTACTTTGCCGACTAAGGTCCATCTAGTCAAGGCTATGGTTTTTCCAGTGGTCACATATGGATGTGAGAGTTGGACTGTGAAGAAGGCTGAGCACCAAAGAATTGATGCTTTTGAACTGTGGTGTTGGAGAAGACTCTTGAGAGTCCCTTGGACTGCAAGGAGATCCAACCAGTCCATTCTGAAGGAGATCAACCCTGGGATTTCTTTGGAAGGAATGATGTTAAAGCTGAAACTCCAGTACTTTGGCCACCTCATGCGAAGAGTTGACTCATTGGAAAAGACTTTGATGCTGGGAGGGATTGAGGGCAGGAGAAGAAGGGGACGACAGAGGATGAGATGGCTGGATGGCATCACTGACTTGATGGACGTGTCTGAGTGAACTCTGGGAGTTGGTGATGGACAGGGAGGCCTGGCATGCTGCGATTCATGGGGTTGCAAAGAGTCGGACACGACTGAGTGACTGAACTGAACTGATAGTGAACATTGTTCTCAATGGTAAAAAACTGAAAGCATTCTCCCTAAAAGGAGGGATAAGATAAGGGTGTCCACTTTCACCACTATTATTCAGCATAGTTCTGGAAGTCCTAGCTATAGCAATCAGAGAAGAAAAGGAAATAAAAGGAATCCAGATCAGAAAAGAAGTAAAGCTCTCACTGTGTGCAGATGACATGATATTTTATGTAGAAAACCCTAAAGATTGTATCAGAAAATTACTGGAGCTAATCAGTGAATTTAGCAAAGTTGCAGGATACAAAATCAAAATACAGAAATCACTTGCATTTCTATATACTAGCAATGAAAAAATCAGAAAGAGAAATTAAGGAATCAATCCCATTCATCACTGCAACAAAAAGATATAATATCCAGGAATAAACTTACCTAAGGAGATGAAAGACCTGTACACAGAAAATTATATGTCACTAATGAAAGAAATCAAAGATGACATAAACAGATGGAGAGATATTCCATGTTCCTGGGTAGAATCAATGTTTTGAAAATGCCTATACTACCAAATACAATCTACAGATTCAATGTGATCCCTATCAAATTACCAATGACATTTTTTACAGAACTAGAACAAAAAATTTCAAAGTTCACAAGGAAACACAAAAGATCCCAAATAGCCAAAGCAGTCTTGAGAAAGAAGGATGGAGCTGGAGGAATCAACCTTCCTGACTTCAGATTTTACTACAAAGCCTCAGTCATCAAGACAGTGTGGTACTGAAAAAAACAGAAATATAAACCGATGGAACAAGATAGAAAGTCCAGAAATAAACCCATTCATCTACGGGTACCTTAGTTTTGACAAAGGAGGTGAAAATATACAATGGGGCAAAGACAGCCTCTTCAATAAATGGTGCTGGGAAAACTGGACAGCTACATGTAAAAGAATGAAATTAGAACACCTCCTAACACCATACACAAAGATAAACTCAAAATGTTTTAAAGACCTAAATGTAAGACCAGAAACTTTAAAACTCTTAGAGGAAAACAGGCAGAACACTCGATGACATAATCAAAGCAAGATCCTCTATGACCCACCTCCTAGAGTAATGAAAATAAAAACAAAAGTAAACAAGTGGGACCTGATTAAGCTTAAAAGCTTGTGCACAGCAAGAAAACTATAAGCAAGGTGAAAAGAGAACCCTCAGAATGGGAGAAAATAATAGCAACTGAAACAACTCACAAAGGATTAATTTCCAAAATATACAAGAAACTCATATTCAAAACCAGAAAAATGAACAACCCAATCAAAAAGTGGGATAAAGACATAGACCGACATTTATCCAAAGAAGACTTACAAATGGCTAACAAACACATGAAGAGATGCTCAACATCGCTCATTTTAGAGAAATGAAAATCAAAATTAGAATGAGATATCACCTCACACCAGTCAGAATGGCCACCAGCAAAAAGTCTACAAACAATACATGCTGGAGAGGATGTGGAGAAAAGGGAACGCTCTTGCACTGTTAGTGGGAATGTAAATTGATACAGCCACTATGGAAGATGGTATAGAGATTACTTAAAAAACTAGGAATAAAACCACCATATGACCCAGCAATCCCACTCCTAGGCATATACTCTGAGGAAACCAAAATTGAAAGAGACACATATATCCCATTGTTCACTGCAGCACTATTTACAATAGCTAGAACATGGAAGCAACCTAGATTTCCATTGACAGATAAATGGATAAAGAAGTTGTGATACATATACACAATGGAATATTACTCAGCCATAAAAAGGAATGTATTTTGAGTCAGTTCTAATGAAGTGGATGAACCTACAACCTATTATACAGAGTGAAGTGAGTCAGAAAAAGAAAGATAAATATTGTAACATATATATAGAATCTAGAAAAATGGTACTGAAGAATTTATTTACAGGGCAACAGTGGAGAAACAGACATAGAGAATAGACTTATGGACATGGGGAGAGGGGAGGAGAGGGTGAGATGTATGGAAAGAGTAACATGGAGGTTTACATTACCATATGTGAAATAGATAGCCAACGGAAATTTGCTGTATGCTCAGGAAACTCAAACAGGGGTTTGTATCAACCTAGAGGAGTGGGATTGGGAGAGAGATGGGAGGGAGGTTCAAAGGGAGGGGATATATGTATACCTATGGCTGATTCATGTTGAGGTTTGACAGAAAACAGCAAAATTCTGTAAAGCAATTATCCTTCAATTAAAAATAAATTTTAAAAATCCCCACTACTGGACATACACACCGAGGAAGCCAGAATTGAAAGAGACACGTGTACCCCAATGTTCATCGCAGCACTGCTGGGGTCCAGCCCCGGTGGATCCAGGGAATTTGAAGCGGGGATGGCGTTGGCGAGGAAAAAACTTATTTATTTATTAATATAAGATTAGATTAGGAAGAAATAGTGTAGTAGGAAAATTAAGTGGAGAAAGAAGGCTGAATAACTTGGCTCACGGGGAAGGCCAATAAAGTTCCAGACAAGAAGCTTGCACCATCTATGTTGGGCCACCGGCGCCCACTTGAATATTGAAGGGTGGCTCACCTTAGGCTCCCTTTCGCGTGGGTCTTAAAAGCCAGGACAAGTAAGTAGACTTGGTGAGCCGCCCCGCTCCAGATGGGAATTCAGCCTGAAATTAGAGTAAAGAGGAGAGGGAGGGAGAGGGAGAAAAAGAGAGAGAGACACAGGGGGAGCCAGATACCCAAGAAACTAGGCCGAGAGACTAGTCCGAGAAACTGGTCCATCCTTTATTGTTCAGAAGGCTTTTTATACTTTTGATAATACATGGAGATCAATGGGTAACACAAAGTTATGCAGCGTTAGCAGCCCAGATTCTTACCAAAACCAGGCCTTTCTCTCTGCATACCTAACTGTATACACAAGTCTTAGGTGATTTACATCATCATCTGGCCAAAAAGGGCCAATTTACATTTTACAGCCTTTTTTTCTGATAAGGGTTTGTTAACTAGAAGACTTATTTGTGTTGATCTTCCCAAAGTCTGGTGCCATTCTCAGAAAGCACTAAATAAAGTTACATTCTTACATAGCAAGGACACAAGAGGAGTGCAGTGATATATAACAAAGAGAAAAGTAATTAACCAAAAGTCTAGAGTTGCTAACATCAAAACTATTTATATATCTTTTTCCATATCCTGTTTACATTGATTAGCATCCTCGCAGGTGCCTAAAAGATAAAGAATATGGAGGCCTGGCAGCAATCATTGAGTCAACAGTGAAATCCTGTCACCAATATGATTTTTAGCTCTTTAGAAAAGGCTCTGTATCTTTAAGATGCTTTTAAGCTTCGTGCCTCTCGCAGTTGGGGGCTGCAAGCGATTCACAAGCTGTAAGAGGTCCGGGGGAACCTGTTAGGCAAGCTAGAGAGCTATCAGAGGGGTTTAACTGAAACATCCCTTTCAAATGCAGAAGACTAAAGCCCTGATTTTACTTTTTCCAGAGAATATCAGAAGAGTGGAAAAGCAGGCAGATTCTTATTTTTTTTTGGGGGGGTGGATGCTCAGGAAATTCCAGGGGGAATCCCTGAAGCTTAATCACATCCTTGCGTTTTGTCAGGCTTCCTTCCTCATGACCTTGTCACAGGCGGGATTCCTCACGCTGGCTCCCGGCATAGCACTTGTTTATAATAGCCAGGACATGGAAGCAATCTAGATGTCCATCAGCAGACGAATGGAGAAGAAAGTTGTGGTACATATACACAATGGAGTATTACTCAACCATTAAAAAGAATACATTTGAATCAGTTCTGATGAGATGGATGAAACTGGAGCCAATTATTCAGCGTGAAGTAAGCCAGAAAGAAAAACACCAATACAGTATACTAACACATATATATGGAATTTAGAAAGATGGTAATGATAACTCTGTATGTGAGACAGTAAAAGAGACACAGATATATAGAATAGACTTTTGGACTCTGTGGGAGAGGGAGAGGGTGGGATGATTTGGGAGGATGGCATTGAAATATGTATACTATCATGTAAGAAATGAATCGCCAGTCTAGGTTCCATACAGGACACAGGATGCTTGGGGCTGGTGCACTGGGATGACCCAGAGAGATGATATGGGGAGGGTAGTGGGAGGGGGGTTCAGGATTGGGAACTCATGTACAGCCGTGGCAGATTCACATCAATGTACGGCAAAACCAATACAGTATTGTAAAGTAAAATAAAAAAAAATTAAAAAAAATTTTTTAAAAATCTAAAAAAAAAAATAAATAAGGATAAGTGATGCATGTGGCTAGTATCTTGGCTGGCCGTGGTGGGTGGTTTCAGTCAGTGTTTTCCCTAACAGTGATGTTCTGTCATAGTAAAGACAGCCCTCTCACTAAAATAGTATCTATCAAGGGTCTTACTGGACCATGTAGTTATCATTTTAAACCTTCCCATGGGCTATACAAGGAGATATTTTTATCCTCACATAACTTATAGCCTAACTGAAGGTCTGAGATGTTAAAGTACTCAGTTAATGTTACAGCTTTTAAGTGGTAAAGCTGGGATGGATTCAGTCACAACCAGCTCTAAAGGCAGCATGTTTTCAGTGTGGTCCTTGGACTAGCCGTCTCAGTGCCTCCTTGGACAATATTAAAATGCAGAATCCTGGGTGCTCATATTATGGGGTCTGAATCTGCATTTTAAGATAATCAGGTGACTTATATTCACGTGAAAATTTGAGATGGGATGTACGGCTCTTAAAAACTTGCAGGCAGTTAAATATCAGACATTGAAAACATTCTATTTAAGACACTTTTCATCTTTGGGCCTTTGTGCTTTTTACCTAATTACAAATTAGATTATAGTTTGTTATCCTTCAGCTGTTTTGCTTCTGCATCTGGCTTTCACCTATTCTGACAAGGGTCAGGTGTAGTGCTGGCTTCTGTGATGTTTCATAATGATCTGTTTTGGTGGCATTATCATTAGTTAAAATGACCTTGTGACTATAAAACAAGAAATATTGATTCTCTCCTAACTGCTTGATTTTTCTGTGTATCCAGGTAATCTTCTTGTCACATTCCTTGCCAGACTTACATTTGCTTGTTTAATTCTTGAAAAAAGTTGACTTTTCCCTTGTCGCTCAGAACATTAGAAGTTAGTTGATAAAAGGAAACTCATAGGAACAAGTTTCAGAAGCTAACACATACTTATATCATGCATATGAAATAAATTGGTTACTACCATTGAAAACTGAATTTAATTCTCTTCTTTTGGGTGGTGAAATCAAATAGGGAAATATAAGAGGCTGCCGAGCTCTCAAAGCAGGATGAATAGAATCATTCATGTTCCTCTGGAGAGAAACACATTTTCTTGCCACTGAATACTAAGAAGAACATATTAGGTGTCTCTTTGTTTATAAGGCCATAATGTAACATCATCTATAGTGTCATATTTTTTAAAAAGAAAATGAAAATAATTTTAAAGTATACTTTCCTTTAGGTTCAGTTCAGTTCCGTTCAGTCGCTCAGTCGTGTCCGACTCTTTGCAACCCCATGAATCACAGCACACCGGGCCTCTCTGTCCATCACCAACTCCCGGAGTTTACCCAAACTCATGTCCATTGAGTTGGTGATGCCATCCTGCCGTCTCATCCTCTATCGTCCCCTTCTCCCCCCGCCTTCAATCCTCCCAGCATCAGGGTCTTTTCCAATGAGTCAACTCTTCCCATGAGGTGGCCAAAGTATTGGAGTTTTAGCTTCAGCATCAGTCTTTCCAAAGAACACCCAGGACTGATCTCCTTTAGAATGGACTGGTTGGATCTCCTTGCAGTCCAAGGGACTCTAAAGAGTCTTCTCCAACACCACAGTTTAAAAGCATCAATTCTTTGGCGCTCAGCTTTCTTCACAGTCCAACTCTCACATCCATATATAACCACTGGAAAAACCATAGACTTGACTAGACAGACCTTTGTTGACTGCTGGCGACGGAATAAAACACCAACACTGCAGAGTGCTTTGAATCTTTATATTTTAACACTTGCTTTTTACAGCTGCTTTATTTTATATCCCTTGCACAACAACCTACAGGGCAAGTTGCCAAGCACTATGATTCAGAGACTATACAGTACGCAGGCACAGGGTGAGATAACCTTTACCTTGACTTATTTACTGCAGCTAAGACTTTGTTTTGGGGAACTTTATCAACTTAGAATCCGTTTTGTCCCTGGGTCTGTTCCTTTTGAGGAATCAGAGAAACATCCTTGTGTGCAAGAAATGTTCTTTTCCCATGGGAACAAACAGGATTCTTAGCTGAACATCTCGTTTGCAAGAATGTTCAGCCCTGGTTGAGAGTCTCGTTTGCAAGCACTTCTCAACCTTCTTTATACCTTGTTCCCTACAGTTGACAAAGTAATAACGTCTCTGCTTTTTAATATGCTGTCTAGGTTAGTCATGACTTTCCTTCCAAGGAGTAAGCATCTTTTAATTTCATGGCTGCAATCACCTTCTGCAGTGATTTTGGAGCCCCCCCAAAATAAAGTCTGACACTGTTTCCCCATCTATTTCCCATGAAGTGATGGGACCAGATGCCATGATCGTTTTCTGAATGTTGAGCTTTAAGCCAACTTTTTCACTCTCCTCTTTCACTTTCATCAAGAGGCTTTTTAGTTCCTCTTCGCTTTCTGCCATAAGGGTGGTGTCATCTGCATATCTGAGGTTATTGATATTCTTTAGGTTAGTCTTCAATAAATGCTAAAAGTCATGAAATTTAGATTTCATGAAGTGATTTTGGGCATGGAATGAAAATAGTGTGATGATAGTATTTTGTTTCTTGATGATTAAACAGCTGGATACAGCGACATGGGCTTGAGAGCTTTATCTAAATGTGTAACTTAAAATGTCCTTTGGATTGAGCCTCCCTCTTGCATTAGGTATATGTGAAGTGGGCTTTTTGGCAGTCAAGCCTGGATTTTTAGATGAGTGTGTTAAGTAACAAAATATTCTGCTGTTGGCTCAAGGAGGCTTAGAATACCAGGCATGTTGGCAGGAGTGTTGATATCCCATTGTGAAAGGCATTTTTCTTTTTTTTATGGAAACTCATTGTTGCAAATCTCTTCTGATGAGGTAATGGAGGAAACCAATTTTTGAGAGCACATAGCTTAGTTGGAAACCCTGTAACAAAAGAAGCAAAACTCAAGTATCTTCCCTAACTGTTATGGATGATTATTTAAAACTATGACTACATAGATATGTATATAGTCTGCTGAAGGCAGAGTTTTTAAAAATGAAAAATCCAGTCAACTATGTTTAAGTTCACTCAGCTTAAACCATTTGCTGAACAGTGGCATAATTATTGAACAAAGCAGGACTCAAATCTCAAGGTATTCCCAGACTGGTAAAGAAATAAACTCTCTTAACCCTTACTTAAGTAGAAACAATATTTTGTGCATTTTTATTACAAATAAGGATATAGCCCTAAAAAAACCTGGTTGATATTTTACCCCAGAATCACTTGAAAATACTTGCCAAAAGGGCAGAAAGATAATTCATGTGGGTTCCAAAATCTCCATTTTAAACCAAATTCTCAGGTGATCCAGATGCAGTCTTTGGTGGACACTTTGAGAAATAATAGATGAGAATGGTAACCTTATATTTAATGGAATGACTGGTCATTTTGGATGCATGGAGACCCAGTTAAAGTGTAATGATGAAGGTCATCTGTAAAGACTGATCTTAATAATCACCTTAAAATTTTATTTGATGCAAGTTATCCATGTTAATCTACTGGCATGAAATGTAATGACCTGTTTTATTATTGTTAATTTATGCTCAAACTTCCTTTTGCTCTTCTTTTTAACCAACATAACAATTATGCAGGCTAACTATTCGCCTCAGGGAGATGTTGTAATAGGACTAATTAAATATTTAATATTTTTAAGGACTTAAACAACCTTGTAATTAATATGTTAAGAGGAGATAAAATCAAGATGTTCCCTTTAGTTGGATGAATGTTAATGAAGAACTAGGATCAGGCATCCCTTTGGTACTCGTGTCTGGTATCTTTCTGGAGGCAGGACAGCATAGTGGTTAAACTAATGGCTTTGCAACTCATGGCAGCTCTTCTACTTCCTAACTGTGAGATGTAGATCAATTTTTTCAGCCTTTCTAAGCCAGTTTCTTTTTCATCATCTATAAGCATGGAAATATGAATAGTCTGCCTTTTTAGATTGTTGAAATGCTTTGTAATATATGTGTCCAATAAAAGAAAGTGGTTTTTATGAATATGAATTAATTCTAAAGACCACAGATTTACCAAATATGAGAATTGCAGATTTCTCCTTTTAAACTAGAACTATGGCTAGGATTTTGGAAATGGGTATGAATTTTTAGAACTGATCTCAAATCTGGAAAGGAGAAAGAGTAATAGGAGATAGAGAAAAGTAGGAGGAGGAGGAGAAAATACCTTTAAGTGCAATCCCATGCATAGACTAAAAACAGAGAGAAAGCAAGCTCTGTGCATAAGATGAAGACATATTGTACATATGTAGAGTCAGTGTAAAAATGTCCTCACTGATGTGGACAAATCACAGAATCATCAAATGTTTGTGTATACAGATTATATAGGATATTCATTTCCTAGGTTATGAGTTAGTAAATGAATTTAATATTGGAATGTTTTCACTGTGAGTTTTTAAATGGCATCTTATTTTTTCAAAGTTTGCTCAGAAAAAGAAACTAGACAAACAGAAATCTAGAAAAGTCAAAAATCCCTTTGACAACTAAAAAAGAATTAATTGAGTAAGCATTTAAAATATATATACAGGTACATCTAGTATATTTTCTGAAAGCTTGTTTTCTGATTTATTATATTTTTGAAGGTTTTTCCTTTATGACTAAGGAACACTTTTCTAAAGGAAAGTTTAAATGTAAAATTTGCACTTGTGGATTTTTCCTGATGATATGAACTACAAAATTTTACTTCAGTTCAATTCAGTCACTCAGTCATGTCCAACTCTTTGCAACCCTATGGACTGCAGCATACCAGGCCTCCCTGTCCATCACCAACTCCTGGAGTTTACCCAAACTCATGTCCATTGAGTCAGTGATGCCATCCAACCATCTCATCCTCTGTTGTCCCCTTCTCCACCCACCTTCAATCTTTCCCAGCATCAAAGTCTTTTCAAATGAGTCAACTCTTCACATGATGTGGCCAAAGTATTGGATTTCAGCTTCAGCATCAGTCCTTCCAATGAACACCTAGGACTGATCTCCTTCAGGATGGACTGGTTGGATCTCCTTGCAGTCAAAGGGACTCTCAAGAGTCTTCTCCAACACCACAGTTCAAAAGCATCAATTCTTCGGTGCTCAGCCTTCTTTACAGTCCAGCTCTCACATCCATACATGACTACTGGAAAATCCATTTTTAATATGCTCTCTAGGTTGGTCATAACTTCTCTTCCAAGGAGCAAGTGTCTTTTACTTTCATGGCTGCAATCACCATCTGCAGTGATTCTGGAGGCCCCCCCCACCCCCCAAAAAAAGTCTGTCACTGTTTCCACTGTTCCCCCATCTATTTGCCATGAAGTGATGGGACCAGATGCCATGATCTTAGTTTTCTGAATGTTGAGCTTTAAGCCAAGTTTTCCCCTCTCCTCTTCCACTTTCATCAAGAGGCTTTTTAGTTCTTTGTTTTCTGCCATAAGGGTGGTGTCATCTGCATATCTGAGGTTATTGATATTTCTTCCAGCATTCTTGATTCCAGCTTGTGCTTCATCCAGCCCAGTGTTTCTTCTGATGTTCTCTGCATATAAGTTAAATAAGCAAGGTGACAATATACAGCATTGATGTACTCCTCTCCCTATTTGAAACCAGTCTGTTGTTCCATGTCCAGTTCTAACTGTTGCTTCCTGACCTGCATATAGGTTTCTCAAGAGTCAGGTCAGGTAGCCTGTTATTCCCATCTCTTTAAGAATTTTCCATAGTTTATTGTGATCCACACAGTCAAAGTTTGGGAATAATCAATAAAGCAGAAGTAGATGATTTTCTGAAACTCTCTTGCTTTTTCCATGATCCAACGGATGTTGGCAATTTGATCTCTGGTTCCTCTGTCTTTTCTAAATCCAGCTTGAACATCTGAAAGTTCACAGTTCACATACTGTTGAAGCTTAGCTTGGAGAATTCTGAGCATTACTTTGCAGGCATGTGAGATGAGTGCAACTGTGCGGTAGTTTCCACATTCTTTGGCATTGCATTTCTTTGGGACTGGGACAAAAACTGACTTTTCCAAACCTGTGGCCCCTGCTGAGTTTTCCAAATTTGCTGGCATATTGAGTGCAGCACTTTCACAACATCATCTTTTAGGATTTGAGATAGCTCAACTGGAATTCCATCACCTCCAATGGCTTTTTTGGCCAAGCAGCCTTTGGCCTGCTTCATTCTGTACTCCAAGGCCAAATTTGCCTGTTACTCCAGGTGTTTCTTGACTTCTTACTTTTGCATTCCAGTCCCCTATAATGAAAAGGACATCTTTTTGGGTGTTAGTTCTAGAAGGTCTTGTAGGTCTTCATAGAACTGTTCAGCTTCTTCAGCATTACTGGTCAGGGCATAGACTTGGATTATCATGATATTGAATGATTAGCCTTGGAAACGAACAGAGATCATCCTGTCAGTTTTGAGTTTGCATCCAAGTACTGCATTTCAGACTCTTTTGTTGATTATGATGGCTACTCCATTTCTTTATAAGGGATTCTTACCCAAAGTAGTAGATATAATGGTCATCTGAGTTAAATTCACCCATTCCAGTCCATTTTAGTTCATTGATTTTTAAAATGTTGATGTTCACTTTTTTGCCATCTCCTGTTTGGCCACTTCCAATTTGCCTCGATTCATGGACCTAACATTCCAGGTTCCTATTCAGTATTGCTCTTTGCGGTATCAGACTTTACTTCCATCACCAGTCACATCCACAACTGGGTGTTGTTTTCACTTTGACTCCTTCTTTTCATTCTTTCTGGAGTCATTTCTCCTCTGATCTCAGTAGCATATTGGGCACCTACTGGCTTTGGGAGTTCATCTTTCAGTGTCCTATCTTTTTGCGTTTTCATCTTCTTCATGGGGTTCTCAAGGCAAGAAATTATAAAATTTGTGGAAGCCCAAATAATGAGATTTCATTGTACTTTTCAAGTCCCTCAGCCTTGTAATTATCTTCATGTTCTGTAGGCAAAGGAAGCCATGTTCACTACTCAGTTCTTTTATTCCACAAGTATTTGTGATTGCTGCCATGTGCTTAGCCATTAAAAAAGAGATTAGGGCTTAAACTTTTTCAACAATTATGTATTTTTTTCTAGTCTTTTTAGTGTACCATCACCGAGTATTCTTGATTAATTCTTAAGAAATTTATTAGATACATATAGCTTTCATTAGAACTTACTGCAAATTCCATTGAGGTTCCATTTCGGTTTCATCCAGGACAGGTTCAGTTGATCTATATTATTCTTGAGTTCCATTTTTGTAAATTCTAGTCCTAGAATTTCTCTGTAACCCTAAAATCAACTCATTGTAGTTTGTTTCTTTTTTCTGATGAAACTGCTACGTATCTTTTTTATGTGTATATTTTTATTTTTAAATTAAATTGTATTGGAGTATAGTTGGTTTACAATGTTGTATTAGTTTCAGGTTGATAGCATAGTGATTCAATTATACATATATTCATTATTTTTCATATTCTTTTCACATATAGGTTATTACAAAATATTGAGTAGAGTTCCCTCTGCTTATATAGTAGGTCTTTTTGTTGGTTATTTGTTTAATATATAGCTGTGTGTATATGTTAATCTCAAACTCCTAATTTCTCTCTCTTCCCCACATTTCCCCTGGGGTAACCATAAGATTGTTTTTGAAATCTGTGAGTCTTTTTCTATTTTGGAAATAAGTTCATTTATATCATTTTTAAAATGTAGATTTCACATATGAGTGATTTCGTGGGATATTTGTTTTTCCCTGTCTGACTTACTCCACTTAGTATGACATTCTCTTGGTTCATCCATGTTGCTGCAAATGGCATTATTTCATTCTTTTTTATGACTGAATAATATTCCATTGCATAAAAGTACCACATCTTTTTTGAGGGGGAGGATCAAAAATGATAGTGAAAGTCATTCAGTCATGTCTAACTCTTTGTGACCCCATGGACTGTAGGTCACCAGGCTCCTATGTCAGTGGAATTATCCAGGCAAGAACACTAGAGTGGATACCCATACCCTTCTCCAGGGGATCTTTCCGACCAAGGGATCAAACTTGGGTCTCCTGTGTAACAAGTGGATTCTTTACTGTCTGAGCCACCAGGGAATGGGGAGAGGGTATCACATGTTTTTTAAAATTTTATTTTTAAAAGGAAGATATTGCTTTACAATGTTGTATTGGTTTCTGCCAAAAACAGTGTACCACATCTTTTTATCCATTCCTCTGTCATGCCACTTTTGCGGTCATTCCTGGATGTGTCAGTGAAAAATTTGATTTGAACCATGTACACAGTCCCAACTGAGGTTAAACAAGGCGGACACTCTGCCCTTTTGATTTAGCTTTCCTATGATAGACACACATCCTTGACTTGGTCTGTTTAGTGCCATGTTTATTCCGTTCTCCTACTTTTAGTTGGTGGTTTGAATGGTCTCTAAGCTTAGTGCTGAAGGGCTCTCAAGAGTTTCTGTGCACAGGAAGGCTTTAATGTGACTTATGGAGAGAATATGTGGGGCAAACTTCACATGGGTATGTTGGCCATGATTTCTATATTAATGAGTCAAGAGTATATATTTTAAAAGGCATCTTTAAACTGAAATACACATTAATACAAAGTTAGGCATTGGTTGGTTGATGAAAATACTGTGATCAGAGGCTTGCAGAAATCTAACCCTCTATTTCTCCTTGGAACTACCAGTATTTTAAGGTTTACAGTGACTTGGAAAGGAACCAGTTCCATTCGCCTTTTTGGGGGAGGTTTGAGAAATGCTTGTTGACCATTTATTCTTTTTAGTGGAAGCCAAGACCATGATTTTTTTTTTTTTTGATCCATAGGCAACTACTAACTAAATACAGTGAGATGGAAAATTATACAGAAGATTCAACCATAATTTTTGTTTTTTTCCTTATGTAAAAAAAATAAATCTGCTGCTAACAAACAACAGAATGAACTTAGAGGGTTCTGAAGCCTAGAGAAAAATTGTAAAGTGATAAAATCTTCTTTGGTTGTAGAGATTTATCTATCCTGTTGGTTCCTAGCATAGTTTCTAACAAATAAGGAGGGCTCAAGGTATATTTTAGAAAATAGAGCAGATGTAAGTTGGCACTGCAAGTAACTTAGTGATTTGATAGGGGGAAAATACAAGAAGCAATTACCTAATGGTGACTAGTCAGAGGAGAGAACTTCAGCCTCTTTTAGGATTGAACCATCTCTGGGAGAACCATCTCTGTCACTGGAGTTGAGTAGTGACAAGTATGTGTATCTCCAGACCTACCTTACTGGGGTTTGTCATTAATTCTCTATGTGACCTGGGTCAAATGGTTATGGTTTTTTGCATCTTGGTTTCTAATTGTTACTTTGATAATCAACTTGAGCATAAGACAACAGAGAAATTCACTTAAATTTTAAAAAATATATATGAGACCTGAAAATATAGGTAGATATGAATTCTGAGGGCCTATACTGGAGAGAAAAAGGAGAAACCCAATTAGTGAACTCCAGGAGTTGGTGATGGACAGGGAGGCCTGGTGTGCTGCGATTCATGGGGTCGCAAAGAGTCGGACATGACTGAGTGACTGAACTGAACTGAACTGAAATTTGTTTTTTATGAATTAAATGTTATTTTGAGCAGCTTGAGGTGGTCTAACCTGTTTGCTTGTTCGCTGATGAAAACCTATGTGGTCTATACTGAACGAAGTTGATGGACGAAACTCGTTGGCAAAATATAAGGAGAAGAATCCAGAACCTTGGAAACATAATAACGTTGAAGTGAATTTATCTCTAGCAACTGCTCACCTCTCATACTATGACCTTTAAGTAGCATTAATTTGGCATTAATTTGATAACAACTTTTGGAACAAGATAAGAAAATAAAGGAAGAAACAAACTTTAAAATAATAAACCTAACGTTTTTTCTTGTATTAAAACTGGAGATTGAATCTAGACCAGTCATCAATATAAATACAAAAATTTTAAAAATCATTTTGGCCAGCCACAGTCTTACCCAGCCCTCTGATAAGCTATTACTCTCTGTATTTGGGATTGTGATCTTTATAAAGCACTTTTAGCATTACAATAAGGCATATAAAAAAGTACCTGGTATTTCATTGTGTTAGTATATTGTTAACTTATAGCTTCACTTTTTTAATGGAACTATGTCTTGGTGGACATTAAACATCACTTGAAAGTCAGCTGGAAACTTTTGCTAAATAATTTATCAATGCTTTGTGACAGGCTTTCACCACATATAAACTAGACAGATATACCAACAACTCCTAGCTTTAAAATGATTTTTATACATTACCTTTTCCCCTAAAGCTTTATACTAGTGTAATTTTTAGAAAGCATTTTAAGGAATCGCAAAAAATGTGATGTCATAAAAAATACAATCATACCCTAAACGCCTCCCAAATAAACCAACAGCAGTGTCAATATAAGTGACAATTGGATAAACAGTTACTGTAGCTTTCTGGCAGTGATAATTTTTCTTCTGCGTGGATGCTTTCAGGTTTTTTTAAATAATAAAAATGTAAAAACGCCAGATTTTAGAAATCATAAAATGTGCATCCTATAATTAAATAAGTGGCAAGAATGAAATACATCATTGCCTTACTTAAGCATCATAGCAAACATATAATATGGTATTACCATACCCTCCCCTTTTAAAATTAGATTAGGAAGTGAGTCTAAGGCTAGAAGATGTGAAACAACTTTATCAAGATCACAAAGCTAATATAGTTTTGGGGCTGAGTTTCCAATGACCTAATGCCCAAGCTTTCAACCACATTTGTGTACTTTCTCTAAACCACAAGCTAAGGACTTGGTGGTCTTTTCCTGGTCAGAAATACCATGCTTTTCATTTATATTCTCTTTTGTTATTTACCAATATATGTACAAACTTTATAACATGTCCATAAGCACTCTGTAGTTCTCTTTTGTATTCTGCTTTTTTTTATTATTATTATTACTTAAGTGGAATACTTATTAAGAAACAAAATCCCCAAACCCTTAGTTTTAGTCATATTTTTCCTAATTTATTTGAAAAAGTACATATCTGGAAATAAGTCCAACTGAATTTGAAAATAATGTTCTCTCAACATGTCTTGGTATGATCTTTATTTTCCTATAAGTGGTTAAAGGCTAAAGAAGAATCATCAAATATTAAAGGGCTTCAGTACCGTAGCAGAACTGCTCCAACATCTGCTTCAATCTCCCTGCAGTGCTCTCTCCTGTCCTGCGGAGACAGGAAATATTTCATTTCCTAGACAACCTTGCAGCTGGAAGTCCCCACATGGTTTAGGTTCTGTCAATCAGGAGCACCTACAGGAAGTTAGAATTTGGATATGCAACACCCATATGCTTGTGTGGATACATCAGGTGGGATGGGCTCTGGAGGCCACAGTCCTGGTGACATCTATTTCTTAGGTCATGGCCAATTATGGTGTGATCCTGGGCACAACTTTCTGGTTACAGCGGTAGTAGTAGACTCTTTGGAAGGACAGTTCTTTGGCATTTTTTTGAGGGTCATTTCTCCTCACACCCTTCCAACAATGTTGTAAGGCCCTAACATGCTCAGTTGCTCAGTCGTGTCTGATTCTTTGTGACCCCATTGACTATAGCCCACCAGGACCTCTGTCCATGGAATTTCCCAGGCAAGAATACCGGAGTGAGTTGCCATAATCCATTCTTAGATATAAAGGTACCAGAATGGCTTCTGTTCTGTGTAGTTGAGTCCTAATTAAGATGACTACCTCTGACTTATAGAATGTTTTCTTCATCCTTACAAACTGTAAGATTTGGGGTAAATAGTTTGCTTTTAATCAAATAGGAGTCATATACTAAAATAACAGAAATTTCCCTTCCTTTCTGGAACTACTCAAGATGAATGTATGTGCTCAGTCGTGTCTGACTCTTTGCGACCCCATGGACTGTAGCCCATCAGGCCCCTCTGTTCATGAGATTTTTCAGGCAAGAATACTGGCGTGGGTTACGATTTCCTCCTCCAGGGAATCTTCCCAATGCAGCGACTGAACCCATGTCTCCTAGGTCTCTTGCACTGCAGGCAAATTCTTTACTTTTGAGCCATTGAGGAAGTTCCTACTCAAGATTGGAACAAGTAAACTGCTCTCCCTAGGAAACAAACTTAAGATGAGCAAAAATCTAAGATATTGAAAGTCCTGAAGTTTAATTTCATAAATGTTTTCTTTTCTAAATTTTTGAATCTTTTGATTTGTATACTTATGGCCAGACTTGTTGTAGGTTAATAAAAATGAACAAAAGACTTTCATTCATTATTAAGTTATTTACATGAACTTACTAAAGAAATAGAGTAAATTATTGTAACTTCTTTAATAGGCTCAGGAATTGTTATCTGGGCACTATAAGTGATTTTAAAAATTATTTTTTAGTATGTTACTATGGGATATTGACAGCCTAGTTAGTACCTGTCAAACATTGTAAAGAAATGGTTATATTGTTTAATTCCAACATGTCATATACAAATGATTTTTTACCTGTTCCTTTACTTTTACTGTTCAAATGACAGAACTAAAATATACAGGATAACCGTGAGAGACCCAATTATTTTGATGACATTTAGTATCCCATTATTGTTAGCCTCAAACATTTTTATTATCTTACTGTCAAAAATTCTATCTAAATTTATTAAAAAATTGGAAACTATAATGACATTAAATCAATTGAAAATTGGCTCCAGCTCCATTGTTACACTTTAGCACATCACTTGATTGAAAAAGTCAGCATCTTCTTACATATGTTAATGTTAACATTTAGTGATGAACATTTGCAGCCATATTGTGTTTTCTCCATAAATGCCTTCCTTGCAATACCTAAGACATAGCTTTATACAAAGTCAGGTTGTCTTAAAAGAGATATTCAGTAATGAGTTGATTATGGGTCAGAGTTTCTAAGCAGTTCAATTTTAGTCTTCAGTTGGAAATTTCCTTTTTAAATCTCTAAAATTGCTTCATTTATAGAGTTAGGTAATCAAAGGTAAGGAAATTTTTATAATCTTCAGAGTAGTGTGAGCCATGGGGATGCTCCATGTATTCCTTCCATTCTGTCCTCATTGATCAGGACTTCTCTACTTCATATGTCAATGTTTCTATACTGTCTGTCCTAGGCTTCCTGGAATGATTTTGGTAAGTTTCAATTCTTTTTTTTTTTCCACTTGGTAATTAAAATTTCTTATCAGGATACCTGAACAGAACCCACCTGGACTTCCCCCTTTGCTCTATTTACTGTGTTCCCTGAGTCCCCATAGAGACTTAATATTAATTCATGTTTCTCATATTTTATTGTTCAAACATGATCAGTATACTGTGCTACAGGTAACATTTAATCAAGTCTGTACACTCCCTTTTTGTTAGGCATGTGGATGTCTCCAGTTTTTCACTACTATGTGTGTGTGTGTGTATTAGTCTTTGAGTTATGTCCGACTCTTGGTGATCCCATGGACTGTAGACCACCAGGGTCCTCTGTCCATGGAATTCTCCAGGCAAGAATACTAGAGTGAGTTGCCATTTCCTTATGTAGGGGATCTTCCTGACCCAAGGAGCGAACCTATGTTTCCTGTACTCCAGGAAGTTGTTTTTACTGTCTGAGCCACTACTATGAAATATGTAAAAAGTTTCACTTTTTCTTTTAGATTAATTCTTTTGTCCATATTATCCAAAGTGGAATTAACAAATTAATGGGCAGGAACAATTTCATTCACTCATTCCTTCATCAAATATTTATTCATTTCCTCATATATATCAGAAATTGTGCCTGCTGCTGGGCATATGATGGTGATTATTAAAAGATAAAAAAGATATGATTTCTGCCCTTAATTTTATAGGTCTTGTCATAAATGCCTGATTGCTCTCCAGAAACAGTGAGCAATTTGCAGAACCCCCAACTTTTATTTCCTCCAATCTTTCTAATGTTTTAACATTTTTATTTCCTTTCCCCTCCCCTAGTTTAGTAATTGTATCATGGCACCTTAAAATTATTTTGATTTGCATTTGTTTGATTATTTGCAGGTGAAGATGCACTTTTCTTTAAAAATCAATTTATTCATCTTTTCTATCTGTTTTATTTTAATGGAATAATTGGTAAATTATTTTTCCTTTGATTAAAAGGAATTTCTGTTTTTCTCTATTTTCCTGGAATGCTATTCTGAATTTTGTATAGACAGTAAGCAGATACAATAGAAGAATGAAGTTTCACAATTCTAATAAATACTCTTCTTCGAATAAAATATACAGTGAATTTAAAGATCATTAAAGTAATCATAATATAGTTGGTTTGAAAGATTAAACAACCCCATGAGATCTAATAGTACTTTTGCTTATCCGTAACTATATTAACACTAATTTTATGACAATATAGCTAGAAGAAAAAGGAGCATAATGAGATACTTAATGAATCCTTTAGGAAACAAAGCTAAATTAAACACATTTTTATTTACTTAAAAAAAATCTTGAAGCAAAAATTATCAAACCATCATTGAATAGGTCTTTCTTCAGGAGCTACAGACACTGTGAATGAAAAAAATCCCCCTTAGTCCGATAGTAATGTAAATGGGTCTCCCAACCTATTACTAACACTTCTATAGCCACAGCACTCACATAACCACTAAGCAACTTTAAAGTCTCTGTTTATCAGAGACAGCTCAGCATTAAAGCATGTGTACCCTGCCTGGCTTTAGTGAGTCAGTGCCTTTCCCTCCTACAGCCCCCAGGTCTTCCCTAGGCTTTTTTCTTATTGGAGTTTTGGACCCCAGGCCTCCTTTTTCATTAGTTTGTATTCATTAATTCATTAACTTGTATTCTAAGGGAAAAGACTGAATATAGAAATCCTTTGAGGGAGCAAACAACATATACAAACAGGCAGCAGCAACAATACTCACACCACTCAGATCAGAGTAGATGTACGTCTGTTTTGGTTTTGTTTTTTAAATTTTAGATACAAACAACATAATATTTGAGCAAATTACTTCATTGCTCCCTCTGAGTTTTTCTGTCTGCCAATTTTCAGATTTCCTCATCCAATCTCCAGCTCTCCAGGACCCAAAAACACACATCACAGTTGATGTGATGAGATGACATTGATAAAATCTTTAAAAAGAAATTCTTAGATTGAGCCACGCAGGGTTACTAATATTTTCTCACTGTTTAAACCAACACCAAGGCCAACTGTGTGTCTTTCTTTAGTTGAAATCCTCCAAAGCATATAAATGTTAATGGGGAGCAGCAAAGTGAGGTGATAAAATCGAACAGAAACCATTGTCTGTCACCACCCAGGTTGATAGTGAGAAATGAACAAGTCAAACAAATCAAAATATATTATAAAGCAAACTTTTTCACTTGTACATTGGTCATAAATAGAAGCAATTATTTTCCCTTTCTTGGTTACTAGAATGCTGGTGCTTCAGGGTAATGAATAGGTCCTTTTGTTCTGTTTATTCATTCATTACTTTAGAAGAATTTATTGAGTGATGACTGCTGGGCAATGGATTCTGCTAAGATTCATGGGGAATACAGAAAATATCTCAGTTTCTCTCTACCCGAGAAGCCCAAGACAGAAATCATGGAATAGTTTGAGAAAGATTCTAAGGCAAGCATATGACAGTAGAGAGCATGTTGAGTTTCTAGGTTTAATAGGAATTCAAAATAAGAGAAAAGTTACCATAAGTATAGGTGATTAGGCCTGGGAAGACTTCTTGGGGAAGGTTTCCAGAAAGAGAAGAGTTTTAATCAGGGAAGCTGTGTCAGGAACCTGCTGAGTGTTAAACACATGTTAGGAACTGGTTTAGAAAAGACACTGTGTCTTTAGGCTTGTCAAGAAGGCTAGTATGCCCTTTAGTTAGTACACTGGTATTTCTGTTTGCTGCATTGTCCCTGAGATAATTTGATTCCATGTTGCTTTTCTAGATTGTTGATTTTTGATTTTAGGAGAGATTAAGTATCTTGATGGGCAGGTCTGTGTTCCCTCCCTGTTGCTTGGCCTGAGGCCAAACTATGGTGGAGGTAATGAAGATAATGGCGACCTCCTTCAAAAGGTCCCATGCGCGCACTGCTGCACTCAGTGCCTCCGACCCTGAAGCAGGCCACAGCTGACCCACGCTTCTGCTGGAGACTCCTGGACACTCATGGGCATGTCTGGGTCAGTTTCTTGAGAGGCCGTGGCTCCTTTCTCTTGGGTCCTGGTGTACACAATGTTTTGTTTGTACCCTCCAAGAGTCTGTTTCCCCAGTCCAGTGTAAGTTCTCGTGGTTCTATGGTGGGGTTAATGGCGACCTCCTCCAAGAGGGCCTATGCCATACCCAGGTATGCTGCACCGAGAGACCCTGCGGCAGGCCTCTGCTGACCCATTCCTCCACAGGAGACACTCAGACACAGCTCTGGCTCAGTCTCTGCAGGTTAGGTGTGAGTTTTGTGCCCTTTCCAGGTCTGAGCAGCTCAGGTGACCAGGTGGCTGGTGAACACACTGTCCCAGGTGGGCCATGCATCTTAATCACCTCCCCAGTCCCGGCTGCTCGGTTTCCCAGATGTGCCATGAGAGCACCATCTCAGGTGTGCCGTATGTCTCCTCTGGAGACCTGATCTCAGGCTGCGACCCTCCAGGCTGATGTCAACCATCCTGGATCTCAGGAAGACATGGCTAGCAGCTGGGAGCCTGCTTACAGTTTGGTAGAAGATGCTGTCTCTCAGGCTGAGATTGTAGCAGTCCCTTGCCTTCCAGCTCTGGCTGTCACAAGCGTGTCTCTCTGCCTCTGGCGGGGAGGGACCTGTACACAGCCAGCTAGCTCTCCTTTGGTATTCCCTCAATCCTTTGTTCCGTGAGTGGGCCAGGCTGCACATTAGGTTGTTAGGTTAGAGCCTTTCGCAGAAAAGTTCTCTTTTCCGCAGTTGCCTTAGGTGTGTATTCTGTTATTCCACCCCCCCCCCCCCCCGTTATATTGCCTTCTGAGATTCCAAAACTTGCTACACACCCACCTGTGAAAGCGTTTCCTACTGTGTGGAAACGTCTCCTTCACGACTCCCTACCCAGGACAGGTCTCCATCCTTAACTCTTTTTGTCTTTTATATTTTGTCCTACCTCCTTTCAAAGAGAATGGACTGACTTTCTGGGTGCCTGGTGTCCTCTGCCAGTGTTGAGAAGTTGTTCTGTGAAATTTGTTCAGCGTTCAAATGATCTTTTGATGAATTTGTGGGGGAGAAAGTGGTCTTCCCATTCTATTCCTCTGCCATCTTTAAGCTTATCTTGAGGCAGAGAACCAGAGGTCAAATTGCCAAGATCCGCTGGATCATCAAAAAAGCAAGAGAGTTCCAGAAAAACATCTACTTTTGCTTTATTGACTACACCAAAGCCTTCAGCTATGTGGATCACAACAAACTATGGAAAATTATTAAAGAGATGGGAATACCAGACCACCTGACCTGCCTCTTGAGAAATCTGTAGGCAGGTCAGGAAACAACAGTTAGAACTGGACATGGAACAACAGACTGGTTCCAAATAGAAAAAGGAGTACACCAAGGCTGTATATTGTCACCTTGCTTATTTAACTTATATGCAAAGTATATCATGAGAAACACTGGGCTGGATAAAGCACAAGCTGGAATCAAGATTGCCAGAAGAAATATCAATGCAGATGATACCACCCTTGTGGCAGAAAGTGAAGAAGAACTAGAGGCTCTTGATGAAAGTGAAAGAGGAGAGTGAAAAAGTTGATTAAAACTCAACATTCAGAAAACTAAGATCATGGCCCCATCACTTTATGGCAAATAGATAGGGAAGCAAAGGAACAGTGACAGATTTTATTTATTTGTTTATTTTTGGACTCCCAAATCACTGTGGATGGTGAAACTAAAAGACACTTGCTTCTTGGAAGAGAAGTTATGACCAACTTAGACAGCATATTAGAAAGCAGAGACATTACTTTGCCAACAACGGTCTGTCTAGTCAAAGCCATGGTTTTTCCTTGTAGTCATGTATGGATGTCAGAGTTGGACTATAAAGAAAGCTGAGTGCTGAAGAATTGATGCTTTTGAACTGTGGTGTTGGAGAAGACTCTTGAGAGTCCTTGAACTGCAAGGAGATCCAACCAGTCCATCCTAAAGGAAATCAATCCTGAATATTTATCAGAAGGACTGATGCCATGAAATTAAAAGACACTTACTCCTTGGAAGAAAAGTTATGACCAACCTAGATAGTATATTCAAAAGCAGAGACATTACTTTGCCAACTAAGGTCCGTCTAGTCAAGGCTATGGTTTTTCCAGTAGTCATGTATGGATGTGAGAGTTGGACTGTGAAGAGAGCTGAGCGCCAAAGAATTGATGCTTTTGAACTGTGGTGTTGGAGAAGACTCTTGAGAGTCCCTTGGACTGCAAGGAGATCCAACCAGTCCATTCTGAAGGAGATCAACCCTGGGATTTCTTTGGAAGGAATGATGTTAAAGCTGAAGCTCCAGTACTTTGGCCACCTCATGCAAAGAGTTGACTCATTGGAAAAGACTCTGATGCTGGGAGGGATTGGGGGCAGGGAGAGAAGGGGACGACAGAGGATGAGATGGCTGGATGGCATCACGGATGCAATGGACGTGAGTCTGGGTGAACTCCGGGAGTTGGTGATGGACAGGGAGGCCTGGCGTGCTGTGATTCATGGGGTTGCAAAGAGTCGGACACGACTGAGCGACTGAACTGAACTGAGCTGAACTGAACTGATGCTGAAGCTGAAAATCCAATACCTTGGCTACCTGATGCGAAGAACTGATTCATTTGAAAAGACTTTGATGCTGGGAAGGATTGAAGGTGGTAGGAGAAGGGGATAACAGAGGATGAGATGGTTGGATGGCATCACCCACGTGATGGACATGAGTTTGGATACACTCCAGGAGTTGGTGATGGACAGGGAAGACTCCTGTGCTGAGGTCCATGGGGTCACAAAGAGTTGGATATAACTGAGCAATTGAACTGAACTGAAGTATCTTGAAACCTGCCTCATGAATTCTCTGATTACATAATTGATCTGCCTAGCATTGTCAGTAAGTTTTCTTGTGGATAGTGTTAAAGACAAAAAAAAAAAAAAATTTAAAGTGTTAATTGTATTTGTCAAGATTTGTGCTAGACTTTTCAGAATGTATAGAAAAAATATTGAAGTTTAGCCAAGAAATTACTATTGATGATTGATGATTCCCACCAAAGAGGGATTGTTTTTTCCTGATCCCTACTGTCTGGGGGAGAAATTACAAGGCTTAGACATTTAACTACTGGGTGAGAGAGCAACTTACAAAACATAAAAAAAAATAATGCAATAATCAATAGTAATGCAATAGTGCAATAATCAATAATAATAATAATGAAATAATCAGTTTTTTTGGGTGGTGCTTTGCATTGAAGAGTGAATACAAATAAGCAAGGTTATCCTCCCTTAGATTTTTTTAAAAAAATGAGTCATAGGACCTCCTTATAGTTTGTGATGGATACAAGTTTTACACATATATTGGAAGGAAGAAATATAAATATGACTTTCACATTTAGCGTCATATTTTAAAGTATATGACTTGTCAGGATAAGACAGACCAAACTATTTAATTTACAGTTCCATAAAATGGGCATACTCTTGTATTCTGATGTGCAAAACATTTCTAAATGTTTATGGACAGCAGAAAAAGATGATGTTACACAGAGGTTTTTAAAAACTGAAATAGACTCACTTACCAAGATGATTAGGAACAATCATGTAGGAAGACAAAGTTTATCATTTGTTATACATTTTCCACATAATTCCTTCTCTAGGATGTTTATTCTTAACCTGTACACAAAAATACATCTTTATTTATGGTCTCCAACAAGGTAGGAATGGAA
This sequence comes from Ovis canadensis, assembly GCF_042477335.2. NCBI lineage: Eukaryota > Metazoa > Chordata > Mammalia > Artiodactyla > Bovidae > Ovis > Ovis canadensis. The sequence goes on from NC_091248.1 coordinate 87,403,473, forward strand.
AGTATTTAAGATCTCTGATTAGGTCGTATACTGATCAATGATTTGCCCTTACCAGAGAATGAAAATTCCTGGAATTGAAATCTGGGCATCACTCCTCCTTTCTCTCTATTTTCAGTTTTGTGTCAGCTTCAGTTCTTTCCATCTATATCAGAGAACACCTGAAACATTGAAGCCTCTAATAGTTTAATGGGACTTATTAAAATGTCTAGACACACCTGAAAAAGCCAAAGTATTACATAAGTTGGCACTTTATATGCTCTCTTCTGTCCTTCTTAAAGTGTTCATGCATATAAATGCGCCCTTCCAGATTGCCAGGCTCCTGGGGGCAGGTACTGTGTCTTGTGTTTCCTTTTGCTTTGCTTCTTTTTTCAACCCATCAATGTGGCCGTTGCTTCTCCTGCCTTTTCCAGCCCCCCACTCCTTATTTCAGAAGACAGAGATCATTCTTAATATTTATTGCTAAAATTCTTAATTCAAAATTATACTAACTAGAGAGAAAAATCTGTGCCAACCAATTCACCAGTACATCTGCACTTTTTGGTTTATTCATTGTGCATTTTCATTTTATGGATTTCTTAACATAATGGGGTAAGAAAAGCCATGAACAAAAAGGTAAAATTGACAAATATTAGGACTTATAGCTGGAGGCTGCCCCTCAACCTTTGTGCTAGGAATTTTGCAGGCAAGCCAGGCAGGATCCTGAGGGAGCAATTTCAGGGCAGAGAGAGGCAAAATAAATCCTATTCAGGTGAATAGAGAAACATTTATTCATTGAGACATAAGTTGAAAGAAAGAAGAAGTGTAAGGGGCTACAGACCTCTGAAAGAAAGAAATAGTTGCAGACTCCTGGGAAGAGATATTGTTGGAAATCTTAAAGTCTGAAGTACCAACTGAGAGTACTGTACTGCTTCCTCTTGGGAAAAAGAGGCCTAAGGGTTCAATTCATTTGTTTTGGACTAATAACACAAAAAAAGTTTCTGGCTCTACCCTGTGATTTTAAATAGGAACAAAACATATGCAAGAAAGGAAAAGCAGTCTACAGTATGTGACCACATTGTACTAAAGAACATTAAATTACAAATCAATGAGTGACTTGAAAGGAGATTAAAATTTGTGTTTGTTAGTCTATTTTTAAGCCTTTCTTTTATAAGGCTAGGAAAGAAGGTTATATAAAGTTTAGCCAGCTTTTGTTAAGATCATTTAAATCCACCTTTTCCAATTTCTGTTCTCATTTGGCAGCAAAAAATTGTTCCGATCACAGTTTCTTGAAGTATCATTACTTTGTCAAAAGAAAATATAATTAGAACTGATATTTTAAAATGTACCATAATTGTATTTAGAGATTTGGTAATTTGCTCATGTATGAAATATTCTGTTAATTTAGCAGCAACCTACAGTACTGGAAATGATCTGACAGTTCAGGATTGAGAACACATGTACACTCATGGAGGATTCATGTTGATGTGTGGCAAAACCAATACAATATTGTAAAGTAAAAAAAAAAATAATCATAAATAAAACATTTTTAAAAAAGAAAAAAAAGAAATGTAATCAGTATATTATGTGCCATTATATCATTGAGAAAGAAAAAAAAATCCTTCCAATTAAACTCTGACATAATGCTTTTGAAAAAAAAAACAATAAAAATACCATCTCTTCTACCCTTTTTGTCTATTCAAAGAGGTATAGTCAGTTTCAGCAGTGCATAGGATTAAATGCTTGACATAGCTTTATGGGCATCAGGACCATTTATTTCCTCTCTTCTACTGTACTTTTTCACACGTCTTGTACCATTACTGCAGCAGCATGACAACAAAAGTACCTCTAGATTCTAATACATCCTTTCCAGTTTCTTCATTCGTAACCCCAATCAGCATAAATCTGTTTCTTATTCCTCATTCCTGCCCTGAAAACTGTGCAAATCCCCTTCTTTCTACTATTTTCATTTTTCACTTAAAAGGAGATTTTTTGTTTGTTTGTTTCTATTTGACAACAGTTCGGTCGTTTGAATTCTCCCCTGAATGGTAAATTCTTGTCCAGTTGCCTACATGCTGATTGAGATCAATGAATCAAAGCTTACTGGGATATAATATTTCTCATAAAAAAAGGGGCTCCTTTCCCACAAACTATAAAACTGCACACAGGCATACCTCAGAGATATTGTAGGTTTACTTTGAGACCACAACAGTAAAGCAAATATCACAATAAAGTCAGTCACATGCATTTTTTTCATTTCCTAGTGCATGTGAAAGTTATGTTTACACTATACTGTAGCCTAAGTGTGCAATAGCATTATGTCTAAAAAACTAATGTACATACTTTAATTAAAAAATACTTGATTGCTAAAATATGATAACCATCTTCTGAGGCTTCAGTAAGTAGTAGTAGTAGTAACATAGAAGATCAGTGGTTGCAGATCACCATAACAAATATAATACTAATGGAAAGCCCGAAATGTTGTGAGAATTACCAAAATGTGACAGAGACACAAAGGGAGCAAATGCTGTTGGAAAAAAGTGGCAGTAAACTTGCTCAACACAGGGGTGCCACATATGTTCAAAAGGTAAAAAAACCACAGTATCTGTGAAGTGCAGAAAAGCAAAGTGCAATAAAATGAAGTATGTCTGTACCATATTGAGACATCAAGTATTAAAGCTGTGTAGAAAACAAATTAAGTGAATCTACTATTCTTCTTTCACATCATCTAAGGTTAGAATCATCGAAGTCAAAAGAAATAGATGACTTTGTCCCTTTTTTCTACTGAGAGCACCCTTCCTACAGCCAACTTTCCTAGTTTCTGGAAACTTGGCATTGAGATGTGAGGCTACATCTGAGAAAGTGTACTGTTTGGGCATAATTTAGAGGACTGTAAAGCATCGAGGCCCTGGAGTCAGATACCTTGACGTCGAATTTCAGCTACTCCACAGAACTTTTAGCAAGTTATTTACCCTACCTAAAATTCTTATTCTTATGAACTCTTTGTTTATTACAGCCTTCCCAACTTTCTTTCCCCTCTTTAAAGTGTTCTCCTCTCTTGTGTTATGGGGATTTACAAGAGACTTGACATAGTTACAGACCCCAAATTGCAATTTTTTCTCATTTCTGAGTTTTGTTTTTTGATCTGATTTTCTAGTTGAAAAGAGAATAAGAGTAATGGTGGTACCTGCCTTTTTCGGTTATTATGAGGCATTTGGAGTGATATGTTACATGACTATTATGCTGGATTAAATACTATGTAGCCAAATATTTTAAACAAAGTATGAGCTGAGGTGGCTTCTATGAGATTGGAATATTTTCTCCTAGTATTTAACTTCTAATTAATTGACGATAACCCCTAATTAGAATCACAAAAATTTCTAGTTAATTTCTTTCCTCTTCCTTTTCAACCAATTTCTAATTGAAGTGACTCCTGCAATGATATTGTCCCAGTATTACATTTAAAGTCAAAATATGTGTAGAAATTATATGAATTCTGAAAGATCAATGAACAGAAACCTCAATTAAAATAAAATCAGAATGCTACAGAAGTTACTCTTATACCTTGAAATGATAGAAGAGCCCAACAAGAAAAAGAAAGACTTATTATCTAGTAAGAGCTCAGCCAATGAGAGACTGTCGCAACTCAGCCAGAAAGAAAAAGCCACTATACTTCAAGCTCTTAACTTTCTCAATGAACTGTTTGTTTATTACAGCCTTCCCAACTTTCTTTCCCCTCTTTAAAGTGTTCTCCTCTCTTGAGTTATGGGGATTTACAAGAGATTTGACATAGTTACAGATCCCAAATTGCAATTTTTTCTCATTTCTGAGTTTTGTTTTTTGATCTGATTTTCTAGTTGAAAAGAGAATAGCTTGAAGAACACAAAGTTATATTTGAGAAATATAAATTTCAGTATCTCACTCTGACTAGGCCTTTCTTTCTTTGGTATTGATTTGCAGAAGTGAAATGCATAGGAAAAAAGAATTAAGATCAATTTAGATAACTAAAATAACTGAACAGAAAGGAAATTTAATGTTTGCTCCAGCTGCAATACAGTAATGAATTCTCATTTGTGACATACACTGTTTAGCACGAAATTGATAAAGAATAGGGTTTTCTTCTTATAATACTTTATCTGAAACATTGGTATTTAAGCCATTTATTAACCATATTCCTCATGTCTTTCCAGTTAAAAATTGTTTTAATTGCCTAAAATTTTTTTCTATCAAGTTATATGACATAGATAAATTTATAAATATTTGATTTTTAAGGACTATGGGATGATACTAGGGACTTAAAAGTCTGTTTGGATTATCATTTGATATTCTAAATAGAAATATTCTAACTAGGTAAAACTATAGAAACAGGACTTTTTAGGTGAATGCAATATCCTTCAGTTCAGTTCAGTTCAGTTCAGTCACTCAGTCGTGTCCAGCTCTTTGTGACCCCATGAATCGCAGCACGCCAGGCCTCCCTGTCCATCAACAAATCCCAGAGTTCACTCAGACTCACATCCATCGAGTCCGTGATGCCATCCAGCCATCTCATCCTCTTTTGTCCCCTTTTCCTCCTTCCCCCAATCCCTCCCAGCATCAACGTCTTTTCCAATGAGTCAACACTTTGCATGAGGTGGCCAAAGTACTGGAGTTTCAGCTTTTAGCATGATTCTTTCCAAAGAACACCCAGGGCTGATCTCCTTCAGAATGGACTGGCTGGATCTCCTTGGAGTCCAAGGGACTCTCAAGAGTCTTCTCCAACACCACAGTTCAAAAGCATCAATTCTTTGGTGCTCAGCCTTCTTCACAGTCCAACTCTCATATCCATACATGGTGACTGGAAAAACCATAGCCTTGACTAGACGGACCTTTGTTGGCAAAGTAATGTCTCTGCTTTTGAATATGCTATCTAGGTTGGTCATAAATTTTCTTCCAAGGAGTAAGCGTCTTTTAATTTCATGGCTGCAGTCACCATCTGCAGTGATTTTGGAGCCCAAAAAGATAAAGTCTGACACTGTTTCCACTGTTTCCCCATCTATTTCCCATGAAGTGATGGGACCAGATGCCATGATCTTTGTTTTCTGAATGTTGAGCTTTAAGCCAACTTTTTCACTCTCCACTTTCACTTTCAAGAGGCTTTTTAGTTCCTCTTCGCTTTCTGCCATAAGGGTGGTGTCATCTGCATATCTGAGGTTATTGATATTTCTCCTGGCAATCTTGATTCCAGCTTGTGCTTCTTCCAGCTCAGTGTTTCTCATGATGTACTCTGCATATAAGTTAAACAAGAAAGGTGGCAATATCCTTACCTGGAGTTAAAAGATTAATCCTTCAAAAATGTGTGAAAATGCTTTCCTATAAAACTGTTAGTTTTCAAATAATACAGGCCATTGAACTCTCTATGTGGATGGCCTTGAAAAAGAACAGCATAAAGATGAGTAGATGTAATCATTTTTTGAAAAGTTGGAAAATGTTCTTTAGAATATTCTTAGAGAATTACTTTTTTGAAAGGTTACGGAATGTTTAGAGAAGTGAGTTTGGTCTAGTACCTTTAATTTTGACTAAAGGTACAGTGATTTTTGTCATAAGAGTATACAAGCTAGAATCACAAAGTGTTAAAAAGAAAAAATTCAAAGAAGTTAAGAATGGCTCTCTGTATTACCATTCTCACCATCAATGAAACTACATGTACTCTCCGTCACTCTTATAGGACTAGCTAAGTCTTCACTGTTGACTAAAGGGAAGTGGCACATCAGTAAACATTCTAGGACCAAAGCATTATTAATAATAACCCTTGGTTTGATTCCCAGGGGGAACGGGAACCTGATTTTCTTTATTGGAATCTGAAGCTTTAAGTTGGGGCTGTGGCCCGCTACAGTATATGTGTTTACCATGCTATGTCTTGCTTTAGGTCACAATATGACAGTCATTGAAAACAAACTATATGCTACATCTCCTTGGGAAAAGGAGTTGTATAATTCCTTAAGGAGTCTGTAAAAGCAGTGTGTTTGGTGCCTGAGATGGTGGAGTAGAAAGACTCTGAGCTTACCTCCTCTCATGGGTATACCAAAATTACAAGTATTCATAGAGCAACCATCAATGAGAATGACCCAAAGACTAGCAGGAAATATTTTCCACAAGTAAAGATGTATACATAAGGAACCACAATGAAATGGGTAGGCAGGGTAGAGATGTGGGATAATTAAGATCCACATACCCAGGAAGGTAACCCACAAATGGGAGGATAATCACAATTATAGAGGTTCTCCATATGGAATGAGGAGTTCAAGCCCCAGATTAGGCTCCCCAGTGTGGGATCCTTCAACAGGAAGACAAACTTCCAGAATGTCTCTGCTTTTAAGGCTAGCAACAGAGCTTGTGTATGGGAGAGCTGGAGGTCTATAGAAAACAGCCTCTACTCTTAAGGGCTCACACAAAGTCTCACATGCTCTGAGACCAAGTCCAGAGGAAGTAATTTGGAAGGAACTTGTTTCAGACCCACTTGATGATCTTGGAGAGCTTCCTAGAGAGGCAGGAGGTGAGTGCATTTCTCCCAGGGACCTCGATGCTGGTAGCAGCCATTTTGGGAGTTTGTTCTATCATGAAGACACTGGTATGGGCAAGCATCATCTTAAAGTCCTCCCTCTAGAGAATTAGTGCCAGGGCCTTACCTTCCTACTATCTGGTCATCACAAGTCCCAAGGTCCCCACGTGGTGCAGCCAGCTACCCTTGGATATAGTGCCATTCACCAGAGAGGGAGTACCAGCCCTGATACCTCTGGGTCCCACATCCATCTGTGCTGGGACCTGCCTTACCAAACAGTAGGCTCATACAATTTGTCTACTACCAGGCATCATACCCAGCCATGCTTGATGCTGCCCTACCTACAAGCATACCTAAGTAACATTTGAGGCAGGATCTGGCAGCTGACTGGGCCAGGGGTCAGCATGCTGACTGGTGCACTGGCACTAAGTGGCTTTGCCATAGCAAAAGGGCCCACACAACCCACATGGGAGCATCCCTCAATCATAAAGCACTGTGACCAGGGGATAGTATGCTGCTGGGCTTTCATGACACCTTCTGCATATGGCCACTTCTCCAAGATTGGGACACAAATCTGACATAGCTAACAATAGAAATAAAAACAGAGAATTAGGCCAAAAGAGGAGACAGAAGAATGTGTTACAAATGAAGGAACAAGAACTAAGTGAACTGGAGTTTCAAAATCCTAGAACTAAGTGAAGTGGAGATAAACAATCTACCTGACAATGAATTCAAACTTGGGAGAAGAATGGATGAACACAGTGAGAAATTTAGCAAGAAGTTAGAAGATATGAAGAAGTAACAAATGGAGTTGAAGACTGTAATAACTAAAAAATGCACTAGATGGAATCAACAGATTACATGATACAGAGGAACAGATCAGTGAACTTGAAGACAGAGTAATGCAAATTACCCAAGCTGTGGAGAAAAAGAAAATAGCATAAGTAGGCCAGAAGGGAGTGGCATGATATATTTAAAGCGATGAAAGTAAAAACCTATAACCAACAATAGTCCAGCCAGTAAGGCCATCATTCAGTTTTGAAGGATAGATTAAAAAGTGTTGCAAACAAGCGAAAGCTGAAAGAGTTCTGCAACACTAAACTGGCTTTACAAAAAATGTTAGAAGGGCTCTTTAAGTGGAAAAAAAAGAATACACTAGAAATATGAAAATTATAAAAGTAAAAGTATCATTGGTAAAAGCAAATATACAGAAGGGTAATAAATCAACCACCTAAAAAGCTAGTGCAGAAGTCGCTCAGTAGTGTCTGACTCTTTGCAACCCTGTGGACTGTAGCCCACCAGGCTCCTCTGTCCATGGGATTCTCCAGGCAAGAATACTGGAGTGGGTTGCCATTTCCTTCTCCAGGGGTCTTCCTGACCCAGGGATCAAACCCAGGCCTCCCGCATTACAGTTAAAAAGCTAGTAGGAAGGTTAAAACAAAAAAGTAATAAAATCACCTATATTCACAAAAGGTGGGTAAGGGATACACACACAAAAAAGATGTAAAACATTAAGCCAAAGAAAATCAAAATGCAGAGTTGTTAGAATGCATTTGAACTTAAGATGTCATCAATTTAAAATAATTATCTATCTATCATTATATATAACCCTCCTGGTAACTATAAACCAAAAATCTGTAATAGTACACACAAGAAAGAGAATGGAATTCAAACATAATACTAAAGATAGTCATCAAATCACAAGGGAAGAGAGCAAAAGAATGAGAAAGTAACACAAAAGAACTACAAAACCAATGAGAAAACAATGAACAAAATGACAATAAGTACATAAAGTGTTAGTAATTTAAATGTAAATAGGTTAAATGCTCAAATTAAAAGACACAGGATGACTGCATGGATTTAAAAAAAAAAGTCTTCAATATGCTGCCCACACTTCTGAGCTAAAGACATACACAGACTGAAAATAAGAGGGTGGAAAAAGATATTCCATGTACAAGTTAGTGAAAATAAAGTTGGGGGTTGCAACGGTTGCATCAGACAAAATATATTTTAAAGTCAAGATAGTTATAAGGGACAAAGACATTACACAGTGATAAAGGGATCAGTGTAAAAAGATACAACAATTTTAAATATAGAGTTGATCCTTAAATAATGTGGATGTTAGAGGCACCAATCCCCAGGCAGTCAAAAGTTTTCATATAACTTTAGAGTCTTCCCTCTGTATCCATGTTTCTGAAACTAAAGATGAAGGGATCATGTAGTATTGCACTATGTATTATTTTTAAAAACCTTCCTATAAGTGAACCCACAAAATTCAACCCTGTGTTGTTCAAGGGTAAACTGTATATAGATCCAACATGGGAGCACTGAAACACATACAGTGAATATTAACATGAAAATAGTAGAAGAATATAACACCTCACTTACATTAATGGATAGATCATCCAAACAGACATCAATAAGGAAACACTGCCCCTGCATAAAACAAACAGTACTCTCTCTATATATAGATGTGTGTGTATATATGTGTGTGTGTATAACATTTCATTCAAAAGCAGCAGAATATACATTCTTTTCAAATGCACATGGAACATTTTCCAGGATAGATCACATTTTAGGCCACAAAACAAATCTCAGTTTAAGAATACTGAAATCATATGACGCGTCTTTTTCAACCAGAATGCTGTGCGATTAGAAATCAAATATAAGAAGAAAATTCTATGAAACCCACAGACATATAGAGGCTAAACAATATGCTATTAAGCAGAAATGAGTTACTGAAGAAATCAAAGAGGAAGTAAAAAAAAAAAAAAACAGTCTGTGGGATGCAACAAAAGCATTTCTAGAAGTCTTCTATAGCGATACAAGTCTACCTCAGGAAACAAGAAAGATCTCAAATAAACAACCTAATCTTACACTTAAAGGACCTATAAAAAGAACAAAGAAAACCAAAAGTTAGAAGAAAGAAATAAATCATAAAGTCAGAGCAGAAATAAATGAAATAGAGACTTAAAAAAATAGAAAAGATCAACAAAACTGTGAACTGATTCTTGGAAAAAATAAACACAACTGGTCAACCATTAGCCAGATTCATCACGAAAAAAGGGAGAGGGCCAAAATAAATAAAATTAGAAATGAAAGAGGAGAAGTTACAACCAACACGAGAGAAATACAAAGGATCCTACATGATTACTCTGAGCAATTATGCAGCAGTAAACTGGACAACCTACAAGACATAGATAAATTCTTAGAAATCTCCTGAGACTGAGCCAGGAAGATGCAGAAAACATGAACAAATAATTATCAGTACTGAAACTGAATTTGTAATGAAAAATCTCCCAACAAAACAAAGTCCAGGTCTAAATGGTTTCATAGGTGAATTCTACCAAATATTTAAAGAAAAGTTAATTCTGTTCTTCTCAAACTATTCCAAAAGACTGAGTATAAAAACACTTCTGAATTCATTCTATTAAGCTAGCATAACTCTGATACCAAAACCACACAAAGATACCTAAAAAAACAAAATTAAAAAAATACAATTCATTATCACTAATGAACATGGGTACACAAATCTTCAAAAAATATTAGAAAATTAATTCAACCATATGTTAAAATAATCATACACATTTATTGAGGGGGATTTATCTTATGGATAGGAGGATGGTTCATATCCACAAATCAATCAATATGATAAATCATATTAACAAATTGAAGACTAAAGATTATATGACCATCAAAATTCATAAAAAGCTTACAAATTCAGCATCCCATTTATGATAAAAATATGTTACAAAGTGGATTTGGAGTGAACATTTATTCAAATAGTTAAAGGATATGTATAACAGGCCCATAAGCTAATATTGTATTCAATGGTGAAAAGCTGAAAGCATTGCCTCTAAGATCAGCAACAAGACAAGGATGCCATAGTCCTCAAGGCAATCTACAGATTTAGTGAAGTCACTATCGAGATATTAAATAGCATTTTTCACAGAACTATAATAAATAATTATAACATTTGTATGGCAACTTATAAGACCCCACATAGCCAAAACAGTCCTGAGAAAGAACAAATGAGGTGGTGTCATGCTCCCTGACTTTACTGCAGTGTCATGGTAATCAAAACTACATACCAAGAGCATGATAATAGCAAAAAGCAGGCATAGAGATCAATGTAACAGAATAGAGAGTTTAGAAATAAACCCACACTTATACATTCAATCAATCTACAATAAAGGAGTTAAGAATGTACAACAGAGAAAAGACACTCTTCAGTAAACAGTCTTGGGAAAACTGGACACCTACATTCAAAAGAATTAAACTGGATCACTTTCTCACACTATACACAGAAGTCAAAATGGATTAAAAAATCATATGTAAGACCTCAAATCACAAAACTTTTATAAGAAAACATAGGATGTATACTTTTAGACATTAATCTTAGCAATGATCTGTCCCCTCAAGCAAGGGAAACAAAAGCAAAAATAAACAAACCCCTTCCCTCTGGCAGTCATCTGTCTGTTCTCTGTATCTATGATTGAAATAGGTGAGGCAGGTTAAGAGGAACAAACTTTGAGTTACAGAATAAATGAGTCACAGGGATGATGTACAGCATGGGGAGTATAGTCAATAATATTTTAATAACTTTGTATGGTGATAGATCATATTTAGACTCATTGTAATAATCATTTTGTAGTATATAGAAATATTGAATACGCTATGTACCTGGAAACGATATAGTGTTGTAGTTGTTATACTTCAATAAAAATATTTGTTTACAAAAAATAATAAATTTATATAAATTAATGAAAGCAATGGGTTGTGCACCATAGCAATTCAAAATGATAGTATTCCTTTCGATTTGGTTCAAGTTTGTTTAATGTATTTTGAGGCTGTACACTGTGCCAAGGTCTTTACTAGGCAGTAGAGGCTATAAAAATATATCATTCTAGTCCTATAGGAATTAATAAAATAAGGGTGATATTGACTCCTAAAAGACAAAACCAAACAATCAAAACAAAAAATGCTAAATATAATGTGTATTACTAGATTGAGGTGAAACAAATAAGGCTTCCCTTTTGGGGGGATGGATTGTTTTTCAGGAGGAGAAAGGAAAAGAGATTCCCAGTTGAGAAATATGATGTGTCAGGGCAGAGAGCTATGACAAGTTCGCACAGCAATTAGTTAACCATGTGTGGTCCAGCTTGCAGTAAAATACAACATAGTTTGTTTCTATTTCTGATAACTGCCAAGAGCTTGGTCATCTTCTTTAACTGTCTTTCTACTTTATTTCTTATGAGTCCTGTAGTGATCCAGTGGTTAAGAATCTGCCATCCAATGCAGGGGACTTGAGTTCAGTCCCTGGTTGGGGAATTAAGATCCCAGCTTCCTTGATGGCTCAGTAGGTAAAGAATCTAGTTGCAATGCAGGAGACACAGGAGACACAAATTCAAATCCTGGGTCAGGAAGATCCCCTGGAGGAGGAAATGGCAACCCACTTCAGTATTCTTGCCTGAAAAATCCCACGAACAGAGGAGCCTGATGGGCTAGGGTCCATGAGGTTGCAGAGAGTTGGACACAACTGAGCAACTGAGTTATGCCAAGGGTCAACGAAGCTCAATCCCTGAATATTACAAGATACAGAATTATAATCACTGAATACTGAATTAAAAATTTATCCATGGTATTACCTAATTTCTTTGCTGAATGTACCATTTGACTTTATAAATGTTAAAACATTTATTAAAGATCTTGGAGTTGGATGGAGGTGCTGTTTATTGTCTAGTTAAAGAACTTCACTTGAGGATTGATTATATTGTTGAATTAGAGATTAAATCACAACTTTACTTTCAATCATTAAATAAAATGTGGGTCTAACTATACTCACAGATGGTTTCAGCTTAGAGGTCAAATTTTAATCTGTGTAATTTTAAAATACTGTGATTCTCAGATCATAGAAATACCTGTATTGTATTTTTCAGAGTATGAATTGACAAATTTTTGTGGAAAGAAAGAAGAGATGTATGAAGACACCACATCGCACTTGGGTCAGATATAAGTCCCATATATCTACTTATACTATTTACATTTTACACTGGAGATAGTGTCGTGATAGTTAGGGTCCCTATTGCAGAATAGTAACCTCTATGACAAAGTGCAAAATCCAACACTAAACTCCAATCTAGAGTGTGGGGTAGAGTTAACTGGATAGGACCATTTTTAAAAGAATTGTTAGAAGTAGTTTGTGGTATAGTCCAGTAATTGTTGATTATAAAAGTTGCCAACTTTAGTTTCTGCTCATGGTTTTAATTAGTTTTGATAAATGTAAACCATGTGGTCTTCTACTGCTGCTGCTGCTAAGTCACTTCAGTCATGTCTGACTCTGTGCAACCCCATAGGCGGCAGCCCACCAGGCTCCCCCGTCTCTGGGATTCTCCAGGCAAGAACACTGGAGTGGGTTGCCATTTCCTTCTCCAGTGCAGGAAAGTGAAAAGTGAAAGTGAAGTTGCTCAGTCCTATCTGACTCTTAGCGACCCCATGGACCGCAGCCTATCAGGCTCCTTCATTCATAGGATTTTCCAGGCAAGAGTACTGGGGTGGGGTCCTACTGAAGTGCATTACTCATTATGCTGTCTACAGCTAGTTGTTTCAGGATTATCTATCATGCTTAGGAAGAAGGACTCTTGTCACTCACATAGCTTCAAGGAAGGACAGTTTTGTGGGGAGTGAAATTTACACAGAGCATTTGACTTCAAATATTTAGTTTGTATGTGTGACCCCATAGAAGGCATGAGAGGAAGACTCATAGATGCCACGTGGACAAAACTGAGGATTTCATGTATAAAGTGGACCCCAGAAATTCCTTTTGCGATATTTGCCTCATTGGTATGTCAATATTTATTATTGATTATAATGATGATGGCATTTTATTTCATTTAAAAGCTGAGGGGAAGATTTAGGACATAAATTTAATGTACCATATCATGGAACCGTTTTACAGGTGAGAGCAAGTCCTTTAGTTGCATGATTTTCAAGTTTGGTTGTACTTTTGAATCACTGGGAGAGCTTTAAAAATCCTAAATCTAGATTTTACCCTGAATCAGTTAAATAAGAACTTTTAGGGTTAATGATTCTACAGTTGTGGGGTTAGGAAATCTCTCTCTAGTTTTTGTTTGGAAATAAATTAAATCTTACAGAAAAGTTGAAAGAACTCAATCATACTCTTTACACTTAACAATTCTTAACATTTCCCATGTTTGCTTTATTGTTTCCTCTATATAGCTTAACATTTTTCTGAACTGTTTGAAGTATATTTTGAAAAGTTTATTTTTTAACTTTTGAAAATTATAGAGTTTACCAGGTTTATTGAGATACTGTTGATGTATACCATAGGTAAGTTTAGGCATACAACCTGATGATTCGACACATGCATGTATGGTGAAATGATTACAACAATAAAGTTTACTAACATCTCTATTCCCTCACGTAATTACCAGGTTGTGTGTGTGTGTGTGTGTGTGGGAGTCACATTTAAGATATGATGCAATGTGATTACCACGAATTTCAAGCTTTCTTAACTTGAAAAATATATAATACAGTATTGTTGAAGATAGTCACCATGTTGTACATTAGATTCTTAGAGTTTATTAATCTTACAGCTGGAAGTTTGTGTACTTTAACCAATACCTCCCATTTCTCCCACCACCCAGCTTCAGGCAACCACTATTCTACTCTCTATTTCTATGAGTTTGGCTTTTTTTAGATTCCACATGTAAGTGAGGACATATAGTATTTGTCCTTCTCTGACTTATTTAGCATAATGCCCTAAAACTCCACCCATGTTGTTACAAAAGTCAGAATGTGCTTCTTTTTATGGCCAAATAATATTCCTTTGTGTACATATGAACACATATCTTTATCCATTCATCCACTGGTCAACACCTAGGTTGCATCCATATCTTTGCTATTGTGAATAACGCTGCAGTGAATATGGAGGTGCAGATCTTTCCAAGGTATTGATTTTATTTCTTTCAGATACATACTCAGAAGTGGGTGGATGGATCATACAGTAGTTCTATTTTTAATTTTTTGAGGATCCTTCATATTGTTTTCCATAGTGGTAGCACCAATTTATATTGCCATCAGTAATGCACGAAGATTTCCTTTTCTCTACATTCTGACCAATGCTTTTTATATCTTGTTTTTTTGTTACTAGCCATTCTAACAGGTGTGAGGTGACACCATATTGTAATTTTGATTTGTATTTTCCTGATGACTAGTGATTTTGAGCATCTTTTCATATGCTTGTTAGCTATCTGTATGTCTCTTTGGAAATATGTTTATTCAAATCTTCTGCCTATTTTAAATTGGATTATTTGCTCTTGCTATGAATTTGTATGAGATCTTTGTATATTTTGGATATTAATCCTCTGTAAGATAAATTGTTTATAAATATTTTCTCCAATTTGGTAGGTTGCCATTTTATTTTGTTGAGTTTCTTTCTCTGTTAAAAAGCTTTTTAGTTTCATGTGTCCCACTGTTTTATTCTTGCCTTTGTTGCTTCTGCTTTGGTGTCAAATCCAAAAAATTGTCACAAATCCCAGCGTTTAGGGGATTTTTTCTTATGTTTTCTTCTAGGAGTTTTATGTTTTCAGGGCTTATATTCAAAAGTCTAATCCATTTTAAGTTGATTTTTGTGTATGGTGTGAGATAGCAGTCCAGTTTTATTCTTTTGCATGTGGCTGTCCAGTTTCCTAGCACCATTTACTGAGGAGACTGTTCTTTTGTCACTGTATATTCTTGGATCTTTTGTCATAATTTAATTGACCAGATATATGTGGTAAATTTCTGGGCTCTGTATTTTGTTCCATTGATCTATATGTCTCTTTTTATGTCAATACCATACTATTATGCTTACTATTAGATCTGAAGTCAGGGAATGAGATGCTTCCAGCTTTGTTCTTCTCTCTCAAGATTGCTTTGGCTATTTGGGGTCTTTTGTCATTCTGTACAAAATTCTGTACAATTTTATTATTTGTTTTATTTCTGTGGTAAATATCATTGGAATTTTGATAGGAATTATATTTAATCTGTGCTTTGGGGCAAACTAGACAATTTATCAACATGCTTATTTCTTTTGAGTGCTGAGTAATGTTACATTGGGCTTTCCAGGTAGCTCAGTGTTAAAGAATCCACCTACCAATTCAGGAGATGCAAAAGATGGGGCTTTGATCCCTAGGTCAATAATAGATCCCCTGGAGAAAGAAATGTCAATGCACTCTGGTATTCTTGCCTGGGAAATCCCATGGACAGAGGAGTCTGGTGGGCTATAGTCCATGCGGTCACAAAGAGTCAGACGCAACTGAACACCACCATGCCAATGTTATATTGTCTGGATGGTCCACAACTTATTTATCCATTTACTTACTGAAAAACATCTTAATTGCTTCCAAGTTTTAATAGTTATGAATAAAGCTGCTATAAACATCTGTGTGCAGGTTTCTGTTGTATCTATTTTGATGTTAAAATTATCCTAGATTTGACCAGAGTCTCATCAGAGCTGATTCTAAATTCTGTAAATATCATAATTTTTTGAGTACTTTTTCTCTGGCATAAGATGATGTTCCAGATGCATTTTTTGATGGCAGTGTTGGGATTCAAACATTTCTCCAAGGACTCATGGTTCTTTTTAGTGGAAACAGGTATTTGGAAACCAAGACATGGGTGATATTATACCCTTTAACAAAGTCAAGCATTAGAATGAGCTTGGTGATATGTGATTATGGAAGCACATATTCTAAAAACTAGATTGTTTATTTTGAAGTAAAATTTGCTCACCAATTCCTGAAACCAAGAAGGATATATTCCATTAAGGAAATAAATAGTTAGATCTTATAGTTTATTTTTAATTTTTAAAGAAAGCATTATTAGAGTCAAGAAAAGGAAAGTGCAATTTCACAATCTATGATTTTCTTGCCAGTAAGCAGTGCTATTTCTGTTGTAAGAAACTGTCATAGCCCCATGCTTCTACAAAATGAATGACACCATTTAGGTCTAAATCAGTTGCAAAATGACCAAGTCTTGGCAGTGGTGAAATTGACTTGACATATAACTGTGTTGTAGATAAATATTTGAGAAATGGAATATTGATGCAATTGAAAAGTTTCAGAAACAGCAGTTGCTTCAGAATGGAAGACATGAAAAATGGACAGGTTGGTTCTGTGCTATAGCTTAATTCTGGGGAAGTAGCAAAATAGGATGGGGGAGCCTGGTGGGCTGCAGTCTATGGGGTCGCACAGAGTCGGATATGACTGAAGCGACTTAGCAGCAGCAGCAGTGAAATAGTACACCCCAATGGGGGAAGAAACTAAAAAGAATTAGGTACCAAAGAGTGAAATACAGAAATGAAAAGCTCTGTCTAGAAAAACCAAGAGTCTATTAAAACATATAAAAAGCAAAAGCAAATCCTTAACTAAGAATGAAAACATGTTGTGAGAACACATATAGAAGTAATCATCAAAACTCTAGGAAAAAGATTAAAACAAATTTTTAATTTTTAAAATTTGAGATAAATAAAATATATTAACATTCATATATTAATGAAATTTATTAAATATGACTCGTGTTGGGAAGTATGGGATGGTGGTGGGTATTGTGGGTGGAGGGTTGGTTAATGATGTCACTTTTAAAACCTAAGGACTTACCATGGGAAGAATGCATTTTCAGTCTTGACATCATACAGGAAGTAACTTTCCTGCGAAAAGGGAAAAAATACTTTGGTCCCATCAACATTTGAAGGATAGTAATGCTGATCCTTGAAGATAGAGCAAAGACCCAATATACTGAAATTAGTTGGAGAAAAACAAGTCACTGATCCATTCAGTCTTTTTTTTTAGCAAGTAGAGGAGGAAGACTGTATTTTGCAAAACATGTTAAGGAAAAGTGAAAGTGAAGTTGCTCAGTCGTGTCCGACTCTTTGCGACCCCATGGACATCAGGCACCTCCGTCCATGGGATTTTCTAGGCGAGTGTACTGGAGTAGGTTGCCTTTTTCTTCTCCAGGGAACTTCTCGACCCAGGGATCAAACCCAGACGCTTTACCGTCTGAGCCACCAGGGAGGTCTCCATGTTAAGGAAAGTGGTGTGTATATCAGTGGATAATTCCTGGTGCTTAATGATTTTACTGTAACCAGTACAAGAGCAACAATAAAACATTTTGTGCAATTTGTTAGAAAACTTAGAATTGGACTAGCATGTGGCACACAGTAAAGATCACTGGACCTGAAAGCAGAGGACTGTAGGCCCAGACAGAGAATACAATATTCTTTGATCATTGTATCTTGAGGGGCTACATCCACTTCTTAGTGAACCAAAGTTGGAAATTGCTCTCATAACTTCATCTTCCCTATTTGCATTTATACATAAGGAAATGCGTATGATTCTTTCTCTTCTTTTTATGGGTGGGTGCTACGAGTTAGGAGAAACCTTTGTGTAGCCTTGCACTTGTCACTTTGTCTCTGTGCCTATTTCCTCACTTATAAAATTAACTTTCTAGCCCTGGTACAGGTGACCTGAAAGGATGCAGATGACACCTTGGCATGTCATAGCCCACAGTTATAGCAGCAGTAGGACTAGCAATGATCAGACTATTTGTGAAGCCTTCCCTCAAGTCTTTCTAAGAGCTTTGTAAATTAATAGACCCAACTGATAGAGGAGAAAACTGAGGTGTAAGAATTCCATTGGCTTGGAGCTACTGTGTGGCAGAGCCTTCTACATAGTTTTCCTCCTGACCTCAACCCCAGCTTGCTGTCCCACCTGCCTGGCACTTCACCAAGTCCCTTGAGAGTCAGGTGGTACTAGCCAGTCAACATGCCCACTCTGTGCCCCAGCCCCACCTGACGAAATGTGTATAGTTCATGTTATACAAAGAGGTTGAAGGTCTCTGCAGAGTTTAATTGATGGATTTCACTCTGGAGACTATGATTATTATTGTGGGAAGCTGCTTGTAAATAAGTTAACCCTCACTTAGTATTGTTTGGGTGCCAAATTTCAGGATTTTGCTAGCACTGTGAAGCCAGAGGACAAGAATGATAAGGCCTTGAGATGGACTCATGTTATGTGTTCAATGCAGATGAGAATACAAAATCTGTATAATATAGTTGGTGCTAGAGACAATTATGGCCATATGGGAACACCCACCATTCCCCATGCTGTGGATTGAATTGTAATCTCCTAAATTTCATATGTGGAAGCCCTAAATCCCAATATGATGGTATTTGAAGAAGAGACATTAGGGAGGTAATAAGCATTAGATGAGGTCACAAAGGGTGAGGCCCTCATGATGGAATAGTAGCTCTATAAGAAGGGGAAGGGAGCAATTGCTTTCTCTTCATTATGTGAGGATACAGAAAAGAAGCTGCAAGTGAGCAAGAGAGCTCATGTCAGGAACTGCATCTTGTTCTTTGGCTTCCCAGGCTCTAAAATTTGAGAAATAAATGTCTACTGCTTAATTATTTTGTTATAGCAGCTCAAGCAGACTAATACACTCTTGTAGTCACATATGGAATGCAAACTCATTCAGAAAGTGCTTTATTAATTTACCATAAAATATCTTAACAGAAGGACTAGAAATACCTGAAGTCCTATTCTTGATGAATTCTCCCTCTACCAGTTGAGTTACATGGAAAATCAGTTCTTAATCAGACAGTGATTGAGTGACCATGGGATCAGAACAGAAGGTATTAGATGAATTGAATGTTAAAAAGATAATTTGATGACAGTATTAAAAAAATCCAAAGGGAAGATTTCTCCATAGCAGTTTTCAACTCGCTTGATTATCTCCTTTATTTCTAGAAACACCTCTCTTTTTGCTCCTAAAACATCACACGTTCTCCATTTTTCTCCCACCTCTCTTACCTTTTCAGTCTCTCTGGCTTGGAGATGGGCCTCCTATCCTGGCCTCAACGTATTGCTCTAAGCAAAACATGTTTTCATCTGAACATGTCTTGAACGTTCCCGCCTTTATACTTTCCTATGGTCTTCTTTTGCCCCCTCAAATGTTTACCTTCTTCCGTTCTATTCCAGCAAACCAACAACCTTTTATGAATCAGCTCAAGTTATCCCTCCATTGTTGAATCTCTATAAAAAAGTAAACTTGTTTTCAAATCTCCTATACTTAACTTTACAGACTGGAGAATAATTATGGGAATCAATGAACTGAATGCGTTATACATACGTGTAACAACATGGATAAAACTTGGAAGTAAATTTGGAAAAATAAGTACATGTAGTGCAATGCTATTTTCATGGGGTCCAGGAATATGTATAGTTACATACATATGATAACATGTGATAAATCATAATGATAAAGATAGGAGTTATAAGCATAACATTTAGCATAGTGGTTTCTTCAGTAAGGATTTGAGGATAGGAACTAGATGTAGCAAGTAGGTGGATGCAATGGTGAATGTTATGTTGTAGTTGGGAGGGAATTCACAGTCACTTTATGATTATGCTAGTAACTTACAGTGTTGCAAGTGTTCTTTTGTAAGTATCAAATATTACCAAATGAAATATGTGAAAAAGTTTTATTTGCTACATATCAGTTACAATATTCATTCAAAACTTAGTAACTTGAATTTTATTTAAGAACTCTGCCACTGAAGAAGGCACCACCTGAGTAGACTGGCTAGAGGACCAGACAAGGGCTCTCAAGGCACAGACCACTGTAAAAGCAGCATCATACGGGACTTAAGGACCCTAGATTAGGAGCCTTCTCTGCCACTCACCAGCTGTGTAACCATAAGCAAATTCCTCGTTTCCCTCATCTGTAAAATGAGGGTAATAATAATTCCTATTGCATAGGGGCTTTCCTGGTGGCACTGATGGTAAAGAACCTGCCTGCCAATACAGGAGACATAAGAACACTGGTTTGATCCCTGGGTCAGGAGGATCCCCTGGAGGAGGGCATGGCAACCCACTCCAGTATTCTTGCCTGGAGAATTCCATGGGCAGAGGAACCTGGTGGGATATAGTCCATGGGGTCACAAAGAGTTGGATATGATTGAAGTGACTTAGCAGCTGCAGGGCTATTATGAGGGTTAAAAATATTGATTTATATAAATTGCTTAGAGAATGTCCAGTATATGATAAGAATGAGTTAAAAGATAGCTATTTTATTTGTTGGGGGAAGTTATAGGTGTGTGGTTCTCAGGTTCAATCTACATAAACAAAATCAGTATCATGGTAAAAGACATAAAGCATCCCATCTTGCGTGGGAAGATTTATAAACCCTAAGGCCCACTCAAGAAGTGGTAACTTTTTCCAGTGATAGGATGCCTGTGTGTTTTATCCAGATCATGTTTTCCTGGTATTGAGGGACCTAGAATGTTCAATTTATTATCAAATGGATATTTGAGAGCATGACTTCAGAGAAAAAAGAAAGTATTTATTCCAGGCCACTGTGGCTTGATAAATCAATTCCTACCACCCAGATAATTGGCTGTGCTCCTCTTGCTCACATGCAGAATATTGCTCACCTGCAAAGTGCTGGTAAACACTGTCAGCTTAAGGTCTTAGAATTTCTTCAAGTTTCATTTTTATCCTTCCATGTTTGTCTTGACTGCCTTGTATTCAGTCTTTTTCCTGAAAGGCTAGAATGCAATTAGTTTACTTCAGTAAAATGCAATCACAGAGTTCTTTATCCCCAGTTCAGTTCAGTTCAGTTCAGTTCAGTCGCTCAGTCGTGTCTGACTCTTTGTGACCCCATGAATCGCAGCACGCCAGGCCTCCCTGTCCATCACCATCTCCCGGAGTTCACTCAGACTCACGTCCATTGAGTCGGTGATGCCATCAGCCATCTCATCCTCTGTCATCCCCTTCTCCTCCTGCCCCCAGTCCCTCCCAGCATCAGAGTCTTTTCCAATGAGTCAACTCTTCGCATGAGGTGTCCAAAGTACTGGAGCTTCAGCTTTAGCATCATTGCTTCCAAAGAAATCCCAGGGTTGATCTCCTTCAGAATGGACTGGTTGGATCTCCTTTCACAGTCCAACTCTCACATCCATACATGACCACTGGAAAAATCATAGCCTTGACTAGACGGACCTTAGTCGGCAAAGTAATGTCTCTGCTTTTGAATATACTATCTAGATTGGTCATAACTTTTCTGCCAAGGAGTAAGCGTCTTTTAATTTCATGGCTGCAGTCACCATCTGCAGTGATTTTGGAGCCCCCCAAAATAAAGTCTGACACTGTTTCTACTGTTTCCCCATCTATTTTCCATGAAGTGATGGGACCAGATGCCATGATCTTAGTTTTCTGAATGTTGAGCTTTAAGCCAACTTTTCCACTCTCCTCTTTCACTTTCATCAAGAGGCTTTTTAGCTCCTCTTCACTTTCTGCCATAAGGGTGGTGTCATCTGCATATCTGAGGTTATTGAGATTTCTCCCGGCAATCTTGATTCCAACTTGTGTTTCTTCCAACCCAGCTTTTCTCATGATGTGCTCTGCATATAAGTTAAATAAGCAGGTTGACAATATACAGCCTTGACATACTCCTTTTCTTATTTGGAACCAGTCTGTTGTTCCATGTCCAGTTCTAACTGTTGCTTCCTGACTTGCATACAGATTTCTCAAGAGGCAGGTTAGGTGGTCTGGTATTCCCAGCTCTTTCAGAATTTAAAGGGGATAACTATTTCTCTGTGTTTGAGTTTGTGATATTTCTAATCTTTTCAGATGAGATTAGACTTTATTTTTAGAATTCTTTTAACCATTGGCAAAGCAAGGCCTACCTGTTTTGTGGAAGGGACACACGTGCTGGGACCTTGGGCCTGAGCAAACGTTCTGTCAAGGGCACAGTTTTCCTTCTGCCCCAGGACTCCATTTCCCATTCAACCTTTTCAGGAAGTTCTAAAAGATGACATGGAGAAAACAGAGGCAGTTGGAGAGAAAGAGAAAAGAAGATAGATTTTAAATAGTTACACAGAACAGGACCAGGGTGGTAAGTGAGCTACAGCTTTTCAGTTATAGGATTTCAGGGAGCAAAAAAAAAAAAAAAAGGATAACCCCTCCTCCCAAATTTACTTATTCAATTTTTTGATAACATTTTCCAAATAGTTCTATTTTTAAGGAAATAACCTTCCCCCCCCCCCCCCCTGAGAAAATGAGGGAGTCTGTATCTCTTGTCCCCAAATCATTCCTGACGCTTCTTTATGAAAATAACAGAACAAACTATTACACATGAATTTTATGGACTGCTCTTGACAATAACTTATTAACAAGTTTCTGGAAACGATTTCACTGTTTCTTCATGAGTGATTTACAAGGATCATGGGATGTAAAGAATAAGCCTCTTGGGGTGAGGAAATGGGGTCACTGTTATAGGAGTCCCCAAAGTGCTCTTAATAAGTCATCAAGACCTGGGAACCTTCATACTTCTGTTGGCTGACCGAGAAGTCCTGCCCTGGGAGAATCACGAGGGAAAGACTGTTTATGGTGTGACCTGGGAGGTGCTAAAAGGGCTGTCAGAAATATCTTCCTCATTGGCTAGACCTGGAGCTGTCCGTTTCCACCGTTAGAAGGACTCTCACCGTGCTCTCCAGAAAAGCCTCTATTAAAAATAAATGTTACCTTTGAGGCTGTGGCACCTTAGTCAATGTCAGCTTGAGGATGTGTGCCTGTAGCTGTGAGTGGGAAGGGACCAGTGTCCCTTCAGCAAGGTCAGTATGTTTTGTAGGAAGGTTTGGAAGATGAAGTGAGCAGAAAGTAGTAACTTCTCACGGGCCCCACCTCAGCAAAGGACCTTAGATTCCAAGCAGCTGATGAAGGTGGGGTTGCAACTCTGTGTCAGGTGGGGCAACTCTTTTCTCTATAGCCATTGACTTTGTCTGTATTAAAGTGATACTGCAAATGAGCTAGTCAAATCCTGATATTAGTGCAGAACACACAATCATTGAGCTTCAAAATGAATTTTTTTAAAGCTTTCCAAATCCCGCTTCTATACCTACTGGGAAGAAGGTATAATTTATAGCATAGCTACATTAAACTAACTACACTTGGATGGCATACTAAGTCAATTAGGGTGCTTCATTTTAACAAGGACTTTTTCCAGTTCTGAGGTGTTATCACACAATCAGGTGTACATATTTTTCTGATCCATGTCTCATGCCTTGACAGATCCTGAGTATTTTTCTTTAGTTCCGCCCCCCCCCCCCCCCCCCCCCCCCGCCAATAGAAGAGGTTCTCATGAAGACATCACAAGTAATCTTCTGGTCTGCCATCTTGTAAATTGGAATGGAGCCTACTGATTTCAAAATAAGCCATATGGTTCTCCCTCTTTCGGAAGAGATGTCTTTCTTCTTCTTAAAATTGATCGTTTTATGAGTATGTGCATTATCGAAGTATCTATGAATTTGTAGGAGTTTTTGTTTTTGTTTTATTTTTAACTGTATAATATCCAGCCATTATCAGGTGATTTGTTAGGTTTTTCCCTTTTTGTGACTCCAGGATTTAGTTCCTGCAGGATTGATAGTATTATTTTTACAGTGATATACTGTGTCCAAAAAGTAATATATCTCCACATGACTTAAGGGAGTTGATATTTGACATAAAATTATGATCATGTACAGCTCTGAAGCTATGTACAAAAAAGATGAAACAATAATTTCATTGAATACAGTACATTTTCTTCTGAAATTGATTTTAGATGAATTCCCTTCATCTCTTCCTCCCTGCTGGGCCCGGCTGCTTGCTGTGAGACACAGCTAAATAGGAAGGAGGCTGTTGTTATTTGATGGCAAATTAATTCAACAATTTCAACAAACATTTATCGAATGCATAGTATATGCCAAATATAATGCTACATGCTAGGCATACAAAGAGGAATCAGATATAGTCCTTGCTTCCAAGAAGTTCACTGTTGAGTGAGGCCAGAGAAGTGTTTATAATGAAACATAGTGTAAAGTGGTAAGTACTGACTTAGTGATGATGCACAGGACACATAGGGAAGGAAACGATATTTTCTTGGGTGACATCTACATATGACTTTGACTCCTAACAGGTGGAAATCACAGAATGGATGTGGCAGGCAAAGGCAAAAAGTAAAAACAACATTCTGTAAACTCTAGGACCTGTTGTATATCTAGTTACAAGAAGAGCCTTTGAAACTGGGCTCGGAACAGAGATGAGATTTCAAACTTCCCTTAAATTTATATAAAACTAAAATTTATATAGTGTTTTCTGCTTCCTTGGTGGCTCAGATGGTAAAGAATCTACCTGCAATGTGGGAGACCCACGTTCAATCCCTGGGTTGGGAAGAGCTCCTGGAGGAGAAAATGGCAACCCACTCCAGTATTCTTGCCTAGAAAATTCCATGGACGGAGTAGCCTGATGAGCTACAGTCCATGGGGTCACAAAGAGCTGGACACAACTGAGCGACTAACATTTTCATTTTCATAATAGACAAAGTGCCTTCCCATGAATTAGATCATTTATGCCTCATAGGAAGCCTGTAAGATAAGAATTTCCTGACGTTCCTCTGCTTACAAAGTTTCAGTTATGAACTTTTCCTAATCCAAATGGATCTACCCTGCAGAGTAAAGGCAGACCAATTTATTTGCTGCTAGCAGTTGGTGATAGCAGTTGTTCACTGTCTTTGTAGCTGCTCTGGGTCTCTCCAGTGCTCATGGTCACTTGTAGAAGTAGTCTTTGCACTTAGTTTTGAGTATTTTATGAGTATTATTAGCTACAATATGTAGATTAAGTACATGTAGCATATACAGCATGGATATGCTAGACAAAGGGTTGATTCACGTCCTGGGTGAGAAAGAGCAGGATGGTGTGAGATTTCATCAGTATTCAGGATGGTGCACAGTTTAAAATTTATGAATTATTTGTATTTCATTTATTATTTTTGGACCCCGAGTTGACCATGGATAACTGAAACTGTGGAAAGTGAAACTTTGGATAAGGGGGATCTGCTGTGTATGTAATTCTAGAAAAGGGAAAACTAATCTACAGCAACAGTGGATTAGTGATAACTTGTGGCCAAGGTCAATCCCCCTAGGGTTGGGGGATTGAATGTGAAGATGTGTGAGGGAATTTTGGTGGGGTGAAAATGTTCCAAATCTGGGTTGGAGTGTTGATTAGTTGATTACATGGTTGTGCACACTTGCCAAAACTTATAAGACTTGTACACATAAAATAGATGCATGTTATTGAATGTAAATTATACCTTAATAAAGTTAATCTAAGGAAGAAAACAAAAAGATCTTCTGTACCCCTTTTGACATGAATTTTCTATCTAAATGATATTGTGTGGAAGCTCAAATATTTAATGTTATGAAGTACTATTGCCTTATATGTTGTGAGTTATTGGTATAATAACATAAAATGTTAGAACACAGTAACAATAGATTTAACAATGTTCCCAAATTGAAAACAAAAACAAAAACAAAAACCTTTGTACATGTAAATTCTAAGTTTGAATTGTCATCTAAAAAATTCTTAAAAATATAGATTGTTATCAGCTTAAAAAACCCATAATTTGTGGAATACAATTAATGGCCCATTTATGTAATTTTAAAGGCACTTCTTGTCATTTTACCTGAAGGAGAGATGGGTACACAGATTTCCAAATGTTTTTTTCATGTGTCTTAACTTCTAATGTGGTTTGTTGTAATAAGGGAAAAAAACAGTGACTCTCAAGCTATTCATCTCTCATATCCAATGTGTTCTTAATAGCAGGTTAAATGAGTGGAGATCATTCGAAAGCAAAGGAAGTCCACAAATTAGGTGTAGGATGTTTCTCCTGTTACATATAAAACTGTCAACTCAATTCAAGTAACTATGAGGCACAAAATGTGACCTGTCATAAAAACTATTGAAACCCAGGAACTCAGTAGACATTTCTCTTTCAAGTGAAACTTCAGCATCTTGAAATAAATGTAAGATTTGATGAGTTCAAGCCATTTCACTACTAATCCAAATTACTTCCCCTGTCTTCTTCCCTTCCTTCTCTAGCCCCGTTGCCATGACATCTGGCGGAATGATGGTGTTTGTGTCATTAGGACAAGTCAGAAGTTTCTTATTTACATAGGCGTCCCCAGTGACAAGAAAGATAACACTCATGAAATATACATATGTTGAATTGAATGAATGTTGAAAACTACAAATGAACAAGTGTTTCTACTTTCAAATAGTGACGAATGGCTCCAAGGTAACTCACTCCATAGGAAAGAGTCTGGACATGTAGGAGAGTGGGCAGTGGCAGAGGTGAGGACAATGTGGAGAAGTTGGGGAGCCTAAACTAGACATAAGAGCAGACTAGTCGAGGGGAAAAAGAGTAGAAAGCAGGTAATAGAGGGATAGACACGTTAGGGCCGAGTGACTAAGCATAGCACAGACACATTACATTTTAAATTCCTAACCTTCTGTCATAGAGGAATGCTACCATGGGAAATTTTTTTTTCTTTCCTTTTCTGAATGGACAATTTGCCTGAGAGAATAAACGATAACTATGTGCAACTGTTGTCTCTCCATATACACACCCTGCTTACAGAAGCATTTATTTTCGAGGAAGGTAAAGATTGAAATTCTCAAGGAATGGTTAATCAAAGTATCCTGATGTCCATCACCATAGAATAACATAACATGTGAATATTTACTTCAGGATTTATCACTAAAACTTGTCAGTAAGTTGTTGCTGTTCAGTGGCTAATTCATGTCCGACTCTGCGACCTTATGGACTGCAGCACGCCAGGCTTCCCTGTCCTTCACCATCTCCTGGAGGTTGCTCAAACTCATGTCCATTGAGTCGGTGATGCCATCCAACCATCTCATCCTCTGTTGTCCCTTCTCCTCCTGCCTTCGCTCTTTCCCAGTGTCAGGGTCTTTTGCAGTGAGTCAGCTCTTCCCATCACGTGGGCAAAATATTGGAGCTTCAGCTTCAGCATCAGTCCTTCCAATGAATATTCAGGGTTGATTTCCTGTAGGATTGACTGGTTTGATCTCCTTGCATTCCAAGGGACTCTCAAGAGTTTTCTTTGACATCACAGTTCAAAAACATCAATTCTTTGGTGCTCAGCCTTCTTTATGGTCCGGCTCTCACATCTGTACATGAGTAATGGAAAAACGGTAGCTTGTCAGCCTACATTTCACTGATGTTATTTCCATTAATAACCTAATGTGAAGAAAGCAACTATACTACAATTCTTTTGATATCTTCTATGTAGAAGCTGGTGATTTATATTCTCTATTCTGTGAATCTTTGTTTTAACAGAGCATCCGTGAAGCCACTCTGGTCAATGACATTGACAGGAAGCTCTGGTTCTATGAGTACCTATACTGAGTATACAGATATGGTCCATTTGTTTCATCAATTAGTCTTTGTCTAATTAAAATTGACCTGCCATTATGGAGTTTCAGGTGCATAGATCTGATGTATCTATTTTAATATGGATGCATTGCTTCTTTTAGTGTAGACAGAGACATTAGGTATATTTTCACTAGTGTTGTACCCAGTCAGTACTTAGTACCTTATTTTGAAATTGTGTGATGAAAATCACATTTATGGAAATAAGGCTGTGTTTTTAAATTGAACAACAAGGTAACACAAATTATAGATGATGTATAAGAAATAACTCACTGAATTGAATATGTTATATGCATAAATATATGGTACATTATGCACCAATCAATTGACAATACAGCCAACTAGTACATCATATAGGACATAAATACTACATTTAGACCAGACAATAACAACATAGGAGTGCAGTGAAATGTAGTATGCTTTCATTAATATTTAAAATGAAACAACCTTTCTATTATGCTATCTCTCATTGAAATCAACACAAAACAATAGTATTTTTCCCCCAATTTTTATCTAGCTAATCTGTTTAAGGCTATTTAGTAATTGAAATTTTAATATTTCTTAAAAATCCAACTGTATTAACCAGTCAGATAAATATGATGATCACAGCTGTAAATAACTAAGATAATTGATCAGTGGCTTAAAAATATTTTTCTTCTGAAATACTCCTTTTGTCTATTAGTTATCCTTTCTTCTCAATGTGTACTCTTACAAGTTCACTTTACTCAGCTGACACTGTTTCATTCTTGTTCTGATAAAATGACCAGCTTCTCTTTAAGGCAGAGTAGAACAATTCAAACTTGCTCATTTCCTTATCTTTAAATTCTCTGATTTTCTATTTATGAAGAGCCTCAGCAAGCTCTTCTTTGTGTAGAATTTCTTCAAGTATGAAGATCCTTTCAGAGTGAGATATTTGCACTGGGAACCCTAGATTATTTCTTAGAATACAGTTAAATTAATACAGCACACATATACACATTTTCTGGTTCAAGATCCCAGGGTAGGAATTAAATGTGTGTGAATATTAAAACGTTGAACAGAATGCAGTGGTAGAATGATATATGTGCTAGAAAGGGAACAAACTTGTTTCAAAATAAACTAGGAATTTATTCTTAACTCACTTCAGTCCTCTCACCCATTAAATAAAGCCCATTGGACTGCAAGCAGCACATAAAAGAGGAGTGTCAGGTACCTGATAAACCTGGCTACCTCATCTACTTTTAAGAGTCAGACCTTTCAGAGCCTGGGTATATCAGGATCTGTGAAGAACAAAGGCAATAGCATTTTATAGGTGCTAGGATCAAAAGCTTTCTCCTTCAGGGAGAAATTGCTCTATTATTTTCCATTTCTAGCCTTGGAGTTAGAATTCAGATTGATTCTCCCAAGAGTATAGTCTGGCTAGAGCCTTCTGCAGAAAGAATTTCACTTACCTGGTTTCTTTATGTAACTTTGGATCTCTAGCAGTGGCATAGAGCAATTGAAGAAACATCTCTGGGATGTACAATTGTTTTTTAGAGTATTTTATTTTTCATCCCCCTGAACATATAGATTTGTGGGCTATTACAGAAAATTCTCAAAATGAAAAGTGTGTCTGCGTGGGAGGAGGTAATGAGACAGAAGTGTCAATAAATAATCACCTACTTTGTTGGCAAGATATGAAAGTATTCAGCATCTATTTCTACTTTTGTTTGTGTCCTCACTTATACTGAGTCAGTGATAAAAATCATGACTAATACATTGCCTATAGACACTGTGTTTACTCGCTACAAAAAAAGTACATTTGTATTCTGTATCATACCTTTGTGTATGTGACTTCAAGTGTGTGTGTGTGTGTTTAGTTGCTAAGTCATGTCTGACTCTTTGTGACCCCATGGACTGTAGCCTGCCAGGCTCCTATGTGCATGGGATTTGCCAAGTAAGAATATTGGAATGGGTTGTTGTTCCCTTCTCTGGGGATTTTGCCAACCCAAGGATCAAACCCACATCTTCTGAACTGGCAGGTGGATTCTTTACCACTGAGCCCCTGGGAAGGCCCATGATTTCAAATATGTTTTCTATGGAAGGAAAAACTTGCATAGAATATTTTAGCCTTTTCTTAATTACAAGTTATCGGATCATAAGGGAAAGAATCTTTACTATTTACAAGCTTCTGGATATACAATGCAAAGTATGATGATATGGAACACACAGTCCACTTTCCATCTGACTGTTTAGAGAAGGGTCCTATAATCAATTAGATTTGAACCAAGCTCATGTAATTGAAGAGGAACTTAAAAATGAATATCACTCAATTCAAGGTCCAAAAGTGGAAACATATTCTATAACTCAGAAATGGAGGAATTGACCAAGTAAGATGTTCCAGTTACAATCTTTCTAGACCTGGTCAGAATATATCTGGTGGGTATGTAGGCAAACCTTTCAATATCAGAGTAATACAAGTCTATGCCCCAACCAGTAATGCTGAAGAAGCTGAAGTTGAATGGTTCTATGAAGACCTACAAGACCTTCTAGAATTAACAGCCAAAAAAGATGTCCTTTTCATTATAGGGGACTGGAATGCAAACCTAGGACATCAAGAAATACCTGCAATAGCAGGCAAGTTTGGCCTTGGAGTACAACATAAAGCAGGGCAAAGGCTAACAAAGTTTTGTCAAGAGAATGTACGGTCATTGCAAACACCCTCTTTAACAACACAAGAGATGACTCTACACATGGACATCACCAGATGGTCAATACTGGAATAGATTGATTATATTCTTTGCAGCCAAAGATGGAGAAGCTCTATACAGTCAGCAAAAACAAGACTTGAACTGACTGTGGCTCAAATCCTTGTTGCCAAATTCAGACTTAAATTGAAGAAAGTAGGGAAAACCACTAGGCCATTTATTACCTAAATAGAATCCTTTATGATTATACAGTGGAAGTGAGAAATAGATTCGAGGGATTAGATCTGGTACAGAGTGCCTGAAGAACTATGGAGAGAGGTTTGTAACATTGTATGGGAGGCAGTGGTCTAAAGGACAGAAACTGTATGGACTTAACAGAAGCAGAAGATATTAATAAGAGGTGGCAAGAATACACAGAAAAACTACAAAAAAAATCTTAATGAATGACCCAGATAACCATAATGGTGTGATCACTCACCTGGAGTCAGACATCTTGCAGTGTGAAGTCAAGTGGGCCTTAGGAAGCATCACTATGAACAAAGCTAGTGGAGGTGATGGAATTCCAGTTGAGCTATTTCAAATCCTGAAAGATGATGCTGTGAAAGTGCTGCACTCAATATGCCATCAAACTTGGAAAACTCAGCAGTGGCCACAGGACTGGAAAAGGTCAGTTTTCATTCCAATCCCAAAGAAAGGCAATGACAAAGAATGCTCAAACTACCGCACAGTAGCACTCATCTCACACACTAACAAAGTAATGCTCAAAAGTCTCCAAGCTAGGCTTCAACAGTATGTGAACTGAGAGCTTCCAGATGTACAAACTCAATTTAGAAAAAAGAGAGGAATCAGGGATCAAATTGCCAACATCTGTTGGATCATAGAAAAAAACAGAGAGTTCCAGAAAAATATCCAGTTCTGTTTCATTAACTACACTAAAGCCCTTGACTCTGTGGATCATAGCAAACTGTGGAAAATTCTGAAAGAGATGGGAATACCACACCACCTTACCTGTCTCCTGCAAAACCTGTATGCAGGTCAACAATCAACAATTAGAACCAAACAAAACAATGGACTGGTTCCAAGTTGGGAAAGGAATATGTCAAGGCTGTATATTGTCATCCTGCTTATTTAACTTATATGCAGAGCACATCATACAAAATGCTGGGCTGGATGTAGCACAAGGTGGAATCAAGATTGCCAAGAGATATCAGTAACCTCATATATGCAGATGACACCACCCTGATGGCAGAATGTGAAGAGGAACTGAAGAGCCTCTTGATGAATATGAAAGAGGAGTGAAAAAGCTGGCATAAAACTCAACATTCAAAAAACTAAGATCATGGCATCTGACCCAATCACTTCATGGGAAAAAGATGGGGAAACAATGGAAGCAGTGACAGACTTTATTTACTTGGGCTCCAAAATCACTGCAGATGGTGACTATAGTTGTGAAATTAAAAGACACTTGCTCCTCAGAAGAAAAGCTGTGACCAATCTAGACAGCATATTAAAAAACAGAGACATTACTGTGTTGACAAAGGCTGTATAGTGAAAGCTATGGTTTTTCCAGTAGTCATGTATGGATGTGAGAGTTGGACCATAAAGAAGGCTGAGCACTGAAGATTTGATGCTTTTGATCTGTCATGTTAGAGAAGGTTCTTGAGAGTCCCTTGAACTGCAAGGATATCCAACCAGTCCATCCTAAAGGAAATCAGTCCTAAATATTCATTGGAAGGACTGATGCTGAAGCTGAAGCTGCAATACTTTGGCCACCTGACGCAAAGAGCTGACTCCTTGGAAAAGACCCTGATGCTGGGAAAGACTGAAGGCAGGAGAAGGGGATGACAGAGGATGAGATGGTTGGATGGCATCACTGACTCAATAGACATGAATTTGAGCAAGCTCCAGGAGATGATACAGGACAGGGAAACCTTGTGTGCTACAGTCCATGGGGTGGCAAAGAGTTGAACACAACTGAGTGACTGAATAACAAAAAAAAATATAGAGAGATGTGCCATTTAGTTAGTTTTTCACACATGACAGGCACTATGCTATATCCTGTGAAATAGATATGGTGACCTCCCTTTTATTTATTTTTTTAATATCAATTTATTTATTTTAATTGGAGGTTAATTACTTTACATATTGTGTTGGTTTTGCCATACATCAACATGAATCCGCCTCAGGTATACACGTGTTCCCCATCCTGAACCTCCCACCTTCCTCCCTCCCCGTACCATCCCTCTGGGTCGTTCCAGTGCACCAGCCCCAAGATAATGAAGGAAATAATCCTAGAGGTCTGAAGTGATTTGTCCAATAACCAATAGCTTATAAATGCAGAGAAGTAAGTTTCAATCTTGATCTGCATGGTTCCAGACTTGTGTTTGTAAGTACTTTACTCCTACAGACCAAAGTAGTTTAAAGTTAAGTTAGTATTGCCAAAGCAGAGATATCCTCACCTGTCTGAAGAAATGATTGGGGTCTATTATTCGGAAGGCAAAAACAGACATGAATAATCTATCCAGTTATTTTTACAGGCTCTATAATAACTTTAGATTGACTTATTAAGTTGATTTTATCAATATGGTCTCTTAAGTAACAGTAAAATAAACTTCTCAGCTAGGTTTCTTGGAAAGTTGCAAAATATAAACTTAAAAAGAAGACCTTAAAGATTATATGTCTTGATCCTCTCATTTTATAGGGCTTTTGTTTGTTCATAATGTATGTGAGATTGCCTGAGAGAATGCTGTTTCATGTTTGTATATCTGTGTTGGAGGTGTGGACTAGACTGTCATATTCATTTGGAGAAAGTATAATCATATTGTTGCATCTGAGAGACTCCCATCCAAAGGAAATAGAAATCTATAGTCTGTGAGAGGAATTAACATGAGTCTGACTCACCTTTTATGTTGAGTCAATTAAAATTATGACTGAATTAATTTTCTGTATACTTCATATGCTTACTTAAGGAGCCAGTATATTTGCAGCCTGTATTATACCTTTTTGTATGTGAATTTAATTTCATCACCTTATTCTAGCTCACTATTTTCTACCTTCTTCAAGTATGAGAATTTTTTTAAAAAATTAAAACATTATTTGAATTCCTATAACAGTAATATTTTTAGCATTACTAATTGAGAAAAGACACAATTTCAAATAGTTACTCTTAATTCAGTAACTCTTTTGAATACTCTTATATTTCATGAATGACAAATGCATCTCCTCACATTTGAATGATAGTAGTAAATATATGCAAGGGAACTATCTATTCAGTGTGTAGATATATCTGATGTACACATGGAGTTTTGTAGGTTGCCATAACACCACTTCATTCATTTACTCATCGCATTAACTTTTCATTTAAAAGGTACTGACAGAGCATGCACTACATGCTAGGCACTCTGTAAGGCAGTGGGCATTCAGAGGTGGTCATATAGGCTGGTTCCTGACATCTCAGAGTTCTGAGTATGAAGTGTGTAATGGAGGAAGTTTTCATGGTGAGAGGGTAACAGGCAGGAAGGCCAGGGGTCTCCAAAGGGAGGAAATAGCCTGCAAGTGTCAGGCATTTTTATCTCTCTTAAGCAGCAAGAGGAAACAAACTAGCAAGAGGAATCAAACTAGGGGTATTTTTTCCTTCTCTATACAAATTTAACAGGTTTCTCTTAAAATTCTGTGTTTGCATGACACCTGGTTTCACCTGAAGTTAACTATTCTCAAACCTAGAGTCAACCATTGCCTTTTTCTTACGGAAATGTTTATCTTAAGCTATGCTACTGTGCTATGCATTTACCCCAAACTCTGTCTTCAAGTCGGTTTGCCTTTTGGGCTCAGAACCTACTTGATAAACCAGTATGTTATACTCCGATATTGTTCCTCTAATCTATGTAAATAACACTATTTGTATGGTGCTCTGCCCTTCTTCAAGGTTCAAGTTAATCCTTTTATGGCCCAAGATAAACCATTTGATGCTGAGATTATCCCAAAATACATCTTATGAGTGAGGGGCCTGGTGCCGTTCTAAGTTTTGAGACATTCCTTTCTTTCATTAACAGACTGCTGGTGACTATATAACATCCAGCTGAAGACTAGCAGGGGAGTACTCTTTCTGCCCCCTTCTGATGCCTATGTCAGAAGCTTTCTCTATCTCCTTTATACTTTAATAATGTTACACAAAAGCTCTGAGCGATCAAGCCTCGTCTCTGGCCCCGGATTGAATTCTTCTCCTCCGGGGGCCAAGAATCCCGGCGTCGTAATTCAACAACCTTTCAATGGTACCAGAAGGGCATTAGTCATGGCACTCTGCCTAGCTTGGGGGTCAGAGAAGACTTCTTGAGTCAGTGTCTTATCTGAAACTTCAGGGATGTGCAGCTTTGAGGATGTTGTAGAACGGCCACAGTGCTAAAACCCATTAGCTGCAGACCCAGCTCTAGCCCAGAGCTGTTTCCTATGGAATAATAGAAGCATGCATGACAACCTCATAATATTCTCCCTTTAATGAATGCTGTGGAATAATTGAGACCATGTCAGAATGTCTAGCAAGGCTTTAGTGAAGGCATGGGCTATCAGTGTAAAGGACTTGGGAAATTCCTACAATGGGAGCCTCAGTATGGATTTATCAGAGGCTCATCATGTGTGCTTCCTCCAAAGCATAAAGGTCTGGCCAAGTCTTTCCTTCAAGGAAAGGCTAGTCTTCCCTCCGCACACATGATGGAACTCTCCTGTAGTCATTTATTTATTAAACAAATATTTAATAAATGCCTCTTATGTGCTAAGCACTCTTTTAGGCACTGGGGATATATACAAGTCCCTGCCTCAGAGCTTCCATTCTAGTTGGTAAAAGACAGATAAATATGAGACACATAAGATGGTGATAGTCTTCCCAGGCGATGCTAGTGGTAAAGAAGATCTCTTGCCAATGCAGAAGATGTAAGAGTTATGTGTTCCTTCCCTGGGTTGGGAAGATCCCCTGGAGGGAGGGCATGACAACCCACTCCAGTATTCTTGCCTGGAGAACTGGAGAACCCATGGATAGAGGAGCCTGGCTTGCTATAGTCCATAGGGTCACAAAGAGTCAGATATGACTGAAGCAACTTAGCACGCAAGATGGTGATAAGTGTTATGAAGAGAAAGCATATGAGGCAGAAGGGAAAGATCAAGGTGAGGGTGGGAAGGATGCTATTGAGTAGAAAGTGTGCAGATTAAGTGTTTCTGACCAAATAACATTTCAACTGAGACCTGGAGAGAATAAGAAAGTCCCTCTACTGCTGGGGGGCAGAGTCCACACTTTCCGCTTCTATCAAGTCAGAGAGAATAATATGACCCTTCTGTTTCTATTCTAAAGCCTAACCTCTAAGGTCACGCTTTCTTCCCATGATTTTCTTGCCTCCCATGATGACTGACAGTGTTAATATTTATTGAATTCTAGAGAAATCTGAAGGGAGAAACTAGTTTGTGAAGGTCTTCTGACCCTGTCTAGGTTCTAACAAATCTCTCAGCTTGGTCCACTAGTTTCAAATGGTTGCTGATGCCTATAATAAATTATTATAACCTTTGCAACTTTAAGAACAATTTTTGTACCTCACATTGTGACTTTATCTTTTTCAATGTTACAGTCCCCTAAGAATAAGGTGCAACAAATAGAGCTTACATGTTAGTCATTAGGGTTGGCTTAAAAATGAAATTTCTCTCACCCTGAGCATATAGTAGGACTGTTTTTCTCTGTCAGTTTGAACTTAGCTTTGGTCATGTAGCTTCATTTGGACAGTAAAATGTGAGCGGAAGTGATCTGTGTGTGTAACTTCCAAGAAGAAAGTTTAAGAGCTGTTGTATAATTCACTGCGTTGTTCTCTGCCTCTAAAATCAGGAAAATGATGTGTTGACAAAAAGCTTTCTGTTAGCTGGGTTCCTAAATGATAAGGTTGAGTGATCCCTGGCTTATATATGGTGTAGTGGGGGGTTAATAAACCTTGTTATTTTAAAGCCACTAGATTTTGGGTTTTTTTGTTGGCCTAGTTTGACTTAGCTTAACCTGGCTGATTCAACAGGAGAGAGAGGGAGTGTTTTATTCTTGCACACATGGCTAGGAGTAGGCAGTTGGAATTTACCTGTAATAGGTTCCAACTGAGCTAGGAGCAATATTATCCATGGAAAAGGAAAGATGAAAGCATAGCTAAGAAAGAACTGGAGGTGAAGTTCAGGAGCAACTGGATCTTACATCAGGTTGTCTTACAAGACACTAAAATAGAATCAGTGATTTTTACTGCAAAGAGAGGGAAACAAATGGGGTGACTATTAGGATGCTAGTAAGGGCAGGCATTTAAGAAACAATAGGCATGTGGCAGAAGATTTCTTTTTATGGTACTTCCCATATCCTGCTAGAATTAGGGTGGCAAATAAAATCACTGCTGAGGAATGGAGAAGTACATTCCTCTCCAACACAACCCACGCCCTGGGATAGTTTGAGTATTCTACACTTGCTCTTGCAGAAGCATTCTATACCTTTCTCTGTGCTACTCCTTTCACAGGGAATATGACTTCTATGAGTTGCCTTGATCTCTGGTTTTTAACTAAGTTTGGGCAACGGGAGGAACAATCAGATGCTCAAAGATGAAGGGAGACCGAGACAGCTGTCATCGGTCTCCTGGCTGTATCCGTGCCAAGTTTCTGCGGGTTGGTTGTAACCCTCCACCCAGAGTCACAGCTCCTGGGAGTGACTCTCTCCAGACAGACATTTTCTCAGGGTGCTGAAACAGCTCCCTTTTGCCATTGCTCTGACTGAGATGTAATAACAGCAGACTACTGTTCCTGGCCTAGGATACTGCAACTTTCCTTGCTGGTCCCAATAAACTTGCCCAGTTCAGTACAGTTCAGTTGCTCAGTCATGTCTGACTCTTTGTGACCCCATGGACTGCAGCACACCAGGCCTCTCTGTCCATCACCAACTCTCAGAGCTTACTCAAACTCATGTCCATCAAGTCGGTGATGCAATCCAACCATCTCATCCTCTGTCATCCCCTTTTCCTCCCACCTTCAATCTTCCCCAGCATCAGGGTCTTTTCGAATGAACCAGTTCTTCACATCATGTGGCCAAAGTATTGGAGTTTCAGCTTCAGCATCAGTCCTTCCAATGAACACCCAGAACTGATCTCCTTTAGGATGGACTTGTTGGATCTCCTTGCAGTCCAAGGGACTCTCAAGAGGCTTCTCCAACACCACAGTTCAAAAGCATCAATTCTTCAGCGCTCAGCTTTCTTTATAGTCCAACTCTCACATCCATACATGACTACTGGAAAAACCATAGCTTTGACTCGATGGACCTTTCTGGCAAAGTAATGTCTCGGCTTTTTAATATGCTGTCTAGGTTGGTCATAACTTTCCTTCCAAGGAGCAAGCATCTTATAATTTCATGGCTGGAGTCACCGTCTGCATTGATTTTGCTGCTGCTGTTGCTAAGTTGCTTCAGTCGTGTCCAACTCTGTGCGACCCCATAGATGGCAGCCCATTAGGCTCCCCCATCCCTGGGATTCTCCAGGCAAGAACACTGGAGCAGGTTGCCATTTCCTTCTCCAATGCATGAAAGTGAAAAGTGAAAGTGAAGTTGCTCAGTGGTGTCCGACTCTTAGCGACCCCATGGACTGCACCCTACCAGGCTCCTCCATCCATGGGATTTTCCAGGAAAGAGTATTGGGGTGGGGTGCCATTGCTTTCTCTGGCATTGATTTTGGAGCCCCTCAAAATAAAGTCTGTCACTGTTTCAATTGCTTCCCCATCTATTTGCCATGAAGTGATGGGACTGCATGCCATGATCTTAGTTTTCTGCATGTTGAATTTTAAATCAACTTTTCACTCTCCTCTTTCACTTTCATCAAGAGTCTCTTTAGTTCTTCACTTTCTGCCATAAGAGTGGTGTCATTTGCATTGATATTTCTCCTGGCAGTCTTGATTCCCGCTTGTGCTTCATCCAGCCCAGTGTTTCTCCGGATGTACTCTGCATATAACTTAAATAAGCACGGTGACAATATACATCCTTGACATACTCCTTTCCTGATTTGGAACCAGTCTGTTGTTCCATGTCCAGTTCTAACTGTTGTTTCCTGACCTGCATACAGATTTCTCAGGAGGCAGGTCAGGTGGTCTGGTCTTCCCATCTCTTGAAGAATTTTCCACAGTTTATTGTGATCCACACAGTCAAAGGCTTTAGCATAGTTAATCAAGTAGAAGTATATATTTTGTGGAGCTCTCTTGCTTTTTAGATGATTCAGTGGATGTTGGCAATTTGATCTCTGGTTCCTTTCCCATTTTAAAATCCAGCTTAAACATCTGGAAGTTCGTGATTCATGTACTCTTGAAGCCTGGCTTGGAGAATTTCCAGAATTACCAACATTTATGGGTAGTGCATATTATATGTTGTATACTATTTTAGGAATTGTGCACATATTTACTAAAAAAATAAACTTGACAAACTGTGTTCAGAGGCACAAAGAATATTTTTGCACATCCTTTGATTTTTCTTATGCAATATTGCACATTTATTTTTAATCAAAAAGAGATCCTATTATATGTTACTTTGTAATCTACTTTTTTACCTAAAATTTGTGTGAACATTTCTCTAGGCTAGTATGATCTATATCATCACTTTTAATAGAAGTGCAATTTTTCATTTTATATTTATATATTCTGCTATTGTTGGACATGTGAAATTATTTCCAATTTTTTGCTATTTTGTGAACAAAATGGTGATAACCATACTTGTAGGTAAATGTTTGCCACATTTCTTATTTCTTTAGGATAAATTCCAGTGCCTGTAATTATTGGGTGAACAAATATGAATGATCCAAGACTTTCATAAATATTAGTGAAGATTTCTATTGAGGGCTGTACCAATTTCTTATTACATCGATATTATAATAGTGTTTTTACATATCCTAGGTTCTCATCCTTAACACTGATCTTTCTCAATACAAGTTTGATAGTATCTCATAGCATTTCTTTAATTGCTAGTGAGACTAAGAATATTTTAAAATGTTAATTGTTATTTGCATGTTATTTCTCATTTTGTGAAATGTCTCCATGCCCTTTGCCTAATTTCTACTAGAGTGTTTGGCCTCTTATTACTGAGTTTTAATGTATTTATTTTAAATCAACATTACAAATGCACATAGTTTAAGGAGTCACTTAAACGCATAATTTAAGAAGACGGTAGTCCTGAGAATTTCCTGGTGGTCCAGTGGTTAGGACTTGACACTTTCACTGCCTTGACCCAGCTTTAATCCCCCATTGATCCTATAAATTGTATGGCCAAGAAAAAAAAGAAAAAAGACAGTAGTCTCATTTCTCCTGCTCTCCATTCATTTCCTTTTCCCCAGAGGCAACCCCTTTTAATATTTTGAATTGATTGTTCTGGCATCTCTTTATCTGTAAAACATGCTGGCAAATTGATTTTCCATTATAGAATATGAACATGCAGCTCTTTTCCCCCACTACTTCCCCAGCATGCCTACACTCATCTCTCAATTCTCATACTATATTTATACCATCATTTTGATTAACTCATTATTCACTGTTTGTATTATTATGAGTATGCATTTTTAAAGATGAATTGTGTTAAACTAAGCTTAATTTCTCTTCTGGCACAATATTTTTGTTTGTTGTTTGTATACTTTGTTTCTCCATGGTTAAAAGTCTTAAAAAAAAAAAAAACTTGTCTATTTTCTTTATTTGCTTAGTTTTCTATGTATTTATCAATAGCTTATCTTCAAATTGTCGTCCAAGTTCCTAATCTCTTTCCTGATAGATTTTCTATCAGATTCATTCTCCTTTCTTTGCCAGAGAGTTATAACCACTCCAATATAGACTGGTGGTCTTCTATACCTGAGACACAGATGGTGTCCTGCGATCTCCCTTTATTTTCAGCTATATTATTTCTTTCCTGTTTCTTTAGTGTTGCATTTCCTGTGTCCTGTACCTCAGACATTCCTTTTTTGGTGTTGACTCCCTCTTATTCTTTGTACCTTCCAAGTTCATAGGGTTAAAATTTTAGATTTTAAAATCAGATAATGTCTACTTCCAGGTATACACTTTACTGGGTTCTAGGTTTTCAATAACTTTTCCTCAAGATTTTTGAAGCTTTGCTTCCATTTTCAGATCTGAAGCTATCCTCTTTCCAGATCATTTGACTATGATCTGCTTTTCCTCTCTGGACACTTAGGGTAATCTCCTTTCAGTTTTCAGTGTTTTGAAATTTTACCATGATATGCGTTGGTGAAAACCTATTTTCATGTAGTGCTGAAAACTTGATGGGCCCTTTTAATTTGGACACACATTCTTCAGTTCTGAGTACTCTGAACAGTTTCTTTAATAGTCTTTCCCCTTCTCTGTTCTTTTTTATTTTTATTTTTGATTCTCCTACTATTCAATTGTTGAACTCTGAACTTTATTGTTTTATTTGTTTTTTCTGTTTCTCATATTTATCTGTATGTTTTTATAAACCTCTTCCAGTTGAATTCTTCAAATTAATCTTTCAACACTTTTAATGAGTTTTAAATAGTATTATTACATTTCAAATTTAAGCTTCTTTTTCTTTTGTTAGTTCCCAAACTTTTCTATGTGTATGGCATCCTGTTCTCATTTATAGTCCTGGGGATTGATTATCTGGAGTAATACAGTTACTGGCCCTTGCCAGTGAGACTTGGGTGTTCTTTGGCAGTGTGGTTCCCTCAGAAACTTGGCAGGCTTCTAATCTAGTTGCTTCCAGTAGATTTAAATGTGAAGAACTACAACAATGTTGTTTAACTTTGAAGCTTGAGAATTTTGGGCTTTTGGCTTCTGTGTTTTGAACACCCTCATTAGCTTAAAGGCTGCTGCTTTTCAGAAATCTGAAATAACCTCTTGGGTGGAATGACTACTCTTCCTGTGAACTGAGCCCTTTTTTTCTTTCCTGCCAAGAAACTTTTAATGGAATGTGCTTAAGACAGCCCAGGGTCACCGACTTAATTTTCTGTCAAGGTTGCTACTTAACAACTTGTAAGAGTTTCAATATGGGGTAGAGAAGTAATTGTTTTTTCACCCTGTAAGAATCCTTGCTATGGGCTCCCAGTCAATCTGGATTGCTTGCTGAAGGCAGAGTGTACCTCAGTAACAACGTATTACTTTCCACTTGTGCAAGCAGAATGGCTTGCTCTAGTCTGAGTTTATCCTTTTTACTGTTGTTGTTGTTGTAGTAGTAATTGGCTGAAGATTGCAAGAACTAGCCATCATATTCCCAGATTCTGAAAAGCCCCATTTAAAAACTACATTCTGTGTTGAAATCCTGGTTTGTGTTCCAGAATGAGTTCTGCCCTAGAGTGAGAAATGTTACTACTATGCAGCCTGGAATGTATGGGTATTTGATATCCAGTTGTTAGTTCCTCCACTCAGGCAGCTCTGTATTTTAGGTTCTGTTGCTTGCAGAACCCTGCTTTTGGGCTCCAAATTCTAGTTGAATCAGTTATTAATTTATTTAGCTGTTGCTATCAAAAAACAAATTAATGGTGGTTTAAACAGGTAAGGGTTTCTTGTTTGTTTACGTTTTGTTCTCTGTTTTCACTTAATGTGTCTGGATACTCATAGTTCAGCTGCTCAAAGATATTCTCTGTCTTCTGGATTTGCCATCCTTAATGTCTGTTTTTCACTTTTGTGTTTGTGAGTTGGCTGCTGTGCCTTTTACTTTCTAGGGAGAAGGAAAACTGGGACACATGCTTTTTTACCTTTGATAAAGTTTTCCTTTAATCCCACCTAGCAACCTCTGCTTATAGCTAATTGGCTTGCCATAGGTCACGTGATCTGCACTCACCCAATCCCTGGATAGGACAGGTGTGCTTTAGATAGAAGCTGCTTAGTCAAACCACAGTGTCAGCACAGACGCTGTGCCTGAGTTATTGGGTCATTTTTCCTAGCTCTTGGCCTGTCTGTGATGACCTTTTATTTCAGCTCTCTTGGACATGATCTCTCTCCTGACCAAGATCCAATCTGAGTCTACGCAGACTAGTGGGCTTTTCAGACTTCTAGTTCAATTATGCAGAGCTGTCTGGCTTTCTACCTTCCATAACGTACTGCTGCTCCTTTCTGCCCTGAATCAGCCTCATTTTCTCTCTATCCATTTTCTTCTGTCTCTGCTTTGTTCAGTCAAACCTTATTTATAGGAAGTTCAGTGCTTTAAACTACAGTGCATTCA
This sequence comes from Ovis canadensis, assembly GCF_042477335.2. Lineage (NCBI taxonomy): Eukaryota > Metazoa > Chordata > Mammalia > Artiodactyla > Bovidae > Ovis > Ovis canadensis. Next base: position 87,446,188 of record NC_091248.1, read on the forward strand.
TATAAATGAACTCTATAAAGATTTTAAGGTGTGGTGAAGTTTCCCACCCTTAGGCAAAATATTCAATGCAGATTTCAAATATATTTAAAAATACTTCAAGGCATGTGAATAGATGATCTATGTTTAATTTCTGGTTCTATTAGAGGATATATGGAGGGTAAGAAAATCCCTTATCAGTTTACCTAATCATATGTAAATTTGGTTTTAATGAGAATGTGGTGATCTCTATTTTCATATTATCATTGTCATTCTCATGTTGATCCTTCTTTGTCCTCTAATTTCTGTCTCTATTAGAGCCCGAAGTCAATTTGACACAGAATTCAGAACTTCTTCAAGTTTCTTGGAAAGAAACCTTGAATAAGCATGGTAGATTTTACTGAAGGAGACAAAAGGAAGGAGGGGATTTATATCCTGCACCCCACAGAAAACGACTTACTCTCCATCTTAAACAATGTCCTTTCTTAATGGTTCTTCTGTGGGAAGTCTCTCTTTGACCATTTCCCAGTAAGTGCTCTGCTTTTATGCCACCTCTTCTTTCCTGCCGGATTCTAACCTCTGCCCTCCTTCAGCTTCCTTCTATCATATGGAGCAATTCAGTTCTGACCTGACTCCCACATGAAAAGTTGTTCACACAAGTTCAGAAAGGGGCTTATTAAAGCAATGATACTTTAATTGCTCTCCTCAGAAGATATAAAACTGTTTTAGGGAATAAAAATGTTTTCGGTTATAATATAATCTCATAGTTTTCAAACCAGACTACAATCGATAAAACTAGAAATGTATTTTTAGATTTTGATTATTTAAGCTGGGTTGTTATATTTTTGAGAGACATGCTGGTCCATAGATTGTTTTGGCTAGATAGTCTTTGAAGTTTTTATTCCAGATAGAACACATAGGTAGAATAAGAAGATGATAGTAAGAGGGTAGAACTCCCTTGTTTTTCTGTATATTTATTGGTACTTCTTTATGCATTATGACTGAGTATCTTGGCTGTCCTCTTTTATAACAGAATCCTTGATTCTTGAAGCTAGGTATAGCCTTTTGAACAATTTATCTGCAATGGGCTATTATTAAAATGTTGTGTGGAATTTATAAAGAGTGTCTTTCTTTGTCTAATTCTCTTTATTGCTGATTGAGGTATAGATATGATTTCCAGACCCCCAAGCAGTCATCTTGAATGTTGAAGAGGAAGCATGCTTGTGGATGGCCCAGAGGAGGAAGACATAAGGAGCCTGACATCCTGGAGCACCAAGTTAGCTCTTGGATTCTTATCTACAAAAATTTGTTTACTTGAAAAAGAAACAAACTCTGTCTTGTTCAATCCACTCTATTTTGTGTATTCTGTAACATGCAACAAAACTCATTTCTAATGACGTGTATATTTTATTCCAAGGATTTGATATATAATCAAAGAGCTGTCACTTTGTAGTTAGCGTGTGTGCATGCTCAGTCATGTACTACTCTTTCTGACCCCATGGACTGTAGCCTGCCACGCTCCTCTGTTCATAGGATTATTCTGGCAAGAATACTGGAGTGGGTTGCCATTTCCTCCAGGGAATCTTCCTGACCCAGGGATCAAACTCACATCTCCCATTGCTCCTGCATTAGCAGGTGGATTCTTTAGTACTGGGCAACCTGGGAAGCTCCTTTGTAGCTAGACTGACCTCTAAAGACATGCTTTCTCAAAGGAGTAACTGTGTACTGCAATATGTACAAGAAACATTGGGATATAGGATGAAAATATTCGAACATTTCTTTAAAAAAATCTAGCAATAATGCAATAATGAAGTTAAGGGTTATTCACATTTAATTAGTGAATTGACTGCAATATTTTACTCTACTCTAAATGCTGGACAATCATGTAATTCAAAGGAAGTTCTACAGCTTGGAAAGACTGGTGGTATCAGTCTCAATTCTTGGTTTCTTTTTAGTATATTACAGCATTCAGTATTTTACTTGTCCTGGTTAAGAAGAGTTATAAATTGTATTCTCTAGTTTTAACTAAACTAATCCTCACAAAGTGGCTAAATGACTTAATAATATTTCAGGAAATAAACTATAAAGTTAATGGTAACACAAATGAACAGCAAGAAAATGATACTTTTCTTGTTCGATGATTTTAGCTATCTTTTTGACTGCATTATAGAATAATTATATCACCCCTACTTTACCTCACTAGGGTATTATTATTTTTTAGTGTGAGGGAAATAGCTCAGTACTGTTAGTAGATACAATAAACCTCTCAAAATATTATTTATTAATATTAATTTTTCATTTATAATTTCTATTTTTGTATCTGAAAATAGTATACATAGTATGAGTAAAATAACATATAAATATATATGTATATTTGTATATATGTTTATGAGATTCTTTTTCCTGATGGGGCAAATTTTTCAAAAGTTCATTTTTTTTAAACCTGAAGGAATTTCAAAGCTAAAAAACTGTATTTCCAAGCCTTCTATGACTGAGATTTGAAAAGTTGAAATGAGGGATGGACTTCCTTCCTGCAGTTGTTAGGCTGTTTCTGAGCTAAAATTGTGATAATTCCATGCCCAGCTTGAAAAAAATATTTTGGCAAACAAATGTTGTTTCTTCTCTCTTCTAGTGTCCCAGCAGGTGTGGCCTAAGGTCCAGAATGAAAAGAAATATGGAACTAAGGATAATAGTAGAAATAATCAATGTCATCCAATGAAACTTACCATAATTCTTGAACATCTTTCCTGGATCAGGTTCACATGCTGACATTGGGCAATGAAGTCAGCTCATTTCAATTCATTGGATGTGTGGGATCACTGTTTGTAGAGGAAATAATTCCTGATATTAAAAACTGAGAAATTCTCAAAGTGTTGAAAAATATAGTGACTCTTTTAATCAAGAGCTAAGTTTGTAGGCAATATAGTAATACATCCATTGGTTTTGCTACTGGGACAAGAATTTCTTTCAGTCTAAGGCTAGATTTATTCATCAGTGGAATTTCAGGAGACATGCATCTGACTAGGATAAATGCCAGAAATGTCTATTGTTATTCTGAAACACAGCAAAATATCATTTTTCCAGAAAGGTTGAGCACTCATTGTTTCTTTGTCTCTGAGAATGAGATTCAAAGTAGAATCCAAGGTGTAAGATATTTAGAGTGATACACAGTGAAACACACGTGGATGAATATTTCGTCAACCTGTCTTCTGTCCTATGTTACTGTGATATTGACTAAATGGTATGAGTGGATGATACTTGATCCTTGCTAGGATTTTCTGAAGAATTTTATAAAATAATGTGTCTGAACACTTCATCTGTGGGCCAAAGAAGGGAATATTTAGCTACTGATTCCCATTTACCCACTTGTCAACAGTGATCTCAAGGGCATTGACTTCTGAGATGTGCCTGGTTAATGCCAAGCTGGTTTCTGTTAGTGTCTCATGATGCCTTGGAGAGGTCATGGGGTAAGAAGCAATAACAGGTCTATCCCACAGATACCAGGTAAAGGACTGTCAGTCCTGCACTAACCCGGTTGAACTTCCATTGAACCTGTCATTATAGGAGAGGCTGAAGTAAGAGGTGAATCAAAAGGATCTGTAGTGGTGCACAAGTGACGTTTATTCTAATGGATAACAGCAAACTTTATTTTCTGGGCTCCAAAATCACTGCAAATGGTGATTGCAGCCATGAAATTAAAAGACGCTTACTCCTTGGAAGGAAAGTTATGACCAACCTAGACAGCATATTCAAAAGCAGAGACATTACTTAGTCAACAAAGGTCCGTCTAGTTAAGGCTATGGTTTTTCCAGTAGTCATGTGTGGATGTGAGAGTTGAATTATAAAAAAAGCAGAGCGCAGAAGAATTGATGCTTTTGAACTCTTGAGAGTCCCTTAGACTGCAAGGAGATCCAACCAGTCCATCCTAAAGGAAATCAGTCCTGAATATTCACTGGAAGTACTGATGCTGAAGCTGAAACTCCAATATTTTAGCCACCTGATGCAAAGAGCTGACTCACCTGAAAAGACCCTGATATTGGGAAAGACTGAAGGTGGGAGGATAAGGGGATGACAGAGGCTGAGATGGTTGGATGGCATCACTGACTCAATGGACATGAGTTTGGGTAAACTCCAGGAGTTGGTGATGGACAGAAAAGCCTGGCGAGCTGTGGTTCATGGAGTCAGAAAGAGTCAGACACAAATGAGCAACTGAATCAAACTGAACTGAATAGAAATACTATCAATTCAGTTCAGTTGTTCAGTCGTGTCCGAATCTTTGTGACCACATGGACTGCAGCACGCCAGGCTTCCCTGTCCATCACCAACTCCCCAAGCTTGCTCAAACTCATGTCCATTCAGCTGGTGATACCATCCAACCATCTAGTCTTCTGTTGCCCACTTTTCTTCCTGCCTTCAATCTTTCCCAGCATCACGGTCTTTTCCAATGAGTCAGTTCTTTGCATCAGGTGGCCAAAGTATTGGAGCTTCAGCTTCAACATCAGTCCTTCTAATGAATATTCAGGACTGATTTCCTTTAGGATGGACTGGTTGGATCTCCTTGCAGTCCAAGGGACTCTCAAGAGTCTTCTCCAACACCACTGTTTAAAAGCATCAATTCTTTGGTGATCAGCTTTCTTTATGGTCTAACTCTCACAACTACTGGAAAAATCATAGCTTTGACTAGATGGACCTTTGATGGCAAAGTAATGTCTCCACTTTTTAATATGATGTCTAGGTTTGTCATAACTTTCCTTCCAAGGAGCAAGCATCCTTTAATTTCATGGCTACAGTCACAATGTGCAGTGATTTTGGAGCCCAAGAAAATAAAGTCTGTCACTGTTTCCATTGCTTCCCCATCTATTTGCCATGAAGTGATGGGACTAGATGCCATGATCTTAGTTTTCTGAATGTTGAGTTTTAAGTCAACTTTTTCACTCTCCTCTTTTACTTTCATCAAGAGGCTCTTTAGTTCTTCTTCATTTTCTGCCATAAGGGTGGTTTCATTTGCATTGATATTTCTCCTGGCAGTCTTGATTCCAGCTTGTGCTTCATCCAGCCCAGTGTTTCTCCTGATGTACTCTGCATATAAGTTAAATGAGCAGGGTGACAATATACAGCCTTGATGTACTCCTTTCCTTATTTGGACTCAGTCTGTTGTCCCATGATGATTAAGATGAAGTAAACTAGCATTATGGATCATTTCTGGTATGGTTCAGTTCAGTTCAGATCAGTCACTCAGTCGAGTCCAACTCTTTGCGACCCCATGAACCACAGCATGCCAGGCCTCCCTGTCCATCACCAACTCCCGGAGTTTACCAAAACCCATGTCCATCGACTCAGTGATGCCATCTAACCATCTCATCCTCTGTCATCCCCTTCTCCTCCTACCCTCTAACTTTCCCAGCATCAGGGTCTTTTCAAATGAGTCAGCTCTTCATATCAGGTGGCCAAAGTATTGGAGTTTCAGCTTCAACATCAGTCCTTCCAATGAACACCCAGGACTGATCTCCTTTAGGATGGACTGGTTGGATCTCCTTGCATCCAAGGGACTCTCAAGAGTCTTCTCCACCACATCAGTTCAAAAGCATCAATTCTTCAGCATTCATTTGATAGCAATTAGCAGTTCATTGTTTTTGGAAATATCTCATTTAATCCTGAAACTCAGGGTGATGGTTATTATTAATTCCTTTCTTAAGAGGAGGAAATGGAGACTCAGATACAATTGAATCATTTGTTCAAGGCCACACATTGAATTTTGTTGCTGCTCTGCACTGAGTGGAAGCTTAGAGAAATACTGATGCTGTCCTGTCTAAGGTAAATGTACTCTAACTATTCCTCTAGGTGAGGAGTTTCAAATTCATGTGAGTTACAGGGACCAAGCAGGCAGAGTTAATGACTGAAGTGGGCACAGAGGGGACAATGGATCCTGGGGGAGCTGCTCTTCAGTTTCCAGTGACCTCCTCAGGTTAGAGGGGGCTTCCAGTGGGTCTAGGTTTACTAAATAAAATCAAACACACACTGGAATTGAATCTTGTTTTAAAATCCCAATTTAAATGTGGGAAACAATAATAATACAACCCCACTTGGGTCAATGAAAATACATCTTTGGGCTATATTTAGCCTATTTTGGTTCCATTCATTTCATTTCCTCTTCTCCAGAAACTTTAAGACCCCATCAGGGGACTGCACCTAACATCATTTATTCATCTTTCTAGAATTGGTTTTACAGCATTGTGATTTTGGGATGTGGTACTTTTGGTTTACACTGTGATACATGTGATCCACGATAAGAAACTCATTCTTGTATTTATTGTAAGGGTATTTGGAGGACACTGTTCACTGTGTTGGTGCTCCTTATAAAAAACTAATGGGAAAAAAATTCTCTCTGGACTCAGTGCTAGTACTAGCTGCATTTCTCATGAATATCTTTTAAGTCTTCTGGATGCCAAATTATGAAACTTAGCATGCTTTTTTCACTTGTCTTGCTTTCTAGAACATTCAGAACAAGATTTGTGGCCCATAATAACGAAAGATTAAGGTAATAGTGACACATGCTTTGCATGTTGATCTTGTAGTGAATTTTATTTCATTTCCTACTTTTATCTTCAGTCCACTTTACTTACTCTTGAAAATAATCTTGTATTTAATGAAGTCAAGAGCTGCCACACACACACACAACATGGTATGAGTAATATATTCAGTAAAGGTGAGAATCCAAATTTAAACTCAGAGCTTCAATTCTAAGTCCAGCCTTCTCTCCTTCATGACACAATTTATTCTTGTTTTCAGACTCTGAAACTAAAAGTCGTTGAGTTGGAAGGGAAGTACAGTTGATTGTTTCAGTACAGTGCAGTGATTTTCCTTTTTTTAAAAAAATATGCTTCTTAGTGTATGAATATGTGTGCATGAATACATATGCACATGTAAGATGCTGTGAGGTTTGAAGGGGACTTGAATTTTACACATTCACAGCAGGGCTGCAAACAATTTGACTCTGAGCTTAATGAAAAGTAACATCTTCCTTCTCTCAATTTCAGCGATTTAGATTTACTTGGTTAGAAATTGTGTTCATAAGAAAGCTCTGAGTGTGTGTGTGTGTGTGTGTGTGTGTGTGTGTGACATCTGCCTGTGTATTCCCTGTTTGTTTGGAGCTAGAGGCAATGCTTAGGGGAAGACAAGATGACAGTGGCAAAATCGGTTCAGGCCACTGTCAGTTGTATGGCTAAAATAAAGCAAAGCATGTATTCTGCTCACCTACTATCCCTTGGTGTGGGGAGGGGGTGGTCAGTAAAGTTTAAAGTACCACATTTAGTCTCACATATTCCTTCAGTACTAAAGTGTTTGGAAACTCATTGTGATACTTCAAAGGAACACCAAAATTTCCCTGGCTAGCTGATTATTGCATTATCAACTTAACATCCAAAAATCTATTCAATTTCTTATTCTCCTTTACCTTTGGGCATTTAATTTATCTAAAATCTTATAGGACTATGAAAGCTTTCCAGAAGTCATTAGTTTAGCCTTCTGCTGCCAAGCAAGTCTGCATTTTCCAGTGTTTCCAGAACAATAGATTTTATAACCTCCTTTGGAAACACTTTTGGGCACTTAATAAGCTCTTGCCTTCTACTTAGCCTTCATCCCTCCAGCGGTATCTTGAGCAGAGTTCTTTCTAAGTGACAAAGAAAAAAATAATCAATGACCTTTACCAGTGTTCTTAAAACTTTGTATCAGAATAACCCACAGTGCTTGCTAAAATGCAGATTCCCAGGGCACCAGCATAAGAGGAATTGAGTAAAAAATGTTGGGTAGCATTGAGGAATCTATAGTGTTCTGAAGCTCTGCAGACAGGTTGCTTACTATTCCATGCTTCAGGAAACATTATTTATGCCTTCTACCAGTGAGCCTCAGACTTTGGATTGAGTTTAAATTTATTGCATAGCCATCTTTCTAGAGAATGAGATTTTATGGATCACATATTGGACCTGGGAATTCAGAGAAACTCTTGGTGATGTTCACTGGTGTTTGGGATCTATAGTGTTGGATCACCTCTAATTTTCTATATAAATTTCAAGTTATTTAGTTTCTCTTTGCTTAAAGTCAATACTTCAATGTGTTAAGTATTATTTTTTATATTTTAGAGATATTTGCACAATATTAAATAATGTGTAAATATTCACATGTCACAATTCTTGTCATCTTGGAGCAAAATTTCTTATTATACATAGTAAGTAGTATTGTTCACTTACAGTGGTAATTTTGTGTAACATTAAAAAAAAAAAAAGCCAAAGAAACCCAAAACCATACAGGAAAGTAGGGAGAATTGCATAACAAATACCCAGATATCTATTACCTGGATTTAACATGTGTTTCCATGTTACTGTATTTAATTCATGTTTCTTTTACTTTCAATAAAATATAGATAAAAATGAAGCATTATTTGGATCCTACTCTCTTCAATTTCCATCCCCCGCCATGTTCTTGTAAGTAAATCTTTATCTACATGTATATGTCTTTTTTCTTAGTATACAATTTCAGAAATTTTACCAATGATTCAGACATATTTAAAATCCTGACAAAATTGCTCCAAGAAAGAGTGTATTAGTTTGTATGATTGCTATTATGTATATAAGCTTGCTCTTGTCTGTTAGACTATTGCCAAACTGGGGATTTGTTATTAAAAGTAATTCCTAATTTTATTGGTATAGGTAGTGTGTTACTGTTTACACTTTAATTTTTATTATTATCATTGAATTTAAACATTTGTGATACATTTTTAAATTTAGTTTTTTTGAGTATAGTAATATATTCACATTGTTCACAACCCACAAAGTATTAAAAGGTATATTGTGAAAAGTCTTTCTTCCATTTTCGATAACAAATCCTCTCAAAAGTAACCATTATTTTTGGTAAATTTGTCTACTTCCAGAGTTTCTGTATGTATATTTAAATATAACATGGATATTTCACTAGACTTTCATCTCCTTTTCTCCTTAACACACCAGAATTAGCATATTTATTTGCTGTTCTGTATCTTCATGTTTTTACCATAACAGTATAGCTTGGAGATGTTTCTACGGTGGTACACAGAAAGGCCTCATTTATTTTTTTCTACTACTCAGTATTGCATTATATACCTGGAACATAGTTTATTTAACCAGCCCCTATTGGTAGATATTTGGATTGTTTCCTTACTTTTCCTATTACACATAGCTTTGACATGAGTTACTTCAAATGTGTGTCAATCAACTGGTCAAGTCAAAGGGTATGTTTATTTGTAATTTGATAGATATTGCATTGTCCTCATTAAGTGTTGTAACAATTTACTTCACTCAGGAAATGCATGGAGTCCCTATTTCGTCATTGTCTTACTGAGATGTGATCAAACTTTTGAAACTTTGCCAATCTGATAGATAAAAAGTTTTCTAAGTGTATTTCTGTCCTAATTTTGTATTAAGTGAACTGAACATCTTTTTATATATTTGAGAACCATTTTTTTAAATGTGTACATTCTGGTTCATATCTTTTGGTCATTTTTATATTCAATTGTTCATTTCCTTATCAATTGCAAAGAATCCTGTATGTATTAGGGACGTTTTCTCTCTGATTTGAAAATGCTTTTTCTTTTTTTTTCAGTTGTCTTTTGACTTTGCTTATCATTTTTATTACCAAAAATAGTAAAAAAGATTTTTTTGAGTAGTTCAGTTTATCTGTGTCTATATCCAGAATCTACATGAAAATCTACCTTATCTCATGTAGATTTTGGATTTTGAGTCATACAGAAAGTGACCTTACAATGTAATTCTTCCATGTTTCCTCTTGCTACTTTTATCACTTCATTTTAAAAATATTTAAACCTTTGTTCCATGTGTAAATTACCCTTGTGTAGGTAGGAATTACATTTATTTTTTCAAATGGTTACCGGATTGTCCCAACACTTTCTTGATTAATCTATTTTCACCACTGGCATGAGACTCACTCCATCTTTATCATAACTGAATCATAGATATTTGGGTTAATTCTGGATTTCCTTTTCTACACCAATGTGTCTATTCATGTCTCATTACAACACTGATTTGATTATTTGTATATAATATAACGTCTTAATATCTGATAATAGTAACCCCTCCTTTGATCTTTTATTCCAGTTTTTTCCTGATGGTTCTATTTGATTATTTTTCTATATGAACTCAAAGATCTACTCATCTAGTTAAGAAAAAAATTTTTTAAGGATTGTTAAATTTATACATTTCTTCAAAGAGAATTAAGATTATGATATTGAGTCTTCCTTCTCAAGAACGTGGTGTATCTTTCCATTTGGTCCTGTCTTTTGTGTCTTTTTGTAACATTTTAAGACTTTCTTCATACTGGTCTTGTGCATTTCTAATTTATCCACAGCATTTTATCTTTTTCAATGCTATTCCATATGGAATTACTTATCCCATTCTGTTTCATACTTGTTTGTTATTTTCACTTATGAAAATATATATATTTCCTCATCTGCTGTGAAGATTATTGTCATCTATTGAATTTTAAATTATAACAATTTTTATATTCATAGAAGTTCTATTTAGAAGCAACCTAGATGTCCATTAGCAGACGAATGGATAAGAAAGTTGTGGTACATATACACTATGGAGTATTACTCAGCCATTAAAAAGAATACATTTGAATCAGTTCTAATGAGGTGGATGAAACTGGAGCCGATTATACAGAGTGAAGTAAGCCAGAAAGAAAAACACCAATACAGTATACTAACACATATATATGAAATTTAGAAAGATGGTAATGATAACCCTGTATGCGAGACAGCAAAAGAGACACAGATGTAAAGAACAGACTTTTGGACTCTGTGGAAGAGGGAGAGGGTGGGATGATTTGGGAGAATGGCATTCAAACATGTATACTATCATGTAAGAAATGAATCGCTAGTCTAGGTTCCATATAGGATATAGGATGCTTGGGGCTGGTGCACTGGGATGACCCAGAGAGATGATATGGGGAGGGTGGTGGGAGGGGGGTTCAGGGTTGGGAACTCATGTACACCTGTGGTGGATTCATGTCAATGTATGGCGAAACCAATACAGTATTGTAAAGTAAAAAAATAAAATTTAAATTAAAAAAAACAATAAAGTTCAGCTGGAGCTTTTTCATTTTATTAATTGTTTTAGTTTCTTAATAATTCTAAATAGTTCATTTTATAGTATTTTTCAGCTCTCAGGGGCCAACTTCACCTGTCGGAGGAATCTGTTTTGTCCCTCATGGAATTACCTTTCTTTAGGAGATTTAAAATTTTGCCCTGAGTTTCTCTTCAGCTCAGCTACCTTCCCCCATAGGAGTCCCTTGAGATCCTGGTTGTGAAAATATTCCTAGAGTGCTTATGGGGATGCTTCTTCTGGAGTCTTAACAACTTTCAGTGGTTGTGAAGAGTCTGTATCTTAATTTCTTGTCAAGATACCTTACCTTCTGATTAGTATAGATTGAGACTCTGCATTTCTGGGGTTTGATGTCTCATGAGTTTACTTTGATTCCCACTTAGAGTCCTGGACAGATGGCAAACTTTTTTGCTCTTTCCTCAGGCTTTTCAGTTTTGTTTGTTTGTTTTCCCATGGAAGTGACAGCTCTTCAACACTGTATATTTTGCAGAAGGTTCCATTTCAGCTTTTCTGCTTAACAGCAGGCAGAGGCCAACCTTCTGTTCCAGAGGAAGTGTAAACACTCCATGCTCACATGTGCCCTGGGCCTATGTCTTCTCTAAAAAATCTTAGGATTGCTAAGGCAAGACTGTTCAAACAGAAATTTAAATGGGTAATTTTGTAACATTGGGAAATATTTGAAAAGAATAACAGTATAAACATGGAGAAATTTCTACCTTTTCTTATAGGGAAACATTGGAGAGAAAGACTGTAGTGCTTTTTTTCCAAATGAATGCCTTGGGGTTTTTGTCAATTTGTGCCTGGCTTTAAGTAAAATTTGATAAGGTCTGCATTTTCTTCTCTCACCTTCATTCCTTTTAATGTCAGAAGTTAATTATCCAGTCTATGTAATTATTACCAGCACACGGAGTCTCAGGGCCTGCAAGAGGTTCAGAATTACATACGGACTTTTAGCAATTTACGCAGTATGGGCTTTGAGCCAATTTGAGAAACATTGAAAGCCATTATCATCTATCTGTAAAATGCCTGGCCCTATGTTTGCTGCCTTCAGAAAAGTGGGTTACAAGAAAGCCACAAAATACCACTGAAATAATTGGGCATGCAGGTTTGTAGATACCCATTTGCTAGCTGTACATCCATTGTGTTCTTACTGGCTTTTTTATTTTGAGAAGTCAGGCAAGTTTTTCTTTTGTTCTAGACAATCACTATCCTATACCAGCTAATCATTTTCTTCAGAAGATTTCTTTGCCATAATCCAATCTTTCCTGAAGATAATTTGATTTTATTCTGGGTCCATGAGCGCCACATCCTTGTTGGCTGACTCAGTCATTTCAGAGTGATATTAAGTGTTTTTCTTTCTTTTCTTTGAGTTTAAGGATTGAAGAACTGGATTTCATCCAAAAATTGACATCCTTGACTATTCTTTCTCTTCTTCATATGCCTCACTCTACTTTTAGTATTTTTCTCTCTACCTCTTACCCTATAGGTATTCATACTAGAAGTCACCAAAGCTTTCGAAAATACTAGGTGTTGATCTTTTGTTTTTTCTTTGACTTTTTACCGTCTTTGTAGAATGTTTCTGTCTTTTGTGGGAACTACCTTTTGGCCATGAAGAAAAGTCTTTTAAGTTATTTAACTCTCTTTAAATTATTTAAATTAAATTATTATTTAAATTTTTAAGTCTTTTGGGAATACGAGACCACCTGACCTGCCTCTTGAGAAATCTGTATACAGGTCAGAAAGCAACAGTTTGAACAGGACATGGAACAACAGACTGGTTCCAAATAGGAAAAGGAGTACATCAAGGCTCTATACTGTCACCCTGCTTATTTAACTTATATGCAGAGTACATCATGAGAAACACTGGGCTGGATGAAGCAGAGCTGGAATTAAGATTGCCAGGGGAAATATCAATAATCTCAGATATGCAGATGATACCACCCTTATGGCAGAAAGTGAAGAAGAACTAAAGAGCCTCTTGCTGAAAGTGAAAGAGGAGAGGGAAAAAGTTGGCTTAAAGCTCAACATTCAGAAAACAAAGATCTTGGCATCTGGTCCCATCACTTCATGGCAAATAGATGGAAAAACAGTGGAAACAGTGGCAGACTTTATTTCTGGGGGGCTCCAAAATCACTGCAGATGGTGATTGTAGTCATGAAATTAAAAAATGCTTACTCTTTGGAAGGAAAGTTATGACCAACCTAGACAGCATATTCAAAAGCAGAGACATTACTTTGTCAACAAAGGTCCATCTAGTCAAGGCTATGGTTTTTCCACTGGTCATGTATGGATGTGAGAATTGGACTATAGAGAAAGCTTTTGAACTGTGGTGTTGGAGAAGACTCTTGAGAGTCCTTTGGACTGCAAGGAGATCCAACCCAGTCCATCCTAAAAGAAATTAGTCCTAAATATTCACTGAAAGGACTGACGTTGAAGCTGAAACTCCAATACTTTGGCCACTTGATGCGAAGAGCTGACTCATTTGAAAAGACTCTGATGCTGGGAAAGATTGAAGGCGGGAGGAGAAGGGGACAATAGAGGATGAGATGGTTGGATGGCATCACCGACTCGATGGACCTGAGTTTCAGTAAACTTCAGGAGTTGGTGATGGACAGGGAAGCCTGGCGTGCTGCAGTCCACAGGGTCACAAAGAGTTCACACATGACTGAGCTACTGAACTGAACTGAACTCTCTTTACAGTTATATAAGATTATATCATCTTTTCACTAGGTAAAAAACAACAGCACTATGCATTCTTAGAAAATAAACAGTATTACAACAATCAGCAAGGCACCACAGGAAACCTCCAATTCATGAGTGAGTGGAATAATGAGAGGAGGCTGGAGTTTTGTTGCATTTGCAGACCTCATATATCCTACTGGACTCAACTGCACACTTGGCTGCAGATCCTAAGAGTAAACCATGCACTTGTGTTGTTATATGGAAAGAAACATATATCTTACAAAGGGAACACATAAGCCTCAGGTATGTTTTGCCAGAACATGTGAGCCAATGCTGGTGGATTCTTTACCAGCTGAGCCACCAAGGAATCCCAAGAATACTGGAGTGGGTAGCCAATCCCTTCTCCAGAGGGTCTTCCCAACCCAGGAATTGAACCAGGGTCCCCTGCATTTCAGGCAGATTCTTTACCAGCTGAGCTACCAGGGAAGCCCAATTTTGTGGCCAAACAGTGTAAATTGAGATTTGCCAATTTGCCACCAGATCCAGAAATCTGCCTTTGGTATTCCTAAATTAATACCAGTTTCCTTCAAGACAACAGACATCCCACACAGAATACGGATATGGAACTGGTTAGAAATGTGAACATCCTTCTCTCTAACGACAGGGATTCCATTTGTGCTGTACGCTGACTGCAAAGCTTTTATCCCAAGCCTCACTAGGGAGGTATTTGGGGGAGAATGTGATGAGGACAGCAAAGTGGTACCTCATGGCTCCCTGGGCTGCCTGCACTGATGTGCTGATTTAATTCAAGGATGTGCTGAAAAAACACTTCTCTGCTTGGAGTACAGCTTCCATAGAGAAGCACCTTTGCAGCCAATAAGAATGAGGAGATGACTTTTTGAACCAAGAGCATTTATTCCCAAATGGAATAAATTATCTCAAAACTTGATAATTATAATTAATGTGGTTGGGTTGAAAGTAAGGTTCCCTCTTCCCAGGCTGACTGGGTAAAATGATCTGTTAGGTCGATGTGAGCATTACAGTATCAGTTCACTGACATGGTTGGTCCATGCGGAATTTCAGGAGAGGTGGGCACTGTATCTAGCCTGTGGGATGGTAGATAATGGCTGTGTGTTGGGGCAATAACATACTTTAAACAGCCATTTGCCCCATCCGTTCCTTCTTGCAGAGAATTATGGGATAATTTGCTCTAAAGTAACTCTAACAGAAAACATATTTGGCATGGACAAGGGCCTATAGTACCATCATGATTTTATATACTACTTTTCCTAAGTAAATCCTGGTTTTATTAAACAAACAACCTGGCAGTACAAATCTCTCCTAATTTTTCTCTTAATGCCCCTGTAAAAGGCATTCAAATAGCTTGAATGAACAGGTTTCATTTTATGTCAGGTTTTTTGCTTCATTCAAATAGAATCTACTTTCAGTGCACTTTGCTATGAAGCTATAATGCTATTACTTCTAGGGCACATTATTTAGGAATTGGCCAGCATAAGAAAACTATATGAATTCTTCCACTGGGGGAAGTTTGTTGCTTCAGGATAGGAGTTTTGTTTTTCAAGAAATAGACACACTATTAAAATACCTGTAAAGTACTGTGAAATACTATATTTGGTTAGCTACCCTGTCACCAATCTGGCTTCATTCAGCCAGCTTTTTAGCAACTAACACTTCACTGTTTGATTATGCTGTTTGGGAAACTTGCTGGCCCTGAGTGTGACATTATTTTGTCCTTATTTATTTGTCTCTGACACAGAACCCTTAAATTAAGGACCTAAAGCATCTTTTAGAAACAATGAAAACAAATCAAAGTGGAATTCAGTTTATGAAAGCATTCCAAATCACTTATACAGGTTGAATCCAGGTTTCTACTTATTTTTTCACCAATACAACCCATCCCTCTGGTCATTGAGCAGACCTTTTTTAAGCACTGAGTGCTAAGCACTGACAAGAATACAGACTTTTACGAAAATCTGGTTTCCTTCCCTGAGTGTGGCCCTCCCACCAAATAATCCTATTGTGTCCCATACTACAGGCTGTGAGAGCCTTTTTGAATTTATTTTTAGAAGTACTTAATTTTTTCCCATCTGTAAGTGATCCTCTTCCTCCGTTGTGGGGACAGGGATTCATAGATGGTGGAGTGGGAGTTAGGAGTGGGGGAAAGAGGCTGGCAGTTCATTCTGTGTGGAAACGAGCCAATTTAAGCTTCCCTGAGTAGTGTAGCATAGATTCTCCATAACTCTTAGTTTCTCCACTTTGGGATTGTCGTTTCTAAAGTGGAACCACATTGGCTTTAATCCATTTTCTACATTTGGAATTTTACTGAAATAAAATAGTATGTAAGGGTATGTAATTTGAAATCATGTATGACAGTTTTCAAATCTGGGCTCACCAGTCACAATCTATGTATTTCCACACAAATTCCATCATCTCTCTGAGCTCAGTTTTCTCATTGTAAAATGAGGCTGATAATCATAGCAAGCCCATGACATTGCTTTAAAGATTAAATTGAATATTAAATGTTTACTGTCTGTTACATAGTAACTCCCTTTTTGTTGTTTTTAAATATAATAAATACCAGGAAACTAGAATCTCTGTTCTAAATTCTGCACTCAGTTCTTGACATCTCAACATCAGATGTTAAATTGGCAAAAGTTAAGGAAATTTAAAAGAAAGGGAGTTGAAACAATTAATGTCAATATAAGATTTATTTACACAAGTAATAAGGATAGATGTATTTTTGTATAAACCATATGGAGAACATACTTCTGCAGAGAATTCAAATATAAAAGCATTAAAATTTTTATTTTTAAGTTAATTTATCATAATGCTTATGCTTTCACTCAAGGATTTTGAAATTTTCACCCATGTTTTCAGTAAGTTTTCGGAAACACATGAGGAAGATGTGTGCGTGTGCACGAGTGTCTGTCTGTCTGTCTGTCAGTTGCTCAGTCATGTCTGACTCTTCGTGACCCCATGGACTGTAGCCTGCCAGGCTCCTCTGTCCAAAATTTTCCATGGCTTAAGAATACTGGAATAGGTTGCCATTACCTTCTCCAATGAGGAAGGTATTATCTCTAAATTAAGGATGTGAGGAGAAAAAGATGCACACAGATAGATGCGAGTAAAGTCACACAACGAATGAGAAGTAGAGACTTGCCCTGGCTCTTTCTAGGCCTTCACTGTTTCGGTCCAGGAGCCTGAATGTACAAGGTCACCAGTAACTACTCAGGAATGTAACACATGCCATCTTGAGTCTACTTCTCAGAATGTGTCAAATAGGAGGGATTAACCAACCAGTGACCAATCACTTTCACATCCCCATGTCCAGCATAATGTCCATGCTCAGTGGCTATAATCTTTCTTTCGTCCCATTCCTTTCATTATACTCACTTCTCTAAACCAACTCTCTGGTTAAATACAACTCTAATTACTCTAGACCAGCACCCATATGGCATAAGAAAAATACACACTGAGACTGACTAGTCTCCTTAAATCATGATCTTTAACCTCATTTGGACTCTGAATGCCCACCAACAATCATTCCAAACTCCACTAATCCATTCACTCTTCTACTCTACTTGATAGCTCGTTTACTCTTTTATTTCTCAGGTTCAACACTTTCATCCCTATCTTCATTATCAGAGAAAACTGGGACATTGGAAAGGATTTCCCCAAATTCTCATGACATTTTACTTTCAAAAAGTAAGACCCTTCCAGGGTCTGCCATCCCTATACTCTGCAGTCTTACCTGTAACCATAGTTGTGTGTCTGTATGCCAATCTCAGCCCCCAGGTCCTATCTTCTCTCACCTACTCAAGGACATTTCTCCAGAAATTCTCCCCTTTCTCTCTGGTATCATTATGTTACTTATTTATTATATTTTTACTAGTCTACTTAATCTTTACTGCTAAGTCGCTTCAGTCATGTCAGCATTCAAACATTTTTATTCTACTAAGAACAAAAGAAAACCAAAGAGCAGTAAGAAAGTAACTCTTCTTTAGCTTCCACTTTCTCCAGCTCTTGTTGCCCACTTTCTTTTCAACAAAACTGTTTGAAGCCGAGTTGTCTAAACTCATTTTAGATGTCTTGCTTATTGCTAAATACAGTGGTCACTTCAGTGCTCCTTTTAGTTCCGTAGCAGTGGACACACTGATCTCCCTTCTCTTTAATAGACTTTCTTCCCCTGGCTTCCAGGACACCATGTCTTCTGTTTCCTTTCTGCATCACTGGCTGCTCCTTCTCTGATGCCTTTGCTTTTTCTTTCTCATCTCCTAGACCTCTTAATATTGGCACACTCAGGACAGAGTCCTTGGTTGTTCTATCTGTGATCACATACAACCTTGTGGCTTAAATGAACAAATAAAAAAATAACTCCTAAACTTACATCATTCAATTGGGTATCTCTTACTACCTCCAAAGTGATATTTTTGATTATTTTCTGCCCAGATATCTAACAAATATTTCAGATTCAATGTCCCAGGTTCAACTGAATTTCTGATCCAGCTCTTAAACCCTGTTCTTCTCATTATAAGTGATAGTAAATCCGTCTTTCCTTCTGCTCGTGCACAGACCAGAGAAATCATCTTTCACTCTTCTTTCTCTTCGTATCCCACATTCAGTTTAGCAGAAAATACTGTTAGTTCTTTCTGCAATGTATCTCCAGATATTTCACCAGCATTTGGCCATTTCTCACCACCTTGACGGCTCCCACTTGTCCAAGGCACCATCACTTCATCTTACTTAACAGCCTTGTCACATGGGCTTCCTGCTTCTGTCCATATCCCTCTGCCCATCTCCCACCACTGTATTGTTTACTCAAAACATAACACCCTGAGTGAAACTTTTAACTGTGTTTGTCTTGTCACTTTTCTGCTCAAACTCTAGCAGCAAATCCCATTTAGGATGAAATCCAGTCATTATGCTGTAGTACAGAGCCCTTCATGGTCAGAGCCCAACCCTCTCTCCCCCTCCATCCTGTTATTCTGCCTCATGTCCACTTCACTCGGGCAACATATCCCTTCTTGCTTATTCAAACTTGTCAAGCATGCTTCTGTCCCAGGATTTTTGTACATCTCTCAGAAACCATCTTTCCCAGATGTGCATATAGCTAATCACTTAACTTCATTTAAGCCTTTTCTCAAATGTCAGCTTCTCCATGGGGTCTAATCTGACTGTTCAATTTAAAATTACAACTTATACCATCTACCTGGTGGCTGAAATGGTAAAGTATCTGTCTGTAATGCAGGAGACCAGGGTTCATCCCTGGATCAGGAAGATCCCCTGGAGAAGGGAACAGCAACCCACTCCAGTATTCTTGCCTGGAGAATCTCATGGACAAGGAGCCTGGTGGGCTACAGTCCATGGGAGTAGTAGAGAGTCAGACACGACTGAGCGACTTTCATTTTCACCATCTGCACATTCCCAAGTCTCCTTGCAATACTGGATATTTTTCTATGGTCTCAGTCACTTTCTGATATATTTGCTTATTTATTTTAGCTGTTGTTTCTTGTCTCTGTCTGCCAGAAAGTAAGCTCCCTGGGGGCTAGAATTGCCTGCTTTTTCCACTGATGTATCCTGAGAAAGTACAGTTGTATCATGCAAAAAGCAAATGCTTGAAACACATTTGTTCAGTGAATAATGATTTCAGGAATCCTGCTGCCCTAGAGTTGCCATTATAGATAGAATTGGCATTGGAGTATTTTGGAGTTTGTGGTTTTCTATTCCTGGGCCCAGATGATTCTTTGTTGGAGTCAAGATTTTCTGTGAGGCACTATTGTCCCAGGATGGATTTCTTTTGGAAGACATCAAAATTCTTTTTTCCTAAGGTTTTACAAAAGAATCCCACATGTTTAGCACATTATCTGGTATATTAACAAATAAAGGAGAAAAGCTCCAGACTTTATCTGAACTTTGAATTCTTGTAAAGTGATATGAGTTCTAGAACATACTGGAGCAGAGAACCCTCTGGGTCCCCTTCATGTCCAGCTCCTTGGACCTTGTGGCCACTTGGCATACAATGTGTCATTGCAGATCTATTGGATTGTTGAACCCAGGTCTCCAGCATTGCAGGCAGATTCTTCACCAGCTGAGCCACAAGGGAAGCCCTTGGACTATGCAATGGTTGTTAGATAGTTCAGGTTAAGGTAGAAACAACAGAAGTCTGAAGTCAGATGTAGGATCGTATTGGATCCTGGATTTAATGCTCCAAGCCTCTTCTTTACTATAAAGTAATTGCAAGGTTCACATGAAATAGTGTGTATAATGTTGCCAGCTCAGGGCAGGCACAGAGCAGGACCATTAAGGGTGAATTTTCTTTTCCTGGAAAAGAACTCTGCATTATCTCCTGTTATTTTCTGGGCATCACAAAAGAATTTACCTTGCCTCAATATATGAACATACACCAAAGAGATTAATTTATGAACTGGAAGAAACAGAACAAAGGACTTCTTGCTTCTCTTTTATTAACTCTGAATGCCTCAGATTTACAATGGAAATTACAAGCTCTAGCAGTTTTCTAGGGAATACCAATGAAAAGACTACAAATCATCATTTCTGGAGATAAAAGAACTAAGTAGCCATTTAAATTTTCACTAAGAATATGTGATTGTGAATATTTATTGAGAACCTACTGTGAGCAGTATTAGATGTCTTCTAGAACTGAGTAAAGAAGAGACAGGACTTGTGAATCCCAAAACTACTAAACGTTAATGTGCTTTAATAGCACTGGGCAAAATATTTTTATCAAGACTATTGAAGAGCTTCTAAGGGACTTTCTCAGAGATTGTTAGGCACACTTCAGAGGATGCTGTTAGGAAGCTTTTAGGAGAGTTGTGCAAATGCACAGTCAGCTTAAAGCTGCTACACACATTAATTAAAGCCAATTATTCTCATGTGGTGGCCATAGTTTCAACTGAGAATGACTGCACCACATCTGTTTCCTTCAGGCGCAACTTTAGTCTTTGAGAGAGTGTGTTGGAGATTGAGGATGAAAGAAAAAAAAGAAAAACCCTTAAGAATGTTAAGAAATTCAATTTCTATGTAGTCCTCTAAGAATCACCTACCCATTTAGTGCTACAATTAATTCACCTGCGAAATAGAAGTAGTAACAGTGCAAATAAGAATTTTTTTTGAAATCTCTAATGGAAGTTTTCCAAAATTGAAGTGGGCTGAAATTGACTACAGAAATTATAATGCAATGTGATGACTGAGGAAGCTCAATTTCATTAGAAGGCTAAGTATAGATTGAATTAGTGCTTGTTCCCTTTTCCCTGAAGTTACTACTGCTTATGCCATGAAGGTAACACTTTGGTAGCCAATGTGAGTAATAACAACTTTGAATTGAATTTGTCTAGTCTTCCATACTGAGTTATTTTCAGCTACTCAGAAAAATGTACAAATGTCATATTCTCATGATGCAAAACCAATTTGGACTCTTGGAACTATTTTAATTTATTCTTTTTTAAAAAATATAAATTTATTTATTTTAATTGGAAGTTAATTACTTTATATTCAAATAATTGCAATGAAACAATTGTTGCTTTCTAAGTATTAACTAGGCTGACATAAATGATGGCTTTAAGATACACTTTAATATGCAGCAATAATAAAGTTATGTATATAATTTGGTGTGTCCTCATCAGCAGCTAAGTGAAAATCCAGAACACAAAATTGAAAATAATCTATGATCTTAATTATGCAAAAGCATTTACATACTTCACATTTTCTTCATGTATACATATGCACAGGATATATCAGAAGTAAACATGGCAAATGTTAGCAGTGGTCATCTCTAGGTGATGAGATTATTGATGCTCTTTTTTGTTCTATTCTTTGTATTTTCAATGTTTTCTGGGTTCCAGTGAAAGTCTATGAATCTGATAACAGTGGGAAAAAGCCATTAAAATTATGCTTAAAGGTGCTTTGCACAGGGCAGGGGCATAGAACAGTGATTGCCGAGTGAGTGAATGGGTCTGTCAGGAAAGCTGACAAACTTTACCAGCTCTCTGGCAGCTGTGTTCATCTTTCTTGTAGGATGAGAGTAAATGTCACATCACAAAGGCTTCATTACAAAGTAAATGATGACGTGTTATAAATCACTACCATAAATAATAAGCATGGACTAATCAAGTCCCTTTTGTGATGAGATGTCTCTAATTGCTTTTAATTTCATGCTTTCCCTTACTGAATTAGCTAATTCTTAAATGTGTAATCTCCTCTGTCCTCTCAGTCATTAACATAAATTAGCAATGTTGTACTGTATGCAAATCAGTTGGCTGAAAAAGTCAGTTATGTGGAAAATACTGTAAATAACCTTTTTCAACTCAATTAAACAATTTTGGTGTGAAATCACAGGCTTTAAGGAATAAGTAATTGACTAAAGCAGTTAAAAACCTCTGGGTCCAATCCAGAAAACCTTACACAGACAAAATTTTCACTTTCTTTAGCACTAATTTTCTACTCCCAAGTGTATAAGGATAAGGCCAGAGATGAAACCCTATGTGGACAAAAGAAGAGGGATATGAGATAACATTTCTCAGTGTTACATGAACTATCATAGTCCAAAGTAAAATAGCATTGGATACACAATTATAAGGGATTCCCGGGTGGCGCTAGTGGTAAAGAATCCAGTTGCCAATGCAAGAGAGATATGGGTTTGATTCCTGGGTTGGGAGGAGGGCATGGCAATGATAGCTTACAGTGAATGATGTTTTGTGATGTACAGTGAATGGGATTTGTGATCTCTAAATAAGAAGATTTAGCTTTGGGACCAGGGACCAGGCTTGATCACTCAAGAAACTTCGCGTAGCAGATTTTTATTAAAATGAAAAAAAGACAAAGAAAGCTTCTGACATAGACATCAAAAGGGGGACAGAGAGTACCCTCCTCACTAGTCTTTGGCAAGGGAGCTATATACTTTTTAAATCGGTTACTACAATATATCAAAAGACTGTCTCATGATTGTAAAAATTTTACCAGACCGACTTCCACAATTTAAGTTTTAAGATAGCAGGTTTAGAATTTACCAATAAAAAGATTTTACCAGATCCACTCCCATAATATACATTCTAAGATATCAGGGTTAGTCAGAAGGTTTTCAGAAAGGAGAAATTGTCCTCAAGCAGGATACATTGTTGTTATTTAATCCTTAGTACAGAGTTTAAACTGAGTTTTTGTTGTGTAATCATCAGTTCTGGGCTTAAAGAAAAAAAAAAAACCGTTTTATGTGACTAAGATTAAGGAATGTAGTAGAAAAGACAAACAAAAAAAACCCTATTGTCCTTTCCTCCTCCTTATGACCCCCAGACCCCTTTCTCCTCCTCAGGGACCCTGGACTTCTTATCAGCCTGCCTAGGAATCGACTCTCTAAGCAAACCCACTCCAGCATTTTTGCTTAGAGAATCTCTTGGACAGAGGGGTCTGGCAAGTTACAGTTCTTAGGGTTGCAAAGAGCTGGACATAACTGAAGTGACTTAGCATGCACACGATTATATATAAACTAGTTAACCAAAAAGGACCTACTGTACTGTATAGCACAAAGAACTATACTCAATATTTCATAATAACCTATAAGGGAAAAGAATGTGAAAATGTGTATATATATAAATCACTGTGCTATATAGTTGAAACTAACATGGTATTATAAATTGACTATACTTCAATTAAAAATATTTTTTAAAAAATAAAACAAGTAATCACTATGCTAGCTTATAAAATTTTAAAGTTAATAGTGTAAACTGAAAAAATAATGTTTGCTATATGCTTAATGTATCTTGAGAGAGATTAATTAAAGAAAATTAAATGGTAGTTGAAGATGCTAGATGACTGAAATTTTTAAAAATGGCTTTGAAATATAATATACAAATGTATATTATATTTACCAACTGGATTCTTCAGTGTTTTCTAAACTATGGTCAGCTGCTGTGTACTCTCCCAGGATGCTTTGTTTGCAAATGGAAGTGCATGATAAAATGATTTGGGAAACTTTTATATCATATATACCTCTCTTGAAGGGTCACAAAGCACATTAAGATATTAAAGATCTGGAAACGTGTGCAATAAAGGAACACCTTTAAATTTGTTTAAAACAGTGTTTAGCTAAATTTATAAATAGAACTTTTTTTTTAAATAAACCTAACATCTACTAACATCCCTTTGTGCTAATATTCCATAGGATTCACCTAAAGACCTAAAAGCATTGCATCAGTATTCTAAACTAATGGACATGGATGTGGCGCACATGTAATTAGGAGGTCATCTCTATGGCTGCCACATTCACTTTTTATCCAATAAATACTGTTGCAAGTGGATGCTAATACAGTCTTTTTTTCCCAGGAAAAACTATATAGTGAACTGATGGCTCCTAGGAGACACTTAGATCCAGGCATGTCTGATAAAAAACAAAACAAACAAACAAAAAAAACCAAAACCCTGTTTAAGGTTCTTGATTTAAAAAATGACATATTTAAAAATAATTCAATGGCACAGCAAATATAAAGTGTCTTTTGTAGTCTGAGAAGTATATAGTAACACAAAGGACTCTTCTTTCTGCCCTCTCTCTCTTATTTCCATCTGCTACACTGATAACCATTATTTTGAGTGAAAAACTTTTTTACTTCCTATCCTACATCACTGGATTGTGAGATGGAGTGGGGAGGTCCAATGTCCAAGTCCCTGTTAGGTTTGTTGTTCCACTGTCTGCTTATTTTTCCTCAAGGTTCTGACAAATCCCTTCTGCACAGAGCTCACTCTTCTACTCAATCACTCGTTTGGGTCCTTGTGGCCAATCTGTATAAGCAGGAAACAAAATTAAATCTCTCTCCCAAGTTCTCCTCTTCGACGATCACCAAATTGTAGTTTAGAGGCATACTCAGGGCTGTAGGGCATCTATTGAAAGCTTGGCCTGATGTTTCCTGCCTCATCTTACAGGGTTTTCTATGCATGACTCACATTCACTCACAGTATACTGACTGAACAAATGATACCACATATAGCAAACTGCAGGCTTTCCAGGTGGTGCGGTGGGAAAGAATCACCTGCCAGTGCAGGAGACTCAAGAGACATGGGTTCAGTTCCTGGGTCGAGAAGATCCCCTGGAGTAGGAAATGGCAATCCACTCTAGTATTCATGCCTGGAAGATTCCATGGACAGGATTCTGGCAGGCTCTAGTCTATGGGTTCACAAAGAGTTGGACCTGACTGAGCATGCGCACACACACACACACACACACACACACACACACACACACACATGCACAGCAAACTACAAAATAAGAGGGATCAAAAACAAACAAACAAACAAAAATGATGCATGATCTAGGAAAGAAATCGCTACCTTAACTGTTATCTTTAGCATAACTTTTACGCTAAGACCCTAATATAATGATAATCTTCATTAGTGCCTTCTACTAAGAAAATTCCAGAAAATTGTGCTTGAAATAATAGAGGGATCTACAGAAAATCTTGCTTTCTCTTGGACTATAAACTGCTCAACAGTGAATTTTTGTGCCTTTTTTTCTACCAGCAATCCTTTTAAAGGTAAACTTACTATTAAATTAACATTTATATGAACTCTAAAGAAGAAACAAAGAAGAGCTTCCAAAGAAGAAATATTTATACACTGTATTTCTTGAGGGCAGTTGTGTTGGAGTTTTTATTCAGTAGTGTCTCTGTCCAAAAACTTACATTCACACTTGATTTGCTTTTTAAATAGAGAGTTTGTTTATGAACCATTGCTTATTATTTGCTGTTAGAATCTGTATGCTTCTCTTCTCCCCTGGGCATTTCCCTTGTTTTTGATAATTATTATTTCTCTCTGGGATTTTTTTACATGTATATTTCTTTCTCTCTTGTCAGACTTGTGTTCAGCATTGTTTTCCTAGTTTAAGGTGACTCCAGAATCTATTCTATCGTGATTCCTCTAGGGAGTTGGGTAAAATATTTGAATTTGAAAGCACTTTGAGGAATACATCTCAATCTAACCCACATATCTGAAATTTAAAGAAGGACCATATATCATAGAATGAGTACAAACAAATGATGTTTTATGTCCTCGGTAGCTTGATAAGTTACAACTGAAATAAAACTCTTATTTTCTTAGTGTGAAAAACCTGACCTTTAAATAAATGAGTAATATTTACAGTTACCAAATAGATTTTCAGAAAAAAATGAAAAATAAGACTGGGATAAAACTCTTATTCAGAGATAGAAAGGTAGTCTTTTGTCATCTGTCTAGATTAGCAGTTTTCAGTGGGCATTAGTCCCCTCTGTGGAATATTTGACAATGCCTGTAGACATTTTTAGTTGCCATATTTGTGTGAGTTGCTACTGGCATCGAGTGGGTAAAGACAAGGGATGATGCTAAATATACTAAACTGCACAGGACAGTTCCTCACAACGAGAATTATCTGGCCCCAAATGTCAATCATGCTGAGGGTGAGAAACCCTGATGTGGATCAGTGGTTCTCAGAATGTGGTCCCCAGATCCGCAGCATCAGGATCAGCTGGGAACTTGTTAAACATGTACACTCTCAAAATCTCACCTTGGGCTTCCTATTCAGAGTGAGCCCAGCATCTGTACTTTTAACAAACACTCTGGGGGATTCTGATACATGCTAAAGTTCAAGGGCCACTGGAATGGATATTTTTATCTTCTTCCTTTCCAGCCTTTTAAAAAGATGTGAATTTTTGCTTTCTATTCAACCTTTTACTTTGACCAGTAGCTAAAATCTGAAGTCAAGACCCTTTACAACTAATGTCCACTGAAAACTGCTAATCTAGACAGATGACAAAAGACTGCCTTTCTATCTCTGACTGCAATTTTTCTAATTTTTTAAAGAGTTTCTTGTACCTCAAGAACCTTCTTGTCTGGTGGTCTTCTTGTCTGTCTCTAGTTCTCTGTCCCAAAGAAACCTCCTTCCCAGCAACAAGTGTGTCTTCTTTGTGTTGTTCTAAAATACTGGCAATAGTCGATCCTGTGCTTTGGTCTCCCAAGACTGGTCCACTTCATTTATTGTCAAAAGCTGGAGCTTTGTCCTCCAGTGAGTCAGTGCTGGGAAGTGGAGATTTCACACAGTTGCTTAGGACATGGCATTAATGAGCTTTTGAAGTTAGCATTCTGGGTCTTCTTTAGCCTTGAACCTGTTACACCCATTTTGTCAGGAGTTTAGGGCCATATCCCTATCCTCAGTAGTTCACCTCACACCTGCCAAATCACTTACATGTAGGGTTTCACATAAAACTAAAATCTATCTTGTAAAATGACTCACAGTACACATCTTAGATAATACTGAGTTAACATGGATTTCTTCATATATGAACAAGTGCACTACCTTTTCTTCTTGCCTGTAGTACAAGAAATGGAACATTCAAAATTGTGAAACCAGGAGCTGAATTTTATTAGTTACACCATTTGGTAACTTGAGAAGGACTGTTAGTCCTGAATACTAGTTAGGCCTTTGATTTGCCAACCCATCCTTTCTCTGTCGTGTATTCAAACCCTTATTTCAATGAAGGGAAAAACAGCTTTTGTATGAGCTTTCATAATAGAGTGGAGGAATGCAAATCTTATAATTAAGAACTTAGTCTTCGTTATTAGCCTGAAAATCATACAATAAAATAAATCTGGCAGACACAGCCAAATGTTCTTACTCAGTTAATTTGGAAATATATTCATCTGTTGTGGGCTGCTATGGCAGCTGAGAGTTTTGGTTTCTTTCATCTCTATTTAGGGTTTCTTGCAAGTGGTGCTGCTAAAGGCAGCAAGAACCTGAACGGGACAATTGTTGCAAACGTAGAAAAGAGGTGTCATGTCACCACCTAGAGTTTTTCTCATGAATCATCCCCTTCATTTTCATGAGTGCTGGAGACTTCAACTGATCATCAGGCTTTTCAACTGGGTGATGGCCACAGAGCCACAATTAAGGAAACATACACATACATCCCTTTATCTAGTCAGATAATCTTGTATTCTGACTTGTC
Organism: Ovis canadensis; assembly: GCF_042477335.2. Classification (NCBI taxonomy): domain Eukaryota; kingdom Metazoa; phylum Chordata; class Mammalia; order Artiodactyla; family Bovidae; genus Ovis; species Ovis canadensis. The sequence goes on from NC_091248.1 coordinate 87,473,999, forward strand.
ATCTGGTCTCTTCACATTGCATTCAGTGTCATTCTTCCAGAATGGAGCAGTAGTCATGCTCTTCATGGTCCTAGACTCCTTTCTCTTTTCTTGGTGTGAAAAAAGAGAGACGGGAATCTGCATTTATCTAGCTTATTGACGTAAATTTGGATGATATCTCTCTGTCCTTTCCTCATACTCTCTTTTTAAGTAGGCAGTTTATTTCTACCTCTTGATAGCTCTGGCTTCCCTTTTGGCCCAGCTGGTAAAAAATCCACCTGGAATGTGGGAGACCTAGGTTTGATCCCTGGGTTGGGAGGATTCCTGGATAAGGGAAAGGCTACCCAATCCAGTATTCTGGCCTAGAGAATTCTATGGACTGTATAATCCATGGGGTTGCAAAGAGTCAGACACGAGTGACTTTCATAAAAAATAGCTCTAGAGGCTTCTTATGCTTTGAGACAGCAGAAGCTCTTTCTGTTCTTTAAAAAGTAGTTGAAATTCAGTAGGTTGCTGTGTTTCTTAAAGGTGATCAATAAAATAAATGCAGACAGATTTCTTTAGAACAATGATCACCCATCAAAACAAGCAATTTCAGGTTGACATTTATGTGTGTTTGTGTGGATAAAGCAGTTTTTACTTTCCTAAGTCTGTGTTTTGGGGAAAAGGCATTAGAGTGGGTGGTGATAGTCCTTGTTGAGCGTGTATGTGTGTCCCTGATAGCAGCAGACAGTGTACGTAATGTCACGGAACAAAGAAAGGAGTATGTGTTTTAGAGTAAGAGACAGTGGGTTACTAGGGTGAAATCTTCAGGCATTTATCAAATGCTTTCTAATTCAGGCTTCCCTTTTTGGAACCCCTGCCTTGGACATTCTGACATCCTCAGCCATCATTCATTTCTCAATACTGATACTAAGTACTTTTCAAATAGGCCTTCTTCAGAAAAGCTGCCAATATGCACTTTGCCACATCATGCTTATCAGATAATTCAAGGTTCTATTTCATGAGTAAGTATGAGATATATTAATGGACCAGCACAAAATTTAGTTTCCACTCCTAAAACCTCTAGAAACAAATAGCAGGGATATGGGCACATCTCTTGCTCTGTTGGAGAAGGCAATGGCACCCCACTCCAGTGATCTTGCCTGGAGAATCCCAGGGACGGGGGAGCCTGGTGGGCTGCTGTCTATGGGGTCATACAGAGTTGGACACGACTGAAGCGACTTAGCAGCAGCAGCAGCTTGCTCTGTTAATATATATTTTACACCATGCTTGTCACATTGCTAGAACACAATAATTTGTATCTCAAATGAGTGAGTATGTGACAAAGACCAATTTGTGTTCCATTAGGAAAGCTAATACTGTTACCAAGAGCCGACTGAAATAAATGGTGCTTTTACTGGTCACTTAAACCACTCCTTTTTCTTAAAATGAAATTGTACATGATTTACTTCAGGTACAATATGAAAGATAATTTTACAGTTACCTTGTTCAACTGAGTTGTCCATCCCAAACAGGACAACTTAGTCTAAACTAGTGTGATGTTCCTACTCCCACCAATAGACTTGTGTCAAATCAGGTAACCTTTGGCTTGTTTTCCTTTTAGACTGTCGCTTAAAGATACAGAGCGGTAGTTACCCGGTTAGATGCTGAGAATACTGATGATAGGCAGATTTCAGCTCGGTACCTTGAGCAGGGGGTAGGATGGGAGAGTAAGAACCACATCCTGACAGTCAAGAGGGCTAATATAGGTGGGGATAAATATTACCCAACCTTCTAAATTTGGGGTTGCCACCTTCATATCTTTCTTCTGGAGAGTTTCTCTTGCTTAGATGGGTCCCTTTAGCTTTGTTTTAAAAGCTAAACACCTTCTCCTCTTTTCTTGTAGTTGGTAGACATTTAAATGGTTTATACTTCTAAACTGACTATCCTATTTCCTCATTAGCTGGATACCTCAAAGAGTCTGGTAAATAAATGGCTTGGCAAAATGTGAGATGGGGAGTTTTAAAAAAGTCTCCACTGGATCAGTTTATCAGATCAATTTCATCTCCTTATCTTGCTGAACATTATGCGTATTGCCATCTCAGAGGGAGAGGTGATGGCACATACTGTTGCTTGAGTTTGGATCCTGGTTCCATCAATTTTAGCTATGTGACCTTAGGCAGATTACTTAACTCTTCTGTGCTTCAGTTTCTCCATTTGTGAAACAGGGTTGGTAATAGTTATTGATACTAGCATGTGTGTATGCTTAGTCACTCAGCCCTGTCTGACTCTGTGATCCCATGGACTGTAGCCTGCCAGGCTCCTCTGTCCATGGAATTCTCCAGGCAAGAATACTGAAATGATTTGCCATTTCCTACTCCAGGGGTTCTTCCTGACCCAGGGATTGAACCCACGCCTGTTGTGTCTCCTGTTACCCTGTTGGAATCTGTAATGTGATGGGGAGGTTTACAGATATTGACCCATTTGTAATCATTTGTATTAACCCATTTGTATGACCCTAATCTGTAAAACTCTTAGAACAGCCTCTGGCATATAGTAAGCACTAGAATATGTTTTTATTCTCCTTGTGTTTGTCTTCCTGTAGGATTAGGCAGTTCACAACCAGAGGAAAATGTGACCACTCTTGGCAGCCCCTACATTATAGATTCTAACAGGCTAACAGGAGACACAAGAGATGTGGGTTCAATCTCTGGGTCAGGAAGATCCTCTGGAGTAGGAGGTGGCAACCCACCTCCGTATTCTTGCCTGGAAAATTTCATGGACAGAGGAGACTGACAGGCTACAGAGGTCACAAAGAGTCAGACACGATTGAGCACCACCACCACTAACAGAGAAGTAGGGCTTAAAGACACTCTCTAGAAGGAATTGTGAGGGAAGGAAACTCTAGTTAACATTTTTTGCTTCTTTCTTTTCCCATTTTCATACTGATGATGAACATATTTCTAGGGAAATTAAAAAATTTTTATCAGTACAACTTGGGTACCTTTATTGTATCCAATTCATTGTTAGGAATGGGTGACAGAAAAATAATGCCTAACAGAGACTCATTTTTCTCATGACACAAGAAGTCTAGAATATTGATTATTAGTTCCTTGGCTGAGGGTTGTTATGGCTATGACTCTGATTTTTGTGGCTTTGTCTTCATATTTCTTACTTTATTGTTTGTCTACTTTCATCTGAGAAAACCAAAGCTTTCCCAGAACTACCTCCACCTCCACCCTACTTAATATCCAGGAACTTTCTACTAATGTCTCATTGACCAGAAATGGGGCATTCAATAAGCCCTAGATGGAGAGGAAGCTAGGAATGTGAGGACACAGCTGTCAGATTTGGTCTAAACAGATCATGATCCACTGCTTGGAATTACATACTGACTCTGTTCATTCTCAGAATCTATTTGCAAAGAAAGTGGGGGCAGGATGGACATTTGCTGAGCCATTAGCAGTATCTTCCAAATCAGCATCCATTTTACTGTTCTTGCCTGTCTCAGTGGTAACCACCTTTATTTGAAATAATATTAATTATTAATTAGCACATTTTAAAGTGTATATCATTTTGTAGTTGTGAAAAACAAGGCAGCTAATAGGTGATGGGGGCATGATTCAAACTCAGGCCCTCTGATGTCATGCTGGTTCTCTCACCCACTTTTCCACAGTGATTGTATTAGATAGAACTAGAGGCAAAGTTCTGGCATCTCTCAGAGAAAACAAAACATGATTTGTCAAGCTTATTAACAGAGGGAAGATTCTCTGGAGTTTTCTACAAGAGAGTCTTGAGCTGAGAGTTATTTGTCGCAGCAAGTGACCCAGAATTTCCATGAAGCACAGTCTCTCTTCTGAGCCCTTAAACACTTCCATCTCTGTACCCATTTCAGGAATTCTGTCTTGATCTATTATATCCTTCTGTCTGGGATTCCCCTTTTCTGTCAATTTATGGTGAGTCCCAGGAAAGTATAACTCCTACAGTGTGGATGACCTTTGTCACTTCTTGACTTTTGTCAATTACCCTTCTGTGATGAAATCTTTTTAAGAAACACATACAGTAAGTGTGCCTCATTTCAGTGTTGGGAGGAGTTCATAGTTCACCCAGGATGCTGTCACATAATTTCCACTTGGATGATGTTTACACTTGGTTTGAGGCCCGTCCGCTCTGGCTTGTGTGTCTAGCTGTGCAGAGGCAGAGAAGGTGCTGCGCTTACATAAAGGAAATTTATCAGTTCTCTTGCAGAGGACATCTTGGAGCCTTTTGTTTAGACTATAGAAATGCAAGGGCATTCATTTCTTTACCTCTCCTTTATGACAGTGGTGGACCTGGGCATGCCATGGTAAGCATAGTAAAATGCAACTCTCTCATACCTGTTACTGAGGAATAAGACACTCTTCCCATTTAATTCTCCCATTATCAACACTCTTGGCATTGTTCTTTTTCCTTTTTGAACCTTCAACACAGAAGTGAAAAGCCATTCCGCTTACCTGACACATCATTAATACTTTAATATAAGTGTTTTCTGATCTCCTCATAACTTTTCAAAATCTGAGAAAGCTTTGGAAACCTTACCACTTCCTTTAGAGCAAGGCTTAGCAAACTTTTTCTGTGAAAGTTCAGATAATATTTTAGACTTTGCTGGTCATATGATCTGCTGAAAATAATCAACATTATCTATAACAAGTAAATGAATCAGCATGGCTGTATTTCAATAAAAATTTATTTGAGGACTCTGAAATTTCAATGCCAAGTAATTTTAACATCCTAGAATTTTCTTCTTTCATTTTTTTCCAACTATTTAAAACAACAACAACAACAACAACAACAACAACAACAACACTCATCTCATCAAAAAAACACTGGCTTAGGGGCTGTAGTTTGTTGAGCCTTGCTTTAAATTACCTCTGTTTAATAGAACACTCTGTGATGGTAAAAATGTTCTATAATATCAAATACTTGAAATATGGCTAATGCAACTGAGGAGCTGAGTTTTTAATTTTAATTTATTGAAATTCGATTTTAAAGAGCCAGCTGTGAATAGTTGCTGTTGTATTGGGCAGACATAGAACTTCGCTGTTATCTGAAGAAGATTCAAAATTCTCAGTTTTTGTATGTCTTAGATTAGAATTTTAACTTCCTGGAAGAAAAATTCTGATTGGCCTAGTTAGGGCAAAATCATGTAGTGTAATAAATACTTGGTTTCCAGGAGTTTCCTTGTTAGTTGGGGTCAAGGTGAGATGGTTCCTGCAGAGGAGAACCTGAGTAAACAAAACAACAGGGGTTTGCTACAATTTCCTGAAGTCTTGCATTTCAAAAAGAGGTCTCTAATGGAAAGGAATGACTTTAAAATGACATACTGTTGGTAGAATCAGTGTGGGAGAGAGATTTTATGTCTGTCCCTCATTTTAGCACCCCTTAATTCATACTGCAATTGTGACTTCTCTAACCCTGGGCCTGTTAGAGAATTTAGCTGTCATTTTGAAAGATGCTACTTGTATAGTTGGCCAGCAAGCATTATCAAGCATCTGCCATGTTCCAGACACAGTGCTGGGTGCCTTCACGAACTGTTTCAGACTTATTCATCTCATGAATGTTCTCACACAAAAAGCTGAAAAAGCTGTTCTATGAAGATTTAAAATGGAAGTAAATGATCTTATCATGAATATAGTATGGATTATTATTCTGTTAAAGAAAGCATTTCAAGACTATATTATTAGAAATTTAAGACTCGAGCCTTATATCAACTTCTGAAACTCTGAAAAAGCTTATTAATATTCAGAGCTTTGACTTTACAAATTAATGGCCTGTTTACCAACTTAAGCAGCTAGTCATTCTTACCTGCTTTGGTAAGTCCCTACCATCTCTAGAAATGTCCTTATTTGTATATGATGGGTGTATGGGAGTGGGGATACTAATTTTGAGTGAGGAATCCGGTAAGGCACCCCTGGCATTTCATTTAAGACTTAACTGGTAGGAAGGTGCAAACTGGGAAAGTTGTGGAGCAGAGATTTCTAGGAACAGCAATTTCAAGAATCCTTAATGCAGAATGAGCTTCCTTTGTTTAAGGAAGGGAAGATAGTCAGAATCTAATGCGGGAGAACAGTGAGAGGTGAATTCTGGGGATGGTCAATAGTCAGATCTCGATATAAAGCATGTTAAACACACAGCACAGACCAAGGAAGGTGTTTCATATTAGCATACAATAGACACAAGTGACATCACTGACTTTGAAGACTTAGGGCTGTTAATTTGTGACTGAGTTGAATGGGAAGGATCAGCCTTCATGAATGGACATGCATCCAATTGAAATAGAAAGTAGGCTTATAGAATCATGTTTCCAGGGTCATTTAAGGTATCATGGACTGAGTAATTCAGAATGAAATGTCTCCTATGGAATGCAGCAGACTGGCCTGGTTGTCAAGAAATCTCTATGTGTCTGGATTGGAATGCTGGGAAATAGATGAACCCAGATGACCAAGAGAAGCTAGCATATCAACTCACAGAAGATGCAGAGCTAGGGCATCTGAACAATGCTCTAAACAGATAACGACAACAATGTGAGGAACTGTAAAGCAAAACAAAAACAAATGAACAAATTGTCAGATCTCTGGAACCCCAAAGAAGCTGAATACGCTGTTTAGTCTGTAGTCTGCTTGCTGGAGGCTGGCACAGCAAACCGAAGATTTGGATCAGCATGTATAGAGGTGCCTCAGCAACAGTGTCTTACATTTCTATGAATGGAAGAAAAAACTAGGATTCCATGAGAGAGATAATTTACTACTTTGATTGTTAATATTTGGAAATATACCTATGAACAGGGAATTTTCAAGGTAGTATTTTCCATGGAGGACATAGAAACCATTTTAAACACATTTATTTATGGTGCTAAAGTGGGGATGACAATTATTAATGAAAATGCAGTCCCACTTGATATAGACAGAATGGAGCTCTACGGAACCTTCAAATCAGTCAACTCAGTCATCTAGGCTCTGCTTTGACATTTCTGCACAGTTTTTGATCATTGGCACAAAGATGGTATGATGTCATCATCAAATGTAATTTACTAAGCTCATTATGGGTATCAAAGTTATTAGGAATCACACAATACTATAGAGAGTATAGACTTGCTGTTATAAACATGTTTTTTGTTTATGAAGATGCAAAAATTTTATCGCTATCAATGCGTGCTTGATCAGTTGCTCAATCATATCCAACTCTTTGCAACCACATGGATTATAGCCTGCCAGGCTCCTCTGTCCATGGGATTATCCCAGCAAGAATACTGGAGTGGGTTGTCATTTCCTCCTCCAGGGGATCTTCCTCACCCAAGGATCAAACCCCTATCTCTTGTGGCTAGTATATTATACAGAAAATTATTATAATCCCCAGAAAATTGTATGAAGATTTAAAAATTTTATATGGCTATTTGAGGATAGATAAGGCAACAAAAACATATTTGCTAAGAACTTTAAATATAGAACTTAAAAATTATTTAAAAGTTTTAAGCTGTTCAGAAGAACTGACTCACCAGGAAAGACCCTGATGCTGGGAAAGATTGATGGTGTGAGGAGAAGGGGATGACAGAGGATGAGATGGTTGGATGACATCATTGACTCGATGGACATGAGTTTGAGTAAGCTCTGGGAATTTGTAATGGACAGGGAAGCCTGGAGTGCTGCAGTCCATGGGGTGCAAAGAGTTGGATATGACTGAGCGACTGAACTGAACTGAAGTTGTTCATGAGGTCAGTTAGCTCTTTTGTATATCTGTTTCATCAAAACCATTCTGTTTTACTTGTAACCATTGAAGAAGCTTCTTGATGACTGGAGAAGAACACAAAAGTGGCGAATGAGGGCTTGCAAAGGCAGTGAGTGTGGATGTATAGTGTGAGTTTAGGGAGATGTGATCCATTTTCCAAACTGCATTATATCTTTTCATTCGAAGATATAATTAGAAATAAAAAATAAGCCACTAAACTTACCTCAAGCACAAATGATGACTGTGGCTAAGGGATAAGATGTGACTTTATTGTATAAATATTATCATTCTCTTTCTAGCAAGGCTATTTTGCCTGCTTAGCTTTATAATTTCTTGTAAGTTTCAAAATAAACAAACAAATGCCTGTCAACAACCTAGTGCTTAATTCTCACCCACTTCAGTTCTTCTTCTTCTAATTAAATATCTTAAATTATATCTTTGCAGCTGACTAATCACCAGCCTGTGCCTTCTTCCCTAGATGGTATAATTTAAGAGGACCAGTTCTCCTGGTGTTGAGGTATCGATCAGCCTTGATGTCTCCCATCAGATACACTTGCCCTTTTCAACCTAGAGAGGTAAGCACAGTTCTCATATATCTCTGAGTTTGAAAGGCAAGCCAGGAATGGAAAGTCATTTTTCTGCAGTATGGCAGTATGAAGCCTTACATGGAAATACCTACTCTTAACTTCTTTTAAAAGTGCTTATTTAACTATAAAATGACTTAGTTTTAGAAAATGATCTTTTCCTATTCATACAATTTTAGGCTCTGTCTTTTAGCAGCATGCACATAAAGTAGAAATAAAATAGAAGTAAAGTATGAAGGGTGAAGATGCCACCTGAGAAATGAATTATGGCTAAAATAACTGTTGAAGGAGAGCGAAGGTGATTTGAAGCCCACACAGTTCTAAATCTCTGCTTCCTGCTAAAGGAGAATTCTGCCAGGAGTACCATATGATATAATGGGGGAGAAGGGAGGCTTTCCACAGACCACTGAGCACTTATTTTCTGGTAACCAGTTCATGTCCTATCCTATTCCTGTAATCTTTTTTGACAAACAAGAACAAATTTTCTTCACCTTTTGGTCATCAGAGGAATCTGATGCCCCTAATATTGACTTTTCAATGTAATTGCAATTTTATCTGATGGCATTTCAAACAAATGGGAGTAATAGTCCTGGGTGTTAATGCAAATATATGCCATTAAAAGACTTAGTGATGGGAATACACATATACACATATACTGGTTTGGAATGGAATGAAGTGATTCTGATGGTTTTAGATTCTTCTTTAGAAAAATCATCAATTACTTAAGTTTGGAATGCAGCTCTCCAAGGGAGAATGTAATCTATAAGTGGTTGAGATTTTAAATTATATCTAATTTTTTGTCGAATGTCCACTTCACATGGCATGAATGCTTATTGATAATTTTTATAATCTCTAGGTTACTATTCTGATCTTTTAGATCACTTTTTCTTTTAATATTTATACCTTCAAATATAATTAGTGATTGCTCATCAATCTAAAAACTTACTTACTTACCTTTAAACATGCATTTTAAAATGCCTTTGGCTGCTTTGAATGTCTTTGTGTGTGTGTTTGTGAAGTTTTTCCTAAATAGCCACAATACAAGAGTAAAGCATTAAAGACTGGCTTAAATATACAAACTGTTCAATTCAAACCTATGTAAATTATTTTGGGTTCAATTATGTTTATTCCATCTGTTTTTATCATCTGTTGTTACAATAATATATCATTTCTACATGGTATTAAAATGTAAATGAATCAAGAGAGGAAACACATCTGTGGACAGTTAGTTAATAAAACTACATTTGGCAAGTGAGCTAAGTCATAATAATTAATTAAATTTCACTGCCCATATATGCTTGTAATTGTATATTTAGTGTGTATTTGCATAATCACATAATGGGATCTATATGATTCATGCTTTGTTGAGTGTAAACTAGATGCACAAATTACCAGTTCCAAACTAGAGTTGCTTATAAGCATATCACAAAGACATTTGGCTTTTTTCGGGAAATGATGTATAGGAAGTAAATAAGAAAAAAAAAATCTTGAAAATGAAAGTTATATATTCTTAGAGCAAAGTAGAAGTCTGAAAAGACAATTCAAGTCACAGACAAGTCCTGACTTTTTTCTCTGAAATCCTGCTTTTAAAATATCTGGTATTTTATTGTATTTAGTGACTATTTTGGGAGGAAAGGTTTGCTCTTTTGAATAGGTGGTGTAGGCATGTTAGATTAGGTGTTATTCTGAGCTAGGCTGAATGTTTAAGGCCCCGCATATAATAACTTTTCATTTAGTAATATTCCAATTATCCAGATCACACAAATAATTGATTTAATTTTCAAAATAGAGCCTCAGTTCAGTTCAGTCGCTCATGTCCGACTCTTTGCCACCCCATGGACTGCAGCACACCATGCTTCCCTGTCCATTACCAACTCCTGGAGCTTGCTCAAACTCATGTCCATTGAATCAGTGATGCCATCCAACCATTTCTTCCCGTCAGTCCCATCTCCTCCTGCCTTCAGTCTTTCCCAGCATCAGTGTCTTTTCCAATGAGTCAGCTCTTCACATCAGGCGGCCAAAGTACTGGAGCTTCAGCTTCAGCATCAGTCTTTCCAATGAATATTCAAGACTGATTTCCTTGAGGGTTGACTGGTTTGATCTCCTTGCCGTCCAAGGGACTCTCAAGAGTCTTCTCCAACTTCTCAAAAGCATCAATTCTTTGGCTGTCAGCTTTCTTTATGGCCCAACTCTCACATCCATACATGATTGCTGGAAAAACCATAGCTTTGACTAGATAGAGCCTAGATAGTTCTTTTAGGGCCATATCCTGGGACAAAATTGTGCATATTAGCCTTATGCTCTTAAATGTATATAATTTACAGCATTCGCTGAAGGTGAGAGGGGACCCATTTCAGGAGTGACATAGTGAACACAGCAAACTCTAGACAAAATCTATTCTGAGCATGACTACCTCCACCTTCTCAAAACCCAGTCCTCTCTAGTTGCTCTGTGTTGAGCTGATCAAAATAACTCACAGCAAGCTCTGAGTGACAAAGGCTTAACTACTCAGGTTTATCTGCATATTGAAAATGAAGCTTGTAATCCAAATAGATTTCAAAGATGCTAATCTGCTCTTACCATTCCCATGCCTGCTACCATTTCCTGCCCCCCTTAATGGATCAAATATAAGTTTAAACTTCTCCATTCATTTATTATAGCATTGCTTGTCAGGTCCTTCATCTTCTGATCATCCTGGTTTACCTCTTCTGCCTTCCTCATCTCTCACAATTATCTGTCTAAGATTAATTCAATTACCAAGAAACCTCAGTTGAGCAAAGTTGACTATTATTATTATTTTTTATTTTTTAATATAACTTTATTTATTTTAATTGGAGGTTAATTACTTTACAATATTGTATTGGTTTTGCCATACATCAACATGAATCTGACACAGGTATACACTTGTTCGTCATCCTAAATCCCCCTCTCCTTCTTCTCCGTACCATCCCTCTGGGTTGTCCCAGTGCACCAGCCCCAAGCATCCAGTATCATGCATCGAACCTGGACTGGTGATTCATTTCATATATGATATTATACATGTTTCAATGTCATTCTCTCAAATCATCCCACCCTCTCCCTCTCCCACAGAGTCCAAAAGACTGTTCTACACATCTGTGTCTCTTTTGCTCTCTCGCATATGGGGTTATCGTTACCGTCTTTCTAAATTCCATATATATGCATTAGTATACTGTATTGGTGTTTTTCTTTCTGGCTTACTTCACTCTGTATAATAGGCTCCAGTTTCATCCACCTCATTAGAACTGATTCAAATGTATTCTTTTTAACGGCTGAGTAATACTCCATTGTGTATATGTACCACAGCTTTCTTATCCATTCATCTGTTGATGGACATCTAGGTTGCTTCCATGTCCTGGCTATTATAAACAGTGCTGCGATGAACATTGGGGTACACGTGTCTCTTTCAATTCTGGTTTACTCGGTGTGTATGTCTAGCAGCGGGATTGCAGGTTCATAAGGCAGTTCTATTTCCAGTTTTTTAAGGTATCTCCACACTGCAACTACTGCAGCTCAATTCCAGAAAAATAAATGACCCAATCAAAAAATGGGCCAAATAACTAAATAGACATTTCTCCAAAGAAGACATACAGATGGCTAACAAACACATGAAAAGATGCTCAACATCACTCATTATCGGAGAAATGCAAATCAAAACCACAATGAAGTACCATTTCACGCCAGTCAGAATGGCTGCGATCCAAAAGTCTACAAGCAATAAATGCTGGAGAGGGTGTAGAGAAACGGGAACCCTCTTACACTGTTGGTGGGAATGCAAGCTAGTACAACCACCATGGAGAACAGTGTGGAGATTCCTTAAAAAACCGGAAATAGAACTATTATTTTTTTTTTAATTGAGAAAATGGTTCAGACACTAGACTGTTTCAGTCTCACAACTATATTCTTCCCTCTGCTAAGGCCAGATTCAGGAGATCAATTGGGTGGCTGTTCCAGGTACCAGTCATTTGAAGATGCTAAAATGTGATTAGAAGAAATGAGAAATATGGAATCAGTTAACTCATGTATTTAAGTGCAATGCCTCTAATAACCAGACAAAAATTTTAAACTGTTCCTTTTTCTGCCAAAGAAGATAGTACCCTTGATTGAAAATAAAAACACAGCACATTGCAGGTACTCCACACTGGTTTAATTGGTTTATCCACTGAGCATTTTTATAATGGGCAGAGCAGATTCAAGTTGAAGAGATGGGGCAGGCCACCAATCCAGCGAACAACCAGATACACAGCTGAAATTCCAAAGGAATTCAAACACTACTTAATCATTAAGATTGAACATATTTGCTTCAGTATTTAAAATTTAAAATCTTTTTGAAAGGCGGGAGGAGAAGGGGATGACAGAGGATGAGATGGTTGGATGGCATCACCAACTCAATGCACAGGGAGGCCTGGCATGCTGCGGTCCATGGGATCACGAAGAGTCAGACATGGCTGAGAAACTGAACTGAACTGAACTTTTTGAAAAATATATGCTCCCTCCCCGCAAAAAAATTCTCAAAAATTTAAGAAAAACGTGCATGTAGAACAAAATCTATTAAAAAGATGGAAATGCTTTGTTGCTCTAGAAATAAAAGACAAAAATAAAAACATTTTAAACCTATTTTGAACAGGCTTAATTGGGAAAAAATGTAATTCATGACATTTTCAAATAAATTAAAATGCTATATCACATAAATACAATAATTACTTTGAACATAAAGAAGAGATGTGATTTTGATTAAAACAACATTTCTGTCTCTGCTGAACATAATCCTTGCTAGGGTGATATGAAAAGGAAGGGCAAAGGGAACATGGAATGGGTGGTAGGAAAAGGATGTGTTAAAATATTAATAGTCACTCATGATCAGTTACTAGAAGAAAGGCCAGAAAAGATATGTATGTATGTTTTTATATATACAGGTATTCATATAGGTAACGAAAAAGAGTTCTGTGAATATTGAAAAGGAAGAAAAGAAGCCTCCAATATCTGGTAACTGGTCTGCTGCTCATCGCCAGGCCCTGTTTACTCACGTTGGATATAAGCAGTTTCACAGAACATCAATATCAGACAAGGTCATCTGATACCAGAATGAAATGAGACAAAAGCAAAGCCATTGAGCCAGCCACAAGCAAACATTCCTATCATAGATAATAAGAATGACTGCTGCTCCCTTTTCATTTATAGATTTGTCCTCATTCTAGTTTAACACGTTATAGATAAGTTTTATTGAGTTACCAGATTATAGACTTGCCCCTGCTTTCTGACAGTACTCCATCTAGGGGGAGCCCCCACTTCCTCAGAGCCTCCACTAATCAACCAACTAAAATCCAAACCCTATCCTGTAACAGTTTTTTTTTTTTTCTGTTAAACACCATATTACCATGACGCCTTTTAGTTCCCATACTTTGTGTTCTGCGTGAATGCATCAGGTAATAAAACCCACCTTGTTCAATGGATTGTCTTTGGCTAAAAGACATTGACAGTATTAACCACTCATTTCTTTTTTCTGCCTTTTCCTTTCCTTGTCCTACCATTTCATAAAAGAAGCATACTCCTTAATTAACAAGTAGTTTTTAGGTTAGAGAATATCTTGGTAGAATTTTCACTGAGTTAGATGAGAAACTCACTGATGGGACATTCTCTCCCTTTTTGAAGGAGAAGGTGAGTGTATATTAGTTTGTAACATGAAAGATATAGGCAAATGCAAGTAGTTCCTGTTGCATGAAGCTTTAATAGGCATAGAGGGTGAAGACAGACGTTGAGGAGCAGACAAGATAAACTGTGTAAACATCTGGTGGTTCGCTCACAAATAGAGTCCCCTTTTCCACCACACTGATTTCAGGGAGCCTGATAACTATAACCTGCACTATCCAGGCTTCCTTTCCCACTGGCTTCTGATTGGGCTTGGCTGAAGGGGGAGAGTGGCCAGGACATTGGCCTGGAGGCATTAAGAAAAAGCTAATGGTGCTTCTAGTGATATTTAAGAGAGTAGCTACATCTCTGTGGTTCTAGATCCAGTTACACACACTACTATAGTTAAAATAAATAACTAACAAGACCTACTGTATAGCACAGGGAACTCTACTCAATATCTTATAATTATCTACAATGGAAGAGCATGTCATAAAAGAATAGATGTATAACTGAATCACTTTGCTATATACTTGAAACTAACACAACATTGAAAATCAACTATATTTCAATAAGAATTCAGAAAAATGATGTTAATGTCTATGGACATTCACATCCTAAGAAGGCCACCAATGATATTGCTTAAAAAAAAGAAAAAACAGGCATTCCTTCCTAGTCGCTTCTGTCTAGTTCCAGCTCACACATGCAAGCCTTCTCAATTTGCTTCTGATAATACCATCTAATCTGTTTGCTCATTTGTCTTTAAATGGTAGCAATTTCCTGCTGTTGTTATTTTCTGGTTGCCTCAACTTTCCTTGTTTTCATCTCTTCCAACATCTCTGTACGTTGTTACCTGTACTAAATTTCCTCTACTGGGATACCAGGATTAAATTATGTTTTCCTTATCTTACACAAATTGATAGACTCCATAAGCCTAATTTGCAGATTCATTTTAAACATGATCATAGAAAATAGATTATGAGTTTTGGCACAGGTCATTTGATAAACTTACATTTTCTAAAATGAGACAGCTTAATTTTAAGAAGCTCAAAGTGATTTCAGATAACCAAATCCTATGCAAACGCAAACCACAAAAACTAAATGCAAATTTATCTTTTTATCCTCATTCTTCATTTTTCTTGGTTATATGCTGTTCCAGTTATACTTGTAAATATTTGAAACTACTAAGTAAAAACATTCTTTATAGTCACTTCCTGATTGTTTGAGTTTGTAAGAATAGACATAACATGACAGGGTTAGGGAGTTAAGATGAAACACGCATCTTAATGATTCTTCTGTTCCTGGAAACTGGTTGAAAGACATGATCTCTTCTTTTTGATGCAAATAAGCCTGGGTTTAGTTAGAGTTAAACACAGATCTAACTGCAGAAGATTATCTTCATTTTTAAAATTTTCTCAATGGTTACTTGTCTGGATCTGCTTTCTCAAGACTAAACAATACTCCAGGGTGCTTTCAAGATCAGAATTGAGTAAGTCTCAATATCTGTATAAGAGACTTCTGGGGTAGGTCATCATCTTTGCAAATTGCCTAATACCTCAGCAAGGTGAAAGAAAACCAAAGTGTAAAATAATAAAATTAACAGAACACTTGATATCTCTAAACTCTGGATACAGTTTATCATTAGAGTTAAGTTGATTCATCTTTTTTGTTGGCATATTTGCTTGTCTGCTACAATTATAGTTATATCTGGAAGTATTTTTTTAATTAATGATTAAATTGTGAGGAAATAATTCATTTCAGAATAAGGGGGTCAGTGACTGGTGAATGTTCTTAGCTTTAGTAAAACCAAAATGCAAAGTTCTGCTTCCTCTGTGTTAATTAACACACTGTAGAGAGCTTGATGTTTCTCACTGGCTCAGGGGAGAGTCCTCACCCACCTTTGGGGCTCAGGGGATTTTTGTTTCTCTTTTAGTTTGTCACCATATATCCAGTAAATGGGCCCCTTGCGGCCTGAAAGAATTAATGCACCTACTTAACTGCCCAAATTACCTCCAGAGAGTGACTTAGAAATGTGGAAAATTTGGCTCAGTGTCTTTGAAGAGCTTTGAGCAAGTTGGATGAAAGCAATCTCCAAGAAGCAAGGAGAAGTATATGCTACTTATTGAAGTATTGAATATGCTTATTAGATGAGCCTATTAGCCACAAGGGATATTTTAAAATTTCAGCAAGTAAACATTCAAACCAGATTAGCTTTGTGCATCCCTCTTTCTACACATACTTGAATGCATAAGTCATTTTATAGACTTACTTTTATGTTGATTCAGGAAAGGTCCCTTCTATCCCTTTTCTGTTGTTAAATAGGCAGGAAAGTGGGTAGAATTGTAGAGTTCAGTAATGTCAAGGAATCAGCATGAAGGAATGGAGATTTCCACTGTGTATACTGTACACGCATAAGTCCAGGGCTTTGAGATATCAAACCACAAGTCATTTTAGAATTTAGACAAAACTGAAAATATAACCTGGGAATGTATTTTGATTCATACCATTTTCCTATGTCTGAGTTATTTCCCTTTTTCTCTGCAAATCTAAATATCATTTACTTCTGAATACCCAGTTCAGCTCTCCTCTTCCACTATCGGGAATTCTCCAACAACAGTTTAATCTATTAAGATCTCCTTCCTTTTAAACCTTCTTGTTCCTATTGCCTGTATCTCTCTGGGGCAAAGTATTAGATATTCGGTCAAACTCAATCAACATTAGTGAAATGAATCAGTCAGAAATTTAATCTTTATTACTTTGCATTGTGTTTGAGAATCACATAACTTGCATGTTATTTGCATTTTCTCTGTTTTAGACTTATTTGTCTTTCTAGACTATAAACTCATTGAAGGCAAAGATTAGTTTTATATCTTTTGGGTATCATTCACAAGGCCTCCTGCAGTCCTCAGATTATATAAAAACCTATTTATTGGTTATTGATGACCCTGTGATGACTTTTTAAATCTTCATATATCAATGAATGGTTGGCCTGGAGCGCTCTAAGATGATTTCAGTGTTCTTCTCCAGATGTCGTCCTCCATCAGATAGTAAGTGATTCAGCACCCAAAAGCCTGGGTGGCTACCTTGTTAATTTCCCATGAAAAAGGTTCACTGCTTAGCACCAATCTGATCTATCTTTCTTCAGATATAATGTTGCTCCTTTGAGTTTAGTGGGTCAAAATTTGCCATTATGTTGTCACTTTAGTATCTTAGACATTCCATTTTTGGTAAAAATATTTTGTTTTAATATAATTTTTTGCCTCTTAGAGCAGAGCTTCTATGTGATTTAAAGCAGGTTCACAACCTTTATCTGAGGAAGCATTTTTATTTCTCTCCTTACATCTGCCCTTAGAAATTATGAAAGTTCAGAAATGGAAAGAGGTGGTATAATTTGTTCAAAGGGGCAGTAAGGCTTGCTACTGCAGGTTTTTGGAAATCTAAATAATTGAAGATAGGTCTAATTTTTCAGAAAGAGCTTCTTTGTTGAATGGCTTAGTGTTGATAAAGGCTTTTTCATATAGAACAACAGAGCCTGCCGAGATCTCAGAGTTCTATTCTGACTTTGAAGGGAACAAAAGCAAGAAAACAGTATTTAAAGGTCCCCTTAATTCTAGCCAGTCAAGCACAAATAAGATTCAGTGCCTCCTGTGTGCTCCTTTGCTAGGTTCTGGAATAAATGCAAGTCAGACACAGGCTCTGTTGTAAGCAGCTCATAATCTAATGCAGGAGACAGAATATACTTAATAGTATATGAACACTGCAAGAATGAATGCATGTAGAAGATGTAGAGCAGGGGCTGATTATTTTTCCTCTGAAAAAAGGCAGATGACTATAAAGCCTTAAGCAAGCAGATTTTGAACTGGGTTTTGAAGTTGGAATTATACAGATAGGACATAGGAGTGTATATATGAGTTATTTGGGAGCAAGACATGAAAAGGTGGGCATTCCAGGAGAGGCCACATCCTTTATAAAGAACAGGAGTGCCAGATGACATGAAAGTATAAATGATACGGTGTGCTTGAGAGGTTGTAAACTGTTCTGAATTGCTGGAGCAAGTGTGAGAAAGTGGTAGTGGAAGATAAGTTTGGAGTGTTAGTCCACCCATCAACATCATAATTCGCTTGTGAAGCTGAGGAATTTGAAATCTGGTTTGTAAAGGATTGGAATCCATGTAAATACTAGAACAGGAAAGAGGAGACATGATCAGGTAATCATTTTAGAAATTTCTCCTGTGTGCTTAGGAAGTTTGTGAAGAGACACAAGTAAATGTAGGGAGATGGGAAAGGGACTTTACAGGTTTATGCAGGAAAGGAGCATATACCTCCATTTGTAGAAAATTAAAAATTGTTTATTGATTTTGTGACATTATTCTTCTTGGTGAGAATTCAAGCGGGGAACATTTCATGCAAAGATGGGCACAATAAAGGACAGAAATAGTATGGACCTAATAGAAGCAGACGATATTAAGAAGATGTGGCAAGAATACACAGAAGAACTATACAAAAAAGATCTTCATGACCTAGATGACGATGGTGGTGTGATCACTCACCTAGAGCCAAACATCCTGAAATGCAAAGTCAAGTGGGCCTTGGGAAGCATCACTATGAACAAAGATAGTGGAAGTGATGGAATTCTAGTTGAGCTATTTCAAATCCTAAAAGATGATGCTGTGAAAATGCTGCACTCAATATGCCAGCAAATTTGGAAAACTCAGCAGTGGCCACAGGGCTGGAAAAGGTCAGTTCTTATTCCAATCCCAAAGAAAGGCAATGCCAAAGAATGCTCAAACTACCGCATGATTACATTCATCTCATACGCTAGCAAGGTAATGCTCAAAATTCTCCAAGCCAGACTAAACAGTACGTGAGCTGTGAACTTTCAGACGTTCAAGCTGGATTTAGAAAAGGCAGAGGAACCAGAGAACAAATTGCCAACATCCACTGGATCATCAGAAAAGCAAGAGAGTTCCAGAAAAACATCTATTTCTGCTTTATTGACTATGCCAAAGCCTTTGACTGAGTGGATCACAATAAACTATGGAAAATTCTGAAAGAGATGGGCATACCAGACCACCTTATCTGCCTCCTGAGAAACATGTATGCAGCTCAGGAAGCAACAGTTAGAACTGGACATGGAACAACAGACTGGGTCCAAACCGGGAAAGGAGTACATCAAAGCTATATATTGTCACCCTGCTTATTTAACTTATATGCAAAATGCATCATGAGAAACACTCGGCTGGATGAAGCACAAGCTGGAATCAAGATTGCAGGGAGAAATATCAATAACCTCAGATATGCAGATGACGCCACCCAATAGCTGAAAGTGAAGAAGAACTAAAGAGCCTCTTGATGGAAGCGAAAGAGGAAAGTGAAAAAGTTGGCTTAAAGCTCAACATTCAGAAAATGAAGATCATGGCATTTGGTCTCATCACTTCATGGCAAATAGATGGAGAAACAAAGGAAACAATGAGAGATCTTATTTTTGGTGGCTCCAAAATCACTGCAGATGATGACTGAACCCAGGAAATTAAGAGACACTTGTTCCTTGGAAGAAAAGCTATGACCAACCTAGACAGCATATTAAAAAGCAGAGACATTACTTTTCCAACAAAGTTCTGTCTAATGAAGCTATGGTTTTTCCAGTAGTCATGTATGGATGTGAGAGTTGGACTCTAAAGAAAGCTGAATGCTTAAGAATTGATGTTTTTGAACTATGGTGTTGTAGAAGACCCTTGAGAGTCCCTTGGACTGCAAGGAGATGAAACCAGTCAATCCTAAAGGAAATCAGTCCTGAATATTCATTGGAAGGATTGATGCTGAAGCTGAAACTCCAGTACTTTGGCCACCTGATGCAAAGAATTGACTCATTGGAAAATATCCTGATGCTGGGAAAGATTGAAGGCAGGAGGAGAAGGGACTGACAGCGGATGAGGTGGTTGGATGGCATCACCCATTCTACGGATATGAGTTTGAGCAAGCCCCAGGAATCAGTGATGGACATGGAAGCCTGGTGTGTTGCAGTCCATGGGGTCACAAAGAATCAGACCTGACTGAGTGACTGAACTGAACTGAACTGGACTCAGGTTTTCTGGGAAGGAAGATTAATTTTATGTTAGTGGGTATGTTTATTTATTCTCAAATATATCTTACCAGCTATTTTTTATGTATCATTCTTCAACCTGTGTGTGAAATTAAGTTTCAAGATCAGCTTTACAAATTCATATAAAGACAAGCTATGATAATTACAAAAATATTTTAGTTGATAAAGATTAACATACATTATTTTCTTGTGTTTCTGACTATGGGACTTTCTAATATCCCAGGACTATTTTATTTTCTTAGATTGAAATAGCATTTTAATATAACTATCCCTGGTTGCACAGTGATAAAGAATCCACCTGTCAGTTCTGGAGACGCAAGAGATGAGGGTTTGATCCCTGGGTCAGGAAGATCCCTGAAGTAGGAAATGGCAACCCACTCCAGTATTCTTGCCGAGAAAATCCCATGGACAGAGAAGCTTAGCGGGCTTCAGTCATGGGTTTGCAAAGTTTAGACACACCTGAGCACACACAAACACATATCAGACCTTATTTAAAAGTTTAGGCTAGAAAACATTCAGATCATGTTGAAAAGAAATTGTCCTCTGTCAATGGGAATATATTTAAAAATACTAAGTCTCTGCATGACATTTTAGGACTTCAGTAAATTATGAAAACTTGCATCTAGTACCCCAGATATTAAGTCCATTTAGGACATTCACAGGTGGTTCATATGTATAGTAGTCCAGGGAAGACTTTTTTATTTCTGGTTTAAGTTATTTAAAATTTGGAAGAAACTAGACTTGTGCTCCTCAAACATTTTTAGCACATTTTAGAAGCATAAGCACCCTAGGTAATGATTTAAAAATCTTTTGTACTTATTTCAGTGCCCTTTATCAAATAATTTATGGAATGAAATTTTATTAAGTGGTACTGATGTATCAGAATATATATCACATTCAATTCCACTTACGACAGTGGTAAAAATATTCACCAGCATATGCAAAGTGGGACATAATTGATGGGTTTCTGTGACTTTCTATTTTAAAACACATCAAAGACTTAATTGAGCATTATAGGCAATTTTCTTCTGACCCGTAATGCATGAAAATATGAATGTAGTAAATAATAGTAAACACTTATATAGGACGTATTATGTGTCTGGCACATTTCAGGTCTTTACAGTAGTGACTAATTTCAATCAGCTGGCATATTATCCTATAAATTATGCCAACATGTATAGGATTCATGTCCCAGTAGTTGTCAAAGTCAGTAATTATTATCAAGGAGAGTCAGTGTTATCCTGGGAGTAATACTGAAGACTCCTGATAGTTCAAATTATGTTTATGACCAATTTGGGCTTCTTCTCAAACTTAGAGAGTAAACATATAATCACCTCCTCTTATTGTCACAAATACTTTGCAGAGCCCCAAGCTTCATGCTGGCAGGTACCACACTCTGCTTTGCTGAATTATCCAAGGAAACTGGGAACCTGCTTATTCATGGTGTCACTGTTGATACTGAGTTTGTACATCCCATGGACAGTTGTCCACTACAGCCTAGGCTCATCCCTGCATGCAGCTGTTGTTCTTCTGGGGAGGAAGGTTAACCTTCACCCCTCCACCCCCACTCCCAAGTGATGAGCACTGCCAAAGGGTCTATATTCTAGGCCTCCTAGGACCCAAATTCTTTAGCTTACCCAGCAAAACTGATCCATTTTACCTCGTTTCCAGTGTCCTAACCAGCCTGGCTGGACCTTTAGGTTTTCCAGCATTAGAAATGTACTGTTCAGAAATAAGCACTCCTCCTATACTCAGCAGGAATCCAGTGTCACCAGCCTTGATGGTCATGTTACTTTGGGGGTTCCATACCATACCCTGATACCAGACTGTTATCGGAGCTATCTAATAAATCCTGATAAAAAGTTCCCTAGTTTTAAATTTCAGAGAGCAGAAATTAGGCTTTGAAAGTGTGAAAGTCACTTAGTTGTGTCTGACTCTTTGTGACCCCATGGACTATACAGTCCATGGGATTCTCCAGGCCAGAATACTGGAGTGGGTAGCCTTAGTACTTAAGGAATTAGGCTTTAAGTACTATTTATTTATCATGTGATCTCTTTAAAAAATTGAATGGAAGTTTATCTAAATTGTATAGTGCTCTAAAATTTTCAAAAGGTTTCACATTCATGATTTCATATATTCTCATAATAACCCTTTTTTCTCTTCCCCTGTATTACCCCTCTCCCATTAGCTCTCCCTACTGGTAACCACTAGCTTGTTCTCTATGTCTGGGAGGCTGCTACCTTTTTGTTTTATTCACTAGTTTGTTGTATTTTTTTAGATTCCACATATGAGGGGAACATGCAGTTTTTGTATTTCTCTGGCCTATTTCACTTAGCATAGTGTCCTTCAAGTCCAAATGGCAAAAAGTTAAGTGAAAGTGAAAGTCACTCAGTCATGTCCGACTCTTTGCCACTCCATGGGCTATACAGTCCATGGAATTCTCCAGGCCAGAATACTGGAGTGGGTAACCTTTCCCTTCTCCCGGGGATCTTCCCAACCAGGAATCGAACCCAGGTCTCCCACATTGCAGACGGATTCTTTACCAGCTGAGCCACAAGGGAAGCCCACGAACAGGAAAGTTTCATCCTTTTATGTGACAGAACAGCATTCCATTGTGTATATATACCACGTCTTCATATGCTGATTGATGGACGCTTCAGTTACTTCCATACTTTGGCAATTGTAAATAATGCTGTTATGAATATTGAAGGGGATGTATCTTTTCAAATTAGTGCTTTTTTTTGTTTTTGGATATATATTCAGAGTGGAATTTCTGAGTTATATGGCAGTTCTATTTTCAGGTTTTTTTGAGAAACATACAAACTGTTTTCCATAGTGGTTGCATCAACTTATATTCTCATCAAAAATGTAGGAAGAATCCCTTTTTTTCTGCATTCCTCCCAACATTTGTTATTTGTGTTCCTTTTGATGATAGCTATTCTGACAAGTATGAGGTAATATCTCAGTATGGCTTTTGATTTGCATTTTCCTGATGCTTAAGACTTCCCTGGTGGCTCAGATGGTAAAGCGTCTGTCTACAATGCGGGAGATCCGGGTTCGAGCCCTGGGTTGGGAAGATCCCCTGGAGAAGGAAATGGCAACCCACTCCAGTACTATTGCCTGGAAAATCCCATGGACTGAGGAGCCTGGTAGGCTACCGTCTGTGGGATCGCAAAGAGTCGGACACTACTGAGCGACTTCACTAACAATACTAAACGTCTTTTCATGTTCCTGTTGGCCACTGCATTTCCTCTTTGGAAATAAAGTTCTTTTGCTCATTTTAAAGTGGATTGTTTGTTTATTTAATGGTGAGATGTATTAGCTGTTCAACAAATTGTCAGAAAGAGAAATTAATTCCATTTACCATTGCATCAAAAAGAACGAAATACCTAGAAATAAACCTACCTAAGGAAATAAAAGATCTGGGAAAACAATGAGACACTGATGAAAGAAATTAAAGATGACACAAACAGATGGAAAGATGTATCATGTCCTTGGATTGAAATAATCAATATTGTTAAAACTACCATACTACCCAAGGCAATCTACAGATTCAATGCAATCCCTGTCAAATTGCCAATGGTATATTTCACAGAACTAGAACAAATATTTCTTTTTATTTATTTATTTATTTATTTATTTATTTATTTAAATTTTAAAATCTTTAATTCTTACATGCGTTCCCAAACATGACCCCCTCCTCCCACCTCCCTCCCCACAACATCTCTCTGGGTCATCCCCATGCACCAGCCCCAAGCATGCTGCACCCTACGTCAGACATGGACTGGCGATTCAATTCTTACATGATAGTATACATGTTAGAATTCCCATTCTCCCAAATCACAAATATTTCTAAGATTTATATGAAAACACTCATTTGTATGAAAACACTATGACCCTGAATAGTGAAAACAAGAAGAAAAGAGCTAGAGGAATCATGCCATCTAGCTTAGACTTAGACTTAGACTATACTACAAAGCAGTACTGTTCTAGCACGAAAACAGACAAAGAGATCAATGGAACAGAATACAAAGCTCAGAAATAAATCCATGCACTTATGATCAATTAGTCTATAACAAAAGAGGCAAAAATATACAGTGAAGGAAAGATAGTTTCTTCAATAAATGATGCTGGGAAAACTTTAGCTACTTATAAAAAAATGAAATTGGAACATTCTCTAACACCATATACAAAAATTAACTTAAAATGAATTAAAGCACTAAATGTAAGACTGGTTACTATAAAACTCCTAGAGGAGAACATAGAACACTCTTTGGCTTAAATCACAGCAATATATATATATATATATTTTGATCTGTCTCCTACAGCAAAGGAAATAAAAGGAAGAAAAAAAAAATAAATGGGACCTAATTAAGCTTAAAAGCTTTTGCACTGCAAAGAAAACTGTTGACAAAATGAAAAGACAACTTTCTGAATGGGAGAAAATTTGAAAATAATATGACCTATAAGGGATTTAAACACTTTTTAATTCTAAAATTTGGACTTCCCTCACAGCTCAGTTGATAAAGAATCTGCCTACAATGCAGGAGACCTGGATTTGATTCCTTGATTGGGAAGATTCCCCTGGAGAAGGAAATGGCAATCCACTCCAGTATTCTTGCCTGGAGAATCCCATGGACAGAGGAGCCTGGCAGGCTACAACCCATGGGGTCGCAAGAGTTGGACATGACTTAGCTGTTAAACCACCACCATCAATTCTAAAAGTTGCTTGGGTCCTACAGTTTGACTTTCTTTTGGCTTATGAATAATCTCAGAGTACAAGGGTTTCAAGTAGTGGTGTCCCTCAAAGTGAAACTATTAGTTCCTCAGTTCTGTCCAACTCTCCATGACCCCATGAACTACAGCCTGCCAGGCTCCTAAATCCGTGGAATTCTCTAGGCAAAAATACTGGAGTGGGTGGTTCTTCCCTTTTCCAGGGAATCTTCCCAACCCAGGGATCAAACCCATATCCTACATTGCAGGCAGATTCTTTATTGTCTGAGCCAAACCACATCTAAATTTAGAAGAGTTCAGAAGAGTAGGTATATGTTTATTCTAAATTTCTAGAAATATATGAGCTCTTTAAATGATAAAAAATAAAACTTTTCTTATTAAATATAATGAAATCAAACCAAACTGTACAATGTCATACCAAATCAAACTAAAACACAGACAATAAAGAAAGCAAAATTTCCTAAACTATGTCAAACTACATACATATAAAAAGTTTAAATGTATTTCTTTGGTTCCTCATTATTTTTTTATTTAAATATATTCTCTGTCTTCATGAGCTGGACTTGAATTCAAAATCTGAATCCCAAATAGGGTATACAATATCCTTTGTAAGTGATAATTTGATTCTATACTAATTAGGAATGCAGATTAAGTGTTCATGAAAACATTTCATGCAATATCTCCACTTTCATTCCTCTTTGTATAGAGAAAGAGAATAAAAATAGAGAGAGGTAAAGGACAGGTGTGTGTGTGTGTATTTCTTATTCTTAGCTCAAAGGATGCAGAAGCAACAAAATTATAGAAAAACTTTGAAGGTCAGGAGGCGATTTTCAAGGTACAAGTGGCTCACAAAGTGACCTCATTGAGTTGATTGGCAAGAGGTTTTTATACACCTGGATATTATAATTTAAAATAAATATTTACAAGATTCTGTTTTTATCCTGTTTCTGTCACAGAGCCCTTTAATCCCTTGGACTTTCTTAACTGATAAGACTACTAAGGGCTTTTATTATGTTAATAAAGTAACTTTTCAGTTCAGTTCAGCTCAGTCACTAGTCCTGTCCCACTGTTTGCGACCCCATGAATCGCAAAACGCCAGGCCTCCCTGTACAACACCAACTCCCGGAGTTCACTCAGACTCACGTCCATCGAGTAGGTGATGCCATCCAGCCATCTCATCCTCTGTTGTCCCCTTCTCCTCCTGCCCCCAATCCCTCCCAGCATCAGGGTCTTTTCCAATGAGTCAACTCTTCGCATGAGGTGGCCAAAGTACTAGAGTTGCAGCGTTAGCATCATCCCTTCCAAAGAATACCCAGGGCTGATCTTCTTCAGAATGGACTAGTTGGATCTCCTTGCAGTTCAAGGGACTCTCAAGAGTCTTCTCCAACACCACAGTTCAGAAGCATCAATTCTTTGGTGCTCAGCTTTCTTCACAGTCCAACTCTCATATCCATACATGACCACAGGAAAAACCATAGCCTTGACTAGATGGACATTTGTTGGCAAAGTAATGTCTCTGCTTTTGAATATGCTATCTAGGTTGCTCATAACTTTGCTTCCAAGGAGTAATCGTCTTTTAATTTCATGGCTGTAATCACCATCTGCAGTGATTTTGGAGCCCAAAAAAATAAAGTCTGACACTGTTTCCACTGTTTCCCCATCTATTTCCCATGAAGTGATGGGACCAGATGCCATGATCTTCGTTTTCTGAATGTTGAGTTTTAAGCCCACTTTTTCACTCTCCTCTTTCACTTTCATCAAGAGGCTTTTTAGTTCCTCTTCACTTTCTTTTATAAGGGTGGTGTCATTTGAATATCTGAGGTTATTGATATTTCTCCCAGCAATCTTGATTCCAGCTTGTGCTTCTTCCAGCCCAATGTTTCTCATGATGTACTCTGGATATAAGTTAAATAAGCAGGGTGACAATATACAGCCTTGATATACTCCTTTTCCTATTTGGAACCAGTCTGTTGTTCCATGTCCAGTTCTAACTTTTGCTTCCTGACCTGTATGTAGGTTTCTCAAGAGGCAGGTCAGGTGGTCTGGTATGCCCATCTCTTTCAGAATTTTTCACAGTTTATTGTGATCCACACAGTCAAAGGCTTTGACATAGTCAATAAAGCAGAAATAGATGTTTTTCTGGAACTCTCTTGCTTTTTCGATGATCCTTTGGATGTTGGCAATTTGATCTCTTGTTCCTCTGCCTTTTCTAAAACAAGCTTGAACATCTGGAGGTTCATGTTTCACGGATTGCTGCAGCCTGGCTTGGAGAATTTTGAGCATTACTTTACTAGCGTGTGAGATGAGTGCAATTGTGCAGTAGTTTGAGCATTCCTTGGCATTGCCTTTCTTTGGGATTGGAATGAAAACTGATCTTTTCCAGTCCTATGGCCACTGCTGAATTTTCCAAGTTTGATGGCATATTGAGTGCAGCACTTTCACAGCATCATCTTTCAGGATTTGAAATAGCTCAACTGGAATTCCATCACCTCCACTAACTTTGTTTGTAGTGATGCTTCCTAAGGCCCAATTGACTTCACATTCCAGGATGTCTGGTTCAAGGTAAGTGATCACACCATCGTGATTATCCGGGTTGTGAAGATCTTTTTTGTACAGTTTTTTTGTGTATTCTAGCTACCTCCTCTTAATATCTTCTGCTTCTGTTAAGTCCATACCATTTCTGTCCTTTATCGAGCCCATCTTTGCATAAAATGTTCCCTTTTATCTCTAATTTTCTTGAAGAGATCTCTAGTCTTTCCCATTCTGTTGTTTTCCTCTATTTCTTTGCATTGATCACTGAGGAAGGCTTTCTTATCTCTTCTTGCTATTCTTTGGAACTCTGCATTCAGATGCTTATATCTTCCTTTTCTCCTTTGCTTTTCAATTCTCTTCTTTTCACAGCTATTTGTAAGGCCTCCCCAGACAGCCATTTTGCTTTTTTACACATCTTTTCCATGGGGTGGTCTTGATCCCTGTCTCCTGTACAATGTCACGAACCTCAGTCCATAGTTCATCAGGCACTCTATCTATCAGATCTGGGCCCTTAAATCTATTTCTCACTTCCACTGTATAATTATAAGGGATTTGATTTATATCATATCTGAATGGTCTAGTGGTTTTCCCAACTTTCTTCAATTTAAGTCTGAATTTGGCAGTCATGATTTGAGCCACAGTCAGCTGCTGGTCTTGTTTTTGCTGACTGTATAGAACTTCTCCACTTTTGGCTGCAAAGAATATAATCAATTTGATTTTGGTGTTGACCATCTGGTGATGTCCATGTGTAGTCTTCTCTTTTGTTGTTGGAAGAGGGTGTTTGCTATGACCAGGGCGTTCTCTTGGTAAAACTATATTAGCCTTTGCCATGCTTTATTCCGTATTCCAAGGCCATATTTTCCTGTTACTCCAGGTGTTTCTTGACTTCCTACTTTTGCATTCCAGTCCCCTATAATGAAAAGGACATCTGTTTTTGGTGTTAGTTCTAAAAGGTCTTGTAGATCTTCATAGAACTGTTCAACTTCAGCTTCTTCAGCATTACTGGTTGGGGCATAGACTTGGATTACTGTGATATTGAATGGTTTTCCTTGGAAATGAACAGAGATCATTCTGTCATTTTTTAGATTGCATCCAAGTACTGCATTTCAGACTCTTTTGTTGACCACGATGGCTACTCCATTTCTTCTAAGGGATTCCTGCCCGCAGTAGTAGATATAATGGTCCTCTGACCCATTCTAGTCCATTTTAGTTTGCAGAAAGTGAAGAGGAACTAAAAAGCCTCTTGATGAAAGTGAAAGAGGAGAGTGAAAAAGTTGGCTTAAAGCTCAACATTCAGAAAACAAAGATCATGGCATCCAGTCCCATCACTTCATGGGAAATAGATGGGGAAACAGTGGAAATGGTGTCAGACTTTATTTTTTTGGGCTCCAAAATCACTGCAGATGGTGACTGCAGCCATGAAATTAAAAGATGCTTACTCCTTGGAAGAAAAGTTATGACCAACCTAGATAGTATATTCAAAAGCAGAGACATTTCTTTGCCGACTAAGGTCCGTCTAGTCAAGGCTATGTTTTTTCCAGTAGTCATGTATGGATGTGAGAGTTGGACTGTGAAGAAGGCTGAGCGCCAAAGAATTGATGCTTTTGAACTGTGGTGTTGGAGAAGACTCTTGAGAGTCCCTTGGACTGCAAGGAGATCCAACCAGTCCATTCTGAAGGAGATCAGCCCTGGGATTTCTTTGGAAGGAATGATTATAAAGCTGAAACTCCAGTACTTTGGCCACCTCATGGGAAGAGTTGACTTATTGGAAAAGACTCTGATGCTGGGAGGGATTGGGGGCAGGAGGAGAAGGGGACGACAGAGGATGAGATGGCTGGATGGCATCACTGACTCGATGGACGTGAGTCTGAGTGAACTCTGGGAGTTGGTGTTGGACGGGGAGGCCTGGCGTGCTGTGATTCATGGGGTCACAGAGAGTTGGACACGACTGAACTACTGAACTGAACTGAACTGAAATCAGTCTTTATCCACTTCACATCGTTTGTCTTTATCAACTTATATATTGGTTCCTATGTTTCTGTACTTCATTCCCATTCTCCTGGTATTGCATGTAACTATTTTATTATATTTCATGTATAACTTTTGGCTCAAATATTTTCTTTCAAAATGTGTATTGTTTTGGGTATAGGTATTTTAATTTATGAGGTTTCCCTGGTAACTTAGAAGGTAAAGAATCTGCCTGCAAATGCAAGAGCCCTGGGTTCAATTATGTATATCATTATTTTTCCTATTTTTTCCCATTAAATATTAATTCCTAGAATCTATCTTTGTTGCTATTTGTACAGCAAATAACCACTTTGCTCTAACCACTGCAAAATTCTTCATGGTGTGCCACATATTGCCCACTTCTTGTTCCCTGGTGGCTCAGACGGTAAAGTGTCTGTCTGCAATGGAGGAGACCTGGGTCAGGAAGATTCTCTGGAGCAGGAAATGGCAACCCACTCTAGTACTCTTGCCTAGAATATCCCATGGACCAAGAAGCTTGGTGCAGGCTACTGTCCATGGGGTCACATATAGCTGGGCACGACTGAACAACTTCCCTTCCTTTATTTCCTATGACGGATTTCTAAGGATCCTTCAATTTCCCACCATCATAAATATTCCTATATGGATCTATGAAAATTTCCCTGGAATTTCTGAACATTGTGTATGCAGTAGTTAATCTGACTAAATAGGATCATAGGATTTATTTCTGTAAGCGGTATGATAATTTTTTCTATATATCCACATTTTCATCAACATTTAGTGTTCTAATTTTGCTGACTAAAATATGTATTATTTCATTGATTTAATTTGCATTTCTTCAAAATCAATGATTTTTGGCATCTTGTACTATGCTTGCTAAATTTATGTATGAATGTGTGCATTTTTAATTGCCTAATCATATCTATGGAGCTTTTAGGAAGATGATCATTATTTTCTCAATTATTCTCCAGCCCTATCACAATCAATGTTGGAGTGATTATTCATATATTCTCTTTTCCTGTTCTTTGATCTTTGCTTGAAAAACAGCAGTCACTTTATTAAGGTATTGCTAAGCCCTAATTTCCTAATTTCCACTTATTTTGCAACTCGCCTGGATTGTTTCTCCTTTATTTGAATATTTATTTCAAAAATATTTTCACTGTTTGAAATAAAGTGAAATGGCTTTATTAAAATAAAATAAAAATAAATGCTTTTTTTGTTGTACATTTTTTGAGGGAATATATCTTGACTATTTTATTTTTTAAACACTCAAATGATACTGTGCTGGATAGAAAATGGTAAGTTTAAAGTTATTATAGCATTTAAATATATTTCTCAATTGTGTTTTTGCATGCAGAAAAGTCTGATGTCAACCTTGTTGTTGTTTTATCTTTGTAAAAGATCTACTATTTCCATCTACGAACATTTAGAGTTGTATCATTGCCTTCATTAATGTTAAATTCACTGTATGTCTTCGCAGGATTTTTTTCTTATCTCTCACTCTCTGAGCCTTTTCAGTCCACAGCCTTTTATTTAATTTTTTGTAACTCTTTGTTTAGCTTCCTAATGCATTTTAAAGCTTATTTTACATTTTGATCTAGTATTTTCAATAAATTCAGTTGACATACTTTATCTAGTTTTTAAAAATTCCATTGAAATCCTGATGCTCCTTTTTTTGACCTGTGAACCCATTGTCACTTGGGAGATGAGCCACTCTGTTTAATAATGTGAGTTGAGAAAGGGTTGAAAACAGGCTTCCAAGTGTTCACTTGTCTCTTGAGCTTAGGAGGATGGTGGGGATGAACCCCAGCACAGAGAACCTCAGGTACAACGTAGACCAGTCTTGATCACTCCCATTTCCTCCTGTATATCATCTTTCTTCTGCCTCCTATAAAGCCTACAGGAGAAAC
Source organism: Ovis canadensis (assembly GCF_042477335.2). NCBI lineage: Eukaryota > Metazoa > Chordata > Mammalia > Artiodactyla > Bovidae > Ovis > Ovis canadensis. The sequence goes on from NC_091248.1 coordinate 87,505,218, forward strand.
AGCATTAGGAAGATCCCTCCCTAGGTTGTAACTAACCAGTACTCGGGGATTGGACAGGTAGGGAAGTAGAAGCAAATGTTTGGGCACTGCTGCTTAATGGACACCTGCTTATACAGAACACACACCCCTGTGGGACTTTTGCTCCTTGGACCATCTGCACTGGCATCTAAAAGGCTGCCACTGATTTTTAAGGTGAAGACATAGGAAATGATGATCTCAAACACAGAGGAGAGGGCAAAGCAGTACTTACAAAATTATTCTAATGTATTCTCTCACTGGTCCTCCAACTGTCCTGTCGCAAGTTTTAGGCAACTACTACCGCTCAACACATCTTTAAAATCAGCTTTAGCATCTCTATGGAAAGGTTAGTTGCTGAAATACATTTTCCTTCTTACTTCTGTAGTTACTTCAGGGTTAATTTTATAGAGGGAGCCAGAAGTCCCATGTTAAGTTGCCATATGGACAGGAACCAGAAGTTCCTACTATGTTGAGTAAATATTTTTTTCACAAACTGATGTCCTATTTTACAAAGCATCTGTTCATTCTCTTGCCCACTTATTCTTTAGGGTCTTTGTTTTTTAAAATTGATTTTATGAGCTACTTATCTATTATGGATATCTTTATGTTCCCTGCAATTTTAATAGAAATGTTTTAAAGTAAATATTGAAATAAGGATATTTTCTTACTTTTTGGTTTCCTGTGTTGTTAATGAATAAAGCAAATTTTATACTTTCAGTGTAGATAGGTATATCTACCATGTCCATTGGAATGTCCCCCATTACTTTAAATCTTAGAAAGTTCTGGGGATCAGAGGAAATTAAGGGTAGGAAAAATTTAAATCACTTAGATATATAGGATATATATGCGTAGTGAACATCCTGATAAACATTTTAAAAAATCATGTCCATAAATGTAAAAGGCATATCCATCAGTAACTAGTAATATGGGGGAAAATGCTCAGAGAAAATTGAAACATATAAATTGCTGAAAATGTGTATAAAAATCTTTTAAGACATCCATTGGAATAAGGAAAACCCAGGATCCAGGAACCAGGATTCAATAATCTTGAGTTTCAAAGACGTTTGAAAATTTCTAAAGGATAAGCTTATATACTATTTAGCCTTTAAAAATATGTTAAATGATGATGATAAAATTATTGAAAATGTACAGTTTTAACATTTTAAATCTAATAAAAACTTTATATATTAACCAATGATAATAATGTTAATAATAAAAGTAACAATAAATGAAATGACCAACTGTAAGAAAATAAGACAGAATTAGTTGTTTGTTAAATTATTTTCTGTTTACCTTTTAAGAAGGATTATATAATATCTAGAAAGAATATTCCCCGCCCCCAATGATCTGACTTCACCAATGTAAAAACATGGTAGAATGATACCTAGGCGTTTCCTTTTTTTATTTTTAATTAAGTATAATTGATTTACAATGAAGTGTCAATTTCTGTTGTACAGTAAAGTGATTTAATTATTCACATTATATACATTCTTTTTTTAATATTTTTTCCCATGATGATTTATCCTGGGATATTGAGTAGAGTTCCCTGTGCTATACAGTAGGAGCTGGTTGTTTATTCATTCTACGTATAATAATTTACATCTACCAACCCTAAACTCCCAGTTCACTCCTCCTTCTTCTCCCCCTTGACAACCACAAGTCTGCTCTCTATGAATCTGTTTCTGTTCCGTAGATAGGTTCATTTGTTATATTTTAGATTCCACATATAAGCCCTTTTTTATGGTGTTTGTCTTTCTCTTTCTGACTTACTTCAGTTAGTTTGATAATCTCTAGTTGTATCCATGTTGCTGTAAATGGCATTATTTCATTCTTTTCTTATGGCTGAGTAGTATGCCATTGTATATATGTACCACACATTCTTAATCCATTCATCTGTCAGTGGGCATTTAGATTGTTTCCTCATCTTGGCTATTGTGAATAATGCTGCAATAAATACTGGAGTGTGGTTTTATTTTCAATATCCTGTTATCATTTATTATTTCTATTTAAATGTCCTGCTAGAATGTTGCCATCATCTGTCCAACAGAGCTCGCCATTATGATTATGAGAGTGAGCCATACTGGATGCAAGTAAGCAAGGAAAAAGGACATGTCTCTCATTTTAAGAATATAATCTAGAAATTTCACAATTTACTTTCTTTTATATCTCAGCGATGGACCTTAGTCAAAGGTCTACTTTTGCTGAAAATTATAAAGGGGAATTTGGTCTTTATTCTGAACAAATGTGGAGCTAAGCTTAATATTGTGAGTGAAGCAGAGGATGGATATCAAAGGGACTATTAGTAGCCTCTGCACATTAATTCTTGGCCTTGGACAGCTTTTCTATTCCAATCCAAATTTGTATTATTGTGTTGTCTTAAATTCTTAACAATTACAGATTTGTAACCTGAATTTCTGGCAAGTTTCGAATAAACGTTTAGAAAAATTTAAAGTGATCAGACAGATTCTACTTCATGAACTCATCAAGATTGATCCACTGTCAATAAAACCTTTGAAATGTATGAATAGTAGGAAAAGAAGCATTGGATAGAAGGAGAAAAAGGCAATCTAATAAAATATACTAATTCCATCATGTATTTGACAAATGTATATTATTAAGTACATACTATATTTCAGTATTTATCTAGACACTGTCATTAAAATGGTAAGCCCAAGCCACTTTGGCCCCTGCCAGGAAGAAAGAGAGCAAGCAGTTACTCAGATCATCACACAATTAAGTGTGAAATTGGAGCTGAGGTAATCGTTGTGAAGAAAGTCAAATGGCATCAGGGGAACATATACTAGGGGTATTTACCCAGTGAAAGAAATCAAGGAAGTGATCGTTTAATGTGAGCTGAAAGATTCATTCTCTCTGGAAAGAGATCTAGTTCTCATAGAAGCAAGAGGTCTAAATGATCCCTTCTTCTTCCTTCTTCCTCTTCTTTCCTCTTCCTTTCTCCCCCTCTCCTTTCTCCTTTTTCTCCTTCTTATCCCCTTTTCTCCCTCCATTTTCTTCTTCTTCCATCTTACCATTTAGCTTCTTTCCCTTCCCTCCTTTCTTCCTTGTTTCTTCCTTCTTTCCTTTCCAGAGATGAGGTTATACTCATCTCTGCTTATTTCGCTAACAGGGTTATGCCACTGTTCTGAAGATAACTTGGTTCCAAGCCCAGGTTTTGTACACAGCCATGTACAAGTTAATGTTCCGTAGAGATTTTTAAGAAACTAAGACAGGGATACCAGTATGTGATAGGGTGAAATTTACACATGATGAATCATTTGCCAAGAAGGTCTACTTTCTTTAATGTAGATGATTTTGACTTATATTCTGGCTACTGTTACAGTAATAGAGAAAATGTTGATCTTGACCTTGCTGTTGGACAGCTCTGGGTCTCCTAAAATTTTAAACTTAGTCCTTCTTGGATAAATTCAATCCCTTTGGGTTAGTGATCAGTTTCCTGGCATCTCTGCACTCTTCCCTTTTTACATTTCTTCCTCTGCTTCTTGGCTGATATCTCCTCACTATCACTACCATCACCACCAAAGTCCTACCTCCTTCCATCATTCAAGACCAGGAGAAAGATTATACAACGTAATAGTGATGGGGAGTGTGGTTCACCGGCTCCAGTTGACTTCTGGTTGATGTGTAGCTCCTCTTGCCAGCTCTTTGGAAGTTGATTTATATCCTTGCTGCCTTTCCTTCTGACCTGTCTTTGGCTGCTGTAACCTGTAGTCTCCTTTCTCAACATAGGCAGTCCATGTAATTTATCCTACTGTGACTCCACCAGTATTTTTAGCCCCTGCCCTCAACCTTTCACTGGTGCTGCAGATTCCCCATGATCTTTCTTTTGTTTTCTGGTTTGGGAAGTTGATTCTGTACCATTCTGCTAGAAGATCACAATCTTGCATCTTTAGCTATCTTCTGAATTTACCAAGAAGACAAAAAGGAATTTCTGGATCCCCTAAATGTCAAACACAGACTGAATCAAAACAGAGAGCTATTTCAAGTCCATCCACCTGGACCCTCCCCTCAGTCATTTATATTCTTATCACTCAGACACAGTGTTCAACATGGCACCAAAAAAGCCTCAGGGCTCCTCTGAAAGGCATGTGGCTCTTGGAGGTTGTGATAAGGAATAACTCATTTATCTTGGAATTCTACCAAACTATTGGCATGTTTTTACAGTCACGCCTTCTCCCCAATCTCCCTGTTTGACTCTGGAGCTGCCTTGGAGGGTTGTTTAAAAAAGCCTTCCATCTTCCCCTCAGAATTCTCTTTCCATTCTCTCTTTCTGTCAGGCAAGGATGGTCCTAAGTCATTTCTTTTTGCTTCTCAAGATGGTATTTACCCTCTACTTACTTGTAGAAATAAGTACCAAAGTCATATCTATACTAATAGGCAAAGAGCTGCAAAGAAAACTGCAAGTTACAGACAGAAAAATACCAGCAGGGAATATTTTACAGTGTATCATCCTGCTGTAGAGCGGAGGGACAAATACTCCAGACAGAGGAACAATGCATTGAGAGTCCCTGAGGTGAGAAGGAGCAAGGCCAGTATGGTTAGAATGGAGGAGGGAACAACCAGGGTCCTAGGAGATGAGGCTGAAGGAAGTGCTGACCAGTTAATGAAGAGCCTCCTAGACCATGTGAAAGGGGTCTGTTGGAAATGTTTCTATCCAGGTAAGGAACCTGGCTGTGGTTTCTTCTGAATCTTCAAAAAGCACAAACAAAAAGCAGCAAAAAAAAAAAAAAAAAAAAAAAAAAAAAAAATCCTCCCTGTTCTGAATATCCTGTTTGCATTTTATTTTAGCCTAAGATCTGATAACTTTCATGCTTCTGTGAAGTAAGAATAGATGCTAAACCAGAATCCCATAGATGATCATCCCAGGATGATCATAAAGTGCTTTATGGGGTGGGGGTTGTTGTGTTAAAGATGTGTTACTTTTTTCTATTCTTATATGCTGTCATCATTACTAGTTGTGGCAAAGAGAAAGAGGAAGCAGATTCCAGGTCCAGATTGCACTAGGATGTTATAGGCATGCTGGTCATCTTGATGACAGTTTTAGAACCTGATTTTGGTCTCTGCAGACAGCAGAAAGGAGAACAGTGAAACCATAGGGAAACATGTCAAAGCAGTATGTACAGCCTGAGTTGTGGGCCTTTCCTTCAAGTCAATGTGTGCAAAAACTACACTGCCTGTTGTATTGTAGCTTAGTTATTATCGAGCTAAGAGAGAGGACTGAGGCTTGGATAGACCTATTGTACAGGTAGGTTTGCATTACCTGTTGTTTATCTGTAAAAGATGAATATTGAAATTGTGAAGTACTTGCACTCTTTAGAATAACATACTAACTCAGCCTAAATTCAGCATTTGTTATTTTCAGTGTTAGAATCAGTTCAGTTCAGTTCAGTCACTCAGTCATGTCCAATTCTTTGTGACTCCATGGATGGCAGGACGCCAGGCTTCCCTGTCCATCACCAACTCCCAGAGCTTATTCAAACTCATGCCCATTGAGTCAGTGATGCCATCCAACCATCTCATCCTCTGTCGTCCCCTTCTCCTCCTGCCTTCAATCTCTCCTAGCATCAGGGTCTTTTCAAATGTTCTTCACATCAGGTGGCCAAAGATTTGGAGTTTCAGCTTTAGCATCAGTCCTTCCAATGAATATTCAGGACTGATTTCTTTTAGAGTGGACTGGTCGGATCTCCTTTCAGTCCAAGGGACTCTCAAGAGTCTTCTCCAACACAATTCAAGAGCATCCATTCTTTAGCACTCAGTTTTCTTCATGGTTCAACTTTTACATCCATCTGTGACTACTGGAAGAGCTTTGACTACACAGCTCTTTGTTGAAAAAGTAATGTCTCTGCTTTGTAATATGCTGTTTAGGTTGGTCATAACTTTCCTTCCAAGGAGTAAGCATCTTTCAATTTCATGGCTGCAATCACTATCTCCAGTGATTTTGAAGCCTCCAAAAATTAAGTCTGACACTGTTTCCACTGTTTCCCCATCTGTTTCCCATGAAATGATGGGACCAGATTCATGATCTTAGTTTTCTGAATGTTGAGTTTTAAGCCAACTTTTTCACTCTCCCCTTTCACTTTCATCAAGAGGCTATTTAGTTCCTTTTCACTTTCTGCCATAAGGGTGGTATCATCTGCATATCTGAGGTTATTGATATTTCTCCCGGCGATCTTGATTACAACTTGTGCTTCATCTAGCCCAGTATTTAGCATGATGTACTCTGCATAGAAGTTAAATAAGCTGGGAGACAATATACAACCTTGACATACTCCTTTCCCAATTTGGAACCAGTTTGTTGTTCCATGTCCAGTTCTAACTGTTGCTTCTTGACTGGCATACATATTTCTCAGGAGACAGGTTAGGTCGTCTGTTATTCCCATTTCTTTCAGAATTTTCAACAGTTTGTTGTGATCCACACAGTCAAAGGCTTTGGCATAGTCAATAATGCAGAAGTAGCTGCTTTTTTGGAACTCTCTCACTTTTTCAGTGATCCAATGGATGTTGGCAATTTGATCTCTGGTTCCTCTGTCTTTTCTAAATCCAGGTTGAACATCTGGAGGTTCATGGTTCACCGACTATTTAAGTCTGGCTTGGAAAATTTTGAATTACTTGGCTAGCATGGGAGAAGCGTGTAATTGTGCGGTAGTTTGAGCATTCTTTGGCATTGCCTTTCTTTGGGATTGGAATGAAAACTGACCTTTTCAGTCCCGTGGCCACTGCTGAGTTTTCCAAATTTCCTGGCATATTGAATGCAGCACTTTCACAGAATCATCTTTTAGGATTTGAAATAGCTCAGTTGGAATTCCATCACTCCCACTAGCTCTGCTAGTAGTGATGCTTCCTAAGGCCCACTTGACTTCACATTCCAGGATATCTGGCTCTAGGTGAGTGATTACACCATTGTGTTTATCTGGGTCATGAAGATCTTTTTTTGTACAGTTATTCTGTGTATTCTTGCCACCTCTTGTTAATACCTTCTGCTTCTGTTAGCTCCATACCATTTGTGTCCTTTATTGTGCCCATCTTTGCATGAAAAGTTCCTTGATATCTCAAATTTTCTTAAAGAGATCTTTAGTCTTTCCCATTCTCTTGTTTTCCTTATTTCTTTGCATTGAGCACTGAGGAAGGCTTTCTTATCTTTCCTTGCTATTCTTTGGAACTCTGCATTCAAATGGATATATCTTTCCTTTTCTCCTTTGCATTTCGGTTCTCTTTTTTTTCACAGCTATTTGACCCATGCCTCTGCTGGAGACTCCTGGACACTTATGGGCAAGTCTGAGTCAGTCTCTTGTGGGGTCACTACTCCTTTCTCCTGGGTCCTCGTGAGCATAAGGTTTTGTTTGTGCCCTCAAAGTGTCTGTTTCCCCAGTCCTGCGTAAGCTCTGGGGGCTCTATGGAGGGGTTAATTGTGACCTCCTCCAAGAGGGCTTATACCATACCCAGGTCTACTACCCCTCCAGAGCCCCTGCCCCTGCAAAGTCCACTGCTGATCCATGTCTCCACATGAGATGCTCAGACATTTCTGTCACAGTCTCTGTGGGGTCTCTGTGTCCTGGTGCACACAACGTTTGTTTGAGTCCTCTGAGCATCTCTGGCAGGTATGGCTTTTGATTCTAAATACAATTTCACCCCTCCTACTGTCTTGCTGTGGCTTCTCCTTTGCCCTTGGATGTGGGATATCTCCTCAAAGTCACTCCAGTGCCACACAGCCACTGCTCCATTGTTAGAATACACTTTATCTTTTTTTAGTGAGAAGAGATTTTGGGGATAAGTCTAATGAGATTTCTTGTCAACAGTTTTTTTTTTTTTTTTTTTTTTTTCCGTAAGTGTTAAAAGGTGGTCAGTGTGTGTTTGGAGAACAGATTAAAATTGTCTGAAATTGTGAGAAGAGAAAGTAGTCCTGCATTGAATGAAGACAAATCAAAACTGAAAGAGAGAGAGAGAGAGAAAAAAAGAAAAGGTAAAAGGTCACACTTTCAAGTTTCAAATTCACTTTTTTTGAAAAGTAGTAATTTCCACAATTATGAGATGAGGCATCTGTGATTTAATTTGAGCTTCAATACTAATGATCTTTACCGTCTTGAACAAATGATTTGATATGCTGGTGGCTCGAATTTCAGAAATTAAGAAGAGATTTGAATAGATGAAATGCTGTCTTATTTTTCCTCCTGTATCTTACTATACTGTAATGGTTAATTTTATGTGCCAAGTTGATAGGGCCAATGAGTGACCAGCCGGGTGTCCTTAGTGTGTCTGTGAGGGTATTTTTAGACAAGATTAATATTTAGCATTAGACTGAGTAAAGCAGATTCCCCACTCTGATGGATGGTATTGTTGTTTAGTTGCTAAATTGTGTTAGACTCTTTGTAGACCTGGAGACTCTAAGCCACCAGGCTTCTCTGTCAATGCAATTGGACAAGAATACTGGAGTGAGTTGCCATTTCCTTCTTCAGGGGTTCTCCCTAACCCAGGCATAAAACCAGCATCTACTGAATTGCTTCCCTGGGCTTCCCAGGTGGTGCTGGGGTAAAGAACCCACCTGCAAATTCAGGATACTCAGGGGACACAAGTGATGCAGGATTGATCCCTAGGTTGAGAAGATTCCCTGGAGGAGGAAATGGCAATCCACTCCAATATTCTTGCTTGGAAAGTTCCACGGACAGTGGAGCCTGGCAGACTACATTCCATGGAGTCTCAAAAAGTCAGACAGGACTGAGCCACTGAACACTTTACTACTGAGCCAGCTGGGAAGTCCAAGGCACTAATACTAATGTGGGTTGGTCTCATCTAATCACTTAATGGTCTGAAAAGAACAAAAAGACTGACTCTCAGGTGAATAAGAAGGAATTTCCCCCTGCCTGACTGTCTTGATTATTCCTGCCTTCTAACTCAGACTGAAATATTGGCTCTTTCTGGGTCTCAAGCCTGCAGACCTATAGATTTAGAAACTACGCGATCATCTCTCCTGAGTCTCAAGACTCCTGATTGCAGATCTTGGGACTTGAAAGCCTCTGTAATTGCTTGAGCCAATTCCATATATATATATATATATATATATATATATATATATATATATATATATAACTGAACTCATTAGTCACTCAGTTGTGTCTGATTCTTTGTAACACCATGGACTGAAGCACGTCAGGCTTTCTTCCCTGTACATTGCCAAGCTTGCTGAAGCTTGCTCAAATCATGTCCATTGAGCTGGTGATGCCATCCAACCATCTCATCCTCTGTCGTCCTCTTCTCCTCCCACTTACAATATTTCCCAGCACTAGGGTCTGTTCTAATAAGTTAGTCCTTCACATCAGGTGGGCAAAGTATTGGAGTTTCAGCTTCACCATCAGTCCTTCCAGTGAATATTCAGGACTGATTTCCTTTAGGATGGACTGGTTGGATCTCCCTGCAGTCCAAGGCACTCTCAAAAGTCTTCTCCAATATTCACAGTTCAAAAGCGTCAATTATTTGGTGCTCAGTCCAGCTCTCACATCCATAGATGACTGCTGGAAAAAACCATAGCTTTGACCATATGGACCTTTGACAGCAAAGTAATGTCTCTGCTTTTTAATATGCTGTCAAGGTTTGTCATAGCTCTTCTTCCAAGAAGCAACCATTTTTTAATTTCATGACTGCAGTCAGCATCTGCAGTGATTTTGGAGCCCAAGAAAAGCATGTCATGGTTTCCACTGTTCCCCATCTATCTGCCATGAAAAGATGGGACCACCATCATGAAGTGATGGGACTGTCATGACATATATCTATAGCTATATATATATATCATGATATATATATGCGTTGTGATACACACACACAAACACACACATACACACACACATACATACATGTTCTATTTCTCTGAATAACTCTGAATAATACACATGCTGATGATTTTTTAGTGGCTATTTTGGAAAATGAAGGCAAACTCCTCACTGGCATCATGGGCCTGCTCTTAAAAAATCAGTTTTGCTTGCTTCTCAGAATGTTTACTTTTCATTCTTTGAGGAAAGAATGTTAAAGAAATGTATTGCTTGCTCATTGAGTTTTCATCTCTAATTCCCTTAGACTAATTCTGAACATAAATGCAATAAACACAATCAAGGGATAAGATTTTTCATAATTAACAAGTCTTTGGTATAAAATTAGAGATCAAATATTTTGTCTTCCCTTAATCTTCTGTCATTTTACTTATTTGCCATTCACTTTTACTGCCTTTAGGCTATTCCTGGTGGATACAGCCTCATCTCAGGAAGGAACCACTCATCTGGAATCTGGCCAGGTGCACAGCTTGGCTTCTAAAACCTCTTTCATCTTTCCAGGAAGCTGCCAACTCATGTCTTATGTCTTACTTTGCATTTCTGGAGAACATCAGTAGGAACGTGGGCCTGCTCATGTAGAAAATGTTGAGGAGCATATCATATACTTTGGTGCTAAAATTATAAGGAAACATATACCAGCACTTTATTTAGATTCAGTTTCTTATGGAAATCTTCCCAGATTTAAAATTCTGTACTGACAGCTTAACATCTAGTTGATAATTGAACATTTTTCTACAAATAAATAGATGGCATTATAAAAATATAACAATAGAGAATAAACCTCGTGTTTAATTTGGAGACTTAGCTGATGTTTCCTTCCAAAATCCTAAAATTAAAGGTTTTCATGTCTACCTTTACGTCTTAAACATCTCAAAAGTAAGAGAAAATAACGAGAATTTAATCGTTGACATTTCATGAAAATCATCTCTCTTAGAGATATGGGGCAGACCTATATCAGCAAATTTAAAAAAAATGATTTGAGGGAATTATCCAGATATTTTAAGCAAAATGTACATTTTTATTTATTACTTTAAGACCCTTCTAGTATTTATGTGCTACTCATTCCCTTGCTGTTTTTGAATTTTAGTAACTGATTTATATCTATGTGTTATTTTGTTAGTATAGACTTGAATAGAGAGGCAATTTCAGTACTAAATGAAGATATTTATAACATAATTGAAATATTGCTACAGCAGTCCTTATAACACACTGCTATTGCAAATGAATTTGCACACTTATTTAGAAATGTACTTCACCAGGAAAATAGTATAGAAATCATTGTTAGCAAAAAACTAAAAAATAGAATTAGGATCATAATAAGTAAAAGTCTGAAGTTATTATAAAGGTGAAAAATTTCAAGGCTAACCTCTGTTTTGCTGCAAAGATAGGTGAATTATAGACTTGTTCTTATAATTCAAATGTAAAAGCCTGAAGGTCTTTGGAAATGAACAACATCAGGAATTAACATGTTTAGAATTAGATTGTAATAAGAGAAATGGAAAGGAAATTATTGTCATCAGTATAAAAATTGTCTTTATAGAATACTGTCATTTTTCTTAATCCATATTTTAGCCATAATTATTCTTGTATAAGATCACCTTTTTAACCCTTTAAAAAGTACCAAGTCTCTATGTAATATATATTTATTACATACACATATATGTCCTTTGTAAGGGGTTTAAAAGGTGATCTATATATCTATCCAGAGAAAAGTGGGGAGGAGGATGGGTGGAAGGGAGAAAGTTTGGAGAGACAGATGGAGAAAGTATCACAGAACCTGCAGTAAACATCCTCTTGTTGAGCCGAACTGTTTCAGAAAAGTCCTTCATGTAGACATGGGTTTCAGGTCAGAATAGGGCTATCATTCATTGTCAATTCAGTCATGATTATTTCTCCTCTTCGATGCCAATCAACTAAATTGCATTTCATTTTCAGATTATATCAGAAAATCAATATTGTTAGTAAATTAAGTCTGATAGAGTCTTAGATTAAGAATTAACTTTCACCAATGAACACGTCATTGATTGTCAAATTTCTCCTGGCTGGTGCATAGGGAAGACATGAATTGCACTATGAAACTGTTACTGTACTTTGCTGGTCTCGTTCATTCAATCAGCTCTTTTGTTCATTACACGATTAACAATACACTGCACTACTGCCAAGATTTTAATAATATTTTCCAACAATACAAAACAAATCAGGAAGTTAACTCTTTTTATTTTAATTCTTTTCACTGTATATCAGAAACAACTTAGCTTTAAGACACAGACCAAGGTGTCCTTTTCTGGGAAACCCCTTTTGTTGCCCTCAGCTGTTCTGTCATATCCTGTGCGCTTTCTTTTAACATAGCATATATTTTATTATAATGATAATGTTATTTTTCTACTTCTCCAACTAGATTTTCAACAAGTCAACATTTATTAATCCTTTTTCTGAATATTCAGTATCTTGTATATAAATAGGGACTCACATATTTGCTGAATGAACAGATCACTGGGCAAATATCTATACATTTTCATGTCTCTAAGTCTACTAGATTTCCTTCCTGTAATTCAGCAGGTAGAAAAAGGATGAGCTATTTTAGGTAAATTATACTGTATGGACAGACAGAGGATAGGTGAAGAGTATAATTGGCAGGGAGGCTTCCCTGGTGGCTCAGCAGTAAAGAATCCATCTGCAATGCGGGAGACACAGGAGATGGGGATTTGGTCCCTGGGTCAGGAAAATCCCCTGGAGAAGGGCATGGCAGCCCACTCCCGTATTTGTGCCTGAAGAATCCCATGGTCAGAGGAGCCTGGCAGGCTACAGTCCATAGGGTCGCAAGATTTGGGCACGACTGAAGAGACTGAACTCACACAAATGTGTGTTTTGGGAACAGCAAAGGGTTTAATAGGAGCATAGTACTATCTGAACCGATAAAGACTAGAGAACCACTGTTTGTTAACTGGACACAGCGCTCATATATTCTCTCTTTGGAAAAGACTCATCAGAACTTTTTCCTTTTCTTTCACCCCAGTCAGAATTTACTGCTTCTTTTTGCCATTATTTTGTGCTTAATCGCTCAGTCGTGTTGCTTTGCGACCCCATGGACAGTAGTTCGCTGTCCATGGGATTCTACAGGAAAGAATATTGGAGTGGGTTGCCATTTCCTCCTCCTGCCATTACTTTGCAATGTGTCTATTTCCGTCCTACTACTTTAAATATTTTATTGCAAGTGTTTACTTGCCCATCTTGCTTTAGCTCTTGGCAGAATAGTGGAGAGAACTTGGAATTTGCAGTTTGACATATTTTGGTTGAAATATTGACTTTGCTACTTTACTGGGTAATTGATCATAAACAATCACTTAGTCTCCTTGAATCCTATCTAGTTTCTTGTAAGTAAAATATGGAAAATAGTACAAACTCCACAGCAGTGCCATGATCACATATATTAGGTGCATGACAGATATTGAATAAATTATATTTCCTTTTTTCTTTTACCTTCTCTGAAGACAAGAATCGTGTTTTATTAATGTGTTCCTAGCAGCTACATTCATTGACACTCAGATGTTTAACAGATGCTGTTGAATGAATAAAGTATGTGTTTATTTAAATGTCTAATATCTGTGTGTATAATGTGTTTAAGGATTCCCTGGGAGCTCAGCTGGTTAAGAATCCGCCTGCAATGCAGAAGATCCTGGTTGGATTCCTGGGTGGGGAAAATCAACTGAAGAAGGGAACGGATACCCAGTCCAGTATTCTTGGTCTTCTCTGGTGGCTCAGCTGGTAAAGAATCTGCCTGCAATGTGGGAGACCTGGGTTTGATCCCCGGATTGGGAAGATACCCTGGAGAAGGGAACGGCTACCCACTCCAGTATTCTGGCCTGGAGAATTCCATGGACTGTATGGTCCATGGGGTTGCAAAGAATTGGACATGACTGAGCGACTTTCACTTTCAATGTGTTTAAGAATAGATATTCAGGAACATTTTTGGAACATAAACTATTCCAAATTTAGTATTTCAGAATTTGTACTACTACAGTAGTTCCCATATCTATTACTCTACTGTCTTGGCCACATTTCAAATCATCCTGAATTCATATGTGGAAGATGGGAAGAACATTCTAGGCATTCCACTTGCTCAGGCACTCCTATAGGGAAAGCTGGGGAAATAATCATATGTGGCTTAACACAGCTGCTACATAAATACAAATCATTTATCAGACTATCAAAGCTATAAGTTTTCCCTTCCCTGAGGAGGTGCACAGACAGTTAGATAAATTGAATTGGTGTTGTTTGTTACTGGACTATTATAAATCATCAAGTGAGTGTGTATTATTAGCTAGGTTGCTTTAATGTGACATCTTTGGATTCTCAAGTATAATTGCTGATTAAAGATTGCTTCCATGGAGGCTCAGTTTTGCCTCTTGGCAGCATGTCCATATGAGCATCTTATATCATTTCTATAAATATTAGCCATCAGCAAGGTTGGATAAAGTACTAGGCAAGGTCTAAGGATGACTCAGTCTCTTTCAACTTTTCATTTTACTGTGAGTATTTGAAGTTGGTTGAGCTTGCTTTTTCTCTCCTCTTCCTTATGCTTCTCTCCTCCTACTCTTTTCCTGCCCTTCCTCTCTTCTTCTTACCTCCCACTCTCCTCCCTTTTTTAATTGGCCGGCTAGTGACAGACTGCAAGACCGTGTGCCTATATGAAGGAGGTGTTGGAGGCAAATAAACTTTTCACCCTGGGAATCCCATTTTGGCTCATTTCTGCCTCTTGAGAAAGGTGGCTTCTCTTGCTACTCATTTGGAAAGCCCAATGACTTTGAAAAGTATCTGTGCTTTAGTGAAAGAAAGTGGAGAAATGAGATAATGTGATTATGAGGGGATAAATCTTCTACTAAGTGATGTATCTGTCTTGCTAATTGAACTCTCAGTGTTCAGTTATTATGCGGGGCAGGTAGGGGAGGGCAGTGCTTCCCTGGTGGCTCAGACAGTAAAGAATCTGCGGGCTATGCAGAAGACCAAGGTTCGATCCCTGTGTTGGGAATTTCCCCTGGAGAAGGAAATGGTGACCCACTTCAGTATTCTTGCCTGGATAATTCCATGGACAGAGGACCCTGCCAGCTACAGTCCATGGGGTCACAAAGAGTCGGGCATGAATGAGCGACTAACTCTATGCACTATACATAACATACATGAATTTTCTGTGTACACGTATATTAATAGGAGTAGGCTTTATTGCAAAAAAGTGTAAATTCCCAGCTGAGTTTTATCTTATGTCATTTGATGTTATTCTTAATTTTTTTTCAAATTAAACATAGAATGACTTTACTCACACAGGCAACTTTCTAACATTTACTTTCTCATGTTTGCTTTGTGTCAAACTAGATTTTGACATTAATAAGCAGAGATCACAGATCTCTCCTCATCCTTCAGGAAATCCCAGGATTTGTTTTTAGGTGCTCTTCAGTGTATGATACTCAACAGAGTCAAGGTACATTTCAAAAAACTATGCATTAAAATCTTAATTTTCATTAAATAATGAGAGTCTAAAAGTTGCGTTGAAGAATTTTTTTTCCCAGTATGGGTTAAAAAGATACTTCAGACTGACTTAATGCCTTGTATTTTACCAATGCCAGGCACATTTATAAGATTCATACAAGCATATTCAGATATTAAAATAATTTCTCTAGGTGTGCTGAAAAACTGATGTGTATTAAGGAATAGTCAAGTGCTTTAAGTGTTCATGTGTTTCAGGGATGAGGTATTTTTCTGGGCTTCTTGCCCTTCCTGTTTTGGAAGGCAGGCTTTCCCTCTGCTGAGCTTGTCAAAGCCGATAGCCTGGCACTCTGCCTCTGGCACTGAACTCAGTTCAGCGTTTTAGAGAAAAATGAAAAACATCAACATTCTGTGTTTACACTTTGCCAATTGTTATACATAAAAAAGTTCTCCTTTTGATGTTTTATATTTAAGCAGTGTATTTATAATGCCTTTTTCTTTTCACTAATCAACAAGTGTAATTGAAATGCAACTAACTATGCTATGTACTTAGGAATTCATCCCAATATATTTAATATAGTTCTAAATGTGCTAATGTTATTATACCTTTTCCAAATAACACTAGGTTAAATTAAAGCATATTCTATAAAATGGATACTCCTTACCGTAGGGAAATTATATTCGATTTCTTTATATGTTTTCTTGTATTAGAAATAATGACATTGACCAAGGGGAAACAAATGATCTACCTAACAATATTGTATACAAATTAGAAATAAAATGGTCTTATCATTAACCCTATTAGTCTTATTTCATATACAGGGAAACTAGAGTTTATTGAAAATAAATACTTTTGCCAAGGACACATATATAGGCAAGAGAGAGGTGGGATTTGAACCCAAGTCTTTCTGATACCATAGCTGATGCTCCTAAATGCAACACACTATATTCTTTTTTATAAAATAAAAGCCCTCTGAACAGTGGAATTGTGCTTTTCACAGTTTCTATCTAAGTACCAAGCTGATGTTTTCAGATCTATAATATTTGGCACAATTCTCTTTAGTGAGCATTCTTTAAGTTTCCAAATGGGAACAAAGACACTTGCTCAAAGTAACAATTCAACAGTAGTAAAACTGATGGTGAGTGCAGTAATACAAGAATGTTGAAAGCAGAGAGGAAGAAACGACACCATTTCCTGGGTAGTTGTGTTACTGATGATGATGGCAGAATGATTTGCCATTTTAGTTTCTTTTCTTTTAGTTTTATGTTCTATTTTTTAAAAATACATTGTGCGCTCTCCTTGATATCATATTAATGTGCAGAAACAATACCAATTGAACCAGAATTAAAATTCCTTCAGAGGCTTTGTGCTTAAGCAGTGCATTAATATCACCATTATCTTCCTTCATTGGTTGTCTTTTTGAACAATTATTTTATTTCCTAAATATTGGGCCCTCTCTGAACTCATTCAGCAACTTGGCTATTTTGGAAATGATATTAATGTTTAGATTAAAAAATCACACGGCTGATATAGACATATATTGTCTACAGATATGATTGGCTGTCAGCAGTTTCAAAAACTTCACATGATTCTCTGCCACTGTCATTATCAGCCTATGCCTCTCTTTCCTTGAATCACCAGAGTATCATGGTCTCCTCATCTCCTTTGTAGATGGTTTCTAATCAAATTTCTGCAAAGATAATCATTGTTGGGCTTCCCATATGGCTCAGGAGGAAAGAATCCAGCTGCCAATACTGGAATTCAGGTTTAATCCTAGAGTTGGGAAGATTCTCTGGAGAAGGAAAGGACAACCCATTCCAGTATTCTTGCCTGGGAAATCCCATCAACAGAGGAGGCTGGTGGACTATAGTCCATGGGGTCGCAAAAGAGTCAATGACTTAGCGACTAAACAAGAACAATCAGATTTCTGCTCCCACCGCTGTTTTATACAGCCACATCAGAAGTCATCAGCGACTCCTACCTACCAATCACATCACATTTTCTCATCCTCCTCTTCTTTGATTGGTCTCTGCCCAACACAAGTCCTTTCTCAAAATGCTCTGTTCCTGGATTCCATAACCTGGCCCTTCTTGGTTTCCCCTGTTTGTTCTCTGAAAGGCTCTCAGAATCTTTCATGAACTCCTCTTAACTTCTTTCCTTAATGATAAGACATTTTCACTTCTTCTTCCTTGAGAGTTTCATTCATGCCTGGGACTTGAGCTCTCATCTCTCTAAGGTTGACTTCCAATGTCATCTACTTTTCTAAGCTTTAAATCCCTTTATTAGACTTGACTCTTATATTTCTTAATACCTCTCAACTGACCTCAAACACTTTTTGAGGATATGCCTATTTCCATGTTTTAAAAAGACCGTTTTTCCAAATTCAAACTTTTTATCATGGCTTTAAATCTTTCTCTTTCAACAACAATACCGGTTTCTTGTTCTGTCTGTAGACTTTATTCCATGAGATGCTATATCCATTAGTTAGGAATTTAGACTTTAGAACCAGAATGCCAAGTTTGAATCCTTGATCTTTCAATGAAATTCTGTTATTTTGGCAGTAAGTATTTCTTGTGATTATATTCCTTCTTCTGTAAAATGGAGTTGCTTTCCTGGTGGCTCAAATGGTTAAGCATCTGCCTGCAATGCAGGGGACCTGGGCTCGATCCCTGGGTCAGGAAGGAAATGGCAACCCACTCCAATATTCTTGCCTGGAGAACCCCATGGACAGAGGAGCCTGGTGGGCTAGTCCATGTGGTTGCAAATAGTCAGACATGACTGAGCAACTTCACCAGCTTCCTACTTTTCACTTTCTGTAACATGGGATACTAATCAGGGAGTAGTGATAATGATTGAATGTGTTAGCATATGTAAAGTATTTCATGTAGTGCTCACTACAGACATCACTGTGTAACATGTTTGCTGTTCTTCTCATCATCACTATCATCAGCATCACCATCATCTCTAATCTTCTGTTTTCATATCTATCCTGTTTCAGGTTCTCGTAATATCTTGTTCAGTCCCAAGATAGATATCTTGAATTGTGTTTTTCCATCCTCAGTCTTTCCTTATTCTACTTCATTTCATAAGATATTTTAAAGTTACCATTCCAGAAGCAAAAGCAGATCGTTCTGGCCCCCGATTGAAAAATATTCAGTAGTTCTCCAGTTAATCATTTGTGTGATATCAGAAAATCACTAAACCTCTCTGGCTTTAGTTGTTTTTTCATCTCTACCATGAGAGTCAGGGCTGAATGCTCATAGCAAAAAGATTGATTCTGTAACTTTGATTCCCTATCGCCTGTTCTGTGCAACATGTATCCTGAATCATGACATTCAAAGAATTTTCCTGCTTTGGTTCCAAACCGTAGCCCCAGCATTATCTCATTTTTCTCCTTTTTTTTTTTTTTTTTTGCTACTAACCAGCAAGAATGAAATATAGTATTTGTTATTCTATGAAAACATCTGGTGCTGTCCTCCTTCCATGAATATAATTGTGACATTCTCTTTGCCTGAAATGTCCTCTTTATTTACCTAACAAAATTCTGATCTTTTCCCCATGTTCAGTTCAATGTCACTGCTTTCATAAATCTGCCCCACAAATAAATCCCCACACATAATTACAGTTCCTTTCTACTTCATAATCTTATAATGAATAGATCATATTATACAATTGTTTATCTGTCTCTCCTCCCTTAATTGTGATTCCCTTGTAATTTAGGGATGCACATTTATTCATTATTGCCTTTCCTGTTTTCAAACTTGGCATATGCACTATGCTTGCCACATAGTCTCTCCATGGATATTTATAAAATGAACATGTTGGACACCTAGTGCCAGCAGTATTTTATGTGGCAGCAGAAACTTATGAAAATTCAGGGAACACAGTACCGTTGTATAAGAATCCTATGATGTAAGAAGTATTTTCACTGTAACATAGCTATAGAGAACCCCAAGTTGTTGTATCACCTCACTGAAGGCCCTAGGCCAAAGAGAGACCTTTTTCTCAGTGTCAGTGATTTGTGAGTCTATTTTGCTTTTGCTGTTTCAGATGACTTCATATTCTTCTGTTGGATTAGTCTCTTCTTTCCACTTCTGAAGACAAGTACTGTGTCTTAAATAATATATAGGGAAGCAGTGAAATGGGAACTTCTTATTCACTATGGCATCCCTGTGCAAGTGTGCTAAGTTGCCTCAGCCATGTCTGACTTTTTGCAGCACTATGGACTATAGCCCACCCGCCTCCTCTGTCCATGGGATTCTCCAAGCAAGAATACTAAAATGGGTTGCCATGTTCTCCTCCAGGGGATCTTTCTGACCCAGGGATCCAACCTGTGTCTTTTACGTCTCTTGCATTGGCAGATGGGTTCTTTAACCCCAGTACCGCCTGGGGAAGCCCATGGCCCCCCATGGCCTGGCAAAAGGTGGGTTCTTTGTGTGTCTTTGCATGGGGAGCCATAAAATCATGCCTTTATGGGCAGTGCCTAACAGGCCCATCAGAAGCTTGCATTCAGTAGCTGAATTCATCTATGCCAAGACATGACACACAGAGACAGCAGAATCAGGGTCAACCATAAAGACAAACTGCATAGCCTCTCTCTGGATAAATAACATCAAACTGAGTGATGGTCATCTCTATTTTATTTAGAGGTTTCCTAAAATATATACATTTGAAACAAGTGTCTTTTTTTTTTTCTGGTACTTGATTTTCAGAGACTTTTTTGAGTTATTGGGGTTAAAATAGTGCTGTCCTTTGCTCTATGCATTATTTAGAGAAGTCTGGTGTCATTTGTAATCCAATGCCATCTGTCCTTTAAAAGTTAATTGCTCTTCCTGCTTCTAATGCAAAATCTCCATAAACAGAGAGAGGGTCACTGGATTATCTAAGATTAAAATTCTACTTAACCTAAATTCTCTCACTGACCACATAGAACTAGCTCACAGTGTAATTGCCAATTTTCTGTTTGGTGGAGAAAGAGTCACAGTAGAAGAAACGTAAAGAACTTGGTTGAGTTTGTACAGCAAATTCAGAATAAGGATGGGAACAGATGTTGAACAGTGATGCAGTTCTTACAAACTTTTGTTTCCTTTGCTACCCTTGAGCATCTCTTTAAGGCTATGAGTAACTTTACCCTTGCTATTACGTTTGCCAAAATTAGAATGATACATAAAGGTTTTGGCCTGTGAAATTATCATCTGTCACATTAAAATTTCTACTGGGTCTTATTTAATCTCATACTATGTTGGATTACTACATTTAAATTATTAAAATGTAATGAAGTGACCCCACTATCATGTGTATGCATTTGGAAATATGGGTTTCCTAATGAAATTTAGAAACATAGTTGTTATATAAGCATGAGTAATCCTCAAAGCCAAAAGCTTTGAGGGGAGTTCAAAGTTCAGCTGGCTTTAGAAGATCTTTGGTTCAATTCATTATGGAAGCAATACCTCTCACAATTTTGCCTGTGTTGTTTTTGAGTTATGCAACCAGCAAAAAAAAAGGAAAGAAAAAGCTATCAGTAGACAACCTTTTTACTGCAATACTTCAAATGCTAGTCTTCATAGAGTTGAGAACCTCTTTATGTAAAACATTTCAAATCTCTAAGACTATATGATTTGCTAATATTTATTAAAGGTGCTTTTTCATATCGCTTCTCTAAAGAAATAGTAGATATTATATAAAGTTGATTATAGAAAGTTAAATAACTCTATAGGAAAAGCTGAGTTTCAAACTGGAACCTGAAGAATTTTATGCTACAACACTGATCTTTTAACAAGTGTTAAAAGGAATCTGGAATTTTCCCAAAGACTCTGGGTTACATTTTTGCACCTAAAAAAGCCCCCATCCACAAAATTCACTTATCATGTAAATATATAGATCAACAATCCTCTCAGGAATTTCCCAGGTAAACAACTCCCAAACCAGTAAATTTGTGAGAGAGTTCAGCAGAGAAATATATCTATTAATAGAACATACAGCAAAAGAAGGGTGGTAAAGTGCAGATGGCAGCACCCATAAATCACACAGTGTCATCAATGCCATGTTACTCTAGTAAAATGGATGGGTGTTTGTTCCAATTAGCCCAACATTCATTCAGTGAATTGATGCTGCAGCTGAACGAGTCATGCGCATGCTAAGCATTATGTAGTCAGGTGTCTGCCTAAGTTTGTATGCTCATGGCCACATCATCTTCCATGGTCCCTTGTTATTTTTCCTGTTAAATAATAGCCCAGTTTTCACCCTTTTAGATAGTGCTTCATTCCAGCACAGTTTTTTACTTTTTCATGACTATGTTGTCTTTCTCCTTACTTATTTAAATGATTTTCTACTACTTCTCCCACATGGTTTGCTTTCAGCTTCCTCTTTGTATGTTCAAAATATCACTGAAAG
The DNA here is from genome assembly GCF_042477335.2 of Ovis canadensis. Lineage (NCBI taxonomy): Eukaryota > Metazoa > Chordata > Mammalia > Artiodactyla > Bovidae > Ovis > Ovis canadensis. Next base: position 87,526,947 of record NC_091248.1, read on the forward strand.
ATCATTTCCCTGGTGGCTCAGAGGTTAAAGCGTCTGCCTGCAACGCAGGAGACCCGGGTTTGATCCCTGAGTCAGGAAGATCCCCTGGAGAAGGAAATGGCAACCCACTCCAGTATTCTTGCCTGGAGAATCCCATGGACAGAAGAGCCTGGTGGGCTATAGTCCACGGGTGGCAAACAGTCAGACACGACTGAGCGACTTCACTTTCACTTTCTTTCTAGGAAACAACCCCTAGCCCCTACCCCAAGTCACCTTGTAAAGTCAGAGCTCAGATGCAGTGAAAATCCCAAGAGATTTTCAATATGTATAGATTATAGATTCAGCAGTATGGAGGCTTTGGAGAGATAAATTCATTCACCAACTATGCACTGAACACATAAAATGTGCTGCAGCTCTGCTTATTTCTATGGGGAATTTAAATATTCAAAGGTCTTTGCATTTTAAACATTGCCATAATAAGTTGTGATAAATATTAGGAATGAAGAAATGTATGTTTAGCTAGAAGGATAAAAAGGGAGTGTATTAGTATAGTATTTTCTTCGGAATTTACTCTCAAAGGCCTAAATCTGGTTAGTGACAACTAGCATTACCTAGAGCAAGGCATACAATGGATTCCTTTTCCATTACATACCATTACATGAACACTGAATTTACAATTCACAAGGAATGGGGAATTCTTAAAAAAATTTTGTTGTATATTTCAAAATTTAATTATATAATAGATTTCACCCCATATGAACAAATGAAAGAAATGTGGGATGTAATTAATGAAAACAACAAAATAAGACAAATATTATAACCAAAAAAATGGAGTGGGCATAATCTTAAATTTTCAAAGATGCAAATGGTCACCAAAGCCAGAAGACAGTTGGTTCCAGCTTCTAAGATTCTAGAGAAATAAGAAATTCAAATCCGTGGAAGATGGAATGAAACATTAGTGCATTTAAAAAAATCTAGTATTATTTTTAGAAAAGGGCAGTTGAGGTTAGGTGGTCTTTAGATACATTCCTAACATGTAAAAAAATGCTTTTATTTCTTTCACTTTATTTCTACAAATTTGAGAAAGATATGGAAAATAAATTAGGCAATAATTTATATTTGCTTTCCTAAACTCATAGCACTAAGAAATTTCAATGAAGTTAAGCTTTCTCATTAGTATTTTAATTACATTTTTAGTGTTTATAGTGGAGTATGGGCAATAGCTTCCTTACAAGCACAATCTTCTTGCTGACAAGTACATCGAGATGAAACAACAGGAGCCAAAGAGCTTATTCAGTGTTGCTAAAATTTCAAAAGAATAAATTAATATAGTATTGTTACTTAATCTTCATGCCTGACTGCTTTAGCTGTAGAAAACCTAATAATCAGATCAGTGTCCTCATCTGGTCAGGTGTTTGATGGGATGTATTATAGTGGAGAAACTTCCTTTTCATTTTGTTCACATCTTGATTTTGCCAGTTTCCATTCAGAAACCTGAAGAATTTTCATGTATGTAGCATTCTTTGGTTAAAGAAAGATACCACAGTGAATCCATGTTTAACCCTGAAATGATAGCCAAATACGATTCTTTCAGATAATAGTGAATCGAACCATAAGACATTGCTCATGCTTGGCCATTTTTTACTTTGAAATGGTGTGTTCCTGTGGCTCAGCCCATCAGTCAGCAGTATTTCTTTAATGCTTATTACTGCTAGGCTCTTTTCTAAGTCATGTCACATGCATCTGTCATCTTCTTTGTAGCATTCTTTTAAGGTGAGTCCTATTACTGTTCTCCATTTCATAGATGAGAAAACTGAGGTGCAGAGAGGTTAAGCTGCTTGCCCAGTATTGCCAGTGGTTAGGAAGATAGCTATGAAATTCACCCATGTGGCATTAATATCTGTGAAGAAAAAGTGTGAACAGATTAGTGACTGTACGGATTGTTGGTAGGCTTTTAGAAAAGTCACTCTTGTTGCATGCCAGCATATGACAGTTGGACCTCTCCATACCTCAGTTTTCCTCTTTATAATGGGATTAATATTATTCCTACCTTATATATGTTAGTAGGGAACAAGTATTTTCCCACCTGGATGTTTCTTTGTGTGTCAACCCTGTTAACTGTGGCAGGCCATATTGTCGACAACACATCAAGCATTTAAGTAACAAAGGTAGTATTTTAATCTCCCATTTATCTTACCATCAGTTTGGTTTTCAGTTGATTCAAACTTAGGCATGGGAAAGGTTTTTGTTCCCCTTCAAGTCCCTGACAAATAAGGTTGATGCAAGGGCTAGATAAAAAATGCATATAGAAAGTTTACAAAATATAATCTGGTACTTATTAAGCCTTTATTATATTTACTGTTATGACTTAAATATAATCCCTATAGCAAATTCATAGTATAAAATTCCTCTAAGAACTTTAGGGTGTGAATTAAGACTAGTTAAAATGAATAAAATGCATTTTTTAAAAATAAAATGCATTTTAAAACCATACTCTATGATTCAAATCTTTTGCTTTTACTAATTGGAAATGTTATTTATTTTACTAAGATACAGTGAGATTTAATTATTTCATACTTCATCTAAGCCAAAATGACAGCAAAAGTAGTATATAGATTTATTTTATATGCCATTAAGAAAGACAAATGCTTCTAATTAATTGTATGATGCAATAGATTAAAGATACATCACAATTTGGGGGGGTTACATATGCAGAAGCTATGGTTTTTCCAGTTAGAAATGTATGGATGCGAGAGTTGGACTATGAAGAAAGCTGAGCACCGAAGAACTGATGCTTTTGAACTGTGGTGTTAGAGAAGACTCTTGAGAGTCCCTTGGACAGCAAGGCGATCCAACCAGTCTATCCTAAAGAAAATCAGTCCTGAATATTCATTGGAAGGACTGGTGCTGAAGCTGAAACTCTAATACTTAGGCCACCTGATGTGAAGAACTGACTCATTGGAAAAGACCCTGATGCTGGGAAAGATTGAAGGTGGGAGGAGAAGGGGACAACAGAGGATGAGATGGTTGAATGGCATCACTGACTCAATGGACATGAGTTTGAGGAAGCTCTGGGAGTTGGTGAAGACAGCGAAGCCTGGCGTGCTGTAGTCCATGGGGCTGCAAAGAGTTGGACATGACTGAGCAACTGAACTGAACTGCAGTAAGCAAAAATATCTTGCTTATTGATGAAATATGGTAATAAAATCAATGAGTCAGGTTTTTCCCTTCACCCATGAGTTGTGATAGTTTGAGATTAAAACACAGAAGCAGCAGGCAAGACCATCCATACTTCTGAGCTACATTGATGATTTCCCAGATCCTCCTGGCAGTACCAATAGGCTTTTGCTTCAGATGGGCCAAATTTGGAAAAGTTGTATGTACTGTACATTCCACAAAAATGTACCTTGATCATGGACATCAACTATGTCCTAAACTGAAAGCGATTTTAAGTTGCTGAATTTCAATCCGTATTCAAATTATGCTATTTTTCTACAGTACTAGCAAGTCAAAACTCTTTTTAAAAATACATTCATGCATTCCCAAACAAATGCATGTAAGAATTAAAGATTTTAAAATTTAAAAAATAAAAAAACTAAAAAAAAACTAAAAAAAAAATAAAAATACATTCAAAGCATATACTCATGGATGTGTATGCATGACAGTTTACTGAACTGGCTTAAAACAGAACATTGACAAAAACTAATTAATGCAAAGTTAAAACATTAAAATAAATTCTGCAAAACACCTCACTTATGTCAGTATTTCTTTTGATTTGAGTCAATGTTTCTGAGAATGAGAGATTTAAAGAAACCAAAATGAATGTATACACTTTATGCAAAAATATCATACAAGAATATTTACAGTTTTAGTAACGTATCATATCTTTCTGCTTTCAATTTTCAAAGCTATTAAAAAAGGAAGAGTGGATACAAAATTCCCCCCAGGAGAGGTTTTCTCTTCAACTACTGTTTCTTTTTCTTTTAACAGTATTCTCTGCCACTTGGGCATGTTTATTCATGTGTCCCATTGATTCATGTGCTTACTGTACTCATTTACATCTGGTGCACCGTTCGTAGTATAAATTATGGGTTTGTGGAGTGCGACTCTTGATCTGAAATAGCTAGCCCATAAAACTAAGCTATTAGATTAACAAGTCAGTGCATTAAAGGGAGGAATCAACACAAGGTTGATTTTCAGTCTGTTTATCTCTTTCACACCAGATGAGAGCAAAGAGTGACTTGGCATTTATGTAGTTCTTTGGTCTGCCTGGAAAGATTTCTGTGTGTTTTACTGATGTGCTGCCAACAGTTTTAACTTATAGTCTTCAGATCATTCATTCCATGTCCTTTCAGCATTTTGGGGGCTACTATATGATAAGGCTTACTCAGAACAGCAATAAGCAAATACATACTTTGTAGCAATCCACTAGTACTGTAGTTTCTTAATAATCTCCATCCTTCAAGGCCAGTGACCAAGGTACAAAATATTTTCTGTTTCTATGTGCAAAATTTATTCTGTCTGGGGGTCAGTTCAAGTCATAGGTTTTTGGAGCAATACAGGTGACATAATATATCAGAATATTTAGGACACTACCATATTAAGGAGCCATTCAACAACAGTGTGGCAGATTTTGAGGTTTAAAAAAATTGTTAGTGATTGAGTGCTAATAGGGAGAGCTTGGTCAGTATTATCCTACCCCATGGGTAGTGGCAGAAACCAAGTATAGATTTGGAACTTAACTCTTTTCCTTATTTCTTTTGATCTTTCAGAAGCCTTGATCCTTGAGGTACTATGCCTATTGATAGAATGGTAACAACGGTATTGATTTTTTTTTTTTTTCCTGCTTTACCTTCTATGTCATAGACAGTGCACTGAGTATGAGCTGCCAGCGGGCTATCTGAAATGGGCTGAGACTCAAATTATACATGGGATTTGGAGGCTTAAACCCAGGTATTCATGAGTTCTGTTTGTAAGAAGCAGGACTTACAAGCAACACTGATATTTCTAAAGTGAATTTCTCACCTACTCCATGTGCTATGGATGGCGGTGTTCAGGGGGAATTAAAGTGGATGGCAATCTTACTGGGCACCTGCTAAGGTTAGATCACACCACAGCTCATCCATTCTGATTCTGAAACCTCTGTTTTCATGTTCTCACTTACTACGTTACAGACAGGAGGCACAGGGACAGCACTAAGACAGGGCCTCTAAAGTTTACATGACTGAGTGACTGTCACTTCACTTCACTTCTCCACTTGTGCCGCTTGTTAGCTGTGTGAATTTGGGTAAATTCCTTCCTAACTCAGAGCTATGGGTTCCCCTTTTATCTGACTAACATCATAATATCACCTTACAGAGCTGTTGTGAGAGACAAGATCATATGAAATACTTACAGCTATTCCTGGAACATCCTAGATATACTGGCGATGCTCTTCTGCCTCGACTCCCTCAGGATGAATTCAAGATCCGGAGAATTTATTTGCTAAGGGTGTGTTTACATGAGGCAGATATTTCTTCACTGTATTGTACTGTTAGATTCCCCAACTTTTCTCCCTATCCTCTGTCTTTCTGCTTTTTGGGGGTTCTCTTTTCTGGACAGCCTTATTCAGCTTCCTGTCCTTGCTGATCACTCTTGTGCAGAAGACCAGCAATGATCTACCTTCAGCCCTGATTTTTCTTGACAGCTCTTGGCCCATAGTTCTAATTGCCTATGGATGTCTCACGTTTGATATCCTGTCAGCACTTCTAAATAGGAGCGCCAGACTGAACTGATAACTTTTTCTTTCAGACCTGTGCCATTTTTTCCTTGATTGTATGTCGATTTAACCAACCAGCCTGGGAAATTTGGGATTATATTTGATTTCTCTGTCCTTGACAGTCCATCAGTCACAAAGTCACAGCAAACCCTCTCCTGGAAGTTTTTCACTTCCATTCTATCCTCTTAATTTTCCTCGATCCTCACCACGCCTCACACCTTGTCATATTCTGTCATAATCGTGGGAGTGGCCTTTTCACCGATTTCTCTGACCCTTTACTTTCCCTTTTCAATCCATTCTTCACTCAGCTATGAGAGTTGTCACAGTCTCAAGACTGTCATTTTCTTTATGGAAAACTTTGCTGACTATTTCTTTTAGATTACAGTCTAAAACATCAGTGTGGTAGTCATGTTTATGTCCCAGTTTGGCCTAGAGCTACTTTTTATATTAAGTAAATATTAAAAAAATTAACATGAACTTTTTCAACCATATAGGCTAAGTATAAAGTTATACAACAGAAATTAATATACCAACTACTTATAATTAGCATTTGTTGATATTTTCCATATTTGTTTCATATTTTTATTTACATATTTCAAAGTAAAATCTAAAATGCTGTCTCCTCAATCCCTTTCCCTTTGTCCTTGGTATCTATCTACCTCATTTACCCTTTCCTTTTTCATCCCATGTTCTTGGTGGCTGCGACATGAAAGAGGGCTGGGATTTGGGGATGGTAGAAGATCTCAGCAGACATAGCTTCTCTCAGGATAAGACTTCCATGTTAACATCACTGACAGATGAGGAATAGGCAGTATGACAAAGTGATTTCTAATCATGGCTATGACACTTGTAAGCAAGGTGCTCAATTTCTATAAAACTCAGTTTTCTCATATGTAGACTGAATGTTACCATACCTACCTCAAGGATCATTGTGATGTTTACGTGAGATAATGTATGTGACATGCCCGGATCAGAGCCTGGCATTGATACATCAGTTCAGATTTGTAATTGACCATGATGCACTAAATGACACAGGGCTCTTCTCTCCTTGCAGCTGGAATGTACAAGTGCTATAAATATGGCCCCAGGGATTTTTAGAGAGTTATCATGAAATATGGAATGTTTGAATTTGATTTGAACTTGAAGCTGGCAAATACTAAAGTAACCAAATCCCTCTCCCTTTAGTCTACCCCTCTCCAGCAGCCTCTGTGTTAGCCCAGGTTAAAGTGCATAACCTTGTATTAAGGGGGCTTCCCTGGTGGCTCAGACAGTAAAGAATCTGCCTGCAATGCAGGAGACCCAGATTTGACCCCTGGGTCAGGAAGATCTGCTGGAGAAGGAAATGGCTACCCACTTCAGTAATCTTGCCTGTAGAATCCCATGGACAGAGGAGCCTGGCGGGCTATAGTAGGGGTCGCCCGCCAGGGGTAGCATAAAGTAGGACATGACTGAGTTACTAACACTTTCATTTTTCACTTTGTATTAACATGGGTGTGTGCATGCTAAGTTGTTTCAGTCCTTTCTGACTCTTTGTGACCCTGAGAACTTTTGTGGTCATTGCTGATTGTCCCCAGGGAAATCACTGCTTCAGTAAAGGTATTGCCTCTTGCTACAGGAACACTCCCCGTTTCATTCCATTTATATATGTATTTAGGCCAGCAAATAGTTAAATGGGTTCCTAACATATCTTTGGTTTGAGTGATGTTTAAATGACTTCCTGAAATAAGAAATCAATGTTTTATCTGTCACAGAAGCAAAAAAGAAACCCTGTATATATGAATGATTACATTCCTTGCCCAAGGCATGAGTCCCTCAGTGCTCCAGAAAAGTCCATCAGTCCTTGCAGTATCCTTGACTACTGCATTTAACATCCAGGTCACAGAGTTACAGAAAGATATGTAGACTTGGGGACAGATAGGAGGTAGGTTGCCTATACATCTGAGGAAGTTCTTGTGCCTTGCTTACTCTTGCTGTTCATTTTGTGCTCTTGAAGCCTGGCACTCTAACGCCCTTACCTACTGACAGAAGTTGATTAACTTGTGTACAGATAAAACACATGTCCTGTTCAGAACCTCTCATCTTTGACGACTGGGTAAAGTCCTTCAGGGATAATATATCCCATTTAATACAGGAATTATGAACAACCCTTTCTTGTTCTGATATTGAAACTAAGTCTTATTTGAAGGGTGATAGAATTTTTAGTGCCGAGTATCAAAACACTGTTATATAAAAACCCCAACGTTTTACATTTTAAAGAAAGAAAGAAACATGTAATGTTTCTTTGTGATTTTGGAAATGTTGAAAAATATATTGACAAGGCCAATTCCCAAATAACATTGTACTAACTGAAAAGTCCTAGGAAAAGGCAGAAATAGTGATTGGATGCTTCATATTTGCCTACCATTGAAAATAATTTAGGTTGAGGAAATACATTTTTAGGTTTACATTTTTAGGAATAATTTAGCTTGAGGAAATACATAATTCACATATATTAATGAATGAATGGATTCAATTTATATTGAATAATTTTCATCAAGGATTTGTACCCATGAAAAAGCTGGGTTGGAAAACATGGGTTGATGTTACCATTGCTTATAATGAAGGGAGGAAATATAGTTGACTAGGTTGAATGCCAGGGGGTTGAAACAGTACTGAGTTTAAGAAGAATGAATCAACTATTAAAATTAGAAAGTGGCACAGAATTGTGGTTTAGCTGTACTTCAATAAAAAATAAATGTAAAAAATTAATAATTTGTTAGTTGATTCTTTTATTAACTTCTACATCTAAATAATATGTATATAGTGCTATGTTATTATTTTTAAAATTTTAGGATTTATCTTTTGATTTTTCCCTTAAGGATTTACCAAATTCTCCCATTTTGCCACTACTCACATACACACCTCCCTTTCCTCCAATGTCCCAGTATTATTTTTAATCGTCATTTTGGTTATATTAATGTTCATATTTATCTTCCTAAATATGCAAATTAAGATGAGCCATGTAGTAAACGATAACTGCGCTATTTCTTGCTTAATTGAAGATTATATTGTTTTTGCTTTATCTAAAAATATATTTATTACTAATATAATCTCACCTATTCAGTAGTATTAGTAATTCTATTGCTTTTGCTTGATTTTTGGATAAGGTATTTATCAATAATTTAATTCATACTCTCTTCCAGATATCTAAATCTCTTTTTAAGGTGTTCAGTCCTTTCAGGTACTATATCAGTAACATATGTTCTTCTCAGAGCATTCTGACCTGCTTCTACCTAGACTGCTTGCCCTCTATACATACAGTTAAACTTCTGAGACTTCATGTCTCAAAATGACATCACTTATCCTCACACTGACTAATAATTTGGATGGATATACAGTTCTAGATTGGACAACATTTTCCCTCATGTTGTTGAAATCGTTTATTTTCAAGTATCTATAGTTGCTGTTGAGAAATCTTAGAATATAATTTTTGAGATTTTATGGCCCTTTGCATCTCTTCCTGTAGGCGTGTAGTCTCTTTTCTTTATCCTTAGTGTTCTAAATGTTCTTTGATTTCTCTTTGAGTTAATAATCTGTTTACTTAGTTTCTTTTAGTATGAAAAACCACGTCTTTCAGTTATACAGAATTTTCTAAAATTATTTCTTTGATGATTTCTGCTTCCATGTCTGTTCTGTTTTCTGTAACTATTACTATTTCAGATATTAGACTTCCTTCATTGCTCTTCTATTTTTTTAATCTTTTCCCTTTTTCTATTTTTAATTACTTTGTGTTTTGTTATACTTTCAGGAAGAATTAGACAATTTCATCTTCCAACATTCTCCAATTGAGTTTTCACTTTCTGCTATCATATTTTAAATTTTTTTTTCCAGAATGTTTCTTTTTTATAGTATTCTGTTCTTATTCACGAGTGCAAGATCTTTTATTACCTCTGGAAAATGTTAATATATTGCTGATAAATTTTTGAAGTTTATCTCTATGCACAGTCTTTGCTATCTTCATGCTGCTTTTTTTGGAAAGTTGTTTTAATCCTTGTCTTTCATAGTAGAAATTCTGTATCTTTGGTACTTGGTGGTGCTTGATTACATGTTCATATAAAATTATAGAACATTAAAAAATATATTAATAGTTGCTCTAGTCTCATGGACTGAGTTAGACAATTGTGAATTTCTCCATGGGATGATTCTACATTTCTACTTGCTTAAGAAGTCCCTGCTATCAATGTCTTTGGGTCTCTTCTCTGATCTTGTTGGATTCTCCAGGTATCTTTCTAAAATCTCATATGAAGTGTTTGGTGAGCCAAATTGGGGAAGAAAATGTGGAGCCTAATTAGGAGCCAGGGTATTAATTTTTCCTTAATTTCTTTGTTTACCCTTGTATACTATAAGTGATACAGCTTTTAAGTGAGGTTTTATGATTTATGCAAACCCCTGATCTTTTCCCTGAACCGGAATGGGGTTGCCACCTGGTTGCATGGAATAAGCAGATGGGATCTTAAAATCCAAATGGTTCTTTAACAGATTTTTCAAACTTTAATCTTATTTTTGGTTATCACCACCTCTACTATCAGATTCATTTCGTTTTGCTGTATACATCCACTTCTTCATAGTTTACCCCACTGTCAGTTTAGGATTCAGTTTTCTTTGATTTTCTAAGTCAATAAACATCTCTCCACCAGATTTTTAGTATATATATAATATATATGTGTGTGTGTTGTGTTTTTTTTTGTGTGTGTTCTGTTATACAGTCCTTTCTGACTATTTGTGAATCTATGAACTATAGCCCACCAGGGTCCTCTATCCATGGGATTTTCCAGGCAAGAATACTGGAGTGGGTTACTATTCCCTCCTCCAGGAATTCTTCCTTACCCAGAGCTCCAATCCGTGTCTCCCTACCTCCTGTGTTGGCAGGCAGATTCTTTACTGCTGAGCCACACATACCTATATGTACATATATAATTAGATTAATTACAATATCAGTCCTGGTTCCATCAGGGATTAGAAGAGTTACTCAAATTAGAATATTTTGAACAGATTTAACAAAAGGTTCTCATATTCACAAATATACGAAGAATAGAGATATACTAAGAGAAATCAGGCAGCATGCTAGAGTTAGTAACAAGGAGATTTTACTAATCCTAGGCCTCACAGTGTGAAGAGAGGGCATGATTACCTGTACCTTGAGATAGAGACAGCTGCATATGAAGAGGGCTGCTTGACATAAACTGGATTCAGGTTGGATAGATGCAGCCAGACTCCAGGCAAGCCTGCAGGATAGAACTAGGGGAATAAGCACTGTGACCAATTCTATTTCCTCCTTCATCTCTTGATGGTGCTCACGTTTGGTTAAGTTCACAGAGAAAATGTTAAGGCAGCTGATCCCAGTTAGTGAGTCCTCCCCACCTCTCCCACACTCACAGAACAAACTGAAAAAGAACAGACATGGATGTGTAGAGAAAAATGAACATTAATCCTAATTGATTCTGTGATTCTATGATTCTGTTGTCAACATTATTTATTTTAAGAAAAGGTAAAGTTGAAGGGATGTAAACTGTAAACAGTTGAGTGGTAAGGAATAACTAAAGACGCTTACTCCTTGGAAGGAAAGTTATGACCAACCTAGACAGTATATTAAAAAGCAGAGACATTACTTTGCCAACAAAGGTCAGTCTAGTCAAGGCTATGGTTTTTCCAGTGGTCATGCATGGATATGAGAGTTGGACTATAAAGAAAGCTGAGCACCAAAGAATTGATGCTTTTGTACTGTGGTATTGAAAACTCTTGAGAGTCCATTGGACTACAAGGAGATCCAACTAGTCCATCCTAAAAGAGATCATTCCTGATTGTTCATTGGAAGGACTGATGGTGAAGCTGAAACTCTGATACTTGGCCACCTGATGTGAAGAACTGACTCATTGGAAAAGACCCTGATGCTGGGAAAGATTGAAGGTGGGAGGAGAAGGGGATGATCAAGGATGAGATGGTTGGATAGCATCACCGACTCAATGGACATGAGTTTGGGTAAACTCTGGGAGTTGGTGATGGACAAAGAGGCCTGGCATGCTGCAGTCCATAGGGTTGCAAAGATTGAACACGACTGAGCAACTGAACTGAATTGAACCTTACAAAAATGATGAATTTGACTCATCAATTTATATATACATATTTAATGTGATTTGATTTTTGCAGCTTCTGCATAAAATTGCTCCTGATTGGATTTCACCTCAATATCTTTCATGCTTACATTTAACAAAGATGACTTGAAACTACTATTTCATGAATGACACCTATAGAATAAATGCTATTCACATAATTTGCATTTCAAAATAATATGGTGGAACTTTTTCTGATCAAAAACTCCAGTGAATATAGCAGTTAATCTTGAATTTCTATTTCAAAACTTATCAGGATAGACTTTGTGATTTCAAATTCAAGTACAAAGGCAATGCAAGGATCTTTTCTAGTAATCTTGGTTTAATTGAAAATATTTCAGAGGGATCTAGTTATAAGTAGAATATTCTCAGCATTGTGTTTCTCCATTTTCTTCTAATCCTAGAAAAGGCCATACAAATGTTGAAGACAATGTTAATTATACACAAGGGAGTTCAAAAGTTTAAAAAATTGAAGGGAAAAATTCTTCTAGAGGTATTCAGTGCATTAACAAATAGAAACTTTTTTCTTGCAATATGATTGGTCATTGAAACTATTTCTAAGCATCTGGAAAAGCAGAGACACTACTTTACTGACAAAGGTCTGCCAGTCAAAGCTGTGGTTTTTTCCAGTAGTCATGTATGAATAAGACAATTGGACCACAAAGAAAGCTGAGAGCCAAAGGATGTTTTTGAATTGTGCTGTTGAAGAAGACTCTTGAGAGTCCGTTGGACTGCAAGGAGATCAAACCAGTCCATCTGAAAGGAAATCAGTCCTGAATATTCATTGGAAGGACTAATGCTGAAGCTGAAACTGCAATACTTTGGCCACTTCATGTGAAAAACTGACTCATTGGAAAAGACCCTGATGCTAGGAAATAATGAAGGCAGGAGGAGAAGGGGATGACAGAGGATGAGATGGCTGGATCGCATCACTGACTCATGGGACGTGAGCTTGAGCAAACTCTGGGAGATAGTGAAGGACAGGGAAGTCTGGCATGCTGCAGTCCATGGGATTGCAAAGAGCTGGATGGACTTGACAACTGAGCAACAACAACAAAATAGTCGATTTACAATGTTGTGTTAGCTTCATGTGTACAGCAAAGTGAATCAGTTATACAATACATACATCCACTCTTTTTCACACTCTTTCCCATATAGACCATTACAGAGTATGAAGTAGACTTCCTTGTGCCATGCAATAGGTTCTTATTAGCCATCTGTTTTGTGTATAGTAATGTGTTTATGTCAATCTCAGACTTTCAATTTATCCCTCCCCACCCGTTTGCCTCTTGATAACCATAAGTTTATTTTCTTCATCTGTAACTCTATTTCCCCTTGAGGAGGGCATGGCAACCCACCAAAGTATCTTTGCCTAGAGAATCCCATGGATAGAGGAGCCTAATGGGCTATAGTACACGGGACAGCAAAGAGTCAGACAGGATTGAAGGACTAACACTTTTACTTTCACTTTTCAGTTCAGTGCAGTTCAGTCACTCAGTTGTGTCTGACTCCTTGTGACCCCATGAACCGCAGCATGCCAGGCCTCTCTGTCCATCAACACCTCCTGGAGTTCACCCAAACTTGTGTCCATTGAGTCGGTGATGCCATCTAATCATCTAATCCTCCTTCGTCACCTTCTCCTCCTGCTTTCACTCTTTCCCAACATCAGGGTCTTTTCAAATGAGTTAGCTCTTCACATGAGGTGGCCAAAATATTGGAGTTTCAGCTTCAATATCAGTCCTTCAAATGAACACCCAGGACTGATTTCCTTTAGGAAGGACTGGTTGGATCTCCTTGCAGTCCAAGGGACTCTCAAGAGTCTTCTGCAACACCACAGTTCAAAACCATCAATTCTTTGGCCTCAGCTTTCTTTGCAGTCCAACTCTCACATCCATACAAGACTACTGGAAAAACCACAGCCTTGACTAGAGGGATCTTTGTTAACAAAGTGATATCTCTGCTGTCTAGGTTGGTCATAACTTTCCTCCAGGGAGTAAGCATCTTTTAATTTAATGGCTGCAATCACCATCTGCAGTGATTTTGGAGCCCCCCAAAATAAAGTCCAGCACTGTTTCCACTGTTTCCCCATCTATTTGCCATGAAGTGATGGGACCAGGTGCCATGATCTTCGTTTTCTGAATGTTGAGCTTTAAGCCAACTTTTTCATTCTGCTCTTTCACTTTCATCAAGAGACTTTTTAGTTCCTCTTCACTCTCTGCCATAATGGTGGTGTCATCTGCATATCTGAGATTATTGATATTTCTCCCAGCAATCTTAATTCCAGCTTGTGCTTCCTCCAACCCAGCATTTCTCATGATGTACTCTGCATAGAAGTTAAATAAGCAGGGTGACAATATACAGCCTTGACGTACTCCGTTTCCTATTTGGAACCAGTCTGTTGTCCCATGTCCAGTTCTAACTGTTGCTTCCTGACCTGCAAACATGCTTCTCAAAAGACAGGTCAGGTGGTCTGGTATTCCCATCTTTTTCAGAATTTTCCACAGTTTGTTGTGATCCGCACAGTCAAAGGCTTTGGCATAGTCAATAAAGCAGAAATAGATATTTTTCTGGAACTCTCTTCCTTTTTCCATGATCCAGCAGATGTTGGGAATTTGATCTCTGGTTCCTCTGCCTTTTCTAAAACCAGCTTGAACATCAGGAAGTTCACAGGTCACATATTGCTGAAGCCTGTCTTGGAGAATTTTGAGCTTTACTTTACTAGCGTGTGAGATGAGTGCAATTGTGCAGTAGTTTGAGCATTCTTTGGCATTACCTTTTTTTGAGATTGAAATGAAAACTGACCTTTTCCAATCCTGTGGCCACTGCTGAGTTTTCCAAATTTGCTGGCATATTGAGTGCAGCACTTTCTCAACATCATCTTTTAGGATTTGAAATAGCTCCACTAGCTTTGTTTGTAGCGATACTTCCTAAGGCCCACTTAACATTACATTCCAGGATGTCTGGCTCTAGGTGAGTGATCACAAAATCATGATTATCTGGGACATGAAGATCTTTTTTGTGGAGTTCTTCTGTGTATTCTTGCCACGTCTTGTTAATATCTTCTGCTTCTGTTAGGTGCATATCATTTCTGTCCTTTATTTTGTCCATCTTTGCATGAAATGTTCCCTTGGTATCTGTAATTTCTTGAAGAGATTTCTAGTCTTTTCTTTTCTATTGTTTTCCTCTATTTCTTTGCACTGATCACTGAGGAAGGCTTTCTTACCTCTCCTTACTATTCCTTGGAACTCTGCATTCAAATGGGTGTATCTTTCATTTTCTCCTTTGTCTTTCACTTCTCTTCTTTTCACAGCTATTTGTAAGTCCTCCTCAGCTAGCCATTTTTCTTTTTTCCCTTTCTTTTTTTTGGGGGATGGTCTTGATCTCTCTCTCAGGCACTCTATAAGATCTAGTCCCTTAAATCTATTTCTCACTTCCACTGTATAATCATAAAGGATTTGATTTGGGTCATACCTGAATGATCTATTGTTTTTCCCCACTTTCTTCAATTTAAGTCTGAATTTGACAATAAGGAGTTCATGATCTGAGCCATAGTCAGCCCCCGGTCTTTATTTGCTAACTATATTTCTGTTTTGAAGATAAGTTTATTTGTACTTTCCTTTTAGATTCCACACATAAGTGATATCGTATGATATTTGTCTCTCTGTTTGACTTAAGTCACTCAGTGTAACATCCTTTAGGATCATCCTTTATTTTTTGCCTGGATTTGTTTTTAAGCTAGGAAAGGCTCGAGTGTATTTGCAGGCCATGCACAAGGAGCAGGGAAAGAGGGGCATTTGAAAATATAGCAGAAATGGGATCCAGAGTGGAACAGAGTCTTTGTTCTAGAGAAAGGAGAGAGATGAGACTGAGGTCTCAGGTGCAGGGACTGGCCTGAAAGAAGACCAAAGGACATTTTCAGCTTCTGAGATTTGAAAGGAGTGAAACCAGATTCTGATATTTGTCACTCAAAAAGCAAGAAGCTGAAGGCTATTCTTGATAGCTTCAATTTCTCTCTGCAACAGAAACAAGGTCATCAGTAGGGGAAAGGTGGAGAGGGGGGAGGGACTGGGGTGCCCCTTGAGAATGAGAAGAACTCTGTGTATGGCTATTGTGAGGACAGGGGAGAGTCTGGCTAGAGAAGGACCGAAGGCTTTGCATGGGTTCCCCCTGAATGATTGTGCACTTTTCTGCAGCCCCGTTCAGCAGTCTTACATCTTCTGGTATAAATGGAAAATAGCACACTCAGATCTATATTCTGCCTTCTTCTGTACATTTTACTAACTGAACATGAGACATTTGAATCAGCTCATTTAAAAAGGATCATGTGTTTGCTATCTTAGCTGAAGGAGATGTAATTAGACCTTAGGTGGCTGATGTTATTTTTCTGACCTATCTGTTCTGAACATGTCTGGTGTTTAAAGTAAGTGGCCCCTTGTCTCTCCCATTATCTTATGAATGGCATAACTCCTGCTAGTCAACTGTATAGCAGAATTCTTCCTCTCATTTGTACTACTTCTCTGCTTTTTGTCTTGTTTGCCTGTCACAACTCATGTTCAAATGACTCCGCTTCCTGTGTATTATTTCACACACACACACACACCAATTCCAGCACATTTCAGTGACTCTCATTCGGTTTGAAATCAAATTCCTGTTCTTTTTCAAAATCTCACTATTTGTAAGGATACTGCAAAAGAGGCTTAGACAGGGTACAGCAAACTATGGTCTGTGTCCCGGTTCTAAAGTGCTGCTTGAATTGTATATGTGGCCCATGTGCTCTGCTAAATAGCTTCAGTTGTGTCTGACTCTTTGCAACCCCATGGACTGTAGCCCACCAGGCTCTACTGTCCATGGGATTCTTTAAGCAAGAATACTAAAGTGGGTTACCATTTCCTTCTTAAGGGGATCTTTCTGACCCAGGGATCAAACCCATGTCTCTTATGTCTCCTGTGCTGGCAGGAGGGTTCCTTACCACGGCACCGTCTGGGAAGCCATGAGTTGAGAATCAATTTTGAATTGTTGAATGGTTGGAAAAAATCAAAAGTAGGATAATATTTCATGATCTGTGAAAACTATGTGAAATTCAAATTTGAGTGTCCATGGATAAAGTTTTACTGTGACATACTACACTCATTAATTTATGTATATTTATGGTTGGCTTCAGAGAAGGCGATGGCACCCCTCTCCAGTACTCTTGCCTGGGAAATCCCATGGATGAAGGAGCCTGGTAGGCTGCAGTCCATGGGGTTGCGAAGAGTCGGACACGACTGAGCGACTTCACTTTTACTTTTCATTTTCATGCATTGGAGAAGGAAATGGCAACCCACTCCAGTGTTCTTGCCTTGAGAATCCCAGGGACAGGGGAGCCTGGTGGGCAGCTGTCTATAGGGTCGCACAGAGTCGGACATGACTGAAGCGACTTAGCAGCAGCAGCAGCATGGCTGGCTTCTCCTTACTGTGTCATTAAGAGGTTGCTGGAGAGAGAGCTGTATTACCTGAAAAGCCTAAAATCCTCCCTGTTTAGCCTTTGGAAAAAAGTTTGTTCATCCCAGATCTAGAATATGTCTCTGGATATATTATGTAACCACATGCTTAGCTTTTTCCCCTTGCTCTTTAATGCATTTAAATTATTTAAAGAAAAATGTTTTGATACTATACATTTTAATTTTTTTGATAGATTAACACATTTGATAAACTATTTTATTGTCCAGATTTTGCTTCTGTCACTAATACATTCAGTTGATCTTTGTCAAATCCTTATAAGACTTTTAGGTTCACAGATATTGAGAATATAGTGCTGGTAACATGAATAAGCATAGTATACTATTATATAGTATATTACTTGGCTCTGGAGTCAGACACCCTCAGTTCATATTTTGTCTCTGTTACTTCCTTACTGTGTAAACTTAGATAAGCTATTTTTGTTTCTTTGAGATATTATTCATACTCATCTCAGAACTCTCTTGTATTAAAAACTATGAAAGAAGACAAGTTAATGTAACTGAATCACTCCCTTGATTAACACAACACTGTAAATCAACTATAGTTCAAATTTTTTTAACAAGGAAGTAATTTACATGATACAAACAAACATTATTCAACACTTCATGAAGTGAGCAATCTCTCTTCTCAAGGGTCCAGAGAACTGCAAAATGGGGCAGAAGTTGGGAAACTCTTATAGAAGAAAGTATAAGGAACAAGGAAGAGAAAGATGGGAAATGAATAAGAAGCAAGGAAATAAGTGTAGAGCTCAGAACTGGCTCAGCATTTTGTGAACTGGCTGACTGGATATGCTCTGGAGCATTTGCAGGAACAGAGTATATTTGCAGGAAAGTTATCTCAGTTTCAGTTTGCTGATGTGGCATTTTGGGTGGGAGCCACTCTGCCTTGGGCCTAGAAATTTATTTCAACAGTTGTGACAGTATTTATGGTAAAACCTCAATGACAATCATATACTCATTTTTGTGGTTGGTGTAAATCCTTTAGAAGAAACATTTCTTTGCTGGTATAAATTATTACACTCACAAACCTACATTGTTAGTAAGAGCTATCCTTTTAATTTATGGTCCAACTTGTAGATGAGCTTTATAAAATGCCTTATTCTAGTAATCTGCATTCATAACCATATGATGGGGAAATAATTAGAGCTACTTCAGATGTGCTCAAAAATTCCCATTCTGTTGCTATTGCAACTGACTCTGGTTTCACAGATATTAAAATTGGGAAGAAATAGGTGAGGAAAGTAGAAAGGAGGATACAACTGGAAAGTGGAAACAGTAGGTAATCCAGGTAGAATTCTGGAATCATATCCAGGATCTTAAAGCACCACGATGAGGACAGAAAGTGAAAGTCAGAATACTGGAGTGGGTAGCCTTCCCCTTCTGCAGGGGATCTTCCCAACCTAGGGATCAAACCCAGGACTCCTGCACTTCAGGCGAATTCTTTACTAACTGAGGGAAGCATGATGAGGACACTATCCTTACAAATGGAGAATCTCTGCCTTTGGGAAAATATCAAAGGAGCTGATATGAAATGGTGACCAAGTCCAAGGCTGATTTTGCTTAACTGTGGCAGTCTCAATTATGTATAGACTTGGAAAATATTTCCATGAGTTGGGAACTTTTGGTCCAAATATTTCTAGTAGCAGTATAGTCATACATTTTACGTTGAATATACAAGTCTATCCTTACCTCTTTTTGAATTGTTTGTTGTATTTTGACAACAGAATCAATACGGCAGCATGCTTAAGTGGAAATAGTTTTAGAAAGAAAACTTGTTGGAATCTTGGTATCACATAAATTGTGTAATCTTGACAGGTCTTGTTTTTCTTCATTATTGTTTTGTTTTTCTTATTATTATAAGATGGGAGAATCAGACATATCTCAAAGGATATTGTGTGGTGTATATAAGTAAATATATGTGAAGTTCCTGGCATATATTTAGCATTATGTAAATTTTGGCCATTATCATATTAGAAACAATTTCTCTTTGCCTCATACTCCAGGAAAAGATACAATCATTCTGTCAAACTCTTTTATTCAGAATCGTTTATCTTGGAATAATTTTTTCTAATATATCAATGCAATCTACCATTTAACTGTGTTTTAAAATGGATTTTCAGCAACAATATTCTTTTACAAAATTTGATTTTCACACAAAAAAGAAGCTTATATCCTCATTAAACAATCTGCAGAATGAGAAAATCCATTTAAATGAACACAAAACAGATCCTCTTGGTACTTAGCTTAAAGCTTGGTAGAAATTTAAACAGTTAATTTTTAAAGATTATAACTGGAAAAGTAACAGTGAGTTTTTAAGCAATGATTCAGTTACTTGGAGTACAACCACATCAGGTTGAAAAATGATGTTCCTGACAAGTAAAGAGCCCAAAAGGATCAATGGTGATTAATAATAAAGCATGAGGCTGTTATCATCTTTCTTCATGTACAAAAACATGTATTTCACAGGACAGGAATGGAAAGCTGGATGTAATTAAATATTTATATAGATTTATTTTTTTCCCTGACTCTGTGGATGGCCTTAGCAATATAATCTGTGGCAGAGGAAAATTGTATAGTATATCTGTGAGAACGAGAAGTTCATGGGGTCTAAGAGTACAGCCTCAGATGCAAGGCTTAATAAAAATTCATGAAGAATTCAAGGTAAAATATAAAATAGTTTATCCTCTAAATTCTAAAACACTCTTTCCCCTATAAGATTTATATAATTGCCATTCTTTGGGGGAATGGTAAAATATGTTTATCACAATTTTTTTCTGAAAATAATATTTACCACTAAAAATTCATATGGAAATCAGCAAGTATTAATAGAGCACTTACTCTATGTCAAAAACTGTTCTTCAGAACAAAATTGGTAATGAACAGAACAGGCAGGAATTTCTTCCCTTGAGAAGCTTTTGTGGTCAGAGGCAGATGGCTATATTAATGTCTACGTGTGTGTTTTGTAGAAGATGAAGTCAGGGTGGTCATAATTGGGAAAATTAGATCTTATAAGTTCTCATAGGTCTCTAATGACTTTCATTTTTACCCTTGGTGAGAGTGTGAATCACTGATCTCATGAGTGAAATAATCAATCATATTTTAAAAGGACGGCTCTGGTTGCTGGGTAATTCATGGACTGTAAGGAACAAGAAAGGAAGCAGTTGGGGCAGATTAAAGGGTTTTGTATATTTCAGATAAGATATGATGGTGGCTTGGACCTGGGTAGTAGTAGTGGTGGTACAGGAAAAGTTGAATTCTGGATATATTTTAAAAATAGAACCAACAGGATTTGTTAGTAGGTGGTGTATGAGATATACAGTCTTTCCTCCTGAGTATTTGAAGGGTGGAGTTGCCAATTTCTGAGGGGAAGATAATGGAGAAACAAATTTTGGAGTGGGGTCAGTAGTTCAGTTTCACAGTACTAATTTGAAATAGTCCAACTGGCTATAGGAATCTAGATTTGAAGGGAGAAATACATGCTGGAGTTTTAGATATGTAGAAGTTTCAGGCACCTAGGTGTTATTGGAAGTCTGTGTTGAGATCGCTAAAGAGAAGGTCCAAGGGCCATTCCCTGGGGCAGCCCTAAAATCCAGTTAGTGTTTCTCAACTTTAGCTGCATATGGGAATTACCTGGTGACCTTTAACAATACCCAATGGGGGGGTCTCAACCTTAATGGTTTAGATTTACTTGTGCCTGTCATGGGGCAGCCCGAGTTCTGTGGCAGTTGCATCCCGTCGCCTTTGCTGTACTTATCCTGGTCATTAGAAGCAAGTCATGAGCTCCAGTCCACACTGCAGGGGAGGAGATTACACAGGTTCCAGTCCACACTGAAGGGGAAGGGATTAAACAAGGTTCCAGTCCACACTGAAGGGGAGGGGCTCACACAAGGGCATGAACATAGGGTGGAAAGGATCACTAGAATCATCTTTGAAAGCTGTCTACTATGGCACTTGTGTTTATCTTAGTGTATATTTGAAAAAAGACTCACTTTTTCCCAGTTAAACTATAGTGATAACATTTAATTTATAAATAAATATATTGAATCAAAGAAAAATTCAGTAAATCATAATATAGGTAATAATAAGACAGTAGAAGACAACACATACATTTAGGAAACGATGTATTAAAATAAATGACATTTTGTGTGTTAACATTATGTACTATTTTCTACTGCTGTACTAATACTCCCTCGGCTGCCATAGAGATGAAAATCATAAGCCACTAGGCTCTGCCTTTTAGCAACTTCTAAAATGTATAATTCAAAAATATTCTCTGGGAACCATCAAAAATGACACTTGAAAACAGAGATAACAATCTATGTATTGGATCTTCATTTTGCTGAAACTCAAAATGGTGAACTACTGTAGCAGCAATTACAGCAGTTGCAGACTTACACAGTGAAATCCTCCTTCCTTCCCAGACAGCTGCAAAGTTTGAATATTAGTTATCATGTTACGTCTGGACAAAATAAAGGATGCAATAATACAATGAAATTGAAGACAGACACTCATGGGACGTTTTATAGAGAAACTGAAATAGATACTCAAGGTTTTTGCCAATATTACATTATTATGAGATTTATCCTCTTAAAAGTGTCATGGAGAACCAACCTCCTGCATATTCCTCAGTAGAACATTATCATATGAAAACAGATTTAAGATTATGAACTGAAGTATGAAACATTTAGGCTAAGCTGTGTGGAAGAAAAGGAAAGCACTAGTAAGTGCCTCTCATTAGTAGAATTTTAATCTTGCTTCTTTCACTGCAGCCTGGAATGAGGCTCTTACAAATAGTGCTCTGCACGTGAGGGTGGCTGAGTGAGTCGGAGAGTGTATCTGAGAGCCAGAGTCATGTGTAATGTTCTAGTCCTGAGTCTTTGAATAGATATGGCCATCCACATAATTGAGTGTATGGGTTGAAAAGAAAGGACTGAGACACATTTTCTTTCTTATTTCATGGATTCCTCTAACCATCTACTTCAGCAGATTGTGGCACAAGTGTGTTTTCATGTGAGACTAGCTGTTTTTTTCACTGTGAAATACCAGCAGCAAATGTCATATTGGATAACCTTTTTTAGCTAGAAAATGGATAATTACCTCTGTATAAACACCCTTGTGCTTTAGCCAAATATTCTCGGCCAACTGTGAATCACACCACCTTCACCCTTTTATAAAAACTAGAAACTGAAGGGTCCTCCTCTTATTACTATTTCTCTCCTACTCTATATCCTGTATCCTAATATGTAACTGAATTCTGCAGGCTTTATTCCCTAAATATCCTTAAAATCTCCTGAGTCCTCTCTATCTTCACTATAACCAGTTTTGAGCTACCATCTCGTATTTGCATTGATCATTGCAATGAGGAAGTGAATGACATAATTTCTTAAGTTAAGACTTTAAGGGCTTCAGAAAAGGACTACTTTCAGATGACTGCTGTGGAGTAAGAAATACATTTTGGAAGCCATCTTGTGGAGTCTATCACTTAAAACTAAGAAAAGATTTGTCAAAGGTATATAGTTATTTAGTGTCAAGGCCACAGAGAGTGGTTCCTCAGAGTCCTAACCCCACATGCCCAGACTGGGCTTGGTGTGGGGTTAGGGCATCATATTGATCAGTATCATGGAGTTTGAAATGGGGAGTCTTGACATTGACCCTTGGTGCTGCCAGTTACTAACATATGGTCTTGAGCAATTTTTAAAATCTGTCTGGCCTATTTCTTCTTTAGTAGATCATCCTCAGGTATGCTATTTATTCTTTCCAGGATTATTTTAAGTATCCAGTGCTACACAATAAGGAAATTGCCTGGCAAGGTGTTGGATGCACACTAAGCATTTTGTATGTCAGGCAAAAAGTGAAGAGGAATTAAAGAGCCTCTTAATGAAAGTGAAAGAGGAGAGTGAAAAAGTTGGCTTAAAGCTCAACATTCAGAAAACAAAGATCATGGCATCCGGTCCCATCATTTCATGGGAAATAGATGGGGAAACAGTGGAAACAGTGTCAGACTTTATTTTGGGGGGCTCCAAAATCACTGTAGATGGTGACTGCAGCCATGAAATTAAAAGATGCTTACTCCTTGGAAGAAAAGTTATGAACAACCTAGATAGCATATTAAAAAGCAGAGACATTACTTTGCTGAATAAGGTCCATCTAGTCAAGGCTGTGGTTTTTCCAGTAGTCATGTATGGATGTGATAGTTGGACTGTGAAGAAGGCTGAGCGCTAAAGAATTGATGCTTTTGAACTGTGATGTTGGAGAAGACTCTTGAGAGTCCCTTGGACTGCAAGGAGATCCAACCAGTCCATTCTGATGGAGATCAGACCTAGGATTTCTTTGGAAGGAATGATGCTAAAGCTGAAACTCCAGTACTTTGGCCACCTCATGTGAAGAGCTGACTCATTGGAAAAGACTCTGATGCTAGGAGGGATTGGGGGCAGAAGGAGAAGGGGATGACAGAAGATGAGATGGCTGGATGGCATCATGGACTCGATGGACGTGAATCTGAGTGAACTCCTGGAGTTGGTGATGGACAGGGAGGCCTGGCGTGCTGCGATTCATGGGGTCGCAAAGAGTCGGACATGACTGAGTAACTGAACTGAACTGAACTGAAAGTCATACTCTCCTGTTCCAAATTTTAAAGGCTTAAGATATTAGAACAAAAATATTTTTTCCAGGTGTGATCAAAATATCACATTGTTTTCTAAAGTTTCTCAACTGAAAAAAAATTTAAACCCAACATCTTAGTTCTTCAAATGAGGAAACTGAAGTATCGAGAAGTGAGGTGATGTGTCCAAGGTTACATAGTTAATTGATAATGTGATGTGAAAAGGAGAGGCTTTAATTCTACCGAGATCCCTTAGGAAGATACACATCTACATTTACTTCTTCCCTGATCAGTCTTATCAATGACTTAGCATGCATAATCAGAATTTACTTTGAACTCTGCCAAGAAATCCTTTGCAGATAACATATATCTTTGTAGCAGTTAGACAAAGTTTAAATGGCTTCTAATAAACTGTCACTATGTACTATCTTAACAAACTTAGAAAGGTTATCTAGCTTTTGCAGGGTGTTAAAGGAGATTTTCTTCAGTCTATTTAATCTTTAAAGCATTGTGAGTATTTATTTCACTATCTATATAAAATAAGACATAAATACAAAGTAAACTGGGAACTAACTCTTAAGAACTAGAGTTGGCGGTTTCTCATTCTTTAGACAGATTTCATTTCATATTTGAAAGGACAAATGAAAATTCACACTGAACATGAAATAGATGTTTATATAATAATGCATGTGTGATAGTTATGTAAAAATACCTGGGTATCTGAGCAATGTGCCTAGACCAGAGATCACTTTCTGAAAGGAGAATAACAAACTTTCTATGACCTCAAAGCTTTTCCATAAACAGTCATTGTAGTTGGATTGATTCTCCAAGAAGTGGTTAGCCAGTAAGTGAATAGCAGGGCAAATAAAATGGTAGCTGCACAAAATACTTCTGGCTGCCATTTAATTACAATTACATTCAACTTAAAAAACGTTTTCTTCTCATAAGGTATACTTTTTTTCCTAATGAACATTTGTTAATATACATTATTTTTCCTTTCTAAATAGGATGACCATAAAATTTATAATCCACAGAGACAACAAACATAAACCAGGACCATCCTGGGCAAACCAGTGTGTACAATAATCCTACCTCTGTTACACATATAACCAATTAGAATAATGCATGGGGTTGACAGATTGGGAGATGGATGAAGTTTATTTTGGATGCCTTCCTCTTTTCCTTTCTTTGCACTGTTTACCTGTTGTAAACTCTTTCTCTGTGCTCCAGGCTTTCTTGACACCCCCAGTCCTGCTATCTCTCAGTTCAGTTCAGTTCGGCCGCTCAGTTGTGTCCGACTCTTTGCAACCCCACGAATCACAGCACGCCAGGCCTCCCTGTCCATCACCAACTCCCGGAGTTCACTCAAACTCATGTCCATCGAGTTGGTGATGCCATCCAGCCATCTCATCCTCAGTCGTCCCCTTCTCTTCCTGCCCCCAATCTCTCCCAGCATCAGAGTCTTTTCCAATGAGTCAACTCTTCGCATGAGGTGGCCAAAATACTGGAGTTTCAGCTTCAGCATCAGTCCTTCCAATGAACACCCAGGACTGATCTCCTTTAGGATGGACTGGTTGGATTTCCTTGCAGTCCAAGGGACTATCAAGAGTCTTCTCCAACACCACAGTTCAACAGCATCAACTCTTCGGCACTCAGCTTAGGTAGTACCAATGTCAGTGTTGTTCAGATGAAGCTGCCATGGTCCACCATTCTCAGTTGTTAGTTATGTGCTGGAATCTTATCCAACCAATTCACACTGTGTGTAAACCATAACTTGGTACAGAGAAAAAGCACATTAAAGAAACAAACGAACAATTACAGGTTTGAGCTGTGTCCCTACTCTGTCTGGCTATGGGGCTCCTGACAAGTTCATAAGCTCTACAACTGTTCTCTAGAAATGTTTGGATGGTATCTGTTTATAGGATTAAAGCAGTTTGTTCAGTTAGAATGGAGTGGACTCTGCTATATGCCCAACTTGGAGAGCTACAAACTTCTGAATCTATTTTCCACTCCAGTTTTATAAGCTTAAGCCAAGAACATGACATTAGATCTTCCCAAACAAACTGTTTTCTCAGAGAACAAGTCTCCTTTCCTATCTTTTATTTCTTTGCTTAGAGCCAGCTGTAGTTCTTCAGGATCTGAGATATAGACAGAGGATGCGTGAGAGTTGGACTATAAAGAAAGATGAGCACCAAAGAATTGATGCCTTTGATTTGTGGTTTTGGAGAAGACTCTTGAGAGTCCCTTGGACTGCAAGGAGATCCAACCAGTCCATCCTAAAGGAGATCAGTCCTGGGTGTTCATTGGAAGGACTGATGCTGAAGCTGAAACTCCAATACTTTGGCTGCCTGATGCGAAGAGCTGACTCATTTGAAAGGACCCTGATGCTGGGAAAGATTGAGGGCATTTGAAAGGACCCTGATGCTGGGAAAGACTGAGGGCAGGAAAAGGGGACAACAGAGGATGAGATGGTTGGATGGCATCACTGAGTCAATAGACATGGGTTTGGGTAGACTCCTGCAGTTGGTGATGGACAGGGAGGCCTGGAGTGCTGCAGTTCATGGGGTCACAAAGAGTCAGACACGGCTGAACGACTGAACTAAACTGAACTGAACTGAGACTAATGAAAAGACAGAAAAGCATCTCCTAAGGAGCTCCCTTGCTAACGTACAGGGCTGGATTTTGATGGAAAGTAAGAAAGATCTTTTCTCCTTTTTAAAATGATTCTTCAGAATGTGTGTTCACAGTTTTTAAAACGTTTTTGATCTTGTTGCCCCAAATATATCAAGATATTAATAAAATCTACAGTGTTGTGTGGAATACTGATTTCTAAGTTATCATAGAATTTAAGGGGCCACTGATACTAAAATCATGAACTTAGCACCTAAAATAATACCTAATTTAAAAAATTTCTCAAGAATTAAATTAGATAATGACAGTACCAAGTACATAACTAGTTGCTTAAACGTAGATTTTCTTCTCTTGCAATGTGTCTGAGTTTGCATATCAAAAGAAAGATACTGGAAAATAATCTAACAAGTCTTATGTGCGTGTGTACTCAGTTGCTCAGTTGTGTCTTTGCAACCCCATGAACTGGGGCTCTCTAGGTTCCTCTGTCCATGGAATTTTCCAGGAATATTGGAGTGGATTGCCATCTCCTATTTGAGGGAATCGTCCCAACCCAGGTCTCGAACCCACATCTCCTGTGTCTCCTGCATTGGCAGGTGAATTCTTTACCACTGTGTCACCTGGGAAGCCCTAACAAATCTTATATTATTCCCTAAAGGGAATTTCTGAAGGCCTGACAGGTTTTGAGGAAGTGCTTTTGAGTATTTCAATTCAAAATAGTTGAAAATTTAAAGACGGAAAACTGTCATTTTCCCACCAATACATCTATTATAAAAAATTAATTAATTAATTAAGTATACAAAATAGTTAAAGATTGTATAGTCTTAACTTAGATTCTATAATTAATATTTTGCTATATTTTCTTAATCACATATATATCCATCTATCCTTATCTTTATCTACCAATCAATCTTGGTTTTTGAATAAATTTCAAAGTTAGTTGCAGACATCTCTATACTTTACCCTAGACACATCAACATGCATATAATTAACAGGTTCTACACTTATGTTTCCATTATTAAGGTACGTTTTACCAACAGAGAAATGCATACATCTTAAGCGTAGCATTTGATGAGATTTAACAAATGTATAGAAATGCATAATCCAAAGTCCTATCAAGATATTGAATGTTACCATGAATCCAGAAATTTTGTAATACCCACTTCTGTCCCTCATATTCAGTATATAACAATTATGATGATGTTTTTCACCATTATTTAGGATTTTTGTAGAACTCCATGTAAATGAATGCATATTATATGTACTCTTTGGACTCTGAAATTTACACATGTGAATATCAGCAGTTCAGTCTTTATTGCTGTGCGTGCTTGTGTGAGTGCTCAGTAGCTTCAGTCATGTCCAACTCTTTGTGATCTGATGGACTGTAGCCTGCTAGGCTCCTCTGACTGTGGGATTCTTTAGGAAAGAATTCCTGACTGGGTTTCCCTGCTCTTCTTCAAGGCAACTTCCTGGCCCAGGGATTGAACCTATGTCTCCAGCATTGCAGATGGATTCTTTACCACTGAACCACTGGGCAAACCCAGTCTTTATTGCTAGTAGTAGATAATTGCCTTTTAGAAGCCCCTTTAATTCTTCCTCAGCAACAACATATTGCTCTGTTCAAGGATAAAGCCAGTCCATAGCATCTTTTAAACAAAATGGGGAAAAGAGTTTTAGGCAGATTCTTAATTGAGTTGCCCTATATTTGGCAGGTAAGATGGTCTGGTATTCCCATCTCTTTAAGAATTTTCCAATTTGTTGTGATCCACACAGTCAAAGGTTTTGAGTAGAAGTAGATGATTTTCTGGAACTCTTTTGCTTTTTTGATGATCCAACAGATTGCTGGCAATTTGATCTCTGGTTCCTTCGATTTTTCTAAATCCAGCTTGAACACCTGAAAGTTCATGGTTCACATACAGTTGAAGCCTGGTTTGGAGAATTTTGAACATTACTTTAATAGCATGGTGCCATGAGTGCAATGTGTGGTAGTTTCCACATTCTTTGGCATTGCCTTTGTTTGGGATTGGAATGATATCTGACCTTTTTCAGTCGTGGTCAATGTTGAGTTTTCCAAATTTGCTGGTATATTGAGTGCAGCACTTTCATAGTATCATCTTTTTGGATTTAAAATAGCTCAACTGTAATTCCATCACTTCCACTAACTTTGTTTGTAGTGATGCTTTCTAAAGCCCACTTGACTTTGCATTCCAGGATGTCTGGCTCTAGGTGAGTAATCAGACCATCATGGTTATCTGGGTCATGAAGATCTTTTTCTGTATAGATTTGTGTATTCTTGCCACTTCTTAATATCTTCTGCTTCTGTTAGCTCCATACCATTTCTGTCCTTTATTGTGCCCATCTTTGCATGAAATGTTCCCTTTGTTTCCCTAATTTTCCCGAAGAGATCTCTAGTCTTTCCCATTTTCTTGTTTTCCTCTATTTCTTTGCATTGATCACTGGGGAAGTCTTTCTTATCTCTTCTTGTTGTTCTTTGGAACTCTGCATTCAAATGGGTAAATCTTTCCATTTATCCTTTGCCTTTAGCTTCTCTTCTTTTCACAGCTATTTGTAAGGCCTCCTCAGACAACCATTTGCCTTTTTGCATTTCTTTTTCTTGGCGATGGTCTTGATGCCTAACTCATGTGCAATGTCAGGAACCTCTGTCCATAGTTCTTCAGGCACTCTATCTATCAGATCTAATCCCTTGAATATATTTGTCACTTCCACTGTATAATTGTAAGGGATTTGATGTAGTTCATACCTGAATAGTCTAGTGGTATCCCCTACTTTCTTCAATTTAAATCTGAATTTTGCAATGAAAAACAGACTTGTTCCAAATTGGGAAAGGAATACGTCACGGCTGCATATTGTCTGTCACCCTGATTATTTAACTTATATGTAGTGTAGATCATGATAAATGCCAGGCTGGATGAAGCACAAACTGGAATCAAGATCGCCGGGAGAAATAGAAAATAACCTCAGGTACACAGACAACACCAACCTTATGGCAGAAAGTGAAGAAGAACTAAAGAACCTCTTGATGAAAGTGAAAGAGGACAGTGAAAAAGTTGGCTTAAAGCTCAACATTCAGAAAACGAAGATCATGGCATTTGGTCCCATGACTTCATGGCAGATAGATGGGGAAACAATAGAAACAGTGACAGACTTTATTTTGGGACACTTCAAAATCACTACATATGGTGATTGCAGCCATGAAATTAAAAGACACTTGCTCTGTGGAAGAAAATCTATGACAAACCTAGGCAGCATATTAAAAAGCAGAGACAATACTTTGCTGACAAAAGTCCATGTAGGCAAAGCTATGGTTTTTTCAGTAGTCATGTATGGACGTGAGAGTTGGCCTATAAGAAAGCTGAGCACTGAAGAATTGATGCTTTTGAACTGTGGTGTTGGAGAAGACTCCTGAGAGTCCATTGGACTGCAAGGAGATCCAATCAGTCTATCCTAAAGGAAATCAGTCCTGAATATTCACTGGAAGGACTAATGCTGAAGGTGAAACTTCAATACTTTGGCCACCTGATGTGAAGAACTGACTCATTGAAAAAGGCCCTAATGCTGGGAAAGATTGAAGGCAGGATGAGAAGGGGACGACAGAGGATTAAATGGTTAGATGGCATCACCGACTGAATGGACATGAAATTGAGCAAACTTGGGGAGTTGGTGATGGACAGGGAAGCCTGGCATGCTGCAGTCCTTGGGGCTGCAAAGAGTCGGACACGACTGAATGCATGAACTGAACTGAACTGCACTCCCCTATATCTACTGTTGTGCAGTCGCTAAGTAGTGGCTAACTCTTTGAGATCCCATGGTCTTCAGCCCACCAGGCTCCTCTGTCCATGTGTTTTCCTAGACAAGACTACTGGAGTGGATTGCCATTTCCTTCTCCAGGGAATCTTCTCCACCAAGGGACTAAATCCGTGTCTCCTGCTTGGCAGGTAGATTCTTTACCACTGAGCCATCTTGGAATCCCTCCCCTACTTAGGATCTTCTATTTCAGGGTGTTTTCTTAGTTGTTCCTTAGGAATCTAAGTTCTACTTGTCCTTGTTTTGATAGAAATTTGTAAAGAGTTTATTATTTCCTGGGGTTATTTGTTTCTGTCATTAAGTTGCGTTGGTAGGGTTGGGAGTATAGTCTCTTGATTGCACAAATTTCCCTATTAGTTTCATCCTAAACCACAGAAAGCTTATGTAAAGAAACCTTGACAAAGACCACGTTTCAACTGACACTCATTGGGTATGGATAAATCTATGGCAGGAGTGGGAAAGGGAGATAAGCAACCAATTACCACTGTTATTCCAAAGATATGAAATTGATTCTAGTTAAGGCCTAAAGACATCATTAAAAATATGTGCATGTGTGAAAAATTAAATGAATTTATTTGAGATGATTACCAAATGAAACAAAGTAAAAAGATACTCTAAAACCTGTTTCACTAAAGCCCATGGAAGCAATATAATGTTTGACCCAGTAGCATCAAAGCTAGAGCAAATTGCCTACATGTGAAAGCAAAACTGGGTTGGAAGAGAGAAATAAAATGGTTAAAGACAGAAATGCTGCAATAAATTGTTTTATGGCATAACTTTTTTCAAAACTTATCACATACAAATAAAAAAAAACAAATCACCATTTCCTTTCTTTTATGTTTTTTGTTAGGTTTTTTTTGGAGGGGCGAGGGGCATATGTTTTCTATCATTGGGTGATGTTATCTTTCTTTTTAACAATTTCACAATGTTTCAGAGAGATGCTTTTGTAAAATACAATAAAAATAAATTACTAGAAATATTAAACATAAAATTAAAAAATACAAGTCCATAGGGTTTTTTTTTAAATTAAAAAATTATATCATGGTAATTTAAAAGAAAAAGTAGAAAATGAAAAACACAATAAGTTGCCATGTGCACATTATCCAGCTACAACAGTTATAAACATTTTGCAATGTTATTTCCTCTATCTTTCTACTTTTTTCTAAATTATTTTAAAAACAATAGCCAGGTACCATAAATTCTTCAGAACACTTTCCTTACAGGTAGTGACTTTTCATAAATACATTGCCATTTTCATTATTAGTAATACCAAGCATGCTATCTAATGATCAGTCCATAGTCAATTTGCCAGTTGTCTAAAGCATGTCTTTTTATAGTTTATTTAAATCAGAATCTAAACAAGTACCATGCATTGCATTTGCTTAATGTTTATATACATTTTTTTTTCTCTCTAGTAATTTCTGATTCCCCTTTTCCCCATTGCCATTTATTTGTTAAAAACCAAAGTAGATCTGGAAGAATTTTTCACAATCTGGATTTGGTTTTTATTAAATTAAACAGATATCAAAATCAGTATATCAAACAGCCCTAAAAGTTTACAAACACCTCCTTTCAGTTTCTCTGCTTAGCGTGTTGTGTAACAGTAGCTGACAGTCATGGGCATCAATGTGAGCAGTACTGAGTTAATAAAGGCAATCATTACTGTTTTGAAGGTTAATTTGCCAGAAGAAGGGTTTCCCTGGTTGACTCAGTGGTTAAGAATCTGTCTGCCAATACAGGGGATATGGTTCAATTCCTGGGTTGGGAAGATCCCCAGGAGAAGAACTGGCAACTCACTCCAGTATTCTTGCCTGGGAAATCCCAAGGATGGAGGAGCCAGGTGAGCTATAGTCCACTGGGTCACAAAAGAGTAAGTCACAACTTAGTGACCAAACTTCAACAAATGCCAGAATAAAGATATAGCAATAACATATCCATTTCTATTTTTTAATTCATTTGTATTGAGGTAACATTGGGTTATAACACTGTATTAGTTTCATGTGTACAATATTATATTTGCTTTTCTGTGTAACCTACATTCTGCTAACCACCAAAACTGTAGGTTTCTCTCTTCCATTGTACAGTTGATCCCCTTATCCATATCACCCTACCCCCACAGTTCATTATTTTTTCCTGTTTTTTTTTTTTTAATTGGAGTATAGTTGATTTACAATGTTGTATTGGATTCAGATGCACAGCAAAGCCAACTAATCAGGACCCACAGTTCATTCTTTAGAATAATATTTACTCTTCCATTTACAATTCCTAGAGTGTTTACTGGTTTTTAGTGGCTTCTGTATCATAAGTTGATAAATTGTTTAATTTCATAGGATAAACTTCCACTTAACATTTTTAACGTCATTATTTTCAATAAAGCAGAGTTCTTAATACAGAGTTGTAATCGAAAATGACTGCCGTTCATGATAGGACTTATAAAGTAACATAATCAATGCATTTGTTAACAGATATTCTCTTACAGATACGGGTAGTTTGATTTTCCTAAATATGTAGTCTATTAGGAAAAAGTTGAAGGGCATATGTTCAGGCTTTTCCTCCTTACCCTGCCCTACTTCCCATGGCTTGATGCATTTTGTCCTGTTTCTCCTCTTTCCAGCTTCAATTGCCACAAAAATACCATGCCTTTGATGCAACACCAAAGCAGCAGTGGGCACTGATTGTATTTTCACTGTCGACTAAAATAAATTCCTTTGTTGATCAAAAGATGCTTATCAAAAGGATAAAGTGCAAATAGTTCCAAAGCAATGCTAACTTATCTCTGTTTCTGCAAAGACTCATTTTCACACCAGAAGTGTAAAACAGACAGAAACTGTTACTTCAAAAAGAGAAAATTAGAAATTTAGCTTTTGAGTTCAGAGCACAGAGTACCCACACCCACCAAAATCATAGTGCCCAATAAAGTTTCATAACTTTCATTTTTAATAAAGTTGCTTCAAAACTACATGCTGCGTTTTTACATCTTGAATGCATGATTTATTGTACCTAGCTGGCTATATAATGAGATTTTGCATGAAGATTGATTAGTATATTGCTAGGTCAATCAGTATGATAAAAGGTTGAGAGTGAAAATTAAAACCTGCATTAGCAGTTAAAACAGTGGGGCAGTAAGATGGTGGAGGAAACAGCTGCTGTGTTTATTATATAGTTTTGTCAGCCCATGTTTATGACAGTATTGGATGACATCATAAACAGTTCATAAATAATGTACATTCCCAGCTTATTTCTTCTTGCAATATCGTAAACAATGGCTCTTTTCCAGTCATTGCACCTCTGTGTGTTTAATGGACCTTGCTGGGGGTAGTACTGTTTTTAGCAGAAACTCATTACATTGCAGACATTTCTGGAATTGGATGTGAAAGCAGAGAAAACCCTGCAGCAGAGATGCCCAGCAAGAAGGAAAAGTAGCCAAGAAAATTACTGGAAACAAGATCCGAGTTAGCTAGAAGTCAACGGACACCATAATCTTTGTGGCCTCAAGGGATGATGTGATTGAAATAGCCTGATATAGAGCCAAAGAGTGGCTTATCTATTTATTTTGCTTATGTCTGTCTCTCCCCACTGGAATGTAAAAGTCCATGAGGACATGGATTTTTGTCTTTTTTAATTTGTTGTCAGATCCCCAGTGTTTGGCACATAGTACTCATTCAGAATAGTAAATATTTGTTGAATGAATGAATGCCTTGTCCTTCTGAATGGGCGAGTTGGAGGGACATCCCTTCCACCTCAGAGACTACTAGAACACCATAAAGCACTGTAAGGGGACTGGGCTATGGTAGCCTTGGTCGCTTTTTACATTATATCATCTCTTCAAACAATAGCAGTTTAAACATTTTTAATTAATGTAAGAAATATTTTAGTCAAGAGGGATTACCAGTAAGTAGTTAAGTAACCAATGGATCCACTTGACCCTATTTATATCTGAGGGGGGAACTTTGAGGTTAGTAATAATGTAGTTTGGTTTCCTTGTTTTTATGAACAATTCACGCATTATTTCAAGATAAAATGGATAATGAGAGCACATTAATGTGTTCTTCTTGAGAGAA
The DNA here is from genome assembly GCF_042477335.2 of Ovis canadensis. Taxonomy (NCBI): domain Eukaryota; kingdom Metazoa; phylum Chordata; class Mammalia; order Artiodactyla; family Bovidae; genus Ovis; species Ovis canadensis. Next base: position 87,561,446 of record NC_091248.1, read on the forward strand.
CATGAAGGCTGTGCACAACGGGGCACAGCACAGGGTTGTTTAGCTTCCCTGAATGGCTCTACATCAAATGCACAATGGATTTGGAGATTTAGCAAAAGCACTTGGGGATATTAGTGATATTGGATAGGACCTCAGGGTTTCATATTGTTACCAAAGCAAGTTCATGTGCCGCATATACAGTGAGACCAAACAAACCAAAACATCAGAGTTTTGAGCAGAAAAAATTTTGTTGCAGGACCATGCAAGGAGAACGGTGGCTCCTGCTCCCCACCCCCCACAAACCCCAAACTCTCCCAAAGGGTTTCAGCAAAGCATATTAAAAGGAGCGATGATGGAGGCATGTGGTGGCTGTTGCAAATTTCTTTGTGTAGGAATCTTTTGTTCTTATAGCAAGTAGTCCATCTAGGTCAGATGTTTCTGTAAACCTCCAGCAAGACAAATTTATTCTCTATTGTGCAACTTTTTATCTCTATATGAATAGAAAAGTGTTATACCCTTTAAGGTCAGAGCCTTCAGAAAGAGCTATCCCATATATTTCACTCTGGAGGCAACATTCTTAACTTGAAGCAATAGTAATAGAATACAACTGCTGCTGCTACTGCTAAGTCATCTCAGTCATGTCTGGCTCTGTGTGACCACAGAGACGGCAGCCCACCAGGCTCCCCCGTCCCTGGGATTCTCCAGGCAAGAACATTGGAGTGGGTTACCATTTCCTTCTCCAATGCACGAAAGTGAAAAGTGAAAGTGAAGTCGCTCAGTCGTGTCTGACTCCTAGTGACCCCATGGACTGCAGCCCACCAGGCTCCTCTGTCCATGGGATTTTCCAGGCAAGAGTATTGGAGTGGGATGTCATTGCTTTCTCCAATAGAATACAAAGGTTAAAGTAAAAAAAAAACATCTAATATGGAGTCAGATTTGTTCTTTCCTATTGAAATTTGGTTACACAGGGCTTTTGATATTCCGATAGACTTTAATCATAGCATTTGCTAAAGGAGAGCTATTAAATGCAGAGAAATAATAAGCAAGTCTTGTTCTGAGCATTCACTGTATACCCCCAATTTGACTATAATTCCCTAATCATTCTAACTTTATTTTTGTTTTAATTCTCCACCCTCATTAATCTCCTTTAAAAATGAGATTTATTTTCTTAAAGATAAACTGGTAACTAACATGTGAGGTTCTTCAAGTTGAGATTTAACAATCTTAGTTCCTATTTTGTCATCTACCCAAGCCTCTAATAGCAAAACAAAGTAGCAGAAAACAACTAAGAATAAATAGCTCTCTAATTTCTGAAAGTTATATGAAATCCAATCAGGATTAAGTGACTGTATTGACAGAATGGAAAATAAACTAAAAGTTAACATAGTGTCCTTATGGAATTTTAGGTTTAAAATATGAACACCTCTTTGGGTAGAAATATGGGTGCCATGACTCCGGCTTAAACTTAGATATTTTTTTCTGCTCAATTATTTCATATTTAATATCAACCCTGTTAGCTTATAATCTGTAATTCTATACATCTCAGTGTGTATAAGTTAGTTTCAAATCATTGTCAGAATATACACATGGGTATACACACACACACCAAATAAACACCACCTCTTCCTTTTAATAAAATAAAAAAGTTCAATCAAATCAACAAAATTTAACTCACACACTAAATTCATATTGTTCTGTATAAGTGTGGTTACATATAGTCCAAATTCATCCTGTATCAGGTAAAGTAAACAAGAGCTACCTTAAGAGTCTTTTCATTCAAAGAAATGGATGTTTTTATTTAAATTTTCTGTTACAAATCTGAATTAGTGTTTGTAGTTTTCTTTATAAGAGTCTATATTTTGTATTGTTTGGTGATTGACATCTTTTTCATCATGTTTTCTCTTTAATTATTTTAGTATAAGGAAGACATTGATTTTTACATACAAATGTATTTCTTAGTCACTTTTGTGGATATCTCACATGAATTCTAATTATTTTAAGATATTATAGTGGGATTTTTATATAAACAGTCATATTATGTGCCAAAAATAATAAATTTGATTAATTTCTAATGCTAAGTCATGTCCCCTGCATCACTGATGATATTTCTGATAATATTTCTATTAAAGGGACTGGGCTTTCTCCCTTCCTTAATTTATTTCCAAAGGATCCTGACTGGGGAAGTGAGGACAGGAATAGAGGATGAAGAAGCAATAAGGGCAGAATTTAGAAAATAATAATTAGATATGGAGCAGCAAATGATGTTTGAATTAGTTAAGTAGTAGGGAATGTGTTAGAATGACCAGTCAGAGAAGATTAGATAAGGCTTTAGATTGCAAATCTTATGCTAAGAAAATAGCCTATGGGTTTTATGAGCATATGATGATTTTTCATAAGTGTGAGTTGAAAGTACTTTAAACAACCTGTAAAGATAAAACTTAGCAGTGACCAAGGCCATCACCAAGAAAAAGAAATGCAAAAATAAAAAATGGTTGTCCAAGGAGACCTTACAAATAGTTGAGAAAAGAAAAGACACAAAAGGCAAAGGAGAAAAGAAAAGATGCAAAAGGTGGAGAAAAGGAAAAATATATCCATGAGAGTGCAGAGTTCCAAAGAGCTATAAGAAAGACTTCCTCGGTTATCAATGCAAAGAAATAGAGGAAAACAAGAGAACAGGAAAGACTAGAGATCTCTTTAGGAAAATTAGAGACACCAAGGTAATAATTTCATGCAAAGATGGGTACAATAAAGGACAGAAATGGTATGGACCTAACAGAAGCAGAAGATATTAACAAGAGGTGGCAGGAATACACAGAACTGTACAATAACCACAATGATGTAATCACTCAACTAGAGCCAGACATTCTGGAATGTGAAGTCAAGCGGGCCTTAGGAAGCATCACTATGAACAAAGCTAGTGGAGCTGATGGAATTCTAGTTGAGCTATTTCAAATCCTAAAAGACGATGCTATAAAAGTGTTAGATTCAATATGCCAGCAAATTTGGAGAACTCAGCAGGGGCCACCAGACTGGAAAAGGTCAGTTTTCATTCCAATCCCAAAGAAAGGCAATGCCAAAGAATGATCAAACTACCACACACTTGCACTCGTCTCAAACACTGGTAAAGTAACGCTAAAAATTCTCCAAGCCAGGCTTCAACAGTGCGTGAGCTGTGAAATTCCAGATGTTCAAGCTGGTTTCAGAAAAGGCAGAGGAACCAGAGATCAAATTGCCAACATCCACTGGATCATCGAAAAAGCAAGAGAGTTCCAGAAAAACATCTATTTCTGCTTTATTGACTATGCCAAAGCCTTTGACTGTGTAGATCACAATAAACTGTGGAAAATTCTGAAAGAGATGGGAATGCCAGACCACCTGACCTGCCTCTTGAGAAATCTGTATGCAGGTCAGGAAGCAACAGTTAGAACTGGACATGGAACAACAGACTGGTTCCAAATAAGAAAAGGAGTACGTCAAGGCTGTATATTGTCACCGTGCTTATTTAACTTATATGCAGAGTACATCATGAGAAATGCTGGGCTGGAAGAAGCACAAGCTGGAATCAAGATTGCCAAGAGAAATATCAATAACTTCAGATATGCAGATGGCACCACCATTATGGAAGAAAGTGAAGAAGAACTAAAAAGCCTCTTGATGAAAGTGAAAGAGGAAAGTGAAAAAGTTGGCTTAAAGCTCAACATTCAGAAAACGAAGATCATGGCACCTGGTCCCATCACTTCATGGCAAATAGATGGGGAAATAGTGGAAACTGTGGCTGACTTTATTTTTTGGCCTCCAAAATCACTGCAGATGTTGACGGCAGCCATGAAATTAAAAGATACTTGCTTCTTGGAAGGAAATTTATGACCAACCTAGACAGCATATTCAAAAGCAGAGACATTACTTTGCCAACAAAGGTCCATCTAGTTAAGGCTATGGTTTTTCCAGCAGTCATGTATGGATGTGAGAGTTGGACTATAAAGAAAGCTGAGCACCGAAGAACTGATGCTTTTGAACTGTGGTGTTGGAGAAGACTCTTGAGAGTCCCTTGGATTGCAAGGAGATCCAACCAGTCCATTCTAAAGGAAACAATCCTGAATATTCATTGGAAGGACTGATGCTGAAGCTGAAACTCCAATACTTTGGCCACATGATGAGAAGAACTGACTCATTTGAAAAGAACCTGATGCTGGGAAAGATTGAAGGCAGGAGGAGAAGGGGATGCCAGAGGATCAGATGGTTGGATGGCGGCACCAACTTGATGGACATGAATTTGAATAAGTTTGGGATATGGTGATGGACAGGGAAGCCTGGCATGCTGCCATCCATGGGGTCACAAAAAGTCAGACACAACTGAGAGACTGAACTTAACTGAACTGAGAATAACTGAGCAGGGGTGAAATACCTACTTTGGATCCTGTAGGACTGTCTAATGCAGATCATGCTAACATATTAGAAATATATTACTACCAGGGTTATGAGCATTCACTTCAATTTTTTAAATGTTTGGGAGTGAAGAGACTGGAGCGAAAGAGTTTCTCGGGATAGGGGTGCTGTCTATTATATGTCCACCTGTTCACTACAATGGAGAAGAGTTATGGACTGTGTTCTCAGAACTGCAGTCAGCAGGCTTAGTAGTGGAACTTTGCATAACCTATGCAAGTGCCTCCCAAGTGAGAAATTAGTCAAAATGAAACAGTGCTTGCACATGCATTACATCCAGCAGGAGGAGCACCTCTAACAGCTATGTGATACTACACAGCTTATCTCTAATTAGCTTTTCTCCTGGTCTTGGTACTTGAGATATCAGAACAAAAATGAATAGAGAAGTTGAAAGAGGAATAGAGAAGAAGCAAAACAATCCCCATCCTCCTTTGCTTGCTTAAGTCTGATGCAGATTCTATCAGGGACAGGGAGATGAGGGGAGGAAGGAGAAGGCTTTTAAATTGAATTAAATCAGATTGAGACAGTCTGTGACTAAAAGAACTTTGAAATTTGAGGGGCTCTGCCTATTCCGAAAGACACAGAGAAAGAATTAGTTCACAAACATGTTTGAAAGTGGAATGGAAGAAAGAATAAACCTGGTCTCTGCTTGTACCCTATTAAGTCAAACTGTTTCAATGGAATATTTACACAATGTTGGAAGAGGAAATTTTACTATGAGGAGACATGAGAAATCAGAAAGTCAGCATATAACAAGGCTAGCCAGGAATGAGTTTTGTAAACCCTAATGCTGGAGATTGCAAAAGAAAGAACTGGACAGATATGAGAGAGATTTAAGGGACACTTTATTGTATTTTGGGGGGGAATGAGAGTAGGGGATGATGGCTAATTGAATTGAACAAGAAGATAGAGGATTAAAAGATTAATTTGAGATTTGAAGCTGGGAATAATGGTGGTACTATTTACTGAAAGAGAGTAACCAAAAGGGACTCATTGGGCAAATAAGGAATAAATGAGGAAAAAGAAATGTGTTTTGGAAAATGAGACTAAATAATAAAAAGGGAAATACTAAAAGGTCTTTGAAATCAGAACAATGTAGGAACAGGTCAGTCTTCCAAGAAGACTAGTGATTAAAGATAGTGATAAGGGGAAATCGTTTACCGTAGAACTTGTATCATCTCTGACACTATCTACCAATACCAAATAACACCTATAATAATAGTTTATATCGTTGTTCCTAGGGGGAATACCCATAGAATTATCGTGGTCTTCCTATGTGCCATGTACTATGGAAGGACTTTAAATGCATCATCTTATTTAGTTCATATAACAGCATTCTTAGGTTTGTAGCATTATTATATTAAGGAGGAGGAATGGAAGACTTTTGGAGTTTAAGAAACTCACTAAAGTCTTTTATTTATCATTATTTAAATATCCTGCTGCTGCTGATATCCCAAAAAGATGATCAGATATAGAAATGACTCATTTCCCAAATAAATCAATAGATAAGGAAATAACCTCTCATGTATAGAATGCAAGTTGCAATGATGACTAGTAACTGATGGGAATTTTCTACCCTTATGCTCTGTTTTCTTTTATTGTTGGAAATTTGAACATTGCCTTTCTACTACTTGCTTTTTAAAAATAGTATATTGTGATTTTGGTCCTCATGTTCTGATTTATTATTTTTCATACCAGTGTTCTTTTCTTTAAACTTGCCCCCCATTTCATTTTTCTCAAATATAATGCTTTTATTTTAGAAGTTTTAATTTATAGAGTTACTGTGAAGATAGTACAGAGAGCTCCAGTACTCTACTAGAGTACCTCATGCCTATTTTCCTCTACTGTTAATTTCATAGTTTGTATGGTACATTTGTTACAATTAAATAACAAATATTGATACATTATTGTCCTCAACTCATGTCCATAATTTATTCAGATTTCCTAAATTTTTCCCTAATGTCCTTTGTTTTTGTCTAAGACTGAGCCAGGATATTATTTATATTACATTTAGTTGTCATGTCTCCTTGGAGTCCTTTGACTTTGACAGATCCTCTGACTGTGACAACTTCTCATCTTGTTTTGTATGGATATGTATTTTTTTAGTGTTTCTAAATTTGCGTTTGTCTGACTAGACTGGTGTTATGTTTTCTCAGGGATTAGCACACAGAACCAAAGTGCCATTCTCATCATATATCAAGGGACTATCAGTATGACACCACTTTATGTTGTTTTTGACCCCCTGGCTGAGGTAGTGTTTTCAAATTTCTTCACTTTAAAGTTATTCTTTTATTTACTGGGATCCTTATTTATTCTTTGGAAGAATGTGTTAAGGTGCAGCCTCCATTAATATAATGGGAAGTTACACTCCTTCCTTGAGGACAGAGTATCTACATAAATTGCAATTCCTCTCCATGAAATATTTGTCCCTTCTCCCCCATTTAAAGTTAATTTGATTATTTATTTGTATCATTATGGACTGATGGATATTCATTTTTTATTATTGTAATCCAAAATCATTTTATTATTTTCTTGCTCAAATTATTCTAATTGTGGCCATTGGGAAATCTTCCAGTTGGTTCCAATAACCCTTAAATATACCTCTATCATTGTGGGGTTTTTTTTTTTTTTTGAGCATGTTCTTACTTTTCAGACTTCAATATCATGTGTGTTCTCTGTCATAATCTTGTATTAGATATTTCTTTAAAGAGCATTTGTTCCTTTTATTGGATAAAGGTATCTGGAACCAAGATCTAGATACTAGATATATTTTTGCTCCTTGAGTATCATACTTCTATACTCTCAGCTACCAGAATAAGGAAAAACGTGTATTTACTAACCCATGTATACAGCCATTTGTTGTTGCTTCTAAGTTACTCAGTAGTGTCTGACTATTTGCAATCCCATGGACTGCAGCATGTCAGGCTTCCCTGTCCTTCAGCATCTCCCAGAACTTGCTCAAATTCATGTCCATTGAGTCAGTGGTGCCAACAAGCCACCTTATCCTCTGTCGTCCCCTTCTCCTCCTGCCTTCAATCTTTCCCAGCATCAGGGTCCTTTCCAGTGAGTTGGCTGTTTGTATCAGATGGCCAAAATATTGGAGCTTCAGCTTCAGCATCAGTCCTTATAAAGAATATTCAAGTCTGGTTTCCTTTAGGATTGACTGGTTTGATCTTCTTGCTGTCCAAGGGACTCTCAAGAGTCTTCTTCAACACTAGTTTGAAAGCATTAATTTTTCAGCATTTACCCTTCTTTGTGGTTTCACTCTCACATCCATACATGACACTAGAAAAACCATAGATTTGACTATACAGAACTTGTTGGCAAAGTAGCGTTTCTGCTTTTTAATATGCTGTCTAGGTTTGTCATATCCTTTCTGCCAAGAAGCAAGTGTCTTTTAATTTAATGGATGTAGTCACCATGTACAGTGATTTTGAAGCCCAAGAAAATAAAGTCTGTCACTTTTCTATTGTTTCACCGTTTGCCGTGAAATAATGGGACCAGATGCCATGATCTTAGTTGTTTTGAATGTTGAATTTTAAGCCAACATTCTCACGCCCCTCTTTCACCTTCATCAAGAGTCTCTTTAGTTCCTCTTTGCTTTCTGCTTAAGTGTGGTGTCATCTGTATATCTGAAGTTATTGATATTTCTCCCTGCAATCTTGATTCCAGTTTGTGTTTCATCCAGCCCAGCATTTCTAAGATGATGGACTGTGTATATAAGTTAAATAAGCAAGGTGACAATATACAACTTTGACATACCCCTTTCCCAATTTTGAATTGTCTGTTGTTCCATGTCTGATTCTAACTGTTGCTTCTTGACCTGCATACAGGTTTCTCAGGAGGAATGTAAGGTGGTCTGGTATTCCCATCTCTTTTCAAATTTTCCACAAATTTTGTGATCCACAAAGTCAAAGGCTTTAACATAGTCAATGAAGGAGAAGTAGATGTTTTTTGGGAATTCTCTTGCTTTTTCTATGATCCAAAGTATGTTGGTGATTTGATCTCTGGTTTCTCTTGCTTTTCTAAATTCAGCTTGTACATCTGGAAGTTCTTGGTTCATGTACTATTGAACCTAGCTTAGAGGATTTTGAGCCTGACCTTGCTAGCATGTGAAATGAGTGCAATTGTGCAATAATTTGAACATTCTTTGGCATTGCCCTTTTTGGGGATTGGAATGAAAACTGACCTTTTCCAGTCCTGTGGCCACTGTTGAGTTTTCCAAATTTGCTGGCATATTTAGTGCACCAGAAAGTTGGCTTAAAGCTCAACATTCAGAAAACTAAGATCATGGCATCCAGTCCCATCACTTCATGGGAAATAGATGGGGAAACAGTGGAAACAGTGTCAGATTATTTTTTTGGGCTCCAAAATCACTGCAGATGGTGATTGCAGCCATGAAACTGAAAGATGCTTACTCCTTGGAAGGAAAGTTATGACCAACCTAAACAGCATATTACAAAGCAGAGACATTACTTTGCCAACAAAGGTGCATCTAGTCAAGGCTATGGTTTTTCCAGTGGTCATATATGGATGTGAGAGTTGGACTATAAAGAAATCTGAGCACCAAAGAACTGATGCTTTTGAACTGTGGTGTTGGAAAAGATTCTTGAGAGTCCCTTGGACTGCAAGGAGATACAACCAGTCCATCCTAATGGAGATCAGTCCTGGGTTTTCATTGAAAGGACTGATGTTGAAGCTGAAACTCCAATACTTTGGCCACCTCATGCGAAGAGTTGACTCATTTGAAAAGACCCTGATGCTGGGAAAGATTGAGGGCAGAAGGAGAAAGGGATGACAGAGGATGAGATGGCTGGATGGCATCACCAACTCGATGGACAGGAGTTTGGGTGGACTCCGGGAATTGGTGATAGACATGGAGGCCTGGCGTGTTGCGGTTCATGGGGCTGCAAAGAGTCGGAAACAACTGAGCAACTGAACTGAACTGACCTGAACTTAGTGCAGCACTTTAACAGCATCATCTTTTAGGAGTTGAAATAGCTCAGTTGGAATTCCATCACCCCGACTAGCTCTGTTAGTAGTGATGCTTCCTAGGGCCCACTTGACTTCACATTCCAGGATGACTGGCTCTAGGTAAGTGATTACACCATTGTGGTTATCTAGGTCATTAAAATTTTTGGAGGGGGTATATTTTTTCTGTATATTCTTGCCAACTCTTCTTAATATCTTCTGCTTCTGTGAGGTCCATAGCTATACATTTTTATATGCACAGCTTTCTATATCTATATTAAACTAATTATGAGCTCATGCTGCTGTCTCCAACTCTAATTCTCTACATAATGACCATTCTAACCTTCAAACCTTGCTTATCTGTAATCTCCCACTCCCAACCATGAGAAACCAGACTCCTTCTCCTTGCCATCTGTATACTTAATTGTTTAATTCCAATGTACATTTATACTTCCCTGTTGGCTTAGTGGTAAAGAACCTGCCTACCAATGCAGGAGCACAGGTTTGATACCTAGAGCGGGAACATCCCTTGGAGAAGGAAATGGCAACTCCCTCTGATATTCTTGCCAGGGAAATCCCATGGATGAAATAATTCTGGCTGTCAGGCTAACGTCCCTGGAGTTGCAAAAGAATCAGACAGGACCGAGTGACTAAAACAATAAACAACAAAAAATGTACATATGTGGTTATTTCAGTTAATTGTTAACCCATGCTCTAATGAGAAACAACATTGCCCAGTGCTCATGAATAATTTACTTTACTTTCAGTATTGCAGAATTCACTCATTTCCAAAACTACTTGGGAGTTGGTGATGGACAGGGAGGCCTGGCGTGCTGTGATTCATGGGGTCACAGAGTCGAACATGACTGAGCGACTGAACTGAACTGAACTGAACTGATTCCATTCCCTTCAGTGAGATTTCATACATTTGTAACACAGGGTCTTTTGTAACAGTCTGCATTCCATATTGATATTTGCCAACCTCCTAAGTGATTTTTTAATAATGTACATACATTAAGGTTTCCTTTTTTTTCTGTAACGTTCTATGAGTTTTTTTAATGTCTTGTATTGACCAATATAGAATCATAAAGATACTGCTCTAAAGCATACTGCTTCACTGGCCTAAAAAATACTTCAACCTTTAAAGCATGATATTTTCTGTATCAATTATCTCTGTTTTTTGAAAAAAATCAGGATCTATAATTTATCTTTAAATGAGTATGTGCATGTATTATACATATACACATATGTGTGTCTATGTATACACAGTTAACATATTGGTTGAACCTTTTTATAATATTGGAATTACTTTTACTTCACTCTGTGAACAGAAAGTGATATTCACACTTAGGAAGTTAACAAAGTGTCAAGAATATTGGTATCATTATCACATGATGAAATATATTTGTGAGCTTAACCACTGAAGGATATTGTATTACCTAACCTGTGTCACAAATCTGGTGAAAAAGTTTCTGATTAGAAAAGCGTAATGATTCTGTTCATTCTGTTCATTCCATGGGATTGATACTGAGTCATAGAACACAAAGATCAAACACATATGTTTTGCTCCATGTCCCCCCAAAGCCTTCATTGTCATGTTATTACTATTTAGTAGATATTCATTAACAATTATCTGCTTGTCTTCAGGTGTTATAAATGAGACCCTACTGCTAAAGATAGATAATGCAAGAACATGATCAATTTGAAACATGTAGAAAGAACTGAAGTTCAAATGGAAATAATTCAGGGCCTGCCAGTATGTAACTAAAATGATAACAATAATTTTGCCCAGCCAGTTTGCTAGAGTTGGTCTCTGAACTTTCTACCCCGCTTCCCAAAAGACAAATTGGCTGAACTTATTATTATTTTAAAGAGCTAAGGATAACCTTACTAATGTATTTAGCATCATTTTTCATTATCTTTAAGAAGAAACTGATGAAGCATGCTAAAGTTTCCTTGGGGAAAGCTCACAGGAGATTTGTAAATGTACTCTGGGCTACAATTATTGGGTACCAATAAGAATACTTTGGTCATCTGATGCGAGGAACTAACTCACTGGAAAAGACCCTGATCTGGAAAAGATTGAAGGCAGGAGAAGAAGGGAATAGCAGAGGATGAATTGGTTGGATGGTATCACTGACTCAACGGATATGAGTTTGAGCAGGCTCCAAGAGCTCATGATGGACAGATAGGGAAGCCTGGTGTGCTGCAGTCCATGGGGTTGCAAAGAGTCAGACACAATTGAACAACTTAACTGAACTGAACTGAATAAGAAGCAAGTTTTTCATTGAACATTGAAAAATTGTGCATTTAATCTGGTTCTGCAACCTTCTAGCTATGTTATTTTGGGCAAGTCATTTGATGCTCCTGTTTTATCAGCAAAACTGAAATAATAATACCAAGATCATATAACTATTCATCTGTTTATTCAGCATCAATACATGTTTGTTGAATGCCTCTTGTGTGTCACAGGTGTCTTGATAAGTCTTGGAAATGCAGAAAGGGTTAAGAAAATCTTGATAGATCAAGAAAATCTATCTTCATGAAGCTTTTATCTTAGTTAACAAAATAGACATTATACAAATAATTGGTTTTGTGAAAAATGTAACATAGATATATAACGTATTATGAGCTTTATGTCGTGAGGAACACACAATTAACATAAAAATATGTAATTTCTTGTACATGTTTGGTGCTTAAAAGGTATGAATACCATCTACCATTACCATTCAGGTGTTTATTTATTGAGTTTACAGTTATTGGCATCTTTTATTTGGCAATTGGCCTTCTTTTCAGTGGTAAAGAATCCACCTGCCATGAAGGAGACGCAGGAGACCCGGGTTTAATCCCTGAGTTGGGAGGCTTCCCTGGAGGAGGAAATGGCAACCCCCTCCAGGATTGCTGCCTGGAGAATTCCATGGACTGAGGACCGTGGTGGGCTACAGTCCAAAAGGTCGCAAAGAGTGAACACAGCTGATCATGAGCACACACATACATTTGGCAGTGTAATGTGTATGAGCAGGCACCATGTGTATTTGTTACAATTGATATCCCAAACCCATAGCTTACCTTATAGTTTACTCCTGGTGTTGTAATAGAATGTGAGCTTAAATAAAGGTATAATGACATGTATCCATCATTATAGTATTATGTAGCTTATTTTCACTGCTTTCAGAATCCTCCATGTTTCATTTATTCATCCTACCCTCCTACTCAACTCCTGGCAGTCTTTTTACTGTCTCCATGTTTCTGCATTTCCAGACTGTCATTTTGTTGAAATAAAACATTATATAGACTTTTCAGATTATACTTAGTAATGTGCACTTACAATTCCGCCATGACTTTTCATGGCAGGATAGTTCATTTATTTTTAGCTCTGAATGATATTTCATTTTCTGGATGTAGCACAGTTTATATTATAGTTTCCCCACAGATACTCTTGGGTTTTCTGTGCAACATTATATCTCCAGTGAAAAATGACAATTTTTGTTTATTCCTAATTTTTCTTAATTTTATTTTTATTACTTTATTGCATTGATTAAGACTTAAAAGATTACATATTATCAAATTTTGTAATCATGATGATACCAAACGTGTCAAAAAGTTTAGTATAATTGGTCTAATATTATCTTAGGTTAATAGTTTTAGAGGGAGAAATGTTTTATTCAGTGCGGTTTTTTGTCTTTTTATTGTTTAATTTAATTATTCCTGAATCTGTTTCAGAATTTATATTTTTCCAATTTTTAAAATTTTGTTTTTAATTCTTTTTTGTTTGTTTTTTGTTTTATTACTTTTATTTTTTAATATATTTTATGATTTATTTTTATTTATTTATTTTTTAATTTATTTCTTTACTTCATTTTACTTTACAGTACTGTATTGGTTTTGCCATACATTGACATGAATCCACCATGGGTGTACATGAGTTCCCAATCCTGAAACCCCCTCCCACCTCCCATCCCTATCATCTCTCTGGATCATCCCTGTGCACCAGCCCCAAGCATCCTGTATCCTGTATCAAACATAGACTGGTGATTCATTACTTACATGATAGTATACATGTTTCAATGCCATTCTCCCAAATCATCCCACCCTCTTCCTCTCCCTCAGAGTCCAAAAGTCCGTTCTATACATCTGTGTGTCTTTTGCTGTCTCACATACAGGGTTATCATTACCATCTTTCTAAATTCCACATATATGTGTTAGTATACTGTATTGGTGTTTTTCTTTCTGGCTTACTTCACTCTGTATAATCGGCTCCAGTTTCATCCATCTCATTAGAACTGATTCAAATGTATTCTTTTTAATGGCTGAGTAATACTCCATATTAGAAAGGAAAATGGGTACATAGAAATTAGAAGTAATTTCTTGAAAAATTATTATATTACTTCTAATTTCTATGTACCCATTTTCCTTTCTAATATTCTTTATTTAATACCTTCTTTTCATGAACATTACTTTTAGAGATTTGTTACTCTTTAAAATTTTCTCCAAGAGACCTTCTTTGGTTTTGTTGATATTCTCTTTGCTTTGCTTTTCTATCATTAATAATATCTTTTATATTTTGGTCATTTTCCTTCTATTGTATTTATGTATGCAATATCTTTTAGATTTTTTAAATTAGTTCTGTTTCCAAAATATATATCCCTGTGCTATTGCAGATCTGATGATCTTATTCACCATTGTCCCGAGGCAGAGTTGCAGCTCCTTATCTAGGTCACAAACCCAAATCTCTTCCCATCTCTAGTCTGATCCTTTGCCCTTCTAGATCGTCTTAGTTCTCCACATGCCTCATACCCTTCCTTCTACCTGCAATGCTGATCAATTTTCCTTTCCTGACAAACCCTTCAGAACTGATCTCAGATATTCTCAATGAACCCTAGTTTGGACTAAGAGCTCCCCCTGTCCTGTGTACCTGCACCTGGAGAATCTTTCCATTAAACCATTTAGCACTGGAATTGAGTTGGTCTCTTCATTATTGTATCTTCCCAAGTATGCTCCAATTACTGCAGGATAAGAGTCTTGCCTTATTCATTTTAAAACAGATGTTCTATTTTGAAATAATGTCAGACTTATAGAAAAATTGCAAAAATAGTGCAGAGACTCCCTGTAAAATCCCCATCTGATTTTACTTTCTCTAGTGCTATCATTTATGGCATATCTGTCAAATCTAAGAAACCAACATTGACACATTTTATTAACTAAACTGCAAACTTTATTTAGATTTCACCAGTTTCTCCATTAATTTACTTCTGTTCAAGAATTCTGTCCAGGATGCTATATTGCATTCAGTTGTCATACTTCCTTAGCCTTTGCGGATCTATGACAATTTATCAGTCTTTCCTTGTTTTTCTTATTCAGTTTTATAACCCAGCAACTAAGTGATCTAAACTGATATTTTAGATATAGACAATGAATTATTCAGGCTTTGATAGTTCTGCTCTCTCATTTTGCTGTTTGCTCAGTTTTGATGTTTGTACCTGCTGCTAAAAATGTGCTGCTTTATGCAATACACAAATCTCTGGTTCTAGTGCCAGCTAGCTTTACCTTTGGGCTTTATGCTAGTTACTTCTGGCTCATAGGCCTTTCCTGATTTGAGGCCACAGGAATTTCTTGGCTGGCTAATATGTAAATTTCCATACATATGGTTAAAGTTTACAAAACTGATATGCTCCAATATTTCATATCCACAGACTGCTCAAAATAACATCAAGGGATACGGTGAGATCTCACAATTCTTTAGAGCTCTAGCATTGTAAATTCAATAGTTCTTCCATGTCCACAAGACCAGAGGATATCAGACCTTCCTCAGTATTTGGTACCATTGGCTCCTCGCTGGCTGCAGAAGGGGATGATGTGCTAAAGAGCATCCATTACATAAGACAAACCTCTCTTTGGAGGAAATCCCCCTGGTGTATGGACTCTGACCTTGATTGGATCCAGCAGCAGTGAGAATGTGCCCCCAGGGCTCTGTATATTGCACTGGGACCAATAATTCACTACTTGTAACAACATAAAGTGGGTAAGATGAAGAATTCTGGAAATATCTGCATACAGTACTGTACCTTTAGGTTTAGATTATTCACTCATCTAAAAGCTCTCCTTGAGCCCCATGAATGATACCTTTGACCTAACAGATATGCTTTTAAACAAAGAATTTTTGTTTGGATACTTAACTTTTATTCCCTGGAAGTCTTCAGTGATGCATAAGCTTGCTCTAAAAGCAATGAGTGAAAAAATTACTTGGTCTAACTGGATACAGAAAGTAATTTTATAAATTTACTAACAATATCCCAATAGACTTTTCACATTATCCCCTTTATAGCCCTTTGACAAAAATATAATTTAGACAAATCACAGCTTTGGAAATACCTGCAACTGAGAAATACAATAACGAAGATTATAGGGTTTTTCATGAACATCATCCCCAAAGAGTTACAGCCAAATTATTTAGAACCAGTGGTGGGAAATAAAACTCAAGGTTGCATTTATATGTAATTTTATTTGTCCTGAGGCCAGGCTGACTACCAGAGAAACAAAAGCTGATGTAGGGCACAAAGTTTTTACTCAAGATAGATGTTGGACTTTTGTATAATACTTATCAACATAGTAACTGGTACATGTATAATTCCCTAAAAATTATATAATTATGTAGGATAAAAATTTAAAGCCAAATCTGGAAACCTTAGCCATCAACATAAGACTGATGGCTCTGTTTGAAAGGCAATTGAAAAGGTAATTTAATTCTTTTGTTCATCTTGCTAAATGTATATGACAGTTGCTATCTGCTATTACCTGTTCAAGAACTCATAAAATTTTGGTGATTAGTCTAGAGACTTGCACAAAGTAAGTAGGTGATCAAAAGATACTTCTTGATTGAATACATGATGATGCATTTAATTAATACAGTAAAGTTTATGGAGCATGCCAATGCCTTCTTTGACTCCAAGAATTATTTTAAACTTGAGACTAACTTTGAGGGAGAAAAGTGATTATGCTTCATAAAACTAGAGTGGACTTTTAGGGGCCAAATGAGTTTCCAGCTTTTGTGTAGGGGAAAGGGGAATATTCTCTTAGGTAAACCAACAGTACCGAGCTAGATAATTCCCGCAGAGAATATACTAACCCAGTCTTTCATGAATTCTCACAGGACCCCTATTAAACGCATCTTCACTGAATTCCTATCCTTATATCTTTTCTTTACCTTAGAGAATGCTGCCTTAGTAACTCCTCTTTAAGCATAACTCAGATCATTTCTGCCATAAGGGTGGTATCATCTGCATATCTGAGGTTATTGATATTTCTCCCAGCAGTCTTGATTCCAGCTTGTGGTTCTTCCAGCCCAGTGTTTCTCATGATGTACTCTGCATAGAAGTTAAATAAGCAGGGTGACAATATACAGCCTTGATGCACTCCTTTTCCTATTTGGAACCAGTCTGTTGATCCATGTCTAGTTCTAACTGTTGCTTCCTGGCCTGCATACAGGTTTCTCAAGAGGCAGGTCAGGTGGTCTGGTATTCTCATCTCTTTCAGAATTTTCCACAGTTTATTGTGATCCACACAGTCAAAGGCTTTGGCATAGTCAATAAAGCAGAAATAGATGTTTTTCTGGAACTCTCTTGCTTTTTTAATGATCCACTGGATGTTGGCAATTAGGGTTATTTCTTGCTGGGAGAAATATCAATAACCTCAGATATGCAGATGATACCACCCTTATGGCAGAACGTGAAGAACTAGACCCTCTTGAAAGTGAAAGAGGAGAGTAAAAAAGTTGTCTTAAAGCTCAACATTCAGAAAACTAAGATCATGGCATCTGGTCCCATCACTTCATGGCAAATAGATGGGGAAACAGTGGAAACAGTGGCTGACTATTTTTCTGGGCTCCAAAATCACTGCAGATGGTGATTGTGGCAATGAAATTAAAAGACACTCCTTGAAAGAAAGTTATGACCAACCTAAACAGCATATTAAAAAGCAGGGACATTACTTTGCCAACAAAGATCCATCTAGTCAAGGCTATGGTTTTTCCATTGGTCATGTAGGGATGTGAGAGTTGGACTGTGAAGAAATCTGAGCCCTGAAGAATTGATGCTTTTGAACTGTGGTGTTGGAGAAGACTCTTGAGAGTCCCTTGGACTGCGAGGAGATCCAACTCGTCCATCCTAAAGGAGATCAGTCCTGGCTGTTCATTGGAAGGACTGCTGTTGAAGCTGAAACTCCAATACTTTGGCCACCTCATGCGAAGAGTTGACTCATTTGAAAAAAAAAAACCCTGATGCTGGGAAAGATTGAAAGTAGGAGAAGAAGGGGATGACAGGATGAGATAGTTGGATGGCATCACCAATTCAATGGACATGGGTTTGGGTGGACTCCGGGAGTTGGTGATGGACAGGGAGGCCTGGCATGCTGTGGTGCATGGGGTTGCAGAGAGTCTGAGAGGACTGAGCGAGTGAACTCAACTCAACTTGAAAGATCATTTCAGAGATGCATGAGAAAAATGTTAACAGTTTTATTGAGGTATAATTGATACAAAGCATAATATACATATTTAAAGTGTACAATTTGATGAGTTTTTATCTGTATACATCTGCAAATCCTTCACCATGGTGTGGATAATGAGCATAACCACTACCTCCATCAATTTCCTTGTCCCCTTATAATCTCTTCCTTCAACCCTTCCCGCCCACCTCTTCCATATCACCTTCATTCTCAGGCAACCACTGATCTTCTTTCCATCATTGTAGATTAGTTTGCAATCCATAGAGCTGTATATAAATGGAATCATAAAATATGTACTTTTTTTTCTGATTACTTTCACTCACCGCAATTACATCAAGGTGTCGCAGAAAAGAACAAACATTACTTCATATTAGATCTATTTCTTCAGGGCTAACCCTTATGCTTTATTGCATGTGATTTGTCATGCTGGCTCAGCACCTGTGTAAAGGAATGTTGCCTATACTCTGAAACATACATGATGACACATTCTCAAGGCTCTGACCTCTCAAGGTGTAACACTTCTTTGCAGAACAGAAAATAATAATGACTGTCTTGTTGGAAGTTTATAGGAATATTGCAACCAGAGCTACACTGACAGCTCCAAGTGCCAAGGATTCCTGCCCCAAGAGGTTTGCAACAACCAGCCACATCCCCTCACCTTTTAGCATAAAGGAAGTCTGCATTCTGACTTGAAAAAGATGGTTCTTTATCACACTAGTCCACTGTCTTCTTAGTGTGCTGGCTTTCCAAATAAAGTCCCTATACCTTTCCCCATATGTATTGGTCTGTCCTGCAATGAGCTTGGACTCCCTAACAAAGGTTCATCCAGAAGCCTATTTCTTTTTATTGCTCATTACTATTCTGGCTTTCCTGGTAGCTCAGTTGGTAAAAAATCTGCCTGCAGTGCAGGCGCTTCAATTCCTGGGTTGGGAAAATCCCCTGGAGAAGGGAACGGCTACCCACTTCAGTATTCTGGCCTGAAGAATTTCATGGACTGTATAGTCCATGGGGTCACAAAGAGTCTGACACAGCTATCACTTTATTCTAGTCTATGAGTAAACCTCAGTCTGTTTATGGGCATACTTATTGATGGATATTTGGGATATTTTGAGTTTTGGCTTATATTAACACTATGCCAAAGCCTTTGACTGTGTGGATCACAATAAACTGTGGAAAATTCTGAAAGAGATGGGAATACCAGACCACCTGACCTGCCTCTTGAGAAATCTGTATGCAGGTCAGGAAGCAACAGTTAGAACTGGACATGGAACAACCGACTGGTTCCAAATAGGAAAAAGTGAAGAGGAACTAAATAGCCTCTTGATGAAAGTGAAAGGGGAGAGTGAAAAAGTTGGCTTAAAGCTCAACATTCAGAAAACTAAGATCATGGCATCCAGTCCCATCACTTCATGGGAAATAGATGGGGAAACAGTGGAAACAGTGTCAGATTTTATTTTGGGGGGGCTCCAAAATCACTGTAGATGTTGACTGCAACATGAAATTAAAAGACACTTACTCCTTGGAAGAAAAGTTATGACCAACCCAGATAGCATATTCAGAAAGCTGAGACATTACTTTGCCGACTAAGGTCCGTCTTGTCAAGGCTATGGTTTTTCCTGTGGTCATGTATGGATGTGAGAGTTGGACTGTGAAGAAGGCTGAGCGCTGAAGAATTGATGCTTTTGAACTGTGGTGTTGGAGAAGACTCTTGAGAGTCCCTTGGACTGCAAGGAGATCCAACCAGTCCATTCTGAAGGAGATCAGCCCTGGGATTTCCTTGGAGGGAATGATGCTGAAGCTGAAACTCCAGTACTTTGGCCACCTCATGCGAAGACTTGACTCACTGGAAAAGACTCTGATGCTGGGAGGGATTGGGGTCAGGAGGAGAAGGGGACAACAGAGGATGAGATGGCTGGATGGCATCACTGACTCGATGGACGTGAGTCTGAGTGAACTCAGGGAGTTGGTGATGGACAGGGAGGCCTGGCGTGCTGCGATTCATGGGGTCGCAAACAGTTGGACATGACTGAGCGACTGAACTGAACACATTGTTGACTGAGAGGTTTTTGCAGAAATTAATGCCTGTAGCCAGCAACTTGTTATGTAAGTGACTATTGAAACACACCAGTCTATAACAGTGTGGTAACAAAAGATGTATTAATATCTCTGTGGTAAATAAATTGTTAATAAAATTGTTCTGAATAAGATACCAGACTTTGTATGGGTACATTCTTTCCTTTCTCTTAGGTAAATACAAGGACTGGAATAACTAGGTCATGTGATATGTGTATATTTAAATATTTTAGGAACTGCTCCTTGTTTTCAAAAGTACACGTGACATTTTATATTCTGATCAATGGCACTTGAGTGTTCTAGTTACTTCACAGTCTCATCATCACTTTGTATGATAACATTTTTTTAATTTAAGAAATTCTTGGAAAACTGGCATCTGGATCCCAGGGTAACAGTGGGAATCCCAGGCCTATAGCTTCCTCCCCATTCACCTGGTGTGCATTTCTTGGCCCACGGCCAGGAGTGAAGGGATCTTAGAACCTGGGCAATTGTCTCCCTCAGGTTCCTGAGCCAGGTCTAACCACCAGGGAGGGGAAAGATTCCTCCTCAATATGCTTCTTGACATATTATGGACCATTTGAGACACTGGAATTCACTTTGAAGTTTCACTGCCTGCTGACTTCAGCTGGCAAGCATCTTTAGAAATGTTGCCAAAAGAAAGACATCCTTCCTGTATCATTTTCTGTCAGTGGACACTGTTTGTGCATGGATGAATTTTACTTTTTTTATTTCTACTGCCACAATAATGAAGAAACATCAGAGAATTAGAGTAATAAAAATGCAGTAATATTGAAAAGAAGTTGATGTTTGGCAGAAACCAACACAATTCTATAAAGCAGTTATCCTTCAATTAAAAGATAAATAAATTTAAAGCTAAAAGAGAAAAAAAAAAAAGCACTGTCTTACATGTTTTAAAAAAGGAATTCTAATCAGTATGTTGTGGCATCTCATTGTCTTAATGACTAATGATAATGAATATATATTTATGTGCTTAAGTCATGTATTTTCTGTGATGTACTGTCCATTCAGACCTTATATCTTGTATGGTAGACTATTCAAATATTTTGTCCATTTTTCTTACCTTTTAAGAGCCATTTATACATTCAGGGCACAGATTTTATATATACATGTATATATATATATATATATATATATATATATGTATAATTTGCAAATATTTTCTCCCAGTTGGCAGCTTATCTTTTAAACACTTTAGTGATACCTTTCAAATAGCAGAAGTACAGAATTTTGATGACATTCACAAAGATTTTCTCTTATTCTCTTCTCCAGAAATTTTATAGGTTTTTAATTTATTTATTGGAGGTAAAAATATGGCTATCATGAGATTTACTCTCTCAACAGATATTTTTGGTTGTCAACTACTGTGCTGGTAACTGTAGGCACAGTGTTGTACAGTAGAGCTCCCAAACTCTTCCTTCTCGCATGACTAAAATGCTATACTATTTAACAGTATTCTGTTTCCCCTTGCTGCAGACCCTATCAAGTGTTACCAAATGCCAGTTTCTATGCCCGATGCACAGTGAGGCCAACAAAGCAAAACATTGGAGTTTGGAACAAAAAAAGTTCTGTTGCGGGGCCATGGAAGGAAAATGAGTGGCTCATGCTCAAAAAACATGGAACTCCCCTAACTCCTCCAAAGGGTTTCAGCAAAGCATTTTTTTCAAGGCAAGATGAGGGAGGGGCATGCCAGGGTATGTGATCACCTTGTGCACAATTCTGATTGGTTGATGTTGAGGTAACAAGGTAGTGTCACAGGTGCTAACATTATCAATCCTAAGGGCCAAAAGATCTGGGGCTACATGCTCATGATCATCAAGTAGTTCATTTACTCCTTTGGGTGGTGGATTTTAGCATCTGAAAAACTGAGGAAATCTGCATGAAATACTGTTATCCAGTACATCAAAGAGGAGCTACAGCCGAGGATATAGGGGAAGGCAGACTATTCAAGGAAGGTCCCCTTGGGTCCTGCTGGGTTACACAACCACCATTCTGCTTTCTGCTTCTCTGAGTTGGATGAATTTAGTGATGTTTCATAGTTTTCAATGAACAAGTCTTTTACCTTTTTGGTTAACTCTCTGAGCATTTCATTTTTTTTTTTTTCATGCTGTTGGAAACAGGAATGTTTTCTGTTTTTTCTCCTTCTATTTTCAGAATTGAAGCATAATTAATTTACAATGTTATGTTAGTTTCAAGTTATAGCAGATTCTTTTCCATGAAAGTTATTACAAAACACTGATTATAGTTCCCTGTGCTATATAGTGGGTCCTTGCTGTTTACCTATTTTATATATAGTAGTATGTATATGTTAATCCCAACCTCCTAATTTTTCCTCCCCCTCGCCTTTCCCCTTTGGTTTGTTTTCTAAGTTTATTTTCTAAGTCTGTGGGTATGTTTCTGTTTTGTAAGTTAGTTCATTTGTGTGCTTGTTTAGGCTCCACATATAAATGATATCATATGATATTTGTCTTTCTCTGTTAAGGTTGAGAAACCTAATCAACCTACCACATACGTAGAAATACAAATAGCAATTTAGACAAAATGAGGTGACAAAGGAACATATTTCAAAGGAAAGAACGAGCCAAAAACCCAGAAGAAGAACTAAGTCACTTGGAGATAGGCAATTTACTCAGAAATGTTTTCTTAATTTCCATCTTGAGTTGTTCACTGTTGGTGTATAGAAATTCAACTGATTTTTATATATTGTTTTTGTACCCTGAAACTTTATTGAATTTGTTTATTAGTTTACAACTCTTTTTAAATTATGTAAAATGAAAGAGACCAAATAAAATCATCAAAAGGGGAAATCTCTTGCTTGTTTGGAAACTAAGGAAAAACATAAATTGGATAAATTTTATAGGATCATTGAATAATGTAATGGGGGTGTCTTCAGCAGCAGTTTTATCCAAAGAGTTTCTTCATAGAGCCCTTTATTACATCAGCCCTCAATAAAAGCTGAGGACATAAGGCTAAACCATAGTGCTATGAAGACATTTCTATGATTGATTGATTTCCAATCATGACATGAACTGAAGGAAAACATGCAGTGTGACTTCCATGTGTCTAGGACTGATAGGCTTATTTCTGAAATGCACACCGTAGCAACTGGGGGGAGGGGGGAGAACTACATATTAAGTTGTGAAATTATGGTCAAATATTAAAAATGAGTATCTTTTCCATTTTCTATAGCATAAATATATTACTTCTATATTAGACTAAAATAAGAAATGTTTTATTGATTTTTGCAAAGTTTTGAGGATCTTTGTGTAAAAGTCCATCTCAGTTAAAAGAAGCTCTTAATCTTAAAAATCTTAATTATAACTACAAAGTAACAAAAATCTTTAAATACCTTTTGTAAACAGTTGCAACTTACATTGTGAAACTCTCAGTTTCCACTTTAAATCATTTTTAAAGGAGACCTAATTAGGAATCTTTATATAAAACACTTTAGACAAAACTTCTTAAATGAGATGTAAACAGAAAAGCAAACAGGAAGGTAAACTATCATTGCAATAAGGAAACAAAATGAAATGTGTGTAAAAGCATTAATAGGAGTACAACAGGCTTCTACAACTACAATCAGGAGAGAGATGGGGTTTATATATAGTCTTTTCTTTTTAAATTAATGAACAGAGGAATAGAAGGTAGGATAATCAAGATGGCTGGAACACAGCTCCTTAGAAATAGGTTTTCAGTTTGCACAACTGAAGGAATAGTATTATTTTCTGTAAAGGCTCATGAGGAAACACAAGTAGTAAAGCGGCAGGCAAAACAAAATAGAAAATGTGAATGAAACAGAATGGTTTGCATTTGGGATACTGAAATTAACCAGCTTGACTTAATAAATTATTTTGGGGAAGCCAAACAGAAGTTAAAAACAACAGTATTATTTTTGAAAGCAATCCATTTTATAACCAAAAAAAGCCAAGATTAGTGAATTCTACCTCAATTTTTATTACTGACTAAATCTGAGTAAGTAAAAGAAGAGGGAAGAGATGCTGATGCTTTGGGGGATGGAAATGAAAAATGTTAATGCTTAGTGGTGATACTTTGTCCCACTTTTCAAAGACTCATGAGCATGATCATTGTGATCACACGCTCCTATGTAGCCTGCAAAATTTAGAATATTTACTACCTGGCCCTTTCTGGGAAAAGTTTTCTCACGTCTAGACTAAAAACATTTGAATTATCTTCCACTTAGTTGTCACATCTGCAAGAGAAATGGAATAAAAGCCATTAGTAGAAATGATTGTATGTACTTGACAATATTAGAATCTAATATACATTTATCATGACAATAAGCAACTTAGAAGTAGGAAAATGACTTTAAAAGGATTTGTTGCTGAAGAGTATTAATTCCTCTTTTTTGATCATTTGAATACCAAAACTCAAAGAAGAGAAATGGTGTTTTATTGTCCTTTCCCAATGATCTCAAAATGATTTTCAATCCTTAACTAAGCCTCCTGGCAAATATTATCCCTGTTTTACAAATATAGAATTCAGAGCAATGAGAACTTAAATTACTTCCTTAGAACCAGGTGGTAAAATGATAGAGGAATTGGGAACAAAATTATTCTCACAAGTTAGTATTATTTTATATCTTGATTATTCTCCAGCTTCAGCATACAGTTTATTTTTTATTTTTTTTTACTTTTATTTTTATTTTTTACTTTACAATATTGTATTGGTTTTGCCATACTTCAACATGAGTCCGCCACGGGTATACACATGTTCCCAATCCTGAAACCCCTTCCCACCTCCCTCCCCATACCATCTCTCTGGGTCATCCCAGTGCACCAGCCCCAAGCATCCTGTATCCTGCATTGAACCTAGATTGGTGATTCATTTCTTATATGATATTATATATGTTTGCTTTTAGAAATGTTTCCAATTCTTTTTTTTCTTTTTTGCCCCTTGGTTTAAAACTAGGACAAATACTTACTTGAGAAGTTGTGACCATTTTGGCCATTACAATCAAACAAACCTGCAAAATAAAACTTGATCAACACTTCATTCATATTCTTAGTCATCCCTAGAATGTGAGAGTCAGGTGAGGGCCAAGCAAAACAAAATGTACAGTTTCAGAGGAAAATGAAATTATTCAAAAAATTATTCTTTCATTCTTTTCTGGGTATCAGTACATTGGTTTAAGCCTAGAAAACAAAGTATACTGAGTTGTTGAACAAGGAGACATGGTTTCATATTCATTCTGCAAGAGTAGATTAACCAAATCACTAAAATGAGAAAGAAGAGCCTGAAGGACTATGTCTCTTCTTGAGACTGAAGCAATTATCTCTCAATATCTAAAATTCTGCTTCTTTGTCAAAATGCAGTTCGAAAGTTGAGTCCTCCGTGAAGTATTACTTCTGCTTTGGAAGGCTTATCACATCTCCCTCTATACTCTCTTAGAATTGGGTTAAAGCATCTGCCTGGAATATGGGAAACCTGGATTCGATCCCTGGGTGAAGGAAATGGCAACCCACTCCAGTACTCTTGCCTGGAGAATCCCATGGAGGGAGGAGCCTGGTGGGCTACAACCCACGGGATCGCAAAGAGTTGGACACGACTGAGCGACTTCACTTCACTTCACTTCACTTCTGTCACAGTCGTGCTGAGCGTGGCACCCAGACCAAGAACCAAGCAACATGAGTATCACCTGGAAACTTGTTGGAAATGCAAATTCTCAGAGTCTTCACAGAGGCAGAAACTCAGGGGGCGGGATCCAACAGTCTTTCTGTTCACAAGTCCTCCAGGTGTTTCCAGTCCCCACTAAAACTTGAGAACTATGGCTTTCGCAACTCCTACAACATTTCATTTCTGTTTTATTGTAGCTTGCAACGATTGCTCCACTGGCTCTCCAAGGCTGCAGGTATGTTTGTTTAGTCATTGTTTTTTTTATCTTGAACTCCTCATATTGCTAAGACCATGGAGTTTGCAGCATTTTGCATTCAGTATTAATAGAATGAATATTTGCTGTTAAATTGATATTACACTTGACTTTAGTATGTCAGTACATCACATTAGTTGTAAAATATATACTATTGGATATTTTTCCTAGAAAAATAGCATAGTACTTGAGAAAATAATTTTACATATTTTCTCTTGATCCAGTGAGTCCTTAAAACAAAACAAAACAAAACAAAAAACCAGCACAGGTTTTCAAAGCCTGGTATTCCTCGTACCATCCTCAGAGAAGGTTCCTTAGTGATTCTGCTGTGTGCTTCTTATCCTTTTGGTGAAATTGTAATGATTGACCACAAGCTTTGAAATCAGATCAATAGAAATTTTATCCCAGCTCTGCTACATTTTCTCTGTGCTTGTTCAACGTACTTAACCTTTATATGCTTAAGTTTCTATCTGAAAAACAGGGTATAATGCTCATTTTCCTAAGTTGTTATGAGGTTTAAAAATAGAAACTGTCACATGTAAAGTAATCAATAAACATATGCTGTTATTTAATTTTTGGTTTTATTATTATCAACTTGAGGAAAGAACAAATATACATTTTCTACTGTGAATAATTATAGTATGCTCAACTGATTATTCTAAAAGTACTGCATAATTGCTCTACTGTGAAAGAACATAGTATTTCAGCACTAGGGAAAAAAATACCTGGACAATGGTTTATTCTCTAAATTGCCCAATTGATGAAATTACTTTTTTCTAAAGTCTGAGTTGTTACAAAACCCTTAAAAAGAGACAACATGCTGTTTAGGAAAGAACTGTAGACTTGAAATCAGAAGGCCCGCATTAGAGTCCTAGTTCCCTTCTCTTCATGGTTAGGATTTGAGTATAGGTTACAAATCAAGGTGCAAGTTACTTAGCAATCTGAACTTCAGTTTTTCACCTTTGTAAAATAAAACCAACAATAATTTGTAAATTAGTTAATTTTATTGAGTTGCTAAAAGAAATAACAAAATCATAAACGTAAAAGTTGTAAAGTAGTACATAAATACAAGGTGCAAAAACACCTTGCTGTGGCTATTGTAATTATTATAAAATTGAGATTCTCCACTACTCATTATTTGCTGGATGCTTGTGTTATGTGTGAACATGGTTTGCTTTGGAGTCCAAGTGAGAACAAATTGAGTAATATTATTTTAAATAATTTATTTTTAATTTAATTTTTATTTTATATTTGAGTAGAGTTGATTTACAGTGTTGGGTTAGTTTCAGGTGTACAACAAAGTGATTCACTTTATATATATATATGTATACACACATATCGGAGAAGGCAATGGCAACCCACTCCAGTACTCTTGCCTGGAAAATCCCATGGATGGGGGAGCCTGGTGGGCTGCAGTCCATGGGGTCGTGACTGAGCGACTTCACCTTCACTTTTCACTTTCATGCACTGAAGAAAGAAATGGCAACCCACTCCAGTGTTCTTGCCTGGAGAATCCCAGGGATGGCAGAGCCTGGTGGACTGCCATCTATGGGGTCGCACAGAGTTGTGCACGACTGAAGTGACTTAGCAGCAGCAGCAGCATACACACATATATCCATTCTTTTCCAGATCCTTTTCCCATATAGGTTATTACAGAATTTTGTGTAGGGTTCTTTGTGCTGTCAATTAGGTACTTGTTGGTTATCTGTTTTATATATAGTAGTGTGTATATGTTAATCCCCATTCCATGTTCTTGTTGATGTACTCATACCCGCTAAGAATGGGGTTCAGAACTTTGAAACATTGTGCATGTGCTAATAAAATGCTGCTGGACACAAATGACTTCTGCTCTGACAACTGACCCTGCTTGGATTTAAATTGGTGTCCATGAGGCATGCGGCATTGCACTGTATCATGCAGGGCTATCAGATTCTCCCCCTTTGAAGGGAAAGCGTATTTTCTGGCTTACTGTCACTACAGTCCTAGTTAATCAGTTCCCTGGTGCTTCTCTTTATGACTTCAGGCTGTGCAGTAGTTCTGCAGTAAAACTACATTCTCACAGGGCTTTTGATTTTATTTGAAGTTCTCGTTCTTATGCTTGAGTTTTCTATTTCTTAATATTTATGAATGGCATACGAGCTTGATGGCAGTTTTAGAATCAGCCAAGAAGTCCCCCAGGATGTCTGATCTGGCTGTTTTTATAAAAGAACAACCACCACCAGCCCCTTTCCTTTGCTTACTCTGGAGGTTAAATCAACAAAACCATAAGATACATGCCTAAAGTTTGGAGCTTCTCTTGCTTTTTTGATTGAGGGTTAGAGATAGATTTGCTGTAGCCATTAGATACTAAATATGATGCATACATCAAGGAAGGATTCTCTAGACAGGTAGACAGAAGGACAAGCTTGCCTCCCTACAGTATAAGACTTTGATAAGGAGTGATCTCAGTCATTGGGAAGTTAGCTCAGGATTGAAGTAATTTCCAAAACCCAACTGGGATGGACTATCCTGACCTGGGTACTAAGGAATGCAGAAACATAGGCTATGGCCACAGGAATAATACAGTAAGGAAATACAGAAAAGCATGAGAGGACACTGGGAGTAACATTAATATAACTATGTAGTATATTATGTTTCCTCTGTATGCTTTTCTGTATCTTCCAAATTTCATGTAGTGAACATGTATTATTTTTCTCAACAGGACAAATGTGCAGTGAGACATCAGAGGAAATAGTGTAACTTCTTACAAGATTTCTTCCTTCTCCATTCTTGTATTTCCAGAGGTGAGTATAGTGCCTGGATCCTTGTCGACACTCAATAAATATTTGCTGAGTGGAAAAATTAATTCATCTTGAAAAAAACTGCAGAGAAGTATGCCTCATATGGGGCTTCCCTGGTGGGTCAGTGGTCTTTACTACTGCCAGTGCAGGAGACATGGGTTCAACCCCTGGGTCTGGAAGATCCTCTGGAGAAGGAAATGGCAACCCACTCCAGCATTCTTGCCTGGGGAATCCTGTGGACAGAGGAGCACGGTCCACGGTGTCGCAAAAGAGTCAGACATGACTTAGTGACTGAACAATAGCAACAACAACATTAATGCCTCATAGGAGGATGAATATATTAAAAATATAACAATGTGTAACATTACAGTATGTGTGAAGTCATTGGATGGTTTTAGTCATATGAGTGATATAACCTGAATTATGCGTTACAAAATATCACTTTGTATACCATGCAAAAGAGACATTTGGGGGAAAAAACAGAAGTGCTTGACCATTAGAAAGCTATTCAGGACAAAAAAAAAAAAAGATAAGTTGAACTGATGCTGTTAGTAAGGAGTGGTTGCTGTTAACTGTCATTTTGCATAACAATGCAATTATTGTTAGCAGATTGGACATAGGCTATGGGGAACAGAGAGTGGTAAAAAAAAAAAGACTGCAGGTTTTTTGGAGTGAGGTGCAGGAACAATAATGTACCATTTCCTGAGAAGAATAGTGATGGGGGAAGGAATAACTGGGGGAAAGTGGAGAGGACATAATTCTCTTTTGGTCATAATACATGTGAACTTCTCATTATGTATAAGAGATGCTCAGTTAATACTAATCTTATTATTTCTATAAATCTATATAGTTCAGGAGGGAAATCAGCACTAAAGATACAATATGTGTGTTATATTATCAATGAATATATTTACATTTAAATCAACATTTATACATTTAAACCAGGGGATTGGGTGATTCTACAGATAGATAGATAAATAAGTAGATTCACACACACAAATATTGAAAATGTTAGGTGAAGTCACTCAGCAAGGTTGAGTGCTTTTTCTTAACGGTTCTCTGATGCTCAGGTTCAGGTGTGGATTAGGCAGACAGCTGGATTTAACCAAGGCTTACAGTGTGTAAAATGAGTATGACAGAGTGAGAACAAGAGAGTGGAGGGGATATGAAAAGGAGTGCTTTACAATTATGGCAAACACTCTATTGTATGATGTGAAACTTTCTCATGTCTATCAATATTCTAATAAGAATATATCCAAGTCAATTTATAACATATCCAAATGCATAACCATTTTTTTGATGCCTGTCAATATTGATGATGTTTTCATAGCAGAACCCTCTGCACCTGCTCACATGTGAAATATGGCATGAAAAAGTGGACATTGCTTTTTCCTGTGCTTATTTCAATAAAAGTTAATGAACTCTCTCCCTGGGTACCGGAAACCTTTTCTCTGCAATCAGTTTGACCAATGGTTTCTAAAATTGCTTTGTTCTTGAGTCGGAAGGTACTACTTTCTCGTCTTCAGTCCAGAACTGGCCCTGCAAAAAAAAAAAAAAATCCAATGGCATGCACTGAGAGGAAACACATGGCGAACACATGCTGTTCCTGTCTAGGGAAGGAGGCCTCCCTCCCCCCCTCGCCCCACCATAGAACCCAACAGCATTCCGTTTGGGTTTGGCCCGGTGGCTAGCCCTGTCTCTCAGCCTTCCCTTTTCAGTTGCTGTGAATGCTCTTGTGAAGCCTCCAGAGGAAAACACATTTTACTAGAGAAAATCAAATCCCTGACAATAGACAAGAAGATTCACAACCCCAGCAACTGATGATAGGATAACGTGTGGCTGACTTCATAACATGGCTACAGTGAGACAAAATGTGCCAACTGTTAGGAAATGAAGTGTAATAAACTTGCTATAAAAATAGATTTCGAACACCATAATGTAAGGAGAAACAGGAAGCTGCAAAGGGAAAGTGGCAGGGCCATTAAAGGACTGAGTATTCAAGCTTTCATTAGACTTGGCTGCAGTTGGATATGCGCTCCAAGTTAGTGGTATGAACTGTGTGAGGACTGCTGAAGTTGACTCAGTTTTATTTAGGGGCCTTTTTTTCCAACTTGCACCAATATGCCATTGTAAATTAAGATTCTAACATTTCAGAAGTGCCCTTTTCACTTTATAGCCAAACTTAAAATCTTCTTAGTGTCTGCCTGAAGCTTTGGGAGGTGTGCTCTGTTAGTCCATAAGCAAACATTTAATTAATTAGCATTGTTGAGATGGAGCCATAAATATGCATTGACCGAAAAGGAGGGAGGACTTAGGGTTTCGGCTCACTCTTAAGTGAACAGGATGTGGACAATTCCCATATTTATGTGACATTTGTCCTAGACAACAGAGTTGGTGCTCTTGGGACAAGTCAGTCTTCTGTTTGCCTAATGCCACTGTGTGGTATTTCATGACCTGAAGGTGGGAGTAAACCCTTCTGCATAAAGAAGGCAATAAACAAGCCAAGGAACTAGGGAGCTCTTCTTAATTTCCCTCTGGCAACCCAAGTAAAATGAATTGTAAAAGCCACACTGTTTGGAATGTAAAGACAAGGCCCAAATGTTCTTAATTTACTCCCAGGGAGCACTCAATCCAGCTGACTGTAACATAAGGAATTTAATAAAGTAAAAGCAAGTTATCTAGTCAGACCTCCTGCTGCTTTTTTATAATATCAAAATGAAAATAGGCTTAATTTGGTGTTATTGTAATCGAATTCATTATGATATCCAAACATGTTTTATGCTTTCCTCCCCTTGGATATGATGTTGCTGCTGATTGTATGGATGGGAAGGAGGTTAAATTGCTCACTTGTTGAATGCAGATTAACTAATTCTTGATGCTGAGGAATTGCTCACCAAACTTTACAGATAATTTATAAACTGTTCATTTCTAATGGAAATATGCTGGATAAACTGAGTCATTTTATTTTATTTAATGAGCTTATCAGACAATTTTATATACAAGGTTGTTATTAATCCATCATGAATTGTTTTTCTGTAAACTCATTGTAAGTACAAAAGATTAAAGTTGAAATTATCAGCAATGGCTATGCATCCTGGTCTGCTAGGTGCTCTGCAGGCTTCCTCAGATGATATGAGTGTGCTCTATGCCCATGAGGCTGTTCAACGAGACAAAGGAATCACATTAGAAACTGAGCCTTAAAGAATACAGAGGACAGCAGAAGTGTCAGTCATGAGTTCAGAGAGTGAATTCAAACTAATCCCTTGCCCACTGCAGTATGCTTGCTTGGAAAATCCCATGGACGGAGGAGCCTGGTAGGCTGCAGTCCATGGGGTTGCTAAGAGTAAGACATGACTGGGTGACTTCACTTTCACTTTCACCCCTTAAATAGAGAATTTAAGTTTTCCAGCTTCCTACATGGTGGTGATTTCTCATACCTCTCATTTGCCTTTTTGAAGACTGTGACCAACTGGATTTCACTAAGAATAGTGAAGAAACATCATTAATTCAGAATAATCAGGCTGGCTCATCAGAATGTGCCAAACATAAGAAGCTGATGCTAGGAGAAAACTAGAGTTTAACATACCGTACAGAATGGGAAGTGATATGTATATGCTGTATTCTAAACTTCCCAAATGATGATAGTATCGGGTATGGGCTAAAAATGTTAAGCATGGAAAGGATTATGATATATTGCTAGACAGAAAATTGCTTGTAATACATAAGAAAATCATCATCAGTCAATACAGGGAAGACTGTGATAACTGAGAACATGGGTGAGATATACCTATAGATAAATGGGTAAGGCACAGCATCTGTCTGCAGAATGACAGTGATGACTTGATTCCTGATTGGATTGGTACTTTATATATCAATCAATGACGAATTTATCTTTCCTGGTGGCTCAGACAGTAAAGAATTCACCTGTAATGCAGGAGACCTGGGTTCAATCCCTAGGTTGGGAAGATCCTCTAGAGAAGGGAATGGCTACCCACTCCAGTGTTCTTGCCTAGAGAATTCCATGGACAGAGGAGCCTGGCAGCCTGCGTGCATGGGGCTGCACAAGAGTCAGACACTACCGAGAGGCTAAGCACACACACTCACAAGGACCAGTTAAGGGCAGAACAATTCCAGTGTGAAACAGAGACAGACCACAGCCAGTTCAGAATTCTTGGAGATAATTCTTAACTTTTCTGGTCACTTTCTAGGTGCCATGGGTGATGGTTGTTTGGACTTGCCATCATGTGTTTGTGTGTTGTGGGTTAGGATGAGACATTTCTCTTTTGAGTCAGTAATTAGAATAAAAAGATCACATGCCATCTTACTTTCCCTCCTCATAGCCCTCCATCTGTGATGAAGGGTTGCTATTCTCCCAGCTAATAGATTGTGATGCCTTCCTTCTAGAGGAGCCCAACTTTGCCTTAGTTCTTGGTTCTTAAGTAGGCATGGAAATAAAAGTATTAGTTATTTACTCTAGATAGGACTTTGAGAATTCAAACCCAACACAGTATTTTAGGATTTGTGTTCAAGGAGAAAGAAGTGACCATAGAGTTGATCTGATGAAGAGAATAGGATATTGTCTGTCAGTCAAGATAAACTATGGCTAAGTTATCAGCAACCCTTAGGATATTTGAGTATGAAATAGGACTCTCTCCTTCTGATTCACCCTCAGTGCACTGCTAACCAACTGCAAGACCTCAGCCTACTGATGGAAGAGATTGCTAGTGGAGTAGTCTTAATAGCTAGATGGGAAAATTTTCTAACTAAACAATAATAATTCCTTATATCTCAATGGGGGCTTCACAGGAGGTGCTAGTGGTAAAGAACCCTCCTGCTGATGCAGGAGGCGTGACAGACATGGGTTTAGTCCCTGGGTTGGTAAGATCCCCGGGAGGAAGGCGTGGCAAACCACTCCAGTGTTCTTGCCTGGAGAATCCCATGGACAGAGGAGCCTGGCCAGTTTCAGTCCATAGGGTTACAAAGAGTTAAAAATGACTGAAGCAACTTGGCACACACACACATATATCTCAATGGGACTCTAAAATTTAAAGTAAGCACCAACATATGCTATTTACTTGATTGTCAGTACAATCCCTAAACTATAAAATAAATGCAAATGGTAGAAAAAGTGCACTCATTATTTCCTGATTTACTAAAACAGCTCATGATCTGTATGAGACAACGTAAGTCAATATTATATTGTACATCAATAAATCATTCAGGCCTTTCTAAATCAATACCAATATATATGACACTGTTTTATTAGGTTGGGAAGGACACATACATGCATACTATTCTAGAAACCGAGAACTGAAGATAGAAATTAAATCACACAAGATCACAAAGCAATTAGAGAATGAGCTGAAATTAGAACTCAGAATTCTTACTCTTATTCTAACACTGATAAAGAAGATGGTCTCTGCTAATTATTTAATGTAGAGGCAGTCTGAGCCTGTATACATAGGCTTAGACTATATATATGTATATATGATAGACACTAGCCACATCCTTCCAATTCAATATTTAACTACACATTACATATGATATTAAATTTAAAACTATCATTGACTTCCCAGGCAACATGTGGCATCCTTCTTTTCTAAATTTAAATCATTTCATTCTGAAAGTATAAAAAAGACCAGAGGCAACAGCAAGACTTAACTGGACACATTTTTGAGTAAATGTTGCATTTGATTTCAACATTTTTGTCTTGTAATCACAAGCCTGTACTAGCATTTTAAATGTAAGGATTATTAGATGAATAGCATAGAAAAGATAAATTGTCCTGAGGTGCTCTTGCTGGTGTTACAAAGAAGTTATTTTAGAAAGAATTTTTTTTTTTTTTTACATCAAAGCCTTTTCAAAGAGCTGGTTCAGGGAAGAATTTGATATTTACAAAAAATAGTATTTCTAAAACTGCAAAGCCCACATTCTATTAAAAAGAATTCTCACTTCTCAAAAATTTAAAGAACCCCTAGAGTGCTAAATGCAAAGCTCTTTTAAGTAAATGAAATGGACCAGCTGTGAGAAAAAGCTGCACCATGATCCAGTGAAAAGCAATGGTCATAAGCTCTGTCTCCATCACTCTCGAGGCTTGTTTCCTTGAGAAGGAAGTAACATGAGACCTCAGGTTCCTCATGGGAGACCAAATGGGGTTGGACTGTATAATATGTAAGCATCATTTCAGTTTTCAGTTTTAATAACCTATGGTTGTAAAGCCTATATTTTATAGCATTACATGTTTGGATTTGACTCCCTCACTAGCCTACCAAATAAGATTGTTTTAGCATATCTACCCAGATTTCACTGAACATATTTCTTCTTTTTTGCCCATAGACCTCAGCTTTTTGAAAACTTCACCCATGTATTTCTGGAGATTCCTGTTTGCATGTGCTTGTGTATAAATGTCAGTCTTGCCAGTGGCCAGGGCTGTTCACTGAGTCTCTGTCAGGGACACTCAGCTCCACCGCATCTACCAAAGCATTGCTGTTGCTCTGCTGGTCAGTTGCCACGTTATCCAGACACTGTCTCCTGGAACTCCCAAGCTGTAGATCTGTGAGATCCAAGCCCTATGATGTATTTCCTACAATCTCTCTGCCTCAGAACAAGTTTAGAAATGCCTTTTCTTCTTAAGGCTTCAATCCCAGTCATGGGACTGGACTGAGGAAAAGGGTGGGAAGTATTTATATTTCTTAGTTATAGAACTCATGCAGAAATCTGCTTCTCACAGATTCCTTTTCCTCCTAAGCAAATTATCGGTGCCTAGATTCCTGAGAGGTTGTGGAGCCCACAAAAGCCATCTCAATTTCTGCCAAATCAAGGCTTCTCTTTTACTGAACATTCACAAATATTTGCTGGTGGGAATTAATATTTTAGAATGGTACATTACACCTCCTATAATAATTAGCTGCAGTCTTCTTAATAAAGGGACAGGCAATTAGCACAAGGACACATACCTTCAGATTAGAAGTATCTTGTTCTTGGATCACATTGATTTTCCTATTAGAGAGTCTTTCATCAAAGATTTACTCTTAGGAACTAAATTTTCTATCATTATCTGAGTGATATGGTTGCTACTATCAAGTAGATATTCATAACTGTGACTTCAGTTTTAGAAAAAGGAGGTAATACTAATATAGGCATTGATTTAGAAAGGCAATGAGTAGGTTACTAATATCAAGTATAATATGGACTGACACTGTCTCATATATATAGGCTGGTTTAGGTAACCTGGGAATAGTGTGTACAATTTTCCTACAATTTGTATTTATTTCACAGTTCAGAGGTTGTATTGAAAATCAAATAAAATAGCATATATGGGAGTTTACTTTAAATTTTAGAGTTCCACTCAGATATAAGCAGAAGATATTAAGAAGAGGTGGCAAGAATACAGAGAAGAACTGTACAAAAAAGATCTTCATGACCAAGATAATCATGACGGTGTGATCACTCACCTAGAGCCAGACATTCTGGAATGCAAAGTCAAGTGGGCCTTAGGAAGCATCACTATGAACAAAGCTAGTGGAGGTGATGGAATTCCAGTTGAGCTATTTCAAATCCTAAAAGATGATGCTGTGGAAGTGCTGCACTCAATATGTCAGGAAATTTGGAGAACTCAGCAGTGGCCACAGGACTGGAAAAAGTCAGTGTTCATTCCAATCCCAAAGAAAGGCAATGCCAAAGAATGCTCAAACTACTGCACAATTGCGCTCATCTCACACGCTAGTAAAGTGATGTTTGAAATTCTCTAAGCCAGGCTTCAGCAATAGGTGAACTGTGAACTTTCAGATGTTCAAGCTTGTTTTAGAAAAGACAGAGGAACCAGAGATCAAATTGCCAAAATCCGCTGGATCATCAAAAAAGCAAGAGAGTTCCAGAAAAACATCTATTTCTGCTTTGTTGACTATGCCAAAGCCTTTGACTGTGTGGGTTGCAACAAACTGTGGAAAATTCTGAAAGAGATGGGAATACCAGACCACTTGACCTGCCTCTTGAGAAGTCTGTATGCAGGTCAGAAAGCAATAGTTGGAACTGGACATGGAGCAACCGACTGGTTCCAAATAGGAAAAAGTGAAGAGGAACTAAAAAGCCTCTTGATGAAAGTGAAAGAGGAGAGTTAAAGAGTTGGCTTAAAGCTCAACATTCAGAAAACTAAGATCATGGCATCCAGTCCCATCACTTCATGGGAAATAGATGGGGAAACAGTGGAAACAGTGTCAGACTTTATTTTTGGGGGCTCCAAAATCACTGTAGATGGTGACTGCAGCCATGAAATTAAAAGACGCTTACTCCTTGGAAGAAAAGTTATGACCAACCTAGATAGCATATTCAAGAGCAGCGACATTACTTTGCCGACTAAGGTCCGTCTAGTCAAGGCTATGGTTTTTCTAGTAGTCATGTATGGATGTGAGAGTTGGACTATAAAGAACGCTGAGTGCTGAAGAATTGATGCTTTTGAACTGTGGTGTTGGAGAAGACTCTTGAGAGTCCCTTGGACTGCAAGGAGATCCAACCAGTCCATTCTGAAGGAGATCAGTCCTGGGTGTTCATTGGAAGGAATGATGCTAAAGCTGAAACTCCAGTACTTTGGCCACCTCATGAGAAGAGTTGACTCATTGGAAAAGACTCTGATGCTGGGAGGGACTGGAGGCGGGAGGAGAAGGGGACGACAGAGGATGAGATAGATGGCATCACTGACTGAATGGACTTGGGTTTGGGTAAACTCCAGGAGTTGGTGTTGGACTGGGATGCCTGGCATGCTGCAGTCCGACTCTACAAAGATTTGGACATGACTGAGTGACTAAACTGAACTGAACTGAGATATAAGAAATTATTATTAGTGGTAGTAGTACCATTAGTATTAACCACTGATAAACTATTCCCATCTGGCTTCTGAGGCTACTCTGCTAGCAGTCCCTTTTATTTGTATGGCTTAGTGGAAAGAGTTTGAAATTTGCAGTCATACACATGGGATCAGATTTGACTGTACCCCTCACTGTATGACAGAGTAAGTTATTCACAGTTTGAACCAATTTTCTCATCTATTAAGTGGAGATAATAAGTCACAGCTTGTAGAGATTCTCTGAACATTAAATGAGCCCTAATATTAAAAGTTCTTGATACATTACATCTTAACAAATGTCATATATCTGAAGGGGTTCTTTTCCCTAGGTTTCTTACAGATTATCATTACCTCTTAGGATATAGGAAGTGCAGAATGTCACTGTGTGACATTTATTGTGAAAGTAAATTTACCTCTCTGGTCTTTAGACAGCTTAATGTGAAAATATGAAGGTTGGCTTCAAATGATATCTAAAGTCCCTGGAGTTCTAAAATTAGTGATTCCAGAATTTTAAATGTTTAATTCATTAATAAAATAATGTTATTTTTTTCTCTTTGATACCTGTCAAATCACTTTAAAAACTATTATCATACTCTATTTATTTTCTAATAAATTTTTGACAAATTAGACATTCAAGAAATCCACTGAATTTTGTTAAATTAAACCTATATAATACTGAGAGGGGTTTGAAAAAATAAACTCTTGCATTATGATTATCACACATATTATTTAATGAGGGATCATACAGAGTTTCCAGATGCTATTTATTTTTAGTGAGAGATGATAATTAACTTTATTCTACCTATCAGGCAATGTACTATAGGTTGTTTCCTCATTTATCTTCATTGCTCTATGTATGCAAAAATTAACTGACTAAAATTAATCATTTTTTATTGAATATATTTGTATACATGTTATGTTAGATTCAAGTGTACAACATAATGATGTGACCTTTAATTACATTAGAAATTATCACCACAATGAGCCTAGTACCCATTTGTCCTCATACAAAATTATTACAGTGACCGTATTTCTTATGGTGTATATTACATCCCAATGACTTATTTATTTTATAGCTGGAAGATTATCTCTTAATCCCCTTTACCTATTTTGCCTGATTTCCTAACCCCGTGTGGACTTCCTCTCTGTGTGGTTTCATTTTGTTTGTTTTGCTTTTAAGATTGCACATGTAAGTGAAATCATAGGTATTTGTCTTTGTCTGACATATTTCATTCAGCATGATACCCTCTAGATCCATCAGTATTGTCACAAATGACAAGATTTCATTCTTTAGGATGAATAATGTTCCATTGTGTGTGTGTTTATATCTATACATACCACTTCTATTCCCATTCATCTATCAGTGGACACCTAGGTTGCTTCCATATCTTACCTTTTTATAAATAATGCTACAGTGAATAGAGGAGTGTAGATATCTTTTTGAATTAGTGCTTTTGTTTTCTTCAGAAACATAGCCAGTGGTTGAGTTGTTGGACCTTATGGTAGTTCTATTTTTAATGTTTTGAAGAACATCCATACTGTTTTCTGTAGTGACTGTACCAATTTATATTCTGACCAACAGTGTATCAAGATTCCCTTTTCTCCACATCCCAACCAACCCTTGTTATTTGTCCTGTATTTGATGATAGCCATTCTGAAAGATATGAGGTTAAATTTCATGGTGGTGGCTCAGACGGTAAAGTGTCTTGCTTACAATGCGGGAGACCTGGGTTTGATTCCTGGGTCAAGGACGATCCTCTGGAGAAGGAAATGGCCACCCACTCCAGTACTCTTGCCTGGAAAATCCCATGGACAGAGGAGCATGGTAGGCTATAGTCCACGGGGTCGCAAAGAGTCAGACATGACTGAGCAACTTCACTTTGATTTGCATTTTCCTGATAATTAATGATGTTGAGTATTTTTCCCCATATGTGTCAGCCATCTGTGTGTCTTCTTTGGAAAAATATCTTTTCAGGTCTTCTGCCCATTTTAAAATCAGATTTTCATTTTTGGATACTGAATTGTATGAAATATTTGATATTTTAGATATTAACCTTTGAATATTTGCCTTATTAAATATATTGTTTATGAATATATTCTCCTACTCAGTTTGCTGTCTTTTTTGTTTTGCTATGCAAAATCGTTTTAATTTGTTGCACTATCATTTATTTTTGCTTTTGTTTCCCTTACTTGAGGAGATATGTCCCCAAAATACTGCTAAGACTAATGTGAAAGAGCATATTGCTTATATTTGCTTCTAGAAATTTTATGGCTTCAAGTCTTACATTTAAGTCTTCAATCTATCTTGAGTTTATTTTATATATGATGGGAGTGAGTGGTCCAGATTCATTTTTTTCCATGTAGCTGTCCAGTTTCCCCATATAATTTATTAAAAAGGTTGTCTTTTCCCCATTGTATATTCTTATCTCTTTTATCATAGGTTATTTCAACTTATAAATCATATGGGTTTATTTCTGGGCTCTTTGTTCTGTTGATCTATTTGTCTATTTTTTTGGAGGGGAGGGCTATTTGAAATCAGGAAGTGTGATACATTCAGCTTTGTTCTTTCTCAAGTTTGCTTTGACTAATTAAGGTCATTTTTGTTTTCATATAAATTTTAGAATTGTTTCTTTTAGTTCTTTAGAATTATCAATGAGATTTTGATAAGGATTGCATTAAATCCATAAATTGACTTAGTTAATATGGATATTTTAATAAAATTAATTCTTCTAGCTTATGAGCTGAGCATGATATGGCTTTCCAATTATTTGTATAATTTTAAATTATTTCATCAACATTGTATAGTTTTCAAAGTATAGGTGTTTCACCTCTTTAGTTAAATTTACTCCTAGTTATTTTATTCTTTTTAATATAACTGCAAATGTCATTGTGTTTTAATTTTGGTTTCTGATAGTTTGTTATTAGTATATAGAAAGGCAACAGGTTTCATCGTGCTAATTTTTTATCTTGCTTGCTGAATTCATTGATTAGTTCTGATAGTTTTCTTTATGGAATCATTAGTGTTTTCCTATGTATAGTATTATGCAATCTTCAAAAAGTTACTTGTCAATTTGAATTCCTTTTATTTCTTTGTTTCATTGTTTAAAATATGCTTTTACAAATGTTATTAAAGAATGAAATGTAATGATTTAATTGAAGAATAAGAATTATATAGTTTTCATTAAGAAAAAATTTTAAAAATCAGAAAACAAGTAAAAATAGAAGTCATTCGTCTGTTCCTTCCTATCTCTAATGTAGCCACTATTATTATTTATACTTGAGCAATGTGATTTTCTGGCTTTAAATTAGTCAGGTGTTTTCTTCTCACTTATTTTGATGATGAGTTGCTTAAATGCATTCTTTTGGCATTTGTGAATAACTGATTTTTAGACAGGCAGGAATTAACCTAAATTTCATGTGAATATCTGAGACTGAATACCACTCATTGAAATTTAAAATGTTGATAACAATATAACAGAATTTTATCATGTAGAATTCAAGTAAACGTATTATAGTATACAGAGCTTGAAGCAGATAAAAATGTTGTGACATTTGGAAGACATCCAAATCCTAGCTTTTATAACTCTTTCAAAGATACCTGCTGACCTATTCAGAAGAGTGAGTATCCTGATTCACAACCCAAATATCATATAAATTCCCTTTCCATGTCCTCAAGCACCAAAGAGAAGCTCATGTTAATATAAATTTTCTTTGCCACTTTCCAAACTTTATGACCTTTCCCTCCTTGACCTAATTATACAAGACAAACAGTAATTATTTTGCCTGTAGATTTGCTTATCTTCTAGAATTGCACGGAAAGAACAGGTAATCATAAATGTAAGAATAGAGAATAAACGGCATGGGAAGGAAACAGAAAGTGGTTATTTGCTTCACAAAAGCATTCATTAAATATAA
This sequence comes from Ovis canadensis, assembly GCF_042477335.2. Classification (NCBI taxonomy): domain Eukaryota; kingdom Metazoa; phylum Chordata; class Mammalia; order Artiodactyla; family Bovidae; genus Ovis; species Ovis canadensis. The sequence goes on from NC_091248.1 coordinate 87,602,853, forward strand.
TTTTTAAAAGTCTTACCTTATTTTCTTCTGAAAAGAATGGTTGGAATTAATCACAGAATTTTTTTAAACTAGTAAAATGAGGGATGTTGGATTTGGAATTATAGTGTATTTATAATCTATCTGGTGTGCTTATTCAAGAAATATTTATTGAGTTAAATTATTTCTTATTTGAGAAATATTTTATTGCTTTATGTTTTATAAATACTTTTAAGCAAGTATGCTGTGCACTTAATTGCTCAGTCCTGTCTGACTCTTTGTAACCCCCATGGACTATAGCCTTCTAGGCTACTCTGTCCATGGGGATTCTTCAAGCAATAATACTGGATTGGGTTGTCATACCTTCCTCCAGGTGATCTTCCCAACCCAGGGATCAAACCAGGTCTCCCACATTGCATACCATCTGAGCCACCAGGGAAGCCCAAGAATACTGGAGTGGGTAGCCATCCCTTCTCCAGAGTATCTTTCTGACCCAGGAATTGAACCAGGGTCTCCTGCATTGTAGGTGGATTCTTTACCACCTGAACTATGCAAGCCCTTAAGCAAATCTAGTTACCCTATTTGTGGAGGTGTTGTTTAATACTAACCCTGGAGGCTCAGATGGTAAAGAATCTGCCTGCAATATAGGAAACCTAAATACCATCACTGGGTCAGGAAGATCCCCTGAAGAAGGGAATGGCAACTCATTCCAGTATTCTTGCCTGGAGAATTCCATGGACAGAGGAGACAGGTGGGCTACAGTCCATGGGGTCCCAGAGAGTTGAACATGACTAACACTTTCACTTTCACTTTTCATATCACCATTATTGACAACCAGTTGTAGTGAGTTTTGCAGTAAGACTTGTTTCAAAATTGTTCCCAATATTTTTCTTGGGGCATAGGATTAAGCAGTGAGCCAAGGGATGCTGAATTGGTATTATTATTATTTTTTCAAATTATTATTCTATCCCACAGCCCAAGAAATTATCTAGGAAAGTAACATTGTCTAATATGTTCTGAGAAAATATTACTTTATATTTTATTTTTGATTATTTTACTTTGGGGGGGTTAGAAATAAAAAGTTGACAATGATCAGTTTGTGTAGGGATTTCTTATTCAAGCTTTCTCTCCTTTGGAAAATATAGAAAAGACTATATCAATATTTAAATAATAAACATATTTTGACTCAAAATATGTTCATGATCTGAAGGTAACTTTATGCTGGTTCAAAAGATCCCAGTCAAGGAACGTTCTCATTTATTAAATCTGTCTCTTGAAGTCACTGAAAAGGTTTTGAACCAACAAGTCTTAGAAGGAAATACATGAAAGAGTAATAAGCACTTTATCTGCTGCTTCTGAGGTAGTGACATTAAATTGAGAGGCTGGTCGAGAAGTTAATTTTGCTTTTATATAGAGTCTTGAGAAGTTGTAATAGAAGTCAGCTATCTATGAAAATTTTGTTGAAATTAGTTACTAAGTCATTTTATAACAGCCAGAAATTCTATAATGCAAAGTCAACTAAGACTTAGGGAAAGGTCAAATAAGAAATGTTTCTCCTTAAATAACCTAAATTCTGCAAAGTAAACAAAAAATGATGACCATGATGTCACATAGTACAAAATGTTATGACCTATCTATCCATCTACTTATTAGTCAATCATTTACCATCATCTATCTATCTATATCAACTTAGAACCACAGATAGACTCCTACTGGGTTGATTCCTAAAAGGCTTTAGGAAGAAGGGTATACTGGTGAGGGGATAAACATAATTAAGCTAAATAATTCAGTGAGGGGATAAACATAATTAAGCTAAATAATTAAGTGAGGGGATAAACATAATTAAGCTAAATAAGTAAGAGGGAGAAGCATGAACTTTTCCAGAATGCCATGAGAACATGTATTTGGGATCATGAACCTTTGAAGCTACAAATATGTGACACAAGAGCTCTAAGTAAGTATGAGAGAGTGTTAGGCACTGAAACTGAGAGAGGTAGTCAGAAGACGAGATTCTGGAGGAGTGTTGGTTATAGATCCAAGAGATCCAATCCAGTGACAGACTTTATTTTTGGTGGGCTCCAAAATCACTGCAAATGGTGACTGCAGCCATGAAATTAAGATGCTTGCTCCTTGGAAGAAAAGTTATGACCAACCTAGACAACATATGAAAGCAGAGACATTACTTTGCCAACAAAGGTCCGTCTGGTCAAAGCTTTGGTTTTTCCAGTAGTCATATATGGATGTGACAGTTGGACTATAAAGAAAGTTGAGCACTGAAGCATTGATGCTTTTGAACTGTGGTGTTGGAAAAGACTCTTGAGAGTCCCTTGGACTGCAAGGAGATCAAATCAGTCTATCCTAAAGGAAATCAGTCCTAAATACTCATTGGAAGGATGACGCTGAAGCTGAAACGCCAAAATTTTGGCCACCTGATGTGAAGAACTGACTCCTTGGAAAAGACCGTGATGCTGGGAGAGATTGAAAGCAGGAAGAGAAGGGAATAATAGAGTATGAGATGGGTGCATGACATCACCAATTCAATGGACATGAGTTTGAGCAAGCTCTGGGGGTTGATGTTGGACAGGGAAGCCTGGTGTGCTGCAGTCCATGGGGTTGCAAAGAGGTGGACACAACTGAGAAACTGAACTGATTGGTTACAGATAAAGATTTCAAACTTTATCCTTACATCTCTAGAAGGGGCTTCCCTGGTGGCTCAGTGGTAAAGAATCTGCCTGCCATGCAGGAGAGGCAAATTCGATCCCCGGTTATGGAAGATCCCGTGGAGTAGGAAATGGCTAACCATTCCAATATTCTTGCCTGGATAATTCCATGGAAAGAGGAGTCTGGTGGGCTACAGTCCATGGAGTATTCATGAATATTTTCTGCATACTTTTATCTGATTAAGCTGTGTCATTGACTTGCTTATTATTGATCTGCCTAGTTTATTTGGTTGAAAATAACAAAATAGCACTTCAGAAGCAAGCGCTATATATTATAATAAATTTAAATACACTCATGGCTGATTCGTGTCAACATATGGCAAAAACCACCACAATATTGTAAAGTAATTAGCCTCCAATTATAATAAATAAATTAATTAAGAATAGCAAAATTTATAGACAATCTGTAACATGTATACAGATTACTGTGAATTTACACACACATACACACCCTATGAATATGTGGACATAATGTTGAATGTTTTCTTTTTTAAACACTTGTTAATTTTTTCCTAACATGTTTGTTTGAACTCTTAGTAGTTTATTCAGTTGCATTTGATAAATGACTCATGAAATTATGTTTTTTATCATTTAGATACAGCAATACAGTATTGCCCTAGGTTAATTTACTATATCCAATAATTTTTAGTAGAACAATGCCTCCTGGCTAACGAATATTTTAGGCTGATTTCCATTTCTGTATAATCTACTCTTCTTTTGAATAGTCATTATATAAGAAATATATAATACATTAATCTCTGGAAATGGGGAACCAGCAATAAAAATATGATGTTTGCAGAGTTTTTTCAATTTGAAAAGTTGTTTTAGCCAGTATTTTATAGAGATTTTTAGTTCATCATTTTAAAATGTTTTAAATAAAAAATAGCTTCCATTTATTGAGTTCCTATGTTAAAATCCTTTTTGCACCATTTATTAGGTATATGAACTTGGAAAAATTTCATTATATCTGTATGTTTAAATTCCAGCATCTGTAAATCAAGGATGATCATACTAATGCTGTCATAGGTTTTGTGAAGATTGTATAAACTAATGCATGTAAAACATTTAAAATAATCACTGCCGAATAACATGCACTTAGTATTTATCATATTGTTATTTTACATGAGTAAGACTAGGATTCTGTCTTGTAAGTGTTAGGGCAAGTTAGTTGCATCTGATTCCAACTTCATATGTGTAATAAATATTTATCTCTTTGGATTTTCTGCAAGCTGTAATGTTATAACCCTTTCCCTTGCTTCACTGGTTTTAAATACCTTACTAAACTTCCAAGGATTCACATCTGTTAAGGTTTGTCTAAACATCTCCTCCTATGAAGCTCGTTCCTTGTAGGCATCTTATCTTTTTAACACATCTTCTTAACAAGAATACTTTCAAGTCAGAAAGATTTATAATTAGCCCATCCCTTTCAGAGTATGTGGTTGGTTGATAATTCTATTTCTTCCTCTTCATCATCATTCCATAAATGAAACACTAGATTACCTGGATCATAGAAATACTGAGTGAATTATTATTCAAATTATCTTACTCTTTCCAATGTGTCACCTTTGTTAGCCATAACTCACCCATTTATATTGTTTTAATTTTTTTTAGGAACTTTATATACCTTAGCAGCTAAAGTTATATTGGAAGGATTACTGAAATGCATAATTTTTAAAAAGTGCTACAGATGATATGCATTAGTCTTTCCCTAAATTACCTACTTGTTCTAGAAAAATTCAAATTTGAGTGGCACAATTTTCATCTCTCAGAAAAAAAGCAGCTTTCAACTAGGAAAAGTGAAGCTTCATTCTACTGAGTATCATTACAGAACTCCTGACCAGAACTGAAGCTTCCTAAAATTCTAAGAAAGCTTAACTGAATGTTCTGTCCTGCAATGATAATGAGAGAGTTGAGTCTTTCCTGATACTCAAAGTGACTTAGTTTTTTGCTTTAAACATTTTGATGAAGCAATATTTATGCATTCAGGAATTAATTTATACTTTGAGATATATATTTTGATTTAAAATCAAAATATGGAAACAAAATCCAACTTATTTCATTATAGCTATAATGTATGCTTAGTAAAATTTAAATATATCTTTTAACATTTCAAAGAGTAACCTTCCTGAATAGAATCAGTTCAGTTCAGTTCAGTCATTCAGTTATGTCTGACTCTTTGCGACTCCAAGGACTGCAGCACACCAGGCCTCCGTGTCAACTACCAACTCCTGAAGTTTACTCAAACTCGTCTCCATTGAATTGGTGATGCCATCCAACCATCTCTTCCTCTGTCATCCCCTTCTCCTCCTGCCTTCAATCTTTCCCAGTATTAAGGTCTTTTCAAATGAGTCAGTTCTTCGCATCAGGTGGCCAAAGTATTGGAGTTTCAGTGTCAGAATCATCCTTCCAATGAATATTCAGGACTGATTTCCTTTAGGATGGGCTGGTTGGATCTCCTTGCCATCCAAGGGACTCTCAGGAGTCTTCTCCAAAACCACAGTTCAAAAGCATCAATTCTTCAGTGCTCAACTTTCTTAATAGATCCATACATGACTACTGGAAAGACTATAGCTTTGACTAGATGGACCTTTGTTGCCAAAGTAATGTCTCTGCTTTTTAATATGCTGTTTATGTTTGTAATAACTTTTCTTCCAAGGAGTAAGCGTCTTTTAATTTCATGGTTGCAGTCACCATCTCCAGTGATTTTGGAGCCCCCCAAAATAAAGTCTGACACTGTTTCCACTGTTTCCCATCTATTTGCCATGAAATGATGGGATTCAATGCCATGATCTTAGTTTTCTGAATGTTGAGTTTTAAGCTAACATTTTCACTCTCCTCTATTTCACTTTTATCAAGAACCTCTTTAGTTCTTCACTTTCTGCCATAAGGGTGGTGTCATCTGCATATCTGAGGTTATTGATATTTTTCTTGGCAATCTTGATTCCAGCTTGTGCTACATCCAGCCCAGCATTTCTCATGATATACTCTGCATATAAGTTAAATAAGCAGGGTGACAATATACAGCATTGACGTACTCCTCTCCTGATTTGGAACCAGTCTGTTGTTCCATGTCCAGTTCTGTTGCTTCCTGACAGATGATTCTTTTATCTTTCCATTTTGGGAGTATAAAAATTTGTATTTTTCAGGATAAATGAAAGTGATAATTACAAAGCACTTTGCATTTCAGAGAATCTGCCTGCTTCTATAGTTTGTGACCCTCCAAATAGTGTACACCAAAGTATCAAGAGTTTGGAGGGACCTCTCCACAAAATGTTTTGGAGGCCATGTAGAAGGAAGTTATTTCCGTTTTGACCAAAACAAACAAACAAACCAAAAAATGTCAGCTTCAGCACCTTTGCAGTCACTGGGATGGCCAGGAATCAGAAAGCTGAAAGCAAGAATCCAAGAGTTTTGGTGAATTTTACCTACTTTAATAAAAAAAAAAATAGTATGCTTTTTACAAAATTGTGGTGCATTAAAGATCTCTCTCTTTTTACTTCACTCTTCGCTGTACACCTTGGTATACCTTCATGGCGTTTTTCCATTCTGTATCTTATTTTATAGTCTTTTCTTAAAATAAACTGCCCTTATAAAATTGAGATACCTGTGTTCTCTGACTTGTGTTCTGACTTGGCACTTATACAGGGGCTATTCATGGACAATGCTTCATGGATCACAGCCTTGTCATGGCAAAGGGCCTTACATAATTTGTTGAAGCTATGAGTCAGGCCATGCAGAGTCACCCAAGTTGGACAAGTCATAGTGAAGAGTTCTGACAAAACATGGTCCACTGGAGGAGGAAATGATAACTCTGTATGCTTGCATGGAGAATCTAATGAGCAGTATGAAAAACAAAACATATGAAACTGGAAGATGAGCCCCCCTATTTGGAAGGTGTCCAATATGCTACTGGGGAAGAGCAAAGGGCAATTACTAATGGTTCCAGAGAGAATGAAGTGGCTGGGCTGAAGCAGAAACGTAACTGAGGTGTGGATGTGTCTGGTGGTAAAAGTGAAGTCTGATGCTGTAAAGAACAATATTGCATAGGTGGAATGTTAGGTCATGAATCAAGGCAATTGGATGTTGTCAAGCAGGAGATAGCAAGATTAAACAACATATTAGGAATCAGTGAACTAAAATGTATGGGAGTGGGCGAATTTAATGCAGATGACTATTAATCTTCTATTGTGGACAAGAAAACTTTAGAAGAAATGGAGTAGCCCTCATAGTCAACAAAATAATTGGAAATGCAGTACTTGAGTGCAACCTCAAAAATGACAGAATGATCTCAGGTCATTTCCAAGGCAAACCATTCAACATTATGGTAATCCAAGTCTATGCCCCAACCACTAATGCCAAAGAAGCTTAAGTTGATCAGTTCTATGAAGACCTGCAACACCTTCTGGAGCTAACACCAAAAAAAAAAAAAAAAGATGTCCTTTCAGCATAGGGGATTGGAATGCAAAAGTAGGAAGACAAGAGATACTCAGAATAACTGGCAACCTTGGCCTTGGAGTACAAAATGAAGCAGAGCAAAGGCTAACAGAGTTTCATCAACAGAAAATGCTAGTCACAGTATGAAAACTACAGGGAAAAACACATGTTTTCAACAACCCAAGAGATGACTGTACACATGTACATCACCAGATGGTCCATACCAAAACCAGATTATGTTTTTTGCAGCCAAAGATGGAGAAGCTCTATACAGTCAATAAAAACATGACCTGGAGCTGACTATGTCTCAGATCATGAATTTCTTATTGAAGATTCAGACCTAAGTTGAATAAAGGAGGGAAAACTGCTAGGCCATTAATGTATGACCTAAATAAAATCCCTTATTTTTAAATAGTGGAGGTGACAAATAGATTCAAAGGATTAATCTCATAGACAGAGAGTCTGGAGAACTATGGACAGAGCTTTGTAACACTGAACAGAGGGCAATGACCAAAATCATCCCAAAGAAAAAGAAATTCTAGAAGGCAAAATGGTTGTCTGAGGAGGCTTTATAAATAGCTGAAGAAGAAAGAGAAGAAGGAGAAAAATATACCGAACTGAATGTACAGTTCCAGAGAATAGCAAGGAGAGAGAAGGCATTCTTCAATGACCAATGCAAAGAAATAGAGGAAAACAATAGAATGGGAAAGACTAGAGATCTCTTCAAGAAAATTGCAGATATTAAGGGAATATTCCATGAAAGCATAAACATAATAAAGGACAGAAACATTAGGAACCTAACAGAAGCAGAAAAGAATAAGAATAGTTGGCAAGAATACACAGAAGAACTAAACAGAAAAGGTCTTAATGACCTGGATAACCATGATGGTGTGGTCAATCATTTAGAGCTGGACATTCTGGAGTATAAAGTCAGGTGGGCCTTAGAAAGCAGTATTATGAGCAAAGCTAGAGGAGGTGACTAAACTCCAGCGAGGCTATTTCAAACACTAAATGATGATGCTGTTAAAGTGCTGTATCCAATACGCTGAGCAAATTTACAAAACTCAGCAGTGACCACATGACTAGAAAAGATCAGTTTTCATTCCAATCCAAAGAAGGGCAATGCCAAAGAATGCTCAAAGTACTGTACAATTGTACTCATTCCATATGCTGGCAAGGTAATGTTGAAAATCCTTCAAGCTGGACTTCAGCAGTATGTGAACCAGGCACTCCCATATGTTTAAGAAGGTAAGCTGGGTTTAGAAAGGGCAGAGCAACAAGAGATCAAATTGTCAACATTCGTTGGATCATAAAGAAAGCAAGCAAACGCGAGAAAAAAACATTTACTTTTGCTTCATTATGCTAAAGCCTTTGACTATGTGGATCACAACAAACTGTAGAAAATTTTTAAAGAGATAGGAATACCAGACCACCTTGCCTGTCTCCTAAGTGCTGTAGGCAGGCCAAGAAGCAACAGTTAGAACTGGACATTGAATAACTGACCATTTCAAAATTGCAAAAGGAATACAACAAGGCTGTATATTGTCACCCTGCTTCTTTCACTTCTATGCAGAGTACATCATGTGAAATGCTGGGCTGGATGAGACACAAGCTGGAATCAAGATTGTCTGGAGAAATATTAACAACCTCAGATATGTAGAAGATAACACTGAAATGGCAAAAGTGAAGAGGAACTAAAGAGTCTCTTGATGAGGGTGAAAGAGGAGACTGAAAAGCTGTTTCGAAATTCAACATTCAAAAAACTAAGATCATAGCACCAGGTCCCATCAATTTATGGCAAATAGAAGGGGAAAAGTGGAAACTGACAGATTTTATTTTCTTGGGCTCTAAAACCACTGTGGATGGTCATTGCAGCCATGAAAATAAAACAGGTTTGCTCCTTGGAAGGAAAGCTATGACAAACCTAAACAGAGTATTAAAAAACAGAGTTATCACTTTGCTGACAAAAGTTTGTATAGCCAAAGCTATGCTTTTTCCAATAGTCATGTATGGATGTGAGAGTTGGACTGTAAAGAAAGCTGAGCACTTAAGAGTTGATACTTTTGAATTGTGGTGCTGGAGAAAACTCTTGAGAGTCCTTTGGACTGCCAGAAGATCAAACCAGTCAATCCTAAAGTAAATCAACCCTGAACATTTGTTGAAAGGACTGATGCTGAAGCTGAAGCTCTAGTACTTTGGCTACCTGATAGGAAGAGTCGACTCATTGGAAAAGATGCTGATGCTGGGAAAGATTGAAGGCAAAAGGAAAATTGGGCAGTAGAGGATGAAAGGTGAGATGTCACCAACCGAATGGACATGAATTTAGTAAACTCTGGGAGTTAGTGAAGGACAGGGGAGCCTGACATACTGCAGTCCATGGGGTTGCAAAGTCAGACACAACTGAGCGACTGAATAACAACAAATTCATGGACAAGTATTTTGACCTGTTCCAGTATTCCGTTTCCTAATCTGTAGAGGAGGCTTCTGAATTAGATAGCATCAGGTGTCTTCAAACTTCCAGATTCTATGACTTTAGCATGTTTGATCAATATTTCAACATTTCTCCTTCACTGTTTCCCTTCCTTCCTTCCTTCTCTCCTTCATCTTGATGTCAGAAACTGTTCTTGGAGTAAAATATACAGCACGTCTGCCTTTATAGAGTTTATAGTAACCATAAGCTGAAAGAAAATAAGTCTATGGGTATATAATGGTGGTGGGAGGATAGTATCAGTGTAGTTTTCCAGAGAAGGTGCCTAGTATGGCAGAAGATATACCAATTATGGTCAATTAACCATGTGTCCTAAGGAAATAAAATTGACTGTTTCTACTTGATTTAATTAAGACCTACTTAATTTGCAGGAAACCTGAAAATTTCAATCTGAAACAACCAAATGTGCATTTTATTACTGCATACTCGTTTTATTATCTAATTTTGTGAGCTGACCATCTCCTTTCTGGAACAAGAAGAAGCTTAGTAAAATGATGCTATTACAACACTAAATATATGAGTTGTAAATGTTTTAATCTTTGTTCTAGTTGATTGCTTAATTTAGTAAATAGATAGAAAAAGATATTTAAAAAATTGGTGGAGATTATTGGATCCTGGCTCAGTGCTTACACTAATTCCTGATGTTACAGAACACTACTGAAGTCTACTAGTAAAGGGAGGTATTGAGGGTAAGATAATAAATGAAAGTTAGCTAAATATGCCTAGAGAGACAGTCAATCAGGCATAAAACTCCTGAATTTCCCCAATTCCTGATTGTATAATTATATAGGTGTGCTAAAGCCAATTTGCATTTACTTACAGAGTTGATTATATATGTCTCTTTCCAACTCTGCAATTCAGTGACTTCACATTGCTAGCTCAAAGTTGACTATGGTAGAAATGTTTATGGAAATTAGCAAACATTGTAAATCAAGACATCTCTCCTACCAGAATGCTGTTATTAACAATTTACTGTCAAAAGACAAACAGCAAATCCCTATATTGGTTCCCTTTAATTTTTAATATGAGTTATTAGGTTGGAAAGGCAGTGGGGATATTTGGGGTATGGCTATAGGAGAGAAAATTCTGGTTGAGTTGCAGGATATAAACTAGAAATTGTGCGCTGGTGGGGAAGAGGATTTACTTGTGCATGAGAGAGTTTAGATCTTATTAGATGATGATTTTTTGGGATTAAGGAAACAAAAGTGTGTGTGTGTGTGTGTGTGTGCGCGTGCGCACGCATGGGCATGCATGTGTTCCTGTCCTTATGCACATGTGTTGAGAATCAAATAAAAAAGAACATAATGGATTAAAGTAGAGTGGTACTTCATGGGCTCAGTGATGCCCCAGTGATTGTTACCAAGCCTTGTTTCTGGCCATGATTGATTAATTCTAGGACAGATATCAGAGCCACATTTGAATAATCAAATTTACTATCACTGCATTTGAATGTGAACTGAGACATCTGGAAGATGGAGGTCATAAGGGAAAGTGAAAGTGAAGTCGCTCAGTCCTGTCCGATTCTTTGCGACCCCATGGACTGTAGCCTATCAGGCTTCTCTGTCCATGGGATTTTCCAGGCAAGGATACTGCAGTGGGTTGCCATTTCCTTCTCCAGGGGAATCTTCCTGACCTAGGGATTGAACCCGGGTCTCCCACATTGCAGGAAGTCGCTTTACCCTCTGAGCCACCAGGGAAGCCCAAGAGATATATAATCTATGGCAAAATGACATTTTGTTTCTGGAGGGTAGTAACACAGTCTTGGCCTCACTAGGCTTGGCTTATTTCAACCCTAGTGAGATCAAGGATCACATTTTTATTCTTCCCTTGTTCAGTAGAATTATCAGCCTAGTAAAGTGTTTTTCCGGAGAAGGCAATGGCACCCCACTCCAGTACTCTTGCCTGGGAAATCCCATGGACAGAGGAGCCTGGCGGGCTGCAGTCCATGGGGTCTCTAAGAGTCGGACACGACTGAGTGACTTCACTTTCACTTTTCACTTTCATGCTTTGGAGAAGGAAATGGCAACCCACTCCACTGTTCTTGCCTGGAGAATCTCAGGGATGGGGGATGCTGGTGGGCTGCCGTCTATGGGGTCACACAGAGTTGGACACGACTGAAGCTACTCAGCAGCAGCAGAACTTCCATCACCACTTTGTTCCTAATTAAAAAGTAGAGTGAATAATTGAACCCTGGCAATGAACACAGTGAGGGGATGTATGGGTGAAATGTACAAGATGTATCCAGTCTAATATCACTTTTTCCTGCAGTCTTTAAATTCTTTCTTTGACATCAACTAAAGGCTTTCTGGCTTTTTAATATCACCTAGCATGAGTCACTCCAGTACTCTTGCCTGGAAAATCCCGTGGACAGAAGAGCCTGGTAGGCTGCAGACCGTGGGTAGCGAAGAGTCGGACATGACTGAAGCAACTTAGCAGCAGCAGCAGCAGCAGCAGCAGCAGCAGCAGCAGCAACATGGGTCATCTTTTCATAAAGTTTTGCTTTCACTAAACCAGCAAATTCTTGGAATCACAGTTAGCTGCCTGTAAGCTGCTGAGTTCCAAATTGCTCTGTGTTCACCAATAGCAAAGAATTAAGCCCTATCCAAAATCACACTCTATTCTTCATGATTGAGAGCTACCAAAATACTTCTCTACAAATTTCCATTTTTAATGATATAAAATTTTAAATCTATGAAACTTTTTCTGGATATAAAATTTTAAATCCATGAAACTTTTTCTGGATTTAATTATTTTATTCTCTACTCTGATTTTGCATTTCAGTGACTGGGAAATTGAGAGGCTATGAATGTTAGAATTAGGTAAATTATTAGATCCATACAGCAAGAAAGATACAATGGGAACATTTTAGAGTGGCTTTATGGGTTGGGGTTCTCCAAATCCTAAGAATACTCCTGGATATGTTAATTTCAATGGATTCTCTAATTTTCTTATTTCAAAATTCCCTAATTTCCTATTTATATATCATATATTGCATAAAAGTAGTGATGTTGTGAATTTAACTAATTTCTTAGTTAAGCATCCCCTGGAATCAGTTTCAATGACCTTTAGCAGCTTCACTCTATGGCTTCAAGAGATAGATTTTTTTAGCATGGTAACATATAGAAACTGAGTATCAGTCATCACCTTGAGGTAGGATTTTCAAGAACTGCTTTTTAGGGTTCTCTTATTTTAAGTTACACTTTGCTGTTAGATGTAGCAAAGATCCTACCATAGCCCTGGGCTTTTTCATCCTTTGTTGTTTTTCCAGTAGCCAGAGTTACCAACTTGACTGACAAATTCTCTACTCACTGCCTGGCTGGAGTATGGGCTGGCACTTTCCTAATGGGAAAGTATCCCAATGGTTTTGTTTGTTTGTTTTATGTCAACCTGATGACAAATTCCCAAAAGATAAATTTATCCGATGATCTGTGGCCCTTGTACTACTCCTAGTTGCCAGTTCTGTGTTCGTCTGGGTGTTTGTGGTTGTAAGCAGTGGACTCAGTTGCTTGCCACAGACCTGCCAGCATTACATAGTATGATGCATAGAATATTAACACAAAAATATGTTTATATCTGCAGAGATGGCATTGGAGACAATACAAAATTATATGTGAAACAGTTATTAGGATATACACGACCTGGCCTGCTAAATGATTTCCCAGTCACAAAATATCATCATCTTATAGATTCAGGGCCATAAAATGGATAGCATAGGAGACCTGTAAGCCTGTAGTAAGCTCTTTTATGGCTTCTCATGACTGGTTGGGATCTAGGGCCTGAGTAAAATACCATCCTTACCAACCTAAGCGTATTGTCCAAGACTACCTGGAGAGTCTTGAAAAACAATACTCACCCCAAAGTGTCTTTGCTCCTTCTTTGTACCTTCTGTAAGAAAAATATATCAGAATTCTTTCTTCTGAAAGATTAAGCCTCCAACCTAAACTTTTTAGACGATTGATTCACAAACTTTGGTAAATATGAGAAAAAAAGAAATGCTTCATAGAAGGAAAGTGGTATAGTTTACAGACAAAATAGCTGCATAGTTTTGAGTCTCAGGAAGGACAGAAAATTCAACTGAAACTGCCTTAAGGAATGAAAATAAATCTTTATCTATTAGGGCTACTATAAGGTCAGTTTGACCCAGCACCTCAAAACTTTCAAGAAACTAGCGTCTTTTCTCTTACCTGCTTTTTGTATCCTAAAGTTGACTCCTTTGTCAAGTCATGTGTGCATAGCACTCAGTCGTGTCTAACTCTTTGCGACCCCGTGAACTGTAGTGCACCAGGCTCCTCTGACCATGGGGATACTCCAGGCAAGAATGCAGGAGTGGGTTACCATGCCCTCCTCCATGGGATCTTCCCAACTCAGGGACTGATCCCAGGTCTCCAGCATTGCAGGCAGATTCTTTACCATCTGAACCTCCAGGGAACCTCATTCATAGTGTCATCCTACCACAATAATAGGCTCAAAAGTCTTCATTCTTCCTCATTTATGTCGAGAGTGAGTGATTTTGTATTTGTGTGTGTGGAAGAGAAAGAAAGAGCTTCAGAGTTTTAGAGGGATAGAAAGAAATGTCTGTTTCAGTCATTGAAAAAAGAAAGTCCCAACCTTCTCTGGGATTGAACTAATTTGGCCCATGTTCATTCATGGAAAATCACATACTAACTAGCTGGTTTAGACATGGGTTTCTTAGTAAATGATGAAAAGCAGTTCTCTGAAAAAAAATGTAAGCATGTTCTATATGTACATAAGGTTATTATGAACTTTACTTGTGTAAAGGACGTTTACCACACAATTAATAAATAATAAGGATACAATACTTTCCAATATGAATTTCACATGACCAATTAATTTTCACATAGTACTTCTGTTAACTTTTGCCAGACTCATGTCTGTAGCCCATGTATGCTTGCAATCTAGTCATGATTTGAAAATAGTCCAGCTGCTCGGAAACCTTACTGATTCATTCATTGATTATGGTAATTATTTGTTCATTTGGACAATACTTTTCAAATACTGGAAGAATATATATTATTTGGCTGTTAATGTGATGTCACTGACTACAGAGTCAGGAAAAGGTATGCACTTATATGGGCTTTGCTGGCGGCTTAGTCAGTAAAGCATCTTCTGGCAATACAGGAGACACAGCTTCCGTCCCTGAGTTTGGAAGATACCCTGGAGAAGGAAATGGCAGCCCATTTCAGTATTCTTGCCTGGGAAATCCCATGGATGGAGGAGCCTGGCAGGCTATAGTCCATGGGGTTATAAGAGTTGGACACGACTTAGCAGCTAAACCACCACCACCACCATGCAGTTGCACATCATTTTATAGAATTTCCACCTTGTGCAGTAAATATGAATAATCTCGAGTACATGCATTCAAATAAAGTATAGTAAAATCACACAAAACACTTAGAAATGGATCTGGTTTGAGTATTTATTATATTTTCATAGAATTTAAATTAGTTTATATAATTTATTTTTTAATAATGGTGGTGTTAGTAAAGGACTGCACATTTTCAAGAAATTTAGCAGCTGGCTCTTCAGAGCTGGTATGAAAAAGCTCCTGCGCACCCCAGGCTGAGGTCTAGGCTACACATTCCTAATTCATAAACAGTGACATGGGGATGGATTATGCTATTGGCTTCAGCAAATTAGGATGGATCCTGAATGATGGATCAAATACCACTGAAACTATATGAATGAGGCCTTAGGGTACTGTTACCACTGGGAAAGGGAAAGTGAATGCTAGTATCGTGTGACCAGTGTGTGCATGCATGCCCAGTCATGTCCATCTCTTTGTGAGCCCATGGACTGTAGCCCACCAGGCTCCTCTGTCCATGGAATTTTCCAGGCAAGAATACTGGAGTGGGTTGCCATTTCCTTCTCTAGGGGATATTCCCAGCCCAGGGACTGAACTCACGTCTTCTGCATCTCCTGCATTGGCAGGTGGATTCTTTACCATTGTGCCACTTGGGAAGCCTTGAATGCTAGAAAGGTGACCAAAAATTTGTGCCACCAAGAGCCTGAGCTTCCTGGTATCGGCAGCAGCAGGAACATAGGGGCTTTTGCTACAGTGCTGCTCTAGATGCTCCCCTACTTCACTTTACAATTCTGTGTGCCTTACCCGAACCTTCTAATTCCTGGGGGAAAAAAATATGATTGTTCTCCTTAGATCATTAGGAGTCAACATTTCCTCTGAATAAAATTGCTATATGCAAAGGAAGTAGGCAAAATGCCTCTAATATATACTACATAAAATGTAAAGTAATTGTCTCATTTTAATTCTCACAGTTGATAATGGATTCCAAATTTAAATAAATGAAATTTCAAATTATTATATCTTTGGAGGTTTTACAACTAAGTCATGGGTAAAAATTTCAGGGACCTTGTATAGTCCTTGCTATTAGATGTACAAAGTTCTTTAAAAAAAAAACAATGAAAAAATGAATAATAATCTGATTGCTTATGATTATGTGATAATTAAATGTAGATTTGGTTACAGGTAACAGAAAATCCCACAGAACACTGGTTTTTATAAACGAGAAGTTTATTTCTTTCTTAAGAGTCTGAAAATAGTCAGTTAAGAGATGCTGTGACACTCTGGAGTCTGAAAACCTCATGACTTCCCTTTTTGCTCTGCAAAGACCTCAGTTTCCACGATAACCTCATGGAATGAGATGAATGCTTCCATTCTAACTTTTATCCTCATCCCATCTAGTAGTAAAAAGGACATGTTCTGAAAGTTTTATATTTGCCTCTCTTTATATTTCTTTATTGACAACTTACAGGACTACTTTGTATTGCTGCAATGTATACTGAGAAATGTAGCCTCTATTGTAAGACACCACGGTCCATCAAAATATTGAGGAAAGTTCAGTTCAGTTCAGTTCAGTTGCTCAGTCGTGTCCGACTCTTTGCGACCCCATGAATCGAAGCACGCCAGGCCTCCCTGTCCATCGCCATCTCCCAGAGTTCACTCAGACTTGCGTCCATCGAGTCTGTGATGCCATCCAGCCATCTCATCCTCTGTCATCCCCTTCTCCTCCTGCCCCCAATCCCTCCCAGCATCAGAGTCTTTTCCAATGGGTCAACTCTTCTCATGAGGTAGCCAAAGTACTGGAGCTTCAGCTTTAGCATCATTCCTTCCAAAGAAATCCCAAGGGTTGATCTCCTTCAGAATGGACTGGTTGGATCTCCTTGCAGTCCAAAGGACTCTCAAGAGTCTTCTCCAACACCACAGTTCAAAAGCGTCAATTCTTTGGCTCTCAGCCTTCTTCACAGTCCAACTCTCACATCCATACATGACCACAGGAAAAACCATAGCCTTGACTAGATGGACCTTAGTTGGCAAAGTAATGTCTCTGCTTTTGAATATATTATCTAGGTTGGTCATAACTTTTCTTCCAAGGAGTAAGTGTCTTTTAATTTCATGGCTGCAATCACCATCTGCAGTGATTTTAGAGCCCCCCAAAATAAAGTCTGACACTGTTTCCTACTGTTTCCCCATCTATTTCCTGTGAAGTGATGGGACCAACCAGATGCCATGATCTTTGTTTTCTGAGAAAAACAGGTATCAAAGGCCAAGGAGATATTGAGGGAAAAATTTCTGTTACAGAATTCTGCTAACCTCTTCTTTTTAGTAACCTGATATTTTTTTTTTCCTCCAGTGTTAACACTTTCAAGTTTATGGTTCCTAAAAAAATCCCTTTTGATACAATTTTTTTTCACCTAAAATATTTTTCATGTTATCTTAATTTGCTGAAATTACAGTGAGGCCCCCCAATACTATTATTTTAGAAAAATACATGTGGTTTTACATTTTTACATAAATATTATACAGACAAGAGGAAATTTTATGTTGACAGTCATACATGGAAAATCCATCATCACTTTCCCTAACTAGAAAACAGCCATACACATACATAAAGTGTAAGTAATGTTACACTTATCCAGATGGCAGTACTCTGAAGCAGTCTAGGCAATTCCCTTTTTGTTATTTGTTTTGTTTTATGCAGCTTTAATTCCTTCAATTCTTCTATCTCCTATTCTTCACTTTCTTTCTTTTTTAATGTTACACAATGGTCTTAATTTTCTTTTGAGATATATTTAACATGTATTTAAATGTAAATTATAGATATGTGTATTAAAAGAAGAACATGCGAAGACCTTCCTGAACCTACCATGCAATCCAAGTACTTATTGGCTAAGTACTGCAGCATCGCCAACAACTTTCACCCCCTTGCACTCCTCCCTTCCATCACTCTGCCACTTCCTTAGGGGAACCACTTACCAAATCTTGTGTTTGTCCTCCCATGAATTCTTATGGTTCATCACATGTTTATGTTTTCCTGAACAGTTGCTTAATTTTTTGTTTTCAGTTTTATTAAATGTTGTACTTTTCACTCAAGTTATTGTTCATATTTATTGGCTCACCCATTGTTTTTCTGCTGTGAACTTTAAAAAAAAATCGGTAATATACTTGCATGTTTGTGTTGTGGAAAAAAATCATACAGAGGCTATAGTCAAAACAAAAGACAGATGTAAGGGCTGAATTTCTGTAGCAATATGCACTTTCTGAAAGATTTTTCAGAAATATCTGGCTGTGTCATATATAGATGCTTAACATAAATTTTCAATGTGAACTAGGTTTTGTGATTTTAAGCCATTATTTATATCAATCACAATAAAATGAATGAAGCAAGTAGGCAATGGGTCTTAGTTTACCTTATGTCTTTTTTCATAGAATAATTTAAGAAATTAAAGCCATGTATCTTTTGACACATTAAGAGAATAATATTATCTTTATAGGTTTTATAAACTCAGCGCACAATATTGAAAAGAAGGGGTATTTGGACCATCCTAAGGAAAATCCATCAATGGAAAGGACTGTTTATAGTATATATAAGATGAAAAGGAAATCTGTATTTCAGTAGTAGATATGCATTCATTCATTCATTTACCCATCGTGTAATTATGCATCAATGATATAAAGATACTCTAATCTGAATGTGCAAGGTAAATAAAACACACACATAGATATCTGAAAATTTAATGATAGGCCCTAAACAGATTAACCAACAAAGAAACATTTGCTTATAAATTATGATTAAGACTATGATGAAAGTAAGTAGATAGCCATATAAAGTGGAAACTTGTCAGTAAAGTCAATGGTAGAAATTAATTTCCTTAAGAAGCAAAATAAATAAATCTGGGAGAGCTTCCTAGAGAGGCTTTTGATGGGCTAATAGAATTTGTAAAGATTAATAAGCTGGCGATAAGCTTAGAAAGGGTATTTAAATATATGGATAATATAAGAAAAATGACAAATATCCGAAAATGTGGGATTTATTCAGAGTAATATAGAGTCCTGTTTGTTGAAGTTGCATGTGTGAGTAGTATTAGTTATAATCCAACACTTAAACAGCATGTTCTCTATTTTGAACAGTGTTCTGAGTTTATCTTAATTCATTTACTCTGCAAAGCCACCATTTCAGGTAGGTTCTATTAGTTTTCCCATCTTTAGATGAGCAAATTGAGGCATGCAGAGGATAAGTAACTTGGTTACATTCACAGAGCTCTGATTTTAGAAGGTCTATCTCTAGACTCTACTCTTAGCCCTTGGACTGTATTGCTTTAAAAAAGGATAGTTGTCTCTGTGAAGGAGGTCCCTGATGATTGTACTCAATAACTTAGACTTTATTCTGCAGACAGAGGAAGCCACTGAAGACTTTGAGTAGACATAAATGATATATTTGGACTTGTGTTTGGGAGATATGGGTCTTGTACCTGTGGATAGGGCAGATATTACATAGTGCGAGAATGAAGTATTATTTGAGGGGAGTGATAGAAATGACCTAAGAAAATCAATCTGAACCTTGACTGAATAATAATTAAAGCCTTGGAGAGGCTTTCTGAGGCTGTAGGTTTCTTATCTATTGTGCAAATTCAGAATAGAATAAAACAGAAGGAAGGGTTGACTATTTTTCAGCCATGAGGTTTACGTATTGATTATTAATCCTCTCTGCAATGGAAGGGTGAATTCAGAAGCGAGACAGAAATGTTTATTAAATATCTACTTTGTGCCTGGAATCAACTTTGGTTCATATTGTTTTCAGTTCTCACAATGGAATCATATGAAATATGGCTTCTCACGGAGTTTTGCTCATCCTGCAGATGAGGATGGCAATACTAATTTTTGACTAGCTTTGTCAACAAGTGGTAGAAATGGAATTTGGAGTCAAGTCCTTTCTGTCCCTTACACTTTATAGCACTGATGGCTGTGCTCAGCTCAGAAGGTAAGTTTGCCAGTCACACAACCTCCAAACACTTGGCTATGTGCTCATCTTGAGAAATGTTTTGAAATAGATGTTCCTTTGAAGTAATCTTCTCTGAGATTGCCTTCATCTTATACCTAAAGAACAACAGATTGAGGCACGATTAAAGAAATCTTCTTCTATTTCTGAGTTACTCACATGACTAACTTAGAGGTGAAAGTTCAAAGACCTCTTTGTTAAGAGGAAGATGTTAAATACTTCTTGAGATTCCCAAGCTTTTTTGTTTTGTTGAATCTTTAGTGTCTCAGATATGTCACCACCATGTCCTAAGGCCAAAAGAAAGACTTAAGAGTTCCACTTATTATGCAGTGAAGTCCAAATAACTCAGTAAACATTTATGTTCTATGACTTAATAGATGTTTGAAGAAAATTACATGCATACATATATTTATTTTTAGATAAGCACAATTACTTCCTAGTGGAATCTATGCATCAATTAAGGACTGCACAACTCTCAGATACTAGAACTAAACTAGATATCACCAGGACCCTCATTTTACTCATTCCACATTGATTTTTGCTTGCTATTTGTTTTTTATCACAGCAGTCACTTAAAAACCAGTTACACAAAGATATGCCATTAGGAAGAAGTTAGCACAATCTACTTCTGGAACTGAACTTCCTCAAGTTAGTAGTTTGCAGTAATCTGACAGATGTTGAGTTTCACTGTTACCCTTAAAATTTAAAGTATCCCGTAGTGCCTGGTAAATTTGCAATGACATCCTTGGGCACAGATGCCGTTTGGGAAACATGAGTATACATTATGTGACACATACCGAGAATGTTAACCTGAACACATTACAATTTGCATTCAAGCATGATTAATTCAAGATGTGTTTTTCACACTTGATGTTTCTATTCCAAATACAAATTATTTTATAGAAGCATCCAGTTGCTGGGGGTGGGGGGAAGATATGGATTTGAAGTCAGTGTTTCTAATCTGTCTTTCATTATTAACAAACAGTTTGTTTTTGATCAAGTTACCTAAAAACTGTGAGTCTTTTTTTTTTTTTAATCTTTACCATGGAAATAATAATAAGTACTTCTTATGGTGGTTTTCAGAATTTGAGTAAATACTGTATCTGAAATATCTGCCACAATCCTTGATGCCTCATGGGCTTCAGTGAATATGGTTTTCCTTCTACCTTCCTCTACACAGAGAGAATATCTCATAAAATTGACCATGTTTCTTTCCTACATAACACATACTTAAAATGAGAAATCCCTCTGTAAAGTCTGTGAAGGGTAATGGTTTTTTTAATTAGCATAAGGAATCTAATACAGATGAGATCAGATGTTTAATTCTGGAGAATTTTTGCTGCCAGAACCATTAACAATCTCCTTTCCAGGAACAATTATCTCAGCAGGAAAGTAAGCACTAAGTGAATAAGAAGGAAGAAGTAGTCAAGTGCAAGACAGATGAGACAAAGAAGGATGAACAGATAGGTGTTCTGTAACAAAATATGTATGTTTCATGTGCTCCTAAAACATAGCTTCTAGGGAATATTATTCTTTCTGAGTTTTTCCTTTATGTTGAGTGCCATTGATCAACATTTTCATTGGGACAAGTAATTCCTAATACATATTTTTTTCTGTGTGTATGTCATGGTTGACTGTGGCTAAGAGAGACTGAACCACTCAATTTTATTGTCCCCTCCACTAGTCTTTCTTTTGAATTAGGTGGGAAAAATATTTCTACTGGAGAGAAATCTCTTACTCATCCAACATTCTTCAGAGCTACATCAGATCATTAACAAGGATTTTCTCAATTAACTACTAAATCAGCAATTAAGGCTTAAGAGATATCTACTTCAAATAAAAGGGTTATTGATTTTAATTCAGTCACAGCTTGTAATTATGGATATTAATCACACAATATTTAACTGTAAAATATTACTCTTTCTAACAGTTAACATGATAAAAGGAGGAAAACATAAATGATTCCAAGTGGAAACATAGCCATGATTTAGGAATGAGATTATACAGTATGACACTAAATTAAAAATAAAAATGTGTAAGCTTTACAACATAATTTTTAAATGACTTAGAATTGATATTTAGGTTTAGTTAAAATTTATCAGGCACATAATATATAAGCACATTCACTGAAGAACCATATGCAACTACAACATGATATATGAATAGTTAAAACTACACTCTGTGCTTGTACAGACCAGTACATATGCCAAATCATGTTTTCATTATATTACATGGAAATGTAATTTGTTAAGTACAGTAGCTTAATTAATTATTTTATGTTTGTGTTCAGTGTTCAGTTGCTCAGTTGTGTCTGACTCTTTGCGACCCTATGAATCGCAGCACGCCGGGCCTCCCTGTCCATCACCATCTCCCAGAGTTCACTCAGACTCGTGTCCATCAAGTCAGTGATGCCATCCAGCCATCTCATCCTCGGTCGTCCCCTTCTCCTCCTGCACCCAGTCCCTCCCAGCATCAGAGTCTTTTCAACAAGTCAACTCTTCGCATGAGATGGCCAAAGTACTGGAGTTTCAGCTTTAGCTCCAAAGAAATCCCAGGGCTGATCTCCTTCAGAATGGATTGTTTGGAATTTCCTTGCAGTCCAAGGGACTCTAAAGAGTCTTCTCCACAACCACAGTTCAAAAGCATCAATTCTTCAGCGCTCAGCCTTCTTCACAGTCCAACTCTCTCATCCATATATGACCACTGGAAAAACCATAGCCTTGACTAGACAGACCTTAGTTGGCAAAGTAATGTCTCTGCATTTGAATATATTATCTAGATTGGTCATAACTTTTCTTCCAAGGAGTAAGCGTCTTTTAATTTCATGGCTGCAGTCACCATCTGCAGTGATTTTGGAGCCCCCAAAAGTAAAGTTTGACACTGTATCCCCTGTTTCCCCATCTATTTCCCATGGAGTGATGGGACCAGATGCCATGATCTTCGTTTTCTGAATGTTGAGCTTTAAGCCCACTTTTTCACTCTCCTCTTTCACTTTCATCAAGAGGCTTTTTAGTTCCTCTTCACTTTCTGCCATAAGGGTGGTGTCATCTGCATATCTGAGATGATTGATATTTCTCCCGGCAATCTTGATTCCAGCTTGTGCTTCTTCCTGTCCAGCATTTCTCATGATGTACTCTGCATAGAAGTTAAATAAGCAGGATGACAATATACAGCCTTGACATACTCCTTTTCCTATTTGGAACCACTCTATTGTTCCATGTCCAGTTCTAACTGTTGCTTCCTGGCCTGCATACAGATTTCTCAAGAGGCAGGTTAGGTGGTCTGGTATTCTCATCTCTTTCAGAATATTCAACAGTTTATTATGATCCACACAGTCAAAGGCTTTGGCATAGTCAATAAAGCAGAAATAGATGGTTTTCTGGAACTCTCTTGCTTTTTCGATGATCCAGTGGATGTTGGCAATTTGATCTCTGGTTCCTCTGCCTTTTCTAAAACCAGTTGAACATCAGGAAGTTCCAAGCCTGGCTTGGAGAATTTTGAGCATTACTTTACTAGCATGTGAGATGAGTACAATTGTGTGGTAGTTTGAGCATTCTTTGGCATTGCCCTTCTTTGGAATTGGAATGAAAACTGACCTTTTCCAGTCCTGTGGCCACTGCTGAGTTTTCCAAATTTGCTGGCATATTGAGTGCAGCACTTTCACAGCATCATCTTTCAGGATTTGAAATAGCTCCACTGGAGTTCCATCACCTCCACTAGCTTTGTTCATAGTGATGCTTTCTAAGGCCCACTTGACTTCACATTCCAGGATGTCTGGCTCTAGATGAGTGATCACACCATCGTGATTATCCGGGTCATGAAGATCCTTTTTGTACAGTTCTGTGTATTCTCACCATCTCTTCTTAATATCTTCTGCTTCTGTTAGGTCCATACCATTTCTGTCCTTTATTGAGCCCATTTTTGCATGAAATGTTCCCTTGATATCTCTAATTTCTTTGAAGAGATCTCTACTCTTTCCCATTCTGTTTTTTTCCTCTATTTCTTTGCATTGAATGCTGAAGAAGGCTTTCTTATCTCTTCTTGCTATTCTTTGGAACTCTGCATTCAGATGCTTATATCTTTCCTTTTCTCCTTGGCTTTTCATTTCTCTTCTTTTCACAGCTATTTGTAAGGCCTCCCCAGACAGCCATTTTGCTTTTTTACATTTCTTTTCCATGGGGATGGTCTTGATCCCTGTCTCCTGTACAATGTCACGAATCTTATTCCATAGTTCATCAGGCACTCTATCTATCAGATCTAGGCCCTTAAATCTATTTCTCACTTCCACTGTATAATCATAAGGGATTTGATTTAGGTCATACCTTAATGGTCTAGTGGTTTTCCCTGCTTTCTTCAATTTAAGTCTGAATTTGGTATTAAGGAGTTCATGATCTGAGCCACAGTCAGCTCCAGGTCTTAGTCTTTGCCCTGGTTCATTCCGTACTCCAAGGCCAAATTTGCCTGTTACTCCAGGTGTTTCTTGACTTCCTACTTTTGCATTCCAGTCCCCTATAATGAAAAGGACATCTTTTTTGGGTTTTAGTTCTAAAATGTCTTGTAGGTCTTCATAGAACCGTTCAACTTCAGCTTCTTCAGCGTTACTGGTTGGGGCATAGGCTTGGATAACTGTAATATTGAATGGTTTGCCTTGGAAATAAACAGAGATCATTCTGTCATTTTTGAGATTGCATCCAAGTACTGCATTTTGGACTCTTCTGTTGACCATGATGGCCACTCCGTTTCTTCTGAGGGATTCCTGTCTGCAGCAGTAGATATAATGGTCATCTGAGTTAAATTCACGCATTCCAGTCCATTTTAGTTCACTGATTCCTAGAATGTCAACGTTCACTCTTGCCATCTCCTGTTTGACCACTTCCAATTTGCCTTGATTCATAGACCTGACATTCCAGGTTCCTATGCAATATTGCTCTTTACAGCATCAGACCTTGCTTCTATCACCAGTCACATCCACAGCTGGGTATTGTTTTTCCTTTGGCTCCTTCCCTTCATTCTTTCTGGATTTATTTCTCCATTGACCTCCAGTAGCAATTTGGGTGCCTATTGACCTGGGGAGTACCTCTTTCCGTATCCTATCATTTTGCCTTTTCATACTGTTCACGGGGTTCTCAAGGCAAGAATACTGAAGTGGTTTGCCTTCTCCAGTGGACCACATTCTATCAGACCTCTTCACCATGACCCGCCTGCCCTGGATTGCCCCACGGGCATGGCTTAGTTTCACTGAATTAGACTAGACTGTGGTCCTAGTGTGACTAGATTGACTAGATTTCTGTGAGCATGGTTTCAGTGTGTCTGCCCTCTGATGCCCTCTTGCAACACCTACCATTTTACTTGGGTTTCTCTTACTTTGGGCATCGAGTATCTCTTCACGGCTGCTCCAGCAAAGCACAGTCGCTGCTCCTTACCTTGGATGAGGGGTATCTCCTCCCGCAGCCCTTCCTGACCGTCAGCATGGGATGGCTCCTCTAGGCCCTCCTGGGCCTGGGCAGCCACCACTCCTTGGACAGGGGTGTGCCCTTCCCAGTCACTGCCCTGGTCTCGGGCATGGGGTTGCTCCTTCTGGCCGCCACCCCTGGCCTCGGGTGCTGCCCCTGGCCTCGGACGTGGGGTGGCTCCTCTCGGCCATCGCCCCTGACCTCGGATGCAGCGTGGCTCCTCCCGGCTGTCTTCCCTGGCCTTGGGTGCAGGATATCTCCTCCTGGCCATCGCCCAAAGTTATTAAAATAACAGTGCAGTTTTTCTATATGGATATAATCATTTTAGTCTTTGAGATCATGTAAAGTTTCATAAAAAATAGAAAAGTCTGCAGCCCACCTCTCTTTCTCTTTTACCAGATGGCAAGATTTTCTTTAGCATTCTTTCATATTTGTCAAAGCTCCAGCTATCAGCCATGTGTTAACTTTTGGCAACCTGGAAAAGACTATTCTGATTCTAGTGGACAGTGTTACAATTATGCACAAAAAATTTTCCTTGCCCAAGACCAATTCTATTTAGGCTTTGTTTAAATTAGTAATCCCAAACTTAATGCTTATTTATATAAGTGACAGCAGACTTTTCACAAAAAGATAGTTTCTGATTATATCTTGTATCAAATTGTTTTTCTTCTAATCTGCCTTTTCATGATTGCAAATTGGAAGTATATTTTTTCCTGTTCTAAAAAGTTTCACAAGTGTTAAACAGCTTCAGTGCAGTTCAGTTCAGTTGCTCAGTTGTGTCCGATTCTTTGCAACCCCATGAATCGCAGCACGCCAGGCCTCCCTGTTCATCACCAACTCCCAGAGTTCACTCAAACTCATGTCCATTGAGTTGGTGATGCCATCCAGCCATCTCATCCTCTGTCATCCCCTTCTCCTCCTGCCTCCAATCCTTCCCAGCATCAGAGTCTTTTCCAATGAGTCAACTCTTCCCATGAGGTGGCCAAAGTATTGGAGTTTCAGTTTCAACATCAGTCCTTCCAACGAACACCCAGGACTGATCTCCTTTAGGATGGATGGGTTGGATCTCCTTGCAGTCCAAAGGACTCTCAAGAGTCTTCTCCAACACCACAGTTCAAAAGCATCAATTCTTTGGCACTCAGCCTTCTTCATAGTCCAACTCTCACATCCATACATGACCACAGGAAAAACCATAGCCTTGACTAGACGGACCTCAGTTGGCAAAGTAATGTCTCTGCTTTTGAATACGCTATCTAGGTTGATCATAACTTTTCTTCCATGGAGTAAGTGTCTCCTAATTTCATGTCTGCAATCACCATCTGCAGTGATTTTGGAGCCCCCCAAAATAAAGTCAGCCACTGTTTCCACTGTTTCCCCATGTATTTCCCATGAAGTGATGGGACTGATGCCATGATCTTCGTTTTCTGAATGTTGAGCTTTAAGCCCACTTTTTCACTCTCCTCTTTCACTTTCATCAAGAGGCTTTTTAGTTCCTCTTCACTTTCTGCCATAAGGGTGGTGTCATCTGCATATCTGAGGTTATTGATATTTCTCCCGGCAATCTTGACTCCAGCTTGTGCTTCTTCCAGCCCAGCATTTCTCATGATGTACTCTGCATATAAGTTAAATAAGCAGGGTGACAATATACAGCTTTATTCAAGATTTTGTTTATTGCAATAGAACGGGCCAGACTAAAGTCTGAACTCAGTTCCACTGAACAAAGGGTGGGAAGACTTTTAAGCACTAAGGTGAGAGGGATATAGTACAGGACATCTGCATTGACTAACTGATTTTACCTGAAAGAAAAGTAAACTTTCTTGTATCTTTGTAAAAGCAAAAAGTTTCATAATTTGGAGTAAGGCGTCCACTGCAGCTAAGCTCTTAACTTCCCACAGAGATTGGGGAATTGGACTACTGTGCCTCCCTTGATGTTGACATATCAAATCAAGGGCTCCCAGGTCTGGAGAAAGACCGTCCTGGGTTGTCAAACTGACAAGATTTTTAAAAATTTACATCACAAATGGGCAGAGAAGGAATTTACATTTTTTTAAAGTAAATGGTCCAAGAAAGGGATATCTAAGGCCTAGAGTCAAGAATAAGCTGTCTAAAGTTTAATCAAGTTGACAGGAACTTTAAGTCTGTCTTAATCACAGGTATTATTGGGAGTCAATTGTAAGAACTGATGTGGATGATGAAAACCTCAAAATAATGGCAAATGGTTAGATGAATTTCAAAATTTAGTAACTACCATATTCCAGTGTTTATTCCTCGTAGAGTCCGTTATGGTTACGATGATGTACTCATTTAGCACACTTTTGAAATCACTATGAAACCCATTCAGAAGGTGATAATTTTGCTCCCATTTGTATAAGTTAGACTCCTTATTCATTCTCACTCTCTCACAGAAATGCATATGATAGAAATCTAGAACCTGTCATTATTTCCCCTGAAGTCATGACCTGTCTATGTATTTAGCTGATTATGGCATTTGAAAAAGCAGGTTATAGTAAAATTCTGACATAGCCATGCATCAACCATGTGATGGGGCTTATAGTTTCAAAAGTACTTTCTTATTCTTTTTTCATTTGATCCATACAAGAATGTCTTGAAGCCGAAGGGAACAGATATGATGACCGCCTTTTTAAAAGAGACAAAATAAAGATTCCCAGAAGCTAAGCAACTTATCCAAGGATATAGAAAGCAATTAGTAGAGTTACCTTTTACTTTTTTATCTGGGTTAAGTCTTCCCAAATACTACTACTCTAATCCTCTACTTGTAACTCAGCCAAAGTGAGATTTTCTGAGGCACATATATTGTTTTTGTTTTGGGGTTTTTTGAACAAATCTGTCTTACTGTTAAAAAGAATGTCCAAATAATTGAGCAAACATTAGGCTGAATAATGTTGTCATTCCTTTGTCTTTTGGATGCTCCTCCTAATTGCTTTTTTCAAAACTTCATCAAATATTAGGATAACCAAAAACATTTAATTTCTTTATTGTAAATGGGTAGGCACCTTTTATTTCTTGTGCATCCATATGTATATATTTATTTTTATCAGCAAATCTTTAGTTTATATGTGTCTCAAATTATTCCTTAACTTCTAATGTTTATAAAATGTTATTTCATCATTAACACTTTCATAGTTTATGTTAGGGTTAGTTTCCTTATTTGGGGTCCAAACTGGCAATTCTCAAAGTATGTTCCATTATGTTTCCTCTTGGAATAAAGTACAGAATACAAGTATTATATGGGAATCTGTGAAAGTGGGTGCAAAGAATCTGTATTAGAGAAGGTTCCAGAGGACTCTGTGTACATTGTGGTTTAAGATACAGTGGCTCTTATTTTAATTCTTCTATCACATCTTGATCTATATATTTCTTTATTCTTATGCAAATCCTCACGAAAAAGCTAGTCTATCAAGGCTACTACCACTATAACTTACTATAACTTATGACATTATACCAATAATGTCAGCAATTTTATAGTAGCTTTTTTCAAAATATTTTTATCTTCTTATTAACACCTTATGACAACATTGTATTGCAAAAGAAAATAACTTCCTCAGAAACTTTCCAAATGAAAATAAAAGTCAAAACCAAAATTATAGACACAGAAGAGAGTTTTTGGAAAGTGGTTTCTTAACCTGCACTGTGTCAATGCCCTGAAATGAGCTATATTTGTACCTCAAATCCTTCAGTACAGTTCATTTCAGTCGCTCAGTCGTGTCTGACCCTTTGCAATCCTATGAATAGCAGCACGCCAGGCCTCCCTGTCTATCACCATCTCCTGGAGTTCACTCAGACTCATGTTCATCGATCAGTGATGCCATCCAGCCATCTCATCCTTTGTTGTTCCCTTCTACTCATGCCCCCAATCCTTCCCAGCATCAGAGTCTTTTCCAATGAGTCAACTCTTCATATGAGGTGGCCAAAGTACTGGAGTTTCAGCTTTAGCATCATTCCTTCCAAAGAAATCCCAGGGCTGATCTCCTTCAGAATGGACTGGTTGGATCTCCTTGCAGTCCAAGGGACTCTTAAGAGTCTTCTCCACAACCACAGTTCAAAAGCATCAATTCTTTGGCCCTCAGCCTTCTTCACAGTCCAACTCTCACATCCATACATGACCACAGGAAAAAACATAGACTTGACTAGACGGACCTTAGTTGGCAAAGTAATGTCTCTGCTTTTGAATATATTATCTAGGTTGGTCATAACTTTTCTTCCAAGGAGTAAGTGTCTTTTAA
The DNA here is from genome assembly GCF_042477335.2 of Ovis canadensis. Classification (NCBI taxonomy): domain Eukaryota; kingdom Metazoa; phylum Chordata; class Mammalia; order Artiodactyla; family Bovidae; genus Ovis; species Ovis canadensis. The sequence goes on from NC_091248.1 coordinate 87,632,484, forward strand.
TTTCATGGCTGCAGTCACCATCTGCAGTGATTTTGGAGCCCTAAAAAATAAAGTTTGACACTGTTTCCCCTGTTTCCCCATCTATTTCCCATGGAGTGATGGGACTGGGTGCCATGATCTTCATTTTCTGAATGTTGAGCTTTAAGCCAACTTTTTCGCTTTCCTCTTTTACTTTCATCAAGAGGCTTTTTAGTTCCTCTTCACTTTCTGCCATAAGAGTGGTGTCATCTGCATATCTGAGATTATTGATATTTCTCCCGGCAATCTTGATTCCAGCTTGTGTTTCTTCCTGTCCAGCGTTTCTCATGATGTACTCTGCATATAAGTTAAATAAGCAGGGTGACAATATACAGCCTTGTCGTACTCTTTTTCCTGTTTGGAACCAGTCTGTTGTTCCATGTCCAGTTCTAACTGTTGCTTCCTGGCCTGCATACAGATTTCTCAAGAGGCAGGTTAGGTGGTCTGGTATTCCCATCTCTTTCAGAATTTTCCACAGTTTCTTGTGATCCACACAGTCAAAGGCTTTGGCATAGTCAATAAAGCAGAAATAGATGGTTTTCTGAAACTCTCTTGCTTTTTCCACGATCCAGCGGATGTTGGCAATTTGATATCTGGTTCCTCTGCCTTTTCTAAAACCAGTTGAACATCAGGAAGTTCACGGTTCACGTATTGCTGAAGCCTGACTTGGAGAGTTTTGAGCATTACTGTACTAGCAAGTGAGATGAGTGCAATTGTGTGGTAGTTTGAGCATTCTTTGGCATTGCCCTTCTTTGGAATTGGAATGAAAACTTTTCCAGTCCTGTGGCCACTGCTGAGTTTTCCAAATTTGCTGGCATATTGAGTGCAGCATTTTCACAGCATCATTTTTCAGGATTTGAAATAGCTCCACTGGAATTCCATCACCTCCACTAGCTTTGTTCATAGTGATGCTTTGTAGGGCCCACTTGACTTCACATTCCAAGATGTCTGGCTCTAGATTAGTGGTCACATCATCATGATTATCTGGGTCATGAAGATCTTTTTTGTACAGTTCTTCTGTGTATTCTTGCCACCTCTTCTTAATGTCTTCTGCTTCTGTTAGGTCCATACGATTTCTGTCCTTTATCGAGCCCATCTTTCCATGATATGTTCCCTTGATATCTCTCGTTTTCTTGAAGAGATCTCTACTCTTTCCCATTCTGTTTTTTTCCTCTATTTCTTTGCATTGATCACTGAAGAAGGCTTTCTTATCTCTTCTTGCTATTCTTTGGAACTCTGCATTCAGATGCTTTTATCTTTCCTTTTCTCCTTTGCTTTTCGCTTCTCTTCTTTTCACAGCTATTTGTAAGGCCTCCCCAGACAGCCATTTTGCTTTTTTGCATTTCTTTTCCATGGGGATGGTCTTGATCCTTGTCTCCTGTACAATGTCACGAACCTCATTCCATATTCATGATGGACACATACGTCTTATAGTAGACTTGTAACACTCCATATTGGGCTTTGGGTTAATTATTTGAATTACTATTGATTCCTGATATAGCCAGAGTGAAAGTGAAAGGAAAGGATTAGTCTCTCAGTCGAGTAAGACTCTTTTCAAACCCATGGACTATAGCCCTCCAGGCTTCTCTGTCCATGGGATTCTCCAGGCAAAAATACTGGAAGGGGTTTCCATTCCCTTTTCCAGGGGATCTTCACAACCCAGAGATCAAACCCAGGTCTCCTGCATTGCAGACAGATTCTTGACTCTCTGGGCCACCAGGGAAGCCCAATCCAGAATTTAAAGTAAGAAACAGAAGGAAGTAATTAGGACTAGATTTATACCTTTTTCAAAAGACTTTTATAACATTTAGAATATTCCAAAGATAGAATTGACTGGCATGGGAGATAGAGAAGTGAAGTGAAATGAAAGTCACTCAGTCCTGTCCGACTCTTTGTGACCCCATGGACTGTAGCCCAAAAAGCTCCTCCATCCATGGAGTTCTCCAGGCAAGAATACTGGAGTGGGTTGTCATGCCCTTCTCCAAGGGATCTTCACAATCTAGGGATCAAACCGAGGTCTCCCGCATTGCAGGCAGATCCTTTACTGTTTGAGCAACCAAATAGAGAACTCCCTGTTAACGAGTGGAAACTGAAAGGAATCACTGTACTGGATGAAAAAGCAGACTATTTGATTTATGAGGCCCTTTTAAATACTCTTCTTAATCTCAGAGTATTTAGATTTGCCATCTGTCCAGCCAGAGCTATTATTACTATCCCATTTAATTATCATTCCTTAAATGCTAGTAGTTGTAACTGACTTCACTTTCTCATTTTTGTGGGGCTAAATCTGTGAGATAATGTTAAATGAAGTATTATGCTGTGAACATCCTTGTCCTGAACATAGGCAAAACAAAAATTGAAATTCTTCTATTTGCCCAATTAAATATACAGTTCAATCAGGTCTCATAATTGGTAAGTCATGTAAAACCACAGTAACTTTGAAGGTCTATGGATTGTTCAAAGAAAATTTAAACCTGAAATTATCATTGGTATATTTCTATATACAAAGTTTTCTCTGATAAATTTGCCAGTGATTAGTTTTTTCAATTTGTCAGGAGGTTTTAAGTTGAGTTTTTAGTATATTATTTTGTGAAATATTTTTTGGGCAATTTGGCTGAATTTTTTATTGATAGTAAAATACACTTAACTTAAAAATGTCTGTTTACAGTCAATTGTCTGGTTACCTTGTCCTTGTTTTGAAAAGGACCCTGAAATTACTAAATGTTCATGTAAGCACACCCTTTAATTTCCTATGCAACTGTATTGCATGAAAAACTCTCAAAAGACTGGAAAGGAACAGGTCTTCCTTCTTTCCTCCCCCTTGTCTTATTAAAATTGTACTTTTCCTTTACTAGCCACTTTTGACAGATAAAAAGCATTTGGTGTGTTTTTAAGATACTTTGTAGCGTTTACTCTCTGCATAGCCATTTCCCCATGGGAAGTTTTCTGAAGACAGCATTTGGCAGCTACTTAAAAATGATTGAATTATATTCTAAGTGTTTATCTGCTGTTCATCTTATATTTTTACCTAACAGAGAAGTGCATTGAAGATAGGCTAATTTACAGTTCAAAAGAAGCTAATAGCAACAGTTGCTTTGGCACAAAAACTAAATTTAATTTCCTGAATTAATTGATTTTGGAATTAGCAAACTGGAACTGTAATTCTGACTTCTAAGAAATAATGCATGTAAATTACACAGAGGATTTTGTTCTGAACCTTGTGGCCAATGAAATAAAAAGAATGCAGTTTTGGAAAATGTGTTAAAGGTGGTATTGTTGCAAATCTTTTTACCTTTAGGCTGAGGAGAATGTGCTTAATTTTGCAAGTGTGACTCTGATAGAACAAAATTGCCTTAGTATAGAGGTGATTGTTAAGGGCACGCAACTACTAAAGCACTGAAAAGTGAAAGCTAGTGACTCAGTCTTGTCTGACTCTTTGCATTCCCATGAACTGTAGCCTGCCAGTCTCCTCTGTCCATGGAAGTCTCCAGGCAAGAATGCTACAGTGGGTTGCCAATTCCTTCTCCAGGGAGTCTTCCCAACCCAGAGGTTAAATCCAGGTTTCCCACATTGCAAGCAGATTCTTTACAGTTTGAGCCACAAGGAAGGCCCAGGGAAGCACTAACTAGTTCTAAATGCAGAGCATTTGTATCATCTATGAAGTTGTGGGATAATGTCCATAACAGTCTAGTAAATATTTTACATGACTCACCATACTTTAAAACTTATAAGTGATTTTTATTGCTAAACTATATACAGTTTATTCCTAATTTGTCAGAAAGTTTGTGGCAAGTTTTAAAGTCAGGTGTTTGGAGTTCAGCCTAAAATTTTCTATAGAAATTACATTATACATGATGGTTAAATCTTTAGGCTAATTCATCATGTGTCAGAGAGATCTGTAGAATTCAACATGGTATCAAAGAAATCCAGCTACCATCTTAAGGACAGTGATTTAGAGTTTTGACCTACAGTTCTGAAATATATTTGCTCCCTTCAGTAAGGCCCCGCACCGCCTTTGTGTTCACTTTTCCACTTAAAACTCAAGAGAATGAGATGGCAAGGTGGCTGAAGACGCATTCAAAGAAAATAATTGAGAGACAATAATAGAAGATACAAAATGGAAGAGGAAGAAAATATTTTTGGAGGTAGATTCCCAAATAACTAAATATTGTTTAGGTAATGGCAGCTTGTCTTCTATTCTGTCCATTGTTTAGGGCATGTGAAGTTTCAGACTATTGGGACAGGAAAAATTGTGGTAGCTACTAGACAAATATAGCTGTTTAAATTAATTAAAATTAAATGCAATTAAAATCCATTTCCTCAGTTGTGCTGACCATATTTCAAACACTCAACAGCTGCATGAGTTTATGACTGTCATTCTGGGACAGCAGAGATACAGAATATTTCCACCATCATAGACAGTTCCACTAGACAGAGTTGCTCTAAAGGAGGGATTGACAAACTTTTTCCAGAGGGCTGTAGAGTGAATATTCTAGGCTTAGTGGCCCTGCAAGGTCTATGTCTTATGTTTTTATAACCTTTTAAAAATATAAAAAACATTCTTTGCTCATGGATTGTGCAATAATTGGCTTCAGGCTGAACACAGTTGCTTTCTCCCACTCTAGAGCATCTCATCCCTTTCTTCTGATAAATGCAGGTTAGGAGATCAGAAATAGGTTCACAGTACAAAGTTTTGCTCTGTCTAAGATGGGCACTGATGCTTCAGGTTGAAGCTTAAGCAAGAAATTTTGCCTCTGCTAAGGAAGATGATTTGGTCTGTAGTTTCTATGCTGTGCCCAGATAAGCCAGATCATATCCTTCATTTCAGTGATCCTGGATGATGGAACTTGAAAAAATTTATTACAATATCATAATTTGTTTGCTCTGGAAGCATCTATCTTTGCATACTAGGCAATTTTATGTCAATACATTAATGAAAATATGTATTGATGAAATGTTTCTATGCTCTGATGCAATCTCATTGTAATTAGTCTAAAACTTTTTTCTAAATGTTTAATGTGGTAAAGTAGAATCTCATAGAGTATTTAGTATCTTTAAAAAAATCTTTATTTATACTTGCAGTAAACTGATTGAAGTTTATGTAAATATTGGTATCATGAAAATGTGAACTCTATTATTTTTTATTATTAAATTTCAAAATATTTTATTTTATATTTCTTCTTTAGTCATCACCATTTGTAAAAGTAACCTTAAGTTTTAAATCTTTACTCGCTTTAAAAACAGAAAAGTAAATTTTAAGAGTATTATTTAAAATATTTATGTCTGCAATTTAACAAGATTGTTGAATATCAACTATGTGCCAAGTATTATGCTAAGCACTGTGGGTAAAAATCAATTATGTAATTCCTGATCTCAAGGAACTGACATGTAGCAGGAAGGCAGGTACATAAATCTGTAAAGCAGTATATGAAGTGCAATATAAGTTATTTAAGAAAAAAATGTGGAAGACAGGAGCAAAGAACTGTACCAGAGTAATATCTATAAAATCTTTAGAAGGGACGAGGCATCTCTTTTGGGCTTTTTGGATTTATGGATGAATAAGATATTTTGGAAATGAGAGAGAGAGCCAAGTCCTGCTGTATGAGACAAGTAACATGAATGCATATATGCATCACACACACATACACTTGGAATGAGTACTCAGAGAAAGGAGAGTATAATTTTGCTTGAGTAGCAATTGTGAATGTAGGCTGGTAAGATATGTGTCTAGATTTGTGGTTAATCTGTGTGACTTACTAAAATTACCAAATGCTATAATAAAATAGGCAGTGAGATGAATTTAAGCATAGCCTTGGCTTTATTCAGAAATTTGATTCTGGTGGCAGGGTATAAAATGATTGGATAAAAAAATTAAGGTAGGATGATGCCATAGGAAGCTCTTTCTACAGATAAGGTAAATAGTCTGCTGCTGCTGCTGCTAAGCTGTGTCAGTCGTGTCTGACTCTGTGCGACCCCATAGACCGCAGCCCACCAGGCTCCTCTGTCCCTGGGATTCTCCAGGCAAGAACACTGGAGTGGGTTGCCATTTCCTTCTCCAATGCATGAAAGTGAAAAGTGAAAGTGAAGTCGCTCAGTCATGTCCGACTCCTCGCGACCCCATGGTGTAGCTCATCAGACTCCCTCATCCATGGGATTTTCCAGGCAAGAGTACTGGAGTGGGTTGCCATAAACATAAAATTAAACAAGTAATACAACAATACAATGGACTCTTAGAATTTTAAAGTAGTTGGGAATAAATTTGGGCATAATTTGATCATTTGATGTGGGGTAAGGAAGAAGTTAAAAAAATGAAACCACATTTTATAGCTTGCTATCCAAGCCAGCTTTGAAACTCTTAAAGGAGAAGGATAATCAAATCCATCAATGTGGAAAAGAATTATACAACATGACTGAGTAGATTTATTCGGGGTAGGCAAGGTTGGATCAAAATTCCAAAATCAATGGCTATAACATTACGTGTCTGTGCGCTTAGTGGCTCAGTCATGCCTGGCTCTTTATGACCCCATGAACTGTAGCCTGGAGGCTCCTCTATCCAGGGAATTTTCCAGGTAAGAATATTGGAGTGGGATGCCATTTGCTCCTCCAGGGGATCTTTCCAACTAAGAAATTGAACATGTGTCTGCTGCATTTCCTGCATTGGCAGGCGGATTCTTTACCACTGAGCAACCTAGGAAGCCCTTACATAACTCATCACATTAATAGGTTAACAGAGAAAAAACATAATCAATAGATGTATAAACTGCATTCAAAAGAAGTCTAACACCTATTCATGACAAAAAACAGCAAATGAGGAAGATAGGTTAACTTCTTCAACTTGATAGACAAAATCTGCAAAAAACCCTGCACCTAACATTATATTTACGTGATGAGAAAGTAGAAACCTCCTTAAGATCAGGAACATAGCAAGAATGTCCCTTCTCACTACTCCTTCAACATTGTAGTGAAAGTCCTAGTTAATGCAATAAGACCAGAAAAGGAACTAAAAATTAGACAAAATGGAAGGAAACAGTAATGTTCTCTTTGTTTATAGATGATGTTTTTATATAGAAATACCAAAGAACCAAGAAAACCATTCCAGAAACTAATAAGAAAATATAGCAATGCAGGATGCAGCAATAATTATTTTAATGTTAAAATATCAGTTGTTTTCTATATAACAGCAGTGAACAATTGTATTTTAAATTAAAAAGATAATGTTACTTGTATGGAAATAAAAACACATCATTTGTGTTTCAAGAAATGAAATATTTAAGTATAACCTAACAAAATTCATGATAGATCTGCCTGAGAAAACCATGAAAACTCTGATAAAGGAAATGTAATAAGATATGAGTAATTGGGGAGAAGGCAATGGCACCCCACTCCAGTACTCTTGCCTGGAAAATCCCATGGAGGAGGAACCTGGTGGGCTGCAGTCCATGGGGTCGCACAGAGTCGCACACGACTGAAGAGACTTAGGAGCAGCAGCAGCAGCAGCAGCATGAGTAAATGGAAAGATATTCTATGTTCATGCATAGGAAGATTTAAGTTGTTAAGACGTCAGTTCTTAACTTTATTTATAGATTCAGTGCAATGCCAATTAAAATCCCAGCAAATTATTCTGTGAATACTGTCGAACTGATTTGCAAAAGATCCAAATTAGCAAAACAGTATTGAAGAAGGGAAGCTGAAAGACTAGCATTATCTGACTTATTATATTTACTACAGAACTAAACAAGAGTGTATGGTAATGGTAAAACAGTAGACAAATAGATCAATGGAACAGAATTACAGCCTAGAAATAGACTCACAAAAATTAGTCAGCTGATATTTGACAAAGAAACTAAGATAATTAAAAAAAAAATCTACCACCAAGTCATGACAAAAACTCAATAGAGAAATGATAAACTTTTCAAGAAATGGCCCTGGAACTACTAGACATCCACATGAAAAACTTAGTAAGTTAAATAATCCTACACTTTGGGGACTTTCCTTGAAATCCAGTGGGTAAGACACTGCACACCCAGTGAAGGATGCTGGGTTCTATCCTTGGTCAGGGAACTAGTTCTCATATGCTGCAACTAAGAATTCTCTTGCTGCAATGAAGACTGAAGATCTTGCATGCCACACCTAAAACCCAGTGCTGTCAAATAAATAAATAACGTTTTAAAAATAATCTTACACTTTTGCAGAAGTTTACTAAAAGTAGCTCATAGACCTACATGTAAAACACAAAACTATAAGACTTTGAGAAGATAACAAAGGAGAAAATCTAGGTGACCTTGGATTTAGTGATGACTTCTTATATACAAACAAAAATCATGACCTAAGGAAGAAAAAATGATAAGTTCAACTCCATTAAAGTTACATGCTTTTGCTCTATGAAAGTCACTGTTAAGAGAATTAAAATACAAGGCATAGACTTGGAGAAAATCTTTGCAACACATGCATCATTTAATAATAAAGTATTGTCTCCAAATATACAAAAAATACTTAAAACTCAATAATAAAAAATACCCAATTTAAAAATGGGCAAAATATGAACAGATAACTCCATGAAAAATTATGTAGATAACAAGTAAGCATATAAAATATGTTCAACATCTTATTTCATCAGTTCAGTTCAGTCGCTCAGTTGTGTCCAACTCTTTGCGACCCCATGAATCGCAGCACGCCAGGCCTCCCTGTCCATCACCAACTCCTGGAGTCCACCCAAACCCATGTCCATCGAGTTGATGCCATCCAATCATCTCATCCTCTATCATCCCCTTCTCTTCCTGCGCTCAATCTTTCCCAGCACCAGTCTTTCCAAATGAATCGGCTCTTCGCATGAGGTGGCCAACGTATTGGAGTTTCAGCTTCAACATCAGTCCTTCCAATGAACACCCAGGACTGATCTCCTTCAGAATGGACTGGTTGGATCTCCTTGCAGTTCAAGGGACTCTCAAGAGTCTTCTTCAACACCACAGTTTAAAAGCATCAATTCTTCAGCGCTCAGCTTTCTTCACAGTCCAACTCTCACATCCATACATGACCACTGGAAGAACCATAGCCTTGACTAGATGGAACTTTGTTGGCAAAGTAATGTCTCCGCTTTTGACTATGCTATCTAGGTTGGTCATAACTTTTCTTCCAAGGAGTAAGCGTCTTTTAATTTCATGGCTGCAATCACCATCTGCAGTGATTTTGGAGCCCCCCAAAATAAATTCAGCCACTGTTTCCCCATCTATTTCCCATGAAGTGATGGGACCAGATGCCATGATCTTCATTTTCTGAATGTTGAGCTTTAAACCAACTTTTTCACTCTCCTCTTTCAATTTCATCGAGAAGCTCTTTAGTTCTTCTTCACTTTCTGCCATAAGGGTGGTGTCATCTGCATATCTGAGGTTATTGATATTTCTTGTGGCAATCTTGTTTCCAGCTTGTGCTTCCTCCAGCCCAGCGTTTCTCATGATGTAATTCATGTAAGTTAAATAAGCAGGGTGACAATATACAGCCTTGATGTACTCCTTTTCCTATTTGGAACTAGTCTGTTGTTCCATGTCCAGTTTTAACTTTTGCTTCCTGACCTGCATATAGGTTTCTCAAGAGTCAGCTCAGGTGGTCTGGTATTCCCATCTCTTTCAGAATTTTCCACAGTTTATTGTGTTCCACACTGTCAAAGACTTTGGAATGGTCAATAAAGCAGAAATAGATGTTTTTCTGGAACTCTCTTGCTTCTTCGATGATCCATCGGATGTTGGCATTTTGATCTCTGGTTCCACTGCCTTTTCTAAACTGAACTGAACCACTGTACACCAATTCAAATTACTAAAATCCAGGACACTGCCAACACTAAATGCTCATGAGGATATGAAGCAACAGGAACTCTCATTTATTGCCGGTGGCAATGTAAAAATCATACAAACATTATGCAAGACAGTTTGGTATTAAAAAAAGAAAAAAGCCAAGCCTAGCCTTAAAATATGCTCCAGCAATTGCCCTTATTGTAGATTTATTTGCATTGCCCAAGAAAGATACATTGAAATCTTAACTCTTAGTACTTCAGGATGTGATTTTGTTTCAAAACAGAGTCTTTTAGAAAGGTTATTAAGTTAAAAATGAGTTCCTTGAATGAGCCCTAATCCAGCATAACTGGTGTCCTTATAAAATGGGGGAAAGTGAACACAGAGAGACGCATCACTGTAAACATGAAATGGTGACACAGAGGAAAGCACCACATGCAGAAGGCAGAGACTGGAGTAAATCTTTCTGGGAACACCAAAGATTGCCAGCACCTCACCTAGGAGAGCAGAATGAAACAGATTCTTCCTTACGGCTGTCAGAAGGAACCCATCCTGTTACCTTTGTTTCAGACTTCTAACCTCTAGAACTGTGATAAATTTCTGTTGTTCATAGGGACCGTTTGTGGTACTTTGTTTCAGCAGCCCTAGGAAACTAATACAGAACTTCTGGGTAATTACTCAGATGATTTAAAAATTTATGTCCACACAAAAACCTGTATATGAATGTTTGAATTGAAAGTCGCTCAGTCGTGTCTGACTCCCTGCGACCCCATGGACATACAGTCCAAGGAATTCTCCAGGCCAGAATACTGGAGTGGGTAGCCTATCCCTTCTTCAGTTCATCTTCCCAACCCAGGAATCAAACCAGGGTCTCCTGCATTGTAGGCATATTTTTTCTACCAGCTGAGCTACCAGGGAAGCCCTCCTATGAATGTTTATAGCAGCTTTATCCATGATCTCCAAAATTTGGGAGCATCCAAGATGTACTTCAGTAGGTGAATGAATAAATAAACTTTGATGGATCTAGGCAAAGGAGTATTTTTCAGTGATTAAAAAAATAAGCTATCAAACCATGAAGACACATGGAAGAACTTTAAATGCATAATTGCTAAGTGAAAGAAAACAGTTTGAAAAGACTACATTCTGTATGATTCCAATGATATGACATTCTGGGAAAGGCACAACTATAGATACAGTAAATGATCAGTGGTTGCTAGGGATCTGGCAAGAGGGAAAAAGGATGAAAATGTGGAGTACAGGTTATTTTTAGGGAAGTGAAACTATTGTCTGATCCTGTTACAGAAAATATATGACTTTATCCATTTGTCCCCATGAAATGATATAACACAGTGAACCCTAATGTAAGCTATGATTTTATTAATGTAAATGTATCATTATGTAACAAATGTACCATAATAGCAAGGTGTTAACAATAGGGAAAACTATGCAGGATGGTTGTGAGAGAGTAAGTGGGAGTTCTGTATACTTTCTGCTCAATTTTCTGTAGACCTCAAACTACTCTAAAAATCGGTCTATTAATTAAGAAAACTGCACTTTAATCTTTAGTAGGGGTTAGGTCTGTGCCTCAGTTTTCTCTTCTGCAAAAAAGGACTAATAATAGAACTACTTTATAGAGTTGTGAAAATTAATTGTGATCAGACTATTAGAAACAGTGCTACAGTGAACGTTGGGGGACAAATGCCTCTTTCAATTCTGGTTTCCTCGGTGTGTATGCCCAGCAGTGGGATTGCTGGGTCATAAGGCAGTTCTATTTGCAATATTTTAAGGAATCTCCACACTGTTCTCCATAGTGGCTATACTAGTTTGCATTCCCATCAACAGTGTAAGAGGGTTCCCTTTTCTCCACACCCTCTCTAGCATTTATTGCTTGTAGACTTTTGGATTGCAGCCATCTGACTGGCGTGAAATGGTACTTAATTGCGGTTTTGATTTGCCTTTCTCTAATAATGAGTGATGTTGAGCTTCTTTTCATGTGTTTGTTAGCCATCTGTATGCCTTCTTTGGAGAAATGTCTATTTAGTTCTTTGGCCTGTTTTTTGATTGGGTCGTTTATTTTTCTGGAATTGAGCTGCAGGAGTTGCAGTGTGGTGATTCATTAAAAAACTGGAAATAGAACTGCCTTATGACCCAGCAATCCCACTGCTGGGCATACACACTGAGGAAGCCAGAATTGAAAGAGACATGTGTACCCCAATGTTAATCACAGCACTGTTTATAATAGCCAGGACATGGAAACAACCTAGATGTCCATCAGCAGATGAATGGATAAGAAAGCTGTGGTACATATACACAATGGAGTATTACTCAGCCATTAAAAAGAATACATTTGAATCAGTTCTAATGAGGTGGATGAAACTGGAGCCTATTATATAGAGTGAAGTAAGCCAGAAAGAAAAGCACCAATACAGTATACTAACACATATATATGGAATTTAGAAAGATGGTAATGATAACCCTGTATGTGAGACAGCAAAGGAGACACAGATGTTTAGAACGGACTTTTGGACTCTGTGGGAGAGGGAGAGGGTGGGATGATTTGGGAGAATGGCATTGAAACATGTATACTATCATGTAAGAAACAAATTGCCAGTCTATGTTCGATACAGGATACAGGATGCTTGGAGCTGGTGCACGGGGATGATCCAGAGAGACGGTATGGGGTAGGAGGTGGGAGGGGGGCTTCAGGATTGGGAACTCATGTACACCCATGGCGGATTCATGTCAATACAGTATTGTAAAGCAAAATAAAGTAAAATAAAAATTTAAAAGAAAAGAAAAGAAAAGAAAGGGCCCTGATGCTGGGAGAGATTGAGGGCAGGAGGAGAAGGGAGTGACAGAGGACGGGCTGGTTGGATGGCGTCACCGACTCAATGGACATGAGTTGGAGCAGGCTTCGGGAGTTGGTGATGGATGGGTAAGCCTGACATGCTTCAGTCCATGGAGTCATAAAGTGTTGGGCACGACTGAACGACTGAACTGACTGAACTGATCTGCACACACACTCATACTTTCCAATGACAACAGCTGTAATAAAGAAATGTTTTACACTAACTAAAGAGTTATTGATTAATGAATAAAATCTTGGCAGTGAAAAGTACAAAGGAAAGAACTGATCTTTCTCAGTCAGGTTGGAGTATTGACTCAGACAGGCAGGTCTGACACAGGTACTCAGCCATCAGAGCTCATTTTTCATCTCTCAGGTGATTCCTCTGCATTGGTGTCTGGCTGAGCCAGGAGTCTGACTCAGTCCCAGGGAAAAGAAACAGCACCTTTTCTGGGTTGCAGCTTCATTCCTGAACTTCACTCTGATTGAATCAGTTCAGTTCAGTAGCTCAGTTCTGTCCGGCTCTTTGCAATCCCATGGACTGCAGCACACCAGGCTTTCCTGTGCATCACTAACTCCTAGAGCTTGCTCAGACTCATGTCCATTGGGTCAGTGATGCTATCCAACCATATCATCATCTGTCTTCCCCTTCTCCTCCTGCCCTCAATCTTTCCCAGCATCAGGGTCTTTTCCAATGAGTCAGTTCTTCACATCAGATGGCCAAAGTATTGGAGTTTCAGCTTCAGCATCAGTCCTTGCAATGAATATTTAGGACTGATTCCTTTAAGATTGACTGGTTTGATCTCCTTGCAGTCCAAGGGACCCTCAGGAGTCTTCTCCAACACCACAGTTCAAAAGCATCAATTCTTCAGTGCTCAGCTTTCTTTATAGTCCAACTCTCACTCAGCTGGGTTTATTTGCCTACCTCCCAACCCATCACAAGTCAGGTGACTTTTTGGCTGTGACAGGTCAAACCCAGTCATGTGACCTGCCCAAGACCAGAAATGCCTGGCACAAAATCACTGGCAGAGGGAGGTCTGATGAACAAGCCTGTAGAAGGATGAAGGTTTCTGGGTGGCTGAATAATCCACTCCATCCCACTCGATTCCAGTGAAGATAAACTCATTAGCAAGAAGTGAAAAAGGAAGACATTGGGACCCTTCAGTTGCACTGTGTAGAACACTAATTAAGGCATTGAATTGCGCTAACACAGATCCCTGTGGAAGACACTTTGTTAAAATGAATACTTACTGATGTCAGGACAATTTTGATTAAATGCGTATATCCATTAAAAAAAATAAAAATAAACAATGTAATAAGACATGTAAATCACTTAGCAAAGTGCCTTGTATGTAGCAGGTAGTCAAGCATGTTCTATCTATTTAAAGAGATGTTGCAGTTTCATAAATATCACATATTTGCATTTGTTTTTGAAATGGAAAATTTTGACATAGCTGGACACTATCCTGTTAGAAATTTAATATATACATTGGCATAGAGCTTAATTTCATTTACATTTGTGATTTGTGACTGGTACATAGTGTTGAGACAATCATCTTAAATGAGAGAATCTTCTGGTATTATGTGTTTTCCGATGAGGGCTAAAGAACTTATGCAGCTTCTTGACTTTATGCAGCAGATGCAAACATTGCATGAAATTTACTAGATGGAGTTACTGTAACAGATAGCTGTAGACACATCTTAAATGCCTCATCCCTAGTGCTCTATTAAAACAATCCTTCAGACAAATAAAAAATTAGGACAATATTAGTGCACATATGAGATCCTTAGGGACATTTAATAATGGCTTATTTCTTCTCATTTTATTAAAAAAATTGCTTTTATTAGCAGGTGAGATTGAAAATCAGCTTTATGTTGTCTAACTCAATTTTCAATCTCCAGCAACATAAAGCTTACAGGCTGGTAGCAGTATTTGTAAATTAAAGATTGTTTTAATCTTCAGTGGCAAAGATTTATGAAATATTGCTTTAAATTTGTGCTTCATGTAGTAAAGCAAATTGAATTTATTTTATAGACAAAAGCAACTTGAAGAAACCCATAGATTACTTTGGCCACTGAAGAGTATAAATTATGTCTAACTAAATTTTGTCAGTACTGTGTGTTGAGCTATTTAGATAAAACATGTTTTTGACATTTATTGCAAAATGATACCTTCTTCTAGACTCCTACATTCTCTGGAGTATGGAGTGAATCATTAAGGGAATTAGTAATCTTTCTGTTGACATGAATCACATTATACAAGATGTAAAAATTTAAATGTATTTTTTCTAAGTAAATTATTGTGAAAAGGTATCCAAACCTATTATGATGAATTTGAGGCATGCCAAAACATTATAAAACCCACATGTGTAATTTCTAGGCAAATTCACTGCCATTATTTAGGACTTTTAATGTATATTTAGTCCTACAGGGTGTAATCCCACAAAGAGGTAAGGTAAGTAAATCATTGTAATGGTAGTACCTGCTAGTTTGAAGTAAAACCATTCTTACAGACTGTGAGGCTTTCTAGTCGACACCCCACCACCAATGTTGGTTAATGTTTTATTCTTCTCTAGAAACAGCATAAAGACATCCTCTATGAACAAAGCTTTGCACTAGAAAGAAAATATATATATATATATATATATATAATTTTAAGACTCCAAGGAACAAAACATTTACATAAATGATATATGTATATGATTTATATGTGTGTAAATATTAAAACATAGACTACCAACCATAGGGCTCAACAACTGAGGGGGAATCAAAAATAAAGCATGGGTAGATGGTTTTAAAAAAAAAAACCACTATAACTGGATCCAGAAATACTACTATTTGGTAATATTTATAATCAAATTAGTGTTAATACTAAAATTTATCTGTATGGCAAATGCCACTGAACAGCATTTCAATTCAATAATTTAATTATGAATTATATTGACTGTCATTAATTTGGAAGGAGATAACGAGTCTTTGGTTCACAGTTGTTCACCTTTTTCTTGCAAAAAATGTTTGTCTAGACAAAGCTAACCCAAAACATTACAACCCATATTTGTTATTTATATCAAACTCTGGTGGCCCTGACATGCATAGTAGGTAGCCCTCTCTCCTCCCATTCTGTACTGCTCCACACAAAGAAAGAACCACTTTGGTGATTCTTCAGTGGGCTTTTTTGTATATTAAAGTTGACATATTTCATATTTGGAGATGCTCTTTCAACCCTTTTACTGAGTAAACTTCAGATTTTGCAAAGAACTCTAAGCCAAGGGTCTGTACCAGGTAGAGATTTCAGGATAACCTATTTTAAATCCAATACATCCACTTGCACTTAAAGGATAGAAAGGTTGCTGCCTGGAGCCTCTGCTTCATCCCAAAGAGAAGATAAGGCAGACTCCTAGGGTTTTGGAGTAAGCTTCTCCTGTATGCTGTATTCTGTAGCCTATTGTTGTTTAGTCACTAAACTGTGTCTGATTCTTTCATGACCCCCATGGACTATAGCTCACCAGTCTCCTCTGTCAATAGGATTTTCAAGGCAAGAATACTGGAATGGGTTGCCATTTCCTTCTCTAGTCTGTGGCCTATATGGAGCATGATTAAAAAAAAAATTCCATACCAGAAATACACTGTTGCATTTCTGACTCAGTGAAGAGGGTTTTATTTGGATGATAATCTGGGTATTACAGTGGAAAATAGAAAATATCCCTAAAATAGAACAATATCCCTAAAACTGGAACTATATTATGGTATATCTACAATTGCACAGGCACTGCTTCTGCAAATCAGAGGCCCCTGGCCACCCTTTTGAACTAATCATTTAATGACCTTAATCTCATAGGGAGAGGCTGTAGTTTTTAAATCCCTTTTGTCTTCATTTCTGGGAAGTTCTGAGCCCTCTCCTTGTAAGTATTAATTAGTTCAATTCCACATACCTTTTTGTCAATTGAGAGAAGCCCCCATCCCTACCTATCGGTACTTTATTTTGTTAATCAAATTTTTTTTTTAAATTTAATATATTTCACATAAATTAGAATTGGGAACACCATCATCTTTTTTAGCTTTTTTTTTTTTAAATCTATAAGCTGTTATACATAGCCTTATAAGAGGAAGATTCCTTAGAAGAATCTATCTAGTGACTCTGTTAGGTTGCTTGGTACCCTTGGATGTTACCTGTTTTTCTGGGAGGAGGTGTAGTTACCCAAGCCATGCATTTTGGACATTTTCTATTTTCATTTCTTTTTACACAGAGTAACTAACACCCTAGAAACACTATCCTGTCTTGGACTAATACACTTAGATTCAGAGGAAAGTGAAAGATGAAAGAATAAGAGCATCATTCCTACTGAATAGTTTAGCAAGTTGTAATGCTTTGCCTGCTCCTCTTCTTATTTCTGGCAAACTCTCTTAAAGACCATTAATGACAATGAAAGAATATTATCCTTGATCTCTGGTTCATGATACAGTCAACACAGGAGATAAGTTGCAATTAGTGACCTGTAGTTTGGATCTTTGTCATTGTTGAATCTTACCACTCTCAGAAAAGTAGTTTCTTTTTAATTATTTTTTAAAAATTTAAACATTTTATTTTGTATTGGGGTATAGCTGATTAACAATGTCGTGATAGTTTCAGGTAAACAGTAAAGAGATTCAGCCATACATGTGCATGTATCCATTTTCCCTCCAAACTCCCTTCCCATCCAGGCTACCACATAACATTGAGCAGAGTTCCATGTGCTATACAGTATGTCCCTGTTGGTTATCCAGTTTAAATATAGCAATACACACATGTCTGTCCCAAACTTCCTACCTCTCCCTTCCCCCTAGCAACCATAAGTCTGTTCTCCACGTCTGTGAGCTTGTTTCTGTTTCCTAAGTAAGTCCATTTGTTTAATTTCTTTTTAGATTTCACATATAAAGGTTATCATACATTTCTCCTTCTCTGTCTGACTTACTTCTCTCACTATGACAATCTATAGGTCCATCCATGTTGCTACAAATGACATTTAATTTTTAATGGCTGAGTAATATTCCACTGTGAGTGTATATGTGTGTGTGTGTGTGTGTACACCACATCTTCTTTATTCATCCTTCTGTTGATGCACATTTAGGTTGCTTCCATGGCTTGGCTATTGTAAATCATGCTGCAGTGAACCAGTGGCACAGTGCTAAAGAATCTGCCTTTCAATGCAGGAGACACAAGAGACACAAGTTTGATCCCTGGGTTGGGAAAATCCCCTGGAGAAGGATATGGCTACCCACTGTAGTATTCTTGCCTGGAAAATTCCATGGACAGAGGAGCTTGGTGGGCATGGGATCACAAAGAATCAAACACAACTAAGCGATTAAGCACACACACATGCTACAATGAACATTGGGGTGCATATTTCCTTTCAGAGTATATTTTTCTCCAGATATACACAGAAGGAGTGGATTGCAGGGTCATATGGTAACTCTATTTTCAAATTTTAAGGAACTTTCACACTATTCTCCATAGTGGCTGTACCAATTTACATTCCCACCAATGGTATAGGAGGGTTCCCTTCTCTCCACATCCCCTCCAGCATTTTCTGCTTGTGTATTTTTTTGATGATAGCCATTCAGGCTGGTGTAAGATGATATCTCAATGTAGTTTTGATTTGTGTTTCAGAGACACTACTTTGCCAACAAAGGTCTGTCTAGTCAAGGCTATGGTTTTTCCAGTGGTCATGTATGGATGTGAGAGTTGGACTGTGAAGAAAGCTGAGAGCCGAAGAATTGATGCTTTTGAACTGTGGTGTTGGAGAAGACTCTTGAGAGTCCCTTCGACTGCAAGGAGATCCAACTAGTCCGTTCTGAAGATCAACCCAGGGATTTCTTTGGAAGGAATGATTATAAAGCTGAAACTCCAATACTTTGGCCACCTCATGAAAAGAGTTGACTCACTGGAAAAAACTGATGCTGGGAGGGATTGGGGGCAGGAGGAGAAGGGGATGACAGAGGATGAGATGGCTGGATGGCATCACAGACTCGATGGACGAGAGTCTGAGTGAACTCCAGGAGTTGGTGATGGACAGGGAGGCCTGGTGTGCTGCAATTTGTGGGGTTGCAAACAGTCGGACACAACTGTGACTGAACTGAACTGAAGAATTAGTGATATTGAACATCTTTTCATGTGCCTCTTGGCCATCTGTATGTCTTCCTTGGAGAAATATCTGTTTAGGTATTCTACCCATTTATTGATTGGCCTTTTTTTTTCTTTTTTAATGCTGTTAAGCCTCATGCGCTGTTTGTAAATTTTGGATACTAATCCTTTGCCAGGCACATAATTTGAAAATATCTTCTCCCAATCTGTGGGTTTTTTTTTTGTTTGTTTTGTTTATTGTTTTCTTTGTTGTGGAAAAGCTTTTGAGTTTAAGTAGGTTCTATTGTTTATTTTTGGTTTTATTTCCATTACTCTACAGTCATCAAAAATGTATGGTACTGGCACAAACATAGAAATATAGATCAGTGGAACAGGATAGAAGACCGAGAAACAAATCCATGCACGTATGGTCAGTTAATCTGTGGCAAAGGAGGTAAGATTATACAGTGTTGGAAAGACAGTCTCTTCAACAAGCGATGATGGGAAAACTGGACAGCTCCATGTTAAAAAAGCAAAAATAAATCATTGCTTGACGCCATCCACAAAAATAAGCTGTAAGTGATTTAAAGACCTAAATGTGAGATCAGACATGGTAAAATTCCTAGAGGAAAATACAAGCAGAACACTCTCTGACATAGATTGCAGCAATATTCTGTTTTCAATCCAGACTACTTTCTTAGCCTTTTATTGATATGTTTTTGATCTTTAATTACTAGGCTCCCTTTGAAGGTTATAATGGATTTGGCTCTCTGCACCAAATTGTCAAACAAGTGAGAACAATTAACCCAATAATACACACATCAGGCATGGAATGATATTTCTAAAGAGAAATTTCTAATATAGGAGAATTAATGGATTTGTAGTTTTCTCTGTATTGGTAATGGAGCAGCACATAGGAATATAAGGCATCGAGATACCATAATCCAGAGAAGGCCATGGCACCCCACTCCAGTACCCTTGCCGGGAAAACCCCATGGATGGAGGAGCCTGGTAGGCTGCAGTCCATGGGGTTGCGAAGAGTTGGACACGACTGAGCGACTTCACTTTCACTTTTCACTTTCATGCATTGAAGAAGGAAATGGCAACCCACTCCAGTATTCTTGCCTGGAAAATCCCAGGGATGAGGGAGGCTGGTGGGCTGCCGTCTATAGGGTCACACAGAGTTGGACACAACTGAAGTGACTTAGCCGCAGCAGCAGCAGCAGATACCCTGATCAGAGATGGTCCCCTGGCTGAAGAACCATTGCATGACCTGGACCTTGGGCTGAGGATTGTAGTCACAGCTCTATTAAGTGATAGAGTTTTTCTCATCAGCCCTGCTCTGCCACAGTAATATTTTCCATTAGGAGAGCACAATAATCAGAGACCCCAAGATTAGAGACTGGGGCCCGTGCTTTGCAGTTGTAAATATATGCTATAACAAATCCCTAGCTTCCAACCCTAATCCACACCACCTCAGCTTTCTCACAGAATTAAATTCCTTACTGCTTGTCTGTACCTCTCTTCTATAGTGCATTTGAGTTTTCTATTAATCCTACTCTGCATTTACCCAACATGCTCAGGAAGACTAGGCTGCATGGAATCAGCCTTGGAAAAGTTAATTCTTCTTACGTCTCATTTAGAATCTCTGAAGGAAAATGCCGAGAAAAAATAAATGTGATTTGAAAGGAACAATAGAGTAAACTTTAGAGATGACGTATTCACATGTAGATGAATCCTTTGTAAAACAAAATAGCAGCATGTTGAAACACTGCAAAAGTTTGTAGTTAATGTTGCAGCAGCGATGTGGAAGGTTTACACATTACGTTCAATTTGCAAACTCTGAAACTGAAGTATTACATTTTTCTTCTCAGAGAATCTCTTATATATAAAGGTTTGCCTGGAGTTCTGAAATCCACATTAAATAATGTTGTCAAAATGATGAATCTGTTAAAATATAAGCTTCAATATTCCAATTCTATCTTTAGCTTTATTTAAAGAAATAGGATCAGAACACCACACTCTACTGCTTCATATGAAATATTATAAAAGGAAAGAAATTTGTCAAGAGTCTGTAAATTAAAAGAACTGGTATATGTATATTTGTGGGTGGTGAATGCATTGGTGTGATTATCATGGGATATGATTGAAAGAGAGTTATTGGCTTTCAGAAATGACTTACCTAATGAAAATTTTGTAACATTCAAATAAAATTACAGACAAATACAAAGATTATATATGTATACTGAAAAGTCTTGTGGATTCACAGTCAAAATTCAGCTTTGGAATAATGAAGTTTAAAGTGCTTCCTAATAATATTTAATTTGGATTGGAATTTTTAAATTGTTAATCTAAAAACAATTTAGATTGTTGCTCCTGTGGAAGGAAAAAAAGTAACATTATCAACTCTGGAATAGTGCTTGTGTACTGTCCATTTTGACGTTAGTCTTACTGCCTCTGCTCATTTGGAAAATTATTCAATACTTAGGTGAGCATACTTTTTCCCAATCCACTTCAGTGAGATTGTTTTGTACTTTTGTGATGTTGTGCGTGTGTGTAGGGTTACTTCAGTTGTGTCTGACTCTTCGCAACCCCATGGACTATAGCCCACCAGGTCTCTCTTCATGGAGTTCTCCAGGCAAGAATACTGGAGTGAGTTGCCATGCCCTCCTCCAGGGGATCTTCCCAATCCAGGAATTCTACACATGTCCCTTATGTCTCCTGTATTAGCAGGCAGGTTCTTTACCACTAGTGCCACCTGGGAAACCTCACACTTGTGACACACTTATATTATTTTGTCACTGTCTGTATTCTCTCTTGGGATTTTCCCAACCTCCTAAATGATTTTTTAAAGTATGTATCCATTAGGTTTCACTCTGTGCTGTATGCTGTGAAGTACTATGGGTTTTTCACAAATCCATGTGAATTACAGTACCACTCAGAAGAGTTTTACCACCTTAAAAATATCCTGTGTTCCACCTATTCATCCCTCCTCTCTTCCATTGAACCCCTGAAGTCACTGATTATTTACCATCCCAGGGATGTTTCCCCAAACATCATGTAAATGGAGGCATACAGTACATAACCTTTTCAGACTGGCTGCTTTTACTAGAAATATGCAGCTAAGACTCATCCTTGTTATTTACATGGCTTGATAGCTCATTTATTTTAATTGCTGACTAATATTTTATATATTTCATTATATGTATGTACCATAATTTGCTTATTCATTCACCCATTGAAGAACATCTTGCCTGCTACTAATTTTTGACAACTATGAATAAAGCTAGTATAAACATTCTAGCGCAGGATTTTGTGTGGAATTAAGGATTGAGAACAGTAGGGTAAGTAACTAGAAGCACAATTACTTGATCACATGGTAAGATTATGTTTGGTTTTGTAAGAAGCAGATAAATGATCTTTCAAAGTAGCTATGCACTTTTGCATTTCAGCAGCAAGGAATGAGAGTTCTTGTTGCTCTACACCTTTGACAATTTAGCATTGTCAAATGTATTTTAGCAAGTGTTAACAGTTGTTTAGTGGTATCTTGATATTTTAGTTTTAACTTTCATGATGACAAATTATATTTTTAAATATCTTTTTTATCAAGATGTATTTTTAGATCATTTTGCTTGTTTTTTAATTTGGTTGTCTGCTTTCTTATTGTTGAGTTTTAAGTTTTTTTAATAATTTGTATATAAGTTTTTGAAATCAAATTGGTATTTTACAAATATTTTCTCTCAGTCTGTGGCTTACCTTTTCATTTTCTAATCAGTATCTATTACACAACAGAAACTTTAGTTTTAACGGAGTTCAAATTACTACTGTTTTTCTTAATTGGATTGTGCTTTTGATATTTTACCTAAAAACTTACTATCAAACCCAAGGTAACAGATTTTTTCCCAAGTTTCTTCTAGAAATTTTATAGTTTTGTTTGTTTGTTTGTTTTACATTTTGCTCTAAAATTCATTGTGAGTTAATTTTTGTGTAAGATGTAAGGGCTGTGTCAAGTGCATGCAAAATTTTAAAAATTTTGTTTATTTATGGATGTCCAATTATTCTAGCATCATTTATTGAAAAAAAAGACTATCCTTTCTCCATTGAATTACAGTTTTATTTCTGGGCTTTCTGTTCTGTTCCATTGATTTTCCTATTTGTTCTTTCTCCAATGACATGCTGTCTCAATTCCTAGAACTTTATATTAAGTATTTAAATGAAGTAGCATAAGTTCCTCAACTGCATTTTTCTTCAGTATTGTGTTAACAATTCTAGCTCCTTTGCTTTTCCATAGAAGTTTTAGAATTAGTTTATGAGTATCTACTAAGTAACCAACTGGAATTCTGATTGGGATTCAATTAAATCAAGTTGGGAAAAACTCAGCTGTGTAAGTTATAGCTATGATGCGCTCCTTTAATTGATACTGAATCTGCCAATCCATGAATATAGAATATTTCTCCATCATTATAAATTTCCCTCAACTTCCTTCTTCAACATTTTTCTTTTAGTTTTCGTTACAGATGATCTGCTATTCTATTAGACTGATAACAAGTACTTCAGTTTTTGAATGTTGTGGTAAATGGTGGAAAAGTGGAAGTGTTAGATGCTCAGTCACGTCTGACTCTTTGCAACCCATGGTAAATGGCATTGCTTATTAAACTTCAAATTCCAGTTGTTACTGAAATACAGTAAAGGAATTGAATTTTGTTTGTTCACTTTGTATCATTAGGTTTTGCATTCTTGTTTATTAGTCCCAGGAATTTTTGGTAAATTCTTAGGGATTGTATACATAAATAATCATGCTGTCTATAAATAAAACTGATCTAATTTTTTAACTTCCTAAACTGTGTAACTTGTACTTCTTTTTGTTTTAATGGACAAGCTAGGATTATTCAGCCTTTATCAAAATTACTGATATTTGGCTCTGCAGGCATCTGCTCTCAGTAAGCAGATCAAGTCTTTGTTTCTTGGTATGCATATCTCGTCAGACATTAGGGTTTTAGTTTGTCTTGTGATATGACATCATTTCTCTGATGATTCAAAACAAGTCATTGATTTTCAGTGTGCCTAGCTTTCTTGTTGTTAACAATGGGAGTGACAATTTCCAATCACTTTGCATGTCAGAACTGATCTTGGGAGTCTCTTTATCATTATTTTAAATATTTAATATAAAAAACTTCTACTGCAATTTAAATCCATTTTGAATTATCTCAAGATTTTCTAAATTTCATGTTTCACTGAGAAAACAAGAACTATTAAAACTGAAGAATGATCATACTCTGAAATACAATGATAGGAAATAAAATTATCAGAAATCATGTTACTGGAAAAAATATTTATCAACAAAGCAGTAAAGCAAATTTGCTATCATGTGTGCAAAAATTTCTTATCAGTGTTGACTGCAATAAATTTGAAGACATCATTATTAAAATACGTCAATCAGAAATTGTGTGTAGACATTCCAAGCATAAAAAAATTATGAACATGAGAACAATCCTAAGTTTCTCCCTTAAATTTGAATTTCAGATTTTCTTTGACAGTTTTATATAAATTCAAAGTTTAACTTGTCTATTAATTATTTCTCATTATTTTTATTCTAATTATTTAATATAAAGAACACCTAATGAATTTTTGTACTAAGTTCCTCTTACCTATTCTACAATCCAGTAGAATTTGGTCCAGTGTGTAGTATAGGTATTATCATTTTCTCTGTGCGCCATGGAGTAAAATTGTGAAGGCTATAAGATGAAGGCTGTAAAATGAAGAATCAGGAGCAGAAACCAATGGCCATTATTTATTGTAGTATGCATAGAATCAGAAGTTCATAACTTCTTGTCATTCTGAAAAATGTCTTTCTGTGAGACAAACTAGCATCAAGAAATAATTTTTCTGGGGTCAATAAAACAGGTCAGTTCATCAGTACTGAAGCTGAACCTGAGAATGGTGTCTTTTTTTAATTGGGGTAAGAAAGTTATGGATTTTTATGTTCCTGACACCATCGTCTTCCTTTTCATCATTTTTATTTTGGTGGCTTGATGGAGGTGTTTATGAAGAGAAACAAAGCTTCTGTCTAATGTCAATAGTGGGGCCATTATAAGATCTTGAGTAAGCTTGAGACTATTTCCTGGGTTAGAAATTTTGAGATCTCTTCATTACACAGAAAATTGGATGTCCCATCCCCCGTCCTTCAGTTCAGTTCAGTCACTCAGTCGTGTCTGACTCTTTGTGACCCCATGGACTGCAGCACGCCAGGCATCCCTGTCCTTCACCAACTCCAAGAGCTTGCTCGAACTCATGTCCATCTAGTTATGATGCCATCCAACCATCTCATCCTCTGTCATACCCTTCTCCTCCTGCCTTCAGTCTTTCCCAGCATCAGGGTCTCTTCAAATGAGTCAGTTCTTCACATCAGGTGGTCAAAGTATTAGAGTTTCAGCTTCAGTATCATTCTTCCAATAAATATTCAGGACTCATTTCCTTTAAGATTGACTGGTCTGATCTTTTTACAGTCCAAGGGACTCCTTGCAGTCCAAAGGATGCCCCTCTTTGGCTGTCCCATAAACATGGAAAGTAGTATGGAGCTCTGTTCCCTTTCAGCAGGTCCAGCTCTGCAGCCCAAGCACACCTCTCTCTATGGAGTAGCAGTGCAGGATCAGGGAATCCTTATGTTATGGTCTTGAGTTGTTGGTGGTGACTCTTACCAGACAGTCATGTGTGTTGTTAGTGGTGTGTATTACTGGGCATCCTCTACATTTTCTGAACCATAGGTGAGGTTAAGATTCCATTGAATGGTCTGATTTTCTATTTCTCTCTTTTCACTTGTGTTCCTGGTGTAGTAAAGTGAAAAAATAATGCTGTAATTTATTATCTGCTACATCCTTTATTTTTGTTACCTGATGGTTACCTTGATGGTTAGAACTGGACATGGAACAACAGACTGGTCTCAAATAGAAAAAGGAGTACATCAAGGCTGTATATTGTCACCCTGCTTATTTAACGTCTATGCAGAGTACATCATGAGAAACACTGGGCTGGAAGAAGCACAAGCTGGAATCAAGACTGCCACGAGAAATATCAATAACCTCAGATATGCAGATGACACCACCCTTATGGCAGAAAGTGAAGAAGAACTAAAGAGCCTCTTGATGAAAGTTAAAGAGGAGAGTGAAAAAGTTGGCTTAAAGCTCAACATTTAGAAAATGAAGATCATGGCATCCAGAAAATGCCCATCACTTCATGGCAAATAGATGGAGAAACAGTGGAAACAGTGTCAGACTTTATTTTGGGGGGCTCCAAAATCAGTGCAGATGGTGATTGCAGCCATGAAATTAAAAGATGCTTACTCCTTGGAAGGAAAGTTGTGACCAACCTAGATAGCATATTCAAAAGCGGAGACATTACTTTGCCAACAAATATCCGTCTAGTCAAGGCTATGTTTCTTCCAATGGTCATGTATGGATGTGAGAGTTGGACTGAAGGCTGAGCGCCGAAGAATTGATGCTTTTGTACTGTGGTGCTGGAGAAGACTCTTGAGAGTCACTTAGACTGCAAGGAGATCCAACTAGTCCATCCTAAGGGAGATCAGTCCTGGGTGTTCATTGGAAGGAATGATGTTTAGCTAAAACTCCAATTCTTTGGCCACCTGATGTGAAGAGCTGACTCATTTGAAAAGACCCTGATGCTGGGAGAGATTGGGGCCAGGAAGAGAAGGGGATGACAGAGGATGAGATGGCTGGATGGCATCACCGACTCGATGGACATGAGTTTGAGTGAACTCCGGGAGTTGGTGATGGACAGGGAGGCCTGGCGTGCTGCGGTTCATGGGGTCGCAAAGAGTCGAACATGCCTGAGCTACTGAACTGAACTAAACTGATGGTTAACACATCAGCAAAAGAACAATCATTTCAGAATCTTAGAAAGCCTTGATGAGAATACAAAATATAACAGATATTACAATGTGAAGTATTTAAGTTTGGAATGTTCCTTGGTGAGAGGTAATTTGGCATCTGCAGAAGCAGCCTTGATCATGAGTTCTTTATAGGTTGGTCATAATCAATAATTAAAATACATTTCTCCTGGGAACATAGAATTCTTGATTGCATATGGCCTGTGGACATGGTTCACATGTAATAGCCCTATTTGAAGTTCACTCAGAGCCTTTACTATATTCTTATTTTTTAGCTATGATGTAACTGTACTTGGAGAGAGCTATGATGTGACTGTACTGGGAAAGAGCGTAGGATTAGGAGTCTCTACAAGCACAACTTTGAATGACTTTGATCTTTTTCTCCTAGCCATTGATGGCCATATCAGCAAATTCCCCAATTTTCTGTTATAGCTTGCTCTGGACCCTTTGAAAATAATGTGATACCTGGGTATCATTCTACTGTGAAAATATGTCATTATCTGATGATTAAATGTGATAAAATGCCATGACAGTTTCTTTATTTGGTAAGGAGTTTTGAATGACATATGTCTCTCTAAATTGATCTTTGAGACTCTATTCCTAATTAGCAAACTGGGTATTAGCATCATTTTATAAAATGCATACCTTTCTTTTAAAACTGCACATTCTCTGCGTTGCCCTAATTGGAGTCTATTTGTGTTATGAAATGATGTAGTATAT
Source organism: Ovis canadensis (assembly GCF_042477335.2). NCBI lineage: Eukaryota > Metazoa > Chordata > Mammalia > Artiodactyla > Bovidae > Ovis > Ovis canadensis. Next base: position 87,659,855 of record NC_091248.1, read on the forward strand.
ACCTCAAGAAGATATAACAACTTAGTCCTTTATTGCTTCAACATTTGTTTGGACAAATCTATCACAAATCTAAATGCCTCCCCCCACCAAAAAAAAAAAAGGTGAAACTTGGAAAAATTGCCCACTGACATACATAAATTTACCAGAAACACCGAAGACATCTTGCCACAAAAAGAAAATGAACATTAGAGTTGCTTGTTAGGTTGCATCAAAAATTGTGTAGGAGACAAGCTCTTCTTACCATAGCATATTTGACCGGGAACAATTGGCCAGAATGAACTAAAAAGATTATATGATGTGGATGCAAGAGTTGTTAACTTTATTTTTTTTTAATTTTTAAAAATTTATTTATTTATTTTAATTGGAGGCTAATTACTTTATTGCTTATGTCTCCTAGACCTAGTCTTAGCCCTGCCGTATCTTCTCCTGGCTGCCTAGAGGCATGCTGTGCCATCCTCCTGGAGGGGCTTTGAGCAGTTTACTTGCAGTCATCTTGTCTAAAAATATATGCAAGCAGTGGACAACCTATTGATTGATTCATACATACATTCACTTATTCATTCATTTATCCATTTCTAACAACTGAAGCGCTAGAAATAAAATCTGTAATTTCATTTTGAAATGAGTTCAACACACTGAATTTAAAATTCACTTAATTTTAAATATTCAGGTTCATTAAAGGTATAAGGGCAAGTGATCAGCAGCAGGCCTTCTACACGACTCTTTGAAAACCTCTCATCCTTTCAGTGCTAATAAGAGTGTGGGCTTTAGAAACAGCAGCATGAAAACAAGCCCAAATGGTTAGAAACAAAGATTAGAATCTCACAAATGCTTGGATTGACCCCATGACATTTCTAACTGTTCTATTTATTGTGCTATATGTTAGCCGGTTTATTTGAGCGGGCTTATTAGTAACAGACTCATGCATGATCACATTGAGTGTATGAAGCTATTAGCGTTGCCAGATAATTTACATGCAGCAAATGCAGCAGGAGGTTCTCATACACTGCTGTCTACTTTTAATTGGAATTTTGTATTGAAAGTTCCTCTACGAAGGAAATATTTAGCTTCAATTGGACAGACAAAAGAAAACCAGTCTAATGCCATTTTTATCCTTATGCTTGATTCAACTCATATTTATTTACTCCACAAATATTGATATAAAACTTAAAATCTTCTGTGTGTATATATATATATAGTTCACATAAACTTGATATGTTTAAATTTGTATGTATAAATATAAATTTAACTTTATATGTGTACATATATATACATACAAATAAACAATATGAAGCAAGGATTGTAAAAGAGTGTCTGTGGCTGCATATTCTTAAGTAAATGATACTGAGAAATTTTGTTCTAGAGAAATTCAAAATAAAATTTCACATCATACCGTACTTTAATTTCCAGATGGAGAACTAAAGAAAAATTTTAAATCATAGAATACTGCAGAAAATATAGAAGCGTAAAGTGAGTTTGACAACATACATTTTTAAAAAATTTGGTAAATTACAAATATAATACATGATAGTTATGAACAAATGATGTAACTAGAGAAATATTTTAATAAATATGTGAAGAGCTAATCTCAATATATATATATTTACAAATGAATAAGTAATGATGAAGGACTTAAATATATGAATTTAAAAGGAATGAAAATGGTCAGGAAATCAAGTTATTAAATATCATTTATAATCAAAGAAATATGTTGTGGGGTATTATCACTCTTCCCCCATATTTGTAAACATTTGAAATGTACACAAATAATATTGAATTTTGCTTTCTTCCCATTCTCAGCTAACATTCATACATACTAAATATTTGCTAGGCATTTTCCTAAGCACTTTGCATATATCCACTCAATGTAATTTTCATGATACACTTATGAGTTTGGTACCATTATTCTCTTCTTTTTATAACTAAAAAAATCAAAGCATTAAGATATTATGTAAGTCTCCCAAAGTCACAAAGCAAAGTGGTGACCTGAGACTAGACTGTGGATGTTCTGGCTTTGACTTTGAGCTGTCAGCCACTCCAACTACTTTGCCTCTCAATTCCCAGTTAAGGTCAAGGTGAGATTGCGCCTGTCAAAGTGTATATTGATGGATCACTTCTAGAAATCAGTTAGTATGGAAGCACACATACATCCACGCATGTATTAGTTTCCAAGAACCTTAAGTACATAACACAAAGGAAAAACTAATAATAGGCTATGAAATCAGGGCATACAATTTTCTGTATAGTGTGACACTCACATGGAGATGTTTTTAGCCATGGATAAATATGGCTGATTTTTTTAAAAAGCATTCTTATCTATTTTAAAAATTTCCTAAAATGATTTGCATAACCTTTTAGTTCTAAATATCAGTAAAACCCTATTCAAATGTTAAAATAAAAAATAGTAACACATAGGCTCCTTAAACCTTAGAGGGGTTACAAGTTACACTCACTGACTACAAAAAAAAGGGTTATCTCATAAATATTTATCCTTTGTTTACTTGCCCACTTAAGTAGGCTAAAAAAAAAATATAACCTAAGCCCGTATCATTTGCATTTGACTCACTAATTCAACAAATGCTGACTGTGGTCATACTATATGCCAGGCATTCTTCTAGGGATATTGCAGCAAACAAAATATCACAAATTTCTGCACTTGTAGAATTTTTGTTCTGGCAAGGTGAGACAAAGAATAAACAACCATATACATAATAAACAAAGAAGAAAGCAATAATAAGACTAGAGATTTATGGGGGATGCTATTTGTAGAGGATAGTTAGAAAAAGACATCCACATTTAGTGACATTTATGCAAAGACAAAAAGATATACGAGAAGAAGTTATTTAAGGAAGAACATTCCATGCAGAAAGAACAGCAAACATGAAACCCTAGGACGGGAGTGTGCTTAGTTTGCTGGGGAATGGCACGGAGGTGATACGGTCCACGTAAAGTTGGAATGGGGAATGGAGAGGAAGTTGGAGACAAACGTACTCTATGTAGGGCTTTATAGGGCATTGTTAGAACTTTGCATTATACTTCCAATGAGTGTAGGTTTTGACCAGTTGAGTTAAAAGTTCTGACTTAACTTCAGAAGGCTCGTTCTAAATATTGGGTGGAAAATAGATGCTAGGACACCAAAGATGGAGGCAAGAGACCAGTGAGAAGACTGTTACCATAATCCACATGTGAGATTACTGAAACTCAAGCTAGGTTCCTATATAGCCATGGAGAATGTGAGAAAAAATCCAATTTGGTATAGGTTGAGAAGGTAGACCCATTAAGGGTCTCTAATGGATTGGAAATTAGGTATAAAGAAGTTTAAAAAAATGAGTCTAGGGTGAGAGAGAAAGAATGAAGTTAATGTCACTTAAGTTATAACAACATTTTTTATTTTTCCACATCAGAGTCCTACACACTTTTTGTCTTGTCCAATTCTGAGGTGACATGGGAAAGTGCCTCCCCTTTGTGATTTCCTAGCACCCCAAGTTACCTTTTTGACCAATCCATGAGCCTCTTGGGGAAGGATATTGTTTTACTGTTATTTCTATCTTCAGTATCTAGTACAATATCTGGCACGCAGTATATAGTACGTGTAAGATTTGTTGAATGAATATGCTATTGCTTAAGTAGGTAAGTAAAGTCACTCAGTCATGTCTGACTCTTTGTGACCCTGTGGATGGTAGCCTACCAGGCTCCCTTGTCCATGAGATTTTCCAGGCAAGCGTACTGGAATGGGTTGCCATTTCCTTCTCCAAGGGATCTTCCCAACCCAGGGATCAAACCCAGGTCTCCAGCACTGCAGGTAGACAGTTTACCATCTGAGCCACCTGAGAAGTGCTTAAATGAGTGGTTAATTAGATGAATAAATAATACTTGGATTTTCCGTGTAATTCACTATGACATTTTATTCTGTTTTCCAGGGTAGGCTCAAATTAATAATTGTATTTATGTGTTTGATAAGATTTCTTTCATTCTAGGCAGTCTTGAGTTTAAATTTGTTTACCTAAATTACAAGCCCCTTCCCTGGTGGCTTAGAGGGTAAAGTGTCTGCCTGCAGTGGAGGAGACCCGGGTTTGATCCCTGGGTTGGGAAGATCCCCTGGAGAAGGAAATGGCAACCCACTCCAGTACGCTTGCCTGGAAAATCCCATGTAGCCCTTGTAGGCTACAGTCCATGGGGTCACAAATAGTCGGACACAACTGAGTGACGACACATGACAACACAAGCAACATGTAATTATTAAACTGGTCTCCAGATCCTCTGGCAAAGATCCCAGCATCACCAGCTGAGTCCAGATCAAAATACTAATTCACTTTAGAGGGGCATGGAGCCTGTTCTGTGGGGATGACTAAGATGTTATATATCCTGGGACCTCCCTGGTGATCCAGCGGTTAAAACTCTGTGCCTCCACTGTAGGGGAAAGTGAAGTTGCTCAGTCATGTCCGACTCTTTGCCACCCCAAGGACTGTAGCCTATCAGGTTCCACCGTCCATGAGATTTTCTAGGCAAGAATACCGGAGTGGGTTGCAATTTCCTTCTCCAGGAGATCTTCCCCACCCAGGGATTGAACCCGGGTCTCCACATTGTAGGCAGACGCTTTACCGTCTCAGCCACCAGGGAAGTCCCTATAAAACCTTTCAATTCTTCCCTTATAGAAAATTTTCTATTTCTTCATTTTCGTGTATCTAGGCAGTTATAACCTAAACTCACATTTCTATGTTTTATTCCTAACTGATGTTAGCTGTGATATCAGTCCTTCTTCCTAATTTTCCCTCCATATTACTTTATGATTATTTTTCCCCCATTATCCTCAGGATTCATTACATCATTCCTCTTAGAAAGAACTTAAGATCTTCCATCAAGGGATACTGCCCATGTTCCTCAGCCTGATTTCTAGGCGTCTTCAATTCTGGCCAGTATTTATAGCATGGTTCCCTATGCAAGACATTTCTCCATATTACCTTGCCTTTCTTCTCCAACTGTATTCCTCAAATTCTCCTGTTATAGGTAGAGTGCTCTTTGTTTTTTACCTTCTCTGCACTACAACTGTATTATATCATTTCTGTCTTTTATTTGACATATTTTCCTGATGAGCAAACCTTTGAACTCCTTTTCATCAATCTGAAAGCTGCATAACCTTTCAGACTGTGCTCTACCAGCTATTTCAGCTTATTCCTGCCTCAGCTCTCCTAAACGCATGATGTACTGCAGGCATTTCAAACCTTTAAAACTTTTATGATATTGTAAAGTTCCTACATTTTTCATATGAGTTTTTTATTTCCAATTAGATTGTAAGTGCCTTGAAGGCAGAGGATACATATCTTCTTTATTTTCTATTCACAAGTTTTTGTTGGGACCTCAGCAGCAGCACATGGTTTAACATACTATGAACTGTTAATAAATGTATATTCCCTTGATTTAAGAAGTATAATAGTAGATGTTAAACAGCTTTTATATAAAATTCTGTGTGACACTTAGGAGCAAGTTTGTATATTATAGGGTTGGTGATTAGCAGCCATTACCCAAGCATCACCTTGTGACCACAAGATTTATTTTTATTGAGCTTCTTGTCAAAGAGTCAATCTTAGTCTGTGACCTCACATGTCATGAACCAAGCTTTATAAATTATATGAAAATCCAATAATGATACCCATTGTCCATTTATAACTTTTAGTATGATGATTTGCAGAGTCAGTATAGACTGGTAACAGCAGAACAGAGATTTTAGACTCAGACTGAAAGTAAAATCGAAGATACATGTTTATTTACTCTAAGAACAGGTGATATTGTTTCTCTAGTCCATTGTTATCTTCTCTGTACCATAATACAGATGATAATACTTGCTACTTTATAGGATTGTAATGAGACATGCATGTAAGGCATGTGAAACAATGCTTGACACTTGGGAGTCATCAATAAATTTTAGGAATTATTATATATGTCACTGTTATCTTTATTTTTGTTATTAAGGTACAACAAGGCCTAATTTAGTCAGACTATATTATAATGATGCAAATCACATTAAAAATCATTGTCAACTCCTAAGCCAAGAGAATAAGAATTGAGGATGGTGGACCTCCAAAAATGTAATTACGAAAAAGCTTTAATTTGTCCTATTCCTTTGTAGTTCAGTTCAGTTTAGTTGCTCAGTTGTGTCCGACTCTTTGTAACCCCATGAATCTCAGCACCAGGCCTCCCTGTCCATCACCAACTCCTGGAGTTCACTCAAGCTCACGTCCATGGAGTTGGTGATGCCATCCAGCCATCTCATCCTCTGTCATCCCCTTCTCCTCCTGCCCCCAATCCCTCCCAGCATCAGAGTCTTTTCCAATGAGTCAACTCTTCCCATGAGGTGGCCAAAGTATTGGAGTTTCAGCTTTAACATCATTCCTTCAAAGAACACCCAGGGCTGATCTCCTTCAGAATGCACTGGTTGGATCTCCTTGCAGTCCAAGGGACTGTCAAGAGTCTTCTCCAACACCACAGTTCAAAAGCATCAATTCTTTGGTGCTCAGCTTTCTTCACAGTCACACTCTCACATCCATACATGACCACTGGAACAACCATAGCCTTGACTAGATGGACTTTGTTGGCAAAGTAATGTTTCTGCATTTGAATATGCTGTCTAGGTTGGTCATAACTTTCCTCCCAAGGAGTAAGCGTCTTTTAATTTCATGGCTGCAGTCACCATCTGCAGTGATTTTGGAACCAACCTAATTTTTAAAGTTGTATGTAAAATAAGGTAGACTAGAAACCACAAGTTCATCCTGTTGGTAATGATATATTACAAAAATTGATTAAAAATAAAGAATTAGAGAAGAGAAGTAAAAAACAGGAAAAATTAGAACAATTGAAGATCATTTAGTATAAGTAGCATTGCACATTATGAAATAAAATCTTGAGGATATCATTTCTTATATCAAAGCACTATAATTGATGTATTAAATTAGCATGATTTCTCAGAAAAGGTAAAATTATTTATGATAAACCCTGTTTAAGGAGATAAAGAAAATATAATAGATATTTCTGCCAAATACAGTAAGAACATTTTATTGACTTGGAAAGCATTTAGCATATCCAGCTAAAACTGACATTGGGCACACAAATTTATATCACCTCCTCCTGAAATGCCACTAAAATAATAGTAACGGGATTTTTAAAATGGGTATAAAACAAGTGGAAAAAAGTTGGAAGAGGAGAGAGAAAAAAGTAACAGAATTTTATTAACTGGAAAGTACACAGACAAGTGGAAATGACCTAGCAGACCCAAGAAAGTTGACTTCTATTATCAGTTGTGGTAAAGACAGCGGATTTGCAAATAAAATTTCTCTGAAGTGTCAGGTTTTAGTTATTTCTTGATATCAACTTGTTATCTCTAGTTGTAGAGGAAACTGATTATTTATTTATTTTTATTGGAGTATAATTGCTGTACAATGTTCTGTTAGTTTCTGCTGTACAACGAAGTGAATTAGCTATAGGTATACATAGGTTCTTTCCTCTCGAACCTCCCTTCAACCCTTTCCTCTATCCTAACCCTCTAGGTATTCACAGAGCACCGAGATGAGCTCCCTATGCTATTCAGCAGCTTCCCATTATCTATTAATATTTTACACACAATAGTACAAAAAAGATCTTCACGACCAGATAATCATGATGGTGTGATCAGTCCCCTAGAATAGAATGTGAAGTCAAATGGGACTTAGGAAGCATCACTACGAACAAATCTAGTGGAAGTGATGGAATTCCAGTTGAGCTGTTTCAAATCCAATAAGATGATGCTGTGTAAGTGCTACACTCAATATACTAGCAAATTTGGAAAACTCAGCAGTACCCACAGGTCTGGAAAAGGTCAGTTTTCATTCCAATCCCAAAGAAAGGCAATGCCAAAGAATGTTCAAACTACCCCACAATTGCACTCATCTCACACGCTAGTAAAGTAATGCTTAAAATTCACCAAGCCAGGCTTCAGCAATATGTGAACCATGAACTTCCAGATGTTCAAGCTGGTTTTAGAAAAGGCAGAAGAACCAGAGATCAAATTGCCAACATCCGCTGGATCATGGAAAAAGCAAGAGAGTTCCAGAAAAACATCTATTTCTGCTTTATTAATTATAACAAAGCCTTTGACTGTGTGGGTCACAATAAACTGTGGAAAATTCTGAACGAGATGGGAATATCAGACCACCTGACCTGCCTCTTGAGAAATCTGTATACAGGTCAGGAAAGAACAGTTAGAACTGGACATGGAAGAACAGACTGGTTACAAATAGGAAAAGGAGTACATTAAGGCTGTATATTGTCACTGCGCTTATTTAACTTCTGTGCAGAGTACATCATGAGAAATGCTGGGCTGGAAGAAGCACAAGCTGGAATCAAGATTGCTGGGAGAAATATCAATAACCTCAGATATGCAGATGACACCACCCTTATGGCAGAAAGTGAAGAGGAACTAAAAAGCCTCTTGAGGAAAGTGAAAGAGGAGAGTGAAAAAGTGGGCTTCAAGCTCAACATTCAGAAAACAAAGATCATGACATCCAGTCCCATTACTTCATGGCAAATATATGGGGAAACAGTGGAAACAGTGGCTGACATTTTTTGGGCTCCAAAATCACTGCAGATGGTGACTGCAGCCATGAAATTAAAAGACGCTTACTCCTTGGAAGGAAAGTTATGACCAACCTAGGTAGCATATTCAAAAGCAGAGACATTACTTTGCCAACAAAGTTCCATCTAGTCAAGGCTATGGTTCTTCCAGTGGTCATGTATGGATGTGAGAGTTGGACTGTGAAGAAAGCTGGGTGCCGAAGAATTGATGCTTTTGTACTGTGGTGCTGGAGAAGACTCTTGAGAGTCACTTAGACTGCAAGGAGATCCAACTAGTCCATCCTAAGGGAGATCAGTCCTGGGTGTTCATTGGAAGGAATGATGTTTAGCTAAAACTCCAATTCTTTGGCCACCTCATGTGAAGAACTGACTCATTTGAAAAGACCCTGATGCTGGCATAGACTGAAGGCAGAAGGTGAAGGGGATAACAGAAGATGAGATAGCATCACCGAGTCAATGGACTTGGGTTTGGGTGAACTCTGGGAGTTGGTGATGGAGAGGGAGGCCTGGTGTGCTCAGTTCATGGCATCGCAAAGATTCGGACACTACTGAGCAACTGAACTGCACCAAACACAGTAGTGCATATACATCAGTCCTACTCTCCCAATTTATCTCATCCTCCCTTTCCCCCCTCTGTGTCCATTCTCCATATTTATGTCTCTTTTCCATTTGTTCAATGTTAGCCCTGGGAGGTTAACTCCTCAATTCTGGCCCACATTTGAGTGTAGGCTAAGGTACCAAGTCAAAGGACAAAAAGACATGCAGAGAGAACATGAGATGGAATGATATCAGTGCAAGGTAAGTCTGAGATCAGAGGCCACATTTTATCCCACTTTAGCTGTAATCAGAGAAGTAGAGAGACTTTGAATTAAGACAGCAGTGGTGGCCGCCATAGATCCGTACGGTTCAGGGCTAGAGAGCTCTTACTTGAGACTGTAGCAGGTCATGATTCTTCAGAAGAGTTCTTCAGAAAGGCAAACTTGATAGATTATCTTGACTTTTTAACATAACTGAAGACACAACTGATGGGAGAGGGTAGGCTTAGAAAATGTACTTATAGATTAAATCTGTAAAAAAAATAGAAAACTAAGGAAAAATATTGATTCCAAAGAATACTATTATTGGGCATTAAATTGGAATTTTCCAAGCTAGAATACTGGAGTGGGTTGCCATTTCCTTCTTCAGGGAATCTTTCCGACTTAGGGATAGAACACATCTCTTGAATCTCTTGCATTGGCAGGAAGATTCTTTACCACTAGTACCACCTGGGAACCCAATGGATAACAGTCATAAGCATGCATGCACATGCATGCCTCAATAGTGAGTATTATATACATAGTAATAACAGTATAAATACTGAATACTGAACTAAAATTATAACTACACTGAGAGTTATAGGTAATGGGAATATTCATTTATGGGGGTCAAGAAAGAATGAGATGCCAATTGTAGTAGCTAAAATGTTAGAAGTTAGAAATAGCAATATAAATACAGCTTCCCTGGTGGCTCAGACAGTAAAGGATCTGCCTGCAATGCAGGAGACCCAGGTTTGATCCCTGGGTCAGGAAGATCCCCTGGAGAAGGAAATGGCCACTCATTCCAGTATTCTTGCCTGTAGAGTCCCATGGACAGAGGTTGCAAAGAGTCAGACATGACTTAATGACTAACACCTTGGACTTTGGACCCTTGAATATTTCAGTGGGGCAGTTGGGGGGGCACTGAGGAGAGGTGTTAGAGGTACTTATCCTCCCCACAGTTAAAAATCAATTAAAACTCATAGTCAGTCCCCTGCATCCTTGATTTCTCCACATCCATTCCAGATTTAATCAACTGTGGATCCTGTAAACCCCCATTGTTTAAGGGTCAACTGTATATCATTTAGAAATATGGAATACATCAGGAAGTAATGTGAATATTTTCATTTGTCTTCATGGTCTGAACAGTGTAACAGAAGATAGAAAATGTTTTTTTTTCCCAAACTGCTCTTCATACCCTTAAGGGTAGAAACCGCTTGTCCTTCATCTTGGAACTCTCTGCTCCTGCTAAAAGGCAATTAGGGCAATAAAATTTTATCTCCCACAAAGAAAACCTATATTTGAGGTAGATACCTTCCTCTCTTTCCTTAAGAAAGATTCTTTGTCTTTGTTACTGTCTTTCCCTCTGTCTCTTGCTGGAGGGGAGGGGGAATATATGTGATATCTCCTATATAATCTCCCAATTTCATAATTTCTGGAATCAGATATACAGATACCTCCTGCCCCTAACACACACACGCACACACACACACACACACACACATGCAGCAAAGTGATATCTTCCATCATCTTGTCCTGTGGATGAAAATAGAATGTGGACAACTGAGCAAGGTATTCTGTAAGGAAATAATAGGTCTGCCTCTGGTACGAAAACCTAATGTTTACTGTTAGGATAAAATTAATTTGTATAAGTGAAAAATCTTATAAGAATCATCTAAAATAATTGAATTTGGTTATTTCAAAATTGGTTAATAGAATTGATATCAGTGATATCAAGGCTCTTTTTCTTATTACAAGCCTTTATATCTCTTTGACTCAAAACTGTGTGTGTAATTTTAATAGTGAACTTTGAGTTAAAATTTTAAATGATCACCTATAAACCTCATTATCACAAAAAAAGGGTAATTATTTGACATTGACCTTAAAATCAGCACTTGTACAATGTTTACATAGAAGTTTGGTTTTACTTTTACTGAATTGTTTTTTATATCTTACCAAGAATGAATTAACCTACTTTACACACTTGTGGTTCAACACATGAATTCAAGACCTTAATGGTTAAAGGAGCTGAGCTTATACTGCAATTATTTAAGTATGGACACAAATAGCCTTCGAAGAGTGCCTTGGGATTTTTTCATTTTCACTGGGTCAAACCTTTCCTCTCCAGGACCTTTTGCTGCAGATGTAATTGTAGTTTATCAAGGCAGTTAGTTATACACAAAGGATTTCTGAGATGCCAGTTTGAGAAGGTCTGCACAGTATTTTTCTAGCTGCTATCAGCTATATAACTTGGTGACACAAAGATTTTATTCTTGCCCCACATTTTTTCTTCTTAACCTTGAATAGTACTTCTTTGTGAATTACAGTTATCTCAACAGCTTTTGTTGAAAAATAGATGAAAATTGTCTAAGGAACTGTTAATACATTTTGATATTAACATGAAATCTGCTGCTTCAAAGATGGAGATTGCGAAGTAATGAGTAATGTGAATTTCCAAAATTTGCTGCCAATCTGAAGTTATTATATATACAGAACTTATTGCTCCTTGCATAAGTGCTATTTCTTTCTATAAGTAAGATATTTGATAGATATTTGATTTTATTTGGGGGAGTCTTGAAGACTAAATTTTGGGGAAGTTTCCTTCAGTGACATCCCATTTTCTCTGTAAAATTTAATAGTGCTTTTTAAATTTATATTTCCATGTAGTAGTTGTGATTAAAAGTATTCAGAGAAAAATTTATTTTAAAATATCGTATCATCGTTACCATGATTTATTTGTCAGGTGGAAAGTAAAGATAATAGCTAGAGGGGATAATAGAATAAAGCAATTGTTAAAAATTTTTTTTTTCTTTTGGGGTAATTTTAGATTTACAGAAAAAAATTACATAGAGAGTAGAGACTTGTGTTGGCTGAAATAAAAATATACAACATAAGAACTATGAGTTTTAGTGTTATGCTAAGGACTACTCCATGAGTGACAGCCTCTCAGATAGCTCTGAGGAAATGCTCCAAAAAGGTAAAGGGAAAGGATATATATATATATATATATATATATATATATATATATATATATATATATATGATTTTGGTGAAGGAGTGCATGCAATCAAGCATATATCTCAGTAAAAGAATACTGTTAATTACCAGCAACTCAGTTAATGATGTTAGTGCTTTTCTTATATGGGAAGATACAAGAATCCAGGTTCTTAAAAAATTTTCTCCTGAAATATTGCTTATTATCTAAGGATTTGTTTTTCCAAAGCACAGAAAGCCTCATCCTAATCTTTCCCTGAATTCCTTTCAGGGTGCCTTGTAGGCCAGTGGCGGCTGCAGCTAATGGCTTCATTCTTATGGAACCGCATTCTTTGCTTTGCAGCTGCTGTAAACCCTGCATCCTGTTTCAGTTTGCCCTACTGCTGGTGGCTTCCATTGCCATATACCTTTTTCAGAACTAAGAAAACGGTACTGATACTTTGTCCTGTGCTTAGTCTCTCAGTCATGTCTGACTCTTTGCAACCCCATGGACTGTAGCCAGCCAGGCTCCTCTGTCCACGGGGATTCTTCAGGGAAGAATATTGGAGGGGGTTGCCATGCTCCTCCAGGGTATCTTCCGAACCCAGGGATCAAACCCATGTTTCCCACATTGCAGGTGGATTCTTTACTATCTGAACCACCAGAGAAGCCCAAGAATACTGGAGTGGGTAGCCTATCCCTTCTCCAGGGGATCTTCCTGACCCAGGAATCTAACAAGGGTCTCCTTCATTACAGGTGGATTATTTACCAGCTGAGCTACCAGGGAAGCCCACTAATATCTTACTATTAATGAAATACTTTATTTTATTAGGATTTTACCATTTTTTTCCATTATATGGTTTTTTCCCTCCCAGAAAGCAATCCAGTCTAACATATGCTGTTTAGTAATCTTGTCTCCTTAGTTTCCTCTGGTGTTTAATGGTTTCTCAGTCTTTGCTGTACTTGGTGGCCTTGACAGTTTTAAAGAGCACCAGTCAAGTATTTCGTAGAGTTTCCATCAGTTTGGTTTTGTCTGCTATATCATTTCCCATGATTAGACTGGAGTTATGTACTGTCAGAATAAATGCTATAGAGATGATATGCATTTTTCATCCCTTTGTATTAGGGGTACATGATATCCACATGGCATCATTGGTCCTGTTTCTTAGGTAGATAGACTTTGCTAGGTTTTTGTGCTATACAGTTACTAGTCTTCCCTTTCCAGTTTCTATTACTTAGAAATTAGTCAGTAAGTCCAGCCCATACTCAATGGAAGTACAGGTATGAAAATTAAACTCCACTTCTATTTATGACAACTTTGTCTCTTTTCTTTTTATTTATTTATTCAATAAACTTATTTATTTAATAAATATGGACTCATGTATGTTTATTTTACAATTTAGGTTATAATCCAATACTACATTTCCCCCTAACTTTGGCCATTAAGAGCTCTTTCAAGATTTGCTCAGTGTCTTCTTAACATGGCCAAATGGAGTTACTTTTTAAGCACTTTCTTACTTTGTGATACTTCTAGACATACTAGGCCCTTGTTATATTTTTACTGTTCAGCTCTACCCTCAGGCAAGAAGCCCTGGTTTCTTGAAATGGAGAATGGTACTAGAAACCAAAATCTGAGCATTGGATATAAAATGATTGTTAAGAATATGGACAATAAGTACATTTGGTTAAGAGAGAAAAGTTGCAGTGGAGGAGACTAAAATAATAAAAGAAAATGGTACAACTGAAGATATAAACAATAGGTAATAGGAATTAATAGATAGCAAAAATAGTTGGGGAGACGTTAAGTAAAAGGCATCACTCGTTTCTGATATTTAAGGGAAGAATGAGCGAGTCAGACATAGTTTGAAATGGAATTGATGGCAAGAAAGAAAACACATATGAAGTTTCCTTATATTTATTTTATTAATTCATTTCATTTCATTTTATTTTGGAAATTATGTTCTATCCAAAACCACTGATATTGAATATGGGATTGAAGGCTTGACTTAATCAGAAAGGATTTTGAACAGTTGATGAAATGATTATGCTAAGTAACAGGGGTTGTGTCCATTTGAAGTTAGAAAAGCTAGCAGTCAGATTAGTTTTTTGTTTCTCCAAGAATACTCTGTAGGATGCGAGAAAAAGAAGGAAAAAGGTGAATTTAATGGTGTGATTTTGGTAATGATAGATGATAAGTATTTGTAAACATAATGAAGTGTTTTCCAAAACAGAATTTTTAAACCCTCTCACTTTTACATTTTCCGTAAATTTGCATGCTGGTTTACAACCTCTTGGTAGCTTGAAATCCATCCTTGTGGGAGTGTTTATATCATAGTCATTGGAAAAAAACAAATCAGGCCTTTATTTCCCCAGAGATGGTTGTTGAACACATACCACTGCTTTTTCTCCTCTCACCGTACTTTTGAAAAGGTTATCTGTATCTTTTGCTCAATTTTGCCAACCTGAAGAAACCACCAAGGAAGAGTAATGGTATTTCCATGAAATAATAGGCAATTTGTAACTTAATATCACTCTGGGGAGAGGGGAGGTGATAGATGGACTTGTTTATAAATCAGTTGTACTTAGAGGGTCAGATGAAATAAGCCTTTGGGGGAGAAGGGAAAACTCAAGGATCTGGGGAGATTCTAACACTTCTCTAGTCCCAGGTTCAGTGGTCACAGTCCTGAACTGATCTGAGGTGAAGATAAAAATTGAGGCTCAACATCCATGAAAAAGCAGAAGTTTTCCTTTAGGGTAAAATCATATCAGTAATCAACAATGAATTGAAGCGTGTTAATAATTAACTAAAAACAGGAGCTTTTGTGGTGATAGTTGTGTCTTGACTGTATTGGTGGCAACATGATTTCATTGTTACTGTTCAGTCACTAAGTTGTGTCTGACTCTTTATGACCCCATGGACTGTAGCACACCAGACTTCCCTGTCCTTCCCTGTCTCTTGGTGTTTGCTCAAACACATGTCCATTGAGTCCGTGATGCTAAATGACCACCTTATCCCCTGCTACCTCCTTCTCCTCCTGCCCTCAACCTTTCCCAGCATCAGGGTATTTTCCAGTGATTCAGTTTTTCACATCAGATGGCCCAAGTATTGGAACTTCAGCTTCAGCATCAGTCTTTCCAAAGAATATTCAGTGTTGATTTCCTTTAGGATTGACTGATTTGATCTCCTTGCATTCCAGGGGACTCTTAAGAGTCTCCACCAGCACGACAATTTGAGAGCATCAATTTTTTAGTGCTCGGCCTTCTTAATGGTCCAACTCTCACATCTGTACAGAACCACTGGAAAAACTTGACTGTGAAGAAAGCTGAGCACCGAAGAATTGATGCTTTTGAACTGTAGTGTTGGAGAAGACACTTGAGAGTCCCTTGGACTGCACAGAGATCCAACCAGTCCATTCTAAAGGAGATCAGTCCTGGGGGTTCCTTGGAAGGACTGATGCTGAAGCTGAAACTCCAATACTTTGGCCACCTCATGCGAAGAGTTGACTCATTGGAAAAGACTCTGATGCTGGGAGGGATTGAGGGCAGGAGGAGAAGGGGATGACAGAGGATGAGATGGCTGGATGGCATCATCGACTCAATGGACATGAGTTTCAGTGAACTCCGGGAGTTGGTGATGGACAGGGAGGCCTGGCATGCTGCGCTTCATGGGGTCACAAAGAGTCGGACACGACTGAGCGAGTGAACTGAACTGAACTGAACTGACTATATAGACCTTTGTTGGCAAATTGATGTCTCTGCTTTTTAATATGCTGTCTAGGTTTGTCATAACTTTCCTTCCAAGGAGCAAGCCTCTTTTAATTTCATGGCTACAGTCACAATCCTCAGTGATTTTGGAGCTCAAGAAAAGAAAATCTGTCACTGTTTCTAATTTTTTCCCATCTATTTGCCATGAAGTAATGGGACAGGATGCCATGATTTTAGTTTTTTGAATGTTGAGTTTTAAGCCAGCTTTTTCACTCTCTTCTTTCACCCTCACCAAGAGGCTCTTTACTTCCTCTTGACTTTCTGCCATCAGAGTGGTTATCATCTGCATATCTGAGGCTGTTGATATTTCTCCTGGTAATCTTGATTACAAATCGTGATTCATTCAGCCTGGCATTTTGCATGATATACTTTGCATATAAGTTATGATAAGCAAGATGATGATATACAGCCTTGTTCTATACCTTTCCCAATTTGAAGCCAGTCAGTTGTTCCATGTCCAAGTCTAACTGTTGCTTCTTGACCTCAGGTTTCTCAGGAGGAAGGTAAAGTGATCTGGTATTCCCATCTCCTTAAGAATTTTCCAGTTTGTTGTGATCCACAAGGTTATTCCATTATCTTGACTGTGTTTGTGGCAACATGACTTCAGCTGTCCAAATTCATATAACTGTCTAGCTAACAAGGTGAATTTTACTATATGTGCATTTTATCTTGAACCTATTTGGAAATAATAAAACATGGGCAAAGGTATACTACTAGGTGATAGCAGATTGAAAGAAAGCAGAGCTCATAATCAAACCTCTCAAGGCAGAAATCAGATTAAAAATCAAAGAGATAAATAAGCATATTTAACAATCTTAAAGGCTATATATCACAAACTGCTTAAGAGAGGAATACTTATGTGTAAACTAACACAGCAATAGTTCTCATAAAGCATAAAATCAAAAAATTCAAAGGAAAATACACAGGAATACAACTTACAAACAAAAGAATAATGACACCCCTCCCCCTGAAAATAAAACTCAAATAGAATATTTTACCAGAAAACAACAACAAAATGTTAAGAAATGTTTGGGTGAAAATTGAACAGTAAAATTTTAAAATTCTTTCAAACTAATAATACAGTATGATACATAAAAATTCTGTGGGGTAGCAGTAGAACAACTACCCAAAAAAAATACTTTATATACTTATAAAAATATATAAGTAAAAGAATCTCCCTCAAGAGAATTAAACACAGTGCAATAAGCTAATGAAAAAGTAAACCTAAAGAAAGTAGAAAGAATTAATAAAGATAAAAGTTAATGAGTTAGAAAACATAAAAACAATAGAATCAATGAATAAATGTAAAAGCTGGTTTCTTTCAGAAAAGGTATACAAAACAGATAAACCCCTAGCTAATTTACCAAAAGAAAAATTGCAACCAAAGTAAGGTAAGCATTAAAATTCATATTGTGGTAAAATCTTCAGGAAAAAATAACTATTTCTACAAACACACAAACAATTTCAAGGAGAAAAAACAAACAAGGGGTAGTTAGATGGTTAAGAAGAACCTTTTAACCATTTAAACCAAAGAACTTCATTTGATATCTACCTTAAGCAAGCAGCCAACCAACCAACCAACCAAACAACAAACAAAACCGGAAAAAAATGAGAAAAGTGGGACATTTGTGCAAACACTAAATAAATAAGAAATTATTTTTAGGTATGATGATAGCATTTAAAATTATATTTCAAGATGAGTCATTGTTTTCTGAGTTCAACACTGAAATATTTATAAGAGATGAAGTGATAATTCCACATTGTGGAGTGAAGAGGGAGAGGAAAGTGAAATTGCAGATGAAACAGGAATTCCTGAGTTGATAAAATTATTGACAGTAGGTGAGGGCTACATGTAGGTTCAATACATCAATCTCTCTACTTTTGTATAATATATGCTTACTGATTTCCATAATAAGTTGACAATTGTGTGGAATTTAAGACTTTACAAATTTAAGCATGCTACAAATATGAGGCAGAATTAGGATATCCACACATTTGGGAGGCAGAAAATACAGATTTGTCCATAACTAGTCTCACATTCTAAAAGGTGAGCTGACCATACTCAATAACGTAGATAAATCTCATAAGCCTAATATTGAGCAAAATAAATTTTACTGTGACTCCATTTATATTTCAAAACAGGCAAAGTGAAGCTGTGGTTTAAAAGTTTGTTCTGTTCTGTTTAGTCACTAAGTCATGTCTGACACTATTGTGACCCCGTAGACTGTGGCCTGCCAGGCTCCTCAGTCCATGGGATTTCTCAGACAAGAATCCTGGAGTGGGTTGCCATTTCCTTTTCCAGGGGATCTTCCCCACCAGGGATTGGACCCTCATTTCCTGCATTGGCAGGTGAATTCTTTACCACTGAGCCACCCGGGAAACAGAGTGATTGTTCTTTTGGGAGCAGTGACCAGATCATTACTTCACAAGGGGCTGCTGAGGCACTGGTGATTTTGCCTGTCTTGCTATTGTACAGGCAGGTTAAATTTGTGGCAATGCATTGAGTTATATTCTAGTGATTTGTATATGTCTCTGTATACATGTTACGCTTCAATAAAAAGAAGATGGGCAGAGGTGAGAACAGGTGTTCTAAATTTTCTCATAGCCTCCTTTGGCATTGATATTATCTAATCATAATTCTGGGGTTCCCTGGTAGCTCAGCTGGTAAAGAATCTGCCTGCAACGCAGCAGACCCTGGTTTGATTCCTGGGTCAGGAAGATCCCCTGGAGAAGGGATAGGCTACCCACTCCAATATTCTTGGGCTTCCCTGGTAGCTCAGACAGTAAAATCCGCCCACAATGCGGGAGACCTGGGTTTGATCCCTGGGTTGGGAAGATCCTGGAGAGGAGGGCATGACAACACACTCCAGTATTCTTGCCTGGAGAATCTCTATGGACAGAGGAGCCTGGCAGGCTACAATCCAAGGGGTTGCAAAAAGTCAGACATGACTGAGCAGCTAAGCACAAGCACAATCATAATTCCATTACTTCACATGAAACAGATTAAGCAGTCCCACTCCGCTCATTAATAACACTATTTAAAAGCAACCAAGCACTGTTTTTGACAAATTGCTTCTAATTGTAATTTTGTGAACTTATTGAAATAGCTTAAATTTTATTTTTTTTTCTGAGAAATGTATCCTGTCAAAATGGTACATATACTTGAGAGAATAAAAAACACAGTGAATTGGTTATTTCCATCTTCCAACTTACAGAAAAACAGTGAATGAATTTCTGGGTATAAAGGGGACTTAAAACCAAGAAAGGAAATTGACTAAGAATTGTGCACCGGAGATACGATATAGAGGGGGGAAAAACAGTGTGGCACAAAATTCCTATCCTCAACAGAATATCAGTAATCAAGATATCTGTAATTAGATAATAAAGGGGAAGCTTAAAATATTCTATTTAGACAGCAAAATCTTGATATCAAATAACTAAGGTCAATAGAGTTTTGTAAGAGACTAATATAAAACAGAGCTTCCCTTGCGGCTCAGCTGGTAAAGAAGCTGCCTACAACGTGGGAGACGTGGGTTAGATCCCTGGGTTGGGAAGATACCCTGGAGAAAGGAAAGGCTACCCACTCCAGTGTTCTGGCCTAGAGAATTTCCAAACAGAGTCTTTTAAAAAAAATAGTCCCTCTTGAAAAAATAAAAATAAAATATTCAGACCAAATTAGATTTGTACCTCCTCCAAACTTTAAGTCTTATAAAGAAAGCCCGATTTGCAACCAGGCAGATTTGCAACCACGCAGCACTATGAAAACCTACTGATTTATTATAATTAGAAACTTTCTCTCCATGAAATGATGATAGTGATTGCAAACTTGAGAAGTAAAAGATACAAGGAATATTATCAGTATTAACAGAAAAGGTCATTTACCTAGGTTCAGTCATTCAAGAAATCTGTGAGTGAATCAGACTTCCCTGAGTTTCCAGTATATTTTCAGATTCAGCACTGCTCAACTAAAATGTTATTTTCACTTTTTGATATCTCTGTTATATTATGGAAAGGTTTTACAATTTATTAAAAATCAAAGCCAATTAGCTTATTAAAGCTTTCAAAAATAGATTTAAAAGACATAGATTTGTTATTATTTTTTGCCCTTTAACCTAGAAACTTGTTTGATCACCCTATGAGATGGTGATACTTTTCCTATAACTGAACATTTTCCTGTTTGTTTATATTTTTTTATAAACTCGATTTGATTCCTTTCTTTCTCTAGTAGTATGTCTGTCATTGCTATTACTTCTTCAATGAGGAGAAGCAATTTGATTGAACACTTGTTTTTCATCTTTTCCCTGATTCGGCAGCTTGCAATACCACAGGGAACTCTCTCTTAATATTTTTCCTATGTCTGTCATCTTCCGTATTTATGACTGAAGCTGAAAATCACAAGCGATTTTATGTTCTTCCATACTGCTGACTATCCACCTTTGTTCAAAACAATGACATCCCTGTTGTCCCACATTTCACTTCAAAGACTTTGCAGAACCAGGGAAGTATGGGAGAAGTGACTTCAGAAGGGTAAGGAACAATATTTGTTGAGTTTCTGTGAGTCTGAGGCTGTGATGAACATCTTAAATCCAGTATCTCACTTCATCCTCATGGCCTCATTATTTCACAGAAGGCATCACTTTGTGTCAGAGAGATTAAGTAAGCCATCCAAGAGCAAACTCAAGCTTATCTCACTCCATAGCTCAGAGGTATAAGGATTTCGATGAGAAAATGCAAGAAAATTCTAGGCACTCTTCTAAATTATTTCTAAGCTTGGTCAACCCAGCCTTTCCTATCCTAGGGTCGTTGTCCTCTCTTGCTTTGGGGGAGGGTTGAGGGTGGCAGGCACTGTTTTTTTAGATTGATCAAATCTACTTGAGGAGTTATAATGAAGTTACTAATGACTAAGTAGTGAGGGAAGAGAGTCTTTGTGAATGCCCCTTCTTCAGAAATATGGTCTAGCCACACTGAGTTCCCCCTTCCTGACCATCTTTAGCAACTATTACCTGATCTAAAAATCTTAGCACTAGTCTAGTTTGGATGTATATTTTTGTCTTGTCCCACTGGGGGAAAAAGTCAGTTATTTAAAGGCAGTCTTCTTGATAATGTTTTTCTTTAGTATTCCCAAGTTCCCAAGAAAGAGGAATAACTGAATACAATTAAGCTTTTAAATCTAAATTGGCCCAAGTCTCAACCTCTGTCTTTTCTGATTTTTACTGGTTCCACATTCTATGTTGTAGACTGCAGCAACATTTTATAGCGCTGTTCCTTTCTGTGTTGATGTTATTTTAGAAGCAATTGTAGTGTTTGCAGGATAAGGCACCACTCTACTGCAACTTTTGGAATAGACATACACGATTCCAAATGAAGCATTTTAAAATTAAAATGTTTGACTTGCCAGGGAAAGTGTGTGTATGTGTGTGTGTGTAATAGTGTATTTATGGACTCTGTGTATGTATACATGAAATACATATATATGACGCGAAAGTGAGGTGAAAGTGTTACTCAGTGGTATCTGACTCTTTGCCACCCCATGGACTGTAGCCTGCCAGGTTCTGTCCTTGGGATTTTCCAGGCAAGAATACTGGAGTGGGTTGCCATTCCCTTATCCAGGGAACCTTGCCAATCCAGGATTTGGACCCACGTGTCCCACATTGCAGGCAGATTCTTTAATGTCTGAACCACCAAGGAAGCTCCTATACACACAGACACACACGTAGAAATAGGAATAGGAAGTGTCTGGGTCAGGAAAAAAGAGTTCTGTATTGATGCTTACAACCAGATTCACCTTAACATTGTGGCATTGGTTAGCCAGAGCTAGTCTACCCGCTTCTAAATGAGCTCCTATGAAAACCTTCAAGGCTAATGTTGAGTTTCATTCTGTACAGAAGAAATGGGGAACAAAGGATATATTCACCAGAAAGACAGCTGCCCCTCTCCCCTTCTGAAGAGAGAGAGAAAAAAATGTGTTTTTTTGATCTTTTGAAATGGGATGGAAATGATCCTAGATTCTCACTCACTCTAACCTTTGGAATGTAAATACATCTTTTCAGGAACAAGTTACCCTGGGGTCTACAGCATTTATGACCTGAAGATAAAACCAAAGTCTGGGTTTCCTCCTTTTTGAGTTGTAAAGTCCTAGGGAGAAGCTCTTTTTAGTAGTACCTTGATGACTTAACCTAGGGCCCTAATTCAGACTGTAACTGTTTGCTCTCTAGGAAAGATAAGAGAATTTTTATCATACTTTTGGATTAGAGCAATTAACTTTACAGATAAGTACAGATCTAATCCTTACGGGATGTGGAAATTAAAAATGTTATTAGGGAAAGCGAAAACAAGCATTTTTATATTTCCATGTCCAGGAGGGCAGGACTTTTTACAGCAGCACTGAGAAGTCTAAGGGAATTTTAATTTACTATGTGCTTTCACTATCCCCCTACTATTATTATCACTCAAGTTTCTCCTTCAAATATAGCATGTTTTGCCAATGGGAACTATTCTCTGGACCTGGTATATGTCTCAGAAATTTTTCACTTCTGCAGCTTTGCTTGTGATATTCCCTTGATGGAGAATGTCCTCCTGTGTGCAACTCATCCCCGCCCCCCCCCCCCACCACCACCACCACATGGAATATGGCAAATTTCCTAACTGGATAGCTTCCCTTTCTTCTTATATTCTAGTCCTCTTTCATGGCATTTAATCATGTTCTGTTTTTTTTATTATAGATTCCACTCCAGTACTCTTGCCTGGAAAATCCCATGGACGGAGGAGCCTGGTAGGCTGCAGTCCATGTGGTCGCGAAGAGTTGGGCACGACTGAGCAACTTCACTTTCACTTTTCACTTTCATGCATTGGAGAAGGAAATGGCAACCCACTCCAGTGTTCCTGCCTAAAGAATCCCAGGGACAGCGGAGCCTGGTGGGCTGCCATCTATGGGGCTGCACAGAGTCGGACATGACAAGCGACTTAGCAGCAGCAGCAGCAGATATCAGCGATTTTTTTCTAGACTGTGACTCGTTGGAGTAAAGCTTATGTTTCTGATTTAAGGTAATACTGAATGTTAACTTTTTTTTCCCAAGCTGAAGATATCTCATTTATTTATTCATTTTTCTCTGATGACCTCTTATGTTTGTCTTCAATAATATCATAGGAACCTAATATTTTTACTGAAATTTTTATTTACTTTTGAAAGATAATTTAGGTTACTAATTCCTACTCTATCACAGGCAGTCTAAGAACTAAACTTCATAGAAATAAGCATTTGGAAACCACATTAGAGACTTATTATATAATACTTACTATAATTATTTATTGTATTAATGTACTTGTGCTTGTGCTAAATCATTTCAGCTGTGTCTGACTCTTTGTGACCCTATGGACTTGCTAGCCTCCTCTGTCCATAGGATTCTCTAGGTAAGAAGACTGGGGTAGATTGCCACTCCCTCCTCCAGGGAATATTCCTGACCCAGGAATTGAACCTGCATCCTTACGTCTCTTGCATTGGCAAGCAGGTTCTTTACCTGTATTGCTGCCTGGGAAGCCCTATTATATTATACTTAATTATGATTTTATTATATTATTTATTTGTAGTAGGTTGTTGCAAACATAATTATGGTTTCAGACTGTGAGTTTTAAATGATTAAAGCTAGGCTCAAACAATTCTTTATTAATCAAAATAAGAACCACTACAATCAACATATTTTTGCCAATGAGAAATAAGTTTATTCATGTAGTATAAAAATCCGTGTTTGGGGATTTGATGAGTTCTTGGAAAGCGTTCTCTGTGTCCTCCTGGTTGTGGAAGCACTTTCCCTGCAAAAAGCTGTTGAGATGCTTGAAGAAATGGTAGTCAGTTGGCGAAAGGTCAGGTGAATATGGTAGATGAGGCAAAACTTTGTAACCCAATTCGTACAATTTTTGAAGCATTGGTTATGCATCGTGGGGTTGGGCATTGTCATAGAAAAGAGTTGGGCCCTTTCTATTGACCAATGCCAGCTGTAGGCATTGCAGTTTTTGGTGCATCTCACTGATTTGTTGAGCATACCTCTCAGATGTAGTGATTTCGCTGGACTCAGAAAGCTGTAGTAGATCAGATGGGCAGCAGACAACCGAAGAGTGACCATGGCCTTTTTCTGGTGTCAGAGTGGCTTTGGGAAGTGCTTTGGAGCTTCTCGGTCCAACCACCGTGCTGGCCATCACCAGTTGTTGTATATTTTTTTTCACACTTTTTGTTGCACATGACAGTTTGATGAAGAAATAGTTCATTACTGTTGCATGTAGTAAGAGAAGACAGCGCTTCAAAATGATTTTTTGATTTTTGGTTAGCTCATGAGGCACCCACTTATCAAGCTTCTTCACTTTTCCAATTTGCTTCCAATGCAAAACAACTGTAGAATGATCAACATTGAGTTCTTCAGCAAATTCTCATGTAGTTATAAGAGGATCAGCTTCGATGATGACTCTTAGTTGTCATCAAATTCTGATGGCTGGTCACTATGTTTCTCATCTTCAGGGCTCTCATCTCATTTGCAAAACTTCTTGAACCACCATCGTGCTCTATGTTTGTTAACAGTTCCTGGGCCAAGTGCATTGTTGATGCTGTGAGTTGTGTCTGCTGCTTTATGACCCATTTTGAACTCAAATAAGAAAATTTGCTTTTTGTCTAACACTATTTCCATAGCCTAAAATATATATAAAAGAAACAGCAAGTAATAAGTCATTAGCAAAAAACATAAAGAGAGAAATGCATATTAAAATAATGTATAACATAACCACATTTATTTAAAATATATTACATATCAAATGGCTAATTTCAACAATGCAAAAACCACAATTACTCTTTCAGTTCAGTTCAGGGGCAGTCATGTCAGACTCTTTGTGACCTCATGGACTGCAGCAGGCCAGGCTTTATTGTCCATCACTGACTCCCAGAGCTTGCTCAAATTCATGTCCATCAAGTCAATGATGCCATCCAACCACCTCATCCTTTGTCGTCCCTTTCTCCTGTCTTCAGTCTTTCCCAGCATCAGGGTCTTTTCCACTTACTTTTGCACCAACCTAATAATGCTTATTATATTATGCTTAACATATTTATATTGATTGGTATTAGTTGGTACTTATTAATATGTGTGTGTGCTAAGTCACTTCAGTCGTGTGTGACTCTTTGTGACCTGACAACATAGACTCTAGGCCACCAGGCTCCTCTGTGCATGGAATTTTTGAGGCAAAAATACTGGAATGGGTTGTCATGCCCTCCTCCAAGGGATATTCCTGACATAGTGATAAGGCCTCTTTTTTTGTCTCCAGGATTAGCATGCAGGTTATTTACCACTAGCACCACCTGGAAAGCCCTTGTATTAACATATTAATCTAATTCCTGGATTTGAATTATGATTTAATAAATATTAAACTAAGTACATTTTAATTTATTGCTAACATTACAACTTTTGAATTACTCTCAATCATTTTTGAAGGAATCATTTTACAGGATCAGTTCAGTTCGGTTCAGTAGCTCAGTCATGTCCGACCCTTTGTGACCCCATGAACTGCAGCACACCAGGCCTCCCTGTCCATCACCAATTTCTGGAGTCCACCCAAACCCATGTCCATTGAGTCGATGATGCCATGATCTCATCCTCTTTCGTCCCCTTTTCCTCCTGCCCTCAATCTTTCCCTGCATCAGGGTCTTTTTCATTGAGCCAGCTTTTCACATCAGGTGGCCAAAGTATTGAAGTTTCAGCTTCAGCATCAGTCCTTCCAATGAACACCCAGGACTGATCTCCCTTAGGATGGACTGGTTGGATCTCCTTGCAGTCCAAGGGACTCTCAAGAGTCTTCTCCAACACCACAGTACAAAAGCATCAATTTTTTGGCGCTCAGCTTTCTTTATAGTCCAACTCTCACATCCATACATGACTGTTGGAAAAACTATAGGCTTGACTAGACGGACCTTTGTTGGCAAAGTAATGTCACTGCTTTTTAATGTGCTGTCTAGGCTGGTCATAAATTTCCTTCCTGGGAGTAAGCGTCTTTTAATTTCATGGCTGCAATCACCATCTGCAGTGATTAAGGAGCCCAGAAATATAAAGTCAGCCACTGTTTCCACTGTTTCCCCATCTATTTGCCATGAAGTGATGGGACCAGATGCCATGATCTTCGTTTTCTGAATGTTGAGCTTTAAGCCAACTTTTTCACTCTCCGCTTTCACTTTCATCAAGAGGCTTTTGAGTTCCTCTTCACTTTCTGCCATAATGGTGGTGTCATCTGCATATCTGAGGTTACTGCTGTTTCTCCTGGCAATCTTGATTCCAGCTTGTGCTTCTTCCAGCCCAGCATTTCTCATGATGTTCTCTGCATAGAAGTTAAATAAGCAGGGTGACAATATACAGCCTTGATGTACTCCTTTTTCTATTTAGAACCATTCTGTTGTCCCATGTCCAGTTCTAACTGTTGCTTCTTGACCTGCATACCGGTTTTTCAAGAGGCAGGTCAGGTGCTCTGGTATGCCCGTCTCCTGAAGAATTTTCCACAGTTTATTGTGATCCACGCAGTCATAGGCTTTGGCATAGTCAATAAAGCAGAAAGAGATGTTTTTCTGGAACTCTCTTGCCTTTTTGATGATCCACCAGACGTTGGCAATTTGATATCTGGTTCCTCTGCCTTTTCTAAGACCAGCTTGAACATCTGGAAGTTCACAGTTCACATATTGCTGAAGCCTGGCTTGGTGAATTTTAAGCATTTCTTTACTAGCTTGTGAGATGAGTGCAATTGTGTGGTAGTTTCAGCATTCTTTGGCATTGCCTTTCTTTGGGATTAGAATGAAAACTGACCTTTTCCAGTCCTGTGGCCACTGCTGACTTTTCCAAAATTGCTGTCATATTCAGTGTAGCACTTTCACAGCATCCTCTTTCAGGATTTGAAATAGCTCAAGTGGAGTTCCATCACCTCCACTATCTTTGTTCATAGTGATGCTTCCTAAGGCCCACTTGACTTCACCTTCCAGGATATCTGGCTATAGGTGAGTGATTGCACCATCGTGATTATCTGGATTGTGAAGATATTTTTTGTACAGTTCTTCTGTGTATACTTGCCACCTCTTCTTTATATTTTCTGGTTAGGTCCTTACCATTTCTGTCCTTTATTGAGCCCATCTTTCCATGAAATGTTCCTTTGGTATCTCTAAGTTTCTTGAGGAGATCTCTAGTCTTTCCCATTCTATTGTTTTCCTCTATTTCTTTGTGTTGATTGCTGAGTAAAGCTTTCTTATCTCTCCTTGCTATTCTTTGGAACTCTGCATTCAAATGGGTATATCTTTCCTTTTCTCCTTTGCTTTTCACTTCCCATCTTTTCACAGCTATTTGTAATGTGTCCTCAGACAGCCATTTTCCTTTTTTGCATTTCTTTTCCATGGGGATGGTCTTGATTCCTGTCTCCTGTACAATGGCATGAACTTCCATCCATAGTTCATCAGGCACTCTGTCTATCAGATCTAGTCCCTCAAATCTATTTCTCACTTCCACTGTATAGTCATAAGTGCTTTGATTTAGGTCATACCTGAATGGTCTAGTGGTTTTCTCCACTTTCTTCAATTTCAGTCTGAATTTGGCAAAAGGAGTTCATGATCCAAGCCACAATCAGCTCCCGGTCTTGTTTTTGCTGAGTGTATAGAGCTTCTCCATCTTTGGCTGCAGAGAATATAATCAATCTGATTTCGATGTCGACCATCTGGTGAGGTCCATGTGTAGCGTCTTCTCTTGTGTTTGCAGGATCAAATTAAGAGAAAAACAAGAATAAGGGTTTGGAAAAAAGAAAACTTTCTCTGAATTATTTTAATTTTTAGCTGTTTATTTTAAATATTGCTAAGAGTAGTGGACTAATACTAGTTGCAAATATTTAAACATAGACTACAGGCTGAATTTGAACTTTCCACTTCCACGTCACTGTTAGTGAGTTATGATCTGGCCTAAATTTTGTGGGAGAGTTAGAAGTGTACATGATCTTGCTGATATCTACATTTTGTTGTCTGCCTTAATTGTAATCTACCTTTATTGCCATTATAACCCTTAAGTGCTGGATTGTAGAACATTCAAAAACTATGAAACTGAATTTTCAAAGTTTATATCCAAGATCATCATTCTTTGGCAAAACTGTCAGAGGATGAATGTGAGATTGTTTGAGTGAAGAAACTGATTATCTGGGGGATTGTAACAGGATTATTTTTATATTGTTCACCTACATGTGCTGTATTAGACAACCTACTATCCTGTTAGGTCTTCCATAGAGAAAATTTCAAGATTCAACCCTAAACAGAGAGACTTTTGGGTAAAGTGTTTGTCTTCCTCTCAGTTGAAGGAAAAAAATTATGCTAGTGAAATCAATTAAAGTTTACAAATTTGAGCTAGGGTTAATTGCATCAGAAAAACATAAGTCCTTTTCTTTTGAAAAAATGTGTGTTTGAAAATTCTAAAATGTTTTTTTAAAAATTGATTTGCATTGTCAAACACATCAAATATTTCAAAACCATGAATCACTGTATTGTCTCCATGAATTCCAAAATACTCAAACATATCCATAATACTTATTTTTAATAAAATTAATAAAAATTATTCCTACTCTGTATTTTTGATTGCTGTGAAATTTTTTAAAAATGTTACACATAATTTCTGATCAATTTGAAAATTTTTTCTGTGCTTGTGAGAGACAAATTTCATTTATATAAATAAAGCTTTTAACTTCTTTTTCTTTCATTCTTTTTCTTTGTTGGCTTGTGCATTAGCAGTTGTGATGATAGAGCAACAATAAGAACTAAATATGTACCTGTTCAAAGAGAAATCTTTTGTGATTTGCCAATTTGAGTGGGTTGAATTGTATTGTTCTCTTGTATTACATTTAAGAGAGTGAGTGTTTAGAAGTGTTCTGGTGTGTATAGCAATCAGAATACTTGAAAAACAATCTTAGATAAAACTTATTTACATTGAGACTCTCAAATGCTTGCATGTATATATCCTGTCTTACTTTTAGAATTTCCTTAGAGGCAATATGACTTTTTTTGTATGAAGAATATTTACTGTAGGTTACAATTAAACTCTCTTTTTTTCTACTTTAAAAATGTAAACAGCAACATTTTTGGTTGTTGTTATTGTTCCTATTATACTCTGCCCTTGAAATGGAATGCCTTGATGAATTCACAATAAAGTGTTTTTCCCCTTGGAAGTATTTTATAAAAACTCTGAGGCAACTGAACCATACCATATCTGAGGAGAATATCACAGCTGGATGGTGGTAATAAAGTTAGGCATAGTTCCCCTGTCCCATGACTTTTGTCTTGAAATACTTTCAGAATTTGTCTCATCTCAATGGCAAACCACTCCAGTACTCTTGCCTGGAAAATCCCATGGATGGAAGAGCCTGGTAGGCTACAGTCCATGGGGTTGCTAAAAAGTTGGGCACGACTGAGCAACTTCACTTTCACTTCTCACTTTCATGCATTGGAGAAGGAAATGACAACCCACTCCAGTATTCTTGACTGGAGATCCCAGGGACAGAGGAGCCTGGTTGGCTGCCATCTATAGGGTAGCACAGCGTCGGATGCAACTGAAGCGACTTAGCA
Source organism: Ovis canadensis (assembly GCF_042477335.2). Taxonomy (NCBI): domain Eukaryota; kingdom Metazoa; phylum Chordata; class Mammalia; order Artiodactyla; family Bovidae; genus Ovis; species Ovis canadensis. Next base: position 87,689,597 of record NC_091248.1, read on the forward strand.
GCAGCAGGATCTCTATTTCAACTCCATCCATTTCTAGATTGCTCCTTATTCCTTTCAGCTGGACTACAAGTCATTCTTGATTTATCTCTGAGTTCATGAACCCTTTCGTTTGTTCCCTATTTTCTAACTTACCACCTGAAATATTTTTCCATTTATTCTTTGTTTGTTGTTTCATCATAAATGAATTTTTCAAAGGTAAAAGTACTACTCAAACCTTATTCATGACACAAATTCTGTAAGAGAACTGAGGTTATAATTCAGTGGCTACTTTCATGGGGCTTAGTAATTCATTTTTATATGTGCATGCTTCTTAGTTTTCCTAATGTACAAGATCAATCAAAATGCTTTCATTTTCCCCAAGTTATCTGCATTACAGCCCCCTTAAGTTTACCAAATCATTCAATTGTAATACATGTATTTATTAAACAAATGTGGCACTCAAAGAATTGTGCTCTCTGATATTCTTTCCTAATATGACTTAATATGTTTCCCTTTGGAAAGCCAGATAAAAAAAATACAGGATACCCCATTAGTCTTAATTTCAGATAAACAATACTTTTTTGGTATAAGAGTATTAATGCAATATTTGGGACATACTTATTCTAAAAGTATTCATTGTTTGTATCATAAAATTTGACTGAGCAATCTATGTTTTTATTTGCTATATCTGGCAAGGGGGACTTTAGAAATTTCCTTCCCTTTGTGGAGACTGAGTGCTTCACTCTGGATTTCTTGATGATAATATAATATTCTTAGTGCTTTACACATCTTAAGTCAGGTAATCCTCAGAACTACCCAATGATGTAAGAACTAGATTATCTGCCATTTAGATATGAAGGTGTTGAGAAGCAATAGTCAATAAACTTGCCCAAAGTCACCCAACTCAGCTAATAAATATAATTTTTGACTCTAAGCCAGGAACTCTGGAGCAAGAGCTTGAAATATGTGTGTGTGTATGTACGTGTGTGTGTGTATGTGTGTGTGTGTGTGTGTATGTATTCTTTTTCATTATGGTGTATCACAGGATATTGAATATGGTTTCCTGTGCTATACCTATGAGGACTTTGTTTATCCATTCTATACTATATCTATACTATATACTATATATACAACGGAGTCTTAATCACTACATATTACAGCTTCTGTGGAACAACAGCCTTTTATTGGTGCCTAAAGTTGCTCCAGGAAATATACTTGATAGTGACACCCGCTATGACACCTTTATGATCATTCATTCTTAGAAGTGTTAAGTGTATTTTTCAAATGTCAGTCTATTTATTTTTCTGGGTATTTCTAGATTCTGAGGGCGTGGATACCACAAATATCAGTAGGCACCTCTTCTCTGTTACCTGGTGACTCTGAAAAGAAAGTGATGCTATAAGGAGCCTATAATAAGGAGATTGGCTTGTTCCAATGATCATTTCTCCAGATGCTGAAGTATTAGGACATGCACTCTTTCTGAGTCATGTAGTTACACATTCTAAAACCTAATGATAAAAATTCCATTCCTCTTCAGTGATGGTCAGAGACTGTTCCCTATCTGCATCATTTTAGCTAAGAATCTTTCCGTTTCTTTTGCACAGGGTTCTTGGACTAGGCAATAATAAAACTTGTGGTACATAATCTGTCTCTGTGATTCTGTGTATTTATGCAAAGGCAATATGGGCACAATTGTGACATCCCCAAATTCATATGTTGAAGTCCTAACCCCTCATACTTCAGACTGTAACCATATATGAAGGTCTTTAAAGAGCTGATTAAATTAAGGCAAGGTCTCTAGGGTTGGCCACAATCCAATGTGACTGGAACCATTATGTGAAGAGGAAATTTGGATGTACAGATACTGGACACATGCATACACAGAAACAACCAATTAAACACATAAGGAGCAATTATCTGCAAGCCAAGGAGAGAGGCCTCAGAAGGAATTAAATATGCTTACAACTTTATCTTTGAGTACTACCCTCCAGAACTGTGATAAAATACATTTCTGTATTTGATACCACTGTAGTACTTTGTTATGACAGCCCTAGAAAATAAATACAAAAGGCTGCTTCATTTAGGAGGAAAAAGAACTTGATTCTAGCTGTACTTCTGAAAATAGACATCAAACTAATATCGATTAACACTTCCATGAACATGCACTCCCATTTAATCCCATAAGGTTTAAACTACTAAAAATTTAGCTGTCCATACTACAGATGCTGCTGTCATTAGCCACATTACTAGCTATTATTTATTGAGCTTGTCTGTGTGCTAGTATATGGGACTTCCCTATAGTTCAGATGATAAAGAATCTGCCTGCATGCAGGAGACTTGGGTTCTATCCCTGGGTCAGGAAGATCCCCTAGAGAAAGAAATGGAAATCCACTCCAGTATTCTTGCCTGGAGAATCCCATGGACAGAAGAGCCTGGTGGGGCTACAGTCCATGAAGTGACTAACACAACAAAATGTGCTAGGCAATGCACTAGTGATTTTCATAAGATACCTCAACTAATCCTCACTGCTCTGGAGGTTACTATATATTCCTACAGATAAAGGACTTGAGTCCAAGGGCCATTATTCATTTAAACAATGTTCATTGTTTCTTGGGCAGAATGTTGGCATTCAATTAAATTGCAAGCTAATTAAGATCAGGTTCAATATCTTGGATTACCCAGAGACCCAGTACCTGATTGGTGCTTAAATACATATTGAGACTCTCCCCCTAAGATGGTGGAGGAATAGGATGGGGAGACCACTTTCTCCCCACAAATTCATTGAAAGATTATTTGAATGCTAAGCAAATACCACAAAACAACTTCTGAATGCTGGCTGAGGACACCAGGCACCCAGAAAGGCAGCCCATTGTTTTCAAAAGGAGATAGGACAAAATATAAAAGATAAAAAGAGAGACAAAAGAGTTAGGGATGGAGACCCATCCCAGGGAGGGAGTCGTAAAACAGGAGAAGTTTCCAAACACCAGGAAACCCTCTCACTGGCCGGTCTGTGGGGAGTTTTGGAATCTCAGAGGGCAATATAACCGGGAGGAAATAAATAAATAAAACCCACAGATTATGCTCCTAACTGCAACTCCCTGCAAAGAAGTAGCCCAGATGCTTACATCAGCCACCAGCAAGTGGGGGCTGAACAAGGAGGCACAGGCTGCATGCTTAGGGTAAGGACCAGGCCTGAATGCCCTGAAGGCAATCTGAGGGAGCTAATGTGAGATAGCAACCCAAACTGTGGGATAGCCAGAGAAAGAAAAATAAAAGAGGAAAGAGAGAGAAATTTCCCGCTAAAAACTCTAACCTAAGGCACTGCCAGGCCAGCTCACAGAACAAAGGACTGAGAGAATACCAGAGGAGAACTAGCTGGCTGAGAACAGGCCCATCCCCCGCTGGAGGCAGGCAGGTGACAGCCAGAGCTGGAAGGCAAGGGGCAGACTCGGCCCCAGAGATGACATCCTCTATCAAACTGCAAGCAGGCTCCCAGTTGCTAACCAAGTCTTCCTGGGATCCTGGATGGTTGACATCTGCCCGGAGGGTTGCAGCCAGAGATCAGCTCCCCAGAGGCGACACATCGGACTCCTGAGACTACATCCTACTGCGCGCACCTCGGAAACCAAGCGGCTTGGGCAGGGCAGGTGATAAGACACACCGCCCCACCTGGGGAGTGTGCTCTCACCAAGCACCTGGTTGCCTAAGCTTCTTGGATCTGGGAAGGGTACAAAAAGCAGGCCCAAATGAATCTGTGCCTTTGTGGAGTATCCGAGAACCTGAACCTGAGTGGCTTAGACCTGGGAAGTGAACGCAAACCAGGGTCCACCTTAGACAGTTCCCCTGCAGAGCAACCTGGAGCCTGAGCAGTGTAGATGGAAAGCAGACATGCTGTGAGCGGGGGCAAACCCAGTGTGGCCCAGACACTGAGCACTCCCCCCAGACACCAGTGATATTTGTTTGCAGTGTTCCTCCCTCCCTGCATCACAATTGAACAAGTAAGCCTAAACAAATGATCACCTTCACCCCCTTGTGTCAGAGCAAAAGTTAGATCCTGAAGAGACTTGCAAACAGAGGAAGCCAAAATAAAGAAGAGGGAACCCCTTTAGAAGTGACAGGTGCAACAGATTAAAACCCTGTAGTTAGCACTGGCTACATTGGAAGGGACCTATATAGACATTGAGAAGAAGTATAAGCTGGAACAAGGAACTATCTGAAACTGAACAGACCCCACACTGCCCTTAAAAGCTCCAGAGAAATTCATAGATATATATTACTATTAACATTTTTAAATTTAAAAAAATTTTAAGTTCTTTATTACTCCTTTAAATTTTCATTTGTAAAATCTACTATTACCTTGCAAAAAAAAAGACCCTATCTTTAAAGAAAATTTCATATATATATTTTTTATAACATTTGTGATTTTGTTTTTTTAATTTTGTAGTCTTGAAAGTCTGACCTCTACTCTAGATTTTTAATCTTTGCTTTTTGGTATTTGTTATCAACTCTGTACTTTTAAGAATCCAATCTGCAGTACCCGTTTTTACTTAGGAGTGTGATTACTGTCTTGATTGCTTTCTCCCCTTTTGACTCTCCTTTTTCTCCCCCAGGTCACCTCTGTTTCCTCCCTCCCCCTTTTCTTCTCTACTTAACTCTGTGAATCTCTTTGTGTGTTCTGGGCTGTGGAGAACACTTAGGGAACTGATCACAGGCTAGATTTATCTCTCTCCTTTTGACTCCCCCTCCTCTCCTCCTGGTCACCTCTATCTCCTTCCTCCCTCTTCTCTTCTCTATGGAACTCTATGAACCTCTCTGAGTGTTCCAGATAGTGGAGAGCAAATAGGAAATTAATTACTGGCTAAATTGCTCTCTCCCTGTTTGAATCCCCCTCTTCTCCTCCTGGTCACCTCTATCCCCCTCCTCTCTCTTCTCTTCTCCATATAACTCTGTGAACCTCCCTGGGTGTCCCCCACTGTGGAGAACCTTTTCACCATTAACCTAGATGTTTTATCATTGGTTCTGTATGGATGTAGAAGTCTTGAGGCTACTGTAAGAATAAGACTGAAAGCCAGAGGCAGGAGGCTTAAATCCAAAACTTGAGAACACCAGAAAACTCCTGACTCCAGGGAACATTAATCGACAAGAGATCATCCAAAATCCTCCATACCTACACTGAAACCAAGCTCCACCCAAGAGCCAACAAGTTTCAGAGCAAGACATATCAAGCTAATTCTCCAACAACGCAGGAACATAATTCTGAGGACAAAAATACAGCTGGCCAAAAGTCACACCAAACCCACAGACACCTCAAAACTCACTACTGGACACTTCATTGCACTCCAGAGAGAAGAGATACAGCTCTACCCTCCACAACACTGACACAAGCTTCCCTAACCAGGAAATCTTGACAACCCCATCCACAGGGAGGAACTTCCATAATAAAGAGGAACCACAAACTTCCAGCATACAGAAAGACCACCCCAAACACAGAAACCTAAATAATATGAAAAGGCAGAGAAATATTCAGCAGGTAAAGGAACATGATAAAAGCCCACCAAACCAAACAAAAGAGGAGGAGATAGGGAGTCTACCTGAAAAAAAAAATCAGAATAATGATAGTAAACATAATCCAAAATCTTAAACAAAATGGAGTTACAGATAAATAGTCTGGAGACAAGGATTGAGAAGATGCAAGAAATGTTTAACAAGGACATAGAAGAAATTACAGTCAATCAATAATGAATAATGCAATAAATGAGATCAAAAATACTTTGGAGGGAATCAACAGTAGAATAACTGAAGCAGAAGACAGGATAAGTGAGGCAGAAGATATAATGGAGGAAATAAATGGGCAAAGAGGAAAAAAGAAAAAAAGAATTAAAAGAAATGAGGAAAACCTCAGAGACCTCTGGGACAATGTCAAATGCCCCACCATCAGAATCATAGGAGTCCCAGAAGAAGATCTACAACCCCAGATTACTGTACCCAGTAACCTACAACCCCAGATTACTGTACCCAGCAAGGATCTCATTCAAATATGAAGGAGAAAACAAAAGCTTTACAGACAAACAAAAGCTGAGAGAATTCAGCACCACCAAACCAGCTCTTCCACGAATTCTAAAGGATCTTCTCTAGACAGGAAACACAGAAAAGGTTTATAAAATTGAACCCAAAACAACAGAGTAAATGGTATCGGGATCATTCAGTTCAGTTCAGTCTGTTCAGTTCAGTCTCTCAGCCGTGTCTGACGCTTTGTGACCCCATGAATTGCAGCACGCCAGGCCTCCCTGTCCATCACCAGCTCCCGGAGTTCACTCAGACTCATGTCCATCGAGTTGGTGATGCCATCCAGCCATCTCATCCTCGGTCATCCCCTTCTCCTCCTGCCTCCAATCCCTCCCAGCAGCAGAGTCTTTTCCAATGAATCAACTCTTGGCATGAAGTGGCCAAAGTACTGGAGTTTTAGCTTTAGCATCATTCCCTCCAAAGAAATCCCAGGACTGATTTCCTTCAGACTGGACTGGTTGGATCTCCTTGCAGTCCAAGGGACTCTCAAGAGTCTTCTCCAACACCACAGTTCAAAAGCATCAGTTCTTCAGTGCTCAGCTTTCTTCACAGTCCAACTCTCATATCCATACATGACTACTGGTAAAACCATAGCCTTGACTAGATGGACCCTTGTTGGCAAAGTAATGTCTCTGCTTTTGAATATGCTATCTAGGTTGCTCATAACTTTCCTTCCAAGGAGTAAGCATCTTTTAATTCATGGCTGCAATCACCATCTTCAGTGATTTTGGAGCCCCCAAAATAAAGTCTGACACTGTTTCCACTGTTTCCCCATCTATTTCCCATGAAGTGATAGGACCAGATGCCATGATCTTTTTTTTCCGAATGTTGGGCTTGAAGCCAACTTTTTCACTCTCCTCTTTCAGTTTCATCAAGAGGCTTTTTAGTTCCTCTTCACTTTCTGCCATAAGGGTGGTGTCATCTGCATATCTGAGGTTATTGATATTTCTCCCAGCAACCTTGATTGCAGCTTGTCCTTCTTCCAGCCTAGTGTTTCTCATTATGTTCTCTGCATATAAGTTAGATAAGCAGGGCGACAATATACAACCTTGATGTACTCCTTTTTCTATTTGGAACCAGTCTGTTGTTCCATGTCCAGTTCTAACTGTTGCTTCCTGACCTGCATATAGGTTTCTCAAGAGGCAGGTCAGGTGATCTGGTATTCCCATCTCTTTCAGAATTTTCCACAGTTTCTTGTGATCCACACAGTCAAAGGCTTTGGCATAGTCAATAAAGCAGAAATAGATGTTTTTCTGGAACTCTTTTGCTTTTTCCATGATCCAGTGGATGTTGGCAATTTGATCTCTGGTTTCTCTGCCTTTTCTAAAACCAGCTTGAACATCTGGAAGTTCATGGTTCATGTAATGCTGAAGCCTTCTTAGCAGTAATTACCTTAAATGTAAATGGGTTGAATGCCGTAACCAAAAGACAAAGACTGGTTGAATGGATATAAAAACAAGCCCCTTATATATGCTGTCTTCAATACACCCAGCTCAAACCTAGGGGCACATACAGACTGAAAGTAAATGGCTGGAAAAAATATTTCATGCAAATGGAGACCAAAAGAAAGCAGGAGCAGCAATACTCATATCAGATAAAGTAGACTTTGAAATAAAGGCCGTGAAAAGAGAAAAAGAAGGACACTACATAATGATCAAAGGATCAATCCAAGAAGAAGATATAACAATTATAAATGTAAATACACCCAACATAGGAGCACTGCAATGTGCAAGGCATTGCTAACAAGCATGAAAGGGGAAATCAACAGTAACACAAAAATAGTGGGAGACTTTAATACCCCACTCACACCTATGGATAGATCAACTAAATAGAAAATTAGCAAGGAAGCACAAACTTTAAATGATACAATGGACCAGTTAGACCTAATTGATATCTATAGGACATTTCATCCTAAAACAATGAATTTCACCTTTTTCTCAAGTGCACACGGAAACTTCTCCAGGATAGACCACACCCTGGGCCATAAATCTAGCCTTGGTAAATTCAAAAAAATTGAAATCATCTCAAGCATTTTTTCTGATCACAATGTAGTAAAATTAGATGTCAACTACAAAAAAAAAACTATTAAAAATACAAACATATGGAGGCTAAACAACACACTTCTGAATAACCATGAAATCACAGAAGAAATTTAAAAAAATCAAAATATGCATAGCAACAAATGAAAATGAAAACACAACAACCCAAACCTATGGGATTTAGCAAAACCAGTGCTAAAGGGAAGGTTCATAGCAATACAAGCCTACCTCAAGAAACAGGAGAGAAATCAAATAACCTAACTTTACACCTAAAGTAACTAGAAAAAGAAGAAATGAAGCACCCCAGGGTTAGTATAAGGAAAGAAATAATAAAAATTAGGGCAGAAATAAATGCAAAAGAAACAAAGGAGACCATAGCCAAAATCAACAAAGTTAAAAACTGGTACTTTGAGAAGATAAATAAAATAGACAAACCACTAGCCAGACTCATCAAGAAAAAAGGGAGAGAATCAAATCAACAAAATTAGAAATGAAAATGGAGAAATCACAACAGACAACACAAAAATACAAAGGATCATAAAGACTACTATCAGTAACTATATGCCGATAAAATGGACAACTTGGAAGAAATGGAAAAATTCTTAGAAAAGTATAACTTTCCATAACTGAACCAGGAAGAAATACAAAATCTTAACAGACCCGTCACAGGCACAGAAGTCAAAACTGTAATCAGAAATCTTCTAACAAGCAAAAGCCCAGGACAACATGGCTACACAGCTAAATTCTACCAAAAATTTAGAGAAGAGCTAATGCCTATCCTACTCAAACTCTTCCAGAAAATTGCAGAGGAAGGTAAACTTTCAAACTCATTCTATAAGGCCACCATCACCTTAATACCAAAACCAGACAAAGATACTACAAAAAAAGAAAACTACAGCTCAATATGATGAACATAGATGCAAAAATCCGTAACAAAATTCTAGCAAACAGAATCCAACACCATAATAAGAAGATCATATATCATGACCAAGTGGGCTTTATCCCAGGGATGCAAGGATTCCTCAATATTTACAGATCAATCAATATGATATACCACATTAACAAATTTAAAGATAAAAACCATATGATTATCTCAATAGATGCAGAGAAAGCCTTGACAAAATTCAGCATCCATTTATGATAAAAACCCTCCAGAAAGCAGGCATAGAAGGAACATACCTCAACATAATAAAAGCCATATATGATAAACCCACAGCCAAAATTATCCTGCTGTTACTGCTGCTCCTGCTAAGTCACATCAGTCGTGTCAGACTCTGTGTGACCCCATAGATGGCAGCCCACCAGGCTCGCCCGTCCCCGGGATTCTCCAGACAAGAACACTGGAGTGGGTTGCCATTTCCTTCAGCAATGCATGAAAGTGAAAAGTGAAAGTGAAGTCACTCAGTCGTGTACGACTCTTTGCAACCCCATGGACTACAGCCTACCAGGCTCCTCCATCCAGGGGATTTTCCAGGCAAGAGTGCTGGAGTGGCTTGCCATTGCCTTCTCCTAACATTATCCTAACTGGTGAAAATTTTAACCATTTTCCCAAAAGTCAGGGACAAGACAAGGATGCCCACTCTTACCACTACTATTCAACATAGTTTTGGAAGGTTTAGCCACAGCAATCAGAGAAGAAAAAGAAACAAAAGGAATCCAGATTGTAAAAGAAGAAGTAAAACTATCACTGTTTGCAGATGACATGACCCTCTATATAGAAAACCCTAAAGACTCCACCAGAAAATGACTAGAGCTAATCAATGAATGTAGTAAATTTGCAGAATATAAAATTAACACACCGGAATCCCTTGCATTCCTATACAATAACAATGAGAAAACAGAAAGAGAAATTAAGGAAACAATTTCATTCACCATTGCAACTAAAAGAATAAAATACTTAGGAATAAATCTACCTAAAGAAACAAAAGACCTATATATAGAAAACTATAAAACACTGATAAAAGAAATCGAAGATGATGCAAATAGGTGGGGAAATATGCCATGTTCATGGATCAGAAGAATCAATATAGTGAAAATGAGTATACTACCATAAGCCATCTAGAGATTCAATGCAATCCCTATCAAGCTACCAACAGTATTTTTCAGAGAACTAGAACAAATAATTTCACAATTTGTATGGAAATACAAAAAACCTCAAATAGACAAAGCAGTCTTGAGAAAGAAGAATGGAACTGGAGGAATCAACCTGCCTGACTTCAGGCTATACTATAAAGCAACAGTCATCAAGACAGTATGGTACTAGCACAAAGACAGAAACATAGATTAATGGAACAAAATAGAAAGCCGAGAGATAAATCCATACACCTATGGACACCTTATCTTTGACAAAGGAGGCAAGAATATACAATGGAGAAAAGACAATCTCTTTAACAAGTGGTGCTGGGAAAACTGGTCAACCACTTGTAAAAGAATGAAACTAGAACACTTTCTAGCACCATACACAAAAATAACCTCAAAATGGATTAAAGATCTAAATGTATGCCCAGAAACTATAAAACTCCTAGAGGAAAACCTAGGCAAAACACACTCTGATGTAAATCATAGCAGGATCTTCTATGATCCACCTCCCAGAGTAATGGAAATAAAAGCAAAAATAAACAAATGGGACCTAATTAAACTTAAAAGCTTTTGCACAACAAAGGAAACTATAAGCAAGGTGAAAATACAGCTTTCAGAATGGGAGAAAATAATAGCAAAATAAGCAACTGACAAAGAATTAATCTCAAAAAGCAAGTCCTGCAGCTCAATTCCAGAAAAAATTAGTGACCCAATCAAAAAATGGGCCAAAGAACTAAATAGACATTTATCCAAAGAAGACATACAGATGGCTAACAAACACATGAAAAGATGCTCAACATCACTCTTATCAGAGAAATGCAAATCAAAACCACAATGAGGTACCATCTCATGCCAGTCAAATGGTTGCTATCAAAAAATCTACAAACAATAAATGCTGGAGAGGGTGCAGAGAAAAGGGAACCCTCTTACACTGTTGGTGGGAATGCAAACTCATATAGCCACTATGGAGAACAGTGTGGCAATTCCTTAAAAAACTGGAAGCAGAACTGTCATATGACCCAGCAATTCCACTGCTGGGCATACACTGAGGAAACCAGAATTGAAAGAGACGCATGCACCCCAGTGTTCATCGAAGCACTGTTTACAATAGCCAGGGCATGGAAGCAACCTAGATGTCCATCAGCAGACAAATGGATAAGAAAGTTGTGGTACATATACATAATGGAATATTACTCAGCCATTAAAAAGAATGCATTTGAATCAGTTCTAATGAAGTGGATGAAACTGGAGCCTATTATACAGAACAAAGTACGTCAGAAAGAAAAACACCAACACGTTATATTAACACACATATATGGAATTTAGAAAGATGGTAACAATGACCCTATATGTGAGACAGCAAAAGAGACACAGATGTAAAGAACAGACTTTTGGACTCTGTGGGAGAAGGTGAGGATGGGATGATTTAAGAGAATAGCATTGAAACGTATATATTATATCATATGTGAAATAGATCACCAGTCCAGGTTTGATGCATGAGACAGGGTGCTCAGGCCTGATGCACTGGGATGACCCTGAGGGTTGGGATGGGGAGGGAGGTGGGAGGGAGGGTGAGGGTGGGGAACACATGTACACCCATGGCTGATTCATGTGAATGTATGGCAAAAACCACCACAATATTGTAAAGTAATTAGCCTCCAACTAAAATAAAATAAAATTCCCCCCCCCCCCAAAAAAAAAGAAAAGGCTGGAGGAGGTAGTAATTCACTCTCTTTCTGGAAACACATCTTCCACATCATCCCTCTTGTGTTACTCTGTGCCATTTTGATGGGGAGACTGCCCATTGCCCTCACATCAATGATACTACATTGACCCCATAGATAATTTAACCTTGATCCAGGAATGCACTTTTTACGGCTTTGATGTAAACCCATGTAAATATATGAGAACTTTCAATAGTAGAAAGAACATTTGACAAGAGGCTGTAGGGTTTTGTTTCTAGTACCAGTTCTGTTCCATAATGAAAGAAAACCATGAGAAGAATTTAATCTTTCCAATCTGAGTCTTCAGCATTCTAATGAGGACAATTATGGAAGCTTTACTTGCCTCATAGGAGTGATGGAAGGACCAAATAAAGCAATATGAATATGCTTTGAAACACTTGCTTCCTGGAACGTGGGTTATCTTTCAGAACAATGTGGGTTATCTTCTTTCACGTTCATCCAAATTTTCTATCCTTCCTACTCTTTTCACATTCTTCACAGTTATTGCAGGATAATGTGAACTAACTTGCTTATTAATGCTCTATTATATTGTACATACAGATGATGTTTTATTTTTTGCAGATCTTTTTTTGTTTTGCTGAATTAAAATTTTTTCTTGTAAAAAATAGTGAGTAAAAGGGCTTTGCTAATATTCTAAAGTCACTGTACTTTGATGGCAAGTGATATACCTTAGCATTTCTTGTCAAGATTTAACTATTTTTCTAACAGCAGGGCATAATAATATTGGCAATCATAGATGACACTTATTCAACAATTTTGAAACAGGAACTCACCTGAGATATTTTCATATAATACCAACAACTGTATGTGTTAGATATCATTATCTTTCTTACTCCAAATATGAGAAAAATGAAGGCTAGTTAAGGAAGACTTGCCCAAAGTCAGATAGTAATTGTGGAGTCAAGATTTGAATGTTGGTCGTCTGACTCTATGTTCTTAGCCACAGCTTTGGGTTTGAGGAGTAGCAGGTAAACAGAAAACCAAAATGATAAAGCATTCCAGGCAGAAGAGAGGAGGTGGACAACAAGGAGATGCATTTCAAGGACTCATCCTTCTACTCATATACATATTCCATCCTCAGTACCTGGCATGCTGTCTGGCAAAGAGTGGGTATTTAATAAATATTAATGAATTTAATGCCTGAGACTTGGAGTTTCCAGGAACTGCAAGGAGATTGACATACTTGGAAATTAGAATATGATGGGGAAAATAGCAAAAAGTCAATATATGCAAATAAGTGAATAAAGATTTCTGGATAAAGTATTGTTTGAAGCAAGTCTAATCATTCATTCATTCATTTGTTCCTTCTTTAAAAATTTATTAACCACTATTATATAAAATATTTAGAAATAAGATATATAAATAATGAAGCTAGAATCCCTGACTTGCAGAGATACACTTTAAATATTTCAAACAAGAGCTTTGAAGAAGACAGACACAGAAATTATCACTTTTATTGGCAGCATTTCTAGAAATAAAAGCTAGTAAACTGATACCTAGATAATACAATCAAGCAATTATCTCTATTATGTATAATTAGCATTCTAAAAAACTTTTTTATACCAGTCAAATCTCCAGTATTGATTATAATATTTACACGACAGGAATCATTCTTTTAAAATAAGATAGGTAAAAGAATTTACTACCATTTGGTAATAAAGTAAAAGACATACTTATGGTTAATAGATTTCATAACTGAAATGTGATTTTTGCTCAGTCAGTTATAACAACTTGTCATGATAAACTTACTGATGAGATTTAAGCATGTAATGTAAAGGAAACACACAGCAATAAAAACTAATAATATTTTCTGTATATCCCAAACATGTAATTTCAAATTTGAGGGTAAATAATAGGTAGAAAGCAGTTCATCCTTGACAAAAATGCAAAAATAAAAGAAAAAATTGGAATAAAATGAAGAGAAAACTATGTTAGTGAAAGTGAATTTTATAGACACATATATTCTCCGTTTTACTGGCTAATTGTTCATTTGTTGTGTATAGCATTGAATAAAACATCAGTGGCACTTTTCTAGCCTTTAATCCTTGTATTTGTCAATGTAACACCTGTCCATACTAGTTGCCATAGGATGGGTTTCCTGGGAAACACACAACTTAGCATACAACTTGTTTAATACTGAGCTTTCTTGAGATTAAGCCTTGTGGAAAGGAATAAAAAGAAAGCCGAAGGAGAAGTCAAGATGTGGTGGAGACCCAAGGACAGTATCAGCTGAATGTCCAGCTAGAATGAAGCTATAATGTCCTTTAAGAGTTATCTGTCCCAAGTTGGGTTGAGATGGCCCTGCCCAACTTCAGTCCATCATTAAATACAGGCTGACTGGGAAGCTACTTTGCTGCTGCTGCTGCCAAGTCACTTCAGTCATGTCCGACTCTGTGTGACCCCATAGATGGCAGCCCACCAGGCTCCCCAGTCCCTGGGATTCTCCAGGCAAGAACACTGGAGTGGGTTTCCATTCCCTTCTCCAATGCATGAAAGTGAAAAGTGAAAGTGAGGTCGCTCAGTCGTGTCCAACTCCTAGTGACCCCATGGACTGCAGCCCACCAGGTCCCTCCATCCATGGGATTTTCCAGGCAAGAGTACTGGAGTGGGTTGCCATTGCCTTCTCTGGGGAAGCTACTTTACTTTGGAAGAAATGGTTTTTGTCAGCTCAGACCATCTCAGAAAAGGCTGATAGTTGAAGGCAGACTGTCAGCAGCCCTGTTGGCAGTCAGTACTATCTCTTTACAGATGGTTCAGAAAGTATTTCAGGAAAAGGACAGTCTCCTTCCCCACCCCCATCCTATAACCAGTATGACTCCCCTCAGCCAATATTTTTTTCTGTGATTCCTGTTTGGGTATTTTCTAGTGATTACTCTTGAGTTCTAGATTATATACTTTTATATATACTCTGTTTCTTCAGTCATGGTGAGGTGCTATGCTTTTAAGCATGGATTTGTTTTGGAGGGAGAGACATTTGAAGAAAAGAAAGTAATAAAATATTCTATGCAGAGAAGAAAGGGAGAACTGCAGTGAGATACCTCTAAAGCATCAGTCTCTTCTTCCCCTCCCATGTATAATACTATGTCCTCAGCACCTGGCACAGTGCTTGGCAATGATTCATTTCAGTTCAGTTCAGTTCAGTTCAGTCGCTCAGTCATGTCAGACACTTTGAAACTCCATGAATCGCAGCATGCCAGGCCTCCCTGTCCATCACCAACTCCTGGAGTTCACTCAAACTCATGTCCATTGAGTCAGTGATGTCATACAGCAATCTCATCCTCTGTCATCCCCTTCTCCTCCTGCCCCCAATCCCTCCCAGCATCAGGGTCTTTCCCAATGAGTCAACTCTTCGCATCAGGTGGCCAAAGTACTGGAGTTTCAGCTTCAGAGTCAGTCCTTCCAATGAACACCCAGGATTGATCTGCTTTAGGATGGACTAGTTGACCTCTTTGCAGTCCAAGGGACTCTGAAGAGTCTTCTTCAACACCACAGTTCAAAAGCATCAATTCCTCGGCGCTCAGCTTTCTTCACAGTCCAACTCTCACATCCATACACGACCACTGGAAAAACAATAGCCTTGACTAGACGGACCTTTGTTGGCAAAGTAATGTCTCTGCTGTTGAATATACTATCTAGGTTGGTCATAACTTTCCTTCCAAGGAGTAAGCGTCTTTTAATTTCATGGCTACAGTCACCATCTGCAGTGATTTTGGAGCCTCCAAAAATTAAGACTGACACTGTTTCCACTGTTTCCTCATCTATTTCCCATGCAGTGATGGGACCAGATGCCATGATCTTCATTTTCTGAATATTGAGCTTTAAGCCAACTTTTTCACTCTCTTTTTTACTTTCATCAAGAGGCTTTTTAGTTCCTCTTCACTTTCAGCCATAAGGGTGGTGTCATCTGCATATCTGAGGTTATTGATATTTCTCCCAGCAATCTTGATTCCCAGCTTGATTCCTTGCTTCTTCCAGCCCGCATTTCTCATGATGCGTTTCTGGGTATAAGTTGAATAAGTAGGGTGACAATATACAGCCTTGATGTACTCCTTTTCCTATTTGGAACCAGTCTGTTGTTCCATGTCCAGTTCCAATCGTTGCTTCCTGACCTGTATATAGGCTTCTTAAGACACAGTTCAGGTGGTCTGGTATTCCCATCTCTTTCAGAATTTTCCACATTATTGTGATCCACACAGTCAAAGGCTTTGGCATAGTCAATAAAGCAAAAATTGATGTTTTTCTGGAATTTTCTTGCTTTTTCCATGATCCAGCAGATGTTGGCATTTTGATCTCTGGTTCCTCTGCCTTTTATAAAATCAGCTTGAACATCTGGAAGTTCACAGTTCACGTACTGCTGAAGCCTGGCTTGGAGAATTTTGAGCATTACTTTACTAGCATGTGAGATGAGTGCGATTGTGCGGTAGTTTGAGCATTATTTTGCATTGCCTTTCTTTGGGATTGGAATGAAAACTGACCTTTTCCAGTCCTGTGGCCACTGCTGAGTTTTCCAAATTTGCTGGCATATTGAGTGCATCACTTTCACAGCATC
This sequence comes from Ovis canadensis, assembly GCF_042477335.2. Lineage (NCBI taxonomy): Eukaryota > Metazoa > Chordata > Mammalia > Artiodactyla > Bovidae > Ovis > Ovis canadensis. The sequence continues at coordinate 87,706,054 of NC_091248.1, forward strand.
ATCTTTTGGTCAAACAGGAGACGGCAAGAGTGAACGTCAACATTCTAGGAATCAGCAAACTAAAATGGACTGGAATGGCAATGATTAGGTCTTTAGAAAACATTGTTTACTCCTTTGCTGAAAGGTGGGGGTTGGTTCACTTTTTCCTCCCCCTCCTCTCAAATGTTTAAAGTTTAATTATTTTAAGTTTTTCTGTTTATCTCCACTGCAATTCTAATGCAATGTTTAATCTTCTTCTTCTTCTTTTTTTAATGTACTCTCAACTATCAATACCTCTTAGTTCCCACTAATGAGAAAAGGACTCCAGTGTCCCTACCCTTTCCTTCACCTCTCCCACTTTTTGCTTCCTATCGTCAATCAACTATACTTGTATATTGTTCAGTGTGTTGACATTTTATATTCTTTTTCTGAACCACAGTCATGTTATCTAATGCTTTTTCTCCCTGGCCTGACTGCCAGAATCAAGTGTAATAATAGCTACCAACTGCTCAAATAAATGAAACTTATGAAAACCTTTGGCTGAAGACAATTTTGGAGGTTCTGTCAGCTGATGTTTTCCATATAATGGTTGTCAGCTGGTGCCTTTGGCCTGGACTTAGGCAGTGTGTGTGTTTTATTTGGTCTGTGGAGTATTTTATATATTTAGGCCAGTATTTAAAAAGTGGATGATTTTAGATTGACTCTAAAAGTGAAGAATCAGTGAACAGCATTTATATTGCATTCTGTATGAGTGTTCTCTGGGTTGGCTGCATTTAAGCACGACTCTTATTCAGAGGCTGTATCTCTTAGATTGGTCTTTTATTTTCCTCTTTTCATTCATATTTTATATCCATATTTTATTCTCTGCACTTTAAGATATTTTCTGCTGCTTAATTTGAGCAATTTTAATATAAATCTCTGAGTGCTTTAAAAAATTCTCTAGGTGACACTTCAGTCAGAACCCTAGTTTGTCTAATTTCTCTGATCATGTCAGAGGTTTCTCTTCTGATTCCTGAGAGATTTAAAATGTTTTGTTATTTTCTTTCACAATGTTGATTCTCCTCTTATAACTAAGAATTACTGGTTGTCACTAATAGTCATCAGATGAAGGGTTGAGTAGGTGGTATGGTGTTTCTTACTATTGTGTAAATAGGTGTGTTTTCCTTTCAGATCTTTGCTGCAGGTGGTATTCTGACTGTGAACTCTCCAGAGTGTAAGGCATAGAGCACCAATGTATGTGCAAGGCTCTTCTTTGAAGGTGAGTGGTGGATGTGGTCTAATCACTTTCAGCATCAGGATCCACTTCCTTCTAATTGAGCCCCCCCCCTCATTTTTCTTTCCACTGTCTGGAAAGCTAGAGACTTTTTTCTTCCCTAGACTCCCCAGCAACCAGGGTTCTGGGAGAGAAATAGTTCTACGCATTAGAAAAAAGAGCTTCTTCCTGCTGTCTTTTGGCTGTCTTCTGCTGGTAATAAAGGCACTGGAAATGTACCCCTGCGGGAAGGTTTCAGTTTCTCATCTCCAGTTTTCTGGAGCTTGTCAGGTTGTAGGCAGCAGCTCTTTTCTAATCTGTATGTTCACAACTTCAGTTGTTTCCAGAGTTCTGCTTTTTGCAGAAGTAACAACTGTTTTAGTGATCAGGATCAGTTCTATACTGTTCTGAGAGTTATGTTTAAAACTTGACTGTGTATACTACTGCTCCATAACTTCCACTGATTTTAGAATCACCTAATTCCCATTATTTGATCCTGTCTTGCTTCAAACAAACAAAAACAAAGAAGATCAGAGTGCTTTTATTCCTTTACTGACTCCAGACAGATAGAATAAATGAAGGGGGAGCTAGGGATCAGGCCATAGGCCCTGAAATGACAACAGAAAGGAGATTATTCTAGGAAGTTTATACTAGCTTTCTTGATAATTTTTCTTTTTTTTAAGAGAAGGACCTTTTAGGATTGAAATAAGGCTAGGGTAAATGCCATATATTTGTGCCCTGAGTTGATGTGGGGAGAAGAGCAAGAGGATATCTGCTCCTATTGTTATGTGGCTAGATACTTAGATCTTCAGGTAATTTCACCTTTTTCAGACCCTACCTCACACCATCCTCCATTACATCTACTGCCTTTGGGATTTCAGTGGATAGACTGAGCAACTCTGGAGCTGTTATTCCCGTGTAATATACTCTTAACCTCTTGTTTTTACCAACAGCGATGTTCCAATATGTTTTCTCTCTTCCAGAAATGTTTCTGATTTCTTGACCTACTGCAGACACCCCACACCTATATTCCTAATGATTACTTCAATACTTTTTACTTCAATACAATATTTCATTAGAACTGCTGAGATAAATGAGAGATTTATGAGATAAATAAATTAGAGATGTATGAGATAAATGAGAACAAACAAGCTTGTTCTCAGAGTTGCTCTTTAGTTAGGTTCTCATCTGAAGTACCTGCTTCACCAGTTTCAGAAGCAGAGGTTGAAATAGAAATACTTTCTATCATATAAGTGATCTATCTGGCCATTTTATATTGCTAGTGACTTTTCTACACTTTCATAACAGTTGTAAAGTTTTGTAAACCAATCTTTATTAAATGTATGATCTCTTTCCCATTAGAAGGAAAATATCTAAAACATTTGAATGTTGTATTAGTGGCAGCCAAGTAGACATCATCATATTCTATTTAAATCTACTCATCAAAAGTGAGAAAGCATAAGAATCTGAGTTAAAACTTGTATGTAAACTCTGATGTTGCCATTTATAACTTTGAAAAGTAGATCAAGTTACTTAATCTCTCTGAGCTTCAGTTTTTAAAATTTGTCAAAATGTTGGTAAGGAGATTTACTGTGCAGTATTCAAGCGGTAATTAAATAGTATGAGGTGAACCAATGAAGATGACATATATAGTTTCTATTGTATGGTATTTGTTCAACTTAACAAACAAAAGAAAACTTCTTCTCTGGATAAGTGGAAAAATTCCCCAATGTGAATTCCTTAATGTTACCTCATGAACATAAAGATATCAGTGAAGCATCAGGAAAATGTTATAGGAAATGTATATAGAAAATTCTGCACAAACCTGCAAAGAGAACAGGGTTCATTGTTTTGCCCCCAAAGTTATAATGACAATAGTAATACAGACAGAAGATAATATGGTTAATGTCTTTAAATTATGCTAGATAATAAAAAGAATACTGGTTATGACTTCTGAAGAATATTTTAAACCTCTAGTCTGAATTTTCCAAAAGAATACTGTTAATAAAGGAATATAATACACTGAATCTAAGATATGTCTTGTTTTTCTTTTAACTCATTCAATTCAGTTTAGTAGCTCAGTTGTGTCTGACTCTTTGCGAACCCATGAATTGCAGCATGCCAGGCCTCTCTGTCCATCACCAACTCCCAGAGTTCACTCAAGCTCACATCCATCGATTTGGTGATGTCATCCAGCCATCTCATTCTCTGTCGTCCCCTTCTCCTCCTGCCCTCAACCCCTCCCAGCATCAGAGTCTTTTCCAATGAGTCAACTCTTCACATGAGGTGACCAAAGTTGGAGTTTCAGCTCCAAACTGGAGTTTCAGCTTTAGCATCATTCCTTCCAAAGAACACCCAGGACCGATCTCCTTTAGAATGGAGTGGTTGCATCTCCTTGCAGTCCAAGGGACTCTCAAGAGTCTTCTCCAACACCACAGTTCAAAAGCATCAATTCTTCGGTGCTCAGCTTTCTTCACAGTCCAACTCTCACATCCATACATGACTTCTGGAAAAACCATAGCCTTGACTAGACGGACCTTTGTTGGCAAAGTAATGTCTCTGCTTTTCAATATGCTATCTAGGTTGGTCATAACTTTCCTTCCAAGGAGTAAGTGTCTTTTAATTTCATGGCTGCAGTCACCATCTGCAGTGATTTTGGAGCCCCCCAAAATAAGTCTGACACTGTTTCCACTGTTTCCCCATCTATTTCCCATGCAGTGATGGGACCAGATGCCATAATCTTAATTTTCTGAATGTTGAGCTTTAAGCCAGCTTTTTCACTCTCCTCTTTCACTTTCCTCAAGAGGCTTTTTAGTTTCTCTTTACTTTCTGCCATAAGGGTGGTGTCATCTGCATATCTGAGGTTATTGATATTTAGCTTATTAACTTGATCAATTCAAGTAGCTTTTGAAACCATGAATAAAGTCCATAATTTTGGAGACAGAATTGAGAAAAGGATGATATGAACAAATATCCTGGGCCTTTATCTAGGTAATCATCTTTTTCATTCTTTCTGTGTTTTCTTTTTAACTCTTTTTGAAATTTCTCATTGGGACAAAAGACACTGAAACTCATCATCAGCATATTGTGATTATAATGATTTTGATATAGTTTTTTTTATTGTTGAACATGACCTGGTCACTTAAATAAAATATTAGCTTCCAGTGTTACAAAGCTTTATATCTCCAGTCTTTTCCTCTGATTGGATTTTAAGATTAAATAAGCCAGTGAAATGGAGTCCCTACTCCCACAGTTACAGCCCTGTGGGAGGTCAGCCCCTGAAGAACAAGCCATGGTTTTGATGGGAGGAGAACTGGGGCACATTCTAAATAAAACCCTAGCCAGGATGTGTTGCTTTTGAGACACTGCTTTTCTGGGGTTTATGAGTTGGGTTTTGTTGTTGTTGTTGTTATGAGATGTTTAAGACATGAATTAACTCCTTTGGTTTCTCTCTTTAAGTACACAAACATTTTGAGAAGGCTGAAAGACGTAAAGTCTTCAGCTAGAGAGACACTTGATGTCCCATTTTGTTTTTGTTTCATCTGTCCAAGTGAGAAAACCTGAGCCATGAGGAAGTTGTACAAATTTCCAGAGAAACTTACATTTCCTTCAAGAGATTAAGAATCAGAATAATACTGGACTTCTTAGCAGTGCTGGAGGCTCAAAGACTGTTTTAAAAATTTCCAGTGAAGATTACATCTAATCTAAAATTTTTATACTATCAATCAAATATAGGAATGAAAATAGAATATTTCAGACACACAAGATAATATATATGTTTTTGATACTTCTCTGGCAATCCAGTGGTCAAGATTCCATACTCCCACTTTAGGGGGCATGGGTGCAGTCCCTGGTTGGGGAACTAAGATCCCACATATTGGATGGCAGGGCAAAAAAAAACTATTGAAGGGTATACTTTCCCTAAACCAGGGAGTAAATTAAAAAAAAAGAGAATATATGGAACCTAGGAAATGGGAGTCTAATTAATATAAGCGAGAAGTGAAGGGAATGATGATGACATCATCAGGATGATGACATCATCAGGATGATGACATCATCAGGATGATGACATCATCAGGATGATGACAAAGAGTTTATAAAGAAAATATCTACAGAGTGATGTGACTAGACTGAGCAAGTCAGAGATGTCTAGGAAAAATTTATCTGTGAAGATAGATTGTTAGGATTTCTGATGTATTTAGATACATTGGAGCTTCCAAGGTAGCACTAGTGGTAAGGAATCCACCTGCCAATGAAGGATACTCAAGAGATGCAAGTTTGATCCCTGGGTTGGGAAGATCCCCTGGTGTAGGAAATGGCATCTCCCTCCAGTATTCTTGTCTGGAAAATTCCATGGACCAAGGAGAATGGTGGGCTACAGCCCATGGGGTCGCAAACAGTTGGACACGACTGAGCACACACACACATAGATACATTGAGTGAAGATTTACATAGTTGAGGCATTGTTTGGGGATGAAAAATGATGACTATCTAGAATATTAGGCCAATAAAGATTGCCATGAGACATATCAACAGCCTCAGATATGTGGATGATGCCACTCTACCAGTAGAAAGTGAAGAAGAACTAAAGAACCTCTTGATGAGGGTGAAGGAGGAGAGTAAAAAAGTCAGCTTAAAGCTAAATATTAAAAACATGAAGATCACAGCATCTGGTCCCATCACTTCATGGCAAATAGAAGGGGGAAATGTGAAAACAGTGAAAGATTTCCTCTTCTTGAGCTCTAAAATCACTGCAGATGGTGACTACAGCCTTAAAATTAGAAGATAATTGCTTCTTAGCAGGAAAGCTATGATAAACCTAAGACAGTATATTAAAAAGCCAAGACATCACTTTGCTGACAAAGGCCCATATGGTCAAGGCTATGGTTTTTCCAGTATTCATGTATGGTCATGGGAGCTGGACCATAAAGAAGGCAGAGCACTGAAGAATTGATGCATTCAAATTATGGTCCTGGAGGATTCACGAGAGTCCCTTAGACTCTTGATCTCAGATTGACTGAGATCAAATCAGTCAATCTTAAAGGAAATCAATCCTGAATATTCATTGGAAGGACTAATGCTGAAGCTGAACTCCAGTATTTGGCCACCTGTTGTGAACAGCCAACTCACTGGAGAAGACCCTGATGCTGGGAAAGATTGAAGGCAAAAGGAGAAGAAAGTGACAGAGGATGAAATGCTTTGATGGCATCGGTGATGCAATGGACAAAAACTTGGGCAAACTCTGGGAGATGGTGGAGGACAAGGAAGCCTAGTATGCTGCAATCCATGGGGTTGTGAAGAGTTGAATACGACTTGGCTACTGAACAACAACAGGACAAAAAGAAAAAAATTTTGTCCAAGAAGGAAAAGTAGATGCAGTATACTTTACTACATAGATCTGTCACAAATAGGATTTACCTAATTGTTGTACATTTACTAACTAAATGACTCAAGAAATGATACCAGGCATCAATTCGTCATAATCTGGTTTCTTAATAGGTCAAACTTCACTACTAATGGTTTTCAAAATGCTGAACATATTTCCATTGTCTCTATATGTTAAATAATATTTGCATCAGTAATTGCTCATTATTTCTCAAGATATAAACATGATTTTTAGAGATACCAAATCAATGACAAATTTTTCGAGAATCTGGTTTACAAAGTGAACCTGGAAAGTTTCATTGCAAATTATAAAATATAATAAGTAATTACTAGTTATTAAAAATATGTTTTAAATGTGTGTTTGTTCAGTCTTGTCCAACTCTTCACAGCCACATGGACTGTAGCCCACCAAGCTTCCGTACCCATAGTATTTTCCAGGCAAGAATACTTGAGTGGGGTACCATTTCCTACTCCTGGGTCTCTTCCCTACCCAGGGGTCAGAGTCTCTTGCATCTGCTGCATAGACAGGTGGATTCTTTATCCCTAGCGCCACCTGGAAAGCCATGTTTTAAGTGGATAGTCACAAAAATAATGCATGCTTGTATTATGCACCTTCATAAAAATGATCTCTCTTTGAAAATAGTCAGTGGGCTTCAGTTTTGCACATAGATGAACACTGTCATTTGCTACATCAGGTAGAATAAAAAATTGTAAATAGTTTTCATTAAGGAACTAGTTTAAGGAGAAAGTACTATAATGTGATGTTCTACTGACTAGTGAATTAGAGAAGAGCAACGATATACATGGCTGATGCATGGGTATCAAGTAAAGGGGATAAAAATCTCATCTGTATGCCTAAAATTATCTAATCATTAAGCACAATACTGCTAACATAAAAAAGTTATTTTTTACTGCTATGTTTAACTAGGCTTCCCAGGTGGCTCAGTGGTAAAGAATCCACCTGCAATGCAGGAGACGCAGGTTTATTTCCTGGGTCAGGAAGATCCCCTAGAGAAGGAAATGGCAACCCACTCCAATATTCTTGTCTGGCAAATCCCATGGACAGAGGAGTCTGGAAGACTACAGTCCAAAATGTTGCAAGGAGTCAAATGTGACTTAGCAACTAACCAACAACATTTAACTTTATCTCCTTTGACTATCTATTTTTAAAATGTAGTAAATTAAAGCAATATAAAAAAGTGGATTTAGAATGTCAAAGTATCATAATTAACTGGTAAATCTAACTAGTTTGACCATTTTCATTTTAAGCAAGACTGCATTGGTTGACTTCCTAAAAAAAGACACTTCCATTTTTATTTTTAATTTTTTCTTCTAGTTTTATTGGGCAAAAATTGACATACAATGCTGTATATGTTTAACATGTGTAGCATAATTATTTGCTTATGTATATCATGAAATGATTATGACAGTAAGTTTAATGAACATCCATTATTTCCTTAGATAGAAAATTATAGAAGTAGAAAATTTTTTTCCATATGTTGAAAACTCTTAGGATATATGCTCATAACAGTTTTCATATATAATATATAGCAGTGTTAATTATATTTATCATATTGTACCTTACATCCAAGTACTTATTTATCTTATAACTGGAAGTTTGTACCTTTTTACTACCTTCATCCAATCTTCCCCTCCCCCTGCCTAGGTAGTCACAAATCGAATATCTTTTTCTATGAATTTGTCTTTGAAATGTAATTGACTTACAGCACGATATTAGATCTTGGTATACAGCATAGTGATTTAATATTTCTATACATTTCACAATGATCAGCATAATAAGTCTAGTTACCATCTGTCCCCATACAAACGTATTACATAATTATTGACTATATTCTCCACACTGTGCATTTCATACCTATCACTTATTTATTTCATAACTGAAAGTTTGTACCTCTTTATCTCTCTCATCTATTTCTCTTGTCATCTCACTCTCGCCCCTCTGGCAGCATCCTGATTGTTCTCTGTGTATATATATGATTCTGTTTCTATTCACTATTTGTATTTCTCTGTCTGACTTATTTCACTTAGCATAGTGCCCTCTAGGTCCACCCAGATTAATTGCAAATAGCAAAATTCCCTTCTTTTTATGGCTGAGTAATACTCTTTTGTTCATATATACCACATCTGCATTTCTGTTAATTTACTGATAGTCATCTAGGTTATTTCCATCTTTTGGCTATTGCAAATAATGCTGCAATGAATGTAGGATTGCCCATATCCTTTGAAATAGTATTTTCATTGTCTTTGGATAAACACCCAGCAGAATTGCTGGATTTTATGGTAGTTCTATTTTTAATTTTTTAAGGGAACTGATACTGTTTTCCATAGAGGCTGCACCAATTTTCACTCCCGCCAAGAGTATGACAATTCCCTCTTCTACACTTGTCAACACTTGTTCTTTGTTGTCCTTTTGATAATAGCCATTTTAACAGATGTGAGATAATATCTCACTGTGGTTTTGATTTGTATTTCCCTAATGATCAGTGAGCAACATTGAACAACTTTTCTTGTGCCACTTAGCCATCTATATGTCTTTTTTGAAGAAAATTGTCTATTCAGATATTCTGCCCATTTCTTATATATATATATAAGATATATATATATATATGTGTATATATATATATATATGTATATATATATATAGAGAGAGAGAGAGAGAGAGAGCGCTGCATGAGTACTATGAATCTTGGATATTAATTCCTTATCAGATACATCACTTATAAATATCTTTACCAATTCAGTAGGGAGCCTTTTTATTTTGTTGATAGCTTCTTTCAATGTGCAAATGCATTTTAGCTGATGACCTCTGATTTTTCATTTTTGCTTTTGTTTCTCTTGCCTGAGGAGACATATCAAAAAAAAAAAATGTTAAGACAAGTTTCAGCAAGTATACTGCCTATATTTTCATGAAAATTTTTATGGTTTTAAGTATTATTTTTACCTAATAAGTTTTTCACTCATTCTGATTGTATTTTTGTATATGGTATGAGAAAGCAGGCCAGTCTGATTCTTTTGTATGTCACTGTCCAGTTTCCCCAACACCAATGGATATTCTTGCCCTTTTTGTCATAGATTAATTGCTCACATAAGTGTAGATTAATTTCTGGGTTCTCTATTTGTTACATTGTTCCATGTATCTGTTTTTGTATCTGTACTATACTGTTTTCATTACTGCAGTTTTGTAGTATAGTTTGAGATCAGGGAAACTGATACCTCTAGCTTTGTTTTTCTTTATCAAGATTGCTTTGGCTACTCAGGTTCTTTTTGCTTCCCATACAAATTTTAGAGTTATTTTTTCTAGTTTTGTGAAAAAGTCATTAAATTTTTGATAGGTATTTCATTGATTCTGTAGATTGCCTTGCATATTACGGTCATTTTAACAATATTCCTTATTCCAACCCATGAACACAGTATTGTCTTTCTATCTTCTTGTGTTGTCTTCAGTTACTCTCAACAGTGTCTTATACTTTTCAGAGTACAAGTCTTTTACCTCATTACTTAGATTCATTCCCAGGAATTTTATTCTTTCTGACGCTTTGGTAAATGGAACTGTTTTCTTAATTTCTCTTTCTGATAGTTCACTGTAAGTGTATAGAACTGCCACAGGTTTCTTTTAATATGGTATCTTGAAACTTTACCAAATTTATTGATGAGTTGTTTTTTAGTGGTGATGTTAGGATTTTCTATGTATAGTTCATGTCATAGGCAAACATTGATGGTTTTACTTCTTCCTTCCAAACTTGGATTACTTTTATTTATTTTTCTTGTCTGATTATTGTGGCTAGGACTTCCAATACTATGTTGAATAAAAGTGATGAAAGTGCATCTCCTTGTACTGTTCCTGATATTAGAGGAAATCAGGAAATTTTTTCATTATTGAATATGCTACTGGCTATGGTATATTTCTTTTTTGGTGTGATATCTTTGATTTTTGTATCAAGGTGATGTTGACCTCATACAATGAATTCAGAAGCATCCCTTCTGCAGCGTTTTTGGGAATCATTTGAGAAAGATAGGTGTTAACTTTTCTATAAATGTTTGGTAGACTTTATACCTGTGAAATTGTTTGGTTCTAGACTTTTGTATGTTGGAAGTTTTTCTTTTTGGTTATTATTATTACTGATTTATATCACTGGTAATTGATCTGTAATATTTTTTATTTTTTTCTGATTCAGTTTAAGGAGATTGTACGCTTCTATGAATATGTCCATTTCTTCTAGATTGTCCATTTTATTGGTGTATAATTGTTCATAGTGATCTCTTAGGGGCCTTTATATTTTGGTGATATTGGTTGTAACTTCTCCTTTCTCATTTCTGATTTCATTTATATGGGCTTTATCACTTTTGTTCTGGATGTGTCTGGCTAAATATTTATCAACTTTATTTGTCTTTTTAAAGATATCTTCCTACTTTGGCCACCTCATGCGAAGAGTTGACTCATTGGAAAAGACTGATGCTGGGAGAGATTGGGGGCAGGAGGAGAAGGGGACGACCGAGGATGAGATGGCTGGATGGCATCACTGACTCGATGGACGTGAGTCTGGAGAACTCCGGGAGTTGGTGATGGACAGGGAGGTCTGGCGTGCTGCGATTCATGGGGTCACAAAGAGTCGGACACGACTGAGCAACTGAACTGAACTGAATCTTTGAAAAGAACTCCCAAATATTAAATACCAAAAATGCTGTATAGATTTTTAGGAAAATATTGAGAACATTTACTTGAGAATGTGCAATAACAAAATATTTTGAGTGATTATATAACTAATACCTCTTGAAATATTATTGAAGGAAAATATGTGTATTTTCTTTCATTTAAGGATTCATCTATGGTAAGATGTATGGCTTTTTCAAAACAAAAGCAGTAGGAACATGGAGAAAAGTGCAATGTTTATGCTGAAACACACATTTTCTTAAGAAAATCCAATGACTCTAATGCTTTTAGTGGCATTCTGTTTCACAATTAAAAAAAAAAAAAAGAGGCAACTCAGCATGAAGTAACTACTATACAACACTGCAGATTTATTTCAGCTATTTGAAAGCTATGTTTTCTATCTTCTGGGCTATGATTTCTGCTTCATAATTTACTTTCTGAGTGAAATTAAACAAGTCATTTAACCCTTCTTCACCCCATTCCTTTGTGCTGTAAATGGCAATTATGAAAACTCTATAGTATTTTCTCTATGAGTAAGCCACGGTATCATGAGTAAGCCATAATAAGGTAGTGGAGGTAAAGTCAGACACTATAAAGAGCAATACTGCATAGGAACCTGGAATGTTAAGCCCATGAATCAAGGCAAATTGGAAGTGGTCAAACAGGAGATGGTAAGAGTAAACATCAACATTTTAGGAATCAGTAAACTAAAATGGACAGGAATGGGTGAATTTAACTCAGATGACCATTATATCTACTACCGTGGGCAAGAATCCCTTAGAAGAAATGGAGTAGCCATCACAGTCAACAATAGTCTGAAATGCAGTACTTGGATGCAATCTCAAAAATGATAGAATGATCTCTGTTTATTTCCAAAGCAAACTGTTCAATATCACCATAATCCAAATCTATGCCCCAGCCAGTAATGCTGAAGAAGCTGAAGTTGAATGCTTCTATAAAGACCTACAAGACCTTCTAGAACTAACACCCAAAAAGATGTCCTTTTCATTATAGGGGACTGGAATGCAAAGGTAGGAAGTCAAGAGATACCTGGAGTAACAGGAAAATTATGCCTTGGAGTACAGAATGAAGCAGGGCAAAAGCTAATCGAATTTTGCCAAGAGAATGCACTGGTCATAGAAAACACCCTCTTCCAACAATGCAAGAGAAGACTCTACACATGGACACCACCAGATGGTCAACACCAAAATCAGATTGAGTATATTCTTTGCAGCCAAAGATGCAGAAGCCCCATATATTCAGCAAAAACAAGACCAGGAGATGACTGTGCCTCAGATCATGAACTCCTTTTGCCAAATTCAGACTGAAATTGAAGAAAGTAGGGAAAACCACCAGACCATTCAGGTATGACCAAATCAAATCCCTTACAATTATACAGTGGAAGTAACAAATAGATTCAAGGGACTAGATCTGATAGACAGAGTGCCAGAAGAACTATAGATGGAGGTTTATGACATTGTACAGGAGGCAGTGATCAAGACCATCCCCCCAAACAAGAAATGCAAAAAGGCAAAATGGTTGTCTGATGAGGCCTTACAAATAGCTGAGAAAAGAAGAAAAGTGAAAGACAAAGAAGAAAAGAAAAGATGCACCCATTTGAATGCAGAGTTCCAAAGAATAGCAAGGAGAGATAATAAAGCCTTCCTCAGTAATCAATGCAAATAGAGGAAAACAATAGAATGGGAAAGACTAGAAATCTCTTCAAGAAAGTTAGAGATACCAAGGAAACATTTCATGCAAAGATGGGCACAATAAAGGACAGAAATGGTATGGACCTAGCAGAAGCAGAAGATATTAACAAGATGTGGCAAGAATACACAGAAGAACTATAATAAAATGATCTTCATGATGCAGATAATCATGATGGTGTGATCACTCACTTAGAGCCAGACATCCTGGGATGTGAAGTCAATTGGGCCTTAGGAAGCATCACTATGAACAAAGCTAGTGGAAGTGATGGAATGTCACTTGAGTTATTTCAAATCCTAAAAGACGATGCTGTGAAAGTGCTGCATTCAATATGCCAGCAAATTTGGAAAACTCAGCAGTCCCGCCACAGGACTGGAAAAGGTCAATTTTCATTCCAATCCCTAAGAAAGGCAATGCCTAAGAATGTTCAAACTAAGGCACAATAGCACTCATCTCGCATGCTAGCAAAGTAATGCTCAGAATTCTCCAAGCCAGGCTTCAACAGTATATGAACTGTGAACTTCCAGACGTTCAATATGGATTTCAGAAAAGGCAGAGGAACCAGAGATCGAATTGCCAACATCTGTTGGATCATCGAAGAAGCAAGAGAGTTCCAGAAAAATATTTACTTCTGCTTTATTGATTATGCCAAAGCCTTTGACTGTGTGGATCATAACAAGCCATGGAAAATTCTTAAAGAGATGGGAATCCCAGACCACTTTACCTGCCTCCTGAGAAATCTGTGTGCAGGTCAAGAAGCAACAGTGAGAACCAGACATGGAACAACAGACTGGTTCCAAATCAGAAAAGGAGTACATCAAGGCTGTGTATTGTCACCCTGCTGATTTAATGTAAATGCAGAGTACATCATGAGAAATGTTGGACTAGATGAAGCACAGGCTGAAATCAAGATTGCTGGGAGAAATATCAATAACCTCAGATATGCAGATGACACACTTATGGCAGAAAGTGAAGAAGAACTAAAGAGCCTCTTGATGAAAGTGAAAGAGGAGAGTGAACAAGTTGGCTTAAAGCTCAACATTCAGAAAACTGAGATCATGGCATGCAGTCCCATCGTTTAACGGCAAATAGATGGGGAAACAGTGCAAACAGTGAGAGACTTTGGTTTTGTTTTTTGTTTTTTGTCTTTTTTTGACTTCGAAATCATTGCAGATGGTAACTGCAGCTGTGAAATTAAAAGACACTTACTCCTTGGAAGGAAAGTTATGACAAACTTAGACAGCATATTAAAAAGCAGAGACATTACCAACAAAGGTCTGTGTAGTAAAAGCTATGGTTTTTCCAATAGTCATGTATGGACGTGCGAGTTGGACTATAAAAGAAAGCTGAACACCAAAGAACTGATGGTTTTGAACTGTGGTGTTGGAAAAGACTCTTGAGAGTCCCTTGGACTGCAAGGAGATCCAACCTGTCCATGCTAAAGGAAATCAGTACCAAATATTCCTTGAAAGGACTGATGCTGAAGCTGAAACCCCAATACTTTGGCCACCTGATGTGAAGAACTGACTCATTGTAAAAGACCCTGATGCTGGGAAAAATTGAAGGCAGGAGGAGAAGGGGACAATAGAGGATGAGATGGCTGGATGGCATCACCAACTCAGTGAAAATGAGTTTGAGTAAACTCTGGGTGTTGGTGATGGACAGGGAGACCTGGCGTGCATGACCCTAGTCCATGGGGTCGCAGAGAGTCGGACATGACTGAGCAACTGAACTGAACTGAACTGAAGCCATGATATTGCATATGGTAATGTCCCTATTGTTGGTATTACCTGCAGTTGTCTGTGAAGTGCTCAGTGAATTACCTATAATCTAGCCCTTTGCTCAGTGAGTATCAGTCATACCTAAGGAGTCCTTACTAACATGGTACTGATTCTGCCCCTTAGGTTGCCTGATGTTTATAATCAAACAGAGCCATTCAATTTATGGTTACTGCTTGTCATTGTGCTCTATTCATGCCACTTTTAAGAAATTTCAAGTGATTCTTTTGTAGACTTTTAAGCCCAGGCAAAAGTATAAATTTTTTTAATTGACCATATTTAGGATAATCCTATTTCATTCATCACTGAGCAGGGGAGTATCATCATATTATTGCCTGACATTAATATCACTAAGTGATTTTTTTTCCTATAGTTTTGGAACTAAACCTGAGGCAGACGATCACAATAGCTGGATTTTTTTATCACTGCACCACTGTATATGTTAGATGGAAATCTATTAATTATTTTCAAAAATAGTTTTAAGTTACCAACATATAGGAGAAATAATAAAAGTTCTGATGACAGAACTACATTATTTTTGCTTATAATTACTCACTAAAGCATGTATTTTTCACTGCATGTTAATAAACCATTAATAATAATATACTAAAATTATATATGGTAGAATTATAGTTTTTACATTTAATAAATAATCCAGATTCATGAAGAATTTGGCCTAGGCTGGATTTTTACTTGGTCATAACTAGAGCCTGAGTTATTACTGAAGCTAGTATTATTTTACAATTTTATAGCAGGTGATAGTATGCTCAGCACTTTCCCAAACATTGGAATGAAATTTGATTTATCAGAAAATCAGAATATGACAGGTTGATGTATGTGTTTCTTTTTGGAGGTCTTTCAGAAGTTGCATATATGTAGGTAATTATCTTTTCAATAGAAAATTAAAGATTGCCTTATGAAACTTAAGTTTCTAGAAACATCAGGAATATTTGGTTAACATGTAAACCTTAGTTCTTTTCATTAATGCTGAATTTTTATTATTTTACTCAAAGAGAATATCAGAAATGACTGTGGAATGGGAATACATGTATTACCTTTTGTTGAAAGTGAAAGTGAAGTCACTCAGTTGTATCCCACTCTGCGACCCCATGGACTGTAGTCTACCAGACTCCTCTGTCTGGGATTCTCCAGGGGAGAGTACTGGAGTGGGTTGCCATTTCCTTCTCCAGGGGAGCTTCCTAACCCAGGGATCGAACCCGAGTATCCTTCATTGGAGGAAGACGCTTTACCCTCTGAGCCACCAGGGAAGCTTTTTAGAACATGTAGTTGTCATATGCACCATCCTTGAAAAGAAAGAAACATTATGAAGATGTGCTATGCTATTCTTGACTGCTATGAACATTAGATTCTACCTACTGTTTTCAAGTGGGGAGTCACCCAAGTCAGATTTACAGATATATCAATAACAGGCTCAATTCTCTTTATTGGAAATTTCTTAAATGAACAAAAATAGTACTTGAGAACAAACATATACATAGGAATTGAACCATGCATTTTTTAGTGTATATTGATACACTTGAAAACACATGCAATGTTTATATAAATATTGTAAAGCACTTTCTAACATCAGTACTGAATCTTCTTAGCTTTCAAATGTAGTACTGCCAGAGCTATAGACTCTATTTTTTATAGACGGCATTTCTTCTTGAGTTAATCTGTCCTCATCCCACATGTGTACACCCCATGTTATTATTGTACCACAGTTTGATACTGTGATAGTCATTATTTTTGGTTAATTCCTAAAAATTCTCATTTTTGCGTTAATAAGTATTCAAAGTTGACTTCAGACATCATAGCTTAGGTAAATTCTACAGTGATTTTGCTCCCTGCCTTTATGTTCTACAGAATGTTGGCTGCATTTTGCAGGAGAGGCTTCTATCTGTCAGGTTATATAGCTTTCACTTTTTCTTAAATGTGTGTTCTTTTGTTGACTTCTGATAGACAAATGTGACCAAGAGTATCCTTTTCTTGGGAAATTTCCTTTTATCTTGAAATCTCAGTTGAGGAATAGATGCAAAGGGCCATGTAGCTTCTTAATAATACTGTGAAAGACTATGTGGATCCCTCTGCCCTAGTAATTATTTCACCAGTGCTACTGTTTAACATCCTTTTTTTTTTTTTTTTGGCCCGGCACAGTATCTTAGTTCTGAGATCTTAGTTCCCTAACTGGAATCAAATCCAAGCTCCTTGCCATGAAAGCATGAAGTCCTAACCACTGGACCACCAGAGAATTCCCTAACATGTTGTTTACTATATTAATAGCCTGAAATTCTCACCTTGATTTAGGCTCTTATTAGAATAGGGAAGAATTCTGACTTGAGAAGCTTAGGTTCCACTGAGGTAACTAAAAGCAATCCTAGGTCTTTTACTTTGATTACTGAAAGTGAATGTGTTAGTTGCTCAGTTGTGTCTGACACTTTGCAATCCCATTAACTGTAGTCCACCAGGTTCCTCTATCCATGTAATTCTCCAAGGAAAAATACTGGAGTGCCATTCCCTTCTCCAGGGGATCTTGCCAACACAGGGACTGAACTCAGGTCTCCTGTATTACAAGCAGATTCTTCACCATCTGAGCCACCAGGGAAGCCTTTCATTATTCTCACTCTTAAAATCTATTCTGATATCTGCCTTTTAATTGGCATGTTTAGCTCATTTGTTTCTCTTTGCCCTTATTTTTTTGACCCTCTGTTCTTTCCTTGACTTCTCTTGGATTATTTGAGTAATTTTTATATACTTGATTAACTATTGATTTTTTTAAGCTATAACTTGTACATTATATTTTGTAGTTTCTCTAGATATTCTCACATGCGTTTATGTATAAATAATAATGTATCATTTAATATAAAATGTAGTAACTATAAAGGTCTCCTCTTTCCCTTTACCATCTACCCTATGGCTGTTATGTTTTACATTTATATCAAATATATGTAATATCTATTTTAAACAATCCTATGGATTTTAATGTAGTGAAAGGGAAATACAGCCTTTTCTATTTGCCTCCTCCACATTAAAAAAAAAAAAGGAGAAAAAGAAGATATTTTCTAGGTTTGTCATTCCTTCCCAAAGAACTGAGTTTTCACATGGTATGATTTCCCTTCAGGCTGAGGACTCCATTTGACATTTCTTATAGTAATGAATTTCAGCTAGCAGTGAATTATCTTGTTTTTAACAAAATAATTTGTTTCATTAAATATTTTTATTAACATCAAATTTAAGGTTGGTAGCTTTTCTTTTACTACTTTAATGATGCCATTCCTCTACTTTTTGGCCATAGTGATTTCTGATGAAGAGTTACTAGTAATTCAAACTGTTGTTTATCATTTTTCACTGGCTGCTTTCAAGATTTCTCTTTCGGAACTTTGGCTGTAATGTGCTTCAGCCTGTTTCTACATGAATATCTGTGTTGTTTGGGATTCACACAGCTGTTTGAATCTGTAAATTTTTCTCTTACTAAATTCTGAAAAATTTGAGCTATTATCTCTTTAAATTTTTTGTGCTTCTTTTTTTTATCATCTCTTCTTATGGGACTGCAATTGCACATATATCAGATCTTTTGCTTTTGTTCAAGAGTTCTCCAAGGCATGGCTCATTTTGTTTTCAATCTATTTTGATTTATTTACATTAGGTAACTAGATCATATTGATCAATTTTTATATTCAATGACTTTTCTGTCTTTTCTATCCTGCTTTACAGTAAATCTAGTTTTAAAAAAAACTCAAATATTATTCTCTTCAGTTCTAGAATCTCATTTCTTTCATCAAAGAAAAAAATTATGGTGGTGAAATGCACATAATAGAAATTTTACCATTTAAGTATTTTATTTTATTAATTTTAATTTTTACTTTATTTTGCTTTACAATACTGTATTGGTTTTGCCATACATTGACATGAGTCTGCCATGTGTGTACATGAGTTCCCAATCCTGAACCCCCCTCCCACCTCCTACCCCATATCATCTCTCTGGATCATCCCCATGCACCAGCCCCAAGCATCCTGTATCCTGTATAGAACATAGACTGGCGATTTGTTTCTTATATGATAGTATACATGTTTCAGTGCTTTTCTCCCACATCATCCCACCCCCTCCCTCTCCCTCAGAGTCCAAAAGTCCATTCTATACATCTGTGTCTTTTGCTGTCTTGCATACAGGGTTATCATTACCATCTTTCTAAATTCCATATATATGTGTTAGTATACTGTATTGGTGTTTTTCTTTCTGGCTTACTTCACTCTGTATAATCGGCTCCAGTTTCATCCATCTCATTAGAACTGATTCAAATGTATTCTTTTTAATGGCTGAGTAATACTCCATTGTGTATATGTACCACAACTTTCTTATCCATTCATCTGCTGATGGACATCTAGGTTGTTTCCATGTCCTGGCTATTATAAACAGTGCTGCGATGAACATTGGGGTACATGTGTCTCTTTCAATTTTGGTTTCCTCAGTGTGTATGCCCAGCAGTGGAATTGCTGGGTCATAAGGCAGTTCTGTTTGCAATTTTTAAAGGAATTGCCACACTGTTCTTCATAGTGGCTGTACTAGTTTGCATTCCTACCAACAGTGTAAGAGGGTTCCTTTTTCTCTACACCCACTCCAGCATTTATTGCTTGTAGACTTTTGGATCGCAGCCATTCTGACTGGTGTGAAATGGTACCTCATTGTGGTCTTGATTTGCATTTCTCTGATGATGAGTGATGTTGAGCATCTTTTCATGTGTATTTTAGCCATCTGTATGTCTTCTTTGGAGAAATATCTATTTAGTTCTTTGGCCCATTTTTTGATTGGGTCGTTTATTTTTCTGGAATTGAGCTGCATAAGTTGCTTGTATATTTTTGAGATTAGTTGTTTGTCAGTTGCTTCATTTGCTATTATTTTCTGCCATTCAGAAGGCTGTCTTTTCACCTTGCTTATAGTTTCCTTTGTTGTGCAGAAGATTTTAATTTTAATTAGATCCCATTTGTTTATTTTTGCTTTTATTTCCAGTGTTCTGAGAGGTGGATCATAGAGGATCCTGCTGTGATTTATGTCGGAGAGTGGTTTGCCTATGTTCTCCTCTAGGAGTTTTATAATTTCTGGTCTTACGTTTAGATCTTTAATCCATTTTGAGTTTATTTTTGTGTGTGGTGTTAGAAAGTGATCTAGTTTCATTCTTTTACAAGTGGTTGACCAGTTTTCCCAGCACCACTCGTTAAAGAGATTGTCTTTACTCCACTGTATATTCTTGCCTCCTTTGTCGAAGATAAGGTGTCCATTGGTGTGTGGATTTATCTCTGTGCTTTCTATTTTGTTCCATTGATCTATATTTCTATCTTTGTGCCAGTACCATACTGTCTTGATGACTGTAGCTTTGTAGTAAGTAGAGCCTGAAGTCAGGCAAGTTGATTCCTCCGGTTCCATTTTTCTTTCTCAAGATCGCTTTGGCTATTCGAGGTTTTTTTTGTATTTCCATACAAATCTTGAAATTATTTGTTCTAGTTCTGTGAAAAATACTGCTGGTAGCTTGATAGGGATTGGACTGAATCTGTAGATTGCTTTGGGTAGTATACTCATTTTCACTATATTGATTCTTCCAATCCATGAACATGGTATATTTCTCCATCTATTAGTGTCCTCTTTGATTTCTTTCATCAGTGTTCTATAGTTTTCTATATATAGGTCTTTAGTTTCTTTAGGTAGGTATATTCCTAAGTGTTTTATTCTTTTCGTTGCAATGGTGAATGAAATTGTTTCCTTAATTTCTTTTCTACTTTCTCATTATTAGTGTATAGGAATGCAAGGGATTTCTGTGTGTTGATTTTATATCCTGCAACTTTACTATATTCATTGATTAGCTCTAGTAATTTTCTGGTGGAGTCTTTAGGGTTTTCTATGTAGAGGATCATGTCATCTGCAAACAGTGAGAGTTTTACTTCTTCTTTTCCAGTTTGGATTCCTTTTATTTCTTTTTCTGCTCTGATTGCTGTGGCCAAAACTTCTAGAACTATGTTGAATAGTAGCAAGGAAAGTGGGCACCCTTGTTTTATCCTGACTTTAGGGGAAATGTTTTCAATTTTTCACCATTGAGGATAATATTTGCTGTGGGTTTGTCATATATAGCTTTTATTATGTTGAGGTATGTTCCTTCTATTCCTGCTTTCTGGAGAGTTTTTAATCATAAATGGATGTTGAATTTTGTCAAAGGCCTTCTCTGCATCTATTGAGATAATCATATAGCTTTTCTTTTTCAATTTGTTAATGTGGTGAATTACATTGATTGATTTACAGATATTGAAGAATCCTTGCATCCCTGGGATGAAGCCCACTTGGTCATGGTGTATGATCTTTTTAATGTGTTGTTGGATTCTGATTGCTAGAATTTTGTTGAGGATTTTTGCATCTATGTTCATCAGTGATATTGGCCTGTAGTTTTCTTCTTTTTTGGCATCTTTGTCAGGTTTCGGTATTAGGGTGATGGTGGCCATTTAAGTATTTTAAAGTATACCCTTCATTCTAAACAATGATGCTGTTGCAGTGCTGCACTCAATATGCCAGCAAATTTGGAAAACTCAGCAGTGGCCACAAGGTGGGGAAAGGTCAGTTTTCATTCCAATCCCAAGGAAAGACAATGCCAAAGAATGTACAGACTACTGTGCAATTGCACTCTTTTCATGTGCTAGCAAGATTATGCTCAAATTCCTTCAAGCTAGGTTTCAGCAGTACATAAACCAAGAATGTCCAGATGTTCAATCTGGATTTAGAAAAGGCAGAGGAACCAGGGATCAAATTGCTAACATCCATTGGATCATAGGAAAAACAAGAGATTGTTTTAAAAAAATCTATTTCATCTTCACTAACTATGCTAAAATATTTGACTGTGTGGATCACAACAAACTGGAAAATTCTTGAAGAGATGGGAATCCCAGACCACCTTACCTTCCTCCTGAGAAATCTGTATGCAGGTCAAGAAGCAACAGTTAGAACCAGACATGGAACATTAGACTGGTTCCAAATTGGGAAAGGAGAGTGAAATCGCTAAGTCGTGTCTGACTCTTTGCAACCCCATGGACTGTAGCCTATCAGGCACCTCGGTCCATGGGATTTTCCAAGAATACTGAAGTGGGTTGCCATTTCCTTCTCCAGGGAATCTTTCCGACCCAGGGATCGAACCCGTGTCTCCCGCATTGTAGGCAGACGCTTTACCGTCTGAGCTACCAGGAAAGCCCAGGAAAGGAGAAAGTCAAGGCTATATATTGTCATCTTGCTTATTTAACTCATATGCAGAATACATCATGTGAAATGCCAGGCTGGATGAAGTACAAGCTGGAATCAAGATTGCCAGGAGAAATACCAATAACCTCAGGTATGCAGATGACACCATCCTTATGGCAGAAAGCAAAGAGAAACTAAAAAGCCTCTTGATGAAAGTGAAAGAGGAGAGTCAAAAAGCTTGCTTAAAACTCAACCTTCAAAAAATGAAGATCATGGCATCCGGTCCTATTACTTCATGGTAAATAGATTGGGAAACAGTGGAAACAGTGAGAGACTTTACTCTTTTGGGCTCCAAAATCACTGCAGATGGTGACTGCAGCCATGAAATTAAAAGACCCTTGCTCCTTGGAAGAAAAGCAGCGACAAACCTAGACAGAATATTATTCCTTCTGTTATTGTCTAGCATCCTTTTATTTCCCCTTGCAGGACTCTCTCAAGCCATTTCCTGAAGGGCAGTTCTAGTGATAATGGATTCCTTCAGATTTTGTTTATCTGGAAATATCTTCATCTTACTCTCACCCTTAAATAGTTTTTCAATATATTGTAGTCGTAGTTGAAAGTGTTTGTTTTTCCTTTTAGCACTTTGAATATATCAGACTTTGCTTTCTAGCCTCCAAAGTTTCTGATGAGAGATCTGTTGACAGTCTTATTGGGGATACCTAAAGCTCATCCTGTCTCTGGCAAAAAACGTGCTGGCTTATTTAGGAATATGTGCACAGCTACCTGACAGCAGGTGTAGAATGGATTTGAGTAGATGCAACTGTGCTAAGGGCTGAAACTACCTGCAACTTCCTATTCAGGCCTTTCCTTGAAGTTGCAAACCTTCTAGGCACTAGAGTTCCAAAACTGTTATAACAGATTCTTCAAGTGTAATGTCTAGTTGGAGAAATAGATTCCTAATGCTTCCTACTTTACCATCTTTCCATAATCCTCTCTTATTTGGTTCTCTTTTGCAGCTTTTTATTTCTTCTCCAATATTTGATTTTCTTTTTTCATTGTGATCATATTTTTATGGAACATAGTTATAACAGTTATTTTATATCATCTTCTTATAATTTCAGTAACTGATTCGTCTTGGGATAGATTTTAGTTGATTTTTTTTCCCCAGAATCTGGGTTACACATTCCTAATACTTCATGAGTAAAGCAGTTTTTAATTGTTTCCTGTGCATCATGGATTTTATCTTATGGAGTCTCTGGACTTTGTTATATTTCTCAGAAGTGTGTTGGTGATTTGTTTTAGTTGGTCATTCCTTTGGTTGGAGTCAAATTACAAACTTTGTCTCTTGGCTGGCAACTTAGATATCAGTTCAGTTATTTTATCTTTAACTGTATATGCTTGAGTTTTCCCTGTACCTGTGTAGTTCAGGGGTCAGCTAAATATATCAACAGAGTATAAAAGCATAAATTTGGATTCACAACTATGACTTTGTTATATTTTTGATTTCACCTTTACTTTTGAATATCTGTGAGTTTCCTGAACTTTTCTCTCATTTTCTAGTATAGAAAGGCTGTGGGTTTTGTATTGAAATCTCAGCCACTTTCATGGTGCTAACTTCAATCTGCCATCAGGATAAAAGCTGTAATAACCAAAAACTTACTCCAACCTAGCCCTTTCTAGTCCTGTAGAAACTTAGTTATTATAGAAGACTGGTTTTGGAGTATCTTCTAAAATTTTGTGGACATTAAAATTATTTTAATATCATAATTTAGAGTTTTATGTTATCACCTCATTTCATATTCAAATGCTGAATATTTCATGGTGATTAAATTTTTCTGAACACTCCTTCAAACACTTTCCAAAACTAAATTCTCCCAAATTATATTCAGATACTGATAGAGTGACTTTACAACTATGAAAATAGAATGCTTTTCACTCTGGGCATTTAAATTAACCAACAGTATGATTAAACTCTATTGGGATGCTGAATATTGTGAAGCAAACTAAAAGTCTATGAAGCAAGTATTTCAGTATTCAGAAGGCTTCAGTGGGAATTTTGTCTCTGTAAAGTCCAAAGGTTTGTGATCTATGTTGGTAGTGACCTTAGGAAAAAAATCAAGCGAATAAATTATTGTGTCAAAATTACCTTTATAGGCAATGTTTTTGATGTCAGAGGGCAATCTCTGCTTCCTTTTCTTCTTATAATAGTATCAGTTTCTCGTTGTTAAAGAATTCCTCATCCCAAGCTACTCTATTATTTCTGGAACTTGTAGAAAGGTCAGTGAGTCTCAGGAGTTGTGATTACTTTTTCTAGCTGACATTTATTGATCTCATTACCTTCATGCTCATATTTCAAAAACTTTTTTTCATTCTGTTACCATTTCAAAGATGACAGAAATGCTGCAGTGCTCGCTGTATTAGAACTGTATGTAATTAAAATTGGTACTCTGTGTTTCATCACAATTTCACTGTCAGAACCACAGCATGCATTGTTTATAAATTATATTGTAATAATTAGAATACGTAATGTGCATAAAATCAAGGCTGAACACATATTATAACATATGTATTTTATTTCTTTTCAAGGAAGTGAATGTTGTAAAATCTTTGGGCATAAGCGTTTTGTTAATACTGAATAAAAAATTCATGTGATTCTCACCTTTGCTTGCACTCAATTTCAAATGACTACTTTAAAAAAATTTACACTTTTGCATAAGCAGTTATTTCCTATAAAATCCCAAAGACAATGGTAATAAAAAGATGGGAATAGAGATGACTAAATAAAATTAGGCATAAACATCTTTCAAATATCCTTACTAAGACTGAATCATAAATAGATACATTTATTAAATAGATGTATATCTATTTCTAAATAGTTAACACTTCAGCCCAATTCAATTTGTCTACATCAGAAATTATTTAAAGGGATGGTGAAAAAATTTTTAATTTACATTTGGTTAAGAAGTAATAAAAGTATATATGTAAAAGTAGTCTTATCTTTTGTCTGTTCAAACCATAGTTATACTTAGGAAGTCTGTCCTACCTATTTGCCAGGAGTCCATTCAACCAGAAAGATTTAAGGAGTTTCTCTATGAGAATCAAAAATAGACCCAGGGCATTCAGCTGTCATGATGAATCAGAAATCTAATATATGAATCATTTTCCACAGTTTACGTTTTAGATTGATTCATTAACAAATGGCTCTGATTTACAGAAGTTAATAAATTGTACTTGATAGCTGGGACTAAAACCACTCTTGAGTAAGTATGCCATCGTTTACTATGTAATTTTAGTCCTGTGTAGACTTGATTCTTATTAAATCATTTCTGAGAATCACCAATTTCTTTATTCTTCCTCCTAACTTGAGGGATAAGTTTCAGAGAAGCGGGGTCTTCCTCTCACTGCCATGCATGATTTTGAGTGACCTATTAAGAATTTTAATTTAAAAATTTTATCCATGTGTCTTATAAACACACAGTCTCTTGCTTTACTCATATCTATATAATGATCACTGACACAGTGTATTTGTCAGGCAAATGTAGATCATAAAGTTTGCCAAAAACAAAGACATAGTAATTTTGACTTTCCCATTAGGTGCCCCTCCACACCCCCACCCCACCCCCACCCCCCGCCAACAGCAACAACAAAAGAAAATCTAGACTGAAGTCTGTACTAGCCATATTAGAATATGCTAATTTCAGGAAATAAATGTTTTGATGGACTGTTTTATAGACTAAGCTTGGCATTTTCTTGGAAAATCTGACTTTTTATTATTTTAACAACAAGTATGTTTTATAATACATGAATTATATATGTAGTGTTGAGATAGTCTCTATAATAATTGAATTCAGCTAGGTGGGCCATGAACCAGTTAAAAAACATAAATGATCTGTTTTAATTATGGGGCTTCCCTCGTGGCTCAGCTGGTAAAGAATCCACCTGCCGTGCAGGAGACCTGGATTCAATCCCTGGGTTGGGAAGATCCCCTAGAGAAGGGAAAGGCTACCCACTCTAGTATTCTGGCCTAGAGAATTCCATGGACTGTATAGTCCATGGGGTTGCAAAGAGTCGGACACTACTGAGCCACTTTCATTTCATTTTTTTCGTCTTTTTTTAAAAATTTTACTTTACTTTACAATACTGTATTGGTTTTGCCATACATCAATAAGAATCCGCCACGGGTGTACATGAGTTTCCAATCCTGAACCCCCCTCCCACCTCCTTCCCCATATCATCTCTCTGGGTCATCCCAGTGCACCAGCCCCAAGTATCCTGTATCCTGCATCGAACCTAGACTAGCAATTCATTTCTTACATGATATTATACATGTTTCAATGCCATTCTCCCAAATCATCCCACCCTCTCCCTCTCCCACAGAGTCCAAAAGTCTATACATCTGTGTTCATTTTAATTATATCCATGTCTTCAAATGTGGCAGCCCACAGCTCTACTTGTCACCATTAAGAAGATTTTTCTATGAAATTTGTTACGATTAAAGCTGATTATTTGAAATCAAATCAACATATTCATTGAATAGTACATTGGTTAGGAACCATGCTGTCT
This sequence comes from Ovis canadensis, assembly GCF_042477335.2. Classification (NCBI taxonomy): domain Eukaryota; kingdom Metazoa; phylum Chordata; class Mammalia; order Artiodactyla; family Bovidae; genus Ovis; species Ovis canadensis. The sequence goes on from NC_091248.1 coordinate 87,732,606, forward strand.
TTAGTAGAAAATATGAGAAAGGTTCTGGTACCAAGTACTGAGTTAGCTAATTACAAACATTATTTTATTTATTCCCAGAAAGATAGAAAATTATATTTGTTTCATTTTATGGCTGATGAAATAGGTTCTTGGTTACTAAGTAGGATAGAAATTATTAGATTCCAGAAATACAAAAATACAAATTTCCTTGCTCTATGGTAATGCCTTCAAACTTCTTTGCTCACATAGCCTTTGAATGAATTGTAGAAAATATGCTCCTCAAGTAGGTTTAAGCTGATAGCTAAAAATCTTAGTTGAAATTTTTAATGGTCATAAAAGTACAATTTTACACATTATATTTTCACCTAAAAATTGATCTCCAGATGACTCTCTTAAAAGTGTGTCTAATTAAACCTAAGTACCACCATGATTTGATGCTTTCAGTCTGTTTTTTAAAAGCACACAGACATTATGTTTGGTGGTGTTAGTGTTAAAGAACCACCTGCCACTCCAGGGGACATAAGAGATGCAGGTCCAATCCCTGAGTCAGGAAGAGCCTCTGGAGGAGGAAATGACAACCCACTCCAGTACTCTTGCCTGAAGAATTCCGTGGACAGAAGACCTGGGTGGGCCATAGTCCACGTGGTTGCAAAGAGTCGGACATGACAGAGCATCTGAGTACTTCACATAATACCTTTTTCTCATCAATCTTTGAGTTTGAGTTTACAATCTTCAAAAAATTTTATCTTTAAGTAATACTTTTATGCTTGATATCTTTTATTGATCATCCTATTATACTTCTTTATAATAAAAATAGGTATAATTAAAAATTAATTTTTAATTTCCTATAATCATAAGGCTCTTAACAGTGTCAGACTTTTATATTTTTGGGCCCCCAAATCACTGCAGATGGTGACTGCAGCCATGAAATTAAAAGACACTTACTCCTTGGAAGAAAAGTTATGACCAACCTAGATAGCATATTCAAAAGCAGAGACATTACTTTGCCAACTAAGGTCTGTCTAGTCAAGGCTATGGTTTTTCCTGTGGTCATGCATGGATGTGAGAGTTGGACTGTGAAGAAGGCTGAGTGCCGAAGAATTGATGCTTTTGAACTATGGTGTTGGAGAAGACTCTTGAGAGTCCCTTGGACTGCAAGGAGATCCAACCAGTCCATTCTGAAGGAGATCAGCCCTGGGGTTTCTTTGGAAGGAATGATACTAAAGCTGAAACTCCAGTACTTCGGCCACCTCATACAAAGAGCTGACTCATTGGAAAAGACTTTGATGCTGGGAGAGATTGGAGGCAGGAGGAGAAGGGGACGACAGAAGATGAGATGGCTGGATGGCATCACTGACTCGAGGGACGTGAATCTGAGTGAACTCCGGGAGATGGTGATGGACAAGGAGGCCTGGCGTGCTGCGATTCATGAGGTCACAAAGAGTCGGACACGACTGAACGACTGAAGGTACTACAAATACCTTCACAAATGATCTGTCAATACAATTTTTATTAGTTTTAATGTGATCAGAACAATATATATATATTAAAAGATTGATAATTATTACATGTGAAAATTAAATTTATTGGTTATATATTTCTAAATGAGAAAGATAAAACTTTTCAATTCCTCCAGCTATGGATGAATATTAAGAATCATTAGAATAAGCTATAGTTCAATCAAGTTTGTTGGTCTTAATTTCTGCTCTTATTAATGTGATTGCTGAGAATCCATTTCACATAATTAAGTGGATGGGAGTGGAAGTATCAATGCTATTCAATTCTTTTGAAATTTTTATAGATATGCCAAAAGGCACAAAAATTGTTTTTAATAGTGTAGGTTATTGATTCGACAGGACATGCTGTCAATTTTGTTGACAGCAAACACTTTAAGTTTAAGTGACTTGCAAAACAAGTTGTTAAAAACAGTCATTAGAGTCATTCACTTGGTCAACATCAACACCAATGTATTAGTCAAACTGGCCTTGTTGCAGAGAGAAGTCTATTCTGACTCCATGTTGGAACTATTTCTTTGACTTGTTTTCCATTGTTTTTACTATTATTAATTTAATCATACATAATGACCAGCCTCAGAGAATCCTACTCCTCAACCTGACAATTAAGCTAAAGTTCAGAACCCTGTCCACCTGTCAGTGCCACGCTAGGAAGTAGTTTCAAGATTGATGGCCTTTTTACTTTGTTTCCTTACTCCCCCCTTCCCCATCTCTGATCCATAAAAGAACCTGGCATCCAGACCCCACAAGATGTTTGTTTTGAGACATTTGTTTGTCATCTTGGTCAGTCAGCTTTCTGAATAGTTCTATTCCTTGCCTCAACTTCTCTCTCAGATTCATTGGCCTGTCAAGCAACAAGCAGAGTGAGCTTAGACTTGGTAACAGTCTTTCATTTAATGCCTGGGCTAGTTTTATTTGGCAGGGTGACACTTCATAGTAAGATTCTTGATGGTAAGAGAGAGTCATTTCTTGGGTAAAGTGGGAGAAAGGATTATGAAAGGGGACTTGGGAATAAAGAATCAGCAAAACCTATATCTTCCTAAGATTGTTATTGGAAGAATTCACACAGAAGCTAAGGATATGAAAAGGATCAATATTCTTTGAAAAATTTAACCCTTTGGAAAAGCTTTGCATGTCCTCTGATATATATGTATGTATATGTATATATATACATATGTCCAACCAGTATGAAAACCAGTGCTCTACCCCACACTATGGAAATTGCAGTCTAATTGAAAAGAATGAACAGGTATTTAATTTCAATAAAACTATTTATGCTAAGTCCCTTCAGTCATGTGTGATTGTTTGCAACCAGGACTGTAGCCCACCAGGCTCCTCTGTCTATGGGGATTCTCCAGGCAAAAATACTGGAGTGTGTTCCATGCCCTCCTCCCAGGGATCTTCCCAACCCAAGGACTGAACCCACATCTTCTGTAGCTCGTGCATTGCAGGCAGATTCTTTACCACTGAGCCACTGGGGAAGCTCCAATAAAACAATACAAATTTTAATAAAAGTAGTTGAAGTACACAATAAGCACATGTCACAACATTTGTTTCTGATTAGTTGAAATCACACTGCATGTAATTTTTTTAATCCCATATTTTGTCAATAATGGTCTTCCAAACACTGACATAACTATGCATAAGCCAAGATACAGTATAAAATTAAGTCAAAGTTATGTAGCAGATTTTTTCCTTATTTGGTTAAAACACTCAACTTTTTGTTTAGCTTATCAAATAAGGGGAAAAGAGCAAGAAATTGTTATTCCTTCAGGCTGTCTCACCTCAAGGCTGCCCTAGAACTAAGGGCAGAACTGAAATGCTATTTCTCAATCTGTCCATATTGTTTCTTATCTGTTCTGGTTGCCACGGCCCCCAAGCTCCCTTAAACATAGAAACTCTGTGAGTCCCATCTGAGCTTGACAAAGCTCTACTACCAACTCTCAGAAATCTTTCTATCAATTCTTCTTGTACATCTCATGTTTGACTTTATATATTTCATGTAGCAGACATAAGTATGTGGCTGTTACAGCTATAGAGTAGATTATAGCTCTTTGGTCAATGTAAATAATCCTAGTTGCCTCTGCAGTTTTAAAATATCTACTCTGTTAACATTGACACTTGTGCTTTTTTCTTTCTTGCAAGGTCCAGGAGAACAGCATTCAGTAAATGTTAGCTATTTGTATTTCTCCTTCACAGTTACATTAAAGATACTTATCCTGTTTTAAAACCTACTAGATTTCTATTATACATTGAAACTGTATTTCTCTAATTACATATAATATCTATTTGTATGTAATATCTAATGATAAGTTGAGCACACATTTGCTATTATGTATGTTCTAGTTTTTATTAATATTCGATATGATGTCAGGTCTCTATGATAAACTACCAGAAAACTGAAGACAGTGAAGAAGACTGCAGTGCTGATTTACCTAGAAAGGAGATTCATAGGCAAAGAGAATCCTGGAATGAGTGAGGGCCAGATCTATTCTAGAAAATAGAAAATATGCCACTGTGACTAGAGGTTAACAGGACGGAATGGTATGAGATGGAGTCAGAGAGAGATCTTGTTGAGCTAGATGGTGAGATGCTTACAAATCATGGCAAGGACTTAGGCTTTTTTCTAAGTATGTTGGAAAGCCATGGGAGGAGGAATATGAACGGACTTTTGTTTTAAAAGGATTGCTAAAAAAAAAAAAAAAAAAAGATGGCTAAAGATACTGTGTGAAGAAGAGACTGCAAGGAGATAAGATAAAGATAGTGACTTGGACCAGGGTGATAGCTATAGAGGTAATTAGTTAGTTTCCTCAGAATTGTTAAATTATAGACCAATTTCGAAGAAACATTGAGAGTATTTGTTGTTGGTTCTATATAGTTATGAAGAAAGGAGAGAACTCAGTTATGCCTCTAATGTTTTGATCTGAACAACCTGAAAAAGTGGAATCAGCATTTTCTGAGAAGTGGAACCATGGGAGGAAATGCTATGAAGGAGGTCAAGAGTACACTTTTAAATATGTGAAGATGCCTCTTCTTTATAGAGCTGGAGAGTTTAAGTAAGCTATTTGAATACATTAATTTAGAGTTCAGGAGTGAGGTTTGGCTTTGAGATGCAAATAAGGAATTTTTAGTAGACTGTATTTAAAGACAAGAATTTGTATAAGATCATTTAGAAAGTGTACAGAAATCAAGATTAGAAAAGTACAAGGACAAAGCCCTTGGGCAGGCCCTAGAGTAAGAGCCTTACTACTGTCAAATAGTAGGAAGGCTGAGCACACATATCTTGTTTAATAGGACTTTAACACTCAAAAGAAGAATACCTCAAGGCTTCCCCCATGAAAGTCAAATGTCCAATGTGGTTTCAAGATCATCACGTACATGTCTGAAGTTGTCATCTCATACCAGGGGCCAAATGATACACTTATGAAATTAGATTAGAAATGTTTAATTTTATTAGTAAATATTGTAGATGATTATGGATAGGTCCACCCCACCCTCATTCCAAAATAAAAGAAGAGAAATAGAGTTTGTTGGAGAGGAGGTATGTGTTTGACAAATATCATACTCAAATTAGAGTGAAATTACTGACACTAAATACAAACAAATATTTATAACTGTTTCTTACTGACAAAAAACCTGAATAATTTATTGATGAGCTGTGGGAGTTTTAAAGTGTAACAAGACAGAAATACCCAAACACATTCCCCTACAGTAGCTAAATAATCAATCTTAACCCGGTGAATTTAACTGACCAAGCAGTACAATTTTGACACTCTATTGGAATATATTAAACTTTACTTGTGTGTCCACCTGACCTTAAATTACACATCATCATATGTCAAAGAGAATTTTCAGAGGAAAAAGTAAAAATAGTTGATAATTTATGAAATATAATTTGAAATAAAATGAGATAGAATATTTGAATTCACAAATTGGCAAAAGTTAAAAATATTGATCTTATCTCTCATGGAGAGAGCATGGAGAGAAGATACTATCATTTACTCTTGGCTGGAGTTTAAATTGTCTCAGCATTTTTGAAGCATAATGTGGTGCACGGTATGTTAAAATTGTAGTGTCATCAATTTAGTTTCTTGGATTTTATCCACCCAGAACACTACCACAAGTGTGCAAAGATGAATGTTCAAGTAAATTCAATAGAGCATTGTTTGTATCAGGGAACATTGGAAATAGCTTAAATATTTATCATGTAGGATTTATTAAATAAGTTACAATGTATCTTGTAACCTCTAGACAACAGTTAAAGAATATTAATTAGAAAGAGAAGTCCAACATATGCAGTTATATTTTCCACTTAAGATACAGAAGAGGAGACTTCCCTAATGGTCCCGTGATGAAGACTTCACCATCTAATCAGGTAATGCAGGTTCAATCCTTTGCTGTGGAGCTAAGATTGTACCTGCCTCCTGGCCAAAAAAACAAAGCTTAAAACAGAAGCAATACTATAACAAATTCAGTAAAGACTGTAAAAATGGTCCACATTAAAAAAAAAAAAAAGAAAAGAAAAAAAGATGCAGAAGACAATGTTAAACTGGAAGGCAAGCACTGTGATAATGGTCTGCTTGAGCGCAGGCAATATGGGCAATAAAAATGATAGAGAATTTCAGTTCAGTAATAAAACCAACTAAAAGTGGTCTGCCTTTAATTGTTACCATGAGCTGGAAATTTACACAATATAAGTTAAAAAATACTCTTTCCTCTGAGTTTTCTTTTGTAGTTCAGTCGCTAAGTTGTGTCTGACTCTTTGTGACCCCATGGACTTCAGCATGCCAGTCTCCTCTGTATCTCCCTTGGGGTCATCATTCCAATTGCACTTTTGGAACCCTGCCCTTGGTTGGCTAGTGCAGAAGATGAGAAGTGTGAGTAAGAGATGGGGAAGGGGAAAAGAAAGTTAGCAAGTAGTTAATTGGGGAATGGATTCAAATGTGGAATCTTAATGTATTTGCTGTATTGTAAAGAGCTTTATATGACATGACAGGGGATTTAGCAAACATATTCTTTGTAAATAAGTTTTATTACAACACAAATACATTCTTTTATGCTTGTCTAGGTTGCTCTCCTCCTACAATGACAAGATTTAGCAATTGCAACAGAAAATGTTTAAGAAATGAGAAGCCTAAAATATTAACCATTGGATCCTTTACAGAAAAAATTTTATGGACTCTGTTATAAGTAATGAAATATTTAAATTATATTTAAGAACAATTATTGCTTTTTAGGTTTGAATTACTTTACTCAACTATTGGCTTAGATGTTAATGGCTGTTTTGGCTACCAGCAATTTCTTTCACTTTTAATAAATGCTTCATGTCAATTCCTAGTTTATATATTTTAGCATTTTTGTGTGATTTGATGAGCAATTTATGGAAGAACTGACAGCCTTTTAACTAAATAATTGAGACTTTTCTGTTCATTAAGTAGTCCTTGTTTACAGAGCCTTGTTTAAATACTTGGGGTTTTATGTCTCCTGAATCTTTAGAAGTAATATAAAGATAAAATAAAAATTATATTTTCCCTGCCCCTTTCCATAAATATATGTAGAATGCATGTGACCAGGTTGCTACATAGTTTTGGTGAATATACCTTCGCTGTGCTCATTAAGTTCCAGGAACAGAACTACTGTGTTTATTCAAAACCACATGACATAATTTAAATTAGAAAATCATCCTCTGAAAAAGGTCCAAGTGATTTATACAGGCCTACATTTTTAACGTATATTCTCATTTGAAAGTCTATGTTTTTATGAACCTCTTCCCTCAACAATTTAAAAGTATCTTACATATCTTTCTTAACAGAATGTTTGCTGATATAGCTATTCTCTAAACCTCGGTCAATTGAATTGCGTCTTTTTCTCTGATCCCACACTGAAATATTTATTGAATGGAGTGACAGGAAACCAAAACTCCCAGAATACAAGGCAAAAAGAGAGTTGTTATTTGATAGCATGTTATCAGAGAAGACCAAGTTAGGGACTTGGTGGTGGTGATATATATTTTTTTCTTTTTTGCCAAATCTGCCTTGAAGTTAGGCCTGTCCAATTTTGATCAACTTTATTTATTAGTGATTTATTTCATTATTTGAACTTATAAATGACACAGCACGAAGCTACTTATATATTTTATTTTAAAATTATTGCCTTTCTCTAATTTATTTACTTTACCACTAACTAGTGAGCCCTTAGCATGCATGAGGCTGTTTTCTAACCATGCAGGAATATTAGTATCTATTCTTTTCAAATTCTTTTCCTATATAGGTTATCACAGAATATTAAACAGAATTCTGTCTGATATAATTAGGTCCTTGTTGGTTATCTGTTTTAAATATAGCAGTGTGTACATGTCGATCCCAAGCTCCTAATCTTCCCCTCCCACTAACCTTCCCCTCAGTAACCATAAATTTGTTCTCTAAGCCTATGAGTCCATTTCTGTTTTGTAAATAAGTTCATTTGTATCATTTTTTAAAGATTTCACCTATAAACAATACCATGCAATAATATTCATCTTTCTCTTACTTCATTTAGTATGATGATCTCCAGGTCCATCCATATTGCTGCAAATGGCATTATTTCATCCTCTTTATGGTTGAATAATATTTCATTGTGTATATGTACCATATCTTTGTTATCCATTCATCTGTCAATGGACATTTAGGTTGCTTCCATATCTTGGCTATTGTAAACAGTGCTGCAATGAACATTGGGGTGCATTATCATTTTGAATGACATTTTCTCCAGATATATGCCTAGTAGTATATTGCTATATTTTTAAGGAACTTCCATACTCTTCTGCATAGTAGCTGTACCAATTTACACTCCCATAACAGTGTGGGAGGGTTCCCATTTACCCATACCCTCTCCAGCATTTATTGTTTGTAGAATTTTTGATGATGGCCATTCTGATTGGTGTGAGGTGATACATCATTGTAGTTTTGATTTGCATTTCTCTAATCATTAGCAATGTTGAGCATCTTTTCATGTGCCTCTCAGCCATCTGTATGTTCCTCTTTGGAGAAATATCTATTTCAGTCTTATGACCATTTTTTGATATTGAGTCCCATAAGTTGTTTTGGAGATTAGTCCCTTGTAGGTTGTACTATTTGCAAATATTTTCTGCTATTCTGTAATTTGCCTTTTCATTTTGTTTATGGTTTCCTTTGCTGTGCAAAGCTGTTGAAAATTAAATCTCTGTCCTCAAAGGAGTGTCTGTTCTACATTCAAATGTTGGTATTCTCATATATATTCTCTCTTTTCCACCCCTTCCCTTTCTTGTGTCTTCAAACTTTATTTTTACTAAACTAAACCTTTTGCGAAAGGGTTCTAAGGTGAATGGTAGCTTGAATGCTTACCAACACTCCACCTCTCAATTGTTTCTTTGTTGAAGGAGGCAGCAAAAATACTCTACCAGTCCCAAAGAGGTTCAATACTTGATAATCTGTGATATCCCTGGGGGAATGTAGTGCCCACCTGCACATGAAGAGTCCTGGGAGTGTAGCCTCTGTCCTACTGACCCTCAGGACCTGCAGGAAAGTTAAAAGCTGAGAGAGGGCTGCCTCTTAAATGTAAGACACTAGAAAGATTCTCAGTAGTTGATATCTGGTCTGTAGTTTCGATTTGCCATCATTTTGTCTGTTGTTTCTGTTGACAAATAGACTGCCAGATATTTGTCCAACAAAGATGGGTTTATTGAGGACCAGCAGAGAATTGCACTTGGGGATCTGCAAATATGGCAAGCTATGTGCAAATCCCCACATGGAAAGGGAAGGAAAAAGCTTTTATAGAGAGAAAAATAAAGTTGGGAAAAGAACAAAAGCTCTGCGGCTTTTCACTGGTTGAGTCCTTGCCAGAAAGGAAGAGGAACTTTCCTCTCCCTGTTGGGCTCTGTTACTGTAGCAGGGTGTGAGAGCACCCTCTTCTGGTCTCCTAACTCTAGTTAACTGAGACCTGTTCATTCATTTTTGCATTTTAAAATCATATACCCCAGTAGATGATGTATGGAAAAAATGAGACAAGAATAGGAACATTGAGTGATAAAGTAGATGGTTTTATTAAGCAGCAAGCACATATATAAAAAATATAACTTCAAACAACTATGTGTAAAGAAGTAAACTCACAACTTCAGAGTGTTATTGGGAAAAGTTATATGTGGAATAATCAAGCAATGACTTGAGAAGACATACTGGAAAAATAATTGAATTTGAATGAGATTTGGAGATATCAGTTTAATGAGGGATTGTGTTTAGATGAATAGAAACTAAAAAGATAATTGGAGTGAAGCTAGACTAAATTTCATGAAAAATGTTCATGTGTTTTGTACATATTATTTGAACGAAATTGTGGTGTTGGCATCTACAAAAATCTTTTCTACTTTAGACTGAAATTTAAAATAATTTCAACAAATTTTTTCATTCTACATATCTGATACAAATTATGCTTTTTAAAATACAAATCAACTAAAGCAGATTTTACTCATATAATTCACACATATACACATATACATAAATATATATGTGTGTATATACACACACACACACATATATATATGTAATGATGATTTTGCATATAGTCTAAAAAGTTACCTTTTCTTATATACTCACAAATTAAAGAGATTTGATCACTGTTTTGGAAATGTCGACAAAATAATAAAACCTTCTCTGGGGACATTATTAATAGGCCAATCTGATGAAAATGAAAAGACACATTGATATGCAGAACATGTTCTTGAAAAGATTGATGTATTAAATATTTATGCAAACACATTAAATTGGCAAGTGTATGAAAACATTATTACATATTCATCACCTTCACATTTCATCTTTTTGTAAGAACTTCTTTCCCACGAAACTAAAAGGAATGACTGTAAGTTTTCCAAAGTCACATTTTTCAAATTTTATAACATGGAATAGTTTGTTTTCAGAGTTTATATTAATTCACATAAATAACAAAATGAATGTTGGAACTAGAAAAGACCAATAAATTTACTCAAAACAGGAGTCAAGCGCTGTTTCATCCTGTTTTCTCCTGAATTGCTCCAACCCTGCACTGGAGCCTCCTCATATACAAGCTGCTCCCCAAGAATGAATATTCACTCTGAGGAAGAAATGAGCTCTTTGAGCCCATGAAGTCATTTAGCAAACACTGGTTCTGTGGCAAAAGCTAAACATCAAAAGGGAATTAATGTATTTCCAAAGTACCTAAATTCTCTTAGAGTACAGTAAGTCCAGAATTCTATGGTCTTTGGAAAGTGGTACTTACATTAAAATTTAAATTGACTACACTTCTTATTTAAAGCCAGAAAGTTGAAATGATTCTATATAGGCTCTAAAAATATTCAAGTTTAATATTAACTGCCATATTTTGCTGATACAGTGTTCTGTATTCTAAACCTTCTTTCATCTCCATTTCTACCTCTTTTTTTTCCCCTGCTGAACTCTCATTTCATCTCTTACAACTTTTCATGACTTTTCACTGTTTATTTGATTTTTACCCTACTTTTATTATTATTTCACTCCTATATCATCCTACTTTTTCATCCCTCAACCCATTTCCACAAGCTTCTCTCACTTTATTATTCCCTTCTGCTTGCAGTTTTTTCCTTTTCTACCTTTTCCCTGCTGTTTGACTTTTTTTTTAATTACTTATTTTAATTGGAGGCTAATTACTTTACAACATGTACACCCATGGCTGATTCATGTCAATGTATGGCAAAAACCTCTCTTTGATGTTTTAAAGATTTCCACTTTAATTCCCCCCCATCCCCAGGTTGAGTCCTCATCATCTCTATTATTTGATAGATTATTGTTGGTAACAACCCTCGAGTTGGGTAATAAGTCATTGGTTTTGGCTCTATTTAATTTAACTTGACTGTTCCTACCATACATCATAGTAAAAAATAGTCTATATTGTAACATGGAAAAGAAGGAGGAGGAAGAAAAAGAAAAAGGTCTGAGTGTGGCCTTAGTTCACTAATTTTAAAAGAAACTTGAAACTTAATTCTGGCTGCAATTGACTTCTTCTTGTATAGAAGAAGAACGGGCCATTCTGTGGCCCGTTTTTTCCTTTTTTCTCCAAATGTACTCACTGGAGCCCAATCCTATGTACTATATGAAAGGTCCCCTGCCTCCTCCAAATCCCTGAAGATTTCCAGGTTTTTGTTTCTGCTGCTCACTGTTCCTGACTATTCTCATGCTGCTGCTGAAGGCTGGATTCCTGCTGTTTCTCCCCTTCGTTGCACTGCTTTCTCTTCCCTGTCCTGTCTCCCCATATACATGAAGTGCACACCATGGTCACGCAATCCCTGAAGCACCATTCTTTTAAGAAAAACAAAAAACCATTTACTGAAGAATAAAGGGTAAAAGATAGTGATTAAGCTCAGAACATCATAGCGGCAGATAATAACGTCAAAGTAAAACAAGGTTGTTTGGTTTGACAGCTGCTTGTTCATCCCTGCCTTGGTCTGGCTTGCCTTTTGTACCACATTATTTTCTGACTCAGACAGTAAAGCATCTGCCTGCAATATGGGAGACCTGGGTTCGATTCCTGGGTTGGGAAGATACCCTGGAGAAGGAAATGGCAATCCACTCCAGCACTCTTGCCTGGAAAATCCCATGGACAGAGGAGCCTGAGGCTACAGTCCATGGGGCAGCAAAGAGTCAGACACGACTGAGCGACTTCACTTCACTTGTTCTCTCCTAAGAGCTTGGTTTCCCACATCCTTCCCTTCCTCCCATTCAGGGATCCCCAAACATGTTTTCCTGTGGTCAGGAAAATATTCTATATTCTTGCTATTTTATTATGCAGAGTGATTTATTTCATTTTGTATAACCACTCTGCATGTATTTCCCATGGATGCTGTATCAATTTACCCCACACTGTGGCTTAAAACAACAGAAACTCTCTTACAGTTTTCGAGGTCAGAAGTCTGAAATCAAGGTGTCAGCAAGGCCATGCTCTCTCCCACGTTCTAGGGGAGAGTCCTTGCCTCGCCTCTTCCCAGTCTCTGGTGAGGCCAAGCATTCCTTGGTGTTCTTTGGTTTCTGGCTGCATCACTGATTTCTGCCTCTTTCTTCACATGACCTTCTCTGTCTCTTACAAGGATTCTTTTCACTGAATTTAGGGTTCACTTGAGTAATCCAAATGGTCTCATCTCAGGATCTTTAGGGCATATCTTTTGGCAAGCCATCACTCAGCCCATTACACAGTCTGTCTAAGCAGACTAATTTTCTCAACCTTCACAACAAAAGACAGATAAAATTTCCCAATTTAATTTAAAGAAGAAAAAATAATACTGTTTCTCAGAATAATTCTATAGTCCTTCTAGGACTTTTAGAGTGAATTACTGTTAGATTTTAAGTGATGTTTGTCTTCTCATAAAAATACCCCAACCTTCAAAAAATGGTTAAAAGAACATAACATTTAAGAAGAGGGGAAAATTATTTATAATACCAGAAGCTTACATAAAACTGTATATATATATTTATATAAATGCCTTTATAATTTATATTTGTATATGTGTTTGTATATACATGTATTTGTAAAAATATATACTGTAACCATGACGTGTTTACAGATCTATACTGTTCTTAATCTTAACATATAATAAATCTCTTCAGTATTTTAGCATATTTAATTCACTATTTTTTATTTTTCATTTTAGTTAATGAGGAAATATTTAATAATTGTAGAAAATACAAATAGAAAAATTAATCATTTAAAATTATACCCCCCAAAATAATCAATTTGGGGACACATACATCCTTATTTTTCTCATGCAGTTATGTCTCCATAAACCTATACCTGTAACAGGTATATGAATCTATACCTATAATTAAATCTACATTTATTTATAGTTTTAATTCAAACAAAAATCATATCATTCTTTTCTAGACTTGATTTTTTTTCATTTTTCCAGTTAATGTTAGGATATAATTTTATTTTAAATTGCTTTCTAATAGTATTATTATTCTATATACTATATATATATATGGTATATCATTTTGATGCTCTATAAATGATTTTCATTTAAGATTATTTTCATTATTAAAATGAACACTTAATAAACATACTTTATTACAGTCTTTATAAATATGTGTAATTATTCTCTTAGAATTGTGTATAGACTTTATAAATATATATAATTATTTCTTTAGGATTCTCATAGGTGAATTTGCTGAATCATAGAGTATGTATGTTGTGGCAGAGACTGGTAGTCAGTCATCCACCCAAATTTCTGTTCTCTGCTGTTCTCTGTTTGTTTCAGGAATTTTATTTCCCGGTTTCATGTACAGTTGCATGTGACTATGTGACTGAGTTCTAACCATGGATAGAAGAGTGTTATTTCACACCATCTGTGGGCTAGCTTCCTTACAAGCAGATGTACTTTCTCTGGGCTCTCTTTCCCCTACACTGCCTGTAAGCATCAGAGAAAGAGGTCTGAAGGACAAAAGAAAGCTGTGTCCGTTAGTCACCATGTGGAGGGAACAACCCGTTTACTGGACCAGGAATGTCTACCTCAGAGATTACTCAAAAATTAACTTCTATTGTGGTTAGCCATTACATATTTTGCCTCTTTTAAAAATTATTGTTCCAGGCTAAGTAATACACTTGGTTTTAGAAGTTTTGATCCTTGATGTTAAGTTGCATTTCCCAAAATCTAAGCAGTGAGTCTATCCTTGCTGTTTTTCAACAAAGTTATACTCACATGTTTATAATCAATTTTAATATTTAAAGAAAAGCCTGCCAACACTTTCTAGAGATTCTGTTACATTTATTCTTGGACATGACCATATAATCATGTTGGCAATTTTCCTAAAGAGTCTTAAGAGAGATTGTTAAGGCTGCAGCTGATGTAAGATTATTAATTCTAGGATTTTTTTTTTCAGGGTTCAGTTCAGTTCAGTCACTCAGTTGTGTCTGACTCTTTGTGACCCCCATGAATCGCAGCACGCCAGGCCTCCCTGTCCATCACCAACTCCCAGAGCTCACCCAGACTCACGTCCATCGAGTCAGTGATGCCATCCAGCCATCTCATCCTCTGTCGTCCTCTTCTCCTCCTGCCCCCAATCCCTCCCAGCATCAGAGTCTTTTCCATTGAGTCAACTCTTTTCAAGGTTAACCCTTATATATTCTTCTAATTATTCTTTGCCATGTTGCTATCATGGAATATTTTCTACATAGAAATTTCCAATGGTAAATTAAATGCTTGTATGAATTTCCCAGAAATGTGGAAATACAGAAAAATGGTAGGAATAAATCTGCAATTTTTTATATGGGTTGTAGTTTCAGGTACAAGTGATAAAAATAATCACAATAAGTCCAGTTAGCATTCATCACCACATATACTTACAACATTTTTGTTCTTGTGATGAAAGATCCATTCTCTTAGCTACTTTCAAATATGCATCACAGTATTATTAGCTAGAGTCACCATGGTGTGCATTATATCCTTATGAGTTATTCACTTTATAACTGGAAATTTGTATGTTTTGAACCTCTTCCCACCACCCTACCTCAGGCAACCACTGATCAGTATTCTATATCTGTGAGCTTATTTTTGTTTTACTGTTTGAAAAACAGGTATTTTTGAGAACTAAAAATATGTTATTTATTGCTTAAAATGAAATTAAAATAAATAGCAGTATATGAAGTGTTCTCCTTTATTTTATTTTATTTTATTTATTTAATTTAAAAATCTTTAATTCTTACATGTGTTTCTCCTTTATTTTAAATTCAAATATATATGTATATTGCAGGTATTTTATCTTAAAATATCACTATAACAGAAAAAAAGCTATGTCAGAAAAATTATGACATAAGAGCCCCATCAGGGCTTCCCTGGTGTCTCAATGGTAAAGAACCAGCCTGAAGGAGCTGCAGGAGACATGCGTTCAGTTCAATCCTTGGTTTGGGAAGATTCCCTGGAAGAGGGCATGGCAACCCATTCCAGTATTCTTTCCAGGGACATTCCAGGGGCAGAGGAGCCTGGTGGGCTATAGTCCATGTGGTCTCAAAGATTTGGACACAAATGAGCTACTGAGTACGCATGCATGCATGCCCATCATCCATGATAGGAACTCTAGCAATATATAAGAAGATTAGCTGCAGTGACTTGAACAGTAAACAATCTGCTGCAATGCAGGATACCTGGGTTCAGTCCCTGGGTTGGGAAGATTTCCTGGAGAAGGGAATGGCAACTGACTCCAGTATTATTGCCTGGAGTTTCCCATGGACAGAGGATCCTGGCGAGGTCGAAAGAGTGACACCACTGGGCAACCAACACTTTCACAGTTCAAGGGTTAAAAGGAAATGTTCAATATCGAAGGAAATTAAAAAATAAAGCTCTTTGAGGGGAGAATGGAACTATATTTATATCTAGAAGCTAATTAGATTAATAGCTTATTATTGTTATTAATTATATCTTATAACTAATGTAGTTTAATTCATAATGAAAGTATTTCATTTAAAAAATGTTTAAATTTTCATTAAGACTTTTGGTGTTGGCATTTTGCCTGTGTAGTTGATTTGCATGAAGTGTGATTAATGATAAGTAAAGAAACAGTCTTACAGGTAGAGGGAGATGAAAAATTACCCTAGTAAAAGAAAATTTTATAGGATAACCATTTCAACAACAAAAAACCCCTCGATTTATTAAAATTTTATGACAAAAAAACCCATGTGAAATGTTAATGAGATAAACTTATTAGTCAGTATAAGTTTGATTTGTTTACCCCAGGAATGAGTTTTCTAGGAGAAAGGCTCACAGTCTCACTCTTTTTTAGAAACTGCACAAAGTCACAAGGCAAATAACCAGTTCAGCACAATTTGACAGCACAAATGGAAACATTACAAAACAATTCATCTGTAAATAATCTAAAATATGAAAATAAACATAGTAAAAACTGAAGTCTTCTGGTATATTATTATTCTGTTGCTAGATTACATTCTCTGTTTCCTTTCATTTGAAAGCAGGAATACCTTTAAGAAGACCAGATCCATTTTATAACTCATATGGGACTTTTTACATAGCTAATGGCATAACTGCTGTTATATACCTTTCATAAAATATAAGATATAAGAGCTCTGAGTCACATGATATGAATGATGAATATATAAAATTATATTTTAAATATAATATGTGCGTGTGTATGTGTACGCTAAGTTGCTTCAGTTGTCGCCAACCTTTTGCAACCCCATGGACTATAGACTACCAGGCTCTTCTGTTCATGGGATTTTCCAGACAAGAATACTGGAGTGGCTTGCCATGCCCTCCTCCATGGGATCTTCTTGATCAGGGATTGAACCCTTATTTATGTCTCCTGCATTGGCAGGCGGGTTCTTTACCACTAGTACCACCTGGCTTCCCTAAAGTCCTATATAGATTTTTATAAAACCTAGCCTCCAATGCAGAATTATGATTGGTTCTCATGCTTCTAATTTAGTAAAAACATCCACATTTGCTACTTTTCCTCCAGAGGATTTTCAGCTTGGTGAAAGTAGAAGCCCATGGCTTATCCTTCTCTGATCATCCAAAGGCTGAATGATGCAGATAAAAAGACAGCATAGGTGTAAAGAGCCTAGGCTTTGAGTCAGACCCACATGGATTCTAGCTCTATCACTTAGCTCTGTGACCTTAGATAAAATCTTTAAATTCTCTGAGCTTCAGTTATGTTACCTGCATTAAAGCAATTGGTGCAGAGATGGAATGGCACGATGAATATAAAGTAACTGGCAAATGATGGCACTCCATAAATACTTCCTCAATTCCCTTTCCTTAATTTATGTTGATACTGAGATTCTGGTATTGTTTCTTTTTTTCAATATGTAGAGTTGGATTGAGAAGAAGAAAAAAGGGAAATGTTCTATATTCTTAAGGATTTATATGTGTTGTATCATCTCTAAAGTGATGAGAAGCAATTTTATAACAGAACTGTGGTGTTGGAGAAGACTCTTGAGAGTCCCTTGGACAGCGAGGAGATCCAACCAGTCCATGCTAAGGAAATCAGTCCTGAATATTTATTGGAAGCTAAAGCTGAAACTTTTACTGATGCTAAAGCTGAAACTCCAGTACTTTGGCCACTTGATGCAAAGAACTGACTCACTGGAAAAAACCCTGATGCTGGGAAAGAGTGAAGGCAGGAAGAGAAGGAGGCAACAGAGGATGAGATGGTTGGATGGCATCACCGACTCAATGGACAAGAGTTTGAGTAAACTCCAGGAGTTGGAGATGGACAGGGAGGCCAGGTGTGCTGCAGTCCATGGGGTCACAAAGAGATGGACACGACTGAGTGACTGAACTGAACTGAACTGGTACTAAAATTCATTTTAAGTTTGAAGAGTACATACAGTGAGGTTGTATTTTAGAAATGTGGTCCTGGGAAATCAACAACGGTCAAGTCTGGAAAAGGCTCTTTATGTTCAAATGAATTGTTCTTGTCTTTAAATATGAAAGGGCCATGTTCTAGGAAAAGCAGAAGGGGGTCAGAGTTATAATGAATTGCACTACCATCCATCTTTCTAGACCCTACCAGGATTCTGAGCACCAGCAGGCAGGACAGTAGCTGTTTTTCTTGGCATCTGTAGGCAGCAGGGCTCTCTTCTCTCTCCACAGTGTTGTCAGATTAGTGGCATAGTTTTGGGAAACTGTGAAATGAACAAAATGCTAGGTAAGCAACAAGGACTCCTGTTTTGTTTGCTTGCTTGTGTGTGTGTGTGTATGTGTGTATGATTCTCTCATCTAAAGTTTTTTTCCACCTCCTGTATCCTTCAAAGACTCTTCCTTGAAGAGAGGAAAGAGTGTAGAATGAATTTGGTGCTCTGCACTTGGAGAGTTTTGGATAGGTCATATTTGATTGGTTGTGTATCTCTGAATTATTGTGGAGCTATTGTGTCCTTCTGTTGATGACTCGGGGCAACATCAGTCAGTATCAATCATTTCTCTATGATGTAGTTTTAATTAATCCAAATGACTGAACTGATTCTTTACTTGAACGCTTGTCTCAGAAAACAATTTTAACAAATTCCATGAAATCAGTTTGCTTTCATATCCTTTGCGCTGTATTCTTATAGTTCACAGTATAGATTTAGCTGTATGACTTACTGTTGTCTTCTTGCCAAATTAAATGTGGAAGTCTGAAGGAATCTTATCCTGTTTTCTTGACTTTGATTAGTTCATACAGTCTTTGTTATTTGATTTGTTAGGAGACAGTAGTCAAAATGCTATACCTTGTGTGTTAACAGAGAAAGGGCCCCTTAGTCTCTCTTAACCCAGTTTTAAATTCCTGTAGGTTCATTTCAGAGAGGAAATATCACTATCTCATTATCTTAAGGGTTTTAAAGTTGCTGCAGATAAAGAATGCTTTCTCGTCTTCTCTCCTCACCTTTCTTCCTTTCTTCTTTGCTCCCTCCTGCCCACCTTCCCTTTTGTTTTCTTTCTGACAGTCTCTCTTTCTTGGAATGGCTTAAGCATAAATGGGACTTTACATCTGAAAATTTGTATTTAGTCATACGATCAGAATGATTAATTTTAATGAAAGAATCAAATGTATCTATGGTCTCACATACCTATACATCTGACAAAATTAAGAAATTCTTTCTTTTTACCCCCTGGCTCTGTGGTGATTCATGTTAGCATTGATGGGGCAGCAGGGTGCTAGACTTCTATGCTGCTAATTCTTTTCCCCCCATGGAAGGGGGCAGCCTAATTCATTTCTGTTGAGTGAAGCCCACAGTGGAGCCCACAGAGCTAAACATCTTAGGAATCAGTGAACTAAAATGGATGGGAATGGGTGAATTTAATTCAGACTGCCATTATATCTACTACTACAGACAAGAATCCCTTAGAAAAAATGGAATAACAGTCATAGTCAACAATAGAGTAGGAAATACAGTTCTTGGGTACAGTCTCAAAAATGACAGAATGATCTCCGTTCATTTCCAAGGCAAACCGTTCAACATTACAGGAATCCAAGTCTACGCTCCTACCACTGATGCCAAAGAAATTGAAGTTGACCAGTTCTGTGAAAACCTACAAGACCTTCTAGAAATAACACCAAAAATAGATGTCTTTTTCATCATAGGGGATTGGAATGCAAAAGTAGGAAGTCAAGAGATAACCTGATTAACAAGTGAGTTGGATCTTGGAGTACAAAATGAAGCAGAGCAAAGGCTAACAAAGTGTTTATCAGGAGAACATGCTGGTCATAGCAAACACCCCTTAGCAACAACATAAGAGATGACTCCATACCTGGACATCACCAGATGATCAATACTGAAATTAGATTGATTATGTTCTTTACAGCTGAAGATGGAGAAGCTCTGTTCCTTAGCAAAAACAAGACCTAGAGCTGACTGTGGCTCAGATCATGAACTCCTTATTTCAAAATTCAGGCTTAAATGGAAGAAAGTAGGGAAAACCACTAGGCTATTCAGATATGACCTAAATCAAATCCCTTATCATTATATAGTGGAGGTGACAAGTAGATTCAAGAGATTAGATCTGGTAGACAGATTGCCAAAAGAACTACGGATGGAGATTTGTAACATTGTATAGGAGATGGTGACCAAAATCATCCCAAAGAAAAAGAAATGCAAGAAGGCAAAGTGGTTGTCTAAGGAGGCTTTACAAACAGCTGAGGAAAGAAGAGAAGTGAAAGGCAGAGGAGAAAGGGAAAGATATATCCAACAGAATGCAGAGTTCCAGAAAATAGCAAGGAGAGATAAGAAGGCCTTCTTCAATGAAGAATGCAAAGAAATAGAGGAGAAAAAGAGAATGGGAAAGGCTAGAGATCTCTTCAAGAAAATTGGAGATATCAAAGGAACATTTACTATAAGGATGGGCATGGTAAAGGGAATTAAATGGTAAGAACCTAACAAAAGCAGAAGAGGTTAAGAAGAGGTGACAAGAATACACAGAACTAATATACAGAAAGGGCATCATTAAGATGATCCAGATAACCAGGATGGTGTGGCCACTCACCTAGATTTGGGCATCCTGGAGTGTGAAGTAAAGTGGGCCTTAGGAACCATTATTATGAGCAAAGCTCCTGGAGGTGATAGAATTCCAGCTGAGCAGTTTAAATTCTTAAAAGTGATCCTGTTAAAGTGCTTCACTTTAACTTTAAATTTTCTACATGTCAACAAATTTGGAAAACTCAGCAGTGGCCACAGGACTGGAAAAGGTCAGTTTTCAATTTCACTCCCAAAGATGGGCAATGCCAAAGAGTGTTTAAAGTAGCATATAATTGCACTAATGTCACACGCTAGCATGGTTATGCTCAAAATTCTTCAAGTGAGGCTTCAGCAGTATGTGAATTGAAAACTTCCAGATGTACAATCAAGTTGGGTTTAGAAAAGGCAGAGAAACCAGAGATCATTTGCCAACATCCATTGGATCATAAAGAAAGCAAGAGCATTCCAGAAAAACATCTGCTTCTGCTTCACTGACTACACTAAAGCCTTTGACTATGTGGATCACAACAAATTGTGGAAAATTCTTAGAGATTGGAGAACCAGAGATCAACTTGCCAACATCCATTGAATCATAAAGAAAGCAAGAGAATTCCAGAAAAACATCTACTTCTGCTTCACTGACTCCACTAAAGCTTTAGACTGTGTGGATCACAACAAATTGTGGAAAATTCTTAAAGAGATAGAAGTACCAGACCATCTTTGCTGTCTCCTGAGAAACCTTTATGTGGGTCAAGAAGCAACAGTTAGAACTGGAGATGGAGCAACTGACTGATTCAAAATTGGGAAAGGAGTATGTCAAGGCTTTTATCGTCACCCTGTTTATTTAACTTATATGTGGAGACAGCATGCAAAAGGCCATGTTGGATAAATCACAATTTGGAATCAAGATTGCTGGGAAAAATATCAACTACCTCAGATGTGCAGATGACACCACTTTAATGGCAGAAACTGAAGAAGAACTAAAGAGCCTCTTGATGAAGGTGAAAGAGGAGAGTGAAAAAGCTGGCCTGAAACTCAACATTCAAAAAACTAAAATCATGGCATCCTGTCCCATCACTTCATGGCAAATAGAAATGGAAAAAGTAGAAACAATGACATATTTTACTTTCTTGGACTCCAAAATCACTACTGATGCTGACTACAGCCATGAAATTAAAAGACACGTGCTCCTTGGAAGAAAAGCTGTAAAAACCTAGACTGTACATTAAAAAGCAAAGACATCACTTGGCTGACAAAGGTCCATCTAATCAAAGCTATGGTTTTTCCAGTCATGTATGGATGTAAGGGTTGGACCATAAAGAAGGCTGAGTGCAGAAGACGCGATGCTTTCAAACTGTGGTGCTGGTGAAGACTCTTGAAAGTCCTTTGGACTGCAAGGAGATCAAATCAGTCAATCCTAAAGGAAATCAACCCTGAATATTCATTTGAAGGACTGATGCTGAAACTGAAGCTCCAATACTTGGGCCATCTGATGTGAAAAGCTGACTCACTGGAAAAGATTCTGATGCTGGAAAAGATTGAAGGCAAAGGAAAAGGGGATAGTAGAGGATGAGATGGTTAGATAGCATCATAGACTTAATGGACATGAATTTGAGCAAACTCCGAGAGATAGTGAAGGACGGGGAGCCTGACTTGCTGAAGTCCATGGAATCACAGAGTCAGACACAACTTAGAAACTAAAGGACGACAAACCATACTGGATTAAGGCTCACCCTAATGACCTCATCTTAACTTTGTCATCTTCAACAAATTTATTTCCAAATAAGGTCACGTTTAAAAAGGAGTTAGGACTTCAACATTGGGGGGTGGGTTATGGGGGGTGCAATTCCATGTAATGAAATACCATAAAACTCTTACAGCAATAAAAATGAATGTGGTATCAAGCTACTGAGACTCATGATGGAAGTTTAAAATGCATATTGCTAAATGACAGAAGCCAATCTGAAAAAATATTATGCTATATAATTCCAAATATATGACATTCTTGAAATGACATAAAAAAGGACACAGTAAAAAGATTATTGTTTGATAGGGATTCAGAGGAATTGGAGGAGAGATGAATGGGTGGAACATAGATGATTTTTAGAGCACTAAAACTATTCTGTGTGCAACTATAATGATAGATACATGTCATTATATATTTTTTCAAAACTCGTAGAATATACAACACCAAGAAAGAACCCTAATGTAAACTATGGCCTTTAGTTAATAATATGTACTAATACTGAGTCATCAATTGTAACAAATGTACCACACAAAAGCAAGACATTGATAAAGGGAAAACTGTGTGGGGAAGGGGGAGAAAAAATATGGGCCCTCAGAGGATGAGATGGCTGGAGGGCATTACCGAGTCGATGGACGCGAGTCTGAGTGAACTCCGGGAGTTGGTGATGGACAGCGAGGCCTGACGTGCTGTTATTTATGGGGTAACAAACAGTCAGACACGACTGAGTGACTGCACGGAACTGAACTGATACTTTCTGCTCAGTTTTTCTATAAACCTGAAGATATGAAACAATCAGACGATTTAATAGGGATGGATTAAGATATTCTCTATGTTTTAAAAATATCACTCTGGCTGTGAGATACAAAGAATAAATTTTATATGGAGGCAACATTGAAAGCAGAAGATTAGCTAAGAAGATAACGCAATGATTCAAGCAAAAAGTAATGGTGGTTTGGGCTAAGGTAGGGGCTGTGGATATGGAGATAAGGGGATCAATTTGGGATGTGTTGATAAAGAGTGGGTTTCTTATGATATCAATCATCTATGACACAGCCATGAACCTGGAATCATGTGAAATATCATTTGGTTATAGGCTGAAATCTATTTTGCCGTTCATATCCCCTTCCTTAGAATGAGAAGTCATCAGATCAGATATTGCTTTTTAATAAAAGGGCCTTGTAAAACTGTGCATGATGTTTGCTTTTCACACTTGTTGTGAGAGGATTTGACTTGTATCTGAAATTCATTTAATATAGCCTTGAAGTGTTTTCCTTTTCTTTCACCTTTTCTGAAAAATTTTAATTACTGAAGTTGGAAGGAATCTCCTTTGATAAGTCAACACAACTTGTCAACTTTGTATTTATAGCAACTCTGCAAATAAAAGCACACATTTCTGTTGTTTAGAATGGGCAAAACACATTTAAAATAGAGGCCAGGAGTGATAGAGAATTGTTGCATATGATGACATCACATTAATAGATAATCAGTCACAATCTGTCAAGGAAAAGGGAGCTGGGTTTTTTTTGTTTGTTTTAAAGGCTAGTATTAAAATTGACTGAGAACAACAATTGTGTCAGGTTTTTTTTTTTTTTTTCTGCCTAAATATTTTAAGATGGGTGGCAAAAAAGAAATTAGAAAGCCAAGAACAACCATGGTGGTGGCTGAGTCTACAAGTCTCTGAGTCTATGGCCTGCAGCCCTCCAGGTTTCTCTGTCCGTGAGATTTCCTAGGCAAATATACTGGAGTGTGTTGCCATTTCCTCCTCCAGGGGATCTTCCTGACCCGGGGATCGAACCTTTAGACCTGCATTGCAGGTGGATGCTTTACCACTGAGACACCAGGGAAGTCCACCCTAATTGATTTAAAAAACATGGCAAATTAACAGAATTGGTATCATTCATTTCTAACAAAGAAGGACCTCAAAAAGTAAATAATTTTTAAGAAATTAGAATTTTTTAAAGAATTTAGAAAAATGACTCCAGTCTTTGAAACATTATTATAAAAAGGGATTAGATTACTTTGTTTCCTATGGGAAAACTCAAATGCACATAATAATTAAATGAGCAAGATTGTCAGGATAGCTAATGGATATTTTGAATAAAAAAAAATAATAGGATGGTATATTTGAATTATATACTTTTTCATTACTTAAGTCAATCCTTTCATTTTAGAAAAGCATACCTAATTCTTCAAAATAATCAAGCATTATTAGGAATCATATTTACTTAATGAAGAAGACAAAGCATCCTTGGAACTGTTATTCATAGCATGTGACATCATTCATTTTTCTATTCCATTCAAGAATGTTTACACTTAGGTCCTGAATGCTGTTTGCTACTTACATTTACGAAGAGTGAGACTGTAATTATAGACTGAGACACACGATCTCTTTTTAAAATCCCCACTTTTTTTCTGGCAAATATTTCACCTGATTTTGAAATTTCACTCTTTATGAACACATTTTCTTTGAATAGAATATATCTGAAAGTATATGTATGAGCAACATTACTCACTTTCAGCTTTATGGAAACATTTTGCAACTCTACATCAAATAAATACATCATTATTAAGTAAACACATCTTAGTAGAAATGGAAAAGTGTTTATATTGTATCTGTTGTTTCTGCAATTTTTTAAAAAATTTCAAAAGTTCTTCCCAAGAAGATAGTTACAAAATAATTAATCCCTGCAAGATTTACTTCACAATACCTCATTATCAGTAATTTTCAACTTCAAGTTTGAAAGAAATTGGTATTTTCACTTTATATACTAAGTCACTTTCTAGTATGTAAACACTTTTAAAACGCTTGAAAGAATTTATTTGAAACCTTTAAAACGAGAAATACATTTGTGTGTTTCTTAAAACATTAAGGATATTGCAATAATGTAAACAAAAATCAAGCCTTTATTGGACAGTTACAGAGGTTATATTCATGGGATTATTTTTAAGAGTTTTATGAGTTACCAGAATAGAATTTTAATTTCCTGCTTTCTTTTTTTCTTTTTTACCGGTTTTTGTCATTTGTTAGAGGTCTTCAATGTTATCCAGGATGCAGATGGGGATTATGTTAGAAGAGGAAAAACTGGGGAGAGGCCTGGGTACATTAGCCTTAATCTTGCGATTAATTCCAGTGCTAAGGCAAAAGAGGGGAAAGGGATGACCTTTCCTTTTCGCCCAACACAGATCTGAAGAGGATGAGAGAGATCATCTAGGAAGATCAGCTAGCGGGTGGGGGAGAGGGCGTAGTGATACCTGACTCTGCAAGAGCCTCCTTCTTCCAGAGCTCATTTCAGCAAGAGTCTTTAATTCTCAGTGCGGCTTCCTCTCTGGTGACTTTATTTGCCCTAAACGATACAACATCCATTAAACAACAACAACAACGACAACAACAACAACTTAAGGGTGATTGTTCAAGCTTGTGAAGAAACAAACGTTCTATAAAGAGCAAAAATATCTGCCTCTTTAAGGAAACAAGAAAGACTTGTACGTGCATGTTTATAACTCTGAAGACAAATAAATGGAGACATATGTATGTGTGTTTCGTTTCTATTCCTTATACAAGTTTTCTATCTCAAACTTACTTCCTCTTCCATCCATTACCTACTATAGCGCCTCTAATCTGTTTGCCCTATTGGGGGCTGCACAGCACATCCCTACAGCCGAGTGGGGAGCTGTTGCTTTGGCCAGCGCAGCTGTCAGCCGGAGCGCGGAAGAAATGCTGAAGGCGAGCAGGCAGGGAAAGAGTAAAGAAATGCTCTCCTGCCGCTCAACTCCTCCACCGTGCACAACCACCCCCCGCCCGGCAGGACCCCGCCCCCAATATAACACAAAGTTGGCCCAGAGACACAGGGCTGAGAGGGACAGGGGTTCAGGGCTGCTGATGGCGGGATGATGGAGCGGCGCCTCCCGCCCCCGGGAGAGCCTCCTGCCACCGCCGCAGCTGTCACCGCCACGCCGAACCACTGGCGAGCCCCTCGCCTCCCAGGCGGCTCCTAGCCGTCGCGTCGACAGCCCCCACTCACAAGTCTCCGCGTCCCCAACTCCCAGTTCTCAACCCGGCCCGTCCGTCCCTCCCCGCCCCCTTCTCGCCACTGCAGCGGGGGCAGCGATCTGGCGCTCCGAGGACTCCCCGCCACTCTCCGCGAAGGCTGCCGCTGCTGCTGATTCGCGGCACGGCAGACACAGCCCGGCCGCGGACGCCCGGGCCAGCCCGTGGGGACCCGCGCCTGAGCATCCCCTGAGCGCGCACTGAGTGCGAAGGTGGGGGCGGGAGGGAAAAGGAGGAGGAGTTGCTGGTCACCTAGCGGATCCAGGAAGTTGTCCTTAAAAAATATACATCGTCGATCGGCGGTTGAGCAGCCACCTGGCCAGAGCAGCATGTGGACTGGCTCGCCGGGTCCCCTAAGTGCTCTGTGGCTGCCGCTGCCGCCACCGCCGCCGTCAGAGCAGCTGCTGCCGACAGCAGGAGCCCCGCGCGGGGCGAGGAGCCGGGACGCGCGGCCGCAGCGTCCCCTGCTTACTGCTGGCCGCTTCATCTCGGGAGGTGGCAATCACTGTTGCTGCTGAGAAACCAGCCCGCATTTCCGAGGCTGGTCGCCTGGTGAGGAGTTGAGACTCTACACCTCCCGCCCGGAACCCACATGGCTTGTTACCTGGTCATCAGTTCGAGACATCTCAGCAATGGGCACTACCGGGGCATTAAAGGAGTCTTCAGAGGGCCCCTCTGCAAGAATGGACCTCCCTCTCCGGTAACCTGCACACACGCGCGCGCAGACACACACGTACCACCATCAGAATTAATACAAATAGAAAGAAATGCTGTCCTGGCACAATGAGGGGGAGATGGGTATCTGCCTTGCTCATAAGTGTATTGTGTCTGTTTATGCAATTTGTTGAGAGGCTTGCACATGAGGCGTGTGGGTTTACATGTGTATTTTCAACACAGTCATTAGTATCTATAGTGTTTAGGATGCAACTATTTACCGAATTCAGTAAAGTGCGGGCTTGTGAAAGTAGCTTTTGAGTGCTGTGTCAAGTTATGAATCTGCTGATTTGGGCAGTATAGAAAGTTTGAGTGGCACTTTATAGCCATGCTTTGTGAAGTCATCAGTTGGGATTAGTTTAATCATGGTGCACGTACTTTATAAGACAATAAACTCTTTAAAGATTTTTGCATCAGAGTTCTAGCCAAAGGAAAAGTGTTGGATGCTCATACGGTGAAATATAATGTTTCATTATGGCAGGTAGTTTAAGAAAAGCCAAAGAGTTCTTTGTGAAAATATAAATTAGTTTTTTTTGTACCATGTATAGATGGATTGATATGCAAATTTGAGTGACTGCTACTTAACTTAGTAAACTATTCAATTTAGTTTACTATTTGTTTTAGTATTTTTTGTTTTTAATCAGAATCTATGGCTTCAGTATATATTTTAGTTCATTCTTAGTACATACTATAGATGAATTTTTTAAGGATTCAAATGTTTTTCCAAAAAAGTCATGATTTACTTTTTAAAGTTTTGAATTATTAGTAAGAGATTAAGGGTCTAAACTTGAAGAACATTTTTTTCCAGTTTAATGTGAAAAACCAGTACCTTAATGTATAGTATAAAGAGGGAAAACTGAATTTGTCTCAATTTTATTTTTTGGTGCTTTCCGTTGGTTTTTAATTCCTCATTAGCATGAATTATTCAAAAACTGCAATATATTATAAAAACCTGTGATTAAAGACTATGTGTGATTTGCATGAGAAATCTGAAATCAGAAAGTGCAGGTACCAGAGATATCACTAGGACTCCTGATTGTGACAAACTATTTCCTCACATGCTTTCATGCACTGTAAAAAGTAGGTCATTGCAATTCCCCTGCAACTGTTTAGCACTGAGTCAAAAGTGTAAGATGGAATATACTGTTCATATTGGCATTTACAATTAAGTCATAGAGTTAGAAGGGTCTTGGAGAGTTTTAGTTAAATAAAGCCCATATTCAGTGTTTCTGAGCAGTTGGTCTGAATCCTTCCTGTTTTGAAGGATTCTCAGGACTAGAGTTTCTGCAGTCTCAGCAAACCATCTTATTATTTAACAACCCATGGTGTCAAAATCTTCCTTAGAGCAGACTTAAATCCTTCAAACTTTTCTTTAAGCTCATTTCATCGAGAAAACCTAGAATGTTCCATCTTCCTCACAGGTATTATTTTTTTCCAGCTTTTGATAAGCTCTGTGGCTGTCTTCCCAAACTCTCTGATTGTAGAAATCCATAGTGCTTTAGGTGTATGTCCCTTAATCACTCAATGAATTTAATTTGGTTAGAATATGGAAGTGTTAATCTTCCAAAATGTGAAAGCTTCGCAAAGAAAATTTCTGTTATATGGTCAAAAAGAGTCCTTCCTCTCCCCGAACTCCCCATCCCACTATGCTCATTCATTTCCTAGGAGCCTGAACATATGAATGTCGGCATATGAATGTGGATGTAAGAAAATAGCCCATAATCCACATGGCCCTCCTGGCTGACCAGAGCTCACGTCTACAGGACGCTATTATTATTTATTACTGGGCTGGTTTTCACTAAAATACTGATTTGTTTACTTTTACCTAGGTGTCACATTTTGACTCACTGGACTGTTCTCTCCAATGTTTACAGTTTACATGTTTGACTATACTTAAATTACATTTGCGTCATTTAAAAATATCTGAATTAAACTGTGTATTTCCTAAACCTGATATATTTTGTCTTCTTTTGCATTTTACTATGGAATTTGAATGATTATTTCAAGGTTTGAAAAGTTTCTCACATGAGATGAGCAGTACGTGAAAAGTGATATTTATTCATTCTCTGTCACTGGCAGGTTGTTGAGACAAATCAGATTTTCCTTCACCTTGCATAACATTTAGTCTTTATGCTTAAATTAAAATAGGTCACTATCTTCTGGACCCTAGACCCTTGAGAACTTAAGTAACAGTTTCCTGGTCCAGATGAGTTTATATATGCCTTCTTCATGAATGAGTTGTGAAGCATAAAGGTGAAAACTGGTTATATATCATTTCTTTTTTTTTCCAGTTACTTTCAGGTTAGCAGAAGTATATTGATTTTTTTCATCAGCGTAAGTATTGAGTATTTATAAGTATTTATCATCAGCAGACTCACAGATCTATGGTATATAATTATTTATTTTTCATGAAAACATAGCTACTCTGAAGGTATGTTTTTCAAATTTAATGCCCAGAATGGTCTCAAATTGACCTCTGTGTCAATAATTTAGTTATTTCTACTCACTGAAACTCAGCTCATCTGGGACTATGGATTGGGGTATTTAACTCATTTTCACTTAGTTCTACAGTAATTTAAATATTGGTTCTTATTTCTTAATCTGACTGTCTTTCTAATTGTAATCCATGTTTTTCTGTTTTAGTAGAGCTGTTTGAAAGTAGCACATAACAGAATCATTGAATAAGATTATTTTATAACTTTGTTTAGAGTGGAGAATACCCACAATTCCTTTTTGATGTAATGAGTTTCTTTCTTTGATAGTTCTGATATAAATATACCTGGGTAGTATGAATTTAACATTTCAATGTCTTATAGATATAATTATTCAGTTATGTATTTAAAGTAGTTGTATAATTTGTCATGTTAAAATGACATGTCTGTAGAATCTGAACACATGATGTATTAAACTGACAGTAAAAAGGGGATGCTTATATTTATATACATTTTTATTTGAAAGGATTTCATTTAGAAAACATTGAATCATTACATGGAACTCTTGTAATAAATACTTAATGCGATACTTGAGAAATAAATAAAGCATTTTACCCCTAAACAGTTTTCACAGATCAGTAAACTAAAAATCCTAGAATGAAATTCAGTTCCTATCATCAAAGTGAAAACATTAAAATGTCTTATCTGTTGCATCTCTCTTCTTTTTGGTGACTCGGCATGAAGAAATAGCTTATTGCTTTTTATCCTAATTAAGATGTGAATAATTGATTTGAGATAGTTTATGTTACTTTAAATACAGGAGATTAGAGAAAAAAAATGACAGAGCATCACATAGTGCCTATTGGTAAAAGCCTCCAATTTTAGAAAATATTATAACTCCCACATTTTAGTATATTTATCTCCCACCATATTCCAAATATATAATAAGATTGAATGATGACTTTAAAAATCACAGATGCACACACACACATGTGTCCGTGCATGCCTGCATATATTTATGCATAAATATACTGATATATGGGCTTCACAGTTGGCACTAGCTCTAAAGAACCTGCCTGCCAATGTAGGAGACAAGAGACACAGTTTTACACCTGTGTCAGTACGATCCCTTGGAGGAGGGCGTGGCAACCCACTCCAGTATTCTTGCCTGGAGAATCCCCATCCCCATGGACAGAGGAGCCTGGAGGGCTACAGTCCATCGGGTCACACAGAGTCGGACATGAATGAAGCAACTTAGCACATGTGCATACAGATACACACTCGTTACCAGTGCTCAAGTACAGGAAGCTACCTATATATTATAACCTCTACTGTCAGAACTGTTAAAAGGTAAACTTTCTTACAACTCCGGAACTTGAAAGTTCTTCTACCGCTATGTTTGAATTCAAATAAGTAATATCCTCTATGCAGTGTCAAAAATATTTGAATATATTCTTAGCTATCTTAAGTAATGTAAAATATGATATCAAATTTAAGAGTTGTGATAGTTTATTATAGTTTATTTAATCTGTGTGTGAACAATAGTATGACTGTCATTCAGTTTATCTAGTGATTAAATGTTAACAATAATCATAGTTTTATCTGTGGTACATGATCAGTTTATTATCATTCTTTGCAAGCTTAGATAAAATGATACTTCTTCAAAAGTACTTATTCCTGGGAACTGTATAGACACCCAGGATTATCTGTTGTCTTCCCCTGAAACATTTGATGTGAAGAAAATTCTTGGGATTTTCATCTCAGCAACATATCAGGATCCTTGGACGATGATATTGTTTAATTCTTATCTTGTTTTGTCTAGTGATCTTATTCTAAGTTATATGACTGACTGCATTACCTAATTGAAAGAGGTGATATATAAACAAATGAGCATTTTAAATGGACTAAAAATTTCTATAAAGTTCTCTTTAAAAAATTATCAATGCATATGTGTAAATGAATGAAGTTCTAGTACAGATTAATTACCTTGAGAATGCATTTATTCAGAGAAGCCCTTATGAGGAAATGAGTGCAATTACGACCTTGCTTTTTTTAATGACTATAATAATTGTATGTATTTCCATTATGTTTAACAAGTACATGGTTAAACATATCCAAAAATGTTCTCAAATTGTTGCACTTTTCATGTGCCAAGAATAATTATGAAGATATGTTCTCCAATTGAGAAGTCACC
The DNA here is from genome assembly GCF_042477335.2 of Ovis canadensis. Lineage (NCBI taxonomy): Eukaryota > Metazoa > Chordata > Mammalia > Artiodactyla > Bovidae > Ovis > Ovis canadensis. The sequence goes on from NC_091248.1 coordinate 87,764,191, forward strand.
TGCCTCTTCTTCTTGAATTCATGAATACATATAGTACCTTTCATATTGAAACTTTCAGATTTTTTTTTAAGGAAGACACAGTTACATTTCTTACAGAGCATGTTTTCTTTGCTATGTCAAATATTGTCCTAAGCAATCTCCTTTTCTCTCATAGCCTTTTCAACCCATTTCTTCTCTCCCCCAACTAAATGATTAGAGAAACTTGTAGTTGGCATTTGTGCTTTCCAGAATAACTCTCAACTTTCTAGGACTTAATTTATGTCTCTGTAACTTCAGAAAGTTTCTATGATAAGAAGCCAATGAGTATTTGAGTGCTATAACTTGTGGCTTTATTAGCTCATATTGCATTTATTTCACAATTATAATTTAATGGATCAGTTTCTTGATTTGTTTCTTTTAGATGAACAGTTAATATAAACTATATTTTAGGTTTATTTCCCATATTTTGGAAACAGAATAAAACATATTTTCATTAGGTGGCTAAATGGGGATGTTATTTAACATAGAACTTAATCATTTGTACTTTTGTTAAAAAAAAGACTTAATCGTAACTATGAAATCTTTGTTGTGTAAGATTTCACTTAGAGATATAGTTTTCAGGTGTTAAATATTAATAGGGCTTGAGATGTCAATAAGATTAAAGCTGTACTGAGAGCAAAGATTGAGAAGAGTAATATGTATTTTGAATAACTTTTATGAAGTGTGTTTCAGTATGAATTTGGTTTGTTAAACTACACAATGCTACAATAATTCTTTAGGATACACATACATATTGTGTAGAAAATAATTTGAATCAAAATTGAGATAAAAATGCTACTTTGCTTGAAAATATCTTTTGGTTTTAACAGAGTTTTCCAGGTAATTCTTATAAAATGACAAGCAGCAGTCTTGTAGATAGATCAGGCTTACTTAGTGAATAAGGTCTAGAGAGAGATATTAAATATTTGATATGCTCTCATAAAATGCAGAGTTATGATGATAATAGGAATATATCAGTCGCCAAGTTCCAGAGTCTTTCTTGCATTGGAAATGCTTATTGGATATAAAAAGAAACTGTGGAAAGGTGAATTACATCATAAGTAGACAGCATTCTCATTTGTAACTAAGACATTATTAGCTTATTGAACCCGAGAATGCAAAGGAGTATTATATACTATTTAAAATGGAAAGGACTTTTAAAAGTATTCACTACTGATCTTGCTTTTTCTGAGATGGATCCCTAATAGCATACACTGAATTAAAAGTGAACACCGCTTTCATTTAAATTTGATACCAAAAATTTAAACATTACCTTCCAAAAAACGGATGATGTAATTTTCCTTGAGAGATTAAGAAAGCCGTATCATGATCTATATTCCCTTTCTTCTTGGACTGTTAGGAAACCTAAAGACCAATCTCTGGGTTCCCAGAGTGATGCTGACCTTCAAGGCAGCATGAGGTTCTCATTCCTACTTGCCTCCTATTCCTGGTCTAGCTTTTATTTTTCGTTTATTTTCTGTAACTCTCATTCTCTTACATTTATTGTTTTAATGTATAAAGTTTCTTTTAGATGACTTAAGTCTGTTGTGAAAGCAAGTCAGGCTATAAATAAATAATAAAATATAGACTATCCAACTATCAGGATGCTACTCAGGATTTTAGACTAGACAGCTTTGAATGTGATTCATGGATAGTATTCATTTTATTCATTGGTAGCAAGTATAATTAAAGCTGCCAATTTTTTGCTTTGACAATTGGCAAATTCCTTTTGGCAAGTTTGATTTCACTTTTCTGTGGGTGTAAGAAGCAGAATACAGTTTATTTTGAAAAGAGTACTGCCAATTAGCTTTTTTTCTAAAGTCTTTTACCTCCCTGTTATTCTTCTTGCCATTGATCCTTATTCCTTTCATTAGCATGGTTACCAGTTTCTTCAACATCTTTTTTGGTGCATGACTAAATGTTGGCATATACTTCTAACTTCAGAGGCAGAGGTCTCTGCAAATTTTAAGAACCACCCCATTCTGTCTGCTCCCCAACCCGAGCATGCATGTTCCTTCTCTATTCATCAATCACACATATTAATAATTTTCATCTCTAGCTGAAAATTTAGAGCTTCCCCCTTATCTTCTTTCAGAACCGACATACCATTGCTATTCCCCTGCCCTTTCCCCCACAGTTATGTGCTATGCTGTGCTCAGTTACTCAGTTGTGTCCAACTCTTCACGACCCCATGGACTGTAGCCTGCCAGGCTCCTCTGTCCAGGAGATTCTCTAGGCAGGAATACTGGCTGTTGCTGCTGCTAAGTCGCTTCAGTCGTGTCCGACTCTGTGAGACCCCATAGACGGCAGTGCACCAGGCTCCCCTCTCCCCCGGGATTCTCCAGGCAAGAACATTGGAGGGAGTTGCCATTTCCTTCTCCAGTGCATGAAAGTGAAAAGTGAAAGTGAAGTCGCTCAGTCGTGTCCGACTCTTATTCCCCCCATGGACTGCAGCCTACCAGGCTCCTCTGTCCATGGGATTTTCCAGGCAAGAGCATTGGAGTGAGTTGCCATTCCCTTCTCCAGAGGATCTTCCTAACCCAGGGATCGAACCCAAGTCTTCTGCATCTCCTGCATTGGCAGGCAGATTCTTTACCACTGAGCTATTTGGGAAGACTTTCCCACTGTTACAGAGCAGTTCATTTGTCTCGTGTTACCTCCTCAATAGCAGAAGTATACTGTCAGTTTCTCCCTACATATGACATACTTTTCAGATCCCCATTTTGCTATGAATAATTTTATTCTGTAACATGTTCTTTGGCAAGCAAAGGTGATAGGCTTTTTCTCTTTGTGAATAATATGAATACCATTTTGTAAAGAGAAAGTAACTATTGAGTCCCTTATTGAATGATGGAGAGAATGGAGGCGGCTCCACTGAAATCTGACCCTTCTTGTTGATTTGCTTCACCTGAATATGAAGTCAAGAGACAAGAGGTGTCCATATTACTTACATTCACGTTATCTGAACATGTGCATAGTCCTTGGGTGGTATCTAAGAGTCTTCATGATCTAGCCCCTTTGGACATCTTCAGCTTTAATTCTCTTCTTCCGCCTAATCCTATGGTCCAGTCATACTGAACTACTCAAAATTCTTTACTATGACATGTGTTTATGGACCTTTTTGTCATTGCACATGCTATTCTGTTTGCTACAAATCCTGTGGTTTTTTTTTTTTTTTTTGCTACCATTTCTTGGGATATGTTTAAATTATTCTTTCAAACTGAAAGAGTTGTGTTCTCATGTGAATCTACATGAAGTCCCTTATCTCATGAATCAGGTGCTTCCCTTTCAGGCCACAGTCACATAATTGCTTGTAATCACTGTGTTTATTTGTCTCCATTTCTCCATGAGTTGTGAGATCCTTGAAGTCATGTTTGTCATTTTCTTTATATTCTGAGAGCTGTACATAGCTTCTGGTTTATAATTGGTTTCAATAGAAAACAAAAGAATTCCAATTAAAATGTAATTGTTATATATATTCCCTTTGGTCCTTCTGGTAGCTCCAAGAAGAAAATATTTTCTTAGAGAATTGTTCTTCCCCAAGTTAGTTAGAATCTGTTAGAATGCAAACTGTTCTACTGGATTTTGTGGTCACTCTTTCCATAGTGATGCTTCTCACTTCAAATTCTACCAAGATGCTTTGGTCAATTGCCTCAAGTATAATATAGTACTTCCTATTATTCCAAATTGCAAAGTACTTTATTCCATGTAACTGCTTCAGAACATCTTTTGTAAAGGCCACAAGAGGCTGAAGAATGGCTATATATAAATGGATGAAATTCATACCTGAATTAGTTGAGCCATATTTTTCATTGGCACATGTTTAATAGCTTCTGTGAAATGAATTAGGAAATTGACCGTTAGGAAATTGACCGTTCCCTTCCCATTTAGAAGTGTGTAGTAAGAAGGAAAGATAGTTGTTTTCACACCATTTCTCTCTATCTTGTTCTCATTTTCTTTCTTTTGAAAAAGAGACAATCATTTCCTTGTCACTGGCCACTGTAGCCCTTGAGAAAGCACCATCCTGGAGCAGCTGCAAAACGGTTGTTGCATAATTGCCTGCCCTCTCCAATGGCTTAAACTTAGCAATCACACAGTTTCCAATAAGGTTTTGCTAGTACTGATAGGTTTTTTTTTCTTTTTGTCTTGGGTAAGTCAGGATGTGGTCACTATCCTAAAAGAATCTTGGACTTTTTTCTAAATAATGAGTTTTAATTAAAATATCCAGCCATTTCAACTAGACATACAGAAAGATAGTAATACTCTCTGGAATGGAGAGAATCAGGCATTTTGTATGGCCAGGTTTTTTTTTTTTTTTTAACAGTTGTTAACAAATATTTGACTTATTTGTCTTATTTAGAGGACATAAAAATTGGAAGGAATTTTAACAATCTTGTTTAGCTTCCCACTATATACATTTTAAGATATCATTATGATAGCAGATGCCCACATTATAATCCTTAAAACCTTTGGCTTTAACTTAACATAGCAAAAAAGACTGTACAGATGTGACTAAATTAAGGATGTTGAGAAAATTTTCCTGGATTATGCAGGTGAACTCAGTAGAATCACAAGGACCTTTATAAGAGGGAGGCAGAAGTGTCAGAGTCAGAGGGAGAGCTTTGAGTTGTTATGCTGCTGGCTTTGAAGATAGAGGAAAAGGCCACAAGTCAAGGAATGCATATGACTTCTTGGAGCAAGAAAGGCAAGGAGATAGATTCTCCTGTAAAGTCTCCAGAAAAAAATCACAGCCCTGCTAACACCTTGATTTTAGCCTAGTAAGACTTCTGACTTAATAGACTATAAGATAATAAATGTGTGATCTTTAAAGCCAGTAAGTTTGTGGTTATTTGTCAGAATAGCCATAGGAAATGAATACAACTACTCTTAACATGGGCACACATTTCCAGTGGTAGGGTGCCTCTGCTCACCAAAGTGACTGATCCTCTAGTGAGACTGTCTCCTTCTGCCTTCCCCCAATGTCTCTGCCTCCTATTTACTCAGTATTCCTCCTCAGTGTGCCCCTTGGAAACAAGAGGACAGATCTACTCTGTCTTCAGTATTATATCCTTTCAACTATTCAGAGACAGTTGCTGATTTTTCAGTACAGGACTGAAAAATTTGTGAGACCTAACCTTCTTCATGTATATTACTTGCATTATTTTCTTATTTATTAATTGAATTTTGTGCAACTCAAAATACTTTATTACACTGTTTAATGTAATAGATGTTTTGCTCTTTTATTTTTTTATTTTTTGTTATGAAGTAGAGATTTTATTTCCTGTCTTTTAATGTAAACACCTTTTCTATTGAATACAAAGTCATGAGCAACAGTGATATTTTCCTGTAATCTTCTAGCTAATTTATAAATGACCCCTAAATTTCTTGTTAGTTGCTAAAAACCTTACTAGTAGTTTTTTTTTGATTTTTTATATATATATATATTTTTTTCTTTTTTTCTTTTTTTTTCCTTTTTTTTTTTAAATTTTAAAATCTTTAATTCTTACATGCATTCCCAAACATGAACCCCCCTCCCTCCTCCCTTCCCACAACATCTCTCTGGGTCATCCCCATGCACCAGCCAGCATGCTGCACCCTTCGTCAGACATAGACTGGCGATTCAGTTCTTACATGGCGTTTTGCTCTTTTAAATCATGTCTATTTTTTAAATAGTTTTTAATAGTTCCCTTTCATACTGTATACATCCTTATACAGAAGATAAACTTAAGGGCATGTTTTAGGGCCATTTTTCTTGGTTTGTTGAGTCTTTGATTTAGATATCTGCAAATTTCCTAGGTGATGGAACACACTGGCTTTAAAGAAAAAGTAATGGGATTAGTCAAAATAACAATTATAATTTCATAAAATCTTCAACATTCCTATTCTAGACATAGCAGTATCTAAATAGAAAGTTACTTTTTACATTTTGTATTAAATAATGACATAATATATAAATTGTCACAAATTGTAAATGTATAGCTTTTTAATACCTCAGATGTGGATCTATTACAATTTCCTGGAAGCACCAGGTGTGCCTCTTATCAAGCATCACCCAAACCAAAGGCGACTATTGTCCTAATTGCAGATCATAAACCACCTTATTTAAAAAAATGATATTAGAAAGAGTTGTAGTAAGAAATTCATGTCCTTGCAGTTCAGCTGACAACAAAGTCCTCTTTGGGGTAAGTATAGGTAACTAGACAATATTTCCGCTGCTTACTATCCTACTTCACTTTGACAGACACAGCTAACTTGTTAACTATTTGAAATGAACAAGAGAATACTGATCTGGTAAGAATGAATGGATTCATGCTACAACACAGATCGTATCCAGGGTGACATCTGTGATATTTCATTATCTTTCCTTTAATAGTACATGTTGAAATTCAAAGATCTGACCATCATACAGATTTCGATATCTTTGGTTAGGAACGGCTCTGTTGAATTCTCATTATTTCAGGATATGTGAATTATGTATTTAGTGGTGAGCTAGTAAATGATTAAAGGAAAGAAACCTCTATCTTGGACTTCTCATAAAAAAATGAAATTTATGTGCAAATGATATGTAAACTTTATTACAAAGTTGTTATAATCTTATACACATGCATAAGGATAAAATACAAGCCTGTGTTGCTATGGAAACAGGATTATTGCCAAGAATATTATAGATAAAACCCAAACAATGCTCATATTAATCAACCCTAAATTAAATGAATTTAAATATGTTTAAAGAACTGATCATGTATTTTCAATAAAATGCTCAACTTCCAGTATCCATATGCTACATGCTGTGAGTTCAAGAGCTCTGCATGATATTGCTGGAGCAACCTCTAGTGAAGATCACTGATGATTTGTTTTCCTATCATTATAGAAGGAAGATTTGTGAAACTGTGTTATAAAGGAAAAGTAATAAACTGCAATCAATTTTCTTTCTGTGTTCCTACCAATAGTAAGTCACTTGGCTGTAAACTTTTTAATAATCATACTCAGTTACATCCTCTGTGATCATCAGGATAGACTCCACCCCTGAAAATGATAGAGAATCAGTTTTCTACAAGAAATAGAACAGGTGAGAAAGCATGCATGCCTGTGTGCTCAATCGCTAAGTCGCGTTCGACTCTGCAACCTAATGGACTGTAGCCCACCAGGCTCCTCTGTCCACGGGCTTTTCCGAGCAAGAATGCTGGAATGGGTGGTCATTTCCTCCTTCAGGGGCTGTTCCTGACCCAGGGATCGAATCCATGTCTCCTGCATTAGCAGGGGGATTCTTTTACCACTGAGCCTCCTGGGAATCCCTGAGAAAGCATATCTGGAACAAAATTATAATTGGCATAAACATATTCATAGGGAGTATTATGTGAACTTATATAAGCATCACTGAATCTGAAGATCCTAGAAGTAGATCCAATAGACAGTAACTGGAATACAACTTGGGATCTACTTGTGTGACACCAATTTGTGAACATAAAGTTTAAAATTCTTCATTAAGTTGTGAATATAAGGATAGCTCTAAGGTTCAGTTTCTGGTTATGATGAGCACTGTGTTTGATGAAATATGGGAGGAACCTACAACCTCACAATTTCTTACCAGCCTGTTTGGAAACAACTCACTAATGTTTGATCAGTGGTTTTCATGTTGTAATTGTTTTTATTTTTTCATATATTCTTAGTTCAAAGGAAATCTTTGGAGCCAGGCAAAATAGATGGATGCATGCATGTACCCTCAATCACTTCAGTTGTGTCCAACTCTGCAACCCTATGGACTGTAGCCTGCCAGACTCCTTTGTCCAGGGAATTCTCTAGGCAAGAAAACTGGAGTGGGTTGTCATGCTTTCCTCCAGAGGATCTTTCCCACCCAGAGATTGAACCCGCATCCCCTGTGTCTCCTCATTGCAGGCAGATTCTTTACTGCTGAATCACCTGGGAAGCCCCAAATAGATGGAACCTTTGGCTAAAGATGGGGGAAAGCTTTGAGTGGTGAAAACCTTCTCTTTTTCCTCTGGGCAGGGTTGTTGGGCAGGGAAGATACATCTAGGCATGAGCCCTGGGATTTTATGATTTGAATACCACTTAGACAGACTATGGGAGAAGGAAATGGCAACCCACTCTGGTGTTCTTGCCTGGAGAATCCCAGGGACAGGGGAGCCTGGTGGGCTGCCGTCTATGGGGTCGCACAGAGTCGGACGCGACTGAGGTGACTTAGCAGTAGCAGTAGCAGCAGTAGATGGACTATGAGGGGCAAGTATCTGCTGTTTCCAAAGCATAATTAAAATGCATATATCTTATCCAGAGTAACTTAATTAACTATTTGACACATTGCCAGTTAATTCCATCGCTAGACATTGATTATCTATTACATTCAGTCTAAGTTTGAAGTTTTTATTAAAAAAAACATTAAGGTGACTTTGGGATTTCAAGAACACCTTCATAAATAAGCTCAAGGAAGCTCAAGCTTTTTCCTAAACGGAGTCCCTGAGCAGACTTCAGAGTCAGTGGGAAATAGCCATTGTGTGGGACAGAAATCTGGATATAGGAACCTGGTCTGGGAGAAGCCTAAGGTTTCTAGAAGTGAAAACAGAAGAACATTTCAATTGGGAAGTCAATGTCATTAATTCATTTATTCATCCAGTCATGTTTAACAAGTATTGTAAGGGTCTGCTATGTGTCCAACCCTTATTGGCTATGTAGCAAAACTGAAAGATAAGTCATACTATCAGAAATGAAGGTATATGTTACATGCAGCAAATACACTTGAAAGTAATTCTATCTGCACATTTTGGTAAGTGACCAAATTCATTTGGATAAAGCATAAGAAAGAAGGTGAGGGGGGCATCTGAATTGTATGAAGAGAGATGATGGTTGGTTGGCCCATGGCACTGAACGCTTAGGTCAGAGCTTCAAAGTAATTTTTACCTAGACAGTTCTAAACTTTTATCTGTAGATTTTGCCGGTTTGTTCTTTTTGCTTTATTTTGGATCTTAGTAAATTGTTTTTGTTTTTGTTTGTTAGACTGTGACTGCTTATATGAGACCAAGGGAATGACAGGAGTTGAAGGCAGAGTTTCTGTGATCCTGCTGATGTCACTGTGGGGTGAAGCCTTCTAGGCCAGCCTTGAAATTATAGTTGGCTGAGGGATGAAGGGATGTGGTAGAGAGAGTTCCTAGAGGAGAGGCTGCATCAGAGCACTAGTCAGGAGTTTGTGGAGGTGTGAGGATCTGAGTGCTTCCCTTTCCCTTGGGAGAAGGCATGGTTGGCCACCCCCTTAGAGAAGATGCTGTTTCTATTCTATGGAGAATCTTCTGTTCTTAGTGGCTAATGCCAGACATTCCCATTTGTGTGTGTGTGTGTGTGTGTGTTCAGTTCAGTTCAGTCGCTCAGTCGTGTCCGACTCTTTGCGACCCCATGAATCGCAGCACACCAGGCCTCCCTGTCCATCACCAACTCCCGGAATTCACTCAGACTCATGTCCGTCGAGTTAGTGATGCCATCCAGCCATCTCATCCTCTGTTGTTCCCTTCATGTCCAACTCTTTGTGACCCCATGGATTATATCCTGCCAGGCTCGTCTGTCCATGGGATTCTCCAGGCAAGAATACTGGAATGGATTGCCATTTCTTTCTTCAGGGATCTTCCCAACCCAGGGATTGAACCCAGGTCTCCTGCATTTCAGGAACCACCAGATGCAAATATATATAAGAAATATCCTTTATCCTGCTAATGATGTACTTTTTGATGTAAATGAAGGAGCTGGAAAAAATTCTTCTCTTAACCTAATAGCTCAGGTGTTAGGTGCCCAAAATAAAATATAGAATAAAATGAGGAAATGAAAGTATAAGAAGGGAGCAGTAAAGATGAGTCTTAATTCAAAGTTCTGCTTGGAAAGGTCTTTAAGTGCCCCTTGAGAGTGGAGACCACTAAGAGGAAGGCCCCAAGAGAAATAAGAAGACTTAACAGGTCCTGGAAGAGCTCTTTGCTATTCTGCTTAGAAGATAAACTCACCTGTCACCCAGGTTCCCAGTGAAAGATTCTTAGGGCAGTTATAACTGTCTTCAGAGCTCTAGCCATAGGGCTGGAAAAGGTCAGTTTTCATTTTAGTCCCAAAGAAATGCAATGCCAGTGAATGTTCAACTACCATATGATTGTGCTTATTTCACATGCTAGTAAGGTTATGCTCCAAATCCTTTAAGCTATGCTTCAGTAATATGTGACCTGAAAACTTCCAGATGTAGAAACAAGCTGAGTTTAGAAAAGACAGAGGAACCAGAAATCAAATTGCCAGCATACACTGGATTAAGGAGAAAACAAGGGAATTCCAGAAACACACATACTTGTGCCTCATTGATTATGCTAAATTGGCTTTTAATTGTGTGGATCACAACAAACAGTGGAAAATTCTTAAAGAAATGGGAGTACCAAACCACTTTTCCTGTCTCCTGAGAAACCTGTATGCAGGTCAAGAAGCAACAGTTAGAACCAGACATGGTACAATGGACTGGTTCCAAATTGGAAAAGGTGTAGAAGAAGGCTATATATTGTCACCCTGCTCATTTCACTTATACGCAGAGTACATCATGCAAAATGCCAGGCTGGATGAATCACAAGGTGGAATCAAGACTGTCAGGAGAAATATTCAGCAGCCTCAGATATGACGGATGATAACACTCAAATGGCAGAAACTAAAGAGGAACTAATAAGTCTCTTGATGAGGGTGAGAGAGGAGAGTGAAAAAGCTGGCTTAAAACTCAACAGTAAAAAAGATTTTTAAAAAATAAATAATAAATAAAATTTAAAAAATAGAATAATAAAAAAAAAGATCATGGCACCTGGTACCATCACAAAGGTCTGTTTAGTCAAATCTATGGTTTTTCCAGCAGTCATGCATGGATGTGAGAGTTGTTTTTGTACAGTTCCAAACAGAAGGCTGAGCACCAAAGAACTGATGCTTTCAAACTGTGGTGCTAGAGAAGACTCTTGAGAGGCCCTTGGACTGCAAGGAGATCAAACCAGTCAACCTAAAAGGAAATCAGCCCTGGATATTCATCGGAAGGACTGATGCTGTAAAGCTGAAACCCCAATGCACTGGCCACCTGATGCAAAGAGCTGACTCATAGGAAAAGACCCTGATGCAGGGAAAGATTGAAGGCAAAAGGAGAAAGGGGTGGCAGAGGATGAGATGGTTAAGTGGCATCACTGACTCAATGGACATGAATTTGAGCAAACTCTCTGAGCTAGTGAAGATCAAGGAAGCCTAGCAGGTTGCAGTCCATCAAGTCACAAAGAATCAGACAAGACTGAGCAACTGAGCAACAACAACAACCTCAAAACTCATAAAGTTCAGATCCTGTTTTCACAAATCATTTGGGACCCTTGCCACATGCTGTGTGGACACTGTCCAAGATGCTGATGAGAGTGAGGTAAACACAATAGACATGGTATCTAAGGGGCTTGGTGGTGGTTTAGTTGCTGTCATGTCCAATTCTTGTGAACTCATAGACTGTAGCCTGCCATGCTTGTCTGTTCATGGGATTCTCCAGGCAAGAATACTGGAGTGGGTTTTCATTTCTTTCTCCAGAGGATCTTCCCAACCCAGAAACTGAACCCGGGTCTCCTGTATTGCAGGCGGATTCTTTACTGACTGAGCTATGAGGAAAGCCTCATCTAAGGGGCTTAAGAGGTGCAAAATAAGGGAGGACTGGCAGGTAAGGGCCAACCATATAGGCTCCTGTAGGCCATCTGACAAGGAAATAAAGATACTAAGTTGGAAATATGGCTTTTAATCTTAGTACAAAACTAAACACTCTGTGGTCCTGACATAGGTACTCCTAATTACTTCTTGTGGGTTGTACCAAATGAGTTAGGAACCATGGCTTTTTACGTTGTTACAAACAAGAATCAGAAATGATTTACAAATAACAAAATAAGAGTATGGGAGTTGGATCATCATTAATCATTTGTGTAAGTCCATTAAAAATAGGCATTATAAGGGAAGAAGAACTCAGGATTGACTTTATAGATCTATACAGAAAAATTATACTGTGATTTCAGCTTCACCCAAAATATTCCTCTTTGCTGTTTTAGGGTAACCTGGGGTGATCTGGCCAAATGAATATTTTCTTATTTTATGGATATATAGCATTTTTCTATCCAGAAAGCATAGGAAAATAGAGGATTTTTAGAATGTTTTGAATTGATTATAGAAACTGATTTTGTCTTTTTTAGGAAAATTCAGATGGTATTAGAAACAATTAAGACAATAACATTAAAGACCCAAAGTAATAATCACTGGCTTCCTTAGATGAGGTGCCTATGCATCTCTGAAATACATGTGTGGTCACTAAAAGAGGAGTTCCTTCCAGTGTTGCTTGGTGACAAAGGTTGCATGTTTTTATATATATTTAAAAATTTAAAATAAAAACCATGATGTGTGTAGGGTTTTGTGGTGTTGTCTGTATACCTATTTTGCCTGTTTTCTCCATGTCTGTACTCTCCACCGCCTAGACTTTTAAGGTGAGAGCACGGACATTTTCCCCTCCTGTATTTAGTATAGAGAAGTAGTTAAACATATAGATGAGTTGGAGTGAACTAGTTTGACCGCCAACTCCAGTTCTAACTTGCTGTATGACTGCTTCAGCACTAGGAGCTTCAGCTTGTTCTTTGGTGATGATAGTCACCTTGTGGGGCCACTGCAAGATGTGAATGAGCTAATGAATGCTAAAGTCTTAGCAAAGTGCTGGGTGTATAGTAAGTGTGCAATGAAAGGCAGTTGATGGATACTCCTATAGCACTTGGCTTGTTCTGTTATAAACAGGTTTCCTTGACCCCTTAAACTGTTTTAAGCACAGAACTCAAACAACTTGTGGAAACTGTTGCTGTTTTGAATGGTCCTTTAAGATGGCTCTTTACTGTAGCTGTGTTTTCTTGGAAGACAAGTGCAGGCTAGTTAGCTTTCTGTTTAAAAGAACTGTTGCAAGTAGAAGCCCTGTGTTTTTGCAACTTTATCATGATAATGCCCAGTATGCCCTGCTTTCCTGATACAGCTTTAATTCAAGACAATGATACATTTGAAGTGGTTTTCCATTTTTCTTGTTTTCATCAAAGTGAATTGCATTAAACATGAATTGTTTTTATGATCTTGCTGCCATGTGTAATTTTCCTCTTCTTTTCTACAGAGATAGATATTTAATCTAAAACTACTAACTCTGTGATGATAAGCATTCATACTCTTACTGTTTAAATATCTTCACTTCCTTTGAAAATTCTGATGGACCAATCATGTGATTTTCCCTTCCATTATTTTCTCTCCCCAGGAACAACCTGCTTTAATAGTAAACTATTTGAAGTGATGACATATTAGGTGAATAAAGGTTGTACATGTTATATCTATGTTCTATGTTGCTTTATTGGCAAATATTAAAGTCCTTGTGTAGGTATAAGCTTTTATGCACATATATTCTCCTCTTAGGGGGGGAAAAACATTCTCAGCTTTTCAAACAGAGGGAATACAATGCAAGGAATTGTTTATGAATGTGTTGAAAAGGCTGAGGGAGAGAAAAGGGAAGATGCTATTACCAAGAGGTTTGTAACTGCAGGAAATCACTGAAGCTCCTTTGGCTGGAGAAACAAAGGGGAAAGTGGTGCCTAAACCCTACAAGCCTTTCTCTGGTTGTGATTCTGCTTCTGACACCATGTCACCACTGCTCTGCAGAGCTGACAGCCCCGCTGGTGCTGGTGGATTTGCTGCCTGAGTGACTCGTATCTACAACTGCTGGGTGCTGGCACCAATGTGCTCCTGCCACAGAGGCTGGCAGTTGTCTGAGGCTGCTGCCACCACTACTGGAACCTTTGAGTGCTGAGTGCTAAGTGCTAAGGTGTCAGGAGACAGAGCCAAGGAAGAAAATCATGGCTTCCTTCCTTTTGCTAACTTCCACTCTCATACTTCTCTGATTAGGCTCGCTCTTTCCATTGGCAGACGTAACCAGAAACCAACTGGCAAGGAGTTATGGGATACACAATTTATGTGTCCCAGTTCCTAGGGAGAGAGGAATGGTTAGGATAGAACTGACTGGCAACAGAGAAATACCCAGCATTACATTTACATCACTTACTTTAAGACTGCAGAAAGTAAGAGGGAGAGGCATTAAATAATATAGGAAATTATGCTGAATTTTTATACAGAAATCTGAAGGATGTATATGTTCACCCCAGACTTTATGTGTATTAGTTTCCTATTGCTGCTGTAATAAATTACCACAAACTTAGTGGCTTCAAACAACACAAATTTATTATTCTTCAGTTCCATAGGTCAGAATTCCCACAGAGGTCTCACTGGGATAAAATCAAGGTGCAGCTAGGGCTACTTTTCTTTCAGGAGTCTTTAAGAAGAACCAATTTATTTGTCTCTTCCAGCTTCTAGAATTTGCCTATGTTCCCTGGATCATGGCTTCCCATCTCTATTTTCAAAGCCAGCAAGTTCTTCTCCAGCTGCCATCTCTCTCATTCTCTGTAGCTACAAAAAATTCTGTGCTTTAAAGGTTTTTTTGGGATTATATTGGGCCCACCTGGACAACCCAATCTTCTATCCTCATCTGAAGGGTCTTAGTTTTAAAGTTTTAATCACATCTTTAAAGTCCCTTTTGACGTGAAGATAGTATTCACAGGTTAAATTAAATTGTTATTTATTATTATTAAATTAAATTATGGGTATCTAAGGGACCATTATTCTTTTTACCACAACACGTAATTTTAGATTCATAGACATCTGTGGTTATTCACTAGTTATTATCTCCCATAGATATCTTAAACACATAATATCCAAAACTAAGTTAATCTTCTACCAAGTGCATGCTTTCTTGGCTGGGGACATCATTGAACAGTCTAGGCTTGAATTTTGAGAATATTTTTCTTTAATCCCTCAACAAATTAGTACATCTGCTCATTTTAGCTCCTAACTATTTCTCCACTCTATTCCTTCCATCTTTCCTACCACTCCCATTTCCTGGCATGGAAGTATTTTACATTTTCCTGAAAATAATTCTGGATTAACTGTGTCTGGCATCGTAATAGTGAAGTTATTGATATGAATGAGTCCCCATGTTATCTGTTATGGAATTTACAGTCTAGAATGGAAAGCACACATTAGACAAATAAATTTGTAGGATATATGTTTTAGAAGTGAACTTTTCTCATCTTTGATTCATTTTTCAATAATTGGCATTAAAATATTGTGAGTATTCTAGAGAAAAACCATCAATTTGTCTGATTTAAATGCAGTCAGTAATGAGAATCTTTGGTGTATGTATGTTACTTTGTCCTGATTCTGGAAGATTAAGAGGGAAAATAAATTGCATGTCAAATATGGCAACTGAATTAATTGTAGTAAAAATCAAGCTTGTTTTTGTTCAGTCACTAGTCATGTCTGACTCTTTGCAACCCCATGAACTGCAGCATGCCAGGCTCCTCTGTCCTCCACTATTTCCTAGAGTTTGCTCAGATTCATGTCCATTGAGTCAGTGGTGCTATCTAACCATCTCGTTCTCTGCCACCCACTCCTCCCTTTGCCTTTAATCTTTCCCAGCACCAGTGCCTTTTCCAATGAGTCAGCTCTTTGCATCAGGTGGCCAAAATGTTGGAGCTTCAGCTTCAGCGACAGAATGGCCTAGCAAAATCAAGCTAGAATGGCCTTAAGAGCTCATCTTCATTGGTTATTGTCTAAAGGGGATTAAGCTGCAGATTTAAAGTATCAGTGTACCTTAAGTCAGGCCTGGATGTATAGTTTAAACAAGCAGCCCATGAGTTTGTTGTATATATTAACATTTTGTAAAATTATTTAACCAATGTGAACTTGCAAATACTCCTGTGGTTTAGAACTTCAGAGGCCAGCACTGAGGACGGTTTTATGACTTGCTCATTCTCCTGTCCTCCACTGGTAACTCTTAGGGATCCTCTGTAGTGCTTGCCTGGAATTCAAAACACCTCTCTAATGCCCAGGACATAGTGATAGTAACAGATCAGGAGCACTCACTCTACATCAGACATACTTTTCCCAAATACACCTTTCACACATTGTCTTATTTAATTTTTAAAACAGTCTTAAGATGGTGTCACTATTCTATTTGCAAATGAGACGTGGCTCCACGTTTTACAGCTACTGAAGGGGAGAGAGTTGCATTAGGACCCTGTATCTTAGAATCTAATCTCAAGTGTGAAACCACTTGACTGTCATGTGACCATAACAGTTTTCACATTCCTTTATTAAAACAGAATTGTGTTTTAATTGTTGGCTCACATGCTTGTTTCTCTTTCCTTGAGTCTCCTGGCAGTAGGATATGTGTCTTCTTCATCCAGGTAAATGACAGCACTTGGATGCTGCAGGATTTGGGGTTTGGTAGGCACTTAATAAACCTGTAACCCCTTGGTCATTTTTTTATGCATACATTCAATCTTAGTTGATTAGATTGGGTAAAAATGAAAATATTAACTTGAAGTAAATGTAAGATTTTGAGTATCTACACATACGGAAAAATTACATTTTGACAAAACATTCATTTGAACAGCAATGTATTCAGTTCTGGAGAAGGCAATGGCACCCCACTCCAGTACTCTTGCCTGGAAAATCCCATGGATGGAGGAGCCTGGAAGGCTACAGTCCATGGGGTTGCTGAGGGTCAGACATGACTGAGTGACTTCATTTTCACTTTTCACTTTCATGCATTGGAGAGGGAAATGGCAACCCACTCCAGTGTTCTTGCCTGGAGAATCCCAGGGACAGGGGAGCCTGGTGGGCTGCTGCCTATGGGGTCGCACAGAGTCGGACATGACTGAAGCGACTTAGCAGCAGCAGTAGCAGCAATATTCGGTTCGGTTCAGTTCAGTCGCTCAGTCGTGTCCAACACTTTGTGACCGCATGGACTGCAGCACGCCAGACGTTCCTGTCTATCATCAACTCCTGGAGCTTACTCATGTCCATGGAGTCGGTGATGCCATCCAACCATTTCATCTTCTGTCATCCCCTTCTCCTGTTGTCAATCTTTTGCAGCATCAGGGTCTTTTCAAATGAGTCAGTTCTTCGCATCAGGGGGCCAAAATATTGGAGTTTCAGCTTCAGCATCAGTCCTTCCAATGAATATTCAGGACTGATTTCTTTTAGGATAGACTGGTTGGATCTCCTTGCAGTCCAAGGGACTCTCAAGAGTCTTCTCCAACACCACAGTTCAAAAGTATCAATTTTTCAGTGCTCAGCTTTCTTTATAGTCCAACTGTCACATCCATACATGACTACTGGAAAAACCATAGCTTTGACTAGACGAATCTTTGTTGGCAAAGTAATGTCTCTGCTTTTTAATCTGCTGTCTAGATTGGTCACAACTTTTCTTCCATGGAGCAAACATCTTTTAATTTCCTGGCTGCAGTCACCATCTGCAGTGATTTTGGAGCCCCCCAAAATAATGTATCTCACTGGTTCCATTTTTTCCCCTATCTATTTGCCATCAAGTGATTGAACTGGATGTCATGGTCTTAGTTTTCTGAATGTTGAGCTTTAAGCCAACTTTTTCACTCTCCTCTTTCACTTTCATCAAGAGGCTCTCTAGTTCTTCGCTTTCTGCCATAAGTGTGTCATCTGCATATCCGAGGTGATTGATATTTCTCTTGGCAATCTTGATTCCAGCTTGTGCTTCATCCAGCCCAGCATTTCTCATGATGTACTCTGCATATAAGTTAAATAGCAGGGTGACAATATACAGCCTTGATGTACTCCTTTTCCTATTGGGAACCAGTCTGATGTTCCATGTCCAGTTCTAACTGTTGTTTCTTGACCTCCATACAAATTTCTTTGGAGGCAGGCCAATGTGTAAGTGTAATTAATAAATGTTCTGACTTAAACTCTTGTTATTGGCAATTACACAAAACTATAAAGCACTTTCCAGGAACCCAAAGACACTAAGAATGCATAATAATTCAAAAGTGAAGGACTTTTCAAAAATTTTATCTTACATAAATAATTGAAAATAACATAATTTTTCAAGGTGAAACTCCCAAATTATCTGTCCATAGAAGGAAATTAAAATGTATGTATTGCTTCCACTCCTATTATGTAGTTTTCTGATTTTGTCCTACACTAATTCTGCTCATGTAGTTGTTGTTGTTCAGTTGCCAAGTCCTGTCTGACCCCTTGCTAATAAATGGACTGCAGCACGCCAGGCCTCCCTGTCCCTCATCAGCTCTCGGAGTTTGCTCTGCCCAAGTTTATGTCCCTTGAATCAGTGCTGCCATCCTACTATCTCATCCTCTGTTGCTCTCTTCTCTCTGCCTTCAATTCTGCTCATAAATGTGAATATTAACCATCAATTTTATATGTCAAGTAACAAGGCACAGTGGGGTTATTACCTTATTTCTATCAGGTACATATGATTAAGTTACCAATTTCTTAGAAACAAAATGGAAACAAACCCCCGTAAAACCAACATAAGTTCATTTTCATCTTACTAGAATTTGAGCTTCTTGAAGTAATAAAAAAAATTCTTTGTACATATATTAAACCATTTAATTACAATGGTTTGTGATATTTTTATTGTTCTCATTGTTAATAAAGAATATAAATTGGGTATTCAGAACACATATTAATAAAAGTTAATTAACTGATTGGGGTACACTTTTCTGAATTAGTGTTTGAGCATTTATCAAAGGGTAGCTCAGATTCTTCCCATGGATATTAAAAGCAGCAGCAAAAACTTGCTAGAGCACTTACCCTGTGGTTCACTCTGCTGGAAGGTTTTCTAAAGTATGTGTAGACCACCTGACTCTTGGTATGAAAGCATTATGTAACAACAACTTGGCTAATTGGCCCAGCATTCCTGAAGTATCCCAAGGCTGTGGGTCAGAATTCAAGCCATCTCATGCCCTTGTCACAAAGCTTATTGTCATAACTGGCAAATTTGCTGTATGCAAATGGAAAATTTGCAGAGCACTCTCTAAAATAACATTTATTGAGCTGCTGGTTATTTTCATATGCATTTTATCTCATTGAATATTTGGGTGTTCATTCAATTTATAGGTGACAATACAGAGGCCCAGAGAGGTTAACTAATTTTCTCAAGGTTGCAGTCAGCCAGCAGAAATTAGGAGATTTGAACATGAATCTTCTAATGTGAAACTGAGAACTCCTTGCCCTGTGTGTGAGTAGGTTGCTTTGACAAATATTTCTCAGGCTTCTAAGGAATTGTTTGCTTCAAGAGGGAAACAGATATCCATTCCCCACCCCTAACCCCCAACCCACCAACACCACTTCAACTGACTTGAGCAAAAGAAGAGATTATTGGAAGGATTCAGGCATAGGAAATGCCACCAGGTCTCAGCTAGGGCTGGAGAATCGAATCAGGAGCTGAAGTGCTTTTGTTTCTCTGCTATTCTTAGGCACCTCATCTCTGCTTCTGACTTCAGCTTCATCATTTGCTGCCATAAACCTGGGATTTCTCTGCTCCTGGTAGATAGTACTAGTCCAGCCTGTCTGCTGTGTGTGTATACAGAAGGATAGAGATTAGAAGAGGGGAGGATAACACAGTCCCACAGTTGTGACCCATACTCAGAATATCTGCTATGGGAGTCAGTAGAGGTGAGGAGGACATAATTGGTAGAGAAATGATCTGCATTTATACAAAGCCTTTCTTGTACTATGGTATTAAACTTTGATAGTTAAATCTGATTCTCCAACTTGATTTGGAGCAATTTTATGAATATTAATTGGTTTTTGTTGTTTGGGTTTGTGTATGTGTTAAGTCATTTCAGTTGAGTCTGAGAATCCCATGGACAGAGGAGCTTGCGAACTACAGTCCATAGGGTTACAAAGAATTGGACAAGACTGAAGGGGCTTAATATGCATTCATGAATATATACAGTCATGTCTCTATGTCTGTGATTATATTCTGAAAATGCACATAATCCTACTATTTATGCAAGCATTTTATTCCTACTAGTCAACTGAGAGTCATCTTCATTAAAGAGATAGTTTGATGTCTCTTAAAAATACAATGGGGAAAACATTGTCTTATTATCATTTGTAGACTAATTACTTGTGCTTATACAACTATCATTTGGTTAATATTAGCAAGAACAAAGTAATGCCGAAGATGAGAAATGACACTTCTGTTAGTAGAACATGTCAACCTGAAACTGTGTGTTTCCAGCTCCCCTGATATAATAAAATACTCTGAGTAGACATCTTTAGCAACAGACATGGGTGAGTGGTCCTCCGAAGAATTATCCTCCAAAGAGGTTTTTATAGACAAGAGGACCCTTGAGGAAACCATCACAACTCTTTTCAAGTTAATGCTGTATGAAAGCCTTAAATTTTCAGTTTCTAAAAACTTGTATTTGTATTTGAAGGTCAAAAGTGAAAATGTCAATCCCATAATTACCTTCTTTTGTATGTGGTAAAAATAATACAGGAACTGCTGAAGTCATCCCTTTATAAAAATCATCTTATCTTTCTAATGAAAGTGAAAGAAATTAAAAGTGAAAGTTGCTCAGTCATGTCCTACTCTTTGCAACCCCATAGACTTCAGTCCGTGGAATTCTTCAGGCCAGAATATTGGAGCGGGTAGCCTTTCTATTCTCCAGGGATCTTCCCAACTCAGGGATCAAACCCAGGTCTCTCTTCTTGCTTTACCCACTGAGCCACAAGGGAAGCCCAAGAATACTGGAGTGAGTAGCCTATCCCTCTCCAGTGGATCTTCCTGACCCAGGAATCGAACCGGAGTCTCCTGCATTGCAGGCCGATTCTTTACCAACTGAGCTATTAGGGAAGCCCATCTTTCTAATAAACATAGATATTAAGTACATTCTTGGGTGACATCCTGGTTAAAAAACATCCAAAGTAAGAACCTTATTTCTTACAACTGATCACTGAGCTGTTCACCCCTCAAAATTCAATTCAATAATCATATGACTAATGTATCCAACTTTAAATACTTTACATTTTTGCATATTATTTGTGCTTTGTATGACTGTAGAAATTAATACTTATTGTTATGTGGATTTGGAAAAATCTTGTGTTCCAAGAATAAGGCAGTAGAGCTGTAGTCTTGATTTCACCAGAGGGAGTAGGATAGGTGGGGACAATGTCTAGTTCTTGCTTTATTATCAGTCAGTTCTGGGCTTTATTAAGTCCCTACTTGTTCATTTTCCTTACTGAGAGACCTAGGCTGGGATGGACAATATTTAATTAGCTCCTTATAACTCTAGTATTGATGTGCTTTCTTTCGAGAGGGGTTGCTTTCTTGATTTTTTTAAAAATTGAAGTATAGTTGATTTACAATGTTGTATTAATTTCATGTGTGTATCAAAATAACTCAATTATACATATATATATATATTTCAGATTATTTTCCTTCATATATTATTACAAGGTACTAAGTACAATTCCCTGTGCTATACAGTAGGTTCTTATTGGTTATCTATTTTATATATAGTAGTCATGTGTTTTCTTAACCTATGTTATCTTAGAGAGAGAATAGTCATGTTCTTGATAAGCAGTAGTTTTGTTTTGTTTTGTTTTCTTTTCTTTTTCGCTACACTTACCTGACTTGTGGGATCTAAACTCTCAGACCAGAGATTGAATCCAGATCACAGGAGTGAAAGCCCAGAATCCTAACCAGTTGACCACCAGGAAACTCCCAACAAACTATAGATTTTTAAGAGGTGTTGGTCTTTGTTCTGGCTTCCCTGGTGGCTCAGAGGTTAAAGCGTCTGCCTGGAATGCAGGAGACCTGGGTTCAATCCTTGGGTCGGGAAGATCCCCTGGAGAAGGAAATGGCAACAAGGTGGGTAATTGATATATGGGTTCATTTTACTATTTACTTTTTTGAATGATACTTTTTAGAGAGAGAAAGAGGGACATAGCTGAAAAATAGTGGCAATGATAAGGAAATGCTGCAAGGAGAAGATGAAACATCTTCATCCTAAAAATTGTGGTATGTTCATTCTTATGGGGCACCTAAGCATGAAAGGTAATAGAAGTGATAGGATGTACTAGGAAGCAGAAATAGAGAAACTGGAAAAGCTTGCAAGTCTCCTTGAATCATTTCATTTGAAATGCTTTATCATTTTGTTGTGAATGCCATATGAGATGTACTTAGAGTCAAGTTTAATGAATATACATTACAGAGATAAATGGTTCATGAATTCACCATCATTTTGGATTATGCATTATTGCTCTTTAAAATCATTAGTTTGGAAAATTGAGATTTGATTGTAATTTGCAATTTCTTAGCATGCTCTGACTGGGCAAAAAAGGAAGCACTCTGGATAAGGGCCAGATTTCAGAGCAAAATTTACAGATGCAAAGTGCTTGATCCATAAAGTAGATAAAGTACATAATCTGCAATCAACTATAAAGTGTGACCATGGACATGGTTGGTGTGAACCCAAGCCCATGTGCCCAAAGCACAGTGAGGCCAAACCAATGGGAACATCAGAGTTTCGAGCAGAAAAAGGTTTATTAATCACAGAGGCACCAGCCTGGAAGATGGGAGACCCATATTGATCTCAAATCCATCTTGCTGACTCACTAGGGTGTAAGATTGTTAAAGGCAAATGGGGAGGAGAAGGTCTCTATAATCCTGAGTTCAGATAAGATGCGGCAGACTTTCTGGCACCACTTTGTGACTTCCTTTGCCCCCAGTGATGGTGGTTGTTCTACTTGTTCCTAGTTTGGTCTAGTGATCTTCAACTTTCCTCTAGAAGAGAGTAGAGACAGTAGTTGAGGCATTTTGTTATCTGTTTAGGGCCTATGTGATGGTTCAGGAGTTTCAGTTCTCAAGTGACCCTATTTTTAAGTCTGCTTGGGGCCAGCTGGTTGAAGCCACAGGGTGTTACCTCATCAGTTTGGGTCCATAAATCAAGGCATCGGCTTAAGCTAATTATCACGGAAAAGATTATGTTGTATTTGCTTTCTCTTTAATTTTGAGTTCCCTCACTTCACAGTTTGGATCTGTTCTTTGGAACTGAGTGAAGTTCTAGGACTGTAAAGCCTTTTTTCTATAAACAGAAAGGCATATTTACTTGGGACTGTCTCTCAAGGTTCTGCTTGGTTTCAGTCCCCCTTTTCTTGGAAGCTCATCAATCTTGACAGGAATAGGAGTCGGACAAGAAAGGGAATAGAGATTAATCATAAACTTGGCAAGGGAACTTGATTTAAGGTGGACCTAGTTTCAGAAATACCAATAAAATAACCCAAACTTTGAGTTCTAACATCAGGGCTCATACATATTCTAAAGTCACTTTCTGTGCAGCTAGGTTTTTTCTAGAGATTAGTGCAATTTTTTATCTAACCCAAATGTTTATTGAGCAAAATTTCTTGTCCAGAACTGTATAAAGAGTCACTTGAGGACCTTTATGGTACAAGACTGTATTTTGGCATTTTGAAACTGAATAGAGCTTTTTACCCCTTGGGCCATGATAGGATATTTAATGTCACATAAAATCACAGATTCTTTCCTTGAAACCTGAATAAATCGGTGGTCTTCCTTTTAACAAAAAGGATTTTTAAAAAGGGCTATTATATTCCTCATTTGATGCTACAAATTCACTAACAACTCAACACCCAAGCCTTTAGAAATGTTGTATATACTTAGTCTATTTTTCCACCTAATATTCACTCCTGAGCCTGATGCATCTTTCTTTTGCCTCCTAAACTATGTAAGTCACTCTTTCCAAGTCACCAATGACCTCCTTGTCATAAAATCTACTTTTTTAGTCCATTTCTCACTTGACTTTGGGACAGTAGTTGATGCTGATAAGTACTCTCTTCTTTAGGAAATATTATTTTCCTTTGGCATCCATGACACTACTGCCCTCTTCTGCTCTTCTTTTTTCTGCTTCTGGGCAATTTAAATGATGACCTTTTAGGCTTCTTTGTGAGTCTATATTCTTCTGTCCTTTGCCTTCCTTGGGATTTTGAAGTAGGCTCCCTTCCCTTGCACTCTGTATACTTGTACCAGATGACAGTATTACTCTTGAAGCATCAGTCATTGTCTTTGTGATTTTCAAATCTCTATCTCCAAGTATGACCCATCTCCTGAGCTTCAGAACAATGTATCTACCTCTCATATTGAGAGTTTATATTGGTGTTTCTCATACACCTCAAATTCAACATATTCCAAATGGAAAACTTCATCTTATTCCCTGTGAGACTACAGCTTTCTTCTCTTCCAGTATTATTGTCTCAGAGCGTGGCACCACCACCTGTCAATTGCTTTTTGTCCTTGGTGCTTTTCACACTTTCTTCTTTCAATCAAATATCAAGATATGATCTCTTGATTTTTGCTTCCTCTTTCTATTCTCATTGCCATTATCTTTGCATTTCCCATCATTATCTTAGATTTCCTATCATTTCTTTCCTTAAATACTCCAATGGTCTCCTAATTAGCATATCTATCCTGGCTAGTTCTCTAGTTCACTTCCAGGCTCTTCTCTTAATTCCAAGTGGTCCTTCTCTAATGCATTTCTAATCAGGGCACTTCCATGATTAAACCGTGTCTGTATCCTGTTTCACTTAAGAATAAATCATGGCAATTATGTAACTTTGCTGCTGCTAAGTTGCTTCAGTCGTGTCTGACTCTGTGCAACCCCATAAACGGCCTCCTACCAGGCTCTTCTGTCCCTGGGATTCTCCAGGCAAGAACAGTGGAGTGGGTTGCCATTTCCTTCTCTAATGCCTGAAAGTGAAAAGTGAAAGTGAAGTCATTCAGCTGTGTCTGACTCTTGTGACCTCATGGATTGCAGCCTACCAGGCTCCTCTGTCCATGGGATTTTCCAGGCAAGAGTACTGGAGTCGGGTGACATTGCCTTATCTGTATGTAACTTTAAGAGTCTGTATAGTTTGGTCCATTGCCTAAATACTAAGGGCTTCCCAGGTGGAGCTAAAAAAACTCACCTGTCAATGCAGGAGACATAGGAGGCATGGGTTTGACTCCTGGGTTGGAAAGATCCCCTGGAGAAAGGCATGGCAACCCACTCCAGTGCTCTTGCCTGAAGAATCCCATGGATAGAGAAGCCTGGTGCACCATGGTCCATATGGTCACAGGGTCAGACACTACTGAAGTGACTTAACACGCACACACGCATGCGTGACTAACTACTATCTAGTCTCATCTCTTGTGATTTCCCTTCATATTTCAGGTCTTCACTTATTGAAATTCTTTCCATCCTTCTAGCACACTATGACTCTTCTTGCCCATAAATATGAATGTATATCCTCTTCCAGGAATACTCCCCTCCTACTCCTTGCCTTTTATTTGGCTCACTTCTATTTAACTTTCAGAAATCCTATTTTTTTTCCCCTCAGAAGCATTGCCTGATCCTTTAAACTAGGTGAAGTTAGGAAAGGAAACCATTGCAATTTGTATACCCACTATGATAACAATTATCAAGAGTTGTTTCATTTTCTTTTATGTGTTGGGGTAGTGGGAGACAGAGACTGTGTACTCTCTAGGGTAGAAATGATATGTATTTGCTTGTGATTACATTGCACCCCTGAGCCCCCGTGACTGATAAACTGTCTGACACAGTTTTTCAGTTCATACTTGCTGAATGACAAATGCAGAGAGAATAAAAGTCATTGTACGCGAAAAGCAAGAGGCAAGTCATTTCGATATAATGGCAAAGGATACATTTTCACTTATATGTTTATTCCAAATGGAGTAAATGGTGTACCAATGAATCTGGAGGGGACTCTATGGAACGTTTTATGTTGGTGGCTTGCATGGCTCCTGACACATGACTGCATCTATAGAAGGCAATCAATAATCATTGAATTAAATGTTTGCAATGACTTTTATTCAAATAAGGGAAGGAATTAAGCTCAATACGTGCTGTTTATTTTTGGATCCACTAAATATATATATGTATATATATATATAAGATTAAGGGGAGCTGTGGTGGTAAATATTAGAATGCAGGCTAATTTGGGGGATAATTTCTTCTTCAGCTTTTTTTTTTAAATTTACCACTGCTTTCATTCACTTTTATTTTCTAGAAGTTACATACTTACATCAGAAAACATACCTTACTATTTATCTATTTCAACAAAGTATCAGATTTAATATAATGCATATGTACCAAATTTAATATAATGCATATGTATCCGATTTAATATAATGCATATGTTCTAAAGTTCATCCAAAGATATTAATAATGGAAATATCAAACAAAGATTGTTCCAGTCTGATGTGGTTATATGTCATTAATTAAAAGGACAATATTTTCTTACAAACTCTATACTCATTGTTTATTCCCTAACTCAGGAATAGTACTATCCTGTTGAAAAAACTATAAAAACTAATGTATTTGACACTTTTCTCTCCCTCATGACCTATGTTCATTTACCTCTTGATTAGCTCTCAAATTGGTCTCCTAGATCCATTTTCACTGTCGTTAATCTAGTCCAGGCTATTATCTTCTCCTGCCAGAAAATTTGTTACAACCTGCTAAGGAGTCTATCTACACCACCATGTCCCCTGCCAGCTTACTCTCCACTCAGCAGCCAAACCAATCTGATTATGCTCTGCTTAAAATCTTCAGTGACTTCTCATCAACCTTAAATAAGAATGGCCCACGCTTCATGTATCTTCTGACTCCACAGTGCTACCACACTTAATATTTAGATGTCATAAGCTTATATATCAATTCCAGACTTTTCAAATTCCCATCCATCTTTTCACTTATGCAATAAGATAGATATTTTTTTAAATGAATATGTTGGTATTTTACCACAAATACTCTCTGATAGGGTGAATTAGTCATCCATTCAGACATTAGATTTCAAAATTTGAATAAAAATACTTAATCCTACCCTCTGACTGATTATAAGTTAACATAGTCTTTCCTTTTGCCCACATTTTTGGATAAGTTCAAGGGCTCATGTGCTTTCTTTATGATGCTTGTAGATTCTACAGTGTAGATGAGCAGAGATCCCTGAGGGAATAAATCACTTGTTCAAGAGCACATAATGAGAGTACATAGAAGAGATCAGTCATCTTGCTTTAATGTTTTTTTTTTTTTCATTTGGATTTTGATGAGAATAGGGTATGTGCTTAAGAACTGTCACTTTTTAGGACTGAAAGTGAAGAATCAAAGAATTAAAATGTTACAAGGTGTGCAGTTTTTGTCTATGGTAAAATGTACCATCTTGTTGAGTAGTCTATTATTTTTGATTTCAAAATGCAAAATAGAATATAAACTGGGAAGAGAGGGAGAAGGAAGGTGAGACTTGAGTCAGAGAGATCCCTGAGAGGAGATCATTACATTAGTGTGGATTTTGGTAAAAATGTAAATATATTCAGTACTCAGACATTTATTTTTCCCTTCATAAATCAACACTTTACATTTAATGTCATTTTAAAAAAAGGTCCTTAAAAATAGCTAAGTATTATAAAAACAGATCAGAAATGCAAATTACATAGTTAAAATGGAATCAAATTTATACTTTTATAATGACCTAAGCAAATATGGATATAAATTTTAGTCTTATCAAGCATATGTCTCAAAGAACAGATACGTATAGATACTGAAAAAAGGACTTAAAGAACATAAATAAATCACTCTTAAATATGGAATAAAGATCATATACCTTACTAGTAGCTTATTCAGAAAGTATTTTTAATCAAGTGAATTGGGAATGAGCTCTTTTTTTCAATGGGTAGTATTATGTAAAAACAAAAATTCGACTGAATCACTCCCAGAATATATTCCTAGTATCCTTCTAAATTTGGGTGGAAGAAATTATTATGTGCTTAAAACTGAAGATTTCAGAGAAGGTGTCACCATGTTTAGACTTGCTATTTTAGAGATCATCATGAACAATGGCCAAACCCTGGTGGGTCAGATAGGAATATTTTAATTTATTGAAATTTCATAACCATTTTGATAAAAGTAGAATTAATCTTATGGAGAAATTCTTACAGATATTTTAATGACTCCTTTTAAAAATGAGGAGCTAAAGATACAAATATCTAAAAAATCTCATGATTATTATTTACAAGTTGTTGGGAAATGAATATAAAGTTAAACAGCAGCAATAAGACAGAAGACTTGCCAAAATGTGGTTGAGGATCATGTATGATGAAGACAGAAAAGAGTATCTTGAATTTGCCAGGCTTCACAGAAGAAATAAGATTTAATCAATAGCAGAATTTTGCTAAGAGAAGTGAGGAAGGAAGTTAAAGACAAAAAGCATGAAAATATTAGGAAATCATTAGAGAGCAAAGTGTGAGAAAGAGAATGGTGGTTACAGATGAGGGTGGGTCACTTGGTAAGCAAAGATCAGAGAATCAAGGCTTTGGAGATCTTTTGGAATTTTGCTTTTTATGTTCATGAAATGGAAGCCATTGAAGAATTTTGATCAGAGGAATAAAGTTTATTATTGCATACTGTATGCTAGGATGTTTACACCATTATTTCATGCAGTATCCATAACCAATCTTATAATGTAGGTACTGTTCACCACACTCACTTTGTATATGAGAAAACTGAGGTGCAAAAAGGTAAAGAAGCAAATTACGGCTCCACAAACTTTCAGACCCAGCTTTCAATATAGCAGTTCAATGCCACAGGTGGGTCCTCTACCTCTTCTGCCATACTGCCTTTAACTTTGATAGACATACTACACAGAGGAGAAAGACAGAGAGGAGGAAAAGATTGGAGTGAGGATGATCCCTAAGGATGTCACAAAAACAAGGCCAGACACGGAACACTGTGGGAAAAAATGGGTGGGGCTTGGATTGATTGCCTGTCAGTGAGATAAAAGGGAAGGGAGGAAATTAGGACAACACTCAAGTTCTGATTTTTTTTTTTTTTTTTGGCTTCTCTGATAGCTCAGTTGGTAAATAATCCAATGAGACCCCATTTTGTTTCCTTGGTCCGGAAGATCCATTGGTGAAAGGAGAGGCTACACAAGCCAGTATTCTTGGATTTCCGTGTGGCTCAGTTGGTAAAGAATCTGCCCGCAATGCAGGAGACCTGGGTTCCATCCCTAGGTTGGGAAGATCCCGTGAAGAAGGGAAAGGCTACACACCCACTCTAGTATTCCGGCCTGGAGATTTCAATGGACTGGAGTCCTTGGGGTCGTAAAGAGTCAGACACAACTGAGCGGCTTTCATTTTCAAGTTCTGATTTAGCAACTGTGTGGAGAGCGTCCAT
Source organism: Ovis canadensis (assembly GCF_042477335.2). Lineage (NCBI taxonomy): Eukaryota > Metazoa > Chordata > Mammalia > Artiodactyla > Bovidae > Ovis > Ovis canadensis. The sequence continues at coordinate 87,793,398 of NC_091248.1, forward strand.
TTTACAGTAATGGAGAATGCAGGGAGCAGACTGAAGGAATAATAGAGACAAGGAATGATGAATTCTACCCAGAACACGTGGAGATGGAGATGTCAGTCGGATGTTTAGATAGGGCATTATGTGAGGGCTGGAGCACAGAAGGGGTGTGGCATAGTAGTGAAGAGAGCTGTGTTTGTGTTAAATCACTTCAGTGGTGTTTGACTCTTTGTGATCCTCTGGCCTGTAGCCTGCCAGACTCTTCTATCCTTGGAGTTCTCCAGGCAAGAATGCTGGAGTGTGTTGCTGTGCTCTCCTCCAAGGGATCTTCCTGATCCAGGGATAGAACGCGCATCTCTTAAGCCCCTTGCATTGGCACCAGATTCTCTACCACTAGCGCCACTAGCACTTAGAGGCAAATCTAGACCACTAACCATGACTAAGTGTCTGGTTACAGTTAATTATTTAAAGTGATGCATGTCAATGTATGGCAAAACCAATACAGTATTGTAAAGTAAAATAAAGTAAAAAAAAAAAATACTCTAACACAAAGACTGCAAAGCCTACCCCGTCTCACACACATCTCATTCCTATACTGCTTTGTTTTCTGTTCCTATGGCATTTAACCCCTATGTGTTATAGAAATTAGCTTTTAGAATGTCTACTTTCCTCTCAGACCAAATGTAAGAATGTAGACTCTACAAGGGAAAGTATTTCTTTCTGGTTCTTTGTTTGGTCCCAGGTGTCTAGAATAATGACATTGTATTAAGTCTCAATATATATTTGTTGAATAAAGGACAGTTTATTATTTTTCCCACTAAAAAAATAAAATAAGTAAAGTGATGCAGTAGAGATAGGGGACTAGTGTTACCAACTATTGCTCTTACTGTGAACCAAACGCTTAATGTCTTTTTCTGCAAAACAGGTTAGGGTCGGAGGGGATGGGTAGAACAGACATTTGACAGATACCTTTGGGGTTTTATCTTTATATTTTCTTGAAAACTATGCACTGTGTTTATTGTATAAATCCTATCAGCAGGTAATCTGGAATTTTACATAACTGACCACAAGGGGGAGAACTCTAATTCTACATTAAGTCACTACAACTGCAAAATAGCCTTAAAGTACTTGCTATTTTCAGTTGGTGTTAAGCTGTCCCATTTCCATTTCCTCATGGAAGTTTGGGTAGTTCTCTGCTAGAGATAGATTTCACTGAATTGAAATGTGTTGTGGTGTTAAAGTTATGATAAAGTCGCTGAATGTAAGAATCTCTTTGTATTAAGCAATAATTCTCCGGGAAGGAATCCAGATGCTTCTTTAATTAAAATGAAGACAGTATGAATTTTAAAATTCACTCTGGGAGGGTTTTTCCTTCCAAATAACATTATTTCAGTTGTCCTTCAAGAAAGCTATAATCTTTCTGAAAGTCTTTGGTTGCACTGAAACAAGCAGAAAGCCAACCTGTCACTCTGTTGCAAAGTTATAGGTATCAAAGCAAATGGATTAGAATGGTGCTGGCCATATAAATGTCGTATGTTCCTTGACTATATATGAGTACATGTTACATGGTCATTGTTATATGGACAGTGAACATTGTATGTTCAGTATTTAAATGCTCACTTTCTTTTCAGTTTAACTTCTGTGCCTTGGTTTTATGTAAAGTGTAATTGTAAGGAAACTATAATTCTCATTGGGGTGAAAATTACCTTATGAGACTTTCTAATGTTTAATGAGCTACATTTTTGGACTTGATCAAATTAAATTACATTTGTAAGATATGAGTATAGTATTTCTGCATTTTATCATTATACTGAAACAGACACAGCTAAATGAGTGTTGTCCCCTTTAAAGATATAATATTGCTGAGCTCTATAGGGCTCTCAATAATGCAGCTGTTATTGGAAACTTATTTGTGCTTCCCCTTGGAGGCAGTGTCACACCCTTTTAATATGTTCGGTGTCAGCAGATTTTCCTTTGAGAGGGAGTTCAATATTTAAAAACAAGTCTTTCTATGAATGAAGGTTGAATATTAAGTGAAAGTAGCTCAGTCGTGTCTGACTCTTTGTGACCCCATGGACTATAGCCTCCGTGGTATTCTCCAGGCCAGAATACTGGAGTAGGTAGCCATTCCCTTCTCCAGGGGATCTTCCCAATGCAGGGATTGAACCCAGGTCTCCCATGTTGCAGGCAGATTCTTCACCAGCTGAGCCACAAAGGAAGCCCACGAATACTTGAGTGGGTAACCTATCCCTTCTTCAGCACATCTTCCCGACCCAGGAATCAAACCGGGTTCTCCTGCATTGTAGGCAGATTCTTTTTCAACTGAACTATTAAGAAAGCAGGTCACCAGTCAAATTGGAAGATATTATTTGGGATCCAAAAAACTAGATATCACTAAGATATTTTAACTCCCTTTGATTTATAAACCTCCTTATCTGTCATAAAAGAGTCACATAATGTTTTTAGTAATGATGCTGTCACTGAAATGAGTTTAAACTCTCCTAAAGGTAACTATTTTCATATGAATAAACTCATTCTAAAATGTTCACTTAACAAATAAGTAGTTTTATTTATACTCGCTTTGTGCTTATTTTCCAGTTTTCACAAATGATACTTCAAAAATCCTTTAAATGTAAAATAATAGTCTACTGTAAATCAGTGTTTTCATTTAGACATTTTCTATAACTTCTTTCAAAAATGACTCAGGTTTTTTATGTTTTTCTTTGACTAGATGAATTAAGTTTCTGTCAGTATGTTTCACACCAGAAAGTATTATAGATCAATAAAAGGTCTATGCTAGGAAGTCTCATGAAGTAATTTTCACCCCAATGAGGGTTATAATTTCCTTACAATTTCACACATCTTACTTCTGCTTCTATACCCAGTGACTAGCACAGTGCTTGGTCCCCTAGTAAATATTTACAAAACATTAGTTGCATACATGAATGAATAAATAAATATGTACATATATAAATAAACAAATATATATATAAATACACATATACATATATATATAAAATATACATATAAAATTATTCCTGTTATATATTTGTGTTCTAGACTGCTATTATAAATATCCACTCAAAACTTGGTAGCTTGAGTCAACACAAGAATTTCTGCTGTTCACAGATCTACAGTTTAGACAGGGCCCAGTGGGAACAGTCCATCTCTACTCCACTCCCGCACACGGTGTCAGCTGCTCTGGCTTGAAATCCAGGGTTGGCTGGGAGCCTAGAGTCTGGAATTACTTGAAGGTTCACTCAGTCACATGTCTAGTGGTGATACTGGCTGTTGGCTGGAACCTCAGCTGGGGATGTTATCAAGAAACCTGCTTGGATTGCTCACAGCATATTTTAGGTTCCATTCAAGTGATCAAGGCAAAGTGCAAGGCATTTTTAAGACCTTGGAGGTCACATTGGATCACTTCTGTTGTAGTGTTTGTCTAGGCAGTCACAAAGGTCTACCTGATTTCAAGGAGAAGGGACTCAGAACCCACTATGAGATGAGAAGTGTTTAAGGTCATATTGTAAGAGCATATGGGGTGAGATATATTGCAGTGGTCTTTTTTTTTTTTTAAGGATATAATGTGCTGTACTTTTATATACTCAGATATGTAGTTTTACTTGTAAACTACTTCTGTTCACTTTAGAAAATATTGTTCCCAAACAAAATTTACCCTGTTAAATGGATTCATCTGCTCCAATGAACATTTATGGTTCATTTTCTCTTTCCTGCTTTTGCTTGTATCTCTTCTCTTAAATATGCTCATCTGCCCTTCAAAACCTCTTCCTCACATATATTCAAAGACTAAGACTGAAGCTTACTCGCTTTCTTTTTTTCTTCCCTACCTCTCTTCCTTTCTTTACTTCTATTTCTTTCTTCTTCTGTTTGTTTTGTGTGTGTGTGTGTGTGTGTGTGTGTGTGTGTGGGTGTATGTGGCCTGGAAAGCTTTTACTCTAAACTAATTTTGTCAAGTAAACAGTATCTAATAGGTGACTTCTCATGGTTCAAAGAGTAAAAAGCATGTTGTTGAATATTAGGTGTTTAATATTTACCAAATTGATAAAATGTTTGTAAATTATGTATTCTTTCTTAATTTGAAGAGTTTTTTTTTCTCTAAAATATAGTTTTTGTTCTTAAATTTAAATGAAAGGAACTTCAAGTTCAGCTTAAAGTGAAAAATGCCATTCTTTTTCTAAATCTATTTTACTAAATTAAAAAAATAGGAATGGTCTTTCCTGAAATTTGATTCTGACAGGGAACAAATTATCATATTTTCTGCACATGACAAATCTGAGGTGAGTACTGAAATGGCTTTTTTTCCCAAAAAGTAACTGAAATAAACAGTAAAAACGGAAACTAATATGATATAACAGTATTTCTTCTATTCAGTCCAAAGTCTGTTTCACAGGATATTGAAGCAATCTGGGGATAAATATCACTGAAGTAGTAAGACACTTATGTTGTTTAATTGCTTAAAGCAGGAAATTTTAAATAGTGCAAAAAAGCATTAACCTTAGTAAAGGAAGGGGGAGACCAACTTGAAATAAGTTATATAGGAATTGCATATAGTTAGTTGCTATCCATGGAGAAGGAAATGGCAATCCACTCCAATATTCTTGCCTGGAAAATCCCATTGACAAAGGACCTTGGTGGGCTACAGTACATGGGTTTGCAAAAGAGTTGGAAACAACTTAGCAACTAGAAACAAACAAAGAAAACAAACTTGAACCTGACCAAACCCCTTAACCTTTTGTTGTCTAATTTGTAGTTTGACTTGTGGTTTTGGTTCCAATTGCCAATACATATTTATTAACTTTCTGACTGTCCCATAGTTACACAAAATTTCTGTGCTGTTCATTCGAGCTATATTAAACAAGGATGTTGACACTTCTCCAGCTACAATGAACTTACAATCAATGCTTTAAAACAATTGTTTTGAACTTAGTTAATGGGGACTTCCCCGGTGGCTCAGTGGTAAAGAATCTGCCTGCCAACGTAGGGGAAAAGGGTTTGATCCCTGGTCCTGGAAGATCCCACATGGCACAGGGCAACTAAGCCTGTGCGCCACGACTATTGAGCGCACACTCCACAGCCCAGGAGACACAGCTGCTGAAACTCCCATGCCCTAGAGCCTGTGCTCTGCACAAAGAGAGGCCACCACAATGAGAAGCCTGCATATTACAACTAGAACAGCCCCCACTCAGCACAACTAGAGAAGAGCCCGAGCAGCAGTGAAGACCCAACACAGCCAGAAGGAAATAATTAATTTAAAAAGTAATTGCTATCTAGGAATGAAATGGAAAAATAACCAATTTGTTCATCTTACAAAGACTTTCCAAGGGAGGAATCATCCTAACATATCCCTGTCATAAATGTCTGTCCTGTGAATGGTGCTCAGTAAATGATTTGTATGAAAGAATTCAGTGCTTTCTGACAGTGTATTTTTTAGTCATTTCAAAAAACTATTGTGTTCTTTAGCTTTATAATTGCCTCAATGTTCTTGATTATGTCATCCAGAATATGAGAGTTTGAAACTATTTTGAAAGTTTAGGTTTTGTTTTCTGAGTTCAGGGATCATACATATAGAAATTACTCCCTCACTTGAGCTGTTACAGTTTTTCCTACATACTGCTACTGTAATAACAATCACATATATCATATGCCATATTTTGTTTTATACATATTCACCTCCAACTTTAGGTTGCAACCAACTGAAGGGTTGTATTTTTCCCTGAAATAGTATACTCTTAGAACACATTACTATGTGGTGACAGCTTCTCACTGATGGTTGAGAGAATGAATGAGAATCTGAATCTAGTGTTTGCCCTCTTTCATCTCTATTTTTCATTAAAAAATTAAGTTTTTCCATCAATATGATATAAGCCTTTGAGAAACTTATAACCTTAATAAAACCCTTCACCATTGAAAATAATGTGTTGAATTTAATATTAGACCAGATAAATGTTCACGTTTAATTCAACATATTTTTTAAAGATTAATCTATTACCTTTGTGTAGATCTCCATGTTGTTTCTTTTTTAAGGAGAGAATTTTAGGCATATTTTCCTTTTATTTAAGTAGCATACATTCCGTAAGAGATTTGACCACATTGACCACATCATCTCTCTTCATCCTAGAAACGGGAAGGAGCAGGCCATACCACCTCAGAATCTAGGATGATATGTATGGGTTTATTGTACATGTTTATAAAACCTTCTGGGTCCATTAATTCTGCAGAGTTGCACAAGTACTTTATTATTTGTTCTGGGAGGAGTAATTCGGGTGCAGCTTGGTGCAAACTGTCTCCTGGGCCTTTCGGGCTCACTTTCACAGTCTTGAACAGGTGAAGAGCTAGTTTGTGTGTCTGGATGAGGAATTCTGTCATGACCTCTTGCAGGGACTGTGTCTGTGTCACGTCATCTAGGTACATGACCGGCGCTTTTATTACTGAAACATGCCACTGCATAAAGAGCCTTGTTGGGATATTGTGGGACATGACTATAATCTTCATTCCTTGAATAAAAAATTCCATGTCATCCTTTTTATGGCTCAGGTAATCTAAAAGAATTTGGTACAAAGTACCACTGGAGGACTCCAGGATATGCAGAATCGAAGTAGGATATATGAGCAACAATCCTGTCACTGCTTCTCCTAGGTGTCGTTTCAAAATTGACTGAAACAGTTGTTCATAGTAGTCAGCAATATCTTTTTTTTCTATGTTTGCTGTTATCCTGGCCACGAGGAACATCCTATGAAGAAGGAATTTCTTTAGTTGTAGTCTTTGCTTTTCTTCCTGAAATTGCAAGTAATTGCTACGTGGAACTTGTGGCATTAGAGATTCCAGTGGCAAATTCTTTTTGTTGGTCTTTCGGGGATGGCTTCCGAAGGACATGGTGAGTCTTATTTATTCTGCCAGATGATTCCGTTTTTTAGCTTATTGCAATAGTTACATTACCAGGCTACTTCTTTGGTGATAAACTCATTTTTGTTTCTTGTGACCATAAAAAAAAAAACAACAAACTTAGTTGTTCAAATGCTTCCAAGTGTTATCAATAAATAGTATCTTTGAAATAAAAGAGACTGTTGAAACAAGAATCAAATTATAGAATTTTGTTTTAAAATTTACAATGAGATAACTAGCACTCATATCACAGGAAGGAACTCTCCAACAAACTGGGTGGTAGGAAGAAGATGGAGCTTAATCTAGAATAAGTTCACTGTATCATTGTTTACACTAGTATTATTATTATTTTAATTTATAGAATTTTTTTCTCCCCATCTTGAACCATATATATACACACACACAAAGATGAATGTATCCACTGATATTAACAGTGAAAGTGAAAGTGAAGTCTTTCAGTCGTGTCCGACTCTTTGCGACCCCATGGACTGTAGCCTATCACGTTGCTCCGTCCATGGGATTTTCCAGGCAAGAGTGCTGGAGTGGATTGCCATTTCCTCCTCCAGAGGATCTTCCAGACCCAGGAATTGAACCCGGGTCTCCCGCCTTGCAGGCAGATGCTTTACCATCTGAGCCACCAGGGAATCCTGATACTGTAGCCTTGGCATTACATTAAAATGTCTTTTCATTTATATAATGGTAAATACAGATTCTTTTTGGTCAAACGTTTTAAAGGATAGCTTTTATGATAATTCCTCAATTTATACATTTAACTGACCAATAAATTTTTAAAAATCTGGGAATCTCTTAACTACTAATTGGCTTCTTTAACCTTTACTCAGTACAGTGAAAGTTAATAGTATTGCTTGGATAATTAGAGCGAACTTTTGAAGTAAGTAGTTTGGGTTCTTTTTTTAAACTCCTATCAATAGACCTCAGAAATGGCTTTTTTTTTCTTTTGTTGTTGTTGTAGGGGTGAGATAAACAATTCTGTTACTTTTGACTTAGTGTTCTTACCAAACTTTCTCTCTTCCCTGCAAGTCCATTTCTTTCTTTCTTCAAGTGCCTCTCCCTTTTTCCTGTCCTCGAGGTCCCACTGGCTCCGTCACTCTTGCAACTGCCAGTGTCTCGGGTGTTCTCAGGTGCCCTGTGTTCCATTCTGGTTTCCATGGTGCCCTGGGAAATCCGAATGTCAATGGTATTAAAGGGCCAAAGTACACTGGCAACTCAGCTAGATGGTGGACCTGGAAATCCCAGACATTTTCTCTTCTTTTTGTCCACAGTTTATAGAAGAGGAAACCAAAGCATAGATGAGTGCTGTACCTTGCATGCAATTAGCTGAACTTGATTTCTACATGGAATATTAGATTATAGAATTTTGCTTTAAAATTTCTTTTTAACCTTTCACTTTCAGTTCAGTTCAGTTCAGTTCAGTCGCTCAGTCATATCCAACTCTTTGCGACCCCATGAATCACAGCACGCCAGGCCTCCCTGTCCATCACCATCTCCCGGAGTTCACTCAGACTCACATCCATCGAGTCCGTGATGCCATCTAGGCATTTCATCTTCTGTCGTCCCCTTCTCCTCCTGCCCCCAATCCCTCCCAGCATCAGAGTCTTTTCCAATGAGTCAACTCTTCTCATGAGGTGGCCAAAGTACTGGAGCTTCAGCTTTAGCATCATTCCTTCCAAAGAACACCCAGGGCTGATCTCCCTACTTTAACACTCTAAATTACTTCTGCTATTTTTCTCAGTGCATACCTTTATGCTCTGGAGCCAAATGTTTCTGAAGAAACAATCTCCCAATGTCCTTTTGTCTTTGTAAGACAAGGAGAACAGATTAAATACCATTAATTGGTTATTACCCTGTGTCATGAAAGCATCTAGTCAAGAATATCTGTGCTGTGCTTTGTTGTTTCAGTCGTGTCTGACTCTGCAACCCCATGGACTATAGCCCCCCAGGCTCCTCTGTCTATGGGGATTCTCCAGGCAAGAATACTGGAGTGGGTTGCCATACTGCCCCGCCCGCCCCCCCCCACCCCCCGCCACGGATCTTCCCAATCCAGGAAATCCCCCCTAATAGCATACATTGAATTAAAAGTGAACACTTCTTTCATTTAAATTTGATACCTAAAATTTAAATGTTACCTTCTGAAAAACCGATAATGTAATATCCTTGAGATATAAAGAGAGCTATATCATGAACTATATTCACTTTCTTCTTTGACTGTTAGGAAACCTAGAGACCAATCTCTGGCTTCCCAGAGTGATAAGGATTGATGCTGACCTTCAAATCAGGATGATGTTCCCACCCCTACTTATCTGCTATGCCTGGTCTAGTTTTATTTTTATTTTATTTAACCCTCACTATTTTAAATTTATTGTTTCAATTTACAAAATTTATTTTAGATGACTCAAGTCTGTTGTGAAAGCAAGTCAGGCTATAAATAAATAATCAAATATAGGCTATCCAACTATTAGGATGCTACTCAGGACTTTAGACAGCTTTGAATGTGATTCATGGAGAGTATTCATTTTGTTCATTTGTAGCAAGTATAATTAGAGCTGCCAATTTTTTGCTTTGACAATTGGCAAATTCCTTTTGGCAAGTTTGATTTCACTTTTGTATGGGTGTAAGAAGCAGAATATAGTTTATTTTGAAATGAGTACTGCCAATTAGCTTTTTTTTTTTCCCCTAAGAAATCTTTTACCTCCTTGTTATTCTTTTTGCCATTGATCTTTTATTTCTTTCATTAGCATGGTTATCATTTCTTCAACATCTCTTTTGGTTCATGACTAAATTTTGGCATACACTTCTTATTTCAGAGGCATAGGTCTCTGCAAATTGTAAGAACCACCCCATTCTGTCTGCTCCCCAACCCAAGCATGCTTGTTCCTTCTCTGTTCATCAATCACACATATTAATAATTTTCATCTCTAGCTGAAAATTTAGAGCTTTCCCCATATCTTCTCTCAGAACCCACATACCATTGCTATTCCCCTGCCCTCTTTCCTACAGCTGTGTGATGTGCTCAGTCGTTCAGTGTCCAATTCTTCATGACCCAGGGACGGTAGCCCGCCAGGCTCCTCTGTCTAAGAGACTCTCCAGGCAGGAATACTGGAGTTGCCATGTCCTCCTGAGGGGATCTTCTCAACCCAGGGATCCAACCCCGGTCTCCTACATTGCAGGTGGATTCTTTACCATCTGAGCCACCAGGGAAGGCCCCAAGAACATCTAATTTTGCCAGGAATTTATAGAAGAGGAAACTAAGGTATGGAGTATGCAAGTACCTTGCACACAATTTAAATATGCTCTCAATAGCCTCCGTGCTCTGTCTACCTGAGGTAAAGAGAAGATGAATTATTCTGTCTTTTCATCATCACAGGGTCATTCTTTGCTCTTCTATGACATGAAAGTTCCACTACAAATGGAAGTTAGCATATGGTTTTAATAAAGTAAATTGAAAGGAAAACTCCTACATTATACCTGTGATCCAAAAAATTGATGTACTGTCTTTAATTTCTCACTCATTTTGGATTTATCTACACCTTTGATGCACCAGATAATATGAGTTTCACTGTAAGAAAAACAAATGTGGAAAATACCTGGTTGCTAATTTTAGGGGTTTAGAGTCCATTGGGGTGGAAGATGTCTATGAAAAACATAATAAAACCAGACAAATGTTTGTGCTTTAGAACACTAAGGCAGAAAGGATGGCTGGGATTTCTTAGAAAGTTTAATGAGAGAGTTCGTATTTGGGCATGGCCTTCAGGGAAACAACTGGGGAGTGGCTGTGTGTAAGTGTTTTGAATTCATTACTTTACAATGTCAGGATTAGCTGAACTTGATTTCTACCTGGAATGTCAGACCCCACTCTAACCTTTCATTTGTGCTCATGTACTTGGGAAACAGAACACTCTAAATACCTTCTACTGTTTCTCTCAATGTGTTGACCCATCTATACATTTAGTGTAAGAGAATCAATGGTCTAAAAAAAAAAAAATGGCTAACAACTTGGGTAGAACTTTTCACTAAGCTTTTTTTTTTTTTTTAATTGAAGTATAGTTAATTTGGGCTTTCCAGGTGGCCCTGTGGTAAAGAATCTTCCTGCCAATGTGGGAGGCATGGGTTCAGTCCCTGGCTTGGGAAGATCCCCTAGAGTAAGAAATGGCAACCCACTCCAGTATTCTTGCCTGGAAAATTCTATGGACAGAGTAGCCTGGCAGGCTACAGTCCACTGGGGTTGCAAAGAGCTGAACAAGACTGAGCAAACACGCATGTGGTACATAGTTGATTTATTTTTACAGTAGTTCAGGTATACATAAATTATTAAGTAGACAAAACATATTTGATTTAGCAGAGCAAACCAGAGTAAGCTTAGTTACCAAGAGAATACTTAGGTGTTTTAAGATTTATAAAAAATAAAAGGGAAACTAGTTTAATTCTTGAGTGTTTTTTCTCTTGGCAAAAACATTATGGAACAGTGTTTGGTAATTATTTATCAAGGAGATTCAGGCTAGAAATACTTTGTCATTTAGTATAAGCATTTAACAGATGTCTAGTCTTTGTAGAACAATATGCCAGACAGTGTGGAGGTATTCTTGTGAGTCAGATATTGTACCCGCACATGAAAAACTCAATCCTCTTACTGGAGCTTAAAGTCTACACAATTACATTTAATACAGGGCTGGAGAGAAGAAATACTACAGTAAAGACAAACAATGAACACTGAAAACACAAATGCCAGAACAATTAAATGTTGCTGGAAGAATAAGCAAAGCCAGGCATGCAAAAAGTGTGATTTGTATGTCTGGTGGGTGGTGGTGGAGTAGAGATGGGGGTCAGGGAGGGTTTGGAAGAGACTGTAAGCTTGAAGCATAGAGAACAGAAGACATGCATTCACTTCATTAAGAAAATGAGAATAGTCTGGCTTGACTAGAGTAGTTCTCAGACCACAGAACCTGCAGGTTTGTTAAATTGTTGATTCCTGGTCCCTAGCCCTAAAAGGTGTGAGTTAGTCTGCTTAAAGTGAGGTCCACTTAAAGTGAGGTCTGCTTAAAGTAAAGTGACTTTCTGACAGGTTCTCCCAGTAGCTCTGTCTATTTCACTTTAAGGCAGAATGGTCTGGCTTGTGGTGATTTAAACCTTGGCTATTAGAGACATCTTGTGGAGAATTTTTTTTTTTTTTTAAGCTGACTCCTGTTCTTATTTAATTAGTGTAGAATGCAAAAGCCTCGCCTGGAGGAGGTTTGCTGGCATAGACTTGAGGGTAAGCAGAAGAAGGGAGTAGAAAACAAGAAACGAAGTTGCATCCAGTGTTTGGAGAACCCGGACACATGCTCAGAGGTAGGAGAGAATGATTGAGCACATGTAATCCTAACTGTGTTTTAGAAAGTTGCCTGTGAAGAGAAGAGGAGTTAGAGGTGTAGGATACTGGAGGCAGCCAGAGCCCTTTTCAGAATTCTGCAGTTGGCAAATTAGTGCCCTACTGTCTGCCAGTCGACAACTTTGGTTTAGCTTTCCTGGAAAGCAATTTGATGGTATAGCTCACAAGCTTAAAAACTCATAATCTTTGATTAAGTAATATGTCTTCCAGATACATGTCATAAAGAAATAAAGAAATAAAATTGACAAAGATTTTAATGTAAAGATGGTTATTATAGAATTAAAAGAAAACTTTGAAAATTGAATAGATGTATTAATTATGGATTACTATGGTGCCCTGAAACCATCTGAAGAATATTTTAAGTGGAGGGAAAAATGGCATTCTCTAAAATAAAGAATATAATATACAAAATTATATGTACTCTGTGACCCTAATTATATTTTAAAAATATAGAAACCAGAGTAAAGAGAAATCTAGCCAAATGTTAAAATTAGTGGAATTTGGTGGTGATATTTGCGTTGTATATTCATAATATTCTAAGATTGTCTACATTATTGTTCTGTTTAGAAAAAGAAATTAACACTAAAAAAAAAAGGGCTGTGGTGATGGTTCGATGAAAGGTAATGTACGTTTTGTTCTGCTTGTGACTCTGGGCTCACTTATCAGCCCACTGATGGGTAGAATTCATAAAATGTTGGATCCTGAATCAGGCTAAACAAGGGGTGTTTGGGCCTAATGACTGAGTCAAGATAGGAAGACACAGAGATGAAAGATGGAGCAGTTATCAAGACACAGTGTAGGAGTCCAGAAAAATCTTACATGAAGAGAAATGTTTGCATAACTAGCCTAAAGCATACTACTGAGAGAAAGATAGGTCTTTAAAAATTTTAGCTCATATGGACAGTTAGAATTTCAACTAAAGGAGTTGCTGAGATGGAGGAAATATGCATGTCCTCACCAAGGTTTTCATGACTTAATTGGACGAGAGACATGAGAGATGCAAGGATATAAAGATGCTCTGTGGGTTTGAATGTCAGTAACTACAAAGTCTACGCTTTTTTTTTTTTTAATAGAGATGGAGGATAAAGGAGGAAACCTAGATTTTGGAAGAAAAATAGTTGGTATGTATTATGTTGAAATGGAGTTGCCATAGAAAGATGTAGGTATAAATGCAATTAGAATCTGGAGAACTGAGGTCTGGATTGTGATGCAAATTTGATAGTCTCCTACATTGAGGGAAGAGTTGAAACCATGAGAACCAAAATGATTGTGAGATAATGAAAGGAAACGAGACAGTGTAGGTGGACAAGAGTACCATGTAAACCTAACTTTAAGAAGTGGGCAAATGGGACTCAATGAAAGAGGTGGCAGAGCATTACAGGTGCAGAACAAAGGACACGCAGGGCCATGAAGGTCACTATAAGAGAGATGTATAGAAGTAGATGGTAGAGTAAAATTCTAAAGAGGTAAAAAAGCTTGAGGACTGAGGTGACCTACTAATATCGGCAATTACAGGTTTCCTGGAGCCTTAAAAAAATAATAAAGTGGCTGAGAGAAACCAGTTTGCAATTGATCAGTTAGTCAATGTGGTCAAAGTGTAGACCACTCTTCAAAACATTTGGTGGTAAAGAATGAAAGTATCTGATAGTAAATTATAGAGGAGGAAGATTATAGGGTAATTATGCTTCAGTGATCCTAAGTTTTTTCCTAATAAAAACTAAAATGCTGTCTTTTACTAAATTGCTGTTGTGTCCAGCTGGTAAAGTGGAGTCTGAGAATAGAATCCATGTGTTGTATGCTTTGAAAATATTTTAGGATCATCCCTTGTAACAGAGATGTCGGAGACTGCTAATAAAACTAAACTCTGAGCTTTGTTACTTTTCCTCCCTTACAAGATTTATTTTCTGGTTATTTGATGTTTGGAAGAACTCCAAAGATACATGGCTTGCTTAAACTTGCTGTGTGCTCTATGTCAGGTGACATTAGCACAACAAATCACAATTTAGTTTTTCAAAAATCTCTGAGTAATGGATCTTTGAGTATCAAATATCTGAGTATCTTTCTGTACACAAAGATAATTATGATTCACTTCAGTTTAGTTTCTCAGTCGTGTCCGACTCTTTGCAACCCCATTGACTTCAGCACGCCAGGCTTCCCTGTCCATCACCAGCTCCTAGAGCCTACTCAAACTCATGTCCATCATGTCGGTGATTACATCCAACCATCTCCTCTGTTGTCCCCTTCTCCTCTTGCCTTCAATCTTTCCCAGAATCAGGGTCTTCCAATGAGTTGGTTCTTTGCATCAGGTAGTCAAAGTGTTGGATATAATTATGATTGGAGTAATCTTTATAATTTCAGTACAAATATTTACTCTGGTCTATATGTTATATTTATTAGAACACAGCATCAATAAGCTAATATCTACTTTGGTTCTTGCTTTTGGTTTACCTCTGATCAATGTGCTATGGGGAATGAACAAAATGAACTCTAAACAAAGTTCGGAGTTGAGAGGGAACTTAGAATTGCTGGCATAACAAATTCCTCTTGCTGTTAAGGAAGACATAGGACAAAGAGGCAAATTAATAATATGACACTCCAGTTGCTTATCTTATAGGAAGGATGACAAGAACACGTGTACATGAAATACTGAAAGAGGGAAATGATATTTCTTCCTAGAGTACTTTTGAGGAAATATGATAGATGTTTCAATGAGTAAAGTGGTGCTAGAGCTATTCAAGAAAGTTATAGGAATCTGAATTTAGTGATGCTCAATAGAGAACCATCACATATTTTTACACAGGGAAATAATATGTGGGTGCCACATTTAATGGTATTAATAACTGTATTCAAGACGTTTGGAAAGGCACAATTTTAGAGTCAGAAATGCCTGCTAAAATATTGTTGTATTCCATAAATGTAATGAAGAGTTAGGCTACAATGATACTTTTTAAAGCATTTCTTCCTTGGGAACGCATGTACACCTGTGGTGGATTCATGTCAATGTATGGCAAAACCAATACAGTATTGTAAAGTAAAATAAAGTATAAATAAAATTTTTTTTTAAAAAAAAGCATTTCTTTTTAAAGGGAGAGTATTATTATTCCAAGTCTAAGTAAATCATATATATTTTAAGTAACCAGAGAAACAATGTAAATAGTAAAGGAAAGAATAGTGAAATATTTTTAAAAATTGGCTGTCCTAGACATGTAAATGGATTTTTGTTAATTTAGCAGCAAATCTTTGTTATTGTGCAACCTTTTCAGCCCATGCTGAATTCAAAGCTCTTTTGCTCATTCTAACTCAGGAAAATTTAATATTTCTTCAGAAACATACGAACAATAGCAGTTTTGGACATTTCAGAGCCTTGTGGGATACTAAATATCATTTGTTTTAATATATGTGATTATAAATGTCACTTTATTTGTGAAGTGAGTTACAGAAAATGAAAGCTTACTAAGGTGACTACTTTGAAGGACAAATTCCCAGAGTCTTCAGTAACACGACAGTGAGGGCAGTGTAGGCATCTGGTCCTCCATCACCGTTTTTCAGTGTTGGCATCTGCTGGAGATGCATAAAAGCCATTTTGGCCCATGCCTCACTTGTCATTATACTTCCTTGTTTCTACTACAGAGACCTCTCAGCTATATATATATGCCACTGTTGACCTCATAGAAAAACCATTTCAATATGGGTACTTATTCTTGGAGGGATCCTAGGCAAATCTATCCTGGACTTAGTGTGTTGTTGTATGCTGAAATATTGATAATTATATTGTGCCTCTTTCAGCCTTGAGAGGCTCTGAGGCTTACATTTTGTAAGATATTGGCTGAACTAACTAGAAGGTCTTAACTCCTAACCCAATAGGATCTAGTTAGTAGAAATAATTATGATTTTTGTGTGATTATTTTGTATTCTGACAAAACTTTTCAATTGACTATGCCACTCTTGTTCAGTTGTGATATACTCAGAAAAATCTAGCTATTGTTATAAGATGCCTTAAAACATAACTATAAATACAAAATTATCTGAATCATATCACAAATTTTAGGATCAAATATAGAGGTCCTTTGGGTTACCTACTCCTTAGAATTATCAACTCTTTTGGCCAAACAACTTTTTGTTTGTGTTATAATTGCTGTGATTATACCTGTTTACAATGATAATTTTTATTAAATTTTATTTTAAAGTCTGCACTTTTTGGTTTTGACTTGATGAGAAGGGTAACTTTGTTTTCATCATAAACAGAGCTGAAGGTATAAGATTACTTTCATATCTGGCAGTTTTATGGAGTCTTTCACAAGGTAGAGAAATAGCCTGGCCTAGTCATTGCTTGACAAGTTAAATCTCTATTCCACAAAATATTATACCTAATTACCATGGGACCATATTCAATTACCATGGACCCATATCTCATTTGTGTGTGTGTATGTGTGACTTTTCAGTAAGACAGCACTATAGTTAAAAGGAAAACATACTTTTAAGCTTCATCTCTTGACTGAAGGCTCACAGGATTGTGGGGAGTGATATTTAATGAATTTCCAGATGTGAAGACAAGTAGTGTGATCATCCTTAGTTGTTAGACTTTGCTTTCAGTGATATATTTAAGGATCAGAATAGCCTTAGATTTTTTATAAGGTCATTCTTTAAGATCTATGTCTCATAAAAGGAGGAAAATTGTTCTAGGTCATGTTTTTATTGTATCCAAAAAAAATACTGGCTAGTACGTATCCCCTTTGCCTTTAACAAATTGAATTAAAGAAATTAAAAAATGTAATAGCCTTTTGGAAAGAAGACAACTTTATACTTATAAGGTAAACTTTTAAAAAGAGGATCTTTAAAATAAAAATCTTTTCAGGGATAACTAGAACATACTCATGCTCTGCAAAATTTTAAAATTAAATGATCAGATTGTGACAGGTATTTTCTACTTGACTTATTTGTTTTGAGTGGCATACTTTTACTATCATCCTTTATAGTTAAGCCATTTTTCTATAATGAAATAGAAAGGGAAAAAAAAAAAGAAGTTTATGCTATGAAAAGTTAAAAAAGAGATTTGTATTGGTAGGGGTGATGGTAAAGTGGAAAAAAAAAAATTCAACCACATTGTACAGGGAGCTAGATTAAATCTGGAATGCTTTGTGTTTTGTGAGCAGGAAAGAGCCATCCTCTGAATACTAGATAACGTCTGAGTGGAGAGTGTTGCTACAGCAGTATCTGCGAAATACAATCAGGGTGTCTGAAGCCAGCATCTATTTATCTTAAATTAATCATTTTTCCGAGTAGGCAGATGATAATCCTGGTGCTGGGTGCCAATGTCTTTTTATTCATGACACAGATAAAATGGGAGCTCTTTTTAGATTGGTGAGAACTATATAAGGATTTCCAGCTGTAACTCTTCTGCAAGATCATGGACTGCTTTTTTTTTTTTTACCTTCTGACATTCTTTTGGCATTGAGAATCAGTAAATAATTGTTTCTAGAATAACTTGTTGAGCACAACTAAGTCTATTGTACCTTTTTGCCTTTAGGAGAGTATAAACAAGGTATTCTAAATATGAGGAGGCAGCATTTTTTTCTCCTTCACTTTTAAATTCTATAGTCGATGGTGTACCTATAGCTGAGATGAAAATAACTCACTAAGGTGCTAGGTTCTGCAGGTGTTGGGACTCCGCTGTCAGCAGCAGCTATAGGGTGAGTGGTAGCGTGGTGGCTCTGATGCAGCTGACCTCTTATGCCCACGTAACACCACACTGTGGGCCAAGCAATTGAACTTGCACTTTAAACTCTCTTTTCCAAAAAAGTAGACTGGAGAAGTGTTCTGATTTAGAAATAAACAATTTTTAAGAAATAGAACTCACTTCCTAAGCTTTGTCAGTTAAACATATATTATCAACTTGCCTGGGTTAGAAAATAAGATAGCAAAAAGACAGCAAAATTTCTTTGCCCCTAAACTGACCAGTTTACCAGCAATTTGACCATCTTCTCACTCCTGCTTTCTCTACAAAATACATGTGCATACATACATGTTCATCAGGAGAAAGACTTTATGCATTATGACTGCTTGGTGTGAGGGATCTAATTTTTAATCAAATGTTATGGAATATATGCAAGTGTAGGAATTGTAGTCCTAATGGAAAGAATCTAAAAATAATTCAGAACTGAATGAAGCAGTGACTCACATTGTTGGATTCAATTAAATATCATAGTTAACAGGATGAAAGTTAATCTAACTTAAAAATTTGGGAAGGGTATAAGTAAACCTATAATATGTGCTATGTCACTTTCAAGGCTTTTGAACTCAACCCTCATTAAATCCCTGTAATAGACCATGCTTCCCTTGATTGTGGCTCATTTGGTAAAGAATCTGCCTGCAATGTGGGAGACCTGGGTTTGATCCCTGGGTTGGGAAGATCCCCTGGAGAAGGGAAAGGCTACCCAATCCAGTATTCTGGCCTGGAGAATTTCTGGGCTGTATAGTCCCTGGGGTCACAAAGAGTCGGACATGACTGAGCGACTTTCACTTCACTTCAATAGACCATGAATAGGGCTCAAGGTGACCCTTAATGGCACTGACGAAAATCCAGTCAGCAGCTTGATTGAAATCTCAAACCAACATGCAGCTTCAATTGAGAAGGCAACCTCAAAACTATTTTTAGTGATATCCATTCCTTCATGGATAAACAGTTTTTAACCTTGGAAGATTTATAATTTACAGTAGAAATATCTAAATAGTTAAATGTTTTAGCAGCAATATTTTTGTGTAAAGAAGAGACCTGTGTGTGTGTTATAAGAATTTCTAGTGTATAAGAGAATTTGCCCTACCAAGTAACATCTTAAAATGGTTCTGTCTTAAAATGTGTAATAGAGTAAATGGTTTAGATTTTTAGATTGACTCATTTTAAGTTGAACTCTTACCAAGTTACATGTAGTATTGGATCATTCAGGATTTTATCTTGTGTGCATGCTCGTACTCAGTCATGTCCAACTCTTTGTGATCCCATGGGCTGTATCCTGCCAGGTTCCTCTGTCCATGGGATTTTCTGGCAAGAATACTGGAGTGGATTGCCATTTCCTACTCCAGGGATATCTTCCCAACCCAGGGATGGAACTCACGTCTCTTGTGTCTCCTGTGTTAGCAAGCAGATTCTTTACCACTATGCCACCTGGGAAT
Organism: Ovis canadensis; assembly: GCF_042477335.2. NCBI lineage: Eukaryota > Metazoa > Chordata > Mammalia > Artiodactyla > Bovidae > Ovis > Ovis canadensis. Next base: position 87,812,833 of record NC_091248.1, read on the forward strand.
CCTTTAAGATTTCATATGTATCTATATCTATCCATCTGTTTATCTACCTATCTAACCTATTCAGTTTATCAGATAGACAATTTTTAAAGAGATTTCTTTTAAAATAATTATTTTTAAAAATTGGACAAGTGATCAATCAAAATCTTTTAAGTTACTATTAAAATATTTTACATTAATAATTTGTAAATTGATCTAAAAACTTAAAGGTGAGTTAGGCTTTTAGATTTGCACCTTGAATAGATTTAACTTTAAGCTTTAAAACAAAAGGAAACCTAGGAATGATCTTTTCTATGCATAAAGTCTTCTCTCAAGGACACAGAAACACTCTTTATTGACAACATTGATTTGTCTTCTCCCTTATCAGATTGTGAAGAGAGAGCAGTCAACACTTTCAGTTAGAGTGAATGCCTCCTGCCCAGGTGTTTTCAGCCTCTCAGCTTCATTGCTTTCTCTGCCAGGAGAAGGTTGCCATTTTCAATAATGGTGATTAGCCCAGAGTCTCAGAGACCAAGGCTAAGTAGGATGAACCAACTTGAGAAATGGCTCACATGTATTCTGGAAAGGTCTCCACTTCTTTATTATTTTATATAACCAGGTTGTATACATTTCTTATAGAAAATGTGGAAAACAAAGAAAAGGAAAATGATATTTACCTGAACATCATCATTTAAGAAATTAGCAATTGTGTATATTCTGTGATTCTCTCTTTCTAATTGCAGTTGTGTGTAGGTATGTCTAGTTTCACATATTAGTTTACACAATAAAGATCCCTGATCTGACACCACACACACTTTCCATACCATGTTATTATTATATGGCTTTCTACTTTGTTTTCACCACTTAGCAACATATTATGAATGACTTTTAGAGTTAATAAAACATAAATAAGTATAAAAGTACATAAAAATATATTTTAAAAACCTGTGTAAAAGTATATAAAAGCATACAATGTGTTAATAAAATATAAATCAATAACATTTTGTTTAATGGCTATATAGGCCCTTACTAACCAAACCTTGACTCTTGAGCATTTTGTCTACCTCTGTTAAAATAAGCAAAACTAAGTATACATCTTGGACTCATGCCAATGGACAGATTTCATTTTTGTTAATTCATTTCATAATTTCATTAAGATACTTACATATATGAAATATTTGGAGAAATGATTATATATTCTTTAAGGATTTAGAATCATATTATCAAGTTCCCCTCCAAAAATAAGAACCAGTTACTACCCAGTTATTACTCTAAAGGGCTCTAGTTTCTTTTAGTTAAGAATGATGTTTTGAAATTAATATCAGGGCATTAGGTCTACTAGTTGCTATTGAAGTGAAACTGAACCCAGGTCATTCTCAGTGAACAGGGCACATACACACACTTACATTGATATTTCTATGCATATATTGAAAACCATTTCATGCTGAAACCTCCAATTCTAATTCTTTGCCACAGCATGGTGTTCTAATTTTCTTTCTTTCCACATTTGTAACTCTTTAACAGCAGGGTATCTGGTGCCTTCTCTCTGTGTGATTACTTAATCACCACACTTGAACTTCATCCCTCCTTAACAAGCTGCCCTCTATGTAGGCAGTTAGCACTTCCCCATCCAGTGGCTTTATGACTGAAATATCCATGAAGGGGAAGGATGAAAGGGAAAGGGTACAAAGAATATATTAGGGCCATATTTTTTCTGTTTAAAAACTTTTATTCCTGATTCTATTTATAAAAATAAATATTTAGAATCATTTTAGGCCTAGTGAAAAATTGCAGAGATAATACAGAGAGTTCTGGTTTACCCCGCATCCTTCTTACCTGTTGTTAAGATCATACATTAGTATATGTGTCACAACTAATGAACTGACATTGATATATTTTAATGAAATAAAGTCCATACATGATTAACATTTCTAGTAACATTTATAAAGGAAAAAAATGATTATATCCCTGTATCTCCAATATTCTATTTTCACTGCAATTTCCCCCCCTGAACTTGACTGTTATTTAAATAGAGAACACTAAAATTGCTGGTGTGGTAGGAATTCCTAGGAGATCATCCTCCTTATTTATAGATTTTCTTGGGTTTTGCTGCAGCAAACTATTATCTGCAGCTCAGCAAGCTTTTTTTTTTTTTAATGGATAGATAATCTTATGAGGTAAGGTCTGCAAAGTGCCTGGCATAGTGCCCCAGGTCACTTTATTTATCAGGTACCAGACACATAGCATTAGGGGGCTGCAGGTTTTTCAGTGGTCTGCAAAAAATAGGCTTGAAACCAAGAAAGAAAATTCTCTGGAGATTATGATAAAAAGGCAAAATCTAAATGAATACATGTTTTATTAAATGTCTATGAAGCATAACATTATTGTCAACTTCATACGTTGTTAAATTTAGTATTCATAAAAATGTCATATTTGAAAATAATCTATAGACTAGATTTTCTACAAAATGATTGCTGAGAAATCAGAGCTTATCCTAATTAAATGAGAGACTTGTAGCCAATAATTTCAAAAGCAAATGATAATAGTAATTATATATGTTTTTTCCCAGCTAAAATTATTTTAATGTGGGACAGGAATGAATTTTATTATGCTTATTAGCTTGTTAGAATATCTGTGACAACCATAAAAATGTCCCACCTAGTAAACAGTGAGTCACCAGCGAATGTTATTTTTCTTTCCTGATTTTTCTCTCTTTGAATGAATAATTTATACCATAGGGAATAATGACTTGATAATGTAGAAAATACATTTACTGGCAAATTTCAACAGAGTTAGTGATTTTAATTCATTTTGAAGAATATAGTAAAAATAGGATACAGTGAGAAGAAACCCAGACTTGTAGGCTGAAGCTTTTGCTGAGTACTTGCTCTGTCACTTATTTGCTCTTAACTATCAATCTGGTTTCCATTGCATCATCTGAAAATGAGGATATTAATTATACCTGTGTATCTACATGGAAGTAATGCTTGTGAAATCGCTTACTGTGAACAATTAAGTAAGCAATTTACCTGACTTACCTGATGATCAAAATGTTAAATGAAATTACTGATCATAATTCTTATTGTTGGCTCCACTATGGTGGGGCTGTTGATTTAGATATATGTTAGAGATGATAAAGTTGCCATAATCAGAGTATTTTAGGCTCTTCCCATAGTTTTAAATTACAGTTTTTACAAAGTACAGAGCTTGTAAGTAAACAGAAACAGGAAATATTAGAGTGCTTGGCTGTATTCTCTCCATTCACCATTGTAATTCCCTATGAAAGTTATTTCCTACCTTCTCTGTCTTCTTGATTTATTCTTGGCTCCAGTGAAGAGTATGATGCCTGAGGCATTATAGGACCACAACCCAGTGATAAGTTTCATCAACTGTATTAGATGATAAGCACTCATCTAGAATGCATTCTCGCCCATCGCCCCTGACCTCAGACGCAGGGTGGCTCCTCCCGGCCGCCGCCCCTGACCTTGGACGAGGGGTAGCTCCTCTAGGCCGTTCATGCGCCATCGCAGCCTGGCACTCTCTGCCACTGCCCCTGACCGCGGACGTGGGATAACTCCTTTTGGCCGCCGCCCTTCCGGCATGGGGTCCTCCCAGCTTCTGCCCCTGACCTCAGATGTGGGGTAGCTCCTCTCTGCCGCACTTAGTGCGCCGGTCGCAGCCGCCTGTGATTAGTGTGCCGGTTGCAAATCCCTTATGATTATACAGTGGAAGTGAGAAATAGATTTAAGGGCCTAGATCTGATAGATAGAGTGCCTGATGAACTATGGAATGAAGTTCGTGACATTGTACAGGAGACAGGGATCAAGACCATCCCCATGGAAAAGAAATGCAAGAAAGCAAAATGGCTGTCTGGGGAGGCCTTACAAATAGCTGTGAAGAGAAGAGAAGCAAAAAGCAAAGGAGAAAAGGAAAGATATAAGCATCTGAATGCAGAGTTCCAAAGAATAGCAAGGAGAGATAAGAAAGCCTACCACAGTGATCAATGCAGAGAAATAGAGGAAAAGAACAGAACGGGAAAGACTAGAAATCTCTTCAAAAAATATTAGAGATACCAAGGGAACATTTCATGAAGAAGAGATGAGCTTGATAAAGGACAGAAATGGACCTAACAGAAGCAGAAGATATTAAGAAGAAGTGGCAAGAATACACAGAAGAACTGTACAAAAAAGATCTTCACGACCCAGATAATCACGATGGTGTGATCACTCATCTAGAGCCAGACATCCTGGAATGTGAAGTCAAGTGGGCCTTAGAAAGCATCACTATGAACAAAGCTAGTGGAGGTGATGGAATTCCAGTTGAGCTGTTTCAAATCCTGAAAGATGATGCTGTGAAAGTGCTGCACTCAATATGCCAGCAAGTTTGGAAAACTCAGCAGTGGCCACAGGACTGGAAAAAGTCAGTTTTCATTCCAATCCCAAAGAAAGGCAAAGCCAAAGAATGCTCAAACTACCACACAGTTGCACTCATCTCACATGCTAGTAAAGTAATACTCAAAATTCTCCAAGCCAGGCTTCAGCAATACGTGAACCATGAACTCCCTGATGTTCAAGCTGGATTTAGAAAAGGCAGAGGAACCAGAGATCAAATTGCCAACATCCGCTGGATCATGGAAAAAGTAAGAGAGTTCCAGAAAAACATCTATTTCTGCTTTATTGACTATGCCAAAGCCTTTGACTGTGTGGATCACAGGAAACTGTGGAAAATTCTGAAAGAGATGGGAATATCAGACGACCTGACCTGCCTCTTGAGAAATCTGTATTCAGGTCAGGAAGCAACAGTTAGAACTGGACATGGAACAACAGACTGGTTCCAAATAGGAAAAGGAGTCCGTCAAGGCTGTATATTGTCACCCTGCTTATTTAACTTCTATGCAGAGTACATCATGAGAAATGCTGGGCTGGAAGAAACACAAGCTGGAATCAAGATTGCTGGGAGAAATATAAAATAACCTCAGATATGCAGATGACACCACCCTTATGGCAGAAAGTGAAGAGGAACTAAAAAGCCTCTTGATGAAAGAGAAAATGAAGAGTGAAAAAGTTGGCTTAAAGCTCAACATTCAGAAAACGAAGATCATGGCCTCTGGTCCCATTACTTCATGGGAAATAGATGGGGAAACAGTGAAAACAGTGTCATACTTTATTTTGGGGGGCTCCAAAATCACTGCAGATGGTGACTGCAGCCATGAAATTAAAAGACGCTTACTCCTTGGAAGAAAAGTTATGACCAACCTAGACAGCATATTGAAAAGCAGAGACATTAATTTGCTAACTAAGGTCCATCTAGTCAAGGCTGTGGTTTTTCCAGTAGTCATGTATGGATGTGAGAGTTGGACTGTGAAGAAGGCTGAGCGTCAAAGAATTGATGCGTTTGAACTGTGGTGTTGGAGAAGACTCTTGAGGGTCCCTTGGACTGCAAGGAGTTCCAACCAGTCCATTCTGAAGCAGATCAACCCTGAGATTTCTTTGGAAGGAATGATGCTAAAGCTGAAACTCCAGTACTTTGGCCACCTCATGCAGAGTTAACTCATTGGAAAAGACTCTGATGCTGGGAGGGATTGGAGGCAGGAGGAGAATGGGACGACCGAGGATGAGATGGCTGGATGGAATCACTGACTCGATAGACGTGAGTCTGAGTGAACTCCGGGAGATGGTGATGGACAGGGAGGCCTGGTGTGCTGCGATTCATGGGGTCACAAATAGTCGGACACAACTGAGTGACTGAACTGATGGAACTGAGAATGCTTTCTCCATACTAATTTGTCCAAGAGACAACAATAGTGCTATGGCTTTAGCCTTTCTCATAGGTTTTAGAAATCTATAAAGAAGGAAAAATATATATTAAATTTTCCTCTATGAACAATTATATGAAGAACCTGAATTTTTAGGTAATGAGTCATTATAAAAACCTATAAACTGAAAAAGGCCTATTCACCGATAAGTTTACCGAAATAGTTCTAAAAGACATAGTTCTCTTGTTTAATTGACTGGCATTTATTGAATATTTCATTCCTCAAGATTGTTGATCCTTATGTCTTGGCAAGCTCAAGAAACTGATCCAAGTTTTGCTCAGAAAGTATAGTTTCTCATTTTAAGTTTTTTAAAGGTAACTTTTGAAGATCCTCTAATAATTTTTCATCACTTTTCTGAACTTAGTATCATTTTAAGTCGTAATGAAAGCTGTATCCCAAATGTTGTATGGAAGGACAAGCAATAACTCCTTTTTCCTATTTCCTTATATGGTACAACCATGACCTTTTCTTTTAGTTCCAAGCTAATTTAAGAACTCTAAGGTGGGCATATAGATTCTTAATTGGTGATATCTTTTGTAGGATAGATACTTTATTATGGACTTGCTGTCTAGGCTTATCAAGCTTTCTCCCAAGAAAAGCTATGACAAACTTGCTCCTTGAAAGAAAAGCTATGAAAACCCTAAGCTGTGTTTTTAAAAGCAGAGACATCACTCTACTGACAAAGGTCTGTATAGTCAAAGCTATGGCTTTTCCCAGTAGTCATGTATGGATGTGAGAGTTGGACCATAAAGAATGCTGAATGCTCTAAAGATTTGAGGCTTTTGAACTGTGGCACTGGAGAAGACTCTTGAGAGTCCCTTGGACTACAAGGAGATCAAACCAGTCCATCCTAAAACCATGAATATTCATTGGAAGGACTTAAGAGCTAAAGAGCCTCTTGACAAAAGTGAAAGAGGAGAGTGAAAGAGCTAGTTTAAAACTCAACATTCAAAAAACTAACATCACGGCATCTGGTCCCATCACTTCTTGGCAGACATTTGGGGAAACAGTGACAGACTTTATTTTCTTGGGCTCCAAAATCACTAAAGATGGTTACTGTAGCCATGAAATTAAAAGATGCTCCTTGGAAGGAAAGCTATGACAAACCTACACAGTGTGTTAAAAAGCAGAGACTTCACTGAGCCCACAAAGGTCCATATAGTTCAAGTTATGGTTTTTCCAGTAGTCTTATATGTATGTAAGAATTGGACCATAAAGAAGTCTGAGTGCCATAGAATTGATGCTTTTGAACTGTGGTGCTGAAGAAGACTTTTGAGAGTCCCTTGGACTGCATGGAGATCAAACCAGTCAATCCTAGAGGAACTCAATCCTGAGTATTCATTGGAAGAACTGATGCTGAAGCTGAAACTCCCAATACTTTGACCACCCGATGCAAAGAGCTGACTCATTGGAAAAGACCATAATGCTTGGAAAGATTGAGGGCAGGAGAGAAAGGGGGTGGCAGAGGATGAGATGGTTGGACAGCATCACCAACTCCATGGACAGGAGTTTGAGCAAAATTTGGGAAATAGTGAAGGACAGTGTAGCCTGGCATGCTGCAGTCCATGGGGTTGCAAAGAGTTGGTCATGACTTAGTGACTGAACAACAACATAGTTTAGTATATAATACATGCATGACAAATATATTTGAGTAATTGAAATCAGAGCAGAAAAAGAAATAAAAGGAATCCAAATTGGAAAAGAAGAAGTAAAACTCTCACTGTTTGCAGATGACATGATCCTCTACATAGAAAACCCTAAAGACTCCACCAGAAAATTTCTAGAGCTAATCAATGAATATAGTAAAGTTGCAGGATATAAAATCAACACACAGAAATCCCTTGCATTCCTATATGCTAATAATGAGAAAGTAGAAAAAGAAATTAAGGAAACAATTCCATTCACCACTGCAACGAAAAGAATAAAATACTTGGGAATATATCTACCTAAAGAAACTAAAGACCTATATATAGAAAACTATAAAACACTAGTGAAAGAAATCAAAGAGGATGCTAATAGATGGAGAAAGATACCACGTTCATGGATTGGAAGAATCAAGATAGTGAAAATGAGTATACCACCCAAAGCAATCTACAGATTCAATGCAATCCCTATCAAGCTACCAGCGGTATTTTTCACAGAACTAGAACAAATAATTTCATAGTTTGTATGGAAATACAAAAAAACCTCGAATAGCCAAAGCAATCTTGAGAAAGAATGGAACTGGAGGAATCAACCTCCCTGACTTCAGGCTCTACTACAAAGCCACAGTCATCAAAACAGTATGGTACTGGCACAAAGACAGACATATAGATCAATGGAACAAAATAGAAAGCCCAGAGATAAATCCATACACCAGTGGACACCCTATCTTTGACAAAGAAGGCAAGAATATATAATGGATTAAAGACAATCTCTTTAAGAAGCGGTGCTGGGAAAATTGGTCAACCACTTGTAAAATAATGAAACTAGAATACTTTCTAACACGATACAGAAAAATAAACTCAAAATGGATTAAAAATTTAAATGTAAGACCAGAAACTATAAAACTCCTAGAGGAGAACAGAGGCAAAACACTCTCCAACATAAATCACAGAAGGATCCTCTATGACCCACCTCCCAGAATACTGGAAATAAAAGCAAAAATAAACAAATGGCATCTAATTAAACTTAAAAGCTTTTGCACTACAAAGGAAACTATAAGCAAGGTGAAGAGACAGCCTTTGGAATGGGAGAAAATAATAGCAAATGAAGCAACTGACAAACAACTAATCTCAAAAATATACAAGCAACTTCTGCAGCTCAATTCCAGAAAAATAAATGACCCAATCAAAAAATTGGCCAAAGAACTAAATAGACATTTCTCCAAAGAAGACATACGGATGGCTAACAAACACATGAAAAGATGCTCAACATCAGTCATCAGAGAAATGCAAATCAAAACCACAATGAGGTACTATTTCACACCAGTCAGAATGGCTATGATCCAAAAGTCTGCAAGCAATAAATGCTGGAGGGGGTGTGGAGAAAAGGGAACCGTCTTACACTGTTGATGGGAATGCAAACTGGTACAGCCACTATGGAGAACAGTGTGGAGATTCCTTTAAAAACTGCAAATAGAACTGCCTTATGCCCCAGCAATCCCACTGCTGGGCATACACACCGAGGAAGCCAGAATTGAAAGAGACACTTGTATCCCAATGTTCATCACAGCACTGTTTATAATAGCCAGGACATGGAAGCAACCTAGATGTCCATCAGTAGATGAATGGATAAGAAAGCAGTGGTACATATACACAATGGAGTATTACTCAGCCATGAAAAAGAATACATTTGAATCAGTTCTAATGAGGTGGATAAAACTGGAGCTGATTATACAGAGTGAAGTAAGCCAGAAAGAAAAACACCAGTACACTATACTAACACATATATATATGGAATTTAGAAAGATGGTAACAATAATCCTGTATGCAAGACAGCAAAAGAGACACAGATGTATCAAACAGTCTTTTAGACTCTGAGGGAGAGGGTGGGATGATTTGGGAGAATGGCATTGAAACATGTATAATATCATGTAAGAAAAGGATTGCCAGTCTAGGTTCGATGCAGGATACAGGATGCTTGGGGCTGGTGCACTGGGATGACCCAGAGGGATGGTATGGGGAGGGAGCTGGGAGGGGGGTTCAGGATTGGGACTACATGTACACCTGTGGCAGATTCATGGTGATGTATGGCAAAACTAATACAGTATTGTAAAGTAAAATAAAGTTTAAAAAAAAAAAGAAATGCAAAATCAATTTTCCATACCCTAAAACACAAGAACACAGTGGAATATGAAAAAAGAAAGAAAGTAAAACAAACAAAAAAAAAAATACGTGATTTTTTTAGTGATGCATGTGTGTAGTGTCCCATTTTTGGAAAACTAAAAATTAGCACTATTTTGTTAAATACCATCCCTGCAGGCATTCCAGTGGGTGGGTGTGAACCTTTGCAGGACAAGGGGAAGTGGCAGCAGAATGGAATCCTGCCAGCTCCCTCCTAGAAATCAGAGACATCAATCTGTGAGTCTCCCTCACAGGTCTCCTGCCTCTGTCTGATCTCTTCCATAGAGTCTTGATCTGAATGTTGAGTGGCTTTCAGCCTTTAAATCTAGAGTGAATGTTCACAGTGTTCTGGAGCATGGCTAAGACAGAAGAAAGCAGGGAGATAGCCCACACTTGTTCACAGACCCCGGGGTGAGGAGACTCTCCAGCTGCCTTCCACAGGTGCTTCTTCTTATTGCCACTCTCATAGCCTAGAGTAGAATTAGGACTGAGGAAGCAGAAAGGGTTTGGAAGGAAAGGGGAGATTCAGTGGGGAAAGGGGTAATTTTAGTTGTGCATGATAAAATGAATTAACTGATAACTTAAGGTGTCCTCTAGTGCTAGGAATCTGCATAAGACCCCTCAGTATGGAAGAGGGGTGGGATAGAGAAGCCTGTACTGTCCTGTGGTGAACATGGTCAGAAAGCATTTGGATTGCTTGGCTTGGCTGGTGCTGCTACAAGTAATAGTCTACAAATGCCACAGTCACATCATGAAGGCTGACCTACCTTCCCTTTCCAAATCTCCATGGGTTTCTGTAAATCACTCGCAATCACTTCTAGTGGGAAATTCTGAATGTGGCCTATGAAAGGTGGTTTAGGGCATGGATTTATAATGCACAAAAGTATCTATTGTGTAAATGTCAAGAACCACCTTTGTGATGTGAGTTTACAAAGAAACTACAATAAAACCATAATCCCCTGGTCATGATAAACGCCTAGCCAAGTCAAAATGTCCAGGTCCAGGGGGCAGGGCTACATGCTCATAGTGATCCCAAGACTGCAATTTGTATTTGTTGAAATCTTGCTTTAAATGAAAGAATTATTTTTTAAAAGATGACCACATAAAAAGAGTTTGTGATTTTACCCAATATTCTCAGTTGTTTTCTGTGTTTTCAACAACCATGAATGGTATTCATAACCCCTCAAAGTTTTCAACACAGATTTAGTTTAAATTTTGAAATATGTGTCTTGTATATGAACCTGGGAATGAGGAAAAGATAATAGTGACAAAGCAGTAATAGCAAGGATTGCAAAGGAGTAGCATTTTCAAATACAATGACAATTACTCAGTAGTGACTCATATCTTTATACGATATCCTTTAGTTGCATGAAAGGTTATCAGGTACTTGCAGAAATTAAAAATTACAGCCTCATAACCAGTGGGGGAAGTTGAAGTTGTTATAACATGTGTAACATAATCCACCCTATTATATATACACAGCTTTTAGATCACAGGTCTATTCCTATTTTTATTCTGCCACAATTTATACTATTTGTGCTTTATTTGAGGCTCATGAGGAGGAATACTGGAGCATAATTGCGTTTTGAAAACATTCTTTTATGATAATGCAATAGTTTGCTATAGATGGAAAATTTTCTCTGTGGTGTGATGATAATATGAACTGTCCAATATTTGGATATTGATAGATATCCAAAACCAGCTGCAGTGTTATTTGGAAAAACTACATGAGTATAACACCAACTAGTAATATTATATTTATTCATTTTGTTTCACCATAATGATGTTCTATTCAGAGTTCTCAAGACAATGGAACTGTGCAGAAAAATTGTTTTATTATTATTTTATTATTATGAGTTGAGACTTTTGGTTTTGTTGTTTTTATTTTTCTGATGCAGATTTTGTGGATTTTTCATTTTTATATTGAAGTATATTTGATTAATGATGTGTTAGTTTCAGATATACAACAAAGTGATTTAATTATACATATGTATCTATCCTTTTGCAAATTATTTTCCCATTTAGGTTATAATAGAGTCTTGAGCAGAGTTCCCTGTGTTAAATTGTAGGTCCTTGTTGGTTATCTATTTTAAATAGAGCAGTGTATACATGTCAGTTTTAAAATCACATTTGAGTTGAGACTTTTGAAATATCTCCAGTTTTATGAAATTTTTATACAAAAGTGAAATACCAAAACCAAGCTTTATTTTTATGGGAATAACAACAACAAAAGGACACTAAACACTGATCAGACAGCCTTGTGATTGTCTATCCACAAATTCTCCTGATTTGTTTGGTCATTTTTTCTGCTTCAAGTTCATTAACATCATTGACACCCCTGTTTATAGTTTTCACTAAATGCAGCCCACAGGCCAGCTGGTAATGAGGGGAAGCTGTTTTCTCCTAGAATGTTTAATTTTCTCTTTCAGCCTGGGAAAGTATGGGCAAAAAGACAGTGAGCTTTAGTGTAAGAACAGTTGAACAAAGTTCTATCTAGTCTGATGCTTTTCCTCAATTGTAAAATTGATCCTCTTAATCAGTGTTGTAGAGAGAAAAAGAGATAATCCCACAGAGAAGTAGGGTGGAAAATGATAAAAATTCAATGAGGCTTGTCAGTAGTACCACAATTTTGAAGTAATATAACTTACAAGAATAACTCTGTTCATGACACTTTTAAGTACAAATAAAATAAGCAAACACAATATAAATGATTTTCCATTTTGATTTAGCCTCATTCTTGGTTCCATTATCTTAAGTAATCTAGGACCCTCTAATCAAGCATTCAGTTGGTAGAAAGAAAAACTTATAAAAGTTCAGTAAAAACATAGTATATGTACACATAGGGCTGGCATCAGAGCACAAAGCACTCAGAATGAAAACCTCAAAGGCCGTCTCCATGATGGCTGTTACACAGTTACAGCCCACCTGGGCCAGTGGTACTCCTAGCAATGTAAGCATTCAAAGTCTATCCATATTAGAGGTTCATAGATATGCTGGTATGTTTGGCAAATTCAGTATCTCCTGACTAATGCCACAATTATGGGACAAAGCAGTTTCTAAGAGTAAAAGGTCACCATGAGCATGTTAGGAGTTGGCAGGGGGCATCAGACTTAGGGTCATGGAAGGCCGAAGTGGTGAGTGTGCAAGCAGGGAGGAGAGTGATCAGGAATGTGATCAGTGTACTAGGATCAATTCCTAGTGCAGTGAGATGAATACACTTGGCCACAGCCCTTCTTAGTCCCCAGAGAACATGCTGTTGTTCAGTGGCTAAGCTGTGTCTGGCTCTTTGTGACCCCATGGACTACAGCACGCCAGGCTACCCTGTCCTTCACTATCTCCTAAAGTTTGCTCAAACTCATATCCATTGAGTCGGTGATGCCATCCAACCATATCATTCTCTGTTTGCCCACTTATCCTCCTGCCTTCAGTCTTTCCCAACATCAGGGTTTTTTTCCATTGAATTGGCTCTTTGCATCAGGTAGCCAAAGTATTGGAGCTTCAGTATCAGTCCCTCCAGTGAATATTCAAGGGCAACTTCTGGCAAACTGTAAAGTGCTAGATGGAAGGATAGCTTCTGCTATTTGGGCAGATACATTTGCTAATGGCTGGACACTAGAAGAGGAGGAGATAAACATGAGATGAAAAGATAAGTTTTCTGGTAACCAGAAAACTACTGATAATGGCATTAAGTTCCCAGGGCAGCAGAAGCCAAATGTTCCCATAGTGGTGACACCAGAAAGAATGGCCAGCAGTCTGAATGCCCAGAAGGGAAAGGGGAGTGAGACAGCTGCAGCCAAGAGACCTCTGCCCTGATTCTGACTCTGGGATTTGGTTTACATGTGATCACCTTCTCCCCAGTCCCCATGATTCTGAGAGAATTTGAACAAAGAAAGAAGCTTGAGTATATGGTAAATGAAGACTTACAATTTAGTAGAAGACTATGGGTAGGGACCTAAATTCGTCGAGCACTTTCAAATTAGTGTTGTTTAAACACCACTCCTTGATATGTTCCTGGTCCCTTGCTGAGTCTTTTGCCTAATTCTTTGCAATCTCCTATAAACCTGATGCTGAGTTTAGCTCCTTTTGCATTATCATTGGCTTTCTGGCTCTGTTCTTAATTTTTAAATTACATCTGACACATCCCAGAGCCTGCAACACTATCCCAGAATTCAAGTTAAATTTGTCCTGTCATTTCAGTGGGTGGGTTTGCCAAAATAATATGAGCCAGAGTTTTACAATCAGCAGTAATGATTAACTAGGTCTATGAAGGAAGCTTAGGGCAAATGGCTAGTAGATGATAATGCTTCTTAGTGAAGAAGGCAAGATTCATCAACTAAAGCTCTATAACTGAAGGAAAATTCAATAATCAATATTTTGACAATGGCCTTGATAAATCCCAGGCCTAAAAGGCAATGAATGAAAAATTAGAGTTTTCCTGGTACCTTTTTGTCATCATCTAGTTCTGTGTTCAAAGGGTCACTATTATAAAAAGACAGAAGGATGGCTTTGGGAGAGTAGCATGAACTGAGTAGAATCCTGTGAGGAATGATCCTGGGCAGAAGCAAAGATATTGATTTCATTATTCAGAGTCACATTTCTCAGAATGTCAGGTACTTTGTGAGCAGAGTTACAAGCATTGTCATTGGTGATAGTTTTAATACCACTGTTTATGTGCTATGGAATCTCTCTCAATCATCAACAAAGGAAGAGAAGATAGCATGAGGAAGAAATGACTTATTTATGGAATCCAAAGACTACAAGGTGCTAGCCTCTGAGCATCTGGTGTGTGGAAGACCAGAGGTACCAACAAGATACTCTTGAGAACCCAGGGGCACTCTCAGATTATAGCCCAGCTTGTATCCCTGAATTCTCCACACATGTGATGGTCTGCAGAAAACTGGTCTCCACAGAGGGGTAAAGTCAAGTGATATATTCTATTGTATCCCAGGAGACCTGGCCTCTCACCCTGACTTATTCCCTTGACTAGTACAAAACCCAAATAAGTGACTTTTTCCCCCTGGCGCTCAGTTTCCTCATCTTTTAAAAAAGAATATGCATCTTTCTTATTTCTCGTATTTCTTCCAGTATTGGATCTTTCACTTTATCTTTTGAGAAAATCTTGCTCAGTACCATTCTGCACTGATCTGATGATTCTTTGCACTCATCTCACACACTAGCAAAGTAATGCGCAAAATTCTCCAAGCCAGGCTTCAACAGAATGCAAACCGTGAACTTCCAGATGTTCATGCTTGATTTGGAAAAGGCAGAGGGACCAGACAGCGAATTGCCAATATCTGTTGGATCTCCAAAAACCAAGAGAGTTCCAGGAAAACATCTACTTCTGCTTTATTGACTACACCAAAGCCTTTGACTATGCAGATCACAATGAGATGTGGGAAATTCTTAAAGAGATGTGAATACCAGACCACCTGACCTGCGTCCTGAGAAATCTGTATGCAGGTCAGGAAGCAACAGGTAGAACTGGACATGGAACAATAGACTGGTTCTAAATCAGGAAAGGAGTAGGTCAAGGCTGTATATTGTCACCCTGCTTATTTAACTTCTCTGCAGAGTATATCAGTGAAATGCTGGACTGGATGAAGCACAAGCTGGAATAAAGATTGCCGGGAGAAATATCCATAACCTCAGATATGCAGATGACACCACACTCATGGCAGAAAGCAAAGAAGAACTAAAGAGCTTCTTGATGAAGGTGAAAGAGGAGAGTGAAAAAACTGGTTTAAAACTCATCATTCAGAAAACTAAGAGTATGGCATCTGGTCCTAACACTCCATGTCAAATAGATGTGGAAACAGTGAGAGACTATATTTTTGGGCTCCAAAATCACTGCAGATGGTGACTGCATGAAGTTAAAAGATGCTGGCTCCTTGGAAGAAAAGTTATGACCAACCTAGACAGCATATTAAAATATAGAGACATTACTTTGCCAACAAAGTTCCATTTAGTCAAAGTTTTTCCAGTAGTCATGTATGGATGTGAGAGTTGGACTATAAACAAAACTGAGTGCTGAAGAATTGATGCTTTTGAACTGTAGTGTTGGAGAAAACTCTTGAGAGTTTCTTGGACTGCAAGGAGATCCAAGCAGTCCATCCTAAAGGAAATCAGTCCTGAATATGCACTGGAAGGACTGATGCTGAAGCTGAAACTCCAATACTTTGGCCAATGCGAAGAACTGAGTCATTTGAAAAGACCCTGATGCTGGGAAAGATTGTTGGCAGGAGGAGAAGGGAACAACAGATGATGAGATGGTTGCATGGGATCACTGACTCCATGGACATGAGTTTATGTAACCTCTGGGAGTTGGTGATGGACAGGGAGGCCTGGCGTGCTGCAGTTCATGGGGTTACAAAAAGTCAGACATGACTGAGGGACTGAACTGAACTGAACTGATGATTCTTTTGTCTTAAGCCCTTCCTGTGTCTCAACCAAGGTCCATTAAGTTCTGTTCGACTCATCTTTCTCTTTGAATCAACAATGGTCTGGTCCATTCCTGCTTCATTTAAGACAGGGCAATATAAAATAAGGAACACTTTCTTTATATGTGTATGTCCTTTTTGAGAATTTAATTTTGAACTACAAAGTCAGCAAATATTTTGTTGAGAATGATCAGCTAATTATTATTATTTTTAATAAATCAGGAAATGTTCTCATAACATGACTGAACATTCCTGCAAGCCTGTGTGTTAAGTCACTTTAGTCATGTCTGACTCTTGGGGACCAGTCTCTTCTTTCTATGGGATTGTCCAGGCAAGAATACTGGAGCAGGTTGCCATTTCCTACTCTGGGGTATCTTCCTGACCCAGGGATTGAACTCACAGTTTAATGACTATTCACTTTGTTATGGTAAGTGAACTATGGGAAAAAATACTTAAAAATGAATGATACGATAGTGTCAGAAAACACTGTAATCTAGGTGTTCACACTTAAATCCAATGAGTTTAATACTCCTATTTCTTTTATTTTCTACAACTGATTTTATGTTTTTGATTAGAGGAGCTATTTTGCAACATTTCAAAACCTTTTAATTCATACAATACCCTTCAATACCGTTAAAAAATTTTGATTTTGCACATTGTTTCTAAGCAATTCACTTGACCTCACTGAACCTCCTCTTTCTCATCTGTAAATTGGAGAGGCTGAAATAGCTAATCTCAAAAGTGCCTTCCAGTTTGCAAATGTTATAATTTGATGTTGCTTCTCATTTATTGTACACAGTGAGAAAAACTATTTTAGCAGCCAGGCACAATAGGAAAACTAATGATTATGGCTTCAACAGTGGTCTAATTAGGGCATTTAGATATAAATTCAACTTATGCTAAGGTCTTTTTCATGAGACTTGCTTGAATGGTGGTTTTAAGGGACATTACTAGGCTTGGGTGAATTTCAAAGTATCTTTATTTCATGGCTCCAATATTTTTGCCTTACAATAAGTCATACTGTTGTTGTTGTTCAGTCACTTAGTAGTATCCTACTCATTGTGCCTCCATTGACTGCAGCCTGCCAGGCTTCCCTGTCCTTCACCATCTTCTGGAGTTTGCTCAGACTCATGTCCGTTGAGTCAGCCAACCATCTCATCCTCTGTCATCTCCTTGTCCTCCTGCCTTCAATCTCTCCAAGCATCAGGGTCTTTTCCAATGAGTCAGTTCTTCGCATCAGGTGGCCAAAGTATTGGAGCTTCAGCTTCAGCATCATTCCTTCCAATGAATATTCAGGATTTATTTCCTTTAGGATGGACTGGTTGGATCTCTTTGCAGTCCAAAGGACTCTCAAGAGTCTTCTCCAACACCACAGTTCAAAAGCATCAATTCTTCAGTGCTCAGCTTTCTTTATAGTCCAACCCTCACATCCATACATGACTACTGGAAAAACCATGGCTTTGATTATATGACCTTTGTTGGCAAAAGTGATATCTCTGCTTTTTAAAATGTTGTCTAGGTTTGATCATAGCTCTTCCAAGGAGCAAGTGTCTTTTAATTTCATGGCTGCAGTCACCATCTGCAGTGATTTTGGAGCCCAAGAAGATAAAGTCTGTCACTGTTTCCATTGTTTCCCCATCTATTTGCCATGAAGTGATGGGACCAGATGCCATGATCTTTGTTTTTTGAATGTTGAGTTTTAACCCAGCTTTGTCACTCTCCTCTTTCACCTTCATCAAGAGGATCTTTAGTTTCTCTTCATTTTCTGCCTTAAGGGTGGTGTCATTACTGTTAAAAGGTTATGGTGTAAAAAGATTCTGATAATGAGGAATTTTTTTTGAGGAGGATTCTGAGTATATTTTGCATAGGATTATGTAATTTCCAAGACAGAAGGGATACTGGAAAATTTATTTAGACTTAACTTGTGTAGGATTCCCTGGTGGCTCAGATGGTAAAGAATCTGCCTGAAACACAGGAGACCTGGGTTTGGTCCCTGGGTCGAGTAGATCCCCTGGAGAACAGATTGGCAACCCACTCCAGCATTCCTGCCTGGAGAATCCCATGGACAGAGGGCTACAGTCCATGAGGTCACAAAGAGTTGGACTAACACTTTCACTTTCAACTTGTATAGGAACAATGCTAAAAACAAGGCAGTAAATATATGGACCTCATTCATTGATTGGATGATTTCCTTTAGATAATACACAGCTCTTTTAAATAACCTTTTGAATCAGGGAAACTTTAAGAATTTTGACATATATTAAAATATAGTTTAATAATTATAAAGAAAGGATGTTGGTATAAAATTTAAAATTCTACTATGTGTTACGAAACATTCAGCTTAAAAATATTTGTGGTTTATGTTGCTTGTGCAAGTGTATGTGTGTGTTTATTTTTAAACTAACAATCATTTGAACAAATATTTAAAAGGACGTGCCTTTGTTCTGATCTGTCCCCCAGAGTTGCATTTTTGGGTTTTCCTCTCATCTCAGCACTAGGTCTACTTTTTAACTTCTTAATTAGTATCTGAACTTTACTATCTCACTTTGCCCATGTTCCTTCTTGAAGAGGAAGATGCCTCATCTCAGTAAACACGATGCACCTTGTCTTGTATGTCAAAAATCTGGGGACCGTTCTTCCAATGAATTACTAACAAATAATTACATAATTACTAAGTCCTGTTAATTTGACCTTCTAAGAATCTCTTGAACACACCCCATTCTTTCTATCTCTGCTGCCAACAAATTTAAACTAAATTTGTTGATGCATGGGATCGCAGACTTGGACATGACTGTGTGACTGAACAGCAATATATAACTTACTTGGATGTTCTGTGTCCAAAAAACTGCTTCAGAGAAAACCCATTATACTTCACTCAACTTGACAAGCTTTTAAAAGATGTAACTTTTCATCTCTGTTATGGATTACTGATCTCTTTCATATGCACAGGTATAATAGCCTCCTAATCATCTCCCCAGTATACTTTTCCCAGTTCTTTTTTTTATTGTTGTATTGATAAACACTTGAAACTCAAATACCATAATACATCTCCTTCACACAATAATAAGTTAGTTTGAAGAATAGGATTTTTCTGTAATAAAATCATTGAAAAAAAATGGATAACAGTTCTGCCAGCTTTTCAAAAGCACATACACACACAAAGTGAGATTGTTTTGAAGAGGATCCAGTATTCATTTTGGCAATTTCCTGAAACCAGAAGAACTTATTTTTTCTCTAGCTTTGTTGTTATTGTTCAGTTGCTAAGACTCTTTGAGACCTCATGGACTGCAGCACGCCAGGCTTACCTGTCCATCACTATCTCCCAGAGTTTACTCAAACTCATGTCCATTGAGTTGGTGATGTAGTCAATGAGTTTCCTGAGATCATCAAAGACAGTGAAAGTGTTAGTTGCTCAGTTGCATCTGACTCTCTGCAGGCCTGCGACTGTGGCCCAATAGGCTCCTCTATCCATGGAATTCTCCAGGCAGGAATAATGGAATGGATTGCCATTCCCTTCTCCAGGGGATCTTCCTGACCCAGGGATTGAACCTGCATCTCCTGCATTGCAGGCAGATTCTTTGCCATCTGAGCTCCCAGGGAAGCGCCGACCCCCACCCCCTGCCCCAGATCAGATTATCTAACATTAAGTACCCTGTGGTTGTAGGAGTGCCTGGTGTTCTCTTTACTGCTCCACCAAATAATTTTGTCTTTACTCCGTTACTGAACTGCTTGTTATGAGCATAGACAGAGGAGGAAGTAGATTGTTTTGCTGGGCTTTTTCATTATCCTTTATCTGTAATCACATATCTATTGTGGAGATTAGCTGCCTTTTTTTTTTTATTTAAATGATCTTTGAGGTCACTGTGAGAGCTCTGACCAGATCATAGTGCTGAATCCATTCTACCAAAGCAACATGGACCCAAGGTCTGTTCTCTAATTAAATATCAATCATTGTTTCAGGAATGTCTCCTTGGTGAGACGTGTCTTCTGGCGGTAATGAATCTTAAAGTTCAAAGAAGACAATTAAAGGAGTAACCAGTGACCCTTCATGGTCCTCTTAAAGGGAAAGTGGCTAACTCATTTTAGCCAGGATTTAAGGTTAAACATCATAATTGATAATTTAAATGATTTCCTATACTAAGAGAGCCAAGAAAATTTCATATAACAAAATGATGTAATGCCCCATAGTATGTTTTAACTAACAAAAAAGAGAAAGTTGGTAATATGTTATTTTAATAGCTTATGTGACTTTTATTCATGAGTTTCCTGAACCTCTTGTAGCCTGGAAGGAAATCATGATTTGTTTGTTAAAATGTTGAGTTAAAGCATTGATTGTTTTATATAAAATTCTCTTTGAGATGAAAATAAGGTCATGTTACTTATTTAATCATAAGTTGTGCTATGTATTTTACTCTGAGTATATGTTGTTTCACTAATTTTAATAGTGTCATCAATTATGTTGTTGCTTTTAATCATCTTGAATATCCTTGAATCTTTTGATTTTTGTTCACATATTAAAGGCATTTCTGAACCATATATTTTAGTGGTTTGGAGAAAGTTAAGCTACTGTTCATCACTGATTTGTGCTTCTGTAATCTCTCATTGGGCCCACTGACATTTTGGCACAGTGCTTCACTGGCATGATTTGCTTAATGAGTGTGCTCTAATGGGTCTAAGAGGAAAATAAAAAATACTGCAGGTACTTCTGGAGAATTTCTTACAAACCAGCTCATGCTTGATTATTAAAAAGGAATTAGACTGGAGCTTGTATTGCCAAAGGGCATTAGGGAACAAAAATTATGTAATTAAAGTGTTTATGTTGATTGAATTAACCAGAGCACAGAGTAATCTGTAATAAGGATGAAGAGTTATATTTTAAAAAATCTTGTTAAGTTGAATGATGTATGGCAGGTTTTCTCTGAAGAAGTGCTTTGGACATGCATCATCAAAGTCAGTTATATGTTATTTTATATGTAAATGTAATTTCCGTCTGAAAATTCTAAAAGAAACTCTATGCTCTGATTTATCTGGAAATAATATGTGTCAGAGGTTTATTATAGATTGTAGAATATAGTCTAAAATATAGATTATGTATTTGTAGAAAAATAAGGAAAAAAATTTGCAAAGGCCATTCCCAGCTTGCTCAGTTCTCTCAGGCAGGTAAAGATATAGCCACAGCATTTACTGGATTTTTTTCCTATTATTAATTACAATTTCTCCACACTATAAACATGCTCAAATTAGAAATTTTAGAAAATATATAAGTACCCATCCATGTACATACACACACAAAAATATGTCACTTAAAACTCCAACTCTTAAAGATGAAATAATTTTTTATTCTATCTTTTTGCTTTGTTTGAAGTCTGTGTTGTACATGAAACAACAGACTGGTTCCAAATCGGGAAAGGAATACATCAAGGCTGTATATTGTTACCCTGCTTATTTAACTTATATGCAGAGTACACCGTACGAAATACCAGGCTGGATGAAGCACCAGCTGGAATCAACATTGGCGGGAGAAATATCAGTAACCTCAGATATGCAGATATCATGCATACCCTAATGGCAGAAACCGAAGAAAAACTGAAGAGCCTCTTGATGAAAGTAAGCCAGGAGAGTGAAAAAGCTGGCTTAAAACTCAACATTGAGAACACTAACGTCATGGCATCCAGTCCCATCAGGCCAGTTCAGTCACTTAGTCATGTCTGACTCTTTGTGACCCCAGCACCCCAGGCCTTCCTGTCCATCACCAGCTCCCGGAGTTATTCAAACTCATGTCCATTGAGTTGGTGATGCCACCTAACCATCTCATCCTCTGTCATCCTGTTCTACCACCCTCAATCATTCCCAGCATCAGGATCTTTTCAAATGAGTCAGTTCTTCACAGCAAATGGCCAAAAGTATGGGAGTTTCAGCTTCAACATCACTCTTTCCAATGAATATTCAGGACTGATTTCCTTTAGGATGGACTGGCTGCATCTCCTTGCAGTCCAAGAAACTCTCAAGTCTTCTCCAACACCACAGTTCAAAAGCATCAATTCCTTGGCACTCAGTTTTCTTTATAGTCCAACTCTCACATCCGTATATGACTACTGGGAAAAATATAGCTTTGACTAGATGGACCTTTGTTGGCAAAGTAATGTCTTTGCTTTTTAATATGCTGTCTAGGTTGGTCATAACTTTTCTTCCAAGCAGCAAGCGTCTTTTAATTTCATGGCTGCAGTCAAAATCTTCAGTGATTTTGGAGCCCCAAAATGTAAAGTCTGTCACTGCTTCCACTGTTTCCCCATCTATTTGACATGCAGTGATGGGATCAGATGCCATGATCTTAGTTTCTGAATGATGAGTTTTAAGCCAACATTTTTACTCTCCTCTTTCACTTTCATCAATAGGCTCTTTAGTTCTACTTTGCTTTCTGCCATAAATGTGGTGTCATCTGCATATCTGAGGTTATGGATGTTTTTTCCAGCATTCTTGATTCCAGCTTGTGCTTCATCCAGCCCAGCATTTCTCATGATGTACTCTGCATAGAAGTTAAATAAGCACGGTGATAATATATAGCCTTGACATACATACTCCCATCCTGATTTGGAACCAGTCTGTTTCGTGTTCAGTTCTAACTGTTGCTTCTTGATCTGCATACAGATTTCTCAAAAGGCAGGTCAAGTGGTCTGGTATTCCTATCTCTTTAAGAGTTTTCCACAGTTTTTTATGATCCACATAGTCAAAGGCTTTGGCATAGTCAATAAAGCAGAAATAGATATTTTTCTGGAACTCTCTTGCTTTTTTGATGATCCAGCAGATGTTAGCAATTTGATCTCTGGTTCCTCTGCCTTTTCTAAAACCAGCCTGGAAGTTCTCGGTTCATGTATTGTTGAAGTCTGACTTGGAAAATTTTGAGCATTACTTTACTAGCATGTGAGATGAGTGCAATTGTGTGCTAGTTTGAACATTCTTCAGCATTGCCTTTCTTTAGAATTTGAATGAAAACTGGCCTTTTCTGGTCCTGTGGCCACTGCTGAGTTTTCCAAATTTGCCTGCATATTGAGTACAGCACTTTAATGGCATCAACTTTCAGGATTTGAAATAGCTCAACTGGAGTTCTATCACTCCACTAGCTTTTTTCAAAGTGATGCTTCCTAAGGCTCATTTGACTTCTCATTCCAGGATGTCTGGCTCTAGTTGAGTGGTCATACCATTGTGATTATCTGTGTCAGCAAGATCTTTTTTGTATAGTCTTCTGTGTATTCTTGCCACGTTTTCTTAATATCTTCTGCTTCTGTTAGGTCTGTACCATTTCTAACCTTTCTTGTGCCCATCTTTGCATGAAATGTTCTCTTGGTATTTCTAATTTTTGTGAAGAGATCTCTAGTCTTACCCGTTCTAATGTTTTCTTCTATTTTTTTGCATTGATCACTAAGGAAGGCTTTCTTATCTCTCCTTGCTATTCTTTGGAACTCAGGATTCAAATGGGTATATCTTTCCTTTTCTCATTTGCCTTTTGCTTCTCTTCTTTTCACAGCTATTTGTAAGGCCTCCTCAGACAAGCATTTTGCCTTTACATTTCTTTTTCTTGGGGATGGTCTTGATCCCTGTCTCCAGTACAATGTCATGAACTTCTGTCCATAATTCATCAGGCACTCTGTCTATCAGATCTAGTCCCTTGAATCTATTTCTCACCTGCACTGTATAATCATAAGGTGTTTGATTTAAGTCATACCTAAATGGTCTAGCGGTTTTCCCTACTTTCTTCAATTTAAGTCTGAATTTGGCCATAAGGAGTTCATGATCTGAGCCACAGTCAGCTCCCAGTCTTGTTTTTGCTGACTGTATAGAGCTTCTCCATCTTTGGCTGTAAAGAATATAATCAATCTGATTTCAGTATTGACTACCTGGTGATGTCCATGTGTAGATTTATCTCTTGCATTGTTGGAAGAGGGTGTTTGCTAAGACCAGTTTTTTCTCTTGGCAAAACTCTATTAGCTTTTGCCCTGCTTCATTCTGTACTCAAAGGGCAAACTTACCTGTTACTCCATGTATCTCTTGACTTCCTACTTTTACATTCCAGTCCCCTATGATGAGATCTTCCCTGGTGGCTCAGAGGTTAAAGCATCTGCCTGCAATGCGGGAGACCTGGGTTCAATCCCTGGGTCGGGAAGATCCCCTGGAGAAGGAAATGGCAACCCCCTCCAGTATTCTTGCCTGGAGAATCCCATGGACGGAAGAGCTTGGTGGGCTACAGTCCACGGGGTCACAAAGAGTTGGACATGACTGAAGCAACTTCACTTTCACTTTCTTTCCCCTATAATGAAAAGGATATCTCTTTTGGGTGTTAGTTCTAGAAGGTCTTGTAGGTCTTCACTGAACCATTCAACTTCAGCTTCTTCAGCATTACTGGTCAGGGCATAGACTTGGATTATTGTGATATTGAATGGTTTGCCTTGGAAATGAACAGAGATCATTCTGTCGTTTTTGAGGCTGTATCCAAGTACTGCATTTCAGGCTCTTTCATTGACTGTGATGGCTACTCCATTTCTTCTAAGGAATTCTTGGCCACAGTAGTAGATATAATGGTCATCTAAGTTAAATTCACCCATTCCAGTCCATTTTAGTTTGCTGATTCCTAAAATGTCGGCATTCACTCTTGCCATCTCCTGTTTGACCATTTCTGATTTGCCTTGATTCATAGACCTAACATTCCAGATTGCTTTGCAATATTGCTCTTTACAGCATCGGACCTTGCTTCTATCACCAGTCACATCCACAACTGTGTGTTGTTTTTGCTTTGGCTCCATCTTTTCATTCTTTCTGGAGTTATTTCTCCACTGATCTCCAGTAGCATAGGGCACCTACCAATCTGGGGAGTTCATCTTTCAGTGTCCTATCTTTTTGACTTTTCATACTGTTCATGGGGTTCTCAAAGGCAAGAATACTGAAGTGGTTTGTCATTCCCTTCTCCAGTGGAAAATGTTTTATCAGAACTCTCCCCTATGACCCATCCATCTTGTGTGGCCCTGCAAGGCATGACTCATAGTTTCATTGAGTTACACAAGGCTGTGGTCCATGTGATTAGATTGGTTAGTTTTCTGTGATTGTGGTTTTCAGTCTGTCTACCCCCTGATGGAGAAGGATAAGAGGTTTATGGAAGCTTCTAAATGGGAGAGACTGACTGAAGAGGAACCTGGGTCTTGTTCTGATGGGCAGGGCCATGCTCAGTAAATCTTTGATGCAGTTTTCTCTGATGGGTGGAGCTGTGTTCCCTCCCTGCTATTTCAGTTCAGTGGCTCAGTCATGTCTGACTCTTTGCAACCCTGTGGACTGCAGCATGGAGAAGGCAATGGCACCCCACTCCAGTACTCTTGCCTGGAAAATCCCATGGATGGAGGAACCTGGTAGGCTGCAGTCCATGGGGTCGCTAAGAGTCAGACACGACTGAGCGACTTCACTTTCACTTTTCACTTTCATGCATTGGAAAAGGACATGGCAACCCACTCCAGTATTCTTGCCTGGAGAATCCCAGGGATGGGGGAGCCTGGTGGGCTACCGTTTATGGGGTCACACAGAGTCGGACACCACTGAAGTGACTTAGCAGCAGCAGCAGCAGCAGCAGGACTGCAGCACCCCATGACTCCCTGTCCATCACCAACTCAGAGTTACTCAGACTCACGTCCATTGAGTTGGTGATGCCATCCAACCATCTCATCCTCCATCATCCCCTTCTCCTCCTGCTTCAGTCTTTCCCAGCAACAGGGTCTTTTCAAATAAGTCAGTTCTTCACAGCAGGTGGCCAAAGTATTGGAGTTTCAGGTTCAGCATCAGTCCTTCCAATGAATATTCAGGACTGATTTCCTTTAGGATGGATTGGCTGGCTCACCTTGCTGTCCAGGGACTCTCAAGAGTCTTCTCCAACACCACAGTTCAAAAGCATCAATTCTTTGGCACTCAGCTTTCTTTGTAGTCCAACTCTCACATCCATACATGACTACTGGAAAAACCATAGCTTTGACTAATTGGACCTTTGTTGGCAAAGTAATGCCTCCATTTTTTAATATGCTGTCTAGGTTGGTTATAACTTTTTTCCCAAGCAGCAAGCATCTTTTAATTTCATGGCTGCAGTCACCATCTGCAGTGATTTTGAAGCCCCCCAAAATAAAGTCTGTCACTATTTCCACTGTTTCCCCCTCTATTTGCCATGAAGTGATAGGACCAGATGCCGTGATCTTAGTTTGCTGAATGTTGAGTTTTAGGCCAAATTTTCACTCTTCTCTTTCACTTTCATAAAGAGACTCTTTAGTTCTTTGCTTTCTGCCATAAGTGTGGTGTCATCTGCATATCTTAGGTTGTTGATATTTTCCCCAGCATTCTTGACTCCAGCTTGTGCTTCATCTAGAACAGTGTTTCTCATGATGTACTCTGCATATAAGTTAAATAAAAAGAGTGACAATATACAGCCTTGATCTACTCCTTTCCCTGTTTGGGACCTGCCTGTTATTCCATGTCCAGGTCTAACTATTGCTTCCTGACTTGCATATAGATTTCTCAGGAGGCAGGTCAGATGGTCTGGTATTCACATCTCTTTAAGAATTTTCCACAATTTGTTGTGATCCATACAAAGGCTTTGGCTTAGTCAGTAGAGCATAAGTAGATGTTTTTCTGGAACTCTGTTGCTTTCTCAATGATCCAAGAGATGCTGGAAATTTGATCACTGGTTCCTCTACCTTTTCCAAATTGAGCTGAAACATCTGGAAGTTCACGGTTCACATATTGTTGAAGCCTGGCTTGAAGAATTTTGAGCATCACTTTACTAACGTGTGAGATGAGTGTAACTGTGCAGTAGTTTGAGCATTCTTTCTCATTGCCTTTTGGGGTCAAACTATGTTGGAGGTAAATGGCGACCTCCTTCAAAAGATCCCATGCATACACTGCTACACT
Source organism: Ovis canadensis (assembly GCF_042477335.2). NCBI lineage: Eukaryota > Metazoa > Chordata > Mammalia > Artiodactyla > Bovidae > Ovis > Ovis canadensis. The sequence goes on from NC_091248.1 coordinate 87,839,820, forward strand.
CAGCACCCCAACTCTACAGCAGGCTACTGCAGACCCACACCTCCGCTGGAGACTCCTGGTCATTCACGGGCAAGTCTGGGTCAGTCTCTTCTGCAGTCACTGCTCCTTTCTCCTGGGTCCTGATGTGCACAAGGTTCATTTTGTGCCCTCCAAGAGACTATTTCCCCAGCCCTGTGTAAGTTCTGGCAGCTCTATGGTGGGGTTAATGGTGACCTCCTCCAATAGGGCTTATGCCATACCCAAGTCTGCTGCACCCAGAGCCCCTGCCTCTGCGGCAGTCCACTGCTGACCCGTACCTCCCCAGGAGATGCTCAAACACAGTTCTGTCTCAGTCTCTGTGGGGTCTCTGGGTCCTGGTGTGCACAAAGTTTGTTTGAGCCCTTTGAGTATATCTGGTGGGTATGGAATTTGATTCTAAATGTGACTTCACCCCTCCTACTGTCTTGCTGGGGCTTCTCCTTTGCCCCTGGACATGGGGTATCTCCTCACAGCCTCTCCAGTGCTGTGCAGCCACTGCTCCAGCGCCATGCAGCCCACCACTTCATGGAAAATAGATGGGAAACAGCGGAAACAGTGACAGACTTTATTTTCCTGGGTTCCTAAATCACCACAGATGGTGACTGCAGCCATGAAATTAAAAGATGCTTTTTCCTTGGAAGAAAAGCTATAACCAACCTAGACAGCATATTAGAAAGCAGAGACATTACTTAGCTAACACAAGTCCATCTAGTCAAACCTATGGTTTTAGCTGTAGTCATGTACAGATGTGAGAGTTGGACCATAATGGAAGCTGAGCACTGAAAAATTGATGCTTTTAAAGTGTGGTGTTGGAGAAGACTCTTGAGAGTCTCTTGGACAGCAAGGAGATCCAGCCAGTCCATCCTAAAGGAAATCAGTCCTGAATATTCATTTGAAAGACATGCTGAACCTGAAACTCCAATACTTTGGCCACTTGCTGTGAAGAACTGACTCATTTGAAAAGACCCTGACACTGGGAAAGATTGAAGCTGGGAACAGAAGGAGATGACAGAGAATGAGATGGTTGGATGCCATCACCAAGTCAATGGACATGAGTTTGAGTAAGCCCCAGGAGTTGGTGATGGACAGGGTATCCTGGTGTGCTGAAATCAATGGGGTTGCAGAAAGTTGAACACGACTGAGCAACTGAACTGGACTGACACATTCCTTTTTATCTTTCCTTTTAAATTTGATATGTTAATATTTCTTTACATCTTTACAAAAATGTTTTGTTTTGTAATGGTTTTAGATTTACATTAAAAAAATAGTAATTTTTCTCTGTGGTCTGTGCCCAGCTTCCTTTGATAACATTTTAAAAAACCACATTTATATGTTTATATAACATTTTATATAATCACAGAGTACAGTGATCAAAAGCAGGAATTGACATTGGCACAATAATTTTGACTAAAGATTTCATTCAGATTTTGCTAGCTTTTATTTTTACACAAACTAACTGTATGTATGTATATATGTTTTGTAAAATTTTATCTTCAGTGTACTTATATTTGTATTTCTTCTTTGGGGAATGAAATAAATATCTTTTCATAAGGTTAAACATCATTTTCACGTTTTTGTCTGTTCATGTATTTTACTCATTTTTCTGATTTTCAGATGTTGTTCATTATTAAGTTGTTAAGTTTTGTCTGACTCTTTGTGACCTCATGAACTGCACCATGCCAGGATTCCCTGTTCTTCACTCTTTCCCAGAGTTTGCTCAGAGTCATGTCCACTGAGTTAGTGATGCCATCTAACCATCTCCTTTTCTGCTGCCCCATTCTCCTCTTGCCCTCAGTCTTTCCCAGCATCAGGGTCTTTTCCAATGACTTGGCTCTTTGCATGAGGTGGCCAAAGTATTGGAGCTACAGCTTCAGCATCAGTCCTTCCAATGAGTATTCAGACTTGATTTCCTTTAAGATTTATGGGTTTGATCTCCTTGCAGTCCAAGGAACTCAGCTGTATTTATGGTCCCACTCTCACGTCTGTGCATGACTACTGGAGAAACCATAAATTTGACTATACAGACCTTTGTTGGCACACTGATGCCTCTGCTTTTTAATACACTATCTAGGTCTATCATAGCTTTTCTTCCAAGGAGCAAGCATCTGTTAATTTTGTAGCTGTAGTCACCATCTGCAGCGATTTTGGAGCCCAAGAAAATACAATCTGCACTGTTTCCACTTTCCCCCCCATCTGTTTGCCATGAAGTGATGGGACTGGGTGCCATGATCTTGGTTTTTTGAATGTTGAGTTTTAAGCCACCTTTTTCACATTCCTCCTTTACACTCATCCAAAAGCTCTCTAGTGCCTCTTTTCTGTTTTCCATTAGAATGGTATTAGCTGCATATATGAGGTTGTTTATTTCTCCTGGCAATTTTGATTTCAGCTTGTGATTCATTCAGCCTATTTTGCATGATGTACTCTGCATAAAAGTTTTCATATGACTTACCACAAATTTCAAGGGTTATTTAAATCTTAGAGAGTAAACTCTTTATTTGGTAGCCATGCTTCAATATTTATTTAAGCCATCAATGATTATTAAATATTTAGATCATATCCAAATTTTATATTTAAAATGATACAATTAACATCCTAATGGATTTCTTGTCATGTCCTAAATATAAATATTAAGGAATCAGGTAGTTTGGTTGAAGTGTAGGCAGGCACATTTTTAAATGTTTTTGTCATGTTGTGTCCCTTAATTTTGAGAGATACTTCCAGTTTAAACGTTTTCAGCAGCATGCACCTTTACCAAAAACTAGAATCAGAGATTAAAAAAACAAAAAACTTACTTAAAAGGTGCATCTAATTCTTTGATTAACAGGGATTCTAAGCTTTTCTTCCTCAGATAATTAAATATTTGTGTTTTTCTTATGTTTTTCTTTTTCTTCTTTTTCTATTAATGTTCTTTGCTCCTTTAAAATTGAAATGATTATTTCTTATTGATTTCTACAAGCTGTTCATATGTAAAATGACAAATTTTCTATCATACATGTTGCCAATTTTCTCTGCTCTAGAGTGTCTTTTAATTTTGTTTTTGCTCTTTATGTTGTATAAATCTTAAAATATTTATAATTATTATTATCAGTCTTTATACACCCAAAGAAATACTCTTTCTAATTAATTTATTTCTTTTACCCATTATTATATGCAGAACTTATTGGCTTGCCATGAATATTAGGTAGAACTCTGTTTCTCTGATTAATTTATGAAGTTTGCCATGGGTTCTCTAGAAGGCAATGGTTTTGTATTTTAGCCCAAATTTACACTATTTCTACCCAGAAAACCCATCAGTAAAAATTGTTTTGTATTTTCCCTTCCCATTAATACTGAAATTTATCTTACACATTTGCTATAAAGTTATTTAAATTATTAAATCACGAAAAATTCACTAATTTAGAATTTCATATGTTTTTCTTTTTCCTTTCACTCTCAATCTATCGTTAGAACACAGATCATCTTGGTCTCACAAAAATTCAATAGAAGTGTTCGTACTAAAAATAGTGTTGTAGTGTTGTCATTTTCTTTATCAGTCATTTTGTTTTAATTGGAGGATAATTGCTTTACAATATTGTGTTGATTTCTGCTGTGTAATAGTGGAAGTCTGTCATATATGTGTGTGTGTGTGTGTGTGTGTGTGTGTGTGTGTATGACCAACCTAGATAGCATATTGAAAAGCAGAGGCATTACTTTGCCAACAAAGGTCTGTCTAGTCAAGGCTATGGTTTTTCCAGTGGTCATGTATGGATGTGAGAGTTGGACTGTGATGAAAGCTGAGTGAGTGCGGAAGAATTGATGCTTTTGAGCTATGGTGTTAGAGAAAATTCTTGAGAGTCCCTTGGACTGCAAGGAGATCCAACCAGCGCATTCTGAAGGAGATCAGCCCTGGAATTTCTTTGGAAGGAATGATGCTAAAGCTGAAACTCCAGTACTTTGGCCACCTCATGGGAAGAGTTGACTCGCTGGAAAAGACTCTGATGCTGGGAGGGATTGGGGGCAGGAGGAGAAGGGGACGACAGAGGATGAGTTGGCTGGATGGCATCACCGACTCAATGGACGTGAATCTGAGTGAACTCCGGGAGTTGGTGATGGACAGGGAGGCCTGGTGTGCTGCTATTCTTGGGGTCGCAAAGTGTTGGACATGACTGAGCGACTGAACTGAACTGATACCCCTCCCTCTTGAGCTTTCCTTCCCCTTCCCCTCCCACCCCAGTAGGCTTTCACAGAGTACCAGCCTTGACTCCCTGTGTCAAAAAGCAGCTTCATACTAGTTATCTGTCTTATACATGGTAGTGTGGGGCCTCCCAGGTGGCACTAGTGGTGAAGTACCCTCTTGCCAATGCAGGAGACATAAGAAACTAGGGTTTGACCCCGGGTCTGGAAGATCCCCTGGAGTAGGAAATGCAACCACTCTAGTATCTTGCCTGGAGAATCTCATAGATAGAGGAGTCTGTGGGCTACACAGTCCATGGGGTTGCAAAGAGTTGCAACCCTTCATGACTTTATGACTTCACTTCATGGCTGAAGTGACTTAGCACATGGTAGTGTGTATATGTCAGTGCTACTTTCTCAATTTATCCTGTCATTTTAAGCGTTATTGACTTCAGTCATTGCTGTTGAAATTTCTTCTAGGCTGAACCCAGCCTAACCTTCCATCTGCTTTTTACCTGTGGGGAAAGCAGAACAAAACAATATGGACAAAAATATTAACTTTCTCCTACCATCTTGTCCCTAGGAACAGATCTCACAGTCAGATTGAAGAGGCAGAGCTGTTCTACATCTGGTCTAGCCATTTATCTTTTCCTTTAATATATTTTTTTATTTTATTGTAGTAAGAGCACTGAACATGAGATCTATACTCAATGCATAGATATGAACTCTGAAGGGTTTCAGCTGGACTGTCAGTTTGAAAGTATCTCAGTGTATCTTTTTAGTGCTAAACTCAATTTGTATTTGATGCTTTTATTTAACCTCCTGTGAATTTAGACTCAAGTTATGCAAATTTTCAAATCTAAATTTCCTATCCTCCTTTCAGTGTTTCCTTTCTGCTTTCTTTAGATCAGCTGTCTTCCTCTTCTTAAGAAAACATTTTACTGATAGTGTAAAATTAAAACTTTTCAAGGATTTGAAGGAAAAAAGGATCACCTCTGTAATTAGAGTTATCCACCTTTTAGTTTTTTTTTTAAACTTTAGACGATCTGACAGTGTAATCTTACTTTTGTCATGTATAGTCCTTGGGATTTCAAGGCAATTACTTAACCTTTCTGATCCTATTTTCTTAATCAATAAAATGGATTGAAAACAGCTTATCTTTTAAGGTGGCAGTGAGGATTAACTGAGGTACTTCAGTTAAATTAAAAAAAAAATAGGTGATTACATGTGCAGGGCATGTTGCTAGGGTATTAAAATTAGGAATGTAAGCATTCAGCCCCTAGGCAATTTTAGACAAATAAAGAATATGGAAAGAGTTTAAGGGTTTCAAAAAGACTGGTCTAGGAGGCCAATGTAGTTTCAATTTCATTATTTCTGCTAATAATATGAAAAAAGTATCTCGCCATTCTATTTAAATGTCTGTTTTATCATTAGTTTAATGGAGAGCTTTAATTCTATTCATCTAATGTAAGAAGGTCAAGTTTCTCAAATAGTCTCTGCTATTTGTAAAATAAGAGCCAAAAATATTAAAAAAAAGATGTTTGAGAATAGCTGATTCTACATTTGTGAGTTTATCTCGGTTGGGTAAGGAAATAGAACCAGAGATACTCAGAAAAGTGAGAGTGTTGGTCACTCTGTCTTAACTCTTTGTGACCCCATTGTAAGCTCCTCTGTCCATGGAATTCTGCAGGCAAGAATGCTAGAGTGGGTAGACATTTCTTTCTCCAGGGATCTTCCCAACCCAGGGAGCAAACCCAGGCCTCCCACGCTGCAGGCAGATTCTTTACCATCTGATGCCAGGGAACCTCACAGTTTAGTGATTAGAGTAGGGCTAGGTCCAGGTTCCTAGTTGTTTTACATTTAAAACATTTCCACAGGTACATCAAAATTGCTGAATTTTTTTTTTTTTTTTTTACCAGAAACACTATTAAGATAGTGAGGTCAGACTTTTTCAGGTAAGTAAAACAACTTTTAAAAATCAGGTCTTCTAATTTTTGAAAAAGGTCTTCTCTATGAATGGGGCTAATTTTCAGCATCTACTTACTTTTAAACATATACCAGTGAGCTGTAGTCATTTGAAGTTTATCTTTAAATGGGAGGCTATAATCAGAAATAATTTGAGCTCCACATATTATAGATACTTATTGAAAGTGTCAGTTCTGTGCAAAAAGTCTTTAAATAAGAAAAATTATGCACAAAATTCTCTTTATAACTATCCTTTAACAAAATGCAATTCTAATAACATAAAAATTACAGAGGAATATAGCCTATGTTGTGATCTAGTCTAAAGATTCATATTACCAAAGCAATATACAAATTCAAGAATGAGCATTCTTAAGTTTTATATAAAACCATGAAAGATCCTGGATAACAAAGCAATATTTGGAAAAAAGAACAATGCTGGGTGCATCATGCTCTCTGATTTCAAACTATACTACAGAGCTATATAATTAAAACAACATGTTATTGGCATAAAAACAGACACATGGATCAACAGACCACAGTAGAGAATCCAGAAGTAAATCTATGCATGTATGTTAATTAATTCACAACAAAGGAGCAGAGAATATACAATGGGGAAATTATAGTCTCTTCAATAAATGGTATTGGGAAAACTAGACAGATACATGAAAGAGAATGAAAGTAGATCACTATCTTATACCATACACAAAAATTTAAAATAGAATTAAATACTAGAATGCAAAGCCTGAAACTATAAAACATAGAAGGAAACATAGTCTGTAAAGCCTGAAACCATAAAATATATTTTAAAAATGCATAGGCTGTAAGCACGTTAACATTAGTCCTGGAAGTGAGTTTTCTCTTTTTTGAATTTGACACCAAAAGTAATGGCAACAAAAACAAAAATAAAATGAATGAGACTACAACAAGCCAAAATGATTCTGTATAACAAAGGAAACCATCAACAAAATGAAAAGGCAAGCTATGAATGAGAAAAAATATTTGTGAATCATGTATCTGAGAAAAGGCTAATATCTGGAATATATGAAGAACTCATAGGACTCAAAGAAGAAACCAGGCAATTCAATTTAAAAATGGATAAAAGATCTAACTATATATATATTTTTTGAAGAAGACTTTCACATGGCCAACAGGCAAGTAAAATGTTGCTCTCCATCTTTACTCATCAAGGAAACACAAATTGGAACCACAATGAGGTACCATCTCATACCTGTTAGAGTGGCTGTTTTAAAAACTAAAAATAAAAAATACTCAAGAGAATATGGAGAAAGGGGACCCTCAAGTACTGTTGGGATTCTAAATTTGTGCAACCACCATGGAAAAAAGTCTAGATCTTTCTCAAAAAAATTTACAGAACTACCATATGATACAGCAGTTCCTCTTTTGGGTATTTGCCTGAAGAAAACAAAACCACTAATTTGAAAAGCTATTTGCACCCCCATGGTGTTCATTACATCATTATTTACCATAGCCAAGATATGAAAACAAAGTATCTATCATCAATGGACGAGTAGGTAAGGAAACTATAATACACATACATATATCATTATATATATTGTAATATTATTCAGCCATAAAAATAATAAAATCTTGCCATTTGTGACAACATGAATGGACCTTGAGAGCTTTATACTAAGGGAAATAACTCAGAGAAAGACAAGTACTCTATCATCTCCCTTTTATATGGAATCTAAATAATAAAGAATAAACAAGCTTTTAGATACAGAGAATGGATTAGTGGTTGCCAGAAGCATGGTGTGAAAGGTGAGAGAAATAGGTGAGCTGTCTTCATTTTTTTCTTAGTTTGAATAAGTTTAATTGAAAACTATTAAATTGTACCACAATAAAGTAGATTTAACAGAACATTATGTTGAAATTTGACCTCAGATGTTCTGTTTATCAGTTTGCTTTTCTTTATTTGGTTTCTTAGATCCTTGTACTTTAGGTTACCAGAAATGTAGCTTTGGGGAATAAATATTTTAAAAGTCTTGACAAAATATATGACAGAATGCTAACATGTAGAATGTCCTAGAACAATATATAATGAAATGTTGATATCTATGGAAGGCACCTACTTTCCATGAAGTTCCACAGCAATATTTTGTGCACAGAGCTACCTAGATAGGGGTTCATGTAGCATTGTTCTGGGCTCCTGTCATGATTTAAGAGGAGCTTTCACAACGTCCAGTGCCCTTGGTGTCCAAAGAGTGAAGGAAGGGGATGTCCTCAAATTCCTTATAGTGGGACTCCTCCGAGCTGGCATGAATCTTGACTTCCATATGGAACACTACATCTACAAAAGGAAGAGTGATAATGTCTTACATCATAAATCTGAAGACAATCTGAGGGAAGCTTCTGCTGAAAGCTTATGCCATTGTTCCCATGAGAAACCTGGCTGATGTCAGTGTCATTTCCTCCAGGAATACTGACCAGAGAGTGGGGCTGATGTTTGCTGCTGCCACTAGAGCTACTCATATTGCTGGCTGTTTCCCTTCTGGAACCTTCACTCACCAGACCCAGACAGGCTTCTGGGAACTGCTAGCCTTCTGAGAACAGCCTTCAGGAGGTTACTGATCCCATTAGACCACCAGCCTCTCAGAGGGATGTCTTATGCTAACCTGCCCACCTTGTTCTGTGTAACAGAGACTCTCTTCTGCACTTTGTGGACATTGCCATCCTAGGCAGCAACAAAGGAGCTCACTCAGTGGATCTGAGTGGTGGGTGCTAGCCCAGGAGGTTCTGCACATGTGTGGTACCATTTCCATGGTAGTAACATCGTAGGAGGTCACACCTCATCTCTAGTTCTACAGAGAGCCTGAAGAGATTGAAAAGCAAGAATGAGCCACTGCTGAAAAGGCAGAGTGACCAAGTAGGAACAGTTTGGGGTTAATAGGCTGGTCCAGCACCTGAGTTAACTGCTATTCGATTGAGATCACAGAGGTACCTAGAGGTTCAGATGTTCTGGGGCCAGTTCAGCAGTGCCTCTGGCCGGCGGGGGTGCTCAGCCCATCACTGAAGACTGGTCTGCATCCCATACTGCTCAGGTCACTGAATTGATAGGTACAAGCCTGAGTAGCCTGAAGTGATTCATTCAGACTTTAAAATATAAAATAAAATATAAATAAGTTTGAGAGAAAGTGTTTCTTTAAAAAAAAAAAAGGAATTCATGCACATATAGAAAAAAACACCCCTGAACTTTCATTGTTCTGTCACTCCTGAACAAAACTACAGTGATCATTGTCTTAGTTAATTGATGTTTATTACTTTAAAATCAGATATGTTAACAGAAGCTGTTACATCTTCTCATGTGCACCTCTTTATGCCAAGATTATGATTTTTAATCTCAATCGCAAAAAAGTAAACTGGTGTCTCTTAGAGAAGATTTTATTCTATTCTTGGACAGAGATAATTCATGGGCATAAAACCTTCTATCATTACCAAAAATAAGGGAAGTTTAAAAAATATATCAAGACAATTACTAAATAGATGCATAATCTAGCTGAAGGAGTTGATCATCAGCTAAGAGAAAAAAATATATAAGCTTGAAATCTTAAGTAATGGAAACATTTCAAGCCTATTAAAGGCCATAAGTTAAAAACGAAACTCAAAAAGTGAAAATAAAATACACACTGGAGTAGTTGTAATGCCAAAAATGGAAAACCTTGATAGATGGTAGATGGTTGGTTTTTTGATTTTCAGTTCAATTCAGTTCAGTTCAGTCTCTCAGTCGTGTCTGACTCTTTGTGACCCCATGAATCGTACCATGCCAGGCCTCCCTGTTCATCACCATCTCCTGGAGTTCACTCAGACTCATGTCCATCGAGTGTGATGCCATCCAGCCATCTCATCCTCTTTTGTCCCCTTCTCCTCCTGCCCCCAATCCCTCGCAGCATCAGAGTCTTTTCCAATTTGTCAACTCTTCTCATGAGGTGGCCAAAGTACTGGGGCTTAAGCCCCAGCATCATCCTTCCAAAGAAATCCCAGAGTTGATCTCCTTCAGAATGGACTTGTTGGATCTCCTTGCAGTCCATGGGACTCTCAAGAGTCTTCTCCAACACCACAGTTCAAAAGCATCAATTCTTCGGCGCTCAGCCTTCTTCACAGTCCAACTCTCACATCCATACATGACTACTGGAAAAACCATAGCCTTGACTAGATGGACCTTAGTGGCTAAAGTAATGTCTCTGCTTTTGAATATACTATCTAGGTTGCTCATAACTTTTCTTCCAAGGAGTAAGCGTCTTTTAATTTCATGGCTGTAGTCACCATCTGCAGTGATTTTGGAGCCCCCCAAAATAAAGTCAGCCACTGTTTCCACTGTTTCCCCATCTATTTCCCATGAAGTGATGGGACCAGATGCCATGATCTTCGTTTTCTGAATGTTGAGCTTTAAGCCAACTTTTTTGCTCTCCTCTTTCACTTTCATCAAGAGGCTTTTTAGTTCCTCTTCACTTTCTGCCATAAGGGTGGTATCATCTGCATATCTGAGGTTATTGATATTTCTCCCAGCAATCTTGATTCCAGCTTGTGCTTCTTCCAGCCCAGCGTTTCTCATGATGTACTCTGCATATAAGTTAAATAAGCAAGGTGACAATATACAGCCTTGATGTACTCCTTTTCCTATTTGGAACCAGTCTATTGTTCCATGTCTGGTTCTAACTGTTGCTTTCTGACCTGCATACAGATTTCTCAAGAGGCAGGTCAGGTGGTCTGGTATTCCCATCTCTTTCAGAATTTTCCACAGTTTATTGTGATCCACATAGTCAAAGGCTTTGGCATAGTCAATAAAGCAGAAATAGATGTTTTTCTGGAACTCTCTTACTTTTTCCATGATCCAGCGGATATTGGCAATTTGATCTCTGGTTCCTCTGCCTTTTCTAAATCCATCTTGAACATCAGGGAGTTCATGGTTCATATATTGCTGAAGCCTGGCTTGGAGAATTTTGAGCATTACTTTACTAGCCTGTGAGATGAGTGCAATTGTGCAGTAGTTTGAGCATTCTTTGGCATTGCCTTTCTTTGGAATTGGAATGAAAACTGACCTTTTCCAGTCCTGTGGCCACTGCTGAGTTTTCCAAATTTGCTGGCATATTGAGTGCAGCACTTTCACAGCATCATCTTTTAGGCTTTGAAACAGCTCAACTGGAATTCCATCATCTCCACTAGCTTTGTTCATAGTGATGCTTTCTAAGGCCCACTTGACTTCACATTCCAAGATGTCTGGCTCTAGATTATTGATCACATCATCATGATTATCTGGGTCTTGAAGATCTTTTTGGTACTGTTCTTCTGTGTATTCTTGCCATCTCTTAATATCTTCTGCTTCTGTTAGGTCCATCCCATTTCTGATTTTAATAATTTTAGTACATGTGTAAGTATATTCTACATACACATATATCTTTGCAATGTTTAAGTATAATTATACATATATATGTATACATATATTGCAAAGACACACACACACACACACACACACACATATATATATGTATATATATATAAAATTATTGGAGAAAGAAATGGCAACCCACTCCAGGATTCTTGCCTGGAGAATCCTATGGACGGAGGAGTCTGGTGGGCTACAGTCCACGGGGTTGCAAAGAGTCGGACACGACTGAGCGACCACTTCACTTTATATATAATTATTACTGATAAGCAAGATAGAAACATATGCCTAAAAGAGGGAGTCAATATAAATATTTTGAGTTTACTTTTTCCTGTGTGTACAAATTAAATATGTATATATGTGTGTGTTTGTATATAATCAGAATCTAAAAGAAAGAATGAAGAGGATTAATTTTTAGTAGCCACATATTCTCTAATGTTAAGGATTCTGCTGAGAAGTCTACAAAATAGGACATTGTAGCAGATGCCTATTTACCAAATAATTTCAGCTCATGATGGTTAGTTTGGTGAGAAGGTTATCCAGCAGTTGATCAACTCTGGTGGTCATATGTGTTAATTATTATAACATCCTACTTCAGAATGCTAATTTAGCCAGATGTTCTAAATGGAAGAATTACTGTATCAGATTCAAACCTTCATTTTCTAGTGGATAAAATAACTGGATGAGCATTCAAGTGATATTAAATTACAGATAAAGCCAACAGACGCTTTTAAGCATAATAAAAAATTTGTATAGGTAATTATACTAGTATGATAATCTAGGTAACATTGACCATTTAGAAAGTAAATAACAAAAAAGTTAACAATATTTCCTGGAAATGAAGGGAAAGGATAGGATTTGCTCAGTGCAACAAATCAAGTCATTTGAGTTTTGCGAAGAATCACTTAGTCCTTAATCCAGAACCAGCAATGACATTTAACCTGTGGTAGAATTCTTGCTATTTTGAAGTGAGAAATTTTTTGTTAATCTAGGAGGCTTCCAAAATAAATATCTACTTAAAATGCTAAGCCTCAGGAGGATATAAAAGTAGGAATAATAATAATAATAATAGGAATGAATAAATATTATAAACACACACATTAAAAATAAATGTATTGCTAACAGCACCCTAATGAACACTTGAGGGAGACCCTGAAAAGATTTCCAGGGCTCTTTCTTGGTGTTGTTCACTTTTCTTTCCTGTGAACACTTAGCCACTTGGATTCTCAGTCTCCTCAATTCGGAGAGTCCATGAGTCCTTCTGCATTCTCTCTCTTTGTGCCATGACCTAGAAACTCTCTTGAAGGAATGAAATAGGGCACTTGTAGGGATGACTGCTTTTGTTTTCCCTCTGTCAAGAATCAGCGCTTTTTCGGTTGTTACCCAGTGTTTTTGAAAACATTTGATTCATATATTTTGTCTGTGTTTTTGCAGAGATGGGAGGAAGATCTAGTCTGTCCCTTTTAGTCCATCTTGTCCACAAGCAAGAGAGCACATGTCTGCTTAATATTTTCTTTGACAAATTGAGAAGTACACAAAAAAGCATTTTTGACTATCATGGCTTTCTTTGGAAAGAGCACTTGTCCATTTGAGTTGAGAGTTGTAACAATCTCCTTTTCATGGAATACAATTTTTACTTGAAAAATTAACTGACAGACAAAATATGGCTTTGAGTATTTGGCACACATTTACTTTAAAATAAGTCATCTTGTCACTTCAAAGAAGTGACAAGTGATAGTATTTGTTGGCAATGAAAAATTCATGCTTTTAAGAGAAAATTAGAATTCAAGAAAAATTGAGATAGCCACCATGAGTTTGAGAGATTCCCAATCCTTACAGAGTTTTCAGATAAAGGTGTTGGTGATATTAACAAATATATTTTTATAAAATATGTTAATATTTGAAAGAATGGCATAACTTAGTGAGCCAGTAATTTTCAAGTGATCAATGTAGAAAACTGATCCATTTTCTATAAGAAAAGACCAAAGTGAAAAATAGACCATTCAGTGTAACAGAGTAGAATGTAAGAGAATGTAGCAATGTGCATAGATTCAGTTTCAGAATGCACACTGCAATGAAGCTTTAGTAGACAATCACTCGTCAAATTTTGGGGTCAGTATCAAGAAGAATGGAATATCTGAAGTTTTCTGAAAAATATATTAAAATAGTCCTCTTATTTCCAACTACATGCCTGTGTGAGTCTGGATTTTCTTCAGCTACTTTAACCAAAAGGACATAGTATTACATATCACATTCAGAAGCAAATATGAAGTCTAATCTCTGACATCATAGACGTCAGGTAAAGACTTGTGCCAAGATGTAAAATACCACCACCACTCTTCTCATTATTTCTTGGGAGAAGATGTAGTTATTTTCTACTAAAATATATTGTTTATTTGAACATATTTTATTTTTTAAATGAATTATTTTCAATTTTAATTTCTTACATGATTATACATAACAACTTAAACAAAACATCTTGAGATTCTCAATATAAGAATTCAGAGACCAGAAATTTTTGAGAACTGCTTCTCTAATCATTGTGATATTTTCAGCTATAATTGACACTTTAACTGACTGTATGCAATGTTATCGAAGTTTTGCTGATATACTCATGACTCTCAAAAATTCTCACAATTGGATAATGAGATAAATATTGTAATCTCCTTTTTATAGATGTGAGAAATGAGGCACAATTTACTCAAACTCATACAGAAATTAAGTGGAAGAAGTCAGAATTTGGATATGGGAAATTTGGAGCCATGTGGTGGTATGTCTCCATAGTCCATACTCCGACACATCAATTTATATTCCTATGCTATGTTCTGTCTAAATCTCACAGTGCTTTCAATATTATAAAGAGTTTATATTAGAAATATTTTCTTGTTATTGTTCAATCATAAAGTATTGTCTGACTCTTTGTGATTCCATGAAGTATATCATGCCAGGCTTTCCTGTCCTTCACTGTCTCCCAGAGTTTGCTCAGACTCATGTCCATTGAGTTGATGATGCTATCTAATCATGTTATCCTCTGCCACCTCCTTCTCCCTCTTGCTCTCAATCTTCCTGAGCACCAGGGTCTTTTCCAGTGAGTGAGCTCTTTGCATCAGGTGGCCAAAGTATTGGAGATTCGGCTTTGACAGCAGTCTTTCCAATGAATAGTCAGGGTTGTTTTCCTTTAGTATTGACTGGTTTTATCTCCTTGCTGTCCAAGGAATTCTCAAGAGCCTTCTCCAGCACACCACAATTCAAAAGCATCCATTCTTCAGCATCCAGCCTTGTTTATGGTCCAAGTCTCACATCCATGCATGATTACTGGAAAAATCATAACTTTGATTATATGGACCTTTGTTGACAAAGTGATTTCTCTGTTTGTTTTTTTTTTTTTTTTTTAATACACTGTCTAGGTTTGTCACAGCTTTCCTTCCAAGGAGCAAATGTCTTAATTTCATGGCTGCAGTCACCATTCACAGCGATTTTAGAGGTCAGAAAAATAAAATCTGTCACCATTTCCACCTTTACCCCATCTATTTGCCATGAAGTAATGGAAGCACTCCTTGGAAGGAAAGTTATGACCAACCTAGATAGCATATTCAAAAGCAGAGACATTACTTTGCCAACAAAGGTCCGTGTAGTCAAGGCTATGGTTGTTCCAGTAGTCATGTATGGATGTGAGAGTTGGACTGTGAAGAAAGCTGAGTGCCAAAGAATTGATGCTTTTGAACTGTGGTGTTGGAGAAGACTCTTGAGAGTCCCATGGACTGCAAGGAGATCCAACCAGTCCATTCTAAAGGAGATCAATCCTGGGTGTTCTTTGGAAGAAACGATACTAAAACTGAAATTCCAGTACTTTGGCCACCTCATGTGAAGAGTTGACTCATTGGAAAAGACTCTGTTGCTGGGAGGGATTGGCGGCAGAAGGAGAAGAGGACAACAGAGGATGAGATGGCTGGATGGCATCATGGACTCGATGGACGTGAGTTTGAGTGAACTCCGGGAGTTGGTGATGGACAGGGAGGTCTGGCATGCTGCAATTCACAGGGTCAGGAAGAGTCGGACACGACTGAGCGACTGAACTGAACTGAATGGGAGCAGATGCCATGATCTTAGATTTTTAATGCTGAGTTCCAAAGCAGCTTTTTCAGTCTCTTCTTTCACCTTCATCAAGAAGCTCTTTAGTTCCTATTTACTCTCTGCCATCAGAGTGAGATCATGTGCATATCTGAAGTTGTTGTTTCTCCTGGCAATCTTGATTCCAGCTTGTAATTTATCCTACCCAGCATTTTGCATGCTGCACTCTGCATAGATGTTAAATAAGCAAGGTGAGAATATACAGCCTTGTCATATTCTTTCCAAATTTTGAAGCAGTCTGTTGTTCCATGTCCAGTTCTAACTGTTGCTTCTTGACCTGCATATAGGTTTCTCAGGAGACTGGTAAGGTAGTCTGGTATTCCCAACTCTCTAAGAATTTTCCACAGTTTCTTTGATTCACACAATGGCTTTAGCATAGTCAATGAAGCAGAAGTAGATGTTTTTCTCAAATTCCAATATTTATAGTGTTTTATTAAGTTTACAATCAGTTGTAAATATGGGAGATACTTTACCAAATTCACAACTTTTTTATGTGTGACAGCATTGAGTTAGCATTGAGGAATATTCATTGTTTAATGTCTAAAGAACATTCACTGTTTATTAGAGTTTTAAGACTTGTATGTTGAGTGTTAAAACAGGTAGAGCAAATAGTGAGGGCTCCTCTCCATATACAAAAGCTGAAGTTTTGGGGATGAGCACCATCTGGATCCCAGACATAATTTTAAAAATGATGACAAATCACATGAGCACCTTGAGCTGTACATGAATTCAGCATGTAGCAACCCTGTGATTTACACATCTTTTTCATTTGAGGATGATGATAGTACTTGACTGTGACAGGAGCATTTACTAAAGACTTACAGATACTTTCACTAGCAATTCCAGACAAAAGTCATTCTATTCATATTCAGACTTTCTGAATCAGTTAAGATTTATAAGACTTGGGTATCTTTTGATTTAGTCTCACTTATAAAGCTGCATAAAGCTGAGATACAGAAAATCAAATTAAGAATATTCCCAATAAAGGACCAAATGAATACTTTGTTCTTGAGGGATTCATGAGGAAGTATTAAGAAGTTAAATACCAGATATACAACTTAGTTTCAAAATACCAACCCACTGTGTGCGTGTGTGTGTGTGTGTGTGTGTGTGTGTGTGTGCATGCATGCGTGCATGTAGAGGAGATTCCCAGATGGCACTAGTGGTAAAAAACTTACCTGCCAATTCAGGAAACACAAGAAATTCAGGTTTGACCCCTGGGTCAGGAAGATCCTGTGGAGGGGAGAATGACAGTGTACTCCAATGTTCTTGCCAAATGTACCACTGATGGATCTAGATAGAATATGTAGATGCTTATTGATTGTACTATCATTTCAATATACTTTTCTGTGTAAATGAAAGTTTTTACAGCAAAGTTTAGGAATGAGAGAAAGAACTCCATGTGAAAACTAGGATTGAAAACAGAATCAAATGTAGTTTTTGAAGTATGCTTCCTTGTATTGTGTTCAAGGCCACAGGGAGTCACATGCGAGCTCCTTGTTAGAGTTTTTAACGTTCCTTTTATATATCGCTTCTTGGCCTTTTGGCTAAGATCAAGTGGTGGCTCAGATGGAAGCATCTGTCTACAATGTGGGAGACCTGGGTTCGATCCCTGGGTCGGGAAGTCCCCTGGAGAAGGAAACGGCAACCCACTCCAGTACTCTTGCCTAGAAAATCCCATGGACAGAGGAGCCTGGTGTCCATGGGGTCGCAAAGAGTTGGACACGACTGAGCGACTTCACTTTTTTATATTTACTTGGAAGGGCATTGAAAGTAATTTTCTATAAACAAAGTGTATGCTTGTTTTGGAATCCTTAGAAATCTTTTACCTATACTATCAAGTAGGTGTTAATACACTTAATGTCTCTTATTTCATAAATATCAGCCACTTTTGACTTGGAGAGTCAACACATTGTAGTAGTAAGAAATGGGGCTCAATTCTTTGGTTCTGATCTTGTGAGTCTTTGGGCAAGCCATTTCAACTCTATGTGCCTGTTTACTAGTCTGTAGAACTGAGATAATAATAGAAGCTACCTCATAAGAAACTTGTGAGAATTCCTTGAATTAACATATGTGAACACCTTAGAACCTTTCTAGCAGCATGGTAACTCTTCAGTACATATTAACTGCTTCTGTTGTAATAAGCAGAGTGTTAGGCAGTCACTGATCAGTCACTAATATCACTTACTTAAAAGGAGCTAAAAGTCTTATACATAGAATCAGACCTTGAACTCCTTGAGTTCAGCAATTCAGTTAAATGTAACTAGAACTTGTATGATTTCAGTTCAGATGTTCAATTAACTATATCTTCCATCTTCATGTATGATCATTGGGCAGTTTTAGCTCTTGTAATTGCAACTCTCAACTTTGTTAGCCTTAAAAAAAAAGATGAACAGATCAGTTACCTAGGCATGCCTTATCTTCACTCTTTATTAATAATTAATAATATATACACAGCACATGACATATAATAAACATTCAATATATGTCATCTTGTTCTTTAGACTGGGGACTAGTTTTACTTTGATTAAAAGTAGTCATTTTCCACTGGAAAAGAGCTCTTAAAAAAAGACATTTATCCTCAAGATTTTTGTAAGTGCTGGTCATATGTTGGCCCCTTCATGGTGAATGCCAGATGATTGTAGATGATCCTTAGAGAAGTGTAATATGAATTAATATCCACATAGGAGACATCCTTTAGAGAAAAATATTCCTACAGACTAATACTAAGTTATGGCACAGAAGCAGGATCCCTGAAGCCTTCCATGGACACAAGGGTGTTTTTCAGACCCATTCATGGCAAAGCTGTGTTCTGACTCCAACTCTGCAATCAGTTGTTCATCTAAAGTGTTTCCTTCTTCATGATCATGGCATTAGGGTAATTGATTGGCAGTGTTTTCTTTCCTATTGCTGGGTTCTCTGCTTATAGATATTCTCTATCTGGATAAATAATATTCTAAATGGAAATTTTCATGAAAAAATTATACAATTTTATTTATACAACAAGTATTTATAAAATCAATATGCCTTATATTTAATTCAGGTCTATTTGATGGTCATTAGCTCATTTCCATCAAATTAAATTATCTTCCAAGGGATAGTTTTAAACTGAAATGAGACTGAGCTGAATAAATTAGCTGAGAAGTCCCTGAACTGGACAAAGGGTGAACCAAGAGTTGATATTGTTATAATTATGTTTAAAAAGGTAGGAAAAGGTGGCATGTGATATGATGAAAAGGTTTCTTACAAAAAATAACTAAGAGTAGACATGTATCTATAAAAATATTTGATGATTAAAATGATTTGAGATTAAAATGCTCTTGGCAGTCTCAATAGTGGAGAGGTTGGTTATGCATCCAACTATATAAACTGAATACTCATTGACTTCTAGGGAATAGAATATTTAAGAGTAGATGATTATATTGTCCTAGTTAAGAAAATTCATAGTGAAACCAGACATTCAGAATATACTTATCTATTGATATTACTTATTTTCTTTAACTTCACACCTAGGTGTGAAATAATCATTTAATATTCATTGTGTAGTAAAGAATTTGGCCTTGCTCAAACAAATATCTTGCTTTTGCCCTTGGTTTCTGAGATATCTATTTAATACCTGATATGAGCATCTTTGGAGAAAGCAATGGCACCCCACTCCAGTACTCTTGCCTGGAATATCCCATGGACGGAGGAGCCTGGAAGGCTGCAGTCCATCGGTTCGCTGAGGGTCAGACACAACTGAGCTACTTCACTTTCACTTTTCACTTTTATGCATTGGAGAAGTAAATGGCAACCCACTCCAGTGTTCTTACCTGGAGAATCCCAGGGACAGGGGAGCCTGGTGGGCTGCCGTCTATGGGGTCACACAGAGTCGGACACCACTGAAGTGACTTAGCAGGAACATCTTTGTTTGAGGTGGGGGCTGGCTACATTGGATGTTGGGGTCAGGTCATCTATACCCAATGGCTTGAAGATGGGGGTTGTCCCCACCATAAACACCAACAGTGTGACCTACAGTGGCAGCTTTGGCTCTTGTGGTATCAATTGACCTAGAGACTGGTTCAGCCATGTGCGCAATCAACCAACGATATCTGTATATTAAAATTACAGTGGAAACTATAGAGATGGAATCTTGGTTGTGTTTCCTTGTTTGGCAAAATTGCCATTGTTACATGTCATTTCCAGGAAAGGAGAATGCAAGTTTCATGTTTGGAATCCTACTAGACTCTGCTTTATGTGTTTCTTCCTTTGAGTGCTTGCAAAATTTGTATTTTTCACTTTAATAAACAATAGCCATAAATATGTTTTCAGGGAGTTCTATGAAAATGCTTGAACTTGAAAGTGGTTTTAGAATGCCCCTGAACTTGTTAGAAATTGGAACAGTGTTGGAAACTATACTTTCATGCTTCACAATTTGACTATTTCTAGGCATTCTTAATAAACGTTATAAGCATTGTTAAATCCTGAATTGCCTTCTGAATTGTCTCAGCCTAAATTATATTTAGTACAGTTTTATTGTTATTTTGGAAATGTTCTATTTCTTAAGAAGAGATAAACACTCAAGAAATAGAATATATTTGGCTACTTACTATATATTTCTGGCTGATGTGTATAATTATCTTATTACTCCAGGTATTTTATTGTTAGGGATATGTCATAGTTTTAGCCATGCTCTGCCTTCTGAATAGACTATTCAATATAAATGGTACATTTTCCACTTAGTGATACAACATACATATTTGGGTACAATAGTTACATTCTAGTCCACATCCATCTCAATTTTTGTGTTTTTACCATGGGTTACATCAAGCACTTTTTGATTGGCACTTTTTCCCCTGTCTAATTTTCCCTAAGGCTGTCTTAGTGACTTAAGAATAGTGACTAATTATTTTGTTGTGTCCTCGTCAATTGTACAAATGAATTGAAGCAGCCAAGAAAGTTGGTTTCATTTGATTAGTTCCCACTCATTCTGTTTCAGCTGTGATCAATTCTTGGGAAGTGAGCTTAGAGAGACCACCTCTCCTATGAAGTACAACACTGCCTTCTCTGTATGTTGGGGGAACATACATTCTATCACAGTTTTATCTTAAAGTGAAAGTGAAGTCTCTTAGTCGTGTCCAACTCTGCGACCCTGTGGACTGTAGCCCACCAGGCTCCTCTGTCCATGGGATTCTCCAGGCAAGAACACTGGAGTGGGTTGCCATCCCCTTCTCCAGAGGATCTTCCCGACCCAGGGATCGTACCCAGGTCTCCTGCATTGTGGGCAGATGCTTTAACCTCTGAGCCACCAGGGAAGCCTTAAATCTATTATTAACAAAACCTTTCACTGTGAGCTTCAGCCTACAGCAGACATGTATAAACAGGTAAGAAAATGAGGAATGGAAATTGAAACACAGAGCCTTTGAGGACAACTACATGAATGGTAGCACTATAGTTATCGAATTATTAAAATCCAGTTAAGGAAGGTGGTCACCTGATTTTCCTGTTCATGAACTATTTAATTATGGATTCTGTTTCTGATATCAAATATTTCTAGACTCTGAAACCTTAACAGTGTGCTGTTTTATTTAGAAAGTATAATCCAGAGATTTCATGGGCACTGTTTCAAAGGAACATATATAAGAAATAATTGCAGTGCTCCGCACCAGTTATCCAATCTCTAATGCAAACTTACTGGGTAAATTCATCTGGTATCTTTCAAAATGTAACAAAGTGTTTGCAAATTATTCCTGAAAACTTCTGAGTATTTTATAATTTTTATTGAAAATACTCACTGACAGAGATAATCTGAATGATTCCACAATACAGGAGAAAAATCTTTCTTTGAAACATGTCCATGCTTATGATTTTTATAATCCTTAAATCATGAGGAGAATTTAGGATTTTGGTTCTATTTTTTAAGAAATAGCTAATCTGGCATATGCAATAAAGTTTGCTGTAATTCTTCAATAGGAAAACTGCTTAAAAGGAGATGAGGAATGCTCTGAAGCAGGAAAAAAAAAAACTTTTGGAAAATATTCTACCTTTATAATTATACTTTTAATGTCAGTGACATCACTATTTGTAAAAATGCCACTATTCACTTTGTTACCATTGAATTCTAACACCTTATACTAACTTACTTATTCCTCAAAAAATGTGTGTGTGCGTGTGTGTGTACTCAGTCATGTCTGACTCTTTGGGACCCCATGGGCTGTAGCCTGCCAGTCTCCTCTTTCCATGGTATTTTCTAGGCAACAATACTGGGGCCGCTTGCAGGGGATCTTCCTGAACCAAGGGTTGAACCCACATCTTTTTTATCTACTATATTTGCAAGTAGATTATTCCTCATACATGATCTGCACTCCAGGCAGATTCTTTAAAACTGATCCATCAAGGAAGCCTTATATAATATGATGTATTTATTAATATCCTCATTTTATAGCTGATAAAATTTAAACTCAGATGGTTTTAGTAACTTGAGCAAGTAGATCAATGATACATAAAAATTAAAAATTCAGTAAATTCTGGAGAATGATGAGACTATAAATCATTTACTGAATGAGAAGAATAAATGAAGAATGAGTGAACAAATGAAGTTAGTGTCAAACTCATTGTATCTTATAATAGCAATTATGAAAAATTTTTTGGCTGTTTTAGGAACATTATGTATAAAAGGTTCCTATTGATGTCATTGATCCATTTAGACATAAAAAAATAAAAAAATGTTAACAAGTTAACATCAAACTTATATCAATTCTTAAAATCCAATTCTCAATAAAATTTTCAATTATATGGAAAAATGTAAAATATAAAGTGACTCCCATATAATCCCATGACTCCCATATTACATTGATTTAACAAATATCAACATTTTGCCACATTTGCTCATTCACTTTCTTGCTGCATAATTTTAAAGTAAATTACATATATATTAAGAACATCTCAAACCTAAATATTTTTGTACCAATCCTAAAATGGGACATTTTCTACCATTAAAATATCAGAAAATATCATGAAATCATTAATATTAATATTATCGTTAACAAAAGTTCATCTATTACATTTTAAAACTTCACCAATTAGTGAAAAATGTTTTATAAAGTTAATTTGTTTAAGATCCAGTTAAGGTAAAGCATGGTTTTGAGTTGCTATGTTCCCTTAATCTTGTTAGACTCTGCACCTTTCCTCTCCTACCCTCTCCCCATCTTTTTTTGACATTGACTTATTGATGAATGGGTCCCACTTATTTATCCAGTTGCTTCTTCCCCCTCATAGTGTCATCTAACTTGTTTTTGCATTCCTCTTATTGGAGAAGGAAATGGCAACCCAATCCAGTGTTCTTGCCTAGAGAATTCCATGGACAAGAAGTTAGATTTAGCAGTCTGGTTATAATCATGTTATTGAATCTTAGGAAGAATTCCCTGTAAGTGGTGCTGTAAACTCATTCCATTCTATCTGAAGGCACACAAAGTCTACTTGTCCCAGGGTTCATTTTTTCTAAGAATGATCTATGGGTTCAGGTGGTAATATTTTGGATCCTCCGTAGTAGATTCTACTGTACCTTCCTCATCTGAATCTTGCTGTGTAAAATACAACTGGAGGGTATATGTTTTAAATTTTGAGTTTCATGCTAATTTCTCCCAGTTCTAACCATATTCATTCTATTTTACATTTTCCTTTACTTGACATATAATTCTGCGTTTTAGAGCAGGAGACAAGGGGAGTTCATCCTTGAATGTTTTTGGCCTTATTCTAATTGGATTAAACTTCAAAAAATATGGAACTTTTCTTGTTTGTGGTTTCCAAGCTGGAAATTCTCCCAGTAAAGCAGAACCATCATAGAAATCTTCCTCTATAGATTTGTTTTTGAAGGGGCCTAGTTTCTTCCTTTTCTGTAATTCCACAAGGCAAGCAAAAGCACTGTTTGCTTCTGGAAAATTTACAAGGCAAGTTGTTGATGCTGTAGTGAGGTGAGTGGGTGTTCAGTGGAAAATCATACTAGCAAATGGTTCTTTCTACACCTAGATTACATCACCTCCCTCATCATCTGTTTTCTGTTGAGCTTCTGATCCTATGTAAAATTTTATTTAAGCTTTATGGTATAAAAGGAAAAATAAAAACACTCACATATGCACATAACAAGCATTACACAGGAAAGTTCCAATTCTTATCCATGTGGATCTTAGTACGTAGTGTAGAGGCCTGAGAATCACTCAGATGGCATCACCCCTGAGGAAGAAGCTGGCAATCCTGATTACTGCTACCTTCTCAAGCTGAGGGGCATTAGACAGCCATGCAAAGTTTGCTAGTGGAACCCAGAGGTGTGGTCCATAAAATATTTTTATCAGTTTTCAAATGACACTGTCTATTTCAAGTCAGCTTTTGCTCAGGCTGCTTTTTTGATTTTTTTCCTCTCATGGGACTTTTCTTCCTCCTTTTTTCTGCCATAACAACTCTTAATTATCCTTTCAAAGCAGTGTACAAATTGTCTCATCACTAAAGCCTTCCCTGAGCCTCTGTTCTAGTTTCTTAGTATAGAACTTACCTGTTTTCAATTGATCTGTTGGTGGAAATGTTTTCTTTCTAAACTGAGAGGCCTCAGAGTTAGACACAATGTCCTTTTCATCTCTGCTAGTGCCTTGAATTATGTAAAAAATGAATATGTGTTTAATAAATGTATGGAAAAAATTGTAAGCCTATGTAACAACTGGAAAAGAGATAAAGAAGAGAAAGCTGTGGGGAGGGGTTGTGGGGAAGGAGGGTAGTAATCAGTATAGTGGTCTGAGGTCTGATTTAAGTCTCTGGCTTGGAATGTCACCAACTTCTAAAGCAGAAAGGCACCAATGGTCAAAGATATGCTGACTCTGGCATAATATTGTGCATTAAGCCAAACATTTAACTATAACGTTAGCTTAATGTCTATAACTCTTGATGTCTAACAACCCCCTCATTGTTTTAAATTCTCAAATAAGCATCCTTTAGAGTATGATATACTGGAGCTGAGCCTAGTTCATTTTTTATTCATAAAATCTCCCAGGGATTGGAGCTCAGCTGTTCACAACACTTCTTTCCATAGGCACAAGGAGCAACAGGAAGGATGGAGGTTCATTTCCTCTTTAGTTTCATATTTGATTCAATGGAATGATGAAAAAAAGCAAATAGTTTGTATGTGTGTGTGTGTATATATATATATGTAATATATGTATGACATATAAACATATGTAGACCACACACACACATGATTATTTAAAGATATGCCACCACCAAATATTGGCCAAGAAGCTTAGAAGAAAATAGAAATTGATGGAAGAAATAGAAACAAGCTTTCAAATTTTGGTAAAGATTATATCAAAAGTAATGTTTGAAGTTTGAAGATGGATCTGGAATGCTTGAAGATGCATTTAGTCTAAAGTAGAGTTTATTAAATTTAGCAAAGTGACCTATATTTTAGAAAACAGAATAAATGGTATACACATATGTATATGAAGTAAAAAAGTAAAGCACAGAAAACTCGTCAACAAAATCCTATGCATTGTAATATTATTCAGGCTAATTCTTGTGAGTTAATATTTTCCTCAATTATGTTACTATCCAATCAAAACATTTGTTCACATAAAAACTGTGTTTCTAATGCTGCATTAAGAAAAAAAAAAGTTTCTTTTCATCAAGAAAATATTTATTTTTATTAAAATGTTATATAAGTTTTGAAGTTTAATTTTTAAGCTTTCTTTTTTTAGACACTGACTTTTTTTTTTTTTTTTTTTTAGATTTTATTTTATTTTATTTTATTTTATTTTTTTTAATTTTTAGTTTTTTATTTTTTAAATTTTAAAATCTTTAATTCTTACATGCATTCCCAAACATGAACCCCCCTCCCACCTCCCTCCCCAGAACATCTTTCTGGGTCATAATAGCCAGGACATGGAAACAACCTAGATGTCCATCAGCAGATGAATGGATAAGAAAGCTGTGGTACATATACACAATGGAGTATTACTCAGCCGTTAAAAAGAATTCATTTGAATCAGTTCTGATGAGATGGATGAAACTGGAGCCGATTATACAGAGTGAAGTAAGCCAGAAAGACACTGACTTTTTAAGCTTAATTTTTATTTTTTATGTTGGACATATCATTGCTGTACAATATTATTTAAATTACAGGTATGCAAAATGTGGTGGTGTGATCACTAAGTCTTGTCTGACTCTTGCCACTCCATGGACTATATAGCCCCCCAGGTTACTATGTCCATGGGATTTCTCAGGCAAGAATACTGGCATGGGTTGCCATTTCCTTCTCTGGGGAATCTTCCCACATCTCCTGCATTGCAGATGGTCTGCTGCATTGCAGGCAGATTCTTTAATGCTGTGCCAACAGAGATCCCTTTACAAAATAGTAATTCAAAATGTTTAAATGCTATACTCCATGTATAATTATTATAAAACATTGGCTCTATTCTCTGTGTTGTATTAATGCAATATTCCCTTGTACAACAAGTAAAACAATTTTTAATCTACCACACTTATTAAAACCATAAATTAAATATTAAGGGCTTTTAATACAATTGGATATGTGTAGAAGTTGTTTAATCAAGATAATCATCAGAAAAGATTATATTGAATGCTTTCTTCAGTAACTGTCTGGTACATTCATGCCTGGCCAGGAGCTACAGGGATTGTTTGGATTCACATTATTTTCACATTCCTTTAGTTGAGATAAATTTTAAGAAAATAAACACTGGGGAAGTATGATGAAAGCAGCAATGGGAAAATGCACATGATAGCAACAGTAAGAAAAAAAGATAAATTCTGCCTATGGACCTGGTTATGCTTCATCAACACAGAGATACCTAAATTATTGTGGTCATTGTGGTAGTTTTATGGTAGTTGCTTTATTTCTTTGTTGGTTTGTCTTCTAACTGTGAACACAATTCTTTAACTTTTCACTTACAGGAACAGTATAAAGGGGAGAAAAAATCATGCTGATAGAGGCATAGACGTGAATTAGTATACACTGTTTGGGGAGTTATTACTAAGCTAGTATGGCTGGAGTGGTGGTTCTTCATCAGGGATCATTTTTGCCTCCGCAAGAATGTTTGGCAATGACTGGAGATATTTTTGGCTCTGATGGGGTCAGGGGTAATGTAACATCTAGTGCAAAGAGGACTGCAATTCTACTAAACATCTTACAGTATGAATAGAACATGCCCCACAACAAAATTTCCTAGTCTTAAATGTTGATGATGCTAAGCTTGAGAAGGCCTTGGCTAAAACAGGAAAACTGAAGTGATAAGAAGAAGAAATAGAAGGAGATAAGGCAGATAGTATTTATGTAATGGGAATGGTGGGGATGACTTTGAATATCAACCTTAGAAGTAAAAGAATAGCATGAGTATTTTCATCAGTGATGACAAAATAAAAAGATAAGGAGAGATGTTGTCTAAACATAAAACTGTTCAGGTATGCATGAAACATATAGGAAGTGCATTATCTAGGCTATGGTGCATATAAATAAATAAAATAAAGTTAGTTTCTAAAAAATAAATAGATGGAGGGGCTAGTATGGGAAATACTAAGCCATGAGATAAAAACATATAACAATATTTTATGGAGGGCTGTTTATTGGAAGTTTAGATTTGATGCAGAGAGTTAGAGTCCTTGTTATGAATGAAAGAAAGAGATGAATGAAAATGGCCATTGAGTGATATTGTTTTTCCAATCCTGTGTTAGACAGATCATACCATGAAGAAAATGAGGCATATGACAGGGAGACTGTTGAAGTTCTGCCCTCAATTTACAAACAAAATAGCTGGCACCCATAAACTATCCTTTCATATACATGAACTGTGCTGGTAAGTTTCTTTTCAGTTTTCTTGGGTATGTACACTTACTTAATCTTTTAGCCTTTCCTCTTCAAGTACATTTCCCAACATTTCAGTGATTTATTTTCCTTTTTTCAACTGTGTTTTTTCTATAATATATCTGACTTCATTTACAATGATGATTCAAATTGAATAGTATATGCTAATATTGTTCAGATCAAAACTCATGAGAAGGAAAGTATATTCAAAAGAGATCATATATAGATAGATAGATAGATCTGCCTATATATATATATATATATATATATATATATATTTAAGGAATTAAAGATATAAAAAGGGAAAGATAGATTCAATCTAATGTTTTATATTTTTTATAAATACTGAATAGGTAACAAGATGTAAATAACTGATTAACAAATGTGAAAATAAGGAAAAGTAATATGTTAAATGTTATTTCTTGCAAATATAAACTTGTCTTCAGTCTTTATTCAAAGCCATTGTGTTAAAGTAACATAATTTTTTAAATAATTGCAGTTAAGGCAAGTTTATTTTAAACATATAGAGTTAAGTTCTCCTTATGTTCTTTTTTTCTCTTTATATTCTTGATTACTGAAAAGAATCTGACATCCTCTTGTCTTCCATTATAAATAAAATAAAAATTCACCAGCGAAATAGTTGAATGTAAATCAATCTAGAAATTCTTTCCAAGCTCAACAGATTAAATGATGAAAAAGAAATTTCCACAGCAGACAATAGACTGAATTTAGCTCTCTGAAACAAGTTTTTCCTTTTAAAGCAACACTGACACTAATGCATCATGGAGTTTATAACGAATTCAGAAGTTAAGTGTTTAAAAACAAGAGTGCATTTTGAAGGGGATAAATGGACAGATAGCGTTTCATGGTTCTTATATGGTATGCATAGTAGTATCAATAAAAGGTGTCTTGATGCTGTGTGTGTGTGTGTGTGTGTGTGTGCTCAGTCACTCAGTTGTGTGCAACTCTTAGAGACCCCACAGACTGTATGTAGCCCACCAGGTTCCTCTGTCCATGGGTTTCTCCAGATAAAAATACTGAAACGGGTTGCCATTTTCTCCTCCAGGGGTTCTTCCTGAACCAGGGATTGATCAAACCCATGTCTCTTGTGTCTCCTGCACTGCAAATGGATTCTTTACCTACTGAGCATTAGTATAAGGTGTCTTGTTAGTAGATTGTGTTAAATTAAAAATGTATACTATAAACTTCAAAAACCAGTAAAATATCACAACAAATAATTGTTGTTAAGGAGATAAAATAGAATTACAAAGAATTTTCAATCCAAAAGGTAGAAAATGAGGAAAAAAAGGAACAAAAAAGAGTTGGGACAAATAGAAAAAAAAAAGCAAGATGGTGTTTTAAAATCCAATCATATCAATGATAATTAAATACACAGTTAAAAAATATAAGGAAGATATTGTTAGGTTGGATAAAAAAGACTCAACTTTATGTTGCCTATAAAAAGTCTACTTTAAAAGTAAGGACACACATAGGTTAGCATTTAAAGGATGGATAATAAAGTAAAAGGATGGTAATAAATGGACCTTCCTCACACTAATCAGTGTAAGACTCCATTTGATATGTGCTGTGGGCGGGCACTGAGCTCCTACAGATTGGCGTTGTCTGCATCTCATAACTGGCTTGGATTTCTATAACAGTGCATTTTTCGACACTTTGCTTAGTACTGTAGAGTAGAGAATCTGCTAGATTATGGTACAAAGGCCAGTAGGTAATTTCTCCATACAGCTATGTCTCTGCATACAAACCGGTTGCTGTTTAGCTGTTAAGTTGTGTCCAACTCTTGCAACCTCACGCACTGTAGGCCACCAGGCACCACTGTCTATGGGATTTCCCAGGCAAGAATACTGAAGTGGATTGCCATTTCCTGCTCCAGGGGGTCTTTCAGCCCAAGAATCAAACCCATGTCTTTTACACCCCCTGTATTGCAGGTGGATTCTTTACCACTGAGCCACCAGGGAAGATTTATAAACTGGTTTGCACTGAAAAAAAGAGCAGGGATTAAAAGTCTTGAAAAATAGCTAATTTTTCACAATTTTCAGAACATATTAGACTCTATGAAATGCAAAAGGAAGGAAGCAGAGACCAATTAATATATAAAAAATTGAGGTATTTTCCTTTTCACCTTTAAGTATTGGGGTAAGGAAGGAGAAACTTTTTGTCCTTTTGACAGTATACAGTTCTCTCAGAGATATGCTAGGAAATGGATTATAGGAAAACATGGAAGATTGGAGAGTACAAGCAGTAAGCAGGGTCCCTAAGTGATCATGCAGTTCCTTAGAATGAGCACCATCTAATATAAAAGACCTCAGGGATGCAGATGGCTACTCTACATAAAGGAATATCTCTAGTTTTCCACTCATAGCATCTCCAAAGTCTAATTAACCTGTGGTGATTACGGGAAGGCAGGAAATTCATTGTGCTAGATGTCATGTTTGAAATGAATCCCACAGTGAAAGAAGTTTGAAAAACTCTTTCTTAAAGAAGGGATGAAAAAAATAAAAAAAATGATTCTGCATCAGATTCTTCTTTCAGACAGGGCAAAACTGAGGCTTGGTACCCCAAGAACATGCATTATCAATGTAAAATTTGGAGATCAGTTCTCGTCCAAGGTAAGGGGCAGTGGCTGTGCTTTGCTGGAGCAGCCGTGAAGAGATACCCCATGCCCAAGGTAAGAGAAAAAGTAAGATGGTAGGTGTTGCAAGAGGGCATCAGAGGGCAAACACACTGAAACCATACTCACAGAAAACTAGTCAATCTAATCACGCTAGGACCACAGCCTTGTCTAACACAGTGAAACCAAGCCATGCCTGTGGGGCAACCCAAAACAGGCAGGTCATGGTGGAGAGGTCTGACAGAATGTGGTCCACTGGAGAAGGGAATGGCAAGCCACTTCAGTATTCTTGCCTTGAGAACCCCACGAACAGTATGAAAAGGCAAAATGATAGGATACCAAAAGAGGAACTCCCCAGGTCATTAGGTGTCCAATATGCTACTGGAGATCAGTGGAGAAATAACTCCAGAAAGAATGAAGGGATGGAGCCAAAGCAAAAACAATACCCAGCAGTGGATGTGACTGGTGATAGAAGCAAGGTCCGATGCTGTAAAGAGCAATATGGCATAGGAACCTGGAATGTAAGATCCATGAATCAAGGCAAATTGGAAGTGGTCAAACAAGAGATGGCAAGGGAGAACATCAACATTCTAGGAATCAGCGAACTAAAATGGACTGGAATGGGTGAATTTAACTCAGATGGCCATCATATCTACTACTGCGGGCAGGAATCCCTCAGAAGAAATGGAGTAGCCATCATGGTCAACAAAAGAGTCCAAAATGCAGTACTTGGATGCAGTCTCAAAAATGACAGAATCATCTCTGTTTGTCTCCAAGGCAAACCATTCAATATCACAGTTATCCAAGTTTATGCCTCAACCAGTAACGCTGAACAAACTGAAGTTGAATGGTTTTATGAAGACCTGCAAGACGTTTTGGAACTAACACCCAAAAAAGATGTCCTTTTCATTATAGGGGACTGGAATGCAAAAGTAGGAAGTCAGGAAACACCTGGAGTAACAGGTAAATTTGGCCTTGGAATGCAGAATGAAGCAGGGCAAAGACTAATAGAGTTTTGCCAAGAAAATGCATTGGTCCTAGCAAACACCCTCTTCCAACAACACAAGAGAAGACTCTACAGATGGACATCACCAGATGGTCAACACCGAAATCAGATTGATTATATTCTTTGCAGCCAAAGATGGGGAAGCTTAGACAGTCAACAAAAACAAGACCAGGAGCTGACTGTGGCTCAGATCATGAACTCCTTATTACCAAATTCAGACTCAAATTGAAGAAAGTAGGGAAAACCATACTGGTATGACCTAAATCAAATCCCTTATAATTATACAGTGGAAGTGAGAAATAGATTTAAGGGCCTAGATCTGATACATAGAGTGCCTGATGAATTATGGACAGAGGTTTGTGACATTGTACGGGAGACAGGGATCAAGACCATCCCCATGGAAAAGAAATGCAAAAAAGCAAAATGGCTGTCTGGGGAGACCTTACAAATAACTGTGAAAAGAAGAGAAGAGAAAAGCAAAGAAGAAAAGGAAAGATATAAGCCTCTGAATGCAGAGTTCCAAAGAATAGCAAGAAGAGATAAGAAAGCCTTCTTCAGCGATCAATGCAAAGAAATAGAGGAAAAGAACAGAATGGGAAAGACTAGAGATCTCTTCACAAAAATTAGAGATATCAAGGGAATATTTCATGCAAAGATGGACTCAATAAAGGACAGAAACGATATGGACCTAACAGAAGCAGAAGATATTAAGACGAGGTGGCAAGAATACACGGAAGAACAGTACAAAAAAGATCTTCATGACCCAGATAAATCATGATGATGTGATCACTAATCTAGAGCCAGACATCCTGGAATGTGAAGTCAAGTGGGCCTTAGAAAGCATCACTATGAACAAAGCAAGTGGCGATGATGGAATTCCAGTTGAGCTGTTTCAAAGCCTGAAAGATGATGCTGTGAAAGTGGTGTACTCAATATGCCAGCAAGTTTGGAAAACTCAGCAGTGGCCACAGGACTGGAAAAGGTCAGTTTCCATTCCAATTCCAAAGAAAGGCAATGCCAAAGAATGCTCAAACTACCGCACAATTGCACTCATCTCACATGCTAGTAAAGTAATGCTCAAAATTCTCCAAGCCAGGCTTCATC
Source organism: Ovis canadensis (assembly GCF_042477335.2). NCBI lineage: Eukaryota > Metazoa > Chordata > Mammalia > Artiodactyla > Bovidae > Ovis > Ovis canadensis. The sequence goes on from NC_091248.1 coordinate 87,872,071, forward strand.
AATACATGAACCGTGAACTTCCTGAAGTTCAAGCTGGTTTTAGAAAAGACAGAGGAACCAAAGACCAAATTGCCAACATTCGCTGGATCATGGATAAAGCAAGAGAGATCCAGAAAAACATCTATTTCTGCTTTATTGACTATGCCAAAGCTTTTGACTGTGTGGATCAAAAGAACCTGTGGAAAATTCTGAAAGAGATGGGAATACCAAACCACCTAACCTGCCTCTTGAGAAATCTGTATTCAGGTCGGGAAGCAACAGTTAGAACTGGACATGGAACAACAGACTGGTTCCAAATAGGAAAAGTAGTACATCAAGGCTGTATATTGTCACCCTGCTTATTTAACTTCTATGCAGAGTACATCATGAGAAACGCTGGACTGGAAGAAACACAAGCTGGAATCAAGATTGCTGGGAGAAACATCAATCACCTCAGATATGCAGATGACACCACCCTTATGGCAGAAAGTGAAGAGGAGCTAAAAAGCCTCTTGATGAAAGTGAAAGAGGAGAGTGAAAAAGTTGGCTTAAAGCTCAACATTCAGAAAACGAAGATCATGGCATCTGGTCCCATCACTTCATGGGAAATAGATGGGGAAACAGTAGAAACAGTGTCAGACTTTATTTTTGGGGGCTCCAAAATCACTGCAGATGGTGATTGCAGCCATGAAATTAAAAGACGCTTACTCCTTGGAAGGAAAGTTATGACCAACCTAGATAGCATATTCAAAAGCAGAGACATTACTTTGGCCACTAAGGTCCGTCTAGTCAAGGCTATGATTTTTCCAGTGGTCATGTATGGATGTGAGAGTTGGACTGGGAACAAGGCTGAGCACTGAAGAATTGATGCTTTTGAACTGTGGTGTTGGAGAAGACTCTTGAGAGTCCCTTGGACTGCAAGGCGATCCAACCAGTCCATTCTGAAGGAGATCAACCCCGGGATTTCTATGGAAGGATGATGCTGGGGCTAAAGCTCCAGTACTTTGGCCACCTCATGCGATGAGTTGACTCATTGGGAAAGACTCTGATGCTGGGAGGGATTGGGGGCAGGAGGAGAAAAGGATGACCGAGGATGAGAATGCTGGATGGCATCACTGACTTGATGGACGTGAGTCTGAGTGAACTCCGGGAGATGGTGATGGACAGGTAGGCTTGCCGTGCTGAGATTCATGGGGTCGCAAAGAGTCGGACACGACTGAGCGACTGAACTGAACTGAACTGAAGTATTGTTTGACATAATGAGTGCAAAACCTTGATGGCATCCTCCTTTAGGGATTTGAACATTTCTGCTGAAATTTCACTGCACTCACTACCTTTATTAGCAGCAGTGCTTCTTAAGGCCAACTTGACATGACACTCCAGAATTGCTCTGGAAGACTAACCACACTGTCGTAGTAATCTGGTTCATTAAGATCTTTTTTATACAGTTCTTCCATGTGTTCTTTCCATCTCTTCTTGATCTTTTCAGCATCTACTGCTGCTGTTGCTAAGTCGCTTCAGTCGTCTCCGACTCTATGCGACCATATGGAGTGCAGCCCACCAGCGTCCTCTGTTCATGGGATTTTTCCAGGCAAGTGTACTGGAGTGGGGTGCCATTGCCTTCTCTGCATAATCTACCAGGTCTCTACAACTTTTATACTTTACTGCGCTCATCTTTAGGTGGAAAGCTCCCTTGATGTTTCCAATTTTCCTGAGAAGATCTCTAGTATTTCCCAAATGATTAATTGGAAAAGTCCCTGATGCTCAGAAAGATTGGGGGCAGAAGGAGAAGAGGGTGCCAGAGGATGAGATGGCTGGATGACATTGCTGATGCAATGAACATGAACTTGAGCAAACTCCGGAGATGGTGAGGGACAGGGAGGCCTGGCGTGCTGCAGTCCATGGGGTCACAAAGAGTCGGACACAGCTGGATAACTGAACAACAACAACAACAAACACAACTAATATTGTTTGATCTCTAACTTTCCAATTAACACATATAGCTTCATGCAATACAAAATTTATTGTGAATCAGGGCCAAAACAAGTTTGCAAGCGAATGTTCTGAGACGAGTTAAAGTCTTTGAACTTAGCTAAAAAGATCAGCTGGTGGAAGTTCATTGCAGTATAGCAATTTGAATTTAGGTAACTAAGCTATGTTTGAAAATACGTATGCAATTCACTTTGGGCTATATTTCAAAAATTTTAGTTACTTTATTTTCTGGATAAGCATCAAATTCTCAAGCTCTAAAATTTCGAGTTTCCATGTGTGTACAATAAAAATATCCACTCTGACCTTTTTCTACTAGACTTTCCCTTTCCCTTTCTAGAAGCAGCCAATAAGTAATGTTTTACGTGTTTCTTTTCAGATATATTCTACTCAGTAGCTATGAGTGTCAAAACAACTTGAGGATTTTTTTTTTTTTGCCTTGATTGATGAAGTCCCTGAAGAGTTGACTCCCTTTCTTTGGCTCAGGCGGCCTGACCTCTAGGTACTCAATACTCACACTGAAATTTTGCTGCTCAACTCCAGTTGCCTCCCAGTAAGACTCAGATTAAATCTGGCTGACCCTATGAGAAAAAACGGGCCCGCTGGCCAGTTCTTCAAGATATATATCTAACCATGCTATACTTTTTATTGAGATCCAGAGTAAGCTTCTGATAACAATGGCTGACATTCAGTGTTTACTCTGTTCCATCACGATACTGAGCAGTTTACACATACTACATCACTGATTCTCACACACACACTAAACAATCCCTATGAGGCCAGTGCTATCATTATTGTACAGATGAGGTGACTGAAACATTTAAGCCACTGTACAGTCACACAGCTAGCAAATGATGGAGCTCAGATTCAAACCAGGCAATATCCAAGGTCATACTCTTTATTTCTGTGCTGTCCACACTATACTGCCTCTTACTTACACTGATAAAGCTGTTCTCTTTTCTTGCTAGAATAGAAGCATTGTAGCTTTTTAGAACACATGACTGCTATTAAGCAATGGTTTTCTTCTCCTCCAACCCCTTTCTGTGTCATAGGAGTGACCAAACCCTGCACTCCCCTTTAACCAAATCTCAGGAGGAATGAAAGACTACACTGCAAAACAGCTGTGTTTGTATGTGTGTACATGCATGCACACATGTGTTTTTAGACATATTGTATGAATTGGTATCAACTATCTGGAGAAAAGATAACCTGCTCTAGTATCTGCTAGAATTAGAAACGGCACCCCACTCCAGTACTCTTGCCTGGAAAATCCCATGGATGGAGGAGCCTGGTAGGCTGCAGTCCATGGGGTCGCTAAGAGTCGGATACGACTGAGAGACTTCACTTTCACTTTTCACTTTCATGCATTGGAGAAGGAAATGGCAACCCACTCCAGTGTTCTTGCCTGGAGAATCCCAGGGACTGGGGAGCCTGGTGGGCTGCCGTCTATGGGGTCGCACAGAGTCGGACAAAACTGAAGCGACGCAGCAGCAGCAGCAGCAGCAGCAGAATTAGAAAATTACTATTTCATCAGAGAGACAAACATATACTGAAACAAGCTAAAATAGCGACTTCACTTTCACTTTTCACTTTCAGGCATTGGAGAAGGAAATGCAACCCACTCCAGTGTTCTTGCCTGGAGAATCCCAGGGACGGGGGAGCCTGGTAGGAGGCTGTCTATGGGGTTGCACAGAGTTGGACACGACTGAAGTGACTTAGCAGCAAGTCTGTTTTACACTTCCCGAGACAAGCAAATGGTGAAAAAGGAGAAACACAGTTGAAAGCAGAGCCAGCAGAGTTGGCACATGAAATGTGTGAAAGATTTATTCAGTTATATGAGGAGGGTTGTGTGATGTCAAGTCTTTGTCAAGTCATAAGTGAAAATCTGCATTGCTGTCTAAGAGTTCATGGTAAAGTGGATTTACTGTGGGGAATGCAGAGATTCCAATGTTAAAGAACTCATGACTAAGAGATATCTGGGTTATGCTATCATTAATTTTTCACATTCTTTCCAAACATTTACTGAGCTAAACAGAGTCCCTATCTATCACTAAAATGAATAATTCAAAATATAGGATAAATGATACTATATTAAAATGAAATAACCCCCAGTATAGAGAAATTGATTCCTCTCAGTTATTTCATAAATGTGTGTGTATATATATTCATTGAACTAGCAATATGTTATGTTTCTTCAAATTATAAGTTTAATTTTTGGCCAAGAATTTAACCAATGTATAGTAACCCTCAGAAAAATGACTAGGCAAAGAATGATAGCTATTAAGATGATGTGGCCTCTTTGGATATAGACTGTTCTCATTTAATTCTAACTTTCAGAGCTTTAAACACATATGAGGACTTTGTAAATGTATGCTTAATGATAATAATAATGAAGATATTTGAATGTTTTGAAAGTTTTGTTGAAATTGTACATTTTTAAAAAATATGGAATCCCATGAAACAAATATTTAGGATATATAGTTGGTAATAATCAGTTGGGGGGTTATTCAACTGCCTTTGTTTTTAAACAAAAAGTAAGATTTAACTTTTGAATATCTTGATAAGCTTTGCAAATCCTCAATCCCAGAACTCTACATCACCTACTATTATTTGCTCTTCTACATAGGCAGCTGAAGTTGCAAGAGGAAATTTTAAAATTGTGCAACAAATTTATGGTTTTGCTAATTCACGGGTATTCCAGCCTCAGAGTAATAACTTGTTTTTTTTTAACTTTTATTCTAAGCCAGGCAATGTGCTAGACTTTTAACAGGGGTTACCTTGTTTAAACCTCAGGTAACTCTGATGAATTAACTGTTTTACCTCCATTTTATATATGCCAAACAAATGCTTAAGTGAAGTTTTTATTTATCCAAGTTCCACACATTTAGGAAATATTAGAACCCACCCTTAAAATCAGGAATTCTGATTCCAGGAGCTGTACTCCCAAGTAGTGTATGCCTTTACCTACAATTATCTGTTCTTCCTGACCCACATTTTTTCTTATTCATAAATAGCAAAGGAGATTTAAATACCCCACTCCTCACATTAGAACAATTTCTGGCCTTTCCTAGATGAATATTACCCACAAAAGTTCCTTTCTTCAGAGTTTTCTGTCGAGTATAAAACCTCTTGTGGCAGTAAGAGTTAAAATTGATAAATTTTTGATCCTTTCTCGCAAAAGATGGAAAGTAACTTTAGTAAAAACAAAACAAAAAAAGGAATAAAAATCAAAACTAAGAACTCACACAACTTGAAGTCAAGGAATAGAGATGGGGTTATAATTTCTTCCATGTAATAAGGCTGACCATTTTATATACAGTTGATAATAGTTAAGATGAGCTGGAGAGAATATGATATGTAACTGAATTTGATGAATATTTTATAGTAGATGAAAAATACAGAAAATATTCAATAAATGCTGCCAAATTTCACCATCCCTAAAGAGCTAGGACACACTGAATATAATGAAGGACTTTGAGGCAAGTACAGACCTGGTAAGAAAATCATGGACAGTAATATCATAATGAATTATATTTATATTAAAATCAGATTAATAATATTACTATTAATGTTAATGTTTCATAAAGAGTTTTAGAAATGTTATAGAATAGAAAAATGCAGTGATATTCCAAAGAATAATGACTTTAAAAAAGAACTATTACATTATGAATTTAGGAAAACACAATCAGCAGCAACTGTAGACTTGATGATGCCAATGTTTTACAGCTTTATCTTCTGTTTTTCTGGTCCTACAGCTTTAAGATAGAAATATTTTCAATAGTATTTTCAGGAAATAAAGAAGTTAGAGATAGATTATTAGTGGAGATTCTTATAAACATTTCCTGAATGTAAAGGGATAGATATAAACAGTCTAATGAAAGCATTAAAAATATAGTGCATTAAATGAAGTATACATTTTGCTTAACACTGGGCCTCTTTGTCCAGTGAGCAGGTAGACGTTGTTGGGTTGATTTTTCAGGCAACACTCTTCATTAATAAGTTGAAGGAAAATGTAAGACTGTTATATCAAGAGCTTTGTGTTTTTTGGGAGATTATGTTTCTGGATAGGTTGTATAGGGGGATGTTTTACTAGTAAGTATTTACAAACCAACTCAATGGAATGACTTAAAATCTATGAATTAAACACAAAAATTGGATCAGGCCATTTTTTTCATGTGTTTTGCAACAGTTAATATAAGCCATATGTTAATAAAAGAATGTAACTTTATTCTAACTGGTGATACTATCAAGCATTGCAGAATTATAGTTAATTAAGTTTGTTTTTATGAGTGGATTTGACCTAGCAAAATTTTATTTAGGTAATAAGAATAAATACACTCTTTGATGCTCTTTCCTACTAATTTGAAAACTCTCTAGGGATCACAATTTACAGAGGCATAAGTAATGTATTTTGATTTAGATATTATAATTTAGATCTGATGATTTGAAAAATAGTTTGTTAATCATCAGACCCCTAAAGTAAAAATATTTTCCACAAGCAACTATGTGTAACTAAGATCCCAAGGGAATATTTGCATAAGCATCCATACACATATGTGTAAATAAAGTTTTCAGTTCAGTTCAGTTCAGTTCGGTCACTCAGTAGTATGCGACTCTTTGTGACCCCATGAACCGCAGGACACTAGGCCTCCCTGTCCATCACCAACTCCCGAAGTCCACCCAAACCCATGTCCATCGAGTCGGTGATGCCATCCAACCATCTCATCCTCTGTCGTCCCCTTCTCCTCCTGCCCTCAATCTTTCCCAGCATCAGGGTCTTTTCAAATGAGTCAGCTTTTAGCATCAGGTGGCCAACGTATTGGTGTTTCAGCTTCAACATCAGTCCTTTAGGATGGACTGGCTGGATCTCCTTGCAGTCCAAGGGACTCTCAAGAGTCTTCTCCAACACCACAGTTCAAAAGCATCAATTCTTTGGCACTCAGCTTTCTTTATAGTCCAACTCTCACATCCATACGTGACCAATGGAAAAACCGTAGCCTTGACTAGACAGACATTTGCTGGCAAAGTAATGTCTCTGCTTTTGAATATGCTGTCTAGGTTGGTCATAACTTTCCTTCCAAGGAGTAAGCGTCTTTTAATTTCATGCTGCAATCACCATCTGCAGTGATTTTGGAGCCCAGAAAAATAAAGTCAGCCACTGTTTCCGCTGTTTTCCTATCTATTTGCCATGACATGATGGGCCTGGATGCCATGATCTTAGTTTTCTGAATGTTGAGCTTTAAGCCAACTTTTTCACTCCTCTCTTTCACTTTCATCACGAGGCTCTTTAGTTCTTCACTTTCTGCCGAAAGGGTGGTGTTATCTGCATATCTGAGGTGATTGATATTTCTCCCGGCAATCTTGATTCCAGCTGTGCTTCATCCAGCCAGCGTTTCTCATGATGTACTCTGCATATAAGTTAAATAAGCAGGGTGACAATATACAGCCTTGACATACTCCGTTTCCTATTTGTATAGCATTAAGCTTATTATAGTTATACATTGCAATTAAACATGATATTTAAAATTTTGTTTGCTTAATGTTGGAATATATTTACTTTGTACTTCCTCTGAAGTACTTCAGGTGATATATTTGTTGTTTATATTAAAAGCAAATTAAAGTATACTTTATTGAATATTTTTGTGCATACCTTGTTGGGTAGTTAAACTTTTTTTAGATAACTCTGGCTTCTGTAAATTTTTAATTTTGCAAGTTCAGAACACCCGTGGTGGATTCTTGTCAATGTATGGCAAAACCAATACAGTATTGTAAAGTAAAATAAAGTAAAAATAAAAATTAAAAAAAAAAGAAGGAAATAATCTTTTTAATTGGAACAAAGCAAGTTACCCCCAAATTCATCTGAACTTAGTAGGATATTGAGTTATAAGAATTTAAGGTTCAAGTAAAAATAAAAATTAAAAAAGAAAAAAAGAATTTAAGGTTCATATTTATAGGCCTATGCCTGAAATAACTGGATTGCTTTTGCAAAGAATTATGTTAACAAAAAAAAAATGAAAAAGTAATGAGAAAAAAAAGAAGCTTGATTCATATAAAATCAATTCATTAACTAATATGAACTATAAAGAAATCAGAATATTTAATTTGTTTAAAACAATGGACCTGCAAGATGTTTTTCTTGTCTCTAAATGGCATTTTCGAATACCAATTTAGCAGCAGAACTTTGATGATGTTATATTCCTTTGGGTAATACTTTATGTTTTTTATTCCATATTCAAAGTAAGCTATTTATTCCTGGCAAAAATAAAATTGAGCAAAGTCTATCACAGAATCAGACTAGTTTATCACAAGAAATTCCTGTCCAGGTTGCTGATTGCCTTGTTTTACAATATGAGTCTAACTTATTTCTTTATTTTCAGTTTTATTCTTTTTTCAACAATTATATATTAATCTACCATAGAGTTGCAAACATTGGTTTAAGTGCCAGGGAACATAAAGTTGAGTTAGACGTAATCTGTCCCCATGGGGATCTCAGTCTACCACAGGAGAAACCCTGTCCCTTAGAAATATAGACTTTTAACATGAGTTTGCATGCATGCTCAGTCATTCAGTCGTGTCCCACTCTTTGGGATCCTATAGATGATAGCCTGCCAGGCTCCTTTGTCCATGGGATTCCCCAGGCAAGATATTGGGGTCTGTTGTCATGCCCGCCTCCAAGGGATCTTCTGACCCAGGGGTCAAACCCATGTCTCCTGCATCTCCTACACTGCAGGTGGATTGCTTACCACTGAGCCACCAGGGAAACCTTTAACATGAACAGTTATTTAAAGCACTAGTTAAATACCAGACTGCTACTAAAAGATCTGTATTAGTTCTCTTAACATTTCTATAGTGTGAGTAGATTAAGAATGCCATAGAATCAAATAAAAAATCTGGGACCAGGAGGCTTCAGAAAGGAGAGAGTAATACATTAGAGAGATAATTTTTCTGCTAAGGAAAGATACTTAAGTCAGATGCTGCATATTAGTTGAAATCCAGAAGGCAGGAGCAGAAGCAGTGTTAAAGTTTCTGAAAGCAAAATCTGAAAAATAGTGTTATTACTTCTGATTTTTTGTTTTAATGCCAGAACTAGGGGTATTGTGAAGCATGTGTTAGTAAGTGTAACCTTGAAATGTCAGGCTGGAAGGAGTTGCTGTAGTCTGTACATAGTTCTAGGTATTATAGAAAATGTCTGTAAATGACATTTAATTTAGTTTTCATAGCTGATGTTGGAGAAGGCAATGGCAACCCACTCCAGTACTCTGGCCTGGAAAATCCCACGGATGGAGGAGCATTGTAGGCTGCAGTCCATGGTGTCGCTAAGAGTCGGACATGACTGAGTGACTTCACGTTCACTTTCACTTATGGAATAGCATAGGAGAAGGGAATGGCAAACCACTTCAGTATTCTTGCCTTGAGAACCCCATAACCAGTATGAAAAAGCAAAAAGATAGGACACTGAAAGATGAACTTCCCAGGTCGGTAGATGCCCAATATGCTACTGGAGATCAGTGGAGAAATAACTCCAGAAAGAATGAAGAGACAGAGCCAAAGCAAAAAACACCACCACCCAGTTGTGGATGTGACTGGTGTTAGAAGCAAGGTCTGATACTGTAAAAAGCAATATTGCATAGGAACCTGAAGTGTTAGGTCCATGAATCAAGGCAAATTGGAAGTGGTCAAACAGGAGACGAAGAGTGAACATTGACAATTTAGGAATCAGCAAACTAAAATTGACTGGAATGGGTGAATTTAACTCAGATGACCATTATATCTACTACTGTGGGCAAGAATCCCTTCGAAGAAATGGAGTAACCATCCTAGTCAACAAAGGAGTCCAAAATGCAGTACTTGGATGCAATCTCAAAAACGACAGAATCATCTCTGTTTATTTCCAAGACAAACCATTCAAAATCACGGTAATCCAAGTCTATGCCCCGACCACTAATGCTGAAAAAGCTGAAGTGGAACGGTTCTTTGAAGACCTGCAAGACCTAGAACTAACACCCAAAAGAGATGCCTTTTCATTATAGGGGACTGGAATGCAAAAGTAGGAAGTCAGGAAACACCTGGAGTAACAGGCAAATTTGGCCTTGGAGTACAGAATGAAGCAGGGCAAAGGCTAATAAAGTTTTGCCAAGAGAACGCACTGGTCATCACAAACACCCTCTTCCAACAACACAAGAGAAGACTCTACATGTGGAGATCACCAGATGGCCAACAGTGAAATCAGATTGATTACATTCTTTGCACCCAAAGATGGAGAAGCTATATGCAGTCAGCAAAAACAAGAACGGGAGCAGACTGTGGCTCAGATCATGAACTCCTTATTGCCAAACTCAGACTGAAATTGAAGAAAGTAGGGAAAACCACTAGACCATTCAGGTATGACCTAAATCAAATCCCTTATGCTTATACAGTGGAAGTGAGAAATAGATTTAAGGGATTAGATCTGATAGACAGAATGCCTGATGAACTACAGACGGAGGTTCATGACATTGTACAGGAGACAGGGATCAAAACCAGTCCCAAGAAAAAGAAATGCAAAAAAGCAAAATGACTGTCTGAGGAGGCCTCACAAATAGTTGTGAAAAGAAGAGAAGTGAAAAGCAAAGGAGAAAATGAAAGATATAAGCATCTGAATGCAGAGTTCCAAAGAATAGCAAGGAGAGATAAGAAAGCCTTCCTCAGCGATCAATGCAAAGAAATAGAGGAAAAAAATAGCATGGGAAAGACTAGAGATCTCTTCATGAAACTTAGAGATACCAAGGGAATATTTCATGCAAAGATGGACTCAATAAAGGATAGAAATGGTTTAGATCTAGCAAAAGCAGAAGATACTGCTGATGATGAACTGATGGAAATGCATGAGGCTAGCAACTGAATGGCGCAAATCTAACTGGATGGCTTTTAGTATATGATACTGAGGATTTTGAACTTTATGCCTAGCAGAAGTAGGAAGCTATTAATATTTTTCTTGGCTTGGGTATTACTGATCTCCTAGGTTTGCCTGTCAAGTTTTCTACCCTGGTCCCTAAAATCTTTGATACCCACAGTCTCTAGCCAAATGTTTACTGCATTAAGAATCCTTTTTATATTTTATATCTGTATTCATTCTTTACATTTTCAGTATACTTTCAAACAAAAGATCTAATTTTATTCTCATCAAAATCTAGTGTATACTTTATATCCAGTTTGGAAAAGGAAGAACAACAGCAAAGTGCCCCAGTGACCACCATAATATCCTTTTGGGTATTTATCAATAGAAAATATCTAGAATCGTGTGAATAAGAGAGACTCAGCAGTGTGTTTTAGGGGAGAGTCATTGTTGAGTAGGGAAGGAGAGATGAGAGTAAGGGCAACTGGCAATCACTTCCTCATCTCACATAAGCTGACTTCACTCAGACACTGACAACATTGCTTCTATATCAAAGTACTATCTGGCATTGTTTGGGTGTGGAATGTTTTAAAAAAATCAAATATTCTATTTAATGTAACATTTAGACTGAATTATGTGCTTTCAAATAAGTGGATAAAAAGACATATAATATATAAAATTATGCAGCCAGTATTTTAAGCATTCTTTGATCATTCAAATTTACTTTAGGGTTACCAAATCCTTTTAGATCTTGATAAATTTTTTTAAAAAGTTATTCACAGATTTAAAGCACCATGTCTGGTATTGAGAATGCAAAGACTACAAAGATGAAAGGGCCTTAGGGAGCTAACCACAGAGTCAATAATGCAGTCTTTCCACTGATTAGAGAGCATCTAATTATTCATGACAAGGTGAACAACAGACATAAGAATAGTGGTGGAAAACACAAGAGGATAGATGGGAAAATTAAGCCCAAATACACAGAAAACAATGTTATGAATTGTAGCTCTCACTATAAATATGCAAAAATGAAAGTCATAGAATGTTCTGGGTGATAATTTGCACCATGGGTCTTAAAACCATCCCTTCATAGATTATTTATTGTATTATTTCTTATTATTCAAATTTGAAATTGAAAAATTCAGTCTATGAAATGTTACAAAGCTTGTGTGGCTTTGACTAGGATAGAAGAATAATTTCTCAATCAAAAAAATTTTTATTATGTTTATCATTTTATGATGTTTATCCTCTTATCCTGAGTTCATTTTTATAAACTGACCTCCCTCTTGTACTCAGTAAGTGCAAACTATAAAACTGGATTGTGTTGCTATTGATTCTTGGGTATTTATATTGTGATTTTGTTTTCATCCTGTCATCCTTGACTCTTAATTAGATCATTCACTCCTCTGCACCGCTTTTCCCTTTGCCCTCACCTTTGTCTCGCACTGAGAATCCACCATCTCACACCTGAATGAATGCAGTGGTCTTTCCTTTCACCCTACATTTCATTGTAGTCACAAGAATCTTTTTGAATGACAAATCAGATTATCACTCCCCTTCATAACACCCATCATTGGCCTTATGGGATCAAAGCCTCTAATATGCTACAAGGCCCTGCAGTCGTTTGATCCTTGCCTCTCCTTCCAGCCTCTTCTCATACTGAAGAGGAAAAATTAAAATTTCATATAGTCTCCTTCTCCTTCTGCCTCTGTAACTCAGCTTGCCCCTTGCAAAGTCTAGATCAAGTAGGTCATGTAGTCTCAGAAAGTGGGGACTTGCAATAGTAGGAACTGGAGTTTATCTCACTTACCCTTGTACTGCTCTTTGCAATCACCCAGCCTCTGCAAATCTGCTTAATCATGCCTGTCCAGGCCAGGCATCACCCTCCCCATCTTGACTGCTGGTCCTGATCACAAGACCCCTTAGTTTAAACCAGCCTATTAACAGCTATTGTTTCCCATCACAGTCTGTCCATAAAAACTCTGTAATCCCTTTGTTTGGGGCTCAGAGCTCGAGTGTTAACTCCTATGGACCCACTGGCGAAATAAACCTGAGTTCTCCAACTCTCTGAGTGTGGTGCTTGGTTTCCCCCAAGTACTGGTTTCTGCAACACTACAACCTTTCCCTTGTTCACAATGTCTCGGTGAAACTGACCAACTTTCAGGTATAGGAATACATTTTACTGCTTCCTGTCTCAGGGCTGTTCACATGTTATTCCCTCTCCCTGCAGTGCTCTGTTACTCTGCCCTTCTGCTTCCCACCTTTTTTTTTCTCTAATTGGAGGCTGATTACTTTATAATATTGTGGTGTTTTTTGCCATACATTCACCTGAATCAGCCATGGGTATATATGTGTTCCCCATCCTGAACCACCCCTACCACCTCCCTCCCCATCCCATCCCTCACTCCCTTAATGCTTACATATTCTGTTATCAGCTCAAAAACCCCTGCCTTCAGTTCAGCTCAGTTCAGTCGCTCAGTCATGTCTGACTCTTTGCGACCCCATGAATCGCAGCACGCCAGTCCTCCCTGTCCATCACCAACTCCCGGAGTTCATTCAGACTTGCATCCATCGAGTCAGTGATGCCATCCAGCCATCTCATCCTCTGTCGTCCCCTTCTTCCCCTGCCCCCAATCCCTCCCAGCATCAAAGTCTTTTCCAAGGAGTCAACTCTTCACATGAGGTGGTCAAAGTACTGGAGTTTCAGCTTTAGCATCATTCCTTCCAAAGAAATCCAGGGTTGATCTCCTTCAGAGTGGACTGGTTGGATCTCCTTGCAGTCCAAGGGACTCTCAAGAGTCTTCTCCAACACCACAGTTCAAAAGCATCAATTCTTCAGCGCTCAGCCTTCTTCACAGTCCAACTCTCACATCCATACATGACCACAGGAAAAACCATAGCCTTGACTAGACGGACATTAGTCGGCAAAGTAATGTCCTTGCTTTTGAATATGCTATCTAGGTTGGTCATAACTTTTCTTCCAAGGAGTAAGCGTCTTTTAATTTCATGGCTGCAGTCACCATCTGCAGTGATTTTGGAGCCCCCTAAAATAAAGCCTGACACTGTTTCCACTGTTTCCCCATCTATTTCCCATGGAGTGATGGGACCGGATGCCATGATCTTTGTTGTCTGAATGTTGAGCTTTAAGCCAACTTTTTCACTCTCCTCTTTCACTTTCATCAAGAGGCTTTTTAGTTCCTCTTCACTTTCTGCCGTAAGGGTCGTGTCATCTGCATATCTGAGGTGATTTATATTTCTCCCAGCAATCTTGATTCCAGCTTGTGTTTCTTCCAGTCCAGCATTTCTCATGATGTACTCTGCATATAAGTTAAATAAGCACGGTGACAATATACAGCCTTGATGGACTCCTTTTCCTATTTGGAACCAGTCTGTTGTTCCACGTCCAGTTCTAACTGTTGCTTCCTGGCCTGCATACAGATTTCTCAAGAGGCAGGTTAGGTGGTCTGGTATTCCCACCTCTTGAAGAATTTTCCACAGTTTCTTGTGATCCACACAGTCAAAGGCTTTGGCATAGTCAATAAAGCAGAAATAGATGTTTTTTCTGGAACTCTCTTACTTTATCCTTGATCCAGTGGATGTTGGCAGTTTGAACTCTGGTTCCTCTGCCTTTTCTTTTCTTTTCTTTTTTTTTTTTTTTTCGTTTTTGACTTGCCTTAAAAATCATTACTGTAGTTTTATTTTTATTTTTTTTTTAATTTTTATTTTTACTTTATTTTACTTTACAATACTGTATTGGTTTTGCCATACGCTTCACGTATTGCTGAAGCCTGGCTTGGAGAATTTTAAGCATCACTTTACTAGCATGTGAGATGAGTGCAGTTCTGGAGTAGTTTTTGATATGAGTAGAGATATTGGGATTAGGCTACAGAATTTCCAAAGGCAAAGACCAGTGCAAATGTTTGGAGGCAGAATCAGGTTTGGCAGTTGGCAAAAGAGGCAGAGTAGATTTAATTCAAATTGAACTGTCTCTTTCTCTAGACTGCAGCTGTCTGAAAGGTGGGTTCCATTTCATTTATCTCTGAGGCTTCCTGTACTGAATCACATTTTAAAACTTGGCTCAGCAGTTACCTCCTTTGTGGAAATTTTGTGTGCCTACCTCTTACCTCCTGGCCATCCCCACCAGTTAGTGACACAACTACAATCACCCTAAATAGACCTGCTCCCCCTTCATAAATTCCATCTACTCCATTCATATTTTGTCCTTAAATGGAAGGGTACTTTCTTGTACTCATTTTTTTATACCTTTCTTTTTTCTCTCAGAGTCTTGAAGGTAAGGATTCTTTCTGATTCATTTAAATATTTTCAATGGCTTCAGTGCTTAGCATAATAAGTTAATTAGCATTCAATACATTTGTGTTTTGCAATAAGTGAGACAATGAATGTATGCCTTATGTCTGCCATCCACTCTATTTTTACATTGGTTAAAGTTTCCTGGAAAACAGAATCTGAGGTGAGACTTCAGTGGTAATGTACTTATTGAGATGAGCAATCTCAGTGCTTGGAAGTGGGCAGTGAGGCAGGCAGAATGAGAAATACGATGTTACAGTTGGATCCCAAGGATACCAAGTAGATGTTTGGCTATGTGAGATGTCAAATGGGCTGTACAGAAAATCCACCCCTGAGGGAATATACAATGGAGGGAGTATGGGGGGAAAATTTATCTGTTGGCATTGCCCTTCTTCTTGTTCCCCATTGGGCAATGTCCTGCTATTAACACCCCTGAACGACCTGGCCTCCGGTGGTCTCTGGGGAAGCTAGATCCCATGCTTGTGTTTCATCTGAGATGCAATGGGAAGAACCAGACCTCTGGCATTTGTCTCAGACAGTGGGTGCATCGTGGGTCTGTTGTTGCTGTGACAGCTGTGATGGAGCAAATGGCCAAGGGTCTGAGATACAAGTGAAGATGAGAGACTCTGAGAAGGTGCAAAATCACTGATAATGAAAGCGTCAAACCTTGCTTTCTCCTAGGCTCCTTCTTCTCAGCCCATAAGAACACGTAAGTCAGTCTACGTGTCAACAAAAATGAAACAAACTGCTGGGACCCTAAATTCTTCTTCAATTTTCTACCCTCTTTTTCTCTCCTTTTTGCCCAAACTTTTGTCTAGCTTCTCTGTGTCTTATACTTGACACACTGAAGGGCTGGGTCCCAGCGCTCTTCAAATCCCTGTGTCCCCTGTCATCTCGCATGACTTCATGCTTTTGATCCTGTGGTCCCCTCTACCTTGAATGAACTTTTCTGCTTCTTTCTCTCTTTGTGACTCAGTCCAGATGGCATATTTGCCAGCTCAGTCTGAGTGTTGTGCCTCTCTTAGCAATTTTGGCATCCTGCCCTTACTCAAATCATATTTATTGCTTTGGTCTAATATGGTATGTTTTATGCAGACTCCTAAGATTGAATTATCTCACTTTTTTCATTCATAATTATATATCAATTGTTAGGTTCAATGTCTGGTCCATAATGAGCAGTTAATAAATGGTTAAAAATAGTTGTACTAGTTGGGCTAAATGGTCCAAAAATCTTAGTGAACAATGTAGATCTTTTGTCCTATCTACTTTTAATCTGCGGGGACAAAGAACAGTAAATATATTTTCACCTGACCTCTAATAAAGTATTTAATTCAGTCTTTAGTTGAAATGATTAAAAATAATATTCTAGAAATCTTAGAGTAATGATTATCTACCATAGTCTTTAAAATGGGCCTGATCAGTTATTTCCCTTCCTGCATTAATTGCTTTTCAAGAAGATAGTGTTGATTTGACATTCCCTTAAATATAAGCTGAATTGTTGACTTGTTTTGGTCAACAAAATGTGGAAGAAGTGACTTTAAGAAGATTAAAAGCTTTCATTTTCACTTTGTGGGCATTTGACTGTAATATATGTGATATATATACTGTGATACCACCATTGTCAGGACAATCAAATAGTCATGTGGAGGAATAGAGGCCACATGAAGGAAAACAGGCCATGTGAAGGAAAACTGAGGCCCCAGATATATGAGTAAAGCCCTTCTGTACATTTTAACCCAGTCCTGCAGCCGAGTTAAACGCACCCAAGTGTGTAGTGCCAGGCACTTCCAGCTGGAACAGAATAACCACTCAACTGAATTAAACAAACCAACAAAAATAACAAATCATTGCTATAATTCATAAAAGTTAGGTGGCTTGTTGTACATCCATGGATTACTGAATTACCAGGTTTAACTTTGCATTCCCTTTAAAAATCTGTCTTGACATTATAACTTTGTACTAAAAAGGTTGATTTCTAATTATGGCCCTAGCTATGAAGAAAGTCAAGCATGGTCACTCGGTTTATAAGAATCCATTCAGTGTTTCTGTGGGTGGACCCTTATGGAGTGCACTATGGAATGAGCACAACCAGAAGTGTGCACCTTGCCCAGTGATGATAAACACACAGCAAACCATCATTAGTTGAATAACGAGTGCAATTGGTAAGGAGAAACTAAGGAAAGGAAAAGCATTGACATAATTAAGAATAAACTTACTAACCTGAAATCATGCAATTCCCTAGTAATTTGTCCAATATAATGTAATAATGACAATAGCCATAAGAAAACTTTTATGGAGGTTTTCTATGTGTCCAGGGAATAGCATCTCATTTAATACTCAGAACAATCACATAAGACAGTTACTATTAGGAAATTCACTTTACAGTCAATGAAATTGAAATATAGAAAAGTTAAATAACTTATGCCAAGCCACACAGTAGAAGTTAGAGTCTGAAAAGTTCTCTGACGTGGCAGCCTTCAGGGTTAACTACTAGTTGTACTTATATGCAATTTTTGTTTGTATAATAACCTGTATTATAGATGTATACACATATAACACATACAATGTAACATAATATTCATAAACCTACTATCTATGTATGTTTATATAAGTATATGTTATTTATTTATCTTAATAATGCATGCTGCTGTTCCAAGATGTGTTGGAACATTGAGGTAGTGATTTGCCTTGATTAGTGGTTTATTGACAGTCTGACCACACTTGCCTCCTCCTCCTTCCTTTCCTTCTCTGGACATTGTTGTAAAATTCTCCAGTCCCCTTCACTGCTCATCGGTCAGTGCATGAACCAACTTGCCATGCATATCCATTACTAAAGAGTGAGAATCTGATGGTTGAAGAGAATAAATACATTTTGAACATATCGGAATCTGTTATGTACTCATTAGTGTGCTGTGCTGTGTGTAGTCACTCAGTTATGTCTGATTCTTTGCAACCCCACAGACGGTAGGCCCCTCAGTCTATGGAGATTCTTCAGGCAATAGTACTGGAGTGGGTTGCCATGCCCTCCTCTGGGGAATTTTCCCAACCCAAGGATCAAATTCAGGTCTTCCACATTGCAGGTGGATTCTTTACTGTCCAAGCAACCAAGGAAGCCCAAGAATACTGGAGTGGGTAGCCTATCCCTTCTGCAGGGGATCTTCCCAACCTAGGAATCCAACTGGGGTCTCCTGCATTGCAGTCAGATTGTTTACCAGCTGAGTTACAAGGGAAGGCCTTGCTCATTACTATTTCCCCAATTAATTATTATTCCTTAGTTTTACAAGTCAGAAAAATTCTTTTTACCTCCTCTGTGATCACTCTTATAAAATATGCAGTGACCAGAATAGGAGGGTTGCAGAAGTCGATTTTAACCATTCAGGCACATACACCCACATACACATTCTGAATGCTATTTTACCTGCTAGCTCTTTGCCACCAACAGTTTATTTGCTCACATCATGGCCAATCATTGCCAGCTGCAGTTGGCTGACAGCCTTTATTGATGTTATCAGGACCTTTTATTCATATTTCCCATTAATCTCAGATGCTTTACAGCATATCTAAAGACAGGAAAACATATTGGGCCAAATTTAGAACTATTTTTTAACTTAGTGGTTGAATCTGCTAAGCCATATCTAGATTTCAACCAGCAAAGTAGCTTTGAAATGTTAGTTTGAAACAACTCAAAAGCTTTCTTAGATGTCAGTTCCTTGTGGGAGAAAAAAAGAAAGAAATCTCATTTTAATGATTTAAGTCTGGTTATATCACAAGTACAACATAATCATTTTTTAGTAGGGTGAGAAGAATTACCCACTGAAGATGTTTTGCTATATATATATATATATATATATATATGTATGTATTTAGCCTGTTTTCCTTCTTTAAATACAACCCTCACACATATTAGAGAAGCAATACATTTGTAAAAATCACATATTTTCCTCTTAGAGGATATCTAGTAATAAAATAATTCTTAATCAGAATTATGAGGCAAAAGCAGATTAAGATACTCACACTAGCTTTTAAGTATTTGTAAAAACTTTTCATCATAATTTCTTGAAGAATAGGTCTGGCATCAGCCTCAGCTGTAAAATATGATTTTATTTTAAGCCACTTCCACCTCTCTCCCAGTTTCTTTTTTTCCCCATTAGGTAAAACTATCCTGGGACCCACCTTTCAGTCTTTGCCCTCACAGCTATAACCCACTACTGTTAAAATCAACAGTTTTTACTGTAGGCAAAACTAAAAATTAATTAATCATCCCTTTTTTGGTCTTTCTGACAGCTTTCAAGATTCCCCATCTCTCATCACCTCCTCTTCCTTCAGGTGTTAGAAAACCTCCTCTTTCCTTCAACAACCCATTAAGCAAAGAAAACTGATGTTGACAATCATTTTTCATTGTCTAATCATAAGCCAAAAACAAAAGTAGTATTTAAACCAAATATGTACTTTACCAAAATATGTTTTTTAAGTTCTTATTTTGGCAATGTAAGGTTTTAGCCTCTCTTTGGCAACAAAGGTCCATCTAGACAAGGCTATTGTTTTTCCAGTAGTCATGTAAGGATGTGAGAGTTGGACTGTGAAGAAAGCTGAGTGCCAAAGAATTGATGCTTTTGAACTGTGGTGTTGGAGAAGACTCTTGAGAGTCCCTTGGACTGCAAGGAGATCCAACCAGTCCATTCTGAAGGAGATCAGTCCTGGGCGTTCTTTGGAGGGAATGATGCTGAAGCTGAAACTCCAGTACTTTGGCCACCTCACGCAAAGAGTTGACTCATTGGAAAAGACTCTGATGCTGGGAGGGATTGGGGGCAGGAAGAGAAGGGGACGACAGAGGATGAGATGGTTGGATGGCATTACCTACTCAATGGATGTGAGTTTGAGTGAACTCCGGGAGTTGATGATGGACAGGGAGGCATGGCGTGCTGCAGTTCATGGGGTCGCAAAGTGTCGGACATGACTGAGTGACTGAACTGAACTGAAACATATTTTTTGGTATTAAAGAATGAGAGGCGAGATGTTTAAGGATAAAGGGTTTCTGAAGTGCATGTTTTATCCAAGGATAGGTCTGAAGGTATTATTGATATGAAGACTGGAGGGGTGTCGTAGGGAAGGCAAACCCCCTATGACTTTCTTAGGAGAAGAGATAATTCACATGGTAACAAGTCTTTTCTTGCTAATTATTTGTCTCCAAGATTTAAGAATGCATCAAGTAGAGTTTACTCACATATATATAATTGAAACCAATCCTAAGAGAAAATCATTTAAAAGTAGGGAAACGCACAATTATAAAGTATTTGGAAGAGCTGAATGACCAGACACTAGGTTGGGTACCATAATCTCAGTATAAAACAGTCTCTCCAATAATCCCGCTAATAGAAAGTTAGGCAGCTGGGAAATGGACACTTCCTATTGGTCTTAAAATTTTTATATTGCCTTCTTTTACTGAGTCTGAGATTCAGAGATAAGGAAACTGCCTTGTCATCTTTTTAGAACTGAAAATGGATGCATCAGAGTCATTTCCTCCACCCCCAATCTTAATTGAAATTCAATTATGAGTGATTATGAGAACTTTCAGAGATCTAGCTGCAAGGTAGTCTTGAAAATGTATTGTTTAGTTTTCTATACACTGTAGCACTGAAATATATTGGAAAAGAGGTCAAAAGGAGTCATTTTTTGTTGTTGTTCAGTATGTTAAAAATTTGTTCAAAACTCAAGTCCTTAAGAACCATTTTTATCTTTCCGATTTAAACAGTTACACCTAACAAAAGAAAGCATTACATATATAGGTGACACATTCCTGAATCATTTGCTGTAAAGTAGGATACTGTGAGGAAGGTTTTTACTTTGTTTATTTTTAGGACTTTTTTCTGTGTGTTTATTACTGATGTTAATTAGATATTAATATCTAACATGTTTTCTGTAAGGAAGGATATTAACTTTTAATAAGTTTCAGTAATAAGATAATAATTTAATAGTATTTGCTTCTCCCTATGTCTAATTCCATATTAATTTGAAAATATATCTTATGAAAGGACTGGTAATTCTCGATCAGTTCTACAAGGTCAGGGGAATGATATAAATGAATTTTTAAAATAAATCTGGGAATCATTGAGGGATAAACAACTTAATATGGAATTGGTTCCTGCAGTGAGGTAAAGGTACCTAGAAAATAAAACATACTATTTTTTCATTCTTACTGGGGTGATTGAAAAAGATCAAGTATGGTAATATGAACCATCTCTGTGAACTCTAATTAGCTATGAAAATACAAAGAAATCTTAACTGAAGCCTATAGCAGGTGGATGAGAAGGTGCCTTGGTCCAGTGCAACTAGAGGGAAAAGGGAATAACTTATTGTTATTATGAAAATGAAAGCGTTAGTCACTCAGTCATGTCCAACTCTTTGCAACCTCACGAACTGTAGTCCACCAGGCTTCTCTGCCCATGGGATTTCTCAGGCAAGAATACTACTAGAGAAGTAAAAGCACAATTTATCTTAGTAAAAGAAGGCAACATAAAAATCTTAAAGACAGTAAAGGAAACACAGTCTATCCATGGCTTTCATGTTCACAGATACAGAGGGAGGTCTGACTGTATTACACCATTATTTATAAAGGACTTGAGCATCTGTGAATTTGGGTATCCCTAGAGATTCCTGGGGGCTTCCTTGGTGGCTTAGATGATAAAGAATCTGCCTGCAATGGCACGGACCTGGGTTCAAACCCTCAGTTGGGAAGATCCCCTGGAGAAGAGAATGGCAACCCATCAAGTATTCTTGCCTGGAGAATCCCATGGACAGAGGAGCCTGGTGGAGCTACAGTCCATGGGATTATAGCTGATCCCCCACAGATACCATGGGACAACAGTATGCTTTTTAAATTTTTTAATTCATCAATAGCAGTTAAAATGTAATATAAAATTCATGAATGATATATAAGAGGAAAATTATACCATATTGAACCTGAAGAAAATACAAATATATAAAATAACATATAAAATATATATTTAAACTTATTTAGACAATATGATGCTACTTGTAGAATTTTTTTTTCAGTTACAAATTTCAAAATTACCATCTGAGAATACCCTGCCTAACTGAGAACTAAAAATGAAAGCTAAGTAAAATAAATAATAATAGGTAGGAGATTTTTCTTTTTTGGTTTATAAAATGTACATAATAGGTTTCCATGGTGAACAATCTCAATAGTAAAATATAATTTTTTTTAAACCAAAGCAGCATTTCTTAAGTGTTTTATGAAGACTCAACTAGGAATTTTGTATGCCACCTTTTTTTATTGAAACGCTAGAAAATAGACCCCGTGGACTGTAGCCTACCAGGCTCCTCCATCCATGGGATTCTCCAGGCAAGAATACTGGAGTGGGTTGCCATTTCCTTCTCCAGGCGGTCTTCCTGACCCAGGGATTGAACCTGTGTCTCCTGCATTGGAGGCAGATGCTTTAACCTCTGAGCTACCAGGGAATAACCAGAAAATAGCTAAACACATTGTATTAAGATTCATAGAGTTTAAATAGGCAGAGTCAAATACTGGGTTATCTAGGTGACAAATAGTGGATCTAGGGGAAATTGAACTGATGTTTTAAAATCTATGATCTCTCTACCATGCTATGTGATAATTCCTACTAGAAAGAACTGATTTGCATGTTGGCTGATGCAAATGATTTCCCTATTTTCCACAAGTCCATCTTTTTCTCTTCTTTTGCAGGTTTCCAGGACAGACAGGCTTAGCTTTGCTAACATCTTTAACTCAAGGCTTTCTCACTCTATCCAGTGTTTGCAGAACTTCCAGATCCCAGCTTTCTTGGAACAGATCTCTTGACTGACTCTTTCCTGTCACATTAGATCTAAACTTCTCTTTCCAAACCCTCTATAATATGGTTGCGTCTAATTTAGCTGAATCTTATTTCACTACTCATTCTCAATGCATTCCTGACCCCAAATGAGTCTAGGCTTCTTGAATTCAAATGAATCAGAGATTATTATTCCACTGTCTGTGTCTTTGTTAACAATTATGATCCCCTAAGCCATCATAGGCATGTCTGTGTGTGGGGGGGCGGGAGACAATGGAGGACATTTGGGAAAATATAATATTGAAACAAAATCAAATCACTGATGAAATTCTGTGTGGATATTGACTGATAAGAGCTAGAAAGTACTTAAAAGTCTCTAAGATTAGTGATGTAAATAATTCTCCAAATTAATCTTTTGTTTGTACATCTCCTAAATATACCACTTAATTTCCTTTCTCCATATCTTAATATATGCAACTATGCCAAAATACCTATCGTGTGTGTGTGTGTGTGTGTGTGTGTGTGTGTGTGTGACTCCGTGGTCTGTAGTCTGCCAGACTCCTCTGTCAATGGAATTCTCCAGGCAAGCACACTGGAGTGGGTTGTCATTCCCTTTTCCAGGGGATCTTCTTGACCCAGGGATCGAATCTGGGTCTTCCCTGCAGGCAGAGTCTTTACCATCTGAGCCACTAGGAAAGCTACCAATCATATTCATGCTTCAAGTCATCGAGGCCAAAGGTTACCCTGTTGGCTCTATAAAGGCAAGAATCTATTAGGATGGTGGAAAGGGAGACATAAACACGTTGGCAGGTGACTGAGATATTCATGAAATGAATTAGAAAATACTGAGAGACGGCACGGGGGTTTAGCTAGGAGCAGGGGATTGCAAAAATGCCTTCTAAGTGTCTGGCTGTTATAGCTGATTACATGTTAGTTCCATTTACTTATATAAAAATCCTTGGTGGAATTGTGTTTGAGGTGAAACAATCACATTTGTTCTGGACATGTACCATTTAAAGTGCCAAGGGACTGTATTATCCATGTAGTCTCAATGAAGGTGATATCATCTCCAAAGGGGTGAAACTTATTTCTTGAATGGTGACAAATATCTCACATGTTTATGCACAAGCACTGAGAGGCACATAGTACAAATATACAGTATATAATAGTATTAATGGTAATGGCAATAATGGTATCATGGTATATAAAGTATATAATGATATTAAAATTTCATAGGTGATAAGTAGTTAAACAGTGTCTAAGACTCTTTGGGAAAGGACATATACACACATATAGATGAAAGGTTGTTGCTGAGCTGTCAAAGACGCTGAGATTCTTGGTCTCCAGGGGAGAGGAATTCAATCCAGGACCAGTGATGAGGCTTTATCACTCAGAGTTTTTGTGTGATAAAGTTTTATTAAAGTATAAAAGAGACAGAGAAAGCTTCTGACATAGACATCAGAAGGGGGCAGAAAGAGTGCCCCACTGCTAGTCTTTAGCTGGATGTTATATAGCTACTCAGTTCAGTTCAGTCGCTCAGTTGTGTCCAACGCTGCAATCCCATGGACTGCAGCATGCCAGCAGGCTGCTAGTTAGAGAAAGGAAATGTCTCAAAACTCAGAGACTGGCACCAGGCTCCTCACTCACAACATGCATTTTGAGATAATATTGGCACAAGGTGAGTTGTCCCAGAACAGAAAACAATTGACATGAATCTTGAAGAAAGGCTGATTGCCAAGCAAAGACATAGTCTCATTAATGTAGCTTAAGAGAACATTTGCATGAGTAAAACATACTGGCTTGTCAAGTTGGTTCTGAGTCTTAGGGGAACTGAAGTGAAGACAGAGTCTAGGGTAAATACATAGTTCATTAACATAGCTTAAGAAAAACTTTGGAAATATTAAAAAATATTTCCATAAGAAAAAGCATTGGTTAGCTCAAGATTTGAGAGAAGTTTTAAGTTCAGGTGGAACCAGGTGTCATCATGGCAACACAGAATTTGAAAAGAAACCTCCTTTTAAATTTGTATAGAGAAGGGGAAAAAAATTCTGACACTTGTAGTTTGTTTTCTCCTGCTGCTTAAGAGAGAGAGAGAGAAAATGTCTGACACTTGCAGCCTGTTTCGTCCATTTGGAGACCCCTCGCCTTCCTGCCTGTTAACCTCTCATATGTATTGTCACTGTTATTTAGTCACTAAGTCAGGTCCACCTCTTTGCACCCTATGGACTGTAAGCCTGCCAGGCTCCTCTGTCCATGGGATTTCCCAGGCAATAATAATGGAGTGGGTTGCCATTTCCTTCTCCAGGGGAATCTTCCTTACCTAGCGATTGAACCTGAGTCTCCTGTGTCTCCTGCATTGGCAAGCAGGTTCTTTACCATTAAACCTCCAGGGAATCCTACACACACACACACACACACACACACACACACACACACACACACACACACACACACATATAGAGCAGAAGGAGAAGGGGGCAGAGGATGAGATGGTTGGATGACATTACTGATTCAATGGACATGAGTTTCAGCAAACTCCAGAAGATAGGAAAGGACTGGGAAGCCTGGCATGCTGCGGTCCATGGTGTTGCAGAGTCGGACATGATTTAACAACTGAACAACTATATATACAAAATTTTCTGGGCATAATACTGTGGAAATACCACTATTCATGTCTTCTGAGTTAAGCCTAAAACACAGCCAGGGTTAAACTCTACTGACTAATGAATAGGTGTATATAATGAATAAGAATTCTGTGACTAAGTCTTGTGGAGTTAGCTCCCAAACAGGCCAATTCAGAATACCAACAAATATGATGTTTCTCTAGAAAAGGCACGAAAAAATTCCAATGAGAGACTGAATTTTACGTCTACTGATTATGCTGAGAGTTTAAAGCATTTCATAATAATGGTCATTGGATTTAATACAAGGGAGATCATTGGTTTTCTTAAAGTTGTTTTGAGGAAGCAAAGCAGAGTTGAAGACAAATTACAGTGAGTTGAGGAAATTGTTAGAAACTGGAGAAAATGAATACAGGCAACTCTCGTGAATGGAGACACTATTTGTAGCGCAATAAAATACAGGAATTTTCCAATAGAAGATTTAATATTTGCTTAGTTTGAGGCAATACTGTTAGGAAGGCTCTGTCTTTCCTCTTTTTCAGTTTCTGGTTCTACTTAAGAACATAACCTCAACCTTAAGTGTACTGAGTGACACAGTTTTTTGTTCCCTTGGAAGAATGAAGAAAGATGCCTTTAGATAACTAAAAACCTCTTGCACATACCCATTTTGAGAAAGCTACTTGGAAACATCCAGAACAATAAGGAAAGAAAAAGAAAAACAAGCAAAAAAAAAAAAAAGGAAAAGGAAGACTAGAAATTAGTGAGATTCTTTTCCTTAAATGCAAAAGTATGTTGTAGAGTGAAATTATATATTTGAAGATAGATTTAAACTTTTGATAGATGTTAATTGTCTCTCAAGATTATTGTACAAAGTTTTACTCCATCTGACAGTTTAAGATTACATCACATTTGCATATGCTAGACAGACCTAAATATTAGAGATATTTTAGTCTTTGAAAATACATTAGATAACAAGTTTGTTTTGTTTGAAAGTCATTTTGAGTGAGGTTAAGCATTTATTTCTATATTGGTTGTCTAGTTTGTATATTTTTCCTAAAAGGCCATATTTAATTATCATCCTTTGGGTAGTCATTTTTTTTGTTGATATAGAAAAAACACTTGTAAATAAGAAAAACATCATTTGGTAACAGTATTTCAGAATTTTAAAAAAGTTTGCTTTGTTTTTAATTGTATTTCTTATGAATTTAATGTTTTGTTTTTGCCTTTTCAAAGTTAAAATATTATGCACCCTATTAGACCAAGTGTGGTAGAACAACCTGAGAGCAGACCCTAGGTAGAAGCAGCTTTTATATGTATATAATGGGATTCCCTAGTGGCTCACACAGTAAAGAGTCTGCCCACAATGTGAGAGACCTGAGTTCGATCCCTGGGTTGGGAAGATCCCCTAAGAAGGAAATGGCAACTCACTCCAATATTCTTGCCTGGAAAATCCCATGGATACAGGAGCCTAGTGGGCTACAGTCCATAGGGTCTCAAAGAGTTGGATGCGACTAAGCAACCATGTGTCTGACTCTTTGCAACCCCATGTCCTTGGAATTCTCCAGGCCAGAATATTGCAGTGGGTAGCCTTTCCTTTCTGCAGGGGATATTCCCAACCCAGGGATGGAGCCCAGGTTTCCCACATTGCAGGCGGATTCTTTACCAGCTGAACCACAGGGAAGGCCAAGAAGACTGTAGTGGGTTGCTTATCCATTCTCCAGAGGATCTTCCCACCCCAGGAATCAAACCAGGGTCTCCTGCATTGCAGGTGGATTCTTTACCAGCTGAGCTATGGGGAATATATATATGGGGCAAGAGTGTCTGTGGCTCAGATCATGAACTCCTTATTGCCAATTTCAGACTTAAATTGAAGAAAGTAGGGAAAACCACTAGACCATCTGATATGATTATACAGTAGAAGTGACAAATTGATTTAAGGACTAGATCTGATAGAGTGCCTGATGAACTCTGGATGGAGGTTCGTGACATTGTACAGGAGACAGGGATCAAGACCATCCCCATGGAAAAGAAATACAAAAAAGCAAAATGGCTGTCTGAGGAGGCCTTACAAATAGCTGTGAAAAGAAGAGAAGTGAAAACAAAGGAGAAAAGGAAAGATATAAGTATCTGAATGCAGAGTTCCAAAGATAGCAAGGAGAGATAAGAAAGCCTTTCTCAGTGATCAATGCAAATAAATAGAGGAAAACAACAGAATGGGAAAGACTAGAGATCTCAACAAGAAAATGAGAGATACCAAGGGAACATTTATGCAGAACATTTTATCCAATAAAGGACAGAAATGTTATGGACCTAACAGAAGCAGAAGATATCAAGAAGAGATGGCAAGAATACATAGAAGAACTGTACAAAAAAGATCTTCATGATTCAGATAATCATGATGGTGTGACACTCACTTAGAGCCAGACAACCTGGAATGTGAAGTCAAGTGGGTCTCAGAAAGCATCACTATGGACAAAGATAGCGGAGGTGATGGAATTCCAGTTGAGCTACTTCAAATCCTAAAAGATGATGCTGTGAAAGTGCTGCACTCAATATGCCAGCAAATTTGGAAAATTCAGCAGTGGGCACAGGACTGGAAAAGGTCAGTGTTCGTTCCAATTCCAAAGAAAGGGAATGCCAAAGAATGTTCAAACTACTACACAATTGCACTCATCTCACACGCTAGTAAAGTAATGCTCAAAATTCTCCAAGCCAGGCTTCAGTAGTACATGAACCGTGAGCTTCCAGATGTTCAAGCTGGTTTTAGAAAAGGCAGAGGAACCAGAGATCAAATTGCCAACATCTGTTGGATCATTGAAAAAGCAAGAGTTCCAGAAAAACATCTGTTTTTGCTTCATTGACTGTGCCAAAGCCTTTGACTGTGTGGATCACAATAAACTGTGGAAAATTCTTCAAGAGGTGGGAATACCAGATTACCAGACCTGGCTCTTAAAAAACTAGTATGCAGGTCAGGAAGCAACAGTTAGAACTGGGCATGGAACAACAAGATGGGTTCCAAATAGGAAAAGGAGTACATCAAGGCTGTATATCACCCTGCTTATTTAACTTCTATGCAGATAACATCATGAGAAATGCTGGGCTGGAAGAAGCACAAGCTGGAATCAAGATTGCTGGGAGAAATATCAATAACCTCAGATATGCAGATGACACCACTCTTATGGCAGAAAGTGAAGAAGAACTAAAGAGCCTCTTGATGAAAGTAACTAAAGAGAGTGAAAAAATTGGCTTAAAGCTTAACATTCAGAAAACTAAAATCATGGGCTCCGGTTCGATCATTGCATGGGAAATAGATGGGGAAACAGTGGAAACAGTGAGATAATTTATATTTTTGGGCTCCCAAATCACTGCAGATGGTGATTGCAGCCATGAAATTAAAAGACGCATATTCCTTGGAAGGAAAGTTTTGACCAATCTAGAGAGCATATTAAAAAGCAGGGGCATTACTTTGCCAACAAAGGCCCATCAAGGCTATAGTTTTCCCAGTAGTCATGTATGGATGCGAGAGTTGGACTATAAAGACAGCTGATCCCCAAAGAATTGATGCTTTTGAACTGTGGTTTTGGAGAAAAGTCTTGAGAGTCCCTTGGACTGCAGGGAGATCCAACCAGTCCATCCTAAATGGGATCAGTCCTGGATGTTCATTGGAAAGACTGATGTTGAAGCTGAAACTCCAATACTCTGGCCACCTGATGTGAAGAGCTGACTCATTGGAAAGGACCCTGATGCTGGGAAAGATTGAGGGCAGGAGGAGAAGCAGGTGACAGAGGATGAGATGGCTGGATGGCATCACCGACTCAATGGACATGAGTTTGGGTAGACTCTGGGAGTTGGTGATGTTCAGGGAGGCCTGGTGTGCTGTGGTTTGTGGGGTCATAGAATCAGACATGACTGAGAGACTGAACTGAACTGAAGAAAGAGTGTCATAATTATATTTTGGTTAAATGTGATAAGGAATCTTGGATGGAAAGTTATTTATTTTTTTATGATGAATAGAAATTTTGCTTCTTTTGTGATCCTTACATGTATTAATACTTGTGTTCTACTATTTCCACCATTAATTTAATGGTCAGTGAGGATTATTTTAATTGAAATTTCCTTTAACATCAAAACATTTAGTTAAGGAGATTAGTAGAAACAGACTAACAATATTTCATTAGAGACTTGTATGACCATTATTTCACCATGGAACTAAGGGTATCTCATAAATATTTTCTTGCCGTAAAATGAGTATACGGATCTTTCCATTTTTCAAACAGTGCTTTAAGCAGAAAAGAATATCTTTATAATCACTAACGTATCATAGAGATATTCTAAATTATAACAACAGTCATGGAATGATTCGTAATGGAGTAGAGGCTGTTTGTAGAAAGGAATAAATGACATATAAAGAGAAATTAGAATAAGCTATTTTTTATACAACAGCCTTTTGTCATACAAATAATATTTTTTGAACAGTGAAAAACCTATGTCTAACTGAAGATTTCATTCTGTAATTACAAATGCATCATGAGAATATATTGACTGTTTGGGCCTGTGGGAACCGCAGTTTCATATATTTTCTCCGCTAGATACCTGGCATAAGGCAGCTTCTCCGTCAGTATTCGTTAGAATTTAGGTTTAGCCAATCTTCCAACTTTCATAAAGAAAGTCTAAAACATCTGAACATGTATCAGAATATTTATTGGTTATTGACAGAACATATTAAAATGGTTTAGTTTATAAGTACTTTCCTTTTTAACTCATCTTTTTGTTTGGAAAATGCAATTATAGGGCATTTCACAGCAGGAGAAAAATTTTTTAAAAAATAAGAAATCAGTAGACTTGTGCATTTCCTTTTCTAAAATTATCATCACAGACTTGCAATTTCCCACTATATATTTATTCTGGTCGTTTTTGAAGATATTAGTCTTGATAAGAGGTAATTGAAATTACTACATTACTCTGGGCATCTTGGTTTCAGGGATCATGAGTGACTAGTAGCTGCTTACCAAATGTATCTCAAATAGCCTAGTAAACAAAAAACTATGGAGTACTTCAACTTAAAGTGATTTAAAAAAATAATCCCTGAAAGGAGAACATTAACATTTCTTCTTAAAAAAATTCTTCAATAGAAAAAAAAAATAGCTGATGCAGAAGTTAAATTTTTGTTTGTTTCAATAAAAACCATAGCTCTTAATCCTTTCTTCCTTTAATATGGAGCAAGACTCTGTTAGAGGAAATAAGAAAAGCTTCAGTGATTAGTATCAGCTCATGAACATTTCTTTCTTCACTTGGCATAAGATTGTCTATAGGCAGATGGTCTTCGATTCAAAAATTAATACTGATACAATTCTTCATTAAAATATGTCCTCAAAATATTTTTTAAATGGCTGCTTCTTCTAGAAAATCAGGTGAAAAAATTTTTTTAAATTACTCTTTAAGGAAAACATGATAGAGAAAAAGGGAGAAAAAATATCTAGGAATCATTCTCAAATTTTACTATGTCTAAGAATATCATGAGAAAGTTGTTTAAAATGATTATTTCTAGGCCACAATGCCAAGATTCTAATCCAGTCAGGGTGGTGTCTAGGAAACTCCAGAGATTGCATCTACCCCATTTTGAGAAACAACGAAAAGGAATCTTTTTCCACTGCCTCTGTGGAGTTAGATTTAGTCAGAGAATTCCTGTTTCCTTTTCGTGTGCATACAAATGGATTAGATTTCCAGGACACCATTATGTAAGGTGTGGTTGTTTAACTGGATTGTAGCCAATGGAATGTGAATGCAAGGCAGTTATCAGTCTTAGCTCATAAATCTTCAACACACATGGTTAAAACTCTTTTCCCTTTC
This sequence comes from Ovis canadensis, assembly GCF_042477335.2. NCBI lineage: Eukaryota > Metazoa > Chordata > Mammalia > Artiodactyla > Bovidae > Ovis > Ovis canadensis. The sequence continues at coordinate 87,903,501 of NC_091248.1, forward strand.
CAGGCTAGCTTACAAGGAGGTGACCGCCATGGTGACCTTGACAGTCAACTGAAAAATGTACAGAACTAAGCATTTTCTTCTAAATCAGTGGTTCTCCAATTCCAGTGAACTTACATATCATCTTGTGTGCTTATTACATCTGTAGATTCTCAAATCCCATCACCAAAGATTTTGATTCAGTAGGCCCTGGGAAGTACTCAGGAATCTGCATTTTAAACAATTACTGGGTGATTTGATATGTATGATTCTGAGTCTCAGCTTTGAGAAATACTGAATGTGTCTATGTGCGTATGTAAGGAATATTCAGTGTTCTTAATGTTTATTGTCTCTTCACCTATTGAACTATATCTGTATCTACATCAGTATATATTTACCTTAGAAGAAAGTAGCATTGTATATTACCAAAAAAGGAAAATGGATTTCAGTAAGTCATCTAGTTCAATTCATATCCTAATGAAGACAGATGTCTAATCTTCCCCTTTGTTAGCCACTTTATCTCAAACTAAATAATACCAGCTATTTCAACCATTCCCTTAAGGTACTATTTTATATTCAAAATCATTTCTTTTTTTTTTTTCTGAATATTCTCCATATCCTTTACCTCTTTTGAAAAATAAAGCAAAATACAACATCCTGATGAATATTAACATATTACAGAAATATAATTATTGGGTTTTATATAAATATGCTTTATTTATATCATATATTTTAAATATGAAACATTATTCAGTTTCCTAAATATACGGAACTTTCAAATGTGAAGTACATGCACCTTATTTATTAACATACCTGACTGAGTTTTTCTTGCACTTTAAAAAATAACCTTAAGTTTTTTTCCTCTTTAAATTAAAAAAAAAACCTACAATACTATATACATCTTTATGGCCTTTGGCCTTGATTTCCCTCTAGTGATTTCCTATCTGAGTGTTGAGGAATTATTATACATTCAAAACAAAGAGCTCGGCATGTTATAGAATTTTAATATTTGTAATAGCCATTTATGTTTCATTCCATATGAAAGATGAAGAAATAGGGCTTAGATGTGATAACCTACTTTGCCCAATATCATTCACCTAGTAAATTGCATTGCAAATTAACATTCTTTCTTATTCTTTTGTCTACAAAATAGTAAAGCTTGTGAGAAAATCTTTTATAATTAACAGTTTTCTATAGATACTTCTTATTTCGTGAAATGAATTTTCATCATAACGCTTCTGCTATTGAGTGGAAGTTGCCGAACCGGCGGTCTACAATTATGTATATTAGTTTTATCCATTGAATCACGGTGCACACATTTCCTTCCGAGAAGGATACTAATAATAATTTTCTCTTAATGCTTTTCCACTTTGAGCTCCAAGTGGTCCTGAATACATTACCAAACTAAATCCTCTCATCAACCAATGGAAAAAAGAAAGCACTTTAATGCATATATAATTGTATCTCTTCTTCAAATGCAATGTTTGATTTTTAGTCACCCATATTTGATTATTCTAATTTTTGAGTGAAATCCAAAGTTTATATATTCAGGATGCTACTGTCAAAGTGCAAATAGTTGGAGATCACACTACATTACCTGCCATCTTTCTCAGGGTGAGAATATTCTGTTTTGGATAAAAATTGTCTTTTTTTTTTTCTTCCACAGGATATTGCACTGTTCATAGTTTAGAATCCAAATCTCTAAATGAGATCACTAGCTTGTGTTCACTATGCTAATTCATCTTTTCTCTTAAAACAATACAGGTTTTTCTCTGTGGCTGTTGCTGTTTCAGTTAGGTATTGATCTGATTTTGGCTGAACAATACAACATTGCTAAAGTCTGGTTAAAAAGACAGAGGAGCACATAAGATAATTTAATACAACTTTATACCATTTCCTATTAGAGATTTTGATTTTCTCCTTTGAATAGTCTATCTTTCCTAAGTCAGACAATATTAAAAATGCAGAAGTGCGAGAAGCGACTATGGACAATTTTATAGCATACTAGATATAGGCGATCCATTGAAAAGAATGTCTATTAGGAATTATATCTCTTGTGTGCCTCTTTCAGAAATTAGATTTGAAATTTTCATAATCTTCCTTTAGATTACTTACCAGAATATCTAAATTATTTTTTCACAGTTAAATCTGTAAGACATAAAGGCCTGTTTACACCTGATGAAACATTGTAATGAAATTGGAAATTAATCCCCATATGTTGTGTGCAATAAAATGATGCTTTATTCATTATATTAGCACTCAGGTCACTAAGAAAGTAAAATGTTCTTATTGAATTTACAAGTTAACCTTTTGCTCTGAAAATTTATTATAAAGAAAAGTTGTTCAATGGGAGTCTAAATGCAATGGTCTTGTAGCTGTATTTTTTTTTAGGAAACTGAGGTACTTTGTTAATTGTCCATTAGCAACAAATACAGGCATATCTTAAATTTTACCATAAAGTATTTAAAAAATTTAGCAGATGAGTTAATCCAGAACAATTGAAAATCTATTATAAGCTGTTAATACAAATAAAGAAATTATAACATGCATATATTCCAAAATGATAGCTAAAATCTGGGGGATTTTTTGGTGAAGGTAGAAGGGGTCAGGGATGGTATTTCTCTTGGTGTTTCTCTGTTAAGAGGGAAAGGAGATTTGTAAATGTAAGTAGGTGTGGGTATTAGAGGCCCTACTTTCTTACAGATACTTGGTTCTCTGGGCTACTTGGTAAATTAACCCAGGTATTTGCTATCATCTTCCCTATGAAAAGCCAGTTATTAATGATAATTGCCCTCTCCCTGGTGGCTCAGATGGTAAAGCATCTGCCTACAATGCAGGAGACCAGGGTTCGATCCCTGGGTTGGGAAGATCCCCTGGAGAAGGAAATGGCAACCCACCCCAGTATTCTTGCCTGGACAATCCCATGGACGGAGGAGCCTGGTAGGCTACTGTCCATGGGGTCGCAAAGAGTTGGACACGACTGAGTGACTTTGCTATTGATAGTTGAATGCATTTTGGTTTGAATTATACCCAATGGGGATCCCCCACTGCTTCTAATATCTCAGAGAGTTCTTAAGAATCATAAATTCCTCCCAATCTCCTCTGGCTAGAACTTAACTCCTTGTCTCTCCAAGACTCTTAGTTTCTGCTTCAAGTAAATTCAGAAAAGGAACATGACTCCTTTATATGAACTGCCCCTAACCTTCTCACACAAGATGCACATTTGCTTGGGCCTTTATTAAATAGTCTGGTTTTTACAGTTTGAGGCCACCATAGTCTTTCCATTGACATTGCTGTTAGTGTCAATTGCTCTTCTTTCCCCACTTTAATTTGTATTCTTCCTCTTACCGTGCTACGTTTTCCTCACCTATCAATGTTTAGCTTTCTCTCTATGTTTCCTAAATTCTATCCTGCAAACCATAACTTTTAAACTCAGTGAAAGACAGTTTGCCCAACAAAAGTCAATTTTAGTAGAATAAGTCACTTAAATTAATTGTGTTAACTGTCAGTAGTTGAGTATGGGTATGGCTTGGGTACGGCTCTGCATTCTACTTCCATGAAATTTAAACTGATCTGTAAGATGGATATTATATCTGCTTACATAGATTTGCAGCACAAGTCAAGAAAACATATATTCACTTGAAGCCTAGCACAGCTCTTACACAGAAGTATTGCTCAATAAGTGAGAGTTCTCTTCCCTCTCCCGTATGTAGGTAATTCCTCTCCACTTTCTGCTTCTCAGTCTTCTAACTTCCCACTCCCCATTTTGCTGCTAAATCACTCCCCACATGATCTCTGACCCATGCAGGCACAGACTGTAATATATGACTATAATATGTTATAATATATGACTCTGTTTTACTTCTTTGCTTATAAATATCCATCATTTACCTGTAAATATGGAGTCTAAATTTCTTAATATGGACTTGAAAATCTCATATGCATAGATTCCACTTTGTTTACATCTTAATTTACCTTTTCTTTTCCCCTGCATACAACTAAATCTGTAGCCACAGAAAAGTGTCAGTTGATTCTAGAATGTCTTATTTATTCACTGTTACATCTCTGGGCTGCTACTTCTGCCATTTCTGTCTGTTCTTGCTGTCACTTATTACCTACAAACAGCACCTCCCAACTTTAGCTTTCCTTAAGATCCAGAGCATATTAACTGCTACTTTATAGCACTTACTGTATTGGGTTTTATTTACTTAGTTGTCTCTTTCTACACAACCCTTCCTCTGCCATTTGTATTAAGCCTTGAAATATATATTTTAATCTTCCTTTTGGAGAAGGAAATGGCAACCCACTCCAATATTCTTGCCTGGAAAATCCCATGGACTGAGAAGCCTGCTAGGCTACAGTCCACGGGGTTGCAAAGAGTCGGACACGGCTGAGTGAAATCTTCTTTTTTTTTTTTTTTAAATTTTTAGTTTTTTATTTTTTAAATTTTAAAATCTTTAATTCTTACATGCATTCCCAAACATGAACCCCCCTCCCACCTCCCTCCCCAGAACATCTTTCTGGGTCATCCCCATGCACCAGCCCCAAGCATGCTGCATCCTGCGTCAGACATAGACTGGCGATTCAATTCACATGATAGTATACATGTTAGAATGTCATTCTCCCAAATCATCCCACCCTCTCCCTCTCCCTCTGAGTCCAAAAGTCCATTATACACATCTGTGTCTCTTTCCCTGTCTTGCATACAGGGTCATCATTGCCATCTTCCTAAATTCCATATATATGTGTTAGTATACTGTATTGGTGTTTTTCTTTCTGGCTTACTTCCCTCTGTATAATCGGCTCCAGTTTCATCCATCTCATCAGAACTGATTCAAATGAATTCTTTTTAACGGCTGAGTAATACTCCATTGTGTATATGTACCACAGCTTTCTTATCCATTCATCTGCTGATGGACATCTAGGTTGTTTCCATGTCCTGGCTATTATAAACAGTGCTGCGATGAACATTGGGGTACATGTGTCTCTTTCAATTCTGGTTTCCTCGGTGTGTATGCCCAGAAGTGGGATTGCTGGGTCATAAGGTAGTTCTATTTGCAATTTTTTAAGGAATCTCCACACTGTTCTCCATAGTGGCTGTACTAGTTTGCATTCCCACCAACAGTGTAGGAGGGTTCCCTTTTCTCCACACCCTCTCCAGCATTTATTGCTTGCAGATTTTTGGATCGCAGCCATTCTGACTGGTGTGAAGTGGTACCTCATTGCGGTTTTGATTTGCATTTCTCTAATAATGAGTGATGTTGAGCATCTTTTCATGTGTTTGTTAGCCATCCGTATGTCTTCTTTGGAGAAATGTCTATTTAGTTCTTTGGCCCATTTTTTGATTGGGTCGTTTATTTTTCTGGAGTTGAGCTGCAGAAGTTGCTTGTATATTTTTGAGATTAGTTGTTTGTCAGTTGCTTCATTTGCTATTATTTTCTCCCATTCAGATGGCTGTCTTTTCACCTTGCTTATATTTTCCTTTGTTGTGCAGAAGCTTTTAATTTTAATTAGATCCCATTTGTTTATTTTTGCTTTTATTTCCAGAATTCTGGGAGGTGGATCATAGAGGATCCTGCTGTGATTTATGTCTGAGAGTGTTTTGCCTATGTTCTCCTCTAGGAGTTTTATAGTTTCTGATCTTACATTTAGATCTTTAATCCATTTTGAGTTTATTTTTGTGTGCGGTGTTAGAAAGTGATCTAGTTTCATTCTTTTACAAGTGGTTGACCAGTTTTCCCAGCACCACTTGTTAAAGAGATTGTCTTTACTCCATTGTATATTCTTGCCTCCTTTGTCAAAGATAAGGTGTCCATATGTGTGTGGATTTATCTCTGGGCTTTCTATTTTGTTCCATTGATCTATATGTCTGTCTTTGTGCCAGTACCATACTGTCTTGATGACTGTGGCTTTGTAGTAGAGCCTGAAGTCAGGCAAGTTGATTCCTCCAGCTCCATTCTTCTTTCTCAAGATTGCTTTGGCTATTCGAGGTTTTTTGTATTTCCATACAAAGCTTGAAATTATTTGTTCTAGTTCTGTGAAAAATGTGGCTGGTAGCTTGATAGGGATTGCATTGAATTTGTAAATTGCTTTGGGTAGTATACTCATTTTCACTATATTGATTCTTCCAATCCATGAACATGGTATATTTCTCCATCTATTAGTGTCCTCTTTGATTTCTTTCATCAGTGTTTTATAGTTTTCTATATACTGGTCTTTAGTTTCTTTAGGTAGATATATTCCTAAGTATTTTATTCTTTTCGTTGCAATGGTGAATGGAATTGTTTCCTTAATTTCTTTTTCTACTTTCTCATTATTCGTGTATCCAAAACTGAACCAGGAAGAAATAGAAAATCTTAACAGACCCATCACAAGCACGGAAATTGATACTGTAATCAGAAATCTTCCAGCAAACAAAAGCCCAGGTCCAGATGGCTTCACAGCTGAATTCTACCAAAAATTTCGAGAAGAGCTAACACCTATCCTACTCAAACTCTTCCAGAAAATTGCAGAGGAAGGTAAACTTCCAAACTCATTCTATGAGGCCACCATCACCCTAATACCAAAACCTGACAAAGATGTCACAAAAAAAGAAAACTACAGGCCAATATCTCTGATGAACATAGATGCAAAAATCCTCAACAAAATTCTAGCAATCAGAATCCAACAACACATTAAAAAGATCATACATCATGACCAAGTGGGCTTTATCCCAGGAATGCAAGGATTCTTCAATATCCGCAAATCAATCAATGTAATTCACCACATTAACAAATTGAAAAATAAAAACCATATGATTATCTCAATAGATGCAGAGAAGGCCTTTGACAAAATTCAACATCCATTTATGATAAAAACTCTCCAGAAAGCAGGAATAGAAGGAACATACCTCAACATAATAAAAGCTATCTATGACAAACCCACAGCAAACATTATCCTCAATGGTGAAAAATTGAAAGCATTTCCCCTAAAGTCAGGAACAAGACAAGGGTGTCCACTTTCACCGCTACTATTCAACATAGTTCTGGAAGTTTTGGCCACAGCAATCAGAGCAGAAAAAGAAATAAAAGGAATCCAAATTGGAAAAGAAGAAGTAAAACTCTCACTGTTTGCAGATGACATGATCCTCTACATGGAAAACCCTAAAGACTCCACCAGAAAATTACTAGAGCTCATCAATGAATATAGTAAAGTTGCAGGATATAAAATCAACACACAGAAATCCCTTGCATTCCTATACACGAATAATGAAATCTTCCTTTTAGCTTGACATTGAACTTCATAGAATCATCTTCCACTATCACTATTATACTAACATTATAACTTGAGACAAACAGTAAACCATGATTTAATAAAATTCCTGGCGCCTGTTCCCACAAGGAACCTGTGATTCCCTTTGTGTTGCAGAACTGAGGTAAATTATAAACCTATATCTAGCGTCTCTATTGGAGAAGGCAATGGCACCCCACTCCAGTACTCTTGCCTGAAAAATCCCATGGACGAAGGAGCCTGGTAGGCTGCAGTCCTCAGGGTCGCTAAGACTTGGACATGACTGAGTGACTTCACTTTCACTTTTCACTTTCATGCATTGGAGAAGGAAATGTCAACCCACTCCAGTGTTCTTGCCTGGAGAATCCCAGGGACGGGCGAGCCTGGTGGGCTGCCGCCTATGGGGTCGCACAGACTCGGACACGACTGATGTGACTTAGCAGCAGTGTCTCTACCTCCTTTTGTTACTGCTTCTCCAAGTCACGTAGCATTGGGAGCTCCTGCTTTTCTGAGCTCACTGGAGAATGAACTACTTTAATTATGTGTCACAAAGTGGGAAGTATTCTCAAGTATAATGTGAGCCACATATCATATAATTAAGTGGTCAAACTATTAATAGTACCCTATGGTTAATCAGCCTTTAAACCTATGTGTTTATCTCAAAATCATTTGTTTGTTTTATAAATGATTATTCTCACAATATATAAATATGATACCAGACAAAATATTTGAACTCACCTTACAATTGCCATTTCATTACCTACTTAGACACTGAAACTAAAAAAAAAAAAAAAAAAAATCACATGTACCAGATTTTAAGTCTGTCTTATCCTAATATCTTCTTGTCCATAGAAGAGTATAGTCTGTACCAGCTCCATGTCCCACTTCTGGGTTTCTTGCAATATTATTCATTCCTTGGAATCCCCTGATGTTCTTACCATTAGTAGATAGCACTATTATTATGTCACTCCTTAAGAAATTTGAGTGTTCCACAAATCTTAGCTGTGAATATTGATCATAATGTTATCACATCAAGTTTATGTTTAAAATGTATTTAAGTAAGCCCTGTGTATGCCTTTGCAAAAAGAAAAGCATGGATCCATATTCACCTCACTTACACCCTCTTCCCATTACATCTCACTATAGTCTTTCCAGTAAATCATACTTTAATAATAATTTTATTCTTTGTTTTCTATATTCATATACACTGTATCTGTAATTTATCTCTGAAGAATGGTCAGTGCTAGAAACTAGAAGCAACTATCAGCTGAAACATTTCATTTTAGATAGAAACATTATTTAAAAATTGATTGCCAGTCATATACGCCATATGGAAAATTGACATATTTTTCTGTTGCTGATGATATTTGAACATTTTGTAATGAAAACGAGTTTATTGTATTGGCCACACTGCACTATTTCTCTTTTGAATTGTAGTATCATAGAGAGATTGGCTATTGATCCTTGACCATGTCTTTAATTGAAGAGAGGAGGAGAATGCTACTTAAAATACAATGAAAATTATTCATTGGAAATTATTACTATAAACTTAAAAAAAACTTTACAGAGACAATAGGTTATTTTAATTAGGAGTAATTTTAGAAAATTCACAATAACACTTTCCCATGGGTGCAGAAGTACTGTTTACAAACAATTACTTTAATCTCAATTTTTCAGCATTATTTTCTTAATTTTAAATTAAAATGTTAAAATTGTTGGTTTGTATGATAGTAAATAGTGTTTTCATTATCTTTATAATTGATTAAATTATGTATTTTGTAATTAATAAAATTTGAAGGTAAAATGTTAACCACATAACTGCCTTTCATTTTTTACATTGTATTAACAATAAGTCTAATTAGTTGAGGAAATAAACTTTTGTATTTTGCAGGGATTCTTAATCAAGTAATAGACATTAACTTATAATAATATGGGAATGTGTTATATATTTCAATTACTTAGTACAAAATTGGTGAAGTGAAGTGAAAATTGCTCAGTCGTGTCCAACTCTTTGCAATCCCATGGACTATACAGGCCAAGGAATTCTCCAGGCTAGAATACTGAAGTGAATAGCTGTCCCTTCTCTAGAGGATATTCCCAACCCAGAGTTCCAACTGAGGTTTCCCACATTGTGGGCAGATTCTTTACCAGCTGAGCCACAAGGGAAGCCCAAGAATACTGGAGTGGGTAGCCTATCCCTTCTCCAGCAGGTCTTCTCACTCAACATTCAGAAAACGAAGATCATGGCATCTGGTCCCATCACTTCATGGGAAATAATGGGGAAACAGTGGAAACAGTGTCAGACTTTATTTTGGGGGGCTCCAAAATCACTGCAGATGGTGACTGCAGCCATGAAATTAAAAGACGCTTACTCCTTGGAAGAAAAGTTATGACCAAGCTAGATAGCATATTCAAAAGCAGAGACATTACTTTGCTGACTAAGGTCTGTCTAGTCAAGGCTATGGTTTTTCCTGTGGTCATATATGGATGTGAGAGTTGGACTGTGAAGAAGGCTGAGCGCCGAAGAATTGATGCTTTTGAACTATGGTGTTGGAGAAGACTCTTGAGAGTCCCTTGGACTGCAAGGAGATCCAACCAGTCCATTCTGAAGGAGATCAGCCCTGGGATTTCTTTGGAAAGAATGATGCTAAAGCTGAAACTCCAGTACTTTGGCCACCTCATGTGAAGAGTTGACTCATTGGAAAAGACTCTGATGCTGGGAGGGATTGGGAGCAGGAGGAGAAGGGGACAACAGAGGATGAGATGGCTGGATGGCATCACTGACTCAATGGATGTGAGTCTGAGTGAATTCCAGGAGTTGGTGATGGACAAGGAGGCCTGGCGTGCTGCAGCTCATGGGGTCACAAAGAGTCAGACACAACTGAGTGACTGAACTGAACTGAACTCCTGCATTACAAATGGATTCTTTACCAATTGAGCTATCAAGAAAGCTCAAAAAATTGGCAGTTTACCATAGTTCTTTTGCTGAAATTTTCTTTGTGAGAACTAAAAGTACAAAAACCCTATGGAGGTTTTTAAAGAGTCTCATAAGAACAAGTGTCTGATTTATTAAAGCCTTAAATTAGAAAGTGAAAGTAGAAGGGACCAAAAGGGAAAAAAAAAAAAAAAACCCTTTACACATAAAGTTACAAAAAAATGTTATGTGATGTTTTCCCCATGCTTTTCCAGTTAAAATTGTGACATTCATGACATCAGATTGCTAAAGGGTTTTACATATAAGTCATTTAGGTCTACAATTGAGAAATAATATTCAATCTGAAACTGTTTTTTAATATCTCTAAAAGGTCTGTTTGTAGAACAGGTGGGTTGGTAAACAGATAGTAGTTAAATAGATAAATAGATATAGATGCTACTTATTTCAGGGACATGCTAATAGTACATTTATCCGCTTCTCTATGCTGTTTTGCTATTTTAAAGCAAAGCATGAGATTGTTCTATCCCTTGCCCACTTTAACTCCCTATAACAAAACCTGTAATGCATGCTGATTTTGAAAATTATGATGGACACAGAGAATAAAAATTAGAAATAGCCATGTAATTACTTTTCCTGCCATTTTATAAGGCTGTTGGAAGCTATCATCTGTCAGGTTGTTGAAAGTATCTTATCACATAAAGATCCATGTGACACATGGCTTTTCAGGCTAAAGGCCAAGAAGCAGATGTGTCTGAGTATTTTTTCTGGTCCTGTTTCTTTATGTCTATTATTCTTTGGTGGCCACACTTTTAAGTTGGGTTCTTTCACACTGAACACTCTATTTTGTTAGGTATTCTTTGTGTCAATTCCTAGTATGTTAATTTGTATTCTACTGTATGGCTTTTGATATTTTGGATGTATTTTAATGATTGCATAGTTTATATACTGTTTTTTAAAAGCTAGAAATAGACACAAGTTGTATTTAGCAAATATATACATCTCATTTTAAAATTATTTAAAATATTATTATTTAATATTTATTATAATAAAGAGTTTCATATAATAATGAGTTAATCATTTCAAAATTAATCCACTTCAGATAAGCATACCCCCAAGTGATAGATGACATATTTTAAATACCCTTTAAAATTCTTGGCTTAGATGGTGAGAAAGCAACTATATTCTACAGAGGACCAAAACTATAATAAAAAGTAATTCATATGGTAAGCAATCACTAGAATTGACATTTATCCTGGAAGTATATTTCAGAACTTTTGACCTAGATTCTGAATGTAATGACCAAAGTTCTTGAGGCGTATGAAGCAAAAGTTGGAATGCAACAAATAGGACAAATCTGAAACCACCATTAAAACCCCATAGAAACTCCACAAGGGGCAACCTCCTCTGCAGATAAACTAGTTAAAAATTACTCTGAAAAGGAAAACAATCAGAGAAGTATAAAAATGTTTTTCTAAAAATTTCTGATGAAAATTGTAAATCTAAACAAGTTTAGGCCTAGAAGTGACATTACCTATATAATAATAATAAAAAAACTATTCTCTTCGATGTACCCCTACTAGTGTGTCTTGCCAGGGACAAAGAGACAAAGAGACAGAAGATATGAAGTTTAAGAGACTTACAGGAGAAATAGATACTATTTTAGAGGGAGACTAAAGAAAAAAGTGAATACTGAAATAATTAATAACTCAGAATTTCCAGAATTAATGAATGATGATATTTTGCCTTTATGAGAAGCCCAGTGGATCCCAATGAGAATAATATATTTTAAGTCTACAATAAAATAAATGGCAGTGAAACTTCAGTTCAGTTCAGTTCAGTCACTCAGTCGTGTCCGACTCTTTGCAACCCCATGAATCGCAGCATGCCAGGCCTCCCTGTCCATCACCAACTCCTGGAGTTTAACCAAGCTCATGTCCATCCAGTCAGTGATGCCATCCAGCCATCTCATCCTCTGTCGTTCCCTTCTCCTCCTGCTCTCAATCCCTCCCAGAATCAGAGTCTTTTCCAATGAGTCAGCTCTTCGTATGAGGTGACCAAAGTATTGGAGTTTCAGCCTCAACATCAGTCCTTCCAATGAACATCCAGGACTGATCTCCTTTAGGATGGACTGGTTGGATCTCCTTGCAGTCCAAGGGACTCTCAAGAGTCTTCTCCAACACCGCAGTTCAAGAGCATCAATTCTTCGGCACTCACCTTCTTCACAGTCCAACTTCCACATCTATACATGACCACTGGAAAAACCATAGCCTTGACTAGACGGACCTTAGTTGGCAAAGTAATGTCTCTGCTTTTAAATATGCTATATAGGTTGGTCATAACTTTCCTACCAAGGAGCAAGCATCTTTTAATTTCATGGCTGCAATCACCATCTGCAGTGATTTTGGAGCCCCCCCCCCCCAAATAAAATCTGACATTGTTTCCACTGTTTCCCCATCTATTTCCCATGGAGTGATGGGACCAGATGCCATGACCTTAGTTTTCTGAATGTTGAGCTTTAAGCCAACTTTTTCACTGTCCTCTTTCACTTTCATCAAGAGGCTTTTTATTTCCTCTTCACTTTCTGCCATAAGGGTGGTGTCATCTGCATATCTGAGGTCATTGATATTTCTTCTGGCAATCTTGATTCCAGCTTGTGCTTCTTCCAGTCCAGCATTTCTCGTGATGTACTCTGCATAGAAGTTAAATAAGCAGGGTGACAATATACAGCCTTGACATACTCCTTTTCCTAGTTGGAAAAAGTCTGTTGTTCCATACCCAGTTCTAACTGTTGCTTCCTGACCTGCATATAGGTTTCTCAAAAGGCAGGTTAGGTGATCTGGTATTCCCACCTCTTGAAGAATTTTCCACAGTTTCTTGTGATCCACACAGTCAAAGGCTTTGGCATAGTCAATAAAGCAGAAATAGATGTTTTTCTGGAACTCTCTTGCTTTTTCCATGATCCAGCGGATGTTGGCAATTTGATCTCTGGTCCCTCTGCCTTTTCTAAAACCAGCTCGAACAGCTGGAATTTCATGGTTCACGTATTGCTGAAGCCTGGCTTGGAGAATTTTGAGCATTACTTTACTAGTGTGTGAGATGAGTGCAATTGTGTGGTAGTTTGAGCATTCTTTCGCATTGCCTTTCTTTGGGATTGTAATGAAAACTGACCTTGTCCAGTCCTGTGGCCACTGCTGAGTTTTCCAAATTTGCTGGCATATTGAGTGCAGCACCTTCACAGCATCATCTTTCAGGATTTGAAATAGCTCCCACTGAAATTCCATCACCTCCACTAGCTTTGTTCCTAGTGATGCTTTCTAAGGCCCACTTGACTTCACATTCCAGGATGTCTGGCTCTAGGTGAGTGATCACACCATTGTGATTATCTTGGTGATGAAGATCTTTTTTGTACAGTTCTTCTGTGTATTCTTGTCATCTCTTCTTAATATCTTCTGCTTTTATTAGGTCCATACCATTTCTGTCCTTTGTGGAGCCCATCTTTGCATGACATGTTCCCTTGGTATCTCTCATTTTCTCGAAGAGATTTCTAGTCTTTCCCATTCTGTTGTTTTCCTCTATTTCTTTGCATTGATCACTGAGGAAGTCTTTCTTATCTCTCCTTGCTATTCTTTGTAACTCTGCATTCAGATGCTTGTATCTTTCCTTTTCTCCTTTGCTTTTCACTTCTCTTCTTTTCACAGCTGTTTTTAAGGCCTCCCCAGACAGCCATTTTGCTTTCTTGCATTTCCTTTCCATGGGGATGGTCTTGATGCCTGTCTCCTGTACAATGTCATGAACCTCCGTCCATAGTTCATCAGGCACTCTATCTGTCAGATCTAGTCACTTCTCACTTACTGTATAATCATAAGGAATTTAAGTCATTCTTGAATCGTCTAGTGGTTTTCCCCAGTTTCTTCAATTTACATCCGAATTTGGCAATAAGGAGTTCATGATCTGAGCCACCGTCAGCCCCTGGTCTTGTTTTTGCCGACTGTATAGAGCTTCTCCATGTTTGAGTGCAAATAATATAATCAATCTGATTTCGATTTCCATGTATAGAATCTTCTCTATGAAAGTATATAACGGTATTAAAACGTGTGGAAAACAATCTCATTGAAATGGGGGTTAAGGTTTGTTGAGCTTTGTTTTACTTTTAATCTGTGTAATTTAGGAAACTATTGGAGAGTTAAGCCTTATGATAAGAGGAACTGTAGATAGATACTGTACTCTAGTTGATAAACTTGTTTCCAAAGAAGTTTAATTCTGAAGCCATTATATATAAAGATTGAACTTGTAAATGGATGGCAGGTGGTGGGAGCCAGGTTTCTCACTGAAGTGGGAAGTTACAGATAAGAGAGAGGGAAGGCTAGAATGAACTTTGTGGTATGGATTAGAGTTGGAGGCATCCATATAACTTGGTGTTTAGCTTAATAAAGACACAGATGTATACACAGATAAATATTTATAGATATGTGTTAATATATGCATGGGTTAGTGTACAGATCTAAGTTCCTAGCTCTGTCCTCTGAGAGGACTTAAAAGCTAAAGAGCATATCCAGCACCAAGATCTTGGTTTCTAATATCACTCTCTCGTAAAACCAGAGCTCCGTGAAGAAATGACTGATTCTAGGGCTGATGGGAAGTAATCAAGATGAGCCTAGAGCATCTGGTAGTGCTAGAAAATAAGGAAGTGCTTCATAAATAAAATGATGGAGTACATCAAAAGAATAAAGGAACCAGCTACAAAAGCTCCCAGTGATCAACACTGAAACAATTTGAGCAACAAAATAAACTGTATTGGAGTATAATCTGAAGTATAGAATGACTGTCTAGAATCTGTGGTGATAGAAAAAAAAAATGACTGAATAAGTAAATGGGGAGAATATACAAATTATAGAAGAATGCCAAATAATAACTGTAGAAATAATTCTATTAAAAGGTAGATCATAATTCCCCACTCCTTATATGTGGGCTGCAAATTGTAATTTCATTCCAAAGAGTAGAATGCTTAAAGGGTAGAGGGTAGAGAGAGTTAAGTACAATGGGGAAACTTGACAAGTACTGCCTCAGGGGATGAAGCTTAACATCATTAATGACACATCATGTTGACAGAATGTACCCTTAACACAATGTGCTGAGATCATGCTTATCACTGTGGTCTTTCTCCTCTAACCCACTACCCTAGTCTAACCATGAGGGAATCCAAATGAAGTCTGGGCTTTAGTTTATAATAATTATAAGATTGATTCATTAGCTTTGTCAAATAGATGATGCTAATCTAAGATGCTAATAATATGGAAATTTTGGTATGGGATATATGGGAACTCTGTACTTTCATACACCTTTCCTGTACACTTACATTTTTCTGAAATAAAAAGCTTATTAAAACACCACAGAAAATCCAAGAAGATTGAAAGCAAAATTCAAGATAGTGTTTGTCTCAAGCAGGAAAAGTGAGAGGAATGAGACACATGGGGGACTAATATTTTATTATGTAGGTGATATTTATATTTTTATTGTTCTTGATATTCATGTATACTTCACAAACTATTTTGTATGTATATTTTACAACTTTAAAAAAGTAATGGTTACCTGATGATTAGTGGTACAGAGATGATGAAAGATATTCTAAGGGCTAGGCTGCTCAGGTTTTTCTGGAAGGCAGTTTGTACTCAACTGGCCAATGAATTTAATTGGAATGCTGTAGCTATAATTGATTCTGATTTGAAGTTGGAGTATGAAACTGCAATTATGTGATGTGCCCAGTACTTTTATAAGAGGAAAGTTAGAAAGGTCATCTTTCCAAAGTGAGAAATTTATTTGGCTGGGCATTTAAAAGGCTATACTCTGAGAATTATGCATATTAATTCTCTTTAAAAAAGTGAATAATAATGTCCAAAGTGATAATAATAGCTGCACTTTATTTATGCCTATTATGAGCTCAATCACAAGTTGAATGCTTTCCAATTTCTGCTGAAGGCTCTGCATAGAGAATTGATAATCAAGAGAGATGTTCAATAAACTTATTTTATTGCTATTTTAGTATTAATTTTATGATTACTCATGTTCTGCCAGCCACCATACATACATTGTGGTAGGCTGTATAATGAAAGATATCTAGGTGTTAATTCTCAGAATCTGTGACTAAATGGTCTTATTTGGCATAAGGAATTTTGAAGATGAAATCAAATGTAAAATCTTAAAACAAGGATATCATCTTGGATTCTGCGGGTGGTCCACTGTAATCACCTGAGTCCTCCATAAGAAGGGTGAAGGATGAGTCAAGAAAAAGAGATGTGGCAATGGAATCAGAGGTTCAAGTGATTGTGGTTCAAAGATTGAGGAAATGTCCATAATGCAGATATATAAGCAGCTTCTATACACTGGAATAGACAAGATAATAGATTCTCTTCTCAAGCTTCCAGAAGGAGCACAGCCCTAATGACACTGCTGTGGGGCTTCTGATGTCCAAAAATTTAAGGAACTTTATTTTTGCTGTTTTATAGCACTGAGTTTCTGGTAATTTGTTATAGTGACAATAGGGAACAAATACATTGTGTTATGAAATCCTACCAGAATTCTTTAAATTGGGACTCAGATTTTCAGTTTATAGATGAAGATTTAATTTTAGCAAATTAAGGAATGTATTCAGCTTCTCTTCACAAAGTTGAGATTTGAATGTGTGTTCTTCTTCCTCTGAACTTATACTCTTTCAGCCCTTCCATCACCAGCATAGTGCAGAGGCCATGGAGCTAAGCTGCCTCAGTTGGAATTCCATTTTATTATTTCCAGGGTAGAGTTATTCAACATCTCCAGAAAGAATCATAACTCCATTTTGCCTAGGATTCTTCATCAACAAAACAGTAGAATAACAGTACTTAATCTACAGTTTTGTCATAGGAAGTAAAGGAAGTAGTCTAGTATTTAGTAACACATCTTCATATTTATCTATATAGTCTGGAGTCCTTTATAACCAAATACATCCACAATTTAATTTATTATCCAAACTCTCAAACCTGCCCCACCTCCTATATAGTCTCTGGATTCTTATAGCTTCATCATCTACCTTATATTTTTTACACCTGATTTTCTCTTCCAACCTCCAGCTAGAAAACTTGTCACCGGTGACTTTCCCTTTTGTTGTACACACATTCTGAAAATCTAGTTGTTTACATGAAAAACGTATCACTTGGAACCCATTTAGGGGTATTGCATCTCACTTATATGGTCAACTGTCTTCCCCTCTTCCCTCCCACAGTCTAAAGCTTATTCTCCTGTGATTGTATTTCCTAAAATCTCCCTCTTTAGGCTTTACCTTCCCTTAGAAATTGTTAAAGAATTCCAGAAACTGATTCCATTCAAAGAAAGTCACTTTTTCTTCCAAGAGCTGCTGCTGCTGCTGCTGCTAAGTCACTTCAGTCATGTCTGACTCTGTGCGACCCCATAGACAGCAGCCCATCAGGCTCTGCTGTCCTTGGGATTTTACAGGCAAGAACACTGGAGTGGGTTTCCATTTCTTTCTCCAATGCATGTAAGTGAAAAGTGAAAGTGAAGTCTCAGTTGTATCCGACTCTTAGCGACCCCATGGACTGCAGCCTACCAGGCTCCTCTGTCCATAGGATATTCCAGGCAAGAGTACTGGAGTGGGGTGCCATTGCCTTCTCTGCTTCCAAGGGCTAGATGAAGCTTTACACTGATAAAAGAGTTGCTGATAAAGAGAAGCCTGGGGGCTTTGTTTACTCTGCAGTGATGTCTCCCCTGGTTCAGGTCACAGCACAGGGAGCAGGTACCCATGGGTTTCTGCTATATGGTTGTGACTCTCTTGGTTTATGTTATCATGTTCAGGTGCTGTTTCCTAGAAATGTACACCCAGGCCAGGTTGGTGAGTCCAGAATGCATGCATTCTTAACCATCATCCTTTCCAGAACCAATCAAACACAACTCTTTAGTTCCAGTTCTGACACCGAGTCAACAACTCAGACACATGTCCTCACTCAACAACTCAGCAACTTATAGTAAGTTCCATTGTGGGGTCCTTTCTTTCCTTTAGACATCTTCTTGATTCATAGTGGCATAGTTTCTGTTATCTGAGCAGTATGAGAAGAAAAGGTTAATATTTTGTCCTTAAAGCATTAATAGTTTTAATCCAAAAAAGTCTGTGTTTTTCATGTGTGGTATTTAGGTTTTTTCCTACACTCTCAGTACACTAAGAGATATTGAAAAAGAACAGCTAAAATACATCAAGGAAATGATCCTATCAACACTTTCTGACAATGAATACCTAGTCACCTTATGTAACCTCTCATAATAAGAAAAATCGGCTCCAACTTAAAATATGTCTCCATATTTAAACATGCAGATGACATAATTTCTTCAGCTGTGTTTCACTGGTCATGCTATTTCTCTTTGTTACTGGATGGCATAGCTCTGACCTCTCTCAAAGCTGACCTCCCCTGTTCATATTCAATGCTCTAATCTTCATTCAAACCTATATCATCTTTCACCTGAGACTTCCTCAGCTTCTAATTAATCTTCTCACCGCAAGACTCTCCCCTTTCTAGTCTGCCCACTACTTTCACTTTTCCCTTCAAACAAACATAATGGATTATTTGCTCTTTTGCATAATTAAAAAAAAAACAACAACATTTCATTGCATATGGGATCGGTTTCAATATAATTCAACAAATTTTGATATGAAGGTAAGTAGAAATGGGCTACAGCTTAACTTTCCCGGCTGAAATCCCAGCACTACTACCATCCATAGTTACCCAAATCTTCTATATACATAAAAACCATTGTTTCAAGATATGTGCATTGTATAGAAACCCATTTTTCTAAAGGAGAAAAAAACTAAGTCCTTTCTATATTGCTAGTGTACATATTTATGTGTTTTAATTGACATATAACATTCGTATATAGATTTAAATGAATTCAGTTTGAAACACTGTGATTTATATGACATAAAGTATTAAGAAACTGATGTTTTTCAAAATTTAAACTTCATAAATAAACAGTGCAATGAAATAATGAGCTTGTTTTCTAAAACTATGTTTAACATTGTATGTTGAGGGTTTCAATTTCTTTTGAGATTTCAACAATATAATATTAATAAATTTTAAAAATTGGTTTTAGGGCAACAATATTAGCTGGCACACACACTCTATGTGTAATCATTTGAGTTTCTTTTGATTTATGCAATAGGGCAGCAAGATAGTCAGTGAGTAAACACAGATACACATTGAATAGATTTACTATACAATAGAAAGTAGTCTAGGAAATAACTCAAAATGCCTTCCCTGTGGAATTATTTATTCACCCAAGTAACAATATATGGATTTTAAAGAAATACTGTCTCATGATTGTCTTCAGTGAGAAGGAAATTACTCCAAATTAATACATTAAAAATAAGTTAAAATTAGATAGATTCTCAGAGTAAATGGGGCTCTAATTAATTGAGCTTTGTTCTCTTGTGAAACATTTATGTCTCATTATAAACTCTAAATATCTCAGAGAAAACTTTTCCTATAAAATATGTTACTTAAATATTACTTACTTATATAATAAAGATTTATAGTCACTCATGCTAAGATTAATGAATGTGTACTAAAAATTTCAAAAACAGTATGTTATTGTCATTCCATGTTGAGGTCTTAGTTGGGGCAATAAATGGCTAAATATAGGTATTCATATTTTCATTGTCCACAGGAATTAGACCAGAAATTGTTACTGTTAAAGTGAAAAATTCTGATAAGCCAAATCTATATTTTAAATATAAGCTTCTTGTAATTCCCTCTCCACCAGAATTTTTAAGTAAGGAACAAATAAAAGGAAAATTAAATAGCTACAAATTATAGTTTATATATCTCAGTGGCTTTCTCATCTTCAGATGATAGTATTCATCAACAGAAAAATGGCTGAATGGCTGGCTGCAGTAAGAACAAAAATTGGACGTTGGAGAGCTAGCTGGATGTCACATGCTGAATATCAAACCTGAATTCAAATCATAATAGATAGACTAGAATGCCTAACAAAAATGCAAATAAAAATGTGAAGAATATGTAGTTTTGACACTTTTGTCTTATTTAAGGAATATATATGAAAAGTCAGGGCAGCAATGAAAAACATAATGGTATTCAGTTCAGTTCAGTGGCTCAGTTGTGTCCGACTCTTTGAAACCCCATGAATTGCAGCACGCCAGGCCTTCCTGTCCATCACCAACCCCCGGAGTTCACTCAAACTCACGTCCATTGAGTCAGTGATGCCATCCAGCCATCTCATCCTCTGTTGTCCCCTTCTCCTCCTGCCCTCAATCTTTCCCAGCATCAGGGTCTTTTCAAATGAGTCAGCTCTTCGCATGAGGTGGCCAAAGTACTGGAGTTTCAGCTTTAGCATCATTCCTTCCAAAGAACACCCAGGACTGATCTCCTTTAGAATGGACTGGTTGGATCTCCTTGCAGTCCAAGGGACTCTCAAGAGTCTTCTCCAACACCACAATTCAAAAGCATCAATTCTTTGGCCCTCAGCTTTCTTCACAGTCCAACTCTCACATCCATACATGACTACTGGAAAAACCATAGCCTTGACTAGACAGACCTTTGTTGGCAAAGTAATGTCTCTGCTTTTGAATATGCTATCTAGGTTGGTCATAACTTTCCTTCCAAGGAGTAAGCGTCTTTTAATTTCATGGCTGCAGTCACCATCTGCAGTGATTTTGGAGCCCAGAAAAATAAAGTCTGACACTGTTTCCGCTGTTTCCCCATCTATTTCCCATGAAGTGATGGGACCAGATGCCATGATCTTCGTTTTCTGAATGTTGAGCTTTAGGTCAGTTCAATAAATATGCCTGGAAAATAGGGCAAATAGTGTGGACATTGTGGAATTTTACTTTATTGGACCATTGTACACCTTTTGTGCCTCTGCCTCTCACTTTGTCTCATTGCTTTGGCTTAATGTTGCTCACATATTATTAAAATAGTCGTCCTGCCTCCCACCTCACACACTCCAGTGAAGCCTCATTTGATTTTCCCTAGTGCAGTGTCTTAAGACCATGTCTTAACATATCATGTTGGCATTCTGAGCTCATGTTTATGTCCTTTTTACATAGACTGGACATTTTAGACCTTCAAGAAATGTGTTAGTATTTGTTGAATGCAGACATGGATTAATATTTTTGGAGATGAACAGGTAGAAAAAATCTGAGCGCTTAGTGGCACTCTGAAATGGACATGGTGAAGCTTATCAGGTATAGAAAAATTGTTCTCACTTGTTGTATCATACCCTCTGGGCAGGTTGGCTACTCTCCAGGAGCGGCAGGAAGCAGGGTGAGTGACAGATTGTGGCCACAGTCACTAGCGGCACAAGCCAGCAGACAGAAAACACCTCAGGAGTAAGCCTTGCTGTCTTTAGCAGGGATTTCTTGACACGGGTGTCTGGACAAGGACAGTGCTGTTGATGTGGATCTATGAGCACCTGGTTTATTCGCTATAGTCACCACCACTTTGCAGGAAAAATGACATGCCAAGTCGTGCAGAAACTCAAGGCTCAATACAGGCCTTCTCTGCAGAATCCTAATTACTGTCCTTTTCAGAAGTTCTTCCCTCTTTCTTGCAAACACCTCTGAAACGTGTCTAATTTTATTGGCTCAGTTCCGTATCTTTCTGCCAGCAAAATACAAAAATAAAAGATGCTAGTAGTTAACATGGATGATCACTGATAACCTCTACCAGACACACCCTTATACATGTTAGATTAAGAACGTATTTCAGTCTTTTTTTATTTTTAATTTTTTAAGTCCTATAACTCTTTCTCATATGTTGGTTTAATCCACAAAATTTACGAGTATCCATAATGTGGTGAAGGGGAAAAAGTGGAAGCAGTGACAGATTTTCTTTTCTTGGGCTCCAAAATCATTGCAGACAGTGACTGCAGGGTTGAAATTAAAGGATGCTTGCTCCTTGGAAGGAAAGCTATGATAAATCTAGCAGCAAATTAAAAAGCAGAGACATCACTTGCTGACAAAGGTCTGTGTATTCAATACTGTGGTTTTTCCAGTTGTCATGTATGGATGTGAGAGTTGGACAATAAATAAGTCTGAGTGCCAAAGAATTGATGCTTTCAAATTGTGGCGCTAGAGAAGACTCTTAAGAGGTTCTTTGGGCTACAAGGATCAAACCAGTCAATCCTAAAGGATATCAGTCCTGAATATTCATTGGAAGCACCGATGCTGAAGCTGAAGCTTCAATACTTTGGCCACCCGTGAGCAGCTGACTCATTGGAAAAGACCTTGATGCTGGGAATGACTGAAGACAAAAGAAGGGGGAGGCAGAGGAGGAGATGGTTAGATAACATCACTTATTCAGTGGACTGAGTCAGTGGAATTTGAACAAACTCCAGAAGATAGTGAAGGACAGAGGAGCCTGGAGTGCTGCAGTCCATGGGGTCACAAAGACTCGAACACAACTTAGTGACTGAACAATAATGTGGTGATATTTGGACAAACTACAAAAGAATCATTGAGTATAATTCCATAACAATTATATAAAATTTGCTACATATTTAGTGTACAAAATATAAAACTATCCAATTTTTAAATCTGAGACTTCCAGTGATAAGATATTTTGTTCTTTTCTGTTATGGTTTATCACACGATATTGAATATGGTTCCCTGTGCTACACAGTAGGACTTTAATTTTTATCCATCCTATATGTACTAGTTTACATCTGTGAATCCTAAGCTACCAATCCTTCCCTTCCCCACCCTCATCTTGGTAACAATAAGTCTGAGAAAAATTATATATATATATATATATATATATATATATATATATATATATATATATAAACGACCTTGATATACAGCAAAAATTAACATATTGCAAATCAACTGCACTTCAATAAAATTTTAAAAATACATTTTATATTTAAAATTATACATATACCTACATACATACATATTATATATTATATAATTAAAATTACTTCAGGTAGTGTTTAACCTGAATGTACAACAAAATAAAGTCAAATTAATATAAAACCATTTATTATAATTTAACTACAATTTGGAAAATATACCAGCTTAAATCATTAAAAATATTTCCTATGAGCCACTAAATGGATTTTGTGAACTTCTAGTATGTGATAGACTGTAACTTTAAAAAACACACAGAGTACATTATAATGTGTTGTAGTAAAAATACTGTATATTGCCATTTAGTTTTTAAAGAAACCAATTAGAAACCAGTTGATGCCTCCCTTTTAGAATATGTGTGTGTGTGTGTGTGTATGTGTTTGTGTGTGTTTAAGAAAATTGGAAACAATCAAATGATATTTAAATTGGAAACAATCAAATGATATTTAAATTGGAAACAATCAAATGATATTTAAATTGGAAACAAATTATATTCTACCTGTTTACTATGTAAATTGGATTTTTGCCTTTCATTTACAAACAGGTTCAGTGAATACCTATATATTCAGTAAAAAAAAAAAAATAGTATATGTGTTAATCATTCTCAATTCCATTATGAAGCCATTCATTTCTGTTCAAATTGATTGATTTTGCACATTTTAATAGTTGCTATAACTTTTATATTCCCAAACTGATTTCAATTAGATTGACAGAAAGAAATTCTTTGTCATCAAGAAATCTGGTTTTGGTTGAAGAAAGTAGGGAAAACCACTAGACCATTCAGGTATGACCTAAATCAAATCCCTTACGATTTTACAGTAGAAGTGACAAATAGATTCAAGGGATTAGATCTGATAGAGTGCCTGAAGAACTATGGACAGAGGTTCATGACATTGTACAGGAGGCAGGGATCAAGACCAGTCCCAAGAAACAGAAATGCAAAAAGGCAAAATGGTTGTCTGATGAGGCCTTACAAATAGCTGAGAAAAGAAGAGAAACTAAAGGCAAGGGGAAAAGAAAGATATACCCATTTGAATGGAGAGTTCAAAAGAATAGCAAGGAGAGATAAGAAAGCCTTCCCCAGTGATCAATGCAAAGAAATAGAGGAAAACAATAGAATGGGAAAGACTAGATCTTGTCCAGAAAATTACAGATACCAAGGGAACATTTCATACAAAGATTGGCACAAAAAAGGGCAGAAATATTATGAACCTAACAGAAGCAGAAGATATTAAAAAGAGGTGGCAAGAACACACAGAAAAACTGTACAAAAAAGATCTTCATGATCCAGATAACCATGATGGTCTGATCACTCACCTAGAGCCAGACATCTTGGAATGCACAGTCATGTAAGCCTTAGGAAACATCACTACGAAAAAAGCTAGTGGAGGTGATGGAATTCAAATTGAGCTACTTCAAATCCTAAAAGATGATGGTGTGAAAGTGCTGCAATGAATATGCCAGCAAATCTGGAAAACTCAGCAGTTGACACAGGACTGGAAAAGGTCAGTTTTCATTCCAATCCCAAAGAAAGGCAATGCCAAAGAATGTTCAAACTACTGCACAGTTGCATTCATCTCACATGCTAGCAAAGTAATGCTCAACATTCTCCAAGCTCGGCTTCAACAGTATACGAACTGTGAATTTCCAGATGTTCAAGCTATATTTCGAAATGGCAGAGGAACCAGAGGTCATATTGCCAACATCAACTAGATCATCAGAAAAGCAAGAGAGTTCCAGAAAAATATCTATTTCTGCTTTATTGACTATGCCAAAGCCTTTAACTGTGTGGATCACAACAAACTGTGGAAAATTCTGAAGGAGATGGGAATACCAGACCACCTGACCTGCCTCCTGAGAAATCCATGCAGGTCAAGAATCTACAGTTAGAACTGGACATGGAACAACAGACTGGTTCCAAATAGGAATAGGAGTATGTCAAGGCTATATATTGTCACCCTGTTTATTTAACTTATATGCAGAGTATATCATGAGAAATGCTGGGCTGAATGAAGTACAAGCTTGAATCAAGATTGCCGGGAGAAATATCGATAACCTCAGATATGCAGATGACACCACTTTTGAGGCAGAAAGCAAAGAGGAACTAAAGAGCCTCTTGATGAAAGTGAAAGAGGAGAGTGAAAACTTGGCTTAAAGCTCAACATTCAGAAAACTAAGATCAGGGTATCTGGTCCCATTATTTCATGGGAAATAGATGGGGAAACAGTGCATACAGTGACAGACTTTATTTTGGGGGGACTCTAAAATCACTGCAGATGGTGACTGCAGTCATGAAATTAAAAGATGCTTGCTCCTGGGAAGAAAAGCTATGACCAATCTAGACAGCATATTAAAAAGCAGAGACATTAATTTGCTGACGAAGGTCCATCTTGTCAAAGCTATGGTTTTTCCAGTAGAAATGTATAGATGTGAGAGTTGGACTATAAAGAAAGCTGAGTGCTGAAGAATTGATGCTTTTGAACTATGGTGTTGGAGAAGACTCTTGAGAGTCCCTTGGACAGCAGGGAGATCCAACCAGTCCATCCTAAAGGAAATCAGTCCTGAATATGCATTGAAAGGACTGATGCTGAAGCTGAAAATCCAATACTTCGGCCACTTGATGTGAAGAACCTACTCATTGGAAAAGACCCTGATGCTGGGAAAGATTGAAGGCGGGAGGAGAACGGGATGACAGATGAAGAGATGGTTGGATGGCATCACCAACATGATGGACATGAGTTTGAGTAGACTCTGGGAGTTGGTTATGGACAAGGAAACCAGGAGTGCTGTAGTCCATTGGGTTGCAAAGAGTCAGATACTACTGAGTGAATGAACTGATTGATAGACTGATCAAGAAATCTGATAAGTTTTCTCTTTATTTGTAGGTGCTTGCTAGCAATGATGTTTTTTTTTTTCCTCCTGTTTAGGCATTAGTATATTGTAACTGCTATGCACATCTATCTGAAAAATAAGAATTATCTTTGTTTATCAGTAAAGAATTGAAAATGTTTTTAAAAACAGCAATCAAAGCAAGGCAATATACTGTCTGTGAGAATGCCAAGACATGCATGGATGTGTTCTAAGTCTCTTCAGTCTTGTCCAAATCTTTGAGACTGTATGGACTGTTGCCCACCAGGCTCCTCTGTCCATGGGATTCTCCAGGCAAGAATACTGTACAGGGTTTCCATTTCCTCCTCCAAGGGATCATCCCAACCCAGGGATTGTACCCTGCATCTCTTGTGTCTCCTGCATCAGCAAGCATGTTCTTTACCACTAGCACCACTGGGGGAAATAACAGATCAAAGGAGTGGAAAGAAAAGAAATCAGAAGAGGTCATCTGGGTTTCATGTACCTCGTAGAAATTCTTGCCTCCATTAGTAGAACCTGTTAATCTATTAAAAAGCATTTGGGTACTCTGCTTGCTGAAACCTAGACTGTCATATTCAAGTTCTTCCTTACCTGTAGAAAGAACGAGAAAGGGAAAAGAGAAATTTTGGATAAGGAAGAAAAAGGAGAGAATCCTAGGAAGCTAGGAGCAGAATTCACCTCATTTCAGTCACTCAAACATGTCCAACTCTTTGCAACCCCATGGACTGCAGTATGCTAGGCTTCCCTGTCCATCACCAACTCCTGGAGCTTACTCAAACTCATGTCCGTTGAGTAGGTAATCCCATTCAACCATCTTATCCTCTGTCATCGCCTTTTCCTCCTGCCTTCAATTTTCCCAGCAACTGGGTCTTTTCCAATGAGTCAGTTCTTTGCATCAGGTGGCCAAAGTATTAGAGCTTCAGCTTCAACATCAGTCCTTCCAGTAAATATTCAGGACTGATTTCCTTTGAGATTGACTTGTTTGATCTCCTTGCAGTCCAAGGGACTCAAGAGTCTTTTCCAGCACAACAGTTCAAAAGCTTCAGTTCTTTGGCACTAAGCTTTCTTTATGGTCCAATTCTCATATCCGTACATGACTACGGGAAAAACCAACTAGACAAATCCTTGTTGGTAAGTAATGTCCTGGTTTTTAATATTCTAAATGGGTCATAGCTTTTCTTCCACAGAGCAAGCATCTTTTAATTTCATGGCTGAAGTCACCATCTGCAGTGATATTTAGCCCAAGAAAGTAGTCTGTCACATTTTCCATCATTTCCCCAACCATTTTTCTGTGAAGTGATGGGACTGGATGCTATGATCTTAGTTTTTTTAATGTTGAGTATTAAGCCAGCTTTTTCACTCTCCTCTTTTACTTTCATCAATAGGTTCTTTAGTTCCTCTTCTCTTTCTTCCATAGTTTAGTTCAGTTCAGTTGCTCAGTCATGTCTGACTCTTTGTGACCCCATGAACTGCAGCATGCCAGGCCTCCCTGTCCATCACCAACTCCCGGAGTTACTCAATCTCAGGTCCCTCAGACGGTGGTAAGGGTGGTGTCATCTGCATATCGGAGGTTATTGATATTTCTCCATGCAATTTGTATTCCAGCTTGTGCTTCATCCACTCCAGCATTTTGCCTGATGTACTCTGTATATAAGTTAAATAAGCAAGGTAACAATATACATCCTTGTACTATTCCTTTCCTCAATTTGGAACCAGGCTGTTTCTCCATTTCTGGTTCTAACTGTTGCTTCTTGACCTTCATACAGATTTTTCAGGAGGCAGTTATGGTGATATGGTATTCCTATATCTTTACAAATTTTCCATGTTTTTTTGTGATCCACACAGTCAAATGTTTTAGCATAGTCAATGAAGGAGAAGTAGATGCTTTTCTGGAATTCTCTTGCTTTTTCTATGATCCAGTGGATGTTGGCAATTTGATCTCTGCTTCCTCTGCCTTTTCTAAATCCAGTTGAACATCTGGAATTTCTTGATTTGTGTACTGTTGAAACCTAGGTTGTAGAATTTTGGAGGATATAGATGAAAACAAAAAAGAGGCTGAAAGTTGAGACATAGAAGGACAGAAAACATAGGGCATTTGACTTAAAATTTAAAAGTTAAAAAATTCAAAAGTAGTATCTATATAAAGCCTGTTCACAATGTGTATAGAATTCTAGAAGCTCTTGTGCAAATTGATTCCCATTGAGGTACAGGGGAAAGTATCCAGATATTAGTGATAGACCTGGAACTAGTCTAGTTGTGTAGCCTTAAATTAACCAGTTATGAACTACAGTGGTCTTTTATAAACAGAGATTAAAAATGCTCAGCATGTACCTTTCATGCAGAGATTCTGTACAGACATAAATCACTTGGCATGTCATGGCCTCATAAATGTGAGCCCCCCTTTCTTTTGAGGAGATTTTGTTTAATCTTTGTTGGCATGTTAAAATGGACTCAAATTACTGCTTTTATAATCTAACAATGGAACTCATTCAGATATATGTGGGCATAGAGTGTTCTAGTTAAATGTTACTTAGATAACATGGCTGCCCAGAAGTTGTTTCAATAATGTACTCAACCTTGACTACTTATTTTAAGCCCAATCGAGTGTCTTTCTGAAAGTTGGTTAAAACTTCATTAAAATTTATAACTAAATGAAAGCAGACAGTACATTTTCTCTTAATTGCTAATGGTTATCATTTTAAAAACTGGGAGTTAGTGAAGGACAGGGAAGTCTGGTGTGCTGCAGTCCATGGGGTTGCAAAGAGTGGGACATAGCGACTGAATAAAAACAACTGTTTTAACTCTTCCCCTCCTGAGCTGTAAAAATATATTGCTTCTATATAAGAAGTGACAATCTGGCAACAATAATACAATTTTATAAATTTTTGAAAAATGCAAAACTAGCTGCCTGCACAGGATTTGTCCTCCTGACTGTAGGGACATGCAGAGCCAGGATACTTCTGTTCGGCTTAATACTATGTAACTCTGAGGATGTATATGGAGAAAGCAAAGATATCTCAGGTTGGCAGAAGGATATAGAAAAAGTTCCTTCATAGTTATGACCTCATGTTTCCTTCATCCCTACTTCTCAACCAAACATTCATCCCAGTCTGTCTGCTGCATCTGTCTTTTCTTATGTCACAAATAGATTTTTGTCCAAACAAACAACAAAATGGGAAAAAAAAATCATTCTGGAAGGTGAAGCATTAGATCATACCAATCACTTACTCCTCAGAGTAAAGAAATAAATCAAATTCCTACATGAAAGCCAAGCTCAAAGGTGAAGTAAGTAGCAGAACAGAAGAAGGTAGAACTCTCATGGGAGGAAGTAAAAGTAAGAAGGAAATGACGCAGAACAGGGAGATTTGGTGAGGGGGGATTGTATCATTGAGATAAATCTAAATAAGTACAATTAATCCATTAAATATTCTATTCCAATAATGAAATATGTATTTTATACATATGAAATATGTATAATCTAAATTTTAAAATAGGAAATATTAATATTATATAGCATCGTATGGAGATCTGATACAAGAAAAACTTCATGTGACAGCTAATTACAGGTAATGGTAACACAGAAAATTCTTGAAAGGTGATAACTCTGATGTGTGAGCTCTTTTCTCTGCTGTTTATTTTACCATACGGTCTATTCACAGGGAAGCAGATTATTACCTACAAGGAAACGTCAAATCCTACTGCGCCTCCTCTGTGGTTTCCCATTTCATTGAGTGTTAATGTGCACATTTGTATAATGTTGCCAGGACTGATTCAGTCGGGCCCTTGCCTCTGAACTAATTTTCTGTTTTCTCCTTTCATTCTGTTTCTGCCACTCTGGCCTTCTTGGAGTTTCTGAAATACACTAGACTCCTGCCTCTTTGCTGTGTCTTTTGTCTTTTGAAATTCATGCCCCTATATGTCCTCATGGCTAATGTTCTCATCTCCTTCCTGTATTTGCTCCATGAGGCCATCCCTGAACAAGTAATGTAAATAGAAAACTGCTTTGCTTAGTTTGTTTTCCATAGCATTTAACACCTTCTGACATGTTATATACCTTACTGTCTGCTGTTTTGTCCAAGGCTATATGTCTAGCATCTAGAACAGGTCTGGCACACAGTAGGAGTTCCATAAATTACTAGTGGATAAATGGGATAAGTAAAAGAATGAGCATGGCATTCTACTTTTCTTTATTTTCATGATTTCTCTGAACATACAGGGATGATCTGTATGTTACAACATTTATATCTACCAAATCACCATGAATGTGTCAACTTCCAATACTTAGAATGATACTTTAAAAGCTTGACTATAAGTCAAGTACTTTTACTGATATTAAAATCCATGTGTTTGGAAATAACTGAATAGAATGTGCAAGATGATCCATAATGTTTTTGAAACTTACACAATAATATATATTCAGGTGTCTAGTCAACTTTCCTGACATTTAGTTTACCTTAGTTTCAGTCAGTTCAGTTCAGTTCAGTCGCTCAGTCGTGTCCGATTCTTTGCGACCCCATGAATAGCAGCATGCCAGTCCTCCCTGTCCATCACCAACTCCCAGAGTTCACTCAGACTCATGTCCATCGAGTCAGTGATGCCATCCAGCCATCTCATCCTCTGTCATCCCCTTCTCCTCCTGCCCCCAATCCCTCCCAGCATCAAAGTCTTTTCCAATGAGTCAACTCATCGCATGAGGTGGCCAAAGTACTGGAGTTTCAGCTTAAGCATCATTCCTTCCAAAGAAATCCAAGGGTTGATCTCCTTCAGAATAGACTGGTTGGATCTCCATGTAGTCCAAGGGACTCTTAAGAGTCTTCTCCAACACCACAGTTCAAAAGCATCAATTCTTCGGCACTCAGTTTTCTTCACAGTCCAACTCTCACATCAATATATGACCACTGGAAAAACCATAGCATTGACTAGATGGACCTTAGTCGGCAAAGTAATGTCTCTGACTTTGAATATGCTATCTAGGTTGGTCATAACTATTCAACCAAGGAGTAAGTGTCTTTTAATATGGCTGCAGTCACCATCTGCAGTGATTTTGGAGCCCCCCCAAAATAAAGTCTGACACTGTTTCCACTGTTTCCCCATCTATTTCCCATAAAGTGATGGGACCAGATGCCATGATCTTTGTTTTCTGAATGTTGAGCTTTAAGCCAACTTTTTCACTCTCCTCTTTCACTTTCATCAAGAGGCTTTTTAGTTCCTCTTCACTTTCTGCCATAAGGGTGGTGTCATCTGCATATCTGAGGTTATTGATATTTCTCCTGGCAATCTTGATTCCAGCTTGTGCTTCTTCCAGCCCAGCATTTCTCATGATGTACTCTGCATAGAAGTTAAATAAGCAGGGTGACAATATACAGCCTTGATGTCTCCCCCTTTTCCTATTTGGAACCAGTCTGTTGTTCCATGTCGAGTTCTTTTTTTTTTTTTTTTCCATGTTGAGTTCTAACTGTTGCTTCCTGACCTGCATATAGGTTTCTCAAGAGGCAGGTCAGGTGCTCTCTTTCAGAATTTTCTACAGTTTCTTTTGATCCACACAGTCAAAGGCTTTGGCATAGTCAATAAAGCAGAAATAGATGTTTTTCTGGAACTCTCTTGCTTTTTCCATGATCCAGCGGATGTTGGCAATTTGATCTCTGGTTCCTCTGCCTTTTCGAAAACCAGCTTGAACATCAGGGAGTGCACGATTTACATATTGCTGAATCTTGGCTTGGAGAATTTTGAGCATTTCTTTACTAGCATGTGAGATGAGTGCAATTGTGTGGTAGTTTGAGCATTCTTTGGCATTGCCTTTCTTTGGGACTGGGATGAAAACTGACTTTTCCAGTCCTGTGCCCACTGCTGAGTTTTCCAAACTTGTTGGGATATTGAGTACAGCACTTTCACAGCATCATCTTTCAGAATTTGAAATAGCTCAACTGGAATTCCATCACCTCCACTAGCTTTGTTTGTAGTGATGCTTTCTAAGGCCCATTTGACTTCACATTCCAGGATGTCTGGCTCTAGGTGGGTGATCACACCAACGTGATTATCTAGGTCATGATCTTTTTTGTACAGTTCTTCCGTGTATTCTTGCCACCTCTTCTTAATATCTTCTGCTTCTCTTAGGTCCATACCACTTCTGTCCTTTATCGAGCCCATCTTTGCATGAAATGTTCCCTCGGTATCTCTAATTTTCTTGAAGAGATCTCTAGTCTTTCCCATTCTGTTATTTTCCTCTATTTCTTTGCATTGATCACTGAAGTAGGCTTTCTTATCTCTTCTTGCTATTCTCTGGAACTTTGCATTCAGATGCTTATATCTTTCCTTTTCTCCTTTTCTCTTCTTTTCACAGCTATTTTAAGGCCTCCCCAGACAGCTATTTTGCTTTTTTGCATTTCTTTTCTATGGGGATGGTCTTGATCCCTGTCTCCTGTACAATGTCACGAACCTCTGTCCATAGTTCATCAGGGACTCTATCTATCAGATCTAGTCCCTTAAATCTATTTCCCACATCCACTGTATAATCATAAGGGATTTGATTTAGGTAATACCTGAATGATCTAGTGGTTTTCCCTACTTTCTTCAATTTCAGTCTGAATTTGGCAATAAGGGGTTCACGATCTGAGCCACAGTTAGCTCCTGGTCTTGTTTCTGTTGACTGTATAGAGTTTCTCCATCTTTGGCTGCAAAGAATATAATCAATCTGATTTTGGTGCTGAACATCTGGTGATGTCCATGTGTAGAGTCTTCTCTTGTGTTGTTGGAAGAGGGTGTTTGCTATGACCAGTGCATTATCTTGGCAAAACTCTATTAGTCTTTGCCCTGGTTCATTCCGTATTCCAGGCTAAATTTGCCTGTTACTCCAGGTGTTTCTTTCTACTTTTGCATTCCAGTCCCCTATAATGAAAAGGACATCTTTAGTTTAGTTGTGTACATTTTTATTTAGATCATTTTGTTTGATTCTTGGGTTAAAAATCTTTACACATGATGAATCATTCATATACTTTATATATACATATATATAAATTGAAATGAATAAAGATATGGGTATTGCATTTCTGTTAGATTATACTGCCTTTAAAAAAGAATATAGAACAAAATCTAATTGAAAATTTATATAAGCCAGAATACTAATAGTTTGAAATTAAAAGACTATTACAAATGGAGAATTTTTTTTATTTTCATCTATGAACTTTTTGATAATAAATTGCATTTAAATTTGGCGATTTCAAGAGCATTTGTTATGCACCTGGTGTGCACCAGGCATTGTGTTAAATGTTGGAGAGGAAGACAAGAATAGTCCCCTTCTTAATGAGACTTGAGTAATATATACTCCCTTTCCAGGCTGAGACAGACATAAGAAATAGTAATTGCAATACTATATAAAAGTACTCATCCAATGTCTTTTGTACTTTAGATGACCATCAGATATTTCTTTTCTTCTTTTTAAGTTAATGGTAATAATTTTAAGTACAAGCGATTAGCTGTATTATCAGATTGACCTGTGGGTATAACGTCATATAAATTTGTTCTACTTTTTGTTTATGTTCAAGGCAAGCAAAGGTAAAATATATGCTTAAAATGACTATTCTATAAGGTGGCTCAAAATAGTAACTTTAATTATGTTTATAGAGGTTTGTTACCTCTTATTTCAATTTGTCAAATGTATCCTATGTTATCTTTTCCTTTTTTCAAGTTGTTAGTGGCCTGTTCCACCTTTATCTTGGTACTCTAAAGTATAATCATACTGAATCAATGAGTTTTTCTTCAACAGAAATAAAATGGAAGTTTATGAATGAGCTATCTTTTAACATAATTTATTAGAATCAAGTTCAACATTTTTATCCCTTTTCAATATGTTTCACAGACTTCCCTGGTGGCTCAGACGGTAAAGCATCGGCCTACAATGTGGCACACCCAGGTTCAAACCTGGGTAGGGAAGATCCCCTGGAGAGGGAAATGGCAATCCACTCCAGTATTCTTGCCTGGAAAATCCCATAGATGGAGGAGCCTGGTGGGCTGCAGTCCATGGGGTCACAAAGAGTTGAACACTACTGAAGGGCTCTTCACTTTCACTTTTCACTTTCAATATGTTTCAATGTTAATAGTTCAATCTAAAATCAAAGAAATAATCATTAAAGACCAAGTACATTAATCCTATTTACTTGCCTGAAATGAAGTTGTACAAACCAAGGCTTAAAAAGTTTATTTCCATTCAGCATATTAACAATTCATTTCTTATCTCAGATAATCACGGAAAGTTTTTAATAATCAGTTTCTATAGAATTCACCAAATCGTGAAATTAGTATTTGTTCTTCATTCCATAAAATGTATAACATTAACAGCATGAATCAAGCCTGGAAATTAGAAATACAAAAAACGACTTTGATATTTACGTTCCCTTCTCATTGACTCTAGGATTAAGCTAGCACTACTATAGCATTCAGTTCAGTTCAATCACTCAGTCATGGCCGCAACTCAGTCAGTTGCGACCCCAGGAATTGCAGCACGCCAAGCCTCCCTGTCCATCACCACCTCCTGGAGTTCACCCAAACTCACGTCTATCGAGTTGGTGATGCCATCCAGGCATCTCATCCTCTGTCATCAGCTTCTCCTCCTGCCCCCAGTCCCTCCCAGCATCAGAGTCTTTTCCAATGAGTCAGCTCTTCGCATGAGGTGGCCAAAGTACTGGAGTTTCAGCTTCAGAATCATTCCTTCCAAAGAACACCCAGGGTTGATCTCCTTTAGAATGGCCTGGTTGGATCTCCTTGCAGTCCAAGGAGCTCTCAAGGGTCTTCTCCAAAACCACAGTTCAAAGGCATCAATTTTTTGGTGCTCAGCTTTCTTCACAGTCCAACTCTTACATCCATACATGACTACTGTAAAAACCATAGCCTTGACTAGATGGACCTTTGTTGGCAAAGTAATGTCCCTGCTTTTGAATATGCCATCTAGGTTGATATAACTTTCCTTCCAAGGAGTAAGTGTCTTTTGCAAAGATGGACTCGATAAAGGACAGAAGTGGTATGGACCTAACAGGAGCAGAAGATATTAAGAAGAGGTGGCAAGAATACACGGAAGAACTGTACAAAAAAGATCTTCATGACCAAGATAATCACGATGGTGTGATCACTCACCTAGAGCCAGACATCCTGGAATGTGAAGTCAAGTGGGCCTTAGAAAGCATCATTACGAACAAAGCTAGTGGAGGTGATGGAATTCCAGTTGAGCTATTTCAAATTCTGAAAGATGATGCTGTGAAAGTGCTGTACTCAATATCCCAACAAGTTTGGAAAACTCAGCAGTGGCCACAGGACTGGAAAAGGTCAGTTTTCATTTCCAATCCTAAAGAAAGGCAATGCCAAAGAATGCTCAAACTACTGCACAGTTGCACTCATCTCACATGCTAGTAAAGTAATGCTCAAAATTCTCCATGCCAGGCTTCACCAATACGTGAACTGTGAAATTCCAGACATTCAAGCTGGTTTTAGAAAAGGCAAAGGAATCAGAGATCAAATTGCCAACATCCGCTGGATCATGGGAAAAGCAAGAGAGTTCCAGAAAAACATCTATTTCTGCTTTATTGACTATGCCAAAGCCTTTGACTGTGTGGATCACAAGAAACTAGAAAATTCTGAAAGAGATGGGAATACCAGATCACCTGACCTGCCTCTTGAGAAACCTATATGCAGGTCAGGAAGCAACAGAACTGGACATGGAACAACAGAATGGTTCCAACGAGGAAAAGGAGTATGTCAAGGCTGTGTATTGTCACCCTGCTTATTTAACTTATATGCAGAGTACATCATGAGAAATGCTGGGCTGGAAGAAGCACAAGCTGGAATCAAGATTGCCGGGAGAAATATCAATAACCTCAGATATGCAGATAACACCACCCTTATGGCCGAAAGTGAAGAGGAACTAAAAAGCCTCTTGATGAAAGTGAAAGAGGAGAGCGAAAAAGTTGGCTTAAAGTTCAACATTCAGAAAACGAAGATCATGGCATCTGGTCCCATCACTTCATGGGAAATAGATGGGAACAGTGGAAACAGTGTCAGACTTTATTTTGGGGGGGCTTCAAAATCACTGCAGATGGTGACTGCAGCCATGAAATCAAAAGACGCTTACTCCTTGGAAGTATAGCATTATTGTATACCAATAATTAATTTAATCCTTCAATGAGTTACTGTTATTAACATCCATATTTTACATGATGAAGTTGAGGCTCAAGCAGATTAAGAGGTCTGCAATTATTGTGGTAATTATTTTTCTCTACTTCATTCATCTAGATGTTTGTTGATGTTCAAATGGTTATACCGATGTGTTAGAATGGAGACAGAGCTATTCTGGATTAGATTTCAGGGGATAAATTTGGAAGCTACATGCCTTAAATAAATTGACCACTCAGCACACCTTTACTGAAATGAGTTAAGTTGCAAAAATTC
Organism: Ovis canadensis; assembly: GCF_042477335.2. Taxonomy (NCBI): domain Eukaryota; kingdom Metazoa; phylum Chordata; class Mammalia; order Artiodactyla; family Bovidae; genus Ovis; species Ovis canadensis. Next base: position 87,939,887 of record NC_091248.1, read on the forward strand.
CGACTTTGAAGTCATAAAGGCTTTCTAGTATTGATAACGTAATTATAATGAATAGCTAGAGATATTTTTTATTCTGATAAGCTTAACTTGCCTATCTATCTACAATAATTTTAGTTTAATATTTTACTAATGATGACAATATTGTTTTTAAGCCTATCTATGTTCTCAGTACAATTCTAGAGAAGCTTCATAAAATGTGATCAGAACACAAAATCATTTAGTTAATGAGCCAACACATCCAAAGCAGGGGCTATTAACCAAAGGTATATGCATAGCTTATATATTTTAACACTAATCATAATTGGATGAGTATTTCTACAGTCATCATTCTTTTTATTTAGATCTAAGATCTTTCTCTCGTGTTTGCAAGGTCCACACCGACTTTCATGACTAAGCCATATGCTCATACACTGTATAAAATATTCAGTTTTGGTTTCTTTAAACTAGAGTGGGCTATAAAGTCTTTGAGAAGCAATCTTGAGATATAGCTGTAAGTTCTTATAATTTTCAAAGATATCATAATTGCCTAACCCACATATATTTTGACTAGTTTTGCTCAGCAATTTAACCTTTGTAGAGTCTTCCCAAAGTATTCAAATGAATACCACAGTGGTATAACTCCTTTTCTCAGTCTCCTATATGTTTTAATTTTTAAATTTAATTTTATAAATGCAATAAAAGAAGAAATGGCAAATAATTTGGAGAAAGGCTACTGATTATGGATGAAAATAATTTACATGGTTAGAGTAGAAATGAGTAGGCATTAATCAATAAAAATACCATTTGTCTTCCTTTAGTTAATTGCAACAAATAGACGTATTTTGATTTTGGGTAGAAGTTAATGTGGTCAGTCCATTAAGGGAAGGATGATGAATGTTTTTCAAGAGCTTACATAAAAATTCTAAAGGAAAAAATGATTTCCTTTCTATTTTCTACTTTAAACATCATCAGTTCTGAAAGTAAATTTATTTAAATACTCTATCTTGTGAATGAAAATATATTGTAGTGCATGAGACTGTGGGTACATTCATTTTAAATACAGGTATGTATTTATTTTTAAGTTTCAGTCAAATCAACAACAACAAAAAAAAGCAGTAAATTCTAAAATGATGTTTACTGTCTTTTAAAACAAATCAATGTGAGTTTTCTGTTCCCAATGTGAAATACTAGTTTGTGATTGTAAAAGTATCATTTTTGCATATTAATAAACTAATGCTACTATAATAATAATAATAATAACAACAAACGCTAGCACTAGTATCAGAGAAGGGAATGGCAACCCACTCCAGTGTTCTTCTCTAGAGAATCCCAGGGACAGGAGCCTGGTAGGCTACCGTCTGTGGGGTCATACAGAGTCGGACATGACTGAAGTGACTTAGCAGCAGCAGCAGCACTAGTATAGCATTACTATATACCAAGAAATAATTTAATCCTTTAATGAGTTGCTATTATTAATGTCCGTTTTATACGTGATGAGGTTGAGGCTCAAACAGATTAATTAATTAGCCCAGAGTTGTAAGGCCATTAACCTTGTAAGTGGTGGAGACAGCATTTAAAACCAGGCACTATGGCTCCAGAGTCCATGCCTTAAATCAGTACCAGTACCACTTTCTTACAAAACCCAAAGCCAGATTCCATGTGCCTGAATTTTAGTTTTCAATTCTCCCCTGACAAAGACATGTATTCACTAAAAAGGTAAATTTTAATCACCTATCAAATAAATCCATGTTAACTGACTTCATTCAAGAAAAATTAAGCTATTCAATTAAATAGCTAGTTTAAATTTATTTATTTATTTTTTAAACTGCATTGCCTATATGACTAAATTGGCTGGGAGAACATGCAGAAACTGTCTGACTCTGAATTAAAGTGACAGATTTTATTTTATTGGGCTCCAAAATCACTGTAGATGGTGACTTCAAGCCATGAAATTAGAAGAACCTTCTCCTTGGTAGAAAAGCTATGACCAGCCTAGACTGTATATTAAAAAGCAGAGACATTACTTTGCTGACAAAGGTCCATCTAGTCAAAGCCATGGTTTTTCCAGTAGTCGTGTATGGATGTGAGAGTTGAACCATAAAGAAAGCTGAGGGCCAAAGAATTGATGCTTTTGAACTGCGGTGTTTGAGAAGTCTCTTGAGAGTCCCTTGGACTGCAAGGAGTTCAAACCAGTCTATCCTAAAGGAAATCAGTCCTGAATATTCATTGGAAGGACTGATGCTGAAACTCTAATACTTTGGCCACCTGATGCAAAGAACTGACTCTTTGGAAAAGATCCTGATGCTGGGAAAGACTGAAGGTAGGAGGAGAAGGGATAAGAGGATGAGATGGTTGGATGGCATCACTGACTCAGTGGACATGAGTTTGAGTTAGCTCCAGAAGTTGGTGATGGACAGGGAAGCCTGGAGTGCTGCAGTCCATGAGGCCACAAAGAGTTGTATACCCCTGAGCCACTGAACTGAACTGATATTCAAAAACTGTCTGACTCTGAATTAGAAGCTTAGGAACAAACTGTCTTGGTAAGATTCCTTGGTTAATAACATTTACTGAATGCACGCTTTGAGAGGGTAACAAAGATATAGTGTTTGGGGTCTGGCTTTTCTTATGAATTATACTGCTTTTAAGAAAAAATAATTAATGCCTTTATGTTATAATTTGAAAAGAAATCACAGCTTTTCTGTCACAGATGGCTAAAAACAATCATATTAAATTTTGGCAAGCGCATCTTTTATTATCTAAATAAACATTGCTGAAAATGTGTTTGAAACGAATTAAAAACACTTCTACCAGTGTTCACGTAGTTATTTATCATTTTCAAAGAATATCTGTTCGAACTCAGGGCTTCCCAGGTGATAATAGTGGTAAAGAACCCACCTGCGAATGCAGGTGGGTAGGTAACAGACACTGATTCAATGACTGGGTTGGGAAGAGCCCCTTGAGGAGGGCATGGAAACTCAGTCCAGTGTTCTCCAGTATGTCCTGGAGAATCCCATGGACAGAGGAGCCTGGAAGGCTGCAGTCCATAGGGTCACAGCAGTCAGACACGACTGAAGCAACTTAGCATGCATGTTAGAATTCAAGAGAATCTTTAAGGTATTTTTATAGAAAATCATTGGATTATAATAAATTTATAGTTTGTTAATTTCAGGTATATAGCAAAGTAACTCAGTTTATATATATATATATATATATATATATATGTAATTTCTCAGATTATCTTCTCTTATAGCTTATTACAGAATATTGAGTAGCGTTCCCTGCGCTGAAGCATTCCCTGTGCTAAGACTTCTAATATACATGTTGAACAAATTTTTTTTTATGCTCACTTATATTTGCCAATCCTTCCCTCCCCCAGTTTACTTTATAGAAGATTTTTGAGAAGGGCAGCATTTCATTTACTATGACTGTCATGTGATTATTTATAAAGATGTGTTCACTGTCGTTCAAGGCAGCATGATGTGATGAGCACAACACTGGTTTGGGAATGGGGAATCTGTCCCATTCTCCATCTGCCACTGTTACAGTTTGATAAACAGCATTTCTGCTTATCTCTGAAAATTTAATTGATTTATCTTAAAAATTTAAGATTGGACCAGATAAAGCATAAAATTTTATCATTTTGAAGTATTTATTGATATATATATATATATATATATATATATACACACATATATATGTATATATATACCCCTGCAGGAGAAATTCAAAGATTTAATATGACAAGTATCCTGACTGCAAAAAAATTACCTTTCAGTGAAAATAGATGAGAAAAAAGAGTTAATATTTATTGTTAAGAAGTTACAGATTTTTCATTGCGCAGGCTTGGAGTTTGCTTGATTGCCTTGCTCTTATTCCCTAGCAATCAATTTAGTTTGATTGATATTTTTATGCAGCCTAGTAAGTTCCCTTCACTTGAATTTCATTTACAGAGCTTTTTTCCTACTTTCTAGCAATCAGTTTGACTTGATTGCTGTTTACTTCCTGACCTGTTGATATTGCAAGATTGCTTAAGTGCCCTAATTGCTGGCATGCCCACATGTGAATTTGGTTTTCTCCACATATTTTATGTTTCTATTATTAAATAACTTCATGTAAACAATTGCCACTGTCAATGTGGACAATTTTGGCATTTATAATGTGTATTTCTAACTTGGAATGTAAAATAAAATATTACATTGTCATGAGATACATTATACTGATTATTTTTTTAAAGTCTCCAGTAGATTAAAAAACATAACCAGGGGAAAGACTGAGTTGGTGGATACAGATAGACTGTGGAGAATGCCTTAGGCTATCTTAGAACACAGCAGGCATACCCTGCACATCAGGTCTATTTCTCACCATTGTGAATTTTTAAAAAATAAACTAGGTCACTAAAACTGGGCTCTTTCTGAAAGTAATTTCAGACAGCATTGATAAACTGAATAAATTCTTCATGTTTCAGAGAATTTGAAGCAAAGATCCCTCAATTTAAATTGCATCAAGGTGAAGTAGAAGCTTCTTTGGGATATCATATTTCTAACAGTTCACTGAGAAATTTGATTGCGTTTTCTGTATATTAAAGCAGTGCTTTGCTTGGCCCAATGAACTGCCATACTCACTTTAATAAAGATTTAAACACTCAACCCTATAATCTCTTAAAAACCTTGAAAATTAATTATCCAAAGGACTTACTCAGTGGCTGGTAAATACTAGATTCTCATTCAAGGTGGAGAAACTGCTCTTGGATCTGCTTTATAATCTAAGAGATCAAGTTGTGAATCTTTATGTGTATGTGTGTGTGTGTGTGTGTGTGTGTGTGTGTGTGTGTACTAGTCATTCAGTCATGTCTGACTCTTTGCGATGCTATGGACTGTAGCCCACCAGTCAGTCTCCTCTGTCCATCGAATTCTGCAGACAATAAGACTGGCTGGGGTTGCCATTCCCTTCTCCAAGGAATCTTCCCAACCCATGGATCAAATCCAGGTCTCCTGAATTGTAGGCAGATTCTTTATCATCTGAGCCCACCAAGGAAGCCCCTTATACTTTCCTTCTTTTTATTCAGCTGAGTGTATATCTCACCTGCTATCTACCTTAAGCAAACTGTTTTATAATCCTCACATTAGCTCAATATTTGTGAAGACTAGGTCCAAAGCAAGTGTGATTAAAGAATCAAAAGGAAAGAAGTTCTGCAAACTGAGATTAGGCTCTCTCTACCTCTGGGAATCCTATCAAATCTGAAAACACACAATATCCCCTCAGAATATTTTTTATGCATTCTTGGGTCTTCCAGGTGTCATAAGAGTTAAGAAGTTTCAAATCTAGAAGAATAATAAATACTGTATCATAGAAATATGAATGTATGGGGAATCAGAGCAGGAGAGTTTTCAAAGAAAACCAGGTAAAATGAGGTGTATATGTCATCCAGGATTAAGGAGAAGGAGGTTGGACTTTGAGACTTCCAAAGAAAGGAAGGCAATTCACAGGAAGATAAAAAAAGAACAAATGCTTAGTAAACATTTTTTGTAGGGAAATGATGGGACACAGAAAGGAATTTTAAGACACAGATTTTGCTATGTTCTCCGCTGTCTACCACATCCAGTTCATTTTATACTAGAGTTAACTAGCAATAGTGGCCCTTCCTGGCACAGGTCCTCTATCTAAATTCTTTCAAGAGCTCAGGAAGGTAAAAGGTTCTTTCTGAGTCTTTGGGGTCTTGATTAATCTCAGCTTGAAATAATTTACATGCCAAAGAAACACATATTTGGGGTGGCAGATTTTGCTCCTTTAAAACTCCTTTGACTTTTCTGACATGGTAAGCTTTTCAGTATCTATTTCTTACCTCTTTTACCCTTTTGAAGAAGCCCTTCTGTCTATTTTATCATTCAAATTCTATTTCTTCTTTAAGGCACAATGCAAATATATCTGTGCGTGTGTGTTTGTATGTGTATGCTTAATAATATATATACACTTGCTTATTAAATACACATGTTTATAGGACTGCATCACCCAACAGTGTCTGTCTTCTGGTCCACTCACTTAACAATCTGTTAGTGCTTTGAGGGCAACTTTTGTTTTTGCTATTGTTTTTAACTGAGTATAATTTATGTACAAAAGAAAACAAAAACCTTTGTTTCATAGACTGTTCTTCTGTATTACTAAGTAATATTCTATTGTATGAATATACAAAAATTTACTAACCCATTTTTCTATTACACATTTGTGTTATTTCCAGTTAGAAAATTATTGGTCTATGTTAACTTTGTAAGAAACCACAAAAATGGTTCTCCAGGGTGTTATACTAATTTGCCCTCCCACCAGAAATGTGTGAGACTTCCAGTTGCTCCACATACTTGTCAACATTTATTGCTGCACGTCTTCTTGATTTTAGCCATATTAATATTTATAAAAGAGCATTGTTTAATTGTACCTGCAATTTGTATCTCTAATGATTAATTATGTTTAATACTTTTACATGTGCTTTGTATTGATTGGTATACCTTCATTGGGGAAGTGTGTGTTCAAGTCTTTAGTCTATTTTAATTGGGTTGCTTGTTTTTCCATTGTTAGTTTTTCAGAACTCTTCATACATTCTGGATATAATCTTATGTCAGACATATATATGTATGTGTGTATATATATATACATATACATATATTTATGTATGTACCAAATATTTATTTCCCCAGCTTATGGCATGCCTTTAAGTTTCTGAAGTTCTCAAATTTCTTAATGCTATTTTTTGGTGAGTGGATATTTTAAATTTTGATCAAGTACAGTGTATCAATGTTTATCTTTTTATGGTTGCTACCTTGTGTGTACTGCTTAAGGGAACTTTGCTGACACAAAGGCCACACATATATTCTCTTGTGTATTCTTTTGGAGGCTTGATGGTTTTAAATTTCATGTTTTGTAATATAACCATCCCATGTTAAATTTTGTGTATGGAATGAGCTTAAAAACCAAAGTTCATTTATCTCCATTAAGCCTTGTGGGTTTTAAAACAAATTTAACAATAAATTCTTCATTCTTTGTATTAGTCAATTTCTTTTCACGTGAAAGCCTGATCTTCATTTAGTTGTAAGTCTATTGAGAACCAAGAGTTTTTCAATACTTCTTTTTATCTTCATAGCATAGATTCAGGAGTTTTGCTTTTTTTAAGAATAAAAATTGTATTTGAATTGATTCTAAATGTTATGCATGTTATTATTATAATTATTAGTCTTAAAATGCTTAGTTTTTTTAACCTAGATTCATTTATTAAAATGAATCACAACTTGTGTAGGACTTGCAGATGGAACAGAAGAACACTATTAAAAATAAAAAAGAAAGATTGGTATTTTCAAGACATTTCTCTCAGAAGCTATTAGAATAAACTTTTGGAGTTAGATTGGTCTTGTTATTTTCAAAACATTAGATAAGATTGTTTGCCGTATCAACAGCATAGGCAGTTTTTTTGGTCAGTGAAGGCAGCGATCCTCTTTTATTTAGATAAAATATGTGGCTTCACAGGCATGCAGCAGGATCTGATGGAGTTGCCTCAGTGCTTTAATTGAATGGATTCTTTCTTATTTAATACCATTGTGCTATATGATTCCTTGAGAAGTGAGTCTAGAGTGTAAAGTGTTAATGAAATATTGAAATAACAGTATACCTCTCTTTATGAAAAAGTTACAGATAAAACATATTTAGGTTTCACTGGTGGCTCAGATAGTAAAGAATCTGCCTGCAATGCAGGAGACCAAGGTTTGATCTTGGGTTAGGAAGATGTGTTGGAGAAACGAACGGCTACCCACTCCATTATTCTTGCCTAGGAAATTCCATGGACAAAGGAGCTTAGCAGGCTCCATGGAACCTCAAAGAGTCGGACATGACTTTTCATAATGTATTTAGGAAAACGTATTAAATTGATTACTTCTGTGAGTTTCTATAAATGGCATGAGCAGCATTATTTCTAAAGAAGCTTAGAATCTGATGCATTTTTAAGTATCATCTACATTTTTAAGCACTCTACTGTCTTTTTGTCTATATCCACACAGACTTGTTGATGAAATAATTTAGTTAACTATCAAAATGGTAACAATTTCTAGCAAAAATAGTAAAAGATAACCTGCTTTCCAAGAAGCCTGACTTGACTTTGTGAGTGCCTCAGGATTGCTAAGAGGCTATGGCTGCTAAAGTGGCAGGCTGTAAACAGCAAACTGAGCCAAGTTGCCAAGGGAAATTTGCAGGCTTTTCAAAAAGGGAAACTAAACCCAAAGCACTGATTGTAGTTGAGATGTGAATTCTTGGAAAATGTCTTACTGATTCCCATTGAATATGCCTAAGGGGTTGCTAGATGCCAGGTGGGGTTGTGGACAAATGTTCTGCTTGTTTCTCTACAACTTCACTTTTACCTCTTTAAATTTAGGACATCAACAACAAATTAAACCTAGATTTGAAGCTGAAAATAAAGCTTCTCTTGTGCAAACTTTGGCTTCACTTTTATTCCACTAAAGGAAAAATCTAAAATCTTATAGAGGACTTCATAGGGCTTTTTGTCCTAGGAGGGTCATGTCTGGCATGCCCTCACAATTTTCCTTAGTTTTGTTTTCTCTTTCTCTTTTTAACTAATACCCCTGCTAACACTCTTCCTCTAGTTACATATGAAATAAGGATGCCCTCAAAAGATTTTTTTTCCTGGTGCCAGATAACCAGTGCCAGACATGGAGCACCCATCTTTTGACCCTAGTTAGGACCCCGATCTGTGTCTGAGATATGTTAAAGAACTGCCTGCTGAATCACCAATATGTTCTTTAGAATTTTTTACACAAATAATGACCAATCAGTCAGTTCAATTCAGTTGCTCAGTCATTTCCGACTATTTGTGACCCCATGAATCGCAGCACGCCAGGCCTCCCTGCTCATCACCATCTCCCAGAGTTCACTCAGACTCATGTCCATCGAGTCCATGATGCCATCCAGCCATCTCATCCTCTGTCATCCCCTTCTCCTCCTGCCCCCAATCCCTCCCAGCATCAGAGTCTTTTCCAATGAGTCAACTCTTCGCATGAGGTGGCCAAAGTACTGGAGTTTCAGCTTTAGCAAAATTCCTTCCAAAGAAATCCCAGGGTTAATCTCCATAGTGACCTAAAAAAAAAAAAAAAAGCCAATTATTTTACTAGTAAAGTGAGTTTATTCAGGAATAACAGAGAATTGCAACTCAAGACAAGTCAATTATGGTGAACCATTGGCAAGTCCTAAAAATAGAGAAAAGATGTTAGCTTTTATAGAGGAAAGGGGGAAGCTTCGGACAATTGTGGGGGCTCTTTATTGACTGCAGGTCGTGGGCAGATTGTTTATGGATCAGAAGGAAATCTTTTCTCCTGCTGGGGTCTTCAAGCTGCAGTTGTGTAATACTGGCTTGAGAACTCTCTCTTAAGTGCTTCATGATTCTATTTTAAGTGAGGTTTCTTTTATTCCTTTTCACAAGAGAAAGTGTTCAATTTTGTTTTCTTTGTACAGTTCAGACATATTTTAATGGTTGAGTTTCATTACAAATTATATAGAAATATCTGAGAATTGTTAATAGATAAATAAAAATTCTAACAGTGCACTTTGCAAATTGAATATATGGGTTTAATTTTTCAAAAGACATTGTTGACAAATGAATTATATTTTAACTTAAATATGATTTTTATTTTGGTATGTATTTGTTTATTAAACAAATTAAACTGCAGAAGAAAATATAAATCAAGAGATATATTGGCATACGCAATATTACATTCTTGTGATAAAAATGCTTTACTCTAAATTAGAATTTTAAATGTTTCCAATTGAGAACCTTCTTTCTGAGTTGTATACAGATTTAAATTTTATCCAATTCAGTTTTTAAAAACTGGACTGGCCTATAGCACATTATTTCCCTGCCTTCTGTTAGCAATCTGTTATTATTTTTTAATCCACTAAGACAAATTGGAGTACATATACTATATGTATACGTTCAGATAGTTAGCACCATTTTGATAATTATAATCAAGAATTACAGGAAAATAAGTTGTGTATCTTTAATGGAAATTTCTACTACCGCTGATTTTTATTTTAATAGTACAATTTCCTAACAATACAAACATTTTCCCAGATACACATTCTTACACTAGACACTGCCAATAATTTTACCTGCTCTGACTAGCAATGTTAGTTGATGAGTCCTAAATTCCCAAAGTGTACTTTGTCACAAACAGAATCAATGATATATTAAAACTCTCTGGTTATGCATGAAATGCTATTGGACAAATATTCCCAATAGAGATTCTGTTCTACCTTATCCATAAAATTAAAAATGAGCACACATGATGTACAAATACATAGCTGAATTTAGTGGTGAGATGGGCTATCCCTCATAAATAGAGGGAAGATTAGTGGAATAAAATTATATTTATGAATTGTTTAATTTTCAGAAAGAGGTTTTTTGTTTCATATTTACCTTTTATGTTTTAGTCTAACAGAAATTGAACCATAAAGAAGAGGTTAATGGACACTGAATTATTTTCAATAGATAGAACTTAATATGATCCCTCAAAATCTAGAAGATATTTAAGTACAGTGTTATATTGGAAACAGCAAAGAATGTTCAGGATGTGAAAACAGTTATTAATCTTGGTAGTTGAGGTTCATTCTTCAAATTAAATAGACACTTGGTGAAACTGTAGGTTCATCATAAAAGTAAGAGTATGTAATAACATCTATAATGTAATATATTTAAAACTATATATGAATAATGTTAGGAAAGAATTTGTGCCCTGTAGTACAAGAGGTTCACTTAGTTAGTGGTATCAGAAATACTTCAAATAGCTCCAATGAAAAATTTTTGGAATGTATACATTAAGATAAATAGCCATCTTATTTCATAAAGAAAGCAAAATGTCCCTTTGGATTTAAAAAAAAATGTTAGTCATTTAAAATTAAAGCTTATTTGGGAGAAGTTCTTGAGCTACACTGACTTCCAAGACCCTTTTGACTTTGGTTGGAAGAATATGTGTGGCTAAAGAGTTTATATATTTATTTATTTCCATTTATTTATTTATAATTTGTATAACTGGATCCCACATTCTTTATGTCATAAAATTGTGTCACAACTGAGGTTAAGATATAGACAGCTCAGATTTGAACAGTTGAAACTCATCTATTAAGTGTGAATGAATGACAATCACCAATTCTCATAAACGCTTGAGGGTTTCTTAAGTAAAATAATAAGGTATTTTATGAGTCTTGTATTTAAAAATCTGTCATAATGATATTGTTAATGAGGCAATGCCAGTGGTTGCAGTTGACCATAATTGCTCTATCCACTGTATCGTGTTGCTACTGAACTACTTTGGAGATTCTATGCATCTTGGAAGCCTTAGTTTGACAAAGAAAGATTGAAGATTGGTGGCAGTTATATATTTGACTCAATAGAATAAGACATAAACATCATGTGCTGCTGACTTTTCCCCACTATTTACAAATCTAAAGGAATACCTGCTTAATATATACAAGTTAGATTGTCGTATTTCTCTGTGGATTTTATTACTGTTGCATTATAAAACAGAATAGTCTACTTTCAGACAGATAGAGTATTACAAATCACCGACATCCACTTGAAATTTAAGAAAATTATGCTCTGTGGTTTTAGAAGGCTATGTGTGTATTTATGAATTTCAATAATATAGTTTTTAGTGATTTTAGTGAAAGATTATTTGTTCATATATGCAGGGCTAGGCCTTCCAACTGACAGAACTAGCTGATATGTAAAGTGCTTTAAAAATGAATATTTAAATAATCTGAATACATTGACTGAAATCGTGACATTGCTGTTATTAGAATCTGCTAAAATGTTGATATTTGTAAATGGTTGTGATTGTATGTGCTAAAACTAAAAAAGACTATAAAGATTCTACAGGAAATACACCTAAACATTTCTGTTATCGACCTTCTACAGTTGTTTACAACATTTTGGTCTGGTATAGTATTTGATTCAAGTGGTAAGAAGAGAGACTCAACATCTTGCTCTTTTTAAGTGTATCTTGGAATCATGAGACCCAAGATTCTGTTCTCAGAATAGGGTGACACCCATGTCCACAAAGGTCCGTCTAGTCAAGGCTATGGTTTTTCCAGTAGTCATGTATGGATGTGAGAGTTGGACTATAAAGAAAGCTGAGCACTGAAGAATTGATGCTTTTGAACTGTGGTGTTGGAGAAGACTCTTGAGAGTCCCTTGGACTGCAAGGAGAGCCAGCCAGTCCATCCTAAAGCAGATCAGTCCTGGGTGTTCATTGGAAGGACTAATGTTGAAGCTGAAACTCCAATACTTTGGCCACCTGATGCAAAGAGCAGACTCATTTGAAAAGACCCTGATGCTGGGAAAGATTGAGGGCAGGAGGAGAAGGGGATGAAAGAGGGTGAGATGGTTAGATGGCATCACCGACTCAATGGACATGGGTTTGGGTGGACTCTGAGAGTTGGTGATAGACAGGGAGGCCTGGTGTGCTGCGGTTCATGGGGTTGCAAAGAGTCAGACATGACTGAGTGACTGAACTGAGCTGAACATTATACAACCGTCATATACACTCAGTCATTTATTTAGCAAAACAATGATTGTAGGGTATTTTCTGCGAATCTTAAAAATGGCACCGAGATTCCAGGCTAAATGTGATGGCTAAGTACTAAATTTTGATGATGCAATACAAAAAGGTTTGAGGGGATATTTTCTTGCCACATGATTTTGGAAGATTGCTCTGAAAACCTGATGCCATTTTTTCATTTTAATTTATTTTTTAGTTAGGAGACAGTTGTGAGCAAATTGAAGGAAATGCAGAGAAGCTTTGAATACTGAGTTGTTCAGAATATATAGATAAATCAGGAAATAAGAATTCAACATTAGTCAATAACTGAAAGAGACCAAAGAACCATTTAAAGGAAGAAATTATTATTTTGAGATTTATCTAGAAATAATAAAAATAAATTAAGGAATATGTGTACATTATTATCAGCAAAAACCACCGTAGTAATGAGAGTAATAAAAGAGAATGATCTCTCATGGAAAGATAATAGAATTTCTTTTCACTTATAGCATTTTGAAACTCAGCAAGATAAACCACCAGCAGCAGTGCTAATGTCATGCAAAAAAAAAAAAAAAAGATAAGCAGCTAGTTTTAGTATCATAGATCAATAAATTCTTCTAAAGAAACATGAAAACTTATTGCCATGTGTTTTTAAGAAATTATGAAAAATATTCAAATTATTGGCAATATTTGGGTTACATAGGCTATTGAATTTGCTGGATTTAGGTTCAATTCAGTTATGATTAGGAGATTTTAGATTTCTTAGCATAAGTTAAAATTCAGGAGCTTCATTGGCTGGTTCATTCAAGGGATGTCTGTTGCATTAAATTTCATAATGTTTCTTTGCATGAGTTATTAGCTTTATCTGCTAAGCAGATTTGAGATATGTGTCTTATTTCATTAGAGTCTTACCTTAACTGTAAACATTTATAGAAAATATATATATTATAATAAAATCATATATTAAGATTTAAAATTTTACAATGGAAAATGAATTGTAGAGTATCATTCATGCCTCTTCATATGAAAAAAATGAATGTAATTAATTGTACCACTCAAACATTATGTAGTAGTTTCTCAAATGGGACTGGAATGGTTGTATACATTCATAAATCAAGATGAATTTTTATTTCAGTAAGATGCTCTATGGCTTCAATGCCTAAGGCCTTGTGACAAAATATAGATCCCTCTGTAGTAAAATGAGTGTTTCCCAGGGAGCTTGTATGTATGCACATCTATTTTTGTAGTGAATTCTCTGACTATATTTCTTACATACAGAGTGAAAAGCATTTGAAACACATCAAAACAATATACGAGATTCAACAAAAAGCAAACAGAAGAGATGAAAAGTTTAGTTGACTTGGGCTAGGAAAATGTTAGTTAAAGTAATGCTTTATTTTGGGAGGGAATTTAGTTGCTTAGCTTTTAATCCTGAATGGTATTATTTATTATTTCTGAGTACATTTTATTTCACTTTAGAGCTTCATGTTTAAATATAACTGTGGAAGTATCATCATACACTGAATATCTAGATCCTTCTTTTTGTGCTTGGAGAGTCTTGGATAAAGCTTATTCTTATAAATTGTTGATGTTTTAAGGCAAATGAGCTCACCAGGAAGTATAGTGAAACTAATTTTTTTTAATAATTGGGATTTAGTTATTGGGTCATGTATGGATGTGAGAGTTGGACTGTGAACAAAGCTGAGTGCCGAAGAATTGATGCCTTTGAACTGTGGTGTTGGAGAAGACTCTTGAGAGTCCCTTGGACTGCAAGGAGATCCAACCAGTCCATTCTGAAGGAGACCAGTCCTGGGATTTTTTTGGAAGGAATGATGCTGAAGCTGAAATTCCAGTACTTTGGCCACTTCATGGGAAGAGTTGACTCATTGGAAAAGACTCTGATCCTGGGAGGGATTGGGGGCAGGAGGAGAAGGGGACGACAGAGGATGAGATGGCTGGATGGCATCACCGATTAGAAGAACATGAATTTGAGTGAACTCCGGGAATTGGTGATGGACAGGGAGGCCTGGCGTGCTGCGATTCATGGGGTCGCAAAGAGTCGGACACGACTGAGTGACTGAACTGAACTGAGTTATTGGGTAATATGAAATGGATTCATTTACTGGACTAGAGAGGAAAAGGAACTTTAACGATGCAAGAGAAAATGGAAATCAGGCTCAATTGTTAACCAGAAAAAGGTGCTGTACTCTGGACCAACAGTACTGATAGCCTATATGTTGAGAAGGATAGTATTTTTTTTTTATCAGTTTTTTAGTTGAAGTATAGTTTATGTACAATGTTGTATTAATTTCTGCTATATAGCAAAGTGATTCTGTTTTACATATGTATGATTTTTTAATATTCTTTTCCATTATAGTATATCATAGGATATTGAATATAGTTTTCTGTGCTGTACAGTAGGACCTTATTGTTTATTCATTCTATGTATAAGAGCTTACATTAGCTAACCCTAATCTCCCACTCCACCCTGCCCCCAAACCTTTCCCATGGCAATTACCAGTTTGTTTTCTATATGATTCTGTGTGTTTCATAGATAGGTTCACTTGTCTCATATTTTAAATTCCGCATGTAAGTGATATCATGTGGTACTTGTCTCTCTCTTTCTGACTTACTTCACTTAGTGAGATAATCTCTAGTTGCATCCATGTTGCTGCAAATGGCATTATTTCATTCTTTTTGATGGCTGAGCAGTATTCATTTACACACACACACACCTACCCCATATCCTCTTTATGAGAAGAATAATATTCTTAAAGCAAGAAATTATAAAATCCATTGTGTCCCTTTCAAAAGAACCACTCTCTAATAAAACATTTAAGATTTTGCTAAGGAAAATGAGTTCCTTTTTTTTTTTTTAAGCCTTGTTATAATTGGCTCATGAGCAGCTGTATTTTAGTAACTGTGATTCCAAAATTTTCAGATTGAATAAAAGTTTAGTCTATTTCCTGTGGTCACATAGATCTGATCCTTGAATGACTCAGAATCTATGATCCAGGTACACTTTATCATAGCTCTACTAAAACTGGAAAAATAATAGATATCCACAGTGTAATAATTCTGATTAACAGCCTGATTTCTGAAATAAGCCTGATTCTGAATGTCAGACATGATTTCCTATATCCTAATCATTACACAGATTAGTAGAGAAGAAAAATAGTTGAGTTTGTATTTATGTGTTAAGTGAAGAACCCATCAGAGGCGAAGATCTATCTTTCAAAGGAGTGCAAAGAAGAAAATGGCTACAAACTCTGAGCCTACATATTATGAAGTAGGATCGACAGATGTCGAAAGAAGAATTTTAGGTGAATACAATTCCAGTCTAGTTAAGGAAGGAATTATGTCTTATCACCAAAATATAACCAGATTAAGTACTGAAGTTAGTACAGAAGCTTTAAAATATATATTTTTTTAAATTTGGAACTACTTTTAAAAATCAGTGTAAGTCAGGACACCTCCTTAGTAACTGTCTTATAATTTATAAAATATTATCTATAAAAGTGCATAATCATTTAAAAGGAAACTAACCCTTGGGTTTTTATTTTTAATTGTAGATAGTTGGCATCATGGATGAGATTTTTTCTACTAACATACCATTGTTACTAACATTCATCTGGTAACTTTTAAGCTAGATATACCAAATCACTATTACCAGCTTTTGGTCTTGGAGAAGACAATGGCATCCCACTCCAGTACTCTTGCCTGGAAAATCCCATGGATGGAGGAGCCTGGTGGGCTGCAGTCCATGGGGTCGCTAAGAGTCGGATACGACTGAGCAACTTCACTTTCACATTCCACTTTCAGGCATTGGAGAAAGAAATGGCAACCCACTCCAGTGTTCTTGTCTGGAGAATCCCAGGGATGGGGGAGCCTGGTGGGCTGCCATCTATGGGGTCACACAGAGTCGGACACGACTGAAGTGACTTAGCAGCAGCAGCTTTTGGTCTGGTGAGGATGGGTAGTGTTTCATGGGGTTGGATGACAAGTTTACAGGACTGTAGGTCATTGTGAAAACCGAACCAAAAGTTTATTTTCAGATATAGTATCCAATAGACTCTAGCAATAAACGCATTTATGTATCTGGGATTTTATTTATCCTAGTGTGCTTGTGTGCTAAGTTGCTTTAGTCGTGTTTGATTCTTTGCAACCCTATGAACTATAGCCCACCAGGTTCCTCTGTCTATTGGATTCTCTAGGCAAGAATATTGGAGAGGGTTACCATGCCCTCCTCCAGGGGATCTTTCCAACTCAGGGATCAAACCAACATCTCTTATGTCTCTTCATTGACAGGCGGGTTCTTTACCACTAGCACCAACTGGGAAGCCCTTATTCATCCTTATACTGTTCTAAGTATTTAATGCAGTTTGCAAAACTGTGCCCTCTATATGAGAAAAGCAAATCCATGGAGAAATCTAGAGGAGATAGGAATGTGATTACAACATTTAAAATGAAGCTAGAAGTTGTAGTTAACAAACCAAATGCATGTTGTGAAAGTGGTGTCTTGCTGGAGGTGAGACTTAAATTTGATTCCTGGGTCTCTAGGGAACAATGGGAATAAGAAACAGGATCAGTTGTCTACCTCTGCCCACAAGATAAAGAAAGAACAGTTGTCTAGAGATACTAAAATATAGGAGATATTTCTCTTATGGGTCTAACAAAAAGGAAATTATAATTTTAACAATGTTTTAGTAACATTCTCTAGGAAATATGGTTTGTGTGTTCAGGTGTGCAAAAATCAAGTCACTCCTGATTTTACATATAACAGGACACAGTAAAATAATGTAACTCCACATTTTTTAGGAAAAATTGTAATCCTTTACCTCAATGAAACATAATAAAGATTTATATTGTTTCTTACTGCAAATCTTAGAAAATTATATAAAGATGGTGTTTATAACATATTTTATATAGGATAGACTTATTCAAGAATCCAGTCGAAATCAACTTGGCTCATACCAATTTACCTGAAGATCTTCATTAGTAAAAAATATTTTATAAGCACATCTTAGTAGAATAAACCCCAATATTAGTCAATTATTTTCCCCATAAATAGGTTATATAGATCTCAAATATAGACTTAGAAGTAAGTTTATTGAATTATCTAATTCATTTGCTCTCTAACCTGGTTCATCATCAAATGATATCTGTATAATTCATATTTACAATATATATTTATAAAATAACATTTATGTACCAAATATTCCAAATCTTACAAAAATTAGTACTTAGAACTAAATGCTAATTTCAGACACATTAATTTTTTTATTTGCCTCATGGATAAGTATATTGTATAGTTGATAAAGGATATACTATGTGATCTTTACAGCCATTGTTCTGACAGCATTTCATCTATTAAGTAATTTTGATTTCCATGATAGTAATGGATTAGTTTAAAAGACTAAATGCTGCATTAATCTTTGGTTTTCAATTATAATTTGCTTTGGAGAAAAAATAAATTCAATTCATGGCCGTCTAATAAGTTAGACAGCTACAAGTTATTCATCTTACATTTCTATAATTGGAAAGAAAAAAAATTGAATATCAAAAAAGGCCATATAGCTATATGATTTTAAACTATATTCAATTCTGCTAATAGATTAAGAACTTACTGAGGGCAAAATAACTCACAGGGAAGCATTTTATGTCCCATATCTTTCCTGTCTGTCATCGTTTTCTGTTCTTAATTATAAGGCTCAGGAAATTAGAGTCTCATTACTGATATCTGAAAACAAAGATCAGGTGGATGCAGGCTTTCTGTTTTGGTATCGTGGATGACAGGAGTTGGCCTTGATAATAAAGATGTCTCAGAGTGTTCATTACTGAATTTATTTGTACATAAGAGGCCATATAGAATTCTATGATGCTATTTTGTAAGTCTATGCCATAGTACTGCCTCATAATAATTTTCCATCAGTGAATAAAGATACCACCAAGTTCCTATCCATGTTACAATCTGCTTGTTGTTGAGTTTTATTTTAAAAATGAAGCTCACACTAGTCACTTCTGAGCAATTGTCTCCTATCTTTTTGCTGTTGGAATAAACAAAAAATGTCTGCAATGCATACTTACCTCTTTTTAAAATTTATAAGACTAAGGTTGTATTTATCAAAGGCAAAGCAACTGATTCAACCTGTTCCACATGGTCAGTTCATTGAAATGTTCAACCTAGTTAGGTGGTGCTGCAGAGACAAAAATATGGCTGAAAGCTTGACATATGTATGTATGACAAATAGGTATGACAGCCCTGACATACTCAGCTATCTTGAAAGAGTATTATTTAGTGAAAATGTCACTTGGATACATGCCTTTCTCTCACTTGAAAAATAATAGTAAAAATAATAATAATTAATTCTAACATTTTCCTCATTTTCCTTCTGAAGCAATGAATATTATTAGATTTGTATATATCTTTTCAAAACTTACTCTGTCCTCATATAAATGAACAGAAGTAAAGTGGAGATATTTTAAGTTTATTTCACAAAAATAGGGCTATAGCAGTTAAGTTTGCTTTCTATGTTTAGCTATTTTTAATAGAAACAGTTTAAAAATCATTTAAAATAGGTATATAATATTTCCTAAGTATAACATATTTTGATTCATGCAACCATTCTCCTAGCTACACATATTTATATTGCTTCTAGTTGTGTTTTTTCATGGCTACTATAGATAATGTTTCAACATACCTTCCCAGATGGTACACTTTTCATTTTAGGGTAGATTTCTAAGAGCTGAATGACTGAGCCAGAAGATGTGTGTGCGTTTAAAGGTTATTGCTGGATTGTCTCCAACAATACAAATTACATCCCAAACAGTTGTTTCTGAGGTTGTCCATTATGTATATTCTTGGCATTCTAGACTGTCATTTCTAACCTTTTTTCTCATCCTCTTTTAAAAAAATCTAATCAGTGAAAGATTCATTTATTGTTTGAACTTGAAATTATCTCTCTACACAATATCTTGAACATGCTTTCATGCTTTCTTTGACTTTATTAGATTTCCATATCTGATTTTCATGTTCTTATGTCTTCATTTGTAACTTTCTCATCAATTATAGGTACTCTTAATGTACATAGACATAAACATTTATTCATTGCATGTCCAGCACATATTTTTCCCTTGTAATTTATATCAAAATAAGACACTCTTCCACATCTTGTCTTACCTCTCTGCCTCTAACTCACCTGCAGCCAGCCTGATTTCCTGAGTTTTCTGCAAACAACTGAACATTTGTACCCTCTAAACCCTCCACCTGAAAAGCTCTTCCACAAGGCATCCACATGGTCCTCTCATTTTATACAGAAGTGAAATAACACTACTCTAACTCTGAGTCCATGCTGAGCTTTATTTTTATTTGTAGAAGTAACATTTCTCCTTACTATGTATTACCTACCTTCCATTTTGTTCATGATCTCCTTTGTGATACAGCAGTCCCAGTGAGGATAGGAATGACTGGTTTGTTTACTCGTCTGCCCACAGCATCTAAAACGGCCCTTGTTGTTAAGTCAGTCAGTCATGTCCAGCTGTTTCTGACCCCATGCACTATAGTAAGCCAGGCTTCCTAGTTGTTCACCATCCTCTGGAGCTTGCTCAAGCTCATGCCCGTTGAGGCAGTGATGCCATACAACATTCTCATCCTCTGTCATCCCCTTCTCCTCCTGCCTTCCGTCTTTCCCAGCATCAGGGTCTTTTCAAATGAGACAGCTCTTCACATCAGGTGGCCAAAGTATTGGAGCTTCAGCTTCAGCATCAGTCCTTCCAAAGAATAGTCAGGATTGATTTCCTTTAGGATTGGCTGGTTTGATCTCCTTGCAGTCCAAGGGACTCTCAAGAGTCTTCTCCAACACCACAGTTCAAAAGCATCAGTTCTTTGGTGCTCAGGCTTCTCTATGGTCCAACTCTCACATCCATGCATGACTACTGGAAAAACCATGGCTTTGACTAGACAGACCTTTGTTGGCAAAGTAATGTCTCTGCTTTTGAATATGCTGTCTAGGTTGGCCATAGCTTTTATTCCAAGGAGCAAGCATCTTTTAGCTTCACGACTGCAGTCACCATCTGCAATGATTTTGCTGCTGCTAAGTTGCTTCAGTCGTGGCCATAGGTGGCAGCCCACCAGGCTCTGCCGTCCCTAGGATTCTCCAGGCAAGAACACTGGAATGGGTTGCCATTTCCTTCTCGGAGGCCAAGAAAATAAAGTCTGCCACTGTTTCCACTGTTTCCCCATCTATTTGCCTTGAAGTGATGGAACCAGATGCATGATCTTCATTTTTTTTTAATGCAAATGCTGCTTTTATTTTTTATTTTATTATTATTATTTTTTAATTATAGTTCTTACATGCGTTCCCAAACATGAACCCCCCTCCCACCTCCCTCCCCACGACATCTCTCTGGGTTATCCCCATGCTGCTTTAAGTTGAGTTTTAAGCCAACTTTTTCAGTCTCTTTCTCTTTAATCAAAAAGCTCTTTAGTTCCTCTTCACTTTCTGCCATAAGCGTGTTGTAACCTGCATATCTGAAGTTACTGATATTTCTTTTGGTAATCTTTATTCCAGCTTATACTTTATCCAGCCTGGCATTTTGCAAGCTGTACCCTGCATGTAAGTAAAATAAGCAGGGTGACAATATACAGCCTTGACATACTCCTTTCCCAATCTGGATCTAGTTCATTTTTCTGTGTCCAGTTTAACTATTGCTTCTTGACCTGCATACTTTAGATTTTATAAGTACATTTATTCATTTTAATTTTAATCTCAGTTAATGGTGCCTATAATGGTAAAAAATGTTTAGAAGTCATTGAAATCTTTCAAGTAAATTGTAATAAAAAATTTTTGACCTAGGATTATGTTGTGGGTGTAAGTTGGTTAAATGACTTCCTTTTCTAAAACTTGTGTATAGCAATATAGGCACCATTTAGTATTATTTCCTAATGATCTGCCAATGAATTATTCTTTATTTACTGTTCCAAAGTCTCACATGAGTGAAGTTTTTGGCAATCATTATGTAGGTAAGCATATGTACCATTCTAGGGCCTATGCCACCACAAAGGAAATTGGTGCCTCCTACCTGTTATGGGCTGAGTCATGTCCTTCCTAAATCCATATATTGAAGTTTTAACTTCCAGCATCTGAGAATGTGACCCTATTTGAAGATAAGGTTTTTGAAGAGGTGACTAAGTTAAAGTTAGGCTCTTATCCATCCTGATTTGTGTCCTTATAAGAAGAGGAAAATTTGTGTACATGGAGGGACATCAGGAATGTATGTTTCCAGAAGAAATGCCATTTGAGGACATAGTGAGAAGATGACCATCTGAAAGGCAAAGAAAAAGACCTCAGGTAGAATCAAGAGTGCTTGAACTTCTAGCCTCCAGAACAATAAGAGCATGAATTTCTATTGTTTAAATCACCTAATCTCTGCCATTTTGTTATGGCTACTGTAATGGACTAATAAACTGCCACATCCTGCTCTTCCACTGGACACAAACCATACGCTTGGAGGTATATACAAGCCACATTCTCAATGGCTCTGAGTTTCTTATGGTATCTATGTCCAAAGAGGTTTAGTCCTTCCTAATTATGTACTGCTGTGGGGTTAACAGTAGCATCTGAGGACAGTATAGCCTCCACAGGGTCATGAATAAAAAGAAAAGTGAATGGTTTATTTAGACTCTAGTGATATAGTCAGGGATCTACACCTACAATCTAGTTTAATGTTTTGGTTAGTACATGATAAATTGAAGATATCATATAATACCTAAAGTGTTATTTCTGAGGGAAAAATGACCATTGTGAAAATACCACATTTGAATATTGGATTGCCTCTATTTGATTACAATTGGTGATGGCTTCCATATGAAGAATACAAGGAATTGAAAACAACAAGGATAATAGAAAAGAGAAAAAAGTCATCTCTGGATGTCCTTCTCAAAGAAGCTGAGGAAACCAATCAGGCTGTGGCAGCTGGCCCCTGCAGATGGAGCTGGGCCATCAAATGCACAGAATAGAAAGGATGGGATTGATTTGTTAAGAGGAGTCTGTTGTCAATGGCAAGAGTTCTGGTCCAGCAGACAAGGCAAAGTGTAACAGAAGAGAGCCCTGGAAGTGAAAAAGACTGAAATCAGAGTGAGGGGACAGATTATAACTCTAGGTGAATTTTACAACTGTGGCATGTTTTCTGTGAGGCACAGCCAAACTGGAGGCAAGAGATGGAAAACATGGGCTGGATGCTAAGGGACCCACCTGTAGACTGGGGTTGGGTCCCAGAAAGAAATGAGTTTTCTGGGCCAAAATCTTAAAACAGAAACCTCATCCGTTAGACCAGGATACCACAGCAGGCAGCAAATAGGAAATGCTGAGACTATGTCAATATGTGACAATTTAGAAGTCATTACTTCATTCCAGACAGCAAGCTGCAGACCCACTAAACCTAATGCAAACATGGCTTGAGGAAAAAGTGGCGACCATCTGTGGTTTCAGTGAGGAGGGTGTGGGGAAGCCGTGACACATGTATTTAATTCTGCTCTCTTTTATTTAACATCAAAGGAATTGTCCACATCATATGATTTCTCTACAAAGCCCCAAATGGAGGTACAAGAGAGCAGAGTAATATCACTTCCCGCTGTTGGTATGTAATGTTTCCTAATCCATCTTTCCCCTCATCTTCATTGAAACATAGATAACATCAGCTACTGGGCATTTTTCTTAATTCCTACTACAGAATTACCTGTAACACTAATCTATAATAACACCAACTTGCATTCATATAGAATTTGTATATTTGCTGAATGTTTTGTGTCTCTGATCTAATTTTTTTAGCATGCTGCTTTATTCTGATGTCTTAGGTTCTGCTAAATTACAGTTCAGAGCTAGATGTTTTCTAGGAAAGAAGCAGCTGCTCTGCAGTTTGTTGCACAAGTGTAGGTCTTCTCAAAGAATTAAAATGTGAGTGGCAGCTCATATATTCTGGGGATTTAGGGAAGAGGAACTAGGTCCTTCAAGATCTTGTTGGAAATGTTCCTATGTTCCCAAGAGTGCCATGATCATAAAAACAGTGCAAAAATTGGCAGATTTTTTTTAAAGAATTTTTAGAACTTACAATTCAGATATGGCAAGGCAGAGGCAACTCTCAAAACTGCCCCACTGAAGAGTATCATTTGGAGCAACCGTGATTGAATATTCATTCTGTAGCATCAAAGGCAGTTAGCGACTTTGATTAAACTGGATATATTAGGAATAGAAATACAGAAGTAAAGATTTTTTAAAAAGCTTCAGAAAACCAGGTGATTTCCTGAGAAAAGCAGAGTCATCTTGGTAAAGAAACAAATGGTTAGCGTCTGTACTAGAAAACAATATTGTGATTTAAACTAAGGATTTTTTAGATGTGAGGAAGAGCATCACTTTGTGGAAGGCCAAAGACATCATGCCCACTTGGAGTCATAATTTAAACATTCAGAGAGAGATTAGTGAATTCATGATTCTATTTTCCATCTTATAGGCAGGAGAAAATTGGCCTTATCCCTTTCCTTTAAACAGATCTTGTCTTAGGACACAAATTTGTTGATGGCAGAATTTCTCTGACTCCTTCTCTCCAGTTTCCTCTCTCTTCTCCTGGATATCTGTCTGATGTAACCAACGCAGTTTCCAGTAATTGGTTTCTAGCCTTTTCCCAAGTGACCACCACTTTACTTTCAGATATGTGTGTGTCCTGGCAACTTTTGCCCCTTTGTCAGTTTCATAACCGTATCCTCATTATCTCTTCATTTACAGTAATAGAAAGTGTACCTTGTCTGAAACTTGTCCTTGAATTAACATGCATTTAAATTTTTCTTCTACATGCTTAATTCTCATGACTGAATTATTTTGTAAATCTGTCTTCCACAAGCCTATATGTTGTCTTCCTGAACCCCAGTTTATCCATGACTATATCCTTAATGTCACCTCCAAAGCCTCATTAGTGTGACCATTGACCATCTTTACATCTCCAAGCTGTTAGGTTCACTCTAGCTGTGATAGATCGCCCAGTCATTAGAATTCTCATGGAAATTTAGCTGTAAGTCCCATCTGCCTCCTTAATCTTATGGACTGCCCTTAAATTTTGATACCTTCCTTTAGATTCATACAATCATCTATCCCACACTCGCATACCATTGACTTTACTCCTATGTATAGAGAATTTGAGCTTCTTGAACTAATCTTTCCATTCTGAGGCATCCTGCTTCCACCTGAGCTGTAATCATGAAAGCATATTGCAAATAAATGATACTTGGAAAAACAATCTTTGACTTATAATAAAGTAGCATTATACAGTGTATTTTTAGCTACCAGCTGTGCAAGCAATAAGTAAGAGGCTTTGAAGTTCTAAAAATATTTGGGATGTGTCAAGTGGGAGTTGGCAAATACCTTGGGGTGAGAAAAGCCCTAGATAAGATACATCTGGCATACATTTTTAGGATGTCCTATTTTTAGTCTGTTTTTTGATTTCTGCAGAGATCCAGGGGTGTTTCCCTAAAAAAGAAGCAAAATGACAGACTGTCTTTAGTGAACAAGATAATCTCTGAAGTTTTCTCTCTCCCTTCTTTTTGTCCTTCAAATTAAAATTGTTATGATGCCCGACCTTAGTCTTAAATCATAAATAATAGGAAAACTTTGGATAAAAATGATATTATGAGTGATAAAACACATATTATAACATTAAAATATTTTGTTTTTTGGTTACAGCTATGAATGTTATCATCACCATGATTGTTTTCCTAGTTATTTTTATTGACTAATTATTGCAAACCTTTCAGCAAATTCTTTTTTTGGGGGGACTCACATCTAGCTCACTATATTTAATTGAATTCTTATCATAAGTAGTTCAGTGGAGGTGAATGAAATCCAAGGAAAAATAAAATTTTGTGATAACGTTTATTTTATGTTCTAGCCCTAATATTACCAGTTCTCAGCATATATCCTGACTTCTATTCTCAACTTGAATATAGCATTGCTGCTGCTGCTGCTGCTGCTGCTGCTGCTGCTGCTGCTGCTGTTGCTGCTGCTGCTAAGTCGCTTCAGTCGTGTCCAACTCTGTGCGACCTCATAGACGGCAGCCCACTATGCTTCCCCGTCCCTGGGATTCTCCAGGCAAGAACACTGGAGTGGGTTGCCATTTCCTTCTCCAATGCATGAAAGTGAAAAGTAAAAGTGAAGTCACTCAGTCGTGTCCGACTTGTAGCCACCCCATGGACTAGCCTACCAGGCTCCTCCATCCATGGTATTTTCCAGGCAAGAGTACTGGAGTGGAATATAACATGAGTCCCTAGATAATGTCCTTGTATCCTGCTCAGAAATCAGGCTCAAAATTTTCTGTGGCCATTGGCAAAAATTCAACACCCAAACCTCCTAATAGGTATGGAAATGGAGGAGGGCAAGAAGGAGGGTATGAGTATGTTCCTATATAGAGGTGGGATAACCATTCAAGTGTTCGTGGTGAATTCTGCTTTTTACTACATAATTAGGGTCCTGATGAGAGAGTACGGATGTGAGAGTTGGACTATAAAAAAGCTGAAAATTGATGCTTTTGAACTGTGGTGTTGGAGAAGACTCTTGAGAGTCCCTTGGACTGCAAGGAGATCCAACCAGTCCATCCTAAAGGAGATCAGTCCTGAGTGTTCATTGGAAGGACTGAAGTGGAAGCTGAAACTCCAGTACTTTGGCCACCTGACACGAAGAGCTGACTCATTTGAAAAAACAACCAATACAGTATTGTAAAGTAAAAAAAAAAAAAAAAAAGACACTGATCTGGGAAAGATTGAAGGTGGAAGATGGGGACAACAGAGGATGAGACGGTTGTATGGCACCACTGACTCAATGGACATGAGTTTGTGTAAACTCCGGGAATTGGTGATGGACAGGGAGGCCTGGTGTGCTGCAGTCCATGGGGTCTCAAAGAGTTGGATACAACTGAATGACTGAACTGAACTGAACTGGAGTCCTGAAAAAAAGAAAAAAATATGATTAATTTGTGGGTTAAGTGTCTCAAATTTACACACTTACCCATAAAGTCTGCTAATTAAAGATTTTTAGCTAAAGGTGAGTGTTGGTCATCAACAGATCTTTATCCAGTTTCACCTCTGTTTTCCTTTTATGCTATGGATTATGAAACCATTGCTTTCTTGTCATCTTCCTGTCAAATCTTCTACAGTTTGTAAAAAGGACATTTGATGAACAGGCTTTTCTTTAAAAATCTGCTGCTTTTTCCATCTACATGAAACTTTCATTCTCTCTTCGTGATAGCTTTGGGTTGCTGTAAATATTTCCTGAGTCTATTTGTCAAGAGAGTGTATTATTTGACAAAATATAGCTCTGTTTTGGAAATGATATATTAGAAGACTTTTATTGCAATTCCCTTATAATGGTGATTTTTAAGTATTTTCAAGATACAATAATTTTTTGACTTGTCTTTTCTCAGTGACTTAAATTTACAAATTTCAATTCATAATTGTCATAAATTTATCTTTCGTATATTTATGTCTCCAAAACCATCTCAACCTTCTGGTGATCCAAGATATTTTTTTTTTCCCAACTGAAGAAATGTATTTAATTTAGATTTCTCTTTATAGAAAGAAGGTTCAGAAAAATGTGTTTGGGATAATCAGTGTAGTTGTGGAGTACCTGTATAAAAATTTATAGAAATCTTAAATTTGTCATATCTGTTAATTCTCTACAGAACTTAAAATTGTAATAAAACCAAAAGGTTAGGTTTCAGTATTCACTAGAAGTGAATTCACTTCTTTAGTATTCACTAGAAGATAACTTGTACACATTTAATATTACTGATATTTTTTAAAGTTTCTATTTTGTCACAGTGTCTCAAGTTTTAAACCACATTTTAAAATGCAGTGAGAAGAGAAATTTACTTGATTGTCTGTCGGGACACAGTTGTCAGCAGTATTGACATTTGGTAAGTTTCTATAACATCTTTGAGAAGAGATGGAAAGAGTTTCTGTGTCAGATTTCATCACAAATAGCCAACTAACCTTTTGACAATGTAAAAGGCAACCTGTTTGACCCTAAGACAGAGAGAGAGCTGGCAAGAAAATCATATCTTTAAAAAGTCGTATTTTCTACTTGAGCAAGTATCTGAATATAAATCTAAACTTATGTTCCAAAACAAGTCTCAGATTGCATTTGAAAAGTGCTTCAATTCATGTCTCTTGAATTATCTTTATGATTCATGTATTGAACTTTTATTACCATTGAAGGGAATTACTTGAGATATATATGTCTGAGTGAATTAAGACATTATGTTTTGTGCTATTTGATTAGAAACTGAGGGAGTGTTAATGGCTTGGCATGCTGACCTTTTATGGATTGTTGAAGAGAGTATTTATTAGGAAAGGGAAAACTTTTGATGTTTCTGATATTAATGATTCATCAAATAAATTAAGGTTAAAATATCTTCTTCTTACCACCACCCAAAATCAGAAAGATGGTCCTTTATCACTATACTTGTGAGATGATACTGCAAGTGCTGAAATAAAGTAGAGAGTTATCAAAGCCTTTTTCCTATGAGAAAATGTCATTCCTGTCATCAGTAGAGAATACAGCCCAGCCATCACTTGGCCATTACATTGGCTTTCTTTCCTTGGTCAATAGCTTAGGAATTGAACCATAGCGTTTATAATTCAGTGGTTTCTACATACCTGTCTTACTTTGTCACTGGCTCAGGGGAATTTGATGTATGAGTTTTGCCTCAGTGAGTCAGTTTTATTGATGCTCTTGTTGTAAAAGTTGCATAAATAGGACCAACTTTCCTGGGAAAGATGCTTCTTGCCATAGACTTTAAATTGTTCATAAAATTCTAATTTTACTCTAGGAGATCTAAATTTAGACATTAAGCCCATAAAATCAAATTTGTGGTTATTTCATGCATGATAATTCAGAGAAGTAAATACTTGAAAATATTATAAGAACAACAAGTTTTTTTTTTATCCACAGAGGTGAATTTGACAGAATCAAATATTCCCCAAAGTCCAAAAATAAACAGAGAAATTAAATATAATTATATGCAAAAGCCCATTCTATAATGATTCACTAGAATTCTGTGATAGAAACCATAGAGACTATGGGCTAGAGGTCTAATGCCTATTTTTAGATAATGCTTCATCTCAAACAATGAACTAGAACCTAGATCTGTGCATTTAAAAGAGTCTGAGATTGTTCTCTGCTCTTACTGGGTAAGAAAACTCTACTCACTTACCTGTTAAAACAGTAAGGAAACTGTTTAATCCAGTGATTTGAACCACTATTGAGGAGTATCACTGGTAATCAGTCAAAACCCCAGTTTCCCTATGAATGTACATAGGGTGAAATTATATTAACTACAGAATGCAGGAATCTACAGGATAAGAAATGTAAAAGTAGGGCCAGTATAATTGATACTGTTTAAGCACTAGACAAAGAGAAGTCTCAGACTTCCTCATAATGGCATTTTCATAGTCTAGGGCACACTTCTATACATGAATAATCTAACATTTAGATTTAGATTGCCATTTAGTTAGTAAGATGTCAAAAAGAAGAAAATAAAATGAATAAGAACCAAGTGTCAAAGAGAGAGTGGTCAATAATGTTTTCAGAAATGTAAAGTGAATATATATCTCCATATTGAAGAATAACAGTATTGAAGAACCAGGATAATCTAAAACCCCACCTAAATTTAACTCCAGGATGCTAAAATGAAACAATCCTAAATTTTTGAGGGAAAGAAAAAGAGAAAAAAAACACAACAAATCACACCTGGTTATCTAAAAAAGAATAATGGTTGGAGTAGAAGTCTCATCAGCAAAGCAGTGAAAAAATACAAAGTACTGAGAGAAAAAAAAATCAACTTAGAGTTTATACTCAAGCACATTAAGAAGCAACTCAATTTTAAAATAGGCAAAAACCCTGGATACTTCAACAAAGAAAATAGAGAGAGGGCAAGTAAGCATACGAAAAAGAGCTCAACATCATATATCAATAGAAAGGTGCAAATTCAAACAGATGTCACTATACCTGTCACTATATCTTGATTCAGAGAAGGCAATGGCAACCCACTCCAGTATTCTTGCCTGGAAAATCCCATGGATGGAGGAGCCTGGTAGGCTGCAGTCCATGGGGTTGCACAGAGTCGGCCACGACTGAGCGACTTCACTTTCACTTTTCACTTTCATGCATTGGAGAAGGAAATGGCAACCCATTCCAGTGTTCTTGCCTCGAGAATCCCAGGGACGGGGGAGCCTGGTGGGCTGCCGTCTATGGGGTCGCACAGAGTTGGACACGATGGAAGCAACGCAGCAGCAGCAGCAACAGCAGCAGCAGCATACCTTGATTAGAATGGCCAAAATGCACACTGACAAGACCAAATACTGGTGAGGAAGCGGAGCAGCAGGAACTCTGATTTATTGCTTAGGGAATGCAAAATGACTTAATGTATTCTTACCATACTAACCAGCAACCATACTCCTTGGTATTTGTCAGAATTAATTGAAAACTTAGGTCCACATAAAAACCTGCATGCAGGCTTTTATATCCTTAGGTAGATGAATGGATAAATAAACTGGTACATCTGGACAATGAAATATTATTTAAAAGGAAATGAACTATCAAACCATAGAAACATGGAGAAATCGTCGACCTGTGTCACTAAGAAAAGCAATATGAAAAGACCATACATGCTGTATGATTTTTAACTATATAATATTCTAGAAAAGGCAAAACTATGGAGACAGGTGAAAAAGTCAACAGTTGCCAAGAATTGGGTGAGAGGTGAAGGGTGAATAGCTATAGCATAGAGAATATTTCAATCTGTAGAATTATTCTGGGTGATACCATAATGGTAGATACATGTCATTATACATTTGTCAAAACCCATAGACTATATTACACCAAGAAAGAACCCTAATGTAGACATGAACTTTGCATGATAATGATATTTTAATGTAGATTCATCAGTTGTGACAAATGTACCCCTCTGGTACAGGATGTTGATAATGAGGGAGACTGTGAATGTGTGAGCACTCAATTCTGCTGTGAATCTGAAACAACTCTTAAAAAATCTATTAAAAGATAGAGCATATCAACAGGCCAATAAAATAGAAAATTTGGAGGATAAGACATGAACAAGGGCTTAAAATTTAAGTATAAAATAGGTGACATAATTATAGGTTCAATAGTAGTTTTAAAACTATAGAAAGTTCATTTGGATAAAGCAAAAATTAGATGAAATTTCTCATGAAGAAATAAAGAACTTTCTAGTTCTATAAGCAGAATAAATTGCTACACAGATATAGAATACTTTTTATCACAAAAATGCTATGAAAAGAAAAAGCAGATTAATAGCATTTTGAGAAAGAAGCAAAATACCATTTACAATAATAAATGTAGTTCAGTTCAGTTCAGTTCAGTTGCTCAGTTGTGTCTGACTCTGCAACCGCATGCAGAAATCCTAATATTAACTACCTATAATCAACAATTTATGTAACTATCAGTACATCTGTATGTAACAGCAAAACATTATGACCAAGCAGTTTGTTTTCTTTTTCTTCCCAAAAATGCCCTTGTAGGATGGCACTTTCAGATATTCTGCTCCCTCCCCCTCTGAAACTCTCAAGTTTGACTCTCCTCTTATTAAATAATGCCATTGATTTCCCTTTATTTCTCAAAGACTTATTCCTGGTCTCCTATCATTCTCTCTAAAGATACTTTTTTCTGAATTCTTAGATACATGGACATGGAGATGATGCTTCCAATATCCTGGCTGTTCAGATACCCTTAATCTGCTCTCCTAAAGTGATCTTAACTTCTCTCCTGTTTCATCCATTCAATTCTAAGGTCCCATCCAGAGTTTTCACTGTCAGTAACTTAACTCCACCACAGTTTCATTTTACCTAACTCTCTTTCTGATCTGTTTTTCCCCCCCCTTTTTTCAACATGCTTTATCTCTTATCAGCTATGGATAGGCTGGCAACAAAATTCAGGTTTCCTTCATCTGAAAATGTATTTATTTCCCTTTCATCTTGAAGAACATTTTTGTGGAGTCAAGAACTCTGAATGACATTAGTATGTGAAAACCCTCATGACATTTCCATGGTTTCAGCTGAGAAATCCATTGTCATTTGAATTGTTTTGTAAGTAATGGGCCATTTCTCTCTTGCTTCTCCTAGGACTTTTCTGGTTTTTAGTTTTCAAAGTTTGAATATGATGCATTTTGATATTTGGCCTTTTTAGTTCATTCAGCTTATTGAGTCTTTGACTGTATTATGTCTTGGGCAAAACTGAAACATTTTAATCCATTTTGTTCAACACTTTCTCATCCCCACCCTCATTCTCATCTCCTTCTAGAATTCTGACATAAATTTAGGTCTTTTGTTACATTCTCTTGTTT
Organism: Ovis canadensis; assembly: GCF_042477335.2. Lineage (NCBI taxonomy): Eukaryota > Metazoa > Chordata > Mammalia > Artiodactyla > Bovidae > Ovis > Ovis canadensis. The sequence continues at coordinate 87,971,869 of NC_091248.1, forward strand.
CTCATTTTTCCCCCTTTCTTCTCTCTCTCTCTTTTTTTAGGATGTTTCTCTCTGTTGTTCAAACTTGATGATTTCTACTGTTCTACTTTCCAGTTGAGTGGATCTTTCTTCTCTCTTCATTCTGCTGTTGAACCCCTATACTGTCTTTAAAAATTTTGGTTATTGTATTTTTTAGTTCTAAAATGTTTATTTAATTCTTTTTTTATGTCTCCAGTTCCATTGCTGAAACTTTTAATTTTTTGTTTTACACATGCTCATAATTGTTTTTTGAAGTATGTTTTGGGCTTTTTTTTTGATGGCTGCTTTAAAATTTTGAAACTAGTTCTAATAACTTTGTCATTTTAATGATGTTTTTATAGATTACCCATTCTCATTCAGTTTGAGATCATCCTGGTTATAGTAAAACAATTGATTTTCAAATGAAACCTAGCCATTTGGAGTATTATGTTATGAGACTCTGGATTTTATTTAAACCTCATATTTTGGCTGGTTTTCCCTGCCACCACTCTGGCAGGAATGAAAGTGCCACTACCTTATTACTGCCTGGTGGGAATATAAGCCCAGGTTCTTAAATTGGCCTCCATTGAATCCTGGGACTGGGGTTCCTCATCACTGCTGGGCAGGGATGAGAGTTCTGGCTCCACATTTGGCCCCCATTGACATCATTCCAGAGGAAGCATGAGAAATAAGGCACCTCTTTCCTCTTTATTGCTTTGTGAGGGATGAAAGTCCAGACTTCCCTCTGCATTGACACAGGTCGGGGATGGGGTGGGGTGGAGCCTGGATAAAAGTCCCAACTCTCTATATGACCATTTCTGACATTACCTTAGTGGAAAGGTTGGGGTGCTCTGTTATAGGCTGAAGAGTGTGGAAGTTTAGACTTTTCACTCTACTTTTACTAGCGTCGATATTAGTATGACCAAAGGTTTTTCCTTAGATTTGGCTGAAATAGAGCAGTTATTGTATAAAATTTCTGTCTTGGTAATCTGCCGCTGCCACATTTTTCTTCTTTTGCTTGAACAAACAAAGTTTGTGTTGTGGCTTTATATTTGTACCCATGGTCGTTTCTGAATCACCAGCTTCCTCAGCTCCAAGTCTAGAATATATAAGGCAAAATAAACAAAAAAATAACCCAGGTTACTCTTCCTTATTTCATTCCTTGAGTCCTGAAGTCACTTCTCAGTGTGTTTCTTATCTCTGCTTTCAGAGTCTCCTTATGTTTACTTAATATAGAGTGTCTTAGGGGTCTACTTATAATTAACTGGAGGATGCGCTTCTTTTTCTCAGAAGTGGAAGTCTTCATTTCCACTTCAAAAAGAAAATTGAAATAATCCAAAGAGAACCTCTAAAAACTCCCACAAAATATTTATTCATCTATAATATTTTCACTTGCACACACTTATTCCATATCCTAATTATCTGTGCTTTTCTCTAAAAAATTCTCACCAACTCTGCATCAGATCCCTTCTAATTTTGCCTATACCAAATTACTGTTTCAACAAATCCTTATTTTTCTTTCATCATCAACATTTCACTTTCTACTTGATCTTTGATTTCCAGTTCCCATTTTCTACTAGACCATTACTTTCAACCTTTTCTTGCCTCAAGTTCTGTTGTCAGATAAACCTTTTGCAGCAAGTGGATAGCTGAGAGTAGTAATCATAATAGACTGAAGGAGAGTAGGGTAGAGTGAAGAGAGATATTATTTGAGGATAGATATTTGCATTTTATTTTGTGTTGTTGTTGTTACTGAATTTTGCTGGAACTTTATCTTAGCCACTGGGGTGTCTTTTCATCCTGGAAAAGAAGCCTAGCATAATCAAGGTACTCGGTTAAAATTTTGAATGAGTGTATGAATAAACAGAGAATTACAGGAGACAAAAGGCCAATGATATTGAGACTAAATGAAGTGCTAATATCCAGTAAAAGCATGAAGAGATCTTTTCTAGTCTTGAGTTCTTATATGTAAATGTATATTGCTTCTTCTTGACATTTTTCTTAAACATTTCCATTTTCTTTTAAGTGTTTTTTTTTCACTATCTTTTTATATTATATGTGTATATCTTATTGCACTGACTATAATAGACCCCATTTTTAGGGGCAGTATTGAGGTACACTGATTTGGAGTCACATAACAACATTTAGATGCAATAAGTTTCATTCATTGATGGTATTTTTTCCCAAAGACCAGAATGATGATTGTATGCATGAGTGTGTGGATGTGACTTGTCATACATGCTGATGCATTTTACCATTATATTTTCCAGCTGAAAACAATCATCATAGAATGTTCACAGCAATTCTAAAGGAGCAAATAATAAAGAGGAAAAAGCTTCTCTCTGTATGTTTTCACTTAGTTTTACTAAATACTGAATATCAAAGGTAATTTATCAGGATTCATAGATTTTTGTGGTTTCAGAAGGGATATTTCTCTATTTTATGTAAGTGAAGTTGGAGACAGTCTCTGCTAAAGCTCATTACCTGGCAGCCGTCCCCTCCACTCTTCTCTGGGTCCAGAAAGTAAAGATGTATAAACTACAGGAGTGTAACTACCAGCATAGGTATTGAGAGAGAGAGAGAGAATATGACATTTTCTCCCCAAGACCATGCATCTTCATACTGAGTTAAGAGGATTCATGTCCATGATTTCAAAGTTAGAAAGGGTAGGGAAATGCAAAGTGTTTAACATATTTTAGGAAAGATACTAAGAATATTGTGTTCTAGAGCAGTGGTCCCCAACGTTGGCAACAAGAATTGATTTCGTAGAAAACTATTTTTCCACTGACCAGAGGTTGGAAAGGGGGTTTTGGGATGATTCAAGCACATTTACATTTATCGTGAACTTTATTTCTAATTTAAGGCCATAGTTAATCTGACAAGAGGTACCAATCCACAGCCTGGAGGTTGGGGACCCCTATTCTAGACCACGTACTCTTACACTACAACTTCATTTTTCATGGTTTGGTTTGTTTCCATATTGATGGGACTTTTGCTGCCGCTAAGTCACTTCAGTCATATCTGACTCTGTATGACCCCATAGACGGCAGCCCACCAGGCTCCCCCATCCCTGGGACTCTCCAGACAAGAACACTGGAGTGGGTTGCCATTTCCTTCTCCAATGCATGAAAGTGAAAAGTGAAAGGGAAGTCGCTCAGTCGTGTCTGACTCTTCGCGACCCCATGGACCGCAGCCTACCAGTCTCCTCTGTCCATGGGATTTTCCAGGCAAGAGTACTGGAGTGGGGTGCCATTGGCTTCTCCAGATGGGACTTTTACTCATACCCGAATCAGTCAATGTTTGATGTGTTTCACTGTATGATAAGGGACAGAAAAGAAACAGGAATATTGTCCCTGCCACTAGGAATGCTGCAAGTCCTTGCTATAAAGAATTTATATTTCTGATGATTTTTTATTTATAGGCTACTGTCTAAAATATTTTAAACAAACAAACAACGAAAGGCTTAAAGAGTCTTGGCATTAGAAGAGAACCTTAAAGGACGTTAAATTTGGCTGTTATCTAGAACATGCTCTTTATGCTACATGATGTTCTTACAATTCCTTTTAGTTTTCCATGGCTCACACACTAAAGGCTCTAATAGAAGGAGGAAATATGTCTATTTGATATTGTTTAAACCAAGATTTCCCAATATTTTTGACCATCATACTTTTTTATTTTCTACAGCTATTAAAATGTAGTTTAAGAAACATACCACAATGTCCTCTGTAGATAATGTACTATATTTGAACTGTGAACAAGTACTTTCTTATGTTGAAATATTTTTCTTTGTAATTTCTGACTACACAAAGCCATAAAACAGTGAACTGAATAAACTGAAAAGTTTTGAGCTTGAATTTCTCTTTTACAGAAAAACCAAAGCCTAGGTTTTCATTGGCTTTCTTGGTCTGGTTTATTGTCATGATACAATTTACCCTTTCTGGGGTATGTCTATGGTTTTAGCAAATGTAAACAGTGTCACCACTGCTGCAATCAAGATACAGAATATCCCCATGACTCTAAAGAGTTTCCTTGGGCTCTTGGGTTGTCAGTCTCCTCCCTATACCCAGCACTTGAGAAACAGGTCTGATTTCTGCCACTATGAATTTGCATTTTTTAGAATTTCATAGAGATTGAATCATATGATTATGTACCCCTCTGAATCTGACTTCTTTCACTTAAATGCTTTTGAGATTTATCACAATTACTCTTTGTAGCAGTGGCTTTTGTCTTTTTATGACTGACCATTACTCTTGGCTGGAAAATCCCATGGATGGAGGAGCCTGGCAGGCTACAGTTCATGGGGTCGCTACAAGTTGGATACCACTGAGTGACTTCACTTTCACTTTTCACTTTCATGCACTGGGGAAGGAAATGGCAACCCACTCCAGTGTTCTTGCCTGGAGAATCCCAGGGATGGGGGAGGCTGGTGGGCTGCTGTCTCTGGGGTCACACAGTCGGACACGACTGAAGTGACTTAGCAGCAGCAGCAGTAGTCTGATATGTGATGTATCAAATATTATCCATTCACCATTTGTTGGATATGTTGATTGTTTCCAGTTTGGGGCCATTCCATATGAAGTAACTATCAATATTTACCAATAAATATATGTTGAAAATGTTTTAGTTTACTTGAGTAAAAATCTAGAAGAGATATTGCTGGATCTTGATAAGTAAGTATTTACCTTTATACAAAATACCCCAAGTGTTTCCAAAGTGGGCTGTATTATATCACAGTCTCTTATAAAAACAGACTGTATTATGCTAGTCTCACTAACAACATATGAGAGCTCAAGATTGCTCTACTTTCTTGCCTCACCAGAACTTGGAACTGTCACTGAAAAAAGAAAGAAAGAAAACAATGTTAGCCATTCTAGCAGGTGTTTAGAAGTCACAGTGCAATTTTTGTTTGAGTTTTCCTAGTATATAATGATGATGACTATCTTTTTATATGTTTTTTGGCATTTGTATCATTTTCATGAAGTGTTCAAATATTCTGCCTATTTTTATGATATTTTTTATTTTGCAACATTGAGTCACAGATTAATTTATTTATTCTGGACACAAGTCTTTATCACATAGATGTTTACACACACTTTGTTCTTGTCTGTAGCTGTCTTTTAGCTTTTTATGTGTCTTCAAAGGGCCTAGTTTGTGTTTTGTTTTGGTTTTAATTTTGATGAAGTCCTATTTACCAATTTTTATTTTATGTGGCATTTTTTAATCCTGTTTAACAAATTTTTAACTGAAGATCAGAGGTGTTTTGTCATGTTTTCCCTAGAATTTCATAGATTTATATTTTATTTTTTGATATATGATATATTACTTTAAAAATTGATTTTGTATATTATGTGAAACATAAATCAAGAAGGCCTAGTTCATTTTTTAAAAAATTAATTTGTCATAAATATATGCTTTTACTATTAGATTTTATATTCTATTCTACAACATGTATACCAGTATCACACTGGTATTAGGTAATGTGAGCCATCCAAAGCTGTTTTTTTCAAAAGCGTTTGGTTGTTCTAGTCCATGTTGTCTCAGCTGTGGAATTATTGGCATTTTACACCAGATAATTCTTGGTTGTACAGGATGTCAAGGTCATCGTAGGATATTTAGCAGCATTTCTGGCTCCTGCCTTAGAGCGTACAGTTAAATATCACCTGTTCTTTTTCAGTCACTCAGTCATGTCCAACACTTTGTGACCCCATGTATTGCAGCATGCCAGACTTCCCTGTCCTTCACGTCTCCTGGAGTTTGCTCAAATTCATATCCATTGAATTGGTGATGCCATCCAACCATCTCATCCTTTGTCGTCCCCTTCTCCTCTTGCTCTCAACCTTTCCCAGCATCAGGGTCTTTTCTGTGAGTTGGTTCTTTGCATCGAGTGGCCAAATACTGGAGCTTCAGCTTTAGCATCAGTCCTTCCAATGAATATTCAGGGTTGATTTCCTTTAGGATTGACTGGTTTGATCTCCTGGCAGTCCAAGGGACTCTAAAGAGTCTTCTTCAGCACCACAGTTTGAAAGCACCAATTTTTAGACTCTCAGCCTTCTTTATGGTCCAACTCTCATATGACTCTCTTTGTGGTCCAACTCTCAGATGACTCCTGGAGAAAGTACAGCTTTGACTACATGGACTATGTCAGAAAAATTATGTCTCTATTTTTTAATATGCTGTCTATGTTTGTCATAGCTTTTCTTCTTAACAGCATTTAATTTCATGGCTGTAGTCACTGTCCACAGTGATTTTGTCTGCTTAATCCTTATCTATAATCTGTTTCTTCCATCAAATGATTTTTGAAGAGACATTTTGAAAAATAAGCCATTCAATAAAATAATCAGAGTTTCCTTTAAATTACAAAACTTAAAATGTTTTCTATTCAACAATTTATTATTTTAATTTGTATCAGAAGTCTAAATAGCAATCACGTAACCTTGAGTCTATGGAAACACAGGTAGAATTCTTTATCTCTTCCCGGTGGCTGACACGTAGACTAAAGCTTTACTCTATAGAACATTTAGCAGTCAGCGCCCTCTCCTTCCATTTGTAAATCTCTGTGCTATTGATAAGTTGTTGTACACCAACAGAAGTTTAGTCAAAGTAACAAGAGAATTATGTGACATGTGTATTAAAAAAAACCACATTTTTTTCTCTTTATGTTTTTGCAGGTTTCAAGAAATTGCTAGTTATATTTGAAACCTTATATTAGTTATAATGGTCAAATTAGATTATGTGTATGAAATATTTTGAGCTATATGATGAGAGAGAAATGTTAGTAATGTAGTTTATAGATCCAATATGCTCCATAAATACTTTTTGGATTGACAGTGCATTTAGGGATGCAGAAAATTTCTGTAGAAACTTAAAAGCCTTGAGAGAAAAGGAAAGCAAGCTATGTTTTACTGCTTTGATTTTATTCTAGTTATTATTACATAAAATATGTATTTATTATTACATAAAATACCTTGGAAAAAAATAGCAAGCAATTAGGAAAATGTTGCTCTTGTGAGGTTCAGTGTAATCTTTTAAATGTCATCCAACCAATGTACATAGTGCCTAAGGAATGTTTGCACTCTGCAGGAATTTTTGCAGGTTATTTTCAATAAGAAATATGTGAAGAACTCCAATATGACAAAAAGATTTCAGTGGGTCTGAAGTGCCTAACACCACCTATAGGAAGGATGATGTTTCTTTCCTGCGTTAGTGTTCAGTCTTTGCTTCCTTCCTCTGTCTTCTTGCAAATATTTTTGAATAGAAATCTGCAGAGACAACTTAGTTATACACTCATCATATTTCTTTATTTAGTATTATGTTGGAGCCTTTGGTCAATGATCATGATAATTTTGATTTGAACAGGAAAATGACTTTGAATCCTACCCATTACAAACTGATTCAAAGGACAATAGATTTTGTAAGCACACACATAGATACACGATCTATATGTGAATATTAATACATATTATATATAGTGTCTACTATTATCTTTCATCATCAATTCTGTCATGATATATTTAATGTCTTTTATGATAGTCTCTTTGAGAATGATTGAAAAATTTAAAATACACTTCTGTGACAAATTACTTTTGCATTCAAAGAATTCAGGATACCTTTTCTATTACAAAAGGTTTCTTAGGAAATATAGAACTATATATACCTGGACACAAGAGATTGGCATTTGAAGATAGGCTAAATGACCATCAAGCACTTACCAACTGAGCTAGCGCAAACATTTTTAAAAAATACCAATTAATGCAAATGTAGGCAAATCCTTCACATTTTAACATATTTCTGAATATCTTCTAAAAGGACAAGTTAAAATAAAAAAAATAAAAACAAGCGAATCTTCAAGTTTGAACTATATAAACACTAAAAAAAAAAAAAATGTGGATTCCTTAGCCAAGGGTAAATTTCTCTTTATTTATATCTGTACCCAGCTGGCCGTGGGTGGTATCTCATTCCTGGAAATTCTATCTTGAAAAGCAAATGCTTCGGGGAATATTCATTTAGCCATGAACAGTCGTGTCTCCAGCTCTGAAATGTCATTTTGAGAAGTCCCTGACGCAAGAGAGAGAAATGCGGCTGTGCTTTGGCAGACTCTGTAATGCTCAGTTCTCAAATTAATGGGTTTTGTCAGGTACTGATGGCTTTGTTGACCATGCTGTACACTGTGATGTGCCTGATGTGACTGGGCTTATGCCATATCTGTACTGATGGGATTACTGTCATTAGTATCATTAATATGCATACATTCTCCTTGATCTCTGGATCTGTTTGGAATTTTCAGAGGAGCTGATTGTTGGTAAGGCTTCAAACTGATGAACATGCTTGTTTTAATTTTTAAAGCAAGAGCAATGTATTATTAACAGGTTTGGGAGTGAGTTGGACATTAAAATGATGTGGTTTAGAACAAAATGCATTTGTTTTTGTATGTGCACTTTTGGTTTGTGATATTATCTCATTTGTTACTATCTCTGCTTATGTTTTAGTACTTTGATGTCACCGATTATATTATAATGGAATGTCCAGGCTTTTATGAATCAATTAATAAACCAGGTTAAAGAAGGAAAAAGCCTTCCTCTATTGATTGATTTTTGAATATCTTTTATTCTTATTTACTAAAAGTAAAATATTGTCATATTAGGCAACTTGAAAAACAATGGAGTAAGAAAGCCCAAACAAAACGATGTATAACCCTTATTCCCACAGATATTTTTTAATATTCTGTATCTGCTTATCTTTCCCAGCTTAGGGAACTCTGCGAAAACAAAGTTGGGTCTCTAAGTATGAGGTCTTGAACTCTCTCCTAGGTTGGTGTTGAACCATGTCCTCACACACTGATTCAATAAAAGATTGGAGATGATATCTCTGAGCACAGGCAATGAGAGGTATCCTGTTAAACTATGAAATAAGTTGTGTTGGTACATTGTGCCTGGATCTCAGTTCTTGGAGCTGTCCTCTTGCTTGTGCATGCTTCTGATACCCCTGGCAACAGATGTCTCCTGGTCCCTTGGCCCCCTATTCCAAGCCTTCCCACTACCACATGTGAACTCTATTGGTGTCAGGATTGAGTCACATGTCCAATCTCCCAGGCTTAGAACTTCTTCCCTGATTGTCCCTCATTCTTCTCTTGGACCTTAGATGACTTATAAAGCGCTACTTGGTTTGGCTCTGGGCTTCCACTCCAAACTGATCTGCTATCATCTTCCCTTTTGTTCAATGAGAACCAGTTTTATGTTATTCTGTTTTTGTTTGTTTCCCCTTATAACACATCAAGATCATTTCCTACTCAGGGCTCTGTACTATGTTAACACATCTGGAGTGTTCATACCCTTGATCTTTACTGGTTGCTAGCCTGGATGTAACCTCTCAGGTCTTCCTTGACTGCCTTGTCCAAGTAACTCTTTAGTAAGAAAACCTTTCCTTTTCTTGATTCCATTTTTATTTTTCTAATTGAACAATAGTTGATTTACAATGTTGTGTTAGTTTCAGGTATTCAGTGAATCATATATATATATGTATATATATGTATATATATGTATATATATATATATATATATTCTTTTTCAGATTCTTTTCTATTATAGGTAATTATAAGATACTGAATATAGTTACCAGTGCTATACAGTAGGTCCTTATTGTTCATTTATTTTCTGTATAGTAGTGTGTATCTGTTAATTTCAAACTCCTAATTTATTCCTCCCTATCCCATCTCCTCTAAAAGTAGAGTTACTATATGAACCAGCATATCCACTGCTAGGCATATATCCAGAAAATGTGAAATCCTAATTCTAAAAGATATATGCACCCCAATGTCCGTGTGTGTGTGTGTGTGTGTGTGTGTTCGTATGTGTTAGCCGCTTAGTTGTGTCTGACTCTTTGCGACCCCATGGACTGTAGCCTGCCAGGCTCCTCTGTCCATGGGATTCTCCAGGCAAGAATACTAGAGCGGGTTGCCATTTCCTTCTCTACCAGCGTTCATAGAGCACTATTTTCAATAGCCAGGAAATAGAAGAAACCTAAATGTTCATCAACAGATGAGTGGATAAAGAATATATAGTACACATATACAGTGGAATATTAGTCATGGAAAAGAATGAAATAATTCCATTTGCAATAACATGGATGGACCTTAGAGATTAACATATTAAGTGAAGACAGAGAAATACAAATATTATATGATATCACTTACATGTGGAATCTAAAAAAATGATACAAATAAACTTATTTACAAAAGAGAAATTGACTCACAGACATGGAAAACAAACTTATGGATCTCATTTTTTAATAGCATACATTGTCTAAAATTGCTTGTGTGTTAATGAATTTATTGTCTATCTTGATTCTTGCCCACTGCCCTCTGCTTATTCTTACACTATAATTTACGTTCCATGTAAATAGGAGTTTGTTTCATTCACCTCTATGTTTCCCTTGTTTATATTAGTCTTGCAATTCATGGGGTCGCAAAGAGTTGGACGTGACTGAGGGACTGAACTGAACTGAACTGAGCACAGAGAAAGTATCTGAATGATACTTTCAGAAAGTATCAGAAATGCTAAATGGATGCTGGTTATTAGAGCTTGGTTATCCCATAGGATGAGTGTGATTGTTGAATAAGTTCCAGATCATGGAATCTTGAGATTCTTTTTACACTCTTTTGGGACAATGGAGGGCTCATCTGCAAAAACAAAAAGGCTCTCTGCTTTCCCCAGAGAAAATGAGAAATAATTTTCATTCCTTCCTAATATAAATACGTGAATACTACAGTATAGCTTTAATGACATTATATTTTATCATATGGATATAACACATTTAAAATCACCAATCCCTTAGTTTTGGTCACCTGGTTTTATTCCTTCTATCTTCTCTGTATTGTCAGTGTCATCTCCATGGATATCTTTGTACATATGTCTTCTGTACACTTTTTATAATTTCCTTCAGCTACATTGCTTGAAATCAAATTGCTGTATTAAAATGGATTCCCCTCTTTGAATACTTCCCATACTATTATATGATAATTTATCTCTTAACATACTAATATTTGAGACACATAAAAAAATAGATCTTTTCAGAAAAGTTTAGAATTCTTGAATCCACTTGTGAACTTTCTAGTTTTAATTTCAATTTAACTGCATTATTAAAGTGAATAAAGATTGATTTTTTTTTTCCCAGAAGAAGAGCCAGAGAAAGTAATTTGTCTGTCTCACTCTATAGCCAGTGCAACCAAAGTAGGAATGTGACTGGCTTCAATTTGTCACTATTTTTTTGCTCTTATTTACTACATTACTCTTTAAATACATGAAGTTCAGAAGAAACTAGGTTCAAGATATACCAAAAAAGAAATAGTATCCATATTGCTCACAGTGTTAATAAATAGAATCCTTTAAGCCTACTTACAGAGATGTGACTCTTTTCTCAAAAGTTAAACTTTATGTTTTCTCTCGAAAGGATGGTGATTCCTTGATATAAGACTGTAAGAATGCTTTCCAATGCAAGAGGGTTTTTTTCCCCCAACATGGCATGAGCAAAGGAATGCAATGCACTTGCTGCCCTGTGAAAAACACCAATTATATTATGTTCCAAAAATGTCTCAATTAAAAAGAAAGGAAGGCATAATATTTGTCATTTGTGGTCATATTCTTAACATACAACTTCCCTGGTGGCTCAGACGGTAAAGCATCTGCCTACAATGTGGGAGACCCGGGTTTGATCCCTGGGTTGGGAAGATCCCCCAGAGAAGGAAATGGCAACCCACTCCAGTACTCTTCCCTGGAAAAATCCCATGGACAGAGGATCCTGGTAGGCTACAGTCTGTGGGGTCGCAAAGAGTCAGACACAACTGAGCGACTTCACTTTCACTTTTTCACTTTATCTTAACATACAGTCCAGCAATCACACTCAGGTATTTACACAATTGACTTGAAAACTCCTGTCTACACAGAAACCTACACAAATATTAATAGCAGTTTTATTTATAATTGTCAAAACATGGAAACAAAACAAGACATCCTTAAAGAGATGAATGGATAAACAAATTGTGTTCCGTGCATACAATGAAATACCACTTAGTGATATAAAGAAATGCTCTATCAAGCCACCAAGAGGCCTGGAGGAACTCTAAGTGCATATTACTCTAGTAAAAGAAGCCTATGTGAAAAGGCTGTCAACTGTATAATACAAACTATATGACACTCTGAGGCAAACCTATAGAGACAGTAGGAACACGGCGTTCCACAACCACAGACAGTGGTTGCCAGGGACATAGAGGGAGAGAGATAAGAATGAATAGAGATTTTTAGTTCTTTTTAGTTCAGTGAAACTATATTATAGATACTATAATATATGACATTGTATATTTGGGAAAATGCACAGAACTGTACAACATAAAGATCGAGCCTTAATATGAACTGTGAACTTCAGTTATAATAAGTGATTGACACTGACTTGTTAATTGTCACAAATGTACCACTAAAGCAATATGTTCATAAAAGGGGAAACTGTATGCTGGGAAATAGTGATATATGGAAACATTTAGTGCTACCTTCTCTATTTTTCTGTAAATCTAAACTGTTCTAAAAATGATGTCATAAATTTTAAGAAAGAATGAAAAGTGGCTTTTTCCTCCTATGTTTATCTCCATTATGGTCTAGTGACTGGTTATACCTAATCTTTTTTTTTTTTTTTGATAGAACCATTTAATCTATTTGATACTACAAACCCACTGACATAGGCTTTTTAAATTAGGTGATTGTACCAGACCACCTGACCTGCCTCTTGAGAAACCTATATGCAGGTCAGGAAGCAACAGTTAGAACTGGACATGGGACAACAGACTGATTCCAAATAGGAAAAGGAGTATGTCAAGGCTGTATATAGTCACCCTGCTTATTTAACTAATATGCAGAGTACATCATGAGAAACACTGGGCTGGAGGAAGCACAAGCTGGAATCAAGATTGCCAGGAGAAATATCAATACTTCAGATATGCAGATGGCACCACCCTTATGGCAGAAAGTGAAGACGAACTAAAGAGCCTCTTGATGACAGTGAAAGAGGAGAGTGAAAAAGTTGGCTTAAAGCTCAACATTCAGAAAACTAAGATCATGGCATCCAGTCCCATCACTCCATGGCAAATAGATGGGGAAACAGTGGAAACAGTGGCTGCCTTTTGTTTTTGGGTTCCAAAATCACTGCAGATGGTGACTGGAGCCATGAAATTAAAAGACACTGCTTGGGAGGAAAGTTATGACCAACCTAGACAGCATATTCAAAGGGAGAGACATTACTTTGCCAACAAAGATCTGTCTAGTCAAAGCTATGGTTTTTCCAGCAGTCATGTATGGATGTGAGAGTTGGATCATAAAGAAAGCTGAGCGCCGAAGAATTGATGCTTTTGAATTGTGGTGTTGGAGAATACTCTTGAGAGTCCCTTGGACAGCAAGGAGATCCAACCAATCCATCCTAAAGCAGATCAGTCCTGGGTGTTCATTGAAAGAGCTGATGTTGAAGCTTAAACTCCAGTACTTTGGCCACCTGATGTGAAGAGCTGACTCACTGGGGAAGACCTTGATGCTGGGAAAGATTGAGGGCAGGAGGAGAAGGGGATGACAGAGGATGAGATGGTTGGATGGCATCACCAACTCAATGCATGGGTTTAGATACACTCTGGGAGTTGTGATGGATAGGGAGGCCTGGCGTGCTGCAGCTCATGGGGTCAGAAAGAGCTGGACATGACTGAGCCATTGAACTGAAATGAACTGTATCAACCAATCATTTTCCTCATTGTCAGGCTCTCTCCTGGTCTTCTGGAGCCCTGTTAAAGCTTCAGACTGATTTTCTGAATCATTATCTTTTTCTTGCTTGTTTGGACTTATATTTCTGTGCCACAGGTGTATTAGATATAGTTTCATCTGAAAAATGGCAGAGAAAATGTTGAGTATGTAAAACTTTTCATTTTAGGTTGCTAAGTAGTCAGTATTATATATCTGATGTTAAAGGGAAAAAAATAATAGCAATATCTGTAAGTCTTCTAGATCTCTTTCAAACCAGTTAAAAAATGTCACTGATCTTGATGTTATCCTGCCTGAGAAGTTAAGTAAGTAATATAACAATAACAGTTTTCTTGACACTCTAATTCCATATTATGAAAAAATTAGGTCCATATCTTAAAGCAAATGAAGTGATAATATGTTAATTTTTAGAGAAATGCTTGCCATCTCAACATTTAATTTTCTAAACTAAATTAATTTGACAGCAGAATAACTGGTTCTCAAATGGGCTCTCTTTTACTTGGATTTAGGTTTGTAATGTGATGGACACAAAAGAGAAGGAAAACCATTAAATATAGTAATTGCACTTTCCTCTGTAATTCATTACAAACACATTCATAAAAAATTGATGCTACCCTATAATTATCATCATAATAATTCCAGTATGTCATTCTATCATGTTATTCCATTCTATGGAAATCATATTTGTAGGACTCCACGCCGTTCAGTGTTTCTTTTGTATTATCTGTCGCACCTGCTTTTCTCTTGTCATGAAAGTTCAGTTTAGATACAGTAAACTATGTACCCTGTCTTATTCATGCTGCATTAATTAGAGCAGTATTTTTCTTCCTTAGAGGATGAATAGTGCCTAAAGATGATAGTTCTGTGATTACATGTTGATAACTAAATTCCTGTAGAATGCCTTGAATTGTAAGTGCATGAAAGCTCAATAGTAGGACTTTGAACCTGTCACCTTGTCTTTTCTCCGCTCTGACTCAGCACCAATGTTGTATATTTATGGAAGGAAGACCATTTGAAGTAGCAAGCTTTTGGTTCATTTGATGTTTTATGTTTTCTCTCCTTTCAGTTAGATTTGTATTTGTCCAGAAGACCTATTTTTGTGATATAATAAGAGTACACATTCAAAGCATTTTCTTTGAGTTATCCTAAACCTTGTTTCTTCCAATTTAATAATTAAGAAACGTTTGACTAACAACCATGATATCATAATTTGCTAATAGAACAATAGATTTTGAGAAAAAAAACCCTATTATTTTGAACTAAAATTTTTTTCTAACAACATTGATAGAGAAATTCAACTCTAAGCTATAATTTCATTGAGTTATTTAATTGTTTTCTTCTTGTCCAGATCTCTAAATTTTTGAAATTCTTTTAAAGGAATTTCTCTAAGCAGAGAACTATACCTGAAATGAAATTATAATTGATAATTTACTTTTAAAGTATTGAGATAGTCTCTTCATTCATAGAAATATATATGAGTGTGTGCATATATGTACACATATATGTGTGTGTATATAAATATATGTATGTATATGTGTATATATATATATATATATATATAAAGAGAGAGAGAGCTTACATTTTTTAGTTATAGATTTGTTTAATTTATTCTATCTTCCCTGGTGGCTCAGACGGTAAAAGCGTCTGCCTACAATGCAGGAGACCCAGGTTCAATCCCTGGGTTGGGAAGATCCCCTGGAGAAGGAAATGGCAACCCACTCCAGTACTCTTGCCTGGAAAATCCCATGGACGGAGAAGCGTGGTAGGCTACAACCTATTGGGTTGCAAAGAGTCAGACATGACTGAGTGATTTCACTTTCTTTTCTTTCTTTATTTAATTTGGAGTGGAACAACAGCTGACAATATTTTCTTAAAGGCAGATTATGTTCCAAAACAGTGAACAATGACATCAGATCATAGCAGCGTAGATTTCTTAGCCACGAAAGGAAGACATCAATTCAAAGGCAAGAACTATGAATATTTATCATGGACAACACTTGCTAAACATTTGAAACCCGCTAGATCCAGAATTTCACTTGGAAATTCAATTGATGATGACAGTTGGTAATTTGCTTTCATATATTGTTATTTCTCTTGTATGATTATTTTATTTTGTAAATTTAATGGACCTAAGCACATAAAATATAACCAAAAGTTTTGTCACCCTTAAAATTATTCATAAAATGAATATTCCCTTATACATATGACAAAACGTACATTTAAGTGATAATTCCAATACTCATATGTTTTATTCAAAGACCAAAACCTTCACATATCTTATTTATGTAACTGTTTTTTTTTTGTTGTTTCTGTTGCATGCAAGAGAAAATAATTCAGTATGAGATACACAGAGCCACCCACAGATGTCACCATGAAATATTACTGGCTTCGTAGCATTTGCTCTGTTCCATCCACTCTAGTCATTGTAAAGTATATGTAACTTAAAATGACTGGCCACCGTGTGGCTTACCATATCTCTCACCATAATATTGTTGACTTTGAAGTTATAGACATACTGTATGGCTTTCAACTCACCTCTAAAGATTTTCAGATTTAATGCCAAGTCCAACAGTCACCTTTTGTGTTTCAGATGCAGGTTCTCATGATGTAGGGTGGTTGTGTTATTCATGATCTTTCCTTGTTCAAGACAAGTGCAGATTAATGATGGTGTTGGGAAGAATTCTGCCCCCATTCCGTTCTGTATTAATCTAAAAAATGAAGGCACATACATGTTTTCTCTTTCACATTATGTTTCCACAGAGGAATGATTTTAAACCTTATCCCCAAAAGTAGACTCGTGATTCCTAGAGACACAGTATCCTCTCAGGGCTTACTTCATCTATGCCTACAAAATAAAGCAAAAAATTGTCATTCTCTTTTGTACTGAGAATTACTCATCTGCTTGATGTGTTGAGCTTTGTTCACTGTTTCACACATTCTATCACTCTCCTCGAGGTTGGCTGCTGCCTGATTTCTCATTTTCATACCAGGATCCTTCTCTGTGAAGTGTTTGTCTTCAATTCCAGTAGGATTCTTAGGTTTTTCTCGTCATCTAGTATACAGTGTTTCACGTATCATCACTGTTTATGGCAAGTTTACCCTTTCAAGTATGATTTGAGATGAAGACAACTCAACTTTGTTATATTACCTTATTAATACATTTTATGCATCAGGTGAGCTCTTGCTTTAACAAATATGTGGGTTTAGATTGTTTGCAGCAATGTTTTGTTAATGATAAAAAGTAGGAGCTTTGTGAAAATATACTGAGTTGAAAAGCTACCCTCACAAGGTATTGTGTATGCCTGAGTCAGTGTCATCATCTTTAGATAAAGTGTAGTTGATTTTCAACAATAAAAAGTTATTAAAACAAGAAAAAAAAACCTCCAGCATTTAATAGGCTGTTAGTTTTCTATTTGGATAAAGCAAAGAAAAATTTTATACTTCTTTTCCTTCTGAATTCACCAGTGATTTTGTCATTTAAAAGTAGACTTAGATGATTAAGATATACTCAGTATAGTAACTCTGAATAGATAATACCTGTGGAGAGTGTTAGTTTATGAAATATATTTTAGACATCTAAGAACTGAGTGCAAGTCCACCCCCATGCCCATACTATCACATGTGTACTAAGGCACAAATAATGAGAAAAGGCTCAATTCTGCTCCAAAGAACCTTGACTTGAAGTTTCACTTGTCCTTTAGAGTGCAAAGGAAAGTTTCCTAAATGGAGAATAATGTTTCAATATTTATAAATGTATTAAAATGCTGTTAGGATGGTTAGTGTCTTATGATTTAAAATGGACAATGTATGCCTTCTTTGGTTGCGTGGGACCATCCTTTACTGATTTTTAAGGTGGTTGGTTGTTGACCTTCTACAATTATGTCTCGTAAGTAGAGTGATTTGTGAAGGTTCACATGCTAGATGAAAGCTGACTTTTGTTCTGACTGCATCTTTGGTGCAGTCTCCTTTTCTACATGACTATTCTGTTTTGAAGTTTTCAACAGCATGGAGCCCTGAGTGCAGCATTGACCTCTTTATAGCTTTTAAAATGAAAAATAAAACAGAAGAAAAAATCAAGCACTGGCTTATAAAGTAGACCCTGAAATGAAAATCTTCAAGAGCTCTAGTATTTAGTTTATTTCATATCTTCTCACAGAATTTGCCTTCATGAGCATGAAGTATAAAACAATGTAAGATCTCAGTGGTTCATAATTAATGTCAGGGAACTATGATTTGGTATGATACAAACTGTGTCACCAAAAGAGAAAGGTAAATAAAAATGATAATTGCTCAGCAATTTACACCAGAGGATGCAAGGGAAAGGCATCTTAAATTAATGGTCCTAAAGCCCTTGATGCTGCCCTGGCACATTTCATCAATCTTTTCTAAGCTGTATCTCCTGTGAAAAGGGGACCTCAGAGGCACTTAGGGAATATCAAACAGTAAATTTTTCAAAAGAAGGCAGCTTTTACATTTTACTTTTGAATTTTCTCTATAGTCTATAAGCTTTTAGTGCGGAATTTGATTAAAACACACTCTGCTGCCTGGAAAAGCTTTTCCTTGTAAAAACTGTCTAGTTTTATGGTCAAAATGGTATCCAACTGCAATATCTTTAATTGCATTGAAGAAACTTGTAGTTACAATTCATTGTCCTGAGATTTTTATAGACCTGAAATGCATTGTCTCTGTACCCACTTTCACAAGGACCAGAAAGTTGCTTTTGCAGAATTTGTATAGAGCGTTTTTTGTACTGACAAATTGTGGTCTTTTCTTTAATAGCACCTGTAAGTGCTCTTCTGTCCACTCAGTATACTATCTAATACTTCAATTTATGTAGCAAGCAGATGGCTAGAAGAGGATATGGAGCTGTATCAAAATAACTAGAAAATCACTAGTCAGGTACCTGGAAAGGAAGAGTAATGCATGCTGTGATCTGATTTGAACTGTCTCCTCACTGAACTCAATATTGCTACTTTTTAGGTCACTTTTTTTAAAGACTCAGAAGGAATAGTGTATAGGAGAATGGCCAGGCATCTACACTTAAGAGGAGGCATAGTTCATGACTGCTCTGTTTGACAAATTATGTCTACATCTTGAGCTATTTATGAAAAATATATAAAATATTTTTAAAATTATTTCATTTATGTGCAATTAATGAAAATGGCTCTATGACATTATTTTCAGAGAAGAGTATTATGAATTATATATATAACACATGTATAATAACATATATAATATATATAATTTCATATATACTTACACATATATTAATACATACCACAGTTCAGTTCAGTTTAGTCACTCAGTGGTGTCTGACTCTTTGCGACCCCATGAGTTGCAGCACACCAGGCCTTCCTGTCCATCACCAACCCCCGGAGTTCACTCAAACTCACGTCCATTGAGTCAGTGATGCCATCCAGCCATCTCATCCTCTGTTGTCCCCTTCTCCTCCTGCCCCCAATCCCTCCCAGCATCAGGGTCTTTTCCAGTGAGTCAACTCTTCACATGAGGTGGCCAAAGTATTGGAGTTTCAGCTTTAGCATCAGTCCTTCCAAAGAATACTCAGGACTGATCTCCTTTAGAATGGACTGGTTGGATCTCCTTGCAGTCCAAGGGACTCTCAAGAGTCTTCTCCAACACCACAGTTCAAAAGCATCAATTCTTTGGCGCTCAGCTTTCTTCACAGTCCAACTCTTGCATCCATACATGACCACTGGAAAAACCATAGCCTTGACTGCTGCTGCTACTGCTAAGTGGCTTCAGTCATGTCCGACTCTGTGCGACCCCATAGATGGCAGCCCACCAGGCTCCCCCGTCCCTGGGATTCTCCAGGCAAGAACACTGGAGTGGGTTGCCATTTCCTTCTCCAACGCGTGAAAGTGAAAAGTGAAAGTGAAGTCGCCCAGTCGTGTCCGACTCTTAGACCCCATTGACTGTAGCCCAGCAGGCTCCTCCGTCCATTGGATTTTCCAGGCAAAAGTACTGGAGTGGGTTGCCATTGCCTTCTAGATGGACCTTTGTTGGCAAAGTAATGTCTCTGCTTTTGAATATGCTATCTAGGTTGGTCATAACTTTCCTTCCAAGGAGTAAGTGTAATTTAATTTCATGGCTGCAGTCACCATCTACAGTGATTTTGGAGCCCCCCAAAATAGTCTGACACTGTTTCCACTGTTTCGCCATCTATTTCCCATGAAGTGATGGGACCAGATGCCATAATCTTCGTTTTCTGAATGTTGAGTTTAAGCCAACTTTTTCACTCTCCTCTTTCACTTTCATCAAGAAGCTTCTAAGTTCCTCTTCACTTTCTACCATAAGGGTGGTGTTATCTGCATATCTGAGTTTATTGGTATTTCTCCCGGATATGTGGATAATTCACACATAGTTAGACCATGGATTCCCTAAATATCCATTACAGTTCAGAGAGAACTCTTGGGTGAGAGCTTTCTGTTTGAGATACTGATTTCATAGGATATGAAGATTTGTGACATGCAGGGTGTCAATAGTTGAATAGAATCTTGCTTTACAGTCCAGGAAGGAATGTAAACACTTGAACTCTTAAATGATAATGGGGAGAAACACTATAACAGAGAGAGGTATTTTTCTTGACAAGGCTACCTAGTCATTCTACCTTTATCTCATCATGGTATAATCAGAAATTTCATCTTGTTTTCTTATAGGAATTTTTTTTTTCTTATATCATGGGTTGAAATGATGTGTTCAGAAGACGTGGAGACATTATTGATCAAGGAGATTCTCTACTTCTTTTGTATCTGCTTTAGAAGCTAAACCTAACACCATTTTCCTAACACCATTAACCAGAATTAGTTCTGTATAAATCTGTGTAAGTCCATACATAAAGTGGATGTATGAGTAGAAACTATTTTCTGCTCTTAGAATGTTGGATGTTCTTCTACAAAAGTTTAACCTTGAAAAGGAGAAATGAGAAATGGCAAACCACATATGAGGAAGGCCATTTCCCCCTTAATGTTTGGCTCTCACAAATATGTCTGAGCTATAAAAAGATGAGAAACTTGAAAACAGATGGCCCATCTATTTCTGTCTATATGAATTGTACAGCATTTGAAAGAAATGTCAATCATATAAATTGAAATCTGAGTACTCTATCATTTCACAAGTTTTTCCTTATAAGCCATTTGTTGATTGCTGCATTATCTTTCCCTTGTTCCACTGAATTGAGAGTATTTCCTGCTTATTAGGATAATTTTGGTATCTAATGACATGTCATTTATCTTTAAGTAATACAAAGCAAACAGGGATAGGTATGGCAATCAATTAGAATCACTTGACTTTTTCAAATGTTTATTATAAATGTGTAATCCCAAATGAAGCACAATTATGAAGTTTATGGGTAGAAGATCACAAACTTAGGAGGCAAAAATTCTGAATTTAAATTATTTTTTTATTTTAATATATGTTCTGTTAAGTGGGAATTGAGGAATTCATATATATATATATATATATATATATATATATATATATATATAACCTCTTCAGGGAAGAAAGTCTTTCACAAATTCTTGATTTGTATAGATTGAACCTTAAAGACAAACAGGCAACATTCCAAATCTCTCCACCAAATTCTTTAGACCTTTCTTTTTTAATATCATATATAACAGTAGCTAGTATTATATGTGTTTGTATTATTTTACATGTGCATACTTATATATAATATAGTGTTATGTATAATTTTATTGGATATACATTTTTATAATTTTATATATGTTACATAAAACTCCCAGATATTTTTTTGGGGGGATGAGAACAGGCATAGAGGATAAACTAAATTGATTCCAACATTCATCTATAACTGCGATAAATTATCAGAACTGTGCATCAAAACTACAAGAGGAACTAGCTGAAAGACCAAGTGACCTAGACCTCCTTTTTAAACTGTTTCAGTGGGTTTGGGATAAAACTAAGACTCATTTGTATTTAAAAAAAAAAAAACTGATTCTGGAAATTCTCACTTGTTTTCTCTTTATATTTATATATAGGAGTGAAACCTTAGCATATCTGTGTTAGCTAATTGCCCCCTAAAATATGTGTTATAATTGTAACCCATAGGTAGAATAAATGAGACAGGATGGATTTATTTATATCCCTTCCTGTCCTCATGGCAAATAGCTATATTTTCTTAACTGTGTGTGAATTTGGGGTAGTTGGAATTTTAGAGTCATTTTCAAATAATAAAATTCATCTGGTTATACACAAACATGAACACAGAGTATTCTCACTGCAGTCATTAGTATTTCTTGACAGGTGTAATATTGTAAACATCTCTGTGAGCTTCTATCAAAGTTAAAACCTCCCCCTACTCCAGCACAGCTTTAGTGATTAAACTGGACTTTGTTGCATAACAGATAAGCCTGCCACCCATGGAATGCAGCATTCTATATTTTTCAGGTATAAGTCAGCCTTAGTCCCTGGTGTCCTCCAAAGTCTAGGTAGAACACACCTACCAAGCTTCCAAATGGTCCACTTGAAATGTCTTTCATCTAATTTTCATTTAATTTACATATAATTTACAGAATAACGGGCTCTCCAGGTAGCCCTAGTGGTAAAGAACCCACCTGCCAATGTGGGAGACATAAGAGATGCAGGTTCCATCTTTGGATTGGGAAGATCCCTGGAGGAGGGCAGGGAACCCCATTCCAGTATTCTGGCCTGGAGAATCCCATGAACAGAGGAGCCAGGCAGGCTACAGCCATAGGGGTCATAAAGAGTTGGATGCGACTGAAACGACTTAGCATGCACCTAGAGAATAACATGTACACTTTTCAGCTTCAGTAGTATAAAAGGAAAGATATAGTTAATAGATTTGGAGGGGATTCAGGAGATGATGAATAAGGGAAAGTCATCTTTATGTAAAGATCTAAGGTTGATGATACAAGAGGCAGAGATTTATGAATACAATTTAAATTGAAAAAGTAACCAATAATATTACTAATAAAAGAATAATAAACAATTTTGAAGAAGCAAGAAAGAGAAAAGTTGATGAGCAATATAAATGGGCATGTTCTTTAGGAATGTGGAGTTCATAAATGATAACAAGAATTGGTAAATTTAAAAACTAGTACAAAGATGTTTATATATAGAAAAATTACCAACAGAAATTTTAAAATACTCTCCCACCACCCTTACCCTAAAGTGTCTGTGAAACTGGAGAAGACAGTGATTCAACATTGTAACCCTTCTCTAAAACTAACTTCCTTAGAGTTATTAAAAGCATTAAAAAATAATAGGAATTTACTATTCAGACATTTCTAAAATATGTTAATTGAGTTTGTCTTTTCTAGATATACTGGAAATTTAATAATAAAAATTGTCAGCCTTAACTTTTTACTGGTAGTAATTATCCAAAAGTGATCTTAGATACTTACATGTAATGATATTTAGTAAGACAATAATTAAATTGCTCGGGGCCTTACATTATGTTGAAACTTACTAATATTATTACACTTCTTAAACAATGTTATGTTAAAATAACATTGAGGCTCTCTATGGTCAAAAATCAGTGCACAAATTATATCTTCAATGATGAAAAACAAAACAAAACAAAAAAACCCCTGACTCCTTATTTCCTTGTCTAAGTGAATCTTCTTTGCTTTTGCCACTAATTTGTATCCTTTTCTTCTTTTCTATAAATGTGAGTGCTGTCTAATATTCTCAGTATTGTGCTCTCCTATTATCTGGCTAGTTCTCTCCACTTTCACAGGTTTATACAGTTTGATGTGGTGTTGGTTCATATCTTCCCTTATCTACCAGATTATTTAGTTTCAACCAATTTGCTGAGTGTAGGGATCACACAGTGTCTGGAACATGGTGCCTACCGTGAATGAGGTGCCTAAAATGAGCTAGGTTATGAATGAATAAATTTGTAGGGAGAAAAAACTTATAAATTACTTTAAAAATATAAGCAGATTCTTCAAACAGGAAATGTTGCTCCACAATGGCACCCCACTCCAGCACTCTTGCCTGGAAAGTCCCATGGACGGAGGAGCCTGGTGGGCTGCAGCCCATGGGGTCGCTAAGAGTCGGGCATGACTGAGCAACTTCACTTTTGCCTTTCACTTTCATGCATTGGAGAAGGAAATGGCAACCCACTCCAGTGTTCTTGCCTGGAGAATTCCAGAGACAGAGGGTTCCCGTCTATGGGGTCGCACAGAGTCGGACATGACTGAAGCGACTTAGCAGCAGCAGCAGCAACATTTAATTACTGAAGTAATTAATTCATAGTATTAAATTATTGATAAAAGCTCAGCTGTTTTCTAGTCCAGAGTGGTGACCAGAAGCACTGTGCTGCCTTAGATAGGTGACTATATCCTGTTTACATCCTCAATCCATATGGCATTATTAGGTTTGACTTCTGAATATACACAATTTTATTAGA
The DNA here is from genome assembly GCF_042477335.2 of Ovis canadensis. Taxonomy (NCBI): domain Eukaryota; kingdom Metazoa; phylum Chordata; class Mammalia; order Artiodactyla; family Bovidae; genus Ovis; species Ovis canadensis. The sequence goes on from NC_091248.1 coordinate 87,996,064, forward strand.
TATATATATTTATTATTTTTACATATGTACTTATTAAATATACATTTTAGAATTTTGTTGTTTTATATACACAGTGTTTATATTAACCCTTTATCAGATTATTTCCTTTTTCGTTGTCAAGTAGAAATTGGATTGTCATTAAAGGGCTGATCTTTCTCTAACTTCCTTCAGTTAGGTTAAAAAGTGCCTATCTCTTGGTTTTATGGATCAAAGAACCTATAACCCTATCAAAATAAAGCCTATTTGCTACTAATTACATTTGGTATACAGTGACATGAAATTCATTTTCCATGAGGACTCTATTACTGAAAATTCATTTAGTTACCGGTAATGAGGATTCTATGTTAAATTCAATTTTATAAAACATCAAGGTGCATTTGCTTTGCCCTGTATAAGAAACTGATGAGTATGTAAGATGAGGTTAATGCAATGGGTAAAGTAAATCAATTCCATGTCTTAACTAATACCCTTAATAGTTTAGCAAGCCACATTAAAGTTTGCTTTTAAATGGACACTTAGGCTAATTTGACAGCATGTTTGCCATTAGGCAACAATTACTGTCATTAGAGTGACTTTTTTTTTTTCCTTTTATCTCTAGTCAAATCTAGGAAAAAATAAGAGGGAGGAAGAAAGGAGGACAAATTGTTTACTTCTAACATTAAATTCTGGTGCCTGCAAGTCAAACTCATTATGCAGCTGAAGAAACCAATAAATTTTTGCACACTTTGCTGTTATTAGTTAAAATTATATGCCATATACATGATTGCTTAGAGAGAAGGGAGATTTTTTTTTTTTTTAAAGCTGTGTTTTGTATCATAGCATTCATCACTTTCTTCCAATTTTGGAAACAAGATAGAAACTTTCTGTATAAATTGCATAAATATTAGGGTTGTAAAATTGTTTAGCTTTAGTATTGCAGTAGAACATGGAACAGAGTTATTTCTGAAAATGTGAATCTTTCCAGACAAATACATTTTCGTATGGATATAAAACCTGAAGCAATAACATACAACTGGTCTCTTCCTTCTCATTTTTTCTTCCTTCTCTTCCTCTCCTCCTCCCCCTTATTTTCCTTCCTCATTTCTGCCCTCTTCTCATCTTTCTTCCACAAAACAATAATAGTCCAAAGCCTTTGCTGCTTTCAATGAAAATAGATCTTTAAGCAATATAATTCAGTAGTACATCGCATAGTTTTCTTATAGACTCCTCTAGATCAAAGGAGATTAAAAACTTTATATCCCTAATACCTTATAAGAAACCAACAAGTTCTGAAATTTCTTTTTGTAATTTTATAGATCTAACATTGTTTTTCTTTAATATCTAACTTTTAATGGTATAAAAATTAAGTATTGAAAGTTTTATTTCTTATCCATATCTTTAACAAAAGTGTACAAAGTAAGTGGGGCTTGGGAATCCTTCTCATTGCCTGTTCTTATAAATAAAGTTTTATTGGAACAAGCCATGTCTATTTCCTTATCTATTGCTCCTGGCTGTCACCCTCTCACTGGTGGCTCAGACAGTAAGGAATTTGTCTACAGGAGACCAGGGTTTGATCCCTGGGTCAGGAAGATCCCCTGGAGAAGGGAATGGCAACCCTCTCCAACATTCTTGCCTGGAGAATCCCATGGACAGAGGAGCCTGGTGGGCTACAGTCTATGGGGTCTCAAAGAGTCAGATGACTGAGTGACTAACACTGGCTGTTTGCACACTACAATGAAGGAGCTGAAAGGTTGCAACAGCTACTCTCTGGCCCTAAAAACCTGAAATATTTCCTGTCTATCCCTTTACAGCCAGAGTTTACCAACTACTGCACTAGAGCATACATTTCATTTGATATTTTGACCTTGTAGTCAAAGACTGAATAGTCACATATCATTAGTTTGGAAGGCTGCTGCTTCATAATGTATAATTCACCATTTAGACACTTGTTTCTTTATTCAACCATTCTTAAGCATTTCCTGTGGGCTAGGTATTTTTCCATGTGATGAGAAGACAAAACCTGATAAAATAGCCCTTGATGATATGGAAATATACAGTTATAAATTTTAATATAATGTGCCAACCTCAAGTAGAGACATTCATTCTGCCGCTTTTACTCACTTTGCGGACATACTGTGAAAGTTATATGTGTCCCTCCACCTTTCTAGTTCTAATTAATAATTCTCTGAAGAGGGAAGCAGTGCCTTTAACTTCTGAAATCACTCTTCTGCAAACCCTTTATGATATGCAGAGAATTTTCATAAATTATAGGCCACATAGCTATAATTGGTTTTTCTATCTTTTGGATTTACCTCCTTACCGATTATTCCTTTCATACATATTTTTAAAATTAAACTCAAGATGCATGCCCTCCTTCCTTTTTTGAACATTACCTCTTTTATTTTTTTTAAACAGAAACTGTTGTGTTGCTCCAGAATTTTCTTCTAGCAGTATGTACTTTCCAAGGACATACTTGCTCGGCATTTATTAAAGGGATACTCTGGGGGCCTAGACTGGAAGACATGAAGCAGAACTTTCTCTCTCTAACCTGTTGTAGCTCTTACCTCTTTCCTAGTTTATCAGAGCTATGGATGGAGAGATGCAGGGGTTTGTTTGTTTGTTTGTTTGTTGTTTTTGTTTTTTTTTTAAGAAGGTCAAACGTGCTGAACAGATACAAGTATAGGATGAGGCATCAATATTTCCTTATCCTGCATCTGCTGGAATCATTCAATCATCATATGTTTACTGAAAAGCTATTACATGTCCACTGAGGTACTAAGTGATGACACAAAGCCTGAAACTTCAGTAAACATGGATTCCGAATTGTCATTTTCCTCCATCTTTCAATCATTCATATGCCACAAATATGTCCCAGTCTCCCTTTTCCCCCTTTCTCCCCTTCTTGAAATGTCTTCTCTTTTGAAACTGTTTCCAGTTTATCCAGACAGAGTTAATTGTTCCAATCTCTGTTAAAATAGCCCATTATTCATCTCTTGTAGCAATACCTAATATTTTTTGTGAGTTGTGTATGTGCTTGTTAGACTCTATTCCTAATTGTGGCTTTCAGAGATCAGGAGATGTGTTTCACAAATTTTTTCCCCCTACATTCCAACGTAGTTCCTGCTTGGCATAGCATCAGTGTTTAATAGATACTCGTAATAGAGTGTGATTTTTAAAATCCCCCCTTCATTATCAGTTTTTCATAAACACACATTCAACCAGAAAATATAACATTCCTTTGAGAAATAGAAGAAGGTTCTGATCTAAAAGATTGCTTTTAGATCAACATTTAATCATCTTTAGAATTTATTGTCACTTCAACAAATATTTTGTTAGAATTGATAATGTCAACAATATTTGGAGACTGCTAAGTCTGAAAAAATTCAGAGTTCTAATACTTCTATAATTCTTCTTCCTAGTAGTATGCTGCTGCTGCTGCCAAGTTGCTTCATTTGTGTCCAACTCTGTGCAACCCCATAGACGGCAGCCCACCAGGCTCCCCCATCCCCATGATTCTCCAGGCAAGAACACTGGAGTGGGTTGCCATTTCCTTCTCCAATGCGTGAAAGTGAAAAGTGAAAGTGAAGTCGCTCAGTTGTGTTCCACTCTTTGCAACCCCATGGACTGCAGCCCACCAGGCTCCTCCGTCCGTGGGATTTTACAGACAAGAATACTGGAGTGGGGTGCCATTGCCTTCTCCTTCCTAGTATACCTAACTTTAAATTGAAAAGGGAAGCTGTGTTGGGAAAAGGTGACATATTTGAGTCAATATAGTGTTATGAGTGATAATTAGACTTGCAGACTGAATTTCAACAACTTCTAGGCTAACAAGGCCTTATTATGGGCTATGAAACTATGTCACTACACTTATTTCATATTTTTAAAGAGGCAAATTTTCATATCTTCCAAAGCCAAAGCTTGGCGTATAGATGTCCCCCAGAGATTAATGCAATTATTGATTGAATGTTGAACTAACTATTGGTATTTTAATACTTTTCTCCGGAAGAAAATTCAGCCACTCTTTACTCCCACAATAATTGCTTCTCACATATGCCACTTTTAAGCGTTCATTGAAATAATGTGGAGGGGTTTTTTCTGTACATGCTATAATCCATCATGTCTTCTAAGCAGTGTAAGGAGATCTTTAGGGAGGAAACCTGTGTCTTTGTGGATAAAGTTTCGTGCATGATACATAATGCCAGATTGGTTCAATTCAGAGCTTGTAAGCTCTGAATTAATAGGAAAAATTTTGTTTTGAAGTAGTAGAAATTAAAACCCATAAGAAAGCAGGTCAATTATGATAAATTTCCTTGTATATCTTTCTCTTTTCAAACTTGAAAGTTGATATGTTTTAATCAAAAACCAACATACATCAGTAAAACCTACAAACCCATTTAATTGTGATTTTTAATTTCTTAGCAGTCAGTGTTCTCTTCTAGAACACTTTGAAATGGATTTTTTTTTCTTTTGTAAGAAAAAATGTTATTGAGTCAAAGCTATAGCATGCAGATATACTGTTAACAGGAAACTTCAAAGTAAATAATTTTAACAGACTTTCATTCTATAGTGACATACTCTCTTGATCTTGGTAGAAAATGTGTATTTTATTGACTATGATGCCGTGGTAAAATTCAGTGTTAATTCTAGGATCTAGCTTTTCTTTGTAATTGATTTAATGATCAGTGGTTTCCCTTTTCATCTAGCTTTTGATTATTTGGAGAAAAAAAGAAAAACTACAGATAATGCATAGAGGACTTTATAAAACACCTAGTCTTTGTATTGAATAAATAGGACTCACAAGATGCCATTATGACATTGACATGACTATTCATTTTTGCTCTTCCCAAGTGGCGCTAGTGGTAAAGAACTCTCCTGCCAATGCAGATGACTTAAGAGACATGGGTTTGATCATTGAGAAGATCCCCTGGAGAAGGAAATGGCAAGCTGTTCCACTATTCTTGCCTGGAGAATCCCAAGGGCAGAATCCCAAGGGCTACAGTCCATAGGGTGGCGCAGAGTTGGACACAATTGAAGTGACAGCACAGCACAGCCCAGCACATTCCTCTAATCTCCACAACCCTTCTCTCTTTTCTTTTCTTTTCTTTTTTTTTTTTTTTAGTGAAGCAAGTAAAGTATTTATTAAGAGGAAAAAGCATGCAGTATATGTGGATAGACATATGGGCAGACTCTAAAGGAAAGAAGTCCCTGAGTTGTACCCTTATGGCAGTTTGAGTTACTTTTGTGGGGCATTTCTTCCAGGTTTCCTTTGGCCAATCATTTTAATTTGCCTGGTTCAGGTGCATATTTGCTATTTCTCAGGAACCTCTGATGTGCATGCACACATCTCTTAGCCAAGATGGATTCTACCAAAAAGGTGTATGGGTAGAACATCTCTTGGCATCACTCCCCTTTTGACCTCCAAGGAGGTTTTCTGCACATGTGTGGTCAGGGAGGTCTCCTGACTTCAAAGATGAGAAATATGTGTTCCTGGGCAAGGCCCACCATCCTCTCTTAATTGTCCTGCTATTCTTGTCTTAGAGTTTCAGTCCACAGGGGATGACTCTCCAATTGATTTATGCTGGGGGGCAGAGAGTATGGTGGCATCTACCTTCAGCCTCAAATCCTCCCTGAGAAACATAACCCCCCAAAAAAATTTATTGGGAAGATGAAAGGCAGAAATCTATCTTCTGTAATTTCTTCATCCTGACAAGAGGCTATCTAGTTGGGGTCATTAAGCTCTGGACCTGTCTCATTAAAGGGGTCCCCGGGTGACTTCTGTTGTTATTGCAACAGGATCTGTTGTGGGGAGTGACTGGAGTCCCTGCATCACCTTTGCCCTGTGATGTTCTAGAGAAAACACGAATTAAATTAGAGAAGAAGGAGCTAAAGATCAGTAAAAAGCTATTATCCTTGTGTTGCTAAGGGGAGGGTTAGGCAAGAGGCATTAGAATTTTCTTCAGTAGGAAAATGAATGCTAATGTTCTCTACATTGATGTTCTGAGCCTTGGGTCTCTGGAAGAAGAGCCTTTTCCACCAGAAACTTGGCTAAAATTCCTTATGGGATGGACAAAGGTGATCATCGGAAGATCCTTAGAGATCATTAGAGATCCTTCCTGGTTTCGAATGCAGAGTTTCAGGACTGTTTCTTAGTTGACCTCTTCTGGGTATGTAAAAATATTAAAGATAATAAGTATAAGCATATAATAATACTTATTCTGTACATATATAAATATGTATAATATATAAATAAAATGTTACAATATTTAAAATACTCTTTCCCTCATGTGTGCTCTCATAGATACAAAACAGTCTCCCATGCAGAGCCCCTTTAGCTGTAATTCCCAGAATAGCACTGAGGCTCTCTCTCTCTTTTTTATTTCATGTGTTTGCTTGTTCTTGAGTATATTTCCATGTACTGTACGGTAGGTCATTGTTGGTTATCTATTTTATATAGGGTGGTGGTGTTGTTGTTCATTCGCCAAGTCATGGACTCTTTGTAACCTCTTGGACTGCAGCACGCTAGGCCTCCCTGTACTTCACCATCTCCCAGAGTTTGCCCTAGTATGTGTCCATTGAATCAGTGGTGTCTCCAACCATCTCTTTATATAAGGTAGTGTGTACCTGTTAATCCCAAACTCCTAGTTTATCCCTCCTCCACCTTTCCACTTTGGAGACTATAAGTTTGTTTTCTATGTCTATGGGTCTATCTCTGTTTTGTAAATACGTTTATTCATATATGTATGTGTGTGTGTCTATATATATATATATATATATATATATATATATTTTTAAGATTCAACATATAAGTGATATCATATGATATTTGTTTTTCTCTTTCCGGCTGGGGCTCTTTGTGGACCAGCCATCTTCCACCATTTTTCTCTACTCCATTGGATCCAGGATCTGGCTGTGAAATCCTGTTATAGCTTTCATGTAATCCTCTTGGTCAGGACTAAAGGTGTTTTGAGGTAAGTTTTCATTTCTTCAGGGTTCACATTTGGGCCACAGAAAATCACAAACATCCATTTATCTACCTTAAAAGGGAATTTATTCCCAGGCACAGTGCAACTCATGTTGGCTTCCCTGCCAGAGTAAACTCACTGCCATCATTCCTACTACTACAGGTATCATGGGCAGGAACTTGAAGATGAAACACCAAGTCCTCCCAACTCTAGGAGAACTATTGCAAATTCTTCAAGAAGCCTCCTTAAAGATAGCCTTCCTAAGCTTTAGGTGAAAGAAGTACTAATGACATTATAGTCTGCCAAGGGAGGATGGGACTTGCAGTTCTTTCTCCAATAATCTGCCTTATAAAACTCTCCCTAGCCTCTTTCAGCAGAGAAGGCGATGGCACCCCATTCCAGTATTCTCGCCTGGAAAATCTCATGGACAGAGGAGCCCGGTAGGCTGCAGTCCATGATGCCGCAAAGAGTTGGACACGACTGAATGACTTCACTTTCACTTTTCACTTTCATGCATTGGAGAAGGAAATGGCAACCCACTCCAGTGTTCTTGCCTGGAGAATCCCAGGGACAGGGAAGCCTGGTGGGCTGCCATCTATGGGGTCGCACAGAGTTGGACACTACTGAAGCGACTTAGCAGCAGCAACCTCTTTCAAATTATAGACCTGTGTTCTCAACCCTGGAGATTACACTGAGGTTGAACACTACTGCTCAGTATCTGATTAACTCAAGTATCATCTGGATCAACAGCATCAACATTACTGGAAGCTTCAGTTCAGTCGTTCAGTCATCTCTGACTCTTTGTGACCCCACGGACTGCAGCACACAAGGCTTCCCTGTCTACCACCATTTCCTAGAGCCTCCTTAAACTCATGTTCATCACATCAGTGATGCCATCTAACCATCTCATCTTCTGTCATCCCCTTCTCCTCCTGCCTTTAATCTTTCCCAGCATCAAGGTCTTTTCCAATGAGTCATTTCTTCGCATCAGGTGCCCCAAATATTGGAGTTTCAACTTTAGCATCAGCCTCTCCAGTGAATATACAGGACTAATATCCTTTAGGATGAACTGGTTGGATCTCCTTGCAGTCCAAGGGACTCTCAAGATTATTCCCAACACCACAATTCAAAAACATCAGTTCTTGGGTACTCAGCTTTCTAGATCAACTCTCACATCCATACATGGCTACTGGAAAAATCATAGCTTTGACTAGACAGACGTTTGTCAGCAAAGTAATGTCTCTTCTTTTTATTATGCTGTCTATGTTGGCCATAGGTTTTCTTCCAAGGAGTAAACGTCTTTAATTTCATGGCTGCAATCACCATCTGCAGTGATTTTGAAGCCCCTCAAAATGAAGTCTTTCAGTTCCCATTGTTTCCCCATCTATTTGCCATGAAGTGATGGGACCAGATGCCATGATCTTAATTTTTTGAATGTTGAGTTTTAAGCCAGTTTTTTTTTTTTTTTTTACTTTCTTCTTTCACTTTCATCAAGAGGCTCTACAGTTTCTCTTAAATTTCTGCCAGTGTGGTGGCATCTTCATATCTGAGGTTATTAATATTTCTCTCAGCCATCTTAACTCCAGCTTGATTCCACCTTAATTACAATCTTCATCCAACCCAGTATTTCACCTGATGCACTCTGCATATAAGTTAAATAAGCAGGGTGACAATATACAGCCTTGATGTACTCCTTTCCCGATTTGGAACCAGTCTGTTGTTCCATGTCTGGTTATAACTGTTGCTTCTTGACCTGCATACAGATTTCTCAGGAGGCAGGTCATGTGATTTGGTATTTACTTAAGAGTTTTCCACAGTTTGTTCTGATCTACATAGTCAAAGGCTTTGGCATAATCAATAAAGCAGCAGTAGATGTTTTTCTGGAATTGCTTTTTCTATGATCCAACAATTGTTGGAAATTTGGTCTCTGGTTCCTCTGCCTTTTCTAAATCCAGCTTGAAAATCTGGAAGTGCATGGTTCATATACTGTTGAAGCCTGGCTTAGAGAATTTTGAGCATTACTTTGCTAATGTGTGAGATGAGTACAATTGTGTGGTAGTTTAAACATTCTTTGGCATTACCTTTCTTTTGGATTGGAATGAAAACTGACCTTTTCCAGTCCTGTGACCACTGCCGAGTTTTCCATATTTGCTGGCATATTGAGTGTAGCCACTTTCACAGCATCATCTTTTAGAATTTGAAATAGCTCCACTGGAATTCCACCACCTCCAATAGCTTTGTTCATAGTGATGCTTCCTAAGGCCCACTTGACTTCATATTCCAGGATATCTGGCTCTAAGTGAGTGATCACACCATCATGGTCATATGGGTCATGATCTTTTTTGTATCTGGTAGCTTTTTTGTAATTGGAAGCTTATTAGAAATGAAATAGCTCAGGCTCCACATGGGACCTATGAACCAAATTCCACACTTAGCGAGCTCCCTAAGTGATGTGCATCCATATCAGTATTTGAAAATCATGCTCTTTTATACTAGTGGTGCTCAAACTTTAGTGGATATCCTAACTAACTGAAGAGCTTGTTAAAACACAGAATGCTTGCCCTCACCTCCAGAATTTCTTATTCAATATATCTGGAATGAGTCTGAGAATCTGTACTTCTAGCCAAGTTCCCAGGTAATATAGGCCAGGGATTACACTTTGAGAAGCACTGTGTTAGTCCTTACACTGATACTGCAGCTATGGTCATGTGGTATTATCAAGCACATGAATTGTGCTCTGCATTGATATGTGCATATGCGTATAGAATACACCCCTAACTTCAGATTTAGTATTGAAAATGCAATACATCATGTAATTTTTATGTTGATTACATGTTTAAATGCTATTAAATCTATCTAGTCAAAGAAAATGTATTATTATATTATTTTCACCTTTGTTGTTTTTATTCTTTTTAATGTGACTACTGGAAACTTTCAAATTGCATGTATGGCTTACCTTATATTCCTATTGACTAGCATTTTTTATTTTGATCTCTATCTGACTAAGGAATTCCTGAGGGATTTCTGAAACTGATTCTTGGTCACTTCCATTACAAATTTGTTAGTTGGCAATGTATCTTTGGTATGTGATAACAAATCTTGGCAACTTAGGGAAAGTTATAATTTTAACATTTTGGGTTATATGTATAATAGCCTGTTTATTCTTATTAAAAGCCTATGAGTATTCTGTTGTGTCCGACTCTTTGAGACCCTATGGGCTGTAGCCTGCCAGACTCCTCTGTCCATGGGATTCTCCAGGCAAGAAAACTAGAGTGGGTTGCTATTTCCTCCTCCAGGGGATCTTTCTAACCCAGGAACTGATCCCATATCACCTATGTCTTCTATATTGTCAAGTGGATTCTTTACCACTGCACCACCTGGGAAGCCCAAAAAACATAGGGTGATGGTGGTTTACTCACTAAGTCATGTCCAAGTCATTGTAATGACTGTAACCCCAGGGACTGCTAGGTTCCTCTGTGATTTCCCAGGTAAGATTACTGGAGTATTTTGCCATTTCCTTCTCGAGGGGATCTTCCCGACCCAGAGATCAAATGCAGGTCTCCTGCATTGCATGTGGATTCTATACTGAATGGGCCACCTGAGAAGCCCAAAGGCTATTATTGTCTGCTTTTTTCAAAGGAGAAATCTAAGAAATAACATACTGAATTTCCTCTTCCAGCAAGTGGAATCCAAGGATAGGTTTTCTGACTTTCAAATCTGTCCTTTTCTACCTCATTGTGCAGCCTCTACTCTGGAACAGAAATGTGAGAAAATTTGTTCTTTTGAGTTAGTTAGAGACTGTCTGCTCAACTTCTACAAATTGAAATCTGTAAGAATTTTACATAGAAGTAAATACTGTCTGTTGGTAGCTTATTTTTGAATAAGCCATCATTCCTTCTTAATGGAGCAGTGTAATCTTCATGCTGCAAATCTTAGTACTTTTAAATGTATTGCTTCTCTAACTGCTTTTTGTTGATTGGTCAGTTCAGTGCTGTTCTTAGGCTCAAATACCATTAGATATGTTGTATCATTTTTTAGCTATTAATTATAGTAAAGTCTATGAAACTGGACACTATTTGGCTATTTCTTCTATATATGTGACAGATTTCTAAGTAGTCCTTTCTCCTCTTAGACTTCTTGATTGGTCCAGACACAAGTAATGATGGAAAGCATTAGTTGGGTCAATGGAAAGTATCCTTGACTATTACATTCCAAGTCAGCCATGTGGAAATAAATGACTCAAGCTATTTGATGTACCTCTGTGTGGTGCTAATGACGATAGTGTGATCACTTACCTAGAGCCAGACATCCTGGAATGTGAAGTCAAGTGGGACTTAGGAAGCATCACTACAAACAAAGGTAGTGGAGGTGATGGAATTCCAGTTGTGCTATTTCAAATCCTAAAAGATGATGCTGTGAAAGTGCTACACTCAATATGCCAGCAAATTTGGAAAACTCAGCAGTGGCCATAGGACTGGAAAAGGTTGGTTTGCATTCCAATCCAAAAGAAAGGCAAAGCCAAAGAATGTTCAAACTAATGCCCAATTTCACTCACATCATATACGACCAAAAAATTCTCAAAGTTCCCCAAGCCAGGCTTCAACAGTACATGAACCATGCACTTCCAGATGTTCAAGCTGAAAAGGCAGAGGAACCAGAGATCAAATTTCCAACATCCACTGGATCATTGAAAAAGCAAGAGAGTTCAGGAAAAAACATCTGCTTCTGCTTTATTGACTATAACAAAGCCTCTGACTGTGTGGATCACAACAAACTGTGAAAAACTCTACAAGAGATGGAAATACCAGACCACATGACCTGCCTCCTGAGAAAGTTGTATGCAGGTCAAGAAGTAACAGTTAGAACTGGACATGGAACAACAGACTCATTCCAAATTGGGAAAGGAGTACATCAAGGCTGTATATTGTCACCTTGCTCATTTAACTTATATGAAGAGTACATCATGAGAAATGCTGGACTGGATGAAGCAAAAGCTGGAATCAAGATTGCCGGGAGAAATATAATGTCCTCAGATATGCAGATGACACCATACTTATGGCAGAAAGCAAAAAAAAAAAAAAAAAAACAAGAAAAACTAAAGAGCCTCTTGATGAAAGTGAAAGAAGAGAGTGAAAACTAAGATCATGGCATCTGGTCCCATCACTTCATGGCAAATAGATCAGGAAACAGTGACAGAATTTTTTAAAATATAAATTTATTTATTTTAATTGGAGGCTAATTACTTTACAATATTGTATTGGTTTTGCCATACATCAACATGAATCTGCCACGGGTATACACGTGTTCCCCATCCTGAACCCCCCTCCCACCTCACTCCCCGTTTTGGGGGGCTCCAAAATCACTCCAGATGGTGACTGCAGCCATGAAATTAAAAGGTGCTCGCCCCTTGGAAAAAAAGTTATGACCAACCTAGACAGCATATTAAAAATGAGAAACATTACTTTGCCAACAAAGGCCCATAGCTTTAGTCAAAGCTATGGTTTTTCCAGTAGGCATGTATGGATGTGAGAGTTGAACTATAACAAAAGCTGAGTATTGAAGAATTGATGCTTTTGAACTGTGTTGTTGTAGAAGACTCTCAAGAGTCCCTTGTGCTGCAAGGAGATCCAACCAGTCCATCTGGAAGGAAATCAGTCCAGAATATTCATTGGAAGGACTGTTGCTGAGGCTGAAACTCCAATACTTTGGCCACCTGATGCAAAGAACTGACTCATTAGAAAAGACCCTGATGCTGGGAAAGATTGCAGGCTGGGGGAGAAAGGGATGACAGAGGATAAAATAGTTGGATGCCATCACCGACATGATGGACATGAGTTTGAGTAAACCCAGGGAAGCCTGGCAAGCTGCAGTCCATGGGGTCGCAAAGAGTCGGGTAAGACTAAGTGACTGAACTGAACTGAAATGTATGTTGTTTTCTTTAATAAGTAGACAGTATCTTTCTCTTCTAAATTCCTATAAACTTTTTAATAATTATAAGTATAGCACTTACAACTTTATTGAAGTTGTCTACTGCATGATCATCCCTCTGATTAGAAGATGACTTTCTTAAGGACATGGGTGAAATATGTGTGTGTGTGTGTGTGTGTGTGTATGTATATACACACATTTTATATATATGTGTGTTTATATAAATACATATTTTATAAATACATACATATAAACACATATGCATGCAGTGAATGGTTTGCCTTGAAATTAACCCAATGTTGAAATGGTTTTTAAATATATCAGAGAAATCCTTTTCCTTCATTCATAGTTTTCACTTGATCATCAAAATGAGTACCAGTTCAGTTCAGTTCAGTCGCTCAGTCATGTCTGACTCTTTGCGACCCTATGAATCGCAGCACGCCAGGCCTCCCTGTCCATCACCATCTCCCGGAGTTCACTCAGACTCAGGTTCATTGAGTCCATGATGCCATCCAGCCATTTTATCCTCGGTTGTCCCCTTCTCCTCCTGCCCCCAATCTCTCCCAGCATCAGAGTCTTCCAATGAGTCAACTCTTCGCATGAGGTGGCCAAAGTACTGGAGCTTCAGCTTTAGCGTCATTCCTTCCAAAGAAATCCCAGGGTTGATCTCCTTCAGAATGGACTGGTTGGATCTCCTTTCAGTCCAAGGGACCCTCAAGAGTCTTCTCCAACACCACAGTTCAAAAGCATCAATTCTTCGACACTCAGCCTTCTTCACAGTCCAACTCCCACATCCATACATGACCACAGGAAAAACCATAGCCTTGACTAGACGGACCTTAGTCGGTAAAGTAATGTCTCTGCTTTTGAATATACTAGGTTGGTCATAACTTTTCTTCCAAGGAGTAAGCATCTTTTAATTTCATGGCTGCAGTCACCATCTGCAGTGATTTTGGAGCCCCCAAAAATAAAGTCTGACACTGTTTCTACTGTTTCCCCATCTATTTCCCATGAAGTGATGCGACCAGATGCCATGATCTTTGTTTTCTGAATGTTGAGCTTTAAGCCAACTTTTTCACTCTCCTCTTTCACTCTCATCAAGAGGCTTTTTAGTTCCTCTTCACTTTCTGCCATAAGGGTGGTGTCATCTGCATATCTGAGGTCATTGATATTTCTTCTGGCAATCTTGATTCCGGCTTGTGCTTCTTCCAGTCCAGCATTTCTCATGATGTACTCTGCATAGAAGTTAAATAAGCAGGGTGACAATATACAGCCTTGACATACTCCTTTTCCTAGTTGGAAAAAGTCTGTTGTTCCATGTCCAGTTCTAACTGTTGCTTCCTGACCTGCATACCGATTTCTCAAGAGGCAGATTAGGTGGTCTGGTATTCCCATCTCTTTCAGAAGTTTCCACATTTATTGTGGTCCACACAGTCAAAGGCTTTGGCATAGTCAATAAAGCAGAAATAGATGTTTTTCTGGAACTCTCTTGCTTTTTTGATGATCCAGAGGATGTTGGCAATTTGATCTCTGGTTCCTCTGCCTTTTCTAAAACCAGCTTGAACATCAGGGAGTTCACGGTTCACGTATTGCTCAAGTCTGGCTTGGAGAATTTTGAGCATTACTTTACTAGCATGTGAGATGAGTGCAATTGTGCGGTAGTTTGACCATTCTTTGGCATTGCCTTTCTTTGGAATTGGAATGAAAACTGACCTTTTCCAGTCCTGTGCCAAGAGTTACAGGTTTATCACGTTAAACTTTCCATTTTGCAGACATCAGAATATCTCTATCCTAAACATTCTATAGTCTGTAGTAGAGGTTTAAAGGTATATGGATGAATAACTAACATTTTTCCAAAGATATTGGGAATCAGAGTTTTAGTGTTGTTGTTCTTCAATTGCCCAGTTGTGTCTGACACTTTGCGACCCCATGGACTGCATCACACTAGGCCTCCTTGTGATCCTCTTCTCCTTCTGCCCTCTTCTTTTTCCATCATCAAGGACTTTTCCAGTGAGTCATCTGTTTGCATCAGATGACCAAAATACTGGAGTTTCAGCTTCAACATCAGTCCTTCCAGTGAATATTCAGGGTTGATATCCCTTATGATTGACTGGTTTGATCTCCTTGCTTGCTGTCCAAAGAACTTTCAGGAGTCTTCTCCAGCACCAGTGTTTGAAGGCATCAATTCTTCAGTGCTCTGCTTGCTTTATAGTCCAGCTCTCATAACTGTACATAACCACTGGGAAGACCATAGCCTTGACTTATATGGATATCTGTTGGCAGAGTAATGTCTCTGCTTTTCAACAGACTGTCTAGATTTGTCATTGCTTTCCTGCCAAGAAGCAGTTGTCTTCTGATTTCATGTCTGCATCCACAGTGGTTTTGGAGCCCAAGAGAGGAAATCTGTCACTATTTCCAGCTTTCCCCCTTCTATTTGCCATGCAGTAATGGGGCCATATCCCATGATATTAGTTTTTTTTTAATATTTAGTCCTAAGCTGGCTCTTTTACTCTCCTCCTTCACCCTCATCAAGAGGCTCTTTAGTTCCTCTTTGCTTTCTGCCATTTGAGTGGCATTATCTGCATAAAGAAAGGTGAGCACCAAAGATTTGATGCTTTTGAACTGTGGTGTTGGAGAAGACTCTTGAGATTCCCTAGAATTGCAAGGAGATAAACCAGTCAGTCCTAAAGGAAATCAGTCCTGAATATTCACTGGAAGGACTGATGGTGAAGCTGAAGCTCCAATAATTTGGCCACCTGATGCACAGAACTGACTCATTAGAAAAGACCCTGATGCTGGGAAAGATTGAAGGTGGGAGGAGAAGGGGATGACAGAGGATGAGATGGTTGGATGGCATTAATGACTTGATGGACATGAGTTTGAGCAAGCTCTAGGTGTTGATGATGGGCAGGGAAGCCTGAAATATTGCAGTCCATGGGGTTTCAAAGAGTCAGACATGCCTGAGCAACTGAACTGACTGATCCACATGTCTGACGTTGTTGATGTTTCTCCTTCCAATCTTGATTCCAGCTTGTAACTCATCCAGCCTGGCATTTCTCATGATGTGCTTAGTGTATAAGTTAAGCAAACAGGGTGACAGCAGACATACCTGTAATACTCCTTTCTCCAACTTGAGCCAATCAGTTGTTCCATATAGAGTTCTAGCTATTGTTTCTTGACCTGCATATGGGTTTTCAGGAGATGGATAAGATTGTCTAGTATTAACATCTCTCTAATAGCTTTCCACTCTAAAGGAGATCAGTCCTGGTTGTTCTTTGGAAGAAATGATGCTAAAGCTGAAACTCTAGTACTTTGGCCACCTCATGTGAAGAGTTTACTCATTGGAAAAGAGTCTGATGCTGGGAGGGATTGGGGGCAGGAGGAAAAGGGGATGACAAAGGATGAGATGGCTGGATGGCATCACTGACTCAATGGACCTGAGTTTGAGTGAACTCTGGGAGTTGGTGATGGACAGGGAGGCCTAGGGTGTTGCAGTTCATGGGGTCGCAAAAAGTTGGATACGACTGAGTGACTGAACTGGACTGAATAGCTTTCCACAGTTTGTCAGGATACACACAGTCAAAGGTTTTATAGCACAGTCGATGAAACAGAGATAGATTTTTTTTTTAAATTCCCTTGCTTTTCTATAATCCAGAGAACATTGGCAAATTGATTTCTCATTCCTCTTTCTTTTTAAAATCCAGCTTGGACATCTGGAAGTTCTTGGTTCATATAATGCTGAAGCCTAGCATGCAAGATTTTAAGCATGACTTTACTAGCATGGGAGATGAGTGTAACTGATGGTTAGCACATTCTTTGGTACCGCCCTTCTTGGGAATTGGGTATGAGGACTGATCTTTTCCAGTCCTTTGGCCATTGCTGGGTTTTCCAGATTTGCTGACATAATGAATGCAAAATCTTGATGGCATCATACTTTAGCAATTTGAATAGTTCTGCTGGAATTTCACCACATCTGCTAGCTTTATATTGGTATGCAAAACCATTAAACATTTGTGTTTCTTTAAAGAAAAAAATCCACCATCTCACTCATTATATAAAGAAGTTAATTTCTAAAGGCTATAATCCTTTAAAAACTAAAGTAAAAACCATTTTTTGAAAATATAAATTTATTTTTATTTAAAAATTTAATTTACTAAAATCTTGCTCTTTCATGCATGTACTCTACTTGGCAGTGGTCCAGGAACTAGGAGAGGGCAGCTTCTGTGAGATGCAGGCCATCGTGTAGATGTATGAAGGGTAGTGAGGGAAATCTGGTGACTCTTCCTTATTTGCAGGGATTTCTGTACACAGCACACAGCAGAAACTCCTCTGTGACCAGTTCAAGTGTCTGAGTTCCTTATGCTTGCATTTTTGGCCTAGTAGGACTACCATTACAGACAAAGGAAAAAGCACAAAAAGTCATGCTCTAAAATAGTTGAAAAAGGGAAGTCACTCAGCCTTGTCTGACTCTTTACAACCCCATGAACTGTAATCTGCCAGGCTCCTCTGTCCATGGGATTTTCCAGGCAAGAATACTGGAGTGGGTTGCCATTTCCTTCTCCAGAGGATCTTCCTGACCCAGGGATCAAACCTCGGTCTGTTGCTTTGCAGGCACTCCCTTTACCGTCTGAACCACCAGGAAAGGTCATATGTCCTGTTTTAACAGGAAGATGTGAATCAACATACCTTATATAAAGGGCAAGGATCAGAAATACTAGAAGACTGTAACACGTACAGGAATCACAGACCCTTTAGCATTATAAAGCAGTTCTATACCCACCATGGATGATTTATTGATTCTTTCTTATTGACAAACTGATTGCATACATGCCAAAATGAATAGATTGGAAGCAGAAGGAAATTTAGATGTAAAAAAAAAAAAGTTATGGATGATACATTTTTCTTCTAATAGGAGCCAATAAACCTAAGTATTCCTTCAATATAATGTACCCTGTGCCTCAAATATTCCCATGTAAATGGAAATATAATTTCCAGTATTTTTTTTCTTTGGATGGATCCCCAATTCATAAAAAGGTAACAGGGTATATCTGAGTTCTGGTAAACAAAGATTCTGATAGTCATAAAATACCTTAATGTAATATTAAAGCAATATAGCCAGGTTAGAAGGCCTAATTGTTTAAATTCCTTCTCCCTTTTTCTAGTCCCTATTCCAATAATAAATATTTTCCAACATCCTCATTCAATTTATTTCCTTCTCATACCTCCAATTCTTTTTTTTAGTTTTTAAAATTTTTTTTTATTTTTACTTTATTTTGCTTTACAATACTGTATTGGTTTTGCCATACATTGACATGAATCCGCCATGCGTGTACATGAGTTCCAATCCTGAACCCCCCTCCCATCTCCCACCCCATATCATCTCTCTAGATTATCCCCATGCACCAGCCCCAAGCATCCTGTATCCTGTATCAAACATAGACTGGCGATTTGTTTCTTACATGATAGTATACATGTTTCAATGCCATTCTCCCAAATCATCCCATCTTCTCCCTCTCCCACAGGGTCCAAAAGTCCGTTCTATACATCTGTGTCTTTTGCTGTCTCCCATACAGGGTTATCATCATCTTTCTAAATTCCATATATATGTGTTAGTATACTGTATTGGTGTTTTTCTTTCTGGCTTACTTCACTCTGTATAATAGGCTCCAGTTTCATCCACCTCATTAGAACTGAATTCTCTAATGGCACTACTGACTACTAATGATTTGTGATTCTCCATATTTTTATTAATTGTGGAATTTCCTTTCTGCCCCACAGCACAAATAATCTATTTTTAGAAAATAATATCAGTCTATTTTCTAGCTTTTGCTGTGTTTAGCTTCTTAAGGAGTGAAACCAAATTTCTTTCCAAAATGCTTGATGCTTACTGCCTACACAAATGATGAGCATTTCAGAGGTTTAATGTCAAAGCCTTTGACTGTGTAGATCACAATAAACTGTGGAAAATTTTGAGAGAGATACCAGACCACCTAACCTGCCTCTTGAGAAGTCTGTATGCAGGTCAGGAAGCAACAGTTAGAACTGGACATGGAACAACAGACTGGTTCCAAATAGGAAAAGGAGTACGTCAAGGCTGTATATTGTCACCCTGCTTATTTAACTTCTATGCAGAGTACATCAAGAGAAATGCTGGGCTGGAAGAAGCACAAGCTGGAATCAAGATTGCTGGGAGAAATCTCAATAACCTCAGATATGCAGATGACACCACCCTTATGGCAGAAAGTGAAGAGGAGCTAAAAAGCCTCTTGATGAAAGTGAAAGAGGAGAGTGAAAAAGTTGGCTTAAAGCTCAACATTCAGAAAACAAAGATCAAGGCATCCGGTCCCATTACTTCATGGGAAATAGATGGGGAAACAGTGGAAACAGTGTCAGGCTTTATTTTTTGGGGCTCCAAAATCACTGCAGATGGTGACTGCAGCCATGAAATTAAAAGACGCTTACTCCTTGGAAAGAAAGTTATGACCAACCTAGATAGTATATTCAAAAGCAGAGACATTACTTTACCGACTAAGATCCGTCTAGTCAAGGCTATGGTTTTTCCTGTGGTCATGCATGGATGTGAGAGTTGGACTGTGAAGAAGGCTGAGCACTGAAGAATTGATGCTTTTGAACTGTGGTGTTGGAGAAGACTCTTGAGGGTCCCTTGGACTGAAAGGAGATCCAACCAGTCCATTCTGAAGGAGATCAACCCTGGGATTTCTTTGGAAGGAATGATGCTAAAGCTGAAGCTCCAGTACTTTGGCCACCTCATGCGAAGAGTTGACTCATTGGAAAAGACTCTGATGCTGGGAGAGATTGGGAGCAGGAGGAGAAGGGGACGACCGAGGATGAGATGGCTGGATGGCATCACGGACTCGATGGACGTGAGTCTGAGTGAACTCCGGGAGATGGTGATGGACAGGGAGGCCTGGCATGCTGCGATTCATGTGGTCACAAATAGTCGGACATGACTGAGTGACTGAACTGAACTGAACTGAGTGGTAAAGAGTCTTCTTGCCAGTGCAGGAGACCTGAGAAACATGGGTTCAGTCCCTGGGTTGGGAAGATCCCCTGGAGGAGGAAATGGCAACCCACTTCAGGATCCTTGCTGGGAAATCTCATGGACAGAGGGGCCTAGCAGGCTACAGTCCATAGGGTTGCAAAGAGTTGGACACAACTGAGCGTACACACACACACACATACTCACACACACAATATACTTAAGAACCATGTATCCAGTAAAACGAAACAGCAAGGATCCCAGTACATGAACAAATTCCAGCTCTTGTTTGCCTTGCTCTGCTTTATTCCCTGTAGCTAACATCTTACTATATTTTTCTATGTTTCCTCTCTACACAGTAAATCACTTTTACTTGATGTATCTCTCCTGGCATTTACCTCTGACTCACCTTAAATACCAGGCTGCATTTGCCCTCATCACAGTGTACTTCCAGAGCTTGATACTTGTCTTTTCTTCTCCCCCTAAATCTAGTTCTAGCCCTTAAGACCCTATGTTAGGGCTATTTCATTATACAAAAGAAAAGTGGGCTTAAAGTTGAATGAAGTTGAACAAAGCCAAACCTACTTACTGAATAAACTTAAGCGGTGCTTCGTTTCCAAGCAAATCATTTCTTAAATAATGGTGATACTTTCTTAACTTGAAATAATTTAAGTCATTTCTTCTCTTTGAGTCTATTATTCAAAGTCCTCCATCAAATAGCTCTGTGTAGTACAGCTTGGGTTTTTTCTTATGCTTTTCCCAGAAGATAGTTATTTACATAATCCTTAAATGCTTGCTTCTTACATTTGTATGTCATTGTCTTCTGTACAATAAACATTTGTAACTATTTTGAAACATCCTTCAGCTCAAGCTCTTTCAATAAGCAATTGATCATACCCTTATGACATCAGCCATGTGGCCTCACCTATTTCAGAGTGCACATACAGGAGTTTGTTTTGTATAGAATTTATATTTTTATAAATAATTTATATTGTTATAAGGGGAAGTTTCAAGTGTAAGGCTTATCTCCCCAACTGGACTCTAAGCACTAGAAAGAAATCACATATCTTGTCTATATATCTTTGAGTTGCTTGAAAACCTAACGTATTACTGATAGAAACATAATAAACATCAACAGTCTTAACTTTGTAAGGAATTGTTATTGTTGTTTAGTTGCTAAGTCGTGTCCAACTCTTTTGCAATCCTATAGATTGTAGCCTGCCAGTCTCCTCTGTCCCTGAGATTTCCCAAGCAAGAATACTGGAGTGGGTTGCCATTTCCTTCTCCAGGGGATCTTTCTGACCCAGGGATGGAAACTGCAAGTCCTACATTGCAGGTGGATTCTTTACTGCTGAATGAATTGGCCTCCTTTTTCATACTTTAATTTTATTTTGAGAACACATTTCTTATTGGTATATTAAACAAAACTTCTCTGTAGCTAAAGGAGTAAGAACACACTAAAAACTGTTTTACCACCACAAAAAGAAAAATAAAACCCCTCTACATTATGAGAGTATGAATTCAAATGACAAAGAAATGAGACGTGGAATGAAAATAAAATATCACCAGAGAGAGATCAAAGCTTTATTTGTTCTTTTGAAAACATGGAGATGTGGGTATTCAAAGTTACTGTCTGAATTGTTGGTCAACATGAGAGAGATTTATTCTTCTCTTTCACATAGAGTGATACTTGACATGGGAGCATATATTTTAAACACCATTTTCAAATGGGCAAAGAATATATGTGTTCACTAATGTGTGTACAGCATAAATGCTTAATTATAACACTAGTTATTGGAAAGCTTTATTTAATAAGAAAAGGAGCAGAGATCAAACCACAAGTTTCATTTTGTATCTGTGAGTCTGTTTCTGTTTTGTCTATAAATTAATTTGTATTATTTTCTATATTCCACATATAAGTTATGTCATATATTTGTCTTTGACTTATTTCACTAAATATAGTATTCTCTAGGGCCATCCATTTTGCTGCTAACAGCAATATCTCATTCTTTTTTATGTCTGAGTAATATTCTGTTGTATCTGTATACCGCATCTTAATCCAGTTACCTATTGATAAAAATATGGAGTGCTTCACAAATTTGCATGTCATCTTTGCACAGGGGCCAGGCTAATCTTTTCTGTCTATAGTTTTCCAATTTTAATATATATCCTTTCAAAGCAAACACTAATTAGTGTTTGTTTTTAAGTTTTCAGACGGTGTCAATGCTGCTTTGTGTTAATGCTGCTTTATTTCCTATAAAAGAGCAAAAATATAGGCTATTGATAGATATAACTAGAGATACAACTTGCACTGTAGATATGGCAGAACTGCTGTTCTCTTCCAACTGTCTTATACTGAGCTTTACATCTAACTCCACCCCAAAAGTGGCAACAAAGCAATGAGAAATAAGCATTTGCTCATTTCAATCATGCACAAGCTCATTTACATGCTAGGACATCTGTGTAATATATCAAGTATAGGGTCTTGCTGCTGGGCTTTGAGAAAAGCAATGCCATTACTGGAGTAAAGCTTCATTTCATTCATTTTGAGAAAGTTTACTTGATTTTATTCTTATAAAACTAATTAGTCTTTGTTCTGAGCATTAGAGTAAAATGTAAAGTAACAAGAGATTATCCAGGTCTCCCAAAAGCTTTCACTATCAATATAGTATTAGATATGTTTATTCCAGATTTTCTTTCTTTTTTTTTTTAGTTTTTTATTTTTTAAATTTTAAAATCTTTAATTCTTACATGCGTTCCCAAACATGAACCCTCCTCCCACCTCCCTCCCCATAACATCTCTCTGGGTCATCCCCATGCACCAGCCCCAAGCATGCTGCATCCTGCGTCAGACATAGACTGGCGATTCAATTTTTACATGATAGTATACATGTTAGACTGTCATTCTCCCAAATCATCCCACCCTCTCCCTCTCCCTCTGAGTCCGAAAGCCCGTTATACACATCTGTGTCTCATTCCCTGTCTTGCATACAGGGTCGTCATTGCCATCTTCCTAAATTCCATATATATGTGTTAGTATACTGTATTGGTGTTTTTCTTTCTGGTTTACTTCACTCTGTATAATCGGCTCCAGTTTCATCCATCTCATCAGAACTGATTCAAATGAATTCTTTTTAACGGCTGAGTAATACTCCATTGTGTATATGTACCACAGCTTTCTTATCCATTCATCTGCTGATGGACATCTAGGTTGTTTCCATGTCCTGGCTATTATAAACAGTGCTGCGATGAACATTGGGGTACATATGTCTCTTTCCATTCTGGTTTCCTCGGTGTGTATGCCCAGAAGTGGGATTGCTGGGTCATAACGTAGTTCTATTTGCAATTTTTTAAGGAATCTCCACACTGTTCTCCATAGTGGCTGTACTAGTTTGCATTCCCACCAACAGTGTAGGAGGGTTCCCTTTTCTCCACACCCTCTCCAGCATTTATTGCTTGCAGATTTTTGGATCACAGCCATTCTGACTGGTGTGAAGTGGTACCTCATTGTGGTTTTGATTTGCATTTCTCTAATAATGAGTGATGTTGAGCATCTTTTCATGTGTTTGTTAGCCATCCATATGTCTTCTTTGGAGAAATGTCTATTTAGTTCTTTGGCCCATTTTTTGATTGGGTCGTTTATTTTTCTGGAATTGAGCTGCATAAGTTGCTTGTATATTTTTGAGATTAGTTGTTTGTCAGTTGCTTCATTTGCTATTATTTTCTCCCATTCAGAAGGCTGTCTTTTCACCTTGCTTATATTTTCCTTTCTAAGCAGATTTTTTTTTTTGGTTTTGATAATATATGTGTAACGATTTATTCAATTAATATTACAACTTGTTTATAAAATCAGTTTTATCTTCTTGATTCTTCATCTTACATAAATTTCATCATAAACAATATTATCGTACATAATTTTCACTGTATTTGAGTTAATGTTGTTAAATCTGAGTGATTTAATTTTTTCATCATAGGCTAACTCTTCCCTATTAGTTTCTTTTATTCAACTGACTTTTGTGTAATGCACCCAGTTGTATGAAATTTCAAAATATAATATGATGCAGTATTTATGTAAAATTCAGCAGCAGTATTATTATAAGAAATTATGTTTCTTATTTCTTTAGCATCTCTTTAATATTTATGTAAATGTGCAAAGATGATGACAATGCATTTACGTAATTTTGACCTATCATAGCATGCCAGTGAAATTGCTTTTTAAGATATTTCATGACATTTATAGCTAATTTTACTCAAATTTAGAATATTGATTTTGCTAAAGAACATTGTATTTTACTTTATATCTGCTCCTGTCCGTGTCTTAAGTGAGATTGCTCGTATGTTCTTCCTTGACCGATGTATATCTTAGTTCCCATAACAGATTAGAACTAACTAAAGTTTTAGTAAATTAATTAATTAATGCATTTTTGTAACTCTTATTATGTTTGTTTGAATATCTACAAAGCCTCTAAAACATATGAAAAATATGTTTGGCTTAAAAAGGAGACAATATTTGTTGGCATGGCAGTTTTCAAATGATAAGCTTAATTTTGAAGTTTTTTCTTGGATACTTTTTAATTTTGCTAGTGTAGTTTTCAGCTACTTGTCAGCTAAAACCTTCAACTAAGATAATATTTTATTTATTTAGATTGTTTGACTCAAGTGTACACTTCAGAAATCTTCCATAGAAATGTTCTTATTTTTAACACTACCCTTCAAGAAAAATGGTTCTGTTTAGAGATCTTCCCCTACTTTACTGGTTCTTCACATATTTATTTGTTGCAACACATTCTTAAAAATACTCAAATCATTTTTTGCTTTGTTTTAGTCACATTCATTTATTTCTATCACATACATTAGTATAATAAGGCTTACATAGGAGATGGTTATAAAAACGTATCCTCTTCATCAGTTCCCTGTGGATCCATTTCCCATAGATAAGAAGCAAATTATAAAAATTAATTCCAGGCTATATGCCAGCTTTCAGATTGAAATCAATTAATGCACACAAAGAAACAGCTGATGGTCTGGACTAGATTGTTTGATTTTGTTGTTGATAATGTCATTCATTTTGTTGTGTTTTCTGGAAGAAAACTAAATGCTAAGTAATGACTAGTCCTTCAAGAACTTCAAATTTCCAAAGATACCAGCATATTGCCTGCTTTTTTATTGCTACAGTTCTATTCTCCCTGAACCCGCAGGCATGTAAATGACATGAAAAATAATGAGAGGGAAGATTAGGTGTCAGAGAAGGAAGATCTTTGATTTGCACATGGGAAAACAGATGGGCGAAGATGAAATTAAGTGGTTAGAAAATTGAACCTGTGTTACAAAATATTATAAGGAGTTA
Organism: Ovis canadensis; assembly: GCF_042477335.2. NCBI lineage: Eukaryota > Metazoa > Chordata > Mammalia > Artiodactyla > Bovidae > Ovis > Ovis canadensis. The sequence goes on from NC_091248.1 coordinate 88,021,280, forward strand.
TAAATTTTAAGTCACATGAAATATACTATAGGTATAGCACACATAATAGACATATTATCTAGCTAGCAAGGACGACTTTAATTTTATCAAGTCACACCTCAAAGAGGAAAATTATAAGAGTGGAAATCACAACTAAAATAGTCCATGGTGCTACTCCAATACCATAAAAACATGCATCTGACTAAGCAAGCCATTGCACATTTCCTCTTAAATTATTTCCCTTAATCCCAAACAAGCCCCACCTCCAGTTGGACTGATGGTACCCATTCCAAACTTCCTGGTTTGGTGACTCTTTGTCATATTTTCTTTCTTCCCTCTCAAGAGATCTAATGTAAGCTGTCATCATCTAATTTTTTCTGCTGGCATTTCTTATAGTCATGAAGGTACACCTTTGATAATCCTTTTCTGTAAGTACACATAAATTCTTTGTAACACCTCTGTACCCTTTCTGTTCTCCCTTTTCTGGCAGGTTATCTTAGGAAATCATTCCCACTATAAATTATTATAAAATACCTGGATTATGATTGAAAGATAAGACTATTTTTCATGCAAATCATGTTACTAAATACTCATTACATTTTCTTCCAGACTTCTCTTCCTACCACACCCTGTTTCTTGATTAATGGCACCAAGAGATGCCCAATTAATTTCTCCATCTCTCAAACCAGTGAAGGGGAAATCATAAAGGTTCATTCCTCCCCCACCCCAATGATAATAACTAGTAATTGAAACCAAATGTCTATCTCTTTATCACCTCTCATGTCTCACCACTTTTCCCCTTCCTCAGAAAGCTGGATTATTAGCTTAAGTCATGCTTTCATCTCCTGTTTCCACCATTTCAATATTTTTTAATTGATCCTGCCTCTTTTGTCACCCCTTTCTTATCTATCCTTAAGACGGTCGTCAGGGTAAGATTTTAAGTTGCTAATCAGATCACGCCATACTTTTACATACAATTCGTCATTAACTTCCCATTCCACTAAACTTAAACCCCATCTTCTTGGCATGGCACATGAAGGCTACAATAATTGAGTTTCTGCTTGCCTGTCCAAGCTTATTAGAATCTACATCACACTCTGTGTGTTGTAGCCATCTCAGAATTCATCATGTCAGTTTGCCCCTTCACAGATGTTTTCTCTGCATTGAATAGACTTCTTACTCTCAGGTCTTGCTTTCTTTGCCTAAGCAATTATTTCTAAGATTAATATAACACTACTTCTTATTTTAATGTTTCCCTTTCTACGTATTAATGTTACATTCTATCATTTTTAATTGAAATTATATACCCTCACAATTATATTCTGGGTTAAATAGGCCATTGTGAGCTAGCCTAGAAATCTTACCATTATTTGTAAAGTGTTTCAATTAAAACAAAAGCCACAAGTTCCAAATGACTGACTGGAAAGCAAATATTTGGAACATAATCTATTTGTAATTTTGTTCCCACTGGTTATAATACCAAATGAAGAAACAAGATCAAATCTCAGAGGAAGGCTTGCTTTGTTGTTAAAACATATGTTTCTAGTGATGTAGGCATGAGAGAGTAAAGAAAGGTATATTTCTATTTAACATTAAATTAAATGCCAGATGCTATTTATTTATGTATTTTTTATTTTATTTTTATTTTTTTATTTTTTTATTTTTTTAATTTTAAAATCTTTAATTCTTACATGCGTTCCCAAACATGAACCCTCCTCCCACCTCCCTCACCATAACATCTCTGTGGGTCATCCCCATGCACCAGCCCCAAGCATATTTATGTATTTTTTAAAATTTTTATTTTTACTTTATTTTACTTTACAATACTGTATTGGTTTTGCCATACATTGACATGAATCTACCACGGGTGTACATGAGTTCCCAAACATGAACACCCCTCCCACCTCCCACCCCATATCATCTCTCTGGATCATTCCCGTGCACCAGCCCCAAGCATCCTGTATCCTGCATCGAACATAGACTGGTGATTCGTTTCTTACATGATAGTATACATGTTTCAATGCCATTCTCCCACATCATCCCACCCTCTCTCTCTCCCTCAGAGTCCAAAAGTCCGCTCTACACATCTGTGTCTCTTTTGCTGTCTCGCATACAGGGTCATCATTACCATCTTTCTAAATTCCATATATATGTGTTAGTATACTGTATTGGTGTTTTTCTTTCTGGCTTACTTCACTCTGTATGATCAGCTCCAGTTTCTAGAAACAACAGGGCTTGGCTCTAAGTTTAAAAATGAACTACTAGGGAATTAAGCACTTAACTGAACGCTACTGCTGCTGCTTCTGCTAAGTCGCTTTAGTCGTGTCCGACTCTGTGCGACCCCATAGACGGCAGCCCACCAGGCTCCCCCGTCCCTGGGATTCTCCAGGCAAGAACACTGGAGTGGGTTGCCGTTTTCTTCTCCCTTAACTGAATAATGTACGGCAAATAGTAGAGTTAAGTTTCTTACTGTCTGAGTGGGAGATTATAGATAAGTAAGTGGAGAAGTATGTTTAGCGGAGCAGTAAACACACACATATACATACATATGGGTTATAGCCTGCTGGTCTCCTCTGATCATGGAATTCTCCAGGGAAGAATACTGGAGTGGGTTGCCATTCCCTTTTCCAGGGGATCTTCCTAACCCAGGGATTGAAACTGGGTCTCCTGCACTGCAGGCAGATTCTTTACTGTGTTTATTTAGAGTGGTCACTTTTTATGATTATCATCATATCCAGTTAATAAGGGATGTGATTAAAATCCTGTACATGTCTTGGTGCCACTACCCTTTTTAGTCTCTCGCTCCTGGAGAGGACTATCTTTCCCTTTATCACTCTTAGTCTTACCAGGCAGAGGCACTATGCCTTCCAGGTAAGGTCACTAGCCAAAACCTTATGTTTCCACTCTGTTTTTTAAATTTTGCTCCTCCTACTCACATCCATACTCTGCCCCAGGTATGTCATGTCTAGTCCTCCTGTTCTGAGCATCTATTATTTCTAGTATCCTCCTGTCCATTTAATCCTAGCTAGTCCTCTGGTTGTGGCAGTGGTTAGTTGAGAAGTCATGTCCAACTCTTGCATCCCATGGACTGTAGCCTGACAGACTCCTCTGTCCTTGGGATTTCCCAGGCAAGAATATTGGTTCTCCAAGGGATCTTCCTGACCCTGGGTTCAAACCCAGGTCTCCTGCATTGCAGTCAGATTCTTTCCTGACTGAGCCACCAGGGAAGCCCTAGTTCTCTACTCATTTCTGCTCATGAACCTCAGAGCTTTGGGGGAAGTTACTCTAATCCCACAGGATATTGAAGAAGAAAGTGGAAAAGTGGGATTTGCCCTTGAAAATGAAAGCATGTGAGTGTCAACTCCAAGTATGCAAGAAATGGAAGAAAGAAGACACACTGGATGCAGAAATGCAGAGAAAAGACTATTCCATGGACTAGCATCACAATGCATGAGAGAAATCATCCCCAGGATATAAGAAGAGCAGAGAAGTAGATGTTATTTCCAAATTTACTTAATCTTAAAAGGTACCTTGCCCCTTTGTTAAAATGTAGATTCAGACACCCTACCCTAAGTTCAGCAAATCATAATCCTGTGAGGAAGGGGTCTAGAAATCTGATTTTTAAAGTTCCAGAGTGCTACTTAAGATTGGTTAATTTTGAAAAACCCTGGATAAATTGATGGTAAGCTCACAGAGACATGAAATGTCAAGAGAACTAGTGAGCAGGAACAATGATCTTCCTCATCCCGCAATATGGGATAATTGGGCTAAAAGCAGGGGTAAGTGCAGAGTCCTAATGCACAGAGTGCTGTGGCTTCCTTAATGAGCCTGCATTAACTCTGCTGGCTGCAAATACTTCTCAGTAAAATAGAAGTAAAATGGCTTTTACAATAAGACTACCAAGATTTTGTTAAATATGTTTAACCATTAAGGAAAACATGTGGGATGTTTACTTCATCTGAAGCAATCATTTGCTATTAGTATTTAGCCATAACTTTATTCTCTTTTTTGTTCAAAGTTTCTCAACCTGTGGTAGGGGACAGGAAAATATTGTTTGAATGGCATATAGAGCAATCACAAGATTTCCATCAATTTTAGAACAAAGCTAATAATTTATGCCTTAGAGATTATCAATATATTTTCAGAGAATCATCCTAGACTCCTGTTCATTACTGATAAAATTAAAACAAGTACACTTTATCTTGAAGTTTTAATAAAAATAATACATATTTCATAATATTAGCACTAAAATATCTCATACCAATGGTATGTAAAGTTGCGGTCCCTATTTTAACCTAAAGACTAGCACTTGAGGAAAATAATTTGCTTATTCATCATGTTTTATTGATTTTTTTTCAACTAGATTTATAATTTGAATGATTGAAAGAGAAAAGTGTGGACAAGGGCAATTCATAATTAAAGAACTTTTTATAACTTGTTTTGTAGTATCTACTGATTTGATTACTGCTTCTCCAATAAAGATTCTGTTTCTCATTCAGTATTCACAAAGATTAATTTTAATCAAAGCATTTTTATCATCTTATTCTTTAAAATGTTGATACTTTTCTTAGTAAAAAAATGAATAGCTGTTTGAAATTTAAAAATAGCATTTTATGGAGAATAGGGGACAAATGAATCAATATATCAATGTTTTTCCTTTTTACGAAAAGATGATTTAATTTTTAACATTCAGTTCAGAAAATTCACAAAGGGATAAGCAGAAGGGAGGTTTGTGTATGTTCTACTGGCTACTAAAAAAAATTTACTTCCACATATTTTCTTTAGGCACCTAATTAACATTTTATTTAGTCTAATCCCTTTGAAAATTTGTTAACAACTATATTCTTTGTTTCATCCCTCAGTGATACTTTAAAATATCTTTCTTAACTCAATGCATAAATGAGAAATCCCTTGATTATTCAGTATTTTCATCATGTCCTTGAGTAGGACTGAGAAATGTTATTTGCTAAGAAAGAATTCAAGGTTCTAGAAGACTCTTGGAATGGAACTGTCTTTTAACACAAACCTGCTATCCCAAGAAGACTCAAAAAGGCATCAACATCTGCCACAATTGTTATTAAATATTCCTTCACTGATTCTCTCCTAATTCAAGATATTTTTTATTAGAGTATAATTTGAGCGACTTCACCTTCACTTTTCACTTTCATGCAATGGAGAAGGAAATGGCAACCCACTCCAGTGTTCTTGCCTGGAGAATCACAGGGACGGGGGAGCCTGGTGGGCTGCCATCTCTGGGATAGCACAGAGTCAGACACGACTGAAGTGACTTGCAGCAGCAGCAGCAGCAGAGTATAATTAACAATGTGTTAGTTTCAGGTATCCAGTAAAATGATTCAGTTATACATACACATGTATTTATTTATTTTTCAAATTCTTTTCCCATTTAGCTTATTACAGAATATTGAGCAGAGTTCCCTGTGCATAGGTCCTTGTTGGTTTTCTATTTTAAATATGGCAGTGCATACATGTTGGGCTTCCCTAATGACTCAGACTATAAAGGATCTGCCTGTGATGCAGGAAAGTGGGATTCAATCCCTGGGTTAGGAAGATCCCCTGGAGAAGGGAATGACAACTCACTCCAGTATTCTTGCCTGGAAAATTCCATGGCCAGAGAAGCCTGATCAGGTATGGTCCACGGGGTTACGAAGAGTTGGACAGGACTGAGCAACTAACAGACACACATACATGTCAGTCCTAAATTCCCAATCTCACGCTCTCCTTGACTTTTCCCTCATGGTAGCCATAAGTTCATTTCCTAAGTCTTTGAGTCTGATTCTGTTTTGTAAATAAATTCATTTGTATCCTGTTTTTTTTTGTTTGTTTGTTTTTGTTGTTAGGTGCTGCATTTAAGTGATATATTTGTCTTTCTCTTTCTGACTTACTTCACTTACCTCTGACTTACTACACTACTTCACTTGGTATAATAATCTCCAGGTCCATCCATATTGCTGCAGATGACACTATTTCAAAATGTTTGTAATGGTCAAGTAATATTCCATTGTATATATGTACGACATCTTTATCCATTCATCTGTCAATGGGCATCTAGGTTGCTTCCATGTCTTGGCTACTCTAAACAGCATTACAGTGAATATTTTGGGTGTGTACATCCTTTTGAACCATGTTTTTTTTTTTTTTTCCTGTATGTATGTCCAGGAGTGTGATTGCTGGATAATATGGTAGCTCTATTTTTAGATTTTTAAGGAAACCCCATACTGTTTTCCATAGTGGTTATATCAATTTACATTCCTACCAATAGTGTTGGAGGAAACCCTTTCCTCTATATCATCTCCAGCATTTAGTTTTTGTAGATTTTTTGGTGGTGGACATTCTAACTGGTATGAAGTGATATCTCATTGTAGTTTTGATTTGTATTTCTCTAATAATTAGTAATATTGAACAATTTTTTCATGTGCCTCTTGGCCATCAGTATGTCTTCTGTGAAGTAATATACATGACACAAACAAAATGATAGATACATTTTCCAGATGGTGGTGAAGGTTATCATAACCCAAAATATACTTGTCTTAAATTACAATTTTATATGTAATTTTATAACTATACATACTATGATGCATTTAAATGTCTAAGTAGAGGAAGGATGCATTATTAACAATAAATTTTATGTTTAGGAGAGTTAATCATTTGTGATTTTGATTGATTCATATTTTATGTACACCAACAATACATCATTAAACAATGGACTGTAGAAGAATAATGTGAAGATAATTTGATTATTTCAGTAGGTAAGTGCTTTGGTCATATGTCTGTAGGGTGATTCCAAGATAAATACCCAGTTTCTTGATGAAATTCTAAATGAATCCTTAAAGTCTGAAAAGAAAAATAGCATCAAAAGGTATCCAATCCAATAATTTTACTGGTTTCCCATTTATGTTGTGAACTGACTTTTGGGGAAAGAATTTCATACTTCCTGCCCTCTCTTTCTCAGGTCTTCTTCATACCTCAAGCTACTAGTGTGCTAAAACAGGTTTGGTGGTAACAAAGTTAGCTCCTAATTTGCAAAATCCAGTGGGTTCTCTGTGGTCTCATCTCCGTTGTTCTCTGTAGCATTGCTGCTGCTGACTCAGCTCTTCTTGAACTGTTCTCTTCTTTTGTGTACTTAGTATTAATATTTCCCTCAATCTGATTTCATCTCCTCAGTACTCTCCAGGGTTTTAGTTGAGGTTCTCTTTTCTCCTTATTTTATAATCCTCTTTTTTTAAAAAATGTAGTATAGTTGATTTGCAATATTGTGTTAGTTTCAGGTGTACAGCAAACATATAGTCCTCTTATGCAATCACACACATGATCATGGTCCGTATGCTAGAGACCCCGAAAACTCCACCAGGGTCCAAACTCTTCCTTGCTTTCCTGGCATTTCATTTCCTTCCCATTCCTGCATAGAACATTCAGATATTTCAAGTACCAGATGACCCAAATAAATGTGTTGCATTACCCTCCATACTCTGCACAGCCACACTGTTTCGACTCCTGAACAATTTGTGTCTCTTTAATGGCGTCAACATCCATTCATGTCTTCAAGAATTCCTATAATGTTCTTTTAGATTTCCGCCTCCCTTATACTACATTAGATTTGTCATAAATTCAAGTTAATTCCCACTCCAGAATATCTCAAGGTATGAAGACTAAGAGTCAGGGTAAAATAAAAGTCAGTTAGAATGTATAATAGTGGTAGAAAAGGAAAAGGAGGAGACATATTAGACACAATTCTCTTTCTATTCCACCATCCCTCCTTGGTTAAAATTTAAGTATGTCTCCATATTTCTTACTGGATAATATTGAAAACTGCTAATGAGGCATGATCTTATCCAATTATTTTCCTAAATGCCTACATTTTTCCCCTGTTGAATGTCATTTTATTCATGCATTTAAGTGATATATTTGTCTTTCTCTTTCTGACTTAATTCACTTACCTCTGACTTACTACATCTTACTACATCTTCTACTTCTATACTACGGTGCCTTTGTTTATTCCACTTTCTTTCTCTGCAATATCTTTCTATTTTATTTTCTTCTGGAAACTCCACCTATCTCCACTAATTCTTTCCCTGGAACCTCCTGTGACAGCCCACAAGTACCATTACCTCTTCTGTGACTCCAGGACTTTTTCTGTTCTCTTGCAGTCCCTTCTTCACTAGACAAAGCTCCCTTCCTCATCTATCTGCAAGCTTTGACCTCTTCAAGGGTGCAGACTCTTAGACACTTAGCACATATTCATCCAGAAAACTGATACTCAATGATAAGTAAGTGACTGATTTCCTTAAAGAATATTCACATTATGTAATTGTAGGGGATATTAATTGGTTCTTCAAATTATTTTATATCAATAATGGCCACACCAAATTTGCTCATGTTTAGTCCCAATTACCTATTTTCCTACTTCTTGTAGCATAATCTGATTATGACATTTGGTGCTCATTAAGTCACACAGGGTCTTCCCCAGTAGCTCAGCAGGTAACGAATCCACCTGCAATGCAGGAGACACAGGAGAGGCAGGTTCGATTCCTGGGCCTGGAAGATCCTCTGGAGAAGAAAATGGCAGCCTATTCCAGTATCCTTTGCTGAAAGGATGGACATGGGATGGACATGGACATGGGAGCCTGGCAGGCTTCAGTTAAAGGGTCTCAAAGAGTCAGCCATGACTGAATGACTAAGCACGCATAGTCACATAGATCATAACAAATAGAAAAGGCTCAATAAAGAAAACTTCACTGGGAATGTGGTCATCATAAGGGGGACTCCGTGTTTCTATTCAGTGCAGGCTATTAGAGCTGTAAAGCTAACAGTGTAAGAGTATTTGCTCGTTCAGTCCACAAATACTTACTGAGAACCTGAAACAGGTATAATATACACAATATAAATTAAAATGATTCATCTTGTAAAAAGTCTTTCCTAGTATTTAGTTAATGACTTCTAAACAGGGAACAATCTTCTATTGCTAACACAGGAACTGACTGAGTGCAGAGAAGGTGAATGGAGAGCAGGACTCCATTGTTGCATGTTCCTGGAGCACTTTATAGGACTCTATGGGCAATTCTGGTATCTTTTTGTCCTTTGACGATCCTCTCTGTGAATCCAGTCATTTAAATCCAACCTTATAACACTCCTGGGAAGGTAGGGCAAATAGGAGAGAAATACCCTTCAAACAAAGCTCACACCCTCTAGAGACACCTGAGATAGAAAAGAAAGGAGATAATTGCCTATTTCTCTGTTCTACCTAAGCCCATTTGAATGAAATGGGAAGAAAGAATCATTTTTATATGACTATACAAAGACGAATCATTTCCTACTTTCTTTTGTAACTGTGATGGAAGCAGCAAGGAACTGAGTCTAATGAGAAAGATGGCTGGTCCACATCCCAGAAGATCTCAGTTCCAATACTGTGGCCTTAGGCAAGTCTAAGTCTCTTCTGAAGGTTCTCACAGTTTCTTTGTATGATGATGCAACGCATACGGTATCCCAGAAAGCGCATCCCTACTCTTATGAGTTTCCTTTGCCAACTAATTACAAAGAAAGATTACCAAGGGTACCATGAAACATCATGGGACAATTTCTACACTGACTCAAAGAAGTGGTAGTTTGAAAAGACGTCATTTCATTTGTAGACAAAGGGAAGATAGAGGTTTTTTACTCAAAAACAGTTACTAACTATTGTGCTTTAGATAAAGGATTTGCTGTATCATCAGGAAACAATGTGTAACTCCTTTGGATAAAAAAATTAGGATTTTTAAATGTAAAAATTTTATAATATATATAAATTTAAAGCACTTCTAAGCAACCATCATATAAATGATTTTTGAGTGTAATGTATAGATAGGGCCATACTTTTTAAGTGCTTAACTTAATTAAGTTAGAAAGTAAATATAGGAAGATATAATAAGCTTCACAATGAACAACAGTTTACAAATCTTATTTTAGCAATTCATCTTTAGTGATTATGCAAAAGATGAAGTCCCTTGTTATAAATACTCGAGAAAGGACTGGAATCCACAGTTATTTCCCTTCAAGTGCTATGTTGTTAAAGTTTTATTGACCCTGCCTTTCATGGACTTAAAAGCTCTTGTGTCATATTCAGGGAAGCAAATTAGCTGCTGCCTTTTCATCTCATATTGGAGGATATCGTCAAGCGAGATCTATGAACAATAAACAATTGGCTGAGAAAAAAAGGAAAGTGAACCAAATGTGTTGTTGGGAACAATATATTCATAAAAATGGTAGAGGAAGATAAAGCCAACAATTGTTAAAAATCAGCTGATCACACTGCTTTCTATATGGGCACAACTGGAGTCCATGCTAATATAGAAGTCAACTCAATTCTTAAATGTGAATCAGTCTAATTCCGAAGAAGTCTTCAGTAGTGATTTGAGACATAGTTATTACACAAAATTACCAATTACAATTGCTTTCACACTCCTATCCTGTACTTTTTTTTTTTTTCCAAAATCCTTACCAATTTCCAGAAGCCAAGGTTGGGATAAGTGGATGTACAACCAGCTGCATTTCAATTTCACTTGCAGAGTAATAGCTAACTATTTCCTATCTGAGAAGTTTCCTCTAGACTATAAAAGCACAGAAATGGTATATATAGTGTGTTCCAAGATTCATTTACTACTTTAGGATGCAGCAATGTAACAGAGCTCTCCAAAAGAAAAAGACCCAAAGTGGAATATAGGGATAAGTCACCGCAGAGTTAGCTGAGATGTCTGATTTTGAAAAGCCCATAATACCTTTAGTTGTTTTGCTGGATATTGTGCAGATATTTCAGGATAGTACACTTCACTTTGCCAGGTTCAAAATGCTCACTGGCATAATTTGTGATCTGGGGTTTGCCGAATGCATGTAAGAGCTGAGACAAATTGGCAGAGAGAAGATACTGGCAAAACTTTGATATGCAATTCCTAGAAACTGAAGAGCTGTGTGACTAGTGTACAGAATGATTTTTGATCATAATGTTTTAGTACCAGACTGAGTCATTTAGCATCTACTCACTCCCTCAATTTATCCATAAAGAAATTAAGGCTCAAAGAAGTTAAGTGACTTGTCTGAAGTCAAATGGGTTCAGAATCAGAATGTAATATAAAATTTCAGATTCAAAACCAAGTACTATAAATATATTGAGCATCTTACCTACTGCACTTCAGTCATGTCTTACTATTTGCAGTCCTATGGACCGGAGCCTACCAGGCTCCTCTCTACATGGGATTCTCCAGGCGAGAATACTGAAGTGACTTACTATGACCTCCTCCAAGGGATCTTCCCAACCCAGGGATCAAACCCAAGTTTCTTATGTCCCTCCTTCATTGGCAGGTGGGTTCTTTACCACTAGCGCCACCTGGGAAGCCCTATCTTACCTCCTGCTGTCTCATATTAGTCTACCTCTGCTCCATAAGCTTACTGCAGTTAGTCAATTTATAAATAGTGTTCTGTTCTCATAGCCAGGATATAATTAATGTGAATGAAAACCCATTCCTTACTCGTGCCAATTCAATTATATCAGTCGTGTTTCAACATGTGGTAGAGTCCACTCTGAATACCATAGTCTCAGGAGGAATACATTTGTGTACCTATTCTGAAATTGGAGTTTCAGGCATAAATTTGTATGTTCAGTTTATCAAGTAACAAGATGAGAAGGATTTTACAATATAATATGGGGATCAGATATTGAATATTTTTTTAAAGACATCCCAACAATTCGAAATTTATTTCCATGTTAGGCAAGTATTATTGAATTTGTTGCTGGTAATATCTGTTTGGAGATCTTTAAACATATTAATAAAAATAAGTCAATGAAAGTTAAATGATTTTTAAATTACATTTAACTTATTTTTAAAAACAGTTGATATAAAACTGACCTATTTAAGAAAGGGTGATTTTTGTTTTTCTTCTGAATTTGGTTATATATTTTCAAAATAATACTTTTTAAACTTTGAACTCCCATGAATAATTTAGTCATTTTACTATGAAGTTTTTTGTCAATGGACATGAACTTGGGTAAACTCTAGGAGATAGTAAGGGACAGGGAGACCTGGTGTGCTGTAGTCCATGGGGTTCCAAAGAGCCAGACACAACTTAATGACTTAACAATAACAATACGAAGGTTTTTTAGGAAGTCTTTGGCTGTGTGAATCATAACAAACTAGAAAAATTTTAAAGAGATGGGAATGCTGGATCACCTTACCTGTCTCCTGATAAACCTGTATACAGGTAAAGAAGCAACAGTTAGAACTGGACATGGAATAACTGACTGGTCCCAAATTGGGAAAGCAGTATATCAAGGCTGTATATTGTCATCCTGCTTATTTAACTTATATACAGAGTACATCATGTGAAATGTCAGGCAGGATGAATCACAAGCTGAAATCAAGATTGCCTGAAAAATATCAACAACTTAAGGCAGAAAGTGAAGAGGAACTAAACAGCCTCTTGATGAAGATAAAAGAAGAGAGTGAAAACACTTCCTTGAAACTCAACATTCAAAAAACTAAGATCATAGCATCCAGTCCCATACCTTCATGGAATTTAAAAGGGGAATAAGAGGAAGTGGTGACAGATTTTATTTTCTTGGGTTCCAAAAATCAATGCAGATGGTGACTGCAGCCATGAAATTAAAAGATGCTTGCTTTTTGGAAGGAAAGCTATGAAAGACCTAGACAGCATATTAAAAAGCAGAGACATTACTTTGCCCTCAAAGGTCTGTACCTTCAAAGTGATGGTTTTTCTAGTGGTTGTGTGTGAATGTGAGATTTGGACCAAAAGCTGGCTGATTGCCGAAAAAGTGATGCTTTCAAATTGTAGTGCTGGAGAAGACTCTTGAGAGTCCCTTGGACTGCAAAGAGATCAAACCAGTCAATCCTAAAGGAAGTCAACCCTTAATATTCATTGGAAGGACTAATGCTGAAGCTGAAGCTCTGATCCTTTGCCTATATGACGCAAAGAGTTGACTCATTGATAAGAGTTGACTCACTGATACTGGGAAAGATTGAAGGCAAAAGGAGAAAGGGCTGGCAGAGAATGTGATGGATTGACAGCATCATGGATTCAATGAACATGAATTTGAGCAAACTCTGGTATAGTGAAGGACAGGGAATTCTGGCATGTTGCAGTCCATGGCATCACAAAGTCAGACATGACTTAATGATTTAACAAGAACAATATGAAGTGTGATTATAAAATTAAGGAAATACATATAAAACAGTTGAATTATTCACACAAGAAATGCAAATTTATATTTTGAAGCTGTGAGCCTAGTTGATTTAAACAGTTTCTGGTTTGGGTTTTTTGTATCACTGTTGCAAGATTATTTTGTATTATGTTAGGCTATGACTGTGTTATTCATAGGAATGAATTGTATAATAATAGTGTGCTGATGCCATGCAGGTAACCATGACTACTACTATTGTTCCATCAGTTTTTGCTCTATGCAGCAGTGGATATTTTTAGTGGTTCTATTATTTTCGCTTTTAAAATTTGGAACCTAAATTATAAGTCACTTCTATTTTCTAAAAATCTTGCATAATTCTATGCAGTGTTTCCTCCTTTTAGATATTTAGGTATGGAATACCAGAAAGGAAGCTTGGGCAAGAGTCTTCTAATTTAAACAATAAATGTCAGTCAATGAGGCCACTGTCTTCCTTGTTTCCCAGGGTATAATATTTATATTTCTTAAAATTTCTTTTGAGCTTTTCTCTCACTATAATCATTAGTTACCTGCTATCCTTTATTATGGGCTTCTCTGGTGACTCAGTGGTAAAGAATCTGCCTGCCAACGCAGGAGATGTGGGTTCAATCCCTGAGTCAGGAAGATCCATCCTCTGGAGAAGGAAATGACAACCCATGCCAGTATTTTTGCACAGGAAATCCCATGGACAGAGGAGCCTGGCAGGCTACAGCAACAACAACAACACCATTCTTTATTATGAGAGTTCTAAAATCCTCCACTTTTAGCCCATTCACACAAACATCAAGCCTTCACCATTTGTACTGATCATTGAAATACCCTTTTGACTGGGCTTTACACCATTCTTCACATTGTGGATTCATCTTGTCTCACTAACCCTTCTGACTCATTTCTTTCTACTTTATTCTGTTCCACTGCAGCATATTTTCTATTACACAAAGTTTTCCAAAACTGGGCATTTCTAATGTCAGATTGTGGAACTTGATGTGAATGTAAAGTGAATTATCCATTAAGTGGGGAGCACTATGGGTTTTATGGGGCCTTCCACTGGCTGGGTACAAAGCACTGAATGGCAGCGTATTTGAAAGCTTTGTAGTATACATCACATTTTTTTGGTGGTTGTTGTCATTCTTTTGATAGTTATGAATTTTATCGTAAGCAAAATTACAAGGTGAAGGTCAAGGAGGATTTTATAGCTGAAATACTTCTAAGTATGTAGACTGAAACACAAATAAACTATTGCTGTTGATTTAGGTAAGCAAATTTATTTTTCTCAGGTAGAAACAAAACACTCAAGTTAATAAAACCCTTCATTAGTGAGATTTTCTACTGAGGAAAAGTTAGTTATTGCAGACATAAAATATGATACCACTTTTATGAAAGTTACTCATAAATTCTAGAGCCACTGATTCAATCTGAAAGCAGTGTTATGATCAAAGAGATGGAGTCCAGTAATCAAAAGTTATATCAAATAGTTCAAAGTCTTTACTTGGATGTCTTAAAAAGTGTGAAGTGTTTCAAAACATAACACTAATAAATTTCTCCTTTTTTCCCCTGAAACTGCCTTCATTGCAGACCTGCAACACTCCTCAGAAACCCCTCCAACGAGCTTTGAGTCTTTTTTTTTTTTTCTGCCCCAGATTTTTTATTATGTAAACACACCTGGCAGTTCTCTACAAGGCATAATTATTCTTCTGTAATTTAGGGAACAAAGGGAAAATTGGACCAGGTATTCTCTTTGGTCTGGATAGTTTTCAGTCACAAAAGTAACTGTTTTTGTAACTAGATTTTTGATAGACAATTTTATAGCAACATACACATCATGCTATAGTAGAGCAGACTGTACTGGAATTGGCCACAAATCCTTTGGATTTAAAGGGGGTTCAAGAGAAGAGAATTCAGTGCTAGATAAATAATGTTTTTTATTATTGTTACCACACAATCTTAATCTCCCAGATTACAATCCAAAGAGATCTTGTTTTTTTTGATTATTTTAACCTAAAAAACCAACATTTCTTTTCTGTTTAATTCCCTGTATTCAGATGATTTTCATTATGGATACATTTCATTTTTAAGACACTTTATATTTTATATGGTCACACATAGGAAAATATCCAGCAGAATGTACAACAAATTTATATAAATCAGGTGTAATCTACTCATTTTCATCATTGTGAAGGGCCAGTATTTTGCTTATCTGATTTTCAATCTTATATGGAATAATACTTTGAAAAATATAACAAAAATCCATTAAAGCAATTAGTGATTATTTTATTTATAATAATTATATAACAAAAATTACACGTGGTTGGATGTCATGGCCGTATCAAAATTTCCTGTTACATTTGATGTCTGTACTTACCTCACATAAGATAAGAAGGAACAAAAAGTTCTGAAAACAGTTCTCTACCAGCAAGCTCTGCTGATAGACTCCAGAAGAGGCATCTTTTTCACAAGAGGCTTCTCAGCTGTTTGACTCAACTGACCTCCTCCATAAATGTAGATATTTTAAGTATTTTTTTGATCATGTATATTATTTTCTTATGCACTAACAATGTCACCGTAGACCATTAAACACTTCTCTGCTAGTGACAAAAGGTATGCTTCTTAATAACTTGGATGGCCAGACTTGGCCCCCAGTGGAAACTGGTGTCTGCCTCCCTTGTTTTCTGGCTGAGCCCTCTGGACCATACACAGTTTTCACCCTTAGATGCAATAGCTCTCATTTGGTTAAACTCATTTTGATTTCATTCCAAGCCCCAAGTTGGTTTCTCAGTCTTCACAAGAGGGAGAGGGTAACTAGGCAATCTTTGCAGGATAAAGTGGCTTACTGTGGATAGAGCATGATTTTTTTTACAGCAGGATTGTATACCTGAGTTGGAAGAAGCAAACCTTAATGGATCATTTATGCTAAATGAGCCTCCATTTCTCACTTATACTTTCCAAAATGCATAAGGCATTTTACTAAAGGTCTTTTGCTATTAACCTAATTTATATTTACATTTACTTAAGTCTACAAGGTTGGGGTGCTTATTTGGTTGGGTTTTCCAGGTCCAGGAAACTCTTAAGAGGAACTCAGTCTTTGAATGTGTTATATAAAGCTATCCATGGTGCAATTTATATATATATATATATATATATATATATATATATAATAAAATAAAATATTATTATGCTTTTAAAAATTGCAGGGACATAGACATACATTTAGAAGCATTAAAAATGTAGGAAAAAATAGTTGTATAGAAGCAAATAAAAAGAGGCCCCGATATTAAGACCAGTTAAAAAGAGAAATTTAAAGAATATAGGTGGTCAGGATGTTGAAGTAAGTTTGCTAATGCATATAAAACTAGTTAATTACATGTAGAGCAATAAAATGTCATGTTTTCTAGAGACAGGAAATCAATTTTATCTCAAATGAAATTCATTTGCATTGTTATGGACAGTAATCATTTGCTTGACAGTTCTGTGCAAGGTAACTTCAACTTCTATTGTGGTCTAGTTAATAGAAAATTAATTAAAAGTACATACCCCTATTGAATGAGAATTTCTCATTAGCTTTCATCTCTCCTATTCTCCAGTCTCACCTGTACTAGATGACCTTAGCCTCTACTTAAGAAATATTGAGACCAATTGGCATACTTTCCCTCCTGCATTACAGGGCTTGCAGAATTCCACTCAGCCAGAGGTTTTCTTTCTCTTGCAAGCAAATCTTTCTACTCTTTTCATTCCAATTTCTTTGAGTCCCTCCCAGCTTTAACCTCTCATTCTTAAGTGTTTTCAACTTTCCTATTTCAATGACTATTTCCTTTTCACCTGTGTTTATGTTTCTTTCACATCACATGTTTCACCGCTCTCAGCTCCCTTTCTTCCTGTGAAGACTTGTTTCCTTCATATGCCAGCTGAACTCCTAGATAAGGAGTCCTCATCCTTGCTGCTTCCACAAGGTAATTGTTTATTTCATCACCAAACTTTGGGAGTTTGAGGTTCACTTTGCTGCCATGTGGCCTTTCTCAAATGTTATCCTCTAGTGTCCCATTTTCATAAATCCTGCAGTATCAGCGTCTTGATTTTCAGTTTTCTTTCTTACATCTGTGATTCAGCATTCTCCGGAGGCTTCTGCTTGCCACTCTCTTTGCCTGGTTATTATAGCATTTATTGTCAGGACTCTACTCTTGATTCTCGATCAATCTCTGAATATGAGCCATACTCATAATTTCATTGTTTTAATACTTGATCCAAAAATATACCTCCAGGTTGAACCTCTCAAATTCTAGTCATATAATTCCAGTTGCTCCTAAAAGAAGATAAATATTTCTCATGGAAAATTTAATACATCTCAAAAACACTGTATCTCTTCACAAATGGTGTTCCAAACCAGTTTCAAAAAATATTAACACATTTTTCCAAATCTCATGGGAAGAAAGACTTTCATTTACTTCCATAAACACAATGTTATTATTAAATCTTATCAGTGTTATCTAATGTTATCTCCCAAATTTGTCCTCAGCTTCAAATCCATCACCAAATCCTTATATTAGTGTTATATTTATTATTTTTGTGTATGTGCTTATTTTACTTCCCAGCTAAGCTATAAGCCACCTAAACAAAAGAATTTTATCTTTTTCTTAAACAGTTCAAGTAACTAATTAGTAATTAAAATACTAATACATTGCAAAACTTTATAATTCTCAAAGCATATTATTTTCTAATGTAATCTAGTGACTGAATCTCAGTGAGGTCAAAGGGTGTTGCTAAGTTTCACAGCCTGTAAAGGACAAACAGAAAAGAAAATTGTGTTGCCTGAACTTGCGTGCAATGCTTCTTCATAACTATTCATCAACTTCTTAGTCATCTAGAATGATATAACTTAGAAAAAAATTAAGCCCATATTTAACTGTTAATCTAAAGCAGTTGCTACTACTTCTCTCTTAGTAGAGATTATCTTTTTTCCTTTTTTAGCATTTAGGTAGCAGGAGAATTCTTGGAGTGGGTGGTAGGGTTTGTAGAGTAAAAAAAGATATGGAAAATTGAAAAGCTTCTCTACAAAATGGGCAACATTCACTTATTGAAAATACAGTCTCCATAGAAGCATTTAATAGCATTAATAGCATTTTTCACCTTACTCTGGGAAAGCAAAAGTTTTGTTAAGTGTTATTTGCTTCGTATCCCACCCAAAACTTTGAGAGCAGATAGCCTTGCTGTAAAGGGTTATCTTTACATCTTATAAAACTCTCTCATTCAAGGGCTGCTTTTCTCACCCACCATTAGGGAGCTAAAGTTACTGTGTGTTTCAAACCAGAGTCTAAGGATACTGAAAGTTCATATAAAATTAACAGTTTTTAATCCCACTTTGGAACACATTTCTTCTATAAAATATTAGATTTTGATTGCTAAGCTTCTTCACAGGAAAAGTCCAGGATGTTCTGTTGTACAGAGATAATTTATTATTGTGTAAAAGGTTTTGTCAGAGTAAAAATAAAGTTATTTCAGTATTTTATCCTGAGTAATAAGATTTTATCACAGAACGGTAATTTTAAATTAGTCATGCTCCTCAGAGCAATTAAGACAGAAGAAACAGATGGGGATTAGAAAAGCTAGTACTCACTATTAAAAAAGTTCTAGCGCATGAGCCATCTACTTAAAAGTGAAGCATTGGCTCCACCTCATTTTTTCATGATGGTGGACAGCTGGCATCTGCACTGTGAGGGCTCCATTAATGTGGAACTTACTTCCTTTCTTCACTTAAACCTGAGACTCTTGTCAGACTGTATCTTAGGCTTCTCTTGTGGTTTTGCTTTAAATTACTTTGTTTTCTTAACATTCCAAGTTTTGATGAAAATCTAATTTAAATTTCTTTGCTTGTTTGTGCTGTGAATGATTACTGAAGGGCATACAGGTATGTGGGACAGGGTTTCTATAATTTTCTAAAGGGAAGATTTCTTGATCAGCAGTGCTGCCTTTGAAAATAAGCTTGAGAGTTGCTTCCCTAATTCTTAGATAAGGGCATGGTATCACAGAGATACTTAGCTATTCTTAACATCCACTTTTTGCTCATCAGTGGAAGAGAACATGGGATACCACATGTGAGTAGAGCAAGGCAAAATTAAATAGAAGAAAACAGTGGCTGGATAGAGAAAGAAAATAGAAGGGGAATCAAGTGTTTTAAATAATAACTCATTGTAATCCACATTCATCCCTGAGGCAAGTTTCACATAGTCTAAGAAAAAATTAACCTGGTGGGTAAATAAACATACATACCACAAGCACTGACTTCCACAGATTTTTGTCATCAAGGACAATGAGAGAAGTTGGCCATATCCACACATCAGACTTCCAAATCCAGAAACATCAAATGTCGATCACAAAAAGAATCATGCGATTTGATCCTTCGTTCCTGGTATTCCTTTGCCAATTCTACCACTTTCTTTAATAGCTGAATAGGTAGGTGGTGGCTGCCTTAGGTGTTTTTTCAAATGCAGTTTCTAACAGTGAACTGCATAATACGAAGTTCCCCAGTGGGTCTGTTTCACTAGTGAACTTGATTGGCTCAGTTTGTTCAAACACCCAACTGAGGAATCCAAAGACTTGTGTTTAAGTCCCTAGTGGGAAAATGTGTGAAGATGATAGAGGTCTTTCCTCACCGAACACAGTGGTCAGTATGTCTTGAAAGAAATAGATTATCATTCCTCTGCTTTAAGGAAAAAACACTCCAAGAATTCTGTTTTATTGACACAGGAATGAAGTAAGATTATACATGAAGTTCAGCTAAACTAATACTTTAAAAGATGGAATTTTACATTGATTAGTTCTACTCTACTAATCATTTCAAGGAGCTTCCCTGGTGGCTCAGATGGTAAAGAATCTGCCCGCCATGCAGCTGACCCAGGCTTGACCCTTAGGTTGGGAAGGTCCCCTGGAGAAGGAAATGGCTACCCACTCCAGTATTCTGGCCTGGAGAATTCCATGGGCAGAGGGCTATAGTCCATGGCATCACAAAGAATTGGATGATTGAGCGACTAACACTTTCACTTTTCAATCATGTCAATGTTCTTGGACATTTCATCACATTTAATTATTTCCCATTAAGAATGTAGTCTTGGGCAAGCCTCAGTGTCTCATATCACTAAAGAAAAATACATTTGTTCACACCAGCCACATTCAGGATTCACATACATTTGCATGAGGAACACATAGAAAATCAGTACATGGAGGGGTAATGTTCTGTACAATACTTTTTTCATTAATTCTCTTGTATGATCATTCTTGACCCCCCCCCCAACTTTAGCTGCTCCTTCCTTTCAGGCCTCAGCTCTTATACCTAGACTTTTCTTGACTGCAGCATGGGATTGCTCTTGTGTTATTATTCATCCCACATTTTCCCATGGAGTAAAGAAGTTTGAAATGGAGAATAAAGTATAATGAAACTAAGCTGGCATAGGATTCTTAACTTTGTCAAATTGGCAACCCACTCCAGTACTCTTGCCTGGAAAATCCCATGGACAGAGGAGCTTGGTAGGCTGCAGTCCATGGGGTTGCTAAGAGTCGGACATGACTGAGCGACTTCGCTTGCACTTTTCACTTTCATGCATTGGAAAAGGAAATGGCAACCCAGTCCAGTGTTCTTGCCTGGAAAATCCTAGGGATGGCGGTGGTGGGCTGCCATCTATGGGATCTCACAGAGTCAGACATGACTGAAGCAACTTAGCAGCAGCTGCAACAGGCAAGACCCTGCCAAGTGGACGGTGTCTGGAGCTGCACTTTGACCCTTTATATGTCTTCTTACAGCCCATGACATGTCTTTAGATGCTTCATATTTTAGATTAAAATAGTGAAGGCTTCTTTGCCAAGCAGCTGTGATTTTTGCAGAACTCTCATGTCTAATAATATCTCAATTGAGTAGATGAGATATAGCTTAGCCCTCGTGAAACTAGACTATGAATAACCATTTATTTGTAGTTGAGAGAAAGCAGGCATGATTTCTTCTCCTGATAGAGCCTACCCCATAATTTCCTTTACAGTATTTGATAGTCATTTATTTTCGGTGACAATATTGAGTGTGGGAGTTATGTTTCACTGCTTAGCTTTTGATAGTTTTT
Organism: Ovis canadensis; assembly: GCF_042477335.2. Lineage (NCBI taxonomy): Eukaryota > Metazoa > Chordata > Mammalia > Artiodactyla > Bovidae > Ovis > Ovis canadensis. The sequence goes on from NC_091248.1 coordinate 88,042,577, forward strand.
TGTTATGGAGTTTTAGCCTCTCTCTCCCGAATTAACTAATAATTTAGTTCACTAACTTATGGTTACCTTTCCTTTTACCTATCATGACACCTATAGATGATAATATTTATTTTACATATGGGGTAAAAATGTGACTGTCACTAAAGATCTGTCTACTCCAAAATCTGGACAATCACTGCCTTCACACATGGTTAGCTGTTCATTTATAAGCAGTGGCACAGTCAGTAGGAGGCTCTGTAACTGCCTCTTCTGGGACTTGTTGAAAAAGCTATTGCTTTCTCTATAAACATTTTCCGGAGTCCTCTCATAGAAGGGTTTCCTCTTTTTTTTTCTGATGAGTATCTAGAACAGTGTTCACTCCCTTGGGTGGTCCTGATTAATACCATTTCCCATGTGCCTGCATTTATGGTACATAATGTCTCCTGGGCTCAGAGACAAACATAGTAAGATATACCTGAAGTTGGTGCTATTTCCTGCAATGTAAATTAAAACACACACACACACACACACACAAGTAAATGTCTGAGAGAACTGAAATTTCGTTGAAAGCACTAATAACCAGAAGCATTGCCTTAGCCAGGATTTGAAAACAAACAAACAAACAAACAAAAACCTACATTTGTTTTAGCTTGAATCTCAAAATACCCACTAATCTCAGGTATCTTCGGCCTCTGCATTGCAGGATCCATTTAGAGTTGTCTTTAAAAGGAACCCCTAAAGACTTGATGGCAAGAGAAGTTAGGGAATATTCTGAGCCTTGAGTTTGTCTCTTGGGGGAAAAAATGTTTCTTTCAATTCTCTGCACCATAGCCATGCATGGCTATATAGCACCAAAATGCGCTGGCGATTAATGCTAACAGGCCTTAAAGTACATGTCTATATGAACCCTACAAATATAGAAATGTATCTTAACAGAAGCATATGGTGCCCATTTCAGGCCTGTAGGGAACAGGAAGGGATGAAATTTTTCACATAGCTAATTACATCTTCTTATGGAGACAGTCACACAAGTCACTCATATGGTACATGATTTGCCCACTTTTACTACTTCTCAACTCTTTTTACTTTTCTTAGTGCTTACTATACAATTTAAAGTAGTGATTTAACCATTAGTCTTAAACATTTTCTTGATTTTCAAGTACTTATAACTGAGTTTGAACTGATTGAACTCAGAGGTATTTTAAACCTGCAGAGGCAACTCAGTCATGGCAGTAGAGACACTTTAAAATGAAATTGAAGTGGGCAGATGTTGTACTTGATGAGTGATATAGGTCTTGTTATTTATAATTAGTTAACCTAGATATAAAATTAAGCATGCTACAGTTTGAGTCCTTGACTTGTCATTTGTTATGAAATCAGTGAGTTACAAAGTAATTAAGATAACCTGTCTGTTAATTAAAGTCTGTATTACAAGTGAATGTGTTAGTATTTGGATAACCGAGATGCCATGTCTGGATACCATTCCAGAATTAAATATGATTTTATTTAATGCATTATAGGAAATCAAGCTGCTTTGAGGTTATTCACATGTTTAATAAGACAAATTCTTTCTTGAAGCGGTTTCAAACCACTGCTATAAGATAGGAATCACATTCATTTCTATTTCCTCATAGTTTGTCAAGATGAAATTTCATTAATTTTTTTTTAATTTTCAAAAGCAATTGCACATATGTGGTACATATATGTACCACATTTCTTTACCCATGTCATGTTGATGGACATTTAGGTTGTTTCCGTATATTGGCTATTGTAAATAGTTCTGCTATGAACATGGAGGGGAAGATATCTCTCTGAGTTCATGATTTCAATACTTTTCGACATATATCTATAAGTATGATATATATGAATAGATATATCTACAAATAGGATTGCTCATATGATAATTCTATTTTTAATTTTTTGAAGAAACTGTTTCTCATAGAGGCTGTACAATTTAGTAATCCCACCAACAAGCGTATGAGAGTTCTGGTTTCTCCATATCCTAACTGACACTTCTTATTTTACTTTTCCCCTTAATAATGGCTATCCAAACATGTATAAAATGATATCTCATTGTGGTTTTGATTTGCATTTCCTGGGTAGTGATGTTGAGCATCTTCTCATATATGTCTTGGTCATTTGTTTATCTTCTTTTGGAGAAATGTCTGAGTCCTTTCTGATTTTAAAATCAGATTATTTGTATTTTGTTTTGTTAGCGAGTTGTAGGAGTTCCTTGACATTTTGGATATTAATGATTATCAGATACATGGTCTATAAGTATTTCTCATATTCTTTATACTGCCTTTTCATTTTGTTGATTGATTCCTTTGCTGTGAAGAAGCTTCTTGTTTTGATGTATTCCCACTTGTCTGATTTTGCTCCTATAGATTGTTCTTTTGGTGTTGTAGCCAAGAAATCACTGCCATGCCCAGTGTTATGAAGATTTTCACCTATATTTTCTTCTAGGAGTTTTATAATTACAGGTTTTACCTATAAATCTTCAGTACATTTTGAGTTTATTTTTGTGTATAGTTTAAGACGTTTAACTTTGTAGCATCTTTCAAAATTAGGGAGCATGATGGCTCCAGATTTGTCTCATTATTTTAAATTACTTTGGCTATCCAGAGTCTTCTGTGGTTCCATGTGAATTTTACAACTGTTTTATCAATTTTTGTATAAATGCCATTGAACTTTTTATAGGGATTTTATTGTGTCTGTAGATCACATTGGGTAATGTGACCATTTTAACAATATTAAGTATTCCAGTCCATGAACAAGAAATGTCTTCCCATTTGTTTGTGAATTCTCTAATTTTGTTCATTAGTAATTTTCAGTTTTCAGTGTACTAATCTTTTACCTTTTTGATTAAGTTTATTCCTGAGTATTTTAGTATTTTCAATGAGATTGTGTTCTTAATTTCCTTTTCAGGTAGTTCATCATTAGTATATATAAATGCAACTGATTTTTGTATGTTAATTTGTATCCTGCAACTTTACTAATTTCATGTAGTAGTTCTAATAATTGTGTGTGTGTGTATAGAGTCCTTTGGATGTTCTACATCTAAGATTGTGTCACTTAAAATATCAATATTTGAAGTCTCAATAAGGAGGAAAGAGTTCACAAATGAAATAAAACATGACTAGAAAAGCAGGAAGAAAATGATGATGATTAAGAAAATTCTTGAGATACAGAGTTTCAAAGAGTGATAGATCAAATAAAGTAAAGCATTGACTGAGAAGTCTCCACTGGTTTGTGTAAAAAGCAAATCATTATTGGCTTATGCAATAGTGATAGAGCTTAACATGTTTAAATGCCAGAGAAAAGGAGACAGAAGAGAGAAATATTTGAAGATACAGGGAACAGAAAGAATATACAGAAAGAAGAATCGTTAAGTGCTAGCTCTCTGAGGATATTGGGGGAGACAACATTCTGCACAAAATTGATCTTAATATGGGAGAGGAATTTCAATGAAGTAAAATATAAGCAAAAACGTAGTTAGAATTGCAATTTTAGAGCCTATGGATGAGAAAAGAAACCAACCATAGATTTCTCAGCACTTCTTCCTGCCATGCAGGAGGCTAATTAAAACTTTGTAATTTTGACATCCGGTCTCTAAAACTACAAACTAACTTATGAGGGTGTAGTGGTCAAAACACAGAATACTATATGTTTGCTCTCTTTTTTCCTTTTCTGTCTTTTTTCCTTTTTGGTTATATATAGGAAGAGAGGACCTCTTCTAGATGATTCTACATTGGTACCTGCAAAATTTAAATGTAGAAACAGAGAATGTTGTGGAAGACTCTGTCCTTAGAGCATGCCTTTTTTTGCATGGCAAGACCCTAAGGGTTGGTTTAGGGCAGATGCAAATCTTAATGTCATCTCTGAGATAGACACATGACTCTCTGGCCTAATGACCCTACCTGTCTCACTTGACATCCTCAGTGTTCTGCTTCTTGTTACAGGAAAGAGTCTGAGTTGGTCAGTTCCTTATTTGGCTTGTCTGCAAATATGGAAGGCTTATCAGACTGGTCAGTTGGATAATCCTTTGACTTTTTACCTCTGGATTTTGTTTATTATCATTTGTCTAGCAAGGATTTACTTTACATATTTACTGAACCCATGATACCTGGGCTCATCACATTTATTCAGCCTGAGACCTCTGGAATATTTAGGTGACAGATAATTATATAATGATTTGTTACATGTTCAGTTCAATTCAGTCACTCAGTCGTGTCCGACTTTTTGCGACCCCATGAATCGCAGCACACCAGGCCTCCAATTTGAGGTGGTTGCAAACATTAACTTGATTAGCTCCTGTGAAATAGAAAGCAAAGCCATGTACTAGGAGTGAGCAGGAAGTAGGGTATTTGTAGGTTTCAGTATGATGAAGAAGCATGAAATGGCATTGGAGAGAACACTCTAGCAAGAAAAATAGGATTGCTGGGCAACGTCACAAGCCATTTGAGGTTGGAAACCACAGAGATATAGTGTCCTGATTGCATGCAACTGTCAATGTGCATGCAATGTGCAATGTGCGATGGTGATAGTGCATTTACAGAGCGGTTTCTGTGGCTTTGAATGCCCTTTTCTACTTCTATTAATTTATTAAGAGAAACCTGGTCCTATAAGTATCAGCTCACATGCTTCATTCTCTGTGAGGCGTTTTAAAGCAAGAGATGCTATACAATAAATTTTTGTTAGATTAAAAATTATGCTTCCTTTATGCTTACTCTTCTATAGTCATTTTCTTAAGTTCTTAGTGCTTCAAGCTTCTTTACCTGTCAAACATGGATATTAACAATGCCTATTTATTAGGGTTATTTTGTGGGTTAAATAATTTCACACATATGAGTTAACACATAAGAATGTGAAGCAGTGTTTGGCACAGTTTAAATGCTCAATTAAAATTACTCATATATATTATTTATCAATGATAGTCTTATTATTGAGCTTAGTACAGGCTTAACAAGTATAGCAGTTCTATGTCAAGTGCTTGCTGAACAAATGAATGACAGTGGATAAGATAATAAATACATTTTTTTGGAAAAACTGATAGTAACAGTGGAAGGATATTTTGAGATGTAATATGAAGTAAAAGAAAGCAACATACAGACTTTGGAATCATGCTGAGTTTGTAGCTGGTTGATCTTGATTGAGCAGATTGCTAAATTTCCCTGAGTTTAAAGTTGTTCATTTGCAAAATGAATATAATGGTATTCAACTCATGGAGTTGTAGTGATGACTATACATAGTTTCACTCAAGAAGTGAATGGTGGTGTGGTGGTGGTGTTTTAGTCGCTAAGTTGTGTCTGACTCTTTGTGACCACATGGACTATAGATCACCAGACTCTTCTGTCTATGGGATTTCCCAGGCAAGAATTCTGGAGTGGGCTGCCATTTCCTTCTCCAGGGGATCTTCCCAACCCAGGGATCGAACCTGAGTCTCATGCACCGCAGGCAGATTCTTTACTGACTGAGCCAGCAGGGAAGCCGAAGAGGTGACCACCAGCTTCATGACGGAGGTCACTGTTGCCTTTCTCCTGTCACTTTTTACCTTTCAATTGTTAGACTTAAAATATTATGACAAAGCATCTCAGTATAGTAATTTTTCTTCTTCCTAAAATGTAATTTTCATCTTCATTTTAATTAACTTCTCCATCCAGTAAGGTAATTATCCTGAGTGGCGAAAGTTGGAGTGATGGGTGCTGTTTACAAATTTCAGGTGGTACGATGTTAGTAATATTCTGATGTTTGCCTAAATAGAGGAACAGCAATGTTGCACAAAAGACAGGACTCAATTTTGATACAAAATCTGAAACACAAAGAGACTTATTTTGGGAACAAAACAGCTAAAAATACTGGGGTTGTGTTTAAGTTAACAGCTGCAGACATTAGTCATGAGCGTGTTACAAAAGAGTTAATTCAGTTCCTTGGGTGAAAGAGATGCAGAAGGAAGTCTAACACGGTCTGCTGATGAGATGAGTCACTGTGATTATAACAGAAAATAACATAGTGGTTGAAAAAAGCTCTGATTCCTAATTGGTTGCTGCATTGCAAGATCAGCCTCTCTTAAAAAGTCACAAACCAATAGTACACTCAGAGGAAAATAGTTTATGAGGTCCACTAGGACCTCATTGATTCATAAACAATTTGAGTTTTCCCATTACATTTTTTTTTAAACTGTATTTTCAAGGATCAAGGGAAAGTGAACCAGTTCTTTGATTCTTGACTTTGGTGGAGTGAGAGAGGGTTGAGTTTAGGCAGTCATTTTCGCCACCTTGAATCCAAGTGTTAGAGAGTATATTTATTTCTTAATTAATGTGAACAGCTGTTTATGACAAAGAAAAGAGGAAAGATAAATAAATCCACTAATACTTATTTCAGCCTCATGTTTTACCACATTGTTCTCATTTTTCTCTTTCTCTCTCACTCACCACTCTTATATTTTAAGGTTCTACCCTTAAATGCAGAGTGTCCATCCCTATTAGCCCAGCTTCATTTATCAATAAATTCTTTGAAAAAATAGTTTCTATTTCCCTGTGTTTTCCCTGAGTTATTTTTCAAAATAGATGAAGAGTATCATTCTCAAAACCAAGTCATTCACATCACTTCTCTTCAGTTGCTCCCCTGGGTTTCCACATTTGCTTAACGTTAATGGTCCTTTGTAAAGACATGTAACCTTGACCTCCTCTCCAGTCTTACTGACTTGTGGATTTCTTCTTCTGACATTATACTGTTGCATCTATTAAATGCATGTTTCTTTTGTATATATTCTTGCTGATGTCCGTTTGTATATACTGTGAGCCTTTCCTGGGCTGTCCTTCCTTTGGCCTTCATCACTTGTCAAATGTTAGTTCTTCCTTCAAAACCCCACTCAGTAATTTCTTCTACTGTTAAACTTTCCCTGTGGCTCATGTAGAATCAGATACTCACTCTTGTCTCTGTGCCACCATGTACAGTATTCTTCTATGGCTGCCTATCTCTCTCTTCCCATCATGGTTTCTATAACTACCTTCACTGCCAGACACTGAGCTACTTACAGGCTCAGCACATTCAGCTTCTTCTCTTTAATTTCCAAAAGACGTGATACAGGGTAGAGGGTAAAAAGAAAATTTGGTTGAACTTAATTCACAAATTATAGATAATGATAAACTTCATCAACAACATAGTATAAACAAAAGCATAAACAATTAATTCTAGTTTTCCTTACTTTGCCATTAAAACTTACAGGATGTAGAAAAGATAGATATTCTCTGTAGACTTTGGCTTTCTGCATAGTTACAGAAGGAGTTGAATAAATAATAGTCAACTCCCTTTTCAGCAAAAATATATTTTAAGCCTATATTGAGACCACTGGAATAAGCTAAACAAACTCTTTCTGTGTCTCTTATAATGGCTGCATGATCTTATTTTTCAAACAATTTATATCATATTGTTAGGTAGTTACAATAGGAAAAAGGAGTCTAAAATGGTGATGGCCAAAAGACTGCTGTTGCTACTGCTGCTGCTAAGTCGCTTCAGTCGTGTCCGACTCTGTGCGACCCCATAGATGGCAGCCCACCAGGCTCCCCCGTCCCTGGGATTCTCCAGGCAAGAACACTGGAGTGGGTTGCCATTGCCTTCTCCAATGGATGAAAGTGAAAAGTGAAAGTGAAGTCGCTCAGTTGTGTCCAACTCTTAGCAACCCCATGGACTGCAGCCTGCCAGGCTCCTCCGTCCATGGGATTTTCCAGGCAAGAGTACTGGAGTGGGGTGACATTGAAAAGAAAGAGAAAAGCCTGTGAAAATGGAACAAGAGAAGACACGTGGACTGGAGTGAGAACTTCAGGTGAAAAAAACACACCCCTTTCATGATTAGCCCAATTTGCATAGGGCAGGCTCTGCAGGGAAAAGACAAATGCATAAAAGGAGGAAGCCAAGACAGATTGAGGCCTCTTCTTTGGGCCACCCTTGACCCACCCTCATGCCTCAAGGATGTACTATCCTTTGCTTGAGAATAAAACTCTGAGCTGTAACCGAGCTGTAACACTGGTCCGCTGTTTCAGATCTTTGCTGCAGCAAGACAGAACCAAGGAAATTACACACTCCTCTGGCAATATCATGCAAATACCATATTCCAGAGACTAGTAGGTTACTTCCTGGGAAGGACTGTTAAAGGTGAATTTACATCTTTAGGTGAAAGGCAGCCTTTTCAATAATCATGTGGTTCCAAAGTTGAGGTACATAAAGGGAGCAGGTTTGTTTGGCATAGCTAGAATTCATTTTGTATTGGCTAGTACTTTAATATTTCCGCACTACTATTTTTTTTTTTTATGCTGATACAACCTATTCAATGACTTAGAGGCAAATATTCTGTGTTCTCCTTTGTTTTAAAGCTTTCAGTTTTGGAGTATGAGTAATATATTATCTAAGTTTCAGGCCAAGGTCACACAAACTATTTTACTTTGAGTTGAAATAAACATCAAGCTACTCAATATGATAGAATTAGCTGATCTTGCAGCATTTTCAGGAGGCTGAATTTTTCCCTCAATTTTTATGTCACAGTGATGTATTTCAAAGAAAGTCAGAAATTATTTCAAACTTTTGTGACTTCAGATGTGGAAAATATATGCCTTGATAGATTTTTGTACATTCCAGGTACCTGGAGAATGTGTGTGTGGTGATGGGGTAATAGGGAGAAGGAAGGGAATAGAGAGAATGTATATGGGGGAAAGTAACAGTGTTAGTCACTCGTTTCCATCTCTTTGCAACCTCATGTCTAGTCAAAGCTATGGTGTTTCCAGTGGTCATGTATGGATGTGAGTGTTGGACTGTGAAGAAGGCTGAGCACCGAAGAATTGATGCTTTTGAACTGTGGTGTTGGAGAAGACTCTTGAGAGTCCCTTGGACTGCAAGGATATCCAACTAGTCCATTCTGAAGGAGATTAGCCCTGGGATTTCTTTGGAAGGAATGATGCTAAAGCTGAAACTCCAGTACTTTGGCCACCTCATGCGAAGTGTTGACTCATTGGAAGACTCTGATGCTGGGAGGGATTGCGGATAGGAGGAGAAGGGGACGACAGAGGATGAGATGGCTGGATGGCATCACTGACTCGATGGATGTGAGTCTGAGTGAACTCTGGGAGTTGGTGATGGACAGGGAGCCCTGGCGTGCTGCGGTTCATGGGGTCACAGAGAGTCAGACACGACTGAGTGACTGAACTGAGCTGAACTGAACTGTAGCTCATCAGGCTCCTCTGTCCATGGTATTCTCCAGGCAAGAATTCTGGAGTTAATGGGCATTCCCTTTTCCAGGGGATCTTCCCAACCCAGGGATCAAATCTTGATTTCTCACATTACAGGCAGATTCTTTACCTTCTGAGCCACTAGGGAAGACAATTTAGGGGAAAAACTAAGAGTCAATAAATACCTAAATATTTCTGGAGATAATCTGGCTAAGTTTTAAAGTAAGTGTTAAATGTTAGGAACTAATACAAGGGAAACAAGAGTAATAAGTTTTTCATTTTATATGAGACAGACAATATAGATTTACTTGCTTACCTTTCTTTAACTTGATTTCAGAATACTTTTATTTTTTCCAGAATGATTTTAAAATCATGAGATCAGCAATACTTTAATAAGGCTTTTTACATGTAAGGAGATTTCAGATTCAGAAGCATAATAATATGTATATAACTGGGTATAAGAAGCCCTGCATGTGAATATATGGTCAGGAAGAAGGCTTAGGACTTTACAAGTTGAGCAATCTTGAGTATGAATGTCAGTTTGAAAACAGAAGGGACATAAATGAGTAGAGAAGGGAGAGGCCACCCACTCCAGTATTCTGGCCTCGAGAATTCCATGGACTGTATAGTCCATGGGGGTCACAAAAATACATGATTGAACAACTTTCATTTCACTTTCAAATGAGCAGAAATTAGATGTGAAATTGTTATAATTTCCAAATAAGATCTACCTGAGAATGCAAAAACCTTTACCTTTGGAAGACAAATATGCTAAGTCACTTCAGTTGTGTCCAACTATGTGTGACCCCATAGACGGCAGCCCATCAGGCTCCCCCGTGCCTGGGATTCTCCAGGCAAGAGTACTGGAGTGGGTTGCCATTGCCTTTAGAAGACAAATATATTTCCTTTTAAATTTAAGGTGAAATTTGAAACATGAATTTATAAAATTTCTATGTGAATGCTTTTACCCATAAAGAAAAAATGTCATCTTAGATAAATAACATAATTAAAGATACTGGAAAAGAAACATCAAGTCAAAGACTGGGTATCACTAGCCATTATGATATAACTAAGAAATAATGATAAGTTTATTCCTAGGCAGATGAGAAGTACTTTTTTTTTTACTTTCAGATTTCCCAATCATAGCATTCTTGAAGTTAACCACTAGCTAGTTAAGGAATTATGAACATCATTCACTATATCATTTAAAGTTTTATTTATCACTAGTATAGTATCAACATTTATAAGTATATGTTTCATTATTCTATTTTAAACACAAAGCACTTTTTTTATATTTATCTGCTTTATTAAGGTATGATTTACATGAAATACAATTCAACATTTAATTGTATAGGTTAATGAATCTTAACAAATGGTTACATTTGTGTAGGAACTACAACAATCATGATGTAGAATATTTCCAGGACCCCCAAAATTCTCTAGTAACCTTTTGCAGTCAGTTTCCTCATCTAAGTTGTTGAGTGCATTGGCCAAAGTTGTTTTTACTTTATTATCCTTTTAATGTCTGAAATTTCTCAAGTGATACGCCTTACATCATTCCTAATATTGAGATATATATCTTCTCTTTTTTCTTTTTAAAAAAATTTATTTTTATTTATTTATTAAATTTTTTTTTCTTAATTTTATTATTATTTTTTACTTTACAATATTATGTTAGTTTTGCCACACATCAACATGAATCCGCCACAGGTATACATGTGTTCCCAATCCCGCAACCCCCTCCCACCTCCCCTACCACACCATCCTTCCGGGTCATCCCAGTACTCCAGCCCCAAGCATCCTGCACCCTGCATCGAACCTAGACTGGCGGCTTGTTTCTTATATGATATTATACATGTTTCAATGCCATTCTCCCAAATCATCCCACCCTCTCCCTCTCCCACAGAGTCCAAAAGACTGTTCTATACATCTGTCTCTTTTGCTGTCTCGCATACAGGGTTATCGTTACCATCTTTCTAAATTCCATATATATGCGTAAGTATACTATATTGGTGTTTTTCTTTCTGGCTAACTTCACTCTGTATAATCGGCTCCAGTTTCATCCACCTCATTAGAAGTGATTTGAATGTATTATTTTTAATGGCTGAGTAATTGAAGGATAATTGCTTTAAGAATTTTGTTCTTTTCTGTCAAACATAAACATGAATCAGCCATAGGTGTATAGATGTCCCCTCCCTCTTGGACCCCTCTCCGATCTCCCTCCCATTCCCACCCATCTAAGTTGACACAGAGCCCCTGTTTGAGTTCCCTGAGACATACACAAAATTCACATTGGCTATCTATTTTATATAGTAACATAAGTTTCGCAGAGAAGGCGATGGCACCCCACTCCAGTACTCTTGCCTGGAAAATCCCATGGACGGAGGAACCTGGTGGGCTGCAGTCCATGGGGTCGCTAAGAGTCGGACACGACTGAGCATCTTCACTTTCACTTTTCACTTTTCACTTTCATCCATTGGAGAAGGAAATGGCAACCCACTCCAATGTTCTTGCCTGGAGAATCCCAGGGACCGGGAAGCCTGGTGGGCTGCCGTCTATGGGGTCGCACAGAGTCGGACGCGACTGAAGCGACTTAGCAGCAGCAGCAGCAGCAATAACATAAGTTTCCATGATACTCTCTCCATACATCTCAACTTCTCCTCTCTCTCCCTGTGTGCATAAGTCTGTTCTCTGTGTCTGTTTCTCCATTGCTGCCTTGCAAATAAATTCATCAGCACCATTATCTTTCTCTTTTTTTGACTTACTTCACTCTGCACAATAGGCTCCAGTTTCAGCCACCTAATTAGAACTGACTCAAATGTGTTCCTTTTTATGGCTGAGTAATATTCCATTGTGTATCTGTACTGCAGCTTCTTTAGCCATTCATATGTTGATGGACATATAGGTTGCTTCCATGTCCTAGCTATTATAAATAGTGCTTCAGTGAACATTGGGGTACATGTATCTTTTTCAACTTTGGTTTCCTCTGTATATGCCTAGGAGTGGAATTGTTGGATCGTATGTTGATTTTATTACTAGTTTCTTAAGGAATCTCCATACTGTCTTCCATAGTGGCTGTATCGATTTGCATTCCCACCAATGGTACAAGTTCAGTCCAATTCGGTCACTTAGACATGTCCAACTCTTTGCGACTCCATGGACTGCAATACGCCAGGCCTCCCTGTCCATCACCAAATCCCAGAGTTTACTCAAACTCATGTCCATTAAGTCAGTGATGCCGTCCAACCATTTCATCCTCTGTCATCCCCTTCTCCTCCCACCTTCAATCTTTCCCAGCATCAGGGTCTTTTCTAATGAGTCAGCTCTTCTCATCAGGTGGCCAAAGTATTGGAGTTTCAGCTTCAGCATCAGTCCTTCCAGTGATCATCCAGGACTGATTTCCTTTAGGATGGACTGGTTTGTTTTCCTTGTAATCCAAGGGTCTCTCAAGAGTCTTCTCCAACAGCACAGTTCAAAAGCATTAATTCTTTGGTGCTCAGCTTTCTTTATAGTACAACTCTCACATCCTACGTGACTACTAGAAAAACCATAGCCTTGACTAGATGGACATTTGTTGGCAAAGTAATGTCTCTGCTTTTTAATATGTTGTCTAGGTTGATCATCTTTGCATTAAATGTTCCCTTGGTATCTCTAATTTTCTTGAAGAGATCTCTAGTCCTTCCCATTCTGTTGTTTTGCTCTATTTCTTTGTATTGATCGCTGAGGAAGGTTTCTTATCTCTTCTTGCTATTCTTTGGTACTCTGCATTCAGATGCTTATATCTTTCCTTTTCTCCTTTGCTTTTTGCCTGTCTTCTTTTCACAGCTATTTTTAAGGCCTTCTCAGACAGCCATTTTGCTTTTTTGCATTTCTTTTCCATGGGGATGGTTTTGATCCCTGTCTCCTGTACAATGTCGTGAACCTCCATCCATAGTTCATCAGGCACTCTATCTATCAGATCTAGGCCCTTAAATCTATTTCTCACTTCCACTGTATAATCATAAAGGATTTGATTTAGATCATACCTGAATGGTCTAGTGGTTTTCCCTACTTTCTTCAATTTCAGTCTGAATTTGGCAATAAGGAGTTCATGATCTGAGCCACAGTCAGCTCCTGGTCTTGTTTTTGTTGACTGTATAGAGCTTCTCCACCTTTGGCTGCAAAGAATATAATCAGTCCAATTTTGGTGTTGACCATCTGGTGATGTCCATGTGTAGAGTCTTCTCTTGTGTTGTTGGAAGAGGGTGTTTGCTATGACCAGTGCATTTTCTTGGCAAAACTCAATTAGTCTTTGCCCTGCTTCATTCCGCATTCCAAGGCCAAATTTGCCTGTTACTTCACGTGTTTCTTGACTTCCTACTTTTGCATTCCAGTCCCCTATAATGAAAAGGACATCTTTTATGGGTGTTAGTTCTTAAAGGTCGTGTAGGTCTTCATAGGCCCATTCAACTTCAGTTTGTTCAGGGTTACTGGCTGGGGCATAGACTTGGATTACTGTGATATTGAATGGTTTGCCTTGGAAACGAACAGAGATGACTCTGTCATTTTTGAGATTGCATCCAACTTCTGCATTTTGGACTCTTTTGTTGACCACGATGGCTCCTCCATTTCTTCTAAGGGATTCTTGCCTGCAGTAGTAGATATAATGGTCATCTGAGTTAAATTCACCCATTCTAGTCCATTTTAGTTCGCTCATTCCTAGAATGTCAACGTTTACTCTTGCAGTCTCCTGTTTGACCAATTTGCCTTGATTCATGGACTTGACATTCCAGGTTCCTATGCAATATTGCTCTTTACAGCATCAGACCTTGTTTCTATCACCAGTTACATTCACAACTGGGTGTTGTTTTTGCTTTGGCTCCATCCCTTCATTCTTTCTGAAGTTATTTCTCCACTGATCTCTAGTAGCATATTGGGCACTTACTGACCTGGGGAGTTCCCCTTTCAGTATCCTATCATTTTGCCTTTTCATACTGTTCATGGGTTCTCAAGGCAAGAATACTGAAGTGGTTTGCTATACCCTTCTCCTGTGGACCACAAAGATGGGCTCAATAAAGGACAGAAATGATATGGACCTAACAGAAGCAGAAGATATTAAGAAGAGGTGGCAAGAATACACAGAAGAACTGTACAAAAAAGATCTTCTCAACAAAGATAATCACAATGGTATGATCACTCCCCTAGAGCCAGACATCCTAGAATGTGAAGTCAAGTGGGCCTTAGAAAATATCACTATGAACAAAGCTAGTGGAGGTGATGGAATTCCAGTTGAGCTAATTCAAATCCTGAAAGATGACGCTGTGAAAGTGCTGCACTCAATATGCTGGCAAATTTGGAAAACTCAGCAGTGGCCACAGGACTGGAAAAGGTCAGTTTTCATTCCAATCCCAAAGAAAGCCAATGCCAAAGAATACTCAAACTACCGCACAAATGCACTCATCTCAAATGCTAGTAAAGTTATGCTCAAAATTTTCCAAGCCAGGCTTCAGCAATACGTGAACCATGAACTTCCAGATGTTCAAGCTGGTTTTAGAAAAGGTAGAGGAACCAGAGATCAAATTGCCAACATCCTCTGGATCATCGAAAAAACACGAGATTTCCAGAAAAACTTCTATTTCTGTTTTATTGACTATGCCAAAGCCTTAGACTGTGTGGATCACAAGAAACTGTGGAAATTTCTGAAAGAGAAGGGAATACCAGACCACCTGACCAGCCTCTTGAGAAACCTATTTGCTGATCAGGAAGCAACAGTTAGAATTGGACATGGAACAACAGACTGGCTTCTAAGAGGAAAAGGAGTACATCAAGGCTGTATACTGTCACCCTGCTTATTTAACTTATATGCAGAGTACATCATGAAAAATGCTGGACTGGAAGAAGCACAAGCTGGAATCAAGATTGCTTGGAGAAATATCAGTCCCCTCAGATAAGCAGATGACACCACCCTTATGGCAGAAAGTGAAGAGGAACTAAAAAGCCTCTTGATGAAAGTGAAAGAGGAGAGTGAAAAAGTTGGCTTAAAGCTCACCATTCAGAAAACGAAGCTCATGGCATCTGGTCCCATCACTTCATGGGAAATAGATGGGCAAACAGTGGAAACAGTGGCTGATTTTATTTTTTTGGGCTCCAAAATCACTGCAGATGGTGATTGCAGCCATGAAATTAAAGGACACTTACTCTTTAGAAGGAAAGTTATGACCAACCTAGATAGCATATTCAAAAGCAGAATGATTACCTTGCCAACAAAGGTCTGTCTAGTCAAGGCTATGGTTTTTCCAGTGGTCATGTATGTATGTGAGAGTTGGACTGTGAAGAAAGCTGAGCGCTGAAGAATCGATGCTTTTGAACTGTGGTGTTGGAGAAGACTCTTGAGAGTCCCTTGGACTGCAAGGAGATCCAACCAGTCCATTCTGAAGGAGATCAGCCCTGGGATTTCTTTGGAAGGAATGATGCTAAAGCTGAAACTCTAGTACTTTGGCCACCTCATGGCAAGAGTTGACTCATTGGAAAAGACTCTGATGCTGGGAGGGATTGGGGGCAGGAGGAGAAGGGGATGACAGAGGATGAGATGGCTGGATGGCATCACGGACTGGATGGATTTGAGTCTGAGTGAATTCCAGGAGTTGGTGATTGACAGGGAGGCCTGGTGTGCTGCAGTACATGGGGTCGCAAAGAGTCGGACACAACTGAGCAACTGAACTGGCTGAGGTTGGTCATAACCTTTCTTCTAAGGATCAAGTGTCTCTTAATTTCCTGGCTGCAGTCACCATCTGCAGTGATTTTGGAGCCAAAAAAAATAAAGTCAGCCAGTTTCTACTGTTTCTCCATTTATTTGCCATAAAGTAATGGGACTGAATGCCATGATCTTTGTTTTCTTAAATTTGAGCTTTTAGCCACCTTTTTTCACAATCCTCTTTCACTTACATCAAGAAGCTCTTTAGTAATTCTTCACTTTCTGCCATAAGTGTGGTTTCATCTGCATATCTGAGGTTATTAATATTTCTTCTGGCAATCTTGATTCCAGCTTGTGCTTCCTCTAGCCCAGCATTTCTCATGGTGTACTCTGCATATAAGTTAAATAAGCAGGGTGACAGTATACAGCCTTGATGTACTCCTTTTCCTATTTGGAACCAGTCTGTTGTTCCATGTCCAGTTCTAACTGTTGCTTCCTAACCTGCATATAGGTTTCTCAAGAGGCTGGTCAGGTGGTCTGGTATGCCCATCTCTTTAAGAATTTTCCACAGTTTATTGTGATCCACACAGTCGAAGGCTTTGGCATCATCAATAAAGCAGAAATAGATATTTTTCTGGAACTCTTGATTTTTTGATGACCCAGCAGATGTTGGCAATGGATCTCTAGTTCCTCTGCATTTTCTAAAACTAGCTTAAACCTCTTGAAGTTCATAGTTCATGTATTATTGAAGCCTGGCTTGGAGAATTTTGAGCATTACTTTACTAGCGTGTGAGATGAGTGTAATTGTACGGTAGTTTGAGCATTTTTTGGCATTGCCCTTCTTTGGAATTGGAATGAAAACTGACCTTTTCCAGTCCTGTGGCCACTGCTGAGTTTTCCAAATTTGCTGGCATATTGAGTGCAGCACTTTCACAGCATCCTCCACATCCTCTCCAACATGTATTGTTTGTAGACTTTGTGATGATGGCCATTCTTACTGGTGTGAGGTGATATCTCATTGTAGTTTTGATCTGCATTTCTCTAATAATGAGCGATTTTGAGCATATTTTCATCTGTTTGTTAATCATCTGTATGCCTTCTTTAGACAAATTTCTGTTTAGGTCTTTCCCCACTTTTTGATTAGGTTGTTTTTTTTTCTGGCATTGAGTTCTATGAGCTGCTGTATATTTTGGAAATTAATTCTTTGTCAGTTGTTTCATTTGGTACTATTTTCTCCCATTCCTTTTCACCTTGTTTATAGTTTCTTTTGCTATGCAAAAACTTTTAAGTTTAACTAGGCCCAATTTGTTTACTTTTGTTTTCATTTCCATTACTCCAAGAGGAGGGTCATGGAGGCTCTTGTTTTGATTTATGTCGCTAATTGTTCTGCCTGTGCTTTCCTCTAAGAGTTTTATAGTTTCTGATCTTACATTTTGATCTTTAATCCATTTTGAGTTTATCTTTGTGTGTGGTGTTAGAAGGTGTTCTTATTTCATTCTTTTACATTTAGCTGTCCAGTTTTCTCAGCACCATTTATTGAAGAGGCTGTCTTTGCCCTGTTGTACATTCTTGCCTCCTTTGTCAAAAATAAGGTGCGCATAGGTGTGTGGGTTTATCTCTGGGCTTTCTATCTTGTTCCATTGATCTATATTTCTGTTTTTGTGCCAATACCATACTGTCTTGATGACTGTAGCTTTGTAGTACAAATGCATGAATGAATTTTGAAGTATATTCAATCTCTTCCTATGTATTCATATTTATGGTATTATTTGCCATTGAATACCAGTAAATAATTTCAAAGTCATTTTATGTCTAATCCACTCAGTAAGAATCTAGTGAGGATCACATGCATTAATTCTTCTGGAGGTTGGAGATAACAGATAAATAAAATGCAGTCTCTGCCCTATAATCAAATAGAATAGATTTTTGGAAAAATATTGTTAACTGTCAAATCACATCCACTAAACCCAGAGTGCCTGTGCTTGAATATAACTTTTCCTGTCTGATTCAATATATTTTATTAGAAAAATGAAGTTTAAAAGTTAGTGCATAATTTACTGATTACTTGCTACTCTCATCATATAGGAAATTTTGAGCTGATATTTTATCACTCAATTTTCTGTTGAGGGAACAGTAGAGACTAAATTTCTATAGCTGTACACTGTGCATTCACATATGAGCACAGACAGTTGCATTCAGAAATGGTATTAATAAGCATTCTGGAGAAATATAATGGTGAAAGCAGTGATAGCTTACAGTGAAAGATGTCAGACTCCTGATTTCTAAAGAGTTAGCTTCAGCACCAGGGACCAGGTTTGACCACTCAGTGCTCTTGTGTGATAGGAGTTTTATTACAGTGAAGAGGGACCGAGAAAGCTTCTGACATAGACATCAGAAGGGGGTGGAGAGTGTCCCTCTCACTAGTCTAAGCAAGGGAGTTATATATTTTTAGTTAGTCATTACAGTAAATCAAAAGTTGTCTCAAGGTTGTAAAATTTTACCAGACCTACTCCCACAATTTACATTTTAAGGTAACAGGATTAGAACTTAACAATAGAAAGATCTTCCCAAACCCACTCCCATAATATACATTTTAACAGGATTAGTCAGAAGGTTTTCAGGAAGGACAAACTGTCCTCAAACTGGGCACTGTTGTTGTTATATAATCTTTAGTATAATCTTCAAACTTTGTTGTTTGTTGCTTGTTGCAGTTCCAGGCTTAAAGATAAAAAACCATTTATGTGACTAAGACTAAGGAATGTAGAATTTAAAAAGACATTTGTCCTTTCCTCTTCTTTGAGAATTCCCAGATCCCCATCTCCTCAAGAACCCCAGACTCCTTTCTCCTCCTTGAGGATCCCGGACTTCTTATCAACCTGCTGAGCAATTAATTCTCTCAAGAGTATTTTAAAAGAGAATTTTTTAAAGTGCTTTACACCAGGTATCACTTTAAAAAATCTTATCTTTTAAAATACTGCTGAAAGAGTCAATGAAATTAAAAGATGCTTGCTCCTTGGAAGAAAAGCTGGGACCAACTTAAACAGCATATTAAAAAGCAGAGACATTACTTTGCCAACAAAGGTCTATCTAGTCAAAGCTATGGTTTTTCCAGTAGTCATGTATGGATGTGAGAGTTGGACTATATAGAAAGCTGAGCACCAAAGAATTGATACTTTTGAATGGTGATGTTGGAAAAGACTCTTGAGAGTCCCTTGGACTGCAAGGAGATCCAACCAGTCCATCCTAGAGGAAATCAGTCCTGGATGATCACTGGAAGAACTGATGCTGAAGCTGAAACTCTAATACTTTGGCCCCCTGATGTGAAGAACTGACTCATTAGAAAAGACCCTGATGTTGGGAAAGACTGAAGGCAGGAGAAGGGGATGACAGGTTGAGATGGTTGGATGGCATCACTGACTCAATGGACGTGAGTTTGAGTAAACTCTGGGAGCTGGCGATGGACAGGGAAGCCTGGAGCAGAAGCCTGGTGTGTTTAAGTCCATGGGATTGCAAAGAATTGGACATGACTGAGCAACTGAACTGAATTGAACACCAGGTATCATTTATTTTTTGTTACACAGCCTATTTGGAAAAGACCTACCTGCTCAAAAGAAAGAACAACATGATTACTGTTGTAATTTTTTATTCTGAGGGGATGCTATGGGAGCAGGAATATCACAGGCAATTCATTTAAAAAAGGTTCTATCACTAGCAATGAATAGGATTTAATTTCATTATGGTTCAAAAGTCTCCCAAGGGTGTTATTCTGATTTCTTGTTCTGGGAGCCAATTGTGTTATTAGAATAACAAGATGGTATATTTTTGTAATCACCTCCATTGGCTTTTTATTTTGAAGAGAGTGTATGTTTCACTTGTGATGGAGGAGATGAGTTGAGTTAGATATTGATCTTTAGAATAAAGCCTGGGAATGAAGTGGATATTCTAGGCAAAGCTCTAAGTGACAAGTTTTGATTAGTCTTTCTTAACCTCAGGCAATTTCTTGATTGGTTAACAATGAATTGGGCTTTCAGACATTACTCAGCTAACATGATCATATTTCAGAAATGTAAGGAACAAAGGAAAAAGTTGGCAGATTCCAAAATTTATGAAGATACTGATTCAAGCATACTGGATTCAGTCAAATGTGGTATTTCTGGTAGGACGTTGAAGGGAAAACAGTACACTGAGAACTTTGTGATCATTCATATATATATGATTTATTTACGCTTCGAAACTCTTTTCTCTACATTTATTTGATGTGGATTATAAAACTAAACACAGGATTCTAGTTAAAAGGAATAGAGCAAAACATAATATGAAGCACCTACAGTGCTCACAATAGTTGAGCACTCAGTTTTAACTCTGAATTTCCTGTAAACCAAAGCAGAATGAAACCTATATTGGGATATATAATTCTTAGACTTGTTGGGTTGCTGGTTTGACTCATCAACTTAATAGCTGTAAGTAAATTATTTATTTTCTCTCTTCCTCTCTAATCCTCAGGGCTTCCCTGGTGGCTCAGACAGTAAAGAATCTGCCTGCAATTCAGGAGACCTGGGTTCAGTCCCAGGATTGGGAACATCTGCTGGAGGAGGGCATGGCAACCCACTCCAGTATTATTGCCTAGAAAATCCCCATGGATAGAGGGCTCCAGTCCATAGGGTCACAATGTTGGACACGACTGAGCAACTAAGCACACTCTAATCCTCAAGCACAAGAGGAGATAATAGTACCTACATCTTAGGGCTGTTTTGGGAACGACTGCTATCGCTACATGTAAGACATGTAAAAGAGCACTGTACACATTGCAAATGCTCAGTATAGTTCAATAAGTATTAGCAATGAATATTAATAGTGTTATAATTGTCTGCTAGATGAGAGTATGATCATTTATATAGGTAGTTTATTCCTCCCTTCAGTTCAGTTCAGTCGCTCAGTCATGTCCAACTCTTTGTGACCCTATGAATCGCAGCACCAGGCCTCCCTGTCAATCACCAACTCCTGGAGTTCACTCAGACTCTCATCCATCAAGTCGGTGATACCATCCAGCCATCTCATCCTCTGTCATCCCCTTCTCCTCCTGCCCCCAATCCCTCCCAGCATCAGAGTCTTTTCCAATGAGTCAACCCTTCGCATGAGGTGGCCAAGGTACTGGAGTTTCAGCTTTAGCATCATTCCTTCCAAAGAAATCCCAGGGCTGATCTCCTGCAGAATGGACTGGTTGGATCTCCTTGCAGTCCAAGGGACTCTCAAGAGTCTTCTCCAACACCACAGTTCAAAAGCATCAATTCTTCGGCACTCAGCCTTCTTCACAGTCCAACTCTCACATCCGTACACGACCACTGGAAAAGCCATAGCCTTGACTAGAAGGGCCTTAGTCGACAAAGTAATATTTCTGCTTTTGAATATGCTAAAAAAGCACATAGGGCCAGGATAACTTGAAGGGAAATTGCTTAGTAGAATACACTCCTTATTTAAGTGTGACATTCAAAAAGGCACAGGAATATATTCTACCAAAGTATGTTTCTTTTTATCAACTCTACCCAGAAACCGAGACCTGAACATTAATGCATAATGCAGAAAAGGCATTTTGCAGCAAAGCGATGAAGCAGTATAGTATGCACACTGGATTTCCTGTTAATCTATTACAGGAGTAAAGGTCTGAGAACTTGGGGTATTGTACACATGAGTCCACCTCTTCATTTACTAAGAGTCTGAAGTAGCTTTTGCTTGGCTTGAGTCACTTCCAAGCTGAATTCTGTTAAGTGAAGAGGTACTCTTCTGTGTGGTGACTAATGTGAGGACTACATGCTTGAGTTATCAGACTTTAAAGAGCCAGACTTGGCTTTTGTGAAGATGTGGAAACCAAAATTGTTTTCTTGCTACAAGGTTTAACTTACTTTCTCACATCAGTTAGTCTCCAGAATGTCTGTAGGTAAAATGAATATTTTTTCTGCAAAATGAGTTTAAATCTACTGAATTACCTGCCACATTACATGGATGAGAAAATTTTAACCTAAAGAAAATTTAAGGAGAAATGTTATCATTATATCATTCTAACCCCTCAAAACAAAAAAGAAACATTTGTGTGAGTCTTATGAACAAGGTCCACATTTCAATGGGGCTCTTTTCTAGCTGGTCTGCCAGAATCAACTGGCTCCTAAAAATACCAGTAGGAAGTCAAATTGAGAAGTTAAGATTACTACTACAGACAGTCCTCTAAATAGTATAATTCTAGTGTTGACATTGTTCTATGATTCCAGATTTTTGCTTGGAGGTGTATTTTACCAGCATATGATAAATGCCATCTCACTAGAAAAAAAAACATTGATTGTGCTATTTTTTGTAATTGAACCAAATCAATTCAACACATATATCAAAATATTTAAATATAAATTTTAAAATTGTATGTGCATCTAGGACATAGAAGTAATGAAAGATAGTAAAAGTGAAAGTTGATAAGTCATGTCTGACTCTTTGTGGCCCCATGGACTGCACAGTCCATGGAATTCTCCAAGCCAGAATGCTGAGTAGGTTGCCTTTCCCTTCTCCAGGAGATCTTCCCAACCCAGGGATCAAACTCTGGTCTCCCACATTGCAGGCAGATTCTTTGCCAACTGAGCTATCAGGGAATAGTACAACTTAAACTTAAGATTCAGAGTTATTTTTTAGTAAGCTATTCCTTCTAGTGGAGTAGAAGTATGATAAAAGATCAAAGAAGACTGGGAAATGAGTTACACTTTTTCTAGTTCAGCTCAACTACAGATAGTCTACTGATAAAGAACACCAATTCTGGCTATAGATTTAGAGAAGGAATTGGACTTTAGTCTAAGTTTTAATGTTTACTTGCTGTGTACTTACTGTGTATAGATAGAATATTTCTGAAAGTTCTGTGTGAAGTTCTCTGACTTTGGAAGATGAAAAAACCTATTTGAGGAATTTCATGAGGATTTTTTAAAATAGAAACCATAGTTAAAATTGTCTCACTTTGAATTAGATATAGGACATGCCTACTTGGTGTTGACTGAGATAGTGATAATTATTGCCTTGATTCCTGTCTCATGTACAATATCATGAACCTCCATCCATAGTTCATCAGGCACTCTGTCTGTCAGATCTAGTCTCTTAAATCTATTTCTCATTTCCACTGTATAGTCATAAGGGATTTGATTTTAGGTCATACCTGAATGGTCTAGTGGTTTTCCCTACTTTCTTCAATTTCAGTCTGAATTTGGCAATAAGGAGTTCATGATCCAAGCCACAGCCAGCTCCTGGTCTTGTTTTTGCTGACTGTATAGAGCTTCTTCATCTTTGGCTGCAAAGAATATAATCAATCTGATTTTGGTGTCGACTATCTGGTGATGTCCATGTGTAGAGTCTTCTCTTGTGTTGTTGGAAGAGGGTGTTTGCTATGACCAGTGCATTGTCTTGGCAGAACTCTATTAGCCTTTGGCATGCTTCATTCTGGACTCCAAGGCCAAATTTGCCTGTTACTCCAGGTGTTTCTTGACTTCCTACTTTTGCATTCCAGTCCCCTATAATGAAAAGGACATCTTTTTTGGGTCTTAGTTCTAGAAGGTCTTGTAAGTCTTCATAGAACTGTTCAACTTCCACTTCTTTGGCATTACTGGTCAGGGCATAGACTTGAATTACTGTGATATCGAAGGGTTTGCCTTGGAAACGAACAGAGATCATTCTATCGTTTTTGAGATTGCACCCAAGTAATGCATTTCAGACTCTCTTGTTGACTATGATGGCTCCTCCATTTCTTCTAAGGGATTCCTGCCCACAGTAGTACATATAATGGTCATCTGAATTAAATTCACCGATTTCAGTCCATCTTAGTTCACTGATTCCTAGAATGTCGATAATCACTCTTGTCATCTCCTGTTTGACCACTTCCAATTTGCCTTGATTCATGGAC
Source organism: Ovis canadensis (assembly GCF_042477335.2). Classification (NCBI taxonomy): domain Eukaryota; kingdom Metazoa; phylum Chordata; class Mammalia; order Artiodactyla; family Bovidae; genus Ovis; species Ovis canadensis. The sequence goes on from NC_091248.1 coordinate 88,066,377, forward strand.
CTAACATTCCAGGTTCCTATGAAATATTACTCTTTAGAGCATCGAATCTTGCTTCTATCACCAGTCCCATTCACAACTGGATGTTGTTTTTGCTTTGGCTCCATCCCTTCATTCTTTCTGAAGTTATTTCTCCACTGATCTCTAGTAGCATATTGGGCACCTACTGACCTGGGGAGTTCATCTTTCAGTGTCCTATCATTTTGCCTTTTCATACTGTTCATGGGGTTCTCAAGGCAAGAATACTGAAGTGCTTTGCCATTCCCTTCTCCAGTGGACTACATTCTGTCAGGAAGCGACAGTTGGAACCAGACATGGAACAACAGACTGGTTCCAAATAGGAAAAGGAGTACATCAAGGCTGTATATTGTCACCCTCCTTATTTAACTTATAGGCAGAGTGCATCATGAGAATTGCTGGGCTGGAAGAAGCACAAGCTGAATCAAGATTTCTGGGAGAAATATCAATAACCTCAGATATGCAGATGACACCACCCTTATAGTAGGAAGTAAAGAAGAACTAAAGAGCCTCTTGATGAAAGTGAAAGAGGAGAGTGAAAAAGTTGGCTTAAAGCTCAACATTCAGAAAAGTAAGATCATGGCATCTGTTTCCATCACTTCATGGCAGATAGATGGGGAAACAGTGGTTGACTTTATTTTTCTGGGCTCCCAAATCACTGCAGATGATGATTGCAGCCATGAAATTAAAAGATGTTTATTCCTTTGAAGGAAAGTTATGACCAACCTAGACAGCATATTAAAAATCAGAGACATTACTTTGCCAATAAAGGTCTGTCTATTCAAGGCTATGGTTTTTCCAGCGGTCATGTATGGATGTGAGAGTTGGACTATAAAGAAAGCTGAACACAGAAGAATTGACGCTATTGAACTGTGGTGTTGGAGAAGACTCTTGAGAGTCCCTTGGACTGCAAGGAGATCCAACCAGTCCATCCTAAAGGAGATCAGTCCTGGGTGTTCATTGGAAGGACTGATGTTGAAGCTGAAACTCCAGTACTTTGGCCACCTGACACGAAGAGCTGACTCATTTGAAAAGACCATGTTGCTGGGAAAGATTGAGGGCAGGAGGAGAAGGGGACGACAGAGGATGAGATGGTTGGATGGCATCATTGACTCGATGGACATGGGTTTGGGTGGCCTCCAGGCGTTTGTGATGGACAGGGAGGCCTGGTGTGCTGCAGTTCCTGGTGTCGCAAAGAGTCGGACGTGACTGAGCAACTGAACTGAACTGAATGATTGCCTTAAAATGTTTGCTAAATGAGATTTTTCACTACTGACCTTCATATTAAAGGATTTGGATTCCTAATGATTTTTAAACTTTGCTTTCCTATATCATTAGCAGAAAGTCCCTCTATATTTTAGGAGAGAAAAGATCCCAATGTGAAATGAGCTCTAATTTCAGCTATAATATTTTTCTAACAGTGCAGAACTGGTGCTACTCTGAAAGATGGAAAGAAATGTGTTCTACTTAATGAGTTATCCATCCCCTCTAAGATAATTGAGAGAATCAGTGATGACATTGAAATCTAGAGTTTATGAACGAGTTTTATCCTTTTAGGCTTCTGGGGCAAAATTAGCTGAAAACACTTTTTTTCGTAGAATAAAATGATACAGAATATATGATACTAGTATTATAGAGATATGAGATGAAAGCAGGTTTTTAAAATCTGGATGAGAGATAACAAAATACTGTATATAATGTACACAAGACATATAATTAGCAATTCAATTTTTGCTAATAAAATATGAGAGTATATTCATTCATTTCTATGCTTTCTTACATGTTTTATTGACTTCTTATACAGGGATTGTATGTGTAAATCTAATGTGGAAATCAAAGATAGCTGTGAAGTAAATCAATGTCAAAATGCTGAAAGAAGAAATTTGAGATACTCCTTTTAAAAATATAAAATGATTACTAAATCAACTCATGGATGTCTGACATTCCTCCAGATTAATACCAGGGTGCTCTGAGGCATACTAATAGCATACAGAAGGAAAATTTTAATTTTTTGATGAAAGATGAGGGCCATTTTAAAGATACACATTCCCCAGATTTATTATTTAATCACAAATATTTGCAGCCCAAGGTAGAAATTGCTTTGATGTAAATATTTACAGTTATACACAAAAATAAACACAAAATAAACACAATGGTATTTAAATCATCTTACATCATCAACCTTCATTATTTCAAATATGACACAATAAAACTAATTCCTACTTTTAATTACAAACATCTAATTATTTTTTGTTTAATTAAATGGAATATTTTGAGTGGGTTATAGAGTACATTTAGCCATGGAAGTGTCTGAAACGATGTCATTGAGAAAACATAATATAGCATCAGCCATAAAACGTCATGGTTGATGAGAAACTCACTGAAAGCCATTCAAAGGATTTCTCTATTAACTTTTGCAAATGCATGCTTTAATCTATAAATCTTTATGGGAAAACATTTTAACAAATGTACTATGGTTTACATTTAAAAGCACTATGTGGTTTATAGTTAAAAGCAATTATGATTCACTCTATCTGCTGATCTGGCTCAGGGCAAAGTGATCACAGAACACAAAACCCCCTTTTAAGGACAGTAAGGATAATTGTTTAAACTGAGAGCATCAGCAGCCCTCCAAAAGGGGTCAGTGACATCCTTGTAATAAGACCAGCTTCACTGAATATATGTTAAGAGATATTAGAGGCCAAATAAGTTTATAGAGGGGGAAAAAAATAGGAAAAGATTGCAGTAGAACTGTCTGTTGCCTATATGTACCAGGATACTCTTCCAGGTGCCTCAGCCTTAGGAAAACTCCTGACCTGACCCTCTCCTCCCTCCTCCATAGGTTATTTCTTCTTTTCCTTATGCTGAGTTAGTGGTGTCATCTTGTATCCAAGGGTTCAGTTAGAAACCTCAGAGTAACTCTGAATTTACTTATTTTCTAGCTTCTTCCATATTAAACCAAATCCAGATCTTAACATTCTCTTTTTATTTGTTGTCATTATTTCTTCTTTTGTTGTTTTCCTGCCTCCATCTCTGTTAACTCTCTTCATTATATCCTCCACTCTGTGGTCAAAGAGAACTTAAGAACCACAACCTCAAATATAGCTGCTTGAACATTTCCTTGTTTTGTCCTTTCACAGAATTAAGTCCAAGTGCTCTAACATGGTGCTTTCAGTTCAGTTCAGGCACTCAGTCGTGTCCAACTTTTTGGGCCCCCATGAACTTTAGCACACCAGGCCTCCCTGTCCATCACCAACTGCCAGAGTCTACCCAAACCTGCGTCTATTGAGTCGGTGATGCCATCCAACTATCTCATCCTCTGTTGTCCCCCTGTTCCTGCTTGAAAAGCATTCTGAAATGTGTATTCTAGCCCTATTTCTTGTCTCATTCAGCTCTTTTCTGACTTTCCTGCTATATTTCAGCTACTTGTTGCTTTCCTGGCTTCCCGATCTTGGTATATCCTGAGTATCTCTTGCTATGTGTTAATACATCCACAATTTAAATTACTTCTTATTAGGCTTCTCGTCTATTAGTTCTTGTTGTTCAGTTACTTAGTTGTGTATGAATCTTTGTGACCCCATGGACTGCAGCACAGCAGACTTTCCTGTCCTTCACCATCTCCTGGAGCTTGCTCAAATTCATGTCCATTGAGTTGACGATGCCATCCAACCATCTCATCCTCTGTCAACCCCTTCTCCTCCTGCCTTCAGTCATTTCCAGCAAACTTTTCCAATGAGTTGGCTCTTTGCATCAGGTGGCTGAAGTATTGGGCTTCAGTTTCAGCATCAGTCCTAATGAATATTCAGGGTTGATTTCCCTTAGGATTGCCTGGTGTGATCTCCTTGCAATCTAAGGGGCTCTCAAGATCTTCTCCAACACAACAGTTTAAAAGCATCAGTTCTTCAGTGCTCAGCCTTCTTTATGGTCCAACTATCACATCCATACATGACTACTGGAAAAACCATAGCTTTGACTAGATGGACCTTTGTCAGAAAAGTAATGTCTCTGCTCTTTAATACACTGTCTAGGTTTGTCATAGCTTTTCTTCCAAGAACAAGCATCTTTTAATGTTATGGCTGCAGTCACCATCCACAGTGATTTTATTGCCCAAGAAAATAAAGTCTTTCACTATTTCTGTTGTTTCCCAATCTATTTGCCATAAAGTGATGGGACAGATGCCATAATCTTAGTTTTTTTTAATGTTGAGTTTTAAGCCAGCTTTTTCACTCTCCTCTTTCACCTTCATCAAGAGGCTCTTTGGTTCCTCTTCGCTTTCTGCCATAAGGGTGGTGTCACCTGTGTATCTGAGGTTATTGGTATTTCTCCCAGCAATCTTGATTCCAGCTTGTGCTTCATCCAGTCCAGCATTTTGCATGATGTACTCTGCATATAAGTAAAATAAACAAGGTGACAATATACAGCCCTGATGCACTCCTTTCCTAATTTGGAACCAGGCTGTTGTTACACGTTCAGTTCTAAGTGTTGCTTTTTCTGAAGCTTTTTAAAAACCTTACTTGATCTCTTCCTTGTGTATTTTGTGACTCCCTTTTCACAAGATTTTGGATTAATTTCTCCACTGAATTATGGCTTATTGATTTGCCTTTCTGACTCCCCTATACTCAAAATAAGTATCTTATTTAACTTTGTATTTCATAGACTAACTTAGATGTTTCCCTATTTAATACTATTTACTGATTGAGAAACTGATAATTAGAAGGCCTAGATTGTAATTGTGAGTTTATGCTAATTTACTACTGTGATCTAGGCAGGGCACTAAATTTGGCTAAGCATTTATGGAATGAATGGTGGAACAAGACAAGTGGTTCTGAAATGTTACTAGGTCTTTAACGTATTCTAAATTCTAAATCAGTGCACGTAGAGAACATAAACCATATTGTATTGGCTCTCATTGAGAGAAGTGACAAACAATTTTTTCTGCAAAGTTTTCATGTCTTATTGTTTAATCTCATTTCATTTCATTTCAAGGGACCGGAAATGATTAAAATCAAGGACTGACTGGGATGCCAATATATAGCCCACAGCTAACATTGTGATGTGCATATTCAGTTGCTCAGTCATGTCCAACTCTTTGTAACCCCATGGACCATAGCCCACCAGGCTCCTCTTTCCATGGGATTTTTCAGGCAAGTGTCCTGGAGTATGCTGTCATTTCCTCCTCCAGGGGATCATCCCAACCCAGGGATTGAACCCATATCTCTTGTGTCTTCTGCATTACAGGCAAATTCTTTACCACTGAGTCACCTGGGAAGCCCTCACATTACTCACTTCACTTCTTTGTGCACACAAATATCAGCAGCCACAGATAATTCCCTAACACCAATAACACGTAGGCTTTCATGCCTTGGAGTTTATTGAAAGCAATGTTGACTGCTGGGAACATTTTATTAGAACTGTTGGGTAGTATTTATTGGAAGTAATATTGACAATCAAACACCATTAAGCAAAGGCAATTCTCAGTAATGCAAATGCAAGTTTTCTTATTAAAAAATATGGAAAATATAGTATAGACTATCAAAATGGAACTGAATTCAAACCTTGGCACTGATATTTACTGTTTGTGTTGTTTGTGTGATTTTAAATGTTAATTCTCCCAAACTAATTTCCTTCACTTACTCATAGAAAAAAAAAAAGTTGTTTGACCTTTTTACTGAAAATATTAGATATAGTGTATATTAAAAGATCAAGAATAGTGATTGGCAGTTTTTACATATTGCTGTGCTGTGCTGTGGTAGGTCGCTTCAGTTGTGTCCAATTCTTTGTGACCCTATGGACTGTAGCCTACTAGGCTCCTCTGTCCATGAGATTCTCTAGGCAAGAATACTAGAGTGGGTTGCCATGCCCTCCTCTAAGGGATCTGCCTGACCCAGAGATTGAACCGGCATCTCTTATATGTCTCCTGCATTGGCAGGTGAGTTCTTTACCATAGCACCACCTGGGAAGCCCTTTTACATATTACTATGATGATAATCATTTTAACTATTGATAATATATTATGATTAAAAGTGTCTTAATTATGTTAAGAAGGTAAGTTAATTAGAATATAAACCTGCTAACTCTGGTACTGCTATTTCTCTTTGTCGGGAAGATCCCCTCAAAGAGGAAAGGTCAACCCACTCCAGTATCCTTGCCTAGAGAATCCCATGGAAAGAGGAGACTGGTGGGCTACAGTCCATAGGGTCACAGAGAGTTGGACATAACTGAAGTAACTTAACATGCATGCCAGGTTGAAAGATGGTCTTGAAATAAGAGAAGAAATTATGTAATGCAAAGATGTTAAAGAGAGAAAATTCTAAGTTTTATTACAAAAATTCCCTTTACAAAATTTACTTAACTGATTATTGTACATGTCTTACCATTCCCTAAGTACTGCTCTTAATTATTTCCTTTCTTTGGATTAGCTAATGGTTTTGCTTAACCTCTTCTTATGCATTTTATTAGATAAGTCAAAGCTGAGTTCAATGTAGACTAAGGATTTCTTTTAGCAGAAATCTTAGATATGAAATTTATATGACAAATTGTCTAGCCTTTTGCTTCAGTTTCACAATTATGTTTCAGTATGAAACACTTGCTGACAAAGTAAAAATATATTTTTATTTTCTCATTAAATATCCAAACACGTTCGTAGTCAGATTTCACAAGTGTCTCCTTTTTGGATTGTTAAAACTAGTTATTGTTCATCATTGCCATATCATTAATAATCCAGTATTGTGAACATTTAATAATGCTGGCATGTTCTGGGACTTTTTGAGGTACCTTGTATATAATAAGAATGGGAAATCACCTTGATTAGTACAAGGTCAATGAGCATGTTATGTGGGAGATGATAGGAAGAAGCACATTTTCTCACCAAACCCAATATTCCACCAAATGGAGGCTGTCATTTTGCTCCATATCAGCTTGACCATCACTCTTGGAAGATCAGAATAACCTGTGATTCTCTTGGATGATGTGTTGGAGTTAACTTGTACTGGTTTGTAAGAGCTGACTATTAAAATTTTAGGACATTTGCCACCTAGTTTTTAAATAGTTAATAGCTTGAGATTGGCCATAGTGTAAATATTTATAGCACATACATTGCAAAATGCTTCTGCCCTTCTAACCCCTAAAGATCCTGCTGTTCAACATTCGTTAGCATATCTGGTTCACTTCCACAACTTCAGGATTCAAAGTGAATGTCACATAACCCTAAATTTAATCACTATGCAGCAGAGATACAGACATCAGAAGTTGACTGAGGAAACCTGATTTCTGTTTAATTTAGCTATTACCAAAAGCAACTGGATCCTGATGCATATATTCATTCTCTGTTATCAAGTTTCAAGTGAAAAAGATTTAAAATATACATCTGAATCTATACTGCTCTGGATATAACTCCTTTCAAAAATTTCCATCTAAGTCCAGAAATAAGTACACATAGAAATAAATATAATTTTCCATTAATAAACAGAGTACCACAGTTTGGCTGTTTTAGGTTCAAAGGGCTGATGCTTTCAACTTAAAAGCATATTTTAGAAGATAGATTAAAATTTTATAACATTTTAAAATAGAGATGACAAAAAAAGATTATTACCAGGTGACTTACATATGGAATTTTATCCACCAATGCAACATCATAAACTTTCTGTAGGACTTCCTTTCTAGTCCCAGATGAAAGGGGGTTATAGTTTATTGCCAAATAAAGCATCATGGAAGAGAATCTTAAATTAATATTCAAGTGGTTTTAAATAATTGTTTCTCTAAAATGAAGTCACACCATTTTCAATCTATATTATAATTTAAATGGAAAATTGGCAAAATTCCAGTGCTTGCTCTCTCTATAGTTAAAGGTTCTACACCTCATTCCTTGTAAGTACACGAGCCTTGAAGTTATGTCCCGAGTGATCAGAGTCACTTTATTAATTCACTGTCCATCAGGACTCATTTATAATGCACTTTTTCTTCTCAGAGATGGTTTAATGTTCAATAGAGAATACAATGCTGATCTTTTAAACGTGCATTAAATATCTTCATCTGCTAAAGTGTTACTTATTAAAAGACCTTTCCGTAAAATAATTAGGAAATTGTCTTCCTTTTCCAAACAGGGTTTATTTTTCATTTAACAAAACTTGCTTGTTAAATAACTGAAATAATAGAGACAAATCAGGAAAAAAATAAATCATAACTCTAGTTCTTCTTACTTCTTAGCTTCTATAGCAATAATTTTTGACAGTGTGTATGTCATTTCATATTGCTCTCAAATATATACAAATACATACACACATAGATATATTTCTTTATTATTTTGTTTGAGATTTTACTAAGATGAAAGAATAGCGTGAACTTTATCCTCCAACTAGGTTTTTACTCAAAATTTTATTATAGGTATCGTTTTTTCAATCATACACTCACTAACCTTGTGTGCATCCCTGGGTGTATTCATTACCTACTTTTACTGCAATTAAAAAAAAAATACAAGAAAGGTGCTTATATTGCTCTCTGAATTTTAATAAATACTATCAACTTTGTCTCCAAATATATTACTTAAACCTAACTGTACTTAACAAAATTATTCATTTCTTCCATAGAATTAAAACATTTTAAACACTACCAGAAATTCTGTTGATATAAAAATAATAGCTTCATAATATTTTGTAAAATTGAATAGAATCTGTTTCTTATGGGAGATTTTGCAAAAGACATTTTGGTTGCAATTTTTATAATACTAGTTGTCAGAAGGATATTCTATCAAATGAATGAATAAGTTACAGTACTTTAGTCAAAGCCATGCCCTTGTTCCATTTACCTTCTCATTGTCTTTATAGCAAAAAGCAATAAATTCTAATCTGACAGATGCTTGGAATCTTGTTGCTGAACTCAGCGATGTTTCTTGTCGTTTTTACTTTACCTCAGGCGCTTTCATTTCTGTGTTAACTCCAGTACCCAGAAAACAATAAAAATATATTGGCAGCTTAAGCGGAATAGTAAAGTTGATTTGGATGAATTCTCTCTTCAGCTACTAATATTGAATATCTACTGTAGTAATATTAATATTAAAAGTAAACTAATTTGTATTTGAACTTTCCTGTGGGGATCAAAGAAGAGTTTTGCATAAATGTTATTAGTTTTGACAGAGGCTTATGCCTTTTGTTGTTGTTGTTTTTTGCCATAGTAATTGTTTTTTGTTTTAGGATAACAACCATTCTTTGTAACTTCCTTCTTCCCTTCCTTTCTTCCTCAGTGATTTTCTTCTCTCCTTCTCTCTCTTTTTCTTTCCGTCTTTTGTTGAATAAAATAGATCAGATGTTCTTACTGATTTTTGAAAAAAATCCCCAAATCTGTATAGAGACCCTTTTGTATTGAAGGTAATAATAATATGAGAGTAATAAGGGAATTGAAGGTAGAAATTGAAGTTCCAACATAATGCTGGTTACTGGTCTTCTATTGATATAGTAGTGTTATAGAAGGGAGAACATTGGGAATAGTGTTATCACCACTACTTCCCAATGTCAGCACGCTCATGTGACTTTAATCTCTTCCTACCCTGTAAAATCACATGTTCACAACTGTAGCCATCCTGCTACTTAATATGTAGTGTTAATCCTTAAAACTCTTCCTTATATACATATATAAAATATTGCATATAATATATAATAGTATACGTTAATCCCAATCTCCCAGTTTGCCCCTCGCCTACTCCCTTCGTCACTGGTAACCACAGTTTGTTTTCTACATCGGCGACTCTATTTCTGTTTTGTAAATAAGCCCATTTGTGCCCCTCTTTTTTAGATTCTGCATATAAGTGATACCATATGATATTTGTCTTTCTCTGTCTGATTTATTTCACTCAGTACGACACATACACACTGCTATATATAAAATAGGCAACGGATAAGGACCTGCTGTATAGTGCAGGGAAATCTACTTGGTACACTACAATAGCCTATATGGGAAAAGAATCTAAAAAGAGTGGATACAGGTACATGTATAACTAGTTCACTTTGCTGTACACTTGAAACTAACACAACATTGTAAATCAACTATACTCTAATAAAAATGAAAAACAACAGCAAAAAACTCTTCTTTACCCACCAAGTTTCATGCAGAGTTCAGAGCCCTAACTGTCTCCTAGGTATGTGACTTAACCTGGCAGGCAGAGGCTTTCATAGGAGTAATTGTCCTTAATTAGCCTGGTCCTTTCCTTCAGTGTTCTCTTTCCTGGCATTCGCACTGTCTTTCAGAAAATTAATTCTTATTTTTTATATGGTCGCTATGTAATAATGAAACCATTCAGACCTTCTGGGGTGGGGGAAAAATCAAACACCAGTGCAGTGCCTGGCACATGATTTTTCCCTAAAGACCAGTGTTTTGAAGAAATTCCAGAGCATATCACCACTTACAGATGGTTGTGGCATAGAAATGAAGACACCTGAGAAATGAGACCCAAGAAGGGACAACCAAGCACTGAGTAGATCTGTTTTCATTTTATTTCTCAGTGGACACAAGGTACCAGGAAAAGGCACATCTTCTTCCCAAATGTCTCCATCTTCCAACAGGAAAATGCCTTGTCTATTTTAGCAGACAAGTCTGAATCATTCTTTCTTTCATTTTTACAGTGTGGAGTGAAGAAGCTGTCAGATATTTTCTGGGAAGCTGATCTCTACCCCTCTCTGATTATAGACCCTCCCTACTGGCATCTTTTTCCTCTCCCTACCTTTTATCTTTTTTCTTCCTTGTTTTCCTCCTTCCTTCAACAAATATTTCTTGAATATCTACCATGCTGCAGACTCTATTCATGACATGGCGACAGATCTGTAAACACAATGGGCAAGACTTTTGCTACTGTGAAGCCTTACATTTTAAAGCTGGGAGGCAAATAATTAAAATAAATACTTAGGTACAAAATTTTAACATCATTGTGGTTGCTATGAAATGTAGTGTGATGAGCAATGAGTGTTAGATTGGGTGAACATGGAAGACCTACCTGAGAAGCTGTATGAACAAAAGAGAAAAACCATTCATCTGGAGTTCTAGGACAGAGGGAGAAACACTTCTGAGGAAGGACTGAACTGGTGGAGGAGGCCCTTGTGGATGGTGGATGAGATCCTGGAGGCCACTGTTTAAGTTCAATGGGAGGAAAATGAATTGTTATAAGTAGCAAAATGCTAAGATCTGATCTGGAGTTGGTTGCTGTGTTGAGAAAGTATTGTTGGGGATCAGCAGAGAGATCATTTTGGGGACAGGATAAATGAATTAGCATCATAATTAGGGTGACGGGGTCCATCTCTAAGATTTGTGTGTTGTGTGCTTTAGTCATTTATTCGTGCCCACCTCTTTGCAAGCCCATGGACTGTAGCTCACCAGGCTCTTCTGTCCATGGAATTCTCCAGGCAAGAAACTAGTCCAAGAACAAGTGAAGAATCCTGACCAAACAACCTATCACCCTGCCCCTCTCAGGAAGCCTGGCATGCTTCAGTCCACAGGGTTGCAAAGAGTCAGACACAACTGAGTGACTGAACTGAACTGAGGACACTCTTTCCCTCTGTGCATAGCTTCATTCATACGAGTGAACACTACAGTCACTTGAGCAGGAAATTCCATGAACCCTTTTATTTGGAAATAGATGTGGAAATGGGATTGTGGAGTGTTGAGAGGTATGAATGCCTTGACTCAATGATTCCTTGTCCTTAGGGAAGGCTGAAGCTGGAGGTGGGCAAGAGTAGGCCTAGTAAAGGTGGGAGTCCAGGGACAGGCGTGTTGGTTGTTTAGCTATAAGGGAAGTGCTGATGCCAATTTAAATAAGGAGTAAAGTAGAGATAGTGGCACAATTTGGAAGTAAAGTCAAAAGAGTGATCATAGGGTCTTGAGGAAAATAGACAGTGTGTATCTTCTTTGTCACGGGGAAAGTAGGCATAAGATTAGGAGGAGACTATGACAAAACAGCAGTGTTGGAGAGTCCCTTGGACTGCAAGGAGATCCAACTTGTCCATTCTAAAGAAGATCAGTCCTGGGTGTTCTTTGGAAGGAATGGTGCTAACACTGAAACTCCAGTACTTTGGCCACCTCATGCAAAGAGTTGACTTATTCGAAAAGACTCTGATGCTGGGAGGGATTGGGGCCAGGAGGAGAAGGGGACGACAGAGCATGAGATGGCTGTATGGCATCACCGACTCGATGGACGTGAGTCTGAGTGAACTCCAGGAGTTGGTGATGTACAGGGAGGCCTGGCGTGCTGCGATTCATGGGGTCACGAAGAGTCAGACATGACTGAGCGACTGAACTGAACTGATAACAAGACTAGAAGCCCACTAATACAGCAAATAAAACACCTCCTATTTGTAAGCCTGATGTGTCCTTTGTGTAGAGCAGTCTTGTTGTTATAACACTCAAATAGACAGGAAGGAACCATTGCAGGAAAAGCATAACAGCGCTCAAGTTTCAGAAGCAATCAATGAATTACTTTCCTTTAAATGGGATGAGGTAGAAGGTTAATTATCTCTCAGAGTGGGCTTGAATTTGACCAGATAGACCTAATTTCCTGAAACCAACTAGACATCTAAGCAGAGGGCAGTAAGGGCAAAGATTAAAGAGAAAAGGAGGCCATGAGGCAGATTGTACAGTCCTGCCTGGTGGCAGGGGTTCAGAGCGAGGACCACAGCTCCGTCAAGGACTTAGGATGCAAAACAGACTCTCTTCATTTAGCTTTTAAAAATTATTAATTAATGAAAAAATATTTATTTCTGTATACAGAGAAGTAGAAATAAAATTTATATTATCCTTGGCTTCATGAATGTCCAGGTTAATAGTAGGACGTTGAGGGGCTGTGAGAGATGGAGAGAGATGGGTCTTGTTAGAGGAGGGAGGAGTCAGATGATAAATAGCCATTGAGAGGAGCAGTGGTGGGAGTGTGTCTTTGGAGTGGACTTGAAGTAGGAGCAAGTGGGGATTATTTTATTTTCAAGTGAGTGAATGAAATACTGATTCTATAGTTTAATCCTGTGCTATTACATTACCAACCGAAAGCTTCTCAGTTCCCTCCCCAGATTGAAGAGTTTAGTGCCTGACTTAAGAGAAAATTCTGCTTAGAGATTAGGCTAAGGCATCCTGACATCCAACATAAAGAAATGCACAGATGAGCAGTAAAGTACATCTTTATGAAAATCCATCTAGATGGTGACCTAGCCTAAATGTAGAGGTGGAGGAGGAAACTGAGGCATACTCGGTCCCAGGAAAGGAGAGAAGTGTTGCATACTTTCTGGGGAGAGGTCAATTTTCAGGCTTGGTAACATCAAAACAACATTAACATAACATCCCATTTCATTGATTACATTTTTCCAGATGCTTACTTGCCCTTATAACTGGTAGTAAGATGATTTCCTTATATTTATTAGAAAAACAACTTTTATATTGAAGATCTGCAAGTAAAATGTGTTGAAATATGGGGACATTTTGAAACTGCTTAGGTATGGTAGAGGTTAATGCTTTCAGTTATATCTTAATAATTACTGTCATCAGGTTTCTACCTTTATAGCTTTTTAATTGTTTAAAGATCATAAACCAGAAAATTTAGTACAAGCTTGAGAAAGGTCCTTTATGGTATAACATAATTTTATACTGATATTATCACTATAAAATGATTCACCAGAAAAGTGTCTTAATGGATTTTACTTTCCACACTTCTGATTAGTATTTTTACTATAATACTCTATGTAATCTGCAGTGTGCTACAACATTGCTGCTAAATAAATATTTTTCTTTTATTTAAAGCAAACATTTTAAAGTTTTAAAATCAGACTTATCATGAGGATGCAGAACAAGGAATAGGTAAGTCTGACAAAAATCAAAGAACAAAAGGAAGACTGTAGTCCACTGAGAAAAGCCAAAATTACCCCTCAGAACTTACAGGTTCTTTTCAGGTCAAATAATCCTCTTTTGACCAAATTCATTTGCCCTATCCAAATATGCCGAGACTATACTTATGAACCTCCATGTGTGTATTGATATCAGGGGAAAGGACACATCAGAGAGCATGAATTTCAACTTGTCTGTGTTCAAAGATTTAACTGCCACCTGTGTATTTAATTCTGAGATGTACATATCCAAAACTGCTCATGCTCTCTCCCTAGACCCACACTTATTTCTGCAAGGCAGTACAACTGTGGATAATGCAGTGATTTTTTTTTTTTAATAAAGCAAGAGGAAAGGAAATCAGAAATGGGAGAGACCAAGATGTATTACATGTAGACTTTGTGCTATGGTCTGTGTTTGGCTCCATATTAAATTCTGTTTGCTCCATTGTGCCAAGTGGCACAACACCGATCACAAATAATCCCTGCCAGTTAGTAGTTGTGTTAACTTTTTAGTTGAAGAAATGATTCTGCTCCTCCCAGTATTGCCCAGCTAGCAAGAGTCTTCCTTAAAAGCCATCTAAATATAACACCTCCTACATAAAAGGTTCAATAATCTCCAAAAGTCTTTGAGTAAAATGTAAGCTTTGGAACAAGATGGTCTTCGTTTTGCCTTGTACCAGCTGTGTGAGTGTCTGTGAGGTAATTACTTCTACAATTCACTTCCCTCTTCTTAGATTACATAATGATCAAAAGGGCTAATATATGTGAAATGCTGAGAACAATGCCACATTAATGATGATATTTATCGTTAATATTTTTCCTTCCGCCTCTAGTTCATCTCTATGGGGATGTCTCGCAAACACCTGAGCTAAACACCTAAGTATGTGTCATCTCTCTCCCTTATGCTTAATCTCCTCTTCCTGACTATTCCAAATGTTAACTATTACCCAGGTCAGGAATCTTGGTTTCCTCAGAATTCCACTGCATCTAGTTAGTTGCTCAGTCCAGCAGTTCTGCCTCCTATACCTATCAAAAGTGCCGTCACCTTCATCCCAGCTTCCTTCACCTGACTTAACACCAAGTCCAGACTTGACCTCCATAATAGCCTTCTGATGAACTTATCTTCCAACCTCTGGGCTCTTCTAGTCCACCCTTAACACTGTTGCCAGAGGATTATTTCTGAACTACTGATCCAGAAAATACAATCCTGTCCACCTTCCGCTTGACAATCCTTCCATGGGTCTTCATTCTACACAGAAGAGCATTTGAACTTCTTGACAAGAAGTGGTTGGCACTCATGGTTACTTTCTTAGCAGCTTCTTGCCTTTTGTCCCCTACCTCCTATTGGAACGCATCACTTCCCCATTTCTATCCCTCCAAAATACTCTTGCTATAAGCAATATTGAAATGAATGCTCATATTGTTATATATGCTGTATTATAATAGGCTTCCATGCCTTTGTCTATGTTGACTGCCTGCCAGAATGTATTCTGTAGGTACTACTTTATCCACCTATTTCCTATTTGCCCCTCAGACAGTTGAAGGGAGTCTTATTTGTGACAGCTTTCCTGACTTCAACTCACCTTCCACCCTGCAAAAGTTAGTCATTTCTCTCTGTGCTCCAGTCAGATAGGAACAATCAGTCCATCAGATCTGGCATTTGTTATATTATCTTATGATTTCTTACTTATACATTAACTTTCGTCTTTACATGCTCATAAGCCTCTTGAGGGCAAGGTTATAGCTTGTAATTTTTGCTTCCTTGTACCGAGAGAAGATCCCAGAATATATTAGGCATTCAAATAAATATCTGTTGAATTGGTAAATAAAATAATTTGAGATAATTGTTCACCTATTATTTCCTATTGAGTGGACATAAATCAACTCAGTTTCTCAGGTTAACTGAGGTAAGTAGTGAAGTGAAGTGAAGTCGCTCAGTCGTGTCCGACTCTGCGACCCCATGGACTGTAACCTATCAGGCTCCTCTGTCCATGGGATTTTCCAGGCAATAGCACTGAGTGGATTGCCATTTCCTTCTCCAGCGGATCTTCCCGACCCAGGGATTGAACCCAGATCTCCCGCATTGTAGACGCTTTACCGTCTGAGCCATAAGTAGAATTAATAATAATTTAAATATATGCATGCAGTTGTATATATATATATATTCAAATTTTTATGTTCTTTTTCTACTTGCTGATATTCTAAGGATTCAGTTATGAAATAGTGCATTTATGGCATCTGAAGAAAGTTGCTATAATTAGAACTTAAGATAGACTAATGACATACTTCTTTTGAATGTTTACTTTACTCTTACTCATTTCTGATCTTAGGTAATATACTTTAACTTCCTCAGATACATCCTCACATTTAATATAATAATAAAATTTTATTTCACATGGATTTTGTGAGGAGATAATCTATTTACACAATACTTGGTACACTGTTGGACATGAAAGTAAATGCTTTGTAATTACTAGCAATAAATATCACTTATACTCAAAAGACACATTCCTCCCCACTGGAAACAAATATTCAGAAGTGCTAGTCAGACTAAGCAACTTTCTCTACTCTTTATCATCATGTCGTTGTGGATACTTAGTCATTTCCGACTCTTTGTAACACAGTGAATTGTAGCCTGTCAGGCTATTCTGTCCATGGAATTTTTCAGGCAAGAATACTGGAGTGGGTTGCCATTTCCTACTCCAGGGGATCTTCCTAACACAGGATCAGACCTGCATCTCTTGGGTCTCCTGCATTGGGAGGCAGATTCTTCACCACTGCACCACCTGGGGAAGCCCTCTTTTATCATGATAGTAGTAGTAGTAGTGTAAGTTGCTCAGCTGTGTCTGATTTGTGACTCCATGGGGTTCTCCCAGCAAGAATATTGGAGTCGGTTCCATTCCCTTCTCCAGGGAATCTTCCCAACCCAGCAATTGAACCTGGATCTCCTTATTACAACAGATTTTTTTTAATCATCTGAACCACTAGGGAAGCCCCTTTACCATCATAAGAGAGGTCAAATTTGGGGCGTTTTGGAGACTTTATATATATATATATATATATATATATATATATATATATATATATATATCTCAGATGCTGTGCTAGTCTCAGAGAGCATAAAGCTGTGTAAGACTGAATCCTCAGTCTAGGATCTCATGTCTATGTTTCATCCTCTTCAAAATGTTCATCCAGGAATGCAGGATGGAAGCAGTAGAAAAGTAGAGACCTATCTTAAATGTAAATTGAACTGAAATGTCAGCAGCACAAATGATCAATCAACAAATACCTCTTACATTTCATCCCAGTGGGACTCACAGAAGAAGTTTCATACTCTTCATATGATTATTGTAAAGGAAAGTTGGCAGTGAATAAGGTGGGACAGTGAATAAGTGATAAGGAAAGTATATGTAGACCACCCTATACATTATGATTTATAGGAAGTGAAAAAAATAGAGAATTGTTCATTTCGAGAAGGAGGAAGACCGTGAAAAACTTAAAATACTGCCCTTGGATTCAAATGATTTAACTAAGTTGCTGCTGCTGCTGCTGCTAAGTCGCTTCAGTCATGTCTGACTCTTTGCAACCCCATGGACTGCAGCCTACCAGGCTCCTCCGTCCATGGGATTTTCCAGGTGAGAGTACTGGAGTGGCTTGCCATTGCCTTCTCCGATTTAGGATTAATAATACTATAATACTAATACTAATAATACTAATAATACACAGTATTCTGTGTATTTCTCTTAATAGACTATCCACTAATATTTATTGGACAGCTGAGAAAGTCATCATTCTAATCTTTAGCTTTCATCTTACATTGTATTCTGTTTTTCTAATTTTTCATTCTCTTTATGAGAACACTTATGACTTCATTGCCCCCATCTCCTGATAATCCAGGATCATCTCCCCTGGAGATGTTTACTTTAACACATCTGCAAAGTCTCCTTTGTGTTAAGTTGACTTATGCATGCCTGAGGATTAGGAGGTAGCCATCCTGGGCAGCTATTATTCAGTTTACCACAGTGTGATCACATGGTTGCATACAATCTGTAGAACTAAGATAATTCTTACACAGTCAGATAAGGTGGCTATTTCTTTTAACTTCTTTTAACTCAAGTCTGGTCATTCTTGTCAGCATTTGGGGTTTTAATAGTAATTTGGGTTGAGGATACACTTAGTTTGGTTTTAATAGGAGTCCTACTGCCTTTTGTGCCAACTCATTAAGCATTGTGCCTTAAAGACTGTGCTGAAGGTCATATTGCAATATGAATACATCCTATAGTACCCAGCAGTTTAAGTATATGGGTATTGAGGGAGAATAGGACTCAAAATACATGGAGCCTTAAACCAATATGTGAAAATGTGTTGCAACCATCAAACATGTTAAAATTATAAGCAAAGAAATTATTTTTCTTCTGACATCTGGTCAAAATTATTACTCAGTTCAGTTAAGTCACTCAGTTGTGTTTGACTCTTTGACTCATGGACTCATGGACTCATGGCTCATGGACTGCAGCATGCCAGGCTTCCCTCTCCATCACCAGCTCCCAGGACCTTACTCAAACTCATGTCCATCGTGTCGATGATGCCATCCAATTATCTCATCCTCTGTCGTCCCCTTCTCCTCATGCCTTCAATCTTTCCCAGCATCAGGATATTTCCCAATGAGTTGGTTCTTCGCATCAGATGGCCAAAGTATTGGCTCTTCAGCTTCAGCATCAGTCTTTCCAATGAATATTCAGAGCTGATTTCCTTTAGGATTGACTGATTGGATCTCCTTGCAGTGATTCTCAAGAGTCTTGTCCAACACCACCATTCAAAAGCATCAATTCTTCAGCACTCAGCTTTCTTTATAGATACAAACCCTGCACTGTAGAACAAACTACATTTTTTATTCTCTTTATAGAAAACGGTATTACCAAATTTTTGTTATATGAAGAGACAATGAATTAAAAAATTTTAGAGAAAAAAAATATTTTAAACCTGTACCAAACCATTCATGATAAAAATATTAGCAAAAATATTAGAAAATAATTTTTTTCTGGGTTATGTGCTCTTGTGATCCTTGTCTGATTTAAAAATTTTACTTTTTGTGAGTCTTTTCTTATCTTGCATACTTACTTTGATACCTAAATGTCTTATTTTTGTCTTAAAGAGGATTCCATGGTTCTACATACACCTCCATCTATGTAATATGCAGGCCTCACAGAATCAGAATCTGTCATTGATAACACTTGTATCAGCCAGGGTTAAACAGAAAAGCAGATTATCTATCTCTGTGTGTTTATCTGCCTACCTATGTTTCATCTGTCTATCTATCCACACACCTATCACATACCTGTCTATCTAAGGAAATGTGTAGTGCAAGAAACTGGTTTATGTGATTATGTTTGAAGTCTGGTTAAGTAAGTCTGAGATCTATAGGGAAGGTAGTGAAAAAGGGAAAATTCAGGAAAGGGGTAGCAGTTGTAGACCAAACTATTGCTGGGGTTCTCTTTTACCAGGAAGAGTTAAGCTCCTTTTAAGGGCTCACTTGGCTAGAGTGGGCCCATTTAAGATAATCTCTCTTCTTTAAAGTCAGCTACTCATACAGTCACCCCTTGAACAAGATGATTTAAAGTGTGGGTCCACTTATACATGGATTTTTTTTTTTACACTAAGTATCATAATACTATACAGTTTTTGGTTGGGTCCACAGACAATGAGGGCTTACCATAAGTTACATATGGATTTTCGACTATTTGGGAGGTTGGTGCCCTAACCACTGTGTTGTTCAATGGTTAATTATATCTGCAGAAATACCTTTACAGCAGAACTGAGATTAGTGTTTGTTTGAATAACTGAAAAAAGGTATGTGTCTGGAACAAATTGACTACTCCTCTCCCTTCCTTTCCCATAGCTAAGTCTAGTAAAACTGACACATCAAAACTCCAAGACAATACTCTTAGTGTGATTAGCGAAAATAACGATGAGAGTTAGAAGATTGCAGTCCTCTTATTATCCTTTGTGTTTATTATCTTATTTGATTCACAGGTATCCCAGCCAGTAAATTCTTAGGAAGGAAGTGAAGCAGGCTAATTCCAGGTGATACAGTGGTAAAGAATCTGCCTGCCAATGCAGGAGACACAAATTAGATCCCAGGGTCAAGAATATCCCCTCAAGGAGTAAATGGCAACCCACTCCAATATTATTGCCTGGAAAATTCCATGGACAGAAGACCCTGGCAGGCTACAGTCCACAGTGTCACAAAGAGCTGGTCACAAATGAGTGACTGAGCATGTATGCAGGCAATAACAGTAATTAACCATAGGAGCTCTGAAGCCACAGGATCTAAGTTTAAGTCCAGTATTCATCACATTCAACCTGTATGACTTTAAGTAAATAACTGAACCATGGTATCTTCTTAGAGAGCTAATGCTTAAGAAATAGAAAATTTAAATGAGATAATCCGTGCAAAATGCTGAACGCAGTGGGGTGAAAAAGCGCTTGAATATTGGTATTCAAGAGGATCTTAAATATCAGCTATTTTTTACCAGATAACATAATTAATTCTTTTGTGTATACCTTTTCATTTAACCTTCATAGTTATTGTTGGATAGTTATAATGACTGGGCTGGGTGATTAGGAAGATACTATGAGCTTTATCTTTTTAAAGTCACAGCAACATACCCCATCCTGTGACTTTTGATGTATTATATAAGTATGACATGTATGTAAGTAGTCATGTATGGATGTGAGAGTTGGGCCATAAAGAAGGCTGAGCACCAAAGAACTGATGCTTTTGACGTGTGGTGTTGGAGAAGATTCTTGAGAGTCCCTTGGACTGAAAGGAGATCCAACCAGTCCACCCTAAAGGAAATCAGTTCTGAATATTCTTTGGAAGGACTGATGCTGAAGCTGAAGCTCCAATACTTTGGCCACCTGATGCGAAGAACCAACTTTGGAAAAGACTCTGATGCTGGGAAAGATTGAAGGCGGGAAGAGAAGGGGACGATAGAGGATGAGATGGTTGGATGGCATCACCGACACGACTGACAGGAGTTTGAGTAGGCTCCAGAAATTGATGATGGACAGGGAAGCCTGGTGTGCTGCAGTCCATGGGGTTTCAAAGAGTCAGACACAACTGAGAGACCGAGATAACTAACTATGACATTTGGAATAATGACTGTAGCTTGATACTATTTTTATTATATTCTACCCAACTATGTATACTGTTGTGTTGTATGAATATTTTATGATGTAGAAACAATGTCCCTAAAACCCAAATGTTTGCCTAAGGTCATTGTCAATTTATAAATAACTTCTAGTCATTGATCTCTTTGCAAGGAGAGTGAATGCAATCAGAAGTGTTAGTATATTACTAAAAAGAAACATTTCATTTGAAAGAAAGTTATCCTTACATTTTTCTAAATGAACTGTTTTGCTAGATTTAGTTGCCCTGAATTGAGAATAGAGAGCAAATTACTAGACAAGAAATAAACCTACAGACTAAATATATTATAGTCCTGAAGAGGTCTATCTGTGATCTTCTAAAATTTGTGATTTGCCATTTAAAAATCCGCATTGTGACTGAGGATCTCTCCATTAACCGTCATGTGAACGAGATTAATTGCCAAGTCATCCAAGAATGTGTAATTGAGAAAAGAGCAAATTGTGCCTAACTAGTCTAGAAAAATTTCCATTGTAAGGAACAAAACTCTTAGAGACACTTAGAAGGCTGCAGACAGTTGTCGAAGCAGAGTTGAGTTTGTGCCCAGGAGAAAAGACCTCTGAGATAACTGAATCAAGTCCCATGCTCCAAGCTGATAACTGGGTTTCACTGAGAATGATTGGACAGTCAGGCACTTTCCTACATCAACAAAACCAGCATTGACTTACCAGTATCCAGTAGACAGAAGACAAAAGAAGGGGAATTTCCAGGGTTGGCCTATTTATCATGTGTCTGCTCTAATGAAAGAAGGAAACACATAAGTTCCAGGCTTTCCTGCCATAATGACCCTGAACAAGGTAACAAGAAAAGTTCTTTAAGCCTCTTTATCCAGAAGAATTCAATTGAGTAGACAGACTATGAAGGGGTACAGAGTGTTTAAAGGGCAATTCTTTCCCCCAGGAGGACTCACATACAGTTAGAGTCTAAATGTCTCTTATGAGACTGTGTATGTGAAATGAAAAGTCAACGCTATTGCAGAAGTGTATTCGAAGCTCATTAAGGAGAAGGAAATGGCAACCCACTCCAGTGTTCTTGCCTGGAGAATCCCAGGGACAGGGGAGCCTGATGGGCTGCCGTCTATGGGGTTGCACAGAGTCGGACACGACTGAAGCGACTTAGCAGCAGCAGAAGCAGCAAGGATAGGTAGAACACTTTTTAAAGTAGAAAAAAAGATATTATGCATAGTCTAGTCATCCAAAGACAGTTACTGATTCCTTCCCTTCAATATTTTTAATGCACAATTAATTTTTTTCATTTATGTAATTGATCACATGATTTTATACTTTTTGAACTTTAACATTCAATAAGCATTTTGAGTGTTTTTCTATGATGTTTATATAATGATTTTCATGACTACACAATATTCTATTTTGTGATTGTGTTGTATTTGGATCTGTATGCTAAGATCTTCACACTATTGAAAATAATCACTATACATCTTTTTTATAGTATTTTTTTCCAGTATTTAACATTGTGCTTGAAAGCATAGATGCTCAAATTGAATAAACTCAATTTTAACCACCTTTTATTTGAATGACTTTGGAAAGTATTTCTACTCACAAAGTTTCAATATCATCATCTGAAGATTAAGATAATATGCCTGCTAGTGGCACAGAGTTAAATGAGATAATAGACATAAAACAAGAAGAAACATACTTATTGTTTGATAAATGTTAACTTTTATTGAGTTTGTTTTCCTAAAAACAAGCAAGTTATTGTTTGTTTGATACCTCTTGCCTAAATATGTTTTCAAACACAGATAATTAAGAACTAAACACATCAGTCAATAAGATATTATAGATTGTGTTTTGTGCTATGAAGGAAGTGAAACTGTAAGGTGTCCTGGAGTTTAACATCACTTGTGGTGATGGGTTAGAGGCAGTTAGAAGTTACTTTTGTTGTGTTCTTAGAATCCTAGTGAAAAAATTTTGAGGAAACAGTAATAACACAAAATCCTGGTTTGTGAGAGTTTAGCAAGTTTGAGAAACAGAAAGTTGATGAGTGGCTGAGGTACACTAAGAATGAGGATAGAGGGGAGGGCTCAGCCAGACCTCAAGGTCATGATAGAGATCCCAGTGTGGTGTAGAGTGAGTGTACTGTGACATCATTGGAGGGTTTATTCCCCATGGTGAGTTAAATATTAGCATTTGGCTACTAGTCTCATCTTAGCTGAGATAGTTAAATTCCTTAGCTGGGAGCAAGTTAACTAGCCTCTCTTAAACCATGGTTTCTGCATTTATAGATTGATGGCAATAACAGGATCTGCCTCCTTGGTTTGTTTCGAGGACTAAACGAGTTATAACACATAACAATTTTTAACATTCTGCCTAGCATATAGTAAAGATTTAATAAAGTTTAGCCTCTCTGGCTAATTGCAGGTGCAACTTTGGTAAAGCCAAATAGCCTATTAATAGTACCCCTGCCTTGAACTAAAAAGTATGCTGTTCCTAAATGGGTATTCAAGATTCCACTTGTAGAGAAAGAGAAAAAATTCCTCTCATATTATAACATTATCCAAATTCCTAGTTATCAAGATTTCAAAATACTATAAAGACTAGCTTAGTCAGGAAATTTCAGTGCATAAATAAATCTTTGATAGGAATGTTAAATTTTAAATTGCCGTCTCTGACTTAAGTATTTTTAAAGTTAAGAATGTCTCTGTAGGGTCATTTCATGTGATGTAGGGATCAAAGGACTCAGACAAAGGCATAATTATCTAAGAAATATAGAAATGAAACTGTAGTATCAGAGGAGAGTCCTTCCCATAAAACATTACTCCCAGCAATAATCAGTAAATGGCAAATTCAGGCACTAGCTTGTATCCTGATTTCTATCTCATTAGATCACAGCTTTCTTATTCTCAATTTCAGGTCCGTTTTGCTCAATTTCCAATTTAAAATACACGACAGGACCACATTTTAACAAAGGAAATGTGCTTATCTAATAGTATAAATATTTGCAATTTATTTAAATAAAATTTTTCAAGTTTGCAGAAGAGATGATGTGTATGTACACACACACACACACACACACACACACATATACAATACAGTCACACACATATATTTACCTTCCAAGTGCATCCTTCTGAGAAATACTTATTTTCCCCTCCTAATCATGAAATCCTGTTTGTCATTCCTGCAATTTGCTAACAAACTCCATTTGCTCTCTGTCTAATTTATCAGAGCTGGGACATGTCCCATGCTGGGTCAATCAAAGACCAATACATCCTGGCAGAAGGTGATTAGAATGGGGAAGAAAGGTTGAGCTAACCTAGGGAGGGCAGAGATTTTCCAGAGAGTTAAACTTGGAAATGGAAGGGTTAAGTCTTAGCTTCTCTGCAGGTGGAAATATGAGGCTTTAGAGAAGTGCTTTTCATGACATAGCCCTAAAAAAATTTCACCCATCCTTCTCTGCAGAGAGAAATATGAAGCTTTAGAGGAGTGCTTTCCATGACTGATCCAGCTTGGCTGGATCCATCCACCTTGGACTGGATAAAGCACAAGCTGGAATCAAGATTGCCAGCAGAAATATCAATAACCTCAGATATGCAGATGACACCACCCTTATGGCAGAAAGCGAAAAAGAACTAAAGAGCCTCTTGATGAAAGTGAAAGAGGAGAGTGAAAAAGTTGGTTTAAAACTCAACATTCAGAAAACTAAGATCATGGCATCTAGTCCCACCACATCATGGCAAATAGATGGTGAAACAGTGGAAACAGTGGCTGAGTTTATTTTGGGGGGCTCTGAAATCACTGCAGATGGTGACTGCAGCCAGGAAATTAAATGACACTTGCTCCTTGCTCCTTGGAAGAAAAGTTATGACCAAACTAGACAGCATATTAAAAAGCAAAGACATTACTTTGCCAACGAAGGTCCATCTAGTCAAGGATATGATTTTTCCAGTGGTCATGTATGGATGTGAGAGTTGAACTGTGAAGAAAGCTGAGCACCGAATAATTGATGCTTTTGAACTGTGGTGTTGGAGAAGACTCTTGAGAATCCCTTGGACTGCAAGGAGATCCAACCAGTCCATCCTAAAGAAGATCAGTCCTGAATATTCACTGGAAGCTGAGCTGAAGTTTTCAGCTGAAGCTGAAACTCCAATATTTTGGCCACCTGATGTGAAGAACTGACTCATTTGAAAAGACCGTAATGCTGGGAAAGATTGAAGGCACAAGGAAGAAGGGGATGACAGAGGATGAGATGGTTGGATAGCATCACCGACTGAATAAACATGAGCTTGAGTAAACTCTGGGAGTTGATGATGGACAGGGAGGCCTGGCATGGAGTCAGACACGACTGAGTGACTGAACTGAACTTCCATGACCCAGACTTTCTATTTAGTCTAAAATAGAAAGAAATGAGATCAGTCTGCAAAAGACAGAAAGCTGCATAAATGATAGAAAAACACACTTGTCTCCCATGTTCTGGAGTCTAGTTTTCTCTGAGGCTTTAGGCACATTTCCTTCCCCATGGTTAGAATAACTTGGGCAGCCACCTCTTGAAACTCTAGGGATCCAGACTTACAGAAAATACTTCTGTGCTTTCCTTGCCTTTTTTAGTACCTACTGCCCAGCAAATTATATAACTACACAGTCAATGCTTTTCAATTAAAGAATGAGCACTGGAACTGGACTATACTTGAAATATTCTTTCAATAATTCTTAAATGTGTGGGTATCTGATAGAGTATGAACTTTCTTTAATCCATCTAAACTGACCTTCTCTTCAAAATTATTACCTGAAATCTGGGACACTGCAGCAGAGGGGGCCAAGTATTATACTCTCCCTTTAGGTATCTGGATAAGTGACTTAATATATCTGTGTGAATAAAAACTCCATACAAAATGAATAAGGATACTTCCAATAAAAGTGATTTCAAAAGAGTGGCATGAGGATATATAAATATAATCAGAAAGGCAACACAGAATAACCCGTTGTTTAAAGAAGAACTCTAGGGACTCTTTTTGTTATATTTTTCTTGTTTCAACTGTATTCAGAAAATGAAAATACGTAAAGAGGAAATAAGGCTCTTGCTTGGGAATCACAGACGAGCTCTTTTATTTTGATCTTCTACTATATATCACAGAGAGGAAACACAAGACTCAGAGATACACTTGGGTAATAAATAATTAGATTTTTGAAATGCATTCAGGTCAGGGTCTTCAAATAGTTTGTTCAGAAAATTACAAAGTAGTTAAAAGTCTTCAACCTGAGCTTATAGAACACCAAAGCTTGAAATGATGACCCATTAAAAACCTGATAAAATAATAAATTCCACAAACATCTTTAAAATTAATTTATTTTTTATTGAAAGATAATTGCTTTTCAGAATTTTGCTGTTAAATTTGTCAAAACATTTAAAGTGAATTTTAAAAAGATTGGGGTTTAGTGACTAAAATAAGATCGTCGCCACTGTAGAACACACACACACACAAAGCAACCCATGAACACTTCTAATTAAGTCCCTCATTGCTTTGTAGAAATTATGTATATATTTTGCAAAATAGTACTTTGTAAGTACAGCTTAGAAAGTATTCAGCTTGTACCTTGAGGAAGTATGAATTAATAAGATGAGGCATTCTCTACATTGGGGAAGGGTGTTCAAATGTATGAGTGAAGAAGGTGCTTACTAAAATAGATTTTTAGTAGAAAAAATAATTTCTTATATTGCTCGTATGCTTTAAGTTTTATTATAAAACACTACTTATGTGTACTTAATTGGTTTTCTGAGTATACTGACATAATGATATGATCATTTCCTTTATTTTGATAGATTTCTTATATCAGACCAGTCTTGCATTTTTGTATTTGTAATGCTGGACCTAGGCTATATTCATAAGTAAAGTTAGTCTATTATTTTCTTTTAATCCATTTTGTTGTATTGGTTTTCTTGGATTCATGATAAAATTTAGTATTTGAATAATATCCGAATTATTTATTTTTCAAAGTTATATGAAAGTCACCTGAAAATAACTGTTGCCTGCAGATCTTTAAATATTTTTGATCTATCAATTATTATTAACCACTTGTCATTGAATTATTATTATAAAATTATTATTTGCTTCTAAATTTTAATTTTCTTGACAGAGTTTAACAAAATATTAAAGATGGTGCCAATCTTAAATTCCCTCTGTCAGGTTACAGAGATTGATTCTGATATGATCTTATAATCCCAGTCAGGAATTTAGCATCCACATAGGTCTTTTGCTGGCATGAATAGGATTATTCCCCTGTGATGCCAGGGGACACCACAAGGCAAATATCTGTAGGAATAGCATAACACAAAACAAAACACCAGGGGAAGTAAAGAAGAAAAATGGAGAAAGGTAGAGTATTGATGATATTTAAGTTCTGGATACAACCATGCCTGAAACAAAAGCTATCTCCCTGAGTGTTCATTTCTGTGAGTCAATAAATTCCAATTATTTGATGCCAGTTGGAGTTGGGCATTTTGTAGAGTCAGAAGAGTTTAGTTAAAATGATCTATACTCCCATTCTAGGAAAAAAAAATGTAGATACATATATTCAGAGCAATGAAAAATCAGTTATTAAGAATCTTTTTCTCCTTATAAGAAAAAACATTGCTGAACAATTACTTAAGTCCAAATAACTTTTTGATAATATGATTGTGATATTTAGTAATTATTACTGAAAGATTCTTAGAGGAAATTTGTGTATAAAATGAACTGTAGTAGCTAAGCAGCATGATGGTAATGAGAATTATTAAAAATGGTAGAGGCTTAAGCATGTTTACAGACTTATAGGAAGGATGGAATTGCGAATGTTTGAGAAAAAGAGTTGATGCTAAGATGGTTTTCTGAGGACAGAAGGGGTTGGGAATGTCAACTAAAAAAACATACTCACAACATAAAAGTTGAGAGTTATGTTTTATTTGGCAGGAATTTTTAGGGCTTTAAACCCAGGAGGCAGCATCCCAAGTAACTCTGAGAGAGCGAGGGGGGAGGAGGAGTAGCTAATTGATATGTAGGAGCTTTGCACCAAAGGGCAGGTAATGTGAGCAAAAGATTACTTTTAATTAAAGAGAACCATTAATAGAAATCTCAAGCTAAGGAATTTAGTGCTTTTCTATTTATGGGATGATGCAAGAGTCTGGACTCACAGAAATGATTCTTTTTAGCATGCACCTCAGCTATCTGGGAACAGTATCCTGCGTTTGCACATCCTGAGTTTCCTCAGGGATCTCTGGAGCGAGTGGCTGCAGTCTGTTGGCTGCTAGAAGGCAGGTATTCTTTTCCTTCCTGAGTTCCTTCAGGGGTCGCTAGTTTACTATAGACTGTGACCGCAATCACTGATGACTGTGACATCCTATGTTTACTGATATGGAAGGCAATATTCCATTTATGAGGAATTAAAGTCAGAGAAGGCGATGGCACCCCACTCCAGTACTCCTGCCTGGAAAATCCCATGGATGGAGGAGCCTGGTGGGCTGCAGCCCATGGGGTCGCTAAGAGTCAGACACGACTGAGCAACTTCACTTTCACTTTTCACTTTCATGCATTGGAGAAGGCAATGGCAACCCACTCCAGTGTTCTTGCCTGGAGAATCCCAGGGATGGGGGAGCCTGGTGGGCTGCGGTCTATGGGGTCGCACAGAGTCAGACATGACTGAAGCGACTTAGCAGCAGCAGCAGCAGGAATTAAAGTACTGCTGGAAGAAGGAAGTGAAAGCAATAGGAAGAAGAGCCCTTCTGGGGCAGCCCAAAAGGGGCAGTGTATACTGTGTTAGGTCAGTGAGAATGGCTAATGGCTCCTGTCTAATGGCTTCAATTTCCTACAAAATATTAGGTGAGATAATCTATAGTCTGAGTCACCAGGGAAGCCCAATCTATAGTCAGAGGATATGTTCAGGGGCTATAGTTAGGAGAACAATGGAGGATATTTGACACAGTGACAGTAAAGAGCTGTCTACACAGGCAGTTTAGAAGGCTCCTCTGATGTTGCTTTCTCTGTAAATTCAGACTCAATAATCAGTTCTATTGTGTCACTTTTTTCAAAAGACTTGACCAGGGAACTGGTTTCATGGGATCCTTAAGAACTGCAGAAGTTTAAATGGGGCGTGAGGGTAGGAGTAAAAGCAGAAAGGTAGGAGGCTGCAGACTTCTGACAGGAGAGTTATTGATTACAATAATGGACCACAGAATCATAGCAAATCAGTGAAGAAGGAAGTTTGACAATGTTCTTTAGTTTTATTAATGTATAATTGACAAATAAAATTATAATATGTTTAAAGGGTACAATGTGGAATTTGATACATATATATATTGTGAACGGATAACCACAGTTGAATTAACACATCAATCACCTTATATATTTACCTTTTTAAAATTGTGAATGCTTAAGATCTTAACAAATTTCAATGATGTTAATACAGTATTATCAACTATAATCACCACATTATGCATTAGATACTAAGAACTTTTTCATCTTATAACTGAAAGTTTGTGCCATTTTACCAACTTCTCAACATTTCTCCTATCCTCAAGCCATTCTGCTGCTCTTCTATGAGTTCAGTTTTCTTTTTTTGAGGGGAGGAGAGGTTTCCACATATAAGTAATGCCAAACAGTATTTGTCTCTGGCTTATTTCACTTAATGCTCTCCTCCTTCATCCATGCTATAACAGATGACAGGATTTCCTTCTTTTTCAAGGCTGAATAATATGCCACACTTTCTTTATTCATTCATCTGTCAATGGAAACTTAGGTTGTTATTAAGGATATTTTGAGTAATGTTGCAATAAACAAGGGAGTGCAGTTATTTCTTTGAGATAATGATTTCTTTTCCTTTAGATATGTACCCAGAAATGATTTTCTAAATCATGAGAGTTTTATCTTTAACTTCTTGAGGTGCTTCTGTAGTGTTTTCTATAGCAGTTATATCAGTTTAATTCCTACCAACACATCCTTGCTACAACTTATCACTTGTCTCTTTTGATAATAGCCACGCTAACTGGCATGAAATGTTATTTCACTGTGGTTTTGATGTGTGATTCCTGACAGTTTTTAATGTAGAAGTTTCTAACTTCTAGAAGGTATAAAACTGCTCACAAAAATTAAACATTTAAAAATTGGAATTGTTTTAGTTGGGTGTTGTTTTGAGGGAGGTGAGTTAATGAAGTTGATTATTCTTCAGTAAGATTTTGAAATAACAGAGAAAAGAAGAAAACCTAATGGCTCTTGGTGCTATAGCATCTTATGTCCTGCTCAAGTTCAAAAAATAACTTTTTAGAAGTCTTGAATTTGAAGATATGATTGATCTTTTGATTAGAAACACTGCTCCTTCCTAATCATTTTTTTCTTTTAATGAAAAATATTATATTAGATTCCCCCAACGTTCTGCCTTTCTTAAGCTAATCAAGGGAATTCAACAGAAGCTAGGTGAATTAACAATGAAAAATATTTAACTATATCAGTATAAATAAAAGCACCTAGAGTGTTATCCAACTTAAAAATATTTCCAGGAAGACCACCAGGGAAACTTTTTACATGACATCTGGTTGAACTATTATTTTCACATTTATTCATGTTAATTAATTGCACATTCTGTTAAAGCCTCTTTCATATTTAAATAGTTTTTGTAATAAATAAGACTAATAAGAACCATACTCAGAAGGCATTACTCTTTAATAGAAGCTTTCTATGACTATTGAAAGTCAAGAGGACAAGATTTTATTAACATTAAACGTTTACCAACTTACTAGTGGGATAATAAGTTAGAATGTTGCAAGTGTATAAATTGTTTTCCATTAGTATGGTAGATTGTACCATGAAGACAAACTGACTTTTTCAGACTTCTACAGTATCTCAAAGTATATTATTGCTTCAGTGACTTGAGGGCGATAAAGTGTAATCAGTATATTCTGTGCTAGGAAAAACAAATCTCTCCCTTTAGCATAGCATGAAGTCATTGGAAATACTCAATTAAGAATTTTAGAAATGGTTGGTCTTGCTTCTAATTTGTGATATCTTCTAAAGACTAGTATGCAACAGTCTTTGGAATTAATATATTATTGTGAAAATAGAATATTTTTCTTATTTTAGCTAGAAAATATTTGTTTTCTTACTGTTCTCTGCCAGTACATGAGAGTTCATGGCATTTTATTCCCATCAATGAGGGATATTTACTATGATAGGAAAGCCTGCCATAGTAAGGGTTTTCTTCATCCTAAAATATTATCTAAATATTTTATAATCTGATGAGTAAAATAAGAAGTTAGGGCAATATAAATATGGTTAAAATTATATATTTTACATTATGTAATTTTTACCACACACACACAAACATTTAAAAACAACAATAACAACAAAAGTATTGTGGTTTAAAAGTTTGTTACCTATCAAACCTGTTAAATAATTTTTTCTGCCTAAAACCTTTTCAGTTGTTTCCAAAAGCATCTACAGTTTTGCCTGTTCCTGTATAAGGAACTAAAATGACTATTGAAGAAGAAGAAATTCAGGAGTCTAAGAAATAGAATTTTTCAGTTCTTTCTTAATTTCCTTTTCTATCAATCATTACATATTTGAAAAAGTATTTTAAGTTTTCAAAAAAACAGTTTCATTGGATTTAAATCATAATTTTGCTAATATAAGATAGAACAAGTTTAACTTTACTTCTTCAGGAGACAGAAAGAGATGGAGTATGGGGCTATATAATATGACAGTTAGGAAGTAGCATTTATGGCTCTTGTTCTTTTTCTCCATTTAACTTTTTTAAATTTTCTCTTTCATCCATAATTCTTTCAGCTTTGAAAGGCTCAATGTGGAACTGCCTCATCTCACATTCAAGTGTATCAAATCTCTCTTAATTTTCCAAAATATACATATCCATTTAACATTAAAATTAAAAAAATAAAAAACTAAAAATAAATAAATAAATACATAAATAAATAAATAAATAAATAAATAAATAAAATGAGAGAAAACCTAAAAAAAAAAAAAAAGAATACATTTTGGCAAAGGCCAAGAACTAATGGGCTTCCCTGGTGGCTCAGACCATAAAGCATCTGCCTACAATGTGGGAGACCTGGGTTCTATCCCTGGGTCGGGAAGTTCCCCTGGAGAAGGAAATGGCAACCCACTCTAGTACTCTTGCCTGGAAAATCCCATGGACAGGGGAGCCTGGTAAGCTACAGTCCGTGAGGTCACGAAGAGTTGGACATGACTGAGCAACTTCACAATCTTCTTCAAGAACTACAGAGATGCCATTTTGGAATGAAAAATAAGGGTATGGAAGTGCAGCCTTGGCTGTGAATCTTGAATATAGATATAGATATTCTAGCTCAAGTTGAAAAATTAAATGTCATTTGGTCATTTTTCTACCCAGAGTCAGGTTGTGGGGCACACACAACCTTTATATCTGGACATTCTCTTTGCAGTTCTATGTTTATTTATTTATTTATTTATTTATTTTTTAAATTTTAAAATCTTTAATTCTTACATGCGTTCCCAAACATAAACCCCCCTCCCACCTCCCTCCCCATAACATCTCTCTGGGTCATCCCCATGCACCAGCCCAAGCATGCTGTATCCTGCGTCAGACATAGACTGGCGATTCAATTCTTACATGATACTATACATGTTAGAATGTCATTCTCCCAAATCATCCCACCCTCTCCCTCTCCCCCTGAGTCCAAAAGTCCGTTATACACATCTGTGTCTCTTTCCCTGTCTTGCATACAGGGTCGTCATTGCCATCTTCCTAAATTCCATATATATGTGTTAGTATACTGTATTGGTGTTTTTCTTTCTGGCTTACTTCACTCTGTATAATCGGCTCCAGTTTCATCCATCTCATCAGAACTGATTCAAATGAATTCTTTTTAACGGCTGAGTAATACTCCATTGTGTATATGTACCACAGCTTTCTTATCCATTCATCTGCTGATGGACATCTAGGTTGTTTCCATGTCCTGGCTATTATAAACAGTGCTGCGATGAACATTGGGGTACATATGTCTCTTTCCATTCTGGTTTCCTCGGTGTGTATGCCCAGCAGTGGGATTGCTGGGTCATAAGGCAGTTCTATTTGCAATTTTTTAAGGAATCGCCACACTGTTCTCCATAGTGGCTGTACTAGTTTGCATTCCCACCAACAGTGAAAAAGGGTTCCCTTTTCTCCATACCCTCTCCAGCATTTATTGCTTGCAGATTTTTGGATCACAGACATTCTGACTGGTGTGAAGTGGTACCTCATTGTGGTTTTGATTTGCATTTCTCTAATAATGAGTGATGTTGAGCATCTTTTCATGTGTTTGTTAGCCATCCGTATGTCTTCTTTGGAGAAATGTCTATTTAGTTCTTTGGCCCATTTTTTGATTGGGTCGTTTATTTTTCTGGAATTGAGCTGCATAAGTTGCTTGTATATTTTTGAGATTAGTTGTTTGTCAGTTGCTTCATTTGCTATTAATTTCTCCCATTCAGAAGGCTGTCTTTTCACCTTGCTTATATTTTCCTTTGTTGTGCAGAAGCTTTTAATTTTAATTAGATCCCATTTGTTTATTTTTGCTTTTATTTCCAGAATTCTGGGAGGTGGATCATAGAAGATCCTGCTGTGATTTATGTCTGAGAGTGTTTTGCCTATGTTCTCCTCTAGGAGTTTTATAGTTTCTGATCTTACATTTAGATCTTTAATCCATTTTGAGTTTATTTTTGTGTGCAGTGTTAGGAAGTGATCTAGTTTCATTCTTTTACAAGTGGTTGACCAGTTTTCCCAGCACCACTTGTTAAAGAGATTGTCTTTACTCCATTGTATATTCTTGCCTCCTTTGTCAAAGATAAGGTGTCCATATGTGTGTGGATTTATCTCTGGGCTTTCTATTTTGTTCCATTGATCTATATGTCTGTCTTTGTGCCAGTACCATACTGTCTTGATGACTGTGGCTTTGTAGTAGAGCCTGAAGTCAGGCAAGTTGATTCCTCCAGTTCCATTCTTCTTTCTCAAGATTGCTTTGGCTATTCGAGGTTTTTTGTATTTCCATACAAATCTTGAAATTATTTGTTCTAGTTCTGTGAAAAATGTGGCTGGTAGCTTGATAGGGATTGCATTGAATTTGTAAATTGCTTTGGGTAGTATACTCATTTTCACTATGTTGATTCTTCCAATCCATGAACATGGTATATTTCTCCATCTATTAGTGTCCTCTTTGATTTCTTTCATCAGTGTTTTATAGTTTTCTATATATAGGTCTTTAGTTTCTTTAGGTAGATATATTCCTAAGTATTTTATTCTTTTCGTTGCAATGGTGAATGGAATTGTTTCCTTAATTTCTTTTTCTACTTTCTCATTATTCATGTATAGGAATGCAAGGGATTTCTGTGTGTTGATTTTATATCCTGCAACTTTACTATATTTATTGATTATCTCAATAGATGCAGAGAAGGCCTTTGACAAAATTCAACATCCATTTATGATAAAAACTCTCCAGAAAGCAGGAATAGAAGGAACATACCTCAACATAATAAAAGCTATCTATGACAAACCCACAGCAAACATTATCCTCAATGGTGAAAAATTGAAAGCATTTCCCCTAAAGTCAGGAACAAGACAAGGGTGTCCACTTTCCTTGCTACTATTCAACATAGTTCTGGAAGTTTTGGCCACAGCAATCAGAGCAGAAAAAGAAATAAAAAGAATCCAAATTGGAAAAGAAGAAGTAAAACTCTCACTGTTTGCAGATGACATGATCCTCTACATGGAAAACCCTAAAGACTCCACCAG
Source organism: Ovis canadensis (assembly GCF_042477335.2). NCBI lineage: Eukaryota > Metazoa > Chordata > Mammalia > Artiodactyla > Bovidae > Ovis > Ovis canadensis. Next base: position 88,101,188 of record NC_091248.1, read on the forward strand.
AAAATTACTAGAGCTAATCAGTTCTATGTTTAGAAGCAAATGCAGCTTAAGAAAGTTAGGCAGGTGTCACAAATTAGTAAAATACTATGAAATAAGAAAAACCCAGTTTGACTACAGAGTCCTTTACTCTTAGCCATATGGCCTTCAATCAATTATTCAACATCTGGGAGCTTCACTTATTTAGAGTCAAATAGCAATTAAACACTTTTCTCTCTTCAAGTACCCTTATGCAAATACTACAGTAAATAAAGCTGTCCTTACAAGACTTACATTCTAGCTGAGGCAGACAGATAGCTTAAAAAGATGAAAAAGTAAAATCTATATAATTTAGATATTAAGAGAAGGGGAGATACACACATAGAATGGGGACAATGACTGATACATGAGGACTGATATTTTAGATATGGCCCAGAAGTGACTTCTGAGTAAACTAACCATGCAGATATCTAGGGTAAAAGCTTTCTAAAATGAGAAAATACTTTGTCTATAACTTTGAGATAAGATTCATACTGGCATGTTAAAGGAGCACTGTGTATGGCTGTTACACAGTGCACAAGCTTGAGGATGGTGGCAGGAGAGGAGAAGATGAAAACGATGAGAATAGAGTCACCTGGGATGTGAGATTCTGAAGCACTCTACACGTCCTGGGAAACCAGTGAAGGCTTTCACCATAGGCATGATGTGATTTGACATATGCCTTTACAGGATCACTCTCCCTACTGTGTTGAGAATAGACTGAAGACAGGGAAGTCCCTGACACAGGGAAGACAATTAAGAGAGATTGCAGTCATTTAGGAGAAATAAGGTGGCTTGGATCAGGGTGGTGATGGCGATGGTGAGAAGTAATCAAAGTCTAGATACATTTTGAAGATATTTTAGTCAAATCCCACAGAAATTAATTGAATTTGAAAAAAAAAAGACATTGTGAGAGAAAATGAGAAGAATATTGCATCTTTGGTCTATTCACATAGAAAAGAAAACTGAGCATCTTATTTGTACTTTTGCTTATGGAATTATTGTGAAATACATGTTGTAAGAATTAAATAAGTGCCAGTTGCTATTTGGGGCATTTGCAGTATCTAAAATCAGACTTTTCCAGAGCCTGAATATGCAGGATTACATCATTTTCAGGAGGTGCTATACTTTCTTTTTGAATATAAGAAACCATATAATAAGCTCTTTATGTCCAGTTAAGTTCAGTTAGTCACTCAGTCATGTCTGATTCTTTGCAACCCCATGGACTGCAGCACACCAGGCTTCCCTGTCCATCACCAATTCCTGGAGGTTACTCAAACTCATGTCCATCGAGTCGATGATGCCATCCAACCATCTCATCCTCTGTCGTCCCCTTCTCCTCTTGCCTTCAATCTTTCCCAACATTAGGGTCTTTTCAAATGAGTCAGTTCTTCCCATCAGGTGGCCAAAGTATTGGAGTTTCAGCTTCAGCATCAGTCCTTCCAATGAATATTCAGGACTGATCTCCTTTAGGATGGACTAGCTGGATTTCCTTGCAGTCCAAGGGACGCTCAAGAGTCTTCTCCAACATCACAGTTCAAAAGCATCAATTCTTAGCATCCATACATGACCACTGGTAAAACCATAGTTTTGACTAGATGGACCTTCGTTGGCAAAGTAATGTCTTTGCTTTTTAATATGCTGTCTAGGTTGGTCATAACTTTTCTTCCAAGCATCTTTTAATTTCATGGCTACAGTCACCATCTGCAGTGATTTTGGAGCCCCCAAAAATAAAGTCTCTCACTGTTTCCACTCTTTCCCCATCTATTTGCCATGAAGTGATGGGCCCAGATGCCATGATCTTAGTTTTCTGAATGTTGAGTTTTAAGCCAACTTTTTCCCTCTCCTCTTGCACTTTCATCAAGAGGATCATTAGTTTTTCTTCGCTTTATGATTATCTGCATATCTGAGGTTATTGATATTTCTCCTAGCAATCTTGATTCCAGCTTGTGTTTCACCCAGCCCAGCATTTCTTCAAGATGTACTCTACATATAAGTTAAATAAGTAGGGTGACAATATACAGCCTTGACAAACTCCTTTCCTGATTTTGAACTAGTCTATTGTTCCATGTCCAGTTCTACTATTGCTTCTTAACCTGCATACAGATTTCTTAGGAGGCAGGTCAGGTGGTCTGTTATTCCCATCTCTTTAAGCATTTTCCACTGTTTGTTGTGATCCACACAATCAAAGGCTTTGGCATAGTCAATAAAGCAGAAATAGATGTTTTTCTGGAACTCTCTTGCTTTTTTGATGATCCAATGGATGTTGGCAATTTGATCTCTTTATGTCCAAAGAAAGCTTATTGAATTTTCATTTGTCAGGATTTTGATTAATAAGGACACCAATCTGCAGAGATCAAAGCAACTCTTCATAGTCCATCTCTGGCAGCCATGTTATCTGGCCTCAGTCTGTGTCCTGAGGAATATTCCATTTAATAAGTGGATCAGTTCAGTTCTACTCCAGCATGCTCCATCTGGAAATCTCCAGAAATGTGAGAGGAGATCTGTGATAAAGAGTGGTCCTCCTGTAAATTTAAAGTGCATTTTGTAGCAAGTCTAAAGCATGATATAGTGTTTTCATTTTTTTTTATAATAAAGAATCCACATAGACACTTTAAACTTATTGGGAAAAAATAAATCTTAACTACATATTCAAATCCATCCACAGTTATCTATCAAAAAGCAATAACTAAATTTTCTTTACACTGAAATATGAAAAGTGTGATGTGTCCTGAGTGTTTTGATTTGATACATAAAAGTTGATGTAGGGCTCTATAAATGCTATAACAGAGTTGGACTTTCAGAGACAAGGGGCAGATAGCCAAAGGGATGTTGGAACAATAGAGATAACCTGGCTTTTGTTATTTTGCATATAGTAGATCTAACATCGCTTTCGTAGAAAAAGAACTCACCCTTCATCAGAGACACTGGTCAATTTCAGGGCCAGAAATTTGAAATTTAGTGTTAGGAAAAGAAAATGAGAAATAAAATTGAAGGTAGGATTGAATCAGATTATCAACTTGTCAGGGAAGGAACTGAGCTGGACCCCCTGTTCTTTGAAAAACACCTTCCTAACCTTTCCAACTTGATATACTTGCCTCATTAGATATTCTCATAACTTGTTGAATGCTTCCTTATCATAGTTATAAATTTATATTTTTATATTTGATCCATATTGCTCACTGCCAATCCACTATATGCTTGTAAATTCCACCAGGGCTGGTTTTGTTCACCACTGGGAACATTATGCATAAGCTCAGCATATGGTAAGTAAATGAACTCAGTCAGTTGTTGAAGGAAATGAGGGAGAGATGAAGGAAAATAGGTCATCAGAGGATCAAGATTTGAGCAAATTTATTTTAAATTACATGAAGATCATTCTAAGGTATAACTACAAATTTAAATGATCTCTAAAATGAACATTTTGGGAAAATGGATCTTCTTATATTCCTTCACTATTTAAAAAAATCTGTGTTCATTATTCTCACTTTCCCATTTCTACTGAGCAAATTGTTCATATTTCTCTACTTTAGCCTTATGGATTATTCTGTTGATAACCTGTGAAAAGCAAATTACTTTATACTCAATTTTCTATAGTTTTCTTCTTTGAAACATCCCTTATATTTGAAACAATTTAGTCCTTTTTCAAATCTAAAGAGCCATCTTTTCTTCCTTTAAATTCCATAAATTTAATGAAATGATTTCTAAGCTTCAGGAAACTCTAACATTATCCAGTTCTAATAATTATTTCTTTATAGAATATGGAGGGAACATTTCAACCTTTCAGCTTGTATATTTTGAAATATATATATTGTGTCAGTTGCTCAAGATCTATATGGTATTTATTTTTCCATGAGCAACCAAATAACCAAACTACATATGAAGGGATCTTGGTAAATGCACCTGCATATTATATGTAAATGCCACTAATAATAGTAATAATATTGAGCTCGTGAAATATAATAAATGAAAGAGACAACTAGCGAGTCATCTTAAATAATTTTGAGACATATATTTGTCTGTTCAACTGCAAAATAGATCATTGAAATAATAGAAAATAAGATCCAGATTATCTCTTTGTTTTATCTACATATGTTTCCCAGTTCTCAAACTCAAAATTGTATATTAGGACAAATGGATTTAAGTATTCCTTATCATTTCTTTTTCTCACAAATACCTACTAGACTAATACTCACTTTATATTTTTCCATTCAAATTCAAAACAAAATAAAAATCTTTAAATCTTTCTCACTTGAAGGAGTAGAAGACTGTACTATACAGTTTGTTGCATGACCCACATGAAGTTTAAAAAGAAAAAAAAAAAAATTATCTTTGAGTGAAAGGCCATTCATAATCAAGTTACTGCTTGGAGTGGGAGTGGGTTCAAGGTTCATAAACCTGAAATTGTACTCTTACTTTACTTCTAACTAAGCTAACTTGTAGACTAACTGAAGTAGTTAAAAACAAAATAAATCACCAACTTAGATGAAACCCTTATTTGAAATAAATGTGATGCTTTATGGATCTCACAGTAGTCAATGGAAAATATTCTTAATGATTTAAATAAGTGTAAAAATCTTATGGTGTGTAAAATAAATTAATTTGCTGAAGATAATTTCATTTCTTCAGGTAAATTGGTGACAGTTGACAATTCCCTAGATACTCAATTTTTAGGTGACCACATTTATTGGGAACATGAGAGTTGATCTACTATTAACATAAAAAGTATTTTAATAACAACCTGTTTTCTTTGATGTTCTTTTTTTAAAATTATTGAAGTGTAGTTGATTTACAATATGGTGCCAATCTCTGCTCTATAGCAAAGTGACTCACTTATACACATGTGTACACTCTTTTTTTGTGTTCTTTTCCATTATGGTTAACCACAAAACATCCAATACAGTTCCTTGTGCTATACAGTAGGACCTTGTTGTTTATCTATTCTAAATGCAATAGTTTGTAATATGCTCTTATGTTCAATGCTATTTGGAGTTAAGAAGTTTCAAAAGAATTTTATTTTTTGTGAATTCTTGACCAAAATAGATCCTCTTTGCAAAATATTTTAGTATTCCATTTAATTGAAATTCTGCAAATTAGCCTAGCAAGGGTAAATATACTGTGTTTACTAGTATATAGTATGAAGCATATTTTACACACACACACACACACACACATGCAGATTGTTGCTGTTCAGTTGCTCAGTCATGTCCACCTCTTTGCAACCCCATGGACTGCAGCATGTCAGGCATCCCTGTCCATCTCCCAGAGCTTGCTCAAACTCTGCATATGTGAGATTATTGATATTTCTCCCAGCAATACAGATAAAACCATTAATATTACAAAAGTATTATGAATAAATATGTGGAATTATTTGAACTTTCTGAAATATTGTGAAATAAGAAACAGTACGTGCTTATAATCAAATTTGTTAGTAATTTCAGCTCATTGCCTCCTTTCCAAATCAACTCTCCTGATTCTGAATCTCTAATCATCTGGGAGCAAATCAGAGCAAGTTTACAAAAAATAAATATAAAACCAAACCAAGAAGGAATGATCATGATTGTTACTATATACTTCAGTTCAATCAGTTTAGTTCAGTCGCTCAGTCATGTCTGACTCTTTGCGACCTCATGAATCGCAGCACGCCAGGCCTCCCTGTCCATCACCAACTCCCGGAGTTCACTCAGACTCATGTCCATCAAGTCCGTGATGCCATCCAGCCATCTCATCCTCTGTCGTCCCCTTCTCTTCCTGCCCCCAATCCCTCCCAGCATCAGAGTCTTTTCCAATGAGTCAACTCTTCGCATGAGGTGGTCAAAGTACTGGAGTTTTAGCTTCAGCATCATTCCCTCCAAAGAAATCCCAGGGCTGATCTCCTTCAGAATGGACTGGTTGGATCTCCTTGCAGTCCAAGGGACTCTCAAGAGTCAGACACTCTTATTTCCCATTTCTTCCCAAATTGTTTATTATGATATCATATTCAGAAATCCATGTATTTAAGGATATGTGAATAACTTTTTATGGTTAGATAAACATGTTCACACATTCCAAGCTTCAGTTCAGTTCAGTCGCTTAGTCATGTCCAACTCTTTGCTCCCTCATGGACTGCAACATGCCAGGCTTCACCATCCATCACCAACTCCCAGAGCTTGCTCAAACTCATTGCATATACTTTGAAAAGAATTGCAACCATTATAAATACTGTTTCCTCTAACTTAGTCAAGCATCGTAAGATATTTTACCTCTGGAGGTATTTTTGTTTCCAAAAAGTAACAGCTGCAACCTATGGGGCAGGTTCATACTGGAGAAAAACTTATTTCTCCTGTTTGTCTTTGAATTGAATCCTAGAGGATGGGAAGATATGGTGATTAAATGTCTCCAAGGGTATTTCAGATGTGGTGTAGGGGCCATTTGATCATGCCTGAGGCCCAGCTCCAGTACAGGACCATGATTTCAGCCATGTTGTTGTATCTCCTGTGGTTTGGTTATAAAGCCTCATGAGAACAGTTGGGGAAACAGAAGAAGCTGGGCATAGATGAAATAGGACAGAGATTATGAAACAGCTTGTAGGCCAAATGCTCTTGGGGAGTGGTCTAGATATTCAGGTCCCTGATCAAAATGGCAAAGAAACTTGATCTACAGGTAGAGCCCAGAAGATGAAGAAACTCAACTGTCACAATCCCATGTTATGTGAGGAATACTATTTCAGGGGAGTTTCACAGCCAGTGAGTACTTTTGCCAGTCTCACAGAGTGAGGGTGAGTGGGTTGAAGAGGGTTGGAAAGTGGGAGAAAGAATGATAGAAACCTAGCAGGCTGACTGGATTTCAAGAGAAAGCTCAAATCACAGGAGGACCAACTATTGTCAAATTGAAATACTAAACGAGAGGTTGGATAATACAGAATAAACTATGCTGTGCTGTTAGCAGAGTCTGTAGATCACAGACCTTTATCTCAGGCACGGTGGAGCCAGCCTTACTGGGCAATGGCTGCTAATATTTCCCACCATGGCAAGGGCTTAGCATTGCTATGCATGACAGGCCAGTCTTAGTGACACCAAAAATAGGCTTATTCATATTAGTATTGAAACTCTAACCATTTATTTTGGTGCTGCTGGAACTGACATAGAATGTTGTATCAAAAAGTTCAAGTAAGAGGCATACATTACTGAGACTGATTTTGGAATCTCTCTACATGTGTGTGCACTCAGTCACTCAGTCATGTCTGACTCTTTTTGACTCTATGGACTCTAGTCTGCCAGATTCCTCTGTCCATGGAATTTTTCAGGCAGGAAACTAGAGTGGGTTGCCATATCTGTAAATGCCTTGAAATGTTTAGATTATAGCAAGTAGTTTTATTTAACAAAATAGTTTCCCTGAATTAGATGAGTTCTCTAAAATAACTGCTAATTATTTATCTGATTTATTTTTACATATTTTTTTCAAGCCAGATTTTTAGTGCTTATTTCCTAATATTTTTTACTAATGTTTTCTAATGAATAAAATTATCATAGTGAAATCTGAAATATAGTAATTTCTTTAAATAATCATTTAGGCTATCAGTTTATTGTATTAATAATAAAAAAGATGAATATAGTCTTTGAAAAACATGTACTGTAGCTTTTTTCATTTCAAGGGGATGAATTGATTTTGTATACAATTTCATTTTCCTTGACCCCTTCTTAGATTAATGTTTCTAAAAGTAGTAACCCTGTTCAGCATGCATTCTATAAGCTTAGAATATGCTTGTTCAAATTGAAGTTCTCTTGAAAAATCAATGCTGCCTTTGTTGGTAAGCATTTATGAATGGAGATGTTTTCTGTGTTTGGAAAGTTCTACTCTCATCCCTTTTTTCTGCATATTTTAAGGTTTACAGTAGTTTGCCAGAAGAAATGATTGGATTTTTAGTGTTTATAGAATACCAAGTAGGGAATCATCTATTGTTTTTATTGGTCACCTACAGTTTCTGAGGGCTTTCCTGCTGGCTCAGATGGTAAAGAATCTGCCTGCAATGCAGCAGACCAGGGTTCGATCCCTGGGTCGGGAAGATCCCCTGGAGAAGGACATTGCACCCCACTCTAGTACACTTGCCTGGAGAATCCCATGGATAGAGGAGCCTGGTAGGCTGCAGTCCATGGAGTCGCAAAGAGTCAGACACGACTGAGCGACTTCACTTTCACGTACAGTTTCTGAAGAGTTTTGAACAGGAACTCTTATTTGACCACCTAAGGATAGCTTTTCTAGTTGTTGAGAAACATTCTTGTAGTTGATGAATTGAACTGTAATTATTTTCTGGCTTTTAATTACTTCCTAAATCTGCTCTGTTCATTTTGCAAGACTGTTAACCCATTGAAGCATAGTTAATTGTGGGCTTGTAGATTCAATGATGTTTGGATGTTTCACTTGGAAGCATGAATACTCTGTATACCACTCAAATGACCACATTCTGTTTGCCTTACAAGTGTCTCTGTGACACTTTGTAGGATGTTTTGTTTCTGTGCAAAGGAGGCACACAGCTATAAATTGACAAGGTAAGTAATCTTCTGATTCCAGTAGTTAAATGCTGTTCTCTAATGGATTTTACTTGTCACTTTTAATTCTTTTTAGTGTTTGTCTGCATTTCATTAGAATAGCTTTATCATTCAGATTGCCCCCATGTTGGTTAATCTTAAAGATTTAATGGTTTATCTTCAAACTATGGCAATCCCTCAAAAATATAATAGAAAGATATTTAGATTCTTCAGGGACTTTTTAAACTTGATTTCTTTTCAACCCATTTTTCTTCTTTACACTTCATGTTTTTGCAAATAAAGTATTTTACATTTTCTACATGTCCTGAGCAAGCTTCTACCTTAATCTTCCATGACTTAATCTACTGACTAAATATGAGATAGTTGGTGAGGCAGTGAGGGGAGAGTCTGTTATTATTTCCTGTTCTGCTTGCCTGATATGATTTGATTTTTTTTTTTAATTTACAAGGAATAAGTTTTCACTGTGCAGATTCAGGTACTGACAAAAATATCTGTAAGACTTTTCAGGGTCTAGCAATAGCACTGAAGTGAATTTGTAAAAAAATGGCTTATTATGTGTTTCATGATGCAAAAATGTGATATTCAGCTGTTATTTATTCTACTAGAGAGCATTTTTTATTATGCATATGATCTCTATATATGAAAATGACAATTCACATCCAAATATGTATATTGAGATCGTATCTCAGTCTTCTGTAGCTAGTGTATTTACCACATAGCCATTTTATAAGGTATACTCTAATTAGTAATTTATGGTGTTTGGTTGATGGGAACAATTAATTGATATAAGACTAATATGAAAGATAAGAAAATGCAAAAAGTTTTGGTATTAGAGATAAGACAGACTCTCTAGACCTTTTCATAATTAATAAATTGGGGTAAAATTGCTCTATCTTAGCTGCAAGTACAATGGAATTATTTAACAGTCCTATCTGGCAAAGGTTATATGATGTTGAACCATGAGGCAGATAGTGGAAGTACAGAATGCAAAATTTCATGGGTGCTTTTGCAAAGTTTGCTGAAGTGAGATCTAGTACACGACTTCTATTACAAGTTAGTTCTGCCTGGAAGCTTGTATATAAGTAATTTGTCAATATAGTTATAATGGAAATCTGTCTTTGTATAAAATGGAATCCATGCCAAATTATACTCTTTAGTGTTCAGAGCATAGATACTTGAAAATGAAAGGAAGCATGATTTTCAAAGAACTCAGTGTATTTATTGATTTTTTAGACTGCATCAGTGAAGTGACAAGACAAAATTGATATATGCTCAAAGGTTTAAATGGATTTCATTTTTTTTTTTTTTTGGTAATGTAACCAAGAGGTTTAATGCATAAGTGTGAAAATGGATAAGACAGTTATTATTTTCAATTTTTGATTTCCCCTCATTTAAGTTTGTAGTTGTGCCAAAATGATATTCATCTCAATTATTGTATGTTTTCTGATAAAAAAAAAGGTTCATATTTTCAGCAGTTAATATGACCGTTAAGCTTGAAAATCCTGGGAGTCATTTCAAATCCTTTAAGTGACTAGGTAGATAAGAAACAAATAATGATCAACATTAATTTTAAAAATACAGTATCAATGTAAAAGGAGTAAATATTAAAATTAATTGAATGTACAAGCACAGTGGCTCACTTAAATATTTTTAAGTCTTAAAATATACTTGATTAAAAGTTTTTGACTGTGGAACCCATTGGCCATGAGCATTTACCCTAAAGTGTTCCACTTATGTTTGTCTTATATGTAATACAAATAATTGGGTGATTGATTCCATTTACCATTTTTTCCTTTTCTGAAATCTTTTATTGTATTATTCTCATTACCTACTACAAGAATATATATTGTGTGTTGGGCAGAGTGTGTTCTTCTTGGCCACAACCAAAAAGAGATTGTAGAGGCGATGGCCATGTTCAGTTAGAAAATTTTTCACAGTAAAAATCTCTCAACAATCATATGGCTGTGATCTATACAGCACTTACATTATGGCAGGCCCTTTTCTACTATCTATGATTTCCTAGTATTTTCTTGTATTAGCTTATTAAATTTTCACCACTACTCTACAGGATAGGCATGTTTGATACTATAGACAAAAGAGCAAGTTTTCCCTGGATTCATGCAGTTTCTCAGAATTAGAGACAGCATGACAGTTCAGTCAGGATGACTTGAGAATCTGCTTTTCTATCAGTGTTCTGTAGCTTATGTGTTGTATGTTTTGGTAATTATTAATATTAAAGCATAATAAATAAGGTCAAACAGACAGGGGGAGATATCTGAAAACTAGATCAATCAGATACTAAAAGGGAAATATGAAAAGGGAAATAACTAAATACTAAAAGGGAAATAACAAGTAAAATACAAATTCTAAGAGGGAAATAACAGGTAAATATTTTCCATTCATCAAGCTGGTTTTAGAAAAGGCAGAGGAACCAGAGATCAAATTGCCAACATCCGCTGGATCATCAAAAAAGCAAGAGAGTTCCAGAAAAACATCTATTTCTGCTTTGCTGACTATGCCAAAGCGTTTGACTGTGTGGATCACAGGAAACTGTGGAAAATTCTGAAAGATGGGAATACCAGACCACCTAATCTGCCTCTTGAGAAATCTGTATGCAGGTCAAGAAGCAACAGTTAGAACTGGACATGGAACAACAGACTGGTTCCTAATAGGAAAAGGAGTACGTCAAGGCTGTATATTGTCACCCTGCTTATTTAACTTATATGCAGAGTACATCATGAGAAATGCTGGACTGGAAGAAGCACAAGCTGGAATCAAGATTGCCAGGAGAAATATCAATAACCTCAGATATGCAGATGACACCACCCTTATGGCAGAAAGTGAAGAGGAGCTAAAAAGCCTCTTGATGAAAGTGAAAGAGGAGAGTGAAAAAGTGGGCTTAAAGCTGGCATCTGGTCCCATCACTTCATGGGAAATAGATGGGGAAACAGTGGAAACAATGTCAGACTTTATATGTTCGGGCTCCAAAATCACTGCAGATGGTGACTGCAGCCATGAAATTAAAAGACGCTTATTCCTTGGAAGGAAAGTTATGACCAATCTAGATAATATATTCAAAAGCAGAGACATTACTTTGCCGACTAAGGTCCGTCTAGTCAAGGCTATGGTTTTTCCAGTGGTCATGTGTGGATGTGACAATTGGACTGTGAAGAAGGCTGAGTGTCGAAGAATTGATGCTTTTGAACTGTGGTGTTGGAGAAGACTCTTGAGAGTTCCTTGGACTGCAAGGAGATCCAACCAGTCCATTCTGAAGGAGATCAGCCCTGGGATTTCTTTGGAAGGATTGATGCTAAAGCTGAAACTCCAGTACTTTGGCCACCTCATGCAAAGAGATGACTCATTGGAAAAGACTCTGATCCTGGGAGGGATTGGGAGCAGGAGGAGAAGGGAACGACAGAGGATGAGATGGCTGGGTGGCATCACGGACTCATTGGACGTGAGTCTGAGTGAACTCTGGGAGATGGTGATGGACAGGGAGGCCTGGCGTGCTGCGATTCATGGGGTCACAAAGAGTCGGACACGACTGAGCGACTGAACTGAAGACATAAAAAATACAGAATGGCAATAGGAGACCATAATGGGTCCTAAACTATTAAAAAGTTTAGGCTATATGGTAGTCCCTTACAATTCATTACAAGCTATTGTTTACCTATGATGTGTTCTTGCTGGCTTTTAGTAGAACAAAAAGATACAATCTGAGCGAGACCCATGGGTAAAGCTCTCAGGCAATGTGGATTCAGCTAACACTTTACCTCGGGTCCTGCACTTGCCTTTACTTTTTCTACAGAATGGCCTAGGCAGTACTTGCACCACTTTTGCATCCTGGAGACAGGTTAGCTCCTGCCTCAAATGTTGCTTTTGATGTTGGGAAGGAAAACCCTACTGTGGCCTATGCCTCCAATTTCTGGGTTTCCTTGTTGCCTTGAACCCACTCAATCTGAACATACTGGGATAGAGCACCTTGTGGAGGTAAAGCTGAACAATGGAAGAGGGTAGCTAGCAGTTATTTTCTCTCTTCTTCTCCTAAGCTACTTTTCAAAGATGCAGCTATTATTACAATGCCTCTCTGAAGAGGTCTGGTGAAACTGAGCCATCAGCCTCCTCTGGAGCAATACCCATGTGATGCTTCATGCAGTGGCCTTTAATAATTTCCCTTAATGATGTTTATTGTTGTTTTATATAGTAAGATGTATTTTTCAGCTCAGTGCTAACTCTTGAACAAGAAATTCTACAATGTTAAAATTACTATCCTTTTGCTATAACAAGATATACTGTTTTACTGTGATTGTTAGTTGTGATTATTAGTTGCTTAAAAATGCACTGTGCTTAGATACATATCACTGTATTTTGGGACACATTTTCTCATTTCTCTGGATAGGTATCTATGGAATCATACACTTAAGTATGTAGTATTTTTAGTTGTATTCTGCTATGACAGCAGATAATGTCTGAAGATTTCCTAAAAGTAAAAGTGAGTGGTACTGTAAATCAAGTATTTTTATTTTGAAATGCTTTATAAGAGGTAGAGGAAAAACTTTTTATTTATTGCACATACGCAAAATGCATGTACACACATATCAATGCACACACACACACCCAGTACACTTGCCTATTACAAGGGCAGAAACACCTTCAAATAAAACATCTAAATATGTTGCAATATAAATATTCAAATAGAACTAAATTCAATTCATTCTCAGGTCACTGTAATTTTAATTTGATACTATGTACTTGCAAATGTGCAGGTGGCAAGTGCATATTCAAAATGCAGCTGTTTTATTTTCTGCTAATTTTACTTTCTAAAGACATTTCATGTACTGATTCTTAAGGAAAATTACACTGAATAATCCTCAGTGAGACAGTATTTACCTAGAATGGATTCTAGGCTGAGCTATCTGGAATCTATGAGGAAGAACTTTCCAGAGATCTATATATTTGGATTGGTTAGAAAAAAATTACGAGGCCTGAGTTTTCTCTCAGATTTTTAAAGTAGTTGTTAAATTTAGAGAAAGTAAAACAAATATAGTTAATCATTACAACTGTGAAACACAAAAATAAATTGAAAGCATATTCTGAGCTTTAAATATCTAGTGGGCAGCTGAGCTTTCTTTTATCATTAATTAGTGGTGGATAATTTTTTGCATTCATGCCTTATATATTAACTTTTTCTCATCAAAATTTCAATATCCAAGCCAGAAGAGATGAAATGTCCACATGATAAAATTTCTGTTTTGTTCATTTCTATAGCTCTAGCTTATAGAAGGCTTCCTGGCATATAGTAAGTGTTCAATAAATATTTGTGGCCTGAATAAATATGAAAATAAAAATGTTAGAAAGATATAAGAAGAGATTAAATGTATCAGGGGATAGTGATTGATACTCAGGGTTTTCAAGATGTGATTATTTTCTTTCTCTTTATATCCTAAATGAATAGTAAAAATGTTTAGCATATAGGAAAGAAGGGTTATCAAAAAAGGTTGACAAAGTAAATTTAAACCAAATCATTGTATATAAGTGTAGTTTTAGTTTCTTGACTACTTCTGTATAATCAGCTGCCTCATGGTGATTATTAGAGTATAAAGGTAGGAAAATGGAATATTCAGCATTACTGACTACTTCATCGAGAAAACCTATCTGGTAATTTGGGAATGTTGGACTGCTCTGCTACTGCTAAGTCACTTCAGTCGTGTCTGACTCTGTGTGACCTCATAGACGTCAGCCCCCCAGGCTCCCAAGCCCCTGGGATTCTCCAGGCAAGAACACTGGAGTGGGTTGCCATTTCCTTCTCCAATGCATGAAAGTGAAAAGTGAAAGGGAAGTTGCTCAGTCATGTCTAACTCTTAGAGACCCCATGGGCCACAATCTACCAGGCTCCTCCATCCATGGGATTTTCCAGGCAAGAGTACTGGAGTGGGGTGCCATTGCCTTCTCAGTTCCCCATAATACAAAGGACCTCCATAATATGACCTCTTATAATGTAAAGGCTTTTCTATACTGAGTCAAATGCAAAAATGCTGAGGGAACACATGTGTCATTCAGAATAAAAGGCAGCAAGTAACACTTTTGAGGAAAGTTTGGACATGCATTGAGCAGCAAAGAGCAGATTTACTTATTACTTTTGTCTAATTTTCATTATATCCTTCATTTTATCTTTTTATGAATTCTACTTCACTTTTATCAAAACAATTTGGAGCAAGGCTAAAATTATATGGGTTTAGGATTGTCAATCACCTTGGGTAATGTCAGTAAGGGAAAGTAAAGCAATTAAAGTCTTTCAAATGAGCTAACTTAGATGTAAATTAGATGCAAATCACATCATTTTAAAGAAAAACCAACAATTTTCTTTCAAACATAAGTAGGGTAGTTTATTAGTCACTCAATTGTGTCTGACTCTTTGCAACCCATGGACTATAGCCCACCAGGCTCCTCTGTCCATGGAATTCTCAAGGCAAGAACACTAGAGTGGGTTGCCATGCTCTCCTCCAGGGGATCTTCCCAACCAGGGATCAAATCCAGGTCTCCTGCATTGCAGGCTGATTCTCTACTGACTGAGCCACAGGAAAGCCAAACATGGTAAGACCTAACTAACATGGTAACAGTAGTAATAGCAGATGTCACCTATACTGTAAGGCAAATGGTTTATTATTTTATAAAAATCTTCCACCAGATTTGCCTTATTTGGGAAAATGAATAATTTCACAGCTATGAGTAAGTATATCTGAATAAAAATAGAGAACAGATAAGTAAGTAGCCTCAGTCAAACTAAAAGTATGTACAAAAAATAAAACATGACACAGTCTTATTCAATTGAAAGAGAATAAACACTTGGTTCCTAGGATTCTGAACATATTTTGCCAGGAGCAATAGTACATAGTAGTAATGGGCTGGCCTTTGTCTTCACTTCCCCTTCGTGGCCTCTTCTTTTCACTGAAACCACCCATCAAGATTCTGTGCCTTCCTATGCCACACTGTCTGCTCAGGGCTTCCCACAGAGGGGTTCAGTAAATGAGTGAAACTCTGAATTCCAGGCATCTTGTTTTTATTTCCTTTTCCTTCATCAACATGTGCCTGTTCAGAATCTTATGTTCTGCCTGCTTGGCTGGTCAGTCTTTACATAGAGTATGTGGAATTGTTAGAGGCAGAAAAATCCTCTATTCTCCCTATTTATTCTTGTTATATGGACTTTAAATATTTATGCTATACTTTGGGTTATATTCCAATATTTATTTTGTTGCTCAGACTTTTCCAGTGTTGACCATTGGGAGCTCTTTCCATTGTTTCTTTGGCCCCTTTACATACTTCCATTCTTGTCATTATTTTCCCTGATGTTTCAGTTGAAAGGGCCTAGAAGCAATGGCACATCAGTAGCAATGAGTATACCTAACATTTACATCTTGGTTTTTAATATGTGTATACTAACCCATGCAAGGGCTTACCTGGTGGCTCAGAGAGTGAAAAATCTTCCTGCAATGCAGGAGACCCAGGTTTAATCCCTGGGTCAGGAACTTCCCCTGGAGAAGGGAATGGCTATCCACTCCACTGTTCTTACCTATAAAATTCCATGGGTAGAGAAGCCTTGTGGGCTGCAGTCCATGGGGTCACAAAGAGTCTAGATCGATAAATTTTCTGTGTGTAACCACAGATATCTATACTAGGCTAAAAAGGAGTTCATTCTGTTCTCTCCAACTTTGACCTATTACCATATGAATCCTTCTAGCTTCCTCTTATTTGTCTATGATCTCTCACTCTGACTGTATGAAAACTGACTCTAAGCCATTAACTAAATTTTCCAGTGTACATGGAAAGTAGTTTCAGAACTATTACCTCTATCACTGTGGGGAATAAGGTCTTCAACTAAAGTACAGTGCTAGGTACAAGTCCCCTTGCCTCTAGTCTTGAGCACCCCTCTCATTTCTAAAGTTAGTTAGGGCAGCACACTTCCCCTCTATTCTTGAAGTGAGATTGTTTCATAATTTGAAATATAGTGAAATTATTTTATCACATTCCGTTCTAGAAATCCCTCATACTTCTGAATGATTTTTTAAGTCTTAAACTTTAAAGTTTGCTTGTTGTGACTTAAAGGTCTATGAGTATTGACAAATACATAGCCTCATTATTGACGCCTATAGTGTCAGACAGAACAGTTGCAAACACCCTAAGATTTCCCAATATTCTATTATATACTTGAAGTCGCTAAGAGAGTAGATCTTTAATGTTCTCAGCAAACACACAACACACACACACACACACACACACACACACACAATATGAAGTGCTGAATGTGTTAAGTAAACTTTTGTAGTAATGCAAATTCAACTTATATAACCAGGGAAGCCCAAGAATACTGGAGTGGGTAACCTATACTTTCTCCAGCAGATCTTCCTGACCCAGAAGTTGAACCAGGGTGTCCTACATTGCAGGCAGATTCTTTACCATCTGAGCTACCAGGTATACACACACACACACACATATATATGTACCAGCTATAAAAGCCCAACTTATACAACATTATGTGTTGATTATATCTCAGTAAAGCTGGGGGGAAAAAAACCCAAAACATGTCTGACCTCATTTAAAATATATCATACTTTAATATCTTGTAATAACCTATAACGGAGAAGAATCTGAAAATGGATGGTGTGGGTATGTTCAGGTAATTTTTATAACAAGGGAAACACTGGAATTTTGATGCATTTGCACCTGAGGTACAGTTATTTATAGACTCTGACAATGGGCACATTCCTCCATTCCTACAATGTAGTTCTTATTAATAGCAAAAGCTTGTTTATACATTTTGAGTCTGTGCCTGTTTTCCAAAACATAAATGATGATTGCACCTTTATATCAATTTCAGTATGAGTTGAATTCTTTATTTTGCTTATACAAGATTGGTGCTTTTAAAATTCACATTAAAAACTCAGTGCCTAGGACAACAGACCTAAAAACTAGTTTGACTTGTAGTCTCAGGATATGATTCAATTTAATCTGATTGAAAACATTTAAAGGGGAGCAGCAGTACTATTTGTTTCAAAGTTAAGTCTCTAGAAATATGTATCATGGACTACATTTTTCATAAATGGAAAAGCTAAAAGGTAAGCATTCCAAAAAATATAAACATGAAAATTCTCATAAAGTTCTTTTGTCACAATACAATATGTTCTATTATATATGGTTGTACAAGAGACAGTTGTGCCAAAATGAGAGTATATATTGAAAGGTATATGTCGGTCTTGCCTGATGTTAGACCAATGATTATACAGACATGCACAAGTATGAAACAAAGATCAGTGTAAATCATCATTTTTCGTAATCAGTGATAAGCTTACAAAAGTTTAAGTATATACTATGGGAAAGCAAGTAAACTGTTTCAAGATCTGTACAAAATTAAATTATACTACAAAAGTTAGCAAATGGGATTTCCAACATGTTAAAATTTGATACACAATACATTTGCATTTTTTCTTTCAGGTTTTTTAACTTTTAAAATATATACGAAAGTGTTTTTGGTTGAACCTCTGCAGCTCTCCTAGAGCTTCCAGTAGGGCTTATTAAAAATCCATCCCTGCAGAGCCCAGTTTAAAAATCAATATCCCAGCAAATAAGTAATGTATTAATGTAAGGCTTGACCAGACAAATAAGTATCAAAACTGAATACAGGTCTGGTGATACAGGCAAGGATGAGACGAGTCTGATATGTAGAAAGGAACCATGGAGATGACAGCTGTCCAAGGAGCACTCAGTGGGAGCACTGATCCTGTGTCAGGTGTTGATCAACAGTTTTTATCAAATGCTCCTTTTCCTTGGAGTTGCCTAGAACGTTCTTTGGTTGTCTTTTGTGGTCTTTTTTGACTCAAAGTGACCCATACATTGTAGTATGAGAAGTAATATGTTTGCTGCTATTACTACCAAATTGTTTCTTGGGTGAGTGTATTTTTTTTTTCAGTTCCTGATTTTAAGATAATTTAGTCTGAAAGATAAGTATGGAATTTCAGAAAGATGTCTTAATTTTTTCTGTACTGCTTAAAAATGAGATCTATTTCATTTGTATTTTTGAATGTAGGTTTCCTCTTGTACTCCTCTTCAAAGTAATTTTTATCATACATGTACGTTTTCTGAATTGATTAGCTACTTTTAATCTAAATGGCTGACAAATAGATCCATTTATAGGGCACTACATGTATATAAAAGGAAATCAAGTTGACATTATGCCATGAAACTGGGTATTTTATTGAGCTGCGGACATTCCCAGCAGACACTTCCTCAGATCCTCCTGTCATCTTCATGCGTGCAGTGTTGAATTATTCCCACCTTACATTTCATCCCTGGCATCGTTGATCCTTAATCTTTGCTTACCATGAAAGTCGTTTCGGTTGCAAAGACCAACATCCTCAAAGCCTCACAGATTGCTTCCAGCTAAATCCTATATTCAAGTTCATGCTGAGTCCCCAGCTGAAATTAATGGGAAACGTGCAGCTGCATCCCCAGGTGGACCTCATCTTCCCTTGCTCCCTTTAGTCCTCCTCAGTTGCCTTTTTACCATTTGACGGGTTGTTGTGACTGCTTCAGAGCAAAGCACACACTCTGTTGCAGTGACTTTCTTGCTGGCTCATTTCACTTGAAGGCTGAATTTTCTTGTACTTGGGCCACAAATCAATTTCAGCAGTGTAGATGTTTGTAATACACATAAATGAGTTGGATGAAAGCAGTGAAACAAAATTTCTGAGTCTGCAAATGAAGCTGGAATTGGAAGCAGAGGAAATAATGAAGGGCAATGAAACCTGATTCAAGGAGAAGTAAGTTGGAGTGTGAGTACTAAGAGGCACTCAATCAACTTAAATGATGACAAATATTAAATAATTTTAGGCGCAAAGAACCAAGCTGGAGACTATCAGTTAAATAGAAGAATGAATCAGCATAAACCAATAACTATATGGTTTGAAAGTTATTATAGAAAATCACAAAAGCTTTCAACTCAAAACCTAACAAGAAATCAATAGAAACACAATAACAGTTTATATTTTGGAAGCAATAGGATGCCTATCACTTTGCAGAAACCAGTGATCAAGAAACCAAACACCACACTCAGAGAGTTGGTGAACTCAGGTTTATTACAGTGGCTGGCCCAGAGGAGTTTACACTCCAAGCTCTGAGCCAGGAACAAAGGGGTTACAAAGTTTTTATAGACAGACTATAATGGGCAACACTAGCTGCTAATAGGCTGGTTTAAACAAAGGGTTTTGGGGCAGGGGAACAGCAGTCAAGATGGGGAGGGGTATGCCCGACCTTTAGAGGGACAGGCATGATTAAGCAGGTTTGCAGGGGCTGGGCAATTGCAAAGAACAGGATGAGGGTGAGTGAGATAAGCTCCAGTTCCTACTATTGTAAGTCCCCACTTTTTGAGACTACAGTGACCTACAGGATCCAGACTTTGCAAGGACCAAGCTGAGTTACAGAGGCAGAACAAGCAGGAGGTTATGTAAAACTGTAAATTTCCTCTTCATCATGACAATGAAAAAATTATAATTCAGAAACTTGATTATATCACTGTAGAAATAACTCTCATTTACTTAAATTTGTGAAGGACTTTATTGAGTTGGACATCTCACAAATTTGCAAACTCTGATTTATCTTATGATGAAGTTGCTTGAAGGAAATTTTGTTTTATTGTAAATGAACCACCCCCTTTTTACATAAACTGTTTATAAAACTTTTCAGTAAAAGTATCTGCTTTGATAAAGTTGTCATTGCCTCGTCATATCATTGAGCTGTCATATACTTAGCATTTTTTTAAAAATTCCACAGTTCTATATTAATGTAATCATTATATTTAATGCTGATAGTGTACTAGCTTGGACAATGACTCAAACACTTCACATTTTACATATATTATCAAGAATAATCTTTTACAAAAAATCCTTTGAAGTAGGATCAATGAACAATTTACGTCTCAATTTTAAATCTGGGATGAGGGGGTCAAGGGAGGCTGAGAAGTAGGTTGTCTAAGATCATACACAGTAAGAAAGGGAGCCTAGGTTCAAGCCCTGGATTACCTTCAAAATGCATGTTCTTCATCACCATGCTATCCTTACAAATTCTGTGCCAAGCAAAAAGCATTGTAGTAAGTTTTGCTAATGAAGAAACTGAATACAGAGTAGTTATCTTAATGTGCCCATTAATGCAGCAATCTTAATGTGGCCATTCAGTGGCTCTGCACTCAAATCCCAGTTGTCTAACTTTGAATTCCATGCTCTTCCTATACCACATATACTTTCTATACTCCCCAAACTCTTACCTTTCCACCTTTGGGTACAAAACAGAATGATGGAGAAAAGCCCTTGATTCTAGACTGTAAACTGCCAGGGTGTTGTAATTTCGATAAATAATTGTTTATTTGCTCAGATACCTGTTCTAAGTCCATTGAAATTTGCATTTTTACCCATGGCCATAATAAGCATTGATAAACCAATCCTTCTGAAAGCTTTAATCATAAATACCTTAATCAACTTTTCCTTATAGTAAAATTTGAATTTAGCTGAAATATTTTCTTAAGTGAAATGCCTAGATTCTATCAGTGCATTCAGGAACATGTGAGGAAATACAGTAACTGAGACAGTTATTAATAAACACCTTGTGTTATACCAGTTTTTTCTAAACTGAGTGCTTTGTTCAGAAATATTCTAAGAAGAAAACAATAGACTGGCTAGATACTGTGATGAACTTCGTATTGGAAATCCTTGAGGACAGTCCCAGAAATTGAGATCATAGAGCTAAGACCTGTGAAGTGCCTGCTCTTAAGCTACATCATAACTTTACATCCTTTCTTCGAAGTGATGATCTAATGATTGCAAGAAAAAAAGGTAAAAGGGAGAATAGAATGCACATTATTACCCCCAAAATGTTAAATTACATGCCCTAATGTCTTATATATATGGAGATGTGTTTTGAAATTTCCCTGTTCCCTGGGAAAGGAGCAGCCTCAAAGAAATAGACTCAGTCCTAGGAACTGGGATAAGGCACCATGAAAGAAAAACGGTATTCAGATGTGACAAACACAGGGAGCTGGAGATTTAGGCAGAGATGGGCATCATGGGTATCAATGGGTATACAATGGGTATACAATGGAAGTGCTGTAGGTGGTGGATTGGAGTAGTGATCACAAGTTCAGGGCCAAATCATGTCCATGATTTTCTTGTGGAGAGATCTCTGCCTGGGGAAAAATGCTCAGTAGGGTTTGGACTGGGATTTTGAGGTAAGACATCATCTCAACTGCCAAGAATAAGGCACACCTCTAGTTTTAGAAGTGTTAGTCAAGTTATAAAGACAAGGGTCAGACTCAGAGATGCAAAGTTGAAGCAGGTTGGGTATAGTAACTGGGTGGTGTGATATCTGAACCGAACTATCTGCAGAGATGACCCCATGGCAATCCCGAGACACTTGCACAAAAGCATTGTTATCTTTTTTTTTTTTTTTCAATCTGGGAGAGGCTTCAGCCTTTGGATGTTGACTCATATAGCGCAGTTTAAAGAAGGTAAATTTTGAAACCTGGAATCCAGGTAGAGAGTAAAAGTATGCATTTAAATCTCCTCAGAATAATTTAACTAGTGTATGAAGTACATGTATTTTACCAACATATTTTTTCCTCAGGAAAATGACAACAATAAACCATATTGTCAAGGTAGTTTCAAGGTTATATACCGTGTGTATGGTATGTGTCTATCAGGCTTATACTGATATTAGATACATATTTTACCTCTGTTTCATCAGAAACTTTCAAATGTAATTCATATCAAGCTACTGCCAGAAATAAAGGAACCCATTCTTTTTATTTTAATCATTTTTCTTCAAACCAGAATTCATTAATGGAATACAAAAAGCAGTGCAATTTCAGAATGAAACCCTTTAATGTAGCAGTTTTAGTGCATACAAACACTCCAAAGCATCTTATTTCCTCACAGTCGCTACAGCAAAACTCAATAATCTGTATTCATTATATACACTAGCTTCTCCAGCAGGCAAGCTTAGCTTTGAGCTATTTACATGGTGTGCAGATTGCCAATTTGGCACGGCTGGCATTCACACAGACAGGTCAGAAGTGAGTATTTTGCATTATCAGATATATTTCATTCATGACAATATTGCTATCCTTCTCAAATCTCTTCACAGTAATCTGCATTCATTAAACTTAGTGTGATGTTAGAGGTGAACATAAATAGCTACCCCTCTTAAAATATGCAATCATATCTATTGATAATGATCAAATATCTCAATTATTTTTCACTTTTAAAACTATAAAGCAAGTTAGCTCACATTTATAAAAGGAGTAAAAATTTCAATTTCCTGTAAGAGGAAAGTTGACTATACAAAAAGTTGACTAATTTCGTATGTAGAATCAGAAGCAATTCATTTTAAATAACTAGTATGTACACAACACAAAAATTATATTGCTTTTCACATTTAATTTGTGGATAATGCTATCAATTTATTTAAAAGAACTTCTAAATGAAATATAAGTTGCAAGAGGGCAGAGGTGGTGTCAGTCTTAGTGCCTGCTTTATATGTAGTACCGAGCATGGAGTTCAGCATGTGAAGGCCCTCAGGACACACTTGCTAAAGCATGAATTCAAAGTAAATTTAATAGATTTATGAAATATAATTTAACATTATATTTGTGTTTTCTCGATGGACAGCTGTTAAAAACATACCCATTTATCATGAGGTTTCTGTGACACTTTATGTAATTATTTAAACTCTTGGGAACTAGTGTTAATACTATAGCAGCTCTAAGGATGTTTAGTATTATGTGCTAGTTTTCAGTGTTTTAAATCAAATGATACAGCAAGATGCTCATAGTCTACGGCTCCATACCACTCAATTTAGCATTCAGAAGTTAGAGAAGTAAAATTTAGTCTTTTAGAATACACAGAAATAGAACAAAAAAATACAAAATGCTTTTAAGGCAAGATGTATGGTATAAGCTAAAAGGAGGGATGGGCAAGTGACCATGAATGAATGCCTTTGGAGGCTAGCTGGAGGCAGAGTTCATGTAGAGAGAAACCGGAGAGTTAGATGAGAAAAGTGGAGACTCTTAACTGAGAGGTTTGACTATCAGCCTTCCGAATGGATAATTGGTAATACAATTAAAGCTGTTTTGAATCCCACTGAAGAGAAATAAAATTAGACAAAAAAGTATGTTTTATAAAAGTTCTTTACTTCTACCAAGATGTGCTGGAAAGTGGGAAGACCAGGTAGAATGTTACTGTGGCAATGCAGACATGAGGTTTAAAAAAGTCTGGACTGAGATGTGGTAGGAAAAATTTGTGAGTGGAAAGGCAATTCAGTGCTATGTTTGATAAAATGGAAAGAGGACCAGTTAAATATGGAGGAAGGACTAGAGCAGAGGAAATAAAAGATAGATGAGGTCTCTAAGCAGGAGATTGTAACATCGCTGCAGGCAGGTGATGTCATTGAACATACTTTGGACACCAGAATTTTTATTTTGGAGGTGAATACTTTGGTTTGGAGCTAAAGGCATTTGATGACTGTGATTCCTACTGGAAGTGTTCAATAGGAATTGTAAATATCATTCTGGAACTCAGATAAAGTTGTTAAAAGCTTAATTATTTAAAGTAAAATGAAGAAAATGGGTGAGTTTCCAAGAATGCAGTCCAAATGAAAAATTAACCTGCTAGTTTTAAATATTAGCTAACATATAAACAATTTTTATTTATCATTAGTGTCATAAGTTTATGGATTTCATTAGTGCAGTAATTTCTAATTCTTTAATACTGAGGATCACTTTTTATCATCATGCATGATGAAAGTTATTTTCTTAATATGTGAAAATTTACTGATGAACTATAAATTCAGTGATTTTTTACATGAAAATTTATATTAATCACTACCACTAAGTATATCTACCTTAGTAGCTATATTTATATATATATTTAGATACATATATAAATAAAATTTATATATTTATATAAAAATACATTTATATAAAATTTATATATTTATATAATTATATTTTATATAATACTATATATAAAAATAAAATATATATATATTAGATATATATATCTATATATATTAGATATATATCTAAAATATATTACATATATTTTTAGATAGTAGATATATAGTAGAATATTTTTGCATATGATGAGATATCTATGGTAGAGTGGCATTGTGAAATATAAGTTGATAAGCTTTTCCCAGACTTTCTGTTATAGTCACTGAGACTCCCTTGTTAATAGGGGAAGACTCCTAGTGCCTTAGGAAGAATGCATAGCTGAAAACATTTTACATTTTTAAGATTCTAAGTTTTAAAGATAGAATTTTCAATTGATTAAGGGATGTGCATGAATAGATAAGGGCATCTCTTATGGCTCAGATGGTAAAGAATCTGCCTGCAGTGCAGGAGACCTGGGTTTGAACCCTGGGTCAGGAAGATCCCTTGGAAAAGTGGATGGCAACCAACTCCAGTATTCTTGACTGGAGATTTCCATGGACAGAGGAGCCTGGAGGGCTAGAATCCATGGGGTTGCAATGAGTTACACATGACTGAGTGACTAACCTTTTGTGTTTGTGTGTGTATGTGTACATAGATAAATCCAGAATTTTTCATGCTGTTAGACAAGATATTTGACTCTGGCAAATATATGGGGAAACAATGGAAACAGTAGCAGACTTTGTTTTCTTGGTGGCTAAGATGGTAAAGAATCTGCCTGCAATGCAGGAGACCCAGGTTTGATTCCTGAATCAGGACGATCCTCTGGAGTAGGGAATGGCAATCCACTCAAGTGTTCTTTCCTGGAGAATCCCATGGACAGAGGAGCCTGGCTGTGGGGCTGCAAAGAGTTGGACACAACTGAGCGACTAACACTACCACTACACTAAAATCATTGCAGATGGTGACTACAGCCATGAAATTAAAAGATGCTTACTCCTTGGAAGAAAAGCTTTGACAAACCTAGACATCATATTAAAAAGCAGAAACATTACTTTATTGACAAAGGTCTGTCTAGTAAAACTATGGTTTCTCCCATAGCCATGTATGGATGTGGGAGCTGGCCCAGAAGGAAGGCTGAGTGCCTAAGAATTGATGGTTTTGAACTGTGATGTTGGAGAAGACTCTTGAGAGTCCGTTGGACTGCAAGGAGATCAAACCAATCAATCCTAAAAGAAATCAGTCATGACTATTCATTGGGAAGACTGATGCTGAAGCTGAAACTCCAGTACTTTGGGCATCTGATGCGAAGAACTGATTCATTGGAAAAGACCCTGATGCTGGGGCAGAAGGAGAAGGGGACTAGATGAGATGAGATGAAATGGTTGGATGGCATCACTGACATGATGGACATGAGTTTGAGCAGGCTTCAGGAGTTGGTGAAGGACAGGGAAGCCTGGCATGCTGTAGTCCTTGGAGTTGCAAAGAGTCAGATATGACTGAGCAACTAAACTGAAGCTTCCAGTAATGTGGATGCTGTTGATCCAGATGATACTTGAGTTAACAAGGGACTGAGCAGTGGTGCTCAACCCCAGCATAACCCTCAGGGTTGAGAACACAGGTCTATAATCCAAAGAGTTGGACATGCCTGCACGGCTGAACTGAACTGAGGCTAGAGAGAACTGGGGTAGAATGGTTAATTTGGGGAAGAAGAAAGGTGCAATGCATGCATGTGTTCACATGCCCTCTGTTCCCTCTCCCATGAACCTGGGGTGGGGTATTCCCTTGCAAGTGTGAGAACATGGCAGAATTGCGTCCTTCGTCTCAGACTTAGTCTAAGCAAAACGAACAAGTGGAGCGGGCCATTGACAACTTCCAAAAGCTCTCAACAATTACTAAGCGGCATAGGAGGTAACCTGTACTCAGGAGGTAACCAGAACTCATCTCCTGTGAGTTCTTTGTAGGGTGCTGAATTGAAATGGGAGCAAGAGTGGGATGCTCCCCAGAAGTCTCCTGATTTGGGTGAAGAACAAGACTTCAACAAGTTGTGGCATGGGTTACCTGTCCTGGGACTAGAGAAGGAAACATTTCAATCTTCTAGGACTGTCACAACCAGGAAGTCAGAGTTATCAGAAGGAAAAAAAGCACACATGAATCATCTGAACAATATAAATAATTAATAATATAATGAATATTTTTTTCTTTTCAACAGTCTCTTAGAAAAAGCACATGTTTATTTCTCTATGGTCAACTTCCATCCTACATCCATATGGGTGCACAAGCCTTTCCATGGCCATAGCAATGACGCATCTATTCTATGCTTTCTGTTGCTGGTCATATTCTAAGCAATTTCAATACAAAAACAAAGCCTTGATCATTATGATTTGGTATGACTGCATGGAACAAATCACAAGTGTCCCAAATAAACAATGAGAGGTGACAGTGTAACCATAACAACTTGATGTTTCTTGTTTGCTTGTCTCAACAACTAAAGCAACGTAGAATGTAATTTTTCTATATGAAAAGGAGGAATACAAGCTTAAACAATTTGTGATTAAAATAGATTAATCATTTCCTCCCATTCACCTATTAGTGAACATAAGTTATGATATAATAAAAGTAGTTAGTTGTTTTATTTTCTTTTTCCACCCACAGAGAGCTGGGATGGGTGGCTTGTATCTCAGACAGAAAGTGCAGAGAAAAGGGCATGGACTTGACCATTAATCTTTCAAGGGATTCTCAGGGAGAGAAAAAATAAAAGTTGTCACGGCATCAGTGGTTTCTAAAGAAAGATGAGGCATGAGATAAGAGAAAGATGGTTGATCATCTCCACAAACAATAAGGAAGTAAAACATTTCAAGAAAGAAATATCTTTGATACCTTTTATGTTACAGAATACAAAACTTACCTCAAAAGGGACTCACATTTAAAAACTTTTCCCTATTCTAGAATGATTTCACTCCCTTTAAGTAATCTTACAGGTCCTCTCTGGAATGATGATCATGCTTACTTGGAAATGCAGGGACAGTGCAGCAGACAGGTCACAGAAGGTCAAGGAGGATGATTCTATCAGATGTGCGAAGATCTAGGTCAATAGTGACCTTTTAGAAAACCATGTCTGTAGAAAGGCTGGCAGAAGACAAATTGCAGGGGTTAAGTAAGAAATTCTTGATGAAGGGAGGAGAGAAATGGCTGAAAATCAAGATATGTGCCCACAATAAAGTGGTTGGTAAAAGGGTAAATGTTAGGATAACTTATGTAAAATGTATGCTGGAAAGGAAGACTCTAATAGAGAGATAGTGCTTTAAAATCCTGGGGGGAGAGAAGAAAAAGAGCTCCTAATTTGCTGTTACATTTAAACTGTAGACCTATTTAATAAATAAATGCTTTCCTGCAGAGTTGTGTCATTAGTGTAGGAGAAAAAAATGTCCAGCTAATAGTTATCATCTATTCATAAGCATGAAGTAAATCATGTTGGGGTATAATTAGTAAGAGAGCATCAATAAAGGAAAAAAATATTTTTAATCACTAATCATCCTGGAATAAATCATGCATTAGGTATAATTACTGGAAGAATACTTAGATCTTTGCAAGTAATTTGACAGCATGATTCTATTTAATTTACCGACCTATTTCAAATGAAAACATGATGCTTGTGATGTATTTTATTGTCTATTTGTTATAACAGTACATTGAAGTGAGAATAAAACTATTTTGAGATAGCAAAGGACTGCCTGTACTCCTAAAGAGTTGTGATAGTAGTCAAAATGTTCTAACTTTATTAAATTTTCTATCATTTTAATTTATTTTAAATTAAATCTCTCTTTCTTTAATGGGAAAGGCCATTTCTGCAAGTCATTTTTGTCAGCTGTCCCAGTGCTGGTTGCTGATCTGGTAGAATCTGACCCATGACACCAGGAACCATTGAATTTTGTCATCCTGTTACCTTCTGATTTTATTTTCATTGCCCTTCCCTTCCGTGGACTCATTGCCGCATCTTTCCATCACTGTTGGAGTCAGGGGTCAATCTCATGACACATCTTTTTTTTATTCTCTTTTTAAATCTAATACCTAGTTGCTCTTAAGCACATCTGTAATCACTTTTACTCTCTTTTTCAGAAAACCAATAGCACCCCTGAACTTCTCCTTTGTTATCGGTTAGTTCATTTTTTTCTCATCTAGCAAATGAAAAATTATATTTTGCCACTCTGCCCCTAGAGAGAATTATATGTTCACCATTGCATAAGTCATTTGTCTCATGTGGTATGCTTAATTTACATGTGGAAATTAAGCATACCACATTAAATGTATGCTTCTTTGAACAAAATTCTGTTCTGGATCCTAATAATTATAAAGATGGCTCTGCAGCAGGGAAAAGACAAACATCTATGGCATTTGCCTTTGAGGAGCATACCCATATGATATAGCCAGCAGGTGACAAAACCAGTGGCCTCAACATTAGAATTCAGAAGAAGAGCACAGAAATGCAAAGATGTTTCAGAAGAATAAGCTAATGGCTGAGTTGCTGGGTACAGGTGGGTAGTTGAGTCAGGGGTGTCCCAGGCAAACAAAATAGCACAACAGAAATGTCATACCATTTAGTACGTTCACAAAGTTGTAATTAGTTCTCTATTGCCAGATGATAAAAGACAATATGGGTTAAAAAGTGAGCAAATGGGCAGGACCTAAGTGACTTGAAACAGTGAAGTACCATAATACATTTTTCAATGTTGAAGCAAACAGTTGGAAGCAGTGTGGAGGATGTATTCAAATTGAATGAATTGAAGGCAAGTTGACTAGATAGAGGGCTATGACAGCAAGATAGCTAAGCTATAATGTGGCTCTGGATGAAGGGGGTACCAGCATGGATGGACAAGTTTAAGTAAACAGTGCTTTTCCTTTAAGTTGATTGACTTTATATTTTAGAGTAGTTTTAGGTTTGCAGAAGAATTTAACAGAAAGTGCTGAGATTTCCATATACTTGCTCCACTGACACTTCAATTTTCTCTATTATAAACATCTTGTATTACTGTGGTACATTTGTCACTACTGATGAATAATGCATTGATGCATTATTAACTCTAGACCATAGTTTACATTAGTGTTCACTCTTTGTGTTATACACTTTTATGGGATCAACTGTGAATCAATGTGAATCAACAAGAATTCACAATACCATGTCTACCAATACACTATGATAATAGAATAATGTCTCTTCCTTAAATATATCCTGTGTTTACAGATTCATCCCCCACCTCACTAAATCCAAGGAAACCACTGATCTTTTTACTTTTTTACCTTTTGTCATACAGTTGAATCATACAGTAAGTAAACTTTTTAGACTGCCTTATCTATGTTAGCAATATGCTTTAAGCTTTCTCTATGTTTTTCGTGGCTTGATAGCTCATTTCTTTTTATTGTGTATAATATTCTATTGTATGAGTGTGCCTTAGTTTTCTATCTATTCACATACAGAAAGATATCTTGGTTGCTTCTAAATTTTGGCAATTATGGATAAAAATGTTGTAAACACCAAAGTATAGTTTTTTTTTTATGTGTGCACATAAGTTTTAAACTCATTTTAATAAATACCAAGAAGTGTGATTGCCAGATCATTCAGTAGGGTATACCCAACTTGCAAGAAACTACCAACTGCCTTCTGAAGTAGCTGTACCATATTTGATTCCTGAGTCAAGTGGGCCTTAGAAAGTATCACTATGAACAAAGCTAGTGGAGCTGATGGAATTCCAGTTGAGCTATTTCAAATCCTAAAAGCTGATGCTGTGAAAGTGCTGCACTCAATATGCCAGCAAATTTGGAAAACTCAGCAGTGGCCACAGGACTGGAAAAGGTCAGTTTTCATTCCAATCCCAAAGAAAGGCAATGCCAAATAATGCTCAAACTGCTTCACAATTGTACTCATCTCACACGTTAGTAAAGTAATGTTCAAAATTCTCCAAGCCAGGCTTCAGCAATATGCAAACCGTGAACTTCCAGATGTTCAAGCTGGTTTTAGAAAAGGCAGAGGAACCAGAGATCAAATTGCCAACATCACTGGATCATGGAAAAAGCAAGAGAGTTCCAGAAAAACATCCATTTCTGCTTTGTTGACTATGCCAAAGCCTTTGACTGTGTGGTTCACAATAAACTGTGGAAAATTCTGAAAGAGATGGGAATACCAGACCATCTGACCTGCCTCTTGAGAAACCTATATGCAGGTCAGGAAACAACAGTTAGAACTGGACATGGAACAACAGACTGGTTCCAAATAAGAAAAGGAGTATGTCAAGGCTGTATACTGTCACCCTGCTTATTTAACTTCTATGCAGAGTACATCATGAAAAACACTGGACTGGAAGAAGCACAAGCTGGAATGAAGATTGCCGGGAGAAATATCAATAACCTCAGATATGCAGATGACACCACCCTTATGACAGAAAGTGAAGAGGAACTAAAAAGCCTCTTGATGAAAATGAAAGAGGAGAGTGAAAAAGTTGGCTAAAACTCAACATTCAGAAAACTAAGATCATGGCATCTAGTCCTATCTATCACTTCATGGGAAATAGATGAGGAAACAGTAGAAACAGTGTCACATTTTATTTTGGGGGAGGGGGGCTCCAAAATCACTGCAGATGATGATTGCAGCCATGAAATTAAACGACTCTTACTCCTTGGAAAGAAAGTTAAGACCAACCTAGATAGCATATTAAAAAGCAGATATATTACTTTGTCAACAAAGGTCCCTCTAGTCAAGGCTGTGGTTTTTCCAGTAGTCATGTATGGATGTGAAAGTTGGATGGTGAAGAAAGCTGAGCACCGAAGAATTGATGCTTTTGAGCTGTGGTGTTGGAGAAGACACTTGATAGTCCCCTGGACTGCAAGGAGGTCCAGCCAGTCCATTCTAAAGGAGATCAGTCCTGGGTGGTTTTTGGAAGGACTGATGCTGAAGCTGAAATTCCAGTACTTTGGCCACCTGATGCGAAGAGTTGACTCATTGGAAAGACTCTGATGCTGGGAGGGATTGGGGGCAGGAGGAGAAGGGGACGACAGAGGATGAGATGGCTGGATGGCATCACTGACTCGATGGACATGAGTCTGAGTGAACACCGGGAGTTGGTGATGGAGGGAGGCCTGGTGTGTTGCAATTCATGGGGTCGCAAAGAGTAGGACACAACTGAGCGACTGAACTGAACTGAACCGAACAATAAATAAAAGTTACTGTTGCTCCGTAACTTTGACAGAATTCCATGTGTGTTTTGTGTTTTTCCCATCTAACAGGTGTACAGCAATATCTCATTTTCATTTGTAGTTCCCTAATGACATATAATATTGAACATATCTTCATATGCTTATTTTCCATCTATATATCTTTTTAACAAGCTATCTGTTCAGATGTTTTCATCACTTTTGAATTGGGTTGTTTCTTCCATATTGTTGAGTTTAAATAGTTATTCATATATTTTGAATGGGTGTGTTCAGTAGATGTGTTTGAAAATATTTTCTCCCAGTTTATATCTTCTGTATTCATTTTTTGGCACTGTCTTTGCAGAACAGAGATTTTTAATTTTAATAAAATCCTACTTTTCAAGTTTTTCTTTCAAGGATCATCCTTTTAGTATTGTATGTAAAAACTATTTACCAGTACAACTATGTGAAACCACTGAATTGTACACTTAAAAGTGGTTAAAATATTAAGCTTTATGTCATGCACATTTTCACACACACACACACACACATACACACACACACACAAGGGCACATATACACAAATTCATTTCCATACCCAAGATCACCAAGATTTTCACCTACGTTATCTTCAACAAGTTTGACAGTGTTACCTTTTACACTTAGGTCTATGATCTATTTGAGCTAATGTTTGTGAAAGGTATAAAGTGAATGTGCAGATTCATTTTGTTGTCTGTGGATGTCTTGTTTTTCCAGCACCATTTGTTGAGAAGACTCTCATTTCTCTATGAAATTGCCTTTGCCCTTTCATCAAATATTTGTTGGTTCTATTCCTGTAGGTCTATTTCAAGGCTCTCTATTCTATTCCATTGACATATTTGTTTATCCTTCATTCAGTACCACACTTTCTTGATCACTCTATCCTTGTGCTTAGTCTTAAGGCTCAGTAATGTTAGTCCTCCTTTTCACAAAAGTCCTTCTTTTTCTTTAATAATCGATGGTTAGTCCAGGTGTTCTGCTTTTTCATCAAATCCTTAGAATAAGTGTATAGATAAACACAGAGTAACCACTAGAATTTTGATTGTAATCATGTTGAAAATATAGGTCAAACTGAAAATAACTGACATCTTAATCGTATTAATAGTTTTGTGAATTGCTATGAACATTGCAATTTTAAGTTGTTCAGTGCTTATTTTAGAGAGTAAAAACACAGGAATTTAGGGATCACTTTCAGATCTTTGATTGGGTCTTGTCAGTGAGTTGGGCATAAGATTTTGTTGTGATAATGATGAATTGGATATTGACTATTTAGAATTTGAATTTCTACATGAAAAATCATGTAGATTTTTCTACATGATACAACCAAGATGCAATTGAGCAAAGTGATCTGGAATACTGGGGCTGGTTGGAATATAAACATTTGGAAATCTTCAGCATACCTATAATTAAACCCATGGATACGCATGCTATTGCCTAGGGAGAATGGATGATGTGAAAAGATATAAAAACATGTTAGAATATATAAAAATTTAAGGGTAGATATAAGAAAAGTTGCCCAGAAAGTAACCACTGTGAAAATGCCAGAGGTGAAATGAAATAAAACAATAAACAGTAGAAAACATTGCTTTGGAAGCCACAAGAGAAAAGAATTTAAAGAAAGCAACATCCCAGTAGTGCTAAATGTAATAAAATAGCATGAAGAGTAAAAGTGAGAAGGTTATAACTCACGAGTATGAATTAATAGAGCCACGAATGTAGACGACGCATTAAAAAATGCTTATCCTGAGAGAGAGAACACTGTGATTAAGGATGGAGGAGCCTGGGGAGAATTATAGTAATCACCTTTACTATGTCACCATTAGCATCATTGTTGTCATCGTCATCATCACCATCATCTAGCCGGTATAAATAGAAGTGCATTTATATATTGAGGGCAAGAAACTAGTAGAAGCCTGGGGGTGAGAGAGAAGGATGTTTCCCCAAAGTGATGAATAGGAATGTGATTCCAATCACAAATGCAGAAATTAACCTGGACAAGGAATTTTCTCTCAAGCAATTAAGAAATGAATAGAGAAATGATCAAATGACAGAAAACTTGATGTTAGGGCCCTAGAAAAAAATATAAATTCTAAATGTTTAATAATCATTTTCAAAAGTTAATACAAAATTTTTTCCTCTGATCCTGAATAAATATTCAAGAAAATATTCAACTAACTTACCTCCAATGTCTTACATTAAAACTTAGCATTGATTTGTTGGAAGCAGAAAATTTTGACTCCTTCTGCATGAATTTGTGCAAAATATGCAGATGAAATTGAGACTCGAGTCAAGAAGGCAGCTCCTCATGCTCTCTCTCATTCCTGAGAGTAAGGACAAGGCAGCAATATCAGACATTGTTGCATATTTGTATTTCCCAGCATACTTTATACAAACTTTGAACAGTACAGTTCTCTGATAGATGGATAGATAAGGCATAGATTCTGGTTATAAGTTTGTTCCTTGAATGAAATCTGGTGCCACTGATTTTTATATTTCTTGCTGATGTTCTTTTTTTTCTTTGCTCTCTGCCTTTCATAATCCAGTTATAGGGAATTTAATGCAGAGAGTTGATTACATAGACATTGAAAGGCTTGGAAGAGCAGGACAGAGAAACATCTTAGATTTTAACTTCAGAGTTAAATGATCATAGCTGGGGGAAGAGTAATAAGATGTGAGGTTACCAGTGCTCATAATCCTGAAGTATTTCCTGGATCTAGTTCAGAGAGATGAAGGAAACCCATGAAGGTGCTGGGAACTCTGAGAGGATTTGAGTACTGAGGCTTGGGCTAAGTATGGTGTTCTCCCCTGTAGGCATCAGAACTGCACTTAGCTTTACTGTGTCTGCAGAGACTGGCAGCAAGAGAAAATCTTTTCCCTGTCTTGCTGCCTACCTTTTTCCTATGAGTTTCTCTAGTGGGGGAAAAAAAAATGTGGCCAAGGAATCTGGAAAATGTAGTTTACAGGAAGGGCCTTGGCTTCCTTAAAATGCACAGCAGAACAAAAAGAAGTAGGCAAGGGAACCAAGGGCAAAACAAAAATATGACTGGCAAAATGAACTTTTCATTAGAAGCATTTTTTGACAAGACTGTGGGGTAAAAGAGGGTTTTCAGCAAAAATTGCCATGTTTTCTACTAACCACTCAACAATGTATCTGAATTCAGGACATTCCAAACATGGAGAAAAAGATTCAGTATCTAATGCCAAACTTTACTCAATGGAGAAATAAAACATCTGCAACAAACTTATTATCTGAGGAGAATTGGCAGAAACTGATGATTGAAGCTGATGCATCATTGTCTGGTGTCCTGGAGATTTTCCCGCCCCAGGGAGCAACCTGATATTAAAATACTAGGCGAGATTACACCCATAACTGTTCAGGGGGAGACAGGATATCAGGGTAGAAATGAAGAGCAAGACATCTTGACCCCAGAGGCATCTTCAAGTAGATACATTCTAAATCACTACAGAAGTTGAGGGTCTGAAAATAGATTCCTGTAAAAATATCATAACTCTATATTTCTTGGGAATTTTTGTGAATGTCTACATGGACTTTACTTTGAAGACTGCTGAAATAGGTAACTTTGAAAAATGTGGTAGGGAGTCAAAATTTAAACTCAAAACATGCAAAAGAGAAAAGAAACATTATTTTCTTTAATACTTTCAACTTGCTCTGAATTCTTCTGTTAATTATTAATAGGACTTGGGTAACATGGAACTTAAATGCTCTATTTAAAAGTCCATTTAAAATTTGAAGTGATCACTTTGATTCCATTTAATATTTAATTTATCCATCAAGAATGATTTTACTTTTACAAAGCGTTTCCTATCATACTCCTCTTCCCCAAGGGTGCTGTTTGGAGGTTGAGGTGGGTATGTATATTCAATGGTTGTTTTCCACTGCCTTCACTTAAAATGTCCATCTTCCCCTCTGAGGGGCTCGGCAGTTTGCTTCATGACCAGTCCACTCTTTTATACAGGTTTCTAGCTGCTAAAGTTGGGAGTATTGTCTCTTTTTAGCAGATTTCGTATCTGAGGCCTCCTTCTCTCAACTTCTGGCCACTTTTGAAGTTTCACATTTTCTCATTTTCTTTTATCCATCTAGATTCCTCTGGCAAATTGCTATATTATTGGCATAGGCCAAGAGCAAGTGGAAACACTATCCTAGACCTCCTCAACCTGACACACTGCCTCAAGTATGTAATGGCCCCATCATGAGAGTGTACAGCTAAGTATCCCATTGATAAAAATAGAAGATGAATCCCTACCCCTTCCCTGTTTAAATCACACATATTCACTCCAGCTTTGAAGTCGCTCAGTCGTGTCCGACTCTCTGCGACCACATGGACTGTAGCCTACCAGGCTTCTCTGTCCATGGGATTTTCCAGGCAAGGATACAGGAGTGGGTTGCCATTTCCTTCTCCAGGGCAATCTTTCTGACGTAGGGACTGAACCCGGGTCTCCCGCGTTGCAGGCAAAAGCTCTACCCTCTGAGCAACCAGGGAGCCATCACTCCAGCTTTAGATCCATAAATAAGAGGTAGTTTGGTCCTAATCTCTATCGTTAATAATCCTAATCTCTATCTTTAATAATCTCATTTAATAATAAAGTACTACTAAGAATATAACTAATTTGAGACTCAAAACAAGCATTGATCCTTTTGTTCCAGGGTTAATCTGCTCTATTCCTAAATTTTTTTAAATGGAAGGAAATTGCTTTGCATTGTTGTATTGGGTTCTGCCATACAATAATGAGAATCAGCT
This sequence comes from Ovis canadensis, assembly GCF_042477335.2. Lineage (NCBI taxonomy): Eukaryota > Metazoa > Chordata > Mammalia > Artiodactyla > Bovidae > Ovis > Ovis canadensis. The sequence continues at coordinate 88,137,682 of NC_091248.1, forward strand.
AAAACTATATATATATATATCCCTTCCCTCTTGAGCCTCTCTCCCCTCCCTCCCCATCCCAGCCCTCTAGGTCATCACAGAGTGCCAGCCTTGGCTCCCTGTGTAACATATAACTTCTCAGCAGCTATATATTTTACACATGATTGTGTATATATGTCGATGCTATTTTCTTCATTTGTTCCACTCTCTCCTTCCCTCACTGTGCCCTCAAGTCTGTTCCCTACATCTCCATTCCTTTCCTGGATTCATCGACACCATTTTTAGATTCATCCATACCATTTTTCTAGATTCCATGTATATGTATTAATATAAGCATATTTTTCTCTTCCTGACTTCATTCTGTATAACAGGCTCTAGGTTCATCCACCTCACTAGAACTGACTCAAATCCATTCTCTTTTACGGCTGAGTAATATTCCATTGTATATATACACATGTATATATACCACAGCTTCTCCATGCATTCATCTGTAGATGTACATCTAGGTTGATGCCATGCCCTGCTATTGTAAATAATACTGCAATGAACATTGGGGAAACTGCGATTTTTTTAGACTTGTGGTTTTCTCAGGGTATATGCTACTACCTCATTATAGTTTTAATTTGCATTTCTCTAGCAACCAGTGATGATGTTGAACATCTTTTTGTGTGTTTATTGGCCATCTGTATGGAGAACTGTCTGGTTAGGTCTTCTCCCTATTTTTTTGTTTGTTTGTTTTGATTGAGCCATTTGTTTTTCTGATACTGAGCTGTATGACAGTTGTTTCATTTGCAATTATTTTCTCCCTTTCTGAGGGCTGTCTTTTAATCTTGTTTATTGTTTCCTTTGCTGTGCAAAAGCTTTTAAGTTTAATTAGGTCCCATTTGTTTGTTTTTATTTCCATTACTTTAGGAATGGACATTACTTTAGGAATGGCTTCTTTAAGGCAAAGAAGATCTTGCTGTGATTTATGTCAAAGAGTGTAGTGCCTATATTTTCCTCTAAGAGCTTTATAGTCTCTAGTCCAGGTGGCACTGGTGGTAAAGAACCTGCCTGCCAATGAGGAGATGTAAGAGACGTGGGTTCAATCCCTGGGTCAGGAAGATCCCTTGGAGGAGGGTATGGAAACCTGCTCCTGTATTCTTGCCTGAAGAATCCCGTGGACACAGTAGCCAAGTAGGCTACATTCCATAGGGTCATACAGAATCAGACATGACTGAACCAACCTAGGATGCACGCATGGCCTTGCATTTGAGTCTTTAATCCAGTTTGAGTTTATTTTTGTGTATGGTGTTAGGAAGTGTTCTAGTTTCATTCTTTTACATGTAGCTGTCAAGTTTTCCCAGCACTATTTATTGATGAAGCTCTTTGTTTCATTGTATATTCTTGCCTCTTTTGTCAAAGATAAAGTGCCCAAAGGTATGGGCATTTATCGCTGTGCTTTCTATCATGTTCCATTGGTCTATATTTATATTTTGGGGCCAAACAATACACTTCTCAGTAACCTAGAGGTCACTGAAGAAATCAAAGAGGAAATTTAAAAAAATACCTAGAAATAAATGACAATGAAAACATGACAACTCAAAATCTATGGGAGCGGTAAAAGTAATGCTAAGAGGGAAATTTATGGCAATACAAGACGATCTCAATAAACAAGAGAAACATCAAATAAGCAACCTAATCTTACACCTAAAACAACTAGAAAAAAAAGTCCCAACTTTAGGGGAAGGAAAGAAATCATAAAGAATAGAGCAGAAATAAATGAAAAAGAAATGAAAAAGACAGTAGCAAATATCAGTAAAACTAAAAGTTATTTGTTTGAGAAGATAAACAAAATTGGCACACCATTAGCCAGACTCATCAAGAAAAAAAGGGAGCATACTCAAATCAATAAAATTAGAAATGGAAAAGAAGTTAAAACAGGCAATTTAGCAAAAAGATCTTAAAGATCCTTTAAGAGGCTACACTGAGCAACTATATTTTAATAAAATGGACAACCTGGAAGAAAGGAATAAATTCTTAGAAAGGTATAACCTTCCAAGACTGAACCAGGAAGAAATAGAAAATATGAACAGACCAATCACAAGCATGGAAATTGAAACTATAATAAGAAATCTCCCGACAAACAAAAGCCAAAGGCCAGATGGCCTCACGGGCAAATTCTACCAAAAGTTTAAAGAACTAATACATATCCTGCTCAAATTCTTCCAGAAAATGTACAGAAGGAACACTCCCAAACTCATTCTACAAGTCCACCATCACCTTGATACCAAAACCAAAGATCACACACACACAAAAAAATAAAATTACAGGCCAATATCGCTGATGAACCAAGATGCAAAATTCCTCAACAGAATTCTAGCTAACAGAATCAGACAACACATTGAAAGGATCATACCTCATGATCAAGTGGGCTTTATCCTAGAGATGCAATGACTTTGATATATAAGCAAATCAATATGATACACCATATTCACAAACTGAAAGATAAAAACATTATGATTGTCTCAATAGATGCATAGAAAATATTTGATGAATTTCAACACCCATTTATGATAAAAACTCTCCAGAAAGTAGACATTGAAGTAAACTACCTCAACATAATAAAGCATATAAGACAAATCCACAGCAAACATTATTCTCAATGGTGAAAAACTGAAAGCATTTCCTCTAACATTAGGAACAAGACAAGGGTACCCACTCTCACCACTGTTATTCAACATAATTTTGGAAGTCCCAACCACAGCAATCAGAAGAGAAAAATAAATAAAAGGAATCAAGATTGGAAAAGAAGTAAAACTCTCACTGACTGCAGATGACAGGATTCTCTACATGGAAAACCCTAGAGATGCCACCGGAAAATTACTAGAACTAGCCAATGAATATAGTAAAGTCGCAAGATATAAAATTAATACACAGAAGTCCCTTGAATTCCTATACACTGACAATGAAAAATCAGAAAGAGAGATTAAGGAAACAATCCCATTCACCATTGCAACAAAAAGAATAGAATACCTAGGAATAAACCTGCCTATAGGAACAAAAATCTGTATGCAGAACGCTATATTCCTAAAAATTAATGCTTCACATTGAATGGATGAAACAGCCAACCAATCAGTGAACATGCTACCTCAAAAAAATGTTTCTGTCTTTATGTGTATTTTATGGGTGTGGGGTTTAGTTGCTAAATCATGTCTGACCCTTGCAAACTCATGGACTGTAGCCTGTCAGGCTTCTCTGTCCATGATATTTTCCAGGCAAGAATACTGGAGTGGGTTGCAATTTCCTTCTCCAGTATTTTATGAGTAGAACTAAAAAATGTTAATTTTTTATATAATCTGGCTTTCCAAATAGCTCATTCTGCCTTATATAAGGTCAAACATCCATAAAATATGTTGTTTGAGAAAATAAATTATATTGCAGGTATAATATTGCTTTAAACTCCAATTATAACTTTGTTAAGTACTTAACATATCCATATGTCCCTTGGATATAGTGACAAAATGAAGTTAAGTGATCTGAAGGGACTATAAGTATTTTTTTGGCTAGAGGTTTTTTCAATACGCTTATTTATTTAAGTATAACATGCATACAGATATACTCACAAATCATAAGTCTATAGAACTCCTTACTAATGATACAGATACACTGTTTAAATTCTCAGGAAAAATAACTGAAACCATATTTCTATTGAAACTGAAACCATTCCCATTTGATCTCTGCTCATGCTGTACAGAACTACAAATGTGTGGCTAATGAAGTTGCTCAGTCGTGTCCAACTCTTTGCGACCCCGTGAACTACACAGTCCATGGAATTCTCCAGGCCAAAATACTGGAGTGGGTAGCCTTTCCCTTCTCCAGAGGATCTTCCCAACCCAAGGATTGAACCCAGGTCTCCCGCATTGCAGTCAGATTCTTTACCAGCTGAGCCACCAGGGACAGAACTACAAGTGAATGGTTACGGTGGAGTTAAAAAAAAAAAAATTATCCATTTTTTTAGTATGTCACCAGTTTCCACTTTATTTAGTCTCTTCAAGCTATCAACAGTGATGCATTCTCATTACAGCCACATTTTCTCTATTTAAAGTTTTTTTTTCCAATGGTTTTAATATGCTCTTTGTTCTAAGAAACAATAGGTACAGAATTTCTGAAACATGTTTATTTTTCTAAGCTGCTAGTGTTCTGATTGTCTGAACTCTAATAGACTTGAGAATCTCAATAGAGGGTAGACTACTTGAGTTCTATCTCCCTTGGCTTTTTCATAGTTCTCTGATTAGACATGCTTTTCATTATGTGTATTTTAGAAATTATGTGTATTTTAATAATTATAAAGTTCTAAGGAAATTGTACTGTGGCCTTAAATGCAAAATAAAAATTCTTAGCAAGGTTTTACCTATTGTGAACATGTCTAATTTCTTAACAGAAGATTGAGATTTGGCTAATTACAGTCATCATTATTAGTAAATATTAATTAGTCAGTTATTTTTTAAAAATCAATGAAAAAGATTTATCTTTTAATTGAGGACAGAAAGAAAAGACCATCAATCCTGAATAAGGTATTTGCATTGTCTGCTCATGCTCAGTTGCTTCAGTCTTGTCCGACTCTTTGCAACCCTATGGACTGTAGCCTCCAGGCTCCTCAGTCTATGAGAATTTCCCAGCAAAAATACTGGAGTGGATTTCCATGCCCTCCTCCAGGGGATCTTACCAACCCAAGGATAGAACCTCCACCTCCTGTGTCTCCTGCATTGCAGGTGGATTCTTTACTGCTGAGCCACGGGGTAAGATTGGTTCAGTAGGTGTATAATTTATGACAGGTATGGTTATTAAAACACTTTATGTTGCTGTCTTAATTACAAGACTTGGAAAACAAGGTAGCTTCATTATAACTGAGGATTCTGCATCTCCAGATCCATGTGAAAAGTCTTCAAAAGAATGAGTCTCCATTTCTATATTTGGCCCTTAAATCCCCAAATGGGTTATTTTGAGTCTTCATAATCTCTATAATTAAAATAAAGTTATAAAAACTTATGTCTTATATAAAGAATATTAAATAAATTATTCCTAAAATTTATTTTAAAGATTCAAAGATTAAGCTTCAGTTCCACAGGTAATAAAGGCTTCTTACCAATTATGCTAATTGATAGTGCATAGACTTCATTTTCATGAAAGTAACTTACAACCCTCACCTTCATTGTTTATTGATGCACCAGCGTAGTTCCAATGCACCAGCATAGTTCCTTATATCTTCTTCTTCTAATGACAAAATTTGGAGGTAACAATTGGAAAAAAAATATTTTTTTCCATGAGTAGACTCTTCAGTGAGCTTCTCTGGTTGCTCAGCTGGTAAAGAATCTGCCTGCAATGCGGGAGACCTGGGTTCAATCCCTGGGTTGGAAAGATCCCCTGGAGAAGGGAACAGCTACCCACTCCAGTGTTTTGGCCTAGAGAATTCCATGGACTGTAGAGTCCATGGGGCCATGAAAAGACAGACATGACTGAGTCACTTTCACAGACTCTTCAATGGAATGGATCCCATTAGAGCACTGCTGTAGATTGAATAATGGTCCCCAAAATAGTGGATCCTGATACCTAGCACCTGTAAATGCTACCTTATATGGCAAAGACTTTTCAGATGTGAGTAAAAATACTGAGCTAGACATATCCTTGATTGCCATAAGTGAGTGAAAGGTGCTCAGTCGTGTCCAACTCTTTGCAACCCCATGGACTATAGAGTCCATGGAATTCCCCAGGCCAGAATACTAGCATGAGTAGCCTTTCCATTCTCCAGGGGATCTTCCCAACCCAGGGATCAAACCCAGGTCTCCCACATTGCAGTTGGATTCTTTACCAGCTGGGCCACAAGGGAAGCCCATGATTATCATGGACCCTAAATGCAATCATGTATGTCTTTATTAAAAGGAGGCAGAGGGCGATGAACTGCACAGAAAGGAGAAAGAAATGTGAAGATGGAGCTGAGAGAGGCTTGAAGATGCTGGCCTTGAAGACTGGAGTAATATGCCATAAACCAAGAACTTCTATTAGTCATCAGAAGCTGAAAGGAGCAAGAGGTAGATTCTCCTCTACAGCCTTCAGAAGGAGTGTGCCCCAGGTGACTACCTGATTTTGGCCTAGTGTTATTGATTTCAGACTTCAGGCTTCCCTGATGGGTCAGACAGTAAAGAATCCACCTGCAATGTGGGAGACCTGGATTCAAACCCTGTGTTGGGAAGATCCCCTGGAGAATACCATGGCAACTCACTCCAGTATTCTTGCCTGGAAAATCTCCAGGGACAGGGGAGCCTGGCAGGCTACAGTCCATGGGGTTGCAAAGAGTAGAACATGACTGAACAGCTAAGCACAGCACAGCTTGCTAAAGTATGACAGCATAAGTTTCTATTGCTTTGAGACAATTTGGTAGGTATATGTTATATTAGCCATAGAAATTAAATTGGGCACCATGCATTACCTATAGATAATCATATTTTATGACAACAGCTAGATTATACTAGGTCAATATGACTCTCGTATGTTTCTCTCAAATTGAATATTACTCAGATTAAAGAATTCTCCAAACATCATTAAAAAAAAACTACATTTTATGTTATTATAGCTTATTCACTGTAATCAATTAACTCCCTGGTTACCTTTTAAAATAACTTAAATTGTACTTTGTGAAGACTTTCTCCAATCATGAATCAAAAGAGCCATTACCCAGTATAATACCTGGCTGGATAAGTTCAAGTAATTTGCTCAGTGGAGTGAAGTCTGAAAAGGTTCAGATTGTGATACTTGTCAGCCATAATGTTGATGCTGTCTAGACTGAATTGTAGGTATATTAAACATGATATTTTTGGCATTGAGAAAATTTGTCATTCATATTCTCATATTCATAAACCACATGACTGTTGAAAAACAAGCTTTAAAAGCCTGTAATCATGATGCTTTCTTTTAGAGTTGGTACATAAATATAAAATCTTCCATTGAAGTTTTAAAAATATTCCAGTAAAGTTTTTAGAGTTTGAGTTCTGTGACATTTTCTCAAGGCTGATCATGAAAACATTTTCTGCATTTCAAACTACCTTTTTAAAAAGTGATGGAAGGCATACCATTTGTCAGCAGACTTTTAATTGTATTGTACACTTGATGTACAATAGGAAAAATTCTTTTGTGCCTAGAAGGTTTTTGTGTTTGAACAAAGAAAATTCAATCAAGGAGCAATTAATCTTAACCTAGATCAGAAGGAAAATGAATAGACCTTATTTCACAAATGGAATGAAAAAAATTATTTTGAAAATTGACATACACATTTGAATGCTACCACATGCTGTGCTCTTAATCTTATAATTATTTTATGAAATATTTATTTTTGTTCTCATTTTACAGCTAAGATAGCTAAGGCTTAGAACAATTAAGTATCTTCTCTTTGGAGTACTGAGTCAGGCCTGGGAGCCAGGTCCAACTGGCTCTTTCCTGCCTCCATTTAGCATTATCTTAATATTACAATCATTTAATTAATTATTGTAACAACCCCATGGTTTTTAGACCATTTAACTTTATTTGCATATAGAAAATGGGATTTTGACTCTCCATACACTTTATAAAATCCATCTTCTCTCAGAAATTACAGAAAAATGTCACTCAACAAATAATGAAGTAGGGCTTTGTTTGATTAAATAAAAACAAAATGTTACCTCTTGAGTTTTATAGTGCAGTGTAATGAATTTTTCAGAAGAAAGGCCTGGGCCGGCGGCGGGGGAACGCTGTAACATAAAGTGCCCCTGGACCTCATACTTCTAATGTCATGAAACTAAATTCTATCCCTAAATGCACTAACAAGTTAGTTATTACTTTTGGATTATTTCAGTTGTTAACTAAAACGTAAGGAGGCTCAAATCTGTTTCAGCAGGAAGTTATAAAACTCTAAGTCCTCATTAAAAATTGCAAGATTTGTCCTTATCATACTTCTGTCCAACATTCATTTTTTATTACTCTAGAGTTCTCTCTAGGAAGGTATGTATAGAAATTAGATGAGGTCAGTGATAATGGCGGCTTCCCTTGTGGCTCAGTTGATAAAGAATCCACCTGCAACGCAGGAGACCTGGGTTCATTTCCTGGGTAGGGAAGAGCCAATGGAAAAGGGAAAGGCTACCCACTCCAGTATTCTGGCCTGAAGAGTTCCATGGACTGTATAGTCCATGTGGTCGCAGAGTCGGACAAGACTGAGTGACTTTCACTTTATAAAACTATAACACTTTCATGTAGGGTGTCACCCTGTTTATTTAACTTATATGCAGAGTACATCATGAGAATCACTGGGCTGGATGAAGCACAAGCTAGAATCAAGATTGCCAGGAGAAATATCAGTAACTTCAGATACACAAATAATACCACCTTTATGACAGAAAATGAAGAAGAACTAAAAAGCCTCTTGATGAAAGTGAAAGAGAAGAGTGAAAAGTGGGCTTAAAGCTCAACATTCAGGAAACCTAAGATCATGGCATCTGGTCCCATCACTTCATGGCAAATAGATGGGGAAACAATGGAGACAGTGGCAGACTTTATTTTTTTGGGCTGCAAAATCACTGCAAATTGTGACTGCAGCCATGAAATTAAGATACTTACTCCTTGGAAGGAGAGTTATGACCAACCTAGACAGCATATTACAAAGCAGAGACATTACTTTGCCAACAAAGGTCCATTGAGTCAAGGCTATGGTGTTTCCAGTAGTCATGTATGGATGTGAGAGTTGGACTATAAAGAAAGCTGAGAGCGAAAGAATTGATGCTTTTGAACTGTAGTGTTGGCGAAGACTCTTGAGAGTCCCTTGGACTGCAAGGAGATCCAACCAGTCCATTCTAAAGGAGATCAGTCCTGAGTGTTCATTGGAAGGACTATTACTGAAGCTGAAACTCCAATACTTTGGCCAACTGATGCGAAGAGCTGACTCATTGGAAAAGATCCTGATGCTGGGAAAGATTGAAGGCAGGAGGAGAAGGGGATGACAGAGGATGAGATGGTTGGATGGCACCTACTCAGTGGACTTGAGTTTGAATAGACTCTGGGGGTTGGTGATGGACAGGGAAGTGTGGCATGCTGCAGTCCATGTTGTCCAAAGTGTAGGACACGACTGAGGAACTAAATTGAGCTGGAACTGAACTGAATTGATGATAATGGTGATGATGATGATGATAGATGATTTCATATCTGACAAGAAAGTTCCACCATGAAGAATTCTGTGATACATTCCCAGTCATGACCAGGTCAACATTAGATATTTTTCAACATATGCACCCTTTTTAAATTTTATAAGCCAATTGCATCTATAAATGCATCATCCTTGGTTCAGTGAAAGAGTAAAGGAATATGACATTCGAGTACTTACAGATAAGTAAGTACTTACTGATATTCCAGGTACTAGACTGAACTCTTGTCATACATGACCTCACATGGCCACTGTGGTCTTTAAATCTCTAACAGTGATTTCCTACCCTGGCTGCATGTCAGCAATATCTAGAGACATTGAAAATTAATGAAGCCTGGCCTAAAAAGCATTCTAGAAAAATCACATCAGACTCAAAAGGTCTGAGACAAGTATCAGTTTTTGTTTTGTTTTTTTTTTTCTAAGTCTCTCATCTGAATTAAAATATGAAACCTGGGGTATGGAAGGATCATAAGCTTTAAGGTAAAAATGTTATACCATTTACCTCTATTTGGTCAGCTTATAAAATCTGAGAGGCCTTTCTTCATTGAACAGTCCTTCTGGCAAAAAACAACGTCTATTATGCATGAGATATTGAAATGTTAATTCAGTTTGCTGTCCCTCATTCTTCCTCATAATCAAAATAAATCAATAATAAGATAATTTGCCCAAAAGACTCTCACCTCTAGCTCTGATACAGTTCAGTTTATCTTCTTTATACTGAATTTACTGATTCCTTCTATAAGTCAAAAACATGTATCTTTTCTGGGGAATTCCAGTGAAGAGAATCAGAAAAGGGAGCATGAGACACTGCACCTGGCTGTGTCGTTACTCCAGTATACCAAACTAATCACTCAGGCAGAACCAGCCTTGTTTGATAATTCCAACATGGGAGACTACTAAGGCATAAAAATCATATAAAAGTGCATAATTTTTTAAAATATGAGCTTTTATTGACTTTCTCTCTTTATTTTTGTTTGTTTACCCAACATGTTCTATATCTCTGCTGCTGCTGCTGCTGCTGCTAAGTCGCTTCAGTCGTGTTCAATTCTGTGCGACCCCATAGCTGGCAGCCCACCAGGCTCCCCCGTCCCTGGGATTCTCCAGGCAAGAATACTGGAGTGGGTTGCCATTTCCTTCTCCAATGTATGAAAGTGAAAAGTGAAAGTGAAGTCACTCAGTCGTGTCCGACTAGCAAAGTTTATTTCTCCAAGTGGGTTGGATTCCTTTGACCTGTGTAGCATCTTTTTTCATCTCACTGGTTGAAAAAGAGGTGGAATAAGGTATAGAGTTATTAGTAAAATTCAACTAATAACCATCATAAGTCACAGAAGAGTTAACACAAATAGAAAATTGTTTCTTAAAATAACACTATTTCAGGTGCGGCTTTTCTGATCCTTTAAAAAACAAAGATTAGATGTATGGAAAGAGTAACATGGAAACTTACATTACCATATGTAAAATAGATAGCCAACAGGAATTTGCTGTATGGCTCAGGAAACTCAAACAGGACTCTGTATCAATCTAGAGAGGTGGGATGGGGCAGGAGATGGGAGGGAGGCTCAAAAGGGAGGGGATATATGCATACCTATGGCTGACTCATGTTGAGGTTTGACAGAAAACAACAAAATTCTGTAAAGCAATTATCCTTCAATAAAAAAGTAAATTAAAGTAGAAAAATACACCACTATTCCCCAAGTTATTTGTTTGTTTTTAACTTCCTTTTTTTTTTTTTGATGTGGCAGAAGACAAAAATTTTTGTCAACTCTTCAAATATTTTGCAAGCAGAAAACAACAATAATTGTAGTGATTGTTTAAGAGTAGGACTGTGTTAATGCCTAATGTGTTGAGTTGAAATACTTAGGGAAACTGGATTGCTTTTTCTAATAAAAGTAGAGCTACCATTGATATGGCTTGTACGGTACAAGATTTGTATTTCCTCATCTTGTAAGGGTAGCTGCTGAGAACCTGGGAGATTAACGAACCTGCCTAAGAGGTGGCAAAGCCAAAATGTGAATTCGCGGTCCTTGCTGAACTTCATACCACCAAGCCCTCTGCTCAAGACTTTATGGACTGTCTGTAGAGAGCTAACTGCTTTGTGGTTAGAGTAACAACTTGCTATTTGGCTTGGAATTCACAAAAACCTCTTGATTTCCTCTAAGAGTTGGATTGATTTATAAGACCCATATGAGTCCTACTTATAATTTTACCTGGGAACATAACTTCTACGAAGTCTCTGTGTAAAGTGTTAAGGTATCTTCAGTTTGGAGGTATACCTAGCATACTTGACAGCCCATTTTTAACATATCCTCTCTAGTACAGAAGTAGTAATAATCATGGAATGAAATAAATGGCAAAAATAACTAGAGAAGTAATGCAATTTAAAAAGTTTATTGAAATTTTACATAAACATACTTAATTCAAAAAAACAAATAAATGCTATAGTACAAAAAAGTGACATGTAATATTTTTAAATTACATAAATTTGTTTCTAAAAAACACAAAATACCTACATATGGGTTGTTCACAGTAATTGATCATAAAATTATAAGTTATTTTCTAGTCTTCCGTCAATTAAAAAATTGTCATACATAGATTATTACAAGTTATACAGAAAGATAGGGTAACTTCTTTTTCCATTTTTATAATCATTATGTTATTAACGTCATAATGGAGATTTAGTTAGTGCCACCAGCCAATGTAGGAAACACAAGAGATGCAGGTTCAATCCCTGGGTTGGGAAGATCCCCTGGAGGAGGAAATGACAACTCACTCCAGTACTTTTTCCTGAAAAATCCCATGGAAGGAGGAGCCTGGAGAGCTACAGGCTTGCAAAGTCAGGCAGGACTGAGTGGCTGAGCGTGTAACAACCCAGGTAGTGCCACAAAAACATAACCTGCACAGAAGCGAGCTTTAATGATTCCAAACTGCTTTGAACTTGTTCTCAAAACAAATTGTGTGTAATTGGGTCTATGTGTGTAGAAGGGCAAATGCATAACTAAAAAATATCTGAATTAATATTCATATAAAATATAGGGTTTATTAAAGGGTAACCAAATGTGCTAATTTCTTTTCACATTCTGATTTCCTGAAATGATATCCCATGGTTGTCTCCCATTCATTCTTTGTTCCACTGTAATGTATATTCTGCAAAAGCTTCTCTGGTCATAGCCACTCCAAGGTCCATAGGAAGTCATCCTTGGCCCACTTTTGGGCTTCAACAGCATCAGTGCATACTGTTTTCATACTGCTTTTGCAGTGCATTTGACAGGGGGATTTGGTTGTCTCTTATGCTTGAGAAAATATGAAATCCTAGAATATATTAGAAATGACACATTCAATTCTGAGCCTTCAGGACTCAGTTCAGGGCTTGTTTGTAAGGGTCACTAAGTAAACATTTGTGGAAGAAAGGAAGAAGGAAAGAAGGGAGGGAGTTTTACCATTATTTTGAATAACTTGTAAGTTCAGAGTAGGGGCAAGAGGACCAGAGTTCAAATGAAGTTCATGTATGTCAGCTACATTGTCAGGAGCACATAAGATTTGTTAATATGGCAAGCAAATTATTTTTGCATATATCAAAATTCCCCATAATGCTCAAATTATTACAGGTGTAATCAATATTCTGAAATTCTTCATGTTAAGCACTCTGGTAGATACTGAGAATACTAAGAGGACTAATATATTTTATCTGAACTTAATATGTAAGTTTACTTGTTAGGAATAAAACACAAAAAAATTAAAGTTAATTATGATGATGGTGATAGCTAATGTCCACGTACCACTCACCATTCTCCAGCCCTAAGGGTTTCATCTGCATTTCCTCATTCATTTTTTCTAACAGCCTATGAAGTAGGTGGTAACATTATTACCATATTACAGATGAGGAAACAAGACACAAAGAGAAAACAAGTATTTTGCCAAAGGGCACACAGAGTAATTGGTGGAGTTGGTATTGTATCTAGGAATAGCATGACAATTTTAGATATTTTTAAGACCTTGCAGTCTTAGCATAGAGCATAATTACCTGTGACCTTCATTTTAACCCAAAAGCTGTGATATGGTAAGAGAGAATACAGGCAATCATTTGGGTTCTAAGACACAGCTAGGTGCAAACTCCCCTCAGGTCCTTATTTACACACAGATGGGCTTTGCCCCCACATTGTGCCACCAAGAGCTTGTGGCACATTTGGCTTCGGGAAAGTTTAATGTAGAAGTTGCTGGCAGGGTATGTTATACCCTTTGGCGACTGGTCTTACTAGGACTTCTCTGGTGGCTCAGGTGGTAAAGCGTCCTGGAGAATGGCAACCCATTCCAGTATTCTTGCCTGGAAAATCCCATGGACAGAGGAGCCTGATAGGCTATAGTCTGTGGGGTCACAAAGAGTCGGACATGACTGAGCCACTTCACTTCAATCTAGTTACTAGTCAAACCTGGCTGTCAAACAGATTATGAGCTGTGAAAAGCAAACTGATTCTGGAGGTAGCTTGGGGAATCCTGACTTAAACAGCACACCATAAATCCTACGTTTTTAAATTGGTGGTGGTGGTGGCAGTGGTGTAGTCTCTAAATCATGTCCTTCTCTTGTGGCCCCATGGGCTGTAGCTCGCCAGGCTCCTGTCGGTGGGGATTCTCCAGGCAAGAATACTGGAGTGGATTGCCATTTTCCTTCTCCATTTTAAATTGGAGTGTAGTTGTTTTATACTGCTGTGTTAGTTTCTATCATACAGGAAAGTGAATCAGCCATATATATCCCTTCTAGTATATCCCCAGCCTGTTTCAAAAGTCAGTGATTATAATTTTACAATGTGGTCTGTAGGTGAAAGCCAGTAGAGATTTGTAGTTTTATTCAGGGGCCAGATACACAAAGGAATCTGGTTGGTAATTTCAGTGTACAGCTTTCTTGTCCTAGATAACTTCAAAGTCCTTAGAAAAAGTGTTAAAAGTAGTCTCAGCCCAGAAAAACTTGCTCTCATTTAGGCATCCTCTTTTGTTCCACATTTGTAGGACAGTCTAGGATTGGCTGAGTAGGGTTATGTTCTTTATTGTTCTCAGGACCAATGCTTGGCATCACCATTGACCTTTCCTCTTCTCAAGAGGAAAATTCTAGAGGCAATGTTTCCTAATATTTTAATATTTTACAGATGTACTACTATTGATGTGTAAACATAACAGATGTCAGGGAAACGTCTTGGCTTTCTTCTTAATCTCATAAGCTTACATGGGTGTCTAACAGCAGGCCTGATTCTGGTGATGAGCTGGCTATCCCTTCTGTAAGTAGCACCAAGGAGAAGACCTAAATAGACTTTGAGAGCTTAATGGTATACTAGTAAAATTACTGTAAACAGTAGTCCGTTTCCAAAGTGGTCTTATTAATACTCTATGTTGCCATGAAAATATATCTATGATATATTTACATAAGCTAATTAACCACAGATAATATACATTGCACATATGATTCATGGGTGAAGAATACATACATAATGTATATAATATGTGTGATTAATTAGCTTGTCAGAAATATGAGTTATCAAAATAAGTTATTTTTATACTGACTTCTAAAGCGCTTGCTTTTTTTTGCTTATTTATTTTTTAAATTAATTTATTATTATTATTTTACTTTACAATATTGTATCAGTTTTGCCACACATCAACATGAATCCGCCACGGGTGTACACATGTTCCCCATCCCGAACCCCTCCTCCCACCTCCCCACTGACACCATCCCTCTGGGTCATCCCAGTGCACCAGCCCCAAGCATCCTGCACCCTGCATCGAACCTAGACTGGTGATTCTTTTCTTATATGATAGTATACATGTTTCAATGCCATTCTCCCAAATCATCCCACCCTCTCCCTCTCCCTCAGAGTCCAAAAGACTGTTCTATACATCTGTGTCTCTTTTGCTGTCTCACATACAGGGTTATTGTTACCATCTTTCTAAATTCCGTATATATACGTTAGTATACTGTTTTGGTGTTTTTCTTTCTGGCTTACTTCACTCTGTATAATCAGCTCCAGTTTTATCCACCTCATTAGAACTGATCAAATGTATTCTTTTTAATGGCTGAGTAATATTCCATTGTGTATATGTACCACAGCTTTCTTATCCATTCATCTGCTGATGGACATCTAGGTTGCTTCCATGTCCTGGTAAAGCCCTTGCTTTTGTTATTCTTCTTAATTCTTTAGTTCAAGGAAACTAATTTCTACCAAGATAAATTTAAAAATCCTAATAATCTTAGTAATCAGCATAGGTTACTGTCAAGCATTCACAAGTATTCTGTTAAGGAAAAAAGGAATATGGGTGTGGATTTTAGCTTAATTTTTTAAATAAAATTTTTAAAATTGAGAATCCTATTTTTTAATTGGAGTATAATTGCTTTACAATATGGTTTTAGCTTTTGCTACATAAAGTGAATCAGCTATATGTATACATATATCTCCATTCTCTTGAAGCTTCTCACCCCATCCTTATTTCACCTCTCCAGGTCATCACAGAGCACCCAGCTGAGCTCCTTGTGTTATACACCTATACTCACTTGTAGTGGTGTGGACGCACCTAGAGTCTGTCATATAGAATGAAGTGAGTCAGAAAGAGTAAAACATGTTTATTACAGCATATATGTGGAATCTAGAAAAGTGGTACTGATGAACCTTTTGCAGGGCAGGAATGGAGATGCAGACATAGAGAAGGGACAGCAGGGGAAGGGGCACAGGAGCGGTGGGGGAAGGGGAGAGTGAAATGAATTGGGATAGTCACACTGACATATGTATACCACCATGTTTGAAAAGATAGCTCGTGAGGAACATACTCTTTTTAAATGCTCAAAGACAAAATTTTTATTAATTCCACTGGAATGGATATACCTTATACATATTGTTCCTTTAATTCACACCTCTAGGTCTTTATGTTTTTTTTTTATAGGACAGAGTGAGTACATTATAGCCAACATAGTTTATGCATGCATCCTTTGCTCTCAAGTGCCTTCAAACTACTAATTTCAGAGCACTATGCTAAACTCCAATAATCTAAGATAATTTAAAGTATAACATAATGTTTGTGACAAAATTACATATTTTTATACCAGATATTTTCTTCAATTATTTCAAAAGTGGTTTGAGTTTCTGAGCAAAAAAAAAAAAAAAAAACTGACTCCAGTGACTTATTGATATTTTGGTTTCTTGAAATTTTAATTTGTTGGTCAGTCACTCAGTCGGGTCCAACTCTTTGTGATCCATGGACTGCAGCACACCAAATTTCCCTATCTTTTGCCATCTCCCTGAGTTTGCTCAAACTCACGTCCATAGAGTCAGTGATGCCATTCAACCATCTCATCCTCTGTCATCCCCTTCTCCTCCTGCCTTCAATCTTTCCCACATCAGTGTCTTTTCCAATGAGTCAGATCTTTTCCAATGAGTCAGCTCTTTGCATTAGGTGGTCAAAGTATTGGGGCTTCAGCTTCAGCATCTGTCCTACCATTGAATATTCAGGGTTGATTTCCTTTAGGACTGAATGGTTTGATCTCCTTGCTTTCCAAGGAACTCTCAAGTGTCTTCCACTACAGTTCAAAAGCATCAGTTCTTTGGTGCTCAGCCTTCTTTATGGCCCAACTCTCACATCTGTATATAACTACTGGAAAAACCATAGATTTGACTATACACATCTTTGTTGCCAAAGTGATATCTCTGCTTTTTAATATGCTGTCAAGTTTTGTCATAGCTTTTCTTCCAAGGAGTGAGCATCTTTTAATATCATGGCTGCAGTCACCATCTGCAGTGATTTTGGAGCCCAAGAAAATAAAGTCTGTCACTGTTTCCATTGTTTCTCCATCTATTTGCCATGAAGAGATGGGACCAGATGCCATGAACTTAGTTTTTTGAAGGCTGAGTTTTAAGCCAGGTATAAAGTGGATTTTGATGGAAAAAAAAATTGAAAAATTCTGGGCAACCCATATTGCATAAAGTTCTTTTATATTAATCTGTACTATGCTAATTTTCTTATATAATATCTAAAAGAGTAGTGCCATATACTGGATTTTCCAAAAATACTTACCTCCGAATCTTTTTTAAAGAGGAACTTCTTGATGATTCCACAGTCATGGATTGTTCTTTGGGAAATACTGGATTAGAACATCTTAAATCTTCTGGAAAATGGAACTGAACCCAGTTTTGGATTAACACCAATCTTTAGTCAAAACATGAAATAATCCCCACATAGACTACTGAGTTTATTTTATTCATGATGCCTACTTATCTTACAAATAATAAGTTTTAGAGCTTATGCATGTCAAAAATCAGAATACAAGGACAATATTGTTAGTTATTTAAAAAATGGAGTATCAGAATTTTATATCAAATTGCTAGAATTTAAAGACTCCTTCTGCTTTCCGAAAATTTTAATATTAAGATTGTTTTGTTTGTTTATTTTGTTTTGATGACCCAATGGTTTTTGAAATATATGAAAGACTCAAATGTTCATATTTTTCTACATATTCAGGGATCAGGGATTCTTTAGTTTGCAGGATCTTCTGAGATTAAGATCTTCCATTTCTTCTGTAAATTTTACTATGATATGATCCCATATGAAGGCCAGTAACCTGTTAAAGCACCATTAGAATACTGAAATAGTGGCAAGATAAATAGATCCTACACAAATAGCTTTACCTCTTATAATGTAGATTTTTCCAAGGAAAATGATACTTGTACTACCTACTTAATAGGGTTGTCAGAAAATCAAAATGAAAATAATACACTGTGTGTGAAAGTCTTTTATAAATTGCAAAGCAGTCTACAAAGACCAGAGAATTCAATAGTGATAATGATCATGAGTCCTAATTGTACCTGATGGTTTCTGAAAGATATAACAGCTCATAAGCTAACAAAAGCAAAACATTCATTCAAATACAGATTTGTCAAGGCAAATGTTTACTTCAAAACATAACTCATTTTGAAAAAATACTAAATAAACATTGATATTGATTTTAAGCACTTTCTAAATATTTAGAGATCAGTTCTTTAAAAGAATATAAAAGTGAAAATAATTAAGTGTGGTAATTTTTGTTTTGAAGTGGTTTGTTTTTGACTTTTTTCTTCTTACAACATTGGAAGAGCACACATACCTATAAATACATTTTTTTAAAAGTTACTGTGTTGTTCAAAGGAAAATTATTTTAAGTGAAAGTCTCTGAGGCAGTGAAGAAAATATGCTGAAAGTGCCTCAATGATCAGAATGTTTTTTTCTTGGAAAAGTTATATAGCAATTTTTAAAGATACAGGTCAGAATGTGTCTTTGCTCTCAATTTTGATTTTTATATACTCCCAGATGTTTCAGCAATATTTGGGTCTCTATGGAAAT
Organism: Ovis canadensis; assembly: GCF_042477335.2. NCBI lineage: Eukaryota > Metazoa > Chordata > Mammalia > Artiodactyla > Bovidae > Ovis > Ovis canadensis. The sequence continues at coordinate 88,156,217 of NC_091248.1, forward strand.
AGTTAAGGAAAGAAAATGTAAACCCAGCAAACATGTAGTTCTTTTTGGTCCCATAAGAAGGCCATACTGTTATTACATTACTGAATAATATATTTTTAGGTTAACACAAATCACATAGAAATCTGCTTTAAACACAACTAATACATCTTTTAATTTTAAAAAAGTAAAATGCAATTGTACTTTCTGGTGATAAATTCAAGCAAAAATAAAGGGAAAGGCAAAGAAAATTCATCTAATATCTGATTTTACTTTATCTAAAATATTTATAATTACCATTTTGATATAAAATCCTGAGCATGTTGCTCTACCAGGCCAGAAGAGATTTTCTTTAGAAAATGGGATCATGTCATGTATAAAATTTCATAAGCTTTTGGCACTTAATATTTTTTGTGGACATTATAATTGCAGATCATAATATTTCATACTTTCATAGTATTCCATTGAAATTAATATCATAATTTTTAGCCTGTTGAAATTATTGGACTTTTTTTCTAGTTTATTTTCTTTCCTAGTATAAAACCTATGATGACAAAATATTTTAAATTAACATTTAAATATTAACATTAGACAATTATTTATTAATATTCAAGTAGATATGTAATTGCTATGCTTAGTTTAAATTTAGCACTTTTAAAATTTTATGCATATGGCTAGATCTCCTTTGGAAAACTGGCCATTTTCTCTTCAACAAAATTATATGAAAATGCCCTTTCCCCATATTCTTATTGTGATCGAGGTGTTAACAATGTGTTTTTCCCTTACCCACTCTGATGGATAAAATGTGACGTCACATTATTTCAATCTGTATTTATGTGTTAGTAATGAGGTTAAAGCTTCCCTAATAGCTCAGTTGGTGAATAATCTGTGTGCAATGCAGGAGACCTTGGTTATCTTCCTGGGTTGGGAAGATCCACTGGAGAAGGGATAGGCTACCCACTCCACTATTCTTGGTCTTCCCTTGTGGCTCAGCTGGTAAAGAATTTACCCGGAATGTGGGAGACCTGGGTTGGGTCCCTGGGTTGGGGCTCTCGGTTGGGAAGATCCCCTGGAGAAGGGAATGGCTAACAAATCCAGTATTCTGGCCTGGAGAATGCGCCTGTAGAGTCCATGGGGTTGCAAAGAATCCAACATGACTGAGTGACTTTCACAAAGAGGTCAAACATTTTTCCATATCTATATTGGTCTTTCATTTTCCCTTTGTGCAATTTACTGATTTTTCTTTCTCCCTTTTGCATATAATTTGCTCATAACTTATAAACTATTATTAACATTTTATTTTAAAGATATTTTCTCATTTTTCTGTATTTTTCTATTCTTGTAGATAATTGTCTTTGTATTTGATGCATCATTACAAGTAAATACCTGTCTTTTTCCCAATGTATTTTATTGAAGTATATGGCATCCAGTCCTATCACTTCATGGGAAATAGATGGGGAAACAGTGGAAACAGTGTCAGACTTTATTTTTGGGGGCTCCAAAATCACTGCAGATGCTGATTGCAGCCATGAAATTAAAAGACACTTACTCCTTGAAAGAAAGTTATGACCAACCTAGATAGCATATTGAAAAGCAGAGACATTACTTTGCCAACAAAGGTCCATCTAGCCAAGGCTATGGTTTTTCCTGTGGGCATGTATGGATGTGAGAGTTGGACTGTGAAGAAGGCCGAGTGTCGAAGAATTGATGCTTTTGAACTGTGGTGTTGGAGAAGACTCTTGAGAGTCCCTTGGACTGCAAGGAGATCCAACCAATCCATTCTGAAGGAGATCAGCCCTGGGATTTCTTTGGAGGGAATGATGCTGAAGCTGAAACTCCAGTACTTTGGCCACCTCATGCGAAGAGCTGACTCACTGGAAAAGACTCTGATGCTGGGAGGGATTGAGGGCAGGAGGAGAAGGGGACGACAGAGGATGAGATGGCTGGATGGCATCACTGACTTGATGGACATGAGTCTGAGTGAACTCCGGGAGATGGTGATGGACAGGGAGGCCTGGCGTGCTGTGATTCATGGGATCACAAAGAGTCGGACACGACTGAACGACTGAACTGACTGATGTTGAAGTATTGATTTAGAATATTGTGCTAATTTCTACTTTATAGCAAAGTGATTCAGTTATACGTATATATACATTCTGTTTCATATTCTTTTCTATTATTATTTATCACAGAATATTGAATTTAGTTCCTTGTACTGTGCAGCATGACTTTGTTGTTTATCCATTCTCTATCTAATGGTTTGCATCTGCTAATCCCAAACTCCCAATCCATCCTTTCTCTAATCCCTACCCTTTTGGCAATCACCAGTTCTCTGTAAGTCAGTTTCTCTTTCATGGGTGTTTATTTTGTCATATTTTAGATTCTATATATCAGTGATATCATATGACATTTGTCTTTCTCTCTTTGACTTACTTAGTATAATATCTAGGACTGACCATGTTGTTGAAAATGGCATTATTTCATTCCTTTTATGGCTGAGTAATATTCCATTGTATATATATATACCACATCTTCTTTACCCATTCATCTGTTGAGGGAAACTTAGGTGTTTCCATGTCTTGGCTATTATAAATATCTCTTTTACTCTGGAAACGAGAGGGGAGCTTACGGGCATGAGATCTGGGCCTTCCAAAAACAGCCTGACCCACTGATGTGAGATCTTCATAAGCGTGCCTTATCTGTGGCTTTTTAATGGTTGGTCTCAGATAAGAGCAGTCATGCCCATGTTTGGATGGGGGTTTTCTCCTGCCCTCCTCACATCAGAGTTCATTGTGATGCTTGCTCCACAGCCACTTTTTGCTCCCTCTGCAATCATGTTATTTCCAGGTCGGACCTAGAAACCTACATTTAGCTGATAGGTGTTTCTTACATATGGTCAACTTTGAGACCCCTGATTTCATTAATACTTGAACATTAATCCCTATGTATATTCAGGACATCATTATCAAAAAAGCTATTGATGTTATTTTTTATTATTATTATTTTTTACCTTTTATCTTACATTTTTAATACTTTAAGAAGCTTAGTAACTCAGTAAGTAATATCATTTTGTTAGATGAGAACTGCATATAACCTTTATTCCCTTTAGTCATGATGGCTTCCACCTAGTCCAAAGTTAAAATTAATGCTCAGTTTTAGAAAATTCCATTGATTTACATTTCTGATATAATTATGTATCTTAATAGGTTACATGACATTATAGCCTTTAACCTTATCCTAATTCTTCTATAGCATTTCTATCATCTATTATAAACTACCACAAATCATTTGGAGAGGGAGGTGGGAGAGGGGTTCGGGATTGGGAACACGTGTACACCCGTGGCAGATTCACGCTGATGTATGGCAAAACCGATACAATATTGTAAAGTAAAAAATAAAGAAATAAATAATAAATTTTTTTTAAGTAAATAGAAATAAAAAAGAAAGGAAAAAAGATCATTTGGAAACAAGAAAGGAAAAATAATAAATGTGTATTCAAGTAAGCTAATGTAACAACAGTAGAATGCGATCTTCTCTTGCTAGCTAGACTTAAGGCCTCCAAGGCTGAGAAAAATATAGTAAATGCCAGGTTATTATGTAAATAATGACTAAACATTTTGGTCCTTATTACATTTGAGGAACTGTACTAACACCTTTATGTTTATTAATCCCCTACACTATTGGGTTGTGTGTGTATGTGTTAGTTGCCCAGTCATGCCTGACCCTTTGCGACCCCATGGACTATAGGTCCGCCAGGCTTCTCTGTCCATGGAATTCTCCAGGCAAGAATACTGGAGTGAGTTGCCATTTTCTTCTCTTGGGTTAGGTAAAATGCTACTACCTATTAGTATCTCCATTCACAGATTAGGATATCAGGCAGGAGGAGTTTAAGTAACTTCATTAAGTTTATTTAGCAGGTTGGTGGCAGAGTCAGGGTTTGTACCCAGGTTGCCTGGCTCTAGAACAGTGCTCTTAGCTACCAAACCAGACTCAGTTCAGTTCAGTTGCTCAGTCGTGTCCGACTCTTTGCGATCCCATGAATCGCAGCACACCAGGCCTCCCTGTCCATCACCATCTCCCGGAATTCACTCAGACTCACGTCCATCGAGTCCGTGATGCCATCCAGCCATCTCATCTTTGGTCATCCCCTTCTCCTCCTGCCCCCAATCCCTCCCAGCATCAGAGTCTTTTCCAATAAACCAGACTAGCTACCTTCTAACCTGAGAGAGAATGAAGTCAGTCGCATCAGCCTGCAAAGAAAAAAGATGAATTTGGCAAGATATAGAGGTTCCTACCACTAACAGTGAGAATGTATTTGAAGAAAAATCATCATTCCCTTCAGCCCCTCCTAGAAAACTGTGTATTCTTCCCCTCTCCCCTTAAATAAGAAAGAGGTTTCAAGGGAACCTTTTGGAGACTTTATTATAGTGATTAGTGTTGATCCTTAACAAGAGAACTTACCAACTGAAGTGGTTTGTCTGGCCATAGAGTAGTGGGGGAAGAGTTGCACTCCAAATAAAAAGTAGGTGCGGGGCCTTCACACCTGAGGCAACACGAGGGATTAACCTTGGGAAGATGTAGGTGGTCCATCTGCCACTGTGAAGGGACATATCCCAGGAGGTTGACCAAAGTGGAAAGACCTAGGAGAGCAGTGAACAGCCGAAGTAGAGCAAAGCAGATTTCTGGGGAAAGCATTGACCACATAAAGGAAATTTCAGTACAGACGACCATGAAAAATGTGTAGCCCACTGCTTGGCAGGAAGTAGAATTCAAGCATGGTTGTATTTTCCCTGTAGAAATAGGCCATTTTCTTACTGAAGAAACACATTTGAGAAAAGTTATGTCAAGTTTCCAGTATTTTAGAAACTTTAGGACTAAGTTTTATGAAATGTGTTTATTAGCCCAAACTATTAAAAACTCCGGTATAGCCTATAGTTTTGAAGAACTGTTTCATCAACTACTCTTAAGCTGACTCATTTCTATTTTCCATTTTGTTTTTGTTGGCCAAAGGGCTTGTTTGGGTTTTTCTGTACCACCTTAGGGAAAAACAAATTTCTTGGCCATCCCAATATATACAAACACATCTCACAAGCTTCTCCTTCCTTAGATTGTGATGATCCTGGTACCAAAGCCAGACATGGTATGGCTTTGGATTCCTGTCTACTGTTCTTGCAAAGGTTAGAGGTAAGTTCATATATTTGCAAAGAACTTTGATTTCAGAGAACATATAACTAAAATTTAATTTATGCAACACATTTTAGAGAATTAGGTGAAAGAAACTTAATATCTAAATCTGCTTTGTTCTAATTTAAAAGATAATCACAGTATCTTCACTGTGGGAGGTCTCTCAGTAAACAGGGATTTAAATTTAGCATAATTTATTTGAAAAATAGAAAACCTGCCAAAATGATCCACACATTAAGTTATTTCAGTTTTACAGGACACATATTAATTAGTGAGAGTAATAAAATATTGCCAGCCTCCGTAGGCAGCCGTCATCACTACTGAGACCCAGACAAGATGAAAAGATCCATTATACATAACATGGACAAATGTTGATTAAAGGGTAGACTTCAGGACTGCCCTAGCCGTGTCTGAAGGTTGTAATCACAGAGGACTTGGGGAGAAAATGCTCAGAGAACAGCAAAAGCTGCAAGGAAGAGTCATCTGATGAAAGGGAAAAGATGGGAAAATTTAAAGGAAAATGTCAAAGGAAATTGCTTGGTAAGAGCTCTACTTACGTATGACTCTTAAGAAAATTGTCTTCTTAGGAAATTGTAAGTTCTCAAAATGTCTTAAATAAGAAATGGACATAACTAAGCATCTTATAGATCAAGCTTAGTATTTTCAGACTGTAGATAAATTGTTTCTTCATGTCATAGCTCCCCATTCTTCAGAGAAAGATTCAGGATTTGCTGGAATTTGGGCTGTAAAGTAGTTTCAGAGAGATATTTGATTTCCATTCAAGTTGGGTAACACAAAAATTGAGATAAGACCTCACCAACACTTATTTGAGTAATATCATATATGAATAATTACACAATTTTGAATGAGATAACCTAGTACAGTACTATGTAGGTAAGGTGATATTGTGTATATGTATTGCTGCTACTGCTGCTAAGTCGCTTCAGTCATGTCCGACTCTGTGAGACCCCATAGACAGAAACCAGCCAGGCTCCCCTGTCCTTGGGATTCTCCAGGCAAGAATAGTGGAGTGGGTTGCCATTTCCTTCTCCAATGCATGAAAGTGAAAAGTCAAAGTGAAGTCGCTCAGTCGTGTCTGACTCCTAGCGACCTCATGGACTGCAACCTATCAGGCTCACTCCATCCATGGGATTTTCCAGGCAAGAGTACTGGAGTGGGGTGCCATTGCCTTCTCCAGTATATGTATTGAGTATTTGTTAAAATTAACTTAATACTGTACTCTGGATTGGGAGGATAAAGAAACGCTAAAGTGAAAGTTGCACAGTCGTTTCTGACTCTTTGCGATCCCAAGGACTATACAGTCCATGGAATTCCCCAAGCCAGAATACTGGAGTGGGTAGCCTTTCCCTTTTCTAGGGGATCTTCCCAACCCAGGGATCGAACCCAGGTCTCCCACATTGCAGGCAGATTCTTTAGTAGTTGAGCCACCAGGGAACCCCAAGAATACTGGAATGGGTAGCCTATCCCTTCTCCAGGGGATCTTCCTGATCCAGGAACTAAACCAGGCTCTCCTGCATCAAAGGCAGATTCTTTACAGCTGAGCTACCAAAGAAGCCCTAAGAACTCCTAGCTTTCTACTTACTTGAAGGCTCTTAGGGAGAAAAAAAGCAACATACATTAGAAAAATTTTCAAAAACAATGTAATGTATTGTGCAATTAAGTACTGTGTTATGGAACATAGGATTATGACACTTCAGAAAAAAAATTAATGCAAAGATACTGAAAGGATGTTCTGGAAAAGGAAGAACTTGAACTGGAGCTTGGAAAATATATAAGCAACAAAAATTCAGAGATTGAAAGGAAGAATATTTCAAGAAAGATAGTGGCCAAAAATTTCAAGAAAAGGAGAGGCAAGGAGTTTGAACTAGGGAACCAGTGTAGCATAGTAGCTAAGAGCAATCTCTGGAGCCAGGTTTATCTGGACTTGAGTCCCAGCAGGTGTAACCTTAGACATTATGTGGTCATTTTGTGTCATACTTTCCTTGTCAGTAAAATAGCACTTCCATTTTAAGGGATTATTTTGAGCAATAATGGGTTTATATATGTAAAACACTTATATTAGGACTGAGTACCAAGAAAACAATCAACAAATGTTAGTTATTATTACTTTTGTTATTGTTGTTGCGCACTGTTATAATATGTGATTTTCATGGCTAGAGCGAAACTGAATTATATAACAACAGGAAATACCCCTGTGCTCAATAGTTTGCCTGCATTTTTCTCTTGTATTCCCAGCTACCACCCCCTGGATAAGGAAGCATAATTCTTCTCACTTTACAGATAAAGGGTCTAATAATTAGAGAAGCATTTTTTTTTCCCCTCAAGAATTCTGTTGCTAATAAAGAACAGCCAAGAGTTTGAACTCAGGTCTTTTGGTCTTCACCCTGATGTTTTAAATTAATGCATTACCTTGCGTTAACTTAAAGCTTAGCACTGAGATTTTGGCAGGGGATCAGACAGAAGTGTGCTAGATGAATTCAATGCAGAAAAGAGTCCAAACTCAAGAACACCAGCCAGGTAGCCATTGGTGTCAGTGGCAGTACTCTAGGTAAGGTGAGGTGAATGAACTAAGATGGTGTCTCTGAGGGAGATTTCCCTGGTGGCTCAGACGGTAAAGTGTCTGTCTACAATGCAGGAGACCTGGGTTCAATCCCTGGGTCGGGAAGTTCCCTGGAGAAGGAAAAGACAACCCACTTCAGTACTCTTGCCTAGAAAATCTCCTGGACGGAGGAGCCTGGTGTCACTGAGACTGAGAAAGCAGAACCAGGGCACTAGGTTCCTTCAGCAGGAAAAAAAGTGGATAGGTGCTGGAGTCCAGCTCCAGCAGCTAGGGATTCAACTTGAAGAGATGAACTGTGTCAGCAATGAGGCAGCCTCTCAGTTTTCTTGGACCGCCTATTTATTTCAAGTTTAAGATTTTCTTTTATACTTTTACAAAAGCATTAGGTCAGAGGTTTGACATTTTCAGTTTCCCCTCATCCAGATTTACTATGTCCATAAATCATTGTTGCTCTTCAAACAGAGTTCCTGCTTCAGGGATTCTCTGGAGATCAGCCCTACCATCTATTATCTGCTTCCTCTAATGTGTCCTATAGTTAACTTGTGATTACATTGTAACTCATGCTACATTCCTCAGTTTACTACTTATCTTCCTAAATCCTATTTGCCCCTAACATCCTGAGCTCACTATCTCTTAAAAAGGCTTCTAGCTATAGCGCCTCTAAAAATTCCTAACTTCTATAAGCTACAGTAAAATATGCTAACTTTACAACATTCCTTAAATCTTTAACTTCTATTTTAATTATTTCTAAGCCCTAAATTCAGTAAACTCCTTTGCCATAAACATTTTCCTCACAAATAGGTTTCAGAGAGCAATCCCTCCCATGGCCTCAAGCTGCGGCCTATGTGCCCTGGAACACTCTTTTGTAAAAGTCCTTAAACAAATGTCAGTGATTAACTTTATGAATTATTCTCTGAGCATAGCTGCAGAAGGCTTTGTGCCTTCTCATGCTCCTCTCAAGAACAATAAGCACCTTAATATTCCTTTTTAGTCAACTCAGCCAAGGAGAGGAAAAAACAAGTCAGAATTACAAGGTCTAACTCCCTCATCCAGGGTCCGTGCCTGCGGAATGAGGAGAGGGCTGTGGGGCCGTGCCTCCATTTTGTCAGGATGCCTAATGCCGCTCCCGACAGATAGGATGTTTTTCTGGGACTTGAGCATAAGAGTTGGTGACTCTTGGTTATGGAGTCCAAAAGACCAGGAGAACGGTGGCTTCTGAAGGGCTGGCATGGAGAGTGGTGCCATACCTTTCACATAAGCCCAGAGCTATGGAGCCTGTCATTCATCTCCTTATTTTTTATGATGCTAGCTGGACCCATCCTCCTCGTCTTCATGAGATTTCAAATTAACTCTCCTGTTAACCTGTGTTGCATTTCACTTACCCCTCAGGGGCTCTTGTTGACATGACATTCTCTGAGCTGCTTGCTATACAAAAGTCACTTACAGAAGGACAAAGTATTGTCTGGAAGAGACAGACAATAGTAACTCCTCCTAATGCAGCTGAGTTCTCTGTTTTGTAGCCTTAGACCCTTTATGAGCAAGGAGTAGAAATATACATCAGGGCTAACGCACTTCAGCAATATGAAAGGTTTCTACAAGAAAAATGCTGCTAACAGTAAATGGTTTGTATAAAGATAAATCATAATGGAGTGGTAATTTGAGTTAATACTGTACCTCTCCTTGGGGAACTCCAGGTGCTCAAAAGACACCATCTCATTACTATTTTGAGTACCTCTGAGAAATATGTAAAAAGCATCATTTTCTCCAATTTTTGTATAAGGACCTGTCACAGGGAATTTAAGTGACTTGTTAGTACATAGAAGTGGATTATTTATTTCATGGGAAGGATTATTTCAGTGAATTGGTTTAGTGTCTCATGAAATTAGTCACTCAGTTTAAGGGGGAAAAAAACACAATTAAAGTTCTCTGTAGAAACCAATAAGCCAGGAAAAAAAACCTCTTTACCTATTTCAATATGTATTTTGGCAACACTTTGTGGACTTGTTTGAATTTAATAAATAAAACCAAGTACAGAATCATTCTGTGTCTATTAGAGTAACTAACCATGTAGTTATTTGAAGTTCTTGGTGAGAAAGATGAAAGTTTTAAGAGGAAAATGTACGAAATCTGAGGCTTCTGGGCAAATGTGTGACAGCCAGAATGGAGATGCCATTTTCTGGGCTTCATCGTCTCAGGCCAACTCTGCTCAGTGACAAATTGACATCCCCACCAGAGCATGCTCTTTGCACCCAGAAATAACAATAAAGAATGACAGGTCACTTCCTTGGAGTTTCTAAGGAAATTGCAGTGACATCCGCTAACTCATTTCGGTGTGCTGGTCAATGGAATACCTACCACTCACTGGTCAGTAGGGGCATCTGCCCTACTGCTTCTCTGCACAACTGCCCCCATCACTCCAGCTCACCTCAGGTGTGTTGATTCAAGAATCACTCAAGTCAGTTTTGAAAGATTCTAATGCTTATCATCTTTGGTGGTCTTTTGGGGGTAATTTCTGTATAAAGCAGTTACAGTCATTATGCTTGATCTTTATGCCTAGAGATAATATTTCCTATTTCCTTTGCTGTTAATTGTATGTATTGCTAAATATCCTGTTCTCCTGTTAACCCACTTTAACTGCTAATTATAGCCTTCTTTGTGGATGCAGATCTCTGGCTAATCAAAATTTGTTATTTTTAAACATTTCTATCCCCTTAGCCTTTTTCCTTTAGATAGGTAGGTTTAGTTGCTCAGTCGTGTTCAACTCTTTGTGACCCCATGGACTGTAGCTGGCCACGCTCTTCTCTCCATGGGATTCTCAGCCAAGAATACTGGAGTGGGTTGCCATTCCCTTCTCCAGGGGATCTGCCCAATCCAGGGACTGAACCTGGATCTTCTGCATTGCAGGCAGACTCTTTACCAACTGCGCCGCCAGGGAAGCTACAAGAAGATTAAAAAGAAAGTGTTTATTTCTTGATGGTGATAAAACCATTCAGATTTACTGTTTGTTCTGGAGTCAGTTTGAACGGATTCTTATAAGAATTTGTTCATTGCTTCTAAGTTTCCATATGTATAATGTTTTTTTCTTTATGTATATATATTTCAATAGTAGGGAAGCAGTATTTGTATTACAAAACCTACATTGATGGTCTGTTAAATCATTCAATATGAACCCTTGTTCTCAGCTACAAAATTATTTGTATAATTAATATAATCATACAAATACAATAATAATAATTTGTAAAATTGTATTTGGTTGTTAATTACTGATTAGAAAACAATAATTTTATTTGGCAATTATAAAGATAATGAGGACTGAATTGAAATGCTTATGACCTTTTTTTTTCATGTATGACCTCCAGTAGAAATCTACAAGTGTTAAACCCTACGTTATTTTTTCTGATTCGAAAAACCTGAGAAAGTTGGTCATTCTCTGGTACATATTTACATGAGGTATGAAGCCATATGTAAGCCAAGAAAGTAGCTTACATATTCACTGCTCTTGGATATTTTCCAAATGTTGCGAAAACTTTCTGTGCAACTGTCTTTTCTCTGAGCCAGTGGTGCCTCTGTTCCTCCTTTACTCTACCTAAGCAGCTCTTTATAGTCACATTTTCTTCTGCTCGTATCAGAGTTTCATTTGATTTGCCACATTTTGACTTTGAAAAGGTATAACTGAATAACAGTTGCTTTATCTCATGTAGCTATTTCCCATCAGGATTCCTATCATAAAGGTCTTGTTGGCTGTAAATTCTTTACCTGTACAAGCCATTAGATATGTTGATATTCTTATATCTTCCTTGTACTTTCATATACCCCATGTGATGCACAGAGAGAGTATTCAGATGAAGGCTTTTTCTGAGCTCATTGTTATCTTATTCCTGCTATCAGACTTGATTTTAATATTTTTAATATATTTTTGTTCTGAAAAATGGTATTACAAATCTATATACTTTTGACATCTTTCTACATATTCTTGTCTGACAGGTAACATGAACGTGCCTCTCACCACCTTACATGTGTTTACCCTTAGAGAGAAGACAAGATTGATGACTTAGATGTTCTAAAATACATTTGAAACTGGCATAAATTAACAGAATGTGAAGCTATCATTTAGCTTAATATTCTGTAGTGATAGATTATATCACAATAAAGAGAAAACTGAGAAATCTCAACTGCATTTTTGTATTGGAATTATTTTTTAACTTTGGAAAGTAGTTTGAAATTTATGAGCTTGGCACTTACTTGTGGCATGCTGATGTCATGTCCTAAAATGATAACAATATAAGCAGCAGATTTTATGTAGAACAAGATGATTTTTTAACATAACTGCTAGGATTCCAAATACTCTTCATTCGTTTTTCTACTGAAGAAGAAATAAGCTCAGGCATTTTAATATCTCCTTTAGGTAAGGGTAGTTTGACCCTGTTTGTATTTTATATGGCCTGGTTAATATTTTGCTAAAAAAGTACTTAACTACATTTGTTTCACCAGGTAGGAATGTTATTTTCTTCTGTTTGTCTTTGTACTATTTTTCATTATGATTTAAAAAAAAAAACCGCACAGAATAATGTTTAACTTTTTAATACCTTTAAATTTTTTGTATAAATTTTAGTCTCTCTGTACCCAAGCGAGATTATGTACTCTAATCTATTATACATTCTTAACCTATTCTTTTTTACTTTATTGTGAATATAACATGAGAACTAGCCTCTTAATTTTTAAGTGTACATTAGTGTTGTTGATTATCGGCACAATGGTTATACAGCAGATCTCTAGAATTTACTTATCATACATAACTGAAATTTTATGCCCACTGATTAGTAACTCCCTATTTCCACCTTCCCCTAGCGTCTTTTAATATATGTGTGTGTGTATAAATATATATATATATATATATATATATTTTTTTTTTACTTATTTGTCTGCACTGGGACTTAGTTGCAGCACACAGGATCTTTGATCTTTGTAGCAACTAAAGCTCCTCTAGCCTCTTGAAATCAGCATTTCATTCTGATTCTATGAATTTGACTATTTTAGATACCCCATATAATGGGAGGACTTCTCTGGTGGCTCAGATGGTAAAGAATCTGTAGGCAGTGCAAGATACCTGGGTTTGATCCCTGGGTTGGGAAGATCCCCTGGAGAAGGGAATGGCAACCCCAGTATTCTTGCCTGGAGAATTCCCATGGACAGAGGAGCCTGGTGGACTAAAGTCCATGGGGTCACAAGGAGTTGGACATGATTAAGTAACTAACAGTTCAACTTTCATTTCTTTATATGAGGGAATTCAAAGATTTAAATAAAAGTGTTTTTCTTTCTGTGGGCTTATTTCACTTAACATAATATCCTTAAGAGTCATTCATGTTGTTGCATTTTGCAGAATTGTCTTTTTTTTCTAAGACCCATGAAAAATATCCAGCTGTATATATATACCATATTTTCTTTATCCATGTATCTGTTGATAGACATTTATGTTGTTTCTGTATCTTAACTAAAATGAATAATGTTAAAATGAGCATGTCAATGCATATATTTATTCAAGATCCTGATTTCAATTATTCTGGATAAATACCCAGAAGTAGAATTGCTGGATCATATAATAATTCCATTTTTAATGTTTTGAAGAACTTTCATGCTGCTTTCCAGAATAAATGTGCATTTTGCATTTCCACCAACATTGTTCGTGTTTCAATTTCTCCACATCCTCACCATTTCTAGTTGTCTTTTTCTTTTCTTTTTTTTTTTTTGATACTTGCATGTAATATTTTTTAGGGTACAATTAAGTAACGCTAAGTTCATTCACATTGTTGTACAGTCATTACTACTCACTTCCAAAACTTTATCATCATCATCCCAAACTGAAATACAAAGTGAAAGTGTTAGTCACTCAGTCGTGTACGACCCTTTGAAACCCATGGACTGTAGCCCACCAGGCTTCTCCGTCCATGGGAATTCTCCAGGCAAGAATACTGGAGTGGGCTGCCATTCTCTTCTCCAGGGCATCTTCCCAATCCAGGGATTGGACCTAGGTCTCTTGCATTGCAGGCAGATTCTTTAATGTCTGAGCCACCAGGAAATCTAGAATCTCAAACTGAAATGATACACCCACAAATAATAATTTCTCATCCACCCTTCCTCCAGATTCTGGTAATTGCTATTCTATCTTATGTCTGTATCAATTGGACCATGTAGATAGCTAATTTCAGTGAAATCCTGCAGTATTTGCCATTTTGTCTGCTTCTTTCACTTGTCATGCTTTCAAGGATCATGCGTGTCGTAGCATGAATCAGAATTTAATTCCTTGTTAAGGCTGAATAATATTACTTGTATGTATATATTCATTTTGTTTATTCATTCATTCATAAGTAAACATTTGGGTCGCATCTACCTTTTGGGCTATTGTGAAAAATGCAGCTATGAATATGGTTATACAAATATCTGTTCAAGCATCAGCCTTTAAAGCCATCAGATTTTTATTTAAAGAGTGGTTTATGCCTTATAAAACAATTATAATCCTAAACAAAATAATAAATTATGATCACTTTGGTATATTAATTGATTCATTCCGTAAAAATATACTTATTTCCCACTGTGGGCCAGATCCTCTGTTTCATGTTAGTGAGCAAGGGTGACAAGTGCAGTGTACTTCCTTGCCTAGGTTACTTGGAGTCATTTGTTAGAATGGATTCTGGTTCAGTGTACTAACTCAGAGGATAAATCCTCTCTCTCTCTCTCTCTTTTTTTTAAATTTTCAGTTAGTTCTATAAAGCTTAGTTTAGGAAATTAAAAAAAAAAAAACTGTTCCTTAATCTTCTAAATTTAAAGTCACAAAAATTGGACATATTTTCTATTTACTTCCTGAACTCTGTGCTGCATTGGCCACTCTCTAGAAGTTCTTGGCATGATACCAAAATGAACTGGGATCTTCAGCATGCTCTGAGTCAGTGTTCAAATAAAGAGAACACTGAGGTTCCAAATGACATATAAACTCATTATCTTCCAACAGGGAAGCATTAAGCTATCATCCCCTAGACACATATTACCATAGAATGACTGTAAACATCAGGACCTGGTCAAAGATACTGATGGGATCCACTTTTTTTTTGTAAATTTAAACATGACTTAAAAGAAGATAGAAAAAAATCAATGAACATTTATCAGTAATGAGACAAAAAAATGACCTTATAACATTAGCCCATTTTGTAGGATGCAATAATGTACCCATGAAACTACAGAATTACTTATATATATATTAGAATGTGACATTTATCTAAATGTTGGGATAATGAACATGGCAATAGAAACTGCCAATCAAGAATTTCTAAGAGTGCTTGTATTGAAATTATGGGCCTATAAATTGTGTTAAATTTAAAATCCAACAGTGGGCTTAATTGACAATCTGGAGGTAGTTTTCCCATAGATGTCTTATAGACATCTGGAAAGAAAGTCATTCAGACATTAACAGACAATAATTGTTTCTTCCTAATATCTTCCATATAAGTAGACAGTTCTCAAAATGGTACACCTTGAAATATTCAGAAGTAATTCCTGCATGTGTTTTAAACTAAGGAAATCAGAATAGCAAAGATAACTGTAATTGGGAAAAACATGTATTCTGTGGCTCAGATGAACCAGGATAAAATAAACTGTGTGTAAATTGAAAGTGTTAAAGATAAGTCATATCCTGAAAGTGTTTATACATGAACATGTAAAATGTAAAGAAATCCATGACTAAAATGTGATTCTACAAGTAGTCCTAAAAGAAATTTTATCATGTTATAGGCAGACCATGTATATGCTTCCATCCTCTGACCAATCACCAGCTGAATCTCTAACCCAGATATTGGAGAGCAAAGACCATTTTCATTGGTTTCATTATCAATTATAGAATGACAATGGTTCCATTTCTCATTTTGCACCTGTGTTTGTTTTCCCATTAGCAAATATTAGCAGATTATATAAAAAATGATCTAATATTCATGAGGGAAAAGGTCAAAATAATTGTCATGTTGAATTAAACAGCTTTTTTTTTTGGTCTTGAGCGTAGTAACTAACACATTACATGATTTGCATACATATAATGAGAGGAAATATACCACAGAGAGGAGGTGTTCAGGAATGTGGCTGACATGAGTTCATACTGCAGCTCTGCTACTTTCAATATCTATCAGTCCAGTTGCTCAGTTATGTCAGACTCTTTGTGACCCCATGAATTGCAGCACTCCAGGCCTCCCTATCCAACACCAACTCCCAAAGATCACCCAAACTCATGTCCATCCAGTTGTGATGCCATCCAGACATCTCATCCTTTGTCGTCCCCTTCTCCTCCTGCCCCCAATCCCTCCCAGCATCAGAGTCTTTTCCAATGAGTCAGCTCTTCGCATGAGGTGGCCAAAGTGCTGGAGTTTCAGCTTCAGCATCATTCCCTCCAAAGAATACCCAGGGCTGATCTCCTTCAGAATGGGCTGGTTGGATCTCCTTGCAGTCCAAGGGACTCTCAAGAATCTTCTCCAACACCACAGTTCAAAAGCATCAATTATTTGGCGCTCAGCTTTCTTCACAGTCCAACTCTCACATCCATACATGACTTCTGGAAAAACCATAGCCTTGACTAGACAGACTTTAGTTGGCAAAGTAATGTCTCTGCTTTTCAATATGCTATCTAGGTTGGTCATAACTTTCCTTCCAAGGAGTAAGCGTCTTTTAATTTCATGGCTGCAGTCACCATCTGCAGTGATTTTGGAGCCCAAAAAAATAAAGTCTGACACTGTTTCCACTGTTTCCCCATCTATTTCCCATGAAGTAATGGAACCAGATGCCATGATCTTCATTTTCTGAATGTTGAGCTTTAAGCCCACTTTTTCACTCTCCTCTTTCAGTTTCATCAAGAGGCTTTTTAGTTCCTCTTCACTTTCTGCCATAAGGGTGGTGTCATCTGCATATCTGAGGTTATTGATATTTCTTCTGGCAATCTTGATTCCAGCTTATGCTTCTTCCTGCCCAGCATTTCTCATGATGTACTCTGCATATAAGTTAAATAAGCAGAGTGACAATATACAGCCTTGACGTACTCCTTTTCCTATTCAATACCTATAACCTTGAACAAATCACTTAACCTCTGAAAATTTGCATTTTCCAAGTTTCCCAATAGGATGTAATGTCTATATCAGAGGATTTTATAAATGGTTAGTTAAACTACTTCTTGTAAAATACATAGCAGGGCACCTCACAGATAGTACTTTTTCAACAAACTTAGTTATATTACTGATTGATTATAATTCTGTTGTATTAATTGCTAGTAAAAGTTTACCCAGCATTCATTGTATAAGTAAACGGCTTCCAGATACTTCTAGCATACAAAGAGCCAATATGAGTATAGGAGCAAGAAAGAGAAAAGAAATAGGCAAGATGCTCATTTTCTTGTAAAATTCAATCTTACTTTTACTTCTAACTCTGTCTACTATAAACAAAGAAAAATGAGGATTATATTACTGAAGCAATTCCAAAATAATGTTATCTATTTTAAAATATTAGTATCAAGATCTTGCAGAGTAAAATAAAAACTAATTTGGAAATTAAATCAGTATTTTCTCTAAAGAAATCAAAAGAACTTGATTTACCTACTCACCCACCTTCCCAACGTCTGCTGTTGAAATGCAGAAACTCAAGAGGTTTGTGAATAGAACTTTTGATAATCACCTAACACAGGCCATTTTGTCAGATAGAAAATACTTAGCAGAATCTAATAAATTATGTGGCATTGACTGCCTCTGCTCAATATTCCCTTATGTGAACTCACTTCAGTTTTTTTCTATTCTCTGAAGAATATATATATATATCTTTTAATATCAGTTTCACTCCCTTTCTCTCTGTTGCTGCCTTTAAAAAAAAAGGAAAGGCTAGCCATAAACAATCAAGTCAGTGGATGCCTGTGAGAATTATGTTGCTCTTTCTGAGTCACTCCCAGGGCTTCTTTAGAAACTCTGAGTTTCTGCCCTGGAGACTTAGGCTGATTTTCTGCTTCTGACTCCTTATCCTGTCACTTAATAGAAGAAGGCACAAGAAGGTTACCACTGAGCTGAAATTGAAGTCAGAGCCACTGACCCTACTGCATGAACCTTTCATTTTGTTCCCCGAGATGGGTCATATCTTATTTGTCCACTGTAAAATTTTAGTGTCTTTTCACTGAATTCCCATTCAGTATTTTAAATCAATTTCCCAAGGGCTTCCTAGGAAAACATATCCAGAAGAACAGAATTTTAACTGCCAGTCATGAACTTACCTGTCTTATCTTTGCTTGTGATCCTTTCTAAATAAAGTTGCAAAAGCTTGATCAAGAATTTCAATCATATATATATATATATAATTACACAAATTGTATACAATTATACAATATATACAAAGTTGTCATTCCATTCAAGGTAATTATAGTTACCTGGTGTTAGCTAGTACTGTTAATAAATTAACAAGGGAATTATTATTTTGCTTCTTCGTAAATAATACATAGTGAGTGAATACACAGAGGTGGTAATTTATGTCTTCTCGGCTATTGTAAAAATGGTAAGGCACTTTTCAAATCTTAATGTCAAAATAGTCATTATCTAAAACCTGAGATAAGAGTTTTATCACTTAACATGTAGTGAGAAAAATCCTGAATTCTATTTTCATTGTAAGTGCTTAATCTTAGAGATTCCATCTTTCTAAAAATTCATGCAATCCCAGACCAAGTAAACAAATAGTAGACCCCTTTTTGAAACACATCCTGGCAGGAGCCAAGGGTTTATTCAGGAGTTTTCAACATCATATGCAGTCAGCACTCATGTTTATCTGCTAAATACCACTTCAAAACATCCGTTGCTGACAACTGGCCTAGACCTGGCTCCATTCTGAATGGTCCATATCTGTGCCAGAATAGGTCACTGTCTGTCTGGAAAACCTGATTTGATGATGATGTGGTAGGGCCCAGGGAGCTACAAATATATATGCAAATGCATTCTTATTGAGAAGATCTAGGGAACACAGAAAAACAAGAGAAGCACACAGCTAGGAATCTGTTGCCCTGACCTCCAATCCCACTTTTTGCAAAAGTTCAATCTCTGCTATTAGGTAGATCACTTAATGTCTCTGTATCTCACTTTATCTGGAAAGTGTGGGGATTTTAAGATTGTTTAAAAGATATAAGAGCTATAGAGGTCATAGATCCTCTAATAGCTCTTTCATTTCTAAAGTGATATTTATTTGTTGAGTCATTGCTTAAGTAACTGTCAAGAGATGGAGTTGAGAAGTTAAGTGCTTATCCCCACGGACAAAATGGAAAAGCTCAAAGGGTCAAAAAAAAGTGTAAGCAGTATTCTGGAAAAGGCGGGAGGAAGGAGAACTAGCTCAGGCTTTCTGAGGGGCTAATCTTTCCTGGAGTACATGGTAGGCTCTTTGGATGCTGTCTCAATATTGTGATGTTCTTAAATATTATTCTATGAGTTTCTATTCTACTTATGAAGCTGGTATACACTTTAAGCAGGTGAGAAATTGGGACCTTAAGGAGTGTTAGACAGAGAGAAGGATAGATTATTAAAGATTAAACTAAAATTAGTATATTAGAACTAGAATAACTGGTGCAGAGTATACTAGAGTGGACATTTCAGAAAGAAAAGAATAAGATAAAAGAGATATGGACATGAAATTATTAGATTGTGAAAAAATAATGTTTATTTTGATCCATTTTTCAAGATGCTTAAATTAAACACAGAAGACTCAATTGAATGTCTCCCTTCCCAACCACCACCACATCTGAAATTTGGAATACTACATTTGATGTTTATGTGAGAATTGGGGGAAAGCAAAAGATGGTATTTTTTTGACCCTTGAAACTTCTTCATTCCTAGTAAAGATTACATTGAGATTTTGCTGTATTTATTTTATTAATAATTCCTTGATCCAATGTATTATTTTATTAATAATAGGTATTCCCTGGTAGATCAGCTGGTAAAGAATCTGCCTGTAATGCAGGAGACCCAGGTTCTACTCTTGGATCAGGAAGATCCTCTGAAGAAGGAAATGGCAACCCATTCAGTATTCTTGCCTGAAGAATCCCATGGACAGAGGAGCCTGGCAGGCTACTATCCGTGAGGGCTCAAAGAGTTGGACATGACTTAGTGACTAAACCACCACCAGTCTTATCACTGACATACTTGATCTATCCATTTCCTATATGATAGTAAGACACATACTTTGATTTAGAAATTGTTTTAACTATTAAAAACACCTGTGATCTCTTCTCAAGAAACAAATTAATGCCAAAGTGGAACTGAACTCACAGACAATAACTTATTGCATTGAGTAGGGAGACCACAGGTGTTTCTCATGATTACTGTCATTAAGCTTCATCATTCAGAATGTGTTTTTGGCTGCAAGATGGTAAATGAATTTGCTACAAAATGTGCAACTCTTTTAAGTATTCTAGAACATAGACCAAGTTGTAATAGAGAATGGGCATCTAAACAAACCTATCACCTCCTGAAAAAAAGCAATTTCCCTCAAAATAAGTGGCACAGTCCCAAGAGGCCTGTCTCAAGACTCTTTGATTAGAGCTATAATCCAGAGCACTGTTAGGCAGGGTAGATGGAGGTACAGGAGAATCCACATTCATGGCCCATATTTGCTGTTGAAGGCGACCCCCAGGGAGGAACACTGTGTAAGGGTTATAGCGCAGGATGCAGATATGGTTTTGTTTGTTGGTTTATCTGCCTGTTTTTCAGGTACAAGTGTTAAATATTATTGAAAACTTTGGGGCATTAATTTTGATAATTCTTTTAATTTTCTTTCTTTTTTAAAATATAAATTTATTTGTTTTAATTGTAGGCTAATTACTTTATGATATTGTATTGGTTTTGCCATACATCAACATGAATCTGCCACGGGTGTACACGTGTTCCCCATCCTGAACCCCCCCTCCCACCTCCCTCCCCATATCATCCCTCTGGGTCATCCCAATGTACCAGCCCCGAGTATCCTGTATCCTGCATCAAACTTGGACTGGCGATTTGTTTCACATATGATATTATACATGTTTCAATGCCATTCTCCCAAATCATCCCATCCTCGCCCTCTTGCAGAGTCCAAAAGACCATTCTATACATCTGTGTCTCTTTTGCTGTCTCGCATACAAGAGACATGTATAATTTTCTCTTTTTTAAATGTTGATGTATGAATTACACTAATAGAAATATCAATGTTAAAGCATCCTGGTGTCCCTGGAATTAACCCAACTTGGACAATATGCGTATGTGTGTATCTGTGTGAATGCTGTCACTTCAGTCACATCCAACTCTTTACCACCCTATGGACTATAGCCCACCAGGCTCCATAGCCCATGAGCTTCTCCAGGCAAGAATGCTGGAGTGGATTGCCATGCCCTCTTTCAGGGGATCTTCCTGACCCAGGGATCAAACCATGTCTTAATTCTCCTGAGTTGGCATGTGGGTTCTTTACCACTAACCCCACCTGGGAAGCTGCTGGATGAGGTACACTATTATTTATATTGATTTATAAATAGTTTACATTATTTTCACTGATTTATTATATATATATTTGTATAGATTTGGATATTTTGTTTAGAGTTTTCCCATATTTATTCCAGATAAGTGAACTAATTTCTTTCTTTCATAGCAAGGAGTCAAATAATACTGTTTCAAATTACAGTACATTTTGAAATTTGGTTTTCCAATTGCCCTTACTTTAGGGAAATATTTTAGGAATTCATAGGTCTTATTAAGAGGACATTTGTGTACAGTTCAGCAGTTTCTTCAGTTTTAATGGACTTCCTTTCCTTCTGCTAAATTTAAACAAAATTAAAACGTTTTTATTTAAAAATTAAGCTTTTTTTTTGAGTCTTTTGAACACTCCTGACACATGAAAAAAGAGGTGTCAAAAATAATGGTCATACATTATTAAATGACCATTATTATTGTCACCCTGCTTATTTAACTTATGTGCAGCGTGAAATGCCATGTGAATGAAATGCCATGTGAAATCATGTGAAATGCCAGACTGGAAGAAGCACAAGCTGGAATAAAAATTGCCGGGAGAAATATCAATAATCTTAGATACACAGACGACACCACCCTTATGGTAGAAAGCAAAGAAGAACTAAAGAGCCTCTTGATGAAAGTGAAAGAGAAGAGTGAAAAAGTTGGTTTACAACTCAACATTCATAAAGCTGAGAACATGACATCTAGTCCCAACACTTCATGGCAAAAAATGGGGAAACAATGGAAAATGTGAGTGACTTTATTTTCTTGGGCTCCAAAATCACTGCATATGGTGAACTGTTACAAAATTAAAAGATGCTTGCTCCTTGGAAGAAAAGCTATGATCAACCTGCTGTTGTTAAGTCACTTCAGTCGTGTCCGACTCTATGCGACCCCATAGACAGCAGCCCACCAGGCTCCCCCGTCCCTGGGATTCTCCAGGCAAGAACACTGGAGTGGGTTGCCATTTCCTTCTCCAATGATCAACCTAGATAGCATATTGAAAAGCAGAGACATTACTTTGCCGACAAAGGTCCGTCCAGTCAGAGCTGTGGTTTTTCCAGTAGTCATGTGTGGATGTGACAGTCGGACTATAAAGAAAGTGAGGACCGAGGAACTGGTGCTTTTGCACTGCGGTGTTGGAGAAGACTCTTGGGAGTCCCTCGGACTGCAAGGAGTTCCAACCAGTCAATCTTAAAGGAAATCAGTCCTGAATATTCATTGAAAGGACTGACGCTGAAGCTGCAACTCCAATACTTTGGGCACCTGATGCAAAGAACTGACTTATTGGAAAAGACCCTGATGCTGGGAAAGATTGGAGGCAGGAGGAGAAGGGGATGACAGAGGATGAGATGGCTCTATGGTATCACTGACTCGGATATGAATTTGAGCAAGCTCCGGGACGTGGTGATGGACAGGGAAGCCTGGTGTGCTACAGTCCACAGGGTTGCAAAGAGTCAGACAGGACTGAGCGACTGAACTGAACTGATTTCTCAGTTTTATTTCATTAAAATTTTTATTCTCTGTCTTTTCTGTTGTTTGATTTTTTTTTCATAAACATGCCTTAATCCTTCAAGAAAATAAAAACAGAATTCTTTATTTAAAAATACAAGATAGAGTTACTTATTTTCTTGCTGTTAATATTCACTAAACTAAATTCACCTTGATATTTTCTTATTCCAAAATTTAACCTAAATTACTACAGTGTTGCTGATGACATATTTGTATATATACTGAGCTTATGCCAGCTGATGTTCAGATGACAAGAGCCTGTAGGGAGTGAAGACGGGGGCATGTTCTAGGTCATTGACCATCTGTTCTGATTGTCCTTTCCCATGTCCCTTTGTCCTTAAGCACTTTTGGTATCATCCATGGGTATATACAAAGATATTAACAACAAAAACTAAAATGTCATATTGAGATGGGAGGAAGATCAAAGCCCTCAATTAAAGTAACAACCTTTTGCTTTCCCTTCTGTTATCTTGTTTTAAACAGCTGGTGCTTATCAATCACTGCTTTCCTTTCTGTGATCTTGCTTGCTGGTTACATCCGTGGGAACTAGGGCTACCTGGCGAGGGTAGGGATCTGAGATGTTTGAGCAGGAAGTTTATCGTTTATAAAAGATACCCAGAACAAAGTCAGGGTGCTCAGCCTTTGGAGGTGACTCCACTGGACCCTCACCAGTGCTGAATAAACCCTGCTGTTCTGCATCTTTGAGTGCTACCTGTCTCTTTGTGAGGCCATGGTTTCCATAACAAGATCTTTTTAAAATGAATATCATTAACTATTTTAATATCTTTAGATATCTACCAGGCTTCCCTCATAGCTCAGTTAGTAAAGAATTTGCCTGCAATGCAGGAGACCCCAATATCTACCAGCTTACTCTTTTATTATGAGCCTGACTATATCTCTAACATATAAATCATATCTATCTCACGTAGAAATGTGATCACACAATATTTGTCTTTCTGTAACTGGCCTATTTAATTTAGTATAATGCCCTTTAGGCTTAATGGTGGTTACCAGTGCCTGTGGCATGGAGGGAAAGGGGAAATGAAGGAAGGAAGGGAGGGAAGAAGGAAGTGAAGGAAGAAAGATAAAGGGAAGAAGGGAAGAAAGAGGGAAGGAGGGAGGAAGAAAGAAAAAGAAAAACAGAGAAAGAGAGCAAAAAGAAAAAGTAAAGGATGGGGGAAGGGAGGAAGGAAAAATGAAGTGGTTGCCAGGGCTAGCTAGGAGAGAGGCGTCATGAGGACCGTTTAGGGGATAGTCTTAGTTTTGCTAAACGAATGAAACGAGTTCCAGAGATGGATGGTTGTAACAGTTGCACAAACATATCAATATACTTACTACTACTGATTATTGTTGTTGTTTAGTCATTTTGTCATGTCCGACCCTTTTGTGACCCCATGGACTGTAACCCACCAGGCTCTTCTGTCCATGGGATTTCTCAAGCAAGAATACTAGAGTCGGTTGCCATTTCCTTCTCCAGGGAAACTTTCCAACTCAAGGATCGAAACTGTGTCTCCTGCTTTGATGGGCAGATTCTTTCCCACTGAGTCACCTGGGAAGCCCTAATACCACTGAACTGTACACTTAAAAATGATTGATAGTAAGTTTCATGTTATGAATATTTTACCACAATAAAAAAGTCATGAAGGCAAAAAAAAAAAAAACAACCCAAAAGACCAACCTTGATGCTACAACTTAAAAAGTATACTATTTTGTAAGTATCTTCTTATTTTTTTATCACCAGCATGAAACTTACATGTGCTCTGTAAATCCTTGTATCATATTATTGTTTGAATCTTGGGCAGGACTCCAATCAGCTGCCCAGACAGCAGCCTGAGTAGAATGAGGGTTGGAGAAGTGAGGAAAGAACAGGCAGGACAGGAGACTGAACTTCCAGAAGTATTTAAACCAACAGGGGTCCCCAAAAGGACACAGGGTGGACTTGTTCGGCCTTTATTTTGGTGTCTCTAACTGGCTGCTCTGTAGTGTTTCACGCAGGGTGAATCTGACACATTCATGTGATCAGCCAGCCATAAAGAAAAAAGCCAGCCCAGAGCTCTCCCGTCGCCACGTGCCCCGTATTTCCGTCATCTGTGACTATCTCACCGTCTCTCACTCGGATTACTGCAGACTCTTTCCTGCTTGGCCTTCCATCCTCCAGCCTCACACCTTCTGATCTGCCTTCCAATTTTCTGTCACCAAGGTTTCTAAAATACACACCTATCTTGTTCTCTGCCCCTTCTCTGCTCCGTTTTCTGTAAAATCCCTGTGTCACAGCATCATGTCTTGGCATAGGGGGCTTTCTTTACGTGGCTCTTTTTGGTCTCACCAGCCTTCCTCTGCTGTGCTCCCTCCACCTCTCAGTCTTGTTATTGCTACTCCAACCATCCTGAATGCCTTGCACATAGCTAAACATGTCTTTCTTGTGTCTTTATATAATTTTTCATTCTATAGTTTTTCCTAGAATGCCTTCTTTGATTATGAACACTTGCTTTCTTCCCCCACCGCCCCCCAACATTTTCTATAGACATTGCACTATCTAAGAAGTTTCCTGACCCCTTCTTTCACAAGAAGAATCTATTTCCCTGGCATGTGTTCCCTTGCTGTGCTTTAGTGTTACTTCATTTATAGCACTGACAATGATAACACTTTTGTCTTATCCCCTCTTCTAGATTATATCTCCTTTCAGATAGGAATTATGTCTTCATTTTTGTAAATTTCTATTTGCCTATAGATTAGAGGTAATTAATATAAAATTTGCAATGAATGACTACAAATGAAAAATGACATTTATTTGAAAAGATGCGATATGCCATCTATAGGAGAACCAGATTTTCATATCTTGACAGACCTTTTCTGGGTGAGTAAATTTGTCATATTACAGTCCTCTCTGATTATCTACTTCACAGCTATAAAATGGAAATAATAACTTACCCTTCTGAACATGACTGTGAGAGTAAAATGAGATAAGGTAGTTAAAAAATGCCAGGAATTTATAGTAAATATTCAAAGTGTTGATTCTTTTTTATCTCTGTGTTGTTGTAGAAACTTGCCTCCTCTGTAGTTTTATTGTTATTATATTGTTAATACATTATATGTTACATATATATTATATTATTATTATTAATTCAATTAATGATTACTTTTGTACCACTTCCATTAGGCAATGTTAAAATAAATTTCCTTTGGACATTATCTCTAAGTTTGGAAAATATGAAAGGTGTAAGTGATGGTATCTACATTCATCAAGACTGAAGGTCTCCACCTGTCAAAAATAAAATCAGTTCAGTTCAGTTCAGTTCAGTCACTCAGCCGTGTCCAACTCTTTGCAACCCCATGAATTGCAGCACTCCAGGCCTCCCTGTCCATCACCAACTCCCAGAGTTCACTCAGCTTCACATCCATCGAGTCAGTGATGCCTTCCAGCCATCGCATCCTCTCTCATCCCCTTCTCCTTCTGCCCCCAATCCCTCCCAGCATCAGAGTCTTTTCCAATGAGTCAACACTTCGCATGAGGTGGCCAAAGTACTGGAGTTTCAGCTTCAGCATCATTCCCTTCGAAGAAATCCCAGGGCTGATCTCCTTCAGAATGGGCTGGTTGGATCTCCTTACAGTCCAAGGGACTCTCAAGAGTCTTCTCCAACACCACAGTTCAGAAGCATCAATTCTTCAGCACTCAGCTTTCTTCACAGTCCGACTCTCACATCCATATATGACCACTGGAAAAACCATAGCCTTGACTAGACGGACCTTAGTTGGCAAAGTAATGTCTCTGCTTTTCAATATGCTATCTAGATTGGTCATAACTTTTCTTCCAAGGAGTAAGTGTCTTTTAATTTCATGGCTACAATCACCATCTGCAGTGATTTTGGAGCCCAAAAAAATAAAGTCTGACACTGTTTCCACTGTTTCCCCATCTATTTCCCATGAAGTGATGGGACCAGATGCCATGATCTTAGTTTCCTGAATGTTGAGCTTTAAGCCCACTTTTTCACTCTCCTCTTTCAGTTTCATCAAGAGGCTTTTTAGTTCCTCTTCACTTTCTGCCATAAGGGTGGTGTCATCTGCATATCTGAGGTGATTGATAATTTCTCCCAGCAATCTTGATTCCAGCTTGTGTTTCTTCCAGTCCAGCGTTTCTCATGATGTACTCTGCATAGAAGTTAAATAAGCAGGGTGATAATATACAGCCTTGACGTACTCCTTTTCCTATTTGGAACCAGTCTGTTGTTCCATGTCCAGTTCTAACTGTTGCTTCCTGACCTGCATATAGGTTTCTCAAGAGGCAGGTCAGGTGGTCTGGTATTCCCATCTCTTTCAGAATTTTCCAGTTTCTTGTGATCCACATAGTCAAAGGCTTTGTCATAGTCAATAAAGCAGAAATAGATGTTTTTCTGGAACTCTCTTGCTTTTTCAATGATCCAGTGGATGTTGGCAATTTGATGGAATTTTGAACTGAAAGTTCACAGTTCACGTATTGCTGATGCCTGGCTTCAAGAATTTTGAGCGTTACTTTACTAGTGTGTGAGATGAGCGCAATTACTCAAGTAATTTAGCCTTGCCTTCTTTTTCCCCCAAAGATGGCAATTACTGGGCTTTTTATTGCTATGTGATGTGAGTTCATTGTCACTTCAGTCAAGTCCAACTCTTTGAGACCCCAGGGACTATAGCCAGCCAGGCTCCTCTATCCGTGGGATTCTCCAGGCATGAATACTGGAGTGGGTTGCCATTCCCTCTTCCAAGAGATATTTCCAACCCAGGGATGGAACCTGTGCCTCTTCTGTCTCCTTGCATTGACAGGAGGCTTCTTTACCTCTCGTGCCACCTGGGAAAACCTTATTGTTGTAGTAAGAGTAATTCAGAGCCTGATAAACACTGAAGGAGGAGAGAGGAGGAAAAGACCATTGTGGAGTTTACCCCTCTTTCTGTTCCCTTTTCCCCTCACACACCAGGCATTTTAATCACCCTCATGTACTTGAGAACAGCACAGATGTAGGAGGAGAAGCAAAACAAAACCAATGTGTGACAGGCCATCTGCTAGGGGTGCTCTTCATATTTAGGACAAGGACACACAAACAGCAAAGATGTGACCTGGAGGACCTGGAGTAGCTACCTCTATATGTGGGATACAATTAGGTTGAACATAGTTAAGTGCAAAATTTCCCTTATTCTTTCAAATCATTTGAAACCAAAATAGTGTTATCTGAAATACAAATTAATTAACACATCCTATGTAATAAAAAGGAAATGTAAAGATCTCCTAAACTAATTAGTGATCTATCTTTTTCAACTATCGCTTTTCCTCCACAATTAGTGAGAAAGCTCTTGATTGTTGTAGCTGTCATTTTCTCTTTTTATAAGCTGTAAAACATGTACTCAAACATTTCTTTGATGAACATATTGTCACCTAGTAAAATGTAATGGGACATCATTTTTTTTCCAACAAAATGACAAAGAATAAAGTCTTTGATAATAGTATTCTTTGATGTTATAAAAGTTATCAGATTTCCAATCTGGTGCCTGCAATTTTGAAGAGGATTCATTAATCACAGTGGAGTAATTATCTTTGGCAGTCGTCTTTCTCTGAGTCATGAAAAGCCCTGAAGGTGAATGTTATTATACAGTGGAGAGGAATAGAATATTCGTGGTGTTTGGTGAACAAAGATTTCCAAGTACAACAAGCTATATTTGAAAGAGAGTATGTAGTGTAAAAAGCATAGCTCTATAATCGTGTAATGACCTCCAGGGCTTACTCCTGTGTTTACTACAGAATTGGCATTGACCTTTCAACAGGGACAAATGACAGGGTATCACACAGCAGATTGTGTGTACATGAACATCAAAATTTCCTAGACTTAACCATACTGTGCTTCCCTCAACTCCCCAGGTGTGCCTCACTTTACAAATAAGCTCATAAGCTAAATCGATGGGAGGCACATAGGCCAAATTTTTCTCTAGTGTCTGGTTCAAACATTTTCTGTCTTCTCCTTTGTTTGTGCACAGTTATATAGAGAATGTAAAACACAGGTCAGGTGTGAACTTGACTCTGAGCCAGGAAAGTAGATGTAATTTGAAAAATTGCTCTCATAAGAGGCTGAGAATAACTAATTGAAACAAACGTAGAAAATACACTGAAATTTGATACTGTAAATTAGAAGTACTTGCCAAATATATTTAGCTTAATGACTAAGAACACAAAGTAAAATTGGTGGAAATTAGCCTATTATTTTAATATTTTGGAATACATGTATTAATTTCTGAAAATGTCATAAGGATGTTCTTATGACAACAGGCCTCATTAAATCCTAACCCCAACTTAAGCCTTCAAAGAAGAATACATCTCAACAAACTTACATGATGAATGTATTTTGAATTATTTTCTTTGATCTAGCCTCAAACTCCTTTATAAGATCCAGACTCTGGTTCAAACATCTGCTAACTGCTCCAGAGTTGCTCAATTCAAAAATGTTTGTCACTAGATTTGTTATCTCCTTAAAGTAAATAATCATATTGTTGTTCCATTTCTAAGTCACATTTGACTCTTTGTGACCACATGAACTGCAACCCGCCAAGCTCCCCTGTCCTTTATTATCTCCTGGAGTTTGTTCAAATTCATGTCCATTGAGTCAGTGATACTATCTAACCATCTCATCCTATGCTGTCCCCTTCTTTTGCCTTTAATCTTTCCCAGCATCGGGGTCTTTACCAATGAGTTGACTCTTTTCATCAAGTGACCAAAACATTGGACAGCTTTAGCATCAGTCCTTCCAATGAATATTCTGCATTGATTTCACTTAGGATTGACTAGTTTGATCACCTTGAGTCCAAGGGACTCAAGAGTCTTCTCCAGCACCACAATTTGAAAGCATCAATTCTTCATATAGTATTATGTTTAAATTAAAGGTACTGCTTTCCATAAAATATCCTAAGCTGAAAATCTGTTGTTAAGTCACACAGTTGTGTCCAACTCTTTGTGACTCCATGGACTGTAGCCTGCCAGGCTCCTCTGTCCATGGGATTCTCCAGGCAAGAATACTGGCATGGGTTACCATTTCCTTCTCCAGGGGATCTTCTGGACCCAGGGAGCAAGCCCAGGTCACCTGTGCTGCAGGCAGTCTCCTGCTGTGCACATGGATTTTTACCAACTGAGCCACCAGGGAAGCCCCAGTCACCTTTTCCTATCCTCTCTTCAACCCTCCATCCTCTTCTGCTGCCAAGTTCTATCAGCTTCATTTCTGAAACACCTCTAGGATTATTTTCTCTTTCCTTTGCTCAGGACCAATGCATCAGTTCCTGCTCTCACCTTTCCTATATTTGATTGTTACTCTGACTTTCTAACTGCTGTCTTGGTCCTGTTCTCATATACTCTAATTCTCCTTCTAACTGCCACCAAAATAATAGTATAAATGTAAATCTTCTCTCCTTGCTTAAAATGCCTGTTTTTAAATGAATTGCTGTTTATATTTGTTATCTTCTAACATGACCCTAAACAATTGTCTTAAATTATTCCCTTATACTTTGTTTCTTTTCTTCTTCAATCCACCTTTTCATCCTCCATATCTTGGAAGAAGATTTTCCTCTACTAAATTTCCTGTTCAAAACCTTATATATGTCTTTCTCCACCTGGCAAATAAATAGTGATTCTCTAAGTATCTGTTCAAATGTCCCTTCTCTGTGACACATTTACCTAAAACCCCAACAAAGGTCAACCTCTTCTTGCGATGAACTTCATGAGTACTTTTAGAAAATCCTTATTTATCATATAATCCAAAGCTTGTTCCTACACTTGCTGATTATCAGAATCTCTTGAGGAACTTTTAAACAAGAGAACTACACAATTTATGGAACTCTACTGTACATTTTTTAGAGTTATTTCTGGAAATGGAGTCCCAGAAGCTTCCAGGACTTGACTACAATGGATTTGCTCATCTCTTTATTCCCAACTGTGAGGGTGTTGCCTTGTACACAAAAAGACATTAATAAGTGCTAGCCAGAGAAAAGGTGAAGTCCATTAGCCAGTCTGTCCTCCACTCAGATCTGCAAGTTCACTCCACCCTCATCTTTGACATTAATCTGGTGATAGCTTGGGCTAGTACCTACTAAAGCTCAGAGTAAATAAGCAACAGGAAATCTATAGAACTTTATAGATCAAAGAGTTCATGTAACAGAACAAATTGAGCAAGGGCTTTGAAGGTGGACAGATTTTGGCTTTACCATTTTCTAGTTCTGTAATCTTGGATATGTTACCTAATTCATCTGAGCCCCAGATTCTTCACACGTAAAACTGGTATAAGACTGCATTGCTGTAGAGAGTTGGGAGAATTAAAAGAACTGGTGAAGGTAAAGCACAGAACAGAATAGGCATATATTGAACGGTGGCCCCTATTATTACAAACCTTTAGTGGTCTTCACCAACTTCATGAGTCAACATCTGATAATATTTCATAAATGAGTACTTTCTTCTAACATTTATCTTTGAAATCTTTAACTATCTGTATAGAATTGTGCTCACTGACATGAAATAAAATATTTACATAGTTTCTGCTCAATAATCCTTTAACAGGAAAATATTCAGGGTAAAATAAGAAGCCTTTATCCATGGTTTAAAATCCTGCATCAGTTTAGGGAAGGTTTAAGAACCAACTCTAAGTTGGTTAAGAATATAAATTATCTGTAATGTTCCTCAAACAGTCATCCTTTCTAAAGAATCATGGGAACACTCACGAGCACTCAAAGTCAAGTCTAAATCAAGCTAATATCTCCTATAAAGATAGCTACCCAGCTGAGTGGTGACGTAAGAGTATTTGGGTGGCCAAATGATGCTGTGATGTTCATATCTACTCATTTTCTCTTCATCTTGATAGTTTTAAATAACGGTAATTCCAGGGCAGATACTATCCTTTAGAACATCCATTGTTCAGCATATTTCCGAAGCAATTTTTACTTCATAATGAATTATTCTAGTTTAATTTGGCTTAGACAATCTATAATTTTGGCAGCTGCACTTTGAGACAGAACTTCCTGTGATATCTTTGTTTACACTTTGTATGTGTGCATGTGTGCAATAAATCAGGCTCAATAGTGTCTCCCCTGTCATATTCCATCATATAACACTAATAAAATTTGACATGCTCTGGGATCTTGTGATGAATAACCATATGTGGCGACAACTTGGAGAATACTTAAAAAATATGCTCTGAAGTGGTTTCAAAACCTTACATGTACTTCCAAATTGTTGAAGTAACCTTTATAAAATAAAATTCTCCGGCCACAAAAAGATTAATTTAGGACTTTAGTAGAAAACGCATGGAGAGATATTCACGTTAAGCTTATCAATAGCCATTATATAACACAGGGTTATAAAATGTAACATACCTAACATTGCAAAAAAGATATTCCATATTTCATATGAATACCAGAGCTATAAGACAATAACATGAAAGAATAAAGACATCACAGATTACAAATTTAATCTGTATTTTTTTTTCTTTTGGTTGACTTTTGGATGAGTCTGTCTCCTGAAATAGTCATTATTTATATGCTGTTGAGCTAGATTCTGAACTGAATGCTTTGCCCATGGTAAGCACTTTACAGTACTTAGTTTTGCTGCCTTCCTGTATCAATATTGCCATTTGCTAGTTGAAGAGACTGAGGCTAAGCCAGTGAAATTAACAAAAGTCACATAGCTAATAAGTAGCGGAGAGATGACTAGAATCCAAATATTTTGTTCTGTTTACAAACACTGCAGTCTCCAGGTTCTGCTGCTCAGTTGTCCTCTTTGACGAAACTGAATGTTCTGCCCGGACACCATATCCTTGTGGCATTCAAGTCACCTTTCCTGTAGAGCTCGCCTCATGGCTAGCGTTGTATTCACCAGGAAGGGAAGAGGTGATTCTGCCTGAGAGCCGAGGACTGACTCCCACAGCTGCGCAGAGACCTTTGTCGCCTGTGAAAGCATACTGTGCAATTCTGCTCTGATTAGCAGCACAGCATGACTTCTGAAATCAAGCAATTTCTAAAACCCAGCAGGATTCATCTAGAGAAAGCCCTGTCAACACTCTTCTTAAACCTATACGTACTAAATTTGGTGCTAAGCTTTCACACTGAAGCCCACAGAATATTTCCTGGGTGTCGTGAACTCAACATTCTATGATTTTATATTAAAAACAATTCTTCTATTGGAACAAACTGATGTACATGAAACAATGGCTAAGGTAATATGAGCATTTTCATAATTTTATTAGTATTAAACTTGAAGACAGTAAAATTGGAATTAAAATGATTAAAAAACAAAAGTCTTTCTCTTGCTTTAAACACTTTTCTTTTTGCTGAATAGGAAATTCTTTTTTAATTTATTTTTTCATTGAAGGATAATTGGTTTACAGAATTTTATTGTTTTCTGTCAAACCTCAACATGAATCGGCCGTAGTTAAACATATATCCCCTCCCTTCTGAACCTCTCTACCATCTCCCTCCCCATCCTACTCCTCTAGGTTGATACAGAGCCCCTGTTTGAGTTTCCTGAGCCAGATGTCAAATTCCTGTTGGCTATCAATTTTGTATATGGTAATGTAAGTTTCCATGTTATATTTTCCATACATCTCACCCTCTCCTCTCTCCTCCCCATGTCCGTAAGTCTATTCTCCATGTCTGTTTCTCCATTGTCACCCTGTAAATCAGTTCTTCAGTTCAGTCGCTCAGTCATGTCTGACTCTTTGTGACCCCATGAACCGAAGCACACCAGGCCTCCCTGTCCATCACCAACTCCTGGAGTCCACCGAAACCCATGCCCATTGAGTCAGTGATTCCATCCAACCATCTCATCTTCTGTCATCCCCTTCTCCTCCTGCCCTCAATCTTTCCCAGCATCAGGGTCTTTTCAAATGAGTCAGCTCTTCGTATCAGGTGGCCAAAGTATTGGAGTTTCAGCTTCAATATCAGTCCTTCGAATGAACATCCAGGACTGATCTCCTTTAGGATGGACTGGTTAGATATCCTTGCAGTCCAAGGGACTTGAAAGAGTCTTCTCCAACACCACAGTTCAAAAGCATCAATTCTTCGGCTCTCAGCTTTCTTTATAGTCCAACTCTCACATCCATACATGACTACTAGAAAAACCATAGCCTTAACTAGATGGAACTTTGTTGGCAAAGTAATGCCTCTGCTTTTTAATATGCTGTCTAGGTTGGTCATAACTTTCC
Source organism: Ovis canadensis (assembly GCF_042477335.2). Lineage (NCBI taxonomy): Eukaryota > Metazoa > Chordata > Mammalia > Artiodactyla > Bovidae > Ovis > Ovis canadensis. The sequence goes on from NC_091248.1 coordinate 88,190,194, forward strand.
TTCCAAGGAGTAAGCATCTTTTAATTTCATGGCTGCAATCACCATCTGCAGTGATTTTGGAGCCCAGGAAAATAAAGTCAGCCACTGTTTCCCCGTCTATTTGCCATGAAGTGATGGAACCAGATGCCATGATCTTAGTTTTCTGAATGTTGAGCTTTAAGCCCACTTTTTCATTCTCCTCTTTCACTTTCATCAAGAGGCTCTTTAGTTCTTCTTCACTTTCTGCCATAATGGTGATGTCATTTGCATGTCTGAGGTTATTGATATTTCTCCCAGCAATCTTGATTCCAGCTTGTGCTTCTTCCAGCTCAGTGTTTCTCATGATGTACTCTGCAAATAAGTGAAATAAGTAGGGTGACAATATACAGCCTTGACATACTCCTTTTCCTATTTGGAACCTGTCTGTTGTTCCATGTCCAGTTCTAACTGTTGCTTCCTGACCTGCATATAGGTTTCTCAAGAGGCAGGTCAGATGGTCTGGTTCCCATTTCTTTCAGAATTTTCCACAGTTTATTGTGATCCACACAGTCAAAGGCTTTGGCATAGTCAATAAAGTAGAAATAGATGTTTTTCTGGAACTATTTTGCTTTTTTGATGTACCATTCTAGATTCTGTATATATGTGTTAGAATATGATATTTATCTTTCTCTTTCTGACTCACTTCATTCTGTATAATAGATTCTAGGTTCATCTACCTCATTAGAACTGACTCAAATGTGTTCCTTTTTATGGCTGGATAATATTCCATTATGTATATATGTACCGCAGCTTCTTTATCCATTCATCTGCTGATGGACTCTAGGTTGCTTCTGTGTTCTAGCTATTGTAAATAGTGCTGCAATGAACAATGGGAAACATCTGTCTTTTTCAGTTTTGGTTTCCTCAAAATTCTTGATAAAGAATGTTTTGCCTGTTTATGGCGAATTGGCATAATGTCCCTAAACTTGGGTAAAATTGAATGAACATTATTAATTCCACTTTGAAGCCTTATTAAATTATGAAATCATTCCCTCATTTTCTGACCTAGGAAATGTACTATCATAGTGATTTATAAATTATTAACTTCTATATCAATACAAGACAAGGAATTTTATCCCAGCATTTATTATATATATTTCTCATAAGTACCATATTGTAATGCCTTACACAGATAATGATAATGGATAATGTGATGGCAAAGAAGAACTTTTTTAGCATTCAACATATGATGTATTATTTTGACATTCTAATAATATCAATTCTTCTGGAATCAGCTTAACATCCATGTACTTTAATCTGTAGCATGTGGACAACATCACTACTGGGGGGAAAGAGAAAAGTATTATTAAATGTGAATATACTTCCTACAATTGGTAACTTTTGAAAAAGAAATGTGTGTGTGTGTGTGTGTGTGTGTGTGTATACATATATATATTCCTAGCCCTCTTCCTTCTTTTTTTGGTTTTCTTCTTAAACATTCAGTTTGAAGCTTTATTAGAAATTCATCTTATGATCATATGCAGGACTTTAAAGCTGGGATTGGAGGTGACTGTTGAGATACCATCTAACCCTATTGTTTTTCAACTGCACTTTAGGAATAATAAAGTGAAAGTTGCTCAGTCATGTCCTATTCTTTGCGACTCCATGGACTGAGTTCCTGGAATTCTCCAAGCCAGAATATTGGAGTGGGTAGCCTTTCCTTTCTCCAGGGTATCTTCCCAACCCTGGGTTGAACCAAGGTCTCCAGCATTGCAGGCAGATTCTTTACCATCTAGCCACCAGGGAAGCCTTAGGTATAGAATGAAAATCAAATCCCTAAGTGACTTTTGAGCCAAAAATAAAATCCAGGAAAATACAGTGTAATTCTTGATTCAATGCACTATAATATAGATATCAAATAAATTTTCCTTCCTGTTTGGGAAAAAAAATGCTCCTTAATTCTTTTAATTTACAAACATCTTTTATTTTTTCCAACAGTGAAGCCACAGCTGCCCACAGAGGCCATTAGCAGCTTTAATGATTTTAACACTTGAAGCCTAAGTTAGGAGTTCAGTATTTCTTAACTTAAAAACTTTATTTAGTTTGTGTCACCTTTTAAATTGACAAACTCTTTTTCTTTTTTTTTTTTGGAAGGAGGAAGCAGCAGAGAATAGGGCTTTAATGTATCAATTCATTGTCTCTATGGCAGAGAAAATGTTACAAAATCAGCCCAATGCAATGATATTGTACATTTTTGTGAAAGACGGGAAAAGTGGGTTAAGTCTAATGCTCTTCTGTCATTTAGTGTTGTCCTTCTTTCATTTGCTTGTCTTATTTTCATCATTCCTGAGTAATCAGTATAAACTCTAGTCAACAAAAGGCAGTTATAACTGAAATTTTTATCTATTAGTGGTAGTGTCGTTACTAAGTTGTATCTGACTCTCACAGCCCCATAAACTGTGGCTGGCCAGGCCCCTCTGTCTATGGAAATTCCAAGGCAAGAATACTGGAGTGGATTGCTATTTCCTTCTCCAAAAGTGCTATCTGCTTCTAAGGTTAAAGATATCTTTATGAATCATTTATGTATTTTCAAAGTATTATCTATAGTTTGAGTAGACAGTAGAAAAGCGGGTTAAATCTATTATTCTTCATAAATCTTTTCCACACAGAGCTCCAAGTTAAAAATAAAAAAGATTAACCTAATTGCAGATATTGTCTTTTTAATCAGTTAGAACTATTTTCTTCTTTCCCTTTTCCTTTATTCTTTCATTGCCCTCTTCTTCCTTCTTCCCTTCTCACATTCCTTTTCTCCCTTCCTTATTCTATTCCTTCCATTACTCTTTTCTTCCTTCATTTCTCCCCCCTAGATATCTTGGCAAATATCACCTCATATTTTAACACAAATGAATAACCATTTTGTATTTCCTTAGTTTGAAAGGATTTCTTTTAACAACAAAACCAGTATCTCTCAAACAATGCTTCCCCAAGGATTATTTAAGAGCATTAAAATGTTATTCAGCATTAACAATGTTGTATCAAATATTTAAAAGTTTCTAAGAGAGTAAATCAAGTTTTCATCAAAACAAACAAAAAAAAAGAATTTGTAACTATATGAGGTGCTGGATATTAATTAAACTTACTGTAATCACTTTACTATACATATATATCAAATCTTCATGTAATACACTTAAAACAAATATAATGTTATGTGCAAATTATACCTAAATATCCTGAAAAAAACTAGTAAAATGTGCTATCCAATATACTCATTTTGTAATCAAATGAGTTTTTATAACTTTGCTATTCCATGAACTGTAGCATGCCTGGCTCCCCTATCCTTCACTATTTCCTGGAGTTTTTCAAACTCATGTCCATTGAGTCAGTGATACCATCCAACCTTCTCATCCTTTATCACCCTCTTCTCCTACCCTCAGTCTTTCCCAGCATCAGGGTCTTTCCCAGTGAGTTGGCTCTTTGCATCAAGTGACCGAATTATTGGAGCTTCAGTTTCAGCATCAGTCCTTCAAATGAATATTCATGGTTGATTTCCTTTAGGACTAACTGGTTTGATCTCCATGCTGTCTAACAGAGTCTTATTGACATTAGTATATAAAGGGGTAAGTGAGAATAACTGCAAAAATTTCTGTGTCTCACCCATAAACATTATGTGGCACTGTTTTCCCAGGGACAGCAATTTAAGAAACACTGAACTGAGCTAATTATAGCTGTATAAAACCATTCATGTGATCTCACAAGTGTCCCAGTTTTTTACACCTCTGAGGAAGGTATCATTGGGAAAAATTATGAGTAAATTAACTTTAATAGATTGTATATTTTGTAAAGCAAGCATTATGATAAACAATCTTGCTTCTGTTGTCATAGTCTAAGGAAAGCTCCCAGGGAGAAGGTTTCAGGCACTTATGTGACTCCCTTGTTGTGGGTTTTGTTCTTGACATTGATGTTCCCAGTAACTCTCTCCATCATGCCTTTAAACAACACAGAAAAAATGTCCTCTTTGTGTGTTTATTTCAATACCAGACTTATCTTTACTATTTTGATGGCCAACTTTCTAAAATTTATTACAGGCTTCCGTATTTTCTTAAAGATTCATACAAGTTTGATGGTTTAGATATATTGCAAACCCTATTTTACTGCTGGTGTTCAGTCACTAAATCATGTCTGGCTCTTTGAGACCCCACAGATTGTAGCATACCAGGCTCCTCTGTCCTCCACTATATCCCAGAGTTTGCTCAGATTACTGTCCATTGAGTCAGTGATGCTACTTAACATTAACACTAATGTCTATTAACTATATTCAAGACTGTTTTTATGATAAATAATGAGAATAATAATTTAATAGTGACAATTTACAAAGTGTTTTCCATGTGAGTATACCACATATTTCCCATGTTATGTCATTTAATCCTGATGGTATCTATAAATGACATGTATTTCTATCTTATTTTCAAATATGTGTAAATAGTGTTTTCTTAATATTAAATAGTTTACCTTGCCAGGGTCCAGCCCCGGTGGATCCAGGGTGATTTGAAGGTGGGGATGGAATCAGTGTCCTAGGAAAAATCTTAATTACAGGTATAGAGAGAGATTAGAAACGGATAGTGTAGTAGGAAAATTAGTGGAGAAAAAGACGCTGAATAACTTGGTTTACGTGGAATAACACCCATGCTCCAGATGGGAATTCAGCCAGAAAAACGGGGAGCAAGAAAGAAATGACATGGGGGAATCAGTCTTTCCAGAAACTGATCCGATTTCTTTATTTTTCAGGTTTGTTTATATACCTTTTTGTTATACATAGGGATGAATACAGAGTCACGCGGGGGTCAGCAGACCTGACTCTTGTCACAATCAGGTGCTTCATATAAAATTATACAAAGGTCTTATGGGTTTAACATGATTAATCTTAAAGGTTAATACTTATTTTTCCTATATGCTAGTTATATTCATTATAAGGGCAAGGAATATGGAGATTTAGCAGCAAATATTGGCTCAATAAATGTAAACCCTTCACCAATGTTCCCCTTAAGATCTATTTTGTCTTAAGATAGTGATAAAGTTACATTTTTACATAGCAAGGACACAGTGATTTATAAAAAAGTACAGTGATCTATAACAAAAGAGAAAATTCATTAACTCAAAAAGTCTAGTATTGCTAACATCAAAAACTACTATATTTCCTTTTCTATATTCCAAATACATTGATTAATATATTCCCAGGTGCCTAAGGATATGGAGGCCTGGCGGCAATCATTGACTCAACAATGAGAAAAGCCCTATGCTAATACTCCAAACTCTCTGTGCTATTTATGGTTGAGAGGTTGTCACACAAGCTAGTCTGTCAGCAGAGAGGTTTGACCTGGGACACCCTTGTCACACCCAGGGCAGGGAATTAGCAGTAATTATTGGCACAATAAATGAAAAACCTTTCACCAATATAATTCCTAATCAACCCACTATACTATACTAATAATTTTCTAACTTTTCAAAAGAGTCTGTATATAGAAAGTTTAAAGCATCTCGTGCCTCTCACGGTTGGGAGGCTGTAAACAATCACATGTGGCCGGATGAACCTGATCAGGGAGGCTAGAGGACCTCCAGAGGAATTTCTAAGTTGAAACACTCTTGTCACACCCAGGAATTTTTATTAACTGGAGCTGCAAGTTAACTCCTTCTCCAAGAGAAATGGTTATGGGGGAGACCCCCCCGTAAAGTCAGAGGTGTAGGTGAGAGCATGAAACAGACTCTGGTTTGGGGGTTGGATGCTCGGGAACAGGGTGTTTCCTGAGGCTTGATCTTGCCTTTGCGTATGCCAAGCCTTCTTCCTCGTGACCTTTGCCATGGGCGGAATTCCTCATGCTAGCCCCCGGCATTACCCAATATTATAGAGCTAACAGGTAGAATATTCAGGATCCAAACCCACATCTGCCAGATTCAGAGCTTGTATTCTAAACTGATTATTCTACCTCATACTACAACTAGAAAGCTACAGATGGAATTAGTTTATTTTTATAGTATTCTCTGTCTTTCCACCAGTGTGGAGATGTATGTATAACTGAGGAAGTCCATCCACCACTAAGCTCTCTCTGAATCTTAGATATTCTGCTAATGAGATATGGACTCTGCAGATAGTGAAGTGCCTGGGGTCTCTACAAGGTATAGAAGATACAGTAAGGAATTCCAGAAGATGATAAATACAAGAGAGTTAGATTGGATTGATGAATATAATGAAAACATTTTACTTCACAAAAACATAAAAAATGGCAAAGTAGAATGAGGAAAACAATTAAATAAGAAATTTAGGGGCAAGCGCATTTGTCCAATGATGCAGATTTTAAAATTTTTTGAAAGTTAGAAACATCCCTGACTTATAGCTCAGGAGTAATCCAAGACAGGGGTTTTAGCACGGAAACTGCAGGAAGATTTTTTTTTTTTAGGTTTCTTAAAGAACCCAAAGAAAAGGTAATCAAACAAGAACTGAATAAAAGCACCAGAATGCAACATCTGAAATCACCTGTAGAGACATGTTTAAATGCCTGTATTGTGGGTTAGCCTATATCTAGCTGAAATTAATACAATTTTTGTGTGTGTAATAAGTTTTCTCTTTATACAGTCTGTAAAGAAAATTTACACTGCACTCCAAGCAGGAGATTCTGTTTAGAACATGTGATTGTGAAGTACTGTGCCAGCCTTAGATTATAGAAACCCAGACTAAAAAAAAATACATCAATTTGACTCACCTTCTCTAAGGAACTATGAAATTAAACAACCCAAGTATACAATAATGTTATTAGATGATTTTGGAGGAGAAATAAGAGAGTTCCTAAATAGAATCATTGCATATAGGTGTGAACATCCTGCATGGTTTCCCATGCATTTGTTATCAGAATGTGTTTTAGGTAGCTTTATAATTCATTTCACTTTATGCCTTGAAAATTACATTGTGTTTCCTTATAAAATGACTTTTATGTTGCTAGTGACCCTTTTTGGCATAGAAGTGATTTCAGAATGCCATCATAATTTGCATAATTTTAAAAAGAGTTTCTGGACTGGCATTCCACCCTCCGGTCCCCATACCTGCAGTGCTTGCAGGTTATACCGCTTAGTAGGCCATTATTTTCTTTAACTTGCATTTGTGTACATTGGGATTCCAACATGAAATGAATTTCTATGCATCAGAAAAACATGGGACTTAATTACCATGTTGGATTTTAAACAAAGCAATTCATTCCCGACAAAGGAAGTTAGAACATATGCGGAGTGTACTTGATTCTACAATGCTTTCAAAAGACTGTGAACAGTTGGTATGAGAGTTGCCAAAATTAAAGAATAACTTTTATGAGGAGAATAAAAGAGAAGTCCTGCTATAAAAATTCTTTAGAGTTCATTGAATGCTGCATATTCCAGCTCAGGTAGAACTGCAAATTATGACATTTATTATGAAACTGGGCTTGAATCTCCAACAGAAAAATGAGGGGCCCAAGTGGTGACCATTAAATTATACAACTTGTTATAAACTATCTTATTATTCTACTATTCTATGTAGCCTCACCTTTTATTACATCTTAAATGCAAACTAAAGAAACCACCAAGAAAAGACCTTTTCTAGCAAGAACAGTAAAGTAAAATAGGCATTAAAGCACAGACTTATAGACATACAGTACCTATTCAAACAAAATCAGTACATTGTTCTTAACTCTGAGTACCAATAATCTAAGTCTAAACATGGCATTCAATAAAATGATTAGGGAAATTAAGTATTAACAGAGATAGACTTATCAACTAAAAAATTTAACTATCCCATTCAGTTCAGTTCAGGCACTCAGTCGTGTCTGACTCTGCAACCCCATGAACCACAGCATACCAGGCCTCCCTGTCCATCACCAACTCCCAGAGTTTACCCAAACTCATGTCTATCTCATTACTCTCTCTTAAAAATGTTTTTTTTTCTTTTATTTCTTCCTTCTGTAGTTTTTTGTAGTATATACCAATTATCATAAGATTTTTCAGTAGTAAATCCTGTTAGGAAAACACAAACCTATGGTGTGAAAATAAGTGTTTACAGACCTTCTGAAGCTAAATGAAATCCCTATAGTGTTTTTTTTAGATACATGGGCAAGCTGTTCTACTACATTATTTTAACACATCTCAAAGCTAAATTGAGGGAGAGAAAAATTTAGTAAAAGATTAAACTGCAGTTGTGCTGCTGCTGCCGCTGCTGCTGCTGCTGCTGCTGCTGCTGCTGCTGCTGCTGCTGCTAAGTCACTTTAGTTGTGTCCGACTCTGTGTGACCCCATAGATGGCAGCCCACCAGGTTCTCCAGTCCCTAGGATTCTCCAGGCAAGAACACTGGAGTGGGTTGCTGTTTCCTTCTCCAATGCATGAAAGTGAAAAGTGAAAGTGAAGTCACTCAGCCATGTCCAATTCTTAGTGACCCCATGGACTGTAGACTACCAGGCTCCTCTGTCCATGGGATTTTCCAGGCAAGAGTACTGGAGTGGGGTACCATTGCTTTCTCCAGCAGTTGTGCTAATACCTCATAATTTTTTTATACATTTAAAACGGAATTTGATATTCTTCACTTTGGGCTTCAAAAGTCCTAATGAGCAGTTGAAACCTTAGTTAATATTATTGGGACTTGTTGGTTCATAAAAAGTGAACCGTCAAACCCAGAGATTATAAGACATAATACATAGAGAGCGTACAGATTTTAATTTAGAATATTTCTTAATCTTTTTTAGTTCAGTTAAATACTTTTATTTGAGCATGAAAATACTTATTGAAGTGGGGCTGCATTTTGTGTCTTTTTACTTGAAACATAGTATAATTCATCATCCACAATTTATTTGGGTTATTCAAAGTAGAATGAGATCTTAATTGATAATTGTGAAGCAATATGAATGCCAAACCTTTCTAGATGTGTGCTATTTCTCCTATTTTAATGCCATTTTTCTCATATGTAATTCAATAACATCAATTCTTGAGTCTTTCCAAAGCACTGAACCTGTTTTTCAAATAAACAGCTTTTATATTTAAAATATTTATTTTAACAATATATAAAATATTCAATTAAATATAATTATACAAGAACGTAGTGCCATGAATAGATTGGGGAAGAAATATGAATAATTTATGAAAGCATACAACTTGAGTGTTGGGAAGTCAAGCGCTCAAATTCAGAAGCATGGCATACAGGACAAGCTTTCACCGCACCCTAGGATTCAGAGAGTATGGTTAAGAAAGAACAAGAAGTTACAGGTAAGCCTTCAAGTCAGTTATTTAGAGATCAGTTCAGAGCGCTTTTACTGAAAACTTTCAAAGGTCTCCAGATAAAATGAAAAACCAACTTATAGTACACTTCAAATCTACTTCAATTTTCTGTTTGTACACTTAGAACCCAGACAGAAAAGATCAATGAAACAGTTATTTGGAAGGTTTTGTAGCCAATGACTTTAAATGAAGTCACTAAACATGGCTGGATGGCATCACTGACTTGATGAACGTGAGTCTGAGTGAACTCCGGGAGTTGGTGATGGACAGGGAGGCCCGGCGGTGATTCATGGGGTCGCAAAGAGTCGGACACAACTGAGCGACTGAACTGAACTGAACTGAACTGAAACATGTTTTTGTGAAGTTTTGTGTGAAAATAAATAGAGTTGAGTTTGATATGACCAGAATTATAAAATTTTACTCTTTATATCAAAATGGGGGCTTCCCTGGCTGAGACTGTAAAGAATCCGCCTGCAATGCAGCAGACCGCGGTTCGGTTCCTAGGTTGGGAAGATCCCTTGGAGGAAGGCATGGCAACCCATTCTAGTATTCTTGCCTGGAGAATCCCCAAGGACAGAGGAGCCTGTTGGGCTACAGTCCATGGGGTTGCAAACAGACACAGCTGATATCAAAATGCGGAAATATAGATATTTTTTTCTTTTTCATAATGCAGTAAGACAGATGCTTACTCCTTGGAAGGAAAGTTATGACCAACCTAGACAACATATTAAAAAGCAGAGACATTGGTTTTTCCAGTAGTCATGTATGAATGCGAGAGTTGGACTATAAAGAAAGCTGAGCGCAAAAGAATTAATGCTTTTGAACTGTGGTGTTGGAGAAGACTCTTGAGAGAGGCCCTTGGACTGCAAGGAGATCCAACCAGTCCATCCTAAAGGAAATCAGCCCTGGGTATTCATTGGAAGGACTGATGTTGAAGCTGAAACTCCAATACTTTGGCCACCTGATGCGAAGAGCTGACTCATTGGAAAAGACTCTGATGTTGGGAAAGACTGAAGGCAGGAGGAGAAGGGAACAACAGAGGATGAGATGGTTAGATGGCATCACCGACTCAATGGACATGAGTTTGGGTAAACTCCAGGAGTTGGTGATGGACCGGGAGGCCTGGCATGCGGCCGTTCATGGGGTCGCAAAGAGTTGGACATGACCGAGCGACTGAACCGAATTGAACTGAATCCCTTTGATGTCATAATCCTGAATCTTTTGGCAAATTACTAAATGTGTCCATCTTTTTTTTTTTTAATTTAGTAATTAACGTATGCATGTAGAAACTGTAGCTACACTAATGACTTTGCCCTTGTTCTTTACAGCAGGGAAATGAGAGGTTACTTCACTGCTAGGCCTCTCTAAGCATGGGATGATCACTTTGATGTACAGCAGACAATAATACAACATTATATAGCAACTATACTCCATCGTGGAGTATAGTATAGAGCTAGTATCATCTGTCTTTCCAAATATTTAAATAGATACCCCAGTAAAACTCTTCAGTTAAACAAAAATCATGTCTAGAGAGCCTGTGCCAATGGCTGTCAACTATCGATAAATAGTTCCCTCCAATGTATTTTTTTTTTCCCCACTGACTGGAGAGTTACTTTTTTCCCCACCTATTAGAATAAACTTGAGATATCTTACCAGGTAGGTTTTATAGCAATGTAATAAATTTAATGTGCTTAATTTACATATTTAGAACTTGGCATTTGAAATATGCTGCTGCTAAGTCGCTTCAGTCATGTCTGACTCTGTGCGACCCCATAGACGGCAGCCCACCAGGTTTCCCCGTCCCCAGGATTTTCCAGGCAAGAAAACCCCAGTGGGTTGCCATCTCCTTCTCCAATGCATGAAAGCGAAAAGTGAAAGTGAAGTCACTCAGTCGTGTCTGACTCCTAGCAACCCCATGGACTGTGGCCAACCAGGCTCCTTTGCCATGGGACTTCCCAGGCAAGACTGCTGGAGTGGGGTGCCATCTACTCACAAACATAACAGCAATGGAAAGTCACTAATTAAAAATTAGGTAAAGAGCTGCAGCAAGGTGTTTATAAATAACCAGAATTTATTGTGGTTAAGTAAAACAAAGAGAATTGAATCTCATTCATAGTTTAAAATTTGAAGCAGGCTTATCCTCTCCCACTCCTCCACTCTGGTTTGAATTAATAAAACATGATCTTTGGTTCAGAATTGCCCTTTTAATGGAATAAAAGTTTAAGCAAGTATTTTGATGCACCAATAGCATATATTTCATTTTCCCTCAAAATGAACAAGCTTTGAAAAATAGAGCTAATTTCATCACAATATTTGGTTAGAATGCTTAAAACAGAAGGTAATGAGTGATTCTAGTGGTGCCATAGAGACTCATGGCTTCTAGAAACAATTCAAGGCACTGATTGCAATTTGAAAGCTGCTGCATGAGCCCACCTGAGGCATCAATTAATCCCTTGAACTCTTGCTATTACACATTATTTAACAAAGGTCCTAATATTAATAGCACTACTTCTTTGACTCAAAAAGTTAATCCTTGACTGTGTGAAACATGTGGCTGCTTTCCTTGTAAATTGTGATTCAAAGTTATAGAATTTTACATTAAATCCTACCCTTACCCAGTCAACAGTAATCTCCTCTCTTCCCTGTATTTTTTATTATTATAGTGGTACCCAAATTCTCCTTATCTAGTCAAATTTTAACATTTGAGTAATTTGACATAAAGGCATTATAGATCACTGAATATCATTTAAGTATGAAAATGGTTACATTAAGTCTTTATATAAAATATTGAACAAAGCTGAACATTTGTGTGTGTTATGACCCAGCAATTTTTCTTTAGAAGATATGTCCAAATATTTATAGCAGTTCCATTCAACATAGTCAGTCCCAAACTAAAATATTTAGATGTGCTTCAAGAATGCAACGGATAAGTAAATGAAAATATATCCCTACAAGGGGGATGCCACATAGCAATGAAAATGAACATAATATCACAAGTAATTACATAAATCCGATAGCTATACTTTAAATCAAAAGAAGCAAGACACAAAAGCACATATGCTAATGAGTCTAATTATCTTCCTACCTACCTACCTACCTTTCTGTTATGAACTGAACATTTACATCCCAGCCTAATTCATATCTGAAGATCTTAATCTACAGTGTGATATTATTTGAAGGCAAAGTCAGTGGGAAGTGATTAGGTTATGAAGGTACAGGCCTCATGAATGGGATTAGTGCCCTTACTAAAGAGACCTCAAAGAGCTCCTTGCTTGTCTTCCCATGTTAAGACAAAGCAAGCACTATAAATAGCACATTTTGTGAAATGGAATTGCCCTTTTTGAACTGGAAGTGAGCTCTCACCAGACATTGAATCTGCTGGTTTTTTGATACTGGACTTTCTCGCCTTGAGAACTGTGAGAAATTAATATTTACTCCACCCAGTTTATGGTATTTTTGTTATAGCATTATGAAAGGACTAAGACAGTCTATCACAGGCAAAACTGATCTGTACTAGAGTTAAAAGTTGGGATAATAATTATCTCTGGTGACGGGGGGTGGGGGTGTCAAAGTATGATGATTTTATACAGCACTGATGATTTGCTGTTTCTTGATCTGGGTGCTGGCTGAAAGATGTTCACTTTATAAACATTCATTGAGCTTACTGTATGTGAATTATGTTTTAACAAAAGTTGTACTTGAAAAAGCATATTTGCTGAGAGAAGCTTCCTAAGAGGCCTGTTATGTGCCAGTTTATTCCCTACTAGCAAACAAAGCAATAGGATGCAGTCTTAATATTTCAACCTATAAGCTTTCTGAATTCTGAATTAATTGAAATAGAAACTACAACAAATTAACTTTGAGCAGATGACATTTAATTCTAGTAAGATCAAATAGGAAATTGCCCTTTCCTAAAGATGCTATTACAGTTGTGTACTACCTAATTGCAGATACTAAATCATTTGCTTTTGTTCATTCTATTTTTAGAAGCATGGTATGGTGGGTAACATTCGTGAATCAAAAATTTAAATAACGTGAGAAGACACCTAGGGGTATTGTTAAAGAACATTCTCCAAAGTCAGATGAAGCTAATTTGAGCTTAACCTTATCAGCAATCAAAATTCAGAAAATACAACATCCTGAGATGTTCATAAAAATTATATGTGGCGGTAGAAGACTTTAGATGTCAAGATGTGGTAAGAGAGTGCTAGTATAGTTGTAGCTACTGTCCATAATAAGCATGTACTAGGTAAAAACCCGAGGAATAATTTACTATTGTTGACCAAAAAATCTGGAGAAATGTACCTTATCATTAGTTATCAGAAACACAGTTTTGAAGTGACATAAAAGAAGGAATGTTAAATTAAGCTTTTCTTAACTACTTTGTAAAAGACAAGCTTGCCTCTCCCTCCAGAAAAATAAGGGAGACAGTGTGAATGCTTCTCTGCTTTTGTTTCCATAATGATGGGTAGTACAGAAAATATGCCATGATTATGGAAAGTTGTTGTTTAGTGGAAATTATCAAAATTGAACTGAATATTTTCATTGCTGACCTATAGTCTCTGCTTTGATCTAACAATTATCTGATTCTACTCATGATTGTATTTTGGCTACAACTAGAGCTTCTCTGCCCACATTTGAGGGCATTTCCATTTATTTGTTCAAAAACATATACTTTGAATGTCTATTCCCTACCAGGAAGTGTGTTAAATTCTAGGAAAATATGGAAATGAGTACATGATCTTTTTAATGAAATAAACACTAAAGACAATATAAGTAGGAAGGACAAAATTGTTACAGTTCATATAAAAAGAGTAGAGGACAATGGGAGCTCATGGCAAAATATTACCTTTGGCCATCATGATAGATAAGATATCTTGATATCAACTTTAAAAAAATGTACAGCCTGAGAGCTGTGAGTTAAGTTTTATTTGCAGCAAAATGAGGACTACAATCTGAGATATAGCACCTCAGCTGGTCTGAAAATCTGTTCCAAAGAGACAAGGGGGAAGGAGAGTATATATGTGATTTTGGTAAAGGGGGAATACATGCAATCAAGTGTGTATATACTTGATGTATATCTGTATATATATATACATATATATATATATTTGTGTGTGTGTGTGTGTGTGTGTGTGTGTGTGTCTGGAAATTTTCTTCTGGTCTCATGAAGCTCCTGCTAGTCATGAGAAAGAGTCATCACCCTGAAGGATTTTAGTACTTTTCTAGAGTTGAGGAGATAAATGAATTGGGCTCATAAAATCAGCTCCTAAGAATGTCTGTCTGAAGACCTTTGCTGCCAGTTTTCCCAGAGCAGAGTGCCTCATTTCTGCTCTTCACCCCAAACTCCTTCAGGGGGTGCTGGACATCAGCAGCAGCAGCATGTGATTTAATTTTTGTAGAGGTAGATTGCTAGGACTCATGGCAAGTGCCAATTTGTATCTGAAAGTGGCATAGGCATAGCAAATGCATAGAGCTGGCTGAAGCATAAATGTGAGGAGACATGAGAATAGCACTCCGGGAAGAAGAAGGGTTCAAGCAAAGGTACAGAGGAGGAAAAACAAGGGTCACTCATAGTAGTAGTGAATCATTTACTGTGACAGGAACATGAGACATGTACAGGAACACCGTGAGAAATAGACTGAACTATATATTGGAGCCAGATCACAGAGGAATTAAGAATTGGTATTTTTTTCATTAGGCAAGTGACCCAAATGACATTATTTATTGGGGAACTGCGTGTGTGTGTGTGTGTGTGTGTGTATCCTAAGTTGCTTCAGTTGTGTCCAACTCTTTGCAACCCTATGGACCATAGCCCGCCAGGCTTCTCTGTCAAAGGAATTCTCCAAGGATGCCATGCCCTCCTCCAGAGGATCGTCCCTCCCCATCAATCAAACCCACATCTCTTTAAGCCCCCTACACTGGCAGGCAAGGTTTTTACCTCTCGCGCCGCCAATCTGGGAAGCCCATTGGGCAACTGTATGTAAGATGTATTGCTGCATACAAAGAACCCCTGAAGGAATACTGTAACTTGGTCTACTCATCTGTGCAAGAGAAAAGTCAGGATAAGCAATGGCAAAAAAAAAAAAAAAATTGACAAAACTCATATGCTTTTAAATTTTGTTTTTCTTTTATTCTTTAAGGAAGAAATATTCTTTTTTTGTTGTTGCTTTTTGTTCCTTTGCCTTTAAACCCTGTAGTCCTAAGTACATTTGCAAGCTCAGGTAGAACAAATCTCAATTGTGAATAGAACATGGAGGAGGAAATGGTGACCCACTTCAGTATTTTTGCCTAGAGAATCCCATGGACAGAGAAGCCTGGCGGGCTACAGTCCATGGGGTCACAAAAAGTCCGACATGGCTGAGTGACTAATACTTCCTTACTGGCAAAATGGCTGTGACAAGACTGACCAGGATCATAACACCCATTTTATGAAGAAAAATAAGAAGTCAGTGATAGTCATTTATTTATGCAGCCATCTGCACATTCGTATCTAAATCCTTCTGGGATTTAAATATGCAGCTTCCAAATACAGGATCTTGTGAGGAGGCCTGAGTCACTCAGAAGCCAGCAGGAATGACAGGCACCAATGAATCTTTTTTGCAGGCCCTTAATTCCAATATTTTATACAGTTAGCCTTTTTATGAGTGGTTGTCACTGTGGAATCAAGCAAACTCCAGTACATAGGTACACAGTTTCTTGGCTCTCCGTCATGCAAAGGCTAGTCTGCTTGAAAAGGAGATGTATGGAAGGTGGTTCAAAATAAGATCAGACTTGGATGATGGAATTGTCTGAGCTGAGCTTTACAGTGTGCAGAGATGCTGTAAAGAACTCTGGACAAGCCTTTGAGTTTCAAGGACTGCAACCTACATACACAAACACACGAGCACACAGGCACACACACGCACATGCACACACACTTCCATCAAAGCAGCACCTCTTTGGTCTGCTTTAAATACAGTACTGAATTTTTCTCTGATAAAATAGCAGTGGAAACTGCGTGCCTAGTACAAGAGCTCATGGAATCCAGTTTAAGGATTCATTTCATAGATGCTATAAACAGTTAAGAAAAGAATAAATGATTTGTCTTTTGCTTCTTCTTCCCCTAGCCGTCTGTTAGAGAATGAAAGGTTAATAATATAGTCTTTATAAGGTATTTAACATAGATTATGTTAACTTTAAATGCAATTTATTTCTCTTTTATATTCTTTTAGTGTTCTTTGTAAATGATGTTTCATGATTTCAATATTTAGAAACAATGCTTCTTTTGTGCTTATTTCCCCTAGTAGTTAAAGAATACTCCTAACTCTCTTCCTTTTCTACAGACAGATTTCATCATTGAGTTCTATAGATTCTAGAAAACTATATATGAGACAGCCCACAACTTCTAACCTAGATGCCTATTTGATATCAATATTACAATCAACCTATTTTCCAAACCTAAAATTGGTTGTCCTAGCGACAACCAAACAGGATATTTGGTGTTAGGACTCTCCCAGAAAGTCTGGGAACATTTTTAAGTTTTGAGTTTTCTTTAAAACACTACTGCATTAAAAAATATGGAAGGCCTGTGAAAAGATTCTATCATTGTATTAAAATTTATTGTGCCTACACACAAACACTGATATATTAAACTGACTATTTGAGCCTTGTACTTTTACAGTCAAAGGTTATCCATTAAAAGGAAAGTATGAAAATAAAGCAATCAATAAAAATATATAGATGTTGACATGGTATTAACAAATAATTTTATAAATAAAAGGTATAATATACCTTTTGCACATATATAATTAAAGTAAAAGTATTTATTAAATAAATTACCACTGCCACAAGTGAGAATATCTTAAAAATATTATTATGCACAGTATAATGCTAATTCCTGTTTTAAAAAAATTGATGAACTTTTTAAAAGCAAGTTTATTTTGTACCACCTAAAAGTTAGTCTTTGAGTAAGGAGATATCTCACTATAAATAACAACATTTTTATTCTTATATAGAAAAAGTCTTCAATCATTGGATATAGTAATATTTCTATATTATTTTATAAGAGCTACCCCCAAAAATAGGGGCAAAAAAGTGAAAATTAAGAAAAAGAAAGCTATTCTTGTCATGAAGTCAAATGCATAGAAACAAACATTTAAATATAAATACTTTCAGAGTTCATTTTCCCCAACATGTATATTACTTTTAAAGATTACATCTCTTGCCCCAACTCTTCATTTGTTCAGAATAAGGCAAAAGACTTTGTCCCTATCTGAAGGATTATTCCTGATATGCCTTATACCAACCATCTGATTTTAAAAAAAGTAATTCTCTCTCCCTGCCAGAGTAATCTTTTCTTGATTAAAACTGACATTTAGAAAAAGGAAACAATATATTTGTTCACCTACATGAGCCAGGAGTGATATGGCTTAGTAGTTGTGTTGCATTTATAAATACATCTTTGGCAACTGAGAAAATCACTTTTCTTATGCTCACTTAGAAAATGATAAGAGCCCTTTGCAATATAATCTCCAAGGAAACAATCATTCTGAGGACCTAGAGAGACAAGCCTCTGCCTTTCTAATCTAAATCTTTCTGCCAAGATATCTGATAGATTCTGTCAACCCTGATAACTCTCTTAGGATGCAATTCCAAAGTTACTCTCAGCATTTTGTTTCCAAAAGCACAGATATCAGAGTCCTTTGATTTTTTTTTTTTTTTTTGGAAATTCACTTAATCCTTAGCTCTGCACTTGGAATGTTGCCTTGTGGGGCTCCACATTTGAAGTACAAGGGCGTATCTCCTCTAATCATTGCATTCACCACCATGGGCAGAGAAATAAACTTGGTTCTTAGTGGTTGGGCTTGATCCTCTCAATTTTCTGTCTTTTCTTTTTGTTTCCTGACATGGAAACTCATTTAACTGAAAGAGAATATTTTCTACCTGAAACTTTCAATCCATCATATTCTTTCTTATTGGTGAATTGGAAATATGGCAGTTCAGCAATAAAAAATTATGTTTATGTTTTTGAGTCATTTATCTTGGGTATCTAAGGGAACACCAAAAAAGCAGCTGAAAACAAATAAAAACAAAATGAAAATCAGGCTAAATAAGTGGTGTCACACATCTAGATTATAATTGTATAATCAGATGTCTTTTTTTAAAAAAATTCAATTTTCTATCAAGGCATAATTGATTAACAATGTTGTGTTAGTTTCAGGTGCACAGCCAAGTGATTCAGCCGTAAGCATACATGTATCTATTCTTTTTCAAATTATTTTTCCATCAAAGTTTTACAGAAATTTGAGAGAAATCCCTGTGCTGTGCAGTAGGTCCTTATTGGTTATCTGTTTTGAATGTGGTAGTATGTACATGGCAGTCCCAAATACCTAATCTATCTCTCCACTCCCATCCTTCTCCCTAGTAACTGTAAGTTCAGTCTCTAAGTCTGTGAATGTCTGTTTTGTAAATAAGTTTATTTGCTTCATTTTTTTAGATTCTGCATATAAACAATAGCATATGATATTTGTTTTTCTCTGTCTGACCTATGCACTTAGTATGTACATCTCCAAGTCCATTTGTGTTACTGAAAATGGCAATATTTCATTCTTTTTTGATGGCTGAGTAGTATTCCATTTATGTATGTGTTCTGTACCTTCTTTATCGTGGTATTTATTGGTGGACATTAGGGTTGCTTCCATGTCTTGGCTATTGTAAGCAGCACGGCAATGGACATTCTGGTGCATGTATCCTTTTGAATCATGTGTTTCTACGGATACATGCCCAGAAGCAGAATTTCTGGATCATATGCTAGCTCTATTTTTAGTATTTTAAGAAACCTCCATATGTTGTCCATAGTGGCTGTACCAGTTTACATTCCCACCAACAGTGTAGAAGGGTTCCCTTTTCTCTACACCCTCTCTGGCATTTATTGTTTGTAGATTTTTAAAATGATGGCCATTCTAACTGGTGTGAGGTGATATTCCTTGTAGTTTTGACTTGTATTTCTCTAATAATTAATCATGTTGAGCATCTTTTCATGTCTTAGTCATAGGTATGCCTTCTTTGGAGAAATGTTCCTTTAGGTCTTCTGTCCATTTTTTTATTGGGTTGTTTGTTTTGATAATTGAGCCACTCGAACTGTTTGTAAATTTTTGAGACTAATCTCTTATTGGTTGCATCTTTTACAGATATTTTCTGCCTTTTTGAGAGTAGTCTTACTGTTTGGTGTGGTTTCTTTTGCTGTGCATAAGTGTTTGAATTTAATTAGGTTCCTTTTGTTTATCTGTGTCTTTATTTCTATTAGTTTTTCATTTTAGCATAAATAAATTGAATCAAGATATTTGGAAGATTTTGATATGCTGTTAAGTCATTCAGTTCAGTTAACTTGCTCGGTCTTTTCTGACTCTTTGTGACCCCGTGAATCGCAGCACGCCAGGCCTCCCTGTCCATCACCAGCTCCCAGAGTTCACCCAGATTCACGTCCATTGAGTCAGTGATGCCATCCAGCCATCTCATCCTCTGTCGTCCCCTTCTCCTCCTGTCCCCAATCCCTCCCAGCATCAGAGTCTTTTCCAATGAGTCAGCTCTTTGCATGAGGTGGCCAAAGTACTGGAGTTTCAGCTTTAGCATCATTCCTTCCAAAGAACATCGAGGGCTGATCTCCTTCAGAATGGACTGGTTGGATCTCCTTGTAGTCCAAGGGACTCTCTCAAGAGTCTTTTCCGACACCACAGTTCAAAAGCATCAATTCTTTGGCATTCAGCTTTTTTATAGTCCAACTCTCACATCCACACATGACCTCTGGAAAAACCATAGCCTTGACTAGATGGACCTTTGTTGGCAAAGTAATGTCTCTGCTTTTCAATATGCCGTCTAGGTATAACAGATGCCATTTAGTATAGTGTCTTTTGTGTCCTGGGCTTTGTCTATAGTAGAAAAGGTTTGGAGAATAAATGAGTATCCATCCATTCTAAATGAATGAATCCCTGTGGAAACTAGGGAGGCTAAAAAATTCAGCTTCCTCTTCCCAAATTCTTTCCTCACTTTCATATTTTATTGTCAGAAAGATTCTATTAACTAACTTTTTTCTCTTCAAAAACACACATTCATATTTAAGAAGACTGTCTCTAAAAGACAAAAATTAATGGCATAGTCTTGGAATTCAAAAGAAACTTGTCAATTAACCAAACCCCTATTTTAGAAATATGAAAGCTAGAGACAAGACACTAGAGATAGGTAGTCATGCAAATCAATCTGGAAGTAAAGCTAGATATTAACTTACCTAGTTTCCCTGTCTCCTACCTCAAAAGAAGAGTCTCACATCATTTATTGCATTTTCTTTATATGAATGACTTTTAAAAACTGCATGTCCAATTTAGGTAAGATAAATGCTTGCTAAACACAGAATTTAAAAAAAAAAAAACAACGTAAATAGAACCAAGTTTTTAAGAATAACATAAATTAAAATTTGCATAAATTTTTAAAATATTCTTTTCAATATCAAATTTTCCTATGTATTCCACAAAAGTAAGTTTTAGCTATTTGCGTATATATTTGTATCAATGTTTTAATTTTCAATATTTATTGTGAATTTATAAAATGTTCAAGTGAGCCATTAATTGCAATATGTAATTCGATATTGATTAGCCATGATGTTCAGCAACCACTGTCAAGTAGTCATAAGGTACACAAAATTATCTTTTATGACATAAAATTGTCACCTAAATGTTGTCGATGCCTCATAAACACTGATGGAATGCAAAAAATAGCTCACCAAATTATTGAATTTGCTTTCAACTAGATGCTGAATAACTTATCAGCTGTTATGTTGATGCCTACAGAGTATGAGTTAACTATCTTATCAACTGAATTACTTGTTATCGCTTCAGGAATATTTTGATCTCTATCTAATGAAACCTATATTAAAAAATTTGAATGATATTCATTGTATTCTCATTTTACACTCAAGCATTCTTACTCCTTCATAAGATAAAGGTAAAATATACCACCAGACCAAACACATGAAAAAGGGGAAAATACTTACCTGAGGATATTGCATAAGGAGCAGAATGAAAAACAATGTAAAGCAATTTTATTCTAATTAAAAAAATAGGTATATACTGAAAAAAAAATTATTGATGCTGTTCTGTTTGGGATAGTATCTGCCCGGAGCTTTTCTCAACAGTGCAAGAATAAAGAATTCCTATCAAGAGTACAGGAAATAAATTAGAAAGACTAATCATTAACTTTTTCATGTACATAGTTAAAGTGCGCAGTTGAATGAGTTATGACATACATTACACAAAGTCACAACTATAATCAAGACGGTTTCACATGTCACCACCAAACATTTCTGAGTACCCACTTATGCTTCCTTCCTTCTTGTCCCCCAGTTGAAAATACCACTGAAAGGTAACCAAGTGCCTTGTCCCCCAGTTGAGAATACCACTGAAAGGTAACCAAGTGCCTATTAACAAGGGGATGGATAATTTTGACAAATCCATATCAGAGAATGCCATCCTACAATTAAAATGATCAAGTAATATGCACAACACGGATTAATGTCAAAACAACTATGCTGAGTGAAAAGTCAGACAAAAAAGTGCATTTTTGTAAAATCTTATGAAATACAAACCCATTGGATTCTATATTCTATAGACAAAAAATAAAACATTAATATTTAATTTTGTTTTTGATAAGGTGTGTATGTTATTTAGTTAAGAATTCAGTTTTATATCCTTCAGTTCCTAAGGCCCAAACAAAACAGTACAAAACAAAAAGTCCTCAGTGCCTGACTGTAGCAAGTTTAAGAATTCCTTTAATACTAATACAGGTTTCTACAAAAGTGTGACAGGAAGAGGATGAAAAGCAGATGCAAAACAGGTAAAAAGTTGTCACAAAACCAACTCTCCATTTGTTGATGGCTTGTTTTTACAAATTTGTCTTTTACTAAACAGCATATCTATATGATACTTCTTCCATTTTTTCCTTTTTGTCCCTTGCATTGGCTGTATGACTATGATTGTTTTTATTTATTTATTTATTTTTTTAATAATTGTTTTTATATATGTTATGTTTTCATATGTTATTTCTATCTTGTGACTTCTGCATTAATATAAAAAGGGGAGAAATATTTTTGAAATTTTACTTATGAGGAAATGGGAATCTTAGCTATTAATTTATTAATAATATCTTTGTCACTTGATTACTCACTGTAACCCATATCAAGTTCATAAGAACAACTTAGGGTCATGATTTTCCCACTTATTATAATACAGTTTACACATAGGTTGGTGAAGTTTAATTTAGTTAAATGGAGACACAAGAAAGTAGATATTTTTCTGCATTTTAAATTTTTAATATTGAGGAAACATGACTTTATTTTTATTTGAATAAATTATTCTTCAATTGACTAGCAAATTGAATGTTTAGATGTTACTAAATATCTTTTAAAGTAATAACTTTTTATGAGTTTATTTTGACATACAGATACGGACATTAAAGATTGATGAATGGAACATTGACCTTAGGCCATCCAATTTTTCATGAAAATGTTAAATGGAAAAACAAAAGGACTGGCAAACATCAGCAGATAATTGTTGTTGTTTGGTCTCTTAGTCATGTCCGACTATGCAACCCCATCGACTGCGGCATGCCAGGCCTCTCTGTCCTTCACTGTCTCTGGAGCTTGCTCAAACTCTTATCCATTGAGTCAATGATGCCATCCAACCATCTCATCCTCTGTCATCTTCTTCTCCTCCTGCCCTCAATCTTTCCCAGCATCAATTCTTTTCCAGTGAGTCAGCTCTTTGCATCAGGTGGCCAAATTATTGGATCTTCAGCTTTAGCCTCAGTCCTTCCAATGAATATTCAGGGTTGATTTCCTTTGATCCTGCTGTTTAAGGGACTTTCAAGAGTATTCTCTAGCACCACAGTTCAAAAGCATCAATTCTTTGACACTCTGCCTCCTTTATGGTCCAACTCTCACATCCATTCATGACTACTAGGAAAAACAAAACAAAGCATAGTTTTGACTATATGGGCTTTTGTCGGCAAAGTGATGTTTCTGTTTTTTAATATGCTTTCTAGGTTTGTCATAGTTTTTCTTCCAAGGAGCAAGTGTCTTTAAATTTCTTGACTGCAGTCACTGTCCACAGTGATTTTGGAGGGCAAGAAAATATAGTCTGTCACTGTTTCCATTTGTTCCCCATGTATTTGCCATGAAGTGATGTGACTGCATGCCATGATCTTAGTTTTTGAATGTTGAACTCTAAGCCAGCTCTTTTACTCTCCTCTTTAACTTTCATCAGAAGGCTCTTCAGATCCTCTTCACTTTCTGCCCTTAAAATGGTATCATCTCCATATATGAGGTTATTGATATTTCTCCCGGCAATCTTGATTCCAGCTTGTAATTCAACCAGTCTGGGATTTCACATAATGTACTCTGTATATAAGTTAAATAAGCAGAGTGACAATATACAGCCTTGACATACTCCTTTCCCAATTTTGAACCAGTCCATTGTTCCATGTCCAGTTGCAATGTTGCTTCTTCACCTGTATTCAGGTTTCTCAGGAAGCAGATAATGTGGTCTGGTATTCCCATTACTTTAAGAATTTTCCACAGCTTATTGTGATCCATACAATCAAAGGGTTTAGTGTAGTCAATGAAGCAGAAGTAGATGTGTTTTGGAATCCCTTGCTTTTTCTATGATCCAACAGATGTCGGCCATTTGATCTCTGGTTTCTCTACCTTTTCTAAATCCAGCTTGTACATCTGGAAGTTCTTGGTTCACATACTGTTGAAGCCTAACTTGAAGGATTTGAGAATTACTTTGCTAACATGTGGAATGAGTGCAATTGTGTGGTAATTTGAACATTCTTTGGCATTGCCTCTTTTTGCAAATAGAATGAAAACTGACCTTTTCCAGCCCTGTGGCCACTGCTGAGTTTTCCAAATTTGTTGTCATATTGAGTGCAACACTTAAGCATCATTTTCTAGGATTTGAAAAGCTCAGCTGGAGTTCCATCACCTCCATGAGCTTTTTAGCTGAGTGACCATACCATCTTGGTTATCCAGGTTATTAAGAACTTTTTTGTACAGTTCTTCTGTGTACTATTGTTACTCTTCTTAATCTCTTCTGTTTCTGTTAAGTCCTTACCATTTCTGTCCTTATAATTAAACTTTTACAAACTAATGTTTGATTGTGATACTATCTTGATAAACTTATGAGTTGATTTAAGGCACATAAGTTAAATGGGAAATTTTTTTGGAAATACTACCACACAAATGCATATACACACACAAGTTATTTTTAAAGTTTTTACTTGCTAAACAGAATAATCGGTGTGGGTCTAGACAGGCTTTTTAGTTAAAGTCCATAAAATTTTATCTTTGTCATTTTGTTATTAATAATAAAATGCTTAACATTTAAATCACCTTCTAAATTTGTGGTCACCCTGGGTGAGTGTTTATTTCTGTACAATAACAGTAGTATTTATAAGAATATATTTTTTCCTCTTTTAATGAAAAGATTATAGAATCAATTAGATCATAAGGCTGTTAGTGAAAAACACTAAGTTGGTACATGTTTTATACTAAATAAAAAATTAACCTTGAGGCCCTGAATATATTTGTCATGTCACATCGGGAATATGCTCACATAAATGCAATGAAAGTTAATACACATCCTTGTAGAATAAGTATATGTTATTTATTTCTAATATTTGAGGTACATTTCTGTATGTTATAAACTGATAAACTTTCAAATCATGATTTTTGTATAGGGTAGTAAAAATTTAACAGAAAATATCCAAAACTTTTAAAAAATCAAAAACAAAGTCCTTAAAACATTTGTCCCTCTGCACTTCTGCCAAAGGCAGAAATCCAAAAGACACAGTAGCAAAGGGACAGTTCAGGACACCAGCTCAGTTCACCATCTACAGTAGAAAGCAGAGCCTGTTTATAGAAAGAAAAAAATGTTTGTTTAATGCAAGAAACATTATTTCTAACAAGTAACTTATCCAGTATATGGCACCGTGGAGAGTTTCAAAATAAAAGAGTCAGCAATAAAGGGCACTTGTGTCCTCAAAGGAACACGATTAAGTGTCTGGCTGAGGTTTCTGCTTGTTTTTGCATTGGATTTCCCCACCTTTAGTTTGCAACACAAAGACAGATCTCATGGGAAGAAAAACTTGTCATCCACATAGTACATCACTCAGCTGGGAAGATAACTTCATCTCTTCCCTGTAGGTGCGGGGGGGGGGGGGGGGGGGGGATGCTTTTTATTGAACTTTGTGGGCCCATTCTTTATTGTTTAGGTGTCAGTTATGGGAAGCTAGGCTCCCCTTCCCCAACAGAGCAGGCATTTTTTAGTTCAGTCCTCATGGACCACCCTCCACCCAGCTCCCGTCAAATCTCCATTCCCAATCCAGACACTTCTTGTTCTCACGAGCCAGATGTCTGTCTTCAGCAGTCACTGTGTGTTGCATTCAAATCTAATGCCATGTTTTTGTCTTTCCTGTTAAACTCTGTAAAAACAAAATGGAACAAAACAAAATCGAGAAAGTATAAACAAATAGCATTATACTGCTGGTAATATGCAAAGTATTTCATTTGATTTGTTTTCACAATCAGTGTCACAGTCCTATGAGTTAGTTACTGTTATCAAGCACTCCTGATTTGGGTGAAGACACAGATAAAGATGAAATTTCTGGATGCCCCTCATGCGGAATAGACCTTTGATTTAAACTCAGTCCATCTGATTCAGAACTATATTCCTAACCATGAGAACATATCACCTCATCTATTTTTAATGGACTTCCCTGGTGGTTCAGATGGTAAAGAATCCACCTGTGAAGTGGGAGACCTGGGTTCAATCCCTGGGTTGGGAAGATCCCCTGGAGAAGGGAACAGCTACCCACTCAACTATTCTGGCCTGGAAAATCCCATGGACAGAGAAGCCTGGTAGAGTGCAGTTCATGGGATCGCAGAGTCAGACATGACTGAGCGACTTTCCTTTCCTTTCACTTTTCAGCATTTAACACTACAGGGTTTTTTTTTTCCTTTTTTTTCATCTATAGCTATAGATGATAGGTATATAGGTAGGTTGGTAGGTAGGTCAATAGACAGATAGATAATGTGACTGCTGAGTGATACCTAGAGGTGACAGTGTTAATGACTCCATTGTTTCTGGCTCTGCCACCTCATGGACTGTCACCTGCCAGGCTCTTCTGTACATGGAGTTTTCCGGGCAAGAATACTGGAGTGGGTTGCCATTCCCTTCTCCAGGGCATCTTCCTGACCCAGGGATCAAACTCGAGTCTTTGCATTACAGACAAATTCTTCAATGTCTGCTCCACTAAGAATGATATTAGGTGCTTTTTATGTTTGAACTTATTTAATCATTATACTTGGAGAAGGAAATGGCAGCCCACTCCAATATTCTTGCCTGGAAAACCCCATGGATGGTGGAGCCTAGTAGGCTAAAGTCCATGGGGTCGCAAAGAATCAGACACGACTGAGTGACTTCACTTCACTTCACTTCACTTCAATCATTATACTCATTATGGGAAGGTGACATTATTATCCTTGCTCTACAGAGTTTCCCTGATAGTTCAGCTGGTAAACAATCCAACTTCAATGCAGGACCTCGGTTTGATTCCTGGGTCTGGAAGATCTGTTGGAGAAAGGATAGGCTATCCACTCCAGTAGTCTTGGGTTTCCCTTGTAGCTCATCTGGTAAAGAATCCACCTGCAATACAGGAGACCTGGGTTTGATCCTTGTTTCGGGAAAATTCCCTGGAATGGATAAAGGCTACCCACTCCAGTATTCTTGCTTAGAAAATTCCATGAACTAGTCTGCCGGGTCACAAGAGTCAGACACAACTGAATGACTTTCACTTTTTCACTATTGAATACCATGGAGTTTGCAAGCAGTTGAGCAAGGATTCAGAGTCTTAACCCTGATCCTGTTCCTCCCTAGATAGACATCCAAAGTGCCAGCTTATGGTTTTTGGGCACACAAAGACCAAGAGGACTGCTCCTTTGTGAGTGTTTGCTGCTACTCCTATGGAGTGCCCTAAGGGTGTTTAGAAGTTTAAAGGCATTGTCATTTCTTATCAGTGAAATTTGTATTTTTTTAATACTATGATGACTTTTTTCCTACTAAAAGGTTTATATGCATCCCTGCCATCACTGCAGCTAGCACAGAAGAGAGATTTGCTGAGGAATGGCCTCTAGTGAGAACACAGATTCCAGCCGAGAGATGTAACAGAATATTCAGATAGCAGTCAGTCAAGAATTTCCAGGGCATAATGAGTGGAGAGGAAAAAAAAAAAAAAAAAAAAAAAAAAATATATATATATATATATATATATATATATATATATATCAGAGAAGGCAATGGCACCCCACTCCAGTACTCTTGCCTGGAAAATCCCATGGATGGAGGAGCCTGATAGGCTGCAGTCCATGGGGTCGCTAGAGTCAGACACTTTCACTTTTCACTTTCATGCATTGGAGAAGGAAATGGCAACCCACTCCAGTGTTCTTGCCTGGAGATTCCCAGGGACGGGGGAGCCTGGTGGGCTGCCGTCTATGGGTTGCACAGAGTCGGACGCGACTAAAGCGACTTAGCAGCATACATATATATATATAGGAATCAATTTAAAAAATAACTTAATTATGCTTTAGTATTCAAAGTGAATTCAGACTTTGTGTAAACACTCTGAAACACAAGCAGACATTCCAAGAGAGACGTCCAGGGAAAATAATCACAAGGAGAACACTGAGGAACAATATGAGCAGAATCATAATTCCTGTGTTAACTATTGCTCAGAAATGACACCAGCTGTAATAGGAGTCAGAGAAGAGAAATTCATCCTCTCTCTAAAGTGTGTATGACTTCCTGTTTATCAATACGTAGAGTAAAATCTATATTACTCTCATTGCAAAATGTGAGTTTATTCATTCTTAGCAATATTTTATGTCACCTTCTTAAACTCCAGAATTAGATCATCAACTGCCATTTATTTTTTGTATGTAAGAGTCAAATGCATGACAACTAATTTAGTCTTTTTGTAAAATTCTCTAAATAGGTTTATTCTGCTTTGGTATGTAGGCACCTTATAAAGTATCAGGTTATTTCCCTTCTTTGAAAATATATAGCACTTAACATCCCCACCATGTGACTGTATATTCCTTTCTATTGTCACTTTCAATTTGTGAGTTAATTCTATCACTTCGGGTGGTCTGAAAGCCTCTTGAAAATAGGAGTTATGTGTTATTGTTATCTTGCACAGTAGAATAACACAGCAAATAATCCAAACCTTTATAATATAACTAAATCCCCACCATACCCTAAATTGCTTCAAGGGCAACACAGGAGTTAAAAAAAAATCATTTCAGGAATAAATTCTTTTTTCTTCTGCTTTTCCTTCCTTTTTATCTAAGATATCCCTCCAATAGCAGAAAAGAAGGTAGCTTCTCCCTTTCTAAAGCCAGTTTTAGTACTGGCTCAGTTCAGTGTTCAATCCACTGAAACTATCTATAACTAACAATCTATAGACTAGCAAAGCTCTTAATATTTTTTTAAACCTTAGGAAAATAAAAGGAGGAAGCCTTCTACTGAGAGTGATTCTGTCTCCTTCTGTAAAAGATAGTTTGAAACAAAGTATTTTATTTCTGACATTTCAGGAGTAAGAACATACTCTCTAAATAAGTTCTTAGATAGATTTTGATTGTGTTAAGAAGATAAAGAGTATATATCAGTATCTAATATATCAGCTTGAATACTATATACTCATTTATATATGTTAAGTTTCAGAGATGCAAAAGCTCATCCTTTAGATCAATCTCCTCTTCCAAGAAAGAAAATAGACTTCATAGAATTTGTGGCTGTGCTGGTTTTCTCAGAAGTTGAAGGCAAGGACTGGAATTAGTCCAGATCTACTACTTATCATTCTACATCAATCTGGGCAAAACCAAAGAACTTCTGGATTACATATCTTTTAATTAGAAAAGAATTTCTGAAGTCCCGTGCATGCCTACAGGATGATTCTAACTTTCTTATTCCACTTCTTTTACAATAGACCCACAATTTCTGTCCTGTGTAGCTGACTTTCTTTTCAGTCTAGCTCTATGCACCACGAACACACACAATAGATTATGACACAGCTATATGGCTTATTGAATTGGTGCTAATGTTAACAATAAGTACAGATGCTCCAACTGCTCAAGCAACTGTGAAAATCTGTTTCCACTCTTCACCAAAGTCTAGATAGGCTGTACTATGGGTTCTGCTATTGTGACACATAGTAACTTTTACTCCAGTTTTCAGCTCATCAGACTTTGACTTTAATTGACAATTGTATTTGTCTTCAATAAAGCAAAAGTGTGTCTATAAAACTGGTATGCACAATTTCTTTTGAGGATTTGTCAAGTCAGTGACCCAAGTTTTACAAAGTTCTATGAGAATAATAATTAATAGATAAAATGTGTGATGAATATTTCTTCCAAAATATATGAAAGCAGAGCCAAGCTTTTGTACATCAGTTCATGATCTTAAAATGAATATAATGTAGTTTAGAGCATTTCCTTTAGTCCATGTGAATGACTTCCTCTCAAAGAAAACTAGCATTCTAATAGACTTTCCTCACTTTTGAGACATTTTTCCCAGCTTGAAGTTAATATTTCAAGATTTGAGACACAGAGCTTTTGTATAGCATACTTCTTTCACAATTGCTAGTTTTCTCTAAGTTTGAAAGTAAATTACCTATTAGAATTTCAATAGATAGAAACCTGCAGCAGCCAGTTTGAAACAATGAAGTGCCTTTGTGAGCACAATCACTTTTTAAACATTTCTGGTTCTAGAACAAGTAAACCAAATGTAGCTGACTTTTTATCAAACAAGATAGCAAACATTCAGAAAAACAGAGAGAAAGTCCTTGGAGTTTATTTATCTGGCTCATATGTCCTTTTTTAAAAGCAAAGACTTTGGCTTTATATTATTTTAGCCCATCATTTTAGGAGTTGCTAAGCCTATTTTAGTGAAAGGGGATGGGAAACAGGGCTTTTTAGAAATGTACAGATTGATTCTGGAACCACCTGAGAAGGCCTTAGAACAGGAATTTATTTGGCAATCACATGGATCTTCTTAAAGGGAACATGTTTGCAGTTAATTCTCAAGCAAAAGTGAAACAATGTCTAGGTCAGCATCACTTAATGACCATTTCTTTCCTAGACAGATGTTGCAAATGTTGAATTTTTAAAAAATGATTTGTAATTGGGCAGGTGTCACTAGCAACTTTCCAGAAAACTTAGTTACCTGACAGTTTTCATTGATTTCTTCTATATTAGAAAATGAAATGTCAGACACTATTAATTGCATTTTTACGATAAGTAGTTAGAGCAGGAGTAATGGCTAAATGAAAGTATTTCCTGTCTAATGCACAATAGGTTATTAATTTCAATGTATTCAATTTAGATGAATGCAATATGTCTATATTCATTACAGTTATACATATCTGTGGGCTGAATTGATGTGGTAGTAATTACTACATTTATAAATGGGACACTATTGTCACTCTGGAGGAAGAAAATACATTTTATTACCATATTTTACATACCTACATAATAGACACATTTCAAAATCTTTCTTTTGAATATAGAAATTTCACCCTTTGAATTTCCAGTGTATCTAATGATTGTAAATATGATCTGTCAGTAGTTCTGCTTTGCTCAAGGGTTGCTGAGGGTCTCTCTCTCATGAAAAATAACAGAAGAGAACTGGTGATTTCAAGATATCTCCATAAAGAGGAGCTCTCTTTGTCATCTGGTCCACCTGGAACTCAGCCATGTACATTACATAACCAGGATTATTTTTATACCATCCATTGTTCTTCCTGAGTTCAATGAAGGTAGGACTATCAAAATGTGATTTCATTGCACATTTTCATTTTTTTAAGCAATAGGCAATTTTTAATAATTTGCTTTATTTTGGGCTTTGCTGGGTCTTCACTGTTGCACAGACTTTTCTCCAGCTGTGATGAACACGGGCTACTCGGGAGCTGCAGTGCGTAGGCTTCTCATTGTGGTGGCTTCTCTAATTGAGTAGCATGGGCTCTAAGGCATGCAGGCTTCACTGCTTGCAGCATGTGGGCTCAGTAGTTGCGTCTCCCAGGCTCTAGAGCAATGGAATAGGCTGAATGGCTGTGGCACACAGGCTTAGCTGCTCCGCAGCATGTGGGATCTTGCCAGATCAGGCATCCCATCCATGTCTCCTGCACTGGCAGGTGGATTCTTTACCATGAACCACCAAGGTTTTAGGCACCCTTATTATTAACATTTTACATTAATGTGTTAGATGACTATGTTACAGTTGATGAACTGATACTAATGTGTTATTATTAGCTAAAGTCTATAGGTGACATAGGGTTCACTCTTTAAAGCATACAATTATATGGGTTTTGACATCACCATACTCATTTCAGACTTTCTGGTTCTCTCCCTTTTGACACAATAAATAAATAGGCAAAAAGTCAGAAAGACATTAAATGTATTTATTCCTTCACTCACTACATATATTCATTAATGAATTCAATAATGGATTTTGATAGGCATGAACTCCAGGCCAAGGACTGCTATTTAATAGATTCAGCCTTGTTTCTGACCTTGGGCAAATTTACATATATTTTCATGTGTCCTCTTTTTCAACCCCACTTTAGAATATTGCCTACTTTTACTGGTGAGGGCTAGGATGTTCTCTGTAAGAGACTGGTAGTCCTTGCATCTTCATGGGCTCATACCACATGGTGTCCAGTTAAATCTCATTGGTTTGCTTGTGTTTTACTATTTCACTGATTGCTAAAAACACTCTGAAAACCAGTTCATAACCTTTATGAACTTGTGCAATGCAGTATCTGTAAGCGATATGGAAATTATACCTGTCCCCTTTTTCCTTTATGGCGGACATTCACAGGTAATAAAGCAATAGCTACTCTTATGATTATTTCAGGGTACAGCTGGAACTGCATTATATGCTTATGTGTTTTTCTAATAGAAGAACTGTATATTAATTTATGCTGAGAAAGATGAAGTTGGTGGTATAGAATACTGATGAACAAAATATGTGCTTTTCAAAAATAATTTCTGTTCAGATGCAGCCATTAGGAATCTTCTCCAAAATAAGCAGTTATATAAGCAAGTTTTAAATATTTAATTGTTGTTTCATGAACATAAAGGCAGTTATCACTCTGGCACCTTGCCAGTGAGTCAGAAATGTGTCATTATTTCCAAATTAGAAATGATACGAAGATGTACCCAAGGATGCTACCTAGTGACAAGTTCACGTATTTAATATGTTGTCTTCTGAGCAGCTTGAATGAATCACTAATAAGAGGGCAAAGCTCTTTTTTTTTTAAATACAGGATGTGGCTGATGTTATATTTACCTGGCCACTGATGGAAAGGTCAAATTTAATTATGTCCAGTTTCAGTCTGGGAAACTAATACTTGATTCTTAACAAATTGTAAGGAGAACTATTGGTTATGGTAAAATGAGAAGAGCATTGGAAATCAGTAATCTATAGTTCTGATTGTGAATCTATATGCAGTTGCAGCCCACTATTACTTTAGGATAATTCTTCAGTAGGCTCTTTAGGATCTATAGTTTTTAAAAGGATTGTTCCAAAAGTTCCATATGTTTAGAATCATACTCATCTATTTATTCTGCCATAGTTTCAACAGTTTAATTCCCTATGATATGATTTAACATTGCCAAGGTAAGCCAAGCTATCTGATACATAGTAGGAAGTTATACTTTTTATCATTAATTTAATTTATTCAACAAATACTGAGTTTTTTCCTAAGTAACAAGTAACAAACTAGATATTATACAAGACCATTTTTAAATAAAATAAGCCAGTCACATATTTAGGGAAATAAATATTAGTAATATTAATGTTAATGGCATCCAATGCTCTTTTGCCTCTTTGTGGAATTTCTAAACAGTCCAAATGTTAAAAAGAAATTGTGAGATAAAAACATCTTGAAAATTCTATTCAAATAAGCCAGATTTAAATTTATTATCAGGGACTGTGCTTTCATATGAGATGGTGGGTTGAAGAGGATAAGGACTCCTATCACTTGCTCTTATTTTCATCAGAAAATGAAAGTTAGTTTGTAGACTCATAGGAGAATGGTATATTTTTAAAAAATTAGTGTTACATGAATACAATGATACACATAAAAGAAAGACACATACACACACAAAATGTCCAAAAACATTAAGTACCCACTTTTAGCATACATTCTACTAAGTACTTCCATGAAATTGATCTCATTTTATACTCTTAATAATCCTGCAAGCTACTATTATCCTCCTTAATTTCTAATACTGATAAAACTAAAAACTTAAGAATTTAAACTTTTAAGAAAGAGGCTGAGATCCAAGTTAGTCAGTCTTCAAGGATTATTTCTCCGTGTCACAAACTTAAAATAAATATACAAATAAAACTGTCTAAAGCAAGTTTTTCATTACACAAACTGTTACAGAGATGCAGGAAGGCAGTGGGGACCAAGAGAGGTTTTTGAATTAGTGTTAGTCACTTGGTCAGGGGAGGAAGAAAATTCACTGTCTTTGAAACAGGATTTTACTTGTGGCCAGTGTAACAGAAAAAATTAGAGAATATTAAAAATTCTTAAAGCAATCTCTTACACATAACAGTGAAAGGTCAAATATGAAACTTTCATGGAAAGAATATGAATTCAATCCTCAAAGCTCCAATACCACCAAGGAGATACTAAGAACAGCAGTGATTCCTTCTTTTCCTTTTCAATAATCAGGGCACATATGCACATCCAGTAGAAACAGGACTACCACTTTGTATTTTCCTAGTGCCTGTCTCTCAGCTTCAAGAGCTTTATAGATTTTAAAAATTATAATGAGTCCTCTGACTCTTTCTGGGACCTAGGGGTTCTGTATCATTTCAAATCTACTAAAACAGGTAGCAGAGGTACCTCAGAATTATGCAGCATCTGGATACAGGCTAAGTAATTAGGGCAGCCATGAGCCTGGTGATTAATAGCTCTGAAGTCAGATGGATCTGAGTCTGAATCCTGTCCCTGCCCATCAACATTGAGTGAATTTCTAGATGTGTTTTTGCCTTGCCTTCTTTATATGGGATAAGAAGAGATGATATTTTATAAAGTTGCTGTGAAGACTAAACGAGTCAACAAGTGTGAAGTGCTTGACAGTTTTCTGTTTATTAAAGAGAGAGCAATGGGTTTTAGAGTGTAAGCATCATTACAATAATAAGAATAATTTGGTAGAGAGCATTCATATTTCTAACTAAATGCTTTATGCTAGTCAGAACACTTGCTACCTTACAGGCATACCTGTTATATGCATGAATATGAAATTCTTGGTGTGAAAAAGTGTATTTTCTCTCTTTGCACTCAAAATATGACTTATGAAAAGTAATTAATTACTACAAAATTCTTACTGAATTGTAACATAAATGCCTACTGGCAGTGCCTACTGTTTTAAAATGACTTATTCAGATAAATGTCATATTAAATTTATAATACTTTTTCAACATTTAAAGAATCACTGAGAATGGTTAACAAGAAGTTTTCTTATATTTGATAAATGTTATTTTTTTATTAAATAAGTTTTTAGTCTCCTCTTCTAGGCAGTCTTTAGGAAGGGAACTTTTTATAACTAGCAAATCAATGATGGAATTTTATATCATATGTTATATATCTAATGTATTATTATGAATTTTATTCATTTTTAATTTTACAAATTTACTGATACTGAGAATAGGTGGGTATTTTTGCTCCTTTCATATTTAATCCATATCTGCAATTGCACTCATCTCACACACTAGTAAAGTAATGCTTAAAATCTCCAAGCTAGGCTTCAACAATACATGAACTATGAACTTCCAGGTGTTCAAGCTGGTATTAGAAAAGGCAGAGGAATCAGAGATCAAATTGCCAACATCCGCTGGATCATGAAAAAAGCAAGAGAGTTCCAGAAAAACATCAATTTCTACTTTATTGACTGTGTGGATCACAAGAAACTGTGGAAAATTCTGAAAGAGATGGGAATACCAGACAACCTAACCTGCCTCTTGAGAAGTTTGTATGCAGGTCAGGAAGCAACAGTTAGAACTGGACATGGAACAACAGACTGGTTCCAAATAGGAAAACCAGTACGTCAAGGCTGTATATTATCACCCTGCTTATTTAACTTCTATGCAGAGTACATCATGAGAAATGCTGGGCTGGAAGAAGCATAAGCTGGAATCAAGATTGCTGGGAGAAACATCAATCACCTCAGATATGCAGATGACACCACCCTTATGGCAGAAAGTGAAGAGAAACTAAAAAGCCTCTTGATGAAAGTGAAAGAGGACAGCGAAAAAGTTGGCTTAAAGCTCAACATTCAGAAAACGAAGATTATGGCATCTGGTCCCATCACTTCATGGGAAATAGATGGGGAACCAGTAGAAACAGTGTCAGACTTTATTTTGGGGGGCTTCAAAATCACTGCAGATGGTGACTGCCGCCATGAAATTAAAAGATGCTTACTCCTTGGAAGAAAAGTTATGATCAACCTAGATAGCATATTCAAAAGCAGAGACATTACTTTGCCGACTAAGGTCCGTCTAGTCAAGGCTATGGTTTTTCCTGTGGTCATGTATGGATGTGAGAGTTAGACTGTGAAGAAGGCTGAGCGCCAAAGAATTGATGCGTTTGAACTGTGGTATTGGAGGAGACTCTTGAGGGTCCCTTGGACTGCAAGGAGATCCAACCAGCCCATTCTGAAGGAGATCAGCCCTGGGATTTCTTTGGAAGGAATGATGCTAAAGGTGAAGCTCCAGTACTTTGGCCACCTCATGCAAAGAGTTGACTCATTGGAAAAGACTCTGATGCTTAGAGGGATTGGGGGCAGGAGGAGAAGGGGACGACCTAGGATTAGATGGCTGGATGGCATCATGGACTCGATGGACTTGAGTCTGAGTGAACTCGGGAGATGGTGATGGACAGGGAGGCCTGGCATGCTGCGATTCATGGGGTCACAAAAAGTCGGACACGACTGAGCAACTGAACTGAACTGAACTGATGATTATTACTGTATTGCAATTTACAGTGTTCATCTCTTCACATGTAATTCTTCCACTTTGCTCCTTTTTTGTTTAGGTGCTAAGTTATGTCTGAATCTTTTGTGACCCCGTGAACTGTAGCCTGCCATGCTTCTTTCTCCATGGGATCTCCCAGGCAAGAATACTGGGGTTGGTTGCCACTTCCTTCTCCAGGGGATCTTTCCAAACCAGGGATCTAATGAAAATCTCCTGCATTGCAGTGGATACTTTACCACTGAGATACCGGTTGTTGTTCAGTCGCTCAGTCATGTCCGACTCTTTGATACCCCACTGTCTGTAGCACACCAAGCTTCCCTGTCCTTCATGATCACCTGGAGTTTGCTCAAACTCATGTCTATTGAGTTGATGATGCCACTAGGGAAGCCTGTAATTCTCCCATGCTACACTGTTAAAGTCTGAAGAAAGACTTATTAAGAAATTAACCGTTAAAGTTGCCTATTAAGAGATTCTTGCCTGTACAAGTGCTTGATGATAGCAGGATGAAAGTATGGTTAGATGAGTGGAAAAATGAGTGGATGACAGCATGATACAATGGAAAGTGCACCCCTGCCTTAATGTTACCTGATTTTATGCAAATCATTGAATTACTAAGTATTGGTTGCCTGTTCTACTATTAATAAATTGCAAGATTAAATTACATGATGGCTTCTCTACTAGTCTGAGACCTTACCCTCCAGCCTGCTGGAACATATAGGACTGGGCCAACTCAGCTTCATCTCCATAGATAGTCTACTTTTACACGTCAGAACTGGTCTACTTCATTCCAAGCAATGCCATGAGCGACTAGGTTGTGCTTCTTTTACTGAAAGTAGCTCTCGCCCTAACCTCGTTTTAAGTTTTGCCAAAAATCCTTAAGAAAGAGTTTTTTTTTTTCTCTTTTTTTCCTCTATGATTCTGCTATGCCTACCCAACTCTTGGATTGTAGTCTCCTCTGCCTGAGACTCTCAGGTTTTTTCCCATTTCTATTCCCTAGTCTCTACTGTTGGGCTTATGCATTTACTTCTGGCTTTGAAGGACAAACTATTGTGAACCCTGTATGGCTTGCTAATTTATCCACTTATGTATCCTTCCTCTTTTAATCAGGGGACTAGGATATGCCATGGTAGAATATCAATAGTCCCTTAGAGGAAAGAGAAATGGGTATATCAGCACCATATCCTGACAAGAAAAATTAAGCAAGAAACAGGGTATGTAATTTAGTCAGATGGCTTTGTAAAATGTGAACGTTTATAGGGAATGATATAGACTAAAATGTTGTGAGACTAGAACTCTCATAACTTTTTTCATTGAGAGCCATGTAATGTCATAATTAAAGGATGTTTTAGAAATAAAAGATATTTAGATATAGATGCTGAGACTAACTGGAAAAGCTCTACTCTGGCCATGAAGCTATTGTCATAAAATCCTTTGTGTAACACATAATCTGGAATAATGTGAAAATACATTTTTACTGACAAATTCACCCTAAATTCTCAGTTGTTGTCACCCATTATGCAACTCCAGTTAATGAAGCTGAGGCAGAGTTGCTCAATGTCCAAGCACATGGTCAATTTTCTGAGGCTGTGTCACTGTAAAGTAAGAACTATGGGTAAACCACTGTAGACACTCGTTCCAATCCAATTGCTAAAATTATACTGAGAAAGACCGTAATTTCTAGTGAGAAAGACTGGATGAAAAAAAATAATTATTTCCCCTGATTTTAAATCTGCTATTCAATAGTAGCCTACTACTACTGCTCCCACAGTTATCAAGTAACTGTATAATCTCAATTCCTTCAGCAACTGGTTTATTGGTCTTGAAATTGGTGTCTACCTTCTTGTTTCTGAATATATCCTATCAAGTAGCTTTGATATGCCCCATTAACCTAGAATGTAACCAGATTTCTACTTCAACTCTCTTAGCTAGGCACTCTGGATATTTAGTCTAATTTGCTCTTTATTAATGTACTAATGCCCTTCCTGCTTCTTGCCATGTGTGTTAGACTCATATTGGTGCTTGAATCACTATGTTCCCATATCTAGATTAATTGCCTCATCAGTTCATCCAACCCTGTGAGAATCTTCCCAGAATGCTTTCTAGTCTGGGCAATGATATCCCTATGATTTAGACTTATGGCCCAGTTTCTTTTCATAGAAGGTTAGTCATTTTGGAGATACAAAGCTAAAATCCATTCTTTATTTCGTTCACCCATTCTTTATGCATATTTATTTGGCATCCTTTACATGCCAGCTGTTCTTTCATCTAGGCACTAGGATAATAGAGCAGAACTTGCAGGATGGTAAGAGGCATGAATATGTAAGCCATCATTATCCATTAATTTATGTCATGCATATTAAATAAGGACCTATTCTGGGCTAGATAATATGTTTGGTACTGTTGACACAGAAATGAATAAAACAATTCTTGCCTTTAAAATATTTATGGGAACCATAGACATGAAAACAATTTTTTAAATATCATATGGCATGTCTGATGATAAAATTTAAGAGGGTAATATGGGAACATATGCATTTGTCACTATTATTCTATAGGCAATGAGAAAATTCAAGAGGATTTTAAGTGGGGAAATTATGTGGCCAAAATTCTGAAACAGTTAACTAATGAGAATTTACTATATAGCTCAGGGAGCTCTCTATTCAGTGCTCTCTGTTGACCTAAATAGGAAGGAAATACAAAAAAAGAGGGGATATATGTATAAATATAGATGATTCACTTTGCTGTACAAGAGAAACTAACAATATTTTAAAGCAATTATACCCCAATGAAAATTAATTAAAAATAATTTTGAAAATTGTAACGCACTCATTAGCAATGCCTAGCAGGAGCTAATGTTTGTGGAAGAAGCTTAGGCCAAAGTTAGAGATTTTGGATAAATAAGGCTCTAACTATGGTATAACGTGTTTGAGTGAACTCCAGGAGTTGATGATAGACAGGGAGGCCTGGTGTGCTGTGATTCATGGGGTCGCAAAGAGTTGGACATGACTGAGTGACTGAAATGAACTGAACTGAACTGAACTGAACTATGGTATGAAAGTGATTACCCTGGGAGAGTGTGTGAATTGGATAAATCAGTTGGCTGAAGACAGAATTGTGTGGAATACAAAAATATAAGGGGTAATATCAAAGAAAGAAATGTCTGTGCAAAAGACAAAGTAGGAATGATCATAGATGTGTTTGGTAATAAGCAACATAATGGAGGCTTTCTCCTCCTCGAAATACCATGGAAAAGGATTCCGGGAGGGTCCAAGAACTGGGTGTTGAGAAAAGGCTCACCAGTTATCAAGGCGGGAAAGGCATAATGTAAAGAGAGAATAGTAAGTTCCAACACTTAAGATCTCAGGTAGGCTAAAGTACATGAAGCAGTAGGTGAATATTACAAAAGAATGCAATCAATGCCCGATAAAATTTTATAGTAGAGAGGTCTTACAGTTTGGGGATGGGTCACTGGTTACGTAGAGGACATGGTAGTGATATTATAGTTAGATGGGTCAGCAGTATCACACCTGGAGACAGGTGACAAGAAGACAAAGAGTAATGACCACACTGAAGCTAAGGGCTCAGCTCCTTTAGGATAAGTCATTATATGTTCATTGATAACTTAGGATTAGGCCAAGCTGAAAGTTGCTTCCATTGTGCCATAGATTTCTTAAATGTAATGAGGCTAACCATCTCCTTTGAGTTACAGTAAAATTAAATTACCAACTTGATTAATATGAGATCTGGTTATACTATTAGAAATATAACCAACATTTTTGCCTTTTTTTTCCCAAAGGATTTTCCAGAAAAGGAGAAGTCCACAGCAAAGGCCCTGGAAGATGTAAAGGCAAACTTTTACTGTGAGTTATGTGACAAGCAGTACCACAAACACCAGGAGTTTGACAATCATATTAATTCTTATGACCATGCTCATAAGCAGGTAAGCTGAAGTGGGAAATAACCTTCATATTCCTGGATTTCTACTTTCAGAATACAACATCTGCAACTGGCCTTATTTATCCTCATCTAAGTCGCTGAGATGTTACACCAGGTTTTTTTCCTCAAAAGTTGTGTTTTTTGTTTTAATATTAAGTAAAATACATTTTCCTAGAAAGAATAGAGGATCAAATAGTAGACTGACATTTATTTTAAGATTACATGTGTGAGGAAACCAGGACTCAGTAAAAATAGGGCCAGATTCAAAACCACCTAGTTACTTAGTGGCAGATCTAGAATATTGGACGAGTATTAGGATAAGATGCAGCATAGAATTTTTTTGAGTTCCAAGGTATAGGGAATACTAAGTTTGGGGGAAAATTTTTTTCAATAGAATGTTATATTTTTTGTAAGAATATCCTCTTAGGAAAATCAAAGTGATTACTTAATAAATGAACCATTGCAGACAAGCTAACAAAGACAGTCTCAGACAAAGGCAAAGCTGAGGGGTAACGGAAGATATAAATATATAAATAAAATCAGTGTTGATATTCTACACAAGATGCTAAGATTCTCTTTTTTCCATTTGTCTGTGAAAGAGCAGGTTATTATCCTCATCTGTTAAATTTTATCATTGCTGCATGATGTATGAGGACATTAGCACTTTAGGAATTATAGGTGTCAAACACCACTAAGAAAGAAATCCCGTATGGCCATAGGATTATTGCTAAGAGCTGAGAAGTTGCACAATCCTAATATCATGGAATATATGGGTAAATCTTGTATAATCTAGATCTACAATATTTATTCAGAGTGAAAAGCAATAAATATTTTGAATAACATCACTAGTATGTATTGAGTACATATAAAATATATGGCATTTACAGTTTCTATTAATATCCTTCAAACTAGAGCATGAATATATAATTGACTGGATGTCTCTGACAAGAACAAGAACGACAGGAATCATTGTTCAGGATTGAGATTTCCAAATCTGAGTGTATGTAATCATCACTTTGGAACCTGTTAATAATGCAGATTTCTGGATTCTCCTTTAGCTATTCTAACTCAGTAGTTTCTAAGATAGGGCTCAGGAACTTGCATTTTAAAATGATACAAAATATAATTTTTCAAATGTATATTTATAAATGAAGTATGTGACTACCATCCAACTCCAACAATGAGTCTTGTTGCATTCATAATACCAAAATTTACTCCTCACACCTGCCACCACTTTGGATTATTTTGAAGCAAACTCCAGATATCATATCATTTCACGTGAAAATATTTCAAGATGTTTAATGATGCTTAAACAACATAGCCATCATCATGCCTAAAAGTTAACAGTGTTCATAGATCATTTGTCTCATAAATGATTTGTAAATTTGGGTTCGTTGAAATCCAAATGTATCACAATTTTAGCTGATACATCTTTAAGTTTCTTTTAATATTTATTTAAACTATGGGTTTTCCACTCTCCCTTTAAATTGTGCTCCTTGCAATTTGTTTGTTGAAAAATAGGATTGTTTCACACATTTGAGATTTTGCTGAATACAACTCAGTGTTGTCTTTTCACATTTTTTCTGTCTTCTGTATTTCCTTTAAACTGATTGTTACAGATAAAACCTGGTCAAATGCTGGTTTCTTGGCAAAAACATAGTAGAGAGTGTGTTGTATCTTTCCATAAGGAAGTATATGAGATCAAGTTTTCTTTCTTTCTATGACTTGCAGTTTGATCAGTGGGTTTAGGTACAATTGCCATGATCTTACCCCACCTACATTTTGCTTAAATCTACTACTTCATTTAGAGCTGTAAAATGATTATATTATCTTTGTGTCTTTTATTAGATAAAATATATCTATAAAGATAAATTTCCCAAAAGCATCACCCAAAGTGAATTTTATGTAGGAGTGCTTCAGGCTGCATTTTAAGAAAAAATTTATTCTGGAGATTTGGAGATATAGGTGACCATGGAAGGTCTCATGGGACAGTGATATTTTATCAGTGTTTTAGATATATGCAAGTAAATATGTAAAAAGAGATTCAAGATGGGATAGCATTCTTGAGAGTGGAAACACAAGGAGCTAAGGTGAGGAAATGGAGGAGTACAAGGCCTCCTTTGTAGAAAGTATTGGACTACAGGAGGGTGAATTGTCCACACTTGATCTGCCTTCTACAGCTTGCCTTTCACTCTGGAATTCTGCCTCATCAGTTCCTTTTTTTAATCACTTTCCTTAATTTTATTTCTATTGTCTTTCTCACATTTTGATAAAACAACCCTTCCTCAGTGCTTATATTCCATCTATTTCCCCATTTCTTCTTTTTTTAAGAGTCCTAGCTTTCTAACATTCCTAGGCATGCTCCTTGTTCAAGCAGTGATTGAGTGGCCATTATTTGCTTTTGTGCTGATTATAGCCAGTGGAAAATTTTGATCCCTAATTTCAGGAGGCCTAATATCTTACCAGGAAAAATCCATGGACGGAGTAGTTTAGTAGGCTACAGTCCATGTGGTTGCACAGATTCCATATTAGAGAAATTATTATCTAGGATACTAAGAGAACATATACAAATTATTTAGGAATGACGAGTTGACAAATGAAATAGAAATCCTAAAAATGAATTAGAAGTTAGCCATGTTAACCAACTAAGAATGGAAAGTTACCTTTATGGTATAAAGGCATGGGGGCAGTTATAAAGCATGACCCACACATAA
This sequence comes from Ovis canadensis, assembly GCF_042477335.2. Taxonomy (NCBI): domain Eukaryota; kingdom Metazoa; phylum Chordata; class Mammalia; order Artiodactyla; family Bovidae; genus Ovis; species Ovis canadensis. Next base: position 88,233,215 of record NC_091248.1, read on the forward strand.
AGAAGCTGCAAAAGGATACACTGTGATCACTAAAGTCATCCTCAGTGTCTTGGGGACTTTAAACATCTTTGACGCTCTCCTTCATTTCTCCCATTCTTCTCTTGCAATAGACCTCATTCTCCATCTTCCCTTTGCATCCTCTTTCCACCATCTATGTTAATCTCACTCCTGATTCTTTGCTAGCGGCTTCTAACTGGACTCCCTGCTTCTAGTATTTTCCATGTTCTACACTGACCTATCCATTAACAGCTAGATTGATCTTTCCAAACTCTCACATTTATTCAATCACTCCCCTTGGAAATCTTCAATGACTGCTGGCTGACATTTTGTAAAAGTCTGAATTACTTAGTTTGTCATTCAAGATACCCACAGTTTGGCTCTGGCATCTATTTCCAGATTTATCTCCTCCAAACCCAGAATTTTCCTATTTCTTAAAAGATTCATTATGCTTTTCCACCTGCTCATATTGGCTCATACTCTTCCCTCTGTCTGGGATCCCCTCCTGTCTTATGGCTGTATTTCAACATATGCTTCAGTAGATTTAATATACAGATTGATAACTTACATCTTGATATGAAAAAAGCTGAGATCTCATGGTAAGCTGACTTAACAGCATTTTCTAAATTCCTTTTGATCAAAGGATCATTAATATTGTGCAGAATTTTGTACTTGCTGCCCACTTTGGGTAACACTGAAATAATTTACCACAGACCTCATAAGATTATTTTCTTAGATCAATATTGAAATACTCCCATCTAAAGATTTATTTTGGTCCAAAATATTTTGAAAATTACCTGAACTCTAAATGAAGCTGAGTTTACAATTTGCCTTTTAAATGTAACAATTTTAGATACAGAAAATAGTAAGTATGCACAAAGTAAAATATGCAAAAAACTTTTTTTTTTCAAATTCCAAAGCTAAATATGTCTATTTGGTTCTTGCTTCAGTAGGAGCTCTTCTTGATTTTGATGCTGTTTATAATAACAGTAGTAGGGTTTTGGATGGGAGCATTTTCTAGCCTAACTAACAGGAACAGTTGCCTTAATTTTATTTTCATGGGGATTCAGAGTAAATATCTGGCCTCTACTGTTGACAGGATAACCCTCTCTACTTTCCTTCTCTCATTTATAATTACTCAGGATCTTGCAGTTTAATAAGTGATTTCTAAAGCATTTATGTCACCTTGTGTCTAAATAGCAGTTCTATGTGTTTAATTCACTTTATTGCAAAGATCATATTATTCACAGATTTATTGTAATTATAGAGAAGTAAGTTAACACTTATGATTATACAGTGGAAGGGACAAATAGATTTAAAGGACTAGATCTGATAGACAGTGTGCCTGATGAACTATGGACAGAGGTTCATGACATTGTACAGGAGAGAGGGATCAAGACTAACCCCAGGAAAAAGAAATGCAAAAAAGCAAAATGGCTGTCTGAGGAGGTCTTAAAATGTAGCTGAGAAAAGAAGAGAAGCAAAGGAGAAAAGGACAGATATATGCATTTGAATGCAGAGTTCCAAAGAATAGCAAGGAGACATAAGAAAGCCTTCCTCCGTGATCAATGCAAAGAAATAGAGGAAAACAATAGAATGGGAAAGACTAGAGATCTCTTCAAGAAAATTAGAGATACCAAGGGAACATTTCATGCAAAGATGGGCTCAATAAAGGAGAGAAATTGTATGGATCTGACAGACGCAGAAGATGTTAAGAAGAAGTGGCAAGAATACATAGAAAAACTGTACAAAAAGACCTTCACACCCCAGTTAATGACAATGGTGTGATCACACACCTAGAGCCAGACATTCTGGAATGTGAAGTCAAGTGGGCCTTAGGAAGTACCACTACAAACAAAGTGAGTGGAGGTGATGGAATCCCAGATGAGCTATTTCAAATCCTGAAAGATGATGCTGTGAAAGTGCTACACTCAATATGCCAGCAAATTTGGAAAACTCAGCAGTGGCCACAGGACTGGAAAAGGGCAGTTTTCATTCCAATACTAAAGAAAGGCAATGCCAAAGAATGCTCAAACTACTGCACAAATGCACTCATCTCACACGCTAGCAAAATAATGCTCAAATTCTCCAAGTCAGGCTTCAGCAATATGTGACCCGTGAACTTCCAAATGTTCAAGCTGGTTTTAAAAAAGGCAGAGGAACCAGAGATCAAATTGCCAACATCTGCTGAATCATGGAAAAAGCAAGAGAGTTCCAGAAAAACATCTATTTCTGCTTTATTGACTATGCCAAAGCCTTTGACTATGTGGGTCACAGTAAATTGTGGAAAATTCTAAGAGATGGGATTACCAGACCAACTGACCTGCCTCTTGAGAAACCTGTGTGCAAGTCAGGAAACAATAGTTAGAACTGGACATGGAACACCAGACTGGTTCTAAATTGGGAAAGGAGTATGTCAAGGCTGTATAATGTCATCCTGCTTATTTAACTTATATATAGAGTGCGTCATGAGAAATGCTGGGCTAGATGAAGCACAAGCTGGAATCAAGACTGCCGGGAGAAATATCAATAACCTCTGATATGCAGATGACACCACCCTTATGGCAGAAAGTGAAGAAGAACTAAAGAGCCTCTCGATGAAAGTGAAAGAGGAGAATGAAAAATTTGGCTTAAACCTTAACATTCAGAAAGCTAAGATCATAGCATTTGGTCCCATCACTTCATGGGAAATAGATAGGGAAACAGTGGAAACAATGAGATAATTTATTTTGGGGGGCTCCAAAATCACTGCAGATGATGACTGCAGCCATGAAATTAAAAGATGCTTACTCCTTGGAAGAAAAGTTGTGACCAGCCTAGCCACCATATTAAAAAAGCAGAGACATTACTTTGCCAACAAAGGTCCATCTAGTTAAGGCTATGGTTTTTTCAGTAGTCATGTATGGATGTGAGAGTTGTACTATGAAAAAGCTGAGCACTGAAGAATTGATGCTTTTGAACTGTGGTGTTGGAGAAGACTCTTGAGAGTCCCTTGGACTGCAAGGAGATCCAACCAATCAATCCTCAAGGAGATCAGTCCTGGGTGTTCATTGGAAGGACTGATGTTGAAGCTGAATCTCCAGCACTTTGGCCACCTGATGCGAAGAGCTGACTCATTTGAAAAGACCCTGATGCTGGGAAAGATTGAGGGCAGGAGTGAAAGGGGACAATGGAGAATGAGATGATTGGATGGCATCACGGATTCAATGGACCTGAGTTTGGGTAGGCTCCAGGAGTTGGTGATGGACAGGGAGGCCTGGCGTGCTGCAGCTCATGGGGTCGCAAAGAGCCGGACATGACTGAGTGAACTGAACTGAACTGAAGTTAACACATAACTTTTAAGAATGAAGTAAAATAATCTGGGACTCATAGCTTTGAACTAATTCAACTGGACATTTAATAATGTTTTCTGCCGCCGTTGCTGTTGCTACTAAGTCTCCAGTCATGTCTGACTCTGTGCGACACCATAGAAGGCAGCCCACCAGGCTCCTCCATCCCTGGGATTCTCAAGGCAAGAACACTGGAGTGGGTTGCCATTTCCTTCCCCAATGAATGAAAGTGAAGAGTGAAAGTGAAGTCGCTCAGCCGTGTCTAACTCTTAGCGCCCCCATGGACTGCAGCCTACGAGCCTCCTCTGTCCATGGGATTTCCCAGGCAAGAGTACTGGCATGGGTTGCCATTACCTTCTCCAAATAATGTTTTCTATAATTTAATAAAAATTGAGATATGCTTCTTTTAGAAAAAGCTTATCAATAATTACAAAGCTTTTTTTGTCTATTTCTTCAACAATAAAAAATGAATTTCTAGATTTTACAATCATGTTCTATACGTAACTCAAGTTTTTGAAAATAATGATTTTTTTAGCTATTGCCTTGAACTTCTTAAAATTTTCTGTGAAATACTGGGCATTAATACTAAAGCAATTTGAGTGTGTATACAAATTATAATTGCTTGGATAAAGAAAGTATTGCAACTATTAATATAACTACCATGTCAGTAACAAGTAATTCCTTCTGAGAATATCAAATTATAATCTTTTTTGGGGGGAGGGGGGACTGTTAGTGGCAAATGCATAATACTGAAACAAATAATACACATTCTCAGAAGCAATACAAGTTTCTTCTGCCCCAGAAACATTCTGACTCATTTCAGTTTAGAGAAAACAAATGAGCCGAATCTCCATACAATTAACCCATAAATATATCTTCAGTAATAAAAAAAAAATCCACTTTTAGATCCTCCACATGTGACATTTAATCCTACTAATCTTCATTTTCTTCACAATAGGATTTATTTTCACTCAGGAGTAGTTGTTCACGTCTCAAGCTTGGATTTGAACTCCAACTGATTCATTCTTAAATTACTGTTTCAGATTTTCCTCCATCTTTACTTGCTGCAGATAAAATAAGCAAAACAAAATCATCTCTTTTCATCTTGACTCCAAGTGGAAAAGATTCTCAAAGATGCTAAATGAATTCAATTTAATTACCCTTGCATTGTTCCTATAATTTGATTTATGTTTTATCCAAATACTGCTCAATGATGCATTTCATTATATCATATTTAAACTACTACTCATCTTAATATGGCAACAGCATTCAAAAGTATATTTGATTTGTATGGTTTGTAAGATTAAAGAAGAAATACAAATTATAGTGTCTAGAATGAACACTCTCAGAACCATAAATGTTGGTAAAACAGAATCACACTTATTTCCTGCCGTATTTTGCATTCTATAACCTCAGGTTTCTGGTAGATTTTAAATTCCTATACCTGACCAAAGCCCTCTCACCCAAGAATTACCCACCAGTAAGTAGAAACTCTATTAGCAAAGAAGTATAAAAGAACCAAGACTGGTCTTATAATTGCTTCTGGATCATAATTCAACTTTTCCAAAATACTGGTTTCACCCTATAGAGGCTTTTTAATCTTAAGGTTACCTCCCAACTGAAAAATCAATTTATTATTAATTTTTAATTTTTATTTATTTATTTTTATTTTTTTCCTTTACAGTACTGTATTGGTTTTGCCATACATTGACAGGAAAAATCTATGTTCTGGCTTTGTTTTTCAGACGTGCTAAGTGGTTTCCTGCCTTAGTGCACTTGTCATATCACTTTCTTCCAGAAATTTCTTTCAGATGATTTTCAAATTTCTGATTCCTCTCTTCATTTGTACCTTAGCTCAGTGACATCTGTTATGCAGGGTTTTTCTTTGGTAGTCAGTTGCCAGTTCTCAAAATTCTAATACCCTATTGGTATAGTCAATGGGTTGGAATCAACTTATACTGGCTCTCCAGAGCCAACTGTCTAATATTTAAGAATCTTGTGAATTGGTTCTTAAACCATTGGTAGCTTGAAATTATCAATTTTAGGAGATCCACAAACATACAAATAGGGCTTTATATAGTTCATTTGATTTTTCCATAGACTTGAAATACCAGCACACCATTGTTTAATACTCTTTAAGAAAACAAAAATTTACCTTTTGAAATTTCTGCCCCTTACACTGTTCCCTGCTGTTAACTTCACAAAGAGAAGAACGAGGCATTGTTGTCTCTGTTGGCTATGTATCCCTGTACTTCTGGAATTAGAGCAGGTCTAGCACATAGGAAAGCCTTAATACAAATTTTTTAGTGAATGAGTAGTTGAATAAGTGAGTTTCTAGAATTTATCATGCTACTCGGTCCTACATCAATATATTCACACATCATTGATTAATCACAGCTTTTTTTTCTGCTAATTGTATCGAAATATAATTGTTGTACATCAATGGGTATAAGTTTTAGGTTACAGCATGATGATTTGATTTACATATATTGTGAAATGATAGCCACAGTAGATGTTATTGAGCTTTTTACTAAGTTATATGAGTTCTTCATATATTTTAGACATTAATCCCTTATCAGATAGATAACTTGAAATTGTTTTTCCCATTTCATCGGTTATCTTTTCACTTTGTTGCTGGTTGGGATTTCTACTTGGGCACTGTAGGTATGAACTCAGTCTGCCAAGTCCAAGTGCTGACTATTTTAAGACCCTCCACCTCACTTCTCTGTCATGATTCCCAATGGTCGAGCCCTACAGATTCCCTTGCAGTCTGGGGCAAGATCAAGGAAAGGGCTCCCACAAAGTGACACACAGTGTTGGGGGTAGGGGTTGGCTGTCCACCCTGGATTCCCCTTGCTCACTGGAGAACCTGAAGACTGAGGGGAGACCCATCCACATGGATTCACTGGCCTCCTGGGGAAGGGACAATAATATCCATGTGTAACTGCTTCTCTCACCTTGCAATTCAGCGTCATGGTCTCCATGATGCAAGGGGTGCTTTAGCCTCACCTCTTTATTCTAGGATTTTCTCAATGATGTCTTGTTCTTGGATGGTTATTAGCTGTTCTCACCAGAGGGAACAAAGTCAAGAATGACCTATGTCACCATCTTTGTGATATTACCCTTAATCACTCCTTAGGTAAGTAATGTGAATGTAGTGAGCAACATCACAAGTTCTTTATAATTGTTAAGAAAAGGCTGTCATGAAAATACATTTTTACAACTTAAGAAAATACCTGGACCCATATTAATGCTGATGTAGTGTTCTGCTCTAAGACTTTTAGACTTTACTCTGTGGGAAATTACTAGTCTCCATGAGCTTTTAAGTAAGCAAATGATAGTATCAGATTTGTGGTTTAGAAGAAAAAACCTAAAATTAGGATCGGAAGGTAAGTGAGCTCAGTTCTGCAGTCAGAAGGGAGCCTGAGAGATGACTGGAGTATTTACAGCAGTGACAAGGAAAGGAAGGGAGAAGGGTACCTCTAGAAGATTGTCCATGGCTTGCAACATGTGAACACATGATCTTATATCACTTGTGATCAGATAAATACAAATTTGGAGAGTTTTCAAAAAAAATATGTCAAATATGAAAGTAGAATTTTACTACCCACTGTTGACATGATGTAAGACACTAGAAACTATAAAACATTGCTGGGGGGATATAAATTGTTTCAATCTTTGATGTTCAGCTTTGGATTATTTATCAAAAGACTTAAAATGTGAATTTTTCCTATTAACATTTCCATCTGGCATATATTCTAGAAAAATAATCACATTAATGTCAAAGACTTATACACAAGGATATATAAAATAGAGTAATACCAAAAGCAATCTAAACATAGAGTGAAAAGAGAGTAACTGAATTATGATACACATAAACCAAAGTTCTGTGTACAATTTAAAATCACATTTAGATCTATATTTTATATGAAATGAATTCTTAAAAGGAATGCTTGGATACTTGTTCATTTTAAAAATTAAGGAATACATAAATATGGAACATTGAGTAATGGTACTTAATTGTAATTTGGTCCATAAGTTTCTAAATGCTTATTATCAAATCATAAACTCATATAAAAGATAGACATAATTATGAGTATATTACACATATTAATCTGCCTCCTATGTTTTTGTTTATATCTTATCAATCCATAGGACTTATATTTTATTGTGTTAATACAGTGCTCAGTATTTATGTCATTGTGACTTGTAAATATTTTTTATTTGATCTTCATAAGGTACTTTACTTACTTTATGATCATATTTTCTTTCTTTTACACTTATTTTATTGCTGGAGTTAGAAACTGCCTTATTCTTAAATGTGCTTCATTATTTAAAGTCTCTGCCTATTTCTAATTCATCTCTTACATATCTACCATAAATAGGAAAAAAGTGTCATTACAAAATATCAGATAAATGAAATAATAGGTCAATCAGTCCTAGCCCAGCCCCTCCCTTTTTGGACAAAGTCCTCTGTCTTTCTGCTCCAGTGTTACCAGTTTGCTCTCCAGATCTGCACAGATCTTCTTTCAGGACTTCTCTTTGTCATCATCCTATGAATGCTTTTGTTTCTCTCCTAGATTATACTCCTTGTTTCCTTGATCTCATGACTTTCTATATCATATTTCCTCCTTTTGGTAGAACCTACTTTGCAGAAGCTTCCTGAGCACGTACTCACAAGGTAAAATTTTACGGCCCTTGTCTATCAGTAAATATAAATGTGTTTATTCTACACTTACATTTTATTTACATTTCAACTGGCTTTTAGACTTTAGTGTTGCTCCTGAAAAGTTATGTGTCACTTGGGATCCTAATTCTTCCTTTCAGAACCTTATAGACTTTACTCTTCCTCATTTCATTTTATACCAAACATTTTCATAGTGCATGCTAGGAGGTACCAGTTCAATTCAGTTCAGGCACTCAGTCGTGTCCAACTCTGTGACTCCATGGACTGCAGCATGCTAGGATGCCATGTCCATCACCAACTCCTGGGGTTTACTCAAGCTCATATCCATTGAGTCAGTGATGCCATTCAACCATGTCATCCTCTGTCATCCCCTTTTCCTCCTGCCTTCAAACTTTCCCAGCATCAAGGTCTCTAAAATGAGTCAGTTCTTCACATCAGGTGGCCAAAGTATTGGAGTTTCAGCTTCAGCATCAGTCTTTCCAATGAATATTCAGGACTAATTTCCTTTAGGATGGATGGTTTGATCTCCTTGCAGTCCAAGGGGCTCTCAAGAGTCTTCTCCAACACCAGAGTTCAAAAGCATCAATTCTTTGGTGCTCAGCTCTCTTTATAGTCCAACTCTCACATCCATATGTGACTACTGGAAAAACCATAGCTTTGACTAGACAGACCTTTGTTGGCAAAGTAATGTCTCTGCTTTTTAAAATGCTGTCTATGTTGGTCATAACTTTTCTTCTAAGTAGCAAGCACCTTTTAATTTCATGGCTACAGTCACAATCTGCAGTGATTTTGGGGCCCCCCAAAAATTAAAGTCTGACACTGTTTCCACTGTTTCCCCATCTACTTGCCATGAAGTGATGGGACCAGATGCCATGATCTTTGTTTTCTGAATATTGAGCTTTAAGGCAACTTTTTCACTCTCCTCTTTCACTTTCATTAAGAGGTTCTTTAGTTCTTCTTCACTTTCTGCCATAAGGGTGGTGTCATCTGCATATCTGAGGTGACTGATATTTCTCCTGGCAATCTTGATTCCAGCCTGTGCTTCATCCAGCCCAGCATTTCTCATGATGTACTCTATATATAAGTTAAATAAGCAGAGTGACAATATATAGCTTTGACGTACTCCTTTCCCAATTTAGAACCAGTCTGTTGTTCTATGTCCAGTTCTAACTGTTGCTTCCTGACCTGTATACAGATTTCTCAAGAGGCAGGTCAGTTGGTCTGGTATTTCCAACTCTTTCAGAATTCTCCACAGTTTATTGTGATCCACACAGTCAAAGGCTTTGGCATAGTCAATAAAGCAGAAATAGATGTTTTTTTCTGGAACTATCTTGCCTTTTTGATGATCCAGCACATGTTGGCAATTTGATCTGTGGTTCCTCTGCCTTTTCTAAAACCAGCTTGAACATCTGGAAGTTCATGGTTCACGTATTGCTGAAGCCTGACTTGGAGAATTTTGAGCATTACTTTACTAGCATGTGAGATGAGTGCAATTGTGCAGTAGTTTGAGCATTCTTTTGCATTGCCTTTCTTTGGGATTGAAATGAAACCTGCCCTTTTCCAGTCCTGTGGCCACTGCTGAGTTTTCCAAATTTGCTGGCATATTGAGTGTAGCACTTTCACAGCATCATCTTTCAGGATTTGAAATAGCTCAACTGGAATTTCATCCTTCCATTAGCTTTGTTTATAATGAAACTTTCTAAGGCCTACTTGACTTCACAGTCCAGGATGTCTGGCTCCAAGTGAATGATCATACCATCATCATGTAGAACTTTTTTGTATAGTTCTTCTGTGTTTTCTTGACACCTCTTCTTAATATCTTCCGTGTCTATTAGATCCATACCATTTCTGTCCTTTATTTTGTACATCTTTGCATGAAATGTTCCCTTGGTATCTCTAATTTTCTTGAAGAGATCTCTAGTCTTTCCCATTCTATTGTTTTCCTCTATTTCTTTGCATTGATCACTGAGGAAGGCTTTCTTTTCTCTCCTTTCCATTCTTTGGAACTTTGCATTCAAATGGGTATAACTTTCCTTGTCTCCCTTGCCTTTCACTTCTCTTCCTTTCACAGCTATTTGTAAGGCCTCCTCAGAGAACATTTTGCCATTTTGCATTTCTTTTTCATGAGGATGGTCTTGATCACTGCTTCCTATACAATGTCATGAACCTCCATCCATAGTTCTTTAGGCACTCCCACTCTATATTCATAATTTAGGTCATACCTGAATGGTCTAGTGGTTTTCCCTACTTTCTTCAATTTCAGTATGCATTTGGCAATAAGGAGTTCATGATCTGAGCCACAGTCAGCTCCTGGTCTTGTTTTTGCTGACACTATAGAGCTTCTCCATTTTGGCTGCAAAGTATATAATCAGTCTGATTGTGGTATTGACCATCTGGTGATATCCATGTGTAAAGTCTTCTCTTGTGTTGTTGGAAGAGGGTGTTTGCTGTGACCAGTGCATTGTCTTGTAAAACTCAATAGTCTTTGCCCTGCTTCATTCTTACTCTAAGGCAAAAATTGCCTGTACTCCAGGTGTTTCTTGATTTCCTACTTTTGCATTCCAGTCCCCTATAATGAAAAGTACATATTTTGGGAGTGTTAGTTCTAGATGGTCATGTAGGTCTTCATCAGTTCATTTCAGTTCACTCTCTCAGTCAGGTCCGACTCTTTGCGACCCCATGAATCGCAGCATACCAGGCCCCCTGTCTATCACCAACTCCCGGAGTTCACTCCGACTCATGTCCATCGGGTCAGTGGTGCCATTCAGCCATCTCATCCTCTGTCGTCCCCTTCTCCTCCTGCCCCCAATCCCTCCCAGCATCAGAGTCTTTCCAATGAGTCAATTCTTCACATGATGTGGCCAAAGTATTGGAGTTTGAGCCTCAGCATCAGTCCTTCCAATGAACACCCAGGACTGATTTCCTTGAGGATTGACTGGTTGGATCTCCTTGCAGACCAAGGGACTCTCAAGAGTCTTCTCCAACACCACAGCTCAAAAGCATCAATTCTTCAGCGCTCAGCTTTCTTCACATTCCAAATCTCACATCCATACATTACCACTGGAAAAACCATAGCCTTGACTAGATGGACCTTTGTTGGCAAAGTAATGTCTCTGCTTTTCAATATGCTATCTAGGTTAGTCATAACTTTCCTTCCAAGGAGTAAGCGTCTTTTAATTTCATGGCTGCAGTCACCATCTGCAGTGATTTTGGAGCCCCAAAAAATAAAGTCTGACACTGTTTCCACTGTTTCCCCATCTATTTCCCATGAAGTGATGGGACCAGATGCCATGATCTTCGTTTTCTGAATGTTGAACTTTAAGCCAATTTTTTCACTCTCCTCTTTCACTTTCATCAAGAAGCTCTTTAGTTCCTCTTCGCTTTCTGCCATAGGGGTGGTGTCATCTGCATATCTGAGGTGACTGATATTTCTCCCAGCAATCTTGATTCCAGCTTATGCTTCTTCCAGCCCAGCATTTCTCATGATGTACTCTGCATAGAAGTTAAATAAGCAAGGTGACAATACACAGCCTTGATGTACTTCTTTTCCTATTTGGAACCAGTCTGTTGTTCCATGTCCAGTTCTAACTGTTGCTTCCTGACCTGCATATAGGTTTCTCAAGAGGCAGGTCAGGTGGTCTGGTATTCCCATCTCTTGAAGAATTTTCCACAGTTTCTTGTGATCCACACAGTCAAAGGCTTTGGCATAGTCAATAAAGCAGAAATAGATGTTCTTCTGGAATTCTGTTGCTTTTTCCATGATCCAGAGGATTTTAGCAATTATATCTCTGGTTCCTCTGCCTTTTCTAAAACCAGCTTGAACCTCTGGAAGTTCACAGTTCACATATTGCTGAAGCGTGGCTTGGAGAATGCTGAGCAGTCCTTTACTAGTGTGATGTGAGTGCAATTGTGTGGTAGTTTGAGCATTCTTTGGCATTGCCTTTCTTTGGGATTGGAGTGAAAACACGTTTTCCAGTCCTGTGGCCACTGCTGAGTTTTCCAAATTTGCTGGCATATTGAGTGCAGCACTTTCACAGCATTATCTTTCAGGATATTAAATAGGTCTTCATGCTGCTGCTGCTAAGTCGCTTCAGTCGCGTCCGACTCTGTGTGATCCCAGAGACGGCAGGCTCCCCCATCCCTCGAATTCTCCGGGCAAGAACACTGGAGTAGGTTACCATTTCCTTCTCCAATGCATGAAAGTGAAAAGTGAAAGTGAAGTCACTCAGTCATGTCTGACTCTTAGCGACCCAATAGACTGCAGCCTACCATGCTCCTCCATCCATGGGATTTTCCAGGCAAGAGTACTGGAGTGGGTTGCCATTGTCTTCATAGAACCATTCAATTTCAGCTTCTTCATCATTATTGGTCAGGGCAGAGACTTGGATTACTGTGATATTGAATGGTTTGCTTTGGAAATGAACAGAGATCATTCCGTCACTTTTGAGACTGCATCCGAGTACTGCATTTCAGATTCTTGTTGACTGTGATGGCTACTCCATTTCTTCTAAGGGATTCTTGCCCACGGTAGTAGATATAATGTTCATCTGAGTTAAATTCACCCATTCCAGTCCATTTTAGTTCACTGATTCCTAAAATGTCCATGTTCACTCTTGTTTCCTGTCTGACCACTTCCAATTTGTCCTTGATTCATGTACCTAACATTCCAGGTTCCTATGCAATATTACTCTTTACAGTATCAGACTTTACTTCCATCACCAGTCACAGAATCAGATATTCCTAAACCTAGATTTCTACCTGGTTCACTTTCTCAAGAGAGCAGGCCTGCTCAGAACAGGATATCTGTCAGAACAGGATAGGAGCCTGGTGGCTCATTTATTCTTGTGTACTTTAGCCAGTTCTCTTATTTTTAGTCCCAGTCTCTGCTTTTCCACTTCTACTTTCATAGCAGGGGTTTGCTAGATTAATGTTAACTTATCCTCATCTCAGCAGTCTAGTCTGCCTTGTTGCACATCTTCTTTCCCCTCCCTGCCTGCCTCTGTCCCTTCCACCCTCTTCTCTCCCTCCCTCCTACTCTCCTTCCATTCCTCCCTCTCTCCTTCCTTCCTCCCTCCCTTCCTTTCTCTCAATTTTTTTCTTTCCATGTACCCCACTATCTCTTTTATTTCTTAGTAAAATTGAACCAATGCTACATGTCTCAGAGAGGTACTGTGACAATTAATTTAAAAATGCACAACAATCCCTAACCCATGTCTAGCATAAGTACACAATAGAGCTGATGGAGGCATATTTTATCAGGTATGCTTTCCCAGGGAGATTCCTACTGTCTTCATGTCTGAGTCTTTGTGACCCCATGGACTGTAGCCCACCAGGCTCCTCTGTTCATTAGATTTTCCAGGCAAGAATACTGGAGTAGATTGCCATTTTCTTCACCAGGGATCTTCTCAGCCCAATGATTGAACTCATGTCCCCTGCAACTACTGCATTGGCAGGAAGATTCTTTACCACTGTGATTTTTTAAGAATAATGTATGAGAAATTCTTTCATCAAATGGAAAGTAAATTGAAAAATACCTCAAATGTATCTTTTATCTCTGAAGTTATTATTTTATAACTTTGTGGTTAAATACAATCTCTCTCATTTGATTTAATCTTGGGCCTGGACTAGGCAGTGAGAAAAAAAATAGTAATTTGCTACTGCTCTTCAGTCCCTAGAGCCATAACGTCTACTGGCCTTTTACTTCATGAACATAATTTAGCAACTTCACTTTGATGTAGGTCAGATTTCAGACAGCATGAAAAACTGGCAGAGTCTTGGTTCTAAAACATGCATATGCTTTTTGTGTTGGCAGATCCATAGGTTCCATTTTCCTCGCTTATTTTTTAGTTTTTTCAACTTCCATTATAGCTTCCTACCACAATATTCCAGCATATTATGACAGCTCTATACTAAGTGAGTATTGCATGAAATTAATTCTGCAGTGTTTAATGATAGCACCTTTTATCTCATTGTTCAAAATTTACAAGTGACAATATTATTCTTTTTACCTGTTGAGTGGTATTATATTTTAAATATCTGGTTCTAGATGAGATTCTCCATATAACAATATAAATTAACTACTGGCAATTTAGGTAATAAAAAAATACCCAGTATTATAAAATAGCTAAAATATTCCAGAGGTGTAGATCAGGCCTGAGCTCACTGAAAACATATGTTAATGATAAATCCAAAGGATAGAAAGGGGATCAATATTTTATATGTCAATCATTTTTAATTCATTGTTTTTCTCCTATAGTCATGTAAGTCTACCAGGCATACATGGCAATCATTCAGTAATTCACTATTTTAGGCATTTGTTCAAAAATCATTTGTGGTATGTATATAGAACTGTGTATTCTATAAATATAAAAATAAATAAGCACCTCTAATTTCTAGTTCATTATATATGGAACTTGTCACTCCAACCCACATAACCAGGAAAAAAATTGAACAACCTGAAAATCAGCAACTTTTCTTTGATCCATCACAGAACTAAGATTCCAGGGAAAACTGCTCCACTCAAAACTGGAGAGATAGATGAGTGGATACAGGAATCACAACTTACTGAAGTATAGGGATTCAGAAGGAATACCGGAATGAGTAGCCATTCCCTTCTGGGGGCGGGGGGAGGAGGCGGGGGTGGGGGGGGGTGTCTTTCTGATCCAGAGATCAAACCCCAGTCTCCTGTATTGCAGGGGGATTTATTTTACTGTCTGAGCCACCAGGGAAACCCAAAGTGTAGGTAGCAGGGTAGGAAAAAATAAACTATAGCTGAGGAAATGCCAGAAGCTCAAAGTAGATGAATTTGAATTAAAACTCTGGTAGGGAGGGTGCAACCTTAGGTAGACCATCATGAGTTTATTAATTTTACCTTTGGAAGCTCTATTTTATAGTGAAGATGGGGCGAGGGGATTTCCTTGTGCTTTTGGCAGAAGTAGAGGAAAGGTAGCCATTTAAAAATATGTCAGAGAATTCTGGTGTTCTTAACAGGATTTGGCCTCAAGAAAAGCTGTTTCACCAGAGCCTAACCAACATTGGAGGAGAAGGCACTGGCAGCCCACTCCATTACTCCTGTCTGGGAAATCCCATTCAAGGAGGAGCCTGGCGGGCTACAGCCCATGGGGTCGCGAAGAGACGGACACGACTGAGTGACTTCACTTTCACTTTTCACTTTCCTGCATTGGAGAAGGAAATGGCAACCCACTCCAGTGTTTTTGCCTGGAGAATCCCAGGGACGGGAGCCTGGTGGGCTGCTGTCAATGGGGTCGCACAGAGTCGGACACGACTGACGTGATAGCAGCAGCAGCAGCAACCAACATTGAAAACAGATATACCCATCTCTGTCTCTGACCTTCCTCTCTCAACCAGTGGTGGTGTGGAAGAGGATAGCCGGTCCTGAGAAGCATTTATGAAGGTTATAGCCCGGGGGATCACTAGAGACTGAGACTTAATCAGAGGACTACAGAACTCCCTGTCTTTTCCCACCAAGCTCTTATCACATCAGTAGGGCTCCTACAAAATAATAGAAGAATACATCAGAAAGAATATATTTCTAGCCTTACTTAAGAAGTCTCCAAGAAAACGTGAAGTGTGACAGAGGAAATAAAAACATGTATACCAGATGAAATTTAGCTCCTTACAGCTGCAGTTGTACCAAACAGTAAAGACAACCAAACCACTTGCCAAATAACTGCAAAACCTTACTCTAAAGATCTGTTTGTTTCCATTCCTTTTACCCAATACAGTATGTCTGGCTTTCAAGAAAATAATTGCAAGACATACTAAAAAACAAAAAGCACAATTTGAAGAAACAGATCCAAAATCAATATAAGACTCAAATATGCAAAGTTGTTGGAGTTCTAAGATTAGGAATTTAAAACAACTATGATTATTTTACTAACGATTCTAATGGGAACAGTGGATACATAAAGACAGGTGAGTAATGAAAGCAGATATGGCTAAGGAAATGATCCGTGAGCTTGGAAAAAAAATGCTAATAGAAGCTCCCAAAACTGAATGGGAAAAAGAAAAAAATGAAAAGGAGAAGACAGAGTATCCAAGACTCAATGGACAATTAAAAAAGGAATAATTACAGAAGAAAAAAAAAAAAGATGTTTGAAGTAATCACGGCTGAGAATTTCCCAAAATTAATTACAGACAATAAAGATTCAGGTAGCTCAGAGACATAAATACTCAACAGATACATATATATTTCTGTCTCAGGAGTAAAGATTCCACCCAATGCAGGAAGTGGGGTTCAATCCCTGGGTTGGGAAGATCCTCTGGGCAAGGAAATGACAACCTACTCCAGTATTCTTGCCTGGGAAATCCCATGGACAGAAGAGCCTTGTAGTATGTAGTCCATGAGGTCACAAAAGAGTTGGACATGACTTAGGACTAAACAACAATAACAACAACAACACACATCCAGGCATATCATATTGAAACTGCATAAATTTAAGAACAAAGAAAGAACCTTGAAAGAAGCTATTGGTCAGTGGAAAACACCTTAGCTATAGAGAAGCAAAGATAAGAATTACACTATACCTCTCCTTAGAAACCATGCAATCAGGAAGAACAGAGTGAAATATTAAAGTTGAAAGAAAAAAATACCAATTTAGAATCCTGTGAATAGTAAAACTGTCCTTCAAAAGTGGTAGCTAAGTAAACACTTTCTCAGGCAAAGAAAAGTTGAGGGAATTTGTTGTCAGTAGACTTACCTTATAAGAAGTGTTAAATGTGTAGGAAAGAAGGAAAATATATGTCAGAAATTCCATTTATTTAATGAAAGGAATAGCATTCAAGAAGAGATAATGGAAAAAAAGAGATAATGAAGGTAAAATAAATCATATTTTCTTATTCTTGTTTTAACAAATAACTATTCAAAATAATAATAGTATCAACCATGTATTCAGTAATTATAGCTTATGGATAAGAGCCATGAATGACAGCAGGGAAGAACTGGAAATAAGTGACAGGAGGGAGGAGTTGGAAATATTGTGCTATAAGATAATTGCACTACCCAGGAAGTAGCTAGTGTGTTATCTGAAAGACTTGGATTTCTTGTAAATTTTTTTTTTATAGACTCAAGGGAAACTGCTAAAAAAATTTAAAGAAGTATAATTGATATGCTAAGAAAGGAAAAAAAATAGAATCCCAATTAAAACTAGAAAAGGCAGAGTTAAAAACAAAAAATAAGAACAATAAGAGCAGTAAATAGAAAAGAGTCACAAGTATGATAAACATTAATCCAACTATATCAATAATCACTTTAAATGTTAATGTTCTGAATTTATCAATTAAAAGAGAGAGACTGTCAGTGTTCATTAAAAAAAAAAGAGACCCAAATATATTTTGTTTGAAAGAAACCCACTTTAAATAGAAAGACACAAATTAAAAGTGATGGAGAAGTATATGCCTTGATAACACTAATCAAAAGAAAGTTGGAGTAACTGTATTAATTTTAGGCAAAGCTGCCATTAAAGAAAGGAAAATTATCAGATATAAAGACAGGCATTACATAACAATAAAGAGGTCAAAACATCAAGTGAAAGTGAAAGTCACTCAGTCGTGTCTGACTCTCTACGATTTCATGGACTGTATAGTCCATGAAATTCTCCAGGCCAGAATACTGGAGAGGGTAGTCTTTCCCTTCTCCAGGGGATCTTCCCAATCCAGGGACTGAACGCAGGTGTCCCATATTGCAGGCAGATTCTTTGATTCTCTACCACCTGAGACACCAGGGAACCCCAAGAATACTGGAGAAAATAACCTATTCCTTTTCCAGCGGATCTTTCTGACTTAGGAATTGAACCAGGGTCGCCTGCATTGCAGGCAGATTCTTTACCAGCTGGGCCACAAGGGAAGCCCCAAAACATCAAAGACATAATAATACTTCATGTGTATGTGCCTAACAACAAAGCATCAAAATACATGAGACAGAATCTGACAGAACTACAAAGAGAAACTGATAACCCACTACTAACACTTTTAGTGTTTCTATTGGTAATTGATATATCGAACAGGGAGAAAATCCATAAACACATGGCTGAACTGAATACTGACAGGTCCAACTGTCATCTATACACTACTTTGTCCAACAGCATGAAAATATATACTCCTCACAAGCTCACATGGAACATTCACCAAGATATTCTAGTCATAAAACACAACTTACATTTACAAAATAGAAATCACACAAAATATGCTCTCAGATAAAAATGAAATTAAGCTAGAAATCAATAATGGAAAGATACTGGAACCTCCCCCCAAAATAATTGGAGGCTAAAGCTATTTCTAAATAAATTGAATCAAAGAAGAAAGTCTCAATGAAAAAATTTTAAATATTTTGACATGTTCAAATAAAAGGTAATTTATCAAAATTTGCGGGCTGCAATCAAAACAGAGCCTAGAAAAAATTATAGAATTGAATGTTATTTTAGAAGAAAGATCTAAAATCAACAATTTAAGCTTTTACCTTAGGAAACTACAGAAAAGAGCAAATTAATTTCAAAGTAAATGATAATTAGAGCAAACCAATGAAATTAAAAACAGGAAAGCAATAAATTTAATAAAACCTAAAGCTTGTTCTTAAAAAAAAAAGATCAATCAAATTGGTGCACCTCCAGCCAGGCTAACTGAAAAAAAGAGAGAGCCTAGACATAAATTACTAATATTAAAAATGAAATATTAAAATAACATTAAAAATGAAACAGGAAACATCTCTACTGATCTCATGGACATTGAAAGGATAATAAAGGAGTATTATGAACAACTATATGCCTACAAAATTGGTAACTTTTTTTTTCTTAAAATTTTTTTCACCAATTCTGTCTCTTTAGAGCAATAGTAGCAATGGCTTTCATAAAGTTAATTCAGTAGGAGAACCAACGAAATTATGCCAGGGTATAAATATATATGGGTTTCCCTGGTCGTTCACCTGGTAAAGAATCAGCCTGCAATGCAGGAGACCCCAGTTTGATTCCTGGGCTGGGAAGATCCCCTGAAGGAGGGCATGGCTACGCACTCCAGTATTCTTGTCCAGAGAATCCCCAGGGACAGAGGTACCTGGAGGGCGACAATCCATGGGGTCGCAAAGAGTCGGGCATGACTTAGTCGGAGTGACTAAGCACAGCACACATAAGTATATGTGATTGTATGAGTTGCTCAGAAATTAATTCTGAGCAGAACAATAAGTGCATAATGAAGTTTTCTTTCGATAGTCATAAATTTGAGGTATTTTTGTTAAGTATGAATATAGTCATTTCATTTGCAGACTAAAGACATACCTCTATGCTTTGGTTCTGTGAGAGAAACAAACTTAAGTTCATCTCAGTGTGGAAATGGGCTTCTGTTTGAGGACTAGGTTGGAGGAACACTGAAAAAGATAGCTAAGATTTTTCTCAAAAAGTAGTTTTATATCTATTATGGGGCAGAGAGTAAAATTCTCAATATTTTATAAGTGTGTTTGATTCAATTTTAGACAGAAAACTTTTAGAAATGAAGTCTGAACAACTTGTAAAAAAGTGAACTATATTTTCAATGTAGTAAAAAAGTCATCTCAGTCAATCTCCATTAAAATTTTTAGCTCAATGATATAGCTTTCTGACTTATACCCCAAGATGAACTATGAAATGCATACCTAGTTAATATAATGAGCTTGTTCTCAAAGTGGAGTTATTAAATACAAGCTGATTAATGGTTAAAGCATATAAACTTTCATTTATTCCTTTTGATTGAAATTATGATTCTGTAGTAGATTTTCCCCTTTTCTTTCTTTTTCAAAATTTTTTCATTGTGGTAAAATCTCTTTTGTTTTGTAGTAATCAACTAAATGGGAAGAATTGTATTGAATTGACTTCGAGTAAAATAGCTTTTCATACTGTTCATGGGGTTCTCAAGGCAGGAACACTGACGTGGTTTGCCATTCCCTTCTTCAGGGGACCATGCTTTGTCAGAACTCTCTATCTTGGGTGGCCCTACATGGTATGGCTCATAGTTTCATTGAGTCAGACAAGGCTGCATCCCTGTGATCAGTTCATTTAGTTTTCAGTGACTGTGGTTTCCATTCTGTTTGCCCTCTGATGCAAGAGGAGAGTGAAAAAGTTGGCTTAAAATTCAATATTGAAAAACCTAAGATCATAGCATCCAGTCCCAACAGTTCATGGCAGATAGATGGGGAAACAATGGAAACAGTGACAGGCTTTATTTTCTTGGGCTTCAAAATCACTGCAGATGGTGACTTCAGCCATGAAATTTAAAAAATGCTTGCTCCTTGGAAGAAAAGCTCTGACCACCTAGACAACATATTAAAAAGCAGAGACATTACCTTGCTGACAAAGGCCCATCTAGTCAAAGTTATGATTTTTCCAGTAGTCATGCATGGATGTGAGAGTTGGATCATAAAGAAAGCTGAGCACTGAAGAACTGATGCTTTTGAACTGTGGTATTAGACAACATTCTTTAGAGTCCCTTGGACTGCAAGGAGATCAAACCAGTCAATTCTACAGGACATCAGTCCTGAATATTCATTGGAAGGACTGATGCTGCGACTCCAATACATTGGCCACCTGATGTGAAGAACTGCCTCATTAGAAAAGACCATGATGCTGGGAAAGATTGGAGGCAGGAGGAGAAGGGGACAACAGCAGATGAGATTGCTGGATGGCATAACTGCCCTGATGGACATGAGTCTGAGCAAGTTCCAGGAGCTGGTGATGGACAGGGAGATCTGGCACGCTGCAGTCCATGGGGTTGCAAAGAGTCAGACATGACTGAGTGACTGAAATGAACTGAACCAAACTGAAAAGAACTCTTGCAATCAAACTAGGTTCTAACCCAAGATATAATAATCTACTCAGCCTCTTTGAGCTGTAAATGATACCCACTTCATAGAATTTCCAAAAAAAATAATATCACAATAAAATTGCTCAATGCAGTTCTTGATCCAAATAAATGCTACTTGTATAAAGACACTCTTAAAATTATGTGTATAGTAGAATTTTTATCTTGCTCTTTTCTATTGAGAGTTTTGGTTTTCAATCTCGTAGAATATCATCAAATGACAAACCTAAAAATTAAAAATATAATCAAATTCTTATTCCAGAAGAATATCAAAGAATCTGAATCTTAAAGACTTTTGATTTTTTTTTTTTAATTTTTAGTTTTTTATTTTTTAAATTTTAAAATCTTTAATTCTTACATGCATTCCCAAACATGACCCCCCCTCCCACCTCCCTCCCCAGAACATCTTTCTGGGTCATCCCCATGCACCAGCCCCAAGCATGCTGCATCCTGCGTCAGACATAGACTGGCGATTCAATTCACATGATAGTATACATGTTAGAATGTCATTCTCCCAAATCATCCCACCCTCTCCCTCTCCCTCTGAGTCCAAAAGTCCATTATACACATCTGTGTCTCTTTCCCTGTCTTGCATACAGGGTCGTCATTGCCATCTTCCTAAATTCCATATATATGTGTTAGTATACTGTATTGGTGTTTTTCTTTCTGGCTTACTTCACTCTGTATAATCGGCTCCAGTTTCATCCATCTCATCAGAACTGATTCAAATGAATTCTGAGATATAAAAGCTTCATGAGCATTAGCAGATAGTAGTGTATTGAGCATTCATTTCTTATACCATATCCAAATTCTCTTCATAAATTCAAAAGCTAAAGGGAAATAACCAAAATGAGATTTTTTCCCCACAAAGTAATGGTGATAAATATGTCCTTGATCTATAATAAAGTCTGAATGATCTTCAGACTTTATGGAAGTCCATATGTTCAATGCATCACTAAAGAAATTGAAATCAAATTGAGATTCAATTTTGAATAAGCCTAATGTGCATAAAATTTGAAGTGTAAAAGTTGCCCTTTTCAAGAAAGTATCCTGAATCCAGACATATGACTGGAAAAAAAAATTTAATTGATCATAATACTAAGAGTCATGGTCACCTATTCTTCAAAACAGTTGTTTTTTTTTAAATGATTGTGGATGACAAAGTTATTCTTCTTATACAGGAAAAGCTTGATGACCATCTTAATTTGGGCCAAAATTATTATTTTGAAGAACTGAACAATTGGCAAAACTGAAATAAATTTGCTTTCTCTTAAACTTTTTTTCTGAAGTAATTACAAAATATTAACTTTATTGACTATATATAATATTGGCCGTATAAAATGGTCTTCTTATCACTTTCCATAATGTGTACTCAGAACAAATGTTTCATAATAGGTACTCAATGAATATTTGTTTAAAACCTAAAATTTTAAAATATTTTGAATCAAAGCTACCTTTGAAAGTCACTTTCATTCTGAGTAATTATTTGAGAACCACATATGTATTCTTAAAGTTCATTGTCAAGTTTATGTAGCTCCTTAAATACAAATAAAATTGTAATATATGTGAGGCTAACTGCCTTTGCTAATGACTGTAATGGGTAAATTCTTCCTACTCCTATAATTAACCTTCAAATTCAATTCAACAAACATTTGTTTAGCCCCTGCTATTTGCCAATACCTGCCCAAATTGATTGATGAGGAAAATCTGAGTAAGACATGTTGCCCGTCTTCAGGAAGTAGATATATGTGTGGTAAAGAACTGTCTGGATTTTATTTTTGAAACTGGTGAACAGAAACTGTGAGGTGCCTAGAAAAGTGAGATGAGGCGAGTAAGACAGATATCCACATATTCTAATATGCTAAGTCAAGTATTATGTCAGACACAAAATTTTCCATGGAGATTGAAAGAAGGGAGAAAAGTCAATATGGAGTCCACTGTGCGTGTGTGCTCAGTCATGTCTGACTCTGTGACCCCACAGACTGTAACCCACCAGACTCCTCTGTCCAGGGCATTTTCCAGACAAGAATACTGGAGTGGGTTGCCATTTCCTACTGCAGGGTATCTTCCCAACCCAGGAATCAAACCTGTGTCTCCTGCATCTGCAGATGATTTCTTTACCACTGCGCCCCCTGGCAAGCCCAATAATGTATAGCAAAGGTCCATTCACATAGGGAGAATTGATTCCCTCTCAAGATGATTAAAAGTGGAACATTACAGTTTATCTGAAGTACATGTGGCATTCAACTGTTCACTTAGTATTATTAGAAATTGTTATTTTATTGTATTCATTTTTCACAAGCTATAAGGTTTTTAAGATCCTAGACTGCCATGAGATTTGAATTTATACTTATTTTATATATTTATTATATATAGTTCATTAGTTATAAGTGAATTATATATATGTGTATGTATATATATATCTATAAAAGCATGTATAATTTTAAATTTCAGAATTGGTGCTATTATACAAGGAAATAAGCATGGCTTATGTTAGTAAATCATATCTCACAATATAATTTATGGATTTCTATTGAAGTGTTCTGATGAGTAAGTTTAGAATCCTGCAATCTTATTTTTAGGGTTAGGATATTGTTTTCCAATTAATTAAAATTGGATTTGAATTTTAAAATTCAAATCTGTTTTTCAGACTTTATATACTAAACCTCAGGAAGGATTTTAACATTGTGGAGGATATAAAGGTAATGTGGAAAGTGGGCAAACTGCCTGGCTAGAGTCTAAAATTATGACTCCACCACTAATGAGCCATGAGAATTTGGGAAAGTCACATAGTTTCTCTTAGTTACAGTTCTTCATCTGAAAACTATGATAATACCTGTCTCCCCTATCCCACAGGGAAAGTAATTGCGAAAAAGCTTCAGTTCAGTTCAGTCGCTCAGTCGTGTCCGACTCTTTGTGACCCCATGAATCGCATCATGCCAGGCCTCCATGTCCATCACCAACTCCCAGAGTTTACTCAGACTCACGTCCATCGAGTCAGTGATGCCATCCAGCCATCTTATCCTCTGTCATCCCCTTCTCCTCCTGCCCCCAATCCCTCCCAGCATCAGAGTCTTTTCCAATGAGTCAACTCTTCGCATGAGGTGGCCAAAGTATTGTAGTTTCAGCTTTAGCATCATTCCTTCCAAAGAAATCCCAGGGCTGATCTCCTTCAGAATGGACTGGTTGGATCTCCTTGCAGTCCAAGGGACTCTAAGGGTTCTAAAAATATAAGGTATTATGTAAACCTGAAAAACAATAAAATTTATAACTCAATATTTGTGTAGAACTAGTAATTTTCAAAATATATTCTTAAAATCCTAGTTGGCTAGTAGAAAACATGCTTATAGATGACTCAGGAGTATGGAAAAGCCTGACTCAGTGAAAAGGCCTTGCTTTCACAGTCAGAAGACAGGGTGGCTCCCTGGCTCATTCACTTTTTAACTTCATTATTTCAGCCAAGTCTTTTAAGCTTAATGAATCCCTTCAGTTTTCTCAGATGTGAAGCTGGGCTAGAAGACTGGGCCCATCCATCTGAGAAAGTTGATGTGATGATGACAGTGAATTAAGATGATGTGTGTTAAAGTACTCCATCAACTCTGAAACAGAAACAGACTTTATTTTTCTCATCTTAACTTTCAAAACAAATCTAGCTGCATAGTATCTTAACTCAAGGCAGGAACTACAGAGATGAGAGCAGTCCAGAAAACCTGGGATGAGGTAGTTACTGGATCCCAGGCCCGACTCAAATCTGCCAAATTTTAGGCTCAAAGCCAGGGATGCTCCAGAGAAGCTGGACCACAGGCACTGCCTGTCATGAAGTTGTCCAACTATTCCAGTTATTCGATGCATGCTGACTGCTGCCCACACTAAGCTATGAGATTCATAAAAAAGTATGCACCAAAGAGTAATGATAGGCAATTGCTACTCTCAAAGCACTTACAAGTCCTGGCAGAGAAATAATAAATAAATATAAAACTGTGATAAAAGATAAATTCTTTAAATCACTTAACAGGAGTCACAAAGAATATAAATTAATTGGCAAATGAGATTAATAAGGCTGACTCAAAATGAGGCTTTTTTTTTTCCCCCAAATTATGAGCAAACTGACCTGAGTATATCTGTCTATAAAGCCGGAGATCCAAGTTGGGGAAGGTGAGGTTTAAAATGCAGGGATGGTTGAGGATGAGGGTAGTGGTGATAATCAAACAAAAACTTTTCAGTAGTCAAAACAGGATTGGATCAAAGCATGAACAAAGCAGATTTGGAAAAGAGGAGAGAAGCAGAACACTGAGAACCAAGGCATTAGTAGAAGACTGTTTATAGCAATGCATATTTGACATGTAGAAGAGAAGGATGAAGAAACTTAAATCTTACCATCTTGACTTTCACTGCCTTTTACTGAGCATACATGCCTAAATCATAAAACTAGAAGTTTTCTGCACATGAAGTTAAGATCGATTTCTGGGTCATAACTCATTTTCAGATCATAAAATCATGTCAGTGGGCTGCAACTGAAATATTCAAGATAAAGTTGTATATTCAAAAATAGAATTAAATAAAACAAAAAAATATCAGAATACATTTTGTAAGGGTAACTCAAGCAATTTTATTGCTGTTAAATATATAGGTATGGGATTGTTTTTCTGTGGAGTGTAATAAAAATATTCAAAAGCCACTGAACTGTAGGTTCTCTATGAATGGAATAAAAATGTTGCCAAAAGGCAAATAGAGCTGGGATATAGTTTGCTAATATAGGTCACTGGCCTAGAGAGCATGATGCCCTGCCTTTCTGTAGTGATTGCCAGGAAGCCAGAGCATGAATTCAGACAGAAACTAATGATGCTGATCTAAGGTTAGAAGTTAGGCCCAGTAGAAGCAAAACCGTTAGTGATGGTATCCTGCTGGTTGTTGAGGCCTGGTCTAAGGTGGCAGAACTGAGCTTCTAGACTAGTATAGGGTAGTCATCTATTTTAAACAACTCTAACTGTTAGAAAATATCTTTTCCTTTGAACCCCAAGTTTACCTTCTTTTAAAGTCTACCTGTACTGTCTATAGTTCTCTCTTCTGGTGCCACACTATAAATCTAATCACTTCTGTACAAAAAGGATTTTTATGTATTTGAAAACAGCCTGTCATTCAGATCAATTTGTGTCTAAATGTAGGGGCTCAATCTGAAAGCCTCGGAGGCTCAGATATTCAGAATGTCAGGTACAAGAAGCTGGCTGAAGTCCTAAGCATGGTAAGGGGCTGGTCTATATAGGACAGAGTCTGGTGGATTTGAAGATTCCCAAAGTGAATGGAATATGTACACGGATCAGTAGAGGCCAGAATGTAAAATTAAATGCAGATCATGAAATGAAACTGAAGCCACAGCATCATATCTGAACCCTTCCCTCTCTTTGAAGAGATCCCGGACGGAGAGATGACCTGGTGCTCCAGAGGACAGAAGTGTGACCCTTTTATATCCTAAGTCCTCCTAGTTCTTCAGCTTTTCCTCAAATCATAGTTTTTCAGCCCTTCTCACATTCTCAGAACAACATAGCACTTTAACTTTTCTAAATCCTATTCTCAATCTTATTCTTTCTACAGCACGTCAGGTGTCTGTTACTGGCTGATTTATTATGTGTGTGAACATGTAAAGTATTTATCAGTTGAATTTCAAATTAAGCTCTTGAAAAGTATTGAGCTATGTAAGCTTTTGTTTTTTGTAATGACTTATTCTGTGTTTGGCATTATTGGTAGCCCATCTAGCCATAGGGGCTCCTTTACACAGATCAGTTTATTTATACCTAGAGACGCAGTGACATGAAGAGATGTTTTGCTAATACTTTTATTAAGCTTTTAACACTATGGAATTTCTTGATATATGTGGAATTTAACTGATTGACTTTTTATTCCAGTGGTTTCAGAACTATTATTAAAAATATTCAAAGTTTTATGGAGATCACTTTCAATATATATGATTTCTTTTTATTCATGTGTATTCAATATTAGGCAAGCACATTCTCACACTGGTAAATCAGATCTAAATTCTAAATTAAAATAAATACTTCTCCACCCTTACAACTACAAATTACTCATTAAATGAGGATGAAAGAACAGTTCATTAATTATTATAAATTGTTGAATAAGCTATTCTTGTTTCCAATTACTAATATGTTTAAAAGGGTTCCCTTTTATCTTATATATCATCATATTCATACTATCATTTTACAAGTAGAAACAGTTCTTTAGAAACTGAATTCTTTTAATAATTTTCTAAAATCATTTTGTTTGTGAATACTGACAGAACCTGGCCTTTATTTCTAGTTTGAAAATAATTTTTATCTTCCTCCAGATTTTATGAGGTATTTCTGAAGTATTTTTAGAAAGAATATGTCTATATATCCCCTAATGATTATGTGAGCTTTGCCTGTGCTTGTTTATACAAAGCCTATGACGGGGTGAAAAGCCTTTCCCCTCTCTTCTTTTTCTATAAAAAGTGTGTTTTGTGCCACTGGCATTGTCTTGTGGTTATTTTTTTAACTGAAAACTCAGTATGTAGTTGACCATGTATCTCATCCCTCCCCAAATAACCTCTGCTATTTATAACTTAGAAATGAATTTTCTCTTCACTGATCTCTTGCTTGATTTATAACTGACATGGTTCTTATATTTTCTGCTTATACCCTTATTTCATATTAGGTACATCTCTATTTTATTTTGACACATCTCAGCTTTATTTTATTTTGGTACATCTCAGGTTTATTTTTTACTTTACCTTAGATTTTCTTCCCATTCATATACATCTTCAATGCTCTCCTCCAAGTATTATTAAAACATAGTCTCAAACCTTGGGGGCAGAGCATAATTTCTTACTCAGCACTTAAATTTTCCCTATTAAACTTTAATCTACAATTACTTTATCCACTGGTTAGTAAGAAGATAACACTTCAGTATTTCAAAATGGGCTTAGTACATTGATTTAAAGACATGATAGACTCAACTTACCTTAGCTCATTTGTAGTTGTAATTTAGTCTTTATTTAGATTTAATTACTCTTCCAAACTGTACAGTTTCTGTTACAGACCGCCACAGTACCCCATCCTCATCATTAAGAATTTCCAATATTCCCTGAATTTCTCTCAACTGTCAGTACCTACCTCTCAACCTGAATTACTTCTGTTTCTCTACCTGAAACAACAGAAGCCCAATCGTACATATAAAAGAGACTGTGTTAACACTGACCCATCCCCAGGAATCCCAAACAAATGACTCTCCTGAGTATAAATATCCCCGTCCCTTTCTCTACATACAGGAGAATTTCCAGGCATGGGTTTCATCTCTTTCTCAGTACAGGTGTCCCCTGCCTTTTGAAAGTTTACATTGCATTACTTTGCTTTTCTGAATCACTTATATTGATATCTGTTTTGTGATAACTGAAAGAAATCCAAAGATGCATTTTGTTTTTGTTAAAAAAAAATATGCAAAGGGAAAATAGTGTTTCAGATCAGATCAGATCAGTTGCTCAGGCGTGTCTCTTTGCGACCCCATGAATGGCAGCATGCCAGGCCTCCCTGTCCATTACCATCTCCAAGACTTCAATCAAACTCACATCCATCGAGTCGGTGATGCCATTCAGACATCTCATCCTCTGTTTTCCCCTACTCCTCCTGCCCCCGATCCCTCTCAGCATCAGAGTCTTTTCCAATTAGTCAGCTCTTTGCATGAGGTGGCCAAAGTATTGGAGTTTCAGCTTTAACATCATTCCTTCCAAAAAAATCCCAGGGCTGATCTCCTTCAGAATGGACTGGTTGGATCTCCTTGTGATCCAAGGGACTCTTGAGTCTTCTCCAAAACCACAGTTCAAAAGCATCAGTTTTTCAGCACTCATCTTTCTTCACCATCCAACTCTCGCATCCATACATGACCAGAGGAACAACCATAGTCTTGACTAGATGGACCTTTGTTGGCAAAGTAATGTCTCTGCTTTTCAACATGCTGTCTAGGTTGCTCATAACTTTTCTTGCAAGGAGTAAGCGTCTTTTAATTTCATGGCTGCAGTCACCATCTGCAGTGTTTTTGGAGCCCCAAAAAATAAAGTCTGACACTGTTTCCACTGTTTCCCCATCTATTTCCCATGAAGTGATGGGACCAGATGCCGTGATCTTCATTTTCTGAATGTTGAGCTTTAAGCCAACTTTTTCACTCTCTTCTTTCACTCTCATCAAGAGGGATTTTAGTTCCTCTTCACTTTCTGTCATAAGGGTGGTGTCATCTGCATATCTGAGGTGACTGATATTTCTCCCGGCAATCTTAATTCCAGCTTGTGCTTCTTCCAGCCCAGCGTTTCTCATGATGTACTGTACATAGAAGCTAAATAAACAGGGTGACAATATACAGCCTTGACATACTCCTTTTCCTATTTGGAACCAGTCTGTTGTTCTATGCCCTCTTCTAACTGTTGCTTCCTGACTTGCATATAGGTTTCTCAAACGGCAGGTCAGGTGTCTGGTATTCCCATCTCTTTCAGAATTTTCCAAAGTTTATTGTAATCCACACAGTCAAAGGCTTTGGCATGGTCAATAAAGCAGAAATAGATGTTTTTCTGGAACTATCTTGCTTCACTACGAACAAAGCTAGTGGAGGTGATGGAATTCCAGTTGAGCTGTTTCAAATCCTGAAAGATGATGCTGTGAAAGTGCTGCACTCAATATGCCAGCAAATTTGGAAAACTCAGCAGTGGCCACAGGACTGGAAAAAGTCAGTTTTCATTCCAATTCCAAAGAAAGGCAATGCAAAAGAATGCTCAAACTACTGTACAATTGCACTCATCTCACATGCTAGTAAAGTAATGCTCAAAATTCTCCAAGCCAGACTTTGACTGTGTGGATCACAACAAACTATGGAAAATTCTGAAAGAGATGGGAATACCAGGCCACCTAACCTGCCTCTTGAGAAATCTGTATGCAGGTCAGGAAGCCACAGTTAGAACTGGACATGGAACAACAGACTGGTTCCAAATAAGAAAAGGAGTACGTTAAGGCTGTATATTGTCACCCTGCTTATTTAACTTCTATGCAGAGTACATCATGAGAAACGCTGGACTGGAAGAAACACAAGCTGGAATCAAGATTGCCGGGAGAAATATCAATCACCTCAGATATGCAGATGACACCACCCTTATAGCAGAAAGTGAAGAGGAGCTAAAAAGCCTCTTGATGAAAGTGAAAGAGGAGAGTGAAAAAGTTGGCTTAAAGCTCAACATTCAGAAAATGAAGATCACAGCATCTGGTCCCATCACTTCATGGGAAATAGATGGGGAAACAGTGGAAACAGTGTCAGACTTTATTTTGGGGGGCTCCAAAATCACTGCAGATGGTGACTGCAGCCATGAAATTAAAAGACGCTTACTCCTTGGAAGAAAAGTTATGACCAACCTAGATAGTATATTCAAAAGCAGAGACATGACTTTGCCGACTAAGGTCCGTCTAGTCAAGGCTATGGCTTTTCCTGGGGTCATGTATGGATGTGAGAGTTGGACTGTGAAGAAGGCTGAGCGCTGAAGAATTGATGCTTTTGAACTGTGGTGTTGGAGAAGACTCTTGAGAGTCCCTTGGACTGCAAGGAGATCCAACCAGTCCATTCTGAAGGAGATCAACCCTGGAATTTCTTTGGAAGGAATGATGCTAAAGGTGAAGCTCCAGTAATTTGGACACCTCATGCGAAGAGATGACTCATTGGAAAAGACTCTGAAGCTGGGAGGGATTGGGGGCAGGAGGAGAAGGGGACGAGCCAGGATGAGATGGCTGGATGGCATCATGGACTCAATGGACGAGTCTGAGTGAACTCCGGGAGTTGATGATGGACAGGGAGGCCTGGTGTGCTGCGATTCATGGGGTCACAAAGAGTCAGACATGACTGAGCGACTGAACTGATCTTGCTTTTTCCATGATCCAGCGGATGTTGGCAATTTGATCTCTGGTTCCTCTGTCTCTTCTAAAACCAGCTTGAACACCTGGAAGTTCATGGTTCACGTATTGCTGAAGCCAGTGTTTAGCATTGTTTAGTTCACTGTGAGCACTTATAGAGACCCTGTGCACCCCAAGCATCAGAATGGCGCCACCAGGCTTCTTCCTTGGGAACTGCACTCAGCATTAAGCCTGCACGCCTTTGAACTCTGCCTGTGGGTGTCTATGCTTTATCTTATTCTTATATCCATTGGGCTTCTCTGATGGCTCAGTTGGTAAAGAATCTGCCTATAAACTACCTTGGGTCAGGAAGATTCCCTGGAGAAGGGAATGGATAATCACTCCAGTATTCTATCCTGAAGAATTCCATGGACAAAGATGCCTGGCGAGCTACATACAGTCCATGGCATCGCAAAGAGTCAGACTCGACTGAATGACTAACACTTTCACTTTTTCCATTAGCAAGGTGTGTCCCAAGATCACGCTTTAAACCATTTTAATGTACAAGAGTTTTCATAGGAATGGTCTAGTTTCAGATACAGGGGAAACCTGTACTTTCTCTGTAATGAAGCTTCAGCTGCTCACTAATCAACAGCTAAATAGCGTCAGTCAGTCAGTCAGTTCAGTTGCTCAGTTGTGTCCGACTCCTTGCCACCCCATGAACTGCAGCACGCCAGGCCTCCCTGTCCATTACCAACTCCCGCTGTTTACCCAAACTCACGTCCATTGGGTCGGTGATGCCATCCAAACATCTCATCCTCTGTCCTTCCCTTCTCCTCCTGCCCTCAATCTTTCCCAGCATCAGGGTCTTTTCAAATGAGTCAGTACTTCACATCAGGTAGCCAAAGTATTGGAGCTTCAGCTTCAGCATCAGTCCTTCCAATGAATATTCAGGACTGATTTCCTTAGGCTGGTTTGATCTTGCAGTCCAAGGAACTCTCAAAAGTCTTCTCCAACACCACCTTTCAAAAGCATCAGTTCTTCGGCACTCAGCTTTCTTTATAGTCCAACTCTCACATCCATATGTGACGCCTGGAAAACCATAGCCTTGACTAGGTGGACATACCCTTTATTTATTGGTTTTCTTCTCTCTCTACCACTATACTTATTCCCTGCCAGTTTTCCTGGCTCTCCTAAATGCACTGCTTGCCCTCTAATCCTTGTCTCGGCATCTCCTTCAGCATTTTCTTGCAGTCGTGTTTCCCTCATCTGTAAAGGAGTAAATTAGGGGACAAGTATTGTACAGAGCCTAACTTAATAGCACATGCTCTAAAACCATTGCATCTAGTTAAAATAAGTTTTATAATCTCTTGCTGCTAAGTATTCTCTCCTAGATATGACTCTGGTTCTTCTGTGTCTCAATAGGATGAGTGATTTCACATTGGGTGGATAGGACCATCCTAGAGGTCACCAGTGTGACAAAACTCGCGGTTACCTATGAGAAGCTTACACACTGTCATCAATGTCTTTGATTACATCAACAGTAATACAATGTCATGTGGTGAGAATAGTCTTTTTCTTGCAGTTCTGTCTGAATCACTACAGACACTAAAGAGAAAGAAGTTCCAATGAAAGGCTATGGAAGAGCCTATCTTTTTAATTTTCTTTTTTAATCCCCATAAAAGAACAATATACTATGATCTTTTACACTTTTCACCAACTTCTCTTCACCAGACTATTTCCTACACATAGTGTAAAACTCAGTTTACAGGTCTTATACAAACCTTGTCCTACTCTTTCAAATCTTTTGAGTTACCTTTTTTATAAACTGCCATAGCTTCCAACATTTATTCCTTTCATGGCATATTATCTACTGAATTACAAACTTCCTGGTTATCCCATTAGCAATGTCCTAAATTGGTTGGACTAGATTATTTATTATTGCAAATCCAGCACCTAGAACAGTATTTAGCATGCCCAGACACTAAAAAGTTAGATAATAAGTTATACTTACCAATAGTGTTAAAAAGAAATGTTATTGCTAGATTTTGAAATGGTTTTAATGAAATCTGTACAGTTACAGAATATTTTCTATCCTACTGCCTCAAATGAGCACAGTTAATACTGGCCTTCTCATTTATTGACCTTACTTTTATGGTATCATGAAATTAACCATATCCCTTCATTTCCAATTTGTAACCAACATTAAACTTGCTGACAGATAATCTCTGAATATTTTTGGTTTTAGATACAAAGAAGGCATTAAATCATCTCTTACACCATTAAAAAAGGTAAAAACAACTTAAAACATTAGAATTTTATTTAATTTCTGCATAAGTGAAAGCAGAGAAAACTAGATGTCAAAATATGTACTATTTCCAAAGCCTCCATGACATGAAAATTACATTTAATTATTTCATTTCCTGTATTTATATTACCAACTCAATGGACATGAATTTGAGCATACTCAGGGAGATAGTTAAGGACAGGGAAGCCTGGCATGCTGCAGTCCATGGGGTTGCAAAGAGACATGACTTAGCAAACTGAAAAAGAATTATTTATCACTTAAATTTTTATTTACTGATCTTCTAAATGCTGAAACATAGAATTTATCAGTTTGATAAAGGGTTAAATGATGTGCTTTACTTGCTTATTAAATAACCATGTATCAGAGCAGTGCTGTAGGAGAAAAACTTAAATAATCAAATGCCACTGAGCACAGGGCAGTGATTGCTTTTGCCTTAAGGCAACAAATTTCAGTTTTAAATGTCAGCTTGCACAATTTGTTTTTAATTTTAAATATATGCATTTGTGAAGACAGCTGGGTTTTATTAAGAAATGCTGTACCTGCCACCCTGGGAACATTTTCTTTTATGGCAAAGAAAACAAATAAATTGGCAGTTTTAATATTTGGAAACAGTATGTTTGGAATAAGAAGTTTATTTTAATCATTACTAAGAAATATCTAGCAAACAGAACAGCGATCCCTTTACATTTAATGGCTAGATAAGCTAAGTTTGTCGTAAAATGTTACAGAGGAATTAAATTTGCCACATTTTAAAGTGAATACTAATCAACATGCAAATAAGCAATTTAACCCTCTTTAAATTGGAAAAAAAAAAACCCTTGGGACAGTTAATTTCATAGTTGTTAGCAACAGCCAAATCACTGTCAGATGATTCTTCATATTTCATTATATAAAAAATTACAGAAGCACATTATCAGACTTCTGTATTTAGAATGGAATGAATGAGAGTCCTGCCTGGCAGAAAAATGTTTTATTGTTTGTGTACTGATGTTTAATTCTTCTGGAAGAGTGGAAACAAAAACATCCAGATGGAAACTGTGGATGTGTTAAGTGGGGATGGTACAAGAGAAAGAGTTGTTGCAATAATGTTCTGCATCATTTGGTAAACTGCTTAAGATCTGAGTAGGTTCGGGTAACAACATTACCTAAAGCACTGAAATTTTACCCAAATGCTGTTCTATCCCAGATCTGAGAAGCAGGCCTATTCTGTGCCTTTCTGCTTCTTAGTTAGGTCTCGGGGTTCTTGCAGAGAGGATCAACAGAGCCCAAAGAGAAATATTTGAATAAACAATATAACTCCCTGATGGCTAATAAAAAAGTCACCCCAAACACACTAATTTGAAACACAAAATAGTTATGTCTGGAGATGCTATTGGTATTATATAGCTAATAAAAGAATATTATGAAAACTTAGAAGCAATGAATAAATTCTTATAAGAATCCATTCAAACTGATTCCAGAAGAAATTGTAAATCTGAGTGGTTTTATTGCCATCAAGAAATAAGTCCATCACCAGATGAATGGATAAGAAAGCTGTGGTGAAAATGAAAGTAAAAAGTGAAAGTGAAAAGTGAAAGTAAAGTTGCTCAATTGTGTCCAATTCTTTGCATATACACAATGGAGTATTACTCAGCCATTAAAAATAATACATTTGAACCAGTTCTAATGAAGTCGATGAAACTGGAGCCTATTATACAGAGTGAAGTAAGCCAAAAAGAAAAACACCAATACAGTATACTAAAGCATATATATGGAATTTAGAAAGATGGTAATGATAACCCTGTATGGGAGACAGCAAAAGACACAGATGTATAGAACAGTCTTTTGGACTCTGTAGGAGAGGGCAAGGGTGGGATGATTTGGGAGAATGGCATTGAAACATGTATAATATCATATAAGAAATGAATTGCCAGTCCAGGTTCAATGCATGATACAGGATGCTCGGGGCTGGTGCACTGGGATGACCCAGAGGGATGGTACAGGGAAGGGGGGGGGGGGTTCAGGATGGGGAACATGTGTATACCCGTGGTGGATTCATGTTGATGTATGGCAAAACCAATACAATATTGTAAAATAATTAGCCTCCAATTAAAATAAATAAATTTTAAATTAAAAAAAGAAAAACATCGTTTAGCATAAAAAAAGAAATAAACAATTTCTTTTTAATATTCTCATCATGATAATGCTAGTCTAGGTAGTTAAAAAAGCAAGCTTTTTAATTCAGATAATTTCAATTTACACCATTACTTCTAGACCATATAGAAAAAGAAAGATTGACAACAAAGGGTAAAGAATATAAAAAGTTTAAAAAGAAATTGCAGGCCAAAATGACTCATAAGCAGAAACAAAAATATATTATTTGCACCTAAATCCACTTATGAAATAAAAATATATGATCTAGACTAGATTTTTCCCAAGAATGCAAAATCCATTTACTACTAGAAAATGAATTAAATAATTCATCTCATTATTCCTATAGTAGATGTAGGGGGAAATTTTAACATTCAATATTACTTCAGGATAAAAATTCTTAGGCCACTAAAAATAGAAGGAAACATTGTTAGAATGGTAAATGACTCTTATTAAATATATATGGATAATATGTACTGTCATGTTAATGGTACATGTTGAAAGCTCCCAGTTCAAATAGGAATAAGAAACAAATAAATTATCCTAGTATCACAGTTTCTATTAAAAATTGTATTAACCCAAGTTAATGCAGACAGATAAAATACAGAGAGATGAATTAGAAAGGAAGATACAATCCTGTCATTATATCTAATACATAATTGAACAAACTGAAAATAGAATTTAGTCAGGTTATTGTTTAAACATCAGTATTCAAGAGGAAACTACATGGTCTACAACAGTAAAAATCAATTGTTGTTGTTCAGTTGCTCAGTCATGTCTGACTCTTTGTAACCCCCATGGACTGTAGCATGCCAGGCTTCCTTGTCATTTACCATCTCTTGGAGCTTGCTCAAATTCATGTCCATTGAGTTGGTGATGCCATCCAACTATCTCATCCTCTGTTGTCCCCTTCTCCTGCCTTCAGTCTTTCCCAGCATCAGGGTCTTTTTCAATGATTTGGCTCTTCACAAGTGGCCAAATTATTGGAGCTTCAGCTACAGCATCAGTCCTTTTGATGAATATTCAGGGTTGATTTCCTTTAGGATTGTCTGGCTTGATTTCCTTGCAGTCCAAGGGATTCTCAAGAGTCTTCTCCAAGACTTCTCTTCAATTCTTCTTTCAAGAATTGAAAGCATCAATTCTTCTGCATTCAGACTTCTTTGTGATCCAATCCTCACATCCACACATGACTACTGGAAAAACCATAGCTTTGGCTAGACGGACCTTTGTCGGCAAAGTACTGTCTCTGCTTTTTTATGCACTGTCTTGGTTTGCCAAAACTTTTCTTCCAAGGAGGCACATAAGGTGGTCTGGTATTCCTATCTCTTTAAGAGTTTTCCAGTTTGTTGTGATCCACACAGTCAAAGGCTTTGGTATCATCAATAAAGCAGAAGTAGGGGTCACACAGAGTCGGAAACGACTGAAGTGACTTAGCAGCAGCAGCAGATGTTTTTCTCAGGAGACAGGTAAGGTAGTCTGGTATTCCCATCAATTGGAGAATATAATTATCTTAAAAGATACACAAGCATGCATGCTCAGTTATGTCCTACTCTTTGGGAGCTTGCCAGGCTCCTCTGTCCAAGGGATTTTCCAGTTAAGAATGCATGTAAGAATTAAAGATTTTAAAATTTAAAAAATAAAAAAACTAAAAAAAAAAAGAAAAAAAGAATACTGGAGTGAGTTGCCACGTCCTCCTCCAGGGGATCTTCCTGACCCAAGGATCAAACTCATGTCTCCTGCATCTCCTACATTGGTAGGTAGATTCTTTACTATCAAGCCACCTGGGAGAAATCCATATAAAAATATAGTCATTGCAATTATATCAAAAATATAAAATACCTAAAGTGGAAATTGTGACAGATTTTATTTTCTTAAGCTCCAATAACACTGCAGGTGGTGACTACAGCCATGAAATTAAAAGACACTTGCCCCTTGGAAGAAAAATCTAGACAGTATATTAAAAAGTAGAGACATCACATTGCTGACAAAGGTCCATATAGTCAAAGCTATGGTTTTTCCATTAGTCATGTATAGATATGAGAGCTGGGCAATAAAGAAGGTTGAGTGCCAAAGAATTGATGCTATCAAATTGTAGTGCTAGAGTAGGCTCTTGAAATCAACCCTGAATATTCACTGGCAGGACTCGTACTGAAGTTCTAATATCTGTCGATTTGACGGGAAAAACTGACTCACTGGAAAAGACTCTGATGCTGCAAAGAATTGAAGGCGACAGGAGAAGCAGGCCACAGAGGATAAGATGGCATCACAGACTCAATGGACATGAATTTGAGCAAACTCTGGGAGATGGTGAAAGACAGGGAAGCCTGGCATGCTGCAGTTCATGGGGTCACAAAGAGTCAGACACAAGTAAGCTACTGAACAACAATGTTAACTAAACTACCAAGAAATAAGCAAGTTCGTTGGGAGGAAAAATACATATGATTTTATTGAAAGATATTAGAAAAACACCTGAATAAAGGAAACAACATGACCTTAAATATAAAGTTTTGGTGTTGTATATGTGAATACTCTGTCAACTTATGATACTCAGAAACAACAATAGCAACAACAACAACTCAACAGTATTTTCTGCGGAATGTGGTAAAGTGATTCTATATAAAAGAGTGAATGATTGAAAACACCCAAGGAACCATTTAAGATGAAAAGTAAGGTTTTATTAAATACTGCAGTTACTAAGACAGAAAAAAGTTGAAGAGAGAGGCAAGTAAACAAATGGAATAAAGTAACAGGCCCAGAAACCATCTTTTTAATGAATGCAAATTTGTTTTAGATCAGAGTGGGCACTGCAAACCCATGGGCAAAAAAAGAGACTATTAAATAAATAATATTGGGAAATGTGTCATCTATTTTAATAATAAAATGAAATTAGATTTCCATCTAATATTCTATACAAATAAATATTAGATGTGTTAAGGATTTATATGTATATACAATTATATGAAAATATTTTATAATTGTAATGGAAGGAATTTTGAAATCAAATTATGGGAAGTATAAAGTCTAAAGGAAGAAATTGGTAATTTTAGCAGTATAAAACAGTTTAAAACTTGCATTTATCAAAAGATACTTTATAGATAAGCAAAACACAAGTAATAATTTAAAAGATATTTCTGGTATTTACAACTGGCAGAAAATCAATATTCAGAATACTAGCAGTAATAATAGGCGGTTAATAAAAAATGGATGAAAAACTTGGATAGGCATTTTGTACAACAAGAAATATAGATGGTCCATAAACTTATTTTACAAATACTTAAACTTTAGTAGTCATCAGAAAACTTGACATTAAAACCTCACCCATTTCCAAAACATAGACAACAGATTGCAATAATTTTTCAATATTTATGTTGAGATGAGTATAGATGATAGAAACCACTTTGGTGAATGTAACTAAAAATAGTTAAGCATGAATATGCTTTGTGAACAAGCAAATCTTTTCCCATGCATATAGACTAATTCACATTTGCTTCGAGATATTTTTCTACTATAAAAGGTGTATTCTTAACAAGATTCCTTGTTATGGCAAGAAATTGCAAACAACTCGAACTATCAAAAACAACTGACAAAAAGTACTGAGGAAGAGTTATACCTTGAAATGCTATAAAGTATAGCAAATGAACATTTTGTCACTAGTATATCCAGATGGATAAACTTCAAATACATAATATTGATCAAACAAAGTCAATTCATAGGATAAGGCACACAATATACTTTGATTCACATAAATCGGCAAACCATATGAAGCAATAGCATATTGTCTAGGCTTACATGCCTTGGTGGTAAAATTATAAATCACTAGGTGAATGATTTATACTCTTCAGAAGAATGGCTACCTCTGGGACGGGGGGTGGGGGACAGGTTAGAGGTGCAGTGTTGGTACAACAGAGACATTTATAGTGCTGGCAGCTGATGGTACCTTCTTAAGTTTGGTAGTGATTGCATAGGTCCTTTTAAACTTATTCTCTAAGCTGCATGTCTTTAGTTTACTTTTGAAAGTGAAAGTCACTCAGTAGTGTCCAACTCTTTGCGACCCCATATACAGTCCATGGAATTCTCCAGGTCAGAATACTGGAGTAGGTAGCCTCTTCCTTCTCCAGGGGATCTTCCCAACCCAGAGATCAAACAAATGACTTCCACATGGCAGGTGGATTCTTCACCACTTAGCCATCTACTTTTAATTTATCACAAATATTAGAATTACTATTTTTTAGTATAGTATATGCTTATGAAATATAAAATGCCATTGTGGGCCAGACGTTTAAGTTAGACAAGTTGCTACTTTTCCTAGTGTGTTAGTACTCTACAAAATGGCTTATTAAAGGACAAATTTTAGAATATTTTCTTCTCATCAGTTGTGCTGAGTTTAATTAAAATTGCACATGATTACCAGAACTAAGAGGCTGGATTCTCTCCTGTAGCAGAAGAAATTTCCCTCAATTCACAATAACATTATATCCTGAAATTAATTCCTAAAAGAAATTATCAAACATCCTTCTAAGAATCCTTTTAAATTTTGCTTTGAAATCAGCATATGATATATATAAAGTTCTATATGGTTGGTCCTAAACAAAATGCCATATATCATGGTGTGGTGGAAAGAATACTGAAAGAAGAATTTCAGTTCATGTTGGTTTTGTGTATTATAAACCTAATCTCTGAACCCTAATTTCATCATATAATGTTCATACTTTTGTTATGTAAATAGTCACATGGAATTAAGCTAACAATAATGTCCTTTACTTATGAAGCAGATTACTATTCTTTATCTGAAATCACTATTTTTTTTTTCCAATGAGAAACTCTACCTGTCTTTCAGGTACAATATATAGACCTTGGTATATCATAATCACCCCACCCAAATGTGCCAACCTTGAATGATCCCTCATCAAAAGACAATTTTATTCCCCTTAGCTGCTCAGTGTCCTGTTCTCCCAGTCTAATAAGTAATTAACACTTAGCCATGTCAGAGAGGTATGAGTAATAATGTTATGGTATGCTTATTGATTTGATTGTATAGTTGTAACAAAATAATGTAGAAAAAATCATATAGGATGAATCTTTGTGACCCTATGAACTATAGATTGCCAGGCTTCTCTGTCCACAGGATTCTCCATGCAAGAATACTGGAATGGGTTGCCAGGTCCTCCTCTAGGGGAACTTCTCCACCTAGGGCCCAGGTATCGAACCTGCATCTCTTACATCTCCTATATTGGCAGTTGGGTTCTTTACCACTAGTGCCACCTTGGAAGCCCAAATAAATAGTCAAGACAACACTTTTGTAATTGGAGAATAAAGTATAGGTGTAAATGGTAAGAAAATGTATAGGTATAATGAGCTAGGGCTTCTCTGGTGGCTCAGACAGTAAAGAATCCACTAGCAATGCAGGAGACCTTGGTTCGATCCCTGGATCAGGAGGATCCCCTGGAGGAGGGCATGGCAATCCACTCTAGTATTCTTGCCTGGAGAATTCCCTTGGACAGAGGAGCTTGGCAGGCTACAGTCCATGGGCTGCAAAGAGTCAGACAGGACTAAGCAACTAAGGACATCAATAATGAGATAGTATCCCATAGCCTAGTCATTTGAATCTTCTTTCCATGTGAATCACTCTCTCTGGGTGTATTTATGTTTTAATGTTGGTTATCTAGAAATAATATTTTTGGAAAATGCAACTCCAGGATTTAAGAATCTTTCCCTAATTAATCTTAACTTGAAAGAAGAAAGAGGTTTTTAGTAAATCTTTTAAGGGAATAAAAACACCTTGTGAATTACAGAAGCTCACATTCTTCCATTGTCAGCTTTGTTGATTCTCCTGGACCCTACAAAAGAAGATAAAAACAGAGTAGAGATAGGGTATTTGTCATTTTGGGTTTTTAAACTTTTTAATCAGTTTTGCTCTCAGAGAAGTTCTATGCCCTTCTTCAGTTAAGAGAGTTTCTCTACTATCATTAATTCAATTAGGCCTCCTGTCCAAGCTTGTTATTTTCATGCTCTAACAGTTAAGCATGATGATTAAGACTGCTATGAGGATGATATCATCCTCTAGCTCTCTGCTACTATTAATACATATTTTAAGAACTCTATTTGAATTACTCTTAACTCTCTGGACACAGGTAAGTTATCCATTGATTAGATTTCCTGTCTTTCTTTGAGTATTGTTTAATATTTGTGACTCATCTGTGTACTCATCTCTGTAGCTGAAGTGTCCTATAATGACTGTCTCCTCTTTTTTGTTTAGAGAGATGCATACAGGCTGATTTGTGGCTGTCCTCTTTTTAAGTGACTGAGAGAGTGGCATCCCTTGGCAGTTGGTTTTCTGAGGCTGGGTACTCAAAAATATTGTTAGCCATTTGTGATTCGTCTGTGCCTCCCTTTCTCTAATCTCCTTCACTTACCATTTCTACCAGGAAAACTTTTCTTCACTGTTGCCAAGGGTAATCTAGCTGGCTGCTTCTATGATACCATAGCTAATAACTCAGCAGCTTCTTTCTGAGGCCCCTCCTGTTCATGAGCTTCACACCCTCCCAGCAGACTATCATGATGTTGTTTCTATATTTTGCCACTATGGTTTGCTCTGTGGCATTTTCCCTTTTTGCTTTCTATTTCTCAGGGATTCTCTAGTTTCTGGTTTATGCAGAGTGGCTTTTTTGAGTAGTGCTATGTATTTCTTTATTTTGGTATATGATAAAAATCATATCCTGTCCTCCTATATCTTAGCATTGTATCTGATTTAAGCAATTATTTTTCTGTGATGTAGGGGATGTTCAAATTGGATCTAGAATGATAAATCATTTTTATCTCAAGCACTATATCCTATTGACTTGTAGAGGCTGCCTAAAGTGAGGGTTGAGAAGGAGAGAGAGGTCACCTCCAGAGTCAGAAGAAAGACTGCTACGATTGATGATGGACAGACAAAATGGCAAGGCAGCATCTGGCCCTGAATTTGTTTTCCAGGATTATAGATAATAAAAGTCATAGGACAATTGTGTATTTGTATGTTTGTGATTTATGATAAATTATTACAGCCAATAAATGGATGAGCCCCAAAAGGATGTGTTAGGTGGTGGGAACAAAACCAGAAAGGATTGGAGGTGGGGAAAGGAGACACTAAGGAGAAATTCAGAACTTAATTTGTGTGGAGCCAAAGCTCCTGTTCAAATATAAGTGATGGGAGAAAGTCAGGTTGGGCCCTAACTGGTTAAGGCCATCCATGCTAAGTTAAAGAGTTGGTATTTAAAATAATATGAAAAGACAGACTGCTGTCCTTTCTTATATTCCTGAAATTTACTGTTTTAGTCCACTTAAACTTTACATTTTTAAAAACAATTTTATAGAATCATTTGAAAGAATGAAATGATACATTAATATTCTAAGAAAATAGAAGTATTTTGTGAAAATGCAGATGATTTTTCCTCATTAAGAACCAAGAGCAACAGGAATAAGGCATTTTCTGTCTGCAGTGTGACCTGCCATCTGTTTGTCCCTTGGTCCCTGGCACTAGTTCCAGGCAGAGATGAAAACCAGCCCCTGGAGTGGATACAGCCACATTAATTTGCATTAAGGGCTCAGAGTAAGTTCCCATATTGCAGTCCTTTCAGGGCACGACTTCTGGTCACTCCACTTTGCGACAGACATCTTGAGTAGTGGAAGAAGTAAGAATTTTAAGGATTCTTTGTAGCAATGAGCACAAGTAGTTGATGCAAGAATTCTACTATTACCTGTACTTAGATTTTTTCCTCCCACTACTTGTCAGAGGATTTGAGGTTTACAAATCTGTTCTTGAAGATGTCATTTGGGGCTTTCACTGTTCTCAGAAGCAGGGTCAGTTATATTTCTCTTCTGAACCACCTGTCGATTTGTCTTTAACAACCCACCAGAATAGCTGCCCTCACAGCCCTGCTGTTGCTATTTCTGATGTTACCAGTCTAGCACCCAGGTTGACTTCTTTCCTTTTTACATAATCATTTAGGACAAAAGAAGTATTCTTCACGACAAAGG
This sequence comes from Ovis canadensis, assembly GCF_042477335.2. Lineage (NCBI taxonomy): Eukaryota > Metazoa > Chordata > Mammalia > Artiodactyla > Bovidae > Ovis > Ovis canadensis. The sequence continues at coordinate 88,276,418 of NC_091248.1, forward strand.
CAATATTTATGTTTCAGAATTTTGAGTGACCGCATGTTAATGCATATAGTAGATAAGATGGACTCTCACATTTCTGAGTAGCATTGACCATAAATAATTATACCACAACAAGAATTACAGGAGGACTACATACCACTGATTCTATCTAGTTACAAAAATGTGGATTTAACTTAGAACATTCTTTTATTTAATATGTAATACAATTTGATATATGCAGCCAAAATGAGAAGTGCAGTCCAAATAATCCCAAAGTTCTTCTTGCACGAATCACCTTCCTACAGATGTTATCCTAATATTGATCTCTCTTTTAACTTCAAGGTGAGCTAAATTGTCACTCTGAGGAATCAGACTTTATACTTCTTTTGCCACTTTAGCCACACACCCTTTTTCTTTATGTTTCCTTATTTGATTCCAGAATTATTGCAATTGTGATAAGTATAGTTTCCATCAGGTGTTATAAAAAAATTTATTTCTCCTTTTCCAGAAATAAAAATGTGGAAAAATGGTTCCAAAAACTTATGAGCAATGCAGAGAATTTTACTAAAGTTGCATATAATAAGTTTTGTCAGTATCTTGTAAATCAACTGGAATGGGTATATGCTACCTAGATAAATTGGAAAAATTACTTACTTGAAAGGTGGGTTTTTTTTTTTTCCCCATAATTAAGAAGTTGATTAGTTGGAGTGATCTGCATTTGTGCGTGGTCAGTCACTCAGTCGTATCCAACTCTTTTTGACCCCACGGACTGTAGTCCGCCAAGCTTCTCTGTCTATGGAATTTTCCAGGGAAGAATACTGGCGTGTCTTACCATTTCCTCCTCCAGGGAATCCTCTCAACCTAGGGATCAAATCCATGTCTTCTGCATTTCAGGCATTGGCAGGCAGATTCTTTACCACTGCACCACCTGGGAAGTTTGCCAACTGGTTATTTTATCCTTCTTCTGATCTTGATTTAAGCCCTGTTTTATATCCTTGCATTCCCTGCCTTGATTTTTTTGATACAGATACTTTGTTTCCTCTTATTGGTACCTCTAGACTATGGAATACCCCTACTTCTTTTCAAAGATATACTTCCCACTGCTGGAAATTAGATGCCCCTTCTCCTCTGTGAACTTAATTCTATCCATTAGTAATATTTCTGTTCTGTATATTTGACATTGGCTGATATTGTCAGGATTCTGGTGGTTGCAAATGACAAATCAAAATAGTGTGATTACCTATGAAATTTATTGGTTTAAAATTTTGAGAAGCCAAAGAAAAACCTAATTTTAGACATGACTACATTCAGGGACTCAAATGATAATATCTTTCTTTCATCTACTCACTCTAATTCTCTCTGTATTTTGGTTAAACTTGCTTCCACCAAATATGGTCTAGTTCCACATGGGTCGCTTGTAGGTACCTAGGTACTTTGTTTCTCCAAGCCAGTAGCTTAAGAAAAGAGAATTTCCAGATGTCTGATGCATTCTTTAGGTTGGGGCTTCCCTGGTGGCTCAAATGGTAAAGCATCTGCCTGCAATGCAGGAAATCCAGTTTCGATCCCCGGGGCTGGAAGATTGGAGAAAGGAATGGCAACCTATTCTAGTATTCTTGCCTGGAGAATTCCATGGACAGAGGAGCCTGGAGAGCGACTGTCCATGGGGTCACAAAGAGTCAGACACGATTGAGTGATTAACACACATTCTTAGGTTAGAACTACTGCCAGAATCAAAAAGAATGAATAGTGGGGAAGAAGTTGTTTTCTAATAGAAGGATTTTTCTTATTGGGAGAAGAGAGGAAGTAATATGCAAGCAACAGAAATCCTTTAAATATGTTTGTTTCTCAACGCTCCTTCATTTTAACTTCATTCTTCCTTTTTCTGCAATAACTCTCTTTTGTCATATAAGTGGTGGCACATTTCACCTTACTTTTCTATTCATCTTGCTGAGATGGACACTTTGACCCAAAATCTACTGAAAGTTTTTCTCCTATATTTTATTAAGGACATCATCCTTCCTAAAATTACTGCCTGTTTTTCTTTTTTACATAATACCTGATCACATCATCTTTGTTCGAGACTGAATCTTAGCCTTTATAATACATCTCTATCCTATAGGATACTTTCTAACTTGTATCTCCTTTTGAATTTCTTTCTTTTCCTCCTCTATCTATTCTTTAAATAAATCTTCCCCTGAGTTCTGTTTTTATTCCAACATCAATGTCGTTTCATATTTGATATAATTTTAATAGCTTTTATTTAAAAGCAGAGACATTACTTTGCCAACAAAGGTCCATCTAGTCAAGGCTATGCTTTTCCCATTGGTCATGTATGGATGTGAGAGTTGGACTGTGAAGAAAGCTGAGCACTGAAGAATTGATACTTTTGAACTGTGGTGTTGGAGAAGACTCTTGAGAGTCCCTTGGACTGCAAGGAGATCCAACCAGTCTGTCCTAAAAGAGATCAGTCCTGGGTGTTCATTGGAAGGACTGATGCTAAAGCTGAAACTCTAATATTTTGGCCACCTCATGCAAAGAGTTGACTCATTGAAAAAGACCCTGATGCTGGGAGGGATTGGGGGCAGGAGAAGAAGGGGATGACAGAGGATGAGATGGCTGGATGGCATCACCAACTCAATGGACATGAGTTTGAGTAGACTCTGGGAGTTGGTGATGGACAGGGAGGCCTGGCATGCTGCGATTCATGGGGTCACAAAGAGTCGGACATGACTGAGCGACTGAACTGAACGGATTATCCCTAAATGACAATAAGCACAAATTCATTATCTGTTTCCCAGGACATTATCCAAAAGTGCAAGCCAGTTTTTCCAACTGCATATCTATGAGTACAAACAAAAAACAATCTATAAAAAAGAAAAAATCAGACATTTTGTAATAACCTCTCTCTTTCCCTCTTCTTATTCTACATGATTGAATGACTACCAAATTCCTAATTGAAGCACCTAAGAATATAAGAATCACTATTGGCTTCTTACTTTTTGATCTGCACATGAAAAATGTCAGCAAATCTTATCTGGAAACTATTTCATGTTTCCCATAAACATTGAAGCAATCTCATCAATAGAACTTCCTTAAACTATTTAAATAGCTTCCTATTGTGTCAATAGTTTCCAATCTTCCCTCATTCTAGGTAGCAGGCATAATGTACCTAAACCAGATGGCTGTCTTTAAGGAAACTGAGGATTATTAAAACATTTCAATCTTTGTGTCTCTTTGGCTTATAGGGTAAGATTCAAACTCCTTAACACTAAAATTTTCTTTTATTGTTTCACTTTCTCAGTCCCACAATTGCCCATTCCATATTTCATCTACCTTAAAATATTTGCCATTTTCCCAACATGTCATTTTCCTGAATAACTTCATTTCTTTGCTCATACTGTCCCTTCTGCCATGAAACCCTTCCCCACTGAACTCATACTCAAACGACATAGAAAGGTCCTTAGCACATAGTAGATGCTCAAAAAATATGTATTGGTGTATGAATAAATGAATTATATAGTACTTACTTATCTTCATTTTCATATTTTCTAAGTTGGGATAAAAATGTATAAGGTTTTTTTTCAAAATTGGTTACAATTTATTAACATACATATTTTAATCAGGTGATGTTGTAATACCTAATGTGATAAACTTGTCCCTTAAACAAGTAAAACAGGAGCCCCCCCCCAAAAAAAAACTGTGCACATATTTATAGCTTAATTAATTGGAGAAATGTTCTTAATAATTTTAAATCAAGTTAATGAAAGTCAAAGACATGGTTCAAAATAAAGATGCCTTCTCAGAGTATTATCCTTTAATATATTCCATAAAATGACTACTGAGTTTTTGTTACTGAACTCGAGTTTAGTTGCTTACTGTTCAGAAGCCAATAATTGATAGGCAAGAGTCCATAGAAAGGAAAAATGATTTAATCAGAAAACCAGTAATCTTAGCAGTAAATGCACTCATGTCCCAAGAAGACTAACTCCAAAGATTTTGCTCAGCCATGACGGTTTTTAAAGAGAACAGAGTATGTAAGAATCGCTGTAAATCACTGAGGCAGGAGTTTGGATCCTGGATCATTCTCCATTACATGCAGAATGCCTGACTCTCTCTTTAGATGTCCTCTTGCTGCATGATCTATGGCATACCGAATTGCTAAGAGGGCTGTTGGCACCAGAGAACTCAGGTCAGCCTCTCAGTTGTGTCCAACTTTTTGCAACCCCATGGACCGCAGCATGCCAGGCCTCCCTGTCCATCACTAACTCCCAGAGCTTATTCAAACTCACATCTATGGAGTCAGTGATGCTATCCACCCACTTTATCCTCTGTCATCCTCTTCTCCTCCTGCCTTCAATCTTTCTCTGCATCAGGGTCTTTTCTAATGAGTCACTTTGCATCAGGTAGCCAAAGTATTGGAGTTTCAGCTTCAGCATCAGTCCTTCCAATGAATATTCAGGACTGATTTCCTTCAGGATGGACTGGTTGGATCTCTTTGCAGTCCAAGGGACTCTCAAGAGTCTTCTCCAACATCACAGTTCAAAAGCATCAATTCCTTAGCACTCAGCTTTCTTTATAGTCTAACTCTCACATCTATACATGACTACTCAAAAAAAAAAAAAAAAAAAACATAGCCTTGACTAGATGGACATTTGTTGGCAAAGTAATGTCTCTGCTTTCAATATGCTGTCTAGGCTGGTCATAGATTTTCTTCCAAGGATCAAGTGTCTTTTAATTTCATGGCTGCAGGCACCATCTGCAGTTATTTTGGAGCCCCCCCCCCCCCAAAAAAAAAGTCTGTCACTGTTTCCATTGTTTCCCCATCTATTTGCCATGAAGTGTTTGGACTGGATGCCATGATCTTAGTTTGCTGAATGTTGAGTTTTAAGCCAACTTTTCCACTCTCCTCTTTCACTTTCATCAAGAGGCTCTTTAGTTCTTCTTCACGTTCTGCCATAAGTGTGGTGTCATCTGCATATCTGAGGTCATTGCTATTTGTCCCAGCAATCTTGATTCCAGCTTGTGCTTCATTCACCCTGGCATTTGCCATGATGTACTCTGTATATAATTTAAACAACCTGGGTGACAATATGCAGTTTTGATGTACTCCTTTCCTAATTTGGAAATAGTCTGTCATTCCACTTCCAGTTCTAACTGTTGCTTCTTGACCTGCACATAGATTTCTCAGGAGGCAGGTCAGGTGATCTGGTATTCCCATCTCTTTAAGAATTTTCCACAGTTTGTTGTAATCCATACAAATGCTTTGGTGTAGTCAATAAAGCAGAAGTAAGTGTTTCTCTGGAACTCTCTTGCTTTTTCAATGATCAAATGTATGTTGGCAATTTTATCTCTGGTTTCTCTGCATTTTCTAAATCCAGCTTCATTCTTTACTTAATTCTTTATTCTTTTAACCCAGGAAAAGAATCAATAGGTTAGGCAAGTCATAATGTACATTCAGGAGAGTATAAGTCAGGAGTCAGGTTAAATTCCCTACTGATCTCATTCATATAATTAGGTGTTTTAAGGTTAGAGGGGAGCATAAATGGGCAACAGGAAAGGAGCAAAAGAAGTTGCTTTCATTTTGTGGCTATCCCTTTATTTTCCTGTCGCTTCTTAAAATGATCATTTGAACTTTATTTGTAGCACATCAACTCTCTGAGAGTCATAGAAGAAAAGAATTATTTCATCCTCTCTGTTTCTCTCTCTCAGATTTATAGGTGAAATGTTCTTTTTTTTTTTTAAGGAACAATATATACACCACCCACCTTAAGATCAAGAAAACTAAACAAGCATTTAATTAACTCTCTCAGACAGAACACTGGAAAAGCCAGCTCCAATTCTGTTTATCTACTCCTTGGTTTTTGGACAAACATTGCATTTATACTGCCTTCATGTCTTCTGACAGTGTTTGTGAAGCAGAGAAAAACAAATACTATTAAATCGATTTTCAGATGCTGGTGTAGCTTCAGGTTTAAAAACTAAAACAGCTCTTTCTTTTGATTCTAGAAAATGTGTTAACTGATTAAAAGACTGCTTCTCAATTTTTATAACAACCTAAGCACTGTTTCCCTATATGTGGAAATTCCAGCCTTTTAGTCACTCAAGCTGAAAACTTTGACTTCTCTTTTTCTCTCTTATTGAATATAAAATCAGGAAAACATGTTGTCACTATAAAAGGTAGCAACTACTTACCACCTTCTTGGCTATTAACCTTGGCCTAACTGTAATAGCGTTTCAACCAGTCCACCTGCTTTTGCTCTTGCCCATTCCTCGCTTGTTGTACTCTCAGAAAAATAGTCCAATCATTCTTATCATTGTATCGAAACCTTCACCTCTTGCATCTGCCTCAAAGTAGAAGCCAAAGCTGACAAGGATTCACCCCCTCTTACTCATTTATTCTATTTCACTGCTCTCTAAGCACTAGCTATTCTGTTCTCAGTACTCCAGCACTTATAGCTTTATCTGGCTGGGATGTTTTTTCCCCACAAGTGAATTCAGCAGTTCACTTCAGATCTTTGATTTAATTCCATCTTTTGTAAAAAGGCCTTTTCCGATTGTCTATTGCATTTGCAACCCATTCATTTGCTATTTCACATCCCTCATTTCCTACCGTGTTATTTTTAGAGTTTTCATCATCTGTTATTCTGTACATTTTCCTTATGAATTTATTGTTTTGTCTTCCTCCTACAAGAAAGTGAGTGCCACAAGGACAAAGATTATTTCCTATTATGATACTGTTTTCCCAGCATCTAGAAAGTTTACCTATACCTATTAGACTTTCTAAAAGTGACCTATTGTCTTTGTATAAATTGCCCAAAGCGTAGTTACATAGGTAACCAGGTTCAAAAAGTGTTTTTAGATATTTGCATCTCTAGTATATATCAGCTGCATGTTATTCCCAAAAGCTCTATTGTGTTTTTATGGGGAAGATTTAAAAAATAAATACTTAATTTTAAATTTACAAAAAAAAAAATATGGTTTTTTTGAGAGTACATAGATTGAAAATTCTGAGATAAACTAAAGATATATTTAAAAAGCTATTTTATGCATGTTTAAGGATAAAATTTTAAATATATTGTGATAGTCAAACTAAAATCATAAAAATTTAAGGAGTGTGAGGCTCTTTGAAATGATTTTTATTATAATCATAAGACCTCTTTAACTAGACACTTGACCATATTTAGATAAATTTTGAACTTAGCTTGTATTAACATATTTGGAGAACTGACTATTTTAAAACTTTCTTTTGTATTTTTACTTAATATGAATCTATGGGTGTTGCAATACCCCTCAGGGTCTTTTTAGCACATCAACCTGTTGAGCAATAGAGATTGAATTCTCTAAATCATACAAGCTGTGTTAAAAAGTTTTTTTCCCTTTTCCTGAAAATTATTGAATTATTGTGTGAGTTTTAGTGTATATTTTGTTTGAGGGTTGTGTGTATATCCTGAATTTGCTTGCATGAGCAATAGAAATGTACAGTCAAATAATTTAAGGTAATTTGCTTGACTATCAAATTTAGTTGAATTTTTCAGTTTAGTACTAGTTGTTTGTGTGCTATAATTCATATTTTATGCTAAAGATCCACCATCAACAACATGTAAAAGAATTTTTTAAGATGCTGATATTTTAATATCTGTGATATAATAGCTAATCTGAATTCAATCATTAGGCTGTATATGAAGCTTCAAAAATATCATGACCATCTGCACCTTTAACTTCATGACTGATGCTGAGATTTTAGCAGCATAATTGTTTCTGGTGGATCTACTCATATATCCTGGTGCTCATGTGTTTGTATTATAGAATATTTTTTCTTTAAAGGATACTTCTTTAAGGTCTGCATACTATTATAATTGCTATAGATGATAGGCTGGCAGGGTATTAAATTTGTTTTCTAAGTTGGACTGCAAACATTAATTAGTAAGTAGGTCAGGAAGCAACAGTTAGAACCGGACATGGAACAACAGACTGGTTCCAAATAGGAAAAGGAGTACGTCAAGGCTGTATATTGTCACCCTGCTTATTTAACTTCTATGCAGAGTACATCATGAGAAACACTGGACTGGAAGAAACACAAGCTGGAATCAAGATTGCCGGGAGAAATATCAATCACCTCAGATATGCAGATGACACCACCCTTGTGGCAGAAAGTGAAGAGGAACTAAAAAGTTTCTTAATGAAAGTGAAAGAGGAGAGTGAAAAAGTTGGCTTAAAGCTCAACATTCAGAAAATGAAGATCATGGCATCTGGTTCCATTACTTCATGGGAAATAGATGAGGAAACAGTAGAAACAGTGTCAGACTTTATTTTTTTGGGCTCCAAAATCACTGAAGATGGTGACTGCAGCCATGAAATTAAAAGACACTTACTCCTTGGAAGAAAAGTTGTGACCAACCTAGATAGCATATTCAAAAGCAGAGACATTACTTTGCCGACTAAGGTCTGTCTAGTCAAGGCTATGGTTTTTCCAGTGGTCATGTATGGATGTGAGTGTTGGACTGTGAAGAAGGCTGAGCACCGAAGAATTGATGCTTTTGAACTGTGGTGTTGGAGAAGACTCTTGAGAGTCCCTTGGACTGCAAGGAGATCCAACCAGTCCATTCTGAAGGAGATCAGCCCTGGGATTTCTTTGGAAGGAATGATGCTGAAGCTGAAACTCCAGTACTTTGGCCACCTCATGCAAAGAGTTGACTCTTTGGAAAAGACTCTGATGCTGGGAGGGATTGAGGGCAGGAGGAGAAAGGGATGACAGAGGATGAGATGGCTGGATGGCATCACGGACTTGATGGACATGAGTCTGAGTGAACTCTGGGAGATGGTGATGGACAGGGAGGCCTGGCGTGCTGCGATTCATGGGATCGCAAAGAGTCGGACAGGACTGAGCAACTGAACTGACCTGAATCTTTATTTGGCTCCCAGGGGAGAAAAAAACAAGAGCTCTACATTATCTTATGTGGGAGTCTTAGAAACTTCTGGAGGACTGGATTTCTACCAGAATTCTCTCAAATATTAAGATAACATTTTAAGAGCCTATAACTAACGCTAAATTCCAGTGGATCATCTAAGGAAATAGATCTTGCACTAGCATGAATGTATTTCAAGCAGGATAATTTGTGATAATTCATTACATTAGTTTTTTTTTTTTTTAAGTTAATACTGGTGAAGAGCACAAGTTAATAGAAAGAGCTAGAATTTCTGATCCAGATGATGCAACAAGTCTAGGTTATGATGCAGTTCTCTGCTTCAAACACATGGCAGAGCCAAGTACAGTATGAACATAGACAACAACAAATGATGTAACTGTGTTCCAAATGAAATAAATATCTCAACAGATTACACATAGGTCAGAAACACAAAACATAACAGAGTCCTGGTAGATTCTGGATCCTAAAGCAAAAAAACATATCCCCAAAATTGCAAAGTAAAAAGAAATAAATGTAAAGTGCTCAGACAGAGTCTAAAACTCTGCTGGAAATGTGGCCTTAAATCAGACTTCCCCATGCTGGAAAGAAAGGAGATACAACATATAACTTCAACAGTGGCAAACCACCAACCGTGTACTGCTTTTAACAAGTTGCCAATCAGGGAAAGTAGGAACCATAGAGTCCCAGGGATATTAGACATAACATAAAGGGGCGCAAAGTCCAGTTACAACAAGGAAACCTGATTAACGTGAGAACCCTGGGATAGGTAACTTAAAAAATGATAAAAGAAAGAGTAGAAAAAAATAAAGGAACGAACAGAAATAAAAATAAAGACTTTCCACTCAGAGTGATCCTCAGAGTAAAATGCCAAAACAATGAAGAAATCAAATGACAAGTGTAGTCAGCTGAATAATTGTCCCCCAAAATCCCTGCAGTCTATATTTGGTATCTTTTATGCTTAAAGGACCATTGCAGTTGTGATTAAATTAAGTGTCTTGACATGGGGACTTTGTCCTCTGTGTGTGTGTGTGTATGTGTGTGTTTCTGTGCATGCTCAGTCATGTACAACTCTTTGCAACTCCATGGACTTTAACCCACAGGCTCCTCTGTCCATGGAATTTTCTAGGAAAGAATGCTAGAGCAGGTTGCCATTTCCTACCCCAGAGGATCTTCCCAACCCAGGGATCGAACTTGCATCTCATATCTCCTGCATTGGTAGGCAGATTCTTTACTGCTGCAGCACGTAAAGGGCAAATGCAATCATCACTTCAGTTCAGTTGCTAAGTCGTGTCCAGTTCTTTGTGACCCCATGGACTGCAGCATGCTAAGCTTCCCTGTCCCTCACAGACACCCGGAGCCTACTCAAACTCATGTCCATTGAGTCAGTGATGCTATCCAACCATCTCATCCTCTGCCCTCCCCTTCTCCTCCCACCGTCAATCTGTCCCAGTGTCAGGGTCTTTTCCAATGAGTTGGTTCTTTGCATCAGGTGGCCAAAGTATTGGAGTTTCAGTTTCAACATCAGTCCTTCCAATTATTCAGGACTGATTTCCTTTGGGATTGAATGGTTGGATCTCCTTGCAGTCCATGGGACTCTCAAGAATCTTCTCCAGCACCACAGTTCAAAAGCATCAATTCTTTGGCACCGAAAATGCAATCATATGGATCCTTATAAGGAGAGATAGAGAGAAATTTGACCTCACAGAGAAAAGCTTCCTCTCCTGTGTCATCACTCTCATCACGGAGGCAGAGGCTGGAGTGATGCAGCCACAATCCAGGAAGATTGGTGGCTACCAGAAGCTGGAAGTAAAAAAGAACACATTCTCCCCAAGGCCCAGTGGAGAATGCTTGGGCCTCTCAGCACACTGATTTCAGCCCAGTGAAACTGATTACAGACTTCTGGCTGCCAGAAAGGGAGATAGTACATTTCTCTTGTTTTCAAGCCACCAAGTTTGTGGAAGTTTATTACAGCAGCCATAGGAGACTAATATAATAACCAATACAGCTAACAAAACGAATCGGAGCATGAAATTAAAGGGAACTTATTTCACTGAAATTTCCTATCCCTTTTCTCCTGGTTGTTGGGAATAATGACATTGTCAGATTTCTACATTTTAAGCAGAAGCAAGTCTATTTTATATTTTAATTCCAATAACTTCAAAAATATTTGTATTTTGCACTCAAATATGAATGCTGATTTAATAGAGTATAAAATTTAGGATTCAAAATAATTTTCCCTCAGACCATTAATGATATTGCTCCATTGTTGCCTAGTAATGAATATTGATAATGATAATCGCAGTTTTTCAAGTTCAGTGCAAAGATTTTCATGGCACTCTTCTCAGTTATGATGATTCTTGGCAGGGAGTAATTTTTGTTTGCAAGTTCCTGCTGCCTGGTCTTTGGATGGTAGTTCAACGGATCTTATTCTATCTCTGATAGTAATGTAGGAGATCAGGCTGTGTCATTATGTGAGGTTTCTGATAAGTTTTATTTTGAAGGTGAGGGCTTCTTGCTTCTCCTAAAAGCCAGCAACTGTCTGGGCTCGTTTTTATAGCTCTCTGCTCTCAATGTCTGTATCCCATCCTAAAATAGGAGTAAATACCACTGTGGTCCACTGTTCAATACAAGATGCTGGGTAGCATAGTTACTCAAAATGCAATTCTTCAGTGATTCACTTTTTGGATTGCTGTGAAGCTCTCTTATTGACTCTGACTTTGCATGTTACCTGGAAACTTTCTCACCTTGAAGACTGTATTTTTCTGCAAATGTTTTGTGTTCCAATTGCCTACTGAATGATTTCCCTTAATTTATTATCTTTCTGAAATGGTCAAAATAATCAGTCTCATTTTTGTTTTATTATTTTCCACTGTTTAATTTTGTGTCATAAAGTTGTGTTGTCTCATTTCATTGGATTTGGGTCAGGATGGAAAATACAGATTATGTTAAATATGCAAATTTGAATCATCTCAACTTCAAATATATTATTTGATTATAATGATGTCTATTCATTTCCAAGGCAAACCATTCAATATCACAGTAAACTGAGTCTATGCCTGACCAGTAATGCTGAAGAAGCTGAAATTGAATGGTTCTATGAAGACCTACAAGAACTTCTAGAACTAACACCAAAAAAAGATGTACTTTTCATTATAGGGGACTGGAATGCAAAAGTAGGAAGTCAAGAAATACCTGGAGTAACAGGCAAATTTGGCCTTGGAGTACAGAATGAAGCAGGGCAAAGGCTAAGAGTTTTGCCAAGAAAATGCACTGGTCATAGCAAACACCCACGTCCAACAACACAAGAGAAGACTCTACACATGGACATCACCAGATGGTCAACACTGAAATCAGATTGATTATATTCTTTGCAGCTAAAGATGGAGAAGCTCTATCCAGTTACCAAAAACAAGACCAGGAGCTGACTGTGGCTCAGATCATGAACTCCTTATTGCCAAATTCAGATTTAAATTGAAGAAAGTAGGGAAAATCACTAGACCATTCAGGTATAACCTAAATCAAACCCCTTACGACTATATAGTGAAAGTGACAAATAGATTCAAGGGATTAGATCTGATAGACTGCCTGAAGAACTATGGACAGAGGTTCGTTACATTGTACAGGAGACAGGAATCAAGACCATCCGCAAGAAAAGGAAATGCAAAAATGCAAAACGGTTTATTGAGGAGCACTTACAAATAGCTGTGATAACAGAGAAGTGAAAGGCAAAGGAGAAAAGGAAAGATATACCCATTTGAATGCAGGTTTCCAAAGAATAGCAAGGCAAGATAAGAAAGCCTTCCTCAGTGATCAGTGCAAAGAAATAGAGGAAAACAATAGAATGGGAAAGTCTAGAGATCTCTTCAAGAAAATTAGAAATACCAAGGGAGCATTTCATGCAAAGATGGGCACAATAAAGGATAGAAATGGTATGGACCTAAAAGAAACAGGAGTCATTAAGAAGAGGTGGCAAAAATACACAGAAGAACTGTACAAAAAAGAGCTTCATGACCCAAGTAATCTAGATGGTGTAATCACCATCCTAGAGCCAGATATTCTGGAATGCAAAGTCAAGTGGGCCTTAGGAAGCTTCACTGTGAGCAAAGCTAATGGAGGTAATGGAATTCCAGTTGAGCTGTTTCAAATCCCAAAAGATGATGCTGTGAAAGTGCTGCACTCAATGTACCAGCAGATTTGGAAAACTCAGCAGTAGCCACAGGGCTAGAGAAGGTCAGGTTTCATTACAATCCCAAAGAAAGGCAATGCCAATGATGCTCAAACTACCGCACAATTGCACTCATCTCACATGCTAGTAATGTTCAAAATTCTCCAAGCCAGGCTTCAACAGTACATGAAATATGAAATTCCATGGTTCAAGCTGGATTAACAAAAGGCACAGGAATCAGAGATCAAATTGCCAACATCTGTTGCATCACTGAAAAAAGCAAGGAATTTCCAGAAAAACATCTACTTCTGCTTTATTGACTATGCCAAAGTCTTTGATTATGTGGACCACAATGAACTCTGGAAAATTCTGAAAGAGATGGGAATACCAGACCACCTGACTTGACTCTTGAGAAATCTGTATGCATGTCAGGAAGCAACTGGACATGGTTAGACCTGGACATGGAACAACAGACTGGTTCCAAATAGGAAAAGGAGTACTTCAGGCTGTATATTATCACCCTACTTATTTAACTTATATGCAGTGTACATCATGAGAAAAGCTGGGCTGTATGAAGCACAAGCTGGAATCAAGGTTGCTGGGAGAAATCTCAATAACCTCAGATATGCAGATGACACCACCCTTATGGCAGGAGATGAAGAAGAACTAAAGAGCTTCTTGATGATAGTGAAAGAGGAGAGTGAAAAAGTTGGCTTAAAGCACAACATTCAGGAAACTAAGCTCATAGCATTTGGTCCCATCAAATAGATGGGGAAACAGTGGTAGACTTTATTTTGGGGGGTTCCAAAACCACTGCAGATGGTGACTGCAGCCATGAAATTAAAAGACGCTTGCTCCTTGGAAGAAAAGTTATGACTAACCTAGACAGCATTTTAAAAAGCAGAGACATTACTTTGCCAACAAAGGTCCGTCTAGTCAAGGCTATGGTTTCTCCAGTAGTCATGTATGGATACAAGAATTGGTCTATAAAGAAAGCTGAGCACTAAAGAATTGATGCTTTTGAACTGGAGTGTTGGAGAAGACTCTTGAGAGCCCCTTGGACTGCAAAGAGAAACAACCAGTCCATGGTAAAGGAGATCAGTCCTGAATATTCATTGGAAGGACTGATGCTGAAGCTGACACTCCAAGACTTTGGCCAGCTGATGCAAAGAATTGACTCATTTGAAAAGACCCTGGTGCTGGGAAAGATTGAAGGTGGGAGGAGAGGGGAAGGACAGAGAATCAGATGGTTGGATGGCATCACCAACTCAATGGACATGAGTTTGAGCAAACTCCAGGAGCTGGCACTGGATAGGGAGGCCTGGCGTGCTGCAGTCTATGGGGTCGCAAAGAGTTGGACAAGACTGAACAACAGAACTGAACTGATAATAAAAAATTGGCTCTTTTAGAGTATGGCAGACTCCATGAAATTATTAAATGTTTAAAATTGGACTATTCAAGATAAGATAAAACTCTGGATCTATTATTATCATCCTCATTTAACTAGATTTGCGTCATTTTTCCCTGACCTTCTTATTTTCATCAAATTTTTAGTATTATGAAGTTTTATGATGGGTGATAATCAAGGGCTAAAAAAGAAGGTCTATTTTAAGATATACTCACTTAGGGTGTCTTTAGCTAGGGAATATTTAGGTACACAAAACTCTTTTCAACTTTTTAGACCCATACAACTTTCTCCCTAATGAGCTGCTGGCCCGTCTATCCTATCTCCTGCCTTAAATGCGGGAGCCTGAGATTCCAATGAAAGTATTTTAATATTGATTTGTTATGTACTCATTTTGTTGGAAAATCACTTGAGTCAGTATGACTACTTGTAGTTTTTAGTGCTCTATATTAGCTAAATAACTGTGAGCATGTAATTGGACTGATTCAAGTGGTATACAGTTAACATAGTAAGGTGTTAACATTCTCATGAAATCTAAATCTTTCAATACCATCTTAACTGGTATAGGTAAAAAGTGTTGTGGCTGACACAGTCACTATTTCAAATAATGTATGCTAGGACTATGTTTTAATTCCCTTTCTCTATATATCCTTTTAATGACCTTATACTAAGTTCAATTAATTGCACACATGCTAACCTGAAGTAATAAAACTAGAAAGAGACGCATTTCTTTGTATTGATGAAATGCTTTCTCTTTAGGGATGGCTGGTCATCCCTGGAGGCAACTGGTCTTGTTATTTAAATAAAAGAATCACTTACTCTTAAACTACTGTTATAATCATCGCCTTTGAAAGCTATTTTCCAAAAATAAATTGTCCATTTCAGTATATACCACTTCCAGAAAAATAACCATAAGTTTAAGCACAGTTCAGAGAAGCTTGTCTGATATTCTGTTCTGTCTGTGACATATAAATTGTGAAATAGTGTCTGAAAGGAGTTGTGCCCAAATTAACTCTGGCGTATAATGTATATCCCTTAGAACAGTGAAATTTCAATTTCACATTTGTCACTTTTCCTTGGTGTTGTGTGTGGGTACTTTTTATTTTAATATAATTTTAAATTTATATTTTAAAGATATATATGTTTATATATGTATATATAAGAATTATATATATTTATAAGAATAGTACAAAGAACTATGATATATCCAATTCACCAGTTGTTTGTATTTCTATTATTTTGTTTGTCTGTTTTCTTTCTCTAGAAATTCAATTGTATTTTTTCCTCTAACCATTTAAGAGTAAGTTGGAGACCTCATGTCCCTAATAAATCGAGTGTGAATTATTGAAGAGTAGGAACATTGTCTTTAGTTCAGTTCAGTTCAGTCACTCAGTCATGTCTGACTCTTTGCGACCCAGTGGACTGCAGTACACTGGGCCTCCCTGTCCATCACCAACTCCCAGAGTTTACCCAAACTCATGTCCATTGAGTCGGTATTGCCATCCAACCATCTCATCCTCTGTCGTCCCCTTATCCTCCTGCCCCCATCCCTCCCAGCATCAGGGTCTTTTCAATGAGTCAGTTTTTCACATCAGGGGGCCAAAGCATTGGAGTTTCAGCTTCAACATCAGCCCTTCCAATGAACGTTCAGGACTGATTTCCTTTAGGATAGACTGGTTGTATCTCCTTGCAGTCCAAGGGACTCTCAAGAGTTTTCTCCAACACCACAGTTCTAAAGCATCAGTTCTTTGGTGCTCAGCATTCTTTATAGTCCAACTCTTACATCCATACATGACTACTGGAAAAACCATAGCCTCAACTAGACAGACCTTTGTTGGTATAGTAATGTCTACGTTTTTTAATATGCTGTCTAAGCTGATCATAACTTTCCTTCCAAGGAGCAAGTGTCTTTTAATTTCATGGCTGCAGTCACCATCTGCAGTGATTTTGGAGCCCCCCAAAATAGTCTGTCACTGTTACCATTGTTTCCCCATCTGTTTGCCATGAAGTGATGGGACCAGATGCCATGATCTTCGTTTTCTGAATGTCGAGCTTTAAGCCAACTTTTTCACTCTCCTCTTTAACTTTCATCAAGAGGCTTTTTAGTTCTTCTTCACTCTCTGCCATAAGGGTGGTGTCATCTGCATATCTGAGGTTATTGATAATTTTCCCAGGAATCTTGATTTCAGCCTGTGCTTCTTCCAGCCCAGTGTTTCTCATGATGTAATCTGCATATAAGTTAAATAAGCTGGATGACAGTATACAGCCTTGATGTACTCCTTTTCCTATTTGGAAACAGTGTGTTGTTCCATGTCCAGTTCTAACTGTTGCTTCCTGACTTGCATACAGATTTCTCAAGAGGCAGGTCAGGTGGTCTGGTATTGCCATCTCTTTCAGGATTTTCCAGAGTTTGTTGTGGTCCACACAGTCAAAGGCTTTGACATAGTCAATAGAAAAGAAGCAGATATTTTTCTGGAACTCTCTTGCTTTTTCAATGATCCAGCAGATGTTGGCAATTTGATCTCTGGTTCCTCTGCTTTTTCTAAAACCAGCTTGAACATCTGGAAGTTCACGGTTCACATGTTGTTGAAGCCTGGTTTGGAGAATTTTGAGCGTCTGACATAAACATAAAAGTTACCAATACAGAAAATTAAAGATTGAGATAGCACTGTTTTCTAATGCCCATATTCAAATTTCATCAATTGTATTAATAATATCTTTTAGAACTGTTTTTTCCTGGGACTAGAATCCAAACAGGGATCAGAGATCACAGTTACCTGCATCTTTTCTGGTCCTCTCTAATTTGAAATACTCCTAATCCGTGCTCCTTTTGTGTATAGTTCTTTTCTTGGATGGGGAGGTAAAATTTTTGTATAGTAGACTGCATATCTTTAATTTTGATGAATGCCTGTGATCAGCACTACTATCAATACATAGGATATCCCCATCATCTCAATTCTCCTTATAGGTGCAAACGTAGATTTTTATATCTTGTGTTCAGCTTCTTGAGCTCATCAAAATGACTTTGTAATGTGCTCATATCTTTGCAGAGAGCAATTGTTCATAGTGTGTGTTACTATTTTATTATTTGTATATATTTTATGTTTATTTAGCAGTTTGAATTGGTGGGAAATTATTACTTATTTGGATGTTATGATAAACTGACTTTAAATATTTTGTGCAAGTTCTTTTCAATTTAATTTTGTGGATGACCTGCCTCTTGAGAAATCTGTATGCAGGTCAGGAAGCAACAGTTAGAACTGGACATGGAACAACAGACTGGTTCCAAATAGGAAAAGGAGTACGTCAAGGCTGTATATTGTCACCCTGCTTATTTAACTTCTATGCAGAGTACATCATGAGAAACGCTGGGCTGGAAGAAGCACAAGCTGGACTCAAGATTGCTGGGAGAAATATCAATCACCTCAGATATGCAGATGACACCTCCCTTATGGTAGAAAGTGAAGAGAAACTAAAAAGCCTCTTGATGAAAGTGAAAGAGGAGAGTGAACAAGTTGGCTTAAAGCTCAATATTCGGAACATGAAGATCATGGCATCTGCTCCCATCACTTCATGGGAAATAGATGGGGAAACAGTGGAAACAGTGTCAGAATTTATTTTTTTGGGCTCCAAAATCACTGCAGATGGTAACTACAGCCATGAAATTAAAAGACGCTTACTCCTTGGAAGGAAAGTTATGACCAACCTAGATAGCATATTCAAAAGCAGAGACATTACTTTGCCAACAAAGGCCCGTCTTGTCAAGGCTATGGTTTTTCCAGTGGTCATGTATGGATGTGAGTATTGGACTGTGAAGAAGGCTGAGCACCGAAGAATTGATGCATTTGAACTGTGGTGTTGGAGAAGACACTTGAGAGTCCCTTGGTCTGCAAGGAGATCCAACCAGTCCATTCTGAAGGAGATCAGCCCTGGGTGTTCTTTTGAAGGAATGATGCTACAGCTGATTTTCCAGTACTTTGGCCACCTCATGCGAAGAGTTGACTCATTGGAAAAGACTTTGATGCTGGGAGGGATTGGGGACAGGAGGAGAAGGGGACGACAGAGGATGAGATGGCTGGATGGCATTACGGACTCAATGGATGTGAGTCTGAGTGAACTCTGGGAGTTGGTGATGGACAGGGAGTCCTGGCGTGCTGCGATTCATGGGGTTGCAAAGAGTCGGACACGACTGAGAGACTGAACCAAACTGAACTGAACTGATGTCTATTTCAAATTATTTTGAGTAAATACTTAGGAATGAATTGCTATATCATAGGATAAATACTGTTTTACTTTTATAAAAACTTGCCTAACCTGTTTCTGAAGTGGTTGTTTCATATTGTATTCCTACCAAACATGTATGAGAGTTGCCAGTTCTAGAATAGGTAAAACTAATCGATGATTAAAAAAAAAACATTTTTTTTAGAGATGGAATAATTCCATAAGTTACTTTTGTAGCCAGTGCCCATTTTCACAGATAACACCCCTGTACCTTGATGAGGTTACTAGTCAGATTTCTAGAACTCCATAATAAACATTCAGCCCTTCTTTCCACCTCTGTTTTCTGAAGCTTGAGTGTGTGAGTGAAGTCAGTCGCTCAGTTGTGTCTGACTCTGCGACCCCATGGACTGTAGCCTATCAGGCTCCTCCGTCCATGGGATTTTCCAGGCAAGAGTGCCGGAGTGGATTGCCATTTCCTTCTCCAGGGGATCTTCCTGACCCAGAAATCGAACCCGGGTTCCTGCACTGCAGGCAGACGCTTTACCGTCTGAGCCACCAGGGAAGCCCTTCTGAAGCTTATGATCTGTCAATTATACAATTATACAGATTGCCAAGCTCTTCTCTAAGATCTTAAGAGTTGTCTGCTTTTCAACTTTTTTACAAGTTTAACCGAGGGACTTAGTATTCAGGGAAGATAGCCTATTCAACCAACTATTCATGCATTATTGTAGGAATTCTATGTTACTCTAAGTTTGATTATCAAGTTAGACAGCCTATATACAGTTATCTGGAATATGTTATTTTGCCATTCACAAATTTCCTTTGAAATTTAAAATAATTTTTTTCTTAATGTTGTTATTTTGAAGTTGGAACTTCATTGATGTTTTTTCCAGCTTTATTGACATAACTGGCATATAACATGAAATAATCTTAAGGTAAACAATGTGAACTCAATATCCATATATGGTGCACAGTGTTTACCACAATAAGGTTAGTTACATCCTTCACTTCATGTATTTATAATTTTTTGTTGTTATGGTGGGAACATGAAAGCTCTACTCATAGCAGCTTTCAAGTGTATAATATAATAATGCTACTCTAATCACCACACCATATATTATATCCCTGGAACTGATTCAACTTATAGCTGAAAGTTTTTATGCTTTGACCAACATCTCCTCATTTCTCATTTCTCATCCCAACTCTCAGTCCTCAGCAGTTACCTTTCTATTCTCTGTTTCTATGAGTTTGATGTTTTTAGATTCCGTGTGTAAGTAGGATCCACAGTATTGTCTTTCTTTGTCTGACTTGTTTCACTTAACATAGTGCCCTTAAGATCCGTTCATGTTGTCACAAATGAGCGGATTTCCTGTTGCATTGTATATACAATGATTTTTTCCCATTCATTCCTTTGTTGGATACTTGAGTTGTTTCCATGTCATGACTATTGTGGACAATGCTGCAAAGAATATGGAAGTGCAGATAAGTCTTTGAGATAATAATTTCATGTTCTTTGGATAATTACTAAGAAATAATACTGCTGAATCAAATTGCACTTCTATTTTTAATTTTCTGAAAAAATCACGATACTGTTTTCCACAAAGGTTGTGTCAGTTTACCTTCCCACCAACAGAGCATCAGGATTCCCTTCTCTCTACATCTTCAACAGCGTTTCTTTCTTTCTTTTTTGATAATACCTCTTCTAACAGGTTAGAAGTGATATTTCATTGCATTTTTTGCTTTCGATGATTATTAGTAATTCTAAGTATATTTTCATACTTGTTGAACATTTGTCTGCTTTCTTTGGGAAAATGTCTATTCAAGTCTGCTACCCATTTTAAAAATCAGGTTGTTCATTTCTTATTATTGATGTTTATGGATTTCTTATGTATTTTGCATATTAACCCTTTGTCATATATATGTGTGTGCTAAGTCACTTCAGTAGTGTCTGACTCTTATCGATCCTATGGACTGTAGCCCACCTGTCCATTGAATTCTCCAGGTATTAATACTTGAGTGAGTTGCCATGCCCTTCTTCAGAGAATCTTCCCAACCCAGGGATAGAACCTGCATCTCTTGTATTTCCTGCATTGGTAGGTGGGTTCTTTACCACTAGTGCCTCCTGGGAAGCCCAGTTTGTCAATAGTTTCTTTCATTTCATACATTGCCTTTTAATGTTGTTGACTGTTTCTTTTGTTGTGGAGAAGATTTTTAGTTTAATGGTTTAATGTACTACTGTTTGTTGATTTTTGCATTGTGGCTTATGTTTTAGATGGCATAGCCATAAAATCATTGCCAAGACTCTTATCAAGATTATTCTCTCTGCTTTCTTTTGGGAGTTGTGGTTTCAGGTCTCACATTAAATCTTCAACCCATTTTGAGTTAATTTTATATGTAGTGTAGAATAGGAATCCAACTTTACTACTTTGCTTATGAATATCTACTTTCTCTAATACCATTTATCAGAGAATCTTATTTCCCTGTACGGAATTATTGGCTTCCATATCTAATATTAGTTGGCCACATGTGTGTGAATTTGTTTCTGAGGTCTTGAATATGTTCCATGGATCGGTATGTCTATTTTTATGTCAGTGTCCATTGGTCTATGTGTCTGTTTTAATGCCATGTTTTGATTACTATAATTTTGTAATATAGTTTGAAATCAGGAAGTTTGCTACCTCTAACTTTGTTCTAGCTGATGAATACTTTGTCTATTTTGAGACTGTTATAGTTATACATATGTATTTCATTGCTTTTCTGTTACTGTGAAAAATGTCATTGGAAGTTTTATAGGAATTGCAATTGAATCTATAGATGACTTTGGGTAGTATGGACATTTTAATGATGTTAATTCTCTGAATGTGAATATAAGCTATCTTTCCACTTATTTGTGTATTCATTTCTTTCTTCAACGTCCTGTATTTTTTGTATATAAATCTTTTGTTTCCTTGTTTAAATTTATTCATAAGAACTTTATTGTTTCTGATGATATTATAAGCTAGATTGCCTTCTTTATTTTTCTTTTAAATAGCTCATTATTAGTGTTCAGTTCAGTTCAGTCACTCAGTCGTGTCCGACTCTTTGCGACCCCATGAATCGCAGCACACCAGGCCTCCCTGTCCATTACCAACTCCCGGAGTTCACTCAGACTCACGTCCATCGAGTCAGTGATGCCATCCAGCCATCTCATCCTCTGTCGTCCCCTTCTCCTCCTGCCCCCAATCCCTCCCAGCATCAGAGTCTTTTCCAATGGTCAACTCTTTGCATGAGGTGGCCAAAGTACTGGAGTTTCAGCTTCAGCATCATTCCTTCCAAAGAAATCCCGGGGCTGATCTCCTTCAGAATGGACCGGTTGGATCTCCTTGCAGTCCAAGGGATGCTCAAGAGTCTTCTCCAACACCACAGTTCAAATGCATCAATTCTTCGGTGGTGTATAGCAGTGCAATTGATTTCTGCACATTAATTTAGTATCTTGAAACTTCACTGAATTCATTTATTATGTCTGATAGGTTTTTGGTAGTCTTTGGGATTTCCTATGTACAGGAATATGTCATTAGCAAAGACATAACTTATACTTCAACCTCTATACACTCTTCCTAGATAGGGAGTTCAGTTTTCATGCCAAGCAGTGCCAACTTAGGGAATGAGGTGTTGCAGGAAAACAAACCCAACTTCTTCCCTTGTTTGTGCTGTTATTCTCAAGTCTTTAGTTCTATTATGTTGCTGGAATTTCTTATGTGGACTGTAGAGCTCTCTCAGAGCTGTTTTTGTTCATGGATAGCTGTCCAGTTGTTAAACTTTGTAAGGGAGAAAGGGAAATAGAGGCTGAAGTCTCCCATGTCTCCATCTTGGTGATATCACTCTTGAAATTGAACTTTATAAATGGGAGTAGTTGTTTCTTTCTTCTTTCTGGGATTATGATATTTGACTCTGCCTTAAGTTTTATCATGTATGACAACTAAAAGCATTTTTAAAGAAGAGAGATATCATATTTTTAAACCTTCAAAAACAAATGCAAGCAAAAATTCCAAGAACAGTAACAACAAAACTCAGCTGCTTCATTCTGAAGTCTTCAGCAACATTGTCATTTGAGGAGTGTCTAGTTTTCATTGTGGACTAAACACCTTTGACCTGACTAACTGCTCTAAAATCTCCAGTGCCTGATAATAAGCTTAGTTTTATTTTCCCTAAGGGTCTGAGGTTTAACTGCTTCCTCTCATTTTAGCGCTTAAAAATAAAACACATGTGTCTATTTACAACATTTCTTTCTCATGATCAGAGCAAAGTTTCTTGTTTAATTAGACCACTAATGGCCTTAGCCAAAGGAAAATATCTTACTGAAACAAATTATTTGTTTTGAAAATAGTAGTGTCAAGAGTACAAATAGATCTTTAA
The DNA here is from genome assembly GCF_042477335.2 of Ovis canadensis. Lineage (NCBI taxonomy): Eukaryota > Metazoa > Chordata > Mammalia > Artiodactyla > Bovidae > Ovis > Ovis canadensis. The sequence continues at coordinate 88,299,507 of NC_091248.1, forward strand.
TTGATGAGTAATATCCCAACAATTAGTTCTGCTGTCTAAGTATTCCCCCTCTGCTAACCCCTCATCACACTGCTTCTCATCTTAGGTCAGGACCCATCATCTCCTGCTTAGTTAGTTTTTTTGGCTCCCATTTTATGCCCCATTCCCCACCCCACCCCCCAGCAGCCAAACTCATCTTTCTAAAATGCCCTTATATCTATATTCCACTTCTCTGCTTAGAGCATCCATTACCTTCCTTCCCAAGTACCTCTTTATAGTTCAAAATAATGCTTAACCTGCTTATGTTGACCTAAAAAACTCTGCAGATCCCATCTTATGTCTCCTGTCTCCTCACTTACCTTTGCCTACTTTTTACCCCTAATCTGCTTGCAACTGTATTCTGTAGCCTTATAGGTGCACTTCTGTGTATGGAACTTTGTACATGTTCTTTCTTTGATCTGGAAAACTCCAGAGTGTTTTTGCCCTTTACTAGTTAATTATTCTTCCTTGATGTACTAGTGACTGGGGGAAGGAGGTGATGATTATTTTTAATTGGTCATGTATACATCTCTGACTGTGGGATCTTGTGTTCTGAAGATGAGAATATATTAGCATCTCTGGAGAAGGAAATGGCAACCCACTCCAGTATTCTTTCCTGGAGAATCCCATGGACGGAGGAGCCTGGTGGGCTACAGTCCATGGGGTCACAAAGAGCCAGACATGGCTGAGTGACTTCACTTCACTTCACTTCAAGGAAAAAAAGAAGATATTCCAGAAAGGGCATGATTCCTGAGTTCAAAAAGATTATGGAGCACTAAAGCAATAGAAAGAAGCCAGCCGAGCTGAAGAACAATAGAATGGAATAACCAGGATAGGGAAAATGATAAAATATAAAGCTGGAGAGGGATAAAGTGTTTAAATCATGTATAGAGTCACAGACTATTCGAAGGATTTGGATTTTAGTTGATGATCGTTTCTAAATCACTGATAAGTTTTAATCAGAAAAGAGGCTTAGTCTAAAGGTATTTTAAATGATTTCTCTGTTTGCTTTATGAGTAGTGGGTAAATGTGAGGGAGAATGAAATTGGCAGGTGAGAGCCCAGCTAGAAAGTTTCTATGATGTTTGAAAGGATATGATGATAGCTTGGGTTAGAGTGGAAGTATTGGATCAAAAAAGCTATTAATATAAGCTATAATTTAGAAGTAGAGTCAAACAGACGTGCTAATGGATAGGGAGTTGAAGAAAATTGTCTTACATTTAGGTAGAGAATTTAAAGACTAGTATTTTTCAAGTTTTTCCTTTTTTTTTTTCCTGAAATAACAGCTGATAGACAAGAAACTGTAATAGATGCCTGAAGCTTACACGCTCACTTATTTTGACAACTTTCCACCTTGTTAGACTTTAGCTGATCTCTTGGCAATCTAAGTGCATTCATGTATGACTACAAGATGCTCGTTATTTATATTATCTAATAAAGCAGGCTGCAGTAGATGGTCTTGTCAGGACAATGCATTGCTCTCCTTGCCAAATCGATATGACATGTTATTCTACCTTCCAACCCAAACTGTAAACCTAACTCACTATCATCACATTAATTTCCCTCAGTAACAAATTCTATTAATGTTCTCTCCTGCTAAACATGGTTTTCATGACCCACAATGTTTAGCACAAAATTTATCTTTTAGGCTTGGTATCACTTACACATTCCATGTTTCAGCAAAAATATAACTGCTTGGTGTTCCAAGTAGTCCAGAATTTTGCTATCCTCTCACTTTGTTCTGTAGTCTTCAGTAAGACATGTTAGGATCCTATCTCTCTAATAAAATGCTACCATCATCAGGGATTGGAATGACAATAATGCATAGTGAGTAAGAGAATTAGTGAAGAAACATGGGTTAGAATCTGCCCCTCTAACTTATTAGATGTGTGGCCTCCAACTCATACTTGTGCTCAGTTGTGTCTGACTCTCTACAACCACCATGGCCTAGCCCACCAGGCTCTTCTGTCCGTGGGGTTTTTCAGGGAAGAACGTTGGCATGGGTTGCCATTTATTCCTCCAAGAAATCTTCCTAAATCAGGTACTGAACCCGCATCTCCTACGTCTCCTGTGTTGCGGGCAGATCGAACCTGCTGAGCCACATTCTTACCTTCTCCTAAGGGCCAATTTCCCTTTCTCTAAGATGGGGAAAATAACAGTATCTATCTTATAATCTTGCTTTAAAAATTAAGCGGCATATTGTAATAACAGGTTTCATGAGAGTGACATAAAAATAAGCGTTTAATGATCGGTATTGATAGCTTTATTAAGACTCATTTTAAATGCTATGAAAGTGTTGCTCAGTTGTGTCCAACTCTTTGCAATACCTTGGACTGTAACCCACCAGGCTCCTCTGCCCATGGGACTCTCCAGGCAAAAATACTGGAGTGGATTGCCTTGCCCTTCTCCAGAGAATCTTCATGACCCAGGGATCGAACCAGCATCTCCTACATCTCCTGCATTGCAGGTGGATTCTTTACCCCTGAGCCACCAGAGAAGCCTTAAATGTTATATTACAAAAATCTCATGATATTGGCTTGAACTATCAACTTAAATGGAATGTTATATATTACAATTCTTTATATACATCCACACAAATACACACACACACACTCATATACATGTGACCAAAAATAACCTCCTACATTTTCACTATCATAACAATTTTATCCTCATCTCTTGCATATTTATCTTACTCTGATGAACATTAAGTTTTGTATATACCACTGAATAATTTCATGTGCTAAACATTTTTTCCTCTGATCTACAGCCAGTTTTTAGAAGACTTGTTTCCTTTTTCCAAATTGCTTGTACTCGCAGCTTCTACTAAACGAGAGTAAGCCACAGCTCTCACTCCTCTGTTACAGGTAACTGGGACTTGGCTAGAACCCTGGCCCTTGTTTTGTGTGGTATATTCTTTCCCTTCTTGAGATAGAAATTAAAGTTAGAGAATCTGTCACTTTGAGCCCAGTAAAGCCAGAGTCTGGAGTGGACATGTTGGAGTCTAATACATTCCAAAAGAGACAAAAGCATGATGGGAAGATATACTAGAATGGCATTTGAGTGCCCAAAGAAGGAGAAATGGAAATCATCTAATCTATTGACAGATAAAATCATCTAAATTCAAAACTTTCTTTTTTCTACTGTCAGTACTTTCTGAAGCCTAACCACACTTCCTGCCAGGTCTTTAAATTGCAGTATCCTATGCCCTTCCATGAAATCATCTCTACTTTGAGCAAGTTTCTGTTACTAACAAGAAAGTCATCCTTGTTGGCAACTCCATCCATATCTTCTTTCCTTTCGTGTGCTAGTAGCCAGTTGAGCATCTTTGTTGACTTCTCTTATGCACAACTCCTAGCTCAGTGTCTCACACAGAACAGTATTAACAATCTGGATAACCCTTAATTGTTTTGAAAATGAAAGTGCTAGTTGCTCAGTCATGTCAGATTCTACAATCCCATAGACTGTGGCCCGCCAGGCTCCTCTGTCCGTGGAATTCTCCAGGCAAGAATACTGGAGTGGGTAGCCATTCCCTTCCTCAAGGGACCTTCCCAACCAAGGTATCAAACCTGGGTCTCCTGTATTGCAGGCATATTCTTAACTGTCTGAGCCACCAGGGAAGTCGATTGTTTTTACCATTTATAATCTTGAATTTAATACTGTGCTGCTCAGAGTACTGAATCAGACATTTAACAAGAGAATTTAAATTGATTTTCTTTGAGAACTTTGGTAGCATTTTATAAAAATCCTTTAGATTTTCTCTAAGCCCCTGGATTTGGATAAACCTGTGCTGGGAATTACTAAATTTGACTGAAGTATAATAAGGAGCATAATTGGCTTTTCATATTAGTAATTCACATGCATTTGGAAAAAGCAAAGCTATTTCCTGAATGGGAACCTTAGTAAATAATAATTTTTGTGAAGTAGAATTGTATTCCAAAGGTTTCACTTGTTAACCAAGGAGAAGGCAGATGTTCTTAGGTTGTTGGCCCAGAGACATTCTAAGTTTCAGATGTTAAATCCCAAGTGAACATTTCAAAGCTTTCACAAATGCATGTTTTTAAAACTACAATTTAAGTAAAATGGAAAATATAACATGAAATGTAATTTAAAAATCTTGGCCCTGTGAGGATGGCAATGGCATGATGCTAAGGGAAAGTGATGCTGGGTAACAAAGTACTTAAAGAATCTATAAGAGAAAATAGAGTGTAGAGGTTACCAGCCAGATGGAGTCAAGCAGCATAAACTTCAAGTAAATTCTGTAAAACTGATTTTTAGTTGTATACTTCTGGGCAAGTTACTCAGCATCTCTCAGCCCCAATTTTCTCATCAGAAAAAAGTAAGTTGTGGGTATAAATAGTAGCTACAGGGCTTCATGGGAAATTAAATCATATTATTTAAGTAAAGGGCTTAGTGTAATGCCTGACATGTGAAAATCTCATAATTTGTGTGGGCAGATGCTGTTCTTGTTTTGTTGTAGTCATTATAGGCAGATTTTCATGTTATTTTACTTGTTTTATGACTCTTATAAATTGGTTGGAAAGGACTATAAAACTTGATCATTTATTTATGAATAAATGGTGATTGAAACTTGAAAGGGCAAACATCAAAATGTTAACAAGGATCTTCGCTAATAAGTTAGCTGAATGAATATTTTTAATTCTTTCTATTTTGTGCAATCAAAATGGCCGTAATGCTCTCCTCAGTTTTTACTGAAGTTTAGACAAGTTTCCTCCTTGCTATAGACCCCCGACCTTCCTTTCCTTAGAGCATTTATTTTGGAAAACATGCAATTGTAAATGTTTTCTCTGTCAGTTTAAGATGTAAATGTTCCATATTCCAGAAATGTCCTCTTAAGCCCTGAGAGTCAGTCCTTTGAAATACAATCATGGGATGAGAAAGAGTCTCTATCACCCAGTCTTTGGGGGAGGATGGAAGCCTAATTTCAAGAAGGGCCAGTTGATAAACACAGATGGCCTATTTCCATTGATGGGCCTCCCTGGAGTATCCTTTAGTACTATCTCACTAGCACATCCTAGCCTTTGAAAATCCTCCGGCTTTTTGTTTCACTTGAGTTACCTTCAGTGTCTCTCCCGTTGCAACTGCCCCCCTCCTTTATTGAATACATTCTTCCTTGCTTGTTCAGCTTGTCTGGTGCAGTCTCTTCTTTTATATCACAAGCATATTTATGGTAAAAATGAAAACACAAGGGGGATATGTTTGTCTCTGTGTACATAAGAGAATGTTTGCTAACTAAAATATCTAAAGAAGAACTGAAGTTTGGTCTCTTAAAGCATTTGCCTTCAGACAGACTTGTTTCTTAGCAGATTATAGTAGCTGTATTTCTGCACAACCTGCCAGCTTTCAACCCTTAGCTTTAGGGATGAGGGGAGTGTCAGCCCCAAAGACCTAGTAACTGATTTTCAATATTTCATCAAAATAAGTATGATAAACATAAATATTATATATCTCCAAGAAAAAAAAAAGCTTTGCTAATAAGGTTTCAAGCTCTACCAGATTATTTCATATATTCATATTTTCCTTTTTCTGGTATTATTTTTTAAAAAGAGATTTTTTTCAGCCCACTTACATTTGAACTTCATATGAAATTGATTCACTTATGGTTTCATACCTGTTATCCTTGAATATTGATGTATGCTTTTTTATGATCATATTTATTCTAATAAATTTGTAAAGCAGCTAATGGTCACAAAGAGTTGGACATGACTGAGCACACGCACACACACACAATGGTTGGATGATTTGTTTAGGAAAAATGATATGTGGCCTTCTGAACTTATCGTTTCTAATATATTTAATAATTTTTGCCCAAGTTTTGAATCACCATAGTTAATAAGGTTTGGGAAATTAGATTTAAAATAGACTAAACGAAGTAATGGATAAGTAGAGAACACCATGAAATAGCTGTTGATAGCTGAATTATCTAAACAGATTTCATTTTGTGAGGCATAATTTGTCTCCAAATTTCAGTTCATTGCATAATCAAATTATAGTTGTGTCTTCATGATATTTTTTGATTTGAATGTGAAAGCAGGTCAAATACTTAATAAGGAAGGAATTAGGAAAAAAAAAGATAATCTTTGCCAAGGTCAAGAATCTCACTTTGCCTGTCTCTCTTCTTATCCCGTCAAGTCCTGAAATCTTATTTCCACTGTACTTTGACTCACAACTGTAAATTGTATTTATTTATTTTGCTTAAAACATCCTTATATCAACTGGTGTTCTTTTTTTATTTTATAGGAGTATTAAATGCTGTAATATTATGTGACTCTTACATTGAGAAGATGAAATTTTGAGGCACTGAATTTGATGAATTAATTAGTTTCAAATGTTTCTTAAGACAACAAAAACAGCAGAAATAATGTGGTAGACTTTCTCTTTTTTAAGTCAGCTAATTTCAGAACTGATGGTAAAGATACTAATATATGAAGGAATTAAAGCAAGACATCTTGTGACATGATTATAACTTGCATATCATTCCCAGAAAGAAGCTATCATAGGCAATTTGAGTAGTTTTTAAGAACAAAGACTCAAGAATTAGACTTTTTTTCCAAAACTTATTAATAACCCTGGCAATATTATTGCAAGGAACAGCTTTTGTTCATTTGTACAGTTTTATCTATGGATGAATTTCTAGATAAAGAATTGCAGAGCCAATGGGATAGTACATATAGAAATGCAATTGCTGTTGCCAAATTCCCTTCTGAAGGGATTGCACCCCCTTTGACTCACACCAAAAGTGAATGGATGTGCCATTTCCTCATATATCCAGTACTACTGGGGAAACTCCACGGACAGAGGAGCCTGATGGGTTACAGTTCATGGGGTTGCAAAGTCACGACTTAGTGACTAGCCAGCAACAGTAATTATAAAACACAGTGACAAGTCTGTTCTCTACGTTGAAAGTCTGCATCTACATTACTGCCCTGCAAATAGGCTCATCAGTACCATCTTTCTAGATTCCATGTCAAGGGAAGGAGAGGGTGGGATAAATTGAGAAAATAGCATGGAAACACTTATATTACCATATGTAAAATAGATAGCAAGTGGGAATTTGCTATGTGAAACAAGGAGCTCAACCCAGTGGTCTGTGACAATCTAGAGGTGTGGGATGGGGTGAGAGATGGCAGCAGGGCTCAGGAGGGAGGGGACATAGGTATACTGGTGGCTGATTCTTATTGGTGTATGGCAGAGGCCAATGCAATATTGTAAAGCAATTATCCTCCAATTTAAAAAAAAAAGTTAAAAAACAAAATGTTTGAAAAGTGAGAAAAATGGGGTCTCTCTGATGGATATATTTCTTTATGAATATGATATTTTATTTTTAAAAGTAAAAATGAATCTAAGTCACCTTTCTTAGTGCTTCTACATTTCAACCTAAAAGTTTTAGCAATAAACATATTTGGGGATATTAATACAAAACACACAATGAATAATGCAGTTTTAGAAAAAAGTATGAATATAACCCTTTGTTTTAATATTTTTAAAACAGTAAATAGCATTTCTCAAAATTTCAAGTCATTTAAACCCTGGACAAATTGTGTACAAACGTTATACATTTGCCTAAAGGCACACTAATGTTTATATTCTACTTACATATCAAAATTTACTGAAAAACTTGAAACTAATTTTGAAAAAATTCTTTCAATGTTTTAAAAGTTTAAGATTTGTAGAGTATCTTGCTATTTCAAAATAAAGTATAAGTTTGATCTCGGTGGTAATTCATCCACTTGGAATACTCTTCCAAGAAGATTTTGTAATCACTAAGAGAAAAAGAAAGAACATATGTGCTATTTTTGATTAGCAATGGCTATGGATAGTGATAAAATTTTGTTCAAGTAATTTCAACTTTGCAAGGAATACATTGCCAATCAAATTATTGGCTTGTCAAAAAAGTACCAATTATTGAGAAAATAGCTAATGTGAACCTAAGTTTCTATTATCTAGGAAATAAAATTTTTGAAAATAAATTCTTCTCTAAAAAATAAATAAAATCCAGTTTATTTTAGGAGATATATCAAGAGTTAATATTAAAAGAGAAGACATTTACCCAACCTTGCCTAAAATACACTTTTAATCAAGTATATACTCAGTTACAACTGTGGTTTCCCAGACTCTTAAAATTAGCAACAAGGCATGTGATGTAGTTTCTCACAATCCATCTCATACGTGGAGCTATACTTTTGAGAAACAAAAACAGAATACCAGTATTTTAAAAGACCACTTATCATTTTCACTTGCAAAAAACAAAGACCTCTGACTTTTTTTTTAGTGTTATGCAAAAACAATGCTTCTTTTTTATTTTTGTCTAGGTTGGAGGGGGGCGGGATATCCAAGCACTTAACTATATTTCTTTTCTCTGCAGTACTTCCAGGCAAAGATAGGCAAAGTATAAAAAAGGCCATGAATCTCATATCTGCCTAATGTTGTTTTGTGTGAGCAATGCTAGAGAAACACTTGAAATAAGAGATGATTCTATTGCTGAGTTCTGAAATTAGTTGTGCATTAAGTTGCTCTGGGGGATTCTATTGAGCAAGAATATTCAGGGCCTGATCTGTTAACAAAGTCAGGCTTTATTCAGTTATACTTGCTGTAGGAAACTTGGGAATGTTAAAGGCAAGTCAACATCTTAATAGAAATACAAATATATCTCATTTTATTATGCTTTACAAATTTTATACTTTTTAGAAATTGAAGGTTTGTAGGATCCCCTGAGCTATCAGATAATGTTTAACCTGTTTTGCAACAAAGTATTTTTAACTAAGGTATATGTATTTTTAAAGACATAACATTCAGTTCAGTTCAGTCACTCAGTTGTGTCCAACTCTTTGTGACCCCATGAATCGCAGCATGCCAGGCCTCCCTGTCCATCACCAACTCCTGGAGTTCACTCAGACTCACGTCCATCGAGTCAGTGATGCCATCCAGCCATCTCATCCTCTGTCGTCCCCTTCTCCTCCTGTCCCCAATTCCTCCCAGCATCAGAGTCTTTTCCAATGAGTCAAGTCTTCACATGAGGTAGCCAAAGTACTGGAATTTCAGCTTCAGCATCATTCCTTCCAAAGAAATCCCAGGGCTAATCCCCTTCAGAATGGACTGGTTGGATCTCCTTGCAGTCCAAAGGACTCTCAAGAGTCTTCTCCAACACCACAGTTCAAAAGCATCAATTCTTCGGCACTCACCCTTCTTCACAGTCCAACTCTCACATCCATACATGACCCCAGGAAAAGCCATAGCCTTGACTAGACGGACCTTAGTCGGCAAAGTAATGTCTCTGCTTTTGAATATACTATCTAGGTTGGTCATAACTTTTCTTCCAAGGAGTAAGCGTCTTTTAATTTCATGGCTGCAGTTACCATCTGTAGTGATTTTGGAGCCCCCAAAAATAAAGTCTGACACTGTTTCCACTGTTTCCCCATCTATTTCCCATGAAATGATGAGACCAGATGCCACGATCTTCATTTTCTGAACGTTATTGCACACTTAATAGAGTTCAGTAGAGTATAAACAGAACTTTTATGTGGAATAGGAAACCAAAAAAATTATTGTTACTTGCTTTATTTTGATATTCACCTTATTGTAGTCATCTGAAATTGAAGCTGTGGTATTTCTGAGGTATGCCTATCATAGAAGTTATCCCGGAAGCACTGAAGGTTCTTGAGTTTCATATTTATTACTATCAGTTAAATGAAACTGGATATTCCTCCAAATACCATATGTCTTTCTCCCACCACTACTATCTGCTTCTTTACTGCTTTCTTTGACTGTGTTATGTATTTCTCACTGGGAAAATATCTCATGTGGTGTGTAAATATGGAATTAATACTTCCCTTAACCTGAACTTACAAGAACAGGGTGGTTTCTCTCCCTGTAGTTGGCAAACTTTCTAGAAAAGGTCACATAGTGCATATTTTGAATTTGTGTGTGCATGGTTTGTCTCAGGGACTTTACCTCTGCCATTATAGTTTGATAGTAACTAGAGATGAGATATAATCAGGTTCAGCTCAGTTCAGTTCAGTTGCTCAGTCGTGTCCGATTCTTTGCGACCCCATGAAACGCAGCACGCCAGGACTCCCTGTCCATCACCAACTCCCAGAGTTCACTCAGACTCACGTCCATCGAGTCAGTGATGCCATCCAGCCATCTCATCCTCTGTCGTCCCCTTCTCCTCCTGCCCCCAATCCCTCCCAGCATCAGAGTCTTTTCCAATGAGTCAACTCTTCACATGAGGTGGCCAAAGTACTGGAGTTTCAGCTTTAGCATCATTCCTTCCAAAGAAATCCCGGGGCTGATCTCCTTCAGAATGGACTGGTTGGATCTCCTTGTAGTCCAAGGGACTCTCAAGAATCTTCTCCAACATCACAGTTCAAACGCATCAATTCTTTGGTGTTCAGCCTTCTTCACAGTCCAACTCTCACATCCATACATGTAATCAAGTGGGTGTGGCTATATTCAAGTAATACTTCATCGACAACATGGGCTGAAGGCCAAATTTGACCCAGGGACCTAACTCTAACACTGTATACCTAAGTAGAAAATCAATTCCAAACCTTCTTGAAAGAATTAGTAATTTTACATTAAGGCCTTTATAATGTTGTGGAGTAAAAGGATTTGGAAATTTCTCACTATCCTGCATTGCTGTCCAATGCCTTAGATCCTATAGAAGATAATTTTATATTTGAAGGAAGCTGTGCTCTTAATTGAACACTAACTGTACTCATCTCTTTTGACAACATTTGGCAACTTCATTTGGGCAGACACTGCTAGTTAGCTACTCACTGACCATTCCACCCTCTTTCCTTATGACAAAATCCAGATTTGTATAAGGTATGGCCACACACCTCACTAAAATCTTGAATTTCTCATACCTCTTGCTTAAATGTCAATAGCATGTGACATCCTCTAGCAAATGATATTGCAATGAAGTCTACTTGGTCCAGTTTCCAAAACACTGCTGTCTTTACGATAAAAATAGTAGAGTCAGCTTTTATCCTTGGCTCTTACAAAGACTTTGTGTGGATCACAATAAACTGTGGAAAATTCTGAAAGAGATGGGTATACCAGGCCACCTGACCTGCCTTTTGAGAAACCTATATGCAGGGCAGGAAGCAACAGTTAGAACTGGACATGGAACAACAGACTGGTTCCAAATAGGAAAACCAGTACGTATTATCAGTACCAGTATTATCACCCAACTTATTTAACTTATATGCAGAGTACATCATGAGAAACGCTGGACTGGAAGAAGCACAAGCTGGAATCAAGATTGCCGGGAGAAATATCAATCACCTCAGATATGCAGATGACACCACCCTTGTGGCAGAAAGTGAAGAGGAACTAAAAAAAGCCTCTTGAAAGTGAAAGAGGAGAGTGAAAAAGTTGGCTTAAAGCTCAACATTCAGAAAACGAAGATCATGGCATCTGGTCCCATCACTTCATGGGAAATAGATGGGTAAACAGTGGAAACAGTGTCAGACTTTATTTTGGGGGGCTCCAAAATCACTGCAGATGGTGACTGCAGCCATGAAATTAAAAGACGCTTACTCCTTGGAAGGAAAGTTATGACCAACCTAGACAGCATATTCAAAAGCAAAGACAACTTTGCCAACAAAGGTCCATCTAGTCAAGGCAATGGATGTGAGAGTTGGATTGTGAAGAAAGCTGAGTGCCAAAGAATTGATGCTTTTGGACTGTGGTGCTGGAGAAGACTCTTGAGAGTCCCTTAGACTGCAAGGAGATTCAACCATTTCATCCTGAAGGAAATCAGTCCTGGGATTTCTCTGGAAGGAATGATGCTAAAGCTGAAACTCCAGTACTCTGGCCATCTCATGCGAAGAGTTGACTCACTGGAAAAGACTCTGATGCTGGGAGGGATTGGGGGCAGGAGGAGAAGGGGACGACAGAGGATGAGATGGCTGGATGGCATCACGGACTCAATGGACGTGAGTTTGAGTGAACTCCAGGAGTTGGTGATGGACAGGGGGTCCTGGCGTGCTGTGATTCATGGGTCGCAAAGAGTCGGACACGACTGAGCGACTGAACTGAACTGAACTTCTTTCTTCTTTCTTGGAGAGCAATTCTGATAACTAATATTTCTCAAGTTTATTGCAAGCAGGAGGATAAAGTTGCTAAAAACTGATAGCTGAAAGAAGATTGGGCTGTGGACTTCTTTAAGAAGGCATAAGTACCATGGTTTGCTTGAATATAGATTCTTGGTTAAGAGTGAAATAAAGTTCATTTGATTATGTCACTATAGCCAAGTTTCTGATACATACTGGTATCTGGTATCATGAGCTTTAAAACATCAGCTCTATTTGTATGAGTCACATGATACAAAATTCAATTTTATACCGGAGTCTAATTTCATTGATTTCTCATGTCTGTGTCTATCTTTATTTTAATAGTTTCTTCTTAAAGACAGTTCTATTTCAGAAAAGCATTTAGACAGGGAATTGAAAAAAATCTCAGAAACACTTTCTCTGTGCTAAGACAATCTTAGTTTGCAGGTTTGTTCAGGTTAAATAGTTTTGCCTACAATATTCTCAGCAGGCATTGCTGACTCTAAACTAGGGTATGAAAGAGTGGGAGGATGAAGTGGAAACTGAAAGAGCTTTTAAAAATCAATATAATGCTAGGTTGTATAAGATGGTGAAATACAAGAAATTGCTCTTAAAGAAACAGCTGGAGAGCTGGGTCAGAGTGCATTAGGTCAAGTTTTCTTTATGAACTGAACTAGGAGGAGTTGACCGTGGAGGCGTCACACAGCTGGGAAAGAAAGCTACAGAGCAGATAATAACTTGCTAAATAAAGATTGTGTCATGATAGAAACTGAGCAGTCTTCCAGGAGGGCAGAGGTTGTCCGTGGAATTTCTTAAGATTTTCTTTTGAGACTCCTAGAACCTAGTGCAGAAACATTTATTTCCTAAAATGTCCCCAATAGGAATGTGATTAATTCTCTTTATATTTAAAAATAATTTCTTGGTCTTCTACACATGTAACTGGGAGTGTTAGAAATAAAAATTAGCCTCACAGAAAAATCTCCATAATGATTTTTCTCTCAATACCCATTCTAACTCTCCTGATAACCAAAATCTCCTGATACCCATTCTAACTCTGTATTTTGATATTTGGAAGTATTTATAAAAGAAAGAGCTTTATAAAACATTTGAGCAATTTTTGGCATAAATAAAATTTTTAAGAGAAATTATATGTAATTTCCAAAATAGACTATAATGTGTGAAACATTCTGACACTTTCCAATATTTTTCTATGGAAACAATTTTGAAACTTTGTTGCATGAAGAAAAATGTGTGGATTTTCCTGGTCTAGAATTGTTCTTTTGTTGCTCCTGTTGAGTTTATTTCCCATGGTCTAGGCTGCTATAGAATGCAAAATGATTTTTTCTGAGGTCTTATTAACTAAGTATTAGTCTAATCCATGTTTACTCAAGACTTAATCTTTAATTAATGAATTTTCATTTGCTCATTTCAGAAATTATAGATTTCTCCAAATCTGAACATACTATCTATAGATAGTACATGGGAATTAATAGTATTCTAATGTGGCAGGTATGTTCTTATCACACTAGGAACATCAGGAAGAGCAGAGATTGAAAGCCCTTTAACTTCTACAAAACCAGCATAAAAAGCAATTCCAGCGCCCACTCACCAAAGTACTTCCTTTGTATTTCTGTCAATTATTTCACAACAGCAATCTCTAGGGATATTTATATAGTATTGGCTATATTCCTGCCTGTTTTAATGTGGCTTGCAAAGGCATTACAAACCTTAGCTTTGGTTATGCCATGGTGCAGAAAATAAACCTTGCAGTTAAACCAAATGAAAGTCTGTGCCTGTATCACTGCTGACTTGGATCCTGACCATACTATCTAGAGGATGGACGGATCTGGGTAACTTCTCAGAAATAATGAGAACGTTGCAGCTGTCCATTTGCTATTTGAAGACAGGGAATCGTGGGTCTTGGAAGGGGATGGTTGGCTGCCTTGCTTGGGGCATATACTTTAATTACCTAGTTATATGCTCCTCTGTAAGCTGTGGAAGTGTCCCAGGGTACTTTGAGTTAGAAAGAATATTATTTTCTGCTTGAACCACATTTTCAGGTTGTCCTAAAATCTAGAAACATCCTATCCTAGCATTTGGACAGTGGTGTCTTCAGTCTTGGCTCTGCCTGTTTGGAACATCAGGTTCAGCCCATCAAAGAATCCAAATATGAGCATCTCCAGGTCCTAATTGTTGAAGCGCAGTTGACTGAGTACCAGCAATTAAATCTAGAGACTAGAAATTCATGTCCCAGCATGTGTAAGAAGAAACTTCCAGATCCTGTTAAGTATTTAACTTAGTGCTGGAATGTGAAGAAGTTTGAGACAGCGTATCTGCCCCAGGTTCATTTCTTCTCGGCTATTTTTAGCTTGCTTGTGGCATGACTGGTCCTTGGGGCAGGGAATCACATTGAGAGATTATGCTTAAATGTGTTCATTCCAGGGACCTCCTTCTGGTCAGTAGACTGAACTGTAACTTCAAAAATGGGAGGACAGTGAATTACCCAGGGCTTCCTAGGTGGCCTAATGGTGAAGAATCTGCCTGCCAATGCAGGAGTTGCAGGAGATACAGGTTCCATCCCTTGGTCTGGAAGATTCCCTGGAGAAGGAAATGGCAACCCACTTCATATTCTTGCCTGGGAAATCCCATGGACAGAGGAGCCTGGTGGGCTACAGTCCTTAGGGCCTCAAAAAGTTGGACACGAATGAGCAACTGAGCACAGTGAATTCCAAGGTGCTCCAGACGGAGAACCCTGGTGTGCTGCAGTCCATGGGGTCGCTGAGAGTTGGACACGACTCAGTGACTGCACTTTCACTTTTCACTTTCATGCATGGAGCAGGAAATGGCAACCCACTCCAGTGTTCTTGCCTGGAGAATCCCAGGGACGGCAGAGCCTGGTGGGCTGCTGTCTATGGGGTCGCACAGAGTCGGACATGACTGAAGCGACTTAGCAGCAGCAGCAGCAGCCAGTGCTTAGGACTCTACACTTCCACTGTAGAGAGCACAGGTTCAATCCCTGCTTGGGGAACTAAGATCCTCCATGCTGCATGGGGTGGCCAAAAAAATTTTTTTTAAATAAGGGCTTTTTAAAACAGAGGGACCTATATATATATATATCCCTATATATAGCACAGGGATCTATGTTCACTGTCCTGTGATAAACCATAATGGAAAAGAACTTGAAAAAGAATTGTACATATATGTACAACTGAATCACTTAGCTGTACAACAGAAATTAACATTGCAAATCAACTATATGTCAAGACAAATGTTTTAAAAATAAAATGGGAGATTTGAAAATAATGTTTTATTTTATTTCACTATCTGTATTTCTACAGCTTCTAGACTGCAGTAAAAATGATGGCATGCAAAAAACAGGAAATAAGGAAAGTCCCATTTCAACATGGAGAATTTTTTTGACACATACTACTTTTTACATAATTTAATTCTTATACCATGATCATATTACTGTTCAAATTATATCCATTCGTATTCTCAATTATTGTTTAATGATCTACAAATGTCTTCCAAATCATTTTGGTACAAAACATTTCAAGGCAATTAATTAAACATTTCAAGACTTTTAATTTCACAAAGTGGAACTGTTTTCAGTGTCTAGACTTTAAACTCTTTTCATTTTTCTTTACTCTAATGAAGATTAGACATCTTGTTTTCAAGTCACAGTTCTTTTCTTGGCCTCTTCTTTGATGTGGATCAAGTCATTTAACCTTCTATGTGTTTGATTCTTCATATCTAATATGAGGTTAACAATTTTGACCTTTTGCATTGGGGTTTTGTTCTGCTGTGAAGAAAAACATTAATGTCTGCAAAGTGCCCTGAGATCTATGGATGAGAATCTAGAGATGGAAGGAATTATTCTATATCAGAGAGGAAAACGTAAATATGCTTGAGTAAATTCATCTCACATGTGTGTTCTGCTTCAGTGAAGGTGAACGGAGAGTGTTCACTGGAGTGGGATGCTGTTTGCAGGCATATTCTGACTCAGAAGCAATAATATTGGGAGTATTGCTATTCAAAACACATGGAAACTCACTGCCCTGATCAATTTGCCTCTTTATTTATTCATAGCTGAATTCCACTTTTGCAATGCATGTGCCAAGAACTCTTGTTGGCAGGTAGGGAAGTAAAGACTGTTTAATTTGTGCTGTTAAAATGAACCTGAGAAAAAAATTAAATCGCACATATTTCATAAAGGTATTTAAACAAGTTTACCTCCATAAGCCTTATTTTGTTTATTGCTGAGAGAGACAAACTGCACTGTGAAAGTTGGAGAAGATACCTAAGAACTGTTGATACTTTTCCTTCTTTACCTTGACCTCTGCATTAGTCTTTTACTGCATTGCTTTTAACCTGGCCAAAGACCAAGTTAGGTGGCTGCCATTCAGGACCATGAAGGATATCTCTCTACCATTTCTCTAAAATTCCTTTCACAAATACAAGGATATGAACTGATGTCCCTGTTTTCCTTGAGAAAATATTAGACATCTGGTCTTCTACCCTCTTCCCTGATTGAGTTCTATTTTTGATAATAGCAGTGGCCGCAAGACTGGAAAAGGACAGTTTTCATTCCAACCCCAAAGAAAGGCAATGCCAAAGAATGCTCAAACCACCACACAATTGCACTCATATCACATGCTAGAAAGGTAATGCTCAAAATTCTCCAAGCCAGGCTTCAGCAATATGTGAACCATGAACTTCCTGATGTTCAAGCTGGTTTTAGAAAAGGTAGAGGAACCAGAGGTCAAATTGCCAACATCCGCTGGACCATCAAAAAAGCAAGAGAGTTCCAGAAAAACATCTATTTCTGCTTGATTGACTATGCCAAAGCCTTTGACTGTGTGGATCACAAGAAACTGTGGAAAATTCTGAAAGAGATGGGAATACCAGACCACTGGACTGGCCTCTTGAGAAACCTATATGCAGATCAGGAAGCAACAGTTAGAACTGGACATGGAACAACAGACTGGTTCCTAATAGGAAAAGGAGTATGTCAAGGCTGTGTATTGTCACCCTGCTCATATAACTTATATGCAAAGTACATTGTGAGAAACTCTGGGCTTGAAGAAGCACAAGCTGGAATCAAGATTGCCGGGAGAAATATCAATCACCTGAGATATGCAGATGACACCACCCTTATAGCAGAAAGTGAAGAGGAACTAAAAAGCCTCTTGATGAAAGTGAAAGAGGAGAGCGAAAAAGTTAACTTAAAGCTCAACATTCAGAAAATGAAGATCATGGCATCTGGTCCCATCACTTCATGAGAAATAGATGGGGAAACAGTGGAAACAGTGTCAGACTTTATTTTGGGAGGCTCCAAAATCACTGTAGTTGGTGACCACAGCCATGAAATTAAAAGACACTTACTCCTTGGAAGAAAAGTTATGACCAACCTAGATAGCATATTGAAAAGCAGAGACATTACTTTGCGGACTAAGGTCCGTCTAGTCAAGGCTATGGTTTTTCCAGTGGTCATGTATGGATGTGAGAGTTGGACTGTGAAGAAGGCTGAGCACCGAAGAATGCTCTTGAGAGTCCCTTGGACTGCAAGGAGATCCAACCAGTCCATTCTGAAGGAGATCAGCCCTGGGATTTTTTTGGAAGGAATGATGCTACAGCTGAAACTCCAGTACTTTGGCCACCTCATGTGAAGAGTTGACTCATTGGAAAAGACTTTGATGCTGGGAGGGATTGGGGGCAGGAGGAGAAGGGGACGACAGAGGATGAGATGGCTGGATGGCATCACTGACTTGATGGACGTGAGTCTGAGTGAACTCCGGCAGTTGGTGATGGACTGGGAGGCCTGGCGTGCTGCGATTCGTGGGGTCACAAAGAGTCAGACAGGACTGAGCAACTGAACTGAACTGAACTGAAAAATTTAGGCAAAATGATTATGTTTACAGTGCTTTATTTAAAATGTGTCTGGGACAGAGAAGCTCATCAAGATTAGGAGACCACCTGAGATGAGATTAAGGGAGTGCAAGCTGTGCACACACCCTAGTCTTGCCAGAGATCCCACCCTTGAACCATTGTTATAAACCCCCTCATCAATTCTTTAAGCTTGAGGCACTCAGTTTTTCAGGCAGGAGCCAGCTATGTCCCCCTT
This sequence comes from Ovis canadensis, assembly GCF_042477335.2. Lineage (NCBI taxonomy): Eukaryota > Metazoa > Chordata > Mammalia > Artiodactyla > Bovidae > Ovis > Ovis canadensis. Next base: position 88,317,728 of record NC_091248.1, read on the forward strand.
TACCTGGCAAAGCAATGAAGCTATCCTTTTCTACTTAAAAATATGGGAGGAGCATTAACATTTTAGCTAATTGGGCAGTGATAAAAGGTGAAGCATATTTGGGTTTTTTTTTTTTTTCAATAAAAATTGTTGTTTAGTTGCCAAGTCATGTCCAACTCTTTGTGACCCCGTGGTCTGCAGCATGCCAGGCTTCCCTGCCTTTCAGTGTCCCCTGGAGTTTGCTCAAACTTCTGTCCATTGAGTCAGTGATGCTATCCAGGCATCTTTTTCCAAATCATAAGACATGTCTATTCAGTGACAGCTTCTGAAAGGAAAATTTCAGTAGTGATGTTAAACCTGAGCAGTCTGTTTGGCAGAGATGTGATTTTGTGTTTACCCACAGACAAAACCATTTTATCTCTTACTTTGGCAAGTGTGGCCATGTCTCTTTAAACTCTTGGGCAATAGGAGGAAATTAAAGGCCAAATTGAAATGTAATATGTACCAACTGTATCTACTGAACAGTTCCGGGGGTTCTGTTGACAAGAAAATTCAGCTTCCTACCAGCATTTAGTTTAGTTTAGTCGCTCAGTCATGTTCGACTCTTTGCAACCCCATGGACTGTAGCATGCCAGGCCACCCTGTCCATCAACTCCCAGAGTTTACTCAAACTCATGTCCATTGAGTCGGTGATGCCATCCAACCATCTCATCCTCTGCTGTCCCCTTCTCCTCCCACCTTCAGTCTTTCCCAACATCAGGGTTTTTTCAAATGAGTCAGCTCTTCGCATCAGGTGGCCAAAGAATTGGAGTTTGAACTTCACCATTAGTCCTTCCGATGTATATTCAGGACTGATTTCCTTTAGGATGGATTGGTTGGATCTCCTTGCAGTCCAAGGCACTCACAGGAGTCTTCTCCAACACCACAGTTCAAAAGCATCAATTCTTTGGTGCTCAGCTTTCTTTATAGTCCAACTCTCACATCCATACATGACTACTGGAAAAACCATAGCTTTGACTCAATGGACCTTTGTTGGTAAAATAATGTCTCTTTTTTTTAATATGCCTACCAGCCTTAGAAAGATCTCAATTATTATTATTATTTTTTTCTTCTTTAAGGTTATCCAGCTGTGAACCAAAGAACAGGCAGGACTTATCACCTAGCTATAATAGAGGAAGTTCTGTATTCTTTACCCAAAGGGATCTAACTTAATCCCTTGTAGCTGCTATCAGCATAAGGACATTTTCCATAATGTTTTACTTATCTCTAAAAACAGGCACATAAATGATCTCCTTGATGTTTGCAATAGCCTAGTGAACTTGTTCGGAGAAGGCAATGGCAACCCACTCCAGTACTCTTGCCTGGAAAATCCCATGGACGGAGGAGCCTGGTAGGCTACAGTCCATGGGATCACGAAGAGTCGGACATGACTGAAATGATTTAGCAGCAGCGGCAGCAGCAGTGGAATTGTTAGGGACCTGCATCATCTCCACTGGGCAAATAAGGAAACTGTAATACAAAGAAACATATCCGATATCATTACTGTTCTATGACACACACATACACACATATGTATGATACATTCTGTTTTATGGAGAAATTTTGAGGAACACAAATTTTTAATTTTCATCACAGACAGCTATCTGAAGGTTTAAAAGGAAAATGTTTTGTTTGGGTAGTGCAAATATGATATCCTCTATATTGGAAGGCAATAGGATATCATAGGGCCTACTTGGTGGCTCAGATGATAAAGCGTCTGCCTGCAATGCAGGAGACCTGAGTTCAATCTCTGGGATGGGAAGATCCCCTGGAGAAGGAAATGGCAACCCCCTCCAGTACACTTGACTGGAAAATCCCATGAACAGAGGAGCCTGGTAGGTTACACAGTCCATGGGGTCACAAAGAGTTGGACATGACTGAGTGATAGGTTTGAAAGGTTCTAATAACCAAGGGCAAAATTGAAATAAATGAAAGTTGCTCAGTCGTGTCCAACTCTTTGTGACCCCATGGACTGTAGCCTTCCTGGCCCCTTTGTCCATGGAATTCTTCAGGCAAAAATGCTGGAGTGGGTAGCCATTCCTTTCTCCAGGGGATCTTCCCAACCCAGAGATCAAACTCAGGTCTCATTGCAGATTCTTTACCATCTGAGCCACCAGGGAAACCCAAGAATACTGGGGTGGGTAGCCTATCCCTTCTCCAGGGGAGCTTCCTGACCCAGGGATAGAACCAAGGTCTCTTGCATTGCAGGTAGATTCTTTACCAGCTGAGCTCCCAGAGAAGCTCAAGGGCAAGTTTCAAATAAAATTTATCAAGGAAAAGTTTGACAACAAATCAGTGCTTTAATCCTAAATTTATTATTTTCTTCAGTAGTTACATATGATCTTGGATTCACAGAAAATAAAAATATTTCCATAAAACATTATAAATTATTCAACACAAGATGAGGAATGTATTCAAGATGCTTGCCTTTTCTGTCCTCTCCTTTAGAAAAGGCTCCACCCACTGACCTTGTAAAACTGTCCAGATGTCTTAGTCATCATTATGGTTACTATTTCTGATGTCATTGTTTTTTTTTTTAATATATATATATATATATATCCATCCATTGTTTTCTGAAGATATATATATATATATATATATATATATCCATCTACCTGTTAGTATTTTCCTTTTGTCCAATGATATTCTTTAACATTGCTTATCATGTGGTTTTCTGCTGTTGAATTCTTTCAGATTTTAGTGTTTGATATCATCTCTATTTCACCCTTTTTTAAGGATATGTTCACTGGGTCTGGAATTTTATTTTCAAAAGTTTTAAATTTTCTTTCAGAAATTTGAAAATGTTGCTCCACTATATCCTCAATTGCTTGTATCTAATGAGAATTCTGCCATCCTCATATTCGTTCTTCTGTACAGAAATATGTCTTTTCTCTCTGGATACTTTTTTTAAATTTTCACTTTTTCCTGGCTTTGAAAATTTTCATTATGCTGAGCCTTGGTGTAGTTGTCTTTACATCACTTGTGCTTGAAGTTTTTTAGGGGAGAGGGGAGAGAATCTGTGTATTTAGAGTTTTCAGAAAATGTGAAATATTATCACCCACTGTATTTTCAAATATCCCCTCCTCTTTCTTCAGAGACTCCAACCACACATTTGTCCACTGTCTCTTTTCTACTTGTTTGAATATATGGTGCGCAGTTATAACTATCTTAATATACTTTTTTGCCAATTCTAGCATCTGTGTCAGTTCTGTATTGGTTTTAATTGGTTGTCTTCCTCATTTTTGGATGTGTTTTCTCACTTCTTTGCATGCCTAAAAACTTTGATTAGGTGTCATTTATTTTTCCTTGTTTGTGCAAGTTTATATTTTTATAAATATTCTTGAGTTTGGTTCTGAAATGCAGTTTAGTTGCTTAGAATCAGATTTATACTTTTAGCTTTGATAAAATGATAAAAATCATTTCTTAGGCAAATGTAAAGCAGTGCTCAATATGTGGCTAATTATTCTCTGCTGAAGCAAGACTCCCTGAATTCTCTACTCAGTGTCCCAGAGCTTTTCCAATTTTGTTGGCAACAACAGGCACTATTTCTGGTTCTATATGAATGCTAGGCATTGTTTCCATTAGTTATTTAAGGTGGTTGTTTTCTTGGCCTGGCATAGTTGTCTTACACACATGTAGTACTGATGAGTATGCCGAAATTTGAAGGGCCCCCTCTGCAGAACTCTGCAGGGATTTCTTTGTGTAGTCTTGAGCACTCAGCTTTGGCCAAGACAAGACTGTGACTTCAGGTCATTTTCTAGTTTTCTGTGTTCATTAAAAATATTTTAGCTGTGCTGATTTCCTCAACACAGCAATTCTCCATCCCCACCTCCCAGTCTATCTTAACATTTCCTGTATGCTTCTAAAGCAACTTGTCCACTCTTTCTTTTTTTAATATAAATTTATTTATTTTAATTGGAGATTAATTACTTTATAATATTGTATTCGTTTTGCCATACATCAACATGAATCCACTAGAGTTATAAACGTGTTCCCCATCCTGAACGCCCCTCCCTCCTCCCTCCTAGTACCATCCCTCTGGGTCATCTCAGTGCACCAGCCCCAAGCATCTCAAACCATATTATAAAAATATCTGTTCACTTGTTTCTCCCTTGAGGGAAAGGTAGTTGATTTGTGCATTTCTATATCTGCAGTATATAGTAGAAATTAACAGTATTTGTTGTAGGATGAATGAGACAAAATTCTCAATCATCTCTGTAACTCAGAAATAGGAGTACAATATTGGAATCTGAAAGGCTATTGAAAGAATCAGGTATACCTGGAAACTTCAAACAAGATTTGGATAATGAGATTCATCAGATGTTGTGAGTGAATGAGAACAGGTTTCCTTTCGTAGGCTATTCAGGTTTTATATCCTAGTAATATCAAATATTGTTCGGTAGTTTGAGCATTATTTGTCATTGCCTTTCTTAGTGATTAGAATGAAAACTGATCTTTTCCAGTCCTGTGGCCACTGCTGAGTTTTCCAAATTTGCTGGCATATTGAGTGCAGGACTTTCACAGCATCATCTTTCAGGATTTGACATAGCTCAACTGGAATTCCATCACCCCCACTAGCTTTGTTCGTACTGATGCTAGAAAGGCCCAATTGACTTTGCATTCCAGGATGTCTGGCTCTAGGTGAGTGATCACATCATCATCATTATCTGGGTCATGAAGCTCTTTTTTGTACAATCTCCTGTGTATTCTTGCCACCTCTTCTTAATATCTTCTGCTTCTGTTAGGTGCATACCACTTCTGTCCTTTATCGAGCCCATATTTGCATGAAATATTCCCTTGGTATCTCTAATTTTCTTGAAGAGATCTCTAGTCTTTCCCATTCTGTTGTTTTCCTCTATTTCTTAGCACTGATCACTGAGGAAGGTTTTCTTATCTCTACTTGCTATACTTTGGAACTCTGCATTCAAATGTTTATCTTTCCTTTTCTTCTTTGCTTTTTGCTTCTCTTCTTTTCACAGCTATTTGTAAGGCCTCCTCAGACAGCCATTTTGCTTTCGTGCATTTTTTTTCCCATGGGGATGGTCTTGATCCCTGTCTCCTGTACAATGTCACGAAGCTCTGTCCATAGTTGCCTAAGAAAGGCAATGCCAAAGAATGCTCAAACTACCACACAATTGCACTCATCTCACATGCTAGTAAAGTAATGCTCAAAATTCTCCAAGCCAGGCTTCAGCAATACATGAACTGTGAAATTCCAGAGGTTCAAGCTGATTTTAGAAAAGGCAGAGGAACCAGAGATCAAATTACCAACATCCGCGGGATCATCGATAAAGCAAGATAGTTCCAGAAAAACATCTATTTCTGCTTTATTGACTAGGCCAAAGCCTTTGACTGTGTGGATCACAAGAAACTGTGGAAAATCCTGAAAGGGATGGGAATACCAGACCACCTGACCTGCCTCTTGAGAAACCTGTATGCAGGTCAGGAAGCAACAGTTAGAACTGGACATGGAACAACAGACTGGTTTCAAATAGGAAAAGGAGTACTTCAAGGCTGTATATTGTCACCCTGCTTATTTAACCTATATGCAGAGTACATCATGAGAAACTCTGGGCTGGAAGAAGCACAAGCTGGAATCAAGATTGCCAGGAGAAATATCAATCACCTCAGATATGCAGATGACACCACCCTTATGGCAGAAAGTGAAGAGGAACTAAAAAGCCTCTTGATGAAAGTGAAAGAGGAGAATGAAAAAGTGGGCTTAAAGCTCAACATTCAGGAAACGAAGATCATGGCATCCGGTCCCATCACCTCATGGGAAATAGATGGGCAAACAGTAGAAACAGTTTCAGACTTTATTTTTCTGGGCTCCAAAATCACTGCAGATGGTGATTACAGCCATGAAATTAAAAGATGCTTACTCCTTGGAAGGAAAGTTATGACCAACCTAGACAGCATATTCAAAAGCAGACACATTACTTTTCCAACAAAGGTCCGTCTAGTCAAGGCTATGGTTTTTTCAGTGGTCATGTATGGATGTGAGATTTGGACTGTAAAAAGAGCTGAGCACCAAAGAATTGATGCTTTTGAACTGTGGTGTTAGAGAAGACTCTTGAGAGTCCCTTGGACTGCAAGGAGATCCAACCACTTCATCCTAAAGGAGATCAGTCCTGGGTATTCTTTGGAAGGACTGATGCTGAACCTGAAACTCCAATACTTCGGCCACCTCATATGAAGTGTTGACTCTTTGGAAAAGACTCTGATACTGGGAGAGATTGGGAGTAGGAGGAGAAGGGGACGACAGAGGATGAGATGGCTGGGTGGCATCACCGACTCGATAGACATGAGTCTGAGTGAACTCCAGGAGTTGGTGATGGACAGGGAGGCCTGGTGTGCTGTGATTCATGGGGTCACGAAGAGTTGGACATGACTGAGCGAGTGAACTGAACTGAACTGAATATCAAATATTAAATAAATATATCATAGAGTATTTTATGTTCAGTAGTAATTGAGAGTAAAGAATAAAATAAATCCTCTCCTCTTATTAAAGAAGCCACGGTCTCTCTTTCACTCAGTTGAACTGCATTCTCTGTGGTCTCTTATATTATGCTGGGCAATTTCCAAAATGTCTTTGCTCATAAGATAACTAAACCCAGTAACTAGATAATTATGCGTATGGGGGCTGAGGAGGTGAGAGTAGGAGGGTAAGGAGAAATGGGGATTTTTATAAGCCTCTCACATCTTCTGACCAAGGCTTTAAGGTTTAGGTCTTACAGCTCTAGAGGGTTATCAGCTCTAGAGAGTTGTTGAACCTTTTTCTTTTTTTTTCCCCTGATAACAAACACATGGGCCATAATTTTATTTTTTGAAGTCTCCTGTTTTTTAAAAGGCCCTGAAGCATTTGTCAAAAACCAAATTTAGGTTGACTCTGCTTTTCTCTCTGTGGTTGTTTCTAGTTCTGTGAAACTCTTGCTCTTTCTGCTCAGAATATTTTCTTTGAGAGAGAATTCTGTTTCCCTCCTTAAACGCTTAGCCTGGAAACAGTGATTTGACTACAATCTCCTCTGAACGTGTTCCCTTTCAAAAAGGAAACTAATGATCATTAAAGGTCTTGGTCCTTATTCTGTAGGTGAGAAATAGTCTACCATAATATAATTGCCTATTTTGCCTTTCCTGGAAAATGTCTTTTTATACTTTATTTGGGAAATAAACACAGATTAAATGACACAGATTTCAGGCAGTTTAAAATCATTTTATATGGGTTAAGAAGGCTACTCTTTAAATATACTCTTAAATCAGGATTAAGCCCCAAACTTCAAGATGGTCATTTGATTGTGGCTGTATCTCAATTTGTTCATTATCATTAGGCTTCCCTGGTGGCTCACGTGGTAAAAGAATCTGCCTGCAATGTGGGAGATCTGGATTCAATCCCTGGGTTGGGAAGATCCCCTGGAGGAGGGCATGTCAACCCACTGCAGTATTCTTGCCTGGAGAATCCCCATGGACAGAGGAGCCTAGCAGGATATACTCCATGGGGTTGCAAACAGTTGGACACAACTGAGCAACTAAGCACAATGCCATATTCTGAAGTAGTGATCCAAACAGGTAATGAGTAGCATTCAGTCTTCACATAAGGCAACTCTTTTAGAGACAAGATTAATTAAAAGAAGTTGTAGGCCAAACCTCTATCCTGAATTTAAATACCTGACCCATTCTTGTCCTCCTGGATACAATATAGAAATCAGAGTTGGATAAATATCTCCATGAGAGAAAAAAATGAATTAAGAATTGCATTTAGAGCAAATCTTACACAATAACAGATTTCTTTACTGAAATAAGCTCATTTTACCCAGTGTATTTCATCTCAGCAATTTTCAGGAATAAGAGTAGTTATGTTTTATAAGTGAGAGAGCTGGTGACATTGCATGGAAGAAAGTGCATTGCATAACTTTCTCTCCCTTTATACCCATTCATATATTGCACAATATCCTCCACTTATGTTTTCACAGGCTCAGAGATGATTGCAATTACATACCCAGGGTGGTCCTGGTAAGGACTGGGGTCCAGCTTTGCAGTACAATTCTGTAGTGATTGTGACAAGCTTTGATAAACATCCCAGTTGACAACTAAGTTGATGTTGAAGCAGAGAAGAGAATTGATGGAGAAGGTGCTTCCCTATCCAGAAAGTAACCTCTGTACCTTGGACCGAGTTTAATAATGAAGCTTTTGGATGGAAAAGCTTATTCATAGCATCCTTTCTGTTTTACTTCTTTGTCCACAGAGACTGAAAGAATTAAAGCAACGTGAATTTGCTCGAAATGTAGCTTCCAAGTCATGGAAAGATGAAAAGAAACAAGAAAAAGCACTTAAGCGACTTCATCAGCTGGCTGAGTTAAGGCAACAGTCTGAATGGTAAGAATTCAAGGTGCCTCAGATGGTTCAAAACTCTCTTCAGCTTCTCAGAAAATTTCAATGATATATTTTTTTGGTTCTCTAAACAATGTAAACAAATTATAATCAATCAACAGATATATCTGAAGGTACATATTCCTAATAGCTAAAGGGTTATAAATTAATGAGTTTGACATCTGGGTTTTTTCTTGCCTAATATTGTTAATGTGTTCTTTAATGAAATGATCCAAGAATGATTCTAATATACAGGCATTTATTGTATCCAGGTGATTTATATGTATCTTATGCATCTCTATAGTGCTTCACAGTTATTTTGTCTTGTAATGTTAATTTTTAAAAAGTCATAAGTAACAATGCATCTTCTAGGAGAGGAAATAAATCTGTACATTCCTCTGTACACACCTGAAACTAGAATAAATGGCACTATCATTGTCTGTATGACAAACCAGACGTAATTAATGCAGTTAAATTTACCACATGGTGCCATTTAAATTGATAATTGTAACAAGCATTACACTGATACATTCTTGTAGCTGAAAAATAGCAGTTTTACATGAGCTCGAAACTCCTGAATGTTTTGTAGTAAGGAGATTAGTACCTGGAGCTCAATTACACTTGCAGATTGTGATTTGTGTTCATATGAATCATACTGTAGAGCACTAATGTAGCTAATTAATGTAGCTGACAGCAAGCTGGTGAATTGTGACATTTGTAGTTCTATGCCAAAATTTAAACTCCTACTGTTTAAATGAGAAACAATATACAGTAAACTTGGGAGTGAATGACTCAATTATAATAGCATAAAATATTAGATCTTATATTTACTTTTAAGAAAATGTTTTTTAGGATCAATTTTGAATTAAGTTTCAGTTAGTATTCACCTTGCAACTACTCAAGTATTTTTGTCACTATTTAGAATATTTTTAATTTGCTTATAAAGATGTAAAAAAGATAATATTAAAAAATAAGTGAGAAATTTGATATAAAGAAAAAAAAATAAAGGTTAGAAGACCATGTGTCCAGAGGTGAGGTTAATACAAAAATGCATATTTTTAGGGCACATGCAACCACAGAAACAGGACATATAACTGGTACTGAACTTATTACTTGTCAACACAATAAAGATCAAACATACTGTCAGTAAGATATCAGACAGTATATCTTGTCAAAGCAGGGCTTAGAAGGAGGAGACAATTGAGGGAATGTGTTAAATCCTGGATGATTAATTATGAAGTACAAAAAGTCAAATTATAAAAGCAGGGCAAGTCTCACTGTAGAGAGACCCTTTAGATAGGTTCTTTAAAGTCACACAACAATAAAAATAGGAGTAGTCTTAATGCACAGGATTTTGATTCCTTTGTTATTATGAAAGTTGTCACACTTCTACGCTTCTCCTCACCATTCCTTATTTTCTTCTGGAAGCAGACAAAGGATCAGAGGAGCCTTGATGGTGAGGACAATGATGACGATGATGCTTTTATTTAAAAGTTCTAAGTATGCAGAGTTATCTAGGAAGTGTCTTGAAAATTAAAATAAATAATAAACTCTATTGGGGTTGAGCTGCCTTTGGAAATCTTAATAACTAAATGAAAACAAAACTAGGCATTTTCTTCCATAAAGTAGTTAGGCACTCTGGGTCCCAATCTGATCATATTGTTAGGAAATGATAGGTGTTCAGCTTCCCAGATACAGAACTTGGAACTAGAAAAATTACTTTTTTTTTTTTCTATTACCCACCATCTGCCCTACAGATAATTGTTCTCTCAGATTAGTAGCCCACTTGCCCTAAGGGAGGTCTGTTCATAGCATTATTAACTATTTTCATTTTGGCAACTGAATTAACAAGTGAAAAAAGTCATCTGTGTTACTTCTTGAATAACCCTTCTTTGTCCTTTGTTCTCATAAAGAGGGCTTCTGAGTAAGATGACATAGATAACAGAATTCTTCCATGACCCTATGGAGAGGAGAGATGAATTTACAGGTAGTAAGAATATTTGAATAAGATTAATTTAAAAAAAAGATAGCAGAACAATGTTAATGAATCTTATAAAGGGCAGTCAACCTTAACGACCTCTTAGGTAGATCAACACATGATTCTTCAGTAAAACTAATTCTCTTGTTGGGAGAGGAAAGAGATTCACTCTGTTCATAAATTTCTACTATGTATAAGTCTAATGTATCTTGATATGGACATTTTTTTTCAAATTTTAAAAGTTGTGACCGTTGCTTCTGAGAGTATGACATTCTTTATATAAGAGCTGGATAATGTGGAACATTAGGAAATTACATTGCTTAAAAAAATCATGTTATTTTGATATGCTTTGCTTCCTATTTGAAAAGTGTACTTTTTGCCCAGGAGAGAATTAAATTATGCATATGTTGAGTTATCAAGCATTGGATTTGGGAGAACTATTGAAATGGACAAATACATTAATAAGAACTAAAGGGTAACTAATGTCATTTCAAAATTATAAATAAAAATAATTAGGTAAAAATACAGAAATAAACTAAAAATTATTCTAGAGGAGAGAGTGAAATTGTAAATGGGAGTATGACAGCAAAGATTAAACCTTTAATCATGTCACAAGGCATAGTCTATGTCTGACGCAAGACACAGCATGCTTGGGGCTGGTGCATGGGGATGACCCACAGAGATTTTATGGGGAGGGAGGTGGGAGGGGGGTTCATGTTTGGGAACGCATGTAAGAATTAAAGATTTTAAGACTAAAATAATAAAAAACTAAAAAAAAAAAAACAACTTGAATTTAAATAATAAAATTTAAAATATCACAAAGATAAAAAACAAGAATCTTCAAAAGTAATAAAAACAGATTTAAGGTATAGGAAATTAAATTTTATAAAGCAATGAGATAAAAAGTTTAAATCATAAATATAAGAAATAGATATGAATAATAAGGATGAAATGTTAATATTGTGAAAATATAATCATAAATGTATATTGAATTGTAAAGTGAGAACAGAATAAGGACAAGAAGAGCAGAATGTAACACATAAGAGCAAAGAAGCTTAAACACATTTGGAATACTACAAAAGGAAGAAGCTTTTACACATATTAGAAAGATAAATGGTGACGTGAAACAGCAATATAGAAAAGAATGTTTAGACTAACATAAAGTAAAGAAAGAAAATGCATGAAACAATGCCAGAATAATAAGCAAAACCATTATTAAGGAAAAAGAGAATATAAAAAATAGTCCAGTATCTACATCATAATGGAATAATTCAAGAAAGGAGATCAATGTGATGAATAAGAGAAAAGTTTTCATTATGAAATAGTTACTGTAAGGAGCAGACCCTTTAAAATATTTTCCAAATTTAGTTTTCCACAATATTCAAGGATACAACTCTAAAGTTACAGGCATTATTAGTTCATGGAAAAAGAGCTGTCTGAAATTATTAAAGACTGGTAACTAAAATTATTGTTTGTAAAACAAAATCTATATGGATATAATAAACAACAGATTGGATGCTGAAAAATATTGAATCTATAAAATAGAAATTAAAAACAAATTCTTTTTCTGAACTAGAACAAGAGACTAAAAGAAGTAGAGTTTTAATATAAGTAATAGGACCAAAGGATATAGTCATGAGAGCAAATAAATTTAATGTATAAATTCTAGGATAATATACTAGGATAGGGAAGGGCAATAATCAGATAAATCAGAGAAGAAAATGTATCTGAGCTGAAGAAGTTGAATTATAAGTTCCCAGAAATTCTGGAAAAAATTAACCAAAAGAAATCAATTTGTAACTATAGCTTGGTAAAGTGAGATATACACATAATTATATGTATGTATTAAGTATAACAAAATACATATACATATATGTACGTGTGAGTGTGAAAGTGAAATTTGCTCAATCGTGTCCAACACTTTGTGATCCCGTGGACTGTAGCCCATGGAATTCTCCAGATCAGAATGCTGGAGTGGGTAACCTTTCCCTTCTTCAGGGGATCTTCCCAGCCCAGGGATCAAACCCAAGTCTCCTGTATTGCAGGCAGATTCTTTACCAGCTGAGCCACTGAGAAGCCCAAGAATACTGGAGTGGGTAGCCTATCCCTTCTCCAGCAGATCTTCCCAACCCAGGAATCAAAATGGGGTCTCCTGTATTGCAGGTGGATTCTTTACCAACTGAGCTATCAGGGAAGCCTCACATATGTATATGTATATGTATATGTATATGTATATGTATATGTATAATAAAATATATACATGTAAATTATGTATATATACATAGTTCATTGTTTGAAATAAGCATAACAAAATATGTATACATAAAAAGGAAATTAATAAAATCATGGAAATACACAAGTGGATTTGTTTCAATATGAATAAAAGTAGGCTAATTAAATATGTCTCTATAATATTAAACATATAACAACAGTGAAGGAAAGCAATAAAATTTGGTGAACACAAGGAATGTCATGACACCAGAGTTCTAAGGCAGTTGATCAAATAGTTAAGTAAAAGCAATAAGAAAGAATTTGTAAGAACAAAGGCTAGGAAAGGACTCCTCCCCCATTAGAATTTATGCTGCATGTGAAAAAGATATCTGTTATTTTAGTACTATTTGCTCAAGCAATAAATGACTGCATAAAAATGAAGTAAAAATCTAAAATAGGAAAAGGCCAACAAAGCATGTCCAAAATTGTGGAGGGAAAATAAAAAGAAAAAGAAAGCCAGCTCAAAACCAACAAGTAAAGCTGAAAGCAAGTCAGCTCAAAGCAAGAAAAAGGGAAACAAAGCCAGCTCACAATGATGCAATTTGTATTGCTTTCCCCTGCAGTAAAATTTGTTTTGTAGTAGGTGTTTCGCAGAACATTAGAGAAAATTTTAATCTAAAGAGTTTCCTCTATTTTATGTATCACCCTTTCTAGTTTCTGATTGAATTGGTAGTCAAGCTCAAAAGAATAATCTTTAAAAATCTGTCAAAAGATAAAACATATATATGCAAAAAAAGATAAAAGGAAAATATTTTGATGAGTAAGAAGCTAAAAAAGGATTTCAGACTAACTGAAGACATTGAGGTAGCATGTAAAAATGTGTGTTACTTTCTTAGAATTGATCAAATTAGTGACAAGTCATAAAGATAGAACTAATTACCCTGTTTCATAAGAAAACAAACATGAAGGGATTTTAAGACTGAGGAAACAAAAATTATATAGTGCTTGACCTTGGCATCACCAACTCAATGAACATGAGTTTGAGAAGCCCCAGGAGATGGTGATGGACAGGGAAGCCTGGCCTGCTGCAGTCCATGGGGTCGCAAAGAGTCGAACATGACTGAGCGACTGAATTGAACTGAACTTTAAACTAAAAAAGTGAATAAAAGAGATAGGTTTATTCTTTGGAAGCGACTTTCATTTCTGTTTTTTTCTTCTCCTATTTAAGTGAAGGCACTAATTGGAAAACTCTTTGCAAAATAAGGTTAAATCTATATTCCAAAGAATTAGTAGTCTCTGGAGGACATATTGTGATATAAATACAATGCTTTATTTTCTTTAGCAGCACTAGCATAAGATATTCGCTTGCTATTGCTTTTTGCTAATTTCAAAAAAACTGACTTAAGCAAAGCATTTTAGAAATAGCTACTATAAAACATAGAGATACTGTTACATAAATGCAGTGAACTGTTATATTGCAATAGACATACTTCAAAAATAGTATCAGAACCCATCATCATACACTATGAAATGTTCATATATAGATAAAATTTCAAATTTGATGTCTTAATCATTCAAATATTTGTTTTATTTACAGTGTTTCTGGAAATGGACCAGCATACAAAGCCCCCAAAGAGGCTACAGAAAAAAAACTTCAGCAAGGAATTTTCCCAGTTAAGAATGGTAGAAAGATAACATGCATGAAGAATGCTCTTCTCCTTAAAGGAAAGAATCTCTCCAGAAGCATTGCCGATAAGCAGCGGTCCACCACAGCAAATCGACACCAGTTGCAAACAGACCGACGTCGTTTGTTTGGAAATAGGGTACCACAAACATCCTCAGATCTCAGCAATGCAAATCATAGGACAGGAGTGTCATTTTCTTTTTCCAAAAAAGTGCATCTAAAATTAGAATCTTCAGCATCAGTTTTCAGTGAGAACATGGAAGAAACCCACGATTGTAATAAGTCACCCATCTACAAAACAAAATCAACCGCAGAGAAATGCATGTGCTGCAGGTTTGCAAATGAAGATACACATCTCACTAAGGAAAAAGATATAAACATCTCATCAAACCATCTGGAAAGTATTTTACACAATACCCTCTCCATAAACTCTCAAATTTTGCAAGACAAGAATGACTTTGTTGATGAAATGCTGGAAAGTTCGATTGGCATTCATGCTTCATTCAGTAAATCTAACATTCATCTTTCAGATGTAGATTTTACTCCTTCCAGCAGAGCAAAGGAAACTAGAAACACATTGAAGAACACTTCAGAAAACCACATTAATCACTCATGCCAAGTCAATGTTTCCTCTAGCCCAACAAACATTTACAAGCATAGTGATGCCAGGATATTTGAATGTCTGGATGAGTTTCCATCAATAGAGCCAAGCGAACAAAGCAGTTCAGTTTATCTGAATCCCAAGTCCAGAAAGGAGAAGAGAGAAAAATCGTTAGATAAAACAGAAAGAGTTAGCAGAAATGCACAAAGTTTTATAAGAGAAGCATATCCCCATGATGTGAAGTCCAAAGCATTGCCTTTTCTCCACGTAAAAAGCAAGGATGGCCATACCACTCTCCAATGGCCAACAGAACTTCTTCTCTTTACAAAAACAGAGCCCTGTATCTCTTATGGCTGCAACCCATTATATTTTGATTTTAAGCTTTCTCGAAACACAAAGGATTGCCGTGATCCAGAGGATTTAAAAACAGAATTGCAGAAAGAGCCCTCAGAAATGAAGACTACAATGGAGAATCAAGTCTCAGGTTTAATTAAAGACCAACAAAAGTTAATCCAAGAAGATAATCGGTCTCTGAAACCAAAGATGAGGATAGCTGATCCAGATTGGGAAAATTTCCAGAGGAAATATAATTTGGGCTGCAACAATTCTGAGCCCAGTATGAGTAAACGTAATTTTAATGCAAGTGATTTGGAAATGAAAAATCCTGAAGTGCCTGCTTACCTTGATATCTCTCTAAAGAATTGTGTAGGAAACAATAAAAATGGTGGTAATGAACTTCAAGAATCTTCAAGGGCCCATTGGCAAAGCTGCCAAAGGGTAATTCTAAATGATGCAAACGAGGGCCTATCTTTTTCTCCTTGCATCTCTAGGACAAAAAAGCATAAACTGATTTCTTGTGATCCTCATCTGGATGTTGAAGAAGGGAATCAGTTCACCTGGAAGTCTAGTCCTTACACAGTAAGGGATCACAGTGACCATGGGAAGGATTTCGGTGTGATTTTGAATAGTAACTACATCAGTATGACCAGCGGGGTTTCTGGATGTGGAAGAGCAAATTACAAGATAAGTTCTCCAAAGGTGTCTCTGAATAGATGTTCTAGCCCTTCAGACACATCCCATGTCAGTACATCCAGCTTGAGAAGTTCTTATTCCAATCATGGGTCCAGTGGACATGGTAGAGGTAATTTGCTCTACTTTTGCAAACGAGAACACAACTCAGTTGAAAGGCACAAACGGAAACGCCGAAAGCACAGTTGTCTCTGCTTGTCTGATGAGCTAGCAAAGAGTGACTGCCCACAGTCTGAAATCGAAAGAGGAAGGAGCTGCAAATTGTGGGAATCAATTAAAAATGAAAAATATTCAAAACATGCTTATGGTCATTGCAGAGAAAAACATAAACTGGGCAAAAATCAACAATTTTCATGGCAAAAATCCAGAAGAATCACCCAGTGTGACTTTAGCTCACAGGTTTCTTGTGCTGGAAACGGTGAAAATCCATCTAATTGTCAGGGACTTCAGCACAGCAGATTGGGCTCTCACTCAAGAGAGAAAATGTATTACTTAAACAAAAGTAAAAGGAATCAACAGTCTTTGGACAGCCCTCATATTTGTGATCTGGGAAAAGTAAAACCCGTGCAATGTAACTCTGGGAATATCAGCTACCTTCTAAGGAACTGTTCAAGAAGCCCTTCAGATACCACAGAGTTGAACCCTATAGAAGGAGAGAGGACCTCCCTGACAGCCAAAAGCCTTTTAGAAAGAGTACAAGCCAAGAAATGTCAGGAACAATCAATTCAGTTTGAGATCACATCAAACAGCTATAAAAATGAATCCGAGACTCTTTCACAAATCCAATGTGTAATTCCATTTACACCACCAGGCTGTAACAGACCTTCATTGCCTTTGCCTGAAAACACACCAAACAAAAGCAGAAGAAAGGATAAAGGCAGTGCAATGCAAAAAACTACTGATAAAAACAAAGTCAAAAGTTCCCCGACAAGTGATTTTACTGTTTTAGTGGGCACTGATTGTGATAATCATCTTTCTAAAGGTATAATTCATGGAGTAGCAGAATCTCACTCACCAAACATGAAAAAGAGCCCAACAACAAAAGAACAACCAAAATCATTAATCAGTGAAGTCCAACCTTCTATTCAAAGCTGTGACCCAGTACCAAATGGTTTCCCTGGTGCTTTTCCATCTAATAGATATAATGGTATTACTGATTCAATGGAGACCAAAGAGAATGACATGAATCTAGACCTACAGGATGGAAGCATGCAAATGAATCAGACAGAGGGGAATATAAACTCTTACTATGACAGAACTATGCAGAAGCCTGACAAAGCAGCAGATGACTTAGAAGTGTGTCATAAATCTCTCTCTCCTCCATTAATTCAACAGCCCATAACATTTTCTCCTGATGAAATAGATAAATATAAGCTCCTACAGCTACAAGCCCAGCAGCATATGCAGAAACAGCTCCTATCAAAGCATCTTCGAGTTTTGCCTGCTGCAGGGCCCGCTGCTTTTTCTTCGGCCTCCACTGTACAGACAGTTCCAGGTCACCAGCAGGCTTCCATAACCACCATCCACCACACATTCCTGCAGCATATTGTTTCTGCTTCCATAAATGCTCATAACGGTCATCTCCCTATAGCTCATCTACATCCTCTCTCCCAGCCGCGTTTTAATCCATTCACATTTTCACCTTTGACCCCAACCATCATCCCTGCACACCCCACTTTCTTAGCAGGTCATCCCCTGCATTTAGTCACCACTGCTCCCTTCCACCCATCTCACATAACATTTCAGCCCTTGCCCCCTGCAGCATTTATCCCCACCTTGTTTGGCCCCCACTTCAACCCAGCTACAACTTCTATCATCCACTTGAATCCTCTAATTCAACCAGTGTTTCAAGGTCAAGATCTTTACCATCATTCTTGCTCCAGTCAGATGCAACCATTAAATGGAGTGAAAGAGGCCTTAAATGTGTCAGCTCGCTTGAACTAAAAGCCCTTCTTCTGGATAAATAAAACAAATTGTCAGTACCTACAAAATGATGTATTTAAAGTGGTTTGATTATTATTATATTTCAAAGGGTGGTGCAATGCAAAAAATGTGACCAATATAGAAATGTAAACTGAATTGCCAATATTGTAATAGAAGCATTTTAAGAACCTCTTAATTTGCTAAAATTAATTATACAAATTTAAAGTAATTTGATAGAAAGGCAGAGGGGTATTTTGGGATGAGTTCTCATGTAATGTGAAACAACAAAAAATGTAGGCATATTAATATTAAAAAAATTAAATGGAACATAATACTCTTATCTTCTAGGTGTTCGTTGAACGAGTGAGTAAATGAATGAATGAATGCACGTTTGTTTTTATTCATCAGGTAATAATAAAAGATCAGTGAAACAAACTATGTGGTAAAAATAGTTCCTATGGTTCACTATTTACTAAGCTTTCAATCAATGTAATCTGTTTCAACCAATATAAACTATATTTTCATAGGAAATGAGAGATAGCAAGAAATTTTCTAACTAATTCAGATTAAAAATTACTCTTCAATGCAAAACAATCTTATCCACATTGTATGGCTGAGTTTGTGTGGAAAATTGAGTTATCTTCATTTCACACACTTCTATGTTAAGAGAATTTTATATTTGCAAGAATCACCAATATCTAAAGTTAAGAATATTTAATTTTGGTATAAGAAAACACATATTTGCAATTGTTAGTATTTGATCATACAAAATAAAGCTAAAATATACTATGAATAATATTTTAATACATTGGTCAAACTTTCAAATATTATTGGGATTAAAATATTAAGTTTTCTTTATTCTCAGAAATCTGTGTTCAGCCAACATATGCATATCAATTACATATGAGGTGAAGGTATTGAAAATGTCAAAAGTCTTATCTGATATTTATTGAGAAAACTTTAAAGAGTTTGGTGTGTGTTTGTTCAATTTTGTTAGAAACTAATAAAATGCAGTGAATTATGATTAATAAAATCACCATTCCCGTAATTTTGCAAACAGTTTTAAACATTCATTCAAAATACTTTCTGACCCACAGAATTTGCATTTCTTACATCTATGTTTCTGAGTAGCCCTTCAGTTCAGTTTATTATTTTATATTCTTAAAAGCATAGAAAACTTGTATGACTACATAGCCCCCATAAGCACAGGTTTCAGAGAAATTCAAATTAAACAAAACTGGAGGTAATCGGTCATCACCGCTGTGTGTATGATGATGCAAACTTCCCTATCACTAAAACCTGAGAATGATGGCTTATTCAGCCTTGGCTTCACAGGTAAGAGAACTGTCCTTACAGAAACTCTCCTGTGCATCGAGAGAGTCAGGCTGAGCACTAGACCCTCATTATCTCCTTTAATCTTCGTAAATGTATTTTGAGATCAATATTATCATTTCTCTGTACAGATGAGAAAAAATGAAGGATTCGGTCCTTAACACTTGCAAACAAGAACTGATGTTGGTAAGGGAGAGATAGAGAATAAATTGAATCAAAAATTTTAGCATAAAGAAGTCCCATAGTTTCCTAGATACCACCAGAAACTTGTGGGATGGAAGTTTTGACTGGAGTATGGCAGTGAAAAATCCTATTTTATCTAAAAGAAATAGAAAAAAATGGAAAAAATCATCAAATAGCAGAAAATTCTATACTTGTGTGGAACTCCATAAAAGTTATTATGAAAGACCTTTGATAAACATGAATGATTTCAAAAAAGATAGATGACAAATGACCTAGCACATAAAAAGGAAACTAAAGTGAATGACTGTTTCCTAAAACAGATTACAAAGTTGACATAGAGCCAAGACAGAATAATTATAGGAACTCACCAGGAGACTTATCATGAAAAAGACAGCACCTGATTAATATTTATAATTGTCTTGGTGGCAATTTAATATCTCAGAAGGTTAGAACAGGGAACCTCTACTTGGACACTTAATTTTGACTAACCAGGGTAGCCTGATAAGAATTGATGGCATGGAAATGACTATCTTATATTATCAATGATGAAAATGTTCATTGGATATACTTACTCTCTTGCACTGTGAGAAGACAGACTTTGCAATCTAAATAAAAGATAACTTGTACTCCAAGTAGGAAATTATAAAAGTTATAGCATAACATGAGCAAATCTACCATTACAAAAGATTTCAATGAGAAGAAAAATGTAGTCCTTTAAACATCCCAATATAAACAGAATAAGAAAAACATTCAGAGTAACTGAAAAATTCTTGTACATTCATAAACAGTAAGACAATAGCCATAAATCAAAAATGAACAGAGACCAAGTTAAAACCACCATTCCCAAATATTGGGAATATCAAAACAAATTGCTTTTTTAACTTTGATGAATGAAGAGATGATCTAATAATAATAATGTCACTTCAATCTGATTTTGTTTTGCTTTCCTTATTAAGGAGAAACATTCTTTCAAGTGGAAATTGTAGAAACAACATGGAGAGGAAGTTTGGGACATATAGAGAAAATTATTTCCTGGTCACTTTCAATGAGTTTGAATCTTCACATTTAGGAGAATTACAGAAAATATTAAAATTACCTAAAGAAAGTCTCATAATTATAATTGTTCTTGAGGAAATAGGCAGACTAGAAGAGAAATTAGAACAAGCATCTCTACTTTAATAAAAGAAAGAATATTTAATGTAGATATTAGTGATTTAGTTCAGTCAGTTCAGTTGCTCAGTCACGTCTGACTCTTTGCGACCTCATTGACTGCAGCACGCCAGGCTACCCGATCCATCACCAACTCCCAGAGTTTACTTAACCTCATGTCCATTGAGTCGGTGATGTCATCCAACCATCTCATCTTCTGTCATCCCCTTCTCCTCCAGCCTTCAATCTTTCCCAGCATCAGGGTCTTTTCAAATGAGTCAATTCGCATCAGGTGGCCAAAGTGTTGGAGATTCAGCATCAGTCCTTCCAATGAATATTCAGGACTGATTTCCTTTAGGATGGACTGGTTGGATCTCCTTGCAGTCCAAGGGGCTCTCAAGAGTCTTCTCCAACACCACAGTTCAAAAGCATCAGTTCTTTAGTGCTTAGCTTTCTTTATACTCCAAATCTCATATCCATACATATCTACTGGAAAAACCATAGGTTTGACTCAACGGACCTTTGTTGGCAAAATAATGTCTCTAATATGCTATCTAGGTTGGTCATAACTTTTCTTCCAAGGAGTAAGTGTCTTTTAATTTCGTGGCTGCAGTCACCATCTGCAGTGATTTTGTATCCCCCCAAAATAAAGTATGTCAGTATTTCCACTGTTTCCCCATCTATTTGCCATGAAGTGATGGGATCAGATGCCATGATCTTAGTTTTCTGAATGTTGAGTTTTAAGCCAACTTTCTTACTTTTCTCTTTCACTTTCATCAAGAGGATCTTTAGTTCTTCTTCGCTTTCTGCCATAAGGGTGGTGTCATCTGCATATCTGAGGTTATTGATCTTTCTTCTGGCAATCTTGATTCCAGCTTGTGCTACATTCAGCCCAGCATTTCTCATGATATACTCTGTGTAAAAGATAAACAAGAAGAGTGACCATGTATAGCCTTGATATACTCCTTTCCCTATTTGGAACCAGTCTGTTGTTCCATGTCCAGTTCTTACTGTTGCTTCCTGAACCACACACAAATTTCTCAGGAGGCAAGTCAGGTGGTCTGGTATTTCCATCTCCTCCAGAATTTTCCACAGTTTGTTGTGATCCACACAGTCAAAGGCTTTGGCATAGTCCATAAAGCAGAAGTAGATGTTCTTCTGGAACTCTCTTGCTTTTTCGATGATCCAGTGAAAGTGAAATCTCTCAGCCGTGTCTGACTCTTTGCGACCCCATAGACTGTAGCCTACCAGACTCCTCTGTCCGTGGGATTTTCCAGGCAATAGTACTGGAGTGGATTGCCATTTTCTTCTCCAGGGGATCCCTACCCAGAGCTCGAACCATGGTCTCCCACATTGTAGACAGACGCTTTACTGTCTGAGCCACCAGGGAAGTCCTCAATGATCCAATAGTTGTTGGCAATTTGATCTCTGGTTCCTCTGCCTTTTCTAAATCCAGTTTGAATCTCTGGAATTTCATGGTTCTGTACTGTTGAAGCCTGGCTTGGAGAATTTTGAGCATTACTCTACTAGCATGTGCTACTGCTAAGTCACTTCAGTTGTGTCCGACTCTGTGCGACCCCATAGACGGCAGCCCACCAGGCTCCCCCGTCCCTGGGATTCTCCAGGCAAGAACACTGGAGTGGGTTGCCATTTCCTTCTCCATTGTGTGAAAGTGAAAAGTGAAAGTGAAGTCGCTCAGTCGCGTCCGACTCGTAACGACTCCATGGACTGCAGCCTACCAGGCTCTTCCATCCATGGGATTTTCTAGGCAAGAGTACTGGAGTGGGGTGCCATTGCTTTCTCCGTACTAGCATGTGAGATGAGTGCAATTGTGCAGTGGTTTGAGCATTCTTTGGCATTGCCTTTCTTTGGGATTGGAATGAAGACTGACCTTTTCCAGTCCTGTGGCCACTGCTGAGTTTTCCAAATTTGCTGGCATATTGAGTGCAGCACTTTCACAGCATCATCTTTTAGGATTTGAAATAGCTCAACTGGGATTCCATCACCTCCACTAGCTTTGTTCATAGTGATGCTTCCTAAGGCCCACTTGACTTCACATTCCAGTATGTCTGGCTCTGAGTGAGTCATCACACCATTGTGATTATCTTGGTCGTGAAGATCTTTTTTGTATAGTTCTTCTGTGTATCAACTCTGTCACATGTCGCTGAGTCAGGTAAGAAGACAGAAAATTAAGTATCTCATTAGTCACGTAGTGTTTCTTTATTACCTTCCCCAGAGATGTGGTGAAGTGACTGGGAGTGAAATACATTAAAATGTATGGGTATTTTATAGAGAGACATTTTATAAATATTCTTATGAACTCCAAATTTGAGAGAGGGTTATAGAGACTGCTTACAAGTCTTTGTGTAGAACTCTGTTACAGTCAACCTTTTATAAACAGGGACAAAATCATGGAAGACGTGTCTATCAAACAGGAAAACACAAACCCAGGACAGGAGTGTAGTGAACGCACAATGCAATTGAGATAAATTCAAAAGTATAAAAATGGGACAAAATTTGAAAGGAGAAATTTAACCTGAATAAATTTCAAATTCTACATTTATCTTTAATTAACAGAGCTTTGTACACATAGATTATTGGGGAGACAGAGCCTCATTCTAGTTCATCAATAAAATGAAGGGTTTAGTAGGTTCAAGCTGCATATGATTCAATGATTTTTAAGAAGTTGCAAAAAGTTATGAAATATTAGGTTATATCATAGGAATTATATAAAATTAGTAAAAAGGGATTCATGTTTTTAAGATTATTTTTATTAATATATAACTACATAACATTCAGTTCAGTTGCTCAGTCCCATCATTACAAATTTTTTCTCATGAGTACTTTCAATATCTACTCTCCTAGCTACTTTCACATATGCAATGCAGTATTATTAACTATAGTCACCGTTCTGTACATTATACACCCTTGATTTATTCACTTTATAACTGGAAATTTGTATTTTTAAACCCCTTTCATTTTGACAACCTCTGAGCCCTACCTCCCTGCCTCTGGCAACCATCAATCTGTTCTCTATATCCACGAGTTTGAGGTTTTTGTGTGTTGATTGTTGCTTTGTTTTGATTTTTAGATTTCACTTGTAAGTGCGATCACATGGTATTTACTTTCTCTGAATTATTTTGCTTTGTATAATGCCCTCTAGTTTCATCCCTGTTGTTGCAGATGTCAAGATTTCATTTTTTAATTGATAAATAATATTCCATTGTATACATATACATATATACATTTATATATATATATATATATATATATATATATATATATATATATATCACATTTCCTTATCCATTCATCCATCAATGGACATTTAGACTGTTTCCATGTCTTGGCTATTGTAAATAATACTGCTATGAACATGGAAGTGCATGCATCTTTTCAAATTAATGTTTTGAATGTTGCTTTTTCAAATACCTAGAGGTAGAATTACTAGATCATATGGTAGCTCTATTTTTAATTTTTTGAAGAGCTTCCATACTCTTTTCCATAATGGCTACACCAATTTATATTCCCACTATAAGTGTATAAAGGTTCCCTTTCCTACACCTCTTTGATCTCTTGTCTTTTAAATAGCAGCCATTCTAACAAAATTTTATTTTGCTATTGAGTTGTATGAATTCTTTATATATTTTGAATGTTAACACCTTATCAGATATATGACTTACAAATATTTTCTCCAGTTCAATAGATTAGACTTTTCATTTTGTCAGTGGTTTCCTTTACTGTGCATAACATTTTTAGTTTGATGAACTGTTTATTTTTCCTTTTATTTGCCTTAGGTTTTGGTGTCATATCCAAAAAATCATTGTTAAGACCTATGTCAAGAAATTTACATACTGTGTTTTCTTCAAGGTGTTGCACGTTTTCCAATCTTACATTCAAGTCTCTAATCCTTTTAGAATTAATATTTTTGTGTAGTATAAGATAGCACTTTTTATTCTATAAGGAATTTTTTTTTTTTTGAGCTTGGATAGAATAGACCATTTGTGGAAAACTCTGTGCTGTTCCAGGACACAATTTAAGAGAATTGTTGGCAAACTGAATTGGATGCATAAGTGGCAGATGTGACCAGTTAAGAGATCAGATTAATTTTATGCTTTTACACTGATGAATAACATCAGCTCTGTGAATTAACAAAAATTATTAACTAAATGAAAACTAAATTTTTAAATATTCTAGAGAAATATTGGGTTAAGTAGTTTTACTTTACTTTGGTATATCTCAGAATATTTGACAAGCAGCATGTACTAGACATTTCCAGGAGAAGGATAGAATATGTTGAATTTCCAAAAGTAATGAAAACATTTTTTTTTTTTTGCCCGTGCACTCTCTCATGGAATTAATGCTTTGTAGAACAGACTCTGGTAATTGCCATAGGAAAAATAAAGAAATCATTATGTGCACTGCAAAGAGAAGAACACTTGCTGTGAAAAGAAATATATGAGAATAACTTTCTAACTTTAAATATCTAAAAGGTAGCACAGAAATGTGTACGGTGGAAGATCATATTTATTATCTTTAAGGCAGGAAGGGTAAACACTACAAAAATGTAGGTGTTGACTCAACATGAAGAATAACTCAACAATTTAAGTTATTTGTATAAAGTTGTAAAACCTCCATCCTGAAATATTCAAGAACTTTTGCATATTTAGATGAGCAAAAAAAAAAATTAGAGCTTTTCAGAATACTTTTCCTAGAATTTTGCCTGTGATCAATGACATATCCAGTTATTCTCAAATATAATTTCCAAGTTGTTGATTCATAGGGCTTCTTTTTAAATTAAAAAGAAATTTTTAATTTTTTCTTCTGATTTTTTTTCATCTGATTATACTCAAAATATTCCTGCTAAAGAGAACATTCTGAGCCCTTCTCTTACTTCCCCCAAATTAGTTTGTGGGCTCAAATTTTTTTTTTTTAATTTCACTTGAAGTACACTTTGGAAGAAAATTAAATAATTCTAATTATATATTGAATTATAAAATAGATTATTTTAAAATAATTTCCACTGTGACAGATTTTATTTTCAACTTTGTTTCTTTCACTTGCACAATTATTTAACAGTTGACTTTTCTTTTATGCTATTACTTGATTTTTATGGAATTATTCTCTTTATGGGATTACTCTTTCACACTTGGATCATAGAGACACATTTTTTGTGTGTCTTAAGCTATAAATGCTTAATTAAAAATGAAAATGTTTTAAGAAAGACTATAAAATCTTTACACATACAAATAAATGCACACACTTATCAATATATTTTTCTTGGAGATTGAGAAGGAATCCAGCCTCACTGGATTCAAGGGATCATTAAATAAAATAAGTGCTTAGTATAAAGAACTACAAATTTGGAAAACTTCATCTACATTTTCATTCCCTGTCATATTCAGCAAGAAAAATTAGAGTGGGTTATAAAAAACTGTATTACAGTATTTCCTTTGAGTTCACTTTTATGTATGTTATAAAATAAAGGAAGTAATTAGAACATAGGGAGTAGTTTAGAAAATTTCCAGCTCCCAGGAATTTTTCACTCAGGCAGACATTTCATAGAATGATCCCCTGAAATTTCTATTTCACTTATAGAAAATGGATTTTGACAGTGACTCCTTTTCTTCAGTTTCTGCCAGGACTTAATGGAATCTCCCTGTTATTTCTGAATAGAAATATATTCAAAGAAATTAATCCTCTACAGCCTTCCCATTAAACAGAATATTTAATAAGCAAAATTACTCAGGATCATATTTCCAGCTCTGGCTATCTCCCTCGTGCATGAAATTTTTGGTTACTTATAAAGCTCCCAATAATGGCAGCAACACAGCTTCTGAATTTTACCATAGTACTTTCAAGCTGATCTAAAAACTTGTATTTCAAGCATTTGGATCAATAACTGGAGATAGTGAAGATGGCTCTCCCTCGTGGAGTACCACTCCCAATGCTCCAGATGTCTATAAATGAAACGCCTAGTGCCCTCCCCAGGCTGTATGGAGAATTCACTGCTATTTAAATAGTGAAATGACATTGCCAAACATTTCAAATCAGTAGCATATTTTTCTATCTTCCCTAAAAACTTTCCCATGACTTTTCAGAAACAGGTTTTCTGAAACATTCTGAAGAAATATATGTGAGTATCAGATCCAAAGAATACAAATCTCACACATCAGTGTATGTAGCTAATGTACTTAGGAGCAAAACTGACCTAGTGTTTATCTCTGGCCCAGCAGGGGTCAAGAAGAATTTTAATTTTGATTCCTTAAATGAATGAACGCCTGAAAAGAAATATCCTCTAATTGGAATCTGAAGTATTAGCAAGTATGTGACCACATGCACACAGTAGTTAGGCAAACAGTTGACTGCCCTTGTGTCTCAGACTGAAACTAAATTTCCTCCTAAATTATGGTTTCCTGGGTCTAGAGGATTTTCAAAGGTTATCATTTCATTCCAGCGAAAACATTATCCACTTCTTCTACTATGTAGACATTTGAAAGTGATTACTGTGTTGCTTTGGATTAAGCTGTATTAAAATGGAAACAGTGGCTGAATCAGTTAGGCTTAGAATAAGCCAATATTAGAAAGATAAGCCAAAGGGTCTTTTTTTTTTTCATTTTATGCAGTCTTGAATCAGAGGGAGACCTCCCAATCCTTTTCTTAAATCCTTTCCCGAAATCAATGCCTCTTTTTGCACCCCACCCCCTTTTATTAAATAGCAAGAATAGAAAAGAAAGATAAATCAGGCAAATTGGAATCTGTAAAATGTGTGTGTGTGTGTGTGTGTACAAACAATTGTGCATATGAGTGTGAGTTCTTAAAAATATACTCTTTAGTCTTTAAAGATCTTGACATTTGTTCAGAATAATGTTTTTCAAAACACATCCACATTTTAAAACAGTCAACTTCTAGAAATATTTATTTTCTTCCAACTGAAATTGTCACTTGCTTCTATTTGTGAGAAATTATAAAATAGCTAATAATGTAAACTGGTTATGTAGCTTTTTAAAACAAATTCTCACTTTAATTCTATTTAAAGTATTTACTTTGTAACTAAACTGGACAATAATCCAGCAATATCATACACAATCCAATAATTTTATTTTATATCCTCTGTACAGAACATTTTTTATTATACTGTGGTGAAGTAACTTGCACTATTGTACATGCAAAGCAGTTTTTTTAGTTATTCAGTATTACCTGGACTGTAGTTCAATGCAATAATATTTTTTTCAATAAAAAGCATAATGGTATAAGAGTGTTAGTCATGTATTTCTAACAAAAAACATACCAAAATAAAAAAACAAAAATCAGAAGCAAAATGATATGGAAATATGCTGTATTTTACATTGCTGAATTTAAAATGCATTTAACATTTTATTTATTATTGTATATATTTATATTATATATTTAAAGACTGAAATTTCTTAGAGTATTTCTTAAAATTTTAGTGGTACAAAACAAAGCTGTTTCCTCAAACTGAAAATAAATATGACTTTAAAAGTTACCTAGATGTATTCTTTGTTTAAACCTAATATACTATGTGAAGCCCTGTTTCTGTCTGCTTACTTAAAAAAAAAAAAAAAAACTGTGATCTAATAGTTTTTAACGGTCTGACAAAGCTTTATAAACACTCTCTGGAATATATTCTCTAGCTGATAATACAATATAGACACATTGGCATTCTGTCTGTTACACTAATTTTAATGTAAACTTGGAAAAATGATAAATGATCCCGATCAATGTTATCCTCAGAAGGACTCAACTCAGTAGGAAACCTCTTTAATCAAGCATGACCAATGATGTGGGATTACAACTTTACACTTCACTTAACTGTCACTCCTAACTTTATTTTCTTTGCCTTTGCCTTTCCCAAGACAACAATCAGTTCAGTTCAGTCTCTCAGTGGTGTCCAACTCAGCGATCCCATGAATTACAGCACACCAGGCCTCCCTGTCCATCATCAACTCCCGGAGTTAACTCAGACTCATGTCCATCAAGTTGGTGATGTCATCCAGCCATCTCATCCTCTGTCATCCCCTTCTCCTCCAGCCCCCAATCCCACCCAGCACCAGGGTCTTTTCCAATGAGTCAACTCTTCGCATGAGGTGGCCAAAGTACTGGAGTTTCAGCTTCAGCATCATTCCTTCCAAAGAATGCCCAGGACCAATCTCCTTTATTATTATTATTATTTTTAGTATTAATTTTCTTCTTGGTTTTATTTTATTATTATTATTATTTTTAGAATGTACTGGTTGGATCTCTTTGCAGTCCAAAGGACTCTCAAGTGTCTTCTCCAACACCATAGTTCAAATGCATCAATTCTTTGGCACTCAGCTTTCTTCACAGTCCAATTCTCACATCCACACATGACCACTGCAAAAACCATAGCCTTGACTAGATGAACTTTTGTTGGCAAAGTAATGTCTCTGCTTTTCAATATGCTATCTAGGTTGGCCATAAATTTCCTTCCAAGGAGAGAACGTCTTTTAATTTCATGGCTTGCAATCACCATCTGCAGTGATTTTGGAGCCCCCCAAAAATAAAGTCTGACACTGTTTCCACTGTTTCCCCATCTATTTCCCATGAAGTGATGGGACCAGATGCCATGATCTTCGTTTTCTGAATGTTGAGCTTTAAGCCAACTTTTTGACTCTCTTCTTTTCCTTTCATCAAGAGGCTTTTTAGTTCCTCTTCACTTTCTGCCGTAAAGGTGGTGTCATCTGCATATCTGAGGTGATTGATATTTCTCCCAGCAATCTTGATTCCAGCTTGTGTTTCTTCCAGTCCAGCGTTTCTCATGATGTACTCTCCATAGAAGTTAAATAAGCAGGATGACAATATACTGCCTTGACGTACTGCTTTTCCTATTTGGAACCAGTCTGTTGTTCCATGTCCAGTTCTAACTGTTGCTTCCTGGCCTGCATACAGGTTTCTCAAAAGGCAGGTCAGGTGGTCTGGTATTCCCATCTCTTTCAGAATTTTCCACAATTTATTGTGACCCACACAGTCAAAGGCCTTGGCATAGTCAATAAGGCAGAAATAGATGTTTTTCTGGAACTCTCTTGCTTTTTCCATGATCCAGCGGATGTTGGCAATTTGATCTCTGGTTCCTCTACCTTTTCTAAAACCAGCTTGAATATATGGAAGTTCACGGTTCACGTATTGCTGAAGCCTGGCTTGGAGAATTTTGAGCATTACTTTACTAGCATGTGAGATGAGTGCAATTGTGCGGTAGTTTGAGCATCCTTTAGCATTGCCTTTCTTTGGGACTGGAATGAAAATTGTCCTCTTCCAGTCCTGTGGCCACTGCTGAGTTTTCCAAATTTGCTGGCATATTGAGTGCAGCACTTCCACAGCATCATCTTTCAGGATTTGAAACAGCTCCACTAGAATTCCATCACCTCCACTAGCTTTGTTCGTAGTGATGCTTTCTAAGGCTCACTGACTTCACATTCCAGGATGTCTGGCTCTAGGTGTGTGATCACACCATCATGATTATCTGGGTCTTGAAGATCTTTTTTGTACAGTTCTCCTGTGTATTCTTGCCACCTTTTCTAGCTCTTATCTGCTAGATTTTAGTATGATTTATTCTGTGCAAAAACTCAGACTAGGTGTTCCTAGAAATGAACACTAGTTGCTCTCTTGTTCTTAAATCTTATTGATGCTTATTCTTTCTCCTACCCTCTACCAAGCTTTATCCAAGTCCAAAAGCTTCTTGCTTCTGCACTTTAATTGGATGCCATGTTGCTGCCTGTGTATTAATGGAAAAGAACTCTGCTTTGTGAGTGCAAACCTGGTGTCAACCCCAGGCTTTCAATGGAGCAGTTCTACAGCTGCCAATCATCTGTCTCCCCAGACTTCACCCTACTTTTTCTATTTCTATGTTGGATGCTTTTTCAGAAATCTCCTAAGGATTAAGAAGTACCTTTCACACAACACACACACACATACACACACACACACACATGCACACACACACACATACCTTGGCTATTGACAAGAGTCATGATAGGAACTCTCATTTCTTGGTCAATTTGTCACCATTTATTGATCACCTGTGAGGATCATGTCTTGTTCAGCTATCCTCCCCACTAACTAATATCCTGAATTCCCCTTGGGTGGGATAGCCAATTTTGCTTGAAGATAGAAGATGATGTTCCTAATTGCACAGAGATGTAGACACAAATGGTGATGGGTGATCTGTATACTCAGTGTCTTCACCTCCCTCGTGTGTGAAGCTTTCGCTGTCTTTGTTCACCATCTGTGTAATTTTCTGTTCATCATGGAAATATTTGACTCTGACATAAAATGGGTATTACATACTCTTGAGGTTGTGTTCTCTTATTACATCCAGTAGAATTGAGTCAATTCCAAAATGGCATGTTTTAATGGTTTGAATCATAGAGATAAAATTTTCTGAACTTGTGAATTTGCTCAGCCATAAATAAATGAGAGGTACTTCACAGCCTGGCACACTCATAAGAGTGCTATGTTACTTAAAAAAGTCTTAGGGGAAACAATTTATAAATTAAATATTTTCCTTACTTCCATTTTATCAGAGAGATAGTTCAAAGACATCATATTTCAATTATTTGGCATGGGTATAGCATATAACATCTTCAGAAAAGTCTCTCCATGAGACTGTTCATGAGTCTCTTCATGAGACTGTTTCATTCTTTAAGAAAATATTTTAATAGGCTCTCATCCTTTGTCGTTAGTTATTCATAGTTATTCATCCTTTGTCAATAGTTAATCAAGAAGATTACTTACATATTTCCAAGACTTTGAGAAATTAAAGATAATTTGTTATAGAAATATTCATTAGGAAACAACTAATATAGTCTTCGAATTACTCATTCCTTATATAGCTGTTAGGATTAGTCAACATTGACTAAAACAAAGGCAAAATTAATGTTGAGTGGAAAAAATCATGTGATGAGTCAGTCATGGTGGATTATTTTTTTATCTGGATGGGCATCCTTATCTGTATACACTGATGTTGACTATCAAACTCTCAATTTAGTTTAATGATATTACATTATCCAGTTAGAGCTAACATTTACCTTTAACTTGACAATTTTAATTTTAAAACAAGTATTTAATCTTAATATTTATCATAAGTAATAAAATATTTAATTTTAATCTTAGTGCAAGAAATTTCAGTAGGCTTCATGGAGTTTGTAGAATCCTAAAATTTATCTGTATATAATACATGAAGTATGTAACATTGGAAACACTGCTATAATTGAATTTCAGAAATGAATTCAAATACATTGTATTTAAAGTACTCAGGACATGAGATGAACTCAAATAACACGTCTTTTTCAGCCAGAACATTCCTGAGAAAGGTCCCATTCAAACCTCATAATAATCTATTCTTAACAGCATTTATTGATATTCTTATTTGGAACAATTTCTTCATTTTTGACTCTTGATCAGGATGTATTTACATTTTGTCCTTAAGCCTGCTTGGTTTCTTATTTGTA
Organism: Ovis canadensis; assembly: GCF_042477335.2. NCBI lineage: Eukaryota > Metazoa > Chordata > Mammalia > Artiodactyla > Bovidae > Ovis > Ovis canadensis. Next base: position 88,349,692 of record NC_091248.1, read on the forward strand.
GCTCTTTTCTCTTCCAGAGCTTCTTTATATCCCCAGTCTTTAAATGTTGGGGTAACCCAGGGCTTAGTCTTCAGATATCATCTTGTCTCTATTACACAAACTATGTTATCTTATTCAGTATCTGGGCTTAAAGAATCCTTTATACACTGCTGGTATTTAACTTTGTTTCTTCGGGTATGGCTTTCCTTGTATATTCATCAGTGAACTCAAAACCACCTTTGAATATCTCCTAGTAATCAGAAACTTAAGGTCCAAAATGAATTCTTGGTTTGCCTTCACAAATCCATTCCTTCCCCAGTGCTCCACACCTCATAAAAGAGCTCAATCAGCCCCTCAAGTTCTCATTTTAAACTCTTGAGCATCCTCTTGGATCTGCCTCTTACGAATCACACATCCTTATCACCAGCTTATCATCATGTCCCTCTAATCCTACCTTCACAATACATCCCAAGCTGATCTATCTCTTTTCCTCATCTCCATTGTTACCGAATACATCCTGATCAAGAGTCAAAAATGAAGAAATTGTTCCAAATAAGAATAAGTATAGTTCATCATCTTTTCCCACTTGCTATTGTTAAGCTAGAAATAACCTCCTACCTTGTTGCCTTGCATCTCATGGTCCTAGAGCTTAAATTACAGTGAGAAGACAGACTACTATCATAAAGATAGAAATCTTTTAAATTGCTTCACAGTGTTTTGGAATAAAATCCAGTGTTCTCACAACACCCTTTAAGATTCAGTTTCATCTGAAATCTCTACAACTTCCTCTTCTTCAACTGTCTTTTGGTCACAGGGACCTTGCAGTTTCTCAAAAAGACCAAGAGTTTCCCATGCAGGTACTGTTTTCTCTGACTAGAAGGTTCTTTTCTTAAGGACTCTAATGATTCCTTTCTCTTTTCAATCAAGTATTTTTACAAATATCTCCTCCCTGAGAGGATTTTTTTAACCACCAGTCTAACAGAATATTTACTTTATTATTCATGCATTTAGCCTTGAATTATTTATTCCAGCAGTTTGTAATCTACTATTTTACTATATGGGTTCCCTCATAGTTCAGTTGGTAAAGAATCCGCCTATAATGCAGGAGACCCTGGTTCAATTCCTGGGTCAGGAAGATCCCTTGGAGAAAGGATTGCTTACCCACTCCAGTATTCTTGGGCTTCCTTTGTGGCTCAAGTGGTAATACATTTACTTTTGTATTTGTGTTTATATATATATTTTTAATTGTCTCATCCTAGAAATACATTTTTGAGAGGAGACACTTTATAAGAGCAGGAATTTTTCCTCTCTTGTTCAAAGTTATTTTTTAATTTCTTAGACTCATATGAGGAACATGAGGAGAGACCTTATAAATATTTGTTGAGTAATAGAATGAGATGAAAAACATTCTTAGCTTGTCAGTTGATTTGGGGCAATACAAATTTACAGAGCACCAGTGTGCAAAGTTTCATGCAATTTATTAAATAAATTATATAATTTATATATTAAAGCCTAGATTTTCAATCGAAGAGTAGATGTGAAAAAAACTTTCTTGATTAATTGATAAAATATTTAATGGATGTGAGGTGTTGTTTAGTTATTTTAATTTTCAGATTATCCACAGGTAATGATATATTTTCTTGAAGATATAAAATTCACAGGCCTACATAAAGCTTTGACACATACTTGTGAGTTTACACTGATTTATAAAGATATTTATCATATAATCTCTATAAATTCCAGGATTTTCTTTGATCCTGTTGGTCAAAGACAGTATCACTATTATCATCTGGGTGCATATTTCTACTCCTCCATACATAATGCTCCTACTGCTCTCTGCAAGTGGTGAGACAAGCTGGAATTTCTCCTGGATATTGATTTCCTCTATTATTCAATAAAAATAAAGTTATTAGCTACTATATGCAAGACAGATATAGTGATATATAAACATTCAAAAGCCTTGTTCTTATGGAGCTTACATTTTACTGGAGGAGGAGAAAAACTAAACAAACTATGTGTTAAGAAAATGATAGCAAATGCTGAAAAGTTATTGGCAGTCTGTGCACAATGGAAGAGGCTGTATTTGTACCTACATATCTGTTTGGTTCCCAAATCCATGTTTCTTCTATTACCTGACATGGTGCAAGGTAGACATCCATGTCTGGTTAATAAACAATGCTTCTTTGTTTGGTTGCTTCCTTCAAAGAAGGATGATGAGTAGAAGAAAATCCATTTCTTTTGAATGGCTTCAGAGAATCTTTAGAGAATTTACCCAAATGTCATCTACATATTGACTTTGAGACTGTAATTATACTAGTTCAAAATCTGTTGGTACTGAATAATTTAAAATGTGATGGCTATGCATGGGAGAGGTAATCATGAAATATGGACTCATGACATATTTACATAGATAGGGGAATGTGCTATGGTTAGATTCTTCTGCTGTCATTGGCAACTAATGCATGTCCAGGAAGGGGAAATCCAATTTTAGAAAAGGACTGGTGACGCTGTCTTTTGAGATCTCTGTTTTAGGAAAGTAGTTTTGTATGAGGCAAACTTAAAGCTTTTGGAGCTTTCCAGAGAAATCTCATTTTATTAAGAGGCTAGGCACTCTAGGATTTGTTGCTACTCAATTCAAATAGTTGCTGTATTTATTCAAGTGTGACCCTTTCTTATGTCTCTGATATACAGCTATTGTCTTACATATTTTATAACCAGCAGCCTTTTACTAAGTGTTTTTATTGTCTATTATCCCAATCATTTTATGTTTTCTCACCAACTTGAATAATAGCTGGATTCCTTTTTATCCTAACTTGGGCAGAAGGAAAATAGAAAAAAAAAAAAAAAGCCATATGAAAACCTGAACTCTTTAGGAAAAGTCTCTTCCAGATTTCCTAACTTCTGATTGGTTGTCTTTGCCAATGAGAAAGAAATGTGCTGTCAATAAAGTCTGACTGATAAGTGAGGCTCTTTTGGCAATACTGCTTTAAAGGGAATGGTGTCTTTTGGTCCATATCCAGTAAGCCTCCTTGGAAGATCGTACTTTGAATTGCAGCACCAGCCTTGACTTCCTTGTTTCCAGTTGAGCTATTTCACCTGTTTGGCAGCATGCCGTTGGTTCTTTTGCTACTTATAGAGATGTTTCAATGCTTCCAGCTGATTTCTGGCACAAGCTTGAGGCATTACACTGCCCATCCTGGAGGCCTGTTCTGTTTCCTAGATATTCTGCTGCCCTCATCAATTTTCTTCACATGCCAGTCCTGCCAGAGTTTGCGTGTTCACAATCACGTTGTCAATTTGAAGAAGCAAATGCATCCTGAACCCTGACCAGTGGGGATTTTATTCTGCCTGCTGAGATTGTGTGGGTGGTATTTGCCTTAGAATTCAGAAACTGGTTGTGACATGTAGAAAAATTCTCATAAATTGTCTGGGACCACATAGTCACTTTGTCTCCTTGGTTCTTGATATAGGACACAGTGCCAGGGATGGTGTTCCTTAAGAGACAGTGGGTTCAGATGCAAATTTGAGGGGACTATCGCTAACAAAGATTTCAGAGATATAAAGGGATTTAAATATTTCTATAGAAGAGTTAGCTAATCCAGAAGTTGCCAGTGTTATATCTCCTCAGTCAAGATCTGCAGCTCTACAGTAGGAAAGAGCAGAGCAACCCTTAGTTGATGGTTAAAACATAGATAGCACAGTCTACTTGTCTCATCTTGACTCAGAGGAATGATAGAAACATTACTGCACTATGCCACAATTCTCAAGTTCTAGAGCAGTGGTGTACTGGTGATATTGCACCCTATTTTTTTTAATTACTATTATAACTTTCATAATACATTATTTCTTAGCTAGCATTTTAAATTACACAGAAAATTTCATGGAGTGAGAATACCACAACCGACACAATCATTTCTCATTTTATTGTTATTTAGACTCTCCCTCCAGCTTTTTGCATCAGTGTCATGTAGTTTTCAGTAAAGAAATCTTTTACTTCTTTGGTTAAATTTAATCTTCAGCATTATATTGTTTTTATTCTATTGTAAATAGGGCTATTTTATTTATTACCTTATCAGAAAATTCGTTGTTAGAAACACTACTGATTTTTGCATGTTAACTTCTATCTGCAACTTTACTGACTTTGTTTACTAGATCTAGCAGTTTTCTGGTGAAGTCAGGACTGTAAGGCCTGGTCCAAACAACCTTCAGGTGTTCCTACTTAGGCTTTTTGGCTGCTAAGGACCTGGAGCTACACTCAACAGTGGGAGGGGCTATGAATTAGCTCTTCTGCTTGGTGAAGTAAGGGAAACCTCTAAGCTAGGCAAGGCTTTTAATCTTTAGTCTTGACTCAAGCTGACCCGCTCTGCAAGTTCACTGGTCGAGTAGCATCACTGACTTTGCTCTGTAGACTGCAGGTTCTGCTTGTTGTACCCTTGGCTCAAGCATTGTTGGGCTATGCAGTATCCAGGTGTTGCTGATCATGCTTTCAATTTGGGAAGAAGCCAGGGAGCTTCCTTTAGCAGGGAGCCAGGCTATGACTCAGCAACTTTGCCTGATGACCCCTGCATCCCACCACGTTTTCTCCTGAGACTTCCACCATCTTGGCTCTGCAAACAGCAGAGCTACTGGCTGAGACTACAACTTGGATGCTGTAGGTAGGAAGCCCCATTTATCAAGATTCTAGTGCTGGTTGTTGCAAACCCCTTCCCCCATCTCTCCCCACAGATTTCCCTTCAATCTTTGTCTGGGTAAGACCAGAATGGACACTCCCCCAAAGTGACGCTAGTCTCTTTTCCCACTGGAGGAAACGTAGGCTTGGGTAGACCTCTGACCATGCTGCTGTGCAGGCCTGGGGGAGAGAGAGTGCTGTCAGCCTGTAACTGCTTTTCTTACCCTTCTAAAGCAGTCTGTCTTGGTCTTTGTGTTACAACCCCTGTGTTCTAGGATTTTCTCAGTGGTGCCCGGTCCATAAATAGTTCTTGTAAAAGGATGTTAAGTGAGGAACGGCCTGTGTGGCCCTCTCCACATGTTCACTCCTGTTCCTATAAATGTAAAAAATTTTCCTAGCTGTGGGTCCTACTTAGTGTATAGATGTATGTATATGTATATGAGTTATATATTTTGGGTACCTCAGACAGTAAAGTGTCTGCCTACAATGCAGGAGACCTGGGTTCGATCCCTGGGTCAGGAAGCTCCCCTGGAGAAGGAAATGGCAACGTACTCCAGCACTCTTGCCTGGAAAATTCCATAGATATAGGAGCCTGGTAGACTACAGTCCTTGGGATCACAAAGAGTTGGAAATGACTATGAGCAACTTCACCGGTTCACTGGTTTGGAATTTACATAAAATGAGAATGCTTGTGAGAGCATGTGGTTTCTGTTTTTTAATGGACTACAAATAATGCCATGCCTTAATCATCATGCTGTGTGTTTTTATTCCTTGACTTGCATGCAGGTACTTTATACACCATCCAAATATGTAATTGCCTGGCTAGGAATCAAATATTCTCCTCTAGGGTCTTGTTTCTTGGCATTGTATTTTTCATATTTCCTTTAAGAAGAGAAAATTGCACTAAAAATAAGTGTCGACTAGCCGTTTCAGAGCTATTTGTAATGGAAAACTGCACCCGTATAGTGGAGTATCATGTGTTCTTACAGTTAAGAGACTTCAGAGCTCATTTAGACCCAGAACAGTGGCTACTACCTTGTAGACACTAAGTAAGATTTTCTTGACTTAATGGATAAAGTACCAGGTTTAACTTTATACACACTGTTTTTAAAAGTTTGTCCCATAAGTACAAAAGACTTTGCCCAGATGAACTGGTATTCTATAAAAAATAAACTAGTTCTTCACTACAATACTCTGCCATCTATTTATTAATAGATTTGAATGAATGGTTTTATTTGACTATCACTAATAAAAGGTCAAAGTGTGGACTTCAGTATCAAATTGTGCAATTTCAAAACTCGGCTCTTTTGCTTTCCAGCTGTGTGACCTGAGGTAAGTCCCTTAACCACTTTGAGCTTCAATTTCTTCATTTAAAAGTGTAGCTAATGATAGCACACATCGGTGTAATAGGAAATTTGGCTCGGAGATAGACCCCTAACCCTTAGGAAAAAGAATTTGGCTGGTCTTTGACCTGTGTTCCTAGGAAATCCGACAGATACTACTTCCTAAGTAATAGAAATGTCTTTGCTATTCATTGTAGCTCCTGATAATTTATCCTAATAAGGTCACTCAGATCTGTCCCTAGAAAGTTTAAGCTCTTGACTCAGGATAGAAGTTAGCTGTGCCAAGAAGACCAATCATGTTATTAGAAGGTTGGGGCCTTGAGCCACATGATATGGGGTCAACCTCTAGGGAGAAGAAGTAGACTGGAGATTGATTGAAATCTTAGCCATGTAACTCAGTCATGCTTATATGAAGTCTCATTGTCACTGTGGACAAATAAGCTATGGTCCCTGTTTGGTAACAGTCTATGTCCTGACTCCACAGAAGGCACGAAAGGATAGTGGAAGCTTCATTTTGGGACCCTTCTTGACCTTGCTCTATATGCCTCTGTTCTTGGATAGTTCTGATGTGCTTGTTTTTTGACTGTAATAAAGCTATGCTCACATATATAATATTTTCTTAAGTTCTCTAAGTCATTAAACCTGAGAGGGTAGTAAAAATATCTGAATTTGTAGCCAGCTGGTCAGGAGTAAGGATGTCCTGTAGACCTTTGAACTTGAAGCTGGTGTCTGAAGTGAGGGGCAGTATCATGGAGGACTGTGCACTTCATCTATGGCATCTGTTGTTAACTGTGGGTAGTTGATGTCAAAAGTTACCACAATATCTCAGAGTTATTGTGAGACTTAAATGGTTCAGAGTATGTGAAATACTAAGAATAGGAACTGGATGCAGTGATTGTTACAAGTGTTCTCTATTATAATTAAAGGTTCAGGTTCTTCATGATTGATAAATATTATGACAATAAGGGCTAGTCACTTTTTAATATGTTTTATTTAAACTTTAGGAACACTCTAAGATGTTATTATAAAGCTACTTTTCAAATTGTTTAAGCAACTATATTTAGTAAGTAATAAATGGGCATTTAAAAAGTCTGTGGTTTTTATTACAATGTAATATAGCATTTCCCATTTACTCTCACCTAAGCCTGGAATCTCCTTTTCCAGGAAAAAATATTGTGGGTATAATCACTTTAAATTTTGGGCTTACTTTTTTGTTGGTAAGAGAAGAGGAATGGAAAATTTATCTCTATATTTCCTTATAATTGAACCACTCATTATTGTACTGTATAGAATGCTTCATTATCTATCATAACAAATAGACTGCAAAAATTAGGATAATGCAAGCTCAATATGCTTATTTTAATAAACTTTATTAAAGTTATTTTTAGTAAGTACTGGGTATATACATCCATGTGGCTGCTGTCTTATTGTATACAAAAAAATTCAAACAATGGAGAATCTTGTGTCTTCTGTCTTCACCTTATGGTGCCCAAATCTTCCTTGGGTGTCATCTCCAATTCATCTGAACAGAAGTCAGGGGAAAAATGAGAAAATAGGAAATGGCTATATAGTTTAAGCCTAGAAATAATTTTAACTTACATTCTGTTGACTAGATCTTAGTCATATAGAAACATCTAACTGCAAGGGAGTCTGGGAAATAGAGCATAACTGTAGAAGAGGAGAAAATGCAATACTAGCAGTTTAGTATATCATTGTTAATTTTTCATACACTTTCTATGCATCCCCATTAAGTCCTGGAAGAAAGTAGTCAATAACAATTAAGTGGCCATTGATTATTTCACTAAGGTCCTCCTCTTCAATGAAATACTCTCTTGCCTAACACAACTTAAAAAAATGTTGTTTTTCACTGGTTGGTCCCTTTTGCCTAAAATTTCCCCATTTACATTTCAAGCTTTTGGTATTCATTGTAGAAACTTACTAGAGGCATTTCTGGTGTAATTCCCTATTAAAATACAAATTACATCATCAGGGATAAATGTTATCAGCCGTTTATACCTTGGAAAGAATGAGTTTATCACATGCTTTCCTACTGGCTCTAATTCATTGTAAGTCTTTTCATTGATGGGGGAGTGGGGAGAAACACAGGCAGGTAGCTGACACAGTGAAATTGGCAAATGCAAAATCTCCGTCACATCTATTCTCACAGCTCTGTCTAGAAACAGCTCGATTCTTTTATACATGCGCCATCATGTGTCATGGGTGTCTTTACTTCTTAAAGGGGCATGAAAAAATAGGTCTGATTCTGGCAGTCTTAAATATCCATTTCTTCTCTTGAGTGAAAGAAAAGCAAAATGTTTAAGAGTCTTCCTTTTGTTCTTACCTTTTCTACTTTTTATCATAAAGCTGAATGTTGCTCCTCTTCCTCCTTCTCTTGTCCCAAATCCTGTGGCAAGGATAAAAGAGTGGAGAGATGGTGTTTGCTAGTCTCATGGATATGAAAAGACACAGTTGCAGAACTCTGGGGTTTAGGAATGGAAATTGTGCTGTTCTAATAGTCTGATATGGTCTAGGTCAGTTATGCAACCTCTGACTCATACCACCCCTTTCTCCTGACATTTGCTGTCTTTTAGTTCCAAAATATTAGATTTTTTAAAAACTGAAAAGAACTAGTATTTCTCCATCGCAAATATAGTTTCTTAAACATTGCATCTATTACTAAATTTCCCATACCCCACCTTCCAGTTGGTTAAGTAACAGAATATTTCACTGCATAATTCTTAATCTTGCACATCTACTGCAAAAGTCTATGCAATAGACAATCGAGGTTTTATTAAAGTTCTTGCCTGTTTGGAAAACTCAGCAGTGGCCACAGCACTGGAAAAGGTCCGTTTTCATTCCAATCCCAAAGAAAGGCAATGCCAAAGAATGCTCAAACTACCACACAATTGCACTCATCTCACACACTAGCAAAGTAATGCTCAAAATTTTTCAAGCTAGACTTCAACAGTGCTTGAACTGTGAACTTCCAGATGTTCAAGCTGGATGTCGAAAAGGCAGAGCAACCAGAGGTCAAATTGCCAGCATCTTTTGGATCATCAAAAAAAAAAACAAGAGAGTTCCAGAAAAACATCTATTTCTGCTTTATTGACTATGCCAAAGCCTTTGACTATGTGGATCACAACAAACTGAAAATTCTTAAAGAGATGGGAATACCAGACCACTTGATCTGCTTCCTGAGAAATCTTTATGCAGGTCAAGAAGCAGCAGTTAGAACTGGACATGGATCAACAGACTGGTTCCAAGATAGGAAAGGGGTACGTCAAGATTGTATATTGTCACCCTGCTTACTTAATTTTTATGCAGAGTACATCATAAGAAATACTGGGCTGGATGAAGCACAAGGTGGAATCAAGACTGCTGGGAGAAATATCAATAATCTCAAATATGTGGATGACACCACCCTTATGACTGAAAGCGAAGAACTAAAGAGCCTCTTGATGAAAGTGAAAGAGGAGAGTGAAAAAGTTGGCTTAAAGCTCAACGTTCAGAAAACTAAGATCACAGCATCTGGTCCTATCGCTTCATGGCAATTAAATGGGGAGACAGTGGAAACAGTGACAGTCTTTATTTTGGGGGGCTCCAAAATCACTGCAGACGGTGACTGCAGGCATGAAATTAAAAGATGCTTGCTCCTTGGAAGAAAAGCTATGACAAACCTAGACAGCATATTAAAAAGCAGAGATATTACTTTGCCAACAAAGGTCTGTCTAGTCAAAGCTATGGTTTTTCCAGTGGTTATGTATGGTTGTGAGAGCTGGACTATAAAGAGAGCTGAGTGCTAAAGAATTGATGCTTTTGAACTGCGGTGTTGGAGAAGACTCTTGAGAGTCCCTTGGACAGGACTCTAGGAGATCCAACCAGTCCATCCTAAAGGAAATCAGTCCTGAATATTCATTGGAAGGACTGATGCTGAAGCTAAAAACTCCTATCCTTTGGCCACCTGATGTGAAGAACTGACTCATTTGAAAAGACCCTGATGCTGGGAAAGAGTGAAGGCAGGAGGAGAAGGGGATGACAGAGGGTGAGATGGTTGGATGGCACCACTGACTCAATGGACATGAGTTTGAGTAAATTCCAGGAGTTGGTGATAGACAAGGAGGCCTGGTGTGCTTCAGTCCCTGGGGTCGTAAAGAGTCAGACATAACTGAGTAAGTGAACTGAACTTGCCTGTTAGTGCTTGGTGATATCCAACTGATCTATAGAATTATATATTCATTACTAATAAACATTGCTTATGTTTATAATACTTCTTACTTGGCCAAGTCCCTGGCAAGTGTATAGATATAGTCAGGCTAAATTCCCTTTCAACAATAACTTCATCTCTCTTGGATTGAAGTATGAAAACATTACCAAAATGAGCACTGAGGATGTCACAGCTCCACTAATCCCTCATGGTATATGACTTGGGGATAAGCAGGTAGATGTTACTCTGAGTCATCATTTCAGATCTCTTATACCTGGAACCAATACTTCAGATGTAAAGGGGAGACCAAGAAGGGAGAGAGGGAGGAAGAGGGAGAAGTACTTCTCATCTGTGGTTTCCAGGAAGGTGGTGTATACTTAGATGATGAAATTAGACATCACTACCATTTTGTCAGGGTAGACTTTAACTGGTGGCTCAAAGTTATCAAATCAATTAATAGAGAGCAGATATATTAAAAAATTAGATAGGGATTTAGGTCTGACACTTCATATTGTTTTTTTTCCCCCTCAGAGAAAAAGTATACATTTGAAATATTTCAGATAATCCCTCAATATTGCTTCCATTCTTTATACATTTATTTTGCTTGTTTAGGATTCTGTTTCTTCATAGATATTTATAGATACACACAGATATGCTACAAAGTGTATTTTCTTTCATAGCAGGTTTGTTTTCAATCAGAAATAAAGATGGAAGGAAAGTTAAGAACCAATAGAAAAACTGAGATATTTTCAAAAAATATTTTGAACTGAACAAATTCATGTCTGTTCAGAGAATATTTTGATGGTATGTCTGGTTTTAAACCCAGCACTTTTAAATAACCCAGCTTTATTTCCTGTTTATCCTGGTTCATTTTTGAGTATTAGTAAAAAATACAAAGCAAAGAAAAAAAAATTTGTGCCACATATCAGGAAAAAAAAACTATTCAAAACCATGCATATTAGCATAATATGCTGATAGGATATGAGCAACTTAAATATATTCAAGTTAAGACATGGCTGATTTCAAGGCTGAACGACCTGTACTGGGTAGGTACTTGTCAGGACCTGCACTTCCAGGAGAGTGTCTCTGCAATATTCCTAGGAACCAGTGTTACTCCAGGTACTACAGGAAGCTCCAGATAACAACGGATTGTTCTGTATATTTTACATACAATATGACTAAAATAAACTGGTGTGTGATACTTAAATTTTAATTTTTTGCCCAATAATCTGTATCTTAAAAAGCATAGTCTCTGAAAAGCATGCTACAGAGGATTGAGAACAAGACCTACGGGCCCCTACTGCCTAAGTTCAGATTTCAGCTCCATCTTTTGACAGCTATGGAAATGGGAAACTCCTTACCCTTCTGAACCTCAAGTTTCTCCTCTATCAGAATAATAGTGATACTTTCTACCTCATGTGTTTGTAGTTTAAAGCGTTTAGAATCTGGCACAAATAAAGGTTTAGTTACTATCAACTACTGGTAGGATTGTTTACCTTCCATTTAAAAGCAAAATATTTTACCATGGTAAGGAGAATGGGGCGGGGAGAGGGGGACTCAGTTTGAGTTCAGCATAAATTAAAAAGACCGTAAGCCTCACTACCCCTGAGATGGACCCAGTCACTCATGCTCATTTATTTCCAGTTTCTTTGCTTATCTGTGGACTTCAGAGTAGAGAGGAATGGAGCCCCTGCTTTCCTCAGTTGCCTTGACTGAGCCCTAAGCACACCTCCTGATCATTGAACCATGTATCACACTGGTATTAATCTATAAAACAGGATCCTGACACACCCTGAAGATTCAACTTTGATCATCTTAGAGAAAATTCCTAAATAGGCAAACTTACTATCTAAATTATTGATATCAGCAAGAAACTCATAACATGATTATGAACAATTTTATTGACCTCCAGCTTTTCACCTGAGTAAGTTAGGGTCTTCTGAGAAGTGGATGCCAAATTGGGATTATCTGTGCAAGAAAATTAGTGGAGAAAATGCCTTTGAGGAAAACTCAGGAAGTTGTCAGCAAAGACTGTCAGAACTCTCAGACCAAGATGCAGGTCTAATTCCTCTGAAGAAGAGAAGGAGGCAAGAAAGGTTGAGTAGGAAAAGTTTTTGTAATGCAGTTGAAAGAAAGTTTTAGCAAAGTTAATGAGGATAACTCAAGCTACCAGTCATAGGAGTCTCATCTCCCAGGAAGTGGCCTGGCTTTATACCTTTGTTTTATTCAGTCACTGGCTGTGAGCAACCTGGTGGGAAGTGTAACCCATGAGCAGACACATCGGTAAGTTTCAGTATACATCACTTGGTTCCATTGGTTAGTTATTCTCCCTGCCATGAGATAAATGAGAGGATACTTCATGGTCACCAAATCACCTGATTCTCAAACCTCTTCCTCAACAATATCTCCACTCTGCAATGATGAGATTTCACCACCTCTTCTATTCAGACATTGGTTTGTGTCCCCCACCCTCTCCTCTCAGCCTTTAACTCAACTGATTTTCAGAACACCCCTTATGCCTTTGATTGTGAATATCACAGTAAACTCCAAAGACAGCAATGACGTTCAAACTTTTTGTTTAGGTTTAACTATTACCCAACTCTAGAGATAGAAATAATTCCCTGAGCAAGCATGATCTCTAGTTGTTATTAATATATACCAAGATAAATTATGATAGAGAACTAATTACATGAAACTTACAGACTCAGGCAGATCAGTATGTTAAAACAGAATATAAGCAACAATCTGCATTAATATTGTGCTTTGTTAATTGATGCTCCTACTTCCCTGGTGCCTACAATGCGGGAGACCTGGGTTCAATCCCTGGGTCGGGAAGATCTTCTGGAGAAGGAAATGACAACCCACTCCAGTATTCTTGCCTGGAAAATCCCATGGATGGAGGAGCCTGGTAGGCTACAGTCCATGGGGTCTCAAAGAGTCGGACACGACTGAGCGAATTCACTCACATGATTGGAGAAGGAAATGGCAGCCCACTCCAGTATTCTTGCCTGGAAAATCCCATGGATGGAGGAGCCTTGTAGGCTACAGTCCATGGGGTCTCAAAGAGTCGGACATGACTGAGCAACTTCACTTTCACTTTTTATGATTGTACAGACAAATTAATATTCAAATATCCTGATATGTTTCCAAATCTATAAACAGTAACCTTTCCCTTCAGTTTTGTTTTCCTTTCATCAGTGTTTACTAGTTTAAACGATATGGAAAATGATAACCAATAATAATAACATAACCAATTACAAACCTGACTTTACAGAAAGGAGCATTAAACTTCAAACCAGTGACAATAACCAATTTACCAAGCATCCAAATATACATCGGTCAGACTTCTCATTAGCATGTCAAAACATTCAGATGTGGTGGAATTTTGTAGCAAATTATAAATGATTTATGAAAAGAAAAATTTGTAGTCTATCTTGGGCTATAGAAGCAGAGAAAGAAAGAAACTCAGAGCTAATTTTACTGTGCTTTGCAGATAGAATTCCATATGACCAAAAGAGATTTTTAAAAAATTACTATTTTCTGCTAGTATCTTAGCTCAGGTTTTCACAGCAAAATACCACAGATAAGGTGATTTAAACAACAGGAATTTATTTATCATAGTTCTAGAAGCTGGGAGGTCTACCACTAAAATGCCAGCAAGGTAGATTTCATGTTGAGGCTTTTTCTCATAAGCTTGTAGGTGGCTGCCATTTGCTGAGTGCTCACATAACCTCTTTTATATGCATGTGGTGAGACAGAGCAAGCTCGTTGGTATCTCTTCTTATAAGGACACTCATTGCATCATGAGGACCACCCTACACTCAATTAAATTCAATCCTAATTACGTCCCAAAAGCCCCATCTCAAAATAGTATTGCATTGGGGGTTGCTGCTGCTAAGTCGCTTCAGTCATGTCCGACTCTGCACGACCCCATAGATGGCAGCCCACCAGGCTCCCCGTCCCTGGGATTCTCCTGGCAAGAACACTGGAGTGGGTTGCCATTTCCTTCTCCAATGCATGAAAGTGAAAAGTGAAAGTGAAGTCGCTCAGTCACGTCCTATTCTTCACAACCCCATGGACTGCAGCCCACCAGGTCCCTCCGTCCATGGGATTTTCCAGGCAAGAGTACTGGAGTGGGTTGCCATTGCCTTCTCCAGCATCGGGGGTTAGGGCTTACACTATGTGAATTTAGGGAATGGGGACTCAAACATTCAGTCTATAATATAAAGTGGTGGTTCTAGCTTCAGATCTGACACCTGTAGCCCAGCATGGATTCACAGCATGGTCAAATGACAGTACCTCCCAGGTTAGCTGGAGGTCCATTCTTTTCCATCGGTAGTCTCTTTGCAAATTCTCTCGTGGATCCCCAGGGTTCTTTACTCAGATCTTTGTGTCATTCCTCCTCTGTCTGAAAGTTATCTACTGTGAAACTGAGGTTTCAGGGGTATTCCTCCGAGCCCGCTGCCACAATGGTGACCTCCTGATCTGCTGTTGTTGGTTCCTTCCAGGGTCACACTAACCACACTGAGATCTTAGAGTTACTTATTAAGCCATTACTACATGAAGAAATGCCTCACATGTAGTACACCATCACTGCTGTCGCAGCGCCATGTCACTGCCTCTGTGGTGCTGAGGTAAGTATCTGCTGTTCCTCCCAGGACTATGTATATGGCTTAAGTATCCCATAGTGAAATCCACTTGAGCACCAGGTATTAGAACTCACTGGCACCCAGATTGTCAGGCACATGCAATGTGCATGCTCATATACAAACACAGAGTTGTGTCCCTAACAAGGTGCTTAGAGTGGTATCAGTGGGTACCCAGGAAGCAGAGACCAATCTACTTCTGTCCCGATACTCAGATAATATAGAATATTAGACACAAATTCAGACTCTTCTCTGCTTATGGTTAGGTTTATCTCAGAGGTTTGGCCTTTTACTTCATATTGCTGTCAGTCTTCTGTTTCATTCTGTAGGCTTCAGTACACATAAAATTTCAGAGAGAAAGATAATCTTTTGACAAAGCTGGTCTGTTGTCATGTTTGGCCAGAAGTTTCTGCTTTTAACTTCTTCATGATAAGTTGGGTATATGCTTTATATAGGGGCTTCCCAAGTGGTGCTAGTGGCAAAGAACCCACCTGCCAATGCAGAAAACATGAGCGATGCGAGTTCAATCCCTGGGTTGCAAAGATAGAGGAAGGCATGGCCACCCACTCCCGTATTCTTGCCTGAAGAATTTTGGGCTACAGTCCATAGGATAAAAAAGAATCAGACATGCCTGAAGCGATTTAGCACACACATACTTATATCATGATAGATAGACAATGGGTTTTTACTCTGAAAATTTCACCTGATAATAAAAACATTGTAACCTATTCTATAGCACTGGGAACTATAGTCAATATCCTATAATAACCTATAATAGAAAAGAACATGAAAAAGAATATATGTGTATAAGAATATGTTTATAAATATATATATTCTTATACAATGCTCACTTTGCTGTACATCTGAAACATTATAAATCTACTATACTTAAGAGGGAAAAAGCATTGTATCTTATAAGCCAAAACAAAAATGACAGGGCCCAATTATGAACCTCAGTGCCCTGGGGAAATAACCATGACACTCTGGACTGCTTTTCCTCTGACTCCAAATTTCATACTCTTTTATGAGGTTAAAGAATAATAAAGATCATGTCAGTTCTAACATGGGCTTCCGCAGTTTGCTTTGAATACCTCATTCTTGGGGTGAAAAGCTACAACTCTCTAAGTGGTCTTAATCAGTAGGTCTGACTTTTACAGTAAGCTCTACAGGTAAAAGATACCTGTGCAGGTATCTGTGCCCCAGAGAAACGTAGTCGTCTGGTTCAATCTTGCCTTGTGGTGTTCTCCCAGGGTCTGAGGTCGTGCCACATCTCTGTTCAGTATAGACTCTGAAGTTCTTTCATGACCCAGAGCCCAACAAGGAGCCGGGAGATGGGAGCTGAAAATAAGTCAAGGTCTGGTGATGAGAAGGAGACAGTACACCCTGGAGGCCACTAAACCATTGGCTTCTGACCTGGGAAGCAGGGTGGTCACAAAGATGGGTGTAGTTGGAGAACCGCTCTTCAGTACTGATCACTTAAAATGTGGCTGGTTTCCCCAAGCTCTTGTTATAAAGCTGAGCATTGCAGTTTCCATCTTCAGCTCTATTTCTACCTCCTGAACTGTTGGCATTTCTTTAACATCAATCATGAGGTTGCTGTGAACCTTCCCTGTTTGAACTCAGTTGATGCTGAATTTATTTTTTCGGTATCTAATTTTATCATAAAGTCTCAGCTCTGAAATTAAACCTGGGTTATATCAAGTCTCTTGGGATTCTGAAGTTTGTGTCATACTGGCTTTCTCAAGTTTTATTTCCTAACATGAAAAAAAAAAAACCTTCAAGTCTTAGGAAAGAGAATACACAGACTTTGGGAACTGAACAGCATCTAATCACAGCAGCAATACCCACAGTAATAGATCTGTAGTCACAACAGCGTGGTAGTTTAACTGCCTGTTGCTCTCATAAATCTTCACTTTGTCGCTCACACTGTCCCTGTGTCTCTGTTATGCCATGCTAGGGACTGATTTCTTCTTCTTCTTTTTTTAATTGGAGGATAATTGCTTAACAATGTTGTATTGATTTCTGCCATATAAAAATGTGAATTAGTTAAGAAAATATTATCAGAATAAAGTATACTATTATTGCTGTCTTATCTATAATAAATTAATTCATGGTAAGGCACTGGAATCTTCTATCAGATACTCTAGCAAAGTCTTGTCACAGTGTAAATTAGGCAAGAACTGAACAATTTTGTATTAAGTTCTGAAATGAATGCACTTTGCATTGGGTTATGTATTGAGATATAGGTACAGGAGGTAGCCCCAACAAATGAAGCAGCCGGTGAGATCAGTCTCCAAACTATTTCATTCCAATTAAGAATATCAATGACTTAAATGAATAATCCTACCATCTAAACTGGAATAACTTATGCAGGATGACATGGCTTATAAGATCATAACAATGATGGTTATATTTTGCCTTTACATGTACTGAGAACAAGAGTTGCAGTAGGAACAGCTCTGGGAATCATACCCCTTGGAAGGATCGGAAGCCTCAAATAATCACGAATGCCCTAAGACCTAAAGAAGGGGTTGTGTCCCGATATGAAAGAGGCAGCAGCCCCTGTAACAGCCCCAGATGGGCTGATGCCTAGGGCAATCCTCTACTCATCCAGGGCCAGGCTTGGGGCAACTGCTGCTGCTCTTTTTACTACAGTGGAAGTTTCTGGAGGCTCTCTCCCACATCCCTTTACTGCAAGCCTTCAGTAACAGTGTTCAACCTGCTCCCTGTTCACATGCATTTTTTTTTTTTATGAAGAAAAACCTATACTTTGAGATGGGGGGAAGGTGGTTTACTCTGCAGCAAAGCCTTCTCTGCATTTTTAAGTTAGAGTTAGGTGAAAATAGTATTAACATATACATGCCATGCAGAATATCTCAGTTGTGTTGACAAAGAAGGATGCCATGAATTCTTTAGTCTTGTGCGTTAGTCATTCAGTCATGTCCAACTCTGTGACCCCATGGACTGGAGCCCATCAGGCTCCTCTGTCCATAGGATTATCCAGGCAAGAATACTGGAGTGGGTTGCCATTGATTTCTCTGGGGGATCTTCCCAACTCAGGGATTGAATCCAGGTCTCCTGCGTTGCAGGCAGACTCTTTACCAACTGAGCCATCAGGGAAGACTAATGAGTGTCAGCTTTCTAATTTAAGAGCTGTATAATCTTTTTTTTGGGGGGGGGTGGTATTTTCGTACTTAAAAAGATGGTAGAATTATGTTAAGTCCCCAGGACTAGAAACCTAAAAGGTTCCATAAATTTGCTGAAGGCATCTTTTTGTAAATTAAACAAATTGCCCAAATGCCTCTTTCTCGGATTGTGAAATCATTCTTCATGAATAAATTCCCACTAGGAGTCAAAATGTACATCCAGCAAGAGTTTCAATAAAGCATCTAGGAATGTAGGCTTTTGATATGGGGTTAGTTTTCCATCCTAACGTGTCCTCCCTATGGGTCAAGTTTAGAGATTTTTCCTTGTGCCTGTCCCCAAGTCCCATCACATTTGTCAAGGGACAGTCCAGCCTTTCCCTCAACAAGTTCCAGAGCTGCAGCATTCCCTGGACATTTTATCGCTTTGAATTTGGGTTCAAGCAAATGTTCATTCATGTTCCTTTTTTTTTTTTAATTCAAGCATTCTCAAAGTATTTACTAGAATCTTGCTGAGTGAATGTGTGAACCACATTCACATATAGAAGATAATAATGAGGTATACAATTGTATTCTTAAGACCTTTGTCATTCAGAAATAAAGACTGGAGGCAACTGCATTTTAGTCACCATGTTATCTCCAAAAAATATAGATTTTTGGCACATAGTGAACCCTCAGTGTTTATCAAATGAATTAATTAATTAATAAATGAATGAATCCTGATGCTAGAAAAGGTCATGTGAATTATCTTAAGAGAAAAATAAACATTTTGCCTTTTGGGATCTTTGACTATCCTATCATGGGACCAGAGATGACACTTTGGATGAACTCTCTTCAGTTAATAACCCCAAATACAGCTGGGAAAATTTACAGCCCTACAATTGTAACTCTTTGATTTGGTTTTCTTTCGGTGTGAGTTGATCACTACAGGTCTAGTTAACATCTGTTACTGCACAGATACAATTTTTTTCTTGTGATGAGAACTTTTAAGATCTACTCTCTTAGAAACTTTAAAATATGCAATACAGTACTATTAACTATGGGCTTCCCTGGTGGATCAGATAGTAAAGAATCCACCTGCAGTGCAGGAGACCTGGGTTCGATCCCTGGGTGGGGAAGATCCCCTAGAGGAGGGCATGGCAACCCACTCCAGTATTCTTGCCTGGAGAATCTCCACTGACGGAGGAGCCTGGCGGGCTACCATCCAAGGGGTCGAAAAGAGTCAGATAGGACTCAGCGACTAAGCACAGCACATTATTAACTATATTCACCAGGCTCTACTTTACATCCCATGACGTGTTTATTTCATAAATGGAATAAACTTTTGGACCCCCTTTATCCATTTCATCCATCCCGTACCTCCCTGTCTCTGGTCTGTTCTCTGTATCTATGAGTTCACAGGTTTTTGTTTTTTTTTTTTTCCACATATTAGTGAGATCATATGATATTAATCTTTCCCTGTCTGGCTTATTTCACTTAGCGTAATGCCCACAATGTCCCTTACCTTACTGGACTGTCTAGTGGGCAGGGCACAGCTTTAGCACTGGAAAAACCTGGAAGAGTTCACCTCCCTTTTATTTCTCCACTGCTACCTTTTTTGGGGGGGAGGGCGGGGTCTTTAGCTAAGCTCTGTATTTGATATCCAGACACATAGTAAGTACAAATGTTCCCTAAAGGCATGTGGAATAACTCTTATTGATGCCAGGTCCCAGTGGGTTCTGAAGACAGGGCTTTCTCATGCAGAGATAGGATACATTGTACCTTATGGAAAGATGCTCACAAGTAAATTCCCAAGGGGAACAAATACACAGTACGCAGAAAAAAGAAAAACATATTTCAGTTCGATGTTTAGGTTTTCAGTGAAAGAAAAGCTGAGGTCTGGAAGGATAGGTTTGGGCAAAGTAGTCTTCTTTCTGTCCCTTAACTATGGTGAGGTTGTCCCACATCAAGGTTTCTGTTTCTTCCTTTGGGAGGGTCATTTACCTATATCATTTTATGATTTTTTTTTATTCACCACATTCAGACACAGGTCAAATTTCCTCTCTGCAGAGATCCTTCCTTGACTACTTAACTAAAGCACTTCCCTGTTGGTGCTAACCAACAGGCTAAATAACATTAGCCTATTAACTCAGCACTGAACAATATTTTACATTTTTTTCATGTTTTCTAGGTATATGACACTCTTAACACTATTTTCAGTCATTCTTTTCCACTGCTATGTCCAGGTGCCTGGCCAAGGGTGTTAAGTAACTTGGTGGAGACTTACTGAGGGGTAGTAAAGGGCTTTGAATCCTAGACTTTTTTGAGTGTACAAAAGGGAAATTCACTGGAATTCCTTTAGCTGTGAGAGGGCACATGTCCAGAATTGTGCCTCAGAGAAATTATATTGATGGCAATATGCAGTCTGGATTAAAGAAGAGAGACCCTGGCACAGGAGTCCAGGAAAAATAAGGGTGTCATATTGCTCTTTCCCTAGTTGATGTGGAAAATATTGCTCCAAGTTATATTTCTTTGCACAGGATAGTAGCAATTTAGATTAGAAACAAGTTTTAAACTGAAGGAAATCTATTATTTAAACCTGTTAAATATCATACATTATACATATTTCCCAAAGCAGCTGTTAGTTGCCTGTCTGTGTGTTTAACAAAGTCTCATTTGGCTGTTTAAAGTTATCAACATGTCTCTATAAAGATGAAGACAGCTATTAACCAAAGAACCTAAGCATTTTAACCCAGATGATGCAAAGAGTCTTGGAATTCAGAATTTGCTGCAATTATTGCAGTTAAAAAATAGTGAAAGCTTGAGATGGTATGTCCTTGTATTCCAGGCACTTGATGAGGGATAATAATAATGATTATGATAATCTCATCAAAATCATGCAAGTATGTTTAAAAAGCCTAAAATGAGTTTCCTGCTGAGATGATAAAAAGGACTTTTTTCAGGCCAAGGAGAGAATTTAATTTCTATATAGTCTAATTAACTTCACACAGAAGAAACAAACAAACAAACAAACAAAACACACACAGCTATTACATGACTCCATGATATTTACTCTCAACCATGTGTTCAGTTCAGCTCAGTCATGTCCGACTCTTTGTGACCACATGGGCTGCAGCACGCCAGGCTTCCCTGTCCATCACCAACTCCCAGAGGTTACTCAAACTTATGTCCATTGAGTCGGTGATGCCATCCAACCATCCCATCCTCTGTCATCCCCTTCTTTTCCTGCCTTCAGTCTTTCCCAGCATCAGGGTCTTTTCAAATGAGTCAGTTCTTTGCATTAGGTGGCAAAGTCTTAGAGTTTCAGCTTCAGCATCATCCTTCCAATGAATATTCAGGACTGATTTCCTTTCAGATGGACTGGTTGGATCTCCTTGCAGTCCAAGGGACTCTCAAGAGTCTCCTCCAACACCACAGTTCAAAAGCATCAATTCTTCAGCACTCAGCTTTCTTTATGGTCCAACTCTCACATCCATACATGACTACTGGAAAAACCATAACTTTGACTAGATGGACCTTTGTTGGCAACTGTGTGTAGCAACAACAACAAATCAACAGTTAAGTTATTGAGTACTAATGATTGAAAACTATTTACAAATGTATGTCACTGGCCAAATAAACTGAAAGAAGTATGGATGAGTCAGTGCAAACGTCACAGCTATTGGCCAATGTTAGGAAAATAAGTCATTCAAAGGAAAATCATCTTTTGAGACATTCAAGAGCTGGATGTTGTGTATATCTATTGATCCCCTATGATTTTTCCACTTTAGCTTATTGCAATTTTTCAGGAAAAAATTTATTCCCATATTCTGTTTTTATCACATTGGTTTCAAGCCTCCACTTCAATCCTGCTGCTGCTGCTAAGTCGCTTCAGTTGTGTCCAACTCTGTGTGATCCCATAGATGGCAGCCCACCAGGCTCCTCTCTCCACAGGATTCTCCAGGCAAAAATACTGGAGTAGGTTCCCATTTCCTTCTCTAGTACATGCATGCATGCTAAGTTGCTTCAGTTGTGTCTGACTCTGTGTGACCCTATGGACAGCAGCCCACCAGGCTCCTCTACCCACGGGATTCGCTAGGCAAGAATACTGGAGTGGATTGCCATTTCCTTCTCCTAGGTGTCTGTTTAAAAGATATAATGTATATGAGTCAAACCATCATGCTGTACACCTTAAACTTTTACAAAGAGGTAGGAAAAATATAAATAGGTAAATTTTTTAAGTTAATTTACCAATTCATTAATGACAGATCTGATCATGACTCATTTCTGTTTATAACCTGTGAATGGATACCCAGAATCAATTTAAAAAAAAAAAAAACAACAAACAGCCCTCTAGACAGGGAGCATATAAAAGTTCTTCCTTTGTTGGCGCCTTGCCTGATTCTTCAGCCATGTTTCCTAAACCCCTCTCCTTTACACTTAGCGGATTAATACCAAGGTGATTTTTGTATCTATAGTTTCATAACTGCTTGATTCTATTTGTGTTGCCTGGAATGCCCACTTTTCCTACCTCACCTTCTTTCTTCCTCTTCTAAGTCTTAACTGAAGCTTCAATACCAAATTTAAACATCATTTCCTCAATGATGCTCTCCCTATATCTTCACTTCTGACTTAGTTAGACTTAGGCTTTAACCTAGACTTCCATTGCATTCTGGATATTTCTATCATTACTTATTAAACTTATTGGTAACCATTTGCATCATTACCTAATTTTTCAATAACATCTGTACTCATTTAACTCCAAGAATTCATCATCCTCACTACTTCTTTCAAAAGCTTATGAAAGCATCACCAAGGCCATTCTTTATATGAAATATAAATCACCATTTAATTCTTACTGTGTTGCTTAATCAGTTGCAATGTTTGATATACTTGAACACTCCAAATTTTAATATTTAATGAAGTATAGTATATATAAATCCCATAAATTATACAGATATAGGTAAAAATTCTTTTTTACAAATCGAACATACCCATGTACTTACCACATATCAAGCTATAGAATATCTCCAGCACCACAGAAGCCCCATCTAGGACTTCCTTGTCATTATCACTAATTTCTATTGAAAGTTAATTACAAAAGATTAATTTTGCCTGTTCCTGAACTTCAGCTGAGCCACCAGGGAAGCCCTTATATTAAATACAATGACATCATTTGTACCCTTTTGTGTTTTGGACATTTCCCTCAAGACTGGGTTTGTGAAATTCACCATGACGTCTCATGCAGAACCTCATTCCATAGTTCATCAGGCACTCTATCTATCAGAACTAGGCCCTTAAATCTATTTCTCACTTCCACTGTATAATCATAAGGGATTTGATTTAGGTCATACCTGAATGGTCTAGTGGTTTTCCCTGCTTTCTTCAATTTCAGTCTGAATTTGGTAATAAGGATTTCATGATCTGAGCCACAGTCAGCTCCTGGTCTTGTTTTGGTTGACTGTAGAGAGCTTCTCCACCTTTGGCTGAAAAGAATATAATCAATCTGATTTCGGTGTTGACCATCTGGTGATGTCCATGTGCAGAGTCTTCTGTTGTATTGTTGGAAGAGGGTGTTTGCTATGACCAGTGCATTCTCTTGGCAAAACTCTATTAGTCTTTGCCCTGCTTCATTCCGTATTCCAAGGCCAAATTTGCCTGTTACTCCAGGTGTTTCTTGACTTCCTACTTTTGCATTCCAGTCCCCTATAATGAAAAGGACATCTTTTTTGGGTGTTAGTTCTAGGTCTTGTAGGTGTTCATAGAACCATTCAACTTCAGCTTCTTCAGCATTACTGGTGGGGCATTGACTTGGATTACTGTGACATTGAATGGTTTGCCTTGGAAACGAACAGAGATCATTCTGTCGTTTTTGAGATTGCATCCAAGTACTGCATTTCAGACTCTTTTGTTGACCATGATGGCTACTCCAATTCTTCTGAGGGATTCCTGTCTGCAGTAGTAGATATAATGGTCATCTGAGTTAAATTCACCCATTCCAGTCCATTTTAGTTCACCGATTCCTAGAATGTCGACTATCATTCTTGCCATCTCCTGTTTGACCACTTCTAATTTGCCTTGACTCATGGACCTGACATTCCAGGTTCCTATGCAATATTGCTCTTTACAGCATTGGACCTTGCTTCTATCACCAGTCACATTCACAGCTGGGTATCGTTTTTGCTTTGGCTCCATCCCTTCATTCTTTCTGGAGTTATTTCTCCACTGACCTCCAGCAGCATATTGGGCACCTACTGATCTGGGGAGTCCCTCTTTTAGTGCCCTATCATTTTGCCTTTTCATACTGTTCATGGGGTTCTCAAGGCAAGAACACTGAAGTGGTTTGCCATTCCCTTCTCCAGTGGACCACATTCTGTCAGACCTCTCCACCATGACCCTCCAGTCTTGAGTTGCCCTCTGGGCGTGGCTTAGTTTCGTTGAGTTAGACAAGGCTGTGGTCCTAGTGTGATTAGATTGACTAGATTTCTGTGAGCATGGTTTCAGTGCGCCTGCCCTCTGATGGGCAACACCTACCATCTTACTTGGGTTTCTCTTACCTTGGGCGTGGAGTATCTCTTAGTGGCTGCTCCAGCAAAGCACAGCCACTGCTCCTTACCTTGGATGAGGGGTATCTCCTTCCACCATCCTTCCTGACCTTCAACATGGGATGGCTCCTCTAGGCCCTCCTGCACCCGCACAGCCACCACTCCTTGAACGTGGGGTTGCTCTTCCCAGCCGCCGCCCCTGGCCTTGGGAGTGGGGTTGCTCATCCCGGTCGCCACCCTGGCCTCGGGCATGGGGTTGCTTTTTCCTGCCGCTGCCCCTGGCCTCAGATGTGGGGTGGCTCCTCTCGGCCCGTCGCCCCAACCTTGGATGCGGGGTGGCTCCTCCCAGCTGCCGCCCCTGACCTCGGATGCCCCTGACCTGATGAACTATGGAATGAGGTCTGGGACATTGTACAGGAGACAGGGATCAAGATCATCCCCATGGAAATGAAATGCAAAAAAGCAAAATGGCTCTCTGGGGAAGCCTTACAAATAGCTGTGAAAAGAAGAGAAGTGAAAGCAAAGGAGAAAAGGAAAGATATAAGCATCTGAATGCAGAGTTCCAAGAATAGCAAGAAGAAATAAGAAAGCCTTCTTCAGCGATCAATGCAAAGAAATAGAGGAAAAGAACAGAATGGGAAAGACTAGCGATCTCTTCAAGAAAAGTAGAGATACCAAGGGAATATTTCATGCAAAGATGGGTTTGATAAAGGACAGAAATGGTATGGACCTAACAGAAGCAGAAGATATTAAGAAGAGATGGCAAGAATACACAGAAGAACTGTACAGAAAAGATCTTCATGACCCTTTCATGATGGTGTGATCACTCATCTAGAGCCAGACATCCTGGAATGGGAAATCAAATGGGCCTTAGAAAGCATCACTGTGAACAAAGCTAGTGGAGGTGATGGAATTCCAGTGGAGCTGTTTCAAATCCTGAGAGATAATGCTGTGAAAGTGCTGCACTCAATATGCGAGCAAATTTGGAAAACTCAGCAGTGGCCACAGGACTGGAAAAGGTCAGTTTTCATTCCAATCCCAAAGACAGGCAATGCCAAAGAATGCTCAAACTACTGCACAATTGCACACATCTCACACACTAGTAAAATAATGCTCAAAATTCTCCAAGCCAGGCTTCAGCAATACATGAACCATGAACTTCCTGATGTTCAAGCTGGTTTTAGAAAAGGCAGAGGAACCAGAGAACAATTGCCAACATCCAGTGGATCATGGAAAAAGCAAGAGAGTTCCAGAAAAACATCTATCTCTGCTTTATTGACTATGCCAAGGCCTTTGACTGTGTGGGTCACAATAAATTGTGGAAAATTCTGAAAGAGATGGGAATACCAGACCACCTGACCTGCCTTTTGAGAAACCTGTATGCAGGTCAGGAAGCAACAGTTAGAACAGGACATGGAACAACAGACTGGTTCCAAATAGGAAAAGGAGTACATCAAGGCTGCATATTGTCACCCTGCTTATTTAACTTCTATGCAGAGTACATTATGAGAAACGCTGGACTGGATGAAGCACAAGCTGGAATCAAGATTGGCAGGAGAAATATCAATCACCTCAGATATGCAGGTGACACCACCCTTATGGCAGAAAGTGAAGAGGAACTAAAAAGCCTCTTGATGAAAGTAAAAGAGGAGAGTGAAAAAGTTGGCTTCAAGCTCAACATTCAGAAAACAAAGATCATGGCATCTGGTCCCATCACTCCATGGGAAATAGATGGGGAAACAGTGTAAACAGTGTCAGACTTTATTTTGGGGGGTTCCAAAATCACTCCAGGTGATGATTGCAGCCACGAAATTAAAAGATGCTTACTCCTTGGAAGAAAAGTTATGACCAACCTAGACAGCATATTCAAAAGCAGAGACATTACTTTGCCAGCAAAGGTCCATCTAGTCAAGGCTATGGTTTTTCCAGTTCATGTATGGATGTGAGAGTTGGACTGTGAAGAAGGCTGAATGCCAAAGAATTGATGCTTTTGAACTGTGGTGTTGGAGACGACTCTTGAGAGTCCCTTGGACTGCAAGGAGATCCAACCAGTCCATTCTGAAGGAAAACAACCCTGGGACTTCTTTGGAAGGAATGATGCCCTAGCTGAAGCTTCAGTACTTTGGCCACCTCATGCAAAGAGTTGACTCATTGGAAAAGACTCTGATGCTGGGAGGGATTGGGGGCAGGAGGAGAAAGGGACGACCAAGGATGAGACAGCTGGATGGCATCACTGACTCAATGGACGCGAGTCTGAATGAACTCCGGGAGTTGGTGATGGACAGAGAGGCCTGGCGTGCTGCGAGGCATGGGGTCGCAAAGAGTCGGACATGACTGAACAACTGAACTGAACTCTCATGCAGAAATAATTCTTTATAAAGCCAGGCAGATGGGTGAGTTCCCTTGTATGAATATACCATGATTTGCTTACATATTCTTTGATGCTTATTTGTTTTTTTCACATTTGTAGCCATTGAGAATAATTCTGCTGTGAACATTGTGTACTTATATTTTGGTGAAAATATGTATGTGTTTTGATTGATTATATACCAAGTAGTAGAATGTCAAATCTGGATTTCCCAGGTGGCTCAGCAGTAAAGAATCTACCTGCAATGCAGGAGACATGGGTTCAATCCCTGGGTCGAGAACATCCAAGGAAGATCCCTTGGAGAAGCAAATGACAACTCATTCCAGTGCTGGGACATCCTATGGACAGAGGAGCCTGTTGGGGCTGCAGTCTGTGGGGTTACAAAAGAGTCGACATGATTTAGCAACTAAACAACAACAACAAGAAAGTCAAGTCACATGATATGCATGTGTTAGTCTTTAGTGAATACTGACAGTTTTTCAGACTGGTTATATCAAATTCCCATAAATAGTGTATGATATTTCCTCTTGTTCTGTATCATCTCCAATGGTTCTAACTTCCGCTATTTATGTGCTTGTGCTCAGTCGTGTCCAACTCTGTGACCCTGTGGACTGTAGCCCACAATGCTCCTCGGTCCATGGAATTTTCCAGGCAAGAATACTGGAGTGGGTTGCCATTTCTTTCTCCAATGGATCTTCCCAACCCAGGGATCAAACCTGTCTCCTGTGTTTCCTGCATTGGCAGGTGGATTCTTTAACACTACGTCACCTAGGAAATCCCTATTTATTTATATATGCAGTTAAATTACTTGTGGTTTTAATTTGCAATTCCCTATTAACAACAATGAGTTTTGTTTCTCCTTACCGGTACCCACTCCAGTATTTTTGCTTGGAAAATTCCATGGACAGAAGATCCTGGCAGTCTATAGTCCAGGGGGACAAAAAGAGTCAGACACAATTGAGCACACACACATTAATATATAACTGGTATATAATAGATTGTATCAGTTTAAGATGTACAATGTGATGATTTGATACATAATCCAAAATGATTAACAGGCTAAAGTTAGCTAAACACATCCATCCCCTCACATGTTCACAATTTTATTTTTTTATGGTGAGAACATTTAAGATTTATTCTCAACAACTTTCAACAATATAATATATTTTTGTTAAATGTATTTAACAATCTAATATTTGTCATGAAGTCACCATGTCAAATTTTAGATCCCCAGAACGTATTCATTTTGTAACTGGAAGTGTATGTCCTCTTTTCCTTCACATTCCAGGCCCTAGCAGCAGCCATTCTACTGTGTCTATGGGCTGTTTCTTTTTAGATATCACATTTAAGTGAGATTATATAACATTTGTCTTTGATTTATTTAGCTTAGCATGATGCCCTCAAGGACTTCCCTGGTGGCTCAGTGGTAAAGAATCACCTGCCAGTACAAGAGATGCAAGTTCCATCCCTGGGTTGGAAGGCTCCCCTGAAGAAGCAAATAGCAACCCACTCCAGTATTCTGTTTTAATTAATTGGAGGATAATTACAGTATTGTGATGGTTTCTGCCATACATCGGTATGAATGAGCCACAGGTATACACGTGTCCCCCTCATCCTGAAACCCCCTCCCATCTCCCTCCTCACCATATCCATCTAGGGTTAGGGTTTGACAGAAGAGCCTAGTGGGCTACAGTCCATGGGATTGCAAAAGAGCTGGACACAACTTAGTGACTAAACAACAGTGCCCTCAAGGTCCATCCATGTTATTCCAAATAGCAGGATTTCCTTTTGTCCCATGACAGAATAATATTAAATTGTATGTATACAACCACACCATCTTAGTTTATTCTTTCATCCACTGACAAATAGATTGTTCCCATAGCTTGGTGACTGTAAGTAATGCTTCAACAAACATGAGATACAGTATCTTTTCAGCATCCTGTTTTCATTTCCTTTGATTATATACCAAGAAGTGAAATTACTGGGTCTTATGATAATTCTATTTTTAATTTTCCCCCCAAACTTTAAACTTTTTATTGTTTATTGGAATATAACCAATTAACACTGTTGTGGTAGTTTCCAGTGAACAGTGAAGAGTTTCATCCATATGTATACGTGTATCCATTCTGCCTCAAACTCCCCTCCCATCCAGGCTGCCACATTAACATTGAGCAAAGTCCATGTTGTTTTTTGATGATAGCCATTCTAAAAAGTGTGAGGTGATATCTCATTGAGATTTTGATTTACATTTCTCTGATGATTAGTGATGCCTATTGACCATTTGTATGTCTTCTTTGGAAAAAAGTCTATTTCAGTCCCCTGCCTAACTTTTAATCAGTCTGAATTTTTCTGCTATGAGATACATGAGTTCCTTATAGGTTTTAAATAGTAACTCCATGTCTGATGCATGGTTTGCAAATATTTTCTTCCATTGTGTAGTTTGCCTCTTTCTGTTGACTGTAACTTTTGCTGTGCAAAAGCTTTTTAGTCTGATATAGTCCTACTTGATTATTTTTTGCTAGTGCTTGAAAGTTGTATCCAAAAGCTCACAGCCAAAACCAGTGCCAAGATTTATTTTCCCTGTGTTTCCTCTGTGTGTTTTTAATTGATTTTGAGTTAAATTTTATGAGTGGTATATGTCCAATTTCATTCCTTTGTATACGACTATCATGCATATTCTGGTGTGTTGGATGGAATGTTTTGTATATGTTTGTAAGGTCCATTGGTCTACAGTATTACTCAGGTTCACTCTTTCCTTATTAATTTTTCATCTGAATAAGCTATCCAGTATTGAAATGGGATACTGAAGTTTGTATACTATTATTTTGTTGCTCTCTATTTTCCCTTAAGTACTATTAATGTTTACTTTATATATTTACTTGCTCCAATTTTGGATGCATGGATGGAGGTGTGTGTGTGTGTGTGTGTGTGTGTGTGAGTGAATGTTACAGTCTCTGAGGAATAGCTTAGTGACTGATTTTTTCTGAAAGTCTGTTTTTTTCTCTCCTTATATATGTTCCCTCTCTCTCCTTTTAACAATTTGCAGAGAGTATATTTTTCTATCTCTTCATTTAGTATATTTTTAGTATATTTTTCTGTCTCTTCACATGTCTCGAAAGCTGAAGTGAATCTCTTGTAGGCAGCATATTGTTGGATCTTATTTTTTATCCATTCAGTCATTTTGTATCTTTTGCTTGGAGAATTTGTTAAGTGTGCTTTAATTCCTTTATCTTTATGTTTGTGTAATTAGTGTAGATTTTTCCTTTATTATTACTGCTAGTCTTCCTTGAAACATCTTATAGACCTCCCAGTCCATTTTAAACTCTAACAACTTATCTTTAATTGAACACAAAATTTCTGTACTTTTACTTCTTTCCCCACATTTTAGGCTACTGAGGCCATGCTTTGTATCTTTTCAAGTTTGTTACATCCATTAACAAATTTTGGAGTGGCTAGAGCTGAGTTTTGTTGTTCTTGTAGTCACTAAGTTGTGCCTGACTGTGACCCCATGGACTGCAGCATACCAGGCTTCCCTACCCTTCACTATCTCCCGGAGTTTACTCAAACTCATGTCCATTGAGTTGGTGATGCCATCTAACCATCTCATTCTCTGTTGCTCCATTCTCCTCCTGCCTTCAATCTTTCCAGTATCAGGGTCTTTTCCAATGAGTTGACGCTTCATATCAGAACCGAGTTAGGGATCTTTTAAGAAATTTCTTAGGTACATACATGACTGTCTTGCATCTCATCTCTGTCACCAGAACTGCTCATGAACTGTGGCTGGAAGAGATTGGAATTAACTGTAGGATGCTTTCAGGTTCTCCTGGAATGCAAACATAAGTATCCCCCACTGCTTCCTTGGCTAGCATTATTGCTCAAAATGAGTAGTGATAATCAAATTTTGGAAATAGACTCTGATGAAGTAGGCTCTGACCAAAAAAATTTATATATATATATATATATATATATATATATATATATATATATGCAAGCAGTGTAATAATTACCAGAAATATTCTGAAGTTACAAGTGAAGGAAAATGAGTGAAATATCAGTTTCAGGACAGTGATTGCCTAATGGTAACAAACGGAAATGTGGAAGACTTTGAGCTGCAAAGTTGATCTGGTTCATACGGCCTAGAGCACAGCCAAGTCAGGTGACAGACTCCACCAGAGTTTGCCACAACTCTCTGCAGCACAGCTTGCTCCATATACAATGTGTAGAGCCCTTCTTTCTCTTTCACTCTAAAAACACAAGTCCCAAATATTATAATCTGTACCTTCACACAGGAAGAACAAGGTTTTTGGCTTTCTGCCCACACTTCAGTTAAATACCAAAAGTTGTCAGAACACTCTTTAGTACAATGGTTTCTACTGCTATATTCGGAGTCCCTGAAATGGAAACAAACTTTTTTCTTGAAAAAGAAAATAAGATAAAATTTGAGTTTAAAGTGGACTTAAAATTGAGACATCTTTAGAGATGATTTTGTTATT
The DNA here is from genome assembly GCF_042477335.2 of Ovis canadensis. Classification (NCBI taxonomy): domain Eukaryota; kingdom Metazoa; phylum Chordata; class Mammalia; order Artiodactyla; family Bovidae; genus Ovis; species Ovis canadensis. The sequence continues at coordinate 88,381,061 of NC_091248.1, forward strand.
TCAACTCTATGAAATACAAATGCTGAAGAAACATCAATAAAATTTAAAGGAACTATGAAATTGATTTGACTTGATACAATCCTAAGTGGCAGCTTTAAGTAAGCCTTCTTCTTTCTTGTAAATTACCTTGAACAACTGCTCTTTTTGAAATAACTTACCATTTACCAAAATCCTCTCTTGGTATTTTACTGTTAGTGAATATTTTCCATTAAGGTTGGGCCAATTACAGAGCAGAAATGTTACTTAAAATGCTTTTCTTCTTGCTGCCACAAAGGTCAAATGTCTAAGAAAGCTTTGTTTGAGTGGACTGAGTCTTCTCTTTGTAATGATCCTAATTCTTGGAGAAGGCTTATGAAGCTCCTGATATTCATTCTTACATCTCTATTCAGGCTACAGCTAAGCAAATGATAAATTATCTGCTAAGATTTTTTTCCATAATGTAGTAATTTCTCTATCTAGTTGCACAGTGAGTAGTAACAAAGGGATTTCCCAGCACAAATTGTTGGTTTGCTTCAATTTGAAAATTATTTTAGGAGAAACAGGAACTAGTTAAGGTCAATTTCTTAAATTACTACAGGGCCGACAACTTAATTGTTATTAGTAGATTTTCATGCAGTTTAGCACTAAATTGCATAAGATTTTGTTGCTTTTGACATCTCTTTGGCTGACCAGAATATTTTATAATACTCTGATCATATATTTAAATTCACTCAAGTGAATCCAGATTTCCTATCTGTTAATAACTTCAATATTTAAAAATGATCAGTCTGTTAGAAATCCTATCTGAGAGGAGACAAAGGAAATGATGAAGAAAGAGTCAATATACTTTTTATCCTTCATTAGACATTAATATTTCTCTTGGAATATGATCCCAAATAGATTAACATTTCCATCTCCAGAAATATGAACCAGAATAGGCACCATAGGAGCCCAAACTCCTGAAGCTAGTGATTTCCCATGATTTTTTTAAAATTTATTTTTAACTGAAGAATAATTACAATATTGTGTTGGGTTTTGCCATACATCAACATATATCATTCTATTTTCTTACTCATTTGTACATGCTCTGTTTCTGTCAGCAATGGATAGTTAGATTCTTAGTTATATACTTTAACATTTCAGTATAAATGAATGTGCCTGTCAATTTCTAAAGATAACTTAATGAAGGTTCTTGAGAAATATGATTTTAAATGTTACCTGTGGTGAAAATGTGACTTCAGGACTCTCTCCCACACTGTTGCTAATGGAATACAGTGATAATAGAGATTGGCCAGAAGACCGGGGATAATCCTATGTCATATAGATTCAACTTGAGATTATTGAATTTTTAAAGCACATTTACCTATCTGGTTTAGTTTAGTTGAGATGAACTGTCAAATGTGTCGGTCTCTCCTTGGAGAATGAAACCTGAATATTTTTGAATGCCAGAATAAATGAGAATAAATGCCAGAATAAATGAGAATAAGTGCCAGAATAAATGTCATTGCTGTATATGTCGATCACCATCCACAGCATTGATGGACTGTATTTATTCTTAAATGAGACTAATTGTATAGTATGGTTATTCCAGATATATTGTTGTTGGTTTGCAGTCGCTAAGTCATATCCAACTCTGCAACGCCTTGGACTGCCACATGGCAGGCTTCCCTGTCCTTCACTATCTCCTTGAGTTTGCTCAAACTCATATCCATTGAGTCAGTGATGCCATCCAACCATCTCATCCTCTGTCATCCACTTCTCCTCTTGCCCTTAATCTCTCCCAGCATCAGGATACTTTCAAATGAGTCAACTCTTGTATCAGACAGCCAAAGTATTGGAGTTTCAGCTTCAGCATCAGTTCTTCCAATGAAGATTCAGGGTTGATTTCTTATAGGATTGACTGGTTTGATCTCCTTGCTGTCCAAGGGACTCCCAAGAGTCTTCTCCAACACCACAGTTCAAAAGCATCAGTTCTTTGTTGCTCAGCCTTTTTAAAATCCAACTGTCACATCCATCCATGACTACTGGAAAAGCCATAACTTTGGTATACAGACCTTTGTCGGCAAAGTGATGTCTCTGATTTTTAATACACTGTCTAGGTTTTTCAAAGCTATTCTTCCAAGGAGCAAGTGTCTTTTGATTTCATGGATGCAGTTACTGACTGCAATTATTTTGGAGCCAAGAAGATGAAATCTGACACTATTTTCACATATTCCCCATCTATTTGCCATGAAGTGATAGGACCTGATGCCATGATATTTGTTTTTTGAATGTTGAGTTTTAAGCCAGTTTTTTTTTTTCACTCTGCTCTTTCACTTTCATCAAGAGGCTCTTCAGTTCCTCTTCGCTTTCTGCCATTAAAGTGGTATCATTTGCATATCTGAGTTTGTGATATTTCTCCCAGCAATCTTGATTTCAGATTATGATTCATCCAGCCTGGCATTTCATATGATGTATTCAGCATGTAAGTTAAATAAGTGGGGTGACAATATACAGCCTTGGGGTACTCATTTTCCAGTTTGGAACCAGTCCATTGTTCCCTGTCCAGTTCTAAATATTGCTTCTTGCCCTGTACACACGTTTCTCAGGAGGCCGGTAATGTGATCTCGTATTCCCATCTCATTAAGAATATTCCACAGTTTGTTATGATCCATCCAGTCAAAGGACTTAGCATAGTCATTGAAGCAGAATTCGATTTTTTTGAGGGGAATTTCCTTGTTTTTTCAATGATCTAGCATATGTTGGTGATTTGATCTCTGGTTCTTCTGCCTTTTCTTAATTTAGCTTGTACATCTGGAAGTTCTTGGTTCACATACTGCTGAAACATAGCTCAAAAGATTTTGAGCATAATTTTGCTGGCATGTGAAATGGATGTAATTATATGGTAATTTGAACATTCTTTGGCATTAGAATGAAAACTGACCTTTTCCAGTCCTGTGGCCAATGCTGAGTTTTCCAATTTTACCGGCCTAAGGAGTGCTACTCTTTAACAGCATCATCTTTTAGGATTTGAAATAGCTCAGCTGGAATTCCATCACCTCCACTAGCTTTGTTTGTTGTAACACTTCCAAAGGCCCACTTGACTTCACACTCCAGAATATTTGGCTCTAAGTGAGTGACCACACCATAGTGGTTATCCAGGTCAATAAGAGCTTTTTTGTACAGTTCTTCTGTGTATTCTTGCCACCTTTTCTTAATCTCTTTTGCTTCTTTCAGGTTCTTGCCATTTTTTTTTCTTTTATTGTGCATGAAATATTCAGTTGGTAACTCCAGTTTTCTGAAAGAGATCTCTAGTCTTTCCCATTGCATTGCTTCCATCTATTTATTTACACTCTTCACCTAAGAAGTCTTTCTTATCTCTTCTGTCTTTTGGAACTCTGTATTCAATTGGGTATATCTTTCCCTTTCTCCTTTGCCTTTTGTTTCTCTTCTTTTCTCAACTATTTATAAGGCCTCCTCAGACAACCATTTTGCCTTGTTGCATTTCTTTTTCTTGAGGATGATTTTGGTCACCAACTCCTGTACAATATTATGAACCTCAGTCCTCAGTTCTTCAGGCACTCTGTCTACCAGATCTAGCCCCTTGAATCTATTCATTAGCTCTACTGTATAATCATAAGGGATTTTATTTAGGTCATACCTGAATGACCTAGTGATTTTCCATACTTTCTTCAATTTGAGCCTGAATTTTGCAATAAAAGCAGATGATCTGAGCCACAATTGGCTCCAGGTCTTGTTTTCCATGACTGTATACAACTTCTCCATCTTTGGCTGCAAAGAATATAATCAATTGGCTTTGGTTACTGACCATCTGGTGATCTCCATGTGTAGAGTCATGTCTTATGTTGTTGGAAGAAAGTGTTTTCTATGTTTCTAACAATGTGTTCTCTTGCCAAACTCTGTTAGCCTTTGTGCTCCTTCATTTTGTACTCCAAGGACAAATTTGCCTGTCATTCCAGGTATCTCTTGACTTCCTATTTTTGTATTCCAGACTCCTATGATGTTAGTTCTAGAAGACCTTTTAGGCCTTCATAGAATCATTCAACTTCAGCTTCTTTGGCGTTAGTGGTTGGGCATAGACTTGAATTACTGTGATATTGAATGCTTTGACTTGAAATGAACTGAGATCATTCTGTCATTTTTAGATTTCAACCAAGTACTCTATTTGGGACTCTCTTATTGATTATAAGGGCTATTCTATTCCTTCTATGGGATTCTTGCCCACAGTAGTAGATATAATGGTCTTCTGAATCTAAATCACTCATCCCCATCCATTTTAGTTCACAGATTCCTAAAATGCTGATGTTCATTCAACTATATTAGATGGTAATAATTTTGTAGCCTCATTGTTCTTAAGATATTTGAAAGCACTTTCAACATGATTTCAATATTCAATACATTGGTGAGGCCTTAAGCTTGTCATTAAAAAAGAAAGAATTTGAAAGAAAATTTACCGTAGATTCAGTTCAGTTCAGTTCAGTCGCTCAGTCGTGTCCAACTCTTTGCTACCCCATGAATCGCCAGGCCTACCGTAGATTAGTGACCATAAAAATACCACCTTTTTGTGTGTAATGGTGTCTCTTTTTTTCCTCTAAAGTGTTATTCTTGGAATGATGCTAGTAATGATCACCGAATTACATAGCTTTTGACATTTCATGCATTCTGCGAGTTTGTCATCTTTATGTACAACTTTCTTTCAATCTTTTGTTAGGTGTAAACATTATTTTTAAATAAGGAAATATAATATAATTTACATGCGGTCCACCTATTTATGAGCCTATAATCTTCAGTTCCTTGACCTGAGAAATGATAATGATTTTTCTCAAGGCCCACATTAATACTTAGAAGCCAAAAAATGAAAAAAAGTCAAGGTGTTAAATATATACTATTTTAGACACAGTCGGTAGGATGATAAATACAACTTTCTGCAAAGGAAACATTAACACTCTCCTTCTTAAAATTTGTATGTCCTTTGTTTCCCAAGTTCCACTCTTGTATTTCTCTCATTAATTTCCTAGTGTTAGGTGGAAAGTTTATGGACAGAATAACTCACTGAAAAAATAAAAAATAATTTAATGTAAAGTTGCATCCTTGAGTGGAATATTATATTGTCATCAAAAAATAAAATCATGGGTACAGACAAAAGAGTACTGAAATATATTTTTACAGAAGTGAAATACTGCAAATTTTCATAGTATGTAATAGATACAGATATACATATAAATTGCAAATATGCCCACTTGTGATTGTTTGTGAATTATGCATATCCTATGTACTCCATATTAATAGTAGTAGTAATTTCAGCAGGGTTTCCATTATTCTACTCCTACTCTAACACTATTGTTTAATTATTTTAGCTTCATATCTTGTTTTTCATATTTAGTGATCTTTGTGTGAACTCAACCTTGTACTTTTTTAAAAAAAAACACAATTATCATTTTAATAACTTTTTAACTCAACTGTGAGAGTATGTAAAACTCTGGTAGGATTTTGAAAGGTATTAATTTGGATTTATAAAGTGTTATAAAAGGAATCTGTATTTACATAAAACTGCCATTGTCACCCTCAAAATAGCATGACTCTAGAATTTTAGACTTTTGTCTTTCTATAATTTGTCTTTCTTTGGATTGTATCCATAAAATTCTTGCACGACTTTTTATAAATTACAAAATTTTCAATTTACATTTTGTAAATGCAAGATAACATTAGTATTGTTGCAGCAATGCATCATTTTTCTATTATAGGTTTTAATTGGTTGTTGCTTGTGTAGAGAACACAAAATGATAAGAAATAATTGAACTCTTATGTTAGTCCTGTATAAAGCAAGCTTGTTGAGTTATATCACTTCTATGCATTTTAAATTTATTGATTCACTTTGTTTATAGGAAAAAACCCTATGTTTTCTTCTATCCTTAGATAATGCCTTGTTAGATCAATTGGTCTATAACTCATCTGGTTCTTTGCTCTAAAACAATTGATATAAAATGATAATTACTTTTTCCTTGAGTAGTATGTGAGCTTGGGTAATTTTGTATATGTCTGTATGTTTTAATTATATCTTAAATTTATTTTTAATAATATTTGTATCACTAGAAACTCATTTTATCTAGCTTTTTCAATCTTACTGGTATAAATTTGCCAACATTACTCACTGATTTTTAGTTCTTTTTTCTACTGGCACTTAATTATTATTTGTTTTTCTTCATTAATTTCTCCCACTGTCTTTTCTCTCCCTCATTGATTGTTTTTTTTTTTTAGTGTTCTTTTCTTTTTTTAATGATTGCTCTTTAGTAAGCAACAATCTTTCATTTTCCCTATAATTTTCTGCTCTTTTGGTTTTTATGTTTAGATTATTAATTTGTTTTAGAGTGGTATGGTTGGGGTTTTTTGTTGTTGTTTGTTTTGCTTGATTCTGAAAGGATTTCTAAATTTGATCTTTCAGTTCACTGTGTTGTTGTTCAGTTGTTAAGCCATGTCTGACTCTTTGTGACCACATGAACTGCACCACAGCAGAGTTTGCTCAGACTCATGTCCACTGAGTCAGTGATGCCATACAACCATCTCATCCTCTGTCGTCCCCTTCTTCTGCCCTCAATCTTTCTCAGCACCAGGGGTGTTTTTTTTTTTTTTTTCCAGTGAGTCAACTCTTTGCATCAAGTGGCCAAAGTATTGGCCAAAGTATTCAGCTTTAGCATCAATCCTTCTAATATATATTTAGGGTTGATTTCTTTTAGGATTGATGGGTTTAATCTTGCTGTCCAAGGCACTCTCAGGAGTCTTCTGAAAAGTTCACTGTACAGTTACCAACTATGTATAATTTGCTCTTTATCCATATATTTGTCTCATATCAATAACTTAAATTATTAAATATCTAACTTGTTTTCTTGTCTTTTTTTGTTTTATACTATCCTGTTTTAATTTGAAGCAATGATTCCTTTCATTGTCTGATAGACTCATTTTTAAAGCTCTTTTCTGATTTTTTAGTAACTAATTTCTTTTTAATATGAGATCTCTATTGTATCTCTTTCAAAATATTAGGCTTTTTTGGATTTTTCCCCTTACTCTCTGAATCCTCACGAGCCTAGTAGCTGCAGCTGTTTCCTCTATGGATCCAGTGAAGTGAACACCTACTAAAATGATGGACTAAGTGTTTTTAGCTGGAACTGTGCCATCTTTTGGGATGCCCTTGCCTATGGCAAGCACTAGATTTACTCTGAGACATCACTTGTCAGGCATGCCATTAAAGCTCCTCTCTACTGTGAATTACTTTTCCTCTTTAGGAGTTTGCATTTGTAATATTATACTAAGTTTAATTTTCATATATTTTCTGTTATTTTTCAGGTTATGTGTTGATGAGGGGAATTTAAACATGATTTCATTATCTAGATGTATAAAATACTATGTTACTCTTATAATGGAAACTTTAAAGTGTCTACAGAGTCATTGGAATGTATTACTATCCTTGCTTATATTGAATTTTATAGTTTCATGTAATTAAAATATAAGCATAAATCTTGATATTTTAAAAATCTTTCTCAAAATCAAACAATCCTTTATTGCTATTCATTTTCAGATAATACACACACTTATAATAATACAAAGCCATTTATTTACTGAATCACAGAATATGCCACAATACAACTCCTCAGCACAGAATCCAGATCTATTACATGTCGGCTCTTTATATGGAAATTCTAACTAATCGTCCTTCATTATCACTTCCTTAAGTCCTCTATCCTTTACACTGAAAAATGTATAATTTTATAGGATGTCTTCATTAACTTACTTAAAAAATCATAATTAGATAATGTAAATTAAAAACTGTCATTCACTTGACATAGGGGGCAGGATTTTCTTTTCTAATATTTATGGTAACCTGAAATGTTACAGATGCTTTTGTTCAGAAACTCACTTTAACTTGGCAACTTTTTCTGATAACTTTACTTTATTTGTCTCTTACTCCCTAAATTCTATGATAGATTTTGCCCAAAAGTAATAGAATTTGACCTAAAGATAAACAAAAGTTTGCTTTAGAGATGATCTCTCAAGTTAACCTTATTTAAAAATAACCATTTCTTAAAATATCTGAGCAATTTAGTATTATTATATAAGTATTAGGCTTTTTTAGAAAAAGGCAGATATTAATATATCTATCATGCATAGAAAGGTCTTTCCTCTAATTTTGAACCACACAGAGAGTTCATGTGATGAGAAAATGTTAATGTAGAATGATAACCTTGAAATAATTCTTTACAAACCTGCTTAATTACTTCTTCCAGTGTTTCAGCTAGTTGCATTCTTAAATTTTAGGCCTCCTTCCCTGGCGGCTTTACTTCCCTGACAGTAAAGCATCTGCCTCCAGTGCGGGAGACCTGGGCTTGATCTCTGAGTCAGAAAGGTCCCCTTGAGAAGGAAATGGCAACCCACTCCAGTATTCTAGCCTGGAAAATCCCATGGATGGAGGAACATGGTAGGCTACAGTCCATGGGGTCGGAAAGAGTAGGACACGAGTGAGCTGCTTCACTCTTTCTCTAAATACTATGTATTTTCTAAAATACTGGCAGGAGGCTCATGGCCATTATGCCCATAGAATGATTTTAGATAATATGATAGCTTCTGAAAAGTATGTCTTAATAGAACAGCTTGGAGAAAGTGAGTAATATTGCAGTTAAGTGTCAAATAGTGTGTCATTTTATCTCCATTTTATACTAGATAAACCACTTCACAGTGATATCGGTGCAATTTTAGATTTACATCTCTTTTCCTTTCTTCCACTTCTATGATTCCTGTAGAGAATTTATTGATTATGGAAGACTTTACTACTGAGAAGATTTATTTATTTAGTTTTTGGTTGGTTTTATTTCAGAATAACTAGCAGCATTTTATTGGAATGAAAATTGATGAGCCTTGTATTACCATACTGATAAAGTCTCCACTGTTCATTATGGGGGAGTGGGTATTTGCTCCTCTTAATCCCCACAGTCAGTGAGGGAGGTGATTTGGGAGCCAAGAGAGATTCTTTTGCAGTAAGAATGGTCTCTTATTGAAAGGATGCTCATTTCTTAGTTTTGGTCAGCTTTGTGAAAAACTATTCACAAGGGATCATCTTGTGCTAGTTTGTGGTCTAGTTATACAACATTAAACACTTTTGAGATCCATCTGAGGAAAGTAGAGCCTTTTTCCTGCCCTGATGTCATGTTCAAGGTCAGTTTTGCTTTAATGTGATGAGTATCCAGTAGGGAGGAAACCATCCACATGACTTTCTCCAAAGGCAAGATCTGAAGGCCAGGATCCAAAAGAGTGGGATTGCCAGGGTGATGGAGTTGAACTCATACTTTCACCTTTCACTAGGATACAGTTTATTGCAATTGATCAGATATTTAAATGTAGAAAATTAAAACATAAAATTATTGAAGAAAGCATTAATATTTTAAAGAATCTTGGAAAAGTCCAAGTGTTAAAAATTGATTTCTGTTAAAATGCTAAATTTTTGTATAAATGTTAAAAAGTCACATTAGAAATGTGACATATTTAGATGATGCACAGAAAATCAAAAGGTAATTGACAAACAGGAAAAAATAGTTGTAACTCAGTGTCTTATATATATATATTTCTAATAGAAAGAGGAACAAAGACTATCAGACTACCCATGGAAAGTGCATTAAAAGATGCAAATGGTCTTTTTTAAAAAATAAAATGAATTCAACTTCATTTAACTAGAAATTCATTCTGAAACTTCAAAAACAAAATTAAAAAGACAGTGTAATACATTCAACTGTCAGGGGAGTTTGTAATTTCCTTGGTTCTGTCTCGTTGCAACAAAAAATTGAAGCAACGGATGGCCCAGTGTTACAGCTCCATGTTACAGCTCAGTTTTTTTTAGAAAGCAAAGGAAAATACATCCTTGAGATATGAGGGCGGGACGACCCAAAAGAGGAGAAGAGAAGCCCCCAGCTCAATTTTGGCTCCTCTTTTTATATGTTTTTTTTTCTCCTCCCCCTGAGCCTGCCCTATGTAAATTGGGCTAGCCAGGAGGGCTATTTGTTTTATGTGAGATCCTCACTTCCATCCTCTGACCTTCCTTTGTTCTATTTTTGCAGACTTTTCCCTTCTTTGTCTTTTAGACACCGCCATTTTGGACTCCTTTTTCCTGTTCAAAGTATCTAACACAACTAATAGAATTCTATATATAACATGAAAAAGTGACTTACTAATATTTGAAGGAATATCATGTTGCATAAAAAAATAAAAAACAAAAATATCCTTAAAAGGACAGGGAAGCCTAGTGTGTGGCTGAACAAAAACAACATAATTTAATTTATACTCATGAATAAGCATGCCTTCTATTGTGATAAAATTCTGAATGGTGTTTGTCTCTTGGTAGGTTGGATATTGACTTGAAAAAGATCAAGAGATTCTTGGATACTAATTATAAGCCTTAATTTTTGAGTAGAGGTTGCACAGGCATATAAACATATACAAAATTTCACTGAGTTGAACACTTTATTCAATGAGATATAATGTTTTATCTCTTATATTAGCAAATATAAAACAATCTAATATTTATATATATATCTAATAGTTATATAATCAAATAATATGCCTAGTAATATATACAGTGATTGGTTGAATCACAGCTACATTGATACAAAGATAAAGTGGATAGTAAATTGGCATAGCCTCTGTAGAGTAAACTTAGTAATATCTATTAATATTACAAGTAGACACAGGTATAAAATGAATATATGAAGCCCTATTTGTAATTCTCGAAGAAGAAAAGAAAACTGTCAGTAAGTTGTGCAAGTAATCCACAGGTGGGAAGACCTAAAACCTGCCATAAAAATGAATGAGAAAGTCTTTTATGTACCATTATGGAATAAGTTCTAAGATATATTAATTAGAAAAAGCAAAGTGCAGGGCAAAATACAGCACTATTTCATGATAACAGTGAATTGAACTGAGTCATTTGCTTGCATATGCACAAAATATCTCCAAAAGGGTACACAAAAAAAATGATAAGATTTATTTTTCCAGGAAAAGGAACTTATGTGACTGAGGCTGAAGGTGGGAGCAAATTTTTGTGCTTTTTTTGGGTAACTTTACATTATTGAACCATGTGAGTACAATATATACTCAAAATATTAAAAGTATAAGCCATTATAAAAGCTAAAGACATTGTTAATTTGTGAATAAACAAGAGTCTGATGGTAGTAATTGCCTCTTGAGTAAATACATAATAGTGGTCATAAAATAGGGGTGGGAAGGGTTCTATTTATATTACAGTTCTTCCTTGGCATCCACAGTGGATTAGTTTGAAGACCCCACCCTTATTCCCCACCTACAGACAGGACACCAAAATCTACCGAAGCTCAAGTGCCTTATATACAATTAACTAGTATTTGCATGCAGGCTAAGCACATTCTCTTGTATATTTTAGATCATCTCTAGATTATACTAATAATACCTAATGAATGTTAATGTTATGTAAATAGTTGTAAATACATGTGAGTACTCTTTAAATAGTTGCCCAGTGTGTGGCAAATTCAAGCTTTGCTTTTCTGAACTTCCTAAACTCTTTTTCCCAATACTTTCAATCAGTGGTTGATTGAATTCACTGTTGCAGAACTCACAAATATAGAGGGTCATTGTATGCATGTTGATATACTTTGATATTTGTCTATATATCATACTGCTATATTTCCTGTTAATAATCAATGACATACATTTTACAGAACACTGGAGGAAGTAAATGATTTTGAAAAGACAACTCATTAGGATGATGGCTACATGTGTTTAAAGCAAGTTCCTATGGAGACATTGGTAAAGACTGATTTAAGAATGTTAACTTCTCAAGAGAGACAAGGATGAGATAAGCCATGTGTAGAAGAAAGAAAGTGAAGTCGCTCAGTTGTGTCCGACTCTTTGTGATCCCATGGACTATAGTCTACCAGGCTTGTCTGTCTATGGGGTTCTCCAGGCAAGAGTACTGGAGTGGGTTGCCATTTCCTTCTCCAGGGGATCTTCCTGACCCAAGGATCGAACCCAGGTCTCCTGCATTGCAGGCAGACACTTTACCCTCTGAGCCACCAGGGAAGTCCAATGTATAATGTCTTTCATACCACAAAAATGTTTTAATTTGGTCCTGTCCTAGGGGAATGTGACATGCAGTCACTGTACACATGTAACTTTGCAAACAGAATACAGATTTGTAAGAACTCTTCCTAACACTGTGCCACTTAAAATACAGTAGACTGAAAACTATACAAATTAAATCTATCTGTTCTTTCAGCAGTTTATATCAGTTTATATTAACTAATATTAAATAATAATATGAGTGAGATTTATCAGCTTGTTTACATTCAGATGGTCCAGTTATAAATGTCTTTCTACATGACTGTGAGTACTAGGCGAGGGTTAACACAGTGAGTGATATTTCCAAGATCAATGAAGATTTTACTTTTCTTAGGTCTTTTGTGTTACAGAGGCTTCCCTGGTGGCTTAGACAATAAAGAATTCAACTGCAATGTGGGAGACCTGGGTTTAATCCCTGGGTTGGGAAGATCCCTGGAAAAGGTAATGGCTACCCATTCCAGTATTCTGGCCTGGAGAATTCCATGAACAGAGGAGCCTAGCAGGCTACAGTCCATTGGGTCACAAAGAGTTGGACATGACTGAGTGATTTTCATGTTTTTGTTACTGAGGCCCATGTTGATGATAAACTCAGTTTATGAAAGGCTCAGATTATAATAACCACACATACGTGTGGCAGTGCAGTGAACATTTAGTCAATATCCAGTATAGGACATAAAAAGTGGGCATGATGACTAAGTATTGTAGTAATGCCCCTAAACTTTTCTTGCTTAAGGAATGTTATCAAAAAGTGTCTGGTCCTGGGCAATGGACCATCTGCAAAAAATCAGAATACATACCAAAAATGGCTCTTCTGCCAAAGGTTCAGCATAGATTCAACTCAACAGCAGAAAGAAAGCAGCCAATAGTGAAAACACTAATAGCAGCAGACAACAAAAATGGAAAGAATAAAACATAAGAAACCAATTCCAGGTTAACAAGAAAACCAGATAAATATTTGATGTATATTACTGGAAGTAGCATGCTGCTGCTGATAAATCACTTCAGTCATGTCCAACTCTGTGTGACCCCATAGATGGCAGCCCCCAGGCTCCCCCGTCTCTGGGGTTCTCCAGGCAAGAACACTGGAGTGGGTTGCCATTTCCTTCTCCAAGGCATGAAAGTGAAAAGTGAAAGTGAAGTCGCTATCTAAATTGATGAAAAATGAAAGACAATATACTTATATAAAGGTTTACAAAAGAACTTTACAAAAAGTACCCTTGATCATAATCTTTCTGTAGCTCAGTAATACTACAAAGGACACACAGGAGATCATCAGATCTTTGATAACACCAGGTGTTTAACTAGGCTATGCATTTGGAAACACAGACTAGCATTGTTTGGGATTTTTATAATGCTTGTATTACTTAGTTTTTGTTGCTGTTCACTCACTAAGTTATGTCTTACTCTTTGTGACCCCATGGAGTGCAGCATGCCAGGCCACCCTGTCCATCACCAACTCCTGGAGTTTGCTCAAACTCATGTCCAGTCAGTGATGCCATCCAACCATCTCATCCTCTGTCATTCCCTTTTCTTCCTGCCATCAGTCTTTCCTGGCATCAGGATCTTTTCCAAGGAGTCAGGCTCATTACATGAGTTGGCCAAAGTATTAGAGTTTCAGCTTCAGCATCAGTCTTTTCAATGATTATTCAGGAGGGATTTCCTTCAGGATGGACTCGTTGGATCTCCTAGCTGACCAAGGGACTCTCAAGAGTCTTCTCCAACACCGCAGTTCAAAATCATCAATTATTTGGCAGTCCGCTTTCTTTATAGTCCAACTCTCACATCCATGCATGCCTACTGGAAAAACCATAGCTTTGACTAGATGGACCTTTGTTGGCAAAGTAATGTCTCTGCTTTCTAATATGCTAAGTTGATCATAACTTTTCTTTCAAGGAACAAACGTCTTTTAATTTCATGGCTGCAGTTACCATCTGCAGTGATTTTGGAACCCAAGAAAATAAAGTCTGTCACTGTTTACATGTTCTCTCCATCTGTTTTGCCATGAAGTGATGGGACTGGGTGCCATGATCTAAGTTTTTTGAATGCTGAGTTTTAAGCCAGCTAGTTCACTCTCTTTTTCATCCTCATCAAGGTTCTCTTTAGTTCCTCTTTATTTTCTGCCATTCAGTTCAGTTCAGTCACTCAGTCAAGTCTGATTCTTCACGACCCCATGAATCACAGCACGCCAGGCCTCCCTGTCCATCACCAACTCCTGGAGTTCATTCAGACTCACGTCCACCGAGTCAGTGATGCCATCCAGCCATTTCATCCTCTGTCGTCCCCTTCTTGTCCTGCCCACAGTCTCTCCCAGCATCAGAGTCTTTTCCAATGAGTCAACAACTTCACATCAGATGGCCAAAGTACTGGAGTTTCAGCTTTAGCATCATTCCTTCCAAAGAAATCCCAGGGCTGATATCCTTCAGAATGGACTGTTTGGATCTCCTTGCAGTTCAAGGGACTCTCAAGAATCTTCTCCAACACCACAGTTCAAAAGCATCAATTCTTCAGTGCTCAGCCTTCTTCACATTCCAACTCTCACATCCATACATGACCACTGGAAAAACCATAGCCTTGACTAGACGCACCTTAGTAGGCGAAGTAATGTCTCTGCTTTTGAATATACTATCTAGGTTGGTCATAACTTTTCTTCCAAGGAGTAAGCGTCTTTTGATTTCATGGCTGCAGTCACCATCTGCCGTGATTTTCAAGCCCCCCAAAATAAAGTCTGACACTCTTTCTACTGTTTGCCCATCTATTTCCCATGAAGTGATGGGACCAGATGCCATGATCTTTGTTTTCTGAATGTTGAGCTTTAAGCCAACTTTTTCACCCTCCACTTCCACTTTCATCAAGAGGCTTTTTAGTTTCTCTTCACTTTCTGCCATAAGGGTGGTGTCATCTGCATATCTGAGGTGATTGATATTTCTGCTAGCAATCTTGATTCCAGCTTGTGTTTCTTCCAGTCCAGCGTTTCCCATGATGTACTCTGCATAGAAGTTAAATAAGCAGGGTGACAATATACAGCCTTGACGTACTCCTTTTCCTATTTGGAACCAGTCTGTTGTTCCATGTCCAGTTCTAACTGTTGCTTCCTAACCTGCATACAATTTGCATATCTGAGGTTATTTGGGTTTATTAATATCATTGGTAGTACCCAGTTTTCCATGGAACATGACAATGAAACTGGCTATTCACTGGCTATTGATTTTTCTAAAGGGTGAAAATTACTATTTGTCTCTAAGTTTTTAGATTTTCTTCTAGCATTATTATAAGATGCTTATGTAACTAACAGTCATCACAAAGTAATATATTCAATATTTTGCTTTGATCTTGAGAACAGATTTTATTGAGCAAGGATCATAAGTGAGGTATCTAATAAGCTATTGAAGGATTGTGTTAATTAGCCAATGAAATTTTTCATTTCTAGCATATTACATTAACTCCTCTGTAAGCTATTAATAATAATAGAAATATCTCCCACTTAGTATACAATTGTCAGGGTCTATCATAAATGTTTATATCATTTTACTAACTCTCAGGATAATCCTATAGAGCAAATACTATGTTCTCATAATTTTACAGATCAGAAACCTGTAGCTTAGAGAGGATATAGGAAACAATACTGTTGAAATATGTAGCTAAATAGGCTATTTACAGAAATGTAGAAAGGATTGGGGAAACCAACAAGGTACGACATTGAAAAAAAGAACAGCAAAAACCCATTATACCTCTAAATTTCATTGGCAAGAAGAACAAGAGATGAAACAGCAGTACTGAAATTGTGTAAGAACTGAAGTAGAAGAAGAAGGGCCAGTATGGAACATCCTAAAAAGGCTAAAAATTGAGTTACTATACAATCTAGCAATCCCTATTCTAGGCATATATCCAGAAGAGGTACAAACTGTAATTTGAAAAGATGCACCCCAGTGTTCGTAGCAGCACTGTTTACAACAGTCAAGACTCAGAAGCATCCTAAACGTCCATCCACAGATGAATGAATAAAGAATGAATGTGTGTATGTGTGTGTTGGCTATTGGTAAAAAATCTCCCTGACAGTGCAGGAGGCTCAAGAAACACGAGTTCGATCCCTGCATTGGGAAGACCCCCAGAGGAAGAAATGGAGCCCCGCTCTAATATTCTTGCCTGGAAAATTCCATGGACAGAGGAGCCTGGCGGGCTACAGTCCATGGGGCCACCAAGAGTCAAACATGACTGACTGAGCATTATGTGTATATACACACACGCATATATATAATGGAATAATGTTCAGCATAAAAGAGAAGGTGATCCATGCCATTTGCAGCAACATGGATGGACCTAGAGATTAGCAAGTAAAGTAGGTCAGACAAGAGAAAGACAAATATCATATGATACCACTTATATGTAGACTCCAAAATGATGATACAAATGATCTTATTTACAAAACTGAAAGAGACTCACAGACAAAAGGCAAACTTAGGGCTATCAAAGGTGAAAAAGGGAAGGATGGAATAAATTAGGAGTTTGGGACTAACAGGTGCAAACTACTATATATAAAATAGATAAACAACAGGGACCTACTATATAGCTCAGGGAACTACATTCAGTATCTTGTAATAACCTACAATGGAAATGAATCTAAGTATATGTATCAAAGGGCTTCTCTGGTGGATCAGATAATAAAGAATCCACCTGCAGTGCAGGAGACCTGAGTTCAATCCCTGGGTTGGGAAGATCCCCTGGAGGAGGGCATGGCAACTCACTCCAGTATTCTTGCCTGGACAATCCCCATGGACAGAAAAGCCTGGTGGGCAACAGTCCATGGGATCACAAAGAGTTGGAAATGACTGTGCAACTAAGCACAGCAGAGCACTTATATATCAAAAGAAGGACCAGATTCTGTCAAACAGAACTCTGAGTACTTGATTCCAAGTCTTGTTATCTTTCCTGATAGCATGCAGTTGAGCAGATGATGATCTTCAGATGTCCCCAGTGTCATAGCTTCAACCAAGAGGCAAAATACAATATCCATTTTAGTTATGGTTAGTTTTCTCTGGGTTCAAGATCTCATTCCTACTGTTGAAAAGTGGGGTCTGGAGCACTAAATGCAGTTACTGCTAATGTAGCAACAAATATTATGTGGGCATGAATATCATTTCCTCAGGGCAATTAGGTAAATCATCCCAGTGGTCATTCATCAGTAGGGGTTTAAGGACAGGCAGTGGAATACAAATCAAGGAAAAGTATAAGACAGTTTGAAATCAGGAATAGGAGACAGACTGGTAAATGTTCTAAGATAATCTTATAATAATTATTTAATGAATGCTTTTTAACTCATTTATCTGAAAACACATTATGTGAAAATGAAAGTGGCTCAGCTGTGTCCGACTCTTTGCGACCCCATGACTATAGAGTCCATGGAATTCTCCAGGCCAGAATACTGTCTTGGGTAGCCTTTCCCTTCTCCAGGGGGTCTTCCCAACCCAGGGATTAAACCCAGGTCTCCCACATTGCAGACTGATTCTTTCCCAGCTGAGCCACCAGGGAAGCCCAAGAATATTGGAGTGGGTAGCTTATCCCTTCTCCAGGGGATCTTCCCAACACAGAAATTGAACTGGGGTCTCTGGCATTGCAGGTAGATTCTTTATCAACTAAGCCATCAGAGAAGCCCTTCATATCATACCAGGAAAACCTCATACTTGACATATAATGTGGATCATTTTGGAGTATTTCCTAGAGTCCATATTTTTAATTGTCCAACATGCATGTGTAGAAGAAAGCCAGGTAGAAAATGTGAGATTCTGGAAAGCTTATGTTCCAGTGATGAAAGAAATGGAGATATTTATCCTGGAAAAGGAAAAATATCTTAGTGGAGTCTGGTGTTAGACTAAAAGTTAGCCTGTCTAGTTACAATAAGCAGAACTGGGACCATTAAGAAAAAAGGAATGATCAAAGAATAAACTTGATTTTGATGTTTTTAAAAAACAAGATTCTATTTATAGTTCTAACTGCTAAATTATATCTAAAGTGGGTTGCCTTGAAAGGTGGTGAGTTCCTTGTCACAAGATGATATCAAAGACACTTTTGAAGTCTAAGATTCTGTGAAATGCGATTAAACTAAAATATCAAATTTAACAATATTTCTGGCCTCTGTATGGTTTCTTGTCTTACAGAGAGAGATTTGCCCAGACAGTTCAACTGGTTGAAAGTGAGTTCCCAAAAGTTTCCAGAAAAACAATTTTTTAAAATGCTTTCTTCTAAATTGCTTTTTTATGAATTCAAAATAAATTTTAAAACTCAACAGGATGTTGCCAAAATTTATAGAGCTTTTATTATTCTATTTTCATTAATTAGGTCTTTACAGTATACATCAACTCTTTATCAGGAATCAAAAGAGAATGAGAATTTTAATGTATAACTCCCATTAGTATTCTACCATTAGTGAGTTAAAGCAAATTAAGTGTCGGCTGGTACAATGTCCTCTTCCTAAGACAAGGTAATCTTTTGCGTTAAAGAAATTCTTCAAAGTACAGGATATCATATCACTAACTCATCACCATCTTGTGACTAGACTCTTCATATTAGAGTGTAATGAGAGAATCAACAATTATGTGAGCTTGGAGCAGACAACATAGGAGACATAGGAGAATCTTGCCAATGGATGGCAAGAGTATAAAAATCAACAGATCTTATGTGTTTTTAATAGGGATGACATTGAATCTGTAGACTGCATTTGGTGGTATAGTAATGTTCACTATATTGACTCTTCCTACCCAGGATCAAGGAATATCTCTTGTCTATGTCGTCTTTGATTTCTTTCATCAGTGTCTCATAATTTTCTGTGCACATTTCTTTTGTCTCCTTAGGTAAGTTTATTCCTAGATATTTAATTTTTTGTTGCAATGGTGAATGGGATTGATTCCTTAATTTCTCTTTCTGATTTTTCATTGTTAGTATATAGAAATCCAAGTGATTTCTGTGTATTGATTTTGTATGCTACAACTTTGCTAAATTCACTGATTCACTCTAGTAATTTTCTGATACTATCTTCAGGGTTTTCTATGTACGATGTCATGTCATCTGCAAACAGTGAGAGCTTTACTTCTTATTTTCCAATCTGGATTCCTTTTATTTCTTTTTCTTCTCTGATTGCTCTATCTAGGACTTCCAGAATTATGTTAAATAATAGTGGTGAAAGTAGACACATTTGACTTTTTACTGATCTTAGGGGGAATGATTTCAGTTTTTCACCACTGAGAATAATATTTGCTGTTGGCTTACTATATATGACCTTTACTATGTTGAGGTCAGTTCCTTCTATGCCCATTTTTGGAAGAAAAATTTTGTCAAAGGCTTTTTTTGCATCTATTGAGATCATCACATGGTTTTTATCTTTCAGTTTGTTAATATGGTATATCACATTGATTTGCATATATGCAAAGAATCCTTGCATTCTTGAAATAAACCCAATTTGATCATGGTGTATGAGCTTTTTTATGTGTTGCTGAATTCTGTTTGCTAAAATTTTACTGAGGATTTTTGCATCTAAGTTCATCAGTGATATTGGCCTGTAGTTTTCTTTTTTTGTGTTGTCTTTGTCTGGTTTGGTATCAAGGTGATGGTGGCCTCATGGAATGAGTTTGGAAATGTTCCTTCCTCTGCAATTTTTTGAAAGAGTTTTAGAAGGACAGGCATTAGCTCTTCTCTAAATGTTTGATAGAATTCTCCTGTGAAGCCATCTGGTCCTGGGCTTTTGTTTTTTGGGAGATTTTTGATCACAGCTTTAATTTCAGTGCTTGTAATTGGGTTGTTTATAATTTCTATTTCCTCCTGGTTCCGTCTTGGAAGATTGAACTTTTCTAAGAATCCATCTATTTCTTCCAAGTGATCCATTTTATTGACATATAGTTGTTCATAATAGTCTCTTACAATCCTTTGTATTTCTGCATTGTCTCCTTTTTCACTTCGAATTTTGTTAATTTGATTCTTATCTCTTTTGTTCTGAATGAGTTTGGCTAAAGGTTTGTCAATTTTATCTTCTCAAAGAACCATATTTTAGTTTTATAATCTTTACTATTGTTTCTTTCATTTCTTTTTCATTTATTTCTGCTCTGATCGTTATGATTTCTTTTCTTCCACTAATTTTGGGGGGTTTTTTTGTTCTTCTTTTTCCAGGTGTTTTAGGTGTAAAGTTAGGCTGTCTATTCGATGTTCTACTTGTTTCTTGAGATAGGATTGTATTGCTATAAAATTCCCTCTTAGACCTAGTTTTGCTTCACTCAATATGCCAGCAAATTTGGAAAACCCAGCAGTGGCCACAGAACTGGAAAAGGTCAGTTTTCATTCCAATCCCAAAGAAAGGCAATGCCAAAGAATGCTCAAACTACTGCACAGTTGCACTCATCTCAGCTCAGTTCAGTTCAGTCACTCAGTCGTGTCCGACTCTTTGCGACCCCATGAATCACAGCACGCCAGGCCTCCCTGTCCATCACCAACTCCTGGAGTTCACTCAGACTCACGTCCATCGAGTCAGTGATGCCATCCAGCCATCTCATCTTCTGTCGTCTGCTTCTCGTCCTGCCCACAATCCCTCCCAGCATCAGAGTCTTTTCCAATGAGTCAGCTCTTCGCATGAGGTGTCCAAAGTACTGGAGTTTCAGCTGTAGCATCATTCCTTCCAAAGAAATCCCAGGGTTGATCTCCTTCAGAATGGACTGGTTGGATATCCTTGCAGTCCAAGGGATTCTCAAGAGTCTTCTCCAACACCACAGTTCAAATGCATCAATTCTTTGGCGCTCAGCCTTCTTCACAGTCCAACTCTCACATCCATACATGACCACTGGAAAAACAATAGCCTTGACTAGACGGACCTTAGTCAGCAAAATAATGTCTCTGCTTTTGAATATGCTATCTAGGTTAGTCATAAATTTTCTTCCAAGGGGTAAGTGTCTTTTAATTTCATGGCTGCAGTCACCATCTGCAGTGATTTTGGAGCCCCAAAAAATAAAGTCTGACACTGTTTCCACTGTTTCCCCATCTATTTCCCATGGAGTGATGGGACCGGATGCCATGATCTTTGTTTTCTGAATGTTGAGCTTTAAGCCCACTTTTTCACTCTCCACTTTCCTTTTCATCAAGAGGCTTTTTAGTTCCTCTTCACTTTCTGCCATAAGGGTAGTGTCATCTGCATATCTGAGGTGATTGATATTTCACCTGGCAATCTTGATTCCAGCTTGTGTTTCTTCCAGTCCAGCGTTTCTCATGATGTACTCTGCATAGAAGTTAAATAAGCAGGGTGACAATATACAGCCTTGACGTACTCCTTTTCCTATTTGGAACTAGTCTGTTGTTCCATGTCCAGTTCTTACTGTTGCTTCCTCACCTGCATACAGATTTCTCTCACATGCTAGTAAAGTGATGATCAAGATTCTCCAAGCCAGACCTCAGCAATAAGTGAACTGCAAACTTCCTGATGTTCAAGCTGGTTTTAGAAAAGGCAGAGGAACCAAATTGCCAACATCTGCTGGACCATGGAAAAAGCAAGAGAGTTCCAGAAAAACATCTATTTCTGCTTTATTGACTATGCCAAAGCCTTTGACTGTATAGATCGCAGTAAACTGTGGAAAATTCTGAAAGAGATGGAAATACCAGACCACCTGACCTGCCTCTTGAGAAATCTGTATGCAGGCCAGGAAGCAACAGTTAGAACTGGACATGGAACAACAGACTGGTTCCAAATAGGAAAAGGAGTACTTCAAGGCTGTATCTTGTCACCCTGCTTATTTAATTTATATGCAGAGTACATCATGAGAAACGCTGGACTGGAAGAAACACAAGCTGGAATCAAGATTTCCAGCAGAAATATCAATCACCTCAGATATGCAGATGACACCACCCTTATGGCAGAAAGTGAAGAGGAACTAAAAAGCCTCTTGATGAAAGTAAAAGAGGAGAGTGAAAAAGTTGGCTTCAAGCTCAACATTCAGAAAACAAAGATCATGGCATCTGGTCCCATCACTCCATGGGAAATAGATGGGGAAACAGTGGAAACAGTGTCAGACTTTGTTTTGGGGGGCTCCAAAATCACTGCAGATGGTGACTGCAGCCATGAAATCAAAAGACGGTTACTCCTTGGAAGAAAATGTATGACTAACCTAGACAGCATATTGAAAAGCAGAGACGTTACTTTGCCAACAAAGGTCCGTCTAGTCAAGACTATGGTTTTTCCTGTGGTCATGTATGAATGTGAGATTTGGACTGTGAAGAAGGCTGAGTGCTGTAGAATTGATGCTTGTGAACTGTGGTGTTGGAGAAGACTCTTCAGAGTCCTTTGGACTGCAAGGATATCCAACAATCCATTTTGAGGGAGATCAACCCTGGGATTTCTTTGGAAGGAATGATGCTACAGCTGAAACTCTAGTACTTTGGCCACCTCATGCAAAGTGTTGACTCACTGGAAAAGACCCTGATGCTGGGAGGTATTGGAGGGAGGAGGAGAAGGGGACGACAGAGGATGAGATGGCTGGATGGCATCACCGACTCTATGGACGTGAGTCTGAGTGAACTCCGGGTATTGGTGATAGACAGGGAGGCCTGGCGTGCTGCAATTCATCGGGTCGCAAAGAGTCGGACACGACTGAGCAACTGAACTGAACTGATAGGTTTTGAGTTGTCATGTTTTCATTGTCATTTGTTTTTGTAAAGTTTTTTTATTTCCCTTTTGATTTCTTCAGTAACTGGTTTGTTATTTAGAAACATCTTGTTGAATCTCCATATGTTTCTGTTTCTTACAGTTTTTTCCTTGTTATTGATATCTAGTCTCATAGCATTATGGTCAGAGAAGATGCTTGATATGATTTCAATTTTCTTAAATTTACTGAGGTTTGATTTGTGACCCAAGATGTGGTCTATTTTGGAGAATATTCCATGTGTACTTGAGAAGAAGGTGTATTCTTCTGCATTTGGTTGGGATGTCCTGAAGATATCAATGAGATCCACCTCATCTAATGTATCATTTAAGACCTATGTTTTTATTAGTTTTCTATTTTGATAATTCACCCATTAGTGTGAGTGGAGTGTTAGTCTCCTACTATTATTGTGTTACTGTCAATTTCTCCTTTTATGTCTGTTAGTGTTTGTCTTACGTATTGAGGTTCTTCTATGTTGGGTGCATAGATATTTACAATTGTTATGTCTTCATCTTGGATTGATCTCTTGATCGTTATGTAGTGTCCTTATCTCCTGTAATCTTCTTTAAGTCTAATTTGTCTGATATGACGATTGCTACTCCAGCTTTCTTTTGCTTTCCATTTGCATGGAATATATTTTTCCATCCTCTCACTTTCAGTCTGTATGTGTCTTGAGGTCTGAAGTGGGTTTCTTGTAGGCAGCATGTATACAGGTCTTGTTTTTGTATCCATTCAGCCAGTCTGTGTCTTTTGGTTGGAGCATTTAATCAATGCACATTTAAAGTAATTATTGATATATATGTTCCTATTGCCATTTTCTTAATTGTTTGCAGTTGATTTTGTGGATTTTTTTTTTCCTTCTCTTGTATTTCTTGACTATATAAGTCCCTTTAACTTTTGTTGTAAGGCTGATTTAGTGGTACTGAATTCTCTTAACTTTTGCTTGTCTGTGAAGGTTTTTATTTCTCCATCAATTTTGAATGAGATCCTTGCCAGGTGCAGTAATCTTCATTGTGGATTTTCCCTTTCAGTACTTTAAACATATCCTGCCATTCTCTTCTGGCCTGTAGAGTTTCTACTGAAAGGTCAGCTGTTAAGCATATGGGGTTTCCCTTGTATGATACTGTTGCTTCTCCCTTGCTGCTTTTAATATTCTTTCTTTCTGTTTATTCTTTGTTAGATTAGTATGTGTCTTGGTGTGTTTCTCCTTATGTTTATCCTGTATGGGACTCTTTCCTGCCTCTTGGATTTAATTGACTATTTCCTTTCCCATGTTGGGGAAAATTTCAACTATAATCTCTTCAAAAAATTTTCTCATATCCTTTTTCTCTTCTTCTTCTGGGATCCCTATAATTCAAATGTTGCTGTGTTTGATATTGTCCCAGAGGTCTCTGAGATAATCCTCAGTTCTTTTCATTCTTTCTACTTTATTCTGCTCTTCAGAAGTTATTTCCACCATTTTATCTTCCAGTTCACTGATTTGTTCTTCTGCTCCAGATATTCTGCTATTGATTCCTTCTAGAGTATTTTTAATTTCAGTAACTGTCTTCCTTGTCTCTATATGTTTATTCTTTAATTCTTCTAGGTCTTTGTTAATTGATTCTTGCATTTTCTCCATTTTGTTTTCAAGGTTTTTGATCATTTTACTATCATTATTCTGAATTCTTTTTCAAGGTTTTTTTTTTATCATCTTTACTATCATTATTCTGAATAATTTTTCAAGTAGTTTGCCTATTTCCTCTTCATTTATTTGGACTTCTGTGTTTCTAGTTTGTTCCTTCATTTATGTAGTATGTCTCTGCCTTTTTATTATTCTTTTTTAACTTGTTGTGTTTGAGGTCTCCTTTTCCTAGGCTTCAAGATTGAATTCTTTCTTCTTTTGGTTTCTGCCTTCCTAAAGTTGGTCAGGACTTCCCTGGGGGCTCAGATGGTAAAGCGTCTGCCTATAATGCAGGAGAACCAGGTTCAATCCCTGGGTCAGGGAAGATCTTCTGGAGGAGGAAACGGCAACCCACTCCAGTAGTATTCTTGCCTGGAAACTCCCATGGATGGAGGAGCTGGTAGACTACCATCCATGGGCTCCCAAAGAGTTGGAAATGATTGAGTGATTTCACTTTCACTTAAGGTTTGTTTGCTTGTTTTTCCTCTGATGGGCAAGGCTGAGTGAGGTGATAATCCTGTCTGCTGCTGATTGGGTTTGTATTTTTGTTTTGTTTCTTATTTAGATGAGGTGTTCTGCAGAGGGTCAGACACAACTGAATGACTTCACTATCACTTTTCGCTTTCATGCTTTGGAGAAAGAGATGGCAACCCCCTCCAGTGTTCTTGCCTGGAGAATCCCGGGGATGGGGGAGCCTGGTGGGCTCCTGTCTATGGGGTTGCACAGAGTCAGACACGACTGAAGCGACTTAGCAGCAGCAGCTGCAGCAGAGGGTGCTACTGGTGGTTGGGTGATGCTGGGTCTTGTATTCAAGCGGTTACCTTTGTGTGAGTTCTCACTGTTTGATACTCCCTAGAGTTAGTTCTCTGGTAGTCTAGGGTCTTGGAGTCAGTGCTCCCACTCTAAAAGCTCAGAGCTTGATCTCGAGTTTTGTACATCTATAAATTCTTTTCTGCTGATCAGGTACTCCTATCTGCTCTCAGCTGGTGTTTGGCATGCACTTCTGTGTCTGAAGGTGTTTTCCTCATGTATCCATTAAGAGAGATGTACTCCAAGTCTACATACTCCTCCATCATCTTGTTCTCCAGGATTCGTTTTTAAAGAGAGAAACTGAATGACTGGTTACACATAGGACACCTAAAATAGAATGGGGTGCTCTCTCTCTCTCACACACATAGACACAAACACACACTCACATGCACATATTATAAATATAATTACAATGAATAGATCCTTAATCTACAGTAGAAAATGGATGGAGCAGCACTGAGGAAATCAAGGAAGTTCAGGCAGCAGTCAAGGAATTTCAGGGAAGTAAAGGCTCCACCAGGTACAGAGGCTTGAAAAGTTAAAATTCTTTTAATAAGCCACACAACAGCACTAATCAGCCGCAATGACTTGGTAAAACATCACTGGCAAATACCAATTGGTTGTATCCTTAGTATGATTCTGTGCCTAAATATTGATCTCACATTTATTCAAAAGCTTTTATTTTTAAAAAGAAAATATTACAGTATTTGACTCAGATGCAGTTGGCTCATCATACATGGATCAGGGGAAAATAGTGCTTATAGTAAAAACAGTAAAATACTTAGCCTCTAACAGTTCATTTACATTGTCTCTTTTCTCCTTGATTCTAATCCTTTCCTCCCCTGAAGCATACACATTGGAGATAAAATAGACTGTCCTAAGTGCAAATTGCCCTCTTCACTGTGGGTTCATGCCCTACATTGATCTTAATGTTTTGGCATAAACATGATAGCATGATACCCATTGGGGATGAGGGATTTTCTAGAGTACATGCAATTTCTCTTCTAATTATAATAGCTGCCATGCTGAGTCTCGTCTGCAGCCTCCAGATCTTTTTGAAAAGAATGAAGTCACTCTTGCCTGTCAGCTAAAGCCAGCAATTCCCAAAGATTGGTCCTACTGTTAAAATAAGAGAACTCTCTTTTAAACGGAGATCTCAAAGCAAAGCCTAACAAGACATTTTTTTCTTCTTACTCCCTAACTCTGCTTGTTATACCCTCAAAATTAAAACAGCTTATCAGCAAATTTACCAGTGGGCATCTATAATTTCACATATTCTCATATATCTAGAGAAAATTTTAAATCTAATTATCAGTGTTATTAAAGTGAATGTTAAAATGATCTCCTGATATCTGATTCCTGAGTAAACAGAGAATGATGGGTTTCACCAACCTAGGGAACAGTGTGGGAGAAAATGCTAAAGGAAAATACATGGCTAGTGTTATGTAGCCAGTTTTCACTTTATTATCTGCCACCTGCCCAAGCTAAAAATCTTGGAGTCACTCTTACTTCCTTTTTCCCTTATATACCAGACCTATTTTTAAGAATTGGGTCACTTACCCATGGCTTTCATTGGCTACATTAGTGTCAGCATCTCCTGACTGGTGGCATTACTTCTGCCCTGACTTCATCCTAGAGTTCTTGCTCAAAGGAGCAACCAGCCAGCTTGTTCTTAGAAAGCATATGTCAGACTATACCATGCCTCTGTTTATATTTTTTAGTGGGTAAAGCCCAAGTGTTCTCAGTGCCCAGTAGCACCCTATTATATCTTAGCTTCTGTGGTCCCAATTCATTCTGATCATTTCACTCTTCCTGGGAAGAAGAGACCCACCACAGCTTCTATGACTTTGCCTTGGCTATTTGTTTGATCTTCCCCAAAACTTCTTTCATGTCTTGACTCAAATGCCATGTACCTGGAAAGACCTTACTGAGATACTCTGTCTACTGAACTCTCAAACTCCATGCTATGGAGCTTTCTTTCCAACTTAATTTTGCCAGCTCATAGTTTGTCTTATATTTAAAATGGAGGCAACTGATAGCACTGAGTTGTCGTTGCCAAAAAAAAAAGAAGCTAATATGTGAGCACATATGGCTTATTGTACAGACCAGTGAGTGATTATCTTTTATTATGAAATATATATATATATCTAAGAGAGTATATGTATCATGTAGGTCTCTGAAGAGATTATACCTGTAGTCACTTCCACAATTAGTAAATTGAGTTCTCAGTATTCCATATCCTGACCACAACTTTGTATAGATAGTTTTATGTTTTCCAGTTTAGTAATATAAAAGGATAGTTCATTATAAAATTAATTTCCCTGATTACTAATGAGTTTGTACATCTTTTAATATTTTGATTAATCATTTATACTTCCACTTATCAAATACCTCTTCATGGTTTGTATTTTGTTTCCTCCTTTGTCTTCATTGAGTAGTCTCAGTCAGTTCATTTCAGTTGCTCAGTTGTGTCTGACTCTTTGTGACCCCATGGGCTGCAGCATGCCAGGCATCCCTGTCCATCACCGACTCCCAGAGTGTACTGAAGCTTGTGTCCATCGAGTCAGTGATGGCCATCCAACCATCTCATCCTCTGTTGTCCCCTTCTCCTCCTGCCTTCAATCTTTCCCAGCATCAGAGTCTTTTCAATGTTTTGTTTTTTTTTTTTTTGCATCAGGTGGCCAAAGTATTGAAGTTTCAGCTTCAGCATCAGTCCTTCCATTTCCTCTGGGATGGACTTGTTGGATCTCCTTTGCAGTCCAAGAGACTCTAAAGAGCCTTCTCCAACACTACAGTTCAAAGCATCAATTCTTCAGCTCTCAGCTTTATTTATAGTCCAATTATCACATCCATACATGACTACTGGAAAAACCATAGCCTTGACTAGACAGACCTTTGTTGGCAAAGTAATGTCTCTGCTTTTTAATATGCTGTCTAGGTTAGTCATAACTTTTCTTCCAAGGAGCAAGCATCTTTTCATTTGATGGCTGCAGTCACAATCTGCAGTGATTTTGAAGCCCGCAAAAATAAAGTTAGTTTTCTAAATGATCTTGGTTTTCTAAATGTTGAGTTTTAAGCCAACTTTTTCATTCTCCTTTCACTTTTATCAGGAGTCTCTTTAATTTTTCTTGGTTTTCTGCCATAAGTGTGGTGTCATCTGCATATCTGAGGTTATTGATATTTCTCCTGGCAATCTTGATTCTAGCTTGTGCTTCATCCAGCCCAGGGTTTCTCATGATACACTCTGCATATAAGTTAAATAAGCAGGGTGACAAGATACAGCCTTGATGTACTCCTTTCCCAATTTGGAACCAGTCTGTTGTTCCACGTCCAGTTCTAACTTTGCTTCCTGACCTGCATACAGATTTCTCAAGAGGCAGGTCAGGTAGTCTGATATTCCCATCTCTTTCAGAATTTTCCACAGTTTCTTGTGATCCACACAGTCAAAGGCTTTGGCATAGTCAATAAAGCAGAAGTAGATGTTTGTCTAGAAATCTCTTGCTTTTTTGATGATCCAGCGGGTGTTTGCAATTTTATCTCTTGTGTATTCTAATTATATTCTAATTGAATATTTTCTATTTAATGCTGGTTTTTTATTAATTTGTAAATTTTTAAACACATTTTGGATATGAATTCTGTATTATAAGTGTTTTAAAGTGTCTTCTCCAAGTTTTCAGCTTATAGTCATTTTAATGTAGTCAAATATGTATTTTCCATTATGATTTGATCTTCTTGGGATCTTATTTTTAAAACCCTCACTATTACAATGTCCAAATTCATATTTTAACATTTGCTAAATACTTTTGAGATTTGGTCACTCATACTTGTCTACTTTTTTTTTTTTTAAGTATATTTGACTTACAGTGTTTTATTTGTTCCAGGTGTACAACATAATAGTTCAGTATTTTATGGTTTATATTCCATATAAAGTTATTATAAAATAATGACTATGTACAATATATCTTGATAACTCTTATTCCTAGTAGTTTGTACCTCTTAATCCTCTTCACCTATTTTTCCCTCTTCCCTCTCATCTCCCCTCTGGCAACCACTGGTTTGTTCTTTGTATCTGTGATTCTCTTTTTATTTTGTTCTATTTTATTTATTTTTTAGATTTCACATGTAAATGAAAACACAGTATTTGTCTTTCTCTGTCTGACTTGTTTCACTAAGCATAAGTACAGGTCCATTCATGTTGTGGCAAATAACAAAATTTCATTGTAATAATCCATCATATATATGTGTGTGTGTGTGTATCTGTCTGTCTGTCGTCTCTGGTGGCTCTTCCCTGGGAGCTTCCCAGGTGGCTCAGATAGTAAAGAATCCACCTGCAATGTGGGATACCTGGGTTCGATCCCTCGGTTGGGAAGATTCCCTGGAGAAGGAAATGGCATCCCTCCAGTATTCTTGCCTGAAGAATCCCCATAGGCAGAGGAGCCTTGGGGAGTACAGTCCATGGGGTCACAAAGAATCGGACATGACTGAGCAACCATTGGAGAAGGAAATGGCAGCCCACTCCAGTGTTCTTGCCTGGAGAATCCCAGGGACAGGGGAGCCTGGTGTGCTGCCATCTGTGGGGTCACACAGAGTCGGACATGACTGAAGTGACTTAGCAGCAGCAGCAGCAGATCAACTAAGCACATTTGTGTGTCTACCATATATTTAAGTTAATTTTCAAAAATATTAATATTTTAAGATTATTGACATTTTACTTTTTCATTTGAATTAACTAATTGTCTCAGAATCATTTGCTAAATAATAATTTCTCTATTGATGTCCATTGTAATACATCCGAGTTTTTTGTGTCATTTATCATTTTTTATTTATTTTTGACCCCTGTGTAACCTTCCCAATGAGGATTTCTTGGATTTCCTTATTTAAATTTAGCCTCATCTGCACAACCACACACAGTTTACACACTTTGTACTTTCTACTGCCTTCTTAGCTTAATATTTCTTCATAGCATCTATCACTGTCTGAGATATTATATTTTACTTATTCATCTCATGTATTGCTTTCCTCTCAATTATAGAAACTCCACAGAATTTTAGTTTTATTTGCTCTATCATTACTATATCATCAAACTTAACAAATTGGTATATGTAACAGACATTGAAAAAATAGTTAAATTATATTGATTAGATAGTCTACATGTTTATTGCCATTCTGATGCAAACTTTATAAGAAACTGATATTTTGCATCTTGATCCTTTCACCTGGTCTTCATTAAGGGTATCTTGTACCTGATTTTTTTATCTTCCAGGAACATTGGAGAGTTAGTTTTCAAAACTATAAAGAGAAAATCCTTTTGAGAAGGTTTGTATGAAATCTGCATGCTAACTTAGATGGAACTGTTTTTGTTTTTTTTTTTTTTTTTACGTAGAGCTTTCCTCTCCACAAATATCATTTATCTCTATGTAAAATTTAGATATTATTTAATTGCCTTCAAAAACATTTTATAATTTTTTACATAGAGTTCTTGCATACATTTTGCTAGTTTAATTTCATTGTATATTTGTTGCTACAATGAATAATAATTTTTAAAATTAGAAGTTGGCATGATGGGAAATTAAAAGGAAACAGGTACTCACTTTATTTTATTATTATTTTTAAATATATATATTATATTGAAGTATAATTGAGTTACAATGTTACAGGTGCATAGCATGATGTTTCAGTTATAAAAACACACATATATTATTTTTGAAATTGTTTTCCATCATAGGTTAATACATGACATTGACTATAGTTCCCTATATTCTACAGTAAACCTTTGTTGCTTGTTGCATATCTTTTTTTTAAATTAGAAACATATCATTCTATCCATACTAAGTCAAACAAGTGAGATAAAAATGTTATAACTTTTTTAGTTAGGCAAAATTCATAATTTTCTAAAATATATATACTATATATATTTATACATATGTATACAAAAGTTTTTCAACTACACTTGGTAAAAGCTTGAGAAAGAACAACAACAGCAAAGAAATGGTGATGGAGAAATGTGAGAACATAAACTAAATGAAATGGAAGCACTAAATATGAAATAGAAAATTTGAAACAAACTAGATGAAAGCAAAAAATTATCATATTCCAGTTGTTTTAAAACATGACTGCTCATCAGAAATATATCTGGAGCTCTGAAGAAAAAAAGGAATACCTGAGAATTTGTGTTTTTCAAAAAATTTCAAGATAGTTCTGATAAGCATCTGGATTTTAAAAAGTGATTACAGGTTTTTCTATTTGATCCTGGTTTTGTTGATATGGAGTTCTGTTATATTTATGTTGACCAACAATGATATAATGATCTTGAATAATAATTGCATAATCATAATTGTTTTCACTATCAATAGCCAGACAATAAGACACTTGCAATTACAAGCCATAATGGGAACATGATTATCTTAACAATATAAAATAATTACAATTTGTGGAGGTGATGGAGCTAGTGAAAATGATGGAATTTCAGTTGAGCTATTTCAAATCCTAAAAGATGATGCTGTTAAAATGCTGCACTCAGTATGCCAGCAAATTTGGAAAACTCAGCAGTGGCCACAGGATGGGAAAAGGTCAGTTTTCATTCCAATCCCAAAGAAAGGCAATGCCAAAGAATGTTCAAACTACTGCACAATTGCACGTAACTCACATGCTAGCAAATTAATGCTCAAAATACTCCAAACTAGGCTTCAACTATATGTGAACTGACTTCCAGTTGTTCAAGCTGGATTTTGAAAAGGCAGAGGAACCAGAGATCAAATTGCCAACATCCGTTGGATCACGGAAAAAGAAAGAGAGTTCCAGAAAAACATCTACTTCTGCTTTATTGACTACACCAAACCTTTGATTGTGTGGATCACAACAAACTATGTAAAATTCTTCAAAAGATGGGAATACCAGCTTACCTGCCTCTGGAGAAATCTGTACGCAGGCCAACAAGCATCAGTTAGAACTGGACTTGGAACAAGAGACTGGTTCCAAATTGGGAAAGGAGTACGTCAAGACTGTACATTGTTCACCCTGCTTGTTTAATTTATACATAGAGTACATCATGTGAAATGCCAGGCTGGATGAATCATAAGCTGGAATCAAGATTCCAGGGAGAAATTGACAATAAGAAATATTCTCAATTTTGGGAGAAATATCAATAACCTCATATGCAGATGACACCACCCTATGGCAGAAAGCGAAGAGGGACTGAAGAGCCTCTTGATGAAAGTGAAAGAGGAGAGTGAAAAAGCGGGCTCATTCAGAAAACTAAGGTCATGGCATCCAGTCCCATCACTTCATGGCAAATAATTGGAGAAACAGTGAGAGACTTTATTTTCTTGGGCTCCAAAATCACTGCAGATGTCGACTTCAGTCATGAAATTAAAAGATGCTTACTCCTTGGAAGAAATGCTATGACCAACCTAGACAGCGTATTAAAAAGCATTACTTTTCTAACAAAGGTCCATCTAGTCAAAGCTATGGTTTTTTCAGTAGTCATGTATTGATGTGAGAGTTGAACTGTAAAGAAAGCTGAGTGCCGAAGAATTGATGCTTTTGAACTGTGGTGTTGGAGAAGACTCTTGAGAGTCCCTTGGACTGCAAGGAGATCCAACCAATCCATCCTAAAGGAAATCAGTCCTGAATATTCATTGGAAGGACTGATCCTGAAGCTCCAACACTTTTGTCACCTGATGCAAAGAACTGACTCATTCAGGAAAGACCCTGATGCTGGGAAAGATTAAAAGCAGGAGGAAAACAGGAGAACAGTGGATGAGATGGTTGTATGGCATCATCAACTTGATTGACATGAATTTGAGCAAGCTCTGGGAGTTGGTGATAGACAGGGAAGCCTTGTGTTCTGCTGTCCATGGGATCACAAAGAGTCAGACATGGCTGAGTGACTGAACTGACTGACTGACAATTTGTGGATATCAAGCAGAGAGATGTGATAAGTGGAAGTGCATACAGGCACATGTTTTCATCGACCTACCCAGGCTATGTCTTTCAGTTGGTGCTTTTAATCTATTTACATTTAAGGCAGTTATTGATATGTATGGTCCTATTACTGTTTTCCTAATTATTTTGGATTTACATTCTTTAAGTCTTTTCCTTCTCTTGTGTTTCCTCCCTAGCAGAGGTCCTATAGCATTTGTTGTAAAGCTGGTTTGGTGTTGCTGAATTCTCTTAACTTTTCATTTTCTGGGAAACTTTCGATTTCTCCATCAAATCTGAAGGAGTGTTGCTGGGCAGAGTATACTTGGTTGTAGGTTCTTCCCTTCATCCCTTTAAATATATCATGCCATTCCCTTCTAGCTTGTAGAGTTCTGTTGAGAAATCAGCTGATAGCCTGATGGGAGTTACCTTGTATATTATTTTTTGCTTTTCTTTTGTTGCTTTTAATATCTTACCTTTCTTTAATTTTTGTCATTTTAATTATTGTGTGTCTTGGTGTGTTCCTCCTCCAGGTTATCCTCCCTGGGACTCTTTGTGCTTCCTGGGCTTGGTTGACTGTTTCCTTCCTATGTGTTGGAAGTTTTCAGCTTTTTTTCAAATATTTTCTCCAGTCCTTTCTCTCTCTCTCTCTTCCTTCTGGGACCCCTACAATATGAATGTTGGTGCATTTAATGTTGTCCCAGAGGTCTCTTAGGTGCCTTCATTTCTTTTTGTTCTTTTTTCCGTATTCTGTTCTGTAGCAGTAATTTCCACCATTCTGTCCTCCAGGTGAGTTATCCGTTCTTCTGCCTCATTTATTCTGCTATTGATTCCTTCTAGTGTATTATTAATCTCTGCTGTTTGCTTTTTAGTTCTTCTAGGTCTTTGGTAAACATTTCTTGCATCTTTTCAGTCTTTGCCTCCATTCTTTTCCTGAGATCCTGAGCATCTTCACTATCATTATTCTGAATTGTTTTTCTGGAAGGTTCATTTAGTTTTTTTTTTTTTTTTCTGGGATATTATCTTTTCTCTTCATCTGAGATATAACTGTCTGCTTTTTCTGTAATATAGTTTTTGTTTTAGCTGCTATGAGATTTTGCTGCTTCTTGATTCTTCTCTCTGCCCTCTGATAGATGAGGCTAAGCTTCTTGATGGGAAGGATTGGCAATGGAGAAAACTGGGTCTTGCTCTGGTCAGCAGGGCCTTGCTCAGTAAAGCTTTAATCCAATTATCTGCTAACAGGTGGGGTTGCACTCCTTCCCTAGTAGTTGTTTGGCCTGAGGGTTAATGGCAGTCTCTAAGAGGATTTATGCCAAAAGCCCCCATCCCTGTGGTGAGCCCCTGTTGACCCACACTTCTACAGAAGGCCCTCTACAGCAGGTAGTTTTGGTTCAGTCTCCCATGTTGATGTGTGCCAAATTTTGTGTGTGCCCTGCAGGACTGGAGTCTCTGTTACCCTCAGTCCTCTGGAAATTCTGTAATTAAATCCCACTGGCCCTCAAGGCCAGAGGGTTCCAAGTCCCTTTGTCAGATCCCCAGGCTGGAGGCCTGACATGGGATTCAGAACCTTCACAATAGTGTGAGAGCTTGTTTGGTATTATTGTTCTCCATTCTGTGGGTCACCCAACTGGTGATTCCAGTAACAGCCAGTGTTGAAATACACTGTTTTCGGAGAGTACATTCCAAGAAGTCAAACTGTAAAGATACAATACTATTAATATTATTAGATAATGTGATTAGATAATAATACATTGAATGCCCAAGTTTTAATTTTTATATCTTCTTTGACTTAGACTCTCAATGTCCCATGGCTAATTAAAAGATCAAACATTGTATTTCAATGTTAATGTCTCATAACAGGTACTTAAATGTATATAAAGTAACAAAATATTTTAGTTTTCAATGTTTAAAAGTGGAAAAAGTATTTTGAGATCGAAGGATGTATAGTCAGGATCACTAGATAGTATACAAGAAAAGAAAACTAAATGTAACAAACATCTCAGTATTGATAAATGGAAACTTTTTTTTTCATGGATTTAATAATATAAAAAATATCAAAATTCTTAGAAAATTTATTAAAATAATCCACATAAAACAAAGTTTATATTATTCTAAAGACAGCAATATGGGAATATTCTGAATAATAGAATCTGTTGCATTTCTGTTACAGAACAAAGACATGAAGAGTCCTGAGCAGGAAAAGGAAGAAAAAATAGGGAGACTGATATTGAGTATAATATTCTAAGAGAATATGGTTGTGTAGGAATTCCTCTTAGAAAGGCAATTCTTTTTATTTAGGAAAATTGGTAGAAGAAATTTTTTGAGGGTTAAATGTGTTATGGGTCCTTCTCCATAATCAGAATGGGGATAAATAAATAATTAGTATGATTAAAGTTGAGAATTTTTTCAGTTTCCTGATAAAACCTGAGTGAATCAGGGAGGGAAAACACTTAGCAACATAACTGAATGCCAGAAGTCTGGGGGAGGAGGCTGACAAAGTTTGATTTGCCTGAGAGAGAAATCATGGCTGCAGAGAGTGGAGAAAAGTTACCATACTAGGAAGGAATCTAAACTTTGGAGTCCTTATCTACTTCATTTCATTCAAAATTTTAAGAAGAATGTGACTTTATGTGACCAGAGACTTGAGACTTTCTAGGCAGAGAACACCTGAGTTATGCACACATGACAAGCCCTACTAGGTATCCTGGAAATAAAGTTCACTGATCATGGAAAAAGCAAGAGAGTTCCAGAAAAACATCTATTTCTGCTTTACTGACTATGCCAAAGCCTTTGACTGTGTGGATCACAATAAACTGTGGAAAATTCTGAAAGAGATGGGAATACCAGACCACCTGACCTGCCTCTTGAGAAATCTGTATGCAGGTCAGGAAGCAACAGTTAGAACTGGACATGGAACAACAGACTGGTTCCAAATAGGAAAAGGAGTACTTCAAGGCTGTATCTTGTCACCCTGCTTATTTAATTTATATGCAGAGTACATCATGAGAAACGCTGGACTGGAAGAAACACAAGCTGGAATCAAGATTTCCAGGAGAAATATCAATAACTTCAGATATGCAGATGACACCACCCTTATGACAGAAAGTGAAGAGGAACTAAAAAGCCTCTTGATGAAAGTGAAAGAGGAGAGTGAAAAAGTTGGGCTAAAGCTCAACATTCAGAAAACAAAGATCATGGCATCTGGTCCCATCACTTCATGGGAAATAGATGGGGAAACAGTGGAAACAGTGTCAGACTTCATTTTTTGGGCCTCCAAAATCACTGCAGATGGTAACTGCAGCCATGAAATTAAAAGATGCTTACTCCTTGGAAGAAAAGTTATGACTAACCTAAATAGCATATTCAAAAGCAGAGACATTATTTTGCTGACTAAGGTCCATCTAGTCAAGGCTATGGTTTTTCCAGTGGTCATGTATGGATGTGAGAGTTGGAATGTAAAGAAGGCTGAGCGCCGAAGAATTGATGCTTTTGAACTGTGGTGTTGGAGACGACTCTTGAGAGTCCCTTGGACTGCAAGGAAATCCAACCAGTTCATTCTGCAGGAGATCAACCCTGGGATTTCTTAGGAAGGAATGATGCTAAAGCTGAAGCTCCAGTACTTTGGCCACCTCATGCAAAGAGTTGACTCATTGGAAAAGACTCTGATGCTGGGAGGGATTAGGGGCAGGAGGAGAAGGGGACGACAGAGGATGAGATGGCTGGATGGCATCACTGACTCGATGGACATGAGTCTGAGTGAACTCCGGGAGTTGGTGCTGGACAGGGAGGCCTGGTGTGCTGCAATTCATGGGGTCACAAAGAGTCGGACACGACTGAGCTACTGAACTGAACTGAACTGATATCAAAAATCTAAATCTAGGACTCTCAAATCAGGGCACTTCAGAGTTGGCTTTTGTGGGAAAGGAGAGATTACAATGTAGGATGGTCGTCCTAGAGGTTGGTCCTTAAATTAGGATATACATACTGGGGCTTACATAACAACTTACAAGGGGGCAGCATAGGCATAAATATTAAGATAGTTAATATTCAAATTTTAAGTTTCCATATTTACTCCTTAAAAATGCAACTGCAGTTTAGGTCTCTTGCTGGGTCTCTATTCCCATTTTTCCTTTCAAAATATCTCCTCTCAGTTTACAAAAGAAAAGCACTTTTCCCAAGCTTGGCAGAATCTCTCCATGCTGTATTTTGATGGAGTAAACATACTTCTAAGGGAAAAGTGGCAATTTTAATTATTAGTGTCGAGAGGCTTCCTTTAATCAAGACATCTCTCTCCATATTTTTTTCATATTAGTGTCCATGACATAGGCTATTAGAAATGGGATATGTTGTACTGTGTTGAGATATTCTGAATTTAAGTATATCATAGAGCATGGTGGTGGGATTCATGACAATTTTTCCTTAACTACTTTTCCTTTCCCTTCCAATGACAATTGTCAAAGAATTCATAATTCTTGAGGAAGAATTCTTTGTGATGTTTGGCAAAAGTTTACATATATGAAAGGTTTTAATTCATTTGTCTTCTAAAAATATAACTTACAAGATTTCTGGAACCTATTAACAAACTATTAAAAAACTATTAATTTTTAATTAGAAAAGATAAATGTTAGTGAAAGTAAATAAAACTAAAAGTATCTTGCAGTTAATATTACTGTGAAAGCCTTCTCCAAAATAACATTGCTCCATGTAAAAGCTAGAAATTATTCATGATTGCAGAATACATTGTAATATCTGTGGCACTTTTTCATAGTTTAAAAATATTAGATACCAAACCTATTGTTGCAATTAAACTGGTTTCTCCTATTCAAATAACACTATATTATGTAAAGATCAGATAGGACCATCTGAAATCAGATAGAAACAACAGGGAATATTGTTCAATATTTTGACAGAAATTGTTGTAAATAAAACTTGTATTCCTTGAGTATTGAAGATCTAGGGATAGCTCTAGTTATTGTCAGTAAATAATGTATGTTCATATGTATAGGGAAGAAAATCAGTATTGGTAATTATGGTGTGGTATGTAATTCTTGCCAAATAATCACTTAGTAGAGAGATTTTCTGAACATTACACAGTGATATTTGAGTTAATTCTGGCCGAATGGACAATGATCAGGTACAAGAATGGTTTATTGCTTATTTCTGCATCTTGAAATCTTAATTTATTTTGAGAAGGCTATTTTTTTAACAGTCTCTTTAAATTGTGTGTCATCTGGGACTTTAGTAAGTACTGAAAAAAATTCAAATACAATCGTAAAATCACAAATAGAGTGAGGTAATATGAGATTCTAAGTATACAGATCAGAAAAAATCAACTTGTTAATGATGTCAGTGAGACACTCACCAGGGCTTAGGAAGTAGACTGAACTACTCAGTCTGAAATGGTAGAACATAGAAGCTCTAGTAAAGCATGAGTTTTATGCTTATGGAGAAGAAGGTAGTCTAGGAAATATAAATTTACCCATTTTCTTCTAAGCTGAATATTCTTAATCAAAAGGCAAAAAAAGTGAATGTCTTTAGTTTCCATGTCCAGATCAGAACACTAAAAATAAATTGAACAGTTAAATGAATGTTGACCACAGAAACAGTAAATATGCTAATGTGTTCATTTATACTTGATTCGTTTATAGGTCTATAATCTCTTAATCTCAATTTCAAAATCTAGTTATATAGCTAGTTATAAGGTAATTATATAGCTTATTTGGGAACAAAAAACTCATGTGAGGTTATTTTTAGTCTTTATGTTACTTTAACTTACTAAGTATGTGTGATTATATGTACAGAAATAGTAATAGACTTGATTATAGGGTGCTATCCTCACATCAACTGAGAATGTTATGTAGTATATGATGTATATACTTAAAAACATTACACCAAAACACTGAAAAAGAGCTGTCGATGCATGTTAATGCTAATTTGTACAAATAGAGCTTTCAAAATATTCTAACCCCTCATTGCTTGTTCAGTTGCCCAGTTGTCCTTACTCTTTGAGACCCCATGGACTACAGCACTCTAGGCCTCCCTGTCCCTCACCAACTCCCAAAGTTTGCCCAGTTCATGTCCATTGCATATGTGATGCCATTCAGCCGTCTCATCCTCTTCTCCTTCTGCCCTCAATCTTTCCCAGCATCAGGGACTTCTCCAATGAGTCAGCTGTTGGCATCTGGTGACCAAAATACTGGAGTTTCAGCATCAGTCTTTCCAATGAGTATCCAGGGTTCATTTCCCTTAAGGTTGATTGGCTTGATCACCTGAAAATGAACATAATATGTCACTCATCTACATAGCAACTTTTACAGAATGCTCCAAGTGTGACTGATACTGTTCTAGATGCTGGGAATACAAGGTCATGCACATTTGCTTTTTTTTTCTTTGGCCATGTAGCACATTTTGAGCAGTTTTCTTCTTTTTTTTAATTTTTTTAAATTTTATTTTAGTTTTTTATTTTTTTAATTTTAAAATCTTTAATTGGGGATTTTCTATGTTATGAACCACACTTCTCAAATAAGAAAGCTGAAACTAACTTTTATTGCCACTGTCCTTGATCGAGAGCCCAGCTTTGCGACCTAGAATTCGCTAATCACAAGCACATACTCCAGACTTTGGTCCTGAAAGGAAGAACTATAGGAAGCAGATACCAAAGAGGGTACTTTTCTAAATGCTTTTCCTGATAGGTTAGAGCCCCCATAGCCGAAAAATTGGACTTCCAAGATAGGATATCGTCAGCATGTGGACAGTGGTTTCTGGCTCTGGTGGCAATTGTGATGGAGTGCGTTGAACCATCCCCACTGTGAGCCTTCCACACTTTTTCTGGTGGCTTAACCTCCCAGTCTGCGTAATCTTGCCTCCTGGAGAGTCCATGAGCAACTACTAACTTTTAATAAATTTATTGCTGTTTATGATAACTATGGGTTAGGTATTTTTGCAATTAACAACCATGATTCATATAAACAGTGAAAAAAGTCCCTGACCACATAGGGCTAGAAGGGGAAACAGATAAGTTAATATGCTGATCAGCACGGAATAGAATATAAGGCTGTTGTGTTTTTTTTTTTTTTTATACACATGAACAGAGGAAGAGGATTATTTTAGAGGCATGGCAAGGGCAGAACTCTCAGAGAATAAGGCACTGAAGTAAAATCTAACCAAAGAGAGGAAGTGAACCATGTAAATATCAGGTGGAGAAACCATAAATACATGCTGCTATAGAAGCTTGATTTAGATATTTAACAAACAGCAAGAAGATTTGTAACTGAACTGAGTCAAGAGAAATGTAGAGGAAATAAGGTCTGAGGATAGCCAGGGGCAAACATGTTTAAGTCTTTGTAGACTACCGTTAGTGTGCTTAGAACTAGGAGGAATGTCTATCTGAAATGGAGAAATACTGAGTCTTTAATTTACAAAATCCTTACAATAAATCTTATTATATAATGTCCACTAGTCAATGTGACAAGTTAGAAAAGTTAATTTTTGTGGGTTTTTATGAGTTAACAGAATTTAAAATAGTTTTTATGCTAAAATTACATGGTAGGATGCAAATTTTGCATGAGTTTTAAGATTGTATCAAGAGGGCCCTAAAATAGTTTAAATTTGTGAACAATTTATGGTAAATTTCTCAACCTCTTTTTGGTATGGGTTTCATATTAATATCTTATACAACAAGGTATTCTTAGTAGCAGAAGTTTGAGAAGAACTACATTGATAAACAGTGTACAATGAGAAGAGTGAAATATGAATTAAATGGATAGTAACAAAATTTTGCTCATTTATATAAGATAATGTGATTTAGTGAAAGAGCATGGAATTTCAAGTCACTCAGTATTGGATTCAAAGTTTGTTCTCTTCAGCCATTTACCACCCAGATGACCATGGGAAAGACACTTTAATGCTCAGGACTTGAATTTCCTTATCTGTAAAATTAAGGAACACAAAACATATCATGCAAATTGTTAATAATATTAAGTAAGGCAGCATCTCTAAGGAACAAACTAAGACGCTTCCCATAAATGACAAGATTATGTATGTTTTTTTTTTTAAGTTTATTCTTTAGTTTGTTTCACAGCACAGTTCAAGAGCTGAAAGGGAAGCAGAAGGAAAAAAGGATGCTTGGAATAATATTTTATCCTCACAACAGCAGTAAAAATAAAAGAGTTGTTTAAGAAGAAACCTTTTAGTGGGTTTTCACAATAGAGCTTGGGAGCTTCATGCCTATTGATAAAATCCATAGGTTTTAAGTGTGTTGAACTTGCCATCATCATTTTTATTGCTCCCTATCTCTCCAAAGCACCTGGAGATATAAAAGCTGATAATAAATCAGGACACTTCCCACACCTGAAAGTAGAATGGGAATAAACTCAAGATACTGACTTTTAAAACATCTGTTAGGGAAGTTTAGCAAACTTTGTAGATCTTACCAGTGAGGGAAAAGCTCAAAAGCTAACACTGAAGACATGTCCTAGAACATACTAGGACATATATATATATATGGCTATTTGTTGGCTATCCAGAACAGGAGCCAACTCAAAACGAGTACAAAGATACAATCATTAATAGTCTAAGACATTCTGAAAGATGTGTTCTAAGAGGAGGTTACAGTCAGAAAAGTAAAAAATTAAAATTTAATAATAAAGAAATTAACAGATACGTAAAATAGCCCAGCACCATTTATGAAACTGTGAGGGACTATGAATAAAGGGATATGTGGTAAAACAGTATGACAAGTAGATTTTTCATAGTTAAATGTGCATCAAATGGGGAATATTACTAGCACAAGACAGACTAGAGGAAAGACACGGAATTTGTTAAGGGACCAAAAGGGCTCAAATTGCAAATAGCAGCTTCATATTACACGACAACACTAGGAAGTTACTGGTGGTAGGCTTGGGGGCATGCATATATGAGCATCCAGCTGGCACGGAAAACTTGTGTTGCAACAGTTGTTTTCATTCAGTCGCTAAGTTGTGTCCTACTCTTTGTGACCTCATGGACTGTAGCACCTCTGTCCTTCTCTATCTCCTGGAGTTTGCTCAAACTCATGTCCATTGAGCTGGTGAATTGATCCAACCATCTCATCTGTCATTAATAAAGTTCAATTAATAAAGTTCAAATAATGACCTTGAGTTAAAATGTAGGATTTACAGTTTATTGGCATCATTCCATGTGTGGCTTCAAATCTTCCTCTTCATGTAACTGTGAGTGTAGCCCTGGGTAAAGACTCCCATCTGTAAAGCGGGCATACTGTCTTCTATCTCAATACCATATATGAAACAACTGATAAATATTTTGGTACCTAACAAGTTCAGTTGCTCAGTTGTGTCTGACTCTTTGTGATCCCATTGACTGCAGCACACCAGGCCTCCCTGTCCATCACCAACTCCTGGAGTTTACCCAAAGTCATGTCCATCGAGTCAGTGATGCCGTCCAACCATCTCATTCTCTGTTGTCCCCTTCTCCTCCTGCCTTCAATCTTTCCCAGCATCAGGGTCTTTTCAAGTGAGTCAGTTCTTCAAGTCAAGTGGCTAAAATACTGGAGTTTCAGCTTCAGCATCAGTCCTTCCAGTGAACATTCAGGACTGATTTCCTTTAAGATGGACTGGTTGGATCTCCTTGCAGTCCAAGGGACTCTTCTCAAGAGTCTTCTCCAACACTGCAGTTCAAAAGCATCAATTCTTCTGAGCTCAGTTTTCTTTATAGTCCAACTCTCACATCCATACATGACTACTCGAGAAAACATAGCCTTGACTAGATGGACCTTTAAAGTTGGCAAAGTAATGTCTCAGCTTTTTAATATGCTGTCTAGGTTGGTCATAACTTTCCTTCCAAGGAGCAAGTGTCTTTTAATTTCAT
Organism: Ovis canadensis; assembly: GCF_042477335.2. Lineage (NCBI taxonomy): Eukaryota > Metazoa > Chordata > Mammalia > Artiodactyla > Bovidae > Ovis > Ovis canadensis. Next base: position 88,424,093 of record NC_091248.1, read on the forward strand.
GGCTGCAGTCACCATCTGAAGTGATTTTGGAGCCCCCCAAAATAAAGTCTGTCACTGTTTCCACTGTTTCCCTATCTATTTCCCATGAAGTGATGGGACCAGATGCCATGATCTTAGTTTTCTGAAGATCATGTACCTAGCAGGTTCTTGAGGTGTATATTGTTAGTATTAATAATTTGTTATTGATATTATTATTAAAAGTTGTTATGAATGTCCCTTTTCATAATTCTTTTTACAGTCAATTGCAGCTATCTCTGCATCTTTTTCTAAAACTTAAAAATAATATATACTATGCTGCTGCTGCTGCTGCTGCTGCTGCTGCTGCTAAGTTGCTTCAGTCGTGTCTGACACTGTGTGACCTCATAGACGGCAGCTCACCAGGCTCCCCTGTCCCTGGGATTCTCCAGGCAAGAACACTGGAGTGGGTTGCCATTTCCTTCTCCAATGCATGAAAGTGAAAAGTAAAAGTGAAGTCACTCAGTCATATCCAACTCTTCGCGACCCCATGGACTGCAGCCCACCAGGCTCCTCCGTCCATGGGATTTTCCAGGTAAGAGCACTGGACTGGGGTGCCATTGCCTTCTCCAAATATATACTATAGATGATACTATATTTTTATACTCACTTTTCAAGAATAAGCAAGATGGTCAAGATCAAGATGTCATATTAACACATTATTAGCTCTTGTTATTTCTAACTAAAACATAAGCATCAAGAACATCAAACTAAAAGGCCTAAGGGAAGAATATAATCTTTTTAGTCAAAGGGAAAAAAAGACTGCTAATGCTTCTGCATGATATGACTGAAACCTTAGTATATTGTTTCAAATTCTTTCCATTTAAGTTTGAAGATAAATATTTGTTTTTGTTTTTTTTTTTCTTTTCCATAAGCAGATATAAGCTATCTGGTGCCCTAATTCCCTACCAGGACCCAGAAATTCTAGAAGCTATTCTGGACTCAAGATTCTATGAGAGGTTTAACTGTTCTCAGTTAAAGGAATTATTTCAAAAATACCAAGTTCAGGGGAGACTTTCCCTCTGGAGAAATTAGAAGATGGTGCTAAATATGAAGCATCTAGAAGTTTTCAGCCCCACACATTTTTCATCAGCTTTTTCTGAGCCCAGTAGGATTTTATCATTTCATATCTCTTGCTCAACCTGGCTCTGTAATAAGTATTGTGGGCCGTATTTTTAATCAGTCAACCTCTTTATCAGTTTGTGCCCATATACTGAGGACAGTTACTAGACTGACAAATCTTGGGGTTTAAGTTAGGTAAATAATTCCTCTCAAATAGAACACAGGAGCTAGAACCAGCTCCCATGTCCAACTTTTTATTAAAATGCTAGGAAATACTTTTTAGCTTCTGAATTTATATGATGAATTAAATATTTTCCCACTAACTTGACTGATAATCTAGGGACATGCATGTTTGGGGTTTGATTTTTGACTAACCTGTGAGCCCACATATAAAATTGGAGCCATCCTCCACATCAGTTTATTGAATATGCTACAGGTTTGGTGGCCCGTGTGGAAGTTGATGAACAAACAGTGCAGTTGGTCAGCTTAATACCTCTGCTCATGACTATGTAAATCAGTGAAGGAATTGAAATTAATTTTGCCAAGATTGCAATGACAATAATAACTGGCTTAGGTTCCCCTCTGTGGAATTAAAGGCAGTATTTTTGCTTTTGAAAACTTACTGGCATTTATATATTTATTGAAAACCATTTCACTTTTTCATCAACTGAAATTTCTTTGTAGAACTACAAATGGCCCAAGATTAGACAAAGTCTTTTGTCCTAAAGAGTTATTACCCCCAAGTGGAGAAATAACTCTCATTTCAAGGACTGGTGCCAGAGGAGTAGTTTTCTTGCTGGGAAGAAATTGAATACAGCTTCAAGTGAAGAAAAACCCTCAAGACAGCGCTATTTGGCTTTGTCGACACAGCCGGCACAAAGCAATTGTTTTAAAGGTGTTTTCTAAACATATTCAGATAATCATCTCAATTTGTCCATTTTGCAGAATGGATAGATTTCATAACAAGTTGTTGTTTGGATAGCATGGCTCATGGGAAGAATAGAGTCTAGATGCCAAGGAATGGGTGGAAAGCCAGTTGTCAAAATTATTTCTTCACCTGCCTTTCTCAGGGTGTGTGTTATGATAACCTCTGCATTCTGAAAGCTGCATGTTGGGCAAAAGTCCCAGTGCATACTGCATGGATTTTAAATTAGGATAAAATATTAGAAGCTTCTTCAGCTTCATGGTCAGGGGAGAATGAACCTGCCCATGCAGACTGAGATGACATCTTTTGAATAAGCAGTTTTAAAAATGTAGGCAAAGTATCCAAAATTCACAAATCACTCTACTCAAGGGAATTTCATAGCAGTGCTCATGAAAAGAAAAGAATCTAATGTGAAACATTTTGCAGAGCTTTTCACCATGCTTTGACATTATCATTCACACTCTAATCTACTTCAGAAAACAAGTGGGGAAAAATGAGAGAGGGTACTTGATAAAACAGCCCTAAACATATTGTCAATAACTGCCTAAAGAGTCTACACACTTTGAAAAATCTAAAGATTCTTGGTTTTAGAGTTGGGCAATACTCTTATCTGATGAACAGACAAATATTGATATCTAATGGCTGAAAACTGTTACTCAATTATCAAACAATCGTTAGTGCACAGTAAATGCAAGGACTATTTTTGTGTTAGTCAGAAGCACTGTTTACTTCTCCATGTGTTTCTAAGAATCCCCTATTAAGTTGTCCCTTTGAATTAGTATTTATTCAGAATATTTAAATAAAAGACAACCACATAAGAAAAGCTGTTTATTTCAGTTTTACCCTAAAGGTGACTGTTCTACCAAAGCCAGATCAGAGCAATTTCTCAGTCTCAGACATCTATGAAAAACCCTCTTGATTCTCCCCATCTCATTTTTAAATAAAGAATAGAAATGAGAATGTATGAGTGTAAGCTGGACTAAGACAATAAGTGGAAAAAGTGAACTAGCTAGTAGTACTGAACTCTACTTCTGACTCCTCTTCATATTTCTGAGTCTCATTATTCTTTTACATAAAATAATCTGGATTAAAGCGGCATCTGCTATAAATGTCATTTGTAAATTTTCTTGGCTATAAAATATCATGAATCTTTTACTGTAGATCCATGACATGTATATACACAAGAGACAATAGTGCCTTGCATTTTGTAAGGTATATAATTTTCAAAATTTTACTAATCATTATCCAATCCATCTTTATCTTTCAAAATCCATTTTTTCATTATATTTAATTTTTATAGAATTTTTAAATGTTACTTTTCATTTACAGTTATTACAAAATACTGGTTATATTCCCTGTGTTGTACAATACATTACTGAACCTATCCTACATACTCTACTTTGTACCTCCCACCTCCCCTACCCTATGTTGCTTATCCCCCGCTATACTCCCACTGGCAACCATTAATTTCTTCTCTACGTAGGTGAGCCTGCTTCTTTTCTGTAATATTCACCAGTTTGTTATATTTATTGGATTCCTTGTATAAGTGATTTCATATAGTATTTGTCTGTAACTCATTTCACAAAGCACTGTACCCTCCAAGTCCATCAATGTTGCTGCAAATGGCAAAATTTTATTATTTTTTATGGCTGAGTAATATTCCATTACTCATGTGTGTGTGCATACGCACACACACACACCATATTCATCTATTGATAAACATATTGCTGCCATTCTTGACCATTGTCAAGAATCACGCTGTGAACACTGGGGTGCTTGCATCTTTTCAAATTAATATTTTTGGCTCTTTCAAATATAAATCCAAGAGTAGAAATTCTGGGTTATATGATAGTTCTATTTTTAGTTTGCTGAGAAACGTCCATACACTGTTTAACAGTGGCTGCACCTGTTAACATTCCCATGAACAGTGTACAAGGGTTCCGTTTTTTCCACATGCTCTCCAACATTTGCTATACCTGTTCTTTTTGACAATAGTCATTCTGACAGGTGTACGCTGATACATCATTTTGGTTTTGATTTGTATTTCTTTGATTATTAGTGATGTTAAACATCTTTTTATGTGCCTAAAAAGCAGCCAGGGTAATTGAGGAGTTTGTCATTTGCAGCTCTTCTGCATTTAGGCTCCAGAAGTTTCCAAAAATTACCACTGAAATGTTCCTACAAGTTTATGTTTTGGGGGAGTTTTATCTCAGGTAAACATTTCTCTCCTGTGACTCTAAACTTGGCTGTCTTTCCATATTTTGTGGTGACAGTTGGCCCTATAGGTTCAACTCTCTGAGTCCAAGAAAAATTTATCATTTTAAGAGTTTTAACCATTTCTTTCAGTAAAAACAGGAGTGACAGATTTCAACTCTTAACCTTTTAGTTTAAATTTGCAAACAGAGTTCATATTCTGTTTATATTCCATTCACTGTTGAAAATATAATTTTCCCTTGATCCTCTTACAAAATAGAAGCAATAGTCAGCGATGTGTCACTCATTTCTTGATGCTTGGATCAAACTGAGAAAAGTGGTATCAAAGCTTCTGTTTGCTTTTTCCGTTTTTGCTCTACTTGGTGGAGCAAGATTAGCCATGACACACGAGGGTGTGCCTGGAGTTAGGACTTCAGATGACTCAGAGCTCGGCTTCTACACACTCCCAGCATAGGTTATTCTCCTCTGTAAGAAGCAGTAGTAATTTCTACGAATAAAGCAAACTCAAATATGGTCCCAGAGCCAGCACCTTTTCAGTTATTCTCAGGCCTAAAATATGGAAAACTACGCTACTATTAAATAAGATAATTATAACTGTTTTCCTTTTTCTTATCATTTTTGTTGCTCTCTTCATTTCCCCACCCATTTTTATTTATAGAAAGCATTGTTTTTATATAACCTAGGATAATTAGAAAGTTAGTAGTAATTATGCTGAGAAGGCGATGGTACCCCACTCCAGTACTCTTGCCTGGAAAATCCCATTGACGGAGGATCCTGGAAGGCTGCAGTCCATGGGGTCGCGAAGAGTCGGACACGACTGAGCGACTTCACTTTCACTTTTCACTTTCACGCATTGGAGAAGGAAATGCAACCCACTCCAGTGTTCTTGCCTGGAGAATCCCAGGGACGGGGGAGCCTGGTGGGCTGCCGTCTATGGGGTCGCATAGAGTCGGACACGCTTGAAGTGACTTAGCAGCAGCAGCAGTAGTAATTATCAAGAGTATAGTTCCTTCTTTAAAGTATAAACCTGGTCGAACAAAATGTATAATATTAATCTCAGTTAAATTGGTTATTTTAATAAAAACAGAGGGAAAAAGGAATCATTTTTCATCACTTTAGTAAGTTTGACCCACAAACGGTTACAACCAGGAAAGGACAGTCTCTTGAGGGAAACATTTTCTCATTCCTTCAAAAGCCCAGAGTTCTTCATTTGTAGTGCTTTGGTGTCCTCATTTTCCCCCGTCTGGGTTATACAGTACCAATATATATCGATATTTAAGCACAATAAAAGAAAACAGTAAAATTTGAACACAAATATTAAAGCACAAGGATTCCTGTGAATGGCTAGAGAGTTTCTGGAGATTTACTTGTCAGTGCTAAGCCCAACATATTGACAGAATGAAAATAACAATGCCTACCTTATTGGTATAATAATTTTCAGTAGATGAAGAATAACCTTGTCTTCTATTTACTGAGGAAAAGCAGTTAAAATTCTAAAACGTAAAAAGTGTAGTTTTTAGACAAAAAATACCTGAATTTTAATCCTGCTCTAGCTAAGTAGCATCAAGGAGTCTCACAATCTTTTTAATTTGTTCCTTTACTCTTAAAATGGATGTTCAAATACTTAATTGGCAGGGTTTTTGAAATATTTAATCTTAATTATTAATTAAAATATATTTAATTTTATTTCACCAATATAAAATGTAGAATGGTAGATAGTCAATAAGTTATAATTATGATTTTTTTAGTATTTTTAAATACTAAAAGTCTCACAGGCATATATTTCTTTAAAAATAATCATCACAACTTGCAATTTGAGATGGAGAAAAATCTGTTACTCTGTTTATAATTTTATGAATCTGGATAACATGATCTTTCTGCCTGTAAGAAAAGTAAGAAAAGGAAAAAAATCATGAAGAGGAGAAGGAAGAAAGAATAAGACGAAGATGGCTCCACTCCAGAATATTTGTATGTGATGTGGTATTTAGGCACCTCATCCAAGACCTTTGAAAGACAGTAGGAAGCCTCTACTACTTTTATTCATGCCGAGGGAAGTTTGTCTCAGCCAAATTTGATAGTAATTAAAGTTTGTTTTCAAAATTTAGTGTTTGAAATAGTGTTTCCAACACTCTATTTTAGTGCTCTCTCCAAGTCCAGGTTAGACCCTGCCACCTACTCTCAGAAGCTGTAGGTCTTCTTCACTCAGTTCTGTTCTCTCAGAAAGACTGATAACCTTAATATATATTACTTTTCATATATATGTTGATATTTGAGGTCTTATTTTTAATTAGGGAATTATAGTTAGGGATATTGTAAGGAATAGGATAAGGATATTGCCGCAGGGATAGTATAAAGCATTTCTAGGTAAGGGGTCTCAGGCACCCGTCAGAAGGAAAGAATAACATGCTCGTGTGTGTATGTGTCCCAACTTATGACTTTGTGGACTTTTGTACAGAACGTGGAGGATAGCAATGCCTAGCAGCCTGAGAATATAGATATTATTACACTTGGCTTTGCAAAAGTGTCTTATTTTTTTTGAATACTTGTTTTCAGAAATCCTTATAAAATTAAAGAAACTTTAATAGAGAAAGAAATATCACTTTTTCAGTTTGTTTATTTCATAAATTTGAAACAACTTGTGAATGTTTGGAAGGGGTATTAAAATGTGTTACCTATTCCAAAGAAAATCATAAAACATTGAGAACATGAAAAAATGTTTTATGTGTAAAATATCCTCATAAAAACAAACCACAAATATTGAATAAGCAAATTCATTTCAATAAACCTGAGATTTTGGTTGTTGTTTGTGATGCCGCTGGTGGTGATAAAGTATGTGTTTGTGTGTATGTGTGTGTGTGTTATAAATAACTCTGAAACCCGTGCATCTTTAATGCTGGAACAACAGTTTTCATGTGGAGTTTCACCAACCTATGTGTGAAAGACTGCTGAGAGGGTGAAATACTTCACATGTTCCTAGAAAAGAAATAATGAAGTAAATCCACTATTTAGATCTGAGTGTTATTGCAGCCTCATTAAAATAACAAGGAAATTATAACTTTTTCAAATAATAAAAAATCTAAAGTGGTTTAAAGTAGCCTTAAGCGAACATATGGCAACCAAAAATAGAGGTGAAGAATAGAAATTCAGCTCCTACCTTAAGTCTGAGGAAACTTCGCCATGAAATTAAAAGACACTTACTCCTTGGAAGGAAAGTTATGACCAACCTAGATAGCATGTTCAAAAGCAGAGGCATTACTTTGCCAACAAAAGTCCGTCTAGTCAAGGCTATGGTTTTTCCAGTGGTCATGTTTGGATGTGAGAGTTGGACTGTGAAGAAAGCTGAGCGCCGAAGAATTGATGCTTTTGAACTGTGGTGTTGGAGAAGACTCTTGAGAGTCCCTTGGACTGCAAGGAGGTCCAACCAGTCCATTGTAAAGGAGATCAGCCCTGGGATTTCTTTGGAGGGAATGATACTAAAGCTGAAACTACAGTACTTTGGCCACCTCATGCAAAGAGTTGACTCATTGGAAAAGGCTCTGATGCTGGGAGGGATTGGGGGCAGGAGGAGAAGGGGACGACAGAGGAAGAGATGGCTGGATGGTATCACTGACGCGATGGATGTGAGTCTGAGTGAACTCCAGGAGTTGGTGATGGACAGGGAGGCCTGGCGTGCTGTGATTCATGGGGTCGCAAAGAGTCAGACACGACTGAGCGACTCAACTGAACTGAACTCATCAGAATTCACATATTAATATTTTGTTTCTATAGTGGTACCATGGAATTTAATGCTACTTCCAAAGTACCTGCAGTTCTCACTTACGATGAAGTCTCCATCTAAAAGAAACAGTCATCCTCCTTTCTTAGCAAAATTGTAAGACCACTTATAAGCAATCATTTGAGGAGAAAAAGATGGTTTTCACTTTGTAATGGATGAATTGAGGTAGAAGTTGCTGGAACTCCAAGTCCATTAAACTAATGTCTATAGAATAAATGGCAGGCTGAAAACCAAACAGATGAAACCCTACCCATAAACAAACAATTTTTTTAATTAAATTGAATTAAAAAGTGCCAATTGAGAGAAATTTTCAAGGGAAATAGTATCTTTTTCTTGGTACTGCAGGAGAAGCAGAGAAGGAAAACAACATTTGAAAAGAATATTCCATATCAGAGACCAGGGAAAACTGTAGAACATCCAGTTAGTGGTACAATTTGGGGTAAAGGAAAAAGCAAAAAGATAGTCTCCAGTTTCCTCTCCACAAACCCATATCTGCATTGTTTGTGTTTCTCTCCTTTTCTCTGTCTCTAATGTTATTGCTTTGGAATTCACCAAGTGATATTTAAAGGCATAATTAACCTTCCCCATTGTATTTGTTAGTCATGTGAGCTTCAGAATATACCCCCTAACTGCATACTGGATCTGGGAGCCTACTGTGAGATAAAGGGCATCTATCTTAAGAGATTGCTTTAAATGGTAATTCTTTCTTAATTTTATTGCCAATCTGATACTACTTTAGATTTGTTTTTATTATAAAGACCATTCTGTTTATCAATATATTCTAAAAGTCTACATGAAAATATTTTTATAAAGCCAAATTTAATTTCTAGTTAATCGACATTACAGTTTTTGAGGTGCTATAACTTCATTCTTTAAATCTTTCTTTGAATCAGCTTTATTGTGATACAGTTTATATGTAAATAAATGCACCCATTTTAAGCATAAGGTTCAATATATCTTGACAAATTTATGTACACATGTAGCCACTACCATAATCAAGATAGAGAACTCTTCCATGATCACAGAAATTTCTCTGATGTTTCATTCTAGTAACTCCTAGTAGCTCCACTGAAGTCCCAGAGAATATCTGATCTACTAACATAATATATTAGCTTTGCCTATATATAGGCGGAATCATAAAGTATGTATGCTCTTGAATCTGGCTAATTTGATTCAGCAAAATGATTTTGGGATTCATCCATGTTGTTAAATGTATTAAGACTTGATTTCTCCTCATTTGCTGAGTAATATTTCCATTGCACTGCTTATATAATTGCCAGGACATTGTTTATTCTCAAATTTTGCTACATAAATAAAGCTGCAAAGAATCTATGAAAATATAAGTACACATCTTTGAGAAGACATTATATTTTCACTTATTTTGGGTAAATAATTTCCTGATGACTTACATTGTAACCTTGACAAATATTTTAAGATTTCCCAGGTATTGTTTCTGAGTTATAGTTGAATGTATTTGTATTAATAACACATACAGTTGTCATTTTTAACACTTTTGAGGCTTATTTTATAGCAGTATATTTCTAAGTGTACTTGAAAAGAGTATATATTCTGCTTTTGAAAATAGATTTGTATAAATCTCAACTTGAGTAATTTGTTTTATATTGTTTTAAATCTTCATACTCTTAGAAATTTTGTGTTTACTTTTCCTGTCCTATCAATTATAGTAAGAGGATGTTGAATTCCTCATATATAGCTATAAATTTATCAAATTCTTTTTCTCGAAAATTTTAATGTTCTTTGAAGCTCTATTAGTTTCATACATCTTAGATATTTATTTCTATTTCTATATACACTGCAATTGTTATCACCACCATAAATTTAGTATTTGATATTTTATATATTCTTCAAATAGACTTCTTCTTATAAAATCTCTTTATCCCTTACAATATTCTATTTTGAAGTTTGCTTTTTCTGATACTGATATAGTCCTCTAGCTCTCTTTATTTAGTCTATGCCAGATACATCATTTTCTATTATTTTATTTTTAACCTTTGTAAACCATTAATACCTTTAGAAACCTTTCTAAAGCAAGCATTTCTTATACACAGTGCATTTTTAGTCTTCTTTAAATTCAGTATAACCATCTCTACCATGTAATGGAATACTTAGACCACATAAAATTAAGGTAAAATGATAATGTGTATGGTAGGAAAAACAATGATCCCCTAAAGATGTCTATATCCTAACCCAGAAGACCTGTGATGTTAGGTTATATGGTAAAGGAGATTAAGGTTTCAGGTGAAATTGAGGTTACTAATCAACTGATCTTAAAATAAGGAGAATAATGTAATTTATGTGAATGAGTTCTATATTATCCTAGTGCTTAAAAGGAAGCACTGGGAGAAGGAGGCAAAAGAAAGAGATGGTGGCGTGAGCACTTGCCCCAATGTTGAATGAAATGGACCATAAGCCAGGAAATGTGGGTGGCCTCTGCATGCTAAGAAAGTGAAAGTAAAAGTCCCTCAGTCATATCTGACTTTTTGTGACCCCATGGAGTATGCAGTTCATGGAATTCTCCAGGCCAGAATACTGGAATGGGTAAGCCTTTCCCTTCTCCAGGGAATCTTTCCAACCCAGGGATCAAACCTAGGTCTCCCCTATTGCAAGCAGATTCTTTACCAGCTGAGCAACCAGGGAAGCCCAAGAATACTGGAGTGGATAGCCTATCCTTTCTCCAGTGGATCTTCCTGACCCAGGAATCCAACCAGTGTCTCCTGCATTGCTGGCAGATTCTTTACCAGCTGAGCTATGAATTCTCTTCCTGGGTATCTAGAAGGAATACAGCCCTATTGACCCCATTGTTTTAGCTCACTGCAACTCATTTCAGAGTTTCATTGTCTGGAATTTTAAGATAAATTTATATTGTTTAAACCACTAAATTTATGATGATGTATTACAGAGGTCATAAGAAAATAATGCAGATGTCATAATAATAATAATAATGCTAGTTGTTCAGTCGTGTCTGACTCTTTGTGACCTCATGGATTGTAGGTTCTCATGGACTCCTTTGTCCATGGAGTTCTCAAGGCAAGAACACTGGAGTTGGTAGCCGTTCCCCTCTCTAGGGCATCTTCCTGTTTGATGGTGTCACAGAGCTTACCAAACAAAACTTGTCATAACCAAAGGTATTTGGGAAAAAGTAAGTAAGCCACTTTCAAGTCTAGCCATCTAAAACATCTCATGACATCTTCTACTCTTTCTCTGTGACCTTTATGGCCCCGTATTCCAGGTAAAATAACTATAGATGGGAGAGGCTTGACTTCACGAACCACTTGTAGAACTATTTACATTATGAGAGCTGCTGGATCCACATTAAATGAAATAAGAGCTAGAAATAAACCTTTATTTAGTAAGTTATTGATATTTTAGAGTTTCATTATTGCTGTATCATATCTCACCCTGTTTATATATATTGAGGTAGATTCTTAATAGTACCTTATTTATGGAAATTCTGATAATGTGTTGTGTACTAATAAATTACCCTTAGATTGCCAACCAGAGAAATTAAACTCTTCGCTATTGACACATTGTGATCCCTTACAAATAAATCCCTACTTCCTCTACTGAAGATCTCATGGAACAAATAAGATGTCTTTATTTGATATAATCTAGAAGAAATGCTACCTATGAAAAGGTATAAATATCAGTTTGTTATAGTCTTAAAGAAGAAATGTCACTCAGGGTATCATGATTTTCATTGGCCTTAGTCCTTTGTCAAATTATCAAATCCAACATTAAGTCATTAGACCTTTATGTTATTAAGTCCCTAGTGGCTCAGACAATAAAGAGTCTGCCTGCAGTGTGGGAGACCCAGGTTTGATCCCTGGGTCAGGAAGATCCCCTGGAGAAGGGAACGACTTTCCACACCAGGATTCTTGCCTAGAGAATACCATGGACAGAGGAGCCTGATGGGCTACAGTCTGTGAGGTCTCACGGAGTTGGACACAACTGAGCAACTAAGACTTTATGCAATTATTATCTAAACTAAGCATGAGCATTTATGATTGATAAATGGATCTAATTCTGGGACATAATATAGGAAAATGAAAATTGGATGAAAATTTTCATTGTATTAGCTGCAATACACATATTTCCCTTACAATTCAATAGTATTTTAGTGCCTTCATTATGTAATTTGCTAGTTTCAGAAATATCTTTCCCTAAATAGGTTGTATCTAGTGGACATGGCATATAATAATTGAAGAGGTTATAATGCCAAGTGTTCTGTGGTATTTAACAAAAGTCAAGCACAAATTAAATAAAAATGCTAAGGGATAAAATTGCTAATCTATTATAACAAATGAAGGCTGCAAAAGTCTTTATGGAAACCTTTCCACTAATATACAATTAAGAGATGAATATAAGTAGAAGAACTACTGTATTTGATCTTTGAAAACCTTCACAACCAGGACTTTGTTGACTTGAACTTAAGATTTTAAAATTAACAAGCATGAGAACTTAGAAAATGCTTGATTGCTCACTCCATGGACTTGTAACAATAGATTCTTATTTATGCAAAAGCATGAAATTATTCTTTAATGTCTATCCATTTGTGATGTCTCACTTAGAAATTATGCCCCAGCTTAAGGAAAAAGAATATTCACAGACATATATATATTTTTTAAAGACTATACTCATTATCACAACATAATTCTACTTTATAAAGCAATTAAACATTTCCTATTTAATGTATTCTATAGACAGAGCCTAGCTTCTAAACAACAACATAGAGCTTATCATTTTTCATTTTCCATAATGCATTAATGTAATGTTTTAAAATAATTTGTTTGAAGAACACTGTTACTTAGAGGTATAATATAAAGAATTAAGTCGGTAGCTTAGCAATACTTGGCACCAAACTTCTTAGAGATATGTCTACATAACTTTTAGAATTTTTGGTCCTTGTAGATGAATGGCAAAAAGATCTTCATAAAGGATGATTCCATTAGGGTTAGGACAATGTTAATGGGGCAGAGGATATAATACTGGTTTCATAAGCTCTTCTTTCATGGATTTTTGCCATTGCCTCGCAAACTGCCACCTATTGAATTAAAAGTCTTTATTACTTCAGAAGTGCATATTTGCCCCAGGGAAAGGAAGATATAAAATAATCAAATAAAAATAAGAAAGTTAGCTGAGAATCTAAACGGATTTCTTATAACTCATAGCAAGGTACAATGCTTAAAATCTTTTTTGATTTTTTCAATCATATATGATTTTTAGGGGGAAAAATTTTTTCTGAGTTCAAAGAGCTTGGCTTACAATATTAAAAGATGTGAGCCAGTAGGTAATGCTTAGATGACAAAATAAAGATGTTTAATGATAGAAAATCTGGCTTTCCTCCCCCAAAAGCAATATAGTAGACTGGTTGGCAGAATAAGGGATAGCTGAGAGCCGAAGAGTAAGAGTGAAAGATTATATTTTAGAATTTGAGATATGGCCTCATCACTACTTCCTCCCACCACTTGAATCTGTGGCCAACTGTTTAGAACATCTTGTTCCAGGAACATGTAGGAAAGAGTTACCTACATTGCATACTATGAAAGATAATAAATTCTGAAAAATTCATTTCTAATAACACATAGAAATAAGATTTTTCAATGTAGATATGTTTATACTTTTATGTCAACAGACCTCTCCAAAATTTATTAATTTATTAGCAAATTTTAAGAATAAGAAAATGACTTACAGCTGATGATTTCATTGGCAGGACTCCCAAGTTTGGGAGAAAACAGAAAATCACTTCTCAACTATTTCTGTAACTTATATCAACAGTAAACCACAAAGTTATCAACCCGCAGCCTTCCAAAGGGGAGACTAAACAAAGCGATACATGGTGCACATTTGGGAGACTGACAAGGAAACTAACAAAAAGCAGTTACAGGGCAAAGTTGATATTTCTTCCTTCCTATTGAAATTTGAAGAAGGCAATGGCACCCCACTGCAATACTCTTGCCTGAAAAATCCCATGGATGGAGGAGCCTGGTAGGCTGCAGTCCATGGGGTCGCTAAGAGTCGGACACGACTGAGCGATTTCACTTTCACTTTTCACTTTCATGCATTGGAGAAGGAAATGGCAACCCACTCCAGTGTTCTTGCCTGGAGAATCCCAGGGACGGGGGAGCCTGGTGGGCTGCTGTCTATGGGGTCATAGAGTCGGACGCTACTGAAGTGACTTAGCAGCTTAGCAGTGTTGAAATTTACTCCTGAATATTGTTGCCAAATGTGGGATTTTGGCTGTAGAAACACAATAAACAGTTTTAGAACAAATATATAGCTGTAAAATCACTACCAACAATGATACAGAACTTCAAGTCAGGGTGGAAAATAAAGCAGTAATTATTGTCCCTGCTTTCCCCACAGTCACTGAATAACACATGCGATTTTGTGTTTGAGGAGTAAAAAATGGGGAATAAGTTAATTGTGTAAAAAGGAGAACTAAAAGAGAAAATGGGAAAAGAAATGTGTACAAAAATCAGGAAATGCAAGTGTGAGGCCACATTTTACGGCTGCCTCTGCTTCTCTGGTTGCACACACCCATCTCTTTCCTGGTCTCAAGAGTTCTAAAGATGCTGTGAACAAGCAGCAATCAGCAGTGCCAGAAGATAATTTCTGTAATGTATTAGGCCTATAACAATTCTCATTATCATCATATTACCTTTCACATTCCTTGTTCCCAACTCAGAGTGCAAAATGCAGATGGCAAGTTCCTTAGAGAAGGCACATTGTTTTGCTGCTTAATGTTTCCAAATGAAGATGTATAATGAATTGTGCATAGCATATAATTACAGCTTATTTACTGTATTTAGCATTGAACAGTTCAGAACCAGATGCAAGTGTCTGAAGAAAACCAGAAGAGTCTCTTACTAGGCACAGGACACAACATGTATAGACCTAAATTTATAAATCAAAAGCATAGTGCTTTTGAACAGATATTTGACTATAGTGACAAATCATAGCTCTAGTGATGATTTTCAAAAGTCCCATCAGGTTGAAGGCTGAAGTTAGGACACGCAATTTTGCAGCCTCTTCTGTTTTGTATGTTTAATTCTGTAATTATTTATTTGTCATTAGGAAAAGAAGGTGAAAATGTAGTATCTAGCCTCAGGGAATACATTTCTGGAAGCTGTTCATAAAGGATATATCAGCAAGAGCACTAACATTCTAGTTACATTGTAAAACATCAGAGATTTATATTTTATTCAACTATTGAGTATAAAACACTGTACATAGTCAAAAGAAAAGTCATCCTTAAGCCTTTTATCAGAATTTCTCATAATGTTATTTAGACACACTGCCAGCATGCCTTTTTAAGATTTCCTTACAAAGCAGATGTAAAATTCTAGGCTGTCTTTGAAATAGGGTTAAAAGTGATTTAGATTTTATTCCAATAATATATACCTCATGGAAATGAACTCCTGAGTTTTGCCTGTATGTTTGAAAATAAGTGAACATGAGAATAATCCCATCACTTTCATCCCTGTCATATTCATAAGAAAAAGAACAAATATTTCTAATTATCTGATGTTTGGTCAGAGTACAGAGTGGACTCTCTTGTTTTGTGGATATGAAATTTGAGTCATAGATAAAAACATTTGAGCAAGTTTTCTCTATGTAAAGAAATTATTTAAATAAGATTCACAGTGTTTGCATTGCCATACATCTACTTTTTATTAAGATATTAATGCTTAATATTATTTTTTATTTAAGTATAATTGACAAAGGTAGTGGAGTTGATAGAATTCTAGCTGAGCTATTTCAAATCCTAAAAGATGGTGCTGTTAAAGTGCTGCACTCAGTATGTCAGCAAATTTCAAAACCTCTGCATTGGCATGGGACTGGAAAAGGTCAGTTTTCATTCTAATCCCAAAAAAGGCAATGCCACAGAATGTTCAAACTACCATACAACTGAACTCATTTTCCATACTAGCAAGGTTGTACTCAAAAACCATCAAGCTAGGCTTCAGCAGTATGTGAACTGAGAACTTCAGATGTACAGCCTGGGTTTAGGAAAGTCAGAGGAACCAGAGATCAAATGGCCAACATGTGTTGGATCATGGAAAAGCAAGGGATTTCTAGGAAAAAAATAAAACATCTACTTCATTGACTATGCTATGACATAGCATAGTCATAGGTGAATGACAACAAATGTTGCAAAATCCTTAATGAGATGGAAATACCAGACCACCTTACCTGTTTCTTAAGAAACCTGAATGCTGGGCAAGAAGCAATGGTTAGAACCTTACACAGAACTGACTGGTTCAAAACTGGGAGAGGAGAATGACAAGGCTGCATATCGGCACCTGTTATTTAACTTCTATGCCGAGTTCAGTTCCGTTGCTCAGTTATGTCTGACTCTGAGACCCTATAGACTGTATCACACCAGGCTTCCCAGTCCATCACGAATACCCAGAGCTTGCTCAAATTCATGTCCATTGATTCAGTGATGCCATCCAACCATCTCATCCTCTGTTGTCCCCTTCTCCTCAGGCCTTCAGTCTTTTCTAGCATCAAGGTCTTTTCCAATGAGTCAGTTTTTCACATCAGGTGGCCAAAGTATTGGAGCTTCAGCATCAATATCAGTCCTTCAATGAATGAATAGTCAGGACTGATTTCCTTTAGGATTGACTGGTGAGATCTCCTTGCAGTGCAAGGGACTCTCAAAGTCTTCTCCAGCACCATAGTTCAAAAGTATCAAATATTTGGTGCTCAGCTTTCTTTAAAGTCCAATTCACACATCCATACTTGACTACTGGAAAAACCATAGCTTTGACTAGACAGACATTTGTTGCCAAAGTAATGTCTCTGCTTTTTAATATGTTGTATAGGTTGGTCATAGATCAATGGAGACGTAGGACTCTGCATACATCTATGCAGAGTACATCATACAAAATGCGGGGCTGGATGAATCACAAGCTAGACTCAAGATTGGCAGCAGAAATATCAACAAACTAGAATGTGCAGATAATACCACTCTAATGGCAGAAAGTGTGGATCATAATAAACTGTGGAAAATTCTGAAAGAGATGGGAATACCAGACCACCTGAACTGCCTCTTGAGAAACATGTATGCAGGTCAGGAAGCAGCAGTTAGAACTGGACGTGGAACTACAGACTGGTTCCAAATAGGAAAAGGAGTACGTCAAGGCTGTATATTGTCACCTTGCTTATTTAACTTATATGCAGAGTACATCATGAGAAATGCTGGGCTGGATGCAGCATGAACTGGAATTAAGATTGCTGGGAGAAATATCAATAACCTCAGATATGCAGATGATACCATGCTTATGGAAAAAAGTGAAGAAGAACTAAAGAAACTCTTGATGAGAGTGAAAGAGGAGAGTGAAAAAGTTGGCTTAAAGCTCAACATTCAGAAAACTAAGATCATGGCATCTGGTCCCATCACTTCATGGCAAATAGATGGGGAAACAGTGGAAACAGTGGCTGACTTTATATTTTTGGACTCCAAAATCATTGCAGATGGTGACTTCAGCCATGAAATTAAAAGACACTCCTTGGAAGGAAAGTTACAATCAACCTAGACAGCATATTCAAAAGCAGAGACATTACTTTGCCAACAAAGGTCCGTCTAGTCAAGGCTATGGTTTTTCCAGTGGTCATGTATGGATGTGAGAGTTGGACCATAAAGAAAGCTGAGTGTCAAAGAATTGATGCTTTTGAACTGGGTGTTGGAGAAGACTCTTGAGAGTCCCTTGGACTGCAAGGAGATCCAACCAGTCCATCCTAAAGGAGATCAGTCTTGGGTGTTCATTGGAAGGACTGATGTTGAACATAAAACTGCAATACTTTGGCCACCTGATGCAAAGAACTGACTCATCTGAAAAGACCCTAATGCTGGGAAAGATTGAGGGCAGGAGGAGAAGGGGATGACAGAGGATGAGATGGTTGGATGGCAACCATCGACTCAATGGACATGAGTTTGGGTAAACTCTGGGAGTTGGTGATGGACAGGGAGGTCTGGAGTGTTGTGGTTCATGGGGTCACAAAAGGTCAGACACGACTGAGTGACTGAACTGAATGACAGAAGGTGAAGAGGAACCAAAGAGCCTCTTAATGAGAGGGAAAAAGTAAAAATGCTGGCTTAAAACTCAACATTAAAAAAGCTAAGGTCCTATCACTTTATGGCAAATAGAAGGGGAAAAGGTGGATGCAGTAACAAATATTCTATTCTTGGGCTCCAAAATCACTGCAAATGGTGACTGCAGGCATGAAATTAAAAACACTTGCTCCTTGGAAGGAAAGCTATAATAAACCCAGACAGTGTATTCAAAAGCAGAGACATGGCTTTGCCAACAAACGTCTGTCTAGTCAAAGCTATGGTTTTTCCAGTAGTCATGTACAGATGTGAGGATTGGACCATGGAGAGAAGGCTGAGTGCAGAAGAACTGATGCTTTCAAATTGAGGTAATGGACAAGACTCTTGAAAGTTCCTTGGACTGCAAGGACATTGAACCAGTCTATCCTAAATGAAATCAGCCTTGAATATTCTTTAGAAGGACTGATGCTGAAGCTGAAGCTCCAGCCCTTTGGCCACATGATGTGAAGAGCTTACTCATTGGAAAAGACCCTGATGCTTAAAAGATTGAAGCCAAAAGGAATGGAGGGTGGCAGAGGATGATATGGTTAGACAGGCATTCTAGACAGAAAATTCAGTCGATATGAATTTGCAGCAAATTTTGGGAGCTAGTGAAGGACGAGAAAGCCTGGTATGCTGTGATCTAGGGGGTCACAAAGAGTTGGGCATGAATTATCAACTGAACATCAACAAAAAATAATTGACTTGCAATATTATATTAGTGATTTTTTATTTCTATATATTATGAAATGATCACATACCCTTTTGTCACCATACAGAGTAATTGCAGTATTATTGACTATATTCCCTATGCTGTACATTACAACTCTGTGACTTTTTTTTAATAATTGCTAATTAGTGCTTCTTACAGGCCTTTCCAAATTTCTCCGCCTCCTCACTATCTTCCCCTTTGCCAGTCATAGTTTGTTCTCTGTATCTATGAGTCTGTTTCTGTTTTGTACTATTGGCTCATTTGTTTTGATTTTTAGATGTGATGTATAATTGAAAACAAACAGTATTTGTCATTCTCTTATTGATTTCTCTTAGATTCCTCTAGTTCCACCTTGTTGTTGCAAGTGATAAAATTTCATTTTGTTTTTTTAGTGGCTGAGTAATATTCTGTTGTATAGTATCTATGTGTGTCTCTGGGTGTGTGTTCAGTTCAGTTGTTCAGTCATGTCTGACTCTTTGAAACCCCATTGACTACAGCACGCCAGGCCTCCCTGTTTATCACCAACTCCCGGAGCTTACTCAAACTCATGTCTATCAAGTTGGTGATGTCATCCAACTGTCTCATCTTCTGTCATCCCCTTCCCCTGCTTTCAGCCTTTACAGCCTCAGAGTCTTTTCCAGTGAGTCAGATCTTCACATCAGGTGGCAAAAGTATTGGAGTTTCAGCTTCAGCATCAGTCCTTCCAATGAATATTCAGGAGTGATTTTCTTTAGGATGAACTGGTTGGATCTCCTTGCAGTCCAAGGGGCTCTCAAGAGTCTTCCCAACACCACAGTTCAAAGGCATCAATTCTTCTGTGCTCAGCTTTCTTTATAGTCCAAATCTCACATCCATACATGACTACCGGAAAAACCACAGCTTTAACTAGATGGACCTTTGTTGTCAAAGTAACGTCTCTGCTTTTGAATATGCTGTCTAGGTTGGTCATAATTTTTCTTCCAAGGAATAAGCGTCTTTTAATTCCATGGCTGCAGTCACCATCTGCAGTGATTTTGGAGACCCCCAAAATAAAGTCTCTCACTCTTTCTGTTGTTTCCCTATCTATTTGCGGTGAAGTGATGGGACTGGATGCCGTGATCTTAGTTTTCTGAATGTTGAGTTTTAAGCCAAATTTTTCACTCTCCTCTTTCACTCTTGTCAAGAGGATTTTTAGTTCTTCTTTACTTTCTGCCATAGGGTGGTGTTATCTGCATATCTGAGGTTATTGATATTTTTCCCTGTAAACTTGCTTCTTATATATTTACATCTTCTTTATACACATATGTGTATGTATGTATATATAAAGAATATGTAAATATATAAGATATGTATATATGTGTATAAATATATATAATTTTTTCCTTATAAAATCATCTATCAGTGGGCCCTTAGATAAGTTTCATATCTTAGCTACTGTAAATAATGCTGTAGTGAACATGGGGATATGTGTATCTTCTCTGTCATTAAATAGAATATTTATCATTATATTTTCTAATGCTAAATGCTCAGAAGTTTAATTGCTGGAATGTATGGTAGTAGTAGTTTTATTTTTTAAGGGATCTACATAATGTTTTTTATATTGGTGTACCAATTTACATTCCCACCAGTGATGAGTTCTCTTTCCTCCACATCTTTGCCAATTTTTGTGTTTTTTAGCCATTCTGACTGATGTGAGGTGATATTTCATTGTGATTTTGATTTATATTCCCTGATGGTTAGAGAAGTTGGTTTATTCATTTATTTATTTGATTGTGCTAGGTCTTACTTTTGGCACATGGAATCTGCAATCTTCATTGCAGTGTGCAGTATCTTTAGTTGTGGCATCTGGGACCTGAGCATCTTTTCAAGTGCTTATTGGCCATCTGTATATCTTCTTATGAAAAATGTTTATGTCCTATACTAATCTTTTAATCATATTGGTTTGCTATTGAATTTTATTCTTTACATGTTTTAGATATGAACCCCTTATCAGATATATCATTTGCAAATATCTTCTCCCATTTAATAGGTTATCATTTTGTTTCATAGGTCGCTTCCTTCACTATGAAAAGTCTTTTACTTTGATGTTGTCACATTTGTTTATTTTTATTTTTGTTGTCCTTGCTTGTGGAGACAGATTAAGAAAAAATAGTGCTTAGACCAGTGTTAAAGAGCATACCAGCTACATTGTTTTCTAAAAGTTTTATTCTTTTAGGTATTACATTTAAGTCTGTAGTCCACCTTGAGGTTATTTTTGTATATTGTATAAGAAAGGGGGTAAGTTTCCCTCTTGCACATATATCTGTCCAGTTTTCCCAACACCATTAATTGATGAGACTTTCTTTTCCCCATTTTATATTACTACCTCACTTGACATAGATTCTTTGACCATGTAAATATGAGTATATTTCTGAACTCTTCATTCTGTTTCATTGGTCAATGTGTATGTTTTTTTGTGCCAGCACCATATTGTTTTGATAACTGTAGTTTTGTAGTATAGTTTGAAATCAAGACACATGATACCTCCAGCTTTGTTCTTTTTGCTCAATATTCCTTTGGCTACTTGGAGTTTTTTATTCTATACAAATTTTAGAATTATTGGTCCTACTTCTGTGAAAAAATCATGGATATTTGCAGTCTTTAAATTTAAAAAACATTTTTTTATCCTCATTAAAAGCTTTGTTTTCATTCCCATACTGGTGTGTTAATAGGTTTATCAAACTTTAACATGAAAGTGAAATTTGCTCAGTTGTGTCCAACTTTTTGTGACCCCATGGATTGTAGCCTGCTAGGCTCCTCTGTCCATGGAGTTCCCCAGGCAAGAATACTGGAGAGGATAGCTTTCCCTTCTCCAGGGCATCTTCCCAACCCAGGAGTCAAACACAGATCTCCTATATTGTAGGTGGATTCTTTGCCATCTGAGCCATCAGGAAAGCCCAAGAATATGGGAGGGGTTAGCCTATCCCATCTTAGGGAATCTTCCTGACCCAGGAGTTGAGCAAGGATTTGCTGCATGGCATGAAGATTCTTTACCAGCTGATTTATCCTAACAGAGGGAGGGATTGGGGGCAGGTCCCCAAGGGGGACGACAGAGGATGAGATGGCTGGATGGCATCACTGACTCAATGGACGTGAGTCTGAGTGAGTTGGTGATGGACAGGGAGGCCTGGCGTGCTGCGATTCATGGGGTTGCAAAGAGTCAGGCACGATTGAGTGACTGAACTGAACTGAACTGAATCAAGACAGAAATCCTTTTTACCTTCTTCCTCCCCAGATTTGCTTATTTTGAATTCCCTCCTCTTTCAGTTCATGGTTCCTCTTTCTCTTTCTTTTTCTCTGTTTCTTTCATGACTTTCTTTCATGATTTTCTTCCTCCCTCCCTCCATCCTTCTCTCTGTCTCTTGCTCTCTCTTTTATTTATTTTTTTGTGTGTAATTACAACCAGAGATACAATATAAAATTTTATATGTCTATATCTATCAATACACACATATTAGAGTTTCTTTAGGGTTTAAATCAGGGCTGTCCAATAAAAGCTTCCTGTGATAATAGAATTATTCCATAATCTGTACTGTCAAATAATGTATTCACTAGCAGCTGAAATATATCTAGTGAGACTGAGGAATTATAGTTTTAATTTTATTGATGTTATATAAGTTTAAATTATTTAAATAGTTACATGTGGCTAGTATTGGAGAGTTCCAGTCTATCCCAAGAAATGGAGTTGCTTGGGAATCATTTATGCACATTTAAACGTGAGCTAAAGTCAACTTGCTCTCTAAAACAGAATTTAGTTTCTGTACTCAATTACATATGCAATTTCTTATGGATGCAACTATTCTTTTAGTTCCTTGATTATATTTAGTATTAATAGGTTTTTACACTTTTTGTGTACTGCAGTGGGTGACATTAGTATCTCATTAATCATTTAACCTGTATTTGCCTTCATCGTCTTATATTGCCCGTACCTTTATTTGCCAGTCATGTTTTTGTCTATTACCTTCTTATTTTTCTGTTGAAGTATTTATTTACCAGCTTCTGATTAAAAGGTATGCTCAGATTATGTTCTTCCAGAGAGGAAGTAGGTCTCTGTTAGTTTAAGTAGTCTTTAATGATATTTGAACTTGAGCAATAAAACATTGATGTACTTGACTTGTCTTTAATTTTAATGAATTTGAAATTTAATTCTAAATGAATCTGAAAATATTTTTTTCATGTCCATGAAAAACTGAAGGATGATCTAAGTTTCATAAAATATAAATTATTTGACACAGAGCCATCTTATCTAGAAAAATGACATATGTCTCAGATGATTGACTTTTCATGTTTGTAAATAGCTTTTGTACATTTCTCCAGGTTTATTTCCCAGTTAATAAATATATTTGCTAATGTAGATCATACCTTTTTCACTTACTTATATTTTTAATTAAGTATTATTGGTGGATAGAATGATGTTCACTTTTAAAATATAGATCTTCAGATCAGTAAACACAGTGAGTTGCAAAATTATGAGCTAATACAGGATTATTGTTGTAAGCCACTGAGTTAAGGACAATTTGTTATGAAGCAATAGAAAACTAATATGATTGAGATGTCTTTAATTTTAATGTAAATATTTCTAAAGCTCTACAGGTATATACACTGTTTTCTTTATGCTCTTATCAAATGTATTTCATCAAATTAAAGAATTTCTTTTCTTCTCATTTATAATTGTTTAAAAATGAATGTAGAAATATATTTAATAATTTTTCTGTAACTAATATAATCATATGGTGTTTCCCTACTATAGTAAAATTACTCTAACTTTGAATGTTAATATTGTTGTATTATCTAATACTGAATCTCCCTTGCATTTCTGAATTATGACTACTTGTTTTATCATTATTTTATACTAAGACAATCTGTACTTGTAACTAATCTGTGAAATCTATGGTGTCTGTTTTCTCTCATTTTCATATTCTACTGGATATGCTTTGAATCATTTTAAGGTGATGGGCAGAGGTGCTTAAAGGAGTATGCGTATGTTGATTTCCTATCTGGAAGCTGTAACAAAATGCTTTTGAAAGTACATCATTGCCCAAGGATATTGAGATAAATTAAAAATGGGGAGGTGTAGTCATGAGCAGGTCTCCCCAGGAAGCAGATTTGGAGAGAGTTGAGCATGTAGCTAAGGATTCACTAACATCCATGGAAGGAAAAGGAAGAAGACAGGAGTGGGCTGTGGGCAATGTGAAGCTACATTGTACTGACGTACAAT
Organism: Ovis canadensis; assembly: GCF_042477335.2. Lineage (NCBI taxonomy): Eukaryota > Metazoa > Chordata > Mammalia > Artiodactyla > Bovidae > Ovis > Ovis canadensis. Next base: position 88,448,149 of record NC_091248.1, read on the forward strand.
GTCAGTCTGGGGAGTTCTAGACTTGGAATGTTTTTTTGGAGCTATCCTGTGTTGGCCTGAGATGACCCCACTTTTATGTATCCATGTTGTGTAGTCCTAGCTCATGGGTTACCCAGGACAAGAGTATGAGAGTGAATAAGGCAGCTCTCTGCAGCTAAGACTGTCCCTGAAGGAGCTGACCATATAAAACTGCCTACTGTCAGCACTCCGAGAAGCTGGAGCAGTGTGCTCATTCTTAAAGTGAGAGTTGGTTACACCCCCTCAGTCTTTGCCATGGGTATGCATGGATAATGAGAAAACTGTTAGGCCTGAATGACCTGTTTAGATAGGGTCAGCACTGATTTTAGCTGACTTATATGGGATAGTTAGGTACTCCAGAATAATCCCAGGTACACTAAAAGGGACCTTGTGTATACTGCAGATGTAAAAATAGTATGTGGTGCTTTGTAGCTCATGCCTCTAAATTAATTAGTGGAGGTACTTGAAGAATGACTGTTCAACATTTTCAGTGTTTGTAGTTTCTCACTTCTCTAAAGCCTATGAGTCACAGTGATGGTCAAAATAACCTTCTAGGTAGTGAGAATTGGAAAATTGGCAGATATCCTGAGCCACAGTTTCTCAAACTGCAAATTTGTGAAAACAAAATAAGCATTTGGTGTCCGAGGTTTTACCTGCAACAGTGCCTGCCCTCCTCCAACTTTGTGCCACATGGGTGGTATAGACAGGACAATGTCAAGTTTAGTTCCCTTACTTCTTTCCTAAACTTCACTTTCTCTTTGTTCCAGCCTCCCTCAAATGCCTAGTTGATAAAGAGATTGTTTTATTCTGCTCAGCCTAAGAATTTAATTTGAAAAGAAGATCAGAAACCAGGGAATATTTGATTTATGTTAGTGCTACATCCAAGGACTCTATAGAAGAATAATATGCTTTTTTATGAGACAGTAGTGATATCAGTTGGGGTACAAAATGGGAATGGTTTATGGTTTGGCTATAGGCTTGTAGTCCAGAGACCAAAGACTTAAGTCTCTGCTCATTTGTTCGCAGACTTCACACCAACTCATTTCACTTGTATTGGATTTATTTTTCCGGTCTCCCCAAATGGAAATGATAAACTATATTATGGAGATTTATGTCACAGTTTCACACTGTTTCTTCCATTTATTTAATTCAAAGAACTTCCCATATACTATTTCATTCATTTGTATCTCTGTAAAAGCAGCATGTCTTGCATTAAAACCCTTCTGCAGGGTAGGAGGTAGATGAATGACCTAGGGTCAGTATTTTAATGGATGATACAGTGTATATTGAAAACCCAGTATTTTGAAGTAAGATACAAAAATGCTTGCCATACTGCAAACATTTATGTTATGTTGTGGCTGGCAATGATATCCTTAATAGGTGGTCCAATTCTAAGATAAAATCTGACTTATTTCATCTCTTTTGTTTTTACAGTTTTCTTATTAGTATCAAATATTTTTGATTTGGTAACAGATAATTTATCCCTTCAAGGAAGCTTTAATCCTTGTTTAATTCTCAGATTTCAATATTAAGCACCCTGAGTGCGAATTTTACCTGAAGTTTATCTTGTTGAAAAGACTCTTTACACATATATAGTCACTCCTGTAAACATCCGAAACTATCAAGAGCCCCATAAATGTTATATCTCAAATACACTTTATGTGAATTAGATTTACTAAATGTGTAAATAAGCAGTAAGTTAAAACAGGCTAAGTTGTTACTGATATGCAGAGCTTCATATAAATATGACAACAAATGACTTCTCTTGTATTTCCTTTTTAAAGAGAAATAAGATATACAGGAGACTCAATATTTTTAGCAATCAGAACAGCCTTGGGTAAGATTTTTTAAAAGATAAAAATAAAATTCTAAGAAGACCACTGATCTGAGAGTCTGAAAACTCAGAATAAGCAGGACTTTAAGTCATTATATTTGCCTTTAGGTAAGTATACTGATGTACTGTGTATTGAGAGGATGTTGTGATCTTATGTGAATTAGAGTTAAAAAACTCTCAGTCCCAGGTATTTGGAATAGATTAGATTCTTAGTTTCCGCCTAACTAAATCATAATAAATCATACCACTCTCTCTGGATTTTATTTGGCTTTAACTTTAAGGTATATACACCTCTTTCTAGTGTCACGTCTTTAAACAGTGGCCTCAACCTTTAGACTCAAATGAGAGAATGTATATGAAAAACATTCTATGTATAAATCCACCAATTATTTTTATTATTTTTATTGTCTCCACATATAATGCAACCCTGATAACTCCATTAGAGGGGAACATTCATTAATAAAACATAACTCTAGAGATAAAGATATAAGTTTTATTCCTGCCTTACAGAATTTCTTTGATGGTCAGCTGCTCACCTAGTTTTGCCTTCCTAGAAGTTACAATTCTGAATTTTAGAGAGAAAAACAGTGCTGTTATTTCTTAATGAGTACTCGCTGGGCATTAAATTTAAGGGCAGTAATTACAACAACAACAAAAATCTAAGAAAATATGACAATCCGTGCTTGAATTCTAAGACAATATGTCATCTTCTCTTTATTTTGATTGTTACCTCTATGTCAGTTAACTGTTTCCCCCTTGGCACTTAATATTTCCCCTTACTTCATTGTAGGATATATTTTGATTTGTGGAATTTTCTAAATGATATGGAGGAAGTCTTTCTGCAGCTTTGTCAGAATCCTTCCCTAACCTATTAAAATTGATTAAAATTGGAGTTTGAAATATCTACTGGTGGGAACTGGCTGTCCATTTTTCTTAGGGTGATTTAATATTAATGAAATTAATTACTAAGCTGGAGTACCCACCAGCATACATGAAAAGCCTCCAGCCTACCAGTCCAAGCATAAACTATTTCAGCTTGGTTTTCCAATCTGTAGTATCAAGATATGAACCAAGTCCTATGCCCATTTCTTTCTCCAGTAATAACTGATTTCTAGTAACAGTTACCATTTTGGTTAGTTTATTTGATTTTTATTTTTCTATGTTTACTCTTCATACCTCTCACCTCTGATCCCATTTTTTCATAATTTACAATTCAGTTTTAAATATTTAATGCTAAAATATTTCATATTTATATATTTAAAAGAAATTAAACCACACTTTTTATTCCAAATAGATAAACATACACTTAAGCTGAAAATATGGCCTGGCTCCCAGTTCAAATCATCTAACTTTGGGGACATAATTACAGGCAGAAACTGTGACTTAGGTCCAATTATGTACTGGGCCCATGTTGGGTGCCTCCTGTTTTTCAAAGATGAGTAGCCAAAATAAGAATTTAAATCATAAGTTCAAGGAAATTCAGGGTATATCTGGTTTCTGCTAGTTAAAGTGTCATATGGGAATCCAGAGGGGAGGACTCCTGTGTCATTCACATCCTTCCCTGACTTGACCCAAGCCTAGGTGTCTCAGAAGCTGGTAATTAAACACAGTTCTTCTCAATTGCTTATCTTTGTTCTTCATGAAAACACTTTATTGCTGTAATGTATTGATGTTCAGTTTAAATGAACATAACTCTATTCTCCCACCCTGCATATATGGATGGGAGTGGAGGGGGAAGGGAAATGGAGGGGAAATGAAAACCACTTGAAATCATATAGTAATTAGTTTCTCTATTTGAAAGCTCTAAATTTAATTAAACAGCAGTGATAGCCAGCAGTAAACTGCTACCCCTGGGAGAGGGGAAAATGTCAAATTTCATTCTGGAAAGACTTTTACAAAAACACAGACACAACGTTGATTCAGTTTTATTTTGAAGATTTATTTCATACCAGATCAAGCTACTCAAGACTAATTCAAACCTGTCTCCCAGATGCAATAAGTGTGAAGAACTAAAACTTGCTGTCAGATGATTTTTGTAACATCTCACCTTATCTAAATATTGTATACTGATGTAAGAAATGATACTACGCAAAATCTTTGTTAAGAAATTTTTAGCTCAAGAAAATACATATGCTATTATGACATCGTATGGGTAATATTATATATGTGTGTGTGTGTGTGTGTGTGTGTGTGTGAGAGACAGAGAGAGGTTTTTCTTTAGAATGATCCATTTGTGTATGTAAGCTTCTCAGATGGCTCAGTGGTCAATGTGACCTGCCAATGTAGGAGACGTGGGTCAGGAAGATCCCTTGGAGGAGTAAATGTCAACCCACTCCATTATTTTTACCTGAGAAATCCTATGGACAGAGGAGCCTGGAGGGCTACATGACCATGGAGTCACAAAGAGCTGGACACAACTTAGTGCCTGGATGCAAGCAATGACTCCTTACTGCTCAGTACATATTTGTGAATACATAAATCTCCTTTTCTTATCACATAAATGTAACACAATGGGGAAAGTTATTTTAGTTTTCTTAAAGGAAAGTCTTACTGCTAAATGCTATGTTAAATGTATTCACTCACTACAAGAAGAGAAGCAACATGTTTGAAAAACTATACAGCAGTTCCTCTGAAACTATACTAAGGAGTCCCAGAATTAATTCAGGGTATAAAGAACTGATTATAAGGCCAAACCACAACCTACATGTTGCAACTAAAAAGTAATCACTTCATTCACTATCTAATTTTTCCTTGTGAACTGACAAAGATCCATCATAGAATGTAGTACCAGGGAACCTATTACATACATACCTAAAAAATATTTATAGAGCCTTTGATTCCTTTCAAGGCAGATTTGAATCAAAAATTTTTAAACTAAAAGGCAGTTAGAACTGGACATGGAACAACAGACTGGTTCCAAATAGGCAAAGGAGTATGTCAAGGCTGTATATTGTCACCCTGCTTATTTAGCTTATATGCAGAGTACATCATGAGAAACACTGGGCTGGAAGAAACACAAGCTGGAATCAAGGTTGCCAGGAGAAATATCAATAACCTCAGATATGCAGATGACACCACCCTTATGGCAGAAAGTGAAGAAGAATTAAAAAGCCTCTTGATGAAAGTGAAAGAGGAGAGTGAAAAAGTTGGCTTAAAGCTCAACATTCAGAAAACAAAGATCATGGCATCTGGTCCCATCACTTCATGGGAAGTAGATGGGGAAACAGTGGAAACAGTGTCAGACTTTATTTTGGGGGGCTCCAAAATCACTGCAGATGGTGACTGTAGCCATGAAATTAAAAGACACTTACTCCTTGGAAGAAAGGTTATGTCCAACCTAGATAGTATATTCAAAAGTAGAGACATTACTTTGCCGACTAAGGTCCACCTAGTCAAGGCTATGGTTTTTCCAGTGGTCACGTATGGATGTGAGAGTTGGACTGTGAAGAAGGCTGAGAGCTGAAGAATTGATGCATTTGAACTGTGGTGGTGGAGAAGACTCTTGAGGGTCCCTTGGACTGCAAGGAGATCCAACCAGTCCATTCTGAAGGATTGGGATTTCTTTGGAAGGAATGATGCTGAAGCTGAAGCTCCAGTACTTTGGACACCTCATGCAAAGAGTTGACTCATTGGAAAAGACTCTGATGCTGGAAGAGACTGGGGGCAGGAGTAGAAGGGGACGACAGAGGATGAGATGGCTGGATGGCATCACTGACTCGATGGACGTGAGTCTGAGTGAACTCCGGGAGATGGTGATGGACAGGGAGGACTGGCGTGCTGTGATTCATGGGGTCACAGAGAGTCGGACACGACTGAGCAACTGAACTGAACTGAACTGAAAGGCCGTATATCTCAAAGAAAATATACAAATGACAAATAAATATATAAAAGATGGCCCACATCATATGTCATTAGGGAATTACATGTTAAAACAACTGTGAGGTATCACTATACATCTGTTTGGTCAAAATTCAGAAGACTGACACCACTAGATACTCAGGAATGTGGAGCAACAGGAACTCTGATTCAGTGCTGCTGGGAATGCAAAATGGTCCAGCCATTTTGGAAGATAGTTTAGTATTTTCTTACAAAGCTAAACATGCTCTTACAAAGCTAAACATGATCCAGCAAACACTCTCCTTGGTATTTGCTCAAAGAAGTTGAAAACTATCATCCACACACAAACCTGTACACAGATTTTTATACAAGATTTATTTTGGCTTCCAAAGCTTATAAGCAACCAAGATGTCCTTCAATAGCTGAATGGTTAATTGAAATGTGATACAGTCTAGACCACAGAATATTGTTCAGCAGTAAATATGAAGGTATTACCAAGGCATGAAAAGACATGGAGAAATATTAAATGCATATTACTAGGTGAAAAAGGCCAATCAGAGAGAATTACATATTGGAGGATTCCATCTATATGACATTCAGGAAAAGGCAAAATTATGAAGACTGTTAAAAAAAAGCCTGTGGAATTGAGCTGCATAAGTTGCTTGTATATTTTTGAGATTAGTTGTTTGTCAGTCAAAAAATGGGCCAAAGAACTAAACAGACGTTTCTCCAAAGAAGACATACGGATGACTAACAAACACATGAAAAGATGCTCACTTCAAAACCACAATGAGGTACCATTTCACACCAGTCAGAATGGCTGCGATCCAAATGTCTACAAGCAATAAATGCTGGAGAGAGTGTGGAGAAAAAGGAACCCCCTTACACTGTTGGTGGGAATGCAAACTCGTACAGCCACTATGGAGAACAGTATGGAGATTCCTTAAAAAATTGCAAATAGAACTGCCTTATGACCCAGCAATCCCACTGCTGGGCATACACACCGAGGAAACCAGAATTGAAAGAGACGTGTACCCCAATGTTCATCGCAGCACTGTTTATAATAGCCAGGACATGGAAACAACCTAGATGTCCATCAGCAGATGAATAGATAAGAAAGCTGAGGTACATATACACAATGGAGTATTACTCAGCCATGAAAAAGAATACACTTGAATCAGTTCTAATGAGGTGGATGAAAATGGAGCCTATTATACAGAGTGAAGTAAGCCAGAAAGAAAAACACCAATACAGTATATTAACACATACATATGGAATTTAGAAAGATGGTAATGATAACACTGTATGCGAGACAGCAAAAGAGACACAGATGTATAGAATGGACTTTTGGACTCTGTGGGAGAGGGAGAGGGTGGGATGATTTGGGAGAATGGCATTGAAACACGTATACTATCATGTAAGAAACAAATCACCAGTCTATGTTCAATGCAGGATACAGGATGCTTGGGGCTGGTGCACGGGGATGATCCAGAGAGATGATATGGGGTGGGAGGGGGGTTCAGGATTGGGAACCATAGCGGATTCATGTCAATGTATGGCAAAACCAATACAGTATTGTAAAGCAAAATAAAGTAAAAATAAAAATTAAAAAAAAGCCTGTGGCTGCCAGAGGTTTTACATAGGGAGAGAGGTTGAAGGGGAGAGGGTAGTAAGAAGAGAGGGTAGTGAGGAATGACTAGGCAGAGCATAGTGGATTTTTAGGGCATGAAAATACTCCATGTGATACTATAATGATGGATATAGATAATCATACATTCATCCTTACCCATAAAATGGGTAACACCAAGAGTGAACCGTAATGTAAAATGTGAACTTTGGGTGATTATCATGTTTATGTGTAGGTTCATCCTTACTAATTTGTTAAGTGATTTTGTTAATGGAAGAAGTTATATATGTGTAAAGGCCTAGAGTATATGGGACATTTCTGTACTTCCCCCTCAATTTTGCTGTGAATCTAAAATTGCTCTAAAAAATTAAAGTGTTTTAGCAAAAATTCAGCATTTTGCCTTTGGTAAGGCAGGTATCTCTAACTGTGCTACCTAAAGTTGATATAATATAAAATAGGAGCAAACACCAAAATCATGAAATGATATGATTCACACATTATAATGAACAATAATGTTAATGACATCAAAAGCACATGCCTGCTAATCATATGAATTGATTTCCTTCTTTTGCTTGGCACTAACACAATAGCAGCAACCAAAATCAAATTTACCAAAATCAAAAAATCAGAATCAAAATAACAGCAACCAAATTTTTCTAGTGTTATGCATTATACTAAAGGAGTATCTGGTGAATACACAGATGTTCTTTCAAGTGAGTGTGAATTACCCTTGTTTGAGGCCCCAAAATATCCAGTCTGACAAGTTGGCAACATTTGACCTTTAAGAATTTATACTAAGATGTTAGTTTCTTTTCACCCATTATATGACAGTCACTTCTTTCCACCTTCCTCTGCCAAAGTTGCCACACAGTACATGTCCTGTCTCTCCTTGGGAGGTCTTGTGCATCTTTGGAATCAGTAAACACAAGTTTACTATCCCCAGTTCTCTCATGAGTTCAATGAAGTCATGATTCAACAGATTATCTGGATTTTTCTTGGTACAAGTAAAGAAGACAGTCTTTTCAGTTTCCTATAAATTATGCAGCAGAAGTAGTGACTTCAAATACATTTGTTCATGGTTTTAATAGGTGTGTACTATTCATTGCAAATATTTTACCATAATTTACTAACAATACTATTGAACATTTTGTCTTTTTCCAAAAAGTTTTTTTTACCATTAAGAAATAATATTATAATAATCACACTTATGTATACAGCTTAATTTTTTTTTTTAGAATTGTTTCCTGAAATAACTACTTGGTTCAAAGAGAATAGGGTCAAACTGCAGGCTGCTGGGTTTGAATTATGTTCTGCCATTGATTGCATTATTTTCAGGTAGTTATTAAGCTCACAAAGCATTTTTTGCAAAATGTTTTCATATTTTTTGGAAAATAGGGATAATAATATCTATGTTATAAAATTTTGTGATATGTAAATGAGATAATCCACATGTAGTGCCTGAGAGTAGATCATCATAAGCTAAACATGCAATTATGGTTAGTTATTATAAATCAATGATGAATCTTTTTGCAGACTCTGCAAATGTCTTTCCAAAATGATTGTGGCAAATCACATTGTACTAACAATGCATAACAACAAAGTCCTGCACATTTAAGTGGCTGATTTTTTATTTCATCTAGGAAACACAGTTTTCATATATGTATTGTGTGGTATGATATGAGCAAATCACCAGAGTTTGTATGAAGACAGATATGAAATACCTGGGTCAGATCCTGATCCTATATTTGTTACCAATGTGGACTTGGAAATTTTTCTTAATTTCACCACTTTTCACTTTCCTCAGTCTTAAGAATGAGAATAATAATAATTACTTTTAGTCATAGCTGGCATTAGAAATAATATAGGCAAATTACTTAGCAGATTGCATACTCAAAATGAGACTCTCACCTTTAAGCATACATTACAGATTACTGGGAGATCTGAGGATGTGCAGTTGTATCCCAAACTAGTCTCATCAGGATTTCTGGAGGTAGGTTTCAAGTATAGGTACTTTTCCACAGCTCCCCACTGGGTGTTACGTCCTTACCCATGTTATAGCAACTAATATGTATAAATGATTTCACAATTTATAAATAATTTCATTATCATAATTTGATTTGACTACTATAAAAGCTTTGTTTGTATTGAGAATTCCTACATATTTAAAAAAGTAAGTAGATTCTGAGCTATGATAGCTAGCAAATTCGACACAAAGTCCTTTGCCTTGCTCTGTCTTAGTGTATTGCATATATCAGCTTATCTGATGGTCCTGAATCTGTATATATCTCTTGCTACATTTATATTGTGTATGGCAGAATCTGTAGCACAAATTCTCCATACCAGAGCCAGTCAAATTCTTGTACAAAATCTTTGAAGGTAATCCTCAGGTTTTTATTTCCTTCCTAGTTGGTGCCATGATCTTATATACACAGAATATCATCACATTGCTGATAACCCTGCTTTTTCTGTAAAAGCATCCCATTCTTTGTTTATGAACACCAGGAACCTAAGTCCATAGACACTCAAAAAAGCTGAGCCCATAGGGTCACAAAAAGCTGGACGCGACTGAAGCAACTTGGCATGCATACAAGAGGAGAATAATTGGATGGGGTTTGGGAGCGGGAGACCTTTACACAGAATCCAAGAGAATAAGCTTGTTGATGAGTAAAGAGGTAGTTTTCTGGATTCTGCCTTAATGCAGGGATCAGACTAACAGGCACTTGGACATAATTCCAAAACCAAAGAAATATTTTTTCTGCATAGGTGAATAAGCTAAATCTCTCTTTTTCTCTGTGTGCTAGTCTGTGCACCATTAAGGTAGCCTAAAGGAGGGATTTTTGTAAAGTGGTGTCATATGCCACTCGCCAACACTACCTATAAAGCTATATGCTTTTCCTGGCCCCTCTATATATTCTTGATTGAAACTTGCTCATGTGGTCCAATAAGTTTTTGCAGCTCAGTTCTGAAATTGATTTTGTATCATCTCTCTTAAATTAAAAAAAAAAAGGTCTTTTTTTTGACTGCTGAAAAATTATGTTTGGGACTCTTTCAAAGATATATCGGGTTCCAATATACTGGTTAAAATAAGAATATTGGTGATATAATGAAATAGCTTGAAAGGAAAATAATATACACTTAAAAGAAATAATATATCTTTGATAGAAAATAATACATCAACACCACTAACCAAGATTTAGCTTATGTAATGTAAAAGCTCTAACTGAATTTATGACCAACCTAGACAGCATATTAAAAAGCAGAGACATTACATTGCCAACAAAGGTCCATCTAGTTAAGGCTGTTTTTTCCAGTGGTCATGTATGGATGTGAGAGTTGGAATATAAACAAAACTGAGCACCAAAAAATTGATGCTTTTAAACTGTGGTGTTGGAGAAGACTCTTGAGAGTCCCTTGGACTGCAAGGAGATCCAACCAGTCCATCCTAAAGGAGATAAGTCCTGGGTGTTCTTTGGAAGGACTGATGTTGAAGCTGAAACTCCAGTACTTTGGCCACCTGATGCAAAGAACTAACTCATTGGAAAAGACCCTGATGCTGGGAAAGATTGAAGGCAGGAGGACAAGGGGACAACAGAGGATGAGATGGTTGGATGGCATCACTGACTCAATGGACATGAGTTTGAGTAAATTCCGGGAGCTGGTGATGGACAGGGGGTCCTGGCGTGCTGCAGTCCATGGGGACACAAAGAGTCAGACACGACTGAGTGACTGAACTGAACTGATAACTATTTTGATAGCTACCCATAGGTGTCCTTATATCCTTTTTGGAGATGTGATAATATTGTGAAACACCAAGGACACAGGCAAAAAAAAAATTCTGCTGTTGATTCAGTTTCTTTTACATTTTAACTTAATAGTGGTACATTGAAAATGAAGACTCTGTATGCTATAGTATATATTTTAATTACACTTTTATAAACCTGAGTGAAATATAATTAAAATGCACTGATTATAGAACTATAATATGAAAAGTCTATTATATTCAGGCACATATTATAGAAAATGTAATTGATTTCTTAACCAGATGAGGAACTCTTCTACAAAATCAAGAAAATAATTTGTTTGTTGTGTAGATTTATTAGCAGTTATTCTTATCCTAGGTTAAACAGTTGAAAAAATAAAAGTTTTATAAGATAGCAGTATTAATAAACATACAGCGATTCTGCTTCTACCTCCAGAATTGTTTTTACCCACAGTTCACTTCAGGAAAAGCAGGTTGACTCTACTGTTTATTTTAATAGTTCTCACTCAATATATATCTTCTTTTAATATAAATTTATTTGTTTTAATTGGAGGCTAATTACTTTATAATATTGTATTGGTTTTGCCATACATTGACATCAATATATATCTTCAATGTACCTTGTGGGTATTGGCTCTGATATTTCATGCTGGTACACTGTAGTACGATCATCCCTTCAGACCAAAAAACACAAACACAAGACAGAATTCAAGATGGTGCTCCATGACTTGTCACTTCCAAAAACATAAAGTTTCCTTTAGCAGGAATGTAATATACTCGTTATTGTGGCTAAATTCTCATTGAATAAGACAAGAACAGTCTGCATTCAACACCATCTACAATTAGTTGTTTAAGCTGTACCTAGACAAGGCAATTATTTAATACTAATACAAACAGAAAGATCTCTTTTGCTTCTCTTTCACTCTACCATTAAAAATCCAGAGAAAGATTAATAATCTTTCATCAAAAGTTTTCTTAATGAGTCAGACCCTCTTGGTTAAAAATGTTTTGATGAAATATTTAAGTATAATTCAATAATAATAATAATAAAAGCTAGCGTTTATGCATGTGTGTGTGTGTGTGTATATATATATATATATATATATATATATATATATATATATATAGAGAGAGAGAGAGAGAGAGAGAGAGAATGTATATATGCTTCCCAGGTAATAACAGTGGTAAAGAATCAACCTGCCAAAGCAGGAGATGCAAGAGAGGGGTTTTAATCGCTGGGTTGGGAAGATCCTCTGGAGTAGGTAATGGCACCTCACTCCAGTATTCTTGCCTGGAAAATTCCAAGGGCAGAGGAGCCTGGTGGGTATAGTCCATGGGGCCCCAAAGAGTTGAATATGACTGAGCAGCTGAGCACACCTTGTTAAATATATAGAGTATATATGCAGTTTCCTTTAAAAAAAAAAAAAAGTAGACCAATCATTTGATATAAAAATCTGATTAACTACTTTCATTTGAGAATAAAGTAAGATGAAACTAATTCCATGCTCAAAATAGATTAAATGATGAGGTTAGGTTTCTCAGGAGAGATATTTATTTATCAGTATTATAACTTCTAAATCTATAATCTTTGCATGAATATGTTAATCAAATAGGTAGGCTGCCTGTATTTTTCAGCATAGATGTGATATTTTACACTTGGAAATTTCCAGTTAGTATCAAGCAAAATATTGCTGGTCTGAAGTCTCTAGGAATAATCTGAGTTCAAGTTTTTACTTTCCTTTCTAATACGTGACAATTTATGATATGGACTTTACCCTGGAAATTTCCTCATTATGTCTAGAATGTCTGCCTCAGGGAGCATGGAGTGGCTAACTTAGTCTACTGTCAGTAAATTTCCAGGACTTAGTTGTTTTCAGAATAATGTTTTGTGTGTGATTTAGTCAATGATGATAAGCATGCTAATTCAACATCCCCAACCTTTTTGGCACCAGGGACCAATTTTGTGGAAGACAATTTTTTCATGGAGCGAGGGTCTAAGAGATAGTTTCAGGATGATATAAGCACATTACATTTACAGTACACATTATTTCTAATCTAATACTGTCACTGACCCGACAGTACAGACATACCAATCTGCGGCATGGAGGTCAGTGACCTCCACACTAATTGGTCACTTTGAGGTCAGAATACTACAAATGTAGTCAAGTTCCAAAATTGATTTAACAATCTCAGAGAAAACTTGCTATATTCATAGAATCTTGTAATCTCTGAAGAGATGATGGCATCTTTGAAGTCAGTGAGGGGATGGCTAAGATCTCAGAAGTGAGTTGATAATTCCCAGGGATTCCACAGGACATTTTCTCTTCCCTCCAGAGACTCATAGGCAGAGGAAGAATGTTATTTGTAAAAACTATCAGTTTGTCCTCAGCCAAGGTCATGAGCATTTCAGCAATAAAGCACCAAACAAATGTACTGTATTCTGCACATTTTCATGTGCTAGAGACACAGACATAATTTACTTGGCAATAATAGCAAATATCACAGACAAGGCAGAAGTGCTTTCAAGGAGATTGAATCCATGCTCTGCACAATTAAGCAGTGCTACCCACCCAGTGAGGATGCTTTATAGTGTCTCATATTTTCATAACAGCCAGACTGTTGGTAAATTTAAATAAAAAGTTTAGTCCATAGAACAGTGATTGACCCAGCTAATGAGATGTTAAATCAAAAAAAAAAAAGAAAAAGAAAGGATGGAAGGAGAGAAGGAAGAGAGAAAGGAAGGGGAAAGGAAAGGAAGAGAAGAAAAAAGATAAACACAAATCACAATTACAGTAAGACATAGAGCTAGATACATAATGATTTAGACTAATCCAAAGCTCTGCTTTGATTTATAAAAAAGAACAAAATCTATAAGATAAGCAGCAATAAATGTGTCCTGTGGCTCTTAGGATATAATTTTACAGTAGCGTTACTACAGGGCTTTCCAGGTGGCTCAGTGGTAAAGAATCCCCCTGTCGATTCAGGAAATGTGAGTTCAATTCCTGGGTCAGGAAGATCCCCTGGAGAAGGAAATGGCAATCCACTCCAGTATTCTTGCCTGGAGAATTCCATGGGCCAAGAAGCCTGGCAGGGCTACAGTCCATGTGGTTGCAAAGAGTTGAACACAACTTAGCAGTCAAACAGTAGTCGCAACAGCTTTGCTACTGTTTCAGACAAAATGCACAATATTTTTTTACTATATTGCTCCCATAGAACTTTAGCCAAAAACAAGTTGAAACTATTCAGTAGCAATGGCTAGTGGAGAAGGCAATGGCACCCCACTCCAGTACTCTTGCCTGGAAAATCCCATGGATGGTGGGGCCTGGTAGGCTGCAGTCCATAGGGTCGTGAAGAGTCGGACACGACTGAGCGACTTCACTTTCACTTTTCACTTTCATGCATTGGAGAAAGAACTGGAAACCCACTCCAGTGTTCTTGCCTGGAGAATCCCAGGGACGGGGGAGCCTGGTGGGCTGCCGTCTATGGGGTAGCACAGAGTCAGACATGAAGCGACTTAGCAGCAGCAGCAGCAGCAGCAATGGCTAGAATTGCCATGATGAACCCAAGTTTGAAAACCATGGTATAATGTTAAAAACCTAGAATTTAATATTATGATTAAAGGATTTTGCCCAAAATATTGGTACTTTTGCTTGTAGTTGTATTTTTCAGGTTAGAAGATAGAAGGAAGGGAGTGAAGGCAATAATATTTTTTGGGTGCCTAGTATGTGTCTTGGTGCATTCTGTTTTTATGTACACTAAACATCGCCTAGACAGCATATTTAAAAATCAGAGACATTACTTTGTCAACAAAGGTCCATCTAGTCAAAGCTACGGTTTTTCCAGTAGTCATGTATGGATGTGAGAGTTGGACTATAAAGAAAGCTGAGCACTGAAGAATTGATGCTTTTGAACTGTGGTGTTGGAGAAGACTCTTGAGAGTCCCTTGGACAGCAAGGAGATCTAACCAGTCCCTCCCAAAGGAAATCAGTCCTGAATATTCATTGAAAGGACTGATGCTGAAGCTGAAACTCCAGTACTTTGGCCACCTGATGTGAAGAACTGACTCATTTGAAAAGATCCTGATGCTGGGAAAGATTGAAGGTGGGAGAAGGGGACAACAGAGATGAGATGGTTGGATGGATCACCGATTCAGTGGACATGAGTTTGAGTAAACTCCAGGAGTTGGTGATGGACAGGGAGGCCTGGTGTGCTGTAGTCCATGGGGTTACAAAGAGCTGGACACGACTGAGCAACTGAACTGAATTTACTGAACATCATAGTGATTTTGCTAGATAGGCCAGTTGATAAAAACTGAGATTCAAATAAGTTGTCTAACTTTTTGCTACCAGATTAGATAAGTGGGATTTACCTTTAATTTGCTTTTTCCCAGATATGTTGAATTATTATTAATGGAACTGCCATCTGGTCACCAAACCAAGATTAACCAAAAATATTTTATTCATGCGACGTGTTTAGTGCAATAGCTAACACAAAGGAAGTTCTCTATAATGTTTAATGGTGATAATGATCGTATCAGAATTTTCCTTTGTATCCAAGTAGTCCTACACATTTCTCCATATTATCTGCCTAATAGTCCCTCTTAGTTCCTTTCTTCAGCTCTCTATTCTAAAGCCTTCATTCAAGCTCATGTCATCTCTTCATTTGATCATAAATATTGTCAAATGATTTCTTATTTACAGCTTTGCCACCTCCTCCCAAAGCTACATCCATTCTTCATACTGTTACCATGGTTTTTCCAAAATGAAATTTATATTATTGCCTATTGCTTAAGATCCCTCAGTCATTCTCAGTAGAAGGTATGAATCTTTCTTTTCAGGGTATATAAATTGTCCTATCATATATCTAAAATATGAAAGCTACTGTTTACTTACTTAACACATTATGTATTATCTCTCAACATTTCTATTTCCCAATAGCCAAGTTAAAATTCTTAAATGGTATAAATAATTCTGTGCTATCTGACAACCTGCCCTATTTTTAATTATTAAACATTAGCTCTCACCACTCCCATTTAGCTCATATTCTAGGACCCTAAAATTCAACTATCAGTTTCTTAGGTCTCCCAGAATATATCATGGCTTCATGCTTAACCCTGATACCTTTGACAATTAATTTATTGAAGGAAATGTATACTTACATATAAATATTATTGTTGTTCCATTGCTAAGTCATGTCTGACTCTTGGACTGAACCCCATGTCTGAACCTCATGAACTGTAGCACACTGGATCTTCTGTCCTCCACTATCTCTTGGAGAGTGCTCAGATTCATGTCCATTGAGTCAGTAACGCTTTCTAACCATCTCATTCTCTGCTGGCCCCTTCTCCTTTTACCTTTAATCACTGCCAGCATCAGGTTCTTTTACAAAGAGTCAGCTCTTTGCCTCAGGTGGCCAAGGTATTGGAGCTTCAGCATAATTCCATCCAATGAATATTTAGGGTTGATTTCCTCTAGGACTGACTGGGTTGATCTCCTTACAGTCCAAGGGACTCTCAAGAGTCTTCTCCAACACCACAGTTCAAAAGCATCAATTCTTCAGCACTCAGCCCTCTTTAAGGTCCAGCTTTCAAATCTGTACATGACTACTATAATTTTGACTATATGGACTTTGGTCAGCAAAATGATGTCTCTGCTTTTTAATATGCTCTCTAGGTTTGTCACAGCTTTTCTTCCAAGGAGCAAGCATCTTTTTTCATGGCTGCAGTCAGCAACCACAGTGATTTTAGAGCCCAAGAAAATAAAACATGTCCCTGCTTCCAGTTTTTACCTTTCTATTTGCCATGAAGTGATGTGACTGGATGCCATGATCTTAGTTTTTTGAATGTTGAGTTTCAAGCCAGCTTTTTCACTTTCCTCTTTCATCCTCATCAAGAAGCTCTTTAGTTCCTCTTTAGATCCAGCCCAGCATTTCACATGATGTACTCTGAATAGAAGTTAAATAAACAAGGTGACAATATACAGCCTTGTCATACTCCTTTCCCAATTTTGAACTAGTCAGTTGTTCCATGTATGGTTCTAACTGTTGCTTCTTGACCTGCTTAAAGGTTTTTCTGGAGACAGGTAAGGTGGTCTGGTACTCCTTTCCCTTTAAGAATTTTGCACAGTTTGTTGTGATCCACACAGTAAAAGGCTTCCATGTAGTTAATAAAGCAGAAGTAGATTTTTTTTCTGAAACTCCCTTGCTTTCTCCATGATTCAATGTATGTTGGCCATTTGATCTCTGGTTCCTCTGCCTTTTCTAAACCCAGCTTGTACATCTGGAAGTTCTTGTTTCATGTATTGCTGAAGCCTTGTTTAAAGGATTTTGAGCATAATCTTGCTAGAATGTGAAATGAGCTCAATTGTATCGTAGTATGAGCTCTTCCAAAGAGTTATAAAGAGGTAGAAGAGAACAAAGACCAGGAGAGTGAAGTTCATGACACTTTAGTATCTGAGTTGTTGTGTCACATTCTTTGATGATAGAAATAGGTTCTATGCCAAGTTTCAGGATTTACCCTGTGCAGGCTGCTAAAGTTAAGCAGTGTCTGGAGAGGAAATAAATGCAATAGCACTCAGGATTCTCCAATAAACACAAAGCCAATTTCTGAAGAGGCAGACAAACTGATTCTGGTGTAGTCCATCTCTTGTGGCTTTAAGATCATCTTGCAGATTCTAATGATATCTTGCTCTCATGTGAGAATAGGATATCTTTGTACCTTTTCTAACAAGGACTGCACAGGTTCTATCTCTAAAGATAATAACAAATTTTAGCAAGATGAAACTATAGTCTACAAAGCTGCAGGGATCCCTAGAACCAAGATTGATTTTTATCATCTCCCTCTTCCGTCACCCATTCAAGATTGCCCTCTTCCTTGGGCATTGCTTCCTCTCATCTGGTTTGCTTGTTTGCTGAAATGACCTAGATATTAAATTCAAACTGAGTGTCTAGTTTCTCAGTTGGGCAAATATCATAGTGGTCATGGAAATATCAAATGATGTCCTATTGAATCACCTGGGTTCCTGATCTACTTTTCCTTCCTCCAATGCACAGTTTTAACTCTCTGTGGTCTCTCTGGTAATCAAAGCCGGTTTCCATTTCTAGTAAAGTAACTCCATTTTTGTCTACTAGTATCTCTGCATGAGAAACCAGAAGTAATCAAGTGATAGTTTCAGCTATCAGCAGAGTAAAACCTTCATTGCATTATCTGGTGGAAGTACTTCCCCTGTGCCTTACAGAGAATCAAGGCCTTTATCCAAGGTGAAATTGAAGATTTGGGAATAGAAAGTTTAAAATCCATGAGTAAGGTTGTTAACTATGATAGAGAGGTCAGTCATTCCTCTTGTACCCATAGGTTTATTATTATTATTATTATTATTTTTTACTTTATTTTGCTTTACAATACTGTATTGGTTTTGCCATACATTGACATGAATCCGCTGTGGTTCCCAATCCTGAACCCCCCTCCCACCCCATATCATCTCTCTGGATCATCCCTGTGCACCAGCCCCAAGCCTCCTGTATCCTGTATCGTACATAGACTGGCGATTCTTTCCTTACATGATATTATACATGTTTCAATGCCATTCTCCCAAATCATCCCACCCTCCCCCTCTCCCACAGAATCCAAAAGTCCATTCTATACATCTGTGTCTCTTTTGCTCTCTCGCATACAGGGTTATCATTACCATCTTTCTAAATTCCATATATATGTGTTAGTATACTGTATTGGTGTTTTTCTTTCTGGCTTACTTCACTCTGTATAATCGGCTCCAGTTTCATCCACCTCATTAGAACTGATTCAAATGTATTCTTTTTCATGGCTGAGTAATACTCCATTGTGTATATGTACCACAGCTTTCTTATCCATTCGTCCACTGATGGACATCTAGGTTGTTTCCATGTCCTGGCTATTATAAAGAGTGCTGCAATGAACATTGGGGTACATGTGTCTCTTTCAATTCTGGTTTCCTCGGTGTGTATGCCCAGCAGTGGGATTGCTGGGTCATAAGGCAGTTCTATTTGCAATTTTTTAAGGAATCTCCACCCATAGGTTTTAGACTTGTCCATTCTAGCTGTCCAAGACACAGATTCATATATAGGTCATTGATTTAGATCATATACCACATCCTAGAAGATAATATTCAAGATCTTATTTTCAAGCTAAGCTGATACAACAGTTGTATCTTCAAAGAACAGCTCAAAGCATCTGTCTATATGGTTGCTTCTCCAGTAGATCTTTTGGTCATGTATCTGTTAATATTACATCTTTCTTATTTAATGTTCCTTGAACTGAAGCAGTATTATAGAATATTATGACTTAAAAAATCTGATATTTTGAATCTTAGGTTTAGGTGTGGGTGCTGGCACTGAAAATAGAAAAGACAAAGGTTTATATGGAGAGTATGTATCTGGTATAGTAAAGAAATGGTGTTCTCTCCACCACAGTGGAAATGGTCCAGTGTAATCAGCCTGCCATTGGTTAATATGGCTTTATGGAGGAATTGTACCAAATCAAGGGTTCAATATCAATCTCTGCTGCTAGAGGTTTGGGTATTCATCAGTGGCAGTGGCTACATCACAGTAGGTAGGGGAGCTCATGTTGCTAGATTCATACATAGTTTTCAAGTATGCCACTATGATCAGTCTGTTCACACATCCATTCACACTAAAGAGCCAGGGAGTAACTTCCAGAGTTTCTGTCCATCTGATTGTTGAGAATTTACTCTCTGGTGGCTGCTTTCTGGTAGTCATTTACTCGGGATACAAAGATCTGAAGTCTTTCTGCATATTTATATAGGTTTATCCACATACTTTCCCTTCTTTAATACTTTCCCCTTCTTTAATACTTCAGTAATTTTTTTCATACTTCTGACCAACTAGACAAGGTATTAATTTTTATCCAGAAGTTAATGCATTATATATATCTATTAATTTTCTTCAGTTTGAAGTGGATGTTCAAGCATCCGGCTCACAGATCTAGCCACTGGAAAAATATTTCTTTGCCTGTGGTTTACAAAATCACACTTTAATGGGATTATAATCTAGCAACAGATTAATTCCAGCTAGTATCATCATATTACGTGAAATTACTCAGTGTCCCATTCTCATAGTCTCTACTAGAGCACAGGATCTGCAGCTTAATACATTTCATTTAATGAACATTTTTAGTTAAAACACTACTAAATAATCTCCAATTAAAAGACAAAGTCCCAGACAAAATATTAAAGATACATCACGTAAAGGAAAATACAACATATCAAAATTTATGGGCTGCATCACAGTCAGTGACAAGGAAACTTACACTCCCAAATATAAACATTGTAAATTAGAAAATCTAAACTCCTACATCATGGACATAGAGAAGAAGAGTGAAAGAAAAGTAAACCTAGCAGAAAGATAAAAATGATAAAGATAAGGGCAAAAGTCCATTAATTAAAAAACAAAAAATAGAGAAAACCAATACAACAAAGATCTGTTTTCTTTAACCAATAAAAGTGACAAATGTCTAGCAAGAATGAACAAAAAAGAGAAGGAGAAACACAGTGTGCCAGTATTATCACTGAAACAGAGGATATCGCTACAGAACTGCAAGACATCAAAAAGATGAAGACTTCCCTGGTGGTTCAGTGTTTAAGTATCCACCTGCCAGTTCAGGGAGTATGGTTTCCATCCTTGATCTGAGAAAAGTCCACTTGCTCCAGAGCAGCTAAGCCTGTGTGCTCTAGAACCTGTGAGCCGCACCTATTGAGCCCGAGTGCGGCAACTACTGAAGCCTATGCACCTAGAACCTAAGCTCCTCAACAGAGAAACCGACACAACCACAATGAAGAGCAGCTCCTGCTCATCACTACTAGAGAAAGCCTGCATGCAATGCTGAAGACCTCACACAGCCAAAAATAAATGATTTTTTAAAAGATATGGATAGTTCTACACATGTAAATTTGACAACTTAGATTGAATAAGCCTTTCATTGAACTACACAAATTGCTATAACTCCCTTAATATGATTGAGTAAATTTAATTTAATCCATATAGCTATCATTTATTCCCCCAGAAAAAAATCTCTAGACCCTAGATAGTTTCACTGGAGAATTCCTCAAACTTTGATGAGATTTTTTAATAGTTCAGTTCAGTCACTCATTCGTGTCTGACTCTTTGTGACCCCAGGAATCTCAGCACGCCAGGCCTCCCTGTCCATCACCAACTCCTGGAGTTTACTCAAACTCATGTCCATTGAGTCAGTGATGCCATCCAGCCATCTCATCCTCTGTCGTCCCCTTCTTCTCCTGCCCACAGTTGCTCCCAGCATCAGTCTTTTCCAATGAGTCAACTCTTCGCATGAGGTGGCCAATGTACTGGAGTTTCAGCTTTAGCATCAGTCCTTCCAATGAATACCCAGGACTGATTCCTTTAGAATGGAGTGGTTGGATCTCCTTGCAGTCCAAGGGACCCTCAAGAGTCTTCTCCAACACCACAGTTCAAAAGCATCAATTCTTGAGCACTCAGCTTTCTTCACAGTCCAAATCTCACATCCATACGTAACCACTGGAAAAACCATAGCCTGAACTCTCTTGCTTTTTCCATGATCCAGTGGATGCTGGCAATTTGGTCTCTGGTTCCTCTGCCTTTTCTAAAACCAGCTTGAACATCTGGAAGTTCATGGTTCATGTACTGCTGAAGCCTGGCTTGGAGAATTTTGAGAATTACCTTACTAGCGTGTGAGATGAGTGCAATTGTGTGGTAGTTTGAGCATTCTTTGGCATTGCCTTTCTTTGGGATTGGAATAAAAACTGACCTTTTCCAGTCCTGTGGTCACTGCTGAGTTTTCCAAATTTGCTGGTATATTGAGTGCAGCACTTTCACAGCATCATCTTTCAGGATTTGAAATAGCTCAACTGGAATTCCATCACCTCCTCTAGCTTTGTTCATAGTGATGCTTTCCAAGGCCCACTTGACTTCACATTCCAGGATGTCTGGCTCTAGTGCTACACATAGAAGTGTTCTAAACCCCATAGATTCTCTACAATTTAAAAAAGTTCCCAAAGGAAAAAAAACAATCCCAGTATGATATCGACTCACAGATTATGATCAAATTCAGGTCTAGGTACAGGATCATAAGGTTATCAAACCTTCATGGATATTAAATTAGAAACCTCTAAACGTTTTTGATGTTAATGCTAGCATCATAATAGAAACATTGATTAGATTTGGAAAATGCAAGTGGGTAAACCTGAGATTCTTCAAATGCTTCTTACCCCTCTTGCCTAGTACAGACAGTCCCTTGCCACTTACCATAGCTTCCCCTTTGCATGGAGATTCTGCAAAGACCTCACCTAAGCACATGTCCAATAAAACACTGTTCTCCTGAAATCCATCACCACCTATTGCCTCCAGCCCAATAACCAGAATCAGCTTTCAGCACATTCCAAATGGGCTGGAAAGCAATCCTATAGTAAACCAGGACACCTCAAAATATGAACCACCAGCCACTGAGCACATATGTGTGGTCATGGATCATAAAGAGCAGCAGATGGAAAGATAAAGCTAAGCAGAAGAGAATTTATTCAGGAAGGTATTTAGCCATGACTCAGGATATGAAATATTGGCAAAAATAGATGTAAATTTACCTAATAATTTTATGGAATGGCTCCTTGAAGCCTGAGCATGACAACAGTTGACCGTAAATGAGATTGAGATATTGTACATTTGACAAAGTGTTGAAGAAGGACTCAGAAGCCTTAGGAGTTGAAAAGTTAGAATAAATTGATTCTATAATACCTAGGAAAAAACAATCTTTCTATTTTTACGAAATAAGCCCAGAAGACATTTTAAAATTATTATTGGTATGGTAAAGAATGCCTTAATAAGTGAAACATCTGAACTTTGAAGAAAGAAGTGATGGCTAGTGACTGCAGTCCAGAGACAGTAAGAAGTGTTGCTATGTAATTAGGTGTCCAGTCTCGATGGGAAGGATGGGAATCCAGAATGGCATAGCTTGGGAAGCAGAACTTAGCTGTGAGAAGTAAGGGAGGCATAATTACTGTACTAGGCAACAGTGTTTCTTCCAATTGGAGACTAAGGTAATAGCTAATAAATCATGACATTCTTAGGGATTTGACTGATGTGTACCTGACGAGGCTATTCCTCTATTTATATAACGAAACAATTAAATGCTGGCAAACAGAGTGGAAATTAGAATAATCTCAGAGTACATGAAATTTTAAAAAGCACTATGCATTTTGATAATCATTAGTAGAATCCTCCTTTGGATGACTCTTAGGGGAAAGGTGTGTCATTTTATACAGAAAGGTGATTTTTATGGTCATTAATAAATAATAAAAACTTCTCAAATTGTTTTTTTTTAATGGTCAAGTTTAAGGTCTCACCAATTTATTGAGTCAACTGAAATCATTTTGAAAGTGTTCAGTATATTAACAATGGGATTAATAAAAATTATTATTGTTTAATATATTTAGGATAGCCAGACTGTACAGTTAGCTCTCATTTGAAAACAAATACAGCCCATCAGTGCTGTGGACAGTGACCCACAGAAACAGCAATAAAAGGGTCATTTATCCTGGCATCCAACAAAGTTCAGGTTTCAGTCTCCAAGGGGAACCAACACGTTTGACTGTTCACCTCAAGTAAACTGAACCAGGAAAGTAAATCTGCTTTGAAAATACAGTGTTCTCAAGTTGAGTCTGTGTGACATAGGTTATTCTTGCTCTTCTGGAGAATCTCTGCTGTCACAGTACTCCATTAGCAAGGGGAAGGGAGAGTGGCCTGAAATCACATCTTATTCATAGACAGACTTTTAAAACATATTTGTCAAGGGCTTCACTAAGTTACCTTTAGAAATTGTCAGGCATATTAATTTATACTCACATATGAGGCTGAATTGAATAACAATCTAACTATCCATTGCTGACAGGAACACTATGTTTGTACACAAATGAGACCAATGTACACAAAATAGACCAATTGTGGGAAATCCCTAGTTGCGGGAGTTTGTGTCCCTACTCTCACTGTTCTAGTTCACATTTATGGAAATTGAATGTTAATCTACTTGGGATTATGTCTCAGAAATGTTTATCTCTAATCAAGAGTATAAAGTGTATTGATACTTTTCTTCATTATTTTCTTTGTCTCCTCTCAGATAGGATTTGTAACTGGTTGATCATTCTAAAATGCTGAAGTTAGTATCCAGAGAGGAAATAGAAATATGATATACACTATAACACATGAAATCAACATGTGAAAATATGATCAGAATACTATAAAATATTCTGGCCAGAAAGACTCTAGCCAAAGAAATGTCAAACCAACAGAATCCTATGCAATTAAATGTAAACTGCATGAAAATCTATTAGTAAAAATTAAATTTTAGCTCTGTAGTAAGTTGAGAGATTTACTTAAGTTACTGTTTATCTTATATTAATTTTGCAAATTGAGGCAAAATGAACAATTTGTGCTGCAAAATTCCTTTGTTACTATGCACTGTGCCACTAGATAGAGAAATACTACACCATGTGAAAAATCCTTGAAGTTAATTTATTACTTTCTCAGCTGTAGCCTGAAGAGGGGTGTAAGGATGAGCATCAGGGGCTTCAAAAGTCTTCTCCAAGACTTCAAGTATCTCAAGACAAAAACTCGGTCAACCCAAACAAAGTTCTCTCATACATTTGAACTTTGTGGCAGCAAGAAGCAAAACATTTTAAACAACATCTGTGCTCTGTAATTGACTCAACCTTAATGGAAGATATTCACTAACAGAGTCAAACACCAAGGCAGGATTTCAGCAAATGGCAAGTTATTTCATAAAGAGCTCTGCTCAAGATAATTTATAAGAAAGAGAAAGGCTTACTTAAGGCTGCCACTTAGAATTGAATGAAGTCAAATCAATTTCATAGTTCCTTTAAATTTTATTGATCTTTCTTCAACTTTTGTATTTCACAGAGTTGAAATAACAAAACATCTCTAAAGGTACCTCAATTTTAAATCCACTTTAAACTCAATTTTTATCTTCTTAATTTCTTTGTTAAGAGAAAAGATTTGTTTCCATTTCAAGGACTCTGAATACAGCAGTAGAAACCATTGTACTAAAGAGTGTTCTGACAGCTTTTGGTATTTAACTGAAGTGTGGGCAGAAACCCAAAGAACCTGTTCTTCCTCTGTGAAGGTATAGATTATAATATTTGGCACTTGGGTTTAGGGGTGAAGAAGAAAGGAGGACTCTACATATTATGTATAAAGCAAGCTGTGCTGGAGAGTATTGCAGCAATTTGTATGGTGGAGTGTGTCACCTGACTTGGCTCTGCTCTAGGCCCTGTGGACCAGATCAGCTTTGCAGCCCAAAGTTTTCCACATTTCCATTTGTCACCATTAGGCAATCATTGTCCTGCAACTGATAAATTCTACTCATTTTCCTTTACTTGTAGCTTCAGAATATTTTCAAGCAATAATTGTATTTATGCAACTGTAAAATAGCATTTTGCTTTTAAAAAATGTTTAATTGGAGGATAGTTGCTTTACAGTATTGCGTTGGTTTCTGCTGTGCAACAATGTGAATCAGCCATAATATCCCCTCCCTCTGGGAGTCTCCCTCCCACCGATCCCCCACCACCCTACACTTCTATATAAGCACAGAGTGCTGGGCTGAGCTCCCTGTGTTTTACAGTAACTTCCCACTATCTAGCTGTTTTACACATGGTCGTGTATATATTTCAGTGTTTTGTCAGAGTCTCCCTCACCAAAAAACACCTTTGAGAGACTTGTTGCTCTCCTGGTAGAATTAAAACTCAGAGAAGCAATGTAACAAAGTCTATTTCCAAAATTTGATCTTCACTACTCAGACAACTCCATATTATTACATTGTAATATTGATATTTTAATGTGTGTCTACATTTTAATTTCCCCCCTCCCTTGAGTTCAGTTCAGTTTAGTCACTCAATTGTGTCCAACTCTTCGTGACCCCATGGACTGCAGCACACCAGGCCTCCTTGTCCATCACCAAATCCTGGAGTTTATTCAAACTCGTATCCATTGAATCAGTGATTCATCCAATCATCTCATCTCTGTCTTGTCTCCCTTCTCCTCTGGCACTCAATCTTTCCCAGCATCAGGATTTTTTCAAATGAGTCAGTTCTTCACATCAGGTGGCCAAAGTACTGGAGTTTCAGCTTCAGCATCAGTCCTTCCAATGAATATTCAGGACTGATTTCCTAGGATGGACTGGTTGGATCTCCTTGCTGTCCAAGGGACTCTCGAGAGTCTTCTCCAACACCACAGTTCAAATGCATCACTTCTTCTATGCTCAGCTTTCTTTATAGTCCAACTCTCACATCCGTACATGACTGCTGGAAAAATCATGGCTTTGACTAGAGGAACCTTTCTTGGCAAACTATCGTCTCTGCTTTTTAATATGCTGTCTAGGTTGGTCATAACTTTTCTTCCAAGGAGCAAGCATCCTTTAATTTCATGGATGAAGTAACCATCTGCAGTGATTTTGGAGCCCCCCAAAATAAAGTCTTTCCCTATTTCCCCAGCTATATGCCATGAAGTGATGGGACTAGATGCCATGATCTAGTTCTCTGAGTATTGAGTTTTAAGCCAGCTTTTTCACTCTCCTCTTTCATTTTCATCAGGGGGATCTTTAGTTCTTTGCTTTCTGCCATAATGGTGGTGTCATCTGCATATCTGAGGTTATTGATATTTCTAGCGGCAATATTGATTCCAGCTTGTGCTTCATCCAATCCAGCATTTCTCATGATAAACAGTGCGTGTAAGTTAAATAAGCAGGGTGACAATATACAGCCTTCCTTGACGTACTCTTTTCCTAATTTGGAACGAGTCTGTTCTTCCATGTCCAGTTCTAACTGTTGCCTCTTGACCTGCATGCAGATTTCTCAGGAGGCAGGTCAGGTAGTCTGGTAGTCCCATCTCTTAAAGAATTTTCCACAGTTTGTTGTTATGTACACAATCAAATGCTTTGGCATAGTCAATGAAAGCATAACAAGATGTTTCTCTGGAGTTCTCTTGCTTTTTCGATGATCCAACAGATGTTGGCAATTTGATCTCTGGTTCCTCTGCCTTTTAAAAATCCAGCTCAAGCATCTGGAAGTTCAGGGTTCAGGTATTGTTGAAGCCTGGCTTCGAGAATTTTGAGCATTATTTTGCTAGTGTGTGAGATGAGTGCAATTGTGCGGTAGTTTGAGCATTTTTTGGCATTGTCTTTCTTTGGGATTGCAATGAAACCTGACCTTTTCCAGTCCTGTGGCCACAGCTGAGTTTTCCAAATTTGCTGGCATAGTGAGTGCAGCACTTTCACACCATCATCTTTCAGGATTAGAAATAGCTCAACTGGAACTCCATCACCTCCACTATCTTTGTTCGTAGTTATGCTTCCTAAGGCCTACTTCACTTCACATTCCAGGATATCTGGCACTAGGTGAGTGATGACACCATTGTGATTATCTGAGTCATGAAGACCTTGTATTTGTAAGGCCTCCTCAGACAACCATTTTGTCTTTTTGCATTTCTTTTTCTTGGGTATTGTCTTGATCCCTGTCTCCTGTACAATGTCATGAACCTCTGTGCATAGATCTTCAGGCACTCTGTCTATCAGATCTAATCCCTTGAATCTGTTTGTCACTTCCACTGTATAATTGTAAGGGATTTGATTTTGGTCATACCTGAATGGTCTAGTGGTTTTCCCTACTTTCCTCAATTTAAGTCTGAATTTGGCAATATAGATTTCATGATCTGAGCCACAGTCAGCTCCAGGTCTTGTTTTTGCTGACTATATAGTGCTTCTCCACCTTTGGCTGCAAAGAATATAATCAATCTGATTTTGGTATTGACCATCTGGTGATGTCCACGTGTAGAGTCTTCTCGTGTTGTTGGAAGAGGGTATTTGCTTTGAGCAATACGTTCTCTTGGCAAAATCTATTAGCCTTTGCCCTGCTTCATTCTCTACTCCAAGGCAAATTTGCCTGCTACTCCAAGTATCTTGTGACTTCCTACTTTTGCCTTCCAGTCCCTTATAATGAAAAAGGGCATCTTTTTTGGTGTTAGTTCTTGATGGTCTTAAGTGAAGTTGCTCAGTCGTGTCCAACTCTTTGCGACACCTATGGACTGTAGCTCACCAGGCTCCTCCATCCATGGGATTCTCCAGGCAAGAATGCTGGAGTGGGTTGCCATTCCCTTCTCCAGGAGATCTTCCCGACCCAGGGATCGAACCCAGGTCTCCTGCAATGCAGGCAGACGCTTTAAGCTCTGAGCCACCAGGGAAGCCCAAAAGAAAAAATAAAGCCTACAGCACCCGGTATTCCCAGGCAGTCTCCCATCCAAGTACTAACCAAGCCTGACCCTGCTTAGCTTCCGAGATCAGAGATCGGGCACGTTAAGGGTGGTGTGGCCGGAGACTAGGTCTTCATAGAACCGTTCAACTTCAGCTTCTTCAGCATTACTGGTTGGGTCATAGACTCGGATTACTGTGATATTGAATGGTTTCCCTGGAGTGTTAGTGTTCAAATTATTTCTGTGTATTGTTTCCTGATTAAACTACAGTTGTTTTATTTTTTTTTCTGCATGGATTTAGTTTCATATAATTACAATAATATATATATTTTTTAGTTTAATGAGATTATATGTTGCATTTTCCAATGTTTTTACATCATTTTAATAAAACATAGTGCCCAGTGGAATTTTTCCCTTCCTACTTTTTTTTTTCCTTGTTGTAGCCTTTTCTTTTTCACTTAAGGAGAGGTTTTAAAGCTTCTTATAAGATTAGCTTAGAATTAATATTGATGAATTATTTCACTTTTTGTTTGTCTTAGGAGTTCTTTATTTCTCCAAGTCTGAATAATAACCTTGCTGGGTAGAATATTTAAATTGTAGGTTTTTCCCTTTCAGGACTTTAAATATATCATGTCACTCTGCCGGCCTGCAAAGTTTCTGCAGAAAAATCAGCAGTCAGTCATTTAGTGGTTCCCTTGTGTGTGTCTCTGTTTCTCTCTTGTTGTCTTTAGAATTCTCTGTGCTTTGATGTTTGCCATTTAATTATGATACGTCTTCATTTTGTCTCTGGGTTAATCTTGTTTTGGACTCGCTGTGCTTCATTTTTCCGGCCATCTGTTTCCTTCTTCAGGTTGGGTAAGCTTTCAGCCATGATTTCATCAGATATATTTTCTAACCCTTTTTATGTTTCTTCTCTTTCTGGGACACTTATAATGCAAATGTTAGTACACTTGATGTTGTCTCAAAGGTCCCTTAAACTATTTTTATTTTTAAAAACTTGCTTCTTTTTGATATTCTGATTGAGTGATTTGATTTCAGGGATTCTATCTTCCAGATCACTCATGAATTCTTCTATATCACCTAATCTTGCTATTCATTTCACTAGATAGAGGAGAAAAAGGAGTCCAAAGTGGCACTTAGAGGAAGTGGCAACTAGAAAAAGCCCGCAAAGGGGACAAGGAAAGAAAGCCTGTGAAAAACCGCAGCTCAGAATGAGAGCCTCTGATGTGAAAACACACCCAAACACACCCCCTTCCCTGATTGGCCTTGAACACACACCCTATTTGCATCCCCTCCCCTGATTGGTGATGGATACAAGCCCCCATTTGCATGGGGAATAGCCAGTCGAGACCCAGGAATGTCCAAAAGGAAGAGACAAAAAGTATAGAGGGAAGTCAAATGAGTTGAGACCACTCCTATAGGGTTTAGTCTGCTTTTGCGTCTTGAGAGTGTATTGCATGCTGTCTGCTTAAAAAATCCTGCCTGCTGGAGCTGTAACTAGTCTGTTGTTCCAGTTTTTTGCTATGATGAGACAAGAAAAACTAATCTGACAATTCTCTCTAGTGTTTTTATTACAATTACTGTATTATTTTTTCATATATTCTAGTTTTTGTTAAAATTATCATTAGGTTCGTCTATTCTATGTTCGTCTAAACCATTCCTATGTTTAGTTAGCATTCTTATTACTATTACTTTGAACTTTCTGTCAGCTGAACTATTTATCTCTCTTTCATTAGGGCTTTTCCCCAAGTTTTTCCCTATTCTTTCATACGAAATATATTCCTCTGACTTCTCAGTTTAATTTTTTCTGTCTCTGTGGAATTATGTGAAACAATTATCTATCCTGGTTTTGAAGGTATGTACTTGTGTGGAAGCGTCCCTGTGCAATCTGAGTAAGCCCAGTGGCTTTGGTGGGAAAGCTGGATCTGAAGTAGGTACAGGCTGTGTCTTCCCTGGAGGTGTGCTGGCAGCTGCAGCCTTGGTGTGAGGTAGGGCTGAAGTTGGAGAGGATAGATCTAGAAGCAGGTGTCTAGAACCATAGGTTTCCTTTACGCTCAATGGCCTTATCAAGGACAGAGGTGAGTCCAAGGGCATGAAGTAGAAATCTTGAGAGAATTGGGTTTCTCCCTATTTTCATGAAAGTCTCTGCCTTATTTGGAGCATGGCTGGGTTATGAGGGCTTGGGGCTGCACTTCTGTGCTGGTTTCACTTTTTCCCCTAGCGTGCATGTCTTGGTTAGAGGCTGTGGTGTGGCAAGAAGAGTTGGTATCACACTACTGAATTGGTTTTGCATCCATCCAAGTGTGTGCAAGGGCTGATGCTCCTGCTGTGGTGTTTATTCTTTTCTCATATAAGCATTTAAGATCAAAACATTTGATGAAACTACAGCTTTTCCTATATTTAGCAAGTATGGACATATTGTATTTTCATTATTAATTTAGTTGTTAATATGTTTCAATCTCTATTATAGCTTATTTGGGATCATGAGTTATTTGCAAGATTCTGCATGATTATTTTTTAGCTAGATATTTTTGGATGTGGATATTCGTTTCCTACTGTTCATTTCCAGCTTTTAAATTTAGCTGACTTTTGCTCAGTTCTGTGTAATTCAGTTCATGTAATTCCTCAGTTCTGTGTAATTCCTTATGATATGTTGTATAATCTATTAATTGATAACTTTTTAAAATGTTTCTTTTATATGAAGTAGTCAGTAGTGCTATTTAACAAAATACTTCCAATTCTTTCAAGTTGTTATGAAGCTTGTATTGTACTGCTAAGTGTCTAATAATCACTGTGGCTCAATGCTTAATTGCACTGTTATGTGGCACCAGCATGAAATACATTTTTGTTGTGTTAACCCACTGAGATTTGATTCTTTTTGTTACTGCGGGATTATAAACCAACCCTGATTTGTGGATAGATGATGTTAGAAGCCTGGCAGTGAAAAAAGGAGGTAATCCATGTTATACATGTTATACATCAAAATACTTAATAAAACTACCACCTGTTATAACTTGGATGCCCAATCATGCATCTAATAATTATGTAGCACTAGGAGAAGTAGTTGAAAATCCAAACAATATTGGCATGTATCAGTTGGCAGTAGCTGTTTTTATGAAGCTATTATGAAAGAGATTTAAAGAATGCATGCTTATAAAACATATTTTATCTCATCATTTGGCACAGGGTTTCTTTCTAGTCTATCAGATCAACTTGCTAATTGTTGTTGAAATCTACTATATTAAATTCTGTCTAGCTATTACTTTCTGAGATTATTTTAAAATCCTTTACCATGCTAAAGGTAAATATTTCTTGAACAGAGGCTAAAATATATTAAGTAAAACATTCTTCTCAAATTAGTTGTTAATAGAATTACAAATTTCTGTTGCTCAAAAGACACAAGTAAAATTAATGAAAAGGCAAACCAGGAAATAGAAAAGGTATTTTGAGTAAAAAGAGCAAATAGCTTAAGTCTACAGTAGACTTAAGAAGTATAGAACTTCCTGCAAATCAGTTTGAATAAGAAAAAGGTCAAACCAAAATTTAAATATATATATATATATATATATATATATACACACACACACATACACACACACACACAAAAGAAGTATGGACACATCATCAAAAAGCTAATAAAACTTTGAAAAGATTCTTAAGGAAATGCACATCAAAATCTCAATAAGAAACGGATATATACCAAAAACTGTTCAAGTGAAAAAATAAAAAAAAACTCTCATATACTGCTGCTGGGAGTGTAAATTTGTATAACCCCTTTGCAAAAGTGTTTTGTGGTATCAATCAAGCTCAAATTGATAGCTATGTCCTAGCTATCCCAGTCACACAATAAAGATCTTTGAGGATCCCAGCTTTATGTTAAGGAAACCCACTGAACTCAGTAAGCTAGGCTAGCCATAGGACTCATCTCATTTTTTTGCCTTCTCTCAGAAAGAACTGTTCTGTGCTGCCTATTGTCCAATATCTTAAAATGATTGTTTCAACTACTTAAATGGTTTTTAGTATTTCAAGGCAGGAAGTTAAACTGTTTCATACTGCTCATCCATCTTGGTTGAAAGCTGATGTTGTATGGCTTTTTGTTGACTTTCTGCTCTGGCCGTTTCATCCCCCTGCTGGCACAGAACATGCAGCGGCAGTTGCCCTAGTGGTATACCTGTGCTGTGATGTCTGTCTCAATTCCAAAAATTTTTGCCAATAATCTGAAACACTTTAAACTCATGCATAGTTAGCTTGTGAATTTTTTTTTTTTTACTTTTCTACCCTTTTTTCCAGGAATTTAACAGGAAATTAAAATTTTTTCTTTCCACATACTTTGATTTTTTTTTTAAATCTCTTTATTACAAACATATGTTCACATTTTCCCAAAAAGGAAATGTAAATCCTAGCTGATAATTGTATTTCAGTTTGGGGGTTTGCAATGAGATCACCTATCTGAACTTGCTTTTCTGTGTTTTCATATGTTGATGACAGCAGAAAATGCTATTCTTATGTATTATTAAATTTTATGATAAAACTCTCTAAAATGCTTGGAATTGCTTATTAAGATGCTATAAAACTAAAACTATTCTTGAACTTAAAATTTCTATGAATATGGATAAGCTACTAAAATGTGTGACGGCCCAAGCGTAAAACAACGGTAGTTAAATTTCTCTTTAAGTTCCTTTTATTGTATCTTATTTTATTTAACAGAGAATGAAAAGGTGTATTCTTTTTGATATTTTGTTATTTCTCTTGATGTGGAAGAAGTATGCATGTAATCAGGGTACCACTAAATAGCCATAGTAATTAACAGTGACTCAAATTTACTAAAGAACCTGTATTTAATTTTTAAAGTTTTTATATAATTTTAAAGGTTACTTTCCATTTACAGTTATTGCAAAATATTGGCTCTATTCCCTGCTTTGTATAATATACATTTGAGCCTATCTTATAGCCAGTAGTCTATACCTTCTACTCCCCCACTTTTTAACTTTGCTGCTTTCTTTAGCAAGGCACTGATTGGCAAAATAATTAATGGCTAAAGTTGATTTTTTTTTGGTGTGAAAAGTGAAAGTCGCTTAGTCATGTCCAACTCTTTGTGACCCCATGGACTATGCAGTCCATGGAATTTTCCAGACCAGAACACTGGAGCGGATAGCCTTTCCCTTCTCCAGGGGATGTTCCCAGCCCAGGGATGGAACCCAGGTCTCCCTCATTGGAGATGGAATCTTTACCAGCAGAGCCACAAAGGAAGTCCAAGCATACTGGAGTGGGTAGCCTATCCTTTCTCCCGATCCAGGGATCTACCAGGGTCTCCTGCATTGCAAGCAAATTCTTTACCAACTGAGTTATCAGGAAATTCCCTTCCTCCCCGTTTTTGTTTGTTTGTTTGTTTGTTTGTTTGTTTTTGGTTACTCCCATTGAATTCACCTCTACTCTCTCATTTTACTCTGGGGTAGCCTATAACTTGGATGGAAGTCATATGCCTTTCCAGGATGTTAGTACCTACAGCCATGGATGTCGATATTGTCCTTTTAGGTTCTCTTTTGCCTGCTTCTCTGCAAAGTAGTATATATTGAATCTCACAATCATAGTCAAAATTATTTGTTACTAATGCTTTAATACAGAGTCAGCAACTTTCTCTCAGTAAGGGGCCAGATTGATAGTAAATATTTTTCAATTTTAGGCCCTTCAGACTCTGTTGCACCTACTCAACTCTGTCCCTGTGACACCAAAACAGCTCTAAGCACAATGTAAATGAATAGGTGAGGCTGTTTCCCATTAAAACTTCAGGTACAAAAAGGCAGTGGGCTAGATTTGGCCTGTGGCCATAATTTGCTGAATTCTAATTGAATATCTTCCCAAAGCAGTATGTTAGAATTTTGACAGAAACCTCTGGGAAACCCTGTAACTGAAGTTTTAAAAGTGTGCTTTCATATGGCAATAGAGCTGTAAGTCATACATTTTAAAGCCATTCAGCATCCAGAGCAAATCATGTTATTAAACAGATATATATGTATATGAAGAGTACCTCATGAAAAAATTTTTGACAGTTTTTCATATTTATAATACTATAGGCAGTATATGAGAGTTTAATGTCCACTGCAATTAAAGCAATACCAAAAAAAAGGCTGATTTTTATTAACTTTCAAAAGCATTGTCAACTGATGATTATAGTACTTGAGAAACATTTTTTTTTCTTTTCTTTCTTTTTTTATTTATTTTTTTTTATTTTTTTATTTTTATTTTATTTATTTTTTTTTTAGTTTTTTATTTTTTAAATTTTAAAATCTTTAATTCTTACATGCATTCCCAAAATTTTAAAATAACAGAAATTATGCAGTGGTCAGATATGGAGTTTGGTAAATTACTTAGTATCCCATTTAAAAGAAGCCTCATTTTTTTCAAAATTATTTTCTAATATGGATATATACTCATTGTTTTTCAAAATTATTTTCTAATGTGGATATATACTCATTTTCTAATATGGATATTTTAAGAGTGGAGGTCTACCCTTAAAATATCCAAATGAAGATCCATTCATAAGCTATAAGTCTCAGTGGGATAAGCATGATTCTGTTAACTAACTAAAAAATATCATCAATGTAATTTCTCCCTAACAAGGGAGCAGTTCTCTACTGGTTAATGTTTCTCCACTGCTATTTGTAGACTGTGGAGAAGGCAATGGCACCCCACTTCAGTACTCTTGCCTGGAGAGTCTCAGGGACGGGGGAGCATGGTGGGCTGCTGTCTATGGGTTCACACAGAGTCAGACACGCCTGAAGTGACTTAGCAGCAGCAGCATATGTAGACTGTAGAGTTGCATTTCTTTCCTTTAAAAAAAAATCTAGTTTGAATAAATTTTTCTTTGGAACTTGTCCGAAATACCATGGGTTTTCCAATAAAACTTAAATGATTTTACTAAAAAGTTGTGTGATGGCTTTGAAGACTACATCCATGGTTTCAGGTGATATGGGGGAAAAAAATTAGTCAATGAGTGTTTTCTGCCATGCTATCATTTCTATCTCTTTAGCTGTCTTTTGTGTTGGTAGCTTTGCTGTAAAATATTCCAGCTGAGATATATTTGGCCATTGTAATGACATTCTTTTCTTGGCTAAATCCAGGTGACTTAATAAGTTTCTTGAAACTAAATACAAGAATAGAAAACATTATTAAACCATTTAGAACATTTTTAAAAAGCATATTCAAAGATTACAGTGGTCACTAGGCAGGAACATTCCATTTCTTATGCCAGTAAGAATTTGATGAGCTTTTATAATAACAGGTCAGGATCTCAAGTAATTTTTCAAGTCATTTCACAGTAATTCCAAAGTTATACATTTATTCTTGAAATTAATAGTGTGCCATAAATCTTGACTTTCATTTTTCCTTAAAAACCCATACCTTCATTTATTCAACAGATGCATCTTGAACCTACTACCTGCTAAGATTTAGGAAGTGAAAGATGAACAAATTAGGTGTAATTTCTGCCCTGATAAAATTAACAGTCAAGCTGGCCAAATCAGACACTAAACAAGTAGAAGTCTATGTATAATAATTTCATTATATACTAAACTGATACATATGCATATAAGTGCTTCGTGAAAGAAACTGTCTTTTCACATAATTACCATGAATACTGTATGGGGATTCAATGAAGGAAACAATCCTGTGACATTGAAGAGTGACAGGTTCTTGTACCCTGTACCAACCAACAAATGAGGATCCCAGCAATTCCTCTGCCAAGGAAGAGTGCAAAAGAAGCCGTAGGTCACTGTTACTCTGTTTTCTAAGGAGTTTTCTAAAGGAACAGAAATGTTCTAATAAATCAGGGCTACTTTATGATAGTAGTAATCTGTAGAATGGAAAAATTATTTCAAGTTTGCTAGTGCACATTAAAATGATTTACATTTTCCTTTAACTTTAGTTTCTTAAACTTCTCAGCTCTCTAATCCCATGGGCATACCCATGATAACCCTTTATTCTTATCATTTCAATTTTGAGAAGCCCTTAGGTCCCTCACGCTAGTGCTCTTCCAAGTGGAACGCTGCAAGTCAGGGGAGAGAAGCCACATGACATCTTCTTCGGCTAACACCCTGGTTTGGTTCTGATTGACATGTGGTAAATTCTTGGTCAATCTGACATCACAAGATGGAGCCTAGGCTCCCACAGAATTGTTTCTTTTGAAATGTCAGGCTTCTGTGCAACCAGGGCACTCTTCTGAAATGGAGTCAAGATTCAGGACCTTCATCTCACTTCTGATTTAACTGTTCTCCACATTCGTCTGTATTTGGAAAGCAGTGGTCACACTGGAGAGTTTATTCTTACTGTTCTCCTGAATATCTAAACATGGCACTCTCAAATCTAACTTAATGCCTTAACAACTAAAAGAGAAAAGCACTGTGAAAAAGTCACACCTGTGCAAGAATCTGAAACACAGAATGGCACGTATATTAAATAGGATTACATTTTTCTACAAGCAACAGACAAGCTAAAAAGCAATGGCATAAATTACTAACCATCTATCTTCTTCTTGTAAATAAGAAGTAAACAACCAACTGTTGATCTCATGGAGTCGTCAAAATCCAGTTTCCTTCAAGCTTTCAGCTCAGCCTGTCTTAGCATGTGGTTTTCATCCTCAAGTTTCCTTTTCAGTTATTCTCAAAATTTCAGAATTTTACAAACATTAAAAAAATGTAACCAATATTTGCTTCCTCGTGACAGTAAAATGGCATTGGATGCCATATAGTCACAAGCATTTATAAAATCCGGGTAACTACAGGGAGCAGAGAGAAGGTACTTGTTTACACTTGATAGCAGTGTTGTCTGAAAGCTGACAAAGCATAGCACCAGCTTCTGAGGAACCAAAGGGCAAAGCCTTGAAAGCTTGCAGGACTAGAGATGAAGGAGAGGGAGGCAATGTGAGAGGAATGCTGCCCTTAGAAGCGTGTGACGACAGACCAGGAAGGGCAAATGGCCGTAACTCTTTAGGATCCTTGTACAACTGACGCACTGTTTATGGTGGGGGAGCCTCATCTTATGGAAGGAAGGAAAATCCTTCGTCTCTACTTAATCTTCCCTAACACCTAGTCAGGGGCTTGAGAGGCACATTTTACCACTCCATGTGTGTGGAGATTAGGCTCACTACTTAGTCTTTGCTGGGGTGAGTAGAGGTGGGAGTCCACAGGTTTCTTCTGCAGTGTTTGGTCAGAGTAAAGTGGCTATTGTCTTAAAGTTTTCTTTGGCTTGACTGCCCTGGACTGTTCCTTTGGCTACATGGAGCAGACTTCTCTGGTCCTTTTGTAGTGTGCACTGTTAACATTCTAGATTGTGGCTTCTTCAGCTCCCAGTCTGGGATTATTGTTATTCCATTGCCCAGACATGTTCGACTCTTTGCAACCCCATGGACTGTAGCATGCCAGATTTCCCTGTCCTTCACCATCTCTCAGAGCTTCCTCAAACTCATGTCCATTGAGGCAGTGATACCATCCAACAGTCTTGTCCTCTGTTGTCCCCTTTTTCTCCCACCTTCACTTTTTCCCAGCATCAGTGTCTTTTCTAATGAGTCAGTTCTTCACATCAGGTGGCCAAAATATTCGAGTTTCAGCTTCAGCATATGTCCTTCGAATGAATATTCAGGACTGATATCCTTTAGGATGGACTGGTTTGATTTTCTTGCAGTGCCAGTTACCATCAAGAGTCTTCTCCAACACCACAGTTCAAAAGTATCAATTATTTGGCACTGAGCCTTCTTTATGGTCCAACTCTCACAGCCATACATGACAACTGGAAAAATCATAGCTGCGACTGTTAGGACCTTTGTTGGCAAAGTGTTGTCTCTGCTTTTTAATATACTGTCTAGGTTGGTCATAGCTTTTCTTCCAAGGAGCAGGCATCTTTTAAGTTCATGGCTGCGGTCACCA
Organism: Ovis canadensis; assembly: GCF_042477335.2. Taxonomy (NCBI): domain Eukaryota; kingdom Metazoa; phylum Chordata; class Mammalia; order Artiodactyla; family Bovidae; genus Ovis; species Ovis canadensis. Next base: position 88,486,443 of record NC_091248.1, read on the forward strand.
TTTGCAGTGTGGAATATGCGAGGCAAAAGGAAAGTCCAGGGAACACATCACTACATCGTTCCTCAGGCTGGAGTCATCCTAGCCAATCTGGCTTGTTTCCACTACTTGTTAGTATCTTCTCATGACTGTTTTATATATAATGTCCAGGATTGCCAGATATATTTACTGGGAGAAAGAAAAGTATGTTTACCACACCTTCTTGGAAACAGAAGTTGACGAGAGCCAAGGGCAAATTTTTATTTCTATAAAGTAGATTTACTAAATGTTGAAAAAAATTTAAGTGAAATCCCTTTTATTTAACCCATTATGTTCAAGAAGGCCTCAGCAATTCAAAATGTTAATTTTGATGTACTGTGCCAGTGTAACTTGCATTCTATATAAGCTGACAAACATCTGTAAACATATTCCAGCTTCAAAAGAGTTTCCTCCACCCCTAAAGCTAAAGGCAAATCCTGGAGATAAATATATTAGTTGAAACAGATTATTTATATTTAAATAAAATAGCCATTTAGCATTTAGTATTTCTTACAGAATATCTTTTATTTTGCCTTCATGTTGACTCCCTGAGAGATAAATTCTTTGTTATTAGGCAGCAGATTGAAGAGTTGAGGATAAGTTCAATAAAGGAAGGTCTTCTCTTGTGGCTCAGAGGGTAAAAAATCCGCCTGCGATACAAGAGACCCAGGTTCGATCTCTGGGTCAGGAAGATCCCCTGAAGAAGGGAATGGCTACCCACTCCAGTATTCTTGCCTGGAGAATTCCATGGACAGAGGAGTCTTGCAGGCTACGGTCCATGGTGTCACCAAGAGTCAGACACGACTGAGTGACTAACACTTTAACTACACTAAAGGAAATTTGCCACCATTCCTTTGCACACCTGCTGATTTCAGAATGTCTCATCAAAGGTTAAAATGTCCTCATTCTAATGCCATGCTTGACCTTTTAAAGGAATGACGTGCTTTATTTGTTCTGGGTACATTTTTCCTCCACATATTACTATCTCTTGAAATCCAAAGCCTCTTGAGAGTGTGATGGGATGATTGTCCTTGCTGCCTGCATGCAATGCAAGATAAAAAGGTGCAGATTGGGTGCCAGTGTCTTAGAGGAGAATCTCAAAGACAATATTGCCGTCTTCTTTTATTTCCTAGGAAGCAAATGGCTGTGAGTTGGTAGGATGTGGTCAAGCAGAGGGCTTGTGCTTTATTCCTAAACCCAGAAAGCAAGCAGACTGACTGTATTCAGTTACGAATCTCCTCAGGAATTATCTCTAATGACTTTTAGAGCTTGTTAGATTATTTTAATAAATCCTGTGCCACCAACACTTTGTTGGAACCAAGGTTACTATTTTGCAGAAAAATATGGATATTTATGACTCAAATAGAAAAGTACTTCCAAATTCCAAACTCTAAACATGAAAAATGTTTTAGGAAAATGTTAGCCATTTATTCACTTATATTTTTATACATGCACAGAAGTAATACGTGATAAATTTGCAAGAAAACATATCTCTCTATAAATTTTTTGTGTGAAGAAAATGTGTCGTGGTTTCCTTGGCAGTGGGTTTCTTTCATAGTTCTTAATATTGGACATGTTTCTTTAAAACCTTCTTTTTTTAATTTTTATTACAATGTAGTTGCTTTACAATGTTGTGAGCAGTACAGCAAAGTTATTCAGTTAAATGTATATATGTGTGTGTGTGTACATCTTTTTTGGATTTCCTGCCCTTTTAGGTCACCCAGAGCATTGAGTAGAGGTCTGTGTGCTACACTATAGGTTCTCATTAGTTATCTATTTTACTAATAGTGTATATATGTCAGTCGCAGTCTCCCAATTCATCCCACCTGCCACTTTCCCCCTTGTTATCCATATATTTATTCTCTGCATTTGTTTGTTCTCCTCTTCTGCTTTGTAAATAAAATTGTCCATACCAATTTTTTTCAGATTCCACATGTATGCATTAATATACAGTATTTGTCTTTCTCTTTCCAACTTACTTCACTCTGTATGGCAGTCTCTGGGTCCATCCTCAGCTCCACACGTGACCCAATTTCACTGCTGTTTATGGCTGAGTAATAATCCCTGGTGCATATGTGCCATATCTTCTTTGTCAATTCCTCTGTTGATGGGCATTTAGGTTTCTTCTATATCCTGGTGATTGTAAATAGTGCTGCAATGAACATTGAGGTGCATGTATCTTTTTAAATTAGGTTTTCTCTGGATATATGCCCAGCGGTGGGATTGCTGGATCATATGGTAGTTCTATTTAAAGTTTTTTCAGGAAAGTCCATACTATTTTCCATAGTGTTTGTATCAATTTACATTCCTGTCAACAGTGTAAGAAGATTCCCTTTTCTCCACACCCTCTTCAGCATTTATTTTTTGTACATTTTTTGTTGATGGCCATTCTTACCATGTGAAATATAGTTTTGATTTGCATTTATCTAATTAGTGATGCTGAGAATCATTTCATGTGCTTCTTGGCCTTCTTATGTCTTCTATGGAGAAATGTCTGTCTAGGTCTTCAGCTCTTTTTTTTTTTTACTGTTTTTTTTTTTTTCTTAATATATTGAGATGCATGAGCTGCTTGTATATTTTGGAGATTATTTGTCAGTTGCTTCCTTTGCAAATGTCTTGTCTCCTAATCTGAGGCCTGTCTTTTCATCTTGTTTATGGTTTCCTTCGCTGTGTAGAAGCCTTGAAGTTTGATTAGGTCCCATTTGTTTGTTTTTTTTTTTTAATTCATTATTTTAGGAGGTTCATCAGAAAAAGATCATGCTGTGATTTATATCATAGTGTGTCCTGCCTGTGTTTTACTCAGAGTTTTTATAGTGTCTTGCCATACATTTAGATCTTTAATCCATTTGCAATTTATTTTTGTGTACAGTGTTAGATAGTGTTATAATTTCATTCTTTTACATATAGCTATCCAGTTTTCCCAGCACCACTTATTGAAGAGGCTGTCTTTGCTGCCTTCTGTACATTCTGGCCTCTTTTGTCATAAGTGCATGAGTTTATCTCTGGGCTTTCTATCTTGTTCCATTGGTCTATACTTCTGTTTTTGTACCAGCACCATCCTGTCTTGATCACTGTAGCCCTATAGTATAGTCTGAAGTTAGGGAAATAAATATATATATATATATATATATATGTGTGTATATATATATATATAATGTGTATATATTTATATATATAAACACTAAAATATATATTATATATAGAAAGTAATATATGTGCAATTTATTATATGGGCTTCCCTTGTGGGTCTGCTGGTAAAGAATCCACCTGCAATGTGAAAGACCTGGGTCCAATCCCTGGGTCAGGAAGATCCTCTGGAGAGGGGAAAGGCTACCCACTCCAGTATTCTGGCCTGGAGAATTATAGTTTATATATACATAGGACTGTGTAGTCCATAGGGTTGCAAAGAGTCATACTATTATATATTATATAGTGCAAGCATATGCACTTTAGATACCAGTAGTTACAAATATTAAATATTAATCTGAAGCCATTCTCAAAGGCTTTACTATGTGAATGCATATGTTGACTTTTTAAAATAATGCTATAGTATTCAGATTTTTCACTCATTTAGTCATAGGATATTTTTTTCTCATATATCCTTTCACTCAGACACCTGGGAATATGGTTTGGATAACATCTGTCTAGCTTCTTTTATGTCACAGGGCTCCAGTGTATATTCTAATTTTCTACACAGTAGCGTAAAATACACTATTTTACATAGTAAGGTCATATTACTTAACAGCTGCTACAAATGTACTGTTACTTTTATGTTAGAAATGTTTTTTAAACATATTAACTTATAAGACCTTAGTGTACCTAGATACTTAGTAATTGTTCAATAAACGCCCATGGAATAGAATCACACACAATAGTTTCATTTCCACAGTTCTTAAAAGAGGAACCTATGAAAGGAAGGTTCATGGGGGGAGCGTCATTGCTGGGACTGTTACGCATATCATATTATATATATATATCACCCTTCTATATTTATCACTTCATTAAGTCTGTGAAAAATCAATCCTCTATGTACAATAATTAGTAAAATAAAAAATCAAATCTAGGCCCTTGTAGTGCATATTTGAATCAACTGTCTACTCTTTCATCTATGCGCACAGGCAAAAATCCATTTTCTTTCCAAATTATATTGATTATCATTATTTTAATCTAGCACTTTTTTCCATGTTGCTAAAGTATTCTGAATCATGTATATTTATTTTCTTCTGGCATTTCTTAGTCATTCTGTAGGTGAGTGTTTCTTTTAGTCACATGTGTATTTCCTTTGGACCCACATTCCCAGACAGTGGAATCTGTGGTTTATTATTGCAGCACATACCAAATACTCACTGCATGCATACTCAACATACTACATGCAAGTTGGTTGGCAAAATGAAAATCTGACATATTTATAAAAGAATCATGAGAAGAGCAGTTAAAAAGAAAAACTTTGTTTGCATAAGATAGATGTCAGATGCTCTCCAGCCTCATGATTAAATTATTCATGTTCAAGGAAGATTGAAAGGGACTAAACAAGAAATATTTTGTACAAGGAAGTAGTCACCTCTTTGAAGCATTTTTAAATGAAAATTCTTTTCAAAACATCTTTTAAAACATTTCATAAAAGATACAAAATTGTAAGTGATTGACTTTTTGTTGTTATCCTCATCGTGCTGAGATGTTCAGTCGTATATGACTCTTTGCTACCCCATGGACTGTAACCCGGCAGCCTCCTCTGTCCTTGGGTTTCTCCAGGTAAGAATACTGGAGTGGGTAGCCATTTCCTTCTCTAGGGGATCTTCCTGACCTAGGATTATACCTATGTCTCTTATGTCTCTTGAATTGGCAGGTGGATTCTTTACTATTAGTACCACCTGGGGAGCCCTTTTGTTGTTATAAAGGGTACATTTTGGTCAACAGTAAAAGTATTGAGATTCTTTCCCCTCAAATGATAAATTCATCATATAAAGTATTTTATTTATTCACAGTGGCTCATTATGGGACTCAAGTTATCCAGCCATTTTTCCAGAAAAAGTGACTAATCATTTATTTAAAACATGGGGTTGAGTAGATTAAGCATGAAAAAGAAGGAAATTACAGGCAGCGAAGCCCTCAACTTTTAAAGCACCGGATTTTCTCTTTCGTTTCCCTCTCTTTCTCTGTCTCCTTGTCCCCTCCCCTTTGGTATTTCTGCTCTCTACCATACATTCTGAGGAGTGCTCATTATTCTTTTTTAAATGACAAGGGCCATTCCAATCTTATTAAGTGGAAACTTGACCGATAGCAATGAAAAGGTCACTTGTGATTCAGGCTACAAGTGATAAAAATTTAGGAGTTAAGATCAACAGAGACTGGGAGGAAAATTGAAAAAAAAAGAAATAAAGATTTATAGACATGAGGCTATTCAAAGAAGACCAAGCCCTGCCAGTTGCTGAGAAATCAAATTGATGACCAGAAAATAATATCAGATTAAGAAATATGAGGTTGGTAGGGCCTCCTGAAGCACAGACCGGGGACACTGAGATATATTTTTAGCCGATTATGAAGGATCCGGGAATGGATAACTCTGAAATCCTTTTACACTACATCACAATGTGTCATATATTCCCTGAGAAACTCAATTACAAAGCATCTCAGACAACATGAGTGGCTCTTGTTGAAGTGAGAAAAACTTTGAAAGTGACATGAAATGCTAAATTGGCTTTCAGGGTTCAAGAAAGTATTTTGTTAAGTAGCCTAAACCCTGATTTTATTCAGCGCAAGAATCTCATATCTATAGGTAACTACTCATGACCTGTGAAAGGTAGCTAAGTCGATTTTTAGAAAAGTTAAGATTGTTCGGAGCCCTTAAAATGAGCACAGACATGCTTTTTCATTTATAATTATTTAAGGTCTCCTCCTTTTTAAGTTACCCTTCCCTAGCTTCAGTTCAGGAGAAGTTACTCAAAAGTAAACAAATACAGGAAGTTTTTATATATATAGAAGGATTGCTGATGAAGGAAAGTGGGGAAGAGGTGGAGTTTTTGTTGTTGTCTTTTAGTTTTGTTTGTGTTTTCAGGGATGAAACAAAATAGAATTTTTGAAATACTACAGAAAAGAAATTAACTCACTCTAAGAGCAATAATGTACTTAAATAAATTAACGCATTAACAAATGCTTCTCCCCCAAACCAAATTAATTGATGGGGTAATAATGGTAGGTAGTATTTAAATTCAGTTCTTGGTATGGGATAGTAACTAGTCTAACTTTTGATGTAGGGTCTTTCATTAGTATAACCACTTTACATATGAGATAACAGGGCTGAGAGAGAATAACCCCTAGGTCCGAGTTGACCCAGGCTTTGAGTTCAGGCTATGTGGGCCTTGAACAACTATGTTGCACTGCCTTATAAGTTCCTTCTCTTAATAAAAATAGACTGGAAACTACTAACTGTAGTAAAAATAGCTGCTGAAATGGGCCCTTGTCATTTTCTAAGCTTTACCTTTGTCACAGTAACTCCCCAAATGACTATAAAAGGTACTTCCAGTCATTTCTGTTTGACAGAGGATGGACCTGAGCTTCTATATGAAGTTAAATAATTTAACCTAGGACGGTAGTTTTCAATGTTAAATGTACATAATCATCACCTCCAAAGTTTATCAAAACACAGTTTCCTGGACCCCAGCTCTGGAGCTTCTGATACATTAGGCCCAGGGTATGGCCAAGATTTAGTGATACTCCTGGTCAGAGGACCACATGTTGAGAACTACCACTCTACATAATAATGTTAGCAGTTGAATTCGAACAGTTTATGTTCTAAACCCTTACTTTTATCAACACATGAGTCTAGAAGTTTTGTAATGTTTATCAAGCACATAGTGGCTAATACATACCTTTTGGATGAGAGCATCTGCCAACTGACCCCTAGATTATACTCCAGATACCACTAGGGCCTTAACTGCCTGCAATGCAGGTGACCCCAGTTTGATTCCTGGGTTGGGAAGATCTGCTGGAGAAGGGACAGTCAACTCACCCCATTATTCTTGGATTTCCCTTATGGCTCAGCTGGTAAATGATCAGAAAGTAATGAAAGAGACCCAGGTTCAATCCCTGCATTGGGAAGATCCCCTGGAGAAGGGAAAGGCTACCCACTCCAATTTTCTGGCCTAGAGAATTCTGTGGGCTGTATAGCACATGGAATGACTTTCACTACCACTACTACCATTGGGGCTAGGCTTCAATAGTACATTTAAATTATGCTTCAGTAGTAAGTGAACCAAAAACTTCCAGATGTAAAAGCTGGATTTAGAAAAGGCACAGGAACCAGAGATCAAATTGCCAAAATCTGTTGGATCATAGAAAAAGCAAGAGAATTCCAAAAAAAGAAACAAAAAACAAACAAACAAAAAAACCCATCTACTTCATTGACTATACTAAAGCCTTTGACTGTGTGGATCACAACAAACTGTGGAAAATTCTTAAAGACATGGGAGTACCAGACCACCTTACCTGTCTCCTGAGAAACCCATATGAAGGTCAAGAAGTAATAGTTAGAACTAGACACAAAACAACAGACTGATTCAAACCTGGGAAAGGAATACATCAAGGCTGTATATTGTCATCCTGCTTTTATAACATATATGCAGAATGCATCATGAGTAATGCCAGGCTGGATGCAGCACAAGCTGGAATCACAATTATCAGGAGAAATAACAATAACCTCAAATATGCAGATGACACCACCCTAATGGCAGAAGGTGAAGGGGAACTAAAGAGCTTCTTGATGAAAGTGAAAGAGGAGAGTGAAAAAACTGGCTTAAAACTCAACATTTAAAAAAAAAAAAAAGCCCTAACATCATGACATCTAGTCCCATCACTTCATGGCAAATAGATGTGGGAAAAAAATGGAAGCGGTGACAGACTATTTACCTGGGCTCCAAAATCATGGTGACTGCAGTCATGAAATTAAAAGGCACTTGCTTCTTGGAAGAAAAACTTTGACAAACCTAGACAACATATTGCAGAGGCATTACTTTGCTGACCAAGGTCCATATAGTCCAAGCTATGGTTTTTCCAGTAGCCATGCATGGATGTGAGTTGGACCATAAAGAAGGCTAATCGCTGAAGAATTGATGCTTTTAAACTGTGGTGCTGGAGAAGACTCTTGAGGGTTCCTTAGACTACAAGGAGATCCAACCAGTCAATCCTAAAGGAAATCAGTCCTGAATATTCATTGGAAGAACTGATGTTGAACCTGAAACTTCAATACTTTAGCCACCTGATTCCAAGAGCCAACTCACTGGGAAAGACCCTAATGCTGGGAAAAATTGAAGGAAGGAGGAAAAGGAGTGACAGAAAATGGGATGGTTGGATGGCATCACCGACTCAGTGGACATGAGTTTCACCAGGATATGGTGAAGGACACAGAAGCCTGGTGTGCTGCAGTCCATGGAGTCACAAAGTCAGACACGACTGAGCAACTGAACAACAGCAACCACTGGGGCTCTAGCTCCTTCCTAGCTTCATAACATACCTTCCTTTATAGTCCATTTGGCTCTGGAAATGGCAAATCTTACCATCTCAGGTTAATTGCACATGTTGATACAGTTTCTTTGTTATTGCTTTGCATCAACATATCTTAGTTTGAGCCATCCTGATGCTGAATCTGGCCTTTGTACCTTGACATCAAATTAAATCTCAGAGACAGAGTTTTGGATGAAGCAGAAAAGAGAAGTTTCACATCTTTGCTTGGTAGAAGAGACCAGAGTAGGCTAGTGCCCTAAAAACTCTGTGTCCTGACCTGGAGGGTTTTGTGAGGAGTTTTATAGTAATGGGTCAAAGAGGAGGGCATGATCTTTTCATGAACATTCTTCTCATTGGTTTGTGGTGAAGAGATTGGGAGTCAGCATTGTCAACTTTCTGATTCCACCTGGTCTGGGGTCTAAGTGCTTGCAGGCAGTGTACAACTAACTTCTCCCACCTGGTGGGAGTTTCAGAATCAACAAAACTGCTCAAAGATATTGTTATTTATATCCCTGGAAGGACAATCAGGACCCTGCCCAAAGGCTGCACTCTTGTTTCTTAACTGCTCCTTCCTTGTCTTCACTTAGCCTCCCTTCCCTGATTAGTAGCTTTTTGAACCTGCCCTGTGAAACTCAGGGAAGGTTATGGAGGCTGAGTGAAGTCAATTCCCTATAGTTAAGAAATGAGAGATACAAACACTTTCGTGCCCAGGAGTCCCACAGAGTCCTGCTTGGTTTCAATCCTTTTCCTTCAGAGACCTTAATAGACAAAAATAATCCCTGCTTCATAAGTTTGTTATAAAGTTTAACTGAGTTGATAAATATAAAATGTGTAGTATATAGTGCCTAGTTTATAATCAACTTTCAATAAATCATAGTAATTTCTCCATCCAAAACATGTAAATAGTAAGGCATTATTCATAAGAATCTTCTGTGGACTAAAGAAGCAATGAGTGAGTGACTGAAGTTGCTCAGTTGTGTCTGCCTCTTTGCAACCCCATGGACTGTAGGAGCCTACCATGCTCCTCTGTCCATGGGATTTTCCAGGCAAGAGTACTGGAGTAGGTTGCCATTTCCTTCTCCAGAGGATCTTCCCAACCCAGGGATCAAACCCAGGTCTCCTGCATTGTAGGCAGATGCTTTACTGTCGGAACCACGAGGGATGTCTCTAAAGAAGCAATAGTTGTAAAATATTTTGCAGAGTTCCTGGCATACAGTTGATACTCTATGCTTTAACTTATAACTTTTACCAAAGGATTAAATTGAATACATGTACAGGGGGTTTGGAGAAGGAAATGCCAACCCACTCCAGTATTCTTGCCTGGAGAATTCCTTGGACAGAGATGGGCCACAGTCCATATGGTCACAAAGAGTCAGACATGACTGAAGCAACTCAGCACACAGGCACATGGGGTTACTTTGTGTGAGCTTTCTAGCAAGATAAATTCAAAGCACAAGAGTGAGGCATATGTTTCACCAGGCAAATAGATGTTGTTTCCTGAAACTGGCATGTGAGTGAACTTGGTTTGGCTCCCAGTGGATGCCTGAGAACTTTCTGGCGTGGCGGTAAAAGGACTAACACTGCTCACAAAACGGCAGACTTGTTCACATAGGGGCAGGAATGAGGGACTCTGCACAAGGAAGCGCACAAAGCAACCCTGACCAAAGTGCAGAGAACAGAGAAACTGTCAAACCAGCCCTCCTTACCAGAGGTAACTGGAAGAGAGGGGAAGGAGAGTTTGAAATAGTACCTCCTTGGCAGGTGGGATTGATTTCCTAGCATGTTCATTTTAACGTGATTCAAAGGCAGTTACTGGGCTCGAAAGCCGAGTAGCTGCCTCAGGAAGACCTGCTGCCTGAGGTTCACTGAAGAATGAGATCCAAAGCTGATGAAGGTTAACATGTTGCCTGGAACTGATGAGGTCAGGAGAACCCAGTTTCAGCAGCAAGAAGCAAAGGAGTAAGAGGACCCAATCTGGCGATGAGACACAGGGAAGGCAAAATAAAGGCCAAGGAGAGAATTCTTGGAATAACAGGGTCAGTTATTCTCAAATGTGAGTCAGAACTGGTAATTCAGAATTTTGTCTTACATCTAGGTTTTGAAAGGCTCTATGCTGGGAGGGACTGGGGGCAGGAGGAGAAGGGGACGACCGAGGACGAGATGGCTGGATGGCATCACTGACTCGATGGACGTGAGTCTGAGTGAACTCTGGGAGTTGGTGATGGACAGGGAGGCCTGGCATGCTGCGATTCATGCAGTCACAAAGAGTCGGACACAACTGAGCAACTGAACTGAACTGAACTGACTGAAAATTTCCCTTCTTTGACGATTAGAAGTGTTAAAGCGCACAGATTGGTTGAACCTTAAATCAGAATATACTATGGGTTGAATCATGCCTTCTGTGAAATCCTAAGCTCCGCGATCTCAGAATGTGACAAGAATGTGATCGGGTCTTTTATAGAGGAAATCAAGTTAATGAGACGTTATTAGAATGATCTTATCAATCCCAAATGATTTCATTCAGTAATTTCTTTCTGAATAAAAGAACGTGTGATTAAATATTTCCTACTTTTTAAAAGTATAATTGATTTACATTGTTGTGTTAGTTTCAGGTGTGCAGAAAAATTATTTCTCAATGGAAAAATCATTTAATATTTTTTCTATTCATTTTACTCATCTGTTAGAAAAGCCTTATGATCTGATCTTAATAAATTATGATTTCTGTGATTTATATAGTAAAGGACCCCATGGATCTAACACAGTCATAATTTTTGGTCATGTGTAGGTTAGCTTTCTTTTTTAATAACTTACTTATTTAAATTTTAAGTTAAAAATTATTCATTTAAAAATATATTGATCATAAAAGTCTTGTATACTCATAGTTAAGCATTTTTATGCAGAAATTATGGAGAGGAAAAGTAAAATTGTTGACATAACTATGATTCATAGATAACTATTGTCAATATTTCTATGTGTTTTATTCAGTCCATTTTTTAGGACATATGTAATTTAATAAGAAGATACAATCTTGGTTTATTGTTTAACCCTTGTTTAATACCTCTCTTATTGTGTCTTTTGCAACATATTTGTAAGAATGCAGAGATTTAATAATTAATGCATAAGGAGAATTCATTTGGAAAATGTCTTTTGCAACTGCTTTATCAGATTCAATTAAATGCACAAGTCACCTTCCTTTAAATTAGAGAGTTGCTTATCTAATGTATTCCCATAAGAAAATCATTCATGCAAATTAAATTATTTCTTTCTAAAGGTCTTAGGGGTTAAAAAAATGTAACATATCTTACCAGTCACGCAAAGATGTTGGGAAACAAAGAAAAATTGTATACTTCAAACAAAAGTGACCACCAGAGAAGCATGACTGGGCATAAGCATTTTGCACAAAGACAAACAGATAGTTTGATAAACATTCCAGACACCTGAAAAAATAAATGGTTGATGACATGACATAGTAGCTTCTCCCTGTAGACACTGCTTGCTCTCTTAGGTGAACAACACTCTAGCTCTTTGAACATGACATATGCATCTATTTATGAAAAAATATAATTATAATATAAATTGCATTTATATTGAAAATATCATTGTTTTCTTGAAAAGTGAAAGTGAAGTTTTCTCAGTATTGTCCAACTCTTTGTGACCCCACGGACTGTAGAGCCTGAATTCTCCAGGACAGAATACTGGAGTGGGTAACTTATCCCTTCTCCAGCAGATCTTCCCAACCCAGGGATCAAACCCAGGTCTCCCACATTGCAGGTGGATTCTTTACCAGCTGAGCTTTGATTCTTTACCATCTGTATATGAAAGCAGTGGCTAAATGATATTTCTTTCAAAGAGCACATACAGACACATACATCCACAAACACACTCTTCCAGAATGCTGAAACACATGAAGCAACTGAAATTTAATATAAGTTAACTGGTAAAATTCTGTAGCACAATCATAGACTCCCATTGAAGATCATTTATATGCAAGAGTATTCATACATGTGGATAATCCTTAATGGCTAAACCCTATTCTGATTACTTTTCAATGTATAAGAGTTTGTGTATGCTATTTAGCCTACCACTGGAGCCCGTATTGAACTTGTATAGGAGACATCCAAAGGAAAAGTGCTCTGTGGCTACTCACCAGTCCTGTAATGAAATTAAGTTCTGATGACAAAGCGAGATATTACTGGAAATTTTCTAGGCAAACATAATCTATCTAAAACTCACCAACTCATAATTAAAAAGCAGTTTGCTTGGCCATAGGGATGTGGATTGAAACACATTAGAATAAGAATAGAAAATTATGGGAAAATAGCAGCTTCCTGGATACTACTTACAGGAAATGGATTAAAAGCTTCAGTGAAAGCAATACAAGCAAGCTTGAGCCTTTAGAGAAGAGAAACCATAAAAAGAGAAATTGACCATCAGGCTCGAGTAAAAGCAGGTTGACATTTCTTTGTATAAAAGAACTAGGATATTTCAAGATTTTAAAATCAGGAAAAGCATTTCACTGTTTACTAAACAATGTTACCCACATCACTTCTAGCATCCATCTGGGATATGTTTCATAGAGAAGGAGAGCCCTCTTAGGCATTTCCCCAGTAGCCAAGAAGATACTCTGCTTTCATCTATCCACTGTACCAAATCCAACTCAAAAAGATTGAGAACATGGGCACAATAATAAAATAACAGTAGTCTTTGTTCATTTCAGCTTAATCTTTTAGGTAAAAAATGAATTTTTCTAATTTAAAACATGAATCAATAACAGCGCTTCAGAAACTTGGCCTTCTCTCCTAATTCCCATAGCTCTCAGTCCATCATAATGATAGCAGAAGACCTGCCACCTAAAGATTGAAATTTCCAAAGAAATACTACATCCAAGAGTGTTTATGAAATAAAATGGTGATATTGGCTTGAGAGGCTTTTTCTTGAGTGAGGAGTTGTAAGCGATACAGATGGAAGACTTACCTATAAATCATGTTTAACAGTTACTAAAGCATTTTCAGTGAATTACTTCATAACATCCTAAAAACTGTGCTGAGCTAGTGAAATAGGTTTTATCAGCATTTCAAAGGCAAGGGAACTAAGACAGTGAGGTTAATGAAATAACCAAGGGCAAAGTTTTTTGTTGTTGTTTTTTCTTAATATTGTGACATCAACTAAGATTCAGTACTCGAGTATTTCTATTGTGTATTTTACATATAGCTATACAAAATAGTCATGAATCCTCTTCTACTTCTTTTGTCAAATGAAATCATCAAGGCTGCATTGTATTGGTATATAATCCTTTTCTATTAAAACTCAGAAGATAGCACTCCTTTATTTTCGAACTTGTCACAGTGCCCATTGATCACTTATATGTTTACCGGAGTCATACTTCTCTGGAAACATTTTACAGTCTTCTGTTTTTTCTTACCTTTGTGCTCTGAAAGTTCAGAAGCTTTTATCAATAGGTAGGATTGACTCTTCTACAGATGGTTGGAGAACCACCTAATCTAAAGAGATTCGTGTTCTTTTTCTATGATTTGTTTGTTTATTTTTATTTTTTGGCTGTGGTGGGTCTTTGTTGCTGTACACAGGCCTTGTCTAGGTGCTGCTAGCAGGGTCTGCTCTCTAGTTGTGGTGCTCAGGCTTTTTATCGCTGTGGCTTCTCTTGTTGTGGAACACGGGTTCTACGCACGCTGGTCTCAGTGGTTGTAGCTTGCGGACTCAGTAGTTACGGCTCACGGGCTCTAGGTTGTGGGCTCAGTAGTTGCGGTGCATGGGCTTAGTTGCACTGCAGCATGTGGGATCTTCCCACACCAGGGATTGAACCTGTGTGTCCTGCATTGCAAGACAGATTCTTAACCTCTGGACCATCAGGGAAGCCCCTGGTGTTTCTTAAACTATGGGAAATTGATTCAATTATTTCTTATAAAATATTCCTCTCAATTTTTTTCTGATATGTTATCTTCTATAACAATTATTTTTCCCCTTTCTATTCAGTCTTTGCATTCTGCCAAGTCTGTCTGTTTCTCCCTTCCCCTCCTTCCCTTTTCTCCCTCTTTGCCTTTCTACCTCTCTCTGTGTGTGGTTTAATTTCAAAGGATTCTTCCCTGGTTTGTGAATGTTACCTTTTCAGGGCATTTGCTTCTGATTTCATGCATTTGTCTGTGTATAACATGTAGAATTCTAAAAATCTCTTACTTCCCGAATTACCTCTATAATCTTTGGCCTTTGGATCAGTAGTTCTGTTATTCATTCTTTATAATGTTGAAATCAACATTTCGTGTGTCTAATTATCATTGACCATTTATTTATATCTAAAGAATTAAAAATTGGCTTAATCTAAACAGAAGGCATGCATTTCCTCCATTGTGTGCTTTGGTCTCTTTCCCTCATCAGCTACACACCAAAATGGAAAGATTGCCCTGACATGCTCTAAAAAAGTAGTTTGTAGTAGGTGTAGGTTGTAAGTTACTATGTTCTGCTTCAGGTCTAAGTGGTAAGAATATTAGCTGGAAAGCCACAGATGCCAGAATATGAAGGATTTTATTTAAGAATAGTTACAGCCACAGGCCTATTTCTCCTTTAAATAAAGCATCAGTACCTCAGTTAACACTCCAAAACAGAGAAATAAATACCTACAGCTATAATATTTAAACTTCCCATGGCTATAATTCTATATCTTCAAATATTGGCTGGTAAATATCTTAGAAATCCATTCAGTTACTCTGTTTTTGTGTATAATAATTTGTGGTTGGGAGTATTGGGATGGGAGGGGTACAGGAAATGCAATAGGGTTTTATTAAAAAATATATCTATTAGCCACATGATACTATTTGCTTTGTGATGGTGAATCAAAGAAATTTCCAAATAAAACAAATGTGAGGATCCATCACTGATGAAAGAATTTTCTCAAAACAATATTCTAAAAACAGGGGATGTGTGGTTCACTACTCATGAGACTTACAAGCCACAAGTGGGCAAAAAGCCAGACTTTTAGTTTTATCCTCATAGTGTGAAAAAGTTGTTAGTCAATTCATAGCACAGAGCAAATGCATGCTGAAGTCAACGTGGGACAGTAAATAATTAAAAAAGGACAGCTTGAAAGAATCTCATTCAGAAGTGAAATTGCAGGATAGGCTTTCATCCTGAATCAACACAACAGTCTTCACAGTCCAAATTGCCAGGTAATAGCCTGAGCAGATGATCACCAGAAATTAAGCATGAAGTCCCAGCCACCCTTCCTGAATGGCAATCACAGGACCCAGATGCCAACCTTTGAAAGACCTCTCACTAGCAGCAGGATTTGACATGTTGGCAGGCTTTTCAAATAGTTTCCCTGGCATCATTGAAGTTGCCTCTAAGTCAGTTATGTGATTAGATTCTTCAGGAAGCCTGGATTTGCTTATCTTCCTCTGTGCTGTATCTTTGGACAATGCAGCTTCTCATAAAGACAGGTAACTGTGCAGTTCCCATCAGTTTGGACTGCTTGTTTTCCAAAAGTGAATATTTTGTTAAACTAAGTAAATAATCAAGCCAATTTTCCAGAAAATACTTGCCTAAGCAAGAATTCCTGAGTGGCCAGAGAGAAAATATGTTTATGATGTTTTCAATCTGGGTGCTGGTCTTTCTTTCTTCCTGGTCCCCATTCCTATTTGAGTTTCCAAAGATTCTCTTCATCTTCTCTTACTATAATAACCAACTACTTCCTCTTGGATCACTCTAAACTTTTATTTTAGGACAGAATTAGAGAAAAAGGAAGATTAAGAATGGTCATTGGAAACGTCTTCCTGGTTTATATCATTATTATGTGTTTTGCCAATGCATGCAACCTGAAGACGGATAAATTTATTTAATTAAATCACATAAAATTAAGGAAATAACATAAACTTTCTCAGTAAGCATGTCAACCAGCGAAATGAGGTCCCTAGGGCACTCGTACCTGTACACATGGGAAATAAAGGCATCTTCTTCAAAAAGTGAAGTGCATCACATGAGAATTTGATCTCCTTTGTATTTTGTTAGGACTGAAAATGGCAATGTTTGAGTTATGCTCTAGTAACTTTCAAGGTGGAATCAAGACTGCCAGGATAATTATCAACAGCCTCAGACATGTAGATGATAACACTCTAATGGCAGGAAGTGAAGAGAAACTAAAGAGCCTCTTGATGAGAGCGAATGAGAAGAGTGAAAAAGCTGCTATGAAACTCAACATTCAAAAAACTGATCATGGTGTCCAGTCCCATCCCTCCATGGCAAATAGATGGGAAAAAAGTATAAACAGTGACAGATCTTATTTTCTTGGGCTCCAAAACCACTGCAGTTTTAATGAAATTAAAAGACACTTGCTCCTTGGAAGGAAAGTCAAGACACACCTAGACAGTGCATTGAAAAGCAGAGATATCACTTTGCTGGCAAAGATCCATATAGTCAAAGCTATGGTTTTTCCAATAGTCATATATGGATTTGAGAGTTGGACCATAAAGAAAGCTGAGCACCAAAAAATTGTTGCTTTTGAACTGTGGTGTTGGAGAAGATTCTTGAAAGTCCCTTGGACACAAGGAGATCAAACCAGTCAATCCTAAAGGAAATCAGCCCTGAATATTCACTGGAAGGACTGATGCTGAAAAAGATTCAAGGCAGGAGGAAAAGGAGGTGACAGAGGAAGAGATACTTGGATGGCATTGCTGACTCAATGGGCAGTTTGAGCAAGCTTCAAGAGTTGGTGAAGGACCGGGAAGCCTGGTGTGCTGCAGTCCATGGGGTCACAAAGAGTCAGACACAACTCAATGACTGAACAACAGGGCCCTGAGATGACCAAACTTATACATGTATTATTCTAATGATGTTCAGTGGAACTGTGATGCACCTTATTTTCAGGAACATAAAAGCAATGCTAAATAATATATTTAGGATAAAAATAGTATTCCTTTATTTTTTCCATTGTGCCAAATTCTAGAGAATATACTAAGGCTGCATATGATAAAACACCTCCTTAAAGTTTCACTTTGATAACATAATTAATTTATCATTTCTTTTACTAGTAAAAGTGATCTTCCCTGCCTCCATAGAATCTTTCTACATTTTAATGACTGTGCATATTTGATTTATTAAAGTATGGGTCACTGTGAAGTTAGAAATGAAATAATAATCGCATGTCATCTCTCTTTAGCTGTCTCTACCACAGCACTCAGTGACTTTCATTTTTTCTATATATTTTACTCTCTATTCCCATCTGTCAAAGAAGGTCTGACTAGTTAGAGCAGAGGTTATTCTCACTGGGTCTGAGGGTGGAGGCCTTCTTCCTTAGCCATGGGTACCAAGAAAATTACAAATGAGACAGGCCTGATCTTCAGCCAGGGGAGACGGTGCTAATCAATCTTAACCATCAGACCATCCCCTGCTTGAGTTTTCAGGCAGCTTTAAAGAAGATTAAACAGAGTTTTTTCCCATTTTCTTCTTTTCCCTCCTTTAATTATTTTTGCTGGTATTATAAGATGAAGGAGGGAGGAGATTTAAATAGATCTTTTATTCAACAAATCTATTTTATGACTCCCAAAGTAAAGCTTTCAGCACTGTAATTGGCTGGGGAAATTAACAGAGTAATACTTAATGTGTGAACTACAAGTTTAACTTGTTTCTAGAAAACCTTGTTTTATCCTCTGGCTGAAAAGGATATTTGGAAGCTATCCTCTTTAAAGAGTACAGAATACAGATACTGACCCAACATTTCAAATAGTATATTCTGGATTGACATTCAAAGACCTAAATATTTAAAGATAATGTAGTAAAATAATGCTGCAATATTATATTATGGAAATGTGGAGAAGTAATTTTCTTTTATTTTTAAAAGCAAAATTTCATCTCATTTTGGTGGTGGCAATGTTAATGGCAAATGTATGAATAAAATGATGTTCATTTTCTTCCATTTCCATTCGGTTCAATCTGCTTTTACCACTTTCCATTTTAGAACTTCTTTATTTTTTATTAAAGTTAGGACTGCAAGTTGCTCAGTCACATCCAAACTTTAATATGTAAAAACTCAAATTACTTTGGTATTAATATCAAAAATTTATGTAGTGCTTTACATTTTCATATATTACATACACCATGTGTCATTTGAACCTCATGTAGTGTACCAAGGGGAGAGATTGTTATCTGAGTCTTACAGATGTGGCAACACTGATTCAGAGAAGTTAGGTGACATTACCAAACTAGAAAGTGATGCAGTCAGAATGTGGTTTTTTAGATCTAAAGCCAGAGATCTCTAAGCTGTGCGTTCCACTATTTTTATCTCCTTAGCCTTTCCTCACCCAAGCAGAGTTTTCAGTTCAGTGCAGTTGCTCAGTCGTGTCTGACTCTTTGTGACCCCATGAATTGCAGCATGCCAGGCCTCCCTGTCTATCACCAACTTCCAGATTTACTGAAACTCATGTCCGTTGAGTCAGTGATGGCATCCAGCCATCTCATCCTCTGCCGTTCCCTTCTCCTCCTGCTGCCAATCCCTCCCAGCATCAGGGTCTTTTCCAATGAGTGAACACTTCGCATGAAGTGGCCAAAGTATTGGAGTTTCAGCTTCAGTATCATTCCTTCCAATGAACACCCAGGACTGATATCCTTTAGAATGGCTTGGTTGGATCTCCTTGCAGTGCAAGGGACTCTCAAGAGTCTTCTCAAACACCACAGTTTAGAAGCATCAATTCTTTAGCACTCAGCTTTCTTCACAATCCAACTCTCACATCCATACATGACCACTGGAAAAACCATAGCCTTGACTAGACGGACCTTTGTTGGCAGATTAATGTCTCTGCATTTTAATACACCATCTAGGTTGGTCATAACTTTCCTTCTAAGGAGTAAGTGTCTTTTAATTTCATGGTTTCAATCACCATCTACAGTGATTTTGGAGCCCAAAAAATAAAGTCTGACACTGTTTCTACTGTTTCCCCATCTATTTCCCATGAAGTGATGGGGCCAGATGCCATGATCTTCGTTTTCTGAATGTTGAGCTTTAAGTCAACTTTTTGACTCTCTGCTTTCACTTTCATCAAGAGGCTTTTAGTCCCTCTTCACTTTCTGCCATAAGGGTGGTGTCATCGGCATATCTGAGGTGATTGATATTTCTCCCAGCAATCTTGATTCCAGTTTGTGTTTCTTCCAGCCCAGCACTTCTCATGATGTACCCTGCATAGAAGTTAAATAAGCAGGGTGACAATATACAGCCTTGATGTACCCCTTTTCCTATTTGGAACCAGTCTGTTGTTCCATGTCCAGTTCTAACTGTTGCTTCCTGACCTGCATACAGGTTTCTCAAGAGGCAGGTCAGGTACTCTGATATTCCTATCTCTTTCAGAATTTTCCACAGTTTCTTGTGATTCACACAGTCAAAGGCTTTGGCATAGCAATAAAGCAGAAATAGATGCTTTTCTGGAACTCTCTTGCTTTTTTGATGATCCAGTGGATGTTGGCAATTTGTTCTCTGGTTCCTCTGCCTTTTCTAAAACCAGCTTGAACATCTGGAAGTTCACGGTTCATGTATTGCTAAAGCCTGGCTTAGAGAATTTTGAGCATTACTTTACTAGCATGTGAGATGAGTGCAATTGTGCGGTAGTTTGTTCATTCTTTGGCATTGCCTTTCTTTGGGATTGGAATGAAAACTGACCTTTTCCAGTCCTGTGGCCACTGCTGAGTTTTCCAAATTTGCTGGTATATTGAATGCAGCACTTTCACAGCATCATCTTTCAGGATTTGAAATAGCTCAACTGGAATTCCATCACCTCCACTAGCTTTGTTCATAGAGATGCTTTCTAAGGCCCACTTGACTTCACATTCCAGGATGTCTGCTCTAGGTGAGTGATCACACCTTCATGATTATCTTGGTCATGAAGATCTTTTTTGTACAGTTCTTCTGTGTATTCTTGCCACCTCTTTTTAATATCTTCTGCTTCTCTTAGGTCCATACCATTTATGTCCTTTATTGAGCCCATCTTTGCATGAAATGTTCCCTTGATATCTCTAATTTTCTTGAAGAGATCTCTAGTCTTTCCCATTCTGTTGTTTTTCTCTATTTCTTTGCACTGATTGCTGAGGAAGGCTTTCTTATCTCTCCTTGCTATTCTTTGGAACTCTGCATTCAGAAGGGTATGTCTTTCCTTTTCTCCATTTCTTTTCACTTCTCTTCTTTTCACAGCTATTTGTAAGGCCTTCTCGGACAGCCATTTTGCTTTTTTGCATTTCTTTTCCATGGGGATGGTCTTGATCCCTGTCTCCTGTACAACGTCATGAACCTCCATCCATAGTTAATCAGGCATAATATTCCCTTAAGGAATAATGGATTTACACTGCTGTGTTAGTTTTTGTTGTAAAGCAAAGTGATTCAGTTATATATATATATATATATACACACATATATATATATATACACACACACACACACACACACATTATATATATTCTTTTTAGATCCTTTTCCTTTTTAGATGATTACAAAATGTTTCTAGTGTTCCCTGTGCTATACAGTAGGTCCTTGATGGTTATCTATTTTATATATAGCAGTGTTTACATGTTCATCTCAAACTCCTGATATATCTCCCCTCTTCTTATCATGTGGGTTCATGAAAATTTCTTTCTTCACACTACATACCAATCCCTGACCAGCAAATATCTTACTGTTTTTCAAGAAGAGAACAAAAGAATATATGTATGTAAACATGAGGGGGAGGGAGAGAGAGAGAGGGAGATAGATAGTCAGGTACACTGGCATACCTCATTTTATTGTGCTTTATTGCATTCTGCAGATATTGTGAGTTGTTTATATTTTATTTTACAAATTGAAGGCTTCTGGTAACCCTACATCAAATAAGTCTATTGGTACCATTTTTCCAGCAGCATTTTCTTACTTCATATTTCTTTGTCACATTTCTTTATTATTATAGAAATTTGAATGTTTTCATTAGCAATATATTTGTTATGGTGATCTGTGATCAATGATCTTCAATATTACTAGAACACAAATGATTATGATTTTCTGAAAGCTCAGATTGAGGTTAGCATTTTTTAGCAAGAAAGTATTTTTTAATTAAGGTTCATATATTATTTTGTAGATATAATGTTATATCACACTTTATACCTTACCATATAGTGTAAGCCTACATTTTTTATACACTGGAAAACAAAATTTTGTGTTGACTCACTTTATTGTAATATTTGTTTTATTTTAGTGGCCTGTAACTGAACCCACTGTATCTCTGAAGTATGCCTATAAATATAAACTGTATTTGTTGCCCTAAATCTGATTAATTCATCATTTTCTTCTCAAGGTGAAGTCCCACTTATCTCTGGAAGCCATAACAATAATGGAAGCTCATCTCCATTCAGTGAAAGTAACCAAAAAGTACTTTAGAATGTTGATTTGCTATTCACAATTTACCAGGTGCTTTTATGTGTGTTTTTTGTTTTGATTTCTCAAAACAAGTATGTGAATCAGCTATTATTATCCTTGAGTTTCAAGTCAAAGTGTTTGTGAGACATAATTTCTCCTCCAATTGCTTAATCTGATGTTTCAGTCTAGCACTTCCTACGAGTTCTGAGTAGTGAGCCTGACTCACTGTGTCGTATCAGTCAAACTGATGCTTCCCCTAATGTTTAACACTCGGTACCCCTTGTAACAACCCATGAAATTCTTGAAGTATTGCTTGTTTCCTCTTTCTTTGCCTGAAGTACCCTGGGTCTGAACAAGCTGACCAATTCTCCCTAGCAAGGTCATTAATCCTAGCCATCTCCTCGCACCTTCAGGATCCTCATATCCATCTAAGATAAATGATTTAAAGTAAATTACAAATTTCAATGTAAAGGTAGCTTAATATCACTGAACCATTAAGAGACATAATTTCCACCAAGGGAAGAAGATGGCCATTTCATCACAGAAAGTCTTCATAATTGGCATCTCCTGACTTACAGCACATTTGCCAGTGGTTGCCCTTAATATTAGAGGATAATCAACTCACAGCAGTGGAGGAGGAGCACAGAGCATCAAGTGGGAGCTATGAGGCCAGAAAATCACACGACCAACACAGATTCAGAATCCCAGATGTCTCTATCTACTGCCAGAACATTCTGACTCTCAGCAAAAATAGTACCATCATTTGCTCCACAGCCCCAAAGTCACAGTCAGTCTCCATCCTCACATAAATATTTCATATTATAAAACCCCTTCAGAGCCCCGTAACTCAAGCAAGCTTCTTTCAAAATGACAAATGATCCTCTGCCCTAGAGAGACAGATTTCACTGACTTCCTCAATGTATGTTTCAGACAGAGTGTTCTATGACGAATTTCGGTAACAACAGTTATTCCGCTGCTCACAAGCCTAATAGCCAGACAGCCGTGAGGAGTCTTGACACCAAATTCCTGGCCTTAGGTTCAACAGTCTGGACAGCAGTCTACTTGGCTGTCTGGTAGGCAGTGTCTGCCCCCTTGGTGTTTGATATGGTGCAGATCATTAACTTCAAAATGCTCAGACTGACAGGCTAGGGAAACTGTTATCTGAAGAGAGCCTGAGATTTGGAGCACCTTGTTTTTTAATATTAGCTAAGGACTCAAGAATATATATTCTAACTGACCATTATATAAAGATGCTAGTAACAGTGACCTAAAAACAACAGTCTCAAGAAAGTGCTTTAGATAAAATGCCTCTATTATTGGACAAAAGCCAAATGATTTTCATCTTCATCAGCCTGTAAGCTTCTTTTCAGTGTCTCAGACTCAGGGTCAGACACACTTTCACTCTGAACTCCACCAGACCAAACATGATAAGAAATCAGTGACAAGACAAGGATTCCGTGCTGACAAAGCATTTTCCTGCTTTATGCATCATTTCCATTCATTCATTTATTCATTCAGTTATCTACTATGTTAACACAGTACCTACTATATTCTGGTTAGTGTTCCAGACACTGTTTATAGAGTGGCAAGTAAGAAAAAAATCAAGTTCCTGTAATTCCAGTGGAGTCATAGGGTGCATGTGGGTGTATGTGTGTGTGCATGCATTAAAAAGTGCTAGGGAGTAACACTAATAGGAACCCATGGGCCAAATAATATAGGACTTTGTAGGTCACAGAAGAGAAAGTTGTGTACCTTTCTAAGTTTAATTAGAAGCAAATAAAGGGATCTGAACAGGAGAAGGACATAATAAGATTTACTTTGTAAGAATATCCTTTTGGCTACATGGTGGAGAATTTGAGAAACTACAGAAGTAGAAAAATCAGTTAAGGATCTAAGACATCAGTGCTTGATAAAGCTGAGGGTGTTTGGGTGAAACTAGCAAGGAGGAGAAAATATTGACCGATTGTGAACCAGTTTTAAAGTTTGACCTAATAGGAGTGAATAGAAGTGTCTGAGAAAACACCCATGAGAGGCTCTTAATTGTTCCTATAAGCTCCTGGAATTTAATCATAGGAGACTGGAATGCAAAAGTAGGAAGTCAAGAGATACCTGGAGTAACAGGCAAGTTTGGTCTAGGAGTACAAAATGAAGGAGGGCAAAAGATAACAGTTTTGCCAAGAGAACACACTGGTCACAGCATACACCCTCTTCCAACAATGCAAGAGACAACTCTACACATGGACATCACCAGATGGTCAATACCAAATCAGATTGATTATATTATTTGCACCTGAAGATGGAGAAGCTCTATACAGTCAGCAAAAAACAAGACTGTATTTGCTTGTTATACAAAACCAGGATCTGACTGTGGCTCAGATCATGAACTCCTTATTGCCAAATTCAGATTTAAATTGAAGAAAGTAGGGAAAACATTAGACCATTCAAATATGACCTAAATCAAATCCCTTACAATAATACAGTGGAAGTGACAAATAGATTCATGGGATTAGATCTGATAGAGTGCCTGAAGAAATGTGGACAGAGGTTTGTAGCATTGTACAGGAGGTGGTGATCAAAACCATCCCCAAGAAGAAGAAATGCAAAAAGGCAAGATGGTTGTCTGAGGAGGCCTTACAAATAGCTGAGAAAAAAAAAAGAGAAGCTAAAGGCAAAGGAGAAAAGTAAAGATATAGCCATCTGAATGCAGAGTTCCAAAGAATAGCAAGAAGCTATAAGAAAGCTTCCTCAGTGATCAATGCAAAGAAATAGAGGAAAACAACAGAATAGGAAAGACTAGAGACCTCCTCAAGAAACATAGAGATAACTGAGGGAACATTTCATGCAAAATGGGTACAATAAGTGACAGAAATGGAATAGACTTAATAGAAGCAGAAGATATTAAGAAGAGATGGCAAGAATACACAGAAGATTTATACAAAAAAAGACCTTAATGACCTAGATAACCACGATGGTGTGATTACTCACCTAGAGCCAGACACCCTGGAGTGAGAAGTTAAGTGGGCCTTCGTTCATCACTATGAACAAAGCTAGTGGAGGTGATGGAATTCCAGTTGAGCTATTTCAAATCCTGAAAGATGATGTTGCAAAAGTGCTGCACTCAATATGCCAGCAAATTTGGAAAACTCAGCAGTGGCCACAGGACTGGGAAAAGCCAGGTTTAATTCCAATCCCAAAGAAAGGCAATGCCAAAGAATGTTTAAACTACTGTATAATTGCACTCACTTCACATGCTAGCAAAGTAATGCTCACAATTCTCCAAACTAGGCTTCAATAGTACATGAACTGAGAAATTCCAGATGTTCAAGCTGGATTTCAAAAAGGCAGAGGAACCAGAGATCAAATTACCAACATACATTGGATCATCGAAAAAGCAAGAGAGTTCCAGTAAAACTTCTGCTTTATTGACTACGCCAAAGCCTTTGACTGTGTAGATCACAGCAAACCATGGGAAATTCTTAAAGAAAGGGGACTACCAGACTACTTGACCTGCCTCCTGAGAAACCTGTATGCATGTTAAGAAACAACAGTTAGAACCAGACATGGGATAATGTACTGGTTCCAAATTGGGAAAGGAGTATGTCGAGGCTGTATATTGTCACTCTGCTTATTTAACTTATATGCAGAGTACATCATGCGAAATGCCAGGTTGGATAAAGCACAAGCTGGTATCAAGATTGATGGGAGAAATTTCAATAACCTCAGATAAGAAGATGAAACCAGCCCTATGGCAGAAAGTGAAGAGGAACTAAAGAGCCTCTTGATGAAAGTGAAAGGAGACAGTGAAAAAAATGGCTTAAAATTCAACATTTAAAAAATGAATATCGTGGTATCTGATCCATCACTTCACGGCAAACAGATGGCGAAAATAGGTAACAGTGACAGACTTTATTTTTGGGGGCTCGAAAATCACTGCAGAGGTGACTGCAGCCATGAAACTAAAAGATGCTTGCTCTGTTATGCTCAGTGTCCGAGTCCCCAAAACTGAGAGAATAAGACGTCCACAGCAATGCAAAAGCATAAAGGGGTTTATTGCTAGCTCGAGCCAGGGCTCTTGTCACATCCAACACAGTGGAGTAGAACAAGAGCCCCAGCCCAGATTTAAAGCAGTATTTATAAGTTTAGAACAAAGACAGGGAGTTGGCAAGGGTTGATTGGCTACAGGGGTTTCCTGGTATTTACTAATTGGCCAGTTATCATCCCTCTGATTGGCCAGAGTTATCATCCCCAGAAGCCCTGGTAGCATGACTCAGGGATTATTTTTGGCCTAGTGCACCTCTCTGAGCCTGTCATGGCTCTGGTGAGGTTGTAACAGCTCCTTGGAAGAAAAGCTATAACCAACCTAGACAGCATATTAAAAAGCAGATATACTGCTTTACCAACAAAGTCTGTAAAATCAAAGCTATGGGTTTTCCAGTAGTCATGCATGGATGTGAGAGTTGGACCATAAAGAAAGGGTAGCGCTGAAGAACTGATGCTTTTGAACTGTGTTGTTGGAAAAGACTCTTGAGAGTCCCTTGGACTGCAAGGAGATCCAACCAGTCCATCTTAAAGGAAATCAGTCCTGAATATTCATTGAAAGGACTGATGCTGAAACTCCAATACTTTGGCCAACTGATGCGAAGAACTGATTCAATGGAAAACACTCTGATGCTGGGAAAGATTGAAGGCAGGAGGAGAAAGAGAGGACAGAGGAAGAGATGGTTAGATGGCTTCACTAACTTGATGGATATGAGCTGTGCAAGCTCTGGGAGTTGGTGATGGACAGGGAAGCATGGCGTGCTGCACTTCATGGGGTGGCAAAGAGTTGGATACAACTGAGCTACAATGGCACCCCACTCCAGTACTCTTGCCTGGAAAATCCCATGGGTGGAGGAGCCTGGTAGGCTGCAGCCCATGGGGTCGCGAAGAGTCGGACACAACTGAGTGACTTCACTTTCTCTTTTCACTTTCATGCATTAGAGAAGGAAATGGCAACCCCCTCCAGTGTTCTTGCCTGGAGAATCCCAGGGATGGGGGAGCCTGGAGGGCTGCTGTCTGTGGGGTCGCACAGAGTCAGACACCACTGAAGAGACTTAGCAGTAGCAGTAGTAAAGCTACCTAACTGAACTGAAACTGCTGGATATCCAGTGCCATTTACTGAGGATAGCAAGACTTCTGTAGTAGATTTAGAATTCAATTTGTGTTTCTCTGATAATGAATGATGTTGAGCACCTTTTCATGTGTGTGTTAGCCATCTTTATGTCTTCTTTGGAGAAATGTCTGTTTAGTTCTTTGGCCCATTTTTTGATTGGGTAGTTTATTTTTCTGGAATTGAGCTTCAGGAATTGCTTGTATATTTTTGAGATTAGTTGTTTGTCACCATTTCATGCCAGTCAGAATGGCTGCTATCCAAAAGTCTACAAGCAATAAATGCTGGAGAGGGTGTAGAGAAAAGGGAACCCTCTTACACTGTTGTTGGGAATGCAAACTCGTACAGCCACTGTGGAAAACAGTGTGGAGAGTCCTTAAAAACTGGAAATAGAACTGCCTTATCACTCAGCAATCCCACTACTGGGCATACACACTGAGGATACCAGAATTGAAAGAGACACATGTACCCTAGTGTTCATCACAGCACTGTTTATAATAGCCAGGACATGGAAACAACCTAGATGTCCATCAGCAGATGAATAGATAAGAAGTGGTGGTACATATACACAATGGAGTATTACTCAGCCATCAAAAAGAATACATTTGAATCAGTTCTAATGAGGTGGATGAAACTGGAGTCTATTATATAGAGTGAAGTAAGGCAGAAAGAAAAACACCAATACAGTATACTAATGCATATATATGGAATTTAGAAAGATGGTAATGATAACCCTGTATGTGAGACAGTAAAAGAGACACAGATGTATAGAACAGTCTTTTGGACTCTGTGGGAGAGGGAGAGGGTGGGATGATTGGGGAGAATGGCGCTGAAATATGTATAATATCATATATGAAATGAATCACCAGTCCAGGTTTGATGCAGGATACAGGATGCTTGGGGCTGGTGCACTGGGATGACCCAGAGGGATGGTACGGGGATGGAGGAGGGAGGAGGGTTCAGGATGGGGAACACGTGTACACCCGTGGCGGATTCATGTTGATGTATGGCAAAACCAATACAATATTGTAAAATAATTAGCCTCCAATTAAAATACATAAATTTATATTAAAAAAAGAATTCAAGATGTCTTTTAGATAACCGCTGGAATTACTACATTGGCAGTTGGAACACAGGTCAGGGAGAGGTTGGCAATTAAGTTAAAATTGAAGATTGATCCTTCCACCACATAGGTGATCTTTAAAGAGAAAGGATTAGAGAAGCGTGGTCTGAGGACTGAACTTTGGCAGACTTTATCATTCAGAAGTAATGGAGGGAATGATGCACCATGGGAGACTGAGCCGTGGATGAAGTAAGAGGAAAGGAAAGCCAAGGTAGCGTGTTACTTGTTTGTATTATTACTGGCCACAGGAATCACTGTGGGAAGAGCATGATCTTGTTACTAGGAAGAAGTTATCACTGTTCACCCAGTGTTTCTTTTTCACATTGGGCACCTCTGAAATAAGTGCATCTTGTTATTGATGGTATCTTAGGACTGTGTAACAGTTAAAATGGCAGACTTTTTCTTTAATATTGGTGCATAAAATAATACTGTATCTTAAAATATTAATGTTGTTTTAATAATGAAATTTAGTGTCATGACTATATAACATAGCACATACACAGGCAAGTTAGTTGACGTTCATATTCTCTGTCTCTCTCACATCATTAAGTACTTGAACATTCTTTTTTGAGGAGTTTTGAGGATGACATAAAGGAAATTTCATTTTCTCCTTATAAAATAGCAGAAAACAAATTAATAAGTTCCTGCATATGATATTCAAGAAGGGTATTCTAAAGTCACATGCTATATTATTTATTTTTCTTGTTGTATATAAGCTTTTTTATTTTGTGGTGACTATATTACTCTCATACTATAAACCCTTCCAATTACAATTCACTCCTCTACCAAGCTAATAATTTTACAACTAAGATATAACTTGATATTGAATCACTCTAAATTTTCTAGAAATGAAGGGAAATCATGGCCATAAAAGAAAACTAACAAATTTTTTTCATGCTAATTTTGCAACTGAATTTCACCTTCAAACATATAAAAATTGCTTTTTATAATAAAGTTGACACTGAAAGTGATTTTCAACTATACAGCTATCAAAGGCCTTATGTAACTTGAAGTAGCAAACAACTTCACTGTTTTACCAAAGAGTAGTGTTTCCCTGGTGGCTCAGACAGTAAAGAATCTGTCTGCAATGCAGGAGACCTGGGTTTGATCCCTGGATCTGGAAGATCGCCTGGAGAAAGGAATGGTTACCCATTTCAGTATTCTTGCCCAGAGAATTCCATGGTCGGAGTGGACTGAGGAGCCGGGTGGGCTATAATCCATGGGATGGGAAAGAGTCGGACATGACTGAATGACTAACACACACACACAGTGAGTTAAACAGTACATATAGTCACTGTACATTGGTCATGCTCAGTAATTGGTTCTGCATCATAGCAAACTGATATTAAATATTGAAAATAATATTGAGATTAAATAGTAAAAATATCAGCAAATATGCTATATGTATGGATATAAGACATACCAATTTATGCAGCTTATTACTGCTATCAGTGATTTTTAAATAACAATTGAGTGGATACTGCTTGATTGAGGGTGTTTTAAAATTTCCATGGTTATTCTGTTTCAAAGATGGAAATGTGCAACTATCTTGACTTACCATTTTGTCACCAACTATTCATGTCCATCTACGTCCCTAAGTTGTTCAGCTGCAGTAATGAGTCAAGATCAGTTAACCACAAGCCCCATAATGGATCAAGTCACAATTTTTCTTTTTTTTCCAATTCATTTGAATTTAGAAAGAGACAGCCTGGTTTAATCTGTCTTCTGAAATGCAAGGTTAGCAGACTGGAGGATATCGGTTGTCACTCTTTTTGACACTTCCAATCAGTCAACCTTGATTGGTCATGCAGTTGGACTTTTGGAGCTAAGAAAATGATGTTTCTTGCCTCCTCTACTAATGCTTGATATGAAAGTAAAATGCATCTTGATTTCAAATTTTAAACAAGTGGTGAATTTTAGGTTTTCTGTATTCAAGTCTGGTCTGTAAGACATAAAAACTTATGAAGCTAAAGTATATTTCAATGAAGAGCCAGGTTGCTGTATTTTCATTTGAAAACAGAACTAAATTGAAAAATAACCATAATGTAAAATAACCATAAAGCAAAAATCACTTCTAAATATATATCTTATAGAATCCTTTATTTTTTACTCACACGTCATATTTCTATCTAAAAGGAAGAGGAACTCTTCTTAATGAGATGAAATAGAAAAAGAACTTGCAGTTTCCATTTTCCTAAGGATCATGAAAATGATTTGCATTTCAGAGACTGGAACGAACATGTTTATTAGAAGAACTATAGATTCAAATGGTACCCAGATAATCTGTCTACAAAGCTAAGTAGAACAGTGGAAGCAGTATGATCCAGAAGATTTAGGGTCATGCTCATATAATATCCAAAATTAGAAATCAGTTACTTTATTTGTTGGGGGAATTAAAAAGGATTATTTATTTATTTATTTTGGTGATGCTTTCCTCGTATGACTTAATTTATTCTATGAAATGGTTATATAAAAATCTCTCTCCCCACCCCCATTGTTCTTTCCATGAGAATGGCCATTATATTGCCCTTGGCATAGCTTTGGGTAAATCGACTATTGGTGACCCTTACTTAGCCTTCCAGGCTCCTCTGGCCATGGAATCCTCTAGGCAAAAATACTGGAGTGGGTAGCCTTTCCCTTCTCCAGAGAACCTGTCCAACCCAGGGACTGAACCCAGGTCTCTCACACGGCAGGTGGATTCTTTACATCTGAGCCACCAGGGAAGCCCAAGAATGCTAGAGTGGGTAGCCTATCTGTTCTCCAGGGGATCTTCCCGATCCAGGAACTGAACCAGGGTCTCCTGCATTGCAGGTAGATTCTTTACCAGCTGAGCTGCCAGGGAGGCGCCATGTTATCATTACCCAGCAACATATTCTCTTTGAGCAGATGAATTTGCTTTTGCTGAAACATCTGGTTGAAGGAACTGTTTACTTAACCTTGTGAAAATCTGTTTTTAGCATATTCTCTAGCAGTGTGATACATTGTCTCTTGCAGTCCATATGTGAGAGTCACAGTGGAAATATACCACTGAAGTGGAATATAGAACTAAATAGACAATGGAGAGGAATAGACAGAGACACAAAATGTATATCATAAGTCTAAGAGCTTATGATACAGTGTTGGAGACAGCTGTTATGGTTGTTCTATTTAGTTATTCTATTTCATGTGATAATTTCAACTAGGACATATGCAAAAGGTACCTACTGTCAGTAGAATGAAACATTGCACTTAATTACATTGAAGAAATAATCTTTGCAATAATAATGGCAAAGTGGGCTCAATGATATGAGCAGCATATCCTTGGACATTCATAGGAAGAATAAAAGTTTCTTCATTAGAGAATCTGGGAAGCTAGTTTGTAACTGATAGTCCTAAAAGTATGAGGTGTAAAGAGATACAAGGGCTAAATAATGCAGAATTTGTTTACAGATCATCATAGTTGGTCTGGAGCACTGAATGTGTTGATAAAATGAAGGAGATATGAATAAAATTAAAAACGAGAAATTAATTTTATGAACCTGTGATATTTTGGCCATGGTGTATTGAAATTTATATACAGTATTCATTACATCCACAATGACATCATCAAAGTGAGTGCTATCATCAATTGAGTGATAAAGATGTCTGTCTGTGTATGTTGGTTGCTTAGTCATGTCCAGCTTTTTGTGACCCCATGGACGATAGCCCGCCAGGCTCTTCTGTCCATGGAATTCTCCAGGCAAGAATATTGGAGTGGGTTGCCTTTCCCTTCTTCAAGGATCTTCCCAACCTAGGGATCAAACCTGGGTCTCCTGCATTGCAGGCGAATTCCTTACCATCTGAGCCACCTGGGAACCCAAAGACGTCTAGACCCAGATAATTATAACTTGTTAGATAAAACAGAAAAAAAATGGGAAAACCCGAATTTGAATCAATTATATTGGATTCTTTCCATTATACATGTAGCATTTTTAAAAAAAAAAGTTCAGATGAGATCAAAACTATCACTTAAACCAAAGCCTGGGATCCTCCTGGGTTGGTACGTGAAATGCCTGAATTCACTGCATGAATTATCCTTAACAGTAACTTAAGAAGCATTTTCTCAAATTTTTTAACACTACTCCATCTCATTCATCTTATGGCTTTTGATAAGAAAGTACCCAAAACACTGTCCTTTTTTCTTCCAGTGTGAGAATTAAATGTAATAAATTATGTTCAAACATTTGGAATAGGATGAGAAAGAGGTAGTCCCACATTTTGCAGTGTTTTGCCAAAATCAGTTGTAGGCATGACATTCAATCTTCTTTAACCATGTATTAATTCATTAAAATCACTTAATATTACTGACAAAATAGCAATACTACGTGGGTTTGTGCTCTTTACTAAGAATATTTACTCACCAGTCTATGTTCGATGCAGGATACAGGATGCTTGGGGCTGGTGCACAGGGATGATCCAGAGAGACGATATGGGGTGGGAGGTGGGAGGGGGCGTTCAGGATTGGGAACTCATGTACACCCATGGTGGATTCATGTCAATGTATGGCAAAACCAATACAGTATTGTAAAGTAAAATAAAGTAAAAATTAAAAATTAAAAAAAAATAAAAACACAAAGATATTTTTTCTAAAAACTCACTTGGAGTCCTTAATCATAAGGATTAAATATATTGAATGAATGTTTCAGAAAGTGGCTAGACAGGTATCTGACATATTTAGATTATTAAGTGTGTATTAATTCACTTATTCATTCATGGATATAGTTAATTGAAGCTTCCCCAGTGGCTCGGCAGTAAAGAATCTGCCTGCAATGCAGGAAATGGTTTGATCCCTGGGTCAGGAAGATCCCCTGGAAAAGGAAATGGCAACCCATTCCAGTTTTCTTGCCTGGGAAATTCCATAGATAGTAGACTGGCGAGCTATAGTCCATGGGGTAACAAAAAGAGACAGACATGACTTAGCAACTACACAAAGCAATGCCAATGCATTAATTGAAATAAATCAGCTGTGGTGAGTTAGTTTAGGGATCAAAATGTTGGCCATAATACTCATTTGCATGAATTCATCTCTTCCCCAAAATGTAACTTTGTATTTAGACAGTACCTTGTAGTGTAAAGTATCAGAAGGCAGTATCATGTCTTTATTTTGCCTTGTGAGAGCAATGTAAGCAGGAGGTAAACTGGATGCTCTTAACAAGGACAACTAACTAATCTCTCTGTCTTCTATTCTCCAAATAATTACCATTATTTTCCCCCTGTTTATGCTTCCTACCCTTCTGAGCATTTTGATTACTACTGACCACTCTCAAATTCATTGCTATGTTTGAGAATCAACAGGAATATTAAGGGTAAATAAAACTTTAAAATGTCAAAAAGAATTCTTGGATGTAGATTTGGTAATAAAAAGATACTTTTGGCCAAAATATATTATTTTCTTAGCTTGAGTTTCCTAACAACAAAAACTGAGTGGTGTGGATTATGCAAGTGGTTTCCTAGGCAGAAATCTGTAGGAAGTGAGGGAGGCAGCGCTGGGTAGGGGAAGAACCTTGGTCAAAAGAGAAGGTCACCCAAAGCCTCAGCATGGCCTCCTCTCCTGTGGATCTCAGGAGAATGGGTGATACCACACAACTGTCATGATTTTCAGCAAGAGGGCTGGACTTTCACACCCCCCTTTCAGTCAGTCAGTGACTCTGGAGGGTGAAACCTCCCAGGACCCCCTGGGACAGGTGATGCTTGTCAGTCTAGAAGTTGTTCTCAATGTATGGTCCCCAGATCAGCATCACCCGAGGAACTTGTTAGCAGTGATAGATTCTTGGACCTTAGCCCAGACCTGCTGAATCAGAACTTCAGGGGTTGGGGCCCAGCAGTCTCTGGTTTAACAAGCTCTCCAGGTGATTCTGATGCACTGAAGTTTGAGAACTGTTGGTTGAGGGCAGTTCTCCAGAGAAGAAAGCTATGAGCCCTTAGCTGCTGATCCTCAATGAATTGTTGGTTTAATTGCCCTATAGGGCTCGCATACATGCTAAATGCTTCATAAATCATCCTTGTATTAATCACCACTGTAGTCTTTGTAAGCATCATAGTTTAATATCTGCCCTACACGAATATGCTGGTTATATCCCAGTCTGAAGAACATGACAGTCTACCTAAATCACTTTTCCTTGGCACTCTGCTGTCCTCATCACCCCACTCTCCTACTTGGGAAGAGCTTACTCTCTGGGACTATTTATCACATATAACCTCCCCAATCCAGAGCCCACTTCCCCAATCCACTGGACTGTGTCCCTCCTGGCTACGATATGCCTGCCCTGACGACACCCCCAGAGCCAAGTATAAGATAGCCCCTTTGCCCCAGAGCCCACTGAAATTATTCAAACTAGCCAGTCCTGAGCCTGTATATTTGTCTTGCCTGTTTCTTCCAGAATCAAGACCCTCGCTACTGCCTCCAGACCAGCCTGGTGCTTGGTTCTTTCCTGTGTGTCCTCCTGTGGTGTGCCGTGCCTCCTCTTCCTAGGAAGGGTGAGTCACATTTTATTATTATTTTACATGGCTATCACTTTCCTGACCTGTTCAGTTCAGTTCAGTTCAGTTCAGTCGCTCAGTCGTGTCCGACCCTTTGCGACCCCATGAATCGATAACTCGCATTTCCATTAATGTACTCTACTTGAAATCATGTCTCCATCACAGTCTACTCATAAAAGGTGCACAGGAGATTCAAAGGTGGATTGAAGAGTCATACCACAGTTTGTGTGAAACCAACCGGTAAGTCACTCCCATGGATTTGAATTAAAATTTCAAGTGTGATGGTTAAAGGGAAAAAAGATTCCAAACAGATGCCATATAAAATTCTGTCTCACATAATTCTCACAATGTGAAAGCGAACAGACTCAAAGTTCACTGCAAAGCTCGGGCAAATATTTGAGTCTCCCACATAGACTTTGCCTGGAAAAGAAATTCAACGTGCCCCCTGTGCAAGGATGTAAATAATCTTTTCCTTGGAACATCACACTTTGATTGCAAGCATCCCTTTCATGCTCACATGCAAAACACAGTAAAGATTTTTATCA
This sequence comes from Ovis canadensis, assembly GCF_042477335.2. Classification (NCBI taxonomy): domain Eukaryota; kingdom Metazoa; phylum Chordata; class Mammalia; order Artiodactyla; family Bovidae; genus Ovis; species Ovis canadensis. Next base: position 88,521,644 of record NC_091248.1, read on the forward strand.
TAAAAACTCTGGTATGTATATTTTTGGTCAAAACAAAACAACAAAAAGTTCACTGTTTGCTTTCACAGTGAGTATATATGTGCCAAGGCTGAAACTCAAGGTGACAAACAAACATTAAAACTACTGAATGTATAACAAATGTAATTCTATTACAAAGCAATTTTCCTGCAATAAGTAATGTGACATGTATTTTCCGTCATTGATTTGCATTGATTATTTTTATGAATTGTTCAGTCAGAAGCAGTGATTTATGATGTGTTGATTCTTGTTCCTGAATGTATGTTCCGCTTTGAGTGACGGTATTTTATTTATCAAGGACTGAAATTCTAAAGTGTAAACACAGTCCTAGTGCTGGTGACCTTGTCTTTCAGGTATTCTCTGGTGTGCCAAACTGTGAAAATTGCAGGAGATACATTTATCTTCATCATGTGTGTTTGATAGCAGTTATTGAATTTTTAAAATTAAATACTTTTCAGGCTATTTTAGAGTCCAAAATTTGCTGCAAAATTTTCTATCTTATGAGTGATTTATTTGTGGGTCCAAAGCACTAGAGGCTATAAAGCTATGGGCCAAAATATTCTTGCCCTGTATATAGGTTAAAAGGTTTATCTCATTGGAGGTGCAGCTAACTCTTTGCACAGATGCCAAAACACAATGATGTTTGACATGGACAAGTTGTATCATCTCCAGTGGTCAAAGCTGGACTGGACATTGGTATCTTTCTCCCTTGAGAAATACTCTATGGCTAACAGAGTTTTCAGTTACTTGAAGATTATGAATCATTCCTGGCATAATTCAAGACTTAATTCTGCTTCTGACGTTAGCAGAACAATGGAAGGAATAATGTCAGATTGTTTAAAGGATGGTTATCTTAACTTTTAAAATGGCGAAATGTTATACAGCTTATCATTCTCGGGCAAGATAAAACACACTGTGATTATACAACAGAAGGCTGTATTCCAAGACACAGAGATTTGTTTATACGATTTAGTTTATACTTGAGGGAAAAAAAGATTAAGAATTACTATTTGAAATGCACAGCATTTGAAATGCATTATTTTCTCCAGCTGGTAAACTTTTTAAGCACAGAAAATTGCTTTAGTGTATTAGCACCTTCTGGTTGACTGTTTCAGCACTGCTAACAAATTCAATTAAGCATGATGATTGTGGCAAATAAAGATAATGGTAATGACAATATTAGTAAAACTGGCTATACTTTCACAAATGTTTGTAGTTGTCTAGGTGCTTTGGATGTCTATTTACTTACTTAATCATCAGAACAACCCCGTTAGGTCCATTTCCCAGATGAGCAGGAGTTGCACTCATAACCTGTATATGGGTAACTGGAATTGGACAGACTGGGTTCAAATCCAGGCTCTTCCACTGGCAAGGTGGGTGACCATGGGCAAATTACTTGACCTCTGACACACATTATTTGACCTTTAATTTGTTGACTATTTAAAGGATCCTTAATGAGAATACTATTTTTAATGTGAGTAATACCTCTGATATAGATTGATAGCTTTCCTTCTATATTGTCACATGATTGAATTCCCTCCTATCCACACCCACGGTGACTTTATTAGTGCATATCCTCATTTATTTCATCTAGGCAAATCCCATTCTTTGCCCTCGCCTCCAGTGATATTCTGGAACAAACTGTACTGACTCATGAGAACACACAGTTACTTCTGTACTTTCCAGGACTTCTGAAATCCTGTTATTAAACCATTGGCAGCTTGAAATCAGCCACAGTCAGGAGTGTTAACACCAGGCAAATCTGTAAGCTCTACAAATCAGGGCTTTCTCCATCGACGTCCTGCCAGAGATTCAGTTTGCCAGCACATCAGCCTTTTTACTGTCAGTAGAGGACTATCCAAAAACATGCACTGAATCACTTTTTGATGCACTTCTATTCACTTCCCAATTCCTAGAGTCCAGACTACTTAGGCATTGCTTATAATTATTTTTAAACTTGAATGCAATCCAGTCTTTCCAGCCACTCCACCTCTCACCTTTTCATACATGTTTATACTATGTTAGAGCAACTCTTGACCTCTTATTCCTTAAACATATTATGAAACTCCCTACCTCTATATTGTCCTTCATGCTTGGTTTTTGTTTTTTTGGTCTACCTAGAATCCCCTTCATATTATATATACTTAACAAACTCATTTTTTTGAATTTTCCTTGTTTAATTTTGTCTTCCAATCTGTCTAACCTCTTAAAGCCCCTCAGACTCCTGGGGAGGATAAGAAGGAGGACAAAATCTCCCTTATCTGTTCTTTATAGCATATGTGTAAATATGAACATTGTGCTTATCACACTCATTTATATTTGTTTAGTTACCTACCTGAGTATATCTAAGGTTCAAGCTGATAGTTTACTACCTAGAGTACAGTCGGCATTAGTCAAAGAAAAATTGTACAAAGGTAGGCAAGGAAGATTTTGGTCAATACTACTACAATAGGGGAGAGGTATTGAACTCAACTGAAACAAAAGTTAAAAGAGTTCTTAAGCGCTGGGGCGAGTGAGCAGCAACGTAGTAGATAATGTTGGAGAAGCAAGTTGGTCAATGTGATTACTGCCTTCTGTGTAATTAGAATGAACACACTTGGGCTTCTACACTCCCCAGAGACTGGGATATAAGAGCTCTGCTTTTGTGATGTTTGCATTTCAAAGAGAGAGTTTTCAGGTCTTTTTTTCTTCATTTTTTCCCCCTAGTTTTATTGAGATTATTGACACAAAACATTGTTTAATGTATATAAATAGTCTTGGTAAATGCATATATTGTAAAGTGATTACCATATAAGTTTAGTTAACATACGTTAGCTCATATAATGTTACAGTTTTTTCCCAGTGACACCTTTTAAGATAACTTTCAAGTATCCAATACAATATTATTTATTCTAGTCACCATGATGTAAATTATATCCCCAAACTTTTTTACCCTAAATCTGTAAGAAACTTTCCACATTCTTCACCCATTTCACGCACTCTCCCATCCCTACTGTATCCCCCATCTCGGCACCATCTATCTATTCTCGGTATCTAAATGCTATGAGGTTTTGTTTGTTTGTTTTTTGCTTTTAAGATTCCATATGTAGGAAGTGGTATCACACACTATTTGTCTTGCACTTTCTGACTTAATTTCACTTAGCATAATGCTTTCAAGGTTCATTCATGTTGTTGCAAATGGCAGGATTTTCTTTTTATTGCTGAACAGTATTCCTGTGTGTGTGTCTGTAGTGTATACATATTTACATTTTCCATGTTCATTCATCTATTGATGGAAACTTAGTTTGTTTTCGTGTCTTGACTTTTATAAGTAATTCTGCAATAAACATAGGAATGCAATTATCTTTAGAAGATAGTGATTTGGGACTTTTTTTTTTTTTTTGGATGTATACCCAGAAGTAGAATTGCTGAATTGTATCTCCACCCTATTTTCCACAGTGGTTATATGAATTTAAATTTATACCAACAGTGTACATGGGTTCCCTTTTCTCCACATCCTCATCAGCATTTGCTATTTTTTATATTTTTAAGGATAGCCATTCTCATAGGCATGAGACATTTCATATTATGATTTTGGTTTGCATTTCCCTGATGGTTAGTAATATTGAGTCCCTTTTCATGTACCTGGTGCCTGTTTTAATATCTTGGGGAAACTTTCTACTCAATCCTTTGCCAATTTTTATTTAGACTTGTTTTTGTTATTCAGTTGTATGACTTCCTTATAAAATTTGGGTGCTAACCCATTACCAGATGTGTAGTTAACAAATATTTTCTTCCATTCTGTAGGTTACTTTTTCATTTTGTTGATCCTTTCTTTCACCATGCAGAAGACTTTTAGTATGATGTAACCCTATTTGCTTAGTTTTGCTTTTGTTGATTGTGTTTTAACTATCATATCCAAAAAAGTCATTCGTAAGACATAAGAAGATTTTTCCCTATGTTTTCTTCTATAAGGTATATGAATTCAGATCTTATATTTAAAGTTTTAATCCATTTTGAGTAAATTTTTCTGCATGTTCTAACATAGAAGGTCTATGTTTACTCTTGTGCCTGTGAATATCCAATTTTCCCAGCATTACTTATTAAAGGAGAGTGTCTTTTCCTGATGAGGTTTCTTGTTTCCATGGTCAGATATTAGTTGACCTTATATGCATGGCGTGAGTTTATGGATTTAGTTCTGCAATCAAGAATACACCCGTCTAAAGTCTAGTGAAGCTGAAGGAAACATCAAGGTCATCTTTTTTTGAATTTTTACTTTTAAAATTGGAATATATTTAACATATAGCACTGTAAATTTAAGGTCTCCAAGTAATATATACCTTAAAGTACTGTTAATTTGATACATTACTATTTTAATATGGTTTATATATATATGTGTGTGTGTGCGTATATATATATATAGTTTCCCCTGGGTTTCCCAGGTGGCTCAGTGGGTAAAGAATCCACCTGCAATGTAGGAGACAGAGGAGACGTGGGTTTGATCCCTGGGTTGGGAAGATCCCCTGGAGAAGGTCAGGGCAACCAAGTATTCTTGTCTGGAGAATCCCATGGACAGAGGAGCCTGTAGGGCTATAGACCATAGCATCGCAGAGTCAGACACAACTGAAGTGACTGAGCAAACACTGCGTGCGCACACACACACACACACACATGTTATGTCACATGATTACTATCACCATTGTACCTCCATGTCACATGATTATAATTTCTTCTTAGTGGTTGGAATAATTAAGATCTCGTCTCTTAGCAAGTTTGATGTTTATAATGCAATGTTGTCTGTCTTCAGTATACTGTGCATTTGATTTCTAGGTCTTATTTACTACTTGCAAACAGTATGCCCATGAACATCTCTTCCCTCTACCCCCTACCTAGCATCTGGGAACCACTGTTTGATACCCTGTTTTTATGAGTTTGGGTTTTTTACATTCCACATATAAGTGATTTACACTATTTGTCTTTCTCTATTTAATTTATCTCACTTAGCGTAATGTCTTCAAGGTCCAACCATGTTGGGTTTTTTTCCCTTACCTTTTATTATAAATTTTTAAATAAAAAATAGAATATAATGAACCCCCAAATATTTACCACCCAGCTTCAAAAATTAATTCATGACCAATCTTATTTTATCTCTATTCCTACCTACCTATTTTGTCTCCAGGCTTTATTTTTCCTTCAGAAATTTATGTTTTTGAATTTTTATTTTGTATTGGAATAGATTTGATTAGGGGCTTCTCTGGTGGCTTAGTGGGAAAGATTCTGCCTGCCAGTGCAGGAGATGCAAGAGACACATTTGATTCCTGGGTCAGAAAGTCCTCTGGAGAAGGAAATGGCAACCCCTTCTAGTATTCTTGCCTTGGAAATCTCATGGACAGAGGAGCCCCGTGGGCTACAGTCCATGGAGTCACAGAAGAGTCGGACACCACTTAGCAACTAAACAACAAAAGATTTGATTAACAATATATGAGGTGTTAGTTTCAGGTGTATAACAAAGTGATTCACTTATACGTGTATCTATTCTTTTTACATTATTTTCCCATTTGGCTTATTACAGAGTACTGAGCAGCATTCCTTGTGCTATACAGTAGTTCCTTTCTCGTTATCTATTTTAAACATAGCAGTGTATACATAGCCATCCCAAACTCCCAATCTGTCCCTTCCCCCTCCCACAACCTTCCCCCCATAACCATATGTTGTTTTCTAAGTCTGTTGGTCTGTCTCTGTTTTGTAAATAAGTTTTTTTGTATTTTTTTTTTAGATTCTACATTTAAGTGACATCATATGATGTTGGTCTTTCTCTGTCTGACTTACTTTACTCAATATGATATCTCTAGGTCCATCCATGTTGTGCAAATGGCATCTTTTCTTGTGCCTCTTGGCCATTTGTATATCCTCTTCAGAGAAATGTCTTTTTAGGCCTTCTGCCCATGTTTTGATTAGTGTGTTTGTTTTTATGATATAGAGCTGCATGAGCTGTTTGTAAATTTCGGAGATTAATCCTTTATCAGTGGCATTGTTTGCAGATATTTTCTCCCAATCTGTGGGTTGTCTTCTTGTTTATGGTTCCCTTTGCTGTGCAGAAGTTTCTGAGTTTGATTTGGTCCCATTTTTTATTTTTCTTTTTATTTCCTTTATGAGATAGGTTGAAAATAATATTGCTGCAGTTTAGATCAAAGAGTGTTCTGCTTATATTTTCCTGTAGAAGTATTATAGTATCTGGCCTTACATTTAGGTCTTTAATCCATTTTGAATTTATTTTTATTGATTATGCATAATAATGTTTTAAGACTTGTTTTAACTGATATTGTGCATCCCATTAGTCAATGCATTCTAACCACACTTTTGACTAAGAGCAAATAATATGTTAACTTTTTTATATAGACTTTTAGTAATTTTCTAAATGGTGACTACCAATTGATGTTATTTGGGTTTTTTTTCCTATCAGTCTATTTAAATAAATGTTCCTAAAGAGCTGTGCAAAAAAATTTTTTTAACAAATAGCATCATATTTTGAATATAGTAAAATAGTTGACTATTCAGAGGACCCTTCAAGGAAAGGTTATTTATATTGGTGATAATTACCACAGAATTAAATGTTTTATAAAAATATATCTCTTATACTGATCACCCTGGAAAAGAACTGAGGTAATTTTGGTGTTCTTTTTCTTGATTGCAATGCAGGTTATACAGGTGTTCATGAAAATCCCTTAAACTTTACCTTTGTATGTACTTTTCTGAAGACAATATTTTATATGCACATTTTTCTGATTAGTATGCTTCAATATAAAAGATATAGAAATATGACAGGAGATTTGAAATTCAGGCATTGGCTTAACATACTTGAGACAAGTGTCTTAACTTATGTATGTGTCTGTTTCTGCATGTGTAATATAATATCACTTACCTGATATACTCATTGTTTAGATCAAAAGGAATCACATATATAAGTACAGTGTATTAACCATAAGTTATGTGAAAAAAGGAGTTATTATGAATATATTAATATTCCTAATATTCCATCTTATTTAGAGTCTTACTTGTAACCCTGTAGTAGAAAATGATTGACATGCTCTGCAATTTGTTTATGCTAAATTTATTTATAAAATTTTCCTTTATTTTTTAATTGAAGTCTATTTGATTTACAATGATGTGTTAGTTTAGGTGTATAGCACAGTGATTCAGTTATACACACTTATCTATTTTTTTTCATATTCTTTTCCCTTATAGGTTATTACAAAATATTGAGCCTAGTTCCCTGGTCTATACAGTAGGTCTTGCTGAGTATCTGTTAATATATATGTGTATATGTTAATGCCAAACTCCTAATTTATTCTTCCCCATTGGTAACCATAGCTTTGCTTTTTACATCTGTGACTCTGTTTCTGTTTTGAAGATAAGATCATTTGTACCTTTTTTAAAGATTCCACATATAAGTGATATAATACATGTCTTTCTTTGACTTTATTTAGTATGATAACCTCTAGATCCATCTATATTGCTGCAAATGACATTATTTCATTTTCAATAGCTGATTAATAATCCATTGATAAATATATCACATCTTCTTTAACCATTCATCTGTTGATGAACATTTAGGTTGTTTCCATATCCTGGCAATTGTAAATAGTGCTTCTGTGGACATTGGGGTGTATGTATCTTTTCAAATTATGGTTTTTTCTGGCAATATGCCCAGGAATGGGATTGCATAATCATCTGAGAGGCCTATATTTAGTTTTTTAAGGTACCTCCATTCTGTACTTCTTCTGCTTTATTAACTATGCCAAAGCCTTTGACTGTGTGGATCACAAACTGTGGAAAGTTCTGAAAGAGATGGGAATACCAGACCACCTGACATGCCTCCTGAGAAATCTGTATGCAGCTCAAGAAGCAACAGTTAGAACTGGACATGGAAAAACAGACTGTTCCAAGTCGGGAAAGGAAGACATCAAGGCTGTATATTGTCACCCTGCTTATTTAACTTATATGCAAAGTACATCATGAGAAATGCTGAGCTGGATGAACCGCAAGCTGGAATCAAGATTGCCGGGAGAAATATCAATAACCACAGATGTCCAGATGACACCACACTATGGCAGAAAGCAAAGAAGAACTAAAGAGCCTCTTGATGAAAGTGAAAGAGAATGAAAAAGTTGGCTTAAAACTCAACATTGAGAAAACTAAGATCATGGCATTTGGTCCCATCACTTCATAGCAAATAGATGTGAAAACAGTGGAAACAGTGACAGACTTTCTTTTAGGGGGCTCCCAAATCACTGGAGATGGTGACTGCAGCCATGAAATTAAAAAAATCATGCTCCTTGGAAGAAAAGCTATGACCAACCTAGAGAGCATATTAAAAAGTAGAGACATTACTTTGCCATCAAATGTCCATCTAGTCAAAACTATGGTTTTTCCGGTAGTCGTGTGTGGATGTGAGAGTTGGACTATAAAGAAAGCTGAGTGCAGAAGAATTGATGCTTTTGAACTGTAGTATGGAGAAGACTCTTGAGAGTCCCTTGGACTGCAAGGAGATCCAACCAGTCCATCCTAAAGGAAATCAGTCCTGAATATTCATTGGAAGAACTGATGCTGAAGCTGAAGCTCCAGTACATTGGCCACTTGATGCAAGAACTGCCTCATTTGAAAAGACCCTGATGCTTGAAAAGATTGAAGACAGGAGGAGAAGGGCATGACAGAGGATGAGATTATTGGATGGCATCACCGACTTGATGGACATGAGGTTGAACACACTCCAGGAGTTGGTGAAGGGCAGGGAAGCCTGGCATGCTGCAGTCCATGGGGTAACAAAGAGTTGGACACAACTGAGCAACTGAACTGATACTGTTCTCCATAGTAGCTGTACCAATTTACCTTCCAAATGACTGAGTAGAAGGGTTCCTTTATCTCTACACTGTCTCCATAATTTATTCTTTGTAGACATTTTGTAGACATTTTAATGATGATTGTTCTCACAGGTGTGAGGTGATTTACCATTTTAGCTTTGATTTGCATACCTTTATTTTTGCTTTTAATAGCAACTTTTTATCTCTTGATCTTATTATAAGGATTTAATTTGGGCAGGGATATCTTGCTTCCAATTTTTTAACATTTAATAGAAAAACTTCATAACAGAGCAAAGTTTTTAAAAAATATGGTAAAACTTGTACACCTACCACCTAGGTTTTCCTACTTCCTCTTTTTTTATATATAATTTTTTACTTCAAGTAAAATTAACCTATATTTTGTTGTTTTCTGTCACTAAGTTGTGTCCCACTCTTTGTGACCCCATGGACTGTAGCACACCAGGCTCCTCTCTCCTTCACTATCTCCCAGAATTTGCTCAGATTCATGTCCATTTAGTCAGTGATGCTGTCTAACCAACTTATCCTCTGCCGCCCCCTTCTCCTTTTGCCTTCAGTCTTTCCCAGCATCACGGTCTTTTCAAATGAGTTGGCTCTTCACATTAGGCAGCCAAAGTATTGCAGCTTCACTAACAGTTTTTTCCAGTGAATATTCAGGGTTGAATTCCTTTAAGATTGACTGGTTTGATCTCTGAGGGACTCTAAAGAGTTTTCTCCAGTGCCACAATTTGAAAGCATCGATTCTTCAGTGCTCAGCCTACTTTATGGTCCAACACAGAGGTCTGTTCATGACTGCTGGAAAAACCATAGCTTTGATTATATGGACATTTGTGGGCAAAGTTTTATCTTTTTTTTAATATGCTATCTATCTTTGTCATAGCTTTTCCTCCAAAGAGCAAGCATCTTTCAATTTCATGGTTGAAATCACCCTACAGTAAGTAATTTTGGAGCCCAAGAAAATAAAATCTGTCACTGCTTCCACTTTTTTCCCCTTCTGTTTGCCATAAAGTGATGGGGCCAGATATAATGATCTTAGAAGTGAAATGAAGTCGCTCAGTTGTGTCCGACTCTTTGCAACCCCATGGACTATAGCCCACCAGGCTCCTCCATCCATGGGATTCTCCAGGCAAGAATACTTGAGTGGGTTGCCATTACCTTCTCCAGGGGATCTTCCTGACCCAGGGATCGAACCTAGGTCTCCCATATTGCAGGCAGACATTTTAACCTCTGAGCCATGATCTTAGTTTCCCTAATAACATACTGGACACCTTCTGACTTAGCCACCTCATGCAAAGAGTTGACTCATTGGAAAAGACCCTGATGCTGGGAGGGATTGGGGGCAGGAGGAGAAGGGGACGACAGAGGATGAGATGGCTGGATGGCATCACCGACTCAATGGACATGGGTTTGGGTGAACTTTGGGAGTTGGTGATGGATGGAGAGGCCTGGCGTGCTGTGATTCATGGGGTCGCAAAGAATGAGACACGACTGAGCGACTGAACTGACCTGACCTGACCTGACCTAGGGAGCTCATTTTCTCATTTCATACCTTTGCCTTTTCATGGAGTCCATAGTGTTGTCTTGGCAAAATTACTGGTGTCTGTTGCCATTTCCTCCTTCAGTGGACTATTTTGTCAGAACTCTTCACTATAACCTGTCCACCTTGGGTGGCCCTGCCTGGCAGGGCTCATGACTTCATTAAGTTACACAAGCCTCTTTGCCACAACAAGGTTGTGATCCAAGAAGGGGTAACCTTTATAAGTGTACAGTATTGTGAGTTTAGACAAATTTGTGTAACCACCGCCATAAGAGGATATATAATATTTCCATTATCCCAAAGGTTCCTGAGTGTCAGTCTATGGTTATTCTCTGCACTCTCTTCCACTCTCTCCCACCAATATCTAGAAACAACAGATACAATTTCTGTCCCTAATAGTTTCACATTTTACGGAATGTTATATAAATGGATTCTTATCGTATGTAGCCTTTTAAACTAGATTTTGTTTTCATTTAAAATTATGCCATCGAGGTTCATCAATGTTACTTTTCTTAGTAGATATTTATTTTTACTTGCTGAAATTGATATCATTATTTATTGTACCATAGTTTATCTAATCACTAGGTGGTTAACATTTTAATTATCTCCCACTTTTGTCAATTATGAATAAAGTTGCTAAAACGGTTTACCAGTATTTTTTTTTTTGTATGGTAGAAACATTATAGTCCTAAGGAGTGAAATTTCTGAATCATATGATGATCTGTGTATAAATTAAAATGTCATTGCAAAAGTATTTTCCAAGGTGGCTGTATCACTTTGCATTCTCATGACAGTGTATATGAGGACCCTGATTAACACCTCATCTTTGCCAAAACCTGGAATTTTCAGGGGTTTGGCAGTTTTCATTATTTTTTTTTGATGATAGATATATATATCGCGTTATGATTTTGGTTTTCATTTCCATAATGATTAATGATATTGGGTAACTTCATGCTCATATGTTTGTTATCCATGTCCTGCCAAGCATGTCTGTGCAAATTTCCTCTTTTAAGAAAAAAAATAATAATAAAAACTGAATGTTTCTGTTCTACTGGGAAAATTGTGAGTTCTTTATATTTTCTGTTTGTGTTTTTTTAATCAGTATTCCTTACAAATGTTTCTGTATTTTCATATTTGCATTCATATTCATTTTCAGTTCCAATTTATTTTTCCTTCTTTCTTCCTTTGGGTTTAGTTTTTTCCTCTCTAAGATGCAGGATTAGATCCACTTTGAGATTTTTATTTTATTTTCCAATGTAAATATATGATGTATAAACTCTTATTTAGGCACTTACAGCTGCATCTCATACATTTTTGTATGTATTTTTTATTCAATTCAGAATATTTCATTCCCTTTGTGACTTTTTACTTGACACAATGTAATTATCAAGTAAGTTTCTAATATTCAAGTGTTTGTGGGGATTTTCCAGGTATGTTTTTTATATTTAGTCTATTTAGTGTGTTTCCAACTCTTTAACTTTGTTGAAGTTTATTTTAAGGTCCAAAATATGGTCATGTGGTGAATCTTTAATGAGAGCTTGAAAGTATGTATTCTGCTGTTTGTTTGTTGCAGGATTCAATTAAACCAAGTTGACTGATGGTATTGTTAAATCTTATATATCTTCAGTGTTCTCTTGTCTCTGGGAAAGAAGTGAAGTCTCTATCTGTAATTGAAATCTTGTCTATTTTCCTTTCAGTTCTATTGGTTTCTTCATAAATTGAAAGAAAATATGTGTGTACCTATATAATTGTTATATCTTAATGAATTGGTGTTATCATCTTTATGAACTTTTCTTCATAAAGATAATATTTTTTATTCAAAAAGCTATACCCTCTGATTTCGGTGTACCCAATCCATTTCTCTTCTAAGTACTGTTGAACATCTTTCTGTTTTAATTTTAGCATATCAATTTTCATATATTTAAAGCAGCTTTCTCTTAGATTTTTTAAAACCCTAGAAATTATATGCTGTCTACCAATCTGTTTTTCAATTGGGTGTTTAGCTCAATTGTTATAACCCAATTGATGATGGGATTTAAATCTGCCATCCTGATAGTTCGTTTTGTGTGTCCCATCTATTCTTTCCTCCCTTTTATTCCTTGTTCTGAAAAACAGAACAGTCATTTTTTTTAACGACTCCATATTGTTTCCACTATTGTATTCTTAGTTGTTGTTGTTGTTTTTAATTTTAGCAGTTTCATTAACAGTTAAACTAAACACTAATATATCAGAGTCTACTTTTAAATAATATTATATCACTTTATATTATATTTAAATCTTGCAGCAATATATTCTCATTCTTCTATGCCATCCTTTATTCTATGTTTGTCTTACATTTGAATTTTGCATAAAATATCAAAAGACTATTACTTTGTTTTAGGTGGTCTTATCTTTTCAAGTGAGTAAAATTAGAAAAAAATAAAGATAACCTATATTTACTGTCATTTTACTGTTATTAAGCACTCTTCTCTTTGTGTGGATTCAAGTTTTTATCTGGGATCCTACTCTTTCTGTGAAGAACCACTTTTAACATTTCTTGTAGAACAGTCATTCTGACAATAAACCATCTTAGCTTTTGTCTGTCTTGTAGCAAAATCTTCACTTTGTCCTTATTTTTAAATATTTTTTTTCTGGGATAGAAGTTTAGGTCAAAAATTTGTTTTTCTTTAAGTGCATTCTGTGTGGCTTATGTAACTCCTGATAAGTCTGGTGTTAAATTTCGTTTCCCTGTCTTCTCCTTTTACCATCTGACCCACCAGCCTCATTCTGGGTCAGGAAGATCCCCTGGAGAAGAGCATGGTAACCCACTCCAGTATTTTGCCTGGAAAATTTCATGAACACAAGAAATGACAGGTTACAGTCCATTGGGTCACAGAGAGTTGACCACAACTGAACAACTAAAAACATTTCTCCTGCTGGGTGCCTGATTTGTACATGTTAGATTTAAGTCGCCTGACAGCATATCATGACCCTTGGATACTCTCGCATTTTATTTTCACTAGTTTTCTCTTTGTTTCATTTTGGATAATTTTTATTGATGTGCATTCAAATTCACCGATTCTTAACATTTTTTAGTCTTCTGTTAATCCTATTGAAGAAGGAATTTCCTACTGAAAAAGAAGGAATTGTTTGTCAATGATAGTTTTCTTTTATTTCTAGCATTTTAATTTAAAATTTTTTATGGTTTTAATCTCTGTGCAGAAATTGACTATATTTGTGTATGGTGGCCATATTTTCCTTTGAGTCCTTTAACATATAAATCATAGTTATTCAAAAATCATTGAGGTACTTTTATTAAGAAATTAAATTTCAATATAAACTTTTTAATTATAAGGCATCCTGGCATAATAAACAAGTCACAAAAGAGAAAAGTCAGGGGATCTCAGACTTATCAACATCAGCATACAATGTCCTAAAACAATTTGGTACTGTTCAATAAAATTTTATATAGTCAAATGTACTTAAACATCAACACAAATAGGCATTCACAAGCATGAAGGAACTCAAGGAATTTACTAGCATTTATTAACTAAATTTTGAGGAAAATCAGTGTTAATTATTCACTGAACATTTAATTGATTAAAATATAAAATTATACTGTCCTATAAGGAAAGCTGCAATCTATGGTCAATTTTATTTATCTTTAATTTTTTTAATAAATGTACAGAAAAATGTGTGCAGTCACCTAAAAATGCCAAGTATAACTGTTATGATATAAATGGGATAAACTCAGTAATAAATATGTACTTTTGAGTAGTTCTATAAAGTAAAAAATGATCACATATCAACTTTAAAAATTGTTTTTCTTTTTTTTTTTGTTTAGTTTTTTATTTCTTAAATTTTAAAATCTTTAATTCTTACATGCGTTCCCAAACATGAACCCCCCTCCCACCTCCCTCCCCAGAACATCTCTCTGGGTCATCCCCATGCACCAGCCCCAAGCATGCTGTATCCTGCGTCAGACATAGACTGGCGATTCAATTCTTCCATGATAGTATACATGTTAGAATGTCATTCTCCCAAATCATCCCACCCTCTCCCTCTCCCTCTGAGTCCAAAAGTCCGTTATACACATCTGTGTCTCTTTCCCTGTCTTGCATACAGGGTCATCATTGCCATCTTCCTAAATTCCATATATATGTGTTAGTATACTGTATTGGTGTTTTTCTTTCTGGCTTACTTCACTCTGTATAATCGGCTCCAGTTTCATCCATCTCATCAGAACTGATTCAAATGAATTCTTTTTAACGGCTTAGTAATACTCCATTGTGTATATGTACCACTGCTTTCTTATCCATTCATCTGCTGATGGACATCTAGGTTGTTTCCATGTCCTGGCTATTATAAACAGTGCTGCGATGAACATTGGGGTACATGTGTCTCTTTCAATTCTGGTTTCCTCGGTGTGTATGCCCAGCAGTGGGATTGCTGGGTCATAAGGTAGTTCTATTTGCAATTTTTTCAGGAATCTCCACACTGTTCTCCATAGTGGCTGTACTAGTTTGCATTCCCACCAACAGTGTAGGAGGGTTCCCTTTTCTCCACACCCTCTCCAGCATTTCTTGCTTGCAGATTTTTGGATCACAGCCATTCTGACTGGTGTGAAGTGGTACCTCATTGTGGTTTTGATTTGCATTTCTCTGATAATGAGTGATGTTGAGCATCTTTTCATGTGTTTGTTAGCCATCCGTATGTCTTCTTTGGAGAAATGTCTATTGAGTTCTTTGGCCCATTTTTTGATTGGGTCATTTATTTTTCTGGAATTGAGCTGCAGAAGTTGCTTGTATATTTTTGAGATTAGTTGTTTGTCAGTTGCTTCATTTGCTATTATTTTCTCCCATTCAGAAGGCTGTCTTTTCACCTTGCTTATAGTTTCCTTTGTTGTGCAGAAGCTTTTAATTTTAATTAGATCCCATTTGTTTATTTTTGCTTTTATTTCCAGAATTCTGGGAGGTGGATCATAGAGGATCCTGCTGTGATTTATGTCTGAGAGTGTTTTGCCTATGTTCTCCTCTAGGAGTTTTATAGTTTCTGATCTTACATTTAGATCTTTAATCCATTTTGAGTTAATTTTTGTGTGTGGTGTTAGGAAGTGATCTCAAAGGAATTTTATCAAATTAACTATGCAATTCCAGTTTAAAAATATTCTGCCTGTAGATTTCTCTTCAGCTAATTCTGTGGCTGATGATTTCTTTGAGTTTTTTTTTTTTTAATCATTCTTGATAGGAAATGTTTCTTGATTTATATCTGGCAGGAATGTTGCTAGGTCTTAAAGGATCTGTTTTAAAAACAAGTAACTATACTTTTCCTAGAAAAAAGGATATTATGGATATTTTTCTCTTTGGATTATCTTAAACTGAATCACTTTATTTTCAGTATTCTGAGTCTGTGTTTTTCATTTTAGATGAGAAAGTTTATCTAGAAACCATACGGATTCTGATTTTATTCTTCTGTCTTGCTTTACTCACCCTTATACATTTCTATCCACCTACGCTCCTATCAATTTTGTATATACTTTACTCTGAGAACTAGATACTAGTCAGTTGCTAGTACTGCTTGGGAAACTTTGTAGTAGCTTAAATTATCCTGGATAAGTTGCTCTTCTTATGCCTACTGCTTTGCTCTTTCTCACCCCACGGTAGTTTTGTTTTTTCAAAGTACCCGTATTAGGTTTGTTGTTGTTGCTTAGTTGCTATCATGTCCAACAGTTTTGTGACCCCAAGGACTATAGCCCACCAGGCTCCTCTGTCCATGAGATTTCCTAGGCAAAAATATTGTCATGGCTTGCCATTTCCTTCTCCAGGGGATCTTCCCAACCCAGAGATTGAACCCATATTTCCTGCATTGACAAGAGGATTCTTTACCACTGAGCCA
Organism: Ovis canadensis; assembly: GCF_042477335.2. NCBI lineage: Eukaryota > Metazoa > Chordata > Mammalia > Artiodactyla > Bovidae > Ovis > Ovis canadensis. The sequence goes on from NC_091248.1 coordinate 88,537,931, forward strand.
CCTGGGAAGCCTGCCCTCATTAGTATATCTGTCTGAAAACAGAGAAGTTCTTATGATTTAGCAACACAGAAGTATGTTGAAATACATGAGTATACATTTGTAGAATGAGTTTTTAAAACATACACTATTTTAAAGAACTATTTTTATAACTTCCACCATCTATTTTCAGGTAAGCACTTTTACAAGATGAAATTGACCCCATAATAATATAAAAATAGTAACTATTTTCAGGCACTATGCTAATATTTTATATATATATTAACACATTTAAAATAATCCCATGAATCAGGTAGTATTATCTCCACTTTGAATATAATGAAACTGAAGCAGAGAAAGCTTAGAACACTTAAGTAGCTAGCCTGAAGTCCTAGAGTATGATGTGGTACCACTAGGAAGCCAGATTTTGGTTAAAAATTTTACATCATAGTCATATTATCTTAACTTCATGAATAGTTTCTATTTAGCTTTGGTTTTATAAATATTGTCATGGAAATTTTGCATATGATATAGTGAAAGAAATGGCAGCCCATGCCAGTATCCTTGCCTGAAAAATTCCATGGGTAGAGCAGCCTGATGGGACCCAATTAAGGGGTCACAAAGAGCTGGACATGACTGAGCAACTAGCACACATGTTGAAAAATATAAAATGTTTACTGCTTAATTACTAAATTCTTAAAACTGTCTTACTATCAAATAAGACAAAATTTATTTTTAAAAACTTGGATTTTAGAATAACATATTGTTGTTTAGTCGCTCAGTGATGTCCAATTATTTACAACCCCAAGGACTGCAGCATGCCAGGCTCCCCTGTCCTTCACCATCTCCAGGAGCTTGCTCAAGCTCATTTCCATTGAGTCAGTGATGTCATCCAACCATCTCATCCTCTGTCATCCTCTTCTCCTCCTGCCTTTGCTCTTCCCAAGCATCAGGGTCTTTTCTAATGAGTTGACTCTCTGCATCAGGTGGCCAAAGTACTGGAACTTCAGCTTCAGCATCAGTCTTTCTAATGAATATTTAGGATTATTTTCCTTTAAGATTGACTGGTTTGATCTCCTTGCAGTCCAAGGGACTCCCGATAGTCTTCTCCAACACCAGAGTTCAAAAGCCTCAATTCTTTGGTGTTCAGCATTCTTTAAGGTCCAACTCTCACATCCATACATGACTACTGGAAAAACCATAGTTTTGACTAGACAGACTTTGTCGGCTTTCTAATATGCTGTCTAGGTTTGTCATAGCTTTTCTTCCAAGGAGCAAGCGTCTTTTAATTTCGGGGCTGCAATCACCATCTGCAGTGATTTTGGAGCCCTAGAAAATAAAGTCTGTCACTGTTTCCATTATTTCCCCATCTATTTGCCATGAGCAGATCACAAAACCAGATTAGTTTTTTGAACGTTGAATCTGAGCCAGCTTTTGCACCCTCCTTTTTCACTTTCATCAAGAGGCTCTTTATTTCCTCTTCACTTTCTGCCGTAAAGCTGGTGTCATCTGCATATCTGAGATTATTGATATTTCTCCCAACAGTCTTGATTCCAGCTTGTGCTTCTTCCAGCCTGGCATTTGGCATGATGTACTCTGCATAGAAGTTAAATAAGCAGGGTGACAATATACAGCCTTGAAGTACTTCTTTCCCAATATTTAACCAGTCTATTGTTCCCTGTATGGTTCTAGCTGTTGCTTCTTGACCTGCATACAGGTTTCTCAGGAGGCTAGTTAGGTGGTCTGATATTCCTGTCTCTCTAAGAAATATCCACAGTTTGTTGTGATCCACATAGTCAAAGATATTAGCATAGTCAATGAAACAGAAGTAGATATTTTTCTGGAATTATCTTGCTTTTTCTATGATCCAATGGATGCTGGCAGTTTGATCTCTGATTCCTCTGCCTTTTCGAAATCCAGCTTGAACATCTGGAATTTTTTGGTTCACATACTGTTGAAGCCTGGCTTGGAGAATTTAGAGCATTACTTTGCTAGCATGCGAAACGAGTGAGAATAACGTGAGAATTGTTTAAAAAGAATCTATGCTCTCCAATTTGAAAAATCAGTGAAAGCTACTGGTAAATGCTTCCCTGAGAGCTCAGTTAGTAAAGAATCTGCCTACAATGCAGGAGAAAAGTGAAAGTGAAGTTGCTCAGTCGTGCCCAACTCTTTGCGATCCCATGGGCTATTTTCTACCAGGCTTCTCTGTCCATGGGATTTTCCAGGCAAGAGTACTGGAGTGGGTTGCCATTTCCTTCTCCAGGAGATCTTCCTTACCCAGGGATCATACCCAGGTCTCCTACGTTGCAGACAGACACTTTACCCTCTGAGCCAATGCAGGAGACCCCAGTTCAATTCCTAGGTCAGGAAGATCCCCTGGATAAGGGATAGGCTACCCACTCCAGTATTCTTGGGGTTCTCTTATGGTTCAGCTGGTAAAGAATCCACCTGCAATGTGGGAGACCTAGGTTCAATCCATGTGTGAAGTCGTTTAGTCGTGTCCGACTCTTTGCGACCCTGTGGACTCTAGCCTGCCAGGCTCCTCCGTCCATGGGATTCTCCAGGCAAGAATACTGGAGTGGGTTGCCATTTCCTTCTCCACGGGATCTTCCCAACCCAGGGATCAAACCCGGGTCTCCTGCTTTGCAGGAAGACGCTTTATCCTCTGAGCCACAAGGGAAGCCTTGGGGTGGGAAGATCCCCTGGAGAAGGGAATGGCTACCCACTTAAGTTTTCTACCTTGGAGAATTCCTTGGACTGTATAGTCCATGGGGTCACAAAGAGAAAGACAGGACTAAGTGACTTTCAGTTTCACTGGTAAACGATGTTGCTTTAAGAATTTAAAAGTATGCATGGATAACATATTTAATAGAAATAATAACAGTGCTGTGATTATTGTGAGCTAGAGATAATTTTATCATTATTTTATTCAATGTCTCTAAATGATTATAGTTCAACAATAAAAAAGGTTTAATTTCCTGGATATTCTTTAACTGTTAGTATTAATGAGAGCAGTGCTTATATTAAAAGCTTGTCATATAGAAACAGAAAGAATGCTTTTTAAAATGCTTAACTCTAGGATACAAAAGTGCTGTTATAAGAATAATGTTATCAGGTAATCAAATGCATAATAATTTATCATCTTGTCATAATTTTACAAGACAATGGAACCTATGGTATGAGGGGTTTTTTTCCCCTTTAAAACAAATGAATACGAGAGATCAAACAAGCAAGCATGTGTGAAAATGACACATTAAATTCTTGTATTCAGATGGTGTCTACCATATATTAACGGTTACAATTGCAAAATGCCATTCCATTTACTGATCATGTGTTTCTTTTTATTTCAGTTCAATATAAATCTGGAATGCAGACTACTTTAGATGTGATTTTCAAAGATTTAATCAGACTTAGAGTAATGAAGTCCTAGGGGGAAATATCAACCTATTCTTAGAGGACATGAAAGATAGAATTTTTAATAATTCTGAAAACTGGGTGAAGTCAAGTATTATCTTCAATTCTTGATAGAAATTTTGTCAATCATTTGACTTTTTTGTTCTTATGCCATCAAGAATGTCAGGACAAGTCAAGACCGTTTTACTAGTCAGTCATTGTGTCCTATTGATTCCTATCAGCATTTCTCTCAACAGCAATGACACTGCCTAAGGTCAAAACTGTCTTTTTGATATAAGTAATCTCTTCACTGGGATCTGACTCCATTCTTCCCTTCCACATCACAACCTCTCTCCACTAAAACTGGTCCAATTTCAGTGCTGTCCTAAGGCCTTTTTCTAAAACTCATGTCTGATATAGTCACTCTAAATTCTTGAACAGGAAGCCAGGTTGCCTGGATTGAATCTTGCATCTTGTATCTAGTAGATTTGAAACTTTGAGAAAGTCATTTAATTTCTTAGTGCCTCGGGCTTTTTGTTTCCATCTATAAAATAAAGATAATAATGCTAGGTAGCACAGTATGGTGGTTGTAGAAATTGAATCAATGTATATAAATTAAGAGTAGGACTCAATACAGAGTAAGCAATATAGGAAGAATAAAAGAAGAAAAACAGTTCACACTATCACTGAGAGTAGGCAGCCATCACATTAGTTATATATATGTAACTGTATAGGGCTTCCCAGGTGGCTCAGTGGTGAAGAATCCATCTGCCTGCCAATGCAGGAGACATGGGTTTGATCCTTGTGTTGGGAAGATTCCCTGGAGGAGGAAATGGCAATCCGATCCAGTATTCTTGCTTGAGAAACCCCATGGACAGAAGAGTCTGGAGGGCTATAGTCCATGGTGTTGCAAAGAGTCGGGCACTACTTATCAAATAAACAACAAAAACAACAAACAAATATATACAATTAAATGTGTGTTTAGTTATATATGCATACAACTAAACGTAATGACTTCCTATGTTTGTTTAAAGATGTGTGCCTGTGTATATATGTAATATGGAAGCTCCTATTTTAAAAAGTATATATTATAGATGCATATATTCATATAAAAGTAAATAATTAAGCAGCTGGTTTAGTGGCAGGCCCATCCTTATTTGACATCAAAAATTTTTATTCACTTCCAAAATCCAGGATTAGAAGAAATGTAAAATTGTCAGAGGAGTAGTTCAAAGAAACTTGAATAGCATGTTCTAGATAACAGGATGAGAAAGCAAGCAAAGTAGACATGGACCCAAGTTATGTTGGTGGCAGGAATCCCCCTTCTCTGGGATATAGAGAATGGAGGTGATCGATCCCTGGAAGTAATAAATCCATAGCAGCATGCAGGTTAGTTTCAGATTCTGAGAACCACATAGACAATTATATAGCCAAATGAGATAGAACAGGTCTACATCTGAGGGAGCTGGGCAAGACATAGAGACTATGGGATTCTAACAGGGATTTATAGGGATCTAACCATGAGCAGGAACCTATCCAGCATCTTTGGAGCTTGGTGTCTGCCTGTGATTTCAAATTTTACTCCTATAAAATGGTTAGAGAAAACTTTTGCCAAAAAGTATGATTCTTTCTGCATAGTTACTCTTCAGTAGTTTTGAAGCAATCAGAAGCAACCCTGAACACATTGCTTCAGACCTAGCTCTCAGATGGGTGAAAAGATAGAAGGTAGATGGAATCAAGCAGCAAATTGCCAACCATTTTGGTGATTCCCTTTGGCTACTGGGACTATGTCCTAGACCACTGACCTCAGACCACTTTATCTGCAGTACTTAACCTTGCTCTAGTTTTTCAATTATTATATAATATTATGTAATTGCCACCCATCAGTAGAACAGCAGACATCTCAACATGTTTTGAGCTCTAGTTTTTGTAGTTCAGTTCCTTAGTTTTCCTGCATGTTCTTGTTACCTAGTCTTTGCATTAAGTGATCTCCAATCCTTTCAAATAAGCCTGCACTGGAGCAGACAGGACTCATTTTCAGGGATGGTTGACTATAGGTATGAGCAGATTCTGGGACTCTCTCCTGAATACTTCAGGCAGACTAGAACATACTGTATTATGTACATTCCCATTGTAGCAATAATGATATCATTGTGCAGTGTTTAGTCTATCTGTGAATCTCTCCACTAGATTTTAAAGTACTTTTTGGCTAGAACAAATTTTTTAACTTGGGTATTTATCCCCTGTACCTGTGTCAATGCCTAATTTATAATGAATAATATAAAAATAATTAGTTAATAGATCAAGGAATTGGATGACAAAGGTATGAACTAACCCTTGACAGGAGAAGAGCTGAATCCATTGCTAGACAAATATTGATAGGGAAGCTGTCGAAATATCTTTTACAAAATGAGGCCGTTCCTTAAAATATTCTAACTTTCCAAAACTTATTTATTTGTTATACTTATTCATGTCTCCCCTAGGTATGGCAAGAGTATGTGTATCTCTATTGTTCGGAGGGCTAGAAATCAAAGAAGTTATGGGGAATATATTTTCACTTTATAACAGAGCCTCATCTTATTATACCTATTTTAAATAAACTTAGAATTAAAGGATTCATACCTCAAATGTGTGCTAACTCATTTGTAGAGGAAAGTTCTCAGATTGAAATTATGATTATATCATCCTGGTGCTTTATAGTCCCTGTTAGAAACAGAGCTATTTAAATTCCTGGAAAGGGATGATAAGACATTTAGAAGCTTAAGTGGAATACACCCATGAATGAACATAATGTGTGCTATAGAGGAATCAAAGTAGGGACATTTAAAAAATAACTTGAAGATAATACACAATCTATCTCCAGTCTTTAAGTGACATAATTTAATAATGTCAAAATTTGCCATTAGAGGATTTTCTGAAATCCTTATACAGTTGTATTTCATGATTGGCAGCTCTTTTTATTCCTTACCCTAAGCTTGACTTTCTTTCAGCAAGGATATCCGTAAATTTCTAGATCAACAAGGCAAAATTTCCCCTTTTTTCCCCTAGATTGTTCCTCCAATTAGCTTGAGCTACAATAGAAATAGAACATATTAATAGTATGTTTGCACTAATTGGAAAAGTCTATTTTTAAGCCTTTTCACTTTTTCATTGGTGGTAGCAGAGGAGATTAGTTCCAATATTATAAAAAAAGAAAGGGAAAATACCTGTAATTTATTAAATTCAGAATTTGGGGGATTTTTCTATAAGTAATAGTTTTAAAAATATCAATGTATGTACCTATATGTATGAAATTTCTCAAAGATAATGTATTCTTAATTAAGTACCATAACTCCTAGCAATAATGACAGTATTAGGAGTAAATGTAACATGAAAATTACAGAATTTCCCACTTAAAATTGCTACCTTTGCCAACACAAAACTAGAATTCGCAAAAGTTTCAAAATTATTACTTTGTTATTGAAATAAAGATCATGTAAGAATATTTTCTTCCATTAATTGTGCATATTTCATACTCATTCCTACCATTCATTCAACTAATTTTTATTAAGGTATATAGTGGACAGAGGAGCCTGGTAGGCTGCAGTCCATGGGGTCGCGAAGAGTAGGACATGACTGAGCGACTTCCCTTTCACTTTTCACTTTCATGCATTGGAGAAGGAAATGGCAACCGGCTCCAGTGTTCTTGCCTGGAGAATCTCAGGGACGGGGGAGCCTGGTGGGCTGCCGTCTATGGGATCACAGAGTCGGACACGACTGAAGTAATTTAGCAGCAGCAGCTTCTGATATTGTCAGTGCTCAAGATAGGATTAAGAAACAGACAAGGTCGTTGTTCATCTGACATTCATATACTGGGGTAGGAGGGGAAGAGTAGAAAAATGTCAAATGAACAAATACATTAAAAGATCATTATAGGTTTTGCAAAGTGACATAAACAAAATCTGGGCAATAAAACAGGACATGGGGAGGCAACAGAGTTATGTTTGTCAGTTAGGCTGTAACATGAATGATAAGAAGGAGTAGTCCAAGGGAAAGTCTTGGGGGAGGGATATTGCAGGCAGCTGTTGTTGTTCAGTTACTAAGTTATGTCTGACTCTTTGTGACCTCCTGGATTGCAGCATGCCAGTCTTTTCTGTCCTTCACTATTTCCCGGAGTTTGCTCAAAGTCATACCCATCGAGTCGGTGATGCCATCCAACCACATCCTCTGTTATGCCTTTCTCCTCCTGCCCTCAATCTTTCCCAGCATTAGGCTCTTTTCCAATGGATGGGCTTTTCATATCAGGTAGCCCAGCAAAGTGCAAGGGTGGTTATGAGTCCGGGACAAAGGGGCTGGTTTGGAGGGAACAATAAGACACTCAGTGGTTAACAGTCAAGTGGCAGAGTTTGGCAGGGATCAAGTCACAAAACAAAATGATGTGTAGAGCATGAGATCTGAATTTTCAAAGTGCTCTGAAAAACCATAGAAAGATTTTCAGCAAGGCTGAAAACCTCTAATTTTCATCTACATTTTAAAAGATGCACTGGCTGCCACCAATGAATGAATTTTACCTGACCAAATTTACTTACGTGGAAAACTCAGTGTAGATGTCAGTGCCATAGCCTAATGAGTGATGATAGTATCTTAGACTAGGGGAACAGCAATGAAGAAGTAAGCATGATGAAAGTTGGTGTATATATTAGAGGCAAGCCTGACATGATTTAATACTGAAGTATATGTGTGTGTGTGTGTGTGTGTGTGTGTCGAAACAAGTGGTGGTGAGGGAAAAAAAAAGGCATTATGACTGACCTCAAGGTTTTTTGTTTTGAGCAACTGAGTGAGTGATTGTGTTCTTTATTGAGATAGGAAAGATTGATGGAAAATCTTGTTGTAGGGAGGGAGACACAAATCAAAAAGTTCTATTTTAGACATGTTTAATTTGAGATGTCTATTAGTCATTCCAGTGACAGTTGGGTTTATGAATTTGGAGCTCAGAGGAAAAATTAGATGTAAGGACATATGTTTGGAACTTATTGCCCAGTTCACATTATTTCAAGCAGCACAACTAGGTAAGATTATATTGGAAGACTTTTTAGAGAAAGAATGAAGCTTAAAATAAAATTCTGGAGTCCTTCACTATCCAAAGTTTGGGTAGATACTAAATTAGATAGTTGTCAATTGTGTTAAATTCTGCTGGGAAGCATGAGAATGTTAATAGAAATTAATGAGAACAGTTTTAGCAAAGTGGAGGATGAAAGCCTGATGAAATATACCTTGAAAGAAAATGGGAGAATGGGAGATGAAGACAAGGAGAAAACCAGTATAACTTAAATTTAAGTATTCTGTGAAAGGGTCAGTTAGTTCAGTCACTCAATTGTGTCCGACTCTTTGTGACCCCATGGACTGCAGCATGCCAGTCCTCCCTGTCCTGTACCAACTCCTGGAGTTTATACAAACTCACACCCATTGGGTTGATGATACATTCCAATCATCTCATCCTCTGTTGACCCCTTCTTCTCACACTTTCAATCTTTCCCAGCAACAGGGTCTTTTCCAGTGAGTCAATCCTTCGCATCAGGTGGCCGAAGTATTAGAGTTTCAGGTTCATCATCACTTCTTCCAATGAATATTCAGGACTGATTTCCTTCAGGATGGACTGGTTGGATCTCCTTGCTCTCCAAGGGTCTCTCATGAGCCTTCTCCAACAACACAGTTCAAAAGCATGAATTCTTTGGTGCTCAGCTTTCTTTATAGTCCAAATCACACATCCATACATGACTACTGAAAAAACCATAGCCTTGACTAGATGGACCTTGGTGGGCAAAGTAATGTCTCGGCTTTTTAATAAGCTGTCTAAGTTGATCATAGTTGGCTTTTATCCCAAGGAGTAAGTGTCTTTTAACTTCATGGCTTGCAGTCAACATCTGCAGTGATTTTGGAGCCCCCCAAAATAAAGTCTGTCACTGTTTCCTCTGTTTCCCCATCTATTTCCCATGAAGTGAAGGGACCAGATGCCACAATCTTAGTTTTCTGAATGTTGAGCTTTAAGTCCACTTTTTCACTCTCCTCTTTCATTTTCATCAAGAGGCGCTTTAGTTCTTCACTTTCTGCCGTAAGGGTGGTGTCATCTGCATCTCTGAGGTTATTGATATTTCTCCCGGCAATCTTGATTCCATCTTGTGCTTCTTCCAGTCTAGCATTTTGCATGATGTCCTCTGTGTAGAAGTTAAATAAGCAGAGTGACAATATACTACAGCCTTGATGTACTCCTTTCCCAATTTGGAACCAGTCTGTTGTTCCACGTCCAGTTCTAAATGTTGCTTCTTGTGCTGCATACATATTTCTCAGGCACTTAACGTGGTCTGGTATTCCCATGTCTTTAAGAATTTTCCACAGTTTGTTGTGATTCACACAGTCAAAGGCTTTTGCATAGTCGTTAAAGCAGAAATAGATGTTTTTCTGGAACTCTCTTGCTTTTTTGATGATCCGACAGATGTTGGCAATTTGATCTCTGGTTCCTCTGCCTTTTCTAAAACCAGCTTGAACATCTGGAATTTCACGGTTCACGTACTGTTGAAGCCTGGCTTGGAGAATTTTGAGCATTACTTTGTTAGCATGTGAGATGAGTGCAATTGTGAGGTAGTTTGAGCATTCTTTGGCATTGCCATTCTTTGGGATTGGAAAGAAAACTGACCTTTTCCAGTCCTGTGGCCACTGCTGAGTGTTCCAGATTAGCTGTCATATTGAGTGCAGCACTTTCACAGCATCATCTTTTAGGATTTGAAATAGATCAACTGGAATTCCCTCACCTCCACTAGCTTTGTTCATAGTGATGCTTCCTAAAGCCCACTTGAGTTCGCATTCCAGGATGTCTCGCTCTTAGGTGAGTGACCACACCATTGTGATTATCTGGGTCATGAAGATCTTTTTTGTACAGTTCTTCTGTGTATTCTCACCTTAATATCTTCTGCTTCTGTTAGGTCCATACCATTTCTGTCCTTTATTGAGCCCATCTTTGCATGAAATGTTCCCGTGGTATCTCTCATTTTCTTGAAGACATCTCTAGTCTTTCCTGTTCTACTGTTTTCCTCTATTTCTTTGCATTGATCACTGAGGAAGGCTTTCTTATCTCTCCTTGCTATTCCTTGGAACTCTGCATTCAGATGCTTATATCTTTCCTTTTCTCCTTTGCCTTTAGCTTCTCTTATTTTCTCAGCTATTTGTAAGGCCTCCTCAGACAACCATTTTTCCTTTTTGCATTTCTTTTTTTGGGGCGGGGGGGGATCGTCTCAATCACTGCCTCCTGTACACTGTCACAGACTTCGGTTCATAGTTCTTCAGACACTCTGTTTATTGGATCTAATCCCTTGAATCTATTTGTCACTTCCATTGTATAATTATAAGGGATTTGATTTAGGTCATACCTGAATGGTCTAGTGGTTTTCCCTACATTCTTCAATTTAAGTCTGAATTTGGCAATAAGGAATTCATGATCTGAGCCACAGTCAGCTCTCAGTCTTGTCTTTGCTGACTAGATAGAGCTTCTCCCTCTTTGGCTGCAAAGAATATAATCAATCTGATTTCAGTATTGACCATCTGGTGATGTCCATGTGTAGAGTCTTCTCTTGTGATGTTGGAAGAGGGTATTTGCTATGACCAGTTTTTTCTCTTGGCAAAACTCTGTTAGCCTTTGCCCTGCTTCATTCTGTACTCCAAGACCAAATCTGCCTGTTACTCCAGGCATTTCTTGACTTCCTACTTTTGTACTCCAGTCCCCTATAATGAAAAGGACATTATCTTTTTTGGCTGTTAATTCTAGAAGGTCTTGTAGATCTTCATAGACCCAGTCAACCTCAGCTTCTTCAACAGTATTGGTAGGGGCATAGACTTGGATTACTGTGATATTGAATGGTTTGCCTTGGAAACGAACAGAGATCATTCTGTCATTTTGAGATTGTGTCCAAGTATGGCGTTTTGGACTCCTTTGCTGACTATGATGGCTACTCCATTTCTTCTAAGGGATTCTTGCCCACAGTAGTGTATATAATTATCATCTGAGTTAAATTCACCCATTCCAGTCATTTGAGTTCTCTGATTCCTAAAATGGTGATGTTCACTCTTGTCCTCTCCTGTTTGACCACTTCCAATTTGACTTGATTCATGGACGTAACATTCCAAGTTCCTATGCAATATTGCTCTTATAGCATTGGACTTTGTTTCCATTATCAGTTACAATGAATGGTATGAAAAAGAATCAAATGCTGTTATATAATGTAAGTGCAGAATGTAATTTAAAATGTGAGACTTTAAGTAATATTTTTCTTGTAAGAATAGAAATACCAGAGCACATTAGTGTAAATTATTCAGTAGAACAGAAAAAAAGTGTTGGTATTAGATGACAAGAGAGGGTAACAAAAGAGTGAAACGTTTAGAAGGAAAAGAAGGGGTACAGTACAAGTCAGAAGCACAGAACTGGCCCTTAGTGAGACCACAGGCACATCTTCATAGTGTCAGGAGGAAACACAGATTAGAGAAAGCTAGAAGGGTATAGTTTGTTTATAGGAAGGTTAAATCATCCCTTTCTATTTTTGCAATAAACATTATCATGTTCTACATATAATTCTGTTTTATGACTTGATCCTTGCCAAACTCTGCTACTTGATTGTTATCACTTAGTGTCTTATTGTTCCCTCTAAGCCAACACCTTTGTCCCAGACTCATACCCTTGCATTTGCTGCGCCACTTGATTATAAAAGCCCACTCATTGGAAAAGAGCCTAATGCTGGGAAAGATTGAAGGAAGGAGGAGAAGAGGGTAACAGAGGATGAGATGGTTGATGGCATCACTGACTCAATGGATATGACTTGGAGCAAATTCCAGGAGATAGTGAAGGACAGAGAAGACTGATGTGCTGCAGTCCATGATGTCACAAAGAGTCAGTCGTAACTTAGTGACTGAACAACAGCAGCTGCCTGCAATACTCCTCCTCCATGGCTCTTCCTTGGCCTACTTCGTTATTCATGTCACAGGTATCCCACATTGCAGGCGGATTCTTTACTGTCTGAGCCACCAGGGAAGCCCAAAGCGATATAAGATGAGGTCATAATCTGAAACTGGAATGTTGGAGGTATCCTGTTACTGATCTTGTCAACACAAAGGGTGCAAAGCAAAGTAAGGGATGGTTGTAAATTACAGTGCATTGCATTAGTGATGATGAGGTCAAATAGCTCAGAGTAAAATCTTTGTATTGGAAGGAATCTGAGTATCTCTGTAGTTTCACAACTTCTTTTCCACATTCATAACTCTGATAAGGAAACCAGCAGGTAAGCTATGTATTGAATTAGCCAGAAAGTTCACTAGGCATTTTCCATAAAATTTCAATGGAAAAACACAAACTTTTTGGCCAACCCAGTGTTTTACTTACTATGCTTTGCATTCTTTTTGTCAAATCAGAATTGTACAAAAGGAACTCAATGTATTTCCTCAGAATAAATATACTTTTCAGTAAATTGAGGTAATCCATTTTGTGTAAATGTTGAAAGAGTCCTTCAGGCTGTGATTATTTAAATTACATATCTTGTTTTTTAATGGTAATACAATAAAAGATACCTTTGACTTATACTGTACAGATAAAACTCTATAAGCATTTTGGTTTAACAAAAAGATTGCAGATTCTTTTGTAAGACAGTGGTATTTAAAGCTGGGTTATTTTTTAGATTTTTTTTAAATACAATCACCAATTGCACTGAAACCCTAAAATTCAGAACTTTGAATAAGTCATTAGAAGGGTGATAACTAATAAATTCCAAGGCCAATTTTTTTTTTTTACTTTGGAAGGAATGATGCTAAAGCTGAAACTCCAGTACTTTGGCCACCTCATGCGAAGAGTTGACTCATTGGAAAAGACACTGATGCTGGGAGGGATTGGAGGCAGAAAGAAAAGGGGACAACAGAGGATGAGATGGCTAGATGGCATCACCAACTTGATGGACGCGAGTCGGAGTGAACTCCAGGAGTTGGCAATGGACAGGGAGGCCTGGCATGCTGCGATTCATGGGGTCGCAAAGAGTCAGACACAACTGAGCGACTGAACTGAACTAACAAAAGATTTTGCATTCTTTGCCTCCTTTGTTCAACAAAGTAAAAATTTTAGCCCTTCCCTCCTAGGCTCTCATTTGACCACAATCTCTCTGTACTTGGCCTAAGTACCACTGAGGGGATACCATTAAGGAGAATAACTATGTGTTGGGACCAAGAGTCTATTTATTCATATAACTACTGGAATGGGAAGCACCAGACCCATTATGTCCTGCCATTTTTGTTTTGTCTTTTTTTTTTCTTCTGTTTATCATTTTTCACAAACCTAAGCATTGTGGAGTATGTTTGCCATGACTACGTTCCTTTATGTATCTTGCCATTCTTATTCCCTAAACTCCTGGAATGAAACTCCTTAACTATTAAAATAGACAAAAATGCATAATTTTGACCATATGGAGTTAAAGGATGCAACGGATCTAAATTCCCTAAGCTTTCAATTGTCAAACATGTAGACTTTTTTTAATGTCTTTTTTATTGTGATATGTCACATGTAAAGCATACTATTTTAACCATATTCAACTATACAGTTCAGTGCCACTAAGTACATTTACATTGTTGTGCAGCTCTCACTATCATCTATCTCCTGAATTGTTCACCTTTCTAAACTGAAACTCTGTCCCCATTAAACACTAACTCCTCATTCTCCTCCCTCCACCCCAGCTCCAGCCTCTGGCATCTACCAATGTACTTTCTGACTATGAATTAGACCTAGATACCTCATATAAGTGAACTCAAACAATATTTGTCTGTACCTAATATATATTGGATACATTTTAGAATTATCTTAATGGATGTCCTATAAAAAGATTGTAACTTCTTTCATTTTCCCCTGTGCTATATATTAATTTCTTATTAGTTATCTATCCCATACATAGTAATACATATATATGTCAATCCTAACCTCCCAATCCATTTCCCATTCCCTTTCTCTCCCCTTGGTGTCCATATATTTCTTTCTACCTCTGTGTCTTTATGCTTTGCAGATAGGTTTATCTGTACTATTTTTCTATATTCCACATATATGGATAAATATATATATATTTTTTTCTTCTAACTTAACTTTGATGACAGTCTCTTAAATTCGTCCATATCTATGCAGATGGCACAATTTTGTTCCTTTTGATGACTGCGATATTCCATTGTATAGATGAAACCATATCTTCTTTATCAATTCCTCTGTTGATGAACATTTAGGTTGCTTCCATATCCTGGCTATTGTAAGTAGTGCTGCTGTGAACATTGTGGTGCATGTATCTTTTTGAATTATGGTTTTTCCTGTGTATATGCCCAGTAGTGGGGTTGCTGGGTTATAGTTCTATTTTTAGCTTAAGGAACTTTCATACTCTTCTCCACAGTGGCTGTATCAGTTTATATTCCCACCTGCAGTATAAGAGGGCTCCCTTTCCTCCACACCCTCTGCAGCATTTATTGTTTGTAGATTTTTTTTTATGATGGCCGTTCTCACTGGTGTAAGGTGGTACCTCATTATACTTTTGATTTGCATTTGTTTAAAAATGAGTGATGTTGAACATCATTTCATGTGCCTCTTGGTCATCTGTATGTCTTTGGAAAGTGTCTATGTAGGTCTTCCATCCATTTTTTTGATTGGGTTGTTCAGTTTTTTAAGTATTGAGCTGCATGAGTTGTTTCTAAATTTTGGAGATTATCCTCATCAGCTGTTTCATTTGCAAATATTTTCTCCCATTCTGAGGGCTGTTTGTCTTGTTTATGGTTTCCTTTTCTGTGCAAAAGCTGTTAACTATGTCCCATTTGTTAAATTTTGCTTTTATATTCATTAGGAGGTGGGTCAGGAAAAATCCTGCCAGGATTTATGTCAAAGAGTGTTCTGCCTATGTTTTTCTCTAAGAATTTTATAGTGCCTGGCCTTACATTCAGTTCTTTAATCCATTTCGAGTTTATTTTTGTGTATAGTGTTAGAGGCTTGTGGTGGTGGTGGTGGTTTAGTAGGTAAGTTGTGTCTGCTCTTGTGACCTCATGGACTGTATCCCTCCAGGCTTCTCTGTCCATGGGGTTTTCCAGGCAAGAATACTGGAGTGGGTTGCCATATCCTTCCCCAGGGGATCTTCCTGACCCAGGGATAAAACATGGGTTCCTGCATTGCAGGTAGATTCTTTACCAACTGAGCTACCAGGGAAGTCCCAGAGACTGTTGTGGTTTCATTTGGTTTCATTCTTTAACATGTAGCTGTCCAGTTTTCTCAGCCCTACTTATTGAAGAGTCTTTTCTCCATTGTACGTTCTGCCCTCCTGTGTCTTAGTTTAAGTAAACATAAGTGTCTCGTTTTATCTCTGGGTTCCCATCCTGTTCCACTGGTCTCTATTTCTGATTCTTCCAGCCCAAGAACATAGCACATCTTTTCATGTGTTTATGTCATCTTTCATTTCTTTCTTTAATATCTTATGCTTTTCTGAGTGCAGGTCTTTTGCCTCCTTAGGTCAGTTTATTCCTGGGTATTTTATTCTTTTTGTTGCAATGGTAAATGGGATTGTTTCCTTAATTTCTTTCTAATTTTTTGTTGCTATCTGTATAGGAATCCAAGAAATTTCTGTGTATTAATTTGTATCCTGGAACTTTACCAAATCCACTGATTAACACTAGTAGTTTTCTGGTGGCATCTTTAGGATTTTCTATGTATAATGTTATGTCATCTGAAAACAGTGATAATTTTACTATTTCTTTTCCAATTTAGATTTCTTTCATTTCTTTTTCTTTGATTGCTGCAGCTAGGACTTTCAAAATGATGTTGAATAATTGTGGTGAGAGTGGGCCTCCTTGTCTTGTCTCTTATCTTAGAGGAAATGCTTTCAGCTTTCCATAATTGAGAATAATGTTAACTGTGGGTTTTTCATATATGATTGTTATTATGTTAAGGTATGTTCCCTCTATGCCCACTTTCTAGAGCATTTTTACCCAAGCTTCTAGACTTTTAAAACAATTTGGGATAACTAATATATTTTTATCAGTTTAAATATCAAGATGTCTACTGTGTGCTGGACATTGTGTTAGATGCTCAAGATGCATCCACTGAAAACAGACTGGCACAACCCCTGCCTTCGTGGGTCTTGTTCTTTATTGAAAATGATAAATTTTTTACATCTGCAGATGGCACAATAATTCTTGATGATTATTTGAGTTGGGGCATGAAAAAAGGGGGCTTTAAATAAGTTGGTGGATTCAGGATACATGAAAATAGGAACAGATTTAAGGTTGCATAGATGATGAGTTCAGTCTTGGGCAGGTTTCATTTAAAACTTCCCTGGTGGATCAGATGGTAAAGAATCTGCCTGCAATGCAGGAGACCCAGGTTCGATCACTGGATTAGGAAAATCCTCTGAAGAAGGAAAGGCAACTCACTCCAGTATTCTCGTCTGGGAAGTCCCATGGACAAAGCAGCCTGTCAGGCTCCAGTACATGGGGCCTCGAAGAGTCAAATGTGACTAAATGCTTAAGATGTCTAACAAGCAAGAGACTTAATAAGTCTAGACCTGTAAGAGATCTAAGATAGAGTTAGGGGCCACCAAATACTAGATAGTCATAGAAGTCTTTGGAGATAGATGAGCTCACACGAGAAAGATGTGTAGATGAGAGAACAAAGGGGGCCTAAGATAGCTCTGTGCAAAACATAACATGCAAAGAATAAATGTGGGAGGTTGTCTACAAAGGAGAAGGGGAAAAAAGATCATGCAATTTAGGGTCAGAGCTCCAGCTATGTGTCCAGCAACCCTAGGAAAGCCAGTATTCCAGTATGACTGAGTGGTAAAGATACACGAAACCTCTTCACCTCCCCCATTATCAACAACAAGACAGATGAAAGTAAGAAAGCACTAGTGGAAAGAGTCTAAAAGGATTCTTTTAATCTCTTTGGCTGAACTCTTACTTGAGGATGATTGGAAGCTCTTGTTTTTCCCGAAGCATACAAATCTTCAGTATTTTATTAAAAATGCAATGTTGTCTGTTTTATTCAGCAAGATTTCAAGGGTATGGAAAATGTTTCAATCATACAACTTGAGAGAGACTACAGTTGACGTCTCTCTCCCCATTTAATTTTTCCTTTTTACAATTTTTGCCTATAAATAACTAAAACTTTATTTAGATGAATTAAGCATAAAAATAATTTATTGGCAAGGTATCAGCTAGCTCACAGAATTTTTTAAAAAGCAGTGGGTGGGGGAAATTGATATAGAACCAGGCTCAGAAAACAGTAGGAACCAGGCTCGAAAAGCAACAGGAAGCTTCAGGGTTCTAGTTATAGAAACTCATTTGCAGTTTTGTTTTATTTTGTTTTAAGTTTTTACAGCCAAGATTAATAAACTCCAACTGCTTTAGTCCCCTTAAATCTCTTCACTTAAAAATCAATGCCTGGGGAGATACAAAGTCCACTAATTCTATTTTGGTTATATGTCTCCTCCTTAATGAAGAGGGTCAGGGAAATTTATTGAGGGTCTCTTTGGGACTGCACACAATGAGGAAGAGTCAATTACCCACATAGGAATAAGTATGCCATTATCAAAACAGGAAAGGATGACCACTGGGTGGCTACAAAACTGTACTTTATTCTTAAACAAACATTCTTATACTAAATTCTTAAAGTAAGCAAACTATAAGCATTTTAAACTTCAAATTGCATAAACTCCAATTTTCCAGATTTATTCTGCTGTGTTCTCTGATTTTTAAAAAGCAGCTTTATTGAAACACATGGCACTGTTCAGCTGGTAAAGAATCTGCCTGCCAATGCAGGTGACACAAAAGACGTGAGTTTGATCCCTCGGTTGGGAAGAGTCCCTGGAGAAGGAAATGGCAATTCACTCCAGTATTCTTGCTTGGAAAATTCCATGGAGGGAGGACCCTGGCTGATTACAATCCATGTGGTTGCAAAGAGTCAGACACGACTGTGCACACATGCCTCATGGCACTGTAACAAACTGAACATATAAATTTCTCAGGTTAAGATCTGCATTTGTATCTAACCGGAAACCATCTGCATTATCAAGAAAAGGAACACATACCCAACCTTCAAAATGTCTTTATGCCTATTTGCAGTCCCTACCACCTGCACCTCTCTGCTCCACCTCCGGCCAGCCCAAGGCCAGATCAACTGCTGATCTGTTGTCTGCTAATACGCATTTCCATTCCCTAGAATTTTATGTAAGAGGAATCTGCAGTATGTACTCTGTTTTGCTGGTATTTCACTCAGCATAATTATTTTGACCTTCGTCCATATGATTACCAGCAAAACAGTTCATTTTCTTCCCACTGTTTAGTTTTTTTTATTGTATGGGTTTAGCATAGTTTCTTTATCAATTGCCTATTAAGATTCAGTTTTTGTTGTAAATAAAGTTGCCATGAACATTCATGCACAATTCTTTGTATGGACATGTGCTTTTAATTTCTCTTAATACCTATAACTAGCATGACAAAGTACTAAAATAGGTGTGCATTTCACTTTAAGCATGGCAAAATTATTTTGCAAAGGACTGTTTCATTTTACATTCTTACCAGCAGTGCATATGGCTTTCAAGTACACTGCTGCTGCTGCTACTGCGTCGCTTCAGTCATGTCCGTCTCTGTGTGACCCCATAGACAGCAGCCCACGAGGCTCCCCCGTCCTTGGGATTCTCCAGGCAAGAACACTGGAGTCGGTTGCCATTTCCTTCTCCAATGCATGAAAGTGAATAGTGAAAGTGAAGTCACTCAGTCATGTCTGACTCTTCACGATCCCATGGACTGCAGCCCACCAGGCTCCTCCGTCCAAACACTAAATCCGTCAAATAGTTCTGGGATAGTCCTTTTTAAAAATACTAGAGAACCTACTTGATATATAGTAAATCTCATAGTGGTTTAGATTTTCTCTAATGACTGATGTTAGACATCATTTTCTTTTTATATTTGCCATTTACGTAGATTCTTTAAGTATTCAAAACATTGCCCTTTTTTTCTTGAATTGTTACTTTATTGAATTTTGAGACACTGCAGTCTAGATGCAAGTCTTTATCAGATATGTGATTTGCAAAGTTTTTCTCTCAGTCAATGGCTTAGAGTTTTATTCCCAATGATAAAGTGTTATTTATCATCTTTCAAAAAGCAAAATTTTCTGGATAAGTCAAATTTGTTGTTATTGCCTTTAAGTTTACCATACTTTTAGTGTTGTAGTTAAGAAATATTTGCTTAAACCAAAGTCAAAAGATTTTATCCCATCAAGTTTTCTTTTAGAAATTTTACAGTTTGAGGTTTTATATTTGGAATTCACTGGTATATTTTCCCTTTAAAGTTCCTCTTTTCACTTTTTAAAGTTTTACAGACTTCCTTGATAGCTCAGTTGGTAAAGAATTCACCTGCAGTGCAGGAGACCTCGGTTCAATTCCTGGGTCGGTAAGATCCCCTGCAGAAGAAACAGACTACCCACGCCAGTACGCTAGGGCTTCCCTTGTGGCTCAGCTGGTAAAGAATCTGCCTTCAATGCAGGAGACGTAGGTTCATTCCCTGGGTTGGGAAGATCCCCGGGAGAAGGGAAAGGTGACCCACTCCAGTAATCTGGCCTGGAGAATTCCATGGATTGTATAGTCCATGGGGTCACAGGGTCAAACACAACTGAGACTCTCACTTACTCCCTCATTTTGGAGAATATTAAACATATTTGAGAATGGACAAGTTAGTATAACGAACCCCTATTACTTAGTCCTAAGAATTATTAACTTGCTGCCAGTCAGGCTTTATTCATACCCTAATCACTTTCCTTTCTTAGTATTACTTTAAAGGAAAATAGACATCATATAACTCTATCTATAAAAATTACAGTATATATCTCTAAAAAAGTTCTTATTTTAAATCACAATACCATTATCATATCATAAATATTTGAATATAATTTCTTCATAGTATCAAATATCCTGTTAGTATTCAAATTTCCACATGTCTCAAAAATCTCCTTTCAATCGATGCAGTGTATGGAGCTATAGCTTCATTTTATAACTATTATTATTGTTTTTTACTATTTTAATTTTATGTATTTATTAACTTGAAAGTATAGTTGACATATAATATTATGTTGTAGGTACAAAATTCAGTCATTTAGAATTTTTAAAGGCTGTATTCCGTTTATACTTATTATAAAATAATAACTATATTTCCTGTTTTGTATCATATATCCTCATAGCTTAGTTCATGCCTATAATTCCCTACCGATATTGCTCCTCCCCACCTTCCCTCTCCCCACTGGTCACCACTAGTTTGCTTCTTTTTTGTTATACTCACTAGTTGGTTGTATTTTTTAGATTCCACATGTATGTGATATCATATAGCATTTGCTTTTCTGTGTCTGACATACTTCACTCTACAACAGTTTTGTTTTCTCCAACTTTTCGCCTGTGAATTCTCTAACCTGAAGGATAGTAAGCTTCCCATTAGTTTTAGATACTGCGACTACAACAACTGGAGCTGCCCTCACAGCAAAATTACACAAACATAAAACATTACTTTGTTTCTTCTAAAAATCTGTGTTCATACACTATGAGAAGATTCCCACCAGGTAGCTAATTGATATCTTCACATCCATCATCTCACATTTTGCTTTTGTTTTGGTGAGAACATTTACTTCTACTCGTAGCAAATTTCAAATCCAGTGGATCATTGAACAAGGCCAGAGTTAATACCAACCCTCTGCACAGTCAAAAATCCCAGTATAATTTATAATCTGCCCTCCAGACCTCAGTTGCTCTGGATCCTAAAATTCAGCCAACCGCAGATCATGAAGTACTGCAGTGTTTACTACTGAAAAACATCTGTATGTAGGGGGACCCAGACATTTCAAACCTATGTTGTTCAATGGTCAGTTTTGTGTATATACGGTACCATCAAGTATAGTCACCATATTTCAGATCCTCAGGCTGCTAATATTTTGCATATTTAAAAGTTATTTTTCTACACCTGAAAGTTTATATCCTTTTACCAACCTCCCCCTTCTTTCCCCACCTCCGGCTGCCAACAACCACTTTTATATTCTATGATTTTTTTTAACTTTCCTCATGTAAGTGATTCTGTGCAGTATTTGTCTTTCTCTGATTGGTTTATTTTCCTTAAAATGGATGCACTCAAGGTCTCTCCATGTTGTCCCAAATAATAGGATATTCTTCTTTTTTATGACTAACGTGTGAGTGTATCCTATTTTCTTTATCCATTTATTCATTGATGAATACTTAGGGATTTTTCATGTCTTATCTCTTGTAAATAATGCTGTGATGAATATAGGGGTGCAAATATTTTTTTCTTTCCCTTCAGATAAATACCCAGAATTAGAATTGCTGGATTACATGGTAGTTCCTTTTATTTTTTTGAGGAAACTCCATACAGTTTTCTACAGTGATTGTACCAATTTATATTCCCTCTGATAATACACAGGGGTTTCTTTTTCTCTAAGTCCTCATCAGCATTTGTTATTTCTTGTCTTCTTGATGAATCCATTCTAACTGATTAAAGATGATATCTCATTATGGCATTGATGTTCATTTCTTTTTTTTAATTTTTTAATTTTTATTTTTACTTTATTTTACTTTTCAATACTGTATTGGTTTTGCCATACATTGACATGAATCCACCACGGGTGTACATGCGATCCCAAACATGAACCCCCTCCCACCTCCCTCCCCACAACAGAGACACTGAACACATTGTACATATATACGTGTTGGCCATTTGTATGCCATCTTTGGAAAAAATGTCTATTCAGTTCCTTTGCCTAATTATAAAAACATAAAACATTCCATTATTTCCTCTAAACTGATTGTTATTTATAGTAGAATCACTTGGATTTTTTTTTGTCTTTTTGTTTGTTTTTGCATTACATCTTTGTACCAGAAGCTGGATTGTTAGAAGTGTAAATACAGTTGTCCCCAGGTATTCACTGGGGATTGGTTTCGGGACTCCCACAGATAATAAAATCCATGGATTCTCAAGACTTTTAAAAATGGCATAGTATTTGCATATAACCTGCTGCATATAATCCCATGTACTATAAATTTATCTCCATATTATTATAATACCTAATAGAATGTAAATGCTATGTAAATAGTTGCCAGGTATATGGCAAATTCAAGTTTTGTCCTTTGGAACTTTATGGAATTTTTTCCCAATATTTCCCACCTGAGTTTAGTTGAATCTGCATGTATGCAACCTACTGATGGTAGGCCAACTGTATGTGTAATATATATATCTGTTATGATGGTTTTAGCTATTTTTATCCAAACTCAGAAACAGGTAAATTCCAGAGTCAAGGCTATGGTATTTCTAGTGGTCGTGTAAGGATGTGAGCTGGACTATAAAGAAAGCTGAGCACTGAAGAATTGATGCTTTTGAACTGTGGTGTTGGAGAAGACTCTTGAGAGTCCCTTGGACTGCAAGGAGATCCAACCAGTCTATCCTAAGGGAGATCAGTCCTGTGTGTTCATTGGAACAACTGATGTTGAAGTTGAAACTCCAATACTTTGGCCACCTGATGTGAAGAGCTGACTCATTTGAAAGACCCTGATGATGGGAAAGATTGAGGGCAGGAGGAAAAGGGGATGGCAGAGGATGAGATGGTTGAATGGCATAACCGACTCGATGGACATGGGTTTGGGTGGACCCTGGAGTTGGTGATGGACAGGGAGACCTGGCGTGCTATGATTCATGGGGTCACAAAGAGTCAGACATGACTGAGCAACTGAACTGAACTGAATATAATGTATTGGGCATCTCCCATTAGGTTCATCAATTTTCCTGTCAAGTTAGGGGTGGGGATTACTGGCTTTACACAGGTGCAGCCTGCTATCCCCTTGCTTTGAACCCATGCAATGAACCCTTCATGTCCCACTCTGAGACTTCAGTTATGCTATGAAATGGCTATGAAAATGGATCAATATTCATCTATGACTAATATAGTTTTAAAATGTAATGCCCCAGTTCAGTTCAGTCACTCAGTTGTGTCCAGCTGTTTGTGACTCCATGGACTGCAGCACACCAGGCCTCCCTGTCTATCACCATCTCCCAGAGTTTACTCAAACTCATGTCCTTTGAGTCGGTGATGTCATCCAATCATGCCATTCTCTGTCGTCCCCTTCTCTTACCTTCAATCTTTGCCAGCATCAGGGTCTTTTCAAGTGAGTCAGCTCTTTGCATCAGGTGGCCAAAATATTGGAGTTTCAGCTTCAGTATCAGTCCTTCCAATGAACATTCAGGGCCGATTTCTTTTAGGATGGACTGGTTGAATCTCCTTGCAGTCCAAGGGGCTCTCAAGAGTCTTCCCCAACACCACAGTTCAAAAGCATCACTTCTTCAGTGCTCAGCTTTCTTTATAGTCCAACTCTCACATCCATACATGACTACTGGAAAAACCACAGCTTTGACTAGAGGGACTTTTGTTGGAAAACTAATGTCTCTCTTTTTTAATATACTGTCTGAGTTGGTGATAACTTTTCTTCCAAAGAGTAAGTGTCTTTTAATTTCATGACTGCAGTCAACATCTGCAGTGATTTTGGAGCCCCCCAAAATAAAGTCTGACACTGTTTCCACTGTTTCTCCATCTATTTGCCATGAAGTGATGGGACCAGATGCCATGATCTTACTTTTCTGAATGTTGAGCTTTAAGCCAACATTTCACTCTCTTCTTTCACTTTCATCAAGAGGCTCTGTAGCCAAAGAATGCTCAAACTACCACACAATTGCACTCATCTCACATGCTAGTAAACTAATGCTCAAATGCCCCAAACACAGTTCATAAATAGCCTCAGAAAGTCCCATGGGACTGTATATCTAAATACCATTATCTTGTAGCAATGGTCAGCTCAATAATGCCTATTTTGTATTAATTCTTACCCACTTTTGTGCTTCAGGACACATTTGCCACTCCTGCTCCTTGGGGTCATATTTTGAAGATAATGGTCTACATGTAAGCCTTTGTCTCCAGCTCTGCTTTCAGAGAACTCAAGCTTAGACTAATTTGATTTATGCCTCAAGCGACCCTAGTTAGCAGATCTTTTGAATGGGATTATAAAGCTGTATAAACCACAGATCAGACAGCAAAGTGGACATACTTCTTGATGGTAAGTGGGCTGGTGAAACCACTTTTACTGGATAGCATCACAATTACCACGATTCTCATCCATGGATTGTGAAGTGATGCGAAATAGTGGTGTAGTGACTGTGGCCCTTGAACAATATGGGCAAGGTGTTACTACATGTATATTGAGTTGGCTGATGTTTATTAACTCATAAGAAAACATTGGATAAAGGAGTATCAGGATCAAGTCAGTCATCTACTGATTCAATAAATTCAGATTCAGGTAGCATCTAGGTCACCTTTTAAAGAGACCCTCATTTATTACATCTGCATATAAGATTATACAGTTGATTCTTAAACAACCTGGGAGTTAGGAGAGTTGGCACTCCTCTCAGTGGAAAACCTATCTATAAGTTTACAGGCCTTTTGCATTCAGCCTTCTGCATTCACTGATCCAAACAACTACAGATTGTGTAGTATTATAGTACATATTTATTGAAAAAAATCCATGTGTAACTAGACCCCCACAATTCAAATTTGTGGTATTCAGAGTCAACTGTATTTAATATCAGTTAAACCAATTAAAAGGATTTAATGTGCTGTGCTTAGTCACTCAGTTATGTCCAACTCTTTGCAACTATAGCCCTCCAGGCTTCTGTGTCCATGGGGATTCTCCAGACAAGAATACTGGAGTGGGTTGCTATGCGCTCCTGCAGGGGATCTTCCCAACCCAGGGATCAAACCTCTGTCTCTCATATTGCAGGCAGATTCTTTACCATCTGAGCCATGAGGAAAGCCTGAAAAGGACTTAATAGAATTACTGTAATATGGCACCTTCTGCATTGAGAAAAGTTGCACATTGCAACAGCTACTTTTCATAATAAGCCACATCACTTGATGTTTTGTTCTGTTTTCCAATTTTGGACACATACTACACCTATGAAAATTTCCTTCTCTCCCATTTATTATTCTAGAAGTTAACACATTTTTCTCTGAAAATAAGATTAGTAAATATTTAAGCTTTGCAAACCAAATGCCTTCTGTTGCCACTACTCAACTCTGCTATTGATAGCACAAAAGGAGCAATAGATGGTACATAAACAAACAGGTGTGCTGCTGTTCCAATAGTATTTTTTTTTTTTAAGTAGCAGATTGCATTTGGCCCACAAGCCAGGTTTGACAGACTTTTTATTAATGGGTGACCTGCGAACTCTACTAATATAAAGTGGGGTCCAGAGAAAGAAGCTGCTTTGTAATTCCAGGTCCAAGTTACAGGTCCAGACTATGGAGAAGATTCTCAATTATGCAGGCCATATGACCCAGCAGATCCAACGGTACTAACCTTATTTATTATGTAACAGATGCTAACTGGAGCCTCTGGCAAACTGCTAGAAGGCTTGTATTACACAGACAAATACAGATCCTTACCTCAAAACACACTGAACACTTCTTGATTTCTGCTACGGTACTTCTCTGACACCACTGTATATGAAACCGTGTCACATCCTAATCAGGATTTATGCATGTGTACCCAGGAAGTCCAGGGTGATTAATAGTTCCTGAGCCTACGTTAATAAGTGGTACAGGAACTGAAGGTCAAAGGCTCTTGCCTTTCATCACCTGGCTAGGTAGTTCCAAGATGTATTTTATGAGACTTCCCAGAGGCAACTGTGGGAGAGCACTAGTTATCCTTAGTGATGGTCAACTCACTTACGCAGCCTTCTGTTTGCTTTCCCTTTGCATTTTACTTTTCTCAGCTATCAGTTTTGCTTCCTGGGATCACCTTCCCCAAAACAGCACCTGTATCCAAATATTTGTCTCAGACTCATTTTAGCAAAGCCCAATGTTAGATATTCTGTTAAAACTCATT
Organism: Ovis canadensis; assembly: GCF_042477335.2. Lineage (NCBI taxonomy): Eukaryota > Metazoa > Chordata > Mammalia > Artiodactyla > Bovidae > Ovis > Ovis canadensis. The sequence continues at coordinate 88,564,297 of NC_091248.1, forward strand.
TTACATGCACAAGACAAAATGGCATTATTCTGCTGTTCCCCGATAAGAGCAAGGGGGTTTTATGCATTCATTTATTTATGAGAAAACAAAATATCCCCCCAAAACTAATTTAAAACACAACAACAACAAAATCAAGGCGTCTGAATCTTCTTTTCTTCCTCATAGGAAGGAATGATATATTTGAATATAGATTTAGGAATCAGACGTAACTAAACAATTGGTAAACTGAGCTAGTCAGCGGTGTTTGATATAATTTAAGGTTTCATACATGATGCTTCTGTAGTTCTGCATAAAGAAGTTAAATTCAGAGGCACTTTGTTTTTTTACAGATGGAAATATAAATCAGAGAATTTTTCTACTTCCTCTAATTTTTGTATGGCTTCTTCTGCTTAGCTTTTGGCAGGGAAAATTAGGCAACATTAAGGTAGAATATCCAGGAAAGAGACAACAGGAACTTCTAACCCAGTTCATTTATTTTGAATCATAAGTGGTGTCATAGCATGTAGGTTTACTTTTAACTTAGATGTAGAGGGAAAAAAAAATCAAGATAAATGGCAGTTCTCCCTCCTCTGTTTGCATATTTTTTTGTTCTTTAAATCCCTAAACTAGAGATGCGCTGAGTCTAACACAATGTGTCACTCTTAAATGGGTTGCTACTTCTAGCTGTCACTTTTGATCAGAAGGCACACAGGTCTGGGGCATGAAACTTGCAAACAAAAATCAGGGAAATAAAAACAATTTCCATTTCCACTTAAAAATTCACAAATTGCAGGGCTCTGAACAGCATGGGGTAGTTAAAAACATGTCTTTCATTTATCTTGCTTCTACAGAAAATACAATTTGGAGAAGGAACAAATGTCGAAAATATATTTTTCACCTCCTTAAATATTTGGGAATGCTGTGAAGAAATCGCTTAATTTAAAAAGGACTATGAAATCTTGTTTCTCTCCTGTCTTGGATCTAATGTGACCAAAAAGACAATTATGTGAAATTTTAACACAATAGTTGATAGAAACATTTTGCATTATCTGCCCAAATAGGCAGAATTTTCAAAACGAAACACAGCTTTTGAGTTCCCCATTGGTTCTTGACTCTATAAATTAAGTGCTTTCTTACAACAGCTGTGACAGTGTTTGCGCTAATAAAAGCTGAAACAATACCTAGAATAAACAAATAATCAACATCTAATTTCGTGGCTAGTTAAATCTCAGTTTGCTTTCTCTGTCTTCAGAATCTTGTCTGCCACAATGACTTCTGTTAGAAATCATCAAATTATTAATTTTCAGTTTTTCTCTCTGGATCATGGCTTTTCACCCCTCTTTTGCTCTGGGAAACAATTTTTTTCATATTTGATGACTAAAAAGCCCCATGAGATAAAAATATATTTTATTATATATGAATAATCATGGGCCTACTGATTCTACTTGTTTTAGATAAATTTTTTTTTCTTTTAATGTAATTCTCTGCATGCTTTAATATCACTCTGATCAGTTTTGGGTGACTTGTGTGTCAAATCTGGTCAACTGAACCCAACTAAAAGTTTAAAATGATTTCCTAAAAAGTGGTTGTGTAACTATCATAATGGTCAAAACCTAGAACACTGACTGGTGACAACACCAAATGCTGGTGATAATGTGGAGCAACACAAACTCACACCCACTGCTGGTAAAACTGCAAAATGCAGTCACTTTGGAAGACTCTGATGATTTCTTACAAAATTAAATGCTCTCCTGTTTTATCTGACAGTAGTGCTCCTTGATATTTACTCAAAGGAGTTGAAAACTTAGGTCTATTCTAAAACCTTCACAGAGGTGTTTATAGAAACTTTGTTCATAATTGACAAAACCTAGAAGCAACCAATGCACCCCTTTAGTAGGTGAATGGATAATAAACTGTGAAACATCCAGACAGTGAACTATTAATCAGTGCTGAAAAGGAAGGAACTATCAAGTTATAAAAGGAGAAAGAGAAACTTAAATGCATATTCCTAAGAAGCCAGTCTGAGAAGGCTATACTGTATGAGTCCAGCTATATGATGTTCTGGAAAAGACCAACTATGAAGATGATGAGATCAAACCTATTGAATGTAAATCGTGTATGCATGCTCAATCACTTCAGTCATGTCCAACTCTGCGACCTTCGTGGACTGTAGCCCACCAGGCTCCTCTGTCCATGGGGTTATCCCAGCAAGAAGACTGGGGTGGATTGCCACTTCCTCCTCCAGGAGATCTTCCTGACCCAGGGATCTAACCCGTGTTTCCTGTGGCTTCTGCATTGGCACGCAGATTCTTTACTACTGAGCCATCTTGGAAGCCTAAAGGTATAGCACTGAGTGAATTCTAAGGTAAACCATGAACTATGGGTGATTGTGATGTGTCAATGAAGGTTCATCCTTGTTTTTAAAAAAGCGAACCATTCCAGTGGAGATATATTCAGAATGGAGGAGGCTATGCTTATATGGTGGCAGAAAGTTTATAGGAATGGCTGTATTTTCCTCTTAATTTTGTTGTAAACCTAAAAAACTGCTCTAAAAAATAGTCTTTAAAAAAATTTTGACCAGGCAAACAGTAAAGGTTGGGGAGATGGTATGTAGAGATGATTATAAGAGAAGTAAGAATTTGTAATTAGAAGATACTGCATTACCAGTTAGCAGCTTGGTGATGGTGGCAGATCTCTTAAACTTTCTGGGTTCCACTTCTACATCTGTCATATGAGTCTAGTAATACTTGTCTCACTAGATTTCTCAAGGAGAATGTGAGACAATATATATATAACTACATAATGTTATCTATTATTACTCATATTATATACTCTTTATTATAAAGTATATCTAATTATAGGATGCTTGGTGGTTTTAGTTGCTGTCATGTCCGAGTCTTGTGATGCCATAGACTGCAACCTGTCCATGGAATTCTCTGGGCAAGATACTGGAGTGGGTTGCCATTTCCTTCTCCAGGGGATCTTCCTGACCCAGGGATCAAACCCGGGTCTCCTGTGTTACAGGCATATTCTTTACCAAATGGGCTACAGGGAAGCCCCAATTATAGGATAGCTTATAAAATAATAGTGATGTATTACAGATTGATTATGCATTGGAATCAACTGAGATTTTTCTTCTGTTTTTGGAAAGCTATTCAGTGACTAGTTGTTTACTTATAATTCAGACTGTGATACTTTTTAGAACTGAAAAATTGTATTCAATATCATCTACTGATTTTGCTATAAGTGAGAAGAAAGGAAAATCTACTTTCCAACCTCGGCCTGAGGTCATGTTTAAGCACATAAATAGGAAGCCAGTTTCTTTTGTTTGGATCAACGGAGAGCACAGAGACTCAATATATCTGTATTCCATCCTCTCATGTTTAGGGACCTTACTGTAGTTTTCTTTTAGCCCAACAGTTTCCCCTGAGATCTAGAGATCTGTAATAGCAATGACTATAGGTCAAGAGTTCTCAGAAACAAAATGTCTTGGAAATATTAAAGGAGAAGAAAAATAAAACTTTTTCAAAAGGGGATTCTGAGAAGGACTTTGGAATAAATGTAAAATGCACTGTATTCAATCTTCTTTAGACTTGTCCTTGAAAGACTATACTTGTATTATGATTTCAGTTTCAACTTCCACCCAGAATTTGTTTCAACAAGTTTTTCAGGGAAAAAAAAATCTATGTCTTTTGCCTAAAACGAAGAAGTGTATCTGGTGTGACTTCTCTATGGAAAGGAGCATGGCTGTAACAGGAGAAAAAAGAAGAGGAACCCAGAATATCTTGGGCTATAAAGTAAAGAAAAAGTGATAAGACATGTCAAAAGGATATAAGAGCCAGCTTGAAGTATCTACCACAGGCCAAATGTAGGACAATTTAAAATCAAACTAAATATCATTAATGGGTTAAAAGTCTTGGAATAAAACAAGAATAAACAATACAACCAGAATCCATGTGTCTATGCTCTCATAAATAAGGGGAAAATTGGAAGTTTAATGAAATAGGGATATTTGCATAGTTTCAAAGTACCTCTGAGATGGTGATGGACAGGGAGGCCTGGCGTGCTGCAATTCATGGGGTCGCAAAGAGTCGGACACGACTGAGCGACTGAACTGGACTGAAAGTACCTCCTCACAGAATGCATATTAGTCCCAAGTAAATAATGAGTAAATTTATAGTGATGGTGGACACAGTCTTAATCAGTTGATCAAAGTGACCATCATCAATAACTAGGTAGGTTAAAATATTTTTCCATGCTGTAGCCTGTAATCAAAAAAACAGTATCCTATGTAAATACTTTCTGAGGGATATGAGCCTATTCTAAGCAGAAGGATATGCTGCAAAATAACTAGTCCATAACATTCAAAGGTGTCAACATCATAAAAAACATGGCCAAGAAATGGTTAAAGATTGAATGAAACTAAAGAGGCACAATATTTAAATGTATTGTGGTTCTCCGTGTGATCCTTTTGCTATAAAGACATTGGGGTGACAAAGCCCAAATGACTACTCAGACATCAGTAATGTACCAATGGTCATATTTTAGTTTTGATGGTGATATTCTGGTAACTTAGGAGAATGTGTTGTTTGTAGGGAAGACACACTAAAATATTCAAGGGTTGTAGAGCCATAGAATCTCAAATGTCATCAGGGAAAAATGTCTTTGCACTGTCCTTGTGACTTGTACGTAAATTTGAGATTGTCATTTATCTATGACTCTATTAAAAACCAGTCCTTAAAGTCAGTAGTAATTATACCACAGAAAGGACTTGGCTAATTTTAATGACTCTTTTTTGAGCTACATAAATGAAAATACTGAAGAATTATAGAAGGAAAAGTAAAGGTTTTCTCATATCTTTCCTCCCTCCTAATCCAGTCTCCAGGAATGAACACTATTGGTGCCCTGGAATGTATCCTTCCTGATCTTTTTCTTTACATTTACTGGTAAGAAAATGGGCAAATATTAATAATTAAGACCATACCATGCAGCAAACCAGACTGACTGAGTTCAAATTCCTTTGCTTATTAGCATTTCTGCAAATATGAGCACATTTTAAACTTCTCCTTGAAGATATGTATTTCTGCAGCAGGCTGATAATGGTTTCTACCTAACTCATTGGGTATAAAAACTAAGTCGTATAATACATGTGAAGACTCTAAAACTATGCTTGGCTATAACAGTCTTGCTTGGTTTTTACCTTAGGCAAATGTGTCTAGTTTTTTATATATATATACACACACACAAAAATGAATTTTATTTTTTTCATAGTCGACTTCCACATTGTTTTTTATTTCAGTACAAATTATGATAATTTCCTAATTAAAAGTGTAATCATATCTTTTCATTATGATTCCAGAGGAGAGCTGATTAGATTATCGCACGCAGTTCAAAATTATGTAACTTTAGTGATTATCCATTTTTTTCCACCAGGGACTCAAGGTTTTTCAAACTCAATAGCAGCTTCATTCATATTCATCTTTGGGGTAGTCCAGACAGCATCAAGATGTTCAACAATTTGATTACTCTGTTGGTGTCAGGCCATGGGCAACAGCTTATGTGCTCAGATGTCAGGAGGTGTAACAGGGGAGCTGGCATTAGAAGAAGGGACCAAAAAGATGGGGAAAGGCTCCCCTTGAGTATGGAAGTTGGTGACAGTGTTTGAGTTGAGGATCAAGTACCCAAAGAATTGGAATAAGAGTATATATTTATGATATCAGAAGTCACTGATGCTTAAGGCAGCCTACAAAGCTAACAGGAACCAGAGAACCTCACAGGCTTAAGAAGGAAGGCAGCAGGCCTCAGAATCTTAGCCAAGAAGGAGCAGAATCCAGCCTGGAAAAGTAGTCAGTGAACATAAGCAGACACAAGCAGCAGCTAGAAAATGTATCCTTTGAATACTGCACCAAAACTCTCCTTTACTTCAGGACATTTTCTTTGAAGGTGAGAACCAAATCCCAGCTGTGTGAATCACCTAGAGCGAGAGAAAATGGACACATTTAGTTGGACTTGAGGTACAAGGAGCAAGCAGGTTCTAAGAGCAGGAAGTCTAGAACCTATCATTAAAAAAAGCCAGTTATAACCACAATGAAATTCAATGATTTCCAAATATGCTTGATTTTTTAAATAATATATAGCTTGCAAGACAGAAATAACTTTATTGAAACATCATTCAGTCAGGGATTTTTATCTATTATTATTATTATTATTACTCTTTTGACTACAAAATCTTTGGTGGTCAAAATCTCTGGAGCACCAAAATCTTTGCCATAATAATAACAAAGTACTCCCTCTTCTAGGGAATAAATGTTGACAATACAGTGCTGCTGCTGCTGCTAAGTCGCTTCAGTCATGTCCGATTCTGTGTGACCCCATAGATGGCAGCCCACCAGGCTCCCCCGTCCCTGGGATTCTCCAGGCAAGAACACTGGAGTGGGTTGCCATTCCCTTCTCCAATGCATGAAAGTGAAAAGTGAAAGAGAAGTCGCTCAGGTGTGTCCAACTCCTCGCAACCTCATAGACTGTAGCCTACCAGGCTCCTCCATCCATGGGATTTTCCAGGCAAGAGTACTGGAGTGGGGTGCCATTGCCTTCTCCGTGACAATACAATAGGCAATATTTAACTTGAAATTTGGTTAAAAAAATAGAAAAATAACTTTGGTATATTGACAGTAAGCATATAGAGAAAAGAGGGAACATCATTTTAAATTTTTATTGCAGTATAGTTGATTTACCACATTGCGTTAGTTTCAGGTGTACATCAAAGTGAATCATTTATACGTATACAAATATCTAGTCTTTTTTTTAGATTGTTTTCCCATATAGGTCATTGCAGAGTATTGAGTAGAGCTCCTTGTTGTATACATTAGGTCCTTATTATATATTTTATACACAGTAGTATGTATATGTCAATTCCAGTTTCCCAACCTATCCCTTCCACTCTTAGTAACTATTTTGTTTTGTTTTGGAGACAGTGAAGCAAGTAGGAAGGAAATATAACTGGGAGGCATGGTTATTAAGGATAGCTTTAACTAAGGTTTTTTCCTCCCTTGCTTCAGCTTCATGGCAAACAAAGTCTATAGTTGGCCACCATATTCTCTGCTCAAGAGATTACTGGGGTTACCACCATCACCCCCCATAGAAACCCTCTATTCCTTTCCCTTCCCCATAGAGCAGGCACTTCACTTTTGATGTTTCCAGTCCCTTCACATTAGTAAATTTAGTCACCTCCAAGCTCCAAGAATACTTTTGCACTAGCAGAGGAATGATCATTGCAACAGAAATAAAAATGTACATGATTCCGGTTACATCTGAACGGGTACTGCCCTGTGAGATTGCTATCTATAAATGCGATTTTGCAGTTTCATGACCTGTGTCTATAATCAGCAGCTCTGATAAGCTTTGCCTTCCTTATTGCTCTCCATTTCAATGTTCACATTTTTGTCATTCTTCTTAGGTATAACTTTTAACAGAGCACATTTTACACCTCATTTCACCCACATTTGCCCAAGTAAAGGTAACTATTTCATTGTCTCGAACAGCAACACTCTGAACCTAGTCAGGTGCTACCTTAATATTAGCAAAATCATGTCCATCCTCTGCCTGCGTCATGTCAGTATTTTTACTTAAGACACAATTTTCAACATGTACTGCTTGATCTTGAACCTTCTTGATGAAAGAAATTACATGCTGAAGTTCAGTCTTATAGGTTAACAAAGTTTCTAATTATCAAAATAAGCTATAAGTGACTAATTATTAAACCTATGCTAACACTCAACTTGTTTTCTTAGCAAACTTGGATAACCTTAGAACAGAGAGGTGAGTTATATTAACTGTAATGCATCAATTGATGTTTCATGCCAGTTGCCCTCCCCCAGCGCCCCCCAACAAAGGAACCAAGGAAGCAGGGATATTCAACAATTTTCATACAGTATTTTTCCTCCAGAATTTTTGTTCTGAGCTGGAGGTAAAACTTAACAGTCAGGTCTCACAAAACTGGGCAGTTTGGGACAAATTTATTCTGTGAACAGAATCCTTTAAAAAAAAAAAAGATTCTGAGAATAGTTTATTTATAAAAGAATGCCAGCAAAAAACTGGAATTTTAATTGGAATTGGAATTCCACCCAAATTATAGGTCAGCGAAATTAAAATGTATATCTGTGTATATATATATATATATATATATATATTTACAGATGCATATGTTTGTTCTATATACATATATAAAGCCATAAATGTAGATATATAAAACTCTATAAGCCTCTCTGTAAAACTATATATACATATAAATAAATATATAGAACTTCATTGACTCTTTCCCTCTAAATATATCACATATCACTCCATTTAGCTGTTTTAAAATCTTTCAATAATTTTTTTAATTAAAATAATAGTGCCCAGAATCAGATATAGGTAGAAGTATGAGAAGACCCAAGAGCTGGCAGATGTTTCAAGCAAAGTTCCCATGGGATTTTTGTGGGGAATCTATTGCTTGTGACTATCCATGCATCTTACTAGACTGCTATTGGAACATCATTTTGTTCCTCACATACTCAATGAAGCATGAATCATAGGCTCATCGTTTTAGGTTATAGTAACTGAGGACAGCCCTGAAAGATTAAGACCTTTAATTAGAGACAAAGTTAGAGAGCAGAACTCCTGTGATTTCAATAAGCAGCTCCCAACAACCAAGTCACTTATACTTAATAAACACATAGATATGTATTGGATTAGTGAATCTAAATTTGTTACACAACTCAATTCATTTTTAGCATGGGTTTTAAGATGCATATCCTCGCTATGTTAAAATTCCTTTGGTCAAAGTTAAGCCCCAAAATGACATAGATCTAGTGACTTAAAAATAAGTCTAGTCCATACTAGTGACGTTTAGGTAACATTGCTTAGATGCAAGGCCCTTAAACCTATCAACTATTCTGAGTTTTTTGGTCAGTAGGGAAAGAGCACTTTTTCTCCAAAGGGTTTTAATAACTTTAATCAAACACAATCTATTCTGTTATTCTTATCCAAGTAGAATTATCCTAACTATTCTTAAAAACACTAAGCAGGGAAATAGATTCAGGATTAGGACAGCCAGAACATGCTATTATACCTTTGCAATGTACTTTTATATTTCTTTAAGGAAGTAAAGAAAATACAAAGGATAAAATCTTGATTCCCAGATATGTCAAGAGAAACACAGTTACATCTGTGTTCTTAACCTTTATTCACATTATTGAGATTTGTACTTTGCCACACCCCTCTGCTCTGTAGCTCTAGAACAGGTCAGTTTGATTACGTGATAGTAAATAATGATTTAAGGAAGTCAGCAGTTTGAAGGAGCCAGAAAACCAGAAGCTGTAGCTGTTTTAAGGGTCATGGAAATAATACAGAATTTGGAGTTGGAATAATTTTGGTTCAAATCACATCTCTTTTACTTATTTGCTACTTAATCTTTTTAGGATGCAAAGTGTCCAGTGTAATGGAGACACATTCTGTGAGGACTAAATTAGCACTTTCAGTATATTTTAGTACTATATGAGTGTTCAATATAGCAGCCAACAGCTACTTGCACCTATTGAGCACTTGAAATGTGACTAGTCTGAATTGCCATATGCTATAAATATCAAAAACACCCTGTATATTGGGAGTGAAGTGAAGTGAAAGTCACTCAGTCATGTCCGACTCCTTGTGATCCGATGGACTAAACAGTCCATGAAATTCTCTAGGTCAGAATACTGGAGTGGGTAGCCTTTTCCTTCTCCAGGGGATCTTCCCAACCTAGGGATCAAGCCCAGCTCTCCCAAGTTGCAGGTGGATTCTTTACCAGCTGAGTATATTGGGAGACTTAGTACTAAAAAAATATAAATGTCTCATTCCTAATGTTATATTGATTGCATTTTGAAATGACATTCTAATATTATTTGACATATATCTAAACTTAATTTTACTTTTATTTACTTTATTAATGTAGCTACTAAAAAATAAGAATAAAAATATTTCTACTGTAAAGAATTGCCCTATATGAATATTTTGCCTTTCTTCTCCCCTCTGGACTAAAATAGGAGAAGGCAATGGCAACCCAGAGGAGCCTGGTAGGCTGCAGTCCATGGGGTCTCGAAGAGTCGGACATGATTGAGTGACTTCACTTTCACTTTTCACTTTCATGCATTGGAGAAGGAAATGGCAACCCAATCCAGTCTTCTTGCCTGGAGAATCCCAGGGATGGTGGACAGTTTCCTAAAAAAGCATTGTTGTATTTTTTAATAGGCAAATTCAAACCAATCTTTCTTGATTTTCTATCTCATTTATTACCTGTAGTTCCACATAACATTTGTTTTTGTCTCACTGTATCATATAACCCATGGGTTGAAGGAGAAATTACAAGAAAAATTAGAAGTTATATTGAACTAAATGAAAGTTTGAAAAAAGCACATATTCACATCTGAAGAATGCATTTTATTTAGTTTCTAGAAGAATATTTATAGCATTATATGGAATAGAAATTCTGAAATAATCTAAATCTGTACCTCAAAAATCACAAACAGGCAATTAAAGTCAAAGGAAGCAGAAGAAAGGGGATAGACACACACATACAGAATGAAAAAAGGCGAGCCACCAAACCCATCTCCAGTCTCCTCCCGGGGGGACCCCCAGCCCGCCACTGTGCCACTTTGCATCCCGTGCCCGAGGAGACGCAGAGGAAAGCCGGTAAGGCTTCTTAACCATCCACGGTGTAAAGACACACTTCAGGAGGATTCTTAGAAGTCTGGGACAAGCTTCACCACATGTGGCAGGTGCTGTGCTGGCCAGCTGTGACCCAAAGATGATGATAAGGATGTTCCTGCCAACAAGGAGCTAGCGGGCCACAGGGATTCCTCTTGCTAATGACACGAGTCCTGTCTGAATCTACTTACAAGATTCTGAAGCCTGAACAGAAAATTTTGGCACTGCATTGGCATTGCAAAAAGTAGATAATATCAAGGACATCAGGAGTGGGAGAGATTGGAGACTCAGCAGGTACTGAGCCTTTGTGTTGTTGGCAAAGGAGAGACAGAAAAGAGTACAAGCCCCAACTGGAAAGATGGCGGAGGAATAGGACTGGAAGACCACTTTCTCCCTCACAAATTCCTCAAAAGAACATTTCAACGCCGAGCAAACTCCACAAAACAACTTATGTAGGCTGGCAGAGGACATCAGGCAACCAGAAAAGCAGACCATTGTCTTCAAAAACAGATTTTTAATCTTTGCTCTTAGGTTTTTGTTGTCAATTTTGTACATTTAAAAACCCAAACTTCACTACCCAAGTTTACCTGAGAGCAAGATTACTGGCTTGATCACTCTCTCCTCCTCTGGACTCTCCTTTTTCTCCACCAGGTGGCCTCTGTCTCTTTTCTCCCCCATCTCTTCTCTATCCAACTCTGTGAATCTCTGGGTGTTCCAGACGTTGGAGAACACCTAAGGAACTGGTTACTGGCAGGATTTGTCTCTCTCCTACTCATTCCTCTCTCTTATCCTCCTGGTCACCTCTGTCTACTTCCTCCCTCTCCTCTGCCCCATATAACTCTGTAAATACCTCTGAGCGGTCCAGACTATAGAGAGCACATAAGGAAGTGACTACTGGCTAGCTTGCTCTCTCCTCTTTTGATCTCACCGCATCTCATTCCAGTCACCTCTAACTACCCCATCTTCTCTTCTCCTTGTAACTCAGTGAACCTCTCTGAGTATCCCTCAATGTGGAGAAACGTTTCATCTTTAACCTAGACGTTTTATCATTGGTGCTGTATAGATGGAGAAGTCTAGAGGCTACTGTAAAAATAAAACTGAAAACCAGAAGCAGGAGGCTTAAATCCAAAGCCTGAAAACATTAGAGAACTCTTGAATTCAGGGAACGTTAAGCAATAGGAGCTCATCAAATGCCTTCATACCTACACCGAAACCAAGCTCCACCCAAGGGCCAACAAGTTCCAAAACAAGACATACCACGCAAATTCTCCAGCAACACAGGAACACTCCCCTGAGCTTCAATATGCAGGCAGCTCAAAATTATCCCAAAACCTTTGATGTCTCATAACCCATTACGGGTCACTCCACTGCACTCCAGAGAGAAGAAACCCAGCTCCACCCACCAAAACTCCAACACAAGCCTCCCTAACCAGGAAACCTTGACAAGCCACTGATAGAACCCCACCCAAAGTGAGGAAGTTCCATAATAAAGAGAACTCCACATATTACCAGAATATAAAAAGGCCACCCCAAACGCAGCAATATAACCAAGATGAAGAGACAGAGGAATACTCAGCAGGTAAAGGAACAGGAGACTTGCCCACCAAACCAAACAAAAGAGGAAGAAGTAGGGAATCTACCAGAGAAGGAATTCCGAATATTGATAGTGAAAATGATCCAAAATCTTGAAATCAAAATGGAATCACAGATAAACAGCCTAGAGACAAGGATTGAGAAGATGCAAGAAAGGTTTAACAAGGACCTAGAAGAAATAAAAAAGAGTCAGAATATAATGAATAATGCAATAAATGAGATCAGAAACACTCTGGAGGCAACAAATAGTAGAATAATGGAGGCAGAAGATAGGATTAGTGAAATAGAAGATAGAATGGTAGAAATAAATGAATCAGAGAGGAAACAAGAAAAACGAATTAAAAGAAATGAGGACAATCTCAGAGACCTCCAGGACAATATGAAACGCTCCAACATTCGAATTATAGGAGTCCCAGAAGAAGAAGACAGAAAGAAAGATCATGAGAAAATCCTTGAGGAGATAATAGTTGAAAACTTCCCTAAAATGGGGAAGGAAATAATCACCCAAGTCCAAGAAACACAGAGAGTTCCAAATAGGATAAACCCAAGGTGAAACACCCCAAGACACATATTAATCAAATTAACAAAGATCAAACACAAAGAACAAATATTAAAAGCAGCAAGGGAAAAACAACAAATAACACACAAGGGGATTCCCATAAGGATAACAGCTGATCTGTCAATAGAAACTCTTCAGGCCAGGAGGGAATGGCAAGACATACTTAAAGTGATGAAAGACAATAACCTACAGCCCAGATTACTGTACCCAGCAAGGATCTCATTCAAATACGAAGGAGAAATCAAAAGCTTTACAGACAAGCAAAAGCTGAGAGAATTCAGCACCACCAAACCAGCTCTCCAACAAATTCTAAAGGATATTCTCTAGACAGAAAACACGAAAAGGGTGTATAAACCAGAACCCAAAACAATAAAGGAAATGGTAACGGGATCATACTTATCAATAATTACCTTAAACGTAAATGGGTTGAACGCCCCAACCAAAAGACAAAGACTGACCGAATGGATACAAAAACAAGACCCCTCTATATGCTGCTTACAAGAGACCCACCTCAAAACAAGGGACACATACAGACTGAAAGTGAAGGGCTGGAAAAAGACATTCCACGCAAACAGAGACCAAAAGAAAGCAGGAGTGGCAATACTCATATCCGATAAAATAGACTTTAAAACAAAGGCTGTGACAAGAGACAAAGAAGGCCACTACATAATGATCAAAGGAACAATCCAAGAAGAAGATATAACAATTATAAATATATATGCACCCAATATAGGAGCACCGCAATATGTAAGACAAATGCTAACAAGTATGAAAGGGGAAATCAACAATAACACAATAATAGTGGGAGACTTTAATACCCCACTCACACCTATGGACAGATCAACTAAACAGAAAATTAACAAAGAAACGCAAACTTTAAATGATACATTAGATCAGTTAGACCTAATTGATATCTATAGGACATTTCACCCCAAAACAATGAATTTCACCTTTTTCTCAAGTGCTCATGGAACCTTCTCCAGGATAGATCACATCCTGGGCCATAAATCTAAACTTGATAAATTCAAAAAAATCGAAATCATTCCAAGCATCTTCTCTGACCATAATGCATTAAGATTAGATCTCAATTACAGGAGAAAAACTATTAAAAATTCCAACATATGGAGGTTGAACAACACACTTCTGAATAACCAACAAATCACAGAAGAAATCAAAAAAGAAATCAAAATATGCATAGAAATGAATGAAAATGAAAACACAACAACCCAAAACCTGTGGGACACTATAAAAGCAGTGCTAAGAGGAAAGTTCATAGCAGTACAGGCATACCTCAAGAAACAAGAAAAAAGTCAAATAAATAACCTAACTCTACAACTAAAGCAACTAGAAAAGGAAGAATTGGAGAACCCCAGAGTTAGTAGAAGGAAAGAAATCTTAAAAATTAGGGCAGAAATAAATGCAAAAGAAACAAAAGAGACCATAGCAAAAATCAACAAAGCCAAAAGCTGGTTCTTTGAAAGGATAAATAAAATTGACAAACCATTAGCCAGACTCATCAAGAAGCAAAGAGAGAAAAATCAAATCAATAAAATTAGAAATGAAAATGGAGAGATCACAACAGACAACACAGAAATACAAAGGATCATAAGAGACTACTATCAGCAGTTGTATGCCAATAAAATGGACAACGTGGAAGAAATGGACAAATTCTTAGAAAAGTACAATTTTCCAAAACTGAACCAGGAAGAAATAGAAAATCTTAACAGACCCATCACAAGCACGGAAATTGAAACTGTAATCAGAAATCTTCCAGCAAACAAAAGCCCAGGTCCAGATGGCTTCACAGCTGAATTCTACCAAAAATTTCGAGAAGAGCTAACACCTATCCTACTCAAACTCTTCCAGAAAATTGCAGAGGAAGGTAAACTTCCAAACTCATTCTATGAGGCCACCATCACCCTAATACCAAAACCTGACAAAGATGTCACAAAAAAAGAAAACTACAGGCCAATATCACTGATGAACATAGATGCAAAAATCCTCAACAAAATTCTAGCAATCAGAATCCAACGACACATTAAAAAGATCATACACCATGACCAAGTGGGCTTTATCCCAGGGATGCAAGGATTCTTCAATATCCGCAAATCAATCAATGTAATTCACCACATTAACAAATTGAAAAATAAAAACCATATGATTATCTCAATAGATGCAGAGAAGGCCTTTGACAAAATTCAACATCCATTTATGATAAAAAAAAAAACTCTCCAGAAAGCAGGAATAGAAGGAACATACCTCAACATAATAAAAGCTATCTATGACAAACCCACAGCAAACATTATCCTCAATGGTGAAAAATTGAAAGCATTTCCCCTAAAGTCAGGAACAAGACAAGGGTGTCCACTTTCACCGCTACTATTCAACATAGTTCTGGAAGTTTTGGCCACAGCAATCAGAGCAGAAAAAGAAATAAAAGGAATCCAAATTGGAAAAGAAGAAGTAAAATTCTCACTCTTTGCAGATGACATGATCCTCTACATGGAAAACCCTAAAGACTCCACCAGAAAATTACTAGAGCTCATCAATGAATATAGTAAAGTTGCAGGATATAAAATCAACACACAGAAATCCCTCGCATTCCTATACACGAATAATGAGAAAGTAGAAAAAGAAATTAAGGAAACAATTCCATTCACCATTGCAACGAAAAGAATAAAATACTTAGGAATATATCTACCTAAAGAAACTAAAGACCTATATATAGAAAACTATAAAACACTGATGAAAGAAATCAAAGAGGACACTAATAGATGGAGAAATACACCATGTTCATGGATCGGAAGAATCAATATTGTGAAAATGAGTATACTACCCAAAGCAATTTACAAATTCAATGCAATCCCTATCAAGCTACCAGCCACATTTTTCACAGAACTAGAACAAATAATCTCAAGATTTGTATGGAAATACAAAAAACCTCGAATAGCCAAAGCAATCTTGAGAAAGAAGAATGGAACCGGAGGAATCAACTTGCCTGACTTCAGGCTCTACTACAAAGCCACAGTCATCAAGACAGTATGGTACTGGCACAAAGACAGACATATAGATCAGTGGAACAAAATAGAAAGCCCAGAGATAAATCTACACACATATGGACACCTTATCTTTGACAAAGGAGGCAAGAATATACAATGGAGTAAAGACAATCTCTTTAACAAGTAGTGCTGGGAAAACTGGTCAACCACTTGTAAAAGAATGAAACTAGATCACTTTCTAACACCGCACACAAAAATAAACTCAAAATGGATTAAAGATCTAAATGTGAGATCAGAAATTATAAAACTCCTAGAGGAGAACATAGGCAAAACACTCTCCAACATAAATCACAGAAGGATCCTCTATGATCCACCTCCCAGAATTCTGGAAATAAAAGCAAAAATAAACAAATGGGATCTAATTAAAATTAAAAGCTTCTGCACAACAAAGGAAAATATAAGCAAGGTGAAAAGACAGCCTTCTGAATGGGAGAAAATAATAGCAAACGAAGCAACTGACAAACAACTAATCTCAAAAATATACAAGCAACTTATGCAGCTCAATTCCAGAAAAATAAATGACCCAATCAAAAAATGGGCCAAAGAACTAAATAGACATTTCTCCAAAGAAGACATACGAATGGCTAACAAACACATGAAAAGATGCTCAACATCACTCATTATCAGAGAAATGCAAATCAAAACCACAATGAGGTACCACTTCACACCAGTCAGAATGGCTGCGATCCAAAAATCTGCAAGCAATAAATGCTGGAGAGGGTGTGGAGAAAAGGGAACCCTCCTACACTGTTGGTGGGAATGCAAACTAGTACAGCCACTATGGAGAACAGTGTGGAGATTCCTGAAAAAATTGCAAATAGAACAACTGTATGACCCAGCAATCCCACTGCTGGGCATACACACCAAGGAAACCAGAATGGAAAGAGACACATGCACCCCAATGTTCATCACAGCACTGTTTATAATAGCCAGGACATGGAAACAACCTAGATGTCCATCAGCAGATGAATGGATAAGAAAGCAGTGGTACATATACACAATGGAGTATTACTCAGCCATTAAAAAGAATTCATTTGAATCAGTTCTGATGAGATGGATGAAACTGGAGCCGATTATACAGAGTGAAGTAAGCCAGAAAGAAAAATACCAATACAGTATACTAACACATATATATGGAATTTAGGAAAATGGCAATGACGACCCTGTATGCAAGACAGGAAAAAAGACACAGATGTGTATAATGGACTTTTGGACTCAGAGGGAAAGGGAGAGGGTGGGATGATTTGGGAGAATGGCATTCTAACATGTATACTATCATGTAAGAATTGAATCGCCAGTCTATGTCTGATACAGGATACAGCATGCTTGGGGCTGGTGTAAGGGGATGACCCAGAGAGATGTTATGGGGAGGGAGGTGGGAGGGGGGTTCATGTTTGGGAACGCATGTAAGAATTAAAGATTTTAAAATTAAAAAAATAAAAAACTAAAAAAAAAAAACCCAAAAAATTTAAAAAAAAAGAAAGGGGATAGAAAATTTTAAGTGAATAGATATCAGTTAAGTAAAGGAGAAAAACAAAGGAAAATAAATGTACCTAAAATCTTATTTTTTGAAAGATAAAAACATATAAACCCATAGACAGCTCAGAAAAAAGATCCTATGTTAAATCACAATAGGAAATGATTATAACTTATTGCCAACAAATTCAACATATATGGAATAGACAATTTTCAAACTAGCAAAACAAAAAAAAAGAAAATACATACCCTGAATCATTTACACCTATTATGTTAGTTGAGTTTGTAGTTTAAAACTCCACAAAGAAAATTCCAGACTCATGTGACTCCAGTGGCTAATTTCATCAAAGAAGAAGTATCAATTTTATGCATACTTTTACAAAAACTAGAAGAGGAAATACGTGAAATGATGGATATGTTAGCTAACTCAGTGGGGGAAATTCTTTCACAATGTATACACATCAAGTTATCATGTTGTACACTTTAAATAGCTTACAACTTTATGTTAATTATACCTCAGTAAAGCTAGAAAAAAATCCAAAGCACAAACCAATATCCTTTATGAACATAGAAATAATATTTGATAGCTAACTGGGTCCAGCAATATTAAAGGAGTAACTTATGACCAAGTATACAGTTCAAAGATTTTTGACCAATTTCCAGGAATTCAAGGTTAACTTAACATTATAAGTGATTATTATAATTCACAATATTAATAGAAAGAGAAAGTAAACCCATTAAATTGTAACAACAAAGCCAGAAAATACTTTGTCAAAATGTAACTCCCACTGATGATAAACAACAAGCACAACACAATAATTTGTGGCAAACTAGCTAACATTGTACTTAATGTTGAAAGACTAAATGTATTCACCCAGGATAGAGGAAAAGTCAAGTATATTCCACTCTCAGCGTTTGTATTCAATGTTGTATTGAGGCCCTAATCAGTGCAATGATATAAGAAGACAAAAAAGTGTGTAGGTAGAAAAGAAGCAGAAAATTTATCTTTATTCATAAACAACATAATTCTAAGGAATCCTTAAAAAGAAACAAAGTAAAAATTTATATATGACATGAACAGAGACTTCACTAAATATGGCATATTAATTGCTTAAAAAATTAATTACAGATTTCATAGACTGTAGCCTGCCAGTCTCCTCTGTTCATTGACTCCTGCAGGCCAGAATACTGGAGTGGGTAGCTGTTCCCTTCTCCAGGGGATCTTTCCAACCCAGGGATCAAACTCAGGTGTCCTGCATGGCAGGCAGATTCTTTACCATCTGAGCCACCAGTGAAGCCCAAATATGACATATTAATTCCTTAAAAAAACACATGAAAAGATGCTCAGCATTATTAGGCTCAGATGGTAAAGAGTCTGCCTGCAATGAAGGAGAGGAGACTTGGGTTTGATTACTGGGTTGGGAAGATCCCCTGGAGGAGGGCATGGCAATCCACTTCAGTATTCTTGCTGGAGAATCCCATGGACAGAGAGAAGCCTGGTGGGCTACAGTCCATGGGGTTGAACAGAGTTGGACAAAACTGAGCACCTAACATGTAGATGATGCACATAAAATCTACTATGCCATACCCACATACCACATAAGCATCCTTTAGAATGGTTAAAATAAGAAAGAGTGACTATACCAAATATTGGTGAATATGTATAGTAATTGAGAAAGTTAAACATTTCTGATAGAAGTGTAAGTGATAAAACCAGATGGGGAAATATTTTTGCAAATTCTTAATAACTTAAATACTGTTACTCATCAATCCTGGGACTTCCCTGATAGTTCAGTTGGTAAGAATCCACCTGCAATGCAGGAGACCCCAGTTCGATCCCTGGGTTGGAAAGATCCACTGGAGAAGGGATAGGCTACCCACTCCAATATTCCTGGGCTTCCCTTGTGGCTCAGCTGGGAAAGAATCTGCCTGCAATGCAGGAGAACTGGGTTCAATCCCTGGGTTGGGAAGATCAAGCTCATCAATCCTAATCCTAGGCATTTATCAAAGAGAAACAGGCATATAGGCACACAGAAACTTGCACATGTATATTCATAAGTTTGACTCATAATATTCAAAAACTGGAAATAACCAAATGTTCAACAGTAGATGGAGAAACAAATTTTGGTAATGTTTGTACAATAGTTTACTACTTGGCAATAATCACATAGATGAATCTTTAAAAAAAAATATGCTGAGTGATAGAAATCAGTAAAAAGGGTAAGTACTATATCAATCCCTGTATATAGAGTTCTAGAAAAGCAAACCTGTAGTGTTAGAAGACAGATAAGTCTTTGCCTCATTTTAGGGTATATGTGAAGGGGTATAGAGGTGACAGCAAATTTGATAGTAAAGATTCATAAATAAAATCATGTGGATACATTCTGTATTTTGACTGTAGTGATAATTTGTCAAAATTCACTGAAACATTTAAAATATGTGCTTCTACTTGCTTGTAAGAACTTCCCAGGTGGAACTAATGATAAAGAATCTGCCTGCCAATGCAGGAGACATAAGAGACACAGGCTCCATCCCTGTGTCAGAAGAAGATCCCCAGAGGAGGTCACAGCAACCCACTCCAGTACTTTTCCTGGAGAATCCCATGGACAGAGAAGCCTGGCCAGCTACATACAGTCCATAGTGTTGCAAAGAGTTGGACACGATTGAAGCAACTTAGTATGCACATACACTTGCTTGTAAATCACACTTCAATGCTATAAATTTAAATAGTGAAAATGAACTGGTTACTAGGGAGAGGGAATCGATTTGAATAAGGTAAATGAGAAAGGCACCTAGAGAGGAAAGCATATGGCATGTGTGGGGAGCAGTAATGAGTTCCATTTGAGTGGAACAAAAGAGAAATGTATAGGAATTGTTGCAACACAAACTGGAAAGTTAGAGTTAGAACATGCAAGATCATAGATACCAGAATAAACATTTCAAACATTAATTTGTGAAACAATGAATGATGCGGCATCAATTTGTTTGCCTTTCCCTTCCCTTCCCTTTCTTAATGTTTGGAGTGACATCGCTCAGACATGTGGCTAGACAAGGCTTGAGCAAGCTATGGGAGAAAGAATGCCATGTTTCCTCCTTAAATGGTAGGATCTCTGGGTTGTCCGATTTGCATAAGCTCCCTGTCCATCAGTGGCAATGTTCATTTGTTTCTATCAGTTACCATCAGCAGAGCTCTTAAACACATATGTTCACACAACCAAAACTGAATGACAATGGTGGGCTCTCAGCCCTTCTTGAAATTCTTTAAAAAGCACTGGGTAAAAATCAAGTATTTTCAAATATATATATTTTAGGCACTATTATTTAAGTCTTTCTTTCCAAAATAAGTGCCTTGAGATTTGGATGGAAATATGAAGGCTATGTCCACTATTTATTCCCAACTCTCAAGCTTAATTTCCATGTGAAGAATCATAAGGATTGATCACATATACTGGAATACTGCAAAGGCTAAAAGATTCTTTATAAATCTATAAATCTGTTAAGCTCAATATTAAGTAAAACAATATTTTTCAATCCAGATGGCTAATTTGCATGGCTTCATTTAACACCTGACTTTTCCACACACATTTGCTTATTATAAAGACTGTTATAAAAAAAATGTTACTTAAAATTTTGACAGAAAAAAAAATAACCTGCAAAAAAACTGCCTGCCGGATTTGAGTCATGCTATTCATGTTTCTAAAATGGAGAAAAGAAGTTTAAAGGATTTGGGGCTTTGAAAAGGCAGTAGCCTCTTCTGCACCCTCCAATGAATTAGTCTTCTCTTGGATTAACAAGCTATTAAAGTTTCAGATAGGAACATTTTAATACAGATTCTTACCAGAGAAGTATAGAGTCAAAATACAAGTAGAATTCTCTGTACTACTGTTGTTTAATAGTTAAAACTATAATACAACATTTTTCAAAGGTTTTATAAGAAATAATAAAACATTTATAATAAAATGTTTATATTGCTATGATATAGAATTTTGACAGCACTCATTTCTTTTAATGTATCGCCAAGTGGACATTCATAATCCTTGTCTTCAAGACTAAACCCTACCAATGTTATTTCCTATTTATATGTGACACTCCTGAAATTTATTTATTAATGATTATTTTAGCACATTTTTATAATCCCATATATTGCATCCAGCATTGAGTACTGGACTTTAATAGTAAAGTACCTTAGAAGCACTTTCTGAAGTAGTTCAGTTCAGTCACTCAGTTATGTCTGACTCTTTGTGACCCCATGGACTGTAGCACTCTAGGTTTCCCTGTCCATCACCAATTCCTGGAGTTTGCTCAAACTCATGTCCATCTTGTCAGTGATGCCATCCAACCATCTCATCCTCTGTCATCTCATTTTCCTCCTGCCTTCAATCTTTCCTGGCATCAGAGTCTTGTCCAATGAGTCAGTTCTTCACATTAGGTGGCCAAAATATTGGAGTTTCAGCTTCAGTCCTTCTGAAGTTGAGGTGATGAGATATTAGGACCGGTCATTTCCATTCCTTCTATCTGAAATTTTCATTCTGCACTGCAGTTAATTTGTACAGTCATTTCATAGTTATTACAATTGCTTTCTCCGGGGCAACTCAAGGTAGAAAAAAGCCAGGCATTATCAAATAAAGGACGACATTTGAAATTATAGAGATTTGCAAAGGACATTTGGGAAGAAATAGGTCCTCAACTGATTTTGTCTTTATTCAGAATGAAGCCAGAGAGATAGAGGCTGAGATTTGAATTCTACTTCTCCAACTGAGTGTTGCTTAGGAGAACTGCAAAGTCTCTTGACCTCAGTCTTGTCACCTATAAAATGATAAAAGCCTACTATACATAATAGGGCCTTGTACAATAAATAAAGATAAGTTGTAAAATTTTCAAGCAAATTAAACATCATGTGTATCCAGTTCAGTTCAATCGCTCAGTAATGTCTGACTCTTTGAGACCCCATGGACTGCAGCATACCAGGCTTCCCTGTCCATCACCAACTCCCAGAGTTACTCAAACTCATGTCCATTGAGTCGGTGAAGCCATCCAAACATCTCATCCTGTCATCCCCTTCACCTCCTGCCCTCAATCTTTCCCAGCATCAGGGTCTTTTCAAATGAGTCAGTTCTTTGCATCAGGTGGCCAAAATATTGGAATTTCGGCTTCAACATCAGTTCTTCCAATGAACATTCAGGACTGATTTCCTTTAGGATGGACTGGTTGGATCTCCTTGCAGTCTAAGGGACTCTCAAGAGTCTTCTCCAACACCACAGTTCAAAAGCATCAATTCTTTAGCACTCAGATTTCTTTATAGTCCAATTCTCACATCCATACATGACTACTAGAAAAACCATAGCCTTGACTAGATGGACCTTAGTTGGTAAAGTAATGTATCTGCTTTTTAATATGCTGTCTAGGTTGGTCATAACATTTCATGGCTGCAGTCACCATCTGCAGTGATTTTGGAGCCAAAAAAATAAAGTCTGCCACTATTTATCCATCTATTTGCCATGAAGTGACAGATAACTATATGGTATCAGCAACAACAAAAAGTTGAAATAGTGAAGATGAATTGAGCCTTGGCTCCAGAATTGTTAATTATATGAGCTTGAAACATTTTCTAAATTTCTCTGAGCCTTATTATTTTTGATAATAATAATTTCTTTTTATAGAATTTATGCTACATGCTGTTGCTATCATTGTGTCTAGCTCTTTGAGATGCTATGGACTCTAGCCTGCCAGGCTTCTCTGTTCATGGGGTTTTCCAGGCAAGATACGAGAGTAGGTTGCCATTTCCATCTCCAGGTAGTCTTTCTGACTCAGGGATCAAACCTGTTTCTCTTAACATCTCCTGCATTGGCATTGGAGAATAGCTGAGGGATTTAAGTGTTACTCTGCTTATAGAAACATATAAAATGGCTATTTTTTTCTATAATAGCAATTTTAAATTTTAAACAACAGCCCAATAAATGAAGTGGTTCTCTCATCTCTTGGTTCAAAAGAAAGGCAAACTCTTCAAACATACCTAAGGGAGAAAATATAGTCAAAGTTCTTTATACTACTCTAATAATTACTACTTCTAGTTTTTTGTGTGGGTTTTTTTTTTCTCTTTAGGGTAAGAATGAATGCTTTATCAATGGTCAGGTTGGTGTGTTTTCTTATAATGCTGCTAGGTTGCTTCAGTCGTATCTGACTCTGTGCGACCCCATAGACGGCAGCCCACCAGGCTCCCCCATCCCTGGGATTCTCTAGGCAAGAATACTGGAGTGGGTTACCATTTCCTTCTCCAATGCATGAAAGTGAAAAGTCAAAGTGAAGTCGTTCAGTCGTGTCCGACTCTTAGTGACCCCATGGACTGCAGCCCACAGGCTCCTCCATCCATGGGATTTTCCAGGCAAGAGTACTGGAGTGGGGTGCCATTGCCTTCTCTGTTTCCTTATAATAACCCATAATAAATGCTATCCAAGTATGCTGAAGTATCACTACACAAATTTAACCCTATATGCTGTCTTTCCCTAACTACTTTTTGAAAACTAATTTCCATAATACATCTATGTCCCTTTATTGATTAACTCTTTTGCCCATTTTCTCTGTTTCTTCTGTTTTGTATACTTAGCAACCTAAACTGATTTTTTCAATAGGTTAAAAATTATCATTTTCTACACAAAGAACAACTAAAAGATCAGCAGAATGCAGTTTTTAAAATTCTATTTCAAAAAAAAAATTCTATTTCAATTAACCAATTTTTCAATAGTCAGTTAGTTCTAGAAGATGTGCTAAGCTTTCAAGGTAAATTTTTAAAGTATAGACCTCAATATATCTAATTGTAGATTTGAAACAAAAATGTACCTATATCCTGGATGTTAGATACATTATATTTTGCTTATTTGGTTCTCACAATAATCCTCTAAAGTGTGCATTATCATCACCACCAATGTTTAGAGAGATTCCACAGCTTGCCCAAGGTCACACGACTAGGAAGTATATAATACCATTTGAATAGAACCCAATTTGGCTTCATATCCTTTATTCTTTTAATTGTGCCTCCTAACACATGCTTATCAATGCTATTGATGCATTTTG
Organism: Ovis canadensis; assembly: GCF_042477335.2. Classification (NCBI taxonomy): domain Eukaryota; kingdom Metazoa; phylum Chordata; class Mammalia; order Artiodactyla; family Bovidae; genus Ovis; species Ovis canadensis. The sequence goes on from NC_091248.1 coordinate 88,588,756, forward strand.
TTTGCTAAATATTTTTCAGAGACATTTCATAAAGGATATTGGTCTCTAGCTTTCTGATGGTTTTGGTCTGCTTTTGGTATCAAATTTAATGCTGGCCTCATAAAATGAGTTGAAACATGTTTTGCTTCTTTTATTATCTTGAAAATATGTGTATAATGTCTATTATTTGTTCATCTGTTTGGTAGAATTCGTAAATAAAGCTACCTGGACCTGGAGTTTTCTTTGTGGGAAGTTTTTTAACTGTGACTTAAACTCCTGAAAAGATAAAGGGACATTTTGGTCATATATATCTTTTACCTTGAATGAATTTTGTTATTTTGTGCCTTTCAGGACATTGGTCCACCATAAATTGTCACATTTATTGAAAAAAAAGTAATTCCTGATATTTTCTTATTTCACTTCCTATGTCTATAGAATCCAATATGCCCTTTTTTCTGATACTGGCAATTATTTTTTTCTCCTCTCTTTCACTGTCAGTCATTTATTTTGGTTACTATATACTAATATTTTCTGGGGCCTTCCCAGGTACCTTGGTGGTAAAGAATCTGCCTGCTGATGCAGAGCATGCAGGTTTAATCCCTGGGTCAGGAAGATTCCCTGGAGGACGAAATGGCAACCCCCTCCAGTATTCTTGCCTGGAAAATCCCATGGACAGAGGAGCCTGGTGGACTTCAGCCCATAGCACCGCACAGAGTCAACTGAAGTGACTAAGCAGCAGCAGAAGCGGGACTGTAGCCCACCAGGCTCCTCTTGTCCATGGGGATTCTCCAGGCAAGAATACTGGAGTTCCCTTCTCCAGTGGATCTTCCCAACCCAAGGATCGAATCCAGGTCCCACACATTGCAGGCAGATTCTTTACCGTCTGAGCCACCAGGGAAGCCCAAGAATTATGGAGTGGGTAGCCTATCCCTTCTCCAGCATAGATCTTCCCAACCCAGGAATGGAACTGGTGTCTTCTGCATTGCAGGAGGATTCTTTACTAGCTGATCTACTAGGGAAGGAAATGGCAACCCACTCCAGTACTCTTGCCTGAAAAATCCCCTGGACGGAGAAGCCTAGTAGGCTACAGTCCATGGGGTCACAAAGAGTCAAACACGACTGAGCGACTTCACTCTCTCTACACTACTAGGGAAGCCCCTATCAACTGGTTATGAGATTTTAAAAGTTGTTCAGGTCATCAGTGTCCTGATAGATTTCTATCTACTATTGAAAGTAAAGTGTTAAATTCTTCAATTACAATCATAGTTGTATGTATTTCTAGTTTTAATTATACTAATTTTTGCTTCATAGGTTGAGATCCTTTTGTTAGTTGCAGATAAACCTAGGACATTTCTTTTCTTCATTAATTGTTTTATTTTGTCATTGTGTAATGTCCCTCTCATCCCCGATTATCATATTTCTTGTTCTGTGGCTTAACATTATCTGATATTAACATAGCCACTTCAGCTTGCTTTTGATTAGTATTTGCACCATACACATATTTTTCCATCAGTTTACATTTAAACTTTTTTTTTCTATTTAATTTCTTATAGACAGCATCTTTTTTAGGTATTATATTTTATGGAGTATAGTAATTCTGCTTTGAATTAGAGTTTTTAGCTGGTTTACATTTAATTAAAAAATTGTATGTTAATTGTATGTTTATAATTGTATATTATAAATTAAAATTTATCTTGCTATTTGCTATTTGTCCCATATTCTCTTCTTTTTCTTCTTCATTCTCTATCCTGATTTTTCTACTAATTTGTCTTGCTGTGAAAGTGAAAGTCACTCAGTTGTGTCCAACTCTGTGACCCCATGGACTATAGCCTATCAGGCTCCTCTGTCCATTGAATTCTCCAGGACAGAATACTGGAGTTGGTAACTGTTTCCTTCTCCAGGGGATCTTCCCAACCCAGGGACTGAACCCGAGTCTCCTGCATCACAGGCGGATTCTTTACCATCTGAGCCACCGGGGAAGCCATCAGGGAAGCTGGTTGCTATAGATTTTCTAAAATTCACTTTTAGTTTATCACAGTGCAATTTCAAATACGGTTATTACAACTCACATACAGTAGAAGAACCTGACAGCTCCATGTTTTTTACATCTTCCATTTAATCTTGTATTATCATGCGTCTTAGCTCTCTATATGCTACAAATCTGATAATACATTGTTACTATCTTAAACAATTATCTTTTATACTATTTAATTACAAGAAGTAGTACATGTTAGGTAATGCATTTAAGGCTTCCCTGTAGTTAAAATGGTAAAGAATCTTCCTACAAGATAGGAGACCAGGGTTTGATACTTGTGTTGGGAAGTTCCTCTGGAGAAGGGAATGGCAGTCCACTCCAGTATTCTTGCCTGGAGAAGTCCATGGACGGAGAAGCCTGGCGGGCTACAGTCCCTGGGGTCACAAAGAGTCAGACATAACTGAGCAATTAACACACAGTGCATTTTAAATATACCCATTTTCCATTTCTCTCTTATATTTTGTGTGGATTCACATTTCTGTCTGATATGGCTTCCACTTGATGAATTTAACATTTCTAGTTTTTCCTTACCTTTATTTTCGATTGAAGTAAAATTGATTTGTAATGTTGTGTTAGTTTTTCAGATATATAGCAAACTGATTCACATCCATGGGCTTCCCAGGTGGCACAGTGGTAAAGAGTCCACCTGCTAGTTCAGGAGATGCAAGAGATGTACGTTCAGTCCTGGGTCGGGAAGATTCCCTGGAGTAGGAAATGGCAATCTGCTCTGGTGGTCTTGTCTGAAAAACTCCGTGGACAGAGGAGCCTGGTGGGCTACAGTCTGCAGGGTCACAGAGTCGGACACAACTGAGTAAAAAGAATACATACATATATATATTTCATGTTCTTTTCCATCATAGGTTATTATAAGATATTGAATAAAGTATCTGATGCCATATGGTAGGACTCTGTTATTTATCTGTTTTACTTACAGTACTGTGTATCTGTTAATCCCAAACTTCTAAATTATCTCTATCTCCTCCATTCCCCTTTGGTAACCATAAGTTTTTTTTCTATGTTTGTGAGTCTATTTCTGCCTTGCAAATAAGTTAATTTATATTGTTTTTTTTTTAGATTACTCATAAACATATCATATGTCACTTATTTCTCTGATTTAGTTCATTTAGTATGATAATCTCTGGGTCTATGCATGTTGCTGCAGATGGCATTATTTCATTCTTTTTTCACAACAAATATTCCATTTCATTATATATATGTATATATGTGTACATATATGCATATATATATATATATATATATACACACACACATCACATCTTCATTATCCATTCATCTGTTGATGGACATTTAGGTTGGCTCCATGTCTTGGCTATTATAAATAGTGCAGCTATGAACACTGGGCTGCATGTATTTTTTTTTCAAATTATGGTTTTCTTTAGATATATGTCCAGGAGTGGGATTGTGGGATCATATGGTAACTATTTTTTTTAAAGGAACCTTTATATTGTTCTGCATAGTGGCTGCACAAACTTGCATGCCCATCAAGAGTGTAGGAGGGTTCCCTTATCGCCATACCTTTTTTAGTGTTTATCCATGGTAGACTTTTTGATGATAGCCATTCTGACCAGTATGAGGTAATACTTCATTGTAGTTTTGCTTTTCCCTTATCTAATAATTAGTGATGTTGAGCATCTTTTCACATGCTCATTGGCCATCTGTGTGTCTTTAGAGAAATGTCTATTTAGGTGTCTTAACATAGTTAGGGATTGGGGGCAGGAGGAGAAGGGGATGACAGAGGATGAGATGGCTGGATGGCATCACTGACTCAATGGACATGAGTCTGAGTGAACTCCAGGAGTTGGTGATGGACAGGGAGGCCTGGCATGCTGCGATTCATGGGGTTGCAAAGAGTCGGACATGACTGAGCGACTGAACTGAACATAGTTAGATTTTTATGTGTGTAAGATATTGAGCTATGTGAGCTGTTTATATATTTTGGAAATTAATACTTTGTTGGTCACATTGTTTGCAAATATTTTCTCCCATTCCATAAGGTTTTTTTTTTTTCATTTTGTTTATGATTTCCTTTGCTGTGCTAAAGCATTTAACTTTATTTGGGTCCCCTTCATTTATTTTCATTATTATTTCCAGTACTCTGGAAGACAGATCTAAATAACTATTATGGCAATTTATGTCATAGAGTGTTTTGCCTGTGCATTCCTCTCATTTTATACTATTCAGACTTAGATTTAGATCTTTAATCCATTTTGAGTTTACTTTTATATATGGTGTTCAGTTCAGTTCAGTCGCTCAGTTGTGTCCGACTCTTTGGTGTTAGTGAATGTTTAAACTTAATTGTTTTATAAAACAATTTATAAAAATTGTCTAATTTCCCCAGTTCTGTTTACGGAAGAGAATATATTTTCTCCATTGTATATTCTTACCTCCTTTGTCAAAGAATAATTTACTGTAGGTATGTGGGTTTATTTCTGGACTCTTTTCTGTTCCATTGATCCATGTGTATATTTTTATGCCAATACTAAACTGTTTTGATTATGGTAGCTTTGTAGTATTTTCTGAAGTTGGGAGGGTTATGCCTTCAGCTTTGTTCTTTTTCCTCAATTTGCTTTGGCAATTGTGGGTCTTTTGTGGTTCCAAAAAAATTTTTAGGATTTGTTCCAGTTCTGTGAAAAATAGCATGGGTAATTTGATAAGGACTGCATTAAAACTGTCAATTGCTTTATGTAGTATGGCCATTTTAACAATATTAATTCTTTCCATTTAAGAGCACAGGGTATCTTTCCATTTCTTTGAATCATCTTCAATTTCAATGTTTCATATTTCCCAGCATGAAAGTCTTTCACTTCCTTGATCAGGTTTATTCCTAGATTTATATTTTTTTCTTTGGACACAAATTTGAAAGGGATTGATTTTTTTTAACTTTCTGATTTTTCCTTTTAGGGTTAAAAAAAATGCAGCCAATTTCTATATGTTGATCTGGTATCCTGCTACCTTGCTGAATTTTTTATCAGCTCTAATAGTGTTTGTGAGGAGTCTTTAGGGTTTCTATATATGTATCATGTAATCTGCATAAAATAACAATTTTACCCTCTTATCATTTTCATACTTTTATTCTTTTTATTGTCTGATTGCTGTGGCTAAGACTTACACCAGTATGTTGAATAGAAGTTGTGAAAGTGCATACCCTTTTCTAGCTTAAGATTTTAGTGGAAAGACTTTCAGTTTTTAACCTTTGAGTATTATGTAGGTTTGTCATAAATAGTTTTTATTGTGTTAAGATATGTCCCCTCTCACACTGGTGAGAGTTTTTATCATGAATAGATGTTGAATTTTATCAAGTGCTTCTTGTGCACCTATTGAAATGATTCTTATAATTCAGGTCTCTGCAGTCATTCATCTGAAAATACATTTATTTCTCCTACACTTTTGAAAGATATTTTCTCATTGTATATAACCCTGGATTGACAGGGTTTTGTTTTGTTTTAATGTGTCTATGGCCATGCTACACAACTTGTGGGATCTTAGTTTCTCAATCAGGGATCAAACTTGGTCCCTGGAAGTAAAAACATGGAGTACTAACCACTGGAATACCAAGGAACTCCTCTTTTTCTCCCCATTTTTAAGGATGCCATACCTTTGTCTTTAAAAATGGGGTGGGGGGAGGAGAGAGGAATTCCTTGATAGGCCAGTGGTTAACACTTCATGTTTTTACTTCTTTTGCCTTCTGGTTCAAACTGTCTCATAGTGCTTATGTTGAAATTGTTACATTTGTTTTTTATTTACAGTATACCCTCAAGATTTCTCTTTATCATTCTGTTTTCCACAATTTGACTATGATATGTCTAAGTAGAATTTTTCTTTATATTTAGGAAAGAGTATTTAACTTTTGGTTTGTTGAAATTCATTAATTTGAAAACTTCTGGACTATTATCTCTTAACACATTATTGTCTGGGGGATTTTTGAAAACACTAATGCATATGGCCATAATGTCTCCAGTCAATAATGTATTAAAATAGTTCCATCTTGTTCTCTTGTTACTAAGATACCAATTCTACATGTGGTAGATGGTTTGACAGTATCCCAATGTTTTGGTTGTTCTATTAAATTATGTTTTTCATTGTGTCTTTCAGTTTGGATAATTTATATTAAACTATCTTAAAGATCACTGATTCTTCCTGGAAAATGTTCATTTTGTTGCTAACAGCCTACTAGTAGGACACCTCTTCTCTGATAACCTTTTGATCTCTTGAGTTTCTTGTAGTTTTATATAGTTTTCATTTCTCTGATAAAATTCCTCATCTCTTCATACATGTTCTCTATATTTTCATTTTACTGTAACTTTTTTATATATGAATCATGTGGTGATGGTGATTTAGTCGCTTAGTCCTGTCTGACTCTTGTGACCCCTTGGACTGTAACCTGCCAGGCTCCTTTGTCCATGGGATTTTCCAGCTAGAATACTGGAGTGGGTTGCCATTTGCTTCTCTAATGGATCTTCCTGCCCCAAGGATCAAACCTGGCTCTCCTGCTTTGCAGGCAGATTCTTTACCACTGAGCCAAGGTACATTATTTTGGTGTCTGATATTTCAAGTATCAGGATAATCTCTGGGCCTGGTTTTGTGGATTGAGTGTCTCTTGACAATGGATCTTTCTTTTTCCCCATGCATTTTTATGTCTCAAATTTTGGAATAAATTCTGGACACTGTGTTTAAAAGAAAAGTGGAAACTGAGTTATATAATATTTACACACAGAAATAGATTCACCCCTTCTTTTATAGACCATCACTGTAGTTGTTATTCAGTAGCTAAGTCATGTCAGACTCTTTGGGATCCCATGGACTGCAACGTGCCAGGCTTCCCTGTCCTTCACTATCTCCCTGAATTTACTCAAACTCATGTCCATCAAGTCATTGATGCCACCTAATCATCTTATCCTCTGTCACCATCTTCTTCTGCCCTCAATCTTTCACAACATCAGGGTCTTTACCAAGGAGTCAGCTCTTCACATCAGGTGCCCAAAATATTGGAGTTTCAGCGTCAACATCAGTCCTTCCAATGAATATTCAGGGTTGATTTCCTTTAGGATTGACTGATTTGATCTCCTTGAAGTCCAAGGGACTTTCAGGAGTCTTCTCCAACACTATAGTTCAAAAGCATCAATTCTTCAGTGCTCAGCCTTCTTTATGGTCCACCTCTCACATCCACACAAGACTACTAGAACAACCATAGTTTTGAATATATGGACATTCATCCAAATACTGTTCCTGATTTTTAATAAACTGTTTAGATTTGTCATTGCTTTCCTTCCAAGTAGTAAGTGTCTTTTACTTTCATGGCTGCAGACACCATCCACAGTGAGTTTCGAGCTCAAGGAAATAAATAAAAGTCATCACTGTTTCTACTTTTCCCCCATCTATTTGCCATGAAGGGATGGGAGTGGATGCCATGATTTTAGTTCTGTGACTGTGGAATTTTAAGCCATCTTCTTCACTCTCTTCTTTCACCTTCATCAAGAGGCTCTTTACTTCCTCTTAGCTTTCTGTCATTAGAGTGGTATCATCCACACATCTGAGGTTGTTGGTTTTTCTTCCAGAAATCTTGATTCCAGCTTGTGATTCATTCAGCCCAACACTTTGCATGATGTACTCTACATATAAGTTGAACAAAGATAACAACATACAGCCTTGTCATACTCCTTTCCCGGTTTTGATCCAGTCCCTGTTCCATGTCTGGTTCTAACTGGCACTCCTTGACCTGCATACACGTTTCTCAGGAGGCAGTTTAGATGGTTTGGTATTCCTATCTCCTTAAGAAATTTCCACAATTTGTTGTGATCCACACAGTCAAAAGCTTTGGCATAGTCAATAAAGCAGAAGTAGATGTTTTTCTGGAATTCTCCTGCTTTTCTTATGATTCAGTGGATGCTGGCAATTTGATCTCTGGTCCCTCTGTCTTTTCTAAATCCAGCTTATACAGCTGGAAGTTCTTGGTTCATGTGCTGCTGTAGCCCAGCTTGAAGGATTTTGAGAATTATGTTGCTAGCTTATGAAATGAGTGCATTTGTATGGTAGTTTGAACATTTTTTTTTGGCATTGCCCTTCTTTGGAATTGGAATGAAAACTAATCTTTTCCAGTACTGTGGCAATTGCTGTGTATTCCAAATTTGCTTGCATATTGAGTACAGAATTTTAACAGAATCATCATGTTTAGGATTTTAAATAGCTCAGCTGGAATTCTATCACCTCCACTAGCTTTGTTCTTAACAGTGCTTCTGAAGGCCCACCTGACTTCAAACTCCAGGAAGTCTGGTCTAGGAGGGTCACCACACCATCATGGTTATCTGGACCACTAAGATTTTTTTTTTTTTTTTGTACAGTTCTGTGTTTTCTTGACATCTCTTCTGTATCTCTTCTGCGTCTGTTAAGTCCTTACCATTTATGTCCTTTATTGTGCCCATCCTTGCATGAAATATTCCCTTGATATCTCCAGTTTTCTTGAAGAGATATCTAAGTCTTTCCCATTCTATTGTTTTCCTTTATTTTTTTCATTGTTCATTGAAGAAGGCCTTCTTATCTCTTCTTCCTATTCTGTGTAACTCTGTACTTGGTTGACTATATCAGCCCCTTTTCTTCTCTTCTTTCCCTCAGCTATTTGTAAAGCCTCATCAGATAATCACTTTGCCTTCTTGAATTACTTTTTCTTTGGAATTATTTTGGTCATTGCCTCCTGTACAGTGTTATGAAATTCTGTCCACTGATCTTCAGGGAACCCTGTTCTACCAGGTCTAATTCCTTGAATCTATTCATCACCTCCACTGTATAATCTTAGGGATTTGATTTAGGTCATATCTGAATGCCTTAGTGTTCTTCTCTGCTTTCTTCAATTTAAGTCTGAATTTTGCAATAAGGAGTGCAGCTACAGTCAGCTCTGGGTCTTAATTTTGCTCATTGTATAGAACTTGTCCATCTTCGCTGCAAATAATCAATCTGATTTCAGTATTGACCATCAGGTGATGTGCATGAATAGAGTTGTCTCTTGTGTTGTTGGAATGGGGTGTCTGCTATGACCAGTGTGTTCTCTTGACCAAACTCTGTTAGCCTTTGCCTTGCTTCACTTTGTACTTCAAGGCCTAACTTACCTTCTACTTTTGCATTCCAATCTCCTATGAGAAAAAGGACATCTCTTTTTTGGTGTTAGTACTAGTTGTTATAGGTCTTCATAGAACCAGTCAACTTCAGCTTCTTTGGCATCTGTGGTTGGGACATAGACTTGGATTACTGTGATGTTGAATGATTTGTTTTGGAAACAAATTGGTGTTATTCTGTCATTTTTTAAGTTTCCCCCAAGTACTGCATTTTGGACTCTTTTGTTTACCATAAGGGCTACTCCTATACATGTCCTTAAAGCTGACATGAGTTTACTAGGCAGCATATATTTGGGTATTATATGATTGCTTTATCTCCAGACAGTCTATACCTTTTGACTGTAGAATTCAGTTCAATTTAAATTTAGAGTATAAATGTTATTTAAGGACTTACAAATGACACCTTATTCTATTTTCTGGCTATTTGTACTTCATTTTTTCTTCTTTTTTTTCTTGCTGCCTGTCTTTGTAAAGTACTAATTTTCATCAGTCGTGTGCTTTGATCCACTTCTATTTACCTTTTGCTTATCTATTGTAGACTATGCTTTGTGGTTGTCATGAGGCTTAGATAAAAACTATACACATATATACATACATACACAAAAAAGGTGTATTTTTCACTCATAAAATTTTAATTTTAATCACATATATGAGTATTCTTTTACCCCACCTTTTATGTCTTTGCTGTCACCATTTATATCTTTATTTTATTTTGTGTTCATTAGCATATTGTTTATACTAAAGCTACTTTTAATACTTTTGTCCTTTATTCTTTATTCTAGAGTTAAGTTAGCATCTCAGTTTGTGTTAACATACAATAAAGTTCGGCTGCTATTGTATATTTTCACCAGTTAACCAGAGATCTGTTGCTTCAGCTTGAAAACTCCTTTCAACCTTTTTTTTTTTTTTTTGGTAAGTCATATTTAGTAGTGATGAGTTTCCTCAGCTTTTTTTAAATTAGGAGAAGTCTTTATTCCTCCTTTATTTCTGAAGGACAGCTTTCATGGTTAAAGTACTTTTGGTTGGTAATTTCTTTTTTCTATCATTTTGAATATATCACCCCCTGCTCTCTGGGCCTGTAGTGTCTGAGGAATCTGCTGACAGCATTATTCCAGTGCCCTTGTATGAGAAAAATCATTTGTTTCTCTTGAAGATTTTAAAATTCTTTGTCTTTAGACAGTTTTACTATATGTCTTGGAGAAGAACCTTTTGGATTGAAATTTTAAGGTGACCTCTCAGTTCATAAACTTAGATGTCCAAATCTCTCCCCAGGTTTGAGAAGTTCTCAGCCATTATTTCTTTAAAAAGCTTTCTTCATTTTTACCCCTTCTCCTTTCCTTTGAGATTCCAGTGGTTCATACACAATCAATTTGATGTCCTATCCTTAACTCTCATAGGTTTCTTCATTTTTTCTCTCACCAGGTTGGATCATTTCAGACTCTTCTTGCTTGCTGATTTCTCTCTTCTGCATGTTCAAGACTGCTGTTGAAGCTTTCTATTGATTTCTTCAGTTCAGTCATTGTATTCTTCATCTCCAAAGTTTCTATTGGGTTCTTTTATGTTTTCTCTATGAACTGCTGTTTTATTCCTGTATTGTATTCTGATGTCAAGTTGTTTATCTGTGTTCTCTTGCAGCTCTTCAAGCATATGAACAGTTGATTTCTTTGATCTCCATTTCTTTGTGGTCAGTTACTAGAGGTTTGCTATATTTCTTTTGTAGATATACTTCGCTGATACTCCGTGATCCCTGTAGCCTTGTGTAGATGTCTGCACATTTGAAGAAGCAGCCACCTCTTCGAGAGTTAAACTTTTACCTGTGAATAGGAGCTCACTACATCATGCTGTGACCTTGGGTCTGTTAGTATAGGGTGTCAAGGTCAGGAGCACATGGAAACATCCAGTCTGGGCAGAGTCTCTGAGTTCACTAGTTTCCACAGTGTCAACAACTGTGTTGTCCTTGGTGAGCACTGTGGTGGGTCCACAGGGTCTTTAAATGGCTCTTCTCATTTCAGTAGCTAAGAACCAGGAAGTGGTGATGGCTAAAGACAGTGGTTTTCACACACCTGGCTCTGTGGGTCAACTGCAGGTGCCTATATAGTGGCAGAAGCAGGGGCAGACACACTGATAGTGATTGGGTTGAGGAAGGTAGCAAGGCCAGAACCAACTATAGGTTTACTTGCAGCTTCCAGGGCCTTGGCTGTCACAGTGCTCTCCTGTGGCTGCATATTCTATGTCTGTGTGTGCACAATGCAGTGGAGACTGGTGCCAGGGATCAGGTGGGTGGGCATGCAGGTGCACATATGGAAGGGCTAGTTACAAGTTGGAACAGTGGTGTCAGCTGTGACAGAAGGCTGGGCCTGCAAGTGATTGTATGGACCCAGGGATCAGTGCAGTCACATGTAGCCCCACAGTCTCCCCCTGAGCCTATACACTGCACTTGAGGCCAGTGATAGGGGTTTAGCTGGGAACATGCAGGTGCACTGCTGGAGAGGCTGTCACACTGTAGACATGGTGGTGGCCGGCAAGCACTGAGTGTGATCTGGACCCATGAGAAGGGGCCCTGATGTTGGTGTGTTCTTCTGTGGTGTGCACACTGCTATGGAGGCTGGTTATAGTATACAGCTGGCAGGGCAGAGAGGAAGTGAGGTGGTTAGCATTAGTGAATGCAAACATTTCTGTGGTGATAACCTGCAGGGGGTTTGCAGTGGTTGTGCTATCATAGAGAAGCTGCTGGGTTTGGCTAGAACGCCTCTCTGAACCACAGTCATGCCCCATGTATGACTGCTAATAGTAGTCTCTGCTTGTTTTCCTCATTCCTGCCAACTCTATATGTCTCAGCTTTGACAGTCTGGGTAAGGTAAAACCCTAGTAGGACCTTTGCACAGTGCTTGGAGAGGCTGGTTTCTCACACTATGCTTCTTTTCCTGGTGAGAGAAAATTTATAGCTAGGAAATTCCTTCTTGCCACACAACAATGCTGATTTGCCAGATGTGATGATACAGGTGAAATGAAGCTTCTTCTCTTGTGTGATTATTCTGACTTTTTGCTCCATGGTATTGCTAAAATTTCCTAAGTGATCTACCAGAGCCTTTTCTGTGAATAGCTGTCCAGTCATTGATCTTTGTGGGAGGATGGGGAAGCTAGGTTCTTGTATACTGCTATTTGTGTGTGTATGTGTGTGTGTGCAACCAATTTCTTTGGTATCTTGATGAAACCATTACATATTACCCTGTAATAAAAAGAACCATGACTTGAACACTTACACATTCATTCATGTTTCATGGAAATTTTGCATAATTGTTACAATGTCCACCCTACAAATTATCTTCCTATTTTTACAGTGAAAGTAATTCTTGTAGATAAAAAGAATCATCTGATCTCATACAAGCTTTATATGTCTTTCCTAGTATGATGTAGAAGTTTCCTTGTACAATTAATACATGATGTAGGTTTAATTCAGTCATGAAGAATCAAACACCTGTGTTTCCATATGTTCTCACTTATTTCACTAAGATGAAAGTTCATGGATAAATTTCTGTATAATTAGAGGAACATGATAACTTCCCAGAAAGACAGGATTGCCTGGATACACTATTATCCAAGTGCATGTGAATCTGGAGAGGAGTAAGGGTGGATGTCTACAGAGTCACGTGTGTACACTAACCAGTCAGTAAACTTGAAACAACCAATCATTTCAGAGCTATCAAGAAAACAATGAAAAAATGTGAAAAAATGTGATCTGCTATGTTTTGCAAAAATACTTTTTGTATAACAATAGATCACAATAAATAGGTGAGGTTATGCAGTACAGGCTGAATAAATCTGTGTCTCTCTGGATTGGGTCAGTATTTAGGTTCTTTAGAGAAATGATATGTCACGGTGACAAGACGTAACATGATGACCATTTTGAAATGCATAGAAATACTGAAGTGCCATGTAGTGTACTAGTAACTGACATAGTGCTGCAGGTCAATTATACTTTAAGAATAAAGTCATAGAAAGAGAGATCAGATTTATGACTACCAGAAGCAGGGGTTTGGGAATTGGGTGAAGGTAGTCAAAAGGTAATAACTCCCAGTTATAAGTAAGTACTAGGGATGTAATGTACAATATGATAAATATAATTAACACTGCTATGAGTTATATGTGAACGTTATTGAGAGTAAATCAGGAGTTCTCACAAGTGAAATTTTTTTTATTTCTTGAATTTTGAATATATATGAGATGATGGATATTTGCTGAACATATTGTGGTAAATATGATATAGTAAGTCAAATAATTATGCTGTATATCTTAAACTTATATAGTACTGTATGTCAATTATATTTTAATAAAACTGGAAGAAACAAGAAAAGTGTATGCAGCTCCTCAGAAACAATACCTGTTTTAAGAAAATCATTCTCAGTCTTTTAAAAAATTGAAAAGACATAGACATGCATATAGTTTGATTTTTTTAACCAAAAGTCAGAGTAAAATTTTTATATTTATGATTAACTCACAGAAAACTCAGTTGGTGAACTTGATATTAAAAAGAATTATATGTATGGCAAATCTGAACAGACACTTCATTATAACTGCCAGTATTATTTTTATCTAATTAGATTTCACTCGTAATTAGTTATTTTCAGAATAATTAGAACTATACAGACTTGTGAAATAAAAATGAACTCTCACATTCTGAACCATGAGATATGAAAAGTTTATAAATTATTATTGGAAAGTCAAAAGAACATATTCCTTTGAAAAATAAAAGAAGCCTAAAGAAAAATGATTTAGTGGAAAAATAAATGAATTAGAGAAATGTCATAAACCAAATATGTATTATAGATCTAACATTTTCAAGTCTGTTGATACAATCTAAATATCAACACAATGTTTTTGTGAGAAATCAAATGGAATTTTCAATGGCAAGTGTAAGCGTTCTGTTCTACAATGTCCACAGAGAACTGAAGTACTTTGTTAACTCCCAGTTTTGACAAATTTAAGAAAATCCTTCTGTTAGAATCTGTTTTATAAACTGTTGATGCACTAAAGAAATAAAGTCTTTGGAGATACAAAACTCTTTCACTACATTAACATGATTGTTACTGTCAGTCACCTCAGTCATGTCCAACTCTTTGCGAGTCCATGGACTGTAGCCCACCAGGCTCCTCTGTCCATGAAATTCTCCAGACAAGAAAACTGGCGTGGGTAGCCATTCTCTTGTTCAGGGGATCTTCCCAACCCAGGGAACGAACCCAGGTCTCCTGCATTTCAGGCAGATTCTTTACTGTCTGAGCCACCAGGGAAGCCCATTAATATAATTAAGAATTGTTTTTATTAATTCTTATTGTGATTAAGAATGTAATAAAACAGTTATGTATTAACAGATCATTCTAAGAATATAACTCAAAGAGCAGCTTAAATTCCTACAGATTAGCAGAATATAGATACCAAATTATGTAAGTGAAGAGCTTATTACGTAGTTCTAAAATTCACAATAGAAAGTAGTAGAGGAGGAAACAAGAAAGAAATTGGTTTAAGGCTGGCTGGTGGAAACATAAATAATTCAGGTTTTATAGGCAGGATAGAATTTGTAATTATTAATAGTGAAGCTCATGGATAAAGTTAATTTTTAAAAATCTTGTGAAAACAAACACCATACACCTATCAATGAAATGTATACCGATGCCTGGGGTAAAAAAAATTAGTGGCTATTCAGAATATCATTTTTCCTTAGATCATTGATTAATTATTGTAACTGCATGATAACACAAAATTCTTGGGTCTTTGGATATCAAAAATGTTAGCATCTGTGACAAAAATGAAAGCAAAATATAAATTAACCTGTCTCTTACCATATGTATTGATCCCATTCTAAAACTGCAAAAGTTACTCATGTTTTCTCCTTCAGAAACCATGCTGTTTTCATCCAAATTTTATATTGAGATTCTATGTATTTTTATATCTGTCAGCTACCTAAATTGTGGAAATGAGAAGAATTAACTATTTGTTGCTCTCTACTTCTCTTTACTAAATACCTAAAATCTAAAATTAAAATATTATCCTTAGTTTCATTAGCCAAAATTCACTAGTGAATTCACTTTGTATGTTGAAGTATAGTTGATTTACATTTTATGTGTTTCAGATGCACAACATAGTGATTTGATACTTTTATAGATTATACTCAGTTCAAAATTATAGGTGTTTCCCTCTGATGTATGTTTTTATAGTTGATTTTACACATAGTAGTTTGCATCTCTTCATCCTCTGTCCCCCATCTTGACCTTCCCCTTTGCCCCCTCCCTACTGGTAACCCCTAGTTTGTTCGCTATAACTGTGAGTCCATTTTGCTTTATTCCTTTATTTTATTGTTTAGATTCCACATGTAAGTGATAATATACACTTTTTAGGACTTCTCTGGTGGCTCAGACAGTAAAGAATCCACCTGCAATGTGGGAGACCTGGGTTTGATCTCTGGGTTGGGAAGATGACTTGGAGGAGGGCATGGCAACCACTCCAGTATTCTTGCCTGGAGAATCCCCATGGGCAGAAGTGCCTAGCAGGTTACAGTCCATGGGGGTATAGAGTCGGACACGACTGAACAACTAAGTACATACACTTTTTATGACTGTCTGACATATTTTATTAAGCATAATAATCTCCAGGTCCATCCATGTTGTTGCAAATGGTAGAATTTGATTGCCTTTTTATGGCTAAAATTTCATTATATATGCACATAACTTCTTCTTTATCCATTCAAGTACTGATGAACACTTAGATTGCTTCCATATCTTGGCTATTGTAAATAGTGCTGCTATGAGTATTGGGGTGTACTTCTTGGCTACCATTGCAGGTCTTACAGATAAGAGCTTTTCTGTCCACATAGAAATTTATGTTAAGCAGGCTGGTCTAGAATACACAGTGTTTGTATCATTTATTACTTTTTTAAATATTTTTTTTTGTAATTGAGACAAAACTGAAATACTACAGCTTGTAAGTTTAAGGTATACAGTGTGTTTATTGATACATTTATATATTGCAAGATGATTAACACCTCTATCAGATCACATAATTATCATTTTTTTGTGTGTTGGGAATAATTAAGATTTAGTCTCTTAGCAACAGGAAGACAGTATTATTTCTATAATCACTATGTTGTACATTTGATATCCAGGACTTTATCTATTGGTGGCAAATTTTTTACCTTAAACAGTATCTCCCCAATTCTTCCACCCCCCAGCACCTAGCAGTCACAGTTCTACTCTGTTTTTATGAGTTTGGCTTTTTCAGATTCCACACATAATTGAGATGACACAGTGTTTGATTTTCTGCGTCTGACTTGTCTCACTTAGCATAATGTGCTCAAGGTCCATTCCTGCTGCAAATGGCAGGATGTTCTTTCTCAAGGCTGAATAATATCTGTATGTTTGTATTCCACATTTTCTTTATCCTTTCATGTATTGATGAACACTCACATTGTTCCATATCTTAGCTATTGAGAATAATGCTGCAATAGACAAAGTGCATATATCTCTTCAATATCTATTTTCACTTCCTTTCAGTATATACTCTGAAATACAATTGCTGGATCATATAGTAATTCTATTTTCAATTTTTTGAGGAACTTCCACATTTTCCATAGTGTTTGAACCAATTTACATTCCCACCGAGAGTGTAGAAGGATTCCTTTTTCTCCACGTCCTCACCAATATTAGTTATCTCTTGTCTCCTTGATAGCCATTCTAAGAGGTGTTTGCTTACAGCTCACTGTGGGTTTGATTTCTATTTCCCTGATTATTTGTAATGTTGAGCATCTCTTCATGTAGCTATTAATCACTTGGATGTTGTTACTGAAAAAAATGTCTAATTCCCCTGCCCTTTTTATTGTATTGGTTTTTTTTCCCCTATCCAACTGTATAGGGTCCTTGTATATTTTAGATATTAGCCCCCATCCTATATATATATATACATATATATATATATACACACACACACACACATATATATATATGTATATATATATAGCAAATATTTTCTTCCATCACATAATTTGCCTCTTTTGGCTGTTTATTTTGCTTTTTAGTTTGATATATTCCTACTTGTTGATTCTTGATTTGCTGCTTATACTTTTAGTGTCATATCTAAAAAATCATTGCCTGATTAATATCAAGGACATTTTTGCCTATGAATTTTTCTAATACATATATGGTAACAGGTCTTATGTTAAAACCTTGCATATATTTTAGTTCATTTTTGTGAGTGGGCAAGATCCAGTCTAATTTCATTTTTCTGCATGAAGCTGTTCACTTTTTCCAGCACCATTTGTTGAAGAGATTATTATTTTTCCAATTGAGTGGTCTTGGTTTTCTTGTCAAATATTAGTTGACTGGAGGGCATTTCTGGACTCTCATTTTTGTTTCCCATGTTTATATATGTATTTTTCTGTCAGCACATTACTGTTTTGATTACTATATCTCCATAGTATGTTTTGAAATCAGGAAGTGCAATACTTCCTGCTGTGTTCTTTCTAACGATTTCTGTGTTTTCTTAAGTAGCTAGGATTTTTAAAAATTATATGATTCATCCAGTACTGTTGGAATTTTGATAGGGATTACACTTGATTCATAGATGGCTTTGGATAGTAAATACATTTTTAAAAATAACCCTTCTAACCCAAGAACAAAAGATATCTTTTTGTGTCTTCTTTAATTTCTTCACAAAAGTCTCATAGTTTTGAGAGTATAGATCTTTGATTTCCTTGGTTACATTTATTCCTAGTTATTGATGCTAATGAAATAGTTTTCTCTAATTCTTTTTCAGATATTTTGTTTTAGGATATATAAATGCAACTAATTTGTGTATGTTGACTTTGTATCTTGCAACTTTGCTGAATTAATTGACTAGTTTCAGCAGTTATTTGGTTGTGTCTTTAGGAGTTCAAATCATATTATCTGAAAATGACAATGTTACTTCTTTCATTTCAGTTTGAATGCCTTTTGTTGTCTTTTCTAGCTTAATCTCTATAGCTAGGACTATCAGTATTGTAATGAATAAGAGTGTGAGAGTGGGCACCCTGTCTTATTTCTCATCTTAAATAAAAAGCTTTCAGCTTTTCACCATTGAGTACTATTTTAAGCTGTGGGTTTGCCTTCTGCGGGTTTGCCATATATGCCCTTTTATATTATACTCTCCTTATACTCAGTTTTATTAGGAAAAGATATTGTATATTATCAAACTTTTTTTTCTGCATCAGTTGAGATGATCATGATTTTTATCTTGAGTTCTATTATTGTGGTGTGTCACATTTATTGATTTGTTTTTGATGAATCATCCTTGAGATGGTTTTGGGATCAATCCCACTTGACCCTTCTTACTGTGCTGTTGAATTTGCTTCACTAATAGTTTGTTGAGAATTTTACATCTGTGTTCATCAGGGATAATTTCTAGTTTTCTTTTTTTGTAGTGTCCTTTCTTGGATTTGGTAAAAGAGTAAGCCTAGCCTTAAGTTTGCAAGTATAGAGGACTTTGAGAAGGATAAGAAAAAATTCTTCTTTAAAAGTTTGATAGAATTTGCCAGTGAAACCTCTGATCTAGGGCTCCTCTCTGCGGGTAGCTTTGTTATTATTGATTCAATCCTTTTACTCATTACATGTGTACTCACATTTTCTGTTTCTTCCCAATTCAGATGAGTGGGTTGTGTGTTTCTGGGATCCTATTTCTTTTAAGTTATTCAATTTATTGACATAATACTGTTTACAGTAGTCTCATTATATTTTGTATTTCTGTGGTGTCAGCCATGATGTCTCCTCTTTCCTTTGTGATATTTGGGCCTTCTCTTTTTCCTTAGTTTTTCTGAATATATTGTCTACTGGAACTTGGTCTCATTACTACACCAGGAGCTGACTGCAGAGTGGTAGGAGGTGTGCAGAGTGCTCAGGGTACCCAGGGTGACTGCTGACCCCAGTAGGGAGTACTCCTCCTGTGTGACAAGTGTGGTACTCCCCATGCTCATGAGTGGACCTACTGCTGAGTGCAGGCATCAGGGTCTGTTTCCCTTTAACGTTATTTAAACTTTTCCCTTTCCTGATCTCCTCCATCTTCCAGTCATAGACTGGACTCCCCAGGACTCTGAGTGCTGCTAGAGAGAAACAGGGTAGCTGGGCAATCATTCACTGCTCTCCTTTTCTCCTATGAGAGAGGTCACCACCCCCTGATAGGTCATCATTGTATAATCTTTCTTTGGGAGGGGCAGCAATGTTGACGTTGTTCTTACCCTCTCCATAGCACCAATTGCATGCTGGAATCTCCCTTCAGGAAGGCTGGACTTCAAAAATCTCTCTCTCATCTGTGGGAATCTGCCCAGGTCAGCAGTTCAGGTTTTTTCCCAACTGTAAAAAAAAAAAAAAAAAAGAGGTTGTAAGTTTGCTTCTCTTTTGGTTCCACAGTTCCACAATAAGATCAGTCTACTTATTGCTAATGCCCAGATGGGCGAGACTCCTCATATGACTCCTTATAGGTCCCTTGGCATATGGCGCTGGATCCCACAACTTCCGCACAAGCGCTTTTGTTCATGAATAAATGTCTAATTTTTTGTTGAAAAGGAGGAACTAAAAAGAAGAACCATGTAAATATCACCATTCTGTAATTATTACCTTCAATTTGCCAACATATTATACTACTGAAACTTTCTTCTATACATGTTTTTTTAGTTATGTTTCTGATGTCTTTCTAACAGAAACAAATAATACAACTTTTTCCTGATAACTTAGTTTTCAAGTATCATTACATCAAGATATCCTCCTGGATTCTACGTGCACAGGTAGTGTTAGTTTGTATTCCATAAACAATAATTTCCCTTTGTTTTTCTACTCTAGTGATCTCTTATTTGGTCTAATTTATTTAAGAAACATTTTAGATGTTTACCATAATCATAGCTAACATCCACTAAGCCTTTAATATGCTATTGTAACAAGTCCTTTACATTGAGTCCAATTCTAAATTCTCAGAATAAAATATATAATTATTCCACTTTACAGATAAGGGAAATGACTGCAGTGAAAGGGTAGATGATTTGCCCAAGGAAACACAGCTAGTTTTTTCAAAATCCAGTGTTAAAGTATCATAATCTGCCCTCTGACCTACTGTGCTATTTCCTTTGTGCCAGCTGCCTTAATACCCTTACCCTGACTGTGTGGAGAAGGGAGGAGGAGAAAAGAAAGTAGCTACAAGTTTAATAGGCATTAAATGTGTCAGAATAACAGACAAACTCACATCTGCTACAGAAACAGGAATGAAACCTACTAAATATGTCTACATATGCTGTGTAGAGACTTGCAACATGCAGTGTGATTATGCACAAAAACACATGTGATTATGGCATAGGTCATATGGCTTGGGTCACTAGCATAAGAGGAAGCAAGGGACAAATTATGTTCATTTGCAGATAAAAGAGCAGCTGCTGCAAACAAAAATTGGAATGTTTTGAAGTAACCATTTATGTAGGTCAAAACTGGATCAAAAAACTTAAACTAAGATCTCTTCCACGTGGGCAGAAATAAGCAAATAAGAGCAAACTGGGAAAATGGACCCAATTTGTAGGATTAGCTCTTTGGAAAACAAGATGGGAAGCGAGAGTCCTGCTATTCAATGCTTAGTCACTTAAGAGACTAAGCCTTCCCTAATTTGATCAAGTCAGAAGTTGAAGTCCAAACCAAAACCTATATCATAGGCACAGAGCCCAGAAAGTAGGTTATAGGAGAAAACAGGTCTGAGGTTGAAAGCTTATCTCTGTAAGCTTTTAGTTAGTACTGAAGATGCAGAAAAGGATTCATCACCCAGAGGACAGGGCTTCATACAGTGTTAAAGTATCCGAGCTGCAAACAATAGAGCTGAAGTTCTAGGTAAGACTTCAGCTACAGCAGACAACTGTAGTGCCAGGCAGAGTCACAGAGGAAGAACCTCAGGCCAAGGCAGTGGGTGGTACAAGTTTGATTCTCAGGGGACAAGGGGCTATTCACAGCTCACAATGTTATGTAACAGACAATATATAATACATCTTTGGCAGGAAGATGTATTTTATACTCACCATCTGGTAGACCTGGAGCTCTTTGTAAGATATTCTTTGATTAAAGCAGAGATTATTCTATATAAGAGATGAAAGGGTCTGGAAAAAGGCAAAAGTTGGCCTTCTCCGTTGAACAAAGATTGTTCTGACCTCTAATTCTGGAGTCAAAAAACCAGTCTTCTGACTTGCAAAGTACTTGTCAGTCACTGATAAACTACCTTAGCTGTCTTTCTTGCATAAGCCCATCAAAGGAAAATTTGTATTCATCCATATATTTTCTAGTAAGTTCTTTCACCCTCCTTCATAACCATAGAAAATATATTCTTGGTATATAGATCACTCACATCCTGAAGTATATCTACATAGAATTTTAAAATACTCATTGCATATTCTTAGTGGAGCCCATGTGGCTTAGGTTATATGGTTTTATAGCAGTATATAAGCAATATCCATTTACAACATTTGATTAATGCTATTCTAAAAGATTCATTTAGGTTGTTAACATTAACACATTTTCTTTTCCCTTTTCACACGTGGATTTTTATATTTGTTTACAAAATGTTCTCAAACTTCCTAAGAACTATTTCTAAGGTCTCTCTGTAAGAATGAAAGAAAAACACATAAGAGATTTTTAGGTTTTTGCTTTTTCTTAAAACATTAATAAAACAAGTACCCAGATTGTTAGAATTCAATCCCACAACTGTTTTATTTGTATACATACACTGGAGACAAAAAGGTGGATAAGATGTTCTAACTGCTATCAAGAATTTCAATGTATCCTGAATGAAGGGAAAGAGATACATTCACAAGTAACTACAATGCAAGTCTGCAGTGATAAATGCTATAAAACAAATGTATACATTTCCTGTGGGAGCAAAAAGGAAATGGTGATTGATTGAGTTTATGGGTATTAAGAAAGGGAAGCCTTGCAAAATGTATAACATTTGAGTTATACCTTTACGAACAGCTATATCAAAAAGGCAGAGAAGGAAAATGAGAGAAGGGGTATGGGAAAAGGCTATTTTTGGGGAGAGGAAGGAAAGAATGATACTGAAAATTGCTTGTTTTATTCAAGGGCAGGGAACAGTGTCCTGTGTCTGAAGTACAGAGGAGAGGGGTAAAGAGAAGAGGGAAGGCTGTTGGAGATAGCAATCCCGATTATGAAAGGCATTGAACACCATACTGGGATTTCATTTTCAACCCCTAGGAAATGGGAGCCTCTAAAAAAGACTCACATTGGTGACTCAATTAAGAGAATATCAATAGCATATTTATAAATTTTGAAAACTCATTGCTTAGATTTTGGAAAGTGTTTTAATAAAGAAGCGTAATGTGGTGGTAAGTGTGACTTTCAAAATCAATTACGTAAAAGATACTACTATCTAGAGGAGGGCAATGATTTAAAAACAATGCATTTGAGTGGAGGAAGGTCAGTTTGCATATTGCCGAGCTAGTACCCTCAAAGAGCTGAATGATCTTCCTTTGACTCCATAATCAAATGAGTAAAATGAAGGTTCTACATGTTACAGATTCAGAGAATGAATAAAATGAAATATAATGATACACATTAGGACTATAATGAAATATAATTAAGCACATTTCAAATTATTCATTGTCATTGGGCTTCCCTGGTGGCTCAGAGGTTAAATGTCTGCCTCCAATGCTGGAGACCTGGGTTTGATCCCTGGCTTGGGAAGATCCCCTGGAGAAGGAAATGGTAACCCACTCCAGTATTCTTGCCTGGAGAATCCCATGGATGGAGAAGCCTGGTAGGCTACAGTCCATGGGGTCACAAAGAGTCGGACACGACTGAGCAACTTCACACACACACACATCAGAAAACAATTTGTTTGAACTTTATGTCAGAGGCTTTTAATATGCCTTGGTATGGCATAAGCCTCTTGGAGGAGATCACCATTAACCCCACTGTAGAGCCACCAGAACTTACACAGAACTGGGGAAACACACTCTTGGAGGTCACAAACAAAACTTTGTGTACACCAGGACCCAGGAGAAAGGAGCAGTGACCCCACAAGACACTAACCCAGACTTGCTCATGAGTGTCCAGGAGTCTCTAGCAGAGGTGTGGGTCAGCAGTGGCCTGCTGCAGGGTCAGGGGCACTGAGTGAGCCCTCCAGGTTAAACAACAGGGAGAAAACACAGCCCTGCCCATCAACAGAAAATTGGATTAAAGATTTCCTGAGCATGGCCACCCATCAGAACAAGACCCAGTTTCCCTCTCAGTCAGTCTCTCCCTTCAGAAATTTTCCATAAGCCTCTTATCCTTCTCAGTCAGAGGGCAGACAGAATGAAAACCACAATCAGAGAACACTAAACAATCTGATTACATGGACCATAGCCTTATCTAATTCAATGAAATTATAAGCCATGCCATGTAGAGCTACCTAAGAAGGATGGGTCATGGTGGAGAATTCTGACAAAATGTGGTCCACTGGAGAAGGGAAGGGCAAACCATTTCAGTATTCTTGCCTTGAGAATCCCATGAACAGTATGCAAAGGCAAAAAGATAGGACATGAAAGATGAACTCACCATCTCGGTAAGTGCCCAAAAAGCTACTGGACAAGAGTGGAGAAATAACTTCAGAAAGAATGAAGAGATAGAGCCAAAGCAAATGTCCAGTTGTGGATGTGACTGGTGATGGAAGCAGTGTGCAGTGCTATGAAGAACAATATTGCATAGCAACCTGGAATGTTAGGTCCATGGATCGAGGTAGATTGCCCGTGATCAAACAGAAGATGGCAAGCATGAACATCAATATTTTAGGAACCAGTGAACTAATATGGACTGGAATGGGTGAATTTAACTCACATGACCATTATATCTACTACTGTGGGCAAGAATCCCTAAGAAGAAATGGACTAGCCCTCGTAGTCAAAAAAGAATCCAAAAGTCAATACTTGGTTGCAGTCTCAAAAATGACAGATCTGTTTCTTTCCAAGGCAAACCATTCAGTAAACAGTAATCTGAGTCTATGCCCCAACCAATAATGCTGAAGAAGCTAAAGATGAATGGTTCTATGAAGACCTACAAGACCTTCTGGAACTAACACCCAAAAAAGAGGTCCTTTTCATTATAGGGGACTAGAGTGCAAAAGTAGGAAGTCAAGAGATACCTGGAGTAGCAGGTAAATTTGGCCTTGGAGTACAAAATGAAGCAGGGCAAAGGCTAACAGTTTTGCCAAGAGAGCACACTGGTCATAAAAACACCCTCATACAACAATACAAGAGAAGACTCCACACATGGACATCACCAGACAGTCAATACTGAAATCAGATTGACTATATTCTCTGAAGCCAAAGATGGAGAAGCTGTATACAATCAGCAAAAACAAGACCAGGAGCTGACTGTGGCTCACATCATGAACTCCTTATTGGCAAATTCAGACTGAAGTTGAAAAAAGTAGGGAAAACCACTAGGACATTCAGGTATGACCTAAATCAAATCCCTTATGACTAGATTATACAATGGAAGTGACAAATAGAGTCAAGGGATAGATCTGATAGACAGAGTGCCTGAAGAACTATGAATGCAGGTTTGTGACATTGTACAGGAGGCAATGATCAAGACCATCCCCAAGGAAAAGAAATGACAAAAGGCAAAATGATTCTCTGAGGAGGCCTTACAAGTAGCTGAGAAAAGAAGAGAAGCAAAAGGCAAAGGAGAAAAGGAAGGATATACTCATTGAATGCAGAGTTCCAAAGAATAGCAAGAAGAAATAAGAAAGCCATCCTCAGTGATCAATGCAAAGAAATAGAGGAAGACAGCAGAATGGGAAAAACTAGAGATCTATTCAAGAAAATTAGAGATATCAAGGGAACATTTCAAACAAAGATGGGAACAATAAAGGACAGAAATGGTACGGACCTAACAGAAGCAGAAAATATTAAGAAGAGATGGCAAGAATACACAGAAGAACTATACAAAAAAGATTTTCATGAACCAGATATCCACAATGGTGTGATCACTCATCTAGAGCCAGATATCCTGGAATGCGAAATCAAGTGGGCCTTAGGAAGCATCACTATGAACAAAGCTAGTGGAGGTGATGCTGGCAAATTTGGAAAACCCAGCAGTAGCCACAAGACTTGAAATGGTCAGTTTTCACTCTAATCCCAAAGAAAGGCAATGCCAAAGAATGCTTAATCTACCGCACAATTGCACTAATCCCACACGCTAGCAAAGTAATGCTCAAAATTCTCTAAGCCAGGCTTCAACACTACGTGAATTGTGAACTTCCAGATGCACATGCTGGTTTTAGAAAAGGCAGAGGAACCAGAGATCAAATTGTCAATGTCCGTTGGATCATCGAAAAAGCAAGAGAGTTCCAGAAAAATATCTACTTCTGTTTTATTGACTATGCCAAAGCTTTTGTGTGGATCACAACAAACTGTGGAAAACTCATAAAGACATGGGAATACCAGACCACCCGACCTGCCTCCTGAGAAAGCTGTACACAGGTCAAGAAGTAACAGAACTGGACATGGAACAACAGCCTGGTTCCAAATCGGGAAAGGAGTATGTCAAGGCTGTATATTCTCACCCTGTTTATTTAACTTATATGCAGAGTACTTCAAGCTGGAATCAAGATTTCCAGGGGAAATATCAATAACTTCAGATATGCAGATGACACCACTTTATGGCAGAAGGCAAAGAAGAACTAAAGAACCTCTTGATGAAAGTGAAAGAGGAGAATGAAAAAGTTGGCTTAAAACTCAACCTTCACAAAACTAAGATCATGGCAAATAGATTGGGAAGGAATGGAAACAGTGAGAAAATTTATTTTGGGCGTCTCCAAATCACTGCAGATAGTAACTGCAGCCGTAGAATTAAAAGATGTTTGTTCCTTGGAAGAAAAGCTATGACCAAACTAGACAGCATATTAAAAAGCAGAGACATTACTTTGCCAAAAAAGGTCCATCTTAGTCAAAGCAATGGTTTTTTCCATTAGTCATGTATGGACGTGAAATTTGGACTATAAAGAAAGCTGAGCTCAGAAGAATTGATGCTTTTGAACTTTAGTGTTGGAGAACACTCTTGAGAGTCCCTTGGACTGCACTGAGATCCAACCAGTCCATCCTAAAGGAAATCAGTCCTGAATATTCATTGGAAGGACTGATGTTGAAGCTGAAACTCCAATACTTTGGCTATCTGATGTGAAGAACTGACTCAATGAAAAGACTCTGATTTTGGGAAAGATTTTAGGTAGTAGGAAACTGGGACTACAGAGGATGAGATGGTTGGATGGCATCATTGACTCAATGGACATGAGTTTGAGCAAGCTCTGTGAGTTGGTGATGTACAGGGAAGCCTAGCATTGTGTAGTCCATGGAGTTGCAAAGAGCTGGACATGACTGAGTGACAAACTGAACACTTTGCTGTAACCCAAAGACATTGCCAAAGTAGTCTCAAATAGAAGCATTCTTCTCTCAAGACATGCGACACAGTGGGGGAAAGCCAGGATAGGACAAGCTGAGAAAGTAGTGTGTATATATAGTCTATCATGTGTAAAATAGATAACTAGTGGGAAGCTGCTATAATATAATACAGGGAGCCCAGCCTAGTGTTTTGTGACATCCTGGAGGGGTGGGATGGGACGGTGGAGGAAGACTCAAGAATGATGGGATTATATATATAATGACTCATTTGCTTTGTTATGTGGCTGAAACCAGCACAACATTGTAAAGAAATTATTCTCCAATTTATTTTTTTAAAGCATTCTTCTTTATTCTTGATGGATCTAGAAGCCTGGAGTGCTGCAGTCCATGGGGTCACAGAGAGTCGGAACGACTGAGTGACTGAACTGAACATAAACCACCTGGCCAGCTGCATAACCAATCTATATTTCCCAGATACACTGTAGTTAAATGAACCACTTAACTGAGCTCTGCACAAGGGAATAAAGCCAGAGTGATATGTAGCATTTCCACGCCTAGACAAGAAATTCCTCTATACATAGTTCTTGTTTTATTGCCTCCTGCCACTGAATGCAAGTGACTGTCCTGTCTTAGAAAAAGTAGATGATGCCTCAGTTCATGGATGAGATACCTAAGAACTAGACACACTTTCCTTGAACTGTTAACTTGAGTGATCAGTAAACCGCTGTTGTTTTTGAGACATTGTGTTGGTTTTGAGACACTGGAGTCTGTTTTATTCTGAAACTTAGCTGAACTGAATACAAATGTATTGCATTTGAAATTTCTGTAACACAACATTTACACTACAATGATCCATGAGAGATAAATAGGCAGCATCCCTAGATTACACAGAGGAGAAGCACCTGATTTAGAATGAGAAGGCTGAGAAAGCTTTGCAGAAATTTATCTTGAGACCAGGAGTTTGATGAGATAGGAAATTATTGGGAAAGGCATACTGAGAGTAAGAAAGAGTCGTATATGAATAAAAGATTAAAGTCCAGACTTTGTAAATTTTGTTTATTGCCATTTGGATTCTTGGAAGCAGAGATATCAATTAGTTAGTCTTACTGAGATGTATTGATATTAGTTCTATTAAAGCTTATTTTGTTAAAAGTATAACTCTAAGAAGGTTCTTTTGTCTACTGGATTAAAAGAAGGTCTTTATTTAATACATGCAGGCTTTAATGATGTGAGAAAACATTAAGCAAGCTTTAATTCAGCTACCCATGCCTTCTACACTACATTTTGAAGCAACTAAAAGTCCCTAGGCCAAGAAAAGAAAGGTTTCTTAGCATTACAGTAAGGGGACTGCAGAGACTGTCAACAGAGAAGGGAAGGTAAAGGTATTTTGACAAATTGTGATGACAAAGAAAATTGGATTTTCCCTCATTTTGTCAGAGGAGGAAAAGCACTTCCTTGGGAGTGTGAGAATAACAGCACAGACCAAATTCATCTTCTGTTACCTAAATGATTCTCCTTTGCATTTCATATAAATTTTAAAACCAACTAGTTCATATCCAAAAAGACAAAATAGGTAGACATTTTATTGGGATGACTGTAAAGCTACATATCAATTTATATAGGACTGACATCTTTATAGTACTGAACGTTGTAATCAGTAAACATCATAAATCCCTATATTTAGGCCCACTTTAATTTTTCTTCTTGATGGTATGCCACTTCTTTTTGTACAGAGTAGTAGCACTTGCAGTTCTGTAATGCTGCTGTTGAAAAATTATGATGTGGAGATGTCGTATACATTTTATTAGATTTATTCCTAGAAATTTGCTGGCTTTTATCTGTTATAAAGTGGTAATATTTTCCCTACTTAGTTGATAACTTTTAGAAATGTCATTTCTAGTTGTTTATTGCTGATGTCGGTGGACAGTTGATTTTATATACTGATCTTATAGTCAGTGACCATGCTAAATTTAATTAAATCATTAGTTCATTCTTTGGATTTTCTCTAATCACAGTCATGTCATCTAAATAATGGCAGATCTGTCTCTCATTCCTTTCCATGACTTACAACACTGTTAAGATCTTTAATACAATGTTTAATAGAAATGTCATAAACTCACATCATCCTCTTATTCCTAATCTCAAACAGAAAGTTTTCAGTATTTCATTAATAATAATGTCTACCAAATATTTTCTTAGATACCATCTATTAGGTAAAGGAAATTACCTATATTCCTAGTTGAGTTTCTTCTACTACAGAGTGCTGAACTTTATAAAATATTATTTACACATATAGCAATGTTATCATATGATTTCCCCCATTTAGTATCTTAATTTGCTTAGTGAATGCATATATACCTTTGCTTACATAAATAAGTTTTTTTCAAACAATTGGATGTTACAGATATTTTAATTAGGTTCAAAACCCACTAAACCTCTTTGTATAAGATTTTAATCTTTGCTGGAAAATTCTATTTCTATGTATCTATATTTATAACTTTATAGAAGATAAAATTTTTATAATACATATTTATATTTGCTTCAGAATCACATAGAATATTTTAAACAACAGTTTACACAATGCTTTCTCCAAGGTATGAATTTCTTTTACAAACATGAATATTTTTGCTCATTTTCAAAATGTTTGCTTTCCAGATTCACCATCTTAAATGTACTACCAAAACTTTCCTGTCAAGTGTTAATAAATGAGCATCTTATAAATGCCTAGTAAACAAAAAGTGATAATTCCACTTCTGAGAATTTAAACTTCAGGTCCCTTGACACATTTTCGGAATGATGTATGTTAAGTCATTGTAGTTTTATTTGTTAGAGCAAAAGGCTGGAGAAAGCTTACATATCAGAGTAGGCTACATTAGGCTGAAGTAACAGACAACACCAGGGTTTTAATGGTTTAAAGCAGTAAAGTTTTACGTGGATTCTGCTTAAAGAATTTTTATGGAACAGGAACTGTCTGGAAATGGTGAGGGCTGCAGTGATGGAAAAGAAACTGACAAAATATACCCCATGCTATAAAAACTCTGATCACATAAGTTCTAGGTTTGTTTCTTTTTTTGGTGGGGGTGTGGGAAGCAAGACACTTGGCCAATTTTGGCCAATGTGAGAAGGAATGTGATTACGATTCTCTTCCATGGTAGGAAATTAAATATTGATGAACTATAATTAAACTGACCAGTCTTCTTTTCAGATCACAAACCTTTGGTTTCCTTTCTCAGATACTCACTGCTCCCCCTCCAGTGGCAACTACTAGAACACATCATCAATTTACTTCTTTGCTATTAAAGCCCTAGGTCTCAGTCATTCCAATTGACCACATGCAGATGGACACTCTCTACCAGAAGCACAGTAGTGAAATAAGGACAGCAACTCTGCTAGGAACACCTCCATTTAGATGGAGAAATATCGAGAAACATACAACAATTATTCATATTTAGCAAGGCCGATTCACACTGGTCATATACGGAAAAGAGCATTTGTCCTGAAACCGGGGAATAAGCCTTTGATTTGTCTTCCTAAGAGCAGTCCCCGTGCCACAGTTATCCATGATCCTTAAGTACACCCTCTGGGAGGCAATTCTTTTTCCATTATCTTCCTGGGCTACAACTGAAGAAGATATGTGACAACTTTTTAAGTGGTGAAAAGCTTTCTCAGCCCATTTTCTGCCTACAGAGTGTTAGAAACACAATAGTCTACTTCAGTTCAGGTTAGCATTTGTCTTGATAGGATAACTCTCTGAAATAATTTGTTGACCTCTTATTTGATTTGATTTCAACCAGCATTATGTAAATACAAATAGCCAAACTCACAACTCTTCCTAAGACATGCCCCTCTATGTACACATAACTGTGCATACCTTGAGCTATCAGAGTTTTAAAGAAAAGTACACTTAGTCTTTTTCTTTTCTTTCTTTCTTTTTTTAAAAATAAACTGTCTTTCTAACACGCTGAATCTACTGCTAGCCACTTAATCTATTCTCAGCTCTTATTTTATGGTCCATAGGTTTTATATGATCTTTGCTACAAGGTTGATTTCACAGGCTTTTTCTCTTAATTTTGCCTTTTATTGTTAGAAATCAAGACACAATTTCCACTTACAAATGACACGTCCTAACTTTCAGGACTATCTTCCTTTCCATTTTCCCTTTCAAACTGGCAATTTCTGCTCTTACCTTTTTTCTTCTTCTTCTAGTTAACAGAGAACCCACAGGATTTGTATTCTTTTTTTTTTTTTTTTTGAATTTTCAAGTCATTTCTTTTAGTCTTTATTTATTTTTTTTTTAGTTTTTTATTTTTTAAATTTTTAAATCTTTAATTCTTACATGCATTCCCAAACATGAACCCCCCTCCCACCTCCCTCCCCATAACATCTCTCTGGGTCATCCCCATGCACCAGCCCCAAGCATGCTGCATCCTGCGTCAGACATGGACTGGCGATTCAATTCACATGATAGTATACATGTTAGAATGTCATTCTCCCAAATCATCCCACCCTCTCCCTCTCGCTCTCAGTCCAAAAGTCCGTTATACACATCTGTGTCTCTTTCCCTGTCTTGCATACAGGGTCGTCATTGCCATCTTCCTAAATTCCATATATATGTGTTAGTATACTGTATTGGTGTTTTTCTTTCTGGCTTACTTCACTCTGTATAATCGGCTCCAGTTTCATCCATCTCATCAGAACTGATTCAAATGAATTATTTTTAATGGCTGAGTAATACTCCATTGTGTATATGTACCACTGCTTTCTTATCCATTCATCTGCTGGTGGACATCTAGGTTGTTTCCATGTCCTGGCTATTATAAACAGTGCTGCGATGAACATTGGGGTACATGTGTCTCTTTCAATTCTGGTTTCCTCGGTGTGTATGCCCAGCAGTGGGATTGCTGGGTCATAAGGTAGTTCTATTGGCAATTTTTTAAGGAATCTCCACACTGTTCTCCATAGTGGCTGTACTAGTTTGCATTCCCACCAACAGTGTAGGAGGGTTCCCTTTTCTCCACACCCTCTCCAGCATTTATTGCTTGCAGATTTTTGGATCGCAGCCATTCTGACTGGTGTGAAGTGGTACCTCATTGTGGTTTTGATTTGCATTTCTCTAATAATGAGTGATGTTGAGCATCTTTTCATGTGAGGATTCGTATTCTGATTCCCAACCTTTTCACCAAACTCTGAAGGATGTTAGTGACGTGTCAAGTTATTGCAGACTACCATTTTATCACTGTTTCTCCAAAACTTAATATAGACCTCTATCCTTCCAACTTAAAAAAATTCTTGAGATTTATTTCCTAACCAGGATGATGCTGACACATAGGTCTATAATATGGTAGTGCACAAATTCTGGTATCATTTTTCATATCAATCATGATCATCTAGGTAATGCTATGGCAACAAATGAAAAAATATGTTTTGTGCCTTTTAGCAATTGTGTTTCTCCTTCACACATAGCATTTAGCACAGGTCCTAATTATTATACTCACATGGAAGGAGTACCTTTTTCCAGGTTGAAAGGGAATTGTGCTGGTTCTCTGTTGAGGAAGAAGGGGAAGAAGACAGAATACTACAAAAAATATTCACTGTCCCTTAAAGTTTTTACTGTAAGTGATACATCATTGTCACTCATATTTCACTGCTCAAAACAAGACATGTGGCTGGAAAGGAATAGAGAAATGGGATCTCAGAAGTCAGGAAATGGATACTGGAGTGAACAATGACACAGCCTACCACAAATATTCACTAGTGGGGGGGGTTGTAAATTAACTGTGTGAAATCCAAATAAAGAATCACAAGCTGTTGTTTTAAAAATAAGAATGATGACGTATTATATGTATCAATATGGAAAGATCTCCCAGACCAGTGTTTTTAAAAGAAATTTAAATTTTGAATAGCTTGTATAATATGCTAAATTCTGTGTGAAAAGAGAGAGGCATAAAGTCTGCAAGAATATCTAAGAGAGTGGCCAGAGAGAGTAGACTATTCACTGTATAGTACTTTTTATTCTCACATTTTGAACTACATATATGTATTTCCTCTTCAGAAGTTCTGTTAGACAGATACATTTTAAGGGACAAATTGTTTTGTTTTTAAGTTTAGAACAATATGATAGATAGCACATAACTGACAACTATATCACAGAAAGTGTCAAGTACTATAAAACTGCTGGCTTGGTGACAATAAAATGTTCAATTTATGTCTAACTCTGTTGGTTATTTTTGTTCTTTACCCTAATAGCCAGGTAACCTTTTTAATATAGAAATATAAAAGCCATACCCATGTCATTACTTAATATTCAGGGATTTTGCTATTAAAGGTCCTATTTTTATAAAAATAACCACACTGATGATACCCCACAGTATTTTGTTCACTTTGGGTTTCCATATCTTTGTTTCTGAACTGTTTCTCTGAATGATGTAAGAAATGCATTACAGGTATGTAGTTACAGCTGGAAACCTACATTAAATTATTTTTAAAATCTCAGATAAACTAGTTCCAACACTGATAATGACATTTGCAATTTACCTTAAAATATTTTTGTTTTGAAAGAAAACCTGTATTGTCAATAACTTACTGTTTTCTCATAGGATGCTAATGTACCAGAAATTATAAGTTTCATTACTAGAAAGTCTGTGTCAAGCGATCTGAGACTGGTTTTCGAAATCTATTTTTAACCTACCATATAGCAAAACTTCTAAATTCAATACGTTCTTCTCAAATACATTCAATACATTTTGTGTTTTTAAATTTCAAGGAATTGTTTTCCAACACGAGATCTTGACCAAGGTACATGACAAGTAAATATTATACTGTTCTTTCTACAATGGTATTTGATGTTTTAACTTTTACTACTAAGTAGAAACTCCAAAATCACCTGCTGGACATTTATCAAGTTTAGTGAAAACATTCTAAAACACACATTTTTGTACTGAATTTCAGATATTCCAACTGAAATAAATAAAAGTTTTTGCTTATAATTTTGGTGCTAAGATTGTGAAAATTTCCCTAATCACGAGGGCTTCATGTTGTCATTAGCCAATACTGTATATATGTAGACAAGTTTCATCATTAATTTTGTTTTTTAGTCACTAAGTCATGGCTGACTCTTTGTGACCCCATGGACTGTAGCCTGCCAGGCTACTCTGTCCATGAGATTTCCTGGGCAAGAATATTGGGGTAAATTGCCACTTCCTTTCCCAGGAGATCTTCCCAATCCAGGCATTGAACCCACATCTTCTGCTTGGCACCAGATTCTTTACCACTGAGCCACCTGAGAGTAGACTGCTAAAGGATATTCTAGTTAATTTAAAATTTAAACAGATTTCTTGTTACAGCTACTGTTTTAACCTCATCATATACCCAAGAAAGAGACTAGTCTACCTGTAGAATAGTCTATTCTGTAAACATGTAAACTATACAATTCACATGTAGAAATGAATCGACATTTCAGGCAAGGTTTGGTACATCACTGATGTTTACATTATTCATATCACATGTACTATGAGGGTGAATTTAGTTGTTAATGAAATCATGGATGAGATGACCGAAACTACAAAGCACTGTAGTGAAAGCTGCTCTTCTGTATAATGAGAAGCCCAGTTTTTCCTTACAACAGCTCAGAGCTACATTAGGCATGGGAAAATCTCATCTGTGGAATAAAGGATACCCTTGTTAATCTATATAAAAGATTTTAATTTTTGACTTTGTTTTTAAATACAAATAATATTCATCTCCCTTTCTAATAACTCTTGGTGTCTACTAATTGCACTGGTCCATGCACCCCTATGGGCTTCCCAGGTGGCACCAGCAGTAATGCAGGAGATGTAAGACATGTGGTTCGATCCCTGGGTTGGGAAGATCCCATCAGGAAGGAAATGGCAACCAATTCCAGTATCCTTGCCTGGGAAATCCCATGGACAGAGGAGCCTGGTGAACTACAGTCTTTGGGGTTGCAAAGAGTCAAATACAAGTTAGCGACCGAGCATGCACTCAGGCACACATTATCAACTAATAGAATAGAGAAGCTCTCATCACTAAAGATGGTGGAGTGAAACAATGTTTTCATATAAAAATAAAAACTCACCTGCAAACCACATCTGAGATTTCACTTTGAATAAACTTCCTATACACAGAAATTAGGTCTCTTCTCACAAAGTATGTTTCAACTATAGTTGACCCTTGAACAACACAGATGTTAGGGATGACCACCCTTTGTAACCGTGGCTCTGTATTTGCTAATTATGTAGTACTGTACTACTTACTATTGAAAAAAGCTGCATGTAAGTGAACCCACATCACATCGTTCAAGGGAGAAGTGGCTGTATCTTGCCACAACATAACCCCATCATATTATTTAGTTCAGCTTGCAGTGAACTTTATAAAAATGAAATCAGATTGCAGTTAATCTTCTATAAGCTTATTTTGCTGTTCAATATTATTTAAGATACATATATTTTTTAATATATGACATATTTGTTTTCAGTGCTTTAAAGTATACAATTGAGTGATTGTACTATAATTTATTAATAATCAACCTTATTTCTGATGACTATTTTTTTCCTCCACTTTTTTTTCTTTTCAATTACAGCAATGCTGCTAAGAACAGTCTTTTCCATATGCACTAATACATGAGTGATTTTTCTCTATGGATGGTTGTAATTCTGCACATACACATTCCAGTTTACTAGCTTGTTCTTGTTTTTCAGGACTCCTATTAGCATGTCATGAAGCACTTAGTATTTTCAGACTTTAATTTTTGCTAACCTGGAGGATTTGAAATCTCCAGGTTAGCAGGATCTCCTTGAGTGATGATATCTATCTAATTAATCAAGCTTCTTATATGCTAAAAAAAATTAAAAGGCACTATCTAATACTGGGCAAAATGGTTGGCGCTGTCAGAGAATACTGTATTTAAAAGTGAATTTACCAAAATAAATAGATTAACCTTTTTTTGTTTAAAACAAAGTTTTTACAATTATGCACTTACCTATTAGCTCAGATGGTAAAGAATTTGCCTGCGATGCAAGAGACCTAGGTTTGATCCCTGGGTAGGGAAAATCCTCTGAAGGTAATGGCAATCCACTCCAGTATTCATGCCTGGAGAATTCCAACTGAGAAGCCTGGTGGACCCCAGTCCGTGGGGTCGCAGAGTTGGACACGACTGAGCAACTAACACCTTCACTTTCCTATTACTGTGACACAATTCAGTGATGTTCTCAGGGGTGCCTGGGACTATTACTGTGCTCACCAGAAAGTTTGTTGTGGCTTCTCCATAGGATGTGATGGGAAAACCCCATAGAACTTTTGAGCCCATCCATAGATTGTTTCAGGGAAGGCAATGGCATCCCACTCCAGTACTCTTGCCTGGTAAATCCCATGGATGGAAAAGCCTGGTAGGCTGCAGTCCATGGGGTCGCGAAGAGTCGGACACGACTGAGCAACCTCACTTTTTTCACTTTCATGCATTGGAGAAGGAAATGGCAACCCACTCCAGTGTTCTTTCCTGGAGAATCCCAGGGACAGCGGAGCCTGGTGGGCTGCCGTCTATGGGGTCGCACAGAGTCAGACATGACTGAAGCGACTTAGCAGCAGCAGCAGCAGCAGCATAGATTGTTTATCTTTATACTACACAGTCTGCAGCTACCTGAAACACTTTTTCCTCCTCTCCTGATAGCATCTACTCAGGTTTCCCCCTCTCTTTGTATCATATCACTTGCCCCTAGTGGTGCCAGCACCCTTTTAGTGGTGGTTTCTAATAGGCAATCAACTGGGGAACAAAAAACCAATCTCACTTTAAAATATGGATAGATGGATGTAGATATTTGCCTTGTAGTTATTATGCTTCCTCCTTCTAATTATTAAGTTCCTGGATTTCTGTTTATGGGTGAGTATCAGTTCTCTTACACTCTAAGATAACATTTTAGTTGCCTGGAGATGTTTCTCTCATCTTATTTCAGAATTTAAAATATCTCCTATAGATC
This sequence comes from Ovis canadensis, assembly GCF_042477335.2. NCBI lineage: Eukaryota > Metazoa > Chordata > Mammalia > Artiodactyla > Bovidae > Ovis > Ovis canadensis. Next base: position 88,625,329 of record NC_091248.1, read on the forward strand.
TTAGTTATTAGTGACAACTCTGGGAGAATTGCTTAAAAAAATAAATGCAATAAAAAAAAAACCTTTTTTCATGACTAATTAAAAAATACTATTTTTATTATATCTTATGTGCTCCTTTTTCTTTAAAAAGCCAAAAACTATTTACTTTTACATTCTTGCTAAGGTATCAGTGAGCTTTCTTTCAGCATTTGTAATATGCCTGTTTTTATTTTTTGAAAAGGGCAAGTACTTAAACAGAATATAAGTTTGTTTCATCTATCCTAAACATGGAAGATAAATCATTTCAGAGTGAGTTATTAAAGTGTTAGCAGTAAAATAGCAGAGAACTGGCCAGAGTTCTAAATACAGATTTTTATCTTTATGCTACAGCTTTGTAACCCTAGCAAGTACTATAGAATGTACCAACAAAGGAAGTGACTATTTACTTAGAAATTGCTCTCATAACCAGATACATTAATACCTGATTTCCCCTGCATAAATTCATAATTAATTGTGTATATGTAAACATTATCCAGAATCCTCAAAGAACTCCATTTAGGAAGTAGATTATGCATGAAATTAGTTGATTCATTAATCAATGCATCAATTCTCAAACATGCAAAAGTAGTTATCTTCTATGTTGCTTAATTCATCATGAGTTTTTGATAACAATTTTTGAGTTCTACGGAGATTGATCTAACTTCAATTGCTAGGCCCACCTCTCATGGTAAATATTAGAAGCAACAAATTTTAATTTCACAGTAAGAAACATGTAACTAAAAGTAAGCTATTCTATGTAAAACAATATTTGGTATCATATCCTTATCTGAGTTATAATAATCCACAATCATGCTGATCAAAATACAAATGCTTTAATTTCCCCTAAGAATATGAATGAAAACTTCTTAGGGGATTATGAAACACAGGAGCTAAACGAAGCTTTTCTGAAGCATGATGAATAATAAAAATGAGTACTATATAATACATTTGAAATTAAGGAAATTTAAGTGCACATTAATACAATATCTTTTAAAAATCTTTCTTGTGAAAATGAAAATTTATCTACTTACACAGATGGTAAATTGAGAGGATTTTCAGTCTGGATAAAAGATTATAAAGAGTTTCAATCTTTATACAAAAGAGTTGTTTTATACAAGCATTTCTTTCTTCACACCCACAAGACTGTAACATTTCCTGAAATATGGAATTTAAAATTGGAAAATAAATCCTATAAGCCAAGTGATTTCTTTAGTTATATTTTGGGTTTAAAAGATAAAAGCTCTGTTTTAGCCCCCCAAAGATTGTCTTTTCTCATATTCTTCTTGGGCATATTATTGTAATTTGAAAAGAGATTCTGAAAATAGAGGCAATAAAACTGTTTCTGCTTGCATGCTGTGAAATTCTCCCCACAAGGTTTTAAATTGAACTTGCTCAACAGGCAGGGAGAACCACCTTCTTTCTTCAAAAACATAAGAGGATTTGCTCAGTAAAAGGAAAAGGTCTAACAGCATTCTCTGAAAGGGACAGGTTGAGTGAGTCTGTGATCGCCACTCCTATCAACTTTCCTCCTATCGTCAGAGCACGCCAAGGAAGCCAAACTGTGCATGCGACATGTGGGAGTCAGTTAAAGCACAAGCTAACCTAACTATCTACAAAAAGACATCTCAAAAAGATAAGATGATTCGATTTATACATTGTGTGGTTTGAAAGTCCAAAAGAACCATGGCTTAGTATATCAATAGATTCCACAGTCAAAACTGGAAATAAATTCTTTTCTCCTTAATACAAGGAAGCATAAGATTTACTTTGACTCTAGGTTGAGGAGAGGGGAGGAGGTAATAGAAGGATAAGGAAATATCTTTTTATTCTTCTTCAAATTTTCTATAATAATAATGTACTCTTTCTAGTCAGTCCTTCCATAAAGACAGAAGTGAATTTAACTGGAAATATATATTTTGAAATTCTACTGAGTTTCAAATCATAAGCCTTTTATATATTTGGTAAGCACTATGTAAAAATGCAATATACCATTTCCATTTTTAGACTTTCCAATGTGGGGGTAACTGAAAAGATCAATTAGCTCAAACTGAGCATTTGTTATAGACTGAATGCTTGTGTCTCCCTAAAATTCGTATGTTGAAACCTAATTCTCATTATGATGTTATTTTTTGGTGATCAGGTGATCTTACAAGAAGAGGTCACACATATAGGTCGATCACTTTCTGCCACAAGAACACAAGACCTCAACAGCCTGCAACAATGAAGAGGGCCCTCACCATAACCTAACCATACTGACAACGTGATCTGAATCCCAGTCCCTGAACTTTAAGAAGTAATTTCTGTGTATAAGACCTCACCACACACACAAGTCTATGGTATTTTGTTAAAGCAGCCAGAACTGATTAAGATACTATTTGACCCTATCCAGAAACTTTTTGCTTGGACTCTGCAAGGTGAGAAGGTGTTAATGAACACATGAGGAGAGAAAGTTCCATTGAAAAATTTAATGATTAGACAGGAAAATCTGAATCTAAAAAGGAGTGAGAAGTAGCATCACAATGCTTTGAACTACTCCAGAATATAAAACTAACCCTCAGGAAAGTGTTTTGAGTAGATAAAAACCAATAAAACATGGAAGACACTCTTAGACCCGACATAGAGATGCAGGTTGGTTCAGTGTTCAATGGAGAAAAGCATGTAGAACTCTGAGTTCGTCATCACAAGTGACGGGGGACCATTCTGCAGCGCAGTTGGCTTCTCCCCATCCATTCCTCTCAAGCCAAACAAAACACAGCCTTTCCTCAATATTAATTGTGCACACTGCCAGCTTACACCTCTGGAGCTTTCCTATTGTCTCTGATGATGAGATGTACAGAACCCTCTTCATACCCGACCTACAAGCAGACAGAGCTGCTGGTTCATACCTGTTTGCTAGCCTGCCACAGTTTCTATTATCATAGGCAACCTGATCTCTGCAATTACTGTTTGGAAGACCCAGATGACATCACGTGAAAATGTTAATACCTTGTAGAATGAATTTTCACCAACAATGGATAGGAAACGGAAAGAAGCCAGATAAACTCTTTTCTTCTCCCCTAGCAGATTCATCACCCTTGTCACCAGCTGTACTTTCCAATAAAACTGTCAACTCTGCAGTGCACTGCTTTCTCTGCCCCCTTTGCCTTTTATCCTCACATTTGTTTCTGTAAAATGGCACCCCACACACTCATTGAATAAAATTAGTATGTATGTCTTACCGCATGCTCTTCTTTTTGGAAACCTGAATAATTGAAAAGTGGATTGTTGGGGAAAAATAGAAAATAACCCCTTTTTTGCAGCTATTTCTCTCAACTATGTATAGATGAAAGAGATGAAATTACAAAACAGAGCAAGTAAGCAATTATGCAAACAGGAAGAGAAAGAAAGCAAAAATTGAAAACATTTCACCTAGTCATAAAACTCAACAGTTGAGGCAAGAATAAACATATTAGCTAAGCTGCTTTACTTTGGACCAGAGCTTCATAGCATAAGTTGGCAAACTTTAAAGTGAATTCACTAAGACTTTTTATAAAGGTAGTCCATGTTTCTAGGACTTATATGCATTATATATGTTTTGAGAGTAACTATCAAGTAAATAAGATCTGGTGATGACTTTCAATTATATTGCATAATCTTGGGAAAACTAATGAGAAAAGATATAAGCTTTAAAAGAAGTAATTGTTCCTGACTTTAGGGGAAATGCTTTCAATTTTTCACCATTGAGGATAATGTTTGCTGTGGGTTTGTCATAGATAGCTTTTATTATGTTGAGGTATGTTCCTTCTATTCCTGCTTTCTGGAGAGTTTTTTATCATAAATGGATGTTGAATTTTGTCAAAGCCCTTCTCTGCATCTTGAGATAATCATATGGTTTTTATTTTTCAATTTGTTAATGTGGTGAATTACATTGATTGATTTGCGGATATTGAAGAATCCTTGCATCCCTGGGATAAAGCCCACTTGGTCATGGTGTATGATCTTTTTAATGTGTTGTTGGATTCTGATTGCTAGAATTTTGTTGAGGATTTTTGCATCTATGTTCATCAGAGATATTGGCCTGTAGTTTTCTTTTTTTGTGACATCTTTGTCAGGTTTTGGTATTAGGGTGATGGTGGCCTCATAGAATGAGTTTGGAAGTTTACCTTCCTCTGCAATTTTCTGGAAGAGTTTGAGTAGGATAGGTGTTAGCTCTTCTCGAAATTTTTGGTAGAATTCAGCTGTGAAGCCATCTGGACCTGGGCTTTTGTTTGATAGAACTACCTTATGACCCAGCAATCCCACTTCTGGGCATACACACCGAGGAAACCAGAATTGAAAGAGACACATGTACCCCAATGTTCATCGCAGCACTGTTTATAATAGCCAGGACATGGAAACAACCTAGATGTCCATCAGCAGATGAATGGATAAGAAAGCAGTGGTACATATACACAATGGAGTATTACTCAGCCGTTAAAAAGAATTCATTTGAATCAGTTCTGTTGAGATGGATGAAACTGGAGCCGATTATACAGAGTGAAGTAAGCCAGAAATAAAAACACCAATACAGGATACTAACACATATATATGGAATTTAGGAAGATGGCAATGACGACCCTGTATGCAAGACAGGGAAAGAGACACAGATGTGTATAACGGACTTTTGGACTCAGAGGGAGAGGGAGAGGGTGGGATGATTTGGGAGAATGCCATTCTAACATGTATACTATCATGTGAATTGAATCGCCAATCTATGTCTGACGCAGGATGCAGCATGCTTGGGGCTGGTGCATGGGGATGACCCAGAAAGATGTTATGGGGAGGGAGGTGGGAGGGGGGTTCATGTTTGGGAATGCATGTAAGAATTAAAGATTTTAAAATTAAAAAAAATAAAATAAAATAAAATAAAAAAATAAAAAATAAATAAAAAATAAAAATAAAAGAAGTAATTGAAAGAAGTCTAAATTTTCTCATACAACATAGCCCAATGATATAACAATATTGGTGGGGATTATATGGGTATGGTGATTTTAAAAGCTATTTCCAACCTCTTCAAATTTAAAGCAGGCATTGTATACCCATAATATGTTTAAAAGTGAACCAGGATGTCAAGAATGCTTACTATCTATACCCAAGTAGCCATGTATGATATGGATTTCAGCTTCATTTTCTTTCCTTATCACTTTTTTTTAAAACAAAGTCCCTGATAGGTGGCTCAAAAGCAGGCTCATATACTTTCTATGCCAAAATAAAATAAAATTTTTGCCTGGAAAATACCAAAATTGAAAATAATAGTTGGGTGAAGTCACACACATTAAGAGGCAGCTGATTTCCATCAGGCAAGTAAAGCCATGTAGGCAAAGGATAAGAAAATATGAACTGCCTGATGCAAATACAAGGCCAACCTTCATGATCACCTTGCAAGTTGAAATATATCTCTGAGACTTCATTCCAGCTTGGGTGCATGCCAGTGACTAGGATAGCCACCACAGAACTGAAGAAAAAAAGCAATGTAATTGTTGTTTAGTTGGAAAACATCTGACACAGAGCTGTAACTGAGCACACCATAAAGTCCATGGGAAGAAAGAGCCACACAATAGCTATGCTATTCTCACTATGGAGCAGCGGCAGAAGAACAACAAAAATCGAAAAATGTGCAGCATGAAAGTCACTAGTATTATCAGAAGTAGTGGATGACAGCAGACTTCATTCTGTTACCAAAATAGATTCTGGAAGAGACTTGTAATAAAACAGAATAATATATAAATTTTTTAAAAAGAAATAGCCATGTTTTTTTAAAAACCTAGGTTGAGTTGAATCTGTTCATAATATATATTAACAGTAAGAGTAAATAAAATCTTAACTTCTTTGTACTGCTATAAAAAGTAAAACTTCAGAATGTTTTAAAATCCTTTGAGAAAACTATGTAAGAGCACCAGGAGAGTGTTACATCTCCTATTCCTAGAAGAATAGTGGTCCATGAGATTATTTATGAGGATGAGGAAAGTTAGCCTCACCCAAATATGATGTGCTATTTAAGATTTATTACTCTTGAGTAAGCAAACTTTTCTCTAAAATGCAAGTTCCCCAACAGGATTAAATGCATGATAGTTATTAAAAATTCATATGAATTCACTGAATTAAATACTTTCCATAAGGCCAGAGTTTCCATCAAAAATACAAGGAACTTAGACTTAGCTAATGAGGAGGAAGTATGTGCCAGGCTGGATAACCACACTGGGGAAATATCTAGGATTCTGGAAGCCACTTGGGGATGCAAATGGAAAAATAACATTGGGTCCTTCAAAGTGTTGTACATGTCTGATTTTTCCTACTTTTATTTTTCCCTACCAATAGCAACTTCAAGTTCCCTCTAAAAAATTATCACTAAAAGGACTGTAAGTGAATCAGAAATTTTATGCCATTTAAGAACTAACCAAGATACAGCAGAATAGATATAGAGCAATGACCTCAAATGAACTCTATTATTTTTGTCTCACCCCATTATTCTCCTTTCTTCTGTTTTCTATTTTCTGTCTCAATTTTCCCATTTTACTCAAACTTTTTTTCCCAAAACCTAGCAGCTCTGACATCACCTTGGGAGCTTGTTAGAAATTCCAAATCTTTAGTCTCTCCTCAGATACTAAATTCTGCAGTTTTACAAAATTTCTCAGATAATTCATAAAATTCCTTCTCAATTTTTATTTATAAATTTAAACCTTTTCTCCATTATTTTATTTTTCTCCCTTCTCACCTCTATTTTTCTTGAATATCTTCATCACATTCTTTAGGTGATGTGCTTTTGCTCTCTTTCCATTACATCTTGAGATATTTCTTTATTAAGTCTCTAATACTGCTTTCCCAACTTCAGTCATGAAATTCCTGTCAAGAATGGCCGTCTGCTTTATGTGTTGGTATTAGAGCTAGATTAAAAATGCTATCATCTCAATGACCCTTTCTCAATGAAGTCATTGGTAAGTCACTTTTGCAACTCTCATATCAGAGTTTCCACAAATCTTGCATTACTACATTTTTTCTTATTAGATTTTAAATTATTAGAGGGATTTAAATGAAGTTCCTAAAGGCCAACATGCTCTTAGTAAATCCTACCCAAGTCTTAACTGAAACACACCCTTTAACAAGTTCCAAAGGAAGCTAGTGAGCTGCTCTGGCTTATGAACACCCTACTCCAAATGAGACATCACCTGCTGAAGTTTTTAAAGAAGGCCTGTCCACTTCCACAGTATATGCAAATTGGCCCTTCCCTAGCTGTGACATCAAATATCTGACTAACTGCCTAAGTGAAATCTCCAGAGAATATTGTTTTTCTGTTTCCTGAAAGACCAACCAAACTAACCTCATTATATTACATTGCTGCACATATCAGTCATTGCCAAAAACTCAAGCCTCCCAGAAAGGTTATCATAATCTAGATATAAAACAGAGCATATGTCTGTTCATCTATCATCAGCACCATTTTCCACCTGGCTGTGATTCCCTAACCACCATTTCCTTTGTAATTCACGTTCTGATATGAATACAATTTAGCCATCTATCTCTTCTCTGAAAGCTACTCATATTATTTGCTCTAATCAAAACCTTGCTGAAACCCAAAGACCTTGCTAAAACAAGATGGCAGAGTAAAAGGATATACGCTCATCTTCTCCTGCAAGAACTCCAAAATTACAACTCGCTGCTGAACAACCATGGACAGAAGAATGTTGGATCATACCAAAAAAAGGTACCCCACACCCAAGGGCAAAGGAGAAGCCCCAGCAAGATGGTAGGAGGGGCAAAATTGCATTTAGAATCAAACCCCATACCTGCCAGAGACGCTGAGAGGACTCAAACAAAACCTTCTGCACACCAGGAGACCTCACAGAGACTGAGTCAGACTTGCCTTTGAGTGTTTGAGTGTCTCCTGCAGAGGTATGGGTCAGAAGTGGCCTGCCACAGGGGCAAGGGCTCTGGGTGCAGCAGACCTACATGTGGCATAAGCCTTCTTGGAGGAGGTCACCATTAACCCCACTGTAGAGCTGCCAGAACTTACACAGGACTGGGGAAACAGACTCTTAGAGGACACAAACAAAACCTTGTGCACACCAGGACCCAGGAGAAAGGAGCAGTGACCACACAAGAGACTAACTCAGACTTGGCCATGAGTGTCCCGGAGTCTCTGGAAGAGGTGTGGATCAGTGGTAGGCTATTGCAGGGTTGGGGCACTGAGTGAGGCCTCCAGGTTAAACAACACAGAGGAAACACAGCCCTGCCTATCAACAGAAAATTGGATTAAAGATTTCCTGAGTATGGCCACCCATCGGAACAAGACCCAGTTTCCCCCACAGTCAGTCTCTCCCATCAGGAAGTTTCCATAAGCCTCTTATCCATCAGAGGGCAGACAGAATGAAAACCACAATCACAGAAAACTGATCACATGGACCACAGCCTTGTCTAACTCAATGAAACTATGAGCCATGCCATGTAGGGCCACCCAAGACAGATGGGTCATGGTGGAGAATTCTGACAAAATGTGGCCCACTGGAGAAGGGAAGGGCAAACCACTTCAGCATTTTTGCCTTGAGAATCCCATGAACAGTATGAAAAGGCAAAAAGAAGGACAGTGAAAGATGAACTCCCCAGGTCGGTAAGTGCCCAAAATACTACTGGAGACAAGTGAAGAAATAACTTCAGAAAGAATGAAGAGATGGAGCCAAAGCAAAAACACGCCCAGCTGTGGATGTGACTGATGATGGAAATAGTTACCGATGCTGTAAAGAACAATATTGTGTAGCAACCCGGAATGTTAGGTCCATGAATTGACGAAAATTGGAAGTGGTCAAACAACATGTATAATATCATATATGAAATGAGTCACCAGTCCAGGTTCAATGCATGATACTGTATGCTTGGGGCTGGTGCACTGAGACGACCCAGAGGGATGGTATGGGGAGGGAGGAGGGAGGGGGTGTTCAGGATGGGGAACACGTGTATACCTGTGGTAGATACATGTTGATGTATGGAAAAACCAATACAATATTGTAAAGTAATTAACCTCCATTAAAATAAATAAATTTATATTTTAAAAAAAAACAGGAGATGGCAAGAGTGAATGTCAACATTTTAGGAATCAGTGAACTAAAATGGACTGAAATGGGCAAATTTAACCCACATGACCATTATTCTACAACTATGGCCAAGAATCACTTAGAAGAAATGGACTAGCCCTCATAGTCAACAAAAGAGTCCAAAATGCATTACTTGGGTGCAATCTCAAAAATGACAGAATGATCTCTGTTCATATCCAAGGTAAACCACTCAGTATCACAGTAATCCAAGTCTATGCCCCAACCAGTAATGTTGAAGAAGCTGAAGTTGAACGGTTCCATGAAGACCTATAAGACCTTCCAGAACTAACACCCAAAAAAGAGGTCCTTTTCATTATAGGGGACTGGAATGCAAAAGTGGAAATCAAGAGATACCTGGAGTAACAGGCAAATATGTCCTTGGAGTACAATATGAAGCAGGGCAAAGGCTAACAGAGTTTTGCCAAGAGAAAGTTCTTCTCATAGAAAATACCCTCTTCCAACAACACAAGAGAAGACTCTACACATGGACATCACCAGACGATCAATACTGAAATCAGATTGATTATATTCTTTGCAGCCAAAGATGGAGAAGCTCTATACAGTTAGCAAAAACAAGACTGGGAGCTGACTGTGGCTCAGATTGTGAACTCCTTATTGCCAAATTCAGACTGAAATTGAAGAAAGTAGGGAAAATAACTAGACCATTCAGGTATGACATAAATCCCTTATGATTATACAGTGGAAGTGACAAATACACTCAAGGACCTAGATTTGATAGACAGAGTGCCTGAAGAACTATGGTTGGAGGTTCATGACATTGTGCAGGAAGCAATGATCAAGACCATCCCTGAGAAAAAGAAATGCAAAAAGGCAAAATGGTTGTCTGAGGAGGCCTTACAAATAGCTGAGAAAAGAAGAGAAGCTAAAGGCAAAGGAGGAAAGGAAAGATATACTCATTTGAATGCAGAGCTCCAAAGAATACAAAGGAGAGATAAGAAAGCCTTCCTCAGTGATCAATGCAAAGAAATAGAGAAAAACAATGGAATGTGAAAGATTAGAGATCTCTTCAAGAAAATTAGAGACACCAAGGGAACATTTCATGCAAAGATGGGACAATAAAGGAACACAAACAGTATGCACCTAACAGAAGCAGAATATATTAAGACACAGCAAGAATACACACAAGAACTATACAAAAAAGATTTTCAAGATCCAGATAATCGCAATGGTGTAATCTTGTGCCAGACATCCTAGAATGCGATTTCAAGTGGGCCTTAGGAAGCATCACTATAAGCAAAGCTAGTGGAGGTGATGGACTTCCAGCTGAGCTAGTTCAAATCCTAAAAGATGATGCTGTGAAAGTGCTGCACTCAACATGCCAACAGATTTGGAAAACTCAGCAGTGGCCACAGGATTGGAAAAGTCAGGTTTCATTCCAATCCCAAAAAAAGGCAATGCCAAAGAATATTCAAACTACTACACAATTGCACTCCTCTCACATGCTAGCAAATTAATGCTCAAAATTCTCCAAGCTAGGCTTTAGTAGTCCGTGAACCATGAACTTCCAGATGCTCAAGCTGGGTTTAGAAAAGGTGGAGGAACCAGAGATCAACTTGCCAACATTTGTTGGATCACTGAGAAAGCAAAGGAGTTCCAGAAAAACATCTATTTCTGCTTTACTCACTGGGCCAAAGCCTTTGACTGTGTTGGTCACAACAAACTGTGAAAAATTCATGTGCGTCACAACAAACTGTGGACAATTCTTAAAGAGACAGCAATACCAGACCACCTTAAGTGCCTCCTGAGTATTCTGTATGCAGGTCAAGAAGCAACAGTTAGAACTGGACATGGAACAACAGACTGGTTCCAAATTGGTAAAGGAGTATGTCAAGGCTGTATATTGTTACCCTGCTTGTTTAACTTATATGAAGAGTACATCATGCATTTGAGGACTGGATGAAGCACAAGCTGGAATCAAGATTTCTAGGAGAAATATCAATAATCTCAGATACGCAGATGATACCACCCTTATGGCAGAAAACGAAGAAGAACTGAAGAGCCTCTTGATGAAAACAAAAGAGGAGAGTGAAAAAGGTGGTTTAAAACTCAACATTCAGAAAAACTAAGATCATGGCATCTGGTCCCATCACTTCATGGCAAATAGGTGAGGAAACAACGGAAACAGTGAGAGAATTTATTTTTTTGGCTCCAAAGTCACTGCAGATGGTGACTGCAGCCATGATATTAAAAGACACTTTCTCCTTGGAAGAAAAGTTATGACCAACCTAGACAGCATATTAAAAAGCAGAGACATTACTTTGCCAACAAAAGTCTGTCTAATCAAAGCTATTGTTTTTCCAGTAGTCATGTATGGATGTGAGAGGTGGACAATAAAGAAAACTGAGCACCAAATAATTTATACTTTTGAACTGTAGTGTTGGAGAAGACTCTTGAGAGTCCCTTGGTCCTTAAGGAGATTAAACCAGTCCGTTGTAAAGGAAATCAGTCCTGAATATTCATTGGAAGGACTGATGTTGAATCTGGAACTCTAATACTTTGGTCACCTGATGCAAAGAACTGACTCATTGGAAAAGACCCTGATTTGGGGAAAGATTGAAGGCAGGAGGAGAAAGGGATGACAGAGGATGAGATAGTTGGATGGTGTCACCAACTCAATGGACATGAATTTGAGCAAGCTCAAGGAGTTTGTGATGGAGAGCAAAGCCTGTTATGCTGCAGTCAATGCGGTCGTAAAGAGTCAGACACAACTGAGTGACTGAACTGAACTGAAAACCTTGCTATAACCAAAAGACATTGCTAAAACAGTTTAAACAGAAGCATTCTTCTTAAGGATGTGCAGACACAGTTGGGGGAAGGAAAGGATAGGACAATCTGTGAAAGCAGTGTTGACATATATAGTCTATCATGTATAAAATAGGTAACTAGTGAGAAGCTGCTTTAATATAATACAGGGAGCCCAGCCTGGTGTTTTGTGACATCCTGGAGGGGTGAGATGGGATGGGGGAGGGAGGCTTAAGAAGGAGGGGATTTATATATGATGCTTTTGAACTGCGATGTTGGAGAAGACTCTTTTTTTGTTGTTTGTTTGTTTGTTTTTACTTTACAATACTGTATTGGTTTTGCCATACGTTGACATGAATCCGCCATGGGTGCACATGAATTCCCAATCCTGAACCCCCCTCCCACCTCTCACCCCATACCATCTCTCTGGATCATCCCAGTACACCAGCCCCAAGCATCCTGTATCCTGTATCGAACCTAGACTGGCAATTCGTTTCTTACATGATAGTATACATGTTTCAATGCCATTCTACCAAATCATCCCACCCTCTCCCTCTCCCACAGAATCCAAAAATCTGTTCTATACATCTGTGTCTTTTTTGCTGTCTCGCATACAGGGTTAGAGTCCCTTGGATTGCAAGGAGATCCAACCAGTCCATTCTGAAGGAGATCAACCCTGGGATTTCTTTGGAAGGAATGATGCTAAAGCTGAAACTCCAGTACTTTGGCCACCTCATGCAAAGAGTTGACTCATTGGAAAAAGACTCTGATGCTGGGAGGGATTGGCGGAGGAGGAGAAGGGGACAACAGAGGATGAGATGGCTAGATGGCATCATGGACTCAATGGACATGGGTCTGAGGGAACTCCGGGAGTTGGTGATGGACAGGGAGGCCTGGCGTGCTGTGATTCATGGGGTCGCAAAGAGTTGGACATGACTGAGCGACTGAACTGAACTGATATGTATTATATATATATATAATTATGATTCATTTGCTTTGCTGTATGGCAGCAAACAGCACAATATTGTAAAGAAATTATTCTCTGATGAAAAAAAAAAGCATTCTTTATTCTCTATTCTTGACAGATATCAGAGTGAGTGGATAGTTGCCCTTTTGACACTCACAGTTGATGTTTCTTGTATATTTCCTCAAAAATACTATTCTACTGAAGCTCTTTTAGATTGCACCATCATCTGTATTTATTTGTTGAATATTTCAGCCTTCCTCTCCATTAATGCACCAAAATTTCATGGAAATATCAACACCTACATGTGTTATTTCATAGTACCTCTGCCTTTCACTTAGATATTTAGCTAAGGAGATTTCCAAGCAAAGTGTTAAAATATAGTATGGCCTAATTTCTTCTTGCACTTTTAGTAAACATCAATTTTAAAGAGATAAATTAAGGGACAATTTTTAAAATCATAACATGTATTTTTTATTTGTAAAGTTGAAATTCAAAGTAGGTATAAACACTTTCAGAATTTAGATAGCTAAGAGAAAAAAGAAAGAAAGAAAATTACTCTTCTCCAGTTTCAAAGTTAGATAGGAAAGATATGGTTAAAGAATTTGAAAGTAATACTCACTCAGTAATGTCCGACTATTTGCATCCCCATGGAATGTAGCCCGCCAGGCTCCTCTGTCCATGGGATTTTCCAGGCAAGAATACTAGAGTAGGTAGCCATTCCCTTCTCCAAGGGGACAAATTTTTAAACATACAGAAACTGGAGCATGACCTTCTTATAGCCTACATCAACGTCTCAGTCATCTTTGGTCATAAGGAAATATTTGAGCTCATCAAAATTATTGTGCTATCTCTAAAATCTCTGATCACCTCTTCCTATGCCTCCAGTTAATAGACACTAGGAACAAACTTTGATCAGGGCCAAGTAGAAAACCAGACGTTTCCTTTTTTCATCCAATAATAAGGTGTCCCCATTTGTGGTGTCAGTGATGACTATGTGAATAGTTGGAACTCCCACTCCTATCCAGCAGTAATGAGAATGTTCCCTTGTTTCCCTTGGATCAGTAAGAGCCAAATGGTGAAAGCATGTTCCATATTCACCTGGCAGTGATGAGACAACACCCCTCATCCCTGTTTCTTGTATATTTCTACATAGGATTAAATAAGATTCAGAGTCTTATAAAAAAGTACACCAAATGTCCAAGTTCCAATTTTAAAAAATCTATCACTCATCATATCAAAACCCACAAAGATCTCAAAGAACCACAAATATCTCAGTAAAAGACAACAAAAGTGGCAGACATGTTAGAATTATCTGACAAAGACATTAAGCTGACGTCATTTAAATAAATGTTCAACAAGTACCTGTTAACATGCTTAAATCAAATAGCAAAATATAATGACTCAGCAAAACTACAGAAAATATAAGCCCCCCCAAAAAAAATGTAAAGAAGAAGCAAAAATTTTAGGATTGAAAAAAAGTAGATATTTAAGCAGATTTCCAAACAGTGTTGAAGCATAATATTGGCCTTATTTCTTCTTGAGCTTTCAGTAAAATGCAACAAGAAATAGGGAAATTAAGAGACAGATTTTTAAACATAAAGGAACCAAGACATGATGATTTTGGAAACCCTTATCTTTCCAAATGAGGCAATGATGGCAAAAGATGCTGAAATTAAGAGATTTACTGTCAGAGTATCATATAGAGAAAAATCTGAGAGTTGGGCTTTTTAGGGTTTTTTCTAATACTTTCAAAGGATCAAAAGTTCACAGTATGTCATTAAAGAAGTATTTTTAAAGAAATTAGGGATTAAATAAGGATTTACTAAATAGCTCATAGAACTATATTCAATATCTTATACTAATCTATAGTGGAAAAGAATTAGAAAAAAATATGTATGTTTAACTATCACTTCACTTTTTATAAGAAACTAATACAATATTGTAAAATCAACTATATTTCAATAAAAAAAGAAATTAAAGGTTGACTTAATTCCCTCTATGTCAGTAAAAATAAAAAATAGAGAAGATTGTTTCAAGAAAAACCTGTGCACAAATCTCATGATAATGTAGTAAATCCCTTGGACATATGTGGGAGATCTACAAGGTGCCTTAGAATGTTTTAAGAGTAGAAACTCTACCAGCTTGGCTTGAAAGAGAAGGAAGGAAAATGATGGTTGGCTATTGAACCTGCAACATTTTATAAGCAGGATAATAGGTTGATAACACTATTCAGCTATAGACATAGTCTGCTATCCATGAAAAGGGACAAATGACTCAGAAGATGAAGTCAAAAGCCCATGACAGAGTTGTGATTTCAAACAGTGAATCTGTGAATATCATAAGATTATTCCCAGGCCCTGATGACAAAAAAGTGTTTGCCCAACTACATCTGAAAATTGTCTGGGGCCTGTAAGTGTGTTTTTCCTTTAGTTTTCCTCTTTTTGAATGTGAATATTTATAACTACTATCCTATGCCTCTCACTATATTTTTGAACAGAGAATTTGATTTTTGAGTTTCAAAGGTTCACAAATGAAGATGAATTGTGCTTCCCTGGTGGTTCAGATGGTAAAGAATCTGCCTGCAAAGAGGGAGACCTGGGTTCAATCCCTGGGTTGGGAAGATCCCCTGGAGAAGGGAATGGCTACCCACTCCAGTATTTGGCCTAGAGAATTCCATAAACTGTATAGTAAATGAGATTGCAAAGAGTCAAACATGACTGAGCAACTTTCACTTTCAGGATAGATTATACTCAGAGACTCACTCTATCCTTATATTTATTACTTAGATAATGAGATTTGGGACCCTTCAGATTCTATTATTTAGATGATAAAGATTTTGAAATTGAGTTGATGCTGTAGTAAGTTGAGATTTAGGAGAATATTTGAATGGGATGAACGCATTTTGTGTGTGATAGGGTGGTAAATCTTTGGGGGCTATAATGTAATAGAATAATGCTCCTTGCCAAAGATGTCTACATCCAGAACTTGTGGATATGTTTGGTTAAATGAAAAAAAAAATAATAATAACATAACAGAATTAGGATTCCTAATTACCTGGCTTTAACCTAGATGGGCTCAATGTAATCACATGTTTCTTTAAATACATAAGACAAATGTACAAGCATCAGGGACAGAGAGATACAACTGAAGATCTGACCAGACATTATTGGCTTTGAAAATGGAAAGTGAAATTGAAGTCGCGCAGTTGTGTCCAACTCTTTGCGACCCCCTGGACTGTAGCCTACCAGGCTTCTCCATAGGCTTCTCCGTCCATGGGATTCTCCAGGCAAGAATACTGGAGTGGATTACCATTTCCTTCTCCAGGGGATCTTCCCGACCCAGGGATCAAACACTGGGTCTCCTGCATTGTAGGCAGACGCTTTAACCTCTGAGCCACCAGGGAAGCCCCTTGAAAATGGAAGGGAGCTACAATTCAACAATGCAGGAAATGTCTATAAGCTTGAAAAGATAAGGAAAAAAATTTCCCGTAGAGCCTCTAGAAAGAAATACAGCCTTGCCAATACAGTGACATTCAACTAGAGAGACCAATAAAAATATAAGATAACAAAGTTATATTGCTTTAGGCCACTACAGTTGTGGTAATTTGCTATAACAGCCATAAGGAAAATAAAGATTTCAATATGAACACAACAATTTGTTAGAATTATGTCACAAAGGTTTTAAAGCAGCTGTCATAAAGAAGTTCCAAAATCAATTACACACATTCTTGAGAATGATGAAAGAATTAAAAGCCTCAGTAAAGAAATAGAAAGTTTTAGGAAAGAAAAAGTAGAGATAAATGGAAATTTTAGAAGATTAAAGTGTAATACTATATAAGACGCTCAGTGGATAGACTCTCAAGCAGAGTGGAGGAGATACAGGAAAAAATTGAAATTGAAAGATTAAAAAATAGAAGTTCTTCAATTTAAACAGAGAATTAGACTTTAAAAAAAAAGTACAGTGACATGGAGATTTATAATAAAATTCCTAACATTTATGTCATTGAAGAAGACAGAGGGGAGGAATGAAAAAGTACTGAAGAAATGACTAAGAACTTTTCAAATATGGTAGGAAATATAAAACTACAGCTTAAAGGAGCTAACAAGGCATAAATGAGATAAATCAATGCAAAGACACAAAAAATGAAAATTCTGCCAGCTAAATATAAAATGTTACAAGGCACCAGAGAGAAAAGAAATCATATCTACAGGGAAAAGAAAATTCAAATAGCAGTGGATTTTACATCAAAAACTATGGAAATAAAAAGGAAATGTTTTGCAAATAATACAAGAAAAGATCCATTAACCAAAAATCTTAGCTCTAATAAAAATACCCTATAGAAAGGAAAGAGAAATTAGGGCATTCTAAAAAGAAAGATCACTAAGAAACTTTTCACCAGCAACTTACCCTAAAAGAACAGCTAAAGGACATTTCATAAACAAAAAGAAAATGATAAAAGAAGGAACTTTAGAACATCGCAAAGAAACAAGGTGGCAAGTGAAAATACAGTCAATACAATAGACTCTCCTCTATTTTCTAAATTGTTTTACAATTGAAGTAAAATTATAACACACTCTGAAGTGGCTCTAAATGTGCCACTTCCAAATGTAGATAAAAGGTTATGACAATTTATTATAAATGCAGGAGGATAAAAAAAGTTAATGTGAAGAACTTTTTCTATACTTCACATTTACTAGCAAAATGAATACAAAACTGAGGCAAGTTATGGATAGAAAATGTTTTTAACTCAGTAAAAATAAAAATGTTTTCATAATTTGTGAGCTGTAACATAAGCAATGCTTAGAGAAGGTTAATAGCTCTAAATACATATATTGAAAGAACTAATAACACAAGTTTTTACCATATAAAACTAGAAAAACTAATAACACAAGCTCTAAAAGTAATAACACAAGCTTTTACCATATAAAACTAGAAAACAGAAAATAAACCTGAAGCATACACAAGAAAAATTAAAACAAAAATTAGAATAGAAACCAATGAAAACAATAGAGAATAACAACTAAACAAAAAGATGGTTCCAAGAGAAGTGCAGGGGAGAATACATTCATAAACATCTAACCAGAAGCAGAAGAGATTAAGAAGGGGTGCTAAGAATATACAGAAGAACTACACAAAAAAGGTCTTAACGACCCAGATAACCACAGTGGTGTGGTCACCCACTTAGAGCCAGACATCCTAAAATGGGAAGCTACATGGGCCTTAGGAAGCATTAGTATGAACAAAGCTAGTAGAAGAGATGGAATTCCACTGAGCTATTTCAGATCCTAAAAGATGATGCTGTTAAAGTGCTTCACTCAATGTGCCAGCGTATTTGGAAAACTCGGCAGTGGCCACAGGACTAGAAAAGGTCAGGTTTCATTCCAATCCCAAAGAAAGGCAATGCCAAAGAATGTTCAGACTACCATACAATCACGCTCATTTCACATGCTGAAATGAGCTGAAAATCTTTCAAGCTAGGTTTCAACAGTACATGAACCAAGAATTTCCAAACATACAAGCTGGATTTAGAAAAGGCAGAGGAACCAGAAATGAAATTACCAATATCTGTTGGATCATAGGAAAAGCAAGGGAATTAAAAAAAAAAATCTACTTCTGCTTCATTGACTACGATAAAGCCTTTGACTGCGTGGATCACAACAAACTGGAAAATTCCTTAAAGAGATAGGAATACCAGACTACCTTACCTATCTTCTGAGAAACCTGTATGCAAGACAAGAAGCAACAGTTAGAAATGGACATGGAACAAGAGAGTGATTCAAAATTGGGAAAGGAGTGCTTCAAGGCTGTATATTGTGTCACCCTGCTTAATTAATGTCAATGCAGAGTACATATGCAGATGATACCACTCTAATGGGACAAAGCCAGGAAGAACAAAAGAACCTCTTGATGAGGATGAAAGAGGAGAGTGATAAATCTTGCTTACAACAACATTCAAAAAACTAAGATAATGCCATCTGGTCCCTTCACCTCATGGCAAATAGTGGCAGATTTTATTTTCTTGTGCTCCAAAATCACTGCAGACAGAGACTGCAGTCATGAAATTAAAAGACACTTGTTCCTTGGTGGGATTCCTTGGTAGATCAGATGTTAAAGAATCTACCTGCAATGCAGGAGACCTGGTTCAATCCCTAGGTTGGAAAGATCCCTTGGAGAAGGAATGGCAACCCACTCCAGTATTCTTGCCTGGAGAATTCCATGGACAGACCATGGGGTTGCAAAGAGTCAAACACAACTGTTCCTTGGAAGAAAAGCTATGGCAAACCTAGATAGCATATGGAAAAAGCAGAGACATCCATTTGCCAACAAAGGTCCACATAGTCAAAGCTATGGTTTTCCCATTAGTCATGTACAGATGTGATAGCTGGACCATAGAGAAGGCTGAATGCCAAAGAATCAATGCATTTGAATTGTGATGCTGGAAAAGGCTCTTTAGAGTCTCTTGAGGAGTAAAAAGATCAAACCAGTAAATCCTAAAGGAAATCAAGAAAAAAATAAGACTCGAATAATCAGGAATGAAAGAGAAGTTACAACAGATACCATAGAAATACAAGGAATCATGAAACAATTATACACCAACAAACTGAACATCCTAGAAGGAATGGATAAATTCCTAGAAATATACAACCTACCAAGACTGAATCATGAAGAAATCAAAAATCCAAATATAGTGATTCCCAGTAAGGAATTGAATCAGTAATTTAAAAAAACTCCAACAAAAGCCCAGGACACAATGTCTTCAGACATGTGCAAAAGAATTAGCACTAGTTCTTCTCAAAATCTTCTAAAACACAGAAGAGGGGGGAATGTTTCTGAACTTATTATATACAAATATGAATGCAAAAGTATCAAAATTTTAGAAGAAAACAGGAGAAATCTATGTGACCTTGGTAAATGTGTTTTTAGATACAACACCAAAAACACAACCTGTGAATGAAAATATTGATAGTTTGGACTTTTTTAAATTTAAAATCTCTGTGAAAATCATTGATAAGAGAATGTAAAGATAAGCCACAGACTGGGAGAAAATGTTGCACAATACACGTGTGATAATGAATTTGTATCTAAAATACACCAAGAACACTTAAAGCGGCCCATTTTTAAAAATAGGCAAAAGATAAGAACACAGACATGTCACCGAAGAATGTATAGAAATAATAAACCTATGAAAATATACATAATATCATTTGTCAAACCTAAGTGCCAAAGAATTGATGCTTTTGAACTGTGGTGTTGGAGAAGACTCTTGAGATTCCCTTGGACTATAAGGAGATCAAAGAAGTCAATCCTAAAGAAAATCAGTCCTGACTATTCATTGGAAGGACTGATGCTAACGCTGAAGCTCCAATACTTTGGCCACCTGATGCGAAGAACTGACTTATTAGAAAAGACCCCAATGCTGAGAAAGACTGAAGGCAGGAGGAGAAGGGGACGACAGAGGATGAGATAGTTGAATGGCATTACCGACTCAATGGACATGAGTTTGAGCAAGCTCTGAGAGTTGGTGATGGACAGGGAAGCCTGGCGTGCTGCAGTCACAAAGAGTTGGACACAACTGAGTGACTGAAATGATCATTTGTCATTAGGAAAAGGCTGCATAAAAATACCATGAAATACCACAACATACCTGTTAGAATATCCAAAATCCCCAAGCCTAACAATAACAATAGAGTTAACTTTCAGTGCTAGGTGAGAATGCAAAATGTTCTGTCACTTAGGAAGACAGTTTGGCAGTTCTTACAAAAGTAAATGTAGTCTTATCATATGATCTAGCATACACATTCCAAGGTATATATCCATATGACTTGAAAACTTAAGTTCAGTCAAAAACCTGCATATGAACACTTGCAGCACCTTTACTCATAATCACCAAAAATAGGAAACAATGAAGTAAATAGATATATGAAATGTTGCATATTTATAAAATGTAATACTATTTAGCAATAAGAAGGCATGATCTCTCAAGCCATATAAAGACACATGAATCTTCATTACTTACTGAAAAGTGAAGTAAGGCTACATACTACATGATTTCATTTATATGATATTTGCAAAAAGTAATTATAGAGACAGTAAATAGATTGTAGCCAGGCTCCTCTGTCCATGAGGATTCTCCAGGCAAGAATACTGGAGTGGGTTGCCATGCCCTCCTCCAGGGGTTCTTCCCAACCCAGGGATAGGACCCAGGTATCCTGCATTGCAGGTGGATTCTTTATTGACTGAGCCACCAGGGAAACCAAGTAAATAGATCCATTTGCCAAAGGTTTAGGGGTAGGAGAGATCTGGAGGGTGAGATAGACAAGATACAAGGAATATTTTAGGGTGGTTATTTTTATGTGATATTTAAATGGTAGATATATAAACTATGTTTTTGTCAAAACAATTAAAACTTTACACCCTCATTTAAGAATGAGCCTTAAAGATGAAAACATTTAGGAAGCTGAGGACCCCAGGATGAAATATAGGCTGTGACACAAAAACCTAACTATAGTACAGATAAATGAAACAATCTAAAGAGGCAAGGAGGCTAAGCTAAATAACTTCAGAAATATGTGGTTTCTGTAAGACTAAAGGCCAAAGGAACTACACTTAAACGCTGTGCTATCACTGATATAGTTGTTTACCAAAGGGGTATGAGTAAAAATTCTGAAATCACTACACATTTATACTATAATTAAATAATTAAGCAACTGAATAATGCATGACGGGAGCTGAGTTTCACACTGTTGGCATTCATGGTTACAGCAAAGCTAGGGAAGAAGGCCAGAATGATCCTTGTGATAAAGGAAACACCAATAGAGAATCAAGTTTAGCTTAATAGCTATAGGTATGTGTGTATCTTAATATTTAGTAAATACCTTAATATTTAAAGATATGTGTATATTTACCAATTAATATATGCAAATATATTTATTTGATCTGTCAGCTGAGATGGCCTAAAAATAAAGGCACCCCAGTAGTAACAATCAAAACTTGAATTGCCACTCATTTTCAACTATTTACATGGCACTTACATTATATTTGGGCTTCCCTGGTGACTCAGACAGTAAAGAATCTGCCTGCAATGCAGGAGACACAGGTTTGATCCCTGAGTCAGGAAGATCGCCTAGAGAAGGAAATGGCAACCCACTCCAGTATTCTTCCCTGGAGAATTCCATAGACAGAGGAGCCTGGCGGGCTACAGTCCATGGGGTTGCAAACAGTCAGACACAACTGAGCAGTTAACACTACTAGTAACAATCATACCTAGCACTCATCTTTATTTCTAATATTATCCTCTGAATGGGAAAATGGCTTATTTTCCTGCTGGGGCAGGAAATATACAAGATGAGCATGGTGCACCTTATAATGCCAGAAAGTACTCTGGAAAAAACCCACAGTGACTGGGGGTATGTCAAGAGATGTAGGGCCACTTTACAAAAGCTTACTACTGTCAAAGCTGGAACAATGTGACAATCAAAAATGTGGCATCGGATTATAACTCAACTTGAAGTATAAAATAATTAGAGTCTATCCTGACACAGATAGGAGACTGACTACATAAACAGAGAGCAAACAAATCTGCCTTCCAGAAGAATACTACATAATTAATGTAGATAATACATTTTCAAGGAGGTAGAGCATAACTCTCCAGTATGTAAGTTTGTGTTGCACACTAGTGAAATCCTTCCAAAGAGTACAAGGAGCAGAAAAAGTGTAACTTTACAGTGGTGAAACCTGACAAGCACGACCTCAGCCTTGGTGATAAAGGACCAACATCAACAGTCATAAATCATGTTGGTAGTCTTTATCTTTGATGTGATGTGACAAGAATGGTATTTAACCTCTGTGGTTCCTACTCCCAAAAACCCATAACCCAAGTCTAATCATGAGAAACACATCAGACAAATCCCAATTAAGAGACATTCTACAAAATATCTGACCAGTACTCAGCAAAACTATCAAGCGCATCAAAATTGAGGAATGTCGGAGAAACTGTCAAAGTCAAGTGGGGCCTAAGGAGATACAATTAAATGTAATTCAATATCCTGGATGGAATTATATTGGAACCGAACTAGTTAATACCTAAGGAAATCTGAATAAGATATGGACTTTAGGATAATGTAAAGCTACTGTTTCATTAATTGGGAAAATCTGTCGTAACATTTTAATGAGAAAAGCAACTGGCCATGTGTTTATCTGGACTCTATTACCTTCACAACTTTTTTATAAATCCACACCTATTCTGAAATACATTTGTTGTATGGATCAAAAAGCATATGTTTATCAAACTTTTACAATGGTTCTGTTGCTGATGGATTTAAGGTTCTTTCTTTTTTTGTGATATAATTCGGAGACGAAGTAATAGGTAAGAAGAAAATTTATGGAAAGACAAACTCCACAGACAGAGTGTGAACCATCTCAGAAGGTGAGAGAGAGTCTCAAAATACAGCATGGTTAGTTTTTATGGGCTGAGTAATTTCATAGGCTAATGAATGGGAGGATTATTCCAATTATTTGGGGGAAAGGGCATAGTTTCCGGGAATTGAGCCACCACCCACTTTTTGACCTTTTATGCTTAGCCTCAGAACTGTCATAGTGCTGATGAGTGTTTCATTTAGCATGCTAGTATATTACAATGAGCATATGATGAAGCTCAATGTCTACTGGATGTCACATCTGCCATCTTGGACCTCATTGGCTGTAACTAGTTTTTGTCATGTCCTATGGCCATGTCTTTCTTTTTTTTTATTTTTTAATTTTTATTTTTACTTTATTTTGCTTTACAATATTGTATTGGTTTTGCCATACACTGACATGAATCAGCCATGGGTGTACATGAGTTCCCAATCCATGTCTTTCTTTTAAAGGTTGTGCCCACCTGTCCACTTCCCTCCTATTTCAGTTTTACATTTAGCTAAAAATGTATGTTCTTACTTCTAAAGATAGACAATCAAATGTTACACCCCAATTATAATACATAAGGATCACTGACTCGATGGACTTGAGTCTGAGCAAGCTCTGGGAGTTGGTGATGGACAGGGAAGCCTGGCATGCTGCAGTCCAAGGGGTAGCACAGAGTTAGACATGACTAGGGGTACTGATGGAGAAGGCAATGGCACCCCACTCCAGTACTCTTGCCTGGAAAATCCCATGGTTGGAGGAGCCTGGTAGGCTGCAATCCGTGGGGTCACTAAGAGTCCGACATGACTGAGTGACTTCACTTTCACTTTTCATTTTCACGCATTGGAGAAGGAAATGGCGACCCACTCCAGTGTTCTTGCCTGGAGAATCCCAGGGACGGGGGAGCCTGGTGGGCTGCCGTCTATGGGGTCGCACAGTCAGACACGACTGAAGTGACTTAGCAAACTTAGCAAGGGGTACTGAGCTGAAGGATTTTAGAGCCAACTTATTTTTGTGTGTGTGTGGCAAACTTTGGATAAATCAGAGCTTCCTAGTATGGGTGATGACACTATCTAAAAAGTGTTTTAAAAATACAATTTCTGGAATCAAATCACTCATTGTAGTTAATAGATAATTCCTTGACTCATGTGGGATAAGGATAGGAAGATTACTTCATAGATATTGTTATAGGGCAGGAACTTTTTATGTTAATTTCTCATCAATACCACTTCCTTCAGAGTTGAGAGAACTTGGGGTGGTTGCATTTGGTCCACCAGGCAGGCCTTATTGAATCAGGAATTTTTAATCTATAGCTTACTCTGATATTGTTACTGTTAGCAACAGGCTTTGGTGTTCTTGCCAACTCACCATCCTACCTGTCTCCCCAGTCAAGAACTCATCTTAATGTCTTCAGTCTTGGTTTCTAAGGAAGTTTAAAGCATAGTAGCCTAGGATGTGTAGTTAGGTTCTCTCCCTTACCCCAAACCTAGATCTCTTCAGAGACTCCTAGTAACCTCTGCAGTTCTCAAATTGTGGCAACAAGGACTATGCCACAAAGAAAGACTGAGAGGGATCTGGTAGACTAAGAGGGATCTCAGTAAATTGAGTGGTTGCTTGTAAATTACTGAATCAATTACTTGTAAATTATTGAATCAATTACTACTGCACTCAAGAGGAAGTAAGGTCCCAAAGGACCAGGCCTGCATCAAGGCACCATCATCAAAGCAGGATTCAGACAGCCACATTTTAAACACACATTCAAGAGTGAAAAAATATGGATGCTCTTATCAGAAAAGGTTAGAGTGAACACTAAAGCTGGCAAAAGCAGGAGGTATCCGCTACCAGGCCCTTGCCTTATTATCTAAAGTTTTATTCAGTAAAATATGAAATCCAAGCCTCAGCATCTTCATGGCTATTCTTTTGGGAAGCAAGTACCGAGATGCCACCTGCTTCTGTTTACTCTGCTCAAGCATATACTACTATCATATATATGAAAATAATCATTTGTTCACACTATTTCACTGACTCCCAGGAACAATATGAAAACTCATTAGGTTACAGCTGTGAATCGCATTGAGTATTTATGAGGGTGCTGTCATTTAAGTGTAATCCACAATGTTATTCTTATTAAAGAATTGGTGTGACCTGTGATTCTGAAAATTTCCACTTCTTACTATTCATAGTTAATGATAAAACATTATTCAAATGGCAATTGAAAAAAGGATTTAAAGCAGATGTTAAATAAGCTGTAACAGTGACGTTCTGAAGTAACTGATAAAAAAAAAGAACAATGAAAATAATTCTAGCATTGAACAAAACAGCATTGATATAAATTTGTAAAAGAAATAATTTTTCTATAAAAATTGTAAAGTAGAAATATGTGTATATTCACACATAGCTCAGAGATCTCATAAATGCCAAAAGAAGTGACGGTTGCTGAAATAAATGTGTTTTTTATGAAAACCAAAGTAGTAAAACAAGCAAAATAGATGCATAAAATGGGTAAATTTTCAGTGTATTAGTTATCGCTGCCTCAGGGCAGCTGTAAATTACAAACTTGTTTTTAACTTTTTTTTTTTTTTTTGGTCTGCATGAATGTATTTCAGATCTGTACTTTCTTTCATAGCCCTTGTGATTTGACCCTTTTCTGATTTATAATCTTTTTTAAAGTTTATAAATCAAGGGTACCAGATAGTTGGAGGAAAGATTAATGTGAAAAAAAAAATAAAATCTGATGTTAGGTAAGATACTAACTTTAGAAGTATCATTATTAAAGTCAGTTTTAAAAGTTAAAACAAGTGCAACATTTCATTTCATCTCCCTTTATTAAAAAAATGTTATTTTTAATGAATGTAAAACCCGTTATTTTGCTTTATTCTTACAAAACACAATCACTGCTACACACAGTGACTATGAAATGCTTAAATGACAAATTCTTATTCTTATGGTCATTCTTTCCTTGTAAGTCAAGGTGATTATCTCTGCGGTGAAAACATTTGTGATGAGAGAGAACAATTATATATTAAAAATGCTTTTATGGCATGGCAATGAATCCTTCAGACAGAAGAGTCATTTTATTTTCTTATATTGATGCCTAAACAATTCACCCTAGCACCTAGAGCCACAGAGAAAAGAACAGAGAATATGCGCCTCTGATTAGTATGAGCTTCCCTGGTGGCTCAGATGGTAAAGCATCTGCCTATGATGCGGGAGACACAGGTTCGATCCCTGGGTTGGGAAGATCCTCTGGAGAAGAAAATGGCAATCCACTCCAGTATTCTTGCCTGGAAAATCCCATGGACCGAGGATCCTGGTAGGCTACAGTCCATGGGGTCGCAAAGAGTCAGACACGACTGAGCGACTTCACTTTCACTTTTCACTTTCAAATAACTACACACCCTGACGTGCATACCTGGCATCTATCTATACAATCATAATTAAGAGTTGCAACAAAAATGCAAGAGCTATTAAAAATGTTTGGTTCTCCATCTTGTAAGGGGACTATCAGGCCTAGGACTGAATTTTCAGTTCAGTTCAGTCACTTAGTCATGTTGGACTCTGCGACCCCATGGATTGCAGCACAGCAGGCTTCCCAGTCCATCACCAACTCCCAGAGCCTACTCAAACTCATGTCCATTGAGTTAGTGATGCCATCCAACCATCTCATTCTCTGTCACCCCCTTCTCTGGCCTTCAATCTTTCCCAGCCTCAGGGTCTTTTCAAATGAGTCAGTTCTTTGAATCAGGTGGCCAAAGTATTGGAGCTTTAGCTTCAGCATCAGTCCCACCAATGAATATTCAGGATTGATTTCCTTTAGGAAGGACTGGTTGGATCTCCTTGCAGTCTAAGGCACTTCAAGAGTCTTTTCCAATACCACAGTTCAAAAGCATCAGTTCTTCAGTGCTCAGCTTTCTTTATAGTCCAATTCTCACATCCATACATGACTACTGGAAAAACTATAGCTTTGACTACATGGACCTTAGTCAGCAATGTCTCTGCATTTTAATATGCTGTCTAGGTTGGTCATAGCTTTTCTTCCAAGGAGCAAGGATCTTTTAATTTCATGGCTGCAATCACCATCTGTTGTGATTTTGGAGCCCTAAAAAATAATCTGTCTCCATTGTTTCCCCACCTATTTGTCATGAAGTGATGGGATCAGATGCCATGATCTTCTTTTCTGAATGTTGAGTTTTACGCCAACTTTTTCTCTCTCCTCTTTCACTTTCATCAAGATTCTCTTTAGTTCTCCACTTTCTGCCATAAGGGTTGTATCATCTGCATATCTGAGGTTATTGATATTTCTCCCAGCAATCTTGATTCCAGCTTGTGCTTCATCCAGTCCAGAATTTCACATGATGAATTCTGCATAGAAGTTAAATAAGCAGGGTGACAAAATACAGCCTTGATGTACTCCTTTTCCTATTTGAAACCAGTCTGTTGTTCCATGTCCAGTTCTAACTGTTGCTTTTTGACCTGCATACAGATTTCTCAGGAGGCAGGTCAGGTGGTCGGGTATTCTCATCTCTTTAAGAATTTTCCACAGTTTAATGTGATCCACATAGTCAAAGGCTTTAGCATAGTCAGTGAAGCAGTAGGATGTTTTTTCTGGAATTCTCTTGCCTTTTCTACAACCTAGCAGTTGTTGGCTATTTGATCTCTGGTTCCTCTGCCTTTTCTAAATCTAGCTGTATACCTGTAAGTTCGTGGTTCACATACTGTTGAAGCCTCCTAGCTTGAAGGACTTTAAGCATTACTTTGCCAGCGTGTGAGATGAGTGCAATTGTGCAGTAGTCTGAACATTCTTTGGCATTGCCTTTCTTTGGGATTGGAATGAAAACTGACCTTTTCCAATTCTGTAGCCACTGCTGAGTTTTCCAAATTTGTGGGCATATTGAGTGCCACACTTTAAGAGTATCATCTTTTAGGATTTGAAATAGTTCATTAGAACTAGTTCAATAGTTCATTAGAATTCTGTCACCTCCACTAGCTGTGTTCATATTTATGCCTCCTAAGGCCCACTTGACTTCACATTTCAGGATGTCTGGCTCTAGGTGAGCGATCACACTATCATGGTTATCTGTGTTAATAAGATATTTTTTGTATAATTCTTCTGTGTATTCTTGCCACCTCTTCTTAATATCTTTTTTCTTCTGTTTGGTCCACACCATTTCTGTCCTGTATTGTACCTATCTTTGCATGAAACATTCCCTTGATATCACTAATTTTCTTGAAGAGATCTGTAATCTTTCCCATTCTATTGTTTTCCTCTGTTTCTTTGCATTGTTCACTTAAAAAAAGGCTTTCTTATCTCTCCTTGCTATTCTCTGGAACTCTGCATTCAGGTGTGTATATCTTTCCTTTTTCTCCATTGCCTTTGGCTCCTTTTTTTTTTTCTCAACTATCTGTAAGGCCTCCTAAGACAACCATTTGCCTTTTTGTATTTCTTTTTCTTGAGATGGTTTTGATCACCCCCAAAGATTTCTTCTGATCTTTTGTATTTATGTACTATCAGTTGTAACATTTTTTCTTTATCTGGTCCTAAGGTAGCAAGTGTCCTTGAGATTTTCTACAAACGTTTAGGCTCTTAAAGATATTTCATACCTATTTTCCATGCCAGATGAACATAATAAGACGTGACTGAAATTTCTGATTATCTTTTACAAAGCACTTCTGATCTCTAAGCATGGATTCAAACACCTTTCAACATTCCATGATAAAAGCTTTTGTTTCTCTTTGGACATGTCAGAGCTTATATTAGAAAGTTATGCATTATTACATTTAAATGCTTATTTTTTTTAAACTAGATTTTTGTTTTCTTAGAATGCTGATCCAAGCCACAATCATCAAACTTCTTCTGTTGGTCCTCTCCTAATGGTTTCCTCTACCATTAATCCTTCTGTTCCAACCTGTTTATGAGTAACTGAGTGCTTAGTCACTCAGTCATGTCCGAAACTCTCTGTGACCCCATGAACTGTAGCCTGCCAGGATCCTCTGTCCATGGGATTTTCCAGGCAAGAATACTGGAATGGGTAGCCATTCCCTTCTCCAGGGGCTCTTTTAGACCCAGGATCTCACCTGGGTCTCCTACATTGCAGGTAGATTTTTACCATGTGAGCCACCTGTTTATAGAGGCAGAATCATCTCTGTAAAACAATCAGATCATCCTTCCCCTGGCTTCTGTTTTGTTGCTAAAGCCTATAGATACTAAAAGATTTTGTCCTGCTGTTTACTTCCTTCTTTCACCCCTGTGGCTCCCTCATTCACTGCTGTCACACTGACCTTCTAGCTGTTCCTCAAACAGGCCAACCCTGATACTACCTCAGGAACTTTGCATTTGCTCCTTCGATTACATAACTCTTTTCACTGAAATTTTACTGTGACGTTTTATTATTATTCATGTCTCAACTTTGAGTTGGCTCTTCAAAGTAGCCTTCTTTACCCACATTACTAAAGCAGTGCCCCTAAAGCTATTTTCTCATTGTATCTATTACTGCAAGGAGATCCAACCAGTCCATTCTGAAGGAGATCAACCCTGGGATTTCTTTGGAAGGAATGATGCTAAAGCTGAAGCTCCAGTACTTTGGCCACCTCATGCGAAGAGTTGACTCATTGGAAAAGACTCTGATGCTGGGAGGGATTGGGGGCAGGAGGAGAAGGGGACGACAGAGGATGAGATGGCTGGATGGCATCACAGACTCAATGGACGTGAGTCTGAGTGAGCTCCAGGAGTTGGTGATGGACAGGGAGGCCTGGCGTGCTGCGATTCATGGGGTCGCAAAGAGTCGGACACGACTGAGCAACTGAACTGAACTGAAAAGCACCTGACAGGTCTAGCAATTTTCCTGGCCAGTTTAGTTAGCTAGTTAGTTCAAGTGAGTCAAGAATAGAGGTGAATCTGAAAGTTTACTTTACTTGCAACTTAATACATGAGTCTGTCATATATTTCTGTTTGCTTGAAAAAGCCAACAGACTCCTGGATCAAAGGCAACTTCTCTTAGTACTCACAGCAGTAGCATTTGTCTACTCAAGGTCCAGTTCCCTTAGAGTGACTCAAAGAGTCAGAAATGTGAACATAGAATGAGTTGTTATAGGTGAGAAATTCTAACCCTAAGAAGCTCAAAATTCTTATACTGGATTTAAGCAAACCTCTGTTTCAAAGGAATATACTATATACATGTTATATGTTTGCAGGATTGTTCACTTTACAGAATGCTATCTTATGTTTCACCATCATGTATATGCTACTCATTAATTTATCACCTCTTACCTTGGAATTTACCATTTGAAATATGTTCTGTGATAATAGAACAGGACTATTAAGCAGGACTTTAAGCTTTCTTCATACCGAGTGCTGGAGAGCAATAGTCAGGTAGAAGGGGCCCTTCGCTATCTTCAAGCCGTAGCGCAAGGTAGAAGTGTCAGCATTATGGCTGTGAAGACAATGGGTAGAGCTCTGCTGTAGCCACTGCCCCAGAATGCAAGAGTCTTTGGCAGCCTTACAGCCCTGGCCTAGAAATAAACTTTCTGTGCTCACCTGACCCAGACAACTGTTGCCCTAAAGGGGTCTCACCCACATCAGCACCTCGATGTCCTCTACAGTTCCCTGAGCAGCATGCCTGCAACCTGAGGATCCTGTGCCCTTGCTGTCCTCTCTGCATTTCCCTATGCCACCCACCCATATCCCAGGGGATTCTCACTGAGCCTCTACTAACTCTTATAGCTCTCCTTCAGCCCAAAGTATTCTCACCTCTCTGTGCACTTCAGCTACCACTTGCTGAATTCTACCATTCCTTGCCTGCATTCTAGAGGGTTGCTTCCTACTTGCCCAGTGATGGCCCAGCTTGTCTCTACTATCCAGTAACCTCAATCATCCCTTCTTGAAATGTATTTGTTACGTTAGTCAGGTGCGTAGGGGTGTGTGTGTATTAGTTATTTTCTTTATTAGAGTTTAATACTATTGTAAACCTCCCCTGTATGTTTCTATCTCCTGATCAGATCCAGATGGATACAATACAACTGACCAGCTCAAACTGAACCTCTTTGCTGTTCATAATTTCACTATCATTAATAAAACAACCCGAAGTGAAGTGAAGTCGTTCAGTCATGTCTGACTCTTTGCAACCCCATGGACTGTAACCTACAAGGCTCCTCTGTCCATGGAATTTTCTAGGCAAGAGTACTGGAGTGGGTTGCCATTTCCTTCTCCAGGGGATCTTCCTGACCCAGGAATCAAACCAGGGTCTCCCACATTGTAGGCAGACGCTTTACCGTCTGAGCCACCAGGGAAGCCCAACATCTTTAACCATAAATCTTTGCAAGTGTCTGTGATTATTTCCTTAAACAAAATTCCTAGGAGAAGAATTTCTATTTCAAAAGTTATATACATTTTTGAGACCTTGATATACTGTTCAAATTACCTTCCAGAAAGGATGTAATAAAAGTATACTTCTAGGAAAGTGTAGAATGCCCAAGTCCCATTACCTTATAATGTGCATGGTTTATGGAAAAAGAAACGCACTGAGAGTGCCCAAGAGCATCCCCATAGCCTACAAAACTTCTACTAAAGGTGAGTAAACCCACTTATCACAGCTTGTGTTGGACTCCCAGGGGTTATACTTAAAGAAATAAAAGTAGTATTGAATGGAAAATTATTTCTAGGTCCCTCTCGACTTGTAAACCCTCCACATCCCAGGGCCCTCTCCACTGTCACTTCCACCAGAACCCAAAACCTCTTACCTCATCTCTACATTCATTAAAAATCTCAAAGAAACTCAGAAGGCTTATAGATAAGCCAAGTGTGAGTTTAAAAAGGTAATCAGTCACTTTAACCATCATTTACTGTTTCCTCGGAAAAAAAGCATTCTGATTTCCAAACATACTACAGTGTTAAAAATAAAAACAGAAAAAAAAATTAATAAACTATTAGGCTTTATTTCCTCAGTGAGGAGCATGATTAAATTCTGAGAACTGAAGGACATTTGCCATGGACACTCAAAATCTGAAATTTCTAAACACTGATCTGGCTTAAATCAATAGACATCACTTTAAATTGATAATAATAGCCCACTAAATTATAAAGACAATGGATCAAATTTTAACAAGCTGGTAGTAAAATTTTAAATTAAGCTAACTAGGAAAAGGCAGTGAGTCAAGATGACTACAGACTTGGAAATCAGTTGACTTATCTCCCAGTAAACGCTGAGAAATTCACTTCAGCTTCTGGCCCTTGTTCAATCATTAACTAGTAAATCCAGAACCAACTTAGAACCACCTCTATTTAGCAACTATATTTATAAAGAGGTAAAGGTCTATGCTCCAGAGCACTTCACTGTTTCTGAATATTTGCTGTTTATTCACTTACCTAGATTCCAGACCTTAACTCTTTAAAATCTCAGCAAGTTTGGCAATCTTCATTTATTTCAAATACATCGACTGCTTTGCTCCGGTACCTGGGCTCCCACAGGTCATGCCATAATGACTTGATAACTAGGCTGAATGTCCACAATGACTCATTATGTTGCAAATATTTTCCAGACATGATATTATATGATCACTCATATGAACATGAAAAAGGGACTAAATCCTCAGGCTGCTTGATTTGGTTACTTGTACAGATGTACCCTTCATTTTTGAAATAGGCCATAGTTGTTTTTGTTTGTTTGTTTGTTTTACATTCTTGCTAATTAGAGTGTGGAGATCAGTAACTTCATGTCTTTAAAAACTTTTTGGTGTCCTCAAGAGTAAGATCTCACTAATAGGCCAGGGGTCATTAATGTCCATTGTGTTGTTTCATAACTGCACAAAGAGATGAAAAATCTAATAACCTAATTCCATTCTCATTAGTCCCATGAATCTACTATAAACTCCTGGTCAGAACCTTGGCACTGTCCTATTAATAGACATATGAGAAAGCAAGAAAAGAGAGCGTATTCTTTTGAACTTGAACTCCTTGTTGATAGGAAATGAAAAGAACACTGTTTTCTTTGAGAAGTCCCTGCACTCAGCAATCCCAAAGCTGTGGCTGCTTCAAAGAGGCTTCCCGCAGAGTGACAGACTCCCTTCTGAGGAAGAAAGATGGGAATGAAAGCTCTACTGGATCTCAGCATCACAGGGTCCTGCACATGGCAGAATTTCAAAGTCTCCCTTATTCACTTTAGTGGGACAATGTCACTTTAGTAAAACACGACCAGGTAAAAAGGTAAAGCGAAATCACGCAGCTTTTTGTCACCTACTCAGCACCTCTAAAGTTCTGTCATCCCCTGCTTTGCTGTGAAGATAAAAATGTTCAGTCAAGTTTTGGGAACTCAAAGAGTTCAGAACTCACAATTTGGCAATGACATTTGCAGAACTCTAGTCAGCTAAATAATGCCCCCAAAGATATCCACATTCTGATTTCTGGAACCTGTCGATATACTGCCTTACTTAGGAAAGGTGACTTTGTAGATGTGCTTAAGTTAAGCAACTTGAGATAGAAAGGTTACCCTGGAATATTTGAGAGGGCCAAAGTAATTAAAAGTGATCAAAGTCAGAAAAAGGAGATGTGACCACAGAACCAACTGCTGGAGTTCTGAGTTCTGAAGACAGAGGAAGGGGCCACAAGAGAATGTATGCAGGTGACCCCTAGAAACTGATAAAGGCAAGGAAAGTGATTCTCCCTTGAAGCTTCCAAAAAGAACACAGCCCCACCAACTCCTTGATTTTAGACTTCTGAACTTTGGAACTGTTAGAATATGATTTTTTGATGTCAGTAAGTTTGTGGTAACTTGTTACAGCAGGATAAGGAACTAATACAAGAATCGATTAGCAAATATCAAGTGTCCGTAATGAATTTAGGTTTCTAACTGCTTAGGGATATCATAAGGATGGTATTCGTGATAAAAAATGAGCACCACTAAAATTTTCAAGGACACAAGAAGAGAATAGTATAGAGACTGGTAGGAGCTAAATGGTGGCCTGGGATAGAGGCCAGAGCAATTATTCTGAAAACCTAAAAATGTCATCCTGAAATCCACCTCCTTATTGAGTCACATTCCCACTTGAAATGACTTTGGTCTAATAGATTACTTGCTAAAATATTGAGCATGGTATTAAAACATGTTAGTAATTTTTTTTCCAGTTTATCTCTTGGGCCTCATCTCCTCCTTGCCTAGCACATAACAGATACATCTCTGGAACAAACTCCCTGGTCCTGGGCCCTCTGATTAGAATGCCTGACTTACTCAGTATATGTCTACTAGTTCAGAGTATCCAGGTATACAACTTATTTGCTAAAAAGCCTTTCTTAACTCTCTGGATTCCATCATCGAAGGCCTAAATCCTTTGTTTAACAAGATGTTATTGTACTTTCAGTTTTATTATTAATATAATTTATAGTATGATATAATTTGTCTTTCTAGAAATCTGCCTATCCCCATTTGTTTATGATATCAGGATGAGGAGAGATTTATCTTATGAATTCTTTGACTCTTGATATTTCAGACTGGCACTCAGAAAATGAATGAATCATTGTTTCCTTAATTTCTTTTTCTATTTTCTCATTATTAGTGTATAGGAATGCAAGAGATTTCTGTGTGTTAATTTTATATCCTGCAACTTTACTATATTCATTGATTAGCTCTAGTAATTTTCTGGTGGAGTCTTTAGGGTTTCCTATGTAGAGGATCATGTCATCTGCTAACAGTGAGAGTTTTACTTCTTCTTTTCCAATTTGGATTCCTTTTATTTCTGTTTTCTGCTCTGATTGCTGTGGCCAAAACTTCCAGAACTATGTTGAATAGTAGCCGTGAAAGTGGGCACCCTTGTCTTGTTCCTGACTTTAGGGGAAATGCTTTCAATTTTTCACCATTGAGGATAATGTTTGCTGTGGGTTTGTCATATATAGCTTTTATTATGTTGATGCATGTTCCTTCTATTCCTGCTTTCTTGAGAGTTTTTATCATAAATGGATGCTGAATTTTGTCAAAGGCTTTCTCTGCATCTATTGATATAATCATATGGCTTTTATTTTTCAATTTGTTAATGTGGTGAATTACATTGATTGATTTGCGGATATTGAAGAACCCTTGCATTCCTTGGATAGAGTCCATTTGGTCATGGTGTATAATCTTTTTAATGTGTTGTTGGATTCGGATTGCTAGAATTTTGTTAAGGATTTTTGCATCTATGTTCATCAGTGATATTGACCTGCAGTTTTCTTTTTTTTGTGGCATCTTTGTCAGGTTTTGGTATTAGGGTGATGGTGGCCTCATAGAATGAGTTGGGAAGTTTACCTTCTATATATAGAAAACTATAAAACACTGGTGAAAGAAATCAAAGAGGATACTAATAGATGGAGAAATATACCATGTTCATGGATCAGAAGAATCAATGTAGGGAAAATGAGTATACTACCCAAAGCAACCTACAGATTCAATGCAATCCCTATCAAGCTACCA
This sequence comes from Ovis canadensis, assembly GCF_042477335.2. NCBI lineage: Eukaryota > Metazoa > Chordata > Mammalia > Artiodactyla > Bovidae > Ovis > Ovis canadensis. Next base: position 88,661,016 of record NC_091248.1, read on the forward strand.
GCGGTATTTTTCACAGAGCTAGAACAAATAATTTCACAATTTGTATGGAAATACAAAAAAATCTTGAATAGCCAAAGCAATCTTGAGAAAGAAGAATGGAACTGGAGGAATCAACCTGCCTGACTTCAGGCTCTACTACAAAGCCACAGTCATCAAGACAGTATGGTACTGGCACAAAGACAGAAATATAGATCAATGGAACAAAATAGAAAGCCCAGAGATAAATCCACACACATATGGACACCTTTTCTTTGACAAAGGAGGCAAGAATATACAATGGAGTAAAGAATCTCTTTAAACAAGTGGTGCTGGGAAAACTGGTTAACCACTTGTAAAAGAATGAAACTAGAACACTTTCTAACACCATACACAAAAATAAACTCAAAATGGATTAAAGATCTAAATGTGAGATCAGAAACTATAAAACTCCTAGAGGAGAACATAGGCAAAACACTCTCCAACATAAATCACAGAAGGATCCTCTATGACCCACCTCCCAGAATACTGGAAATAAAAGTAAAAATAAACAAATGGGATCTAATTAAAGTTAAAAGCTTCTGTACAACAAAGGAAACTATAAGCAAGGTGAAAAGACAGCCTTCAGAATGGGAGAAAATAATAGCAAATGAAGTAACTGAAAAACAACTAATCTCAAAAATATACAAGCAACTCATGTAGCTTAATTCCAGAAAAATAAACGACCCAATCAAAAAATGGGCCAAAGAACTAAATAGACATTTCTCCAAAGAAGACATACGGATGGCTAAGAAGCACATGAAAAGATGCTCAACATCACTCATTATCAGAGAAATGCAAATCAAGACCACAATGAGGTACCATTTCACACCAGTCAGAATGGCTGCGATCCAAAAGTCTACAAGCAATAAATGCTGGAGAGGGTGTGGAGAAAAGGGAACCCTCTTACACTGTTGGTGGGAATGCAAACTAGTACAGCCTCTATGGAGAACAGTGTGGAGATTCCTGAAAAAACTGGAAATAGAACTGCCTTATGACCCAGCAATCCCACTGTTGGGCATACACACTGAGGAAACCAGAATTGAAAGAGACACGTGTACCCCAATGTTCATCACAGCACTGTTTATAATAGTCAGGACATGGAAGCAACCTAGATGTCCATCAGCAGATGAATGGATAAGAAAGCTGTGCTACATATACACAATGGAGTATTACTCAGCCATGAAAAAGAATACATTTGAATCAGTTCTAATGAGGTGGATGAAACTGGAGCCGATTATACAGAGTGAAGTAAGCCAGAAAGAAAAACACCAATACAGTATACTAACACATATATATGGAATTTAGGAAGATGGTAGCGATAACCCTGTATGCGAGACAGTAAGAGACACAGATGTACAGAACAGACTTTTGGACTCTGTGCGAGAGGGCGAGGGTGGGATGATTTGGGAGAATGGCATTGAAACATGTATAATATCATGTAAGAAATGAATCGCCAGTCTAGATTCAATGCAGGATACAGGATGCTTGTGGCTGGTGGACTGGGATGACCCAGAGAGATGGTATGGGGAGGGAGGTGGGAGGTGGGTTCAGGATTGGGAACTCATGTACACCCATGGCGGATTCATGTTGATGTATGGCAAAACCAATACAGTATTGTAAAGTAAAATTAAGTAAAATAATAATAATAATAAAGGATGGGTTGTATAGGGCAAGAGTATGCCTCAGTTTTCATGAATACACATAAAGATATCATATGAATTTCAATTACAAAAAAGAAAAAGAAAATGAATGAATCAAAAAATGAATGAAAAACTATAAGTTTCTAAAGTATGGTATAAAGCATACAAATGATGTAATGAGTTCAATTTTTGTGGGGACTTATTGGATTCAGACACGTCTCTCTTGCCCCTGCTTCCTTGCACTCATTCCCAGCCATACTAACTATTTTCCTGTCTTAGGAATTTTGCAAATGCCTCTGCCCATTATACAACCTATATTGGCCAAATCCATTTTCACCCTCCATTCACCAGTGGAAGCTTGTTTCTATCTCACATTAAGAACCAGTTTTCATAAAGGCCTTCTGTGACCACCCTATTAAGAGCAGATCCCCTATTATTATGCTCTCTCATGGCTCATATTCTTTTCCTATATAGAACAACTTGTAATGATATGTCTATTTATCATCTAAATTTAGATTCCTCCCACTGGAATTAAATTCTAGAAAGATGCCATGTCAATATTCTTACCCCCTGTTGTTCCCCTATACAAGAGCCATATACAATGTCAGTGCTCAAAAAAAATTTTTATATGATTGAGAGTACATCATGCGAAGTGCCAGACTGGATGAAGCACAAGCTGGAATCAAAATTGCTGGGATAAATATCAATAACCTCAGATATGCAGATGACACCACCCTAAAGGCAGAAAATCAAAGAGGAACTTAAGAGCTTCTTAATGAGGATGAAAGAGGAGAGTGAAAAAGCTGACTTAAAACTAAACATTCAACAAACTAAGATCATGGCATCCAGTCCCATCACTTCATGGCTAACAGATGGGGAAAAATAGAAAACAGTGGCAGATTTTATTTTCTTGGGCTCCAAAGTCACTGTAGACAGTGACTGACACCGTGAAATTAAATGATGCTTGCTCCTTTGAAGAAAAGCTATGACAGACTTAGGTACCATATTAAAAAGATAGACATCACTTTGCTGACAAAGCCCATCTAGTCAAAGCTATGGTTTTTCCAGTAGTCATGTACGGATGTGATAGTTGGATTAAATAGAAAGTTGAGCACCAAAGAATTGATGCTTTTGAACTGTGGTGTTGGAGAAGACTCTTGAGAGTTCCTTGGACTTCAAGGAAATCAAACCAGTCAATCGTAAAGGAAATCAGTCCTGGGTGTTCATTGGAAGGCCAATACTTTGGCCACCTGATGCAAAGAGCTGACTCATTTGAAAAGACCCAGATGCTGGGAAAGAGTGAGTGTAGGAGAAGAAGAGGGCAACAGAAATGAGATGATTGAATGGCATCACTGATTCAATGGACATGAGTTTGAGCAAACTCCAGGAGAGAGTGAAGGACAGAGTAGCCTGGTGTGCTGTAGTCCATGGGATCACAAAGAGTTGGACCAAATTTAGCAATGGAATAACAACAAACCTAAAGATAATGCATGAAAAAACACATATGTGACTTCATAGCCAGTTTCCTCACCAGAGATGGGATACTTTGTCATACATATTGTCAAAGAGATTCAGTTAAGTAAACACAAGTTGATGACTATCAATCTATCATTTTGTAATAAGTGTTCAGATCTGTCTATTTTAATTCTAGGTTGCAGAAACACTTGCTAAATATCATGACAAATAGGTGCTGGCTTAAATAGAAATTAACACTGTGGAAATGCAGAGTTCTATACAAGCAAAATTCATAAATTCTATACAAACATCAAAGTTTTTGTTCAAAAAAATCAAATACATTTGACACTAGGTTGCCCTCACACTCCAACAGTAAATATTACTTCTGACCTTTGGAAGTCCCTTTCACCCAGAGATTCAGAGTATTACTCTTGGTTCCTACTTTGCACTTTAATGTGTTTTCAGGGAATAACAGAATTTGTACAAATTTCTCCATTAACAGTTTGCTTTCTGTTTCATTTATGTGTTGTTTGTTTCATATTACAGAGAAACAGTTTGGTATCCAGATGTTAAAAGTGCCGCTTTCTAGAAGGTATGAATTTCTCAGTCTAGAGTGATGGCTCTATTGCAGTCACCAGTCAAAGCCCCACAATTTCATCAGGCACAAGTAATCTTTTTAGAGCTATTTTTAAATGTAATTATGATCATTGTGACTCCTACTAAAATCTTAAAATAATTAATCTCTTGTTTTTAAGCTCTATTGTATTTCTACTGTTTTCTGGGGCTAAGAGACTAAGAAGCATATACAGGTAACGATAATAATTATAGCATTTTGTCTTTCTGCAATTTTGTTCTTAAAGTACATATGCATTTATTCTTCGACAAGGACAAGAAATGTATTAAAGATTCTCTTTCTCCTCTATGTCCCCTTACCATTGTAAACATCTTTATCACATTAAATAATAATAAATAATAAAACTGTATCAACCAGACAGATAAATAGATAGATATTTATTTCCACATCAACAAAGATTCCAGTTTATTCTTTCTCATTTCACAGCCCTCTACAATACCTATCACACAAAAGACCACGAGGAACATCTACTGAATTGAACAGACTGGAGTAGTGATTGTAAATATTAAATATCTCTTAGAAATTAGAATTTCACTTTAAGTGTGTAATCTACTTACAAGGTTTGGAATTGAGAAGTAGTAAAATTAGGATAGAAGTTACCTGATACCCCAAGTAAAGCTCTTTCCATGAAACAACATCTCTGAGTATTTTTGACATAATATATGTACACATCCATAGGAATCAGAAGTAACTAGCAGAACTAATACAACAAATGGCTTTAATTGAAAATAATAAAATATATAGGTATATAAAAGTTTTCCCAGGTGGTGCTAGTGGTAAAGAACCTGCCTGCCAATGCAGGAGACATAAGAGACTTGGGTTTGATCCCTGAGTAGAGAAGGTCCCCTGGAGGAGGGCACGGCAATTCACTCCAGTATTCTTGCCTGGTGAATTCCATGGACAGAGGAGCCTGACAGGCTAAATCCATAGGGTCACACAGAGTCAGACATGATTGAAACAACTCAGCAGACAGAAGCACACACAGGTGTATAGAATACTATTTCTTTGAATTTTGGTAGGTTTGGAGTTACTATAGCTGTTTAATTGTAGGCTAGACAGATTTTTAACAGTGATAGTGGAGGGAGGGCTTGAGCATAAAAAGGAGGGTTGGATTTTTGAAGTCCTTTTCAGTGGGAAAAATTATGCCTCTTTTTCAGGGAATTATACTTCTAATGAAAAACCTAAGTATCCCATTATATTTTATCTATAAATCTTTTGTGATAACTAAAAATTAATATGGGAAAAAACCCTAATAGATCCTAAGCCAAAAATAGCATTCTAAATCTAGCAGATTGCCCTGGGAAAAGTAATGGTAGCACAGTGAAATGATTCTGAGTGGGAGATCTGGAGTTACTTTGCTGAATGTAAGTCCTGACTTGACTTTGTGTCCTAGGTACATAACTTAACCTCTATAAGACTCAACTGCCTCATCTATAAAGTGGAGATGATTCCACCATGAAGTTTCTATCAGGAGTAAATGGAATAAAAGCCATAATATGCTTAGCAGAGTACCTGATCTGAAACATAGTACATATTCAATAAATGGCATTCATCATTCCCACCCTGTTTCCTCAGATTAAAAAAAAAAAAAATGTGTTAGGTCTGAAATATCAAACCGGACGTAAGAGTACTACTAATCTCACACACATAGCAACTATTTCCACACAGAATTCTGTATTGTTTATACAATCATGTAGTATTAGATGTATAGTGTCAATATATATTTTAAATGGTTTGCCTTGAAAATGAACAGAGATCATTCTGTCGTTTTTGAGATTGCATCCAAGTACTGCATTTTGGACTCTTGTTGACTATGATGGCTACTCCATTTCTTCTAAGGGATTCCTGCCCACAGTAGTTGACATAATGGTCAGCTGAGTTAAATTCACCCATTCTAGTCCATCTTAGTTCACTGATTCCTAGAATGTCAATGTTCACTCTTGTCATCTCTTGTTTGCCCACTTCCAATTTGCCTTGATTCATGGACCTAACATTCCAGGTTCCTATGTAATATTGCTCTTACTGGCATCAAACCTTGCTTATATCACCAGTCTCATTCACAACTGGGTGTTGTTTTTGCTTTGGCTCCATCACTTCATTCTTTCTGGAGTTATTTCTCCACTGATCTCCAGTAGCATATTGGGCACCTGGGGAGTTCATCTTTCAGTGTCCTATCTTTTTGCCTTTTCATACTGTTTATGGGGTTCTCAAGGCAAGAATACTGAAGTGGTTTGCCATTCCCTTCTCCAGTGGACCACATTCTGTCAGACCTCTCCACCATGACCCGCCCGTCTTGGGTGGTCCCATACGGCATGGCTTAGTTTCATTGAGTTAGACAAGGCTGTGGTCTGTGTGATGAGATTGGCTAGTTGTTTGTGACCGTAGTTTCAGTCTGTCTGCCCTTTGATCCACTCTCTCAGTGCCTACTGTCTTACTTGGGTTTCACTTACCTTGGATGTGGGGTCTCCCTTCACAGCTACTCCAGCAAAGTGCAGCCACTGCTCCTTACCTTGGATGCAGGGTAGCTCCCTCGTAATCCAAGTCTATGCCCCAACCAGTAACACTGAAGAAGCTGAAGTTGAACAGTTCTATGAAGACCTACAGGACCTTCTAAAACTAACACCCAAAAAAGATGTCCTTTTCATTATAAGGGACTGGAATGCAAAAGTAGGAAGTTAAGGAACACCTGGAGTAACAGGCAAATTTGGCCTTGGAGTACAGAATGAAGTAGGACAAAAGCTAATAGAGTTCTGCCAAGAGAACTCACTGGTCATAGCAAATACCCTCTTCCAACAAAACAAGAGAACACTCTACACATGGACATTACCATATGGTCAATACCAAAATCAGACTGATTATATTCTTTTCAGCCAAAGATGGAAAAGCTCTATACAGTCAGCAAAAACAAGACCAGGAGCTGACTGTTGCTCAGATCATGAACTCCTTATTACCAAATTCAGACTGAAATTGAAGAGTGTGGAGAAAACTACTAGACCATTCAGGTATGACCTTATGACTATACAGTGGAAGTGAGAAATAGATTTAAGGGACTAGATCTGATAGACAGAGTGTATGATGAACTATGGATGGAGGTTCATGACATTGTAAAGGAGAAAGGAATCAAAACCATCCCCAAGAAAAAGAAATGCAAAAAGGCAAAATGGCTGTCTTAGGAGGCCTTACAAATAGCTGTGAAAAGAAGGGAAGTGAAAAGCAAAGGAGAAAAGGAAAGATATACCAATTTGAATGCAGAGTTCCAAAGAATAGCAAGGAGAGATAAGAAACCCTTCCTCAGCTACCAATGCAAAGAAATAGAGGAAAACAACAGAATGGGAAAGACTAGAGATCTCTTCAAGAAAATTAGAGATACCAAAGGAATATTTAATGCAAAAATGTGCTCAATAAAGGACAGAAATGGTAGGGAACTAACAGAAACAAGGATATTAAGAAAAGGTGGCAAGAATACACAGAACTGTACAAAAAAGAGCTTCGCGACCCAGATAATCACGATGGTGTGATCACTCACCTAGAGCTAGACATCCTGGAATGCGAACTCAAGTAGGCCTTAGGAAGCATCACTATGAACAAAGCTAGTGGAGGTGATGGAATTCCAGTTGAGCTATTTCAAATCCTGAAAGATAACGCTGTGAAAGTGCTGTACTCAATATGCCAGCAAATTTGAAAACTCAGCAGTGGCCACAGGACTGGAAAAGGTCAGTTTTCATTCCAATCCCAAAGAAAGGCAATGCCAAAGAATGCTCAAACTACCGCACAATTGCACTCATCTCACATGCTAGTAAAATAATGCTTAAAATTCTCCAAGCCAGGCTTCAGTAATACGTGAACTGTGAACTTCCAGATGTTCAAGCTGGTTTTAGAAAAGGCAGAGGAACCACAGATCAAATTGGCAACATCTGCTGGATCACTGAAAAAGCAAGAGAGTTCCAGAAAAACACTATTTCTGCTTTATTGACTATGCCAAAGCCTTTGGCTGTGCAGATTACAATAAACTGTGGAAAATTCTTAAAGAGATAGGAATACCAGACCACCTGACCTGCCTCTTGAGAAACCTATATGCAGGTCAGGAAGTAACAGTTAGAACTGGACATGGAACAATGGACTGATTCCAAATAGGAAAAGGAGTACGTCAAGGCTGTATATTGTCACCCTGCTTATTTAACTTATATGCAGAGTACATCATGAGAAACGCTGGGCTGGATGTAGCACAAGCTGGAATCCAGGTCACCAGGAGAAATATCAATAACCTCAGATATGCAGATGATACCACCCTTATGGCAGAAAGTGAAGAGGAACTAAAAAGCCTCTTGATGAAAGTGAAAGAGGAGAGTGACAAGGTTGGCTTAAAGCTCAACATTCAGAAAACTGAGATCATGGCATCTGGTCCCATCACTTCTTGGGAAATAGATGGGGAAACAGTGGAAACAGTGGCTGACTTTATTTTTCTGGGCTCCAAAATCACTTCAGATGGTGATTGCAGCCATGAAATTATAAGACGCTTACTCCTTGGAAGGAAAGTTATGACCAACCTAGGCAGCATATTCAAAAGCCGAGACATTACTCTGCCATCAAAGGTCCGTCTACTCAAGGCTATGGTTTTCCCAGTGGTCATGCATGGATAAGAGAGTTGGACTGTGAAGAAAGCTGAGCGCTGAAGAATGGATGCTTTTGAGTTGTGTTGGAGAAGACTCTTGAGAATCCCTTGGACTGCAAGAAGATCCATCCAGTCCATCCTAAAGGAGATCAGTCCTGGGTGTTCATTGGAAGGACTGATGCTGAAGCTGAGATTCCAATACTTTGGCCACCTGATGCAAAGAGCTGACTCATTTGAAAAGACCCTGATGCTGGGAAAGATTGAGGGCAGGAAGAGAAGGGGATGACAGAGGATGAGATGGTTGGATGGCATCACCAACTCGATGGACATGCGTTCGGGTGGACTCCGGGAGTTGGTGATGGACAGGGAGGCCTGACGTGCTGCGGTTCATGGGGTTGCAAAGAGTTGGACATGTTTGAGCAACTGAACTGAACTGAATATATATTTTGGGTTATTATTTTTAAAAAAAAAACAAACTGAGTACATCTTTTCAGTGAGGTCTGACTTGATTGTGTTGGTATAGCTGATTTAGATAATATGTTGAAAAACTAAATTAATTTTCATTTAACATACCTTCTTGCTTATTTTTATTCATTTAGTGTACCCTCTTACTTATTTTTATCACTTTGTCTTTTATACTAAGGAAATATGTTGTTAACCAATGGTAACAAAAATAGGAAATGCCTTTACTTAAGGTACATTTTCTATCAATTCATACACATTCAACATTTCAAATGAGAGAGAAGATGGTGCTAGAGTTAATAGGAACCACCCAGAAAAATCTGTTCCTTTTGTTCCTCTTACTAAAGGTCAGTTGTACCTATTGTCTCCCTGATGGTTGGCTCAAAATCATTTATTTGAGTAGTGTACCGATGGCTGTCAGTCACATAATACACTGAATGTAGGAGACTAGAAAATCTGAAGTTTCAAATAGAGCAGTCAGATAGATTAGCAAAATCCATTTTGTTGTCTTTTGTGATTTTACATTTGAAGACCACTATCTACTATTTGGATAGGGAAGATTATGAAAAATTAAATCATTCACCTTTTAATTCTGGCTTTTGTTGACACTACAGAAATGTTTTAGTGGCTGTGATGCTTGTTTATGATTGTCTCTTGATGTAGCTTCAAAAGCATTTGATTCATCTGTCCCAACTTTATAGTCAATATCTAAAGCACCATTTTAACAGACATTTAATAAATAACTTGTTTCCATTTGATTTTGTTTGAATCACGTCTCAGGTAAATTCTAATGTCTCTCAGGTGTATATTAGCAAGATTTAAGAAGTCATAAAGAATATTCTGTAAAATAATAATTCATTTGGATTTATCCTAGCACATCACTAACAATCTGCCTGCCTATACAAACACTAATGGTGTCAGTTCAGTTCAGTCGCTCAGTCATGTCCAACTCTTTGCGACCCAATGAATCGCAGCACACCAGGCTTCCCTGTCCATCACCAGCTCCCAGAGTTCACTCAGATTCACGTCCATCGAATCAGTGAGGGAAGGTATATAATAGAATCCTGAAATAAACCTGTAAATTACATAAGTTCTAATGATCTGATTTTGAAGTAATTACTGAATACATCAAGTAATAGCCAATGTTATAAGGAAAAGAGCAAGAATAGAAAAATAGTTTCCAGATTGCCTTTCTCCAAATTTTAAAGCTATCCTTGAGAATTTTTCTAAAATCAAATATTTCACAACTAGATAGTAGCAAATTGTTCGCAGGTAGTTGGGTAATGTATGAAATTACATAAATACAAATATTAGTCAACAGAAAACATATTGTAATTTTTAAGATTGTATGTATTTAAGAAAAACATTTGTCTCTAGAATGGCTGAATTCAGCACAAAACATAATTGTATAGACAAACGGTCCATATGATATTGACATTTTTTATTTATTTTTCAGAAATGTCAATTTCATATGATCCAATCTTTTTTAAAACAAAAAACCTTCTAAATGCAAACCATAAAATTAAATTCTACCAACTAGTGGCAGACTGGACTTAAGCTCTCTGAAGAAATACCCTGATTTCATAGGAATTATTATATCAGAATGAATGTTTAAAGAGAAAGATTTTTTTAGTTTTCAGAAAGTATTTCAACAGGAGGAGTAAATTTGTCTGGAAGTCTGAATTGTCTAGAGTCTAGACTACAATATTATTGTGAAATATACTAAGTACAAGCAAAGCATTTTCCAAAAAAAAATTAATAAAAAAGTAGATAGTATATTTGTAAAATAAACATTTCCTATTCAACTCACAATGTCACCATCTTCCAATAGTTGAATCATTCATTTTTAGCTATATCTATGTTGTACATATAAAAGAAATAATAGAAATAATTTTCAAAGTTTAAAATATAATAAGACAATATTACACCTGCCTTTTAACAGACATAACAATTTTTTCACTTAAAATGTATTCTCCATGAAAGTGATTTTAAATAAAATAGAGAAAAAATGTTTTTACTGTGCTTCAGAGATTTTGGGCAGTAACAAGTCGAGAGTTTTCCTATTGCAACCTGTACCACCCTTTCTACAGGACTCCTTTTGCAATGCAAAGAGAAGGGGAAAAAAAACACAAAACCTTTAATATTCAGCAAGTGGAAAAGAAGTATGCAAAATGAGAGCAGGAGTAGGAATTTCTGATCTGAAGTTCAGCCCAGGCTGTCATTCTGTGAAAATTGATGTGGTCACACCCCTAGAGGTCATGCAAAAACCTTTCACCTGGGGAACTCCTGAGCTGAAGAGCAAATGAAATCTGAGAGTGTTTAATAGCAGTGTTGATAAGAAGTAATGACACCCTGAAGTCCCAGCCTCAGGGAGACGGTTGACAAGAGTAATTTACCTAACACTTTGGAACCTCTGGAGTCTCTGTCTCCTAATTATCTCCCTGTCTTGCTGTCTCTTCATTTATTCACCCCTTCTTCATTCATTGTCTTTAATTCTAAGAATGTGCTTCCACAGTTTTGTTTCCTGACTTAATTTGTCTGAGTCAATCTCTACAATTTGAGCACCCCCTCCACACACACACATATTAATGCCACATTTATATTTTCTTTCCTTTTCTCTCTTCCTTACTATGCTTATAATCTCCTTAAGGAACTGCATTGTGAAACTCTATTAAATTAGAATTATAAATATTGATTGTACTTTTTAGAATAGCACCTCATTTTCTTTTTATTGTAAAACTCAGGTGAATAAAATATCACCTATTGCTTCTTTTTTAAAATTTCTATCTAATTTGTCTTTCACTTTTATTCAACTACCATTATATAACTCAGTGAACTGTAATGAAAAAACTTACACGAGTATGATATATCCTTACCAAAATATATCTTGGCATAACTAAATCTTATGACAAAATGAAAGGAGGTAGAATGAATTGAGAGACTGGAATTGACATAGACTTACTTTTGATACTATGTATAAAATACAGTGAGAACCTACTGTATAGCTCAGGGAACTCTACTCAGTGTTCTGTGGTGACTCAAATAGGAAGGAAATCCACAAAAGAGGGAAAATATATATGCGTATAACTGATTCACTTTGCTATACAACAGAAACTAACACAACTTTGCAAAGCAACTATATTCCAATAAAAATTAATTTTAAAAACAGAGGACATAGAACCTCTCCCTGCTTTAAATACATTTCTGTATAATTTATCTATGAAATTTTGATTTAATTTTTGGAGTCACAGCAATCATTTAGGTAGAAAAACTAGCTATAACTGATATTGTCTTATACCTCTCAGATTTATTTTCCTTTTTCCACTAATATGACTTTCCCTTTGTGCTTAATACAAACACATGACTTCAGACAGCATGCAATAAAAAGTCATTCAAGCATTTTGCACATTTATACTTTCAGCAAATCATTTAGACAAAACCAATACAATATTGTAAAGAAAGTAGCCTCCAATTAAAATAAATAAATTTAAATTTAAACAAAAAAGAATATCCAACACCTAAAATTAGGGACAGTATTCTGAAAAGTCATAATTTATCAGCGCATTTCCTCCTTTGGCACAATCAAAAGCTCTTTTCAGAGATAAATTACAATGCTTGCCTCACACAACAGACAGCAGTTTGACTGGACTACCATGTCAGACCACAAAATGACCTTATTAATTGAAAGTCACTGCAAGCAGCAGCAGGGATTTAACAAGATTGGATTCTCAAAGGGTCGAAAGGCTTACTGAATCCAGGAAAAACAACCCTGAATATGGTACAATAGTGATATGTGCTGGCTAATGATACAGTATTCATTTATGTCTTATTCTGGTAGTCATGTATCCTGAAGGGTGAACAGGATCAATTATTAAATGTTAAAAATTAATTAAGGTTGCAAGTATAATTCTTCCTCTAGAAAATGGGATTTTCCCCCAATCACAAAACATTTAGAAAAAGTCAGTTTGTCACCATGATCTGAGCAAAGAATGCCAAAATAAAAACAGTATTCGGCCTTCTTGTCTAAAATTGCCCCCTAACATGTACAGGTAGGTGTGCGTTTGTGAGAGTGGTGTGTGTGTGCGGTCTTGCACCTTCTTTTTGTCCCCTAACCATTTATCCAAGATCTGGGAGCTCCTTCCCACTAATTCATGAAGAGCCGTTTCATCCTGTGTAATGGCTCTGGAGCAATCCACAGAATTGATTTTACATAATTTATTTACCCTGCTGTGTATCATAGACATTGTTATTCTCATTATTATGAGATTACAAACAACACTGCAATGAATATCCCTGTATGTAAATCACCTTGGATATATGTGAATTTATTAGTAACAACATAGACACAGAATTTCTAACTCAAAGGTCACCCTCTTTTAACAGAATTCATCAAAATGTCATCGAGCAAAAAATACATGAAAAGACATTTCCTTAAACTTCAGTATAATCACGTTTTGATATTAAGTATTTAGATTAAAATGTTGTCTCCTTATTATTTTAATTTACAGTTTCCTTAAGAGTGTATTGAAAATGTCTTTTTATGTTACTTTTGTTTTTGTATCTATTCTATTTTTATAGGTTATTAAAATTTTTTAGTTATATTATTAATTTTCATAGAAATACTTAAGAATTAGATTTGAAACACACAAATTTTCCATGCTGTCATTTGCCTTTGACTGTTTATTTCAGCTGCATTGAAGCATAATTTACATGCAATAAAATGCACCCATTTTAAGTGTAAAGTTGTATTGTACCATGTGATATACAATGTTTCCGTAACATAAATACCTAGATAGTATTCTCATTCCCCCTTTCGTCATTTCTCTCCTCTTCTCTTTCCAAGTTACCATGATCTGGTTTTTACAACTATATATTAGTTTTCTTATTCTAAAACCCTGTATATAAATGCATAGTATATTTCTCTAATAATGAGTGATGTTGAGCATCTTTTCATGTGTTTGTTAGCCATCTGTATGTCTTCTTTGGAGAAATGTCTATTTAGTTCTTTGGCCCATTTTTTGATTGGGTCGTTTATTTTTCTGGAATTGAGCTGCATAAGTTGCTTGTATATTTTTGAAATTAGTTGTTTGTCAGTTGCTTCATTTGCTATTATTTTCTCCCATTCAGAAGGCTGTCTTTTCACCTTGCTTATATTTTCCTTTGTTGTGCAGAAGCTTTTAATTTTAATTAGATCCCATTTGTTTATTTTTGCTTTTATTTCCAGAATTCTGGGAGGTGGATCATAGAGGATCCTGCTGTGATTTATGTCTGAGAGTGTTTTGCCTATGTTCTCCTCTAGGAGTTTTATAGTTTCTGATTTTACATTTAGATCTTTAATCCATTTTGAGTTTATTTTTGTGTGCAGTGTTAGGAAGTGATCTAGTTTCATTCTTTTACAAGTGGTTGACCAGTTTTCCCAGCACCACTTGTTAAAGAGATTGTCTTTACTCCATTGTATATTCTTGCCTCCTTTGTCAAAGATAAGGTGTCCATATGTGTGTGGATTTATCTCTGGGCTTTCTATTTTGTTCCATTGATCTATATGTCTGTCTTTGTGCCAGTACCATACTGTCTTAATGACTGTGGCTTTGTAGTAGAGCCTGAAGTCAGGCAAGTTGATTCCTCAAGTTCCATTCTTCTTTCTCAAGATTGCTTTGGCTATTCGAGGTGTTTTGTATTTCCATACAAATCTTGAGATTATTTGTTCTAGTTCTGTGAAAAATGTGGCTGGTAGCTTGATAGGGATTGCATTGAATTTGTAAATTGCTTTGGGTAGTATACTCATTTTCACTATATTGATTCTTCCAATCCATGAACATGGTATATTTCTCCATCTATTAGTGTCCTCTTTGATTTCTCTCATCAGTGTTTTATAGTTTTCTATATATAGGTCTTTAGTTTCTTTAGGTAGATATATCCCTAAGTATTTTATTCTTTTCGTTGCAATGGTGAATGGAATTGTTTCCTTAATTTCTTTTTCTACTTTCTCATTATTCGTGTATAGGAATGCAAGGGATTTCTGTGTGTTGATTTTATATCCTGCAACTTTACTATATTCATTGATTAGCTCTAGTAATTTTCTGGTGGAGTGCAAATCAAAACCACAATGAGGTACCACTTCACACCAGTCAGAATGGCTGCGATCCAAAAATCTGCAAGCAATAAATGCTGGAGAGGGTGTGGAGAAAAGGGAACCCTCCTACACTGTTGGTGGGAATGCAAACTAGTACAGCCACTATGGAGAACAGTGTGGAGATTCCTTAAAAAATTGCAAATAGAACTACCTTATGACCCAGCAATCCCACTTCTAGGCATACACACCGAGGAAACCAGAATTGAAGAGACACATGTACCCCAATGTTCATCGCAGCACTGTTTATAATAGCCAGGACATGGAAACAACCTAGATGTCCATCAGCAGATGAATGGATAAGAAAGCTGTGGTACATATACACAATGGAGTATTACTCAGCCGTTAAAAATAATTCATTTGAATCAGTTCTGATGAGATGGATGAAACTGGAGCCGATTATACAGAGTGAAGTAAGCCAGAAAGAAAAACACCAATACAGTATACTAACACATATATATGGAATTTAGGAAGATGGCAATGACGACCCTGTATGCAAGACAGGGAAAGAGACACAGATGTGTATAATGGACTTTTGGACTCAGAGGGAGAGGGAGAGGGTGGGATGATTTAGGAGAATGACATTCTAACATGTATACTATCATGTGAATTGAATCGCCAGTCTATGTCTGACGCAGGATGCAGCATGCTTGGGGCTGGTGCATGGGGATGACCCAGAGAGATGTTATGGGGAGGGAGGTGGCAGGGGGGTTCATGTTTGGGAATGCATGTAAGAATTAAAGATTTTAAAATTAAAAATAAATTTAAAAAAATTAAAAAAAATAAATGCATAGTATATACTGTTACTACCTGGCTTCTTCTGCTTAGCATCATGTTTTAGAATTTGTCCATATTATGTCTGTAGTGTAGTCTTCTTCATTCCTGAGCAGTATTATATTGTTTGAATATACAAAATTTGTTCATCATTTCATCAACTGACAGACACTTGATTTGCATTGTTTCCAGTTTGGGGCTAATACAAATCAATTTATTTACAAGCCTTCATGTGACTATTGTTTTTGTATTTTCATTTTTTATATGACAATGTTTAACCTTTAAAAAAATTCAAACTGATTTCCAAAGTGTTTGGAAAACTTTACTCTCCATCCAGCAACATATGAGAAGTCTGGTTGCCTGATGTTATGTCAGTCTTTCACTTTTAGCTATTCAAGTTGATGTATGGTGGTATCTCACTGTAGTTTTACTTTGAAATACACAATAAATAAATATGTTGGATATCTTTAAATATGTTTATTTTCCAGTAATATATTTTATGGGGATGTTGCTCAAAATTTTCTGTTGGGTTGTCTATTATTTTAATATCTTCTGTATTTTAAAATTTTCCATTAACAAGTCTTATACATCTTTGTTGCATTTATCTCGTGTATCTTGTATTTGTATACTATTACAATTGGTATTTAAAATTTTTCTTTTCTAGCTGTATGCTGATAGCATGTATAAAGAGTTGCTAAAGCTACCTTAGTTTTCATAGTTCACTGTTCATTCCTACAAGTTCCCTAAATACTTGTACATATAGTTTCTGAATAAATACAGTTTTACTTATTTCTAATATATATGACTTTTATTCCTTTGAATGACACATATTATTGAGTAGCCATAGTAGGAGGTAATACTTATACCTTTTTCTTGATTTTGGAGGTCAAGTATTCACTCTTTCAACATTAAATGTAATTTAACACTAGGTTTCTGATAATTTATTTTATTAACTTAAATAAAACTATATTCTTCTGCTGAAATATGAAATCTAGATTTGAGTATGTATGGTATGTACACATATTTTTGCACTTGACATTGGTTTCTACTTTCTATTTGTGTACAATTACCTCATGTTGGTTCGGAGAAGGCAATATTCTTGCCTGGAAAATCCCATGGACAGAGGAGCCTGGTGGGCTGCAGTCCATGGGGTCGCTAAGAGTCGGGCACGACTGAGCGACTTCACTTTCACTTTTTACTTTCATGCATTGGAGAAGGAAATGGCAACCCACTCCAGTGTTCTTGCCTGGAGAATCCCAGGGACGGGGGAGCTTGGTGGGCTGCTGTCTATGCGGTTGCACAGAGTGGGACATAACTGAAGTGACTTAGCAGCAGCAGCATGTTGATTACTTTGGCTTTATTTTACATTTTAATGACTATTATGACTAACTAATTACTTCCCCTGCCTGACCCCAATTTTCTGGTATTGTTACTTCTCTTTCTAATATATGAATTTTATAATCAGATTCTCTAGCTCTTCAGAAATTCTATTGTTTTCATTGGGATGTTGCAGTTTCAATAATTTATATATTAATTTAGATAATATTTATTGTGATGATTAATGAGTCTATCCTATCCAAAGCATTTTTCTAAGTCATCATTTTGTTCTACCCTAGCATTTCAGAATCCTTCAGAGAGAGCTTGTCAGTTTATTGTTAGCTTTATCCTTACTTCTTTTATCTTTAAAACAATTTTTTGGTAAGTAAGAATCTCCTATTGCAACTTCCTGAAGGGTTTGATTCCTTAATGACACAGCCTTTATTAGGTTGCTAAAGTCTACCTTCAGCTATTCAACATGTAGACAACATGTAAACCACCAAATTTCTTGAGGTCAAAATATAGTCCATATGGCATTTTCAGCTTCCAAATTCTATGAAGCCGTTGATGTGTCCTTTCATATAACCATCCTTTTGGAAATCATGATTGGGAAAGTAGCAAAGAGCAGACTTATGAGTACAGAAGACAAAAATTCTGTAACTGAGTAGTTAAGTGACATAAGAGAAGGCCACCTCCATTTCTACTGCTAAGTTTCTGGACATGTGTATTTTGGTCAATAGGTTAAAGTTCATATTTTCTCTATAGGATAGCACCCAACTCTTCAGGAAGTTGTCTCCCAACCTAAACTGTAATGTAAGTTTCAGTGAGCAATCCCACATTTCTGTAAGGCAGATGCTTTTAGATGTGAGGTCTGTGATAAGATCGATGACTTACATGGGCAGAAGCATGTGTGAGACTGATCACCTCTAAGACATTCTGTAACCCGGTAGTGGTGATGATGGCACAAGCACTGCAGGCTTGCAACCTCAATACAAATCGGTGTGTACAGAATAGGTATATACTCTGATAAGAATACCTCATCTCAATGGGGAAAGAATTCGAAAGCATCCCATCTTCTACAAGGTAGAAGATGGTAGAAGGTAGAAGAGATGCCCCTCATCTCTTGCAACAATGTTATGGATTCTGTATTGGCAAGTTGGGAAGTAGGCAATGGTAGAAGCTAGAGAATACATTGCCAAAGGCAGAGCCCTAGAACACATATTTTTCAGCGGTTAGTTTCTGTGATACAAAGAAGAGGAGGATATGAAACCATTAAACATATGACTGGCCCAGGAGTTTTCTCATGATTACCCTCAAACATATTTCCACTCTTCTCTCACACGACTTTCTTCCCTTCTACCACTGGATTTTATCTACTTTTCTTATTTTTTTTTAGACTTCTCAGTGCCCCCCTCCCTTATACATTTAAATATACTTATACCCTATTGCTGATTTTTTTCAAGTGAACTAGTTGTACATTCTAAGTCACTTCAGTCATGTCTGACTCTTTGTGACACCATAGACCATAGCCCACCAGGCTCATCTATCCATGGGGATTCTCCAGGTAAGAATCCTGGAGTGGTTTGCCATGCCCTCCTCCAGGGGACCTCCCAGACCCAGGGATCAAACTCACATCTCGTACATCTCTTGCATTGGCAGGAGGGTTCTTTGCTACTACTGCCACCTGAGAAGCCAACTTGGAAGACCCAGTTATACATATCTATTCTTTTTCAAATTCTTTTCCCATTTAGGTTAATATAGAGTGAAACAGGCATGAAAATAATGTAATTCAATAAATGTTAAAATAAGTATGCATATAAAGATCCTATGGGGGTACAAAGAAGAGAAGCCTTAAACCAAAGCTTTTGAAGTGAAGTGAAAGTCATTCAGTCATGCCCAACTCTTTGTGACCCCATGGTCTATACAGTCCATGGAGCTCTCCAGGCCAGAATACTAGAGTGGGTAGCCTTTCCCTTCTCCAGGGGATCTTTCCAACCTAGGGATCAAACTCAGGTCTCCCACATTGTAGGTGAATTCCTTACCAGGTGAGCCAAAAAGGAAAGCCCAAGAATACTGGAGGGGTTACCCAGGAATCAAACTGGGGTCTCCTGCATTGCAGGTGGATTTTATTCTGTGTCAATTTGGAGATAAATTATCAAAATACAGCATTAAAAATCAGGACAAGTTGTTAACTATTTCAGTAATAAAAAATTGTTTGCTGATGGTCTGATATCTTTTGGTAAATAGCAGAAAATATTAGAAGATGGACTGAAGCTACCCTAAGGATATTTAATCTACAAACACCTATCACTCTGTAAGAATCTGAAGAATGGGCAAATGTAGGTAACATTTTGGGTAAAATACAGTATCAGAGAAATAGAGGGGGAAAGGCCTATTTAGATGCTTCTGAGGACTGATGTAGCAGGGCAAAGGCTAATAGAGTTTTGCCAAGAGACCACACTGGTCATAACAAATACCCTCTTCCAACAACACAAGAGACGACCTTACAAATGGACATCAACAGATGGTAAACACAAAAATAGAATGATTATATTCTTTGCAGCCAAAGATGGAGAAGATCTATACAGTCAGCAAAAACAAGACCAGGAGCTGACTGTGGCTCAGATCATGAACCTCTTATTGCCAAATTCAGACTTAAATTGAAGAAAGTGGGGAAAACCGCTAGACCATTCAGATATCAAATCAAATCCCTTATGATTATACAGTGGAAGTGAGAAATAGATTTATGGGACTAGATCTGATAGAGTGCCTGATGAACTATGGATGGAGGTTCGTGACATCGTACAGGAGACAGGGATCAAGACCATCCCCATGGAAAAGAAATGCAAAAAAGCAAAATGGCTGTCTGGGGAGGCCTTACAAATAGCTGTGAAAAGAACAGAAGCAAAAAGCAAAGGAGAAAAGGAAAGATATAAGCATCTGAATGCAGACTTCCAAAGAACAGCAAGGAGAGACAAGAAAGCCTTCCTCACCAATCAATGCAAAGAAATAGGGGAAACAACAAAATGGGAAAGACTAGAGATCCCTTAATGAAAATTAGAGATACCAAGGGAACATTTCATGCAAAGATGGGCTCGATAAAGGACAGAAATGGTATGGATCTAACAGAAGCAGAAGATATTAAGAAGAGGTGGCAAAAATACACAGAAGAACTGTACAAAAAAGATCTTCACGACCCAGATAATCACGATGGTGTGATCACTCACCTAGAGCCAGACATCCTGGAATATGAAGTCAAGTGAGCCTTAGAAAGCATCACTATGAACAAAGCTAGTGGAGGTGATGGAATTCCAGTGGAGCTGTTTCAAATCCTGAAAGATGAGGCTGTGAAAGCACTGCACTCAATATGCCAGTAAATTTGGAAAACTCAGTAGTGGCCACAGGACTGGGAAAGGTCCGTTTTCATTCCAATCTCAAAGAAAGGCAATGCCAAAGAATGCTCAAACTACTGCACAATTGCACTCATCTCACATGCTAGTAGAGTAATGCTCAAAATTCTCCAAGCCAGGCTTCAGCAATACGTGAACCATGAAGTTCCAGTTGTTCAAGCTGGTTTTAGAAAAGGTAGAGGAACCAGAGGATCAAATTGCCAACATCGGATGGATCATGGGAAAAGCAAGAGAGTTCCAGAAAAACATCTGTTTCGCTTTATTGACTATGCCAAAGCCTCTGACTGTGTGGATTACAATGAACTGTGGAAAATTCTGAAAGAGATGGGAATACCAGACCACCTGACCTGCCTCTTGAGAACCTATATACAGGTCAGGAAAAAACAGTTTGGTTCCAAATAGGAAAAGGAGTACATCAAGGCTGTATATTGTCACCGTGCTTATTTAACTTCTATGCAGAGTACATCATGAGAAATGCTGGACTGGAAGAAACACAAGCTGGAATCAAGATTGCCGGGAGAAATATCAATAACCTCAGATACACAGATGACACCACCCTTATGGCAGAAAGTGAAGAGGAACTAAAAGGCCTCTTGATGAAAGTGAAAGAGGAGAGTGAAAAAGTTGGCTTAAAACTCAAAACTCAACTAAGATCATGGCATCTGGTCCCATCACTTCTTGGGAAATAGATGGGGAAACAGTGGAAACAGTGTCAGACTTTATTGTGGGAGGCTCCAAAATCACTGCAGATGGTGATTGTAGCCATGAAATTAAAAGACTCTTACTCCTTGGAAGGAAAGTTATGACCAACCTAGATAGCATATTGAAAAGCAGAGGCATTACATTGCCAACAAAGGTCCACCTAGTCAAGGCTATGTTTTCCAGTGGTCATGTATGGATGTGAGAATTGGACTGTGAAGAAAGCTGAGCACTGAAGAATTGATGCTTTTGAACTGTGGTGTTGGAGAAGACTCTTGAGAATCCCTTGGACAGCAAGGAGATCCAACCAGTCCATTCTAAAGGAGATCAGTCCTGGGTTTTCATTGGAAGGACTGATGCTAAAGCAAAACTCCAATACTTTAGCCATCTCATGCGAAGAGTTGACTCATTGGAAAAGACCCTGATGCTGGGAGGGATTGGGGGCAGGAGGAGAAGGGGACGACAGAGGATGAGATGGCTCGATGGCATCACTGACTCAATGGACATGAGTTTGGGTAAACTCCGGGAGTTGGTGATGGACAGGGAGGCCTGGCGTGCTGTGATTCATGGGGTCGCAAAGAGTCAGACACGACTAAAGCGACTTAGCAGCAGCAGCACCAGCATCAGAGTGATGAATGGCAGAGCAAGAGATATGAAAACTGAGTAATCCCCATAAATACCATTACCGAGTAGTCTTTCTAGCTAAGTAATGATTCCAAATGCCTTGACTTTTAAATATGCGTATGCATAATTTTTCTCAATACATCCTTTTTGACCTTATATGAAATGCAAGAACTTTTTTCTCTGTCCTTTCCACACATTTCTCTGCTTATGTTTATGAATTTCCACCAAAGAGAGCAGCAATCTTCATTGATACTTCTATATTTTAAAGCTGCAAACATCAAATGTGAAATAGTAAACTTACAGCAATGGAAATCCACAAAATTGATCCATTAAATCAAATTTTCATTCTTTGGAATAAATCTGGAAAATTAGTACTTGGAATAAATCATGATTTTTTAGGCCTCATATAGTTTAAGAATTTCTCAGGTGAATTGATGGGCACACACAGCTTTTGCAACCATCACTCAAGACACAGAGGTCTTTCATCTGGCAATTTTCTTGAATTTCAGAGTTATGTTTTATTCTTACATTTACATCTATATTTTCATAAAGTCTGGCATAGAGGAATAAAATTTTTATTGACTGAATTTTATAATAATCACAGTAAATCAATTGGGTCATATAAAGCTAACATTTTAAGTAGATTTCAAAGTATAGTCATCAAAGTGTAGGTTTTCTTGATTTATCATTTACAAATAATAAATCATTTTCAACTGTTCTAACTTTCAACTGAGAGGTTTTAGAGGAATATCATTTTCAATCATAGGCAGTTTACCAATTTCAGACTGCATAACAGAGGTTTTTAAAAGTGAAGTCACTCAGTCATGTCTGACTTTTTGTGACCCCGTGGACTGTAGCCCACCAGGCTCCTCTGTTCATGGGATTCTCCAGGCAAGAATACTGGAGTGGGTTGCCATTTCCTTCTCCAGGGGATCTTCTCAACCCAGGGATCGAAGCCAGGTCTCCCACATTGCGGGAAGATGCTTTAACCTCTGAGCCACCCAGTGATCTCTACTTCCTCATTTCCCATCCATTTCTCATTTTATTGGGCTTCCCTGATATCTCAGACGGTAAAGAATCTGCCTGCAATGTAGGAGACCTGGATTCAATCCCTGGATTGGGAAGATCCCTAGAGAAGGGAATGGCTACCCACTACAGTATCCTTTCCTGGAGAATTTCATGGACAGAGGAGCCAGGTGGGCTATAGTCCATGGGGGTCACAAAGAGTCAGACAGGACTCAGTAACTATTGCTTTCACTTTCTCAATTTATTAGTCTCTGCCTCCATTATTCAGAAACAAGTCTAATTAATGACCTTGAAACTGCCACGCAACAGACACTTTCAATACTGACTTGAAATTTGCATTGAATAAGATAATGTTTTTTCCTCCCACTACTTATTGAAGCTTCCCTTATTTGATTGTATGGACCCTCTATAATCCTTCCATCATTTTCATTCTTGGGATTATCCTTTAAATATCTGTTTTTTGAGGGTGCTGTCATCATCCTCCTCTTACCCACTCTGAGTGATGTCATCCAACTCTAATAATCCATATACTCCCTATGGGAGATAGTATTTTTCTTTAGAATGTTTCCTATTATTTCCATCATCCCCTCTATGAAGGGCAGATTATACTTCTTGGCCCTTTTGATGATGGACCAAGCCATGTGATTTGTTTTGGTCACTGGACTATGAGCATAAGGCAACTTGCCTGATGTACCCCAAGGTCTCAAGAGACATCATGAGCTTTTGCTAGCTCTTTTAGCATTTTTCCATCATCCACTATAAAAAAATTTTTTTTAATCCCTCAATAAATTTTTAACCGCAGGATAAGGAGACCCATGAAGCATTGATAAGAAGAATTGCAGCCTGAAGACAATGCAATCTATTGGGTTGGCCAAGAAGATCATTCTGTTTTTTCTATAACATCTTATGTAAATCTTTGAGCGAACTTTTTGGCCAACCCTATAGTTCAGCAGGACCACAGCCAATCCACAGACCCAAAATTTTAAAAAAAAAAAAAAGTACTTGTCAGTAAACCACTGAGGCTTGAGACAGTTTCTATTTGAAATTTTTGATACAAGTATTTGCTATTATACCACTTGCCACTTCTTTGTTAATGTCTCTCAAATCATTCTCCCGAAGCTTAAACAAAAATTTCAAACTCTCATTTTAATGTCCAAGTGAGAGTGTTAGTTGCTCAGTTGTGTTTGACTCTGTGATCCCATGGACTATAGTCAGCCAGGCTCCTTTGTCCATGGGATGTTCCAGGCAAGAATACTGGAGTGAGTAGCAATTCCCTTCTCTAGGGGATCTTTCCGACCCTGGGATCGAACCCAGGTCTCCTGCACTGCAGGTAGATTCTTTACCATCTGAGCCACCAGGGAAGCCCTGGACGATTCATAGATATCTCAAATTTTAATATATACAAAAATGAATTTACCTTCTCTCAAGGTAAGCTAATTTCTCCATGTTATTTCCTATTTCAGTGAAGAAGAATTGCATGTCTACTCTCCAAGCATAAAAGCCAAAGCACTATCCTCTCTCCTTCTTCCTAGACTAGTTGTTGATTGATCAATCATGAATCCCCTTGAGATTAATATAATCCCTTCAAGGCTAAGGTTATTCCTGTGGTCATGTATGGATATGAGAGTTGGACTGTGAAGAAGGCTGAGCGCTGAAGAATTGATGCTTTTGAACTGTGGTGTTGGAGAAGACTCTGGAGAGTCCCTTGGACTGCAAGGAGATCCAACCAGTCCATTCTGAAGGAGATCAGCCCTGGGATTTCTTTGGAAGGAATGATGCTGAAGCTGAAACTCCAGTACTTTGGCCACCTCATGCGAAGAGTTGACTCATTGGAAAAGACTCTGATGCTGGGAGGGATTGGGGGCAGGAGGAGGAGGGGTCGACCGAGGGTGAGATGGCTGGATGGCATCACGGACTCGATGGACGTGAGTCTGAGTGAACTCCGGGGGTTGGTGATGGACAGGGAGGCCTGGCGTGCTGCAATTCATGAGGTTTCAAAGAGTCGGACACTACTGAGCGACTGAACTGAACTGATGAGCTATGATGTTTTTCTGTAGCATTTTATATATCCCTAAAAGCTACCTTAATTTTTTCATGAAACAAGGAAAAATAGAAACAAAAAAAAATGTTGTTGATTTTTCTCCTCATCCTCAATGCTACTACATTGGTTTGAACGTTCATAATTTCTTACAAGGAACAGTACAAGTATATGTCTAACTTTCTCCACATTATTCTCCCATGTGTTTCTCCACTCTTCTTTCAGTGTTCCTTTTAGTGCCTCTTTGATCTACTTAAAATCCTCATTTGCTAGCGATTTTCAGAGTAAATAAGATCAAAGAACATATAAGCCCAACTTGTTATCGAAATATGGTAACGCACCTAAAAATATATACTATGAGAACTTGGAGTACAGAATTCAGAAGAAGAAAATATGGTTAATTTTGTTCTTTCTACAGTTACAAGGTGTTTAAAATCTATAGGATTTCATCTTTAACAATGGCTTCAAGAAACTGAGTTGAATTGTCTCCAAATAAGCCAACCAACTGAAAGCAATGTGTAATTGCACCTAAGACTTATATCAGTCTCAACTCAATACAGTCCCTAATAGTAACATGTAAGAAAATCTCCTTTTATAAAATTATTACTAATCCAAGTGAGTTCTATTTTATGAGTTTAGCAGGTCTTTTCCTAAGCTCTTCAGTGTATTTGTTTTTAATATGCGTCTATATTTTTTATGTCTGTGTTCAAGTTCCTCCTATAAAAACTATCATGTTTGGTGGATGGTCTGATTTTAAGAATTGTGTTTTTCCCTTTTCATATTGTATATCACCCTAATGTTATCATTTTAATGATAACTTAAAATATGTAAGTGCTACTGGGTGACATTCTCATTATATGCTTTCTATTACAAATTCAGACTAGTTTATTATTATATTTGAAGAGCTCTAAAAAATCAGTAAACACATCATAAAAGACTCTCTAAATTCTTCATGGATTTATCACCAAGATTGTATTTTAAAATACATAAATATTATGACAACAATTAATTAAAAACTCTGCTTTGAGGATATAGGTGGATAAATTAATAATCTTCTATAACGTAATAAAATACTGTGATGTCTAGTACCTATATAATGTCCTATATTTCACTTTCCTCTACAATTAAAATAGCTAAGGAATAATTCAGAATTAAAATAGTGACTTTACTTCTATTACTGTGAAGCACAGAGAATTCTTTGATTAGCAGCTGCGGCTATTGACAAAATTAGGCTATCTATGCTAGAGTATTGTTTTGTATTTTGGGAGTCAAAAATCATTTGGGGGAAGATTCAAATTCTAGATATGTTTTTATAGATGTCATATTCTTACTCCATGTTTTCCTTTGGAATTATAGCCTAAAGCACTTAAGGCCTTAGAAAACATGAACCCTGAGGTCATTTGAAAAACCTTGAAATCAATGATCCTGAGACAGTCCTTCCTCTACATTGCCTACCACAGCATCACAGTGAAGCCTGCTATAATGACTGAATTGTCCTTTATACTCTTATCTCCTAGTCCAAGTGGCATGTGTGGTATCGACCATGCAGGATAAAACAATATACTTAACCACCAGCTCTCCAATTGCACATATCTGTAGTGCACTTAACTTCAATGAACTTCATTCTGCCTGCTCCTGGTCATCTTTTCAATTTATAAAGATTACTTTATAACTGTGCTGTGCTGTGCTTAATCACTCAGTTGTATCCAACTCTTTGTGACCCCATGGACTGTAGCCTGCCAGGCCCCTCTGTCCATGGGATTCTCCAGACAAGAATACTGGAGTGAGTTGCCCTGCCCTCCTCTAGGGGATCCTTCCAACCTAGGGATCAAACCCAGATCTCCCACATTGCAGGCAGATTCTTTACCATCTGAACCACCAGGGAAGCCCAAGAATACTGGAGTGGGTAGCGTATCCCTTATCCAGGAGATCTTCCCAACCCAGGGTCTCCTGAATTGCAGACAGATTCTTTACCAGCTGAGTCACCAAGTCCATTAGGTTTTACTATATACCTTATCTGAAATAATTTGTAAACTTAATGATCAAAGCTTTCATTTCAGGTTTAGTCACTGTTGGAAGATTGCTATGTTCCAAACTTGACTGCTGTACATTCTTAGAATTGACATTGATTCATTGTTAAATATACTTATCTCAAAGGGAAGTATTAAAACTCAGTAATATAGACTGACTATTTTTAAATTTTTCATTTTAAAAAATATTTATGAAAGTTATTTAAAGAACTTTATTCTTTATGTTCTGTATGAAGTTGATATCAAATTCCTGATTTCACAAAGGGATTCTGAATATCATACTGAAAGAGGTAGACTACAAATGTGTTTGTAGTATATAAACATAACTTTATTTAAAATATTTTTGGTTTCTTAGCTTTTTAAAAAATTATTCAATTTTTCTGTTGACTGAGAATGTTACTAATTAGAAACTTGCTAATTAATTGGTCTAGCAGTCATTAGTCTTCAAATTATAGATGGTGATTACTTTCAATAAGTTTCTATTGAAGTTAAAATTATGCCAAAAATTTAAAAAAAAAATTATGCCAATAATGCCAAACTCTGGGCAAGCATGGTAGGTGCTTCCATATTTACTGGTCAGTCTAGAACCAATTAGAAGGTTACTGGGATACCCTTTTGAAACTGCCAATATCATTGAAAATAATAAAAAAATCTCACATGCCCATGGCATTTGATTTCTGCTTCCAAATTACATAGTTCTCAAATTCTGTAACAATCGTACAAAGTTAGTTCTCAAACTCTATTGTAAAGCATGTCTTGGATTACCTCACTATCAAAGAATGTTACACCTAGAACATGCATTATAGATTAACTAATTCAAATTGATTAACATGCAAGGAAATCAAAGTCTCAATTGACAGAATATACTACCTTGAAAATGAAAAAGTTTGGATGGGACAGAGCAGGAATCAGAAACCAACTCTAATTCTCAGACCAATGTTCCTTCTGGTTACTTGAGGAAAGGAGTGAGGATGCAGTTCAGCACCAGGGAAAATGCCTAGAGGGAAATTTTGGCAAGGTCCAATTATAGGATCAGACTCTTACTATCTCCCAGCACTGGGGGAAAGGAGAGGAAGGGAAGGGGAGGAGATGACATATCCAGTGAAAATTAGATTCTTGCTTTTGTTTTGTGTGTGTACTTTTTCTCTTTAGATGCTAGCGTGATTCTCTTATTCACTGAAATTAATTTAATGAAATATGCCTAATTGTAGGTCTTTCTTTTATCTTTCCTTTCAGAGCATCTTCAATTTGGAATACCTTACCATTTCCTAAGTAAAGATGTTTTCTTCCGCAGTTATTTTTCTTGTTTCTCCTCACTCTCTTGCTTTGAATATTGCTGTTCTTTAACACTTAAGGAACTAACAGTCCTCATTTTCAGCGAATCTATGATCTCTTCTACAATAAGATTTAACTCTATTTCACAGAGATTTTATAATACAAAAGAAAGCAATAGGAATTGTAATATGGTATAGCCTGCTAGATACATACTGCTTCCAGGGTTACTAATATAGGGAAAAAAATTATTTCTTAAAGATCAATAAATAAGGAAAATCCTATGTTTTTGAGAAAAAAATTAGTTTAGTCCTCCCTTATTAGTTCAAAGTCTTTATTATTCTAAATTCTGTTAGCATACCTCAAGCTCATCTTCTAACCAAGTTTAATACAATAATACCTGTCACTGCATACTATATTTTACACAGAATAAACCTTTATAATTTTAATAATTGTTTTAATTTCTAAGAACTTCAGTTCTCTAATTTGGAAAATTTTAGTGTTGTGTTACACTCTCTAAATGTCACTTTCATTATTAAATAGAATATTTTAAAACCTGAGCATTTAAAATTATTTGATTTGACTGCTCAGAGGCCCATACTGTTGAACTTCAGGGTGGATTTAATTCATTCTAACTTATTTAATGTTGGTGATTATTAGCTCTGTCAGAAATTGTAGTCACATCTCAGTTTTATCAATGCCAAATAAAATAGATGAAAATAAAATGTGAAAAATAAAAATATAAAATTTAGAAAACTTACTTTATTATTTTTGAAGCTTCAAGATCCAGTGTGACTGCCATGGGAGGTGGGAGAGAGTTTTAGGCAAAGAAAACCATAATTTCACAGAAATGTATTCCTATGAATTAGACGCCAGATGCTACCATGCTTTTTAGCTGTCTTCAGTAGGTGATCCAGGCTCCTGGATGCCTATGTTCAAAGTTCATGTGACTTCTGTGGGATACTTTACTTTGAAGCTGCAGGCACTTAGCCAAAAGCCTGAAATTCATCTCTCCATCTCCTTGCCATGACTCCAAAGTCCATCTTTTGGTTCAAAGTTTCCTTTTTCTTTAATATTTATTGATTCATTTATGTGGCTGCTGCTGCTGCTAAGTCACTTCAGTCGTGTCCAACTCTATGCGACCCCATAGACAGCAGCCCACCAGGCTCCCCCGTCCCTAGGATTCTCCAGGCAAGAATGCTGGAGTGGCTGCAGTGGGTCTTAATTGCAGCATGTGGGATCTGGTTCCTGGAGAGGGGTCGAACCTGGGCCCCATGCATTGGGAGTTTGGAGTCTTAGCCATTGGACCATCAGGGAAGTCCGCAAAGTTTTGAATTAAAAGATGTTATTGGGGTTCTAGAAAAGTTGGAATATGGAAGGTTAAGGAATCTCTTTACCCTCCACTGAAGCCTCTATTCCATCTAATCCGCTTTCTCAATGTAGTGCAGACTGGCATAAGCTTTAAATATCACATCCATGATTGGAACATCTCTATTTTCTATCTGTTATAGAATGCCTTAACCCTTAATACACTCAATGACACATTCTGGGAAATAAAGAGAAATATAACATAAAATACCCATAGCTTCAGTATACCATCTCAATCTGTGTATTCAAATTCTAGGCTATACTTTCTAAACTGGAAATTTACTAAGATAATTTTTTGTGTGTAAACTTAGCCTATGCCCACCTATATAAAAGGGCGTACTCATTAGAACAGCAAGTTCCTTGATAGCATGGTCTCAATCTTTTCAAAGACATTACTCAGAATACTAGAAATGCTCACTAAACTTTATTTTTTAATAGTTAGTCATGGTTCCCTGAATCGATTATGTCCTTTCAGGCCCTCTTATGTTGCTTATTAAGCCTGAAACATGATCCTACACTTCTGCCTAAGAAATATATTCCTGTTCATCTTTCTAGACTCAGTTCAAATATCTATTTTATGAAACCTTTTCTAGCCCCTTCTACCCTGTTTGGACTTCCACAATGCCTTTATTATTGGACTTATTTGATAGTCTGATTTATTTATGTGGATTTGTTCTATGTGACTCAATTTCCACCACATGTGGAAAGTATAAGGCCTATTTTATAGGGATTAAAAATATCAATACTTTTCCCATCCCAATGGCCTGTTTTACAGACTGCATGGAACCCTGGTGTTGGTCAATGTGTTCTGCTTATAACATTTTTCAGAGCTATATTTTTGTCATTTAGTAATTAACTAACATGAACATTGAATACAAAAAATAGCTTGCATACATTTTAAATAATACTAATTGGAAAAAAATGTGAAGGTAGGGTTAACCCAAAATAACATTTTCCATTTGAGGGTTTTATCAAAACATTTTTTTGGCAATCTCAGCTCAGACCTTTCAGAGTCTCCTTCCTATTTCCAAGTGGTACATCCTTTTCCCAAATTTCAGACCAATTACCCAGAGCTCTGAGCTATTAGTTTGGTTTTTCATTGTTATTATTCCTAACTCAATGTGTCTAACACTTTCTGAGTACTTTAGATACATTAACTCATTTAATTGAATCCTGAAAACAACCCCTAGGATGTGGGTGCTCTTATTATTCACATTTAATAAGTAAGGAAGCAGAGAAAAAAAGAAGAAATATCTTTGACTCTATAAGTCTTCCCTGGTTCCCTCAAATCATATCATTATAGTATCACAGTACTATTTTTATTGGCCACAAGAAAATGGTTGTTGTTTAGTTGCTAAGTCAGTCCAATTCTTTTGCGACCCCGCAGACTATAACCCACCAAGCTCCTCTGTCCATGAGATTCCCACATAAGAATACTGGAGTGTGCTGCCATTTCCTTCTCCAGGGCATCTTCCCAACCCAGGAATCAAACTTGCATCTCCTGCATTGGCAGGCATATTCTTTACCAATGAGCCACCAGGGAAGCCCCCAATATTTTATTAGAGTAAATGTCTGATATTAAAATATTAACATTGCCTTATAGTTGTATAGTGCTTTATCACTTAGAAAACACTTTTATAAACATGATCTCATTTAGTTTTTACAGTGACACAGTAATGTGAAGGATGAATCAAACTGAGGCCTAGTGAGATTAAAACAGAGCAGATTTATACCAAAGTGCTTATTTTATGCCAAGATACCATTTTATGTTTAAACAGGTCATTGTTGTACGTTAAATAATGGTTCCTTGATGACAAATTCTAATCTCTGAAAGAATATGATTAAGTTAGGAATTTGAGATGGGGAGATGATCTTGAATTACACAGGTGGGCCCTTAATGCCATATTCTTACAAGAGAGATTGTGAGAGACTGCAAAGAGAGGAGAAGCGATGAGAAGAAGGAGCAGACAGAGATTTGAGGGCACTGGCCTTGAAATCTAGAATTATATGCAGCCACAAGCCAAGGAATGCCAGCAATCTACAGAAGCTGGAAGAGGAAGAAGCAGATGTTCCCCTAGAGCCTTAAAACAGTGTGTGGCTCAGCCAACACCTTGATTTTGGCCCAGAAACACAGATTTTGGACTTTTGGCTTCTAGCACTATAAGAAAATAAGTTTCTGCTATTTTAAGCTGCAGTGATTGTGATAATTTGTTCAGCAGCCACAGTAAAATAATACAAGCATGAACTGAAATGTATTTTAGTTCTGAACTTATTAGTGATTAAATAAGCATAGGTGCCCCTTAGGTGCTCAGTATGTAAGGTCCAAATTGCCATTTCCTTCACCAGGGGATCTTCCCAACCCAGGGACTGAACCTGGGTTTCCTGCATTGCAGGCAGATTCTTTACTGACTGAGCCACCAGGGAAACCCCCAGAGGAATCTAGTAAATCACAATTTCTTTGTATTCAATAGAGAAGAGTCTCTTAATTTCCCCAATTTCACAAGAAAGAATATCAACAATAGGCAACGGATTGCTATTGCTTCAACCCAATTTTCCTGCTGCATCAATATTCATCCTATGACAAACATCGAATGCATAAACAATTGCCACCTCTCAGCAAGTATTCTCCTTGACATTCTTTTGCCTCTAGATTAGTGTCTTCTTGACTCTCTTGTTTGCCTTCTCCTTTCCCATGATTCGTGTGTCCCTCAATCATTTACCTCTCTCACTGAGTTTCTGTCCTCAAAGTTTTCTAGGACATTCCCCTGTTCTTCTTCTATACTCTCATACTATGTGATTCCCATCTTCCTTTATTTTTCTGTCTGATTTTTAACCACTTCTTTATCCACTTCCCTCTTCTGGTTTCCTGGTATTTCTATGAGATTTTAAAAGTTACTTGCTTTGCTAATGTTTACTACTCAGGTTTTTTTTTTTTTTCTTTTTAAGCTATTGCCATGAACTCTTTAGCTCAGTGACAACAACAAATTCCCATATCCCATTTGCAACAGAGTTGTACAGCATCCTTTTTCTCTAACACAGTTTTACATTTCTGAAAATGTGAAAGGGGTGTGATGCTTTGATTTGTAACGATCATCACTTTGCTGACGTACCACATTCTGAGTCTGTGCCAGCACACTTTTATCTAAATTGAGCTGACACAGATTTTGAAGTAATTGTTGAAGGACCTTAATTTCTTATAATGCCCCTTTTACATCCTTTGAATCTAGTTACTCTCTCAATTAAAGAAAGGGGACACCAGAGTGGAATCTTTATCAGTAGGTCCAAACCCTGATCTTTATAATGCAATGCCTGGGCCTTGTCACTGGGATCTACTAACAAAGCATAACAGCCAAGTTAATGGTTTCGTGTTCAGTTCACCTAGTTTGGGGGGACTGACAGCTAAGCTTTGGAACTCTGCCTACCTGCAAATTTATAAGTGGTTCCTGGAAACAACCTACCTGAATTTTATTCATATATTTGCTTTTTATACCCTAATTCCAAAAAAGAATTTAAGGTATCTTATCGAGATAAGATATATTAAAAGAGGGTAAGACCAAAAAAGGGGAAACACATTGATCATAGTGTCACATACGTGTGAAGGTGGGCCGCAGATTCGGCACCAAGCTTTCTGAGCAGGCAAAGAGGGAAAATAATTATAACTCATTTCAGTGAACTCAGCTCTTCTTCATCTGAAAAGTAGAAAGAAATTCCTCCCAAAGGTCCTTAAGAAAAAGATACTGCACAGGAAATGAGCACTCTCCTTACGTGTGTACTGCAGACTTCCACAGGGCCATTTATAGTATTCATAAATAGAAGTCCTTGGTATCAAAATAAAGTATTTCTCAATAAAACACTAGTCTAAGGAAAGGTGAAAATTTCATTCGTTCAGTTCAGCTGTGCTATCAGGAAACCCACAGTCCAAATAATATTTCTGACACTTTCCAAATCTCTACCTCTGTTTTCACTGTTATTTCTGATTATTACTGATAATTTCTGATCATACCTCTAACTTTCAAAAATCTACAGGTCTGTCAAAGGCTAGTTCACATATTATGTTCAGGCATGTAATAGAGAGGATAAGAGCAAAGGATTTGGAGTCAGAAAGAACCAGGTTAGAATCCTAGCCCATTTATGTAAAAGCTGTGTGAACTTAGGCAAGTTAATTAAATTCTCCAAGCATCTGCTTCCGTATCTTTGAAATGGAACTAAAATTCTCTCCCACTAAGATTACTAATAGCTTTAAATCTAATCATGGAACATAAGAACTCCATCAATAATAACTTCAGCTGGTTAGAAGAGCCTTTTTAAATGTCATTTTCCTCTTCATGTTCGCATAAAAGCATGATGTAAAGATGCATAAGATATGCAGCCATGTTTGCTTTGTTTCCTATCACCTATGTGACACTACCGACCTTTAGGTTAGTCAAACGCCCCCAGAGATTCCTGCCCACTGGTATACACCTTCTAGCCTGTGTCTGGGTTCCTGACCCACGGGAAATAAGATGATGAATTCTGTCAGTTTAAACAGCTAAATATGTGTTAATTTATTACATTGCAATAGAAAACTAATACAGGCATGTTATCAATAGTTAAGCTTTATTATCTCAAGCTGCCTCAAGTATAAAAGGAGACGATAGCATTCATTTTTCAACAGCGTTGTGAGGGTCCATTATAAGTGTACACATGTTTATAAATACCAAACACTCTGAAATCTGGGATGGCATTATTAATCTCGCAAACATACAACACTTAAGGATTCCTTTTGTATTCTGGTAATTTCTTCATGGCTCTTATCTCCCCTCATTATATTGTGAACTACTGAAAGACAGAGCTACTCTGGATCTGGATCTGAATAAAAAATTCTTGCAAAATTAGTGATGATGATAGAAATCAGAATAGTAGTTTCCTCAACAGGGCAAAGGAGAAGATCAGACTGGGAAGGGACACCTGTATCTTAACCTGGGGGGTATATGTGCAAAATTCTTTAAGGTGGCCCCTTAATATTTGTGCATTTCATAGATTTTTTGTAAATAATCCACTTTAAAAAAAAATTTTTTTTTGATGTGGACCATTTTTTAAAGTCTTTATTTAATTTACTACAATATTGCTTCTGTTTTATGTTTTGTTTTGGCCATGAGGCATGTGGGATCCTGGCTCCCCAACCAAGGATCAAACTTATACCTTCTGCATTGGAAAGCAAAGTCATAACATCTGGACCGCCAAGGAAATTCTCCTAAATTATCCAATTTTTGATGATGCTGTTGAACTCATTAATCCATGATGAACATAGTATTATTTTTAGTGGAAATATATAATTTTTATTACTTAAGCAAATTTGACAGAAAGTAAAATGGACACGCACTAGGTTTTCCAGGGTGAAAGCCATAGCAGCAGCTATACTACACTGTCAAAAATGGCAAGATGGATATTATAATATCCTGTCCCTGAGAGAGGGTCTCAGGCTTGTCAGGGAAAACTTTAGTGATAAGTGGCTTCAAAATAGACCTATCTATTTTTGATAAATGAATAAAGAAATAAGTAAATCAAGATCATAGAAGTAGCTCATTCAGTCCTATCTCATGCCTAGATATTTCTATATCTCAACACCTCCAGAGCTCGATAAATTATTACAGTCACCAGCATATTTAAAAATTAAAATTATGTGTTTAAATAGTCTTCATAAATTATTTAGCTTTGATAAGGAAAATGAAAGGCATAATATTCACAGAACACTGAGGCCAACAGTAAAAGTAGCAATGGGCCATGTGCTTCTAGGACTCTTTCTTGAAACAACATTGAGCTCTCATTGGCAGTGTCAGCAGGTTAATGAAGAAATCTCTTTGGCATGGCACGTGTTCAATCCAAATTGACATTACTTGAGACATGGTTTTAACAAATGCTTGTTCATCAATACTCACCCAGCTGATTAACCCGAGTTAAAATTAGAAAAATGTCACCGGCTGCAATGACTGAATGCCTACAAAATTACTGCATGGAAGAGTGAAAGGCAACAATTTGAGGAAAATCAGAAGATGCACAGCATTCAGTGTCAGACCACTGCAGTGGTTTACTCCCTTCAGTGAATCTAAAGCATGTTTTAGAAAGTAGTACAGCGGCCACTCCTTATGACTTCAATCTCAGGAAACCAGGAAAATCCTTTTATAATCACCCTTAGCTTTCAGACTTCGTGTCAGAGCTTGAAGGGACTCAGAGATCACCAAATCCAAACTCCCCTTTTTTCAGGGGGGGAAAAAAAAAAAATATATATATATATATATATATATATATATATAGCCCAGAGTTTACACTTCTGGGAGAAAAGAGGACTAAGAAAGGACTTATATTAAAATGAGAATAATGATTACATTAAGACAAATGTATCAGTGCAGTAATCAATTTTAAGAATTATAAACCATATACTTTACAGAAAATCTTGTAAAGGATTTTCTGAACTGAAAAACTGTTTTCAGTTCTCTGGTGAGATAATAAAAACTCAGAATTCTCTTCTGGTCACTGAGAAATCTCTGGTCTAGAAATACAGAGGACAAGAATAAATGCATTGTCACAAAACAATTTGTGGTCAGTGGAGTGGGAAAAGCAGAAAACAAAAATGGAATCTGACCAGGCTTAAGCATAAATTTAACTGTTTTTGTGCCCCATCACTATAGTTTCCCTGATAATAGACATGCCTCCTTGACTCAATAAGAAATGACTATAAAAATGAAGTTAATGATAATCAGGAGGCTGAGAATCTGCAATTAGCAAGCCCCACTGGTAAAGGCCTGGAGAGAAATTTAGTAATTATTGGTGCTGCAGATAAAGGATGAGACTATGGGAGGAAAAAATTATCAAGTGTTTTATGAAAGGCATTAAACTCATCTATATAATCAGTCACTCCTTACTGCTGTACATATCCATTATTTCTTTCTCTAGTTTGGACACGGTCAATATCAAAATTTTGAATGTTCACAATCCATCTTGTCTACCTAGAACTACTTGTTGGCATGGTTACCAGAAAGAGTTTTGATCTGGAGTGCTGCCAGTTTCAGTGAATTGGTAAGCTAGGTAGACTGGCTGGAAATTACAGCAAGTTAGCCACTTGCTCTGTAGATCACTCTCCCTGCTGCTGTCTAAGAAGTCAAGTGTACTCAAAAGGTTGTTGGCACAGAAGCAGGGGTCAACGTAATAAATTGTGAAACACCATGGCACTATGGACATGAAACAACAGACTGGTTCCAAATAGGAAAAGAAGTACGTCAAGGCTCTATATTGTCACCCTGCTTATTTAACTTATATGCAGAGTACATCATGAGAAATGCTGGGCTGGAGGAAGCACAAGCTGGAATCAAGATTGCTGGGAGAAATATCAATAACCTCAGATATGCAGATGACACCACCCTTATGGCAGAAAGTGAAGAGGAACTAAAAAGCCTCTTGATGAAAGTGAAAGAGGAGAGTGACAAAGTTGGCTTAAAGCTCAACATTCAGAAAATGAAGATCATGGCATCTGGTCCCATCACTTCATGGCAAATAGATGGGGAAGTAGTGGAAACAGTGTCAGACTTTATTGTCGGGGGCTCCAAAATCACTGCAGATGGTGACTGTAGCCATGAAATTAAAAGATGCTTACTCCTTGGAAGAAAAGTTATGACCAACCTAGATAGCATATTCAAAAGCAGAGACATTACTTTGCCAACAAAGGTCCATCTAGTCAAGGCTATGGTTTTTCCAGTGGTCATGTATGGATGTGAGAGTTGGACTGTGAAGAAAGCTGAGCACTAAAGAATTGATGCTTTTGAACTGTGGTGTTGGAGAAGACTCTTGAGAGTCCCTTGGACTGCAAGGAGATCCAACCAGTCCATTCTGAAGGAGATCAACCGTGGGATTTCTTTGGAAGGAATGATGCTAAAGCTGAAGCTCCAGTACTTTGGCCACCTCATGCGAAGAGTTGACTCATTGGAAAAGACTCTGATGCTGGGAGGGATTGGGGGCAGGAGGAGAAGGGGACAACAGAGGATGAGATGGCTGGATGGCATCACTGACTCAACGGACATGAGTCTGAGTGAACTCCGGCAGATGGTGATGGACAGGGATGCCTAGCATGCTGCAATTCATGGGGTCGCAAAGAGTCAGACACGACTGAGTGACTGAACCGAACTGAACTGATGGCACTAGTCCCTTGGACAGCAAGGAGATCCGACCAGTCCATTCTAAAGGAGATCAGTCCCGGGTGTTCATTGGAAGGAATGATGCTGATGCTGAAATTCCAATACTTTTTGGCCACCTCATGGGAAGAGTTGACTCATTGGAAAAGACTCTGATGCTGGGAGGGATTGGGGACAGGAGGAGAAGGGGACGACAGAGGATTAGATGGCTGGATGGCATCACTGACTTGATGGACATGAGTTTGAGTGAACTCTGGGAGTCGGTGATGGACAGGAAGGCCTGGCATGCTGCAATTCATGGGGTTACAAAGAGTTGGACACAACTGAGTGACTGAATTGAACTGAACTGATGGTACTAGTTACAGGAGCTAGCACCCAAACAAGTCTTCATGATTCCCTACTCAGTTCTTTCTATCCCATCAGATATTTGCCCATGAATGTATCTTCCAAATTCACTTCTACCCTGCACAAATTCTGAATATATGTGTTTAACAATATAAGCAGAAGCTAGAGACAGATCAAGTACAACAGTTACATGAACAGGGTGAGTCTGTGTAAAAAAACCTTCTCATTCCACATCCTGACTACCTTAAGTAGTATTCTTCATTTTCCATCATACTATTACCAGTTACAATCACATGTACATGAGGATAGCAATTTCCCTATTGGAACATTACCCCAGGTATCCGAGTCTTCGAGTTAAGTTTCCAGTTGCTACTGTTCAACGTGACACAAACAACTCCATCCTCTGCCCCACATCTTATTTTCTTTGCCTTCTCAACAAGTTGCCTGCTCTGTGCCTCCTCTTCACCCATGAGGTATGCTCTTTGATTAA
Source organism: Ovis canadensis (assembly GCF_042477335.2). Taxonomy (NCBI): domain Eukaryota; kingdom Metazoa; phylum Chordata; class Mammalia; order Artiodactyla; family Bovidae; genus Ovis; species Ovis canadensis. The sequence goes on from NC_091248.1 coordinate 88,699,525, forward strand.
TAGCAGCTAATAAACAATTTGCAAGCCATTATGTTTTCATGCTATAGAGTCAGAAAGATCAAGGTAATCTAGTTGAAGCTCTTCATTACATAAATGGGGAAATTTTAGCCCACAGAATTTTACTCTTTATCTTTAAAGTAGTAGGACTACAACATGGAATTTTGGACATAGAACAGGGTGATTATTTTTATATCTTAATATAATATCTCAAACCATACCAATTATGCTATCTCTATAAAGAACTGATTAACATGCACAAGTTATTATATATTAACCATTATGGTTTTTTAATGTTCAAAAATAAAGTTAATCCACAGAGATATATGTATATTTATGTATAATCGTATACACTACTGTGAAATTTGTAAGAAAATAAAGGACTGGAACAATTCTTGACACTCTTAGCACTCTGTATACAGTTTACCCTTGAATAACTTGAGGGTTACGCATGCTGACCTTCTACACAGTTAAAAATCCTCATATAATTTATAGTTGGCACTCCACATACATGGTTCCTCTGAATCCATGGTTCAGCATCTGTGGATTCAACCAAGCCAGGATCATATAGTACTGTAGTATTTACTACTTTTAAAAATCCATGTATAAGTGACCCATGTAGTTCAAATCCATGTTGTTCAAAGGTCAACTGTATTCTATTTCACATGAAACTGAAAAACATTTCAATTTTTCCACAGACTAAAACTATAATGTTCAGATACTTGAGGAAGGCAGAATTTTCACATAATACATTACAACCTGGTTTCTTTTTTTGCAACTCTTTCATCCAGAAAAAGTTTTTTTCTAGCCAAAAAAGAAGAAATTGTCTGGACATATTCCACCTGATCCACTGATAAATAAAACTGCTTACATCTTTGAAAAACATTCACAGTAATTATTGGGAAAATATTCATTTTCTTCATGAAAACCAGTAATCTAAAAAATTACCAGAAAGGAAAGGACAATAACAGGATAAAACTATGTTATAAGAGTAATGAAGAAAGGATTGATAAAATTGCATGGCAAACCCATGATCTTTTTTTTCATGTAATGTGATAAACTACTGCTGTTTCTTTCTCACTCCTAACAGCATTAACCTTGTCCCAATTATTCACTCAAAATCCAGTCTTATTTATTTCTCTGACTACCTCTCATTCAGAGTAAGCAGTTCCCATTGGGTCTGTATTCTCAAGATTTTATAAACACACATTCTTCTTTTCCTTCCCACTATTTCAGTCTCAGTGCCAATAAACCTGTTGTTTGCTTTCCCACTGTCTCATCAGTAGGAAGCACCAGGCACTTGACTGTAAGGGTGATGTTCCATAAACAAAGTCTAGGCTTTTCATGTCTTTAAAAAAATAAAAATCATTCTTCTCCAAGATTATAGTTCAAATTCCTTACTTATGCATTTAAGAATCTGTGTGATTTGAGTGAAATCTACTTTCTTTCATTTCTCAATTTTCCATTGAGGTCTTCACGCTCCAGAGCAATGCTGTCCCATAAAACTTTCTGCAATGATGGGAATGTTATATGTCTGTACTGTCTAATATGGTGGCTACTGACCACTTGAAATGTAACTAATGCAACTAAAAGTCAAATCCTGATTTTAATTAATTTAGGTTTAGAGTGTTCAGCAACTTGTTTCCAGTGGCTGCTATACGTGACAGCTCATATCTAGTGGTTCTCAAATTTCATCATGCCTCAGAGGTACCTGGAGGGCTTGTGAAAACAGATTCTTGGACTCTATTCCACAGTTTTTGAGTTTGTAGTCTGTGATGAAGCTCAAGAATTTTGCATTTCTGAAAAGTTCTCAAAATATGCTAGTCTACAGCGCACATTTGAGAACCACTGACCTGAAAAATTTAAGCCCTTATTTCTCTTGAACAGATCTAGTATGTACAGGTATTTATATCTGCATAGATTTCTGTTCCATTCTACCTTGGTTCTAGTCTCTTACATGTCCATTATCTCTTCCATAAATCATAAGTTACCTGACAACAAGGACTTTGCTTTTTCACATCTGCAAGACTTAAAGATCTAAAATGTCTTTATCAGTCATATAAACATAATAAGCATAGAGTAGAGGATATTGGATTAAATTAGAATTCATTTTTAAAATGTTGAACATTTTATTTTACATTGATTTTATTCATTCTAAATTTAAATTTTGGTTAGATTGAAGAGTTAGTGATAAAACTAGATAATCTTAATTTTCAAATTTAGATTATATAATTTTGAGATCCTCATGGTTCTCCATAAATCCATTCATGCAATTATACTCCACTTGCACTGGTAATCGTATTTCTGAAGTAAAAGTGACAAATATCACAGAAATAATCGAGAGAAGTTAAAGTCACAGTATTATTAACTTTAAAAAATAAAACAAGCTGACTTCTCTGAGCAGAATTTTTAAAAGATGAAAAACTTTTTTTAGCTGCTTTAAACTTTTTACACTAATTCTGATTTTCAAAAAGTGAAAATAGTTCTTATTTTCTGTTGAAATAAGGCTCAATACAAAAAGAGTATGGTATCATTATATTGAAGCTCAAGGTGATACAAACACCAGGAGAAGAAATATTTTCAAGATCTCTTACAGCAGTGAGCCTAGTTAAAACCAGGCAATTAGTTCCTTACTGTGATCAGCCACCTTTAAACCTGCCATTTGAAAGAAACCACCTATAGAGAAATCACTTCCACTTCTTTTTAAATTATAGTAAGTCACCACCAAATTATTTTTTCTGCAAATTATATATATATATATACACACACACACATGCACACACACACATGCACACACACACATGCACACACACACACACAAAGAAGTTTACTCAGCATATTTTTAAAGCAAGCTTGCACTTGCACTTTATTAGAGATTCAAATACCGTGCGGCTATTTCATTAAACAAATCACTCTTTCCCATTTTTCATACTAATATGGACCTTTACATGAACATTAAAGAAATATAGTTAATGGATAAACACTCAGAATCACAGCACAAGGATGAGCCTAGATGGCATCATCTGGCCTTAGTTCAACATTATCTGTTGCTAGGTAACCAGAGATAATAAAAGGAGATCTGATGCATGCCAGAGAATGAAATCCAGCCCCAGCCCATCTTCAATATTAGCTCTACTGCCACCATTAAGCATGTAGGAGGTCCAAAATAAAAATGCAGCACCAAAATTGGAGGAGGTAAAGTTGACTTTACCCTGTGATTTAATGCCAACCTTTCTACAACAATAAAAGGCTTAGCTGGCAGGAACCTCTCTAAGGAAAAAAAAAATTCCATTTTGGGTGTAGTCAATGTCACTTTGAACTCGAGAGTCATTTCTAATATTCTAAGACAGCCATTCAAATACTCACTCAGTAAATATGTGACAGCTTAAAATGCATTCTGGAAGGGTCTGGGGGGGGGGTTTGTTTTGGTTGACAGTATTTTTATTCTGTTGTCTGTTGTTCTTGTTAAGGTAATTTATGATATAAGAATGTTAACTTTCTTTAGGAAAGAATACCTACATAAGCAAATCAACAAACAACAACAGTGGGCCACGACTCCAGTTAAGGACCAAAGAGCACAAACAAAATTTAGATCTAGATTCAGAAACTTCTATGTTCTGTATTCATGGAACAAGACCTCATGGAATCTGGGTTTCATCTAAAGGAAAACAAGTTACATAGATTGTAGCAGCAACTATCCACAAGGCAATGGGGATCCAAAGAGCCTGTGTATTTAAGACAAAGTGATGCTTGCCTCAAAAGGAAAGTTCATTTTTATTTTTTAGTACATTGAAGTTTATTCCAAATTAAAAAAAAAAAAAAGAAAGAAAGAAAGAAAAGAAAAAGGCACCTTTTGTACCTGATCTAATTAATCACGATGGCAAGCCTCTGAAGTGGGTACTATTATGTCAATTTTACAGATAAGGACAGATGGATAGACAGAAATATAAAGAGAAATAACTAATACTAAGCTTAAGACATTTAAAATTTGCCTAAATTCACACAACCAAAATCTAGGCATGCCTGATTTGCAAGTTCAAGTTCTTAATTATACTTTTACATTCCCACTATGAATGCTGGAAGACAGGAGAACAATACCGGGTATGTAATGATAAATTATCAGAATTCAAATTTGATTTGGTGATTCCATCCAATATGAATACTGAAAAAATAGCTGTTTTAAGTAAAAGAGTGAAAAAAATTAATATTAAAACCATCAGAAGAAAATTTCTCAGCCTAACCAGATTGCCATTTTTTTAAAACAAGATATTATATTTTGTTGTACTTTATTATACAGACATCTCAAAAATGTATTTAACCACTATGATATTATTGAAAATTTGATCATTTCCAAGTTCTTATCCACTACAAGGGGCTTCCTTGGTGGCTCAGAGGTTAAAGCGTCTGCCTCTAATCCTCCACACATATCTTGACAAGTCTTTGTAATTATATCCGTGAGCATATTTTAGGCAGGATCATATATCTGTTATATCTACAGGAACAGGGTTAGGATTTTGCTACCACTATAAGGACAGGGGACTCTGGTCGGGAGGAATGATCCTATAATGAGGCTGAAACATTATAGGCGCTAACATAGGGTTAAGTTATTTTTATTCAAGATAAACTAATTTTAAGTACGAGAATTTAAGAAAAAAACCCTGCATCTGAAGAGATACTTCTCAAGGGAATAAAGTGGATAACCACTGAGTAGTGTTTCCTGTCAACCTTAATCTGAGATGAGTAAAGAGTCATGGTTTAAGTAGGACCTGAGGAACCCTCAAAGTGACCAGTGAGTTGCATCAGCCCATTTGAGCTTCTATGCCAAATGAACTCAGGTATGGCACACAGGTCTGGGCCTCAAGGACCAGGGGAGAAGATTTAATGTTATATCAAGTTTATTTTTTTGGCACAAGGCATTTTTAATGGATTAGATTATGAATGTACAACAAAAAGTGATATTAAGATTTTCTACTGCTTACAAGTGACTAAAAGTCATGGATCTTGCCTGACTTTTGATTGAGGGAGAAGAATAACTATTCCAGCTGAGAAATAAATTTTAAGGAAATGGGAGAAACAAATATTGCATATATATAGTATGGAATGTTATTCAGCTATGCAAAGGAATTGAATTCTGACACACAATAGATGAGCCTTGAAAACATGCTCAATGACAAGCATTATGCTAAGCTAGACACCAAAGAACAAATATTCTATGATTCCACTTATATGAAATATCTGGACTAGGCAGGTTCATAGGGATAGAAAGTAAATTACAGGTGACCAGGGGCTGGACATTACTTTGCGAACAAAGGTCCATCTAGTCAAAGCTATGGTTTTTCCAGTAGACATGTATGGATGTGAGAATACTGGACCATAAAGAAGGCTCAGCACTGAAGAACTGATGTTTTTGAATTGTGGTATTGGAGAAGATTCTTGAGAGTCCCTTGGGCATCAGAGGGCAGGCTGACTGAAACCACAATCATAGAAAACTAACAAATCTAATCACATGGCCCATAGCCTTGTCTAACTCAATGAAACTAAGCCATGCCATGTAGGGCCACCCAAGACAGACAGGTCATGGTGGAGAGTTCTGTTAAAATGTGGTCCACTGGAGAAGGGAATGGCAAACCACTTCAGTATCCTTGCCTTGAGAACCCCATGATCAGTATGAAAAGGCAAAAAGAACACTGAAAGATGAACTCCCCAGGTCAATAGGTGCCCAATATGCTACTGGAGATCAGTGGAGAAATAACTCCAGAAAGAATGAAGAGATGGAGCCAAAGCAAAAACAACACACAGTTGAGGATGTGACTGGTGATAGAAGCAGGGTCTGATGCTGTAAAGAGCAATATTGCATAGGAACCTCCAATGTCAGGTCCATGAATCAAGGCAAATTGGAAGTGGTCAAATAGGAGGTGGCAAGAGTAACCTCAACATTTTAGGAATCAGCAAACTAAAATGGATTAGAATGGGTGAATTTAACTCAGATGACCATTATATCCACTACTGTGAGCAGGAATCCCTTAGAAGAAATGGAGAAGCCATCATGGTCAACAAAAGAGTCCGAAATGGAGAACTTGGATGCAATCTCAGAAACGACAGAATAACCTCTGTTCATTTCCAAAGCAAAACCATTCAGTATCACAGTAATCCAAGTCTATGCCCCAATCAGTAACGCTGAGGAAGCTGAAGTTGAACGGTTCTACGAAAACCTATAAGACGTTTTAGAACTAACACCCAAAAATGATGTCCTTTCCATTATAGTGGACTGGAATGCAAAAGTAGGAAGTCAAAGTAGGAAGTCAAGAAATACCTGGAGTAACCGGCAAATTTGGCCTTGGAGTACAGAATAAAGCAGGGCAAAGGCTAACAGAGTTTTGCCAAGAGAACACACTGGTCATAGCAAACACCCTCTTCCAACAACACAAGAGAAGACTTTACACATGGATACCACCAGACAGTCAATACTGAAATAAGATTGATTATCTTTTTGAAGCCAAAGATGGAGAAGCTCTATACAGCCAGCAAAAACAAGACCTGGAGCTGACTGGCCCAGACCATGAACTCCTGATTACCAAATTCAGACTTAAATTGAAGAAAGTCGGGAAAACCACTAGATTATTCTGATCCAACCAGTCCATCCTAAAGGAAATCAGTCCTGAATGATCATTGGAAGGACTGATGTTGAATCTAAAACGCCAATACTTTGGCCACCTCATCCGAAGAACTGACTCATTTGAAAAGACCTTGAGGCTGGGAAAGATTGAAGGCGGGAAGAGAAGGGGATGACAGAGGATGAGATGGTTGGATGGCATCACCGACTCAATGGACATGAATTTGAGCACGCTCCGAGAGATGATGAAGGACAGGGAAGCCTGGCAATCTGTAGTCCATGGGGTCTCAAAGAGTCAGAAATGCCTGAGTGACTGAATAACAACAAGAGGCTGGGAGAAACGGGGAGTTAATAACTGTCTAATGGGAATAGACTTTCTGTTTGGGATGATGAAAAATTTTGGAAATAGATATTAACTATGAGTATTTAATGTTATGAATACACTTGATGCCACTGAATAGTACACTTTAAATGGTTCTAAATGGCAAACTTCTTGTCAAATATATTCTACCACAATTAAAGATAATATTAAAAGAGGAAAAATGAGAGAAGAGAGAAAACTTCTTTGATAATAATACCTCATAATCCATCATGATTATGTAATACATACATACATCATATATATATATATATGGCCATTTTCTAAAGGTAGCATGAAGGAAAATCAAGAAAACTCAGTGCACAGGGAAGAATGATGGGGTCTGCAACTTGGATAAACATATAAGAGGAACTACCTAACTCTGGAGGCTAGCGTGGAGGAGAGATCTTAATGAGAGGAGACAGCCAGAGCCAAGTCCAAAAGAATAGAATATAATGTGTCTCTGGGAGGCTTCTAAAATTGGGTATAGAAAGTATGAGAAATAGTGGGGGAGGGTGGTTTACAAATAATTAGTATGAGATGGAGCATAATTCTCCATCCTTTAGCGCCCTCAATGGCCCCTAGGTAAGGGACAGGAAAGAGGACTGCCATTTAGGATTCTAGATAGGGAGATTGAACCAGCCCCCTTGTGAGGGTGACCCTACAGGGCAGTTACAGCTGGGTATGGCCCAGGCACACATGAATGTGACCCCTCTCATCAGGGTGCTGCAGCAACCCCTGACCATGAGGAAAACCAGAATAACAACAAACATAATGGGAAAGAATATGAATATATATAAATATATATATGGGCTTCTCTGATAGCTCAGTTGATAAAGAATCTGCCTGCAATGCAGGAGACCCCAGTTTGATTTCTGGGTTGGGAAGAGCCCCTGGAGAAGGGAAAGGCTACCCACTCCAGTATTCTGTCCTGGAGAATTCCAAGGACTATAGCCCAGGGTGTCGCAAAGAGTCAGACACAACTGAGTGACTTTCACGTGTGTGTTTTTGTGTGTGTGTGTGTGATTCTTTTTCTCATGATCATGCTGTCCTATGCAATTAATGTTTTATGAAACAGAATACATTGATACCCACTATGTGAATATATTTGCCATAATATCCAAAAACATTTTATTTACCATAACTTTATTCTCGTACTAATTTTAATGTTAAAATCTCTGAATTCTCATACATGTGTGCCATTTTAATCCAGTTATCCATTCCTTCCATAAAATGTATCCAAAGACATTAAGAATAGATTATTGAATGTAAAATTATAAAACCATGGAGTATTTGAATCATAATACAACAGTGAATTTAACCTATGATATTATGAATAAATATCTTTAAGCAAAGCTAGCTTAATGACATTATTCCCCTATGGACATGGTAATTAGAAAGTTGGAGAAGTCTAAATGGATTATCCAAATAGCTTCTAAGATTGCTTAATTAATATGAACTTGGAAATCAGTTTTTTGGTTTGCTTATTTATTTGACAGCCAAAGGATCAAGTCAATCCAATTGCTGAACTTTACTTAACTGCAGATAAAAAGAACACTGGTACAATTTTCTGAAACATGTAGAAGTGAGAAATGCAGTTCCTATGTGTTAGTTATTCTAATCAATTGTCATATTGTATATATTGTATATTATATTCTAATCAGGAGTTATATTGCAATTCAATTGGTAGAAAAATGTAAGCAGCTTGTTTGATGTCTTGGAAAAATTTCTAGGCATCTATGGCTCCTCTGGGTGAAAAGCAGGAGTCTTGCTAATCTTAACTTTCACTCCCTTTCTATCTATATTCTACTACCTCTAGTCTTCTCAGTATTCACCTCCTGCATAATGGCTAATGAAAAAACCTACATATAATTCCCCCTGCCAGTTCAATCTGCTCAGGCAGTCTTTCCATCACTAAAAAACTTCAGGTTTTATACTAGAAAACTGGCTCTTTATCGGTGGGAGGCAATCTGGCATCTCTGAAAGAAGGATGTGAATATTTTTCATGTTCATCAAAGGTGCAATAGGTTAAAAACCAATTGATAAAGAGTTCTATCAACATTGAACATTTATCTGTCCATCCTGACTGATTTGGCAATTGCTATCCTTCTGCTTATAATTTCCTTCTCTGTCTTCTCATGGTCAATGTCTATACATCCTTTAAAATCAAGTTTAGGTGGCATTTCCTCTGAAAGCCTTCCCATGAACATTAGACTGGATTTATGCAGCTGTCTCCCACCTAGATTTTAAAGTCCTTCAATACAGAGATTGTGCATTATTTCTGTTTAGATCATAGATACCTATCACAATTCTTGTCATGTAAGAGACACCCAAATAATGTGAGATGAACTGAAATGAACTGGACTTTGAATCTAAGTAAGTGATCCTATCACTGCTCTTACTCAGAAGCATGAGAGAAAGCATTTTCTTCCAATGTGCTGTGTCTCTCTTACCTCACACCTGCTCTCTTGCATATAGCCTTTTCTTCAGCCTACACTTAACACCACCCTCTTTCTCTCTGAGAGGAACAAGAGAATTCTACTTTCCAAAAATAACACCTATGCTCCCTGTGCATACATCCCACCATTATACCCTTTCTCTTGCAAAGTCTCACTCTTCTCCTTATTCATTTCTTTTGCTTACAAACATGTTCAGTTTACTTAGTCTGAAACTTTGAGAGGCCTTATTAGCCTCTTAAACTATAATTCACTCCCCACTCACAGATTTTCCCAAACAAATCTGCAGGTCAGTATTTTAAAAAAAGATCAAAATTATTTGTACATCAATGAAGAAGAGAAAGAAGGGAAGTATTGACAAGCTAATTTGCAACTATTAGAGAAGAAGTGGGCTAGAGGGAAGCAACAAAATATACTCCTTATATAGAGACTAACATAGTACTTAAATTCTACTTGCTCACCAAATGCTATGCATTAATAGAGTTGTTGCAACTCAAGTCACTTACCATACATGAGCATTCACCTCAAACTTTTAAACTCTGAAATTTGTTTGGTATATATCTTAATTTCATGTTCAGTTCAGTTCAGCCGCTCAGTCGTGTCCAATTCTTTGCGACCCCATGAATTGCAGCACGCCAGGCCTCCCTGTCCATCACCATCTCCCGGAGTTCACTCAGACTCATGTCCATCGAGTCAATGATGCCATCCAGCCATCTCATCCTCTGTCGTCCCCTTCTCCTCCTGCCCCCAATCCCTCCCAGCATCAGAGTCTTTTCCAATGAGTCAACTCTTCGCATGAGGTAGCCAAAGTACTGGAGTTTCAGCTTTAGCATCATTCCTTCCAAAGAAATCCCAGGGCTGATCTCCTTCAGAATGGACTGGTTGGATCTCCTTGCAGTCCAAGGGACCCTCAAGAGTCTTCTCCAACACCACAGTTCAAAAGCATCAATTCTTCGGTGCTCAGCCTTCTTCACGGTCCAACTCTCACATCCATACATGACCACAGGAAAAACCATAGCCTTGACTAGACGGACCTTAGTGGGCAAAGTAATGTCTCTGCTTTTGAATATCTATCTAGGTTGGTCATAACTTTCCTTCCAAGGAGTAAGCGTCTTTTAATTTCATGGCTGCAATATCTTAATTTTGATGTATGGGTATGCAAAATGAGTGTTACATGTAAACTTCTTCTAAAAAAAAACACTTCATCTGCTTTTTGCAAATGTTTGAGAGTTTTAGTCTTTATTGGATTTGTTTGTTGTATAGAGTCCATTTTATGTCAAAAGAAACATATTGGTCATGATTTTTTGCGGGGTTAATGAAGGAGGATGGTGGGATGGAGGGAGAGAAGATTCAAGCTCTCTACACAGAAACAATATGGAGACACATGTGTCACTAGGAATTATCTTCCATAGGGGACGTTATCAAAGAAATAAATTACTGTGGCACTGAGAGAGTCAATTACTAGGTAGGCTGATAAGAAGTCCAGGGCCCCCGAGGAGGAGATAGGGGTCCGGAGCCCTTGAGAAGGAGCAACAGGCCTGGGGCTTTCAAGGTAAAAAGGAAAAACTTTTTTTTTTTTTTTCTATATTGCTTTGTCTTAGTCAATATAATAATGTATCTTGCTTGAGGACATGTTTCTTCTTCATAAGAACTTCTGACTAATCTTGTAAGAAGTGTATTGCGGGAGTGGGTCTGCTAAAAGTATATAAGGCCTTAGCAAGACTAGCGAGTGGGGGCACTCTCCGTCCCCCTTCTGATGTCTGTGTCAGAAGCATTCTCTGTCCCTTTTCATACCTTAATAAAACTCTGCCACACAAAAGCTCTTGAGTGATCAAATCTGGTCCCTGGTCTTGAAGCTAAAACTTCTTCTTTGGAGATCATGAATCTGACATCATTCACTGTAAGCTATCATCTTGGGGGCTCATCTGGGATCTTCAGGACAAGGTAAGAACACTCAGAGATCTAGCCACCCTGCTTTCTCATATGTATTTTTTCTGCTTTACTTTACTAACCCTTCGGTGTGCTTGTGTGAATGAATGACACAAACTGCGTGAAGCAAGTGCTCTAGGGTTTTGAAGTCCCTCATAATGACTGAAGGCAGCCCCAAAAGGAGAGCCTTGTCAGGATTTATACCAAACTGCCAATGCCAAAAGACACCCAATATCCCTGCGAGGGGTGCAGCCAGAGATGGACAAAGCGTGTGGACCCAACTTTCCTTTCTAGGTCACCTTTTCCTGGTTTCTTTGACCATTTCATAATTGTGTGGGGAATTAGAACTACCAAAAAACCTGTCAGATCATAGACTTTCAATGGACTTGTGACTCATGCTATTACTATGTACTTTTACTTAGACTCCATGTATGGAAGCACCTAGCCAAGAGTTACAAGAGCATGTTTGGGAGCAAGGCAGAGCTCTAGTTCCAGGAACGTCTCTCAAGCTAGAGGTCACTCTCTTGACTGCCTGCCTCAGGGGCCAGCAACCTGAAAGTGAGTCTTTGTCCTGGCTATGCCTCATAGCTATGGAAATAGAAGCACTGTTTGTGACCTTGAGGTTTTTGAGGACACAGATGGGGACCTGCAGGATCTGGTCAGATTGGAAATGCAGTGAGCCTCTTCCTTTGGGAGTGTTAGCTATTAGTGAACCAGAGGAGACTCTCTGGTGGCCTTTGCCTCAACTCCTTAGATATTTCTTTCTGTGGAAACTGTGGGAATGAACTGAAAGGATTGACCCTAGCTTGAGAACAAAAATCACTTTTTCCTCGGTGGCTGATCCTCTACCACCTCTTTTGCTATCACAGATACTGGCGTGGTGACACTCAAAAGGGACATCTTGGGTTTTTTGTTCGTCCCTTTATAACTCACCACTTTTACTGCAGTCAGTGTGCACAGGCACACGTAAGACGGATGGTTCCTCTGGTAGTCCTGGCTTGGGAAACATTCTGGGAAACTACTCTGCTCCACCCCGGGTGGCATCAGAGAAAAAGGACAAGTTAAACAAAGGTCGTGGTGGTATGGAACTAGAAATCAATTTGGGATGCCATCAGGTCTAACCTAGTGCATCTCCACCCTGGCTTGGTGGTAGAACCAGGAGGGATGAGTAAGGTGTCTGTGTCAGTAAGGGACAGACTAGGTCTGACCAGGGAAGGAAAGCTTTGGTGGAGAGTCTGTCTACACCCCCATCTAGAGCAGGGAGGGACGCCTCTAGTGGGAAGAAGCCACGGCTGTGGATGCTGCTTTTTTCTCTCTTACAGATGGAAGCTGATAGTTCCAGAACCACTCTTTTAAAATGTATTTGAAAAACTGGGACAAGTTTGATCCCCAGAGTTTAACAAGACATGCCCGATCTTCTTCTGTGATATTGAATGGCCACTATATTTTGGAAGATGGGGAAAACTGACCAGTTAAAGGGCCTCAACTATAATACTGTTTTATAATTAGACTGGTTCTGTGGAAAATGAGAGAAATGAGTAGAAGTGTCATATACATTGCTGTTTATCTCTCTGTAAGACTTGCCAGACTTAAATCCCAAGAATACAGATTTGGCTCTGAAACCTTCAGCTCCCTCCATCCTCTACTTTGCCCCTGTATCCGGGGTTCCCAACTGAACAGGCTGAGAACTGGGGCACCCTTCCAGATGGGGTTGGTCTCTGTAGAAATTCAAACAGTCCCAATTGTGGTTAAGACTATTGAGAGGATCCAAAAAGGTACATAGAAGCCTTTATGGGACCAACTGTACTTTATGACCTTACTTGGAGAGATGTAATATATATCTTGGGACAGACACTAACTCCTGACTTGAAAACTTGAGTTTTGGGGGAAGCTACTACTTTTGAAGATGAATGGGTTGAAAGTGAGATAACGGGAAGGAGGGAATGTGAACAGAAGAACTATACAAAAATGATCTTCCTGACCCAGATAACCATGATGGTGCAATCACTCACCTAAAGTCAGACATCCTGGAATGTGAAGTCAAGTGGGCTTTAGGAAACATCACCACAAACAAAGCTAGTGGAGGCTATGGAATACAAGTTGAGCTACTTTAAAGTGTTGCACTTAATACGCCAGAAAATTTGGAAAACTCAGAAGTGGCCACAGGACTGGAAAAGATCAGTTTTCATTCCAATCCCAAAGAAGGGCAATGCCAAAGAATGTTCAAACTATCGCACAATTGTACTCATCTCACATGCTAGCAAAGGAATGCCCAAAAATTCTCCAAGCCAGGGTTCAACAGTACATGAACCATGAAATTCCAGATGTTCAAACTGGATTTAGAAAAGGAAGAAGAACCAGAGACCAAAATGACAACATCTGTTTGATCATTGAAAAAGCAAGAGAGTTCCAGAAAAACATCTACATCTACTTTATTGACTATACCAGAGCCTTTGACTGTGTGGATCACAATAAACTGTGGAAAATCCCAAAAGAGATAGGAATACCAGACTACCTGACATGCCTCCTGAGAAATCTATATGGAGGTCAAGAAGCAACAGTTAGAACATGGACAGACTGGTTCCAAGTTGGGAAAGGAATATGTCAAGGCTGTATATTGTCACCCTGCTTATTTAACTTCTATGCAGAGTACACCATGCAAAATTCTGGGCTGGATGAAGCACAAGCTGGAATCAAGATTTCCAGGAGAAATATCAATAACCTCATTTAGGCAAATGGTACCACAATTATGGCAGAAAGCAAAGAAATAAAGAGCCTTTTGATGAAAGTAAAAGAGGAGAGTGGAAAAAGTTGGCTTAAAGCTCAACATTCAGAAAACTAAGATCATGGCATCTGGTCCAATCACTTCATGGGAAATAGATGGGGAAACAGTGGAAACAGTGACAGACTTTATTTTGGGGGGCTCCAAATTCACTGCAGATGGCGACTGCAGCCATGAAATTAAAAGATGCTTGCTCCCTGGAAGAAAAGCTTTGACCAACATAGACAGCATATTAAAAAGCAGAGCTATTACTTTGCCAACAAAGGTCCATCTAGTCAAAGCTATGGTTTTTTCAGTAGCCATGTATGGACATGAGAGTTGGACTATAAAGAAAGCTGAGCAGCAAAGAATTGATGTTTTTGAACTGTGGTGTTGGAGAAGATTCTTGAGAGTCCCTTGGACTGCAAGGAGATCCAAGCAGTCCATCCTAAAGGAAATCAGTCCTGAATATTCATTGGAAGGACTTATGCTGAAGCTGAAACTCCAATACTTTGGTCACCTGATGTGAAGAACTGACTCTTTGGAAAAGAACCTGATACTGGGAAAGATTGAAGGTGGGAGGAGAAAGGGACAAAGAGGATGAAATGGTTGGATGGCATCACTGACTCAATGGACATGAGTTTGACCAAGCTCTGGGAGTTGGTGATAGACAGAGAAGCCTGGTGTGCTGCAGTCATGGGGTCACAAAGAGTTGGACACGACTGAGCAATTGAACTGAACTGAACTACTGGGAGCCAAGGGGTTCCAATAACAGAGCCACTTTGCTGGATGTATTCTTGAAAGACTCAAGCTAGCACATGCTGAGACTTTAGATGATGCTAAGTTGGCTGGCATAGAACAGGGAGAGAAGGAAACTCCTGGTAAATTCCTAGATAGACTACAGGAAGCTCTCCACAAGTTTGCTGACATTGATCCCAAAAATTCAGAAGGAGGAGTAATCTTAAAAGATAGATTTGTCACACAGTTGGCTCCAGGTATCTGCCGTAAGTTAGGAAAACAGGCTTTTGGAACAAATCGGTGTTTAAAAAAGCTGTTACAGCTGGTTCAGATGGTATAGTATGGTAGAGAATATGAGGAGGAAAATAGGAGGCAAAAAATAAATAAATAAAATAAGAACCCGGCAAAAGACGCAAAAGACTGAAGCCCCAACAATGTCTGTTAGACCTGCTCTGAAACAGCCTGAGAAAAAGACCCAGAAGAACCCAGGTGAAAAGGGATGGGCTTGTTATTATCGTGGGAAGGAGGGGCATCTCAGGCAAGATTGCCCTTAGGCATCTAAGCCACCTCCGGCTCCACAAGGACCATACTGGAAAAGAGACTGCCCTCCGAGGCATAGGCCCCAGGGGTCAGATTCTCAAGACAACTGGATCTGAAGGTACCCAGGGGCCCCCACACAAGCTCCCATCCTAATTACACCTAAGGAACCCCAGATATAAACAACTGTAGAGGACCAATCAGTCAATTTTCTTTTGCACACTCAGGCAACTTTCTCTGTGCTCCCTGAAGCCCCTGGTCTGCTTTCCTCCCAAACCACTACTGTAATGGGACTGTCTGGACAAGCCAATTATTATTATTTCAGTCATCCTCTAAGCTGAAACTGAGACTCTGTGCTATTTTCACAAGAGATTCTGATCATGGCAGAGTCTCCTTCTGGCATCCATCCTTTCTGGGGAGGGATGTACTGAGAAAGGTCCATGTCTCTGTTTTCATAAATATGGAACCTGTTCTTTTAATCGAAGAATATGCAAATCCTATAGTGTGGGCTGACAGGAAAACTGGGTTGAACATAAAATGCTGTTCCAGTTTTTATCAACCTCAATGACTCTCACTTATTTCCATTTCAAAAGCAGTATCCATTAAAGCCTGAGGTTAAGGAAGAGTTAAAACCCACCATTGAAAATTTAAAGGAACAAGGACTATTAATTCCCTGTAAGAGTCCATGCAATAGTCCTATTTTGGGTGTAAAAAAGTCAAATGATAGAGACTTGTTCAAGATATAAAAAGTGTCTAATCCTTATACTTTATTATCTGAAATTCCTAAACAAGCCAAATATTTTTCAGTCACTGATTTGAAGGATACTTTCTAGAGATCATCCTCTACCTATGACTTTAAGACAATTGAGAGGATTCTTGGGCATTACAGGCTATTGCCACATTTGGATTCTGGGTTGTAGGGAACTTGCCCAGCCTTTATATAAACTTATTACTGAGACTCAGCAGGCCCAAACCAAAAAGCTGGGCCAGAGACTCAAAAGGCTTTTAAAGCTCTTCAAACTGCTCTCTTGCAGGATCCCACTTTGAGTTTGCCCACAGGATCAGAGTTCAGTTTGTTACTGAAAAAAAGCTATGGCTGCATTGCTTAAGGGTAATTGCCACTATTGTTTTGCTAATACCTAAAGCTCCTAAGTTTACTAATGGGCAAAATCTTACTGTACTTACTTCTCATGATAAGTGGGATCTTAAACTCTAAAGTTCAGAGCAACAATGCTCCATCTTTAAAGCTGCTGTAACTCAAGGGGTGTCAAAAGCTCTAAGAATAGAATATCACTTACACTGTTCTTGGAGACCCTAATATTCAGAAAAAGTTCAAAAGGCTAATGACGTTATTAAGAGGCATCTGCTTAAGCCAGCTTAGGAAACACAAGACAGTTGGTTTCAAGTTTCACCCATGGCTTTAATGAGGGCTCAAACTGTTCTTAAGAAGAAGGGACTGTCTCTATGACAGACTGTTTTTGTACACAGATATTGTCATAGATCCTGAAGCCTTACAATTAACTATGTGACTCTGCTTTCAGCTTTTCAACCTTCTCATCAATTGAAGGCTTCATATGGTGGGTTTTTCCACTTCAAGGAAAGGACTTTCTTCAGCTCTGCAAATACCTTCACCAACAACAATCATATGTGACACCTCTTGATCCGATGACATCTAACAATCCTAAGATGGACTGATGTAACTATGGACATAATGTAACTGTTAATTTTGATTTTGTTTTAACTTGCTTTAATGATTATTTTGCCTTACATCTGTAACTGTAAAATGGGGTTTCTAACTGTCTGAAAGCTTTTAAGTTACAAATGGTTGTTCAAGCTCCTACAAGTGATACAACCTCTTCCAATTATTACTTGGGGCCCCTGGATCAGAGACTCTCAATATGAGGATTAGGAGAATATGTTGCCTCAACAATTTAGGGGTGATGGCCCTCATCAGGAAATAGTTATGGAATGAAAATGATGCTCCTTTCCCTTGGCAACATAATTCTCCTAAAAGAAAAGGGTGGCAGGTTCTCCTAAAAGAAAGAGAAAAGGTTCTCCTAAAAGGAAAGAGTCACTTACTAAATAGGCTGATAAGTCCAGGGCCCTCGAGGAGGAGAAAGGGGTCCAGAGCCCTTGAGAAGGAGAAAGGGGTCGGGGGCTTTCAAGGGGGAAAGAACAAATGCTTTTTTTCCTACATTGCTTTGTCTTAGTTAATATAACAATGTATCTTTCTCAAGGACATGTTTCTCCTTAACATGAACCTTCTGACTAATCTTGTTATCTTAAGAAGTATGTGTTGCTGTGGGTCTGGTAAGACCTTTCTATTGTTAGTTCTAATCTTATTAATTTAAGATGTATGTTGCGGGAGTGGGTCTGGTAAAAGTATGTGAAGGCTTTGATAAGACTAGTAAGTGGGGGCACTCTCTGTCCCCCTTCTGATGTCTGTGTCAGAAGCATTCTCTGTCCCTTTTCATACCTTAGTAAAACTCTGCTACACAAAAGCTCTTGAGTAATTAAGCCTGGTCCCTGGTGCTGAAGCTAAACCTTCTTTAGAGATCATGAATCTGACATCATTCACTGTAAGCTATCAGCACCAACAAATACAATTCTAGACGAATAGATAATGTTTCCATTTTGTGTTTTGACTATTTTATTATGAAGTAAGAAAAAGCCTAATGTGAATAATCCCATACGTTTTTACTGTGGTAGATTATTCTAGCATAGTACCAAACCAATACATGGCATCCTGTGTCCTCATCTTTGACTGATGCTGTACTGTACCACACTGACTGATGGGCTTTGTTGTGCGTGTGTGTGTGTGGGGGGGGGGGGGGGTGATTTAGTCTCCCAATCATGCCTGACTCTTTGTGATCCCATGGACTCCTCTGTTCATGGAATTCTCCAGGCAAGAATACTGGAGTGGGTAGCCATTCTCTTCTCCACAGCACCTTCCTGACACATGGATCAAACCCAGATCTCCCACACCGCAGGCTGACTCTTTACTATCTAAGCCACCAGGGAAGCCCCAAGAATACTGGAGTGGGTAGCCATTCCCTTCTCCAGGGATCTTCCAGACACAGGGATTGAACCCAGGTCTCCTGCATTGCAGGCACATTCTTTACCATCTGAGCCAATGGGATATAACATAATACAAGCAGAGATTCAAAAAGTGCTGGTGCTTTGGTGGTTATGTTCTTGCTTCTTTTGCAATGGGTCTCCATGTGAACAAGCCTAGGCTGGTCAGCCAGAGTGAATCACTGTGTTGAGGCCGTAAGTTCAGCTCAAATTACTAACCAATAATTGAATAATTTAGTCTGGTATTTTTATCCCATGATAATTGTATTAGATGAATTAGTTGTACTAATGAGCTTATAGTGAATATAAATTTCAGCAGTAATAGATGAACTATGAATACTTAAGTAAAGTAATGAAGGGCTAAATTCAATAAGGTACAAGTACTTGTGACATGCTCATTTTATCCTGAAGTTCTTCAATAATGTTGAAGTTCTAAATAAACTCTTAAAAATAAACTATCTGCATTATGATGCTCTTAAGAAAATATTTCTTACTTAAAAAAACAGATATGTATTTTATTTACTATAGTCTCTTATAGGAATATTTAACATATAGTAATATAGCACTGATTATTTAATTCACCTACTTTTTCCTTCTGATTTTAAATGCACACTACATTTTAAAAACAATATTCTTGAATATTTGAGGCTATATGTCATGTTTGTGGTAGGATGAACAAGCTAATGACAGAAATTACAGTTTCTCAATCCAGATAATTTTAGGATATGCAAGACATCAATGAAAACCTAGAATGATTTATGGGCTTATCTAATCAGTTTAAACTGTACTTTGTAAATCTCTTCTTCCTTAAAGAAAACCTAGTTAATATTTAGTTTCTTTAATTTGATACTTTCCTAAATGTTACACATTTTTAAAAATATATTTGTCTAAGGCAGAACTCGTCTATAAAATCATAACTATTACAATGATTACATAGCTATATAAACTAGGGCATTTACTTATATTAAATTCAAGGTTCACATACTGGCAAATTTTACCTGGCTGAGTCATCACTGCTCTTCTGCCACAGAAAAATAGTGAGATGAAACAGTGTAAATATAAAAATATTGCAGCATACTCTATTACTATCCTCTTCTGATGAGTAAAACCATTTTACCAAAAAAAAAAAAAATTTTAATGAAGCTGGCATAAGGCTTGTTAAAATATTATTTATACCCACAGAAGGCAAATTTCATCAGATATTTGTGATTAAAAATATCTTTCTATGAAAAAATCAGATCTTTGTTTTCTTATGCTTGTACTAATATTTCTTTATGTTTTCTCTGTTCTTGAGAGGATTATATGAGGTGAAGTTGTGAGAAAAGGATAGCTATGAAGCTGAGTGTCCAAAGGAAAAGAAAAAAACAATAGAGCCAACAGCGTAGATGAATCTGAGAAGCTAGAATATGGTCAACTATCAAAAGCATGTACGTTAGAATTAGCGTTTATAATAAGCAGTAATAGCTTGGGGAATAAAAAGTCAAAGCCAGACAAATATTCAAAAATCAGCTATGAAAGAAGAAAAAAACAACCATTTGCTGAAAGTCTACTAAGTACGGGATATTATGTTCATGTTTGGCCTAGATTACTTTGTTTATTCCTCACCACGACCTTCAGGTGAAGTATTATTGTTTCCATTTTATCAACATGGAATTGGGGCACAGATAAATTACATGACTTGCCTGTGTTTACTCACTTAAGTGACTTAAACAGAGTAGAAACCCAGGCATGCTGGGGTACAAAGCCTGTGCTCTAAATCTGGCATCAGTGGCAAGACGAGAGAAGAATGATTGAGGACTTAAGTTTCTGCCTCAGGACTCTTTTACTAGCATTTCAGTCTCATACACTCAGTTTACTAACAATCCATTCTTAGAAATGGTTACTACCACTCCATGTTCTTACCGTGGTTTGTAAGTTGTCCATGGAGTGGTGGTTTCTCTGTTATATGTAACTCTAGTAGGCTTGGATGATTTTATTCAACTCATCTATATGTCAGACTAAAATTTGTTGTGTTCAGTCACTAAGTCACGTCTGACTCTGTGACATGGACTGCAGCATGCCAGGCTTCCCTGTCCCCTTCACTGTCTCCCAGAGTTTGCTCAAGCTCATGTCCATTGAGTCAATGAGGCTACCCAACTATCTCATTATCTCTCCCCCACTTCTCCTCCTGCCCTCAATCTTTCCCGGCATCAGGGTCTTTTCCAATGAGTTGGCTCTTTGCATCAGGTGGCCAGTGTACTGGAACTTCAGTTTCAGCACCAGTCCTTCCAATGAATATTTATGGTTGATTTCCTTTGGGAATATCTGGTTTGATCTTGCAATCCAAGGGACTCTCAAGAGTCTTCTCCAACACCACAGTTAGAAAGCATCAATTCTTCAGTGCTCAGCCATCTTTATGATCTAACTCTTATATCTGTAATGAATACTGGGAAATTAGTTTGTTATAAAATGAGCTATCCTTATTTAAGAGGTTTTTATTCTTGTAACAAAATGTAACAATATGATACAAGCACTGCCTTGTAAGACGTTAAAGCCATATTCAAATAGCTTATATATGCATGGCTTTCCAAGGGCAAATCAAAATATCCCCAATTCCCTAGCCTGGGACATAGAAACCAAAAGAAATTTCATCTTAGAAATAGCAAGACTAGCTAATCACCAGGTATACCCATGTTATAGGCAGAGTTAAGCCATGACTAAATATACATGGTGAGAAGAAACTAGCACACTTAGCACAAAGCTTCAACATAGCAGTAGCTCAATAAACATTCACAGTTTTAATGTTACAATGAGTAGCAAAATAGTAAAAATTGTATAGAAATAAATATTTCCCATTCTTTTTCACTTCTTCTGTGGAAGGAAAACATGCATGCCTTTTGCTTTTAGGAGAGACTAAAAAGAGAACTGCCTAACTAAGCTATGACAAGTATTTATTATAAAAGAATGATAAATATAGTGCAGTGAAGGAAATAAGGTATAAAGAAGTTCCTATGAGAGTTAAGATGAGAGGAGGTTATTTTGAGACATAAAATATGAATTCATTTTATCTTTGTTACACCTATGACTGTCAAATTCACTGTTTGTTCCTGGGTATATATCAGGACTGGCTTGTCCTCTTAGAATACACCAAAAGTAAGCTATATAGAGTGGAGAAAAATATCTAGATAGCCAAAAGCATCTCACTGAACAAAAATGAAGACTCAGGAAGAAAATGTATGTAGATTACTCAGTGCTATTTCAGAATAAGTGATATTTAAAATATAAAGTAGCCAAAACTCTATACCTAAGGGAACCAAAGCATGTAACATAAAGAAGGCCAACCCATTTAATTAGTATAGTCTTGAATTTACATGGACAGCTGCACTATTGGTTTCAGAGCCCACTGAGAGCTCTGTCCAGTGTTAAGTTGGGACAACATTACCAAAGCAGATTATTTATCTGATTTTGAGAGTTACAAAATCTCTGAAAGGAGCAAGAACTTTCAAGAATCAGTCTTACACCAAATGTCTTCCAAGTTTTCACTCAGAATTATTTGAATAGCTCTAATGTGGTGAAATTTTCCATCTTAGAATACACTCATGTTTAGTACTTTGATAGTTAAGCTTCTTAATGATTAAGTCAAAATCTTATATTCATTTCTATTAACATATTTTAGTTCTAGTTCTATCCATACATAATGAGCAATTGCTCCTTTTCCTATGCTGACTATTCAAATTTCAAAATCATTGCTAAAACCTGTTGCTAACTCTCCAGTTTATCATTCATCATGTGATGCCATTTCCAAGTTGGTAATTATCCTAACTTCCTTTCTCTGAAAGTTCCACTTAAATTTCATACCTGAGTATATATAAGTACCACAGACATGTGTATCCACTGCCACATATGACCTCCCAGGTCAGCAATTCTCTTAGTATCTATAGTGAAACACCACTGAGCTTTTATTCCTCTCTCTCAAAGACCAAAGTTTTGTTTTTAAAAAAAGTAAAATAGTGAAAAGACAAACTTTAAGTCCTCTTTGTTATTATTAGATTCATCTAACACAAAAGTACTCAGTTGATTGTTTCCTCTCAATTTATTTTCTTATCTCATCATAAACTAGTAACAGTTATGGTTGGCAAGCAATTAGGGCCATGTTTGAGTAGCACTGTCCCAGGAAATAGATGCTGTGCTTAATTAAATATGTGTATCTCATGCTTGTACGAGTATTGAAAGTAAATGCCTTCATTAAGACTCTATCCGTGCACCAGCCCCAAGCATCCTGCACCTTGCATCGAACCAGACTGGTGATTTGTTTCTTATATATTATACATGTTTCAATGCCATTCTCCCAAATCATCCCACCCTCTCCCTCTCCCACAGAGTCCAAAAGACTGTTCTATACATCTGTGTCTCTTTCGCATACAGGGTTATCATTACCATTTTTCTAAATGCCAAATATATGCGTTAGTATACTGTATTGGGAGGGATGGTGTTGGGGAGGAGGTGGGAGGGGGTCCAGGATTGGGAACACGTGTACACCCATGGCGGATTCATGTTGATGTGTGGCAAAACCAATTCAATATTGTAAAGTAAAAAAAAAATAATAAGAAGAAATTTTTTAAAAAGACTATCAACCAAATTCACATTAACATCTACTAATCTAGACTATTTCATCCAGACCTACTGTGTAACAGAGAAAACTCTACTCAATATTTTATAATAACCTATAAGAGAAAAGATTCTGAAAAATATATCTATATATGTATAACATATATAAATATATACACACACACAACTAAATCACTTTTGTGTATACTTGAAACTAACACAATATTGTATATCAACTCTACTTCAATAAAAATGTTTTTATTTTTGAATGTGGTAAAGTAAATAAATCCATCCAGGTCTGTATTATTGAATTTCTTTTCAAAATATAAATTCAGTAATCTTAACATATTATTATGACTGTAAGATATCCATTTATTATGTCAACAATTCCTATCTTTATTTTTATAATTCAATAACACATTTTCAATGTGAAAAGATGCAAAAATATGCAGTATATAGAGAATAAAGTAAAGCCATAATCCCATCCTTTAAAACTAGCAAATTAGGCCATTGCCTTTGCAATCAGAAAAAAAAATGAATTTAAATCTAAATCCAAAAATTAATATATGTGGACTTTAAGCAAATAATTTGTCTAAGGTTTCTCATTTTAGGAAGAAGTGATAAAATCCTCTCTATAGGTTAGCTGTAAGCATTAAATGTAAAAAAGTTATAAATTTCTTAAAGGGCAAATATAATAAATGTTCCAGAAAGTTAAATATTATTAAACAGGTATAATATTATCATGTTCATTATCTGGTGTTTGTCTATGTTTTATACAAAATTGAGATTTTACTGTATTTAAACTTATCCTGTTCTTTTCACATAATATATTATGCAGGTATCCTATCACCTTAAATTGTTTTCTAAGAGGTCATTAGAATAGCTTTATCGTTCTCTTCTCCAAAATATTAGACATCTTTACTGCTTCTGTTCCTATGCCACTTTGAAATATAGGTTTTCCTAACATCATCCAAATTATTGATAAAAGTATTGAAAAAGAAGTAGTTGAGCTTATAGTTCACCAGTAGCAATCTTCTTCTAGGTAATTGTTTCTTGAATTTGATTGTTTTTCTTTTAAAGATAAAAGTGGTTTTCTCTCATCATATGAAACCATAATATAAGCACTTTCAGAAGTATATGAATCACAATTTTTTTTTTTTTTTTAAGAAGAGCATGTCATTTCAGGGCTAAAATTTCCTACTATTTTTGGCCCAAGAAGTACATCTTACATTATCCCAAACAGGACCGAACAAACCACATCCTGCACCCCAAATCTAACCCACATCCTATGTTTTGCAAGTGTCATACTGGGAGAAGCCACACCCTGATGCATGTATTGTCTATGGCGGTTCCCACACTTCAATAACAAAAGGGAGTAGTATGACAGACACTGCACAGCTTGCAAAGCTGAAAGTACTTGCTTTCTGGCACTTCACTGTGCTGTGTTTAGTCACTCAGTCATGTCCAACTCTTTGCGACTCCATGAACTGGAGCCCACCCGGCTCCTCTGTCCATGGGGATTCTCCAGGCAAGAATACTAGAGTGTGTTGCCATGCCTTCCTTCAGGGGTTCTTCTTGACCCAGGGACTGGACCCAGGTCTCCCACATTGCAGGTGGATTCTTTACCATCTGAGACCCCAGGGAAGCCCAATTGTTGCCCTAGGCAAAGGAGAATGAGAAATAGACTCAATGGACAAGTAGTAATTTTATTGCAAGTGACAACCCAAGATATCATCATGAACTGAGGCTTAAATAGAAATTGAACTGCCTATGACCCAGCAATCCCACTGCTGGGCATACACACTGAGGAAACAAGAATTGAAAGAGACATGTGTAACCCAATGTTCATCGCAACACTGTTTATAATTGCCAGGACATGGAAACAACCTAGATGTCCATCAGCAGATGAATGGATAAGAAAGCTGTGGTACATATACACAATGGAGTATTACTCAGCCATTAAAAAGAATACATTTGAATCAGTTCTAATGAGGTGAATGAAACTGGAGCCGATTATACAGAGTGAAGTAAGCCAGAAAGAAAAACACCAATACAGTGTACTAACACATATATATGGAATTTAGAAAGATGGTAATGATAACCCTGTATGCGAGACAGTAAAAGAGACACAGATGTATAGAACAGACTTTTGGACTCTGTGGGAGAGGGAGAGGGTGGGATGATTTGGGAGAATGGCATTGAAACAAGTATACTATCATGTAAGAAACGAATCGCCAGTCTAGGTTCTATACAGGATACAGGATGCTTGGAGCTGGTGCACTGGGATGACCCAGAGATGGTATGGGGAGGGAGGTGGGAGGCGGGTTCAGGATTGGGAACTCACGTACACTCGTGGTGGATTCATGTCAATGTATGGCAAAACCAATACAGTATTGTAAAGTAAAATAAAAATAAATAAATAATGAAAAAAAAGTCCCTTAAAAAAAAAATAGAAGACATTAATAGGAAAACTGGGTCACTCAGACGATCTTACGCCACAGCAGCCAGTAAAGAGATAGTGAAGGACAGGGAAGCCTGACATGCTGCCATCCATGAGGTCGCAGAGTCACATATAACTTAGCCACTGAACAACAACAACAATAGATAAATAGATCTGTTCATGTGTATAAATTTGGAAATCCTGACATGCTCAAAAGAACACCATTAACTATGCATTATCACTGTCCTGAGTTGTTCATCATCAAAATTTTCATAAGCTGTTGTTCTCCCTTTCTCACTTTAAATCAGTGTGAATTGTGTTTTATTACTACTAGATTACTTGATGAGATTGTTTGGTATCCCTAGAATGTACAGTAGAATCTTCTGCAGATTTTATCCCATGATTTTCCAAATAGACTATAAGACATATACATATGTTCAGTTCAGTCGCTCAGTCTGTCCGACTCTTTGCAGCCCCATAAATTGCAGCATGCCAGGCATCCTTATCTATCACCAACTCCTGGAGTTCACCCAAACTCACGTCCATCAAGTCCGTGATGCCATGCAGCCATCTCATCCTCTGTCGTCCCCTTCTCCTCCTGCCCCCAATCCCTCCCAGCACCAGAGTCTCTTCCAATGAGTCAACTCTTCACATGAGGTGGCCAAAGTATTGGAGTTTCAGCTTTAGCATCATTCCTTCCAAAGAACACCCAGGACTGATCTCCTTTAGAATGGACTGGTTGGGTCTCCTTGCAGTCCATGGGACTCTCAAGAGTCTTTTCCAACACCAAAGTTCAAAAGCATCATAGCTTATTTGTGAATCTACAGTTTTTTATTGTTAAAGATGGTATGTAAATATGTGTGTAAATATATATACATAAACATTAATACATACATATGTATATAATTTGATAGAATTTCCACAATGGCAATTTATTTGTGGTGTGCTGCTTGCAAATTTTGTCATTTAAGTAAACAGCAACATAATATTAAAACAACTTACTGAGTAATTGCCAATTTTATTACACAATATTGTAATATGAAAATAAGGTTATTCAGTCATGTTCTTCTCTTACAAGCTAAATAAAATCTATTTTTCCACTGAGTGGGAGATAATTATGGGATAATTTTTTTTTCTAATTCAGTACCCTTAAGTTAAAAAAAAAAGTTTTACCAGTTTTGCTCAATATCCACCTCAATATCCACTTATAAACTATAAACTGATCAGAATTTCACTTACGAGTGGTATTATAGAGCAAACAATTCTTTGTTGCATAAGCAATCTTTGTGAGATGCCTGGCTTACATTAAGATCTATTAAAACTGTCAGTTTCCTCAACTGTCAGCCTAATTGCCCTTTGAAAAGGAATAGCAGGTTAATTTGGCAAGAGTTGAAGTTACTAAAGATATTAGCTAATTGCATTTTCTTTTCTAAGTACAAACTATTTGCTTAATAATTCATTCTAAACTATTAATATAACTTAAGATCAAGCTCTTTAGTTCTCAACTTCTGAAATCTAATTTACTCTCAATTGGGAAATCTTTTGGGGGGCCTATCTCTATGTTTATGGTAACCTTTTTAGATATTTCCAATAATAAATACAATGTCCATTTAATCAAGAATCAAAAAAATAACAAACATCATCCTGGATACTTTTGTTGATCAAAGTGAAAGTGAACGTCACTCAGTCCTGTCCGACTCTTTGTGACCCCATGGACTATATGGTCCATGGAATTCTCCAGGCCAGAATACTGGAGTGGGTAGCCTTTCCCTTCTCCAGGAGATCTTCCCAACCCAGGGATCTAACCCAGGTCTTCCGTATTGCAGGTGGATTCTTTACCCTCTGAGCCACAAGGGGAGTCCACAGTCTAAGTCTTGGTTAAACTGACTACAAGTGTTGCTTTCCTCTAGGAAACTGGAGAAAATAGCACAGAAAATGTGTTTGTTTTCTGTTCATTGTGTCCTCTTTCTTATGTGTTAGAGTTCAGTAAATTTCTTTTTAATTTTAGAAGTAAAATTTAAAAAGCAAATTCCTAAATTCCTCTGGCTGCCTTTAAGCTTTCATTCTAAATGAAAGAAGTACACACACATACTCATGAAAAAAAGAGTTTTAGGAAAACCAACTCTTTTTTTTTTTTCATATTCAATCCTAAACTGTTAAATACCTGTTTTCTTTCCAATACATTGACACTTCTGCTTTCCTTTGCTGTTTATGGAGAGAAGTATAATTAAAGTGACTCTAGCTGCTATAACACAAAAAACGTCTCAAACCAAAGTCCAAAATAGTTGTTCTTATTAAGCAGATGGCCAAGTTCCAAGTGGAAAATCAGCACCTATTCTCTTTCTGTGTTTTGGTTCCACCATATTCAACATATATTTTCCAAGGTTAAAGTGAACATCTGTGTCGAGCCAACATGCTGGGAGAGAGCATGGAGGCCTCCCCTGAAGAATTATATTCACTATGGCTCAAACTGGTGCACATCACACTTGCTAACATTCCACTCACCCACTTACTCACATGACCACAACTAATCACAAGGGAGGCAAAGTAATGTAGTCCAGGTTTATGCCAAAGAACAGTGAAACTGACTTGAAAAACAGTCAGTCCTTTTCTGACATTAAAAAACAAAAGATCAAAGGGTTAAAAAAATGGATAAAATAGATAGAAGTCATCTTATACAATTTTCCTTTTAATGAATTATTCAGATTTGCTACTGATATCTATCTCAAATGATGTAAAACATTAGATGATACTCAGGTTACACATTTGTTATTAGGTCAAATTTTTACATTAATCAAGGTAATTATTTCCTAAGAAAACTCCAACTTCATATCCTCAGCATATATCAATATTTGTAATTATAACAATATATCTATATAAAAAGCATATTGAAAAATATAAAATATTCATAGAATATTTATATAAATTTTCTATAAAATATTTATAGAAAAATATTAAATGTAGTCTCTGGGGGAACCACACTTGTTTCTCAATCACTGATATACCTCAACTGCCTAGAAATGTATCTAGCACAGAGTTGAAACAACAAACAATGTTTGGATGGTTTAAATAAATGCCTTTTGTAAGTGCTTTCTCATATACAAACATACACAGAGCTCCAGCTCCTTGAGTTGGTTTATAGTACTGTATCAATATGATAATTGAGCAGACAGTTGGAATTTTTTCAATTGACTTTTTAATCTGTCTGAAAAATGTATTTTTATACAGTGTTATAACTTTGCACCCATTTTCTTTTTTTAAACTGAAGAAAGTGGTTTAGCTGTCAAAAAACCTTGATATTCATTCTTTCACTTCAATACATGACTATCCAAATTTATAAAATGGCACTGAACATCTCTTTTACCTAACCAAACCAGTAAGAGTGGTATTTTTTTAAATGTTTGTGTTCATCTTTTTTTTCTACAACAGATTTCAGTTAAGTTCCATATAATTTACTCTGCAACACAGGCTTACAAAAAACTATAGGACAAAAATTTCCCCTATTATAATCATAATAAAAACTACACACTAGTTATGACCAAAGTTTAGGAACTTTTTTTAAAGAAAGCACAGAATGAAACAAAAAGACATTTACGTTGTTGATTAAGCATATCCACTCATGTTTGTCAAAAAGTTAAACACAGAATTACCATATTATCTAGCAATGCCTAGTTATATGCCCCCAAAATTAACAGGTACTAAACAAAGACGTTCACACATTTATTAACAGCACTATCCACAACAGCCCCCGAAAAGTAGAAGCAGCTCAAATGTTCATCAACTGATGAATGAATTAACTAACTGTAGTAAACACACACAATGAAATATTATTTAGCCTTGAAAAGAAATGAAACACTGATATATGTTATCCTGAGGATGAACCCTGAAAACATTATGATAAGTGAAAGAAATCAGACATATATTAAGTGTTGTATGATCCCATGGATATGACATCTCTAAAATAAATAAAACCATATAGATAGAAGGCATATTAGTGGCTGCCAGGGACTGGCAAGAGATAGGACTGGAGATAATGTGCTCAATGCACATACGGTTTCATTCTGGAGGGACAGAAACTTCAGAATTTTAGAAGCAGATGGGGAGTGGGTTTTGTATAACACTGTAAATGTACTAAATGGCATTAAAAATGCTCACCTTAAATGATAAATTTTATGTGAATTTCACTTCAACAAATTTAAAAGTTACTCTTGTTTAAAAATAAATGTAGCTATCTGTAAATCTATATGTTAATATATACATAGGAAAAAAAATCCAGAGAAACACACGTAAAATTTTTTAAATGGTTTCACTAGATTTGGAATTATGGTTTTTTTTCTCTTTTTGAATTATTATTTCTATAATTTTATAAAGGGGAAATATCGTCACCTCAGAAATCTTATGTATAATAATGACACATGCATTGTACTGAGAGATACAGTTGGTAGGCCAGCTGTTAATATTCCTTAAATGTGCATTTTATTTGAGGCTGTTGAAAGTAATATATGTGGTCTTAGACTGAGTCTATAACAAGAGTGAACTAGGAAGGAGAGCTGGAAATGAGTACAAAAGTTATCTCTAAAACACTTCTATATCAGATAGAATATGTATGCAATTTCCTTCTAATTATACCCCCAAAATGATACATACAGTAAATTTTATAAAAACATATATATATAGTTGGTCAGTGTAACCTTGAAAATAATAATAGTATACTCTTGAGTTTTAGAGCCAAAGACCCAAATTTAGAAACAGGACTATATCAACTCTTTCCTTGAGGAAGGTTTTTTTTCCCCCCATAAAGAAACAGATATTTTATAATTTCAGTATAACTTCATACTTAATTCAAGAATAGCATTTTAGATTCAGATGCTGGTCTGCGGAGTAGAATTATTATAGTAGGCAGATGGCTTCCCAATAATGTCCTGTTTACATCTATGAAGACTGATGATGAGATATTACTTCCATGATTATGTTATATTCTACAGCACAGTTGATCTTAAGTATGGAGATTATCTGCAGGGTTTTATCTAATCTATGCTGCTGCTCCTAAGTCACTTCAGTGGTGTCCAACTCTGTGCAAGCCCATAGACAGCAGCCCACCAGGCTCCCCCATCCCTGGGATTCTCCAGGCAAGAACACTGGAGTGGGTTGCTATTTCCTTCTCCAATGCATGAAAGTGAAAAATGAAAGTGAAGTCACTCACTCGTGTCAGACTCTTAGCAACCCCATGGACTGCAGCCTACCAGGCTCCTCCGTCCATGAGATTTTCCAGGCAAGAGTACTGGAGTGGGGTGCCATTGCCTTCTCCGATCTAATCTTATGAGGCCTTTTAAAAGCAAAGATTTTCTCTGGGGAGCAACAGAAGCAGATGTCACAGTTCAAGGCACAAGAAGGATGTGGCATGCCATTGTTAACTTTAAAGATGAAGAGGGCCCCAAACAAGGAATGAATAATGAGTCAAGAGCCTGAGAAACAACCTCAGTTCAACCACTTACAAAGGAAATGGGAACCTAATTACAAAAGACAAGGAACTAAATTCTTCCACTAACAGTAATGACCTTGAAGAGAACTAAAAACTCTAGACAATAACATAACTGGCTAACTTAATTTCAGACTTGTGAGGTCCTGAGTCAAGAATATAGCCATACTATCCAAGACTTCTGATTCATAAAACTGTGAGATAATAAACGATGTTGTTTCAAGCTGATTGTTTAACACAATCAATTAAATTTGTGTTAATTTATTATGCAGCAATAGAAAGTCAGTATAATTACTAACTACCTAAATGATCCCCAAACATACACTGAAAAAAATTGTCAAATGCCACATAAAATGTACACACCACTACTTTGTACCTACTTGCCTTCTCTACCAATTATATCATTAAATAGTTCTTAAGGCAAAGAGCACCTAGATACAGGATCCCTGTCTAATAAGGTAATAGCAAGATTAGACCAAAGGTCATGGAAACTATCCTCAGATGATATTAGGAAAATCCAGAAATTAATGAATGAGACTTAAGAAAAAATCCTTGGGTTAGTGCTCTCTGACCCAGTGTCAGTGAGTGAATTAGATCTATCTAAAATTACTCAAGTAACTTTGCCATAGAATATGATAAGAAAGCATGGGATATAAGAATATAGACTTTGACAATAGGCCAAGCACAAACCAAGTGGATTTGGAGGAATAAAACTGGGCCTCCAATCCCTGGAGAATTCCCCTTAAACTGAAGATTGGGGAGGTCTCACCATGGTATAGAGAACATATCCTTCAAAATGCTGCATGCCCCTTTCCTCTCATTTCTGCACATTTGTAACTTTCCAGTTTGATAGGTGTAGGGGGTACATATAATGAAAGAGCCAAGGATTCTCATCACTAGGAGAAAGTATCCCCAATTTTACATTAATATTCTGAACTCAATTAATATGAATCAGTCACACAAGTTCAACCAATTCTGGGTGCCTTAGAGAATTTCTGAACCTATGAACTGAACCCTGGCCTGAAATGATCTTTGATTATTATCACACTACAAAATCTTACTGGTCAGTTGCACAGGCTCTCATACGATTTCTTTATCATATTGCCTGTGTTATAAATGTTTTTAATGTGCAAGTAGTACAAATAGTATGGACCACATGGACCACAAGTAGTTCAAATAGTGTGATGAAATCTTATGAACACATTTTCCAGCATTGTTGACTATTAACTCATATTTATATGTATGCTGTTTATATATATACATATGGCCTTGTTTTATATATACTCCACCCACTTCATTATCTCCCATTATCTTCTTTAATACACACACACACACACACACACACACACACACACACACACACACACACACTGAGAGGCTGGTTTTGAACCAAATCTTAGACATTCTATCGTGTTAGTACAATTTTTTCAATATAGATTTATTAGATGTCATTAAATTTTTCAGTATACACCTCTAAAAGATAACGGCATTTTAAAAACATGACCATGATATCATTATCATGCCTAAAAGAATGTAATTTCTTAAAATGATGAAATATTCATTAGATGCTCATATTTCTCAGTCTTTTCCAAGTTGTTTGTTTGAATCTGGATTCAGCAAGATACAAACTACACATATAGAACTTCTAAGCATCTCAGGTAAGAACACCATGAGGTCTACGTTATCCCCTAAAGGAAGACAGTCATATTACAGCGTATCTCCAATAATCTATTCATCCTACTTTGAAACAGATATATACAGAAAATTTGCACTACAAAATGAGCAGAAGTTACTTGCAACTTGCTTTCAGTGCTTTCATGAAAAAAGTTAACTTGCACACCCAAAATAGATGCGGTAATATCATTCTTCATTGTGTCAATATGAAATACAGTACTCTTTGTCAGCTAGATAAGCTCTATTTCAGTAAAATGCAGATTTCCATTTTGATCTAAGCTTTCTGAGAGAGTTCAAGGAACTATGATTATCAAATTTTTTTTTTCTGAAGCCAGTGACTTTCAAAGATTTTCTAGAATTAGACTACAACTTTCCATCTCCAAGACTGACATCTTGGTCCAGCTTACCATCACCTGTTTCCAAGAGACTGCACCTTTCTCCTACTCTGTCACCCTCAATCTGTCTCAATTTGGCATAAACATAGAATAATTCTATTAAATCATTTAAAACCATATCTATTTTCTGCACAAAACTCTCCGGTGACATCCCACCTTACTCCTAGTGAAATCTGTAGTCACTGTTGTGACTCATAAACTCTGAAACAATCTGACTCACTCCCAAGGTCAGAGGAGGCGGCCAAGAGGAGCAACCCCACATACAAGGAGCAGCGGCTGCATGAGCGCAGGAGGGCTGAGAGGACCTACTCCACGTCCAAGGTCAGGAGGGGTGGCTGTGAGGAGATAACCCTCGTCCAAGGTAAGGAACAGCAGCTGCACTTTGCTGGAATGCCGTAAAGAGATATCCCACATCCAAGGTAAGAGAAACCCAAGTGAGATGGTAAGTGTTGAAGAGGGCATCAGAGGGCAGACACACTGAAACCATACTCACAGAAAACAAGCCAATCTGATCACATGGACCATAGCCTTGTCTAACTCAGTGAAACTAAGCCATGCCCTGTGGGGCCACCCAAGATGGGCGGGTCATGGTGGAGAGGTCTGACAGAATGTGGTCCATTGGAGAAGGGAATGGCAAACCACTTCAGTATTCTTGCCTTGAGAACCCTGTGAACAGTATGAAAAGGCAAAATGACTGGATACTGAAAGGGGAACTCTCCAGGCCAGTAGGTGCCCAATATGCTACTGGAGATCAGTGGAGAAATAACCCCAGAAAGAATGCAGGGATGGAGCCAAAGCAAAAACGATGCCAACTGTGGATGTGACTGGTGATAGAAGCAAGGTCTGGTGCTGTAAAGAGTGATATTGCTGGAATGTCAGGTCCATGAATCAAGGCAAATCGGAAGCGGTCAAACAGGAGATGGCAAGTGTGAATGTTGACATTCTAGGAATCAGCGAACTAAAATGGACTGGATGGGTGAATTTAACTCAGATGACCATTATATCTACTACTGCGGGCAGGAATCCCTTACAAGAAATGGAGTAGCCATCATGGTCTACAAAAGAGTCCAAAATGCAGTACTTGGACGCAATCTCAAAAACGAAAGAATTATTTTTGTTCATTTCCAAGGCAAACCATTCAATATCACGGTAATCCAAGCCTATGCCCCAAACAGTAATGCTGAAGAAACTGAAATTGAACGGTTCTATAAAGACCTACAGACCTTTTTAGAACTAACACCCCCCCCCCAAAAAATGTCCTTTTCATTATAGGGGACTGGAATGCAAAAATAGGAAGTCAAGAAACACCTGGAGTAACAGGCAAATTTGGCCTTGGAATGCGGAATGAAGCAGGGCAAAGGCTAATAGAGTTTTGCCAAGAGAATGCACTGATCATAGCAAACACCCTCTTCCAACAACACAAGAGAAGACTCTACACATGGACATCACCAGATGGTCAACACCGAAATCAGATTGATTATATTCTTTGCAGCCAAAGATGGAGAAGCTCTATACAGTCAGCAAAAACAACACTGGGAGCTGACTTTGGCTCAGATCATAAACTCCTTATTGCCAAATTCAGACTTAAATTAAAGAAAGTGGGGGAAACCACTAGGCCATTCAGGTATAACCTAAATCAAATCCCCTATGATTATACAGTGGAAGTGAGAAATAGATTTAAAGGACTAGATCTGATAGACAGAGTGCCTAATGAACTATGGACAGAGGTTCATGACACTGTACAGGAGACAGGGATCAAGACCATCCCCATGGGAAAGAAATGCAAAAAAGCAAACTGGCTGTGTGGGGAGGCCTTACAAATAGCTGTGAAAATAAGAGAAGTGAAAAGCAAAGGAGAAAAAGAAAGATATAAGCATCTGAATGCAGAGTTCCAAAGAATAGCAAGAAGAGATAAGAAAGCCTTCCTCAGCGATCAATGCAAAGAAATAGAGGAAAACAACAGAATGGAAAAGACTAGATATCTCTTCAAGAAAATTAGAGATACCAAGGGAACATTTCATGCAAAGATGGGCTCGATAAAGGACAGAAGTGGTATGGACCTAACAGAGGCAGAAAATATTAAGAAGAGGTGGAAAGAATACACAGAAGAACTATACAAAGAAAGAGCCTCATGACCCAGATAATCACAATGGTGTGATCACTCACCTAGAGTCAGACATTCTGGAATGTGAAGTCAAGTGGGCCTTAGAAAGCATCTCTATGAACAAAGCTAGTGGAGGTGATGAAATTCCAGTGGAGCTCTTTCAAATCCTGAAAGATGATGCTGTGAAAGTGCTGCACTCAATATGCCAGCAAATGTGGAAAACTCAGCAGTGGCCACAGGACTGGAAAAGGTCCATTTTCATTCCAATCTCAAAGAAAGGCAATGCCAAAGAATGCTCAAACTACCACACAATTACACTCATCTCACTTCCCTGGTGGCTCAAATGGTAAAACATCTGTCTACAATGCAGGAGACCTGGGTTCAATCCCTGGGTTGGGAAGATTCCCTGGAGAAGTAAACAACAACCCGCTCCAGTACTCTTGCTTAGAAAATCCCATGGACAGAGGAACTTGGTGCAGGCTAGTGTCCATGGGGTCACAAAGAGTCAGGCATGACTGAGCGACTTCTCTTCACTCCACTTCACACACTAGTAAAGTAATGCTCAAAAATCTCCCAGCCAAGCTTCAGCAGTATGTGAACCGTGAACTTCCAGATGTTCAAGCTAGTTTTAGAAAAGGCAGAGGAACCACAGATCAAATTGCCAACATCTGCTGGATCATCAAAAAAGCAAAGGAGTTCCAGAAAAACTTCTATTTCTGCTTTATTGACTATGCCAAAGCCTTTGACTGTGTGGATCACAAGAAACTGGAAAATTCTTCAAGAGATGGGAATACCAGACCACCTGACCTGCCTCTTGAGAAACCTGTATGCAGGTCAGGAAGCAACAGTTAGAACTGGACATGGAACAACAGACTGGTTACAAATAGGAAAAGGAGTATGTCAAGGCTGTATATTGTCACCCTGCTTATTTAACTTCTATGCAGAGTACATCATGAGAAATGCTGGGCTGGAAGAAGCACAAGCTGGAATCAAGATTGCTGGGAGAAATATCAATAACCTCAGATATGCAGATGACACCGCCCTTATGGCAGAAAGTGAAGAGGAACTAAAAAGCCTCTTGATGAAAGTGAAAGAGAAGAGTGAAAAAGTTGGCTTAAAGCTCAACATTCAGAAAATGAAGATCATGGCATCTGGTCCCATCACTTCATGGGAAATAGATGGGGAAACAGTGGAAACAGTGGCTGACTTTATTTTTTGGGGCTCCAAAATCACTGCAGATGGTGATTGCAGCCATGAAATTAAAAGACACTTATTCCTTGAAAGGAAAGTTATGAGCAACCTAGATAGTATATTCAAAAGCAGAGATATTACTTTGCCAACAAAGGTCCATCCAGTCAAGGCTATGGTTTTTCCAGTGGTCACGTACGGATGTGAGAGTTGGACTGTGAAGAAAGCTGAGTGCTGAAGAATTGATGCTTTTGAACTGTGGTGTTGGAGAAGACTCTGGAGAGTCCCCTGGACTGCAAGGAGACCCAACCAGTCCATCCTAAAGGAGATCAGTCCTGGGTGTTCATTGGAAGGACTGATGCTGAAGCTGAAACTCCAGTACTTTGGCCACCTCATGGGAAGAGTTGACTCATTGGAAAAGACTCTGATGCTGGGAGGGATTGGGGGCAAGAGAAGAAGGGGACGACAGAGGATGAGATGGCTGGATGGCATCACCGACTCAATGGACGTGAGTTTGAGTGAACCCCGGGAGTTGGTGAGGGACAGGGAGGCCTGGCGTGCTGTGATTCATGGGGTCGCAAAGAGTTGGACACGACTGAGCGACTGAACTGAACTACCTCTCTGCCCTCACAGTCTACTGCTCATTTACACCTCCTTTCCTACAGCCACAATAGCCTGTAGGGCCTTATGGAACTTTTAAGGACTTGGCCGTATTTTCTTAAACTCCAGCCCACAGCAGGCGTCTTGCTTCCCAAACCAGCGTTGTCACATCCTCATGCCGAGTGCAATTCACAGTTCTCTGTCTTTGTCTGTCATTAAGGGTTGACAGTTACACCAAAGGAGCCTCTTGGGCTGGTTTCTCCTTATTCCCTGCAACTCATTTATCACGGGTTTTCTCTTTATTTGTTATTGAAGTGTAGTTTATTCGCTGTTGTATTAGTTTCAGGTGTACAGCAAGGTGATTCAGTCATATATATATGTGTGTCTGTGTGTGTATACATATACATATATACATATATTCTTTATCAGATTATTTTCCATTATAGGTCATTACAAGATATCAAATAGAGTTCCCTGTGTTATACAGTAGGACCTTCTTGTTTAGTTGTTTTATATATAATAGTGTGTATCTGTTAGTCCCAAACTCCTAATTTATCATTCCCTCCCACTACATTCCCCTTTGGTATCAATGTTTGTTTTCTATGTCTGTGAGTCTGTTTCTGTTTCATAAGTTCGTTTGTATCATTTTATTCAGATTTCACATAAGTTATATTATATTTTTCTCTGCCTTACTTAGATATTATGATCTACTATCATATTCTCTAGATGCATTATATTGCTGCAAATGGCATCGTTTTATTCTTTTAAAGGCTGAGTAATATTCCATTTCATATACGTACCACATCTTGTTTATCCATGCATCTATTAATGGATTTAGGTTGTCTTTATGTCTTGACTATTGTTAACAGTGCTGCTATGAACACTGGGGTCCATGTATCTTAATTTAAACTTTGAGATACATCTGAAAGCTTTCCGATTCTCTTCATCTTCTCTACCAACCTTGATTATCTCTAAACTAAAATGCTGGGTATTTTTGTCTCACTGTTCCCTCTGGCCTCCCTCAAACCATTCTTCACCCAAACTATTATTAAAGAATATATCAAACCATGTTACTTCTCTCTTTAGACAGTTGAATGAGTCCCCTTATGAGAAGAGAATTCAGCTGGCCTGCCAGATCCTATTGCACCAGAGCACTGCCCATCTCCCAGAGCTCTTGCACTACCCTTGGCTTCCCTCAATACAGTAGTCAAACTGGCCTTCCTTCCATTCTTCAACTATGAATTTCACTTTCAAATAAATGCTACGTCTCAAATGCTTTACTTCCACCTCTTCACCAGCTTGGCTCCTCATTCTTCACACATCACTCTCATCTTTCACAGCATTTATCACAATGTGCTATTGTATGTGTGCTATAATGTACATTATCCATGTCTTTCTCATGCTGCCCTAAAATCCATGATAGTGGGAATCATAGCATTATTCACAATGTAGATAACTTAGAAAAAAACTACTCAATAAACTTTTGCTAAAGGAATAAATCTATATATCCAGGCATTCATGCAAGAACGAAAGACTAAATAGATTAATCAACTTAATCAGGCATTTTGCATAATCCTAGCCATCAGATCTCAGCTAGAAAGAAGAGATGATAAGCATGTCTCAGGGCATGTTTACTTTTATAATTAGAAGAAAAGAAGTCAGCTTTGAGAAGAGAGGTAACTCTAAGGGAAGACAAGGGAAGTGAATCTAAAACACCATGGCCCTGCTCCAAAGTTGTTTCTGAGGTCTGAGTGACAAGCACTGAAGGAATCTGCATTCTGTCAATGGTTGGCTGTGCTTAGTCACTCAATCATGTCCAACTCTGCAACCCCATGGACTGCACCCTGCCAGGCACCTCAGTCCATGGGGATTCTCCAGGCAAGAATACTGGAGCAAGTTGCCATGCCCTCCTCCAGGGGATCTTCCAAACCCAGGGATTGAACCGAGGTCTCTCACATTGCAGGTGGGTTCTTTACCATCTGAGCCACCAGGGAAGCCATGCAGAGTTAAACTTATGCATTTCTCTGGGATGGCAAAGCGGTTTGTAGAAACCCTCTGTCACAAAAGAGGCATCATTTCCATGGTTCCCCTAAGCAATTAACACATGTTCCCATGAGAAACAGCACTCTAGTAACCCATGTATGCCAAAGATGCCTGGAAAAATATCTTCAACCCTATGTGCTCATCTATATAATATGACCTTACCAGTTCCCCATTGGAAGAGGGAGTCTAATTTCCTTGAATCTCAACTATCTCTATTGATTCACTCATGTGACTTCTGAGGTTAGATCCAAAGAAGCCTGCCCCCTACAAAGCCTTACATGATTTAGTTTCCTGTATAGCTTTTTGCTCTGCTTGGACACATGGAACACCATGTGCCAGTGGTTTCCTTGCAAGATGTTCCCTTTCAGAGCTGAGATGCTACATTGTAAGATGTCCCAGCCATGTTCCAGCATTTGAATTATCACAGGCTCACAGCCAGAGATATGAGTGGCAAAACTTCTAGAGAGAAGCATCAGTTAAGTAACCCCCAGCTAGCCTTCCCAGCAGAGGCTCCCAATAGAATTCTATCTCCACAGGGTCCTTTCCAAATTCCTGACCACCAAATCCATGAGGATCATAAATTTGTTGCAGCTTTATGTCACTAAAGGTAGAGTGATTTGTCATACAGGAATAGTGGGTCAGGACAGCAGAGATACTAAAACAATGTGTAGAAGCACATCCTATTACTGTATAAAAACGAATATAACACAAGTACTTTAGGCAGGCATGTATCTTCATTCTGACATCCTCTGTAACAGCAAATTAGATTTAATCTTAAGGTTAAATCGGCCAGAAATCACTTATTTGTATATCAATAAAACGGATAATTCACTATGCAGCCATTGAAAACTGCATGAAATTCAGATAGCAATCAGGAAAATGTGTATGCTCTAAGGTTAAGCTAAAAACAAAAAGGAAAAGAGCAAATGGTGCAAAAATATGTATTTGTTTAAAAATATGTGTGCATGTAGATAGTATTGTCAAGCAGGCAAGAGGGGAAAACTTTTGTTGACATCAGGCATCCAAAACATAAGTGATGATAACACCAAGATTGTTTTAAGAATTGCGGCACCGGTTTGTTTGTTTTTTTCTATAAAAATATATGTAATATACAGGTTGGCCCATATCTTGTTGTTGCAGAACTAATTCTTTCAAATTAGGTGGGACAGCAGGAGTAGAAATGAAGAGAAGTTCTTTTTATACTCTCATGATAATCCTGCTTCTGCTGTACTGAGCATGAAAGAAAGAATTATTTCTGTTTAGCTCTGCAGCACACACATGTACATTCAACCAGTGGTTGGATCTGAGTTACAAACACACTCTGCTGAGTAAAGTTCAGAAATATTAAGTCAGCTTTGGGTTAGAAGGCCTTAGAAGGCAAGAGCAGGTTTTAAATTTGTTGCTGTTAGTGTTTCTCTACTCCCAAAAATGAAGGTGGGGGAAAAAAAAAAAAAACAACCCACTACCTGGGAAGTCAGCAATATAGGAAAAATCTGTTGGGTGTGCTACCAAAGATAATTTAGAAACACAGAAAATCTAAAGTTTATGGTAAAGCTATATGGAATGTGTTATTTTTCTGGTCTGGATCTAGATGGAAATGTTGGCATCTCATCAATACTAGAACACGATTTTCTACTTTACACTTAGAATAGAAAACAACAAAGATGTAAAGCAATAACCTGCATGTGCTAGAGATGTGCAGGGAAAGCCAGGCTAGAATTAAAAACATGACCCCTGATGAATGGAAAATAACGAATCCTACTTTCCATAGACAGAAGCTGCTCCCTGCACAAATATATATTCAAAGCATTGAGTTCAAAATATGTAATTTTAAAACACTTTAGGACTATATACCTATACTTAGCATAAGTGTGGAAGTGGACTTTTGGATAGCAGGGAGACTTAGAATATCACAATGATATAACCATTTATATTATTCTACTCACTTCCTTTACAGGAGTCGTATCATGCAAACACAATAACATGCGAGGAATCTTTCATCTTTAACTCCTCCTGTCTCAGTGCATTTCTGATATTCATCAGGGCATCCCCTCTTGAAGGAAAGAGGTGTTCTACAGAAAAATCTATGAGTTATGTGGATTAACAGGCTTGTCTTTCCCAGTAGTGTTTACAAAACCAAAATCACTGTTTTGTTGTCCTGTTGGGTAACTGCTTTTTATTTTTCAGTATTTGTCTACAAGTTCTACTTGTATCTGTCAGTTTAAATATGGCTAATATCACTTGCCAAGTTTATATTGTATTAAATTTAAATATCAGATTTTATGAGGCTGAGACCACATTATCCCTTTCCCACAGACTAGAAGCTGCTGTCATCAAGAGAGTTTTGCAAGTAAATGCCAAGAGTCTGATTCAACTTCAAATTTGCCAAGAAAACATCTCTGATAGCAAATCCTTTGCTAGGACTTTGAACAACATAATTCTGACAAGACTTGGAACTGAACCTTTGAGACATAAGAGGTGGTATAAGCTGCTTCCTGAGGTAGGTCCAGGCTATTTCTCATCTTCAACTGTGCCCTGAAGTCTAATCTGAAAATGCCAGAGAAAAAAGGTTGCCAGTCTTGGGATAGGGGAGCAAGTTAAAACATATGCATTGGAAAGGGTACCATGGGAGTGACCAGGAGAAACTGCACATGAATGGTGAGCTCTTACAACTTTTCCTATGGTGCCCTAAGAGAATTAATGAGCTAAAAAAGGCACTTAGAACTGAAGTACTGGTTAATAAATTCTGTTTATGATTTCACAGTATAATATGCCATTTTTAACTTTATTATCATAGTTAAGACTTCACACTTCCACTGCAAGGGGGCGTGGGTTCAATCCTAGGGTCAGGAAGATCCCCTGGAGGAGGAAATGGCAACCCACTCCATTATTCCTGTCTGGAAAATCCCATGGACATAGGAGCCTGCCAGGCTACAGTCCATGGAGTCACAGAGTTGGACACAACTCAGCATACACACCCTTCATCTGATTATAGCCCCAAGGGCAGGAAGGTCATCAAAAAGCAACTGGACTAAAAGAATTTAAAAAAGTAAAAATAACTTTGAAATATATAGAGAAATTATCATTATAAACCAAGAAAAAACTGTTATTCTATATCAATGGCATTACAAATTAAATAACAACTCTCTAGAATGACATCAGATGTTCTTTTCTGCTATTAAAATTCATGTGAGGAGTTCAATGAATTAGCTTGGGAAAGGAATACAACAAGGATATATATTATCACCCTATTTATTTAACTTAGAGTACATCAGGTGAAATGCCAGGATGGATGAATTACAATCTGGAAACAAGACTGCCAGGCGAAATACTAACAACATCAGATATGGAAATGATATCATGACTAAAGAGTCTCTTGAGGGTGAAAGAGAAGAATGAATAAGATGGCTTAAAACTCAACATTCAAAAAACTAAGATCATAGCATCTGGCCATGTCATTTCTTAGCAAATAGATGGGGAAACAACAGAAACAGTGATAGAGTTTATTATCTTGGTCTCCAAAATCTCTGCAGATGGTGACTGCAGCCATGAAATTAAATGACACTTGCTTCTTGGAAGAAAAGCTATGACAAACCTAGACAGTGTGTTGAAAAGCAGAGATATTATTCTGTCAACAAGGTCCCTATACTCAAGCCTATGGTTTTTCCGGTAGTCATCCGGTCCCATCACTCCGTGGGAAATAGATGGAGAAACAGTGAAAACAGTGTCAGACTTTATTTTTTGGGGCTCCAAAATCACTCCAGATGGTGACTGTAGCCATGAAATTAAAAGACGCTTACTCCTTGGAAGAAAAGTTATGAGCAAACTAGATAACATATTCAAAAGCAGAGACATAACTTTGCCAACTAAGGTCCATCTAGTCAAGGCTATGGTTTTTCCAGTAGTCATGTATGGATGTGAGAGTTGGACTGTGAAGAAGGCTGAGTGCCGAAGAATTGATGCTTTTGAACTGTGGTGTTGGAGAAGACTCTTGAAAATCCCTTGGACTGCAAGAAGATCCAACCAGTCTGTTCTGAAGGAGATCAACCCTGGGATTTCTTTGGAAGGAATGATGCTAAAGCTGAAACTCCAGTAATTTGGCCACCTCATGCAAAGAGTTGACTCATTGGAGAAGACTTTGATGCCGGGAGGGATTGGGGGCAGGAGGAGAAGGGGACGACAGAGGATGAGATGGCTGAATGGCATCACGGACTCGATGGACGTGAGTCTGAGTGAACTCTGGGAGTTGGTGATGGACAGGGAGGCCTGGCGTGCTGCGATTCTTGGGGTCTCAAAGAGTCGGACACGACTGAGCAACTGAACTGAACTGAACTGAACTGATGTATGGATGTGAGAGTTGGACCATAAAGAAGGCTGAGCACTGAAGAATTGATGCTTTCAAACTGTGATGCTGGAGAAGACTCTTGATAGTCCCTTGGACAGCAAGAAAATCAAACCAATCAATCACAAAGGAAATCAACCCTGAATATTCATTGGAAGAACTGATGCTGAAGCTCCAATACTTTGGCTACCTGATGTGAAGTGCCAATTCATTGAAAAAGATCCTGATCCCAGGAAAGATTAAAGGCAAAAAGAAAAAAGGGCAACAGAGGATGAGATGGTTAGAATGCATTATCAACACAATGGACATGAATCTGAGCAAAGTCCAAGAGAAAGAAGAACAGGGAAGCCTGTTGTCCTGAAGTCCAAGGGGTGACGAAGAGTTGGACATGACTTAGTGACTGAACAACAACAATATCCACAATACTTAATGCATAAATATGGTACGAAATGCCATATATATATGTGTATGTGTGTGTGTGTGTGTTTA
The DNA here is from genome assembly GCF_042477335.2 of Ovis canadensis. Lineage (NCBI taxonomy): Eukaryota > Metazoa > Chordata > Mammalia > Artiodactyla > Bovidae > Ovis > Ovis canadensis. Next base: position 88,743,330 of record NC_091248.1, read on the forward strand.
TAAAATATCAGTATATTTAGTGCTTAAACTTCACAGTTCAAGTTACATATATTAACTTCTACATTACTCACACTTTGTTTCATTTCCAGAATTTCTGCCTGAAATTCAGAAACATGAATGATAAGAAGGAAAGTACAATACTTTCTTTCTCATAACTCACCATGATTTATGAGAAACACTGATTCCTCGTCATTATCCTATCTGTAATCAGAAAACTTGAAAATTAAGATTCTATCTATAAATAACTCCAATAACTAAAAATGGTCATTAATTATTAAAAACAATAGTAAGGTAAAGGAACTGTTGCATCTAAAAGGTTTATACATCTACAAGGTATTTTTTTTTTTTTAATGAGTGCCCCAAAGACATTCAGTATACAATGCTTCAGAGAAAGCAATGGCACCCCACTCCAGTACTCTGGCCTGGAAAATCCCGTGGATGGAGGAGCCTGGTAGGCTGCAGACCATGGGGTCGCTAAGAGTCGGAAATGACTGAGTGACTTCACTTCCACTTTTCACTTTCATGCATTGGAGAAGGAAATGGCAACCCACTCCAGTGTTCTTGCCTGGAGAATCCCAGGGACGGGGGAGCCTGGTGGGCTGCTGTCTATGGTGTTGCACAGAGTCAGACATAACTGAAGCGACTTAGCAGCATACAATGCTTAATAGTTCTCCTTTCCATCTGAGACAGAAATCTACAAGTAAAGCTTTAGAACATTCCTGCACAAGCCAGGTCCTGCTCTATCTCAAAAAAAATTAAAAATAAAAACATTTACCAGTTTCTCAAGAAATTTTAATCTTCTGTGTTAGCTTTGGAAATGCCAAGAGCCTCTGACCTTTTTTTAGTTGTATTCAATTTACAAAGCTATTTTGTACGCACTATGCTCTTTTCCCCTTACATTCCTTGAGTGACACGTTTTCCAGGGCTCCTTACTTTCCACATTTTCTACGTGGACAAACAGAAGCTCGTAAGAGTTACTATCGCATAGTCACATGGTTTGTAGTCAGGAAAGCTGATGAACAGATCTGACATTATGCAGCTATTCTACATGTCAAACAACATGGCCACCACATTGACCTTTGCCTCAGTCATTGAAACAGAGATCCCTCAAAACAAGGTTTTCCAATTCCGCTCACACTGTGGTAATAATTCTCATCTTGCTCTGCTCACACTGTGGTAATTCTTGTCTTGCCCTAACAGCTGGCACCTAAGCTAAAAAAGTAAAGAAGCACTTTAAAAGCCTTCAAGTTAGTAACTGGCAAGAAATGCAACAACACTGCAAAACAAATTTCCAGCAAAATAGAAAAAAAAAAAAAAAAGCTAAAGCTCATACGTAAGAGTTAATAGCTTTATTTCTATGGATAGAGGAAAATCCATAAGAAATTATATGATAAAATGCTGACTCTGGCATACTTGAAAAATCAATAAAAAACATTTAATTTTCAGGAACAGGGGATATTTTGATGATATCAGCTTCATTACTTCCACAGATTTAAATGTGCAAGACTTTTGGGAAGAAATGACATTTCATTACAACAAAGTTTCCCTTTGCTCCAGCAATATGCTGAATGCCGTGATATATAGACACGGAGTGCTTATGGAGGATTACAAACAAAAGCGCCTTTAAAGGGAAACCTCATTTTTAGAGAAAGGAGACATTTCTTGTTTAAATATCGATTTTCCACATGAGGACTGTTAGTCCTGTTTTAATCTACACTATTCTGATTAAAATATCCAATTTGCTTTTTTTTCTGTGTGATTATAATCATTTCTATGCTGTCATTAGCCATGGTAATAGCAATTAGGGACAGTGCTTGAAAACTCATAGCAATTCCAGTCTTAACCATGGAGGCTTAATGGTTCTAAACATAACAAGGCAGGTATGCAATACAAAATGTGAAAATGAATAAAAACAATAATCAGCACAATAGTATAAAGACATTTGACTGCTCACACATATGGATATACAAACACAAATACATGAAACATTGGGAATTACTGAAATAGGTTAACTTGGAATTTAGTCACTAAACTCCAAATGCTCTAATGAAGATTGCTAATAGCATGTTCCGCAAGATCCTGATTTAAATACTAATTAGTTGTTTGCAATTAGTCCATTAATAAACTTAAAAATTGAAGTATTTTCCTTACTTTCATTTAGTATTAATATCATAATGGTATAAACACGCAAAAAAGAGAAGGCAATGGCAACCCACTCCAGTACTTTTGCCTGGAAAATCCCATGGACGGAGGAGCCTGGTAGGCTGCAGTCCATGAGGTCGCTAAGAGTCGAACACGGCTGAGCGACTTCATTTTCACTTTTCACTTTCATGCATTGGAGAAGGAAATGGCAACCCACTCCAGTGTTCTTGCCTGGAGAATCCCAGGGACGGGGGAGCCTGGTGGGCTGCCGTCTATGGACTCACATAGAGTTGGACACGACTGAAGCGACTTAGCAGTAGCAGCAGCAAAAAAGAGTAAAAGAAAGTATCACCTTTATAATCAATTCAAATAAAAAGCAGTAGCTCATCTTGAGAAGTTAAGAATTGTTCTGGATCAGTAGAAAGATACAGGTACAAATTACATGGAAAATATTCATTTAGCATCTCTTCCTCAATATTTTCTTTGTTAGTCATGGAGAATGATGTACCAGACGGTTGGCCTGGCTCTGATTTACCCAAGTAGCTACTATTTACCAAAGCCCTAATCTTTGTGTTTTTCCCTCACTTTGATGACACCTAGAAGTTATGGCTAAAGAAAGTTCTTCCTTAGTTTCATAAGCTACAGTTTGTTCAACAAATTATCCTGTCTTGGACTTGAATTTAGCTTGCTCCAGGCACATGGTATGAAAATCAACCTCTGAAAGTATTAGATCACAGAATCAATAAGACAGTCTGGTTCAAACACTCGATCAGAGGTCTTGGCTTAAGAAAGCCTTCATGGGAAGCTTCTGTGATGTCAGCAGGAGCAAAAGAACTCCTTGAAGTTGCAGATAGTTTGGTTTATCTCTGGCCCCAGCTGGTTTCTATGCCAGAGTCAGAGATAAATATTCCATATTTAGGTTCAGGGCTTTCTACACACCCCACCTCTTAGTGGTGCCCTGATATGCTGGAAGTAAATTAAACAACTGCATTTGTTATTTAAAGATGGGCCTTGGATAGTGTAAGTCACATTAATACCACTGCTTTACATGGGCTCTGCAGCTCTTATTGAGGAACTTAGCTGAGCCCTCTTTAAGGAGCATGACACACATGGAAGACGCCAGAGACATGCTCAAACGGCTTAGATGAATCTCAAGTTCAATTCTGATATGAACTGCCAAGTAAGTAGAAATTCTGAATAGTTCTGCATGTCCTATATAACATAATTAAGTGTTGTATGAAGAATGAATGTATCTTAGTGATAGTGACTGCTTATTTCTTCAACTGAAACCTGTATAAATTTATATCTGTTAAAGGTCGTGTCATGGGTTCATTCAATAGCTATTAATTATTATCATTTCTCTGAAGACTACAACTGGCAAAAGGCCACTAAATTAGATTATACTAGAGAAGAATTTTAGGTGTATAAAAATGTTTTATGGAGACTAAAGGATACAGATTCAATCAGGCCTCAGAATAAACCTGTAACCAGGGATGAAAATACCAATAGAACATGGCTCATCTCTTATTTCTACCTCTCTGCCAGAGTGCACTATAATTCTAACCCATAAAACCCACCTTTCCTTTTTTAAAAGTTCACATGGTAGGACATGGGTGACCATATCTCTGAGGTTTATAGATCTGCTATTGAAAAGACCAACTAGGCTTAAATCCTGATTTTGCATCCCTATCAGGAAATCCCAATTGGGCCCACTTGGTTTAGTTGCCCACTTCTAAGCTGCAGTAGAGTCAAGTTATATAAATATACATCCCTGCCTTGGGGGAAATTGCTCCTAATATGATAGTAGAGGAACTGTACAGACAAATAATAATGATAGGGACTTCCCTAGTAATCCAATGGTTAAGAATTCACCTACCAATGCAGGAGACATTGGTCCAGGAAGATCCCATGTGCCCTGGGGCAAGCAAGCCCATATGCCACAACGACAGAGCCTAAGCATCCTAGAGCCCATGCTCCGCAACAAGAAAAACCACCACAATGAGAGGCCTGCGCACTGCAACTAGAGAACAGGCTCTGCTCACCGCAAGGAGAAAATGCCCACAGGCAGCAACAAGGACCAAGAGCAGCCAAAAAATAAAAATTTAAAAATTAAGAACATAATAATAGCACTAAAAGTTACATGACACTGTTCTTGCTGGGCCTTCAAAAGAAAAGATAAGGGCTGTGGTTCACACTTCAAAAACAAACCCATCAATTTAGTCCTGTGGCAGAGCTTCAGACACTGAATTAGTTGAAGTTTTATGGCTCTATTTTCTTTAGAAATGGTGTTGAGTTTACCTTATTCCTCAAAATCAGAGTTTAAAAAAATTGTATGAAAATCATAAGGAGATGGTGCTTTATTGTTCATTTGTTTATTCAAAGAACATTGATACTTGCTGGGAACCCCAAAAGAACGAACTATTAATATTATTACAAAGAATAAGAGGAGGTATTTCCCTGGTAGTCCAGTGGCTAAGACTCTAAGCTCCCAATGCAAGGGCCCAGATTTGATCCCTGGTCAGGGAACTAGATCCCACATGCCGCCACTAAACTTCCTGTATGCCACAACTAAATGATCCCATGTGCCACAACTAGGACCCAGTGCAGCCAAATAAGGAAAAAAAAAAAAATTAAGTAATAGGAAGAAAACTGGATTTCAGCTGGAGCTGGGCGTTTGTATGTGTTAGTTGCTAAGTTGTGCCCAACTCTTTGTGACCCCATGGACTGTAGCCCACCAGGCTCCTGTCCACGGAATTTTCCAGGGAAGAATACTGGAGTGGGTTGCCATTTCCTTCTCCAGGTGATCTTCCTGATCCAGGGCTCGAACCTATGTTTCCCACATTGCCAGCAGATTCTTTACTATCTGAGTCACCAGGAGGTGGACGTGTAGTAGTTTAAAAAACACCTTTTTTAGAAAGCGACATTCAAGCTAAGACCTGAGAAGGATGAGGAAATTAACTGGGTGAAGAGTGGGAGGAAAGAGATGCAAACAGAGGGTGTTTTAAATGTAAAATTCAGCAAACGTGAACCAACAATAGTGGGAGCTATAAACATTAAATCCAAGTTAAAACAATCAGCTAGAGAGCATATTGAAGCACATAAGTGATGTAGGAAATATGATATATTATCCTCTACCAAATGGTTGTTTAATTTTTAATTACATTAAATTACCACAAATATTTAATTAGACACAGGTGGTAATACAGCATCCCATTTTGGTTCCCAGTTCCAAAATATTATGCGTTTTTGTCTGCAGTCTACATGTATATATACATATTCATAGAATGCTAGTGAGTATAGATTTAACAGCCTGAAAGAAAGCTTTCCAAGAATAAAAACATTCTGATATTGATAAACAACTGCCTGATTCACAGTTCCCAGTCTTGTGTACAGACCAGCTGTGATGTTAGTTGTCACTTCTGGCATGTGTATAATAACTCTTAGCTTTATTCCATTTCCAGAGATTCTCTACTTGTCCAACCAAGTTTAAAAACACATGTTTTGAGTTCTGGGAAGATGGCAATGGTGACAGAGTTTTTGAATCTCCTTGAATTCTCCATTAAAGAAAAAAAAACAACTAAAATAGAGAAATCAAACCCCACAGAAAATATCAACAGGAAAAATAGGTGGAATATATATGTAGAAGATCATGGCATGGTCCCATCACTTCATGGCAAATAGATGGGAAAACAATGGAAACACTGATAGAGTTTATTATCTTGGGCTCCAAAATCTCTGCATGTGGTGGCTGCAGCCATGAAATTAGAAGACATTTGCTCCTTGGAAGAAAAGCTATGACAAATCTAGACAGCATATTAAAAAGCAGAGACATTACCTTGCCGACAAAGGTCCATATAGTCAAAGCTATGATTTTTCCAGTCGTCATGTATGGATGTAAGAGCTGGATAACAAAAAAGGTTGAGCCCTGAAGAACTGATGCCTTTGAACTGTGGTGTTGGAGAAGACTATTGAGAGTTCTTGGACAGCAAGGAGATCATACCAGTCAATCCTAAAGGAAATCAACCCTAAATATTCTTTGGAAGGACTGATGTTGAAGCTCCAATACTTTGACCACCTGATGTGAAGAGCTGGCTCATTGAGACCCTGATGCTGGGAAACACTGAAGGCCGGATGAGAAGAGGGCAACAGAGGAGGAGATGGTTGGATGGCACCACTGACTCAATGGACATGAGTTTGAGCAAACTCCAGGTAATAGTGAAGGACAAGGAAGCCTGGTGTGCTGCAGTCCACTAGGTCACAAAGAGTTGGACATAACTGAGCAACTGAAGAACACTACTCATATGTAGCCCCTCATGTGAGAAAGTATGGACAAATCATGACAAATAAAAGACCTGTGTATCATCAGCAACAATGTGAGAAGCAAGGAGGTGCAAGGGGACCTCAAACAGTCAGTAGTACTCAGAGGAAAGGCTGAGTTGGTTGAACACTCCAGCTGAAACTCCAGTCATGGGATAATTGCAGGGGTCCACTGAGATGTCTAAAGTAGCTCAAGCCATAATGTTGCCATGAGCTCTCCAGACTGACAAACTGAAAATCCCTTCTTGGCTAAATCCTCACGTTAAAAAGAGTCAGCCTGAAATAAATTCAAATGGAGCATGACCTCAAAAGTATGAGTGAAGAAAAGAGAAGGTCCAAAGGAAGTAGGGGAGGGAAACAAAGTCTGGAGATCTCAGAAAATAAGAGGCCATATATCTGAACATCATACCAAAATAACACATCAGGGACCATATTGTTCCTGCTCAGCCCTGTGGCTCCAACCCCTAACATAAATCCTGGTAGACATAGAAACTGGTATAAAAACTAAAATGGTTTCTAAGAATGGGAGTTATGATACTCTTTTATCATCTTTAATGTAGTCTGGCTCCCTTAACTTCTGCCCATGAAAGAAATTTTTCTATCCCAGTATCTGAGTAACATCTTTAAACTTATATTTTTTTAATTAGGTAGAAGATATCACATTGGGTTTAACTGAGTATAGCATAGAAAAAGTAGAGCTTTATTATTTCCTTTGTATTCAGAACTGAACCTATGTTTGTGGGGAGTTTTAATAATCAATCAGTGGAACCTAATAAAGAGAAATTTCACTCAAGAACTGATACAAAGATACAAAAAGGATGCATCAAATACCTTATCCTTTTGCAATAGTTGTAAAAGATTTTCTGAACCAAATATTCCACAAAACATCTCATACCAAAGTTCTTACTAGAAAGGACTCATTCAACTCCTTCTGGAAGTATCCCAATACAGATAGGCCAGGTATCTTTGAGATCCTCAGTCAAGTTTCAACAATCCTTTATACATGGTTCAATCTAATAAGCCTGAAGTTTCAGATGCTCTTCTGATAAGCAACTATTTTATCCTGCAATTATTACTTAAACAAGTAGTGGCTGAATTGGAATCAGCCAATTTAATTTCTTGAGTTGCTGTGGTTTTATTGGGCTAAAGGTAGGGGTGATTGCGCTAAATAGATTTTTTTAAAAAGCTCTTTTCTGAGTACCCTTCTCATAGTAGCCATGCTATTAACTTCATACAATTTTGGTGCAACGCTTGGATTGTAATAGCCTTTGGACACCTGTGCATTGTAGTGCAAGATGTATTACATTATTATTTGTGACACCCCTCAAATGCCAATTTACTCTACTGCAGATTGCTCCGTGGGCATAATAAATCTTCACAAACCCATCTAAAGTGGCTGTGCTACACACTTCAGCCCATCCCCCCATTCATTTTGCACAGCAGAGTCTATGAAGTGGTTATTATATTATGGTTTCTATTAACCTAAAATTATTGTTAATATTTTATGACACTTGAAGAAATATTATATAGTGAACAGCCATTCATCCAGTCATCACAGTAATCTTTCTGTCATTTTGTTATTATCACTTTATATTTTGGTAGCACTTTACAAATTTCACATACACAGATGTGCACCTTTTATTTGTTCAATCCTCTCAAAATCTGCAGGATAGAGAGAGCAAATGACATATATGTTTCATTGAAAAGGAGTAAGGGCTAAAATTTTTCATGATTTACCTATAGTCATACTAACAGTATACGGTTGAAAGATGATATTAGCCATATTGATTATTAGAGGACCTCTTTAATGAAGATACTTTAGTTATAGTTTACCTATATAGAAGGGTTATGAAGGAAGGCAAATTAAGAGGTTATCACAATAATTCAGGAAAGAAAAAAATAATCATTTGATTGACACTGATAGTGATGGAGGACTTTCTAAAAATATTTGCAAACTAGAGTCAACAGGATTTTCTGTTATAAGGCATGAACATAGGGCAACATCACAATGTTGGCTTTAAGCAGCTAGAAGAATGTTGTTGCCATTTTTGTTAGAAGGAAAGGGGGTGGAGGAGGAATATTTTGGGGTGTCAAGATCCAAGAGCTTAGGCTTGAGCTTTTTAAGTTTGAGATACCTATTAGACATTCAACTAAGAATATTGAACACATGGATGGATAGGTAAGTTTGGAGTTTTAATGAGATGTCTCAGCTGGAGATATGCTTTGAGATTCATCATGTAAATATGTCATTTAAAGCCTTGAGACTGAATGGTGGTTGTGAAGATAAAGTGATTTCCTAAAATCCAGATGAAAAAAGTGTTCAAAAAGGAGTGATCAACTGTGTTAAAGACTGCATTGTGCTGAGTCAATCAACAGCTTAGAGTTGAACACTGTTTTTCCCAGCAGAGAAGTTCTTCATGTGGTGGACAAGAGCTATTTTGATGGAGGGGTATGATGGGCATACCTGGCGTGCTGCGATTCATGGGGTCGTAAAGAGTCGGACACGACTGAGCGACTGAACTGAACTGAACTGATGTACCAAACACTGCAGTGATGTCCAGAGCATGAGAAGTGGAATGAGGGAATATAGAAATTCCCTTAAAGGTGTTTGGCTAGAAAAAAAATGTGGCAGAAACTGGAGGAAAGTAAGGGGTCAAGCGAGACTTTTTTCCTCTTTTTTTCGAACCAAGACAAATAGCAGCATAATTGTATACCATTAGAAAATGCAAGGGAGCAGGAGAAGTTGATCATGCAAGAGAAAGAAGAAATAATTATTAAGGCAAAAGTCTAACAAGCAAAAGGAGATATAGTCCACTGTGAAATAAGCAGGTTGGTAACAGACAAGAATATAGAACATTTCTCAGTAATGTACTGGAAGAGGCAAAGAATCTGGGCACACGTGCAGACAAGTTGACATATGTAGTGGTAAGAGTATTTGGAAATTCTCTTCTAATTGCTTCTATTTTTCTCAGTGAAATAGGATGCAGGAATATTACCTAAAAGTGAGGATGCCAGAACCATACTATTTCAATTACAATTGCTTCACAGTTTATTTCCCCAATGTTTTTATCTTTTCCACAAATTTCTTGTTCTGTTTTCTAACTACAGTTTTTGGCCATATTCATACATTATTCTTTGAGAGGACCTGTACTATCAGCTTTTAAGTTTCTAAGAACAAAATAGTGTCGATTGAAATTAAATGTATGAATTTGTACATAATTGACATCTTAACAATATCGTATCTTTCCAGGAAACTGGCAGGCCTCTCCATTTATTCTAGCTTTATTTTACATCCTCTGATAAACCCTATTAGTCTTATTCCTTTGTTGTTGAGTTAAATCCTGGGTACTTTATGGTTTTGCTTTTTTTTTAAAATGTGAATTCGCCTCCTATCTCATCCTATCTCCTATCTCATAGCATTTAAACTAAAATGTTTATTACTTATATAAAGGAGAGCTAACTTAATTTCAGCACACTAGCATTTTGTGTGTGTGTGACTTTGACCAATCTCTGTCTTTGCAGCTGGAAAAAGAATAAATAAACTAAATGACCTCTGTAATTTTAAAAAATCTAAACAGAAAGACACTAATATTATTCCTATTTAACTTACTACCTACCTGAGTCTCAGTTCAGTTCAGTTCAGCTGCTCAGTTGTGACTGACTCTTTGCAGCCCCATGGACTGCAGCACCAGACTTCCCTGTCCATCACCAACTCCCAGAGCTTGCTCAAACTCATTATCCATTGAGTCAGTGATGCCATCCAACCATCTCATCCTCTGTCATCCCCTTCTTGTCCTACCTTCAGTCCTTCCCAGAATCAGGACCTTTTCCAGTGAGTCAGTTCTTCACATCAGATGGCCGAAGTATTGGTGCTTCAGCTTCAGCATCAGTCCTTCCAATGAATATTCAGGACTGATTTCCTTTAGGATGGACTGGTTGGACCTCCTTGCTGCCCAAAGAACTCTAAAGAGTTTTCTCCAACTCCACAGTTCAGAAGCATTAATCCTTAGGTGCTCAGCTTTCTTTATGGTCCAACTCTCACACCCATACGTGACTATTGGAAAAAAAAAAACAAAAACACATAGCTTTGACTAGACAGACTTTTGTTGGTAAAGTGGTGTCTCTGCATTTTAATATGCTGTCTAGGTTTGTCATAGCTTTTCTTCCAAGGAGCATCTCTTAATTTCAAGGTTGCAGTCACCATCTGCAGTGATTTTGGAATCCAAGAAAATAGTCTGCCACTTTTCCATTGTTTCCCCATCTATTTGCCATGAAGTGATGGGACCAGATGCCATGATCTTTGTTTTCTGAATGTTGAGTTTAACCCAGCTTTTTCACTCTCCTCTTTCACTTTCATCAAGAGACTCTTTAGTTTCTCTTTACTTTCTTCCATAAGGGTGGTGTCATCTGCATATCTGTGTCTCATAATTGAGTCTCAGAGTGTATAATTTACTCAACATCATTCCATGGATAATGAGAAAAACTTACCTGGATTTTGGTAACTTGTAAACACTTTTCAACAGACAATATTTGGTTATCTAGAGCTGAGAAGCAAACCACTCCAAACTATAGTGGCTTAAAGCAAAAACAACTCATCTGCGTACAATTGTTTGGTTTAGCAACTTAGCAGAGCTTCACTGGGGGAAACTGTCTTTGCTCTGTGTGCAGCTGACTGGGCTCATTTATGCATATATAGTTAACTACCATGTTATCTGGAAGCTGGTTGACCCCAGTAGCCACAATCTAACAGCTAGGAGTTGGCTAGTTCTGTTGGTCACAGTGCCTTGGTTTTCCTCTACCTCCCCTATAAAGCAGGCTATCTTGGAAATCCTGTGGTTCAAGAGTGAAACCACAATGTGTAAGAACAAGCCTGTGGTCATATTTGCTGATGACCCATTGGTCAAATCAAGTCACATGACCAAGTCCATAATGACTGTGGAAATGTATTAGACAGGGACAGATAAGAGGAGGTGTTTCTCATTTATAATTATTAACACAATAATTTACTACAGCCCTCAATATGATTCAGCAGAGCATCACTTTCTAGAATCAGTGCACAAAATTTTAATTGGTTCAAGTTGTAGGAAGCATGCATAGTAAGTCCAAAGAGGTTATTTGACCTAAAAACTCCCAAAGATCTCACATCCCTAATTTCCCCTATCAATCTGCTACAGGCATCTTCCATTTCAGCACAAGATAGTGAAGAACTCAAGTTCTGTTATGAACTTGCTCCTTATAAGATATATATCACTATGAAATAGCCTCCACATAGATGTATCAGAAAATTTCCAATGAGACCACTACCTTAGTAGTGACATTTGAAATAAATAAGGATTTTTGCCTATTTAATGGAAAGAATGGGGAATAATCATTTTCTGTTTAAGATTGCTGCTCTGAGAAGGTAGATTTGGGCCCAACATCACTTTAGAAGTCCTTGGAAAATCAAAAGGGTACAAGGGAAGGGGACAAATTTTGAAGACTTATTTATATTTCGAGGAATCCTAGCACTGACATTTGAATGTAGGAAGTCTTTCAGCAACCTTACTTTTTATTCACTCATTTACTATAAACTTCACTCCTTTGCATTTGCCATCATATATACCTTAGTAATTTCTCTCTACCAAGCATGCTACTGACACTTTTTGCCATATTTGGACTTTCAAATCATAATGACATTAAATATGAGAAATATATTCTAAAGAAGAGCAATTTCTAAAATTGGTATCCAGACATGAGTTCACAGAATATTCCTATTTTAATTTCTTCATTTCTAGAAAGAAGAGAATAAAATTCAGTTCAGTTCAGTCACTCAGTCATGTCCCACTCTTTGCAACCCCATGAATCGCAGCACGCCAGGCCTCCCTGTCCATCACCATCTCCCGGAGTTCACTCAGAGTCGTGTTCATCGAGTCAGTGATGCCATCCAGCCATCTCATCCTCTGTCGTCCCCTTCTTCTCCTGCCCCCAGTCCCTCCCAGCATCAAAGTCTTTTCCAATGAGTCAACTCTTCACATGAGGTGGGCAAATTACTGGAGTTTCAGCTTTAGCATCATTCCTTCCAAAGAAATCCCAGGGTTGATCTCCTTCAGAATGGACTGGTTGGATCTCCTTGCAGTCCAAGGGACTCTCAAGAGTCTTCTCCAACACCACAGTTCAAAAGCGTCAATTCTTCGGCGCTCACCCTTCTTCACAGTCCAACTCTCACATCCATGCATGACTACTGGAAAAACCATAGCCTTGACTAGACGGACCTTAGTTGGCAAAGGAATGTCTCTGCTTTTGAATATACTATCTAGGTTGGTCATAACCTTTTTTCCAAGGAGTAAGCGTCTTTTAATTTCATGGCTGCAATCACCATCTGCAGTGATTTTGGAGCCCAAGAAAATAAAGTCTGACACTGTTTCCCCATCTATTTCCCATGAAGTGATGGGACCGGATGCCATGATCTTCGTTTTCTGAATGTTGAGCTTTAAGCCAACTTTTTCACTCTCCTCTTTTACTTTGATCAAGAGGCTTTTTAGTTCTTCTTCACTTTCTGCCATAAGGGTGGTGTCATCTGCATATCTGAGGTTATTGATATTTCTCCCGCCAATCTTGATTCCAGCTTGTGTTTCTTCCAGTCTAGCGTTTCTCATGATGTACTCTGCATATAAGTTAAATAAGCAGGGTGACAATATAGAGCCTTGACGTACTCCTTTTCCTATTTGGAACCAGTCTGTTGTTCCATGTCCAGTTCTAAGTGTTGCTTCCTGGCCTGCATACAGATTTCTCAAGAGGCAGGTCAGGTGGTCTGGTATTCCCATCTCTTTCAGAATTTTCCACAGTTTATTGTGATCCACACAGTCAAAGGCTTTGGCATAGTCAATAATGCAGAAATAGATGTTTTTCTGGAACTCTCTTGCTTTTTCCATGATCCAGCAGATGTTGGCAATTTGATCTCTGGTTCCTCTGCCAGGGATGAAGCCAAAGCAAAAACAATACCCAGCTGTGGATGTGACTGGTGATAGAAGCAAGCTCCGATGCTCTAAAGAGCCATATTGCATAGAATAAAATTAGTTCTACCTATTCTCATGTAAAACATGTGAGCTTATCCTAAACTGTCTCAAGCTTCTGAAGAGAATGATATTGTATAACCAAGTTATTCTACCTTTATTTCTCAATTTTAATATAAAATTATGACCCAACAAAAGAAACCAAATAGCTAATTCATAAACCAGAGTCAGGCTACCCTCTGAACACTGATGATGACCATTTAACTAAAATTCTATTGTTAATTTAAACTCCTACTCTCTATATATGTTTTTGCTTCTATGATTATATTTTATTTTCTGTGTTAACATGTAACAGCTATGATCAATACTTCCAAAGACAGTTCATATCTAAAAATCAATACATTAAATCTTATAATTATCACAATAAAAATCAATTAGAAAACTAAATTAAGAATTATTTATTAAGCTGTTTCTATTCTCTTTGCTAGGCATTAGTAAATGGCTTTTCATGACATTCTGTAGAGAAGAGAAAGGAAGCAATATTTGAGGAGCAGCTGATTTTTTATAAGGTGTCAAATGAGTGATGTCTCTCCCTCCCTCCCTTTGTCCATCTTCTTTCCTTCCATCTGTTTTCCTTCATCCTTTCAGAAAATTCTGCCATGTTTACTGAGTTGAATGAAAGAAGGCAATAGGAAATTCTTTTGTAAGAAAGAAATTCTTCTTTTAGAGAAGAAGCATTTTGGTTGGTGTCCAGAAAGCAATTAGTGGAAGTAACCACAGAATTAGGAAAGCGGGCTGGCTTGGTGTGATTAATGAGAAAGGGCAATATATGAAGGTGAAGGACAATTACTGGAGTAGACAGGAAAGAAATGATTAAAAATAGGTAGGCAAGAGAAAGTATCAAGGAAAGTTGATCTGACTGAGCTTTGCTCACTGTGAGAATTTTCCAGATAAGTGTGAAATGGGAGGCAGAGGGTTAGATGGGGAAGTGAGAGGAGCTAGTGAGGTTTTGACCATGACTGGTTGGATTTAGTTATTTAAAGTATGTGCCTATGGATGACCCTTTGAATCTATTTGTCACTTCTACTGTATAATCTTAGGTATTTGATTTAGGTCATACATGAATGGTCTAGTGGTTTCCCTACTTTCTTCAATTTAAGTCTGACTTTTGCATTAAGGACTTCATGATCTGAGCTACAGTCAGCTCCCAGTCTTGTTTTTGCTGACTGTATAGAGCTTCTCCATCCTCAGCTGCAACAAATACAATCAATCTCATTTCAGATTGATTTGATCATCTGGTGATATCCATATGTAGAGTCATTTCTTCTGTTGGAAGAGGGTGTTTGCTATGACCAGTGTGTTCTCTTGGCAAAACCGTTACCCTTTGCTGTGCTTCATTTTCATGTATGCAATTCAAGAAGCAACAGTTAGAATGGGACATGGAACAACAGACTGGTTCCAAATAGGGAAAGGAGTATGTCAAGGCGGTATATTGTGACCGTGCCTATTTAACTTATATGCAGAGCACATCATGTGAAATGCCAGGCTGGGTGAAGCACAAGCTGGAATCAAGATTTCTGGAGAAATATCAATAATCTCAGATATGCAGATGATACCACCCTTACGGCAGAAAGTGAAGAAGAACTAACGAGCCTCTTGATGAAAGTGAAAGAGGAGACTGAAAAAGCTGGCTTAAGACGCAACATTCAAAAAATGTAGATCATGGCATTCAGTCCCATCACTTTATGGCAAATACATGGGGAAACAATGGAAAGAGAGACAGACTTTATTTTCTTGGTCTCCAAAATCACTGTAGATGGTGACTGCAGCCATGAAATTAAAAGACAATTGCTCATTGGAAGAAAAGCTCTGACCAACCTAGAAGCACATTAGAAAGCAGAGACATTACTTTGCCCACAAAAGTCCATCTAGTCAAAGCTATGGTTTTTCCAGTAGTCAAGTATGGATGTAAGAGTTGGACTATAAGGAAAGCTGAGTGCCAAAGAATTGATGCTTTTGAACTGTGATGTTGGAGAAGACTCTTGAAAGTCCCTTGGACTGCAAGGAGATCAAAGTAGTCAATTCTAAAGGAAATCACTCTTGAATATTCATTGGAAGGACTGATGCTGAAGCTGAAGCTCCAATACTTTGGCCACCTGATGCAAAGAACTGACTGCTTGGAAAAGATCCTGATTCTGGGAAAGTTTGAAGGTAGGACAAAAAGGGACGGCAGAGGATGAGATGGTTGGATGGCATCACCAACACGAGGAACATGCGTCTGAGCAAGTTCCAGGAGTTGGTGATGGACAGGGAAGCCTGGCGTCCAGCAGTCCATGAGGTCACAAAGAGTCGGACATGACTGAGTGACTGAACTGAACTGATGGATGACTCCAGGTCTCCAGATGTTCCTCTCAGCCAGAAGGAAGCTAAAGGGCTACAAGAGGACATCACCATGGCTGATGGTGATAGGATCACCTGAGTCAAGTTTGGAGAGAAAAGAGAATAGAAAGACCATATATTACTTTTTAAACTACAGCAACAACTTGAAAGTTATTTTTGTAAATGTCAAGAGAAAAATAGCTTAGCAGCTGTTCCTGCCTATAGGAGCTGACACAAACCAACTCTCAGGAGTAATTTTTCAGGGAGAAGAACTTGCCCTACACAATAGGAGTTTACCAAATGATCAACTTTACTTCTTGAAACATTTTTGAGTCCTACAAATGAACTTGAAAGATGCTAAAGGGAAACCTCACCTAAATGGAGTTCAGTTCAGTTGCTCAGTTGTGTCCGACTCTTTGCGACCCCATGAATCACAGTACACCAGGCTTCCCTGTCCATCACCAACTCCAGGAGTTTACTCAAACTCGTGTACATCGAGTTGGTGATGCCATCCAGCCATCTCATCCTCTGTCGTCCCCTTTTCCTCTTGCCCCCAATCCCTCCCAGCATCAGGGTCTTTTCCAATGAGTCAACTCTTCGCATGAGGTGGCTAAAGTATTGGAGTTTCAGCTTTAGCATCAGTCCTTCCAATGAACACCGAAGACTGATCTCCTTTAGGATGGACTGGTTGTTAGGAGCCCAGAAAGGGAATCTCTCATCATGTACCATCCTAAGTTAATATAGACACCAACTGAAAGAGACATACATACCTAGCATCTGTGGCAGGGAGTGATACTACTTTACTACCACAAGCAGGAAAAGAAAGATCCCCTTGCCTGGCAACAACTCAACCAATGAGAAGCTGTCACAGCTCAGTCAATGAACAGTTACCATGCTTCAAACTCCCAGTTTCCACCTATGGACGTCTTGATTATAACAGCCCCTCCCAATTTCCCCTTTTCCTACATTAAAGCATTTCTCTCTCTTTTTTTAATAGTCTTGTATGAAGTTCACCATAACTGCGTGTCTCATATTGCAGTTTTTGCTGCTTCTGAACAAATCCATTTTGCTGGTAAAATAACTGGCTCATTGTTTTCAATTAATGGGACAACAGAAACCCTCAATTGATCTTTACAATATTGTTCTATTAATAACTTGATTATTTTAAGAAATAACAGGTCTCAGATGCAGCAAATGAGATTAGCACAAAATTGAAATTGACACGAGTTCACATGACTTTATACTCAGTCTTAAAAATCTCAACACATCTATAAAAATCACATTTATAGTACATACCTGCATCACTATTTCTAATAAAGCTTCTTGTAGTATTACACTAGATTTCTGATGGGATGATCCTGATGGTGATTTTATTCAATAGGGGCTTATACATGTAATACCCTTATAGTCTCCACAGATCTAGAGCCAGCAGTCAGGATTTTAAGTCCAAAGACCAAAAGTTCTTAGTAACAAAGAGATTAGTCTTTCTGTGTAAGTCCCGCTAACTAACTGTGCACAAGACTGATCAATGTACTTCTAAGCATTATACCTCAATCACTTTCATTAATATAAAGTAGTCACATTGTTCAAGTGATTAAGTATCTACCCTGCTTCTAAGACTTCCCTTAGTCCAGATTCAACAAGGCCATGTTTCACAATGATTAAGATCTCAGACTTTGAGTTATGACTGGCCCACTGTGAGCCCCAGCTCTGCCACTTACTAACAATTAGGTCTTGAGCAAGTTTCTTAGTCTCTGTGGAATTGGGTCCTTTCATTTGTACAATGAGGTTAATAATGACTTCCACTTCAGAGTGCTGTTAAAAGAATTCAATGAACAAATATATATAAAGCACCCAGAACAGTGTCTGGCACATAGAAATAATCAACCACTTCGAGTTGTTATTAGCAAGATTATTGGGAGCACATGTTTTTTCAGCAGAAGCTTGTTTGGTAAGTATGAAATAAAAGATCCAGGGCAATGAGGTGTTAATAGTAATAGTATTACATTTAATTTCTAGTGAAGTTAAATCAGCAAGCTTGTTTTTATCTCCCAAATTTAGAGTCTTCCTTACTAGAGCAGTATTCACTCAAACATCAAGTAGATCTTCACTTTCTGAATCTCAGTTCTACACTTCATTGGAATCATTCTTTTTTTAGATGTGGTGATATCACTGATTAAATGCCATTCAAGCATGATCCCCTTGGGGTTTAGAGACATTATATATTGATGGAATTAATTTAATCATCTAAGTTTAAGAAGCACTGTTATCCTGTCAGATGCTGAATTAGAGGGTATAGGAAGCCCTATCCATGCCCGGTTGCATTGCCACCTTAGCCCAGAGGACTTCATATGGGATAGGCAATTTCCGCGCTTTTCTCATATGCCACTTAACATGCTGCCCTGTTCTTTCTTTACCTGAAGGCTTTAAATAATTACATTTTAAAGTCATTGGCAGAACTATGTTATTAGGTAACAGAGTAAGTGGTTGCCTAGATATGTCCCTGTGTCCAATCAGACTAATCATAGTAAAAACCATACTTGTCTCCTGAACCTTCCAAATCTTTTTGGCCATGCCCTTCTCACTTTTCTAAGTATCTGTTCTAATCCCAGAGACCAACTCATTTTACAAGGCTTAATCCTTAGGACAGAAAATATTTTATATAGTAATGATTTAAAGCAGTTGTCTCCAAGTATTGGCATGATGAATTCAGTCATTAAAAACAAAAAACTGAGCATATCTCCCCAATATATGTGTTTTTATACATTAATGCTATGCAGGTACTATTGGATATTTGCATATGTGAGTGCTCAGTCATGTTTGCGACTCTATGGACTACAGCCTGCCAGACTATTGCATATACTGTTATTTAATTAAAATATGAAAAGGTATTTGAAAGGATGAGATAACCAAATATTAATGCAAAGTATAACATTTTAATTCTACACCCCACTAAATCATTTTGTACATATCTCAGGGAGAATATACCCTGATTTAAAGAACACTGCTGAAGATTTATAGCACATACTAGTACTCTCACCTGAAAAATCCCATGGACAGAGGAGCCTGATGGGCTGCAGTCCATGGGGTCGCTAAGAGTCCGGCACGACTGAGCGACTTCACTTTCGCTTTTCACTTTCATGCATTGGAGAAGGAAATGGCAACCCACTCCAGTGTTCTTGCCTGGAGAATCCCAGGGACAGAAGATGGGCTGCCATCTATGGGGTCGCACAGAGTTGGACGCGACTGAAGCGACTTACCAGCAGCAGCAGGGCTTCCCAGGTGACTCAGTGGTAAAGAAGCTGCCTGCCAATGCAGGAAATGTAGGGAACCCAGTTTTAGTCCCTGGGTCGGAAAGATCCCTGGTATAGGAAATGGCAACCCACTCCAGTATTCTTGCCTGGAAAATTCCATGGACAGAGGAGCCTCATGGACTACAGTATGTAGGGTGAGAAAGAGTTGGACTTGCCTGAGTGACTGAGCACGCAGGCACTATAGTGCAGTTCCTAAATTTAAAAGTCAAAAAGAGTTGAAGATGCAACTCAGAAATTACGCAAGGATAAATGGGGCACCTCTTCATTACTACCTAGTGGAACAGAAGTCCAGGTTCCCTACGTGGCCTCTGTTGATATTCAGGGGGGTATTTTTCATTACTGTTGTGCAGGCATGGCTGTTCTGACTTCCCACAAGGTATCTGCCGACATCCCTGGCAGGGATAGTTTGAGGTGCCTTGTTATTGCTCCCCACATAGCCTTCCTCGACACTGTGGAGATAAGAGGATGGCCTTGTTATGGCTGTGTGGTGGTCAAAGTCCTGATTTTTCATTTGGCCTCCCCTCACAACACCCTACTAGTGAGGGAGAAAGGTGCCTCATTCTTCCCAGATGGGGATGCAAGTCTGTTTCACTGAGCATTCTCTAAGAACAGACTAATGGGGAGATGGAAACACCCCATTATAGCAGGGCAAGGGTTGACACCTAGACTTCTCACTTGGCCTTTGCTTGCATGGGTGGGGATGGGACAACTATGTGTGTGTATGTGTGTTTCCTGTGGTGTTTGGGGGTGGCCATTGGCTAACATTTTTCTGCCTTGTAGGCTACCCCTTTCTAGGTCCTCATATTTGAAAGCATAGGCTTTCATTCGACTATTTTTGTCTGTGCCTGTTGGCACTTAGCAATTGCCTATGTGTTCACTGAAATTCTGAGATGCATAAGCCAACAAGAAATCCAGGAACCTAACCAGCATGGTTGTTCCTGGCTCTGCTTCTACCTTCTTTCCACTTGACAGTCTTCTTACAATGTTTCATGCATAATATCCAGGCTTTTCAGTTGTTCTTAGCAGGATGAAGCATTTGTTTTACATCAAATATTTAACCTTCCTCTGTCTCAATTTCTTCATGGACATACTGCAGTAATTATGTTGGGCTTACAGAGTAGTTGAAAAATTATAGATAATATTTTTTTAAGTTAGCTTGGTATGTTATATATTCCCCAAGGACAACTGTGTAAAAGATGCATCTAAAAAGAGTGCTAGTCGTAGAAATGAATCAGAGTAGTGTTATTTCTCGGAAGTACTATGTTCACCACTCTGGGCTGAATTATACACTCTCTACAGAGACATTCATAGAAAATATTTCTAAGAGTGCTAGTTACACACATGAATACTATAGTATTAAAAAAAGTTTGCCTTGAGCATACCTAAGTACAAAAAAAATTTTAAGAGAAAAAACAACTATTATTATTACACCAGTAACAGTTTCCATGTTTTCTATTTTGACATCAATAATTAATAATGTTACAACTAACTAAAGCAGTTATTGGATGTACCCTGAAAAAAGAAACTTGTGAAAGAGAATAATAATAACAATACTTTTGTGGGTGCTGTGAAGACTAGAAAGAGTCATGCTAAAATATGAGCTAAACAAAATTTTAGACAAAAAAAGGAAGCTGCAGTGATTATATTGATTATTAGCATTTGTAGTAATAGTACAAAAAAATTATAAACTAGATTAGTTTGGCCTTTCTTTTATAACTTTAAAGTCAATTACATCCCAAGAAACAGTCTGGTCCCTAGAAATAATTAAAAATGAGTTAAATCAGTTAAAACTTTTCTTGAGATCACTCTCAAGAAAGTGCTAAAAATAAGATCACATTCATAATGGAAAAAAGGGAAAAGAAAAAAAAGTCCTCCTTCCCCTTTCCTTCGTCTCACATTCCTCAGCTGCCCCTAGAGTCTCCTGTTGACTGATGCCCCCAACCCCCAAGGCTTGTTATGTATGTATCATTATTTTCTTCCACAAAGAAAACTCTGGCTTAAATACTTTCTTTTCCAGTTTCCTTCAGGATAGACTCTATAAAGTAAAGCGGAGGCAGTAAATTCTCATCTGTCAAGATTTCCCTTTGCATCATCCTCCTCATGCAAATCCCAGGACTTCTAATGCTTTAGTTATAAGCAAGACACAAATGTAAATTTCTTCCTCAATGAGGCAAAACTTCCATTGCTTTTGAGCAAGGTTTTGTTATGTATGAGTGGTTTGAACTTTGGAATAAGTCAAATTTAATTTTTGACTTCACTACTTTTTAGCTTGGTACCTTGGGGCTCTTTGTCTCAGCAAAATCTTATATAAAAATAGAGAAACTAGTGATATAGAGTTTCTAAAAGATTAGATGAGTTAGTATCTATAAATAACTTACTGTCACAGAGGAAGTGCTAATAAACATGTCTATTATGATACTTGATTCCTTTAAATCACACTGGTCTAACTGAGCACTTTTTTTTTTCTATTTGCACCAACTAAGGAAATCAAACAGATTGGAAATCAATAATTGTATCCAAAAAATTTGCATGGAAATAATTTATTTTTAATGTATCCAAATATAAGAACTTGGTGAAATGAATTATTTATGACCAAAGAACTGCCCCTTCAATAGATGTACAGATAAAACAATCCTAAACTAGTGGGTACATTGGTGACTTCCATGAGACAAAGCCACCCTCACTACAATGATAGACTACATAACATAGAGAATCCCTTCCAATCTCAAGAGTACAGAGACCTGTTACTCATTCTATATACACACATACTTGATGCAAAAAAAAAATGCAGATGATGAGGTTCCACAGTTATTTGGAAGTCAGTCAGCTGAGAGCAGCTGACCAGCATTCCAATCATCATGGGAATGGTAAGGTATCAGTCACACTATTTATGAACAATCAGACTGAGCTGATAACCTTTATTAATTAAAAAAAAAAAGATTTGACTTATTTAAGGTGATTCAATTAGGTAAATCTGTTACTGTGATATCATACAGGTAGGGCTTTAAAATTACTAAAATATCATCAGTGAAAATGATGAGGACTTTGATGCTGATGATCAGAATAATGACAATAACAATCAGAGAGATATCTTGAGTACACTTCAGGTGTAACTGCTTAGACAATCAAATTAACCTTATAACTCGGTTTTGGGTTTTTTTCCCCCTGTGAACTTATTCACTGGTTATGTTGAATGTATTACCTTGTACAATAGAATAGCCGCTGCTACACAATCAAGGGATAGATGATCAAGGAGAAGGCAGGCCATGAGTAAGGGAAGGTGAGAGCTAGCCCTGATGCCTCCTCTGCTTCCTCCCTTTAGGAAAACAGTAAAACTCTAATACATAGTACTAGGGACTCAAGGTTACCAGATATGACTTAAGGACATTTCTATACAGCAAAGAAAAAATAAAATTGTATTTTCTTATCAAGGTGATTGTGTGAGATAATGATAATTTAATTTCAGTCCATTTATTTATTGTCTATAGACTCAGAAATAACCTCCTTCCCAAAATTCACTCTCAACAAAGTCAGCAGGCAGATTTCTCACAGTTGCTCTCAGCGGTTTTCAGATCACTCAAGTGAATTACTGAAAACAATGGATACTGAGAATAAAAGAAAAATGATTGCAGAGAATAGAAGTTGATAGCATTGAAATAAAAACCTTCCAGTGGGGCAGACCTGTGTGGAACTGCCTGTCTGCACATATTTCCCCATGGAGAAGAATAAAGAATGGTTTGGGCTGTGGGATGCATTTTAAAACAGTGAAATAAAAAGATCATGTATCAAACCAAATTGTGTTGGCTTAGAGACATATTACATCTTTGCACAGTTTTGCATTCCTTAGAATATTTTTCATATTTATTCATTTACTTTAACTTCTCCTCCCATAACATTTCTCCTCCTCAGACAGATAAGATAGATAATTTGTTGGTACTGACTCAATAACACATATATCTAAACTCCTAATCACTTAAAATTCTTAATGAATTCTGAAAAATAACCGTAAATTATTTCCCTGCATCATCATAATTACTGAAATATTTTGTAATTCAGAGTGTGCTGCATTATTCTTGGACCATGCATTCAGGACATCTATTACTCAACCACCCAGAATTTCCATAAGTCATTTGTTATTGTCAGGACACAAACAAAAGTCTTATACTGCAGATATACAAGGAATCCACGCCAAGAGAAAGCTGGTGCCGCTATTTCCAGCACACAGCCACTAGGCAGAACTATTTAAGACTAAAACACTGAAAAGGCTTGGATACAAATAACGTTACACAAGGAGCTCTGCTTATGTGAATAACATTGTTAGAAAGATGAACAGGGGTTAAAGGTAGAGAACTTGTAAATAAGGAAACAGTAATTTTTTAAATGAATTGAAATAAACTGTTGAAATAATGCCATTTGTAGCAACATGAGTAGACCTAGAGATTATCAGACTAAATGGAGTGAGCCAGCCAGAGAAAGACAAATATCATATGATATCACTTATTGTGGAAGCTTAAAAAAAAAATACAGATAAACATTTCCAAAACAAAAATAGACTCAAAAGACATAGAAAACAAACTTATCCTTACAAAAGGAGAAATGGGGAGTGGGCAGAGGTTGGGATTAACATAAATACACTAAGGAAGTAAGCTTTAGTTGCTCAGTCATGTTTGACTCTTTGCAATCCCATGGGTTACAGCCCACCAGGCTCCTCTGTCCATGGAATTTTCCAGGCAAGAATACTGGAATGGGTTGCCATTTTCTTTTCCAGGGGACCTTCCCCTGGATGATTTGTATTTAGGAAGATTCAAAGTTTCCCTCATCCTGATTTATTTTGCATGATTAATAAAAGTAAACACATAATCAAGAGTTGTGATGGATGTATACATGAATTCACTTAATCCTATACTATTCTCATATTCTCCCCCATGTAATTCTTTAACTGTTATTATTCTTATAGTTCAGATGAGGAAACTGGGCCACTGAGGACTAAATATGATACAAAAGTCACTCAGTCAGGGAGAGATGAAGGCGATATTTGAACTTAGGCAGTCTGTGTTCAGACTCCTTCACAACACTCTGATGCTTGGAGACTAGCATAGACAGAGAAAATCCAGGACCCCCACAATTAACATTGAATATCAGACAAACAACAAGGCTCTTTTAATATAAGTATGTCCCTAAAATCATATACATATACTTTTTAAAAAGACCTGTGTTTTAATCTGATATTCAAATGTAACTGAATATTTTGTTATTTTCATTTGCTGAATCTGGCAACTGTCTTGGGGACGGTCACTGCCTGACTTTTCTGAATAATCCTTCTCAAGCATGGTCTCTGTGACCCTCAGCAGTGGCTTGTCAATTACCAAGACTTTCTCCATCACCCTAGGTTACCACTTACCTGCCTGCTAAATGCCAACAGTTTTCAGAAAGTTATTATACTTCCTGTAATATATATAAATTGTATAATATATATATTATTTAATTCAATATTATACTTCAGGAGTTGGGAAACTCTTCCTGAAAAGGGCTAGAAAATAAATGTTTTATTGTGGGTCATATGGTCTCTTTCTCAACATTTCAACTCTGCCAGGGTGGCAGGAAAACCACAGATAATACAAACAACAGATGAGTGTGGCTATGTTCCAATAAAACTTTATTTACAAAACCATGCAACAGGCCAAGAACACTCATTTACTGATCCCTGCCACAGCCTCTTCTGGCAGACTTGGTGAGGGGTATGCGCCATAGTCCCTTGAACTGCAAGGAGATCCAACCAGTCCATTCTAAAGGATATAGGTCCTGGGTCTTCATTGGAAGGACTGATGCTGAGGCTGAAACTCCAATACTTTGGCCGCCTCATGTGAAGAGTTGACTCATTGGAAAAGACTCTGATGCTGGGAGGGATTGAGGGCAGGAGGAGAAGGGTACAACAGAGGATGAGATGGCTGGATGGCATCATCCATTCGATGGATATGAGTTTGAGTAGATTCCAGGAGTTGGTGATGGACAGGGAGGCCTGGCGTACTAAGATTCATGTGGTCGCAAAGAGTCGGACACGACTGAGCAACTGAACTGACTCACTAATGCGCTATCTGAAAATAATTAACACAACCAAAGGCACCACAAGAACATAAGCTCTCTGCAAGTTATCTGCTGTTCAGGAAAAAAAAAAAAAAATCTTCAATGAGAAATCTCCCCTCAGTATCTCCCAAAATAAAGCTAGATTTTATCTCACTTCTGATCATGTCATCAGAGGAGAGGAGTCTGATAGATGACAATCTAAATGAAAGGAAGGACCTAGATCTTGCAGCAGAAATTGTATGTGCCTCTGAGATGAAGATACCATCTATAATTACCTCCTTTCTGGTTTCCATTTCCTCCACATGACTCAAGGAAGCCAGTGTCTTTGTATCTCCCGTTTCCTCTCTTTGACCCACATACTTGTGTGTGTGCAGTTGAGCTCTTTTCTCACTGTCCCTGCCCCCATACATTGAATTTAAATCAAATTCAAATCCATGATTTGTTGTATCCCCCAAATCTCATTGTTCGCCAAGTTCTTACTGACTGCCAAAACCAGGACTTCCTGTTTCATATCCTATTTGATTACTCTGCCAAGTTTAAAACCCTGAAATAAATGCTTCTCAAATTACTCTCCTTCCTTGGAATCTAAAAGTGAACTCTCACTTGCTCTTCTCACCTCAGTGACCACATTCTTAGTCTGCAGTCATACCACCAACAATTCTCTCTCTTCTTATGTGTGGAATCTATTTCCCCTCCCTGAGAATTTGTGCTGAACCTGTGATTTCTGCTGGCCAATGGAACAAAGCAGAAAAGGCACCGTGTCAGTGCCAGGCCTAGACCTTCAGAGGCCTGGCAGTTTCCACTTTCATCTCTGAAAGCCCAGAGCTACCATGACTGCTTTCCAGGAGATATTTACATGTTAAGTTGTTCTAAAAATTTAGCAAACCAATATATCCTGTTATGGGCTAAAATGTGTCTCTCTGTCTCACCAAATTCCTATGTTGAGGCCCAGTACTTCAGAGTGTGATTATATTTGAAAATAGGGCCTAAAATAGGTTAAGTGAGGCTGTTGGAGTAGACTCTGACCCAGTATGACTAGCATCCTTTTATGTATTGTTTCCTCAGAATAATACTCTTAAAATTTTTATTACTTGTGCAGTACATGCTTATTAACTCCCCTGGTGGCTCAGATGGTGAAGTATCTGCCTACAAAGCAAGAGACCTGGGTTCAATCCCTGGGTCAGGAAGACCTCCTAGAGAAGGAAATGGCAACCCACTCCAGTATTCTTGCCTGGAAAATCCCATGGACAGAGGAGCCTGGCAGGCTACAGTCCATGGGGTTGCAAAGAATTGGACATGACTGAGCGATTTCACTTCACTTCACATGCTTATTAAGGAAAACACGGTTAACACAAAAGGAAAATTGTAAATTGTGCTTCTAGTAACCAAGAACATCTCCATAGATATATTTAGATATATTTTCTTTACTTGAAGCACCTATAATAGACATCTACTATTTCCTGGGGGGTTATAGTCCATGGGGTCACAAAGAGTCAGACAGGACTAAGTGACTAACACACACACACATTATGTTTATTGAACATCTATGTGTTTGGGGAACTTCCACCTTATGAAGCAGATCCTGACTCCTATTTTATTTTTTTCCTCTTTCTTTTATATACATATATTTTTAATTATGAAAGTATGATAACACATTTATAAGAGACTTGGAAAATACACTGTCCTTTTAAGAGGAGGACGTTTGGACACACAAAGAGACACAAAGGATGTATACAGATAGAGAAAGGACCATGTGAGGACACAGGGAAAAGATAGTTTCAAGCCAAAAGAAGCCTAAAAGAGTCTAAGCCTTCCGACACCTTGATCTTGGGCTTCCAGGATGCAGTACTGTGAGAAGTACAATTCTGTGACTTAAGGCACCCAGTCTGCTGTGGTCACAGCAGCCCTTGAACTATTACATATCCCAAACCTTGCCAACCAGTCCTAAACAGCACAACTTATTTGCAATCTACTTCTCCTCCAATACTGTACACTCCTGGCACACAGGACACCTGCCCACTTAACTACTATCCATTCTCCACTTAAACTCTAGCCACTAGAATGCACTTATAACATACGCAAATATAAATTCCAGATGGATTAACAATCCACATTGAAACACTAGAATTAAGCATTTAAAAGAAATACAGGAGACATGTTTTATCATTTCAATATAGGGAAGAGTTTCTAAAATAACACAAGTCATAATGAAAATCATGAATAAAATTGACTACACCAGAATAAACCATTTCAGTAAGAAAAATCTTACCATAAACAAAGGGAAAAAAAATCACATGAGGAAAGTATTAGTAGTACATATAACTAATAAATGAACCATACTTGGATAATATTAAAAACTCATAAAAATAAGTAATAAAATTTGAAATCCAACTGAAAAATGAGCAAAACAAATAAATAGGAAAGTCCACAGTAATGGAAATTTAAGTATATAATAAAACAAAAACAAAACTCATCTCACAAGTAATCTAGGAAATAAAAATGTAGACCCACATGGTTCATGCTAAGTCACTTCAGTCATGTCCGACTCTTTGTGACCCTATGGACTGCAGCCTGCTAGTCTCTTCCCTCCGCGGGATTCTCCCGGCAAGAATACTTGAGTGAGTTGCCATGCCCTCCTCCAGAGGATCTTCCTGACCCAGGGATCAAACCTATATCTCCTGCAGTGCAGGAAGCTTCTTACCCCTGAGCTATGGGGGAAGCCCAGACCACATGGTGTATCATTTCAATTAATTTGATTCATAGTTTAAAAGACAAAAATAAAGAGACAGATTCAAATATTTAAACTGAGACACACATACACTGTTAAAGGGAAAACAAGTTGTCAATACATTTAACAAATTTGAAAATATGCATATCCTGTGAAACAGCAACTACACTCTTGGTTTGGAGACAGATTCTCAATTACTGCTACAGGCTCAAGAATAGGGGCACTGCAATCTCTAGATATTGTTGAGGCCACCGCCCCAGGTAAAATTTCACGCAGATATGACTCTGGGGGAAAAAATAGCTAATATTTCATACATTTGTAAAATTTTATATGAGCAAGAATCTTTAACAGTATTTCTTTGCTATATTTCTCTAATATTTTAGGACATTTTAGATGAAATGAGAAAAGAATTAACTAAGCTAAAAGAAGAGCTCATAATATAATTGCAATATAGGAGAACTGGTTTTGATATCTGGGTCAGGAAAATCCCCTGGAGAAGGGAATGACTACCCACTCCAGTATTCTTGCCTGGAGAATCCCATGGACAGAAGAGCTTTGTGGGCTACAGTCAATGGGGTCACAAAGAGTTGGACACACTGAGAGACTTTCACTTTCATTTCACTATACAGGAAGATGATCTTCCAGGTGGCACTGGTGGTAAAGAACTCGCCTGCCAAAGCAGGAGACTCAAGAGACATGGGTTCAATCTCTGGGTCAGGAAGATCTGGAGGAAGGCATGGCATCCCATTCCAGTATTCTTGCCTGGAAAATTACATGGACAGAGGAGCCTGGCTGGCTGAAGTCCGTGGGGTTGCAAAGAGTTGGACATGACTAAAAGACTGGGCATGCATACAAGAAGATACCTATAAGAATATTCATTGCAGTATTACCTGTCATAGCTAAGAGCTGTAAACAAGCCCAATATTCTTTACCAAGAAAATGTATTAATAACTTGTGGCGCAGTCACACAATGGAACATTAACAGTTAAATAAGCTAGAGTTGCAAAGTTCAATATGATTAAATCCCCAAACATAGTTTTAAATTAAAATGCATTCTTCAGAATTGTATGTATAATAATGCTAGAAAATTTTTAAATGTGATATCAGTACTTCATATTTTTATCACTATCTAACATAGCAAATTTTCAAAAACTTTTTGGGAATGATCAATGCCAAGGTCATATAGAAGAAGAGTGATTCATCCTAATGAAAGAGTCAAGGGGAGAAGACTGGAGAGGCTTGAAGAGAGGTTTTTCGATCTACTGTATCTTTACCACATTATTTTCTCAAAAAACAATAGAATGCAAATGCGGCAAAATGTTGAGAGTTGGTGAAACTGGGTAGTTATGTTTTATTTCATATCTGAAACATTTCCAAAGACAGAAAGAAAGGGGAAGGGAGGGAAGATAGAGGGAGACACTTTGAAGGAAGCTAATCTTAGGAAGTTAAACCAACGGTAAAGGGTATTTATATCGGAAAATTTAGATATAAAGTCAGTTTAACTTCAGTTATCTGTATTCTTTTAAAAGTTCATATTTGATTTTGAGCTTATCCTGAGAAACACAGTAAGACTTTGGACCAAAAATCCTGAGAGCTGATCTGTAGATCTTTATATCCGATATCACCAAGTTTTCTAAAACCAGTGGGTATGGTAACTATGAACTACCTATATGTGTTAAATTCAGAGAAGAGGAGGAGGGAGAAGGGAAGAGTATGAGTGTGTGTGTGCCTTCTGCAATTAATATATGTATTAACATTAAAATTGTTTGCTCATAGGTATTTTGACCTAGGGTTTCCTTGGTGGTTCAGTGGTAAAGAATGGCAATCCACTCCAGTACTCTTGCCTGGAAAATCCCGTGAACAAAGGAGCCTGGTAGGCTACAGTACATGGGGTCACAAAGAGTCAGACACGACTAAAAAACTTCTCTTTCTTTCTTTCAGTGGTAAAGAATCTGCCTGCCAATTCAGGAGTTGCCAGTTCAATCCCTGAGTCAGGAAGATCCCCTGGAGAAAGAAATGGCAACCCACTCCAGTATTCTTGCCTGGGAAATTCCATGGACAGAGGAGCCTGGAGGGCTACAGTCCATGGGGTCACAAAACAGCCAGACATGACTTGGCCACTAAAAAACAATTTTGACCTAAGTCTTCTGCATTTAGGTCACATTTTGGTAGAAAAACTGTTTGTTATTCTTTGGTATCATCATGAATTGCTCCTTGAACTGCAAGGAGATCCAACCAGTCCATCCTAAAGGAAATCAGTCCTGAATATTCACTGGAAGGACTGATGCTGAAGCTGAAGCTCCAATACTTTGGCCACCTGATGCGAAGAACTGACTCATTTGAAAAGAAAGATTGAAGGTGGAGGAGAAGGGGACAACAGAGGATGAGACGGTTGGATGGCATCGCTGATTCATGGACATGAGTTTGAGTAAACTCCAGGAGTTGGTGACGGACAGGGAGGCCTGGCGTGCTGTAGTCCAGGGGGTTGCAAAGCATCAGACACAACAGAGTGACTGAACTAAACTGAATTGCTCCATTGATATCCTTTGGTTATTCTTGTTCTTTTGCACATTATAGTTTTCATGTTTCATCTACCTTCTTACCAGTACTGTTGACTCTTCAATGTAACCCACTTGCTTCCCCAAGGTGGGATGAGTGCCTCTTCCTGTTTGATATACAAGGTTGATAATATATTTGTGACTGAACATTCACACTGTAGCATAACCATTGTTCCCATCACTGCTTCCCAGACTTATCTGTAAACTCCCTGAGAGTGTGCACCAAGATTCATTCTTGTGCAGGGCCCCTGAGTCTACTTCTGACAGATACCTGGACAGCCTGAGTTTTCAGGAAAGTCTTATGAATGCCCTCTCAAGTTAGTTTCCACATTAGTTTATTCATTCATTTAGGATAGCTTATCTAGTTGGCCAGTACTCTCTATCTTAATGTGTTTTTGTGACCTTTATCTCTTATTCCATAATTTTAATTCTTATTCCTACAATAATCTCTCCTTCATCTGAATTTCTATAGCACCTGTTCATAACTTTGGATTTTGATGTTCATTATGATAGTTACATATTTACATACACAAATTTGATCTTTTTGGAGGGCAGAAGCTACTCTTCTTTTCCTCTTCATACCCAAAATGACTGAAGATTTCTCCAGCTGCCACCCTAACCATGTGCACTGAACTAACTCAGGGGTATTCTTCACAAAGTATCAATTTAGTCTTCATTCCAAAATCTCTAGGTCCAGGATCTCAAATTTTTATGTTAACAAGTGAACTAGGAGAGTCTTACAAAAAAATGGCATACAAGATAAAAAGAAATGAAGACTATATTGTAAATCAGTTGTTTATACCAAGGGCTTTATACATGTTTAACAAACTAATAATAAGTATCTTAAAAAGTATATAATCCATATTTTAAAGATGGGAAATTGAGATCTAGAAAGTGTATAGCATACTTTTTGGAGTCATATCACCAGGGTTCAAATCTCAATTCTATCACTTAATACCTATGTGATTTAAGGGCAAGGGTTTAACATTTCTGTGTGTCAATTTCTTAAAGTGAGTGAAGTCACTCAGTCATGTCCGACTCTTTGCGACCCCATGGACTGTAGCCTACCATGCTCCTCCGTCCACGGAATTTTCCAAGCAAGAGTACTGAAGTGGGTTGCCATTTCCTTCTCCAGAGGATCTTTCTAACCCAGGGATTGAACCTGGGTCTCCCGCATTTTAGGTAGACAGCAGCTATCTCATGGAAGTGCTGTGAGGATTAAATGAGATAGATAGAGCTCAGAGAAAAATGCCCAACACACAAAACTCCTCAATAAATCTCGACTGTGATGTCACTGAAGCCCGCATTTTAGACCAGAACTCAGAAATATTTTTCTACAGAGGGTCAGAGAGTAAATATGTAAGAGCTCACAGATTACATGATCTGCTTCAATTACTCAATTCTGCTCTTATAGCAGGAATGCAGCCATTAACCAAATGTTTAAAAAAAAGTGTAGATGCATTTCAATAAAGCTTCATATTTGAATTTCATATAATTTTCATATGTCACTAAATACTCCTGATTTTATTTCAACCATTAAAAAATGCAAAAGCCTTTCTTAGCCCCCAGGTAGCACAAAAACAGGTAGTGGCCTAATTTGGCTGGGGGACTCTAGTTTGTGGACTCCTGCCTGTAGCCATCAGATGTCAAAGCTTTGGATACACTACAGCTGCCTAACTGAACTTTGAGTGCAAAAGCTACTTAGTAAGCATTTAATCAGTTAATACAACATAATTTCTAAGGTTTCTCCTTCAATATCTTAATGCTTGTTTAAGAAGAAATTAAGTAAAATGGGAATTCCTTATCACTCCTTGGTTTTGTATCCTTTGAAGCCACTTACTCTATCTGAACCTTTAATTCGTTAATCCCCTCTTCTCAAATTCATTCTATTCTCTTCCCACCTCCAGATTCTTTCCCTGCTACACTAAAACCCAGATTCAAAGTTGAAATTACTGTGTATCATAATAACTATGTCACCTTGTCACTCATTTCCTCTTCCTTATTTAGCTCTCCCCTTCAATTAAATCAAAATGTCCCTTTAAAAGAATGCTTTAGAGACTGAATCTGCAGAGCCCACTCAAACTTCAGATATGCTTAAATTCAGGCTTATTGATTATGCAATTGGCTCACACCTTTCAGAGCTCCTTTCATTAAATTCTGAGCAGAATCTACTGGCAATCCTTAGTGGTCACACAAGCATAACTGAACAAAAATTTGACAAATTGATTCAATTTTACTATATGATCCACACTGAAATCTGGAAAGAGCAATAAAACATTAACTTGACAGATGGCTTCTAGAGCAGCATTCAGCTATTTTTAATCTATTTAAACAAATATGTTGATAGTTGTAATATTGAAGTAACTAAGTTAATGGTGAATGTAGGTTATTAATATTGTGGCAGAAAAAACTGCAGCAAAATCTTACGTCAGATATGACACCCATTTTAAAAATAAACTTCTGAACTAGACAATTTTTAAACTGAATCTCAGCATTTCATATTACTTTAGAACAAAGACAAAATCTTCACTCTCTCATGAACGATCTGAAAGAATTCCTTGCCTTCTTGGGAGCTGTGCTGTTCACCAGGGCCATTACAATCCATGACTTCAGTCTTTTAATTACAGCACCATCCCTTCAAATCCCCAGTGCCACCATCCTAACACCAGAAGCCAAGATGATTTTACACCTCTGGAATAGCTGGGTTTTGTTAGCACTGAATGTTTAGCATGGCCTCTTCCTTTCTCATTAGACACAGCTTTAATTGCATAGTTTTTAAATGGTAATCATACTGAATACTAAAGCCTCAGTGCAGAATGATCATAGACACCCAAGTGCCGTCTTCTTCACATTTCTATCCAATAGGAATTGAAGACTACCAAGAAGAGCAGTGAAAAAAAGACATTTAAACATTTTCCCATAGTTTTTCATGCTGTGGTCTAACTATCAGTGAGCTGCACACACAGGCCTAAATTCAAATCACTGTTCCTTCTCATGTTGGGGCTTCATTTACTTATTTTCATATATTCATTAACAAGTGATGGACTTTCAGCGTTATCACTGACATTCTAAGGCAGTATGTGATTTCTCCATTATGCATCCCATCTTAGCATATGGAGCAGTGGCTCTTTATTCCCTCTCCCTGGCCATGTTACTTATCTGTGAAATATTTTCCCTACTCACATGCTTTTTGGTCCTTCTGTCTATCAAAGATGAAAAAAAGGAAAAGTCTCTAGATGATACTAGGCAACAAAGAAGCTGGTCAATTTGGGCTAATGGCAAATGTAAAAAAAGATTAGAAACAAAGTCTGTTAATCTCAGTCCTTACTGAATGCCATCTGAGTTGAGATCAAAGAATGGAAGCAATAACTGAGCCAAGAAACTTCCCTAATCCCAAAGCCCTCTGCCAAGTTTTGTTTTTCCTTTTTTTCCTGAATTAACATTATTTTCACCAGAAGTGTCTCATCCTATAGACACTTGTCCACTGCTCCTCAACTCACCCTGTTGAATTAACCAAGCATCTGCCTATAGCAGGTTCCATTAAGAAGGGCATTTAACTCAATGCCTTAGACTACGGTTGAATCAGTGAAAGCCTTAAAGGTAAGAATGTTTCTTTCATCTGTGTGTTCACAGCACATTGCCTGACATATAATTGATGTTCCAAAAATACTTGCTGGCTGAATAAATAAACATATCAGCTAATCTATTCAGATAAATAAGAACTAGTTAACTAATTCATGACTTGACTGAACTGCCTAACTGACCTGATTGATTTTTTCCCTAATCAAGCCAGACAGACTGTTTGGATCTGGTGTGCATGTTCAGATAAAGATTCATGACATTCCAGTTAGTTTCCTGCCCATCTAGATCCTGCCCAACACTTGTGTCTGTTTCCCTTAAATTCATATTCCTTAGCATCCTTACAAAGTTAATAAAGAGAATATTTAAAAAATTAGATCATTAAAATGTCTTACAGGCATAATAAAGGTGCTTATTTTCATGCCTGTAAAAGAGTATCTAATTTCTATTTCATTTTTCTTCCAAGTTCCTCAAATATACCGTAGGCTTTACTTTATTGGTTTTGGGTTTCCCTGCTACAGAACAAAATGCTCTGATATCATAGGATGGAATGAAATTTGCCCAAGGACAAACAGATGGCATGAGACTGGAGTGCCCTGAGTTTTACTTCACTGCTTCTACCTACCTTTAAAAAACAATAGGAGAAGTCTTTTTCTCTGATTTTTCTAGAACCAGAAATGTCCAGGATAAAAGTTTTTTTTGTGCGACTGCATTTATACAAACTGGGAAACTGTTACACATGGAGTCTTTCAACTCTTAAAACTCAAAATTAATTTGGGTATCTGTATATTTTAAAAATTGAGATTATTCTCCTTTTGTTTTTGATATGTAAAAATCACAGTCTATAACATTTAATTTATACCAACTATTGTCTACTGTAAGAAGATTCTTTCTTTTAATCAAGGTTATATGACCCTGCCTAGAAAAAAAAAACAAACTCCTAACAGTTAACTAATACTAATATTTTAATTCTGCATAAAGATTTAGTTTTTATAAATAAAATTACTAAATATAAGTTTATAGTCACCATGGCAAAGAGAATCACACACATATAATTAAATTTCTGTCAGCAGAACACACGTGACAAAGGAGATAAACCAAACCACTATTTGAGCCATGTCTGTTTCTGACATAATACAGATTTGACAAATACCCGTTTATTCACAGAACTTACTTACCCTTGTTTTAGGAAAGCAAAATGACATTTTTAAAATGGTATATTGACATGTTTTCAGAAATTGTAGACTAAAACTGCAATTTATGTATTAATAGTTCATCATCTTATAAATGCTCTATTCAACAAGAGACGGTTTACAAGCCTTATGGGGGTCTGTAATCCCTCACACAGTAGCTTACTACTTGCAATATACCTGTTTCTAGGAATATATTCTATTTCTGCTATGCAGACTTGGAGATAACCTCTTCGTATTCTCCCTTACTTTATCTTTCTTTACAGTTAAAGATTCTAAAGGAATACTAACCATAAATATGCATTTCAAACTCATTAGTATTCAGTAAGTATTAAGTCTGAACCAGAAAGAACAGTATATGGGCTACCAAACATTAATGACCTCAGAAGCTGATGCTCTGAAACACTGGAGCCCAACCATGAACCAATCACCTGAATATCAGTTCAGTTCAGTCTCTCAGTCGTGTATGATTCTTTACGACCCCATGAATCACAGCACGTCAGGCCTCCACGTCCATCACCAAATCCCAGAGTTCACTCAAACTCACGTCCATTGAGTCAGTGATGCCATCCAGCCCTCTCATCCTCTGTCGTCCCCTTTTCCTCCTGACCCCAATCCCTCCCAGTATCAGAGTCTTTTCCAATGAGTCAACTCTTCACATGAGGTGGCCAAAGCATTGGAGTTTCAGCTTCAACTTCAGTCCTTCCAATGACCACCCAGGACTGATCTCCTTTAGGATGGACTGGTTGGATCTCCTTGCAACCCAAGGAACTCTCAAGAGTCTTCTCCAACTTCACAGTTTCAAAGCATCAATTCTTCAGCACTCAGCTTTCTTCACAGTCCAACTCTCACATCCATACATGACCACTGGAAAAACCATAGCCTTGACTAGACGGACCTTTATTGGTAAAGTAATATCTCTGCTTTTCAATATACTATCTAGGTTGGTCATAACTTTCCTTCCAAAGAGTAAGCGTCTTTTAATTTCATGGCTGCAATCACCATCTGCAGTGATTTTGGAGCCCAAAAAAATAAAGTCTGACATTGTTTCTACTGTTTCCCCATCTATTTCCCATGAAGAGATAGGACCAGATGCCATGATCTTCATTTTCTGAATGTTGAGCTTTAAGCCAACTTTTTCACTCTCCTCTTTCACTTTCATCAAGAGGCTTTTTAGTTCTTCACTTTCTGCCATAAGGATGGTGTCATCTGCATATCTGAGGTTATTGATATTTCTCCCGGTAACCTTGATTCCAGCTTGTGCTTCTTCCAGCCCAGCGTTTCTCATGATGTACTCTGCATATAAGTTAAATAAGCATGGTGACAAGACACAGCTTTGACGTACTCCTTTTCCTATTTGGAACCAGTCTGGTGTTTCATGTCCAGTTCTAACTGTTGCTTCCTGACCTGCATACAGATTTCTCAAGAGGCAGGTCAGGTGCTCTGGTATTCCCATCTCTTTCAGAATTTTCCTCAGTTTATTGTGATCCACACAATCAAAGGCTTTGGCATAGTCAATAAAGCAGAAATGGATGTTTTTCAGGAACTCTCTAGCTTTTTCAAAGATCCAGCAGATGTTGGCAATTTGATCTCTGGTTCCTCTGCCTTTTCTAAAACCAGCTTGAACTTCTGGAAGTTCACAGCTCATATATTGCTGAAGCCTGGCTTGCAGAATTTTGAGCATTACTTTACTAGCATGTGAGATGAGTGCAAATATGTGATAGTTTGAGCATTCTTTGGCATTACCTTTCTTTGAAATTGGAATGAAAACGGATCTTTTCCAGTCCTGTGGCCACTGCCGAGTTTTCCAAATTTGCTGGCATAATGAGTGCAGCACTTTCACAGCATCATCTTTCAGGATTTGAAATAGCTCCACTGGAATTCCATCACCTCCACTAGCTTTGTTCATAGTGATGCCTTCTAAGGCCCACTTGACTTCACATTCCAGGATGTCTGGCTCTAGGTGAGTGATTACACCATCGTGATTCTCTCGGTCGTGAAGCTCTGTTTTGTACAGTTCTGTGTATTCTTGCCACCTCTTTAATATCTTCTGCTTCTGTTAGGTCCATACCATTTCTCTCTGTTATCACCTGAATATAGGCAGATCCAATTTATAGAGACACTGATTCTTACTGCTTTCTAGGCACTGACTGCATTCTATCCGCTCTATATTGAGTTGTGGTTGTCATTGTTCAGTCGCTAAGTAATATCCCACTCTTTCCAACCCCATGGACTGCAGCTTGCCAGGCTTCCCTGTCCTCTACTATCTGCCAGAGTTTGCTCAAACTCATGTCCATTGATTTGGTGATGCTATGTCACAATTTTATCCTCTGTCACCCCCTTCACCTCCAGCCCTCAATCTTTCCCAGCATCAGGATCTTTTCCAATGAGTTAGCTCTTCTAATCAGGTGGCCAAAGTATTAGAGCTTCAGCTTCAACATAGATCCTTCCAATGAATATACAGCATTGATTTCCTTTATGATTGACTGGTTTTGTCTCTTAGCACAGTCTCCCTTCTTGAGGGACTCTCAAGAGTCTTCTCCAACCCCGCAATTCAAAAGCATCAATTTTTCGGCACTCAGCCTTATCTATGGTCCAGTTCTCACATCCTTACATGACTACTGGGAAAACCATAGCTTTCACTATACAGACATTTTTCAGCAAAGTGACGTCCCTGCTTTTTAATATGCTGTCTAGGCCTATCATAGTCTTTTCTTCCAAGGAGCAAGCATCTTTTAATTTCTTGGCTACAGTTACTGTTCAGTGATTTTGGATCCCAAGAAAATAAAAGCTGTTACTGCTTCCACTTTTTCTCCATATATTTGCCATGAAGTGATGGGACCAGATGCCATGATCTTAGTTTTTTTTAAATGCTGTTTTAAGCCAACCTTTTCATTTTCCTCTTTCACCCTCATCAACATGCTTTTTAGTTCCTCTTCACTTTCTGCCATTAGAGTGGTATCATCTGCATATCTGAGGTGTCAGTACTTCTCCTGGCAATTTTGAATCCAGCTTGTCATTTATCCACCCCAGCATTTCTCGTGATGTACTCTGGATATAAGTCAAATAAGCAGGGTGACATTGTACAGCCTTGAGGTACTCATTTCCCAATTTTGAACTAGTATGTTCTTCCACATCCAGTTCTAACTGTTGCTTTTTGACCTGCATACAGATTTCTCAGGAGGTAGGATAGGTGGTCTGGTATTCCCATCTCTTAAGAATTTTCCACAGTTTGTCGTGATCCACACAGTCAACGCTGGTGGCTCAGACGGTAAAGCGTCTGCCTGTAGTGTGGGAGACCCGGGTTCGATTCCTGGGTCGGGAAGATCCCCTGGAGAAGGAAATGGCAATCTACTCCAGCACTCTTGCCTGGAAAATCCCATGGACGGAGGAGCCTGATAGGCTACCGTCCATGGGGTCGCAAAGAGTCGGACACGACTGAGTGACTTCATTCATTCATTCAATTCACACAGTCAAAGATTTTAGTAGTCAATGAAGCAGATGTCTTTCTGGAACTCCCTTTTTTTTTTTTTTTTTAAATGATCCAATGAATTCTGGCAATTAGATCACTGGTTCATCTGCCTTCTCTAAAGCCAGCTTTTATCTCAGGAAGTTCTCAGTTCATGTAATACTAAACTAAGGGTTTTGAGAATTATCTTGCTAGCACGTGAAATGAGCACAATTGTGCAGTAGTTTGAACATTCTTTGGCATTGCATTTCTATGGGATTGGAATGAAAAATAACCTTTTCAGCCACTGCTGAATCTTCCAAATTTCTCAGCATGTTCAGTGCAGCACTTTAAGAGTACTCAAGATTTCAAATAGCTCAGCTGGAATTCCATCACCTCCAGTAGCTTTGTTCATAGTAATGTTTCCTAAGTTCCACTTGACTTCACACTCCAGAATGTCTACTCTAGGTGAGTGACCACACTATCATGTTTACCTGGGTCATTAAAACTGTTTTTGTACAGTTCTTCTGTGTATTCTTGCTACCTCTTCTTAATCTCTTCTGTTTCTGTTAGGTTTTTACCAATTCTGTCCTTTATTGTGCCCATCTTTGCATGAAATATTCCCTTGGTATCTCTAATTTTTTTGAAGATATCTCTAGTCTTTCCCATTCTACTGTTTTCCTCTATGTCTTTGCACTGATCACTTAAGAAGGCTTTCTTATCTCTCCTTGTTATTCTTTGGAACTCTGCATTCAGTTAGGTATATCTTTCCCTTTCTCCCTTGCTTTTCACTTCTCTTCTTTTCTCAGCTATTTATAAGGCCTCCTCAGACAACCATTTTGCCTTTCTGCATTTCTGTTTTCTTGGGAATAGTTTTTGTTACCACCTCTTGTACAATCTTGTGAACCTCCAACCACAGTTCTTCAGGCACACTGTCTACCAGATCTAATCCTTTGAATCTGTTCATCCCCTCCACTGTATAATCATAAGGGATTTGTTTACTTTCTTCAATTTAAGTCTGAATTTTGCAATAAGAAACTGATGATTTGAGCCAGAGTTAGCTTTGGGTCTTTTTTTTTTTTTTTTTTTTGGCTGACTGTATAGAACTTCTCCATCTTCGGCCCCAGTAGTAGATATAATGGTCATCTGAATTAAATATACCCATTCCTATCCCTTTTATTTCACTGATTCCTATAATTGCCATATCCTGCTTGACCACATTGGATTTACCTTGATTCATAGACCTAACATCCCAGGTTCCTATGCAATATTGTTCTTTACAGCATCAGACTTTACTTTCACCACTGGGCACATCCACAACAGGATGTCGTTACCGCTTTGGCCCAGCCTCTACATTCTTTCTCCAGCTATTTCTCCACTCTTCCCCAGTAGCGTACTGGACACCTATTGACCTGGAGGGCCTCATCTTTCAGTGTCGTATCTTTTTGCCTTCATATCCACCAGGTGGGCAACCTACAAACTATATGCAGTTGCTGCTGCTGCTGCTAAGTCGCTTCAGTCATGTCCAACTCTGTGCGACCCCATAGACAGCAGCCTACCAGGCTCCCCCGTCCCTGGGATTCTCCAGGCAAGAACACTGGAGTGGGTTGCCATTTCCTATGGAGTTAGTAAGTGCTAATTAGTGAATTCTGGATGCAAACCAGATTGAGGACACTTTTTTTTTTTTTTTGCCTCAAGTAGAAGCAAGTTCAGTGGGAAGCCATTAAGTATTCTAATACAGCAATATATTATTACTTATTAAACCTATGTTAGTAAACCCAGGGCATACAGCTCTGGTTGGAATTCACTGTGTGGACCTGGACTGGTTATTACGGATCTGAATCTCAGATTCTGCATATTTTTCTATGGATAATAATAACCCCCATCTTACTAATAGCACAATGATATTGATGCAGTGAGTTAATGCTGGTAAAACAGTTGGGAAGGGTCAGAGGTGTTAGGTTATACTACATAAGACAATTGTTCTTTACAGAATACAAGGGTCTAGTTTCTACATATACCTCTCCAAAGGAAGTGATGATGTCATAATTGTGATAACTTTGATATCACCTAGTTTAACATACTTCTTTCATAGATAAATACACAGACTCAGAGATTAAATCCTTTATCCAATATCCAATGGTGTAATTGGTATTAAAAGTCACATCATCTGATATCCAGCTCAATGCTTGGTTAAGATGACTCATCTTAGCCTCTCATTCGAGCACATTTTGTTTCTTTATAGAATACTAACACATTTTTTAATATAAAAATAAATGACTTTTTCTACTTCAACACATAAGTTTGACAGGGATAAAGTCAACTACATAGACAAATTAAAAGAAACAGTGAAAAGGGCAGTGTAGAAGTTCATCAAAATACAATCCTTATTGCATTGTTTTCTAGAAACATACCAAAAAAAAAAAAAACAGGTTCAGTTGAAAGAAAGGCTTCTAAGTTGTGGCCAACAAATGGTTTGTCAGCCTTTCTTCTTCCTTCATACCTTTCATGGTCATGATAAAGATTTATCAATGCAGTTTATTAAAAAATAGAGACACCTAAAGGATGTGAGGAAGGCCATCATCACCTTAATTCTGTAAACTCTGTCCAGATATTCACAACCCTCCACACATACAAAGGGAGGAGCAAAGAACATAGTGAGAGATTCTCAGTTCAGCTCTTCTGAGAGATTCTCCTCTCTCACCCACAGTAAATAACACACAAAATGCTACTCTTTCTCTTTAGCAACAGAAAGATACTCAGAGCAATTTACAGAAAGAGTGTCTTACTGGAAACATATTTTCTTTCACAGTATGAGAGCAATAATTTTTTTAAAAGGTTGCCCCCCCAACTTTCTCTGTTCTCTACATCAGAACTTCTGTGCAAGTATATTATTTTACATCTTAAAAGTAGGGATTATGTCATATGAGTCTGGTGGGTTTTTTTTTTAAGTTTTTCATTTTTAAAATTTTAAAATCTTTAATTCTTACATGCGTTCCCAAACACGAACCCCCCTCCCACCTCCCTCCCCATAACATCTCTTTGGGTCATCCCCATGCACCAGCTCCAAGCATGCTGTATCCTGCGTCAGACATAGACTGGCGATTCAATTCTTACATGATAGTATACATGTTAGAATGCCATTCTGCCAAATCATCCCACCCTCTCCCTCTCCCTCTCAGTCCAAAAGTCCGTTATACACATCTGTGTCTTTTTTCCTGTCTTGCATACAGGGTCGTCATTGCCATCTTCCTAAATTCCATATATATGTGTTAGTATACTGTATTGGTGTTTTTCTTTCTGGCTTACTTCACTCTGTATAATCGGCTCCACTTTCATCCATCTCATCAGAACTGATTCAAATGAATTCTTTTTTACGGCTGAGTAATACTCCATTGTGTATATGTACCACTGCTTTCTTATCCATTCATCTGCTGATGGACATCTAGGTTGTTTCCATGTCCTGGCTATTATAAACAGTGCTGCGATGAACAATGGGGTACATGTGTCTCTTTCAATTCTGGTTTCCTCGGTGTGTATGCCCAGCAGTGGGATTGCTGGGTCATAAGGTAGTTCTATTTGCAATTTTTTAAGGAATCTCCACACTGTTCTCCATAGTGGCTGTACTAGTTTGCATTCCCACCAACAGTGTAGGAGGGTTCCCTTTTCTCCACACCCTCTCCAGCATTTCCTGCTTGCAGATTTTTGGATCGCAGCCATTCTGACTGGTGTGAAGTGGTACCTCATTGTGGTTTTGATTTGCATTTCTCTAATAATGAGTGATGTTGAGCATCTTTTCATGTGTTTGTTAGCCATCCATATGTCTTCTTTGGAGAAATGTCTATTTAGTTCTTTGGCCCATTTTTTGATTGGGTCGTTTATTTTTCTGGAGTTGAGCTGCATAAGTTGCTTGTATATTTTTGAGATTAGTTGTTTGTCAGTTGCTTCATTTGCTATTATTTTCTCCCATTCAGAAGGCTGTCTTTTCACCTTGCTTATATTTTCCTTTGTTGTGCAGAAGCTTTTAATTTTAATTAGATCCCATTTGTTTATTTTTGCTTTTATTTCCAGAATTCTGGGAGGTGGATCATAGAGGATCCTGCTGTGATTTATGTCAGAGAGTATTTTGCCTGTGTTCTCCTCTAGGAGTTTTATAGTTTCTGGTCTTACATGTAGATCTTTAATCCATTTTGAGTTTATTTTTGTGTGTGGTGTTAGAAAGTGATCTAGTTTCATTCTTTTACAAGTGGTTGACCAGTTTTCCCAGCACCACTTGTTAAAGAGATTGTCTTTACTCCATTGCATATTCTTGCCTCCTTTGTCAAAGATAAGGTGTCCATATGTGTGTGGATTTATCTCTGGGCTTTCTATTTTGTTCCATTGATCTATATGTCTGTCTTTGTGCTAGTACCATACTGTCTTGATGACTGTGGCTTTGTAGTAGAGCCTGAAGTCAGGCAAGTTGATTCCTCCAGTTCCATTCTTCCTTCTCAAGATTGCTTTGGCTATTCGAGGTTTTTTGTATTTCCATACAAATCTTGAAATGATTTGTTCTAGTTCTGTGAAAAATGTGGCTGGTAGCTTGATAAGGATTGCATTGAATTTGTAAATTGCTTTGGGTAGTATACTCATTTTCACTATATTGATTCTTCCAATCCATGAACATGGTATATTTCTCCATCTATTAGTGTCCTCTTTGATTTCTTTCATCAGTGTTTTATAGTTTTCTATATATAGGTCTTTAGTTTCATATGAGTCTTTGATTAGTATATGTTTGTCATAATAATCCTAATAATACCCAGGCAAGCAAAGTTCAAACAACCCCATGTTGCCAATGTAAGCATAGGAAACCATATATTCTCTAAATGGATTCATCCAGGAACAGAACATGAGGAAGTAAAGCTCACTGGGAGTTCTGAAGCTGAGACCTTAACTGTTCATACATCCTAGAAACAACAGTTTTCACATCATCTTTTAAAATTTTATGTAACCTTTGGTGAAAATAAATACTATACAATCAAACCAGAAAATACATTCTCAGATCTTTAAACTATTCAATATTTTAGATAATAAGCAAGACTAAATTATTTTAGTAAGACATTACTACTAATTTAACACATATTAAACAAATGAAGAGGTTAACATAATTGTTCATTTATAGACATGTGACATTTCAAATTTTTTTTCTTTTTAATGCACATTTTAATATCAATAGTCAATGTTCCCAGGTTGTTTCATTTCTGGTATCTTTTTCTGGAACATTTGTGTTACTCTGCCTTGCTAGTCAGATACCTACAAGCATACCTCAAAGGTAATTTCCTGGAATAGCAGAAAGTATGCAGATTATGCAGAAAAAAAAAAAAAAGATTAGAGTTTAAATCACAGCTCCAAGGCTCAGTGTGGAGTATTTTAATCTCAGTTCAGTCACTGAGTCCTGTATTCCCATCAACTGAGACTTAATTTCACATCTTTATATAGGGATAAAATAACAAGATTAAAGCTAACAAGATTTGTGAGAACTGAAATAAAAGCACTGACCACAGAGTCTGATGTAACCTAAGTAACAATTATAGCCCCCACAACTGAGCACTAATTATCTCCTTCACCTCCCCATGG
Source organism: Ovis canadensis (assembly GCF_042477335.2). Taxonomy (NCBI): domain Eukaryota; kingdom Metazoa; phylum Chordata; class Mammalia; order Artiodactyla; family Bovidae; genus Ovis; species Ovis canadensis. Next base: position 88,787,677 of record NC_091248.1, read on the forward strand.
GAGGGATATTAACAGAAGCTTCCTCATTCCTTATTGTACCAGTTAAACTCATAGCATGTCACCTCTCTAAGTAACAGTTTAATTGATTACAATGTGCACTCATCTCACATGCTAGTAAAGTAATGCTCAAAATTCTCCAAGCCAGGCTTCAGAATACGTGAACCACGAACTTCCTAATGTTCAAGCTGGTTTTAGAAAAGGCAGAGGAACCACAGATCAAATTGCCAACATCTGCTGGATCATGGAAAAAACTAGAAAGTTCCAGAAAAAACATCTATTTCTGCTTTCTTGACTATGCCAAAGCCTTTGACTATGTGGATCACAATAAACTGAGGAAAATTCTGAAAGAGATGGGAATACCAGACCACCTGACCTGCCTCTTGAGAAATCTGTATGCAGGTCAGGAAGCAACAGTTAGAACTGGACATGGAACAACAGACTGGTTCCAAATAGGAAAAGGAGTACATGAAGGCTGTATCTTGTCACCCTGCTTATTTAACTTATATGCAGGGTACATCATGAGAAACGCTGGACTGGAAGAAACACAAGCTGGAATCAAGGTTACCGGGAGAAATATCAATAACTTCAGATATGCAGATACCACCCTTATAGCCGAAAGTGAAGAGGAACTAAAAAGCCTCTTGATGAAAGTGAAAGAGGAGGGTGAAAAAGTTGGCTTAAAGGTTAACATTCAGAAAATGAAGATCATGGCATCCCCTCCCATCACTTCATGGGAAATAGATGGGGAAACAGTGGAAACAGCATCAGACTTTATTTTTTGGGCTCCAAAATCACTGCAGATGGTGACTGCAGCCATGAAATTAAAGACGCTTACTCCTTGGAAGAAAAGTTATGACCAACCTAGACAGCATGTTCCAAAGCAGAGACATTACTTTGCCGACTAAGGTCCGTCTAGTCAAGGCTATGGTTTTTCCTGTGGTCATGTATGGATGTGAGAGTTGGACTGTGAAGAAGGCTGAGCGCCAAAGAATTGGTGCTTTTGAACTGTGGTGTTGGAGAAGACAATTGAGAGTCCCTTGGACTGCAAGGAGATCCAGCCAGTCCATTCTGAAGATCAACCCTGGGATTTCCTTGGAAGGAATGGTGCTAAAGCTGAAACTCCAATGCTTTGGCCACCTCATGCAAAGAGTTGACTCATTGGAAAAGACTCTGATGCTGGGAGGGATTGGGGGCAGAAGGAGAAGGGGACGACAAAGGATGAGAAGGCTGGATGGCATCACTGACTCGATGGACACGACTCTGAGTGAACTCTGGGAGTTGGTGATGGACAGGGAGGCTTGCTGTGCTGAGATTCATGGGGTCACAAAGAGTTGGACACGACTGAGCGACTGAACTGAACTGAAGCTTGTCAGCTCAAAGGGTTAAAGTACAAAAGAGCTCACACTGACTGAGAAAATGTTAAAAGAAAAATGACTATGACAAAATTTACAAAAGGGAAAATCCTACTTACCAATAATACTAAAAGTATTAAAAATAAAGGTACAAACTTGCTAAAAATCAAGAAAAGAAAATAAGCAACTTTGGACTTATTGTTTTTGACCATTAATCTCTAATAGCAAATTTTCTAAAATTATAATATACAGAAGAGGTAAAATTTGACAAAAAGTAAACACAAAAATAAGATTTTTGTCACTTGGTCAAGCTTTCTAAAAAATAAGTTGCATATATGTGTATATTACATTTTATTATATATGTACTATATTATATATAATACACACATCACAATATAAACAACTTCAGACTCCTAGACCTATTATCTAACACTTGGAATTATCTTCTATGCCTTTTCTAACATTTTATTTATAAAATTTGAAAATCACTACATTCATAGAAGATATCGCTAAATGGATAAATAGTAACGATGCAGATTTGAAATAAATTATGTTCAACAACAGAAGAATGGTGCAGTAAATTTTTCATTATTAACTCAACTTATGTTTATTTATAGATATCAGGCCTTGTTTCCATGGCCAGGCATATAGCAAAAAATAAGACAGACAAGTTCCTGCTGCACAGAACATATGTTTTAAGAGAGCAAACACAAAAGGTAAATGAACAAATGATTAAGCAAAATTATTTACTACATAACTAACTACTATGAATTCTCTGAAAGGTAGTATGACAGAAAGATGGGCAGAAAGTAGGCTATTATGGTAGGAATGACCTAGGGAGGTGATATTCAGTTTGAGACTTGAATGATGAGTGAAATCAACAGCTATGTGAAGATCTAGAAAATCAGAGAAAACATACACAGAATATAAAACACAGATCTAAAAGTTGCATATACTAATTACAACTATAAAAATTCATATATATATGAAATGCAGTAATATAGCAACTATTCTGCTTCAGTAAAAGGAGGTATGGGTCTTTTTCCCTCTAATTGTATTTCTTTAAATTATATTTTTAGAATTATGTTTATATTTTATATAATTACACAATTCTATTTTTAGACTTAAAATGGAAAAATGTAAATAGAATTAAACATTCCAAAGATAAGGTCATGTATCTCATCAGTAATTTTCATATCAAATACCTAGCATAGTATTTTAGGCAAACATATGTATAATATATGTTTTAATTATATTCATTTCAAATATACAAAGAAATAGAATACTAAACAGAATCACCAAATATCCTATTAGGCACTATTAATCTTTTTAGCATATCGCTAGCTGGTTCCTCATCCCTTGCTACTCCATTCAATTTTCTCTCCCACAAGCCTTCTCTAAGACACTAACAAATCCATAATAATATTCATGCTGCATGCTTTAATTTTTTATCAACATCATCTTCTGGAAAGTAGGCATCTTGCAAGAGAGCAATAACTGTGGTTTCAAAATGATCTCTCCCACTCATATGTCATTTCACATTGACTCCTCATTCCTCTCCTGCCCCTACAACCAAAAATTTTGGAAATAAAAATGTAAGATTCCTAGGAACATGCGTAAGTGTACATGGCATATGTGTCAGAATATTCTCATTTATAGGTTACAGCCTGTCTACCGTCTGTTCAAAAAATGCAATTCGTTTCTAGAGGTCCAAAGTCAAATACATTGTCTTAGAAAGTAGTTTTAGAGCAAGCCACAAAGCTCTCTACTTGGTAATTTAAATGACTGACCGCTCAATTTATGAGCATTCCCAGCAATAAAATTCAGCCTGAACTTAATAATAGCACATTTTATGTGACAACGATGACAATTACAATCTATAGTTACTGCAGTCGCCCTTTGGTCTAGGGAAAAATGACAGTATTAATTATACACACTTGCCATTTATCAGACTTAACTTGGCAGGCGATTGAGCTCAGGACCATCTCCAACTTGACTTCTACATTTACCATTTTCTAATCCACTGAGACGAAGATAATTAGAATAGAGAAAAATGAGTGGCTCCTTCTTCTGCTGCCTTTATCTCTGATTTCATGTACAGTAGAGTTCTTGAATCATATTAAATTTATACCACTTGGTTTAAAAGCCTGACATTGTTTACTTTCGAAACTCAAGTAAAAGGAACACTATTTCCTAGGTGTGCTATAGCATGAGATTTCAACTGCATGCAACCTTCGTATTTTTATATCTTATTTTTATGTTTGGACTATTTTGAGGATCTTGAATCCTTGCTATTTCCCCTGCTAGTTCAAATTACCAATACACTGAGAACTAAAGTTATTTTAAAACATGGAAAACTATCTAAAAGGCTTACAGTCCCTTAGAAAAAAAAAGTGCTAAATGGTCTTATTTTCATTCACACATCTGTTATTCTTATTCAGTCATTTAATTGTGTCTGTTATTCAATCTTTTCTTTTTTTGCCTCTGTGTACTTTGCATATCAACAGTATGCCATTTAAGACAATCATAAAATCATGTTTATTTGCTCCTGTGTTCAGAGCTCTACAATCTCTTCTTAGAAGGCTTGGAGAATTCCAATTTGTTAAACTCCTTTTTGTCTTGACATGCATTCCCTTGTAAATATTTACCAAACCCTAAAAAAATAGTATCCCTGTATTTTGAGAAATAGAAAGCTTAAGCAACAGTGGCACCTGAAATGAGAAATTCTAGGATAAGCCTCCAAAAGGAGATGTGAGTAGAGGTATCTGAGATATAAATAAGCAGAGAGCTTTTCCACCACTGCTAGGCCTTCCAGATTCTGTCACTGTTAGTCCAAAGCACCTTTAAGGAAGATCCTTTGCTTAACATCCCCAGTCCAGAGAAAATCAAATAGGCAGAAGGATCTCTGAATAGACAGAATTCACAGGAGGCTTTCCATTCACATAGGTAGAATATTATACTGAAAAACAGATGAGAAAGAGTCAACTATGACTAAAACTAAGTCTGTAGTTACTACCCACAAGGTCTTTGGAACATTACTTAATTTCCACGTCTCAATTTTCTTCATCTGTAAAATGATGGAATTGAATTTCACATCTGATGAAGTCCCTGCATCTCTAGAGGTCTCTATGTGATTATGAAATTCTGGAGGGAATGTCTACATAAATGCAGTATATCTCAGAAAATATTAATCATACTTGTAATAAACCTACCATTATGAAGAGAGGTAAGAGTTGCAGGTGGCAATGTTTTCTTCATGCAAGAGATAAAGACTTGATCTTAAAATTTACTAGTAGGCAAACTGCTGTGGGATGTAGAAAAATATTCCTAAACAATCCCCACATTCTAAAAGTAAAATTAAGTCACTTTTGGAAACTGGTCTTGAGAAGTACTGATCATTTGGACATTTCTGGTCATGCATATGTAAAGAAGTCCTTACCCAATTTTTAAAGGAAATTTAAACCAGTGAAGTAACCAACTGAAGATGCTTCAGAGTGAGATTTTAGATCTGTGCTGTCTAGTAATACAAACTGTGTACATGCAGATATCTTGCTTTTGATGAGTAAGCATTTAGATAGAATGGGGCCTAAGAAATCTAGAAAAATTCTTAAGTGAATCATGTATTATTATTCCTCTTTATTAATTTTACCATGAATATACCACAAAGTATTTCTGATTACACAGATCTTTTTTTCCTAAATACTTCTCAGTAAATAATAAGTATACTTTCCCCACTTTCACCTAGTCCTTGCTCCCAGGGCAACATGAAAGCCAGATCAATATTCCTAGAATGATAGCCAGACACTCCTCAGGTGAAGGATGAGGAAAAAATGACTTTTCTCTGCAAACAAAGGGGAAAGAGGTTTGTTGCCCTTCCACTCCAACGGACCCTTTTGCAGACAAAATCTGCCTAAGGAATAGACCTAACCGTGTAGTTACTACTCATGGGATCTTTGGAAAGTTACTTAACTTACTTGTGTCTCAATTTCATGCAAATAAATAATGCAAAGAAAATATCTCCAAGAGTCAGACACTCTCATGTTCCTCAGCTTTTGTGACCTCCAGATGTCTCCAAGGTCCAGGGCTACATTCCTTCTGAGTTGTAAATACCTAGGAAAACAGCCTTCCTGTCTCCTCAGCACCCTAGGGTTTACCGTAGGGACCTGGTTTAGGCTGTCATCATTGTAGCCTTGGGGAGGATATGAGAAGTTTTATTTCCTTTTAGATCAGAACATTTTAACAAATGGCTACAGATCAAATTCTCATGGTAGGTGAAGAGTAAAATATTTCTAGGGAAAGTGAAAACAAATATTCCCTACTGTTACATAACACAAATTTCCATGTCTAAGAAGGATGTTTTTCAGCAGTGCTGAGAAATCCAGGCAGGGTTCATTTCCCCATCATTTTCTACTTCTAGTGGGTATTAGAATTCAACCCACAGTGTTGCTAACACTCAAATTGCTAGTTTCCCCCTTAAAGTTTCGATTCAGTTATGCAAAGGTTTAACCTGAGAATCTGCATTTTCCAGTAAGTTCTAGCTCATGCAGATACTGCTGGTCAAGGGCCACACTTTGGAAACCACTGTGCTACAATGACCAGAGAAGTGGTTTCTGGTTTTATAGCAACTGAAAGTAAAAAAAAAAAAAAAAAAAAATCCTCAAGAACCCTGCTGCTGCTAAGTCGCTTCAGTCATGTCTGACTCTGTGTAACCCCATAGATGGCAGCCCACCAGGCTCCCCCGTCCCTAGTTTCTATAAACGAATGATTGATGTAGGGACTGGAATGGGTCTAGATGTCATCGTGCATATGTGCACAATCGTGTCCGACTCTTTGCATCATTACTTCACACTAAATCTTATGATGGTGATCACACATTGACAGAGAATTGATAGTTCTGTACTTTACATCAATTGTATAGATATACCTGAGATTCAGTTTGGCATCATAAGTATTAAATAATAACATGGATAAAATAACCACTTACCAAGTTAGAGAATTTTAAAAAATGATTAATGAAAATCACCTTGCTCTTTAGTGAACTAATGACAGATAGCTCTTTACCTTTGGTCAATGGAATTTACCTGACTCTGCAGTGTCTAAAAATATTTATACACTATTGAATGGAAAATTGTTACACTGTCGCAGAAGAAATAACAGCTAGTGGCTCAACTGAGGGCACTTGAGCTTTATTCATTGTATCACCTTGCCCAGTATAATGACTCTGTATGAAACTGTATTTCTTTTCAATATAACTAGGCTCAAATCCTATTTTAGAATAACAGCATTAATCAAAGAGCTTTTGAACTTGCAATTTAACAGTATGAGTCTCTAACATTTCCCCATTTTCTGAAATTGAAAGATGAATAAAAGTTTATAACATGTTGCCCTCAAACCATCTTTCTTACATAAGAAGCAAAAAAAAAAAAAAGAAACGGTGTCTTAAGTCACTTAAACTTTTCATTCTAGAGGTCAATTAAAACTGAAAAATAAATACTTGAACACATACTTGCTTTTACATCATTTTAAAAAGCATATTTAACATGTCCTGTCGTCTAATAAATCCCAACCACTCCACAGAAGCCCTCAAAATGTCTCTTTTCCTGTAAAAAATTATCACCCAAGGAAGTTGTTTTTCTTGTGTCCAGGCCTCAGAAAAAATGTCTTGCACACAACAAGGTAACCTCATCTCTTCACAGATATAGCCTGCCAAGCCCATTGATTTCACTGAGGGCTCCTGGGTTTGGAGAATAAAAAGCAGCCCAGATGGTTTTCAAAAGTAGAACTGGGATCTGACTTTCATGTGTCTAAATTAGATGAGCCAGACACATCCTACCCTCTACAATGAACAAAGAGGAAGTCAACACAACCGTTTCATGAAAACTTCAAAAGCCTGCCTCTGTCACTCAAGGTACAGGCTTTCCCCACTATAGAGCGGAAGCCGCATGTAACTGGTTATGGCAGAGTTCTAGAATGAGAAATAGAAGGGACAGAAAAATCAATTTATTGAATGCTCTGACCCAACTTTGAAATGCAGTGCAGCACAACTATCTTAGCACAGGCCTTTAACAAAGGTCTCTGATCAGCCTACAAACTGTTTTCGGCTATAATACAGAGCAAAAAGGCAACAGAGCAGGAATTAGTGATTATTCAACTAGTTTGATCTACACAGATGTCTCAGGTTTTAACTCATATCAGAGGTAAATCAGGATTGGAAGAAGGTTGTTCGTTTTACCTGCACAATTTCTCTCTTGAGAACTAAACCAGTACACCTCAGTGATCATTTTCAACACTGCCTGCTAAGATTACGTGGTTTATAAAGTCCTTTCAAACTAGCAATTAAACTGACTGTGTAAACACAAGAAACTCTGAGCTTCCCCACCAAACTCACATTGTCTTGGAGGTTGGGACTATATTTTATTCATCTATCTAAAGCACTGGGATGACCCAGAGGGACGGTACGGGGAGGGAGGTGGGAGGGGGGGTTCAGGATGGGGAACAGGTGCACACCCATGGCGGATTCATGTTGATGTATGGCAAAACCAATACAATACTGTAAAGCAATTAGCCTCCAATTAAATAAATTTAAATTAAAAAAAAAAAGGACCAAGAACTACCTGGCACAGAAATGGTCATTAGTAGCTATTTAAAACATGATGGAATAGACACATAAAATACTGAATAAACTGGAACAAGAAAAGTAACCTGTGTATATAAAATAAAATGGACAAATTCTAGAAACAGAATGGTTTAAAATATAAGTTCTAGAACACTGGGAGATAGGATAAATTCTCTAGTCTCTGATTTTTACTCTTTCAACAATCAATCTGAGACCTCATTAACTGTCATCAGATACCAGAGAGAAGAAAAAGGTAAGTAAGAATTTATTTGCAATTGTAAGGTAACAAGAATTTTTTTTTTAATTCCTTGGAAGTATTCTCCAATACCAGACATTTCTGTGGAATTGTCTTAAAATGAATTTTTTAGCCCAGTATCTTTAACTCAAAAATATCTTTTAAGTATCCAGGTTGGGTTTGCTGAATTCACTTCCCTTTAAAAATCAGATGTCTATGTGTACATACACACACACACCACCCCACACACACATTTGAGGGAGAAAGATGAACATCAAATGGTAAATGAATAGAGAGGAACCAATAATTGGGATTGAAAGCCAAAAAAAAAAAAATTATGGCTTATCAGAAGGAAAGTTACCATTACTATAAAGTATAAGTTTTATTATAATAATGATAATAACTAAAAGGTATTTTAGCTATAGGTTTTATAAATCCATTCAAAACCAAAATAGGCCTAAATAGTTGAATATCGGTAATAGAAAGCATTATCAGGGTTCACTGTAGACTGTTATTAAAAACAATTCTAGACTTATGTTTTTATGATTATGAAGAAGTAGTGAAAAACAGTAAGAAGTATTTTGTTAGTTTGGCCCCAACTAATTTTCTCAATTGGTACATCTAAGAACTACTTACTTATTTAGCTACTTACTGCTACGAATACTTGAATAAAATAGCTCCAAATGTTTATAGAGATGAGCAGTTCAGATTGGTTCTGTATCTTTGTATGTACATACTCAGTCGCTCAGTGGTGTCCAATTCTGTGGCCTCATGGACTGTAGCCGGCCAGTCTCGTCTGTCCATGGAATTTTCCAGGCAATAATACTGGAGTGAGTTGCTATTTTCTACTCCAGGGGATCTTCCTGACCCAGAGACTGAACCCGCATCTCACATTTCCTGCTCTTTTTCATATCTTATTCTCTAGCAAATATAGTAAAATATTAATGAAACATTAGAATATTAGTTGGCACAAAGAAATGTAACTGGTATTAACTAAGGACCTGATATTCTTTTTTAGGATACCTAAAGGCATGGGAAATAGATGGGGAAACAGTGGAAACAGTGTCAGACTTTATTTTTGGGGGCTCCAAAATCACTGTAGATGGTGATTGCAGCCATGAAATTAAAACACGCTTACACCTTGGAAGAAAAGTTATGACCAACCTAGATAGCATATTCAAAAGCAGAGACATTACTTTGCCCACAAAGGTCCATCTAGTCAAGGCTATGGTTTTTCCAGTAGTCATGTATGGATGTGAGAGTTGGACTCTGAAGAAGGGTGAGCACCAAATTGATGCTTTTGAACTTTGGTGTTGGAGAAGACTCTTGAGAGTCCCTTGGACTGCAAGGAGATCCAGCCAGTCCATTCTGAAGGAGATCAACCCTGGGATTTCCTTGGAAGGAATGGTGCTAAAGCTGAAACTCCAATGCTTTGGCCACCTCATGCAAAGAGTTGACTCATTGGAAAAGACTCTGATGCTGGGAGGGATTGGGGGCAGAAGGAAATGGGATGACAGAGGATGAGATGGCTGGATGGCATCCCTGACTCGATGGACCTGAGTCTGAGTGAACTCCGGGAGTTGGTGATGGCCAGGGAGGCCTGGCGTGCTGCAATTCATGGGGTCGCAAAGAGTCGGACATGACTGAGTGACTGAACTGAACTGAACTGAAAGGCTCTTTAAAAATTATTTTAGTTTAAGGTCTACAGCATTATAATTCAACATCTAGATACACTACAAAGTGATCATCAACACAAGTCCAGAAGCTATCCATCACCATGCAACCAACCCCACACCTCACTCATTTTACCAAGACTGAATATTTTGATTGTTACCTAGCTTAAATATTCACTGTTTCTTTTTTGGTGGTTTGGTATGTTTGCTCAGTAACAAATTGGTATTCTGGCATTCAGGGAAATGCTATCCAGTCAGTTTGTCCATCTTCTACAGTTGAAACAAAAAGGGCCTGAGCTTCCTTCTTCATCCAAAAGAAAATTTAAGTAATGTGTGTTCCTTTGAGTGCTTTTTGATACATTATAACTATATGTGCAGGATTAATGGAATTAATGTAATGCTTATTTTAAAAGGATTCTTTTTCATTTTTCACACTTTTCTTAAGTTCTGCTATGAAGTATATATTTTTGGAAAGAGAATCAGAACTAAAAGTTTAAGGTGCAATCGTGACCAAATTATTTTCTAGTGTGAAAAGAGTACTGGACACAAGAGAAAAATATTCAGGACAGAAAGTCTTGATTTTGTTTTGTTTTGTCTTATCAACACATGTAACTTTCTAGGGAGAGTAGGCCTTAGTAAAGCACGAGGAAAATCCAAGAGCCAAAGATACTGAAGCCCAGGGTCCCGGGACACCCCCATCACATGAATGTAGGCCACCTCATCTCTTCTTCCTTCCTCCAGACCTTATATATAATGGGATGGGGCAGAAAAGACTTTGAAAAGCAAGCTGTTGAAGAGGAATTCCAAGCCATTTCCTGCGTGGTATGTGGGATAAGTCCTATCCTTTACCAAACCTTCATCAGGAAGTTCCACATGGCCTACTCAACGCTCCTATCATACTGGCTTCTCTTGCGGTATCACAGAGTGGGATGTGGTAGTCACTGACGTTCAGGTTTCATGTGCAAAGGGAAATCTTGATTTTTATTAAAATAAAATGGCTATAAATGACCAATGAATATAAAACAGATGCAAATATGTCTGAGGATTGCCTTGCATTTAATTGAGTATTATGGACATTTACTAAGGTATTCAAACGTACACAGACCAAATGTTTTTAAAAGACTAACGCAATGTGACAAGTTTTAATAATTCATATCACATTTGTAAGAAGCTCAATTATATGCACAGAAATGGCAGAAAATTCATTTCAATGTCTGGGCAATGTCAAGATAATCCGCCAGAACTGGCTATATATTTAACATTTGATTTATCAATTTTAAGTCTTCCTATTTTTAAATCAATTTTTGAGACACATGAATTGCATTTGAAAATGCAACTCCAGAGTTTCACAGAGTTCCAGAATTTGAAAAAAAACTTTTCTAGCTGATAGGGGCAGTGTGGAATAGTAGGGGATACACCGCCTCCCTTTCTCTTTGATCTGTAGAAATCAAAGACTCTAGTGGTTAAAAGCATGGTTTCTGAAGATAAAATCCTTTGGTGTAAGTCTCACTTTTGTCTTTTAATAAATACGATCTTTGCCAGGTTTCTCAACTTCTCAGTGCTTTAGTTTCCCCATCTATAAAATGGGGGTAGGGGAAAACGGTACTTACAGGGATGTTGTAAGGCTTCAGTGAATTAACATACATCAAGTACTTAGATGAAAGTGAAAGAGGAGAGTGAAAAAGTTGGCTTAAAGCTCAACATTCAGAAAACGAAGATCATGGCATCTGGTCCCATTACTTCATGGCAAATAGATGGGGAAACAATGGAAACAGTGACAAACTTTATTTTCTTGGGCTCCAAAATCACTGCAGATGGTGACTGCAGCCATGAAATTAAAAGACACTTGCTGCTTTGGAAGAAAAGTTATGACCAACATAGATAGCATATTAAAAAGCAGAGACATTACTTTGCCAACAAAGTTCCATCTAGTCAAAGTTATGGTTTTTCCAGTAGTCACATATGGATGTAAGAGTTGGACTATAAAGAAAGCTGAGTACTAAAGAACTGATGCTTTTGAACTGTGGTGTTGGAGAAGACTCTTGAGAGTCCCTTGGACTGCAAGGAGATCCAACCAGTCCATTCTAAAGGAGATCAGTCCTGGGTGTTCTTTGGAAGGACTGATGCTGAAGCTGAAACTTCAATACTTTGGCCACCTGATGTGAAGAACTGACTTATTTGAAAAGATCCTGATGCTGGGAAAGATTGAAGGCAGGAGGAGAAGGGGATGACAGAGGATGAGACGGTTGGATGGCATCACTGACTCAAAGGACATGTATTTGAGTAGACTCTGGGAGTTGGTGATGGACAGGGAGACCTGGCATGCTGCAGTCCATGGGGTCGCAAATAGTTGGACACGACTGAGCGACTGAACTGCATCACTTAGAATAGAGCATGGCACATTTTAAGTACTCTATATACATTCTTACTTGATTAAACATCCATACTCACTAGCTTCAAGATCTACATGGACACTTCTACCCCTTGTCGCTGATCTAAGACTCCACTTTACAGGGTGAACACTTGGTATCACTCAGTATAAAGAAAGCAGCTATAGGGACCAATATCATAAAAGGTAGAAGTTTACCTTGTGTATATTCAGAGAACTCATCAGTCTAAATCTTATGTAATTTACATTTCAGTTCAGTTCAGTCGCTCAGTCATGTCCGACTCTTTGCAACCCCATGAATCGCAGCACGCCAGGCCTCCTTGTCCATCACCAACTCCCGGAGTTCACTCAGACTCAGGTTTATCGAGTCCATGATGCCATCCAACCATCTCATCCTCTGTCATCCCCTTCTCCTCCTGCCCCCAATCCCTCCCAGCATCAAAGTCTTTCCCAGTGAGTCAACTCTTCACATGAGGTGGCCAAAGTACTGGAGTTTCAGCTTCAGCATCATTCCTTCCAAAGAAATCCCAGGGCTGATCTCCTTCAGAATGGACTGGTTGGATCTCCTTGCAGTCCAAGGGACTCTCAAGAGTCTTCTCCAACACCACAGTTCAAAAGCATCAATTCTTTGGCACTCACTCTTCTTCAGAGTCCAAATCTCACATCCATACATGACCACTGGAAAAACCATAGCCTTGACTAGATGGACCTTTGTGGGCAAAGTAATGTCTCTGCTTTTGAATATGCTATCTAGGTTGGTCATAGCTTTTCTTCCAAGGAGTAAGCGTCTTTTAATTTCATGGCTGCAGTCACTATCTGATGTGATTTTGGAGCTCAAAAAAATCATTCAAACCATCCTTTAGAGATCAAATGTCCAATTTTTAAAAGCAAGCAAAGGAAATTTCAATGTATTTCACAAAGCTACTGCAGAGTCAACTCACTCTACTAAGGAATTAGTGTCATAAGTATAGAATGTGATTATTGGAGTATCACTTTGATTTAACCTATATTATATGTCCCCAAATCACATATTCCTTGTTCTATTAGACATAAGCTGTAGTTCAACTAAAATGTCTTCTTTGGGGTGAGCATGTGATCCGATACTGACTAGACAAAGAAATCAGTCCAAAATTGGGTATATGATACAACACTTTTTAAACAGGGCTCTCTCTGGGACTTTGCAGCCAGAGCTATCAAGGAATTTCCTCAGCCATCCCCTACTTGCCTACCTATGCTCTAACTGTAGGTTTGATCACATCCAATTTACCTTGATTCATGGACCTAACATCCCAGGTTTCTATGCAATATTTTTCTTATAGCATTGGACTTTACTTTTACCACCAGACAAATCCATAACAGAGTGACATTTCCAGTTTGGCCCAGCCACTTCATTCTTTCTGGAGCTATTAGTAATTGCCCTCTGCTCTTCCCCAGTAACATATTGGACCCTTTCCAACCTGGGGGGGCTCACCTTCCAGTGTCATATCTTTTTGCCTTTTCTTATCATTCATGGGGTTCTTACGGCAAGAATACTGTAGTGGTTTGCCATTCCCTCTCCCAGCAGACCTTGTTTTGTCAAAAGTCTCCACTATAACCCATCTGTCTTGGGTGGCCCTGTATGGCATGGCTCATAGCTTCACTGAATTATGCAAGCCCCTCTGCCACAACAAGGCTGTGATCCATGAAGGGGCTCAAAAATGTAGCAAGTGATAAAGATCTTTGGAAGATTGCGCCTTCATCTTTCTCTGCTTCTTATATGCTCCCACATCACCGTAATGACAGACCCTAACTGCTCACAGCCCCACTGAGAACTGGAACCCTGCCACATCATTGTAGCTATTTCTTCTATGTGCAGAACAAGGCTCATACACAGTAAACTCCTCCCCTGAATGGGGACTGGGCTCTGGGTATACATAGCCCACAAAGATAAGGCTACCAGCTGCTGACTGGCAGGGTCAGGCTATAAATCATCTGGCTGCTGAATGCTGGGGGGCCCCAGAACTCATGCTGATTCACCAATGGGAAGAGCCTGATTCTAGGATCATTAGCTGTGGGGTTGGAGTTCCCCAATCTAGTACTGGCTTGCTGGCAGATAGGACAAGTTCCTGACACATTCGGTTGCCAGTTGCATGGTGTTTCAAAGCTAGTTCCAATCCACTGGTGAGTTTGGCTAGATCCTGCGGTGGCTGCCTGAGGAATCCATGCTCTCTCAGGGTTGGTATTAGCCTGCTGGTAGATAGGGCCAGGGATCAGTGAGTCCAGGGGTCTTGTGCTTACTCTTGGTAGGTGGAACCAGGTCTCAAGGTCTCTGGTTGCTGGGTCCTAGGTGTCTTGAAGCTGGTGTTGGCCCACTACTTGGTGGGGCTGGATCCTGTAGCTGCTTAACTGAGAGACCCAAAGTGGTGCACAGCTGGTGCTTGCCTGGTGGTGGGCAGAGTTGAGGCTGGTAATACCCTTCTATCTGTGGCACCATGGTGGTCCTGGGGTTGGTGTCTGCCCACTGGTGAGTGGAGTCATGTCCCACTAATGCATGAAGCCAGGACTTGGGGCTCATGCATGATCCCAGGGTTTCTGAATGTAGGGCCTGGTGGCCGGGGGGTGGGGGTACCAGGACTGAGAGATACGATTTTTATACAAATGCCCTCACTGCATATAGAAGAGCATAGAAAAAGGAAAATCAGATTTTGGAGAGTGAATAGATGATAATGGAAGGCTTCTTAATGGCTATAAACTTAACAATTGGAGGTAGGGAAGAGCATTCTAGGTAGTAGCATATGCAAATAAGTGAAAAGCTAAGACTACATGGACCATTCAGAAAATGTCAGGAACACAGATGTATGTGGCTCAAGTATTAGCTGCTTATGAGAAAGTTATCAGAAACTTAATCGAAAGGTAGTCTGATCTGGAAATATAAACATATGTTAAGAAACAGCTTAAAATGGTGATGAATAAAATATGGTCATTTTATGAGGATCTTAAAATTAATATGTAGTTAGCCATAGTAATAGCAGAAGAGTGCTATTACAAATTTGGTGTTTTAAGTCAGGTCTAGGAGTAAGATGCATAATGGGGTTGGAGTGTGTTTGTTTAGTGGGGGTGGGCTTGAGATAGAGATGTACAGTCTTTTAGTAGTGCACACGTGAAGCAGGTACAGATCTGAATGTGGGTGACAGCTGTGACCGAAGAAAGGAAAGGAGAATCCAGGAGACATTTCAAAATATTTTCTTCAAATGGTAGGTCTTGACTATTGATCAAATAGACACAATGAAGGAGGAAAAGATGTCAAAAATAGCTTCAAATTTTTAGCCCTAGAAACTGAAGTAATGTCCAAAAAATATAGAAGAGTCCGATCATTAAAAGAAGGAAAAGCAATTCAGTGAAGAAGATGATGGACTCAGTTTCGGACATGCTGAGTCTGAGGTAACAGCAGCACTGATACATGTAAGTGGTGTTCATATGATAAGAATCAGTCACACCTTGACCTAAGAGAGTGATCTCTGCAGGAAAAACTTGAAAAATTTAACTGATAATATGTGATATTTTTTAAATGTCTATGAAGGAGGAATGGCAACAAATTTTAGTAACATTTTCTCCATTCAAACTGGAGCTTTAAAACTATTAATGCAATATTCAATCCAAAGCACTAGTGTGGATTTTTAATAGCAATTCCCATGTGCAGAATTTTGATGAATAAACAATCCATTTAGGACACATTATACTGTGATGCACTGATTTTATGTTGCATTGATGCAAAGAAACTATACCCAGAGACAGAAAATAGATCTTTGAAGTAAACTGGGAGTCTTATGGCAAAATGTACACTGAAATCTCATCCTATCACCTGAAATTCAGAGATTACCTATGCAGAAAGTAAAGCACTGTATATATTTTTACCAAATTCAGACAAAGGAATATATATCATAAAGTCGTCACAATAATTGACCTAGACCTTATAAAATAGTAACATCAAGGTCACTATGTGCTAGAAAAGAAACTTTATCTATATCCTTTTATTAAATGCAATTCGGATTTCTCTTTCATTACTATGTTTTTTAAAAAATATTCAATACAGAGTGAAGTAAGCCAGAAAGAAAAACACCAATACAGTATACTAACACATATATATGGAATTTAGGAAGATGGCAATGACGACCCTGTATGCAAGACAGGGAAAGAGACACAGATGTGTATAACAGACTTTTAGACTCAGAGGGAGAGGGAGAGGGTGGGATGATTTGGGAGAATGACATTCTAACATGTATACTATCATGTGAATTGAATCGCCAGTCTATGTCTGACGCAGGATGCAGCATGCTTGGGGCTGGTGCATGGGGATGACCCAGAGAGATGTTATGGGGAGGGAGGTGGGAGGGGGGTACATGTTTGGGACTGCATGTAAGAATTAAAGATTTTAAAATTTAAAAAATAAAAAACTAAAAAAAAATAAAATAAAAAATAAAGGACTTGAACTCAGAAAAAAAAAAATAAATAAAAAATATTCATTTGATACCATTTTACTCTACATATTTTAAATATTAAAAATAATTATGATAATGCACATATATTAAATTACCATGTATCTAAAGTATAGAAATGAATATTTCAGACTTCATCTGCACCATTGATTCTGCCACATATATATGTGTAAATTAGAGAATACTCTGTAACCTTTTCTTTTAAAAAAAAGCTTCCAAGGATTAGATTATTACAAATTCAACTCAGTTCTCTACAGTCTTATGGCAACTGACGCACATTCTCATAGTCCACACCTCCTCTAAGATCATGGCAGATGTGGTCAGTCAGGCTACTGTCAGCACTTCTTAGTCTGGCAGCTGATACTCTGTGCATTCCATAGCATATTCTCCCGTTAAGCCAGAGTTACAACTCAAATCAAGAGACATATGCAGTAACTGTTAACAGAATCACCAACATCCGAGGATTTGGGAGTTTCAGGACATTAGTTTCCACGTCAATATGCCTTATTTTACAGTATGATCATGCTTATGGTTAAGCAGACCTTTTCTTACTGAGATTGTCTGATGTTTCATTTTTCAAAAACAAGCAAGTGGTAAAATGAAACAAAAACTAACCTAGGAATTAATCACTTGGTTAAAAATTATGTTTTTTCTACTTACAAGTTTTTTGACTTTAGAGAATTTAGAAGTCTCAGAGCCTATAATTGCTTTACTGTAAAATGAGACAATAATGTTTAATCCAGGCAAACACACAAAGTTGCTGAGGAAATCAAATTGAGAAAGTTTATATATGAAAATACTTAGAACACTATGTAATTTATATATGTGAGGCACTTACACATTATCTGGTTCATAAACAATAGTGATTGTTTCTTTTAATATACAGATGGAAGAGAGAAGAAGCTGTCACTAGAGGAGGACAGTCCCAAAGCTGTTAGGTTTTATGTATACTACTCCATAAGCCGTGGTCTGTTGTCTCTCAGGAAATCCACTCATCAGGGTTTCCCATATTGTCACTGATAATCATCTTTGGAAATAGGTGAGAATATACTAGATTAAAATTTTAACATGTGTGTGTATTTGCTGTTTTCTGTATACTTCATTTTTATTTGGATTGGGGTATTATCACTTTTTAAGTGCCTTTTATCCTGCTTTTGAAGTAATAAAATGAATATTTTAGAGTTATATGTTTAATAGTTTTATAAAGGAAAACATAGATAAAAATAAATGGCATATTATCAATAGTTGAGAATTATTTTATCACACTATATTAAATATCATTACAGTAAATGCTTCTATAATAGAAATAAAATGCTTTCCTAGAACAATGTATTGACCATCTACTTTTTTTAAGCCCTAACATACATTGTATAATAAATTAAAGCTCAGTCTTTGAGCTAGCAGAAATTCCTCCAAACTCAAAGAACCTGAAGAGTAATCAGAAAATAACAGAAATAAATATTCTCAACCTCAGTTATGTTGTTTTGGTTTAAGTTCTCATCTTCTAATGACTGGGAGCGAACTGAGGGCGACATTGGTATCTATCTTACGTATTGCTGTATTGCTCAGGGTTCTAGCATAATGCCTTCTGTTTGTCATGCGTTACAAGTAGAAGAGGGCTCAATATTTGTTGATTAAACAGTGTGAAAATTTGGTTTGTTTTGTTTCTGCGAATTTTTTTTTGATACATGCAACTGAAGACACAGCTCATTATTGATTAGATAAACAAGGAAGTTATCTGTTTCTCTACAAAATCACGTCAAGGCCACAGTGATGTGCGGTGTGGGACAGGAAAGAACACTGGTTAGGGTCTAAAATCCTGGGTTTTCATGCCCTTTTCCAATTTCTATAGATCCTCAGTTAAGTCACTTAGTGTCCCATAGACCTCATTTCGTATTCTGTAAAGTGAATACCTGCGTGGTTTGTCCTCTGGGGCTGTTGTGTGAGAGATGTAAGAGAGATCATATATATTATAGGACCTTGTAACCTAAAAGCACAGTGACGACTGGATGAGTATAAATCTTCCTCTGGTCCCAGAAAGAGAACAAATGTGACTTGTCACAATCGGAGATCTATTATTAGGCAGACTACTTTATGACTGACTGGGAACACCTTTTCCTCTCCCTCTCTCTCTTTTTTATTAGTCAGTAGAGATTATACAAGTTCTCTCACTGTACCCTAAGACACTGTAGCATCCAGAAGCTAGATTTATAATTCTATGTAGGAATGGTCTACATATAACTTAGTATGGCAGTGGGAGTCCAGGATACATACATTTCTGGTATTCACCCTATTTGTATTCATATCTTTTGAAGTATAGGAAGAAGAGTGCCAACAAGTTAAAATAAATTGGAACTCTGGACAAAATATTTGTCTACAGTGTACTGCTAGAATGTCAGGGGACAAGAATCAGAGAGCTGTTTTTGTTGGCTTCATTATATAGCACTCATCATTGTATGCTCTCTATACATTCTGGTCTCAAATGACGCCATGGACTGTAGCCTGCCAAGCTCCTCTGTACATCGAATACTGGAGTGGGTAGCCTATCCTTTCTCCAGCGGATTTTCCCGGCCCAGGAATTGAACTGGGGTCTCCTGCATTGCAGGCAGATTCTTTGCCAACTGAGCTACCAGGGAAGCCCACTCAAGCATCTAGGAAGCAGCAAATTACAATGCTTCCTACAGTAAATATGATTCTGTAGCGCTATATCAACTATCTCCTTGTTCATGTAACAGCTCTCAGAATTTCTTCTGGAAATTTATGTTTTTCACATGTGTTCACTGTCTATCAGATACAAAACACTATATGAAACTTGAGAAGAAAGATATAACGTGGTACACACCTTAAACAGCACAACTAGCCAGGCTATGATACTGAGAAATAATGTGGTTTAGTCACTCAGTCATGTCCAACTCTTTGTGACCCCATGGACTATAGCCTGCCATGTTCCTCTATCCATGTGATTCTCAAGGCAAGCATAGTGGAGTGGGTCGCCATTTCCTTCTCAAGGGGATCTTCCCAACCCAAGGATGGAACCTGCATCTCGTCTCCTGCATTACAGGTAGATTCTTTACTGCTTGAGCCATCAGGGAAGCACCTGTGAAATAATAATCAGGGCTAACATGCACTGAGCATCTGTCAAGCTAAGTACTGTTATAAGCTCTTTATATGCATGAACTGTTTTCAATATTTGTAATAATCTCATAAAGTAGATACTATTATTCTTCTCACTTATTATCCCCACTACAGATGAGAAAAACAAAGGGCAGATGCATACCTCACCAAGTATCACATCATAGAATGGGTTGAAAGGATTTAAACCCACTCTGGGAATAGAGCACACACTCAACTTCAGAGCGCCAGTTACCCCTCTCAGTGTACAACCGCATCCTCAAGCGAATACAGCCTCCATCTACAACTCATCATCATGACTCTCGTGAAGTATAAGAAACATATATCAATCAAGAGAAAGGGAAGTAACTTTTGAGTGCCTATTGAGAGTTTAGATAGAAAATCCTTCATATTTGATCTCATTTTTCCTATTTTACAAATCAAGGAGCAGAGATTCAGAGAAACCTAGGCCAATCTAACAATGAGGCCCTTTGTACTACTACGTGGTATCTCTTTCAAAACCCTGGAGTAGCAATAAAAGTTATGTAAAGAGAACTCTAATGACAAATTTCGGTCACCCACAACAAAAGGACCAATCATGTTGTTCAAATTACACTTCTACACCAAAGCTAAAAGCATGTTTTAGAAATGAGTCAAGTAGGCGGGCAATGGCACCCCACTCCAGTGCTCTTGCCTGGAAGGTCCCATGGATGGAGGAGCCTGGTGGGCTGCAGTCCAAGAGGTCGCGAAGAGTTGGATACGACTGAGATACTTCACTTTTACTTTTCACTTTCATGAGTTGGAGAAGGAAATGGCAGCCCACTCCAGTTTTCTTGCCTGGAGAATCCCAGGGACGGTGGAGCCTGGTGTGCTGCCACCTATGGGGTCGCACAGAGTCAGACACAACTGAAACGACTTAGCAGCAGCAGCCGCAGCAGCATGCATGCACTTGCCCCTTAACACTTGAGTAGCAAAATATGTTACAAATCAAGGTCAAGTGATAAATTCAATATTGGTCATTCTTATGGTTTTTCTACTCTTGGTGATTCTAAAGGGTGCCATAATTCTGGACATGCTGACACTGAGTCCACCGGCCTCTCCCCCTGCTCCCTGTTCATGGGCAGTAGTTTCAGGAGGGTGCTAAGCTTCTATGAAGCAGTCAAGCTTCTAACGAAGATGCCTCATATCCAAGCTGCTAGGGCCTTACCTCTTCAGGAGAGGCAGAATCCCAGATAAATGACAGTTAAAAACAGTTTAATGAAAGGAATATTATTTATAGAGGTGTGGCCAAAATTAAAGGAATCCTCAAAAGAGGCTGAAACTCTCAGAGACTAGCAGAAGAAAGCTAATATCTCCACTAGCTCTAAAAGCGCAAGAGGAGGAAATAGTTTTATAGGAGCCACAGGCGCCCAGTGAGAGCTCCTATGGCTATACAGCCAGTGGTGGAATACACAGCCACAGTCCCAGACACAGCACCCCAAAAGGAAGGAGGCAGGAAAGAGTATTTTGATTTCTCTCCCCTTCAGTCCTCCCACTGCATCCCATGAGCTGAACTAGAAGCCAGCTGCAGTGGGTCCAGGGAAAGTACCAAATGTATTATTAGCAAAGCAGCTGATAAAGGGTAACCAGCCTGGCTCCCTTTTTAGGTCCTGCCATTCTCAGAATGCTACCAAAATGAATTGCTTATTAGAACCCTTTCAACCTGAATTCTGTCTTTCTCATCTGAAAGAAATTACCCTCATCCTATGTAGTCTTCAACACCAAGCTGCAGATCCCATCCTTCTCCCTCACAGGGCAAAGATAGTCTCTCCCTTCAGGTTCTGTATCTCCCTGAGGGCTATCTCCTTGATGGCTCCTAAAACCAAATGAGCTGTTAGCTCCGCACGGTACAAGGAATGGCAGAACAGAAATGCTTTGTCTTGCGTCTTAGTATATAAATGTGAGTGTGTTTGGATGGGATTGAGATATAAATTTAACTTTTTTCTCCACAGGAGTAAGAATAAGACAAACTGACACCTGTTCGTATGCTAAAATTGCCCTGCCAGAGAGCATTTGCAGAGTCCCTGTTTACACAGAGGTAGACAGCTGAGCCTACACATGAGCCGAGCAACTCATATAGCACAATGTAAAGAAACATGCAAGGAAGTCACCGCATGACACACATTCTCCACAAGCTTCCTGAAGTTAGAATATAATAACCCACTTCATAACACTCTCAAATACATCAAGAGTTTTGCTGGTTGACTCACTTGAAGTCCCAACATCTTCCTGCAGAGTTCATAACAATTGACCGTTTTATGTTTTACCTTCCAGTTAATTGGTTTTGACCACTATTTTGAAAATTATCAAACTCCCATCCAAGGAATTTTAAAGGTTTCTCCTTTTCCTTCTCTTTCGCCATAGAAGTAAATACAGAGAAATGCTAAATTCTACATCAGGAACAAGTAGGAGAGAAAAAAGATAAATTTTCCAAGGGCTGTCACCAATATCAAGACTCAATTCCCCAGAATTTTAAGAATTATTGACCTTCAACAGTTATAAGAATTCACGTCCAAATATACAAACAAAATTGCAGAGCATGTATCCATTTATGCATAATTCTTGTGGCCTCTTCTCTCCAACTATAATACTTGAATACATTGTATAGTCAATACTAGCATATTAAATACTGGTATATTCTGGATATTATGTACTGTTTTATATTATGTACTGTTTTATATATATATATATATATACACACACATACACACACACACACACACACACACACATTTGGCCACCTGATGTGAAGAGCCGATTCATTGAAAAAGACCTTGATGCTGGGAAAGACTGAGGGCAAGAGAAGAAAAGGACACAGAGAATGAGATGGTTGGATGGCATCACCAACTTAATGGACATGAGTTTGAGCAAACTCCAGGAGATACTGAAGAACAGGGAAGTCTGGCGTGCTGCAGTCCATCGGGTTGCAAAGAATCGGACGTGACTTAGCGACTGAACAACAACAACGTATACATGTGTGTGTATGTTTGTGTCAGATATTATAGTCAAACAGTATTCCTACTATATTACTCCATGGTCTCTTACCCATCAGTAAAAAGCTTTTAAATTATAGATCATTTATAATTTTTAAAAAATCCTTGATTGTTAAGAAATGCTACCCATCCTCTGAGCCTTCAGCAAGTCATAGAAGCAATATCAAAGATCACTTATATATAATCATAAGAAAAAATTTGAAATATTGTGAGAATTACCCAACTGTGACCCAGAGACATGGAATGAACAAATGCTACTGAAAAATGGCACTGATAGCCTTGTTCAGTGCAGGATTGCCACAAACCTTCAAATTGTAAAAACGACACAGTATCTGCAAAGCACAAGAAAGTGAATGTATAATAAAAAAAATCATGTATAATTTATGAAGATAACATACACAGTCATTTGCAAATATCAAAGATGAAAATAATTTAGGGTGAGAGCCAAATATATAGTAGTATTTTTAAATAAATGTAGGTATATGTGTACATACATTTATTAACATATGCATAAAATAATATTTCTTACTAGTTTTATGTTATAGCAAGTGTGTCAAATCTTACAAGATTGTTATTCATTTACCTCTTAATAGGAGTTGACCAAAACTAATAGTATAGCTGAGTTCATGAGTTTGGTTTTTTTTTTCACTTTCATTTCTTATATTTACATTCCAACCTTGACTTCTACGTGGGAATATCTGTTAAGCTATTTGCCCACATCTGTGAGTGTTCATGTCACTGAAGTGATATAATGTGATGTATCAGTCCATTTAATCAAACACACATGTGCTTCAGTTTGTCACCAAATGCTGGCTGACTGACATGGGCATCCCTGCCAACTACCAACTGCTGACCATACAGACCAAGGGAAAAGAGGCAGTTTCAGTGCATATTTTAAAGTTAACATTCTTTTGTATGTAAACAGCTGATTCTAAGTATTCACGTAGTTATGTCCTATAAAGTCACCTTGAACACTGAGTTAGCAAGTACTAAGTCACTCGTCACTCATCCCAGGGGAAACACTGGACTGGTTTCTGCGAGACTCTGATCACAACCTTCCCATCAGCCAGTCATCACACAAACTTACTCTTTTTATGTTTCTGTTTAATGACTCTTATACATATTAATTCACTGACATTGACCTCATGGCCACCACACAATAATTCAGGCTTGAATGATGCTTATATAACGTATTTATTTTCTCCATAACATACATCATAACCTCCTTATGCTTAGGAACAGTACATGATACTTTATCACTATGCTTGGAGGCCCTTCTAAACAGTGAAATTGCCAGTGAAAAATGTGGAAAACATGGTACTAAATGAGACCACACAAAAAAGCCACTTTCTTACAGTATGAGAACTGAAACAAAAGCAGATGTCACCTTGTTTGGCCTCATCCGGGAACTGAGCACCCTGGGCAACTCAAATTTTCTATCTGTGCATGCCTGACAGTGACCATGGAAACACCATGAATGTACTGATTTCAGAGTTCTAAAGAAATTTTTACCAGTAAACCAACTCTTAAATATAGACTCATAAACAATGAGGATAAACTGTATAATACTGAATTTTCTATGCCTGATACAGTTGAACTCCATTTTTAAAACTTCCGCACGGTTAGTGAAATAGTCATGTTTCAACATCCTGTGTGATTGAAAGAAGACTAGATATTGTTACTGAAAACCACACCTCCTCTCGCCTTCACATAGCATGTGGTTAGCAACACTGAAAGATGGATATTGGTGTTTGTGACATCCCTTGGAAAAGAAGGAAATTCAGTTGGATGAGAGATCAGGAGAGAGTAGGCAGGGGTTCAACAGATTTTTCCATAGGGAATATGTTTGACTTTGGCTTTGTACATATACAAGAGTGAGATTTCTGGGAAGGATGGCAACAGCATTTTCTGGGAAAGACTGTGCAAGATGACATAGTGGGTCGAGTCATGGCCAGGAGCAGAGAGAAGTTTCCCAGAGAGATTTTGTGAGACTTTGAGTATAGAGCCAGAAGACACAGGGGTAGCATTGGAATGGAGGCCGTTGTGCCCTGTTCTGCTTACTCCTACTAAAATGGCCAGTACTTCTGCTCTCTGAGGACCAGCTGTCTGGGAGCATCAGGAACTGGCCCTTGGAAAGAACATTAGTATTCTCAAGGTAGACAGGGAGAATGGAGAGGTTTCACTGAGGCTTTGCATTGACAAATGAGAAACAGAACAAGGGGGAAAGACCAGGTGACGGGCAAAGCAATCAATTCTGGCTTTCTGAATTCGTCCCGAGACAAACAAGCCTTTGTGGATAAATAACAGAATATTTTGAAGTTGGTTTTCTGACAACCAGGCGTGGGAGTTTGTACTACCACAATCTGGCCTTTCAAGTGAAGCATCTGGTGCATCTGGAATACGCAGAGGAGGATGTCCCTCGTATGTGATGAAGTTACATCAGGTCTGAGAACAGGCCTTTAGACTGATCCTCGCTTGTTAAATATTGGGAAAATTCTATCCAGGGATTGTTAGATCAGGCTGTAAAAAGTTGGACTGCTGAGAAAATGGAGGTAACAAAAGATATTATTTCAAGAAATTTAGCAAAGACCCCAAAGAAGAAATCTATTGGCTTATGGGAATTCACACTCAGAGGAGAATTTTTACAAATTTAAATTAGGAAGACTTACTTATGTCTAGCGGGGCTTCCCAAGAGGTGCCTGCCAATGCAGGAGATGCAGAGATGTGGATTTGATCCCTGGATCTGGAAGATTCCCTCACGTAGGAAATGGCAACTCACTCCAGTATTCCTGCCTAGAAAATTTCATGGACAGAGGAGCCTGGCAGATTACAATCCACTGAGTCCCAAAGAGTCGGATGGGACAAAGCACACGCGTGTGCACACATGCACACGCCAATACTACCCTATGTCTGTGGGTAACAAGCTGCACGTTGTTGATAAGGAGGACGAGGTTAAAAAATATCAGGAAAAGGAAATAAAGGAAATAAATAATTGTTGAATTACCTCTTACCTTTACGTGATGTTCTATAAGCTTAGTAGAATTGCACAAGGATAGATTATTTCACTTATATATTCTCTCATTCAAACAATGCTCACAGGCCACTAATCTGTGTAAGGTACTAGGATAGACACAGTGATACCAGAATGAAGAGACAGAATCCCCAGCCCTGTGATATTAACAAGTCACAGGCAATAAAGAGGCAGGTGCAATGCAATGTGAAAGGTACAGGGATGCTGGAAATACCAAGCTTGAAGCAAATAGGAAAGATTCCTGTTTCATCTGTGCGACCAAGGAGAGCACCTTATAAGATAGGAAGGGACAGGTCACCTGTGACCTGGACAAAGGTAGGAGTGATCCAGGCATGGAGGTGGGGAAAGAGGATTCTGTGCAGAAAATCTGCAGTGGCTTAGACAGGCCAAGGTGCACTAGAAAAGAAAGGCAGCCAGTGATGAAGAGAGATGAGCTGGAAAAGTAAGGCCATGTGAGGCTTTGTAAGCTATGTTAAGGAGTGTGGATGTCATTCAAAGAGTAATGGGAAGCTCTCTACGGGTTTTAAATAGAGAAGTAATATAATCAGACTTAAGGTTTAGAAAGGTCACTGTCAGCAGCTTCATCACTGTGGTTTTCTAATTAGAGACCTTGGTTGAAAGTGATCCTTTATTTGAAAGTTCTGCATGTCAGAATCATGTCTTGGTTTAGTGTTATTTTGTTAGTAATTCCTCATCATCCATCCTTGAAGAGCGTTGTTGAAAAGCAAAGGAACAAAGCCAAGGAGACACTGGTGATTAACAAGAGAGTCACAATTAAATCCCAAGGTTCCTGCATACTACTGAAGGGTAAAATGTGAATAAATTCTTCTGGGAGTCTGCTACTGTACTTTTTTCCACACTCTCACAGCCGCATAATGCCAAGTTTTACAAATCTCCATTATATGAACCTGATCTTAAAGTCAGGTCCTTGAGAATAAAACAATATAGAAAAGCCAGAATGTTTAAATGTATCCACCTTAAATGGATCTTAAAACAAAAATAACAATACCCTTTCTGAGTTTAGGTCTTCCGAAATTTTCTCATTTTGGAACACTGGTAGAGATCCTTGGATGTAGTTCACTGCTATCTTATCTGTGCAATCCTCCATGTTCTGCTATTTTTTTTTTCATATTAACCATTTCAAGTATGGAAATCAGTCAAGACGGCTCACAGGCTTCCACAAAATATACCTACTTGCAGGAATTTTTCTTCATTATGCTGTTATTCAGTTGCTCAGTCGTGTCTGTCCCTGTGATATCATGAACAACAGCACGCCAGGCTTCCCAGTCCTTCACTATCTCCCAGAGTTTGCTCAAACTCACGTCCATCAAGTCAATGATGCCATCAACCATCTCATCCTCTGTCACCCCCTTGTCTTCCTGCCCTCAGTCTTTCTCAGCATCAGGGTCTTTTCCAATGAGTCGGCTCTTTACATCTGGCGGCCAAAGCATTGGAGCTTCAGCTTCAGCTCTTCCAATGAATAATGCGAACTTGTTAATTAGGTCTACAATCCTCCTACAGACAGGTGCCAGGAAGATCTAATGACTTAGGGAACAGGCACATGTTTGACCTGTATGGACATGTGGAATTAACGAGATTTGCTACCTGAATTTATGTTGTGATTCTGTCTTTGTACACTATCTGCCCCTCCCCTCCCCTACTTATGCACTCACATACATTCACAGTCACATCAAACAAACCATTTCTACACAGAAATCACCAGAGCTTGAAATCAAATCTATCATATTGCACTTCAAATTAGTGGAGCAAAGGAATGGAACTACCCTTAAATCTTTGAATCATAAATGTTTCTTCTACATCTATACTGAAGATTGAGAGCCCCAAATGCACCTGTAGCCAATAAATTTTGGACATGGAAAGTTACAGCTTGGCAAGCTCTTCAGGCTCTATTTGTGTGTGTGTATAACCTACTTCCTCCCGTGTCCCAAATATCCACAGAATGCTTTATGTGTTTGTATCGTAATCTTTGGACCTGATGGTGGTATTTATGAATATTCATTATGAGCGAATATGTCTGTAGTTTTTGCGCTCTGCCTAGAAACATTTAGTTACATGTATTATCTAAAGAGAGATTAACCCAGTTGCACTTCAACTTCAATAAACATTGCGTTTCCCCAAATAGATATAAGCAACACTTCAAAAGGGTCCCCTTTGTCTTAAAGAAGGAGATGAAGAGCTGGTAGCTGTGTAATGAAAGTTAAATAATCTCTGTGGAGGCATTATTCTGTTATATCCCAGTTTATGTTTTAATTGAATAAAATAGCTGACAAACTAAATTCTTACCAAATACATTAATTGGGTTATTGCTCTTTAGTGAAATTTCATTCCGGTGTTTGTTTGGTTTTTACCTACAATGTACAGTTTTCACCTTTTACATTTGTAAGACATGAATGATACCCTATAAAAGTTAGATTGGAATAATAGTAGCAGTAGTAGTAATACTGTCTAGATTTCCTACACAGAAACCTCTTTTCTCATCTCTATGCCTGTATCATTCCTACCTTTGTCCAGGTCACAGCTAACCTGTCCCTTCCTATCTTGATCCCACAGGTGAAATAGGAATCTTTCCTATTTTCTTACAATAATCACCACCACCATCATTACAGGTTTGATGTTAACCATATGCCAATCCATTCTTCTCCCACTTTACATATGAATCCAAATTCTTTTTCATAACCAGTAAGGTCACACCTGAGCTTCCCAGGAGGCTCAGTGGTTTAAAAAAAAAAAAAAAAAAGTCCTCCTGCCAACACAGGAGACACGGGTTTGCTCCTTGGGTCAGGGAGATCCTCTGAAAGTAGGAAATGGCAACCCACTCCAGTATTCTTGCCTGGAAAGTTCCATGGACAGAGGAGCCTGGCGGGCTACATTCCCTGATTTTGCAAAGAATCGGATATGACTGAATAAGCAAGCAAGCAAAGCAAGGCCATACCTCATCTGACCCGACATCCTCACCTCATAACACACCTGGTCAAGGTCTCTTTTTCCCTAAAAGGCTGAGGAAAAGAGGTTAGGGGTGAAAAGCTGTTAGGTTTCAATTGAAAGGTTGATCAGACTGATGATGCCGTCTACGGCACCATAGTCATTGCCTATATCCATGTCCTATGTTACTGTTTTTTATTCCCAGCTATTTAAACAATTCAAAATTACGTGACTTGCTTTTTCACTTGGTTTCCAGCCAGGCTGTAAGTTCCACTGCCATATCCCAGTGCCTAGCTTTATGTGTTGCTCATACAGGTGCTCAGCCACATCTGCTGAATGAGTAATAAAGGGCACCATCCTGGGCACCTTTCACCCAGTAGCCTGTCTGCAAATGAGAAAACTGAGGCACAGAGGCACACAGGATGTGTGCCTAGCCTGGTATTTAACGGGCAGCAGAGCTGGTATGGAGGGGGCTACAGGTCTCTTTGCCTCCAAACCTTCGTTCCTCTATCATAGTACCTCCAAGCAGGAAGGGCTTACAGTGACAACCCAAAATCCTGCAGTCAGATTCTGAACTCTCCTGACTTGCCAATCGCTATTTTGAGTTAAGAATTCCCACTGTTCTTTCAGTGTGGACCCTGATCTGTATTCGGCCATGAAAACAGAAGGGCTCTTAACCATCTGTTCACCCAGAGCTTTGAGCTGGGAAAGTTCTTGACCCTTACTGACCTCTCTCGGCTTTTCTGTTCTCCCTTAAGGCCAAGACAGCTCTGGAGTGAGCCAGGCCCTTGCTGTGAGTCAAGCCCAGGGGACAGAAGCAGGTGGACAGAGAACACATCCTAAATATTCTGCATTGACATCTGGTGATTTATGCAATAACAATTGGCTTATTTACCAATTTCCAAATGGTGTTTATTATAAGAAGAAGATGACCTTCTTTCTCATTTTCGTGTCCCTTCCTTCTCTTATACCTACACATGGTTATGATCATCATCAAAAGCAAACACAGCCCTGTAAGAGCAACGTGACAATAGCAGGATTGGGACTGGTTTACTAATAACACTTAATTCCATGGATTAAGGACATAATGAACAGTGTTTGACAAATATGTACTGAGTTATTCCCAGCCTTAGCTACATCAAAGAAAATCAGAGTAGTTGGACGGTAGTGAAAGTTATAATAAAAATAAATAAATAGAAAGTTTTATTCAGGAACTGGTGCAGTAAGGGGAAAAAGACTTCTGTATAGAACTGGGCTTTATTCCAAATACAGCATAGACAAGTGGGGATTTACAGACAAGGAGCAGGGCAAGGGTCAGTGGGTAGAAATTTCCTAAGAGAAAACCTCTGGGGTGGGGAGGAATTCTATCCAGCTAAACCAACTTAACAGGATTCTTGCTGCAGGCAGAGCAGAGTGATCAGATAACAGGGTTAGGAGATGAGTAATTAGGTATCAGTTATCAAGGATGGGGGTGTCATGCTTAAGTGACTTAGCAGAACTCTTGGTAAAATTGGGCAATGCAAAGATGAAAACATAAGCCCAAAAGGCACAGTCTAGTTGGGAAGAGTTCAGAGATGCATGACTGAAGTTTGGTCAAGAAATCTTTGCTACCTGAATTCTGCTCACCTGATCTAATACAACTGGCTGTAACAAGAGCAGAGCTTTCCTTTTCATAGTTTCCATAAATTCTGTAATTCATCTTTATTAATTTATATAAATGAAATAAGAATTTTTAAAAAAGCACTTTTCAACAAGCAAGACATGATGAGTCAAAATAGGGAACTTTCTTCAGGCATAGGGAAATTTCTTCACACTCTTTTTAAGTCAGGTCAAATTTCATTTAACCAAGCTTTTTCCCTACACAAAGAATCAGTGAACAAAATATTTATTGTAAGAACAATGACAGATTCATATCCAGATAATCTATGGCAAACCAATTAATAAACAAGCAAACACCTTTAAAAAATTTAATACATTACCTATGCTTGAGCACTCTGTTCATTATTTTCAACATGGTAAACCTAGCTCAGTGTTTAGAATTAATTTAGAATTTTAATTGCTATAATTTAAATATTTTAAAGATAAATTGTAAATCTTATACACAAGCGGTGACTGAAATCAGGCCTCCCAATGAACTCTTAGGCTGATTCCAAGCTGCATGCATAGATATTCTTTCCTCAGAGAGATTTTATTTCTGGGAACTCACTGCATCTCTAATTCTTGGGCCTATCTGAGGCACTGGATTTGCCCTGACTCATCTTCCTGGCCACAAATCCTGGGAAAACAAAGTTGGAATATTTGTCCCTTCCCGCTCAGAAGATCCCAAAGCTGTCTTATTTTGAGATCTCTCGTCCCCGAGTTCAGCATACATAAGAGAGAAACTCTTATCAAACCACATAAAGGAGAATGTTCAATTCTTCCTTCTCCTCATGACCAAGGATGGTGGTTCAGCTGCAAATGTTCACAATCAATAAAATCACACTCAGGGCCTTTCAAAGGATGAAGGCCCTATGCTCTAAGGTGGAAGTGGCAATACTCCTCTAAACTAGTTCCTATTTTATAAAAACAAACCTTATATTGAGTGTAGAAGCAAGGCTCAAAGGAGTCCTGTGATCATTTCTTGATAGGAAAGCTCATCTTAAATGGAACAACCACCTACCAAGTTTCAAACTCAATAAACTTGAGTGCTCTTTTTAAAATAAAGTAATACATACCAGTAGCCATCTAAAAGCAAAAAACTAAATGCAAAATCTTACCAATAAATAAAATTGCCTTCTATTATAGAGGCATATATCGTCACCCTGCTTATTTAACTTATATGCATCATGAGAAACGTTGGGCCGGAGGAAGCACAAGCTGGAATCAAGATTGCCGGGAGAAATATCAATAACCTCAGATATGCAGATGACATCACCTTATGGCAGAAAGTGAAGAGGAACTAAAAAGCCTCTTGATGAAAGTGAAAGAGGAGAGTGTAAAGTTGACTTAAAGCTCAACATTCAGAAAATTAAAATCATGGCATCTGGTCCCATCACTTCATGGGAAATAGATGGGGAAACAGTGGAAACAGTGTCAGCTTTATTTTGGGGGGCTCCAAAATCACTGCAGATGGTGACTGTAGCCATGAAATTAAAAACACTTACTCCTTGGAATGAAAGTTATGGCCAACCTAGATAGCATATTCAAAAGCAGAAACATTACTTTGCCAACAAAGGTCCATCTAGTCAAGGCTATGGTTTTTCCAGTAGTCATGTATGGATGTGAGAGTTGGACTGTGAAGAAAGCTGAGTGCCGAAGAATTGATGCTTTTGAACTTTGGTGCTGGAGAAGACTCTTGAGAGTCCCTTGGGCTTCCCTGGTGGCTCAGAGGTTAAAGCGTTTGCCTGCAAGGCAGGAGACCTGGGTTCAATCCCTGGGTCAGGAAGATCCCCTGGAGAAGGAAATGGCAACCCACTCCAGTATTCTTGCCTGGAAAATCCCTTGGACGGAGGAGCCTGGTAGGTTATAGTCCATGGGGTTGCAAAGAGTCGGACACAACTGAGCGACTTCACTTTCACTTTGGACTGCAAGGAGATCTAACCAGTCCATCCTAAAGGAGATCAGTTCTGGGTGTACATTGGAAGGACTGATGCTGAAGCTGAAACTCCAATACTTTGACCACCTCATGCAAAGAGTTGACTCATTGGAAAAGACTATGATACTGAGAGGGATTGGGAGCAGGAGGAGAAGGGGACGAAAGAGGATGAGATGGCTGGAGGGCATCACCGATTTGATGGACATGAGTTTGAGTAGACTCTGGGAGTTGATGATGACAGGGAGGCCTGGTGTGCTGTGATTCATGGGGTCGCAAAGAGTCGGACACGACTGAGTGGTTGAACTGAACTGAGTAGAGGCATAGTAACTAGTCTGTTTTCTAGATCAATACACAAACCTCCAAAGTCAGATATACCACCAATTGGTATATGATGAATATTCCATATTAAATTTTGAACCCCTATCTACTCTAACTCCTAACAACTACAAACAGGTTTATAGCATATCATGTCTAAAAAAATTAATAATAAATAACTCAAACTTCTGATCATTACCTTAAATAAACTGATAAAAATGAAAAGTTAATTAATTTGAGTGTAAACTAAAGATACATTTTAAATGAAGTTCTTCCTGTGGCTAGCACCCCTAATATCCTTTTTTTGTTTGGAGTTTTATTTTTTTGGCCTTAATATTCTGAAGAAAATTTGATTAAATTTATAGGTTCTAGATATAAGTATTTAATTTTCTATACCTTCAAAATATAAGCTAAAAGTAGACAAATAATTACCTAAAACCTTTAGTTTCCTTATATAAGGAAGAGAAGAAATTATTCAAATAAAAAAGAAAATACTATATTTGAATTTTCCAGAATATTATCTAAGAGTTATCCTACCTGGAAAAGAATTTGTTTCATTTATACACTATTGGAAAAGGAGAAAAATTACCTAGTGTTTCTCAGTTTAATAGTTAGAAATTAGACCTCAGAATATCAAATAAAGTGTCATTCCCTAGTACTGGTTTGTGGGTAGTTGATAACTTCACACTACAAAATCCATGCTGAATCCAACTAAACTCATATCTCTTTCAAGCATTTTGAAAGAGATCCTCTCTCTCAAAGCTGTATTTTAAAAGGGAAATGGGAAGTAGCTTCTAAAATATTTTTAAAAATAAAAGAATTCAGAGGATCCATCCACATGAGGACTACAGAGGCAGGTTCATAGCAAAGCCACTACAGGTCCATCTCAGTGGTAATACAGTTGACAAAGTAGATTTGTCAAAGTCCCAATAACCAGTGGGCTCCCGGACTATGGCTCAGCCCATATCCCTACCCAAGAAACAAAACTGATCACTATAGTATTTAGCTAATATTTACAGATAATATTTTCAAAGCACACACTATATGACAAGCACGTAAATTTATTTATATGATCCTCATAACAACTCTATGAAGTAAGGTTACTGTTAAACCCATTCTGTATTTGAGTGGATTAAAGCACCACCTGGGCTTCCCAGGTGGCGCTAGTGGTAAAGAACTCGCCTGTGAAATGCAGGAGACTTTTAAGAGACGCAGGTTTGATCCTTGGGTCAGGAAGACCCCCTGAAGAAGGGCATGGCAATCCACTTCAGTATTTTTGCCTGGAGAAGCCCATGGATGGAAGAGCTTGGCAGGCAACAGTCCATAGGGTTGCAAAGAAGCGGACACAGCTGAAGCGACTTAGCACACACACACATGCAGAAAGCACTAAGAGATTAAGCAACTTACTCAGATTCACACAGCTAGTAGGCAGCAGAGGAAGGATTTTAACCTGGGCAACGGCTTCAAGGCCCATGCTCTTATCAGCGTAGTGCCTGCTTCCTGATCTGGCCTCTCTAATCCTTATTCCCTACCAATGAACCCACAGGCATCTGCTGGCACCAAATCTTCTGTTCCTGGCTTACCCTCTTCATTTTGTCCAATTTACACTTTAAAACCCATCTGTTGACAATCTGTTATGACAAGATGATCACACCTCCTTTTTTGTTCAGGATATTCAAATTTTATGCTGTTTCACTGCATAGTAATTAATAGCACATGTTTCATCCCTGCCCCACCACTAAGTCACAAAAGTGTCCCAGGGTGATGATAAATTATATGATCATTCTAGTCATGATTGACTTAACAACTCTATTAAGACATCTTATCTGGAAACCACCATCAGGCAGCACGCCGTATAACTGAAGCTGCAACTACCTACCCACTATCAGGGCCCTACAATACTGCCAGCAGTGCCCCTGAGAAAGGGCATGCCACAGATAGTTGCTCCTCTCATCTGTGGAAATGAGGTCCTAAGTCGGAAGAGGACAGTATGGAGTATAATGAGTTTTTCAACCTAACCCTTACATGTAAAAAGCTAAAACTGAATCAAGTAGATTGAGTTTACACAAACACACACACAGAGATGCAGGAATAAGAAAAAGGGTGGTACTATTATAACATTCAAGCCTTAGACTTCCACAAAAACTTCTTAGAATTAATAAACAAGTTCAGTAAGGTTGAAGGACACAAGCTCAACACATGAAAATCACTCTTATTTTGATACACTAGTAATGAACAATCTAAGGTCAAGAAACAACTTCTTTTACAAGAGACTAAAATATTTCAGAATAAATTTAAGGAAGTACAAAACTTCTACAATAAAAATTTCAAAATATCAGTGGAAAAAATCAAAGTAATGTAAAGGCATCTATTTAGTATTGATGGATTGGAAGACTTAATCTTGTTAAGATGGCAGTGTTCCCCACATTGAGCTACAGATTCAATTTAACTCCTCTATCAAAATTTTACCTGCCTTTTTTGCAGAAATCGAAAGCTCATCCTAAAATTCATATGGAGTTTGAGGACACCAGCATAAGAAAAATAAGGTGGTTTTTTTTTTTTTAAAGAACAAATTTGGAGGACTCACATTTCCCAGTTTCAAAATTTACTATAAAGTTACAAGTTACAGTAATCAATGTGTGAAAATAAAAATGAAAGTTAGTCACTCAGTCCTGTCCAACTCGTTGCGACCCCATGGACCATAGCCTGCCAGTCTCCTCCGTCCAACAAATTCTCCAGGCAAGAATACTGGAATAGGTTGCCATTCCCTTCTTCAGGGGATTTTCCCAACCCAAGGCCCAAATCCTCATCTCTTGCATCTCCTGCATTGG
This sequence comes from Ovis canadensis, assembly GCF_042477335.2. Classification (NCBI taxonomy): domain Eukaryota; kingdom Metazoa; phylum Chordata; class Mammalia; order Artiodactyla; family Bovidae; genus Ovis; species Ovis canadensis. The sequence goes on from NC_091248.1 coordinate 88,823,254, forward strand.
CAGGCAGATTTTGTCCATCAATTGACGAATGCAAAATGCAACATACGTATAGAATGAAATATCATTTGGCCATAACAAGCAATGAAGTACTGGTACACACTAAAAAGCAGTGGAACCTTGAAAACAATATGTGAAGTAAAAAGAGCCAGACACAGAGTCCATAGTATATTATTTCATTTAATGAAATCCCAGAATAGGGAAAAAGAAAATTAGTGGTTACTAGAGACTAGAGCAAGGGAGGAATGGGGAGCAACTGTTCAAGGGTATGGGGTTCCTTTTTGGGGTGATGAAAATATTCTAGAACTAGATTGTGGTGACAGTTACACACGTATACTAAAAGTTCTTGAACTTCACACATCAAAATATAAACTAATAAAATTAAATAATTAAAAATAAGCTTTAACCTCCACAACATACTGTCACTTAGGACCTAGGAAGGCTAAATTAGAGTAACATTAGATGTAACTTCCCCAAGGGCTCAGTGATAAAGAATCTGCCTGGGCTGCAGGAGAAGATCCCACAAAGGAGGAAATGGCAAACCACTCCAGTATTGCTGGGAAAACCCCATGGGCAGAGGAGCCTGGGGACTAAAGTCTACGGGGCTGCAAGAGTCAGACACGACTGAACATGCAGATGTAGCTTACTAGAGTTGCATGTCAGTTCAGTCACTCAGTCGTGTCCAACTCTTTTCAATCCCATGGACTGCAGCATGCCAGGCCTCCCTGTCCATTACCAGCTCCTGGAACCTGCTCAAACTCATGTCTGTCAAGTTGGTGATGCCATCCAACCATCTAATCCTCCATCGTCCCCCTCTCCTCCTGTCTTCAATCTTTCCCAGCATTAGGATCTCTTCCAAGGAGTCAGTTCTTCACATCAGGTAACCAAAATATTGGAGCTTCAGTTTCAGAGTCAGTCCTTCCAATGAATATTCTGGACTGATTTCCTTTAGGACTGACTGATTTCCTTACAGTCCAAGGGACTCTCAAGAGTTTTCTCCAACACCACAGTTCAAAAGCATCAATTCTTCGGCACTCAGCTTTCTTTATAGTCCAGCTCTCACATTCATGTAGATGTAAGTAATTAGAGAAACTAATTAGATGACTATGTTTTAAGTTTGTTGAGCACTTTTGTGGGCCTCATGAAAACTTTAGAGGAAGTCATTTTTCCTAAGAAGGCTGGTAAGGAGAATAAATAGTCCATGCAGAGCAATGATGGGTCCCAGGGGCCTCAGAAACCACTAGCATGAGAAGGGGAGATTAACTCTAAATTGGGAGCACCCTCTACTCCTTTGTACAGGAAGCTACAGGGAACACACTTCTATGCCTGTCCTTCAAGAAGACCATTTTTTCTTTTTGATTCAGAATTTTGTTCATTCAGGAGACTATTCTTTCCCTACCTTAAGGAGAATCATTTTTCTTAAAATCTAAAATCTTATTGGATATTGATTTCAGTAGTAGTGCAAATATTAAAAAGAAGTAAATGGAATTCTAGAAGCACAAAATTGTGATCAATTCTTTAATTATATTTTTGGCCATGAAAACATCTTACTTCTCTTTTTAACAGAACTATCTAGCTTAATATACTTTTGGTGGATGAGTCACCACAGCGAAATTATTTACCCATTCCTTACTAGTACACAGACATCACACACACACACACAAATTTAAAGAACTTTCTCATAGAAAGCTCAAAATGAGTAGTCGGGGGTGGGGGGAAACTCTCCCATTCTTATTTTTCCATTACTCAGTTGCCCACCCTGAAGGCAAAAAAATTTTAGGCAATTTTCTTGAGAGCAAAATTATTTTCCAATTCCCAGCTAACATTTGAAATTTAAATATACAAAATATCTGTGAAAGAAGTTTCTTAAAAACATGACTGATAGAAAAAAGTTTTGTTTTTTTTTTTCATTTACCTTTAATGTGTACGATTTGCCCAGCTAGCAGGGCCATTAAAAAGCTGTTAACCTTTCTCTAGATAGCCAAATAGATCATGGTGCTGGAAAAACAGCTCAGATCCTATAATTTTGTAAATAATGTTGCTTTTAGCTGTGACGCTAAATGCTTTGAGATATTCTGCTTCATCTTCACAGATGTTTACTTCAAAAAGCTTTATTAAACTTCAAAATATTTCTCTTGCTAGTTTTATAAATTTATAAAAGTTCTTTCATTTCCAAATTGGCTAACTAGGAAGATGGAGGACACTCCTAAATCATGTTCACATCCCAATCTAGATTCTATTGAGATTGACCAAAAAACTTAAATATTTATTCACAAACATCCCCTAGAAATCAGTGCCAGTCAGGCAACAGATTGGTGGTAATATCAGGTCTTCAGCCTACTTCAGCAAACTTGGAATATATAAAATATAGCTAAAATTCAAATAAGCTTCTAAATCTGAGAAAAAAATTTAAACATTCTAATGTTATAGTTTTAAAACATTTAATTATTTCACTCAGATTTTTTAAATTATCAACTTTCCCAATTTATACATTGAGAAATTTTCAAATGAGTAGATAAAATACACAAGTTTCATCCTATTTATAAAAAGAATACCATTTCCAACTATACAATGGCATGTGAAAATTAATTTAGCAAAAATTAAATTGCTCAGTAGTTGCTGTGTGGCACCTCTCTAATAAGACTGTAATCATTATATTTCTCCAAAGATTAAGAAGTTGTACATTTTATTCTATAATGTCCTTCATGCCCGGATGGCATCAATGAATCCAGAAAATCGAACATACCTTAGGAAACAAAAACTAATCATTCCTAGAGAACCCACACTATTATTTAAATTATAAGTATTTGTGTTAGACAAAGACATCAAATTTAAAGCCAGTAGTCTAGCGCACAAACCACATAGATCCTGAAAGCACAGAGTTCAAGGTGCCAGATTTTAAATTAAACTGAAGTCAACAAAGCAACTCTATAAGCTCCAAGTTTTTAGTGATGTACTATATATATATGTATACACACACACTAACAGCAGTGATTATTTTGATCCTAACTTGTCAAAAAATGTGGCTTTTTAATTCATAATGAAAACACACACACTTTAAAAATACAATTCAGGGTGGGATGAACTGGAAGATTGGTATTGACATATATACACTGCCATGTGTAAAACAGCTAGCTAGTGGGAACCTGCTCTAAGGCACAGGAAGCTCATCAGTCAGTGCTCTGTGATCCCCTAGAGGGGTGGGATGGGGGGCGCGGTGAGAAGGAGGCTCAAGAGGGTGGAGATATATGTGTACGTATAGCCTCACTGTGCAGCAGAAACCAAAACAATGCAGTTATGCTCAATAAAAAATAATAAAGTATATGAGAGGAAATATAAATAAGATAAATACATACTTCAGTATAGTAAAAGCTACATTTAATATCACAGAAAAATTCTTCTATTCCCCTTTGGAATAGTGCCTGTTACACCGGAAACCATAAAATTTCACTGACTGATGAAACTCAGCCTTTTAAGAAATTAAATCTTCGTGATTCTGATTATATCCTATTTTCACTGGCTAGAATAGAATGCCATGCAACATAATTATTTTTATTAGTTTAATGTAAGAGGATGATCATAGCATAACAACTCTAGTTTTAGCCTTTTTCTAAAACCACAATTTGATATGAACACCATGTTAAAGGACAAGATGATCTGAAACCCAATATGAATGTGCCACAGGGGACCAGCAATGTGCAAGGAAAACATTTTGCTACTGTGCTTGGTAGCAAACAAATTATGAATTTTGCACTCACAAAGTACATAATGGCCGAAAGTTACATCATCTTCACACTTCCAAGGATGCTACATTGGAAAAGAAAAGTTCTGGCTTTTAATTTAGTACACTTTCTCTATCCTTTCCTCTATCTGGTTGTGATGTATAGTGGATCCATCAAGTACATAATATTTCTTTAATTAGCAGGATAGTTCGTTACTAAATTTGCACTACTTTTGTTAAACATGCAATGGACATGCAGGAAGATTTGATCATAAAAAGCTTGCTCAGCAGTAGGTTGTACACTTCTTCTACTAAAGTCTAATTTTGCATGGTGGCTTCCAAACTTCAAGAGAAAGAGACTGAATGACTAATTTAAAGCATTTTTGCTTAAGTCTGTCTTATTACAACTGCATGATCTCAAGTGTATTTTTTGATAAGGCAGCTAATGTTTCACAGGCATACCAAATCATGGAATGTCTGTCACAAAAAGTGTGACATAAATTCCAGACATTTCTATCATGAGTCATTAGATTCATCACACAACACTCAGAGAACAAGCTCATCTGTCTCATCCCTAGGAGCGGGCTCCTTAGAGGTTTCTCTGAAAGGCCAAGTATGTTCCCATACTCGGGGCTGGAGGCAAGTCCCCAAAGAAATGAAATAGGCATTGTGACCACGGAATCAATGGTTACCATCTTCCAAATTGTTTTTAAAAGCTACATTTCTGCCTCTCAGAGAGCAGAGTATGACATTAAGAAGTATTAAGGATATAAATCAGGTAAAATGCCAACAAAAGTAAATCATTTCAGATCTCAAGAAGCAAAATATTGAGGATTTTATTCTTTTCTATTTAAGTGACTCTAAAGTCTCAGGACTAGCTGAGATCAACTATCATTACATTATCTGTTATGAATTCTTTGTAAAACACACTGACCTTATCATCTAGTAGTTTGTATATATGTGCTTTTATATAATGCCAAAAATCTTGCCTATTTTTATCATTTTAAGAAATTAAATTTCCTTAAATTTACCTAAATGTAACTTTATACAATTGAGGAAATAAGAAAAAGTGTTATCCATAATAAATTCTCCATTTGAAAATTTAATACTACTTTGGGGTATTGAGAATATTCTGATTTCACAGGAACATGACATTACAAATTAAAATATCCCAGGCTCTGACTTAAGTGTATTTGAACTCAATGTATATTAGGAGATAAAATGAAGACATAGCAGACATGTCAACTCTAGACTCTGATACAACCCTATCAGAGTACTACTCTGATCTAACCCTAACCCTAATTACCATAAGTAATTACACAAATTCTCCAGTGTTCCCAGGTAACATCCAGATTGGAAGAAATGCAGAGAATGACAAACCATACTTTACTGATCTGTTATCACTTTAGAGTATGTTAAATATTGCAGTGAGGAACCATTTCAATGGGTTCCCATCTGGCAATTACCTTATTTCCTTTCCAGGATAAAATGAAAAATTCTCTACAAGCTAATATTATAAGAGCTATTAACAGGGCAAAGGTTTCCATGAGCATAAGATTCTAAATGATCAAAGGCAAGGGTTATGGTCTTTCAGTGCAAACTTCAATAAAATAGAAAATAAGATATGGAATTTGGTTAGAGAATCTCTTTTTTGTTATTTAAATTTGCTACTTTATTTTGAAAGATTTCAAACTTACAAGTTCAAAGACAGCATGATGAATTCCTATGTATTATACTTTTGACCAACCATTAACATCATACCACAATTCCCATCTCACTCCACTCTCCTCCCTGTCTACACACACACACACGCACACACACCTACACATGGATATACACACCTTCATGCACATATAAATCTACAGACACAGGTGTACACGAGCAGAGAGAGAGAGAAAGTAAGATTCCTTTTTTTTTTCATTGCTTTTTATTTTTTTAATATAAATTTATTTATTTCAATCGGAGGTTAATTACTTTACAATATTGTATTGGTTCTGCCATACATCAACATGAATCCGCCACAGGTATACATGTGTTCCCCATCATGAGCCCTGCTCCCTCCTCCCTCCCCGTACCATCCCTCTGGGCTATCCCAGCGTACCAGCCTCAAGCATCCAGTATCATGCATCAAACATGGACTGGACTGGCATCCAGACTATTTTAACGTAGGTTTTAGGCACCATGACATTGTTCTCTCAAAACACTTTAGCATAAATTCAAGAATAATGACATTCTCCTGTGTAATCATAATACTATTATCACACCTAAGAAAATCAACATGAATATAATAACATCTAGGAAAAAACTGTATGAAAATGCTCCCATTGCTTCAAAATATAATTTATCGTTTCCAATCTGGGACCCAATCAACATTTACACTTTGGATTGGGTTATTGCATCACCTTTGACTTCTTGAATCTGGAGCAATTACCCTTCCTCTCTTTATTCTTGATACCACTGAATCCTTTTAAGAATTCAGGCCAATTATCCTGCAGAGGAGTTCACATTATTGATTCATCTTGTATTAAGATTCAGGTTAAAAGTTTTCCAGGCAGAACACCTTATGGTGACCACTTAACAGATCAGAAGACCCCTATCAAGCTGTCCTACCACAGGCAATGGAGAACTTGATTACTTAAGGTTTCTATCATAAAGACAAATTTACCCTTTGTGATCAAGGAGTAATTTGTGGGCAGAATGAATTGATTACCTACATTTGAAACAAATTGGGAGTTACAAACAATAGTGACCTAATTTTTTCATCCCTATTTTTATATTAGCTGACATTCTCCTGTAAGAAAAGTTTTCCAACTTCTCTCTTTTCTCAGATTATATATCCTGTTTTGTCTTCAGTAACTCTATGGACCCGTTTCTTTTTTATGTACTCAATATGTTATAATCCATAATCATTATTATTCTTCTTGAAGCTGCTCAATATTACCAAATTTGGGCTTCCCTTGTGGCTCAGCTGGTAAAGAATCTGCTTGTAATGTGGGAGACCTGGGTTCTATTCTTGGGTTGGGAAGATCCTCTGGAGAAGGGAAAGGCTACCCACTCCAGTGTTCTGGCCTGGAGAATTCCATGGACAGTCCATGGGATCACAAAGAGTCAGACACGACTGAGAGAATTTCACTTCACTTCACAAGCTGCTTTAAGTTGGATTCTATATCAATACAACTTGTAGTTTCTTTTGCCTGGATAGTAAATCCTTTATTTTTCCAAGGAGCCCAAATTTCTTTTAGTAGTGAGTAGTATTGTAAAAAATCAAGATGTATCATTACACTGTCTAGTTGCTTAGTTTTTAGGAACAGTATTACACTTGTCTCAAATATAACATGAAAGTTTTCTTTTTTCTATTTACTGAAATAATGTAATAGAATTGTATCTATATTTTTTTGGTTTATTGAATTCTCCCATGAAAACATTTTAGTATAAAACTTTTTGTGGGATAGATTTGTTGTTGTTCAGTTGCTCAGCCATGTTTTAACCCTCTTTGGACTGCAGCACGCCAGGCTTCCCTGTCCTTCACTATCTCCCAGAGTGTGCTCAAACTCATGTCCACTGAGTCAGTGATGCCATCCAACCATCTCATCTTCAGTCATCCCTTTCTCCTCCTGCCCCGGTCTTTCTCAGCATCAGGTTATTTTCAAATGAGCTGGCTTTTTGCATCAGGAAGCCAAAATATTGGAACTTCAGTATCAGTCCTTCCAGTGAATATTCAGGGTTGATTTCCTTTAAGATTGGCTGGTTTGATCTCCTTGCAGTCCAAGGGACACTCAAGAGTCTTATCCAGAACCACAGTTCTAAAGCATCAATTCTTTGGTGCTCAGCCTTCATTATGGGCCAACTCTCATATTTGTACATGACCACTGGAAAAACCATAGCTTTCACTACACAGACCTCTGTTGGCAAAGTGTTGTTTCTGCTTTTTAATATGCTGTCTAGGTTTGTCATAGCTTTTCTTCTCAGGAGTAAGCATCTTTTAATTTCATGGTGGCAGTTACTGTCTGCAGTGATTTTGGAGCCTGAGAAAAGTCTGTCGCTGTTTCCATTTTTTCTCCATCTATTTGTCATGAAGTGATGGCACCAGATGCCACAATCTTAGTTTTTTGAATGTTGAGTTTTAAGCCAGCTTTTTCACTCTCCTCTTTCACCTTCAAGAGGCTCTTTAGCTCCTCTTCATTTTCTGCCATTTAGGGTGGCATCATTTGCATATCTGAGGTTATTGACATTTCTTCCAACAATCTTGATTTCAGCTTTAGCTTCATCCAACCTGGGATTTCACATGATGTACTCTACATATAAGTTAAATAAGCTGGATGTTAATATACAGCCTTGATATACTCCTTTCCCAATTTTGAACCAGTCCAGTTCCATGTCCAGTCCTAAATATGATAGTTTATTATTTTCTTTATTCCATAGAAATTTGGTTTGTTTAAACCTGCAATCTCAATTGAAGTCAATTTTGGAGATTATATTTTCCTAATAAATAGTGCTATTTATATAAAATCTCAAATATATTTTGAAAGAGGTATTTGAAATTTCCTCTTTTTCAGAGATGCTTCCTCTCATACTTTGTTTTTGCATATTTGGATTACCTTCTTACCCTCCCCCATTTTTCATTAGACTAGTTCAGGTTTTGTCTATATGATAGACTTTATCTCGAAAAGTCAGTATTTTATTTTTCTAATGTTTCTGTTTTTTATCTCATTGTATTTTTATATTTATTCTGTTCTTGACTTTTTTTGTTTGTTTTCAAGCTGTTTTAGTTGGCAATATACCTTACATAAGGGGCTTTCTTGATAGCTCAGTTGGTAAAGAATCCACTTGCAATGCAGGAGACTGTGGTTCTCCTGGGTTGGGAAAATCCACTGGAGAGGGGATAGGCTACCCACTCCAGCATTCTTGGGCTTCCCTTGTGGCTCAGCGATAAAGAATCCACCTGCAATGCGGGAGACCTGGGTTTGATCCCAGGGTTGGGAAGATACCCTGGAAAATGGAAACGCTACCCAGTCTAGTATTCTGAACTGGACCATGGAATTCCAAAGAGTCTGACACGACTGAGCGACTTCCACTTTCACACCTTACATATGCCATTCTTTCATTTTCTTGTTTTGTTCAATTGCTAAGTTGTGTCTGACTTTGGGACCCCATGGACTGAAGCATGCCCTGTCCTTTACTATCTCCTGGAGTTTGCTCAGACTCATGTCCATTGAGTCAGTGATGTCATCCAACCGTCTCATCTTCTGTCACCCACTTTTCTTCCAGCCTCAGTCTTTCCCAGCATCAATGTCTTTTCCAATGAATCAGCTCTTCTAACCAGGTGGCCAAAGTATTGGAGTTTCAGCATCTGTCATCTAGAAATTCTGAAAATTCAGCTTTCATTTCCTTTTATCTTCACTTAGAGAAAGTTTCTTTCTTTTTATCTACACTTTTATTTCCTTCTATCTACACTAGGGAAGCCACTTATGGCTTAGGCTTAGGTTGGCTTAGCCACCTAGGCTTCCCTAGTGGCTCAGACGGGAAAGAATCTGCCTGCAATGCAAGAGACCTGAGTTCAGTCCCTGGGTTGGGAGGATCCCCTGGAGAAGGGAATGGCAACCCACTCCAGCATCTTGTCTGCAGAATCCCATGGACAGAGGAGCTGGTTGGCTACAAGCCATGAGGTTTCAAAGAGTTGGACATAACTGAGTGACTAACACTAACAGAAAATTTTTTAATTTTCAAGTTAAAGTACTTTTGTCTTTGGTTTTGTTATTAATTTCTAGTTATTGTAGTATGATATGAAAATGTTATCTATATTCTTTCTGTAATACAGTTTACTATGGTTGATTTTTTTTTAAACTTCTATGTGCACATAAGATATTTGATGCAAATATGTCTACCATTTACCTTGTTTTAATCTTCTATATATTTATCCATTTTTATCTACTTGAACTGTGTTTAAACAAAAACATTAAAATCTATTTACTATTGTTTTATACTAGTCTAGTTTTCCCTGTATTATAAACTTTTTGCTGTCTATTTGGTGTAAAGAGTTCCATACACTTTGATCATCAGTGTGATTTTTAGCCCTCACTTTATACAGTGTCAGTCTATTTCCCACTCGCAGCCCTTAGCCTGCTTTCCATTCTATTGATATCAATATCACAATCCCTGCTTCCTTATTGTTTCTTTCCCAAAGCCTTGCCCATTACTTTTTAGTCACCCTGTATCACTTTTAGTTTAATTGTGATTTGTAAGTCAAAATAAAAATTCTTCTCTTTTAGGGAACCATCCTAAAATGTTGGTGGGAATGTAAATAGTACAGTCACTATGGAGAACAGTATGGAGGTTCCTTAAAAAACTAAAAATAGAGCTACCATATGATCCAGCAATCCCACTCCCAGACACATATCCAGAGAAAACCACACATTGAAAAGATCAATGCACCCCAATGTTCACAGCCACAGTATTTACAATAGCCAAGACACGGAAGCAGCCTAAATGTCCATAAGCAGAGGAATGGATTAAGAAGATGTGGTACCTATATTCAATGGAATATTACTCGGCCATGAAAAGGTATGAAATAATGCCATTTGCAGCAACAAGGATTGACTTAGAGCTTATCATACTAAGTGAAGTCAGCCAAAGAAAAATATAATAAGATATCACTCATGTGGAACCTAAAAAATGATACAAATGACTTTATTTACAAAACAGAAACAGTAAAGTTTGTGCTACTGCTCTAGTATCACCCTCTCTCTACTTGCACATTTTATAATGCCTGCGGTCCTCATTTTTCCTAACTAGGCATTTAATGCTGGAGTTCACTTTAAGTAATCCCCTTTTACTACTATTTAATGTCAAGCTTGCTCAGAAATATCAACCACCTCCGATATGTAGAGGATACCACTTTAATAGCTGAAGTGAAGAGGAACAAAAGAGCCTCTTGATGAAGGTGAAAGGGGAGAGTGAAAAAGCTGGCTTGAAACTCAACATTCAAAACACCAAGAGCATGGCAACTGGTCCCACCACTTCATGGCAAGTAGAAGGGGAAAAAGTGGAAGCAGTGACTGTATTTTCTTGGACTTCCAAATCACTGCAGATGGTGACACTAGCCATGAAATGTAAAGACACTTGCTTCTTGGAAGGAAAACTATGACAAACCTAAACAGTATATTCAAAAGCAGAAATATCACTTTTCCAGTAGTTGTGTACGGATATGAGAGCTGGACCATAAAGAATGCTGAGTGCCGAAGAAACAAAAATGCTTTCAAATCGTGGTGCTGGAGAAGACTCTGGAGAGTCCCTTGGACAGCAAGGAAACCAAACCAGTTAATCCCAAAGGAAATGAACCCTGAATATTCATTGGAAGGACTACTGCTGAAGCTGAAGTTCCAATACTTTGGCCACTTGATGCAAAGAGCCAACTCACTGGAAAACTTTCCCTGATGCTGGGAAAGATTGAAAGCAAAAGGAGAAGGGGGGCAGCAGAGGATGAGACGGTTAGATAGCATTACCGACTCAGTGGACATGAATCTGAGCAAACTCCGGGATATATCAAAGGACAGAAGAGCCTAGCATGCTGCATTCCATGGGGTTGCAGAAAGTCAGACATGACTCAGCGACTGAAAAGCAACAACTATTTACTATGTAGGAATCAATAAGCCCTTTCTGGATGTCCCTTTTTCTTGTATTTACCTCAAAATTTTTACTTCTGTGTTTCAACTGATTACAACTATAGCATTGAGGTACTGGTCTTTAACACTTACCCTTATCTTACACGGAGAAGGCAATGGCACCCCACTCCAGTACTCTTGCCTGGAAAATCCCATGAATGGAGGAGCCTGGTAGGCTGCAGTCCATGGGGTCACTAAGAGTCGGACACGACTGAGCAACTTCACTTTCACTTTTCACTTTCATGCATTGGAGAAGGAAATGGAAACCGACTCCAGTGTTCTTGCCTGGAGAATCCCAGGGATGGGGGAGCCTGATGGGCTGCCATCTATGGAGTCGCACAGAGTTGGACACGACTGAAGCAACTTAGCAGCAGCAGCAGCTTATCTTACTTTTATTCTTAGAACTCCACCTAAATAAACTGAATGATTCCCACCAAGTTCCCCAGTCATATCTTAGTTAAATGAAGCTCTTTGCCTCTAGATGTCTCAAAAAGGGCTCAGGATGTACAGTATTCCCTGATTTTACATGGTTAACATTTTAAAAAGCCTTGATATGTTAAGGACAAAATGACTGGACATAATTCCTGACTCAAATAAGTTAATAAAAAATATTGCACCAGTGTTATCTATCAAGAACTGTGAAGGGTCTGGGATTTTACCTACTAGGAAATGAATAAGCTATATAGCTACCTTTCATGGATGTTTGAAGAAGACATGAAACTCCTTGGCCAGAGACAAAAGACTTTATTACTCATGGCACAGCAAGAAACATGAGCATCAGCATATCTGTATCACTTCCTTCTGTCCCAAGTCCTACAAAGGATGATGCAGATAGGCCCCAAAGAAATGAGTGAACACAAAGTGGCTTGTGTATATCTTATTGTATTATACTGTATACTGCATTATAGAAAAGAAATCTTGAGCTTGGGGAACCTATATGTTCTACAGTGAATGGTAAGCATGACTGCTCTTTGCTCCAGAGGGAGATATTCTAACTTCCACGGCTATTCACTATAAAAAGTCCTGGAAAACATAGTCTGGGGGAAAAAAGACAGTGCCTCTGCTTAAAAGCAGACAATGAAAGATCCATAGAGAATTATGTCCCAATATTACATTAATGTGTATACTGCCAATCAACCTTTTTTTGGTACACAGAATCCTCAGAGATTTTACTGATGTCATGCTTCCTATTTAGTCATGGATATAAGGCAATGACTCTGTAGAACAGCTTATATAAGCTATTTGGAAAAAGCTCATGAGTAACACATCTCCTTCCCATTTTAACAGTTAAGAACTTTTTTCCTGGATTCCCTTCTCTATTGACAACTTAGAACTGTGCGCATCATGACAAATGGTAGGAGCATACCATGAAATTGAAGGGGTCATCTAGAATCTGCAACTTAGCTTCCTTTTCTAAGTACTCATTGAATGGCAAGAACATACCTCAGAATAATTAATTTAGAAACTCTGGGTCTAGGATCCAGATGGCAGGACATTTTAAAGCTCCCTAGGGATTCCAAAGTATAACCAAGTAAAGACTGAGCTTTGTTTAAACCTACAGATAAAAACTTAACTACCCCATGAATAAAACCTAGGAGTTAATATTTTAGGAAAGTTTTCTATGCCTTTTTTTCCTCCTCTGTAAAGTACAGGTATTGAATACTTGTCTCCAAATGTATAACATGAACTTGAGAACAGAATAATTATTTTCTTATTTAATATACTCTTAGAAATTACAGGCAATTTTTTTAGCAGTTTCGCTAATAACGGAGATAACATAATTTAACTGTTCAACCTTAAGTTTTCACGTGGGTGCAAAGAGAGATTTTTTAAACTTCAACATCAATATGATTTTCCCTGGAAGGCACAGCGATTGCAAAGCATACAAAATTATCTTAGATAACTAGTCTATCCAATCTCTGAGATGATGAAACATTCCTCATCCTATAATTTGAAAAAAAAGTGGGTACTTCAAGATACAGAATTCACAGACTTTAGCTTTAGGTGAACAGTTACATGGTTCCCTTTTTAAAAGTGCATCTTACAAGGTGCTGGCCAAGTCACTTTGGCAGAGATACTTGCAGCTAAAATTACTTTCCTCTTGCTAATACCATATATTCAGCATTTTCCTGATAGGCATACTTCTGGAATAAACCTCAGACATACACTGAATTACTCTGTGAATAAAATATTTAGCCTCCTCAGAGCTCTCAAACACAGCCTGACTTACCAGGTTCAAAACTGCTGACTCTCTACAGTTCATGCCAGTGGGCTTCCCATATAGGCTAATCATTTAATGGTAAGCAAAGCACTTAGCTACCTCTAGAAGCCTATAATAAGCTGTCATGTAATGTAAAAAATGTGTTAGGAAGGTAAGTGAAAATGCTGTGAAACACAAGGAGGAAGTACATCCAGACAATCAAATTCAGTCGTAAGGGTATCAGCAAATATTTAGAATGCTTACAAAATAAAATGCGTGAGTCCCATGTGAGCACTGGACGTCTTTAAGAACTGTACCAAGATTATCCAATTTATAGGATGGCACAAATGGTAGTACAGAGAAAAAATTATCTTTGTGTCACTGATTGAAAATATTTATAATAACCTAGAGTATTTATTATGTTTAGGCCCTTTCTATTCTTTCATTGATCCGTATGTTGATAATGGTAGAAGTTGTAGAATCACATATAAATTTTAAAAATTAAGGTAGGAATATACCTTCAAAATTTTGTTTAGAATTTCATGAACTATATAAGTATATATAAAAAATAATTGTACTTTCCCAATGGTACAGTGGAGAAGAAGTCACCTGCTAACACAGAAGATACAGCTTTGATCCTTGGTCTGGGAAGATTCCAGAAGCAACTAGCCTGAGTGCCTGTGCTCTAGAGCCCACAAGCTGTAACTTCTGAGCCCCTAGGCTGCAGCTACTGAAGCTAGCATGCCTAGATCCTATGCTCTGGAATAAGAGAAGCCACTGCTTAGCAACTGGAGAATGGCCTCTGCGTGCTGCAGCTAGAGAACGTTCACACGCAGCAACAAAGACCCAAGCACAACTAAAAATAAATAATAAAAATTGATGTACATACAACAGTGAATCAGCTCATGTAAGATCAAATATTTTCATGTTTATTATCTTACCATTACACAATATTATCTTTTTAATTTTTATTTTTACTTTATTTTACTTTACAATACTGTATTGGTTTTGCCATACATTGACATGAATCCACCACGGGTGGACATGCGTTCCCAAACATGAACCCCCCTCCCACCTCCCTCCCCATAACATCTCTCTGGGTCATCCCCATGCACCAGCCCCAAGCATGCGGTATCCTGCATCGGACATAGACTGGCGATTCGATTCTTACATGATAGTATACATGTTTCAATGCCATTCTTCCAAATCATCCCACCCTCTCCCTCTCCCTCTGAGTCCCAAAGTCCGCTATACACATCTGTGTCTTTTTTTGCTGTCTTGCATACAGGGTCATCATTGCCATCTTTCTAAATTCCATATATATGTGTTAGTATACTGTATTGGTGTTTTTCTTTCTGGCTTACTTCACTCTGTATAATCAGCTCCACTTTCATCCATCTCATCAGAACTGATTCAAATGTATTCTTTTTAATGGCTGAGTAATACTCCATAGTGTATATGTACCACAGCTTTCTTATCCATTCATCTGCTGGTGGACATCTAGGTTGTTTTCATGTCCTAACTATTATAAACAGTGCTGCGATGAACATTGGGGTACATGTGTCTCTTTCAATTCTGGTTTCCTCAGTGTGTATGCCCAGCAGTGGGATTGCTGGGTCATAAGGCAGCTCTATTTGCAATTTTTTAAGGAATCTCCACACTGTTCTCCATAGTGGCTGTACTAGTTTGCATTCCCACCAACAGTGTAGGAGGGTTCCCTTTTCTCCACACCCTCTCCAGCATTTATTGCTTACAGATTTTTGGATCACAGACATTCTGACTGGTGTGAAGTGGTACCTCATTGTGGTTTTGATTTGCATTTCTCTAATAATGAGTGATGTTGAGCATCTTTTCATGTGTTTGTTAGCCATCTGTATGTCTTCTTCGGAGAAATGTCTATTTAGTTCTTTGGCCCATTTTTTGATTGGGTCGTTTATTTTTCTGGAATTGAGCTGCATAAGTTGCATTATCATTAGAATGTAAGCCCCTGGAGGGCAAGAAACAAATGCCTAGAATAATGCTTTCATATTATAAACACAATAAATGTTTTCAGAATGGAAGAATTATCAAATTTTTCTTTTAGAAATATCACATGTGGATACTTGGAACAGGAGGAAACACTAGTCAATGACACTAGTTGGCTGTTGGATTATCAAAATAAGAGTAGATAATTTAAGATATTTTAAGGTAATAGCAGTATTATTCAAAGAAGTCAATGATTGTAGGAGTATACAGAATGTGTGAGTTGAAGCATTCTTTTAAGGCAGGCAGAAATCAGAAGCCAAAATTTCCTTATCTCTCTTATATCCCTAGACATAAACTAAGGGCAACAAGTATTTAAATCTAAGTCTGAAAACATAGGGCTCATCTTTTAAGAAACTGAACTGTCTAGATAAAACTAGGCTAGCCTGAAAGTGACAGTTGCTCAGTTGTGTCCAACTCTTTGTGACCCCACGGACTATACAGTCTATGGAATTCTCTAGACCAGGATACTGGAGAGGGTAGCCGTTCCCTTCTCCAGGGGATTGTACCAACCCAGGTATCGAACCAGGGTCTCCTGCATTGCAGATGGATTCTTTACCAACTGAGCTATTAGGGAAGCCCCAGGTTAGCCTGCTGCTGTTAAGTCACGTCAGTCATGTCTGATTCTGTGCAACCCCATAGACAGCAGCCCACCAGGTTCCCCCGTCCCTGGGATTCTCCAGGCAAGAATACTGGAGTGGGTAGCCATTTCCTTCTCCAGTGCATGAAGTGAAAGGTGAAAGTGAAGTCGCTCAGTCATGTCTGACTCTTCGCAACCCCATGGACTGCAGCCCACCAGGCTCCTCCATCCATGGGATTTTCCAGGCAAGAGTACTGGAGTGGGGTGCCATTGCCTTCTCCGCAGGTTAGTCTGGCCCACAGCATACAGAAGCAAAGGTCTTTTTGGTCACTTAGGGGTTTCCCAGATTAATAACTGTCTTTATACTCACCCACAAAAACCTGGTAGTTGACATCATAACCTATTTCCTACATGAAAGAACTAATAAATCCCTTTATTCTAAAATACAAATTATGTATAATCACAGAATAAATGAA
This sequence comes from Ovis canadensis, assembly GCF_042477335.2. Lineage (NCBI taxonomy): Eukaryota > Metazoa > Chordata > Mammalia > Artiodactyla > Bovidae > Ovis > Ovis canadensis. The sequence goes on from NC_091248.1 coordinate 88,839,911, forward strand.
GAAAAACAGCATAATGGGGGAGGTTGCTGTTGTTCAGTCGCTAAGTTGTGTCTGACTCTTTGCAAACAGGCAGGGAGTTGGACACAACTCAAGCGACTTAGCAGCAGCAGCAACAGACCAGGATAAATAGAAAATTTTTAAATTCACACTAGTGGAAACTGGAATCAATCAAGCCACAGAAATCACTTTAAAATAAATACCTAAAAGTATATAAGGCTATAGAGAAAAATAATATTGACCTGGATAACAAAATTTCAGAACTTTATCAGAACCCTGACCAAACAGAGATAGTAAAAATGAGATACATTTTTATGAGAGATCAATCCAGGAAATCTATAGGAGTGCTATAAAAAATGGAGGTATAAGAATCAAGGGGAAACCAATGTTCATCTCAGCACTGTTCACAATAGCTAGGACATGGAAGCAACTTACATGTCCATTAGCAGATGAATGGATAAGAAAATTGTGGTACATATATACAATGGAAAATTCAGTTCAGTTCAGTCACTCAGTCATGTCCGACTCTTTGCGACCCCATGAATCGCAGCACACCAGGCCTCCCTGTCCATCACCAACTCCCAGAGTTCACCCAAACCCATGTCCATTGAGTCGGTGATGCCATCCAGCCATCTCATCCTCTGTCGTCCCCTTTTCTTCCTGCCCCCAATACCTCCCAGCATCAGAGTCTTTTCCAATGAGTCAACTCTTCGTATGAGGTGGCCAAAGTACTGGAGTTTCAGCTTTAGCATCATTCCTTCCAAAGAACACCCAGGACTGAGCTCCTTTAGCATGGACTGGTTGGATCTCCTTGCAGTCCAAGGGACTCTCAAGAGTTTTCTCCAACACCACAGTTCAAAAGCATCAATTCTTCAGCGCTCAGGTTTCTGCACAGTCCAACTCTCACATCCATACATGAACACTGGAATGGAATATTACTCAGCTATTATAAAGAACACATTTGAATCAATTCTAATGAGGTGGACGAAACTGGAGCCTATTATACAGAGTGAAGTAAGTCAGAAAGAAAAACACCAATACAGTATATTAACACATATATATGGAATTTAGAAAGATGGTAATGATGACCCTATATATAAGACAGCGAAAGAGACACAGATATAAAGAACAGACTTTTGGACTCTGTGGGAGAAGGCAAGGGTGGAATGATTTGAGAGAAGAGCACTGAAACATGTATGTGTAATAATAGATCACCAGTCCAAGTTGGAGGCATGAAACAAGGCACTCCCAGCCAGTGCACTGGGACAACCCAGAGGGGCGGGATGGGGAGGGAGGTGGGAGGGGTTTCGGGATGGGGGACACATGTACTCCCATGGCTGATCCAGGTCAATGTATGGCATAAACCCACTACAATATTATAAAGTAATTATCCTCCAATTAAAATAAATTAATTTTTAAAAAAGAATCAATGGAAAAAAACACAAATTTTCTTAGAGGTGACATGTAACAAGAAGTTTTTGATTAAAAACTGTATTAAAAAAAAAAAAAAAAAACAGACACTTATACAGGCTTCCTACAAGAGACTCAGGGCTTCTCAGGTGGCTCAGTAGTAAAGAACCTACTTGCCAATGCAGGAGATGCAAGTTCAATCTCTGGGTCAGGAAGATCCCCTGGAGGAGGAAATAGCTACCCACTCTAGTATTCTTGCCTGGGAAATCCCATGGACAGAGAAGCCTGCTGGACTACAGTCCATAGGGTTGCAAAAAGTCAGACACGACTGAGAAACTGAACACACAAGTACAAGAGACTCAATTTATAGATGAAGACACACACAGACTGAAAGTGAGGGAATAGAAAAGGCTATTTCATGGAAATGAAAATAAGAAAATGAAGGCAACATTATTCATATCAGACTTTAAACCAAAGGCTACAAGAAGAGACTAGCAAGGGCATTATATAATGATAAGGGCATCAATACAAGAGGAGGTTTCTTACACTCATTAATATATATGCACCCAAAAATGGAGCACCTAAATAAATAAAGCAAATGCTAATACACATAAAAAGAGAAATTTATAATGTCATAATAATAGGGGATTTTAACAAACCTTTTACATCAATGGATAGATAATTCAGGCAGAAAGTCATAAGAAAATAGTGTTCTCTCCAACACCACTACCACCCACCCAGCCATCCATTCACCCACACACCGACACATTCACCCATGCACGGTGGAATATTGCTTAGCCATAAAAATAATGAAATTCTGCCATTTGCATCAAAGTGGATGAACCTAGAGAATATTATGCTTGGTGAAATAAGTCGAATACTGTATGATACCACTTATCTATGGAATCTGAAAAATAATACAGATAGAAAAATGAATACACATAGAAAAACAGAAATGAACTCACAGATATAGGAAACAAATTAGTGTTTGCAGGAAAGAGGAGAAAGAGGGGCTCTTTAGGGGTAGGGGATTAAGAGATACAAAGCATTATTATAAAGTAGATAAACAACAAGGATATATTGTGTAACACAGGAAATTACAGCCATTACCTTGTAAGAACTTTTAATGGAACATAAACTACAAAAATCCTGAATCACTATGCTTTACATGAGAAACTTTTATTATAGATCAGCTATACTTCAATGAATAAAAGAATTCCAAATAAATACATAATAAAGCAATAAAAACTATTATACTGAGTACTGAGTATAAATGAAGAATGAATCCAAATAAGAGTTCAACATAAAACGTAAGGATAGTCAGGATAAGAAAATAATAAAACTTCTACAGAAAGAGAAGGGAACATAGATGATTTGTAAAAAAAAAAAAAAAAAAATGATGAGAATAGCACAACCTTCTTTTCAACTTTATTGAACACTACAAAAGGGTGAGTTAGTACCAGAATTTTGAGGAAAAATTATTTTGGACATATAGTAATAATTAAACATTCTATATTTAATCAAACTATGAATCTAGTGTAACAAGAAAATGAAGATATCTTCAGACATCAAAAAAAAAAAAAAACAGAAAAAAATTACCTCCAGGTGCTCTTATTATTCAAGAAAGTACCCCAATAAAACAAGAAAAAATGAGGGGGAAATGACCTGGGATACCAGAAAAATAAAAAACAGTGAAAATTTAGTAGTACATTCAAAAATTAAATCAGATTAAGTTGTGCAGCCAACCTAAAAGGCAATTAAAATGGCAGAGGTCATTTCAAGAAGAATGTCATCAAGAAAAATGGAATAAACAGAATTATTCCAAACAAAAATTTTAATTAACCATTTATTTCATAAAATATGTGAGGATGCCTCAAGTGCTAAGACAGCTAAGGTATGATGGGGGGCTAACACAGGATTGGAGCTGGAAAGGATCGGCAGAATGTAAAACAAAGATGGAGGTCAATCCTGCAACCACCGTCAGGCTTTTGCATTACTTCTCCCTGGATTGTGACACAGTTCAAAATTACAGTAGGAATCAGAGAAGATAGGGCACAATTCCTAAATGGCACGCTTGCAGCCAACACACAGTTCTGCCAGAGTATGACCAAAGCAATTACACAGCCAGCATGGGGTAGTGGGAGCCATTTTGCAGATCCATTCGCACTCGCCTTCCTCTCCTCAGGGATGCACACGGGGCAGAAATGATTTCTTCCGCTCTTATTTTCAAGATTGTCTGTAGGATGATGAGTCAAGTCTCAGCCCTCCCAAGCTTAGTTATCATCCCGTGACGCAATTGGAAAAATGTGGACAGCAGGAATATCAAAAAGCCTATCTGCATTTACAATCTAATTTCCTACGACTAATCTTCCAGATTTGGCTGAAAAGTCAAACACAATGAGCATTGCATCTGGCGGGTGCAGTACATCAACTCACCGACTCTCTCAGCGTGAAAGCTTCGCTGCCCAACGCCAGAGCCTCCTGCAGCAAGCGCAGTGGAAAGAGCCATGGTCTACTGCTTTATAGACTCACTGCTCAGAAAACACGACAATTAGGCTGGCTCTGCTATCATCTCTGATGGCACTGGGCAGGTGAGTCAAAGATAATGGCACCTTTGAAATGGACTTTTATAAATCCATTTATGGAGATGCAAAGATTATAATTTTTAATAGAAAATTACATTATACTACTAGATCAATCTTTTCCACTTGGATAATGGTATTTTTCATCCCTTCCACTCTAATTTGGAAGTCAATGTAGTGTAAATAATGGTACAGCATTTATTTACTATTATCATCGAGCCCACAGAAGCAAAGATGATTAGAGTCAATTTTGTCATTTTTGAGTTAATGAGGTACGAGGGTACTTTAGTCTTTCTAAGTGTCAAATAAAAAAATTGCCAAATACAAAATTATCTGTTTGAATTCCTTTCTGTGTACTGTAAAAAAGTTTAAGACATATCCATATAGTTTTCTATACAAACTACAGGGAGGCAATATGGCTAAACACAATAGAGAGATAATTTGAAGTAGTCAGTGTCACTGGTCTGTACTATAAGGTTGCATCTCTCCCTTTACATTATAATATTTGTCTCAGTAGTTAAATTTGTTTTCTTGTCCTAGTATATTAATATAAACTAGAAATATTCAAATGTTATAGGCAAGTAATATGTTCAAAGACTACTTAAAGGGGCCTTGCCACAGACTAACTTGATGGGTGAGAACAGGAAGGTATTATTTCTTCAAACTTAAAATATACAGTTGACTGTTGAACACAGGAATAGTATTATATGCCCCTAAAGACAGTACAAAGAGAATGAAAAAACACCATTTCTAGGAAGCTTTGTACTGATCTTGTGAGGACAGTTCAAAATGTACTAAATATCATCATGGGATAGAAAATCTTTTGCTAAAACTGTTTGGGGCAATCATATATTACTTTTCAAAGCTGCTATGAAATTCTTTCTCTACTGGCCCTATTTAACCATAGGGGCAATATGACATAAATGTTGACTGAATTTCCTAACAGAATCAGTGCTGTTTTATCATTTTGTATTAATTTCTGGGTTATTAGGAGTCATCTGCTGCACTATTACTTCTATCTGATGATTATCTGATATTAAACTAGTCTATATTTTAACATGAGAATACTTTCTACTTGTGTGTAAAGCGAACCAAAATAGAGTATTTTATAATTATGGTGTTCTTAAAAAGGAAAGAGTAATTATTTTATGTGGAATAGTTTTCTTTTGATCAAATGCATCATAAAGTTCCAAAACATTCTGTGTTCCAACCACCATAAAGATTTTATTGAGCACCAATACTGAAAAAATGAAATCTGTCAGCATGTCTAGTAATTTAGCCTTTAAGAAAGCAAATCTGATGTTAAGATGAATTTGGGGCCTATGGTATGACATTGCATGACTTTTAAACGGAGAAGATAAAATGCATAGGTAACAGAGCTACTGAAAATTCAGAACTCTATCCTGCATTTTCCAGTAAGTACCTTTCACAAGCTCTGGAAAATGACTGTTCCAAAAGGTCCCCACTGGAGATAGGTATCTAAAATCATAAGCTTGAGAATGAAATTGAGATTTATTAACCGGCACAATAAAAGGGGATTGATAAATCAATAGAAACAATCCTTTCACCTGTGGAGATCTGTATTTATATCCTGCTCAAGCGAAAGTATATTTAATGACTGGCTTCTCTTTCCTGTAATAATCTCCTTATTGACTCTACTTCTGCTCAGAACAGGCCAGGGTCTGAGATAGCATTATGCAACAACCCAACACATAAAACATTTACAGAGGTGGAATGAGAATCATTATATTAATAACATTAACAATAGTGATCAGTTCAGTTCAGTCGCTCAGTCGTGTCTGACTCTTTGCGACCCCATGAATCGCAGCACGCCAGGCCTCCCTGTCCATCACCAACTCCCAGAGTTCACTCAGACTCACATCCATCGAGTCCGTGATGCCATCTAGCCATCTCATCCTCGGTCGTCCCCTTCTCGTCCTGCCCCCAATCCCTCCCAGCATCAGAGTCTTTTCCAATGAGTCAACTCTTTGCATGAGGTGGCCAAAGTACTGGAGTTTCAGCTTCAGCATCATTCCTTCCAAAGAAATCCCAGGGTTGATCTCCTTCAGAATGGACTAGCTGGATCTCCTTGCAGTCCAAGGGACTCTCAAGAGTCTTCTCCAACACCACAGTTCAAAAGCATCAATTCTTCGGCACTCAGCCTTCTTCACAGTCCAACTCTCACATCCATAGATGACCACAGGAAAAACCATAGCCTTGACTAGACGGACCTTAGTTGGCAAAGTGATGTCTCTGCTTTTGAATATATTATCTAGGTTGGTCATAACTTTCCTTCCAAGGAGTAAGCATCTTTTAATTTCATGGCTGCAGTCACCATCTGCAGTGAATTTGGAGCCCCAAAACATAAAGTCTAACACTGTTTCCACTGTTTCCCCATCTATTTCCCATGAAGTGATGGGACCGGATGCCATGATCTTCATTTTCTGAATGTTGAGCTTTAAGCCAACTTTTTCACTCTCCTCTTTCACTTTCATCAAGAGGCTCTTTAGCTCCTCTTCACTTTCTGCCATAAGGGTGGTGTCACCTGCATATCTGAGGTTATTGATATTTCTCCCGGCAATCTTGATTCCAGCTTGTGCTTCATCCAGTCCAGCGTTTCTCCTGATGTACTCTGCATAGAAGTTAAATAAGCAGGGTGACAATATACAGCCTTGACATACCCCTTTTCCTATTAGGAACCAGTCTGTTGTTCTATGTCCAGTTCTAACTGTTGCTTCCTGACCTGCGTACAGATTTCTCAAGAGGCAGGTCAGGTGGTCTGGTATTCCCATCTCTTCCAGAATTTTCCACATTTTCTTGTGATGCACACAGTCAAAGGCTTTGGCATAGTCAATAAAGCAGAAATAGATGTTTTTCTGGAACTCTCTTGCTTTTTCCATGATCCAGTGGATGTTGGCAATTTGATCTCTGGTTCCTCTGCCTTTTCTAAAACCAGTTTGAACATCAGGGAGTTCATGGTTCACATATTGCTGAAGCCTGGCTTGGAGAATTTTGAGCATGAAATCAGTGAACTAAAATGGACTGGAATGGGTGAATTTAACTCAGATGACCATTATATCTACTACTGCAGGCAGGAATGCCTCAGAAGAAATGGAGAAGCCATCATGGTCAACAAAAGAGTCCGAAATGCAGTACTTGGATGCAATCTCAAAAATGATAGAATAAAAAAAAAATGATAGAATGATCTCTGTTGGTTTCCAAGGCAAACCATTCAATATCACAGTTATCCAAGTCTATGCCCCAACCAGTAATGCTGAAGAAGCTGAAGTTGAATGGTTTTATGAAGACCTACAAGACCTTTTAGAACTAACATCCAAAAAAGATGTCCTTTTCATTATAGGGGACTGGAATGCAAAAGTAGGAAGTCAAGAAACACCTGGAGTAACAGGCAAATTTGGCCTTGGAATGTGGAATGAAGCAGGGCAAAGATTAATAGAGTTTTGCCAAGAAAATGCACTGGTCATAGCAAACACCCTCTTCCAACAACACAAGAGAAGACTCTACACATGGACATCACCAGACGGTCAACACTGAAATCAGATTGATTGTATTCTATGCAGCCAAAGATGGAGAAGCTCTATACAGTCAACCAAAACAAGACCAGGAGCTAACTGTGGCTCAGATCATGAACTCCTTATTACCAAACAATAGTGATAAATAATAATAAAGTCAAGGGAAGGACTAGGAGGGAGAGTGCTTTGAGATCTTCAGAGTGGTGGATACAGAACAGATCATTGCCCTACCCAAAGTCAGAAACCCAACTCCAACTTCATTCCATCCCTTAGCTGTTTCACTATAAATGGGCATTGGATTCAAGGTGTCAAATATAGCTGCACTAGACTAATGTCACTGAGCTGCTGCTATGGTCAGGGCTTCATCTATGGCCCTGGACTCCTCAATTTATTCAGGTAGTAAATTTGATAAAGGCAAAGAATGTATGTCCCAATTTTCAGGTGATACAAAATGCAAGAATACCAAAGACCCTGACTGTTCACTTTCAGAATTCAAGAAGATCAGTATAGCTTGGAATACTGACCCAACTAGAATAAGATAACAGACTAAATAGAAAGCCCTGCATCTATAGAGTGAGCATTGCCACACAAGATCATAGAGGTGTTGATTAGCAACACCTCAATGACAGAAAGTAAATTTTAAACAAACAATTTGTCAACCCTAAGTCAAGAATTAGATGTAGGCAAACCCCAAAACCTAACGTAATCACATAACATTCTTGCAAGTTTGACTCTAATAAGTAATAGCATAACTGGATATCTGCATCTTTGGCATGGATATCAGTGGACACTGGAAGCAAGAATGATGTCTCCAGCTAACATTTATGGTATTGTTGACATAATCAAAACAGACTCAAGCAATACTGAAACTAAGAAATGGAACAGAACACAGGAAGGTACCAATATGTATGGAAACCAATAGGACTCTGAGGAAGTTGAGGCCCTTCTCTTCTGTGAAGATCCCCAGATTTGTTTGGCAACAATTAAAGGATACTGAAATGCAACTGCCGCCAGTCTTGAAAGACACAGTCTCTTAAAGTACTGTGCTGAAAGCCTACTCACTGAACACTAGAAAAAATGTCTCAGCTCAAGTTCAGGTCAAAGAATCACACTTTATTTGAAGTTTATATAAATTTCTGGAAATGTGAGTTAAATCCCTGGGTCAGGAAGATCCCCTGGAGAAGGAAATGGCAACCTACTCTGGTATCCTTGCCTGGAAAATCCCATGGGTAGAGGAGCCTAGTGGGCTACAGTCCATGGGGTGAAGAGTCTCACCATCATACACATTGTTTGTTTCATATTATGGCATCTTTTCAATATCCTTTGCAGTTCATCTTCCTCCCATCATCTTAACAACACATACCCTATAATAAACACTATGGTTATCATGGGGACGGAGGAGGAGAAAGCATGAGCCTGACAACAGAGTATTCCATCATCCAGCATCGAGGTATGAGTTCTGCATATCCTGTGGCCATTTCAAGGATCCTGATCCATACCAGCCAATCAAAAATGCAAAACTTTCATCCAAATGAAGGTCAACCTGATCTCTGCACACCAGAGCTACATCTCAAAGCCATGAAATCTTTCCAAATATCTTCCATGGAAAGAAAAGGTCTAGAGCATAAATCCAATTAAAAAAAAAAAAACCTATGGCATAAAGAAATATAGAGAGGTAGAGAGTGTTCAAGACATGGAAAATCAGTTGGACAAAACTAGTTTCATTTCCTAAAAATGCTGTGCTTTTTTCTTGCCTGCAGGCCACTATGTATGCTGCTTTCTCTTTTCACCTAATTCCTATTTATACATTAAGACTCAACTCAGCCATCATTTTCCAAGGAAGGATTTCTGTGACCTCCTAACCAGACACCTGCAACACTGCCATTCAATGATGAATACCTCTATCAGGCTGCTCCCCAGGGATCCTTGTGCTCTTTCTGGCCTAGCATTTATCTCCCTGTTATCAGTTGTCTGATAATATGTCTCTATCTTCTACCAACCTTCAGCTTATCTGAGCATATAAGGGCATAGGGACTGTGGCTGTCCTGTTTACAATTCCTTCCTAGCACCTGACTCATACTTGGGGCTAGAACAGTATTTCACAAATGAATCAGGCAATTGATTTCTTTCTTTTCACACTTGAGGTCACAAAGACACAGCCTCTGTAGAGGAAAGAAACTCCAAAATGGCATATTTCTCTAACGTGGAGTACTTCGGAAACAAATGCAACATGATCTCTAACTTTCTTAGTCTCTATTCATTCACACTATTTACTAAGTTCTCCACAATTTATTCTTTTTGAGGAGTTAGCTGTTGTCTTTGAACAGAAGTATTGACTCCGTCTGTTTGAGTTTAACCCCCACTTCCTATCTACTTGAAAAGAAATTTTTTTTTTTTTTGGCAAGAAATTGAAGCAAGTGATTCCTTATCCTTTTTCAGTTACCAATCACAATTAGCAGATCAATGATCATACAAGTCTTCAATAAAATACTTTACTCAATGTTTGCATTAAACTGCTAGTGTATTTGTCTTCTAGCTCTGTTAATACAACCCTTTTAAAATTGGCTTGCCCTTCTCAGATATAGTGCTTTACCAGAAAATTCAGGGGATAAAAAGATGACATTTAGGTTATGAGGAAAAGATTCCTTACTTTATAACTTTTCCACTTAGAAGCAGTCCTAAGTAATACATTCACTGCAAACCAGCAGCACTAGGCTTCTTTTAGTCACTTTATAACACTGACAGAATTATTAGTTAAAATTAGACTTCTCATTTTCATATCAGGGGAGACATCAACATTAGTTTCTATTTTAAACACAAAAGGTATTCATACATTCTGGAACTGCAGAAAGCTTTTTAAATGGATTTAAGGTGATGGATGCAGGATTGTCTGAATATTTGTTTAATAGAAATTATTATTATCAACCAAATTATATTCTGGAAAGGCAATCATTTCTTCACTACAGTGTAGTAATACATTTTCCAGTCTACACAAAAAATAAATACTACATATGAAAAGGTATCTTACAGTACATTCAGTTCTACAGAGTACTACATTACTGCTTGTCAACTAGCAATTGTACCATAATTCAACCTGCTGCAACTATAAAGCTGAATCCTGACTTGATTAAATAAAAGACACCACAAGTTTATGAGTTGTGCATATCTATGTGTAGACAGCAACATCAGGGATGAAAATAACAATTTTAAATCCTTAATACCTAAATAAAATAGCATCTGCAATGAGACGAAAGCAGAACATCTACTGGGGAATAAAAATCAATTCTGCCTTTAATTTTCTATTCTACTTGGTGTAGGTTTTCTGAAGAATGTTTGTCTATAGACAAGTGAAGTAAATTTTCTGCAGAGAGATGAATATGTTTTTATCATCCAATATAGCAAAGGCAGATGGGGAGAGGAAAACTATCCTAAAATTGCTCTCCTATCTCAGATCATGAGGTTCATAGCACATGATATGTCTGCACTAGTTCTCAGGGGCCACAAGAGACTGGCCATCTCGGTATAGCTGCCCCTGGTCCTACCAGGCCCCCATCCAGGGCTGAGAAGTCACTATCTCAACGCATGTGTTACCCATTCATGGTACACGAATTGGGGCGCTCTGGCTTAGGAAACATTGGGACTCATAAATGAAACCAAAGTGTTTTAAAAAGTACAGATTAAGGGAAATTTCCCTAGCTCCAAACTACAGAAAAATTTCAGGTGACTGGTACAGTTATAGAAACAAAGTTTGAATGGCCAGAGGGCAGGGAAGGTTAGTAGTTACAAGGAGGGTTTAGGCATGAGAAACCTTTGATTTATAACACAAGTCCATCACTTATCGCCATATAAATATGAGGAAGTCATCTGACTCCTCCATGCTTTGGTTTCCTATTCTGTACAGAGGTGGTTATAGTACTTGTCTCACAGTGTTACAAAGACTGAATAACTTACTATGGGGTAATCCCTTAGGGGAATATTTGATAAATATTAGCTTTGATTATAAAACATATGGATACAAAGGAATTAAAAATATATTTTCACACTTTGAAACAATAAAATTATAGAAAAGTTGCAAGATCAAATTATGAATTTTCCTGAATCATATGAGAATAAGTTGTCATCCTTATTTCCTATTCTAAATATTTTAGTATATTACTTTCTGTGTGTGTAATTTTTAAAGATTTAAATATCTATAGTGTTTTCTTGGGGACATTCTCCACAATAACCAGAAAATAACCACCAAGATCAGAAAACTAATAGTGATATGCTGCTACCATCTAATCCATAGACCTCAGATAAGGGTCAGCATTCATCTCAATAACGTTCTTTATAGCAAAGCAGTGAGTTCAGGATCACATGTGTGTTAGTTTTTATTCTTTTTTAATCTGGAAGAGATCCTCCATCTTTTCCTGACTTTCATGACCTTGACACTTTTGAACATAAAGTTCAATTGTTTTAGAAAAAGTTCTTCAACTTAGCTTGGTCTGACATTTTCCCACAGTCAGATTCAGGTTACAAATCTTTATATGAGGAATATCACAGAAGTGACACTGTTTTCCATTTTGATTGGCCTTAGAGGTATGGGTAACTTTGATCATTTTATTAAGTGGTGTCTACTAGGCTCCTCCACTAAAAAGTTACATTTTCCCCCTTTGCAGTGAATAAATATTGAAGGAAAGGGCAATACTGTGAAACTATGTAAATATCTCATTCCTAATCAAGCTTTCAATACATTTATGTATGTATGTCAGTTTAAAAAAAAGTGAGGGGTTGGAGGAAATGTGCAGAAGGCAAGCTATGCAATGCCAGCACTGTCTGGGCTTCCCTGCCTCTCTGAATCTCAATAAGTAGAGGTTGGAGAAAGACTCCTTCAACTCGTCTCACATCTTCAAAGTGTGAACCTCAAATAAGAAGGTAAACATATAAACGTGTGCATGCGTGCTAATTTGCTTCAGTCCTGTCAAACTCTTTGCAACCCCAAGGACTATAGCCCACCAGGCTTCTCTGTTGAAGCAATTCACCAGGCAGGAATACTGGAGTGGGTTGACACGCCTTCCTCCAGGGATCTTCTCAAACCAGCAATAGAACCCATGTCTCTTATGTCTCCTGCACTGGCAGGCGGGCACTTTACCACTAGTGCCACATGGGAAGCCCAAACTTATAAGCAAATAGCACCAAATAAAAATTTAAGAAAAAACGAGGAAATGCCTTTCAGTAGATACGGAATATCTATCAGAACCTCACATATATAGTGTAATGCTGAAAACATTCCCAATATAGTTAAAGGCAGACTAGAATTATGAAACTTCCTGTAGATTCTAATCTACAGTTAAAAGATGTTAAAGTTTAGCAAGAAAGAGATGCAAAGGACATGACTGACTGAGAACTGTCAAAGGTACAGGGAAAGCAGTACTCCTGTGCACTGTGAGCAAGGAAGGGGAGGCAAGAAGACTTAAAATCAGAGCAGTTCAGCAGTATCTATGAAATCTGCCAAGATTTTATTTTACATCACAGAAAAACTTTTAAGCCAAGAGTGTAACTTTTAATGGGCTTCCCTGGTGGCTCAGTTGGTAAAGAATGTGCCTGTAATGCGGAAGACCTGGGTTCAGTCCCTGGGTTGGGAAGATCCCTAGAGGAAGGCATGGCAACCCACTCCAGGATTCTTACCTGAAGAATCTTTTCATACAATATGTTTCATAAAATATGTATCTTTTCATAAAACATGTAACTTTTAATAAAATATGTTCTTGATAAAGAGACCATCATAATCTCAAAACTGAAAAGCATGTGCAGAGCTACATTGTTTTAAAAATATATATATGAAGTTTTCCCTGGTGGCTCAGATGGTAAAGAATCTGCCTGCAATGCAGGAGACCTGGGTTTGATCCCTGGATCAAAAAGATTCCCTGGAGAAGGCAACCCACTTCAGTATTCTTGCCTGAAGAATCCCATGGACTGAGGAGCCTGGCAGAATATAGTCCATGGGGTCATAAAGAGTCGGACATAATTAAGCAACTAATACACACACATTTTTATATTACTGAAAGACTAGTGTAGTTATTATTGCCATTGTCTAAATGGCATTTTAATGGACTAGCAATATTTTAATAAAACAAAGATATGTAAATTCATAAATATGGTACATTTATTCCATAAAATTGACCTTTTTTCAACAAAATCATCAGACTATGTCATAATTCAGATTTTCACAAAATATCTTTTATTGGCATTAACTTCAAAGTAAGCTTCTGAAGCTAGTGTAGACATAGTTTTTACTCATTGTAAATTGGAGCCATTACTCACTGCTGAGAGTAGATACAATCTGGAATTATTAATAGAGTTGATACATTATATGTAGATCATAGCTAGTACATTATATGGTATCCAAACACTGTAATGAACTATGTATGATAAATTATCATTGCTATAGATTATAAAAACTTTTCATTTATTTGTGTAAATGATTACTACAGCATTACTTTTAACCTCACATCAATTATTTAGGCCTATAAAATGTTAAGTTCTTTCTTCAAGGTTTTTAACATTAGCACATTATTTTTAAAACGAAAAAACAGCAGCATGTTGTTCAATTTGTTCAGGTACCTTTTAGAGACTATACCTTGATCTAGAACAGTAGAAATGGTCTTGGTAGAAATTAGCTTCAGCTTTATTTGCTCTTAAACCTCCTCCTTTATAGGTGTATATATATGTATTTGTTATCTTTAATTCAAATGCTGCTTTTGTATATATTAGTTTGATTCTATTAAAAGTGTCTTTTTTTCTAAAATGAACAAAAAGTTCTAATCTTTAAAAGGTTGAAATATCCACACTTAGACGTCTGGTATACATTTGCTAACATTTTAAACAATATGTAATAGTTCATAGTCAAATGACTACAGGTAGTACAAATTAAAAAAAAAAAGTTTCTCACCCAAAATTTCTTGGCATTTATTTGAAGATATGCTGTTGTCTCATATAACTATTCCACTGCATTTCATTCCCATCTTATCTGCATTAATATAATTGCTTACTCAGCTTTCACTATGATGATGATATTTTCACCATGCATCTAAGATTTAATGCCATCTCTCTCATGTGTTTCATGAAAACATTCAATTTTGGGACGCAGAGATCAGGTATGATTTTTGACTTGTTCCTGGGACAGTAGAGCCCACATCTTATGGGCATAAGTTTACACTATGTTGCCAGTTATGTGGTAGAATTATTCGCAAATATTTTGACCAGGATTTTAGCTTATACACCTTTTACTTACCGATCTTGTTAGCATCATATAGTTACCCTTAATCATGTGTTAATAGTTAATATTCAAAATCACTTTTGCAATTTTCCTCTTAGCACTTTCTACAAAAGATGTACAGTCAATGAAGAATCATTAATTTTGACCCCCTTGTCTTCCTGTCTTGGGAGTTAAAGCCCATGCATGATAAAAGTTTATTATTGGGCATACTTTTGTTAATGGTACACTCACTGTATATTTGCTATACAAATATTGTATCTTTATTTTCTCACTTGACTTCCCACTAAATTAACCATCTCACTTTGATATCTCCATTCTAAATAGTCACCATTTGTTTTAGCTTTTTCTTAAATCCACCCTTCATGTTCAGCCATTCCAGCAAGTTTTGAAGTCATTTCTACTACACTCAGACATTTTCCAATCTGTTAGTGCTACAAAAAGGATCACTGTCCTTAGCTAAATATCAGATATACATTACCCTTTTGGGACTATTACTCCAATGTTCTTTATCAGTGTTCAATGGTTGAATACTATCAATTATTTGCTCTTTACTTCTAAGCTCTAAATGTATATGTGCTTTTTAACGTGCAAATGATATTTTATGTTCTTTTAATTGAGAAAGTAATTGTTTTCAATCACCTCTGCATCATTGAACAAAGCTGATCCTTAAGATTAATTTGAAACAAGTAACACCAGAACAAAACACTATTTTTGTGCTGAAACAGAAAAGCCAGTTTCTAATTTATTTCTCCACTTACAAAATATGTATAAAATTAAATATTTCCTACTATGTTCAACCAATAGAAAATTAATAGTAAAAAGTAAATACTAACTTTTTTCAGACTATATTTTCATGCTGTCAGAAAAATAAATATTTTCATGCCATCAGAAAAATGTCATACCCCTTTTCCAGGATTAGCTTCCAGTAAGCAGAGTAGAATAGCCCAATCTTTCTTCTCTAATTTGCTAATTTTATGACAGTGATTTTCTTCTAAAAGAAGGAACTCTGCTGGGGAGAGTTGCATTTTTTAAATTTTAATTTGTGAATTCAATATGAATAATTTTCTTTTATTTTTACTCTCATGATTCTGATCAACAGTTCAAACCTTCATTTAGTATACAGATATAAGCTGCATGGATTTTATCTGAACTGTTCTAGTTGTAGGTTTGACTTTGATGTGATTAATTTTCTTAATCAGTCATTATTTTATCAGTAATTACACTCAATAGGCTTCCCAGGTGGTACTAGTGGTAAAGAACCACCTGCCAATGCAGGAGAGGCAAGAGACTGGAGCTTGATCTCTGGATCAGGAAGATTCACTGGAAGATGAAATGGCAACCAACTCCAGTATTCTTGCCTAGGAAATCCCATGGACAGAGAAGCCTGGTGGGCTACAGTCCATGGGGGTCTCAAAGAGTTAGGCACAACTGAGAGCACACACACACACAAGATTACCTTCAATAAATCACAAATATGTATTGTCCTATTAGCAAATTTTTTTGTAGTTTGGGCTTAATAGCATTAAATGCTTACTTCAGTGTTTCCAAGTTTTATTAATTAAATGGCCTCTTTGAAGATTTTTCTTTCCAGCTTCATTTCTTTTCTAAACTCCATCTCATTTTTACACTATTATCTTGATCTTATTCTTTTTTTTTTTAATTTAATTTTTTAAACTGGAGTATTAATTGCTTTACAATGTTGTGATAGTTTCTGCTGTACAACATGAATCAGCTATATGCATACATATATGTTAGGCAGTTAGAACAGGAAAAAGGAGTCCAGAATGGTGGAGGCTAAAAGACGAAGAAGAGAAAAGTCCACAAAAATAGAACAAAGGAGGTCCAAGGACCGGAATGAGAACCTCAAGTAAAACAAACAGCCCTCCTGGCTAGCCCAGTTTACATAAGGCAGGCTCAAGAGGAGCCAATATTGAGCTGGGGGCTTCTCTTTGCTTCTTGTCTTTAGGTCAGCCTGCCCTCATGCCTCAAGGATGTGTTTTCCTTTGCTTGCCAATAAAACTGAGCCAAGTGTTGCTTGCCAATAAAACAGTGGTCCATCCATTGCTTCAAATTTTTGCTGTGACGAGACATAAGCGAGGAAATTACACACTCCCCCAAAATATACCCTTCCTCTTGAGACTCCTTCCCACCTTCCATCTCACCCCTCTAGTTGAACTTATTTATTCTTTTGAAAGAGTTAAAAATGAAATATAGTTGTACTTAGAAAATAAAAAAATAAGTACATTTTCCTCCCAAATATTTATAGTCAGAAATATAACAAATTTATTCAAAAATCATAAACTGAATTTCTATTCTCAAAGTTAAAGTATTTGAAATTAAATACTAAATTCAAAGATAAATTGTAACTTAACTAATTTTTAAATCAAAATTATATAAAAAACAATAAATTTGGTGTTCTGAAAATATAATTGTCTTAATAAATACTATTAGAAAAAATAAAATTATTTTCAATAATGTAATTTAGCTTCCATATATTTGTCAATGTAAAAACTTAGTATCTTACTTCACTCATGCTACATTTGGATTTTTATTTTGAATTTGAATTGCTTAATTCTATAAAATATTACTGAGGCACCATGTAGCACTTCTGTGAATGCTAGGTTAATTTATAGTACTTTGAACTGGAACAGGATGAATAGCAACAGCATAAAATATGCACTCTCAACTCTTTGAAACAGTATTTGCAAAAATCTATTTCATATGCTAAGAAGAATTGGACATGTTAATTTGTCTTTTCTCTTACCTATGGGGATTTTATTGGCAAAATTCACCCCTCTCTGGAACAGCATTCATCTCTAACATTAGTAAGGAATCACCCACCCTGGTGTTATATCCTTCAGACATAGTACCTTTTGTTTGCGGACATAGGTGAAGAGCTGTGGGAAGGTACTTTGCTGGGGCCTGAATTGGGTTAGTCACAAAATTCATTCTTAGGGCTATCCATTCTTAGTTATTTCTGGCCCTGACCACCAGGGCTAGAGTACCAGATCCAAAATGTCAAGTGTCCCTTTGTTCTGAAATGAGTGTATCTTTTGAGTATGTAATATGTGAGGCCAAGGTCAGGAGCCTCTTGTTTCCCTGGGTTACTAGAGAACATGTAATTCAGTAGTATACCCATGGTAAACAACAGTTTAAAAGCTGTATCTATAGGTAGTGACTGATGGAAAAACTCATCAAGGCATTTTGTTGGGTAAAAAATTAAAGTTTGAAAATATATGCACAATACCACTTATAGACATTTTAAATTAAAGTAACATGCTTCCACTTGTTCTACATATAAACAATAGAAGGATGGATGCGTATGAAACAGAAGTTATTAAAACTCTAGGGAGGGAGGTGAAAATTGATTTTGAATAAAGAATTTTAAACCCACCTACAATATTTAGCTTATCATAAAGAGAATGATTTAATTATTCACTAAAATAATTAAAATTTGAATATTTCCCTTCAAAATGAAATGTGTTGGGAAAACTTGATTTACAAGTTTGACTGTATGAATGTTAAATCATGCAAATGTGATGTGATTTAATTTTTAAATTGAGATAATTGATATAGATTATAATAGTTTTGCCTTCCCTGGTGGCTCAGATGGTAAAGCGTCTGCCTACAATGCGGGAAACCTGGGTTCGATCCCTGGGTTGGGAAGATCCCCTGGAGAAGGAAATGGTAACCCACTCCAGTATTCTTGCCTGGAAAGTCCCATGGATGGAGGAGCTTGGTTGGCTACTGTCCATGGGGTCGCAAAGAGTCGGACACAACTGAGCGACTTCACTATAATAATTTAAGGTGTTCACCATTTTTCAATAGGTGTATACATTGTGAAATGATCATCACAATAAATCTCACTACAGTCTGTTACCAAATATAGTCAAAAACAGGTTTTTTCTTTTTGTGATAAAGACTTCTAAGATTTAGCAATTTTGAAATATGCAATACAGTACTGTAAGCTACAGTCACTATGCTGTACATTATATACCCATGACATTTATTTCATAACTAGAAGTTTGTAGCCTTTGATCTCTGTCAATCATTTCACCCTCATTCTACTTCCCTCCCTTCTGGCAACCAGGATCTGTTCTCTGTGATTACTACCTGGCTTTTGTTTTATTTCTTTGTTTTTCATATTCCATATGTGAGATCACATGGTATCTGTCTTTCTCTGATATATATCATGGAGCATAATGCCCTCAAGGTCCATCTGAGTTATTACAAATGACAAGATTTTGTTCTTTTTTATGGCTGAATAGTATTGCATAATCTATGCATAAATATCTCCAGCCACACATCCATAGATGGACACTTAGGTTATTTCTTGCCTACTGTTATTAATCCTGCAATGAATATGGGCATGCATATTATCTTTTGGAACTGGTGTTTTCATTTTCTTAGGATAAATAAATAAATTCCAGAAGTAGAACTGCTAGATCACATACTAGTTCTATTTTTAATATTTTCAGGAAACTCTACACTATTTTTCATAGTGGTTGCATCAATTTACATTCCCACCAACAGTGCAAATGTGTCCTGATTTTTCAAATCCTCACCAACACTTGTTATTTCCTTATCTTTCTGATAACAGCCATTCATTTAACAGGTTTGAGGTGATATCCCATTATGGTTTTGATTTTCATTTCCCTGATGTTTAGTGATGTTGAAGATATTTTCATGTAGCTTTTGACCAGCCCTTTTTCTTCTTTGAAAAATCTCTATTCAGATCCATTTTTTAAATCCATTTGCCCATTTATTAATCAGATTTTTTTTACTGTCTTGTAGTTCTGTATAAATTTTGGATATTAAGTTCTTATCAGATAGATGATTTGCAAATTGCGCCCATTCATTAGGGTGCTTTTTCACTTTGTTGATGGTTTTCTTTGCTGCATAGACGCTTTTTGGTATTATTTTACTTCTGCCTCAGCAGTACATGAACTGACAATTTCCAGGTGTATAACCTGGGTTTCGAAGAGGAAGAGGAACCAGAGGTTAAATTGTCAACATTTTGTTGGATCAAACAAAAAGCACTATACCAAACCCTTTGCCTCTGTAGACCACAACAAACTGCGGAAAATTCTGAAAGAGATAGGAGTACCAGACCACCTTACTTGTCTCCTAAGAAACCTGTATGGAGGTCAAGAAGTAACAGTTCAAACCAAATGTTGAACTACTGACTGGTTCAAAATTGGGAAAGGAGTAGGCCAAGGCTGCATATTGTCACCCTGTTTGTTTAACGTGTATGCAGAATACATCATGCAAAATGACAGGCTGGGTGAATCATAGACTGGAATCAAGATTTCCAGGAGAAATATCAACAACCTCAGATATGCAGATGATACCAATCTAATGGCAGAAAGTGAAGAGGAACTGAAGAGCCTCTTGATGAAAGTGAAAGAGGAGAGTGAAAAAACTCTTAAAACTCAACATTCAAAAACCTAGGATTGCGGCATCCAGTCCCATCAGTTCAGTCCAGTTCAGTCGCTCAGTCGTGTCTGACTCTTTGCGACCCCATGAATTGCAGCACACCAGGCCTCCCTGTCCATCACCAACTCCCAGAGTTCACTTAGACTCACGTCCATCGAGTCAGTGATGCCATCCAGCCATCTCATCCTCTGTCATCCCCTTCTCCTCCTGCCCCCAATCCCTTCCAGCATCAGAGTCTTTTCCAATGAGTCAACTCTTCGCATGAGGTGGCCAAAGTGCTGGAATTTCAGCTTTAGCATCATTCCTTCCAAAGAAATCCCAGGGCTGATCTCCTTCAGAATGGACAGGTTGGATCTCCTTGCAGTCCAAGGGACTCTCAAGAGTCTTCTCCAACACCACAGTTCAAAAGCATCAATTCTTCGGCGCTCAGCCTTCTTCACAGTCCAACTCTCACATCCATACATGACCATAGGAAAAATCATAGCCTTGACTAGACGGACCTTAGTCAGCAAAGTAATGTCTTTGCTTTTGAATATGCTGTCTAGGTTGGTCATAATCACTTTATGGCAAATAGAAGGGGAAAAAGTAGAGACAGTGACCAATTTTATTTTGGGAGCTCCAAAATGACTGCAATTATGACTGTATCCATTAAGTTAAAAGATGCTTGGTCCTTGGAGGAAAAGCTATGAGAAACCTAGATAATGTATTAAAAAGCAGAAATATCTCTTTGCCAAAAAAGTCTATATAGTCAAAGCTATGGTTTTTCCCATGTGGACCATAAAAAATGCTGAGTGCCAGCAAATGGACACTTTCAAATTATGCTGCTGGAGAAGATTCTTAAGAGTCCCTTGGAGAGCAAGAACATCCAGCTAGTCAATCGTAAGGAAATCAACCCTGAATATTAATTGAAAAAAAATGATGCTGAAGCCCCAGTACTTTGGCTATTTGATGCAAAGAGCCAACTTATTGAACTTTTCTGCCCTG
Organism: Ovis canadensis; assembly: GCF_042477335.2. Classification (NCBI taxonomy): domain Eukaryota; kingdom Metazoa; phylum Chordata; class Mammalia; order Artiodactyla; family Bovidae; genus Ovis; species Ovis canadensis. The sequence goes on from NC_091248.1 coordinate 88,861,111, forward strand.
ATGATAAGAAAGATTGAAGGCAAAGGGAGAAGTTGGCGACAGAGAATAAGATGGTTAGATAGCATTATTGACTCAATGGACATGAATCTGAGCAAACTTTGGGAGTTGGTAAAGGGCAGAGGAACCTGGCATGCTATAGTTCATGAAGTCACAGAGTGGGACTCTAATTAGCGACTGAGCAACAGCTTAATTAGTACATTTAGTACCTTTACTTTTGGATTAAGATCCAAATAATTGTCACCAAAATTAATGTCATGGCCTATGTTTTCTTCTAGGAATTTTGTGGTTTCAGTTCTTTCAAGTCTTTTATCTGTTTTAGTTAATTTTTATTAATATATATAAGACAGTAGTCTATTTTCACTCTTTTGTATTCTGCTGTCCAATTTTCCCACCATCTGTTGAGACTGTCTTGCCTCTTAAGCTGTAAATTAATGAACTGTTTATGAGTAGGTTTATTTCTGGGCTCTCTATTCTTTTGCATTGATCTACTTATCTGCCCGTCAGTACAATACTGTTTTGATTACTATAACTTGTAACATAGTTTGAAATCAAGGAGTGTGTTGCTTCCAAGTTTGTTCTTCTTTCTCAAGACTGCCTTGACTAGTTGGAGTCTTTTGTGGTTCCATACAAATTTTAGGATTGTTTTTCCTATTTCTTGAAAAATACCAGTGGAATTTTGATAGAGGTTGCATTGAATCTGTAGATTGCTTTGATAGTATGGACATTAACAATATTAAAATTTCTAATTCATGAACATGGAATATGTTTGTGACTTCCTCAATTTCTTTTATCAATACATTATAGTTTTCAGTGTATAGGTCTTTCACCTCCTTGGTTAAATTTATTCCTTGGTATTTTATTTTTTTTGATGCAATTTCAAATGGAATTATAGTTTTAACTCCTCTGTGTACAGAAATGCAACTGAATACATAACAAAATGTATAGTTTGCATATTCATTTTGTATCCTGCAACTTTACTGAATTCATTATTAGTCCTAACAGTTTTTTGGTAGAATCTTTCGGATTTTATATATATATAAAACCTTAAAACCAATAGTGACAGTTTATCTCTTCCTTTCCAATTTGGATGTGTTCTATTTTTCTTGTGTAAGTGCTCTTGTCAGAACTTCTAATACCATGTTGAATAAAAGTGGACATTTATATCTTCTTTGTGATGTTGGAAGAAAACCTTCAAGTTTTTCACCACTGAGTGAGATGTTAGATGTTAAATCTTTGGTATATTACTCTTCAAGTTGTTACAAGTTTTTTTCTTTCTACTTGACATTCCACATTTCACTATTTCTTAAAATTTGGGTACATCTACAAATTTTATTCTTAATTACTCCATCAGTTATGGGCTTTAGTGTTTACCTGAATGTTCCCTTTCTTATTTTCACATAAAATATCTATATTTTATTTAAATAAAAAAAATTCCTGGGCTTCCCTGGCAACTCAGTGGTAAAAAAAAAATCCCTTTGTCAATGCAGGAGACACAGGTTCAATCCCTGGTCCAAGAAGATCCCACATGCCATATAACAACTAAGCTTGTGCTCCAGAGTCCAGAAACCTCAGCTACTGAGCCCTTGCACAGCAACTGCTGAAGCCTGTGTGCCCTAGAGCCCATGCTCAGCAACAAGAGAAAACTATCACAATGAGATGCCCCTGCACCACAACTAGAGAATAGCCTCTGCAGCAACGAAGACCCAGTACAGTCAAAAACAAATAAAAGTACAGAAAGTCCTTTAAAAAAAGTTCCCAAATACTCATGCTTTGAGTCAACCATTATAATAAGCACATTAATTTCATTTAATCCTTACAACAACGTCTAAGAAAGTGTTTTATTGTTTTTGTTTTACCAATAAGAGAACTGAGAGTCACAAAGGCTTACTGTACAAAATAAATGTCAACAAAAGGACTCAGCTTGAGAAAATCTAAAAACCACAGAGCTGGAAAAATCAAGACCAAAATCAAGTTAACATGCTCTAGGTATGCAAAAGGAAATAAAGTAAATGAGCAGCAAAAATGGGACAGATTCATTTTGTCTTGATAGTTTTAGGAGAGAAACAAAAAAAAGAAAACATTTATCCACAATGTCTAGGTTTAGTTGAGCTAGATTCACCCTTGAGGAAAAGCTGAACAAATGTATATTTTAGGCTTTACTCTAAATAAGGTAGCTATAGCGCTTTCCAAGTTTGACAGTAAATTTTCCAAGATATGGGTGTTAGCTAAGAAGGAAGAGGAGGAAATAAGGAAAAATTCAGTGCTGGAAGGAAAAAGAGAAACGTTGAATGGATCAGACTTCACACCTTTTGGATGGCCAGATAAGATAGTTCCTTGTCACAAAAACAGCAATCCTGGAAATACAGATCTCCCAACCCTCTATTGGCTAAAGTAGTTTGATGCCCTCTATTGCCAGGATGCTAGCAGCTTATAGTTGTGATGCCAAGACTCAGCTTTCACAAGTCCCAGAAAATTTACTATGACATTTTAATGTGCATCACAAAATATAAACGCAGTACTTAAGAAAGGTTAAAGTTTATAGAACACCTTCAGTGTCTTCAAAATATTTTTATTTATCTAATTCTTGCTCAAAAAAAGTATTCTTGCTTATCTTCCTAGAGATATAAGTTTGCACTGATTTTAGTTAATAATTAACATATAGTTTGTATATTACAAATTAACATATATCAATACATAGTATTTATCAGAGGACTAGGGGCCATAAAAATGATCACAACTTCCTTATCAGCTATATAGAGAAAAGATTCAATGTCTATACAGACAATCATGCCACTTTAGAACATGATTTTATCTTTGTGATACTGAATAAAGTTTAATGTTAATGTCTGTTTAACAAACCTATTGTGACATCTTTCCATACTCCACGTTTATCCCTCACTCTCCAGAAAACCCCAGAAATTTAGTCTAAAATAACTAACTCAACATAAGCATATAGCCCTATAACATAACAAAAGGACAATGTGTGCTATCTACGGGTTTCTTAACTCATTTTGAAGCTTTGGCTTATAAGCACAATCATCTGAACACTGTATTAAACACATTCATTAATATTATCTGTGTAAAACCAAGCATCATTTAGGCCATCAATCAAATTCATAGAAAAACTTCAAAGAGCATCATCCCTAGGATGAAAAAGCATTTAAGTGCCTAATCATGCATGAAACTCCCAGTACTGAGAAAATTAATTGCATGGCTCTGGGCCCCTGACCTCTAGTAGTTTTATAATCTGAAGCAGACAACGGAACAGGGCCATATGTATACAGGTCATACTGCCACCAGAAAAGTAATAAACAGTAATCATCAAGGAATTTAGACATTCTCATGTGTTTTAAAGGGGGGGAAATTTGGGTAAGCATCCACAAGTCCATTGAAATATGGCCTTTCTTTATTGCTCAAGAGGGAAATAGCCCAAACCCAAGTCATGACAAGTTGTCACTTTACAACATAACCATGTGACAGATACTAAAGGGGAAGACACCTAACCATGTCTAAGATGGAGATCTCTCTCTGGTAGATGTAGTGTCGTAAGCAGTGATACCCAGTCTTTCACAGACGTCCCACCACAACCTTCCACCCCCGACTCCAGCATCTCCTTCGCAGAACTGATCACCACTGCAATTAATTCACGAGTACTTGCTTCATTGTGTGTTTAGTGTCTGTTCCCCTTGCTTGACCACAGACTCCATGAGCCCCACTACCTACTTGCAAAGTCCAGCACATCATAGTTGTTCTGTGAGAAAGGGTTGAAAGGGAATAAAGATACTTCTGGCCATAAAACACTGTGTAATTAGGATAAGAGACTCTAACAAACATGTAGTAGCTAGCTTAATACAGAAGCTTTTTGAAACTCTCAGCAAACATTCACCTCAAACCATAACAATTGATACTTAAGTACTTCCTGAGAAAGAGCATAAGACTTGGGAATCTTCAGCCTGCCTTAAAGCTTGGAAGGATTTAGAAGTTCCTTTTCAACTCTGTCATGTCAAATCTTCATCCTTTTATTGGTGTGACTTTGCTCCCTGGTTATTTGGCTGTGACCTCCTCATTCACTCCCCAGTTTCTGGGAAGGCTTGCTAAATTAAAATGATTGAATGTGCAAAGTAATCTCTGGTGCAAAAACAAAGGCCGTCTTGTTAACCATGGCCATTCTGATGCTTTATTTACTGAATAACATTTGATTCTTAATCGGAGATGTATCTCATCCCATTGGGGATGCTGCTTGTCTAGGATCCTCAGAGTTCAGGTGTCCTTTACACAAGTGCTGCTCAAAATGGGACCCCTGAATCAGAATCAGCATCATCTAGAACTCATTAGACATATAAATCTTTATGCCCAATCTCTTGAAGCAGAGTATCTGCAAACAGGACCTAGAAATATGTGTTTAGCTATTCAGATGATTTTTTAGTATCCTGAACTTTGAGAAGCACAGCCATATGTGTCTAGTTTACTAGCCTATGCCACAGACATTAGTCCCTCATACTTCCTTAGGTAGAGTTTGCACTTGGAAAATAGGAAACAGCTAGCCTCAATGCCCCAGTACCATTTCTTACTGTACCCCATCTCACCAATGTCCCAGTAGGAGCAGTTATTAAGAGGATTCATTCTGCATTGGGATTGCCAGGATGTACTTTTCAGCTCTACCATTTGGTAGCTGTGTGACCTCAGGTAACTTATTTATCCTCTCTGGGCCTCAATTTCTTCATTCATAAAAGTTGTGTGACCTCAGGTAACTTATTTAACCTCTCTGTGCTTAAGTTTCTTCATCCAAAAAAATAATAGTAATCTCACCTCACACAGATGTTGAAAGAATTCAGTGAGTTAATACCTATAAAAGAGCTTAGAAAGATATATGGTATGTAAATAAGGGCTATATTTGTTTATTATTATTTAAGGCATATTGAACTCATAAAACCTCTTAATCTGTCCAGGGAGTGATTATTTTGCCTACCATCATTTCTCTGGAAAATATGCCCATGCTGAATGTCTCATGCAAGCTAAATTCTGATTTCCATGCTAAAGACAAAGGGTAGCCTCTTTGAAAGTATTTTGTTAGTGGAAAGTGTGTTACAGAATATTAACAGAAAAATCACACCATTCTATCTCCTCTCATTTGTGAATATCTTTCTTATCAAATGAGTAGCACACACTTCATATCTGTCATGAAATGCTGATATACACAGACAAGACTGGCTTTCCTAAGTAACCTCTCATGAGAGCAAATATATAAATTAAATTGGCAGGTGGCTTCCAGAAAGGGAGGGTAAAAGAAACCTCTACCAGGTTGATTTATATTCTTGATAAAATACAAATATGGGTAAGATCCCATTCTAATGAACTCCACCGGACCCGTAATTTGCTTTGGCTTTAATGAAATTTGTTATTGTGAATATATTGCTAGAAATCATACCCCTAGTCCGAAGAGCTCTAGCTGTATCCCTGCTGATAGGTGGCCATTCTTGCTTGAATTAATAAGTGAAAAGACATGTTTCGAACCCAGCTGGGAAAGGAGAAAAGTATAATGAGCTCACTATCCTGTAAAATTCCCTTTCCCAATTACTGCTTGAATCTGGGTTTAGCCTCAGATGGTATTTCAGGTCCTGGGTGGATGAGTGTATAGATGTGCTTCATTTGGAGTTTTTCAGTTTGGAGATTTGGTGGGGGGTAGTGAGTAATTAAGAGACCTACAGTGGTAAGAAAGGAAGAAAATGAATATCAACTGTTATTTAATCTTGTCAATATAAAAGAATTTTTAGAAACCTTTCAACTCTTTTTTTCCCACCTTCCTTACTTTAAATAAAGCAACATATTTTGGGCATGGCTAGTGAACAAGCACAAAATTAGCTAACAGAATCACTTCTTGTAGAGAAGAATTCATAGTAATAAGTCACTGGCGATTTGGGCCACAAGCCACTTAATGGAAATCTCTTTGTTCTTTGGAATGCTTATTTATGGTGAAATACTTATTCATGAAAGATTGACTGATTCTATGACATCCAACTCAGTATCTTGAACCTCAGTTTAGGCTTTATTATTTCATACATTCAAGATGTAATATTAATCTATATAGTTGATATTGGATATTTGCATATACACACATATAACACAGGTGTATATGTACACATAAACACACACATACAAATACTTCAGGCAATTTGATTTGTAACAGTGGAATTTTTTAAAATTTGTTGATATTATGCTGCTAAAAAAAACGGGTGGAACTTTTTACTTATATCTATTCCATTTAATCTAGACAATTAACTGCAAGGAATATGTCCTAAGAAAATGACTATAACAGGTTAAATAATATGTACATGAGTATTCACCCTATCAACATTATGAGTGAAAATCAATATGAAATGAATGTCCAACAATAAAATTATAACTTAGTGGTGGGTAAAGTGTTACTCTCTCAGTCATGTCCGACTGTTTGCAACTCCATAGACTGTAGCCCACCAGGCTCTTCCTTCCATGGAATTCTCCAAGCAAGAATACTGGAGTGGGTTGCCATTCCCTTCTCCAGGGGATCTTCCCCAGCAAGGATTGAACCTAGGTCTCCTGTGTTGCAGGCAGATGCTTTAATACATAATGAAATATTTGCAATAATTAAAAATTATGTTTAAGAATATCAGAAATCAATAGGCAAGGCAAATTATTCTATAAACACAAATGAAAACTAGGATCCAAATCCAAATTGTTCATAGATTAAGACTAAAAAAAAAAAAGATGTGTATGAAAAAGATTCATAATTGTAGGAGAATGAATTTTTTTGTATTTTCAACTTTTTTTGGCTTTTATGATCTAAAGAAGTAGCTTTTATTTCAGTCTGTCCAAAAGATCAAGGTACTATTTAACTTAGAATCTTACTAAATGCCTTTTGAAATGACTGAATTAATGCAGCTTAAATATTTTAATAGACATTTTAATTATACTAAATGAAATTTTATTAGAGGATTTGGCTTAAAGGATTTAAAAATGACAAGTATACCTCTACCAGTTTTTGCAACGGTATTATGATTAGTGATGTCATACAGAATAGCCTATAAATTATAAGATATATTATAAAGTATATTAAATACATTGCACGGACTTTTCATACTTAATAAGCAACACTGTCATTAATTGAATGTCATGGAAAAAACAGCTGATTGGATGAGATTATCATTAGGTTATTACAAGGTAGTTTAGATAGACATTAGATCTACTAGATACTTATAATAAGTTTTAAAATATTCCAGCCAAAATAGTATGGGCTTTCTCGGTGGCTTGGTGGTCAAGAATCCACCTGCTAATGCAGGAGATGTGGGTTCAATCTTTGAGTCAGGAAGATTCCCTGGAGGAGGAAATGGCAACCCACTCTGGTATTCTTGCCTGGGAAATCCCATGGACAGAGGAGTCTGGTAGAACCCCTACAGTTCATGGGGTCACAATAGTCAAACATGAATTAGCAACTAAACAGCATCAACAAGCAGTATGTATTTTGAATTTCTGACAGAATGTCTTCCATTAAAATTACTATATTTCTTAGGATATAAATCCTTCCAGTGAAATTATCTTTTTATAAGCAATTGTAAAGAGGTTTTTGTTGAGGAATTGATTTTCTTATATGATTAAACTCATTGATTTTATCTCAATGATATTAACAAATACAAAAATGCTAACAGGACTATATAGCCTTTCTGTTTGCTCCTCCCTTACGACTAGCTTTCATTTTAATGGAAGTATGGCAAGTAGAATTAACAAAATTAACTTAATTCTTGAAATACCAGTTTCTTTCATATAAGAGAGCGCCATGATAGGACAGAGTCCTTTGTAAATGCAAATCAACACAGTTTTTTCCTCCTTAAGACAGTGGCAAAACTCTATGAAAGGAATAGAAGTGGGGCCAACCTTTCACAGTAATGAATAAAGATTTGAATGAATAATTTCATTAATTAGAATATTTGGTATTTTTCATGAATTGTTTCAATCTATTACTATGAGTGACATAAAAACATGATTTCATTATAGCTTTATTTTGTAAAAGCAGTAGTTGACAATAGTTTAAATGGCCCTCAAAATGAAACAGCAGTATTATTAGACTGGTGCAAAAATAATTGAGGTTCTGCCATTTTATATTAGAATATATTCTTAAATAAATGTGGTATGTTACACATCATTTTAATTCACATTCCTCCCTTTATGTTTTTTCTTCTTTTTTTTTTTGTTTGCTAATGACTTATTACTGTTTATTGCAAATACATTCAGACTAGGGAAATGATGCTAGACAAAAAGCAAATTTAAGCAATTTTCTTATTCAAGTACAAAATGGGTCATAAAGCAGCGGAGACCACTCACAATTTATCAACAACACATTTGGCCCAGGAACTGCTAATGAATGTACAGTGCAATGCTGCTTCAAGAAGTTTTGAAAGAAGACAAGAGCCTTGAAGATGAGGAGCATGGAAGTTGACGATGACCAATTGAGAGGATCATCCAAGCTGATCCTCTTAAAGCTGCACAAGAAGTTTCCCAAGAACACAGTATCAATCATGCTATGGTCATTCAGCATTTGAAGCAAACTAGAAATGTGGAAAAGCTCGATAAGTGAGTTCCTCACAAGTTGAACGAAAATTTTAAAAAATATTGTTTTAGAGTATTATCTTCTCTTATTCTATGCAACAACAATGGACCATTTCTTGATGGCACTATGACATGTGATGAAAAGTGAATTTTATATGAAAACTGGTGACAACAAGCTCAGTGGCTGGTCTGAGAAGAAGCTGCAAAGCACTTCCCGAAGCCAAGCATGCACCAAACAAAGGTCATGGTCACTGTTTGGTGGTCTGCTGTTGGTCTGATCTATTCCAGCTTTCTGAATCCCAGCAAAACCATTACATCTGAGAAGTCTGCTCAGCATGTTGCTAAGATTTACCAAAAACTGCAATGCCTACAGTTGGCACTGGTCAACAGAAAGGGCCCAGTTCTTCTCCACAACAATGTCTGACTATACAACCAATGTTTCAAAAGTTGCATGAATTGGGCTACAAAGTTTTGCCTTATCCACCATATTCACCCAACCTCTCTACCAACCGAGTACCACTTCTTCAAGCATCTCCACAACTTTTTGCAGGGAAAATGCTACCACAACCAGCAGGAAGCAGAAAATGCTTTCCAAGAGTTCATAGAACCCTGAAGCATGGATGTTTATACTACAGGAATAAACAAACTTCTGTCTTGTTAGCAAATACGTGTTGATTGTAATGGTTCCTATTTTGATTAATAAAGATGTGTTTGAGCCTAGTTATAATCATATTGTTGCTGCTGCTAAGTCTCTTCAGTTGTGTCTGACTCCGTGCGACGCCATAGATGGCAGCCCACCAGGCTCCTCCATCCACAGGATTCTCCAGGCAAGAATACTGGAGCGGGCTGCCATTTCCTTCTCCATATAATGACATTATCACCCTGCTTATTTAACTTCTTTGCAGAGTACATCATATGAAATGCTGGGCCAGGTGAAGCACAAGCTGGAATCAGGATTGCTGGGAGAAATATCAATAACCTCAGATATGCAGATGACACCACCCTTATGGCAGAAAGCAAAGAGGAACTAAAGAGCCTCTTGATGAAGCTGAGAGGATGAGATGGTTGGATGGCATCACTGACTCAATGGACATGAGTTTGAACAAGTCTGGGATTTAGTGATGGACAGGGAAACCTGGCGTGCTACAGTCCATGGGGCCACGAAGAGTCAGACACAACTGAGCAACTGAACTGTACTGATAATGATAAAATTCACAGTCCAAAACCAAAATTACATTTGTATGAAGCTAATATAAATTATGATCCAAACTTACTATGGAATATTAAGTATGCAATATTAAAAAAAGGGCAAATATAATCTATTGACCTGGAAAGATACCCATAATACATTATTTTTTAATAAAATCAACCTCTGAACCATTACATTTGATAAGATTCCATTTTAATTAAAACAATTTCTTGTATGATATTGTGTTATTAATGATAAGGACTTCTGAAGAGTGAAGTTTGAGAGGTAGAGATCTTTCAATTCTTAATTTTTGGAATTCTCTAAGTAAATTTGTGCCAAATCATCAATTAAATGAAAGAGACTGATCATGAATCAAAATCCTGGGATATTTTAAAAATTAGTCACAAGTTGGCTATTGGTCACAGAAATATGAGATAATACTTCTCATACCATTGTACTCTTACCAACAGTAAATATCATATTTAAAGCACAATGCACCTGGTAGGTACACAGTAAATATAGAGTTACTTACTCTTTCATCTATCAGCATTTGGAATATGGTAAGCATTCAGTGAAAGTGAACAGCTAAATGAACACAGGTATGAATAGATAATTCTTCCTCTAACTCAAAATCAAACAATATTCTCAAGATGTTCTGCTTCTCAATTTCCTACTACACTCACCTGAAAAGTCTGTGCTCACATCTCTTTCATATGGCACAACAAAATCTTCCCTCCAAAAGAGGCTAGGAAGGATTTAAAAAAAAGGGGGGGGGGATGTGAGTGTCTGGAAAGAGAAGACCTTCAGAAATGCCACCATATTTAACTAGCCTTCTTTTTGGATTAGTAAGGGACTTTGCTTTGGTACTTTTTGCAGTGAATTCTGGTATTTCCCTAGTAAGTGGCATTTCAAAGCTGACAGCTCCAGCTGTCCAACCTTCATCCTTCCACTGACTCATACCCAACAGATGGTGCAAATAGCCTGGCATAGCTTCACTGGATCCATGTTGGGAGGAAAGCCTTGCCAGACGGCTGACAGTTTCTTTGAAGATGCTCATTCTGGCAACAATGAATGACTAATAGCACATCCTTGGCTGAACAAAAAATAAGATGTTAAAGTTTGAGAGAAATTTTGGAATATTTGGCTTCATATCTTTCACAATGCCTGCAATAACTTTCTATTAGTCATAAGATTTTATTAACATTATACATTAGAACTATGTCATTCTCTCATTTGAGATTCTTAGTGCCTGAAGTTAAAATAAACCCATTACTACTGCTCAGATGATAGCAGAAAAAATAAAGGTCTAAAGGTCAGTGCACCCAGATTCCACCCTCTGTTCTCCCTTTAAACTTCCTAGGTAAACTTAGCCAAGATATTGATGTGCTTTGATCTTTAGATTCTGCATCTTTTAAAAGAAGGGTGAAAATACCTTCCTTATTTTGCAAGGGGATTGAGAAACACATAAACTAATGAATATATAGCTGTTACATAAAGTGTGATAAAAATACTCTAGTTATATGTTATAGAGAATATCATACTGACCCTCCACAAGCAGGTTTGCGTTTGCTCTTGTTGTTGTTTAATTACTCTATTGTGTCTGACTCTTTGTGACCTCATGGACTATATCTTGCCAGGCTCCTCCGTTCATGGGATTTTCCAGGCAAGAATACTGGAGTGGGTTGCCATTTCCTTCTTCAGGGGATCTTCCTGATCCAAGGATAGAACCCATGTCAACTGTGTTTCCTGCGTCACAGGCAGATCCTTTACAAATAAGCCCCTATAAGCAAGTATGAACCCTCAAATGAGCATAAGTTTACATGGATATGTATTCTTACCCCTCTGATGGCCATTGTGAGACTTGAGTATGGATTGGAGGATAGTAGCATCATGGATGGAGAGATCCTGACCACCTCGTATTTACCAGCTCAGCAGCACATTTCGGAGTTGTTAATTCCATAATCCTATAAAAATTTGCTTAAATCTTGGATTGATCTAAAAATTACTTGCTGTGCACCTGAGATGATCACAACATTGTTAATCAGCTATATTCCATTATAAAATAAAAAGGTTTTTAAAAAATAAATTTTAAAATAATTACCGCATAACAGCAACAATTTTAGGAAATGTTCAGGAAAGATAGTATTGGAAAATGTTTTCTAACTTTGTGCTACCCTCATAAATCATTACCATTCCTGAGTAATAGTTCCAAAAATACTCATATATATGTATGTTAGCACCGACATTAAAGCCTTTTTCCCCAGAAGATTGTACTTTCCAGAATCAAAGATTTTGACCAAGTCATGGCTCTACCGTTAACTCTAAAAGGAAGTCAGCCTGAATTGGCACAGACATCAGATATGGATATCCGATTCAGAAGTATAATATATATGAATTTTCCAACATTAACCAATTTCAAATTGTATATGCTGGTCTGGGAAATATAAATATTGAAATCACTTTTTAATTCCATGTGTCTATATTTCCAAGAAAACATTCTAGCATGTTTTATACAAATAAGTATTTACAAGCTACAGCATCCCAAAATGCATTGAACTATCTCCCAATCCATAAAAGAAAAAAGTAGTCTGAATCATCTCTTTTCTGTTTACCAAAATAAGATTCTCAAATTAATTATTAACTCTTCCCTTTCTCCTTTTCACTAAGAATCAGTTCGTGGGAAGGCAGAGGATACTGAAGTCAAATGCCTTATTGACCTAAAAGTGATTACTTGCAACAATTTATTCAGAATTTCACTTTAGTTTTATCATAAATAATTTATTATCTTCCTTTTTGAACAGATTATCATCAAAACATATTACAACCTGTTCAAAATGGTAGGTAACAAGTTGTCAGTTTTCCTTTTCTTTCAAATGAATTTGAGTACACATGAGGCTTAGGTTTAGTTTGTTGGCTCATAAAAATGGATAACAATTTTCCATAGTAGCTGTTAAACTGAAAGAAGTTGGTACTAGGTATCTAGTCAAGTTTGATGAGGAGGAAAAAAGCTGCTTTAGACATTGTGAGCTCTCTCAGGAAATCCAGAGCTTCAAGGTTAGGAGGAAATAATCTTATCTGCCTGCATCATCAAATGAGATTTTGAGAAAGATGCCCCCAAATTGCAGGCAAAACCAGCCTCAGCCATCTGAGTATATGCCACATTCCAGACCCGATATATCTGGAGACCAGTTTCTCCCCTACGCTATTTTGATTATTCACAAAAACCTCTAATTGCCAGGATGTAACCAGAACCTGCAGGCAATGGAGTCTTGGAACTGCAATCTCCAGGCTGCACAGGGTGCCTGTAAGCCAGGAAACCTCTCCAACATCATCTCATCCCTTTTCTCCATCTAGAGACAATGGAGGCAAGTGAAAGAACACAAAGCAGTGAAGCCTGATGTGCACTGTCTTCCCAATCACTGAAAAACCTTATGAGAGCTCTGCTCTTGCCAGGAAAGGAATCATCATAAAGAGAAAGCAGCCGCAGCAACAGATACTTATTCCAACACTAAAAAAAAAAAGCAATACAAGTCTGTTCTCTATATCTGCATCTCTAATCCTGCCCTGCAAATAGATTCATCAGTACCATTTTTCTAGATTCCAAGTATGTGCATTGAAAGTGAAAGTGTTACTCACTCAGTAGTGTCAGACTCTTTGAGACCTTATGGAATGTAGCCCGCCAGGCTCCTCTGTCCATGGAATTCTCCAAGGCAAGAATGCTGGAGTGCGCTGCCATTTTCTTCTCCAGGGGATCTTTCCCACCCAGGGATTGAACCTGAGTCTCCTGCATTGAAGGCAGATTCTTTACCTTCTGAGCCACCAGGAATTAATATACAATATTTGTTTTTTTCATGTAGCTGATTCACATTGTTGTATAGCAGAAACTACCACAATATTGTAGAGCAATTACATTCCAATTAAAGTAAATAAGGGCTTCCCTGAGAGCTCAGTTGGTAAAGAATCCACCTGCAATAGAGGAGACCCCAGTTTGATTCCTGGGTCAGGAAGATCCCCTGGAGAAGGGAAAGGCTACCCACTCCAGTACTCTGGCCTGGAGAATATGTAGTTAGTTCATGGGGTCACAAAGAGTTGGAGACAACTAAGCAACTTTCACTTTCATTTTAAAATAAATAAATAATTTTTAAAAAGAAAAGCAACACAGTTCCTTTTCCCAAGCTCACAATGCTTTAGTGGCAAATACTATTATTTTTTTAATGTGTTGAGCATCTATTTCATGCCAGGAAATTTGGTAGGGTGGTGGTTTAGTCACTAAGTCATGTCCGATTCTTGCAACCTCATGGACTGTAGCCTGCCAGGCTCCTCTGTCCATGGGATTCTCCAGGTAAGAATACTGGAGTGGGTTGCCATTTCCTTCTCCAGGAGATCTTCCCAACCCAGGAATCAAACCAGAGTCTCCTGCATTGCAGACAGCTTCTTTACTAACTGAGCTATGAGGGAAGTTCTGAATAGGGACATCATTAATTTATTCAGTCATTGTAACTTTTCTGTGATGTACTTGTAATTTTTTTTTAAAGCTAAGAAAAGTGAGATTCACACTGGTTAAGAGAAAACAGTCCAAGTCTGGTAGCTCATGAGTGCTAGACATACCACAGGTATGTCTGATTCCAAAGCTTTGCTCTTTCTGCTACATAATGAGAGTGGTAAGGCAGTATTTTCTGAGGGTCGATTAATCACTATAACAAAATAAATGCTAAGAAAATTCAGAGGGACAAACAAAAGAAAGTTCCTATTGCATGATCATAATCATCAATTTTAGGGTATGGGGGCAGGAAACATCTTTGAATAATTTGGAATTTTTGACAATCACAATTGCACTCTCATCTTACAAAATATCCATTTTAGAGCCTAAAATTTCAAAAAAAATGAACTCTGCCTACAAATATGCAGAACAAATGCATATTTAGATTTAGTTGATCTCTTGCTTTTACCCTCAAAGACAGTTTAGAATGTATCTCTTTAAAACTTTAAACATTCACGGACCTAATGACTTGGGGCATAAGGAGTTACATGAGTTAAAATGCTTTTCCAGGACTTCAATTAACTAGTATCAATTTGTTGTTCCTAGACCTAAATTTGGGTAGGGGGGAATACTCAACAGTTTAGCAAGGACTGTTCATTCTTTTCCTGATGCCATCTGGTAACATGCTGGTTCAATCCCTTTGTCCTCAGATTAATGGAGCAAGTTCACATATTATAAACAGCACTATAATTCCCTCCGATATTTTCAGTGTGGATTTCCTTGTGGTAGAACTCATTTCCAATAATATATATGTAATTTGGCTACCAAGACCAGAAAATCTAACATCCTAATAATATTCTTTTAGAAGGAGAAATACCAGATATGCAAAAAAAATTAAAGGTAAGGCAATCCTATTCCTCAACTTCTTCAATTCTTTGACAATAAAACTGAAAAGTTCAATTTGTTGACAGCATGCTAACATAGGTAACAAAAAACTGAAGAAATTTAATGAGATGAGGAATACTAATAAGGTTGTCTCATGCTCCCTAAGGGCTTTCCAGCTAGCTCAGCTGGCAAAGAATCCGCCTACAATGCAGGAGACTTGGGTTCGATCCCTGGGTTGGGAAGATCCCCTGGAGAAGAGAGTGGCTACCCACTCCAGTATTCTGGCCTGGAGAACTCCATGGACTGTATAGCCCATGGGGTTGTAAAGAGTTGGGACACCACTGAGCAACTTTCACACACACACACACACACACACACACACATGCTCCCTAAGTATTGTAAAATTTAAAACATATTATACAATGTCCTTCCCAAGAGTTTAAATGCTCCTTATTTTAATAAGTGTAAAAACTTTCTAATGCTCTAACAAAAATACGTCTCTTTTTATTTGGATTTTTTCATATATAAATATCATGCATTAGTTCTAGATTAACTTGGAGAAAAGCAGTAAGACTGAACCAATAGGAAAAGAATGTTTTCTTTGAATGATCAAGCTATGTAATTAAAAATAACATAGGCTAAAGCCTAAATCACTATCTTTTAAGCAGTAAGTCATGGGATTTATATACTGGAATTAATTTCTCTGTATCTGATCCAGATGAAGAATGCCAAAATTAGTGTACTTTAGATTTTGGATTTTATATTCAATTAGTTGATATTTCAGAAATTTTAAATGGATTTTTAAAAAATACAATGGTATTAAGTTGAATGTAATTCAGTCATATTTTCATCTGAATTTCCAACAGGATGGCCTTATTTTCAACATTTCAAGAAATGTATGCTCCAGGGATTTCTATAGGTCACCTTTGGGCTCTTAAGGGGTCAATATATAATACCCTTTCTTTCCGTATTAAATTCAGAACCAATTAAAAATAAAGCACAGAAGAGAGACAGATGGGGATTTAAATGACAGCTTTGTCACTGAAAAAAGCAGATTAGAAAATGTGGCTTTAAACCTGTACCCAAAGGATTTCCCAGTACTCCCTCCCTGAAGTAGACTCACATACCAAGTGACAGGCTGGACTGCAGGCTTTTCTATCCCTGGGAGTTCACCTGAGTGCAGGAGAGAAAATAACAGAAGTGTAGGAAGCTATTCCTAAAGAAAGAAAGAAAAGGGCTGGGCAGGTTTTTTCTATTCTTTCTCTCCAACCTGCAGTCAGTGAGGCGGGGTGAGTGATGTGTCCCCAAAGGAGACAGCAGTCCTAAGCTAGTAGAGACTCTCTGTCTCAACTAGAAAATAATACTCCCTGCTCCCCAGAGTCACATAAAATAAGTAATCAGTGAGGGTATGTGGCTGGAATCCCCTGGCTATCCAGTGGTTAGGACTCTGAACTTCCACTGCAGGGGTCAGGGTTGGAATCCCTGGTTAGAGAACTAAGATCCTACTAACTGTCCAGTATGGCCAAAAAAAAAGAGTGTATTTGGCTTACAGGTTAATAGTCTGCATTCATTCTCCTTCACTTATTAACTATATTTGTGTCTTTTCCTGCAAATAGTGCATATAAATAATTTGCATTCCACTTTTACAAGATATCAACCTCTTTTTCTCATTTTAGTGTTCTGTAGCCCATGGATAATAAAGGCATATAGGCGTGTTTTCTCTATGATGTATTTTAACTTCAAGTCTAAGGATGGATAGATAAGATGGACAGATGGATACAAATATAGAAAAACACAGCTTGAGAAAATACTGCTTTTGATCTAATCATCTTTTGAATTATAAAACATTCAAATAATACATGCTAACAAAATTAGTTATGAAGTAATTGTTCATCTAAATAATACTGGTTATTTGCCCTTTTTTTAGGTTGTTTTATGTATCATAACATGTAGCCTTAGATGCAGAACACAATTTTCTATACACTCTGGGAACGACTAGTTCCAAGCCCATTTTATCTGGTCATGCATTTTGATTGTGCCATCATTGTGAATAACAGGACTCACAGGAGGCTAACAACACAGGGATTTGGGATTTTTGCATTTGTCTAAAATAGGAACAATTCAATATTTGGAAGAACTAAAACTAATTGTAAACAACCATTATTGTGATGAGGTGAGGGGTCCTTTGGTACCTTCTTTTGGGAATGCAAAAGAAGTTATCTCTTTAATTATGTAAGGAATATTATAAAATATTCAAAATTTAATTTTAAATGATTATTCAGGAACATTAGATATTCATTATATAATCACTGTTTAATCATTGTTCATAGTTGCTAATCCATTGCAATTCAAATCAAAGTTAAAAGAAAGGCCTACACTTGCAGTTCAGCCCAATACATTCTTCAGGGACAACAGATAATATTGCAGTCCAAAAAACTGTCAGAAGGAATAAAATCAAGACTGGAATTTTCCTATTTCCCTTACTATTTTTTAAAACCGCAATTACATAAAGGATTGTTATCCAAAATATACAAAGAGTTCTTGAAATAAGAAAACAACCCAATTGAAAAATGAACCAAAGACCTTGACAGATATTACACCAAAGAAGATTTACAGATGGCAAATATCTATATGAGAAGATGCTCCACAACATATGTTATCAGGGAAGTGCAAACTAAAACCACTACACATACATTAGAAAGGCCAAAAGCTAGAATACTGGCAACACCAAATGCTGAACATGTGAAGCAATAGGCATTCTCATTCATCGCTGGTATCAGTGCAATGGTAGAGACACTAAGGAAAACAGCTTAGCAGTTTTGCACTACACAGCAATCCTAATGCTTGATATTTACCCAAAGGAATTGAAAACATGTCCACACAAAAACCTGCATATGGGTGTTTATAGTAGCTTTATTCATAACTGCCAGCACTTGGAAGTAACCAAGATATTCTTCAATAGGTGAATAGATACATAAACTGTGATACATCCAGACAATGGAATATTATTCAGAGCTAAAAATAAATGTGCTATCTTGTCATGAAAAGACAGGGAGGAACAGTAGACACATGTTACTAAGCGTAAAAAGCCCATCTGGAAAGGCTACACTACTGTATGATCACAATTATATGACATGCTAGAAAAAACTGTGGAAAGAGTATAAAGGTCAGTGGTTATCAAGAATTGGGATGGGGCTGGGGTAATGAGTAGTCAGAGCACAAAGGATTTTTAGGGCAGTGAAAATACTCTGTATATTATGAGGAACATGTCATTACATTTGTCCAAACCCATAGAATGTACAACACCAAGAGTGCACCCTAAGGAAATCTATGAACTGTAGGTGATTATGACATGTAGGTTCATTCTTGGTTAAAAAAAAAAAAAGTACCATTTTGGAGAGTGGTATTAATACTGGAAGAGGCTATGCGTGTGTAAGAGCAGGAGGTTATATGGGAAATCTCTGTGCCGCCTTCTCAATTCTGTTGTAACCTAAAACCTCTAAAAAATGTAGTCTTAGAAAAGAGTAATGACAGCCTTCCTCCATCCTCCTTGATGCTTATTCTCCATTCAGATAGAATTCCTTTGGGTGATGCACTGGTAAGTTCAGGCTGCCATAACAGAATCTAGACCAACTGGCTTACAGCAATTTATTTCCTACAGTTCTAGAGACTGGAAAGACTGTAGTCAGGGTGCCAGTGTGGTCAAGTTCTGATGAGAACCCTCTTCCTGGTTTGCAGATGGTGGTCTTCTCAGTACATCCTCACACAGCAGAGAGAGAAGCCAGCTCTCACATGAATCTTCTTATACAGTCACAGATCTCACAGTAAGGGCTCCACCTTCATGCCTATTACCTCCCAATAGATCCCATCTCCAAATACTATAACATAGGAAATTAGGTTTTCAACATATGAATTTTGGGAGAACACAAACAATGCAGTCCATACACATGGCATTGGGATTCAGTGAGAAGATTCTCTTGATGACAAGTAACACCAGACCAGACACAATGAACAAGAAGAAAGTAGGTTATATCCTACCCATAGACCCTTTTTCATCATTGGCTTCTCACTAAGGTACACAGGTTTGAAAGTTGTGCATTGCATGTCTATTTCCCAAACTGCCACAAGTGCTTTACAAGATTTGTTAAGAAAGCCACATCTGATTTAGATTAAGCTTAGGAACTTGCCAAAGAAGTCAAGAAGAGATAATGAGAGTATTGAAGCCCTTCTTAAGAGGATGGAAAAAATGAATGGGGAATAGGAGCTAGAAGAAAAAGAACAAAGTTATTAAAGTCTCATTAAAATGTATTCTCCAAAAAAGGGAACCCTCCAACATTGTGGGTGGGAATGTAAATTGGTACAGCCACTATGGAGCATAGTATGGTGAGTCCTTAAGAAACTAATAATAGAACCACCATATGATAAAGTAATCCCACTCCTAGGCATCTATCTGCAGAAAAAAATGGTCTGAAAGGATACATGCACCCCAATGATCATTGCGGCACTGTTTAGCCAAGATATGAAAGCAATCTCAATGTCCATTGATAGATGAATGGATAAAAAAGAGTGGTACATGTATATAATGGAGTATTACTCAGTTGTTAAAAAGAAATAATGACATCTGCAGCAACATGGATGGACACAGATTATCATACTAAGTAAAATCAATCAGACAAAGACAAATAACATATCACTCACATGTAGAATCTTCAAAAAATGATACAAATGAACTTAATTATAAAACAGAAACAGACTTTGAGAGTATGGTTACCAAAGGTGAAAGGGGGAGAATAAATTAGGAGGTTGGGTTGATAAGTACACACTGCTATACTTAAAATAGATAACGAACAAGAACCTATCATATAGCACAGGAAATGCTGCTTAATATTCTATAATAATCTAAATGGGAAAAGAATTTGAAAAATAATACATATATGCAGAACTGAAACACTGTTATACACATGAAATTTACATAACATTGTTAGTAAACTATACTCCAAAATATTAAAGTGAAATTCTTTTTTAAAAAAGCATTCTCCAAAGATGACTGAGTTAGTAGGAAATCATGTATTTATAATGGAAAACTGTGGAAGATTTCAAATCAGACAGACCTAGATATGAATATCAGCTCCTATACCAATAAAGTATATTGGGCAATTTTTTTAAGTTCCAAAATTTCTCAACTGTAAAAATAGTCATTTTATGATTATAGTAAAGAGAAATGCAATTATTTGTGTATAATGCCTAAGATGTCAAAATTGTTCAATCAACACTCCCAGTTGTTTGTCATGTTGTGGCTTTACCATTAATATAGAAAGGCACTGGCTCCCGTTTCTTTAGATTTAGCAATAAAATTATGAATATTCAATACTGCTTCCACTACCAAGACCAATGTAGATGAGGTGCAGAGAAAGAAATGGTACAGAAAAATGAGGGGCAGCCAGCAAGAGTGG
Source organism: Ovis canadensis (assembly GCF_042477335.2). NCBI lineage: Eukaryota > Metazoa > Chordata > Mammalia > Artiodactyla > Bovidae > Ovis > Ovis canadensis. The sequence continues at coordinate 88,881,698 of NC_091248.1, forward strand.
CCCTTCCCTGTGTTAAGGGGTGTTTTATCAGTATTATCATTTAGAATTGCCTGGGCATGGTGATTAAAAAAAAACAAACGAATTTTAGTTTAAATTCTCTACAATTGATACACTCCCTTGTAGCCTCATTGAACTTTCTGATCACCACTGCTCTTTAAACAGAAAAAAATGTTGGAGACTCAGATAATACAAGCAACTAGCCAAAGCCACACATCGCCATTTTGATGCCTTAAAACAAAAAATTCTACATTTTGCCACTTCTTTCTAGAACATTTTCTCCCCGCAAACTTCTTTTGACTCCTGAATCTAATTCAGTCTTTAGTTTGGTTTTCTTCCAAAATCTAAACTAGATTTATTCTAGATCCAAGTAAACACACAAAACCATTCACCTTAAGAAGTTTGATGGGGGGAAAAAAAAGTAATAAATTTAATACATTCACTCTGCAGGATTTTTACTATTAATTTCTCCCTCTTAGTTATTCCTGCTCTCTGTCTAGTCTTTACAGGCTCCGTTGACAATTCTTGTGATGTAGTAAAATGTTTGCCCAGAATAACGTGATAAGACAAAGCAGAGCCATATTTATATTATGTCATATTTTTAAAGTAATTTGTTTCCTATTTGTTTCTCAAAGGAAAAAATATCAGTGATAACTTTAGTTCTGTCAGCAGTAGAGAGGGGTTGGGATTTCTTCCAGACTCTATTTCCCCTTCAATATAACAGTTGTAAGATATTTTCTTTTCCTTAAGTGTATTAAGAATCCATTTCTCCTAGATAAAACTAGATAGTGCTTCTCACCAACTCAAGGAAGTAAAATGAGGAAATGTAGCAAATGGCACACACTGCACTCCCACCACCTATAAAGAACCTGTCAACTCTCTAACAGAAGGTAGAATCTTTGGTAGTACAAATGAATTAACGTCCTGCTAACATAATTACATACACGAAAAACATGGTTAGTTGTGAAAGTCACAAAGAAATGGGAGATGAGGATTTACACATATACACTACCATACGTAAAATAGACGACTAGGAGAAATCTGCTGTGTAGCACACGGAGCTCACTCCGTGCTCGGTGATGACCTAGATGTGGGGGGACAGAGGAGGCAGGCTTGTAAGGGAGGTCCAAGAGGGAGGAGATATATGTATACACAGAGCCGATTCTCTTCACCATACAGCAGAAACAACACTGTAAAGCAATTATTCTCCAACAAATGAAGAAAAAAGAAATCACATTACATAATTTACTATTCATAGTTCTTACTTTCAAATAGCAACATTGTCTTTTGTGCCTCAATTTACCTAATAAATCAGAGAAGGTGATGGCACCCTACTCCAGTACTCTTGCCTGGAAAATCCCATGGATGGAGGAGGCTGGTGGGCTGTAGTAAATACTATTCTCTTTTTGAGTTAAGGGAAAAGAGAACAATCTGTCAAGGGAAGTATTCCTCTTTGATTAAAAAGATTTTACTAAATCCAAAAATCTATACTTACTTCCTCCTTCCTGTCCAATACTAAGAGAAAATTCATGGCAACCCCAATAAAGGGGCGCATAAAGAAATACTACATTGGGTATTCTCTCTTTCCAGAACTTAATTTTCCTCTATAATTATAAAAGAGACCCCACACCATACGTACAGCACATAAAGCATGCATAATCATTTAGACCGAGGGTTTAAAAGGGCGAAAACATTTCTGCCTCAGATCTCTATTTTCTCCAATCATTGTCCTATAACTACATTCATCTGTTCTTCTCAGAAAAAAAACACTTAAGAGCACCACTAGTTTCTCCTTACAACAGTGTGACCGTGCCAATGGTTATTTATTTCAAGGAAAAAGTATACATATTTAATAAAATGAGTTGGATAAATTTCTTCATATATATATATATATATATATATATATATATATAAACAAACCTAGGAGGGAGCTTTTAGAATCCACATTTTACTCTCAATTCCAGAGATTACTAACGATTTGACTAAATGCTAAATGCTGTGAAAGTGCTGCATTCAATGTCAGCAAATTTGGAAAACTCAGCAGTGGCCACAAGATTGGAAAAGGTTGGTTTTCATTCTAATCCCAAAGAAAGGCAATGCAAAGAATACTAAAACCACTGCACAACTGCACTCATCTAACACGCTAGTAATAATCAAAGTTCTCCAAGCCAGGCTTCAGTAATACATGAACTGTGAACATCCAGATGTTCAAGCTGGTTTTAGAAAAGTCAGAGGAACCAGAGATCAAATTGCCAACATCCACTAGATCATCGAAAACACGAGAGAGTTCCAGAAAAATATCTATTTCAAGAAAACATCTGCTTTATTGACTAGGCCAAAGGCTTTGACTGCGTTCATTCAGTCGCTCAGCCGTGTACGACTCTTTGCAATCCCATGAACTGCAGCACGCCAGGCCTCCCTGTCCATCACCAACTCCCAAATTTCACCCAAACCCATGTCCATCGAGTTGGTGATGCCATCCAGCCATCTCATCCTCTATCGTCCTCTTCTCCTCCTATCCCATAATCCCTCCCAGCATCAGGGTCTTTTCCAGTGAGTCAACTCTTCTCATGAGGTGGCTAAAGTATTGGAGTTTCAGCTTCAGTCCTTCCAAAGAGCACCCAAGGCTGATCTCCTTTAGAATGGACTGGTTAGATGTCCTTGCAGTCCAAGGGACTCTCAGGAGTCTTCTCCAACACCACAGTTCAAAAGCATCAATTCTTCGGTGCTCAGCTTTCTTCACAGTCTAACTCTCACATCCATACATGACCACTGGAAAAACCATAGCCTTGACTAGATGGACCTTTGTTGGCAAAGTAATGTCTCTGCTTTTCAATATGCTATCTAGGTTGGGCATAACTTTCCTTCCAAGGAGTAAGCATCTTTTATTTCATGGCTGCAGTCACGATCTGCAGTGATTTGGAGCCCAAAAAAATAAAGTCTGACACTGTTTCCACTGTTTCCCCATCTATTTCCCATGAAGTGATGGGACCAGATACCATGATCTTCGTTTTCTGAATGTTGAGTTTTAAGCCAACTTTTTCACTCTCATCAAGAGGCTTCTTAGTTCCTCTTCACTTTCTGCCATAAGAGTGGTGTCATCTGCATATCTGAGGTTATTGATATTTCTCCCGGCAATCTTGATTCCAGCTTGTGCTTCTTCCAGCCCAGTGTTTCTCATGATGTACTCTGCATATAACTTAAGTAAGCAGGGTGACAATACACAGCATTGATGTACTTTTTCCCTATTTGGAACCAGTCTGTTGTCCCATGTCCAGTTCTAACGGTTGCTTCCTGACCTGTGCATATAGCTTTCTCAAGAGGCAGGTAGGTGGTCTGATATTCCCATCTCTTTCAGAATTTTCCACAGTTTCTTGTGATCCACACAGTCAAAGGCTTTGGCATAGTCAATAAAGCAGAAATAGATGTTTTTCTGGAACGCTTTTGCTTTTTCCATGATCCAGTGGATGTTGGCAATTTGATCTCTGGTTCCTCTGCCTTTTCAAAAACCAGCTTGAACATCAGGAAGTTCACGGTTCATGTATTGCTGAAGCCTGGCTTGGAGAATTTTGAGCATTACATTGTTAGTGTGAGAGATGAGTACAATTGTGCAGTAGTTTGAGCATTCTTTGGCATTGCCTTTCTTTGGGATTCAAATGAAAACTGACCTTTTCCAGTCCTGTGGCCACTGCCGAGTTTTCCAAATTTGCTGGCGTATTGAGTACAGCACTTTCACAGCATGATCTTCCAGGATTTGAAATAGCCCAACTGGAATTCCATCACCCCACTAGCTTTGTTTGTAGTGATGCTTTCTAAGGCCCACTTGACTTCACATTCTAGGATATCTGGCTCTAGGTGAGTGATGACACCATCGTGATTATCTTGGTCATGAAGATCTATTTTGTACAGTTCTTCTGTGTATTCCTTCCACCTCCTAATATCTTCTGCTTCTGTTAGGTCTAGACCATTTCTGTCCTTTATCGAGCCCATCTTTGCATGAAATGTTCCCTTGGTATCTCTAAATTTCTTAAAGAGATCTCTAGTCTTTCCCAGTCTGTTGTTCTCTTCTATTTCTTTGCATTGATTGCTGAGGAAGGCTTATTACCTTGCTATTCTTTGGAACTCTGCATTCAGATGCTTATATCTTTCCTTCTCTCCTTTGCTTTTCACTTCTCTTTTCACAGCTATTTGTAAGGCCTTCCCAGAGAGCCATTTTGCTTTTTTGCATTTCTTTTCCATGGGGATGGTCTTAATCCCTGTCTCCTGTACAATGTCACGAACCTCATTCCATAGTTCATCAGGCACTCTATCTATCAGATCTAGGCCCTTAAATCTATTTCTCACTTCCACTGTATAATCATATAAGGGATTTGATTTAGGTCATACCTGAATGGTCTAGTCATTTTCCCTACCTTCTTCAATATAATTCTAATTTGGCAATAAAGAGTTCATGATCTGAGCCACAGTCAGCTCCTGGTCTTGTTTTTGTTAACTCTATAGAGCTTCTCCATCTTTGGCTGCAAAGAATATAATCAATTTGATTTCAGTGTTGACCATCTGGTGATGTCCATGTGTAGAGTCTTCTCTTGTGTTGTTGGAAGAGGGTGTTTGCTATGACCAGTGCATCCTCTTGGTAAAACTCCATTAGTCTTTGCCCTGCTTCATTCCGTATTCCAAGACCAAATTTGACTGTTACCACAGGTGTTTCTTAACTTCCTACTTTTGCATTCCAGTCCCCTATAATGAAAAGGACATCTTTTGGGGGTGTTAATTCTAAAAGGTCTTATAGGTCTTCATAGAACCGTTCAACTTCAGCTTTTTCAGCGTTACTGGTTGGGGTATAGGCTTGGGTTACTGTGATATTGAATGGTTTGCCTTGGAAACAAACAGAGATCATTCTGTCATTTTTGAGTTTGCATCCAAGTACTGCATTTTGGACTCTTGCTGACCGTGATAGCTACTTCATTTCTTCTAAGGGATTCCTGCCCACAGTGGTAGATAAAATGGTCATCTGAGTTAAATTCACCCATTCCAGTCAATTTTAGTTAGCTGATTCCTAGAACTTCGACATTCATTCTTGCCATCTCCTGTTTGACCACTTCCAATTTGCCTTGATTTATGGACCTAATATTACAGGTTCCTATGCAGTATTGCTCTTTACAGCATCGGACCTTGCTTCTATCATCAGTCACATTCACAACTGGGTATTGTTTCTTCTTTGGCTCCATCCCTTCATTCTTTCTGGAGTTATTTCTCTACTGATCTCCAGTAGCATATTGGCACCTACCAACCTGGGGAGTTCCTCTTTCAGTATCCTCTCATTTTGCCTGTTCATACTGTTCATGGGGTTCTCAAAGCAAGAATATTGAAGCAGTTTGCCATTCCCTTCTCCAGTGGACCACATTCGGTGAGACTTCTCCACCATGACCCACCCATCTTGGGTGGCCCCACATGGCATGTCTTAGTTTCATTGAGTTAGACAAGGCTGTGGTCCGTGTGATTAGACTAACTAGTTTCCTGTGATTATGATTTGTGTGTCTGCCCTCTGATGCCTCTCTCAACAGTTACCATCTTACTTGGTTTTCTCTTACCTTTGACTGTATGGATCACAATAAACTGTGGAAAATTCTGAAAGAGTTGGGAATACCAGACCACCTGACCTGCCTCTTGAGACCTGTATGCAGGTTAGGAAGCAACAGTTAGAACTGGACATGGAACAACAAACTAGTTCCAAATAGGAAAAGGAGTACATCAAGGTTGTATATTGTCACCTGATGATTTAACTTATATGCAGAGTACATCACGAGAAATGCTGGACTGGAGGAAGCACAAGCAGGAATCAAGATCGCCAGGAGAAATATCAATAACCTCAGATACGCAGACGACACCACCTTTATGGCAGAAAGTGACGAAGAACTAAAGAGCCTCTTAATGAAAGTAAAAGAGGAGGGTGAAAAAGTGGGCTTAAAGTTCAACATGCAGAAAACGAAGATCATGGCATCTGGTCCCACCACTTCATGGCAAATAGATGTGGAAACAGTGGCTGACTTTATTTTTCTGGGCTCCAAAATCACTGCAGATGGTGATTGTAGCCATGAAATTAAAAGACGCTTACTCCTTGGAAGAATAGTTATGACCAACCTAGATAGCATATTATAAAGCAGAGACATTACTTTGTCAACAAAGGTCCATCTAGTCAAGGCTATGATTTTTCCAGTAGTCATGTATGGATGTATGAGTTGAACTATAAACAAAGCTGAGCACCAAAGAATTGATGTTTTGAACTGTGGCGTTGGAGAAGACTCTTGAGAGTCCCTTGGACTGTAAGGAGATCCAACCAGTCCATCCTAAAGGAGATCAGTCCTGGATGTTCACTGGAAGGACTGATGTTGAAGCTGAAACTCCAATATTTTGGCCACCTGATGCAAAGAGCTCACTCATTGGAAAGACCCTGATGCTGGGAAAGATTGAGGGCAGGAGGAGAAGGGGACAGCAGAGGATGAGATAGCTGGATGGCATCACCAACTCAATCGACATGAGTTTGGGTAGATTCCAGGAGTTGGTGATGGCCAGGGAGGCCTGGCATCCTGCAGTTCATGGGGTCACAAACAGTTGGACATGACTGAGCGACTGAATGGAACTGAACTGAACTGCTAAATGGTTCAACAATTTTTTAAAAGCTATACTAACACCTTCTAAATGAGCAAGTACTGAAGTCAAATGAAGCTTCACAGGTAAAAATATTTCTTTATTATTGTTAAAAGCTAAACCTTAAAATGATAGTAGTGAAAACATTTTAGAAGCAGCAGTGTAAGACCACCTAAGAGCATGCATAACTTTTATTTAGGAGATTCTAAGAGATAGACACTGCAGCCAGCAAAGGCACGATGGCATGGAAAACACATGAATGACAGGAAATGGAGAAATGGGAAGGCAACACATACCACAGCAATGTTCCTTCCACAATAGCCATTGGATTCAAACCAGGCCGAAACAGCAATGGAAAATCATTATCCCTGGATGGCTGATTCTTTAGCTGTGTCTAACTATGGATGTGACAAAGTTATTTGAAGCCTGAGCATGTTAACTAATGTTTTCACTCCAAGTATCAGATGCTAATTGGTTAATCCAGAACTGACAAGACCAGTGTTTCTCCCCACCTCAATTACCTAGACTGATGCTAGAAAATAAACCAGAATCCAACCACCTGTTTCTTTCAAGACAAAAAGTTACTGTCTAAAGGAAAAGAAAAAAAAACACCATGATATGCTTAGTATATCAGGATTTCTTTAAGCAAGAGGAAAAGCTATAATTGAAACTTTTATTAAGCTGTTTGTTGATTCTCTATGTAAGAAGGAGTTCACCAAGACAGAAAGAAAAACTAGTCACTCACATCCTCTGTGTTCTCTGAAATTATGAACCACCAATCTTTCCCAACTTTATTTAGGATAATCAGTTAAGAAACTTACTACGTTTAGGACATTATTCTCAGTTAAATACTTAATAACAAATACTTTAAAAAATGAGAAATATTTCACATCACTCATCTGGAAGTTTCCTCCCAAGAGTTAATATTTCATGTTCTATAAAGATAGTAATCCAAAATAAAAGAATTTTACTTAAAGAATTAGAGAATGAAATCATTGTACAGTGTACCTAAAACAACTGTTTTAGAACAGGAAGCTTCCCTTAAAGAAATATTATGAAAATATAAACTAATTTCCTATTCAGATTTAAAGTATTTCATTTCTGAGCTCCAATACATACATTATACTATACAAAATTTAACTGAAGATGAATCATAAACCTAAGTATCGGGTAAAAACCTACAAAGCTTCTATATGAAAACACAATAGGAAATAGTTGTGTATTTTAATTAGGTAAAAATTTCTTAGATATGTTGCTAGAAGTATCATGCATAAAAGAGTTGATAAGTTGGAATTTATAAACTTTAAAACGTGCTTTTTGAAGACACTACTAATAGAATGAAAAAACAAACCAAAGAGGAGGATAAAATATTTTAAAATTATATATGTGATAAAGATTTATCTTTATATATGTTTTTAAAAACTCTCAGAATAAGAAATTAACCCTTTTTCCTCCCTGGTATTTGTGAGGTAGTCTTCCAAGATTATCATTTAATTTCTATTTTTCTTTTTTACCCACCCCTCTTTATTTGGCTTCATTTCAGTCTTAGATGAAAACAAAATGATTAGCACCCCTCCTTTCATCCTTTATTTCCTTAATGGTTTTCTTGAACAGTGTTTTGTGCTTTTTACATTATCTTTATCAATTAAAATTCATTTTCATAATGAAAAAGAAAGGTATCATTTCAGAATCTCTCCCCCAACACACATACTGTGTGACCTCTAAAATCATTTTAGAGGGAAATGACAACTTTTTTTTAGTTGTGTTGTGTAATTTTAAAATTATATATATATATATATATATATATATATATATATATATAAAACCAGCAAAGAAAAAAATCATTTTGACAATAAGTAACTATTCAGGAGCACATATATTCTAACTATAAAGGCTGTAGGTTTAATCTATTAGCTTTTCCAGGATACATGGTTTGAAATATTTCCCTATCTAAGAGCAATGTGCAACACTTCCATTTTGCCACAGAGTTCTGGCAATACTGCAGAAGTAGTAGAGTTGATATATCATAGATGACAGCTATTGGCTTTAAAGTCATACAGGGTCAGACTTACCTCTCCACCATATAAGGCTATGTGACCTTGAATATCAATACTATCACTGGTAATTGGGATAAAAATAGCATCTAATATGTCTGCTGCAAAAATTACATCACATAACGCCTAGTGTCTGCACATAGTAAATAGTACATAAATGTTAGCTATTATAATTTTAATTAATATTAAACAGGGCAGCGATATCAGCAGTGTGGTGGAATAGGAGGTCCCAGCACTCTTCCCTCCAATAGAAACAAGTATTTAACAATCATCCATGGATGAAAAAACCTTTACAAGAACTCCAGAATCCAAATAAGAGGTTACAATATTCCAGTTGAGCATAGAAAGGAGAAAAAAAAAATGCACTATCAAGGTTAAGAAGCAAAGTTTCACTTTACATCACCCCTTCCCCAACCATCCCATGTACAATTCTAAGAGAGATCCCCTTGGAACATGAGAGCTGTCCTCAGAGCAAGAGTTCTTGCATGGAGTTAAAACAGAGCAACTCATCAACAAACACGATGTGATTATAGTTAACAAGTGGAGAAGGAAATGGCAACACACTCCAGTAATTTTGCCTGGAAAATCCCATGGAAGGAGGCGGCAGCTGGACTACAGTCCATGGCGTCATAAGGAATCAGACACGACTTAACAACTGAGCACATAGTTAATGATATAGTATCATATACTTGAAAGTTGCTAATACAGTAGATCTTAAAGGTGTTCATCACACAAAATAAGAAATAATAATTATGTAATATGAAGGTATGAACTAATAATGCTCATGTAATAATCTTTTTGCGATATATAAGTATATCAAATCAACACATTGTATACCCTGTTGTTGTTTTTCAGTCACTAAGTCATGTCCAACTCTTTGCAACTCCATGGACTGTAGCCCACCAGGGTCCTCTGTCCTTGGGATTTCCCAGGCAGGAATACTGGAGTGGGTTGCCATTTCCTTCTCAGGCGATCATTGCAGATCAGAGATCAAACCCAGGTCTCCTGCACTGGTAGGCAGATTCTTTACCACTGAGTCACCAGGGAAGCCACTGTACACCTTAAAGTTACACAATGTTATCTGTCAATAACATTTCAATAAAGCCAAGGAAAAAGCACAATTCCACTTCAAAGACACACATTAAAGATTTAAAGATTAGACCTGAAATCATAAATAGAAAAAAGTTTTTTGATAGTCTTAGCTATGATTTTTTTTTGGATATGAAATCAAAAGCACAGACCAAAAAACCAAAAAATAAACAAGTGTAACTATATCAAACTAAACAGTTTCAGCCATGCAAAGGAAACAAACAAAATGAAAAGGCAGAGGTTTCACTGGTGGTTCAGAGGTGAAGAATCTGCCTTCCAGTGCAGGAGACATGAGTTCAATCTCTGATCTGGTAAGACTCCATCTATCTCAGAGCAACTAAACGTGTGCACCACAACTATTGAGCCCATGCTCCAGAGCCCATGAGCCACAACTCACGAGTCCACGTGCTGCAACCACTGGCCCAGGTGCCCTAGAGCCTGTATTCTCCAACAAGAGAAGCCACCGCAATGAGAAACCCACGCACCACAACTAGAGAGTAGCCCCCGCTCACAACTAGAAAAAAACTGCAGCAACAATGACCTGGGACAGCCAAAAATAAAATAAATATGTTTTTTAAAAGGCAACCTATGGGAAAAAATATTTGCAAACAATACAACTAAGAGCCACTATCCAGATTATTCAGTCAGCCCTCAATCTGCAGATCCAACCAATGGCCAATCAACTGTACTACACCATATTATATAAGGGACTGGGGATCTGTAGGGGTCCTGGAACCAATCACCCTCAGGTACCAAGGGAAAACTATGTAAGAAACTAGAAGCAGGCACAGGAAAATGAAAGATGTTGGTCAAAGGGTACAAAGTTTTCAGTTATGCAAGATGAATAAATTCAGGAGTTCTAATGTACCAGTAGGATGACTGTTAACCATAAACAGTACTCTATTTTATACTTAAGAGTAAATTTTAAACACAAAAAAGGGAGAAAGAAAAATATTAAATATGTGAGATTGATATGTTAATTGATTGATTCAGTAATCATTTTTTACCTATGTATCTGAAAATATCAGGTTGTATATACTATTTTGTCAGTTATAATTCTCTAAACTGAAAAATTCATATGAAACCACGAAAGACCTTGAATTACCAAAGAAATTTTGAGCAAGAATAAAAAAAAGCTGGAAACATCGCATTTCCTGAACTCAAAATATATTACAAAATTACAGTTTTCAAAACCGTTGTTCAGTTGCAAAGTCCTGTCCAACTCTTTGCAACTCCATGGACTGCAGCCTGTCAGGCTCCTCTGTCCATGGGATTTCCCAGGCAAGAACACTGGAGGGGGTCACCATTTCCTTCCCCATCAAAACAGTAGAGTACTGGCATAAAAAAGACATACAGGTCAATGAAACAAAATAGACACCACAGAAACAAACTCATGCATATTCCGTCAACAGATCTTCCACAAAGGTCCCATGTATTATACAATAGGGAAAGTGTAATCTCTTCAATAAATGCTGCTAGGAAAACTGCATATCCACATGCAAAATTTGACCCTTCTCTTACATTCTGCACAAACATTAACACAAAATGGATTAAAGATTTATATATAAGACCTAAAAATCATAAAAGAAAACTTAAAGAAATTCTTCTAAACATTAGCTTTGGCAATGATTTCTTTATTATGACACAGGCAACAACAAAAGCAAAAGTAGGCATGTGGGACTGCATCAAACTAAAACGTTCTACAAAGCAATCAAAAAATGAAAAAGCAATCTACAGAACAGGAGAAAAATATCGACAAACTATACACTTGCTAAAGGGTTAATATCCAAACCATACAGGGGCCTCAATAGCAAAACCAAATAGCCTATTTTAAAACTTGGTAAAGGAACTAAATGAGCTTCTCTGGTGGCTCAGTGCTGAAGAATCCACCTGCCAATACAGGACATGCAGGTTTGATCTCTGGGTCAGGAAGATCCCCTGGAGAAGAAAATGGCATCCCACTCCAGTATTCTTGTCTGGAAATCCCATGGACAGAGGAGCCTGGCAGGCTACATACAGTCCACGGGGTTGCAGAGTTGCAGGTGATTAGCAGCTAAACAACAACAAAGAAACCAAACAGACCTCTCTTCAAAGATACAAATAGCCAACAAATTTATGAAAAGGTGTCATTCAGTTCAGTTCAGTGGCTCAGTGATGTCCGACTCTTTGTAACACCATGAATCACAGCACACCAGGTCTCCCTGTGCATCACCAACTCCCGGAGTTCACTCAGACTCACGTCCATCGAGTCAGTGATGCCATCCAGTCATCTCATCTTCAGTTGTCCCCTTCTCCTCCTGCCCCCAATCCCTCCGAGAATCAAAGTCTTCTCCAATGAGTCAACTCTTTGCATGAGGTGGCCAAAGTACTGGAGTTTCAGCTTTAGCATCATTCCTTTCAAAGAAATCCCAGGGTTGATCTCCTTCAGAATGGACTGGTTGGATCTCCTTGCAGTCCAAGGGACTCTCAAGAGTCTTCTCCAACACCACAGTTCAAAAGCATCAATTCTTTGGCCCTCAGCCTTCTTCACAGTCCAACTCTCACATCCATAGATGACCACAGGAAAAACCATAGCCTTGACTAGATGGACCTTTGTTGGCAAAGTAATGCCTCTGCTTTTCAATATGCTGTCTACATTGGTCATAACTTTTCTTCCAAGGAGTAAGCGTCTTTTAAGTTCATGGCTATAATCACCATCTGCAGTGATTTTGGAGCCCAAAAAAATAAAGTCTGACACTGTTTCCACTGTTTCCCCATCTATTTCCCATGAAGTGATGGGACCAGATGCCATGATCTGTGTTTTCTGAATGTTAAGCTTTAAGTCAACTTTTTCACTCTCCTCTTTTACTTTCATCAAGAGGCTTTTTAGTTCCTCTTCACTTTCTGCCATAAGGGTGGTGTCATCTGCATATCTGAGGTGATTGATATTTCTCCCAGCAATCTTGATTCCAGCTTGTGTTTCTTCCAGTCCAGTGTTTCTCATGATGTGCTCTGCATATAAGTTAAATAAGCAGGGTGACAATATACAGCCATGATGTACTCCTTTTCCTATTTGGAACTAGTCTGTGCTTCCATGTCCAGTTCTAACTGTAGCTTCCTGACCTGCATACAGATTTCTCAAGAGGCAGGTCACGTGTTCTGGTATTCCCATCGCTCTCAGAATTTTCCAGTTTCTTGTGATCCACACAGTCAAAGGCTTTGGCATAGTCAATAAAGCAGAAATAGATGTTTTTCTGGAATTCTCTTGCTTTTTCCATGATCCAGAGGATGTTGGCAATTTGATCTCTGGTTCCTCTGCCTTTTCTAAAACCAGCTTGAACATCAGGGAGTTCACGGTTCACGTATTGCTGAAGCCTGGCTTGGAGAGTTTTGAGCATTACTTTACTAACCTGTGAGATGGGTGCAATTGTGCGGTAGTTTGAGCATTCTTTGGCATTACCTTTCTTTGGGATTGGAATGAAAACTGACCTTTTCCAGTCCTGTGGCCACTGCTGAGTTTTTCAAATTTGCTGGCATATTGAGTGCAGCACTTTCACAGCATCATCTTCCAGGATTTGAAATCGCTCTACTGGAATTCCATCACCCCCACTAGCTTTGTTCGTAGTGATGCTTTCTAAGGCCCACTTGACTTCACATTCTAGGATGTCTGGCTCTAGATTAGTGATCACACCATCGTGATTATCCAGGTCATGAAGATCTTTTTTGTACAGTTCTTCTGTGTATTCTTGCCATCTCTTCTTAATATCTTCCGCTTCTGTTAGGTCCATACCATTTCTGTCCTTTATCGAGCCCATCTTTGCATGAAATGTTCCCTTGGTATCTCTAATTTTCTTGAAGAGATCTCTAGTCTTTCCCATTCTATTGTTTTCCTCTATTTCTTTGCATTGATCACTGAAGAAGGCTTTCTTATCTCTTCTTGCTATTCTTTGGAACTCTGCATTAGGGAAATGCAAATCAAAACCACAATGAGATATCACCTCATACCAACTGGGATGACTAATTACAAAAAACAAAAGATAATTAGTATTGGTGAGTATTTGAAGAAAAAGAAACCATTGTCTACTACTACTACTGATAGGAATGTAAATTGGTGTAGCCATATGGAAAAGAATACAGAAGTTCCTTGAAACTTAAAAAAGAGAACTACCATGTGTGTGCGCACATGCTCGGTCATGTCCATCTGACTCTTTGTGAACCCGTGGACTATAGCCCACCAGGCTTCTCTGTCCATGGGATTTCCCAGGCAAAAATATTGGAGTGGATTGCCATTTCTACTCCAGGGAATCTTCCTGACCCAGAGATTGAACCCATGTCTCTAGTGGCTCCTGCACTGGCAAGCAGATTCTTTACCACTGTCACCTGGGAAGCCCAATACATGCACTGCTGCTGCTGCTGCTAAGTCACGTCAGTCATGTCCGACTCTGTGTGACCCCATAGACGGCAGCCCACCAGGCTCCTCCGTCCCTGGGATTCTCCAGGCAAGAACACTGGAGTGGGTTACCATTTCCTTCTCCAATGCATGAAAGTGGAAAGTAAGAGGGAAGCCGCTCAGTCGTGTCCGACTCCTAGCAACCCCATGGACTGCAGCCCACCAGGCTCCTCCGTCCATGGGATTTTCCAGGCAAGAGTACTGGAGTGGGGTGCCATTGCCTTCTCCGAATACATGCACTACAAAAGCATACTATCAACAGATAAAAAGAAGAAAGAAAAAACCCTATGAATCAATAAGGACAAATATTTAGAAAAATATTGATTAAAATTTTTCCAGAGGAAAATTTAAAAAAAAATAGGAAATTCCTACACATACATATGAAAAATATTCCACCTCATTAAAAAGAAAATGAAAATAACAACCAAATATCCCTTCACACCCTCAAGAGTTGTGAAATTTAAGAAGCCAATACCAAATTTGGCTAGGATGTGCACTGACAAAAATTCTCCTCCACTGGTAGAAGGGCAATTTAGAACAACCTCTTGGGAAAGTGTGGCATTACCTCAAAAAACAGAACATGTGCAGACTCCACGATCAAGCAGTTCCATGTCTGTGTGTCATGTATCAGTTCAGTTCAGTCGCTCAGTCCTGTCCATGAACTGCAACACACCAAGCCTCCCATTGCCACCTCCCAGAGTTTACTCAAACTCATGTCCATTGAGTCGGTAATGCCACCCAACCATCTCAGCCTCGGTCGTCCCCTTTTCCTCCCGCCTTCAATCTTTCCCAGCATTAGGGTCCTTTCCAATGAAAGAATTCTTTGCGTCAGATAGCCAAAATATTGGAGTTTCAGTTTCAGCATCAGGCCTTCCAATGAATATTCAGGACTGATTTCCTTGATGGACTGGTTGGATCTCTTCACTGTCCAAGGTACTCTCGAGAGTCTTCTCCAACACCACTGTTCAAAGCATCAGTTCTTCAATGCTCAGCGTTCTTTAGGGTCCAACTCTCTCATACATACATGACTACTGGAAACACCATAGCTTTGACTAGACAGAACTTTGTTGGCAAAGTAATGTCTTGCTTTTTAATATGCTGTCTAGACTGGTCATAACTTTTCTTCCAAGGAGCAAGCATCTTAATTTCATGGCTTGCAGTCACCATCCGCAGTGATTTTGGAGACCCAAAAAGTTTGTCATTGTTTCCACTGTTTCTCATCTATTTGTTGAGCTTTAAGCCAACTTTTTCACTCTCGTCATCACTTTCACAAGAGACTCTTTAGTTCCTCTTCACTTTCTGCCATAAGGGTGGTGTCATCTGTATATCTCAGGTTACTGATATTTCTCCCGGCAATCTTGATTCCATCTATAAGATGATGATAGATTTTTATGTTTCAGCCTCCTCATCTATAAATTGATAATAGAGCCTAGCTAGGCTCTATTATCGGAGAAGGCAATGACACCCCACTCCAGTACTCTTGCCTGGAAAATCCCATGGGTGGAGGAGCCTGGTAGGCTGCAGTCCATGGGGTCACACAGAGTTGGACACAACTGAAGCAACTTAGCAGCAGTAGGCTCTATTATATCTTTCCTTTTCTCCTTTGCTTTTCACTTCTCTTCTTTTCACAGCTATTTGTAAGGCCTCTCCAGACAGCCATTTTGCCCTATAGGCAGGTCAGGAAGCAACAGTTAGAACTGGACATGGGACAACAGACTGGAAAAGGAGTACGTCAAGGCTGTATATTGTCACCCTGCTTATTTAACTTATATGCAGAGTACATCATGAGAAACGCTAGACTGGAAGAAACACAAGCTGGAATCAAGCTTGCTGGGAGAAATATCAATAACCTCAGATATGCAGATGACACCACCCTTATGGCAGAAAGTGAAGAGGAACTAAAAAGCCTCTTGATCAAAGTAAAAGAGGAGAGTGAAAAAGTTGGCTTAAAGCTCAACATTCAGAAAATGAAGATCATGGCAACTGTTCCCGTTACTTCATGGGAAATAGATGGGGAAACAGTGGAAACAGTGTCAGACTTAATTTTTTGGGGCTCCAAAATCACTGCAGATGGTGATTATAGCCATGAACTTAAAAGACGCTTACTCCTTGGAAGAAAAGTTATGACCAATGTAGATAGCATATTCAAAAACAGAGACATTACTTTGCCAACAAAGGTCTGTCTTGTCAAGGCTATGGTTTTTCCAGTAGTCATGTATGGATGTGAGAGTTGGACTGGAACTAAGCGCCGAAGAATTGATGCTTTTGAACTGTGGTGTTGAAGAAGACTCTTGAGAGTCCCTTGGACTGCAAGGAGATCCAACCAGTCCATTCTAAAGGAGATCAGTCCTGGGTGTTCTTTGGAGGGAATGATGCTGAAGCTGAAACTCCAGTACTTTGGCCACCTCATGCGAAGAGTTGACTCATTGGAGAAGACTTTGATTCTCGGAGGGATTGGGGGCAGGAGGAGGAGGAGACGACAGAGGATGAGATGGCTGGATGACATCACGGACTCAATGGATGTGAGTTTGAGTGAACTCTGGGAGTTGATGATGGAGAGGGAGGCCTGGCGTGCTGCAATTCATGGGGTTGCAAAGAGTCAGACACGACTGAGCAACTGAACTGAACTGAATAATACATAAAGTGGAAAAATATCTGGCACATGAGAAGCATTATAGCTTAAAGCTGTTATTCACAGCAGGATTATTAATCATAACTAAAAAAACTGGGAACAAAGCAAATTTGTATACTAATGGAATAAATAAATAAGCTATCATGGTAAATATATGCATGAATATATGAATATGCAAACATGTATATTCCCAGTTATACTTTATATAAACATAATACACCACTTAATGATAGTAAAATTAAATGGACTGTCTCATTAACAGGAAAAAAAACCAAACAAGTAACTCTCAAAATACATACAATATGATTCCATACATGCAAGTTTCTTAAGGTTAAGATGGTACATTGTTGAATGAGATGTATCTTTTTTTATAAAATTAGAAAGAAATGTGAAGGATTAATTATCACAAATTCAGAATCTCAGGATGGTGATACCTTCCTAGAAGCTAAGAGGAAGAGGGAAGCAAGGAAAGTCATCCAGGTTATTTCTATGATGCTAATAATGTTCTATTTCTTAACCTGGATCATGAGAAAATAGAAATGCATTTAGGCTTCAAGCTGTACAATATCTCTTACTATTTTATATCTTCTACATTTACAAAAGTTTTTTTTATATGAAATACTTCACAAATTTGGGATGTTAATATGTCTTCTTTGCTTTTATATTAATTGTTTTACTTATCACTTGCTTTACTGAAGAGAAAACTACTTCCTCTCTCATTCCTTTCTCTAGAAATACTGTCCCAAACACAGAATTTTTTCCATATCCAGAAACTAATATATTAAAGTGCTGCATAGTTTCTGACTCCAGTTTCCACTGTTTTCCACAATTTTAAAGCAACATTAAAACTGATTCTACGCCATCTTACTGTTGATGGGGATGCAGTCTGACACAGACAGATAATTCACATTACACACACAGTTTCCTGTCAATAGCAATTTCTGAAATGAGGCTGGAGCAGCATGAGAAACAGAGAAAGGAAGAAGATGGAAATGAAGAATGGAATTATGAACAATAGAAAAAATTTCACCCCTGAAGGGTCAAATTGAGAACAAAACCAAACCAGCCTCAAACAGATCTTACCCAACCTTAATAAGAACCATCACTAAAATTGTACTTCTTGCAACAGAAAACAGGGCTCTGGCAACATTAAGGCTGGAGTACGGGTCCTGAATTTCCTATTTTTCCATGTAGAGTCATGTGTCACATTTGAGGATGAGCCACCCACACAAGGCTGCTTAGGTTCTGTTCATGATACACAGCGTAAGTTCCTGAATTGAAAGTGTCTGACAGAGAGAGTTGATAGGGTCTACATGAGGGCTCATTGTTAAGAAGGCTTATTATGTTGACCTCACAAAGAAAGAATAAAATCACAGTGATCCTTGAGACTGACCAAATTGCTCAAATGACATTCTATTTTCTCACCTACCTTCTCAAAGCTACGAGACCACCAGATTCCAGATCTTCGGCTACATGACCATAGGACTCAACAGCAGGCTAAAAATTAACCATCCCTTCAGAGAATTTTTCATTGGTGGGGTATAAGAAAGACCTTGTCAGAAAGGGAGGACACCAGTTCTCCTTAAGGGTCGGTCACTTTCCTGTTTCCCTCTAGTAAGTTTCCCTTTGGCCTGACTTGCTCTTGTTTTCTCTGCACCCTCCTTACAAGAGTCAAAATGAAAATGAGAAAAAATTTGGAGAATGTGATTTTTTAAATGCTCATTAGGTATAATATTTTTTAAAATGTATTCTAGAGTCTGTATTACAAAGATTTTGCTCATAATTCCAGAGTAGAAAATGTTAAGCATGACTGCACAGATATGAAAAGGCACTGATTTATGTGTAGACTAGGGGAGAAAACAATTTTTTTTGATTAGACTGTTCTATATCACAAATATAAAACGGCTTTTCCTTTTTATTGTTTAGTTCAATAAATCTTGTCTACTAATCTGTAAATTGCTGGCTCAAGCTACAGGCCAAGATTTTCTCATTAAAATATAGTCTATGGAAGAGGCCCCTGGCATGAAGTAAAATCCTCTATCTAGTGTACAATTTTTCTATCCCCTGCAGACCCACCACAAGAAGATTTTAATGTGTTTACTTATTGAAGTAAACTGGGAAAATGCCTGTTAATATTTAAGGCAGCAATGATTTCCATGAAGACTCAAAGTCTTTTAAAACCTTTTAGATGTTGTAACACATCCCAAATTAGCCAGTCTTCCTATCAGGACCAACACAAGAAGAAATACTGAGTGTAAAAAGTGTTAAAGAGTCTAGATAAGATAATAATGATCATACTGTCTCATTTATGAAGTTAAAAAGAAAATTGTGAATACTGGCTAAAACCAGTATGTAAATAATGAGACAAAGATGAAAGTGCTCTAATGTCCTGAAATGCTAAAGCAAAGGCTTTAGAGAGCTGGGAACTAGAGCAGTTATGCCCCCAGAGGATCATGTGGGAGAAGCGGAGTCAATACTTCAGAGCCAGAGAGCAAGAGTGAGCTGGCCTAGATGCCCTGAGGACAAGCCTTCAAGCAACACAGTTTTGGGGATGTTGGAAGAGAAGCTGAGTCTGCGCTCATCTCCTCTGAATCCAAAACTCTTAAGAAGCACAAAAATCCTATTGAGCAGGCTTGCAAAGTTTCCAGCGATAAAACACTCCTAACTATATAATGATTGCACACATGTAGCAAAGTAAGCCACTAAAAGTCAAATCCAGCAAAAACAAGAAGCCACAGATTAATAAAGATTTCATACTTGTAATCCTTGAAGATTTTGAAATTGTCATTCCCAGCGTTCAAAGAAACCATGCATGAAATGTTTAAATGAACATCTGGGCAATGGCAAAGATAAGCATGAATCAAGAAATTCTCAGAGATAAATACATAAAATTTAAAAAATATAATTTGAAGAAGTGAATTTGAAATAAATAATGCCATAAATGTTTACAACTGCAGGAAAGATACAGAACAAAACAGAATTTGTGAAGTAAAAGACATACATAAATAATTTATTCAGAATGAAACAAGAGAAAGAGATGAAAAATGTGAAAGAGATGGAGGACAGAATGAGGAATCAAATGTTCCAGAATGCTGGAATCACAAAATGTAAATGGAGAAGAGATGGTATTTAAGAGTTAAATAGTCTATTCTAGAATGTAAGAAAAGTATAAATCAAGACATCAGAGGAGCACAGAGTATCCTAAGCAGAAAACTGAAACAGAAGTCTTTGATAGCTTTCTTTGCTCTGTACTCAAGTCTCTCATTTTTCCCAAATGTCTAAGTTTCTAAAAAGATAGAGAATGGTACTTAGAAGGAGTAATCTGAGTACTCTGGGTGTTTATTGCTACAGAGCTCATTACATCTAGGCCTTTCAGTAGGAAAAAAAAAACAAGGAAATGAGCATTTCTTAAAGAAGAAAATGCAGCATGAAGAGCAAGTTCATGTTGTTTCTTTTTGAATTTAAATTATCTTTATCTCCTTTCCCTCATTCAGAAAAACTTTGGTTCTTGGTAGTATTACCATATTCCTTAGTTCTTTTAGTCTACCAGTAAGAGAATAACAATCTGAGTACTATAACAAATAGCACAACTACTTTAGAAAATGCAGTTTTCAAGTACAATTGACCTTTGAGCAACATGAGTTTGAACTGTACTGGGTTCCACCTACATGCAGAGTTTTTTTTAATAGTAAATACATACTACAGGATCCAAAGTTGGTTGAATCTGAGGATACAGAATTGTGGACATGGAGGACCAACTGAAGTTAAACTGAAATTTCCACAGCTTAAGTGATGGTGCCCCAACCCCACACATTTAAAGGTTTAGAATATAATTCACTACCGAGCCACAGTAAATTTGCCAGAATTTAAAACCACTGATAATAATTCCTTCCTATATGATGTATATACTCATAATGCAACAGGTTCATCCGTTCATTTTTTTTTAACTTTGAAAGTGAAAGTCACTCAGTCGTGTCCGACTCTTTGTGACCCCAAGGACTGAATAGTCCCTAGAATTCTCCAGGGCAGAATACTGGAGTGGGTAGCCTTTCCCTTCTTCAGAGGATCTTCCCAACCCAGGGATCAAACCCAGGTCTCCCGCATTGCAGGCTGATTCTCTTTTTTTTTTTTTTTTTTTGGTTTTTTTTGTTTTTTTATTTTTTATTTTTTAGTTTTTTATTTTTTAAATTTTAAAATCTTTAATTCTTACATGCGTTCCCAAACATGAACCCCCCTCCCACCTCCCTCCCCATAACATCTCTCTGGGTCCTCCCCATGCACCAGCCCCAAGCATGCTGCATCCTGCGTCAGACATAGACTGGTGATTAAATTCTTACATGATAGTATACATGTTAGAATGTCATTCTCCCAAATCATCCCACCCTCTCCCTCTCCCTCTGAGTCCAAAAGTCCGTTATACACATCTGTGTCTCTTTGCAGGCTGATTCTTTACCAGATGAGCCACAAGGGAAGCCGGAGAATACTGGCGTGGGTAGCCCATCCCTTCTCCAGCGGATCTTCCCAACCCAGGAATCAAACAGGGGTCTCCTGTACTGCAGGTGGATTCTTGACCAATTGAGCTATTACATGTCAGCTAGAAAATATAGTCACAACCTGAAAGTAGGAAGTTATTTTATGTGGTGGGAATGATTAGAACTCTGAGCCTGGGAGACAGCATCTCAGTAGCTCTGAGAAAACTGTTCCAAGGAGGCAGGAGGGGAAGTCAAGATATAAACAAGTTTGCAACGAAGGGAGCAGGCAGTCTGAACATCAAAGATCAGGTATCAAGTTAACGAATTTAGCATTCTCTGGATGGGAAGATGCAAGCCTCTGGGCTTATCAAATTCTTTCCTTCATGTGAACCTCAACTATCTGGGGCCAATCCTGTTTGCTTGTTCACCTTAAGTAGTGGCAGATGGCTGCTTCTTACATTCCCCCATCTCTCAGCAGTCACCATGAGGGGTGCTGGCATCTGCTGGATCACAGTTTGGGGGGAACTTATTCACATTTGGAGGCCAGAAATCATTGATGGCTGTGACATTTCTGTTATGGCAGGAGATATTTTCACATAATTCTTTGTATACATTTTCTAACTTACATAAAAATAAACACATCTACCTGGTTTCAAAGTCAAATCCATATAATGTGGTATATTTAGTTTAGCTTCAATTTATGTGCCCTCCATATATTGTTCACCTTTTAAAGTATTCTTATTTATTCAACAACTGTTGTAATGTGTGTATTAGTCACTCGTGTCCAACTCTTTGTGACCCCATGGAGTGTAGCCTACCAGGCTCCTCTATCCATGGAATTCTCCAGGCAAGAATACTGGAGTGGGTTGCCATTCTCTTCTCCAGGTGTTCTTCCTGACCCAGGGATCAAACCCAGGTCTCCTGCATTGCAGGCAGATTCTTTATAGCCAAATTTATATATACATTTATATACCTATTTTATATAATATATAACTTTATACAATATATATAAATTACATATTTATAGATACATTACATATATGTATAAATATACATGTGCATGTCAATATATGTATGCATATTTATATATCTAAATATATAGATATAAGCAGTAATATGTATAACACATTTTTCTACATTATTTTATTTCATAGCAGTATACAGAGATATTTTTCATTCTTTTCAACTGAATAAAACTCCATTGTGTGGCTTTTTCACATAGTATCAACCCCAAATATATTTCAAAGGGGACCGGAAATACTAAGACTCCTTCAGTGAAGGGTCTTAACAAGTTATCTTTTTGCATTTTTGCTTGAGTATCTTTGCAATAGATTTCAATCAGAGGAATTGCTGAATCAATCTTGCAAATATTTTCTTCATAATAGCTCCATCATTTTGTGTTCCCACTAACAGCATGTGAGAACACCTATTTCCCCACAAGCTTGTTGATCAAAGAACATGCTTTCAAATGGGAACTTTTGTCAGTCTAATAAAATGGAATCTCCTAGTTTCAGTTTGCCTTTGACTTGTTGGGAACAAAGTTGAGAAACTTTTCCTATGTTTAAGGATCATTTCACCTCTCTTCTTTATGAACTGCTATCTTTTCTCTATAGTTGTAAGTAATTTCTCTATTTTTAAAACCTCTGCATCATAACTATAGTATTTTTTAAATAAACTGTAAGTACTTCTCTCATTTCTCATTTATCTTTGTTTTGTTTGCAGTTCTTTATTAAAGTATTCAAGTCACTCAATTTTTTTAAGTGGTCAAATATACCAGTCTTTGGTACTTCTTTCTTTTAATCAAGTTAAGAAATGTCTCTACTCTTAGGCTACAGAGGAACATACTCAGGTTTCCTTCTAGCACTTGTATAATTTGGTTTTTAAATTTGCATTTCTCATCCATTTGAAATTTTCCTTTATGTATGGTGTAAGAATGAATGGAATATTTACTTTTTATAAGTCTAGTCGGTTATCTCATCACTTATGCAAAAATATCTATCTTTTCACCAATGATTGATATGCTGAATTTATAATAAACTTTCATAAGGATTAGGATCTATTTGTAGATTTTATTTCCTTCTCTTTGTCTAAAAGTCTTAATACACTATTTTGATCTTTATGTGTTTTAATATCAGATGGAGACATTTCATTCCACATAGCATGATTCTGTATCAGGACATTAGTGGCTATACTTGCTTATTTGTTTTTCCAAATGAAATGGCCAATGAACATATTTACCCCCAGAGAGAAAAACAGTAAATGATAATTCCACTGAGACTGCATTAATGCATTAATTTATAAAATATTAGTCTTTATATGATGTGAAATCTATGAAGCAATATAGTATATAAACCCAACCCAAAACCAATTAGAGGATATAATGAAAGAGAGGACTCCAACAGGATTATATTCACTTTCAAGCTTAAAAATGTTTCAAACCTACATTAAGGAAAGCCAATAAAATTCTCCTGAAAGGCACAGGAGCAGCTAGAACAAAGGGGCAACATACTGTATTTCTGAAAACACAATTCAATATCACATGAGTGTTAATCACTGCCTTCCTAACCATGACTTCAGTTTTCCCCAGTGGCAAAACTAGACAACTGCAACCCCTAACTGTCCATTCGTAAACAATCTTGGAACTATTTGAGGATGGAATATACATCCTGCTTATCGTCTGAACTTTTCATGTTATTTACAGAAAGTATCAACAGAAGGAGTTCAGTATCAAAATATACTGGATGAATAGCATTAGTTTGGAAAAGAATTGCAAGATAAATGGTAGAAGGGGCTTCCCTGACAACTCAGTGGTAAAGAACACACCTGCCAATTCAGGAGACGTGAGTTTGGTCCCTGGTCGAGGAAGATCCCCTGGAGAATATGGCAACCCACTCCAGTATTTTTGCCAGTAAAACCCCATGGGCAGAGGAGCCTGGCAGACTACAGTTGATGGAGTCACAGAGAATCAGACACGACCTTGCAACTGAACAACAACAACAGCAAACACAGTAGAACATCCTGTCAAGAAATGCTACACTATTAATGCTACTGATGATGCAGAGTATAATTCTACATGGAAAAGGGCATCAAAAACCTTAAATCTAAAAAAGCTAGATTCTAAATGCAAAGAAACTTGAGAACACCTCAACTTAGAAATCCTCAGGGGGCCCTGAGACCTTCAGGGTTCTGCAAAGTTAAACAACATTTAAATATACTATATGCCTTATGTCACTATGTTGACATGAGCCAAGCAATCATCAGTAAAACTGCTGGCACCATCACATGAATCGAGTGGTATCAAGCTGTCTAGTCTCATCTAAGTAGCTAAGTCGTGTCAGACTCTTGAGACCCCATAGACTGTAGCCCACTAGGCTCCTCTGTCCATGGGATTTTCCAGGCAAGAATATTGGAGTGGGTTGCCATTTCCTTCTGCAGGGATCTTCCTGAACTAGGGATTGAACCCGGGTCTCCTGCACTGCAGGCTGATTCTTTACCAACTGAGCTATGAGGGAAGACCGGTATCAAGCTGTACCTGTAGTGATATTTTTCACCCCCATACACTCAGAGTAACAAAAATATTTGATAATAATCAGAGAGAAATGGCAATTTCAGTTAAAATAATCTTGAAGAAGCAACAGAAATTATCACTAGTATTAAATCTCAACTCTTTGGTATGCATCTTTTAAAAATTCTGTTTGACAGGGGGAAATATCCATAAACCAGTGATACTTTGCTGGATCCAAGTAAGATGTTTTTGGGAAAAGCACCCATGCAGTTGTGAGTTGTGGGCTGAACTAGCTAGTCTTTTATGAAGTACTATTTTTGCTTGAAAGAATGACAGACAAATAAATGATAGCTATTCAGATTGGGGATATTAGATAGAAAAAAATTTTTAATGAGCAAAGTAAGCCTGTCACCTCAAGAAAAAGAACTGACTAGATTTGTTGCCAATGATAAAATTGGCACTTCCAAGAGAAAATGAGAATTGAAAAACTTGTATCTGCCTCTACACATGTTCCCAGTCTTCAAAGACTTTTCTGATAAGTTCCATGTTGATATTAATAAGCAGAAGCTTTAGATAATACATAATAAAATGTGTCGATATTTGGAAGATCCTCACAACTCATGAGTATTTTCCAAATGACTAATGCTGGATGTTAAAGTAATATGTATGATAAAAGACAATTCAGATTGAAAGATAAACCAATGAATTTTAATGCAGTAGAGTAGCACAAGGTCACTTATATCTGTAGCAGGTTGAATGGTGGTTCCAAAAAAAATATGTCCATGTCTTAATCCCAAGAACATGGACTTAATGATAAAAGAATGAATTACTTGTCAAAAGATACAATTACATTATGATTTTTTGAGACAAGAAGTTTATCCTGGATTATCTGGGTGGCCCCACATCCAGTGAAACTATCTTAATAAGAAAATAGAGAAGATTTTATAGGCAGTAGCTACAGACGTGAAAATTGAACCATGAAGAAGATTGAACACTGAAGAATTGATGCTTTCAAACTGTGGTGCTGAAGAAGACTCTTGAGAGTCCCTTGGATTGTAGGGAGATCAAACCAGTCAATCCTAAAGGAAATCAACCCTGAATATTCATTGGAAAGACTGATGTTGAAGCTGAAACTCCCATACTTTGGCCACCTGATGCCAAGAGCCTATTCATTGGAAAAGATCCTGATGCTGAGAAAGACAGAAGGCAAGAGAAAGGGGTAGCAGAGGATGAGATAACCATCCAGTAATGTCACTGACTCAACAGACAGGAATCTGTGCAAACTCCAGGAGATAATAAAGGATAGGGAAGCCTGTTGCGCTGCAGTCCATGGGGTCACATGGAGTCAGACATGATTTAGTGACTGAACAACAACAATAAGAGGACAGAGCAATGTGACTAGAGGTAGAGATTGCAGTGATGAGATCACAAATCAGGGAACACCAACAGTTATCAGGGGATCAAAGAGGCAATAACAGAATCTCTCCAAGAGCCTTAGAGAGAGGGCCACCCAACAGGCACCTTGATTCCAGACTTTGGGCCTCTGCAACTGTGAGAGTAAATTCTGTTACCAACTACTTAGTCTGTGGCGATTTGTAGAGGGAGCAATAGAAAACAAATACAGTATAGTTTCAGTTTCCACACTTCACCTAAACTTTAAGAAACTATCACTTATTAAACTTCAGCATAGTATTGAAAAATATTCACAATTATCTGAAAAATCTATTAAGATACTCCTCCCTTTTTCAGCTATATAAATGTGAAAACAGAATTTCTGTGTATTTTTATCAAAATAATACTTGACAGCAGAATGATACAGAATCAGATGACAATACAGCTGTCTTCTATCAAGCCAGGTATCAAAGCAGTTAACACAAATGTAAAACAATGCTAGTCTAATAACTATTTTCTACTTTGGAAAAGTAGTTCACTTTCATAACTGTTTATGTTAATAAATAATCATATTATTTCTAAATGAATTAGCATGGAAACATTTTAAAATTTTCTCAGTTGTGATTTTAATACAATAAACACTAATAGATATAGCTCATATAAACAAAAGTTCTGAGGGTTCCTCAATAATTTTTAGGAATATGCCATGGCCCTAAAACCAAGAAGAATTATATTATATTAATCCATTTACAACACTTATAATTTCCTGATTTATACATTCATAAGAACAATACCTGAGGAAGAAACCTACATCTCTATGAATTCAAAAGACTTTCTTATTCTTGAATAAAATATGAGAAAAGGAATTGAGAGGTCAAGCATCTTTAGGAAGAAGCTAAATTTCGTATACAATATGTTTCTAAAAATTCCAAGTACTAAAAATCCTTTGACCTTTCAATTCACAAAAGATACAGACAGAAAGAGAAATAAAGAACTTGGGAGAAAAAAACTATTAAAGAGTCACAGTCAGAATTTTGGGGGGCACTTCTTGTATCCTGTGAAAGGATTATACAGGCAATAATACTTCTTCAAATTCCTATAAATCTTCCAGATAATTAATTCACACAGAACGTCTATTCCTTCTCTTCAAATTTCTACAAAACTCTTTCCTAGCCTTAACATGCCCTTTGACTTATGACCCTTCTCCTTTCCTCTAGTGTCTGCGTCACAAAGGCCCCAGACCTGAGGTGCTACCTGGAACATGCCTAGTAAGTAGAGAAGGAAAAGTTACTCAAGATTCAAAGCCAGACCAAACTTAAAGGTGAAGATGATAGTGAAATACAGACTCAGAACATTCATAGATTTGGTTCTGTATACATAGGCTTATATTAATATCTTCTTCTTCATGGAAGAAAGATCACTATTTTTATTACTATATTATAGATCCTGTTGACTGGTTCTCAAATTTTTGAAGTAATTATATATCAAAAACAGAATACAAAATTAGAATAATTAGAAATCATTAACTTCACACATATTGACAATGTAAAATTGATCCCTGGGTTGGGAAGATCCCCTGGAGAAGGGAAAGGCTGCCCACACCAGTATTCTGGCCCAGAGAATTCCATGGACTGTACAGTCCGTGGGGTCTCAAAGAGTCGGACACTATTGAGCAACTTTCACTTTCACTCACTTTCACTATTGACAATGTGGAAGCGATGGTAGAGCTGACAGAAGTTGATGTCAAAAAGGAACCAGAAGTAAAGAGAAGTGTCAGTTCAGTTCAGATGCTCAGTCGTGTCCGACTCTTTGCAACACCATGAATCACAGCACACCAGGCCTCCCAGTCCATCACCAACTCCCAGAGTTCACTCAGACTCATGTCCATCAAGTCAGTGATGCCATCCAGCCATCTCATCCTCTGTCGCCCCCTTCTTCTCCTGCCGCCAATCCCTCCCAGCATCAAAGTCTTTTCCAATGAGTCAACTCTTCGCATGAGGTGGCCAAAGTACTGGAGCTTCAGCTTTAGCATCATTCCTTCCAAAGAAATCCCAGGGTTGATCTCCTTCAGAATAGACTGGTTGGATCTCCTTGCAGTCCAAGGGACTCTCAAGAGTCTTCTCCAACACCACAGTTCAAAAGCATCAATTCTTCGGCGCTCAGCCTTCTTCACAGTCCAACTCTCACATCCATAGATGACCACAGGAAAAACCATAGCCTTGACTAGACAGACCTTAGTCGGCAAAGTAATGTCTCTGCTTTTGAATATGCTATCTAGGTTGGTCATAACTTTTCTTCCAAGGAGTAAGCGTCTTTTAATTTCATGGCTACAATCATCATCTGCAGTGATTTTGGAGCCCAAAAAAAATAAAGTCTGACACTGTTTCCACTGTTTCCCCATCTATTTCCCATGAAGTGATGGGACGAGGTGTAGGATGATGTCTTCATCCTACAGTGAGCGACTCAACAAATACTATCTAAAGCAGTGTTAGAAAACCACTTCTCAGGCCTCACCCCACACCTGTTGTTGAAGGTTTAGCTGAACTACTCTGTGGTATTGCTGCTCAGCAGTCTTTTTGTGAGGCCAAGCAGCCTTGAACTGACAGGAGCCCCTCCGTTGCACTTGTGATTGGTTTCCTCCTCAGCCTCCCAGGGTATTCCTCTTATGCACTCCTTACATAAGAACCCTTTCAAGCTTTCCTACTCTTCTGGTTTGAATTGACCACTCTGGCCTTAGCCCAGGAATCTCCAAGCATTCCACCCACCAAATCTAAAGAAGGCATGTTCCCAGGCCCTGCCAGGCTCTCTCTGTCTGCACCCTGCCTCGACCACCCCCTGTGGTCCTGTGAGGCAGCCCGTGTACTTCCTTCAGGATTTGTGAGTAATAAACTTCTCTATTTCAATTTGCTTCTAGTCTCTTATTGAATCTTGGCTCACCATGCAATAGCCCAACATTTAAGCCCTGGGTTCTACTTAACAAACGTTAATTTAACAAAGTCACAACACTTGCTTCATCACATTCTAGGGGTGGGGTCCAGCAACCTGAGTTCTAGCAAGCCCTCCAGGTGATTTTGATGCATGCTAAAGTTTGAGAACCAATAATTGTTATTTTTCAGGTCAAGAAATAGGTCTAAAAATTATTTTTATATGAAAAAAAGGAACCACTAGAATAACTATACAAGAGTTTCTCTAAAAAGATACATATAAGAAAACCAAGAGTGAAACAAGTGAAGGAGAAGAAGGTATTGAAATACATTAATTTCACATTTTATAGAACACCATAAAATACCAAGAGTTGATAAAGGAAAGAACATTGACAGAAATGTATTATTTCCATTACAGTAATAATAAAGTTAAAAACAGTTGAAAGTGCTATACCTGAGAAGTGGACTAGAGAAGAGGCATAGGGGACATATTCATTCTTCATTGTATACCTTTTTATGAAGTTTGATTTTTTTTCTTTTTTTCCCCAACCAAATTATTACATTATTAATGTGAAATAATGTCCAATATTCAATTTCCAGATTCCCTGGAAATCCTTACACCAATCTACATCTCAGCACTTAATTGAGCATCTATTTTTGTCTCTCATCACATCAAAGAAGTTCAATAGAGATTTCTTCTAAATGTCATTTTTACTAAGATTAGTATGCAAGGCCAGAGGACATGAAGATTTCCAGTGCCAAAGCAAAACCTGTACCAAAGCTAAGCAGGGAAAGACTATTTATGCTATTGCAATAGGAGAGAAAGGCTCCATTAATGCTGAGACAAAAGGCAGGAGGGTTTTTAAGTAATAGGGTGAACTCTTGGGAAAGTGCTGGAGGATATTCAGGGGTAAATGGACCAAAGAAATGTGTGGAGCAAGATTTCCAGTTGCTGTGATTAGGCCCTCTGGGTTTATTCATTGGTACCCATCAAAGTTATGCTCCTACCTCTCCTACTGCAAGACAGAGGTGATCTTTTGTTGCCTATATCTCAAAGAGACAATACCCTGGTCTTTAAGACATTTCCTAGGTTATAAATGTGGCAAAAGGCTAGAAAGAGACTTATATACATTTCAAAGGAGGCAGAGAAAGACTATACAATTTCAATTTTTCTAAATTAAATGCTTGAAGAAAAGGTAGATTAGGACCAGTAATAAGGAAGCAATATGTCTAAAGTTTAATCAAGCTGAGGGGACTTTTGAGGCCATCGGATCATCAATAACAATATTTCACATGATAAAGTGCTGCCTATGAACACACATTAGAATGACGACACACTCCCACATTTCTTCACCCATTCTAAAGGGCACTCCTGTTTAAGGACCACATATGTAGTCATCACATGAGACATTCAGGGCACATGTGCACTCTATCTTTTCTCTGACACTCATACCATCCCTTCCAATAGCAACCATATTTGACTATAAACTACTTGGGGAAAGATTCTGTTTTGATTGATTTTTTTTCACCTTTGAAGTGTTCATACAGTACTCTACAAATAGATTATGTTAAAAAAATATTGACAAATGAATTTTCCCATCCTAAAGATACATATTAAAGAATATAGGGTAGAATCTGACAATTTGTTCAGGGCCAAAATCAATTCACAAACCACATGTATGTAATCTCATCTATACTTGCTCTTCAACCCCTTCTATTTAGACTAACAGCCAAGCAAACCTTTTAGAGCACAGATCCAAGTTCAAAAGTCCTTTTGACCTTTAGATGGCAGAGAACCTATAGAGTTCAAAGCACGTAGTTCCCTGATGCCAAGTCAATGGGTTAAAAAAACTATAAGCAACTTCTATAGAAAAAATATGGAGATAACCAAAAGTAAAACTACTTGTTTGATTATAAAGTGTTACATATGCACTTAGTAGATCACTTATCAAATTGCTAACCTTTATGAGGAATGATTAACATTTTCACCATTTACCTTAAAAGCACACCATCATAGAAAATGTCTTATTATGGGTAAGCAGATTATCTACTAGCCTATTTAGGTAAAAACAAATGTACAGCGTTATGTACACAGAGCTTAATAAATTGAACTAATCTTCTGCGAATTATTTCAGGCACTCTTGTCCTCAACTCAGGATGGAATGGAATTTACATCTATTTTAAACTTCCCATTACTTTCAGATAATATGCCACTTTGGCTTTTTTGAAAATCATCTCCCCATCTTTTAGCCCCCCTGAATTTTTTAGCCACTCAGAACTTGGCCTTGCAGTTCTCTTCCTGATATTCTCATCGTGAATCATTCCAATATGCCTAAGAACCTTAAAACATTTCTGAGTTTCCACCAACCAAAAACAAAAACAAACAAAAACAAGATAAACACACAAAAGAAAGTATCCAAAGAAATTTATATTTGTTGTCTAATACCACAAAACAAATCATTCCAAAATGTAGTGGCTTAGAACAATAAACATGTACCATCTCATAATTTCTAAGGGACAAGAACTCAGCTGTGGCTTACCTGGGTGGTTCTGACTTCAGGTCTCTTATGAGGTTGCAGTCAGGATGTCTGCCATGTCTGCAGACATCTAAAGGCTTGATTGGACTTGGAAGATCTGTTTCTAAGAAAGCTCACTCACCTTGTGCCGGTTGTTGAGAGCAGCCCTCAGGTTCCTCACCACAAGCTGCATCAGCATCATCAGCACATGGTTGCTGGATTCCCCCAGCATGAGGAATCTATGAGAGAATATAGCAGAACCACATCTTTTATGATCCAGCCTCAGAAGTCACATGCCATTATTTTTGCAATATACTATTAGCTCTTCAAATAGGCATCATTTCATGCAAGAGGGAACTACACTAGGGCACAAATAGCGGGAAATGAAGATCACGGGGCATCACCTTGGGTGCCAGCTATCATAACACCCTCTGTTATTCCTGCCTATATATATTTACTTGGTAACCAATGCCCCACTCTGGTTCTGCTGCCAGGCTATTCAAATATTTTATCTTTCCTCTCCCATTTTTAATACTTTAATTAAAAGAATTTTTTTTGACTGCTTCTTGAGACTTGCAGGATCTTACTACCCAATCAGTGATCGAACCTGTGCCCTCTGCAGCGGAAGTGCAGTCTTAACCACTGGATACCAGGGAAGTCCTCCTCTTTCATTTTTAATGATTCTAATTCTTTCTTGCTCCCTTTACAATCTACTTCAGTGCACACCACTCCACAGAAACTATTTCCTTAAGCATCATTGATATCTTTGTGCTTAACTGATGGCCTTAGACTTTTCTTGAGATATATTCTTCAATATCTTGTAATGTTTGATGTTACAAACCACCCACTCCTGAAATTCTCTCATCCTTTGGCATCTTTGGTACATTACCTAAAGGCTTTTCCCATCTCTCTGATGCCACTTCTCTCCCTTTCTCTATGAGATTCCTAACTGCAGAGTATTAAGTTTATCCCTCTGATTTTCTTACTATAGTAAGACTGAGCTGATTACCCATTTACTACTTTAGCTATGCCATCCATTATCAGGCCTACATTTCCTTCCCTAGTCAATCAGAGGTCCTTTACACCTGCCTCCAGGCAACTCCATTCTCTATCTGTAGACAGGCCCACTTTTTCTTCCTTCAGTGTTTCCTGCAACAATTTGGTTTAGCTCATCATCTCACTGCTGCTGCTGCTGCTCACTATCACCACTTTAGTCCAAATCCTCCTTGTTCCACCACCAGATGAGCAGAGCAGCAGTATTTTAGCTGCTAAACTTGTCCAACACAGACTCTGTTCTTGGGTGCTCAGTCACTCAGTTGTATCCAACTCTTTGCAGCCTCATGAACTATATCCACCAGGCTCCTCGGTCCATGGGATTTCCCAGGCAAGAATACTAGGGTGGCTTGCCATTTCCTTCTCCAGGGGACCTTCTCAACCCAGGGACTGCACCCACATCTCCTGCATTGCCAGTGGATTCTTTACCACTGAGCCGCCGGGGAAGCCCTAACACTGACCCTGTGTGCTTTGTCGCTCAGTCATGTCAGACTCTTTACAACCCCATGGACTGTAGCCTGCCAGGCTCCTCTGTCCCTGGGGATTCTCCAGGCAAGAAGAGTGGAGTGGAGTGGCAGGAATACTGAAGATCCTCCAGGGGATCTTCCCAACACAGGGACTGAACCCAGGTTTCCTGCATTGCAGGCAGATTCCTTACTGTCATAGCCACCAGGGAAGCCCATAACATTGACCTTGCTTCTACTATAATCCATTTGTCATATGTTTTGATGCTAAATCTCCTTTATAAATTCCTTTTTTTTCATTTTCCAGCATAAGAAGATTATCATCTACTAAAAATCTTAATTCCTTAGTCTAGCTGTTAATGCATATATTATCTTCCCATTTGGCTACCATACCTAATTTCTTATTCCTCTTGTTTCTTATTTTCCTTATTTCACTTTGGTGATTAACCATCCATTCACTATGTTCCAAATATATAAATCTCCCCATTTACCTTTTTAATTCTTTTTTCCACAAAAGTAAATTAAAAAACAAATCCATTTCCTACCAATTCATCATACTCATTTTTGAATGTCTAGCTCAAATTCCACAATCCCCATGAAATATTCTCTACCTATTTTAGCTCATACTGGGCAGCTTGAGTTTTGACTTCCTAATGCTCAATTAGGCATCCATATCTCTGATTCTTTGTTAGCCTTATTTTCATAGCTAACTTGTGCAAGTGTATAAAGACTGCAATCATATTTTATAATTATTTCCTTTAAAACATCTAAAATAGTCTACAAGTAATATGCTGAGCACATAATAGGCCATGAATAAATATTTATTGGTTAACTAAATGAGGACAATAACTAGAAAATTCTTATGTCATTTGGCAGGATGACTACAGGCAAAAGACTCCTTCTCAAAATAGAATATCTAAAAGTATATTTTCCCCACATGTCAACAACAAAAACAAAACACTGTCTCCTAGGAGAGCCAAGCTTTAGCTCTTTAAGCATGTATAAAATCCACAAGACAATTGTTAAAGGTACAATTGTTTATATTTACACAAGATAATTGCTTCATTTAGCAAGTATGGGGAAAATCAGATCACATTCCAAAAGTAATATGATGATGTCAGCAGTTGGAGAACAATCTAGGAAAAAATTAAGCAGTAAGTTTGCTCTCTAAGATTTACTAAGGGAAAGGAAATTCTTATAAACCCAAAAAGATAAGACAAAGCCTACATGATCTGTTACAGCAAGAAATAGTGATGCTAACTACATCACAGCAAAAGTATTACACTTTCCTATTTCAAACATTAAAAATTAATATTATTAAAAATAATTATGATGTATCTTTGGAAAGAGAACATATCTATATTTCCCCCAAAGTCTCACGGCTGGTTGTGCCCTCTTTTGGAAGCAGTGTTATGTCTTGGAAACAGTATGAGTTATCACAGACAGAGGGACCTGGGTTACTAAGTTGAGGGATCTTAGGCAACCAACCTCAGTGGGCTGTTGTGAGAATTAAATGAGATTACATATCTGAAAGAACCTGGCATGTTGTCTGACACATGCTGGTCAATGTCTTCATTCCCTTCCACTCTGCTTTGCAGAGATGAAAAGAACAGGAGGTGGACTAGCCCTAGAGTAGGAGGGAGGAAACGGGAATTATTATCTCAGCTCAGTTTTTCATTAGGTTGTGGCAGGAACAGTCTTCCAGTTTTCCTCTTCTTCCTTTTGGTAGTAGATGCCCCACCCCCCTGATTTTTAATTGGCACACAGGAGCCAGACAGTTCTATTTCATAATCCTTCACAGGGTTTTTAATCATTTGACTTGCAGAGCCTTTGGGTAGACTAGACACTTATCACTCACTACACACTTCAGCCCTAACCCAGTCCAATACCCATAACTCCTTCCTGACAGCCATGGATTCTTCTGTGCATAGCCACCAGACCAGAAGATCCCTAAGGAATCTTCCTTCCAATATTCTGTAGTCTGAGGAAACACATGGAATAATGTTCACTTCTCTGGTAATCATAATGAATTTTTTTTAAGAGAAAACTTGAAATAATCTAAGTTTTAAAATCATCATATCTCTTTTGCATGTTTTTAGTTGGGAGATGTATGGTATATTAGTGTCCTGTGGCTGTTGTAATGAATTACTAGCTAAAATAACAGAAATTTATTATTTTACAGCTTTGAAGGCCAAAAGTCAAGGTGTCTTCAGGGCCACACTCCCTGTGAAAGCTCTTGTTCAGTCACTAAGTTGTGTCCAACTCTTTGTGACCCCATGAACTGCAGCATGCCAGGTTTGCCTGTCCTCACTATCTCCCTGAGTTTGCTCAAACTCATGTGCATTGAGTCAGTGATGCCATCCAACCATCTCATCCTCTGTGGCCCCATCTCCTTTTGCCCTCCTTCTTTTCCAGCATCAGGGTCTTTTCCAGTGAGTAAGCTCTTTGCATCACATGACCAAAGTTCTGGAACTTCAGCTTTAGCATCAGTCCTTCCAATAAATATTCAGGGTTGATTTTCTTTGGGATTGATTGGTTTGATCCCCTTGCAGTCCAAGGGACTCTCAAGAGTCTTCTCCAGCACCACAGTTTGAAAGCATCTATTCTTTGGTGCTCAGCCCTCTTTATGGTCCAACTCTCACATCCATACATGACTGCTGGAAAAACCATAGCTTTAAATATATGGACCTTTGCTGGCAAATTGATATCTGCTTTTTAAGACACTTTGTAGGTTTGTCATAACTTTTCTTCCAAAGAGCAAGCGTCTTTTAATTTTATGGCTGCAGTCACCATCTGCATTGATTTTGGAGCCCAAGAAAATGAAGTCTGACACTGTTTCCACATATTCCCTACCTATTTGCCACAAAGTGATGGGATCGATGCCATGATCTTCATTTATTGAATGTTGAGTTTTAAGCTAGTTAAAAATTCTTTCACCTTCATCAAGAGGTTCTTTAGTTCCTCTTCACTTTCTGCCATTAAAGCGTGTCATCTGCATATCTGAGATTGTTGATATTTCTCCTGGCAATCTTGATTCCAGCTTGTGAGTCATCCATTTAGTATGATGTACTCTGCATACAAGTTAAATAAGCAGGGTGACAACAGACAGCCTTGACATACTCCTTTCTCAATTTTGAACCAGTCAGTTGTTCCATGTCCAGTTCTACATGTTGCTTCTTGTCCTGCATACAGGTTTCTCAGGAGACAGGTAAGGTGGTCTGGTGAAGCTCTAGGGGCAATCATTCCTTACTTCTCCCAGCTTCAGGCCACTTCAGGCATTATATAGCTAGTAGCTACATCATTCTAGGACTTCCCTGGTGGCTCAGATGGTAAAGAATCTGCCTGCAATGCAGCAGGCCTGGGTTTGATCCCTGGGTAAGAAAGATCCCTTGGAGAAGGAAACAGCTACCCACTCCAGCATTCTTGCCTGGGAAATTCCATGGGCAGAGGGGCCCGGTGGGCTACAGTTCATAGGGTCACAAAAAGTCAGACAAGACTGACACAGCTTAGCACACATCACTCCAGTCTCTGTCTCCATATTCACACGGCCCTCTCCTCCATGTGTCTTCTCTTCTGTCTATAACATCTGCCTCTGCCTAACTTCTATAAGGATGCCTGCCATTGGATTTAGGGCCCACCTAGACAATCCAGGCAATGGCACCCCACTCCAGTACTCTTGCCTGGCAAATCCCATGGACAGAGGAGCCTGGTAGGCCGCAGTCCATGGAGTCGCTAGGAGTCAGACACGACTGAGCGATTTTACTTTCACTTTCATACACTGGAGAAGGAAATGGCAACCCACTCCAGTGTTCTTGCCTGGAGAATCCCAGGGACGGGGGAGCCTGGTGGGCTGCCATCTATGGGACTGCACAGAGTCGGACACGACTGAAGCGACTTAGCAGCAGTAGCAGTAGTAAATCCAGGATAATCTCATCCCAAGATTCTTTAGTTACATGTCCAAAGATTCTCTATAATTACTTCCAAACAAATCACATTCGTAGGTTCTAGATGTACACTTGGAGTGTAACTTTTGGAGTTTCATTGTTGAACTCACTACAGAATGCTTCATAAACACTCACTTATAAAATACAGGTAGTATAGATACTTTACACTCTGAAAAGGAAATAGTCAAATACCAACTTTTTCAAATATTTGCAAAAAATAGCATTTCAATGAAACTTTAAGATGTTTTAAAACACCTTTTGGATTTACAAGTTTAAAGAAGAATCTTTTCAATCAATATCTCCTACTTTGTCATGTAATATTCATTATTGTTAACCATGTTCTATTTTGGGAATTCACTACTTCTTTAATAGAAACCTTGCAAGTGATTCATTTTTTTTCCTGTTTAAACAACTAATACATATATACATTCTTAAAATTCAATACAGAAGAGAAAGAATTATTCTCCTTGAGTACACCTTGCCTAATTTCTCTCTTCCCCAACAAATAAGTTTAAAATTCCGTTCAGAATATTTTGTGCATAAAGGGTACTTACATAATATTTTTTTAATCATAAATGGAATCATGCTATTCACAGCACTCAGTGAATTACATTTTCCTTTTATCAATGTTTGGAAGATATTTCTTTCCAACTTAGAAATCTATACCATTATTTTTCCTAACTACACAATATTTGACAGAAGGAATGTGGCATAATTTATTGATGAACATATAAGTTGCTTTCAAATGTCTGGTGTCAAAAAAAATCTTGTATTGATAATTCCTTTAAGAATGTACAGAAATCTCTACAAGATGGATTTTTAGAGGTAAAGTTACTTGGTCAAAGATTATACACATTTCCAATTTTATTGAGCCTGCTAATTTGCTCTCCAAAAAGTGTTCTGAGAACTGGCCAACTGAGGCTGAAAGATAATTCTTACCTGATCGATTAACTATCTATACATACATATGTGTACATATTTGTATGTATACACATACATATAAATTAGATGTGTCCCACTCCAGTACTCTCACCTGGAAAATCCCATGGACAGAGGAGCCTGTGGGCTGCAGTCCATGGGGTCGCTAAGAGTAGGACACGACTGAGCCACTTAACTTTCACTTTTCACTTTCATGCATTGAAGAAGGAAATGGCAACCCACTCCAGTGTTCTTGCCTGGAGAATCCCAGGGACAGGGGAGCCTGGTGGGCTGCCGTCTATGGGGTTGCACAGAGTCGGACACGACTGAAGCAAATTAGCAGCAGCAGCAGCAACAAGTATATTGAAATATATATATTACACACACATCATTTTTATACTATGCAGGTATATGGAAGGCCACTCAGTTTTAGTTAGATAAATTAGGGAAGAATTTTCTTATGCTCATATCCTTCCTAACTCATCTATCACCGAGCATCAGGGACTCAAACAAGAAAAGAGACCCACTCTGGGTGTAATGACAAAAAAGCAATAGAGAAAAAAAATCTGTTGTTTTCTGATATAACATGATGCCAAGGCAGAGTACTCTCCCAGACAAGAGATTCTCCTTCAGAATATACATGACTCCACAATACCTAATGGATACATCCTAAGTCACTGTAGGAACTCAATCAACAGTGCATCAGAACTCATTACGCCTTTTTCTCTAAAGTTCTTGTGTGAAAACACTTGCTAAGATCTATATGTAACTTGAATTTCAAGGTGATCTGATTTAAATGAGCACAGAACCACAAATTATATATTTAGGTGCTTTTTAGCTAAGCTAGGAAAGAGA
Source organism: Ovis canadensis (assembly GCF_042477335.2). Lineage (NCBI taxonomy): Eukaryota > Metazoa > Chordata > Mammalia > Artiodactyla > Bovidae > Ovis > Ovis canadensis. Next base: position 88,920,590 of record NC_091248.1, read on the forward strand.
GAATTTTTTTTTTTCATCAGGCTCAAGGTTGAATTGGAGTGACAGTTACATAAAAAGTCTTATCGAAGTGCCTCCATAGCTGTGAGTCCTGACTTCAGCACTCCACATAATTATAAGATAGTAACAAAAATTATTCCAAAGCACTTGAACAATTATATGCTCTTAAAACAGGTTGAAAATGAAGGATGACATGTTTTGAGAGTAGCAGATCTGAGAGTACTTTAAAACTGCAGTAAGAAACTGGGTTTCTCAGTTAGAAAAGTACATAAAGTTATTTATCAATCCGTTATGGAACATCTGTAGACTCAGAATTTACCGTGTTCCATTAAGTAGAGAAATTCCTTCCATTAGTCTTTTCCTTATTCAGAGATGAAAACATCCTTCATCCAACCTCACTGAAGTCCAATATGCTCTCAGTTTCTACCACCTAACTCCTGCCCCACAACACATATATATACACACATACACACACAAAGACACACATGTCATTACCACATATTTAGCAAAATAAGGTTACCAAATAATAAAACCATGACAGGTTGCATTGCAAGGACTTGCTTTCTGACAAAAAGCTAAGATGCATAAAACATTAAGTTGCTGCAACATTTGTTTTATTTACAAAAAAGAGAGCAGAAATGTTAATAATTCAGATATACAAAGAGTCTGCACTGAAGGTTATAATACACTGGGGATTAGAGACACAACTACAGAAGGTTGCACTTAGGTAGTGAGATATTTCAGAACAAAAGAATTTGTACTAAGGGTTGACTATTCCAACAAACAAAACAAAAGATTATTTTTGTGATCTTTATATGTTATTCTTGGAAAACTTTTCATCATTCAGAGATGAAAATCAATTGACTGTCTTGTGATTTTTTTTTTTTTAAACCAACGATCTGATACTTTCCTTGGCAGGTTTTCACTTTATTGAGATGTAGTTAACAGTCAATAAAATGCATGAACTTTACATGTTCAGTTTGATGAGCAGTGACAATTAAATACAGCCAAGCAACCACCATTCGAAACACATATAGTAGAACAAATGTTCCCCTGTACTCCTTTCCAGTCACTTCTCTCCCTCCTCCTCCATCTTAATATGGGATTTCTACCACCATAGATTACTTTGGTCTCTGTTTGGTTTTCATACATATGAAAGCCTATAGCATGTGCTCTTCTGTACATAGCTTCTTTTGTACAATATAATGTTGATGTGTATGCACATTGTTCAGTGTATCAATAGCTTTTCCTTTTATTACTAAGCAACATTCAATTCTATGGATACACTACAACTTGTCTATCAATTTTTATATTGTTAGATATTTGGGATGATCCTAGTATAAGGCTATTACAAACATGGCTGCTACAAACATTTTTCTACAAGTCAAGGTGAATACCTCTGAGTACTACTTATTCCTAGGTCACAGGGGAGATGCATGTTTAACTTTTTAAGAAACTGCCAGTTTTCCTAATTAGTTTTACCACTTACACTGCTATCATCATTGTATGAGAGGGTCTACGACTCCACATTGCCACCAAAATTTGATGTTTTCAGTCTGTTTTAGCCATTCTAAGGCATGTTTAGTAGTATCTCATTTTTGTTTTAGTTTTTATAGCCTGACGTGTGTGCTTTGGCACTCAGTCATATCCAACTCTGAGACCTTTTGGACTGTAACCCGCCAGATTCCTCTGTCCATGGGATTTTCCAGGCAAGAATACTGGGGTGGGTTGCCATTTCATTGAGGGGATTTTCCTGACCCAGGGATAGAACCTACATCTCCTATGTCTCCTCTGTAGGTAGATTCTTTACCTGCTGAGTCATTTGAGAAGCCTCTAACTAAAGACATTGAACACTTTTAAAACGTATTACTTCTGTGAAGTACCTATTCAGCTCTATCACACATATTTCTATTTGGTTATTTGTGCTTTTATAGTTAATGCGTAGGAATTCTTTATGTATTCTGTATACAAATTCTTTGTAAGATAATCTTTTCAGTTCACATCGTATGTATTAATTTTTAGTGGAGTTCTTTTGATGGGCAGAATTTTTAAACTTTGCCTAAGTCTAATAACCAACTTATGTTTTATGATTTTTGTGTTCTGTACAGGAAATATCTATCTAAACTGTAGTCATGAAAGTGTTTTTTTTCTAGAACTTTTTGAATCTGGTTTTATGTTTAGATCTATGACCAATCCAGAATTAACTTTGTGTATGGCATGAGATGAGAATCAAAATACATTTTCTTCCATGAAGATACAAAGTTGTTCCTGCAATGTCTGTGAAGAGACTTCTCCCCAAAATAGCTTTGGCACTTTTGAAAAAAAAATCAGTAAACAGAATATATATGGGTCTATTTCTAGACTTTATTCTGTTCCATTATTCTATTTGTCTATGCCTAGACCAATACCACTGCCTTGGTTGCTCTGTATAATAAATTTTGAAACCAGGTAAAGTTTTCCAACTTTTGTTCTTTTTCAAGGTGGTTTTAGCTATCCTATTTTCTTTGCATTTCTGTATATATTTAGAACCATCTCATCTACTTCTTCAGAATAGCTTGTTGACTTTTTGATAAAGATTTCATTGAATGTATGTATCTATTTAGAAAGTAAAGATATGTGACAGCAAAATTTTACTTTCCAATCTAGAAACATGGACTATCTCTACATTTTTTTAGGTCTTATTTAACTTCTCAGTAATATTTTTTTTTTTCCCACCCTCTCCCTCTCCCTCTGAGTCCAAAAGTCCGTTATACACATCTGTGTCTTTTTTCCTGTCTTGCATACAGGGTCGTCATTGCCATCTTCCTAAATTCCATATATATGTGTTAGTATACTGTATTGGTGTTTTTCTTTCTGGCTTACTTCACTCTGTATAATCGGCTCCAGTTTCATCCATCTCATCAGAACTGATTCAAATGAATTCTTTTTAACGGCTGAGTAATACTCCATTGTGTATATGTACCACAGCTTTCTTATCCATTCATCTGCTGATGGACATCTAGGTTGTTTCCATGTCCTGGCTATTATAAACAGTGCTGCGATGAACATTGGGGTACATGTGTCTCTTTCAATTCTGGTTTCCTCGGTGTGTATGCCCAGCAGTGGGATTGCTGGGTCATAAGGTAGTTCTATTTGCAATTTTTTAAGGAATCTCCACACTGTTCTCCATAGTGGCTGTACTAGTTTGCATTCCCACCAACAGTGTAGGAGGGTTCCCTTTTCTCCACACCCTCTCCAGCATTTATTGCTTGCAGATTTTTGGATCGCAGCCATTCTGACTGGTGTGAAGTGGTACCTCATTGTGGTTTTGATTTGCATTTCTCTAATAATGAGTGATGTTGAGCATCTTTTCATGTGTTTGTTAGCCATCCGTATGTCTTCTTTGGAGAAATGTCTATTTAGTTCTTTGGCCCATTTTTTGATTGGGTCGTTTATTTTTCTGGAGTTGAGCTGCATAAGTTGCTTGTATATTTTTGAGATTAGTTGTTTGTCAGTTGCTTCATTTGCTATTATTTTCTCCCATTCAGAAGGCTGTCTTTTCACCTTGCTTATAGTTTCCTTTGTTGTGCAGAAGCTTTTAATTTTAATTAGATCCCATTTGTTTATTTTTGCTTTTATTTCCAGAATTCTTGGAGGTGGATCATAGAGGATCCTGCTGTGATTTATTTCTGAGAGTGTTTTGCCTATATTCTCCTCTAGGAGTTTTATAGTTTCTGATCTTACATTTAGATCTTTAATCCATTTTGAGTTTATTTTTGTGTACGGTGTTAGAAAGTGATCTAGTTTCATTCTTTTACAAGTGGTTGACCAGTTTTCCCAGCACCACTTGTTAAAGAGATTGTCTTTACTCCATTGGATATTCTTGCCTCCTTTGTCGAAGATAAGGTGTCCATATGTGTGTGGATTTATTTCTGGGCTTTCTATTTTGTTCCATTGATCTATATGTCTGTCTTTGTGCCAGTACCATACTGTCTTGATGACTGTGGCTTTGTAGTAGAGCCTGAAGTCAGGCAAGTTGATTCCTCCCGTTCCATTCTTCTTTCTCAAGATTGCTTTGGCTATTCGAGGTTTTTTGTATTTCCATACAAATCTTGAAATTATTTGTTCTAGTTCTGTGAAAAATGTGGCTGGTAGCTTGACAGGGATTGCATTGAATTTGTAAATTGCTTTGGGTAGTATATTCATTTTCACTATATTGATTCTTCCGATCCATGAACATGGTATATTTCTCCATCTATTAGTGTCCTCTTTGATTTCTTTCATCAGTGTTTTATAGTTTTCTATATATAGGTCAGGAACAAGACAAGGGTGTCCACTGTCACCGCTACTATTCAACATAGTTCTGGAAGTTTTGGCCACAGCAATCAGAGCAGGAAAAGAAATAAAAGGAATCCAAATTGGAAAAGAAGAAGTAAAACTATCACTGTTTGCAGATGACATGATCCTCTACATGGAAAACCCTAAAGACTCCACCAGAAAATTACTAGAGATCATCAATGAATATAGTAAAGTTGCAGGATATAAAATCAACACACAGAAATCCCTTGCATTCCTATACACGAATAATGAGAAAGTAGAAAAAGAAATCAGTAATATTTTAGTATAGAGATCTTAAATATTTTTCATTAGACTGATTTTTCTTATTTTCATACGTTATAGTACATTTTTTGTTTTTGTTTTTAATATAAATTTATTTATTTTAATTGGAGGCTAATTACTTTATCATATTGGTTTTGCCATACATTTTTAAAGTGTTATTTTTCAATTGGTACTGAGTGGAGACATGCTCTACAGTGATGATCCCTTGTAGTTCTAACCTATCACAAGAGGCCATCCATGCCTATTAAACATGGTAGCAGTTCAGCTGGTTTTCCCCTTTCCTTTATTTAGTAGACATTTTTTCCAGTGATAAGAGCAGTGGTAATACTCTCTTATCCTGTAAAGGGATCCTCACACTCTGATGTTTTATTTGTTTGGATTTATGTGCTCAGCTTTATGACAGGATATTTTTTTAACTATGATGTTTATAGTTTAACTGGTTTGTAATTTGGTTGTTGAGACTGAAGGTCTGTCACAACTTTTTACGTTCAAACTAAAAAATCTTTTGGTGAATTTTTTCATACTTATAGAACAACCCTATTACTATGCCCAAAAGAGCAAAAAAACACAAAAGTATCAAATAGCACCCAAGAGTCCATGCAATCATGAAGATGACTAATCATGAATTTGACCTTTTTTTAATCCAAAGCCCATAACGCAACCTTTCATGAATAAATTAGTCGTCTTCTTCTAAAGTTACCTTTGAAACCATTTTGCTCACCATTACTTCTAATTGGCTATTTATTGAAATACTACTCCTCTGTACAATATCACTACTTCATTTTTTTCTTTCTGATATTCTAAAAGCACTGTTTGAAGTTAAGAGCTCTGTTAATGTCTACTGGGGTCTCTTTCAGAGGCTATTATAAAAATTGAAATCTAGATAAAAGAACATCCTGAGGAAATAATCAATGAGAAAAGAGTGAAAGTCGTCAACCAAGCAGTCTTTCAGATGCAGGCGGTAGTGTGAGGCCTGGAGTTGGACTCTGATTCCAGCTCCTGGAGTTAAGAGAAATAATACAGCATCTCTCTGCTGAGGCTCAAAATGGTCAAAGTTGCTCATGATGCTACGTCACCACTCTTACCATTTCTCTCCAAACTACTCTCCAACTGACTTTACCCACTCCAAAATACTTTCTACATCTGCTGCAACATAGATTCAACAGAGAAGGAAAAAAAAAAAGAATTCAAGAAGGCCCCAAACTCAAGGTTGACTCTTAAATTCATCCCACCACAACCACCCAAAAAGTTTGTCCAGTTCCGGTCCTGTAAATCAAAAATCTTGATGCATAGTTTCCATAGTTATTTCTTAAATCATTTTAATGGAAGATGAAAAATTCCGTAATAAGAACTTGCACTCAGAGTGACTGTCATTTGATCTGCTAATGCTCAAATTATGGTAGGCCCTATGAAAAGACTCACAATCCATGATTTCTGGCCTATTGATGAAAAGTAATGGCACCTAACAAGATTCCCAAAGACCAAACACTTATCTTCATTCTCAATACAAAAACTCTTCAGAGAAAAAATTGTGCTACTCCCTTAATGCTTAATTCATTTCAGACCCATGTTCCTTACTATAGCCCACGTGTAATTATTTAAATGTCATGAAATCCTTCAAATGTGTTTGATAGAGTAATTGAAATTACTTCATGTAATTTATTTTACTTTCCGTGATGGAAATGTGTGCACACAAATGTCACTGCACTGTCAACGCACTCAATGGCAGCTGCGTATATCCTTTGAGGGTTTCTCATCAGTGGGGATTTTACCTTCCAAATATAATAAAATTTCTCTCTTCCTACACACATGTGGACTAAAGCACCGATCAGTGTATATTATTAGTAAGAAATTCCCCCACGAAACTCTTTGACCACAGAGATGAGGCCAGGACTTCACTGGGGCCAAGTTCTTGCTTTAACGGGATTTCTGGAATATTTTCACAAATGATACAAGTGGTTCTTTTAAAATCAAGACTGCAGTAGCACATAGTGCCCTTTTTGGAAGCAATTTTTGCATACCAAGAGCAGATGCTTCTATGACTTGAAGTTAGTAGGCACCGAAAGACAGCAAAACTGACACAGGAATACTGAGCCAGCATCTCACCAAAATAATTTTTGTGAAGGGTTCTGTGCCTTAGGATCTCACTTCTTATATTTGCCTATGTATCTTGCACGGGTGAAACCACAACCTGCCTTTGCTTGAGGAACTTGCCTTTCTGCCTTCTTACTAAGCACAGCTATATGAAGAGACTTTGACTGACCTGATAGAAAGTTGACGTTTTTTCCTCTGTCATTTGTAAAGCATAAAGCAAAAACCATCTTTATAATTTAACACGAGATATGCTTTCGTGTAAGCATATTAAACATGGTTTCATAAAACACTCAGAGTGAAAGAAGACTAAATCCTTGATTATCTACTTGAAATAAAATTTTCAGTTTGAGAAGGAATACGGTAATCTTTATAGTTGATCTGGGCAAATATTTCTCTTAGACTAATTAGGCAACAGTGATGATAAACTATTCTAGCAAAGTTAAAAAAGGATGTGGTTTCTTCCCATGGTGTAATCTGAGAAGGGGTATTGTTATTCTTTCTACTGCAAAATTATTTCTATTAACAATTGATTATTTTTAGTTAATTACATGTTTAGATTTGAAGACAAGTGAATCAAGTACCTTATTAAATGTAGTTATTGAATTATTTTGGTTACTTAGTCACATCAATGGAATTGACTTTTGTATTACATAGCAAAGGGAAATTTCTCAGCAGATTAATATGTAAACCTCTAGAAAAATTTTTCTAAGTGAAAAAATATATATGCTTATGCATACAAACTTGCATATTGTGAGGACTACAAATGTCAAATGACTTACAGGTAACAGAAAATCACGCTGAATTTTGCTATTTAAATTTTAAACCCACACTGCACAAAAAACATAGATGTATATTTATTGTCATGATGAAAGTTCCCTTAAATATCATGACTTATTATTTGTATTAGCACCACTCATATTTTCTTCAGTAACCCACTTTTACTAGTTCTAAAATACCTTTATGTGAGTAAAGGAACAAAGCTGTCTTTTCGGTTTGGATTGCAGGAGTTCAGCCTCCATAATTATGCAACCATTAAATAAATGAAGACTAAGTTTCTAGGTTGGACTCTCACAAGTACCACTTAAACAAGACACCCACTGGCCTGAGCCACTGCATTTGCAATTTGCTCTAATCCCCCCTTCATCCCTCAACAAAGATAAGGGCCCTACTGAGCAAGACTCCTGGGCCAGTAGCTGGAAACAGCTACTGAAACAATCTTAGCATGTTTCCAGGACTTGAACAGGCCCCTTACCTGCTACATCCTCCAGAAGGTAAGCAAAGCCACCACTGCAAAGCCAGAAAGTGGCTAGAAGATGCACAAGAAAGCAGCTATAGATGAAGCTTGCCTACAGGGTCTGGACAAGGCACCCAGCACCTTGTGATGCAAGGTGGAAAACTTGGGCCACATGTCTGGCTCTTCCTAAGAAGCTCCAAGTATTTTAAGAATTTCAAGTTCTAACTGATCTTATAGTTTACTGTTAAGGCATATTCAAAGTAGGAAGATAGCACATATTATTTTATAATTCTGTTTGCTTCATCTGTAACTTTCAAATCTTTAGATATATGGTATATCAATCTTTATTTTTAATTGCACCGCTAGCCCAGCAAAAGTTAAGACTAGGAACAGACTTGTCTTTTAATAAAGACTCCAATATCCCTGAGCATGATTACCAGTTTTTCATTTCACTGTAGCATCATTTTTATCATAAGCTCTAAAAGAATAAGTAGAACTAACTACATGTACCTAATACATCATAAAAGCCACAATATGCATGCAAAGGGTAAACAAGCTGCATACATATATTATCTGATAAAGAACAGCAAAGAACATAAATGTATTATTCATGACGCGAAATCCAATGATTAATAACCTGCAAAGCTACATTGCTTCCTACCTGTGGACATAAAATGATTAATGTTTTTAAAAGTATAGAATGTGACTCCCAAGCTATATTAACTAAAATTTAATAACTTCAACAGAAGCCATGAAAAAAGAACAGCAGACTAAAAAATGAACTGAATTGTGTTCTCTCAGTTTCAAAATATATATATTTACAATCACTTTTTCTTATTTTTTAAAAATGTTAAATCAAAGGATATGTAGATACAAAGAACACACAGGTGTAACTCAAGAAAGTTCAAACACTGAAAGAGGGACTTTGCCATTCAAAGTGTCTTTGCCACAATATGCTTCTCTTCAAAATGTTTGCATAAATTCTTTATAGAATATTGGATCAAACGGACCACAGTGGATCAACAACAGAGGCAGAGACTATTTGTATTAACACATGGTATATGTCGAGGACCTGACTTTTAATTTCTAAATGTATCTGTACCTGATTTTAGAGCTATAAGAAATTTGCTTTAATTAAAAGGATTGAGAAAACTAATGTTCAGGAAGTGAAACAGTGTTTTTAGCTGGTGCCCAAAGTCTTATACCCAAGTGGTCCAGTAAAGTAATATAAAAATAATACTTTAAAAATGAAAAATTTAATGATTCAAAAGAATCATTATAGATTATACTGAAACTAAGATCATAGTATCTGGTCCCATCACTTCATGGCAAATAAAAGGGGGAAAAATGGAAGCAGTGACAGATTTTATTTTCTTGGGCTCCAAAATCACTGTGGATGAGTGCCTACAGACATAAAATTAAAAGACATCACTCTGCCAACATAGGTCCGTCTAGTCAAAGCTATGGTTTTTTCCAGCAGTCATGTATGGATGTGAGAGTTGGACCATCAAGAAGGCTGAGTGCCAAAGAATTGATACTTTCGAATTGTGGTGCTGGAGAAGACTCTTGAAAGTCCCTTGGACATCAAGGAGATCAAACCAGTCAATCCTAAAAGAAATCAACCCAGAATATTCATTGGAAGGACTGATACTGAAGCTCCAAAACTTTGGCCATCTGATTTGAAGAGCGAACTCATTGGAAATGCCCTGATGCTAGGAAAGATTGAGGGCAGGAGGTGAAGGGGGTGACAGAGAACTATATGGTTGAATGGCATTACCAACTCAACTGACATGAGTTTGAGCAAACTCTGGGAGATAGTGAAGGACAGGGAAGCCTGCTGTGCTGCAGTCCATGGGGTCGCAAAGAGTCAGACATGACTTAGCAACTAAACAACAACAAAGCCTAAATTTATCATGGTAAAGAGTAATTTGGCTACCAACAGAAAAAAAAAATGCAGCATTCTGTGCATATTCTCTGCCCTTTCCAAAGGGATCACAAAAATCAAAGAGTTTAATGTCAACTCTTTTTCTATAATATGAAGAATCTACTTATTCAATTTCTGTTCATATTTAAACAAATATTATACAGTACACATGTGCCAGAAGTTCTTGTAAGCACTTTATAAATAGAAACTATCAAAATCATAACAATCCTCTGAGGTTGATACTATGACTAGGTCTATTTTATAGGTAAGGAAACAAAGGAAGAGAGGTTAGGTGACTTGGTCAAAGTCACACAGCTCTGAGTTGTGTTGTTCAGTCACTAAGTTGTGCCCAACTCTTTGTACCACATGCAATACAGCATGCCAGACTTTGAGTGCAGAGCTAGGATTCATACTAAGACCAACTGCTCCACAGTCTGAATTCTTTAACTGCTATGCTATGCTGACCATTTTTTTTTGCATGTCTCAGGACTTTATTAATAAAAGTGAAAGAAACAAACAACTAATTCAAGAAATTTAAAATAGTAATAGAAAAGATCTTGTTATATATAACCATTAAGTCCATGGTTTTTTGGTGGATTTGATCCAGGTTTCACACAAAGCCACTGAAACAACCACACTCTTTTCCAATGGGTGGTTTAAGAATAGCCCCCAAATTCCATAATCACTGTTTTATTTATACTAGCAATCTCAGACAAGAAGTGTCCCCCTTCTCCATCTATAATTCCAAAAAGTCCTCAGAAGAGCTCATGCTTGGACCACGTTACTGCCTCTAAATGAATTGCCATAGCTGGTAAGGAGAATAGAATACAATGCTCTGGTTGCCCAGACCTAAGGCATATTATACCAGCTGTGGTTACTGACAGTCAACGACCTCAGCTTGAATCTGAAGGAGTAAAAGTTTTCATTCATTAAAAAGATTTCAACCAATATTCAAATGTACAAGCTATTTTAAGTTATCCTATCATTACAATAATACTTTTAAAAATACAACAGAATATATAAATACAAATATTTTCTAAACACATTGATTCCATTTTCAAATATATTTTACATAAAACCCAGAGACTTCAATTCTTAAATTTCACTATGATCATGTAACTACAATGAATAAAAAATTAGATTTGCTTCTTTATTACCACCAGACCCTGTTAGTACAAAATCTTCTGCTTGAAATTTCCAAAATCAGAGGCAATAATACCCATTATTGAAAACTGAAGCTGTTTTGCTTCAAATATTTGAATTCTGTGTTTCTTGTATCTTTTTTGAAAATACAGAATATTAATATGTAGAATTGACTGGCATGTCTATACAGATGCTTTTTTTGGAAAAAAGTTAAAAGCACACCTTAAAATAAATGAAAATCATGATCAATAGGCAGTAATGACATTATGAAGTACATACGACAACAAATTTTTCTGCAGTTAATTTGAATTCTGTGATTTATGTCATTATCTATATTAAATTACATAAGAAAGAAGATCCTAAAATAAGAGAGAGTAGAGGAAGGAAGAAAAAATAATTTGCAGTTGTAACCAGAAAAGAGAATAGAAGTCCTACGGCAAGGCATTCTGTGAGGTATTCTTCTCACATTCCTTTAAATGCATCCATTGATTGAGAAGACAGCAACTACTTGAGTCAAATGACTCTCCAATTCCACAGAAGTACAATAGTATAGGAAAAAGTTTTAAATTGCAGTAAGAGTTTAGCTTAGATCACAAAGAAATCATTGAAAAAATAATCCTTCAACTGATAAAGAAGAACTTTTGAAAGGAAGAATACTTCAGAGTACATACATTTCTCACTAGCAAAACAAGATCCCTTTTCCGATTATTTAATTTGTTCTAAGTTGAGACGTAGGAGTTCTTTCAACAGTTTCAACATTAACAAGGGCACGGAGATTGTGTTGATATACTTTTTTTGCTAATATAGACATCATTACTTAATCTTTTAAAAGATAATGCAACAATTCTCTTTAATTCCAGATTTTTTTTTCTAAAGCAATTTTGAAATATGTAACTGTTAACTGCCTTCTGCATAATATTTTTAAGACTCAGTACACTTTTTAAAGAAATATATTTTTCTTTCAACACAATTCAAAAATGGCAGAAAATATTTTACTCAGACTCGAACAAAGTCTCAGAGGAAACCCCAACATGTCAGGCAAATATTACTTTTCATATTCCATGGGATTTTCTTCTCAAAAAAATAAGTTTCAGTGTTTCTTATGTATTCTCAACTGCTCCCTCCCAAGACATGATGAAGAGTGGAAGACAGACAAAGGCCATAGAGGATTAAAGAGTGACACAGAATAATAATCGAAAAGGCCAAGAGCATTCCTACTTTATTAATGAATTCCATCCCTGAGTATCTATTGTATTCTTACAACTGGTCTGGCTATATCACCTAGAAATGTACAAAGCAAACAAGTAAAGGATGAAGAAGCAGAAATAATTGACTACATAGTTTGTTAGTGGTTTTGTACCAAGAGAGCTATGTTTAGAGAGAACTATTCAGCAATTATTTTCAGGATGTAGAGAACTAGGGGGAAACTAGACAACAAAAGGACCTGGGAAGGGAAGGGACTGGAACTCACATTTATTGAGAAAGTCCCATGTGAATGCACTGTGCTTTATGCTTTCCTTGTAAAACAATTTCCCTCAGTAGTGGTTATTCAGTGGGTTTGGCAATCATGATTGTATTCAAAACTAGGTAAAGAATGTCACCAGCTTCAGGTGACTCTCTGCAAGAAATCTAGAGGAGCTGGGTGTTAATGAGAAAATTGAATTTAGACTAATTAGTTTCTGAAATGGGTGAAGGAGGATGGTAAATAAAAATGATGTATGGAGAGCAACAAAATTCCTACTGAGGGTGTCTTCTGGGAAAGATAATGCATTAGAAATCCATGAGTCTATTCCAGTTCCCCAAACCAGAAACCAGCTGTGATTGTACCAAAGCTGTATCTTGTACCAAAGAGATACAAGAACACTAATAACAAGGGATGGTAACAAACCCTAACGTAGGAATGCCTATAAGATATAATCCAAGCTGAATAAAACAAAGTATGGGCTGATGCACAATTCTTTTAAAACAAACCAAAACAGTAGTAAGAAGTAAGAAGTTGCTGCAAGAAGTAAGCAATTTTGTCAAGCTGCCTTAATTTGAAGCAGTAAAGCCTGGAGGAATTGCACTGTCATGGCAAAGACATGATGGTTCCCTTCCTCACAGGACTCTAGGGACATGAAGGAGAATTTACAGTGACTGACACATCCCTACAGGGATGAGGGATGTACCAGCCCTCATCTGAGCAAGTTGAAAAACCATGTAGACGGATTGAAGTGAAGTGAAGTCGCTCAATCATGTCTGACTCTTTGCGACCCCATGGACTGTAGCCCACCAGGCTCCTCCATCCATGGGATTTTCCAGGCAAGAGTACTGGAGTGGGTTGCCATTTTCTTCTCCAGGGGATCTTCCCCACCCTGGATTGAACCTGGATCTCCCACGTTGCAGGCAGACACTTAACTGTCTGAGCCACCAGAGAATTATGAAGAGCTAAACCCCAGAGCCAAACTCTGCAATTTTGGACAGATTAAAGAGAAAACAAGTAAGGAACACTGGCCCTTAGTTGAAGTCATTTCAACAGATATTGAGATTAAAACTTACAGAAACAAAGTTACCACAAATGCTGATATTCTCACCCTTCCTCAGCTAGTTAATAACTAAACGTGTGGCATTCACCTATAAAATCTGGCATTTTGGTTAATTATGTCTGTGATGTTTGCTACTTTGAATTTTTTATTGGAATATAGTTGATTTACAATGTTGTGTTCATTTCAGGTGTACAGCAAAGTGAATCTGTTATACGTATACATACAGACACTCTCCTTTAAGATTCTTTTCCCCTATAGATCATTACAGAGTACTGAGTAGAGTTCCCTATGCTAAACGTAGTTATTAGCTATCTATTTTATGTATAGTAGTGTCTATATGTCAATCCCAATCTCCCAGTTTATCCCTCCCCATCTCTACCCATGCAACCATGAGTTTATTTTCTACATCTGTAACTATTTGTTTTGTATATAAGTTCTACTGTACATCTTTTTAGATTCCACAGGTAAGCAATATCATGATATTTGTCATTGTCTGTCTGAATTACTTCACACAGTATGACAATCTCTAGGTCCATCCATGTTGCTGCAAATGGCATTAATTCATTCTTTTTATGATAGGCTGAGTAATATTCCATTGTATATAGATACCATAATTTCTTTACCCATTCCTCTGTCGATGGGCATTTAGGTCACTTCCATGTACTGGCCATTGTAAATAGTGCTGCAATGAATAATAGGGTTTTTTTTGGATATATGCCCAGGAGTGTGATATCTGGGTCATATGAGAGCTTTATTATTAGTTTTTAAGGAACTGTCATGTTGTTCTCCATAACGTCTACACCAGTTTACATTCCCACTACCTCAACATAATAAAGTCCATATATGAGAAAGCCACAACAAACCTCATTCTCAATGGTGAAAAGCTGAAAGCACTTGCTTTAAAGATCAGGAACAAGACAAGGATGTCCACCATCACCACTATTATTCAATATATTTTTGAAAGCCCTAGTCATGACAATCAGAGAAGAAAAGGAAATAAAAGAAATCTGAATTGGAAAAGTAAAATTGCCATTACTTGCACATGACATGATACTGAGAGAATCAATTCCTAGGCAGGCTGATAAGAAGTCCAGGGGTCCTCAAGGAGAGGAGGGTCTGGAATTCTCAAGGGGGGAAAAAGCACAAATGTTTTTTTTATTTTTTTCTCTCTACATTTCTTAGGATTATGTAACAATAATGTATCCTACTTGAGGACAGTCTCTGGGAAAAAACCTTCTGGCTAATCCTGTTATCTTAAAATGTAAATTATGGGAGTGGGTCTAGTGAGCTCTTTACAACCCCCACACATTCTTTTGATTCACTGTAATAAGTAATTAAAAAGTATATAACTCCATTGCTAACACTAGTGATGGGGTACTCTTTCTGCCCCCTTCTGATGTCTATGTCACAAGCTTTCTCTATCCCTTTTATACTTTAATAAAACTATTACACAAAAGCTCTGGGTGATTAAGCCTCGTCTCTGGCCCCGGATTGAATTCTTTTCCTCCAGAGGCCAAGAATCCTGGTGTCTTTCATGGTTCAGCAACAACCTTTCAATACCATACATAGAAAACACAAAAGATGCTATCAGAAAACTATTAGAGCTCAATGAATTTTGTAAAGTTGCAAGATGCAAAATTAATACACAGAAATCTCTTGCATTCCTATACACTAAGAAAGAAATCAAGAAATCAATCACAAGATTGATCAAGGAAATAATCACATTTACCATCGCATCAAAATTTTGGAGTAGGTTGCCATTTCCTTCTCCGGGGACAACTTCCTGACCCAGGGATCAAACCCAGGTCTCCTGAAATGCAGGCAGATTCTTTACCATCTGAGCCACCTGGGAAGCTCCTTTCAAAACCAATAAAATACCCAGGAATAAAACTACCTAAGGAGGCAAAAGACCTGAAAACAATTAGATGCTGATGAAAGAAATCAAAGATGACAAAAACAGATGGAAAAATATACCATGTTCTTGGATTGGAAGAATCAATATTGTGAAAATGACTATACTACTCAAAGCAGTTTACAGATACATTGCCATCCCTATCAAATTACCAAAGGCATTTTTCACAGAATTAGAATTAAAGAAATTGACAATTTGTATGGAAAAACGAAAGATCACAAATAGCCAAAGCAATCTTGAGAAAGAAAAACAGAGCTGGAGGAATAAGGCTCCCTGACTTCAGATTATACTACAAAGTTACAGTAATTATGTTAAATTTTGAAGACCTTGGTAAAGAAAAAGGAGAATCCATCTCACTTCTACTATTCTGAAGCAAATAGCAGATCTAATTAAAAATTTACCCAGGAGAATGTCAGTCAGACAAAAACTTATGAAGAAAAACTGCAACATAAAAGTGAAAGTAAACATAACAGGCAAAGCACAGATGTAAAGGTATGCTTTTGAAGCTACATTACAGGAAGCAAAAGAAAACTTTTAAGCATATATATATGTATATATATAATGGATAAGCAAAAAGATCCTACTGTACAGAACAGGGAACTATATTCAATACCCTAAAATAAACTATAATGGACAAGAATATGAAAAAGTATCTATATGTATAACTAAGTCAGTTTTCTCTATAACTGAGTCACTTTAGTGTATAGCAAAAACTAATACAACATTATAAACCAACTATACTTCAATAACATAAAATTTTTTAAAAAAAGAAAACTAAATCCCAAGAAAATTAAATAGGCTCAATGAGTGATAAACAAACTCACATAAAATGGAACATGACAGGGTTAAGTCAAAAACAGAATATGATAGAGTTAAGCCAAAAAAAAAATTTTTTTTAATCTCCAAGGAGTTTTAAGTGGTATTAGAAGCTATATAAGGTTAGAAGCTATTGAAAAGAAAAGTAGAATCAACATGTCAAAAATCCAATCACTGCTTTGGATGAGAGCCTTTAAAATTCACCCAGAATATGGTATAAGTGGAAAATATGAGAGACATTGAGAATAGACAGAAGAAATCCAACATTTAGGAATATGATTTCCTGCAGAAGAAAACAGAACAGATGGGATGGAAATAATAACCACAAGTGTATTAAAAGAACATATATCTGATCAAATCTACAGCCAAAAAGTATTCACCCGGTTCTAGGTGAAATTATTAAATGAGAACTGTCACTTCATTTCAACCTGGTGAAAATATTCAATTTTAAGAGCAAAGAAAAAAGCCTGCAAGTATCTAAAGGGAAAAAAATTTTCATCTGTAAAGGAAAGCAATTTGATCACATAGTTTTTTCTCAATGACCACATTAAATGTTATATAACTTCTATCAACATTTGTAAATATCAAAGTAGAAGGGTTCTGACTCATGAGATCTATAGTCTGATAAATTGTCATTCTGGAAAACAGGCAAAGGAAAAAACTTTCAGATAAAAACATGATGTGAAAAGTACATCATTTATGTGCCATTGCAGTGGGTGAGTGTGGAAGGCAGCTATTTGAAGATATATACCAATAAACTAAAAATGAATAAAAACAAACAGCCCATAAATGAGGAATTTGGTGGTGGGCATTAAATATATAAACCCACACATGTGTGTATGTGTGCAAAATCATGATGATTATGGAAAACATATAGCAAGTTAAATAAGAGATTGAAGAAACTGAAAGTTTGCCAACACTTCATCTTAAGAAGTTGAACAGTTACTGAAGTTGGTATCTTGAGTAATACAGAATCCAAAAAGTTTTTTCAAGTCTTAATATCGATCTCTATCAATTTGGAGGCTTTCCACATTACAGAAGAGAAAAATATCAAAGGAACTCCCACCATAAAAGAAAACAAAGCAAAGAGGTAAGAAGCATCAAAGAAATAAAAAAAGGTTGCAATAGCACTAAGAGACAAGTTCAAGCTAAAAGCTTCAAAGGAACAAAGAATGTTACTTTTATGAACAAAAGAACAATGCTCGAAGGCTATAACTGTCATCAGTTTTATGCATCAGATAAAGACTAAAACATAAAGCAAAAAAGAGTTGGAAAGAGACATTGACATAGTAATACAGTAAGAGCTCTTAACCATCTCTATAAATTAACTGACAATTTATATTCTTCTGCAAAATATGCTGGCATATCCTTAGCAGTCTTAATACTGACCACCAATGCATTGCCCTCTCTGCACGCTCATACCTTTCTACCCCCACAAATTGAGTTGGACACTTACCAAGGGTCAGTCATATTTGTTTCCAAATATGCTTATGTCTGTTGTACTTGATATTGACATTGGATCTGATATTTTATATTAAACACCACATATTAAATGTGAAAATAGGGTTTATACTTCATTACAACTTAAAGAGTTTGTAAAGCTTCTATCAATGTGACTCTAAGAATTTCTCTCAAATTACATGTGGGGACACAAAGGTAAGTTATTGGGAGATATTAATTGTGAAAACCTAGACATTATTCTATATCCAAATCACTTACAAAAATGCCTTTAAAATCTCTTTCAACTTAAAAAAATCCACATTTAAAAATGACAGACCTTTCAAATGGATGTGGTTTAAGCCAGACAAATAGAACTCCAATACAGAGCCCATACCCTAGGAAAGACTGACTCTCCCTCAAAAGATTTGCAAATAAATATGTGTGTTTTAAACCAAAATAATACATCTTCTATGTTTGTTTTCTTTATCCCCTGTTATAACAGGCATTTTGGATTAATTGATTTGCTCCAGTCATCATCATGTTAGATAAACATTTACTGTTCCACAATATTTTAATACTCCTTCTTTAGTATTTGAAAGATCTGTCAAAAGTAAAAGGACCCTATGGAGATAATGACTGGTAAAAAATATAACTAATAAATTTGGTTTTAGAGATTTATGCGCAGACCTGAAAAGAAATAATATTAATATTCATTTTTAAATGTTCTTTGACCATATATAAAATCTGGCCGCATATTAGAACAAACATAAAAACATAAGTTTTTAAAGTTAACAATATTAGGATCTACATTCTTTGACTATGGAGTAAAGATCCTGAAGCTAGAGAATATCTTGTGTGTTTGAAAACATGAAGTGTTCAGTATGACTGAGGCAGAGTAAACCTGGGCCATTAGAAGGACTTCAGCTCACACTTGAGACAGAAGTAAAATATCTGTACTAATTTTTGCTGATTTAAAATTTGCATAGAGAAATATTTTATAAGAATTTTAATAAACACATAAGAGTCATATATTCACCACTCCAACACCATACAGAAGAGTGATCTATGTGGTTTATACGCTCAGTCTGGTAGCTTCACCACAAATAGGATTGCCGAGTCAAGGATTTGAACAGGGAAACCAGTTAGGAGGTGGCTGGAAAAAAACCATGGGTGATAAGCGGCATGGACCACAATGGTGGCAGTAGAAGTGGTTTGAATTTTCTGAATTCCGTAGGTAATTTTAAGGATAAGCTTGCTTGATGTATTGCCAGAGTGGACATACGTTACAAGGGAAAGAGCAGAGTCAAAGAGGAGTCTAAGTTACTTTAAAGAAATAAAAGGAGAATGCAGATTTGAGATGGGAATGACAGGAAGAGTAGTTCAGGATAACATATAAGTGTTAATTTTGAATTGTCTATAAGACATCCAAATAATGAGCCAGCATTTGAATGTATGATTATAAAGAAAAGAAGAAGGTCTTGGCCTAAGATTTATAAATTTGAAAGCTGTCAGCATATAGATGACATTTAAAGCCACTATGTAGGATATTATCACCAAGGGATTCTATACAGATGGGATAAAAAAAAAGTCAAATGACTCAGCCTAGGTTGGAGAAGCTTGAGAAACACAGCAAAAGAGACACAAATGAAACAGCCATTGAGATATGAGGCAAACAAAAGGTGTAATATCTAGGGAAGAAAAGCAAGGAAGTACTGCAAGGATGAAGGAGTAATAAACTGTTTCAAATCCTGTAGAAAGATGAGGACTGAAAACTGTCATTGGATTAAGCAACTTGGAGATCATTTGTGACCTGCAAAACCACTCTTAAAATAGTTTTGGGTATAAAGTAAAATCTGACTGGAATAGGTTCAATCTAACAGAGAGGAAAAAAAATAAATTGCAGTCAATGCATAGAGCTAGATATTTTTTTTAGAATTTTTTATATAAATGAAAGGAAACAGGGATAGTAGCTAAAAGAAGTAGTAGTCAGTTTGTTTCATTAAAATAAACCACTTTATGTTCATGAAAAAGTTCAATGAAGAGAGAAATCTGATGATGTAAGAATAGATAGGTGAATTGTTACAGTGAAGTTCTGAAGAGGATAAGGCAATGAGACCTTGTGTATGAACAGATGGCTTTCCTTTGCTAGGAATTTACACAGTCCATTCATACAAAGGAGTTAAGATGCTAACTAGACTTGGGCCACCAGATGCAAAGAACTGACTCATTGGAAAAGAATTTGATGCTGGGAAAGATTGAAGGCATGAAGAGAAGGGGACAACATAGGATGAGATGTTTGGATGGCATCACCGACTCGATGGACATGAGTCTGAGTAAGCTCCGGGAGTAGGTGATGGACAGGGGAGCCTGGCATGCTGCAGTCCATGGGGTCGCAAAGAGTTGGACACAGCTGAGTGATGGAACTGACTGAGACATCATGGTGATCAGTTTGATATGCATAGAAATACATACTGAATCACTATGTTGTATACTGGCACTAACAGTGTTGTAGGTCAATTACACTTCAAAAACAGATTTATTGAAGAGAGCTTAGATTTGTGGTTACCAAAAGTGCGGGTGGATGAAGGTGGGGGGAGGCGGTGGGGGCCACTGGACAAAGGCGGGGGGAAAGAGAGGGGGAGAATTGGACAGAAGGCAGGGGAAGACGTCTGGTGGCTCAGATGGTAAAGAATCCACCTGCAGTATGGGAGATCAGGGTTCAATCCCTGGGTTGGGAAGATCCCCTGGAAGAGGGCATGGCAACCCACTCCAGGATTCTTGCCTGGAGAATCCTCATGGACAGAGGGGCATGGCAACCCACTCCAGGATTCTTGCCTGGAGAATCCTCATGGACAGAGGGGCATGGCAACCCACTCCAGGATTCTTGCCTGGAGAATCCTCATGGACAGAGAAGCCTAGTGGGCTACAGTCCATGGGGTTGCAAAGAGTTGGACAGGAGTGAGTGACTAAGTACACAGGGGGAGAATTGGATGAAGCCAGTCAATAATGTATCAACTTCCAGTTATAAGATGAATAAGACCTAGAGATCAAAGGACCAGCATGACAAAGATAGTTAACAATGCTGAATGTTATATATGAAAGTTGTTAAGAGAATAAATCCAAAGCACTCTCCTATCAAGAAATAAAAATACCTTTTTTCCTATTTCTTTCATTTTGTATCTATAGAGATGAAGAATGTTCACTAAACTTATTGTGATCATCATTTTATGACATACTTAAGGTAATCATTATGCTGCACATCTTAAACTTACACAGTGTTGACCCACTTGAGATTATTGGTCATAGATTTAAAATGAGACCAATGAGCATGATGGTAAGTTTTTCTCCAGTCACGTTTGACTTTTCAGGTATGAACACACATTAGGCAGACAGTTGGATCTGACTCTAGTTGCGATTTTGCTAGAAAGTGAAAGTGAATTCATTCAGTCCTGTCCAACTCTTTGCGAGCCCATGGACTGTAGCCTACCAGGCTCCTCCGTCCATGGAATTTTCCAGGCAAGAGTACTGGAGCGGGTTGCCATTTCCTCCTCCAGGGGATCTTCCTGACCCAGGGATCGAACCCGGGTCTCCCGCATTGCAGGCAGACACTTTACCATCTGGGCCACCAGGGAAATAAGAGGGTGACGGCATTTGCTGACTTAAGGATATGGAAAGGTGATAGGTTAAATAGAGGTCCTTGAATTTAAAAGGATTGTTGAGTTGGACTAGTAAACGGAGTCAGCTAGAAAAGCAGGAAGTGGTGGTCAGAGAATAGTAAGCTAGAAATTGAACTGCTAGACTGGAGGTAGGTAATAACAAAATCCAGGCTATTAAAAAAGAGTGGTAGTATAGAGGCAGTATCAGTAGAGGATATAAGGCCAAGACAAGAGAGGTTAGAATATTCAATGAATAACATCACCATGAATATGATAGTACTTGTACAGGAGGAAGAAAATGATACAGGAGCTCAATTTTTCAGGAAATGAAGGGAAGTGAAATACACAGAGTAGATGACTTCAAAAAGAAGAAATAGTGAGTGACAGAGTTTGCTAACAGATTCAAAATTCGAGGTTCCTTTCCTTCTTTCTTTGGGAAGGAAATAAAACAGTCCATATCCATGGCTTCCCTGGTGGCTCAGAGGGTAAAGCGTCTGTCTACAATGCTGGAGACCCGGATTTGATCACGGGGTTGGGAAGATCCCCCGGAGAAGGAAATGGCAACCCATTCCAGTACGCTTGCCTGGAAAATCCCATGGACTGAGAAGCTTGGTAGGCTACAGTCCATGGAGTTGCAAAGAGTTGGACACAACTGAGCGACTTCACTTTCACTTTCATTCAATTAAGAAAAATCCCACTCCTCCATCTTCAGTAGCTTAAGATGGCTTCTCCCCCACTTTGGCTTTGCCACTTTGGGGAAGAGACTAGCCGACCTAGGGAAGCTCTTTCAGAGTGAACTCAGTGGCTTAGTACTGTTAAGAAGAGAAAGGGGCTGAGTTTAGTTCTGTAGCTTGGCTTTAGTGGCATGGAAGGAATCCAGAAATTCTCGTATGACCTAGGGAATGCTGTGGAAGGAATGTCTAGTAATTAATTGATGGGATGATAAATGGAGCCATCACCTGTATCTGAGAGCTGCAGATCACACCGGCTGGAGAGGAAAGGGAATCATAGCCAGACCTTATTGGCAGCCACTGTATTTTCAAGTATTAAGCTAGGTCCCATCCAAGCCATGAGAGAAGAGACTCACATCCATCCTCAAACTTCAGCAGAGGATGCCAACAAATTGAGGTATGATTGACAGGCTGATAAAAGCCATCATTGCTGCAGAATTCAACAAAGATCCAGAGAGTACCACAAGGACACACAGAGCTATGGCCCTTTCTCTGAAGCCAATGGAAACAGTGAACCCCTTTGTATACTCAGACTCCATCTTTGGGTGAAATAAGAGAAGAAAGCAGAATTCTGAAAAATTGAATATATACTTGAAAGGGACTGTTTTAACCTAGTCAGTAGCATGTGACAAAGATCAGATCATTTATAAGAAATGAACAAGCTGTTTCTTTATATATCTGAATGTAGAGACCTTTTGTAACACATACATTGAGTGCTTAAACAAAAGTAAAATAAAGAACTATCTTTCCAGTTATCTACAGATTCTTTTCTAGCTAGAGGAGTTCAAATTAGCTTCAACCCAGCTATAAAATCAGTCTTTCAACCTTGAATTAAAAACTGAGTTCTGACACTATGGTCTGTTTTGAAGAAGATTTAGGTCAGTGGTATGAAACAGATAAAACCACACTGTGGTAATGAGTGTAAGATGTGAAGTGATCACGACGTGGTTGAGAAAAATCAGAAGATCAAATGGTGGAACACTACAATGCCACAATTCTAGGTCAGTGGCAGGAGGCCACCTCTTCCTTCTGGGAATTGAATCCTATCTGGGTCAAGGGTCCAGGCTCTTGCAGGTTCAGTGGCCAAAAATCCGCTGGGGCCAGGGGTGGAGATAGAACAAATACAGTGTCCTCTGTTCTGGGCATCCAACAAGCCCAGTTTCCCTGATGGTGGGGTTTAATGTAGCACAGGTTGACAGAAGAACAAACAGAATCCTTTTTTCACCTACTGGCCTTTCTACTCTGGAATTTAAGCCCATAATGTGGCAAAGAAAACCATATTCACACATGATAAGGACAGAAATAAAGCCCAGGGTTGAGGGAGGCTGGGGGTGGGGGGGGCGGGGGCGGTGGAGGAAGAGGGTGGAGGGGGGATTTAAATATTGGTGAGACTTTTCTAGAATAAAATGAAAAATTGATAAGAACAATCCCAATTAAACCTCATTGAAATTAATAAGTGTTCTTATCCTATTTCCAACTGTCTTTATTAATAGGACTAATGACCCTATTAATAACCACAGCTAACATCTATGAGTGCTGAGTGCTTTTAAGGCACTAGGCTACGGTATTTACATATACTATCTCCTTCAATTCATACAACAATCCTATGAGGAACTTACTGGTTTTATCATCTTACAGATAAAACTGAGGTTTAGAGAGATGAAGTCATCTGTATGATACTCACTGAATAAGTTATGGAACAGGAATTTAGGACCAAGACTCTTCATTTTAGGACTCTAATGCTTCACTAGTAAAGAATAACACCTTCCATGTGGTTAGTATTTGTGTTAGACTTTAATTATATTAATAGCAGGTTTATATTAATAGAAGGTATCTTATACCTCTCCTGTATGACTTAGCCCTATGAATTAGGGACTAGTATTATTCTTATTTTTAAAGAAAACTGAAGAGAGACACTGAACCCAAGATCATCTCCAACAAGAGAGAAACAAAGAATAAGTTTAGGAGGGAGAACTTAAGCTGACTGTTCACAGTGCACACTCACTCACATGTTTTATAGGAGATTTTTTTATGCGTAATTTTAAAGAACACTAAATAACTTACATGTTAATCCAATAAGAAAAATGCATCTTCCAAACTTAGCTACATAATTTATCTAATGACTGCATTGCTGGCCCTTCAGCTACAAATGACTATGCATATATCTGGATATATGTTGTATTCACATTACATATTGATGGAGGTATAACTTTCCTTAAATCCATTTTCTTCCCCAGCTGCCACCGCTGAACGTGACACGTCTCTCTATTGAAAGAATATACCCAGAGAGAAACACACCCAATTCTTCAGTTACCAAGCAACTCAGAGGCAGCTTAAAAGAAAGGAAAATCTAGACGCACTAACAAGGAACCACATGTCCTGATGGCTCAGGAGAGGCCCAGTGTATACCTGCTACTCCTGTGGAAGGTCCTGTTCAGAGTTTCTCTAAGATAAAAGCATCACACTTGATAGGATGTATTGTATGATCACCCCAATCATAAGTGTGGGAAACACATCTTTCCCCTGATGGGCCCCCATTTAGGAGAGCTGTCAGTCAGAGCCTCATCTAAACCTGTGACCCAGGTGGCCATGCTGCAGCGGCCCAGACCAGGATGAGGGCGAGTGTGCAGAGAGAGTCAGGGCAGGAACAGCAACACTAGAGAACCAAGCTCTGCTTACCAAGGCACTGCTGCAAAACTCATGCTGTCTAAATCTACTTCTCTATTCTCTAGATTTTTAAGTGTATACGTTTTCAAACTGGTTCAAAAGAGAAAACTGTAGGGGTGAAGCTTCATCAACTGGAAAAATTTTAGAACTCACTGGTTTAAATGTGAGAAATATATATATTCGGGACTCCCAGGGGGCTCGGTGGTACTGCCTGCCAATGCAGGAGACACAGGAGACGTGGGTATGATCCCTGGGTCAGGAAGATCCCCTGGAGGAGGAAATGGCAACCTGCTCCAGTATTCTCACCTGGAAAATCCCATGGACAGAGGGGCCTGGTGGGCTACAGTCCATGGGGTTGCAAAGAGTAGGACATGACTGAGCAACTGAACTGAACTGAAGCACACATATATGCAATATGTTTATTCATAATTTAATACATGAAGACTGACACTATAACTGCTGAGAAATGTATAAAATCTGTGGTAATGTTCTCAAAGCATTTCATTTTCCTCTTATGTTTAATATTTAGGTTACGATAAATAATACATGCAGAATGGATTTAACTTTTTAAAACTATTTATCATTTGTTCCCTATAACATGTGATAGGTAATAGAGAAGATTAAATCTCTTATTCAGTTCAGTTACTCAGTTGTATTCAACTCTTTGCGACCCCATGAATCACAGCACGCCAGGCCTCCCTTTCCATCACCAACTCCCGGAGTTCACTCAGACTCATTTCCATCAAGTCAGTGATGCCATCCAGCCATCTCATCCTTGGTCGTCCCCTTCTCCTCCTACCTCCAATCCCTCCCAGCATCAGAGTCTCTTCCAATGAGTCAACTCTTCACATAAAGTGGCCAAAGTATTGGAGTTTCAGCTTCAGCATCATTCCTTCCAAAGAAATCCCAGGGCTGATCTCCTTCAGAATGGACTGGTTGGATGTCCTTGCAGTCCAAGGGACTCTCAAGAGTCTTCTCCAACACCACACTTCCAAAGCATCAATTCTTCGGTGCTCAGCTTTCTTCACAGTCCAACTCTCACATCCATACATGACCACTGGAAAAACCATAGCCTTGACTACATGGACCTTGTTGGCAAAGTAATGTCTCTGTTTTTCAATAAGCTATCTAGGTTGGTCATAACTTTCCTTCAAAGGAGTAAGTGTCTTTTAATTTCATGGCTGCAGTCACCATCTGCAGTGATTTTGTAGCCCAAAAAAATAAATTCTGACACTGTTTCACTGTTTCCCCATCTATTTTCCATGAAGTGATGGGAAAAGATGCCATGATCTTAGTTTTCTGAGTGTTGAGCTTTAAGCCAACTTTTTCACTCTCCACTTTCACTTTCATCAAGAGGCTTTTTAGTCCCTCTTCACTTTCTGCCATAAGGGTGGTATCATCTGCATATCTGAGGTTATTGATATTTCTCCCGGTAACCTTGATTCCAGCTTGTGTTTCTTCCAGTCCAGTGTTTCTCATGATGTACTCTGCATATAAGTTAAATAAGCAGGGTGACAATACACAGCCTTGACGTACTCCTTTTCCTATTTGGAACCAGTCTGTGCTTCCATGTCCAGTTCTAACTGTTGCTTCCTGACCTACATACAGGTTTCTCAAGAGGCAGGTCAGGTGGTCTGGTATTCCCATCTCTTTCAGAATTTTCCACAGTTTATTGTGATCCACACAGTCAAAGGCTTTGGCATAGTCAATAAAGCAGAAATAGATGTTTTTCTGGAATTCTCTTGCTTTTTCCATGATCCAGAGGATGTTGGCAATTTGATCTCTGGTTCCTATGCCTTTTCTAAAAAGAACTTGAACATCTGGAAGTTCATGGTTCATGTATTGGTGAAGCCTGGCTTGCAGAATTTTGAGCATTAATTTACTAGTGTATGAGAAGCATTGCCTTTCTTTGGGATTGGAATAAAACCTGACCTTTTCCAGTCCTGTGGCCACTGTTGCATTTTCCAAATTTGCTGGCATACTGAGTGCAGCACTTTCACAGCATCATCTTTCAGGATTTGAAATAGCTCAACTGGAATTCCATCACCTCCACTAGCTTTGTTCGTAGTGATTGTTTTCTAAGGCCCACTTGACTTCACATTCCAGGATGTCTGGCTCTAGGTGAGTGATGACACCATTGTGATTATCTGGGTCATGAAGATCTTTTTTATACAGTTCTTCTGTGTATTCTTGCCACCTCTTAATATCTTCTGCTTCTGTTAGATCCATACCATTTCTGTCCTTTATCGATCCCATCTTTGCATGAAATGTTCCCTTGGTATCTCTAATTTTCTTGGAGAGATCTCTACTCTTTCCCATTCTGTTATTTTCCTCTATTTCTTTGCATTGATTGCTGAGGAAGGCTTTCTTATCTTTTCTTGCTATTCTTTGGAACTCTGCATTCAGATGCTTATATCTTTGCCTTTTTTTTTTTTTTTTTTTGCTTTTCGCTTCTCTTCTTTTCACAGCTATTTGTAAGACCTCCCCACACAGCCATTTCGCTTTTTTGCATTTTTTTTCCACGAGGATGGTCTTGTTCCCTGTCTCCTGTACAATGTCACGAACCTCTGTCCATAGTTCATCAGGCACTCTATCTATCAGATCTAGGACCTTAAAACTATTTCTCATTTCCACTGTATAATCATAAGGGATTTGATTTAGGTCATACCTGAATGGTCTAGCGGTTTTCCCTACTTTCTTCAATTTAAGTCTGAATTTGGCAATAAGGAGTTTATGATATGAGCCACAGTCAGCTCCTGGTCTTGTTTTTGCTGATGGTATAGACCTTCTACATCTTTGGCTGCAAAGAATATAATCAATCTGATTTCAGTGTTGACCATCTGGTGATGTCCATGTGTAGAGTCTTCTCTTGTGTTGTTGGAAGAGGGTGTTTGCTATGACCACTGCATTTTCTTGGCAAAACTCTATTAGCCTTTGCCCTGCTTCATTCCATATTCCAAGGCCAAATTTTCCTCTTACTCCAGGTGTTTCTTGACTTCCTACTTTTGCATTCCAGTCCCCTATAATGAAAAGGACATCTTTTGGGGGTGTTAGTTCTAAAAGGTCTTGTAGGTCTTCATAGAACTGTTTAACTTCATGTTCTTCAGCATTACTGGTTGGGGCATAGACTTGGATTACTGTGATATTGAATGGTTTGCCTTGAAGATGAACAGAGATCATTCTGTCATTTTTGAGATTGCATCCAAGTACTGCATTTTGGACTCTTGTTGACCATGTTGGTTACTCCATTTCTTCTAAGGGATTCCTGCCCACAGTAGTAGATATAATGGTTACCTGAGTTTAATTCACCCATTCCACTCCATTTTAGTTCGCTGATTCCTAGAATGTCAACGTTCATTCTTGCCATCTCCTGTTTGACCACTTCCAATTTGCCTTGATTCATGGACCTGACATTCCAGGTTCCTATGCAATATTGCTCTTTACAGCATCAGACCTTGCTTCTATCACCAGTCACATTCACAACTGGTTATTGTTTTTGCCTTGGCTCCATCCCTTCATTCTTTCTGGAGTTATTTCTCTGATCTCCAGTAGCAATTTGGGCACCTACCAACCTAGGGAGTTCCTCTTTCAGTATCCTATCATTTTGCCTTTTCCTACTGTTCATGGGGTTCTCAAAGCGAGAATATTGAAGTGGTTTGCCATTCCCTTCTCCAGTGGACCACATTGTGTCAGACCTCTCTACCATGCCCACCCATCTTGGGTGGCCCCGCAGGGCATGGCTTAGCTTCACTGAGTTAGACAAGGCTGTGGTCCTAATGTGATTAGACTAGTTTTCTGTGATTATGGTTTCAGTGTGTCTCCCCTCTGATACCCTCTTGCAACAGCTACTGTCCTACTTGGGTTTCTCTTACTTTGGTCGTGGGGTATCTCTTAATGGCTGCTCCAGCAAAGTTCAGCTGCTGCTCCTTACCTTGGACGAGGGGTACCTCCTCACCGCCACCCCTCCCGACCTTGAACGTGGAATAGCTCCTCTAGGCCCTCCTGAGCCCATGCAGCCACGGCTCCCTGGACGTGGAGTTGCTCCTCCAGGCCGCCATCCCTAGCCTAGGGCATGGTGCAGCTCCTCCCGGCCGCTGCCCCTGGCCTCGGGCCAGGGTAGCTCCTCTAGGCTGCTCCTGCGCTGTTGCAGCCTGGCACTCTTGGCCACTGCCCCTGACCTCGGACACGGCGTAGCTCCTCTCGGCTGATGCCCCTGACCTTGACGGCGCACAGAGTGTGCCATAAAATCTCATATTATGGATGTATTTTTAAAAATGGTATCTTGACGACCCTGTATGCAAGACAGGGAAAGAGACACAGATGTGTATAACGGACTTTTGGACTCAGAGGGAGAGGGAGAGGGTGGGATGATTTGGGAGAATGACATTCTAACATGTATACTATCATTTGAATCGAATCGCCAGTCTATGTCTGATGCAGGATGCAGCATGCTTGGGGCTGGTGCATGGGGATGACCCAGAAAGATGTTATGGGGAGGGAGGTGGGAGGGGGGTTCATGTTTGGGAATGCATGTAAGAATTAAAGATTTTAAAATTTAAAAAATAAAAAAAAAAGAATAAAAAAAAATAAAATAAAATAAAATTTAAAAAAAAAAATGGTATCTTGGCCTTAGTTTCAATAACACATATCTCAGAAACCAATAATATTCCCTTTTCAAAAAATCTTTATACAATTTTGAGTAAAATGATGGTGAGACTTGATGTTACTTTTTTTCAACTTTTTCAATTTCAATACATTTTTACAAAAATGTAAAAAATGTTACATTTTTAAAAATCTTGTTTAAAAAGCAGTAGAAATGGGGCACTACTGCTAAATGGTTCAAGATTTATTTGGGGGGGTGACAAATGCTCTGAAATTGATTTCACAAAAGTCACACAACTCTGTTCATATACTAAAAGTCATTTAATTGTACACTTTAAGTGGATGAATTGTATGTGATGTGAACTGTACCTCAATAAAGCTCTTATCAAAAAAACTAATAGAGTAACTTGCATATCATGGTAAGTTGCAAGAGGTCACAGTTCTTAGTTCTGCCATCAAGAAGCCAGGTCTGTTTCCCTTGCCCTTGAGTCTGGGTTTACCTGTGACAATTTTAAATAATACAGCAGGTGAAAGTGATACCATGTCACTTTCAGGCCCAGCCTTTAAGAGAACAGGATGCTTCCATCTTGGTCTCTTGGAAACTTTAGCTGCTTTATAAGAACTTTAAATACCCTGGGGCTACTCTAGTCTGAGAAAACCTGTGTTAGCAATACAAGGAGAGAGAAAAAAAAAAAAGATGCTTGGCAAGCCCCCAAATAGTCCAACGCTGAACCATTCAAGTTATCTCACCTGGGGTTGCAACACTGTGAAACAGAGACAAGACATCCATACTGTGTCATGCTTGAATCCAGGACCCCAAAATATGAAATATAATAATAAATTATTGTTCTAAGGCAATAGGCTCTGGGCATATTTGTTATGTAGCAATAAACAGAATAAGCTGCAAAACAAGGTGATAAATTATTCCATAAATCCTAGTATGAGAGCAAGTATATTTAAAACACAGACAGTAGCAAGATCCTAGAAGAGTAGCAGCTATGCAGGAATAAGCAAAGAGAATTCCAGTGGGTTTGGAAAGCCAAGAAACTTAGGAATTCATTTCAAAAAGAGGTCTCCATTCAAAGCTGGGGACTCAAATGGCCAAACTCAGGACAGCTGTGATGACTGGAAGACTTACTGGGGGTATCGGCCTTCTGGGATCTCAAAAACAGTCAAAACCATACAAAGAAGAGAAACTGGTCTGAACAAAATACCACATTTAGGGCAACAATCTTGGGTGTAAAAGAGGATATAGAGATTCTAGAGGGGATAAGAAAAAGCAAAATAATTGTCTCAAAATATTAGTGATATAGATATACAGATAAGTCTTTAACATATCACAGTGAAACAAAAGAGGAATCTTAGTTAAGAAGCTGGAAAAAACAATCTCAATCTTCACCTCTGCTACACAAGCACTTTCTCCTAAAAACATGAAAGTCCTTCTCACTTAAATGAACAATTAAGAGAACTGCAATTGAACTCATTTTAAGATATAAGATAAACAAGGATAAATAACATCTGAATTATATACTTATGAAAATGAACTCACAAGAGAAAGATATGATTATAGAACAAAAGGCAGAACCTGATATTATCCAAAAAATCTAAGGAAAATTATAGAAGCTACCAAATAAAACATAAATCTGAATTTTAAATCATCGTAAATGTGGAGTCATTTAAGGACAGTTAGAAACAAATGTAGATAGAAAGAGAAAAAAGATTTAACTAGAATGAGTTACAAGACACACCACAGAATGAACTATTGTGGAAATAAAAAGGAAAAAAATTTTTTAATATATATGATGGTCTATGTAGAAAATCAAGAGATCAGCACAGAAAACCTTTCTAGAACTAATAAGAGTTCAACATGGTCAAAGAATACAAGATAAACATACAAAAATCAATTGTATTTCTATAAACAACAAACGTAAACAACTGAAATAAAAGACAGCATTTATAACTGCCCCCCCAAAGAAATGATTTAAATATAACACATATCTGGAACTTACATGCTGAAAACTACAAAACACTAATGAAAGAAATCTAAGAAGAGCTAAACAAAGTAGTATGTGTTTATGGATTAGAAGACAAATAGCATTGACGTGAATTCCCCTTCAGATTTATATACAGGTCTAATGCAATTTGCATTAAAATCTCTGCAAGAATTTTGAAAATACAGACAAGAAAGATTACCTTAAATGTTTTATAGAAAGATAAAAGAACTAGAATAGCTAAAACAATTTTGATAGGAAATAAAGTGATGAGTCAGTCTACCCAGGTTTAAGACTTATAAGAACTGAAGTGATGTGGTATTAACCAAAGAATAAACACACAGACCAACAGAACAGAATAAAGAACCCAGAAATGGGTACATAAAAATATGCACAACTGATTGGCAGAAATGCAAAAGTAATTCAGTAGAATACAGATAGTCTTTTCCGAAACATGGTTAGCAAAAAAAAAAAAAAAAATGATGAAAGACAAAACTGTCTTTGCTTAAGTCTCACAACTTATAAAAAAAAATTAACCCCAAATGGACCATAGACTTAAATCTAATATGTAAAACTATAGATATATGTAGAAAGATACAGGAGAAAAGTTGGGTGTTAAGGGCTAGGCAATGTGTTCATGAATGTGTTATCAAATGTATAATTCATAAGAAAAAACTGATAAATTTGACTTCATCAAAATTAACTTTTACTCTGCAAAATACTCTTAAGAGGATGAAAAGACAAGCTACAAAGTGGGATAAAATATTGACATCTACAAAACACATCTCATAAAGGCCTAGTATCTATAATACACAGAATACTTAAAACTCAACTATAGAAAGCAAATAGAGTTTACCTAAGAGCAATATGGGAGCTTGCTTATGGAAAGTAGAGTTTCTTAGATAAATGAATCATTTTAGGTCTGGGGCAAGAAATGAACAGATGTTATCTTGCTGTACCTGAAAACAAGTATGCTAAGAAAGACTTCTGAAGACATGTCAAAGGACTCAGGAATACCTTGAACAGCTCCCACAGGCCAAAGCTAAAACAACTTTAGCATCATTAATAAAACCAATTGCAACTGAACAAACTATATCTAATACGTAAAATTCCTTGAAATCAAAACCATGGTCTAAAAATTATACAGATCACCTTTAGACGCTATCACTGGTATCATCAGAGCACCATCCCATCACTGAAAATTTACAAAAGGAAGGTTTATGCATTGATTCTTCCTTTCCTTTCTGAACTGTATTTTAAAGGAATGGAATAATAATAATAAATAAAAGATTATAGAAGTATCACAGCTAGTAAATGCAAAAGACACAGCCGTGGTGGTGGTTTAGTTGATAAGCCATGTCCAATTCTTACGATTCCTTGGACTGGAACCCTCCAGATTCCTCTGTCCATATTTCCCAGGCAAGAATATCTGAGTGGGTAGCCATTTCCTTCTCCAGAACATCTTCCCAATCCAGGGATGAAATCCTGGTCCCCTGCATTGCAAGCAAATTCTTTATTGATTAAGTGACCAGAGAAGCCGAAAGACAGAATACACAGGATACTTAACAGTAGAATTAGGCAATCAACATGTTGCCACTCCTAAGGAAATCGTTATGCTTAAACTAACTACTTATCTATTCATGATACCTACTGACATATTTATGAGTATAAAATATATTTGGGATTTGCTTTATAATACTCTACAAAAATGGCAGTGTGCTGGAGCTAGGTTTAGGATATATGATGGCTCGTTGTATAAGCATCTCTACTTTTGAGTGTGTTTGAAGTTTTCCAAGTTAAAATTTAAAAAAAAAAAAACAACATGTAACTATTTATTTCTTCATTTGACAAACTGAACACATACACTTTGCAGACCAAAGTATAGCAATCTTTCTCCCAAGAAGCTCACAATCTAGTATTGAGAGAAATGGGGAGGGGGAATTGCAATGAAGTATGATATTTGCACAAGTAAGTACATTGCAGTTACAGTGAGGGCACGGGGTAAGGGGAAGAACGTGCCCCAGGAGGCACGAGTAAAGAGTTCATGGAGGAGGTGATAACAGATCTGTCTTTAAGAATTTATAGCAGTTCACTCAGGTGACATGAGGGAAAATCATTCAAAGTGACAGTAATAAATTCTATTTATATACATATATCACTTCCTGTTTCAAGCACTGTTTTAGGCACTTCACACTTTTAAATCATTACATCCTCAAAACAAACCTATGAGATGTCTATTATTCTTAGCACAAATCCTCACTTTGTAGATGAAGCAATTATAGCAGTTAAGTAATCTGTGACTGCCTAAGTATAAATGACAGCAATGTGCATCCAACCCAAATAGTTTGCTCTCAAACACTATGGATTCACTTCAGTAGATGAAGTAATGAGTAACAGAAGCAAAGAGGCATTACCTACAGCAGTACATAAGGAAGCCATATGTTACTATAATATATGGTGTGAGCTGCAAAGTCAGAAAGACATGTCAGAAAATGAGAGAAGATGGATGGGTAGTCAAAAGGGAAACCATGAAGGCTTCACATACCAGGAAATGGAGTTTATACCACTTTCAGGAAAGAAGGTACAAACCAACAAAGGGTTTTAAACAATGGAGTGACATGTATTGATTTATACAGTACAAAAATAACTTAGGAAGCGGTAAGCAGAGTGGATGGGAGGGGAATCAATAAAAGGAGTCAGAGAATTCAGTTAAGAAGCAAGTGTTTTGGTCCAAGAAACAGATTGTAGGGGCCAGAGCTATGGCACTGCTGATAGATATAAATGAAAGAGAATGGATTCAAAAGAGATTCAAGAGGAAGAAGCCATAGAATTTGGAAAATGATTCCATGTGGGAAGCATGGGAATGATAGAGAGGGAGTTAAGTCTCAGGTTGCTGACTTGTGGGGGAAGGAGCAGGGATGCCAATAGTGACTGGGAATATCAGGGGAGGATGAATTTTAGAATTAAGAAAATGTCTTTGCATTTTATCAGGTGAGCCTATGAACACTGTCCTATAATAATGACCCTGAATCTCAGAAGACAAACATGTATTTGAAAGACTTCAATACAATGGCAGCATTTAAAGCCGTGGAGACAAATGAGATTCACTCAAGAATGCCTGGGCTTCCGAGGTGGGGCAAGTGGGAAAGAACCCGCCTGCCAGTGCAGGAGACATAAGAATCACAGGTTCAATCCCTTGGTCAGGAAGATCTCCTGGAGGAGGGCACAGCAACCCACCTGCCATGTTTTCTTGCCTGGAGAATCCCACGGACAGAGGAGCCTGCCAGGCTACAGTCCATACGGTCACAAAGAGTTTTCAGACACAACTGAAGCAACTTAGCACACACATAGACTTCATTTTTTAGTTTTGGGTTCACAGCAAATTTGAGAGGAATGTACAGAGATTTTTCACATGCCTCCTGTTCCTCAGCAGGCATGACCTCACCTACAATCAACATCCCCCACCACAGTGGTGAGCTTGTTACAACTGATGAACCTATATTGACACATTATTACAATTTAATTTTATGGTCTTTATTATGCTGAATAATATAATTTCCTTTTTAGAGTACTAATATAGTTTTGTTTCAAAATAAGTGAAAAAATATGCCAATTCAAAAAGAACTATTAAATAATCAACAATACAGGTGGTATACTAGCATACCAGAAGTCCTGAAGTCCTTGAAATAACTGAAGTTTGAAAAACACTGATTTTTTTTGTTTTTTGTTTCTCTGTGCAAGATTCTTGCATGCTAAGTCATTCAGTCGTGTCTGACTCTATGCAAATCCATGCACTGTAGCCCACCACACTCCTCTCTCCATGGGGTTCTCCAGGCAAGAGTACTGGAATGGGTTGCCAGGCCCTCCTCTAGGGAATTTTCCCAACCCAGGGATCAAATCTGTATTTCTTATGTCTCCTGCCTTCCCACTAGCACCAGCTGGGAAATTTGCTAATTAAATACAATTTTAAGTGTTTATATTTAATTCAATTAAATCTTTCACTATTAACCTGTGAAGTTTTAGCATGTGCTTCAGCTCTTGAGAGCTGTTCTTTCTTTGCGAAAATACTTTTTTAACAAGACTGTAAAGTCTACTCCCTGGACTGCAGCCTGCCAGGTTCTTCTGTCTGTGGAATTCTCCAGGCAAGAATACTGGAGTGGGTATCCATTCCTTTCTCCAAAGGATCTTCCCAATCCACAGATCGAACCTGGGTCTCCTACACTGCAGGCAGATTCTTTACCTTTCTGAGCCACCAGGGAAGCCATAAAAGAAACGGGTGAAACTAAGTTGCTACTGCCTATCAAGGCTTCCCTGGTGGCTCAGAGGTTAAAGCGTCTGCCCTCAATGCTGGAG
Organism: Ovis canadensis; assembly: GCF_042477335.2. NCBI lineage: Eukaryota > Metazoa > Chordata > Mammalia > Artiodactyla > Bovidae > Ovis > Ovis canadensis. The sequence goes on from NC_091248.1 coordinate 88,956,274, forward strand.
ACCCTGGTTCGATCCCTGGGTTGGGAAGATCCCCTGGAGAAGGAAATGGCAACCCACTCCAGTATTCTTGTCTGGGGAATCCCATGGAGGAAGGAGCCTGGTAGGCTACAGTCCACGGAGTCGCAAAGAGTCAGACACGACTGAGCAACTTCACTCACTCACATCAAGTGATTGGGCTTCCCAGGTATCTTGAATAGTAAAGAATCTGCCCATAATGCAGGAGACTGGGTTCAACCCCGATCCCCTGGAAAAGGCCATGGCAACCCACTCCAGTATTCCTGCCTAAAGAATTCCACGGACAGAGGAGCCTGGTGGACTGCATTCCACGGAGTCACAAAGAGTCAGACAAGACTGAGCAGCTAACACACACACATCAAGTGACTGATTAATTTGTCTGGAACTAGCATTCTCTCTCCTCCAACATACTGTCCTCTCTTCCCTGTCCCCAACCCCAAGCCTACCATCCTCCTGCTGTGCCTAATGCTCTATAGTAAAGGAATACGTCACAAGTGTGGTATCAGATCCCTTACCTGTGAGGGCTGTTCACAACTGACCACACTATCCCGATCAGCAGAATGTCTTCTGCCATAAAGGGCTATGTGCTCTCACCAGCTCCTAGTCATCACAAGCCAGAAGCAAGGCAGGGGGCATAAAATGTGACAGCATGATGAAAAATCATGGGGGAGATAATAAAAAATACAGAAGCCTTAACTTACTGTGAATCCACACTGCTCTGCTTACTTTGAAATAAAAACTGAGTGCCTTAGATCATTATGCAGACTCTGCTATGAGTATGCACTTGCATGAAAAATGTTGTCTTCCTTTGCTATTTCAAAAGGTGATTGATCTTCTACCCCATCAGTTCTGCACACCTGACCTCTTTCAATATGGAGTCAAAAATGATTCTTACTTAAAATGTGTGGTCATCAAGTTATACTGGCCCTCCAAAAAAAAAAATCTGAAAGGACATCATTGGCATTGTTTCTCACTAATCTCTGATAAACTTATACTTTCTACTTTTCTTTACTGCCAAATTCATTAGACTGTATGTGTTAATACATATACACAATTTGCTTTCAAATGTGTTCATGTAACTCGTTTAGAAGAGAAATGCAATAGAATCTGAGTGGAGTTATAACTTGCTAGACTCAGTTTTCATTCTAAATAGCCTTTAGTATTTTTAAGTCTCACTCCCACTGAAAACATTCTGAAGTTAATGATATAAAATAGATGATAAACATATGTGAATAGAGCAAGGAGAATTCTGCAGAACATTATATCTTCAAAACGTCCAAACTTCAATTTAAAACTTAAACACAAATTTAGACAACTATTTTCATAAAGACATAAGCATTGTGCATAATCAACAAGGAATAAGAATTTTTGTTCTAGCAAACTGTAATAAAGGACCAGAGTAGAGGGAACATTTGCATTGAAATGAAATGCTATGCTCATTCCAGGACAGAGCAGAATCTCAAGCTGTAGAACACATAATGGTATTTTTGTAATCTAGAGTAAGTGAAAACCAGCCAGTACAAAGTTAGTTAATTTCTAAGTAATAAAACAATTATTATAAGAATATGGGAATATCCTCAACAACTCAAAGCACACTGGAGATGGGATGGGGTGTGACAGAGAGAAGAGGAATGGGGAGAAGGAAGGGGAGGAGGGACGGGGAGGAGGGACGGGGAGGAGGGACGGGGAGGAGGGACGGGGAGGAGGGACAGAGGGACAGTTATGGGCTTTGATTATGTGATTTGGCCCTGGGTGTATTCCTCCACTGTCCTCTCCTCGCCACTGCCTTTTCCACAGTCCATTGTAGGCTTAGGGGGAAAAGTTTTTACTGTCTTTTCCCTAGACTGTGAACTCCTGAGGAATACAGACCCTATCATCTTTATGTCCAGCCTAATACCTAGCATGAATAAGATGCTAAATTCATGCTTATAAATTATAAATTATTATAACCTTTTACTTAATGGAGGAAAATCCTTACCTCTAACATTAAAAGAAAAATGCTGTCAATGTTCTCATAAATCATTCCTGGGTTGCAACAGAGAAATGTCCCTGAAATGAACAGAGGAGGCAGCGTTTACTGCTGTTTTTTTCTAAGCAGCTGCCTTAGCTTGGGCTCTATAAGCAGATTCTGAGACGGAGATATGTGTGCAGATAGTCGAGGAGAGTCCTGAGGGTAAAACTGCACTGGAGTAAGGACAGCAGGGGGAAGGGCTGAACCGCAGGACAGCTGTCACAAAAGTATCAGGTGACCTCTGACGGCACTCTGGAGTAAGAGCGGTCCTTAAGGGAGGTCCAGGATTTGAGACAAAGGACCTACTTGTGTGTGCACCCTGCCTGGCCCAATCCTTAAAGATGGGTGTCTCAGGGAGCTGATGGGGGTAACGTGATCTTGGTAGAGGCAGTCCCCTTTGCTGAGGGTGACCCTCTTCCGGAGAGGACCCAGTTGTGAGCCATGGGCAGCCAACAGTTCTGCTAACAAGCAGAATGACTCTGAAGAGGGTTCCAGGTGATGCCCCACAGCACTCCCAGCTGTGAAGTTCACTCACACAGAAGCTCAGAGTGTACGGGAATCATACACAGACTTGAGAGCCTAGCAATGATCCTTCTGATAGGCGCTAGATGTATATGAAGGCACCAAGAGGGTCTTACACCATGTTTTCGGGTAGGTCCCTAGACAGTGGCTGTCAACCTGTCACAATCTGTCACTTCAGCCACAAGTACTGCAGACTGGGAAAACCGCGCTCCCACTGAACTATGGTAAATCACTGCTAGTAGCAGTCTTAGTCCAAATCACGAGATTTCTTATTCCTGGCACAGCTTAGAGTGGATTGGTCCACTTAGAATGAGGAAGCCTAGCAGGAATGATTAAAAAGCATCCATTCAGAAAGCATTCCCGGACTCATCACCATCTGGTCAGATCTGATTATCATATAGTCAAGGAAACTCCTGCTGGAGACACCACAGGGAATGTTCTTCTGAGGCTGCCATTTAGCATTTGTGACAGCAGTGGGGAGGAAGTGTGATGGACGATGGGGACCTTGTGCCAGGTACCTTTGCATCTGATCCACTCTAGTCACTCTCCTTCCGTCAAGTCCAGAGAGGCAAAAATACACATGATGGTATTTTAAAGTCCCTCAGTGATAGAAGGAGCAGGAGATACACACTTAAAAAGGAAGAGAATGAAAAACAATGCTTGAAGGCAAAGCAGCATGCCCGCTTCATCCCACACTGGTCAACAACCTCCTCTCTCCAACCGGGAACACCAAGGCCATTTTTCAAACCTCCCAGATGCTTCACTGCATGCAAGACTTCCTCACCAATTTTTCAAATTAAGCACAGCCCTGAAATTTGGCTGCTCGCTCAATCTGCTTTGAAAGAGTGTCAGCAGTTTTGATATCTGCCACATTTTATTCGCTGTGGGTTCAGGATCCCCACAGAACAAAGCTACAAATAAAAGCTAAAAGAGAATTAGGAAGGAGAAAGCATGCTTTGCTGGGGTGCTAGCTCCACTGAACTCACAATGGGGGGGGACATAAAACCTGCTGTGATGAGACTTTTAAGTGAAAGAAAAGAAATATCAACAAATCTCACCAAGAAATCCCAACTGCAGCTCAGAAAAGCTTTCGAAAACTCAGCATTCAATTCTGGTAAGAAGTGGATGTCAATTACATTTCCATTAATGAGACTGAGTATTAAGAGTGCTGAGTAAATCAAAGAGCCTTCCTGGCCTCTTCCCACCTTTGGAGATTTTATCTAAGACATTTAGCAAACTGCAAACAAGATGACACACGAAATAGGCTAATTTGACAGTTGGCAGGCATTGTTTAGCTAAAGTCTAGGAGATAAGAACAGATTGGCCATTTCTTGTCGTGGCCATTTCTTGTCGTGTCCTTCTTGCAAAACTTGCTAGTGATCAAAAGACTTCAGGTATAACAACTGCACCCTGGCTGCCATATAGCTGTCCTCAGCAAAGCTCTCAGTGTTCAGAGCTTATAAATCAAATCCTCTTTAACTGATACGTATTTCCTTCATTATGTTAGCATGTTTGTTTTTTATACAAAACAAAACCAGATATTTAATCAGGTACACAAAACTATTCTAAATGCACTTTTACTTGTTCATAAATACTGATTTATAACAATCCTAGAGTGAAAGTGAAGTCGCTCAGTCATGTCCGACTCTTTGCAACCCCATGTACTGTAGCCTACCAGGCTCCTCCAACCATGGGATTCTCCAGAGAGAGTACTGGAGTGGGCTGCCATTGCCTTCACCATGGGGTTTTCCCAATCCAGGGATCAAACCTGCGTCTCCTGCACTGTGGACAGACGCTTTACTGTCTGAGCCACCAGGGAAGCCCATAAGTGAAAGTCGCTCAGTTGTGTCCTACTCTTTGCAACCCCATGGACTATACAGTCCGTGGGATTCTCTAGGCCATAATACTGGAATGGGTAGCCTTTCCCTTCTCCAGGGGATCTTCCCAACCCAGGGATCGAACCCAGGTCTCCCACATTGCTGGCGAATTCTTTACCAGCTGAGCCCCAGGGGAAGCCCATAGCAATCCTAAGCATTTTTTAAATCTTACAGCATCCAAAAAAAACTTCAGGTGAACTGTATTTCAGGATCAGCTTGTCTTTTTTACCACCTTTGCATCCAGGCAGAGAAGGCAATGGCAACCCACTCCAGTACTCTTGCCTGGAAAATCCCATGGATGGAGGAGCCTGGTAGGCTGCAGTCCATGGGGTCGCTAGGAGTCGGACACAGACACAACTGAGCGACTTCACTTTCACTTTTCACTTTCATGCATTGGAGAAGGAAATGGCAACCCACTCCAGTGTTCTTGCCTGGAGAATCCCAGGGACGAGGGAACCCGGTGGGCTGCCGTCTATGGGGCTGCACAGAGTCAGACGCAACTGAAGCGACTTAGCAGCAGCAGCAGCATCCAGGAGTCCATTATCAGAACACAGCATAGGACTCTGTCCCTTAAGCACATCATCTACATCACTGGCCCTGTTGACTGCAGGGCCAACACACAGACCAAATACATCTGGAGTGTGACAGTTATGATTTAAACCCAAGGTTCTCAACCAGGGACAACTTTCATCCCATGGAACACTTGACAACATCTGGAGATAACTGTTGTCACATCTGGGGGAGGGGGTGTGTTAAAGGCCCTACTGGGCAGAGAAGCTGCCAAACATTCTACTGCACAGTAGATGGTTCCCCCCACACTCAGAGAATCAATTGGGCCAAGGTTGAAAAATGATGTAGACCTTGCTCTGATTGAGAACATATCAAAAGCAGTACCATGGAAGAAAATACTACAAAACAGCTCAGCTTTGTACAAAATATACATACACAGGGCAACAGAGCTTTGCTTCACTTGAAATCCACTGAGCAGATCTGTGTCAGGATTTTGCACTGGACATTAGAGTCTGCATAATTCTACAGTGCAGAAATATAAGGAATTAAAGATGCCTCATGCGAAGAGTTGACTCATTGGAAAAGACTCTGATGCTGGGAGGGATTGGGGGCAGGAGGAAAAGGGGACGACAGAGAATGAGATGGCTAGATGGCATCACTGACTTGATGGACATGAGTCTGAGTGAACTCCTGGAGATGGTGATGGACAGGGAGGGCTGGCGTGCTGCAATTCATGGGGTTGCAAAGAGTTGGACACGACTGAGCGACTGAACTGAACTGAAAGATGCCTCTGATCACTGCCCAGGGAGCATTTCCTCTTCAAGAACCATTAAATTGCTTGCTGCTGTGGCTGTGGCTGCAGCTGCGGCTGCGGCTGCGGCTGCGGCTGCTGCAGCTTCAGTCGTGTCCGACTCTGTGCAACCCCAGAGACGGCAGCCCACCAGGCTCCCCCGTCCCTAGGATTCTCCAGGCAAGAACACTGGAGTGGGTTGCCATTTCCTTCTCCAAAATCGCTTTATAGGAACCCTGAATCCTCATCTCTAGTTTCGTAACTGGTTTGTGTTTGCTGCCTTGCCTTGTTTTATATATAAGCTATAAATAGAAGGGCAAAGATGACTTTCACCTTTCAAAATGTGCCTACATGACTAGGAAAAGGGGATACTAACTAGTCTCTAATCCAAGACTGGTAAGATCAATAAACCTCAATATTTCTCTTGGGAGCTCCTTCTTTATTATTTCAAACATCTTTAATCTAAACCCATGTTACTCATCTATTCTTATTTCCTCCAAATATCTTTCACCTCCACAAATTCAAAACATCTCATACTCAATCTGTTTGCTTAGAACTCCTCTGTTGCTGTCTTACTCAGTATCTTTTCCTCCAACCCCTGTGTGTCAATCAGATTAGTCATTTATAGCTTTCCCTCACTTCCTTCACTTAGTCAGTTATCAGGTTCTGCATATTTTCATTTAAAATCACCTATTCCACTCCATTCAGAATTTTCGTATTCTATCTCAAGGACTTCCAGAGTCTTTTTTGCTGGTGTTCCTACTGACTCAAGGCATCCTCTTTCCTTCCTACATCATCTTAACTGCATCTTTCATATAAGACCCATTTTCATTAAAACTCACTGATTTTCATTTACTTGTGCTCTATGTACTTAAGGTTTAAGGAGGTATGTCAATATAACAGATTGACTAAGTTTCCCCATAAATTCATGTCCATCTCAAAACTCAGAATGTGACCTGTTAGGAAATAGGGTTTTTGTAGATCCCTAGTTAAGATGAGCTCATAATGAACCAGGGTGGGCCCTAAATCCAATGACTTTTGTCCTTATAAGAATACCAGATGGCACAGACTCGAAGAACAGGGAGAGAAGTGTGAAGATAGTACCAAGCATTACAATCACATATCTACAAGACAAAGAATTCAAGCGATTGCCAGCAACCACTGGAGGCTAGGAGGGAGGCAGGAGACAGGCTTCTCCCTCAGAGCCTCAAGAAGGAACCAACTTCTGCTGACATCTTGATCTTAGCCTTCTTGCCTCTAGAACTGTGAGAATAATTCCTGTTGTTTTAAGTCTGTTTGTGGTAATTTGTTAACAGAAGCACTAGGAAACTAATACAGGCAGCCATGAGAATGTAGCTCACAGCTCAACTATAGGTGGTGAGACCAATGACCTGGGGTCATTGTCCAAAGACCTCAGCTGCGACGTTCTACTAACCACAGCAGTATACACCCTGAACACGTTTCCATAGACTGCTTCAAAACCATGAGAGTGCAGCAGACATACAAAGCAGATCAATTTGGGGAGACATAGACACTTGATATGCAATTTTGACTTAAAGACACTTCCACAGCCTTGACATATTAAACTGTCTACAGCCCTTAGACTCTGACACCAAAGCTTTTTCCCCTCTCTCCTCTTGGGATCAGCCTGTATCACAGTCTGATGACCCTTTAACCTTCCCCAGCTCCATTCCCAATTTTTCTCTTAAGAGTTTTCCTAATAAAATCAACATACATTTAATTGAATTTTGGTGCGTACTCATTGGAGAACCCAGAAAAACCCAAAAGCAGGTTACAAAATTTGACTATAAGATAGATTTCTTTGCCTAGGTTTCTGGAGATGGATTCCAATTGGACAAGAATAGAGGTTGTTGTTTAGTCACCAAGTCATGTCCAACTCTTTTGTGACCCCATGGACAGTAGCCCACCAGATTCCTCTGTCCATGGGATTTTCCAGACACAAATACTGGAGTGGGTTGCCATTTCCTTCTCCATGGGATCTTCCTAACCTGGGGATCTCCTGCATTGGCAGGCAGATTCTTTATTACTGAGCAAGATTAGAGGTGAAAAAGACCAACAAGAAGCAAATGAAGCAGCTAAAGGGGACACATTTCTAGTTTTCAGTACCCTAGTGGTGGCAGTGGATATAATGGTTGGATTCCAGATACACCTAAAATCTATGGAATTTGGTGACGCACTTATAGGAAGAGCATGGGGGAAATTGGCATCAAAGTTGGATTCTTCATTTCCAACAAGAGAAAACGCAAAGTATTAGCAGAATTTGCTGAGATACAGAAAACTGAAAGAAGACTAAATCCAAAACTACAAAATTAAAAATTCAGTTTAAGAGGAAAGTTATTTGGAGTTACCTAAACAGAGATGTCTGGAGAAGGCAATGGCACCCCACTCCAGTACTCTTGCCTGGAAAATCCCATGGATGGAGGAGCCTGGTAGGCTGCAGTCCATGGGGTCGCTAAGAGTCGAATACGACTGAGTGGCTTCACTTTCAGGCATTGGAGAAGGAAATGGTAACCCACTCCAGTGTTCTTGCCTGGAGAATCCCAGGGATAGGGGAGCCTGGTGGGCTGCTGTCTATGGGGTCACACAGAATCGGACACGACTGAAGTGATATAGCAGTAGCAGCAGAGATGTCACACGTGAGGTATAAAAATGTGAAGCTCAGAAGACTTCTATATGAATTTGGGAGGAATGAAAATATAGTGTTGAAACCTGAGGAAGTAGTCAGAATCACCTGGGGTGGGGGCGCAGGGAAACTGCGGAGCGAGCAGCAAAAGGGTAGTCATGAAACCTTCCAAAATATAAAGGTCAAGAATAGAAGGAGAAAGTGACAATGAATACTAAGAAAAGTGTGATCATGGTGTTCAAAGCTAAGAGAAGAGAGCATCTTGAGGATGAGTGGAAGGTCAACTGGTTAAATGCAGCCAGGAGTACAAGGAACATGACTTAAAATTGTCTCCTGGCTTTAAAAACAGGAGTGTTGGTCATCTATTATTTTGGTGAAGGAGTAGGAAGGGACATAAAATAGGGGTGGTCTGAGGAGAAAATGAGACGTCAGGTTGATGACTGAGTTGGGAAATGATTTTGCCCCGAACACACAGAACTGACAGGAAAGACAGTATTTAAGAAATAGAGTCAAGAGATTTCTACCTAGTTTGGCACTTTTGAATTTATACTTTAAGCACTTACTCAACCCTGCCTTAACAGTTTTAAATAATTATAACCATGACAAAAAAGATAAAATGTTGCATAAACTATGGGGCCAACAGAAATAATAATGAAAACTAAAACAATGCATTTGTTGGCTCAAGAATCAAAAGGACAGTAGTAGAGCAGATACATTAGCAGCCTCTATTCTGTTATACCCCAAGTTCTGAGCTCTCAGCACTGAGAGAGACTTACTACGAGAAGGCAGTGCAAGTATATAGTTCTCGTTCATTGGAGTAACTATATCCACTTCTGAAATACTCCCATAATTCTAAGTAAACATTCTCTATCTCAAGCCCCCAAAAGAGTTTGTGGTAAGCATCAAATTATATACCAAAATGGCTTCCCCAGTGGCTCAGCAGTAAAGAACCCACCTGCAATAAAGAAGGTGCAGTTCCAATCCTTGGATCAATCGGGAAGATCCCCTGGAGAAAGAAATGGCAACCCACTCCAGTATTCTTGCCTGGGAAACCCCATGGACAGAGAAGCCTGGCAAGCTACAGGCCATGAAGTCACAAAAGAACAGGACACAACTTCGCAACTAACAACAAATGCAAAAATAATGTTAAAAACGAAAATTCTTAAGTCATAATATCATCTCTGAACTTCTCACTTTACCACATTCTTTCATTCTTCCTGGTAAAACCCAACTCTCCGTTTTCCTTCCAAAAGCACTGGTGCAGCCTCTCCTACTATATTTATTTACATTATTTATCATGTTCAGGATACTGGGGATGCTTGCCCATATCTCAACCTTAACTACCACTTTATTTGGAAACTCACAGCCCCCTTGTAAGAGAAAAGAGATCATTAGACATGTTTAGACATCAAAAATAAAGACTATCACTCTATTTTAGCCTGAAGTAGTAATATTTAGGTTAAAACTCAATGAAAGCTTTAAAAACTTAGTATGATATTCAAATTGCTAACATTCAATATAATAGTTAATTACCCCTTAGAGATAATGGACTAGAAGTATCAACTATATCTGAGATATTCCTCTGCATATCTTACTAATAAAAAATTCTCTTAAAAATTGTTTATTTTTACCTGAAACTAAAACATTAGCAATCAACTACAATAAAAATTTAAAAGTGCCCCCCAATCCAGCAGGTGTCACTGAAGTTAGAGGCATTGGAAATGAAGTGGAATGAATGGCCTCTAGCATTTCCTACTTCTTATGTTAAGTGCTATATATACACAGGATTATTATAAAATATAAATTTTCTCTTGTTAAAAAAAATACTGTGCATTTTAAATCTGTGTAAAATCTATAAGCATATGCCTTAAAGTCATAATTAATAAGGAAGTTCATGTGGTCAGAGACTAGAATAAAAGTACGTGTTAAGTAATTCTGAGAGTTTTCTCCAAACGAAATCTGAGCAAAGATGTGTCAAACTAACATCACTGTGAACTCTACTTCAACTCCCTAATTAACTAACTATCCTTAGAAGGTTTGGAGAGCCATACAAAGCCACTGGTAAACGACCCACAAAAAAGGCACCGAATATTTTTGTTTCCAAAAATGAAGTATTTATAGACACACTGCATGTTGCAGAATATTCCAGCTACTTGAAGGAAGAGCATGCATACCAAGGGGGTGGGGGGGGTATAAAACAGAATGCATTTCAATGTAAATAACTCTGCCTTAATACCAATACCAAGGACCATGCAGCTTTCTCACCAGGGTTTAAGATATCAATGGGGGCCATCTATATCTAGCAGAATAATAAATCTTCCAAATATTCAAAAGGTACTTGTCCCATTTTAAGCATACATAATGGAGGGAAAGGATTTTTCTCCTGGACCTCCAGGTGCAGCTGGGCCGCCAGCAGGTGATAGTAATGAGTCTGTGACCCCACCACACCCCCACCACACTCTGCTCTCTGCACACCAGCCAGGCATTTGTCAGGCTGTAAGTCATTTACAGTCTTCTCCAAAGGCTTTGGAAAACTAGTGCATTCCCTTAAAAATAAAAGGAAATCTTGGAACAAGTATTACATGAAACAGGGCCCAAGTGAAGGTATATTCAAAGTATTAAAGTTGCCTTAATTAAGCACGCACGCGCACACATACTTGCTAACATCAAGTGAAATACTAGGTTCTAATTATTCATTTCTCTATTTCTTTCTGGTCACTTTAGACTCTAAGGACACGAATAGCAATGTTTAAATGTAACCATGGAAAATAAACAATGGCTTACGGGCTCATCATTTGAACACATCTTCACTGAACGATAACAGATACTCCAGAAATGCTTAATTAGATAATTACTTTGTACTCACTCCATCTTCTAAAGATGCTCAAGAATTTTAAAAATTTCAAAAGTGCAAAGATGTAGCGACTTTAACTTTTTACTGAAACTCAATTGTAAGCTATACAGTGAGGTTGCCATTCTGTTCAAGGAGACAGGAGGACAGAAGGAAACCAAACATCTGTATAAAGCAATGATCCCATGGTCAGAATGCTTTCCACAAGTAACAAAATACTTGATCATCTGAAGCTTAAATGATAAAGTCATGTAACAAGAAGCTTGAAGTCACAATTCTAGGACAGTTTCAATAGCACAAAGACACCAAGCCCCTGAGTCCAAGAGGCTGATTTGCTTACCCTTCTCCTTACAGCCTCAAGGTGCTGGCCTCCATCTTCAAGCAGGATATCCCTCTGAGAGATGAGGTATGCGTATACAGTCTTCCCAGGGCAGCACAGGGGCAGGGAATGCATTCCAGGCACCGGTGTCCACAGGAAGAGGAAAGAAGGGGAGAAGTACACTGCCCCGTGCAGCCACCTCTCTTATCAAGGAGAAAAGCATTTTCCTTAAATATCACCCCAGCAGATGACCCTGTTATTTCTCATTGGTTAGAAGTAAATCATATGTTCACACTGCAACCATTCAGTGGCAAAGAACGTGGGATTATCACGTTGGGTCGGACAAACCAGCTCCACCTGACACTGGTTCACTGAGGCCTGAACAGAATCAGGGCATTGTTAACAAAGAAGAAGGGAGACTGCTTTCAGACAACGAAAAGTGTCTGCCACAAGTATACTTTTTATACCAGAGGTCAAAATGTTTGGCTCAATTGAATGTTTCAAGGAAAGTAATTTCTCTTTTTTTCCCAAAGTAATGCAGAATTTCAACTTTACAATTTTAAGCAGCAGCTTCCTGGATGACCTCCCTGCCGGCATAATAAAGCACTAGGAAATAGATGCTTGTGTGCTTCCCAAGGTGGCTAGACCCTCAGTCAAGTGAAACTCCACAGACTCAAGTCAGTACTCTGAACTTCCCCAGAGGGCATATGCAATCACTGCAGAGTCTAGAACACAGAGTTATAGGGGAAATGCAGCTCAACAGAACAAATGCATATTAGCAGCTTCTACTTCCGAGCAGTTTGCCACCTTAGGTGCAACCTGTTACTATATTCTGATCAAGAGGTATCAGAGGTGAAGCTGACTGCAGCAAAACTGGCAACTTAAATGCCAATTTTTCCCCAAAATGGAATTGGCCAGTTTAGATTATATAGAAGGACTAATAAGCATCATTTCCTAGAGCTCTAAACTGAACTGAAAATAACTCAGCTTGAGATATAAACCACTTTACCCTTTGTTACTCTGATTCTTTCTTATTTCAACTTGACCTGAATGTTCTGCCAGAAGCCCTATTATGAGAACACAGTGGTATGACAGCCAGTAGGTGCTGCAGTTGTTAATTTTGAATTCTATGTTCAGCTCTGATCTTTCTGCACTGTGAACTGAGTCACCTAGACACTGAACTAGGGCCAACCACTTCAGGTGCCTACAATATAAGATAAATGAAAGAGTTATTGACAGCCTATTAGGGACACAGATGTACACAATTACAAGGTGATGTGTAAAGAGATTCTGGAAAGACGGAGCATAACACACAGTGTTGTATACTCGGGATGGACTTTCGCAGCAGACAGAAGGGGGTTGCAGCATCACCCAAACTGGAATCCTATATACCTCCAGCCACACTCTACTAGGGAGTTGAAAGTATCTTTTTCCTTACCTTCATTTTTATAGTAAAACAAAACCCCTAAGGGCTTCCCAGGTGGTGCTAGTGGTAAGGAACCCACCTGTGATACAGGAAAAATGCTGTTTTATCCCTGGGTCAGGAAGATCCCCTGGAGAAGGCAATGGCAACCCACTTCAGTATTCTTGCCTGGAAAATCCCATGGACAGAGGAGCCTGGTAGGCTACAGTCCATACAGTCACAAAGAGTCAGACACGACTGAAGCAACTTAGCATGCAAAACCCCTATGAATATGTCTCCTCTGTTAGCTGGCACAGTGTTAGGCTCTGTCAACCAAGAGGTTAGAGAGACATTGGAAGAAATAGCACAGAAACGGGCTTCTTTTTCCAGTTCTAGGGTGATCTTTCCCCTTCCTCTGATATGGCAGCAGGCCCCAGGGGAGCTCACTCTCTGGCCAGTTTCTCTGACACCTCAGAGAGCAGCTTTCTGAAGATCACTTCCTCCTTCCTCGCCAGTATCCACTATCTAGTGATCTACAGCCACACCTTTCCCAGGATGTCTGCATATCTTGTGTGGGAAGCAACGGCTTCCGTCCCTTGCTCCTTCTTTGACTTTGCTCCCTGGGCTGTACAGTTGTAGCAAGTCCTGTATTCCCTTTTCTACTCATTTTAGCTATTAAACACTATTACAAGTCAAATTTCATATCAAATATACCTGCTAATGGAGTGACATCTTTAAAGCGCTGAAGGGGAAAAGAAACTGAGCACTGAATCATGTATGTGTGAATGAATTGGGTTGGCTGAAAAGTTCAGGTTTTTCCACAGGATGTTACGGCTGCTGCTGTTTAGTCGCTAAGTCATGTCTGACTCTGTGACCCCATGGACTGTAGCCGGCCAGGCTCCTCTGTCCATGGGATTTTCCAGGCAGGAATACTGGAGTGGGTTGCCATTTCCTACTCTGGAGGATCTTCCCGATCCAGGGATTGAACCCATATCTCTTAAGTTGACAGGTAGATCCTTCACCATTGAGCCACCTGGGAAGCCAGACATTACGAAAAACGAACCTTTTGACCAATCCAATATCTTACAAAATGAAGGAGAAATACTTTTCAAATAAGCATAAGCTAAGTCTGTTACTGGCAGATCTACACTATAAAAAAGGTTAAAGTTCTTCAGGTAAAAACAATGCCAGAAAGAAACTTTGATCTACACAATAAACAGAAACACTAAAACTGGCATGTGTGTGCATATCAGTCGCTCAGTCACGTCCATTTGCGACCCCATGGACTGTAGATCGCCAGGCTCCTCTGTCTATGGAATTCTCCAGGCAAGAATACTGGAGGAGGTCGCCATTCTGTTCTCCAGGAGATCTTCCCAACCCCTGGCTTGAACCCCAGTCTCCCACATTGCAGGCAGATCTTTATCATCTGAGCTGCCAGGGAGGCACTTAAAATTGGTATAAACAAAGTGTATCTAAAAATGAAACTTCACATGTTTCCCAAGTCTAATGATTGTCTGAACAAAATGATAGCCATGGCTTGTGGAATCCCAGCACAGACAATAAAGTATGTGTGTGTACTCAGTCGCTAAGCTGTGTCTGACTCTTTGCAACCCCATGGACTGTAGCCCGCCAGTACCCATGGGATTTCCCAGCAAAAATACTGGAGCAGTATGCCATTTCCTTTCCCGGGGGATCTTCCCAAATCAGGGATTGAAGCTACGTCTCCTGCACTGCAGGGGATTCTTTCCCACTGAGCCACTTGGGAAGCTGAGATAAAAGTATTATGTGTGGTAAAACTAGCATGAAAGATGGAAGGGAAGATTAGTGATACATTACTGGAGGATCTTTGCCTTACATGTAAAGTTGTGTGATATAATTAAAATCACAAGTATTATCTATGACAGACTCTAGATCAAGAGAAATGAAAACCTGTGTTCACACTGAAGCTTGCACAAATACTTTCTGTGGCTTTATTCATAATCATCAACACAGAAGCCACCCAAACATTCCTCACCTGTAGAATGAGTAAACAAACTGGCAAACCCATACCACAGGAGACTATTCAACAATAAGAAGGAACAAATTCCTTACTACTCAGCCAGTAAAAAAGAACGAAAGAATGCCATTTGCAGCAATGTGGATGATCTAGAGAGTCTCATGCTAAATAACGTAAGTCAGACAAAGACAAATATCATATGATACGGCTTAAATGTGGAATCAAAAGTATCATACCAATGAACTTATTTACAAAACAGAAAAAGACACACAGACATAGAAAACAAACTTCTGCTTGTCAAAAGGGAAATGGGGGAGGGGTAAACTAAGAGTTTGAGATTAGCAGAGACACACTACTGTATATAAAAGGGATAAGCAAGACCCTACCTATGAAGCAACCCATGTCTTAAAAGTGGATGCAGTAAACACTAGGACTATCTTTCAGCACATGTATACTTGATTTATCTGCAAGAAGACAATCCACATGATTTCCCAGTGCTTCCTTTTGAGAAAAAAGAAAGAGCGAGCAGGATATATCTGTGCAAAACAGAGAGAATTCAGGTATAAAATGGTTGTTATAAAAGTAAGTTGATCTATCATAACAGAAACTGATTCATATACTCTTAGTATTGAAATGGGAAGAAAATGGAATAAAATTTTCATTTTCTTCTCATCTCAGAGCTTGAAAAGATGAACAGGAAGCAAGAATCTGTCCAGAAAAGCAATCATGTTTTCACAATCTGGGTAAGCCCAGAGAGGATAAAGTCCAACATCTGCAATTTGGGAAATTAATTTTATCATTTTAGTAAAATATATTTTAGCACATGAGGAGACACCATTTTTTAATGCTTTCTGCAATGCATAGCCTTATCCTCTAAAGCCTTCATTTTCCCCAGAATGACCTCACAGCCAGCTGAAAGGACAAGATGGGCTGCCTGACTGATTATACCCCAGGAATATTTCTGTAACTTCTTGATGGCAGCATACTGAAAAGAGGATACAGGAGATAAAGTAATGGAAGCTGGCCTGACTTAAGCCTCATGTAATCCCTAGCATCTCCTAAATCACAAGGTAAGATTAGTCACTGATAAAAATTCTTGAACAGTAGGCAGCTGTCTGAAAGCCTGCATTTTTCTTTTGAGTGGACTGTCAAATTTAGGGAATTTATGACCTGACCTATCAAAGATATTACTTTCAAGTCCTTGACCAATTTAATAAACATTACAGACAACTATTATTATGGGGTTTTTTTTATAGTTTTATTGTTTTTTATCTGAATTCAATCCAGCCAGGTTCTCACAGGAAATGGCTGAATGCTACATCAAATGAGAGTTGCATCTAATCAGGCCAAAGCTCAAGAAATGCTTTTTCTGACATTTGAAGGACTTCCATTCTGAATGTGCAAAGCAGACATTTTCCTTTCCTATATGCATGGCAAAAATAATACATTTCCTGACCTCTTAAAAACTGTCTCAAATTTTACCTTTTAGAAAAATAATAAATGTTTTATCTTTTTTTGTAGTCCAAGATAAAATGTTACATAAAGCTCCATGCAATAGAATGTATTTTTTTTAATTTCTTATATGAGTAAGTATGATTCACAATGATATACAGAGGCTATTGAAGTTTTGTGCAAATAAACTAGATGAAGTTTTGTGCAAATCAATCATTATCATAAGCTTATCTGATTTAATTCTAATCACCATTAGGATCCCTGCATTATAACATTTATTTAACAACTTCCACATAGCCCAATTCTTTTATTACAATAGATCCAACCAGTCCATTCTGATGGAGATCGGCCCTGGGATTTCTTTGGAAGGAATGATGCTAAAGCTGAAACTCCAGTACTGTGGCCACCTCATGCAAAGAGTTGACTCATTGGAAAAGACTCTGATGCTGGGAGGGATTGGGGGCTTGAGGAGAAGGGGACGACCGAGGATGAGATGGCTGGATGGCATCACTGACTCTATGGACGTGAGTCTGAGTAAACTCCGGGAGTTGGTGATGGACAGGGAGGCCTGGCGTGCTGCGATGCATGGGGTCGCAAAGAGTCCGACGCTACTGAGCGACTGAACTGAACTGAACTGAACTGAACTGAATGTGAATATACCAGTTTTGAGTCAAAAGTAGATTCTGCTGTGATGAAGCTACCTGAGATTCTTTCTCCAGTACCCAAATAAGCCTATTTTTTTTTAGATTACTTTCTAGTTGAAAGATACAGAGGAGGGAAGTATTACACTCTATTAAATTTTTTTTAATTTTTATTTTTACTTTATTTTACTTTACAATACTGTATTGGTTTTGCGATACATTAACTCTATTAAATTTTAAAGCATGTAATGTAACGTGTTAAATCTATAGTGGATGAAAGCATAAAGAAATTCTCTTCATCTCTTTTTATAATGTGTGGTCCATGGCCTAGCAGAAATACTATGCTCCAGGCACAATGAAATGCATATACTTAGGAGAACTATTAACATTTAAATATGCTCTAAAAATTTAGGTACAAAAAGCCCCCACAGCAAACCTGACACTTTCTCCCCATGATCCTGTAATACTAGACTCAATGACAACCTTAAAAAATACATACAGGTTCACCCAAAAGTCAACAACATAACTAAAAGAGAAAATGACAATCCAGTGTTGGTTCCAGGGAGTGAGAATTAAAGAAAAAAATCCTGTTTCTACTTTGAGTTGTGTTCAATTGTGTTTGATTTAGCAGGTGAGGGATGAAGAATTAATAAAACCCAATTTGAGACTCGCAGTTATAAATGGAGAGCATTTTCTTAAAGCCAACAATATTTTAATTAAACCCAAATCTGAATACAGTACTCAAAACATCTATTTTTTTAATAGTTTAAATTTCAGCACTAGAAAGAGTAAAACTGCAGCAGAACCGGTAACATGATAAATGCTAATATTAACAATCAGAATGACTGCTCTGTTAGGGTTCCAGCAATCTGAGTGTTATTAATTAGGGACTTGTAGATATGGGACTTTACCCAACTGTGGGAGAAGATAGGGGCATATAAGTCTAGAAGGAAAAGGCTGGGACGAGCTCCATGAACAGTTGTTGTTGGTGAGTCATTAAGTTGTATCCAACTCTTTGCAACCCTATGGACGGCAGCATACCAGGCTTCCCTGCCCTTCACTACCTTCCAGAGTTTGCTCAAACTCATGTCCATTGAGTCAGTGATACCATACAACCACCTCATCCTCTGTCAACCCCTTCTCCTCCTGCCTCAGTCTTTCCCAACATCAGAGTCTTTTCCACTACTCGGCTCTTTGCATCAAGTAGCCAAAGGATTGGAGTTTCAGCTTCAGTGTCAGTCCTTCCAATGAATATTCAGGGCTGATTTCCTTAAAGATTGACTAGTTTGATCTCCTTGCTATTCAGGGGACTCAAGAGTCTTTATCACAACAGTTTGAAAGCATCAATTCATCACTCAACTTTCTTTTATGGTCCAATCCTCATATCCATACATGACTACTGGAAAAACCATAATTTTGACTATATGGTCCTTTGTCAGCAAAGTGATCTCTCTGCTTTTTAATATGCTATCTAGGTTTGTCATAGTTTTTCTTCCAAGAGAAAGCATCTTTTAATTTCATGGTTACAATCACCATCCAGGTGATTTTGGAGCCTAAGGAAATAAGGGGACCTAATGAAGAAATCTACTGATGACTGTTGATGTTGCATTTGTTGGTGAGCCCAAAGTCACTGTAGGTCACCAAGGCCCACAGTGTGGAAGAAAAGCTAGATAGAAAAATGAGAAAAAGACAGACTAAAATATGCAAAAACAAATTTAGAACAATGAAGCCAGTATAATGCATGTCTGTCTCTCAATGTTTCTAACCTCAGTCGCACTGGTGACCTAACTATGCAGCTGGCACCCTTCACCAAAGAGCTACACACAGGTCTGGCCTAGAACTCAGAGACAGTGAAAGAGGAGGTCGGGAGAATCTGCAAGCACAGCTCCAACAAGATGAGCCAAGAGGTCAGCATCATACTCCCTATTTGATGCTCAGGAGTAAGGGTTAACCTCTTGTGAATGTGTCTTATGTTAGATAGTAAAGGAATGGAAAAGGAAGCAATGGAAAAAAATGGATTAACATGCAGATTAAAATTGATAAGAAAATATGCAAATAAATTCATACCAAGATAAGCAGGAATTATCATAACTATTGCAGTTATCATTTCTTACTGATCATGTTGTTTAGTTGTTAAGTCCTGTCCAACTCTTTTGCTACCCCAAGGACTATTACCCCCAAGTGAAGGTCATCTTTGGGACCATATTTCAGTAAACAAATCAAGCAGGACTTCCCTGGTGGTGCAGTGGATAAGAATCTGCCTGCTAATTCAGGGGACACGGGGTCGATCCCTTGTCTGGGAAGATTCCACATACCACAGCAACAAGCCCATGTGCCACAACTACTGAGTCCACGTGCCATAAGGACTGAAGCCTGTGTGTGTGCTCTAGAGCCAGCAAGTCACAGCTACTGAATCCCATGCACCTGGAGCCTGTGCTTCACAGCAAGATAAGCCTGCTCAGCGAGGAGCCCATGTGCCCCCGTGCTTTGCAACGAGAGAAAGCCCATGTGCAGCAACAGAGACTCAGCCCAGCCAAAAATAAACAAACAAACCAACCAGGCAAACTCTTAGAACCATCCTAGCTATTTAGGCTAAAATATTAAACCCAGAAGCTTGCTTAGATCCTCCATATCAAAAAATTTAGCCAAAACAAGATTATATTTCTCCCATGCTATTCCAACTACCTTAGAATTAATTCTCATATGTGTACTCCAGGATTATGTCAATATAATAATAACATTGCAACTATCTTGGCGTGTATGTCAGTATTTCATGCGTCATCCCTTACATCTAACCCTCTCAGCTGGCACCAGGAATTGTAGTCTGATTACAGATCTAGAAGGTATTGGATGGACGTAGGTCCTAAGAAGAATCAGCAGAGCTTTGTAAGGCTTTTACCTCCAAGGAGACTTCAGCTTCTTCAGACAAATAGAGACTATCCCTTACAGACAATAGAAAAAGATTTTCTTTTAGCAAAGGATGCTCAGCAGAATTTTGAGCCCAATGTCTTACACTTTATTAGGATCTGTCCATGTGCCCTCATTTCAAATTTTTTGGTTTTCACTTCTTCCACATCAATATAATCAACATTAAAAAATTCTATAAGATGAATGCACCTAGAGATTGTTGTTCTAAATGAAGAAGGTCAGACAAAGACAAATATCATATGATATTGCTTATATGCAGAATCTAAAATTAAATGGTATAAATGAACTTATTCACAAAGCAGAAATAGAGTCACAGACATAGAGAACCAAAACAAACAAACAAACTTATGGTTACCAGGGATGAAGGGTGAAGGGATAAACTGGGAGACTGGGACTGACATACACACACTACTATATACAAAATAAAAAACTAACAAGGACCTACTGTATAGTGCAGGGAACTCTACTCAATACTCTATAATGACTTATATGGGAAAGCAATACAAAAAATGGATATGTGCATAACTGATTCATTTTGCTATACAGCAGAAACTAACACAATATTGTGAATCAACTATACTCATTGATTACGCTAAAGCCTTTGAATGTATGGATTAAAATAAAATGTGGAAAATTCTGAAAAAGACTGGAATACCAAACCACCTTACCTGCCTCCTGAGAAATATGTATGCATGTCAAAAAACAACAGAACTAGATAACAGACTGGTACCAAATTGGGAAAGGAGTACATCAAGGCTGTATATTGTCATCCTGCTTATTTAATTTACATGCAGAGTATATCATGCACAATGCTGGGCTGGATGAAGCTCAAGCTGGAATTAAGATTGCCAGGAGAAGTATAAACAACCTCAGATATGCAGATAATACCACTTTAATGGCAGAAAGCAAAGAGGAACTGAAGAGCCTCTTGATGAGTGTAAAAAAGGAGAGTGAGAAAGCTGGCTTAAAACTCAACATTCAAGAAACTAAGATCATGTCATTTGGTCCCATCACTTCATGGCAAATAGATGGAGAAAAAATGGAAACAGTGATAGCCTTTAATTTTGAGGGGCTCCAAAATCACTGTGGATGGTGACTGCAGCCATGATATTAAAAGACATTTGCTCCTTGGAAGAAAAGCTATGACAAACCTAGGCAGCATATTAAAAAGCAGATACATCACTTTGCCAACAAAGGTCAGTATCGTCAAAGCTGTGATTTTTCCAGTAGTCATGTACAGATGTGAGAGTTGGACCATAAAAAAGGCTGAGCACTGAAGAATTGATGCTTTGGAACTGTAGTGCTAAGAAGACTCTTGAGAGTCCCTTGGACAGCAAGGAGATCAAAGTAGTCCATCCTAAAGGAAATCAACCCTGAATATTCATTGGAAGGACTGAGGCTAAAGCTGAAGCTCCAATATTTTGGCCACCTGATGCGAATAGCTGACTCATTTTAAAAGACCCTGATGCTGGGAAAGATTGAGGGCAAGAGGAGAAGGGGGCAACACAGGAAGAGATGGCTGGATGGCATCATCAACTCAGTGGACATGAGTTTGAACACACTCTGGGAGATAGGGAACAGGGAGGCCTGGTGTGCTGCATGCAGTTTATGGGATCACAAAGAGGCAGACATTACTAAGTGACTGAACAACAATAATACTCCAGTAAATTTTTTAAAAAAAGAAATTCTGCAAGTTTATGAATTCAATTTGCATTGAAATTCAGGCAACTTCAAGACTAGACTTCACATTTGATTTTCAGAAATCTCACCCCTATCCTTACAGAAAATAAAAGTTTATTTTAGGGCAGTCATAGACACATTTTAATCTGTTCTCTGAATCTTGAGAGCACCATTTTCTTTCTTCAAGTTCTTTCCTACACATAGAAATAGCCTAGAGTCTAGCAGAACAGTTACCAATCCCCGGGAGGACTCCAAACACTCTGCTCATTACATCTTGGTATCAAAGCGACTAGGAAGAAAACAACAGGGTCACGCACTGGACAGAACAATGTTTTATTCATACAGAGAAGAGACAGAGCAAGACAAGCTTCAACAGTGGATATCAGTCACTCATGGCCAAAGGGTTTCTCCTGTCAGCTGATGCAGGTGTTGGACTCATATGCACCCTCTCATGCCTCTGCGAATGGGTTCTATCCCAATACTCTCAGAGAACAGACATAGCACTGGGGTCAGCCAGGTTTTATATGATGCTTGCATTTAAGAAGAATGAAAGTGTGTATATTGATTGGACTAAAAGCAGAGAAAGATATTCCCACACAAAATGATAAGCTGGGAATAGGCTATGTGAGCTCCTTCTTCTGGCATGAAAGTGTTCCTGGCCCAGGGCCATCTTGTAGAGGTTGCTGCTTTTGCTGCTAAGTCGCTTCAGTCGTGTCCGACTCTATGCGACCACATAGACGGCAGCCTAGCAGGCTCCCCTGTCCCTGGGATTCTCTGGGTAAGAACACTGGAGTGGGTTGCCATTTCCTTCTCTATTGCATGAAACTGAAAAGTGAAAGTGAAGTTGTTCAGTCGTGTCCGACTCTTAGGGACTGCATGGGCTGCAGCCCACCAGGCTCCTCCGTCCATGGGATTTTCTAGGCAAAAGTATTCGAGTGGGGTGCCATTGCCTTCTCCGTGCAGAGGTCAAGTGGGAGTCAAAAGACTTAGGCATCAAACTGCCTTTCCCAGCACTAAGCATGAACATCCTGCCATAGCATGTCATGGACCACGAGTGTCCCCTTTGTCACTGGCAATGCTACCATTAATGCTATTGAATTTTATCAGATCCAAAAAATACTTTCAGATAATCCAGAACCAGTGTAGATACCCTGTCTTCAAGTTTCTGTTACTACAGAAGATCCAAAAACACAGACCATATTTGGTATCCCTGATTGAGAACTGAAGGGAAAAATGCTGCTTCTATTTTGAATTTTGTTCAGAAAGATCTAAAGTTTACTCAATAGGTAGAGGGTTAAAAACAGATAGGAAATTAATTTACTCTTCAAAGTTATTTACAAAACCCCACTCAATTAAGCAGTTAAGCAAAAATATAAACTATGTTCAAAACCTCAGATGTTTTCTTTATTATATGTTTCAAGTCTACAAAGGTCTAGAAAATGACAATGTTTTCGATATATTAAATGTTAGTATTACCAGTTAGCTTGAGTGCCTAGACTAAATCCTAAAAAGGAAATAAATGAAAGATGGCTGCAGCAGGTTTACCAGGGAAAGCAATTTTCACAAGGCACTGCATTTGATTAAGCAGAGCACATGGTCTGGATGGCAATTAATACAAGCCCTGTGGTGTAATATCTGCCTGCATGTGTGTGGCACAACATCTTTTCTTCACATCATCCCAGTATAATAAAATGCATTTGCAGTCGAAGTTTAGTGCACTGTCAGCGCAGCAAAGGCCAATGATTGGTACCTTTGTATATCTTTCAATGTATAAAAGATCTCCTTTCTGCTTCCTCTGAAGGTTTTAAAGGCAAGGTTAAAAAAACAGCAGAAAAATCCTCTTTGAGACTGCTCTTAAGGTGATTAGCTGACATGTAATGATTATCAGATATTACAGTGGAAGGTAATTAGGCACATGTTCCTATCAAATCCTATAGACGAAGGAGCCTGGTAGGCTGCAGTCCATGAGGTTGCTAAGAGTCGGACACAACTGAGCGACTTCACTTTCACTGTTCACTTTCATGCATTGGAGAAGGAAATGGCAACCCACTCCAGTGTTCTTGCCTGGAGAATCCCAGGGATGGGGGAGCCTGGTGGGAGGCCATCTATGGGGTCGCACAGAGTAGGACACTACTGAAGTGACTTAGCAACAGCAGCAGGCATTCCTTTTAGGCCCTAAAGAACTCTACCTTCAAAATCAAGCATTAGGTCCTTGAATAGAGAACACCACAGAATTGAGTGCCATTATCCAAATGATACTCTCCTTAATAACTAACAAAGCACTAACATCCAACTTGCCCCTTCAAGGGCCCTACTCACAGTGCCAAGCAAATGCTGGCAGGACCCTCCAAGCTTACTCTTTCTAGGTAATAAAGTCATGAAATTGTGCCAAGGTATTTGCTGTGACTTGGCTCCTTGCAAGTAATCTCTTTTAATTCACTATAGTCACCAACAAATGAATGTCCCAGTGAATTATGTCTTGCATGTCAATTTCTTTCTACAAAAGAAGAATCTTTCAGTCTATTCATTTTTGCTTATAAATGCAAACTCTGCTTAAATCTATTTTTTTTTTAATGCACATTTGTACATTCCAGAAGGTGTACCAATTGCACTACTTAAGTCTTTTGGGTCCATTGCTTATTTCTAAACATTAACTTTTGCTGAACTCCCTCAAAATACAGAGTACTTTTTAAGACTACAATATTAGTAAAGCTCAAGGTCACTCTAGGTATGACAAAGTCAGCAGTCAAGACAGCAACATTCTCAGATGAACTGATTTCTCTGCCCTTCTGGTGATGTTTGACATGTCCCTTTTTCCCTCCCACCAAGACTCATCTCACTTCGACAAGGATCTCAGTGCCACCAGGTCCAACACTAACACACAGAGAGATACCTTCACTTCAGTAACCATATTACAAAGGAGCAGACATCTTCCATGTTTGTTATTATGGCAAAAGTTTTTGTGGAAAACTGTCACACAGAAAGATGTCACTATTCAGGGGGGTGTAAAACAAGGATGTCCAGGTGTTCATAACTGAACAAGAGAAGCATCAACAGTACATATTTTTACATTTTCATTGGAGTATGGTCGGTTTACAGTGTGTTAGTTTCAGGTGTGAAAGCAAAGTGAATCAATTATTTGTTGTTGCTCAGTCACTAAGTTGTGTCCAACCCTTGGCGACCCCATGAACTGCAGCACATCAGGCTTTCCTGACCTTCACTGTCTCCCAGAGTGTCTCATGTCTGTTAATTCAGTGATGCCATCCAACCATCTCATCCCCTTCTCCTCCTGCCCTCAGTCTTTCCCAGCATTGAGGCCTTTTCCAGTAAGTCCACTCTTCATATCAGGTAGCCAAAGTGTTGGAGCTTCAGCTTCAGCATCAGTCCTTCCAAAGAATATTCACAGTTAATTTCCTTCATGGATAGACTGGTTTGATCTCCTTGCTGTTCAAAGGATTCTCAAGAGTCTTCTCCAGCCCCACAGTTTGAAAGCATCAATTCTTTGGTGCTCAGCCTTCTTTATGGTCCAACACTCACATCCTACCTGACTACTGGAAAAACCATAGCTTTGACTATACAGACCTTTGTCAGCAAAGTGATGTCTCTGCTTTTTAATATGCTGTATAGGTTGGCATAGTGTATCTTCCCAGGAGCAAGCATCTTTTAATTTTGAGGCTGCAGTCACCATTCACAGTGATTTTGGAGCTCAAGAAAATAATACCTGTCACTGTTTCCATTGTTCCCCATCTATTTGCCATGAACTGATGGGACTGGATGCCATGATCTTACTTTTTTGAATGTTGAGTTTAAGCCAGGTTTTTCACTCTCCTCTTTCACACTCATTAAGAGGCTCTTTAGTCCCTCTTGATGCTGCTGCTGCTGCTGCTGCTAAATCACTTCAGTTGTGTCCGACTCTGTGGGACCCTATAGACAGCAACCCACCAGGCTCCCCCATCCCTGGGATTCTCCAGGCAAGAACACTGGAGTGGGTTTCCATTTCCTTCTCCAATGCATGAAAGTTCCTCTTAGCTTTCTGCAATTAAAGTGGTATCATCTACCTATATGTTGTTGTTGATATTTCTCCCAGCAATCTTGATTCCAGCTTGTCCTTCATCTAGCCTGGCATTTCACATGATGTACACTGCATGTAAGTTAAATAAGCAGGGTGACAATATACAACCTTTTGTACTCCTTTCCCAATTTTGAAAGTCTATTGTTCCATGTCTGGTTCTATCTGTTGCTTCCTGTCCTGTATACAGGCTTCTCAGGAGATGAGTAAGGTTGTTTGCTATTCCCACCTCTTGAAGAATTCTCCACAGTTTGTTGTGATCCACACAATCAAAGACTTTAGCATAGTCAATGAAGCAGAGGTAAATTTTTTCAAAATTCCTTTGCTTTTTCTATATTCTAGCAGATGTTGGCAATTTGGTACTGGCTCCTCTGCCTTTTTCTAAATCCAGCTTGTACATCTGGAAGTTCTTGATATACATACTCCTGAAGCCTAGCTTGAAGGATTCTAAGCATAATCTTGCTACCGAGTGAAATGAGCACAACTGTACAGTAGTCTGAACATTCCTCAGCATTGCCCTTCTTTGGTATTGGAACGAAAACTCACCATTTCTAATCCTGTGGCCACTGCTGAGTTTTCCAAATGTGTTGGCATAGTGAGTGCAGCAGTTTAACAGCATCATCTTTTGGGATTAGAAATAGCTAGGCTGGAATTCCATCAATTCCACTAGGTTTGTTCATAGTGATGTTTCCTAAGGCCCACGTGACTTCACACTCCAGAATGTCTGGCTCTAGGTGAGTGATCACACTGTTGTGGTGATTCAGATCATAAGACTGTTTTTGTACATTTCTGCATATTCCTGCCACCTCTTCTTAATATCTTCTGCTTCTGTTAGGTCCATACCATTTCTGTCCTTTATTATATCCATCTTTGCAAGAAATATCTCCTTGGTATCTTCAATTTTGGGGAAGAGATCTTTAGTCTTTCTCATTCTATTGTTTCCCTCTGTTTCTTTGCACTATTCACTTAAGAAGGCTTTCTTCTCTCTCCTTACTATTCTCTGGAACTCTGCATTCAGTTGGATATATCATTCCCTTTGGGGAAGTTGGAAGGATGATGGTGGCAGTGGGATAACATGATAGGAGCAGCTGAGGAGGTGGCAATGCATGGGAAATGGATTCACAGAGATGATGGTGGTGGCAGGGGCAGGGTAATGACTAGCGCCCCAAGTACCTACTGCAGCAGGGCAGGAGCCTAGGAAGCACTGTGTGCCACCCCCCTCAGCAGGGGGCAGTCTCCCCAGGCCTGGACAATATCCCGGAGGAAAGGTGGGAATCAGAGCTCCCCTGGCGTTGGGCCACTCGGGCAGCAGAAATGCCCCAGGACGGACAGTGGAGGCAGTAAGGCTGGAGAGCCCTAAGCTCACAGTCATCCTCCAACCTTGGCCTCCCCAGACTCCCTTCCCAGTGAATCAGATATATATATCCACCTTTTTCTAGACTCTTTTCCCATGTAAGTCATTACAGAGTACTGAAAAGAGTTCTCTGTGCTATAAAGAAGGCTCCTATTCAGTTCAATTTCAATTGCTCAGTTGTGTCCCATTCTTTGTGACCCCATGGACTGCAGCACACCACGCTTCCCTATCCATCACCAATTCCCGGAGCTTGCGCAAACTCCTATCTATTGAGACAGTGATGCCATCCAACCATCTCGTGCTCTGTCGTCCCCTTTTCCTCCTGCCTTCGATCTTTCCCTACATCAGGGGATTTTCCAATGAGTCAGTTCTTTGCATCAGGTGGCCAAAGTATTGGAGTCTCAGCTTCAGGATCAGTCCTTCCAATGAATATTCAGGACTGATTTCCTTTACTCTTGATTGTTTGATCTCCTTGCAGTCCAAGAGACTCTCAAGAGTCTTCTCCAACACCACAGTTCAAAAGCATCAATTCCGGGGGCGGTCCTAAGATGGCGGAGGAATAGGATGGGAAGACCACTTTCTCCCTCACAAAGTCCTCAAAAGAACATTTCAACGCTGAGCAAACTCCACAAAACAACTTCTGAATGCTGCCAGAGGACAGCAGGCAACCAGAAAAGCAGACCATTGTCTTTGAAAACAGGTAGGAAAAAATATAAAAGACAAAAAGAGAGACAAAGGAGGTGGGGAGGGAGCTCCGTCCCGGGAAGGGAAGCCCGTCCCAGGAAGAGAATTTTAAGAAGAGAGGTTTCCAAACACCAGGAAATACTCTCCCTGCTGAGTCTGTGGCGAGCCTTGGAAACACAGAGGGCAACATAACAGGAAGGAAAAATAAATAAATAATTAAAACCAACAGATTACAAGCCCAACAGTAACTCCCCCAGCGGAAAAGCAGCACAGATACCTGCATCCGCCACTAGCAAGTGGGGGCAGGACAGGGAAGCGCGGGAGGCGCGGGCTGCAGAGATTTGTAAGAATCGGGCAGGAACGCCCCACGCATAACCAGAATGATCTAACTTGGGCTAGCAAACCAGACTGTGTGATAGCTACCACGCGAAAAGCTCGAACATAAGACACCGCCAGGACCGCACACAGAACAAAGGATGGGACGGAAACAGCCGGCTGCAGACCATCCCCCGCCGGGGACAGGCAACCAGAGCTGTAAGGACTGGAAAGGGGCAATTGCAGCCCTGGAGAGACTCTATCTACCAAGCTGCAAGCAGGCTTCTTTGCTAAGACTTCTGGGGGTGCTGGTCAGCCACCATCTGCCTCACAAGCAGCGCCAGCGGTCCACCCAGAAAACTGAGCAGCAGAGACAGAAAAGGCGACAAGTCTCAGCGACCACGCTCGCCAAACTCCTGAGCTACTCGGACCTGGGAAGGGCAAAAAAACGCAGTCCCAACCGAATCTGAGCCTCTGAGGGCTACCTGAGCGCCGAACCTGAGTGGCTTAGACCGGGGAGGTGCACGCAGCCTAGGGCCGGCCTCAGACGGTTCCCGGCTAAGCATAGTAGAACCGGAGCGGTTTGTGCACCACGAGAAGGGACAGGTCCAGCGGGGCTGAGACACTGTGTGCACACAACAGTGCTATTTGTTTGCAGCATTCCCCCCTCTGCACAGCGCGACTGAACTAGTGAGCCTAAAAAACCAGCAAACAGAAGAAGTTAAACAGAGGGAACTGCCTTGGAAGTGACCCCACACTGCCCACAACATCAGAGAAGGGCCGGATATATCTTTACTATTTTTACATCATTCCTTTTTTTTTTTTCCCCTCTTTTTTTTTCTTTTTTTCTTGCTTTTTCTTTTCCTAACTTTTTTTAATTGTTAAGTCTTCTATTTCTCCTCTAATTTTTATTTCTATAACCTACTATTACTTTTCAAAAAAAAGACTCTTTTTTTAAGGCAAACACCATATATAGTCTTTATGTGATTGTTGTTGGAGTTTTTTAATAATTCTTGTGGCTTTTTTTTCTTTCTCCTTTTTTTCCTTCTGCTTCTTTTCTTTAATATTGTATTTTTGAAAATCCAACCTCTACTCTAGATTTTTAATCTTTGCTTGTTGGTTTTTGTTGTCAATTTTGTACATTTAAAAACCAAACTTCACTATCCAGTTTTACCTGAGAGCGAGATTACTGGCTTGACCACTCTCTCCTCCTTTGAACTCTCCTTTTTCTCCACCAGGTGGCCTCTGTCTCTTTCCTCCCCCTTCTCTTCTCTATCCAACTCTGTGAATCTCTGTGTGTTCCAGACGGTGGAGAACACCTAAGGAACTGGTTACTGGCTGGATTGGTCTCTCTCCTTCTCATTCCTCTCTCTTGTCCTCCTGGCCACCTCTGTCTACTTCCTCCCTCTCCTCTTCCCTGTAGAACTCCGTAAATACCCCTGAGCGGTCCAGACTATGGAGCGCACATAAGGAAGTGACTACTGGCTAGCTTGCTCTCTCCTCTTTTGATCTCAACGCATCTCATTCCAGTCACCTCTAACTACCCCCTCCCTCTTCTCTTCTCCATATAACTCAGTGAACCTCTCTGGGAGCCCCTCAATGTGAAGAAACTTTTCATCTTTAACCTAGATGTTTTATCATCAGTGCAGTATAGATGGAGAAATCTAGAGGCTACCATAAAAATAAAACTGAAAACCAGAAGCAGGAGGCTTAAGTCCAAAGCCTGAGAACATCAGAGAACTCCTGAATTCAGGGAACATTAATCAATAGGAGCTCATCAAACACCTCCATACCTACACTGAAACCAAGCTCCACCCAAGGGCCAACAAGTTCCAGAGCAAGACATACCACGCAAATTCTTCAGCAACACAGGAACACACCCCTGAGCTTCAATATACAGGCAGCTCAAAGCTACTCTGAAACCTTTGACGTCTCAAAACCCATTATTGGTCACTCCACTGTACTCCAGAGAGAAGAAACCCAGCTACACCCACCAGAACTCCAACACAAGCCTCCCTAACCAGGAAACCTTGACAAGCCACTGATAGAACCCCACCCACAGTGAGGAAGCTCCATAATAAAGAGAACTCCACAAATTACCAGAATATTAAAAGGCCACCCCAAACGCAGCAATATAACCAAGATGAAGAGACAGAGGAATACTCAGCAGGTTAAGGAACAGGAGAAATGCCCACCAAACTGAACAAAAGAGGAAGAGATAGGGAATCTACCTGAGAAAGAATTCCTAATATTGATAGTGAAAATGATCCAAAATCTTGAAATCAAAATGGAATCACAGATAAATAGCCTAGAGACAAGGATTGAGAAGATGCAAGAAAGGTTTAATAAGGACCTAGAAGAAATAAAAAAAGAGTCAATATATAATGAATAATGCAATAAATGAGATCAGAAACACTCTGGAGGCAACAAATAGTAGAATAACGGAGGCAGAAGATAGGATTAGTGAAATAGAAGATAGAATGGTAGAAATAAATGAATCAGAGAGGAAACAAGAAAAACGAATTAAAAGAAATGAGGACAATCTCAGAGACCTCCAGGACAACATGAAATGCTCCAACATTCTAATTATAGGAGTCCCAGAAGAAGAAGACAAAAAGAAAGACCATGAGAAAATCCTTGAGGAAATAATAGTTGAAAACTTCCCTAAAATGGGGAAGGAAATAATCACCCAAGTCCAAGAAACACAGAGAGTCCCAAATAGGATAAACCCAAGGCGAAACACCCCAAGACACATATTAATCAAATTAACAAAGATCAAACATAAAGAACAAATATTAAAAGCAGCAAGGGAAAAACATCAAATAACACACAAGGGGATTCCCATAAGGATAACAGCTGATCTTTCAATAGAAACTCTTCAGGCCAGGAGGGAATGGCAAGACACACTTAAAGTGATGAAAGAAAATAACCTACAGCCCAGATTACTGTACCCAGCAAGGATCTCATTCAAATACGAAGGAGAAATCAAAAGCTTTACAGACAAGCAAAAGCTGAGAGAATTCAGCACCACCAAACCAGCTCTCCAACAAATTCTAAAGGATATTCTCTAGACAGGAAACACAAAAAGGGTGTATAAACCCGAACCCAAAACAGTAAAGTAAATGGTAATGGGATCATACTTATCAATAATTACCTTAAACATAAATGGGCTGAATGCCTCAACCAAAAGACAAAGATTGGCTGAATGGATACAAAAACAAGACCCGTCTATATGCTGCTTACAAGAGACCCACCTCAAAACAAGGGACACATACAGACTGAAAGTGAAGGGCTGGAAAAAATATTCCATGCAAATAGAGACCAAAAGAAAGCAGGAGTGGCAATACTCATATCCGATAAAATAGACTTTAAAACAAAGGCTGTGAAAAGAGATAAAGAAGGCCACTACATAATGATCAAAGGAAGAATCCAAGAAGAAGATATAACAATTATAAATATATATGCACCCAATATAGGAGCACCGCAATATGTAAGACAAATGCTAACAAGTATGAAAGGGGAAATTAACAATAACACAATAATAGCGGGAGACTTTAATACCTCACTCACACCTATGGACAGATCAACTAAACAGAAAATTAACAAAGAAATGCAAACTTTAAATGATACATTAGACCAGTTAGACCTAATTGATATCTATAGGACATTTCACCCCAAAACAATGAATTTCACCTTTTTCTCAAGTGCTCATGGAACCTTCTCCATGATAGATCACATCCTAGGCCATAAATCTAACCTTGATAAATTTTAAAAAATCGAAATCATTCCAACCATCTTCTCTGACCATAATGCATTAAGATTAGATCTCAATTACAAAAGAAAAACTATTAAAAATTCCAACATATGGAGGTTGAACAACACACTTCTGAATAACCAACAAATCACAGAAGAAATCAAAAAAGAAATCAAAATATGCATAGAAACTAATCAAAATGAAAACACAACAACCCAAAACCTGTGGAACACTATAAAAGCAGTGCTAAGAGGAAAGTTCATAGCAATACAGGCATACCTCAAGAAACAAGAAAAAAGTCAAATAAATAGCCTAACTCTACAACTAAAGCAACTAGAAAAGGAAGAATTGGAGAACCCCAGAGTTAGTAGAAGGAAAGAAATCTTAAAAATCAGAGCAGAAATAAATGCAAAAGAAACAAAAGACACCATAGCAAAAATCAACAAAGTCAAAAGCTGGTTCTTTGAAAGGATAAATAAAATTGACAAACCATTAGCCAGACTCATCAAGAAGCAAAGAGAGAAAAGTCAAATCAATAAAATTAGAAATGAAAATGGAGAGATCACAACAGACAACACAGAAATACAAAGGATCATAAGAGACTACTATCAGCAGTTGTATGCCAATAAAATGGACAACATGGAAGAAATGGACAAATTCTTAGAAAAGTACAATATTCCAAAACTGAACCAGGAAGAAATGGAAAATCTTAACAGACCCATCACAAGCACGTAAATTGAAACTGTAATCAGAAATCTTCCAGCAAACAAAAGCCCAGGTCCAGACGGCTTCACAGCTGAATTCTACCAAAAACTTCGAGAAGAGCTAATACCTATCCTACTCAAACTCTTCCAGGAAATTGCAGAGGAAGGTAAACTTCCAAACTCATTCTATGAGGCCACCATCACCCTAATACCAAAACCTGACAAAGATGCCACAAAAAAAGAAAACTACAGGCCAATATCACTGATGAACATAGATGCAAAAATCCTCAATAAAATTCTAGCAATCAGAATCCAACGACACATTAAAAAGATCATACATCATGACCAAGTGGGCTTTATCCCAGGGATGCAAGGATTCTTCAATATCCACAAATCAATCAATGTAATTCACCACATTAACAAACTGAAAAATAAAAGCCATATGATTATCTCAATAGATGCAGAGAAAGCCTTTGACAAAATTCAACATCCATTTATGATAAAAACTCTCCAGAAAGCAGGAATAGAAGGAACATACCTCAACATAATAAAAGCTATATATGACAAACCCACAGCAAACATTATCCTCAATGGTGAAAAATTGAAAGCATTTCCCCTAAAGTCAGGAACAAGACAAGGGTGCCCACTTTCACCGCTACTATTCAACATAGTTCTGGAAGTTTTGGCCACAGCAATCAGAGCAGAAAAAGAAATAAAAGGAATCCAAATTGGAAAAGAAGAAGTAAAACCCGCACTGTTTGCAGATGACATGATCCTCTACATAGAAAACCCTAAAGACTCCACCAGAAAATTACTAGAGCTAATCAATGAATATAGTAAAGTTGCAGGATATAAAATCAACACACAGAAATCCCTTGCATTCCTATACACTAATAATGAGAAAGTAGAAAAAGAAATTAAGGAAACAATTCCATTCACCATTGCAACGAAAAGAATAAAATACTTAAGAATATATCTAACTAAAGAAACTAAAGACCTATATATAGAAAACTATAAAACGCTGATGAAAGAAATCAAAAGGACACTAATAGATGGAGAAATATACCATGTTCATGGATCAGAAGACTCAATATAGTGAAAATGAGTATACTACCCAAGGCAATTTACAAATTCAGTGCAATCCCTATCAAGCTACCAGCCATATTTTTCACAGAACTAGAACAAATAATTTCAAGATTTGTATGGAAATACAAAAAACATGGAATAGCCAAAGCAATCTTGAGAAAGAAGAATGGAACTGGAGGAAACAACTTGCCTGACTTCAGGCTCTACTACAAAGCCACAGTCATCAAGACAGTATGGTACTGGCACAAAGACAGAAATATAGATCAATGGAACAACATAGAAAGCCCAGAGATAAATCCACACACATATGGACACCTTATCTTTGACAAAGGAGGCAAGAATATACAATGGAGTTAAGACAATCTCTTTAACAAGTGGTGCTGGGAAAACTGGTCATCCACTTGTAAAAGAATGAAACTAGATCACTTTCTAACACCGCACACAAAAATAAACTCAAAATGGATTAAAGATCTAAATGTAAGGCCAGAAACTATAAAACTCCTAGAGGAGAACATAGGCAAAACACTCTCTGACATAAATCACAGCAGGATCCTCTATGATCCACCTCCCAGAATTCTGGAAATATAAGCAAAAATAAACAAATGGGATCTAATTAAAATTAAAAGCTTCTGCACAACAAAGGAAAATATAAGCAAGGTGAAAAGACAGCCTTCTGAATGGGAGAAAATAATAGCAAATGAAGCAACTGACAAACAACTAATCTCAAAAATATACAAGCAACTTATGCAACTCAATTCCAGAAAAATAAACGACCCAATCAAAAAATGGGCCAAAGAACTAAATAGACATTTCTCCAAAGAAGACATACGGATGGCTAAGAAGCACATGAAAAGATGCTCAACATCACTCATTATTAGAGAAATGCAAATCAAAACCACAATGAGGTACCACTTCACACCAGTCAGAATGTCTGCGATCCAAAAATCTGCAAGCAAGAAATGCTGGAGAAGGTGTGGAGAAAAGGGAACCCTCCTACACTGTTGGTGGGAATGCAAACTAGTACAGCCACTATGGAGAACAGTGTGGAGATTCCTTTAAAAATTGCAAATAGAACTGCCTTATGACCCAGCAATCCCACTGCTGGACATACACACTGAGGAAACCAGAATCAAAAGAGACACATGTACCCCAATGTTCATCACAGCACTGTTTATAATAGCCAGGACATGGAAACAACCTAGATGTCCATCAGCAGATGAATGGATAAGAAAGCTGTGGTACATATACACAATGGAGTATTACTCGGCCATTAAAAAGAATACATTTGAATCAGTTCTAATGAGATGGATGAAACTGGAGCTGATTATACAGAGTGAAGTAAGCCAGAAAGAAAAACACCAATACAGTATACTAACACATATATATGGAATTTAGAAAGATGGCAATGATGACCCTGTATGCAAGACAGCAAAAAAGACACAGATGTGTATAGCGGACTTTTGGACTCAGAGGGAGAGGGAGAGGGTGGGATGATTTGGGAGAATGGCATTGAAACATGTAAACTATCATGTAAGAATCGAATCACCAGTCTATGTCCAATGCAGGGGCTGGTGCACGGGGATGACCCAGAGGGATGTTGTGGGGAGGGAGGTGGGAGGGGGGTTCATGTTTGGGATCGCATATACACCCGTGGTGGATTCATGTCAATGTATGGCAAAACCAATACAGTATTGTAAAGTAAAATAAAGTAAAATTAAAAATTAAAAAAATAATAAAATAAATAAAATTAAATTTAAAAAAGCATCAATTCCTCAGCACTCAGTTTTCTTTATAGTCCAACTCTCACATCCATACATGACTACTGGAAACACCATAGCTTTGACTAGATGAACCTTTGTCAGCAAAGTGATGCCTCTGCTTTCTAATATGCTGTCTACGTTAGTCATAGCTTTTCTTTCAAGAAGCAAGTATCTTTTAATTTCATGGCTGCAGTCACCATCTGCAGTGATTTGGGAGCCCAAAAAAATAAAGCCTCTCACTGTTTCCATTGTTTCCCCATCTATTTGCCATGAAGTGATGGGATCAGATGCCAGGATTTAGTTTTTTGAATGTTGAGTTTTAAGCCAACATTTTCACTCTGCTCTTTCACTTTCATCAAGAGGCTCTTTAGTTCTTCTTTGCTTTCTGTCATAAGGGTGGTGTCACCTGCATATGTGAGGTTATTGATATTTCTTCCAGCAATCTTAATTCCAGCTTGTGCTCCATCTAGCCCAGCATTTCACATGATATAATCTGCATATAAGCTAAATAAGCAGGGTGAAAATATACAGCCTTGACATAATCCTTTCCAATTTGGAACCAGTCCGATCTTCCATGTCCAGTTCTAACTGTTGCTTCTTGAGTTGCATACAGATTTCTCAGAAGGCTCGTAAGGTGGTCTAGTATTCCCATATCTTTAAGAATTTTCCACAGTTTGCTGTGATCCACAGTCAAAGGCTTTGGTGTAATCAATAACGCAGAAGTAGATGCTTTTCTGGAACTCGCTTGCTTTTTTGATGATCCAACAGATGTTGGCAATTTGATCTCTGGTTCCTCTGCCTTTTCTAAATCCAGCTTAAACAGCTGGAAGTTCACAGTTCACGTACTATTGAAACCTGGCTTAGAGAGTTTTGAACATTACTTTGAAAGTGTGTGAGATGAGTGCAATTGTGTGGTAGTTTGAACATTTTTTGGCATTGCCTTTCTTTGAGACTGGAAAGAAAACTGACCTTTTCCAGTCCTGTGGCCACTGCTGAGTTTTCCAAATGTGCGGCATAGCAGATTTCACAGCATCATCTGTTAGGATTTGAAATAGCTCAACTGGAATTCCATCACCTCCATTAGCTTTGTTTGTAGTGATGCTTCTTCCTAAGGCCCACTTGACTTAACATTCCAGAATGTCTGGCTCTAGGTGAGTAATCACACCTTAGTGGTTATCTGGGTCATTAAGATCTTTCTTTGTAATGGCAAGCCACTCCAGTACTCTTGCCTGGAAAATTCTGTGGATGGAGGAGCCTGGTAGGCTTCAGTCCATGGGGTCGCAAAGAGTCGGACACAACTGAGCGACTTCACTTCACCTCACTTGTATAGTTCTTCTGTGTATTCTTGCCACCTCTTCTTAATATCGTCTGCTTCTGTTAGGTCCATACCATTTCTGCCCTTTATTGTGCCCATCTTTGCTTGAAATGTTTCCTTTGTATCTCTGATTTTCTTGAAGAGATCTCTAGTCTCTCTCATTCTATTGTTTTCCTCTATTTCTTTACATTGATCACTGAGGAAGCTTTCTTATCTCTCCTTGCTATTCTTTGGAACTCTGCATTCAAATGGGTATACCTTTTATTTTCTCCTTTGCCTTTAGCTTTTCTTCTTTTCTCGGCTATTTGTAAGGCCTCCTCAGACAACCATTTTCCCTTTTGCATTTCTTTTTCTTGGGGATGGTCTTGATCACTGCCTCCTGCACAATGTCACAAACCTCTGTCCATAGTTCTTCAGATACTCTGTCTATCAGATCTAATCCCTGAATCTATTTCTCACTTCCACTGTATCATCATAAGGGACTTGATTTAAGTCATACCTGAACTGAATGTTCTAGAAGTTTTCCCTACTTTCTATTTTATATATAGTGGTGTGTATATCAGAGAAGGTGATGGTACCCCACTCCATTACTCTTACCTGGAAAATCCCATGGACAGAGGAGCCTGGTAGGCTGCAGTCCATGGGGTCGCTAAGAGTTGGACATGACTGAGTGACTTCACTTTCACTTTTCACTTTCATGTATTGGATAAGGAAATGGCAACCCACTCCAGTGTTCTTGCCTGGAGAATCCAAGGGACAGGGGAGCCTATTGGGCTGCCATCTATGGGGTCACATTGAGTCAGACATGACTGAAGCGACTTAGCAGCAGCAGCAGTATGTATATATCAATCCCAGTCTCCCAATTTATCCTACCCTTATCCCCTGTAACCATAAATTTGTTTTCTACATCTGTGACTCTATTTCTGTTTTTTAAATAAGTTCATTTGTACCATTTTTAAAAATTACACATATAACTGATATCTTTCTCTGCCTGACCTCCTTCACTCAGTATGACAATCTTGAGGTCCATCCATGTTGCTGCTGCAAACCAGTGTATTTTTAAACATCTCTATTCTCTTTTATCTAGGATAGGATCTTCTACTTTGTGAAATATAAAATTATAAAATACATACAGAAAGGTGCTGAAGTTATAAATGTATAATTTGATGGATTCTCAGAAGCTGATACACCTGTGATCATTATCCAGATCAGGAATCAGGATGTCGTCAGAACCTTTGATGGCAGTTTCTCCCTATGTTAAACCATCATATCTATGATACAAATGGCATGATGGGATGTCCATTTAAAAATGTATGTATTAGCTGTGAGTTTCTAGAAACTAGTTTCTAGTTTCTAGCAGCTAAAATGAACATTTTTAAATGGACATCCCATCATGCCATTCAGATCATGTCATTTCACCCCAATAGTGATATTTCTTAGTCTTGTTTGCACATTGAGTGACTTCAAACTCAGTTAAATGCCTGGGTTCATGCCCCCACAGATCTAATTTAATTGGTCCAGGATGTGCCCTGAGTTCCCAGATCAGATCTTACGTCCCAGTGTGAGGTCCACATTCCCTCTGAATTCATCTCTTAGCTGCGCTTCCTGACTCACACCATTCCAGACACACCAGCTGCGTCTCTCTGTTCCTCGAAGCCAAAGGACAAACTCCCATACTGGCCAGTACATTGGCTCTTCCATCTTCCTGGGTTGCTTTCTCTAAGAAAGTTAGTTTTTTCACTTCTATAGGTCTTTACATAAAAGTCTACTCCTCGGTGACCTCTATAATATCCACCCCTGACACTTTATAGCTCCATTCCCTGATTTAGACTCTCAGCAACAGTCGCTATCCAACAGAGAGTATACTTTCTTTTTTTCTTTCTTAGGCTCCATGAGGACAGGGCTTTCTGCCTGTTCATTAAGTGCAGGGCCCCCACTCATGAAACTGTGAGTGCCTGTCACAGAGCCACAGCTCAAGAAATGTTTACTAAATTAAAAAATGATGTTTCCAAGTAATAAAAACCCTGCTAAAGAGCTTTGAGTCAGCATCGAAGAACCAATAATGAGACTTCAGTCACGATCATCATCATTAAGTACATTCTAAACCAAAACTGGTTAAATGAAAACAACCCAGATAAGGTGTGATTCACAGCAAAATAGTGATATGCTCTCTGCACCTCACACTTTAGGCAAAAGAAACCCCTAGAGAAAAGCTCATATTCTCTTTCATGGGGCATTCAGGGCTTTCAGGACTGCCAGACGTCTAGAAACCTCCAGAAACTCTGTGTGTGTGTGTGTGTGTGTGTGTGTGTGTGTGTATAAAATTCCCCGGAAATTGAAAATAAACTGACTTTAACCTCTCTCTTGCATACATACTTTTTAAATATTTTCCTTGCAAATTCCTCATCTTGAGTATTAGAAGCTGCTTAACATATGATTATGGAAGTGCTGTCACTTGCAACAATTGCTTCAAAGCACTCAGAATGGCATCCACCCCACTCCCCACTGTCTGCTGTCTCAAGAGAAATTTCCTACAATAATTCCATTATTCTCCCCAGGAAATAAATCTTGAAATAAGAGCTCCTGAACTTTCCACCCTGACTAAAATATTGGGCTAAAATATTTCCTGAAGTACCAAGCTGATAAGAAAGGTTAGGGCATGGGGAGGCCGGAGAGTGAGAGAAACTCATCAGTAGAGCAGAAAAAGAACAGATCAGCAAACACATGGCTATTTCCAATTGTACCCGTAAGCACTGCTGATAAGAACGAAGTCACAATTCCTCTGGGCTCAAGCTTTCCTCTTCCTCAAAGGGGCTAACCTGTTTTCATACCGACCTGCCTCAGGAACAATGAAATTCCTGACACTTATATTTGAGAAAATTGTTACAGTCTCTTGATACTTTGGTGTTTATATGATCATTGTTAATAATGAAAAACAAACTGTGATCCTTTGTAGTCTGGATACTCACCCTCTACCCAATCTATCTGAACACACTGTAAAATTCCTTGTAGTCTCAACAAATATTTGATAAAATAATAAAGCTCTCACACTTCTGAATTCTCTATTTCCTGCACCTTCACATAGGCGTTTCTTAGTATGGAAATAACGTAAAAATAGTCTTCCAAACTGTGGGGTTTTATCTAAATTCTATTCTAATGACAAAATTCCATTCTGTTAAGCTATAAACCAGACAACTTGTTTGCTTCATTTTTCTATTCTCATACACCATGAAAATCCTATTTTCTGCTCTTCTATCAGTTAGAATTCTAAATAAATATTTTAAAAAATAAAAAAATCAACCAAAGTTCACCATTTAAAGTTCATCATTAGAGATGAAGATATAGAGAAAACCCCTCACTGTTGGTAGGAATGTAAACTGGTACAGCCACAGGGGAAAGCAATATAGAGGTTCCCTAAAAATTACAAATAGAACTATCATAGGATCCAGCAATTCCACTTCTGAGTATATATCCAAAGGAAATGAAATCATCATCATAAAGAGATATCTGTACTCCCATATTCATATTCCCAGCAGCATTATTCATAATAGCCAAGGTATGGAAATAACCTAAGAGTCCATCAATGGGTGAATGGCTACAGAAAGTTGCACACAATGGAATATTATTCATATTTCTCAAAAAAAAAAAAAAAGAAAGAAAGAAATTCTGTCATTTGTAACAACATGGATGAACCTGGAGGGCATTATGCAAAGTGATGTGAGACAGACAGAGAAAGGCAAATACCACATGGCATCACTAATATGAGGAATCTAAAAAAAAAAGTTTAAATCATAAAAACAGAGTGAAAAAGTCATTTCCAGGCAGTATGTGGTGGGGGAAATGAGGAGACATTGGTAAAGGAGTACAAACTTTCTGTTCTACAATGAATAACTCTGTTACAAGATGAATGAACTCTAACATATTACATGGTAACTATAGTTTTAACACTCTATTGTATAACTGAAATTTCCTAAGAATAGAACCTAAATGTCTTCACCACAAATAGAAAGGGAAATAAATGTGTGAGGTTATGGCATGTGTTAATCAAGTTGATGGGGGGGGGGCGATTATCTCACAATATATACATATATCGATTCGTGTCATATACTGTTAAAAAAACTTACAATTCTGTCAGTTATTCTCCAGTAAAGCTGGAGAAAAGGACATCATTCAACTTATTAAATAGTTTATTCAAATTGGTAGAATAAACAACTAGTTTATTTAACAAGTATTTAGCAAACACTACTTACTGCACTCATATTTTTGGCAATAATATCCCTAATATCCCTATTGTGATTTTGGCAATGACAATCCCTAAACTCCTGCACTTTATTATCTAAAGGAGGAGACAAACATTTATCATTTTAAAAAAT
The DNA here is from genome assembly GCF_042477335.2 of Ovis canadensis. NCBI lineage: Eukaryota > Metazoa > Chordata > Mammalia > Artiodactyla > Bovidae > Ovis > Ovis canadensis. The sequence goes on from NC_091248.1 coordinate 88,997,326, forward strand.
GAATATATTTATCCTCATTCAATAAGTATTCCTTAAACTCATGTTTTGACTAGGAGCTGGGTGAAAATGGTGAGCAAAATACTCATGACCAATATTGGCATAGAGTCTAATGAGGAAGACAAACATTAAACAAAGGCATCAAATATAATTATATAAAGGAAACCAACAGGGTTCTATAAAATAGAATAATGAATTTTGAGGGGAAATGAAATTTCAATAGAGAAATGAAAAATGAGTGGTTATTAGACATACGATGTGTTTAGCAAAGAACAGTCTGAGAAGATTGAGAAGGTTTATGCAACGGCTGGTTTACAGTAATAATCCCCAGAGAGATTATTTTGATTTGAGGTGGTCAGAGACCATATCATAACTGATATAATAAATTTACTTAAGAATATGGGATTCCTTCAGAATTACAAAAGAACATATTCATCAGAGTTTTACAGTTAATTCATTAATGTACTGCTTCGCAAAGCATCTCACATGGATTATTGTTTCCATTTTAAAAGATGTCATAGCCCAGTGTGTGCAAAATTCCAGCTTATATAAATTAAGGTGTTTTCTTTTCTGCAGAACTTCTCACACAGCTTGGTATAAATATTCATACAAAGGGCTGGTTTCTGTATGATATTAAGAAATCATAAGGAAGAGAAAATACACTTACAGTCCGTGCTATAATTACTGACACCACAAGTTTATGTTGTCTATCTACAAGATTACTTGTCAGTACCTATGCCAATATGTCTTATATGATACAAAATGCTATAGATGCTCTTCCCATTACTAACACTAGACATCAACCATGAAAAATTAATATGAAAAAATTTGTATCTATTTACAGGTATAATGATTAATGCATTTGTTGTAACCCTTTAATATATATAGCATTTATTTCTCAAAGAAGTAGCCATATGATTGCTTTATGGTTACCTAGTACAACTGATACAACTGCTTCATGGTAGCCTAGCCTGTACACTAGTGAATAAATTGTCATAGAATTTTTATGACATACAATACACAGCCCTAGTCATAATACAGTACTGAAAACTTGTTATATTAATAAAAAACTTCCCTGTGATGATAGGCTGATAAACAGTTTCTTAAACCATAGAGAGAGCACAAAAGAGGCATATTGTTTGGTAATGTAATTCTTTGAAAGCAAAATTATAAGACAGTAATAAAAACAAACATATTATTAATTTTATATTCAATATCACTTGCCTTAAACCTATGTAAGGTTAGACTACTATATAATGCATTTTATACATTCTTGACATATATTTGCTTAATATTTTTAATTTCTAAGCTATATGTTTCACCTGCAAGTTTTTTTCAAATTGCCACAAATCTCCAAAATATTTCCCAATATATTTGTGGAAAAAAATCTGCATATAAGTGGACCTGTGGTCTTCAATCCCATGTTGTCCTAGTGTCAACTCTATGCCATATAATAACATGAAAATCAAATAATATTATAGCTTAAAAATTATACCATATTTTAACATACCTCATCTTTCATATCTTATACAAATCTATATAATTAGATAATTCCTGAAGAGTGGGGATTATAGTTAACAATACAGTATTGGATACTTGAAATTTGCTAAGAGGGTAGCTCTTACGTGTTGTCATCACCAAAAAAAAAAAAAAAAATGTAAAAGAAAGGAATGAAGCAAGAAGGAAACAAAATACTATGTGAGTTGATGGATATGTGAATAGCTCAATTGTGGTGATAATTTCCCAATGCATACATATATCAAACATCAGTTGTATATTGTTAATTGGCTATACCCCAATACAAAATAAAAAGTTTCTTTAAAAAATCAAGCTGTAATCTTTTAATATGTACAGTTTCTATTTGTCAATTATATCTCAGTAATAAAACTGGGGGGGAAAAACCAGATATCTGATATTTAGAAGAAATATTATCACCAGAAGAGTTATCTTCTAGTTCCATTTTATTTCATCAAAACTAGGTCTAATACTAAATGTTATGCATGCCAAAAAGTCGGAAAATATGGAAATTTTACTAGTTGAGTCTTTATCTTATTTTATTTCAACACTAGAGTTAACTTTCAGAGCTAAAAAAATTTTTTAAGCAGTTCCTGCTATAAAATGACCCAGTTGCCACTGAATAAAAGTTTTTTTGGCCTGATGTGAAGGTTGGCTGAATTTGAGCTGAATAGATTCAGGAGGAGATTCAACATTGTCATCAGAAGATATGAGCACCGCACTACCACTGCACACAAGGATTCTGCTAAAAACAAAATAAACGCTCACCACCAAGACCAACTGTCAGAGCGAGTCATGGGAGCACTTACAAAATAAAAGACAGAGAACTGAGCCCATTCAGGTCAACCAGGCTTCATCAAAGGCCAGATGAGAGAAGAGACAGAAGCCAGCCAAGTGTGAATGCCTGTCTAGGTAACAGTAAATGAAAGAACCCACTAAAATTAACTATGAACAAAAGGTGGTTCTCACAGGCCAACCCTCCAAGTGATTAAAATGCAAATGCTTCCTATGAATGCAGTTTTTTCCAAACATCTGTTTTTCCAAAACAAATCCAAAGTGAAACGTTTTTCATAATATCACCATTTTTAGAAATAAAAGTGACCCTGAAACTCATTTCAGCTTAAGGAGAAATATCTTAAAACCCCACTAGTTCCCTAGATTTAGTGGAAACATTCGAAAAGAAAAAGTCACAAGGATAGTTACTGCTCTTTTTCTAATAATAAAATATGAACAAATACAAGCAATAATAATAATAATAACAAAGAAACCTTTCCTGGGATGAAGAACCATGTTACAACCATCCAATTATCCAAAGCCAGAGTACTCACTGAAGTTCAGTTCAGTTCAGTTCAGTCACTCAATCGTGTCTGACTCTTTGCGACCCCATGAGTCGCAGCACGCCAGGCCTCCCTGTCCATCACCAATTCCCGGAGTTCACTCAAACTCACGTCCATCGAGTCGGTGATGCCATCCAGCCATCTCATCTTCTGTCGTCCCCTTCTCCTCCTGCCCAATCCTTCCCGGCATCAGAGTCTTTTCCAATGAGTCAACTCTTCTCATGAGGTGGCCAAAGTACTGGAGTTTCAGCTTTAGCATCAGTGCTTCCAAAGAACACCCACGATCAATCTCCTTTAGAATGGGCTGGTTGGATCTCCTTGCAGTCCAAGGGACTCTCAAGAGTCTTCTCCAACACCACAGTTCAAAAGCATCAATTCTTCGGGGCTCAGCTTTCTTCACAGTCCAACTCTCACATCCATACATGACCACTGGAAAAACAATAGCCTTGACTAGACAGAATTTTGTTGGCAAATTAATGTCTCTGCTTTTCAATGTGTTATCTAGGTTGGTCATAACTTTCCTTCCAAGGAATAAGCGTCTTTTAATTTCATGGCTGCAATCACAATCTGCAGTGATTTTGGAGCCCAGAAAAATAAAGTCTGACACTGTTTCCACATCTATTTCCCATGAAGCGATGGAACCAGATGCTATGATCTTCATTTTCTGAATGTTGAGCTTTAAGCCAACTTTTTCACTCTCTTCTTTCACTTTCATCAAGAGGCTTTTTAGTTCCTCTTCACTTTCTGCCATAAGGGTGGTGTTATCTGCATATCTTTATTGATATTGATATTTCTTACTGCAATCTTAATTTCAGCTTGTGCTTCTTCCAGCCCAGTATTTCTCATGATGTACTCTACATGTAAGTTAAAAAAGCAGGGTGACAATATACAGCCTTGACGTATTCCTTTTCCTATTTGGAACCAGCCTGTGTGGATAATGAAATAAATTTCATTTCTGTGGTGACTCAGTGGTAAAGAATCAACCCGTCAATGCAGAAGACAGAGGTTCTACCCCTGGCTCGGGAAGATCCCCTGAAGAAGGAAACGGCAATCCACTTCAGTGTTCTTGCCTGGGAAATCCCATGGACAGAGGAGCCTGGTGGGCTACTGTCCATGGGGTCACAAAGAGTCAGACACAACTTAGCAACAACAATGGAACAACTCAAAGACCAGTCAATTTTGAAGGAAAGATTTTATGCTCACTTGGAAATTAAAATAAACAAAACCATGGAGTAAAATAAATTTTTGTGAAGTTCTTCATTTTATAGCTGTTGGTATAAAGAGATTCATTCTTATTTTGCTGGACACTTTATCAAGAAGAGAGTATATGAAGCTAGAAAGTATATGAAGCTCTAGTAGCTATAATGGGAGAAGGCAATGGCAACCCATTCCAGTACTCTTGACTGGAAAATCCCATGGACGGAGGAGCCTGGTAGGCTGCCGTCCATGGGGTCGCTAAGAGTCGGACATGACTGAAGTGACTTAGCAGCAGCAGCAGTAGCTGTAATATCCAATTTCCTTTGAAGCAAAAGGCTAAGAATAATAATAAATAAATAAAAATGAATTGGCTAGAAAACAATTCAAAAATCATTGCAGATATCAAGAAAAATTTCTTCTGACTACCTTAAGATGCGTTTAAGTCCTCCTTGCTGTTCCCTAGAACACACTATAGCATCTAACTTTTTTGGCCATGCGCATTTACAAATGTTTTCAAAATGTCTATGGGATTTATCCTAGCAGCTGGGATTTGAGACCACTTTGAATTTTGTTTCTGTTATTTCCCTGATAAAAGTTAATTTTTTGCTGCAGCAACAACTGTCAAGTATGAAAGAGAAAGATTAGGTTTAGCCAAAATAGAGTTGCTTCACTCAAAATGAAGCATAAGCAAAACTCATACCTAACTCACAATATATCCACAGTACTGGCTCATGGGATCACATTCTGTCCCCACCTCCAGAGTAAGAATGCTCAATGAAGCATTAATGTTTAATTAAGCACAATTTTTAAAAGCTGGATCAGGCTGTACAAGACTTATAAATGCAATATACTTAGCACCATAAAGTTTGCTCATAATACATATCCATGAGGTAAAAGCCCTTTTATAGTAGAGTATTAGGTTAGCTAGAATCCAATTTATGAAAAAACCTCCTGCATATTCTCAGTATTGTACATACTAATATGCAATAATGCATTTCAATTCCATCCTGACACAAAATCTCTTGGGTTCCTTTATGTTCTCTTAAATAAGTATCATAAAACATTAATAGAAGTGCCCTTCTAGGTCTCTATTCAAATGTTCCTTGATTTGTAGATTTCATTAACAAAATCAAGAAAAAAAATTTTAGCTAGTGTTACCAAATAGGACAAAGCTGTTAACTTCTGCTTTGCGAAAATCTGCATAATGGCATTTAAAAACAACTTTATCTAGGAGCCTTGTCAAAAGCAGAAATGATCTCTTTTCAGGACTAGGCCTATTGTCTTTTTAATAAGCAGTAAGATGGATATTTCAGCACACCTGGAGACAGAAACCAAAGGAATATTCTACTCTTCCCTTTACTCCTTCCCCTAAGGCAATGCTTTTAAAAAATTCAATTACAATATACCTTGCATTGCATTTCAGTCCTCTTCTTGAAGAGGAAAAATTCTGAGTAATATACACTGCTTTTTCCAGCCCCAAATCTGAGTTGGCATGGCCTTTCGGTCTTACAAAGCAGATACAGAAAGAACTGCCTTACAAGCTACAACTCCATTTGAGGATCAAATAAGGACTTCTTAAAAGGCAGGACTATTCTGATCATTTTATTACATACTCTGAAGCAGAATTAGGAACAGTGATAATAATCAATCATAGCCCACTTCTTCACTGAGGCAGATTCAGGGAAAAAGTCCCTATTCTTTTCAATAGTAATGTTTAACAGCAACTATGCCTAATGTTCCAAAGAACTTTCCCATAGGAATTTAACAAGCATTACATATTCTATTTGCTATAATATATGTTCTTTTCTGGGAAAAGTACACACAGATAAAAGCCTGATAGTACGTCTTGCTTATGGACAATAAATATTTGATCCCATGATGCTGCTTTGTTCTACTTTGATGAATCTAGGAAGATCTAGGGACAATTGAGGACAGGCCCCTAAGAATGATGGTAAAATGAACCACTGAAGAGAAACTAATTGTACCAGAAAAGAAAAAGTAAGTTTTCACCCAGGCATTGATACTTAATTCACCCTCACCAGATAAGAATAATAGCACATTAAAGAAAATTTTGAACTATAGGAATACATGTTGAATGGAAAGCAATTTCTTTATTTTGAAGTCCCAGGAAACTGTAACAACTGAGAGACACTGTTAAACATATTAGTGAACCCTGTATTACAGTAATATGGGATAATATTTCTAATTAAAATGCATAACACTTATCAGCATTGTCTACCCACAAAGTATGTATAGATACAAGGTGCCTACCCAACTCTATCCAACACACAAAGTATTTCTTTTAAGTACTTTAAAATAGTTTTGTGGCTTTATCTTTTACACCGTAAATACTCTAAACAATTTATGCTATTCATTCATAAATTTTATATCTCATAATATTGCCATCAGAATGAAGTATATACTATTGTGTACATAGTATGCCCCTGTGTACATAGTAGATATAGAGCCTAAGAAAGAATTTCTTAGGGTCACACAGTAGGTTCACAACTTGAAATGGATATTTCTGTGTCCAAATCTTATGCCCTTCTATTATTACCTTATTTACATGCAATTAAATGAGACATGACACTAGAAATATTATCATTTATATGAGATGTATGCTTTATATACATTTGAGCTACAGGATACAATTCCTATTCTCAAGTATCATACATCTTGTTCCCATGTGACTCAGGTGGTAAAGAATCTGCCTGCAGTGCAGGAGACACAGGAGATATGGGTTTGATGACTGGATCAAGAAGTTCCCCTGGAAGAGGAAATGGCAACCCACTCCAATATTCTTGCCTGTAATATCCCATGGACAAAGAAGCCTGGCGGGTACAGCCCATAGGGTTGGATATGACGGAGCACGCATGCACATACAGTAGTCAAACAGTTAAAAAGTGCTGCATGCCAGGCAATATTTTAGGCCATAACAATGAACATTTAGAATCTCTTTTCTTAGGCATTATGCTATCTGATTTTAAATTACATCACAAAGCTTCAATAACCAAAACAGACAAATTTTATAATACTGGCATAAAAACAGACACATAGATCAATGGAACAGAATAGAGAGCCAGAGATAAACCCACATGCATATATAGCCAGTCTATGACAAAGGAGGCAAGAACATACAATATGGAAAAGATAGCCTCTTTAACATATAGTGTTGGGAAAACTGGACAGCTACATGCACAAGAATCAAACGGGACTACTTTCTCACACCATATACAAAAATAGATTCAACATAGAGACTTAAATATAAGACCTAAAATCTTAAAATTCCTACAAGAAAATATACCCAGTATGATCTCTAGCATTGGTCTTGCTGCTGCTACCGCTGCTGCTAAGTCACTTCAGTCGTGTCTGACTCTGTATGACCCCATAGACAGCAGCCCACCAGGCTCCCCCATCCCTGGGATTCTCCAGGCAAGAACACTGGAGTGGGTTGCCATTTCCTTCTCCAGTGCACGAAAGTGAAAAGTGAAGGGGAAGTCGCTCAGTCGTGTCCAACTCTTAGCGACCCCATGGACTGCAGCTTACCAGGCTCCTCCGTCCATGGGATTTTCCAAGCAAGAGTACTGGAATGGGGTGCCATTGCCTTCTCCGAGCATTGGTCTTAATGATATTCAATTTGTCTCCTAAGACAAAGGGAAAAGCAAAAAATGTTTAAGTGGACTACAACAAACCAAAAAGCTTTTGCACAGTGAAAGAAACCATCAACTAAACAGAAAAGCAGCCTACTAAATATAGGAGAAGTTGTTTGCAAACAATATACCCAATAAGGGATTAATATCCAAAATATACAAAGAACTCATAAACCTTAACATCAAAGACATTTCAATTTTATAACAGGCAAAGAACCTGAATAGACATTTTTTTAAAAAGCCATACAGGTGACCAACAGAGACATGAAAATATGCTCAATCAAAACCACAGTGAGATATCACCTCACACCTGTCAAAATGGCTATAATCAAAAAAACAACAACTAGTGTTGACAAATACGTGGCTAAAAGGGAACACTTTTATGCATTTGCTGGCATTACAAGTTGGTGTCGTCACTATGGAAAACAGTACGGAGGTTTCTCAAAAAATAAAAAATAGAATTATGATTTGATCTACCAATTCCACTTCCTGATATCTACCCAAAGAAAACAAAAAACACTAATTTGAAAAGACATGAACACCAGTATTCATAGCAGCATTATTTATAACTGCCAAGACATGGAAGCAACCTAAGCATTGCTTATTGAATGGATAGGGACAATGTGTGTCTGTGTGTATGTGTGTGTGTGTGTGTGTGTGTGTGTATGTGTTTAGGCACAGATTGAAAGAGAAGAAACTACATGCACCACATTTTCACAGAAGCACTATTACAATAGGTAAGACACGGAAGCAACCTAAACATCCAAGATGACTCGATAAAGACAAAATGGCTCATATATACAATGAAATACTGTAGAAGTGAAAGTCGCTCAGTCATGTCTGACTTTTTGCGACCCCATGGACTATACAGTCCATGGAATTCTCTAGGCCAGAATACTGGAGTGGATAGCCTTTCCATTCTCCAGGGGATCTTCCCAACCCAGGGATCGAACCCAGGTCTCCCACAGTGTGGGCAGATTCTTTACCAGCTGAACACAAGGGAAGTCCAAAAATCACAGAGTGGGTAGCCTATCCCTTCTCCAGCCCATCTTTCCAATCCAGGAATCAAACCAGGGTCTCCTGTATTGCAGGCTGATTCTTCACCAACTGAGCTATGTAACTCAACCATAAAAAGGAATGAAATAAGGCCATTCATAGCAGTATGATTAGACCTAGAGATTATCATACTAGGTAAAGTAAGCCAGAGAGAGAAAGACAAACACCATGTAATATTGCTTACATGTGAAATCTTCAAAACAAAAAAGGATACAGATGAACTTATGTACAAAACAGAAATAAATCCGAACATATATAGAAAATGAACTCATGGTTACCAAAGGGGAAACGCTGGGGGCAGGGGGGTGGGGGGGGGGTGTGGTGATAAATGAGGAGTTTGGGTTAACATATTCACAATGCTGCTGCTGCTGCTGCTAAGTCGCTTCAGTTGTGCCTGACTCTTAGCGACCCCATGGACTGCAGCCTACCAGGCTCCTCCGTCCATGGGATTTTTCAGGCAAGAGTACTGGAGTGGGGTGCCATTGCCTTCTCCAAACATATTCACAATACCTATATATAAAATAGATAACAGTACAGGAAACTATCTATACTCAATATTTTGTAACAATCTATAATGGAAAAGAATCTAAAAAGAATATATATATTATAAAAAGAATATGTATATTGTAAAGATATGGAAGCAACCTAAGTGTTGCATTTTGAATGGATAAGAAAAATGTGTATGTGTATATGCACATACACACACAATGGAAAAGAAACTATATTCACCTCAGTGTTCACAGACAGACTAGTTACAATAGCCAAGACATGGGAAAAAATATGTATAACACCAAATCACTTTGCTATATACCTGAAACAAACACAAGATTGTAAATCAACTACACTTCAAATTTTTAAAAGAACTGTGAGAAATTTCTGTTCTTTATTTTTGAAAAAGAAACTAGGATATTAGTGAGTGCTAGGATTCTTTGGCACTGGCTTTTTTCACATACAATGTGAAGTCTTTGGAAGGTTTTCAGCAGAATGGTTACAGGAGGCTATTGCAGAAGTCAGTGCAAAATTTATGGCTTTTCAGACTGGCTGTAGCAAGGTTAAAAAAGAGAAGAGGTCAGATTTTGAATATAGTTATTTTAGAGAATGGGGGGATAGCTCATTAACAACATACTGGATGCAACTATAAAAGAACAAAAAGAGCCAAGAATGATTTCTTGATTTTCTTTCTTTTTTCTTTTGATTGAGCAATTTGTATAATCTGATATAAAATGGCTTGTAAGGAATTAGATTTGGGATTGAGGTGAGAGATGAGAGCGTCTCTACTTTTATTCAGATACATTAAGTTTGAAATACCTATTAGATCTCCAAATGAGTATGTCAGATTAGATGCTGGATGTGTAGCTGTGGACTCAGGAGAGTAACTCAGTGTAGAGATGCAGATTTGAGATTATCAGTGAATAGATGGAATCCAAAATTCAGAAATGTCATTGTCTGACACTTGCAAGGAACTAGAGAGACGATGTCTGAACACAAATATATCTTATAGTGACTATGTATAAAAGATGAAAAATTTTACATAATTTTTTACTTTTACAGAGAGAGTTGTATTCTGGAAAGCAACAATAGAATCGTGTGTGTGCGTACTTGCACGCTAAGTCACTTCAGTAGTGTCCGACTCTTTGCAACCCTATGGACTGTAGTCCACCAGGCTCCTCTGTCTAGGGGGGGGATTCTCCAGGCAAGAATACTGGAGTAGGTTGCATGCTCTCCTCCAGAGAATCTTCCAGACCCAGGGATCAAACCTGCATCATTTATGTCTCCTGCACTGGCAGGCGGGTTCTTTACCACTAGCGCCACCTGGGAAGCCCAATAGAACCATACAATGAATTTACATCAGGATATGGATATAACTTTTTGTTGTCAAATAATGCAAACATAGTGCTTCTGGCTATAATAGTAAGATACAATAGTTTTTCCATAAATCTTAAATAGGGATAGATGGCACTCTTTGGGCACATGATGTATTTTCTGATATTAGCTCTTAGAAAAACTAAAACCCATGGCTCAAAATTTAAAGTGATTCATAGAGAAAATCAAGTTTCTTTTATATTATCTACTAAAGCCTAAAAATATTAGGTACCAATAGAACTAAATCTAATCATAGTCAAAGGATTATTTGAACTTCAAAATGTTTATTCTAATTTGGAAACTTGATTATAAAAGTGCTCCATCAAATAAAATGTTTCAGATTTTATTCTTATTTCAAAACAACCCACAGTCCACATATATATTTCTAATTTTTTTATTGAATGCATGAATAAAAGTTAATCTTCTGTACCTGACATTTTTCTTAAAAAAACAAAAGCATCAAAATATTTTCAGAATATCTCTCTAGCTTGAATTCAATACAGCACAAAAATGTTCCCCGACTTTGAGCTATTTTGGCAATTTCAGTTGGTTTTTTCCCAGTGTCCTGGGCTTATACTTCATCTTATTTTCAGGTTTCACTTGAATTATTTGAGAAATAGCATACTTTGCCTTTGTTTCTTTCCTAGGAATTGTTTAATCCTTAAAGTCTCATGAGAAGATAAGGCAAAGCAAAAACCTTTGCACAGTTAGTGCACCTGCTAAAATGGAGAGGAAGACAGACAGCTTACTATATTTCAGGTATTGTAGACTTTTTTCTACAAGGACTAAAGAGTGTCTTTTACCTGAGTTAACAGATCAACCAAGGAGCTAGTCAAGTAACTGATCGTAATGATTTGTCTTTATGAGATTATCATACAATGAGACAAGTTTTTAAAGTAAGAAGTTGGTCAATACAATCGTTTAGGGAAACAAGGGCATTACCAAAGTTTTAGGTAAAATGAAAGTGAACATGATGTAAATTTTACCCATATTAAAAACAGATTATTGAAAAATATGAACTTATTCCTGTGGAGTTTAAATTGTGCTATTAATAATTTCTAATAACCTTCTTCTTGGTGCATAAATATATTATCTTTAATTAAAATCCCAGTTAGGGGTCTTTACAGCACTACTGATCTCTTTTCTGGTGACTGTTAAAAAATCATATCTGGAGTGGAAACAAGAATATTGGATTACATAAATAACTTCCAAACTCCCCATGCACCAGCACATAAACAAATGCTACCTGGAACATCACAGTCAAGAGCAAATTGATAAGTATCCGCCTCTCAGTCAAAAAGCTTACATGTGGCTCTCACCATTTCTCCAACCAAGGAAGAAAATGAATTCATTATAACAGGATGCCTAAAGCCATCTCTCACCATTAAATCAAATACACTATAAACAGGAAACAGTTTTAAGGACATTATCCTCAGGATAGTCATCACAACTCTCCTAGAAATGTACCATAAATCTCCACCAATCCCTCACAAATCCCCTACGTGTACTTTGTATCAAACTGTACAAGTCTTTGTTTCCACAGTCTATGCCTTTGTCTGCCATCAAATTCCATTCAGCATCTATCTTCCAAATATTACACATACCAAGGCCTATTTCTTAGGCTACTTCTTCCTTATGAATATCAATGACTTTCTTTTTTTAATAAATTTATTTATTTTAATTGGAGGCTAATTACTTTACAATATTGTATTGGTTTTGCCATACTTCAACATGAATCCACCACAGGTATACACGTGTTCCCCATCCTGAACCCCCTCCCTCCTCCCTCCCCGTACCATCACTCTGGGTCGTCTCAGTGTACCAGCCACAAGCATCCAGTATAATGCACTGAACCTGGACTGGTGATTCATTTCATATATGACATTATACATGTTTCAATGCCATTCTCCCATATCATCCCACCCTCGCCCTCTCCCACAGAGTCCAAAAGACTGTTCTATACATCTGTGTCTCTTTTGCTGTCTCGCATACAGGGGTATCATTACCATCTTTCTAAATTCCATATATATACGTTAGTGTACTGTATTGGTGGAGAAGGCAATGGCACCCCACTCCAGTACTCTTGCCTGGAAAATCCCATGGATGGAGGAGCCTGGTAGGCTGCAGTCCATAGGGTCGCTAAGAGTTGGACACAACTGAGGGACTTCACTTTCACTTTTTACTTTCATGCATTGGAGAAGGAAATGGCAACCCACTCCAGTATTCTTGCCTAGAGAATCCCAGGGATGGGGGAGCCTGATGGGCTGCCGTCTATGAGGTTGCAGAGTCGGACACGACTGAAGCGACATAGCTGCAGCAGCAGCATACTGCATTGGTGTTTTTCTTTCTGGCTTACTTCACTCTGTATAATCGGCTCCAGTTTCATCCACCTCATTAGAACTGATTCAAATGTATTCTTTTTAATTGCTGAGTAATACTCCATTGTGTATATGTACCACCGCTTTCTTATCCATTCATCTGCTGATGGACATCTAGGTTGCTTCCATGTCTTGGCTATGATAAACAGTGCTGTGATGAACATTGGGGTACACGTGTCTCTTTCAATTCTGGTTTCCTCGGTGTGTATGCCCAGAAGTGGGGTTCTTATATGTTTACTTTGAGCAAGGATTCAGACACACAATTACACACCACACCTTTGAATTTCCACTACACTGTCTCACTTCTGCAGAGCACTAACCACATCCAATTAGGTATTCTGTGTTTATTCTATCCATTCTGAGGAAGCAAGAAGCTTCCTGAAGCCTAGCTCAATGCCTTACTCAGAAGGTGAAGTAATAGTTGAGGATACACTGGAACAGAAATCAGAAGACTTGCGTTTGAAACTCATGTGCCAGCAGCATAACCTCTTTCTCTAAATTTCCCTTTATTTGTCTGTAAAATGAATGTATCATAAATTACAATTCCATATGATTATGAGGTTTAAATTGGTGATTATGAGAAATTTTCTAGAGCATAAGCCAGATATAAATATAATTATATTTCTCATCATATAGAATGTACTTATTTTATGGTAAATGTCCAAAAGACATTTTATAATCTTATCAAACTGAGGAAAATAAGACATGAAATATTATGAAACAATAATAAATGTATAGGAAGTCCACATCCAAATGAAGATCAGGCAAGTAGAACAAAAACCTCCAAGATACATAAGTTGACTGATGTCAGTCGACTAAATGCTCCTATATCCATTTGCCCATTCTATTTGGTTGTAAGAATGGCATAAAAGGACATGCCAAGGGTTGGAAAGGTTAGAAATCGTTCTCATGACAGGGTGGAGTCCAACTAAATTAGCTCTCAGTTCAGTTCAGTTCAGTCGCTCAGTCGTGTCCAACTCTTTGTGACCCCATGAATTGCAGCACTCCAGGCCTCCCTGTCCATCACCAACTCCCAGTGTTCACTCAGATTCACGTCCATCGAGTCAGTGATGCCATCCAGCCATCTCATCCTCTGTCATCCCCTTCTCCTCCTGCCCCCAATCTCTCCCAGCATCAGAGCCTTTTCCAATGAGTCAACTCTTTGCATGAGGTGGCCAAAGTACTGGAGTTTCAGCTTTAGCATCATTCCCTCCAAAGAAATCCCAGGGCTGATCTCCTTCAGAATGGACTGGTTGGATATCCTTGCAGTCCAAGGGACTCTCAAGAGTCTTCTCCAACACCACAGTTCAAAAGCATCAATTTTTCGGCGCTCAGCCTTCTTCACAGTCCAACTCTCACATCCATACATGACCACAGGAAAAACCATAGCCTTGACTAGACGGACCTTAGTCGGCAAAGTAATGTCTCTGCTTTTGAATATGCTATCTAGGTTGGTCATAACTTTCCTTCCAAGGAGTAAGCCCCTAGAAATTGAGATAGTGGGCTGCCTTCATTGCTCTGCAATTCACTTGTCATCAAAAACGAAGGTCCAGTCTACCTAAAATGGGTAGAATAGATAGATGGAAAATGCAGTGTTTTTATAAAGGTGGAAATATGAGTTACAGAGGAGATGATGGTTGAAAGTCTAGTACAAGAAAAGAAATTGAGAAAACATGAACTCAGAAGAATGTTTCAGTTCAGTTCAGTTCAGTCACTCAGTCGTGTCCGACTCTTTGCAACCCCATGAATCGCAGCACGCCAGGCCTCCATGTCCATCACCAACTCCCATTGTTCACTCAGACTCACTTCCATCGAATCAGTGATGCCATCCAGCCATCTCATCCTCTGTTGTCCCCTTCTCCTCCTGCCCCCAATCTCTCCCAACATCAGAGTCTTTTCCAACGAGTCAACTCTTCGCATGAGGTGGCCAAGGTACTGGAGTTTCAGCTTGACCACTGGAAAAACCATAGCCTTGACTAGATGGACTTTTGTTGGCAAAGTAATGTCTCTGCTTTTCAATATGCTATCTAGGTTGGTCATAACTTTTCTTCCAAGGAGTAAGCATCTTTTAATTTCATGGCTGCAATCACCATCTGCAGTGATTTTGGAGCCAAAAACATAAAGTCTGACACTGTTTCCACTGTTTCCCCATCTATTTCCCATGAAGTGATGGGACCAGAATGTTTACACAGAACAAATGCCTTGATATTTACTATTTGTTGTTGTAGTTTAATCACTAATTCGTATCTGACTTTTCTGAGACCACCACGTGCTGTAGCTCACCAGGCTCCTCTGACCATGGGATTTCCCAGGCAAGACTACTGGAGTGGGTTGCCATTTCCTTCACCAGGGGATATTCCTGACCCAGGGATTAAACCTGCAGCTCCTACTGCATCTCCTGCATTGCAGAAGGATTCTTTACCACTGAGCAACCAGGGAAGTCCCATTTACTGCCTTGTCTAGAAAATATTATGGACAGAGGAGCCTGGCAGGCTCTAGTAAATGGGGTTGCAAGAGTTGGACACGACGGACCAACTAACACTAAATAGTATAATATAATAATTAATGTTCATAGTTCATAATATTTAATGCTCACAATGATCTCATCACTCACCTAGAGCCAGACATCATGGAATGCAAAGCCAAGTGGGCCTTAGAAGCATCACTACAAATATAGCTAGTGGAGGTTATGGAATGACAGTTGAGCTATTTCAAATCCTAAAAGATGTTGCTGATGAAGTGCTGCACTCAATATGCCAGCAAATTTGCAAAATTTCCAGTGGCCACAGGACTGGAAATGATCGGTTTTCTTTCCAATCGCAAAGAAGGGCAATGCCAAAGAATATTCAAACTACTGCACAATTGCACTCATCTCACATGCTAGCAAAGTAATGCTCAAAATTCTCCAAGCTAGTCTTCAATAGTACATGAACCGTGAACTTCCAGATGTTCAAGCTGGATTTAGAAAAGGCAGAGAAACCAGAGATCAAATTGCTAACATCCACTGGATCATCAAAAAAGCAAGAGAGTTCCAGAAAAACATCTACTTCTACTTTATTGATTACACCAAATCCTTTGACTGTGTAGATCACAATTAAACTGTGAAAAATTCTTCAAGAGATGAGAATATCAAACCACATGATCTACCTCTTAAGAAATATATATGCAGGGCAAGACAAACAATTAGAATTAGACATGGAACAACAGACTGGCTCCAAATTAGGAGAGGAGTAGGTCTAGTCTGTACATTGTCATCCTGATCAGAATACATCATGTGAAATGCCTGGCTGGATGAAGCACATGCTGGGATCAAGACTGCTGGGAGAAATATCAATAACCTCAGATACACAGATTATACTATCCTTATGGCAGAAAGTGAAGAGAAACTAAACAGCCTCTTGATGAAGGTGAAACAGGAGAGTGAAAAAGCTGGCTTAAACTCAACATTCAAAAAACTAAGATCATTGCATCCAGTCCCATTCACTTCATGGCAAATAGATGTGGAAACAATAGAACCAGTGACAGACTTTATTTTCCTGGGCTCCAAAATCACTGCTGATGATGACTGCAGCCGTGAAACTGAAAGACACTTGCTGCTTGGAAGAAAAATTATGACCAAACTAGACAGCATATTAAAAAGCAGAGACACTACTTTGCCAACAAAGGTCCATCTAGTCAAAGCTGTGGTTTTTCCAGTAGTCATGTGTGGATGTGAGAGTTGGACTATAAAGAAAGCTGAGCACCAAAGAATTGCTGCTTTTGAAAGGTGGTGTTGGAGAACTCTTGAGAGTCTCTTGGACTGCAAGGAGGTCAAACGGTCAATCGTAAAGGAGATCAGTCCTGAATATTCATTGGGAGGACTGATGCTGAAGCTGAAACTCCAATAATGTGGCCTCCTAATGCAAAGAGCCAACTCATTGGAAAAGACCCTGATGCTGGGAAAGACTGAAGGCAGGAGAAGAAGGGGACGACAGAGGATGAGATGATTGGATAGCATCACCGAGTCAATGGACATGAGTTTGAACAAGCTCCGGGAGTTGGTGATGGACAGGGAAGCCTGGAGTGCTGCTGTCCATGGGGTTGCAAAGAGTCAGACACAACTGACTGAACTGAACCTAATGTTCATAGTAATGATCCTGAACCATCAATAGTTTTAAGTATGTTTTGTATCCTTTATTTAGGCAGAGATGCTTGTAATACTTGACAGAAATATTTCATACAAAGCAATATAAAAATGGAGAGATTTCTATGTGCTCATATTCTAGAAAACTCATGCTTGTGAAAACCATCATTTGCAACAGTAACAGATAAATGAAATGTTGCACTAATTATATAAAGCATTTTATGTAACACAATGTAAATGTAATGCAGAAATGGTTCAGAAGCTGTTGAGGTTGTCAGGGAAGATTTAAAAGAGCCAGTAATGCCTACATTTTTCTTAGACTAGTTGGGAATAAGCAGATGAGGAGATGAAATTCCAGAACAAAGAAATACCATTATTAAAGATGTATAAGAATGAACATTTATGCCATGTTCATGAAATCATAAAGAGCCTAGGCTGGAGAAACTGAATTTGAGAGCTAACAATGTAGCCAGAATGTAAAAAGAAACTTAAAAGCCCATGCAGAGAAATTTGGTTCTAACAGAACATGAAATAGGGCCATTGAAAGTTTCTGAGCTAGAAAAAATCTGACAAAAGCATTATTTAGGCAAGCTTGTTTTTCTTTGCCTATTGATTGCTTTTTTGTTTCATCACTTTTTTTTAAGGAAATAGTGAATTTTTAAGATAGTTCAGTTAAGTCGCTCAGTAATGTCCAACTCTCTGTGACCCCATGGACTGCAGCAGGCCAGATTCTCTGTCAGCCACCAACTCCCAGAGTCTACTCAAACTCATGCCCACTGAATCAGTGATGCCATCCAACCATCTCATTCTCTGTCTTCCCCTTCTCCTCCCACCTTCAATCTTTCCAGCAACAAGGACTTTTCCAATGAGTCAGTTCTTTGCATCAGGTGGCCAAAGTATAGGAGTTCCAGCTTCAACATCAGTCCTCCCAAAGAATATTCAGGACTCATTCCTTTAGGATGGTCTGGTTGAATCTCCTTGCAATCCAAGGGACTCTCAAGTCTTCAACACCACCGTTCAAATCAATTCTTCGGCGCTCAGCTTTCTTTACAGTCCAACTCTCATATCCATACATGACTACGATAGCTTTGACTGGATGACCTTTGTTGGCAAAGTAATGTCTCTGCTTTTTTATATGCTGTCTAGGGTGGTCATAACTTTCCTTTCAAGGAGTAAGCGTCTTTTAATTTCATGGCTACAGTCATCATCTGCAGTGATTTTGGAGCCAAAAAAAAATATAGTCTGTCACTGTTTTCATTTTTTCCTCAGCTATTTGCCATGAAGTGATGGGATCAGATGCTATCTTAGTTTTCTGAATATTGAGTTTTAAGCCAACTTTTTCACTCTCCTCTTTCACCTTCATCAAGAAGCTCTTTAGTTCTTCTTCACTTTCTCCCATAAGGGTGGTGTCATCTGCATATCTGAGGTTATTGATATTTCTCCCGGCAATCTTGATTCCAGTTTGTGTTTCATCCAGCCCAGCGTTTCTCATGATGTACTCTTCATATAAGTTAAATAAGCAGGGTGACAATATACAGCCCTGATGTACTCCTTTTCCTATTTGGAACCAGTCTGTTGTTCTGTGTCCAGTTCTAACTATTGCTTCCTGACCTGCATATAGGTTTCTCAAGAGGCAAGTCAGGTGGTCTGGTATTCCTATCACTTTCAGAGTTTTCCAGAGTTTGTTGTGGTCTCCACAGTCAAAGACTGTGGCATAGTCAATAAAGCAGAAGTAGATGTTTTTCTGGAACTCTCTTGCCTTTTCAGTGATCCAACGGATGTTGGCAATTTGATCTCTAGTTCCTCTGCCTTTTCTAAATCCAGCTTGAACAACTGAAAGTTTTGATTCACATACTGTTGAAGCCTAGCTTGGAGAATTTTGAGCATTATTTTCCTAGCATGTGAGATGAGTGCACTTGTGTGGTAGTTTGTACAATTTTCGGCATTGACTTTTTGGTGGATTGGAATGAAGACTGACTTTTTCCAGTCCTGTGGCCACTGCCGAGCTCTCCAAATTTTCTGGCATATTGAGTACAGCACTTTCACAGCATCATCTGTTAGGATTTGAAATAGCTCAACTGGAATTCCATCATCTCCACTAGCTTTGTTAGTAGTAATGCTTCCTAAGGCCCATTCGACTTCACATTCCAGCGTGTATGGCTATAGGTGAGTGATCACATCATCGTGATTATCTGGGTCATGAAGTTCTTTTTTGTATAGTTCTTCTGTGTAAGATAGGCCGCAGGGAAACTATGTAAGTTCTTGGTGTCATTCAACCTTCGAGTTCTGAGACACGACTGGAAAATTTTTCCTTCCTGCCTTTTGATGTCAGCCAATCCCTGAAACAACCTTATATAAAGAGTTGTATTACCTAGACAGCATCAAATTAACAAAAGTTTATTATTAAGAAAAAAATTTTGAGTTATTATTAGCATGAGCAAAATTGCTTCTCAATATTTGAGAAATGCAAGGAGAAATTTGAGTTTCCATGAAATTAGTTATAGTTTTTCATCATAATGCTGCTGTGAGACTAAAGTTTAATACTTTTTGAGTATTGCGTAATAGTACTTAAATACCAACTTCCAGAATAAAGACTAGCATATCACATTAAACTATGATAAGCCTCCTAGAAATAATCCTCACAAACAATCATTCTATAAAGAAAGGAAAATATCTTTATCTAAGATATAATAACAAAGATATGCTTTATCAGTAGGTCAAAAAAGCAAAATTTAATAAACAGTATTGATGAACTACCATTCATCAATATGAATGGTATAAAAAGACAAAAAGACATGACACTAAAAGAAGAACTCCCCAGGTTGGAAGGTGCCAGTACGCTACTGGAGAAGAGAAGAGAAGTAGCTCCAGAGGAATGAAGAGGCTGAGCCAAAGCAGAGAAATTGCCCAGTTGTGGATGTGACTGGTGGTGAAAGTCAAGTCCAATGCTGTAAAGAGCAGTATTGTATAGGTACCTGAAATGTTAGGTCCATGAATCAAGGTAAACTGTAAGTGGTCAAACAAGAGATAGCAAGAGTGAACACTGACATTTTAGGAATCAGTGAACTAAAACTGACCATAATGGGCGAATTTAACTCACATGACCACTATACCTACTATTGTGAGCAAGAATCCTTTAGAAGAAATGGAGTAGCTCTCATTGTCAACAAAAGAGAAATCCAGCACTTGGGTGCAATCTCAAAAATGACAGAACGATATCTGTTCGTTTCCAAGGCAAATCATTTAACATCACAGAAATTCAAGACTATGCACCAACCACTAATTTGAAGAACCTGAAATTGAATGGTTCTATGGAGACCTACAAGATCTTCTAGAACTAACACCAAAAAAAGATGTCCTTTTTAATCACAGGGGACTGGGATGCAAAAGTAGGAAGTCGAGAGATACCTGGAGTGACAGGTAGGTTTGGCCTTGGGATACAAAATGAAGCAGGGCAAAGGCTAACACAGTGTTTTTAAGAGAACACACTGGTCATAGCAAACAGCCTCCTCCAACAACACAAGACACAACTTTACACTAGGACATCACCAAATGGTCAATACCGATATCAGATTGATTATATTCTCTGCAGCTGAAGATGGAGAAGCTCTATACAGTCAGGCGAAAAGAATACCCAAAGCTGACTATGATTCAGATCATCAGTTCCTTATTGCAAAATTCAGACTTAAATTGAAAAAAGTAGGGGAAAACCGCTAGACCATACAGGTATAACCTAACTCAAATCCCTTACAATTATACAGTGGAGGTGACAAATAGATTCAAGGGATTAGATCTGATAGACAGAATGCCTGATGAACTATGGACAGAGGTAACATTGTACAGGAGGCAGTGATCAAAACCATCCCCAAGAAGAAAACTGCAAAAAAGGGAAATGGTTATCTGAGGAACAGCTGAGAAAAAAGAGAGGAGAAGTGAAAGACAAAGTAGAAAATGAAATATATACCCATTTGAATGCAGAGTTCCAAAGAATAGCAAGGAGAGATAAGAAAGCCTCACTAACTGATCAATGCAAAGATATAGAGAAAAACAATATAATGGGAAGAGTAGAGATCTCTTCAAGAAACTTAGAGATACCAAGGGAACATTTCAAGCAAAGATGGGCACAATAAAAGACAGAAATGGTATGGATCTAATAGAAACAGAAGATATTAGGAAGAGATGGCAAGAATACCCAGAAGAACAATACAAAAACTATTTTAATGACCCAGATAACCATGAAGGTGTGATCACTCACTTAGAGCCAGACATCTTGGAGAACGAAGACAAGTGGACCTTAGGAAGCATTACTATGAACAAAGCTAGTGAAGGTGATGGAATTCTAGCTGAGCTGTTTCAAATCCTAAAAGATGATGCTGTGAAAGTGATACACTCAATATGCCAGCAAATTTGGAAAACTCAGCAGTGGCCACAGGACTGGAAAAGGTCAGTTTTCATTCCAGTCCCAAAGAAGAGCAATGCCAAAGATTGCTCAGCTACCACACAACTGCACTCGTTTCACATGCTAGCAAAGTAATGCTCAAAATTCTCCAAACTAGGCTTCAACAGTATGTGAATCTAAACTTTCAGATGTTCAAGCTGGATTTAGAGAAAGGTAGAGGAACCAGAGATCAAATTGCCAGCATTCGATGGATTATAGAAAAAGCAGAATTCCAGAAAAACATCTACTTCTGCTTCAGTGACTATGCTAAAGCCTTTGACTGTGTGGACCACAAAAAAACTCTGTAAAATTCTTTTTTTTTTTCCTTTATTCTTTTTATTTATTTTTTTTTTTAGTTTTTTATTTTTTAAATTTTAATATCTTTAATTCTTACATGCGTTCCCAAACATGATTAAAGAAATGGGAATACCAGATCACCTTACATGCCTCCTGAGAAATCTGTATGCAGGTCAAGAAGCAACAGTTAGAACTGGAAATGGAAAAATGGACTGGCTCCCAATTGGGGAAGGAGTACATCAAGGCTCTATATTTTCACCCTGCTTATTTAACTTACATGCAGAGTACATCAGGAGAAATGCTGCGGGGCTGCATGAAACACAAACTGGAATCAAGATTGTCAGGAAAAATATCAATAACCTCAGATATGCAGATAACATCACCCTTATGGCAGAAAGTGAAGAGGAATTAAAGAGCCTCTCGATGAAGGTGAAAGAGGAGAGTGAAAAGTTGGCTTAAAACTCAACATTCAAAAAACTAAGATCATGGCATCTGATCCCATCATTTCATGGCAAATTGATGGGAAAACAATGGGAACAGTGACTGATAGTATTTTCTTGGACTCCAAAATTACTGCAGATGGTGACAGAAGCTCTGAAATTAAAAGATGCTTGCTCTTTGGAAGAAAAGCTATGACAAACCTAGACAGCATATTTAAAAGCAGAGACATTACTTTGCCAAGAAAGATCTGTATAGCCAAGGCTATGGTTTTTCCAGTAGTCATGTGTGGACATGAGAGTTGGACTATAAAGAAGGCTGAACACAGAAGAATTGATGTTTTTGAACTGTGGTGTTGGAGAAAACTCTTGAGAGTCCCTTGGACTTTCAAGGAGATCAAACCAGTCAGTCCTAAAGGAAATTAACCATCAATATTCATTGGAAGGACTGATGCTGAATCTGAAACTCCAATATTTTGGCCACCTGATGCAAGAAGTCAACTCATCAGCAAAGACACTGATGCTGGGAAAGATTGAGGGCAGGACGAGAAAGAGACGACAGAGGATGAGATGGTTGGATGGCATCACCAACTCAATGGACATGAGTTTGAGCAAGCTCCGGGAGATGATGAAGGACAGGGAAGCCTGGCATGTCGCAATCCATAGGGTCACAAAGAGTAGGACACGACTGAGTGACTGAACAAACTACTGTTGTACCCACATACACAGAACATAAACATACTGACAACTTCCTTTGTCTGCAGCCAGTAAAACAGCTAGAGGGAAGATGATCCAATAAAAGCAGAGCCCACATCAAAGTCCCTGTTAATGAAATGTACGATTATTGATATATAACTATTTCACAGATATACTCTTAAATTCTTAAGAAAACAAAGGTTTTTACTTCAAGTGCATAAGGCTACATATAAT
Organism: Ovis canadensis; assembly: GCF_042477335.2. Taxonomy (NCBI): domain Eukaryota; kingdom Metazoa; phylum Chordata; class Mammalia; order Artiodactyla; family Bovidae; genus Ovis; species Ovis canadensis. Next base: position 89,020,544 of record NC_091248.1, read on the forward strand.
AAGCTATTTTCCTAGCAAAGTCAGTTTCAGATAAAAGGATTAAAGACAACCCTTTTCACAGAACTGTTTTCTTTTTTTTCCTTCACTCAGCTATTTATTACGTGTAGATAAAATACCACAAGATCCCGACCTTGGCCTAATTGTAGGGAAAAAGTGACTAAAGCCTGAAAGTACTAAATACTGACTGTTTTTTGAGAGCTTTATGTGGCAACCCTAACCTGCAAAGGTCCAGCCTCTGAACTTCCCACAGCCCTTGCTCCTCTGAGTAACAAATCAGGCTCTTTGCCCATCAGCTGATGGAGAAAGGTAGGATGTGCCATTAAGAGGAGGTGCCCTCAAAACATTCAAGCATTGAAATACTCCTTAAAATCCTCATTTGTAAACTATAACTCCCTCAGCAGGAATCACTGGCCATCTGTTGGGTTTAATGAACTACCAGTAAAAAACTATTTTGATCTTAATTGGACTTAGAAGTGAATGTTTCTTAGGAACAAACAAATTATAAGTTTCTCTAAAGGCCAATTTTCCCCATTGTTGCCTTTTCGGTGGCTTTTCATTAAACCTCAGGTCCCGATTCCTCGGGTCAGTAATACATAATAGGTTTCCTAATTTTCCTGATTCTCTGATTCTTCTTTTTTCCCATATTTTTGACTGCCTGAAAATTCAGGAATTTTTTGAAATCTGCTCGATAGATGAATAAAATTCCTTTAAGACAGTCCCCACCTACACAAAAAAGAAAAATAAATCTTTGTCTTTTCCTCACAATAAAGAAAATGTAAAAAGAGAAAAATGTTTCACTTCTTTTATCTAAAGATATGATATTAGAAAATAAATTGGAGTATAATTTGCTTATTTATGTTAATAATGTTATCATTACCATTTCCCCTGTTTTGAAGAAAACCAAAAGGCTTATCTGTCCACTCAATTTAATTTGTCAAATGTTCATGAAGTACCTTTAGAGAAAATACGTTCTGCCAAACACTGTGGGAGATTTAGGAAACAGTGACAAACATTTCTGTCCTAATTGTAGAAATAAGACACGTTTACAAAAAGCTATTTCAAGGCTGAATATGTCAAGAGAGGCAGCAAAAAAATAAAGTCACATGGAGAATACAAAAGGCAAAAGAAGTCACCTCCACTTGAAGAAAACCAAAAAAATGAAATAACATATCCTGTCACCATAGTACTGTGTGAAGACATGTGACTCCAAATCCATTTCTTTAATCAGGGAACACTAAAAATAATAATAGCGATGATAGTAAGTGTATATTAATTATAATGTTCAATTTATCAACTGAGAGCAAAATCTAGAGAACCTGGATCAAGGAACAGAAAAGTTTTGATGCGGCTCTAGAAAAGAAAGGCTTGGATCTGGAAAAACCTAGGAAGCCCATTTAAAGGGTCATAGTGGTCAATCTTGGGCATTGAGGGCTGTAGCTTGAATGATCTAAAGGAGTGAATGGTCAAATCAGATTCAAAGGATCAGAGATGTTATCTAGAACTAAGCCATATAAATAATTTCAAGGAGATAGGACATCACGAGAAAAGAAAACTACGAAAACTCTGGGACAGTCAACACCTCTCCGCAGGTTCTTTAATGTCTTAGTGCCTTCTCTGGTCTAGATTTAATACCCAACTTTTAAGTGTAGCATGCAAAAGCACTGGGAAGCCCAGGCAGCTCAGTGGTAAAGAACCCACCTGTCAACGCAGGAGATGCAGGGGACACGGGTTCAGTCTCTGGGTTGAGAAGATCCCCTGGAGGAAGAAATGGCAACCCACTCCAGTATTCTTCCCTGGAGAATCCCATGGACAGAGGGCTTTCCATGGTGGGCTACAGCTCATGGGGTTGCAAAGAGCTGGACATTACTGAGCATGAGAAGTTTCAAGTTTGCAAAAGTGTTACTTTAATAAAAGAGAGGTATTTCTGTCATGAAACAACTCCATTTTACACACAGACAGTTAAATAGCTTATGTGAATTTTCCAGGTAGCCATGACCCATAAATTCACACAGGTTTAATATAAGCAGTCCTAGACATATTATATACATGTACTCAAAATATTCCATGTATTAGAATCCCCTTGCTAGAAAATACCACTGCTGTGCTTGCCATTTGTATCTTTTAAGTTTTCATAAGGGATTGTAGTATATTTTTCTCTCCAGAAGCATCCTGTAGTAAACGAACAAGGCAACATGCAGGTCTATGACTAGCATTTTCCTCTCCAATCCACATTCTGATGTTAGTCAATACTTCCTCAACACATTTCTTGAGTTTCTGTTCATCGTCTTACAACATTTTATACAAAAAGTCCACCAACATCCTCACAACGACCATAAATTGAACCCACTCAATGGATTTAATTGTGGCCACAGCCCTTCATGGACTTTTTGATATTTCCTTACAAGTTCGATTATTTTTTGTTTTCTTTCTTACTGAGAAAAGAAATATTTCCTGCCATATCAGTAAATGAGGGTGTTGCAGTCATCAGAGATTACATCCCTCAAATATGATCTGGTGAGCCCTGAGGGTGCTCAGGAAGGAGAAGAGTACCTGCTATCTATTAATATCAGCCAGCAGACTGCAACCACTCCGTATGGGGAGCCCTGAGGAACTCAGGATGTGAAAACAGAATACTGACTCCAGATAGGTGATGTGCATATCAAAGGAATGATTTCAGTGAGCCCAGACTCTAGAATCTTCCAAACATAGAAAAGCTCTAAATTCCTTAACATGGGATATCTGGTTTTCAATTTATAAAAACTTTAGATGTTCAGTCAATAAGGAAGAAGTAGATGTTTTTCTAGAACTCTCTTCCTTTTTTGATGATCCAACAGATGTTGGCAATTTGATCTCTGGTTCCTCTGCCTTTTCTAAACCCAGCTTGAACAGCTGGAAGTTCATGGTTCAAGCATTGTTGAAGCCTGGCTTGGAGAATTTTGAGCATTACTTTCCTAGCGTGTAAGATGAGGGCAAATTGTCCAGTAGTTTGAGCATTCTTTGGCATTGCCTTTCTTTGCAACTGGAATGAAAACAGACCTTTTCCAGCCCTGTGGCCACTGCTGAGTTTTCCAAATTTGCTGGCATACTGAGTGCAGCACTTTCACAACATAATCTTTGACAGGTTCAGTTCAGTTCAGTCGCTCAGACATGTCTGACTCTTTGCAACCCCATGAATCACAGCACACCAGGCCCACCTGTCCATCAACAACTCCTGGAGTTCACTCATACTCATGTCCATGGAGTCAGTGATGCCATCCAGCCATCTCATCCTCTGTTGTCCCCTTCTCCTCCTGCCCCTAATTCCTCCCAGCAACAGAGTCTTTTCCAATGAGTCAACTCTTCACATCAGGTGGCCAAAGTACTGGAGTTTCAGCTTTAGCATCATTCCTTCCAAAGAACACCCAGGACTGATCTCCTTTAGAATGGACTGGTTGGATCTCCTTGCAGTCCAAATGACTCTCAAGAATCTTCTTCAACACCACAGTTCAAAAGCATCAATTCTTTGGCACTCAGCTTTCTTCACAGTCCAACTCTCACATCCATACATGACCACTGGAAAACCATAGCCTTGACTAGACAGACCTTTGTTGGCAAAGTAATGTCTCCGCTTTTCAATATGCTATCTAGGTTGGTCATAACTTTCCTTCCAAAGAGTAAGTGTCTTTTAATTTCATGGCTGCAATCACCATCTGCAGTGATTTTGGAGCCCAAAAAAATAAAGTCTGACACTGTTTCCACTGTTTGCCCATCTGTTTTCCATGAAGTGATGGGACCAGATGCCATGATCTTCATTTTCTGAATGTTGAGCTTTAAGCCAACTTTTTCACTCCCCTCTTTCACTTTCATCAAGAGGCTTTAGTTCCTCTTCACTTTCTGCCATAAGGGTAGTGTCATCTGCATATCTGAGGTTATTGATATTTCTCCAGGCAATCTTGATTCCAACTTGTGCTCCTTCCAGCCCAGCATTTCTCATGATGTACTCTTCAGTTACTCAGTCATGTCCAACTCTTTGCAACCCCATGGACTGCAGCACGCCAGGCATCCCTGTCCATCACCAACTCCCAGAGTTTACTCAAATTCATGTCCTTTGAGTCGTTGATGCCATCCAGCCATCTCGTCATCTGTCATCCCCTTCTTCTCCTGCCTTCAATCTTTCCCAGCATCAGGGTCTTTTCCAATGAGTCAGCTCTTCCCATTAGTTGGCCGAAGTACTGGAGTTTCAGATTCAACATCAGTCCTTCCAATGATTATTCAGGACTGATCTCCTTTAGAATGGACTGTTTGGATCTCCTTGCAGTCCAAGGGACTCTCAAGAGTCTTCTCCAACACCACAGTTCAAAAGCATCAATTCTTTGGCACTCAGTTTTCTTCACAGTCCAGCTCTCACTTCCATACATGACTACTTAAAAAACCATAGCTTTGACCCTTGTTGGCAAAGTAAAGTCTCAGCTTTTTAATATGTTGTCTAGATTGGTCATAACTTGTCTTCCAAGGAGCAAGCATCTTTTAATTTCCTGGCTGCAGTCACTATCTGCATTGATTTTGGAGCCAAAAAAACTTATGTATGTCATTATTTCCATTGTTTCCCCATCTATTTGCCATGAAGTGATGGGATCAAATGCCATGATCTTAGTTTTCTGAATATTGAGTTTCAAGCCAACTTTTTCACTCCCCTCTTTCACTTTCAGAGGAGGATATGGCAACCCACTCCAGTATTCTTGCCTGGAGAATCCCATGGACGGAGGACCTGGTAGGCTAAAGTCCATGGGGTCACTAAGAGTCGGACACGACTGAGTGACTTCACTTTCACTTTTCACTTTCATGCATTGGAGATGTAAATGGCAACCCACTCCAGTATTCTTGCCTGGAGAATCCGAGGGACAGAGGAGATTGGTGGGCTGTTGTATATGAGGTCGCACAGAGTCGGACACGACTGAAGCAACTTAGCAGCAGCAGCAGCACCTTTCACTTTCATCAAAAGGCTCTTTAGTTCTTCTCTTTCTGCCTTAAGTATGGTGTCATCTACATATCTGAGGTTATTGATATTTCTCCCACTGATCTTTTACCAGCTTGTGCTTCATCCAGCCCAGCATTACTCATGATGTACTCTACATACAAGTTAAATAAGCAGGGTGACAATATACAGTCTTGATGTACTCCTTTCCTGATTTGGAACCAGTCTGTTGTTCCATGTCCAGTTCTAAGTGTTGCTTTTTGATCTCCATACAGATTTCTCAGAAGGCAGGTCAGGTGATCTGGTATTTCCATCTCTTTCAGAATTTTCCACAGTTTGTTGTGATCCACACAGTCAAAGGCTTTGGCATAGTCGATAAAGCAGAAGTATATGTTTTTCTGGGACTCTCTTGCTTTTTTCAATGGTCCAGCGGATTTTGGCAATATGATCTCTGGTTCCTCTGCCTTTTCTAAATCCAGCTTGAACATCTGGAAGTTCATGGTTCACATACTGTTGAAGCCTGGCTTGGAGAATTTTGAGAATTACTTTGCTAGCAAAGTAATGAGTACAATTGTGCGGTAGTTTGAGCATTCTTTGGCATTGCCTTTCTTTGCGATTGGAATGAAAACTTGAGTTAACAAGTCTTGCTCAATATCATGATGATTATCCAGAAACATTTCAAACAGACTCAATACCCAAAGCCATCTCCCAAAACCACCACAGAACATCTAGAGTGACGATGTCATTGCTTGTCTTGCTACCACATATGTTGTTGCCATTTAACATGTATGGAATATGCGCAATTTGGAAATAGTCTACAATTAAAAATACTACGTGCCACATGAGGCTGTCAGTTGGATATATTCTACTCTCAAATATAGCTCCATTGAGCTCCACTGAGTGCACCATAATGCTTTCCATAACCATCCATTGTGTACCTCCAAAAGAGACTTGCTGGTAATACTGGATCACTGGGTTCCATTCCAGCTTTCTTTAAATGTGTTCCATGCACATTTACATTTGAAATATTTAAAGGGACAAATCAAGTTCTAGCATACTTGGCAGAAGGCAGCAATCTGCTTACTATCATATCCAGGCAGCTGCTGTAGCAATACATCATCATGACTTATGCCCACACAGAATACTGATGTTCTGCTGTTTGGCATATCTACTCAATAAGACTCTGCAGTAGAATTTCTCTCAGGTCAACTCAGAAATAACCAGAATGGTAAACACAGCCTGTAAACAATGAACTGGGTGAGAGCCATAGTTAGCTGCAATAGGTTGATTCACAGGGGCATCCCTGATGGCTCAGCTGGTTTAAAAAAAAAAATCTGCCTGCAATCCAGGAGACCTGGGTTCAATCCCCTGGTTGGGAATATCCCCTGGAAATCCAGTGTTGTTGTCTGGAAAATCCCGGGACAGAGGGACTGGAGCAGGTTGAGGGGAGGGCACTACAGTCCATGGGATCGCAAAGAGTTGGACACGATGTAGTGACTAAACCACCACCAGCAAGTTGATCCATGGGAGGATGCTGCATCAATTCTCCTCTCAAGCTATTCACATAGAGTCCAGTTTTCCTTCTTTAGAAAAAAGAGATGAAGTAGTTTCTCACAGCAACCACCATTAGTCAGCCTTAGAACTGGGACAGGTAGCTTTAGAGTATAATTCTCTTATTCCTACTGCATTCTTCCCTAGGATGTGTTCCACTTGTTTGCTATGACATTTCTCCATTTCCATTTACTACCTATTCACACACCCCTATCCTTTTCCCTGTAGTTAGGTTTTCCAGCTCAGAGATACTATTCAACCATGGTATATCGGGCAATAACAGAATCCTTCCTAATGATTCTCGGTTCACTTCCTGGAATAATTTGTAAATAAAATCTGCTCCCTTCAACTGTATCTAAATTTTAGTGATATGCCTCCAATGATTAATTTTAGGAATCCATGACAATAATAAGGGACCCTGTTAAAAACATGAAGGAAACGGGATGGGATTAAGGGGAAAACAGGCAGATGAGAATATTCCAACAAGAAAAGGAAGGCATGACAAATGTTAGCCTAATTCAGCTTTGCCCTGGATCAATCTTTATTAAAATAATGGCTCAATTTTCATTATAATTTCATTCCAAGTTTATGAAATTTCTTTTCTCAAATAAATGTTATTGATTATGAAATAAATATGTAGGTAGGTTAGGATAAAAACTTAAACCCTAAGTAATTATCTCTCTTGACATTTTATAGCAGACACACATATTCTATGAGGTTTCTGGACGAATTTCCCTCTATGCAGAAGCTCTACATTAGACCATAAGGCATAGGAGTAAAATTATGATTCTGAGAGTTTGGACAGTGTGGTCTTTGCCCAGTCTTTGCACTGTAGTGCTAGGAACCTCGAACCTCTGGGAAAATCACTTGCTGTCTCCATTCTTGTTTCTCCAACTGGGAATAAATTTGGGCCAGGATTTTTCCTGTATTATTAGTAATACTTTAGAAAGTCATTCTTGATGACTTTCTGCTGTCTACAGAACCAAGTCTCACATCCTTAGAAAGGTGCACAAGGTACTTCACAGTGTGTTCCCAAATAACGCTCCATTTTTACTCCAACAAAATTTTTCTGTAAAGTGCAACATATTATTTTCACTTTTGCATGTAATATAGTCTCTGTAACAACTTAAGTCTGCCATTTTAAGGTAAAAACAGCCACAGACAATTCATAAATGAATGTATGGGGTTACATTCTGATCAAACTTTACCTAAGTTTCACATACCATAAAATATTATTCTTTTAATTTTTTCTCAACCACTTGTACAGCTCATGGGCCATACTTAAAAAAAAAAAAAGTGTACTGGATTTGGCCCATGAGTTATAGTTGAGTAACTCCTAATGTATACTGCTTACACCACACTGAGAACCTCGCCACTTACCAATAATTTAAATCTTTCCAAGGTTCAGTGCCATTGAACATAATGATCCCTTTGTCTAGAGCATCTCTACTTTCACAACTTGTTCCATCCTAGAGAATTTCTGCAGGTCCATCAAGGCTTCCTGACAAGCTTTGTATCCTTTCCCAAATCTTCTCCCACAATCTTCCCATCTTGATAAATGGCAGCTTCAACCATTTACTGACTGAAGCCTCTGAACTCATGCTTGACTCCTTCTCTCACATTTCACATCCAATCCATGAGAGAATCTTTCCAGTATTGTATTCAAACACATGTCCCTAAACCTACACTTCTCTTCATGATAGTCTGTGATATCATCACCTCTTATCTGCTCTATCTGAACCCCTTTCGCAGAGAAGGGAGAAGAAAACCCATGGAAGTATTCAACACAGAAGTCAGAATGATACTATAAAAATACAAATCAGGTTATATTATTCTTCTGCAGGATATGAGAGTTGGACCATAAAGAAAGCCGAGCACTGAAGAAATGATGCTTTTGAACTGTAGTGCTGGACTCTTAACAGTCCCTTGAACATCAAAGAGAACAAATCAGTCAATCCTAGGAAATCAGCCCTGAATATTCATTGGAAAGACTGATGCTGAAGCTGAAGGTGAAGTACTTTGGTCACCTCATGCTAAAAGTCGATTCATTGGAAAGGACCCTGATGCTGAGAAAGATTGAAGGCAGGAGGAGGAGAAAGGGACAACAGGGGATGAGAGGGTTGGATGGCATTTCCAACTCCGTGGACACAAGTTGGAGCAAGCTCCAGAATATGGTGAAGAACAGGGAAGCCTGGCATGCTGCAGTTCATGGGGTTGCAGAGTTGAACACGACTTAGTAACTGAACAACAAAGCCCTGCAATGATCTCCTATTCCCCTCAAAGTAAAGGCAATGCTCCCACAAAGCCTAAAATCCCTCAGTCAGGTCAGTCGCTCAGCCGTGATCAACTCTTTGTGACCCCATGAACCACAGCATGCCAGGCCTCCCTGTCCATCACCAACTCCCAGAGTTTACCCAAACCCATGTCCGTTGAGTTGGTGATGCCATCCAACCATCTCATCCTCTGTCATCCCCTTCTCCTCCTGACCTCAATCTTTCCCAGCATCGGGGTCTTTTCAAATGAGTCTGTTCTTTGCATCAGGTGGCCAAAGTATTGGAGTTTCAACTTCAACATCAGTCCTACCACTGATCACCCAGGACTGATCTCCTTTACGATGGACCGTTTGGATCTTCTTGCAGTCCAGGGGACTCTCGAGAGTCTTCTCCAACACCACAGTTCAAAAGCATCAATTCTTCAGCACTCAGCTTTCTTTATAGTCCAACTCTTATATCCATACATGACCACTGGAAAAACCATAGCCTTGACTAGACAGACCTTCATTAACAAAGTAATGTCTCTGCTTTTTAATATGCTATCTAGCTTGGTAATAACTTTCCTTCCAAGGAGTAAGTGTCTTTTAATTTCAGGGCTGCAATCACCATCTGCAGTGTAAAATCCCTACCTGACATTAAAAAAAAAAAAATCCCCTATTAATATAAAAATCTCCACTCACCACGCTCCTGCCACAGAGTTGCCTGGCTATTCCTGGGACATGTTGATCAGTTCCCACCTCAGGACATTCTCATTTGCTGTTCCTCATGCCCAAAATGCTCTTCCTACAGATATTTGCAAAGATCACTCCTCTGCTTCAGGTCTTTGCTGAAATGGCAAATTCTCAGAGGCCATTTTTAACACTCTAAAATTTCAAACTCTACTGAACCTCAAAACATTCACCTCCTCTTTCCTGTTTCATTTTTCTCCATCACACTTCTATTATTTGACATACAATATATTGTGCTTTGGAGTTTATCATCTATCTCTCCCCCAGAATCCAAGCTGCAAGAGGTCAGGAAATTGTGCCTTATTTGTTCATTGCAAAACCTACAGTACCTCAAACAGTGACTAGAACCTGATAAATTTGTTGATTATGTGCTTTGTGCCATATTCTACGACTGAATCTCCAATGGCAAATCCTTATTTAACATCTCTAAGGCTTGAGTCCCTTCAAAATTTATCATTATAAGACACCCATTAAAAGCAAGGAACAATATACTCAAATTTGGCATGACCCTACCAAAAACTTATATTGGACAATACTCCAGTACAGAATTTGCCATGAACACCAGTATTAAATTCTTAAGGCCTTCTAAAAAGGTGTTTAGATATCAGAGGCATTAAAAATACCTGCTTTTATGTATTTAAACAAACAAATTTTAAACCCAAATTAAAGTATAAGATGCATTTTAATGACTTAAAGGGGATTAAAGTATTCATTTAGGTTACAAACTATTACTTTCTTTGGCATACTTTCTCTGCTATAATCTAAAATCTCAACTCAGGTTTCTGCTGTATATAAATCGGTCTTAAAAAAAAAAAAAAAAAAAAAAACCTTTACCTGTATAAGTCCTTATTTAAACTGCTGCCCCCCTCTACTATCTCTTGAGGATGGTTTTTAAAAGCTCAGTTAGCAAGAAAGCCACTTTACTACCAGCATGGCATATATAGCCACTGATCCTGAATAAAGAGCTCTGTGCAAACTGGACTAAACCTGCAATATTGAAGTGACTTAGTGCTTTTATGCGGCAAAGCTTTTGTCATGCACGTAAAATTCATTTGGTTAAATTGTTTGGTTTCATTAGATGTACACTTCTTGAAATGGTAGACCTCAGTTATTGAATAACAGTTCAATCACAGTAAGTTTAACTTATATCCAACATTTCCTATCTAATCCATTTGACTCCCAAATCTAAAAACGTAAAGATAAAACATCACCATAACAAAGCAATTCGGGGGCACAAATTCATAACATGTCAGTATTTCATTATTAAGTTTATACTTAATCAAATATTTTATATATAACAGAAATTAAATGTTTAGTAAAGATGAGAAGATATAAAATTAATAAGAAATCTTAAATCAAAATTGCCATGTAAGATTTAATTTATATGGATATCTATTCCAGACTTGTTGGTAGTATAGAACAATTTGAATTGCTCCTAAATAGTACAAACCCTCTTTTTCTAGGATAGTGCCAAGATCAGAACTGAAAAAAATATGGTTACCAAAGTCATCAAGATATCTCATCTTTACTATTTATTTGTGCAAATTTCCATCATATGATAATTCTGTATAGTGAAAGTGAAGTCGCTCAGTCATGTCCGACTCTTTGTGACCCGTGGACTGTAGCCCACCAAGCTCCTCCTTCCATGGGATTCTCCAGGCAAGAATACTGGAGTGGGTTGCCATTTCCTTCTCCATTCTGTATATGCACAACTAAATCAAAATTTAAGTACCTTATCCATCACTCATAGCATGGCACAAATTAGTATATTTAATAGGATTAGAACACTATCTAGAACTTATTAAGCATTCAATACATGTTGGTTATTGCTGTTTGGGGCACTGAGAGTTGCAGTATTACAAATCAGAAAATATACACCACACATAGAATGATACATCAGGGTGGGTTTTTGAGACAAACCCGTATCTGTTTAACAGAAAGCTATTTTACCTGGAAGCAAATAAAGACATTTTTGTTAACATATAAACATGGACATACTATACAGCTGAATATAGCACTCCAATGAATACTTTAAACAATAAGCTAGATTTTTAGAAGTTTTCTCATTCATGGAGGAGAGCTTTGGGCTACAATTACAGATCCAGCTTGGTCTCTTTCTCTTAAGAGCATTTTGGTGGCAAAAAAAAAAAAAAAAACTTTGACAAGCACTGTTTTATGAAGCAATGTCTTTGTGCCTATAGATAAACAAATGGCACATGTCTATCTCACTTTCCATGTAGATGAAGAGTGAACTCAACACTTTTCTCTATCTAAATTTTCATGGGCCAACATTTTTCCTTGCTGTCCTCCTCCTCAGGAAGACTTTATACCCTGGATTTGTAGGCACAAACCTGAGCTAATCCTCATGTCTATGATTGTTTCCCCTTTTATTTTGAGCACTGTAGAACCAGGGCTGACTAATATCTACCTGCAAATTCCTAAAATGCAGGTGCTTTTTAATACTTGATTGATAAATTATAATTAAGAAATACCAAGTATTGTATATTTTCATCATGAAGAGAATATTAGAAAGAAGGAAATCAAAGTAATGATTTACGCTATTCTTAAGAAGTTCTATAGAATTTAATGTTTACATCTTGATTATAAAGCCTCCTCACAATTCATAAGATGCCCCTCAACTCTGCCTCCCATTTAAATCTGATTAATCCAGATGATTAATTGTGTGGATCACAATAAACTGTGGAAAATTCTGAAAGAGATAGGAATACCAGACTACCTGACCTGCCTCTTGAGAAACCTATATGCAGGTCAGGAAGCAACAGTTAGAACTGGACATGGAACAACAGACTGGTTCCAGACGTCAAGGCTGTATATTGTCACCCTGCTTATTTAACTTATATGCAGAGTACATCATGAGAAATGCTGGACTGGAAGAAACACAAACTGGAATCAAGATTGCTGGGAGAAATATCAATCACCTCAGATATGCAGATGACAACACCCTTATGGCAGAAAGTGAAGAGGAGCTAAAAAGCCTCTTAGTGAAAGTGAAAGAGGAGAGTGAAAAAGTTGGTTTAAAACTCAACATTCAGAAAATGAAGATCATGGCACCTGGTCCCATCACTTCATGGGAAATAGATGGGGAAACAGTGGAAACAGTGGAAACAGTGTCAGACTTTATTTTGGGGGGCTCCAAAATCACTGCAGATGGTGACTGCAGCCATGAAATTAAAAGACGCTTACTCCTTGGAAGGAAAGTTATGACCAACCTAGATAGCATATTGAAAAGCAGAGACATTACTTTGCCAGCAAAAGTCCGTCTAGTCAAAGCTATGGTCTTTCCAGTGGTCATATATGGATGCGAGAGTTGGACTGTGAAGAAGGCTGAGCGCCGAAAAATTGATGCTTTTGAACTGTGGTGTTGGAGAAGACTCTTGAGAGTCCCTTGGACTGCAAGGATATCCAACCAGTCCATTCTGAAGGAGATCAGCCCTGGGATTTCTTTGGAGGGAATGATGCTAAAGCTGAAACTCCAGTACTTTGGCCACCTCATGCGAAGAGCTGACTCATTGGAAAAGACTCTGATGCTGGGAGGGATTGGAGGCAGGAGAAGAAGGGGATGACAGAGGATGAGATGGCTGGATGGCATCACTGACTCGATGGACGTGAGTCTGAGTGAACTCCGGGAGTTGGTGATGGACAGGGAGGCCTGGCGTGCTGCGATTCATGGCGTCACAGACAGTCAGACATGACTGAGCAACTGAACTGGTCTGAACACTGAGTTGAAAATTTTTTTTAATATCTATCTCTTATAGGATGACTTTAGCACTAAGTGCACCTAATTAATACCAACCGCTGAATAGGTATTCTAGGAAACAAATAATTTTTCAAATTAACTTATTAGTACTATATGAAAGTTACATTGAAAGTGAAAGTGAAATTTGCTCAGTCATGTCTGACTCCGATTCTCCAGGACAGAATACTGGAATGGGTAGCCTTTCCCTTCTCCAGGGGATCTTCCCAACCCAGGGATCAAACCCAGGCCTCCTGCTTTGCAGGTGGATTCTTTACCAGCTGAGCCACAAAGGAAGCCTAAGAATACTGGAGTAGGTAGGCTATCCCTCCTCCAGCAGATCTTCCAGACCCAGGAATCAAACAAGGGTCTCCTGCATTGCAGGCATACTCTTTAGCAACTGAGCTAAGTAGGGAAGATCATTAGTACTAAACATGTATATCTAATTGCATTCTATATACATGTATTATATATATAGAGAGAGAGAGACAGAGAAAGCCATAAAACTTAATGAATAAAACTATGGATTAATGTAATATATCCCCAACAGATGAAACTAATAAATAAGCTAAAGCAAGATAGAAAATGTCTCATAAATTCTCTTTTTTAATATGATAAAAATGCATTTATTGGCATTGAGAAGCAAGACGAGTATGAAGAAATGGTGATTTTGATGTCCTAACTTTTGGAATTGCTAAAGTATTTTGTAATTGATTCATATGTTATCCCTGTAGAATAGGTGTTACATACATTATGATTAGTTGTGGAAGCAGAATACCAAAAAACTGTGTAGCTCATTGAAGAAAAATATCTCCCTATATATAGGAAGCACATTAGCCCAAAATTAAGCTAAAATTTTTTGTGATCCCATGGACTATAGTCCTGCCAGGTTCCTCTGCCTAGGGAAGTTTCCAGGCAAGAATACTGCTAGTGGGTAGCCATTTCCTCCTCCAGGGTATCTTCCTGACCCAGGGATCGAACCCAGGTCTCTTGCATTACAGGCAGGCTCTTTACCACTAAGCCACAAAGGAAGCCCTAAAATTATACAGAATCCTTAAAAAAAATGTCATGAATACAGAAAGAAAATAAAACAGATGTTTTATTTATAAAACAGTCTTCCAGAACCGTCACCATTCATTTGTGATTTTACAGATTGTAAGGGTGTTTGAAGTCCAGTGGAGAAGTAAGGCCTAAGTTTTGTCTATAAACATATCACTGAAGGTATAAATGTTGAGATCTATTCATATTGTAAAGAGAAAACTCTCCCAACTGATAATCCAGAAGAATCCCAACCCATATGGATTCTCCAGAATTCCCTATCCACAGGGATGAGGCCAGTGCTTGATCTGCCAGCAGCTATCCCTGGAGGAAGCTCATGGAAGAGCATCACTGGGGAAAGACTCCTTCCACTCACTTACAGCCAGTCATTTGTGTTTCACTTCTACCTGCCAGTACTGCTTGCCAACCTCAAACCCTTCAGCTCTCAAGATGGGTAGGTGAAAAGTAAGCATTGTAAGGAACATTTGATTTTCTGCAAGTGACATTTTGTCTTCAGATATAAGATCAGATTGGACAGTTTCAAGATCTAGTGTCAAATCTATTTTTAATGTGCTTATCATTTTATCCAGACCAATGTTTCCTGGAGAGAGACAGCAGCTCTCTTTCTTCAGGTCCTTTGAAAACAACGCTGGGATTTGGGGAGTTTATTCCTGTTGTAGATACTTTAAGCACCTGTCAGTAACTGCAGTTTAGACTGCACACACTTTTCTGTTATTTCACTTTATGGATTTTTGAGTGTGGAAATATGGTAAGAAAGTATGGTTTTAGTTCCATTTTATTTTCTTTAACATTCTTCTCTTCCATCAGTAAATCTAAAAAACAAAAAAAAAAGCATCCTGCTTTCCCAATTAAACTGCTGACACTGTTCAAATTCAGAAGACAATTTCCCCTTCTAATTCTTCACCTGTATCCTCACCTATATTTTGAAAGTTTAAGATGTATAAATTGTTAATTTACACGTGTATACTGGAAAATAAGTACCAGTATAGCATTAGCTAACACCTCCATTACCTCCACTAGCTGTTCGTAGTGATGCTTCCTGAGGCATACTTGACTTCGTATTCCAGGATGTCTGGCTCTAGGTAAGTGATCACACCACTGAGATTATCTGGGTCGTGAAGATCTTTTTTGTATAGTTCTTCTGTGTATTCTTGCTACCTCTTCTTAATATCTTCTGCTTCTGTTAGGTCCATACCATTTCTGTCCTTTATTGTGCCCATCTTTGCATGAAAATTTCCCTTTGTATCTCTAATTTTCTTGAAGAGATCTCTATTCCCATTCTATTAAAAGATGCTTGCTCCTTGGAAGAAAAGTTATGCCCAACCTAGACAGCATATTAAAAAGCAGAGACATTACTTTGCCAACAGAAGTCCGTTTAGTCAAAGCTATAGTTTTTCCATTGGTCATGTATGGATGAAAAACATCTTTCTATAAAGAAATCTGAGTGCTGAAGAATTGATGCTTTTGAACTGTGGTGTTGGAGAAGACTCTTGAGAGTCCCTTGGACTGAAAGGAGATCCAAATATTCCATCCTAAAGGAGATCAGTCCTGGGTGTTCAATGGTAGGGCTGATGTTGAAGCTGAAACTCCCAATACTTTGGCCACCTGATGTGAAGAATCTACTCATTTGAAAAGACCCTGATGCTGGGAAAGATGGAAGGTAGGAGGAGAAGGGGACGACAGAGGATGAGATGGTTGGATGGCATCATCCACTCAGACATGAATTTGAGAAAACTCTGGGAGTTGGTGATGGACAGGGAGGTCTGGCCTGCTGCAGTCCAGGGGGTCGCAAAGAGTCTGTAATCACTGAGTGACTGAACTGAAGTGAACACCTCCATCACATCACATAATTATGATTTCTTTTTTATGTTGTAAATGTTTAAAGTCTATTCTCTTAGCAACTTTCAAGTATACAATACAGTATTATTAACTGTAATCAACACTTTTACATTAGATCGCCCTAATTTAAACTCGTGTTTGACCAGCATGTCCCCATTGGCCCCATTTCCCCAAGCCCCTGGTAACCATCACTCTACTCTGTTTCTATGAGGCTGACTTTTTTTGGTTCTACATATAAGTGATATTATACAGCATTTGTCCTTTTTGTTATTGATTTTTAGTCTGATATCATTCTGGTCAGAAAAAAAATGTTAGATATTTCAGTCTTCTTAAATTTGATAATAAGACTTGGAAAAGAATTTCTTTTCAACTGAGACAAGTCTCCAAAATTTGTTTCCAATTAGAATGGAAGAATAAATGTTTCTTTCCTTTTAACTACCAATGTATATATTTTAAAAGTTAGTATAATGGTCATCTCTGCTGATAAAAATAAGACATTTTGTTTTATGTATCATTATGGACTGTATGCATGTGTTTAAAATCAATTATAGCGACTTTTCTTTCAATGATAAAACCACCCCGCCTTCAGCCAAGCAGCCCTTGGTTTCTATGCTGTTTGACAAGACTCCAGCGGTTCTTGAAAGCCTCTCTGCTGTTGGTACAAGATATCCTTGGTTCATCTTTTACCTGTTTCACACTTGAAAACTGCCATAGCCTTTAAACAACCTTGTTATTTGTGGTGAATTATTAACATATTGAGCCACCCATATCAGAATACTAAAATGGTTCACTGCTAGGAGTAGTTTCTTTTTCCTTTCCTGAACAGAGCTATAAAATATAATTTGTTATTAGGAAAAAAATCATGAATTCAAATGGTTATTTCCAATATACATTAAACATTACATTTGTATTCAGATTGTTTTATTTTATACTGATTTCTTTTTGCCTACATATAAAATTAAGTAACAGTGCTATTAAAATCAAAGCAACTAAGTAAAACGAATACACTGGGTGGAAAAAAAAAAATCATAGTTTTTTAACCCTTAGAATGTATCACTCCAAGGTATAGTTATACAACCAAATGGTATTTGCCCAGAATTATTACATGTAGATCAATGAAAGAAAATTTAAGATTTCAGAAAGATAAAAATGATATTTCAAATCATGAGTATTTTAGTCCATTTAGGGTGCTATAATAGAATACCATAGATTACATAGCTTTTTTAATATAAATATATTTATTTTGATTACGTAGCTTTTAAGTGATAGAAATTTATTTCTCATAGTTTTGGAGTTTAGAAGATCAAGGTCTAGGTGTGGGTAATTCAGTGTCTGGTTAGGATCTGCTTCCTGGGTGATAAATGGTCACCTTTTCACTATAACCTCACATGGGATGTGGGGAAGGGAGCTCTCTGGAGCCTCTGAGAGGACTCTGCCTTCATGATCTAACCATTTACCATAACCTTGGTGGTTAAGATGGCGACATAGGAATTTTTCCAAGGGACACAGCATTCAGTTTGCAGCAAATGCTAAATGTGAGAACACCAATAAATGGCATGCATACAGTCAGTCACACATTCAGAAAAAATATGTTATTCTGTCAAATATACACAAGAACAAATTTCACCTGGATTTAAAAGTAAATGCAAAAAAAAAGCTAAAGTATAGAAATTGTTGCTGTTGTTTAGTCACTAAGTCATGTCGGACTCTTCGTGACCCATTGAACTATAGCCCTGTCAGGCTCCTCTGTTCATGGGATTTCCCAGGTAAGAAACTGAAGTGGGTTGCCATTTCGTTCTCCAGGGGATCTTCCCAACCCAAGGATCAAATTCATGTCTCCTGAATTGGCAGGTGGGTTCCTTATCACTGAGCCACCAGGGAAAGTCCAAACTATAATAAAACAATATATTTAATAACACTTTCAATCTGAAAGAAAGGAATACCTTTCTGAACAAGATGTAAAATCTAGATTCAAAAAAGGAAAAGATTAAATATGTGACACAAAAGTATAGAATAGAGGACACTGTGAGACAATATTTTTAAATACATTATGCAATTATATAATAAGAAAGAACTCTTACAAATTAATTTATTAAACACAGAACTTGAATTTAAAATGGAAATAAATACGTGAACATGTAATTTTCTAAAAAAATAAATATACATAAATATCTGAAAAGATGCTCTACCTCACTGATACTGAAGGAAAAACACATTAAAATAAAAGCAGCAGATCATATTTGGCAAACATATTGATAAAAATTAAAATGATTCAATGTTAGCAAGGATGCAGGAAATAAAAATTCTGAAAGAGTTATGGAGGAAGTGTAAATTGGTACAGCTTTTTTGAAGGGCAGTATGTTAATCAATCAAAATGTTGAATCTTTATGTCATAGCAGTTTCATTTCTAGCTATCTAGTCAATAAGAAATACATAGCAGCAACATGACATATACTGTAACAGGCATTAAAGCATTCCTTACTACAATGAAAACTTTTAAACAACTTCATTATCTACTGATATGTAAATGGTTTAAACTGTGTTATACATTTATAATAAAAAGATAGAGTTATACTGATTTAATGAGCTATTTTCAGCATACAATATGTATTTTTATTGTTTTTGTTCAGTTGCTAAGTCGTGTCCAACTCTCTGCAACCCCATGGACTGCAGCATGTCAAGCTCCTCTGTCCTCCAATATACCCCAGAATTTGCTCAAATTCATGTCAAATGGGTCAGCGCTATCTAAACATCTCATCCTCTGCCTCCCCCTCCTCTTTTTTCCTTCAATCTTTCCCAACATCAGGATCTTTTCCAATGAGTCAGCTCTTTGCATCAGAAGGCAAAAATATTGGAGCTTCCTTCAGCATCAGTCCTTCCAATGAATATTCAGGGCTGATTTCCTTTAGAATTGACCTCCTTGCAGTCCAAGAGACTCTCAAGAGTTTTCTCCAGGACTACAATTCAAAAGCATCAATTCTTTGGTGCTTAGCCTTCTGAGTTGTGGTACAACTCTCACATCTTTACATGACTACTGGAAAAACCACAGCTTTGACCATACGGACCATTGTCACCAAAGCGATATCTACTTTTTAATATGCTGTCTAGGTTTGTCATAGCCTTCCTTCCAAGGAGCAAGTGTCTTTTGATTTCATGGCTGCAGTCACTGTCCACAATGTTTTTGAGACCAGGAATAAAAAAATCTGTCACTGTTTCCACATTTCCCCTTTTATTTGCCATAAAGTGATGGGACTAGATGCCATGATCTTCATTTTTTGAATGCTGAATTTTAAGCCAGCTTTTTCACTCTCATTCACTTTCATCAAGAGGCTCTTTAGTTCCTCTTTGCTTTCTGCCATTAAAGTGATATCATCTGCACATCTGAGACAGTTGACTTTTCTCTCAGCAATCTTTATTCCAGCTTGTGCTTCATCCAGCTCAGCATTTCAGATGTTGTTCTCTGTCTGGAAGTTAAATATGCAGAGTGACAATAGACAGCCTTGACATACTCCTTTCCCAATTTGGAACCAGTCTGTTGTTCCATGTCCAGTTCTAACTGCAGCTTCGTGACCCACATACAGGTTTCTCTGGAAATAGGTAAGGTGTTTTGGTACTCCCATCTCTTAAAGAATTTACCAGTTTGTTGTGATCCACCATGGACTTAACATTCCAGGTTCCTATGCAATATTGTTCTTTACAGCACTTAACTTTACTTTCACCACTAGCCACATCCACAACTGAATGCCATTTCTGCTTTGGCCCAACTGCTTCGTTCTTTCTGGAGCTACTAGCAATTGTCCTCTGCTCTTCCCCAGTAGTAAACTGGACACCTTCTGACTTAGGGGCTTATCTTCCATTGTCATATCTTTTTGCTTTTTCATACTGTTCAGGGGGCTTTCACAGCAAGAGTACTGGAGTGGGCTGACATTTCCTGGGCCAGTAGATCACATTTTGTCAGAACTCTTCCCTATGACCCATCCTTCTTGGATGGCCCTGCACAGCATGACTAATAGCTTCACTGAGTTGCACAAGCCCCTTCGTCATGATAAGGCTGTGATCCATGACAAGGAGATACAATATGTATGGTATGAGACAATTTACTTTTTAAAACATATATGCAAAAATCTGCAAATACTATACTACATTATTATATAACATAGAATACTGGAGTGGGTAGTCTTTCCCTTCTTCAGGGGATCTTCCCAACCCAGGGATCGAACCCAGGTCTCCCACACTGCAGGCAGATTCTTTACCAGCTGAGCCACAAGGGAAGCCCCATATATATATATATATATATATATATATATATATATATATATGTATAGAGTGTATATATACATATACAGTATATGTATGCATATATATAGTGTATTTTCATATTTTTGCAATATGTAGTATATGTATATACTGTTGTTTAGTTGCTAAGTCATGCCTGACTCTTTGTGATCCCATGGATTGTAGCCTACCAGGCTCCTCTGTCCATGGGATTTTCCAGGCAAGAATACTGGAGTGGGAAATCATTCCCTTCTCCAGGGGAGCTTTGCTAGGGATCAAACCCATACCTCCTGCATTAGAGATGGACTCTACCACTGAGCTACCAGGGAAACCCATATATATATATATATATATATATATATATATATATATGGTTTTGATATTAATAGATAGCATCTCTGTGTAGTATATCTGACAAGAAGAGAAATAACTAATACTTGGCAAAAGGATTTATTTTACAAAGAAAGAAAGTATTTTCAAAAAAAAACCTGATAAGCACTTGAAATAAATAGCAAAACCCACAGGATGGGTGTTGGTTTATAGCAAGGTTTTAGAGACTGGGGCAGTATCACTGAGCATGACCCAGAAGAATAATATTATAGGGAGGCAGGAGGTGGCAGAATGGATGAGAAAGAATGTAGAATGAGAAGAACCCAAGGAAGATGAGAGGGATAGGAAAGTGACCAAACTTAAGTGATGAAGTGATTACAAAGAAATACTTTACATGTACACTCATGACTGATTCATGTGAATGTATGGCAAAAACCACCATAATATTATAAAGTAATTAGCCTCCAATTAAAATAAATTTTTAAAAAAATTTTTTAAAACTTTAGAGAAGAGAGAATCTTTAAAATGAGATTTTGAGATATATGCAGCATTGCTCAAAGGAATTCTTACTGATGACATACATCATCCAAAAAATATGATATAGCACAAATATGCTATGTGGGCAAAGTTATTGTAAAAGCCGACAAACAAAAACAGTGAATGGGTCTTCTGTAACCTCTGAGGAATACAACATAAAACAGTCATGTTAAAGAACACCCTTGACAAGAAAGTGACAATAAGAACAGTCAGACAGTACGAAGCCTTCAGGCATCCAGAGAAATCTTATTGAAAGCTGTGGAAAGACTGCATCGTATGAAGGTTTAAATCATTTGCCCAGCTCTCAATGATTCAGGGAGCCCAGTCGACATCTGCGTTGTATGTGCTTCAGATGGGTTAATTTTCTTAGCTATGAAAATGTATCACTACTGTAGGAAGAGAAGGGAAGGAGGAAGTGAAGGAGTGGAGAGGAAAAGAATACATGGATAGAAATAGAACTATCATGAACTAGAACTAGGAGCAAAGTTAGCTACATAATATCCAATAATCATTCATTTTCCCTCTACCAGCTCCTCTTTCAACATCCCCATTTCAGTTTATAATACTGCTTAATAACCAAGCACTTCTCCATAAACGTCACCATTATTTTTCATTCTTCAAGCCTACATTCTCTTTCACTTCAATTACTTGCAATGTCCTGATGTATCAACACTGATTGAAAATAAAAACCCTCTTTCTTCTGAAAAAAAAAAAAAAGGACATCCTCTTCACCTTGGAGCCTCAGGAGGAAAGTATATGTGCTACAGAAAAACAGATAAGATGTCCACCTAACCAGTTAGATGAGGCATAATCAACCTTGGCAACAAAATAGTAACAGATAATGCAGTCTGTTCAACTTCGTCTCCAAATCCAACATTATATCACCAATGTGCAAATCCCTCCTCTTCTGCCTGCCACTGTTCTCATTCAACTGCTATGATGTGGATGGTGTACCTTCTTACCTGGACAATGGCAGATGCCTATTAACTACTCTGACATCTCATCTCTACCCACACCACTTTATTCTGTGTGAAGATTCTAAGATGAATATTTGTTTCAGTCATGACTATAGACTGTAAGCCACCAAAACTGACTTGGGCTAAATTAAGCGGGAATAAAATTGTACACAGAATATAAGGAAGTCCTCAAAAATCAGTTGGAAGGCTAAAGAAACAAATTTTAGGAAACTGGGCAGAAACAAAGAAGGCCAGAAAGAGGGGAATACAGTCAAGGTCATGTTTCAAGAAGAGTCAGGGAAGGGCACAGCCATTGATATTATGCCTCTGGACACTCCTCACTGCCCCAGCTGGATAGATTGTTAGTATGATAGTCTGCTGTAGGTTACTACATCACTTTGCTAATCCCCCAAGTTTAAAAATTTCATGGGAGTTTATAATTGGCATATGGCTGAGCCAAGGCCACATGTCTCTGGCTTCAAGTAGGGAGAAGAAATGTCTGCTTCCTCTTTGGTTTTCATAGCGGAAGACAGACCTCAGCCTCCAGCTAGTATCTCATAATAGGGACTTCTCCCAAAACAGGAATGGTGACTGGATTCTGGATGGCCAAAAGCATACTAGTAATGTTACCCACCATCCTTAAATGAAATCCTCCCCTTTGAATCCACATTCCTACCATTTATTTACAGGAAACTTTTACCTTTGAATTCACATTCCTCATCAGAGGGACTGGTAGAAGGAAGATGAATGATTACTGGCCATTATTTAGCTCGTTTTGCTCCTGGTGTTAGTTCATTCTGCATGCTACCTATCCATGTATTCTTTTCTTCCCCCACCTCCTATCCTCCTCTTCATACAGTAATAACATATTTTCATAGTTTAAAAAATCAAAGCAATAATCACTCCATCCCCCAAATCCCTTTCCAGCCTTTTAATTAATTCTTCATGGACCATTGTTCAGTCCCATTACACCTTTCAGATACTTCTTCCTGCTAGTAGTGACCCTTCTTTATTCTACCTGTACAAAAGTTACACCACCTTCAAGACCCCTGCAATCAAATGCAACCTCTCTCAAAAATCTTCCTTGTTCTCAGATAATCTTTCTCTGATCTCAACTTAAAATACTTACATTCTTCCTAATTTATATTTTAATTATTTGCATGCAGTCTATCTCTCTTTAGACTGCAATCCCTTTAAGAACAGAATATGATTTATTTTTCATGTTTTTACAAATATCTTTAACATAGGTGTCAAATAAATGCAGAACTGACATTGCAAATGTAGCATTCAAAAACAAACCTAATACATAATACTTCACAAAAGGAAGCTGATTACCAAATTGCTATGGAACAAAAAGACAAGGATGATATAATAATAGAAATGTTCTCTATTTTAAGAAAGTTTGATGTAAACATAAAAATCTGAATTTAAGAAACTCTCTCTCTTTAAATATTTACCTAACAAAAGTGTGAAGTTTAAAAAAGATTTACTTCTAAACTTTAAAAGGTAAACTTGCTTGGAGTATTAAAATATAATTTGACTTGCAAAAATATGTTATTTTAAATAACTATTGTATAAAGAAAGGTGCACATATACATAAATACAAAAGATAAAATCATTTCATCAAACTCCTACTCTTCTAAAAATACCCTCTCTGGCTCTGAGATCTACAAGTAGGCAGCAAGAAACAAAACAAAATAAAAAATAGAGCTGGTTTAGCAGAAAGCTATAAATGATGATTGAAGGTTTGGAAAATGATCTATTAAAGGAGGTCAAGAAAATGGATATTATCCAGTTTGAAAATTAAAGATTGATTTGGGACAATTTAATAACAATCTATAAATACATGAAGGGCTCTCACACAGGGAATAATCACCAGCTACTCTTCAGTTCCAATTTGGACCAGAACAAGAGAAAAATTACGTTATCTAAAAGGAAGAATTCTCAATAGTAAAAATCATTTAGTAGGAAAGTGGAGCACTAAGGAGAGTTGTGAACTCTTGCTCCCTGTAAGATGGCTTTAAAATGTGGCTTAAAACACACATCCTGCCTAGAGGTAAAAGAATGCATGAGATAACCTTTCATAGTTTTTTCTAATGTCTGGAGTCAGAAGTTATAAATTTATTTCCCTTTTAGAAAATTTTACTGTTTTTTAAGATTCCCTGTTTTGCCTACGAAACACTGTATTGAAAGAATAATTTTAGGACTTGGTTATATTCCAATTTTCTCCCACATTCGTCTTAAAGTTCTGCCATTTTAACGATTACTTTCTGGCATCTATGTGAGTGTTAAACAGTCAGAGAAGGTGGGCAAGAACAAATGCAATATAAATTTTGAAATATACTGTAGTTAGCTTCTATATTATAGTTCTGGATAGAAGAACTATATACTGAACTTGATAAAAGAACAACATATATTCTTGATAAAAGAGCTAATTATAATATATGACAATTTATATTATACACATTCTTGCTCACCCACTTCATACCCAAGAAGGTTCTAGCAAACCTGCCTCCTCTACCTCCATAGCTCCACCTTCTCCAATACCCCGAAGCCTGTTTATATTTGAATCACAGTATCTCTCCTGCCTCTGCTGTTACTTTTCATTGGGTTGGTTGTAACACTCATTAAGACCAAGAAATTAAATAAAAGATGAAAAACAGTGTCGTGATAGCCATGACACAGGGAGCCTCAAGGATAACCATGTTATTTATTGCATTAACATTTCTAACTTGTTTCAACTACCTCCATGTTTGCCTGGAGAATTCCATGGATAGAGGAGCTGGGGGCGGGGGGCGGTTATAGTCCAAGGGGTTGCAAAGAGTCAGACTGAGCTTTAACATTCACCTCCATTTTAGCAGAGGCAATGAATCAAATATGATGGAAGTCTCAAAATTTAAAGAAAACTCAATTTTTCCTAAAATACTCTGTACATTAATGATTCATTCAACTACAAGAAGTTAAGAGTTGTTAAAATAATTTTATTAGTGCATCAGTCAGGGTTCTCCAGAAACATAGGAGAGAGACTCACTCCTTGCAACCTCATGGACTACAGCCCATAGGCTCCCCTGTCCATGGAATCCTCCAGGCAAGAATACTGGAGTGGGTAGTCATTCCCTTCTCCAGGGTATCTTCCCAACCCAGGGATCCAACCCAGGTCTCCCACACTGCAGGAAGATCTTTGCCATTCAAGTTACCCGGGAAGCTCAGGAGATAGACAGAGAGATATTTTAAGGAATCAGCTCACAAGATTATTCAGTTCAGTTCAGTCGCTCAGTCACGTCTAACTCTTTGAGACCCCATGGACTGCTGCAACACAGGCCTCCTTGTCCATCACCAATTCCGTGAGTTTACTCAAACTCATGTCCATTGAGTAGGTGATGCCATCCAACCGTTTCATCCTCTGTCGTCCGCATCTCCTCCTACCTTCAATCTTTCCCAGCATCAGGGTCTTTTCAAATGAGTCAGTGCTTTGCATCAGGTGGCCAAAGTACTGGAGTTTCAGCTTCAGCATCAGTCCTTCCAATAAATATTTAGCACTGAGTACCAGAAAAACATCTATTTCTGCTTTATTGACTATGCTGAACACTTTGACTGTGTGGATCAAAATACACTCTGAAAAATTCTGAAGGAGATGGAAATACCAGGCCACCTGACCTGCCTCTTGAGAAACCTATATGCAGGTCAGGAAGCAACCGTTAAAACTAGACATGAAACAACAGACTGGTTCCAAATAGGAAAAGGAGTACTTCAAGGCTGTACACTGTCACCCTGTTTATTTAACTTATATGCAGAGTACATCATGAGAAACACTGGGCTGGAGGAAGCACAAGCTGGAATTAAGATTGTCAGGAGAAATATCAATAACCTCACATATGCAGGTAACACCACTCTTATGGCAGAAAGTGAAGAAGAACTAAAGAGCCTCTTGATGAAAGTGAAAGAGGAGAGTCAAAAAGTTGGCTTAAAGCTCAACGTTCAGAAAACTAAGATCATGGCATCCGGTCTCATCACGTCATGGCAAATAGATGGGGAAACAGTGGAAACAGTGACAAACTTTATTTTTATTACTTTGTCACAGAGGTCCATCTGGTCAAGTCTGTGCTCTTTCCAGCAGTCATGTATGGATGTGAGAGTTGGACTATAAAGAAAGCTGAGCACCAAAGAACTGATGCTTTTGAACTGTGGTGTTGGAGAAGACTCTTGAGAGTCCCTTGGACTGCAAGGAGATCCAACCAGTCCATCCTAAAGGAGATCAGTCCTGGGTGATCATTGGAAGAACTGATGCTAAAGCTGAAACTCCAACATTTTAGCCACCTGATGCAAAGAGCTGACTCATATGAAAAGACCCTGATGCTGGGAAAGTTTGAGGGCAGGAGGAGAAGAGACAACAGAGTATGAGATGGTTGGATGGCATCACCAACTCAATGGACATGGATTTGGGTAGACTCCAGCAGTTGGTGATGGACAGGGAGGCCTAGCATGCTGTGGTTCATGGGGTTGCAAAGAGTCGGACATGACTGAGCAACTGAACAGAACTGAACTGAACTGATTTCCTTTAGGATGGACTGGTTGAATCTCCTTCCTGTCAAAGGGACTCTCAAGAGTCTTCTCCAGCATCACAGTTCAAAAGTATCAGTTTTTTGGCACTAACCTTTCTTTATGGACCAACACTCACGTCCATACATGACTACTGGAAAAATCATAGTTTGACTAGAAGGAACTTTGTTGGCAAAGTTATGTCTCTGCTTTTTAATATGCTGTCTAGGTTGGTCATAACTTTCTTTCCAAGAAGCAAGCATCATATAATTTCATGCCTGCAGTCACCATCTGCAGTGATTTTGGAGCTCCCTCCCAAAAAGAAGTCTGTCACTGATTCCCCATCTATTTGCCATGAAGTGATGGGATCAGATGCCATGATCTTAGCTTTCTGAATGTTGAGTTTTAAGCCAACTTTTTGACTCTCCTCTTTCACTTTCATCAAGAGGCTCTTTAGTTCTTCACTTTCTGCCATAAAGGTGGTATCATCTGCATATCTGAGGTTATTGATATTTCTCCTGACAATCTTAATTCCAGCTTGTGCTTCATCCAGCCCAGTGTTTCTCATGATGTACTCTGCATATAAGATAAATAAGCAGAGTGACAATATACAGCCTTGATGTACTCCTTTCCTGATTTGGATCCAGTCTGTTGTTCCATGTCCAGTTCTAACTGTTGCTTCCTGACCTGCATACAGATTTCTCAGGAGGCAGGTCAGGTGGTCTGGTATTCCCATCTCTTTCAGAATTTTCCAGTTTGTTGTGATCCACACAGTCAAAGGCTTTGGCATAGTCAATAAAGTAGAAATAGATGTTTTTTCTGGACTCTCTTGCTTTTTTGATGATCCAACGAATGTTGGCCATTTGATCTCTGTTTCCTCTGCCTTTTCTAAATCCAGCTTGAACATCTGGAAGTTCATGGTTCATGTACTGTTGAAGCCTGACTTGGAGAATTTTGAGCATTACTTTACTAGTATGTGAGATGAGTGCAATTGTGCAGTAGTTTGAACATCCTTTGGCATTGCCTTTCTTTGCGATTGGAATGAAATCTGACTTTTCCAGTTCAGAGGCCACTGCTGAGTTTTCCAAACTTGCTGGCATATTGAATGTAGCACTTTCACAGCATCATCTTTTAGGATTTGAAATAGCTCAACTGCAATTCCATCACCTCCACTAGCTTTGTTCGTAGTGATGCTTCCTTGGGTCCACTTGACTCGCATTCCAGGATGTTGGCTCTAGGTGAGTGATCACACTGTGATTATCTACGTCATGATGGTCTTTTTTGTGTAGTTCTTCCATGTATTCTTGCCACTTCTTCTTAATATATTTTTTCTTCTGTTAGGTCCATACCATTTTTGTCCTTTATTTTGCCCATCTTTGCATGGAATGTTCCCTTGGTATCTCTAATTTTCTTGAAAAGATCTCTAGTCTTTCCCATTCTATTGTTTTCCTCTATTTCTTTGCACTGATTGCTGAGGAAGGCTTTCTTATCTCTCCTTGCTATTCTTTGGAACTCTGCATTCAAATGGGTATATCTTTCCTTTTCTCTTTGGCTTTTCACTTCTCTTCTTTTCACAGCTATTTGTAAGGCCTCCTCAGACAGCCATTTTGCTTTTTTGCATCTTTTTCTTGGAGATAGTCTTGATTCCTGTCTCCTGTACAATGTCACGAACCTCCATCCTTAGTTCTTCAGGCACTCTGAATATCAGATCTAAGTCCTTGAATCTATTTGTCACTTTCACTGTATAATCATAAGGGACTTGATTTAGGTCATACCTGAATCACAAGGTCACAGATTATATGGACTGGCAAATTGCAGAGCAGGTCAACTGGCTGGTAACTCAGACAGGAGTTAATGGGTGCAGTCTTGAGTCACAGATTTGTAAGGCAGGCTCACTGGTAGGAAATTCAGGCAGCATATCTGTGTTACAGTCTTGAGGCACAGTTTTTTTCTTCAGGAAACCTTAGTTTTCATTCCCAAGGACTTTAACTAAACAGATGAGTCCCACTCATGTTATCAAAAGTTGTCTCCTTCATTTAAATTTAACAGATTTTAGGTGCTAACTACATCTACAAAATACCTTCACTGAAAAATCTAGACTAGCACTTGACTAAACACCAGGGTACATAATCTAGCTAAGTGGATGCATTAAAACTGAACCATCCCAAGTGGGTTCTTTGTTTTTAGACAAGCAGGAGTCTTCACTGGATTTCTTTGTTCTAAAGTCTCTTAATCTCTTCAATGCACTCATCCTTGATAATAAGTGTAGGTGATTTGCATGTTATTTGTGTAGCTCATTCACTTACTCAGCAAACATTTATTGAGCATTCCTATCTCCTGGCACTGTTCTAGGCACTAGGGATATAGAAATGCAGAAGCGAGACACAATCCTTTCCATCATGCGCTTTATATTTATGTTGTTTAGAGTACTTATTACCACTCAATGTTATACTTTATATCTACTTACTTATTAGTTTAACCCCACAAAAATA
Source organism: Ovis canadensis (assembly GCF_042477335.2). Classification (NCBI taxonomy): domain Eukaryota; kingdom Metazoa; phylum Chordata; class Mammalia; order Artiodactyla; family Bovidae; genus Ovis; species Ovis canadensis. Next base: position 89,049,831 of record NC_091248.1, read on the forward strand.
CTATCAATACACTGGAAACACTATCTTGACTTTTTTTTTTTTTTTTTTTTGCTTTATGCCCTGCACATCCAGATCCAGGTAGAAAATAGGTAACCAAGACACGTGTTAAATGAATTAATGAATAGTGAAGTACGTTTTACAGATGATAAATCAAAGGCCCAGAGACCTTGAGTTATTTAAAGTCACACAATTTTAATTATTCAACACAGATAGCCAAGCTCAGATGTCTTCCAAGAAATTGCACATATAAAAGGTACATTCAATAAGCATTTATAAAAACCATGTTGATTTATGAAAATAATGATCCCAACAAAGAGCAATTTCACTGATGAATTAGTCTATCATTCATTTTTCATCATCTTCCTTCCTCCACAAATTTAATGTCCATCTGACTACTTTCTTCAATCTTGAATATAAAAAGATAGCCTTGGTATTTTAGGACAAAAGTATAATTAGAACTCCACTGACAACTGCAAATTAGCATGAGGAGTCTGAGTCCTAATATAAATAAATTATTCTATCAACCCACACTGCCTAACTTTGATACACATAGTTTAGAACTTAAACTAAACTGTAATAGCTTGACAGTCTATCTTAAGTTTTCTCCAACAATAAGCCTGCTTTCCTGCTGGAAATTCATTCCATGAGGCTGAAGTGGAAACAGTCCCTAAACTCCTATCTTCTCCTTTGCATTTCTGGGTACAGGGAAGGGGCCATACCCAGAGCAAATCATCCAAAATACTACATTTCCCAGAAATGGTTTCAAAGAAACTACAGGGCCTGAGGAGGGCCAATCAGAGGCCACCTCTGAGGCACCTCTAATGTTACTACATATAAGAACTCAGAAGCTTTATACTGCCAGCATGATCTTTTCAATCATGTGGAGCTAGACTATGAATGAAGTCAATTTAATAGAAAGAAAAACTGAAAAATGGGGGAATGAGAAACCTAATCAGATACCTTGAGGGTCCACATCCAGGTGTGCCTGAATTTCAGATTTTGAATTACATGGGTCAATAAATATATCTTTTTTTATTTAAGAACATTTTACAAGAGAAGCTCCGATAGATAAAGTACTAGAAGTCTACAAATGCTGATATTATGCTTCACTGCTACATCACTGGAGAAGGCAATGGCAACCCACTCCAGTACTCTTGCCTGGAAAATCCCATGGATACAGGAGCCTGGTAGGCTGCAGTCCATGGAGTCAGGAAGAGTCGGACACAACTGAGTCACTTCACTTTCACTTTTCACTTTCATGCATTGGAGAAGGAAATGGCAACCCACTCCAGTGTTCTTGCCTGGAGAAACCCAGGGACGGCGGAGCCTAGTAGGCTGCCGTCTATGGGGTCGCACAGAGTTGGACACGGCTGAAGTGACTTAGCAGTAGCAGCTACATCACCAGCATCTACAATGATACCTTAATATCCATAAAGGCATTCAAAAACCCGGAAAATAATGGATCCAGTGTCCACAGGGTCTATGTCACCATGGTTAAAAAGTGCAAAGAACGTCAAGCCAAGATCTCTGTCACTGATGTAAATCACAAAGCCCAAAATAGCTATCGTGCACTGACATTTCTTATCTCAAACATCTTAACAACACAAGAGATAGTTATTATTATCCTCATGTCCCAAATGAGGAAATTGAACTCAGAGAGGTTAATTTACCAAGGTCATACAGTAAATGATGGAGCTGAACTGAATTGAATCCAGGTTCTCTGTCTATGTCTCTATGCGTCCCTTTAATTATAATATTATACTATTTTATTTTAAGAATATTTTTATCAATGTCACTAGTCATTTGACAAAACAGAGCAACTTTAGCCAACTTTTTATTTTTAAATAAAAATTTCATACAACTAAAAGTCAAACAACTTGTACCAAATCAAGCAGCAAGAATAAAAGGGCTGTAAATAGATTACAAAATTCACCATTTGCTACTTAACACTCTTAATCAATTTCAGCTGCTATAACAGAATACTACAGAGTGAAGAGATTAAACAGCAAACATTTATTTCTCACAGTTCTGGAGGCTGGTAAGTCCATGATTAAGGTGTTGGCAGATTGGGTCTGAATCTTTGTGACCCTGTGGACTGTAGCCCACCAGGTTCCTCTGTCCATGGGATTCTCCAGGCAAGAATACTGGAGTAGATTGCCATGCCCTTCTCCACGGGATCTTCACAACCCAGGGGTCAAACTCATGTCTCTTATACCTCTTGCAGTGGCCGGCAGGTTCTTTATCACCAGTGCCACCTGGAAAGCCCTATCCATTTTACTGGTGGCCATTTTTTTGTTGTATCCTCACATTGAAGAGGGGAGAGATAGCATGGAGACAGAAAGCAGGCTCTGGTGTCTCTTCATACAGGGGAACTAGTCCCATTCACAAGGGCTCCCAAAGTTCCCCAAACCTAACACCATCATATTGAATGTTATGATTTCAACATATAAATTTTAAGGAGATATAAACATTCAGTTCATAACAAGTCCTCTGGATCATACATACAAGCTATTTTCAAAGACCTAAAATGAAACAATACACTGAAAGGTAAATTACATACAAAGAATGTTCTTGACCACAAATGGAAGATTAAATTTAACACATCACTTAAAAATTTTTTTAAATATTATTGATTTAATTTTTCTCCCTTTGTTTCTTGATGAGTCTGGCTAATGGTTTGTCAATTTTATTTATCCTTTCAAAGAAACAGCTTTTGGCTTTGTTGATTTTTGCTATGGTCTCTTTTGTTTCTTTTGCATTTATTTCTGCCCTAATTTTTAAGATTTCTTTCCTTCTACTAACTCTGGGGTTCTCCAGTTCTTCCTTTTCTAGTTGCTTTAGGTGTAGAGCTAGGTTATTTATTTGACTTTTTTCTTGTTTCTTGAGGTACGCCTGTATTGCTATGAACTTTCCTCTTAGCACTGCTTTTATAGTGTCCCACAGGTTTGGGGTTGTTTTGTTTTCATTTTCATTTGTTTCTATGCATATTTTGTTTCTTTTTTTTGTTTCTTCTGTGATTTGTTGGTTATTCAGAACAAAAAAAGAAAACTACAGGCCAATATCACTGATGAACATAGATGCAAAAATCCTCAATAAAATTCTAGCAATCAGAATCCAACAACACATTAAAAAGATCATACATCATGACCAAGTGGGCTTTATCCCAGGGATGCAAGGATTCTTCAATATCCGCAAATCAATCAATGTAATTCACCACATTAACAAATTGAAAATAAAAGCCATATGATTATCTCAATAGATGCAGAGAAGGCCTTTGACAAAATTCAACATCCATTTATGATAAAAACTCTCCAGAAAGCAAGAACAGAAGGAACATACCTCAACATAATAAAAGCTATATATGACAAACCCACAGCAAACATTATCCTCAATGGTGAAAAATTGAAAGCATTTCCCCTAAAGTCAGGAACAAGACAAGGGTGCCCACTTTCACTGCTACTATTCAACATAGTTCTGGAAGTTTTGGCCATAGCAATCAGAGCAGAAAAAGAAATAAAAGGAATCCAAATTGGAAACGAAGAAATAAAACTCTCACTGTTTGCAGATGACATGATCCTCTACATAGAAAACCCTAAAGACTCCACCAGAAAATTACTAGAGCTAATCAATGAATATAGTAAAGTTGCAGGATATAAAATCAACACACAGAAATCCCTTGCATTCCTATACACTAATAATGAGAAAGTAGAAAAAGAAATGAAGGAAACAATTCCATTCACCATTGCAACAAAAAGAATAAAATACTTAGGAATATACCTACCTAAAGAAACTAAAGACCTATATATAGAAAATTATAAAACACTGATGAAATAAATCAAAGAGGACACTAATAAATGGAGAAATATACCATGTTCATGGGTCAGAAGAATCAATATAGTGAAAATGAGTATAATACCCAAAGCAATCTACAGATTCAATGCAATCCCTATCAAGCTACCAGCCATATTTTTCACAAAGCTAGAACAAATAGTTTCACAATTTATATGGAATTACAAAAAACCTCTAATAGTCAAAGCAATCTTGAGAAAGAAGAATGGAACTGGAGGAATCAACCTGCCTCACTTCAGGCTCTACTACAAAGCCACAGTCATCAAGACAGTATGGTACTGGCACAAAGACAGAAATATAGATCAATGGAACAAAATAGAAAGCCCAGAGATAAACCCACACACATATGGACACCTTATCTTCGACAAAGGAGGCAAGAATATACAATGGATTAAAGACAATCTCTTTAACAACTGATGCTGGGAAAACAGGTCAACCACTTGTAAAAGAATGAAACTAGATCACTTTCTAACACCATAACAAAAATAAACTCAAAAACTCCTAGAGGAGAACATAGGCAAAACACTCTCTGACATACATCACAGCAGGATCCTCTATGATCCACCTCCCAGAATCCTGGAAATAAAAGCAAAAATAAACAAATAGGACCTAATTAAAATTAAAAGCTTCTGCACAACAAAGGAAACTGTAAGCAAGGTGAAAAGACAGCCTTCTGAATGGGAGAAAATAATAGCAAATGAAGCAACTGACAAACACCTAATCTCAAAAATATACAAGAAACTTATGCAGCTCAATTCCAGAAAAATAAACGACCCAATCAAAAAAATGGGCCAAAGAACTAAATAGACATTTCTCCAAAGAAGACATACAGATAGCTAACAAACACATGAAAAGATGCTCAATATCATTCATTATCAGAGAAATGCAAATCAAAACCACAATGAGGTACCATTTCACACCAGTCAGAATGGCTGCGATCCAAAAGTCTGCAAGCAATAAATGCTGGAGAGGGTGTGGAGAAAAGGGAACCCTCTTACACTGTTGGTGGGAATGCAAACTAGTACAGCCACTATGGAGAACAGTATGGAGATTCCTTAAAAAACTGGAAATAGAACTGCCTTATGACCCAGCAATCCCACTTCTGGGCATACACACTGAGGAAACCAGAATTGAAAGAGACACATGTACCCCAATGTTCGTTGCAGCCAGGGTTATCATAGCCAGGACATGGAAACAACCTAGATGTCCATAAGCAGATGAATGGATAAGAAAGCAGTAGTACATATACACAATGGAGTATTACTCAGCTATTAAAAAGAATACATTTGAATCAGTTCTAATGAGGTGGATGAAACTGGAGCCTATTATACAGAGTGAAGTAAGCCAGAAAGAAAAACACCAATACAGTATACTAACACATATATATGGAATTTAGAAAAATGGTAATGATAACCCTGTATGCAAGACAGCAAAAGAGACACAGATGTATAGAACAGTCTTTTGGACTCTGTGGGAGAGGGAGAGGGTGGGATGATTTGGGAGAATGGCATTGAAACATGTATCCTATCATGTAAGAAACGAATCGCCAGTCTACATTCGATAGAGGATACAGGATACAGGATGCTTGGGGCTGGTGCATGGGGATGATCCAGAGAGATGATATGGGGTGGGAGGTGGGAGGGGGGTTCAGGATTGGAACTCGTGTACACCCGTGGCTGATTCACGTCAATGTATCGCAAAACCAATACAGTATTGTAAAGCAAAATAAAGTAAAAATAAAAATTAAAAAAAAGAGGGGCTAGAGGGAGGGGAAGTGGGTGTGGCTATATAAGGAAAACATTAAAGATCTTTGTGACAATGGAAAAAAAAATAAAGTGAGTTAACATTAAAAAAAAGTTTTTAAAAGTTTGCTAATCATTAGTCAGTAACTCTTTCATAGGACTACACAGCAATGTATGAATGTTTAGAGGGGACTTGGTGATTTTGAATGTGATTCTGTACAATCTGTCATCACTCACAGTTTCTTACTATGAAGTTGAGGTCAAGTGCTTTGGTCGCAAAAGTTGTATGATAGCTTTTTAGAATCAGATCTTGTCAGTTCTCCTACTAAAAATCACATGCAGCAAAGGGAATCATGACACTGAAGAAATTACTTTTTAGCAAAAGTTGGGCACACAGTTATTTGAACTGGCTTGTATAGGAGACAGTGATCGAGACCATCCCCATGAAAAAGAAATGCTAAAAAGCAAAATGGCTGCCTGAGGAGGACTTACAAATAGCTGTGAAAAGAAGAGAAATGAAGAGCAAAGGAGAAAAGGAAAGGTATGCCTATTTGAATACAGAGTTCCAAAGAGGAGCAAGGAGAAATAATAAAGCCTTCCTCAGTGATCAGTGCAAAGAAATAGAGGAAAACAATAGAATGGGAAAGACCAGAGATCTTTTCAAGAAAGTTAGAGATATCAAGGGAACATTTCATACAAAGATGGACTCAATAAAAGACAGAAATGATATGGACCTAACAGAAGCAGAAGATATTAAGAAGAGGTGGCAAGAATACACAGAAGAACTATACAAAAAAGATCTTCATGACCCAGATAATCACAATGGTGTGATCACTCATCTAGAGCCAGACATCCTGAAATAAGAAGTCAAGTGGACCTAACGAAGCATCACTATGAACAAAGCTAGTGGAGGTGATGGAATCCTAGTTGAGCTATTTCAAATCCTAAAAGACGATGCTGTGAAAGTGCTACATTCAATATGCCAGCAAATTTGGAAAACTCAGCAGTGGCCTCTGAACTGGAAAAGATCAGATTTCATTCCAATCGCAAAGAAAGGCAATGCCAAAGGATGTTCAAACTACTGCACAATTGCACTCATCTCACATACTAGTAAAGTAATGCTCAAAATTCTCCAAGTCAGGCTTCAACAGTACATGAACCATGAACTTCCAGATGTTCAAGCTGGATTTAGAAAAGGCAGAGGAAGCAGAGATCAAATGGCCAACATTCATTGGATCATCAAAAAAGCAAGAGAGTCCAGAAAAACATCTATTTCTACTTTATTGACTATGCCAAAGCCTTTGACTGTGTGGATCACAACAAACTGGAAAATTCTGAAAGAGATGGGAATACCAGACCACCTGACCTGCCTCCTGAGAAATCTGTATGCAGGTCAGGAAGCAACAGTTAGAACTGAACATGGAACAACAGACTGGATCCAAATCAGGAAAGGAGTACATCAAGGCTGTATATTGTCACTCTGCTTATTTATCTTATATGCAGAGTACATCATGAGAAACACTGGGCTGGATGAAGCACAAGCTGGAATTAAGATTGTCAGGAGTAATATCAATAACCTTGGATATGTAGATGACACCACCTTTATGGCAGAAAGTGAAGAACTAAAGAGCCTCTTGATGAAAGTGAAAGAGGAGAGTCAAAAAGTTGGCTTAAAACTCAACATTCAAAAAGCTAAGATCATGGCATCTGATCCTGTCACTTCATGGCAAATAGACGGGGAAACAGTGACAGATTTTTTTTTTTTTTTTTTTTGAGGCGGAGGGAGCTCCAAAATCACTGCAGATGGTGATTGCAGCCATGAAATTAAATGATGCTTACTCCTTGGAAGGAAAGTTATGACCAACCTAGACAGCATAGTAAAAAGCAGAGACATTACTTTGTCAACAAAGATCCATCTAGTCAAGGCTATGGTCTTTCCAGGAGTCATGTATGGATGTGAAAGTTGAACTATAAAGAAAGCTGAGTGCTGAAGAATTGATACTTTTAAACTGTGGTGTTGGAGAAGACTCTTGAGAGTTCCTTGGACTGCAAGGAGATCCAACCAGTCCATCCTAAAGGAAATCAGTCCTGAATATTCATTGGAAGGACTGATGCTTAAGCTGAAACTCCAATACTTTGGCCACCTGATGTGAAAAACTGACTCATTTGAAAAGACCCTGATGCTGGGAAAGATTGAAGGCGGGAGGAGAAGGGGATGACAGAGAATGAGATGGTTGAATCACATCACCGAGTGGACAGGAGTCTGAGTAAACTCCGGAAACTGGTGTGGACAGGGAGCCCTGGCATGCTGCAGTCCATGGGGTTGCAAAGAGTCAGACATGACTGAATGAATGAACTGAATGGATGGTGAAAATTCAAAATTTGCTAGACATCTATAAGCATGATCCAAAACTCCTCAAAACAGCAAAATTGACCAGAGAAACTAGATAGAGCAATCAGAACACATAAGAATAGGAAAGGAAGTATCGAGTTAAGATATGTAGAGGGACTAATGAAAAATTAGGGTTATAAAAGGTGATTAAAGATTTAAAAATTCATCAGCAAATATTTAACCCTAGATAGATAGAACCCCACATGAATAGGAAATTCTGTAAGATGGTCCAAAGCTAACTAGGAAACATAGAAAATCAATAAACTCCAGATTCTGGGTAAATACTACTAAAGATACAACTAAGCAGAATAGAACCGGAGGAAGAGGCAAATTGGCTTCAGTATGAAATAGGGAGTTCTAGGTCTTAAACCAGAAAGATTCCAGAAATCTCCCAGAAAGAACTGTTTCCAGAAGGAGAGGGCCTTACACTGAAAGGAAACTTCTAGAACAGCCCCTGAATAAACAGAATTTCTGAGGCAGTGAAAGCAGTGAAGAGAGAAAATCTTGATGGGTGCCACCAAGCATCTGGTAAAGTAAATCCCTCATCATGTAAGTCAAGGGCTCTCAGGAGATGTGGGAAACATAGAATTGGAGGCAGGTGCCTCGTTACATCATATTGGGTTCTGAGGGTCGATGTGACACCCAGAAAGACAGGCCATATTTTTAATACATGACTCAGGCTACAGAGAAGGAAAGACTTGAATTATGAAACTTGAGTCCTTTTCCAATTCAAACCCAACCTAAAATAATCTCGTATCACTAGTTCAGGAAAATCCATATGCTTCAAAATGCATAACATAAAATAATTTGGTCCAGTTCCATACAAGCAGAAGACGAAAATGAGTAACTAAATTTTTCAACAACTGAGGAAAAGTCATCAAAAAAAATTTTTTTGAAGCTGATGAAAATTTTAACATAACACTCCCAAATGAACATTTTGAAAAACACTCCTTAGGAAGCAATAGCAGTTATTAAAGAACATAAAACAGAAATGGGGGGATTCATAGGAGAAAGAACCAGAAAATAGAAGGATGTGCAGAATGTAAGAAAGAAACCGAAAGAAGGGCAATTTAAAAAATGAGACAAAGTTTTAAGAGCCACGGTAGAAAGAAGATATACATAAGGATCAGTAACAGAGTATTTCGTTAAAAGTTAAAGGTGAATAAAATAAAAGTAATACTGAAAAAGAGAAGAAAAATTTGCAGAGAAACTGACATAGATGAGAATAATGTAATACTGTAAGAATGGTGAGTCAATCACTTTTAACACCAGTACAAAAGTTAAAAGACCCAAATATTAAGAATAACTATGACCACAAAAATTGGTTAATAGATCCATGATATAAAAAAGTAAATTCTAACATTAAAAACATAAAGTATGCTGCTGATGCTAAGTCACTTCAGTCGTGTCCAACTCTGTGCGACCCCATAGACAGCAACCCACCAGGCTCCCCCGTCCCTGGGATTCTCCAGGCAAGAACACTGGAGTAGGTTGCCATTTCCTTCTCCAATGCATGAAAGTGAAAAGTGAAAGTGAAGACACTCAGTCGTATCCGACTCTTAGCTAGCGACCCCATGGACTGCAGCCTACCAGGCTCCTGCATCCATGGGATTTTCCAGGCAAGAGTACTGGAGTGGGGTGCCTTTGCCTTCTCCGAACATAAAGTATAGAGAAGAGTAAATGTGTAGACTTGAAAACTAACAAAAAGCTCACCTTTATTCTACATATCAGATGACATTAGTGCATATATCTTTCACAAACTTCTCTTTATACTTCTTTTTTTATTAGATGAAATATTTTTTTAATTGGAGGTTAATTACTTTACAATATTGTATTGGTTTTGCCATACATCACATGAAAAGATGCTCAACATCACTCACTATCAGAGAAATGCAAATCTTTATACTTCTTAACCTTCAATTCTGTTGCCTTATAAGGGGAAGATGTGGTATTTCATTTTTTTAATTTTAAAATATAAGTTATTAGCTGAAAAAAAGGCTAATCATTGACTAAAAACTGATTTTGCTATTAGAGAATGTGTAGAAATTTTGTATAAAACTGAAATTCTAAGTTTAGACTATTATATTGATAAAAAGTTTTATGAAAGCCTCATGGTAGCCACACTGAAAAACCTATCGTAGATACAAAAAAGGTAAGGGGAAAAAATCAAATCATCAAATCACAAGAAAGGATAACAATAACAATAAAGGAATGAGAAACGAACTACAACACATGCAGAAAACAAAAAGTTTCCTTCTATCAATCTTCCATTGTTTTCAGCAAATAGATTTTTCACCTCCTTGGCTAAGTTTTTTCTAGGTTGTGTGTTTTGTTTTTTTTTTTCAGGATTGACTTCCATCAAACTAGTCAATCCTAAAGGAAATCATTGCTGAATACTCATTGGAAGAACTGATGCTGAAGCTGAAGCTCCAGTACTTTGGCCACCTGATGCAAAGAACTGACTCACTGGAAAAGACTCTGGTGCTGGGAAAGATTGAAGGCAAGAGAAGAAAGGGATGACAGAGGATGAGATGGTTGGATAGCATTACCAACTTGACGGACATGAGTTTGAGCAAGCTCTGGGAGTTGGTGACAGACAGGGAAGCATGTCGTGCTGCAGTTCATGGGGCTGCAAATAGTAGGACACAACTGAGTGGCTGAACTGAACTGAACTAATTTTATTTTTTGATGCCATTTTAAAAGGGAGTTTTTTAAGCTTTCTCTTTTTGATATTTCAATACTAGCGTATAAAATGCAACAGATTTCTGTATATTGTTCTTGTATCCTACAATCTTGCTGAATTCATTTTATAGTTCTAATAGTTTTGGGGTAGAGATTTTAGAGTTCTCTATATAATGTATCATATAGTATCATAAATAGCTGGCTTAAAACTCATCATTTAAAAAACTAAGATCATGGTGTCCAGTTCCATTACTTCATGGCATAAAGATAGGAAAACAATGGAAACAGTGACAGATTTTATTTTCTTGGGTTCCAAAATCACTGCAGGCAGTGATTGCAGTCATGAAATTAAAAGATGCTTGCTCCTTGGAAGAAAAGCTATGACAAACCCTAGACAGAATTTTATTTCATTTTATTTTATTTTAACAGAATGTTTTTTATTTTTATTATATTTTTGATATACATTTATTTATTTTAACTGGATGCTAATTACTTTACAATATTGTATTGGTTTTGCCATACATCAACATGAATCTGCCACAGGTATACATGTGTTCCCCATCCTGACCTCCCCTCCCTCCTCCCTCCCTGTACCATCCCTCTGGGTCATCCCAGTGCACCAGCCACAAGCATCCTGTATCCTGCATCGAACCTGGACTGGCGATTCATTTCATATATGATATTATACATGTTTCAACGCCATTCTCCCAAATCATCCCACCCTCTCCCTCTCCCACAGAGTCCAAAAGACTGTTCTATACATCTGTGTCTCTTTTGCTGTCTTGCATACAGGGTTATCGTTACCATCTTTCTAAATTCCATATATATGTGTTAGTATACTGTATTGGTGTTTTTCTTTCTGGCTTACTTCACTCTGTATAATAGGCTCCAGTTTCATCCACCTCATTAGAACTGATTCAAATGTATTCTTTTTAATAGCTGAGTAATACTCCATTGTGTATACGTACCACAGCTTTCTTATCCATTCATCTGCTGATGGACATCTAGGTTGTTTCCATGTCCTGGCTATGATAAACAGTGCTGCGATGAACACTGGGGTACATGTGTCTCTTTCAGTTCTGGTTTCCTCAGTGTGTATGCCCAGAAGTGGGATTGCTGGGTCATAAGGCAGTTCTATTTCCAGTTTTGTTTTTTTTTTCCAGTTTTTTAAGGAATCTCCACACTGTTCTCCATTGTGGCTGTACTAGTTTGCATTCCCACCAACAGTGTAAGAGGGTTCCCTTTTCTCCACACCCTCTCCAGCATTTATTGCTTGTAGACTTTTGGATAGCAGCCATTCTGACTGGCGTGAAATGGTACCTCATTGTGGTTTTGATTTGCATTTCTCTGATAATGAGTGATATTGAGCAGCTTTTCATGTGTTTGTTAGCTATCTGTATGTCTTCTTTGGAGAAATGTCTGTTTAGTTCTTTGGTCCATTTTTTGATGGGGTCGTTTATTTTTCTGGAATGAGCTGCAGGAGTTGTTTGTATATTTTTGAGATTAGTTCTTTATCAGTTGCTTCATTTGCTATTATTTTCTCCCATTCTGAAGGCCGTCTTTTCACCTTGCTTATAGTTTCCTTTGTTGTGCAGAAGCTTTTAAATTTAATTAGGTCCCATTTGTTTATTTTTGCTTTTATTTCCAGAATTCTGGGAGGTGGATCATAGAGGATCCTGCTGTGATTTATGTCAGAGAGTGTTTTGCCTATGTTCTCCTCTAGGAGTTTTATAGTTTCTGGTCTTACATTTAGATCTTTAAACCATTTTGAGTTTATTTTTGTGTATGGCGTTAGAAAGTGTTCTAGTTTCATTCTTTTACAAGTGGTTGACCAGTTTTCCCAGCACCACTTGTTAAAGAGATTGTCTTTTCTCCATTGTATATTCTTGCCTCCTTTGTCAAATATAAGGTGGCCATAGGCGCATGGATTTATCTCTGGGCTTTCTATTTTACATGTTAGCATTTGTCTTACATATTGTGGTGCTCCTCTGTTGGGTGCATATATATTTACAATTGTTATATCTTCTTCTTGGATTGATTCTTTGATCATTATGTAGTGTCCTTCTTTGTCTCTTTTCACAGCCTTTGTTTTAAAGTCTATTTTATCTGATATGAGTATTGCTACTCCTGCTTTCTTTTGATCTCTATTTGTATGGAATATCTTTTTCCAGCCCTTCACTTTCAGTCTGTATATGTCCCCTGTTTTGAGGTGGGTCTCTTGTAGACAATGTATATAGGGGTCTTGTTTTTGTATCCATTCTGCCAGTCTTTTTCTTTTGGCTGGGGCATTCAACCAATTTACATTTAAGGTAATTATTGATAAGTATGATCCCATTGCCATTTACTTTATTGTTTTAGGTTCGAGTTTATACACCCTTTTTGTGTTTCCTGTCTAGTCTAGACAGCATTTTAAAAAGCAGAAACATCACTTCACTTACAAAAATCCTATTTTTCCAGTAGTCATGTATGGATGTGAGAGTTGGACTATAAAGAAAGCTGAGTGCTAAGGAATTGATGCTTTTGAACTGTGGTACTGGAGAAGACTTTTGAGAGTCTCTTAGACTGGAAGGAAATCAAACCAGTCAATCCTAAAGGAAATCAACCCTGAATACTTATTGGAAGGACTAATGCTGAAGCTGAAGCTCCAATACTTTGACCACCTGAAGTGAAGAGCCGACTCACTGGAAAAGACCCTGATTTGGGGAAAGATTGAAGGCAGGAGGAGAAGGGACAACAGAGCACAGAGGTGATAGATGGCATCACCAATTCAATGGACAGGAGTTTGAACAAACTCAGGGAGATGGTGAAGGCCAGGACAACATGCTGCAGTCCATAGGTCACAAAGATTCTGACACTACAGAACAACTGAACAGCAACATATGTTATCTACAAATACCACAGTTTTACCTCTTCTCTTCCAATCTGGATGCTTTGTATTCTGTTCATTGTCTGATTGCTGTGGTGAGTTCTTCCAATATTATGTTGAATACAATTGGTAAGACTGGGCATCCTTGTCTTTTTCCTGAATTTAGCAAAAAGGCTTTCAACTTTTCACTATTGACTATTACATTGTGGGTCTGTTGTAAATCGCTTTCATTATGTTGAGATATGTTTCCTTTACACCCACTTGGGTGAGAGTTTTTATTATGAATGAAGGTTGAATTTTACCAAATGCTTTTTCTGCAACTACTGAGATAATCAGGGTTTTTTATCCTTTATTCTGTTAATATGGTGTATCACAGTGGTTGCTTTGCACATGTTGAACCACCCTTGTAACCCTGGGATGAATCCAACTTGGTCATGCTGTATGATCCTATGGTGTATTGTTGCATTCAGCTTGCTAATATTTTGTTGAGGATTTTTGCACCTATATTCATCAAGGATAATGGCCTGTAATTTTATTTTCTTGTACTGTCTTTGCCAAATCTTAGTAATATGGGGATGGGGCTTCACAGAAAAAAATTGGGAATGTTTCTTTCTTTTTAATCTTTTGAAATAGTTTGAGCAAAATAGGTATAGGTTCTTCAAACCAGATTCACTAGCACATTAAAAACAAAACATGACCCACTGTTACATGACCCTCAAATATCCACAGTGGGATATATTCCTGGGATGCAAGGATGGCTCAAAATACACAAAATAATAAATGTGATACATTAACATAATTAAAAATAAAAACCAAATAATCACCTCTATAGATGCAGAAAGGTATTTGACAGAATTCAACTTCCTTTCATGATAAAACTCTCAAATTAGGTAGAGAAGGAAGTTACCTCACACAGTAAATGTTATCATATTTTTATCTTTCTTGAAATAATAAATGATAGCATACCAAAAATGTAGCTTTTCTCTTCCATTGTCAATATTAAAATTGCTACACAGAAATTCACCAATTTTTATGTTGTTATTTTTTAAATGCACACTGATATGACAGCTGTCACAGTACAATCTTACAAAATTGTTTCAAGTGAAGTTAAAGACAGCTAAGCACTACTAGAGCTATCTTATGAAAAAAAAACAAACAAACTTTTGGCCAACCCAATAGAATAAGGGGGAAAAAAAAAAAAAACACCGCCAAACTTCTACCATCTTTTAATGGTTAACTATGGGCAGGTATAACCAGTTAGGATTTCTAGGAACACCATACACAGAGTAAGTCTGTCCCTCTTCCCCTAGATCTTTACCTAGGACACAGGATAAAATGCTAAATCCTATAGGAAAGGCAGAGCTGAGAAAGATCTAGTTTGAGATGCACAGGAGCTTTTCCTGCAAGGCAGCAGGCTGTTAATAAGGGTAGGAGAACTAAATAAAATCCTTGGAAGGTATTCCAAAGGATGAAAAAGAGATAGAAGAGAGAAATCCCCAGGAACTGAAAGTGTAGGGTGAAAATTAAGAGAAAAGACGATATCCATTGTTCAGAGAGTTGATAGATAGGTAGGTATGTTAGTAAGTAGGCAGGTAGATGGAAATATGAATGAGAAATAATAGATGGTAATGATATGTACTCTGCATATAAGTTAAATAAGCAGGGTGGCAATATACAACCTTGGCGTACTCCTTTTCCAATTTGGAACCAGTCTGTTGTTCCATGCCCAGTTCTAACTGTTACTTTCTGACCTGCATATAGGTTTCTCAAGAGGCAGGTCAGGTGGCCTGGTATTCCCATCTCTTTCAGAATTTTCCACGGTTTCCTGTGATCCACACAGTCAAAGGCTTTGGCATAGTCAACAAAGCAGAAATAGATGTTTTTCTGGAACTCTCTTGCTTTTTCGAATGTTGGCAATTTGATCTCTGCCTTTTCTAAAACCAGCTTGAACATCTGGAAGTTCACGGTTCACATATCACAGAAGCCTGGCTTGGAGAATTTTGAGCATTACTTTACTAGCATGTGAGATGAGTGCAATCGTGAAATAGTTTGAGCATTCTTTGACATTGCCTTTCATTGGGATTGGAATGAAAATTGACCTTTTCCAGTCCTGTGGCCACTGCTGAGTTTTCCAAATTTGCTGGCATATTGAGTGCGGCACTTTCACAGCATCATCTTTCAGGATTTGAAATAGCTCAACTAGAATTCCATCACCTCCACTAGCTTTGTTCATTGTGATGCTTTATAAGGCCCACTTGACTTCACATTCCAGGATGTCTGGCTCTAGGTGAGTGATCGCACCATCATGATTATCTGGGTCGTGAGGCTCTTTTTTGTACAGTTCTTCTGTGTATTCTTGCCACCTCTTCTTACATCATGAGAATGTACATCTTGAGAATGAGAGGGTACATCATGAGAAATGGTGGGCTGGAAGAAGCACAAACTGGAATCACGATTGCCAGGAGAAATAGCAATAACCTCAGATATGCAGATGACACCACCCTTATGGCAGAAAGTGAAGAGGAACTAAAAAGCCTCTTGATGAAAGTGAAAGAGGAGAGTGAAAAAGTTGGCTTAAAGGTCAACATTCAGAAAACGAAGATCATGGCATCTGGTCCCATCACTTCATGGGAAATAGATGGGGAAACAGTGGAAACAGTGTCAGACTTTATTTTGGGGGGCTCCAAAATCACTGCAGATTGTGATTGCAGCCATGAAATTAAAAGATGCTTACTCCTTAAAAGGAAAAGTTATGACCAACCTGCTGCTGCTGCTGCTGCTGCTGTTAAGTCACTTCAGTCGTGTCTGACTCTGTGTGACCCTACAGACGGCAGCCCACCAGGCTCCCCCATCCCTGGGATTCTCCAAGCAAGAACACTGGAGTGGGTTGCCATTTCCTTCTCCAATGCATGACCAACCTAGATAGCACATTAAAAAGCAGAGATATTACTTTGCCAACAAAGGTCCGTTTAGTCAAGGCTATGGTTTTTCCAGTGGTCATGTATGGATGTGAGAGTTGGACTGTGAGGAAAGCTGAACACTGAAGAACTGATGCTTTTGAACTGTGGTGTTGGAGAAGACTCTTGAGAGTCCCTTGGACTGCAAGGAGATCCAACCAGTCCATTCTGAAGGAGATCAGTCCTAGGTGTTCATTGGAAGGACTGATGCTAAAGCTGAAACTCCAGCACTTTGGCCACCTCATGCAAAGTGTTGACTCATTGGAAAAGACTCTGATGCTGGGAGGGATTGGGGGCAGGAGGAGAAGGGGACGACAGAGGATGAGATGGCTGGATGGCATCACTGACTCGATGGACGTGAGTCTGAGTGAACTCCGGAAGTTGGTGATGGACAGGGAGGCCTGGCTTGCTGGATTCATGGGGTCGTAAAGAGTCGGACACGACTGAGCGACTGAACTGAACTGAACTGAATGATATGTAAATAGAAGAAAGATGATGGAAGGTTGGATTTTCTTTCTCCTTTTCAATTTGAGTCATACTACTTTCTGCTTTAAAAAAAAATACACTATGAATGGTTTCCTTCGTGAAGACCTCTTAGAATTTTTCAGAGATCAAGACATCTACATTATCATTGTTATGAGATCCAACTGAAATCAAGAACAAAGGTCTCCTTCTAAATGTGTGTGAATTGCCTTCATTTACAACTTCCAGAAAAAAACCTGCCATGGCATTACTAAGAGTAAAATCCATTCTTTTGTTCACTAAAATTAAACCATTGCATTAGTGCAGACCAAGACAAACACAAAATATCACAATAATGCTGTGGGGGATATACGCTTCATTAAAGATAATCCACTACAATATGACAAAACATAAGGTAGCTATTCTTTCTGCAGCAACACAGATGAAGACTTTATTTTAAACCCATAGCAGATTGAATTTTTGCATGATGTTTTCTTTAAACTGCCTTGCTTAATCTAGAAATACATTAAAACACTCATTCACCAGCTGTGCCAGTTTCAGCTGTGGCAAATTGATGATGAGCTTTCTCCTGACAATATTTTCTCCCCACAAATTTTTAAAATGGACTGAAATGACATTGAAAGCCAGGAATGGGAAATAAACCTTCATTATTAACTATTTTAAAGCTGTTTTATCATTAAATCATTTGGATAACATTAGCTAAAACTATGAATATTGAAAAACATTAAATGGGGGTGAACTTTTTGTGTTTTATTCTTCAAGATAAAATTCAAAACATATCATCCCAAAACCAAGTAAACAGGCAAAATAAGTCAGCATCACCTACACGAAACTCTATCACAAAATTGGGGGTTTCTGTAACAGTCTTAGCACTTGGTAGTAATTTAAGGCAACCTTGGTTATTAATGATGCAGATTTTTTTAAATCTTCTCTACTATTTGATTTACCAGTGTATTTTAGTCCAATTTAAATAATTTTCATATTTAAAGTTAATTAATTTGACTAAAAGAAAATGCATGTAAATGAAAAAGGGTCTAAGCAAGAGTTAGCAAACTGGAACACATGGACAATGGTCTATTTTTGTAAATAAAGTTTTATCAGAACACAGCCATTCCCATTTGTTCCCAACAGACTTCTCATAGTGGTGAAGTTGAGTAGTTGCTACAGAGACCTAAGAGCCTTCAAAGCTAAAATATTTACTATCTAGTCTTTTTAAGAAAAAGTCCAGCTCCTGGTTTAAATGCAAAGTATCAGCCATCTCTCACCTTCATTCCATAAAGTTTTTTGGTATGTTCTTCCAGGAGGAGAGGGGCTTCCCTGGTTCAGATGCTAAAGAATCTACCTACAATGCAGGAGACCCGGCATCAATCCCTGGGTTGGAAAGATCCCCTGGAAAAGGAAATGGCTACCCACTCCAGTATTCTTGCCTGAAGAATTCCATGGACAGAGGAGCCTGGTGGGCTACAGTCCATGGGATTGCAAAGAGTTGGACACAACTGAGGGACTAATTCTTTCTTTCCTCCATGAAAAGAGAAAAAAATTTAAAACAACTAAACATATGGTCTCCAGATTAAATCAACTGCATTAAAATTAAGGAAAAATAAAAAATAAATCACCTCTACATTTGGCATTTCACTGTCCCTTTACCTGACCATAGGCTTCCCTGGTGGCTCAGAGGTTAAAGCATCTGCCTAGAATGCAGGAGACCCAGGTTCAATCCCTGGGTCGGGATGATCCCCTGGAGAAGGGAATGGCAACCCACTCCAATACTCTTGCCTGGAGAATCCCATGGAGGGAGGAGTCTGGTAGGCTACAGTCCAGGGGGTCGCAAAGAGTTGGCCACGACTGAGAGACTTCACTTTCACTTTCACTTTACCTGACCCAGATACTATATAGAAGTTCTCATCTCAGCCCTATAGTGCACTGTACTGCTCATGCCTGATTGTCATTTTGATTAAAATATACACCCTTTTCACTGATAGTATCTCATACCTATCCTTTTTTTCATTCTAATTATTTTGTACTTCCTGAAATTTGCAGTCATCAGTAGCAAATAAATTAAAAGTTAATTAGTTTGACCCCTTCAAAGGCTGGGAGGTAGGTCAAATTACTCAACATCTAACACTTTTGGATTTAAAACTTTATAAAATCATTTATGGTCAAAATCTATTACTTTATAGAATTCTACAAGCCCCTATGTATAGGAGTCATAACTGGTCTTGGTAAACTGAATATATCCTAACTGGTAAAGCCTTCTTGATTATGAAATCCTATATGTGCTAAGCACTGGCTGACTCCATGTATGAGAATGAAAATCTTTGGATTATCTTCCAAATTCCAATTGAAAGGATATTCCAAACTAGAATCCATTGCTATTGTGAGACTTAATAGGTAGCTAAAGAGGACAAGCTAAAGTCACACACTGTAAATGTCACCTACCTTCTATTTGATGACAAAATTAGGGGAAAAATGAAACACAAAGAAGTAAGTCCAAATTCACAAAAATCTGTAAAAGTCATTATTTAAGGAAGTATATAATTCCATGGGTTTCCAACCTTCCTGCACATCAGCAACTGGGAAACATATTACAAAATAAAACTAATATTGTGTGCCCTCCCTGTAAGATTCTTATTCAGTAGGTTTGTTGTGGTATCTGAGATTATATACTTTTAATAAACACCTCATTTTTTTCCTGTAGTGGATACATGAACAGATGCTTGGGAATTTATACCATTGGTATCAATGCAAAGTAAGAAAGGAATGTCAATCTAGACCTATTTTTTGTTGTTATTCTTTCACAAATAGCTTTTTTGCAATCAGTGGGGAAAGGGGGTAAATCATCACTTTGCCAACAATGGTGCGTCTAGCCAAAGCTATGGTTTTTCCAGTAGTCATGTATGGATGTGAGAGTTGGACCATAAAGAAGGCTGAGTGCTGAAGAATTGATGCCTTTGAACTGTGGTGTTGGAGAGTACTCTTGAGAGCCCCTTGAACTGCAAGGAAATCAAACCAGTCAATCCTAAAGGAAATCAATCCTGAATATTCATTGGAAGGACTAATGCTGAAGCTGAAACTCCAATACTCACTCTGGCCACCTTATTCAAGAAACCAACTCGTTGGAAAAGACCCTGATGCTGGGAAAGATTGCGGGCAAGAGGAGAAGGGGACGACAGAGGAGGAGATAGCTAGACAGCATCACTGACACAATCAATGGACATGAGTTTGCAAACTCTGGGAGATGGTGAAGGACAGGGAAGCCTGACATGCTGCAGTCCATGGGGTCACAAAGAGTTGGACACAGCTTAGTAACTGAATGACAAATCTTACCAAAAATTTGAAAGTTCAGAACTCATCATTCTCCTTCAGTTTTGTTACTGTCAAACTCTGCAATACTGGGCAATTCTGCTGATCTTGTGTTTCTGTTTTCCCATCTGTGAAGTGATGAGCATGACTTCTTGCCTATCTCACAGTTTGGGTGTGGAGCCACATGCCTCAAAGAAAGTAAAGGAGAACAACAGGGTAAATACAGCAAACTGGACATACAGATTTAACTCCACTTTCTTCTATATGACAATTATGACCTTAAGGGTATATTTAAAGGAATTATGTCATAAAAGCAAAGGGAATGGGAAAGAAGAGAATACTCACAAAATTTATGCAGAAGGATAAGTGCAAGTGATTTTTCAACACAAGGGAAAGCTGAATCTTCAGTGAGCATTACGGAAAGTTGATACTTAACCAAATTTGTATGGCAGAAGCTTCAAATGGTTCAACCTTGAGGGGAGGGGGAGCAGAGGTGAAACTGACAATATTTTTAAAAAATGAAGGAGTAGTTGAAAGTTTGTTTAGGATGTAATTAGATCCTCGGATGCCCTTAACTAGAAGACCACCACTCTCCTCCTCCAGCAGAAGTGCTGCATGCTCAGTCGCTTCAGCTGAGTCTGACTCTTTGCAACACCCCCATGGACTGTAGCCCACCAGGCTCCTCTGTCCATGGGATTCTCCAGGCAAGAATACTGGAGTGGGTTGCCATGCCCTTCTCCAGGGGAATCTTCACGACCCAGGGATTGAACTTGTGTCTCCTGCACTGGTAGGTGGGTTCTTTACCATTAGCACCACCTAGGAAGCCTCCAGTAAAAGAATGGAGTTTTATTCTCTGCAGAGAGCAAAAAGAGCACCTCAGATTTGAGACATGCCAGATATTGTCAAAGACGAGGTTACCATATAAAATCAGAGGGATTCAGGAAACATTTCATAAAAATATTCAGAGTTCCTGCTCTAACCTCTGGTTCAGCTACATAAATACTAGCAGTCAAGCTTATATACTCTGGGAAAGCAAATAGGTTCTTGACCAGATCAAGAGACAAGACCTCTGGACCTTAAGGCTCCCCAATTAACTAGCCCACAAAAAATTGGGTTCACCCACAACCACCAAATCTTTCCCAAGTATACAGAGCTTGCAGTCAGTACAAACACCTGCAGAAAGCCTCTACTGCAAAAAGCAGAGACCAAACAGTAAATACAAGTAGGAAGAACCAGGATTTAGGCAAGAAGATGGAAAGCTTTTAAAACTGTAATTAGGTCCAATCAGTTCAGTTCAGTTCAGTCGCTCAGTCATGTCTGACTCTTTACGACCCTGTGAATCGCAGCACGCCAGGCCTCCCTGTCCATCACCAACTCCCGGAGTTCACTCAGACTCACATCCGTCGAGTCAGTGATGCCATCCAGCCATCTCATCCTCTGTCGTCCCCTTCTCCTCCTGCCCCCAATCCCTCCCAGCATCAAAGTCTTTTCCAATGAGTCAACTCTTCGCATGAGGTGGCCAAAGTACTGGAGTTTCAGCTTTAGCATCATTCCTTCCAAAGAAATCCCAGGGCTGATCTCCTTCAGAATGGACTGGTTGGATCTCCTTGCAGTCCAAGGGACTCTCAAGAGTCTTCTCCAACACCACAGTTAAAAAGCATCAATTCTTCAGCGCTCAGCCTTCTTCACAGTCCAACTCTCACATCCATACATGACCACAGGAAAAACCATAGCCTTGACTAGACGGACCTTAATCGGCAAAGTAATGTCTCTGCTTTTGAATATACTATCTAGGTTGGTCATAACTTCTTCCAAGGAGTAAGCGTCTTTTAATATCATGGCTGTAGTCACCATCTGCAGTGATTTTGGAGCCCAAAAAAATAAAGTCTGACACTGTTTCCACTCTTTCCCCATCTATTTCCCATGAAGTGATGGGACCGGATGCCATGATCTTCATTTTCTGAATGCTGAGCTTTAAGCCAACTTTTTCACTCTCCTCTTTCACTTTTATCAAGAGGCTTTTTAGTTCCTCTTCACTTTCTGCCATAAGGGTGGTGTCATCTGCATATCTGAGGTTATTGATATTTCTCCCGCCAATCTTGATTCCAACTTGTGCTTCTTCCAGTCCAGCATTTCTCATGATGTACCCTGCATATAAGTTAAATAAGCAGGGTGACAATATACAGCCTTGATGGACTCCTTTTCCTATTTGGACCTAGTCTGTTGTTCCATGTCCAGTTCTAACTGTTGCTTCCTGACCTGCATACAGATTTCTCAAGAGGCAGGTCAGTTGGTCTGGTATTCCCATCTCTTTCAGAATTTTCCACAGTTTGTTGTGATCCACACAGTCAAAGGCTTTGGCATAGTCAATAAAGCAGAAATAGATGTTTTTCTGGAACTCTCTTGCTTTTTCGATGATCCAGCGGATGTTGGCAATTTGATCTCTGGTTCCTCTGCCTTTTCTAAAACCAGCTTGAACATCAGAGAGTTCACGGTTCACGTATTGCTGAAGCCTGGCTTGGAGAATTTTGAGCATTACTTTACTAGCATGTGAGATGAGTGCAATTGTGCGGTAGTTTGAGCATTCTTTGGCATTGCCTTTCTTTGGAATTGGAATGAAACTTGACCTTTTCCAGTCCTGTGGCCACTGCTGCATTTTCCAAATTTGCTGGCATATTGAGTGCAGCACTTTCACAGCATCGTTTTTCAGGATTTGAAACAGCTCAACTGGAATTCCATCACCTCCACTAAAGTGTGGAGAAGGATATGGCACCCCACTCCAGTACTCTTTCCTGGAGAATCCCATGGACAGAGGAGCCTGGTAGGCTGCAGTCCACGCAGTCGCAAAGAGTCGGACACGACTGAGCACCTTCACTTTCACTTTTCACTTTCACCCATTGGAAAAGGAACTGGCAACCCACTCCAGTGTTCTTGCCTGGAGAATCCCTGGAATGGGGGAGCCTGGTGGGCTGCCGTCTATGGGGTCTCACAGAGTTTCTATGGGGTCTCACAGAGTCGGACACGACTGAAGCGACTTAGCCGCAGCAGCATGTGTAAAGTGTAACTTGTTTACCTGATAATATTCTGACCAACTTGCATCATTATTCAGAGACAAAAAAATTCTAATTCTGAACTGCAAAAATATTCAAAAATACAACAAAAATAACGTTAACAATTCACTATATCACTTGATAAACCCAGTAGTATCTATGTACCATCCCACAGAAGATCAAGACTATTGTAATTAATGAATATAAGCCACAAAATGTTATGAATGAAATGTTTTGTTATACTTAAGGCTAATTTACATTGAACATGTATTTATTTCATATATGTATACCTTCCTCAAAGACATCTATCTGCTTCTATGCTTGTCCACTTCCCGTCTTCTTTTCAACAAGCAACCAAAGTGATCCTGCTACAATAAAATCTTGAATCATGTCACTGTACTGCTGAAAACTTTCCCATCTCATTCAGTGTAAAAGATAAAAACTGAACAATAGCCTACAAAGCCCCACCTTCTCTCTTCCTCTCCCTCTCTGATGTTCCTCCTCCTCACTCTCTCTCAGCAGCCACACTAGCCTCCTGGAAAAGTGAAAGTGTCAGTCACTCAATCATGTCCAACTCTTTGTAACACTATGGACTATAGCTGGTCAGGTTCCTTTGTCCATGGAATTCTCCAGGCAGGAATATTGGAGTGGGTAGCTCCCTTCTCCAGGGGATCTTCCCAACCCAGAGATCGAGGCTTTTATGTCTCCTGCATTAGCAGGTTAGTTCTTTACCACTAGTGCCACCTGGGAAGCCCCTTCAAAGGCACAGATAATGTCAAAATCTGAAGAACATCAAGAAAAAAACAAAGCTACAAGCACAGTTTCAAAAATATGAATATTACTTAAGAAAGTCAGAGCTCAAAGATCTCTGTGCCAGGAAAAGTCACTCTTAACCATGCCTCCTTTTATTTTTTTTTTATAGATTAAATAAACAGATTATTTAAGAAAAGATAATACAGTTAACAAATAGGGTCACCTTTTTACAGGAATTAGTTTGAATGAGTTTTGTTTTGTTTTGTTTTTAGTTTTTTATTTTTTTAATTTTAAAATCTTTAATTCTTACATGTGTTCCCAAACATGAACCCCCCTCCCACCTCCCTCCCCATAACATCTCTCTGGGTCATCCCCATGCACCAGCCCCAAGCATGCGGTATCCTGCGTCAGACATAGACTGGCGATTCAATTCTTACATGATAGTTTACATGTTTCAATGCCATTCTCCCAAATCATCCCACCCTCTCCCACTCCCTCTGAGTCCAAAAGTCCGCTATACACATCTGTGTCTTTTTTGCTGTCTTGCATACAGGGTCGTCATTGCCATCTTTCTAAATTCCATATATATGTGTTAGTATACTGTATTGGTGTTTTTCTTTCTGGCTTACTTCACTCTGTATAATCGGCTCCAGTTTCATCCATCTCATCAGAACTGATTCAAATGAATTCTTTTTTATGGCTGAGTAATACTCCATTGTGTATATGTACCACAGCTTTCTTATCCATTCATCTGCTGATGGACATCTAGGTTGTTTCCATGTCCTGGCTATTATAAACAGTGCTGCGATGAACATTGGGGTACATGTGTCTCTTTCAATTCTGGTTTCCTCGGTGTGTATGCCCAGCAGTGGGATTGCTGGGTCATACGGTAGTTCTATTTGCAATTTTTTAAGGAATCTCCACACTGTTCTCCATAGTGGCTGTACTAGTTTGCATTCCCACCAACAGTGTAGGAGGGTTCCCTTTTCTCCACACCCTCTCCAGCATTTCTTGCTTGCAGATTTTTGGATCGCAGACATTCTGACTGGTGTGAAGTGGTACCTCATTGTGGTTTTGATTTGCATTTCTCTAATAATGAGTGATGTTGAGCATCTTTTCATGTGTTTGTTAGCCATCCGTATGTCTTCTTTGGAGAAATGTCTATTTAGTTCTTTGGCCCATTTTTTGATTGGGTCGTTTATTTTTCTGGAATTGAGCTGCATAAGTTTTTTGTATATTTTTGAGATTAGGTGTTTGTCAGTTGCTTCATTTGCTATTATTTTCTCCCATTCAGAAGGCTGTCTTTTCACCTTGCTTATATTTTCCTTTGTTGTGCAGAAGCTTTTAATTTTAATTAGACCCCATTTGTTTATTTTTGCTTTTATTTCCAGGATTCTGGGAGGTGGATCATAGAGGATCCTGCTGTGATGTATGTCAGAGAGTGTTTTGCCTATGTTCTCCTCTAGGAGTTTTACAGTTTCTGATCTTACATTTAGATCTTTAATCCATTTTGAGTTTATTTTTGTGTGCAGTGTTAGAAAGTGATCTAGCCTCCTTTTAAAAGTATATGAAAACTAAATTCATATAGCAATCAACAGATAAGTATTAAGATCAAATTCATACAAAGTTGATATAAGATGAAAGAAAATTAAAAACCAGAGTAAAATCTCAACCAAAAATGAAAAGGTACTGGGAAGAGACCCCCAAAGAACAGACAAACACTGTAATCTTCTATTTCAGAGTAAATTATAGTATTAATATTACATGATACAGAAAAGCAACAAAAACTAGAAGTGCAATAATTCAGAAGTGAAATGACAGAATCCAGAGAAAACAATAAAGAACAAATGTATATTTAAGAAATGAAAACAAAACTAGAAGAAACAATAGCTTAAAATATAATAAACAATGTCTAAGAAAAAGAGGAGTGAAAAGTTTTATAAATCAAAAATCAACAGGGAAAAAAATAACTCAATAAAAAGTTGAAAGCAGGCAAAAAAATCCTACATATAGATAGTGAAGCACAAAACAAATACTAAAACTGTAACTTGGAAAGCTTACTTGAAATAAAAATGTAAATTATATATGACATAGCATATAACAGATCTGAAAATATTGCCCTACAATTGCTAACATGAAGAAGTAGTCTGGTAACATCACCGGATTTGAAAGACACAGAAAAAAATATTTTAGGCACTTGGCTTATAAGGGAAATAAAATTGTATTAGACTTTAAGGCAATCATACTTAAGTCAAGAGAAACTGGAATAATATTTAAGATACTCAAGGAAAGAAAAAGTGAGCCAAAGATTTTACATCCTGAAAAACTGACTTGAGTATAAATAGACAACCACTTATCAGGATGCAAGAACCACTTTAGTCTCATGAACTCTTCCTGAGGAATCTACTAGAGAAAAAGCTTCAGACACCACAGTATCGAGAGAAGCATCAATGTAATACCAGACAGTGAGCATTAAAATATAGTTAATTGAACAACTCCCAAACCACTAAAGATGGTGATTGTAGCCAGGAAATTAAAAGACGTTTACTCCTTGGAAGGAAAATTATGACCAACCTAGATAGCATCTTCAAAAGCAGAGATATTACTTTGCCAACAAACGTCCATCTAGTCAAGGCTATGGTTTTTCCAGTAGTCTAGTCATGTATGGATGTGAGAGTTGGACTGTGAAGAAAGCTGAGCGCTGAAGAATTGATGCTTTTGAACTGTGGTGTTGGAGAGACTCTTCAGAGTCCCTTGAACTGCAAGAAGCTCCAACCAGTCCATTCTAAGGGAGATCAGTCCTGGGTTCTTTGGAAGGAATGATGCTAAAGCAGAAACTCCAGTATTTTGGCCACCTCATGCGAAGAGTTGACTCATTGGAAAAGACTCTGATGCTGGGAGGGATTGGGGGCAGGAGGAGAAGGGGATGACAGAGGATGAGATGGCTGGATGGCATCACTGACTCAATGGGCGTGAGTCTGAGTGAACTCCGGGAGTTGGTGATGGACAGGGAGGCCTGGCGTGCTGCGATTCACGGGGTCGCAAAGAGTCGGACACGACTGAGCGACTGAACTGAACTGAACTGAAGACTAAATGAGTGCCAAACAGAGGAGAGTACAGTATGGAATGGCTACATGCTCACCGAAGGTAGATGTGGTATAATCATTAAAAATATGAGGAAGAAAAATGGGAAAACATATTAAAAATGATCAGTAAATTTTTGGATGTGTTATCATTGTTATTTTGAGACAGTAGTGTGTTTGTTGCAAATTAAAGTAAATGATGATATATGTTACTACCCTCCTTGGTCCTTGCAATTCAAGATTCCCAGTGTAAATGAAAGTAGATACAAATATAATACAAAACAGGGTCAATAAATAATCCTGTAGTTCTGATTTTGACTTGGAAGTATCAGTAGGAACTCATAAATATTTCATCTTTAGAAATAGGAAGGTTTTAATATTTTTCTCTTCTCTATAACACATTTTATGGCATGGAAATTATTTGCTCCTTTAAAAATTAAAAGCAAAATCACCAAAAATTAGAGCATATTTAGACATCAATTCTTTTACTTAAGTATTAATCTAATTAGATTATATAATTTTTCTTGAATGAGTCATTAGTTTCAGGTATATTTTTAATATGTTAGTTAGCATAAAGTTGTTTTTGTTTAATTATCATTTGAAATTATTGTATCTTTAATACATTTTTGTAATGTAAAAATACAGTGTATTTTATCTCTGAATATTCTCTTGCCATAATATTAGCCATAAGTTTTTATGAGTTTATGACTTATTCATAAAGAATTACTCAAATTTCCTAAAAAAGATATTATATATTAATAGATTCCTGATTCTGTCCACTAAAGAGCTTCAGAAAAAATGGCCAGCTTAAGAGCAGACATCTCTTAAATCGAGTGTGTTCTTGAAATACCATTTCCATTTAAAAGAAACCAGAAAATGTAAGAGATGAACATGTAAGAATTTTTGCATACCAAAGACCAAAAATAGCCACCAGAAACATAGAAGGTCATGTTGATGCAGTCAGAACTTCAATTTAGGCAGTTTCTACTGGCCAAAAATGGAACAATTTCAACTTTTAAAAGACTAATATTTGTAATGGGTTAAAATCTATTAATTATGTTCAAGTCTACGAATTCATTATGATTTTTTAAAAGTAAAACTAATTGATTCTCTTCAGATAATGATAAGAAAGCAATTCAATATTTTGAAAACTAGTAAGTAAAGGGAAAGAATCAAACATATTCTCCCTTTGCTGAAAGTGAAAGTCACTCAGTCATGTCAGCCTCTCTGTGACCCCATGATCTATACAGTCCAGGAACTCTCCAGGCCAGAATACTGGAGTGGGTAGCCTTTCCCTTCTCCAGGATGTCTTCCCAACCCAGGGGTCAAACCCAGGTCTCCTGCATTGCAGGATGATTCTTAACCCAGGTTTCCCACATTGCAGGAGGATTCTTTACCAGCTGAGCCACAAGGGAAGCCCAAGAATACTGGAGTGGGTAGCCTATCCCTTCTCCAGCAGATCTTCCTGACCCAGGAATTGAACTGGGGTCTCCTGCATTGTAGGCTGATTCTTTACCAACTAAGCTATCAGGGAAGATTGGATAACTAAATAGTAGATGAAGATAAATGTCATAAAACTATTTCAACTATAAGTAGAAAAGAAATAATAGACACAGAATATAATCATTTTGTATTCCCTAATAAACAAATGTGTCTAGGCTCTGAGCACCTACAGCTATTTATATCTTAAAAAGATACACAACCAGGCATTATGTGCTTCCTGATGAAATAACAGTAACTTGTAGTTCTGCCAAAAGAATAAAACATAGTCTGATCCAGCCTCTGGATCAAGCTGAACATTTTGAAAAGTTCAGAGGACACAGAAACACGTTGAGCCCTTACATGCGCATGAACTTGAAAAACCCAATCCATGAGAAATGCTATATGTCCAACACCAAGATTCTTTGAATAGAGTTGACCTTTGAACAGCATGGGTTTGAATTGCACAGGTCCCCTTATACACAGATATCTTCCACTAACTTCTACTATAGTACTACATAATCTGTGGTTGGTTTAATCCAAAGTGCAAATACAAGATAACCAATGATAGATAAAATTATAGTGGATTTTCAGCTATGCAGAGGATTGGCACTCTTAATCCCATGTTGTTCAAAGGTCCACTGTAAATTATAGGGATGAAAAGGATGAAGGGAAATCTGTAACTTAATGGGAAACTTAAAGAAATCCTAAGTTTTTATAAAAACAGGTAAGACTAAACTTATCTGTCTAGGATCCACAATTGGTAATAAAACCAAAAAGAAACCTCCCCCAATATGAAAATCAGGACAGTTGTTATTCTGAGGGGGAGGAAGAGGACTGTAATTAGGCAAGAACACAAAGAGGCTTGTAGAGAAGTCTGGAAATTTCTATTTCTTGACCCTATTGCAGTTATAAGGCCTTTCAATAACTCATTAAGCTATAACTTGTTGTGTGTGGTTTTCTGAATCTTTATTTCTATAATAAAAATGCTTTGGATGCTCAGATTTTAAAAAATATATAGAGTAGCTAAGAAAATTTCCTAGAATAATAAAGAAAATGGATATAACCTACCAGCTACTAACAATCATTATAAAATATGGTGATTTAAATACTGTAAGGCAATAACACTGAACAGAACAGAAAGTCAAGAGATATACAACCACATGGGCACACATATATACAGAGAAACTTAATATCAGAAGAATTAGCATTCAGAATCACAAAAGAAAAGCTGAACTACTTAATAAAAGATGCTGTGACAACTGGCTATCCATATGGAAAGCTAAACTCCAAGCAGATACTCAAAAGTTCTAAGAACAATAAATAAAATGTATTTCAACCATATATAAATATCTAAACGTAATTTTGTAAGTTTATCAGCTTTGAAAAAATGATGGGAGTACTAAGGAAATTTCTATATGATATAAGTAAGTAAGTAAGTAAGTAAGTAAGTAAGTAAAGTCACTCAGTCGTGTCTGACTCCTTGTGACCCCGTGGACTGCAGCCCACCAGGCTCCTCAGTCCGTGGGATTCTCCATGCAAGAATACTGGAGTGGGTTGCCATTTCCTTCTCCAGGGGATCGTCCCAACCCAGAGATCGAACCCAGGTCTCCCGCATTGGAGGCAGACGCTTTAACCTCTGAGCCACCAGGGATATGGAGATAGTAAAATTTTCTTTAAAAAGCTACTCAAAGAATATAGATAATAAAATTGGCCATATCAAAGTCAAATACTTTTCCCAGCAAAATACATCATAAATAAAATTCACTAATAAGCTAAAGACAGAGAAAATTTGCAATATGTAAAAGCTTAGTACTCAAGATATAAAATCAATAACTATACGGCAATATTTTAAAAAAGAAAAAGAAAAGAGGTCAAAGCTACAAAAAAGCCATTTACAGGATAATTCACAATGGCAAATAAGGATATGTAAAGATGCTTACTAGCATTACTAATCTGTGAGAGTATATCCACATAACATTTCCATATTTGTCTGATTGGGAAAAACAAAAATTTTGACAAGGTATGTCTTGGTAGGGATGTGCTAACCAAGAACTTCTATACAGAAAGTAAATTAGGACCACCACTTTGTAGATTAATCAGATAATTATCCAGCAAGAGCTAGCAAATGTTGAAAATAGTCATGCCCTCTAACTCAGTTATTTCTCCTTGAAATGTTTTCCCTAAAGATACCTAATACAGGTGCATGAGGAGGGAATTAAAAATTATTCACTTATATGTTTTCATAAGCATAAGAAAACAGAAGTCTGTGAGTAGGGATTAAATCAATAAAATAATTGTGTTTGACTCAATACAATGTTATATACCAGAAACTAGATCTATATGTATTTTTGGCAGTCTTAAATATATGTGATTGCCAAAGTGACTGCATTATATGTAAAATATTATATATATTTTAAGACACACAAATATTAAGAACACAAAGTAGTAAATGTACTTAATTATGGTAGAAAGAGAACATGGAGTTGGACTGTAATAAAAGGAAGTTCACCAATATCTATACTTTCTTGGGAAAACAAAATGCTCTGAAGTAAACATCATACAACTGTAAAGTAAAATATGTTTGTGAACCATTTGTCACTTTCCTTATTTTTATAAAATGTTCATTCCACTTAATAAAAAACAAAAACACTCAATCACGTATAAATTCAGATTCAATACAATAACATTCATAAATGTATAGGCTTTGACTAATGTTTCCTACAGAAGAAAATTAAGAAAATAAAAATGACTTGATGAAAGACAAAGAGCACTTAATGAAAAAGGCTACATAAATGCACTGGAAGTTCCAGAAGACAAGAGAGGTTGAAATGATATTTGAAGAGGTAACAGCTAAGGATTTTCTGTAACTGATACTTTAAAAAAAATCAAGTCACAGAATCAAAAGCACTGTAAGTCACAGGAGGTTAAGAAAATAATTCTACATCTAGGTACACAAAAAGAAACTGAGGAAATCAAAAACAGAGAAAAACGTTAAAAAGCAACCTGAGAACAAAGACTACATTACCTCCAAAAAACCAAATATTAATAATGGCAGACTTTACACAGCAACAACTAAAAGAAGGAGACAATGAAATTACGTCCTGTTTAGTAATATTTAATATTATAGATTTATTACTTTTAAAAGTGCTAGTATTTCTCTATTTTTTAACTTAGACTTTTGCACCCACAGATTTTATTATTCAAACAAAAGATAAAAAGAGACATTTTTGAGGGAAAAACTGAAATTCTTCATTAGAAGACTTGCACAAAAGAAAATAACAAATGAAGTTCTTCAAAAAATAATTCCAGGTGAAACTCAGAGATGCAGGAGGAAATAAAAAGTATATACTCTATGTATACCTACATATGATATATATCTTATTTTGTATATTTGTATTTTATATGTATTCATTGTATACATATTGGTTCATCTCTAGTATCATAGTCTCTATATATGAATATGAAGATACAGTACAGTAACTATAAAATTAATATATAGTTGAACAGAAATAAAATATGTGACAGTTTCCCTGGTAGCTCAAGGGTAAAGAGAATCCACCTTCCAATGAAGGAGATGCAAGTTCAGTCCCTGGTCTGGGAAGATCCCCTGAAGAAGAAAATGACAACCTACTCCAGTATTCTTGCCCATAAAATCCCATGGACAGAGGAGCCTAGCAGGCTACAGTCCATGGGATTATAAAAGAGTTAGACATGATTTACAACTAAACAACAACAACAAAATATATAAAACCATAATTTGGAAATACGCAAGTAGATTTAAAGTATTTTACAGCCCTTGCATTTTCTCAGAAGAGGAAAAAGTGCCAATTAATACCAGACATTGGTAAGTGGATGGTGCCTGTGCAGTTTCTCAGGGAAATACTAAAAGAATAGCAAATGAGGGTTTAATTTCCAAACAGCAGAAGGAAATGATTAAGGAATAAAAGCATTTAATCAACTTAAAAGATGAAAGAATAGAGCAAAGAATGTTAAACAGCATGTCCCGTAAAACATCTAGTAAGTCAATAGATTTCAACAAAATTGTCAGTAATTACATTAAATGTCAATGGGATGACTGTTCCTATTAAAAAACATAGACTTTCAGGGCAGATTCAATAAAAACAAAACTCAAAGTTAAACATTTATCAGCAGAACACTGGTTATTTATTTAGAACTGGACTGTCTTAGTTATAGGTTATATCTTTCACTTTTTATATTCGATGACAAGCTGTTTCCAAAGAAGTTTATCAGTTTATATTGTCATCAAGAACATGTGAGAATGCATATGTTTTAATATCCTTGCAATCTTTTAATTTTGCCCATTCTGATGAGTGGATATTTGTATATCATTGTGCTTTAATTTGGATCTCCCTAGTGACTAGTAAGTTTATGGGGCAATTCTTGTGACGTACTTATTAAAATCTCTTTACCTTTCTCATTTGGCTGACAGTCTTGAAAAACTGACTTTTAAGAGTTCTTTATATATTCTGGATATGGGTCCTCTATGGGATCTACATGTTGCAAATATTTTTTGCTTTAAGCTTGCTTTTTTACTACAATAATGGTATCTTTTGATGGACAGAATTTTAAATTTCAGTGTACTTCAATTTATCAGCCTTTTCCTCCATTGTTAATGCTTTCTGTGTCTTTTTAAAGAAGCCCTTCCCTACTGCCAGGTCATGATACATTCTCTTATGTTATTACCTAGGAGTTACAGTGTTACTTTTCACAGTAGACATACAATTTACTTAACGTTTCTTTTTTTGTTTATTTGCCTTATGTTTAACATAGGGGTGTAATACTAATTTTTCTATTTGTGTGTAAATTGTATAGACATCATTAATCTAAAAGATTGTTCTTTACTCACCTTTACAACAAAGATATAACCTTTGTTATAACACATGTATTCACATATGTGTGGGTCTGTTTTTGGACTATCTATTCAATTGATTTATTTCATTTATCTTTGTCTTTCCTGAGGTGTGGGGCCCTAAATGGGAAACCTTATAAAGAAGGGCTGCTTTGCAGTTTAGAGCTAAGATGGTGCCTGGCGGAAGAGATGAGGGCGTGGCTTAAGTTGTTTGTCAAAATTCTGATTGGCTCTCTTGATTTCTGTGCACATGGACAACGCGTGATCACCATAAACCCCTATCATGATGTAAGCACGTGGTAATCTGACCTTTAACTTGATTGGTAGAACTATGGAAAGTCCCTCGCAAAACCCCCCTGCTTGCCTATATAAACCAGGAGTTTACGACAATAAAGCGGAACTGCTTAGACAGAACTCCTGTCGCGTGGGATTGTCTCTCACTCGCGAGGGGCTGGGTTGGCGGACAGCAGGCTCACTTTTCCTCGGGACCCCTCAGCTCTGCTGAGGGAAGTTCCACTGCCTCTCTCTTTCTGCGGAGTGCCCCCCGCACTGAGGCAGTGCCACGTTGTCTTAATTACTGTTGCTTAATAAAGTCTTACAGTCCAGTAAACAGATCTTCTCATCTTGTCTGATTGCTGCAGACAGGACTTCCAATACTATGTGAGTGGGCACCCTTGTTTTGTTCCTGACCACTTAATAAATTTCCTAATTATGAATTGCCTATTTGTCTTACCTTATGCATTTAGTTTTAATACAGATGGATGAACATAAAGCTGATATATTCTGTATCCATTTTTCATACCATTTTAAAAGTTCTCTTGATTTTAGATAATTCTCATTTAAACTTTTTCAAAATTGTTCTGCTAACTCAAAGTCTGATGTTAATGATTATGGAAAGAGAATTGTTTAAACTTTTCACCAACGAGGTTCTCCTGACCCAAAGGAAAAGCATGATTTTACTGAATGGTGTCGGCATTTGCTAGTTGCCTAAGTACACATTGTTTCTATTTCCTCTCTGTTTTCTTTCTTTGATCCCCTCTCTGTGTTATCTTCCTTGAAGAATTTGGACTGACAGGAGCTGAAGGAGAGAACAGAAATTCACACTCACTTGTGTTTCACCAACCATCTCCTGAGCAGAGTGAGAAGTAACTGTGATGGATGGTGTTCAACTGGAAGTTCAGTGCAGTTTTAGTGAACAAGGACTCAAATGAACAAGATCATCATTGCCTCCAACAGTCTTTGATGTTCCTCACTATACTATACTGATGAACGCCGCATGACTCCCAAATTTGCCCTAATGCCCTCACTGCCCTTTCCATTTCTAATGGTATTGTGGATCCCTTTAGGGGATCTCGACTCCATGCTTCTGTCAGACTGACCCTTTTCATAAAACCACATTCATGCATATGACAGTATAATAGGCACTATTAAATAGCTCAGATGACATATCAGAGAGAGATTTTAAAAGGACTGTTAAAGGTAAGAGATATTATTATACACATAAGAGAGAATTCCATTGATCCACAGGACAGAAGTCCTAAAGGAAGCCAGCTGAACCATGAATGCATTCTAACATTTAAAATCAAAAGCTAATCCCGTGCAAAATTTTAAAAATGAGAAAATGTCATGGGAAAATTGAGTGAGCCTGCTTTCATAGACAACAGTACATGTGCAAGCCAGATGACACAATATAAAGGGTGAACGCACACACACATACACATGCACACACACACACACACATACACCTCATGTTCCTCTACTTTCCACAAATTAGATACTGAAAAGCAATTCACCAAAATGTCCCTTGTGTATTAGGTCAAAGTAATAGCACCGTGTGAGAGACTTGTGAAAATATTAAAAGGAAGATTTGATATTTGATTGTGTATCAGAATAGTGAAAAGACCCTGGACATTTGAGCTTCTATTACACCACCACATCATGTAGTAATGAAGGCTAGAATGTACCTGCTTATGCCTTTTGGATTATGATTTTCAGATTCCTTATCTACCACGTGTCCATCATGCCACCACTCAAATCCTGCACCTACTCTCAGTTCCCACTGCCCACAAACAAATACCCCTGGCTCTTGACAAAACAAAATAATCAGTTAAAGATATTTAACCTCGTGGGGCATCATGAAATGCAGCCAACCACACAAGCACGTATGCAGTCCATTAGAAACTGAACAAATGGGCAACTGCTCAGAGCCTCACCTAAGCAAAGCCATGAGTAATAGCTGAAGACAAACACAGTTTCAGAGAATGGACTTTAGGAGAATAGATACTTTTAGAAAAAAATTCTGTGAGAATTCTAAAGGGAAATGGGGGAAAGCACATGAAATACCATGAATAATATATAGCAGATTCAAAGGGCCCTAAATATTACTGCCATCTGGGTTTTCATATACTCTACAGACATTGCTAATTAAAACCATTTTTTCATTAGAAGCACCTGGGAAATTACCATACACAATATTTAACTTTTCCTTGTTGCAAATTTTGAAACTCTCAGAAAAGAGTATATTTTTTAACATAAAACTGTAAAAATTTTTAAATTTACACCAACTATATTTGCTTTATTTTGCTGTTTCTTTCATTAATAGTTTCTCTTAAAACTAAAAATACTATACATACTCACATGATTTTTAAAGTATCAAATGTTATCAGTGATATAATTTTAACTTGTAAGAACTTTTAAATAATATACAAATAATATGTTCTGCAAGGATACAAAAGAAGCCACCAATAATACTGCTTTAATAGTGGCCATTAGGCTGGATTTACTTAATCAAGAAGACACAGAGGACCCAGAATGACTTAAAAATCTATGGTTTTTTTTTAACAGGAAAAGGATACAATAGAGGCACCACATCATATGTCATCAAGGAAATGCCACTTTCAATAAGATACCAGTACAAATCTTCTGGGCTTCCTTAGTGGCTCAGTAGTAAAGAACGCACCTGCCAGTGCCTGCCAGTGCAGGAGACATGGGTTTAATTCCTGTGTCGGGAAGATCCCCTGAAGAAGGAAATGGCAACTCCAGTAGTCTTGCCTGGGAAATCCCATGGACGGAGGAGCCTGGTGGGCTACAGTCCATAGGGTCACAAAGTGTTAGACACAACTCAGTGACTAAACAACAACAACAACACATATACTATAATGACCAAAATCCAGAACACTAACAATACCAAAGGCAGGTGAGGATGTGGTGAAGCAGAAACTCTCATTTATTGCTGGTGGAAATGCCAAATGGTACAGCCACTTGGGAAGACAGTTTGGTGGTTTCTTACAAGACCAAACACACTCTTACCATACTTTATTATGCTCCTCAGCATTTACCTAATGGAATAAAAGACTTCCATCCACACAGAAACCTGCACATGGATATTTATATCAGCTGTGTTTATAACTGCCAAAATTTGAGCCTTTAGGGAGCCTTTAGGGAATGGATAAACTGCAGTACATTTAAACAATGAGATATTATCCAGCATTAAAAAGAAATGAAAAGACATGGAGGAAACTTAAACACGTATTACTAAGCAAAAAAAGTCACTCTCAAAAGGTTACATACTATATGACTCCAGCGACATGACACTCTAGAAAAAGCAAAACCTATGGAGACAGTAAAAAGATCAGATGTTGCCAGGGATTGGAAGAGAAGGAAGGACTCGCATAGCACAGAGGATTTTTAGGGCAGTGAAAATACTCGGCATGAAACAATAATGGTGGTTGCATGTCATTATACATTTGTCAAACCACTAGAGTGTTCAACACCAGGAATGAGCTCTAGGGTAAACCACGGACCTTGGGTGATCATGATGTGTCAATGCAGGTTCATCAACTATAACAAATATACCACTCTGGTGGGAGATGTTGATAATGGTGAGGCTGTGTATATGTGGCTGGAGTATATGGCACATAACTGCTCCTTCAATTTTTCAGTGGTGCTAAAACTACTCTTAAAAATGTCATTTTTTAACAATTGGGAGTCAAACGTTTTTTTAAAAAATTCAAGTAGAGCCCATCTAAATGTCCTACAAGATTCTGATATTCTTTGAATAAAGGTACAACATCAGAAATTCTTTCAAGCACAATATAGAAGAAATTAGATAGGGATGTGCCTCTCAGCAAAGGCTGCCTCACAGCAAGGAACCCAGGGAGTTAGGTATGGACTCCTTTGGCCTCCTTCTCTGAGGGTGCACCTTCTCTCTTGGATCAGGAACCACCAATATCTGCATGGGACACTTTGGAACCAAAAAGCCTAAAAGCCTAAAACAGAGTCTCAGCTGGGTGTTTGAGGTATTTTCGGTTTTGTTTTGGATTTTTTTGCTTGTTTGTTCAATTTTGCTGGTCATGTGGGTATAATCCTAATATGCAATCCGCCTCAGCTGTAGAGCCCTCCCTGGGTCTCACTGAAGCCAGGTGCAAATCATCAGT
This sequence comes from Ovis canadensis, assembly GCF_042477335.2. NCBI lineage: Eukaryota > Metazoa > Chordata > Mammalia > Artiodactyla > Bovidae > Ovis > Ovis canadensis. Next base: position 89,087,779 of record NC_091248.1, read on the forward strand.
CTCACTGTTATTAATAAATAATACTCAGAAGCTTATATAAACCACTCTAAAACTCACTGGCCCATGTTCACAAAATAACATCAGTGTGTTTCATGCCTTGACCAGGAGTTAATGTAGTACAGAAACATTTCATATTTCAGTAGGATACTTCAGGCTGACTCCAGACATACCGATTTAGCCTTCACAATACAAGCAGTTTCTTTGTTGAAGAATAAATCAAATGAGTTGACCAATGAAGTGATTTTGCTTTTCTTTTTATACTTTGTTATTGCTTAGAGCTTCAACATGCTAAAGGAGTATCTTTCTTTATAGACACTGTTGTCATGTGCATCAGCAGATACCATCCACTCTGAATGAAACTGAAAATAAACTGTTGTAAATGAAATTTATGCACAATTGTTATGAAAAAATCTTGCCAGTAGGCCAGACTCCTCTGTACTTAGTGATCTCAAGAATAATTAAAAACAAGAAGGGAGAACTAAACTCTATTTTATCAACATTTAACTTCAGTCTTCTCTTTAAGAAAAATCATTCTTAGCACGTCAGTGAAGCACAGAAGCACTTTATGGCAGATCTTTTAACCCAGAATGCAACAAGAATTCTCTAAAAAGCTTATTATTTGCTTCAAATACTAACTACTGAACATAAGAACAATTAAGGCCCATTCAAAACTCTGACCCTGCCATCTCTCAATTTTTCCTTCATCCATAAAATGAAGATCAAATATGAAGTTGCAAATCCCAAATATATACACACTGTGCTATGCTTAATCACTCAGTTGCATCCGACTCTTTGTGGCCTGTCAGGCTCCTCTGTCCATGGGGATTCTACAGCAAGAATACTAGAGTAGGTTGCCATGCACTCCTGCAGAGGAGCTTCCCAACACAGGGATTGAACTCAGGTCTCCTGCATGGCAGGTGGATTCTTTACCATCTGAGCCACCAGGAAAGCCCAGTATACACACTCTGTTTAGTTTAGTTCAGTCGCTCAGTCGTGTCCAACTCTTTGTGACCCCATAAACTGCAGCACGCCAGGCCTCCCTGTCCATCACCAACTCCCAGAGTTTACCCAAACCCATGTCCATTGAGTCGGGGATGCCATCCAACCATCTCATCCTCTGTCGTCCCCTTCTCCTCCTGCCTTCAATCTTTCCCAGCATCAGGGTCTTTTCAAATGAGTCAGCTCTTTGCATCAGGTGGCCAAAGTATTGGACTTTCAGCTTCAACATCAGTCCTTCCAATGAGCACTCAGGACTGATCTCCTTTAGGATAGACTGGTTGGATCTCCTTGCAGTCCAAGGGACTCTCAAGAGTCCTCTCTAACACTACAACTCAAAAGCATCAATTCTTCTGCACTCAGCTTTGTTTATAGTCCAACTCTTACATCCATACATGACCAGTGGAAAAACCATAGCCTTGACTAGCCAGACCTTTGTTCATAAAGTAATGTCTCTGCTTTTCAATATGCTCTCTAGGCTGGTCATAACTTTCCTTCCAGGGAGCAAGCGTCTTTTAATTTCATGGCTGCAATCACCATCTGCAGTGATTTTGGAGCCCAAAATAATAAAGTCGGCCGCTGTTTCCACCATTTCCCCATCTATTTGCCACAAAGTGATGGGACAGGTGCCATGACCTTAGTTTTCTGACTGTTGAGTTTTAAGCCAACTTTTTCACTCTCCTCTTTCACTATCATCAAGAGGCTTTTTAGTTCTTCTTCACTTTTTGCCATAAGGGCAGTGTTATCTGCATATCTGAGGTTATTGATATTTCTCCCGATAATCTTGATTCCAGCTTGTGCTTCCTCCAGCCTAGCATTTCTCATGATGTACTCTGCATAGACGTTAAATAAGCAGGGTGACAATATACAGCCTTGACATACTCCTTTTCCTATTTGGAACCAGTGAGTTGCTCCATGCCCAGTTCTAGCTGTTGTTTCTTAACCTGTGTGCAGGTTTCCCAAGAGGCAGGTCAGGTGGTCTGGTATTCCCATCTCTTTAAGAATTTTCCACAGTTTCCTGTGATCCACACAGTCAAAGGCTTTGGCATAGTCAATAAAGCAGAAAGAGTTGTTTTTCTGAAACTCTCTTGCTTTTTCCATGATCCAGCGGATGTTGGCAATGTGATCTCTGGTTCCTCTGCCTTTTCTAAAACCAGCTTGAACATCTGGAAGTTCACGGTTCATGTATTGCTGAAGCCTGGCTTGGAGAATTTTGAGCATTACTTTACTAGCGTGTGAGATGAGTGCAATTGTGCAGTAGTTTCAGCATTCTTTGGCATTGCCTTTCTTTGGGATTGAAATGAAAACTGACCTTTCCTAGTCCTGTGGCCACTGCTGAGTTTTAAAAATTTGCTGGCATATTGAATGCAGCACTTTCACAGCATCATCTTTTAGGATTTTAAATAATTTTAAATAATTCAACTGGAATTTCATCACCCCACTAGCTTTGTTTGTAGTGATGTTTCCTAAGGCCCACTTGACTTCACATTCCGGGATGTCTGGCTCTAGGTGAGTGATCACACCTTCATGATTATCTGGGTCATGAAGATCTTTTTGTACAGTTCCTCTGTGTATTCTTCTGCTTCTGTTAGGTCCATACCATATCTTTGCATGAAATGTTCCCTTGGTATCTCTAATTTTCTTGAAGAGATCTCTAGTCTTTCCCATTCTGTTGTTTTCCTCTATTTCTTTGCACTGATCACTGAGAAAGTCTTTCTTCTCTCTCTTTGCTCTTCTTTGGAACTCTGCATTCAAATGGGTATATCTTTCCTTCTCTCATTTACCTTTCATGCCTCTTCTTTTCACAGCTATTTGTAAGGCCTCCTCAGACATCCATTTTGCTTTTTCACATTTCTTTTTCTTGAGGATGGTCTTGATTCCTATCTCCTGTACAATGTCATGAACCTCTGTCCATAGTTCATCAGGCACTCTATCTATCAGATCTAGGCCCTTAAATCTATTGCTCACTCCCACTGTATAATCATAAGGGATTTGATTTAGGTCATACCTGAATGCTCCAGTGGTTTTCCCTACTTCCTTCAACCTAAGTTTGAATTTGGCAATAAAGAGTTCATGATCTGAGCCACAGTCAGCTTCTGGTCTTGTTTTTTCTGACTGTATAGAGCTTCTCCATCTTTGGCTGCAAAGAATATAATCAATCTGATTTCGGTATTGATCATCTGGTGATGTCCATGTGTAGAGTCTTCTCTTGTGTTGCTGGAAGAGGGTGTTTGCTATGACCAGTGTCTTCTCTTGGCAAAACTCTATTAGCCTTGCCCTGCTTCATTCTGTAGTCCAAGGCCAAATTTGCCTGTTACACCAGGTGTTTCTTGACTTCCTACTTTTGCATTCCAGTCCCCTACAATGAAAAGGACATCTTTTTTGGGTGTTAGTTCTAACTCAATAAAACTAAACATTGCCTAACTCAATGAAACTAAGCCATGCCATGTGGGGCACTGGTCATGGTGGAGAGGTCTGACAGAATGTGGTCCACTGGAGAAGGGAATGGGAAACCACTTCAGTATTCTTGCCTTGAGAACCCCATGAACAGTATGAAAAGGCAAAAAGATAGGACACTGAAAGAGGAACCTACTGACCTGGGGAGAGTATACACACTACTAAATATAAAATAACCAACAAGGGTCTACTGTATCACCCAGGGAACTATATGTAATATTTCAAATAACCTACAAGAGACAACAAGCTGGAAAAGGATATGTATATATATATTATATATACATAACATATGTATATAACTGAATCCTTTTGCTGTATACCTAAAACTAACATGACACCTTAAACTATACTTCAACTTTTTTAAAAAGCTGTAAATCCTATTATTAATAATAATGCTGCATTAGTGAGGAGAATTACATGTCCCATTCTCTACCCCAGGGATAAGTGGGGAGTTCAGAAGAGGTTAAAGCTGAGAAAAAATAATAATTAAAGGGATACATAAATGCCACCCAAATGGCCACCTCATGTGAAGAGTTGACTCATTGGAAAAGACTCTGATGCTGGGAGGGATTAGGGGCAGGAGGAGAAGGGGACGACTGAGGATGAGATGGCTGGATGGCATCACCGACTCGATGGACATGAGTCTGAGTGAACTCTGGGAGTTGGTGATGGACAGGGAGGCCTGGCATGCTGCAATTCATGGGGTCGCAAAGAGTTGGACACGACTGAGTGACTGAACTGAACTGAACTGAATGTTTACCTGATTGAATGCCACATACCATTTATAGTTGAGGGGTGGTCATGAATTTTCCAACCATAGCAGTCTGGATCCTTTTTTGAGTCAGTTGGCCATTTTTCGAGCAAGTAATAAACACTGTCACATCTTTGACCCTCAAGGAGTTTACAAACAAGCTGTGTCATCCAGGATCTTCACTTGTTTTGTGCTTATCTTGTACTTCAAATATCATGAGTTTGTGTCAATGTTAAAACATTGTGTGAACCTGAGTCTTGGATCTTGGTTCGGTGCATAGAATATTTTGATAGTCTACCATAATTGTTTTAGAAAACTGAAAGCCAGTTTCTGATTAATTTTCATTTCTTGGTTTGTTTAGTTTTTAATTACTATGATTTGTAGCTGAGTAAAAAAAAATAATGATAATTTAATTAGTTTAAGTTTCAGCTATTATTTTCTAGTTTAGGGTTTTCACAGTTTGGCTCTTAGCCCTTCTGAATCATTACATTGTTTCAAATTATCAAGGTACAAAATTCACACACACCAAAAGAAAAAAAAACTTTTTTGCAATATACACTTAGTGACATCACTTGTTTAAAGCAAATTAGTCTTCTTGGAATGTCTATAAATACTTTAGAAGAAAATAAAATTCTGAAACTACTTGCCTCGTGAAAAGAAGGAACTTTCTATGTCAAATGAGAAGTTGGGGAAAGCATCAAAATGGCTTGGCGAAGTAATTATGAATACTTTTCTTGAGTCATAGAAATTACTCCCACACAGGACACACACTCTTCTTTACTGTGATAGCTTTCACTTCATCTCTTTATTTCATACGAAAGAAAGTATATCAGAACCCTAGTGAATGCTATAATTATTAATATTTAACTAAATCCATTATAAATTTTAACACAACAATGACAAACAGTAACAATTATTTGCAACACAACTTTCATCTTGCCAAAACACACTACATCAAGACACCATGGATGAGAAGTGCAGAAGACAGAGAATTACCCAGGACTGAGCATGCCTTAGACTTAAGCAGAATATAAGAATGCCTCTGGGAGGCATTTGGCAGGAGTATTTCACGTTATTTCAAGGTAGGGTGATGATGGGTATGAACCAGTAGAGTAAAAAGAACTGATGACAAAAAAGAAAGGACGAAAAACTGGATAAGTGAAGTTTATAGAAGATGAAAAGAATTGAGATCCTCCAGGGCACAGGTGTGGTAGAAGTGAGAACGCTTTAGGCAACAGCAAAGCTAAAAACAATATGCCAGTAATGCATAAGAGTGGATAGAGTTGATAATGGGATTATAAGAAAGTTCCATTTCTATTTACTCCATCTCTTTTACTGAAATGCCAAAGGCAACTGCATCAGCACAGAATGAAAAAGGAAGAGGTTGAGAGCAAACATACAAGGGGGATGTGGAAGGATTAGGCAGCATTGAGTAACCATTTGAGACTTGAGTCTTCCACTCTGTTCAGAGGGGCTTGTCCACAGACATATGTCACTGGGTGGTCCTCAACTTATGAAGGCCTGGCAGTGCATGAAGGCTTTCATTATGGAGGCTTTGTAATCCCTTCCCTGCTGATAGCACAGAGCAAGGCAGTTAATGAAACAGGAGAGACTGAGAGGAGAGGTAGTCATGGTGGCCAGGAAAAGAGTGGCAAAGCCTAAGCAGGCTGAGGGCATTCATGTGTGGGGTCATAGGTACTCATTTTCTGGGTAATTTACATTTTTAATACATTTAAAATTTTCAGATACAGTGGAGTGAACCTGAAAGGATAGAAATGGATAAAATCATGGTGGAAAACAAATTCTAAAAGATCATAAATGTCATGATGACAGAGAGAACCTTTGGGAAAAAATGATGTTAAGACTTGCTCACCTATAGCCATTGATCCATACCTTCTAGGACACCCCAGCAGGTATTGCAAAGCCTTGATCCATACCCCAGCAGGTATTGCAAAGCCAAGCTCCCCAAGCACCTTGAAAGATCCCAAATGAGCCAGAGGTTGTACCCTGGGTGGTTTTCCACCCACTTGGAGAGAGGCCAGGCAATTTCAGTGGTACTGCAGCCTGCACCTTCCCAACTAAATAGATGTACTTGGAGCAAGAGGCCAATGGCCCAGGTCAAGATATTCCATTAACCCAAAAAGAGAGGTTCTGAGACTAAATGATGAAAAGTTATAGCATGCAGGACTTCTTGTGCAAAGGAAAGGCAGTGTGGGAGGGCAAGAAAGCATCTGTCCTCAGACATGTCAACAGAAAACCTTTTTTTACTAAAAGAAGATTCCATTCAAGATGAAACACAACTGAAATATATCAAACTGCCCTCTGATTCTAGTATAATAGCTTGCCAGGAGCATAATTTTCTCAAATTGCATCCATTTTTATGACTAACTAGGCCACTTGGCAGCAGTTCTAAATGATTCCCAGGACTAAGCACAGTGGCTGCTCCTTCTGTGCAAAAGCATCTTCCTTTAATGCAGCCAGCACTCTATTCTTATAACTTTATCGTATCCCTCCATCCAACCTCATCCCCTACCAATAGGTCCTGAAGGCCCCAGGGAAGCTGCTCCCTCATTCTGGAAATGTTACTTCTTTACCTCAGTGGTCCAGCAGCTGGGTCACATGAGCAGTTAGATTGACTGTCTGCTCTACTCTCAATAAACAAGCAGCATCCATTCCTAAGCAGCCTGGCTTTCACTCACTGCAAATGACTTAAATGATGCTGCAGAACTCAGAAAATAAAACTCAGTGCTTTACACTCACAGTCGATAAGTCATGCCCAACTCTTCGAGACCCCATGAACCGCAGCATGCCAGGTTTCCCTTCACTATCCTTCACTATCTCCCAGGGTTTGCTCAGATTCATGTCCATTGAGTTGGTAAAGCCATCCAACCATCTCATGCTCTGCTGCCATTTTCTCCTTTTGCCTTCAATCTTTCCCAGCATCAGAGTCTTTTCCAATGAGTCAGCTCTTCGCATCAGGTGGTCAAATGATTGGAGCTTTAGCTTCAACATCAGTCCCTCCAGTGAACACCCAGGACTGATCTCCTTTAGGGTAGACTGGTTGGATCTCCTTGCAGTCCAAGGCCATAAGCCAGCTTAATAACTAGTGACTATTCTCCTCACCAAACCCTATCAGATATAACATGTGAGCTAATTTTTTTTGTCCTGTAATTTGTCTGAACACCAAAAAAGGAAAGAAAGCAAAATTTGATATTTAGTGGATTTTCAATAGTAGGTTACAGCGCAATTTTACAACAAACAACTACTCTCTCCCTCTTATTGACAATGACAGAAAACATACAGCTGATACTAGGACTTACATTTCAATTGCTTTTTTCTTTGTTGTTGGCTGTTAATGATGAATGTTTTGGATTTAAGCTCTATTGCTAAAAAGTTTATTAGTCAAAATTATTTATTTCCCATAAAAGAAAAGTAATTCAATGTTGAGCAAGAAAACAGAGCTATGAAAATTTTAAATGTTCCTGTATTCATCTCCTGCAGCTGCTGTAACAAATTACAACAAACTTAGGCATTTAACACATTATAAGTGTGTTCTCTCACAGATCCGGATGCTAGAGGTCTTAAAAAAGGTGTGAATGGGGATGCGTAACCTCTGAGGGCTCTATGGGAGAATCTGCTCTTTGCCTCTCCCAGCTTCTGCTGGCTACTGTCATCCTTGGCTTTCCTTGCCTTGGGATCACTTCGGTTTCCTCCAATGAGGTCATGTTGTTTCCATATCTTTGTGTCTGTTCTGTGTGTCTGTCTCAAAATTCCTCTGCCTGGCTCTTATAAGGATATACAGGATTACATTTCACATCCACCAAAATAATCCAGATGATGCCTTCTTTCAAGTTCCTGAATTTAATAAGTTCTTTTACCATATAAGGTAGTATTGAAAGAAACTGGGAATTAGAACATGGGCATATCTTTTGAGGGGCTATCATGTAGCCAACTCTAGTCAACCCTCAAAGTGAAGTGAAGTGAAATGAAGTTGCTCAGTCATGTCTGATTCTTTGCAACCCCATGGACTGTAGCCTACCAGGCTCCTCCCTCCATGGGATTCTCCAGGCAAGAGTACTGGAGTGGGTTGCCATTTCCTCCTCCAGGGGATCTTCCCAACCCAGGGATCAAACCTGGTTCTCCCGCATTCCAGGCAGACGCTTAACCTCTGAGCCAAATGACCCCTTAATTCCTTTTATAGTCTTACTTTTGAAACAGAAATATCTATAGTTATTTTGTCATTCCATCACTGTATTTTGGAAACAGCTTAACTGTGGAAAATTCTTGAACAGAATTTACCTGCCTCCTGAGAAACCTGTATGCGAGTCAAGAAGCAACAGTTAGAACTGTACATGAAACAATAGACTGGTTGAAAATTGGCGAAGAAGTACATCAAGGCTGTATATTGGACCCTGCTTATGGTAGCTCAGCTGTTAAAGAATCTGCCGGCCATGCGGGAGACTCCAGTTTAATTTCTCGGTTGGGAAGATCCACTAGAGAAGGGATAGACGACTGACTCTAGTATTCTTGGGCTTCCGTAGTCTCTCAGTTGTTAAAGAATCCGTCTGCAATGCAGCAGACCTGGGTTTGATCCTTGGGTTGGGAACATTCCCTGGGTAAGGGAATAGCTACCCACTCCAGTATTGTGGAAAATTCTATGGGCTGTTTAGTCTATGGGGTCACAAAAAGTCAGACATGACGGAGCGACTTTCACTTTTATTTAACTAATATGTAGAGTACATCATGTGAGATGTTGGGCTGGATGAATCACAAGCTGGAATCAAGGTTGACGGGAGAAATATCAATAACCTCAGATATGCAGATGATACCACTCTAATGGCAGAAAGAGAAGAGGAACTAAAGAGCCTCTTGATAAAAGTTAAAGAGGAGAGTGAAAAAGATGGCTGAAAACTCAACATTCAAAAAACTAAGATCATGGTGTCCCATCACCTCACAGCAAATAGAAGGTGAAAAAGTGGAAACAGTGACAGAGTTTATTTTCTTGGGCTCCAAAATCACTGTGGATGGTGACTGCAGCCATGAAATTAAAAGATACTTGCTCCTTGGAAGAAAAATGACAAACCTAGACACCAAATTAAAAGCAGAGGCACTGCTTTGCCAACAAAGTCTGTATACTTAAAGCTATGATTTTTCCAGTAGTCATGTACGGATGTGAGAATTGGACCATAAAGAAGGCTGAGTGCCGAAGAATTGATGCTTTCAAATTTTGGTGCTGGAGAAGACTCCTGAGGATCCCTTGGACAGCAGAGAGATCAAGCCAGTCAATCCTAAAGGAAATTAATCTTGAATATTCATTAGAAGGACTAATGCTGAAGCAGAAACCCCAGTGCTTTGGCCACCTAATGTGAAGAGCCAACTCATTGGAAAAGACCTTGATGCTGGGAAAGACTGAGGGCAGGAGGAGAAGGGCACAATAGACAATGAGATGGTTGGATAGAATCACCGACTCAATAGACATGAATTTGAGTATACTCTGGAAAACAGTGTAGGACAGGGAAGCCTGGCATGCTGCAATCCATGTGGTCATGAAGAGTCAGATAGGACTTAGCAACTGAACAACAACAAAAACTTGTTTTCTAGTTTCACAGGTCTACTTATGAAAAGAAATATTGCTCCAGGATGGACCATACCCAGAGTCTCACCTGTACATTATTTAGATTATGTAGATTATTACATTTGAAGCTTTTTTTTTGCAACAATGTTTAGGTAAGATTTCTTGACTTGGAATTGATGCTAAAATGAGTTGAGACTTTTGGGGATATTGAGATGTGGTGAATGCATTTTGCCTACAGGACAAACATGATTTGGGGGCAAACAAGTGGACAGAATACAGTCAGCTAAATTGGTCCCCAAAGATTTGTCTAAACCTAAGAACCTATGGTTTTTCCAGTGGTCATGTATGGATGTGAGAGTTGGACTGTGAAGAAAGTTGAGCACCAAAGAATTGATGCTTTTGAACTGTGGTGTGGGAGAAGACTCTTGAGAGTCCCTTGGACTGCAAGGAGATCCAACCAGTCCATTCTGAAGGAGATCAGCCCTGGGATTTATTTGGAAGGAATGATGCTAAAGCTGAAACTCCAGTACTTTGGCCATCTCATGCGAAGAGTTGACTCATTGGAAAAGACTCTGATGCTGGGAGGGATTGGGGGCAGGAGGAGAAGGGGACGACTGAGGATGAGATGGCTGGATGGCATCACTGACTCAATGGACGTGAGTCTGAGTGAACTCCATGAGATGGTGATGGACAGTGAGGCCTGGTGTGCTGCAATTCATGGGGTCGCAAAGAGTCGGACACAACTGAGCGACTGAACTGAACTGAACTGAACTGACTGAAGAACCTATGAATAGTGCCTTAAATGGCAGAAGATGTGATTAATTATCTTGAGAGGAGTTTATTCCAGATTATTATCCAAGTAGACCCTACATGCAATCATATACACTCTTAAGAAAAAGGCAGAGGTTTTGACTCAGACACAGAGGAGAAGCCACACGAAGAGAGGAGCAATATGATCATGGAGGCAGAGATCCAGTCTCTGGACTGATGCAGCTACAAGCAAGGAACATCAGGCAAGAGTCGCCAAAAGCTGGAAGAGGCAAGAAATGGAGTCTCCCCTAGAGTGTTCAAAGGATAACAGCCCTACCAACAACTTGTTTTCAGACTTCCGGTCTCCAAAACTGACAGAATACATTTCTGTTGTTTCTGGACATTAAGTTTGTGGTAATTAGTTAGAGCAGCTCTGGGAAATACTACAGTTTCCAAAATAAAACAAAGTAACACAGTGCACAAAGTACTCTGGAAACCCTGTTAAAATAAATCCAGATTTGGAGGGAAGAAAATTAATAGCCAAAGGATTTGTATTTCTGCCTCCAAGAGGGGGAGGGGGGAACGTTGGTACAGACTCATTTGTCCTAGTTCAAACAGATTTTTAAGTACAAAAAATTATTGCTATTTAGTTGAAGTTTGTTTCTAATTGTTGAAGTTATATGAGAGTTTCAAGAATCAAAAAATGCTTTAAAAATTACTATATCATTAAATTTCCATAGCTAATCAGTTTCTCCTAATAATGACTCAGTTTTTTACCCAAAAGACAACCTGTGGCTACATTGATAATTCACCTGAGTGCTGTGTTTCTAACATTATAGAATGCCAGACTCCAGCAATTCAAATCATCCCAATGGTATTTTCCGTTCACTGCTATAGATTTTCAACATAAAATCTTTCCAATAAGATAGTGCTATCACAAAATAAGTGAGAGAAACTGTAATATGGCTGTCTCCTTAATAAAAGAGAGGAGGGAAAATTCTAGTATTAATCTTAATGTGTTCAACAGTTTAAAACCCTCTAAACCCATTTTGCTTTTATTCATCAAGCTCACAAAAAAGGAAATTTTCTTAAAAGTCGAGAAAAATTGTGAAAGAAATAACAATTCACATTACAGCCTCTTTCAACTTATAACTGTGTTTCAAAACTTTTAAACAGATCTAAATTTTATTACACTAGGTTTGATCTAGAGATCATCTAACAATCATTTCCTGCCTTTCATAGATTTCAGGAATGTGCTTGCTAACCTCAACTTTAAAGCATTATAACATTTCAGATATATCTTGGTTTCCATAACTCATTAGATCTGTCCACTGAAGAAACAAATAGCCTAATTTTGCTTTTCATTTTTCTTAAATGCTGAGTGCTTCAAATATGGTATTGGATATTAAAGAGTTAATTTAATATTGAGAAAAATATTTTCATCAAATGACAAATTATACTCTAAGAGTACCAGAGCTCATTGACTTGCAAGGTCAAGGCTAACTAGAAGTTCTGAGAGACCTTTCTGTTTTGCTACCACCCACCTCAGGCATATGACACTTCCTGCTCCTACAGGAAGTAGAAAAGCTTTCAAGGTGCCCTCCCCTACCGACAAAATAAACAGACCACCAGACTTGAGGTTCAGACAATGGGAATGGGGATAGTTAAGAGCCTAGAGCTCTAAGCAAAACTGCTGAGGGCCATGAATAGAAATACCTGGGAGCAGCCGGCAGAAGTGAAGAGTTAGTACCTGAGCTTCTGGGTGTGTCAGTAAATAGGGACCAAGCAGGGCATGTTCTCTTGGCAAAACTCCGTTAGCCTTTGTCCTGCTTCATTTTGTACCCCAAGGCCAAACTTGAGTGCAACTGTGTGGTAGTTGTTCAAACTACTGCACAAACATGCTAGCAAAGTAATGCTCAAAATTCTTCAAGCTAGGCTTTAACAATATGTGAGCCAAGAACTTCCAGATGTACAAGGTGGATTTAGAAAAAGCAGAGGAACCAGAGATCAAATTGCCAACATACATTGGATTATAGAAAAAGCTAGAGAATTCCAGAAAAACATCTACTTCTGCTTCATTGACTTCACTAAAGCCTTTGACTGTGTGGATCACAAAAAAACTGTGAAAAATTCTTAAACAGATGAAACTACCAAACCACCTTACCTGCCTCCTGCAAAACCTGTATGCAGATCAAGAAGCAACAGTTAGAACCGGACATGGACCAATGGATTGGTTCCAAACTGGGAAAGGAATATGTCAAGGTTATATATTGTCACCCTGCTTATTTAACTTATATGCAGAGCACATCATGAGAAATACTGGGCTGGATGAAGCACAAGCTGGAATCAAGTTGGCTGGGAGAAATATCAATAACCTCAGATACACAGATGACATCACCCTTATGGCAGAAAGCGAAGAGAAATTAACATGCCTCTTGATGAAGGTGAAAGAGGAGAGTGAAAAAGCTGGCTTAAAACTCAGCATTCAAAAGAACAAAGATCATAGCATCCAGTCTAATCACTTTATGGCCAATAGAAATCACTTTATGGGGAAACAATGGAAGCAGTGACAAACTTTATTATCTCGGGCTTCATAATCACTGTGGACTGTGGATACAACCATGAAATTAAAAGATGCTTGCTCCTTGGAAGAAAAGCAAAGACAAATCTAGACAGCATATTAAAAAGCAGATATTACTTTGCCTACAAAGGTCCATATAGTTAAAGCTATGGTTTTTCCAGTAGTCATTGTATGGATGTGAGTTAGATCACAAAGAAGGCTGAGAGCCAAAGAATTGATGCTGTGGTGCTAGAGAAGACTCTTGACTTGGACTGCAAGAAGAGCAAACCAGTCAATCCTAAAGGAAATCAACCCTCAATACTCATTGGAAGAACTAATGCTGAAGCTGAACCTGAAGCTCCAATACTTTGGCCACCTGATGCAAAGAGCCAACTCATTAGAAGAGACCCTGATGCTGGGAAAGACTGAAGGCAGGAAGAAGGGGGATGAAGAGGATGAGATGGTTGGATGGCATCTTCAAGTCAGTGGACATGAGTCTGAGTAAATTCAGGGAGATGGTGAAGGACAGGGAAGCCTGGCATGCTGCAGTCCATGGGGTCACAAAAAGTCAGACACAACTGAGTAACTCAATAACAACAACATGGCACACAGTCAGATCAGACTAGCAGACCAGGAAAGGGTAAAGTCACCCAGGGTAACCACAAGCCCCATAATACAGGTGCACACTAATCCCTGGGTAAGATGAACCTGAGACTTATCCAATACCAAACACTTAATGAGGAATAGGATATTTGCATGGTCTTAATGTCTTCTCACAGACTGTTTACTGGTTGCAGGGGTTGGAAAGAATGTAATTATACTATGAATAAATCAAGTGATCAAAATTATCATCACCTGTAATTAACAGGGGATATGTGTAACTTACTGTATGTGATATCCTGAGAAAGATGTATCACCGATCCAGGCTCATAGCAAAGAATTAGAGAATGTTTCTAAGGCAGTATTAAATAGTACCACAAAGCTATAAAACATATTACAAATGATAAGTAATAAAACTTCAATGAAAACATTGAAGTAGACCTAAATAAATGGAAATCTATCTCATGCTTGTAGATGTAGCAAATAAATGTCAGTTTTTATATCATAAAAATGTCTGGTTTATGTCATAAAAGTGTCAGTTTTCCTCAAATTGATTTATAAACTTAATGTATCTCCAATCAGAATTCCAATGAGGCTTTTCATAGAATTAAAAATATTGGTTGCAAAATTTCTAAGGGAGGTTGAAGAGCCAAGAATAACACTTCAGAAGAAAAGGAAGGAGATTTGCCCCCACTATATGTATAGATTCATTATAATGCTATACCAAAAAGGCAGTGTAGCATTATCATAAGGAAAGAAAGAAAAACTAACCAATAGAAAAGAACAGAAACCAAAAATAAGATCACATCATATAAGAAATTTTGATGACCAATCAGTGGAGAAAGAAAAACTGTGTAACGAAAGAAGCTAAAACGTGATTAATCATATACAAAATTTAAAAGATTTATATTTCATCCTTTATATTTCATGCCATTTATATAATCATAAAAGGCATAAAACATTCATGTGGAAAGCAAAACTTTAAAACTAGAAAATAATGCAAGTTAATATCTTTCTGCCCTTGAAGTATGAAAGGACAGCTTCAGAAAGAAAATTTCCAAATTGTAAAAAAAAAAAAAAATACTGATATATTTAATTATATTAATATTAGAACTTCCATTCATAAAAGATACATTAATAAAAGAAAAAGCCAAACTAAAACTTGGATATAAAACTGACAAAGGATTAATAATAAAAAATATAAAGAATCTCTAGAAACCAATAAGAAAAAACACAAAACATACAAATAAGTAAGATACAAACATGTTTATAGAAGAAGAAACAGCCATTGAAGGATAAACACAGGTGTAATGAAACATCATTTTAAATCCATTTGATTGGAGGAAAAAAAACCAAGAAATCTGACAATTTGAAATACTGGAAACAATGGAGATTAGTGTGATGATGACACTTAGAAAACAATTTGCATTATCTTTTAAAGTCACACATGGCTTCCCAGGGGTGCGAGTGGTAAAGAACCTGCCTGCCAGTGCAGGAGACATAAGAGATGTGGGTTCGATCTCTGGATTGGGAGGATCTCCTGGAGAAGGGCATAACGACTCACTCCAGTAGGGTTGCCTGGAGAGTCCCATGGACAAAGGAACCTGACAGGCTACAATCCATAGGGTCACACAGATGTGACTGAAGCAACTTAGGACACAGCACATAAAGTCACATATAATGATAGTCTATGACCCAGTAATTTGCACAAGAGAAACTTGGGCTAATATCTATAGACATAGTGTTCATAATGTTAAAATACTGGAAAAACAAGTTAAATACCCATCTATAAACAGATAAACAAACTGTGGTACATATAACAATATAATATTATACAAAATAGGAATAAAAAAAAACGCAACTACAGGCACTTTGCCAACAAAGGTCCATCTAGTCAAAGCTCTGATTTTTCCAGTAGTCATGTACAGATGTGAGGGTTGGACTCTAAAGAAGACTAAGCACCAAAGAGTTGACACTTTCAAACTGTGGTGCTAGAGAAGATGCTTCAGAGCCCCTTGGACAGCAAGGAAATCAAACCAGCCAATCCTAAAGGAAATCAACCCTGAATATTTATTGGAAGGGCGGATGTTGAAGCTGAAGCTCCAGTACTTTGGCCACCTGATGCAAAGAGGGAACTCACTGGAAAAGACCCTGATGCTGGTAACGATTGAAGGCAGGAGGAGAAGGGGGTGACAGAGGATGAGATGGTTAGATGGTATCCGACACAATGGACATGGAATTTGAGCAAACTCTGGGAGATAGTGAAGGACAGGGGAGCCTGCATGCTACAGTCCACAGAATCTCAAAGAGCCAGACAGTACTTAACAACTGAACAACAGGTACCAACAGGAATGAATGACAAAATACAGGGACAGAACGGCATTTCCCAGAAAGCAATATAGAATGGTAAAGTTATCACAGTTTTTATTACTACTCTTTTATTAGGTTAAAAGTAAAGTACATAAACATTGGTTGTTATTTTTTGGTTTTTGTTCTGTTTTCCACTTTATTTCTTATTTTTATTTGAGTATAATTGATTTAAATGTTGTTTAGTTTCTGCTGTACAGCAAAGGTATATGTATCAGTTACACATTTATATTGTTTATATGAACAATATGATTTTAGGCATATAAATACATGGGATAAGTACATTTCATGAAAAGCAAAGGATAACAAAATTTAGGATAGCATATATGTCTGTGGAAAGACAGCTGAAGAGGCACACAGAAATAAATGTAAGTCACTGATTTCTAGTTCTTCATTAGCAGTGATTTTCAGGAAAGGGGGCAAGACAGTGTCATACATAGATTAATGATGATAATGGGTCACCAAGCAAGGATTTCCATAATTAATAAAATTTTGTTCACCAGAGATTTGTTTTTTAAAGTCTTATAAAGGTCTCAAATTTGGAAAACTCAGCAGTGGCCACAGGACTGGAAAAGGTCAGTTTTCATTCCAATCCCAAAGAAAGGCAATGCCAAAGAATGCTCAAACTACTGCACAATTGCACTCATCTCACATGCTAGTAAAGTAATGCTCAAAATTCTCCAAGCCAGGCTTCAGCAATATGTGGGCCATGTACTTCCAGATGTTCAAGCTGGTTTTAGAAAAGGCAGAGGAACCAGAGATCAAATTGCCAACATCCGCTGGATCACGGAAAAAGCAAGAGAGTTCCAGAAAAACATCTATTTCTGCTTATTGACTATGCCAAAGCCTTTGGGTGGATCACAAGAAACTGTGGAAAATTCCGAAAGAGATGGGAATACCAGACCACCTGACCTGCCTCTTGAGAAATCTATATGCAGTTCAGGAAGCAACAGTTAGAACTGGACATGGAACAACAGACTGGTTCCAAATAGGAAAAGGAGTATATCAAGGCTGTATATAGTGACCCTGCTTATTTAACTTCTATGCAGAGTACATCATGAGAAATGCTGGGCTGGAAGAAGCACAAGCCTGAATCAAGACTGCCGGGAGAAATATCAATAACTTCAGATATGCAGATGACACCACCCTTATGGCAGAAAGTGAAGAAGAACTAAAAAGCCTCTTGAAAGTGAAGAGGAACTAAAAAGCCTCCTGATGAAAGTGAAAGAGGAGAGTGAAAAAGTTGGCTTAAAGCTCAACATTCAGAAAACTAAGAACATGGCATCTGGCCCCATGACTTCACGGCAAAATAAATGGGGAAACAGTGGAAACAGTGTCAGACTTTATTTTGGGGGGCTCCCAAATCACTGCAGATGGGGATTGTAGCCATGAAATTAAGAGACGCTTACTCCTTGGAAGGAAAGTTATGATCAACCTAGATAGCATATTCAAAAGAAGAGACATTACTTTGCCAACAAAGGTCCGTCTAGTCAAGGCTATGGTTTTTCCAGTAGTCATGTATGGATGTGAGAGTTGGACTGTGAAGAAAGCTGAGCACCGTAGAATTGATGCTTTTGAACTGGTGTTGAAGACTCTTGAGAGTCCCTTGGACTGCAAGGAGATCCAACCAGTCCATTCTGAAGGAGATCAGTCCTGGGTGTTCACTGGAAGGACTGATGCTAAAGCTGAAACTCCAATACTTTGGCCACCTCATGCGAAGAGTTGACTCATTGGAAAAGACTCTGATGCTGGGAGGGATTGGGGGCAGGAGGAGAAGGGGACGACAGAGGATGAGATGGCTGGATGGCATCACCGACTCAACGGACATGAGTCTGAGTGAACTCCGGGAGTTGGTGATGGACAGGGAGGCCTGGCATGCTGTGATTCATGGGGTCGCAAAGAGTCAGACACAACTGAGTGACTGAACTGAACTGAAAGATCTGACAACATCAAGGATATTCTGTTCATCCCTATTCAAGATGAATTGCTTTAAGAGGGTCTTTGTTTTTTTCCCTATTCTTTTAGATTGCATGTTGTTATTTTGGTGAGGGGAAGAAGAAAGAGAACAGAAAGTGAATGGGCAAATAAAAATACATCTCTAAGTCTTCCCTGTTGCTTCTGTTGCTGAGAGAAATAAAGCAGTCCCTGGAGCCTAGGGATTTTAATATGTTGCACTCATAACCACATCTATTTGAGAACAAGCTAGAGAAGGTTCACAAGTTGTCATAATTTTGCATAATTTTTCTCAGATATAAATGTAAGTAATATGTATATATATAGTACTTCTCAAATTACAGTGTGCATAAGAATATCTCGAAGTGTTTGGAGAAAATGCAGATTCTGATTCAGTTGATCTGATGTGGAGTCAAGGAAACTATATTTTTCACCGGCCTTCAGGTGACTGCGTACATTTTAAAAAACAGTAATAAAAAGCCAGTGAGCCCAGAGATAAATGCCTCTCAACGTAAGTATATAATCTTTTTTCTCATCAAAAAAATTCCATGACTGTATTATTAGTGGGAATTTGAACTTTTCAAATGTTCAAATACAATATCCTGGTGAATGTCAAGAGCTAACTAAATCTAAATCTTTGCACCTCACTCCTGCCTAGTTATACCTCATCCAACCGTGAGTATCTTAGGTATCAGTTTAAACTGATTAGAAAGCATAAAGGAGCAATGTAGAAAAGTGGCAAATCTCACTGAATACAGAGTGAGGAGCACTTACTGCTTCTGCAATTTCATTTCCCTCCCCCCTCCTCCAATGGGGCAGCCTGGCACCATCCTGGTAACTACAGAGATTTCCCACAGTTTTCAGCAGCAGGGCTGCTCAGGCTTGGTACTCTTATCCCTACCATACATAGACTTAAAGGTCTTGGCCAAACACAATAGATGCTGTAAGATTCCGTTAACCTCCATCTGGCACCAACACCATCCAAATAGTCCCAGCACTGATCTAGACCATGCCTCCCAGCTTTGCTTTTCAAGGTCAGGTTAAGTACCCACCTCCACACCCCCAAAACTCCTAAGAAGCAAGCTTTTCTAACCATCTCTTGCAAAAACACACCAAGGTACTACTTTCAGGGAATAAACAAGGTCTGGTATTAACACATTGCACTTTTGATAAACAGAAAAGTCCTGCATGCTTTCTATACCTTTAACTGTGCCTCTAGTATCTTACATGTCTCATGGACTACAATCCGTTCTTTTATTCTTTAATCAAGCAGGTTCGAAAAAATTAAAATTGTCTTGCAGCATCTGGTTCAGGGTATCTGTCCACTTACTGGTAAAATTTTTCATAAGTAAAATATACTGTAACACTTATGGTTGGGATAACATCAATGATTGTCCTATATTATGGATTTCAAGCTCATTTGTTAGACCTCCTCAATATACACGTAAAGGTCTTTCACTCAGGACATTCCCTATGGGTATTTTTTCTTATGTTTACATGGGCCCTAAGACTAACAGGAAGTGTTTACATGAGATAAACTATAAATTTCATGGAAACTGAGCAAGCCTTAGACAATGACAGAGCTTGCTCCTGTTGAGGGGGCACCAAATAAAGTACTGGCTTCCAGCAAAGTAAAAGCTTCACCATCTGCTATTTAAAAGAATTGTCATTCATGCATGTAGGTGAAGGTGGGCCGCCTCTGAGGGAAGCTGGGAAGCCAGTGACTCAGCTCCCACACAGATCCTGAATGTGCAGACATGCCCCTCCTGCATGTTATGGGCTAAATTCTGTTTTTGAAGTTCATATTTGAAGTTATGAAATTCTCTGAATGTGACTGTACTTAAAGAAGTAATTAAGGTGAAATGAGGTAATATGAGTGCGCCCTAATACAATCTGACTGGGGTCCTTATAAAAAGAGAAGCTTTGGACATAGACACATATAGGTACAAGGATCAAGTGAAAACAATAGTAAGAAGGCGGCCACCTGCAAGCCAAGAGACACCTCAGAAGAAACTAAACCTGTCAACACCTTGATTTTGGACTTTCGGCCTCCAGAACTGAGAATTTCTGTCAGTTTCTGTTATTCAAGCCACCAGATTATGCTATTTCACTGGCCGAGTCCTGGCCAGGGAAGCGGAATATTTCCATCCTGTAGGACTCTGCTACCATCACAGGGTAACAGAGCTCGCGCCCTCTGCTGGTCTTCCGATTCTGATTAACTGAAGTTTCTGTTCATTCCTAAGCTGGCAATCCTTAGCACTTTTTGGCTTGCAGCTGCACCTCTCCAGTCTTTGCTTCTGTTGTCACGTGGAGCTCTCCTGTGATTCCCTGTGCTCTCACAGTGCTTTCTTCTTATTAGGACACCAATCATATTGGATTTAGGACCCACTCCCAATAATCTCATTTTAACTTGATTATATTTGCAAAGACCCTGTTTCCAAATAAGATCACATTCGCATACACACCAAAGTTGAGTATTTCAATGTACCTTTCGGAGTACACAATTCAACCAATAACACTACTCAATCTGGGAAAGGTTTAGATTTTCAGTCTCAAAAACACCATCTCCCTTCATGTTTCTTATCAAAATGCTTTATGCCATGAATTGCCTTCTTTCTGCCTCCTCTGCAGTAGCCCCCTATATTTTTCTAATGCTTTCAGGGCTTCTGAAAAATAGTAGCCCCATCAAGTCTACCAGAGCTGGGTTTGTCTGTTTTCACCTCTACCATTCAGTGCTATATTGCAGAACCCAGATCAGTTCTTGGCACTTAGAAGGATTCATAAACAATTGCTGAATAAATAAATGGCTACAAAGGCTTGTGAAACACTTCACTTTCTGAACTGCCTTATACCTGCTCTTGGGTAAAAAGCCCAGTACCAGCTAATTCCTTAAATATGAGGATGGGAAAGTAGAAAATATTAGAAGAAAATCTTAATAACTAGAAAGATTATCCAGTTACATGCTACAATAGTCAAAGGATATGTTTCCAAGGTAAATTAAATCATGTTATCAATAGGCAACTCAAATGATTTATCAACATGTTAAACAAATTATAGTCTTTTTTCTTAGAAGGGAGGTAGGAATTTTAAATATGTACTGTCTTATTTAATATTAAGTCTTAGAGGCTTTTCAGAAAGTCATTAGAGAAACCATTACCTAAGTAACTCTAAATAACAAAAGTTGGCCTCCTGAAACATGTCGGCCTACAATAAAGACATACTTGACAATGGAACAATCTGACTTAGTGGTTGAATTTTACATAACATGAATTATAGCTTAGAATTGAAAGAAAGACAATAATATTATCAAAAATCACTTTAGCAGGCATAATGTCAAATTAAAGATGCTGGGGTAAGTTTCTAAAAAAATACAGAGAAATATTCCGCTACAAGGAACAAGCACAACCATCCAAGCTCTTCCTTCAATAGCTGAGCACCCTGATAAGTCAGTACCTCCCACAATGGGCTTGGTCCTCCTTCCAAAGGTTTTCTGCCTCACCCAGGTTTCTCACTGCTACACGTCCATTATTATCAGTACTAAAAATGATCCTCTTCTTTGCATTACTTTATGTATTTCTATGTATTCATCTGTCTCATCTAGAGATAAGAAACTGTCTTTTTCACTGCTGAATGTCTAATGCCTTAAATCACAACTAACATGTAGCAGTCACTCAATAAATCTTTGTCAATCAATGACTAAAATATTCACTAGCATGTTTCTTAACACAGAAATCATGGACGCAAGGAGATTGATAGAAGAGTTAGAATCCCATCCAAAGAAAGAAAGAAAATCAACTTCTCACGGATAGTGAGCTGCAAGCTACATGATAAATAAAGCAAGACACAGTTCAAAGAGAAATTTGAACACAGTTATCATTTGAAAATTGCAGTTCTTAGTAGAATAGAAAAAGTGGAATGGGGGAAGGGTGCTGGGGAGTTTTTAAAGTTTTATACAGAAAGAATCTGAGAGTCACTTATGCTGATGTCTATGCTGATGTTCAGTCACTAAGTCGTGTCTGACACTTTGAGACCCCATGGACTGCAGCAGGGCAGGCTTCCCTGTCCTTCACTCTCTCTTGAAGTTTGCTCAAACTCATGTCCATTGACTCAGTGATGCCATCCAATCATCTTATCCTCTGACCCAACCCACCCCACCCTCCACCCTTGCTTTCCCTGCTGCCTTCGATCTTTCCCAGCATCAGGGTCTTTTCCATTGAGTCGGTTCTTCACATCAGGTGGCCAAAAGTATTGGAGTTTCAGCTTGAGCATCAGTCCTTCCAATGAATAGTCAGAACTGATTTCCTTTAGGATTGATGGGTTTGATCTCCTTGCAGTCCAAGGGACTCTCAAGAGTCTTCTCCAACACCACAGTTCAAAAGCATCAATTCTTTGGTGCTCAGATTTCTTTATAGTCCAACTCCCACATCCATACATGACTACTGGAAAAACCATAGCTTTGACTAGATGGACTTTTGTTCGTAAAGTACATTATCCCTCTGCTTTTTAATGTGCTGTCTAGGTTGTTATAGCTTTTCTTCCAAGGAGCAAGTGTCTTTTAATTTCATGGGTGCAGTCACCATCTGCAGTGATTTTGGAGCCAAAAAATAAAGTCTGTCACTGTTTCCATTGTTTCCACATCTATTTGTTTATCTATTAGAAAGTATCAGGCTGAGAGATATTATTTAATATAAACGCATAATTTAAGTTTTTAACAGTTCAGTGAAGCTATAGGTGATTGTAGTACACTGATTTGTAACCTGAAAGGAAGTATAAATGTGAGCATTTTTATTAGTGTAGTATGGTGGGGAAAGGTATGTTTACATGAGGCTTTTTTTCCTATCTTTGAAAAAAAAAATAACACAATTACAAGTTCAATGCACACTGACAGTACTTTTTTCCCTTTATAGGAAAAACAAAGTAATCAATTATCCAAGGTACCTATCTAAAATTTAATTACGATTATCAAGTAAAATCTAGAAAAATAGCGTTAGAAACTATTAAGCATACCTTAAAAGCCACCAGTACCCAGTGAAACCTGGACTTCACCCAACTGCATCCTGTTGTCTAGTTACCAACTTTTAAAGTGTGAGTAATCAGCTGAATTTCAAAATTGAATTATGCGAGTTTGATTTCCTCTGCTTGCCTCTCATGAAAGGATATAAAAATGAAAATGGCTTGGTAGAGCTGGTAGGAGCAGTCAGGGGAATACAACATAATGCTGTCAACCTCATTGTGTCAGGAGGCAATGGCTATGGTGGGCACAGTCAGGCCTAACAGAGAAGAATTATTTCAGCCATGGCCACCAGGAAACAGGCAACACCAGGAACTTTGCACAAGTGAATGTACAATTGATAAGGTACACTGATATGTACAATTGATAATGTACATTGAATGTACATTGATAAAAATCTCCAGAGAAAAATTAGAAATTATAAGCAAAGAAATGAAGAGAAGAGACACTAAAAGAAACCATTGACTTTTCTCTAACCACCATGAAATTTCACCAGCACAAACTTTTCAAGCCATGAGGAATGCCAGATAAAAGAGCCATTTCAATAAGAGGATTGCTGATGATCCAAATAGTTTTAAAGAGAAGAAAATGAAAACAATTGTTCCTATGGCAAGAAATATTTATTGAACTTTGAAGTCCCCTTCACTGATGCATTTTGACCAATATCAATTAAAACCAAATGTAGCTTAATAGCACAAGAAACATATATCCTGAAAAGTTAGAAGATACAGCTCTCTGAATTTGTCTCAGAGAGCTAAAAGGTAGGAACCTTCCTCTTAAGAGAGTCTTAGCATTATTAATACACGGTAAGACTAATATATAAACAAATCACCAAAATGCAAAAACAAACAACCTAGAAAAGCAGCTCAGTAACTATTTAATTTCATTTACTTTGTCAGTATTCAAAAGCTAGTCTCTTCAGTTCAGTTCAATCACTCGGTCATGTCTGACTCTTTGCAACCCCATGGACTGCAGCACATCAGGCTTTCCTGTCCTTCACCAACTCTTGCAGCTTGCTCAGACTCATGTCCATCGAGTCAGTGATGCCACCCCACTGTCTCATCCTCTGTCGTTCCCTTCTCCTCTCGCCTTCAATTTTTCCCAGCATCAGGGTCTTTTCCAATGAGTCAGTTCTTCACATCAGGTGGCCAAAATATTGCAACTTCAGCTTCCAGTGAATATTTATGACTGATTTTCTTTACGATTGACTGGTTTGATCTCCTTGCAGTCCAAGGGACTCTCAAGAATCTTTTCCAACACCACAATTCAAAAGCATCAATTCTTCAGCACTCAGCTTTCTTTAGGGTTCAACTCTCACATCCATACATGATTACTGGAAAAACCATAGCTGTGACTAGACAGACCTTTGTTGACAGAGTAATGTCTCTGCTTTTTAATATGCTGTCTAGGTTGGTCATACCTTTTCTTCCAAGGAGCAAGTGTTTTTCTAATTTCATGGCTGCATCACCATCTGCAGTGATTTTGGAGCCAAGAAAGTGAAGTCTGCCACTCTTTCCACTGTTTCCACATCTATTTGCCATGAAGAGATGGGACTGGAGGCATGATCTGAATTTTTTGAATGTTGAGTTTTAAGCCAGCTGTTTCCCTCTCCTCTTTCACCTTCATCAGGAGGCTTGTTAATTTATCTTCCCTTTCTCCCATAAGGGCGGTATCATCTGCATATCTGAGGTTATTGATGTTTCTCCCAGCCATCTTGATTCCAGCTTATGCTTTGGCCACTTTGATTCCAGCTTGTGCTTCATCCAGCCTGGCATTTTGCATGACATACTCTGCATAGAAGTTAAGTAAGCAGGGTAACAATATAGAGCCTTGACATATTCCTTTCCCAGTTTGGAACCAGTCCATTCTTCCATGTCCAGTTTTAACTGTTGCTTCTTGACCTGCATACAGATTTCTCAGGAGGCAGGTGAGGTGGTCTGGTAGTCCCCTCTATTTAAGAATTTTTCATAGTTTGCTGTTATCCATGCAGTCACTTTAGTTCTATATCATACATTCTATATACAGATATAAATAGGTAGATAGATGTACATTCTATATCATACATTCCATTCTTGATTTGGAAGATTCTTTAAGGTTTTCCTTCAATGTCACGTATACTGTGCTCTAGCCAGACAGCCTATCTGCATTCATATTATTTCTTAGGATAAAATTATTCTTGATAAGCTGCACCTATTCCTACCCTCTTCCCATGGTAGCATGAGCAATGGGATGTATGCCAGGATCTATAAAGATTTTCAACCCATCAAGGAGAGATGATCTTTTAAAGACAACACCATTCCCAGATCTTTCTCTTGCTTCATCAGAACTGAAATATTTTGTTTCCTTTCATTTTGAGGTCTTGCCTCATTTCTAGTTACAATGAGTTATGGTAGATGAGAGGAATTCATTTTTATCTATTAATAATTCTAACTTCAACAGTACGTGAACCGTGAACTTTCAGATGTTCACGCTGGATTTAGAGAAGGCAGAAGAACCAGAGATCAAATTGCCAACATGCATTGGATCATAGAAAAAGCAAGAGAATTCCAGAAAAACATCTAATTTACTTCTATTTTATTGATTACACCAAAGCCTTTGACTGTGTAGATCACAACAAACTGTGGAAAATTCTGAAAGAGGTGGGAACACCAGACCACCTGACCTGCCCCCTGAGAAATCTGTTTGCAGGTCAGGAAGCAACAGTTAGAACCAGACATGGAACAACAGACTGGTTCCAAATAGGAAAAGGAGTAACTCAAGGTTGTATATTGTCACCCTGCTCATTTAACTTACATGCAGAGTACATCATGAGAAGCGCTGGGCTGGATGAAGCACAAGCTGGAATCAAGATTGCCAGGAGAAATATCAATAACCTCAGGTACACAGACAACACCCTTATGACAGAAAGCAAAGAGGAAATGAAGAGCCTCTTAATGAAGGTGAAAGAGGAAAGGGGAAAAGCTGGCTTAAAACTCAACATTCAAAAAACTAAGATCATGCCTCCAGTCCCATCACTTCATGGCAAATAGATGGGGAAACAATGGAAAGAGTGTCAGACTTTATTTTCTTGGGCTCCAAAATCACTACAGATGGTGACTGCAGTCATGAAATTAAAAAACACTTGCTCCTTGGAAGAAAAGTTATGACCAACCTAGACAGCATACTATAAAGCAGAGACATTACCTTGCTGACAAAGATCCGGATAGTCAAAGCTATGGTTTTTACAGTAGTCATGTATGGATGTGAGAGATGGACTATTAAGAAAACTGAGCACCAAAGAATTGATGCTTTTGAACTGTGGTATTGGAAAAGATTCTTGAGAGCCCTTTGGACTGCAAGGAGATCCAACCAGTCCATCCTAAAGGAAATCAGTCCTGAATATTCATTGGAAGGACTGATGCTGAAGCTGAAACTCCAATATTTTGGCCACCTGATGCAAAGAACTGACTCACTGGAAAAGACCTTGATGCTGGGAAAGATTGAAGGTGGGAGGAGAAGGGGACTATGGAGGATGAAATGGTTGGCTGGCATCACCAACGCAATGGACATGAGTTTGAGTAGGCTCCAGGAGTTGGTGATGGACAGGGAAGCCATCCATGGAGTTGCAAAGAGTCGGACACAACTGAGTGAACTGAACTGAACTGAATTCTAACTAATATATTATCCATCCTAGAGAAACTAATTGTCTAACAAATTAAAAGACAAATATTTTTGTCACTATGAAATGCAGGTAGAAGGAATTTTTTGATCAGTGGCCCTTTCTATTCTCCAAATTTTAAAACATGTACGGTTACCCATCTGACCTACACACAGTGCCGGTCCTAGGGTGGAGAAACAACTTAATTAAAAGCCTCAGCAAATAAAACAGCAATTTAAACAGCCAGGTAAAGGATTTCTAGGGTCAGACTCTGGAACTCAAATATCTACACAGTTACAAAAGCAAATAACTGTACAGTTATGGCATAGCTGCTTTTATCGCAAAGGTTGTTATACATAAATGGATTTCAATACATATTTTGTCCCCATCAAATTGCCATCGCACTGCTAAAGAGCAATAACATTCAGACCACAAAATTGAGTTATTTTTTATAAGTAAAGTTAAGTAGACAGCAGCTGCAGGATTAATACATTCCCTTGATTTATTTTTTATTTACAGATGCACATTTTCATTAGCTAGGATTTGAACAGAATGGATTTTTACAACAAAAGCAATAGCAGCCCAATTCTGGCTTTTATACACAGATGGGCTTCTCTCTATCTCCTTGGACAGTTTTGAGTGTATCTTCCTCCAACACAACCCAGATGCGTCTATTTGTAATGTTTGGTTTGCAGCCTCGAGGCAGAGTACATAATTTCCCTCCCTAATCTGCAGAGCAAATCTCAGATGCAAACCATTTTCTGTGTAGATTCAAGGAAGTCGTGGAGAGTTAGGCTGGAAATGCAAACAGAATTATTTTCCCCTTCCTCCTATGAAAATTAAGGCACTTCATGCCTCTGTGATGATTTCTTTAGTTATCTATCTACATTTGCTACAATGATTTCCTAAATGGCCTTAGGCTGTATTACTTCCCTTGGCCTTAGAAAACAATCAAATTTGTGTTGCAAGTATCCCAGCCTGACTGTTCTGTTTGATCACAGTTATTAGACCATCATCTAATGCGCTGAAATGGTTATTGTTTTAGACTTTGAACCACAATAGTTATAAATAACCACAGATTCTCAAAATTTCTCATGTGTGGTATATATTCTCACCGACCCGTCTTATTTATGTTGGTGCCTAAGAAATGTTTGCGTATTGAATAAAGCCACCATCTCTCATCGCACAGCCCTGTCTTAGTTTTGGGGATGGTGCTGCTAAGATACCTTCAGGGCTATGGTTTAAAAGGGTGCTCTGTGTTAGAACAGCCATACAGTATCCCATACTGTAAAGAAACACACAGGATGTGGTGATACTGAACTAGCCAAGGCAGTAAACAGGCAGCAACACAATCAATGGTGGATATCTGGAATGCTGGGTGGAGGCAGCAGTAACCAAAGTCTGCAGGACTTCAGGATTACAGTGTGCAGAGGGCATCTGAGCCCTAACCCCAAGATGTAGGCTCTACCTTTGTCCTTATGCTTATTCTTTACCAGGCTCTCAGAAAGACCAAAGGAAGTTAAAAGAACTGGAATGTCAGGCTAAGACTTGCCCACTCCATACTTTTATCCATATCTCCGTGCCTAAAAAGTTCAGGATCTTGATTGCAAAGAAAGACAAGAACAAAAACAACTGCAAAGTGACCAGGACTTTACACTTGGCAAGCTTGCTAGCCCATTCTCTCAGGCACAACTTGTCACTTTGCCCTGCCATATTCCTGTCCACGTTTATGGATGAGTGGATTATCACTAGGGAAAGACAAATTCTCTTTAAATCTGAAAGTATAAAATGTCTGCCTGTTGGATTACATTTCCCTGTTGTTTTATCAGCCAGGGGGGAGGGAGGATGGCAAGCAGAGTGACTGAAAAGCACAGCAGCATCGGCCCACTCCATGCCAAAGATAGAAAAAAGCTAAAACTATGCTCGCAAGCACCAGTGGTGGCTCTGACTCCAGAAAACCTGAATGAGCAATACACCTTTTAAACTACAGTTGTGAGAAAGAAAACTCAGTTCCCTATCCAAAGTCTAATGCACAGAAAAAGTCCCATCATCTCAAGTTTTAAATAAGCTTCTAGGCAAAGATCTGTGCACCCAGTTTCCACCCAGAGTGTACCTGCGAACAGTTCACCTGATATCTTGATATCTGAAGTATCATAATATCACTCTGTTTCAAGAACCTGAGTGGTTAATTCACAATGAAAGGTCCCTTCTTACCAAATCCTGTGGAAATAATCTTCTCTGAACTTTATCTTGATTTTAGATGCAGTATTTGTTGTGCGAAATTTATAGTCAGTGTTTGGTGCTTAGGTTTTATTTGTCCAATTTTTTAACTTAGCATGAGTTCTTCTGAGATTCACCTCTGTTTGGCTAAGGTAATCATACAATAAAAACAAATATATAAATAAAAAGGACTTTTTTTCATAGAAATACTGACACAACCTTAACTAGAATGGAGGGAGTTGTGCAGCCGTTATAATAAAAGTAGCAAACGCTAGCAATCTGCTTCATAGCATGAAATAAAATGTATTTCAGTAAAAACATGAACACTGCTCCAACTGTAATTTTTCACACAGCTGTGATAAAAGAACGATAAAAGTGATAAGGCATAACAATTCCTGAGTAAACACACATATAAAATGAAGTGAAAGCTCAGATCTAAAGTGTTTTGTTTTACTTGCAGATGCTAAACATACCATGGGTGATGCCTTAATTTTTTTTAACAGCTATCAATTTGATTCACTTGTACAATGTAATGGATGCTAGAGGCTTCCAAGAAATATGTTGCATTAAGAGATATTCTCCCTCAGCCTGGACATTTGACATCTTGTCACTTTGTAACATTACATACTTTTGAATAGATATCCTATCTATACTGCTGCTTGATAAGAAAAAAATAATAGCAAAAGCAGTACCAATGAATCTTTCTTATAGAAAAAAATTTTCATTTCCTTAAAAAATTATGTTATCCTGTCCCTGCCTCTTAAAAATCTGAGTCTTTCCCAAGGTAATACACACTTCTTTAATCATTTGAATAAATGGATGTTTGCCCAACGAGAACAGTTATTTTCTAAAATAGAAACATTCCTTCTAGAATGTTCTTGGGGCAAATAAATGATGTTGAAAGTACATAAATGACAAAATGTACTCAGTGGAAAAAAAGATGACTCAATATTTTCATAACTATTCATCACAATCTCTATAAAATACTCTATGGCCTTTGGATCAAGGCACAGTTAGAGAACAGAGATAAATCCCAAACTGATTATTTTTCCCTTAGAATAAACAGCTACTCTCCCACTGACATTAAGTCTGTGAACTATTACACTCAGTAGCCACAAAACACATGCTAACCTGTGGCTCTCACCTAATTGCCTTTACCCTTGAACTGGTACACAATATTTATTCATCCATTTTTTTTTCTCCAGCATATATCAAAGCACATTCAATGGGTGAAGGAGCTGTAGAGACCCTTGACTTCCTCCACTGTTGTAGCAGAGCCACCTGTTCAACAAAATCTGGGTTCCTATCCCATAGGGTCTAGGGAAGCATCTTCCATGTATGCCTGAAAGTTGGCTCAGTCATGTCCAACTCTTTGTGACCCCCTGGACTGTAACCCACCAGGCTCCTCTGTTTATGAGATTCTCCAGGCAGGAATACTGGAATGGGTAGCCATTCCCTTCTCCAGGGAATCTTCCCGAGCCAGGGATTGAACCCAGGTCTCTTGCATTGCAGGCAGATTCTTCTCCATCGGAACCACCAGGGAAGCCTGTTATATTATATTTCCTGGGCTTTCTTTGCATCTGGCCATGGACAGATGACTACAGAGTGCATAAACTCTTTGGGGCCCCTGGTTAAGAAGCAAATGCTTTCTTTCTGCTCTCTCTTGGCCTTACTTGGTGTCCTTGGAAATTATATATTGAAGAGGGAAAATTGCCTAGAGATGGAAAGAGGCTGGCTGCTACATCACCATACAGAAGACTGTCTGCCAGAGACCACACTTAAGTACTGTAAGAGTGAAAATAAACTTCAGTTGTGTTGAACTATAGGGTTAGCCAAAAAGTTCATTCAGCTTTAACTAAAACTAAAAGGTGTATTTCTCAGATTCACCAAGAACTTTATTGAATAATGTATTCACTAACTGAATGAACTTCTTGCCAACCCAATATTTTTATTTAAGGACTTATGTGTTATGATAATTAACACTATCATATATAGGAATCTTATTCTCAGGAGCTTACCTTTAATAAAAGATATGATTTATTGTTGTTACTGTTCAATAACTCAGTCATTATCCAATAACTCCAACTCTTTGTGACCCCATGGACTGCAGCACACCAGGCTTCCCTGTTCTTCACCATCCCCTGGAGTTTGCTCAGACTCATGTCCTTTGAGTCAGCGATGCCATCCAATCACCTCATCCTCTGTCACCCCCTTCTCCTCCTGCCCTCAATCTTTCCCAGCATCAGGGCCTTTCCCAATGAGTCAGCTCTTCACATCAGGTGGCCACAGTATTGGAGTTTCAGCTTTAGCATTAGTCCTTCCAATGAATATTCAGGGTTGATTCTCCTTGGGATTGACTGGTTTGATCTACATGCTATCCAAAGGACTCTTAAGAGTCTTCTCCAGCATCACATTTTGAAAGCATAAGCTCTTTGGCACTCAGCCTTCTTTATGGTCTGGCTCTCATATCCATACGTGACTACTGGAAAAACCACAGCTTTGACTATACAGTCCTTTTCCAGAAAAGTGATGTCTCTGCTTTTTAATATGCTGTCTAGGTCTGTCATAGCTTTTCTTCTGCAATTTCATGGCTATAGTCACTGTCCACAGTGATTTTGGAACCCAAGAAAATAAAGTCTGTCACTGTTTCCATTGTTTACCCATCTATTTGCCATGAAGTGATGGGACCAGATGCCATGATCTTAGTTTTTGAAAGTTGAGTTACTTGAAATCATTTTTGAGAAAAAAAATGAGACATATTTATACAAGGTAATAAGGCAAGTCGGATACAACTGAAGCGACTTAGCATGCATGAATGCATTGGAGAAGGAAATGGCAACCCACTCCAATATTCTTGCCTGGAGAATCCCAGGGACAGAGAAGCCTGGTGGGCTGCCATCTGTGGAGGCACACAGAGTTGGATGCAACTGAAGTGACTTAGCAACAGCAGCAGCAGCAGTAAGGCAAGTAACCCCAAATTATACTTTAGAATATCATCAACATAGCGAGAAAAAGATCCGAGTTTCAAGGAAGAGCAGGATCAGTTAAATCTAGAGCTATTGGAAAAGGCCTCATGAAAGAAATGCCTTTTAACTCGATTTCAAAGGATGGATAGCAGTATGACAAGTAAGAAATGAAGCTGAAGGCATTTCAGGCTGAGGGAACTGTGTGATCAAGAGGGGGGAAACAAAGTGTAATGATGTAGGAAAAGCCAGTATCTGCATAAAGAATTATAGCTTGCCCAAAAGCAACTGTGAAATGGTTAATCAGAACCTCCCAGGTTGCTATAGTTCAGCACTTACTGAAACCTAACATGTAAATTATAAAGCCACGGCTTTGGCATTGTGGAGGGCACAATATGTACTGGGGAGGGTTACCTCAACTTAAAAGTTTTTCTCTTCTTTCCAAAATTCCAGGTACTAGAATGTCTCTATTACCATTGTAGATAATGAGAGAGTGATACAAGAATTTCAAAGATCTGAGAGGTCACAGACAAAGAGAGACACAAAGCACATACCCACTGAGTGCCAGTGTCAAAATGGAAATGCTTCCTCTAGAAATTAACATTTCTCAAGAAGCATGTTGAAAGAGACAGAAATCCTCCAATCCCCAAAAGGCATGCATCTGCAGACTTGTCAGCAATAACTGGGCAAATACTACTATACCTATTACAGAGCTTTCTTCAGCTTTATGAATAAAATTTCAAACTCTGATATTAAAATTCAAAGATCTGATAAATAAGCATTCTTTCAGAGATTGATGGTTCACAAAGAGTGACTAGAAAACCAAGATGAGTTAGAAAAGGGAATACTTATGGCTAAGGAATCCCCCAACCTTATTTTGAAGGGATTGAAAGTTAAGATCAGAATCCTACTATAAAACACTTATTCTTCTATGTTGTTCTATGCTTGAGTTGATAAATTAGAAAACTATGAATAATTTTCATTCCATGGTATAAACACACTCATTCTTTTGGAATTTTTTGATTGACAAATGAAGGAGTATTCAACAAATGACACTTATCTAGAAAACACTGCATTTTAGTTTACAGGTAGAACTGCCCATTACAGACAAATGTCCATTGGCAAATTACCCCAGTTCTCTACAAAAGCCTAGATAGGTCTTGTCCACAAAAAGAGAATTTTCTCCTTTCTTCATGGTCCATTTTGGCAAGGGTGCAGAGGAGACCCACTATTATGGACTGAATGTCTCCCCAAAATTCATATGTTGAAACCCTACATCTCATGTGATAGTGTTAGTAAGTAAGGCCTTTGGGAGGTAGGAACTCTTGAGGGGGAAGTCCCCATAAATGGGATTACTGCCCTTTAAGAGTCAGGAAAGAGCTTGCCTACAACCTCTGTTCTCTTCAATGTGTGGACATTCTGAGAAGCTGGCAGTCTGCAATCTGGAAGAGGGTTCTCACCAGAACTCAACCATGCCACACCATGATCATGGACTTGCAGCCTCCAGAACTGTGAGAAACAAATGTCTGCTGTTTATAAGCCATTCAGTCTTTGGTATTTTGTTATAGCAGCCCAAACTAAGATACCTATACAAATTTAAACCAGTTCCTACTGTCTCCTCTTTGGAAGTTTGAATTACAGAGCCTGACTCTAAGAAAAGAAATATATTTCCTTGCTTTTGCTTGCCTGTTTAAAGACATGAATAGTTTTCAAATTTTTTTAGGTGTCTTAGTGTCCTGTGTTGTCTGTTTCGCTTCTCTTGGGCTAGAGAATAGAAGTCTCATTTCTAAGACAGCACTGTGTGAAGAAGAAAAAAAAGAGAGAGAGAGAGAGAGAGAAAACTGTGAAGAAAAGGTGCTGGGTAAGCAAATGAAGCAAACTTAACAGCTTCCTTCAACAGCTTAGTAGCAGCTCTGTGTGCCCAGGACTAACCATGCCAATACCGATTTTCATTGCCAAGTGACTCCTTTCCTCCTCACTGTCTCCCCTTCTTTTCTTATTATCTTTCTTCTTCCCATCCTGTGCTGCAATAATTCACAAGAGAAGTTTTGGATAAATGTATTTATGCTTTAAAAATAAATCTTTATTTAAACTGATGCAAATGTCAAAGGATGACAAAAACATCCCCTTTCTACACAGATGAGTATCTCTTTTTCCACTTTAAAACATTTTTTCAGAAAATCTAAAATATGTGAGGCTGGAGATTCATTTGGAGATAGCAAAGAAAGGAGATGTACTCTGTGCTTGTAAGAGAAAATGTGTCTTAAACCTACCTTCTTTCTACACTGGAAAACAGCTGAAAAAACAAACTAGCACAGGGTATATTCTTAAGAACATTTTCCTTGAAAAGATAATAACTTAATTCAAAAACCTAAGCCTGAATCAGATTTTTTTCTTGATGCTCTCTTACTTCATATGCTTCCCTGGGCCTTCTCTCCTATCTGAACCACCTTCCCCAGTTCATCCTCCATGGAGTCACAAGAACAGGCCACATAAAAATACAGCTTTTAAAGCATCACTCCCTGGTTAAATTAAACCAACAGTACCTAACACCAGTTTTAGGAAAGCACACAACTCACTATATTATCTCTTAATATGCGAACCTCATTTCTTCTCTCTCACCTCCTTACATTCCAGCAATAATGACTTACTTTGATTCATATTAACGTACCACAGCATTTCGTGCTCACCGTTTATTCATTCATTCTGTTTGCAATGAGTGGAATGAACACTTGGTGCGCTCCTGTTCATCTTCCAAACCCTTTGCATCAGTCAGAGTTGAAATGTGGAAACAGAAACTACTCTGTCTATCAGACAGGAAGGCATCTAATGCAAGGAATGAAGTGCCAAGGAAACCGTTGAAAGGATTAAAGGAACACAAGTCAGGGGCCACCAATAAGCTTTCAGGTCACAGCACTGCAGGTTTGATCCAGAATTTGGGAGCTGCTGCTAACAGTTATGGGTCGGAAAGCTACAAGGACTACCATCTATATCACACCTACCCACACAGTCAAGGGTGATGACCGGGTGGTGAAACAAGGAGTCTGAATACTATAAAAAATAATGTTTGCTGGATCCTTGTGTGTCAGATGCCATCACAGCAAAAGGAAAAATGACTATTCTCTCCTGCTCTGCAAATTTTTCACTAGAGCATTTCATTACACTTTTTAGCCTTCCAACCCCTATAGAGTATTGGGACATGGCTGAGGAGAAAACAGGTGCAAGGATCAGTAGATAATATGGGCTTCCCAGGTTGCGCAGCGGTAAAGAATCCACTGGGAAATGCAGGCGATGCAGGAGACATGGGTTTGATCCCTGGATGGGGAAGATCCCCTGGAGAAGGAAAGGCAACCCACTCCTGTATTCTTGCCTTAAAAATTCCACAGACAGAGGAGCCTGGCAGGCTACAGCCCATGGGGTCTCAAAGCGCGAAACATAACTGAGCAACTGAGCACACATCAGTAAATAATATTAGGAATCGTATCCTCTGTCAAGCCCTTCTTTGGACCTTCTACCCCTAAAAGTCTTGGGTGATCATTTCCTCCACCATATTCCCTCTGTTCTTTACTAAGCATACTATTCTATTATCTTAGTAGTCTTACCATATTTCAAAATTTGTGGACATACATATAGTTCATATATTATAAATACCCAATCATTATTTTATTCATCTTTTTTAAATCCTTAGTACCTAGCATAGTCTCTGACACATAATATGTCTCTATATTTTATTTCAAATATTATCAAGTAGCACTTTAATTTACAAAAAATATTAATTTAGGAAAGTGAGATTTTCAGTTTCAATCTCCTCTTCAATAGATTCAAAAAACACAGAGTTGGAAAGCAGTGACATTGAACTCTCTTGAGATTTCAGCAAATTCTCTTTTCCGCAGAAGAATAATATCTTAGGATGTTATTCAATTAAAATGCAGATTTGAGGATTCTTTGGTTCTAGTAGATATTCTACTCATTGTACTCTCCAGTGATCAATTTGCTCTTCCCAATAGAGGACAGAAAATCAGGCATTTTATTGCACTTATTTAAATTATATTTCATTTATGCATTGGGTTAAACAACCTCTGGGCATGCTTATAAGCCTCACAAGTAAAAACACAGTGAGCAACTTGAATTTATGTTCTAATATAGATTAAGTATCAAAAGAATATTCAAATAAGATTCAGAATATATTTTTATATTCCACTCACAATAGTTTCTTTATTAGAGTGTGGAGAGTAAGGAAGAATGTCTGTGTCTAGCTTCTTATATCTCTGGAGTAGGACAGATCAACTTCTACAACATGCCTATGTACAATCCAGTGATTTTGGACTGTACAAATCATAGCTTAAACAAAAAAAAATCCTAGAGGCATACGATACTCCTCTGGATTCCATACAAATACCCAGTTGTCCACTGGAAGTGTGATTAAGGGGGAAACTAAGATGTAATAAAACTAGCATCACCGTTTTAAATACTAAGCTAGAAATGTTTTGTGTAAAGTTATGTCACAGAGAATATTAAATGGCCAAAGATGAATTTACCTTTTAGTTTCACTTAAATTCAGTAATAAGAATCAAAAGTAAAATGAGACTACTCTAGAGAAAAATTAAGAGCAGACATTGTAGTTATCAGTAGAGAAATTAACTGCAGAGGCTATAACTTTCATCACTGGCTCTCAGGTAATTTTAAGTGCTTCCCCTGACCTTTACAAATGAAGAAAATGAGGTGCTGAGAGCTTGTGTGGAGAATGTCAAAGAGGCAGGATTCATCAGTGTTATGATCGAAATGTTTGTGTCCTCCCAAAATGCATATATTGAAGCCTTAACCCCCACTGTAGCTGAATTTGGAGATAGGACCTCTCTGGAAGGTTAAAGTAGGTCACGGGGGCGCTGGTTTAGGAGAAGGTGGAAGTTGATTGGATCGGATTAGTGTCCTTATAGGAAGAGACACCGGAGAGCTCCATCTCTCTCTTCCTGCATCACAGAACAGCCATATGAGGACACAGTGAGAAGGCAGCCATCTGCAAGCTAGAAAGACAGCCCTCTTCAAAACCAACAAAGCAGGCACCATGATCTCAGACTTCCAGCTTCCAGAACTGTGACAGAAGATATTTCTGTTGTTTAAAATGGCCAGTCTTCGATATTCTGTTACAGCCCCTTAGCAGACTAATACAAACAGCAAGCCAACTAAGATCCTTCTCCACTCTTGCTTTCATCTCTACACAGACACCATACAGTCACCAAAAAGCTGAAGGCCCAGGAAACAGCACAGGAAAAGAAGGTGCAAAGTACTAAAATTCTTATGCACTGCTGTTAAGGAAAATGCCAAACATGCACTTTGTTCCTCTGACATGTCTCACTTAAGGCTACTCATGATATAGATACTTAGACAAAATAATATAGATGAAATTAATGTTGCACTGATTACACGTGCATAAGAATGTTGCAGCAAGACAACCACAGTGTGATTTAGCCACCCAGGAAAACCCAGGCCAGATGTCTTTGTTCAGAGCACTTGATGACAGATATAGAAAGAGGATTCTAGGTTCATGAGAACACAAACCCCACTACATATCACTGTGGTATTTTCTGTATATAATGTGTTTAAAATTGTTCTAAATCTTGGCATTGGAGTTGATAATAAGAAGTAATACCTTCCAAGTCATTTTTATAAACTAAATTTAGGAAGTGGAAACATTCACGGCATTCATCAAATTAATACTTGAAGGTAATGGATCCATTATTTTCTGAAAAAAAATTATTTTGTGTAACTATGCAGGCCAGGAAGCAACAGTTAGAACTGGACATGGAACAACAGACTGGTTCCAAATAGGAAAAGGAATATGTCAAGGCTGTATATTGTCACCCTGCTTATTTAACTTATATGCAGAGTGTATCATGAGAAATGCTGGACTGGAAGAAACACAAGCTGGAATCAAGATTGCCAGGAGAAATATCAATAACCTCACATATGCAGATGACACCGCCCTTATAGCAGAAAGTGAAGAGGAACTAAAAAGCCTCTTGAAAAGAGTGAAAGTGGAGAGTGAAAAAGTTGGCTTAAAGCTCAACATTCAGAAAACTAAGATCATGGCATCTGGTCCCATCACTTCATGGCAAATAGATGGGGAAACAGTGCAAACAGTGTCAGACTTTATTTTTGGGGGCTCCAAAATCACTGCAGATGGTGACTGCAGCCATGAATTAAAAGACGCTTACTCCTTGGAAGGAAAGTTATGAGCAACCTAGATAGCATATTCAAAAGCAGAGACATTACTTTGCCGACTAAGGTCCGTCTAGTCAAGGCTATGGTTTTTCCAGTAGTCATGTATGGATGTGAGAGTTGGACTGTGAAGAAAGCTGAGCACCAAAGAACTGATGCTTTTTAACTGTGGTGTTGGAGAAGACTCTTGAGAGTCCCTTGGACTGCAAGGAGATCCAACCAGTCCATTCTGAAGGAGATCAGCCCTGGGATTTCTTTGGAAGGAATGATGCTAAAGCTGAAACTCCAATACTTTGGCGACCTCATGCGAAGAGTTGACTCATTGGAAAAGACTCTGATGCTGGGAGGGATTGGGGGCAGGAGGAGAAGGGGACGACAGAGGATGAGATGGCTGGATGGCATCACGGACTCGATGGACGTGAGTCTGAGTGAACTCCGGGAGTTGGTGATGGACAGGGAGGCCCGGCGTGCTGCGATTCATGGGGTCGCAAAAAGTTGGACACGACTGAGCGACTGAACTGAACTGAACTAGTAAAGGCTATATTCCTCTCAAATTGTCACCCTGTCTAACTTCTGTCAAATTTTTGACCACTTATAAGGACCTCTCTCAGTTCTAAGCTATGATCTAAAGTTGAAAACTCTAAATTCAAAAACACCTTTAAAATAAATACCTTAAAATACCTTTAAATGATTGTTTGTATTGTGCTAATATAAAGCTCTTATCTCTTAGCTCCAGATCTAACATAACACAAGCTTATGCTTTGACCCACATAGTGCAAGAGAACACTGGGGTCATCTTTACAAAACACAGGTCACACAACCAAGAGTGATTTCAAACTAAAAGATTTCAAATCTTTTATTTGTATTTTCAAACATGGTGGAAAAGAAAAAGATATAGCAACATTGTTTTCATCACCATTTTCCTCTTCTATTGTTGCTCTCAGGTAATGATTGTGCTCCAACCTAGTCCTGCCCCACAACAACAAATACTTCTTCTAAAAGCTACTCACCAGGTTCACTTTTCTGATTCTCCCACACAAAACCTCAAATCTTGATGGTCCAACATAAGCCACTTTGGAAATCCTAGAAGGGGAAGAAATGGAGCAAATCAAGTCAGAATATATTTGAAGTGAACAGCAAGGAGAAATTCAATACCAGATGACTTACAGCCTTCTGTTCTTGTTAACCCTGTGGAGGGTGCATGGTGCTAAAGTTCTTTGCCTCTGTAGATTGAGAGCTCCAAATGCAGCTATCTCTTAAAACAGTGATATCTTCTCTGCAGAAGCAACATTTTTCTAGCACTAATAAGACAGAATGGGGATTCTGAACTTATTTTTGCAAAGAAAGTTACATCTATTTAGAGTGGTAGCTTTCATTTGTGTGTCTCCATGACACCTCCAAGTACCCCCGTAACATCTTCTGCCATCTTCTCCAGCAGTAAATCACAGCAGAAGATATTGCTGTTTACTCACTTCTCACTCAGCATGGTGCCAGTCATATTCATTCAAATTCACAGACTTAAAAATCAGGAGACAGAGTTATACTTCATTTTTTGTCAACAAATTCATGATAATTTGTGGGAAGCAATATTTGTGCTCAGCTTCACAAAGACTAAAAAAGGAAAAAATTGCCTCTTCCACCTTTCACTAAATCACATATATGAAGTACCTAAAATATATACAAAATGAGAAACAGACTACACATACATTAAATAGTCATTGGTTTTTGCTTGAAAATATAAGGCAAAACTATATGGAACATAAAGAATGGTAGAAAGAATAAAATTCATAGCAGTTGAGGCAAAATAAGCAATATCATTCCCAAGAGAAATGAACATGTCAAATAACCAAGGAAGACGGGAGAGAAATTATTACAGCAAGAAAAGAAGAGAAAGAGCTGAAACTAAAATGTTGAACGCCAAGACACCTAGGAATAATGATGAGGAAAAGGGTCTAGTGTTAATAAATCCCAGCTAGCATTTCCAGAGTAGGAGGTTTAACAGTTTTTTGTCATTTTACTTTTAACCTTTTATTGAATTACCCATAGAAAGTTGTTATCCCAAAACAGATAAATAATTTTTACACAAATCAAACCCATGACAGTTTATGCCACCATCCCCAAATTCTGAAAATCTTTCCATTTAAGAAAGAAAAACAAAATGCATCACAACTGCTTCTGATGATCTCAAACAATGGATCAATTTTATTTTACTTTACTTTACTTTACATTTTACTTTACTTTGTTTTGTTGTCATGTCAAGGTGTCGAACAAAAAATTAATCATAGGACATTGCCAGGTATATTTTAATTCTCTCTGAAAGGATAAAACAGCCAACCCATAATAAAGCTTGGTCAAGGCGAAGTATAGCTACAGTTGATATGGCATAGTTGGGAAAGCCACCTCGATCCTTATCATTGCTCACAGACAGCAATAAAGTTCAAAAACACCACTATCTGAGTAATAGCTAGTCAGCACATCACTCTTTACTGCAGAATGTTGTCCTTCATTAGTGTTAATCCCTAATCAATTGGTTAGGACACAGCCCCAGTTATAACCCCCCTTTTGCTTCCTGCTTCAATGTGTTAAAAACATTCTTCAATGTGTTACACACTATTTTCTTGTCTCCTCCTCCACCTCAATTTACAGGATCAGTTCAGTTCAGTTCAGTTGCTCAGTCGTGTCCGACTCTTTGTGACCCCATGAATCACAGCACGCCAGGCCTCCCTGTCCATCATCATCTCCCAGAGTTCACTCAGACTCATGTCCATCGAGTCCGTGATGCCATCCAGCCATCTCATCCTCTGTCGTCCCCTTCTCCTCCTGCCCCCAATCCCTCCCAGCATCAGAGTCTTTTCCAATGAGTCAACTCTTCACATGAGGTGACCAAAGTATTGGAGTTTCAGCTTTAGCATCATTCCTTCAAAAGAACACCCAGGACTGATCTCCTTCAGAATGGACTGGTTGGATCTCCTTGCAGTCCAGAGGATTCTCAAGAGTCTTCCCCAACACCACAGTTGAAAAGCATCAATTCTTTGGCACTCAGCTTTCTTCACAGTCCAACTCTCAAATCCATACATGACCACTGGAAAAACCATAGCCTTGACCAGATGGACCTTTGTTGGCAAAGTAATGTCTCTGCTTTTGAATATGCTATCTAGGTTGGTCATAACTTTTCTTCCAAGGAGTAAGCGCCTTTTAATTTCATGGCTGCAGTCACCATCTGCAGTGATTTTGGAGCCCCAAAAAGTAAAGTCTGACACTTTTTCCACTGTTTCCCCATCTATTTCCCAGGATAGAATGGCAAAAATCAGTTGGAAACCTCAACTTATACACAACTACTTGGAAATCATTTCTTTGATGCTGATATAGTATCAGTGAAAACAATGGTTTAAGAAAAAAAAAAACCTATGCTCACTTTGGTGGGGAAAAAAGAAATACTCTCACAAGCTATGTTCAAGTACAATAGAAAGGTGGAATTACTGAAATTCTTTTGTAGATAACCTGAGAGCTAGACAAACCTAGACAGCATATTAAAAAGCAGAACATTACTTTGCCAACAAAGGTCCATATAATCAAAGCTATGGCTTTTCCAGTAGTCATGTATGGATGTGAGTGCTGGACCATAAAGAAATCTGAGAGCCTCAGAATTGATGCTTTTGAACTGTGGTGTTGGAGAAGACTCTTG
Source organism: Ovis canadensis (assembly GCF_042477335.2). Lineage (NCBI taxonomy): Eukaryota > Metazoa > Chordata > Mammalia > Artiodactyla > Bovidae > Ovis > Ovis canadensis. The sequence continues at coordinate 89,129,523 of NC_091248.1, forward strand.
AGAGTCACTTGGACTGGAAGGAGATCAAACCAGTCAATCCTTAAGGAAATCAACCCTGAATATTCCTTGAAAGGACTAATGCTGAAGCTGAAGCTGAAGCTCCAATACTTTGGCCACCTGGTGCAAAGACCTGACTCATTAGAAAAGACAGTTCTTTCCTGATGCTGGGAAAGATTGAAGACAGGAGAAGTTGACGACAGAAGATAAGATGGTTAGATGGTATTGCCAACTCGAAGGACAAGGGTTTGAGCAAACTCCAGGAGAAGGTGAAGGACAGGGGAGCCTGGCATGCTGCAGTCCATGGAGTTGCCAAGAGTCAGATATGACTGAGCGACTGAATTGAACTGAACTGAACTGATGGAAAAATATTTATAAATCGGGCCTTAGAAAAGTGCTAATAACCCCATCACTCTCTCACAGTACATGAGTATGAAACTCTAACTTTTTAAAGGAAAAATAAAAGTAGTGAGAGGTTATTAATGCCAATGAGGTGCAACATTCATACTTAAGAATTTAACTAACGAAAGGCAAATCCAAGACTTGAAATCCATTCCAGGCAATAATCATCAATGAGTTAAGAAGTCATCACTAAGTTCTAGACCCATGTCAGAGGTGCACCACAAAGGGATATCCACTGCCCAACTGCCAATCCCTCTAAATCCCTCCCTCACCTCCTACTGCAGCCTAGGCCACAATTTGAGGGTCCTGTAGGCTAGTATCACCATTATATTCTTAGGATTAATTATGAGTCAGCAATTTTTAAGTAGGAAATTCCTGCAGATTGATATCACTGAAGAACATTATTCCACTTGGGTTAAAAGTAGGAAACAAACCAAAAAAGTAGAAAACACGCTTTTATTCATTCTGTGTGATGTCAAACAAAAACCAGAGCAATAGTGGGTCCAAGAAAGTCTACGGCTAGGATGGGGAAACGCTACAATTGAGCAAAATACCACGGCTGGCAAATTCTGAACACAGAATCAGGAAAACGCACAATAGAAAATCAAGAACATCAGGCTGGCCCACACACAATCAGGATGATAGGGAGGGATGGCAAACAAGAAAACTGGGGACTGGCTTTTGTGGAGCCAGCAAATCACAACTAAGAAAACTACAGTATTTTTTCATAATATCCAAGAACAAGCACTGCAAGCCAAGTTGGATATTTAGATTGGACAAACAATTTGCTCAAGGTCAAGAAACAGAGGATTAATTATATTGTAGGTAAAGTAGTAGCAGCAATTTATTTATCTGATCTGATCTATGAATCAATGTGGTTTGTGCATACAAATAGTTCTGCTGGTTAAGGTATTCCTTTCAAACCCATGATAACTACTTTGGTTTTGCAAATAAACACATTGCTTTGACTACCAGTATGAAACGACGTTGGTTTCTCTATTTTCTCTATAAGTTCAGTAAACATATTTCTTACTCAGTTAAAAAAAATTATGGCAGGACCTCAGATGGAAAGGCAAGTTGGTACAGGCTGTGGGGTAAAGCACCATAACTGAGCACATTATACACCAAGGCAAACAGTGAAGCAAGAAAGAAGTTGGGGGAAGGCAGGGAGGATCAGGCAGATAGAGATAGCAGTATCTCTGCAGTCACAATTTTCCTTCACAAAGCCTTCAAATGCCCATTATGTCCAGTCTACAAATATAATCTCTCAGTAAATCCAAATCAAACAGTTTTCTTCCAACACTGGAATAGATCATGGTTTCTTCCATCGAGCCCCTGATTAAGGTCCGGGACTGCAATAAGGGGTGATGTTATACAAAAACATCTATGCAACACACACTCAGCTCATCTAGATGCTCACACTTTGGAAGCTAAACCTGAATGATGGAGCAGCAGAAATACCCCCTCCACTTCATTCTCACCATCAGTGTCATCTTCTTCCCACAGAGGTGAGGAGAAGGATTTTTCTTAAATTTTCTCTGACAACAGAGTTGAATTTTACTGAACTACATGAAAAGACTGCAACTGGATTAGAAGATAAATGCAACAAGCAAGAACCTCTATAGGGAGAAAATGTCCCCAATAGCCTATGTCATTGTGTGGTTATTATGGGGTATGTAAAATCATGGGTGATATTTTTGTACAGGAAATAGAATAGAGGGTTGAGAATTTGGATGTGATCACATCTCAGAGGCAGAATATGTTAAGAAGAGAATGAGCTTTAGAGATAAATTGACTTAAGGTTAAATAGTAGATCTCAGACTCCCTGTGTTCCATGAGAGATTTTAGGCAAGTTACATAATTTCCTTGTTCTTCACTTACCTTATCTATGCCAATGAAATATCGGGGCAGGGGGTGGGCAGGGGGATACAGATCAGTAACACATTAGAAAATACACAAAATATATACCATAGCTTAATCCCTGAAATGTATCAACTATCATTTTCCACATTACTCTCCCCTCAGCTCCTATTCCAGTGCTGTTCTTTCCTTACTGAAATTTAAGAGAATGACATTTTAATTTTCTAATGCTTTCTATAATGTTTGCAATGGCTTAAAGAAAAAGAAAGAAAGAAAGTGAAGTTGCTCAGTCGTGTCCGACTCTTTGCAACCCCATGGACTGTAGCCTATCAGGCAAGAGTGCTGGAGTGGATTGCCATTTCCTTCTCCAGGGGATCTTCCCGACCCAGGAATCGAACCCGGGTCTCCCGCACTGCAGGCAGACGCTTTACCATCTGAGCCACCAGGGAAGCCCCAGTGCAATGGCTTAGGCTCCATGTAAAATTTATGAAATCTTGTTATACTTTCAAACCTTTTTATATCAAAAATTTTAATTCATTTTCTTAAAAACCTCTTAGCTGTTAACTATAAAGCAAATAAAAGTGGGAGAGAACAAAGCAATTCAATAAAAATTGGATTTACTTTTTAAAAAGAAAGGTTTTAATCTTCTTAATTGACCCTTTGATGTAGGTAATTTCCAAGTCTGGGACATTTTATAGACTAAAAAGATCACGTTGAAATCGTTCCTTAGAGTAATCAACATTTAGTGATCCTTTAGAACAGAAATCATTAAAAAACACCAAAGAGAAAGGAGGTATTAGATGTGCAAGATCAAGGTCTCCAACATATTAAAATTAGCAATGAAGGACTACACATTCTAGGAAATGGAAGGTATCATTTTCACTGCACATTTCTTTAGACCATCAAGAGCACTGAATCAATATATCACTGAAGAGATTATTATTTTGTACAAACTGAAGGTTGGTGCAGGTCATTCTCACAAAAGCAAACAGAACTTGTTAATTTAATCCAACAGACTTGGCAGTGAAACCAAACAGGAATTTAATCAGCTGGAGAAGGTGGTGAGCATCTCGGAAAATTAAATGATGGCTGTGCAAACAGTAAATATCATTATGGAAGGGCAAGGAAAGAAAAAGGGTGCTTTTCTCATGGTTTTCATTGAGTTCCTCAAACATAATAAACGATTCCAAATAAACCATTTCCAGGACTGCAACAATGACTTAATGTTACTTGTACCAGAAAGTTAAAACATAGTTTTCCAATCTCTCACCTTTCTTAAATACTTTTTTTAAGCTGCAAGGTTATAAAATGAAGGATTAAGTGTCTTATATTCCAAGACAGCAGCTGACTTCTAAGTTTCTCAACTCAACATAATCTGACAGCATTCTGACACCAAAGCGAAGGCTTTTTATTATAGAGACTAACACAGAGACAAGGCTAAGATGTAACATTAGTTGAACAATCACTGCTCTAAACATCTTCAAAACTAAGAGCATTTTTAAAGGCTATATATTGTTGCTAAAACATAAATAAAACTTACTGCCTCCCTTGCACTTAAATGAAATTACCATCATTTTATTCAGAATCTTTCCCACTTCCTGTTATCACAGAGTTTTCACTGTGCCTTGCCCTTCTTGCTTTCTTTCTCATTTCAGCCTCTACCCTATTTGCAGGTTTTCCTCATTTCTAATCTCTTTGAAACCATTTTGAAAGCATAACCTTTTAGAAGTCTCACGCTGAGGGCGTGTAAGTATACACTAAATCCAAAATAAAAAGACAACAGCTATAAAAACATAGTATTCTCATCAAACAAGTAAATTTATTACCAAAAGAAACCTCAATAAACAAATGTCAATTGGTGTTTCCCAAGAGTGACTAACAAAAACACATCATGTGATAAAGTGCCAAAAAAGACATTTCAGTCTCATGGAAGATAATTTTAATGTTCAGTTATTAAAAGTAAGTGAAAAACTTATTTGGAAACTCTAGAAAACTGTTGTCTAGCTTCATGGAAAACTAGACCAAGAGATAATGAGCTAATGAAGAACTGTATTATGTTAAGCTACTGAGAAGAATTAGAATGATTGGGAAAATCAGAAACTACTATATCAAAAGCATGTAGAAAGAGACTAGATGGAAAATCTTAGCTTTAATAAAAATGGGGTGATACTTTTTCATAACTTTGCCTAAAAACAGACAGATACACATTATTTCTAGTCCAGTTTTAATACTATCTTGAATCATTTCTCTCCCTCCATATTTCATCTCCCAAAGGAACAGAATATACTTTTATGTGTATATACTTGTACCATCTTCTCCTATTATTTATACAGTGTATGTCATTTATACAGTGGTAGACTGTATAAATCATAATAAATGTATAATACGATAAATCACAGCAGTAATACCATACCGTTGCATAACAAAAAATACAATAACTTGAATGTTAGAAACTGTGCCTAGTGAACTAATTGATCTGGAAGAAGAGATGGCTAGTCATTGTGTTGAAAGTCAGAACACTGAGTGTTTCTAACAGCACATGACAAAGTCAAAGGGGAAAAAAATAATATAAAAGGGAACTTACCATTTGGAAGCAGAATTTAAAGAAAGTTACTGGATTAGAAAACAAACCTAATCAGTGAGCAAGATTCCAAAATTAAGAAAAGGCCTCAGGCAAATCAAAACTGCGGGTATTTGACCTCAGGAAGGTGGAACATGATAAGATTCTCTCAGACAGATAAATAACTTCTAACAAGATCAAGGGCACTACCCTACAACATACCATTCAGTTCAGTTCAGTCGCTCTGTCGTGTCCGACTCTTTGTGACACCATGGACTGCAGCACGCCAGGCTTCCCTGTCCATCACCAACTCTGGGAGCTTACTTAAACTCATGTCCATCGAGTTGGTGATGCCTTCCAACCATTTCATCCTCTGTCATCCCCTTCTCCTCCTGCATTCAATCTTTTCCAGCATCAGGGTGTTTTCCAAGGACTGGGTTCTTCGCATCAAGTGGCCAAAGTATTGGAGTTTCAGCATCAGCATTAGTCCTTCCAATGAATATTCAGGACTGATTTCCTTTAAAATGAACTGGCTGGATCCCCTTTCAGTCCAAGGGACTCTCAAGAGTCTTCTCCAACACCACAGTTGAAAAGCTTCAATTATTTGGTGCTCAGCTTTCTTTATAGTCCAACTCTCACATCTATACATGACTCCTGAAAAACCATAGCTTTGACTAGACAGACTTTTGCTGGCAAAGTAATATCTCTGCTTTTAATATGCTGTCTCCATTCAGTCACTCAGTCATGTCCAACTCTTTGTGATCCCATGAACTGCAGCATGCCAGGCTTCCCTGTCCATCACCAACTCCCGCAGTTCATCCAAACTCATGTCCATTGAATTGGTGATGGCCATCCAACCATCTCATCCTCTGTCATTCCCTTCTCCCCCTGCCCTCAATCTTTCCCAGCATCAAGGTCTTTTCAAATGAGTCAGCTCTTCGCATCAGGTAGCCAAAGTATTGGAATCTCAGCTTCAACATCAGTCCTTCCAATGAATATTCTAAGTTGGTCATAACTTTTCTTCCAAGGGGCAAGCATCTTTTAATTTCATGGCTGCAACATACTGATGTGCAGAAATGGTGCTGGTGGTGGTGGTTTAGTTGCTAAGTCATGTCCGATTCTTACGACCCCATGAACTGTAGCCTGCCAGGCTCCTCTATCCATGAGATTCTTCAGGCAAGAATACTGGAGTGGGTTACCATTTCCTCCTCTATGCACAAAAACATAGGTCTGAAAAAAAATTACAGTTTGACTTTGGGGGTGTGTGGCAAACCCCAATAAGATTTGCAGAAAATACACAGTTGTTAAGACAGCTATTGGAGAAGGCAATGGCACCCCACTCCAGTACTCTTGCCTGGAAACTCCCATGGATTGAGGGGCCTGGTAGGCTGTAGTCCATGGGGTTGTGAAGAGTTGGACACGACTGAAGTGACTTAGCAGCAGCAGCAGCAGCAGCAAAACAGCTGTACCAGTAAAAGTGCCCCCTGTTTGTACTAAAAAGGACTAAGTAATTCAAATGAAAAAAAAAAAAAAAAGATTAATGGGCTGTGAATTTTACATTGGCAAGAAGCAGACTGAGAAAATAACTCAGCTACAAAGACAGACTATTAAAAAAAAAAAAAAACAAAGGAAAGGAAAGCTCTCAGAGGATTGAACTAAGAGTTGAGAACAATGGACAGAGAATCAATTCACTGGGGTTAAGAGTCTCTCATCAGGAAACATTCTTGGCTCCTAGAATAGAGAAAGCTGGCAACATGTACCTAGATTTCAGAATTTCATGGCCAGATGACTGCTGTGTATGTCTATCCCTTTTTGAATGTAAAAGTCTACTACTTTGTCCAGTTTTACCACTGCAGGTTGTGTTAAAAATACTTAGCCTCTCATTTCACAGGTTTCTGGATCAAGAAGAGTCATAACCAAGGAGTTGCACTGAACAAACCTCATCCATGTCTGGGCTTGTTTTAGAAGATGAAATCCTGGACTTCAAGGATGAAATAAATGTAAAGTTACATATGAATTATTATTCCCAGAGGGTAGCTTATGCCTGTTGTTCAGCTTCTGGTCAGTTCAGTCGCTCAGTCATGTCCGACTCTTTGTGACCCCATGGACTGTAGCATGCAAGGCTTCCCTGTCCATCACCAACTCCTGGAGCTTGCTCAAATTCATGTCCATTGAGTTGGTGATGCCATCCAACCAATTTCATCCTCTGTCATCTCCCTCTCTTCCTGCTTTCAATTTTCCCTAGCATCAGGGGCTTTTCCAGTGAGTTGCTTCTATGCATCAGGTAGCCAAAGTATTGGAGCTACAGCTTCAGTCCTTCCAATGAATATTCAGGACTGATTTCCTTTAGGACTGACTGGTTGGATCTCCTTGCAGTCCAAGGGACTCTCAAGAGTCTTCTCCAACACCATAGTTCAAAAGCATCAATTCTTTGGCACTCACCTTTCTTTATGGCCCAAAACTCATATCCATACATGACTACTGAAAAACCATAGCTTTGACTATACAAACCTTTGTCAGTAAAGTCAAGTCCCTGCTTTTTAATATGCTGTCAAGGTTTGCCATAGCTTTTCTTCCAAGGAGCAAGCGTCTTTTAAATTCATGGCTGCAGTCACCATCTGCAGTGATTTTAGAGCCCCCCAAAAAAATAATGTCTGTCACTGTTCTCGTGGTTTTCCCATCTACTTGCCATGAAGTCATGGGACCAGATGCCATGATCTTAGTTTTTCACTGTTGAGTTTTAAGCCAGCTTTTTCACTCTTCTCTTTCACTTTCATCAAGAGACTGTTTAGTTCCTCTAAACTTTCTTCCATAAGGGTGGTGTCATCCGCATATCTAAGGTTATTGATATTTCTCCCAGCAATCTTGATTCCAGCTTGTGCTTCATCCAGCCTGGCATTTCAAACGATATACTCTGAATATAAGTTAAATAAGAAGGTAACAAAATACAGCCTTAACATGCCACTTTCCCAATTTGGAACCAGTCCGTTGATTCAAACTGTTGCTTCTTGACCTGCATACAGATTTCTCAGGAGGCAGGTATGGTGGTCTGGTATTCCCATCTCTTTAAGAATTTTCCAGAGTTTGTTATGATCCACACAGTTAAAGGCTTTGGCACAGTCAATAAAGTAGAAGGAGATATTTTTCTGGAACTCTCTTGCTTTTCCTATGATCTAATGGATGTTGGTAATTTGATCTCTGGTTCCTCTGCTTTTTCTAAATCCAGTTTAAACATCTGGAAGTTCAGAGTTCACATACCGTTGAAGCCTAGCTTGGAGAACTTTGAGCATTACTTTACTAGTGTGTGAGATGAGTGTACAACTGTGGAGTAGTTTGTACAATCTTTGACTTTGCCTTTCTTTGGGATTAGAATGAAAACTGACCTTTTCCAGTCCTCTGGCCACTGCTGAATTTTCCTCATTTGCTGACATATTAGGAAAGCTATGACAAACCTAGACAGCATATTAAAAAGCAAAGACATTAGTTTACTGACAAAGGTTCAGATAGTCAAAGCTATGGTTTTTCCAGTAGTCACACATGGATGTGTGTGTTGGACCATAAAAAAAGGTGAGCACCAAAGAATTGATGCTTTTGAACTATGAGGTTTAAGAAGACTCTTGAGGGGGGGAGGGAAAGATGGCGGAGGAATAGGATGAGAAGATCACTTTCTCCCTCACAAATTCCTCAAAAGAACATATCAACGCTGAGCAAACTCCACAAAACAACTTCTGTAGGCTGGCAGAGGACATCAGGCAACCAGAAAAGCAGACCATTGTCTTCAAAAACAGGTAGGAAAAAATATAAAAGATGAAAAAGGAGACAAAGGAGGTGGGGAGGGAGCTCCGTCCCGGGAAGGGAAGCCCGTCCCGGGAAGGGAATTTTAAGAAGAGAGGTTTCCAAACACCAGGAAACACTCTCCCTGCCGAGTCTGTGGCGAGCCTTGGAAACACAGAGGGCAACATAACAGGAAGGAAAAATAGATAAATAATTAAAACCAAGAGATTACAAGCCCACCAGTAACTCCCCCAGCGGAAAAGCAGCACAGACGCCTGCATCCGCCATTGGGAAGTGGGGGCAGGGCAGGGACGCGCGGGAGGCGCGGGCTGCAGAGCTTTGTAAGAATCGGGCAGGAACGCCCCACGCGCAACCAGAATGATCTAACTTGGGCTAGCAAACCAGACTGTGGGATAGCTACCACGCAAAAAGCTCGAACATAAGGCACTGCCAGGACTGAGCACAGAACAAAGGACGGAACAGAAAAAGCCGGCTGCAGACCATTCCCCATTCCCCGCCGGGGACAGGCAGCCAGAGCCATAAGGTCTGGAAAGGGGCAATTGCAGACCCGGAGAGACTTTATGTACCTAACTGCAAGCAGGCTCCTTTGCTAAGACTTCTGGGGGTGCTGGACAGTCACCATCTGCCTCACGGGGTGCGCCAGCGGTCCACCCAGAGAGCTGAGCGGCAGCGGCAGAAAAGGTGACAAGCCGCGGCGATCGCGCTCGCCAAACTCCTGAGCTACTCGGACCTGGGAAGGGCACAAAGCGCAGTCCCAGCCGAATCTGTGCCTCTGAGGGCTGCCTGAGCGCCGAACCTGAGCGGCTTGGACCGGGGAAGTGCACGCAGCCTAGGGCCGGCCCCAGACGGTTCCCGGCTGAGCATCGTAGAGCCAGAGCGGTTTGTGCGCCGTGAGAAAGGACAGGTCAAATGGGGCTGAGATACTGTGTACACATGACAGTGCTATTTGTTTGCAGCATCCCCCTCCCCACAGCGCGACTGAACTAGTGAGCCTAAAAAACCAGCAAACAGAAGAAGTTAAACAGAGGGAACCACCTTGGAAGTGAGCCCACACGGCCCATAACATCAGAGAAGAGCCAGATATATTTTTAATATTTTTAAAATCATTCCTTTTTTTTTTTTTTTGCTTTTTGATTTTTTGTTTTGTTTTTTTTCCTAGCTTTTTTTTAATTGTTAAGTCTTCTATTTCTCCTCTAATTTTTATTTCTATAACCTAGTATTACTATTTTTAAAAAAAAGACTTTTTTTTTTTTTTAAGGCAAACACCATATATACTCTTTGGATGGTTGTGGGTGTTTTGTTTTGTTTTGTTTTGTTTGTTTGTTTTTTAATAATTCTTTTTTTTTCTTTCTTCCTTTTTCCTTCTGCTTTTCTTTAATATTGTATCTTTGAACATTCAACCTCTACTCTAGATTTTTAATCTTTGCTCTTAGGTTTTTGTTGTCAATTTTGTACATTTAAAAACCCAAACTTCACTACCCAAGTTTACCTGAGAGCGAGATTACTGTCTTGACCACTCTCTCCTCCTCTGGACTCTCCTTTTTCTCCACCAGGTGGCCTCTGTCTCTTTTCTCCCCCATCTCTTCTCTATCCAACTCTGTGAATCTCTGTGTTCCAGACGGTAGAGAACACCTAAGGAACTGGTTACTGGCAGGATTTGTCTCTCTCCTTCTCATTCCTCTCTCTTATCCTCCTGGTAACCTCTGTCTACTTCCTCCCTCTCCTCTTCCCCGTATAACTCTGTAAATACCTCTGAGCGGTCCAGACTATAGAGCGCACATAAGGAAGTGACTACTGGCTAGGTTGCTCTCTCCTCTCTTGATCTCACCGCATCTCATTCCAGTTACCTCTAACTACCCCCTCCATCTTCTCTTCTCCTTGTAACTCAGTGAACCTCTCTGAGTGTCCCTCAATGTGGAGAAACTTTTCATCTTTAACCTAGATGTTTTATCATCAGTGCTGTATAGATGGAGAAGTCTAGAGGCTACTGTAAAAATAAAACTGAAAACCAGAAGCAGGAGGCTTAAATCCAAAGCCTGAAAACATTAGAGAACTCTTGAATTCAGGGAACATTAAGCAATAGGAGCTCATCAAATGCCTTCATACCTACACCGAAACCAAGCTCCACCCAAGGGCCAACAAGTTCCAAAACAAGACATACCACGCAAATTCTCCAGCAACACAGGAACACTCCCCTGAGCCTCAATATACAGGCAGCTCAAAATTATCCCAAAACCTTTGATGTCTCATAACCCATTACGGGTCACTCCACTGCACTCCAGAGAGAAGAAACCCAGCTCCACCCACCAAAACTCCAACACAAGCCTCCCTAACCAGGAAACCTTGGCAAGCCACTGATAGAACCCCACCCACAGTGAGGAAGCTCCATAATAAAGAGAACTCCACAAATTACCAGAATATAAAAAGGCCACCCCAAACGCAGCAATATAACCAAGATGAAGAGACAGAGGAATACTCAGCAGGTAAAGGAACAGGAGAGTTGCCCACCAAACCAAACAAAAGAGGAAGAAGTAGGGAATCTACCGGAGAAGGAATTCCGAATATTGATGGTGAAAATGATCCAAAATCTTGAAATCAAAATGAAAACACAGATAAATAGCCTAGAGACAAGGATTGAGAAGATGCAAGAAAGGTTTAACAAGGACCTAGAAGAAATAAAAAAGAGTCAAAATATAATGAATAATGCAATAAATGAGATCAGAAACACTCTGGAGGCAACAAATAGTAGAATAACGGAGGCAGAAGATAGGATTAGTGCAATAGAAGATAGAATGGTAGAAATAAATGAATCAGAGAGGAAACAAGAAAAACAAATTAAAAGAAATGAGGACAATCTCAGAGACCTCCAGGACAATATGAAACGCTCCAACATTCGAATTATAGGAGTCCCAGAAGAAGAACACAGAAAGAAAGATCATGAGAAAATCCTTGAGGAGATAATAGTTGAAAACTTCCCTAAAATGGGGAAGGAAATAATCACCCAAGTCCAAGAAACACAGAGAGTTCCAAATAGGATAAACCCAAGGCGAAACACCCCAAGACACATATTAATCAAATTAACAAAGATCAAACACAAAGAACAAATATTAAAAGCAGCAAGGGAAAAACAACAAATAACACACAAGGGGATTCCCATAAGGATAACAGCTGATCTTTCAATAGAAACTCTTCAGGCCAGGGGGGAATGGCAAGACATACTTAAAGTGATGAAAGACAATAACCTACAGCCCAGATTACTGTACCCAGCAAGGATCTCATTCAAATACGAAGGAGAAATCAAAAGCTTTACAGACAAGCAAAAGCTGAGAGAATTCAGCACCACCAAACCAGCTCTCTAACAAATTCTAAAGGATATCCTCTAGACAGGAAACTCGAAAAGGGTTTATAAACCCGAACCCAAAACAATAAAGTAAATGGTAACGGGATCATACTTATCAATAATTACCTTAAACGTAAATGGGTTGAACGACCCAATCAAAAGACAAAGACTGGCCGAATGGATACAAAAACAAGACCCCTCTATATGCTGCTTACAAGAGACCCACCTCAAAACAAGGGACACATACAGACTGAAAGTGAAGGGCTGGAAAAAGATATACCACGCAAATAGAGACCAAAAGAAAGCAGGAGTGGCAATACTCATATCCGATAAAATAGACTTTAAAACAAAGGCTGTGAAAAGAGACAAAGAAGTCCACTACATAATGATCAAAGGAACAATCCAAGAAGAAGATATAACAATTATAAATATATATGCATCCAATATAGGAGCACCGCAATATGTAAGACAAATGCTAACAAGTATGAAAGGGGAAATCAACAATAACACAATAATAGTGGGAGACTTTAATACCCCACTCACACCTATGGACAGATCAACTAAACAGAAAATTAACAAAGAAACGCAAACTTTAAATGATACATTAGATCCGTTAGACCTAATTGATATCTATAGGACATTTCACCCCAAAACAATGAATTTCACCTTTTTTTCAAGTGCTCATGGAACCTTCTCCAGGATAGATCACATCCTGGGCCATAAATCTAAACTTGATAAATTCAAAAAAATCGAAGTCATTCCAAGCATCTTTTCTGACCATAATGCATTAAGATTAGATCTCAATTACAGGAGAAAAACTATTAAAAATTCCAACATATGGAGGATGAACAACACACTTCTGAATAACCAACAAATCACAGAAGAAATCAAAAAAGAAATCAAAATATGCATAGAAACTAATGAAAATGAAAACACAACAACCCAAAACCTGTGGGACACTATAAAAGCAGTGTTAAGAGGAAAGTTCATAGCAATACAGGCATACCTCAAGAAACAAGAAAAAAGTCAAATAAATAGCCTAACTCTACAACTAAAGCAACTAGAAAAGGAAGAGTTGGAGAACCCCAGAGTTAGTAGAAGGTAAGAAATCTTAAAAATTAGGGCAGAAATAAATGCAAAAGAAACAAAAGAGACCATAGCAAAAATCAACAAAGCCAAAAGCTGGTTCTTTGAAAGGATAAATAAAATTGACAAACCATTAGCCAGACTCATCAAGAAGCAAAGAGAGAAAAATCAAATCAATAAAATTAGAAATGAAAATGGAGAGATCACAACAGACAACACAGAAATACAAAGGATCATAAGAGACTACTATCAGCAGTTGTATGCCAATAAAATGGACAACGTGGAAGAAATGGACAAATTCTTAGAAAAGTACAATTTTCCAAAACTGAACCAGGAAGAAATAGAAAATCTTAACAGACCCATCACAAGCACGGAAATTGAAACGGTAATCAGAAATCTTCCAGCAAACAAAAGCCCAGGTCCAGATGGCTTCACAGCTGAATTCTACCAAAAATTTTGAGAAGAGCTAACACCTATCCTACTCAAACTCTTCCAGAAAATTGCAGAGGAAGGTAAACTTCCAAACTCATTCTATGAGGCCACCATCACCCTAATACCAAAACCTGACAAAGATGTCACAAAAAAAGAAAACTACAGGCCAATATCACTGATGAACATAGATGCAAAAATCCTCAACAAAATTCTAGCAATCAGAATCCAACAACACATTAAAAAAATCATACACCATGACCAAGTGGGCTTTATCCCAGGGATGCAAGGATTCTTCAATATCCACAAATCAATCAATGTAATTCACCACATTAACAAATTGAAAAATAAAAACCATATGATTATCTCAATAGATGCAGAGAAGGCCTTTGACAAAATTCAACATCCATTTATGATAAAAACTCTCCAGAAAGCAGGAATAGAAGAAACATACCTCAACATAATAAAAACTATCTATGACAAACCCACAGCAAACATTACCCTCAATGGTGAAAAATTGAAAGCATTTCCCCTAAAGTCAGGAACAAGACAAGGGTGTCCACTTTCACCGCTACTATTCAACATAGTTCTGGAAGTTTTGGCCACAGCAATCAGAGCAGAAAAAGAAATAAAAGGAATCCAAATTGGAAAAGAAGAAGTAAAACTCTCACTGTTTGCAGATGACATGATCCTCTACATGGAAAACCCTAAAGACTCCACCAGAAAATTACTAGAGCTAATCAATGAATATAGTAAAGTTGCAGGATATAAAATCAACACACAGAAATCCCTTGCATTCCTATACACAAATAATGAGAAAGTAGAAAAAGAAATTAAGGAAACAATTCCATTCACCATTGCAACGAAAAGAATAAAATACTTAGGAATATATCTACCTAAAGAAACTAAAGACCTATATATAGAAAACTATAAAACACTGATGAAAGAAATCAAAGAGGACACTAATAGATGGAGAAATATACCATGTTCATGGATCGGAAGAATCAATATAGTGAAAATGAGTATACTACCCAAAGCAATTTACAAATTCAATGCAATCCCTATCAAGCTACCAGCCACATTTTTCACAGAACTAGAACAAATAATTTCAAGATTTGTATGGAAATACAAAAAACCTCGAATAGCCAAAGCAATCTTGAGAAAGAAGAATGGAACTGGAGGAATCAACTTGCCTGACTTCAGGCTCTACTACAAAGCCATAGTCATCAAGACAGTATGGTACTGGCACAAAGACAGACATATAGATCAATGGAACAAAATAGAAAGCCCAGAGATAAATCCACACACATATGGACACCTTATCTTTGACAAAGGAGGCAAGAATATACAATGGAGTAAAGACAATCTCTTTAACAAGTGGTGCTGGGAAAACTGGTCAACCACTTGTAAAAGAATGAAACTAGATCGCTTCCTAACACTGCACACAGAAATAAACTCAAAATGGATTAAAGATCTAAATGTAAGATCAGAAACTATAAATCTCCTAGAGGAGAACATAGGCAAAACACTCTCAGACATAAATCACAGCAGGATCCTCTATGATCCACCTCCCAGAATTCTGGAAATAAAAGCAAAAATAAACAAATGGGATCTAATTAAAATTAAAAGCTTCTGCACAACAAAGGAAAATATAAGCACGGTGAAAAGACAGCCTTCTGAATGGGAGAAAATAATAGCAAATGAAGCAACCGACAAACAACTAATCTCAAAAATATACAAGCAACTTATGCAGCTCAATTCCAGAAAAATAAACGACCCAATCAAAAAATGGGCCAAAGAACTAAATAGACATTTCTCCAAAGAAGACATACGGATGGCTAACAAACACATGAAAAGATGCTCAACATCACTCATTATTAGAGAAATGCAAATCAAAACCACAATGAGGTACCACTTCACACCAGTCAGAATGTCTGCGATCCAAAAATCTGCAAGCAAGAAATGCTGGAGAGGGTGTGGAGAAAAGGGAACCCTCCTACACTGTTGGTGGGAATGCAAACTAGTACAGCCACTATGGAGAACAGTGTGGAGATTCCTTAAAAAATTGCAAATAGAACTACCTTATGACCCAGCAATCCCACTTCTGGGCATACACACCGAGGAAACCAGAATTGAAAGAGACACATGTACCCCAATGTTCATCGCAGCACTGTTTATAATAGCCAGGACATGGAAACAACCTAGATGTCCATCAGCAGATGAATGGATAAGAAAGCTGTGGTACATATACACAATGGAGTATTACTCAGCCGTTAAAAAGAATTCATTTGAATCAGTTCTGATGAGATGGATGAAACTGGAGCCGATTATACAGAGTGAAGTAAGCCAGAAAGAAAAACACCAATACAGTATACTAACACATATATATGGAATTTAGGAAGATGGCAATGATGACCCTGTATGCAAGACAGCAAAAAAGACACAGATGTGTATAATGGACTTTTGGACTCAGAGGGAGAGGGAGAGGGTGGGATGATTTGGAAGAATGACATTCTAACATGTATACTATCATGTAAGAATTGAATCGCCAGTCTATGTCTGACGCAGGATACCGCATGCTTGGGGCTGGTGCATGGGGATGACCCAGAGAGATGTTATGGGGAGGGAGGTGGGAGGGGGGTTCATGTTGGGGAACGCATGTAAGAATTAAAGATTTTAAAATTAAAAAAAAAAAAGAAGACTCTTGAGAGTCCCTTGGACTGTAAGGAAATCAAACCAGTCAATTCTAAAGGAAATCAGTCCTGAATATTCATTGGAAGGGCTGAAGCTGAAACTCCAATAATTTGGCCACCTGATGCAAAGAAATGACTCATTGGAAAAGACCTGGATGCTGGGGAAGATTGAAGGCAGGAGAAGAGGGAGATGACAGGATGAGATGGTTGGATGGCATCACCGAGTCAATGGACATGAGTTTCAGCAAGCTCCAGGAGTTGGTGATGGAAGCCTGCAGTGCTGCAGTCCATGGGGTCACAAAGAGTCGGACACGACTGAGTGACTGAACTGAACTGGGTGCGGCACTTTAACAGCATCATCTTTTAGGATTTGAAATAGCTCAGCTGAAATTCCATGACCTCCACTAGCTTTGTTCATAGTGATGCTTCCCAAGGTCCACTTGACTTCACACTCCAGGATGTCTGGCTCTAGGTGAGTGATCACACCTTCATGGTTATCTGGGTCATTAAGATCTTTTTTATATAGTTCTTCTGTGTATTCTTGCCACCTCTTCTTAATATCTTTTGTTTCTGTTAGGTTCATACCTTTTTTGTCCTTTATTGTCGCCATCTGCATGAAATGTTCCCTTGATATCTTTTTTTTTTTTAAGAGATCTCTAGTCTCTCCCATTCTCTTATTTTCCACTATTTCTTTGCATTGATCACTTAGGAAGGTTTTCTTATCTCTCCTCACTATTCTTTGGAACTTTTCATTCAGATGAATATATCTTTCCTTTTCTCCTTTGCCTTTCACTTCTCTTCTTTGTTCAGCCATTTGTAAGGCCTCCTCAGACAACCATTTTGCCTTTTGCATTTCTTCTTCTTGAGGATGGTTTTGATCACTGCCTCCTGTACAGTGTTATGAACTTGTCCATATTTCTTCAGGCACTCTATCTATCAGATCTAATCCCTTGAATCTATTTATCACTTCCACTGCATAATCATAAGGAATTTGAATGGTCTAGTGGTTTTCCCAAATTTATTCCATTTAAGTCTGAATTTTGCAATAAAGAATTCATGATCTGAGCCACTGTCAGCTCACAGTCTTGTTTTTGCTGACTGTATAGGCTTCTCCATCTTCAGCTGTAAAGAATATAATCAATCTGATTTTGGTATTAACCATCTGGTGATGCCCATGTGTAGAGTTGTCTCCTGTGGTGTTGGAAAAGGGTGTTTCCTATGACTGGTGCTTTCTCTTGGCAAAACTCTGTCAGTCTTTGCCAGATTATGGTAGGTTGTAACAAAGATGGTTACAGAAAAAATTCATCAAGCCTCTGTATTCATATACCTTTGTAATGTGACTTTTTGCTCCTCCCAGATAAAGATGGAATTTATTTTCCCACCCCATGATGCTGGGCAAGCCTAGTGGAAGCTCCAGATCCTAAGAATCAAGAGACATTTCAGCTTCTTTTCCTCCCTCTTGGAATGCTGCCCTGAGATTGCCACAGAGAAGCCCAGTCTAGTCAATTAGAGGATAAAAGACCACAAGGAGTAGAAACGAATCATCTCAGTTAAGACAGCTAGCCAACCAGCCAGCAGCCAGTGGCAAATGCCGGAACATATCAGTGAAGCCATCTTGTACTATCCAGTCCCTCTAGAAATATATAATGTAGCCATATGAGTGAACCAAAGGAGAGATCAGCAGAAGAACCCACCAGCAGAGCCCCGCCCAAATTTATTTACCTACAAGGGAAAAATGCCTATTGCTTCAGGTGGTTTCTTACATAGTAATAAATGATGCAGTGAACACCACATTTCCTAATTTTCTAATACAATCCATGTTGTAAATATTATGTGCTATTATTATGTGATATGTCAAGTAGATCCCTTTTGTTGTTTTTGTTGGAAATATGGTCCTATAAGAAAGCAAGTACTAAAATGTGTATTACAGTGATGGTTGACCAGAATGAACATTGCTCACCTTTTGGAAAGGGCAACTGTCACTGTAGTCTAGTATTAAAATAAAGTATTTTTAATCCTGAGTATAGCTAGCTTTGCTTCCAGGGATGCGAATCAAAAGGAGAGGGAGAATATTCAAACTTAAATGCCTTCTCTCTGAGGGGTGTTGTAGATACTACTCAGTGCATTTAAGTCCAACAAATTTCTTGAGCATTGTTCCATGGCCACTCTTCCTGCCACACACATCCATGGAAAAGCACAGACACACAAAAGATAAAGTGAGAAGTGAGAAAACTCTAAATTAATGGACAAAGATGAGTGTTATAATGACACATTGAACAATCACATTTCTATATTTTTGCTTGAATTGCTTCCCAGCTAGACCTCTCCTTTGGAAGATGCTGTGTAATTTCTCTGGTTATGTGATAGGAGCAAGATGAAAGATAACTCACAAGCTCCTGTGGCTTAAAATACAATGGTTTGAAATTGGTGGATTGTTTTTAAAGGGTTTTTTTTTTTTCCTTCTGTTTGAGAAAGAAAGGCAGAATTATATTCACCAGCCCCACCCTCATCTTTCTCCAAAATAAAAGGTCAAATTGCTTCTTCTTGTTTTTAAAGACATTGCTTAAAAAATCCTGATGTAAATGCATAAAGACTATTAATATAATGGCCTAAATGGCACCCTCCTCCACTCCTCTACAATGAAAACCAAAAGATCTAAAACTTCTTAAAATAAAGTATATTCAGATGCTGAAGAAATGAACTTTAAAAACATCTATAATTGAATATATATATATAATTGAATATATATAATTGCAAAAATTGTCACTGTAATATCATGGAATACCTCATGGAACAGTCATTTGGATTATGTGATCATTTATTTTAACTCCCACTCTTCTTGGAATAGATAAATTTCAAGAATTTATATATCCAGAAATCTCTCAGGATCACTAACTAATTCTACCAAAGTTAGAACTTATTTAAATATTGATTATAAATTAAAATTAAATTATTTTAAACCTCCTAGGATAAATTAGCCCTGGTAGCACCTCTGTTCAAATATATAACATTATTTAAGGGATTTTTTTCTTAGTATACATACTAGCCATATGCAAAGTTTTTTTTAAATGAAAAACTAAAAGCACAGACTCAGTTCTAAAAAGGGACCATAGTTAAACTTCTTAATGCTATATATGAAAAAAATAAAGTTCAGAGAGCTGAAATAATATGACTGAAAACAGCAGGTTTTATTAGTGGTGATGCTAGGAAAGAATCAGGTTTTCTGGACCCTCAGGCCAGTGAGCTCCCCACTTTACCATGTGGACTCACACAGGACTTTGGGTCCAATGTGGATGGGAGGACCCAGCTTCTTCCAGTCCTGAATCCAGGAGCTACCACATCTAAGCACAGAACTTCAATTATCTTTCAGCCTCAGCCCTATCCCTAACCTTTTTTCTGCCTGTGCAACTCTGCTTGCAGAATCTTAGTTCCCCAACCAGGGCCCTCAGCAGTGAAAGCATGGAGTTTTAATCCACTGGACCACCAAAGAATTAATTCCCTTCAGAGTCTCTGGGAATGAGCAGAGCAGTAGCAAGCAATGTTTAAAAGTTTCCTAGGAGGTTCTGATATGCAGCCAGGCTGAGAACTACTGAAGTGATCTCTCACCCTCATTTCCTTAAATGGCTTAGGTTACCAGGCTGGCAATCCCAGCCTCATTTTCCAGTGTTTCTGACTCTCTTTGGTCCTTTGATACCCTAGACATCAAGAACCTAATTCTGAGAGCCCAGATTCTTGAAAAGGGAGAAATAAAACAAGGAAGATAGAGAATATGAAAGTACACGTTCTCGGCAAAATGTGTTGTCAGTGAAACATCTTATGGATACATAAGAACTAGAAAACCATAAAAAAAAAAGACTTTAGCTATATCAAGGTAGAATTTCCTATAGGCACTAGCATAAACAACTCAGGGTTTCTCTGGTGGCTCAGAGGTAAAGAATCTATCTGTAATGCAGGAGCCAGAGGAGACTCGGGTTTGATCCCTAGGTTGGGAAGATCCCCTGGAGGAGGAAATGGCAACCTGCTCCAGTATTGTTGCCAGGAAAATCCCATGGACAGAGGGACCCTGAAGAGTTCATGGTGTCACAAAGAGTTGGACATGACTGAGCATGCATAAACAGCTAATCAAATTTGCAAGAATATGTATCAGATTGTTGATTGGTTTGTTTCATTGTATCACTCAATCACTCTTATATAAAGTATGGTCATCTGTTCACCAGCTCATGAAATTAGAAGCAGCATAGTTTAAGTAGATTCTTAGGCATTATGGCAAGGGAGAGAAACAGAAGCAGAAATTTTCATACTAAAGAAAGTTCTAAATCAGTCAGAAGCCAGTTTAACCATCCCACAACAACTTTAGCAACCCAAAGGTGAACTTAATCAACTGACCCTCAATTTCAACCCAATCCTCAAGGAAAAAAGCTGAATCTGGGTTGTTTTGAACCTCAGAGGTGAGAAAGATAAAATTTACTTGTTGGGATAAGATTATCAACAAGGATAGCTTCCTCATCTCTCGCAATTCTTCCTCAACTCTTACAGCCATGGTGGAAAAACTGATAATTCTGTGGACTGAGCCTGCAGGATATTTACACTTCCAGGGGAAGCGTGAACGAAGTTCAGCCAGCAGTAGTGCCACATGCTTGTCTGCCTCCTTGCATAATCAGAACTGACTTGAGTCAAATATTAACTAAAATTATGAAAAGTGAAAATGTTAGTCACTCAGTGGTGTCCAACTCTTTGCAGCCCCATGGACTGTAGCCCATCAGGCTCCTCTCTACATGGTATTTTCCAGGCAAGAATACTGGTTTGGATTGCCATTCCCTTCTCTAGGGGATCTTCCCAACCCAGGAACATAACCTAGATCTCTTGCAATACAGGCAGATTCTTTACTATCTGAGTCATCCGTGTGACCCAACTAAAATCATATTTAATACCAAATATCAAATGTTCTAAATCTGAATGACCATGTATGAATGATCAAGAAAGGCCATGTGTATGAAGCTGCTTGACTCAGAAGAGTCCAATACTCCTGAAACAAGCATGTTCTTTAAGCCTTAATCAGGTCTCTAAAATGTTAAAGTCATCTGGTTTCATCTCAGTGTTCTAGCTGGAGGCATATTTTATGCAACCGATTGTGTTGGTTTTCCGCCTCTGCCACCAATTCTTCCCTACTATATTAAATCCTATACATGGTAACACTAATTAAGCAATATATTACAAAGTATTAATATAAATGTTTCATGCTCCTAAACCTCTATAACATAATTACTATCACCCTGATGAAGAAATGAATTTACATTTGTAACAGAAATACTTAGAAACAAATATATTTAAATGGTTAACTATCAGTTCTAAAAGAACAGATTCAAGGAAGCAAGAGTTAAAGCCAAACATTAAGATTTAGACGGTCCAGTGAGATGATGTGAAAAGAGAATACCATATATACCTCTTGCCATTTCAGTCATACTGAAAGAGCTTTTCAAATAACCTCATTTACTTTCACTCCAAGAACCAAATATGAGTGCTGTCAACATCACTCTTTGCCTTCTTCCAGGCTAATCATGAATATCATCTAGAAAGCATTTCTTCCAGCTCATCAAGTTCCCTCTCTTCGATAGATGGAGACAACTTCACAAGCATCAACAAGCAGAGCCAATGTAAAATAATATCAGGGTTGAAATCACAGGGCTGCAAGTGACTTTCAGCTATTACACGGTACATCCTCCTCCTCTGATATAATCATTTAAACCAGTGGTTCTCAACTTTGGCTGCACATGGAAATCATCTGAGAGGCTTTTTAAAATTCTGCTGCCCAGCCTTAAACCCCAGAAATTCTAATTTAATTGGTCTAGAGTACAGCGTGAATGTCAAGTGGCCTAAAAGCTCTCCAGGTGATTGTAATGTGCAGCTGAGTGTCAAAGCCCATCAAAGACCACCAAGAAAACACCTGTAGTCAATCAAGAAAAGTCTGATTTACTTAGCTTGCTGCAGCATAGAGAGACTCTTTTGAGAATCTCAGGAAGTTTGGAAGAACTTCAAACTGGGTGATTTTTTAGGAAAGCCAAGGGAAGCATGAGATCATTCTGGATTGGATGACGTCAAGAAACGGGGGAAATTCAGTGATTGGGTATCTCAATTATCCTCATTCAAGAAGCAGAAAGGTTAGAGCAGTGCTATCACTGTTAAAGAATGGAGATCACTCAGAAGGCAAGTTGTTAGCAATGAGTGCCAAGAAGCAATCATTTTCATAGTTAAGATGTGGCCTCGTCATTGCCCTGTTCTAAATATGGTGTATTTATGGTTTTTGGCAAAGACTGCAGTCTGGTTTTTCAGTAATGCTGATTACACTTTCTCTATTTGTTTACCAGAACTTGTTTTTACATTCTCATAAGTTGAGCCCCGAAGAATTGATGCTTTTGAACTGTGGTGTTGGAGAAGACTCTTAAGAGTCTCTTGGACTGCAAGGAGATCCAACCAGTCCATCCTAAAGGAGATCACTCCTGGGTGTTCTTTGGAAGGAGTGAAACTAAAGCTGAAGCTCCAGTACTTTGGCCACCTCATGTGAAGAGTTGACTCATTGGAAAAGACTCTGATGCTGGGAGGGATTGGGAGCAGGAGGAAAAGGGGACAACAGAGGATGAGATGGCTGGATGGTGTCACCAACTCGATGAATGTGAGTTTGAGTGAACTCCGAGAGTTGGTGATGGACAGGGAGGCCTGGCTGGCTGCGATTCATGGGGTCACAAAGAGTCGGACACGACTGAGTGACTGAACTGAACTGAACTGAAGGTTGAAAGCCACTGATTGAAACAAACTTAAAAGCACAGCTGCATATAAGTGCTATCTGGTTGTAATATCTGTCACTCTTTTGAGTTCCAGGGTTAAAATTAGCTGATCTAGTTTATTAAACATGCAAGTGAAACCTTCCCAAAGTCGGACCTTCCAGATAAAAACTGTTCCCATTTCCTTGATAAAATATTGTTATGACTACAAG
Organism: Ovis canadensis; assembly: GCF_042477335.2. Classification (NCBI taxonomy): domain Eukaryota; kingdom Metazoa; phylum Chordata; class Mammalia; order Artiodactyla; family Bovidae; genus Ovis; species Ovis canadensis. Next base: position 89,152,676 of record NC_091248.1, read on the forward strand.
TTTAAACTGCAAAAGAATGCATGCTACATTTTAAATAAATATCTTACATATAATAGCCCCTTTTGATAGCATCACGAGCAAAACATTAATTCTCCTGTATTTTAATCATGTTCTATTTATTCTGTTCTCAGTGGAAAGGAAAGTGAAAAGTGAAATGTTAGTCACTTAGTCGTGTCCAACTCTTTGCAGCCTTGTGGACTATAGCCTGCCAGGTTCCTACGTCCATGGGATTTTCCAGGCAAGAATACTGGAGTGGGTTGCCATTCCCTTCTCCAGGGGATCTTCTCAACCCAGGGATCGAATCAGAGTCTCCTGCATTACAGGCAGATTCTTCACCATATGAACCACCAGGGAAGCCCAAGCTATTGTTAACTTTTCACAATTACTAACTCAAAGCTACCTTGATATGGCACCATACATGAAGGATAGGGATTCTTTACAGAAGTGTTTTTGACACTGTTTTGATGATTCACCTAACTCTATGTTCTATAAGAAATCAGGATAGTGTCAACCACTTATGCTTTAAGAATGAATACGTGTATTCAAAATAGAAAGTGAAAGTGAAGAGAAGACTCTTTGCGACCCCATGGACTGTAGCCTACCAGGCTCCTCCCTCCATGGGATTCTCCAGGCAAGAGTACTGGAGTGGGTTGCCATTTCCTTCTCCAGGGGATCTTCCTGACCCAGGGATCGAACCCAGCTCTCCCACATTCCAGGCAGACGCTTTAACCTCTGAACCACCAGGGAAATTGGGGTTATTTAAATTCAATATTCTCTCCTGGAAAATTCCATGGACAGAAAAGTCTTATGGGCTACAGTCCATGGGATCACAAAGAGTCTAACACAACTGAGTAACTGAGCACAACTCTTCTTTGGTAATATGGAGTATATGTTTGCTCTCCTAGAATATCCATGTAATCATAACCCTACTTCATGTCTCCCTAAAAATAAGGCTCTTTCACTGTTTCACAAGCATCAATAGAGGAAATCACATTATTTATTTATTTATTTGTTTGTTTATAAGAGTCAGAAATATATTAACCTCTGATGATCTAGAGTGCCAATTACTCACAGGAAACTCCACTCAGAACCACCCAATATCATCCATATTATCTATTCCTCAAAGCTCCACAGAGAGGGGACAAAAGTTTTCCTCACCTAGACTGAGTTATTTCCATGGTTGGATCTTAAGGGAGTCTGGAAATGGTACCCCTGTTTCCCTACTTGAACTCTGAACCAGTTCAGAAAACAAAAAATTTAGGCAAAAAGATATTTTTTAAAACTTTGGAACCAAAAGATGCCACGTCACAGGTTAGATTCTCCAAGAGCAGATACTGAGACAGAGTTTGAGTTCAAGATGTAAGAAGAGACTAAAGGAAGAGCAAGGAAGCAGGATTGAGCAGAGGAAAAAGTCACACTGTGATGCAGACCCAAGGAAAATCTGGCCAACCTGGCAAGAAGCTGCAGAGTAAAGAGACACTGCCTGTGAGAGCCATCCCAGAGAGGGTTAAAAGATCTGAGCCTTCAAACCCCTTGCTAGCTCATTCACCACATGTGGGCTGCCCTGGGAATAGCACAGCTGTGAGCAGGCATCTGGCTCCACATGGCTGAGGCAGACCCTAAAGGAACAGGAAGCTGGAGTCTCCCTGCCCATCACCCCCTTCCCAGCTGGACAGCAAGTCCTTACTCTCAGAGGCTCTGGGAGAGCGTCTTCATGTCTACCCCAGTCCAAGCTGGAGAGTGTGGTAAGATGCTTGGCAAAATAGACTTCCCGATAGGACACTAAGTAATCACAGACCTCATACCTCGTTTACAGAATGAAAACTGAAAACTCATAGTATAGAGATACTGACCCAGTATAACATGGTTTTCACTAGCAGCTGGACTCTAAAGAAGAAATAAAGGAAGAGAGTGAGATACGAATGCCAATTTCTGCTCCCACACTCACCAAAAAAGAGACAATTGAGAACAGAGATATACAGACAGACCAGGGGTGATGTGTTAGTAAGGGTGACCCTCCACATGAACGGAGGTGAGTGGTACCCCCTGTCCTCCACCAACATAGTCACAGAACTTGACAGTCAGTTAAAGGCAGTATCAGTCAGTTCAGTTCAGTCGCTCAGTCATGTCCGACTCTGCGACCCCATGAATTGCAGCACGCCAGGCCTCCCTGTCCATCACCAACTCCCAGAGTTCACCCAAACTCATGTGCATCGAGTCAGTGATGCCATAGCTAGCTTATTATCATTTTTAGGTCTCCAGATTACAATCATAAATCAAAACTCTCAGGTATACAGCAATCATTTTTATCCATAGTTATAAATATTATTCCATTTGAAAGGTTGGGGACCAGGGAGTCGGTTTGTTTGGTGGTTGGTTGAGGAACTGGAGTTTGAATTTTTATTCTTGTTGCAATTGCATGTAAAGAAATAGATTTATCTACCAAGTCCTAAATAACAAATTTTTTTTTTTTAGATTTTCTGAATTCTTTTCTGTCTTAATGCAAAAGTCACAGAGGGGATTTTAATCACTCAGTGGCAAAGAAATATACATTGCAAGTGGCAATTCAGCAACCAGGCTGATTCCCCTCATTCCCCTTTCAGGTGCGTACCTCTTGACACTGTAATAATAATAGCAGTCTACCACAGAAAGGAGGCTGCTTTGTCAGCCACTTAGGACAGAAAGCACCTAGGAACTCAGACCAGGGAGTTACAGTAAGACCCAGAGAGCATAAGAAGCAAATGCAACCATGGAGACTCCAATTCCTCCGTGAAATGTTTTGGGTGACTCCAGCAGTGACCACAATATGCAAATCACAGATTTTTATGGAAGGAGCATTGACTTTTCAAGGAGTGTCAGTCTTTTCTCAGCCAGTCAGTTTCATTTAAGTAATTGACTAATCCTTCCTTTATGGAAACATGATAATGTTGCTAAGGAATTTTATTTATAAAACAATGGTCACTTGTTTAAGGAGGTAAATTTGATATCATGGAGATTTACTCATAACAAGATCATATGACAGGTTGTTCATTTCTGCTTATACAACTGAGACAAAGCAGTCTTTTAGAACTTATCTAGACCGATGATCTAAAGACTACCCTAAGACTATTTCCTAAAATGACCATATCCTGGGGTATCTGCCTGAAATAAAACCTAAGCAAGCTAAGAAAAACACAGATCTCCGTTGATCTGAGTCTTCCTGAACCTACACCTTTAACAGGGTTTTACAAAGTTGGACTTCCCTGGTGGCTCAGACGGTAAAAGCATCTACCTATAACGCCGGAGACCTGAGTTCAATCCCTGGGTCAGGAAGATCCCCTGGAGAAGGAAATGGCAATCCACTTCAATACTCTTGCCTGGAGAATCCCATGGACGGAGGAGCCTGGTAGGCTTCAGTCCACAAGGTCGCAAAGAATCGGACACAACTGAGCGACTTCACTTTCTTTTCTTTACGAAGTCTGGTCCTGTGACCATGCAAACACTCCAAGCACTTGCTGAAAATGTGCATGGCTAGACGCCATTTAGTGAATGAGAGTAAGAGTCCACATGGTCAATAAGTTCACCAGGTGATTCTAACGCACACTAGGATTTGAGAAATCCTGTTACACCATTATTTTGGAACAAGGCCAGAGTCATGATCCAGAGATCAAGCTCAAAAGAAAAATTAGACAAAATTCATTTGACCTTTATTTGGAAACAGTATTTTTTGCAAGAGAAAACTACAACTTACTCATTCAATAAATATCTTATGTTCCTTCCACATCCAGACCCTGTGTTAAATATAGTAGATTCAAAACATAATGCATAGAAGATTAAAAGAATGGGTCTAGTAGTGCCACACATTATAACTCCTTCCACAGCGAATTCAGATCTTGCAATATGCATATCACTAGGAATTAAAATGAGAATTCAGAAAAAATTACACTTCTGCTGAAGTGGAACTATCCTAATAAAGACAAACATTACAAAGTGTGTATAGGATATGATTACATGAATCTAGTTCTCTTCAGGGAAAAGAACAGTGTGGAGAGTGGAGAGACAAGTACATGACCATTTTAAAAATAAAAAGCTCTCTTAAAATAAGAGATCAGAGCTTAGACATGATTCCCATCCCAACTGGAGTCAGTTCTTTATACTAGAATCAGAGAGCTGATGAACTTTTGATCTGTCCTTTCTTTCTTTGGAAGCAGAGATCTAAAAACTGTTTTCAAACAAGATTATGAAGAAAGGATAAAAGGATGATGTATAAATCATGATTGATTTCTCCATGAAGTATCCATGAACTCAGCTGAAACAGACTCCAGACATTAAAACTGCTGCACACATACCACCTGCTATGGTCTGAGCATTTATGTCCCCCAGATCCATACGTTGAGATTGTAAGGACAATTGTGATGGTATAAGCAGACAGAGCCTGTGGGACATGATTAGGTCAAGAGGGTAGAGCCCTCACAAATGAAATTAATACCAATACAAAAGAGATACCAGACAGTGCCCTTGCCTCCTGCTATGATTGAACCAAGAAGAGGTCGATCTTGGACTTTCCAAACTCCAGAACTGTGAGAAATAAATTCCTGTTGTTTATAAGTACCCAGTCTGTGGTATTTTGTTACAGTAGCCCAAAGAACTAAGAGACTACCAGAACTAACTCCTTGCTTGCTATAAGTTAAACTTGCTCTAGACTGAGGACATGAGTTTCTATAAAGCTTCATGCAAAATGGCTATGATATGAGAAATAACTTAAAAGTATTTAAGCTCCATTTGACCTTCACAACTTTTGTTTATTAAAAGATTTTACAAAATATTTGTATTTATAAGCTTTGTCCTATGATCAAATTAAACCTAATTAGATGATTGTATAAAGATTTGCCAAAGTCAAAATAAAGAGAAGTGTGCTCTGAAGAAAAATGGAAAAAGTATATTGTTTCAAAATTAAATGGTGGAACTATGGTTGATTTTCCTATATTTCCTGGATATTTAAAACTGAGAATATATTACTTTATAAAGAAAACATTTAAAATTAATTTCTTAGGGAGTACATGACAGTAGAATTTTTAAAGTAAATCTCCAAATTACCACTGTCAACAGAAGTTAACGTGAGGCACAGTGAGGATGAACCAACCGAAATGTTGGAGTTTGCACCAAAGAAAGGTTTATTAGTTGAGGAGGTACCAGCCCCAAAGATGGGAGACCTAGACTCATTTGAAATCCATCTTGCTGGCTGACCGGGTGCAAGGGTTTTAAAAACAAAAAAACGGTAAAGGGAGGCAGTGTGTTTTTGTAGTTTCAGCTTCCTGATAAGGCATCAGCTTCAAATCTCCACCTTGTGCTTGGATGCATCGTTGGTGATTGTGACTGATCTATGTGTTCCTGCAAAGCAAACTAGTAAATCATGGTCTTATGATCCCTCCCTTCTTTCTAAGACAGAGCAAAAGCAAGGGTTGAGGCATTTTGTTATTTACTTAGGGCCTTTGTGATGGTTCAGGGATTTCCATTTTTAAATGATCCTCCTAGTATCATAAATTTAAAATCCGCTTGGGGCCAGCTGGTTGACGCCACAGGACATTATCTCAACAGTTTGGGGTCATAAACCAGGGCATCAGTTTACTCTATTTAATAATCATGAAGAAAGATTGTGTTGGGCTTGCTTTTCCTTTGTTTCTGCCTCAGCTCACTCTCCTAATTGGAGACCAAAGCCTTTCTACAAACAAGAGGCAGGTAGAGGACACGGCTCTGGGAGGGGGACCCCCAAAGGGTCCTGCTTGGTTACATTAAGAGTCTCCAGTGGTCACTGTTTCTTTTTAACCTTATTTCCTTTCTTCTTTTCTAAAAATGTGTTTTAACCTACAGGCCAGATTGCCTCTATTCTTCATTTTCTAACATTTATAAACCTCAATATTTTTGCTGAAAGAAAAAGTTCTGACTTTCCTTTTTCTCTTCTTTTTTATTACAAGCCCATAAATTCTAACTACAACTGTCCAGTCCACCTCCTATTAGTCTCAATAATCTTGACTAACTGACTTTGAAAGCATATTGCTTTAGCACATTAACTTTTGCTGGGGCACCCTTTTTCCACACCTGACTCTCCTACCCTGCAATTTTATATCCATTCTAACTAACAGTTTTCTAGGTAATAAATTATATATGACATCTGTCTTGCCCTAGTTTTTAAAATCCCTGTAGCCTCTTAAAAGTCTTTTTTAATGTCCTTATTCTCCAGTCCAGACCATCTCTGCTATTTCCTTTATGTGATCATTTTCTGATTATCTTTTCTTTAATCTTTGCCTTTATACCCTACTCCAGTACTTTCCTCAGTATTTCTCTCCAGTAGTTTTTTGTTGTTGTTGTTTTTGTTAATGCCTGTTTTGTTTATTAAATTCTTCTTTGTAGCTCACTCTACCAGCCTTTGGCTACTAAAATGTGAATGCTTCTAACTTACCAAAATTGTGACCCTCTACCTACTAAAAATGTAAAGATAAATATACTAGGCTATGACAGAGCCTGCCATGCATCACACACAGTTCCTATAAGGAATAAAAGTCCACTCCTACCAATTCCCTCCGGATGTTGTCTTGATTGGAACACACCATATTGTCATTTCTTGGTTTTTCCCATCTACCTTTCCCTGTAAACTTTGAAATCCAAATGGAGAATGGGTTCTGTTAATGCTTATAACATCAGTATTTATCACAGCAACCAGCACATGGCAGATGTTGAATAATTATCTGTTAGATGCAAAGAGCCGATTCATTAGAAAAGACCTTGATGCTGGGAAAGATTTATGGCAGGAGAGAAGGAGGCAACAAAGGATGAGATGGTTGGATAGCATCACTGACTCAATAGACATGAATTTGAGCAAACTGGGTGATACTGAAGGACAGGGAAGACTAGCATGCTGCAATCCATGGGGTTGCAAAGAGCTGCACACAACTTAGAGACTGAGCAACAACAAAGGTACATATAGGGTCCACTCTTCACAATGCGTGAATTCAGAAGCAGGTATGGGAACACAGATGTCTTCAACTAAGCCAAACATGAAGAAATTTGATAAAGTGTAAAACAATGCCACCCTTCTCACTAACTTTTGTTTTAGAAAATATAATCACTAAATATTATATTTTAGATTATAATATAATCATTAAAATTATTTTAGGTATGTCAATGTTGTGGATTTATTATCTTTATATTATATAAATTTACCCATAATTTTGTCTCAGTTTTATTTCTGATATGGTGAAAATCCATAAATAACAACCCACATAAATAAAAGCTCTTTGGTCTCCTTAATAACTTTGAAGACTCTGAAAGCATCTTAAGACTGGAAAGTTTGAGAACTCCTGTTCTAAATCATCTGGATATACCATGAGTCCCAATACCCCTCAGTGTCTCTCTAAATCTTCCCAGTCTCACTTCTCTGGGGGTTTGGGTCATCTGTTCCAACCACCTGTGCAGTGACCAGTTCTAGGTGGGGTCTCACTCATGTCACCAGTGAAACCTGGTACTACTCTACCTTTTGCCTGCCTGGTGTGCCTCTCACCTCCCACACAAGCCTTATCTGTTTAAACTAAGGCAATCATTTTCAAGCTGTGTTTGGTGAAGGGTCATTTTTTAATGCAATCCATTGCCAACTGACATAAAATACAAGAAAAGAGAATTGCTGTAAAAATTAACTGAAAAAAATAAAAAACAAAAGCATACCAAAAAACAAGCCCAACTTTTTACTATTAAATTCAACGGATATAAAATTAATCAAAATGCTATAAAAGTTTCTAACCACTTACTTTCAATTTCTGTACTTATCCTATCATGGGTAATAACAGTTTGCTATCCAGAGATCACATTTGAGTAGTGCTGCACTGAGGCATAGGACTGCCCAGAACTTGCTCAGCATCCATCCATGAAATTTGGTAGTTGAACACCTCATGGGATGAACTTCAGCTACTCAAAGATGAGAACTGATAGACAGGGTCCTGAAACAGGTCATACACGTTTTCCAATGGTCCCCTGGGATGGAGCAATAGCTACCCATAGCTATGGCTCATTTTACAATGCATCTTCCTTTTTTGCTCACCCTGCACCTGCTACCTCTACTGCCTAGGATAATGCTCCCCAATAAAGTGCTCAAACTTTAGCTTTGGCCTGAAGATTTGCTTTCTGGGAAGTCCAGAAAATGAAAACAAAAGTTAAGATAGTCTCTGCAAGTCACTAAAGTCAGTGGAAACACAGGGGTACGGAACATGCAAAATTCATTGTCCTCCCTCTAACGCTGCACACAGCTTGTGCTTCTATTGGCTTCCTCTTTTCCTACCCTTCGGTTGGCATGTTGCAGCTGCTGCAAACTTAATCACTCAACCTATGATAGATCCCTCTATTCAACCTCAAGTCCAGGCACTATGTTTATCTTCATCCTAAAATAAACCATTCAGTCACAGGCAAGGTTCATTTGATCCTTACAATTGAGCCTTAAAATTGGTTAGTGTGATGAATAGGACATTTATCATAATCTCTGCGGACGGAGAAACCGAGAAACAGAAAGGGCAAGTGATTTGTCCATGGACAGTCAATAATTTTGTGACAGGGTGATAAACAAAGCTCAATTACACTGTTTTATTTTCTTGCGTTTTCACTTTATATTCTGACAAGAGCAGACAGATTTCCCTGGCCAATAAGGCCAACTAGCATAGTGCTATGACTCCTATGGCTAATATTTTAACAGAAAACCTGAATATGAAGGTAAAAATATCAGTTACTTGCAGAAAGGTCATGGATTCCCTCTTAGAGAATGCATTACTTTGAACACCCCATAAATGCATGATAAATGAAAGAATAAATAAATGGATGATCAATCTAAGCTTGGCATTTTTACAGTCTTCAAGGCTTTAAAATTATTCTGCTAGGAAAAAAGAAATCACACACAAATTTCAAGCATATAGGTACCCAGAATCCCCTGGATCAAAGGAAATTGTTTTAATTTAAAGAAAGTGCAAAGTTTAAAATACACACACACACACACACACACACACACACACACACAAATTCCCTCAGTCAACAATCAACATGACAGATAGATTGGACTCATTTCAAAATAATGATATAAACCATACAAAGTAAATTTCACACTAAATCTCCATCAGTACATGTGCACTCATTATAAGCAAATGTATCAAGAAGCCTGAAGGCTTGAGAAATACCATCTAAAAAGAATTCTCTAACACTGGCCTTTTAAAGTCTTCTGGCAAATTCTGAGTATGCAATTGACACCAAAATACATAAGCAAACAATGCAAGCATGTACACATCCAAATTGGGAGCATAACCAATCATCTAGTCAGTAGATGAAAATGTCATCCCATAGTATAAGTACAGTTTCATGGGCAATTGATAATGTATACCGGCTCTATGAATGCATTTTCAGATGGTGACTAGAAGGACCCTGAAACTATAAAGGCAAAGAACAAAATGTTGCTTGAACCAGAGTGTGCTCATTCTGACTTGAAATAACTTGAAAGGAAAAGTGATATTATATACCAAATAAGTTAAAAAACAGAGTATTATAGAAGTTGAAGTCTTGCTAGGAAAACAATAGGTGAAACTGTATAGAATTATGCAAAATGTCCAAATCTTCAGTGTCCAATACTGTAGTTACAAGTTGCATTGTGGGTATTGAAATATGGTTGTGCAGCTGAGAACTGAATGTTTGAGGCTTCCCTGGCACTCCAGTGGTTACGATTCCACACTATCACTGCAGGGGCATGGGTTCAATCCCTGGTAGGGGAACTAAGATCCCACATGCTGTGTGGCACAACCAAAAAAAAGTAAATTTTTAAAATTTTTCAATAAAGATAGCACTTCCTATTATTTAAAAAAGGAACTGAATGTTTAATTTTATTTCATTTTAATTAATGTTAAATTAGATTTAATTTTGAGTTAAAAAATAACAGTCCCCAATACAGTTATTAGAAAACTTTTATATATATTTGGAACAACTTAGTTGTGTGAATTTACTTTTTCAACTCTAAATAAATCTAAGTAAATATCCAGTGTTTTTCTGGTGAAAATTTAGTGCTCGAATGAAAGTGTGCTAATTCACCCAGTTGTTGTTACTTGCAAAAACTTCAAAGACAAATAAATAAATAACAGTTTTCTCAGGCATGGTACATCCTACTAAGTACAATCTTAGATTCAGAAATAACTAAAACCACAATGATTAAATAACAACTGAACAAACATTTCCCCTAAAAAAATAACAAAACTGCAGATAAACAAGAAAATCTCTTAAAAGAAATTAGCTGTTATATTATCTTGGATTAGTTATCAGAATAAAAATCAAAATATGAAGCAATTAGCAGGGTTTTTAATATTATTAAATCACACAATTATATTGGACATGAGTTCAAGATGCAGCGAGCCATGTCATAATAGTAGTCAAACACACCATTATCCCAAATCTTAAAACACATTACCAGGACTTGAGTTAAGGATATTGTTTGAGAATGAGTGGGAAAATATCCACTTGATGTTATAGATCAAAGGATATATATTCAAAACAAATATTTTTTAAGATCCCACTTTAAATATTCTTCAAAACTAACCAGTAGTCATATGCAGATGTGAGAGATGGACCACAAAGAAGGCTGAGTACCTAAGAATTGATGCTTTCAAATTGTGGTGCTCAAGAAGACTCTTGAGAGTCCCTCAGGCAGCAAGGAGATCAAACCAGTCAATCCTAAAGGAAATCAGTCTTAAATATTCACTGGAAGGACTGATGCTGAAGCCCCAATAGTTTGGCCACCTGATATGAAGAGCCTACTCACTGGAAAAGACCTTGATGCTGGGAAAGATCGAGGGCAGGAGAAGGGGGAGACAGAGAATGAGTTTGTTGGATGGCATCATCCACACCATGGACATGAGTCTGAGCAAATTCTGGGAGATAGTGACGGACAGGGAAATGCAGGGTGCTGCAGTCTATGAGGTCGCAAAGAGTCAGACTCGACTTAGCGACTGAACAAACATCATTTTTAGGATAATACTAAGTTCTAGACTAAATGGAAAACTACATGGCAGTAGATGGCAACTACCACAAGGTTTGAAAGGAAAGTTAGCATAAAAACTTAAAAATGTTGTCCAGAACGTATAATCTAGTTTCATGCTCTGCTATGCTTAATTACTCATTCATGCCCAACTCTTTGACACCCCATGTATGTAGCCTGCCAATCTCCTCTGTCCATAGGGATTCTCCAGACAAGAATACTGGATTGGGTTGCCATGCCCTCCTCGAGGGGATCTTCCACCCAGGGATCGAACCCAGGTCTCCCACATTGCAAGTGGATTCTTTGCCACCTGAACCACCAGAGAAGCCCATGAATACTGGAGTGCGTAGCCTATCCCTTCTCCAGGGGATCTTCCAGACCCGGGAATCGAACCGGGTTTTCCTGCAATTCAGGCAGATTTTTCACTAGCTGAGTTACCAGGGAAGCCCCAACCTAGTTTCATAAATACCATGATAAATATGATTTGGAATGTTCTTTGAATACAAGGAGCAGGACCCTAGGATGCTTAAATTCACACATGTTGAGCATCATTACAAAAGTTTAGAAGCAAAACCTTTATATAGACGAGTAGCACACCCAAAGCTGAAATGATTCTTCAATTCTGTTTGTTGTTCACATATTGAGACAGATATAAGAGACCAAAAGAGATGAGAAGTTCAGCCAACACAGTCAAAACTAATGAGAAACATCAAAGAGATTAGACACCTTCAGGTAAAAAGAGATGGCTAAAATGTTTTAAAGTCTAGTTCTAAAACACTCACAAACAACATAAACATTAAAGACCATTTTGTTTAAAAAATATATTCTAGGCCAATGAGAAAATTCATTTATTCAATAAACATTTACTGAGGACCCACTTCATCTTAGATACTATAAAAGGTAGCCTCCAGAATAGAGAGGCAAATGCAACTGCCTCAAAAGGGCCACGGTGTGGAAAAACAATATAACAAGTACAACAGAATGCAGTAAATATTTTAATACAACGCATGGCCATCCAGTCTGGAAACAGATATTATTTTACATGTACTTGAATATATTATTGATAAATGTTTATGTATATTGCCTGTGTTTCCAGACTCTAAGGTCACATATATATATGCACCAGGTGCTTGGGGCCACTAGGATGATCGCAAGTCTTGAGGAAGAAAATGTCAGGGAATATGTTACAAAGGAAATGATACTTGAATGTAGAAGTGTGATAGAGGGATTTGGGAAATAGACAATGGAGGGACCATTTCCTTGTTGGAAGGACAATAAAACAATACAAATAAAAGAATGTACCAAGCATCCGGGAACTGCCTAGAATTTATTCTGTATATATAGCCTGAGCACACTCCGAGTACACTGGTATTTCCTGTCTGCCGTCTTTAGTAGGGGAGTAGTTTCTTTTTCCGTGCAATTTTGTTCCAATTAACTTAAAGTGTAAAACACTGAGAAAATAATAAAGAAAAACATATTTTAATTGCCAGTACTTCTATCACCCAGAAATAATCACTTTTGGTTACTTTTGTATGAATATAAATTTTTTTATGGATTGATGGAGATATATATCAATCATAGCAACTTCCCACTTTTCTTATTTCACTTAACAAAATTATCTTCCTTTGTATTCAAAATTATTTACAAAATAATTTTATTTTTTCAACTTTATTAATAGATAATTGACAAGTAAAAATTACATATATTAAAGGTACACAAGTGATGTTTTGATATACATAAACATTGTAAAATGATTACCACAATCAAGCTAATTACCATATCCAATACCTTACATAGTTACTATTTTTATGTGTAGGTAGTGAGAACATTTAGAATCTACTTGAAATATTTTCAAGTGTATGTGTGTGCATGCAAGCGTGCTAAGTTGTGTTAGCTATATCTATCCAATTCTTTGGGACCCTATGGACTGGAACCCACCAGGCGTCTCTGTCCATGGGATTCTCCAGGCAAGAATATTGGAGTGGGCTGCCATGCCTCCTCCAGGGGATCTTCCCAACCCAGGGATTGAACCCATGTCTTCTGCAGCTCCTGCACTGCAGGCAGATTCTTTACCACTGAACCACTAGGGAAGCCTTCTCAAATGTATCAGCTCAGCTCAGTCGCTCAGTCGTGTCCGACTCTTTGCGACCCCATGAATTGCAGCATGCCAGGCCTCTCTGTCCATCACCAACTCCCGGAGTTCATTCAAACTCAAGTCTATCAAGTTAGTGATGCCATCCAGCCATCTCATCCCCTGTCGTCCCCTTCTCCTCCTGCCCCCAATCCCTCCCAGCATCAGAGTCTTTTCCAATGAGTCAACTCTTCGCATGAGGTGGCCAAAGTATTGGAGTTTCAGCTTTAGCATCATTCCTTCCAAAGAAATCCCAGGGCTGATCTCCTTTAGAAAGGACTGGCTGGATGTCCTTGCAGTCCAAGGAACTCTCAAGCATCTTCTCCAACACCACAGTTCAAAAGCATCAGTTCTTCAGTGTTCAGCTTTCCTCACAGTCCAACTCTCACATCCATACATGACTACTGGAAAAACCATAGCCTTGACTAGACGGACCTTTGTTGGCAAAGTAATGTCTCTCCTTTTGAATATGCTATCTAGGGTGGTCATAACTTTCCTTCCAAGGAGTAAGCGTCTTTTAATTTCATGCCTGCAATCACCATCTGCAGTGATTTTGGAGCCCCCAAAAAATAAACTCTTACACTGTTTCCACTGTTTCTCCATCTATTTGCCATGAAGTGATGGGACCAGATGCCATCATCTTCGTTTTCTGAATGCTGAGCTTTAAGCCAAGTTTTTCACTCTCCTCTTTCACTTTCATCAAGAGGCTTTTTAGTTCCTCTTCACTTTCTGACATAAGGGTGGTGTCATCTAATATGTGAGCTTATTGATATTTCTCCCAGCAATCTTGATTCCAGCTTGTGCTTCATCCAGCCCAGCATTTCTCCTGATGTACTCTGCATATACAGAGAAGGCAATGGCACCCCACTCCAGTATTCTTGCTTGGAAAATCCCATGGATGGAGGAGCCTGGTAGGCTGCAGTCCATGGGGTCGCTAAGAGCGGACACGACTGAGTGACTTCACTTTCACTTTTCACTTTCATGCATTGGAGAAGGAAATGGCAACCCACTCCAGTGTTCTTGCCTGAAGAATCCCAGGGACGGGTAGCCTGGTGGGCTGCCATCTATGGGGTCGCACAGAGTCGGACACGACTGAAGTGACTTAGCAGCAGCACTCTGCATATAAGTTAAATAAGCAGGGTGACAATATACAGCCTTGATGTACTCCTTTCCCTATTTGGAACCTGTCTGTTGTTCCATGTCCAGTTCTAACTGTTGCTTCCTGACCTGCATACAGATTTCTCAAGAGGCAGGTCAGGTGGTCTGGTATTCCCATCTCTTTCAGAATTCTCCAGAGTTTGTTGTAGTCTGCACAGTCAAAGGCTTTGACATAGTCAATAAAGCAGAAGTAGATGTTTTTCTGGAACTCTCTTGCTTTTTTGATGATCCAACGGATATTGGCAATTTGATCTCCAGTTCCTCTGCCTTTTCTAAAACAGTGATTCTTCCTTCCTTATATATTAAATTCTGTAAAGGACTTGAGCAAAGATGACTGCTTAAGAGTGAGTTTATAACACCCTTCTGACCCCTCCCAAAGTCCACTAAAATTAATGGCTAACATTTATGTTGTTCTCACCTGTGCCAGGCACTGTTCCAAGCTCTTTACATGTATTTATTCAGTCAACCTTAGGAAAGAGGTTTCATTACTCATTTTATAAAGGAGAATGTGCTTAGTCGCTCAGTCTTGTCCAACTCTTTGCAATCCCATAGACTGCAGCCTGCCAGATTCCTTTGTCCATGGGGATATGGGATTCTCCAGGCATTACGACTGGAGTGGGCTGCCACGCCCTCCTCCAGGGGATCTTCCCAACCCAGGGATTGAACCCAGGTCCCCCACAATGCAAGCAGATTCTTTACCATTTGAGGCACCAGGGAAGCCCCATAAAGGGGAGAATAACAGCGAATTTAGGTAACTTTCCCAAGATCACACGGCTAGTATTTGGCAGAGACCCTGTCGAAAGCCTCCCAAATTTAGAAGTCTTCTTTTATCTCTTGCTTTCTCCAGATCTATGTGCTTCAAGCACATTTACTTCTTTTTATTTCTGAATTATCCCCAGTATATTACCACTCCAGAATTGAAGAACGTGCTGTGTGCTCAGTCCAGAACATTTTTTTAAACAGATCATAGAAATTGAGATCTTGAGTTTTAATATCATAAAGACTTAAATTTATATCTCAGTCGGGTATCTACTATCTATATGATGGTGATGATCAATTTTATGTGTCAACTGAGCCAGATTATTCAATCAAACTAGGGGTTGCTATGAGAGTATATTTTGATGTGATTAAAGTCTATAATCAGCTTACTTTAATAAAGAAGATTATCCTAGATAATCTCAGTGAGCCAGCTTCAATTAATTGAAAAACCTTAAGATCAGAACTGAGGTTTCCCCAATGAACAAGAAATCATTCTTGTTGACTGCAGCTTCAGCCCATGCCCGAAAGTTCTGGCCTGCCCTTCCTGAAGGTCTCCCTACAGAGATTTAGGGCTTGCCTTGCCAACCCCCACAATCATGTAAATCAAATTCTTAAGGTAAATCTATTAATCTAATCCATACATGAATATACATATATATACACAAATAAAGCCTATTGGATCTGTTTCTCTGGTGCCACTCTGCTCTGAAACAAACTGTCTCAGTTCAGTTCAGTTCAGTTCAGTCACTCAGTCGTGTCTGATTCTTTGTAACCCCATGGACACCAGGCTTCCCTGTCCATCACCAACTCCTGGAGCATACTCAAACTCATGTCCATTGAGTCGGTGATGCCATCCAACCATCTCATCCTCTGTCATCCCCTTCTCCTCCTGCCTTCAATCCTTCCCAGCATCAGAGTCTTTTCAAATGAGTCAGTTCTTTGCATCAGGTGGCCAAAATATTGGAGTTTCAGCTTCAACATCAGTCCGTCCAATGAATATTCAGGACTGATTTCCTTTAGAATGGACTGGTTGGATCTCCTTGCAGTCCAAGGGACTCTCAAGAGTCTTCTACAACACCACAGTTCAAAAGCATCAATTCTTCAGTGCTCAGCTTTCTTTATAGTCCAACTCTCACATCCATACATGACTACAGGAAAAACCATAGCCTTGACTAGACGGACTTTTGTTGGCAAAGTAATGTCTCTGCTTTTGAATATGCTCTCTAGGTTGGTCATTACTTTTCTTCCAAGGAGTAAGCGTCTTTTAATTTCATGGCGGCAGTCACCATCTGCAATGATTTTGGAGCCCAAGAAAATAAAGTTTGTCACTGTTTCCATTGTTTCCCCATCTATTTGCCATGAAGTGATGAGACCGGATACCATGTTCTTCGTTTTTTGAATGTTGAGTTTTAAACCAGCTTTTTCACTCTCCTCTTTCACTAAGAGGCTCTCTAGTTCTTCTTCACTTTCTGCCACTGATATTTCAATATTTCAAGAGGCTATTGATATTTCATCAACAGAAAATGGGATTAAATTATGTCTCTAGGTTTTAGGTTCCTCATGAGGGAAATGGGGGCAGAGTTAGCACACAGCTCATATAGTGCCTGAAAGAACTGAATGAAATACTGTGCTTAAACACTTAGCACAGTTCTTGTCATGTGATAAATTAATTTTTCATGAATGTTGCCATCAAATGTGTACCAATATTTACAAATTTGTACTAATATTTGTAAATAGGGTCCATATCAAATAGTAAGCTTCAATTTTCATTTGAACTGAGTCAACTCCCTTAAATATTAACAAGATTAATATTATCATAAAGACCACCATCCAATAGAGTGTGATTCAACTCTATTCTCATGGGAAGAAAAGAACGAATGTCCATTAGAGTGGAATGAAAAAATTATGAAACTATTCCCTTGGTACAGTTGGAAAATGAAATACAATACAGCAATGAGAACAAACCACTTCCAACAAGTTGGATGAATGGCATATACTGAGGGAATACAAAGTATATACTGTACAATTTTATTCATGTAAAGTATAAAATCAGACAAAGCTAGTCTATGATGGATAGTGGTTAATTGGGGAGGTCAGGAGAGGAGCCACTGGAGAGAGGAGCCACCTCCACCACCTCCCACCCCACTTCAGCTTGAGCCTCTCCACTCACTCTTAGCAGATCCTCCACAGCAACCTTGTTTCTATATAAATTAGATCATGTCACCTCTGCTTAAGCCACATCAATGGCTTTCCAGTAACATTCAAAGTAAAATCTTATCTTACATTGTCTACAAGGTCCTGCTAACCTCTCCACTCACACTCTCTCATTGCCTACTAAGTCTGGTCAGTACCCAGGACACTCTGAGTTCTTTCTCCATTCAGGGCCTTTTCTCTTTCTGTGTCACCTACAGAACATTATTCCTCAAACTCCAGTCCATCTTCTTTTTTTTTTTTTTTTTTTTTACTTTATTTTACTTTACAATACTGTATTGATTTTGCCATACATTGACATGAATCCACCACGGGTGTACATGCATTCCCAAACATGAACCCCCCTCCCACCTCCCTCCCCATAACATCGCTCTGGGTCATCACCGTGCACCAACCCCAAGCATGCTGTATCCTGCATCGCAGTCCATCTTCTTAAATATAACTTTCCCAGAGATGCCTTCCTGACCCCTTCACTTGAAAACACTCTGCCATTCTCTGCTTTTTTACTTCATATTACCGACCACAATCTGTATCCATTTTGTTGTACTGTAGTTTTATTTACATTCTGACCTACAGTAGTTTCTCAAAAAATATATAGCGAATAAAAGAATGTAACCAATCAACACATAAACACCACTGAGGCAGAGCAGTGGGCATGAGCTTTAATAATCTGATGACTTCTTTCATGTCTCAATGCTTTTCCGGGTATTAATTTTTCCCCAGAATTTATCTGGGGGCTGTGGTGATGAATGCTAGACTCACAGGGTATTGTTCTTATTCACAGACATTCCTGGGAATAGCCAGGATTGAAGGTCAGGTCTTCTGTCCTTACTACACTCTGACCTTCAGGAAGGATGGTGGGGTATAAATCACACCTTGTATGGGTAACTTGGATGTGGCAAGTATCCACTGTTTATCCTTTATTATGCAGATACAGTCTGTATGATAAATATTAACAGGCGATAAACAGATAATTTTGTGGTATAGTAAGGAAACTATTTCCTGGGTTTGAATCTTCCTCCTCTACTGCTTATCAGCAGTTCCCTTGAAAAACCTAACTTTCTGATTCTCGGTTTTGTCAGCGATAAAATGGAGTTAATATAGCAACATGCATTTCTCAGGGTTGCTATAGAAAGCAGATGAACAAATCTGTGTGAAAAGCACACTGCAAAGTTTCTACTCATTGTATACTGTAAGTTGTCATAATTATTTCAATGTAAGCTTTTCCCCTTGCCTAAGCATAATTTTTATCCCTCATTTCTGCCTAGAAGGCAAACATTATGGCAAGCTAGATAAATGGAAAGGTTTAATCATTACATAATGGGGCACATTAATGTGATAAGGATGGTTACATTGGCACAATTACTGTACCTTATGTCAGTTTGATCCTGGTGCCAATCAGGCCTTTCACATACATGCCTTTGTGTGCATGTTTCATAATTTCTATTTTATACCATTAAATACTATTTCCCAAAATGAAACAGACCCTATGATAAATTTATTTATCTATGGGATATCTAATTATTCATATTTTGCCTGTAAACTACCTATTTTTCAATCTCTAAGTGTTTTCATATATTTGATAAATGACAAAGATCAAGTTATCACCTGTACTGTCTATTCCCTTCTCAGCAGAAAATACCACTTGAATTAAATTTTGCATTCCCTCTATAATAGCTATGGTTTTGACTAGCGGGAATTTTGTCAAGAAGATTCTCTGCTTGTCTTTTTCTTTTGATTACAATATAATTGGAATTAGGATTGGAGACACAATGCTTGATTAGTCTGGAACTGTTTAAGCTGTAAAGACATCCATATTTATGGAATTTCTTATATAATTAAATGTTAATTATAAGCCATAGCCAAATTCTAGAACATAAATTAATTTATACAAGGTAATTTACACACCTGTAGAATTTAGTCAATTTCTAACTGAAATTGTATTTACTTGAGGGAATTTTGAATCAATATATGTTTTTGCCTTTACAATCAGAAAGAAAGAAGGGAAGGAAGGAAGAGAGGAAGGGAGGGTCAAGCTC
The DNA here is from genome assembly GCF_042477335.2 of Ovis canadensis. Lineage (NCBI taxonomy): Eukaryota > Metazoa > Chordata > Mammalia > Artiodactyla > Bovidae > Ovis > Ovis canadensis. The sequence goes on from NC_091248.1 coordinate 89,172,003, forward strand.
CAGAAAATCTGAATGTTGTACAATAAAGCCATAGTTTATGCAATCATTCCATTTTAAAACAGGATATCAGTGGCTTCAAGATAAAGAAAATAATTGATTCTAAAAATCAATAAGAATAAGAAAGAAGCTAGAAAATACTTGCAATATGGTAAAGAAGACACATGCTTTTTCATCCATTGGGGGAAAAAAAAAACCGAATCAGTTTCCCCAGGAATAATGCAAAAATGATACAAGCAACATAGTTTATATGAAACAAATCCAAATGTGACATGATTTTGACCAACCAGTAGAACATATGACAGGAGAATGTAAATGTTATCAATCTTGACTATGAAAAACTGAAAGTACAACTTCCAGAAACTGGGAAATGGAGGCAGAAGGAGGCTAGACACAGACAACTTATAACTTGGGAGGCAAGATGAACTGTTTATACTGCATGAAAGCAGACGACTTAAGGAACTTATTTAAATTTAAAGTGTACTAAAAAGAATTCTTTAAGATACAACTATTGGAAGGAGGTGAAAAGAAAGATGGAAATCTTTCCATCGAGTGGACTAAATGGACTAAAGGGTCATGGAGGATAGCAACAGATAATTAGAAGTTGATAAATTAAGAAAGAGGAATATAGCACCAGTGGCTCAGCTGGTAAAGAATCCATCTGCCAGTGCAGAGACATAAGAGACTTGGGTTCAATCCCTGGGTCAGGAAGATCCCCTGGAGAAGGAAATGGCAACCCACTCCAGTATTCTTGCCTGGAAAATCCCATGGACAGAGGAGCCTGATGGGCTACAGTCCACAGGTCGCAAAGAGTTGGACACAACCGAGCACGTACACATGCAATATAGCATCATATTTAAAGATACAGACAGTGGGAGTTACCACTAAAGGCGTTATACAAAATTTTAAATGTTCATCTCTAGGGAGATGGACTGAGAGTAGAGTAGCCCAAGAACTATCGCCTTTTCCTATAGGCCCTTCTACACTATTTAGCTTTAAATAGTGTGTGTATAAATTATACTTATCAGCTACCCAGAAGATATGGTCATGTGAATGCCCCATAGATTTGCTCACACTTAAAATCTCCATGTTGAATTCATCATCATCATTTCCATCAAGCATGCGCTTCTGCCTATGTTCTTTTTATCATTCATTAACTCATTAATTTATTCATTCATTCAAAAATTGAGTGCCTACTTTGAAGCACTGTGCTAAATTCTGGAAGCACAATGAAGGCAAGTTGACATGGAGGGAGACAGAAACACACATACACACACACACATTGACTGACAATTAAAATTATTTCAAGTTATCATAAGTGCTTTTAAAAAGGACCTGAGAGAGAGAATAACAAGGATGATCTATCTTTAACTAGGATGTGGAAAGAGATCTCTCACTGGTGACATGTAAACTGAGACCAAAGAAAAAGAAGTTGCTAGCCACATTTAATGGAAATTTGCCATATCTAGGGCTACTTAATCGGAGAAGGCAATGGCACCCCACTCCAGTACACTTGCCTGGAAAATCCCGTGGACGGAGGAACCTGGTAGGCTGCAGTCCATGGGGTCGCACAGAGTCAGACACGACTGAGCGACTTCACTTTCACTTTTCACTTTCATGCATTGGAGAAGGAAATGGCAACCCACTCCAGTGTTCTTGCCTGGAGAATCCCAGGGACGGCGGAGCCTGGTGGGCTGCCGTCTATGGGGTCACACAGAGTCGGACACGACTAAAGCAACTTAGCAGCAGCAGCAGGGCTACTTAGTACCTTTTGAATCATCTTCCTACATTTGAGGAATTTCCCATTTCATAAGTAAAGAAATGAACACTCAGGACTACTGAAGAACAATACCATTGTGCAAGAATCAGTTAAATGAAAAGAGCCAATAACAAAACACCACATACTAAACAATCCATTTATATGAAGGGCCCATGATAAGCAAATCTGTAAAGAAACAAAGTTCACTAATGGTTGCCTAGTATCCTAGGAAAAGGGTGGGGCTGGGGAAAGAGACCAGGGAATGACTGCTCATGGGTGCAAGAATGCTCTGTGATGATAACAAATGTTATCAAACTGTTCAAATGTTCTAAACTTAAATTGAGGTGATGGCTGCACAACTCTTTCAATATACTAAATCTGTGACATGACTGGACACATACCCCACCAGCCTTCATACACCATTTTACATGATCATCACTGGCTTAACGAATATCGGATAAGATTTGTGGAAAAGTATTTCCCTGGAAAAAGAACAGTGCTAACCTTATGATTAGACATTTAGCATTAAGGATTAAGCTGTGCCTGTGTTAAGCACCAGAGCCAATTAATAAATTATGCACATTAATCAACTGATTGTGATATGCAGAGCCCTCCAAAGGGCAGACAAAGAGCCCCGCTTGCCTAACTAAGGTGCTGACAGTGGACATCAAGAGAAGTGGAAAGACTGTAGAAACTTTTTGGATTATTTAGACTTGACAGGACTCAGTGACAGGTCAGACAGGAAGATGAGGCAAAAGCTGTTAAGGCCTATTCTGCGATGAATCTCCCCCACATCCTGGAAGAAGAAAAAGAGGAAGACAAAGATAAGAAGAGAGAGAAAAAAGGAAAAAGAGGAGAAGGGATGTAGAACAGAAATTAAATTGGAGTCATTTTGTTTACTGTTTGAGCAGCCACGCACTTCATGGTCTCCTCTCCGACCCCAGTGACTGAATAGTGACTTGCCTAAATAAATCAGTTCTCAAATTCATGTCGATGTATGGCAAAAACCACCACAATATTGTAATTAGCCCCCAATTAAAATAAATAAATTCATTTTTTTAATTCCCCTAAATAAGAACTGATTTAAATATTGGCATACAATATAAAATTTTCATTGACAAAAAATTCATAAGGGGATATTTTCTGGGAGATCTTCTGCTATAATTTTCCTTATTTATATAGAAAACAGAAAACAAGTATTTTGCTGAGAAAGTCATTCCCAACTTATCTAGATAAGATTGATTACTTTTCCCTTGTGTCCTTAGGTTCTACTTTCTATGTCTACTACAGCTCATTTCAGAGAAGGCAATGGCACCCCACTCCAGTACTCTTGCCTGGAAAATCCCATGGACAGAGGAGCCTAGTAGGCTGCAGTCCATGGGGTCACGAAGAGTCGGACACGACTGAGCGACTTCCCTTTCACTTTTCACTTTCATGCATTGGAGAAGGAAATGGCAACCCACTCCAGTGTTCTTCCCTGGAGAATCCCAGGGACAGGGGAGCCTGGTGGGCTGCCATCTATGGGGTCACACAGAGTCGGACACGACTGAAACGACTTAATACTAGTAGTAGTAGTACAGTTCATTTAGCACTTACATATTTACATGTTTGACCCTTTCTATTAAACTGGAGGGCCTGAAACCTCTCAAATGCATAAGTGATGTATTATTTCTCTTAATTATACTCAGCTTCTACAACATATATGGGCTTCTGGCACATACAGAACTTATTAAATATTTGTTGCACAGCGTGGTATATGGTTTAAAATTAAGATCCAATATTATGTCCTGTCTTGATATCTGGTGAAGTCTGGAGGGACTCAAATGCCTACCCACAAGTTCCCCTTCCCACTCTGCTCCTGTGCATAAGGTCCTTGAGCTAAATCAGTTCAGTTCAGTTCAGTCGCATCCAACTCTTTGAAACCCCATGAATTGCAGCATGCCAGGCCTCCCTGTCCATCACCAACTCCTGGAGTTCACTCAAACTCATGTCTATCAAGTTGGTAATGCCATCCAGCCATCTCATCCTCTGTTGTCCCCTTCTCCTCCTGCCCCCAACCCCTCCCAGCATCAGAGTCTTTTCCAATGAGTCAACTCTTCCCATGAGGTGGCCAAAGTAGAGGAGTTTTAGCTTTAACATCAGTGCTTCCAAAGAACTCCCAGGACTGATCTCCCTTAGAATGGATTGGTTGGATCTCCTTGCAGTCCAAGGGACTCTCAAGAGTCTTCTCCAACACCACACTTCAAAAGCATCAATTCTTCAGCACTCAGCTTTCTTCACAGTTCAACTCTCACATCCATACACGACCACTGGAAAAACCATAGCCTTGACTAGATGGACCTTTGTTGGCAAAGTAATGTCTCTGCTTTTGAATATGCTATCTAGTTTGGTCATAACTTTCCTTCAAAGGAGTGAGTGTCTTTTAATTTCATGGCTGAAGTCACCATCTGCAGTGATTTTGGAGCCCCCAAAAATAAAGTCAGCCACTGTTTCCACTGTTTCCCCAAATATTTCCCATGAAGTCATGGGACCAGATGCCATGATCTTCGTTTTCTGAAAGTTGAGCTTTAAGCCAACTTTTTCACTCTCCACTTTCACTTTCATCAAGAGACTTTTTAGTTCCTCTTCACTTTCTGCCATAAGGGTGGTGTCATCTGCATATCTGAGGTTATTGATATTTCTCCTGGCAGTCTTGATTCCAGCTTGTGCTTCTTCCAGCCCAGCATTTCTGCATAGAAGTTAAATAAACTGGATGACAATATACAGCCTTGATGGACTCCTTTTCCTATTTGGAACCAGTCTGTTGTTCCACATCCAGTTCTAACTGTTGCTTCCTGACCTGCATACAGATTTCTCAAGAGGCAGGTTAGGCGGTCTGGTATTCCCATCTCTTTCAGAATTTTCCGCAGTTTCCTGTGATCCACACAGTCAAAGGGTTTGGCATAGTCAATAAAGCAGAAATAGATGTTTTTCTGGAACTCTCTTGCTTTTTCCATGATCCAGTGGATGTTGGCAATTTGATCTCTGGCTCCTCTGCCTTTTCTAAAACCAGCTTGAACATCTGGAAGTTCACAGTTACTCATCAAATTGACAAGGTACAGTTTCCTGATTATCTCTGAGCAGCAAGTTTCAGCTCTCTCCCAGTCTGTGGAATTCTTCAAACAAGCCAATGACACCATCCCACTGCAACCATGAGGTATCTTATCCTCTTTGTACCACACAGCCTGCCTCCCATAGCCCCTGCTTGTTCACTCCAGTCTTGAGTACAACCCCTACAAGGCCCTGTGTGACAAGGCCCTGTCCTTTTCTATCAGGTTGTAAATACGTGTATATCTTCCTGTCTGGCAGTTGGTTCTGGCTTCTTTGTGGGCCTCACCCTCCCTGTGTTCCTCCATCCTCACGTATGCTAGTCCAGGCTTTCTCAAAATACATCACTAATTCCAAGAGTTGTCAATATCATCTCTCCAGTGTTCAGTGTTCAGTCATCCCCCTAGGATAGGAATTCCTCCCTCACAGGGTGAAGAGGAGGGTATTCTGTTCTCTATCTCCAATTTATGGAGATTATGTCAGATTATGTTGTGAAAGAACTCTGATAAAGAACACATGCATTTTTCCAATTGACAATCTTCAGTGAAGTTCACTACAGAAATAAAACCCTTTTCAAATGGCATTTGGTTAATAAGACAATTAACCACTGTAATCCCTTTAATCTTAATTCAACTTCATTTTGGAAGGTATCATTTACAGCTATTTCTATTGAGTCAGTTTAGCTTGATTTCTCATCAGAAATGAAAACATTACACAGAAGGTTTTCTTCTATGCTGAATATCGGAGGTATCCAATTACTCTTTTTGGCTGGGAGCAGATGTTAAAGCTGAAACTCCAATACTTTGGCCACCTGATGCGAAGAACTGACTCATTTGAAAAGACCCTGATGCTAGGAAAGATTGAGGGCAGGAGGAGAAGGGGATGACAGAGGATGAGATGGTTGGATGGCATCACTGACTCAATGGACATGGGTTTGTGTGGACTCCGGGAGTTGGTGATGGACAGGGAAGTCTGGCGTGTTGCGGTGATGGACAGGAAGGACTGGCGAGCTGCGGTTCATGGGGTCACAAAGAGTCAGACGTGACTGAGCAACTGAACTGAACTAAACTGAGAGCCTGCCCGCAATACCTTGGCTATCTTGAGTCTGGAGATCAGCATCAGCTGTCACAAAGACCACTTGCTGAAAAACAAAACACTTGCTGGTTGTACTTCTAACTAGAAGGGTTTCCCGTTGTTGTAGAAAGCAGCTTCTTTACGAACTTGAACATTTTTTCTTCTCTTCACCTCTGGGTTTAACGGTACCGCCGATAGAATAAGGAGTCTTAAAAACTTAATAAGAAAGGCAGAAAATTGAAGCTCTCTGTATCCTGTCAGTATGATTCTCTCATCAGAAAGAAAAGGGTTAAGCACAAAGGTTGACCTTGCCAAAGTTAAACATAGTCATAGCTTTTATCGAAACAATCTCGTTTTATAAAATGGGAAAATCTTTACAAAAGCATCTATTCAGCTGTAAATTATCATAATTTCCCACCTCATGATTCTGCTTTTATTGAATTTTCTTATTTTGTAGTTTGCAATATTATTGGCTTCTGCCTTTCTCTATGATTTGATCCTCTGAACTTGTGTATTTAGCTTTTGTGTATTTTGTGTAGATGAATACACATCATTAGCCAATAAGGCAGGTGAATAAGCTACTACAGGTGTTGTGAGGTACGCTTTTCAGGAAAGGCGATCACAGTGTACTAAAGAGTTTAACTTCTATAGCACTTGGGCTACATCTTCTCTCCTGTCCTACTTTATTAATAAACTCAGATAAAAATCACAACTGACACCACTGAACATGAACTATTTACCAGGCACTGTGATAAGCATTTTTTTATGTGTAGGTTCATTTAATAACACTCAGCAGCCCGAGGAATAGTCCATTATTCAGTCACAGAGTTTTGGGAAAAGGGAACTTTTCCCGCGTTTATGTCATTTCTAAATTTTTATTTTCATCTGCATGATTGACAATGAATGCAGTAGCCACGTTTGATAGTTCTTAATTCTCCTACAAGAAAGTAACTTATTTATGAAAATATGAGCACAAGAAAAAATCAGATAAATTACAAAGTTTTTGCTTTATAAAAAAAATTGAGGGGACTCCCCTGATGGCCCAGTGGTTAGGAACCCACCTTGCAATGCAGGGGATGCAGGTTCAATCCCTGGTTGGGGAGCTAGAATCCCACATGCCTCAGAGCAACTGAGCCCACCTGCCACAACTACAGAGCCTGTGCACCACAACTCAGACTCAATGCAGCCAAGTTAATAATTAAAATGTTCTTTTAAAAAAAAATTGAAGGTCAGAATTTTTATAAAGCTACATATATTCACCTGATGAATAGGAATTCTATACCTAAATGCTTATCCCCACCCCCTCACCCCTAACTCACAGTATCGGATTTCCGTCCTCTTGTGTAATCCACAGGCTGGGGAACAGTATTGGCCGGACAAGACTTATCTGCTTCCAGCCTAAAGGTGTTCAGCCTTGGCTATGAGGTATCTTTCTCACTGTAATCAAGGTTAATAACTCCCACAGTCATTATGCTCTGTTTAAGCAATCCAAAGCCTATTCTTAACTATCTAAGCAATTCTGGAGAAAAACGTATTTTAAACTTTGAAGGAAACTAAACTGAATGCATTAGCACTGGAATGAACTGGGCCCCCACCTACGACAGCCACATCTAACCCTGATGTCCCCACTGTACCAGTCACTGTTAGGGAATCAGTCTCTTGGTGTTCCATGGTGCTCTATGTACTGCCCTCTTCCTAGAGGCAACCTCTGAGTCTGTTTGATTCCTATGATCACTTCAGCCAGGAATACAGTCCCACTTTTTTAAGGATGACAGGCAAATACCTAGGAGATCTTTTATCATTCCATTTACCATTTAAATGCCACCTATTTTCAGAATGTAATAAGGTGCATGGGAAACCCAGACAACTTTTATGCATTTTTTCCCAGTGCTGGATGTCTCTGGCCATGACGAGTCCCCATAGTCACTGGTTATGATTCTGGAGTACACGTTTGTAATTGTTTAAAGACAATTACAATGTAATTGCTTGCATCAGTGGTTCAGTGGTAAAATTCTCGCCTGCCACACTGGAGGCCTGGGTTCGGTTCCCCGGCAAATGCATCGCACTGTGTGTTTTGGGCTTCCCTGGTGGCTCAGACGGTAAAGAATCCACTTGCAATGCAGGAGAATTGGGTTTGATACCTGGGTTGGGAAGATCCCCTGGAGAAGGGAACGGCAACCCACTCCAGGATTCTTGCCTGGAGAATCCATGGACCGAGGAGCATGGCAGGCTACAGTCCATGAGGTCGCAAAGAGTCAGATATGACTGAGTGACTTTCACTAAAGGAGAGACATAATAGTGGTCTCTGCTGCCACTTCAAATCATAAGTTGGTGTCCATTCTGCTCAAGACAAATATTTACTCAGGCTTATAGAGAAGGATCCAATATAGGCCATTTGTCAGTTGTGTATTGCAGGTCTTCTCCACGTTCGTGTCCTAAAAGATGGGAGCCTTGTAGGCGTATAGGGCTGTGGTCATCATAATTTCAATTTTTAATCAAGCCTATTTTTAAATTAATAATTTAACTTCAGCAGCTAAATTGGTAAAGTAAAATAGTAAAATTTGTATTCTTTATTTTACAACCTAACTTAAGGGTGGCAAAACAAACTTGGTCACTGGACCTTTTTAATTTTCAGAAACGATTCACTTTTTCTGAATGTGGCAGTAACAGGAAACTAAATGATAAGGATAGTTTTACTTGAAAGTCTGATATATATATTAAATTCAGTTTTGTACTTAGGACTTCATGTTTTGCATGTAAACGCAGCTTCAGTTTTGAAAGCGTAATTGCTTCCTTAACTGCTGCCATCACTACAAAATAACATGCCATGATTTCGGCACTTCTCCCCACTCGTCAGTGATTTCAAGCTCACATCAACATAAACTTCCAGCATCACTGCAGATTATGATATAATACCCCCTAGATGTTAGGTTAAATTTTTTCTCTCTTTATTTTTCTATTCTGTCAGGTAACCACAATAAGCATGCTAATATAGCATTGATGGATGTTGTTGAACTCTTTGAAAAAGCACAACTTTTTATTCAAAATGGAGTAATTGAAAGGGCACTCTAGTATGCAGACTTCATAAACCTGAAGTCTTTAGTATTCATAAATTCCAAAAAGACTACTCCTTCATTTCTGGGCAATGATTTTAAGGAAAACTCACTCATATTTAAACATATTTAGCTGCTCAACCATTCAGCAGGGTCTAAAACAAAGAGAAATGCAGTCCCTGTTGCCTTGAATCGAGTGTACCTGAGTAAGAGACAAGGCATACCTGTCCAGCTGCCACTCTGCTTTTTGGGATCAGCCTCACTCTAGCTGATTTCCAGCCCCAGAACAACTGACATGCGGGAGTCCTGCCAATGACCGGAAGTAGAAGAAATTCCACCCCCTACTCCAGCCAGAACATTTCCTCATCACCAGCTGACTGCCAAATGTTTTGGCTTATAGCTGGCATCTGAGGGTATTTTCAAGTTCTGGATATAGGTAGAGCAGAGTGTCACCTCATGAAAAGTGATTTAAAGAACATAAACAGGTATTGAATAATTTAATCTGTCTCTCTTCCTCTAGTGAACCCTTCCCAACATCCTCCACCATGACCTTTTCCATCATTTCCCAAAGGGAAAAGAATGTCTCATTCATCTGGATATCTTTGTGACTTTTGCAACATTTACTTCACCTTTCTTTAAACACTATTTACATAAACTTAGCTTTCCAATGAAGTGTTGACACAGTACTCACGATGCAATCAATCTGACTTCTAGCAGACAGTACAGGTGTCTTCATGACTAAACTTAAAAAGGCTAAAGAAAATGAAGCATATTTTAAGACTAAAATAATGTAGTGTTGCAAAGAGAGGAACAGTTAAATATTTTCAAAACTTTTATAAACATTCTTTATACAAAAAGGTAGTTTAAATTAAGTAGGTCATGTGGAATTCATGACTCCTCAAAACTTCTAGAGTTCATATCTTGGAAATATTTACAAATAACTTTTGAAACTAAGCGGAACCAAAATAAATAAAAAATAGTACAACGCAACTGTTTTGTAATTGAAAATTGATTCTGCAAATGTTCACTAAGGACTTCAGAAGATATCCAGTTTTTACAGCTTACAATTTAAACTCTGGTTACCGAAGAATGCCACAAATAAGTTACTTGTGAGGTATTTCTGCATACCACTGCACTGAAAGTGAAAGTCGCTCAGTCATGTCGACTCTTTGCGACCCCATGGACTGTGTAGTCCATGGAATCCTCTAGGCCAGAATACTGGAGTGGGTAGCCTTTCCCTTCTCCAGGGGATCTTCCCAACCCAGATATCAAACCCAGGTCTCCCACATTGCAGGCAGATTCTTTATAAGCTGAGCCACAAGGGAAGCACCATTGCACTAAGAAACACTATTTATTTTGACAATCATTTCCTCAGTTATGTCTAAAATCATTACTCATTTGAAATCCCTTTTTTTTTAATGTATCTTACTGCCACCTTGTGGTTAAAATGTTTTTCTTTCTTTTTTCTTTACAAATATGTATGTCTATATGTGTGTATGTATGCGGATGTCATTTCGATGAAAATGTAAATTTCTGCTCCAGAGTAATTTTTAGTAATACTACCCATATTCCCAATACCAGCCACTTTAGATCAAAAAAACCCTTTCCTTTTTCATTGTTAAATTAAACTATGCATCTTTAAGTGAACCAGATTTCCAAACATACTTGCATATCTATGTATTTAAAAGGTTTTCTTCTAAATTCTGATATTATTCTACAAAATGATCACAGAATGAGATAGAACATGACTCTGGATCTACATATACAAAGAGAGAAGAAAAGAATGAGACCATCATTCACATAGCTTAGAGGAGAAAATGACAACTTTAAGAACAGTAAGTCTTCAGCCTCATTTAAATGCTGCAGGTATGGAGTCCCACTATTAGCATATAAGATCTTTGACAAAACACCAAGAAGGCCAGAGGCAAATCAGATAATCAGACAAAAGAGTCAGTCAGATTCTCCAGGAGCTAGCTTCTTCCTTCTCCATGTGAACCCAAAACCAGAAGCTTCAGCAACATCTGAGAGCTTGTTAGAAGTTCAAGGTCTCAGTGCCCAGTCCAGATGTATGAAGCATAACATCTGCATTTCAACAAGCTCCCCATGTGATTCATATGCACGGTATAATTTGGAAATAGTGCTCTATCCCTTGTGTTCATGACAAGATGTTGCTTAGACTGATTGAAACTGTTACCTCTAAAGATCTTACAGATATGGTTAATAAACTTCATGTGTCTAGAGGTTTCAGAATGTGGTCAGTTTTTTCAAATTTCCTACCCACCTGTGCCAAGAACTGGCCATATATAAGTACAAAGAATTCCTATAAAAGACTCATCAGAGGCTATTAGCTCTGTTTTGATAAGTAAATTAATACCTAACACAAGAGAGAGGCATGTGATGATGCTGGCTTTCAATTTTTCTCTAGTTATTTTCTTAATTTTTTAGTGGGAGAAGAGAGCTTTTTAATTTAGTAACAGTAATGCTAGTGGATTTGAGAGTTGGACTGTGAAGTAAGCTGAGCGCCGAAGAATTGATGGTTTTGAACTGTGGTGTGGGAGAAGACTCTTGAGAGTCCCTTGGACTGCAAGTAGATCCAACCAGTCCATTTTAAAGGAGATCAGTCCCGGGTGTTCTTTGGAAGGAATGATGCTAAAGTTGAAACTCCAGTACTTTGGCCACCTCATGTGAAGAGTTGACTCATTGGAAAAGACTCTGATGCTGGGAGGGATTGGGGGCAAGAAAAGAAGGGGATGACAGAGGATGAGAAGGCTGGATGGCATCACTGACTCGATGGGCGTGAGTTTGAGTGAACTCCAGTAGTTGGTGATGGACAGGGAGGCCTGGCGTGCTACAGTCCATGGTGTCCCAAAGAGTCGGACATGACTGAGCAACTGAACTGAACTGAACTGAACTGAACTGAACTGAATGTTAGTGGTAAAGAACCTGCCTGTCAATGCAAGAAATCTAAGAGATGCAGGTTCAATCCCTTGGTCAGGAGGATCTCCTGGAGAAGGACATGCAAACCTCCTATTCTTGCCCAGAGAATCCCCATGGACAGAGGAGACTAGCAGGCTGCAGTCCGTAGGGTCACACAGAGTTGGACACAACTGAAGTGACTTAGTAATGGAACAATGAAGAGTTGCAACTACTATTAGGCTCTACTCAATGCAAGTAAGGTCAAAATGTTTTCTTAAGCTACTAGGTATTCATTCATCATTTCAAAAACATTTATTGCCCACCTCTTTTCCATTAGTTGCCATGCCAGACATTCAGAGGCATGGCATAATTACACAGCAGCAGACTCATAACTAGTCTTATCTCTGCACTGACTAGTTGTACTACAGTGTCCTACAGAGAAAAAGAACCAACAGGATATACATAAATATACAAAGCCATTTACTACAAGGAATCAACTTATACAATTACAGAGGCTCAGAAGTCCTCTGATATGCCAGCTACAAGATGGAGACCCAGGAAAGCAGTGGTATAGTCCAGTTCAAGCTTGAAAGCCTGAGAACTAAAAGCATTGATGATGTAATCTCCAGTCCAAGGGAAGAAGATCAACGTCTCAGCTTAACAGTCAGGAAGAAAGAGCAAATTCTTCCCTTCCTCTGCCTTTTTGTTTTGTTCAGCCATCAATAGATTGAATGATGCCCACTCTCACTGGGAAGGGCTATCTCCTTTACTCAGGCCACTGATGCAAATGCTAATTTCATCTGGGAACACCCTCACAGATACACCCAGAAATAAAGTTCAGCCAAATGTCTAAGCTCACTAAACAGAACTTCTCCATCTTTGACTGCAAATAATATAATCAATCTGACTTTGGTACTGATCATCTGGTGATGTCCATGTGTAGAGTCTTCTCTTGTGTTGTTGGAAGAGGGTGTTTGCTATGACCAGTGCATTCTCTTGACAAAACTCTATTAGCCTTGGCCCTGCTTCACTCTGTATTCCAAGGCCAAATTTGCCTGTTACTCCAGGTATTTCTTGACTTCCTACTTTTGCATTCCAGTCCCCTATAACAAAAGGATATCTTTTTTGGGGTGTTAGTTCTAAAAGGTCTTGTAGGTCTTCATAGAACCATTCAACTTCAGCTTCTTCAGCATTACTAGTCAGGGCATAGACTTGGATTACCATGATATTGAATGGTTTGCCTTGCAAATGAACAGAGATCATTCTGTCGTTTCTGAGACTGCATCCAAGTACTTCACTTAGAACTCTTTTGTTGACTATAATGGCTACTATATTTCTTCTAGGGGTTTTTGCCCATAGTAGTAGATAAAATGGTCATCTGAGTTAAATTCACCCATTCCAGTCCATTTTAGTTTGCTGATTCCTAAAATGTCGACATTCACTCTTGCCATCTCGTTTGACCACTTCCAACTTGCCCTGATTCATGGACCTAACATTCCAGGTTTCTATACAATACTGCTCTTTACAGAATCAGACTTTGCTTCTATCACCAGTCATATCCACTACTGGGTGCTGTTTTTGCTTTGGCTCCATCTCTTCATTATTTCTGGAGTTATTTCTCCACTGATCTCCAGTAGCATATTGGGCACCTACCGACCTGGGGAGTTCATCTTTCAGTGTCCTGTCTTTTTGCTTTTTCATACTGTTCATGGATGGGGTTCCCAAAGCAAGAACACTGAAGTGGTTTGACATTCCCTTCTCCAGTGGACCACATTTTGTCAGAACACTCCACCATGATTCATCCATCTTGGGTGGCCCTACACAGCATGGCTCACAGTTTCATTGAGTTAGACAAGGCTGTGGTCCATGTGATCAGATCAGTTAGTTTCCTGTGATTGTGGTTTTCAGTCATCTGCCCTCTGATGGAGAAGGATAGGAGGCTTATGGAAGCTTCCTGATGGGAGAGACTGACTGAGAAAGAAATTGGGTATTATTCTCATGGGTGGGACCATGCTCAGTAAATCTTTAATCCAATTTTATGTTGAGGGGAGGGGCTGTGTTCTCTCCCTGTTAGATAATGGGTCAGTTCAGTTCAGTTCAGTCACTCAGTCATGTCCCACTCTTTTTGACACCATGAATCACAGCACGCTAGGCCTCCCTGTCCTCACCAACTCACGGAGTTTACTCAAACTCATGTCCATCAAGTCAGTAAAGCCATCGAGCCATCTCATCTTCTGTCATCCCCTTCTTCTCTTGTCCCCAATTCCTCCCAGCATCAGAGTCTTTTCCAATGAGTCAACTCTTTGCATAAAGTGGCCAAAGTATTGGACTTTCAGCTTTAGCATCAATCCTTTCAATGAACACCCAGGGCTGATCTCCTTTAGAATGGACTGGTTGGATCTCCTTGCAGTCCAAGGGACTCTTAAGAGTCTTCTCCAACAGCACAGTTCAAAAGCATCAATTCTTCAGTGCTCAGCTTTCTTCACAGACCAACACTCACATCCATATATGACCACAGGAAAAACCATAGCCTTGACTAGACGGACATTTGTTGGCAAAGCAATGTTTCTGCTTTTGAATATGCTATCTAGGTTGGTCATAACTTTCCTTTAAAGGAGTAAGCATCTTTTAATTCATAGCTGCAGTCACCATCTGCAGTGATTTTGGAGCCCAAAAAAATAAAGTCTGACACTGTTTCCATTGTTTCCCCATCTATTTCCCATGAAGTGATGGGACCAGATGCCATGATCTTCGTTTTCTGAATGTTGAGCTTTAAGCCAACTTTTTCACTCTCCTCTTTCACTTTCATCAAGAGGCTTTTTAGTTCCTCTTCACTTTCTGCCATAAGGGTGGTGTTATCTGCATATCTGAGGTTATTGATATTTCTCCTGGCAATCTTGATTCCAGCTTGTGCTTCTTCCAGCCCAGCGTTTCTCATGATGTACTCTGCATAGAAGTTAAATAAGCACAGTGACAATACACAGCCTTGACATACTCCTTTCCCGATCTGGAGCCAGTTTGTTGTTTCATGTCCAGTTCTAACTGTTGCTTCCTGACCTACATATAGGTGTCTCAACAGGCAGGTTAGGTGGTCTGGTAGTCCCATCTCTTTCAGAATTTTCCACAGTTTATTGTGATCCACACAGTCAAAGTGCCGGGGGCCAGCGTGAGGAACTCCGCCCATGGCAAAGGTCATGAGGAAGGAGGCTTGGCATACGCAAAGGCGTGATCAAGCCTCAGGAAACCCCCTGTTCCTGAGCATCTAAAACCAAAACCAGAGTCTGTTTTATGCTCTCACCTACACCTCTGACTTTACGGGGGGCTCTCCCCCATAACCGTTTCTCTCGGAGAAGGAGTAAACGCGCAGCTCCAAGGCAATAAAAATTCTTGGGCGTGACAAGAGTGTTTCAGCTTACAGACTCCTCTGAAGGTTATCTAGCCCACCTGTATAGGTTTGTCCGGCCACATATGATTGTTTATAGCCTCCCAATCTGAGAGGCATGAGATGTTTTAGACTTATTAAAGGCAAATTCTCTTGTGGAGTTAGAAATTATTAGTATAATGGGTTGGTTAGGAATTATATTGGTGAAGGGTTTTTTCATTTGTTGTGTCAATAATTGCTGCTAATTCCCTGCTCTGGGTGGGACAAGGATGTCTCAGGTCAAACCTCTCTGCTGACAGACTAGCTTGTGTGACAGGATTATCCATACTCCTGCCACATGATTGTTTACTACCTCTTAACCATAAACAGCACAGAGAGTTTTGGAGTATTTTGAGAGTCTTAGTTAGCATAGGGCTTTTTCTTCTTGTTGAGTCAATGATTGCCACCAGGCCTCCATATCCTTAGGCACCTGGGAATATATTAATCAATGTATTTGGAATATAGAAAAGGAAATATGGTAGTTTTTGATGTTAGCAATACTAGACTTTTTGAGTTAATGGATTTTCTCTTTTGTAATAGATCACTGTACTTTGTTATAAATCACTGTGTCCTTGCTATGTAAGAATGTAACTTTATCATATCTTAAGACTAAATAGATCTTAAGGGGAGCATTGGTGAAAGGATTTTCATTTGTTGGGCTGATGTTTGCTGCTAAATCTCCATGTTCCTTACCGTTATAATGAATATAACTAACATATAGGAGAAATAAGTATTAACCTTTAAGCATATAGGATAAATAAGTATTAACCTTTAAGACTAATCATGTTAACCTTGGGTTAAATAAATTCCTTTCTTGATTGTAACTCACTACACCCTCACCCTATAGGAAGGCAGCTTTATTTGGAGGGTGGTGCCTGGTTTGAGAAAAAACACACTTGGAAAAGTTTTTGGTTATCAGAAAGAAAGGATGATAAAATGTCAGCAGGTCTCACTCATGGCCAGAAGATGATGTAATATCCCTAAGACATTTTTTTATACATTTATGTGAAGCACCTGATTTTGATAAAGGTCAGGACTGCTGACCCCCACGTGACTCTGTATTCATCCCTATGTGTAACAAAAGGTATATAAGCAAACCCAAAAATAAAGAAATCGGATCAGTTTCCAGAAAGACTGATTCCCCCATGTCGCTTCTTTCTTGCTCCCGTTTTTCTGGCTGAATTCCCATCTGGAGCATGGATGCTATTCCACGTAATCCAAGTTATTCAGCCTCTTTTTCTCCACTGATTTTCCTGCTACACTATCCATTTCTAATCTCTCTATATCTGTGATTAAATATGTATTTTTCCAAAGACGCCGACTCTGTCCCCACCTTCGAATCACCCTGGATCCACCGGGGCTGGACCCCGGCAAGGCTTTGTCATAGTCAATAAAGCAGAAATAGATGTTTTTCTGGAACTCTCTTGCTTTTCCCATGATTCAGCAGATGTTGGCAATTTGATCTCTGGTTCCTCTGCCTTTCCTAAATCCAGCTTGAACATGTGGAAGTTCACAGTTCACGTATTGCTGAAGCCTGGCTTGGAGAATTTTGAGCATTACTTTACTAGCATGTGAGATGAGTGCAATTGTGCGGTAGTTTGAGCATTCTTTGGCATTGCCTTTCTTTGGCATTGGAATGAAAACTGACCTTTTCCAGTCCTCTCACCACTGCTGCATTTTCCAAATTTGCTGGCATATTGAGTGCAGCACTTTCACAGCATCATCTTTCAGGATTTGAAATAGCTCAACTGGAATTCCATCACCTCCACTAGCTTTTTCCATACTGATGCTTTCTAAGGCCCACTTGACTTCACATTCCAGGATGTCTGGCTCTAGATTAGTGATCACACCATCGTGATTATCTGGGTCATGAAGATCTTTTTTGTATAGTTCTTCCATGTATTCTTGCCACCTCTTCTTAATATCTTCTGCTTCTGTTGGGTCCATACCATTTCTGTCCTTTATCGAGCCCATCTTTGCATGAAATGTTCCCTTGGTATCTCTAATTTTCTTGAAGAGATCTCTAGTCTTTCCCAGTCTGTTGTTCTCCTCTATTTCTTTGCATTGATCGCTGAGGAAGGCTTTCTTATCTCTCCTTGCTATTCTTTGGAACTCTCCATTCAGATGCGTATATCTTTCTTTTTCTCCTTTGCTTTTTGCTTCTCTTCTTTTCACAGCTATTTGTAAGGCCTCTCCAGACATCCATTTTGCTTTTTTGCATTTCTTTTCCATGAGGATGGTCTTGACCCCCGTCTCCTGTACAATGTCACAAACCTCCATCCATAGTTCATCAGGCACTCTGTCTATCAGATCTAGTCCCTTAAATCTATTTCTCACTTCCACTGTATAATCATAAGGGATTTGATTTAAGTCATACCTGAATGGTCTAGTGGTTTTCCCACTTTCTTCAATTTAAGTCTGAATTTGACAATAAGGAGTTCATGATCTGAGCCACAGACAGCTCCCGGTCTTGTTTTTGCTGATGGTATAGAGCTTCTTCATCTTTGGCTGCAAAGAATATAATCAATCTGACTTCGGTGTTGACCATCTGGTGATGTCCATGTGTAGAGTCTTCTCTTGTGTTGTTGGAAGAGGGTGTTTGCTATGACCAGGGTGTTCTCTTGGCAAAATTCTATTAGCCTTTGCCCTGCTTCATTCCATATTCCAAGGCCAAATTTTCATGTTACTCCAGGTGTTTCTTGACTTCCTACTTTTGCATTCCAGTCCCCGATAATGAAAAGGACATCTTTTTTGGGTGTTAGTTCTAAAAGGTCTTGTAGGTCTTCATAGAACCATTCAACTTCAGCTTCTTCAGTGTTATTGGTTGGGGCATAGACTTGGATTACTGTGATATTGAATGGTTTGCTTTGGAAATGAACAGAGATCATTCTGTTTTTGAGATTGTATCCAAGTACCACATTTTGGACTCTTTTGTTGACCAGGATGGCTACTCCATTTCTTCTAAGGGATTCCTACCTACCGTAGTAGATATAATGGTCATCTGAGTTAAATTCACCCATTCCAGTCCATTTTAGTTCGCTGATTCCTAGAATGTTGACATTCTTTCTTGCCATCTCCTGTTTGACCACTTCAAATTTGCCTTGAGTCGTGGACCTAACATTCCAGGTTCCTATGCAATATTGCTCTTTACAGCATCGGACCTTGCTTCTATCACCAGTCACATCCACAACTGGGTATTGTTTTTGCTTTGGCTCCATTAACAGTATGAAAAGACAAAATGATAGGATACTGAAAGAGGAATTCCCCAGGTCAGTAGGTGCCCAATATGCTACTGGAGATCAGCGGAGAAATAACAACAGAAAGATAATGGCTACCTCCTTCAAAAAGTCCCATGCCTGCACTGCTACACTCAGTGCCCCCAGCCCTGCAGCAGGCCATCACAGACCCATGCCTCTACCGGAGTCTCCTGGACACTTATGGGCAAGTCTGAGTCAGTCAAGACCATTCACAATAAAAAAATGCAAAAGGCAAAATGGTTGTCTGAGAAGGCCTTACAAATAGCTGTGAATAGAAGAGAAGCCAAAAGCGAAGGAGAAAAGGAAAGATATACCCATTTGAATGCAGAGTTCCAAAGAATAGCAAGGAGAGATAAAAAAGCCTTCCTCAATGAAAGACTGGAGATCTCTTCAAGAAAATTAGAGATACCAAGGGAACATTTCATGCAAACATGGGCACAATAAAGGACAGAAATGGTATGGGCCTAACAGAAGCAGAAGATAATAAGAAGAGGTGGCAAGAATACACAAAAAACAATCTTCATGACCCAGATAATCACGATGGTATGATTGCTCACCTAGAGCCAGACATTCTGGAATGCGAAGTCAAGTGGACCTTAGGAAGCATCACTACAAACAAAGCTAGTGGAGGTGATGGAATTCCAGTTGAGCTATTTCAAATCCTAAAAGATGATGCTGTGAAAGTGCTGCACTCAATATGCCAGCAAATTTGGAAAATGCAGCAGTGGCCACAGGACTAGAAAAGGTCAGGTTTCATTCCAATCTCAAAGAAAGACAATGCCAAAGAATGCTCAAACTATCGCACAATTGCACTCATCTCACACGCTAGTAAAGTAATGCTCAAAATTCTCCAAGTTAGTCTTCAATAGTACATGAACCGTGAACTTCCACATGTTCAAGCTGGATTTAGAAAAGGCAGAGGAACCAGAGAGCATATTGCCAACATCCAATGCATCATCGAAAAAAACAAGAGAGTTCCAGAAAAACATCTATTTCTGCTTTATTGACTAAGTCAATGCTTTTGACTGTGTGAACCACAACAAACTGTGGAAAATTATTCAAGATATGGGAATACCAGACCAACTGACCTGCCTCTTGAGAAATCTGTATGCAGGTCAGGAAGCAACAGTTAGAACTGGACATGGAACAACAGACTGGCTCCAAATCAAGAAAGGAGTACGTCAAGGCTGTATATTGTCACCCTGCTTATTTAACTTATATGCAGAGTACATCATGCAATTGCAGACTGGATGAAGCACAAGTTGGAATCAAGACTGTCAGGAGAAATATCAATAACCTCAGATATGCAGATGACACCACCCTTATGGTAGAAAGCAAAGAAGAAGTAAAGAGCCTCTTGATGAAAGTGAAAGAGGAGAGTGAAAAAGTTGGCTTAAAGCTCAACATTCAGAAAACTATGATCACAGCATCTGGTCCCATCACTTCATAGCCAATAGATGGGGAAACAGTGGAAACAGTGACAGATTTTAGGAGGCTTCAAAATCACTGCAGATGGTGACTGCAGGCATGAAATTAAGAGACGCTTGCTCCTTGGAAGAAAAGTTATGACCAACTTAGACAGAATACTAAAAAGCAGAGGCACTACTTTGCCGACCAAGGTCCATCTAGTCAAGGCTATGGTCTTCCCAGTAGTCATGTTTGGATGTGAGAGCTGGACTATAAAGAACACTGAGTGCTGAAGAATTGATGCTTTTGAACTGTGGTGTTGGAGAAGACTCTTGAGAGTCCCTTGGACTGCAAGGAGATCCAACCAGTCCATCCTAAAGGAGATCAGTCCTAAATATTCATTGGAAGGACTGATGCTGAAGCTGAAGCTCCAACACTTTGGCCACCTGATGCAAATAACTTGCTCATTGGAAAAGACCCTGATGCTGGGAAAGACTGAAGATGGGAGAAGAAGGGGATGACAGAGGATTAGATGGTTGGATGGCATCACTGACTCAATGGACATGAGTTTGAGTAAATGCCAGGAGTTGGTGATGGACAGGGGGGCCTGGCGTGCTACAGTCCATGGGGTTGCAAAGTTGGACACAACTGAGTGACTGAACTGAACTGAACTAAAATTTCTAAGCACCCCATAAATCTGTCAAGTTGATGCAAAAAGTCAACAATCACACTACCTTGTTCTAAACAACTCACTTTATGTCTCTCTAGAACTACTAGGCTTTGTACGATCAGAGTGTGGGAGATAAATGCTATTTGATGGTAAAGAATTCTCCTACCAATGCAGGAGATACAGAGATGCAGGTTCAATCCCTGGGTCTGGAAGATCCCCTGGAGAAGGAAATGGCAACCCATTCTAGTATTCCTGCCTGGAAAATTCCATGGACAGAGAAGACTGGCAGGCTACAGACTATGGGGTCACAAAGAGTCAGACACGACTGAGCATGCACACATGACAGACATAAAAAACAATTTTAAAGCTATCTGTTTCTATGGTCATTGGCTCTGTTCCTGCCCAACACTAAAATCTAATCAAAAGAGTGCATATCTCTATGCCTGCGTGCTATGTCACTTCAGTCATGTCCAACTCTTTGGGACCCTCTAAACTGTAGTCCACCAGGCTTCTCTGTCCTTGGGATTCTCCAGGCAAAAATACTGGGGTCAGCTGCCATGCTCTCCTCCAGGGGGTCTTCTTGATTCAGGGATTGAATCCACATGTCTTATGTCTCTCACATTCGGAGGCCGATTCTTTACCACTAGCATCACCTGGGAAGCTGTCTATACTTGAGAATAAAGCTCAAAAATTAAGCAATATAGGCAACATAAAAAGCAAATGTAGAGAATGGAAGTATGAAGCTTCACCCACTAAAACATGTGTCTGCTCAGTAGTCTCCACACACTTTAATTAGAGAGCAGGACCTAAACATGGAGAAACCAAAGGAGGTCTCCATTTACTTATTGGCACTTCATATGTATAGATCAAAACAACTTACTTGCATCATATAGCACCAGATATCACAAATTTTGATCCACAACAGTTCTGTGTATCCAAAGTACAATGAAAAAGCAAGATTTTTTTCTGTCAATGTCAACATAAAATTTTCCTATTTCAAGAAAAACACTTTAGGCTCCCACAGTCTCTAAACTAGGACAAAATTCCATCCTTTTCTGAAAGTCAGGAGTTCTGAAAACTAATTGGCATTGCATTGGGTTTAAAATTATCACATTCCTAGTCAAGCTACTTACTCTGAGGAAGGAATAATTGCATGATAGGTTTAGCTAACAGAGGAACCATGAAATAATTCTAACTAGAAAGTCGTATCTGAATACCTCAACTAAATCAATAAAAGTGGGAAATTTTTACATTAAAAATTTAATCATTTTGCCATTTGGGGGAGTTTCCCTGTTGGCTCAGACAGTAAAGAATATGCCTGCAATGAGGGAGACCTGGGTTTGATCCCTGAGTTGGGAAGATCCCCTGAAGAAGGGAATGGTTCCCCACTCCAGTATTCTTGCCTAGTGAATTCCATGAACAGAGGCATCTGGCAGGCTACAGTCCATAGGGTCGCAAAGAGTCAGACACAACCGAGTACGTACGCATGAAGGCTTATTTATACATACAAGCAAGTTCACTTGAATTCATATTTTTAAGCTGAGTTCAGCAAACAGAAAGAACTTTTCATGTCTCCATATTATCAATAATTTGTTCAACTGAATTTTTACCCTTTTTAACCAGTCATTTTGTCTCTGTATAGACACAGCCAAGCAGAACTTCAATTTTCACTTGATGTTTTGCTTGTTATATTTGGTTATAGTGTCATGTAAGTGTTGGACTTGCCATCTAACAACATTTTTACTCCTTTGTTGTAAGATCATTTTTTGTCTATCATAAGATACCAGAAGTGGCCTCTATCAAAAGTCTTCAAAGATATTTTACAAGGAAAATTTCTTTTCCAATTCCATGGTTTAATATTTTATGAACTGGAGTATGATCTTATGACCTAAAATATAAAGCTCTTAAATCACCTGCTTTACTATATAAATGTTATTTGTCATAAAAATTCTCCCAACCTCATTTTGAATCCAGCTGTTAAAACTGACTTGATGACCTCCTGTGGTAATAAACTCCACAGACTGTATAAAGGCAATCTGGGAAGCAATCCTGTCTACTGTATTACTTATACTTACTGAAGCTGGTATGAACAAGGGAGAGGTGAACAGAGGCTCAAGTTTTTTAGAAGAGGAAATTGGACTAATTACTTTCCAGTGACTATAGCTAACAACTGTAGAATACCATACAAAGTGTGGATCTTCTCCGTGTTTTTACTAATTGAGGAAACATTATTTAAGAAAGGAAGGTTATCTGTTTCTACTGTATGTTCATTACTTCCTTTCAAAACCACCTACTACAATACATTAAGGGCACTTCTAGTATGCATCTTTAATTTGGAATATAATTTGGGTTGGGCACTGGTTTAAGATGTACGTACCTTTCAACTCATCCATCTACTTTGGCTTTTACCTTGGCAACACAAGCATCAGATGTGTCGCTCACAAAATTTTCTATTTGTTCTTTGTTATAAAAAGTACTTTTTCCCATATTGTTTGTCCAAATACAATTTTAAGATATTCCAAAAGGGATACTTAAAACGGGATCAAGATTCTCTCTTGATTCTTCCACCAAAAAAAAAGGTAAAACTAGGGGGAATGAAAGCAAGTATAAGAATAATTTAGATCCAAAACACTTTACTGAAAAATGAAATAATACAGGACAGTCTAAGGTAATTTAATTTGTCTATATTGATCAAATCCATAGCAAAAGTGTTGATTTCTGTTCTAATTGGCCCATGTAGACACAATTAAAAGCAGCTTTCTTGTAAATCTCTGTCTCCTTACTCCTCTTTCATCTCCAATGGGAAAAATTTAAATATCCTATAATTCTGCTGAATTTCTCTCCCATGTTAAGTTGAGACATTCCACAATATCACCTCATCAATCTTGACCATACTACTTCAGGTAAATCATGAGAAAATATCACTATGCGCATTCATGAACCTGTGATAAAACACAGAAAGAGGTAATTAACTTGCCAGAAGTCATACAACCAGTCAGCCTGGACCGCATCCATTGCCTTCTGTCTCCTAAGGCCTCAGGTTCCACATTCTCCGCTTGGCCTCACTGCTCCCTGCCTTCACATGGGCAATGAGCTTCTGCTACACTTCTGAAACCTCAGCAGTTTTATGATTCGACTTTGGTTTTCACTTTATCCCACTGTGCTTTTTCTTTTAGGATATATACAGCTATGTGTTTGGGCTGAAGTTTTTTGTTTTGTTTTGTTTAAACTTTCAGCTATGAGTTTTTCACCCCTAAAAAAAGTTTTGCAACAGTGCTGTCTCAATTTATCTTATATTACTGCAAAACACTGAAATCCAACCATCAGCTTGGAATGCTGCTCATAATTCTGAGATTCTGTTATTCTGTGGCTATTTCTTAAATAGACTACTTATCTATTACAGAATTTGAATTATAGAAACAGAATTAGAATTTGGCACGGAATTTGGGGCTATAATGAAGGAAGAACATATTTGAGAATCTTACTATATTAGACGAGGAGGTCAGAAAAGGCTAGCTGGGGAGTACCAGAACAGAGGTTTGAATGAATGGGACAGGGGGTGTCAAGTAAGATTATGAATGACCTGACCTTAGTAATGAGTCAAAAGAGTTCCAACTTGATTGGTAACTTTGGACAAAAGTTAACAAAATCCTTTCTTTTCTGCACAAGACTGCTGCTGCTGCTGCTAAGTCGCTTCAGTCGTGTCCAACTCTGTGCAACCCCATAGATGGCAGCCCACCAGGCTCCCCCGTCCCTGGGATTCTCCAGGCAAGAACACTGGAGTGGGTTGCCATTTCCTTCTCCAATCTGTGAAAGTGAAGTCGCTCAGTCATGCCCAACTCCTAGAGGCCCCATGGACTGCAGCCTACCAGGCTCCTCCGTCCATGGGATTTGCCAGGCAAGAGTACTGGAGTGGGGTGCCATTGCCTTCTCTGCACAAGACACTAACCCTCAATTAACATGCCATCACTATTCCTCTGAAAACCTAATAAAGGTAAAGTGTTTGCTATATTACTACATAACACTGCTTACAGTAAAAATGAGCCTGAATCAGGAGAGAAGATAAATGAACTCTAAAGAACTGGTACAGATGCCACCCTTTGGGTTTCCCTGAATGCGGTCACTCTTTTAACTGACATGTCCTTGCAAGGACCCTGGAAGCTATGACTGTGGGGTTACTGCAAGAGCAATTGGCACCTGTGATGCACAATACTTCTAAACCAGACAATTCCCTTGCCCCTGAGCTATCAGATTGCTACAACTACCTCTGAAGTAGAAGACCTCCCACCGCCCTGTGCAATCTGTGCCTTGCTCCCTTTGAGCAGGCTCGTGTTAATGTAGCCTTGGATAGTCAAAGTGAGTCTGAATGTTAGTTGGGCCTAAGCAGACCACACAGGCATGGTATAATAACCAATACAGGTTGACCATAGTTTCTTGTGTGGCAAGATAACATAAAAGTACTGAATGAGTTGAGTGTTAGATGCAAAAGTGGTGGTAGGATTCACTGTAAATTAGGGAAAAGACTATGGAATGCATGGTTGATTAAAGCAAAGAAATATTGGAGGCACAGTTGATTCAAGTAGTGAAATATAAAGTGGCCCTTAAGATATTGAGGGCTTAGATCAGCATGGTGGTCATAGAGAAAAAAAAAATCACAAAAAGGACAAATCTAAGAGATAACCTGAAGAAAAATAACTTGAATACATATAAGAATATAAAATGAGAAATGAGCATAACAGAGAAGTCACTGACAGAGGAAGACAAGGAGGGAGCGTTACTGATGAAAACTCAATAACATCAGTTGTCTTCTAGACACTGGCAGAGACTCAACTGTAGCTTTGAATGGACAAGGCTATAGCAGGTCTTGGCTACAGACATACCCATCTTTGTAGTTGATGGAGAAACCATGAAAGTGGATGAGGACTTCAAGATATTAAACGCATAGACAGAAGAACTGGGGATTAAGTATTTAATATTGGAGGAATTCCCAGAATTAAGGTGTAGGAAGAAGAACTAGCAAAAAAGTCACACACACAGAAGTAGGAAGTGATCAGTAACTACATGGAAAATGAAGGAGGGAAAGATTTGTCAAAGTTATCCGAGAGGTCAAAAGAGATAGAAAGAGATCAATAGGGACCTTTGAAAAAGAAATATGCCAAGGAGTTAAGAGAGGAAGAAAATTAAAACTACATTTGAAGATCACTTACTACCTATTTGGCAGGAAAAAGAGAAATAGGATGGTAGCTAAGAGAAACAACAGGTTAGGGCCCCATGCAGTTGTGTATATGACAGAATCATATTTGAAAGCTGATTCATGGAAATAAACTACTGAGACGTTGGCCAGTAATCAATCGAGAAATCAGAAAAAAAAATTTATTGAGGACTACTGTGAATCAAGCAATGCACTAGATGCTGGAGGTACACAAATATGACCTCATTATCTCCCCAAGTAGCTCAGAATACAGGAAGGTAAGTGATATATATGAATTAGACATAATGTGGCAAGTGCTCCTTAGGAAGGAGGGAACCTAGACTGGACAGCCAGGGCAAGGCCTTGCATAGGAGATGACCTTAAAAGTGAGTTCACAGGGACAGGTAGGAGTTGAATGGACAAGCAAAAGTGGATCATGTTGCCAGGGAGCCTAGCGTGTGCAACAGAACAAGGGCGTGGGAAAGCTGGCAATCTGGGAAAGCAGCAATACTTCTGCAGGCATGGCACACAGGATGGAAATTAGGGAGTCCAAATAGATGCAACCCTTAATCAATGGTTAAAAACAAATGACAAAAAGCCTTTTAGTCAAACTAGAGCCCTCCATGTTCTTCTGAAAGCAATGGAGGTCGACTGGAGGATGTACAGCCTTTAAAAGAGGCTTTCACTGAAAGTTGTAGTAGTTTCCTATTGCTGCTGTAACAGTTTACTTCAAACTCAGTAGTTTAAAGGAATGTATACCTGTGGCGGATTCATGTTGATGTATGGCAAAACCAATACAATATTATAAAGTAATTAACCTCCAATTAAAATAAATAAATTTATATTAAAAAATAAAGACAGTGGTTTGGAGTTGAAAAAAAATAAAAAATAGAAGCAATGTGTTTGGAAAAAAAAAAGGAACATAAATTCATTACCTTCCAGTTCTGTGTTCAGGAATCCGGAAAAGCAGACGCTGGGATCGGAGGTGCCGCTACCGTGGTTTGCTTGGGACTCTCCTTGCCTCTGTTTTCCGCGGTGGTGGTGCTCGTGCTGGTGGTGGGGCTGGACCACGGTCTACTGACCAACTTGGTGAGGAAGGTGACGGCCTCGGGTCTAAGATGCAAGTTCGCGCTGCCAGGGACCGGGGCGCAAAGCCCAGCCGTCTTCTCTTCCCGTGTCTTGTGCCTTCGGAACTGGAGGCTGGGCGGGCGGCGTCCACGTGTGACCACATGCAGCCACCCGCCTGGCTTCCTAGTCCAGTGGAGTAAATGAACCGCACCTGAGAGTGGGAGGGGTGTGACTGCCTTCGGTCCTGCCCCGGAGGCACCCGGAAGTGAACTCGGAAGGGCCAGCGGCCCTGCCTTGCCCAGTGACTTTGCACCTGGAAGAAAAATCAAATGTCCACCTGGAAAAGGCATTGTTTGCCTTCATTGTCTTTAAGGCCACGCCCTTCCAGAGACTCTGGTATTGGGATGAATCTAGAGCAAGTTGGGCTATAGATCAGTGGTCTCAAGCTTTAAAGTGCGTACCATCATCTGTGATTTAGGTTAAAATGCACATTCTGATTCAGCAGATGCTAGTGGGAGGGCGGGGTCTGCATTTCAGGCCAGCTCCCATGGGCTGCTGCTGCTAAGTCGCTTCAGTCGTGTCCGACTCTCTGCGACCCCATAGACGGCAGCCCACCAGGCTCCCCCGTCCCTGGGATTCTCCAGGCAAGAACACTGGAGTGGGTTGCCATTTCCTTCTCCTAGGGGCTAGAGAGACTCAAAAGTAGCATACTCAAGTAGCGAGGATTTCGATAACTAGCTTCTGAATACTAGACATCTAATTGTACCTTAGACCCTGATTCTTCACACTAATACCCCTTAAACCACCACATACACAAACACACACACAGTGCCACCTGAACACACACATCCTGGGTGCGCGGCCCATTCTTAAGTTATTTGAGAAGGGTAGTACAATTGTCTGACCACGTTTCAAGCAGCCTTTTTAAACTGCGTATTGTGGGTGGGGTATTTATATGAGTGGAATAAAATCATATTAATGCTCAAATGTTTAATAAAAATTCCAATTAGGACTAGTATTTGTTTTAAATAGAATACTGTAGTTTAGCTTTGTGTGTTTTGGGTTTAACGGTAAAACGAAATGATACTTACACTGCTTGGTTGCATTTAAACTTGCAAAGTGAGATGATTATACAGAGGAATCCTTAGAGGAGGGGCTGGGCTCTGCCACTTCCTAGCTGTTGTAACCTTGGGCAAATTACTCTCTGTATTTCCATTTCTTCATTTTTAAAATAAGAGCGATAGTTGTATAGATCTCCTGAGATTATAGAGAGCATTAGATCAATTCATCTACGTAGAGCCTTGCTACTCAACCTGAGATTCAAGGACCAGCAGCACTTGTATCATCCGGGAGCTTGTCAGAAATACAGAATCTCAGGCCTCGTTCCTGATGTACAGAATCAGAACCTGCATCCTCATAAGATCTCAGGTGCTTCCTCTGCACATACGTGGCATAGTGCTTAGTGTGTCATAAGCAGCACAGGCCACTGCTTATTTAAATAGCAGTTTTGATGTTTGGAAAAAATTTAAGCCACATGATTTCCTTATGCTGCATATGTGACAAAAATCCAAAATATAAAGAACTTTTCAAGACTAAAAAATTAAAAACAAAAGGGAAATCCAGAGTACATCTCACTATGCTGAAATCAAAGTGATGGTAGGAAAGTGTTCCTTTCTACAGGCCTCAGGGGATCATCTGTTTTGCTTTCCTTTGCCTGTTTTTCGAAATCTCCCACACTCCTTGGCTTGTGGTTCATTTCCATCTTCAAAGCCATCAATGTCCTATTGAGTCTTTCTCATATCCCAGTATTCTGATACTTAACAATTCTACGTCCCACTTCCATATTTAAGGACCCTTTTGACTACACTGGATCCACCGCAGATAATCCAAAATAATCTCTCCATCTCAAAATCCTCGATTTAATCACATCCGCAAAGTCCTTTTTGCATCATAAAGTAACATATTCACAGGTCCCAAAAGTTAGGATGTGGACATTTTTGAGAGATTATTTTTTGGTCCATCACAAGTGGCATTATGTTATTTTTTTTTTAATTCTCTTTAGTATCTGGCTTAATCAAAGGCAACTTGATCTTCTGCATTCATCCACTGCAATATCATACAGCAAGTAACCTTTGGAAAACTCTGCTGTACACTTTTGAAAGAATGGAAATGAAAAAGGGAAATAATGTTTGACTAGTATAATAAAATAAATTTAATCTCGTTAACTGCCTGAAAGGGTCTCAAAGACTCAGGGATCCTGAGCCACACTTTGAAATCTAGCTGTATTAGCACTTTACAGGCCACAAGAATCTGAACATTATGTAACTGAGCTGAGTAATTTGCAGAATTGCTGCACTGAGATAGAAGACATTGTTATTAGAACTCTTTACACTTTGAATATAAAGTTAAAATTATAACTATTGAATTGCCCATCATCACTGTCTATTTATATTGAAAATATATACATATATATTCTCACCAAATCTATTGTATTTGCGCCAGTCAGGAAATATCTCTCTCCTAAATCCTATATGTATTTTCTCAATTCCTTTCAAAGCAACTTTGAGAAATCTACAGTTTGAAAACTAGGTAAAATGAGTGTGCCATTATATAAGAAAACAACTGAAATTACAGGTATTTTTAGTGGTTTCCTTGAAATACTCAACCCTAAAAATAACAGTGAAACTCAGAAGGCAAAGTTCTGGATGAGAGAGAGTGTACAAGAAAGCAGAGCATGTCAGTGGAATATGCATTTGCCAGCGATAATAGGAAAAACAAAGGCCATTATCATTTTTCCCAAATTTAATGCAAAGGACTAGCAAAAGAGAAAACATCAATTCAGAATCTCTCACAGTCCCAAAGACCCTTCTCCCTTAATGTATGAAATAAGTGCAAGCTTCCCAAAAGATTATATATTAGTCAAAGGATTACATTTAAAAAATGAAGTATTGTTTGCAAAAATAACTACTGGAGGTATTAATTAAAAATGACACTTGGGTTTCATTCCCTGATGTAATCTATTCCCTTTTCTATCTATTAGAAATACCAAAAAAAGAAAAAAGAAAATCAACAAAGATTGACTGATAGTCAACCTATTGCCAGAAACCCAGAAGAATTCTTCCATAATTATGCCTTATCAATGTCACTGATTGAACACTGAGAAACACAATTTATGACATATGAATATTTTGCTAACTAGAAGCAGTAAGCTGCTCATCCTAAAAAGATGTACGAAAGATACACGATCAGTTACTCAGTCAGGAATGCAAGAGACTTACAAGCTAAGAAAAACTGAGCAGCCACCCCAAATTGAGCGGACACTGTATTTTGAAGCACCCAGAGCTGTGCACCTTAACTCTGCCTTCAGTTTATCTTTCCATAGACAGAGAGCAGATCTCAATTCCAACTGCAATAAACAGTTGGAATAATAAACAACAGCTCAAAAACAGAGAAGGAAGCCCTATGTTGTCACATGCCTCTGCAGTAATATAAACCCCAGTAGTAAAGTACTTTTGTTAGAAATAAAAGTTCAGGTATTGTACAGGTCCCAAATTGCTTCCTAGTGTTAAAATTTAAGCAGAAATGGTAAAAGAATAACCCACACTTCATTAAGCCAGCAAAGATAGATGA
The DNA here is from genome assembly GCF_042477335.2 of Ovis canadensis. Lineage (NCBI taxonomy): Eukaryota > Metazoa > Chordata > Mammalia > Artiodactyla > Bovidae > Ovis > Ovis canadensis. The sequence continues at coordinate 89,202,533 of NC_091248.1, forward strand.
CTGCTGGACCCTGGGAATTAGAACTACATAGCCACCCTGTTTCTGGAAGGAATTTATGTGGAGTTCAACTAGCATCACATTGGTAGACTATAATACAAACACTTTGGCTGTTCATATACATCCTATATAGTAAGAAGTCTCTTCATTCCAGAGATCGTGGAGAAAGTATGGTCTTTCAATTCACATGGAATGAGTTTTAATCCTAGCTTCTGCACTGCAAGCCTCAGCTTTTTCCTCTATTACATGGAAAAAATAATCACTGATACATAAAAATATCCAGCACAGTGTCTAAGCTGGAGTGGACACTCAATAAATGACAGCTATTACTATAAGAAACAATAAAGAGAGGAAAATTAAAGAGTTCAGTTCAGTCGCTCAGTCGTGCCCAACTTTTTGCAACCCCATGAACTGCAGCATGCCAGGCCTCCCTGTCCATCACCAACTCCCAGAGTTTACCCAAACTCATGTCCATTGAGTCGGTGGTGCCTCTAACCATCTCATCCTCTTTCATCCCCTTCTCCTCCTGCCTTCAATCTTTCCCAGCATCAGGGTCTATTCAAATGAGTCAGCTCTTTGCATCAGGTGGCCAAAATATTGGACTTTCAGCTTCAACATCAGTCCTTCCAATGAACACCCAGGACTGATCTCCTTTAGGATGGACTGGTTGGATCTCCTTGCAGTCCAAGGGACTCTCAAGAGTCTTCTCCAACACCACAGTTCAAAAGCATCAATTCTTCAGCACTCAGCTTTCTTTATAGTCCAACTCTCACATCCATACATGACTACTGGAAAAACCATAATAGCCTTGACTGGATGGACCTTTGTTGGCAAAGTAATGTCTCTGCTTTTTAATATACTGTCTAGGTTGGTCATAACTTTCCTTCCAAGGAGTAAGCATCTTTTAATTTCATGGCTGCAATCACCATCTGCAGTGATTTTGGAGCCCAAAAATATAAAGTCTGACACTGTTTCCACTGTTTCCCCATCTATTTGCCATGAAGTGATGGGACCAGATGCCATGATCTTAGTTTTCTGAATGTTGACCTTTAAGCCAACTCCATTAGGGAATTCTAAACAGAGAAGGAACTTTAGGGGGCTTTGTTGCTTAGTTGCTCAGTCATGTCCAACTCTTTGCAATCCTTTGGACTGTAGCCCACCAGGCTCCTCTGTCCATGGGATTTATTTCAGGCAAGCATACTGGAGTGGATTACCCTTTCCTACTCCAAGGAATCTTCCCAACCTAGGGATTGAACCTATGTCTCCTGCATTGCAGGTAGATTCTTTACCTACTGAGTCATCAGGGAAACCATCAAAGGCTTTGGGAAACCACAATAAGGTTAATGATCACTCAAGAAAGTATTGGGAAAATTCTCAAACATTGTGGGCTTGTTTGTTATGTTCTGCTCAAAAAGCAGAACAAGTCACTTAGCATCACAGCCAGATTGGCTTGCTACTTCCTTAGCAACAAAACCATGCAAAAGAAGCACAAAACATGCCCCAAAATGACAAAAAAAAAAAAAAATGATGGCCACGTGGGCCACATACTGCCCAGGGAACTCAGTAAGTTCATGATCCCTAGGACATGCCCTCTGCACAGATTAAAAACAATAATTTATGGACCTAGCTTGACCATGTAGGGACAAAAAGACTCCCCCTACTCAACCTGGAGGAGGAGCTGCCAATGGAAACATGATGTCTTCTCCAGAAAGACAAAGAAAGGACTTCGCTGATGGTCCAGTGGCTAAGACTGCACGCTTCCAATGCAGGGGGCCCAAGTTCAATCTCCGGTCAGGGAACTAGACCCTACATACCAAAACTAAGACCCAGCAGAGCCAAATAGATAAATAAAAAATTTTTAAAGAGAGAGATGAAGAAGCTCTTTTTCTCCCTTTCCACTTTTCCTTTGATTATAAGACTGCAGCCCACTAAGTTCCCAGGGCATAGCACCCCCAGCCTGCCTGCTTGTAAGCCTCACAAGTGTCCTATTCTGAAAAATCACTACTTATCTATCACTTTGCTTCTCGCTGCATTCTTTTCTGCACTGAAATTAAAGGACTATAGTACTGGAACTCTTCAGAGGCCCCCAAATGAAACCCAAATGGTTTCAATCCCACTTTCTCAAAAAATTAAAAAGATACAACCTCTAAGGAAAAGAAATAGAAATCCAAGGGAACAACAAAATGAAGTTAAAAATAAAGAGAACCAAAAGGATCTGCAGGATAAAATTTAAATTTTAGTATTAAAGGGCTATTAAGACAAAAATAAAACATTTTTATTATGATAAAAACTAGAATTGAAACTGAAAAATATAGAATAAGTAATAAGTGCAAACTTGAAATGATCTCACAGAAAGCAAAGGGAGAAAATTAAGAAACAAATGAAAAGGATGAGAGTGAAAGGAAGGAAAATGGAGATTAAAACTAAAAATTCTTGATTTTTCTGAAAAATGCAATAATTATTAGATCAGATGCACTTTATGCACTTTTTAAGCCTTGAAGAAAACTTCCCAGAGCTCTGCCAACCAACATATAAAGAAAACATACCACCGGGATATCATTTTTGAGGAACCGAACATATGGAAAATAAGATCAGAAAGAGGCTTTCAAGAGAGAAAAGATGAAAATTGGTAATTAATGAAGATCTTACTGGAGGCTGAAGCTACTAGAAATTATACATTAGCAGAAAAAGTACCTCCAGACTAAAAAGTGAACAAAAGTAGACAGATTCTGGTCGGGAGCACATGGCAAAATGAAGGAAAAAAGGGAGCTGTAGGAAGTAAATTCTCTGATTTTGTGATGTTTACACTCAAACCAAGTGCAGTTGGCATACACATTGGAATCAGCAAGCAACGACAGGTGAGGGAAATTGCAGTCCTGCTTATGTAAACATACATGTTTAGAAAATCAAAACATTTTCTGGCTAGGTCTCACTGATCAGGAATAAGTTAACTCTGATCCAGAACACATTCCAAACTGAAATCTATTAGTGTAACATTTAATACATAGGCAATATGATTTTAACTCCCTCAAAGGCAATGTAATTACAATAATAATTTGTAGGATATTCCTGCCCAGAAAAGATATTGATTTTCTTTCTTTACCTGGAGATAAACTAAGTGGAAATTTAAGAAATTTATCATTTTTATTATTTTTAACCAGGAAAAGCATAATTACTTAGTTTATAGTCAAAAATATTACAACTAAATGTCCAGTGACCATCCATGCTCAGCATTCAGAGACTGTGGTTACAAAATAATCATCAAGAAAATGTCAAACAACCTCTTTGTCTCCAGAGAAGTTTCCCCCAAGATTGTATTTATCATAATGCTCTAATATTATGGGTATTTTTAAGTTACATTTCCTTACAGCTCAAGCAAATAAAGGAAATGTTTAACATGCAAGGCAAAATAGATTTTATAAAGATGCTCTATCAGAGGTAAGGTAAGTATGTCAAAATCGAATTGCTTTTTTTAAAGCATTATAGTAAAATCATAATATATATGTTTTATAAGCTACATTTAAAGAAGTAAACCATTTTATAATATGACAGATGTAATAAAAAACAGTCCTTAAGACTTTATATAAAAACCATTTATTTCCCACTTATAATGTCCCATTTCCTTGCATCATCAGATATAAGCATTTATCACTAAAAGCAGTTTTAAGTCATTTTATGAACAATTTATCTGAAGTATAAAGTGATATAATTATCTCTTAGATGCATTTTGCAATGAAGTGAATCCTTTTTATGGTCTCCTGAAGATAAAAAGAAAACATTCACATTAGAACATTTTACCTGATTTATTATAATGGAAGATTATATAAACCAAAAAGCTAATTTGATAAATCAAATCCAATTATGAAATTCTATAGAAATATGATGCTAAAGAGGAAAATCATTCATGCTATTTCATCTGTTTTGAAGAACTACATATCATTACTTTGGGCTAAAACAACTTTCGAGTTGTTAGATATTTTCCAAAAATATTCAGTTGTTCATTTGTTCCTACCTATATAACCTGGATTTCTCTTTTTGGCAGCTGAAATGATGTCATAGCAAAGAGGACAGCTATGGCAGAGAATTATAAGACAAACTTCAACAGCATTGTGGTCCACCAATGGCACAGACCTTCCAACACATTTATACACAAAGATTTATATGCAGATTTAAAGAATCATTCTGTCCCCAGCCAGTATGCATTCCCATAGTTAGTACAGATGCAGTAGTGGAGAATTGCTCTAAAAGAAGCAATTACAAGGGGGAAAAAATGTCCTAAAATCTGTTAATAATTTACCACATTGTTTAATATATACTGCCGCACAATAGAGCTGAGATTCTCTTTTGAAAAACAGATTCCTAAACCCTACCCCAAACTTACCAAATGAAGATTTTTGATGTGGTTCCCATATATTTATATTTTTTTAATTTTTTTAAATTTTACTTACTCCGGTGGGCAGCCAGATCTGAGAACCCTCCAATATATAAATCACTCCAACACAAATCCCATGAAACCATGAAACCCATCATGAAACCCATCAAAGTGTCAAATGACATTTACTTATAATTTTTATTTTTTGTCTTTTCACAGCTGCTGTATGTTTTAACTTGTGTGAGAACATTCTTAGCCTCTTGACAGAGACTGAAACATTAAAATCACAATGTTTAGCTTCATTCTAACTCCTTAGGTAAGCATTAAGGCAGAGTCAAAATCCAAAGCAACAAAATTGAATTCAAAATGGAATATTTTTATGTCTTCTTTGTATATTTCAAACTTGAAATATGTGTTTAAAATAACACAAAGGGTTGACCACTTTGAATATTGGTGCCATAGTGTCAGAACTTTCCTCCTGGAAATCCCAAAAAGTAACAAGGAAAACAAGCATAGAAATGGAAATTCTTTCTCTAGCTACATGTAAAATACAGCTAAAAAGAACCTACATAAGCATAAATAATTTACTTTAAAGCAGACCAGAAAAATGAAACATTGCCATTATTAAAATATATAATGCAAGAAAAAAAAATACAACCATTCTAAATCCATACATCCACTGGGGAGAAACAAAGTCAGTCTCAACTTTTTTTGAGATAGCTCAAACACCTCAGGAGTAGCATTTAACACTTAACAAGGTTAGTGGAGGAATTATAAAAATGGTAACCCAAGATATAAACACAGTCAAATGTTTCAGTTCTGTTTAGTCCAGTTCAGTTGCTCAGTCGTGTCCGATTCTGCAACCCCGTGAACTGCAGCACCCCTGGCTTCCCCGTCCATCACCAACTTCCGGAGCCTACTCGAACTCATGTCCATTGAGTCGGTGATGCCATCCAACCATCTCACCCTCTGTCGTCCCCTTCTTCTCCCGCCTTCAATCTTTTCCCAAATCAGGGTCTTTTCAAATGAGTCAGTTCTTCACATCAGGTGGCCAAAGTATTGGAGTTTCAGCTTCAGCATCAGTCCTTCCAATGAATATTCAGGATCAGTTAGATCTGGTTGGATCTCCTTGCAGTCCAAGGGACTCTCAGGAGTCTTCTCCAACACCACAGTTCAAAAGCATCAATTCGTTGGTGCTTAGCTTTCTTTATAGTCCAACTCTCACATCTATACATGACCACTGGAAAAACCATAGCTTTGACTAGATGGACCTTTGTTGGCAAAGTAATGTCTCTGCTTTTTAATATGCTGTCTAAGCTGGTCATAACTTTCCTTCCAAGGAGCAAGCGTCTTTTAATTTCATGGCTGCAATTACCATCTGCAGTGATTTTGGAGCCCCCCAAAATAAAGTCTACCACTGTTTCCAATGCTTCCCCATCTATTTGCCATGAAGTAATGGGACCAGATGCCATGATCTTAGTTTTCTGAATGTTGAGTTTTAAGCCAACTTTTTCACTCTCTTCTTTCACTTTCATCAAGAGGTTCTCAAATCTCTGTCTGAATACAAAGATGCCAGTCAAACAGTTTTAACATGGAAAGAAATCTAATTTCCCATTCCCAGCTTCTTTCTATGTGGAGGGAGCACTACTAGTATAGCCTTGCTCTTCAATGCCTCCACCTCTCCATTCTCTCCTGAGAACTAACTACCTTAGCTTATTATTAATGCAGTGGAATTAAGATCTTGACATTTGGCCCCAGGCTTTCCTGGTGGCTCAGGCAGTAAAGCGTCTGTCTGCAATGCAGGAGACCCGGGTTCGATCCCTGGGTTCGGAAGATCCTCTGGAGAAGGAAATGGCAGCCCACTCCAGTATTCTTGCCTGGAAAATCCCATGGATGGAGAAGCCTGGTAGGTTACTGTCCATGGGGTCGCAAAGAGTCAGACATGACTGAACACCTTCACTCACTCACTCACTCCTTCCTCTCTACCATTGCTCTCAACAGTTGCCTGGGAACAGAGAATATAACATCTCAGCCACTATCAACCCAGTACCACACTATCACAAAGCATGAACTAGCTCATGCCCGCTTCGTCAAACTTCCCTGATAGCTCAGCTGGTAAAGAATCCGCTTGCAATGCAGGAGACCCCAGTTCGATTCCTGAGTCAGGAAGATCCACTGCAGAAGGGATAGGCTACCCACTCCAGTACTCTTGGGCTTCCCTTGTGGCTCAGCTGGTAAAGAATCCACCTGCAACATGGGAGACCTGGGTTCAATCCTGGGTTGCGAAGATCCCCTGGAGAAGGGAAAGGCTACTCACTGCAGTATTCTGGTCTGGAGAATTCCATGGACTATATAGTCTTTGGAGTCACAAAGAGTCAGACACGACTGAGCATCTCTCACTTTTGTCAAACTCATTTTACTCCATACTTTGCCCTTTGTCTCTGATCCTTCTCTCCCTAAAAAGATAAGTAAATAAAAATAAATTTTAAAAATACATATATCAGATCTAGTATAGCAGTCCTTAATGTAAGGATTTTTGACATTATGGGAGGGATAATTCTTCATGAATCACGGGACCTGACACCCTGCTTCCCACCCACTACACGTCAGAAGAGCTTCCTAGGCACTGAGACAAATGAAACTGCCTATTCAGATGCAACCTACAGGGAATACCTCTGGCCAACTCACTCGGTTACTGGCTTGAAGAAAAGATCCTTTCATGGATGAGTCACTCTCTGGCCTGCTCATGACTTGGGTTGATATAGCTGCCTAATTCTTGCATTCAGTATTAGTAAGCACAACTTAGCCCTTCTTGCCTGTGAATAATAGTACAGAGAATAAATAACGGCTAACGTGGATTGAGTGCATACTCTCCCAGGCACAATTCTAAGAATTTTAAATGTATACTTTAAATGTATTCAAAGTTAAACTTGAATCCTCAAACATAGTATTAAATACTACCATCTTCCCCATTGCATAGTAGAAGCACAAAGAGATCATGATACTATCATTGAATAAATAGGCAAGGAACATTGGAAAAGAGATGCAGACATGGGAGAGTTAACTATGACTTGCAGATCATGTTTTCTGATGCAGCCAGAAAGTAGTTTTAAACTTGGGTAATATTTTGCTAAATGTAGACCAAGAAAGTTCTTGACCTCTATGAAACAAGTACTATGGACTACATACATGATTTTTCCCCAAAAATTCACTGTTAAAGTTCTAATCCCAATGTGATGGTATTAGGAGGTGGCATCTTTGGAAGGTAATTATGTTTAAATGCAGTCATGCAGGTGGAGCCACCAGGATGGAATTGGTGCCTTTATAAGATGAGGAAAGAGTAAGAGACCAGAGAGCATTTCTCTCTTTCTTCCTCTATCTGTTTCTGTCTCTGTGTGTGCGTGTGTGTGTGTGTGTGTGTGTGCGCGCGCGCGCGCACGCGCGCCATGTGAGGATACACAGCAAGAAGACAGCTGCCTACAAAGCAAGAAGAGGGCTTTCACCAGAGATTGAATCCATAGGCACCTTGATCTTGGACTTGCCAGCCTCCAGGTCTGTGAGAAATAAATATGTGAAGTTTAAACCATTCAGTCAATGGTGTTTTGCTATAGCAGCAAGAACTGACTATAACAGCTAGTGAAGGAGCATAAGAAAGAGAAGGAAAAAAAATTTTTTTTGACCAAAATGAATACAAACACTTAATGGCAGAAAAGAGAGACTTTGAAGGGTCGTTTGCAAAGTTCACTTCCTCAAACACTCGCTCCACAGAGTTTTGCAAGGGTCCCTACACCAGTCTCAGCAGAGTGGGGTCTGCTGTGGCCATACTCAGCCTAGACCACCTCTGGGCCTTGGTCCCCCAGGGCTCAGCAACATGGTTCACCTGCCACTGGCCTGGGGACCAGCCGACAGCCTCTGCCTGCAGCAGCCATATCATGAAGCCGTGAGTAGTCCCTGAGCTTGGCATTGGTGAGCAAGAATGCCTGCTCCCATTGCTTGGGATACAGAAAAGGCTGCCAAGTGTAGTACTCATCAAACAGTGTCCTAGAAACCAAGTGGAGAAAGGTTTTCAATGATCAGAGATAAGCCATGTTAAAAGCTGCCAATAAGTCAAGTAACATGAAGACTGAGAATGACTGGTGATGTGGAGGTTACCTTACCAATAAACTTGAGAAGATGATTTCAATGAAAAGGCCTGTGTATATGTGTTAAGGGGGCAAAAACATGATTAGTGGGCTCATGAGACTACTGGGCAGAATATAAACAACTCCTTTGTGGGGGATTTTGCTGTAACAAAGAGGAAAAAAATGGGGCAGTATTTGACAACAGAAGTAGGAGGTCAAGAGAGGTATTTTCTTTAGGATGGAAGACATAATAGCATGGTTTTTAGTAGCATATTTTTATGCTGATGGAGATGATCTGGTTGAGATGGAAAAACTGATGATGGAAGAAAGAAAAGCAGAATAGCTAGAATGATGACCTTAAACGGGCAAGAGGTAAGTACATAAACGAAGAGGCTGGACTTAGATTGGAACACAGAGAGTTCACTACTAGCACCGGAATGGAAGACAAAGTATACAAATTCAATGCTTGTAGGTAGGTAAATTGGATAGGGGAGGCTTGTGAAAATTCTCCTCTGGTTGTTTTTCTTTTCTCAGTGAAATATGAAGCAATTACAACTAAAAGTGAGGCTAGGGAAAGAGTTAATATAAGTTCAGCATCTCCAAAATTGGACTCCTCACTTCTCACCACCGTATTCGTTAGACTTTTTTATGTAACAAACTATTGCAAAACATGCTATGGCTCAGATGGTAAAGAATTTGCCTGCAATGCGGGAGACCTGGGTTTGATCCCTGGGTTGGGAAGGATCCCATGGAGAATGGAATGGCAACCCACTCCAGTATTCTTGCCTGGAGAATTCCATGAACAGAGGAGCCTGGCAGGCTACAGTTCATGGGGTTGCAGAGACTCCGACATGACTGAGCAACTAACACTTTCACTTTCTATTGCAAAACATGCTGGGTTAAGTACCATTTCTGTAGGTTGAATTGTTGCTGCTACTGCTCAGTTGCCTCAGTCATGTCTGAGTCTTCACAATCCTATTGACTGTGGCCCACCAGTCTGCTCTGTCCATGGGATTCTCCAGGCAAGAATACTGGAGTAGGTTGCCATGCCCACCCCTCCAGGAGATCTTCCTGACCTGGGGATTAAACCTGTGTCTCTTACATCTCCTGCATCGGCAGACGGGTTCTTTACCACTAGCACCACCTGGGAAGCCCAAAGGTTGAATTATTGTGTCCCCCCAAAAGATGTTGTGAAGTCTTAACCTCTTAAGACCTATGAATGTGACCTTACTTGGAAACACATTTTTGCAAAATTTTTAGTTAAACTCCAATAACTGGGGTCCTTATAAGAAGGTCATATGAAGAAAAAGAGAATATACAAGGAAGAAGACCACGTGAGGATGGAGGCAGAGTTTAGAGTGGGCATATTCCCCGCTACATTGTATGCCAAGGAATGCCAAGAATTGCCAGCAGCCACCCAAAACCAGAAAAATTAAAAAAAAAAAAAAAGATTCTTCCCTAAGCCTTAAGAGGAAGCATAGGTCTGGGTATACCCCAATTTTAGACTTCTAGCTTCCAGAATTGTGGAGGAATAAACTTCTGTTTTAAGTCACCCAGTGACTTGAACTCCTGAGTTAACTCCTGATTTTGTGGGTCAGTTGTATAGTTCTAGTCTAGGCCAGCTTGCCTGGTATCTGCTGGGCTTACTTATGCACCTGTCTGGACATCTGGAAGCTGGATGATCTTATGCATCTGTGGTCTGTTGGCCTCTCTTGCATGTCTGCAGGTTGGCATGCTGCCAGACAAGATTCCTCAGATTTCATGTGGGGGTCAGGGAGGGAAAGAGTGTTGACTCAATGTCACATTGCGAAGGAGTTCATGCAGGGGGGAAGAATTCTTGACCATATTTATAACCTATCACTACACCTAAATCTGGCCTTCCCAGTTGGTGCTAGTGGTAACGAACCCACCTGCCAACACAGGAGACCTAAGAGATGCAGATTCAATTCCTGGTTCAGAAAGATCCTCTGGAGGAGGGCACGGCAACCTATCCAGTATTCTTGCCTGGAGAATTCCATGAACAGAGGAGCCTGGAGAACTACAGTCCATAGGGTCACAAAGAGATGGACATGACTGCAGTGACTTAGCTAGCACACACACACACCTAAATCTGATCGACCTGAAGCCCTCTCCATCTCAGTGGCCAGCAATTCCATCCTTCCATGCATTCAGCCCAAAACCTTACAAGCATCTTTGACTGCTTTCTATCTCTCACATGCAAATGCAAACTACCAGCTAATCCTATAGTCTCTAACTTTAAAACATATCCAGAGTCTACCATTTCTCATTACCTTTATAGCATCCTAATCTAAGCCAGTTTCATCTTTCACCTGAATTACTACAATAACTTCCCAACAGGAATCTCTGCTTCTACTTTTACTTTCCTACCATTTATTACTCTCAGCATAGCTTCCATAGTGATATTTTTAAAATATAAGTCGGATCATATAACTCTTCTGCTTAAAATCCTGAAAGATCCCCATTTGACTCAGAGTAAAAGCCTACACTCTTGAAACGGTTCATGAGCCTCACACAATCTGGCTGCCCTTTTCGTCTCTAACCTTATCACTTCTTGTTTAGTCACTTAGGCTACCATAACAAAAATACCATCAGTTGAGTGGCTTATAAACCACAGAAGTGTATTTCCCACAGTTCTGGAGGCTAGAAAGCCTAAGATCAAGTTTCTGGAAGATTAAGTGTCTAGGCAGGGCTCAATTCCTGGCTCATAGGTAGACATTTTGCTCTAACCTCACATGGTGGAAGAAGAGGTATCTCTCTGAGACCTCTAATCCTATTCATGAATGTTCCACCTTCATGACCTAATCACCTCCCAAGCACCTCACCTCCTAATACTAGCACATTGGTTATTAAGATTTAAAATGTGAATGGGGGGGGAAAATAAATATTCAGTCTACAGCATTCCACCCCCCGCAAAATTCAAGCCCTCTCACATACAAAATATATTCATTTCTAGATATCATCTTAGTCAGACATTGCAAGCAGAGAGTGTAAGGGATACCCAGAGAAAGAGAACTAGGCATGCTTTCTTGACGTATGAGAAGCCCATTTTTGGCCTAAGCCATTTTGTGGTCTAAACCTGGCCACAATGCTTGCCCTTAAACAGGTCTCAGTGATAAATCATCTTAAGGAAAGGCAATAACAAAGGAAAAGCAGTTTAAAAACAGTAGTTCAGCGATCAAATAGAGACCTAGTTCCTCTTCAAGGGATATCTCTATATATACCCCTTAAGATATATATACATATATATATATGCATATATATATCAGATTGTTTTCATATCTTCAAGTTCTGCAGGAACTAAGGCTCCCAGCCAGGTGGAGGATTTTAACTGCATGCTGAGATCTCAGACTTCTCAGAATCTAAGAGGCAGGATGCTGACTTTTTCTGACCCTCATGATTTCAATAAACTAAAGCTTGGGTTCTGGCAACTTTTGCCCCAACACTGTGCTGAATTTTCCTCTGCTCAAGCCCCTTCATGAATATGCACATACTACCCAAATACCTTCATGAATATGCAGGTACCCAGCTTGAAACATCCCCACTTTTGCTGTCTGAGGAGACAACGTTTCGGCAAATATCCCCAGTGATCTCCTTACTTGCAGCAAGTATTGAATAATAAATCCTTCCTTCTCCCACTCTTTGGCTGGGTTGTGTCTTTTGGCTGGATGTCCACCAAGAGACAAAGTCAACTTTCTGATAACAATATGGTTGAGACTAAAAGAAGAATGGAACTGGAGGAATCAACTTGCCTGACTTCAGGCTCTACTACAAAGCCACAGTCATCAAGACAGTATGGTACTGGCACAAAGACAGACATATAGATCAATGGAACAAAATAGAAAGCCCAGAGATAAATCCACACACATATGGACACCTTATCTTTGACAAAGGAGGCAAGAATATACAATGGAGTAAAGACAATCTCTTTAACAAGTGGTGCTGGGAAAACTGGTCAACCACTTGTAAAAGAATGAAACTAGATCACTTTCTAACACCACACACGAAAATAAACTCAAAGTGGATTAAAGATCTAAATGTAAGATCAGAAACTATAAAACTCCTAGAGGAGAATATAGGCAAAACACTCTCCGACATAAATCACAGCAGGATCCTCTATGATCCACCTCTCAGAATTCTGGAAATAAAAGCAAAAATAAACAAATGGGATCTAATTAAAATTAAAAGCTTCTGCACAACAAAGGAAAATATAAGCAAAGTGAAAAGACAGCCTTCTGAATGGGAGAAAATAATAGCAAATGAAGCAACTGACAACTAATCTCAAAAATATACAAGCAACTTCTGCAGCTCAATTCCAGAAAAATAAACGACCCAATCAAAAAATGGGCCAAAGAACTAAATAGACATTTCTCCAAAGAAGACATACGGATGGCTAACAAACACATGAAAAGATGCTCAACATCACTCATTATTAGAGAAATGCAAATCAAAACCACAATGAGGTACCACTTCACACCAGTCAGAATGTCTGCGATCCAAAAATCTGCAAGCAATAAATGCTGGAGAGGGTGTGGAGAAAAGGGAACCCTCTTTCACTGTTGGTGGGAATGCAAACTAGTACAGCCACTCTGGAAAACAGTGTGGAGATTCCTTAAAAAATTACAAATAGAACTACCTTATGACCCAGCAATCCAACTTCTGGGCATACACACCGAGGAAACCAGAATGGAAAGAGACACATGTACCCAATGTTCATCGCAGCACTGTTTATAATAGCCAGGACATGGAAACAACCTAGATGTCCATCAGCAGATGAATGGATAAGAAAGCTGTGGTACATATACACAATGGAGTATTACTCAGCCATTAAAAAGAATTCATTTGAATCAGTTCTGATGAGATGGATGAAACTGGAGCCGATTATACAGAGTGAAGTAAGCCAGAAAAAAAAACACCAATACAGTATACTAACACATATATATGGAATTTAGAAAGATGGCAATGACAACCCTGTATGCAAGACAGCAAAAAAGACACAGATGTGTATAACGGACTTTTGGACTCAGAGGGAGAAGGAGAGGGTGGGATGATTTGGGAGAATGGCATTGTAACATGTATACTATCATGTAAGAATCGAATCACCAGTCTATGTCCGACGCAGGATACAGCATGCTTGGGGCTGGTGCACGGTGATGACCCAGAGAGATGTTATGGGGAGGGAGGTGGGAGGGGGGTTCATGTTTGGGAACGCATGTACACCCGTGGTGGATTCATGTCAATGTATGGCAAAACCAATACAGTATTGTGAAGTAAAATAAAGTAAAAATAAAAATTTTAAAAAATAATAAAAATAAATAAAATAAAATTATAATTCATCCTCAGGTAATGTACTTCTAAAACACAACAGTTAGATAGACATAGGATAGACATTCTCATTCAAAAAGGGAGCAATCAGAAAGAAGAAGGGAGTGACAGGTACCAAGCAAGTCCAAAATGCAACAGGCAAATCCTATTGGAACTCAAGGCTCCAGGGTAAGCAGTCCTCTTTGGCTCAATGGTCTGTCTCCCAGGTCCACTGGGGTGGAGAGCTTGCCTTCTGAATACATTGGAGAAGAAAATCTCACTCGCTAGATTGATTGGGGCCTGATCCTACATCTTTGGATGACCCTGACCCCATTGTGTTTCACTGCCTGAGTGCCTCCATCCAGATTTCCGAGGCTGGGGTCCCAGATGGATAACTGCTGGGAGGCTCTGTCCTTTGAAATCTAGGTGGAGATAGCCATGCCCCTATGGCTCTGCTGGGCACAGACCAAGCCACTCCAGGGCCCACCCAGACTGGCAATTGAGGAACCATAGCACCAAAGCATGGAAGTAAAGCCCCAAGACATAAGGTAGTGCCAGGCCACATGCACCAAAATCCCAAAGGTGCCAGCACCCCTTCCTTTGAAACCAATCTGCCTCCCAGGACCTTGAAGGCCCTTCCCCCCAAGATAGCCCGCAACCTGTGACAGGCACGAGAGCTCTGATGTTTTCAGAACTGCCTCCCGAATCACTCTTCTGTTTGCAGAAGAAAACAGATAAGCAGCTCCTGGGTTCTGTTGAGATGGTTGATCCTTACCAATCTTACTAAATAGTCGTTCGGTCACATGCTTAGTATTCTCTTCCAAGCATACTTTCTCATTTTTTGCAGTATAAATGGGTTGAGATTTCCAAATTTTTAAGCTCTGCTTCTCTTTTGATTAACAACTCTGTCTTCAAACCATTTCTCTCTTCTCACATTTTACTTTAAGCAGTTAAGAATTATCTTTTGAATCACTTCTAACACCTCACTGGTACCCTCTGTGAAAGAAAAACCATAATAGTGTGGGTATTGCTGAGAGAGTCCTCTAAACTGGAGTGAGAAGTCATTGAGGAGGTAGGACTTACATACATTTCCGCCAGAATGGAATGTGAACTTTTGACCTCATATTGTCTTAATACAGGCATCCAGAACACCTGCACAATGGTCCAGAAACGTAAGATACTTATTGGACCCCTGCCCTAAATCACTTATGACAGCCGGTCTCTTAAGGACAACTATTTCCTTGTTCCATCAGAGCCAGTCATAATTCTTACAAGACAACATTAACAGCCTTGTAGCTTTTGCCTTTATACGCCTCTTACTCTTTCCCTTCCCCAGAACGGTCTTTCAATTTTCCCCAAATCTGTGTGTCCCAAATTGCAATTCCTAAGACCCCAAATAAAACTTTGTTCTTCGTAGCCTCTAGACTGATTATTATTTGATGCCTCATTGAAGAGCTACTTTAAATTTTTGGCAGATGTTCATTTTATATTTCTATGAGCATCATAATTTTAGCTTCTTGAAAATTATACCTTATCACCATGGATCTAGAAATTATGTAAATTAAGGGACAGTAAGAAAGAAAAACATTTTCACAGAATTGAATCACTGCTAACAATCAAAATAATAGCTACTATTTATTAAAAGCCTAATGTGTACCAAACACTATACTGGTGTCAGCGCTTTAGTTTTCTTTCCAATGACCCTGTGTTATTACTATCATTATTACTATTTCACCACACTTTAGGTGGAAAAAAAATTTTTTTTTTCAAAATCATCAAGTGAGTCGACTGAGATCACAGAACTGATCATTACAATCCAGGTTTCAATCTGAGGTCTGGCTGATTTCTGTTTCTACTAGTAGAGCTACCAGCCAATCTCTTAATCTCTCTGGATATGATTCTGTCACCTATTATCAAATGGCAGTCTTTCAAGGTCCCACATGTTTTTAATTACAGTACATTTCCCAGCTACAAGCCCTAATTCATTCAAGTGATTTCCTTCTCTGCGTACATACTCAATATATCAAAAGGTGAACTTTTAATTTGAGGAGTCAAGAGATAAAAATAATACAGCACGGCACTAATTAAAGTAATTGAAGAAAATCAGCAAAAGTAATTAATAAAGCATCCAGTTAAAGCACTTATTTAGGCACCCTATTGAGAATGGGGCATGTTTCAGACAGGAAATAATGAAAGGGGGACCACAATAAGAGAAATTAATGAGCCCTTTAAACGTTACAAGTGATAAGTTGAAGCTCAAGTAAACTGGAAATGCTAATTAAATGTAAGGAGTGTTATGAGTTAGAAATTATGTGTTTCAAAAGTGAGGGAGGCAAAAATCAAAGGGTGGATGAGTCTAAACCCAAAGACCAGCAGCAGTGGCGATGAGAGATGGCTTCTAGACAAGGGCCCCTAAGACTGAGTCTCCACGAAGTGATGCAGCGGTCAGAGGAAAACTATCCAAAAAACCTGGGTCCTCAAACCCACTCTCATGTGACTGCCCAAATGACCACTTCCCTGCGCATGCAGAATGCAGCCAGAAGGTATGACACGCTCAGGCGTCAACTGCAGCTACACATCAGAAAGGAAACACACACCCAACATGCACAAAGAGACCTGGTACTTCTGCCTGCATAACCCCTGCAAACCCAAAGTGTAGAAACTGGGGAAGCCGATAAAGTAAAAACTTCTTTGGTTGACTTTTCATTTGGGAACTTAGATATAACCTCAAACTGGCTTAACTTTTTCTGAAGCTGATCCAATTTCTGATGATGTCAAGAAAGGTCCCTTTATTTGCTTCATCCCCAAGATCACATGATACAGCTCTGGAACTTCAAGTCAGAGACACTGGCTTTCCCTCTGGCTTCATTTACCTGCTCCGTGACCTTGGGCAAATTACTTATGTACTCAAAACCTCCCTTAGGGGAAGTGAAAAGAGTGAAATAACAATTATCTCATTAGACTGTGGAGAGAACTAAACATAATAGCATATTAAGTGTCTGGCATGTGCCTGCCACAAAGAACTCACTCAGCAAATATTCTGATTTCTTCCTCTTCTTCCTTACAAAGTGTCTGGGGGATGATTCCAGGATTCCTTACCTCACTTTAAATAATCTATTCTAAAGACAAGTTATGCTAAATTTTCCCAATAGAGTTAAATCACTGGAAACACAGCTCTGTAGAATTAAATACACTCCCAAATTTTTCATGTCACGGTGTATTTAGAAAGTAATAATATCTCTGTGGCACAATGAGATACACAGACAAGGCGATCTTAGCCAGCAGCAATAGGCCTATGGCTCTGGCCCTTCTACAAGTCGCCTGCTACCCCAAAGCTCACTCGAAACCCACTTAAGGCACATAAGTGAGTCACAGTGTAGGCATTTATGATAGGGGTGCCTGAAGGAGGAGAAACAGACATAGCTTTCTTGACATAAGAGAAGCTATTTTAGGCCTAAGCCTGGCCACAATGCTTGCCTTTGCAGAAGAACAGGACCCTTCAATAAATATGCAGGCACCCCTGCCCATTGGTGAATAATCATCTACCCTTATAGCTTAAAATTTCCCGTTTTGTTAGTCAAAGAAACAATGTTTTGGGAAATATTCCTGGGCTTCTCTTTACTTACTGCAAGTAACAAATCCTTCCTTCTCCTGGTCTTTGACTTGGTTGTGTCTTCTGGCTAAATACCCACCAAGAGGCAGATCCAGTTGGGGGCAACAACAACTCACTTGCTAGAACTTTCAAGGCATGGTACCCAGACCAACAGTAGGAGCTACCTGGGAACCTGTTAGAAATGGATTCTCTCCCCCCACTCCATTCACCAAATCAGAACCTTGACCTGTGATTCTGATGCACACTTTGAGAGTCTGAGGACTACTGCTTTGTATGGATTTCTGAAGTTCTTTAATTAAGAACCTCTTCTGTTCTATTGAACATACCAACTCTTTTTAATGTTACCATTGTAGTGATACATGTGACCCTTAGGTAGGATCTACTCTCTGATGACCTTGAAGGACAGAAGAATTTGTCACAAAATATGCATAAGGATCATTTTAGGCTGATTGTGTTTAAAGAACAACAGACAGGAGAGAAACTCTGAAAACCAAGTCAAAGTTACCCTTTGGTAAGAGAAATTTACAGTTATAAGGGGAATCTCTATTTATAAGGGCGTCTCCCTCTCAGTACCAAGAAGAGGGGTGGGTGTGTGTGTGTGTGTGCACGTGTGTGCGCTGTCATGTCCAACTCTCTGACCGCCAGGCTCCTCTGTCCATGGGATTTTCCAGGCAAGAATACTGGAGTGGGTTGCCATTTCCTACTCCGGGGATCTTCCTGACCCAGGGAGTGAACTCACATCTCCTGCAGCTCCTGCACTGGCAAGCAAATTCTTTACCATTGCACCACCCCAGAAACCCAACCAGGAAAAGGAGGATGGCTAAATCTACAGAAATTCCTATCACTGGAGAAGAGAAGGACCTAAATCCGCATAGTAACCATACTCTTGTTTACTGTGCTTCATCTGAAAACCTGGCTCTCCCCCACACAATATCTTTTGTTTTTAGCTGGAAATGTTATTTTAAGGTGATGGCTTGGGCCAGTTTGGTTTTCCTGGGTATCTCCTTTGTATGAGGGCTTCCCTTGTGACACAGCTGGCAAGGAATCCGCCTGCAATGTGGGAGACCTGGGTTCGAGCCCTGGGTTTGGAAGATCTCCTGGAGAAGAGAAAGGTTACCCACCCCAGTATTCTGACCTGGAGAATTCCATGGGCTATATAGTCCATGGGATCCCAAAGAGTTGGAAACGACTGAGTGACTTTCACTTTACTTTTCCTTTGTGTGAAGGTGGATGTCTGTGCTTTTTCTCCTGTTAATCTCTCTCTTATTACAGGAGTCAGAGGAAGGTCTCAGCCAAGTATCTAGAAGGGTAGAGGGAAAGTTCTTTTTCCTCCCCTACTACCTCTCTCCATATATATATGGTATGCTTCAAGACCAAAAGGTAAGATCCTATAACCCTACAGCCCAGCAGCAAATTGTCACCTTAGGGACTGGAGGGTCAGTATTTTTCCAGGGAGAGGGATAAAGGAAATAAATGAGTCAGAGTGAAAAACATTTACTTCTTGGCAATCCTTTCCAAAGGGCCTTAGGTCGTACACTGCCTTCTAGAACCTGTTCCCTTGAGCAACTATGCAACCTGATGTTTTGTGAAAGACAGTCTTGCTTAGAAGATGAATGAGATTTTTCACTTGGGTCTTTGGAGGGGAGGCCTTGACCTTTCTTACTCCATTTCATTATGAAAATTAAAGTTAAATAGCTTAATGGAGAAGGAGATTTATTTTATATTCAATTAAAGTATTACAGGTGATCAATTGAAATTGTGTAGTATATTAGGTAGCAAAAGTAAAAAAGAGTCGTTCTTCAGATTAAAGTGCCATTTTTATTACAAAGTAAGCATTTTGAAAAAGGACTTTTACAATTCAAATAGCATCTCCCTTATCCTCTCATGGCCACAGAAATGAAAGACTTGTCCTTTTGTTGTGAATAATTTCCAAATGAAAGGGTCGCAGTGGGGGTGAGAATAGCACAGCTACAAAAGAGAAGATTGATTCGTCTTTTGACATTTTGGTTTCTTATGTATTTATTAAAAATTATACCATTTTAGTGGAATAGCTTTTAACAAATGTCAACCTCAAGCATTTTCACATTTTTTAAAAACCAATTTCACATGTCAGCTGATTCTCTACACTTCCAGTCTTGGTACAATTTGAGGAGTGTGCATTCAGGAGTCTCACTGGTCTCCACTGAATTTTCATCAAAGAGGATTAATCGTGCTCCAATTAAAGATTTTTCTTCTGTGTTACACTACTTTATATCTTGTGTGTTCTTTTCCTCTCACAAATGCATGTTACTCATTTCTAATTTTGTGATTTTATACTTAATTAGAACTCTACAATATTCATTTCTGAAAACATCTTCTGAATTTGATAATGTTCTCTATATTAAATACTGTCTTTAAATTAGTCACAGTCAATAATTTACCCCCCTAAATTTTTTGCAGGATATATTAATCTGAAAAGGATTTGGGGGTGGGGGTATCTAAATGTGAAATTGAAAGTGTATGCTGCATACTAAGTCACTTCAGTTGTGTCCGACTCTGCCAGCCTATGGACTGCAGCCTGCCAGGCTCCTCTGTCCATGGGATTCTCCAGGCAAGAGCACTGGAGTGGGTTGCCATGCCCTCCTCCAGGGGCTCTTCTTCCAGGAACTTTTATGTCGCCTGCATTGCCTGCTGGGTTTACTATCACTAGTGCCACCTGGTGTTGGGAAGAAATTTTCCTCCACCCTTTCTAGGTTATTCATGAGACAGAGTAATGGAGAAAACTCAAAAAGTCTAATAACATGAACACGTGGGAGAGACTCAGGAAAAACTCAGCTCATCAAAATAGCTGAAAACTTCACCTTGCTGCTGCTAAGTCGCTTCAGTCGTGTCCGAGTCTGTGTGACCCCATAGACAGCAGCCCACCAGGCTCCCCAATCCCTGGGATTCTCCAGGGAAGAACACTGGAGTGGGTTGCCATTTCCTTCTCCAATGCATGAAAGTGAAAAGTGAAAGTGAAGTCGCTCAGTCATGTCCGACTCTTAGCGACCCCATGGACTGCAGACCAACAGGCTCCTCTGTCCATGGGATTTTCCAGGCAACAGTACTGGAGTGGGGTGCCATCGCCTTCTCCAAAAACTTTACCTTAAATACCTTTAGCTAAAGACAAAAGAGGATGTTGAGGGTGGTGGTCTGGGACTTCAAAGGGGAGGAAGGCAACTGACATAGAGAGGGAAAAGCAAATATTCAGTAAACAAATGTCTGCTGGGCCACAGTGAGATAATGGGACACAGGAGTTCCAACAGACAGACTTACCTAAATTCCTCCCTGTCTCCACACCTAGTTCATACTTCAGCCATTCATCTCGGTCATGGCTCCCTTCCTGGAATAGGGCCTCTGTCTTCATTCTTTACACAGTTAGGGAAAAGGCTGAAATTTCTTCCTGAGTCTTTTGAGCCTTGATTGTTTTCACCTTGAAATAATCTATATGCCAAAGAGACATTTTGAGGGGGCAAATTTACAAAAGTTTATGATGTTTATATCTCTGTCATTTATATACAAAATGATGTCATTATTATTGATCTAAAAGTCTGATTGATTTATTTACAATATTTTTCACTACTTTGTTTTCTTTCAATGTTTTGTACTTGCTTGTTTATTGTCTGTATGTTAATTGCCACCGGTACCAAAAAAAATGACTTTAAAATGCTGAACGAGAGTCTGCCATGTAGTTCTTGGATTGTGCAGTTTATCAGAAGAAACATAAAGGGGGGGTAGCCTTCCTTTGGTGATTTTATTGAGAAGTTCTAATTTGCATAGCAGCAGGCAACAAAACATGGTGGTTTTGAAATCAGAAATTCCTGTGTTCTAATTCTAGCTCTTCCTATTACAAGAGTTGAATGACAATGAGAAAAATATTTAATTTTCAGTACAAGGCACATAGCAAGGCTGACAACAACTAAAAATGTATTTTTAGAGTGTTTGTGCAATATCACCCATTGACCTGCAGAGGGAGGGATTCAGCTGATGTGTGGTAGACAATTATCCCCTTTTTTTCCTCATTACTCAAAAACTGCATTCAAGGTTAAAACTTTTATATGTATATATACATAAAGCTGCTACTGCTTCTAAGTCGCTTCAGTCGTGTTTGACTCTGCAACCTCAGAGACGGCAGCCCACCAGGCTCCGCCGTCCCTGGAATTCTCCAGGCAAGAACACTGGAGTGGGTTGCCATTTCCTTCTCCAGTGCACGAAAGTGAAAAGTGAAAGTGAAGTCGCTTGGTCGTGTCCAACTCCTAGCGACCCCATGGACTGCAGCCTACCAGGCTCCTCCATCCGTGGGATTTTCCAGACAAGAGTACTGGAGTGGGTTGCCAGTGCCTTCTCCGATACATAAAGCTATCCTTCCCTAATTAGAAAGAACTGTTGTTAAATTAAGAATATAAAGGAAGCCATGTTCCACTGTCAGAAGGATGGTATTTTTAAAACAGGGAGAATACTTATTTTCATCAGTATTTTTGGAATCAATTTCTTTAAAAGGGGCACAAAAGACTTTGTTTTTAAACTAACATAGCACTGTGGTCATAGATTTTTTTTAATTATAATTTAATACAAATTTCTTGAAAGAGAAAAATTAAATAAAAAGGGAATAAGGAAGTGGGGAGGGAAAAAGAAGGAAGGAAGAAACAAAGCATTCGATGTCATTGATTGAAAGGAACTTAGACTATGGTCAGAATTTAAAGCAAACTAAACCAATATTTCCAAAACACCTAAACTGCCCAGCCAAGAACTCATATTGTAAGATTAACTCTGTTTACTAGCATAGTAAAAGCTCTGAAAAGTCCTGCAATAAAGAATATTGTCTATATTGTCTTGAATTGTCTAGGATTTCCAAAACTTCTTTAATCATGAAAACTTATTTTCCTTGAAATATTTCTAAACACTTTGCTGAACTAGCTTTCTAAATAATATAATTTGGAGACTGCGACTCTTAGCTAATCACTGGGTACATCTGAAAACCTAGGGCCAAGTCTTTAAATATCTGAGATCCCAGAGATCTGTCATACTTTGGGCCCCACTGTCCATCTTCATATGTTGAAGCCTAGACAGACTCTATGCCATTGACTAATTATGTTAGATACTTGCACAGTTCTGTTTATGTGGTCCCTGTTCTATTAATCAAAATCCCAGTTATCCTCAAGACTCAGCTAAACTCTTTCTTAATCCACCTGAATAAAATTAATTTCATTGTGGAGGATCCTACAATACTGTGGAGTCTTGACTCTATTACAGATTTTATTTGACTCCTGAAATTTTTTGCATAATTAAATCATACACATACATATTAAACAAAATATAGCTCTTATACTGCCTTGTATAATGATATATAATTTGCCTCTAAAACTGGGCTTAAAATCCTCTTGAATCTTTAAATCTTCCATTAAATTCTACAGAATGCTTTACAGAGAACAGAAACTCAAATATATTTCCCACTTGAATTAAATAATGACCCAGAATCAGAATCACAGATAATCTGAAGCTAGTTTAGAAAAGAGGAAATTGAGTTTGTTTCTAATATTCCCTCCATCCTCCATCTAGACCCATGCTTACTAGATTAAACTTCTTAAGACAAGAAGATAAAACAACATATTTTACCCTGACATTAAAATATCATGGAGAAAAATCCATCCATAGTTTAATGATTTCTGAGAACCAGCTCATATGCATTATATTAGCAGATAATTTGGGCCTTTCAATAGGGGCAAAGATTGTAGTGCAGCTAACAAATGCATTCAAATAAATGTAAAAAGTCAGTGTGCATAATTCAAGCCCAAACTCCACTGAGTGGGTCTTACTGGCTCGCATCATCAGGGGAATTTCCTTTCCACTTCGTTTACTTGCACTCGCACAGCTTTAGGGAAATGAATCTGCAGCTAATGCTTTACTTTACATCGAGCCATGGAGGGAATTCTACATTTCTCATTAATTTTCTTTATTGTCTTAGATTCTACTTCATGAAAAATATTTCTCAGTAAACTAAAGTTAGAACTTTGGTGAGATGGGATCTAACCAAAGAATTCTTAATCTCTATAGCCTTCCAACAGACAAAAATTCTGGGAGCTGGCACACTCTCCTAACTTCCTGAAGAACAGTTTTTTCTTATGATATTTATTGCTCTCTTTCTAATTTTACAAGCACTCTTGTACAAGAATGAAAAGTGTACATCGCACCTCACCCAATTGCACGTCACTTCATTGAGACTCGCAGACACTGCATTTTTTACAAATTGAAGGTTCGTAGAAACCCTGAATTGAGCAAGTCCACCAGTGCCATTTTTTCCAACCACATTTGCTCACTTCATTCTCTGTGCCACATTTTGGTAATTTTCAAAACAATTCAGACTTGTTCACTGTTATTATTACTAACCTGTGATGAATGATCTTTGATGTCACTATTGCAAAAAAAAATGAATCATTGAGGGCTCATATGATAGTTAGCATTTTTTTAGCAATAAAGTATTTTTTAATGAATGTATGTCCATTGGTTTTTCTGACATAATGATATAGCACACTTAGACTACAGTGTGGTATAACTTTTACATGCACTGTGGAATCATAAATTTGTGTGACTTGCTTTATTGTGATACTCATTTTATTTCAGTGGTCTAAAAACTGAACCCACGATATCTCTGAAGTATGCCTATATATCCACACAAGTGTCTTTTTTTTCACAGGCTTATGGAAATTAATTTGAACAATATGTTTATTGTGAGTGACAGTTCATAATACGAATTATAAGTTCTTTATATGAATTAGTTCATTTAACCCTCACAATACTCTCATGGGCAGGTACTAGTATGATCCCCATTACATAGACGAGAAAAATAAAGTACATAAGGTTGGTTACTGTGGTGTTGGAGAAGACTCTTGAGGGTCCCTTGGACTGCAAGGAGATCCAACCAGTCCATTCTGAAGGAGATCAACCCTGGGATTTCTTTGGAAGGAATGATGCTAAAGCCGAAGCTCCAGTACTTTGGACACCTCATACGAAGAGTTGACTCATTGGAAAAGACTCTGATGCTGGGAGGGATTGGGGGCAGCAGGAGAAGGGGACGACCGAGGATGAGATGGCTGGATGGCATCACTGACTCGATGGACGTGAGTCTGAATGAACTCCGGGAGATGGTGATGGACAGGGAGGCCTGGTGTGCTGCGATTCATGGGGTAGCAAAGAGTCAGACACGACTGAGTGACTGAACTGAACTGAACTGAACTGAGGAGCTTCCCAGGTGGCTCAGGGTCTGTCTTATTGGGCCCACTTTTAGCAAGAATCCTGCTCCATCCACTTAGAAGAGCAAGTCCACACAGTTGATTTCTGATTACTGTAATATCTGATCACATTCCTCAACTGCTCTCTTTAATATTTGATCACTCGGGCCTGCCTTCTGCAAGAATCCTGTCAAGTTGGTTTAGCCAAAATCCCCCCTTAGCGCCAATGTTTCCTCTTAGTAACTTTCCATCCACTAACTGTCCCCCCCACCCCCGCCACTACTCCCCTCTGCTACAAATTCCCACTTGTTCATGTTGTATTCAGAATTGAGCCAGTTTTGTACCAGGGTTTCTTTTCCCCTATCACAACTGTCCTGAATAAAATCCATTTTTATTACTTTAACTACCAACCAGCTCTGGGTTTTCTTTAACATAATACATCGGAAATTGCATGGAAAGGCGTTAACACACTTTTTATTGGATGTATATCTGTGCTATTAACCCATCAAAATGCATTCAACCATTCCCCCTAAAGATAGAAAATTACATCCAAGAAAATTATGAGAAGCAAAGTGCTGATGGGAAAAAACAAAATGGTGGGTGAAACACACGTATTTACTCCTGCTAAAGGCTTACTAAAATGAATTCACAAGAGATTTATTATAAATCACAAGCCCACAATGACAGGAAGACTGGAAGACTGCATAATAACAACAAAATTTGGAAGCTAGAAAGCAAATGGATGTTTTATAAATCATGTTTCAGATCTGATAAAAGAAAATCCTGTCAGTGCTGAAGAAAGCCAAAAACAAACCAGTTTACATTGTGCGTTTGCTTGTACTAAGTCATTTCAGTCGTGTCCAACTCTTTGTGACTCTGTGGACATAGCCTGCCAGGCTCCTCTGTCCATGGGATTCTCCAGGCAAGAATACTGGAGTTGGTTGCAGTGCCCTTCTCCAGGGGATCTTCCTGTCCTAGGGATCGACTCACATCTCTTACATCTCCTGCTTCGGCAGGTGAGTTCTTTACCACTAATGCCACCTGGGAAGCCCAATTTATACAGTACTATCCCCTAAAGAATCAAAATTGGTGAAAACACATATCACTGGAAGCAGAACCGAATGGAGGCTAAAGTCTATTGATTGAAAGTCTATTTAAGAAACAGGGGAGGTGACGTCAAGATGGCAACACAGATCATTTCCAACCTCAGTTCCCCTCACCAAGAAGACCAACAACCGATTATGTGTGGACTAGACACCATCATGAAGATCCCAGAACCTGGGGGAGAGGTTGAAGAATCTCCCTGAGTACAGAAGG
This sequence comes from Ovis canadensis, assembly GCF_042477335.2. NCBI lineage: Eukaryota > Metazoa > Chordata > Mammalia > Artiodactyla > Bovidae > Ovis > Ovis canadensis. The sequence goes on from NC_091248.1 coordinate 89,228,522, forward strand.
GCCACACAAGCAGGGTAAGAGGCACAGCTTTACCTTGACTGCCAACCTCCCCCAGGTTGGCACAGCATCACCCCAAGAAGTCCGCTGGGTCTGTGGCCTCTCCAGTGGCAAGAGAGAGCACAGGTGGGTATCTAGCTGCCCCAGCATTATGGAACACTTCTCAGGAAGCCCACTTGGGTCTCGCCTCACAAGGATCATGGGGACAATCTACAGAGTTAGACCAGTGGGGACCAGATAGAGACAGAGAAGCAAAGGAGGGCTTACAGCAACCAGTGCTCAGATCTCAGAGCATTACATTCCTCCGTCAGCTGTCCCTGGGCAGAGACCCAGCCAGCAACTGTGCCCATTCGCAGAGCCCAACCATTTACCTTATTTGGCCAGGGAGCTAGGTTGGCAATTCTGCTTGACTTGGATCCCCAGCCAAGAGGCTACACCTATCATGAAGCCTGTTCTACAGCCCTGCTCAGGTAGGGAAGCAAATTTCCAGTCTCTCCCCAAGGGCTGAGCCTAGCTTCCAGTCCCAGCTGACCATGAAGCCTGGGTGATGGCCTGCACTGGCCTAGGCGGCCACGAAGCAGCCCATCCTGCAGTCCCACTCAGACAGGAAACCAAGCCAGCAGCTCTACCCAGTCATTGGGCATAGCGTCTGGCCCCACAGAACCAGGGAGCCTGAACAGTGATACTGGGCAGCCCCAGAGCCCAGCCCACTACATCACCCAGCAGTGGAGCCCAGCCTACAGACTAACACAACTGCTGAGAGAGCCAGAGCTTCACCGGAAGGGAGCACAGCCATGACCCCACCCAAGTCACAGAGCATAACCTGTGGGCCCACTTGACCACAGCTTCCCTGGTGGCTCAGACGGTAAAGAGTCTGCCTGCAATGCAGGAGACCCAGGTTCAATCCCTGGGTTGGGATGGTCTCCTGGAGAAAGGAATGGCAACCTCTCCAGTATTCTTGCCTGGAGAATCTCATGGGCAGAGGAGCCTGGCAGGCTACAGTCCATGAGCTCTCAAAGAGTCGGACATGACTGAGCTACTGAACACACACCACTTGACCAGAAAGTCTAGACAGCAACACAGCCCAGCTGACCAGTCTCCAGCCTCACTCAATTACAGGAAACAGCTTTGGGTGAGCAAGGTGTCAAGTTTTACAGTGTTAAATCGTTATGATTTGAGAATTTTTTATAACTAATTATTCATTATTAGGATAAAGAGTAACTTACCTAGAACCTATTACTCTGAAGTGGAGAGTTTTATGACAAAAAAATAACCAAAGAATCCTAAAATATGTGAGATTGACATGGGGTTCAAGTAAACAAACATGAGAGTTTGGAAGGCTAGAGACACCTGTAATGCCAGGCAAAATACTTTATAAAACTGCTGTCTGTAATAACTTGAAGGACAGGCCACTGCCTATGAGTCTATAGCTTTACAGAAGTGGCTGGAAAGTGTTCTATATTGTCTCCTATTGCTGGCCTTCAGCAACGTATTACATGGAAAAGATGAGCTCAGGCAAAAATTTGTCTGGTTTCCAAGCAATAACAGAAGGGAATAAACAAATGCAAATGCTTCACGAGGTTAGAAAATCTGTTTCTCTTTTCCCCAAATATGAAGAGAAAGTGAAAGTCACTCAGCCGTGTCTAACTCTTTGTGACCCCATGGACTATACAGTCCATGGAATTCTCCAGGCTAGAATACTGGAGTGGGAAACCTTTCCCTTTGCCAGGGGATCTTCCCAACCCAGGGATCGAATCCAGGTCTCCTGCATTGCAGGCAGATTCTTTACCAGCTGAGCCACAAGTGAAGCCCAAATACGAAGAGAGAGGTGTTTAGACACCTTAAGCAACAAAATCCAATAAGACTTCTCAGCTAGGCAAAGCAACTCAGCCTTGCAACAGACATCAAAACAAGGGTGCCACCTTCCCAGCCAAACCCTGACTTACGGCATCCACTCTTCAGTTGAGAGATACAAGAGTGAAGACAGGGAAAGCTTAAGAATTATATATAGGCGAAATCTATCTGCATGATGACCAGCATATGGAACTTACCGAAAGTGAATAGACTGAAAACTGTCAGAAGTTTGGTGGAACTACCAAAGAAATCAGGAGGATGGTTTAAAGATGCCTCTTTTGGAAAAGTTTTAACACAACCCCTCAGGAAGGAAGGGACAGTGGAAGCTACACACACTCCCAGAAAAGTCATTCTCACCAAAGTCTGTGTCTGATGTGAATATAAAGGGTAATGGATGAGAAAGAACTCCCCAGAAGAAAAGCCAGGGGCTGTGCGGAACAGTGATCAAGGAAATTCCTCTCTGAAAGCAGAATCAGAGCCAAGGAAAGAATTTCTTCCAATCAGGTTAGAAAGCCTTAAGAATGCTTGTTCAATCGAATCTCAGAATCTGTGAACCAGTGATTGCCATGTCTCCCATCCTTTTCTTTTCCCAGTAGAGTTTTCTTTGTGTTTATCCTGTGCCTGCTCCACCATCACTAAGGGGATAGGGAAAGATAACTTTCCTTCCCTGTTCATATGTCTACAGCTTAGAAGCTGTCACAGCCAGCCCTCAGAAAGGGACTGCATACCACCCAGAAATCTCAAACTTGGAACTGGATGCAGCAATCAGATAGGCTGTCTGCCTTGGATGATGTGTTCTACACATGGGAGGAATATGAGACAGATACTAAGTACGAACAAAGCAAGCAATCATTAAAAGTCTCTTGTGCCTTCCTAGGCACAAGCTAGATTACATTTTCCCAACTTGCCTTCCATTTAGGTGTGATGGTCTATAACAGAGTTTGACCAATAAAATATGAATGTAATGATATGTCCCAGCTCTAGGTCTGGCCCATTAAAATCCCCCAAGGTGACCCTCCCTCTCTTTCTCTCTGCATGCCAGATTCAGAGATCCCAATAAGAGGATTCCAAGACCCTTGGGAATAAGATCAGACAAACAACAAAAAGTCTAGGTCCTCACAGAACTATGAAAGGAAAACAAAGAAAACAGCCAGGCGGCGACCATTAGCAAAGAGTGGAGAAAATCTTCTAGAACCAAAGGATGCCATTCATTCTGAGTTTATTCTACAACCCCCATGTTTCATTCAATAAATAAGCACTTTGTCATTGGAAGCCACAAGAAACATAATGTTTCAAAATAACATTATCATAGTTCTGATTGTTGTCTTCATCCATATTGATATGCATATATGAGAATGGGAGGAAAGGGATAATTTTTATCTTTATGAGACAACCGCTTTTAAAATATTGAGAGTCCCTTGGACTGCAAGAAAATCCAACCAGTCCATACTAAAGGAAATCAGTCCTGAATATTTATTGGAAGGACTGATGCTGAAGCTGAAACTCCAATACTTTGGCCACGTGATGTGAAGAACTGACTCATTTGAAAAGACCCTGATGCTGTGAAAGATTGAAGGTAGGAGGAGAAGGGGACGACAGAGGATGAGATGGTTGGATGGCATCACCAACTCAATGCACATGAGTTTGAGAAAACTCCAGGAGTTGGCGATGGACCAGGAGGCCTGGCGTGCTGCAGTTCATGGGGTTGCAAAGAGTCAGACACAACTGAGCAACTGAAATGAACTGAACTGAACTGAATATTTATTTGAATAGAAAAATGAACAAGCTCATTAGCAGCATTAAAAATGAACCAAGAGACTGGTAGACTCTATGTCTGAGACTAAAGACCCCATGAACTGCAGCACGCCAGGCCTCCCTGTTCATCACCAACTCCCAGAGTTCACTCAAACTCACGTCCATCGAGTCAGTGATGCCATCCAGGCATCTCATCCTCTATTGTCCCCTTCTCCTCCTGCCCCCAGAGGAGGCATCAGAGTCTTTTCTCTCTCCAGCATCAGAGTCTTTTCCAATGAGTCCACTCTTCGCATGAGATGGCCAAAGTACTGGAGTTTCAGCTTTAGCATCATTCCTTCCAAAGAACACCCAGGGCTGATCTCCTTCAGAATGG